>NW_027362771.1:0-5497500 GCF_046119375.1 Phyllobates terribilis | reverse complement strand
AAGATCGTGGAGGGTCATAAGGCTGGCAAGGGGTACAAAACCCTTTCCAAGGAGTTGTGCCTACCTGTGTCCACTGTTGGGAGCATCATCCGTAAGTGGAAGGCTTATGGAACTACTGTTAGCCTTCCACGGCCTGGACAGCCTTTGAAAGTGTCCTCCCGTGCCGAGGCCAGGCTTGTCCGAAGAGTCAAGGCTAACCCAAGGACAACAAGGAAGGAGCTCCGGGAAGATCTCATGGCAGTGGGGACATTGGTTTCAGTCAATACCATAAGTAACGTACTCCACCGCAATGGTCTCCGTTCCAGACGAGCCCGTAAGGTACCTTTACTTTCAAAGCGTCATGTCAAGGCTCGTCTACAGTTTGCTCATGATCACTTGGAGGACTCTGAGACAGACTGGTTCAAGGTTCTATGGTCTGATGAGACCAAGATCGAGATCTTTAGTGCCAACCACACACGTGACGTTTGGAGACTGGATGGCACTGCATACGACCCCAAGAATACCATCCCTACAGTCAAGCATGGTGGCGGCAGCATCAAGCTGTGGGGCTGTTTCTCTGCCAAGGGGCCTGGCCATCTGGTCCGCATCCATGGGAAGATGGATAGCACGGCCTACCTGGAGATTTTGGCCAAGAACCTCCGCTCCTCCATCAAGGATCTTAAGATGGGTCGTAATTTCATCTTCCAACAAGACAACGACCCAAAGCACACAGCCAAGAAAACCAAGGCCTGGTTCAAGAGGGAAAAAGTCAAGGTGTTGGAGTGGCCTAGTCAGTCTCCTGACCTTAACCCAATTGAAAACTTGTGGAAGGAGCTCAAGAATAAAGTCCACATGAGACACCCAAAGAACCTAGATAACTTGGAGAAGATCTGCATGGAGGAGTGGGCCAAGATAACTCCACAGACCTGTGCCGGCCTGATCAGGTCTTCTAAAAGACGATTATTAGCTGTAATTGCAAACAAGGGTTATTCCACAAAATATTAAACATAGGGGTTGTATAATAATTGACCCACACTTTTATGTTTAAAATTTAATAAAAGTCAACTGAGCAACATAACTTTTTGGTTTGTAAGATTTATGCTTCTGTTCATAAAACCTACTCTCGTTTGCAGTTTGAAGGCTCTAACTTATTTGCATCTTATCAAACCAGCTAAATCTGCAGGGGGTTGAATACTACTTGTAGGCACTGTGTATATATATATATATATATATATATATATATATATATATATATATATATATATATATATATATATATATATATATATATATATATATATATATATATATATATAATATATATATATATATATATATATATAATATATATAATATATATATATATAATATATATGTGTGTGTGTATCTATAATATAACCGGGGATTCGTGTTTCTGTCCGAAACCTCGATAGACTGCGCATGCGTGAAGCGCAGTCTGGCTCCAGAGAGAAGCACGCATCCAGCCGTTACAGGTAAGAGGAAGTGTATGGCGCCGGAGATCTCGGTATGCGTAGACACTGAACGCATACTGCGATCTCCGGCGCCATACTTACATACTTACCTGACCGGGAGGAGCGTTGCCGCGGCGCCTCTCTTCGCTGGAGACCGGGGGCGGAGTGAAGGCGTCGGACCGGCTCGTGCGCATAGCGCTATCCGGCGCCATTTTACTGAAGACACATTAACAGTGTGTCTTCAGCAAAATGGCGCCGGACAGCGCCGTGCTCTGGCGCCGCACTCCTCCCCCGGCCTCCGGTAGAAGAGGACACAGCAGAGCTGGAGCACAGAGAAAAAAGGTGAGTATAACTGTTTATTTTTTTCGTATGTGTGTACAGTGTGAAATGGGTGAGGGGACCATGCATATATCAGGATTGGGGGGTGAGGGGTACCACGCATACCAGGATTGGGGGGTGAGGGGTACCACGCATACCGGGATTGGGGGGTGAGGGGTACCACGCATACCGGGATTGGGGGGTGAGGGGTGCCACGCATACCGGGATTGGGGTTGAGGGGTGCCAGGCATACTGGGATTGGGGATGAGGGTTGCCACGCATACCGGGATTGGGAATGAGGGATGGGGTGCCATGCATACCAGGATGAGGGATACCATACACACCAGGATAAGGATGATGGGTGCCACGCATACCGGGATTGGGGGTGAGGGATGCCATGCATACCGGGATTGGGGGTGAGGGGAGCCACGCATACCCGGATGAGGGGTGTCAGGCAAAAGGTATTTTTGCCCGAGTTTTAAAAATGAGAGATGTTTTAAAAGGAAAACCCCCACCCCCTATCCGTTTGTAAGAGAAGACATAGAACTCACTTTTGCTTTTCCCCAAACCAGGAATCTTTATGACCCGCCATAAAACCTCAGTCTAGGGCAAGCACTGGTACAAACCGGAAAATCCCTCCAAAAAATCCCATTGTTTAATTGTACAAACGTTTTATGCCAATTTTAATCACGCACAGGTCTGACAGAAACATCGGAACCTTTTTTTTTGAATGCTTACCTTTTTCCCATTACAATAGTATAACTTGCATAACTGAGGAATGACCGGGAACTGAGATAATGGATTCTGAGCTTCTGAGCATCATAGAGGTTTCATATTTAATATCTATCTTCATGAATATTGGTGACGGTCAAGATGATGTCTGCCTCTTGGATGTGGGACCCCCCCACACCAAGATATGGAATCTGAAGGATTTTTTAGGTCTTCTGCAGCTGGGTGGGCTCGCAAAGCCGAGCCCCTTTGTAAGGTAAATAAGGGGTGTCTCCCAGAGTTTTGGCTGCTTGCTAAAAACCAGATCGGCCATTTTTCAAGCCATTCTTCTCAGGGACTTCGAACGCACGCACATCACGCGGCGTAAGAAGAATCACCTCTAATTTCCGGGGAGCCGTCCCCCCCCACAGAATCTGAGACCATCACCTTGTGGCGCAGATTTTGCTATTACTTATCCCTTTTATTTTAAGAACTGTTTATGCATACATGTAAATTGTCTCCTTTATAATATCTTGTATATATTTTGTAAACACTGCCCACCTTTGGGAGTAAATCATAATTATTTACCAGTTTCTTTCTTCTTGTCCTATGTCGAGCAAACACGTTCCTCACCCGTTAATTCACTTTACCTACCAGGTACCCGATCCACCTGTTAAGCGATCGGTGGTGGCAGTATACCAGTATTTATGTGATATTGTGGTTTGAGGGTGGCTGGTCGGAGGTATATATACGTTCCTGGAAGGAACTGGTGGTATATATACGTCCTGTCACATCACGTGCCGCAATAGTCGACATAAATTAGAGCAGCTGCACCCGTGCTTATCCTCGGTCAATACCGTGTTTGACCAGCAGGATAAGGGGGCGCCAGAGAGCTGCAAGGTCTGACCCAAGTGGGTGTTGTTTTCCTGACAAGGGGTGCTACGCATACCGGGATTGGGGGTTAGGGGAGCCACGCATACCGGGATGAGGGGTGCCACGCATAACGGGATTGGGGGTGAGGGGTGCCACACACATCGGGATTGGTAGTGAGGGATAGGGTGCCATGCATACCAGGATGAGGGATACCATACACACCAGGATAGGGATGAGGGGTGCCACGCATACCAGGATTGGGGGGTGAGGGGTGCCACGCATACCAGGATTGGGGGGTGAGGGGGTGCCACGCATACCAGGATTGAGGGTGTGAGGAGTGCCACGCATACGGGATTGGGGGTGAGGGGTGCCACGCATACCGGGATTGGGAGTGAGGGATAGGGTGCCATGCATACCAGGATGAGGAATACCATACACACCAGGATAGGGATGAGGGATGCCACGTATACCAGGATTGGGGGGGTGAGGGGTGCCACGCATACCAGGATTGGGGGGTGAGATGTACCAGGCATACCAGGATTGGGGATGAGGGGTGCCATGCATACCGGGATTGGGGATGAGGGGTGCCACGCATACCGGGATTGGGAATGAGGGATGGGGTGCCATACATACCAGGATGAGGGATACCATACACACCAGGATAGGGATGGGGTACCATACACACCAGGATAAGGATGAGGGGTGCCACGCATACCGGGATTGGGGGGTGAGGGGTGCCACGCATACCGGGATTTGGGGTGAGGGGTGCCACGCATACCGGGATTGGGAGTGAGGGATAGGGTGCCATGCATACCAGGATGAGGGATACCATACACACCAGGATGAGGGATACCATACACACCAGGATAGGGGTGAGGGGTGCCACGTATACCAGGATTGGAGGTGAGGGGTGCCACGCATACCAGGATTGGGGGTTGAGGGGTGCCACGCATACCAGGATTGAGGGTGATGGGTGCCACGCATACAGGATTGGGGATGAGGGGTGCCGCTCATACCAGGATTGGATGGTTGGGACGGGATGGGGGCAGCACAAATACAAAGAGGGGGGCAGCACATACCAGCATGGGAGACCATATACCAATAAAAATGCTCGCCACCCGGGCGTAGAACGGGTTCAATAGCTAGTGTGTGTGTATATATATATATATATATATATATATATATATATATATATATATATATATATATATATATATATATATATATATATATATATATATATATATATATATATATATATATATATATATATATATATATATATATATATGTGTATATATGTGTGTGTGTGTGTATGTATATATATATATATATATATATATATATATATGTGTGTATATATGTGTGTGTGTGTGTATGTATATATGTGTGTGTGTGTGTGTGTATATATATATGTATGTGTATATATGTGTGTGTGTGTATATATATATGTATGTGTATATATGTGTGTGTGTGTATATATATATGTATGTGTATATATGTGTGTGTGTGTATATATATATATGTATGTGTATATATATGTGTGTGTGTGTGTGTGTATATATATATATGTATGTGTATATATGTGTGTGTCTGTGTATATATGTGTGTGTCTGTGTATATATGTGTGTGTCTGTGTATATATGTGTGTGTCTGTGTATATATGTGTGTATATATGTATATATATGTGTGTGTGTATATATATATAAGTTCAGACCAAAAGTTTGGACACACCTCATTTAAAGATTTTTCTGTATTTTCATGACTATCAAAATTGTACATTGACACTGAAGGCATCAAAACTATGAATTAACACATGTGGAATTATATACCTAACAAAAAAGTGTGAAACAACTGAAAATATGTCTTATATTCTAGGTTCTTCAAAGTAGCCACCTTTTGCTTTGATGACTGCTTTGCACACTCTTGGCATTCTCTTGATGAGCTTCAAGTGGTAGTCACTTGAAGGATTTCCCAGAGATGCTTAGCACTTGTTGACCCTTTTGCCTTCACTCTGCGGTCCAGCTCACCCCAAACCATCTCGATTGGGTTCAGGTCTGGTGACTGTGGAGGCCAGGTCATCTGGCGTAGCACCCCATCACTCTCCCTCTTGGTCAAATAGCCCTTACACAGCCTGGAGGTGTGTTTGGGGTCATTGTCCTGTTGAAAAATAAATGATGGTCCAACTAAACTCAAACCGGATGGAATAGCATGCCGCTGCAAGATGCTGTGGTATCCATGCTGGTTCAGTATGCCTTCAATTTTGAATAAATCCCCAACAGTGTCACCAGCAGAGCACCCCCACACCATCACACCTCCTCCTCCATACTTCACGGTAGGAACCAGGCATGTAGAGTCCATCCGTTCACCTTCTCTGCGTCGCACAAAGACAAGGTGGTTGGAACCAAAGATCTCAAATTTGGACTCCTCAGACCAAAGCACAGATTTCCACTGGTCTAATGTCCATTCCTTGTGTTCTTTAGCACAAACAAGTCTCTTCTGCTTGTTGCCTGTCCTTAGCAGTGGTTTCCTAGCAGCTATTTTATCATGAAGGCCTGCTGCACAAAGTCTCCTCTTAACAGTTGTTGTAGAGATGTCTGCTGCTAGAACTCTGTGTGGCATTGACCTGGTCTCTAATCTGAGCTGCTGTTAACCTGCGATTTCTGAAGCTGGTGACTCGGATAAACTTATCCTCAGAAGCAGAGGTGACTCTTGGTCTTCCTTTTCTGAGGCGGTCCTCATGTGAGCCAGTTTCTTTGTAGCGCTTGATGGTTTTTGTAACTGCACTTGGGGACACTTTCAAAGTTTTCCCAATTTTTCACACTGACTGACCTTCATTTCTTAAAGTAATGATGGCCACTCGTTTTTCTTTACTTAGCTTCTTTTTTTGCCATAATACAAATTCTAACAGTCTATTCAGTAGAACTATCAGCTGTGTATCCACCAGACTTCTGCACAACACAGCTGATGGTCCCAACCCCATTTATAAGGCAAGAAATACCACTTATTAAACCTGACAGGGCACACCTGTGAAGTGAAAACCATTTCGGGTGACTGCCGAATGCCAAGAGTGTGCAAAGCAGTCATCAAAGCAAAAGGTAGCTACTTTAAAGAACCTAGAATACAAGACATTTTTAGTTGTGACACTACTGCGCAGGAATTGCTGATGCGTTCCAGGCTTGGGCGCATCGGTCCAGAGGTGACGCACTTGCCCGTCCCTTCTGGTACCTGTATGACGCGAGCGTTCCAAGGGTGCATTCCAGCTTGGAGCGCACGGCATATCAATCTCTGCGCCCTATGTGTCCTTACATGGGCACCGTGATGCACTACATCGCGGACCGGAAGTGACGTTTTTTGGTCTGGAATGTGGCGCCATAAGTGAGCATATTTAAACGCCACTCACTTGTATATGAATGCAGCTCATGTAGTTCCTTATTATTTTGTGTTTTTTTTTTTTTTTCCCTGCTGAGAGCCAATGCGACGGTCCCCTCTCCCCCACTCTCCCCTGATGAGTTAATCAACGAAACGCGTAGGGAATGGGAATACTTTTGGGACATGTGCAATAGATCCCCGGCCCACTGTCTATACATGAGCTATTTTCTTTGGGTATTGTGCTGATATTTTTCTTCCCCTCCACATTTGTTATTATCTCCTCTGTGGACTGTGCCTCTCTGGATGAAATACCTGCTAAGTGGGGATCCTTTCTGCTATGAGTAAGGCTACACTCCAACTAATGGTGAGACTGTTCCTTTCTTATTTATATGCTATATTTGTCACTACCACACTGCAAGAGGGCTACAATATTAGGGTATGCTTCCCCTCCCCCTTTGTATTTGTGACTTTTTGATGTGTGTCGTTTTTTTTTTTTTTTTTTGTCAATTGTCCACCTTCTACTTGAGCCATATGGTCATTTTAATATATATTCATTAAAAGTTACATTTTATTATACCTTCTACCGCGTTAGATTATATGCAATGGATTCACAACAAAAGTGCAGTATTAGACCACCACATTTTGTACGCAAGAAAAATACGCTACTTCCAAAGTGCTGCTTGTTGCTGTTCGTGGGGACGTAGCGGCTAACGAATCAGCTCTGAGCTTTTAATGATGGCCAGGGACCATATTTGCAAATGGCACCTTCCCAGGCTAAAACTATCAGCTCACAGCTGCGCATAAATTACGTGAATAGAAATGCTAATGAAGATTGGTCGAATGGGACAAGCTGACACCTACCTCTTTTGTTTGGTGATGACAAGTTGTCAGACCTTTTCGTGACCAAACCTTATTAAAGTAAGTAGTTAAATAAACACAAAGAGCAAACACTTTATTTGAAATACAACAGACACATTCTTTAATCATTTAAATTAACTAATATACCCACCACAGTTCTGATGGTAATCCAAGGTTTTAAAGCCATCTCCCACCAAATAACTTTATTTAGCTCCAAAAAGCATTCATTGATGTACAAAAATGCTTGAAAAAAATGCGTCAAAATCGCGGCAAAACCGCAAGTTTTTTCCTCGTTGTTTTTTTTACTTCAAATCCTGATCGTGCACACATAGCCTTAGGGTCATTCCATTTCAAGCGATCCAAATCTGAATATTTTTTTTTACCTGATATCTTGGTATATTTTCTTTTTTTTTTTTTTTTTTGTAGTGCTACTTTAGTGAATTAAAAATTCATTTAGAATTTTTATCTTCATTTGTTCATTTTTTTTTTTATAAATTTCTAAGGTTTTGAAAACCTGAATTTGGGCTTGTGTGACTTTACATTTGTTATCATATCTCGGGTTAGAATTAAGATAGAGATGGGAGAGGCATTATTTTGTTCAGACTTAAATTTGATATGTTACAAGACCGTTAAATTTTTTTTTGAGGAATCAAATTATAAATTTTGATGGGCAATGTTGGAAAAACTCATAAAAATTTCAAAAAATGCATATGCTACTTGTGTTCTTGGTTACATTTGTTCATGGATTCAAGTTGGGATCTCTGTATGATCATAATTCAAAGCGGAATTTTCTAAATATCATCCTTTTCGTATGTGTAATGCTAAATTAAAAATCAATATTTTTACCACCTTTTTAAATATACAAGTAACGTTTTTTTTATTACGTCACTAGACGTCTTTCAAGTTTCTAAAATTAGTACAGTAGTTACCGTATTTTTCAGACTATAAGACACACCGGACCATAAGACGCACCTAGGTTTTAGAGGAGGAAAATAAAAAAATAAAAATTTAAGCAAAAAATGTGGTCATGATGCACTTTTAAGGTGGAGGGGGTCTTCTGCTGACACTGGTATAGGGGTAATGTCTCCCAATTCTGACAATATCCCCCATCCTGGTATATATGCCGCCCCCCTTCCTTTTATACGTGATCCCCATCCTGGTATGCCTGGCATCCCTCCATCCTGGTATGCATGGCACCCCTCATACCTATCCTGATATGGATGGCACTCCTCATCCCTGTCCTAGTATGCATGGCACCCCTAATCCCTTTCCTGGTATGCATGACACCCCTAATCCCTGTCCTGATATGCATGGCACCCATCATCACTGTCCTGGTATGCATGGCACCCTTCATCCCTGTCCTGGTATGCATGACACCCCTCATCCCTATCCTGGTATGCATGGCACCCCTAATCCCTATCCTGGTATGCATGGCACCCCTAATCCCTATCCTGGTATGCATGGCTCCCCTAATCCCTGTCCTGGTATGCTTGGCACCCCTAATCCCTGTCCTGGTATGCTTGGCACCCCTAATCCCTGTCCTGGTATGCTTGGCACCCCTAATCCCTGTCCTGGTATGCTTGGCACCCCTAATCCCTGTCCTGGTATGCTTGGCACCCCTAATCCCTGTCCTAGTATGCATGGTCCCCCTAATCCCCATCATGCTGCACATTAAAAAAAAATAAACAGTCCTACTCACCTCTCTTCTTTCCTCCAGCGCTGCGTCCAGTCTGCCTGCACTGATCTCTCCATGTGAGCCGCGCATGGCGTCACTACCATGCGCGGCTCACAAGGAGAGATCAGCTGCCGGAAGTCACTGCTCCCCACGCCGAGTCTGTGCTCGTGGGGAGTAGTGACTTCACTCTCCTTCATAGCCGGCACACAGCGGAGCCATGGTGCGGCAGCTACTGCTGCCGGCTATCTCCTGTGCCCACTCATTAAAGGGCATGAATATTCACTCCTCTCCACTCCCATGGGCGTGGAGAGAGGTTGAATATTCATGTCCTTTAATAGCGGGCACAGGAGATAGCCGG
Source organism: Phyllobates terribilis (assembly GCF_046119375.1). Lineage (NCBI taxonomy): Eukaryota > Metazoa > Chordata > Amphibia > Anura > Dendrobatidae > Phyllobates > Phyllobates terribilis. The sequence continues at coordinate 5,487,887 of NW_027362771.1, read as the reverse complement.
CAACAGCAGGAGCCGCAGTTCGGCTACACTGTGTTCAGCTATTAAGGAGCATGAATATTCAATGCTCCCCACGCCCCATGGGCGTTTGGAGCAGTGAATATTCATTTTCTTTAGCAGCGGGGACAGTGTAGGCTGCAGTAGGCGGCTGCTGCCTCCTGTGCCCCGCTCCTCCACCGATACCGCTCCCCCCCCACACCACACAAATATACACCCCCCCCCCCCAACATTCGGACTATAAGACGCACCCCCCATTTTCCTCCAAAATTTTGGAGAAAAAAAGTGCGTCTTATAGTCCGAAAAATACGGTAAATCATGCTATACATAATAAAACAATATGAACTAGTCTTAAACATTTAATAGTACGTCTTTACACTAAGCTTTTATCATCAATTTGTCCCTTCTACTAGGTGAATTGTAATCTTGTCAAGAATCTTACTAATAATGCCCATTAATTTTGTGTCAGAATATATACAGCTGTTACAGGGTTTGGGTCCACCTGAGTTAATCTGATTTTTGATTACTTTCATGATGTCTCCTTTTCTTTGATGCTCAAAGGACAGTGATGGACCAGAAGGTGCAAAAAGTCATATCTACTTAATTATCATTTTGAGCAGCTGCCCACTTACTAAAGGCTATGATACTTTTCCAGCTCGGACCACCATTTTCGTCAATATTATTATTGTGTGTTATTAGTGATTTACTTCTTATGTTTTATATAGTTCTACTTGTCAGTATGTACGATTCACTTGTAAAATGTCCAGCATTCCACTAATCTCATCTTTATCTCAGGAGTCCATTGTCTCAACAGCCAATAATCTCATTAGGTGAGTGTAGATTGAGAAACAGTGGAGCCGTCACCACATGGAGTCTTACAGGCAGTCTCAGATGAAGGCTTCTAGAATATTCTTCATTGTTTTAGCGAATGTTTAAGGGGGAGGGTGTGATCACTTCTGACCTGGGAGGGGACTGATCCCAGTGGAAAAGAGGAGAGACATGTTTTAGAGTGGTGTGGAAGGATTGAAGGATGGAGACCGTGGACTTGGAAGGATGGATGGATAAACATTTTACCATTATGGATTATGTCATTTGGATTTAAACTTTCTTAAAAGTACTGCTGCTACTGGATACCTGTGCTTTAATCGTTTTATCTGCTGTCTAGAGGATCATGGACTGTGGCTACAGACTATCCTGGCTGGAGATCCGAAATCTGTGGGCCAACCAAAAGTTGGTAGACAGTGAGATTATAGATATATACTGCTCAAAAAAATAAATGGAACACTCAAATAACACATCCTAGATCTGAATGAATGAAATATTCTCATTGAATACTTTATTCTGTACAAAGTTGAATGTGCTAACAACAAAATCACACAAAAATCATGAATGGAAATCAAATTTATTAAGCAATGGACGCCTGGATTTGGAGTCACCCCCAAAATTAAAGTGGAAAAACACACTACAGGCTGATCCAACTTTGATGTAATGTCCTTTAAAACAAGTCAAAATGAGGCTCAGTATTGTGTTTGGCCTCCACGTGCCTGTATGACCTCCCTACAACGCCTGGGCATGCTCCTGATGAGGTTGTGGATGGTCTCCTGTGGGATCTACTCCCAGACTTGGACTAAAGCATCCGCCAACTCCTGGACAGTTTGTGGTACAACGTGACGTTGGTGGATGGAGTGAGACATGATGTCCCAGATGTACTCAATCAGATTCAGGTCTGGGGAACGGGCGGGCCAGTCCATAGCTTCAATGCCTTCATCTTGCAGGAACTACTGACACACTCCAGCCACATGAGTTCTGCCATTGTCCTGCATTAGGAGGAAACCAGGGCCAACCGCACCAGCATATGGTCTCACAAAGGGTCTGAGGATCTCATCTCAGTGCCTAATGGCAGTCAGGCTACCTCTGGCGAGCACATGGAGGGCTGTGTGGCCCTCCAAAGAAATGCCACCCCACACCATTACTGACCCATGGCCAAAGCTTTCATGCTGAAGGTTGTTGCAGGCAGCAGATCGCTCTCCACGGCGTTTCCAGACTCTGTCACATGTGCCCAGTGTGAACCTGCTTTTATCTGTGAAGAGCACAGGGTGCCAGTGGCGACTTTGCCAATCCTGGTGTTCTGTGACAAATGCCAAGCGTCCTCCACGGTGTTGGGCTGTGAGCACAACCCCCATCTGTGGACCTCGGGCCCTCATACCACCCTCGTGGAGTCGGTTTCTAACAGTTTGTGCAGACACATGCACATTTGTGGCCTGCTGGAGGTCATTTTGCAGGGCTCTGGCAGTGCTCCTCCTGTTCCTCCTTGCACAAAAGCAGAGGTAGCGGTCCTGTTGCTGGGTTGTTGTTCTCCTACGGCCTCCTTTACGTCTCCTGGTGTACTGACCTGTCTCCTGGTAGCGCCTCCAGCCTCTGGACACTACACTGACAGACACAGCAAACCTTCTTCCCACAGCTCGCATTGATGTGCCATCCTGGATGAGCTGCACTATCTGAGCAACTTCTGTGGGTTGTAGAGTCCGTCTCATGCTACCACGAGTGTGAAAGCACAACCAACATTCAAAAGTGAACAAAAACATCAGCCAGAAAGCATTGGTACTGAGATGTGGTCTGTGGTCCCCACCTGCAGAACCACTCCTTTATTTCGTGTGTCATGATAATTACCATTAATTTCCATCTATTGTCTATTCTATTTGCACAACAGCATGTGAAATTGATTGTCAATCAGTGTTGCTTCCTAAGTGAACAGTTTGATTTAACAGAAGTTTGATTTACTTGGAGTTATATTCTGTTGTTTAAGGGTTCCCTTTATTTTTTTGAGCAGTGTATTTCTAGATTTATCTCTCTCATATATATATATATATATATATATATATATATATATATATATATATATATATATATATATATATATATATATATATATATATATATATATTCTATATATATATATATATCTCTATATATATATATATCTCTCTATATATATATATCTATATATATATATATATATCTATATATAGATATACAGTACAGACCAAACGTTTGGACACACCTTCTCATTTAAAGATTTTTCTGTATTTTCATGACTATGAAAATTGTACATTCACACTGAAGGCATCAAAACTATGAATTAACACATGTGGAATTATATACTTAACAAAAAAGTGTGAAACAACTGAAAATATGTCTTATATTCTAGGTTCTTCAAAGTAGCCACCTTTTGCTTTGATGACTGCTTTGCTCACTCTTGGCATTCTCTTGATGAGCTTCAAGAGGTAGTCACCAGAAATGGTTTTCACTTCAAAGGTGTGCCCTGTCAGGTTTAATAAGTGGGATTTCTTGCATTATAAATGGGGTTGGGACCATCAGTTGTGTTGTGCAGAAGTCTGGTGGATACACAGCTGATAGTCCTACTGAATAGACTGTTAGAATTTTGTATTATGGCAAGAAAAAAGCAGCTAAGTAAAGAAAAACGAGTGGCCATCATTACTTTAAGAAATGAAGGTCAGTCAGTCCGAAAAATTGGGCAAACTTTGAATGTGTCCCCAAGTGCAATTGCAAAAACCATCAAGCGCTACAAAGAAACTGGCTCACATGAGGACCGCCCAAGGAAAGGAAGACCAAGAGTCACCTCTGCTTCTGAGGATAAGTTTATCCGAGTCACCAGCTTCAGAAATCGCAGGTTAACAGCAGCTCAGATTAGAGACCAGGTCAATGCCACACAGAGTTCTAGCAGCAGACACATCTCTACAACAACTGTTAAAAGGAGACTTTGTGCAGCAGGCCTTCATGGTAAAATAGCTGCTAGAAAACCACTGCCAAGGACAGGCAACAAGCAGAAGAGACTTGTTTGGGCTAAAGAACACAAGGAATGGACATTAGACCAGTGGAAATCTGTGCTTTGGTCTGAGGAGTCCAAATTTGAGCTCTTTGGTTCCAACCACCGTGTCTTTGTGCGACGCCGAAAAGGTGAACGGATGGACTCTACATGCCTGTTTCCCACTGTGAAGCATGTAGGAGGAGGTGTGATGGTGTGGGGGTGCTTTGCTGGTGACACTGTTAGGGATTTATTCAAAATTGAAGGCATGCTGAACCAGCATGGCTACTACAGCATCTTGCAGCGGCATGCTATTCCATCCGGTTTGCGTTTAGTTGGACCATCATATATTTTTCAACAGGACAATGACCCCAAACACACCTCCAGGCTGTGTAAGGACTATTTGACCAAGGAGGAGAGTGATGGGGTGCTACGCCAGATGACCTGGCCTCCACAGTCACCAGACCTGAACCCAATCAAGATGGTTTGGGGTGAGCTGGACCGCAGAGTGAAGGCTAAAGGGCCAACAAGTGCTAAGCATCTCTGGGAACTCCTTCAAGATTGTTGGAAGACCATTTCCGGTGACTACCTCTTGAAGCTCATCAAGAGTGTGTAAAGCAGTCATCAAAGCTAAAGGTGGCTACTTTGAAGTACCTAGAATACAAGACATATTTTCAGTTGTTTCACCCTTTTTTAAGTATATAATTCCACATGTGTTAATTCATAGTTTTGATGCCTTAAGTGTCAATGTACAATTTTCAAAGTCATGAAAATACAGAAAATTTTTAAATGAGAAGGTGTGTCCAAACTTTTGGTCTGTACTGTATAATAAATATTTAGATCTCACACAAACACTTCCTGAACCTTTTACGACTTTGGGATTTTCCTTCTTTGTGTTTTCATTTTTTTGCTCCCCTTCTTCCCAGAGCCATGACTTTATTTTTCTGTTATGAGGGCTTGTGTTTTGCAGGGGTATATACAATGTTTTGATCTCCTCTTATTGTATTTTATTGCAGTGTTACGTCGAGCAAAAAAAACGTAGTTCTGACGCTTTTGATTTCTTTCCTTGTTACTCAGTTAACTGATTTGGATTCTTTTTTTATTTGGATCTGGCGTTTCTGAAAGCAGCGATACCAAATGTGTGTGTGGGTTTTTTTTTTTTGTGAATGAGGCAAAAGGGGGTTAATTTGAACTTTTTAAGTTTTAATGTTTTTGGTAACCCTTTTTCTACTTGACTTGCTTAAATAGTCTCCTTGGGGAGAGTTGAAGCTGCGAACTTCCGATCGCTTGTGCTACACAGAGTAGGGCTTCAGCCACGGGCGGTTGTTTATAGCAAATCAGCAATGAAAAGCATGGAGTTCTTCTGCTGACCCCCGGTGTCATGCCAACCCTTCGGCACCACGCGATCATGTGACTGACTCCCGATGAGCGTGGTCTGTGATGCGCTTCCAGTGCGATCATGTAAAATGCCGCTGTCAAAGATTGACAACGTCATTTAACATATTAACAGCCGCAAGTGGATCGCGATTCCACCCGCGGCTGTTAGCACATGACAGCTGATCAAAATGTGCACTGCTGCTCCACTCATTCTTAATGAGACTGACTAAGGTGGTGGATTCATGCTTTCATCTGGTCTTCAGCACTCTTATAAGAATTAATGGAGCATCCATGCACATGATTGACCACTGCTATTCACTTGGTTCCCAGGAGTGATGAAAGTCCCAGGGATTGGACCCTCAGTGTTGGGAAAGATACCCCCCTATCCCATGTAAAGGTGATAGCTTGAACATGCCTGCTTTATTGTAATAGTTTGGTTCTATTGTGATCCAGTTACTGTCTGGTATTGCAAGAAACTGTGTGTTTACTATATTGTGCCACATTTCAGAACAGATTGTTAGTTAGAGCTTTAAACTAGAGATTAGCATGTAATCTCATTTAAACTAAAGGTCATGGCAAACAGAAGCATTTACAATTAGTAAGTAGGACATTCTTTCCTCTGATCCTGTTTGCTGTTCATCTTTGAAAAAGAAATGTATGCTCATTACAGGGTGGCAAGATAAGCTGGCTCATCTAAAACATATAAAATTAATCCCTTTTTTGCTCATGAATCCACCTAGTGTGTTTTTCATATTTAATCATATCAGCGCTTCAGTCACAGGACTCTAATCCCCTTTCATTCACCCAATGTACGGCAGCAGTTAGCTATGGTACATAGCCATTGATGGCTGCTCAGGTCATGCCATTGACAGTTATTATGTAGGTAATCTGCCACACTCAAGAGGTATCTTTTTCAAAATATGTTTAATTTTAACAGTTCACCACAAAAATAAGAGTAGATGATGGTTTGTAGCGACATAAATGGACGTTTCGACCTAAGATTTGGTCTTTATCAACCATCACTGAAGAAAGAGACACAGAACAAAATTTAAATGGGCTGTACAATATATACATGTGCTATACATACATGTAGTTCATATAAACAAAATAATACACTGCTCAAAAAATAAAGGGAACACTTAACCAACAGAAAATAACTCCAAGTAAATCAAACGTCTGTGAAATCAAACTGTCCACTTAGGAAGCAACACTGATTGACAATCAATTTCACATGCTGTTGTGCAAATGGAATAGACAATAGATGGAAATTATTGGCAATTATCAAGACACCCTCAATAAAGGAGTGGTTCTGCAGGTGGGGATCACAGACCACATCTCAGTACCAATGCTTTCTGGCTGATGTTTTGGTCACTTTTGAATGTTGGTTGTGCTTTCACACTCGTGGTAGCATGAGACGGACTCTACAACCCACAGAAGTTGCTCAAGAAGTGCAGCTCATCCAGCATGGCACATCAATGCGAGCTGTGGCAAGAAGGTTTGCTGTGTCTGTCAGTGTAGTGTCCAGAGGCTGGATGCGCTACCAGGAGACAGGCCAGTACACCAGGAGACGTGGAGGGGGCCGTAGGAGGACAACAACCCAGCAGCAGGACCGCTACCTCCGCCTTTGTGCAAGAAGGAGCACTGCTAGAGCCCTGCAAAATGACTTCCAGCAGGCCACAAATGTGCATGTGTCTGCACAAACTGTTAGAAACTGACTCCATGAGGGTGGTATAAGGGACCGACGTCCACAGATGGGGGCTGTACTCACAGCCCAACACCATGCAGGACGCTTGGCATTTGTCACAGAACACCAGGATTGGCAAAGTCGCCACTGGCGCCCTGTGCTCTTCACAGATGAAAGCAGGTTCACACTGAGCACATGTGACAGACGTGACAGAGTCTGGAGACGCCATGGAGAGCGATCTGCTGCCTGCAACATCCTTCAGAATGAGCGGTTTGGCAGTGGGTTGGTAATTGTGTGGGGTGGTGACGCGCCCCCTGGGCCAGTGCTGTTTGGGGATACCTGGAGCCGGATCAGATGGGGGTCGTAGTCTCCGAGTGGCGGCGACCCGTTCCGTGCCCAGGGTGTCAAACTCAGTGGCAGTCTGTTAACGGTAGATGGTGGGATGACTACGCCACCCGTTGAATACAGCTATGGAGCTGCCGCTGCGGGGCAGACCGCTGAGGCCGGTGGAAGGATGGTGCAGCGGGGATGGTATAACCCCCAACGGGAGGGGTATGGCCTCAGGGCAGCCGACGTGGATGATGGGGGTAGCAGGAACCACTCAGAGACGATGCGGTGTAGTTCAGGGTCTTTACTGGTGACAAAGATAGACCCTCCCGGAGTACTTGCTAGCAATCGGGGCCTGGTCAGTCCTTGAGCAGATGGGATCTCCCCTGGCCAGGCGGAGTTGTAGGCCTTCCCAACTAACTGTACTCTTCTGGCTACCTTGCTAGCGGCGGGTAAAAGTAGCCCACGTCCCTGAGTGTACCGTGTGGTGCTCACCCGTATGGCCGGTGACTCGGGGCCTTCTAATGGCTTCCGCTCCACGATGGCGGTGCTGGTCCCACGCGTGTGACCGTGCCTTCGGGTTTCTGGGCCAGAGGACCTGCAATCCCCTGCCGGTCGGTTTCTGCTGTTGGATAGGAGTTAGTCCCCACAGCCTCGGACTCTGGGTCCGGTAAGAAATCTTCTCAGTCAGGGCGAGCTCTGCAGCTGCCAGCCCCTGACTCGTAGTAGTATTGCTCCCACTGAGCTTCTGCTGTTTCTTCCTATGACTGTTTCTCGTCTCTACTCTCCTTGACTGACTAACCCTGCCTCAGCCCCGGGTTTATATAGGGGAAGTTCTTCCCCTCCCAAGACTGGGCAGGAGGTGTGGCATGCACAGGATCCCTGACCAAAGGACCTCCCACCTGCTCTCAGACATAACATTACATTACTGTGGAAACCAGACCCCTGGGGTGCCACATTGGCATTTCTTTGGAGGGCCGCACAGCCCTCCATGTGCTCGCCAGAGGTAGCCTGACTGCCATTAGTTACCGATATGAGATCCTCAGACCCCTTGTGAGACCATATGCTGGTGCGGTTGGCCCTGGGTCCCTCCTAATGCAGGACAATGGCAGACCTCATGTGGCTGGAGTGTGTCAGCTGTTCCTGCAAGATGAAGGCATTGAAGCTATGGACTGGCCCGCCCGTTCCCCAGACCTGAATCTGATTGAGCACATCTGGGACATCATGTCTCGCTCCATCCACCAACGTCACGTTGCACCACAGACTGTCCAGGAGTTGGCGGATGCTTTAGTCCAGGTCTGGGAGGAGGTCCCACAGGAGACCATCCACAACCTCATCAGGAGGTGCCCAGGCATTGTAGGGAGGTCATACAGGCACATGGAGGCCACACACAATACTGAGCCTCATCAGGAGCATGCCCAGGCATTGTAGGGAGGTCATACAGGCACATGGAGGCCACACACAATACTGAGCCTCATCAGGAGCATTCCCAGGCATTGTAGGGAGGTCATACAGGCACGTGGAGGTCACACACAATACTGAGCCTCATTTTGATTTGTTTTAAGGACATTACATCAAAGTTGGATCAGCCTGTAGTGTGTTTTTCCACTTTAATTTTCGGAGTGACTCCAAATACAGGCCTCCATTGGTTAATAAATTTGATTTCCATTGATGATTTTTGTGTGAGTTTGTTGTCAGCACATTCAACTTTGTACAGAACAAAGTGTTCAATGAGAATATTTCATTCATTCAGACCCAGGATGTGTTATTTGAGTGTTCCCTTTTTTTTTTTTGAGCAGTGTATATACAGTGCTAGAATAATAATCATAGTATCCAAGGGGGAAAAAAACATGTTTAATGGCAGGTATGGCAGAAAATCATATCAATAGCGTGATGTGGCATTAATAAAACGGAATATTATAAAGGGATAACATGAATAAAAGATGATATCTGTTAGTAGAGTAATAATGCATATGAAGTTTTGGTAAGGTGAGCCAACTTCAGTCACAGGACTCTAATCCCCTTTCATTCACCCAATGTACGGCAGCAGTTAGCTATGGTACATAGCCATGGATGGCTGCTCAGGTCATGCCATTGACAGTTATTGTCCTGATATGTGACATTACCGCCTAGACTGCTGGCAGAGCAGGAAGTATGCTGCATAGTCTTTTCTACATCTTGTGAATGTTTCTCAGATGCTTCATTGGGAGACCCCAGAGACCACGAGTGTCGTCTGCTGCTTACAGGCAACAGCAGTGGTTTCCAGTGTCCCCCCAGTGAAGTCTTTGGGCGATAGTTTTTGCAGTAAGGACTAAAAATCTGCTTGGTCTAAACTCTATTCGATTTCAGAAAATATTTTACTGATAAGCCTTTAGCCGAAAATAAGATCATGGTAAATCTACGTTTAGTCTAAACTTTTGACTTGTACTTTGTCTCTAAATATAAATATGTAATGCTTTTTTTCTTTTTGGTATTAGGTGTCTGTCACAATGGATCAATCAGAAGCAATCTTAAAACTGCAGCGTCAGTTAAAGGAGGTGGAAGAGGAGAGGGGTAGGGCTGCACAATATGGGCTCCAACTCTTAGAAAGTCAAAGTGACTTACAAAATCAGTTAGAGGAACAACGTTGTGAAATGACCAGTGTTATTGAGGTAAATTAAGGAACACTTTGTATTGTTTGAGATAGATGTTATGTCCCAGATGAGGAACATAATGCTAATTATTTCGCTTTTAAATTATGAATTCAGAACTTGGAACAAGAAAAATATTCGCTGCAGCGTGAAGTGGAACTTAAAAGTCACATGCAGGAGAGTTTATTGTCTGAATGTGAAAACATAAAGCAACAGCAGAAGACTTGTCTTGAACAGTTACAGCAACAGCTGGCAAGGAGCCATAATCGAGAAAGGAGTGAACTGAATAACAAGGTATTTATCACTTTGCCTCCTAATGTTAGGGCTAAAACAATGAAACGTTTTGAAGCCTTAAAATTGCAACTCCTGACCCGATTGTGGGTCTCCTAACCAAAACTAATGGCTGTTTCAGATATCCGTGATAATTGGTCCGATGTCTGACTGCAATGCACCGTCTGGCCGCACAGCTCCTGTGCTGAGCATGACCGCTACATAGAAATATATGTGCGCGCCCGTTCAGTGTTATTTGACATCGGACCAATTATCATGCACATATGAAACAGATTTAACAGTATCATAAATGCCTATCATGCTGTTGGCTCAAGTTTTGAGACCAGATGGATCCGAAAATAAGGCCACATTAGTCATCTGAATTTGCTTTTATTCTCATTGCATAAAGTGATGATATACTAGTTATTTTTCTACAAATTGGAAAAATGGAAAAGCCAACTCGCTGCAGTTGACTAGTTTTTCTGGAGCATGAAATGAATGTCGCTGCCACTGACAATGATGATCAGAATGCAATAGAAGAAATCCAGCTCAACGGTAGAACATGAGTAAGGGTTCGGAGTGCGCCAGGAACACGTAAGTGTGCCTATCTATGGACTTAAAATTCATGTGACGATGTTTGTCATTGTAAAGATCTGAGGTTGTAAGTAATCACCTAGTCAGGTTAACAATGCTGCAATATTTTATTAATCACCTCCATGGTAATGCAGTAATTCCAAGTAAATGGCCAAAATACAGTTCTCTCAGTCCTTAAGTTCTCAACCTGGGATCAGTAGTTCAACTGGCTTTGTATCAGGTGATACCCACGGTCTCCCATCTTTTGGTTGGCTCACAGATTTCGGATCTCCAGCCAGTATAGTCTGTAACCACAGTCCATGATCCTCCAGACAACAGCTAAAACGATGAAAGCACAGATATCCAGTAGCAGCAGTCCTTCAATAAAGTTTAAATCCAAATGACATATCCGCAACTGAAGCATGTTCATCCACTTTAGTTGATAACAAATCTTCAACACTCTGTAAGTCTTCCATCCAACAGCTCCAGGTCCACAGCCACAGATCCTAACCGTCCGGCATCCTTCCACCCACTCTCCCTAAAACATGACTCTCCTTTCTTTCACTGGGATCAGTCCCCTCCCAGGTCAGAAGTGATCACCCTACTCCTTAAGCATTTACTGTTAGCCAAAAACAATGAAGAATATTCTAGAAGCCTTCATCTGAGATTGCATGTAAGACCCCCTGTGGTGACAGCTCCACTGTGTCTACAATCTACACACACATATTGAGATTATTGGCTGTTGGAACAATGGTTAGATACTGAGATACAGATACCCTGAGATACAGATTAGTGGAATGCTGGACATTTTACACGTGAATCTAGTGCACATACTGACAAGTTAGCACAACTATATAAAACATAAGTAAATCACTAATAAAACACATAATAATATTGACAAAAATGGTGGTCCGTTGCTGGAAAAGTATAATAGTCTTTAGTAAGTGGGCAGCTCCTCACAGTCATATACAGATAAAGTTGAAGATTTTATACCATTGAGCTAGATTTCTTCTACTACATTAGTTTTCTACAGTGTTGTGGTAGAAGTGACATGTTTGCTTTATTTGAAGTTGTTGCGTTTAACACAATACCAAATTATTTTAGTCTTATGTTTTATGTTTGTTCAATAAAAATCCTTCCTTTTTATACACTGCTCCAAAAAGTAAAGGGAACACTTCTGTGAAATCAACTTGTCCCGTTATGATATGAGAATGTTCTGCTGCCTGCAACATCCTCCAGCATGACCGGTTTGGCAGTGGGTCATGAATGGTGTGGGGATGCATTTCTTTGTGGGGTACCCTGACTGCAATTAAGTGCTTGGAAGAGATCCTCAGACACATTGTGAGACCATGTGCAGATGCAGTGTGCCCTGGGTTCCGTCTGATGCATGACAATGCTAGGTCTCATGTGGCTGGAGTGTGTCATCAGTTCTTGCATGATGAAGGCATTGATGCTTTGGACTAGCTTGCCCATTCCCCAGACCTGAATCCGAACGAGAACATCTGGGACATCATAGCTCGTTCCATCCACCAATGCCACGTTGCACCACAGACTGTCCAGGAGTTGGCTGATGCTTTAATTCAGGTCTCCCTCAGGAGAACATCCGCCACCTCATCAGGAGCATGCCCAGGCATTGTAGAGAGATCATACAGGCACATGGAGGACACACACACACTACTGAACATTATTTCCTTGTCTTGAGGCATTTCCACTGAAATTGGATCAGCCTGTAATTTGATTGTCCACTTTGATTTTAAGTATCATTCAAAATCCAGACCTCCATGGGATATTAATCTTTATTTACCTTGATCATATTTGTTTTATTGTTCTGAACGCATTCCGCTATGTAATGAATAAAGATTTGCAACTGGAATATTTCATTCCATGATATCTAGGATATGGTATTTTAGTGTTCCCTTTTATTTTTTTTGAGCAGTGTACATAAATAAAAAATTGTCACCATAATCTGGATGTTCTAACTTTTTTTTATATACCTGGCACTAATGAAAGCTTAATCACTTTTATTACATTGTTTAGGAGGCAATCTAAAAAAAAAAGAATAAAATAAAACATGAAAAAAAAGCTATTTTTGTAGTTTGTCAAGGGCACACAGCTGGGGAGGGGTCGTGCAGATCCACCCGCTGTTAGGATTTTGTCACGGGAACACAACTCCGCTTCATCCAATAGTCTGGACAATTACGCAATTGACTGAGGAGTGGTGGATGAGGCCACGGCTGCTTCCATTACTAGACCAGTTATTGGGGAAATCACAATTGGTGTTCGGTGTAAATACGCCTCCGATTCCAACGCATGGTGTATGTCACGGAAGGTGACAGATGGCACAAGTGTACAATGACGGGAAGGCGGGAAAGGGAATCCAACAACTAGGGAAAAGAGGGAGTGGAGACCCCTAGGCAGATCTAATATCACTGTGCCTACCCTATCGTCCCTATATATGTTCCACAACTATCACCTAGCAGAAACCTAATCCCTGAATGTCCCTAAAGCTGGGCCCTAGCTAGGGAGGGGACAGAGTGAGCACTAGTCAGGCCCCACTACAAGGACAACAAGGTAAACAAATAAAGGGGATACACTTAGCTTGCGCAGACACCAGAGCGATAACGTCAATTGTCTTCCAAGGGCACCAAAGAAGAAACTAGCAGACTGCTAGTGCTCTAAGCCTGTACAGAGGTACATAGAACTATCACCAGCGATTCTCTGGAGAAACTGAGAATTTTTAGCTACCAAGCAAGGGTGTGTCAATCAGGAGCAGAAAGTGGAGGTCTCTGCCGGGTCCTAAAGGAAGGATATAACCAGGGCTGTGGAGAGTCAGTAAGCCAAATCTCTGACTTGGACTCCTCAATTTCCATGACACCGAATCCACGACTCTGACTCACTCATACATGGCTCATGTTTAAGTGATAAATTTACTGTAGCACAGATTAATCTCAGTTAAAAGTCTAGACCCTTAGATCAGGAATAGGACAGATATTTATAAGACATGTCATAACTTTCCCAAATTCTTATGAAAAAATATTCCCCACAAACTGCATTGAACTACTGTACCCAATTTAGTATATGTTTTAGGAATCGGAGTCGGTCCATTTTATTCCGACTCCACCAAAATGGGCTCTGACTCCACAGCTCTTGATATAACTATACTACAGAGATGAGATGATCAAGAAGGTGTCTGCAATGCCAAGCGCAGTGACTTTCTACAGACGGATTCAGAGCAACTGACACACCCGGGACAGTACCCCCCCCCGTCTACGATTTGCCTCCGGACACTCAGGACCAGGTTTCTCAGGATAAGGGCTATGGAATGAACAAACCAGCCTGGAGGCATTCACCTTTGATGCCGAAACCCATATCCTCTCCTCTGGACCATAACCCTTCCAGTGCACCAAGTACTGTAGGGAACGACGCTGGAGGTGAGCATCCACGATCCTCGAAATCTGAAACTCCCAAATTACCATCAACCATGATTGGGGGCGGCGGCGGCAGGGGAGAGGACTCAAGAGGTTCTACATATTTCTTGAGCAGAAACCTGTGAAACACATTGTGGATCTTAAGGGCCTGGGGTAGCTCAAGACGAAACGCTGCTGAGTTAATGGCGGCGGTAATTTTATAGGGACCAATATATCTAGGTCTCAACTTCCAGAAAGGAACCTTTTAACTTGATATTGCTGGTAGACAACCACACAGTCCTTCACATTTGGGTCTGGACCCGGCGAGCGTTTCCTGTCAGCCATACATTTGTACCTGTCTTCCATGATCTTCAAATTACTCTGAATCCCCTGCCACACAGAGGAGAGCGACAAAGCAAAACGTTCCCCCTCAGGAACTCCCGAAGCCCCTCCCACACTAAAACTAGCAAACTGGATGTAAACTGTATGCACCACAGAACGGTGACATGCCGGTAGATTCTTGGCAATGATTATTAATAGCAAACTCTGCCAATGGTAAGTAAGATGTCCAATTTCCCTGGTTGTCGGAGACAAAACATCAGGAGGTAAGTCTCTAAATTCTGATTAATGCGCTCGGTCTGTCCATTCGACTGAGGGTGGAAGGCAGAAGAAAGGGACAGCTGCACTCCCAATCGAGAACAGAACGCTCTCCAGAACTTAAACAAACTGGGTCCCCCGATCTGACACCACATCGGAGGAAACACCGTGAAGCTTCACTATCTCATAAATACCTGGGCAAGAGTCTTGACATTCAGAAGTGCCGGTAATGTGAGGAAGTGAACCATTTTACTGAAACGATCTACAACCACCAAAAACACAGTCTTGCCTGCAGATACCGGTAGGTCAGTAATAAAATCCATGGTCAAGTTTGTCCATGGCCTGCTAGGAATAGGTAGTGGAAGAGGACCAGATGAACGGGTATGCTTTATACTTTAGAACGCGCGCAAATACTACAAGTAGACACTTGTTTAAACACATCCCGATGCAACCCTGGCCACCAAAAACGACGAGAAAGGAGATACGCAGTTGCCTTACCCTGTGGATGACCAAAACGCACAGAGTTGTGATGTACCCTAATTACTTTGCGGCGTACAAATAACCTCCCCAAAGGGCAGGAGGCAAGGGCGTCCCCCTGAGCCTCCAACAACTCTCCTTCCAGTTCAGGGTACAATGCCGAAATGACTACCCCCTTCTGCAAAATCAGGGTATAGTTCTCATGGTCACCACCGCCAGGGAAACTTCGGGACAAAGCATCAGCCTTGACGTTTTTGATCCCTGGATGGAAAGTGACAACAAAATTGAACCTAGTAAAAAATGGGAACCATCTAGCTTGCTTAGGGTTGAGACGTTTAGCAGATTGAAGATATGACAGATTATTATGATCCATGATAACAGTAATAGGATGGACTGCCCCCTCCAACAAATGTCGCCATTCTTCGAACGCCAATTTAATCGCCAAAAGCTCCCTATTACCCACGTCATAATTTCTCTCACCCGAAGATAATTTCTTGGAAAAGCGAGCGCATGGACCCAATTTACCAGGGGTCTGACCCTGAGGCAACACAGCCCCAACCCCCACCTCTGACGCATCAACTTCAACAATAAAAGATTGAGTAACATCGAGTTGACTGAGTATAGGTGCTGTGGCAAAACAACTCTTTATGGAGTAAAAGCCTGCAGGGCAGCATTTGACCATTTAGAAAAATCAGACCCCTTTCTTGTCATGTCACTGAGGAGTTTCACAATTACCGAATAATTTTGGATACATTTCCGGTAAAAATTATTAAAGCCCAGAAAACGCTGTAAAGCCTCCAGATTCTTGGGACTGTTCCCATCAAGGACAGCATGGATCTTCTCTGGATCCAATCCAAAACCCGAAGATAACAGGTACCTCCAAAACTGCACCTCCTGGATGGCGAAAACACATCTCTCTAGTTTGGCATATAGCTTTTCCTTAGTATCTGGATCATCTGTTAAACATGCCCCCGATGTGTCTCAAAGTCAGGTGAGTAAACCAAAATATCATCCAGATAGACCACCACAAACCTGCCCACCAAATGATGGAAAATATAATTTATGAAATGCTGGAACACCGCAGGTGCATTTGTCAGACCGAAAGGCATAATCAGACCCCCTCAGTGGTATTTAACAATGTTTTCCATTCACCCCCTCTCTGATTCTAACCAGATTGTAATCTCTCTTTGAATCCAACTTGGAGAACACCTTAGCTCCCACAACCTGGCTGAACAAATCTGGAATCCGAAAAAGAGGATATGGATCTCGGATGGTAATTTGATTAAATTCCCAGAAATCTAAACAAGGACGGAGACCGTCATCTTTCTTCTTCACGAAGAAGAACCATGCCGCCACAGGCGAAGATGAGGGACTGATATGTCCCTATAGACTTTCTGCAATGAAATCCTTCATTGCTTGTCTCTCAGGGCCAGAAAGATTATACAGTCTGGACTTTGGACTTTGGTAGTTTAGCTCCGGGGATCAGGCTAATAGGACAGTCCTATGCACAATGAGGAGGCAAATCCTCACACCCCTTCTCGGATTATGTTTCACCAACCAGGGTAGACAAAATAAAATTGGAGTGGGAAGACTGTCCAGTACATTTCAAGGAATTATCTCACAATGGACAGACCCCACCCTCAGTCTTATATTATGTACAAGTCACCTTTCTGTGCAAGTGGCGCTGAATCGATGGCAATAATAGGAATGGGCGTGCTAAAGTACAGCAATTACAAATTGCCATAGGCAAATAAACCCTAAACTAAAGACAAATAAAATGTAACTTTTATTAATTACTATTAAATTATTAGAGGAACATATTAAAACCAGCATGCAGTCAGCAGTGCAAAGGGACAGATATATCTCTCCTTCTATTGGTCTCCTACCTATCACTGTTTCATAGTCTGTCCCAATTGCATCACTCTTATAAGAGTATCAGGATATACTTGAGGTGCGGACACAACCTACACTTATCCTATATAGTTTTCATACATTGCTGACTGACACATTTAAAAGCACTCTAAAGCCTCAACATGTTTCACCAGATATACTGGCGTCATCAGGGGATTGAGGCTATATGAGTGAGCACATGGATCATTTGGACTTTTAAAGGTTTGGTTCTGATGTCACACCTGTAACTACCTATCACAAAGGTTAATACATTCAGCCAATAGATGGCAAAGGTCAGTACATAGTACCAATGGGAATTTCACTTATACCCCACTCTAGAGAACCATATTGCATCCTATTGGCTCACTCCTGCTTGCGAATCATACACATTTATACATTCAGCCAATCACTACTCTACATCAAAACAAAGTACCAATGGTGTTTGTCAGGTTGTCCTACACAACTGACGTATAACACTACATTATAATATTGACAAATCAGGTATCCCTTCCAAAAAGGGGCACTTGTTGGGCTGACCATTCCATCAAAGTCTGCATTCCAAAGCGTCAGTCCTTCCCTTCCGAGCCCTGACATGTGCCCAAACAGTAGTTTTCTCCAACACATGGGGTATCAGCATACTCAGGAGAAATTGCACAACTTCTGGGGTCCAATTTCTCCTAGTACCCTCGTGAAAATAAAAATATTGCGGCTAAAAGATTGTTTTTGTGGAAAAAAAATGATTTTTTTTTTTCACGGCTCTACGTCATAAACCTTTGCAAAACACTTGAGGGTTCAAAGTGCTAACCACATATTTAAATCAATTCTTTAAGGGGTCTAGTTTCCAAAATGCGGTCACTTGTGTGGGGTTTCCACTGTTTAGGCACATCAGGGGCTCTCCAAGCGCGACATGGGGTCCGCTGTGAATTCCAGCGAGTTTTGCATTGAAAACGTCAAATGGCGATCCTTCCCTTTCGAGCCCTGCCGTGCTCCCAAAGAATGACTTTCCCCGACATATCAGGTATCAGCGTACTCAGGATAAATTGCACAACAACTTTTGGGGTCCAATTTCTCCTAGTACCCTTGGGAAAATAAAAATATTGCGGCTAAAAGATCGTTTTTGTGGAAAAAATATATATATTTTTTTCACTGCTCTACGTCATAAACCTTTGCAAAACACTTGGGGGTTCAAAGTGCTCACCACACATCTAAATAAATTCCTTAAGGGGTCTAGTTTCCAAAGTGGGATCATTCCAAAATGGGGTCACTTGTGGGGGGTTCCCACTGTTTAGGCACATCGGGGGCTCTCTAAATGCGACATGGGGTCCACTGTGAATTCCAGCGAGTTTTGCATTGAAAACGTCAAATGGCGCTCCTTCCCTAACGAGCCCTGCCTGGCGCCCAAACAATGGCTTTCCCCCACATATGAGGTATCAGCGTACTCAGGAAAAATTGCACAACAACTTTTGGGGTCCAATTGCTCCTAGTACCCTTGTGAAAATAAAAAATTAGGGTCTAAAATAAAATTTTAGTGAAAAAAAGTTAAATGTTAATTTTTTCCCTTCACGTTCAATTAATTGGTGTGAAGCATGTGAAGGGTTAATTAACTTCTTGAATGTGCTTTTGAGTACCTTGAGGGGTGCAGTTTTTAGAATGTTGTCACTTTTGGGCATTTTCTGTCATAAAGGCCCCTCAAAGTGACTTCAAGTGTGATGTGGTCCCTAAAAAAAAAATGGTTTCAGAAATTTTGTTGTAAAAATGAGAATTCCCTGGTCAACTTTTAACCCTTATAGCTCCTTACCCCAAAAAAATTTTGGTTCCAAAATTGTGCTGATGTAAAGTAGGCATGTGGGATATGTTATTTATTAACTCTTTTGTGTGACATATCTCTGATTTAAGGGCATCAAAATTAAAATTTTGAAAATTGCGAAATTTTCTAAATTTTAGCCAAATTTCCGTTTTTTTCACAAATAAATGCAAGTGATATCGAAGAAATTTTACCACTATCATGAAGTGCAATATGTCACGTTCCAGAGTAGTTACCTCATAAAGTGACAGTGGTCAGAATTGTAAAAATTGGCCTGGTCATTAACGTGCAAACCACCCTCGGAGGTAAAGGGGTTAAATAGCAGTATACCCTGGACTATAGAACAGGAGACGGATTTCAGTATTCTGGTTACAAGTAAGCTGAGCAGCATTGCTCAATGTCAAGCAGCAACCGCCAAAGCAAACAGGATATTATGGTGTATAAAAAGAGAAAATCCCTCCATCCCAAGGTAGTGTTACCCCTTATAAATCACTGGTGAGGCCACATCTGGAATGAGATCCAGTTTTTGGCTCCACATTTTAAAAAGGATATTCAGAAGTTAAGTCAATTCAAAGGCGGGCAACTAGATTATTACAAGAGATCGAAGGCCTCTCATATGATGAGAGGTTGAAAAAGTTTAGCTTGTTTAGCTTAGAAAAACGACGCCTCAGAAGGGATGTCATTTACATGTATGAAGGTGTGGTCCGTATGAAGATCTAGCACATGACTTATTCCTTCCAAAGACTATATTAAGGACCAGGGGGCACTCATTATGGGTGGAAAAAAGGCGATTCCGACACCTAAACAGGAAAAGGTTCTTTACAGTCAGAGCAGTCAGGCTGTGGAATGCCCTACCACAAGAGGTAGTGATGGCAGACACTATAACAGCTTTCAAAAAAGGGCTGGATGCCTTCCTCAATACACATAGCATTGTGGGTTACATTTAAATTAAAAAATGTTACACCCATAGTAGTACATTTGATCCAGGGTACTGATCACTTTTTTCGGGGTCGAGAAGGAATTTTTCCCCATGATGCAAATTGGCTGAATGTGTCCTGGGTTTTTGCCTTCTTCTGGATCAACATATTTAGGTACAGGGATTTTGGCAATACCATATGTAGAGATCTGAGGTTGTGGATTGTAACTAATCACCTAGGCAGGTTAACAATGCAACAATATTTTATTGGTCACAGCCATGGTAATTAAGCAATTCCAGGTAAATGGCCAAAATACAGTTCTCTCAGTCCTCAAGTTCCCAATCTGGGTTCAGAAGTTCCACTGGCTTTGTATAAGGCCATGCTCACTGTCTCCCAACTTTTGGTTGCCCCACAGATTTTGTACCTCCAGCCAGTATAGTCTGTAGCCATAGTCCATGATCCTCTAGACGGCAGATAAAACGATAGAAGCACAGGTATCCAGTAGGAGCAGTCCTTTTAAGAAAGTGTAAATCCAAACTACATAATCCATAATGGTAACATGTTTATCCATTCAACCTTCCAAGTCCACGGTCTCCATCCTCTTCCTTAAATCCTTCCACACAACTCACTAAAACATGTCTCCACTTTCTTCCACTGGGATCAGTCCCCTCCCAGGTCAGAAGTGATCACACCCTCCCCCTTAAACATTCACTGTTGGCTAAAACAATGAAGAATATTCCAGAAGCCTTAACCTGAGACTGCATGTAAGACCCCCTGTGGTGACGGCTCCACTGTGACTCAATCTACACTCACCTAATGAGATTATTGGCTGTTGAGACAATGGACTCCTGAGATAAAGATGAGATTATTGGAATGCTGGTCATTTTACAAGTGAATCTTACATACTGACAAGTAAGCAGAACTATAAAAAACATAACAAGTAAATCACTAATAACACACAATAATAATATTGACGAAAATGGTGGTCCGTCCTGGAAAAGTATCATCGTCTTTAGTAAGTGGGCAGCTCCTCGCACCATAACAGTAATACAAAAATAAAACTAATTAAATTATAAACTGCTTCATTTGTAATTGTAATAGTGCAGTAATGATAAAAATGGTAATACATTTGTGAGGCCTAGTTCCAGTAAGTTATAAGTAGAGATGAGCGGTGTTCGACTAGAACTGTTCGCCAATCTCAAATTCGAGCTGTTTTGGGCGGTGTTCGAGTTGTTCGACGAACCCGAACGATTTGCAAAAAATTCGGCTGTTCGAGGTTATGTTCGATAACTGTTCGTGCACCAAAAGCGTGTCCTGCATGTCTGGCGCTATTTAGAGCACCAATCATGCAGGGATTGTCTGCCACTCACTGTAATGCCACAGCCATGGTGGTTGTGGCATTACAGTGATTGCCCAAATCGATGGGAACAGTGCCAACAGTGAAACATGAAAAGCTGGCATTCAGCAGCGGCATATACCGGTACCCGACAATTTAGAACCGAAAGAATAGAGCTTCACACATAGATTAGATAGATAGAAACATGTCAGTCACATATATATGAAGTACAGTGACAGTGCTGCTTACTGTACTTGTCATTTAGCGTAAAGGATTTATCAAAAAAAATAATAGTGTTTTCATGCACCGTCTCTTTAAAAAAGCCGGCCGGCATTTCAGCATCTGTACCCAACAATTTAGAATAGAAGGAATAGAGCTTCACACATAGATTAGATAGATAGAAACATGTCAGTCACATATATATGAAGTACAGTGACAGTGTTGATTACTGTACTTGTCATTTAGTGTAAAGGATTTATTAAAAAAAATAATAGTGTTTTCATGCACCGTCTCTTTAAGAAAGCCGGCCGGCAATTCAGCAGCGGTACCTGACAATTTATAACAGACAGAATAGAGCTTCACACATAGATTAGATAGATAGAAACATGTCAGTCACATATATATGAAGTACAGTGATAGTGTTGGTTACTGTACTTGTCATTTAGTATTAAAATAAAGGATTTATTATTAAAAAAATTGGCGTGGGGTTCCCCTTAATTTTAGGCTCTAGCGGAGGTTAAGCAGACGGCTGGGGCAGATGTTTGAAGCCTGGGAAGGGGGTTAATACCCATGGAGCTTCCCAGGCTACTAATATCAGCCCCCAGCTGAATACATAGCCTTTACTAGCTATTAAAATGGGGGACCCCCCCAAAAAAATGACGTGGGGTCCCCCCTAATTTAATAGCTAGCAAAGGCTAGGCAGACAGCTGGGGGCTGATATTAATAGCCCAGGAAGGGAGCCATGAATATTGGCCCCCTCCCAGGCTAGAAACACCAGCCGTCAGCCGCCCCAGAAATGGCGCATTCATAGGATGCGCCAATTCTGGCACTTAGCCTAGCTCTTCCACGCTGCCCTGGTGCGGTGGCAGGGGGTAATAGGGTTGGGGTTGATGTCAGCTTATAATGCCAGCTGACATCAAGCCCAGGTTAGTAATGGAGAGGCGTCTATAAGACACCCCCATTACTAACCCCATAGTCAAAGTTAAAAAAAAAACGCAAACACCCAGAATAAAGTCCTTTAATTGAAATAAAGACACAATCCTTTATTGTTCTAAATTAAACCATACTTACCGTCACGCCCATTCCAGCTGAAGCCAACGATCTCCTGCAATAAAAGAAAAATAATAAAGCAACCTCATCCTTACCTTTCCATGGTTCCCACGACAGCTTCAGCTCTGCTACATCGAGATGACTGGCTGGACCGCAGCAGAAAGCTGCCATCCAGCCTGTCATCCCGCAGACACTGAGAAGCGCAGTCATGCTTGCGCTCCTCACTGTCTCGCTGTGACGGCATCCAGATGAGCCGAGGTCATGTCCAATGAACTCGGCTCACCTCATGCACGTCACTGACAGCGTGGGAAAATTCTCACGCTGAAGTGCTGAGTGCAGGAGAATTTTCCCACGCTGTCAGTGACGTGCATGAGGTGAGCCGAGTTCATTGGACATGACCTCGGCTCATCTGGATGCCGTCACAGCGAGACAGTGAGGAGCGCAAGCATGCCTGCGCTTCTCAGTGTCCGCGGGATGACAGGCTGGATGGCAGCGTTCTGCTGCGGTCCAGCCAGTCATCTCGATGTAGCAGAGCTGGAGCTGTCCTGGGAACCATGGAAAGGTAAGGATGAGGTTGCTTTATTATTTTTCTTTTATTGCAGGAGATCGTTGGCTTCAGCTGGAATGGGCGTGACGGTAAGTATGGTTTAATTTAGAACAATAAAGAATTGTGTGTTTATTTCAATTAAAGGACTTTATTCTGGGTGTTTGTGGTTTTTTTAACTTTGACTATGGGGTTAGTAATGGGGGTGTCTTATAGACGCCTCTCCATTACTAACCTGGGCTTGATGTCAGCTGGCATTATAAGCTGACATCAACCCCAGCCCTATTACCCCACTGCCACCGCTACAGGGCAGTGGGAAGAGCGAGGCTAAGTGCCAGAATTGGCGCATCCTATGGATGCGCCATTTCTGGGGCGGCTGACGGCTGGTGTTTCTAGCCTGGGAGGGGGCCAATATTCATGGCACCCTTCCTGAGCTATTAATATCAGCCCCCAGCTGTCTGCCTAGCCTTTGCTAGCTATTAAAATAGGGGGGACCCCACGTCATTTTTTTGAGGGGGTCCCCCATTTTAATAGCTAGTAAAGACTAGGTATTCAGCTGGGGGCTGATATTAGTAGCCTGGGAAGCTCCGTGGGTATTACCCCCTTCCGAGGCTTCAAACATCTGCCCCAGCAGTCTGCTTAACCTCCGCTAGAGCCTAAAATTATGGGGGATCCCACGCCAATTTTTATTTTAATAAATCCTTTATTTTAACACTAAATGACAAGTACAGTAACCAACACTGTCACTGTACTTATTATAAATGTGACTGACATGTTTCTATCTATCTAATCTATGTGTGATGCTCTATCTTTCTGTTCTAAATTGTCGGATACCGCTGCTGAATTGCCGGCCGGCTTTTTTAAAGAGACAGTGCATGAAAACACTATTATTTTTTTAAATAAATCCTTTACACTAAATGACAAGTACAGAAAGCAACACTGTCACTGTACTTATTATATATGTGACTGACATGTTTCTATCTATCTAATCTATGTGTGAAGCTCTATTCTTTCTGTTCTAAATTGTCGGGTACAGATGCTGAATTGCCGGCCGGCTTTTTTAAAGAGACGGTGCATGAAAACACTAATATTTTTTTTAATAAATCCTTTACACTAAATGACAAGTGCAGTAACCAACACTGTCACTGTGCTTCTTATATGTGTGACTGACATGTTTCTATCTATCTAATCTATGTGTGATGCTCTATTCCTTCTTGTCTAAATTGTCGGGTATCGGTGTATGCCGCTGCTGAATTTGCCGGCCGGCTTTTTTAAAGAGAGTGTCTTCTGAGCAGTTTGTCAGCTTTTGGACACCTTTGCAGGTGTTTTCTATGTGTTTCTATGTGTTTTTGTTTGCCTGCCATTGGTTTTAACGGTGTTCGACGGTGTTCTAAGGTGTTCGACGAACAGTTTGACGAACAGTTCCTCGAACATCCCGGTGTTCGACGAACCGAACCGAACCCGAACACTACGGGGGTGGCTCAACACTAGTTATAAGTTAGTGTAGGGAGTACAATTAGCGGAGAAAGGTTGAACTTGATAGACCTAGGTCTTTATTCAACCTACGTTACTATGTATATAAAATATATATGTATGTAATATACAGTGGGTACGGAAAGTATTCAGACCCCTTTAAATTTTTCACTCTTTGTTTCATTGCAGCCATTTGGTAAATTCTAAAAAGTTCATTTTTTTTCTCATTCATGTACACTCTGCACCCCATCTTGACTGAAAAAAACAGAAATATAGAAATTTTTGCAAATTTATTAAAAACGAAAAACTGAAATATTACATTGTCATAGGTATTCAGACCCTTTGTTCAGACACTCATATTTAAGTCACTTGCTGTCCATTTCCTTGTGATCCTCGTTGAGATGATTCTACTCCTTCATTGGAGTCCAGCTGTGTTTAATTAAACCACTAGGACTTGATTTGGAAAGGCACACACCTGTCTATTTCAGACCTCGCAGCTCACAGTGCATGTCAGACCAATCATGAGCTCTTAGGAACTGCCCAAGGAGCTCAGAGAAAGAATTGTGGCAAGGTACAGATCTGGCCAAGGTTACAAAAGAATTTCTGCAGTACTCAAGGTTCCTAGGAGCACAGTGGCCTCCATAATCCTTAAATGGAAGAAGTTTGGGACCACCAGAAGTCTTCCTAGACCTGACCGTCCAGCCAAACTGAGCAATCGTGGGAGAAGAGCCTTGGTGAGAGAGGTAAAGAAGAACCCTAAGATCACTGTGGCTGAGCTGTAGAGATGCAGTAGGGAGATGGGAGAAAGTTCCACAAAGTCAACTATCACTGCTGCCCTCCTCCAGTCGGGCCTTTATGGCAGAGTGGCCCGATGGAAGCCTCTCCTCAGTGCAAGACATGAAAGCCCGCATAAAGTTTGGTCAAAAACACATGAAGGACTCCCAGACTTTAAGAAATAAGATTCTCTGGTCTGATGAGACGAAGATAGAACTTTTTGGTGATAATTCTAAGCGGTATGTATGGAGAAAACCAGGCACTTCTCATCACCTGCCCAATACAATCCCAACAGTGAAACATGGTGGAGAAAGCATAATGCTATGGGGATGTTTTTCAGCTGCAGTAACAGGACGAGTGGTTGCAATTGAATGAAACATAAATGCGGCCAAGTACAGAGAGATCCTGGATGAAAACCTCTTCCAGAGTGCTCTGGACCCCAGACATGGCCGAAGGTTCACCTTCCAACAAGACAATGACCCTAAGCACACAGCTAAAATAACAAAGGAGTGGCTTCAGAACAACTCTGTAACCATTCTTGACTGGCCCAGCCAGAGCCCTGACCTAAACCCAATTGAGCATCTCTGAAGAGACTAGAAAATGGCTGTCCACCAACGTTCACCATCCAGCCTGACGGAACTGGAGAGTATCTGCAAGGAAGAATGGCAGAGGATCCCCAAATCCAGGTGTGAAAACTTGTTGCATCATTACCCAGAGAAGACTCATGGCTGTACTAGCTCAAAAGGGTGCTTCTAATCAATACTGAGCAAAGGGTCTGAATACTTATGACCATGTGATATTTAAAATTTTCTTTTTTAATAAATTCGTAAAAACTTCTACATTTCTTTTTTTCAGTAAAGATGGGGTGCAGAGTGTACATTAATGAGAAAAAAAATAAACTTTTTAGTATTTACCAAATGGCTGCAATGAAACAGAGTGAACAATTTAAAGGGGTCTGAATACTTTCCGTACCCACTGTGTGTGTATGTGTATGTATATATATATATATATATATATATATATATATATATATATATATATATATATATATATATATATATATATATATATAATATATTTAGTACAGACCAAAAGTTTGGACACACCTTCTCATTTAATGATTTTTCTGTATTTTCATGACTATGAAAATTGTGCATTTACACTGAAGGCATCAAAACTATGAATTAACACATGTGGAATTATGTAGCTAACAAAAAAGTGTGAAACAACTGAAAATATGTCTTATATTCTAGGTTCTTCAAAGTATCCACCTTGTGCTTTGATGACTGTTTTGCACACTCTTGGCATTCTCTTGATGAGCTTCAAGAGGTAGTCACCGGAAATGGTCTTCCAACAATCTTGAAGGAGTTCCCAGAGATGCTTAGCACTTGTTGGCCCTTTTGCCTTCACTCTGCGGTCCAGCTCACCCCAAACCATCTCGATTGGGTTCAGGTCTGGTGACTGTGGAGGCCAGGTCATCTGGCGTAGCACCCCATCACTCTCCTTCTTGGTCAAATAGCCCTTACACAGCCTGGAGGTGTGATTGGGGTCATTGTCCTGTTGGAAAATAAATGATGGTCCAACTAAATGCAATCTGGATGGAATAGCATGCCGCTGCAAGATGCTGTGGTAGCCATGCTGGTTCAGTATGCCTTCAATTTTGAATAAATCCCCAACAGTGTCACCAGCAGAGCACCCCCACACCATCACACCTCCTCCTCCATGCTACACGGTGGGAACCAGGCATGTAGAGTCCATCCGTTCACCTTTTCTGCGTCGCACAAAGACTCGGTGGTTGGAACCAAAGATCTCAAATTTGGACTCATCAGACCAAAGCATAGATTTCCACTGGTCTAATGTCCATTCCTTGTGTTCTTTAGCCCAAAGAAGTCTCTTCTTCTTGTGGCCTGTCCTTAGCAGTGGTTTCCTAGCAGCTATTTTACCATGAAGGCCTGCTGCACAAAGTCTCCTTTTAACAGTTGTTGTAGAGATGTGTCTGCTGCTAGAACTCTGTGTGGCATTGACCTGGTCTCTAATCTGATCTGCTGTTAACCTGCGATTTCTGAGGCTGGTGACTTGGATAAACTTATCCTCAGAAGCAGAGGTGACTCTTGGTCTTCCTTTCCTGGGGCGGTCCTCATGTGAGCCAGTTTCTTTGTAGCGCTTGATGGTTTTTGCAACTGTACTTGGGGACACTTTCAAAGTTTTCCCAATTTTTCGGACTGACTGACCTTCATTTCTTAAAGTAATGATGGCCACTCGTTTTTCTTTGCTTAACTGCTTTTTTCTTGCCATAATACAAATTCTAACGTCTATTCAGTATGACTATCAGCTGTGTATCCACCAGACTTCTGCACAACACAACTGATGGCCCCAACCCCATTTATAAGGTAAGAAATCCCACTTATTAAACCTGACAGGGCACACCTGTGAAGTGAAAACCATTTCCGGTGACTACCTCTTGAAGCTCATCAAGAGAATGCCAAGAGTGTGCAAAGCAGTCATCAAAGCAAAAGGTGGCTACTTTGAAGAACCTAGAATATAAGACATATTTTCAGTTGTTTCATACTTTTTTGTTAAGTATATAATTCCACATGTGTTAATTCATAGTTTTGATGCCTTCAGTGTGAATGTACAATTTTCATAGTCATGAAAATACAGAAAAATCTTTAAATGAGAAGGTGTGCCCAAACTTTTGGTCTGTACTATATATTATATATAATATTTTATAATCAATATATATAATGATTAGAAAATATTATATATACACACACATATATACACACGTATATACATACACTTGTGTATATAGATAAATATAGATGGATATATATACAATGTGTATGTGTGTGTGTGTGTGTGTGTGTGTGTGTGTGTGTGTATATAATTTTTTTTAGTATTATATCATTTGGACTATAAGACCCACCCCACACTTTCCTCAGATTTTGGAGGAAAAAAGTGCGTCTTATAGTCCGAAAAATACGGTACATATTAGTAAGTGCTACAAAAACCTATCCAAAACACATCTGTTAAAATAAACATTTAACACTTTTTGTTTTTTTCCTTCTCCTCTCTATTTTCTGAGACCCATAATTTTTAAGTTTTTTTTTTGTGTGTCTACATAGCAATCTGACTTTTTTTTCAACTGATCTTTTTTGGGTTAGATGCAATAAAAAGCAATCAAATTTGTATTTTTTTTTCGCCTCTTGATTATGGAGTTTATCATTAAGATTAAAAAAAAAGTTTGATTTTTATGGACATAGCAATACTAAAAACACTACTCGCAAAAAGTTAGGGATATTTTGCTTTTTGGGCGAAATTTCTGGAAACCGTAAAAAGTTCACGCAACGGTGATATTTTATTTTCAAAGTAGGGCATTTAAGTAGAAGCATACATTGGTGATTTTCTCATCTCAAACAAACAATTTATTGAAACAAAAGCCAATAGTGGTGGGTATACCCCAACTAAAAATGTCAATGTTTCAGTAACTTGTTGTGTGACCTTGAGCATTAATTACAGCTTGAGGCTGCGTTCACACATTGCGTATTTTTGCGCGCTTTTTTTGCACGCGCTTTTTCAAAATACGCAATGTGCCTTTTGTCTGCCAGCAAAGTGAATGGGAAATTCACTTTGCCGTTCAGACATTGTGTGATTTTACGCAGCGTGAAAGCGCAGCTGCGTAAAGAATTGACATGTCCGTTCTTTACACAGCTGCGTCCTGCGCTTTCTCCTATTGTGCCCATTATAAGCGATGAAATTACGCAGCGGTGTTCACACACAGCGTAATTCCAGCGCTTTTCTATGGAGGCGCAGGAGAAACTATGGATACTCACCTATCCGATGGATGGGAGAGCCGTCCGGTCCCGC
Source organism: Phyllobates terribilis (assembly GCF_046119375.1). Taxonomy (NCBI): domain Eukaryota; kingdom Metazoa; phylum Chordata; class Amphibia; order Anura; family Dendrobatidae; genus Phyllobates; species Phyllobates terribilis. The sequence goes on along the minus strand of NW_027362771.1, from coordinate 5,458,851 downwards.
TGCTTCCAGCATCTGCCGGTGAAGCGATCAGGTAACTGTAGCTTACCGGCTTCCGGTCATCTGATTTACAAGCCGGTCACGTGACAGTCAGCTGATCGCTTCACGGCAGATGCTGGAAGCCGCGGGACCGGACCGGACGCCTCTCCCATCCATCGGATAGGTGAGTATCCATAGTTTATTTCTTTTAAAGCAGTGTATGTACTGCAGCCAGAAGCTGTCTGTACATACACTGCTAGGAGGACACTCACACTCACGACACATAGACACAGACAGTACACACACGACACACAGACACATACATTACATTACATACAGGTGTCCATGCTCCTCACACTTCATTTTCTCCTGCACCTCCGTAAAAAACGCAGGAAAAAACGCAGTGTGTGAATGGAGGTGCTTTAAAAACGGAGGTAAAAAAAGCAGGAAAATACGCGCGCGTAAAAAAAACGCTGGGAAATACGCAATGTGTGAACGCAGCCTGACAATGACTTCTCATGCTGCTCACAAGTTGAGTTATTGTCTGCATCCCACTCTTCTTAAAGGGCGATCCTCTACCTTTACTGATTTCACTGGTTTTCTATGGGATTCGGGTCTGGAGAAAGTACAGGCCACTCCATTTGCGGTACCCTAGTCTTCAGCAACCGTTACCTAATGATGCGACCTCTATGAGCTTGGAGCATTGTTGTACATTAACCACTTCGCGCCAGAGCCTGTTTTTGCCTTCGTGATCGGGCCAATTTTTTCAATTCTGACCACTGTCACTTTATGAAGTAATTACTCTGGAACGCTTCAACGGATTCCCCTGATTCTGAGATTGTTTTTTTCATGACATATTGTACTTCATGATAGTGGTAAAATTTCTTCGATATCACTTGCGTTTATTTGTGTAAAAAACGGAAATTTGGCGAAAATTTTGCAATTTTGAAACTTTGAATTTTTATGCCCTTAAATCAGAGATATGTCACACAAAATAGTTAATAAATAACATTTCCCACATGTCTACTTTACATCAGCACAATTTTGGAACCAACATTTTTTTTTGTTAGGAAGCTATAAGGGTTAAAAGTTGACCAGCGATTTCTCATTTTTCCAACAAAATTTACAAAAACATTTTTTAGGGACCACATCTAATTTGAAGTTACTTTGAGGGGCCTTTATGACAGAAAATACCCAAAAGTGACACCATTCTAAAAACTGCACCCCTCAAGGTGCTCAAAACCACATTCAAGAAGTTTATTAACCCTTCAGGTGTTTCGCGGGAAATTTTTGGAATGTGGAAGAAAACAATGAACATTTAACTTTTTTTCACAAAAAATGTTACTTTAGACCCAATTTTTTTTATTTTCGCAAGGGTAACAGGAAAAAATAGAATACACAATTTGTAGTGCAATTTCTCATGAGCGCGCTTATACCCCATATGTGAGGGAAAACCACTGTTTGGGCGCACTGCAGGGTTCGGAAGGGAAGGAGCGCCATTAGACCTTTTGAATGTAAAATTTGTTTGAATAATTAGCAGAGGCCATGTTGCGTTTGGAGAGCTCCTGATGTGCCTAGATAGTGGAAACCCCCACAAGTGACACCATTTTGGAAACTAGACCCCTTAGGGAACTTATCTAGATGTGTGGTGAGCACCTTGAACCCCAAGGTGCTTCCCAGAAGTTTATAATATTGAGCTGTAAAAATAAAATTTTCACATTTTTCCCACAAAAACGTATTTCATCCCTTAATTTTGCATTATCATAAGGGTAACAGGAGAAATTGCACCATGAAATTTGCTGTGCAATTTCTCCTGAGTATGCCGATACCCCATATGTGGGGGAAAACCACTATTTGGGTATACTGCAGGGTTCGGAAGGGAAGGAGCACCATTTGACTTTTTGAATGTAAAATTTGTTTGAATAATTAGCGGACGCCATATCGCATGTGGGGAGCTCCTAATGTGCCTAAACAGTGGAAACCCCCCACAAGTGACACCATTTTGAAAACGAGACCCCTTAGGGAACTTCTCTAGATGTGTGGTGAGCACCTTGCACCCCCAGGTGCTTCACAGAAGTTTATAATATTGGGCCGTAAAAATAAAATTTTCACATTTTTCCCACAAAAAATGTTTTTCATCCCCTAATTTTACATTATCATAAGGATAACAGGAGAAATTGCACCATGAAATTTGTTGTACAATTTCTCCTGAGTACGCCGATACCCCCCATATGTGGGGGAAAACCACTGCTTTGGTGTACGGCAGGGTTCGGAAGAGAGAGGAGCGCTATGTTGGCTGGGATAGATTGCAGACACCATGTCACATTTGAAGAGTCGCTGACATGCCGAAACAGCAGAAACCCCCACAAGTGACCCCATTTTGTAAACTACACCTCTCAAGGAATTCATCTAGGGAAGTAGTGAGTATTTTTTTATTTTTAAATTTATACCATTGGGCAGTGAAAAAAGCATAATTATATTTTTACCACAAAAAATGTTTTACACTCAGATTTTACATTTTCACACAGGGCAATGGGTAAAAATAGTGCCGAAATGTGTCACACAATTTCTTCTAAAAGTGGCAATACCCCATATGTGGCTGTATCGTACCGCTTAGCCATACGGCGAGTCCTGTGAGGGACGGAGTGATATTTGACAATTGGAGAACAAATTATTGTAGAATAGGCATTTGGATTTGGAAGCACAAAATTTTCTGAATTTCTTTTGGGGGGCAAGGGCCATTTTGCTTTTCCAGAGCCTCTCTGCTACCAGTAACTTGGAAGTCCCTTATATTTTTAACAGATGACGGACCTGAATGGGGACTAGCTTTTTTTGAGGACTGAGTTGAAGCTTTTATTGGGAACATTTTACGTAACATTTATCCGGCGCTCTAGGCTGAGCACTTACATCGGGGTTTCCATCTAAATTTCCAAGTGATGTAATTGAGATGAAACCCCTGCAGGATCCATTCACTATAATGAGGCAGCAGAGTTACTCTGGACTCCATCTGGCCTCTGTTTAGCAGTGTCCTTTTTTTAAGAAGTGCACAAAACTGTGGCCAACCGCACTTTTATGCACGCCTAAAAAAACTGACACCGTGGGATCACAGGCCAAATGGCATCCACAGTGGCCTATATCTGCCTCATTACAGGGAATCTTCCGTCATGGGTTCAGTCAGAATCCCGTATTTCAGAGATTTACACGGAAACTCTGGTGTAAGTGCTCAGCGCAGAACGCAGGATAAATGTGAGCAGAGCCTTACTGCGATCTTTGGGAGACATAATAAACAAATCAGTAGCAGGTGAAGAATTGGTTTTATTTATTTTTTACGCCGTTCCTCGTGCGGTATAAGTGATGAGATTACTTTATTCTTTGGGTCAGTGCGATTACGGCGATACCAGATTCATATCTGGTTTTTATGATTGACAGCTGTCACACACTAAGAGACGCGTTTTTTTTTGCAAAATCTAGTTTTTGCATCGCCATATTTTGAGAGCTATAATTTTTCCATATTTCGGCCGACAGAGTCATGTGATGGCTTGTTTTTTGCGGGACGAGTTGACATTTTTATTGGTACCATTTTTGGGTACGTGACATTTTTCGATCGCTTTCTATTCTGTTTTTTGGGAGGTAAGATTAACCAAAACCAAACAATTCAGGATTTGTTTTTTGAGGTTTTTTTTTATGCCGTTCTGCGTGTGGTAAAAGTGATAAGGCAGCGTTATTCTTCGGGTCAGTACGTTTACAGTGATACTACACTTGCTATATATTTTTTCTATGTTTTGGCGCTTTTACACAATAAAACTATTTTATAGAAAAAATATTTTTTTTGCATCGCTTTATTCTGAGAGCTATAACTTTTTTATTTTTCGGCTGATGGAGCTGTATGGCGGCTTTTTTTTGCGGAACAAGATGACGTTTTCAGCGGTACCATTTTTATTTCCATTTTGCTTTTTGATCGCATTTTTTTCCACTTTTTGTTTGGCGATATGATGAAAGAGCATAGTTTTTTGCTCCGTTTATTATTTATTTTTATTACGATGTGCACAGAAGGAGTTAATTAGTGTGACCGTTTTATAGATCGGGTTGTTTCGGACGCGGCGATACCAAATATGTGTACTTTTTTTGTTTTTGAATAAATATGCGGATTTATTGGTTTAATATTTTATTTTTTTGTTTATTTTGTGATATATTTTTTTAACAGTTTGAAAACATTTTTTAGACTTTTTTTTTTACATTTTTACTTAGTCCTGTATGGGACATTAATTTTTATTTTTATAGTCTCTGTTCTCATACAGTGCAGTAGACATTGCATGAGAACTTTGCTGACAGTTTCACACTGTCTGTCTCCTGCTGGACTCCGCTGCAGGCTGAGCCTAGCAGGACACCATATATGGCAGATCTGGAGGCGGTCCATGTGACTTCCAGCTGCCATGACAACTGCAGGTCCTGTAAGACATCAGGGGGCTGTCGAGAGGTAAGTGGACGACCCCCTCTCCTCTTACTATCTTCTATATGCCACGATCACTATAGATCGTGGCATATAGAAGATAGCAAAGGGTTAACATCATTGGGACCTGATCCAATCAGGTCCCGATGATGTCCCCCGTCAGAGCTGTCACTCTGAACTGCAACCGCAGCACTTGCAGGACCCTGGGGGTCCTGAGGGCTGCGGGACCACCGACCGTTCATAAACGTCGGCGCTGCACAGAGCCCAGGCAGCACCGATATTTATGTACAGTGGGTGGTTGGGAAGCGGTTAAAATGGAATTAGGCCTGTGTTGTTCATGCAGAGGCACAATGACTGGATTAGTTGTTATTCAAGTAGTAGGGGCTGGTCACTGTACAATTCACAAAGTGTAGGGCAGTTCTGTATTGACTAGACACACCTGCCCATGCTGTAACACTACCCCCACTGTGTGATGCATAGCAATCTCCTTGGCGTTTCCAACATTGTTAGCGGCCATTATTTCTGCTCAGCATGAATCGCTTTTCATTAGTGAACAGCACTGATGCCCACTGGTACCTTGGGCAGTGTAGATGTTACCTGGCCCATGCAAGACGATGACTCCTATACCTGATGGTATGGTCAGGTACCCTTGCAGGACATTTAGCACGCAGACAACACTGATGTAAACGGTTTTGAATAGGCTGACGAGACACTTGGGTGCCTCTCACCTCCCATAAATGTGCATGGAGTTGTGTGGCATTCATCATCCGGTTCCAAAGGGCAGCATTGTTCACAAAGGAGCAGTCATCAGTGTGGGATGTGGCCAAAGGATGTCCAGTTCTATGCCTTCCTGTGATTCTTCCCGTCTCTGTATCTCAACCTTCTGGTGACACTACGACACTCTAAGTTCAGTGGACACTTCCATCTGTTTTACCATCTAGGGGGAGGCATAGTTAAGGGAGCTGATGCTGAATTAGCAGTAGGGGGGTAGACATATTGCGGTGTCAATGCAGAAGTGAACACAGCCTGCTGCTTTGCGGAGTCCATTGGAGATATGGGCAGTGAGGAGCAGCAGCTATGGGCAAGAGGCAGGAGACCTCAATGCAGCTGTGCCGCGCGAATTGGGGAGAGCCCTCTGTTGAGCACAGAACCCTCACACTCCGTTCAACTTTGCACCACTGATCCATAAAAATCATATTTCTTGGATGCAGTCCCTCTGTAACTCGCTTCAATATGACGCGTCACGTTATGCATCATAGACGTAACTAGGAGCACAGGATGATGGGTAATCATGCCCAAATCACTGGAGGCCTGAAGTCTGATCATTTACATTAGGAGCTCATGTCATAAAAATCTGTCACTCATATTATAGCTTTACTTTTGTAATCACATATATTTAAACATTTTTTTTTACATGTACTATTAACCTAAATTATATTAGTGATTAGGTTCTCTTTAAGAAGATTGTTTAATATAAGAAAAAAATAGACTTGACATGGATGGGCTTAAAATAAAAAACAGTGGACTCCGGCACATAAAGCGATGGTAGCTTCTGAGGTGCTGTTCTAGTTCTCTGACCGCATCAGCGGTCTCATGACTTAACAATGCAGGCATCGCATGTTGTTGTTTTTTTTTTTTTCCCCCCTCTTTCCCCATTTTAAGCTCATTTATGCCGTCCACAATTTCTCTCCCCCCCTCACCCCTTATTTCAGACAACCTGTTAGTTCAGCAAAGCTTTTGCTATTTTTTTGACAAAATAGTATACAGGTTTTTAAATCCCTGTTTAAACCCCTATTCTTACCTCCAAATATGTATTTGTATGTTGTAAAAATATTCCTTTTTTTTTCCTGTTTTAAATCCTTTGTTGTACCCAGATAGCGAAGCTGGAGGCTGAATTAGATGAAGCAAGATTGAATGAGAAACAGCTGAAGCACAAACTTGACCATCAGACTGAGAAGCTAGCTGGCAAATCGGAGGAGCTGCGTGCGTTGTCTGAGCGTGCTCATGAAACTATGTCTTCTGAAACTCTGGCACTTCAGCTTGAAGTGAATGAACTGGAAAGTTCAAAGGTGAGTAACTCATCTGGTGCCTTTTGTATTATTTTGAGTGTCTTTTCAACTTTAATCATTATTTCAGCATTATTCACTGGATAGGTGTTAACTGTTAGAGAAATGTGGGTCTCACAAATTGCCATTGGGCAATAAAGCTAGCAGTGTCCCCAAAGTGCTATATATAACGGCAGGGTTTCAGCGCATCCCATTTTATGTGTATTGCATAATATAGTATGGACCTCTAAATATAGTATGATGCTGTGTATATAGTGTGGATTTCACACTATGTACTTTATTCACAGGCACAACTTCACACTATATACACTCCTTAAAGGGAACCTGTTAGGTCCCCCATGCCCTTCAACCCAGCAGCATTCACTTATGAGTAAATTCCCTGTCTAACAATCCTATATAACATTTTTCTGTAAAAATGAGGTTTAAAAAAGCATTAATATTGTCCCAGTTTCCTATGGTAATGAGGGCTTTGACTAGTCCATGGGGCATTAGTTGCCCCAGACTAGTCAGCCCTCTTTCCATGTTCTTCCGACAATCATATTAGGGCTTATTTTTTGCGTGATCAGCTGAAGTTTTTATTGGTGCCATTTTCAGGGACATAACATATATATATATTTTTTTATTGCTATCTATTCTGACACTTGGGAGGCAGATTGAACACAAGCCAGCAATTCAGGATTTGTTTTCCGGATTATTATTTTTTTTATGCCGTTCATCATGTGGTAAAAGTAATAAGACAGCTTTATTGTTCGGGTCAGTACGATTATAGTGATACCACAATTTACACAAAAACAATTTTATAGAGATTTTTTGTTTTTGCATCACTATATTCTGAGAGCTGTAGCATTTCTATTTCTCCACTGACTGAGCTTTTGTTTTTTTTGTAAGGATAAAATAGCGTTTTCAGCCATAACCTTTTTATTTACACTCAACTTTTTGATCATGCTTTATTTCACTTTTTGTTCAGCGATATGATTAAAAAGTTTTCTGTTTTGCTATGGCCATGTTTTTTTATTTTTTATGGTGTTCACAGAAGGGGTTAACTAGTTTGACAGTTTTATTGGTCTGATCGATCTGGACTCAGCAATGCCGAATGTGTACTTTTTTTAGTGTATTTGTTTTTACGTAAATATACATATTTATTGGAGTAATATTTTTCTGGTGTTTTTTTTTTTTTTCTTGATCCCTATTACTTTAATCACTGGTACTATGCATTGAAAGGACATGTACTGCAATGCATTACACCTGTGCGTATTACATTGACAAAACACCTTTTAGATCATGTTTCTGGCATGGTCTAACGTGCAACTGTAGCTGACAGATCAGGAGTTCATTATTTGACCTTCTGCTGTTGTGGCAACCATCAGTCCCCATGATCGGGTCATTTGTGGGAGAGGGAGCCCCATCCCTCTCTCAACCTTCTAAATGCTGCGATTGCTATTGATTGTGACATTTGGGGGTAAAACCACTTTTATGATCGTATGATTTTCCATTTTTGCACTTTAGTTTTCTTCCCATTTTTCCAAGAGTGTTAATTTTTTTTTTCCGGCCATAAAGCCAGTATGAAGGCTTGTTTGTTGTGGGATAAGTTATTTTTTTGAATGACTCTATTCATTTTACCAGTATAATGTACTTTTTATTTACCACGCTTACTAGTTTGGGTGGTGGTTTGAACTTTCGTGGAGATATGTATATATATTTAATATATACTTAATAGTCCCCGTTAAACTTGATGCTGTGATCGTCAAATCTCCTGTGCTATATATAGCAGTGTTTTAACCCCTTAAGCCCCGAGGGTGGTTTGCACGTTAATGACCAGGCCAATTTTTACAATTCTGACCACTGTCACTTTATGAGGTAATTACTCTGGAACGCTTCAACGGATCCCCCTGATTCTGAGACTGTTTTTTCGTGACATATTGTACTTCATGATTGTGGAAAAATTTCTTCGATATCACTTGCATTTATTTGTGAAAAAAACGGAAATTTGGCGAAAATTTAGAAAATTTTGCAATTTTCAAAATTTGAATTTTTAAGCCCTGAAATCAGAGAGATATGTCACACAAAAGAGTTAATAAATAACATTTCCCACATGTCTACTTTACATCAGCACAATTTTGGAACCAACATTTTTTTTTGTTAGGGAGCTATAAGGGTTAAAAGTTGACCAGCGATTTCTCATTTTTCCAACAAAATTTACAAAAACATTTTTTTAGGGACCACATCACATTTGAAGTCACTTTCAGAGGTCTTTATGACAGAAAATACCCAAAAGTGACACCATTCTAAAAACTGCACCCCTCAAGGTGCTCAAAACCACATTCAAGAACTTTATTAACCCTTCAGGTGCTTCACAGGAATTTTTTGAATGTGGAAGAAAAAAATGAACATTTAACTTTTTTCACAAAAATGTTACTTTAGACCCAATTTTTTTTATTTTCACAGGGGTAACAAGAAAAAATGGACCCCAAAATTTGTTGTGCAATTTCTCCTGGTCACGCAGATACCCAACATTTGGGGAAAAAACACTGTTTGGGCGCACGGCAGGGCTCTGAAGGGAAGGAGCGCCATTTGACTTTTTGATTGTAAAATTTGCTTGAATAATTAGCGGACGCCATGTTGTCTTTGGAGAGTCCCTGTGTGCCCAAACTTTGGAGCTCCCCCACAAGTGACCCCATTTTGGAAACTAGACCCCCCCAAGGCACCTTTCTAGATGCATAGTGAGCACTTGGAACCCCCAGGTGCTTCACAAATTGATTCGTAAAAATGAAAAAGTGAAAAAAAAAACACTTTTTCATTTTTACGAATCAATTGGTGAAGCACATGGGAGTTCCAAGTGCTCACTATGCATCTAGATAGGTGCCTTGGGGGGTCTAGTTTCCAAAATGGGGTCACTTGTGGGGGAGCTCCAATGTTTGGGCACACAGGGACTCTCCAAATGCAACATGGTATCCGCTAACAAATTGAATGGAAAATCGGCTCAAATTGTTAGCGGACACCACGTTGCGTTTGGAGAGCCCCTCTGTGCCCAAACTTTGGAGCTCCCCCACAAGTGACCCCATTTTGGAAACTAGACCCCCCAAGGCACCTTTCTAGATGCATAGTGAGCACTTGGAACCCCCAGGTGCTTCACAAATTGATTGGGAAAAATGAAAAAGTGAAAAAAAAACACTTTTTCATTTTTACGAATCAATTTGTGAAGCACCTGGGGGTTCCAAGTGCTCACTATGCATCTAGATAGGTGCCTTGGGGGGTCTAGTTTCCAAAATGGGGTCACTTGTGGGGGAGCTCCAATGTTTGGGCACACAGGGACTCTCCAAATGCAACATGGTATCCGCTAACAAATTGAATGGAAAATCGGCTCAAATTGTTAGCTGACACCACGTTGCGTTTGGAGAGCCCCTCTGTGCCCAAACTTTGGAGCTCCCCCACAAGTGACCCCATTTTGGAAACTAGACCCCCCCAAGGCACCTATCTAGATGCATAGTGAGCACTTGGAACCCCCAGGTGCTTCACAAATTGATTCGGAAAAATGAAAAAGTGAAAAAAAAAACACTTTTTCATTTTTATGAATCAATTTGTGAAGCACTTGGGGATCCAAGTGCTCACTATGCATCTAGATAGGTGCCTTGGGGGGTCTAGTTTCCAAAATGGGGTCACTTGTGGGGGAGCTCCAAAGTTTGGGCACACAGGGGCTCTCCAAACGCAACATGGCGTCCGCTAACAATTTGAGCCGATTTTCCATTCAATTTGTTAGCGGACACCATGTTGCGTTTGGAGAGCCCGTGATGTGCCTAAACAGTGGAGCTCCCCCACAAGTGTCCCCATTTTGGAAACTAGACCCCTCAAGGATTTTATTAAGGTATATAGTGAACTTTTTGAACCCAGAGGTACTGCACAGAATTTGTTTACATTAGGTCATCATATTGAATAAGTTGTCATTGTTCTTGAGCTCAAGTGCTCGCTACTTGAGTTTGCATCGGGTACTCGTATGCACCATGTACAGCGTGTGCTCGAGTGACATGCTCCGCATGTTTCGCGGTTATTAGACACCCAAAAAAAAACATGCGGGGATCGCTCGTGCATGGCAGGCAATCCCCGTAAAGTTTTTTTGGCCGCGAAGCATATGGGGCAGAGACTCGAGCATGTCACTCAAATACCCACGATACTCAATGCATACCAGAGCACCCGATGCAAACTCAAGTAGCGAGCACTTGCGCTCAACACTAGTCGCCATATCGTCATCTTTTTTTCTTATTTTTGAAAAAAAATCCCAACCCCAGCCCTAGCCCCAGCACAACCCTAGCCCCAGCACAACCCTAGCCCCAGCACAACCCTAGCCCCAAACCCAGCCCTAACCCTAGCCCAATCCTAACCCTAGAGTTTATTTTTGACGCCGTTCCTTGTGCGGTATAAGTGATTAGACGACTTTATTCTTCAGGTCGGTGTGATTACAGCAATGCCAGAATCATATGGGGTTTTTATGACTGACAGCTGTCACACACTAAAAGACGCATTTTTTGTAAAATCTAGTTTTTGCATCGCCATATTTTGAGAGCTATAATTTTTCCAGATTTCGACAGACAGTCATGTGACGGCTCGTTTTTTGCGGGATGACTTGACGTTGTTATTGGTGCCATTTTCAGGCACGTGACATTTTTTGATCGCTTTCTATTCCGATTTTTGGGAGGCAGAATAAACAAAAACCAACAATTCAGGAATTTTTTTTTTTTTTATTCTGTTCCGCGTGTGGTAAAATTGATGAGCTAGCTTTATTCTTCGGGTCAGTACGTTTACAGCGGTACCACATTTGTATCATTTTTCTATGTTTTGGCGCTTATACACAATAAAAGCTATTTTATAGAAAAAAATATTTTTTAGCATCGCTTTATTCTGAGAGCTATAACTTTTTTATTTTTCGGCTGATGGAGCTGTATGGCGGTTTGTTTTTTGCGGGACGAGATGACGTTTTCAGCGGTACCATTTTTATTTATATGCGTCTTTTTGATCGTGTGTTATTCCACTTTTTGTTTGGTGGTATGGTGATAAAGCATTGTTTTTTGCTTTGTTTCTTTTTTTTTCTTTTTTTACCGTGTTCACTGAAGGGGTTAACTAGTGGGACAGTTTTATAGGTCAGGTTGTTCCGGACGCGGCGATACCAAATATGTGTACTTTTATTGTTTGTTTTTTTTTTATAATAATATATTTTTATTTTTGGTGGATTATTTTTTTTATTTTTATTTTTTTTTTATATTTTTGCAATTTTTTTATTTTTTTTTCCACTTTCAGACAGATTATACACTTTATTACTTTGTCCCACTCTGGGACTTTCACTTTTTTTTCTCTGATCGCCTGCATGGCACAGGAATGCAGCACCATCCCTATGCCATGCAGGCGGTCAGCGGTGCACAGTGTGAAGATTGTTTGGAGATGCACTGCGCATGTCCAAACAATCTTCCTGCTGTCTGGTGACCCGGATGTTGTCATGACGACATCGGGTCGTCATGGCAACACCCGGGAAGCCTTTGCAGACTGCGCTAGAAGCCGGAAGAGGAGGTGAGTATCGGCGATCACCTCCCCTTGCCCCCGCAATGCCGCGATCGACTTCGATCGACTTCGATCGCAGCATCGCGGGGGTTAATGTGCTGGGAGCGGTGCAGGACCGCTCCCTGCACATAGTACCAGGTGTCAGCTGTGACAATCAGCTGACACCCGGCGGCGATCACGCCCGCACAGCCTGTGTGCGCGTGCGATCGCCATGACGTACTAATACGGGTCTGGCTCTTAAGTCCCAGGGCACAGATGCGTATTAGTACGTCAGATGTTGTTAAGGGGTTAAAGGGGTTTTCCCATGAACAAAAGTTGATTTTAATCATTAGATCTTGGAATAATAATAATTTCCACTAATGAATATGTTTAAATGAAGTGTCCCTGTGCTGAGATAATCTAATGAATGTGCCCCTGCTGTGTACTGTGTAATGGCTGTGTCTGACCGTGTATGGAACATTGTCTGATCATAGCACAGCTCCTGGGCAGGGGAGGAAGAAAGAGTATACAGATATTACTGCAGGGGATAACAACTGATACTTTATTTGAAGTAAAACATTGTTTAAAAAAAGGGAGGGAAATGTTTTACCTCAGAAAAAGAATCCGCTGTGATCCAGTAATGTCTGTATACTCTTTTGCTTCCCCCCTGCCCAGGAGCTGTGCTATGATCAGACCATGTTCTGTACACAGTCAGACACAGCCATTACACAGTACACAGCAGGGGCACATGTATAAGATTATCTCAGCACAGGAACATTGTATTTAAATACATTCAATTGTGGAACTTATTATTATTCCAGGATCTATTGATTAAGACAACCCCTTTCAGCAGCACAGCTATGTATTGCATAAATCACTACCCTATGAACACCAGCCACAGGCCGGCGTCCACTGGGGAATCGTAGTGACAGATACTGTGATTATCAGCAGCCGCCCCCCGCACACGTCTCCCCCCTGCCCCGGCTGTTATGACAGCCCATCTGCACCCCGTGATTACGTGATGGGCATGAATGACGCACTTCTGGCCGACGTGTGTTAAATTCAGCGGTCAGTGATTGACAGCAGGAATTAGTTGGTTAACAGCCACAGCTCTGCTCCAAGCACAGATATCAAAGGCGCATGATGATGAGCGGGAAAGGTTGTGGGCTCAACGTGCGAGTCCACATCAAAGGCAAGGACATGATCTTTGATGTTAATATAGGTGAAAGGGGTTAAACAGCTGGGGGAGGGGGGGTTGGTGGTACTGGCATGGCTTCTGGCTGTGACAGACAGAGCTTGGCTATCACTCAAGCTGAGCTTCCGGCAGTGGACTTCAAAGTAGGATGTACCAAGAAGGAAGGAAGGGGTTATGGCTTCTCACATTAGCACATGCAACCTTGCATTGTTGTGTTGAGAAATAGATCTTGGCACACTTCGAAGAAGTGGCCGCACTACTGGTGCCATCATTATCCATTCCATACTGCAAGTAAAATTATGTGACGTCTTAGGTGTGATATGTAACATCCTGTCTCTACACAAACAATTAGAAAGTGTTTACATGACACTCTTTCATAAAGTCTACCTTAATGGCGTGTACGGCTTATTGTGGTCGTATGTACTCCAGTCTCTGCTTAGAAACTCTACAGCTTCTTCAGGATTACCTTTTGGTCTGCGTGCTGCCTCTCTGATTCATCCTGGGCAAGGAGGGCATTAGAGTTTTGGTGGTAGGGTGGACGGCCCTCTCTTGACAGGTTTGTTGTGGTACCATGTTCTTTACATCCAATGATAATAGATTTGATGGTGTTCCGGGGGATCATTAGATATTGGTATATATAATTTTTTTTTTTTTTTATAACCCAACCCTGACTGGTACTTCTCAACCACTTTGTCCCTGACTTGTTTGGAGATCTCCTTGGTCTTCATGGTGGTGTTTGGTTAGTGGTGCCTCTTTGGTTAATAGTGTTGCAGCCTTTCAGAAAAAGTGTGTTTATACTGACAGACCATGTGACACTTAAATTGCACACAGGTTGACTTCCTTTCACTAAGCATGTGACTTATGAAGGTAATTGCTTGCAATAGAAATTTTTAGGGGCTGGATGGCAAAAGGGGTGACTACATTTGCGCATACCAATTTTTAGTTATTTAATCACACAAATTAAATTAATTAGGAAAAATATGGGCATCAATTTCACCAATTTAAACTATTTAGTGCTGATGCATCACATGCAAATCTGATTACAAAAATATTTAAACACCTCTTTCAGCAGCAGAAGGGAAGGAAGGGAGACACAGATCCATTACTAGTGGGTAGGCGGAGCCCCACAGGATAGTTCACCTCAGATTAGAAAAAGTGACGACCGTCCCCTCCAGCTTAGGCTCCTCCTACTCCCATGTCCTTTTGTCTAAAATTTGAGGTCGCAGAGGATAGTCGCTGCCTGTGCAGCTCCTCAGAAAAAAAAATTATTTTATCATTTCCGGAGACCTGGACTCCCCGTGGTCTAGAGGTCTCAGGGGGTCTCGGCGCTGCTGGGACCCCTGACCCTCCCCTGGCAGATCTGCGTACCCCCTAAGGAGGTCCCCACAGGAGCCTGCCGGCCCCGGGGGATACAGGGCGCTCCCTGGCGGTCGCTGTGGCACTCATCTGGGTAAGTGCTCTCAAGGTCTGAGTGCTTCAGCGGCTGCGGTGGCAGCCGCTGTTACTATTACAAGTGGTGACTGCTGTTTTGTCCTTGCAGGAAGGATATCACCGCTGCATACGGCATTTGTGTAACTCCCTGCTCCCCGCTCTCTACACCACCAGACCGGGAAGAGCAGTGACCGCGGCCAGCTGGTGAGTCACTTCTGCCTTTTAAGGCAGAAGATTCCTTTTTCTCACTATTGCAGCGCAGAGCACCCTACTGCTGGCTTGTTAAGGCAGACAGGGTGTGCTATATCCGACGCTGCTACCTCCCCGCTGAGGCGGCTCTGGGACTCGCACACCTCTGTCCTTTTAAGGCAAAGGTGTATTGCGTGATCAGCAGCATTAACCCCTTCTGAACGGGGTCTGGCCTCATCAGGGCAGTTAACCCTTTCTGGATGTGCATGGTTCTGGGATCAGAGGGTGCATCACCCTAGTCTGTTAGGTTAACTTTTGCTCTGCAGGCAGCTGGGGTAGCTCTTCCTTCTCCCTCTAAGGAGGAGCTTTAACCCTTCAGTGCTTGGTGATTTTTTGTGTAGGAACAGGCTGTGGTAGCGGAATCACACATCCTCGGTTACTGTACCCATTGTAAGGGGTTATTACTGCCTTATCAGCGACGCTCGTAACTGTGTGGGGGCATGTCGGATCAGGGACCAGGGGGCGCGGACCTCTCTCCCGGTCCGCTTCAAGATCTGTCACGCGTATCTGATACGCCGGGGTCTTCGACGGCGTCAGGTTCGACACTGGTTGGGGGTCTCAGTGATGTTAAAGTAGAGGCGCTCACTCGCTCCATAGACAGTCTGTCTGACATCCTGGGTCATTGGGTATCAGCTAAGTCCCAACCGACGTCACGAGGCAAGAAGCGCCACAGGCCTGTGGTGGCGCTGTCTCCTCCGCGCAGTGCGTCGGAGGCTTCGGAATCACCGACAAACTCTGCTGGTGAGATCTCCGATTCTGATGAAGAGGATCGGCAGGGTCGCTCTGCTTCGCTTTCGGGCCGCGTGGATGCTTTTATTGGGGCTATGCGGGAAGCGTTACAGCTGTGTGAAGAGGTGACGAGGCGCCCTGGCAAGTCGGCCCGGCTGTATCAGGAGTCGCGTCGGGCTTGTTCGACGCTGCCGGCGCACGATGAACTTAACGAGGCGGTGGAGAAAGAACGCCTGTGTCCAGATAAACGCTTCCAGGGGATGCGGTTTTTTGATGCCCTGTATCCATGCTCCACGGAGACTATCACTAATTGGGTCCCCTCTCCTGAAGTGGACGTGGCATTGTCTCAGCTGAGCAAATCTTCTTTGCTTCCTGTTAAAGGAAAGGCGAGTCTACAGGAACCGCTGGACAGAAGGACGGAGTTAGCGGCGAAGTCCATCTACGAGGCAGCGGGTCATGGATTCCGAGCGGCCTTGGGGGCCATGTGGGCTGGTGAGGCTTCTCTGCGGTGGTTGGATCAGCTGCGGACGGCGTGGCAAGATGGGACTCCGCTGTCTGAGGTGGAAAGGCTCTTCCAGCTGTTGGAAGAGGCGGCCCGATATGGCAGGGACACAGTGCTGGATACCACTTCGGTTCTGTCCAGGGCTCAATCCTCGGCCGTCACAGTCAGGAGAGCACTGTGGCTTAAACAGTGGACTGGAGACGCAGTATCCACACAAGGTTTGCTGAGTCTGGCGTACAAGGGCGGTCAGCTTTTTGGTTCGGACCTCACGGAGCTGATTGCTAAGGCCAAGGATACGGCTTTGCCGCAGCGGCTTCTACGTCTGGCAAGTCAAGTGCCGGTAGTGGTCGTCGGTCCTTTCGGCCTAGGGGACGGTTCGGTCAGCCCTCTTGTAGATCGGGTCGTCCATCGTCTTCCGGAAAGAAGACCACCCAGAAATCCCTTACACCCTGGAACCAACATTTCCGTCAAGACAAACGGGAGGTTGACAAATAGCCCACTAAGGCGGACTGACGCCAGGAACCCACTCGAGGGCTCTCGGGTGGGAGGTCGTCTGCTAAAATTCGGGTCGATTTGGGCGTCCCACGTATCGGACGCCTGGGTGACGCGGGTTATGTCGGCAGGCTATTTCATAGAGTTTCATTCTCGACCCCCGGACAGGTTTCGTCAGTCACGCATCCCGTCCGAGCCCAAGCTGGCTGCCGCACTGCTGCGGGAGGTCGACTCTCTTCTGCAGCAGGGTGTGGTGGTTCCAGTTCCGCCGGAGGACCGGGAAAGGGGGTTTTACTCCAACCTTTTTGTGGTCCCCAAAAAGGAGGACAAGTTTCGCCCCATTCTGGACCTCAAAGAATTGAATTTTCATGTCCGGACCCGGAAATTCCGTATGGAGTCTCTTCGCTCTGTCGTGGCGGCCCTGTCGCAGTACGATTTCTTGGTGTCGATCGACATCCGCGACGCCTATTTGCATGTCCCTATCGGCAGGGCTCACCAGCGCTTCCTGCGTTTCGCCATAGGTCAGGCCCATTACCAGTTTGTGGCCCTACCATTCGGGTTGGCCTCGGCGCCCAGGGTTTTTACAAAGATTCTGGCGCCGCTCATGGCGCTTCTTCGAAGGCAAGGAGTTACGATTCTCCCCTACCTGGACGACCTGTTAATTGTGTCGCCCACAGCGGAGGAGGCGGTGACAGCTCGCGATCTCTCCCTTCAGCACCTGGAGGACTTCGGGTGGCTGGTCAATTGGAAGAAGTCGTCATTGGAGCCGTCGCAGTCAATCCTGTTCTTGGGGATGCATTTCGACACGGTACGGACAGTGGTGTCCCTGCCTCCGGACAAACAAGCGAACCTTCGTCACCATGTCCAGGCTATGAGGTCGGCGATGGCGATGTCCCTTTGGAAGTGTATGCGCCTTCTGGGTCTGATGGTGGCGGCAATGGAAGCGGTACCGTTTGCACAATTTCATTCCCGGGGTCTCCAAGATCTTATTCTGACCAGTTGGGATCGATCGCCGGCTTCGCTGGATCGCTGTGTCGTTATCTCCCGCAGGGTGCGAGAGTCTCTTGGATGGTGGTTACGTCCGGAGGCTTTATCCCTGGGGCTATCCTTCCTCCTCCCACGGTGGTCGGTCATTACCACCGATGCCAGCCTGACTGGCTGGGGGGGGGTTTGGAACGATCTCTGGGTTCAGGGGGTCTGGTCGTCAGAGGAGTCGTCTCTGCCGATCAACATCCTGGAGTTGAGAGCAATATTTCTCTGCCTCCGACATTGGACGGTCCCTTTGAGCGGTCTGCCGGTCTGGATTCAGATGGACAGTGCGACAGCTGTCGCATATATCAACCATCAGGGCGGGACGAGGAGTTCCAGACTCATGATGGAGGTCTCTCAGATCCTGGTATGGGCTGAGTCCAGGGTTCCAGCCATCTCCGCAATTCACATCCCAGGAGTGCTGAATATCACGGCGGACTTCCTCAGTCGCGAGCAGGTGGATCCCGGAGAATGGAGTCTTCATCCGGAAGTTTTTGCACTGCTGTGCTCCCGTTGGGGAACTCCCCAAGTGGACTTGATGGCATCCAGGCTGAACGCCAGGATTCCGACGTTCATGTCCAGGTACAGGGACCTGGAGGCTGTGGCGGTAGATGCTCTAATGGCCCCGTGGGACCAGTTCGAGCTGATCTACTTGTTTCCGCCGGTATCCTTACTTCCTCTGGTGATCCGGCGGATCAAACTCGAACGAATTTCGGCTATTTTGGTGGCGCCGGATTGGCCGCGGAGGGCCTGGTATTCAACACTGGTGTCTCTTCTGGCGGCGCCTCTGTTTCCACTGCCTCTTCGCCTGGACCTGTTAACCCAAGGGCCCATTCGCCATCCGGACCTGAAGTCACTTTGACGGTATGGCACTTGAGACCGAGATCTTGACCCGTCGGGGGTTTTCGGCCGAGTGCATTGCCACCTTGCGGGCGGCCAGAGGTCCAGCTACGAGTAGGATTTATCACAGAACTTGGGAGGCCTTCTATTCATGGTGTTCTGGATCGTCAAGGAACCCGAGGGTTTTTTCCATTCCCAACTTCTTGGCTTTTCTGCAATGTGGTTTGGCCAAGGGTCTGGCGGTTGGTACCTTGCGGGGTCAGGTATCTGCACTATCCGTGCTTTTTCGGAAGGCTATTGCCTCGCGCAGGGATGTGCGTTCGTTTTTTCGCGGGGTTGCACGTCCGTTTCCGCCTCGCAGGCCGTTTGTGGCTCCTTGGCGGCTCAATCTAGACTTGGAGGCTCTTCAGCATGGGCCGTTTGAGCCTATGGATTCAGCTACGCTTTACTTGCTTTCTTGGAAGGTGGCCTTCCTGGTGGCGGTCACCTCTTTGAGAAGGGTTTCTGAGTTGGCGGCACTGTCTTGCTCGCCCCCTTTTCTGGAGTTCCACTCGGATCGCGTGGTGCTTCGTACCCGTTGCGATTTTCTTCCTAAAGTGGTGTCGCGTTTCCACGTCAATCCGGACATCGTGTTGCCCTCCCTCTGTCCGAAACCGAAGAGTCCAAAGGAGCGGGCCTTGCACTCGTTTTATTTGGTGCGGGCATTGAAGTTCTATCTTACAATCACGCAAGGGTTTTGGAAGTCGGACTCTCTTTTTGTGATTCCTGCTGGTCATCGGCGTGGACAGCGGACTTCCAAGGATACTATAGCTCGGTGGATACGTTCGGCTATCCTGGAGGCGTACTGGCTCAAGGTCGAGCCTTGTCCGGTTAAGGTTCGAGCTCATTCCACGAGAGCTGTTGGTTCGTTGTGGGCTTTTCGTCAGGGGGCCTCTGCAGCGCAGCTCTGCCGGGCGGCTACCTCGCACTCCGTTCACACTTTTACTTAATTTTATAAAGTGGACGTGAGTGCTTCCGCCGATGCTTCCTTGGGACGCAGGGTCCTGCAGGCGGCGGTGGTTTAGGTTATCTATCTCGTTTTCGGCGCTTGTTGCGCGCTTTCCTAAGTTGTTGGGGTGTTGGCGATTCTGCCACTGTTTCCCACCCTTGAGTTCTGGACTGCTTTGGGACGTACCACTAGTAATGGATCTGTGTCTCCCTTCTGCTGCTGAAGGATGGATTTTGGTAAGACCTTACCTGTAAAATCCTTTTCAGCGAAGGAAGGAAGGGAGACACAGCACCCTCCCATGGCAGAAGTGTATTATTGTTTTCCAGATGTGGCGCGACTCCTCTCTGATAGCGGTCATCTGGGCGGGGGTCGGCGCGCTAGAGCTCTGTTCCAGCATTGCCAGCTCATCGCGGTTGTCAGTTCCAGTGAGTAGTGCCTGGGACTGTGTGTGATTTCTGTTATATACATAACCTGTTCTCTCGCATTTCTGAATTTTCGGAAGGGGTTGTGTTGTTCCGCTGGTGTTGTCTGCTCTTCCTTAGCTTGTGTACGGACTGAGGAACATGGGAGTAGGAGGAGCCTAAGCTGGAGGGGCCGGTCGTCACTTTTTCTAATCTGAGGTGAACTATCCTGTGGGGCTCCGCCTACCCACTAGTAATGGATCTGTGTCTCCCTTCCTTCCTTCGCTGAAAAGGATTTTACAGGTAAGGTCTTACCAAAATCCGTCTTTTTTTGACCAATGCAACATTGCAATGGAATGCAGTAAGAGGCGATCAAAACATTATATCTATTCCAAAATGGGACAAGTAAAGACGTCAATTCGGGGTGCAAAAACATAAGCAATCACACAGCACTATAGCCCGAAAATTGAAAGCATTACGCGTCTCTGAAAATGGCGACACAAGCAAAGTTTTTTTGTTTTTTTTCTTTACAATTTTTTTTTTCACAACAAAAAACAAACATTAATTTATGCATGTTTGGTATCTGTGTAATTGTACTCAATCATATTGCCAAGTCAGTTTTACCTTAACCTGCGTGCCTGCGATCATCACTAGCGCTCTGGATGCAGCTTATTTTCGCTGCCTGCATCCAAAATGCTGTGTTGTACAATACAAGCAAAATGGATTGGATGGGATTAATAGAAATCTCATGCCCACTCTGTTTCTTTTTTACACTGCATAAACTCAGCTGCTCAGCTTTTTTCAAGACGTAGCATGTCAATTTCTCTTGAAGGAAATCTTCTATGCGGTTTTACCTTATGGAAGTCCATTAGGTCTGGAAATTCCACAAGTAAAAAAAAAAACGGGCTGGTATTTTTGATTTGGTTATTGGGCCCTTCCCAGCCTGATAATATCAGCTCACAGTTGTCTCCTTTACCTTGGCTGATTATCAAAAATAGGGGGGACCCCTACATCGTTTTTATTTATTAACAAGTTCAGTAAACTACACACGCAAGGCACTAATTATATATCTGATGGCTATTTATCTTCACCATATCTACCTAACATACCAAAGAGACAAAAACGCATGCGTCAGAAATGCAAGTGAGCTGAGGTGCTGTATGAAAGCCTGAACAATCACTGATTGTGAGAACGTACCCTTATGGTGAACATGGTAAATAAAAACATAGAATAGGGATGAGCTTACCCTTGGAATTTCTGGTACCCGACCCAAACTTTAATCAAAAGTTTAATTCGGGTGCCAGAACTGCATGCAAACTTGAACCTGAACCCGACCCCTATTGAAAACAATGGGGACCTGAACTTTGGCACTGGAAAATTCTGTCTGTCTGTCTCAAAAATACTTTATTGGCAGGACCAAAATACAATTAGTGTTGCCAAAGCAAGAAAATATAAGTGTGACAGGGAATCAGATATTGGGTGATACAATTTGGGCAGTAATAGTCTATTCGGGGGGCTTTGTGTTTCTCCCAGCTTGTGACATTTTGGGCGGCGATCTCCACCATTGATTCCTCTTACCAAATAGGATGCAGAGTTTCCTCCCCTCATCCATGGATGTGGAGTGGAGAGTCTCTGGAAGTGGGAAGCCCTCACTGCGGAGTATTTGTTGCAGTGCAGCAGGAAGTGCACCTCGTCCTCCAGTGTCCTCTGCTGGCAGTGCTGGCACAGTCTGTTCTCCTGTGGCTTGTATGTCTGTCAGTCAACTCTAGGTTGTGGGTACTCAGTCTGTACTGACTCCAGGTCTGCCTGTTTTTGGGGTGGCGTAACCTCTCCAGATATGGGGCCAAAGTGTTGTCCCTCTGCAGTGACCAGTAGATGGTTAGTTTCTGGTTGCTCTTTAATTCACTTTTCCATCCCTAGGGCTGAAATCTAACTTTGTCTGATCTGGGTAAGTCTCTCGGCCCCATACTTCGCTGCAGTATAGGGGTGATGGCACTGTCAAATATCTTAATCCAGACTCTCACCGGTGGCTTGAGGTGGCACAGTTTCTGATGGATGGCATAGTAGGTTCTGCATGTTTTTCTTTTCAGAGCCTCTTCAGCTTGCTTGAAGCTCCCGGTTTGGTTTAGCTCCAGATAGAGGTAGGTATAGCTGCGGGTCTTCCCCAGCATGGAGCCATTTAATGTGAGGGAGGGAGTGGGGGTTTGTTAAGGTTCCTTTTCTGAAACACCCATGTGTTGCTGAATGTTTCCAGCACTGCCAGGCTATTTTTGACGACTCTCGATGGAGTGAGTAGCAGGAGGTCATCTGCGTACAGCAATAACTTCACCTTTTGATCGTGCAGACTGAGCCTGGGATGGAGGAGGATTCCAGAGTTGCAGGCAGTCCATTTATGTTGATGTTAAATAAGGTTGGGCTCATTCTGTTTCACTGTCTGACCCCACAGCCCTGCCTGAAGAAAGCCATCCTTTTCCCGTTCACCTTCACGCTGGTGGTTCTCAGTGTATGAGCTCTTGATGTCTGTCTGTCGGTCTCTCGCTCTGTGGCTCTCGTCCATGTTCGGAGTTTAGCACCGGACACTGAGTGAACTTTTTAAGTTCGGCTTCGATCATCTTTCAAAAAACAATTGTGAAATTCACATGATAAAATTAATGTCATTCAAAAGTACAACACGTCCTGACAAAAACAAGCCATCATACAGCTACGTGGCTGGAAAAATAAATAAATATACAGTACACACCTTCTCATTTAAAGATTTTTCTGTATTTTCATGACTATGAAAATTGTACATTCACACTGAAGGCATCAAAACTATGAATTAACACATGTGGAATTATATACTTAACAAAAAAGTGTGAAACAACTGAAAATATGTCTTATATTCTAGGTTCTTCAAAGTAGCCACCTTTTGCTTTGATGACTGCTTTGCACACTCTTGGCATTCTCTTGATGAGCTTCAAGAGGTAGTCACCGGAAATGGTTTTCACTTCACAGGTGTGCCCTGTCAGGTTTAATAAGTGGGATTTCTTGCCTTATAAATGGGGTTGGGACCATCAGTTGTGTTGTGCAGAAGTCTGGTGGATGCACAGCTGATAGTCCTACTGAATAGGCTGTTAGCTGCTTTTTTCTTGCCATAATACAAATTCTAAGTAAAGAAAAACGAGTGGCCATCATTACTTTAAGAAATGAAGGTCAGTCAGTGTGAAAAATTGGGAAAACTTTAAAAGTGTCCCCAAGTGCAGTTGCAAAAACCATCAAGCGCTACAAAGAAAACTGCCTCACATGAGGACCGCCCCAGGAAAGGAAGACCAAGAGTCACCTCTGCTTCTGATGATAAGTTTATAACAACTGAAAATATGTCTTATA
The DNA here is from genome assembly GCF_046119375.1 of Phyllobates terribilis. Classification (NCBI taxonomy): domain Eukaryota; kingdom Metazoa; phylum Chordata; class Amphibia; order Anura; family Dendrobatidae; genus Phyllobates; species Phyllobates terribilis. The sequence continues at coordinate 5,435,611 of NW_027362771.1, read as the reverse complement.
TTCTAGGTTCTTCAAAGTAGCTACCTTTTGCTTTGATGACTGCTTTGCACACTCTTGGCATTCTCTTGATGAGCTTCAAGAGGTAGTCACTGGAAATGGTCTTCCAACAAACTTGAAGGAGTTCCCAGAGATGCTTAGCACTTGTTGGCCCTTTTGCCTTCACTCTGCCGTCCAGCTCACCCCAAATCATCTCGATTGGGTTCAGGTCTGGTGACTGTGGAGGCCAGGTCATCTGGCGTAGCACCCTATCACTCTCCTTCTTGGTCAAATAGCTCTTACACAGCCTGGAGGTGTGTTTGGGGTCATTGTCCTGTTGAAAAATAAATGATGGTCCAACTAAACGCAAACTGGGTGGAATAGCATGCCGCTGCAAGATGCTGTGGTAGCCATGCTGGTTCAGTATGCCTTCAATTTTGAATAAATCCCTAACAGTGTCACCAGCAAAGCGCCCCCACACCATCACACCTCCTCCTCCATGCTTCACGGTGGGAACCAGGCATGTAGAGTCCATCCGTTCATCTTTTCTGCGTCGCACAAAGACACGGTGGTTGGAACCCAAGACTCAAATTTGGACTCATCAGACCAAAGCACAGATTTCCACTGGTGTAATGTCCATTCCTTGTGTTCTTTAGCCCAAACAAGTCTCTTCTGCTTGTTGCCTACCTTAGCAGTGGTTTCCTAGCAGCTATTTTACCTTGAAGGCCTGCTGCAAAAAGTCTCCTCTTAACAGTTGTTGTAGAGATGTGTCTGCTGCTAGAACTCTGTGTGACATTGACCTGGTCTCTAATCTGATCTGCTGTTAACCTGTGATTTCTGAGGTTGTTGACTCAGATAAACTTATCCTCAGAAGCAGAGGTGACTCTTGGTCTTCCTTTCCTGGGGCGGTCCTCATGTGAGCCAGTTTCTTTGTAGCGCTTGATGGTTTTTGCAACTGCACTTGGGAACACTTTCCAAGTTTTCCCAATTTTTCGCACTGACTGACCTTCGTTTCTTAAAGTAATGATGGCCACTCGTTTTTCTTAACTTCGCTGCTTTTTTCTTGCCATAATACAAATTCTAACAGTCTATTCAGTAGGACTATCAGCTGTGCATCCACCAGACTTCTGCACAACACAACTGATGGCCCTAACCCCATTTATAAGGCAAGAAATCCCACTTATTAAGCCTGACAGGGCACACCTGTGAAGTGAAAACCATTCCCGATGACTACCTCTTGAAGCTTATCAAGAGAATGCCAAGAGTGTGCAAAGCAGTCATCAAAGCAAAAGGTGGCTACTTTGAAGAACCTAGAATATAAGACATATTTTCAGTTGTTTCATACTTTTTTGTTAAGTATATAATTCCACATGTGTTAATTCATAGTTTTGATGCCTTCAGTGTGAATGTACAATTTTCATAGTCATGAAAATACAGAAAAATCTTTAAATGAGAAGGTGTGCCCAAACTTTTGGTCTGTACTGTATGTCTATAAGTAGGGGAGGAAAGAAAAACTGCCGGGAGTGAAGGCATTAAAATCTATAACTCTGTCTTCAACTTTCAAACTCTGCATATATTCAGTCATAGCTGAAAATGTTGGCATCGCTGAAATTGTTCCAGAAAATCATGTACAACAAAAAAATTTAATTGCGGTACCGTGTTAGCACAAAAAAGTACTTTTATGCACAATAATGACAAAAGTATTCTCTCAGTGATACCTTTATGGCTAACCAGAAAAAATATATTTGCAAGCTTTCAGAGCACAGTGGCTCCATCTTTGTAAACCAACCTGAAGAAGGAGCCCCTGTTCTCTGAAATCTTGCAAATAGCTTTATTGGCTAACCAGAAGAAATATATCACTCAGAATATTTGTCATTTTTGGGCATAAAAGTATTTACAACAACTTACAGAAAATGAAGTATTTCTCACAGGAAAATTATTTCAAGTACAATTTTTTTTTTGTACACCTGTTTGCCTTTCTTTGTTTCAATACAAATAAATGAACCAAATTGGACATTACTTCACACACAACCCCAAAATGGTCCAGACAAAATTGTTGGCACTTTACCAAAATTGTGGGTAAACAACTTTTGTTTCAAGCATATGATTCTCGTTCAAACTCACCTGTGGCAAATAAAAGTTGTGGGCAATATAAAAATCACACCTAAAATCACAAAAGGGGACGGGGGACGGGACGATGACTCAATCTTTGCATTGTGTCTGTGTGTTCTACACTAAGCATTTAGGACCGAAAGAGAAGAGAACTGTGTGACATTTTACAACAATTTTGGTTCTCAAGTTCATCTCAAGAGATCTTGATGGTCCTTTGTCCATGGTTGGGAACATAATCAAGAAGTTTACAAACCATGACAATGTAGCTAATGTCCCTGGACATGGATGGCAGACAAAAATTGATGAAAGGTTGCAATGCAGGATAGTCCGGATGGTGGATAAGCATCCCCAATCAAGTTCCAAAGCAATTCTAGCTGTCCTGCAGGCTCAGGGAGCATCGGTGTCAGCGCGAGCTATCTGTCGACATTTGAATGACCTTGCATGTCTATGGCAGTAGACCCAGGAGGACCCCACTGCTGACCGATACATAAAAAAGCTAGACTGCAGTTTGCCAAAGTGTACATGAGTAAGATAAAATCCTTCTGGCAAAACGTCTTGTGGACAGATGAGACCAAGATGGAGCTTTTTTCTAAAGCACATCATTTTACTGTTTACTGAAAACTGATTGAGGTCTAAATACAAAAGAAGACAGTTTAGCTACAGTAAAATATGGTGGATGTTCAAAGATGTTTTGGGGTTGTTTTGCTGCCTCTGGAACTGGGTGCCTTGACTGTGTGCAAGGCGTCATGAAATCTGAAGCTTACCAAAGGCTTTTGGGTTGCAATGTAATGCCCAGTGTCAGAAAGCTGGGTTTGCGTTCTAAGTCATGGGTCTTCCTGCAGAACAATGACCCCAAACATATTTCAACAAGCACCCAGCGCTGGAGAGTTCTTTAGTGGCCAGCACACAGTCTGGATCTAAATCCCGTTGAACACCTGTGGAGAGATCTTAACCCCTTAGTGATGGAGCCAATTATGTCCTTAATGACCAAGTTAAATTTTACAATTCTGACCAGTGTCACTTTGAAGTAATAACTCTGGAACGCTTCAGCTTGTTCCACTTATTCTGAGATTGTTTTGTGACATATTTTACTTCATTACTTCTGGGTGACAGTGGACATACCAGGCGGGGACAGGTGGCATCATTTCTCTCTCTGACATTTATATGTCAGAAGGAAGAAAAGTCACTGTAACCGTGGGCACATTTTTTTTTTTCCCCGTGATCACCGTTATTCACTGAATAACTGTGATCAGGGACCATAAAAAATCGGTCCTGATCATGTTCTACAGGATCTCAGAACCCTCAGTTGCATTGCATTTGTAGGAGCTGACCACTTACTAAGACTATTGGACTTTTTCCAGCACAGAACAACAGTTCCGTCAATATTATTATTGTGTTGTATTCAACATTTGCTTGCTGTGTTTTAGTAATGTTCTGCTTGTTCGTCAGTTAATGTGCACTGATTTCACTTGTAAAGTGTTCAGCTTCAGGAATCAATGTTTCCATTCAGAAACAGTGACCAGAGGAAAACTTGCTGGTTGGATCTTATGTATACATAAGGCCTGACGAGAGATTGCTAAAGGTAAATGTAAATTCCATTAATCTCATTAGTATCTCAGGAGCCTTAAAGGAGTTGCCCGATCAAAAGTGATAAGTCAGCAGTCACTTTCTGTGATTACAGACTTATGAATCCCCCCAGCGCAGATACTGTGCGCTGCAGGGATTCAACGGTATGAGACCCGGGACCGGAGGCTATGTATACCTTATACATACTCCCGGATATTCAACACCCCCTCTCCATTCACTCGTCATAGCCTCAGCCTCCGTGACCGTTCTCATACCCGTGAATCCCTGCAGTGCACAGTGTTTGCGCTGGGGGGATTCATGAGTTTACAGTCACAGAGTGTGCCATATACGTGTGTGCGTGCCATACACGTGTGTGTGTGCGTGCCATACACGTGTGTGTGTGCGTGCCATACACGTGTGTGTGTGCGTGCCATACACGTGTGTGTGTGCCATAGACGTGTGTGTGTGTGTGTGTGTGTGTGCCATACACGTGTGTGTGTGTGCCATACACGTGTGTGTGTGTGTGTGTGTGTGTGCCATACACGTGTGTGTGTGCCATACACGTGTGTGTGTGTGTGCCATACACGTGTGCGTGTGTGTGTGCCATACACGTGTGTGTGTGTGTGTGTGCCATACACGTGTGTGTGTGTGTGTGTGTGCCATACACGTGTGTGTGTGTGTGCCATACACGTGTGTGTGTGTGTGCCATACACGTGTGTGTGTGTGTGCCATACACGTGTGTGTGTGTGTGCCATACACGTGTGTGTGTGTGTGCCATACACGTGTGTGTGTGTGCCATACACGTGTGTGTGTGTGCCATACACGTGTGTGTGTGTGCCATACACGTGTGTGTGTGCCATACACGCGTGTGTGTGTGTGTGTGCCATACACGCGTGTGTGTGGGTGTGCCATACACGCGTGTGTGTGGGTGTGCCATACACGCGTGTGTGTGGGTGTGCCATACACGCGTGTGTGTGGGTGTGCCATACACGCGTGTGTGGGTGTGCCATACACGCGTGTGTGGGTGTGCCATACACGCGTGTGTGGGTGTGCCATACACGCGTGTGTGGGTGTGCCATACACGCGTGTGTGGGTGTGCCATACACGCGTGTGTGGGTGTGCCATACACGCGTGTGTGGGTGTGCCATACACGCGTGTGTGGGTGTGCCATACACGCGTGTGTGTGGGTGTGCCATACACGCGTGTGTGTGTGTGTGCCATACACGCGTGTGTGTGTGTGTGCCATACACGCGTGTGTGTGTGTGTGCCATACACGCGTGTGTGTGTGTGTGCCATACACGCGTGTGTGTGTGTGTGCCATACACGCGTGTGTGTGTGTGTGCCATACACGCGTGTGTGTGTGTGTGCCATACACGCGTGTGTGTGTGTGTGCCATACACGCGTGTGTGTGTGTGTGCCATACACGCGTGTGTGTGTGTGTGCCATACACGCGTGTGTGTGTGTGTGCCATACACGCGTGTGTGTGTGTGTGCCATACACGCGTGTTTGTGTGTGTGCCATACACGCGTGTGTGTGTGTGTGCCATACACGCGTGTGTGTGTGTGTGCCATACACGCGTGTGTGTGTGTGTGCCATACACGCGTGTGTGTGTGTGCCATACACGCGTGTGTGTGGGTGTGCCATACACGCGTGTGTGTGGGTGTGCCATACACGCGTGTGTGTGGGTGTGCCATACACGCGTGTGTGTGGGTGTGCCATACACGCGTGTGTGTGGGTGTGCCATACACGCGTGTGTGTGGGTGTGCCATACACGCGTGTGTGTGGGTGTGCCATACACGCGTGTGTGTGGGTGTGCCATACACGCGTGTGTGTGGGTGTGCCATACATGTGTGTGCTGTGTGTGTGCGCACCATACACGTGTGTGTGTGTGCGCCATACACGTGTGTGCTCCATACACTTGTGTGTGTGTGTGTGTGTGTGCCATACACGTGTGTGTGTGTGTGTGCCATACACGTGTGTGTGTGCCATACACGTGTGTGTGTGCCATACACGTGTGTGTGTGTGTGTGCCATACACGTGTGTGTGTGTGCCATACACGTGTGTGTGTGTGTGTGTGTGTGCCATACACGTGTGTGTGTGTGTGCCATACACGTGTGTGTGTGTGTGTGTGTCATACACGTGTGTGTGTGTGTGTGTGCCATACACGTGTGTGTGTGCCATACACGTGTGTGTGTGCCATACACGTGTGTGTGTGCCATACACGTGTGTGTGTGTGCCATACACGTGTGTGTGTGTGCCATACACGTGTGTGTGTGTGCCATACACGTGTGTGTGTGTGTGTGCCATACACGTGTGTGTGTGTGTGTGCCATACACGTGTGTGTGTGTGTGCCATACACGTGTGTGTGTGTGTGTGCCATACACGTGTGTGTGTGTGTGCCATACACGTGTGTGTGTGTGTGCCATACACGTGTGTGTGTGTGTGCCATACACGTGTGTGTGTGTGTGCCATACACGTGTGTGTGTGTGCGCCATACACGCGTGTGTGTGCGTGTGTGCGCCATACACGTGTGTGTGTGTGTGTGTGCCATACACGTGTGTGTGTGTGCGCCATACACGTGTGTGTGTGCGCCATACACGTGTGTGTGTGTGCCATACACGTGTGTGTGTGTGTGCGCCATACACGTGTGTGTGCGCCATACACGTGTGTGTGCGCCATACACGTGTGTGTGCGCCATACACGTGTGTGTGCGCCATACACGTGTGTGTGCGCCATACACGTGTGTGTGCGCCATACACGTGTGTGTGCGCCATACACGTGTGTGTGCGCGCCATACACGTGTGTGTGCGCCATACACGTGTGTGTGCGCCATACACGTGTGTGTGTATGTGTGTGTGCCATACACGTGTATGTGTGTGTGCCATACACGTGTGTGTGTGTGCGCCATACACGTGTGTGTGTGCCATACACGTGTGTGTGTGTGCGCCATACACGTGTGTGTGTGTGCGCCATACACGTGTGTGTGCGCCATACACGTGTGTGTGCGCCATACACGTGTGTGTGCGCCATACACGTGTGTGTGCGCGCCATACACGTGTGTGTGCGCCATACACGTGTGTGTGCGCGCCATACACGTGTGTGTGCGCCATACACGTGTGTGTGCGCGCCATACACGTGTGTGTGCGCGCCATACACGTGTGTGTGCGCGCCATACACGTGTGTGTGCGCGCCATACACGTGTGTGTGCGCGCCATACACGTGTGTGTGCGCGCCATACACGTGTGTGTGCGCGCCATACACGTGTGTGTGCGCGCCATACACGTGTGTGTGCGCGCCATACACGTGTGTGTGCGCGCCATACACGTGTGTGTGCGCGCCATACACGTGTGTGTGCGCGCCATACACGTGTGTGTGCGCGCCATACACGTGTGTGTGCGCGCCATACACGTGTGTGTGCGCGCCATACACGTGTGTGTGCGCGCCATACACGTGTGTGTGCGCCATACACGTGTGTGTGCGCCATACACGTGTGTGTGCGCCATACACGTGTGTGTGCGCGCCATACACGTGTGTGTGCGCGCCATACACGTGTGTGTGCGCGCCATACACGTGTGTGTGCGCGCCATACACGTGTGTGTGCGCGCCATACACGTGTGTGTGCGCGCCATACACGTGTGTGTGCGCCATACACGTGTGTGTGCGCCATACACGTGTGTGTGTATGTGTGTGTGCCATACACGTGTATGTGTGTGTGCCATACACGTGTGTGTGTGTGCGCCATACACGTGTGTGTGTGTGTGTGCGCCATACACGTGTGTGTGTGTGTGCGCCATACACGTGTGTGTGCGCCATACACGTGTGTGTGTGCGCCATACACGTGTGTGTGTGCGCCATACACGTGTGTGTGCGCCATACACGTGTGTGTGTGCGCCATACACGTGTGTGTGTGCGCCATACACGTGTGTGTGTGCGCCATACACGTGTGTGTGTGCGCCATACACGTGTGTGTGTGTGCGCCATACACGTGTGTGTGTGCGCCATACACGTGTGTGTGTGCGCCATACACGTGTGTGTGTGTGCGCCATACACGTGTGTGTGTGCGCCATACACGTGTGTGTGTGCGCCATACACGTGTGTGTGTGTGTGCGCCATACACTTGTGTGTGTGTGTGCGCCATACACTTGTGTGTGTGTGCGCCATACACTTGTGTGTGTGTGTGCGCCATACACTTGTGTGTGTGTGCGCCATACACTTGTGTGTGTGTGTGTGCGCCATACACTTGTGTGTGTGTGTGTGTGCCATACACTTGTGTGTGTGTGCGCCATACACTTGTGTGTGCGCCATACACGTGTGTGTGCGCCATACACGTGTGTGTGTGTGCGTGTGCGCCATACACTTGTGTGTGTGTGTGCGCCATACACTTGTGTGTGTGTGTGCGCCATACACTTGTGTGTGTGTGCGCCATACACTTGTGTGTGTGTGCGCCATACACTTGTGTGTGTGTGCGCCATACACTTGTGTGTGTGTGTGTGTGCCATACACTTGTGTGTGTGTGCGCCATACACGTGTGTGTGTGTGCGTGTGCGCCATACACTTGTGTGTGCGTGTGCGCCATACACTTGTGTGTGCGTGTGCGCCATACACTTGTGTGTGTGTGTGCGCCATACACTTGTGTGTGTGTGCGCCATACACTTGTGTGTGTGCGCCATACACTTGTGTGTGTGCGCCATACACTTGTGTGTGTGTGTGCGCCATACACTTGTGTGTGTGTGTGTGTGCGCCATACACGTGTGTGTGTGTGTGCGCCATACACGTGTGTGTGTGCGTGCGCCATACACGTGTGTGTGTGCGTGCGCCATACACGTGTGTGTGTGCGTGCGCCATACACGTGTGTGTGTGCGTGCGCCATACACGTGTGTGTGTGCGTGCGCCATACACGTGTGTGTGTGCGTGCGCCATACACGTGTGTGTGTGCGTGCGCCATACACGTGTGTGTGTGCGTGCGCCATACACGTGTGTGTGTGCGTGCGCCATACACGTGTGTGTGTGCGTGCCCCATACACGTGTGTGTGTGCGTGCGCCATACAAGTGTGTGTGTGTGCGTGCGCCATACACGTGTGTGTGTGCGTGCGCCATACACGTGTGTGTGTGTGTGCGTGCGCCATACACGTGTGTGTGTGTGTGCGTGCGCCATACACGTGTGTGTGTGTGTGTGCGTGCGCCATACACGTGTGTGTGTGTGTGCGTGCGCCATACACGTGTGTGTGTGTGCGTGCGCCATACACGTGTGTGTGTGTGCGTGCGCCATACACGTGTGTGTGTGTGCGTGCGCCATACACGTGTGTGTGTGTGCGTGCGCCATACACGTGTGTGTGTGCGTGCGCCATACACGTGTGTGTGTGTGCGTGCGCCATACACGTGTGTGTGTGCGTGCGCCATACACGTGTGTGTGTGTGCGTGCGCCATACACGTGTGTGTGTGCGTGCGCCATACACGTGTGTGTGTGCGCCATACACGTGTGTGTGTGTGTGTGTGCCATACACGTGTGTGTGTGAGTGCCATACACGTGTGTGTGTGAGTGCCATACACGTGTGTGTGTGAGTGCCATACACGTGTGTGTGTGAGTGCCATACACGTGTGTGTGTGAGTGCCATACACGTGTGTGTGTGAGTGCCATACACGTGTGTGTGTGAGTGCCATACACGTGTGTGTGTGAGTGCCATACACGTGTGTGTGTGTGCCATACACGTGTGTGTGTGTGAGTGCCATACACGTGTGTGTGAGTGCGCCATACACGTGTGTGTGAGTGCGCCATACACGTGTGTGTGCCATACACGTGTGTGTGAGTGCCATACACGTGTGTGTGTGAGTGCCATACACGTGTGTGTGTGAGTGCCATACACGTGTGTGTGAGTGCGCCATACACGTGTGTGTGTGTGCGCCATACACGTGTGTGTGTGCGCCATACACGTGTGTGTGTGCGCCATACACGTGTGTGTGCCATATACATGTGTGTGTGCGCCATATACATGTGTGTGTGCGCCATATACATGTGTGTGCGCCATATACATGTGTGTGTGCGCCATATACATGTGTGTGCGCGCCATATACATGTGTGTGCGCGCCATATACATGTGTGTGCGCGCCATATACATGTGTGTGTGTGCCATATACATGTGTGTGTGTGTGCCATATACATGTGTGTGTGTGCCATACACGTGTGTGTGCCATACACGTGTGTGTGTGTGAGTGCCATACACGTGTGTGTGTGTGTGTGTGCCATACACGTGTGTGTGTGAGTGCCATACACGTGTGTGTGTGTGTGCCATACACGTGTGTGTGTGTGTGCCATACACGTGTGTGTGTGTGTGCCATACACGTGTGTGTGTGTGCCATACACGTGTGTGTGTGTGCCATATACGTGTGTGTGTGTGCCATATACATGTGTGTGCGCGCCATATACATGTGTGTGCGCCATATACATGTGTGTGTGTGCCATATACATGTGTGTGTGTGCCATATACATGTGTGTGTGTGCCATATACATGTGTGTGTGTGCCATATACATGTGTGTGTGTGTGCCATATACATGTGTGTGTGCCATATACATGTGTGTGTGCGCCATACACGTGTGTGTGCCATATACATGTGTGTGTGTGCGCCATACACGTGTGTGTGCCATATACATGTGTGTGCGCGCCATATACATGTGTGTGCGCGCCATATACATGTGTGTGCGCGCCATATACATGTGTGTGCGCCATACACGTGTGTGTGTGTGCGCCATACACGTGTGTGTGTGTGTGCCATACACTTGTGTGTGTGAGTGCCATACACGTGTGTGTGTGTGCCATACACGTGTGTGTGTGAGTGCCATACACGTGTGTGTGTGTGTGCCATACACGTGTGTGTGTGAGTGCCATACACGTGTGTGTGTGTGTGCCATACACGTGTGTGTGTGTGCCATACACGTGTGTGTGTGTGCCATACACGTGTGTGTGTGTGCCATATACATGTGTGTGCGCGCCATATACATGTGTGTGCGCCATATACATGTGTGTGTGCGCCATATACATGTGTGTGTGTGCCATATACATGTGTGTGTGTGCCATATACATGTGTGTGTGTGCCATATACATGTGTGTGTGTGCCATATACATGTGTGTGTGTGCCATATACATGTGTGTGTGTGCCATATACATGTGTGTGTGTGCCATATACATGTGTGTGTGTGCCATATACATGTGTGTGTGTGCCATATACATGTGTGTGTGTGCCATATACATGTGTGTGTGTGCCATATACATGTGTGTGTGCGCCATACACGTGTGTGTGCCATATACATGTGTGTGTGTGCGCCATACACGTGTGTGTGCCATATACATGTGTGTGCGCGCCATATACATGTGTGTGCGCGCCATATACATGTGTGTGCGCGCCATATACATGTGTGTGCGCCATACACGTGTGTGTGTGCGCCATACACGTGTGTGTGTGTGTGTGTGTGCGCCATACACGTGTGTGTGTGCGCCATACACTTGTGTGTGTGTGTGCGCCATACACTTGTGTGTGTGTGCGCCATACACTTGTGTGTGTGTGCGCCATACACTTGTGTGTGTGTGCGCCATACACTTGTGTGTGTGTGTGCCATACACTTGTGTGTGTGTGCGCCATACACGTGTGTGTGTGTGCGTGTGCGCCATACACTTGTGTGTGCGTGTGCGCCATACACTTGTGTGTGTGTGTGCGCCATACACTTGTGTGTGTGTGTGCGCCATACACTTGTGTGTGTGTGTGCCATATACATGTGTGTGTGCGCCATATACATGTGTGTGTGCGCCATATACATGTGTGTGTGCCATATACATGTGTGTGTGCGCCATATACATGTGTGTGCGCGCCATATACATGTGTGTGCGCGCCATATACATGTGTGTGCGCGCCATATACATGTGTGTGTGTGCCATATACATGTGTGTGTGTGCCATATACATGTGTGTGTGTGCCATACACGTGTGTGTGCCATACACGTGTGTGTGTGTGAGTGCCATACACGTGTGTGTGTGTGTGTGTGCCATACACGTGTGTGTGTGAGTGCCATACACGTGTGTGTGTGTGTGCCATACACGTGTGTGTGTGTGTGCCATACACGTGTGTGTGTGTGTGCCATACACGTGTGTGTGTGTGCCATACACGTGTGTGTGTGTGCCATATACATGTGTGTGCGCGCCATATACATGTGTGTGCGCCATATACATGTGTGTGTGTGCCATATACATGTGTGTGTGTGCCATATACATGTGTGTGTGTGCCATATACATGTGTGTGTGTGCCATATACATGTGTGTGTGTGCCATATACATGTGTGTGTGTGCCATATACATGTGTGTGTGCGCCATACACGTGTGTGTGCCATATACATGTGTGTGTGTGCGCCATACACGTGTGTGTGCCATATACATGTGTGTGTGTGCGCCATACACGTGTGTGTGCCATATACATGTGTGTGCGCGCCATATACATGTGTGTGCGCGCCATATACATGTGTGTGCGCGCCATATACATGTGTGTGCGCCATACACGTGTGTGTGTGTGTGCGCCATACACGTGTGTGTGTGTGTGTGTGCCATACACGTGTGTGTGTGTGTGAGTGCCATACACGTGTGTGTGTGTGTGTGTGCCATACACGTGTGTGTGTGAGTGCCATACACGTGTGTGTGTGTGTGCCATACACGTGTGTGTGTGTGCCATACACGTGTGTGTGCCATACACGTGTGTGTGTGTGCCATATACATGTGTGTGCGCGCCATATACATGTGTGTGCGCCATATACATGTGTGTGTGCGCCATATACATGTGTGTGCCATATACATGTGTGTGTGTGCCATATACATGTGTGTGTGTGTGCCATATACATGTGTGTGTGTGCCATATACATGTGTGTGTGTGCCATATACATGTGTGTGTGTGCCATATACATGTGTGTGTGTGCCATATACATGTGTGTGTGCGCCATACACGTGTGTGTGCCATATACATGTGTGTGTGTGCGCCATACACGTGTGTGTGCCATATACATGTGTGTGCGCGCCATATACATGTGTGTGCGCGCCATATACATGTGTGTGCGCGCCATATACATGTGTGTGCGCCATACACGTGTGTGTGTGTGCGCCATACACGTGTGTGTGTGTGCGCCATACACGTGTGTGTGTGCGCCATACACGTGTGTGTGTGTGCGTCATACACGTGTGTGTGTGTGCGTCATACACGTGTGTGTGTGCGCCATACACGTGTGTGTGTGCGCCATACACGTGTGTGTGTGCGCCATACACGTGTGTGTGTGCGCCATACACGTGTGTGTGTGCGCCATACACGTGTGTGTGTGCGCCATACACGTGTGTGTGTGCGCCATACACGTGTGTGTGTGCGCCATACACGTGTGTGTGTGCGCCATACACGTGTGTGTGTGCGCCATACACGTGTGTGTGTGCGCCATACACGTGTGTGTGTGCGCCATACACGTGTGTGTGTGTGTGCGCCATACACGTGTGTGCGCCATACACGTGTGTGTGTGTGCGCCATACACGTGTGTGTGTGTGCGCCATACACGTGTGTGTGTGTGCGCCATACACGTGTGTGTGTGTGCGCCATACACGTGTGTGTGTGTGTGCGCCATACACGTGTGTGCGCCATACACGTGTGTGTGTGCGCCATACACGTGTGTGTGTGTGTGCCATACACGTGTGTGTGTGTGCGCCATACACGTGTGTGTGTGTGCGCCATACACGTGTGTGTGTGTGTGTGCGCCATACACGTGTGTGTGTGTGCGCCATACACGTGTGTGTGTGTGCGCCATACACGTGTGTGTGTGTGCGCCATACACGTGTGTGTGTGTGTGTGTGCGCCATACACGTGTGTGTGTGTGCGCCATACACGTGTGTGTGTGTGCGCCATACACGTGTGTGTGTGTGCGCCATACACGTGTGTGTGTGTGCGCCATACACGTGTGTGTGTGTGCGCCATACACGTGTGTGTGTGTGCGCCATACACGTGTGTGTGTGTGCGCCATACACGTGTGTGTGTGTGCCATACACGTGTGTGTGCGCCATACACGTGTGTGTGTGTGCGCCATACACGTGTGTGTGTGTGTGTGCGCCATACACGTGTGTGTGTGCGCCATACACGTGTGTGCGTGCGCCATACACGTGTGTGCGTGCGCCATACACGTGTGTGCGTGCGCCATACACGTGTGTGCGTGCGCCATACACGTGTGTGCGTGCGCCATACACGTGTGTGCGTGCGCCATACACGTGTGTGTGTGTGCCATACACGTGTGTGTGTGTGTGTGCCATACACGTGTGTGTGTGTGTGCCATACACGTGTGTGTGTGTGTGCCATACACGTGTGTGTGTGTGTGCCATACACGTGTGTGTGTGTGTGCCATACACGTGTGTGTGTGCCATACACATGTGTGTGCGCCATACACGTGTGTGTGTGTGTGCGCCATACACGTGTGTGTGTGTGTGCGCCATACACGTGTGTGTGCGCCATACACGTGTGTGTGCGCCATACACGTGTGTGTGCGCCATACACGTGTGTGTGTGTGCGCCATACACGTGTGTGTGTGTGCGCCATACACGTGTGTGTGCCATACACGTGTGTGTGTGTGCGCCATACACGTGTGTGTGTGTGTGCCATACACGTGTGTGTGTGTGTGTGTGCCATACACGTGTGTGTGTGTGTGTGTGCCATACACGTGTGTGTGTGTGTGTGTGCCATACACGTGTGTGTGTGTGTGCCATACACGTGTGTGTGTGTGTGTGTGTGTGCCATACACGTGTGTGTGCAATAAAATAACGGGCGATCAAAACATTGTATCTACCCCAAAATGGTATCAATAAAAATGTCAGCCCATTGCGCAAAAAAATAAGCCCTCACCTGGCCCCAGATCCCAAAAAATGGAGACGCTACGGGTCTCGGAAAATGGCGCCATTTTTTTTTTTTTTTTTTTTTTTAAGCAAACTTTTGATTTTTTTTTCACCACTTAAATAATAAAAACTATACATCTATACATTTTTGGTGTCTTCGAACTCGTAATAACCTGGAGAATAAAAATGGCAGGTCAGTTTTAGCATCCAGTGAATGTGGTAAAAAGAAACTGTGGAATTGCTATTTTTTTGCATTTTCACCGCTCTTGGAATTTTTTCCCCGTTTTCCAGTACACAATATGGTAAAACCAGTGATGCCATTTAAAAGTACAACTCGTCCCGCAAAAAATAAGCCTTGACCTGGCCATATTGCACAAAAAATAAAAAAGTTCTGGCTCTGGAAAAAAGGGGAGCAAAAAACAAAAACGGAAAATGCTCCGGTTATTAAGGGGTTAAGGGAATGTGTCACATACATTTTTTTTTTAACTAATTGTAACCAGTTTGTGATTTTTTTTTTTATAATCTGTATTTCTGATTGCAGATTCCATCAATAATTCCCTCCCCTCCACAACCAAAATTCATAAGCTTCTGGAGAATCCTGAGCGATGCCGCCTGATGTTGTAATTAGGCATTTGGTTTTGCATCAGCATCAGGATTATCCAGTAGCTTATACATTTTAGTTGGGAATTGGAAGGTGGGAGGGAATGATTGCATCATACAATTACGTACTGAATTGGTGGACAAAGTAATACATGGACTTAAGTTAGCTATTCACACAGCCAGTGGATCTGCCGCCCAGTCAAGATAAATCAAATGGTCACCTCAGCTTGCCCACCGCCGCCTTAGCCTGCATTCACCGAATTAATAAATGTAAACCGGGTATATTATTGCATATATATTCACCGATTATACACTACTAAAAATATCTTTATTAGTATTGATTCAAAACCTATAAATTCTAGAATATAAATAAACCTCAAAACATAACTCAGTGACAATATAAAAAAATTATCATGTAGTTAAGAGTAAAGGGGAAGGGTGGGCACCCCATTTAGCAACTTCTCGTCCCTGCCTGTCTGCGGAGGTTGGCATTCTCTTGAAACAAAATTGGCGCCCCTGCTCTGCAGCCACTCAACTGCCTCACCTCAGCAGCTTCCCTTCCTCACCAGTCTCCCCTCCCTCACCAGCATTCCCCTCATCAACCTCCCCTCACTCACCAGCATCCCCTCAGCAGCCTCCCCTCCTCACCATCATCCCCTCAGCAGCCTCCCCTCCCTCACCAGCATCCCCTCAGCAGCCTCCCATACTCCAGGATGCAACACACACAGCCTTACCGCCCGCCGCCTTCCCTGCAACACATGTGGCACACTGCTGCTCTGCTCTGGATTGAAGATGAGAGCGCAGCGTGTCACATGACTAGGACCATGATTCACCTGGCCGCGGATTAAAGGTACAGTGCTCATTTCCGTCCGCATCATGCACCGAACTGTTGTTCCTAAGGGCCCGGTAAGTGAAGCAAAGAGAGGGGGCCGTGGGGCTTGAGGCCCATGCTGGTGGGGCCCCAACCTTTTTGCTTCTGGTCACTGGGCCCCATACAGCAGTAAGGGCAGTAATGCCCTGATGGCGGCCCTGCTTGTTTACAAAATGCCTTAAGCTTGTTTAGATGTTTTTGCATACTTCTGACACTGAATTTTATATTGAGGATTCAGGAGTGGTTTTCTTCTGATGACTCTTCCATGAAGGCCATATTTGTGCAGGTGTCTCTGAACAGTAGATCAATTTACCACAACTCCAGAGCCTGCTAAATCTTTCTGAAGGTCTTTTGCAGTCAAGCGGGGGTTCTGAGCTGCACTCAATGAAATTGTGCTTGGTCTTCCAGACCTTATTGACCTCCTCTTTTCCAGTTAACTGTCCTTTCTTAATTACATTTCAAAATGAGAAAAGGGCAACTTGAAAATGCTTTGCTATTTTCTTATAGCCTTCTGCTTTGTGGGTCTTCACCATTTTCATTTTCAGCGTGCTAAGCAGCTGCTTAGAAGAACCCATGGCTGCTTTTTTCTTTTTTTGGCACAAGGTTAGAGGAGGCTAGGTTTTTATAAAGCTGGAAAATTTCCATTACCTGGCCTTTCCTAATCTTTCCTAACGTTGATAGTGAACAAACACTAACCTTAACGGGCTAATTAAGGTCTGAAACCTTGGTCAAAGTTTCTGAGCGCACAAATCTCCAAGGGTGCCCAAACTTTGCATCAACCCATTTTCCTTTGTGTAATTTTTATAATATAATAACATGAAATTTTCCCTTCACCCATTACTGCACACCTGAGAGAGGGATTCACCCCACCAAGGATAGGAGCCATCTGAATTAAAAGGGCGGTACCTCTCCCCCACTTCAGTTGGTTTCCTGTCCTTGATGGGGACCTAGTATGAAATACGGCGGTGAAGTAAGTTGATATGTTTTTTTGCACTTACCCAACCCTGTCCCGTTGTACAGAAGAACAGGCTGTGGCATCCTAGAGAAAGCAAGCGTCAAAAAGAAGTTTTCCAAGATTCTCCGGTGACACAAGGAGGACTTATTTTCGGAGAAGATTTAATCGTGGACATCCTCAGAGACAAAAAAGAAAGTGGGACTTGAAGAATAAAAAGAGTCAGGATGCATGTTTGGAGGTCCCCCCACCTCCACTTCAAAGAATCTCTCCCAATAATGCCAGGTCGGAAGTAGGCAGAAGGCTATCCCGCTTCATTCTGGCTTGGAGGTCATCTCCTCCAGTCATTGGTTATTGGGTATAGTGAGAGAAGGTTTAAAAATACGTTTCCATCACATACCCTAGCTGTCTTTTGTGGTCACCCTCATAAAGATGTCAGTAGAAGAGCAGATGGCCCTGGAAACGGAAATCCTGAACTTGATGGAAAAACAAGTCCTATACGAGATCCCAGACAAACAAAACAGAAGAAAATAATATTCTCCCCTCTTTTTGATAAAAAGCAGACTGTTCCTTCAGGACCATCATCAACCTCAAGAACCTAAACCGTTGGGTAGAAAATCATACATGTAAGATGGAAATAAAACTTCTACATCACAATTGCTTTATGGCGGTAGTCGATCTAAAAGATGCCTGCTACCACATCTCGATCCATCCGGACTATCAGAAGTACCTAAGAGTGGCTCAAGGAGCGGATCAGACATTTTCAGTTTATGGAACTGCTGTTTGGACTCTCAATAGCACCAGGAGTGTTCACCAAGCTAGTGGCGAAGATGACTGCCTTCTTACACATCAAGAACATAGTCATCATCCCCTACTTGAACTATTTCCTTGTGGTAGGAAAGATGGAAGACCACTGTTCGGCTCAATTGACAGAAGTCATGTCGATCCTGCAAAAATTAGGCTGGAACCTTCGAGAATAGCCAGCAGATCCAACAGGAAAGTAGAAAAGTTCTGTTTGTTAGACCCGACAGAAAAACCATATGCAGTAGATGCCCTCGAGGTGCCCTGGAATTTCAAAAAAGCATAAGCCTTTCCTCCAATAGTGATAATTCTGGGAGTAGTGAGAAAGATCTGAGAGGATCAGTCGAGAATAATTCTAATTGCCCCCTTTTGGCCAAAAAGACCTTGGCTTTCTCTACTCTGGCAAATGTCAATATTAAATCCTCGAATCCTGCCGGAGAGGCCAGACCTTCTTATACAAGGGCCAGTATTCCACTCACAAGTCAAAGATTTCCATCTTGCAGCGTGAAATTTGAGAGGGCAATATTAAGTAACAAAGGGTTTTTTCCAGGCGTAGTTTCCACCCTACTGACCAGTAGGAAACCTATCGCAACTAAAATTTATGACAGGATATGGGAAAAGTTCCTAAAATTTTTAGGGATCCTATTAAGTCATAAACCTCCGATAAGCCCATCCTAGAGTTCCTACAAAAAGGGTGCGATCTGGGGTTGGCAATCAGAACACTTAAAGTGCAGGTATCAGCATTAGGGGCATTGTATAATTGTAACCTGGCGGGTAACAGATGGGTTTCAAGGTTCATTAAGGCCTGTGACAGGTCCAGACCAGTTCGGGATCCCAGAATTCCTCTTTGGGACCGGATTCTGGTTCTGAATGCTCTAACGGGAGACCCATTTGAGCCTCTACAGGATCTTTCAGCAAAAATTTTCCCCATTTAAAACTATTTTATTAGTAGCGTTAACATCCACTCGTAGAGTGAGTGACCTGTAGGCCCTTTCAGTGAATCCTCCATATATGCAAATATCTAAAGGCAGAATTGTACTAAGGCCAGATTCAGCATATCTCCCTAAAGTAGCTTCAAAATTCCATCGTACCCAAGAAATTATCTTGCCTTCATTTTACAACAATCCTAAAAATTTAGGAGAAGCTAGAAATCATAATCTAGATGTTAGGTCACTATTACAATATATATTCATGACCAGTCAGTGGAGGAAGAATAATTCCCTGTTTCTAGCGTATCAAGGGAGTAGGAAGGGTTACGGGGTGACAGAATGTACCATCGCTAGGTGGCTTAGGTAGGTCATTAGTATAGCCTACTTGTCTAATGGTGTTCCGGTCCCGGATGGTATCAAAGCTCATTCCACCAGAGCTGTGGCGACCTCGTGGGCTGAAAGAGCAGGGGTATCAATAGACCAGATATGTAAGACTGCTACTTGGTCCACACCATCCACCTTCTTTAAGCACTATAGGTTGTATCTGTCCTCCTCTGTTGACCTTATCTTTGGGAGAAAGGTGCTTCAAGCAGTGGTCCCTCCCTAAGGTGTTTCACATTCTCCAAAAGTCTCTTAGGTGTCCTATCACTAAGGTTACTTACCGGTAGCCAGTTTTTCCAGAACTCATGACAGCACCCATATATTCCCCAGCCTTTCCCACCATATGGGTGTGCACTATAGTCGGGTGCTTGTGTGATGTGGTGTTTGTTATGTGTGTAATTTTTTTCATGGAGGTACTCTCATGCTCTGTAACCAACTTAAGCAGGGGAGAGGTACCGCCCTTTTATTTCAGACTGTTTCCTGTCGGTGGGGCAGATCCCTCTCTCAGGTCTACTGTCATGGGTTCTGGAAAAACTGGCTACCGGTAAGTAACCTTGTCAATTTTTTTTTCCTAAAATATAAAATAAATAGTATCTGTTACTTTAGGCCTTTTAAAAATAATTTCTTGCTTAACTGTGCAGAATAGCAGTAATTTTGACCAGTGGTGCCCAAACTTTTACATGCGACTGTATAAACTGAGCTGCTGATCTAATATTCTGCAATAATTATGGGCTGCATGATATTAGATCTGTCCATTTTACAATGACCCTTCGCCTGCTTATTGCAAGGCCTTACTGGCCATCATAGCTGACTGACCTGAAGGCCATTACTTGACCTCAGGTTGCAATGGAAACTATTAATGTCCTCCATTGTGGAGTACTAGTGTTCAACAATCAAAAAAATTGTCTCACAATGGGCCCAAGGAATATTGTTCTCCATCCTGTAATGGCATCCTGTCCCCATCCTGTAATAATTGCCCCCATCCTGTAATGTCTCCTTTCTAGAGCTCCTTTCTGTAATAATGTATCTCAGTGTGGCTATTTTCTTGTAGTAATGTCCCGTGACCTGGCTCACATTCAGTAATTGTCCTCTTTCATGCACTTAACCCCGTTACCCTCCTTCCTCTTGTAATGATGTCCCCCATCTTGGTATTCTTGTGTTTGAGACTCCTGATCTATTGTTTTACAGTTAGAAACAGTGCTGGCATGACCCTTGTAGTTGCTGAATGAGTTAAATTTATATACCACTTCTGTTGTTTAGCTATTCTTTTAGCTGTTTGATGTAATCATAAATTAGAATTTGGCACCTATTTTCTGCTTTCCTTCAATATATTTGCTTGCTTGTCTTGTAAACTGAGAAGTTAACATTTTACAATATTTCATTCAGGCACAGTTAGAAGAAGAAATGAATAAATTACACTATCGCCAACAACAACTTGTTCTGACTAATGGAAAACAAAGTCGCCAGCTGGAGAGTCTGGAATTGGAAAAGGAAGAACGAGAAAAAGAGGCGGTTGGTTATTTCAATGCTTTAGAGGTATCTTATTTATTTTTCTTTAACTGGGAAATGCATTAGTGGAAATCAATGTTCACAAGCAGCCTTGAGCACAATTTTTTTCTGACAGCTCTTCTAACGGCTGTAATGTTTCAGACTAGCATGTCTGTATAAATGAGTACATGTGAAATTTTAAACTCCTCAGTCATGTGCTTTGTGTTGTGCCCATCCCATGTGACATCAGATCCTCTCAAATGCTGGTGCATATTTGTAAACGTGCCACATTTCTAGTGTCATTTACTTGATAAAAAAGTGTGTGTGTGTATACACATCACAAACACAACACACTATATACACTATATTTATATATGTACTTAAGTACGTACATATATATACATATGTACACATACATACAGTGATGTGAAAGTGTGTGCCCCCTTCCTGATTTCTTATTCTTTTGCATGTTTGTCACGCTTTAATGTTTCAGATCACAAAACAAATTTAAATATTAAACAAAGATAATACAAGTAAACACAAAATGCAGTTTTTAAATGAAGGTCTTTATTAAAAGAAAAAGAAATCCAAACCTACGGGACCCTGTGTGAAAAAGTGATTCCCCCACGCACCCCATAAAGCATAAATTAACTGTGGTTTATCACATCTGTGGGAAGCTGTGTTCAATTTCCCTAGCCACACACAGGCCTGATCACTGCCATGTCTGTTCTCAGTTAAGAAATTACTTAAAACACACGTCAGCAGGATTATTTAGAGTTAACCACATACACTGTCAGGTGGGTGCCATTACACTGATTAAAATGATACCTTGGTTGATGAAATCAGTCCTGTTGTTTTTGTGTAATCTCTATTTCCCCAGGACGTCCCTCATGACGGCACGCCCGGAGGTTGTCCTTCTTATCCTCTAGGGACAGGAAACACATGAAGTTAACCCCCACCCCATTCCACCACTCCCTCAGTGTTTTTCCTGTCACAGATTCAGAGGTGTGTATCGGCGCGAAGATTCCTACCTGGAAGCCCAGTGGGATGGGGGGAGGAGTGGGGACACATCTCTCCCCTTTCTGCTGTCACGATTCTCTGGGCTGAAACCTCACTAAAGAGGTCCCTCTGCCTGTCAGTAGAGTGGGATGATTGCTCCTCACGCCACCGCCTCCCTCTCAGAAGGGCTTTCGGTGCCACGCTACATCCCCCTGCAGGCTTCCTTCATCAAGAGCTCAGTGTGCGCTCCATCAGAAGCGCACTTCCAGTCTGGACGCTTGATGATGACGCTGATGCGTTCCAGGCTGGAACGCATTTCCGATTTCGAGGGGAATCTCTGATCCAGTCGGTGCAGTGTGCGTTCCACTGTGGAACACAGGAAGTCTTTGATGGCGTCCTCCTTGAACCACCTGGATCAAGGTAAAACCCTATAAAAGGGTACTTATCCTCCTGTGTATTGTGTCCTGTTTTCTGGTCATGGATTCCAATCAGGCGCGTTCAGAGACACAATCGGAGCTGTCCCTGGGCAGTGTGAGTTAGCACCAGAGAGGATCCCTGCTATTCTCCCTAGTATTACATTGGGGTATGTAATAATTAAAATTCTCCTGTCTTTTTTAAAAAAAAAAATTTTTAGGAGAGGGGCACCTTAGGATCAAATACATATTCCCGTGAAAAGCCAAAGAGATGCCCTACATGTAATATCCGGCTACCTGAAGTGCATAAAAAACAGCTTTGTGCTGAATGTATAGCTAAAGTCCTCAAGGAGGAGCAATCCACCCTTATGGCCGTCATGCAGGCTATGATATGCAAAGAAGTCCAAAGAACAGTCTCCAGCCTTAGCCGCCACAGACTGTTCAGGAGCCATCCCGCCATAAAAGAGCCAGATGGGAAATGGAGGAATCATCGGAGGAGGAAATAATTTCTTACGATTCTGATCAGGGCCTAGAAACGGGAGCTATATCCCCGTAAACCCCTTCGGAGGACCGGAAGAGAGATCTCTTCTCATCCGAAAACACGGATGAGTTAATAAGAGCTGTAAGAAATACTATGGGGGTTGAAGATACTCACGCCCCACATACTATACAAGATGAAACGTTCGAGGGACTAAGAACCCAGAGGAAGAGGATGTTCCCGGTTTATGAATACATAAAATCCATGATCCTATAGACATGGGAGGACGCAGAGAAACGTCTGACCATTCCGAGGGAATTCAGGGCTAGGCTTCCCTTTACCCCTAAGGAGATCAAGAGTTGGGACGAAGTCCCGAAGATTGACATCCCTATGGCCAGAGTGGCGAAGAAGACGTCAATTCCTTTTGAGGATTCATCGTGCCTTAGAAATGCCATGGATAGAAAAGCTTATGGGCTCCTAAGGAGAAGTTGGGAAGCATCAGCCGCGGTCATTAAAACAAATATAGCCACAACTTTGGTATCCAGATTCATGTCTCTCTGGATAGATGAACTGTCCTCACTAATAAAATCTAATACATCCAGGGAGGTCACCCTCAATTCCATTCCCATACTAAAATCGGCCACCCAGTTTATGGCGGACGCGTCCGCAGAATCTGCAAGGTTCTCGGCTAGGAACAGTGTCCTATCCAATTCCGCAAGGAGGGCTATATGGCTGAAATCCTGGTCAGGGGACTCCCATTCCAAAAATAAGCTGTGTGCAATTCCCTTTTCAGGAGGCAATGTGTTTGGGCCAGTTCTAGATAAAATTCTAGAAAGAGCCTCAGATGAAAAGAAGATATTTCCGGAGGAAAAACCAAAAAAATATCACTGCTCTAGCATCCCAGAACCAGGATTACAGAGGAAAAGGTAAATCGGGGAGATGGAGTTATCCCAAAGAATGCAAGGGTAAATCCACTCGATTTACCTCAGGCCCATCAGGAAGACCCTGACGCCATGAGAGTAGGAGGAAGATGCCGTTTTTTTTCCATGGGTTGGCAGGCCATTACGGAAAATCCAATGGATTTTGAGAACCGTGGGAATAGGCTACAGAATGGAGTTCGCCCATCCCCCACCGCATCAATATCATCTTACCGTTCCGCTGTTTCTAACTGCTTCAGAAAGACTCTGGAAAGATGTCAGGGATCTGTTAAAAACCGGCGTAGTCAGACCAGTACCATCTTTAGAGATAGGGCAGGGCCACTACTCTACTCTTCTTTTTTTTTTTTCTTTAATAATCACCCTCGGGAAAATTCCGCACAATCATAAATTTAAAACCCCTAAATCGGAGCATAAAATACAAAAAATTCAAAATGGAAACTATAAGAGCGATCATTCCATTAATAAAAAGAAACTCTGTAATGTGTACAGTAGACTTAACAGACTCATATTACCATGTGCTCATTCATCGGGCCTGCCATGCATTCCTAAGATTCACACTAAGATACCGGGGGAAAATTCATCACTCCCAGTTAGTGTCTGCCATTCGGCCTATCCTCAGCACTTCATGTCTTCACCAAGTTAATGACGGAGGTAGCAGTGGCCTGAAGGAAGGTATAATCATACCATATCTGGACGACCTACTCCTGGTAGCAAACTCAATACCGCTGCTTAATCAACAATTAGCCCAGACCATTCAAATGTTAAAAAGCCTAGGTTGGTGTATAAATTTGGACGTATACGGACCAGCTGCGCTTGCGCAATATCATCTAACCGCAAACGAGAGATGCTACTGCGCGGGCAGTGCCGCCAATTTTTTTGTATGTCAATTTTTGGATTAGACCCACAAAACTACATTTGCAGTGTTCAAAATAAAAGGCTGGTCTCTGAAGGGTCAGTGACCTGTCAAAAACGCAGAACGTGAATATATAAGAAGGGCGCAAGATAAAGCCCCTCCCCACAGGCCCGTCCCGAAGCACGAGAATATCATTATCACAAAACTGAAAATAAAGATTACACAAGAACCACAGGACGGATTTCATCAACCAAGGTATCATTTTAGTCAGTGTAATGGCGCCCAACTGACAGTGTATGTGATTTACTCAGCACAATCCTGCTGACCGGTGCACTTTAAATAGGACCTGCCTGACAAAATGTAGTAGACCAAAAGATCCTCAAAGGCTAGACATCATACTGCGATCCAAAGAGATTCAGGAACAAATGAAAAACTAAGTAATTGAGATCTATCTGTCTGGGAAAAGTTATAAAGCCATTTCTAAAGCATTGGGATTCCAGCGGACCACGGTGAGAGCCATTATCCACAAATGGCGAAAACATGTAACAATGGCCAACCAAAATTACCTCAGGAGCGCAGCGACGACAAATCCAAAAGGTCTCAAGGGAACCCAAAACAACATCCAAAAAACTGCAGGCCTCAGTTAAAGTTAGTGTTCATGACTGAACGATAAGGAAGAGACTAAGCAAAAATGGCATGCATGACAGAGTTCCAAAACGAAAACAACTGCTGAGCAAAAAGAACATGAAGGCTTTCCTCAGTTTTGCCAGAAAACATCTTGATTGCCAAGACTTTTGGGAGAATACTCTGTGAACTGACGAGACAAAAGCTGAACTTTTGAGAAGTTGTATGTCCCATTACATCTGGCGTAGAAGTAACACAGCATTTCAGAGAAGAAACCTCATACCAAAATTAAAATGTGGTGGTAGTGGGATGGTCTGGGGCTGTTTTGCTGCTTCAGGACCTGGGAGACTTGCTATAGTAAGTGGAACCATGAATTCTGCGGTATACCAAAAAATCCTTAAGGAGAATGTTCTGCTATTTTTTCATGACCTCAAGCTGAACTGCACTTGGGTTATTCAGCAGGACAATGACCTGAAGCACACCAGCAAGTCCACCTCTGAATGAAAAGCAAAATTAAGACTTTGGAGTGGCTTAGCCAAAGTCCTGATCATAATCCGATTTGAGATGCTGTAGCATGACCTTAAAAAATGGTTCATGCTCTGAAACCCTCCAATGTGGCTGAATTACAACAATTCTGGGCCAAAATTCCTCCAGAGCGTTGTAAAAGACTCATTGCCAGTTTTCGCAAATGCTTGATTGCAGTTGTTGCTGCTACTAAGGGTGGCCCAACCATTTATTAGGTTTAGGGGGTAATCACTTTTTCCCACACAGGCCCTGTAGGTTTGACTTTCTTTTTTCCTTAATAAATTCCTTCATTTAAAAACTGCATTTTTTCTTTACTTGTGTTATCTTTGACTAATATTTAAATTTGTTTTGTGATCTGAAACATTTAAGTGTGACACTGCACTTCACAGCGCATCCACAGTGGTGTTTGAGCTTCAATTGTCTCCAGTTCACATTCACAGTGGTGAGAGCGTCACAGGGAGGAATGGCTGGATGGATCCAGGGAGGATTACACATAGCACATTATACTCTATGTAGAAGCCTTTTCCTTCCTGATTAATCCAATAAGCTGATTCATTCCCCTGCTGCCTGGCACTATGTGCTGCACAGACTGGAGCAGAAGGCAGGGGGAGGGTCCGACAGAGACTGGGGGAGTTTCTGATAGATAGGAAAGCTCTAGTTGGGAAGTGAGCAGGTCCCCCAGAATCAGGAGAGAGTTGCTCACGTGACTAGGTGTGATACCTAGACAACCATGCAGAATGCGGACAGGGAGTAGATTACAAACTGTCAGCATTCTGCAGCCTAGATACACACACAAATGATATAGAAATACTGGAAAAAACATTTAGTCCGCTTAGAAATAAGGATTACAATAATTACAAAAATGAAAAATCCAAATTTAGAACATGACAATAAGAACAAAGTAAATGATCGTAGTACAGAGGGACACAAGCCAACAGGGGGTCAGAGATCCTGGAGATCACACTCTCTGAGAAGCAAAAGAGCACTCATACAAATAAAGCCATAAAAATGCCTCAATTAGAGAACCTAGAGACCACGTTTACTGACTTTACTTCTAAAGAGGAAGACAAAAGAAAAAATAATGTTTTATCATTTGCAGAGCAGCCTCTGGTCTGGCACACCGCCCTGTGCAAGCAATATAAATATATAACCAAGCGTGATACCAGTAAGGGTCTACAGATCACAATTAGAAACCATGAAAATGACGAGTGCAACTCGCTTACTATCAACCTGTACATCAGTAGCACTGTCATGGTACAAGTGACTGAGGAAAATCTACAACAATTTGAAAACCGTTTCTCTTATTCGGCTACGTTCTCACGATCAAGAATCAGTAGTGCTTTGGACACAATGTGTTTTCGCCGCGTCCTAAGCGCTGCGTTCTAATCACGTAGGTAAATTTGCATGCGTTCATTGAAACATGCGGATTTACCGCACCCTATACATTCTATTGTGCGGAGACGCTAGAAATTGACGTGCTGCGCCGCCGGTGAGTTTATGCTGTGTCAAATAAAAGCACAGTGGGCATGGGATTTCTATAAATCACATCCATTTTGCTTGTACTGTACAACGCAGCGGTTTGGACATAGCGCAGGTGAGCTGCGTCCAAACCGCTGCCATTTCGGATCGTGGGCACGTACCCTTAGACTGCAAGCCCAAACTTACAAAGAACATCAAATCCCATTCACCTCTGATGTGAACACCTCTACAGAGACCTCCAGAGGCACCACTTCTGTCCCAATGCTTCACACCCTTCACCCGAGACCCTCAGAGACTGTATCGCACATATGTCAAACTCTTGCCTGTGGGCCAAATCTGGCCCTCAGGGTGTTTATATTAGCCTGCGATGCCAGGGACTATTTGCGGCCATTATGCTATATGGAAGAGTCTGTGGGGCCATTAAACTGTATGAAGGACTATGTAGGGCCCATTATTCTGTATGAAGGACTATGTGTTGGCCCATTACTCTGTATGGAGGACTTAATTCTAAGATCTATTAATTAAAATGTACTTTATTCATGGTAAAATCCCTTTAAGTGTGCTTCCATAGTTTCATTGTTACATTTGATAAGGAAAAACATCCTCAATTGTAGACTTTTTTTTTTTTTTTTTAAATAAATAGCAAGGTTGGCTTGCGACTTTGACCAAGCTTTTAATTTTGGCCCTCTGTGTATTTGAGTTTGACATCCTTGGTCTATCTTAACTGAAAACACTTAAGGGAGAGCATCAAAGAAACATCGGTGACAAAAATGCAAATGACTAAGTAATTAATGTGAAAAACAAATTGGAATGTAAATACAGGTCTGCACTGCAGGAAATGCAAGGCGCAATGTGTTAACTGCATCAACAAAATGTTAAGCTGAGATGGGAGATAGAAAAGCTAAAACCAGACAACTGGACATCTGAGCCAGGAGGGTCCATAGAAACAAGGAGGAATGCAAACATATTGACCTCCCGTGGCCAGGAAGCCTAGATGCCAAATAACCCCAACAATATGAAGGAACCTGAAACTAATAAAAGTGAACCAGAAATAAGATCAATAGAAGAAAACAGTAATCTACATATCAGAAAAAAATGCTTGACCTTAAAAAAAAGTTTTTATTGAACCAAAATAATTTCACATGCAAAATAGAAACCATATTATGAGAAAAAAATAAAAGTTATTGACATTAGACCGTCGTTGATGAGATTTTTCAGGGTTGTCCCTATATAACATCCAACAGTAATCTGCTATCATTGAGTCATTCCAAAAACCCTGGTAGCGGTGTTCCATTACTTAAATGTCCTGGTGAAACTGCTTGCCTTGTTCATCGCTTACATCCCCAAGATTTGGAGGGAAGAAATCTAAATGTGAATGCAAAAAGTGCATTTTCAGAGACATGTGACATCCAAGACACTGGTATGCATTTAGCAGTTCCTCAACACTTTCAACATATTCTGGAGATTTATTTTTTCCTAAGAAGTTTTCACAGATCAACTTGAAGCTTTTCTGAGCTCTCCATTCCTTATCATTTAGAGTTCCTTCAAACACATCATCTCTCATAAACTCTCTGATGTGATGACCAACAAATACCCCTTCCTTCAGTTTTGCTGGTAAAATGCTGGAAAATTTCTGTGAAATGTGCTGGAACCCTTGTGAATTTGTCTTTGCCATGGCTTTCACAAAGTTTTTAATCAATCCCAACTTTATATGTAGTAGAGGAAGAAAGATTTTTGTTGGAGCAACTAAAGAATTATGATGTACATTATGTCTACCTGGAGCATAGATGTTTCTCTGTCCCCAATCACGTCGACCATAGTGCTCTACTGTATTTCCACTGTCCAATAAACAAAAGAAGCAACAATATTTAGTGAAACCTCCTTGCATTCCCATTAGCAGACCAATCGCTTTCAAATCTCCACTGATGATGCTTATTTTGTATAGCAGGGGTCCTCAAACTATGGCCCACGGGCCACATGCGGCCCGCTGAGGATTTTTATCCGGCCTTCGGGGCTATGGGCGGAGGAGAGCGATGCCAGCGCCCGCCCTTCCCCCCGCTTGCTCAGGGCCCCGGCAGCCAGATACTTACCTCTCCCCGTGCCTCCGCAGATCCGCTGTCTTCCTGCTGTGCGCTCCCTGTGACGTCTCAGGTCAGAGGGTGCGGTGATGTCTTTCTACCGCGCCCTCCCCTGAGCCATCACAGGCAGCGCAGAGCGGGAAGAAGCTGGCGACGCTGGAGTCTGGACCGGAGCAGGTGAGGAGGAGTGAGGTGAGTATTTGATTTTTTTTTTTTTTTTTAATGTATGGAGGCATAGGGCATTATATGGGGGGGGGTGACATCCTGCATTGGGCATTATAGGGGGGTGACATGCTGCATGGGGCATTATATGGGGGGGGCATACTGCATGGGGCATTATATGGGGAGGAGTGACATCCTGCATGGGGCAATATATGGGGGGGAGGTGACATCCTGCATGGGGCATTATATGGGGGGTGACATCCTGCATGGGGCATTATATGGGGGGTGGCATCCTGCATGGGGCATTATATGGGGGGTGACAGCCTGCATGGGGCATTATAAGGGGGGAACAGCCTGCATGGGGCATTATAAGGGGGGGAACAGCCTGCATAGGGCATTATAAGGGGGGAACAGCCTGCCTATTGAGGACCTATGCTGCCTATTGGGGACATTTACCTGCCTATTGGGGACTATGCTGCCTATTGGGTACAGTTACCTACCTATTGAAATACCGGTTGATTTAACTTTACTTGTTCTTCATTTTAAATATTGTATTTGTTCCTGTATTGTTTTTTTACTTCAAAATAAGATATGTGCAGTGTGCATAGGAATTTGTTCATAGTTTTTTTAAAAAACTATATTCCGGCCCTCCAATGGTCTGAGGGACCGTGAACTGGCCCCCTGTTTAAAAAGTTTGAGGACCCCTGTTGTATAGCATCCAAAACAACTGACAGATTTTCATATCTTTCCTTTAGATGACATGAGTGAGCAATAGGGAGTGATGGTTTCATATTTCCATTGTGAAGCAACACTGCTTTCAAACTTCTCTGGGATGAGTCAATAAACAATCACCAATCTGCAACAAATTACTTTAGATTCAGTTCTTCAAAGAGGCCATTCACATTGTTACAGTACACCATTCGTCGATCAACTGTGCAAAATTGTGTTAGGCTGAGTTCACACGATGCGTATTTAATGCGTTTCCGCAGCGTTTTTGCAGTTGCGTAAACGCCACGGAAACGCATGAAAAACGCATGGTAGAAGGGCAGCAATGTTCCCCAATTGAAATCCGCATGTGCTGTGCCCATGATGCGGATTTTTCCGCAGCGTTAACACCGTGCTCAAAAATCCGCAGCATGTCAATTAATTTTGCGGAAACGCGGCGATTTCGCCGCCATTGACTTGCATTAGAACGCGCCAATTCCGCAAGACTGCATTTGTACTTGCGTTATTGGCGCGTTCTAATATGCGGATGGTACCCGGGTGTGGAGGAGAGGAGAGTCTCATCCACACCCAGGTACCATTAAAAAAGCTGTAAAAAAAGAATAAAATAAAAAATAAATGTATTCTTACCTTCCGTCGGCCCTCGCACCGCTCCGGCTTGCTTCCCGGCACTTGCAGTGAGTTGTAGGACCTGCGCTGATGTCAGAGTCATGTGACGGGTCACGTGACGCTGACGTTGGCAGGTCTTTCAATTCAAAGTTGCCGGCGAGGGAGAACGGAGTGAGCGGGACAGCGCGGGCCATCGGAGGTAAGTATATACATTCTCTCTGGTCACACTATATAAATCCATGCTGGTTGCATGGATTTATATAGTGTGACCTAGTTGTCAAGCACTTTCCAGGTGATGCTAAAATTGCCTGGAAAGCGCTTGTCAATCCACATGCGGAAACGCATGTGAATCCGCATGTATTCCGCAGGAAAAATGCATGCACAATCTGCATGCGTTTTTTCTGCCATGGAGATGCAGAAATGATGCAGAAATTTTCTGCTTCATTTCTGCATCGTGTGCACATACCCTCCGGCTTAGTGCCCACGATGCAGAAATGAAGCAGAAATTTTCCTGAGCATTTCTGCATCTCCTTGGCAGAAAAACGCATGCATTTTTGCATGCGTATTTGCCATGCGTTTTTCCAATGCATTGTATAGGCAAATCTGCATGCAGAAACGCACAAGAATTGGTCATGTCAGGATTTTTTCTGCGAGTAAAATCTGCACAGAAAAAATCCTGACCATGTGCACAGAACTTGCAGAATGTCATAGGAAGTCATGCGATAAGGTATGCAATGCGTTTCTGCGCTGCAAATCTGCACCAAAAAATGCATCATGGGCACACAGCCTTACACTGTTATTTCTGTTTCGGTAATAACACACTTTGACATCATCATGAAGAAGATTCTTCTGTTTCACCCTAGATGCAAGAAGTTCGGCTTTATCTTTTGACAATGACATGTCTCTGATGACATATTTTATTTCTTGTTGAGTAAAGCGTTCTGGCTGCTCGGCTGCTCCATCAGGTTTGTACTCATCTTGTCTTGAGGTCTTCATGCCTTTGCTAGTAGCTTCAGCTCCATATTCTACTTTAATTTCATCCAATCCAGACAACGGTGGTACAGGAGCTCTGGCAAGGTATCATATGGAACTGGCTTAATCGCAGATTCATGTTCTGGTTAATTAATGTTATGTTTGTTCTTTGTAGAAAAGCCCTTCAGTTTGACAAAACAAAAGTAGCAGTCATCACTATGATTTTTGGGTTCTCTCCAAATCATGGGAACAGCAAATGGCATAGCCATTTTCCTCATATTTATCCAGTCACGAAGACCATTTGAACAACTTGAGCATATCACATGAGGAGCCCAGCTTTTGTCTTGATCACCAAGTGGACAGTTAAAGTACATCTGTACATCATTTTAATATCATGAGTGATTGAACGTACTTGGCCTTTTGGTGTAAAAGAACCATACACATGGCAGAATCTGTGCGGATGATTGTACACTGTCGGGGCATTTTTCTCCTTTAAATCAGATCAAACAGAGTAAGTTCAGTTCAATGGTGGTGACAAACTCAAAAAAAAATGCGATGAGCCGGTATGTAGATATTTCCCCAGAGATGACAGAGGCAGCTTGTATTTAGAACTGATTTTACTGGAGGTAATCTGGTAGATAACTATATACAGGTGTCAGGTAAACGGGTCAGCCTATTCCTTACAGATGAACACTTGCAGACAGGCAGTTTCTCAGTGTGATACTGGCTGCTTTCAGGTTCTCTCTCTGTGGAGACCCTCACTGAGTTACACATCAGTGTAAGAGGCCATGCCACATGCCAGTCCTTGCTGCCATCACCATCCTTTTCTGACTGACTCAAATTTTACCACTTCATAAATTAGCTCCTCCCTATAACATGTGGCTTTCCGAGAAGCAGCCATTGGCTGACTGCACTGTCAATACTCCTTCCCATAAAACTCACTAAAAACTTTACTGATGTCCCTGTAAGAAAATTCACAATTAAGTAAGGCAAGCAATGAAAATGGGAATAACATAGAAAAAACCACATGCATTGAAAATGTAGAAATAACATAATAACAAAAATGCTTCTATATCAGAAACTTTGTGAGGCAAAACTAAGCATATTTTAGGAATCAGCATATCAAACTCCATAAAACAGACATATTACCTTTGCTGATGATTTTTTTTGTGTTGACCAGTGTAATTAACTTAAATGGGAAGTACCTGAATACACCACTGCTATTCCCAGGAAAAATGGTCAATAAGATCCGCTGTGCAACTATTGAACAGGTGACAGCAGTCATCAATAATCCACGTTTTGCAAACCCAAATCAAATTATACGCAGTTTCAATCTGCCAGACCAAGACCAACAGATCACAGGACAACTGACCCAGCTAGCAAGGACAACACAACTAAAATTCCCGGACAGCAAAATCTTTGTCATCTCCGCTTCCAGGATGTAAAGATGTACCCAGCCAAACCATCCAGAACATCAACATGGACCTAACCGCAAGAATGAAATCTGTTCCAGGAATGACACCGGCACCTCCATCACCTGTATTACAGCAAACACCTGAACAAACAAGAGTTCAGCCTTACGGCCAAAAAGTGTGAAAGACATTGCACTAAAGACAACCGGCACCTGGATTCAACACCAACCAAAAACCCATGGAAAGACCCCCGACAATGAAAAAACAGGAAGCTAAAATGATACCACAGGAAGCGGGAAACAAAGACCCTCACCCCTAAGGCTGTGTGCCCACGATGCGTTTTTGGTGCGGATTTGCAGCGCGGAAACGCTACAGAAACGCATTGCATACCTTATCCTATGACTTCCTATGACATTCTGCAAGTTCAGTGCACATGGTCAGG
The DNA here is from genome assembly GCF_046119375.1 of Phyllobates terribilis. Classification (NCBI taxonomy): domain Eukaryota; kingdom Metazoa; phylum Chordata; class Amphibia; order Anura; family Dendrobatidae; genus Phyllobates; species Phyllobates terribilis. Next base: position 5,402,336 of record NW_027362771.1, on the reverse strand, counting down.
ATTTTTTCTGTGCGGATTTTACTCTCTGAAAAAATCCTGACATGACCAATTCTTGTGTGTTTCTGCATGTTTATTTGCCTATACAATGCATTGAAAAAACGCATGGCAAATACGCATGCTAAAACGCATGTAAAAACCGCATGCGTTTTTCTGCCATGGAGATGCAGAGATGCTCAGGAAAATTTCTACATCGTGGGCACTAAGCCTTACAAGGTGTATACAGTTAGGTCCATATATATTTGGACAGAGACAACATTTTTCTAATTTTGGTTCTAGACCTTACCACAATGAATTTTAAACAAAACAATACAGATGCAGTTGAAGTTCAGACTTTCAGCTTTCATTTGAGGGTATCCACATTAAAATTGGATGAAGGGTTTAGGAGTTTCAGCTCCTTAACATGTGCCACCCTGTTTTTAAAGGGACCAAAAGTAATTGGACAGATTAAATAATTGTAAATAAAATGTTCATTTCTAGTACTTGGTTGAAAACCCATAGTTGGCAATGACCGCTGACGTCGCCAGGTCCATTAGCGTACTGTGAGCTGCCGGCAAGCCAAGACAAGGACACTGGGGGCCATCAGAAGGTAAGTATATATTTATTTAGTTTTTTTATCATTCTTTGGGTCACACTATATAAATCCATGCAAATATAGTGTGACCAAGTTGTCAAGCACTTTCCAAGTGATGCTAAAATCACTTGGAAAGCACTTGACAACCCGCATGCAGAAATGCATGGGAAGAACGCTTCACTTCCGCTTGTCCTTGGCAGGAAAAACGCATGTACAATCCGCATGTACAATCCGCATTAGTTTTTTCTGCCAGAGAGATGCAGAAACGCTCAGGAAAAAATCCGGAGCATTTCTGCATCGTGGGCACATAGCCTTAAACAGAATATAACTCCAAGTAAATCAAACTTTGGTGAAATCAAACTGTCCACTTAGGAAGCAACACTGATTGACAATCAATTTCACATGCTGTTGTGCAAATGGAATAGACAACAGATGGAAATTATTGGCAATTATCAAGACACCCTCAAAGGAGTGGCTCTGCAGGTGGGGACCACAGACCACATATCAGTACCAATGCTTTCTGGCGGATGTTTTGGTCACTTTTGACTGTTGGTTGTGCTTTCACACTCGTGGTAGCATGAGACGGACTCTACAACCAACAGAAGTTGCTCAGGTAGTGCAGCTCATCCAGGATGGCACATCAATGCGAGCTGTGGCAAGAAGGTTTGCTGTGTCTGTCAGCGTAGTATCCAGAGACTGGAGGCGCTACCGGGAGACAGGTCAGTACACCAGGAGACGTAGAGGGTGCCGTAGGAGGGCAACAACCCAGCAGCAGGACCGCTACCTCCGCCTTTGTGCAAGGAGGAACAGGAGGAGCACTGTCATAGCTCTGCCAAATGACCTCCAGCAGGCCACAAATGTGCATGTGTCTGCATGAGGGTGGTATGAGGGCCCAACTTCCACAGATGGGGGTTATGCTCACAGCCCAACACCGTAGAGGACGCTTGGCATTTGCCACGGAACACCAGGATTGGCAAAGTCACCACTGGTGCCCTGTGCTCTTCATAGATGAAAGCAGGTTCACACTGAGCACATGTGACAGACATGACAGAGTCTCGAGACACCGTGGAGAGCGATCTGCTGCCTGCAACATCGTTCAGCATGACCGGTTTGGCAGTAGATCAGTAATGGTGTGGGGTGGCATTTCTTTGGAGGGCCACACAGCCCTCCATGTGCTCGCCAGATGTAGCCTGACTGCCATTAGATACCGAGATGATTTCCTCAGACCCCTTGTTAGACCATATGCTGGTGCGGTTGGCCCTGGGTTCCTCCTAATGCAGGACAATGCCAGACCTCATGTGGCTGGAGTGTGTCAGCAGTTCCTGCAAGATGAAGGCATTGAAGTATGGACTGGCCCGCCTGTTCCCCAGACCTGAATCCGATTGAGCACATCTAGGACATCATGTCTCGCTCCATCCACCAACGTCACGTTGCACCACAGACTGTCCAGGAGTTGGCGGATGCTTTAGTCCTGGTCTGGGAGGAGATCCCACAGGAGACCATCCGCGACCTCATCAGGAGCATGCCCAGGCATTGTAGGGAGGTCATACAGGAACGTGGAGGCCACACACAATACTGAGCCTCATTTTGACTTGTTTTAAGGACATTACATCAAAGTTGGATCAGCCTGTAGTGTGTTTTTCCACTTTAATTTTAGGGGTGACTCCAAATCCAGGCCTCCATTGGTTAATTTGATTTCCTTTGATGAGTTTGTTGTCAGCACATTCAGCTTTGTACAGAGCGAAGGTATTCAATGAAAATATTTCATTCATTCAGAACTAGGATGTGTTATTTGAGTGTTCCCTTTATTTTTTTGAGCAGTATATATACTAGCTATTGAGCCCCTTCTACTCCCGTGTGGCGAGTATTTTGATTGGTATATGGTCTCCCATGCTGGTAGTGCTGCCCCCATCCTGGTATTTGTGCTGCCCCCATCCTGTCCCTACCATTCTATCCTAGTATACATGGCACCCCTCATCTCTAACCTGGTATGTATGGCACCCCTCACCCCCCAAACCTGGTATGTATGGGCCCCCTCACCCCCCCAAACCTGGTATGTATGGGCACCCTCACCCCCCCAATCCTGGTATGCATGGGCCCCTCACCCCTCACCCCCCAATCCTGGTATGTATGGCACCCCTCATCACTTTTACGCTGCACACATACAAAAAAATAAACACTTATACTCGTCTTTCTTCCCTGTGCTCCAGCGCTGCTGTGTCCTGTTCTGCCAGAGGCCAGGGAGGAGTGCGGCACCGGAGTACGCACGTGCCCATACTGCGCTGTCCGACACCATTTTGCTGAAGACACACTGCAAATGTGTCTTCAGTAAAATGGCACCGGATAGCGCTCTGCGCATGCGCCGATTCAGATTCCTCACTCCTGCCCTGGTCTCCGGCGAAGAGAAGCGCCGCAGCAACTCTCCTCCCTGTCAGGTAAGTATGACTCTGGAGATTGCGGTATGCGTTCAGTGCTTACGCATACTTCTATCTCCGGTGCCATACACTCCTCTTACCTGTAACGGCTCGATGCGGTCTTCTGTCTGGAGCCAGACTGCGCAGGCGTATCGCGCTTGCGCAGTCTATAAAGGCTACAGACAGAGATGCGTGTCTCTGTTTGAAGCCTTTACAGACTGCGCATGCGCGACGCGCAGTCTGGCTCCAGACAGAAGAACGCATGGAGCCGTTACAGCTAAGAGGAGTATGTATGGCGATGGAGATCGCGGTATGCGTAGACCTGACCGGGAGGAGCGTTGCCGCTGCACCTCTCTTCTCGCTGTAAACCAGGGCAGGAGTGACATGTCGGAATCGGCGCATGCGCATAACGCTATCCGTCGCCATTTTGCTGAAGACACATTTGCAGTGTGTCTTCAGCAAAATGGCGCCGGACAGCGTGGTATGGGCACGCGGGTACTCCTGCGCCACACTCCTCCTCCTCCGGCAGAACGGGACACAGTGCTGGAGCACAGGGAAGAAAGGTGAGTGTAAGTGTTTACTTTTTTGCTTGTGTGATGGGGAGGAGGGGTGCCATGCGTACCAGGATTGGGGATGAGGGGTGCTATGCGTACCTGGATTGGGGATGAGGGGTGCCATGCGTACCTGGATTGGGGATGAGGGGTGCCATGCGTACCTGGATTGGGGATGAAGGGTGCCATGCGTACCTGGATTGGGGATGAGGGGTGCCATGCGTACCTGGATTGGGGATGAGGGGTGCCATGTGTACCAGGATTGGGGATGAGGGGTACTATACTTACCAGGATAAGTATGAGGGATGGGGTACCATGCATGCCAGGATGAGAGGTGCCATGCGTACCAGGATGAGGGATGGGGTGCTATGCATGCCAGGATGAGGGGTACTATACATACCAGGATGAGGGATGAGTTGCCATGCATACCAGGGTTGGGGGATGAGGATTGTCATGCATACCAGGATTGGGGGATGAGAAAGCCATGCATACCAGGATGAGGGATTGGGTGCTATGCATGCCAGGATGAGGGGTACTATACATACCAGGATGAGGGATGAGGTGCCATGCATACCAGGGTCGGGGGATGAGGATTGTCATGCATACCAGGATTGGGGGATGAGAAAGCCATGCATACCAGGATGAGGGATTGGGTGCTATGCATGCCAGGATGAGGGTACTATACATACCAGGATAGGGATGAGGGGTACCATACATACAAGGATGAGGTGCCATGCGTAGCAGGGATGAAGGGTGCCATGCGTAGCAGGGATGAGGGTACCCTGCGTACCGGGATTGGGGTAAGAGGGGTGCCATAAATACCTGGATGGGAGACCATATACCAATAAAAGTGCGGCAACGAGAGCTGCAGCAGCATTGGGAGCAGGAGACAAAAAAACTCCTGATGCAGCATATCCAACAGAAACAACAGCAGATCGAACTCCTAGCTGGGGAAGTACACAGCAGATATACCACCCCTCCCCCAAGTCCAGGTGATAACGACACATAAGTCCGGAAAGCGGTAAGACAAGAAATGACCCCGGAAGATGATGTGGAAGCCTTTTTGACTGTGTTTGAAAGGGTAGCAGAGAGAGAAGCTGCCGCAGGAGCAGTGGGCGGAGGTGCTGGCCCCCTATTTGACTGTCGAGCCCTGAAGGCTTATTATTTCCTGGCCTTACAGGATGTCCAGCAATATTCCAAACTGAAAACTGAGATCTTGCACACTAAGAAGTGACTATATCCGTCCACGCTCAAAGGGTCCTCCACTGGGCATATTGCGGTGATAAATCCCCTTGCTCCCAAATATTTGATCTGCTGCATCTGGTACAGAAATGGTTGCAGCCGGAGTCCTCCACCCCAGCCCAAATGGTAGAGCGGATCGCAATGGACAGATTTATCCACTCTCTCCCTAGACTGGTACAGAACTGGGTAGCCCAGGGGGACTCCTGAAATTCAGATGACCTAGTGGGCCTAGTAGAAAGGTACCAGGTGGTCGATAGGGCCCTGAGGAAGCCAAGCGTTGTTGCATACCAGTACTGGGGTACCCAGAAGGAGCCCGAATCTCAAGAGGGGTAGTAGAGCCACCACTGGGGGGAGTTTGAGGCCCTGAGGGATTGCCAGAAGTCACTGGTAAGTACTTGGCCTGTTGTAGATGTCACGGTCCTGGACACATAGTCTTTTGTCCTATGTCTTCCGAATAAATGGACTGATGCTGAGGCGCTGTTCGTATTATGCCCATCTAGCCTTCAGTGTGGACTGTCAGCCTGATGAGGGGCCGCAGGCATGTCCATAACAAAAAATGGGATACTGGTGACGGGACTCTTGGACTCGGAGTTTGGTGACTCTGATAAGGGCCATACTTCCCCCACTGGTTGATCCCCCGGAAAAACGTGGGCGTCCGCTGTATTCACGGGGACGCCAAAGACTACCCTGTTGCCAGAGTGACTATAAGAACCACCTGCGGTGCTGAGTCCCATGAGGTGGGAATAGTTAAGGACCTGCTACACCCAGCAATAATAAGGTGGGACTTTAGCCTGTTCTGGGAATTATGGCAGAAAGCAGGTGTACTACGTGACTCAGAAAGGAGCCGGTACCACCATGTTGAATCCCCAACGTAGTGTGAGACTGAATTCCCCCTGTGTGTACTTCCCGGTAACTAGGACGAGACGGTGATCCAAGAGGCCGAGATTTCTGAGTTGGTTTCTGGGAGGAATTTTGGCACTGTTCCGATGCAGGATCCCACCTTGAAAAATGATGATGTGTCTGTGAAAAATGGAGCTGCTCAAGAGCCGGGGCTGACACCAGGTTCCCTTATTTCACACTAAATGAGGAACTACTTCATCGGGTCACTAAATCAAGAGGGGAAGTGGTAAAGCAGTTGGTGGGGCCAGGTCCCTATAGGCATAGGGTGTTAGTCCTGGCTCATTTTCATATCTTGGATTGACATCTCGGAGTAGAAAAAACCCAAGAGCGGGTCTTGCAGAGGTTCTGCTGGCCTGGATGTCACAGGGAGATTAATTATTGTCGGTCCTGCCCCACCTGCCAGACAACTACTTCCGTGTCCCACTTCCGAAGCCCTCTAGTGCCATTGCCTATTACAGAGGACCCATTTGACCGGATTGCCATGGACCTTGTCGGCCCTCTGGTCAAGTCCGCCAGGGGCCCCAATACATCCTGGTAGTGTTGGACTATGCAACTCTGTATTCCGAGGCGGCACCATTGAGAAGCTCCTCCGCCAGGAGTATAGCCAGAGAGCTTGTGCATATTTTCTCCCGGACGGGCCTGCCGAAGGAAATTTTGACAGACCAGGGAACTCCTTTTATGTATAAGGTGATGAGGGAGGTTGTGCAAGGCTCTCCAGATTACACAACTCTGGACGTCTGTATACCATCCACAGATGGACAGTCTAGTGGAGCGATTCAACAAGACCTTGAAATCTATGGTGAAGAAGGTTGTGGAGAAGGATTGGCGAGACTGGGATTGCCTATTGCCATACCTGCTGTTCTCCATTAGAGAAGTTTCCCAGAGCTACACGTGATTCTTACTGTTTTAGCTGCTATACGGATGGCACCCTCGGGGACTTCTGGACATAGCGAAGGAGACCTGGGAAGCAGAGATAACACCCCACCGGAGCGTCATCGAGCATGTGGCCCAAATGCAGCACTGGATCGCGAAGGTGATGCCATTTGTGAAGGAGAGCCTTCTACAGGCACAAGAAGCCCAGGCGAGGGTCTAAAATTGGACAGCAAGGCTGAGACAATTCAACCCTGGAGTCCGGGTATTAGTAATAGTACCTACTGTCAAAAGCAAATTTATGGCCAAGTGGCCAGGGACGTATGAGGTGGTCGAGAAATTGAGTGAAGTCAATTATCAAATCCACCAGCCAGTTAGAAGAAAGCCGTACAAGATCAACCACATCAGTTTGCTTAAGCCGTGGTGGGAGAGGGAACCAGTGAAAGCTCCGTGTCTAAGGGCCAATCTGGGGGCCTGAAGCCAGGGTCGAGGATATCACAGTGGCAGAGACACTATCACTTGCCCAAAAAACAACAGTGCCGAGAACTGCTGTAGAGAAAGAAACCTGTTCTCAGCATTGCCCAGATGTACGCAGGTTGTGGAACATGAGATCTGGACGTAACCTCATGTATGGGTGAACCAGAGGCCATATCAAATCCCTGAAGCCTACTGCGAGGAGATCTCCAAGGAGGTGCGGAGAATGTTGAGCCTGGGCATCATCGAGGAGTCTAAGAGCAGTTGATCCAGCCCCATTGTTTTTGTACTGAAGCCAGACGGAGAATGGCGCTTATGTAACGATTACAGAAAACTTAAAGTGTCTAAGTTTGACTCCTATCCAATGCCCCTGGTTTATGAACTTGGAAGCCTGGGGCCTGCCAGGTACATCACTACCCTGGACCTAGCATAGGGGTACTGGCAAATTCTCTTGTCCCCAGGTGCCAAGGAGAACACTGCCTTCTCTACACCTGACGGGTTTTTTCAGTACACCAGAAGGCTGTTTGGTCTGCAGGGAGCCCCAGCTACCTTTCAAAGAGCCATCGACCAGATCCTACCCACGCACAAAAAGTATGTCGCCGCTTACCTGGACGGCATCGTGATCTTCAGCCCAGAAGTTCTAGGCGGTACTGGATGTGCTGAAGAAGGCCGGCTTTACCATAAACCCAAAAAAGTGCGCTATGGGAAAAGAAGAGGCAAAATACTTGGGCTTCATCGTCAGAATGGGCGAAATAAAGCCGCAAGTGAAGAAGGTTGAAGCAATCCAAAATTGGCCGCAAGCTGTCCAAGAAACAGGTTCGGGCGTTTCTAGAAATTGTGGGATACTATCGGCGATTTATCTTTAATTTCGCCATGATAGCCGCACCCGTGACCGACCTGCTTAAAGGGACGAAGACATCGATGGCCAAATGGTCTGAGGAAGCGAAGGGAGTGTTCCAAGAATTGAAACTCTCCCTATGTTAGCAGCCAGTCTTGATTGCTCCTGACTTCAATAAGGAGTGTGCTTTCCAGATGGACGCCTCGAAGGTCCGGTTAGGAGCCGTGTTGTTCCAAGAAGTGACCGGGGAGGAAATCCCATCCTGTATTTGAGCAGAAAACGCTCAGCTTGTGAGAAATACTACGCCATCGTAGAATGAGTACCTGGCAGTCAAGTGGGCAGTTGACACCCTGAGATATTATCTTTTAGGCTAGAAGTTCAGGTTATTGTCAGACCCTGCATCCCTAAGATGGATGAGGGAAAGGATGGGGAAGAATGCCCAAGTTACTAGGTGGTTTCTAGCGCTCCAGGACTTTAGTTTTCATGTGGAGCACAGGCCCGGGAAATACGTGGTAACACAGCTGCCCTGTCCAGACTTCTCTGTTTAGCATTGAAGCTGCCAAAACCCCTGGCTTTGGTCAGAGGGGGGGGTATCTGAAAGTCACTGGCAGAATACTAGAAGAGAAATATGTTTCACTGAGGCTGTTAGCTTCAGTGATGTGAAACATGGAAGTCTTCTCCTGCATGGTAGGTGCAGAGAGGGTTAAGCAGCCATATTTGAAAGAGCATGTTTTATAAGTGAATTGCTAAGTGCGGGCAGGAGGTCATTCACCATATCTCCACCCCAAGGATTGGTCTGGGCTTTAAATAGGCAGTCTTGGGACTCAGGTGGTGTTAAGTATCTGTAGACCAGTTCCAGAGAGAGGAGCTTGTGTTTTGATGTGCTAATCTGAACAGTGTGGTTTTGCTAATCCTGAGTGGCCAGACACCGGCCGGTGCAAGGATTTTGCTGGACATTTTCTTATTTTGCTTTGCCATTATGCCAGATTGGCTGTGTTTATTTTCATGAACTCTACATTGGTTTATGCCATTTAATAAACCAACTGAAAATTTAAAGAGACAGTGTTCCTTGTCAACCTCCATGTGCAGCCGAGTGAGCAGAGCTCATGATTCTCATTTGGTCTGACCTGCACTGTGAGCTGTGAGGTCCTATATAGAATCATAGAATGGTAGAGTTGGAAGGGACCTCCTGGGTCATCTGGTCCAACTCCCTGCTCAAAGCAGGATTCACTAAATCATCTCAGACAGACATTGTCCAGCCTCTGTTTGAAGACGTCCACTGAAGGGGAACTCGCCACCTCTCGTGGCAGCCTGTTCCACTCATTGATCAGATCAAAGCAAAAATTGTGGTTAGAAGGTTAAAACGTAACCTTTAATTACATATACGGATAAAAATAAATATACAAATATGGTCCTTGTGACCTTTTAGTAGTATCTTAAGTCGAATAAATGCCTGCCAAAAATGGAGAAAAACTACCACAAATAATCTACAGTACTCTTGCTACAAACAGGGGAAAAAAAAGGCAAAGTACTTCAGTACTGCTCACCTGCCTATCAGAGAAAGATAATGGCAGAAGATTATAGAACCGTCCCTACAAGTGTCATCATACATGAAACGTAACAGACAATCAATGGTTAACAATGAGGGTCCACTTTTTACAATAATAGTGGAATAACCTCATCAGCCACAATGTCAGTTCATGCTTCTGTTCGGGGTAGTTCATTGCTCCGGGGCATCAAGACATCATCAGCCACATATGGAACACCGCTCCCGACGTGTTTCCTCACCTCAATAATTCATCAGGGGAGATATGGGTGTCATCTTATACCCTATAGTAATGGGTGTCTGTCGCCAGCCCAAATCACACAGGCGGCGCAACTTACATGTCAGTCCTACTATCCTATTTGTATCTGCCCGCGCTCCCTTATCGCGGGCACGTCACTTCCGGTTCCGGTCGTCCCACTTCCGGTCTGTGGAACGCAAGCGCCGGCCGTGACACGCAAACATCACATCCGGTGCGCGTGATACAGCGCTCATAGGCCCGGTGCGACGCAAGCGATGGAAATGATCGCATCACGTGGGGTTAACATTGCCCACGTGCTGACAAAAAAAGGGGCCCATCGTCACTTCCACCCAGGGCCAATAACCCGGGACAGGGCTCCGGCTATATGACACATGCGGTAAAGTATACATACACGGCGCCACATAGTCCCCAGATGGTTTATGGCAAAAGGAAATCACCACAGCTTAAATAAAAACAGCAGGTACGAGGCTTTGGTATACTCGAGCACACAAACCACCCAGATAGAAGCAAACCCAAAAGAACGGGGGGGGGGGGGTTTGAGAGGTTAAAAAAGAGAGACCTAGCAAGGGACCGCAAAATGTGTTTTATAGGAAGGGGGAAAAAAAAAAAAAAGGAGATAGAACAAAGCCTGTCAGTCCCTAGTAAGTGCTAGCCAGCTGACCCCTACCTAACAGTGGAGGTTGGCACCCCCACTCCGCGACGGCTTTCCCTACTCTCCTGACCCTGTTAGTCCCTACACATGTAGGAAAGCCCTAAAAGACAGTTGTTCATTCAGGCCATATGGAGACATTGTCTGTAGTTTGTAAATCCATTTTGTCTCTCTTTGGAGGATCAGCCTGTCCCAGTCGCCCCCCCCCCTAAGTGGGACGGTTACCTTATCAATCCCCATAAATCGCACCACGTACACACGATATGGGTGGACAGTGTTTACGTGCCTAGCCAGGGGGGTGTACCTTTTAAGGGCAATGTCGCGTTGGTGTTCACTCACCCTACTTCTAAGCTCTCTCTTCGTTTTCCCCACATACTCAATTCCGCATACACATGTAGCCTTATAAACAATCCCTTTACAGTTTATGAAATATTTTATGGCAAAGGTCTCGCCAGTAACATTGCTTGTGAAGTTCTTGCTTTGTATCATTACTTTACAGGATACGCATCCACTGCATCTAAAGCTACCCCTAGTGGGAATTTGTAACCATCTACCTGCCTGATTGCCCACGTAGTGGCTGTGAACCAGCCGGTCCCTAAGGGATCTACCCCTTCTTTAGGTGATAAGGGGTCTCAATCCAACCATTGTGCCAACATCCTCATCCATCTGGAGAATTGGCCAATGTTTCTGCAGTATCTTGCGAACCAGGTGTGTCCTTTTAGAGAATGTAGTAATAAACCTACATGTGCTACCATCTTCATTCGGTCTGGGGGGCGGATTCAACAGAGTAGTGCGGTCCCTTGCCAGTGTCTCCCTGTATGCCTCAGCAACCACCTTCCTGGGGTATCCCCTCTCTTGAAACCTCCGACTAAGGTCATCCGCCTGTTCTTTAAAAGTGACAACCTCTGAACAGTTTCTGCAGATCCTCATAAATTGTCCCTTAGGGATTCCCTTCTTAAGGGGGACCGGATGGTTACTTTCCCACCTTAGAAGGGAATTTGATGCAGTCGTTTTTCTGTAGGTCTCAGCCTCAATCTGTCCATCGCTTGCGTCGCACCGGGCCTATGAGCACTGTATCACGCGCACCGGATGTGACGTTTGGGTGTCACGACCGGGACCGGAAATGACGTGCCCGCGTTAAGGGACCGCGGGCAGATACAAATAGGATGGTAGGACTGACATGTAAGTTGCGCCGCCTGTGTGTTTTGGGCTGGCGACAGACACCCATTACTATAGAGTATAAGATGACACCCATATCTCCCCTGATGAATTATTGAGGTGAGGAAACACGTCGGGAGCGGTGTTCCATATGTGGCTGGTGGCTGATGATGTCTTGATGCCCCGGATCAATGAACTACCCCGAACAGGAGCATGAACTGACATTGTGGCTGGTGAGGTTATTCCATTATTATTGTAAAAAGTGGACCCTCATTGTTAACCATTGATTGTCTGTTACGTTTCATGTATGATGACACTTGTAGGGACGGTTCTATAATCTTCTGCCATCATCTTTCTCTGATAGGCAGGTGGGCAGTACTGAAGTACTTTGCCTTTTTTTTTCCCTGTTTGGAGCAAGAGTAGATTATTTGTGGTAGTTTTTCTCCATTTTTGTCAGGCATTTATTCGACTTATGGTCCTTGTGACCTTTTAGTAGTATCTTATTTGTATATTTATTTTTATCCGTATATGTAATTAAAGGTTACGTTTTAACCCTCTAACCACAATTTTTGCTTTGATCTACTTCTATTAAGTGGTTGTTCAATACTATACCCTGTTTTGCTCCACTCATTGATCACCCTAACTGTCAAAGTTTTTTCTAATATCTTATCTGTGTTTCCTCCCATTCAGTTTCATCCCATTGCTTCTAGTCTTTCCTTGTGCAAATGAGAATGAAGATGATCCTTCTGCAATGTGAAAGCCCTTGACATATTTGTAGACAGCTATTAAGTCTCCTCTCAGTCTTCTTTTTTGCAAGCTAAACATTCCCAAATCCTGCTACCTTTCTTCATAGGACATGGTTTGCTGACCGGTCACCAATCTTGACGCTCTTCTCAGAACTTGCTCCAGTTTGTCGATGTCTTTTTTAAAATGTGGTGCCCAAAACTGGACACAGTATTCCAGATGAGGTCTGACCAAAGAGGAGTAAAGTCCGATAATGACTTCACGTGATCTAGACTGTATGCTTCTGTTAATACATTCCAGAATTATATTTGCCTTTTTTGCTACTGCATCACACTGTTGACTCATGTTCAGTCTATGATCTATTAGTATACCTTTTTCACATGTACTGTTGCTTAGCTCTATTCCTCCCATTCTGCATATGCTTTTTTCATTTTTATTGCCCAGATGTAGTACTTTGCATTTTTCCCTGTTAAAAACGATTCTGTTAGTTGCTGCCACTGCTCCAGTTTATTTAGTTTTTTTTTTAATCATCTCTCTCTCTTCTCTAGTATTAGCTATCCCTCCTAGCTTTGTGTCATCAGCAAATTTAATCCTTTTACCCTCAATTCCTTCATCTAAATCATTGATAAAGATGTTGAACAATACAGGACCAAGGACAGAGCCCTGTGGTACCCCACTTGAGACATTCATCCAACTGGATGTAAAGCCATTTACGACCACTCTGTGTCCGATCACTAAGCCAGTTATGAATCCACCTAACAGTTGCCTTGTCCATTCCATACTTGGTCATTTTTTCAAGAATGGTGTGAGATACTTTGTCAAATGCTCTGCTTAAGTCAAGATATACTATATCTACAGCATTTCCCTGATCCACCCAGTCAGTGATTCTGTCATAGAAGGAAATTAAGTTAGTCTGACATGACTTGTTAGTTACAAACCCATGCTGACTCTGGTTAATCACTTCATTCTTATCCAGGTACTTACATACATGTTTCTTAATAATTTGTTCAAAGATCTTTCCTGGTATAGAATGTTTACAGATAACTTGGATTCTTCAATTCCTTTAAAAGGACAGTGAAGATCAGTTGATGTTACATTTTCTTTCTGAGAGAAAACAGATGCAAAATAGGAACTAAAAAGTTCAGCCTTCTCAACATCCTTTCTTACCATTTCACCATTTTCATCCTGTAAAAATCCTATAGCATCTTTGACTTATCTTTTACTTTTGACATACCCCCAAAATCCTTTTTTATTGCTTTTGACATCTCTTGCAAGCCTTAATTCATTGTCAGCTTTAGCTAACCTGATACGTGCCCTGCAGGATCTGCAGACTGCATTATAATCTTTTTTAGATATGCCTCCCTCTTTCCATTTGATAAATATTTCTTTCTTTCTTTTTAGCATGTGTTTAAGTTCTGTGTTCATCCATCTTGGTTTCCTTAAATGCTTCCCATTCTTCCTACTTTTCGGGATTGTTAACGATTGTGCTTTGAGAATCTCATTTTTAAAAGTTTCCCATCCTTCCTGGACATTTTTGTCCGTAAGGACATCCAGCCATTGGATCCCTCCTATTCTATTTCTGAGTCTCTTAAAATCTGCCTTTCTAAAATCTAACCTTGAAGTTTGAGTCTTCACATGTCTTCCTCCTCTAGTCATCCAAAATTCTATAATAGCATGATCGCTGCCTCCTAGGTTCCCAGCCACTTTTACCTCCTCAACCATTTCCTCCCTGTTTATAAGGATTAGATCCAAAGTAGCAGATCCCCTTGTATTCTCCCCTACCTTTTGGAGATAAAGTTGTCAGCAAGAGAGGATAAGAATTTGCTTGACTTGTTAGCTTTACTTAAGAGAGATTCCCAACAAATGTCTTCATGGATGAAATCTCCCATGACCACTACGTCATATTTTGTGGAGAACTTGGTCATGTGATACATAAAGAGTTCATCCATATCTTCAGCTTGCCCAGGTGGCCTGTAGTAAATGCCTACAATGGTGTCCTTTCCGTTGTTCTCTCCTTGTATTCTTACCCAAACAGTTTCCACGGAACTCCCAGTCTCTGCTTCAATCTCTGTGCAGATATACGCTTTTCTAAAATACAATGCGACACCTCCTCCTCGTTTATCAAGTCTATTTCTTGATAAACGAGGAGGACAGGTGTGTGCCTTTCCAAATTAAGTCCTATCAGTTTAACCCTAGAACGCATACCTGGGGCCTCGCAGGCCCGCCCTGTTAATTGTTTTCTATTTTCTGCAAGATTACTTTAGTTACAATTTTGAAACTAGGTATTCCTCAGGTATATAGTTGTTTGTCATTTTTGTTTGAGTTATTCCATATTATTTGCACACGGGCCTAAAAGGCACCAGGTATGTGAAAAAGTAGATTTTTATGGTCATGCGTTCTAGGGTTAATGAAACACAGCTGGACTCCAATGAAGGAGTAGAACCATCTCAAGGATTTTACAAGGAAATGGACAGCATGTGACTTAAATATGAGCATCTGAGCAAAGGGTCTGAATACTTATGACCATGTGATATTTCAGTTTTTCTTTTTTAATAAATTTGCAAAAATGTCTACATTTCATTTCTGTTTTTTTTTTCAGTCAAGATGGTTTGCAGAGTATACCTTAATGAGAAAAAAATGAACTTTTTAGAATTTACCAAATGGCTGCAATGAAACAAAGAGTGAAAAATGTAAAGGGGTCTGAATACTTTCCGCCCCCACTGTACAATGTGTATGTGACAGTATGTATAGTGTATAACTTGTGATGTCTGTAGTCAGTGTATCCTACCCTGGTCATGTATCATCCTGTATACTACACGTAGTATACTATGTGCACAGATATAAAATGTTATATGCACTGGATTGATCAATACTGAACCTGCTACAGGACATACGTTTTGCAGTATATACAGTACTATATAAATATATAGGGCTATATATGTACAGTAACGTGATGTTCAGTAGCCAAGCTCAGGGTGATCAGTCCAGTGTAGGATTCTGTATAGTGTCTGTGGTCACTCTCAGTATAGGGAGATTTATTGCAGCAGACTGAACTTTCCTGCTGATCTGTTGATGTTGGAGCCGATGACCTGGCACTGACAGAACGACCCTGAAAGTTCAGACTCCTGTAATAATTCTGTGAGCATCAGCAGAGCGGCTGCAGACACAACTCCAGGACCGGTCCTGTATTATCAGGAGGTGAGCAGCGTCCATCTCCTCACTGCACAGAGAGCAGGAGCTCATACTTACAAACTCCTCTCTGGCAGTAAGAAGATGCAGTCGTGCTTCCTCCTCTTTAGCAGACGGCCTCACATATTACAACAGTCCTGGCCCCTGCGGCCTTAAACAGTGGGCATATGCCCCTCTGACTCTTGGCCCAGCCTGCCCCTTCATATGGAGGGTTTCTTTTCTTTCATCTCAGGGCTCTGCCACTGTGACATGGCCCCCTCAAACCATTCCAGCAAAATCTGAACTCCAATGTGGCACTTTTTCCCTTCTCAGCTTTGCACTGTACCTTAAAAGTAGTTTTCAACCACATATGTGATATCTGTGAACAAACAGCGACCCTCATGATATGGCACTCAGGCTTGAGATTTGGTGACTAAATTCCCACAGCCTGCCAAAATTGGCCTACTCAAAAACATATAGAAATACAGAGAACACATGAGTAATATGGCATAAAAAACAACTTTATTAGATATTTAAAAGACATGATTAAATTGATCACAATGTAAAAAGAGAGATATGGAGTACAGTGGAATGAAGCACAGCAACACCATACACTGTAAGGAGGGCCCAAGTATGTGTCCCATATAAATGGGAAAAGCGAAAAAAATGGGAAAAAATTATTCAATTGTAGTCAAATTCATTCAAATATGAAATGTCCCAAAAGCTCCCCAGATCAAAGGGCCACCAGACAGAGTAGGGTGTAACATGCAATGCGGCAGTTGCAGCACGCCCTGACGCTCGTTTCGTCGGTGTTGGATGATGCTTTCTCAAGAGTCACTGAGTGAGATAGCAGAAGGACCTTCTTATGTACGCCCCCAGATGTCACGTGTTGAATCACGTGACCACGTCGTGGAGGATGTCCTTATGGGCTTCTGACACATAGCAGCATTTGGATTGAGAGTCCCGCCGCATGGGCCCCAGCTGTCATGCCGTTGGCCCGTGTCCGGGGATGCATCAAAGATGCAAACCCTGGGAACGTGCAGAGGGTGAGGAGACGGCCAGGCTCGTGCTTAAGGAGGCAGAGCACCACAGCGCAAGCGCACAATGTCTGACTGGGTGAATGGGGTTTGCAGTGAAGGCAATACTGCACATAAAAAAGACATGATGATGGTATGTTATTAAATGCATTCCTATAATATTATCAATGCCCATATAGTTAGTTAAACCGAATGACCATAGCAAATAGACAACAATTACTTCATACAAAATAGTTATATTACATTTCAAAAAGTGTATATATATAGATAGCCCAAATCAAGAGCATCCATCATGTTCCAAAGACTATTTAAATACAATAAATACTGAATGAAATCCAGGCACAAGGATGAGCCGGCTTATATTTAAAAGCGTCCAAGATGCATAGTTGAAAATATGTTTCTCTCCCATTAGCCCAAGGGGGAGTGGAAGATGTCAGATTAAAAGTAGGGCATACACGAAGGTCCCTCAGAATATTGACTAAATGGAGGTGAAAGTGATAAGACAAAATTAAAATAAAAAGAAAAACATAAAGGAGACTGTCAGGGATTCCACCCACACACAGTCAGGACGACACCGGGGAGATAACGCAATATCTCGCCGTTGCAGTCACGCTGTCCGTATTTCGTCCGGAGTCGCGAGCACGCGATCCAGACTACTCTCTACGTAGGTATCGGTAAGCGACCAGTGAGCGTATGGCTCAACACCCTGGGTTCCACAGCCTGGAATCCTTGTTTAACGCCTTCCGTACGGTCACTGTCAGCTTCACGATAGCCCAATTATTAATACTCTCTGCCACCACCGGCCGAGTTTTAACATATAATACAGGCCTGGCCGGACGCCTGCGTTTTGGTAGCGTATATGGCTTCGGGGGAGGGATCGATTACAGAACAAAAGAAACAACTATTAAATTTTATATTTAATCCAAAAGGGAGGCAGTGTTTAGGTAAAATATATACAAGGATGTTACAAAGGGGACATTAAAATACATAGGCAGTTACATAAAATAAAACTGGATTAAAAGGTGAAACTTACACTATAAAGTTCGCTGCGACGACTCAATATAGGTGGAGGAGGGGCGCTTCGGTTGGAATATGCTCTTATTGAACAGGACCCGTTGCTTATAATTCTTATTCCCCCCCTGGCAATGAGTGCTCCTGTCTTCTCCATAGATTCTTGTAAACCTAAGGTGAGATCTGGCCACACGCCCCTTGTGGTGACATCATGTGGGCCGGTCTCCAGCCTGTACATTTTTATTAGAAACGCTAACTTCTGCGATAACTCATTGCTCGTTGATTGCAGAAGCTTGCAGACTACGCCATTTTTTCCCTTATGATTTTATCTTTATTTTGATATCACACTTCGCATAGCTGCAGTCTGCCATTCTGGTGTTTTTGAGCTGCAGCTCCCTGATTTTGGTTACAGCCCTGGAAAAGTACCTACACATTCCTGGGCTTATTTTGTCACTACCCATTTGGGTCTCGTTATTGCCGGACTTATGGAACTCATAATATCTCATAATTCATATCGGAGTCATCATGTCTGCAAATTCCCCTTTGAAGCTCGGGAAGCAGCTTCAACAATTACACGCAAATTAGTGCAAGCCTGCATTTTAATTACCTCCTGCGTCTTTCAGAGACAAAATGCTTACTTCCTAACAAAGTTATAACACTCCTTGGCTGGTCGTATTTGCATAAACTATTTATCAGGTGTGCGTTAATTGGGGCTTTTGTGCTGAGAAAAATGGGACAGCTCGGTGCTGACAAGTGGTGATAATATGCATTAGACACTGTATGATTGTCATCTCTGGACAAACACTACAGCAGAGGGCATGGAGGAAGGGCTAATATTCTGTTAATCTGTCCCTGATATTAATGTTCCTGACAGAGACAATATGAAAAATAAGATAAAATAACCAACCACAACCTCAGTTAGAAGACTGAGGATGTGGTCGACAGAAGAGCATACAATAAATTGATCATCAGCTCTAAGAAAGGACGAAAACCCCAAGCTCTCTTTCTGACACCACAGAGCCAGTGTGTCCAGGACTGTAATCTATCTGGCCTCCCCTTGCGCCAAGAGTTGTTTGGCATTACTCCCCCGAGAGCCAAGGTTCACCACATTGATACCCCGCACCTTCAGGGTTTTGGGATCACAGTTGTGAACTGCCGTAAAGTGGCACGATAAAGTCTTGAGCTCTCGGGGGTCAGCCACTCTTTTGGTTGCGCCAATGTCTCACACCCGCTCCCTCACTCTGACACTCAGCTCTCTTGATGTTAGTCCGACATATATTATGCCACGTGTGGTTGCCAGCTAATCTATCACGTTGGTTGTACCACAGGAGATGTATTTGGAGATCTTAAAACTGTGAGAGCGGTCAGAGGAGGTAAAAGAGGCACAGCGCAAGACATTGGCGCAAGCCACATAGTGCCCACAAGGGAAGGATCCTACCATTGGCCCGCTGGATCCAAACGGGTTAGCAGGGGAAGGGATGTAATGGCTAGATACCAATAGATCACCCAGATTGTTAGCCAGTCTTGCTGTCATAGATGGATAGTTCCTCACATTGCCCCGTAGGGAGGGCTCCGTGCCAAGGATATCCCAGTGTCTGGACAGTATCTGCCGCATAGACCTCCACTCATGATTATAGGTGGATATGAAGCAGATCTTCTGTGGTGTTTGTTGCAGTTGACGAGGGGCGGGGTACAGAAGACTGCTGCGAGGAGTGCTTCGTGCCCTCCCATAGCCACGGCCGATGTATCTACTGCTATAGCCCCGTTGTTTAAAGCTTTCAGCAAGATCTGCAGCCTGGTTCTCAAAGTTGGAATCAGGAGAGCATATCCGCCTCATGCTTAGAAACTGTCCACCGGGCGGCCCTAATCGTCGAAGAATTTTGTGCGAAACCGTCCTGTAATGAGTTTACTGCAGTGGGCTTTCTGAAAACGTCAGTCTGAAGAAGGGACTGGGAGTCCACCTCCAGAGCGACAACCAGAAAGTCCATGCATTTGTGATTGTATGTATATGTTAATTTAATGGCTGGAGACTTGGAATTAAGCCGTTCCATAAACTCATTTAGCTCCCCCACCGTCCCCTGCCAAAAGAATAAAACATCATCAATGTATCTCAGCCACAAAACGACATTATCCGCGCCCTGCACGCCCCCATCGCCAAAAATTTCCCTCTTCCAGGCACCCAGGAAGAGGTTGGCATGTGAGGGCGCATAGGCCACCCCCAGCCCCGCCGCTGAAGATAGACAGTGTCTTTAATTGGAAAATAATTATGGCAGAGGACAAAGTGTGATATGATATCTGTTTACTGAGGAGAAATTGTATAACAAATTTTGGGGTAAATTTTCTCCTGGTATCCTTGTGAAAATAAAAAAAAAATCCTGCAAAAACCACGTTTTTGTGGGAAAAATGATTTTTTTTTTTATTTTCACAGATCAAAGTTGTATATGTCTGTAGAAAAAATTTGGGAAAATTTCTGGCAAAAATTTAATTTTTCTACTTTCACGGCTCAATGTTCTAAAGTTCTGTGAAGCACCTGGGGTTCAATTTGCCCACCACATGTCTAGATAAATTCCTTGACGAGTCTAGTTTCCAAAGGGAGGTCACTTTCGGGGGGTTTCCACTGTTTAGGCACATCAAGGGCTCTTCAAATGCAACATGACCCCCGCAGACCATTCCATCAAAGTCTGCATTCCAAAATGTCACTCCTTTCTTTCTGAGCCCTGCCTTGTGCCCTGCTTCCAAACAAATTGTATAGTGCTATTTCTCCTTTTACCCTTGGGAAAATAAAAAGCACTGGGGGCTAACATAACATTTTTGTGTGAGAAATCTTTTGGGTTTTTTTCCACAGCTCATTATAAACTCCTGTGAAGCACCTGGGGCGTGGTGTTCAAGGTGCTCACCACACATCTAGATACATTCCTTGAGGTGTCTAGTTTCTAAAATAGTGTCACTTGTGGGCAGTTGCCAGTGTTTAGGCACTCAGAGCTTTACAAACGCTACTTAGCGACTTCTAGTTATTCCAACAAATTTTACATTCAAAAAGTCAAATGGAGCTCCTTCCGAGCTCTGCCGTGTGCACAAACAGTGGTTTTCCCCCACATATGGGGTATCGGCATACTTAGGAGAAATTGCACAACAAATTTTGTGGTCCATTTTCTTGTTACTCTTGTGAACAATAAAAAAAAATTATGGTCTAAAGTATAATTTTTATGAAAAAAAGTAAAATGTTTATTTTTTTTTCCACATTACAAAAATTCCTGTGAAGCGCCTAAAGGTTAATAAACTTATTAAATGTGGTTTTGAGCACCTTGAAGGCTGCAGTTTTTCGAATAGTGTCATATTTGGGTATTTTTTGTCATATATAACCCTCAAAGTCACTTGAAATGTGATGTGGTCCCTTTTTTTTTTAAAAAAAAATGTAAAGTAGACATGTGGGAAATGTTATTTATTAACTATTTTGTTTGACATCTCTCTGATTTAAGGGCATAAGAATTCAAAGCTTGAAAATTGCAAAATTTTCCCCAAATTTCCGTTTTTTTCACAAATAAACTTAAGTCCTATCGAAAATATTTTACCACGATCATGAAGTACAATATGTTGAGAAAAAACAGTCTCAGAATCAGTGGGATCCATTGAAGCGTTCCAGATTTATTACCTAATAAACGGACTAGTCAGAATTGTAAAATTTGGCCCAGTCATGAAGGTTCAAAGAGCCTTGGGTGGGGTGGAAGGGGGGGGTTAATGAGTTTCTTGCTCCCTAGTTATCACTAATTTTCTTTGCCCCAGGTCCAAAGTGTAAGCTTTTTGTTCCTGATGTTCCATCTGAGGGGGGGGGGGTGAATGTGCCCTCCCTAGAGAAGATTTTAATCCTTTTGTCACTTGTTTATTTTATTTATTTTTCTGCATTTTTAATGTTTTTTTTTCATAGTTATGAGGAATAGGGCATCATTGCTACTCAGCTTTTCTTTCCTCACCCCTCCAGCTTGGGCAACATGAAAATAACAAGTTTTAGCACTTATTGTAGATAAGTTTTATGTTAAAAGAAAAATAAGCAAAATAAGAAAATCATGCTCATAATTAGTATTGCCTCATCTGGAATGGCCACAGGTATAAAACTATCATTTTTTTTTTTTTTTTACTGTGTTCACCGTATGTGACAGATGCCAAAAATGCTGTATTTTCATCATACAGCTACAGTTATTTTGCTCAGATCCTTCCAGACTTGATAATACCAATTTGTATTTAGTTTTCTTTTTGTATTCACAGAAGTTTTTTTTAGTAGCAAAACATTTTTTCTCTGATTTTCAATTTTTTTTTATCTTATTAAAAAAAATATAGAAAGTACAATCTGTTACACTAAATTACTGACACTATGTATTGCGCAGGGTATTTCACCTGTCTCTTTAATAGTAGGCCTGTTAGTCATAGCTATAAATGGGGTCTGACGGGCAACTGTTGGTTGGCCCCGTGTTGCCATAGCTCCCTGCGACTGGATTGCCTCAGGCTGCTGGCAAACTCTGTATCACAATCCGTTAAATATCTCAGTTGCTATTTGACTAGTGTTTGTAATGGGTTAAATGACCATGAATGAGGCAAGCTCCAAACACAGCTGATGCAGCAGGGTGTCCATTATAATATACAGCTAAAACCGCTGCTGATGCTACTGACTCTGCTTCTAGCGATGAATAAACAAAAAAGCAGCCTCACCGTGTCCTATTTATATGACTCAGTCCGTCTTACAATGTTGTGGGTCTCCAACCAGTAGCCGTGACTTACGGCTTCACGTAAGAAAATAATTTTGGTGAGTCCCAAAACTAATTAAAATCCTCAATTTATTACAAAATAATTTAAAAGATCATACAGGTTGGGAATACATCTCAACTCATTTCTGGCAAAAAGCCCTTATTCATTGAGATACTGATTCCTTATGATACATGGTATAAAAACAAATGGTAACCAACTGTTGATCAATAAACACATATGTTAACAATCAATCACGTTAGAGAATAATTAGCAAAATCACAAGGAAAACCAGAAGGAGGAAAAAAAAACAAAAAAAAACCTGCATTCAAATCCCTAAAATTTAATATAGGTAAAGAGTATCATTCCTATGGTTCATGCCGTTGGGGTATTTTGTATCAAGTTTAATGATCCAAAATAATTCTCTTAAGAGGAGATTTTTCCTCCAATCCCCTCCTCTAATAGGAATATCCACTTTTTCTAGCCCATAGAATGAAAAATTGTTTAATTCCCCTTTATGTCCCTCTACAAAATGCTTAATGCTCCTGAATAGGATGCGCTTTTATTTTTGATGTTGGTGACATGTTCTGCCATCCTTTTCTTTAATTTACATATTGTGCAGCCAATGTATTTTATTTTACATTCTTTGCAGAAAATGCAATACACAACATAATTTGTATTGCAATTAATAAATCTTTTAATATCATTGGCTGCATCAATTTTTTGAGTTTGCAGTGTATACTGGCACATCCTACATTTGGGACATGCATTACCATTCATGTATTGTGGATGTTCATAAGGGGTTAAAAGTATTCAAAGCAACATCTCTTGACCCTTTATTTTGTGCATGCCCAGTGAAGACTTTCTTAACACCTTAGTGACCACCAATACGCACCTGAAGCGTTAATGAACTACCTTTAAAGCAATTTTGAATACGTTGAGGGGTGCGGTTTTTTTAAATGGTGTCACTTTTGGATGATTTCCAGTACATAGGACCCCCAAAGTCACTTCAAATCTGAGCAGGTCCCTATAAAAATAAGTTTTGTAAATTTCCTTGAGAAAAATGATTGCTATATTTTTAAACCTTCTAAAATGCTAACAAAATAAAACAACATTTTACAAATGGTGCTGATGTAAAGCAGACATGAGGGAATGTTATTTATTAATGTTTTTGTGTGGTATGACTATCTGGATTAAAGGGATAATCATTCAAAATTTGAAAATTGTAAAT
Organism: Phyllobates terribilis; assembly: GCF_046119375.1. NCBI lineage: Eukaryota > Metazoa > Chordata > Amphibia > Anura > Dendrobatidae > Phyllobates > Phyllobates terribilis. Next base: position 5,378,936 of record NW_027362771.1, on the reverse strand, counting down.
TCTTTTTGATTTGTTTAATTTCTGATATGTTTTGCGTTTATTTATAAAAATATCGACCTAAATTTACCATTATTATTAAGTATGTGTCATGAAGAAAATCAATGGGATATGTTGACGCATTCTAGAGTTGTTACTAAATAAAGTGACACATGGCAGATTTTTAAAAAATTGGTCTGATCACTAAGGGGTTAATGGAAATCTGTCAGCAGGTTTTTGCTACCTTTCCTGAGAGCAGCATAATGTAGGCAAACATAAGCTGAATCCAGTCATGTATCACTTAGTTTGCTGGGTGCAGCAGTTCTGACACAATCAGAGCTTTTAGATTTATAATGAAGCAGAACTGAGAAACCTGCCACGCTTACACCAGGCTCTCTATGTGCAAAGTCTATAGACAGTGAGTTGCTTTTCCCAAGGGTAGTGGGTGTTGCTGGACTAATGTAGACCAGCAATGTTAATCTTAGTGATACTTCCTTCAGTTAGTAAAGGGCGCACATTTTCACATCCCTGAATTCTATGTTTCAGCATCTATCTCCTGCTGTTTTCAGATTACTTAACAAAAAATCTGCTGACAGATTCCCTTTAAAGTGAACTTGTTACTAGATTCATGCTGGCCAAACCACGGCTGCAAGATTACAGTCAGATATGTTTCATTTTAAAATGCACCAGTGTTTAGAGAGAACACAGGTTAAAAAGCCAATAAATAAGTGTAGAGAATAGTGGCGCTACTGGGTAACCCTAATTGTTCCTGCTGCGGGTACAGACAACTAGCAATGGTTGTCATAATAATAAAATAATAAATAAGTAAAAAGAGTACCATGCGCTGAAACCATAGGGGTATGGAAGTACTAAAATTGTAGTAAAGGGTAATGGCGATAATAGGAATAGATACATCAAGGAGTTAGCTAAAAACGTGCACAATTTATTGATTCATTTTTTTAAAACAAAATAAGTAAATAAGTAAAATCAAAAGATTTGTTGTGGAGGAAGCCCTTTGGCGATATTGGAACAGAGGGTGGGGTTCCTTCGTAGTTTGATGGTGGGAGAAAAACGGTGGTTTTGGCAAAGCCTAGGGTACGGCCATCCCTTAGACGAGAAAAAAATGCAAGAGTCCTAAGTATAGAGAGTGATGCACCGGATACCTGGAGATGGAAACAATAGTTACCTCACTGTCGCTAGTTTAGATGATAGATGGAGTAACTTGGTTAGAGAGCCCTTTTCTGGAGAACTAAGGAGGGAAGAGGGTAGAAGAATAAGGGTAAAGAGACACAATGGGTGAAGTACATGACACAACCCTTAAAGATTAGTATGTACCTGTTAGTGGCTGCTGGTAGAGTATGGGGGTGTCCTTTTGCTGGTGGGTGTATGAGCTTCAGATGCTGAAAAATTGGAGGAAATAGTGGTTGTGGGGATAAGTACATCTGCAAGGAGTTTGTATGTTCTCCTCGTGTTTACTTGGGTTTCCCCCGGGTTCTCCGGTTTCCTTCAACACTCCAAAGACATACTGATAAGAAATGTAGATTTTGAGCCCGTGGGGACATTGCCGATAATGTCTGTAAATTGTTTGGATTGTAAAGCGCTGCAGAATATGTTGGTGCTATATAAATAAAAAGATTATTAAAAAAATATTATAAGTAAAGGAGGGTGAGATAAGTTGCAATTAGAGGGAGTAAGGTATTTACCTATGTCTAAACTGCAAGTCTGTTAGACTGTGGTTCCTGTGTCTCTCAGTTGGTCAGGCTGGGCTGTATGACAAAAAGCTTTAGCAGTGACGGTTTGAGAACATTAACACAACCTGCTGGAGTGCTAGAAGTGTGCCCAGACCCAGCTTTGGGGTAGCTGTAGGAGCTGAACATGTTAAGGCTTAGGGGACAACAGTCCAATATCCCCTGGTAGCGTTCGTGGGGAATAATAAGATGCAGAAGTCTTATGGTTTAGACAAGCACTCCCTGGAGCGTAAAGGGAACCCTGAGGAAGGAAACCACTGTTTCCGAAATGCGTAGGTTTTTTGGTCCTTACTGGTGATGAGCGAGTATGTTCTGTTAACCCTTTTGCCGAGTATGCTCGGGCCGAGCTCCGAGTATTTACAGCTGCTCGGTGTTATGTTTGAATCACTCCCGTGTGCATGATTTTCAACTGTTTGACAGCTTTATTACATGTGAGGAATGTGTAAGAAATAGACATTCCTCCCATGTATTAAAACTGTCAAACACTTGCAAATCATGCACGGGAGCAATTCAAACATATCACCGAGCAGCTGTAAATACTCGGAGCTCGGCCCGAGCTTACTCGGCAAAAGGGTTAACAGAACATACTCGCTCATCACTAAGTCTTTACAGGCTTCCATACTGGTCATACAGCCCAGCCTGATCAGCTGAGAGACACAGGAACCAAAGTCTAACAGACTCGCAGTTTAAACATAGGTAAATACAACGCCTATTAAGAATAAACTCCTATTAAGAATATAAGACCAAAGAGGGGGAAAAGGAATAGGGTAAAGGGGATGTCTATAGTATGCAGAGTAAAGACCACATTCCAAGAAAAACCAGCCGGAGAGTGAGCTGTTGGACAATATACGTTTTTATTAATGAATCATATCAACATAAAAGAAAAATCTCTAGTTGAAGGTTACAATAAGTAAACATGGTGATGTGAGAAGCATAACTAGGGCAGATAGAAAAATGCCAAGAGAAGGAAAACCAAATCCCTGTCAGCAGAATCACACAAACCAACAAGTCCAAATTAATCACATGCGTATAAAACAAATATGTTCAGCTAATAGATGAACATACAAGTATACCTTAAATATAGGTCCATTAAGGTAGGTATAATAAAGTAATCTCTATACAAGGTAATAAGCTAGAGGTCATTCACAATAACTGACAGTAGGAGTCAGTAACAGTAAGTACTATAAATCCCATTGAGCCATATAATATAAAGCCTGAATGTCTCTAGAATCAATAAGGGAGTCCAGGAATGACACACAATATACACATGTGAATAGTCGAGGTATATGTTAAATGCATTATGTTAGCGACGATGTTCATTACCTTGAGACATATTGGGCATGTCGGTGTGCGGGTCCCGGGGACAGGGAGCTGGCAGCGCGCCTCGACGCGCGTTTCACCTACGTGGCTTCGTCAGGAGGCGTGGCTTAACAGTGTGCTGGTGGGTGTTTAAATGTGACACAATGTAGACGGCTGGCCAATCGGCATGCGGTATTAACCAAAGCCACGCCCCTCCGGGCAATCCGGAGGGCTACGGGCTTCCCGTGTGACGGGGCGGAAATACGCACCGCTCACTCGTCGTCACGGCAACACAAAAGTGCCGGAAATGCCATTGGTATTGGAGGTAATAGACCAAGAGCACATATCACAAAGTGTAAGAGATCAGACGCAGACACACCATGGAGCAAGCACGTCGGCAACAGGCGGGTGGCCAGTCCGCCCATGTCAGTGAAGCTCCAGGATGGTCTGTGAGTGAATGAACGGGGTAGGGAAAAATGAAATCTGTATGAGTCAACAGGGGTGTATAGAAGGAATTATATGTACTCTGCAAAACTGACATAAGCGTGTATCACAGTGGATCATCGCCCCCAACTATGGCAATATCACTAGAATAATGCAGTATGGGGCAATATGTTGGATCAATGCAGTATGCCAGGTATAAAAATGAAAGTAACATGAGCACAATAAACATTGTATATATTACATTCATAATTGAAAAGCTATAATTTCGTACAGTTACATTCATAATTAAGTAAAGATAATATATAGCCCCTGACAGACTGACAGAACAAACCCTCATCCATAATACATGTGATGCTAACCACCCGCACATATTACACCTTCCCGTATAAATAACAAGTATAATATCACATGTTGATATCAATCAGGATATGTAGTCCTTGGCTGCAGAGATCGCAGGGTCAACACAATAGAGGCCATGTAGATTAATGTGGACGTCCAGACCAGCATACCTCCGTCGATAGGATTGTGCACATCAGATAAGTCATATACACTAAAGTAAAACAAACAAAGCAGTTAAAAATGAAAATATAGTGCAAAGTAAAATCCACTGTTAAAAATAAAATGGACACTGGTTCCTTTTATGCCAGAAAAGGCTTGAAGCTAACATTTTCGTTAAGACCTTTGGGGGCTACTGTATCCAAAATTGTGATCCAGCGTGTTTCTTTTTGCAGTAGTTTCTGTTTAGCATTACCACCTCTAATGCCAAGCGAAATGCGGTCGATACCACAGACTATTGTACCTTTAGGATTGCATTTATGAGTCATATAATAATGCTTAGGGATAGTTTTGAGTGACTCTGGTTCTAAACATGTAATCGCATTTCTTATATCCCGAATATGTTCTTGGATGCGGATTTTAAGTAGGCTTGTGGTCATTCCCACATAAATCAATCTGCAAGGGCAGGTAAGGTGATATATCACAAATTCAGTATCACAAGAAATGTGATGTACAATTTTAAAAGGTCTGTCATGACTTGAGTTCCAAAATTCTGTAGTTTTTGGAACAAATTTACAAATAGAACATCTCCCGCAAGAGAAACTACCCCATGGTGGGCCTTTGCTGCCAAAGATAAAGCGATTACCAGGAGGTATATAATGGCTTCTTGAGAGTAGATCACCTAATGTCTTTGATCTACGCCAAGAAATACATGGTTGAGGCGCCAGATGTTTACGTAAATCCCTATCCGTAAGGAGGATTGACCAATGTTTAGACAGGGTATCTTTAACCTTTCTCCAATTAGCATTAAATGTTGAAACAAATCTCGGATTATCGTCCGCTTGATTAAGTCTATGTGCCTTATGTGACCTGGAAGATGAATCAAGAAGGGCCTGTCTAGAGGTAGAAGAGGCTCTAGCCAGGCCCCTATCGATATCACGCTGTCTATAACCTCTACTCCGAAATCTCCCGGCCAGCTCATTTGCCTGATCTTTAAACTCGTCATCACTTGAGCAGATCCTGCGTGCCCTCAAGAACTGTCCAATCGGTATGGAGCTCTTGAGTTTAGGGGGATGGGAGGAGGAAAAATGCAGAAGCGAGTTTGTTGATGTTTCTTTGCGGAAAATGTTCGTACCCAATGTGCCATCCGAGTTTTTTGAGATAAATAAATCCTAAAAATCAATCTGTTGCTGACTGTATTTCCACGTCAATTTTATGTTAAGATCATTGACGTTCAAATTGCCAAGAAACATTTCCAACTGCGACGTGGAGCCCTGCCATATAAAAAGTACATCGTCTATATAGCGTGACCAAAGGGCGACTCCATCATGTCCTGGGGTGTTAAGGACAATGTCCCTCTCCCACAGGCCCAGGAAAAGATTTGCATATGAGGGCGCGCAAGCCGCCCCCATTGCAGTCCCCTGGAGCTGTAGGAAGGGGCGGTCCTTAAACACAAAATAATTATGTGTAAGAATGAATCTCAATAATTTTAAGATAAATTCAATAAGATCAATCTCCAGGTTGGTCATAGAAAGAAAAAATTTTGCAGCTTTTAAACCCTGGTCATGCCGTATAGACGTATAGAGGGACTCCACGTCGCAGGTTACTAGCCACATGTCCTCCTCAAGCGTGACACCATCGAGTCTCCTCAGGACATCCGTGGTATCCCTGACAAAAGATGGAAGAGTCTCCACACATTGCTGCAGGTAGAAATCAATAAATCCACAGGCAGGCCCACAAAGACCCCCGATCCCCGAGACAATGGGTCTGCCCGGAGGGAAGAGGGGGTCCTTGTGGACCTTCGGTAGCAAATAAAAGGTGGGATTCACTGGAAAGTCCGGAACTAATGCTTCGGCCATCTTTGGTGTAACTATTTTAGATTCAAGAGCATCATCAATCAGGTCTACAAGTTCTCTGCGAAAAGTATTGAGTGGAATATTTTCTAATCTCCTATATTTATCAACACAGTCTAGATGTTGAAATGCCTCCGCTTCGTATAACTCCACCGGCCAAATGACCACATTCCCCCCTTTGTCTGCTTTTTTAATGACAATATTTTTCATATTCTGCAATTCTTTAATTGCACGGCATTGGGATAATGAAAGATTATCCGCATATATTTTAGAATCCATTCTGATAAGATCTTCCCGTACTAGTTTTACAAAAATTTCAATTTGTGGACATGAAGACAGGGGGGGGAAGGCCCTGGAGCTCCGGTGGAGATGCACGGGTACGTTCGGAGGCCGCTGTGTTGTTTGTTCCGCTTCCAGTGCTTCTAAGTCTTGAAGTGCGAGTGCCTCAGCTGTGGATGAGGGGACCTCTGGGCTTGAAAAAAATTTTTTAAAATTTAGTTTTCTGGCAAACAATTCTAGATCTTTGATTGCTGTGAAGCAATCAAATCTCTCTACAGGCGAGAAAGAAAGTCCTTTGGATAAAACCTCAAACTGTACTTTGGATAAGGGATTTTTAGATAAATTAATTACCTTTAGAGTATCTTGGGTCTTTTCTCTCTGAAGTTGTAAGGTCGATATTTCATTTTTATGGATGAAGTTCTTGGTTGTAAATGGGATGTGGTCGGGATGTCTTCTGCATTTGGGGGGGGGGCGCTTGTCTAAAAAACGCCCTACTCCACCGCCACATTCTTCTTCTGAGTTGATCGAGGCACTTGAGACTGAATGTGAGCGAAATCTACTTTTACCCTTGGTTTTCCACCGGTAAATATTGTTAGATTGGTAATCGTTCAAGTCGCGGGTATATTTTTTCGTCTTAATTTTTTGGATTTCGCTCTCCCATTTATTGAGGTCTTCCTCAAGTGTCTGATCGAAACATTTACTTTCTTCTGAGGAAAATACTGAATATAACTTTTCCCGAATATCATCAATCTCCTTTTCTATGGGTTCGAGAGCTTTCTTATCCTGCCCAATCAGCAACTCCAAAAGTGTCCTAGAACACTTAGTAAGCGTATCCTCCCATTTATTGACAAATAGCGGGTCATCAATAGCTAAAGTGGGAAAAAGCTGAATACGCAGACCTCTTGGCAAGATGTCTTTTTGCAGGTAGTTTTCTAAGGCAGCTTTGTTCCACCAGATTCTGGTCCGTTTTTTGAGTAGTTCACGTATTCTAAGCTTCAGATCCTTAATATCACTGGTCTCCTTCTCACTAGTAGGCCTCTCACCAAAAACCACCCCGAGTTGGTTAACCCAGGCTCTATCACGTTTCCTATAATCCATAAAACCTGTTGAGGTTTCTGTAATTACAATAAGTACAACGCCTATTAAGAATATTTAAGGTATACTTGTATGTTCATCTATTAGCTGAACATATTTGTTTTATACGCATGTGATTAATTTGGACTTGTTGGTTTGTGTGATTCTGCTGACAGGGATTTGGTTTTCCTTCTCTTGGCATTTTTCTATCTGCCCTAGTTATGCTTCTCACATCACCATGTTTACTTATTGTAACCTTCAACTAGAGATTTTTCTTTTATGTTGATATGATTCATTAATAAAAACGTATATTGTCCAACAGCTCACTCTCCGGCTGGTTTTTCTTGGAATGTGGTCTTTACTCTGCATACTATAGACATCCCCTTTACCCTATTCCTTTTCCCCCTCTTTGGTCTTATAAACATAGGTAAATACCTTACTCCCTCTAATTGCAACTTCTCACCTTTTTTAGCTTACTTATCCCCACAACCACTGTGTCCTCCAATTTTTCAGCATCTGAAGCCCATACATCCAACAGCAAATAGACACCCCCATACTCTACCAGCAGCCACTAACAGGTAGATACTAATCTTTAAGGGCTGTGTCATACACTTCACATATTGTGTCACTTTACCCTTATACTTCTACCCTCTTCCCTCCTTAGTTCTCCGAAATAGGGCTCTCTAACCAAGCTACTCCATCTATCATCTCCACTGGCGACAGTAAAGTAACTATTGTTTCTGTATCCGGAGCATCACTCTCTATACTTGGGACTCTTGCATTTGTTTCTCCTCTAAGGGATGACTGTACCCTAGGCTATGTCAAAACCACCGGATAACTAAGGACATTTCCCCTCTATCTAACTACGAAGGAACCCCACCCTCTATTCCCATATCTCCAAAGGGCTTCTTCCGCAACAAATCCTTTGATTTTACTCTGATTTTATTTCCCACTTACCGTATTTTTCGGACTATAAGACACACCGGACCATAAGACGCACCTAGGTTTTAGAGGAGGAAAATAGAAAAAATGTAAGTAAAAAATGTGTTCTCGATGCACTGTTAAGGAGGCGGGGGTCTTCTGCTGACACAGGTATAGGGGTAATTTCCCCTAATTCTGACAATATCCCCCATCCTGGTATATATGCCCCCCCTTCCTATTATACATGGCACCCCTCATCCCTATCCTAGCATGCATGGCACCCCTCATCCCTATCCTGGTATGCATGGCATGCCTCATCCCCATCTTGGTATGCATGGCACCCCTCATCCCTATCTTGGTATGCATGGCACCCCTCATCCCTGTCCTGGTGTGCATGGCACCCCTCATCCCTATCCTGGTATGCATGGCACCCCTCATCCCTATCCCTGTATGCGTGGCACTCCTCATCCCTATCCCGGTATGAATGGCACCCCTCATCCCTATCCCTGTATGCATGGCACCCCATCCTTATCGTGGTATGTATTATCCCCCTCATCCTTATCCTGGTATGTATGATCCCCCTCATCCTTATTCTGTTATGTGTGATCCCCCTCATTCTTATCCTGGTATGTATGATCCCCCCCATTCTTATCCTGGTATGTATGATCCCCCTCATCCTTATCCTGGTATGTATGATCCCTCTCATCCTTATCCTGGTATGTATGATCCCTCTCATCCTTATCCTGGTATGTATGATCCCCCTCATCCTTATCCTGGTATGTATGATCCCCCTCATCCTTATCCTGGTATGTATAATCCTCCTCATCCTTATCCTGGTATGTATGATCCCCCCTCATCCTTATCCTGGTATGTATGGCCTCTCATCCTTATCCTGTTATGCATGGCCCCCCATTCTTATCCTGGTATGCATGGTCCCCCTAATCCCCATCACACTGCACATAAAAAATAAAAATAAACACTCCTACTCACCTTTCTTCTCTCCTCCAGCGCTGCGTCCTGTCTGCCCGCACTGATTTCGCCATGTGAGCTGCGCATGGCTTCACTGGCATGTGCAGCTCACAAGGAGAGGTCAGCTGCCATAAGTCACTGCTCCCCATGACGGGACTGTGGGCGTGGGAAGCCGTGAATATTCATTTTCTTTAGCAGCGGGGACAGTGTAGGCTACAGCAGGTGGCTGCTGCCTCCTGTGCCCCGCTCCTCCGCCGCTACCTATCCCACCACACAGCATATATATTTATACCCCCCCAACATTTGGACTATAAGACGCCCCCCCCATTTTCATTTAAAATTTTGGAGGGAAATAGTGCGTCTTATAGTCCGAAAAATACGGTATATTTTTTTTTTTAAAAATGAATCAATAAATTGTGCATATTTTTATCTAACTCCTTGACGTATCTATTATTCATATAATCACGATTACCCTTTACTACAATTTTAGTACTACCATACCCCTACGGTTTCAGCGCATTTTACTCTTTTTACTAGATTAGAAAGCCATTAGAAGACTACAGGGAAGACCTGGCTAGTCTGGCATGGCCCCCCTCCTGGCTTCTCTCTGTCCCTTTTAAGTTGTGAGCTGGAGCAGAATGGAGAGAAGCAGGCTGCATAGAAAAAAAGTACCTGGATGCAATCATGCAGCATGAATCTATTGACAGGTTCCCTTTTGAAATAGGTGTTCATTTATTCTTGTAATTGGTATTTGTTTTGCTCTAAGGAAACCATATTTGACCTGACAAAATATTTTTTGATTGATTTACATGTATCGTGTGGAACAAAATTCAGAGGGCACGTGAAGCAAACTTGGAATTGCAGATTCAACTTGATAGTGCATTACAGAAGGCACAAGACCCAAGCAGTAGTGGGAATTCATTGTTTGCAGAGGTAGGTTTTATCTTCAGTTCTATTAAATATGAAGTCACAATCAATAATTTCAAGACGTCTGTATTGACTCATTATGTATATATGGAAGATGTGAGTCAAATTTCTGTTTAACATTTTTTTTTCATTTGTTTAATTTTCTCTTTTTAAAATGGTTTTGCTCATGTCTTTGTTGGAGGCTCCAAAAACCATAGTAATTGCTGGTAAACCTAACACTGCATGGCGCAATTCATTTTTTTTTGTTTTCAAAATAATTGACCTTTCTTCTGAACTGACACAACTAAACCAGGATCTAGCATCAGTTTGTTTGTAACTGATAAAACCTCACAGATACTGTGCATTGTGAAAGCTTTTGCGAGGAAGAATGGGCAAGAATTTCAGCCTCTCGATGTGCAAAACTGATAGAGACATACCCCAAGCGACTTGCAGCTGTAATCGCAGCAAAAGGTGCCGCTACAAAGTATTAACTCAAGGGGGCCGAATAATATTGCACGCCAAACTTTTCAGTTTTTAATTTGTTCAAAAAGTTTAAAATATCCAATAAATTTCGTTCCACTTCACGATTGTGTCTCACTTGTTGTGGATTCTTCCCAAAAATTTAGAATTTTGTACCTTTATGTTTGAAGCCAAAAATGTGGCAAAAGGTAGAAAAATTCAAGGGGGCAAATTCTTTCACAATGCACTGTATGAACAGTGCCAAAAATTAATCTTCACATAATAGTGAAACTACACTTTGGAGTTATCTGCTGTTAGAATTTGTTGCAATGGTGTATAGTGTAGGATCTTCTTGCTTTACTGCACAAGCTTTACTTGCTTTACTGTAAATTGAAAATCAAGCTAGTGGTTATGAAAACCACACAGATGAATCATAGAGAGTATGAAGGATACAAATGAATGGTAAACTTGTCATGTTTCTGTTCCTGGTGTTTTTTTTTTTCTTTGCTCTTTATTTTAACGTTATAAGAAACCAAGCGTGACACATTTACATTGTTTATTAATCAGGTTTATTACCACACCATTGTAATTTACAGTGCTGAATTTAAGCTTCTGAAACTATAATCGGGAGCACGTCAGATCCTCTGCTTTCAAAAACATTTGGGGACTTGAAAATAATGCCTTATAATCTATTTTGTCAATTATATAGTGCTCATTGAATGTCTGTCTATATTTTAGAGTTGGTATGAATTTATTCACATTAACCAGTTCATTGACAAAACAGGGACCGTAGGCTTGAGAACTCCCTCTTTCACTATGGTATACGCAGCTGTTTTGATTATCTGGTCTGGCATGACTGATGATGTGGCCTGATGCACAAATATTTCTTCATTGTATGTATACTTAATTTACAATATAGTGTGTGTAAAAATACTTGTTCAATTTGCACACAGACTTAGTTCTGTTATGTCAGTACAAAGACTCATTCATGTGTTTGTGATGCATGGACATCTGAAGTCTGAGGGTTCACTGCAAAGGATTACAGAGAAGGTGACTTAGTCACTGTTTACTGCGTTCTGTTCATTGAAGTTGAATGTACTTCACGGACTTCTGAATGAGGCTTTACATCAGAAGGGGGGAACCTTTTTTTTAATATAAGGAGGTGTTACCAGTGTGAGACGTGTAACTAACACAGTACGGTAGACCTGAACTTTGTCTTCTTACAAACACATTTGCTGCAGCTGTCACTGTTCTACTGTATTGCAACAATGGCTGATTTTGAGATGAAAACTAAACATTATCAGAGGACAACTGCAGATTAGTTTAATGCTGTCCTGTGTCAATTATAATCAAATACAGCTCTGCAGTGAGATCAGTAGAGCGGCCTACATATCACACTGGTAACACTCTTTCATTTTAAATAAGCCCATAAAGCAAATTCTTCGAGAGATCATTGTCCGGGCCATAGCTCTTAACAGATCTTTTACAGATGAGAAAAATGTGGATTTCTTCGGAATAAGACTTCGGATCATCATGGTGATTGTACGGGCAGCTGTTGTGCCTACATGATCGCCAGCGGGAGTTTGGGTTAACTGAAAACCGAGCTCCAGTTGTCACAGCCAGGGCCTGTGTCTACCCTCTAAATGTTGTGACCACAGCATTTAGAAGGAAAGGGGAGGGGCTCTCTCATCCGATTGGAACTTCCGCAACGTAATCACGGGCTGCCAATGAATATGATGGCAACTCAAGGTCGTAATGACCTGCGGGTATTTACGATGGCCTGTTAGACCACCCCAGGATCATGGTCTAAAAGACGTTTTGTTAGTGTAACACTGACAGATATAATGCATTGCAGTACATGTGTATTTCAAAGCATTACAACAGCCATCATAATGACAGTCGCCATCTTGCGGGCTACAATGGGCTCACCTCTTCCTTATGCTTGAATCAATAAGAGCTGGATACACAAATGCTATATATTTGAACTGTTCTGAATTTGTTTGAACACATTTAGTGTATTACTGATGAAGGTCTAATGACTGAAGCGTTTTCTTCTATACACTTTGCCTCAAATTGCAAATAAACTCACCGGACTGAGTTCCGGATTTTTGTACTTTTTTTTTTAGGATGGTAAGACCTGCAGCGTCTCCTGTGGAACTTCTGTAACAACAGTATTGTTTTAAAAAATACAAATCAATTTTTATATGAACATATTAGCAGCAGTGGTCACCTGCGGAAAGTGCCTGTCACATAACCACAAATTGTGTGCACAGTGGCCTGCCAGTGACATGCACTAGTGCAGTCTGTACCTGGCAGGTGCAAACTGCAATCTCACATAGACCATAAGTCCGTATGAAGAATCGCTCATGTCCCCTGTTACAATAGTTATTATTAGGACAGTTTGCTGTGTGTTAAACAAGGGCATTATACTGACCCAATATACAATTGTTCAAATGAGCCTGTTACAACCCTACAAATAAATTGCTTTCATGATTCTCAGTGTGCGAGTGGGCGGTCACATGATCACTTGTATGTGATTTCCATACTAATGACATATAGGCAGCACATAACTAAAACTGAAGACATCTACTCAGCACATAACCATTGGTATGCAAATTACATACATGCAGTTATAAGACTGGGAATCCTGACAGCTTGTGCACAGCACATTGTCACAATTCAGCAGTCTGCAGACACACAATTTACCTGCAGACGTTTGCCTCAAACCTGGTTAACCCCTTTAAATGTATTTTAAGGGTTGCAACAGGGCTCATTCAAGCAATTGTGTATTCAATAAGTATGATGCTCAACATACAGCACATTGACCCAATAATTTCTCCCAAGCCTGGTCAAGCCCTTCCTGTATATAACATTATATCTTTTGTCAGGTCCCATGTAAGATATGATCTCTAGAGTACAGCCCGGGCTATGCCCAGGCAATGAAGCCAGCTTTACACATCCGACATCTGACTGTGGCAGCAGCAACTGAGATTACGCTAATCATTGCTGTCTACCCATTTAAATGCCACTGCCAATTATTGAGAACATCATTTATATGAAGTGATAGCACTCATGCACCTTCTCAGATCAGCCCCTCTTGTGATTTTGGGGTGGAAATAATTTGTCATGGTAGACAGGGAAAATAGAAAATTACCATTAACAAATAACGCTATGCAGAGAAAAAAAATCTAAATGCCAAATTTGGTTTTCTTCGGTCACCACATTTACCCAAAAAATTGAAATAAAAATCAATCAAAACATCACATGCAACTCTGAATGCTGTCAATAAAAACTTCAGCTCGGCATGCAAAAGCCAGCTCTAACACTATTCCATCTATTTAAAACTTAGGATGTTACATGATACAAACCATTAAAAAATGAACACATTTTTTCACCACTTAAAGTGCATTCCAAATGGCTTGTGACCAGTTATGGTCTAGGTCTTGAGATCCTACCAATTACACAAAAAACGTTCTCAAGTGCTGTTGTAAGCAGAACGTTTATGTGATAATCAGTTGTTAAGCTTAATGTCCAATGTTTTACTCGCATGTCGATGTCAGGAGGTCTTTGCTTCAAAGTTTGTTTTAATTAGTTTCTCTCCCCAGCTATAATTAATCCCACTTCAAAAGGAAGGTTGGAGTGTCAGCTCTTCTCCGGTTATAGACAGTTTTCCTTCTTCCCCATATGTTCAATGTGTGACCCCTTCCCTGGAAATGTCTTATGGATTTTAACCCTTTTACCCCCAAAGGCTGTTTGCACGTTAATGACCAGGCCAATTTTTACAATTCTGACCCGTGTCACTTTTTGATGTATTAACTTTGGAGCGCTTCAACAGATCCCACTGATTGACTCTGTTTTTTCATGACGTATTGTGCTTCATGATAGTGGTAAAAATAAACACCAGTCATATCAAATAAGACTGGTGTTTATTTGTGAAAAAATTGAAAATTTGGCAAAAATTTCGCAATTCTCAAACTTTGAATTTTCATGCCCTTAAATCAGAGGGATATGTCACACAAAATAGTTAATAAATAACATTTCCACATGTCTACTTTACATCAGCTCAATTTTGGAACCAACATTTTTTTTTGTTAGGAAATTATAAGGGTTAAAAGTTGACCAGCGATTTCTTATTTTACCAACAAAATTTGCAAAACCATTTTTTTAGAGACCACATCGCATTTGAAGTGACTTTGAGGGGCCTTTATGACAGAAAATACCCCAAAGTGACACCATTCTAAATACTTCACCCCTCAAGGTGCTCAAAACAACATTCAAGAAGATAATTAACCATTCACAAGCTTCACAGGAATTTTTTGGAATATGGAAAACAATGAACATTTAATTTTTTTTTCACAAAATTTTTACTTTAGGCCCAATTTTTTTATTTTTCCAAGGGTAACAGGAAAAAATAAACCCCAAAATTTGTTGTGCAATTTCTTCTGAGCACGCCAATAACCCATATGTGGGGGAAAACCACTGTTTAGGTGCATGGCAGGGCTCGGAAGGGAAGGAGCGCCATTTGACTTTTTGAATGTAATATTTGCTTGAATAATTAGCGGACGCTATGTCGCGTTTGGAGAGCCCCTGATGTGCCTAAACAGAGGAAATTCCCCACAAGTGACACTATTTTGGAAACTAGCTCCCTCAGGAAGCTTATCTAGATGTGTGGTGAGCACCTTGAAGCCCCCCAGGTGCTTCACATAACTTTATGACAATGAGCTGTAAAAATTAAAAAAAAATATATATTTTTCCAGAAATTTTTCCCAAATTTTTTATTTTCAAAGGGGTAACAGGAGAAATGGACCCCAAAATATTAGTTGTGCAATTTCTCCTGAGTAAGCAGATACCCCATATGTGGGGGCAAACTTATTGTATGGGTGCACGGCAGGGCTCAGAAAGGAAGGAGTGACATTTTGGAATGCAGACTCTGATGGAATGGTCTGTGGGTGTCATATCATGTTATGAGAGCCCCTGATGTGCCTAAACAGTGGTAAAACCCCACAAGTGACCCCATTTTGGATGCTAGACCACTCAAGGAATTAAGTTTAAATGTGCATTGAGCACCTTGAACCCCCAGGTTCTTCACAGAATTTTACAACCTGAATCTGTAAAAATGAAAAAAAAAAATTTTTCCCCAAAAATGTTGTTTTAGACCCAAATTGTTTTAATTTTCACAAGAATAGCAGGAGAAAATGGGCCCCAATATTTGTTGTGCAATTTCTCCTGAGTATGCTAATACCCCCATCCAGTATACAATTGAAAACTACTTTTGATGCACAGTGCAAAACTGAGAAAGGAAGAAGCACCATATTGAAGTTCAGATTTTGCTGGACTGGCTTGAGGGTGCCATGTCGCATTGGCAGTGCCCCAGAGATGCCAAAACAGCAACTACACCTCTCAATGAATTAACCCCTTTCTGATGTGGTCAGTAATATTATGTTGTACTGACCTCGGACGATTGGACGGGGGACGTACTATTACTGACGACTATCAGGCCCACACACAGGCTGTGCGGGCGCGATCGCTGCCGGGTGTCAGCTGATTCTCACAGTTGACATCCGGTGCTTTATGCCAGGAGCGGTCAAGCACAGCTTCCCGGCACATTAACCCCCGAAATGTGATTGAAGTCGATCGCAGCATTCCGGGAGCAAGGGCAGGTAAGTGTGGCTTACTTACCTCCTCTATGGTGTCCCGCGCTGTCTGTGCTGGGTCCCGGTAGTTGTCATGGTGACCCGATGTCGTCATAACGACATCTGGGTCACCAGGCAGCAGGAAGTTACTTTGATCATGTAACTTATGAGTGTTCAGCGCTGACACACACCATAGCATAGAGATGCTACTGCATTTCTATGCTATTCAAGTTATTAGCCAGCTAAAAATGAAAGTCCCATAGTGGAACTAAGTGTAAAAGTAAAGAAAAAAGTATCAGAAAGTGCAAAAGAAAAAAAAAAAAAAAAATTTAAAAAAAAATCCCCAAAAAATAAACATATACTGTACCAATCAATAACATTATGAAAAAAAAAACAACAACAATAAAAGTACACACATTTTGTATTGCCGCATCCGGAACGACCTGCCCTATAAAACTGTCCCACTAGTTAACCCCTTTAGTGAACACGTTAAATACAATAAATAAAAAACTAAGAAAAAGACTATGCTTTATCATCATACTGCCAAACAAAAAATGGAATAAAACGCAATCAAAAAGACAAATGCAAATAAAAATGGTACCACTGAAAACGTCATCTTGTCCCACAAAAAACAAGCCGCCATACAGCTCCATCAGCCGAAAAATAAAAAACGTATAGCTCTCAGAATAAAGCGATACAAAATAATTATTTTTTTCTATAAAATGGTTTATTGTGTAAAGGCGCCAAAAAATAAAAAAACTATATAAATGTGGTACTGCTGTAAACGTACTGACTCGAAGAATAAAGCTACCTTATCAATTTTACCACACGCGGAACGGCATAAAAAGCAAAACAAAAAAGAATTCCTGAATTGTTGGGTTTTGTTTTTTACCTCCCAAAAATCGGAATAGAAAGCGGTGTGCTAGGGTTAGGGCTGTGCTAGGGTTAGGGCTGTGCTAGGGTTAGGGCTGTGCTAGGGTTAGGGCTGTGCTAGGGTTAGGGCTGTGCTAGGGTTAGGGCTGTGCTAGGGTTAGGGCTGCGCTAGGGTTAGGGCTGCGCTAGGGTTAGGGCTGGTCTAGGGTTGGGATTTTTTCAAAAGTAAAGAAAAAAAAATGATGACGATATGGCGACTAGTGTTGAGCGCAAGTGCTCACTACTTGAGTTTGCATCGAATGCTCGGGTATGCACCGAGTATCGCGGGTGCTCAAGTGACATTCTCGAGTCTCTGCTCCATATGTTTCACGGCTGTTATACAGCCAAAAAAACCTTGCTTGGATTGCCTGCCATGCACGATCGATCCCCGTATGTTTTTATCTGGGTGTCTAATAACCGTGAAACATGTGGGCGGGGACTCGAGCATAAGCGATACATGGTGCATACCAGAGTACCTGATATAAACTCAAGTAGCGAGCACTTGCGCTCAAGAGTAATGACAACTTATTCAATATGATGACCTAATGTTATCAAATTCTGTGTTGTAATTCTGGGTTCAAAATGTTCACTATACCCCTTGATAAAATCCTTGAGGGGTGTAGTTTCCACAATGGGGTCACTTGTGGGGGGTTTCCACTGTTTAGGCGCATCAGGGGCTCTCCAAACACGACATGGCGTCCATTCTCGATTCCAGCCAATTTTGCGTTCAAAAAGTCATACAGTGCTCCTTCCCTTCTGAACCCTGCCAAGTGCCCAAACAGTGTATTTTCCCCACATATGGGGAATCGGCGGACTCAGGAGAAATTGCAAAACAGTTTTTGGGTCTATTTTCTCCTTTTACCCTTGTGAAAATAAAAAAATTTGGGGCTAAAAGGTCATTTTTGTGGAAAAAGTTTGATATTTTTTTTTTATTTTCCCAGCTCTACGTTATAAACTTCTGTGAAGCACCTGGGGGTTCAGGGTGCTCAACACACATCTAGAGAAGTTCCTTGAGGAGTCTAGTTTCCAAAATGAGGTCAGTTGTGGATGGTTTCCACTGTTTTTGCACATCAGGGGCTCTTCAAACGCTACACAGCGTCCGCTAATTATTCAAGCAAATTTTACATTCAAAAAGTCAAATGGCACTCCTTCCCTTCTGAGCCCTGCCTTGTTTCCAAACAGTGTTTTTTCCCCACATATGTGGTATCTGCGTGCTCAGGAGGAATTGCACAACAAATGTTGGGGTCCATTTTTTCCTTTTACCGTTGCAAATATAAAAAAATTGGTGTCTAAATTAACATTTTTGTAAAAAATAAAAATAAATAAATGTTCATTTTTTTCTTCCACATTCCAAAAATTCCTGTGATGCACCTGAAGGGTTAATAAACTTCTTGAATGTGTTTTTGAGCACATTGAGGGGTGTCACTTTTGGGTATTTTTTGTCATAAAGGCCTCTCAAAGTCACTTCAAATGTGATGTGATCCCTAACAAAAATGGTTTTGTAAATTTTGTTGGAAACATGAGAAATCGTTGGTTATCTTTTAATCCTTTTAACAAAAAAAAATTTGGTTCCACAATTGTGCTAATGTAACACAGATATGTGGGAAATGTTATTTATTAACTAATTTGGGTGACATATACCTCTGATTTAAGGGCATGGAAATTCAAAGTTTGAAAATTGCAAAATTTTCGCCAAATTTCCGATTTTCTCACAAATAAACGCCAGTTATATCAAATAAATGTTACCACTATCATGAAGTACAATAGGTCACGAAAAAACAGTCTCAATCAGTGGGATCGGTTGAAGCTTTCCAGAGTTATCACCTCATAAAGTGACAGTGGTCAGAATTGTAAAAATTGGCCTGGTCATTAACGTGCAAACCACCCTCGGGGTTAAACGGGTTCAGAAGAAAAAATAATTAAACTTTTACCACCAAAATTTTGTTAGCCCCAGATTTTACATTTTCACACCGGAAAATGGGTAAAAATGTCACCAAAATTTGTCCCACAATTTCTGCTGAATGTAGTAATACCTCTATGGCTGTACAGTACTACTTAACCATACGGCGAGACTTGTGAGGGACAGAGCGCTATTTCCTCCTGGAGCGCAGATTTTTCTAGAATAGTATGCGGACTCCATGTACAGAGCCCCTAAGTGCTTGAATAGCAAAATCCCCCCTCAAGTAACCCCACTTTGGAAATTATACCTCTTTGGGAATTTATCTACAGGTATAGTAACGATTTTGACTCCATGGGTCGACAGAAACAAGCAGCAGTGAATGTTGCTGAGTGAAAATTGCAAACTGCCGTTGTAGTGACTAGTACATTGTATCCAGCTCATGCTTCTGGAGACGCACACTTGCAAATTAGGTAGGCTGTCATCGCTACAGAAATGCAAAACATGTGGACGCTAACTGCGGTTTAGGCGCACACACTGGAGCTCATAAGGAAGGTGGGCTTTTGGATTTGGGAGTGCAGAATTTGCTCAATTTCTTTTGGGGGTGATGGACCATGGCGCTTTTCCAGAACCTTTGTGCTTCCAATAATGTGGAAGCCCCTATATTTCCGGTAACACACGACGGACCTGAGTGGGGAATTGTTCTTTTGTTTTTGTTTTTTGTGAATTTGAATCTTTTGTTGGGAACATTTTACTTGACTTTTTGGACCACATTTATCCAGCGCTTTACGCTGAGCACTTATATCGGGGATTCCATCTAAGGCTATGTGCACACGATGCGTTTTCGCAACGGTTTTTCCACCACAGAAACGCTGCAAAAACGCTTGTTAATAGGTCTGCCAGCTATAGCAATGGTAATCCTGATGTGCTGTGCACATGATGCGGAAATTTAAGCTCAGGGTTACCATTGCGGAAAAAAACGCAGCATTACCATTTTTTGGGCGTTTCCACCGCAAATTCGCGCTCATTGAGTTTAATTGAACCGCTGCAAATCTGCAGGATACCTGCAGATTGGCTGCATTTCAATTAAAGCCAATAGGCGCAAATTCGCGGAGGAAACACGGTGTGGATGGTACCCGGGTCGGCAGAGAAGGAGTACTACTCCTCTCATCCGATCGCCGCTCCCGCTGTTAACAGCGAGAGCAGCGCTGCTAAGGGGGACAGTAGTGCTCCTCTGCCGGCGTGTCTGCGGTGGTTAAAAAAAACAACAAAAAAAAACACTTTATACTCACCTGTCTAGCGCCCCCTGGTGTCGTACGGGTCCCCGGCGATACTGTCTCCCCGGTGGTATACTGCTGTCAGTGCGGTCACTCCCAGCAGTGTACTGTGCTGCCAGTACCTGCAGTCATGTGAGCGATCAGCTGATCGCTCACTTGACGTCCCTATGGGAACATTCTCAAGAATGTTCGCATGTTGGTAGGGCTCATACAGCAATATATACCGACAGGAGTGATTTTACACTCGTCAGTGTATATTGCTGTCTTCCACAGCAGTGACATCAGTGATTGCTGATGTCACTGCTGTAGAAGTGACACGGATCACCGAGGGACAATCGTTGGCGGTGATCGTGGACTACGTCATGATGGTGGACAGCTGATGAATATGGTTGTTTATTTTACGTTTTTTTCAGAATATCAAGGGATTCGGGGACTGAGAGGGTAATAAAAATTTTTTTAGAGCCATGTGTTTTTTATTTCATTAAAATATTTTATTCTGACCGTGTCTTTTTTTGAATAAGTGGCGACCATTTTACTATGCGGTTAGTAATGGGGGCTTAAGACGCCCTCCATTATTAACCTGGGCTTCATGTCAGCCGCCAATACAAGGCTGACGTGAACCCCAACCCCATTACCTCACTCGCCACCCCTACAGGGCAGTGGGAAGAGCGGAGGCTAAGCGCCAGATTTGGTGTATCTTATGGATGCGCCATTTCTGGGACTGCTGAAGGGTGATATTAATAGCCGCAGAGGGGGGTGGTATTCATGGCCCCTTCTCTAGCTGTTAATATCAACCCTCAGCTGTCTGTTTAGTCTTTGCTGGTTAGTTTTTTATAGGGGGACCATACGTCAATTTTTTTCCAGGGTCCCCCTGTAATCTAGCTAGCAAAGGATAAACAAACAGCTGTGGGCTCATATGAATAGCCAGGGAACATTGGCTAATGGCCCATTCTTCGGCTAATAGTTTCCGCCGCCAGCGGTCGGCTTTCCCTCTGCTGATTATAAAAATGACGCGGGAGCCCATGCCATTTTTTAAAAAATATATATATATATTTTAGGCTCTGCCCACGATCTGGACATAGCAGCACTTTGGACGCATATTTTTGCTACGTCCAAAACGTTGCTTTCTATTGAACGCAGGTAAATCCACACGTGTTCACTGAACCATGCTTATTTATCGCATTCTATACTTTCTAGTGGTCAAATTTCTGTTACACAGACTAGCGACTCCGCAAGAGAATTTGACATGCTGCGGTCCTGAAAGACGTGCCGCATGTCAGTGTCCACGGGTGATTTTCAGCCTCTGATGCACGTATAGTGGACATGGGTGTAACGGGTCTGGGAGGCGGAACCTCTGAGCTACTATACAAGGGGGCGGTCCTTGTAAGGGAGCGGGTGGCGACCAGGGAAGACGGGCTGGAAGTCTCAGCAGGTGAACGGGACAGTCTCTGAGAGAACGGGACAGTCTCTGAGTGAACGGGCTGGAGGTCACGGCAAGTGACCGGGGCAGTCTCTAGGTATAGGGTTGGTACGACCTGTGGCGGCTGAATATAGACGTGAGCTCCCAGGTGAGCAGGCGAGAGTCTCTGGATGAACGGGTGGTCACAGCATGTGACGGCGGAGCCTCCAGGAAGACCAGCGGACAGGCGACAGATGAGCGCTCCCAGGTGAGCGGGCAGAAGTCTCTGGACAGGCAGGTGGTCACAGCACGTGACGGCAGAGCCTCCGGGTAGGCAAGCAGACAGGTAGCAGATGAGCGCTCCCAGGTGAGCGGGCAGAAGTCTCTGGACAGGCGGGTGGTCACAGCACGTGACGGCAGAGCCTCCGGGTAGGCAAGCAGACAGGTAGCAGATGAGCGCTCCCAGGTGAGCGGGCAGGAGTCACTGGACAGGCAGGTGGTCACAGCATGTGACGGCGGAGCCTCCAGGTAGGCTAGCAGGCAGGTAGCAGATGTGCGCTCCCAGGTGAGCGGGCAAGCTGGTCCATAGACAGACTGACAGGAGTTGGAAGGCAGATCGTCGGACCTCAGGCAAGCAGGCAGGTAGCTGATGTGCGCTCCCAGGTGAGCGGGCAGGCTGGTCCTTAGACAGACTGACAGGATTAGTAAGGCAGACCGTCGGACCTCAGACTAGCAGGCAGGTAGCAAGTAATCAGGCAGGAATCTGGCAGGAATCTGGCAGGTAACTGGCAGGTAACTGGCAGGCGGGACCTGAGGGCTGAAGCACAGGTGAGACACAGGTGCAAACAACATTGCTCGGGCACCTCCATTTTGGAGGAGGTGCCTTATATATGGTAAAGTCCTCCGGCCATTGGCCGGGGACTCCTTAGGACGGCGCGCGCGGCCCCTTTAAGAGGGAGGGAGAGCGCGCGCGCGCGCCCTAAGCACAGTGGCCGGGAAGGAGCGCGCGCTGCCAGCAGAGCGGGAGAGGGACGCCGGGCACGGAGCAGAGCGGTGAGGGGAACAGCGTCCCTGCCTAGCAGAGGGCAGGGACGCCGGCACTACAGTACCCCCCCCTTTAGGCCCCCCCTTTTTTAGGCCAGACATAAATTTAGCAAGGATGAGAGGGGCATGGATGTTCTCCCGGGGCTCCCACGTTCTCTCCTCAGGACCAAACCCCTTCCAATCTACCAGAAAAAAGGTCTTCCCTCTTACCCTTTTGGTAGCAAGAATGTTCTCTACCTCAAACTCGTCCTCAGCGGAAACTGGAGCAGGAGGCGTACCTGTAGACTTGGAAAAAGAGTTAAGCACTACGGGTTTGAGGAGAGATACATGGAAGGAGTTAGGGATCCGTAAGTTGGCCGGGAGTTTCAATTTATAGGCCACCGGGTTGATCTGACTGATGACCTCCAGAGGACCGATGAACCGAGGCCCTAACTTGTGTAGCGCTGGCGTCCCTGCCCTCTGCTAGGCAGGGACGCTGCTCCCCTCACCGCTCTGCTCCGTGCCCGGCGTCCTCTCCCCGCTCTGCTGTCAGCGCGCGCTCCTGCCCGGCGTCCTCTCCCCGCTCTGCTGTCAGCGCGCGCTCCGTCCCGGCGTCCTCCTCCTGCTCTGCTCTCGGCGCGCGCTCCTTCCCGGCCCCTGTGCTTAGGGCGCGCGCGCGCGCGCTCCCCTCCTCTTAAAGGGGCCGCGCGCGCCGCCCTAAAGAGTCCCCGGCCAATGGCCGGAGGACTTCATCATATAAAAGGCACCTCCTCCAAAATGGAGGTGCCCGAGCAATGTTGTTTGCACCTGTGTCTCACCTGTGCTTCAGCCCTCAGGTCCCGTTGCCAGTTACCTGCCAGTTACCTGCCTGATTCCTGCCTGAATACTTGTTACCTGTCTGCCAGTCTGAGGTCCGACGGTCTGCCTTACTACTCCTGTCAGTCTGTCTAAGGACCAGCCTGCCCGCTCACCTGGGAGCGCAAATCAGCTACCTGCCTGCTTGCCTGAGGTCCGACGGTCTGCCTTACTACTCCGGTCAGTCTGTCTAAGGACCAGCTTGCCCGCTCACCTGGGAGCGCTTCTCCGTTACCTGCCTGCTTGCCAGCCCGGAGGCTCCGTTGTCACGTGCTGTGACCACCAGCTATCTCAGAGACTCTTGCCCGCTCACCTGGGAGTGCATCTCCGTTACCTGCCTGCTTGCCAGCCCGGAGGTCCCGTTGTCACGTGCGGTGACCACCAGCTATTCCAGAGACTCTTGCCCGCTCACCTGGGAGCGCTTCTCCGTTACCTACCTGCCTGCCAGCCCGGAGGCTCCGCCGTCACGTGCCGTGACCACCTGCTATTCCAGAGACTCTCGCTTGCTCACCTGGGAGCACCCATCTACCATCTGCCTGCTAGCCTACCCGGAGGCTCTGCCATCACAGGTCGTACCTACCCCTCACCCAGAGACTGCCCTGATCACTTGCCGTATCTCCCTGTCCGTTCATCCAGAGACTGCCACCCGCTCCCTTACAAGGGCCGCCCCCTTGTATAGTAGCTCAGAGGTTCCGCCTCCCGGACCCGTTACAGTTTGCTCGGGCCATGGAACCCGGTGGCACCCAAGCTCCCTCGCTCTCGGACCTCTGTCTTGAACTGTCCCGTCAGAGGTCCCAACAGGAGACCATCCTGGGTCACCTGCGGAATGTTAATACTCGCCTGAACACTCTGTCTGATCCACCAACAACCTCCGCCAGTACCATGGTATCCTTTTCCGGACCCCGGCTCTCTGCACCTCCTCGCTTCGGAGGCGACTCCGTCCTGGCTCGGGGCTTCATAAATCAGTGCACCCTGCATTTTGAACTATTATCCCACCAGTTTAACTCCGACCGAGCCAAAATTGCCTTTATCATGTCCCATCTCACCGGGGAGGCCCTGGCCTGGCTAAATCCTCTATGGGAGAGAGGAGATCCCCTGGTGTCCGACTTGCCTGCCTTTCTCTTGGCTTTCCGGAAAGCCTTCGACGAACCCGGACGGAGGACCTCATCCGCATCTTCTCTGCTTCGCCTCCGTCAGGGAAGCCTCACCGTGGGCCAATATGCCATACGGTTCCGTACCCTTGCCTCGGAGCTGGCCTGGGATAACGAAGCCCTGGTATCCGTCTTCTGGGAGGGTCTGTCCGGCCGTATTAAAGATGAACTTGCT
This sequence comes from Phyllobates terribilis, assembly GCF_046119375.1. Taxonomy (NCBI): domain Eukaryota; kingdom Metazoa; phylum Chordata; class Amphibia; order Anura; family Dendrobatidae; genus Phyllobates; species Phyllobates terribilis. Next base: position 5,354,191 of record NW_027362771.1, on the reverse strand, counting down.
GGTCGGGACATTCCTACCACTCTCGATGATCTAATAACCCTTGCCACCCGGATTGACCTACGGTTCCAGGAGCGTGCCAAAGAGGTCACCCGTGAGAGAAGGATTCCACATCTAGCTCCTACTTTCCAGGAACCCGTCATTCCTTCCGTTTCTCCCCAGGTACACTCTCCTGAGCCTATGCAGGCCGACCAGACCAAGATGGTCAAATCCCGTCAGGATTTCCGCCGTGCCGAGGGGAGCTGCTTCTACTGTGGCAGTAAGGAGCATCTGATCCGTGCCTGCCCGGAGAGGTCGGGAGAACGCCTGTATCTAGGTTCACTCAGAGGGGTCGATCTAGACAAAAATAAATCCTCTCCATCCCTGCTGTTGTCAGTCTCAATCATCTGCGGGGAGAATCGTTATTCCGAACTAGCCCAACTTGACTCTAGAGCAGCCGGAAATCTTATTTCACAGTCCCTGGTGGAGAAATTCCGCATCCCCACCAAACCTCTGGCTGTACCCTTGTCTGTTGTTGCCGTGGATGGGGGCCTCTTACCTCGCCCCATCCAATTCATCACCGAATCCATTACTCTGCAGGTGGGAATGCTGCATTCAGAGAGTATCTCCTTTCACGTTCTGCCTGGTCTCCCTCACGCCCTCTTGCTAGGTCTGCCTTGGCTCCAGAGACATGCACCCGTGCTTGACTGGCAAACCGGAGAAGTCCTTCACTGGGGACAGGCCTGTCATAAAACCTGCCTGGTTCCCGTCCATTCCGTCCGTCCCTCTCCTATCCCAGCTAATCTACCTGGACTTCCGATTTCTTATTGGTCTAGTGCTGATGTCTTTGTTAAGGAGGAGGCAGAGACATCACCACCTCATAGACCATGTGACTGCCCCATCGATCCCGCCAGAGTAATGCAGGTGGCTCCCGTGAGTCTAAATTGTCTCCCTCCTGGTAAGACGTTCGTATCGGTACCTGATCGGGAGAGAATCCTACACTGGGGTCATTCGTCTAAACTAGCTGACCACGCCGGTCGGAAAAAGACCCTCCAGCTTATTACCCGACACTACTGGTGGCCTAACCTGCACAAGGATGTTATGGACTTTGTTTCTGCCTGTGTGTCCTGCGCCCGCAACAAAGTTCCGAGACACCTGTCGGCCGGCCGCCTTCTTCCTCTGCCAGTACCTGCTGCCCCCTGGCAGCATTTAGCGATGGACCCTCCTCAATTCCGTCCTGGGGATAAAGTCTGGCTCTCGTCCAAATATGTCCGACTCAAGATCCCTTCCTATAAGTTAGGGTCTCGGTTCATCGGCCCACTGGTGGTCATCGGTCAGATCAACCCGGTAGCCTATAAATTGAAACTCCCGGCCAACTTACGGATCCCTAACTCCTTCCATGTATCTCTCCTCAAACCTGTGGTACTTAACTCTTTTTCTAAGTCTACAGGTACGCCTCCTGCTCTGGTTTCTGCTGAGGACAAGTTTGAGGTAGAGAACATTCTTGCCAGCAAAAGGGTAAGAGGAAAGACCTTTTTTCTGGTAGATTGGAGGGGGTTTGGTCCTGAGGAGAGAACGTGGGAGCCCCGGGAGAACATCCATGCCCCTCTCATCCTAGCTAAATTTCTGTCTGGCCTAAAAAAGGGGGGGCCTAAAGGGGGGGGTACTGTAGCGCTGGCGTCCCTGCCCTCTGCTAGGCAGGGACGCTGCTCCCCTCACCGCTCTGCTCCGTGCCCGGCGTCCTCTCCCCGCTCTGCTGTCAGCGCGCGCTCCTGCCCGGCGTCCTCTCCCCGCTCTGCTGTCAGCGCGCGCTCCGTCCCGGCGTCCTCCTCCTGCTCTGCTCTCGGCGCGCGCTCCTTCCCGGCCCCTGTGCTTAGGGCGCGCGCGCGCGCGCGCTCCCCTCCTCTTAAAGGGGCCGCGCGCGCCGCCCTAAAGAGTCCCCGGCCAATGGCCGGAGGACTTCATCATATAAAAGGCACCTCCTCCAAAATGGAGGTGCCCGAGCAATGTTGTTTGCACCTGTGTCTCACCTGTGCTTCAGCCCTCAGGTCCCGTTGCCAGTTACCTGCCAGTTACCTGCCTGATTCCTGCCTGAATACTTGTTACCTGTCTGCCAGTCTGAGGTCCGACGGTCTGCCTTACTACTCCTGTCAGTCTGTCTAAGGACCAGCCTGCCCGCTCACCTGGGAGCGCAAATCAGCTACCTGCCTGCTTGCCTGAGGTCCGACGGTCTGCCTTACTACTCCGGTCAGTCTGTCTAAGGACCAGCTTGCCCGCTCACCTGGGAGCGCTTCTCCGTTACCTGCCTGCTTGCCAGCCCGGAGGCTCCGTTGTCACGTGCTGTGACCACCAGCTATCTCAGAGACTCTTGCCCGCTCACCTGGGAGTGCATCTCCGTAACCTGCCTGCTTGCCAGCCCGGAGGTCCCGTTGTCACGTGCGGTGACCACCAGCTATTCCAGAGACTCTTGCCCGCTCACCTGGGAGCGCTTCTCCGTTACCTACCTGCCTGCCAGCCCGGAGGCTCCGCCGTCACGTGCCGTGACCACCTGCTATTCCAGAGACTCTCGCTTGCTCACCTGGGAGCACCCATCTACCATCTGCCTGCTAGCCTACCCGGAGGCTCTGCCATCACAGGTCGTACCTACCCCTCACCCAGAGACTGCCCTGATCACTTGCCGTATCTCCCTGTCCGTTCATCCAGAGACTGCCACCCGCTCCCTTACAAGGGCCGCCCCCTTGTATAGTAGCTCAGAGGTTCCGCCTCCCGGACCCGTTACAACTTGTAAGAAGGTATCTTGAGTCGAACATATTTAGATGAGAGCCAGACCTTATCTCCTGGACGAAATTGTGGAGGATCCAGGCGTTTTTTGTCAGCGTGTCTTTTCATACGCTCGGATGACAGAAGGAGTGCGGACCGGGTACTCTCCCATATGGAGGAAAATTTGCTAACGAGAGATTCCGCAGCCGGGTTGTCCACAGAGGTGGAGACAGGAAAAGGAATCCGAGGATGCTGACCGAAAACTACAAAAAACGGGGATTTGGAGGAGGATTCGCTCTCGTGATTATTATAAGAGAACTCGGCCCATGGTAGGAGATCCACCCAGTCAGAATGGTGGGCATTAACGAAGTGCCGGAGGTAACTGGTCAGGTTCTGATTGATCCGCTCCACTTGACCATTGGACTGTGGGTGGTAAGCGGAGGAGAAGTCCAGGGTGACGTCTAGTAGTTTACAAGTGGCTCTCCAGAAACGTGAGGTGAACTGTACCCCACGATCCGACACGATGTGGAGGGGCAGGCCATGAAGACGGAAGATATGGCGGATAAAGTCTTTAGGCAGCTCGGGTGCAGACGGGAGGCCTGGCAGGGGAATAAAGTGAGCCATCTTGGAAAAGCGGTCAGCGACCACCCAAATGACCGTACAACCGACAGAGACGGGGAGATCAGTTATGAAGTCCATAGCAATATGCTGCCAGGGGGCAGCAGGCACAGGAAGCGGAAGGAGGCGTCCGGCTGGCAGATGTCTCGGGGCTTTGTTGCGGGCGCAGGACACACAGGCAGAAACAAAGTCTATTACGTCCTTGTGCAGGGTAGGCCACCAATAGTGCCGGGCAATAAGCTGGAGGGTCTTTTTCTGACCGGCGTGGCCAGCTAGCTTAGACGAATGGCCCCAGTGTAGGATCTTCTCCCGATCAGGTACTGAAACAAACGTCTTACCGGGAGGGAGACGATTTAGACTCACGGGAGCCACCTGGATTACTCTGGCGGGATCGATGATATGTTTAGGTTCTTCCTCGAGATCAGACACCAGAAAGGATCGGGACAAGGCGTCTGCTTTGACGTTTTTGTCAGCCGGGCGAAAATGAAGAACAAAATCAAAGCGAGCAAAAAACAAGGACCACCGGGCTTGGCGCGGGTTAAGTCTCTGGGCATGCTGGAGGTAAGCCAAGTTCTTGTGGTCAGTGTAAATTATTACCGGATGAAGAGCCCCCTCGAGTAGGTAACGCCACTCCTCCAACGCCAGCTTGATGGCCAATAACTCTCGGTCTCCTATGGAATAGTTGCGCTCAGAAGAGGAGAAGAGTTTGGAGAAGAAGCCACAAGTTACCATTCTCCCGGAAGATGATTTTTGAGTAAGTACCGCTCCGGCTCCAGAGGAGGAGGCGTCAACTTCCAGGAAGAACTGCTTGTTGCCGTCCGGGCGATGCAGCACCGGGGCGGAAGAGAAGGCCTGTTTTAGGGAAAGAAAGGCCTCCTCTGCTTCGGGCGGCCACTCTTTGGGATTAGTACCCTTACGGGTGAGCGCGGAAATTGGGGCCGTCCGGGAAGAGAAGTGTGGAATGAAGAGGCGGTAGTAGTTGGCGAAGCCCAGGAATCGCTGAATGGCCTTCAACCCCTCCGGTCGGGGCCATTTCTCGATGGCAGACAGTTTCTCAGGATCCATTTGTAGGCCGGTCTGAGAGATAATGTAGCCCAGAAACGGAAGCGAGGTCTGCTCAAAGAGGCACTTCTCATATTTAGCGTAGAGATGGTTCTGCCTGAGCCTGAGCAGGACCTGACGAACGTCCCTCCGGTGAGTCTGGAGATCCGGAGAGAAGACCAAGATGTCGTCCAGGTACACCACTACGCAGGAGTAGAGAAGGTCCCGGAAGATGTCATTGACCAACTCTTGAAAGACGGCAGGAGCGTTACAGAGGCCAAAGGGCATTACCAGATATTCATAGTGGCCGTCCCGGGTGTTGAATGCCGTCTTCCATTCATCCCCCTGACGGATACGAACCAGGTTGTACGCCCCACGGAGGTCTAGTTTGGTGAAGATTCTAGCCCCCCTCAGACGATCAAATAACTCCGGAATGAGCGGAAGGGGGTACTTATTCTTCACCGTGATCTGGTTAAGGCCTCTATAGTCTATACAGGGACGGAGAGAGCCGTCCTTCTTTTTGACAAAAAAGAAGCCTGCTCCCGCCGGGGAGGTAGATTTCCGGATGAATCCCCTGGCCAGATTCTCCTCAATATATTCGGACATCGAGCGGGTCTCAGCAGCGGATAATGGATAAATACGCCCACGGGGAGGAGAAGTACCAGGTAACAAGTCGATAGGGCAGTCGTATGGTCTATGAGGGGGTAGTGTCTCTGCTTCCTTTTTATTAAAGACATCAGCATAAGACCAATAAGGGATCGGAAGTCCAGGTAGATTAGCTGGGGTAGGAGAAGGACGGACGGGATGGACGGGAACCAGACAGGTCTTATGGCAGCCCTGTCCCCAGCGAAGGACTTCTCCGGTCTGCCAGTCAAGAACGGGTGCATGTCTCTGGAGCCAAGGTAGACCTAGCAGGAGGGCGTGAGAGAGTCCAGGCAGAACATGGAAGGAGATACTTTCAGAATGCAGCATTCCCACCTGCAGAGTAATGGATTCGGTGATGAGTTGGATGGGGCGTGGTAAGAGCCCCCCATCCACGGCAGCAACAGACAAGGGTACAGCCAGAGGTTTGGTGGGGATGCGGTATTTCTCTACCAGGGACTGTGAGATAAGATTCCCGGCTGCTCCAGAGTCAAGTTGGGCTAGTTCGAAATAACGGTTCTCCCCGTAGACGATTGAAACTGACAACAGCAGGGATGGAGAGGATTTATTCTTGTCTAGGTCGACCTCTCTGAGCGAACCTAGACACAGGCGTTTCCCGACCTCTCCGGGCAGGCACGGATCCGGTGCTCCTTACTGCCACAGTAGAAGCAGGTCCCCTCGGCACGGCGTAAGTCCTGACGGGTCTTGACCATCTTGGTCAGGTCGACCTGCATAGGCTCAGGAGAGTGTACCTGGTAAGAGACAGAAGGAGTGACGGGTTTCTGAAAAGCAGGAGCTAGACGTGGTAATCTCCTCTCACGGGTGACCTCTCTGGCACGCTCCTGGAACCGTAGGTCAATCCGGGTGGCAAGAGTTATTAAATCATCGAGAGTGGTAGGAATGTCCCGACCGGCAAGCTCATCTTTAATACGGCCGGACAGACCCTCCCAGAAGACGGAAACCAGAGCGTCGTTATCCCAGGCCAGCTCCGAGGCAAGGGTACGGAACCGTATGGCATATTGGCCCACGGTGAGACTTTCCTGACGGAGGCGTAGCAGAGATGATGCGGATGAGGTCTTCCGTCCGGGTTCGTCGAAGACTTTCCGGAAAGCCGTGAGAAAAGCAGGCAAGTTGGATACCAGGGGGTCTCCTCTCTCCCATAGAGGATTTAGCCAGGCCAGGGCCTCCCCGGTGAGATGGGACATGATGAATGCAATTTTGGCCCGGTCGGAGTTAAACTGGTGAGATAATAGTTCAAAGTGCAGGGTGCACTGATTTATGAAGCCCCGAGCCTGGGCGGAGTCTCCTCCGAAGCGAGGAGGTGCAGAAAGCCGGGGTCCGGGGTAAGATACCATGGTATTAGTGGGCAGTGGAGCTGCCGGATTGTGAGACATGGCACTGACGGAGGTTGCTGGTGGAGCAGTCAGAGTGTCCAGGCGAGTATTGACATTCCGCAGGTGACCCAGAATGGACTCCTGTTGGGACCTTTGACGGGACAGTTCATGACACAGGTCCGAGAGCGAGGGAGCTTGGGTGCCACCGGGTTCCATGGCCCGAGCAAACTGTAACGGGTCTGGGAGGCGGAACCTCTGAGCTACTATACAAGGGGGCGGTCCTTGTAAGGGAGCGGGTGGCGACCAGGGAAGACGGGCTGGAAGTCTCAGCAGGTGAACGGGACAGTCTCTGAGAGAACGGGACGGTCTCTGAGTGAACGGGCTGGAGGTCACGGCAAGTGACCGGGGCAGTCTCTAGGTATAGGGTTGGTACGACCTGTGGCGGCTGAAGATAGACGTGAGCTCCCAGGTGAGCAGGCGAGAGTCTCTGAATGAACGGGTGGTCACAGCATGTGACGGCGGAGCCTCCAGGAAGACCAGCGGACAGGCGACAGATGAGCGCTCCCAGGTGAGCGGGCAGAAGTCTCTGGACAGGCAGGTGGTCACAGCACGTGACGGCAGAGCCTCCGGGTAGGCAAGCAGACAGGTAGCAGATGAGCGCTCCCAGGTGAGCGGGCAGAAGTCTCTGGACAGGCGGGTGGTCACAGCACGTGACGGCAGAGCCTCCGGGTAGGCAAGCAGACAGGTAGCAGATGAGCGCTCCCAGGTGAGCGGGCAGGAGTCACTGGACAGGCAGGTGGTCACAGCATGTGACGGCGGAGCCTCCAGGTAGGCTAGCAGGCAGGTAGCAGATGTGCGCTCCCAGGTGAGCGGGCAAGCTGGTCCATAGACGGACTGACAGGAGTTGGAAGGCAGACCGTCGGACCTCAGGCAAGCAGGCAGGTAGCTGATGTGCGCTCCCAGGTGAGCGGGCAGGCTGGTCCTTAGACAGACTGACAGGATTAGTAAGGCAGACCGTCGGACCTCAGACTAGCAGGCAGGTAGCAAGTAATCAGGCAGGAATCTGGCAGGTAACTGGCAGGCGGGACCTGAGGGCTGAAGCACAGGTGAGACACAGGTGCAAACAACATTGCTCGGGCACCTCCATTTTGGAGGAGGTGCCTTATATATGGTAAAGTCCTCCGGCCATTGGCCGGGGACTCCTTAGGACGGCGCGCGCGGCCCCTTTAAGAGGGAGGGAGAGCGCGCGCGCGCCCTAAGCACAGTGACCGGGAAGGAGCGCGCGCTGCCAGCAGAGCAGTAGAGGGACGCCGGGCACGGAGCAGAGCGGTGAGGGGAACAGCGTCCCTGCCTAGCAGAGGGCAGGGACGCCGGCACTACAATGGGATTTCTAGGGGTCCCTTCCACTATGCTGTGACATCTCAACGCTATGGGTTTGACGCTGTATAAACACGCTGCATCAAACCTGCAGAGGCTCTTTACTCTGGCCACGTACCCAAACTCACTCGCAGCATGTCAATTTCTGCAGCGGACACTCTAGTCTCCGCTGCAGATTTTGACTGATTGAAGTGTCACTATATGCGGTTGGTCCACATGTACCGACAACAAAAGTGCGACATTAGAACACCGTGTTTTGTACGCAGCAAAAATACGTTGCTGTTTGCTGATCGAGGCGACAGGGACGTAGCAGCTAAGGAAATAGCTGTGAGCTGTTAATAATAGCCAGGGACCATGTTTGCAAATGGCACCTTCCTAGGCTAAAAATAATAGCTCACAGCTGCCCCACAAATTACGTGAATAGAAATGCTAATGAAGATTGGGTGAATGGAATCACCTGACACCTAGGTCTTTTGTTTGGTGATGACAAGATGTCAATCAGACCTTTTCATGACCAAACCTAATTAAAGTAAAGAGTTAAATAAACACACAGACAGAGCAAACACTTTATTTGAAATACAACAGACACATTCTTTAATCATTTAAATTATATACTCACCCCAGCTCTGATGGTAATCCAAGGTTTAACGCAATGTCCCTCCAAATAACTTTATTTAGCTCCAAAAAGCATTCACTTATGTACAAAAACACTTAAGCTTAAAAAAAGTGTCAAAATTGTGGCAAAACCATGTGTTTTTTTCCCAGTGTTTTTCCTGCCAAGGAGATTTAGAAATGCTCAGGAAATTTCTGCTTCAACTTCTGATCATGCGCATATTGCCTAAATCTTGGAGTGACGTGATTCAGATGAACCCCCGAGGGATCCTTTCACTCTGAGGTAGCAGAGTTACTCTGCACTCCATTTGGCCTCTGTTCAGCGATATCCTTTTCAGAAGTGCACAAAACTGTGGGTGACGGCACTTTTATGCACGCCTAATAAAAAGATGGATGGCAACAAATCATAGGCCAGACAGAGGTCTACAGTGTCTCCATCTGCCTCATTATAAGGAATCTTCCACCGGGGGTTCTTTCTGAATCACGTATTTCAGAGATTTACACAGAAGCCCCAGTGCAAGTGCAGAGCGCAGTATAAATGTGGGCTGAGCCTTACTGCGATCTTTGAAAGGCAGAATGAAAAAAATCAACAGCAGCTGAAGAATTGGGTTTATTCATTGTTAGGCCATTCCTCGTGCGGTATAATTGATTAGGCAACTTTATTCTTCGGGTCAGTGCGATCATAGTGATACCAGGTTTATAGCTGGTTTTTATGTTTGGCAGCTGTCACACACAAAAAGATGCTTTTCATCGCCATATTTTGAAAGCTATAATTTTTCGATATTTCGGCCGACAGAGTTATGTGACGGCTTTTTTTAACGTTGACGTTTTTTGGTACCATTTTCGGGCACATTTTTTGATAGCTTTCTATTCAGATTTTTGTAAGGCGGAATGAACATAAACAAGCCATTCAATTGTTGTTTTTTTTTGTTTGTTTGTTTTGCTTTGTCGTTCCACATGTGGTAAAATTGATGAGGCAACTTTATTCTTTGGGTCAGTTCAGTTACAGTTTATATTTATAGCGTTTTATTGTGTTTTGGCTCTTCTACACAAAAAAATATTATTTTTGCATTGCTTTAATTTGACAACTATAACTTTTTTTATTTTTCAGTTGATGGAGCTGTATGACAGCTTGTTTTTTGCGGGAACCGATGCCGTTTTAAGTGATACTATTTTGATTTACATTTGTCTTTTTAATCACATTTTATTCCACTTTTTGTTCAGTGGTATCATGATAAAACATAGGGCAGCATGGTGGCTCAGTGGTTAGCTCTGGCGCTGGGGTCCTGGATTCAAATTCCACCAAGGACAACATCTGCAAGGAGTTTTTATGTTCTGCCGTGTTTGCGTGTGTTTCCTCCGGGTTCGCCGGTTTCCTCCCACACTCCAAAGACATACTGATAGGGAATTTAGATTGTGAGCCCCAATGGGGACAGCAAGAATAATCCATGTAAAGCACTGCGGAATATGTTGGCGCTACATAAAAAAAAATATATATTACTACTATTATTATGGGTGATGTACCTGTTATCCTGTCTGTGCAAGGTGTTGTGGGTTTCTCTAGGTTTGGAGCTATGAAGTCCGAAACTCGAGATAGTGGAGAAAGGGGCAGGGAGAGATAATCTGCTACTGATCTCCAACATTTAACCGTTGTGCAGGTAAGGAGATTATGAAACGTGTTTTTGTGTACTAAAGCAGAGGAAGAGAGGATAATTGATCGAAGCGGGATGGGAGACATATGTTCTTCTATAGAAAGCCAGGGTTTCTCCTTTGGTTTCCTGATCCACTCAATATTTTTAGAAAGTATAGCGGCTTGATAATAGTTATGGATATTGGGGGCTCCCAATCCACCTAGCTTCTTAGATTGCGATAGGGTGTGTGAGTTAAGCCGTGGACAGTGTTTATTCCAGGTGTAATTACTGAAGAATGAGTTGATTTTAGTTACCATAACTATGTTTTTGATAATGTAATGGGTATCATTTGGAATAAATACAGTGGTGGCCAAAAGTATTGGCACCCCTGCAATTCTGTCAGATAATACTCAGTTTCTTCCTGAAAATGATTGCAATTACAAATTCTTTGGTATTGTTATCTTCATTTATTTTTTTTAGGAACAAACACAAAAGAGAATGAAGCAAAAATCAAATCATTGATCATTTCACGCAAAACTCCAAAAATGAGCCAGACAAAAGTATTGGCACCCTCAGCCTAATACTTGGTTGCACAACCTTTAGCCAAAATAACTGCGAACAACCGCTTCCGGTAACCATCAATGAGTTTCTTACAATGCTCTGCTGGAATTGTAGACCATTCTTCTTTGGCAAACTGTTCCAGGTCCCTGATATTTGAAGGGTGCCTTCTCCAAACTGCCATTTTGAGATCTCTCCACAGGTGTTCTATGGGATTCAGGTCTGGACTCATTGCTGGCCACCTTAGAAGTCTCCAGTGCTTTCTCTCAAACCATTTTATAGTGCTTTTGGAAGTGTGTTTTGGGTCATTATCCTGCTGGAAGACCCATGACCTCTGAGGGAGACCCAGCTTTCTCACACTGGGCCCTACATTATGCTGCAAAATTTGTTGGTAGTCTTCAGACTTCATAATGCCATGCACACGGTCAAGCAGTCCAGTGCCAGAGGCAGCAAAGCAACCCCAAAACATCAGGGAACCTCCGCCATGTTTGACTGTAGGGACCGTGTTCTTTTCTTTGAATGCCTCTTTTTTTTTTCCCTGTACACTCTTATTTTGATGCTTTTTCCCAAAAAGCTCTACTTTTGTCTCATCTGACCAGAGTACATTCTTCCAAAACGTTTTAGGCTTTCTCAGGTAAGTTTTGGCAAACTCCAGCCTGGCTTTTTTATGTCTCGGGGTAAGAAGTGGGGTCTTCCTGGGTATCCTACCATACAGTCCCTTTTCATTCAGACGCCAACGGATAATATGGGTTGAGACTGTTGTACCCTCGGACTGCAGGGCAGCTTGAATTTGTTTGGATGTTAGTCGAGGTTCTTTATCCACCATCCGCACAATCTTGCGTTGAAATCTCTCGTCAATTTTTCTTTTCCGTCCACATCTAGGGAGGTTAGCCACAGTGCCATGGGCTTTAAACTTCTTGTTGACACTGCGCACGGAAAACACAGGAACATTCAGGTCTTTGGAGATGGACTTGTAGCCTTGAGATTGCTCATGCTTCCTCACAATTTGGTTTCTCAAGTCCTCAGACAGTTCTTTGGTCTTCTTTCTTTTGTCCATGCTCAATGTGGTACACACAAGGACACAGGACAGAGGTTGAGTCAACTTTAATCCATGTTAACTGGCTGCAAGTGTGATTTAGTTATTGCCAACACCTGTTGGGTGCCACAGGTAAGTTACAGGTGCTGTTAATTACACGAATTTGTGAAGCATCACATGATTTTTCAAATAGTACCAATACTTTTGTCCACCCCCTTTTTTAGGTTTGGTGTGGAATTGTATCCAATTTGGCTTTAGGACAATTCTTTTTGTGTTTTTTCATTGAAGACAAATTAAATGAAGAGAATATTACCAAAGAATTTGTGATTGCAATCATTTTCAGGAAGAAACTGAGTATTATCTGACAGAATTGCAGGGGTGCCAATACTTTTGGCCACCACTGTAGATACATTTGGGTAGAAGAATACTTTTAATTAACTTTTTTCTGCCCATCCAAGAAAGATACGGGGCCTTCCATCTTTTGGTATGTTCTATAACTGAGATAAGAAGTGGTTTATAATTGAGGTTAAATAGGTCTTTATAGGATGTACATATTTTAATGCCCAGGTATGAAATGTATTTGTCTGGCTATCTGAAAGGAAATTGGGATTTAAGGCAGTCTAAAGTGTGTGTGGGTATATTTATATCATATTTATAGCTTCAGATTTGGATAGATTTATTTTAAAATTAGACAAGAAGCAGTATCTCTCCAGGATCTGCATAAGGGCTGGGATGCCTTTCTGCAGTTGTGTCATTGTGATTAGAAGATCAGCAGCGAAGGCCATGGTTTTGTGATGTATTCCTTGTAGATTTACACCCACTGTATCTTCACACTCATTGATGAATTCAATCAAGGGTTTCATCACTATTATGAATAACAATGGTGAGAAGGGGCAGCCCTGCCTTTTCCGTTATGCATAGAAAACGGCTTGGTAAGGGAGTTGTTAAGTTTAATTTTGGCCGAGGGGTGAGTATACATTTGAAGTATAGTTGCTGTCACTAATGGGGGGAAATTAAAGCAGTTATGGATCTCTTGTAGGAAGGTCCAGTTCACTCTGTCAGAAGCTTGTGAGTAGCGTACTGTGTAAGGTGAAGGACTCGCCAGGCGTTATCCTTACTCTCCCCTCCCTCAATGAAGCCAGTTACGTCTGGTGAAATCAGACTTGGCAGAAAATATGCTTTTTAAAAGCATGCTAGCATACGTTTTGTGGTCCATGTTTAGTAAGGAATTCGGTCTGTAGTTGCTACAGTATTCTGGATCTTTTCCCTCTTTGTATATAAGATTAATGTGGGTTTCCAGAGTTTGAGGAGGGAAAGGTTCGCCTCTAAATACCTCTTTACACATTTTGAGAAAGTGAGGACCCTGGAGAAGATCTTATATTATTTAATAGGAAGGCCATCAGGGCTGGGGGGGCTTTCCCCCTGGGACTACTTGACAGAGTGGATCAGACCTCGTCCATATCAAATGGTTTGGAGAGTGTTGATTGTTGTTCTGGTGAGAGTTTGGGTAGTGTAAGACTAGTTAGGAAGGATTGTATAGCTGAACGTTTTCTATCTTTATCTAGCTCAGATTTGTCTGGATGGAGGTTGTAAAGATTTGAATAATATTTTAAAAATTCTGTGGAGATTAAGTTGTGGTTCGTTGTGCTTTGACCGCTGGAAATTTTTAGGGAGTGAATGCAAGTTCTAGCTTGTCTTATTTTAATTAGAGACATTGTTACGCTCGCGCCCGGACTGACTGGCGTGAGCGTGATTAGTGATCCCACTGTACCATGAACCGAGGAGTGCCTGGAAGGGCGTAACTAAGTATCAACCCGATCCGACCAAGGTCGCACGGCGGCTAGTCGACTCCGTGGACCAAGGAGGAACCGAGCAGAGGGAGCAGGTGCGACTCTAGGTCAGACCCCGGTCACAGTTGTTGACCCACACCAGGGAATGCTGGAACAGGCAGGTGGTTACTGGCAAGTACGTCTGGTATGCAGACAGGTGGGCACTGGCAAGTACGGCTGGTATGCAGACAGGTGGGCACTGGCAAGCACGGCTGGTATGCAGACAGGTGGGCACTGGCAAGCACGGCTGGTATGCAGACAGGTGGGCACTGGCAAGCATGGCTGAAGTGCAGACCGGGAGGTACTAGCAGGTTGGAGCGCAGACTGGATAGGGTCCAGTACAGACTGGGAGACAGGTACAGAGCTGCAGATATGGTAGACTAGCAGAGTAAAGCGAAACCGCCGGAGGGGAGGACAAGGCAGAGCAGAGAGAAGCCGCCGGAGCAGTGGGCAAGTAAGAGCAGAGAGAAGCTGCCGGAGTGGTGGGTAAGGCAGAGTAGAGGGAAGCCGCCAGAGCGGTGGGCAAGTCAGAGCAGAGAGAAACCGCCGGAGCGGTGGGTAAGGCAGAGCAGAGGGGAGCGGTGGGCAAGTCAGAGCAGAGAGAAACCCTGGATTGGTGGGTAAGGCAGAGCAGAGGGAAACCGCCGGAGCGATGAGCAAGTCAGAGCAGAGAGAAACCGCCGGAGCGGTGGGCAAGTCAGAGCAGAGAGAAGCCGCCAGAGCAGTGCATAAGGCAGAGCAGAGGGAAGCCGCCGGAGCGGTGGTCAAGTCAGAGCAGAGAGAAACCGCCGAAGCGGTGGGCAAGGCAGAGCAGAGGGAAGCCACCGGAGCGGTGGGCAAGTCAGAGCAGAGAGAAACAGCTGGAGCGGTGGGCAAGACAGAGCGGAGCGAAACCGCAGGTGCAGTGGACAAGGCAGAGAGGACAGGGCTCTGTTCACATGGAACAGACTGGAAAATACAGGAAGATGCAGAGGAAGGGAAAAGGGACAAGCAGAACCAGATACATTCAAGGTACTTACTATGAAGTAGCGAGTGGACACAAAACTCACAAACTGAAGTACAGAGACAACAAGTTGGAGTTAGGTGAAGGTTCAGATACAGCAGGAAAAGGGAAGGTACGGACATAGAGACAAACAGATAACAGGCTAGGATACAGTTCAGACAGGAACTGCTACTGCAAAGAGATACAAGAACAGGCCTGGGTATACAGCCCCCAGAGATGGCGGAAACGGACAAGGCACAGATAACAGGTCTGGGTATGCAGCCCCCAGAGATGGCAGAAATAGATAAGAAGATACAGAACTGGACATGGCAACTTCAGAGTCAAGGAGCACACTGAATGTTAGTGTTGCTCAGGCACCTCCTACTGGGTGGAGGGGGTTTATCCAGTGACTCATAGCAATAGGCTGGAGACGCATTAGGGGTGCGCCCACAGCAGCTATAAGAATCAGGAAGTAACCGGGCCACCGCCCTAAGCAGTGAGTCAAGAGACATGCACACAGCATGAACTGGAACACGGTTTGCAGGCTGGACTGACAGGTAAGATTGCGGTCTTGCATAGTGGGAAGTGGTGCACTATGCAAACACGCCGCCAGGAATGTTACAGACAACATAAGTTTTGAAGCCTTCTCACCATGTACAAACATGCAATTTTTCCAGTTAAGATGCTGTTTTGCATACTTCTTGTTTAGTAAGTCTTTTAATTGTATGCTTTTGGCTGTGAGTGCTTCCAAAGTTTGATGCAACATAGTCCTTTTGTGTTGTGTTTCCAGCATGGCTATCTCTTCATATAAATTTTGTGTAATCTTTTTGCTTGTTTAAGTGAGATGCTATGGAGATCCATTCACCTCTGACTACTGTTTTGTGAGCTTCCCACAATATTGGGTAGCTAATTTCTGGTGTAACATTGGTTTCAAAGAAGTTAGGGTAGTTTGGATGCGCTCTTTGTTGAAATCTGACGTTAAAATTTATTCACTTAACCTCCATGTATGGTAGATAGAATGGGGTTTGGAGAGCGAGAAGCAAATTGAAACTATTGAGTGATCGGAGTGGACCAAAGGGAGTATTTCGGCTTTTGTAATCATTGCTAGTAGAGGCCTTGGTAAAAAGACATAATCGATCCTGTGATACGAATTATGGGGGTGAGAGAAAAAGGTGAAGTTCAGTGGGATGGAGGTATCACCAAATATCTAATTGTGCGTCTATGGAGTGATTTTTTTATTCTAGCTAGGTCACGATAAGAAACCTGACATTTTTTTGAGGAGGCATCTAAAGAGGGGTCCTGAGGGGGATGTTAAGATCTCCTCCAAGGATTGGTGTGCCTTCTATGAAGGAATGGAATTTATTCAGTTTGGATAAGATCCATTTAATCTGTTTTTTTGTTAGGGGCATAAAGGTTGTCAATAGTTCCCAAAGTTCCCATCACAAGGCCTTTCACAAAAATAAACCGTCCATCTGGATCAACCACAGAGTCATTTAGAAGGAAGGGTGTATTTTTAGCAAAGGCTATTGATACTCATCTAGAGCCTTTCTGGGGTGTGTGGCATGGAACCATTGATTATAATGAGCCTTTTCAAAAGAGGGGAGTTTCTCGGTTTGGAAATGGGTTTCCTGTAGTAGGAGTATGTTAACGTTTTCTTTCCTGAACCTGTCTAACGTTTTTGGATCTCGGTATCGGTGAATTGAGGCCGTGTGTGTAAACGTTTGCTAACTTGAAAGTTCATTGTTTAGAATCCATGGGGAAAGGAGTAGGGATACAGACATTTATCCTTTATGACAGCAGAGGTGGACTTGAGGGTCGAAAAACAGGGGAGGCAAAGGACCAGAAAAATGAAGGGTCATTAGAACAATAGAGACGAGAGAAATAAAAATATATTTGTGAAAACACACAACAGTGTTGTGTAGTATAATAATGTAGAACAATGAGCATTGAGGGGAGCATGGAGGTGCCAAAATGTTTATCTCCGTATATAATTAGTCATCTCTGACATCAAGAGGCCGATCCTGTCACTACCCCTAAACTTAGAGGCAGCGAAATCGGTACAAGAGGGTATCAAGGACAAAGAGATTCTTATCAATGACTGATGTAGAGAGCTTAAGATTCAGATAAGGCAAGTTTTTGAACTAATGTTATCAGATAATAAAGAGCAATCTCAAAATACATTTCTACTCAAACAAGAGAGCAGGAAACGTAAAGGCAATACTTATTAAACTAATACAATCAACATATTACAAGAATATAAAGGCAAAGGTTGAGATATAAGGGTTGAATTAAACCTGACTCGAAATTCCTTGGTTCAACCATATTCGCCCGCCGTCGGAGCAGGTAAATTCTTTGTTAGTTTGCGTTTGGATGGATGAATTTTGGAAGATGGAACAACACTCCAAGGTGAGGGCAGAGGCATGTGTTTTAGGGAGGATGTTGAGTGAGAAGCTACCAGATCAGGATATTTCTCGAGAGTGATTCCCAGTTCTTTGCAGGCATCCTGGATTTCTGCCGAGTTCCTGGCCTGTATGCGCTTGTCTTTAGCTGTTATTGCTATGCCAAAGGTATTGATTATGGCGTAAGGCTTCAGTAAAGAGTTTCAGCAAGCGTCTCTTATTGAGAGTTGAAGAAGCTAGATCTTGGAAGATCAGAATCGGTGAATCTTCAAATATAATGTCCTCTGTTTCTCTTGACCTTTTTAATATTAAGTCTTTGGTACGGAAGTCTAAGGCTGTGTGCCCACTATGCGTTTTTTAAGCGTTTTTGCAGCGGCAATTCCGTTGCAGAAACACTTAAAAACCGCTTGATAGAAGGTCTGCAATGGTCCCCAATGATAATCCGCATGTGCTGTGCACATACTGCGGAAATTTCCGCTGCGGATTATCATTGCGGGAAAATCCGCAGCACTACTAATTATTTTGTGTAATCGCGGCGTTTTTGCCGCCATTGACTTGCATTGAATCGCTTAATATCCGCATTACTAAATGTGCACATGCGGATATTAAGCGATTCAATGTGCGGATGGTACCCGGGCTTGGAGAAGAGGAGACTCTCCTCCAGACCCGGGTACCATAGTACCTGGAAAAACAAAGATTTTAAAATAAAAAATAAACATTATACTTACCTTCTGATGGCCCTCGGTCTCCTTACTGATGCGTCTTGGCTCCCCGGCCGCTCGCGATGGTCTGAAAGGACCTTCCATGACGTCATTTAATCATGTGACAGGTCACGCGACTGCTTGCGTCGGCGGTCTCGTGACCTGTCACATGACTAAATGACGGCATTCTTATTAACTTGGTCACACTATATAAATCCATGCCGGTTGCATGGATTTATATAGTGTGACCAAGTTGTCAAGCACTTTTCCAAGTGATGCTAAAATCGCTTGGAAAAGTTCTTGACAATCCGCATGCAAAATCGCATGTGAAAAACGTGGGACATACGCTTGTCCCTGGCAGAAAAACACATGTAAAATCCGCATGCGTTTTTTCTGCCAGGGAGATGCAGAAATGCTCAGGAAAAATCCGGAGCATTTCTGCATCGTGGGCACATACCCTAAGAGTCGGCAGATGACATTGCGTTGGGCGTCCCCCATTTTAGGTCTGGGTCTTAATGATCTGTGAACTCTCACTATTTCAACGTGGGGGGAATCCTCTGAGGTCAAGATTTTAGAGAAGATCTCTAGTAGCGTTGGAGCTATTGCTTCAGCTGCTACAGATTCGGAGAGGACCTTTATACGTAGATTATTTCGTCTTTCTCTGTTTTCATGGTCCTCTAGGATGGAATATATTTGGTTATTTTGGCCTTCTTGAGCTTGGACACAAGTTATGGTGGAATTGGTTTGCTGAATTAAAGAAGTTGTTCACAACTTTTTATTACCCCCCCAATGTATTTCCCCGGGGCCCCTGAGGGATTTTGTAATTGCCTTGTGTTGCAGATACTGCCTGTGAGCGGCGCTACCGTGGGCCGCTCACAGGCATCACGTGACCCACCACTCATGTCACGTCAAGTGACATCAGTGACTCGGTCCCCGCGGTGGATGCTGGGTTGTAGGCAGGGTTACCCCCCGCGTCACACCCAGCATCCACCGCGCGTTTTCCCAATGAATGGGAAAAGGGAGAGCACGCGGTGGATGCAGGTGTGACGTGCGGGGTAACCCCGTCCACAGCCCAGCATCCACAGGTGGAACGCAGAAGAGAGACCCTCCTGGCTGCATCCGGAATCATGACATCAGCGGATGTCAGCCGGCTGCACCCGGGGGTCACGTGATGCATGTGAGCGCCCAGTGATGCTGCCTGTGAGCGGCGCTAACTGCACCACAAGGTAATTATGAAACCACTTGGGGCCCCAGGGGAATACATTGGGGGGTAATAAAATGTAGTGAACAACCCCTTTAAAGTGGAGTTCATAGCTTCTAGCAAGTCCACTCTTTGGCCAATTTGTGTGATTGCTTGCTTGATGTCCGAAAGATCTTTTGCAACAGGTTCTAGGGGCTTGGCGAGTATCCTCTTTATAAAAGACCAGGATACTGGGTGTTCACTTGTAGATCTGCAGTCATCTGCATCACTTTCCATCTCAGAGTCAGAGTCATGCAATGAAAGCAGGTCCGAAGGTCCGGATGACGCAGATTTAGATGTAGATAATTTGGCTTGTTGCTTTTTGAGGAATTTGTTCATGTTTATTTTGGTGAGAGAGGTATTTGACCTAGAGGTTGCCCCTGATGCCTTGTTGCCGATTTTGCCAATTATGAGATGTTCAGATTAGCCTTGAGGAAGGTTGTCACGACACCAGTCATGTTCCCCAATGCATAAAGTTAGAGGAGGAGGGGGGGGGTCTGTTACATCTTCAAAGATGATAGTTTTTGATAAATATTCTTTTATTTTGCGTAATAGAGGTCTGGTGATGAAATGAGAGATATGGGTGTAGTTGGAAAGTATGTGGGGTGCCTTCCACTGCAGTCATGACTTTTATTGACTTTTAAGGGAGTTAGATGGTATTTACCATCCTTTACTGTTTATAATTCGGTGCAAGATATAACTTTGGGTGTAGCTCTTGATTTGTCCGGTAGATGTCAGCAACGACCTTGTGAGAGTCTGTTCTATAAAGTCCGGTGGAAACTTTGTCTCTTCTTTCTTCTATTTGCAAAGGTGATCTTTGTGGTGTAATTCACAACATTTAACTTTCATATAGCAAGGAATGGGTAGATATGTCTGATCAAGAGTCTCAGGTGGCTCCTTTAGGGAAAAGATGGGGGAGGGTGGGGGCCTCCACTCAAGAACCTGTGTTCATTTTATTTTTAGGGAATACTCAGCTGGAGGCCTTTATTTACACTAAGATGACGTTATGGCGCAAAAGTCTCCACCGCTTCCACAACCATCTATGGAGATAACTTGGAGGACCCTAATTCACTGTGTAGCCCCTTAGGGCAGCAGGCTGACAAGGCTGTGAGGGGTTATTGTTAAGGGGAGGCCCAGAGTGGGATCAAAAAAGAGCCTTTACTCCTGCAGATCTCCTGTAGTTCTCTCCTTTCTTCTCCCTAATGGGAGAGCCGAGAATGGAGGACCCACTTATTGACACCCTTCTGACTTCAGAGCTAGGAAAGGTGTTGGGGCCTCTGGGGAATCCTAAGGGCCAGTGGGGAGTAGAGTCAGCCCTTGGTCGTCTCCCGTCTTGCGCCATAAACTGCTGTAGCGTGGCAGTGGCGTCGCTCAGCTGCATGTGAGGGTGTTTGAGATGGGAAAATTGTCATTGCGGCCACGATCTTATCCCTCCGCCGAGCAGCAGCAGGCATACAAGGCACTCACCCGGTGTCCTATGAGCTGCGAACCTCCAGGCTCTGGATGTCGGTCAGACTCCTCTCCCCCGCGACGTACCAGGTGGTGAGTTATTCGTCAGGTTCAGGGGGGGAGAAAGAGGTGCAGGGGAGAGAGCGGGAGTGTGGGGGGAAAAAAAGTCCTCAGATAGCACCAACCCCAGTGCTCCAAGGCCTCAGTGGGAGCCCCGTCGTCGTCCTCGTTCGTGGGCTGCGGAAACTCTCACAGCTACGTTCAGTGGGTCGCAAGGGAGCTGGGGGCTGCAGGGGTTTTCTTCCTTTGTGCTGTAGGGGGTTTAAAGAGGACAGATCTGGAGGAGCCAATGTGCGGCACGTCTTCCCGGCTCAAGGTTCAGGCTATGCCCCCATCCCGCGGGGTCTCCTTGATATAATAAAGGAAACCTGGTAAGCCGAAGTCACGTCTCACAGGACTGTCGTCGAGAATGTTGCACAGATGCAGGAGAGGATTGTGAAGGTGATGCCCATTGTAAAAGGACATCTCCAGACACAAAAGGCTCAAGCTAGGGTCTACAACTGGTCACCAGAGTGAGGCAGTTCAATCCTGGAGACTGAGTCCTTGTACTAATTCCTACTGTGGAAAGCAAGTTCTTGACCTAGTGACGGGCCATATGAGGTGGGGGAAAAGCTTGGTGAAGTGAATTTCAAGATTCATCAACTGGGAAGACGGAAACCATACCAGATTTACCACGTCAATCTCATCAAGCCTTGGCAAGATAGAGAGCCTGTTGAAATTCCATGTTTGCTGGTCAAGCCAAAAGGTGAGGTTGGAGGAGTCACAATAGCTGAGACGCTGTCAAAGGTCCAAAAACAGCAGTGTCAGGAATTGCTGCTGAAGAACAGGGACCTGTTCTCGGAACTGCCTCAGTGTACAAAGGTCATAAAACATGAGATTCTGACTGTGCAGGTGAACTTGAAGCCCTATCAAATTCCCGAGGCCTGACGAGAGTTGACCTCCAAGGAATTGTCGTAGATTGAAACTCTGAGTCATTGATAAATCCAAGAGCAGATGGTTGAGCCCAATTTGTCCTGGTTCCAAAACCCGAGGGTGAATGGAGATTCTGCAACGATTATAGAAATTTGAATGAAGTCTCCAAATTCGAAGCATATCCGATGCCGCGTGTCAATGAGCTGATCGAAAGACTTGGACCGGCAAGGTACATAACCACCTTGGATTTAACTAAGGGATATTGGCAAATCCCCATGTCACAGGGAACCAAGGAGAAGATGACTGTTTTTTCTACGCCTGACGGGTACTTCCTATATGTCCATATGCCGTTTGGACTGCAGGGAGCCCCCGGCCACCTTCCAGAGAGCCATGAACCTGATCCTCGCACCCCATAAGGAGTAAACCGCTGCATAACTGGAAGATATTGTAATCTTCAGCCCGGACTGGTGAAGTCATCTGGAAAAGGTCCAAGTGGTGTTTGATGCTCTTAGGAAAGCGAGGTTTACGATAAATCCCCAAAAAATGTGCAATGGGGAAAGAAGAGGCCAAATACCTGGGATATGTAGTAGGTAGCAGCGAGATCAAACATCAAATCAGTAAAGTGGATGTAATCCAAAACTGTCCAAGACCATTCTCAAAAGATGCAGATTAGAGCCTTTCTAGGATTCGTTGGATACTACAGGAGATTCATCCCAAACTTTGATGGCCATGCCCCTGATGGATCTCTTTTAAAGGAATAAAATCAGTTCTGGCCAAATGCACTGCGGAGGCAGAGAAGGCCTTTCAAGAACTGAAAGTGGCTCTGTGTAAGTAACCGGTTCTGGATGACCCTGACTTCAAGAAGGAATTTGTACTCCAGACAGACGCCTCAGAAGTCTGTTTAGGAGCAGTTCTTTCTCACGGGGAGGAGCACCCGGTTCTTTACCTGAGTAGGAAGCTATTTGCATGTGAAAAGGATTATTCTATTGTAGAAAAGGAATGCTTGGCCATAAAGTGGGCAGTGAATATATTACAGTACTATCTGTTAGGGTGAAAATTTAAATTAGTGTTAGACCATGCCCCCACTCAGGTGGATGAGGGAGAAAAAGGGAAAAAATGCTAGGGGCACCCTCTTTAGATCGACAGGATTTCAGCTTCTATGTGAAACATAGAGCTGGGATGCTACATGGTAATGCCGATGCCCTCTCGAGAATCCCCTTTCTATTAGTAGAAGGTGCCAAGCCCCACGGCTTTAGGCAGGGGGTGGGGGGGAGGTATGTAAGGCAACTACCGGACATATAGTTGATGGGACATATGTGTCACAGAGATGGTTGTCATCTGTGATGTAATCCTGGAGTGTTGCTCTAGTGCACATAGCACTAAGAGGATGGTTTGCTGCATCTGGGCCCATATTTTACGGGCACCCTGAGAGACTGCTGGGTCTGGTTGCCCACATACCTCACCTCTGGGTGTGGTTAAGAGGTTAAAATGGAGTCTGTTGTGTGACACATGGTCTGTGTGTGTGGAGGTTAAAGGCCTCCTGTGTGATATCCAGACTGAGCCAGTGTACTGTATGCTACTCAGCCTGTGTGCCCACAGGACTGGCTAACCAGAGACTTTGTCTAAAGAACTGTTTTTCTTTTTTTTGCCTGCACTGAAGGCTGTTTATTTTCCCCTTTTGCTTGTGGACGGTTTATGGAGCAATAAACCGACTTGGACATTTAAACGGAAATGCTTCCTGTTTTGCCTCCTGACGCACCCAAGTGAGTAGAAATGTCACAGTGGGCAAAGTCTTCTCTTGATGTATTTGATCATTGTTTTCCTGCATGAGAGCCTGCTACTGGTTCCTGAGTAGTATGGGTGCTAACTGCCTCCCGATCTTCCTTCTTCTCTGGGTCACATGCTTCCATTCCTCTGTTCTGAATTGCACTCGCTCCAATGTTACCTTATGGTGCAGCTCACATCTACGATTATTCTCATTGGATAGAATCGGATTACACCCACCTATATAGGTCTATGGGTGCGCACCCGAGTACAGTGCGATTCCCTCTGACACCGGCAATGGAGGAGATGGAGAAATTAATTCCTCAGTCTCCCCTGCACTTGTGCTCCAATTCTCACATGCGAGAGGATCGGAGCACAGTTCACTGACACTCGGCTCACAGAGCTGGATCCAAGTGTCATTAGCATATCACAACCGATGCCAAACTCTAATGTGCCTCTGGCCTAATGCTATCAAACTAATATATAAAGCTTAATCAACTGACATGCCTTTGATGCTTCTATCTACAGACAACTGAGTGTTAGATGGGGTCAATTGGATATTCCTGGAGGACACCACCAAAGCCTGTTTTAACCTTCATGACCAGGCCAAATTTTTTAATTCTCACCAGTGCCACTTTGTGGTAACAATTCGGGAATGGTTCAACGGATCCCACTGTTTCTGAGACTGTTTTTTCGTGACATATAGTACTCCTTGATAGTGGTAACATTTGTTTGAGATGGCTTGTGTTTATTTGTTAAAAGAAAATCAGAAATTTGGCAAACATTTCAAACTTTCAATTTTTATGCCCTTTAAACCAGAAAGTTATGTCACACAAAATAGTTAATAAATAACATTTCCAACATGTCTACTATACATCAGTACAATTTTTGAAACATAATTTTTTTTTGTTAAGTTAGAAGGGTTAAAAGTTGACCAGCGATATCTAATTTTTCCAACAAAATTTACAAAACCATTTTTTTTAGGGACTACATCACATTTGTAGTGACTGAGGGGGTCTTTTTGACAGAAAATAACTAAAAGTGACCCTATTCTAAAAACTGCACCCCTCAAGTTGCTCACATCCACATTCAAGAAGTTAATTAACCCTTCATGTGCTTCACAAAAACTGAAGCAATGTGAAAGGAAAAAAATGAATATTTAACTTTTATCACAAATTTTTTACTTTAGACCCCAATTTTTTTATTTTTTACAAAGGTAACAGGAGGAAATGGACCCTGAAAATTGTTGTGCAATTTCTCCTGAGTACGCTGATAGCCCATGTGTGAGGGAAAACTACTGTTTGGGCGCACGCAAGGGAATCGGAAGGGAAGGAGATCCGTTTGGCTTTTTGAACGCAAAATTGGCTGGAATAGAGTGGACACCATGTCTCGTTTGAAAAGCCCCTGTGGTGCCTTTCAGAAACTCTAAACCTGTGAGTTTAATTTTGTACCTGGCCCTTTTACTGGGCTGGTATTGCCTGAATTTGAGCGTCCTTTTGAAATGCATTAGGGACCCATCAGCGCAGATTGTCCCTTTGGGAAATGTACACCTCAGCAAACTTATTGCTTAAGTGATCAATGACAAGTCGAACTTTGAAAAGTCGGTCAAAGTTGGGGTTATCTCAGGGAGGCCATTGTGCATTATCACTGTTATGCAAAAATTTGTGGGATGCCTAAAATTGTTTATGGCATAGCCATGCAGAACACTGGAGTGTTGTATAAAACATCAACACTCCAATATTGTCGACGTATTGGCTTCTTCACTAACCCCAAGTGAAGGAAAAGGCCCCAAAACAGCATTATTTCTACTGCATCTACAGGGGTCCAGTTAGAAAATGATGAAGGGTGGTTTTGAGTTCAAATTTGTCTTGGTCACCATTAGGATTACAAAATACTCAAAGAAAAAGACTTTGAAAAAGTCTATTTCTGTGAGGCTGAAGTGTCAAATTTGATTCTTGATTGTGCCACAAAATCGTGAATCATTGGCTTATAATCTTCGGGGGGTGAAGTCCATACGGTGTCAGTAATGGTCGGTGCTGGTTCATATTCTGTCCTTGAGCGTCTGCGTGGCGGCTCAGTATCACTTAAAGGAGGATGAAAAATGAAGGTGGCATAATGTCACGCTGTCTCTGTATACTGGAGGTAGGGGGCCTAAGCTGACCCTAAGCTGGGGCCCTGACTAATCCCTCAACCTGGAGGTACTGTTAAAGGTACAGAGGTCCAGGCCGCCAGCGTAACCCCTACCTCCTGAGGATCCCTGCACCTAAGTAATCTAGTCCTGAGAAGGACCCCGATCACAACAAAAGAGGACAAGTAATAATATGCCCACACACAGTACTTAGACGAACGAGACAGTACAAGGGAAAAACCAAAACCACCTTGCATACAAAAACTACACAACTACAACAGAGGAAACACCAACGGGAAAGGAGATAAATGATAAAGCGAGGAAGGGAAAAAACACTCCAAATACACTTATCTCAGAAACTCCAAATACCACGATCTGCTCTGTAAGTCTGTATGAAATGCTTTCACCGACACTTCCCAAACAGACCAGCAGGTATTTGAAGGAGACTCACTACAGCAGCATTGATTGCAGCTGGGCGAGGCTGGACCTCGTCTAGCACAGAGAGAGAGAGAATTAACTCCCTCACTGCCGAAAACACAAAGCACCAAAAAGTCAGCTGTGAGAAGTCAGGCTGTGTAATCGTGACGATCTTCGTGGCGACACACCCGTGACAGTACCCCCCCTTCTACGAGGGGCCTCCGGACCCTCAGGGCCAGGTTTATCCGGGTGAGTCGTGTGGAAGGCCCGAACTAATCGGTCTGCGTTAATATCCGACGCAGGAACCCACATCCTCTCCTCAGTACCATACCCTTTCCAATGAACCAGGTACTGAAGGGACCGGCGATTAAAACGTGAATCGATGACCCTTGATACCTGGAACTCCAAGTTACCATTGACCACCACTGGAGGGGGAGGTAAAGGTGACGGTACCACCGGCGCCACATACCTCTTAAGCAACGATCTGTGGAACACGTTGTGAATTTTAAACGTAGGGGGGAGGTCAAGACGGAATGCCACCGGATTAATAATAGAACTGATTCTGTACGGCCCGATGAACCTGGGACCCAGTTTCCAGGAGGGAACCTTAAGTTTAATATTCCTGGTAGACAACCATACCCGATCGTTCACACTTAGGTCCGGACCAGACACTCTCCTCCTATCAGCCATACGTTTGTATCGGTTCCCCATAGTATTCAGATTCTTCAGCACCCCTCTCCATACTGAAGCGAGTGATGAGGAAAATCGTTCCTCCTCAGGAACCCCCGAAGAGCCCCCCCTACTGAAAGTACAAAACTGGGGGTGAAAACCATATGCCCCAAAAAACTGGGACTTACCAGTGGACTCGCTCCGCCTATTATTAAGAGCAAACTCTGCCAGAGGTAAGAAAGAAGCCCAGTCCTCCTGGTTCTCTGACACAAAACACCGGAGATATGTCTCCAAGCTCTGGTTTATACGTTCTGTCTGACCATTGGTCTGAGGGTGAAAAGCCGATGAGAATGACAAATGCATCCCCCGCCGTGCACAAAACGCCTTCCAGAACTTGGACACAAACTGAGACCCCCGATCAGACACCACATCGGAGGGTACCCCGTGAAGCCTCACAATCTCCCCAATGAACACCTGCGCAAGAGTTTTAGCATTAGGGAGAGCCGGAAGAGCGATAAAATGTGCCATCTTGCTGAACCTGTCCACTACAACGAGTATGACCGTTTTACCCGAAGACGGAGGGAGGTCCGTAATAAAGTCCATAGACAGATGAGTCCAAGGACGCTCCGGGATCTTCAAAGGTAAGAGGGCCCCAGACGGACGGGTATGTGAGGTCTTAGAGCGCGCACAAACCCCACAGGACGCGACAAAAGTTACCACCTCCTTATGTAAGTTAGGCCACCAAAACCGACGCGAGAGGAGATCCACAGTTGCTTTACTCCCCGGGTGTCCTGCCAAAACTGAGTTATGGTGTGCCTCGATCACCTTTTGTCGCAACTGATCTGGAACAAACAGTCTCCCCGGAGGTCCAACAGGGGCGTCCCCCTGAGCCTCCAATACCTCCTCCTCCAGCTCAGAGCATACTGCCGAAACCACCACCCCCTCCTGAAGGATAGGAATCGGGTCGTCCGTTTTCCCGGCCCCAGGGAAACTGCGAGATAAGGCATCCGCCTTTACATTTTTTGACCCAGGACGATATGTAACGACAAAATTAAACCTGGTAAAAAACAATGACCACCTAGCTTGTCTGGGATTCAGACGTTTCGCGGACTCCAGTTATAGCAGGTTCTTGTGATCGGTGATGACTGTGACCGGATGGACTGCCCCCTCCAAAAAATGGCGCCACTCCTCAAAAGCTAACTTAATGGCCAAGAGTTCCCTATTGCCGACATCGTAATTCCTCTCAGCGGACGACAATTTTTTAGAGAAAAAGGCGCACGGATGCCACTTACCAGGGGACGAACCTTGTGACAATACTGCTCCCACCCCTACCTCGGAAGCGTCTACCTCTACAATGAATGGCTGTGACGCATCAGGTTGAATGAGTATGGGTGCCGAGGCAAAACATTTTTTCAAGCAGGAGAATGCTTGACAAGCCTTGTCAGACCACCTAGAAAAATCCGTCCCCTTTTTAGTCATGTCTGTGAGAGGCTTAACCATGGACGAGAAATTACGAATGAACTTCCGGTAATAATTAGCAAACCCCAGGAAACGTTGTAGTGCCTTAAGATTCTCTGGCCGATCCCACTCAAGAACTGCCCGCACTTTCCCAGGGTCCATACGAAAACCGGACGCTGAAACCAGGAAGCCTAAAAACTGGAGTTCCTGTACGGCGAACACACACTTTTCCCATTTGGCATACAGTTTATTATCCCGCAAGATCTGTAACACCTGCCTAACGTGCTCCTGATGAGACACCAGATCTGGCGAGTAAATTAAGATATCATCCAGATATATGACAACAAACTGTCCCACCAGGCGGCGAAAAATGTCATTAACAAAGTGTTGGAACACCGCCGGGGCATTAGTCAGACCGAATGGCATGACAAGGTTCTCATAATGCCCCTCCGGAGTGTTAAAAGCCGTCTTCCACTCATCCCCCTCCTTCATCCTAATCAGATTGTACGCCCCCCTGAGATCCAACTTAGAGAACCATTTGGCGCCCACGATCTGATTAAAGAGATCGGGAATAAGTGGGAGTGGATACGGATCTCGGACCGTAATCCGATTAAGTTCACGGAAATCCAGGCAAGGGCGTAGGCCTCCATCTTTCTTCTTAACAAAGAAGAACCCCGCAGCCACCGGTGAAGATGAAGGTCTAATATGCCCCTTAGCCAGACTTTCTGAAATATAATCCTTCATGGCCTGCCTCTCAGGACCAGAAAGGTTATACAACCTAGCTTTAGGTAACTTGGCCTCAGGGAGCAGTTTTACAGAACAGTCATACTCGCGATGAGGAGGTTGTTCCTGACACCCTTTCTCCGAGAATACATCCTCAAAGTCCGCCAGAAATGGAGGTAAGACCCAAGGAGTAACCGCACCGATGACCGTGTTCATGCAGTTTTTATTACAGAATTTACTCCATTGGCTTATCTCTCTGGTTTGCCAATTAATAACCGGGTTATGCTTAGTTAACCAAGGAAGGCCCAACACTATAGGAGTGGGAAGACCCTCCAACACGTAGCAAGACAACAGTTCTTTATGTATCGCCCCCACTTGAAGTTTTACGTCATGCACAGCTTGCAAAAAACTTCCCTGACCGAGAGGCCTGGCATCGATCGAGAATATGGGGATGGGTTTAGCCAACTCACTCAATCGCATACCTTGAACCCGGGCAAACCGAGCATCAACCAGATTAGCCCCGGCCCCACTATCCAGAAGAACAGATATCCTCTCAGTTCTCGTACCCACCACCACCTCCGCCGGTACGAGAAACTGAGACGAACCTAGGGACGAAATACCTACTCCCAGATTGCCGTCCACCACACAACCTGGGATCAACAGTTTTCCGACGACTCTTCACTCTGCAAGGGACGGGATGGACACCCCCCAATAAAATGTCCCTTTCTCCCGCAGAAGAAACACCTTCCTGTCTTATGGCGCACCACCGGTCCCCTCCCCCGAAATGATGTCCCTCCTAATTGCATAGGCTCCTCTGGACTGACCAGGGGAACCACCATATGAGGGGACCTTGTAGGAGGTGGAGTCATCACAGGGGGTCGAGTTATCCCGCACCTCTCCCGAAGCCGTCTGTCAACGCGAATAGCCAGGGCCATAGCGGCTTCCAGTGACGCGGGAGAGTCATACTGTGCCAACACATCCTGTAATTTGTCGGATAAACCTTGACAAAACTGGCTCCTAAGAGCCGGGTCATTCCACTGGGTGTCCGTGGCCCACCTACGGAACTCCGAACAAAATTCCTCCGCCGGACGATCTCCCTGCTGGATCCTACGTAACTTAGACTCAGCAAGGGAGATCCGATCTGGGTCATCATATACGAGTCCCAGAGCAGCGAAAAACCTATCCACTGACTGGAGAGCCGGGGAGCCCGGGGGAAGAGAGAACGCCCAAGATTGTGGGTCCCCTTGTAGGAGCGAGATGACAATTCCCACCCTTTGCTCTTCACTCCCCGATGACCGAGGCCGCAGCCGAAAGTACAATTTGCATGCCTCCCGGAAAACAAAAAACTTGTCCCGCCCCCCAGTGAACCTGTCAGGGAGAGCTACTTTAGGTTCTGGTCCGGCTTGCTCCAGAGGATGCAAAACCTTGGACCTAACATCCGCCAGCTCCATGGACAAACTCTGCAACTGCCGAGCTAGACCGGCTACTGGATCCATGGTAGCTGGAGAAAAACTAAGTGGGTCGGTGAAAATGTCACGCTGTCTCTGTATACTGGAGGTAGGGGGCCTAAGCTGACCCTAAGCTGGGGCCCTGACTAATCCCTCAACCTGGAGGTACTGTTAAAGGTGCAGAGGTCCAGGCCGCCAGCGTAACCCCTACCTCCTGAGGATCCCTGCACCTAAGTAATCTAGTCCTGAGAAGGACCCCGATCACAACAAAAGAGGACAAGTAATAATATGCCCACACACAGTACTTAGACGAACGAGACAGTACAAGGGAAAAACCAAAACCACCTTGCATACAAAAACTACACAACTACAACAGAGGAAACACCAACGGGAAAGGAGATAAATGATAAAGCGAGGAAGGGAAAAAACACTCCAAATACACTTATCTCAGAAACTCCAAATACCACGATCTGCTCTGTAAGTCTGTATGAAATGCTTTCACCGACACTTCCCAAACAGACCAGCAGGTATTTGAAGGAGACTCACTACAGCAGCATTGATTGCAGCTGGGCGAGGCTGGACCTCGTCTAGCACAGAGAGAGAGAGAATTAACTCCCTCACTGCCGAAAACACAAAGCACCAAAAAGTCAGCTGTGAGAAGTCAGGCTGTGTAATCGTGACGATCTTCGTGGCGACACACCCGTGACACATCCTCTCCCTCACTATCAGTTTCAGAGACAAGGAAGGCGTATGCCTGCCTCCTCCGCTGAATACTGTTATTGGGATGAGCAGGACATTTTTTCACGTATGCGGTGTTTGTGTGTGTACTCAATTTTATTTAGGTGTGTGGTGTAGACTGTTTTATTTTGAAGAGAGAAAAAATAGTCTAGAAAAAAAAATCAAAACAAAACTTACTAAAATGATGTCCGGGCGCTGTTTTTTTTTTTTTTTTTTTTTACTAATGTTGTAGATGCTGATTACTACAGTATATTTTACTGTCCATAATGTAGTCCTATCAACTAATCTACATTTTTTTAAATTCTGTTTTCACACCAAAAAAAACAACCGGATGAAAGTCAGTGATGTGTTGCTGATAAGCTCTCAATGGCTGTAGGATGCACTCGCGGATGTGATTGTTTTTTCCCACTTTACTTTGTGAAGCTAACCCTGACTAAATTCAGTAAACAATACTGTAGTGGATGCTGATTAGTACGGTATATTTTTACTGTCCCTAATCTAATCATATGAACTAATCTGTCATGGAGGAAATTAAAAGCCATGATAAAAGCCTCTCTACTGGCTAACACTGTACAAAGATATATATTTTTTCCTGGAACAGGAGAGCTTGCATTCTCTTCTATGCAGTTGACCCCCTCCTTTGGAATTAGGTAACCATAGATACGGCAATGGCTAAACAGATATGAGGCATGGCTTCAGGAATGTGGAGCAGATTTACGATTGAGATAAGAGATTTAGAAGCTTAAAGATTTGGGATTTTCTTTGTCTGCTCACCAGAAAAGTAAGAAGGGAGGTTTGCATGAACTGAGTTGATCCAATAGATGGATAAATTATATTATCAGAAACGTGATGATGTGGCTAATGCAAAGCATAGGTTCAGGTAACTGCACGATGACCAGAATTCTGTCAATTGAATATGGACCTACACCTGGCATATCTGGTCTCTATGTAAAGATCATGATACAAAATATGATGTTGATATTGAGCACATGCGACTTTCCGAAGCAAAGATATAGTCAATTTAGGGAATCTCACAATTTTCTGAAAACTTTAAAGTCCAGCCCTGTAGGAGTAATGATGGGAGGGGTGTGGGTATAACTTAGAGCTAATAAAAGGCAACTGCCAATTTTTGGGCATTAAAGTACTAGGAGGCACAGTTCACTGTAGGTACTGTCCGTCTTTCCGGAGAAGCCACTTTCCATATACCTGAAGCCAGTGCTATGACGACAGGTCTAGTAAGTTTTCTTGATTTTTCCTTTTATTTTATGTAATTGTGTATTCTGTATTGTTTTGTTCCCTTTGTAAAATCTTTTGTATATTTTTATAAACCATGCCTATCGTTCTGGATTAAATATAAAATTTAATAATTCTGTTCCTTTTGTTCTGTAAACTGCACCCGAAGCCATACACTACCAGAACCAGGTGCCCAGTCAGTCTGTATAAAACCCTACTGGTGGTGGCAGCTAATAATAATGCTTGAAGTTAGCAGTGATCCTATGGGCGTATATACATATATTCCATGTATTGGAATCCGTAGGTGTATATATCATTCGGGCATTGTTAGTTTTCCAATAACTGGCAGAGCGCTATATGCTCAAGAGATAACAGCAGGTGGTTCGGTGTGACCTTCCCAGGCTGCGATAATCTTGACATAATCTAAAAATGTTTTTAAATTTTTTCTTCACATAAAAAAAAATCAACCGGAGGTTGCTCAATAATGTGCGTCACCGACCAGCTATTGGCGACTGTAGGACGCATGCAGGGATGTGGTGCAAGAAGGGGATGAAAAAAATTGACAGGAAACAAAAAAGTCCTTGCCAAAAGCGAGCACGGGTGCCGATCAGTGATGTGCATCTGATCAGCGGTTCGACGGCTGAACACATACGGAGAGGTGCAAAGAGGGGGGGGGGGCTGAAATAGATGGGGATAATAAAAGTCCTGGAAAAACAGCAAGCACAAATGCTGAAAAGTGATTTGCGTCACTGATTAGCTCTCTGTTGCAGAAGGGGTGTAGATGGGAGGAGGTTAGGGAGAGTGGGAAAAAGGAGGAGGAGGATTGGAGTGGATTAGGAAAAATTAGGGATCAGGAAAGTCTTCTTTGTAGAACAGCAGCAGCAACAACAACAGCAGTGATGGCACAAGCTACAAAATGTCTGTGGCACCACAAGGCTCAGCACAGTGCAACAAAACAGCACTATGACCACTCTGCACACGTCCAAAGCTAGAATGAGAAAGTGCAGATGGTGCATAGCGAGGTCAAATTGCAATCTGATTGGTGCAATCTGATTGGTGCGATCAACGTCATCGTCCAATTGCATTAATCAGAGCTGGGCCTGGTGACTCTGTCGTTGCTAGGCTCCTACCGATCATAGGCTGAACATCGGTGTTTCAGGCAATTTAATTGCCTGAAACACTGAAAACGCTGTGATTGGCTGTTCAGTATTGAACAGCCAATCACAGCGATCGTAGTTATGGGGGTGCGGCGCCAGCCCCCGTGGCAACGACGATTCCCACTGCCCTACTGTGAGAATCAACAGGCACCTTAATGTGATAACTGCCGCTTTGAAGATGCAATGTATCAATATGTTCAAGGATAATAAGTACTTACCAACCTGTACGTATGGATACGTCCAAGATCGTGAAGGGGTTAAGGCATTTAGGCTTGGAAAACGAGATGCTTCAGTGGATATTGTCCTTGTATTTGGCGCCCTCAGCCAGAGACCGAGTGAACAGATTTTTTTTTTTAATATTAACAATGCTATGTTCCATGCTGCCCTTTATCTCCTGTTATTTTCATCTTCACGATAGAACCATTTCTCAGACACATAAGAGCCGACAAAGATGTTTAGGTATTAAAATCCACCAAATTACACACAAAATCACGGCCTATGCGGAGGACCTTCTCTTTTTTTTTTGTAAGCAAACCAAGTTTCTCCCCATCTAACCTTATGCACGAATTCCAGATATACGCTCAATTATCCAATTTTAAGATTAATTTTTCAAAGTCTGAAGCATTAAATATCAAGCTTCCTTTTACCCTCATAAAGAAACTTAATTCTTTTGCATAGGTACATACACTGCTCAAAAAAATAAAGGAACATTCAAATAAAACATTTTAGATCTGAATGAATGGAATATTTTCATTGAATACTTTGTACAGAACAAAGTTGAATGTGCTGACAACAAAATCACACAAAAATCATCAATGGAAATCAAATTTATTAACCAATGGAGGCCTGGATTTGGAGTCATCCCTAAAATTAAAGTGGAAAAACACACTACAGGCTGATCCAACTTTGATGTAATGTCCTTAAAACAAGTCAAAATGAGGCTCAGTATTGTGTGTGGCCTCCACGTGCCTGTATGACCTTCCTACAACGCCTGGGCATGCTCCTGATAAGGTTGCGGATGGTCTTCTGTGGGATCTCCTCCCAGACCTGGACTAAAGCATCCGCCAACTCCTGGACAGTCTGTGGTGCAACGTGACGTTGGTGGATGGAGTGAGACATGATGTCCCAGATGTGCTCAATCGGATTCAGGTCTGGGGAACGGGCGGGCCAGTCCATAGCTTCAATGCCTTCATCTTGCAGGAACTGCTGACACACTCCAGCCATGTCAGGTCTGGCATTGTACTGCATTAGGAGGAACCCAGGGCCAACCGCACCAGCATATGGTCTCACAAGGGGTCTGAGGATCTTATCTCTGTATCTAATGGCAGTCAGGCTACCTCTGGCGAGCACATGGAAGGCTGAGTGGCCCTTCAAAGAAATGCCACCCCACACCATTACTGATCCACTGCCAAACCGGTCATGCTGAAGGATGTTGCAGGCAGCAGATCGCACTCCACAGCGTCTCCAGACTCTGGCACGTCTGTCACATGTGCTCAGTGTGAACCTGCTTTCATCTGTGAAGAGCACAGGGCGCCAGTGGCGACTTTGCCAATCCTGGTGTTCTGTGGCAAATGCCAAGCATCCTGCACTGTCTTGTGCTGTGAGCACAACCCCCATCTGTGGACATCGGGCCCTCATACCACGCTCATGAAGACGGTTTCTAACAGTTTGTGCAGACACATTTGCGGCCTGCTGGAGGTCATTTTGCAGGGCTTTGGCAGTGCTCCTCCTGTTCCTCCTTGTACAAAGGGCGGGGGTAGCGGTCCTGCTGCTGGGTTGTTGCTCTCCTACGGCCCCCTCCACGTCTCCTGGTGTACTGACCTGTCTTCTGGTAGCGCCTCCAGCTTCTGGACACTACGCTGACAGACATCGCAAAGCTTCTTGCCACAGCTCGCATTGATGTGCCATCCTGGATGAGCTGCACTATCTGAGCAACTTCTGTGGGTTGTAGAGTCCGTCTCATGCTATCACGAGTGTGAAAGCACAACCAACATTCAAAAGTGACCAAACCATCAGCCAAAAAGCATTGGTACTGAGATGTGGTCTGTGGTCCCCACCTGCAGAACCACTCCTTTATTGAGGGTGTCTTGATAATTGCCAATAATTTCCATCTATTGTCTATTCCATTTGCACAACATCATGTGAAATTGATTGTCAATCAGCGTTGCTTCCCAAGTGGACAGTTTGATTTCACAGAAGTTTGATCCACTTGGAGTTATATTCTGTTGTTTAAGTGTTCCCTTTATTTTTTTGAGCAGTGTAGTTTTTAAGGTTGAAGGAAGACTAAGTCCATCTAGTTCAGCCCATAGCCTAACATGTTGATCCAGAGGAAGGCAAAAAAAACCCATGTGGCAAACACTAAGCTTCCTTCCTGACTCCATACAGCAATCAGATTTGTTCCCTGGATCAACGCCTTATCACGGAATCTACTATATATAACCTGTAATATTATACTTTTCAAGAAAGACATCCAGGCCCTTCTTAAATTTTAGTAGTTAATCACTCATTACAACATCTTGCGGCAGAGAGTTTCATAGTCTCACTGCTCTTACAGTAAAGAATCCGCGTCTATGATTATGATTAAACCTTCTTTCCTCCAGACGTAGAAGATGCCCCCCTTTCCCCATCTCAGGCCTCAAAGTAAAAAGATCAGTAAAAAGGTCTTTGTACTGTCCCCTCATATATTTGTACATAGTGATAAGATCACTCCTAAGTCTTCGTTTTTCCAAACTAAAGAACCCCAAGTGTAATAACCTGTCTTGGTATTGCAGACCCTCCATACCTCTAATAACCTTGGTCGCTCTTCTCTGCACCCGATCTACTTAAGCTATGTCTTTCTTATACACTGGAGACCAGAACTGTACACAGTATTCTAAGTGTGGTGACACTAGTGAGTTGTATAGAAGTAAAGTTATGTTCTCTTCATGAACATCTATGCCTCTTTTAATGCATCCCATTATTTTATTTACCTTTGCAGCAGCTGCCTGACACTGGCCATCAAAATGTGAGCTTGTCGTCCACCAATACACCCAGATCTTTTTCGGTGACAGTTTTGCCCAGTGTTTTACAATTAAGCATATAATTATACATTTTATTTCCTCTGCCCAAGTGCATTACCTTACATTTATCCCCATTAAAGCTCATTTGCCATTTATCAGCCCAAGCTTCTAGTTTACATAGATCCTCCTGTAATATAAAATTGTTCTCCTCTGTATTGATTACCCTGCAGAGTTTAGTGTCATCTGCAAATATTGAAATACTACTCTGTATGCCCCCTACAAGGTCATTAAAAAATATGTTAAAAAGAAGCGGGCTCAATACTGACTCCTGTGGTACCCCACTGTTAACTGAGACCCAGTCTGAGTGTTTTCCATTAATAACCACCCTTTGTTTCCTATCACTGAGCCTATTCTTAACCCACTTACATATATTTTCCCCTATCCCCATTGTTCTCATTTTATGTATCAACCTTTTGTGTGGAACCGTATCAAAAGCTTTAGAAAAGTCCATATACACAACATCCACTGCATTTCCTTGGTCCAGTCCAGAACTTGCCTCCTCATAAAAACTGATCAGATTAGTTTGACAGGAACGGTCCCTCGTAAACCCATGTTGATATTGGGTCATGAGGTTATTCTTCTTCAGATACTCTATTACAGCATCTCTTAGGAAACCCTCCAGGATTTTACCCACAGTAGAGTTTAATCTTACTGGCCTATAATTTTCAAGTTCAGTTTTTGTCCCCTTTTTGAATATTGGCACCACATTTGCTATACGCCAGTCGTGTGGTACAGACCCTATTATTATGGAATCTTTAAAGATGAAAAATAATGGTCTATCTATGACGTTACTTAATTCCTTCAGTACTCGTGGGTGTATCCCATCTGGGCCCGGGGATTTGTCAACTTTAGTGATTTTTAGACGCTGCAGTCCTTCTTGCTGGGTTAAGCAAGTGACATCTAATGGAGAATTTTTGTTATCACTAATCATGTTTTCTGTCATGCGATTTTCTTGTGTAAATACGGTTGAAAAAAAATCATTTAGCATATTGGCTTTTTACTCCTCCACCATTTCACCCAGACTATTTTTAAGGGGGCCAACACTATCATTTTTTAGTTTCTTACTATTTATATAGTTAAAGAATATTTTGGGATTATTTTTACTTTCTCTGGCAATGAGTCTCTCTGTCTCAATCTTTGCTGCCTTGATTTGTTTTTTACAGAATTTATTTAATTTTCTATATTTATTTAATGCCTCATCACTACCTACTTGCTTTAGTTCTCTAAATGCTTTCTTTTTGTCACTTATTGCGCCCCTTACAGCTCTATTTAGCCATAGTAGTTTCCTCCTATTTCTAGCATGTTTATTCCCATAGGGTATATACTGTGCACAGATCCTATTCATGATGCTAATAAATGTTTCCCATTTGCTTTGTGTAGATTTATGTCTCAGGATATCATCCCAGTTTATTGCACTAAGATCATCTCTCAACCGTTGGAAATTTGCCTTCCTGAAGTTTAGTGTCCTTGTAACCCCTCTACTGCACATCTTATTAAAGGATACATGAAAACTTATTATTTTGTGATCACTATTACCCAAGTGATTCCCAACTCGCATAATTGATATGCGGTCTGGCCTGTTGGTTAATATTAGGTCTAGCAGTGCCCCCCCTTTTTGTTGGGTCCTGAACCAGTTGTGAAAGGTAATTGTCTCTCATAGTTGTCAAAAACCTATTACCTTGGCTGGAACTACAGGTTTCTGTTCACAATGTATTTCGGGATAGTTAAAGTTCCCCATAATAATGACTTCTCCTTGAGTCTCTGCTTCATCTATTTTATCTATTAGGATATTCTTCGCTGCCTTCCTTATTTTTGGAGAATTACAACAAACCCTTATCAGTAATTTATTATTTTTTCCCCCTCCCCTTATCTATTTTTTAGCTTCAGATGAGTCCACCAAACTTTGAACTACCTAGGTATACGTCTTTCATCTAATCTCCAATCACTGTATCAATGTAATTTTTTTAAGTTTGATTAACTCTATTACTGGGTGACACTGATAGGTTGTCAAAATCTACTTTTATGTGGTTTGGCAGATGCCAGATTTTTAAGATAAAGTTCTTGGAATAATATTCATATCTTCTGCAATCCCTTCCTATTAAAATACTGCAAGTGTTCTTTAAAACAATGTCTTCGATCCAGAACGCCTTTATTTGGGCCAAAACAACTGCCAGACTTATTAAACACTCAATTCTCTGCAGACCTAAGGTCAGAGATGTTATAGACCTTTTGACATTAAGCTTTATTATCTGGCTGGACATCTTGCTCGAGTAGTTGATTAGTGCCGAAATGGTACACAAAGAGCAAAGCTTTAGCTCCTTTCCACTGTGTGCCCTTCCTTGGACTTCTACTTCTGTCCCAACTATTTGAAAACACATCCAACAATTGGTCCCACTCTAAATTACTGCCAAAACGCAATTTTCCAATATTTGCCATTATTCCCAATACTTATTCACCCTGATTTTGTACCAAGTCAATCAGACCCTATTTTCAAGACATGGATTAATGCAGGCTTGGATTGAGCGGAGAGCTTAGGTAACAGCAATGATGGGCTCTCTTTTGAATGTCTATAGGTACTTTCTGAGTTGGCCCCAGTAGTGTAGCTACCGGGGGGTCAGAAGGGGCTGTGGCCCAGAGCTCGGAGGGGGCCCACTCGGAGCTATGCTATTGTTACTGTATCCGGCATGCGCAGCACCCAATACAGTTACACTCTGGGCAGAGCAGGGAGACTATGTCCCTTCACTGCCCGGCGGCCGCTTGCGGCCCTTAAGCAGGAGGGGGGGCCCCCGGTGCCAACATCGGGTCCCCCCCCCACCCATCACCGCAAGTTCACTGATGATGGGGAGCACGACGCTCCCTCTCCCATCAGTCCCCACTCTGCATCTGCATCACTTGGCCCCCGGCCTGCTGTGCTTAAGATGTGCGGGCCGGGCACGGCACTCAGAGCAGCGAGGGAACGAGGAGGAGAGGTGAGTATTGTGCTTATTCATTATTTGCCGGGGGAGGGAGGGGCCGACATTATACTACGGACCTTGCCTATGTGGGGGGGGCGTTATATTACAGACTGCCTATAAGAGGGGGGATACATTATACTACATACTCTGCCTATGGGGAGGTGGGGGACATTATACTACAGACTCTGCCTATGAGGGGGGGAGCATTATACTACAGACTCTGCCTATGAGGGGGGGGGCGTTATACTACAGACCCTGCCTATGAGGGGGGTGGAGACATTATACTACAGACTCTGCCTATGGGAGGGGAATTATACTACAGACTTTGTCTATGGGGGGCATAATTATAGTACGGACTCTGCCTATGGGAAGGGCGGGGGAGCACTATATTACAGACTGTGCCTATGGGGGGGATAATTATATTTCATACTCTGCCTATGGGAAGGGGGGGATCATTATACTACACACTCTGCCTATGAGTGTGGAGCATTATACTACAGACTCTGCCTAAGAGGGGCATTATACTATATGTAGGCTATTTGTACAGTGTGGGGATTACAGTTAGGGTCATACAGTGTGGGAGATAATGTGGGGGGTCTTTCCACAGTGTGGGGGCCATCATACAGTGTGGGAGATAATGTGGGGTCTTTGCACAGTGTGGGGGCCTTCATACAGTGTGGGAGATAATGTGGGGTCTTTGTATAGTGTGGGGGCCATCATACAGTGTGGGAGATAATGTGGGGTGTTTGCACAGTGTGGCGGCCATCATACAGTGTGGGAGATAATGTGGGGGTCTTTGCACAGTGTGGCGGCCATCATACAGTGTGAGAGATAATGTGGGGGTCTTTGCACAGTGTGGGGTCCATCATACAGTGTGGGAGATAATGTGGGGCCTTTGCACAGTGTGGGAGCCATTATACCATGTTGGAGACATAAGTTTGGAGTCTACTAAGCGGTCAGTATACTGTGTGTGGGGATACTATACAGTGAGGGGCATTATACTGTGTATAAGAGCATCATACTGTGTAGAGGGGAGCTGTACAGGGGGGAGACTCAGGACATTATTAAATCTTAAGTGGGCACTTATCGTTAGGTTATTGTGAATGTCAAAGGGGCACACAGAGGGCGATATTAATTTCTAGGGGGCAAAATGTTGGCAATGTTTTCTAAGGCACTTGCACACGGCATTACTATATTCTAGAGGTTTGTTTTACCATCTAGAGGACGAACAGTAGGTGCAGTAATAGGAACACAAATGGCAGCAGCAGCTCAGTATTGGATTATCAGCAGGATGGAGGCGTTTGTGCAGGTTGGAAATAGATGGGGTCGGTGCCTGAAATGTAAGGAGTCAAAATGTGTCTTTGTTGTGATCTCTGCAGACCTGAGACTCTGAGTCCTGGATGGAGGAGTTGTCATGTCTGTCTGGGCCAGATGGAAAAGACTGGAAAAGTGAACAATTTAATCAGAATGAACAACGTCAGCTCTAAGTCACCATATATAACTGTGCTGTGATCTTATTTGTTCTGGTAATATCAATGCTGGTCTTTCTATAGAGATTTTCAGTAACAGCGCGGTCATCTGCTGAGGTTCTCCTACATCCACTATCTGGGTGCTTCACCATAGGTGTAATCAGGGTTACCTGGTTAGAAGCCCACTCAGAAGTTTTGCCCCCCCTGAACCAAAACCCTAGCTACACCTCTGGCTGGCCACTTTGGAGGTGCCTGCAATTAAAACAATAGCCAATAATAATATTAGCAAACTCCTCCAATTAGAAATGTATGATAGTTTTTCTGATTTGCTATGTCTCTTCTAATGAGCAGGCATTGCAGGACCTTAGGTATCCATGGTTGCGACCACTAGCAACTAACTCACTATAACAGTGGTCGTAACCATGGATACCTAAGGTCCTGCACATGAGGAAAAAGACATAGCTAATCAGAAAAACTATACTACATTTCTAATTGGAGGTATTTGCTAATAATATTATTATTATTACACCTACTACATATTGGGATAGGATCTTGGAGATGAGAATACCCCTTTAAGGAAAAACGGTATATAGATTTCAGTTAGGGTCAATATCCCTAACAGTGTCGTTACCTTACCGCGTAGGTTGGCACCCTAAGGGAACGAAGTGACTCCCCTGCTCAACGTCTGCTCACTCTCACTGACCCTGTTGAACCCTGCAAAGTTATAGTGCCACCGTGAAAAAAGAATAGCAAGCAAATATATAGACGTACAAGAAAGCCAAAATGAAGGTATAAAAAGTCAATTTTTAATATCCAATGCACATATATCTCGTCAGGTGAATGTGGTTCTAGATACTACACACATTACCAAAAGGAGGCTTTAATAGATAGACTGGATAGATCACACATATGTCAACAGAAGAGGGCATAGGGAATAAGGACCCTACTCTTGATATGGCTCCCCGTCTCAATGTCGGCTTTTCCTTAGTGGCCATAGATTAACCTATAAGGGGGCGGCACAGATATCAACTAACAGTAGATGGATGGATGTGACAACGAATAGCTTAGATCATACATCAAAACCAATATTTATGGTGCAGATAAGCATATAACCATAACAGATGATATGTCAATCCGGTCCACATACATACTCAAAAGATAGAAATACACAATAGGTCTTGTGAACGTTATCAAATGACCAGATCAAAATTAAGTTCCTGTTAAGGCCCCTAGATTCGGAAGGAATTTGATATAACTCAGTAAATATGCAGAAGGTAATGCAGTAGTAGTTGGGAATATCTAAAATTATACCTTCAAATAGGCAATGTTCACCTTTTATTCCTGCACAGTTCCTTGATAATAGATATCAAGCTATTGCACTTGCCCAATGGCCTAGAAAAGGTTAGCTGAAAATGACATACCTTCGGTCCAGGCTGATCAGACTTGCATACTCGAGTCTTATGCAGACTAGAGGTAATAGAGTAGCTTAAATATAATTTTATAATAACCCAGGGGAATATATAAACCAGGGAACTGACAATTCAAAATCAGTGCATCAAAAGGAGCCTATGTAACCACAGGAACATTTAATTATAGACTGATAGCCCACAAGTAAGACATTTAAATAAGTGTCTGTAATGTACTTATCCTTATTGATGTCCTAATTTTCATCCCTATGCGTTTCCCCCTTCTAATGGCAGGGGTTCATTGGGGAATCGGTACAAATGAAGGATGTTTCCATATGTGCACTGTTCCAGATAGAAGTGTTGATGTGCTGGTCTGGAACGCACGCAGCATTCTACATTTATTATGGCACAGAGGCTTCCCATTTCCAGGCCCATTTCATTCTCCTAGTATCACATCCAACCCAGCCCCTTCTCATCAGAATTGCCAGTGATG
Organism: Phyllobates terribilis; assembly: GCF_046119375.1. Lineage (NCBI taxonomy): Eukaryota > Metazoa > Chordata > Amphibia > Anura > Dendrobatidae > Phyllobates > Phyllobates terribilis. Next base: position 5,311,918 of record NW_027362771.1, on the reverse strand, counting down.
GGTCTAAAATATGTACCCCCAATCCAAAGAATCACCGTGGGGGACACCTGCCAATAAAGTAAATCCAATGCCGCACTGAAACGCAAATGCGTTCCACGTCCTAGCCACATGACTGGAACTTCTCCGGTGACATGACCAGAACTGGGCACCTGAGAAGTCTCATGTGCTCCAGACAAAGATGCCAGGGCGGGCCAAACAGTCGGAAGTGTGTGAATGCTAATCATGTCTGGTCAACCAGGGCTGTGGAGTCGGTAAGCGAAACCTCTCACTCCTCAATTTCCAGGACACTGACTCCACGACTCCCTGACTCCGACTCCCTCATACATGGCTCATGTTTAAGTGATAAATTTACTGTAGCACAGATTCATCTCAGCTAAAAATCTAGACCCTTAGATCAGGAATAGGACAGATATTTAGAGGACATTTCATGACTTTGCCAAATTCTTATGAAAAAAATATTCCCCACAAACCGCACTGAACTATTGTACCTAATTTGTTATATATTTTAGGAGTTGGAGTCAGTTCATTTTATACCAACTCAACCAAAATGGACAGCGACTCCACAACTCCGACTCCAACTCCACAGCCCTGTGGTCAACACAAAAGAAGAGAAATATGTTCCATCTGGGAACCAATGGGGCAGAGTTACAATAAATGCAAAAAACTATACCATGTCCATTGTTTACGGGAGGAGTGGCCAAAGGCCAAAATGGACAACACAAATGTCCATTGTTGCGACACATAAGGGTGTGAAGGTTTCACAAATTTAAGATACAGTACAGACCAAAAGTTTGGGCACACCTTCTCATTTAAAGCTTTTTCTGTATTTTCATGACTATGAAAATTGTACATTCACACTGAAGGCATAAAAACTATGAATTAACACATGTGGAATTATACACTTAACAAAAAAGTGTGAAACTACTGAAAATATGTCTTATATTCTAGGTTCTTCAAAGTAGCCACCTTTTGCTTTGATGACTGCTTTGCACACTCTTGGCATTCTCTTGATGAGCTTCAAGAGGTAGTCACCGGAAATGGTCTTCCAACAATCTTGAAGGAGTTCCCAGAGATGCTTAGCACTTGTTGGCCCTTTTGCCTTCACTCTGCGGTCCAGCTCACCCCAAACCATCTCGATTGGGTTCAGGTCTGGTGACTGTGGAGGCCAGGTCATCTGGCGTAGCACCCCATCACTCTCCTTCTTGGTCAAATAGCCCTTATACAGCCAGGAGGTGTATTTGGGGTCATTGTCTTGTTGAAAAATAAGTAATGGTCCAACTAAACGCAAAGCGGATGAAATAGCATGCCGCTGCAAGATGCTGTGGTATCCATGCTGGTTCAGTATGCCTTCAATTTTGAATAAATCCCCAACAGTGTCACCAGCAAAGCACCCCCACACCATCACACCTCCTCCTCCATGCTTCACGGTGGGAACCAGGCATTTAGAGACCATCCATTCACTTTTACTGCGTCACACAAAGACACTGTGGTTGGAACCAAAGATCTCAAATTTGGACTCATCAGATCAAAGCACAGATTTCCACTGGTCTAATGTCCATTCCTTGTGTTCTTTAGCCTAAACAAGTCTCTTTTGCTTGTTGCCTGTCCTTAGCAGTGGTTTCCTAGTAGCTATTTTACCATGAAGGCCTGCTGCACAAAGTCTCCTCTTAACAGTTGTTGTAGAGATGTCTGCTGCTAGAACTCTGTGTGGCATTGACCTGGTCTCTAATCTGAGCTGCTGTTAACCTGCGATTTCTGAGGCTGGTGACTCGGATAAACTTATCCTCAGAAGCAGAGGTGACTCTTGGTCTTCCTCTTCTAGGGCGTGCCTCATGTGAGCCAGTTTCTTTGTAGCGCATGATGGTTTTTGCAACTGCACTTGTGGACACTTTCAAAGTTTTCCCAATTTTTCACACTGACTGACCTTCATTTCTTAAAGTAATGATGGCCACTCGTTTTTCTTTACTTAGCTGCTTTTTTCTTGCCATAATACAAATTTTAACAGTCTATTCAGTAGGACTATCAGCTGTGTATCCACCTGACTTCTGCACAACACAACTGATGGTCCCAACCCCATTTATAAGGCAAGAAATCCCACTTATTAAACCTGACAGGGCATACCAGTGAAGTGAAAACCATTTCCGGTGACTACCTCTTGAAGCTCATCAAGAAAATGCCAAGAGTGTGCAAAGCAGTCATCAAAGCAAAAGGTGGCTACTTTGAAGAACCTAGAATATAAAATATATTTTCAGTTGTTTCACACTTTTTTAAGTATATAATTCCACATGTGTTAATTCATAGTTTTGATGCCTTCAGTGTGAATGTACGATTTTCATAGTCATGAAAATACAGAAAAATCTTTAAATGAGATGGTGTGTCCAAACTTTTGGTTTGTACTGTACACTAGGTAACTGCTCTCCTCCAAATTAAAGTTGTCCGAGTGCATGCAGAGAAGCTAATTAACCAAATCTGCTAATCTGGTTGAAAAACTTTCACTCCGAGACTGAACCACCAAAATGGCATACTTTATTCCGTAGACATGGGGTTAAATATTTTTCACCTTCTAGGTCGGATTAGTAAAATTCATTGCTCTTTCTGATAATGCGGCACACTGCAATTTGTTCATCCATGTATCTTTTGGCCTTAGGATTTCTGATGGGAGGGGTGAGTTCATCTCTCAGCGCCATCTTTGCCAACTCGACATGAATGTCTCTGTTATCAGCCATGCACATGCATACATCATTCTCAGGAAATCATTTAGTTGGTCGTGTCTACAATAAGAATGGAAACTGTCAGTTATATATTCATTAACTATTAACATAATCCATGTGCATATACACATTTGCATACATACATACATACACATAGATTATTCCATCATCCCTATATTAATTCACACTGATCACACTTAATTAATCTATTAAAAGAAACTTATTGATTTTCTATAATATATATATTTTACCTTGACAGACCCCCCCTAAATCAGTTATTTGCTTTTAATATCCATATGCTAAAAATCAGAGGGGGAGAAGAATTGACCCTATGTTAAGGCTATTCTGGAACCCTACGATGTGACGGGCGCCCCGTCCCGTTTGGACGGACCCACCGACGTTCCTAAATTTAACGCATACGAAGACCTACAGGAAAGGGATGGAGACCCTAAAAGATCTAGTGACTGGGTAATTGAGGGCCACCCCTAACACACAAATATGGATATTAACTTTACAAACTCATTTACTTCTGGTAATCTCTCTGGTACAACACTTTTGTTCTAAGGGGAACTGTTTGTTCATAGATTTTGAGAGCCTTAGTAACTTTCCCTGTGGGGCCGGTATTGTCTGGGATACAAGTACAACAATGCTCACCTATCATTTTGCATACCCCTCCTTTTTCTGCGAGTAACATGTCCAGAGCTATTCTGTTTTGAAAGGCCATTTTAGATGTGGGTGCTAGTTGGTCAGCTATCCTTTGTAAGGCATCTTTCGTGTAATTGACAAATTTTTGTTGGTTATAATATATGTAATTTATCCAATCTACGTTCTTGTTAACGGTTATTATGGGTATTATGGACTTCACTTGGTCTCAGCCTTAAATTCATCTGGCACCCCCCTAAGCACTCCTAGAATATCAATATATATATATGTGGGTCAAAACTGCCTTTGGGGTTAACTTCTCTCTTGGCCCTGTATGTACATGCAACCGCAGCCTTTTTTTTCTTCTTTGGATTCCAGGGACTCAGATATAAGGTAAACAGACATTATTGCTTTAGTTAAGGCACATTCCTCAGTCCATTTGCCCTCCAGTCTAATCCTAATCTTCATGTCACCACATTCAAGGAAGTGTTGTACCAGAAAACTGGAACTGGAATATCATTCCCTGTAGTAATAATTGCTTGGAATGCATGTGTTACCGTAACAAAGGCTGCCCCCCCCAGCTACTGTCGTCAGAAAAAGGAACATCAGGGTTGTGGGTCTGAGACCGCCTTCTTGCAATGGGATGTGTGGACCCATGATGTTCGGCCTTCAACCTTCACAGCCGTAGGTGATGTAAGCAGCACTTGGTAGGGCCCTTCAAATCTGGCATCCAGTGTGCTCCGTACCTGATTCTTGATCCAGACAAAATCTCCAGGCTGGATGCTGTGAGTACCTGGTTCAAGATCTGAGTCTGGAATAGAAGAATACACTGTGGCATGTGTTAATTTTAACTCTTTAGCAAGTCCGACAACAAAATTCACAAGCTTATTATTCCCTGAACTGAGCAGCTGTGGGTAATATCGACCCATTCTAGGTGGCTCCCCAAACAAGATCTCATATGATGTGAGCCCTGTGGGTTGTCTCGGGAGTATTTTGGACTGAGTATAGGGCAATAGGCAGCACCTCCGGCCATGGAAGTGACAATTCTTTACTGGCTTTAAGAATTTTGTTTTTCAAAGTGCCATTCATCCTTTCAACTTTGCCGCTACTTTCAGGATGATAAGGAGGAGTATGCAGGCCCAAATCCGCCCCAATCATCTCCCAGATTGATTTGGTAACTTCTGCAGTGAGGGCGGGTCCTTGATCACTTTCAATCACCTCTGGAATTCCGAATCTGCAGATAAGTTCTGCCAGAAACCTTTTCACTGTAGTTCTAGCAGTCACGTTGGCTGCTGGGTATGCTTCTGTCCAGCCTGAAAATATATCCACCACCACCAGAACATATTCATATCTTACACTCTTAGGTAAATTGCATATGATCAATTTGGATTCTCTGGAAAGGATACTGTGACTGTGCCAGCTTCTTCTTTGGGACATGTTCTGTTCTTCCGGGATTACAAGTGTTACAAATCTCACAGCTCCTAGTATAGTTTGTAGCAAGAACTGAGATCTCGGATGCAATATAGAGTTTGTTGACAGCTGAAATCATCTGATTCTTCCCTCTATGTACCTTTCCTTGATCCCACTGAACCACTTCAGCATACAGTGCTCTTGGCAGACATATTCTTTTTCCCATTCTCCAGATTCCATCCTTACAAAACGTTCCTCCCCGTCCGATCCATCCTTGTTTTTCTTCTTCTGTTACCGCATTCTGCCGGTCCACTAAACTCCTGTGTGCCAGATTCTCTTCCAGTCTTAGCTCCTCTTCATCTTCCTCCTCTTCTTCTTCGAACCCCAAATTTCTCATTCTCGTTTCTTCCTCATCCCCTCGTCTCTGACTTCTGGTGAGCACAAGCACCTCTGTACCCCCCGACACCTCTGCTTCCTCTGGAAATAATGGTTCCATAGCTGCTGCTTTTGCTATAATGTCAGCCAGATGATTCTCCTTGGCTTCTTCCGAATTCAGTTTCCCATGAGCCTTAATTTTGATCACAGCCACTTGCCCAGGTAACTTCAGAGCTTCGAGCAGACTTCTCACTGCCAATGCATTCCAGACTGGAGCTCCTCTGGCTGTCTTGTAGCCCCTCAGGGCCCATATCAGGCCAAAGTCGTGGGCAATCCCGAATCCGTACCTCGAGTCTTTGTGGATATTGGCCACTCGACTCTGCGCACTTGCAGGCTTCGGTCAGAGCATACATTTCTGCCTCTTGAGCTGACATATAAGATGGCAGTGGTCCAGCAGAAACAACCGTTGGTGGGGACACATATCCGATATGGTAAGATCCATATTCATCTGTGTATCTGGACCCATCCGTATACAGTATCAGATCCGCTTCAGGCAGTGGCTGCTCAGAGACAGTAGGTAGGTGAGAGGGTTCTGCCTTCATGACCTCAAGGCAATCATGGTCACTCGAATCAAGGTATTCATGATCTTCTGAGGACCCCCCTAAGTCTTCCGAGCAGTCTCCCCTTGACCGAGGAAGCAGAGTGGAGGGGTTCAAGACAGTACATTTCCGAAGAGCTATATTTTCTGGAAAAGGAGCTCACATTGAATTCTGACACGACGTTGCATAGGTAGATGGTTGTGCTGGGTTTGTGCAAGGATAGCTTTCAAATCATGTGAGGCTAGTATAGTTGTAGGATGGCCAAGTACAACATCTGCACCCGTGTTTGGAGGAGTTCTGTAGCTGCCAGCACTGCTTTGAGACAAGTTGCAGCTGTTTGCACCCCTGGAACCAATTTACTGGAATAATATCCGATGGGTCTCATGTGGCCTCCATGTTTTTGTGCCAGAACTCCTGAGGCATGGCCACACGCTTCAGAGACAAATAGAAAGAATAGAAATTCATAGTTGGGAATCCCCAGTGCAGCAGCTGAAATGATGAGTTCTTTCAACTGGTCCATTGCATCTTTAGCTTCTTGGTCAAAATGCAGGTCAAGCTCAGAAGAGTGGAATCGATCATATAGCGGTTGCATGAGAATTGACACGTTAGGGATCCACTGCCTGCAGTATGTGACCATTCCCAGGAAAGCTTGGAGTTGTTTGACCGTTCTCGGATACGGGATGTCACGGATGGCAGTTTTCCGCTATGCAGTGAGATGCTTGGTACTTTGGGATATGCAATGATCCAAAAACTCAACTTTGGTACAACACCATTGTAGCTTTCGCAGAGTAACTTTGCATCCGATGGTGGCCAGAAATTGGAGCAAAGAATAGCTGAACATGTGGCAAGTTTGGTCTTCGGGGTTCTCACTCTTCCAGAGTTGGAGACAGGTAGTTAAGGCCAGTGTGAAGTGATGAGGGGAGTTCTGAGCACCTTGAGGCATAACAGTCCAGGTGTACTGTACTCCTCTGTGTGTAAAAGCAAAAAGATGCTGACAGTCTGGATGCAGAGGCACACTGAAGAAGGCGTTTGCCAAGTCCATTACTGTAAAATGTGTTGCCTCAGGGGGATTTTCACTGAGTAATGTATGTGGATTTGGCACCACTGGGGTCTCCAGGATTGTAACTGCATTCACAGCTCTCAGATCTTGCATCATCCTAAATTTATCCGGTTCTCCTCTTGCAGTTTACTTCTTCACTGGAAACGGAGTATTAGCAGGAAAGGCACAGGGAATTAATGCTCCTTTCTTGAGTAATTCCTGGATCTGGGCATCTAATGATGCTTCTTGGGCTGCTTTCAGTGGGTACTGTGGGAGTCTGGGAATCCATGCACCTTTTTTCAGGAAAACTTGGACTGGCGGGACAGGCTGCCGGCCTATATCATCAGGACCTTGAAACCAGAGTTCAGGTGGTATGCAATCAAGATAATGCTGTGGTATGGCGGTTGTTGCAAATTGGATGACACACAATGGGAGGGCATGTACCTTTGTTTGTTCCTCTAATGATAACGGAGCAGAGACATCTAGATGCATTCCATACTCATCATATGATATCTGAGCATTTAACTTCTGGAGTAGATCTGCTCCCAACAAATTAAGCGGGCAGGTGTCTGAAACGAGCAATCTGGCCAGCAGCTTCTGTTCTTTCCAAATAGGCATTGGAAATGTTAGTCGGGATGAGTGTGGTTTTCCATCCACTCGCACACATGAAAGGAAATCATCAGATATAAGCGATTCATAGGGTAAATCTCTTGACTGTATCACTGATCTGGCTGCACCCGTGTTTACTAGAAAAGGTAAAGTTCTGTCCTATACATCAATTTTGACAGTAGAAATCAGTCCAGATTTAGTGGGGACGTTTTCAACTGAGGTCAAGGTGAGCACGGGTTTGCCATTGTCCTATGCGGGGTAATTATGGTCTTCCCCCGCAAACCGGCGTGGTGGGTCCCTGTTATTTTGGTACATCTGTTGCGGTGGCTGGTCTCTGTAATTCTGCACAGGTTCTCTTGGCATTGTCTCATACTCTCTCTTTGGTGGCTGCCATGATGGCTGTCTATACTCTTGGCGGGAGTACCATGGTTTCCCTTGGTAGCGTGAAGAATTTCTTCTTTCAAATTGCGGGTTCTAGAAGAGTGGCATCGAGCCATAGAAAGGATCCCCTCTATTCTCTGGACATTCTCTTCTGAAATGACCTGGTTGGTTACAACGGTGACAGATTGGTTCCTTTAGTCTTAAACTCGGTCCTCTGTACATTTGTTGAGGACCCATCCATCATGGTGTTGAGCGGTATAGTTGTTGTGGGTATCCTGGGGGATATGGCAACTGTTCTTATTGATTATCTGCAGGTTGATAGATTGCTGGAGCAGGCTCTTGAGCAGGCCTTGGAGCAGGCCTTGGTACAGCATTCAATTGGTTCTCTATAGCTTTAGCAATGACGAGTACCTTTCGCGGGGGCACGTCCACATATTCTGGTCTGGAGTCTGTAAGCTTCGCTGAGATGTCCTCTCTGAGTCCCCTATCAAATGAAGTGACTAGCAGATTCTGTTGGATCCTCTGAGCTTCATCGAACCCTTGATCCTTGAAGAGAGTATAGATTCTGGGGTAAAATTTTTCGACATTCTCCTGATTCTTGAGTACAGTCGAATACACTGGTAGATGAGTCTGTGAGCCGCTCCTCGGCCCATTACTGAAGTTGTTGACAAAAAGCTCCTCCTAATTGGTAAGTCTCCTTGTCTGTCACTTGGCTGTCATTCAGAGTTAATTGAATTATTGGCCAGAAGGCATCTCCTGCTTTAATGCTAGTGATTTAATGAAGATCTTTCCAAGTGGCTGAATAAGTTTGTTGAATATGTCTGATTCTTCTGTAGAATGCCATAGAGTGTCTGTCTGGGTCAGGTAGTTGACTAATCACTTGATTAGCTTGCGAGGGTGTGAATGCCACATATCTATTATGGTGATCTGGCTCTAGAGATTCTGACTGAGAAGATGTTGAGGGAGATACCGGCAACATAGCAACAGGAAGTGGGCTTGTTTGTCTAGGAAATAGTTCATTTGGTTTATCTTCTGAGGTCATCTGTCGACTGAGTGCGTCTGATCTAGCTGTGGCACTTTCCACAGCTTGGGTGAGAATTTGAGATTTATGATAATCATTGCTGATTAGTCTTATCTCCTCCAACATAGTTAATCCTCTATACTCCGGTATATCTTGGACTATTGCTTGGGCATAGGCTTGCATAGAAAATCCATACATTCCAGAACTTATAGCAGGAAGAGCAATAGAAGTAAGGTTCCTTGTTCCAGCATAGTTCAGAATATTGTTGATTGTATCTCTAAGTTGTGTCACACACTGATCATGATGATCTTCATCATACACGTTTCGGGTGTAGTGTGTATTGCGGCCTGTATTCCGGGTGTGCCAAGATGGCCACCACCGGAAGGAAGCACCCTACAGGAAGGGTGCGCCAAGATGGCCGCCACCAAAGGGGCATCTGGTCAGAAGCAGGAGGTGATGCAATGGGTGTAGCAACATGGCCGCTGCAGGAAGGGTTGGAACTTTGGGCGGACATAGGTATAACAGATGAGGATGGGGCACTAGGAGTGGCTTTGGTAGTAGCGAGGTGTGGGCCTCCTGAACATGCAACACAATAATCTGCTGACAATGGCTTCTGCTGGCCACAATTAGAACACGCCAAACAATTCATTGCGCCTCCATTATAGGGCAGTGGCGGAGGCATGGTGGGGGGAGGGGCGCAACAGTGGAGGTCTGGGACGTGGTGCCCCGCATGCAGGACAAGTATCTCTATTATCAGGATTCTGCTGACTGCAATTTGTACAGGTCCATCCCCCCCATCAGCCATTATCGGGCTTTGGCTGAAGAGCAGTATCTTTGTAATACACATAACATGGCGTCTTTTCCTTATTGTCTGTATTTTCTTCCTCCACCCACCCTTCTTTTGACAAATTCTCTGCTGTTCTATACCAATCCAAAGCTATTTGTAACAAACCTTCATCTTCTAGCTTGCCCTTTTTCTTCTTCATAATTTGTTGCCATTCTAGCGGCTTTAACCGGCTCTTATCTGGTAGCTCGCATATTTTAGTTAACTGTTTAAGTTTCTGCACATACTTTTTCCCTTTTTTTCGATAAACTCAGCGCATCCTTTTTCCACATTTATGCACTTTGCAACAACCCATTATCTTCCAGTTTTCCCGTTTTCACTAATTGCGGCATTCAACATCTCGTATTGTAATCTACCCCCCCCCCCGGGTACAGGTACAACCCACACAATGACATTACTCTTTTGGTTTTCTCTAAATATTTCCTTCCTTCTCTTCTAGCAACTATATCTTTGGGGTCCTGTCGCTCCTGATCGAGCGACCCCTGCGACACAAACAATGTCTTTAGTTTTTCCATGATTTTAGCTCCAGGTGTTCCGTCCCCTTAGACTTATGATCAGACCAGGCAGCTGATACACAAGTAGAATTGTAACAAGTCCCTACACTCCCTACAAAGCACTGAATTGATTCTTTTATGACTTAAGCACTGAACACCCCGCGCACCCGTGTCCTAATGATGTCTAGGCTTAACGATGCAGATGAGGATGCATACGGCTTAACGATGCAGTTGGCTCCCCGTGTATTCCACGTCTTAATAGAGGATTGGTTAACCCCGCGTGCCCGCGTCCTAATAACGTCTTAATACACGACTTATCAGTAACAACGTCACTCCCCGCGTGCCCGCGTTATAAACAAAGAAATATTCCTAAATTCTCAAGTGTATACTTGTACGCCCCTGCATACAAAGATCGTTCTAATGGGACAGGACACCTCAGATACCACAGAGCTGCAGTTAGCCAGGAGCGACTACACACCAGAGTTCTTAAGGGCCAGTCTAGACACCACAAACTCACCAGAGACCGCTCAAAATACGAGTAAGCACTACGGATTCATTAAATCTGCAGACTTACTGTATTCAGTGATGACAGTTAAGTCTCTCGCACTGAGCAGTCCCAGCTCGTCCGTAGGTCGTCAGGGATTGGGCACCCCGAGACCTAGAGTCCCCTCGAGTGTGATCCGAGTCACGGCACCATTTGTGGATGTTTCACCAATTTAAGATACACTAGATAAGTGCTCCCCTCCAAATTAAAGATGTCCGAGTGCATGCAGAGAAGCTAATTAACCAAATCAGCTAATCTGGTTGAAAAACTTCACTCAGAGACTGAACCACCAAAATGGCATACTTTATTACGTAGACATGGGGTTAAATACAACCCCTGGCAAAAATTATGGAATCACTGGGCTCGGAGGATGTTCATTCAGTTGTTTAATGTTGTTGAAAAAAAGCAGATCACAGACATGGCACAAAACTAAAGTCATTTCAAATGGCAACTTTATGGCTTTAAGAAACACTAAAAGAAATCCAGATTAAAAATGTGGTACTCAGTCAGGGTAATTTTTTTCAGACCAAGCAGAGGGAAAATATTATGGAATCACTCAATTCTGAGGAAAAATTTATGGAATCACCCTGTAAATTTTAATTTTCAAAATTAACAACTGCATCAAATTAGATCTGCTTGTTAGTCTGCATCTAAAAAGGAGTGATCACACCTTGGAGAGCTGTTGCACCAAGTGGACTGACATGAATCATGGCTCCAACACGAGAGATGTCAATTGAAACAAAGGAGAGGATTATCAAACTCTTAAAAGAAGGTACATCATCATGCAGTGTTGCAAAAGATGTTGGTTGTTCACAGTCAGCTGTGTCTAAAATCTGGACCAAATGCAAATAACATTGGAAGGTTGTTAAAGGCAAACATACTGGTAGACCAAGGAAGACATCAAAGCGTCAAGACCGGAAACTTAAAGCAATATGTCCCCAAAACAGGAAATGTACAACAAAACAAATGAGGAACGAATGTGAGGAAACTGGAGTCAATGCCTGTGACCAAACTGTAAGAAACCGCCTAAAGGAAATGGGATTTACATACAGAAAAGCTAAACATAAGCCATCATTAACACCTAAACAGAAAAAAACAAAGTTACAATGGCCTAAGGAAAAGCAATCGTGGGCTGTGGATGACTGGATGAAAGTCATATTCAGTGATGAATCGCGAATCTGCATTGGGCAAGATGATGATGCTGGAACTTTTGTTTGGTGCCGTTCCAGTGAGATTTATAAAGATGACTGCATGAAGAGAACATGCAAATTTCCACAGTCATTGATGATATGGGGCTGCATGTCAGATAAAAGCACTGGGGAGATGGCTGTCATTACATCTTCAATAAATGCCCAAGTTGACATTGATATTTTGGACAGTTTTCTTATCCTATCAATTGAAAGGATGTTTGGGGATGATGGCATCATTTTTCAAGATGATAATGCATCCTGCCATAGAGCAAAAACTGTGAAAACATTCCTTGAAAGAAGACACATAAGGTCAATGTCATGGCCTGCAAATAGTCTGGATCTCAATCCAATTGAAAATCTTTGGTGGAAGTTGAAGAAAATGGTTCATGACAAGGCTCCAGCCTGCAAAGCTGATCTGGCAACAGCAATCAGAGAAAGTTGGAGCCAGATTGATGAAGAGTACTGATTGACATTAAATCCATGCCTCAGAGACTGCAAGCTGTTATTAAAGCCAGAGGTGGTGCAACAAAATACTAGTGATGTATTGGAGTATTTTTTTGTGTTTGTTTTTCATGATTCCATAACTTTTTCCTCAGAATTGAGTGATTCCATAATTCTTTCCCTCTGCTTGGTCTGAAAAAATTACGCTTACTGAGTACCACATTTTTTTATATTGATTTCTTTTAGTGTTTCTTAAAGCCCTAAAGTTGCCATTTGAAATTACTCTAGTTTTGTGCTATGGCTGTGATCTGCTTTTTTTCAACAACATTAAACAACTAAATGAACATCCTCCGAGCCCGGTGATTCCATAATTTTTGCCAGGGGTTGTAGTATTCTCCTTCTATTCTTTCTTTATGATAACTCAGCACACTGCAATTTGTTCATCCATGTATCTTTTGGCCTTAGTAACGCCTTAGGAATTCTGATGGGAGGGGTGAGTTCATCTCTCAGCGCCATCTTTGCCAACTCGACATGAATCTCTGTTATCAGCCATGCACATGCATATGTCATTCTCAGGAAATTATTTAGTTGGTCGTGTCTACAATAAGAATAAAAACTGTTAGTTATATATTCATTAACTATTAACATAATCCATGTGCATATACACATTTGCATACATACATACACATAGATTTTTCCATCATCCCTATATTAATTCACACTGATTAGGTAGTCTATTAAAAGAAACTAATTGATTTTCTATAATATATATATTTTACCTTGACAAGGGTACAAATGCATACATTGTTCCCATACAAGTGCTGGTAACAATATATAGTATTAATTCCCCATTTTGAGGTTAGTAGAGATAGAAGGTGAGAAAGGGATTAATGGGAAAAGTGGAATCACCAATTCCCATTACCAATTGATATGAATATGTTAATGAACCATAAATAAACTAGAGCACAGCCAAAAGCAGTCTATATGCTTCTTGCTACGCAATTCCCTATAAGAGGACCATGATATAGTGGACATAGAGGAGTTATAAGAAACTGACAAAGCTGAGTTGCTCGTTGAGCCCTCCCGGGGTGACAGACTCGAGCCAGAAGTTTCTTCTGGTTTCACTTTGCAGGATCTTTTTGTCCCAGTCGCCTATATTCACCTGGACCAATTCAGATGTCCCCCACAGGGCTGTGGAGTCGGAGCCTATTTTGGTGGAGTCGGTATAAAATGGACCAACTCAGACTCCTAAAATAAATAATTAATTGGGTACACTAATTCCATGCAGTTTGTAGCGAATATTTTTTCCTAAGAATTTGGGAAAGTTATAAAATGTCCTATAAATGTCTGCCCTATTCCTGATCTAAGGGTCTAAACTTTTAGCTGAGATTAATCTGTGCTACAGTAAATTTATCACTTAAACATGAGCCATGTATGAGGGAGTCGAAGTTGTGGAGTCGGTGTCATGGAAATTGAGGAGTCGGAGGTTTGGCTTACCGACTCCACAGCCCTGGTCCCCCAGATGCTCACTAATCCATACCCATAACTGTCTTTTAGTTTTACCTATGTAATCCATAGGACATGAACAGGTACAAAGGTACACCTCCCCTATTCTACAATTAGCAAAATATCATAGTGTATTCCCTACCTGTTCTAGTATCACGAAATGATTCGCATTGGGTGACCTACCTAGAGAAGTTACATGAGCCGCATCTAAATGTGTCCGATGGTTTGCGATCAAGCCAGGTGCTAGGGGATTTGGGGGGGATATAATGACTGTGAAACAGATGGTCTCTCGGAGATCTTCCCTTTGTGCAACTAACTGATGGCATTGGTTAACTACATCTGCCAACATCTGGGTCCACCTTAACCATTGTAACTCATTTTTATGGCGGTCATTAATGGTACTTATGCCTCTGCCCTGTGAAAGTGCGTCGCTGAGGTATAAGTGAATAGCGGCGCCCCGCGGCGGAAATTCCCTCGGGTGTCAGCTGTATTTGACAGCTGACACCCTGCAATAAGCTGGGTCTCACAGGCAGTCATTGACTCACTGACTGGTCTCATACACTGCTGTACAGGAGTACTGCAGTATATAAGATTAGCAATCAAAGTGAAAATTACACATATCCCACCGTAGGACATAGTGAAGAAGTAAAGAAAAGTGAAATATATGTAAAAAAATAATAATAATAAAAAAAACTTTAAAAAGTGCAAACAAATCACTAAAATCCGTTTTGCCGCTCAAAACGCAGCGTTTGTGATAAAACAAAAACAAAAAAAAAAAAGTACACATAATTGGTATCGCCGTGTCCGGACCCGACCCGCTCTATAACACTGTCATGTTTATTCCGTTTGGCGAACACCGTAAAATAAATAAACACCCAAAAATGACACTTTAACTCACAAAAGAGTGAATAAAAAGCAATCAAAAAGTTGTATGTTAAAAAATATATAAATAACGTTAAACCGTCTCGCAAAAAAGAAGCCATAACATCATTCGGCAAAAAAATAAAAGTTACAGCTCTCAGAATGTGACGATGCAAAATCAAATACTTTTTTGTAAAATACTGTTTTTAGTGTGTAAAAATGGCAAAGCATAAAAAAAATAAAATCTGGTATTGCCTACCAAACGAACAAATCGGTCTTATCACTTTTACTGCATGGTGAATGGCGCAAAATATAAAAACAGTAAGTGAATTGCTAGTTTTTGTTCATTCTGTGTCTGAGAAATCTGAATAAAAAGCAATCAAAAATTACTATGTGCCCCAAAATTATAACAAAAAATAAGCCATCATACAATTCTGTTCATCAAAAAATAAAAAAGTTACAGCTCTCAAATGTAGCAATGAAAATAATTACTTTTTTTTTTTTTTTTTTAAAAGCATTTTTACTGTGTGATGGCAGCAAAACCTAAAAAAAACGATTATAAATCTGGTATTGCTGTAATCACACAGACCCGATGAATAAATCCGCCTTATCACTTATATCGCATGGTGAATCTTGCAAAAATTAAAATAAGAACTATTCTGGTACTGCTGTCTATTTATTAATTCTGCCTCCAAAAAAATCTGAATAAGGCTCGGCTCACATTTATCCTCCACTCTTCGCTAAGCGCTCACGTTGGGGTTTCCGTTTAAATTAATCAAAATCGCAATTCAGACAAAAAACCCAGATGGAGCCACTCACTTGAGGCCGATGAAGTCCCTGTTCCGGCGGCGTCCCATCATTTTAGGGTTTTTTTAACGCACAAGTGTGGACTACCACAGATATGTGCACGCCTAAAAAGATGGAGACCACCGGATCAGACATGAAACGAACCCCAAAGTGTCTCCATTTGCCTTTGTGGTGGCTGGTTCCGTTGGGGGTTTCTTCTGAATTGCATTTTTGTGGGATTTACTCGGAAACTCCGACGTAAGTGCTCAGTGTAGACTGGCGATCCTTATTCTGGAAGCAATCAAAAATTATGTACCCCAAAATGTTACCAATAAAACCCTTAATTTATCCCACGCAATGCTAGCCTCCTCTCAGGTCCGTCGTCTGTTACTGGGACTGTAGGGGTCCTACGTTACTAGTAGAACAAAGACTCTGGAAAAGCGACAGCTCCCACGCCCTAAAATAAAATCCAGTGAATTCTGCGCTCCCAAATCCAAATGCCCCACTGTGCCTAAACCACAGTAAGTGGCCACATGTTTGGCAATATTGAAGCGGAGAGAGCACTGAACAATTTACGTGCTGTGTGTTCGCCTGGCGTGGATGTTGCATAATAGTCACTGCAGCCGTAGATTAATTCATTGAGATGTGTAATTTCTACAATGGGGTCACTTTTGGGGTTTTTCGGCTGTTCTGGCTTCTTTGGGGCTCTACGAATGTCGCACACAAACTATTCTACCAAAATCTATGCTCCTTCCTTCTCAGCCCTGACGTGTGACCTAACAGTAATTTCTGATTACATATGGGGCATCATTTAGTTCTGGAAAAATGGCATAACAAATTATTGGGTCCATTTTCTCCTATTGTAAAAATTGCAAATTTGGGGCTTAAACTACATTTTCTTGAAAAAAAAATGAAAATTTTCAATATGACGATCTAATGTTTTCAAATTCTATATAGAACCTGTGGGTTCAAAATGCTCACTATACCCCTTGATAAAAATCCTTGAGGGATGTAGTTTCCAAAATGCGGTAACTTATCATGGTTTTCCACTCTTTAGGCACATCAGTAGCTCTCCAAACCCGACATGACACTCTCAGACCATTCCGTCAAAGTCTGCGTTCCAAACTTCACCCCTTCCTTTTCAAGCCCTGCCGAGCGCCCAAACAATAGTTTTCTCCCACATATTGGGGTATGTCTGGCTCTATAAACTTCTGTGAAGCACCTGGCGGTTAAAGGTCCTCACGACACATCTAGATAAATTCCCTGAAGGGTCTAGTTTCCAAAATGGGGCACTTGTGGGGGGTTTCCACTGTTTAGACACATCAGGGGCTTTCCAAACGCAACATGGCGTCTGTTCTTTATTCCCGTCATTTTTTAATTCAAAAAGTCAAACGATGCTCTTTCCCTTCCGAACCCTACCGTGCACCCAAACTGTACTTTTACCCCACATATTGGGTATCCGCATACTCTAGAGAAATTGCACAACAAATTTTGGGATCCATTTTCTCTTGTTACCCACGTGAAAATAAAAAGATTGGGTGTGAAATAAACATTTTGTGGAAAAAAAAGTTAAATGTTAATTTTTTTTCCTTCCATGTTGCTTCAGTTACTGTGAAGCATGTGAAGGGTTAATAAACTTCCTGAATGTGCTTTTGAGCACCATGAGGGGTGCAGTTTTTAGAATGGTGTCACTTTTGGGTATTTTCTGTCATATGGACCCCTCAAAGTCGCTTCAGTTGTGATGTGGTCCCTAAAAAATGATTTTGTAAATTTTGTTGGAAAAATGAGAAATCACTTGTCAACTTTTAACCCTTTTATAACTTCCTAACAAAAAAAAATTGTTGCAAAAACTGTGCTGATTTAAAGTAGACATGTGGAAAATGTTATTTATTAACTATTTTGTGTGATATATCTCTCTGGCATAAAAATTCAAAGTTTGAAAATTGCAAAATTTTCACCAAATTTCCATTTGAATGAAAAACCATTCTCAGAATCAGTGGGATCCATTGAAGCTTTCCAGAGTCATTACCTCATAAAGTGGCAGTGGTCAGAACTGTCAAAATTGGCCCAGACATTAAGAACATAATTGGCTCCGTCCTTTAGGATATGTGCTCACGTTCAATATTTGAAGCAGTAATTTCTGCAGCGTTTCTGCATGTCCTTGGCAGGAAAAACACTGTGGAAACGACATGCGTTTCAGTTATTTGGTGGGACATTGCTTTAAACCTTGGATTTCCATCAGAACTGGGGTGAGTATATTGGTTAATTTAAGTGATTAAAGTTTTTACTCTGTGTCCATGTGTTTATTAAACTCTTTACTTTACTTTAATTAGGTTCTGTGATGAAAGGGTCTGATTGACACCTACTCATCACCAAACAAAAGAGCTAGGTGTCCGCTAATCCCATTTAACCATTCTTCATTAGCATTTCCATTCATGTAATTTCTGGGGCAGCTGTGAGCTGCTATTTTTAGCCTAGGAAGGTGTCTTTAGGCAAACATGGTCCCTGGCTATAATTAACAGCTCACAGCTGTTTCCTTAGCCACTATGTCCCCCCAATCACTCAGCAGTGCTTTGGACGCAGCGTATTTTGCTGCGTCCAAAACGCGGTGTTCTAATGCGCCATTTTTGTTGTCAGTACATGTGAATCCACCGCATATAACGACACTTCAATCGGTCAAAATCTGCAGCAGTGACTAGCTTATCTGCTACAGAAATTGACATGCTGCTGGTGAGTTTGGGTAAGTGCCCACGATCAGGAGCCGCTGCAGGTTTGGCGCTGCATTTTTATACAGCTTCAAACCTGCAGTGTCCAGATGATACAGCATAGTGGATGGGATCTCTAGAAATCCCATGTCCACTATGTGAGCATCTGAGGCTGCGAATCACCTGTGGACACTGACATGCAGCGTGTGTCTTTCAGGACCGCAGCATGTCAAACTCTCCTGCGGAGTCGCTAGTCTCCGCAACAGAAATTTGACCACCAGAAAGTACTGAATGCAATAAATCTGCATGGTTCAGTGAGCACATGCGGATTTACCTATGTTCAATAGAATGCATAGTTTTGAACGCAGCAAAAATATCCGTCCAAAGCACTGCTACGTCCGGATCGCGGGCACAGAGACTAAAATTCTTTTTAAAAAAAGATGTGGGCTCCTGCATCATTTTAATAACCAACAGAGGGAATCCATCCCCAGGGGGCCGATATTAGTAGCCGGGGAAGAGGCCATTGGCCAGCAATATTCCCTGGCTATTAATATCAGCCCACAACTGTTTGTTTAACCTGGCTAGATTACAGGGGGACCCCAGAAGAAAATTGACGTAGGGTCCCCGTATAAAGTTTAACCAGAAAAGGCTAAACAGGTAGCTGCTGGCTGATATTAATAGCCAGGGAAAGGGCCATGGATACTCGCTCCCTCCGCGGCTAATAATATCACCCCTCAGCAGTCCCAGAAATGGCGCATCGCCTCCTCTTTTCCCACTGCCCTGTAGTGGTGGCGAGTGGGGTAATGGGGTTGGGGTTCATGTCAGCCTTGTATTGACGCCCCCATTACTAACCGCTAAGTACATTTTACGGCGCTTTTTTAATAAATACTCGGCCAGAATAAAGTATTTTAATTCTTTCAGGCCTGGGGCGTATTAATACGCCCCAGGCCATCACTCCAGGTTCAGCATGGGATCCGGCGCTGAGCCTGCACTGAACCGAGCACATGTCAGCTGATTCTTACAGCTGACATGTGCCCGCAACAGCTGCGGGTTGAATCATGATCCACCCGCAGCTGTTAACCAGTTAAATGCGCTGTCAATCTCTGACAGCGTCATTTAACAGCAGGCCTGTCCATCGGTGACCCCGTCACGTGATCATGGGTCACCGATGGGTGGACATGACAACCTGTTGTCTGCAGCAGACCTCTGTGGTTGACATGTCTCGCTTGCAGTGAGTACCACCCAGTGGTCGGTGCTCAAAGTAAGTGAGCATTTCTACTGCATACAAGTGATCTGCTCGTCACCTGAATGCAGTAGAAGCAATCAGATAACTGTTGTTTCCAGTTTCCTATGGAGACTATTGAAGCAAGCAGAAAGTGTAAAAAAAAATGTTTTTAATAATATAAAGAAAATTAAAAAATATAAAAGTTTAAATCACCCCCCTTTCGCCCCATTCAAAATAAAATAATAATAAAAAAAACCCACATACACATATTTGGTATCGCCGCTTTCAGAATCGCCCGATCTATCAATATAAAAAAAATTAATCCGATTGGTAAACTGCGTAGCGAGAAAAAATTCTAAACGCCAGAATTACGTTTTTTTGGTCGTTGCAACATTGCAATAAAATGCAATAATGGGTGATCAAAGCATCACATCTGCCCCAAAATGGTACCAATAAAAACGTCAGCAAAAAATAAGCCCTCACTTGGCCCCAGATCCCAAAAACTGGAGACGCTACGGGTCTCTGAAAATGGCGCAATTTTTATTTTTTTTTTTTTTACAAACTTTAGATTTTTTTTTTGCAACTTAAATAAAAAAGAACCTATACATGTTTGGTGTCTTTGAACTCATAATGACCTGGAGAATAATAATAGCAGGTCAGTTTTAGCATTCAGTGAACGTGGTAAAAAAAAAAAAACAGCAACCGTGGAATTGCATTTTTTTTTTGCAATTTCACCGCACTTGGAATTTTTTTCCCATTTTCCAGTACACGATATGGTAAAACCTGTCATGGCGTTTAAAAGTACAACTTGTCCTGCAAAAAATAAGCCCTCACATGGCCATATTGACCGAAAAATAAAAGGCTATGGCTTTTGGGAAGAAGGGGAGCCAAAAATGAAAACGTAAAAACCCAAGGTCCTTAAGGGGTTAATGAAATAAAAAAAACACTGTTTTAAAAAAAAAAAAATTATTCTACTCTGTCCCCAAATCCCTCTTCTCCTGAAAAAAAAGTAAAATAAAAAACAACCATATCAGTCACCTGTCAGCCGTCACGATGTAGTCCATGATTACCGCCATCACGATTGTCTCTCGGTGATCCAGGTCTCTTCTACAGCAATCACTGATGTCACTGCTGTAGAAGACAGCAGAGTACACTGACAAGGAGTGTAAAATCACTCCTGTCAGTCTACATTGCTGCTGCAGGAGTGAGGTCATTAGGGTTCATCAGCTGAAGATCAGCTAATCAGCCCGGTGACCTCAGCACCAGTACTGGTGGGAACATTCTTGAGAATGTTCCCACGCAGCACCAATGCCATAAAGTGAGGTCACGTGAGCTCTCAGCTGATCTTCAGCTGACAGTTCATGTGACCGCAGATCCTGACAGAGCAGTACACTGCTGGGAGCGAGCACGCTCCCGACAGTGTACCGCCAGGAGAAAAACAATGCCGGAGGATATCGCCAGACAGTTGAGAATAGTGTTTTTTGTTGTTTTTTTTACTTTTTCTTTCTTTCCTTTTTTACTGCGAGTGGTTCCCGGCTTGCCTGAGGGCACTGCTACTCCCCTCAGCCACGCCGCTCTTACTAATATCAGCTGGAGTGGCGGTCGGATGAGAGGAGTAGTAATCCTCCTCTGCCGACCCCGGTACCACTCGCAGCGTTTCACCGCCCATTGGCTTTAATTGAAACGCAGCAAATTTGCTGTGGTTCAATTAAAGTCAATGGGCTAGAAACGCTGCAGAGAAATGACATGCTGCTTTTTTTTCCACAATGTCAATCCTGAGGGGAAATTTCCGCATCATGAGCACAGCGCATCGGGATTGCCATTGCAATAGCTGGCAGACTGATTACCAAGTGTTTTCGCTGCGAAAACCCATCAAAAACGCTACGTGCGCACTTAACCTAAGGGGCTAAGTATCTCCGGAACATTCTCAGAATGCCCATGACCTTGTCTGTTTGATTATTGGATATCCCCATGAGTTGTGTAATGTCATCATTGTCCCGCTTTGATCGTGGTATTAAGAGGGACCTTCTATCTCTCGATGCATGGGAATAGGCCAGGGTAGCCTCTACTCCTGAACCTCCCCTTCAAATCAGAGGTATGTTGTTGAATGCCCCTGAAACTGGAACAGTTTTGCCGTAGTCTTAAAAATAGCCCCTTAGGAATACATTTCAGTAAGTTCTTAGGGTGATGACTCTCCCATCTCAAAAAATTGATTGGTGGTCTTTTTTTTCGAAATAAGGTGGTATTTAAAGATCCATCATACGCCTTCGTAATTGTGACATCTAGGAATGTGTTCTTGTCACCCCTATCTCGCAAGTAAAGGTTAAGCCTATATCATTAGAATTTACGTGAGTCACAAAAGTCTGAAAGGACTGCCTGTCATCAGCCCAGATTACCTGGATGTCATCTATGTAGTGCCCCCAATATAGGATTTGGGGGCACCACACAGTATCTCCTCCAATATAGGATTTGGGGGCACCACATAGCATCTCCTCCTTGAACATAATAGTACCCTCCCACCAACCCAGGAGCAGATTCTTGTATGTGGGAGCACAGGGGCACTGTGTACTTAGAATTGCTCATTTGCCATTCTACCCAGCTATATCTAAGCTCTTCCCTTAGGTCTATGACATCACATGATTAAAAATGGACTAGCTGAATCCTTCTAAGCTCTATGTAAAAACAGGAATTCAGTTTTCCATGCATGACTCATGAGTCACTGCCAATGTCCCTTGTAGGGGGATAGGAGGCAGCTGCAGCTTGGTCAGGAGTTGAAGAGGGGAATGATACAGCTGACAAATACTATTGAGATCACTGCTATTGGAAGTGGAAAGGAAGAACAAAGACAAAAAAATCTAAATAATAAAAATATTGGAGGAAGAGAAACCAATCACAAACTAAAATGTTTTTATACAAATGCACAAAGCATGGGTAACAAACAAGGAGAATTGGAACTAGTAGTGCAGGAAAAGAATTATGATGTCATTGGAATCACTGAAACTTGGTGGGACGATACACATGATTGGAATACAAGGCTAAAAGGATGCAACTTATTTGCAAGAAAATGACTTGATAAACGAGGAGGTTTCGCATTGTATGTTAGGAAAGCGTTTTGCTGCACAGAGATTGAAGCTTCAGAGAGTGGTAGTTCTGTGGAAACTGTTTGGGTAAGAATACCAGGAGAGAATAACAGAAAGGACACCATTGTAGGCACTTACTACAGGCCACCTGGCCAAGCTGAAGATATGGATGAACTCTTTATGTATCACATGACCAAGTTCTCCACAAAATATGACATAGTGGTCATGGGAGATTTAAACTATCCAGACACTTGTTGGGAATCTCAAATAAAACTTAACAGGTCAAGCAAATTGTTATTCTCTCTTACTGACAACTTTATCTTCCAAAAGGTAGGGGAGAAAACAAGGGGATCTGCTACTTTGGATCTAATCCTTATAAACAGGGAGGAAATGATTGAGGAGGTAAAAGTGACTGGGACCCTAGGAGGCAGCGATCATGCGATTATAGAATTTTGGATAACTAGAGGAGGAAGACACGTGAAGACTCAAACTTCAAGGTTAGATTTCAGAAAGGCAGATTTTAAGCGACTCAGAGAGAGAATAGGAGGGATCCAATGACTGGATGTCCTTAAGGACAAAAATGTCCAGGAAGGATGGGAAATTTTTAAAAATGAGATTCTCAAAGCACAATCATTAACAATCCCAAAAAGTAGGAAGAATGGGAAGCATTTAAGGAAACCAGGATGAATGAACACAGAACTTAAACACATGCTAAAAAGATAGAGGGAGGCATATCTAAAGAAGGTTATAATGCAGTCTGCAGAACCTGCAGGGCATGTATCAGATTAGCTAAAGCTGACAATGAATTAAGGCTTGCAAGAGATGTCAAAAGCAATAAAAAAGGATTTTGGGGGTATATCAAAAGTAAAGGAAAAGTCAAAGATGCTATAAGATTTTTACAGGATGAAAATGGTGAAATGGTAAGAAAGGATGTTGAGAAGGCTGAACTTTTTAGTTCCTATTTTGCATCAGTTTTCTCTCAGAAAGAAAATGTAACATCAACTGATCTTCACTGTCCTATTAAAGGAATAGAAGAATCCAGGTTATCTGTAAACAGAAAGATTGTGTTATTAAACAACATGTATGTAAGTACCTGGATAAGAATGAAGTGATTAACCAGAGTCAGCATGGGTTTGTAACTAACAAGTCATGTCAGACTAACTTAATTTCCTTCTATGACAGAATCACTGACTGGGCGGATCAGGGAAATGCTGTAGATATAGTATATCTTGACTTCAGCAAAGCATTTGATAAAGTATCTCATACCATCCTTATTGAAAAAATGACCAAGTATGGAATGGACCAGGCAACTGTTAGGTGGATTCATAACTGGCTTAGTGATCGGACTCAAAGGGTGGTTGTAAATGGCTTCACATCCAGCTGGATGAATGTCTCAAGTGGGTTACCACAGGGCTCTGTCCTTGGTCCTGTATTGTTCAACATCTTTATCAATGATTTAGATGAAGGAATTGAGGGTAAAAGGATTAAATTTGCTGATGACACAAAGCTAGGAGGGATAGCTAATACTAGAGAAGAGAGAGAGATGATTCAAAAAAGACCTAAATAAACTGGAGCAGTGGGCAGCAACTAACAGAATCGTTTTTAACAGGGAAAAATGCAAAGTACTACATCTGGGCAAGAAAAATGAAAAAAGCATATACAGAATGGGAGGAATAGAGCTAAGCGACAGTACATGTGAAAAAGACTAAGGTATACTAATAGATCATAGACTGAACATGAGTCAACAGTGTGATGCAGCAGCAAAAAAGGCAAATACAATTCTGGGATGTATTAACAGAAGCATACAGTCTAGATCACGTGAAGTCATTATTGCACTTTACTCCTCTTTGGTCAGACCTAATCTGGAATACTGTGTCCAGTTTTGGGCACCACATTTTAAAAAAGACATCGACAAACTGGAGCAAGTTCAGAGAAGAGCGACCAGAATGGTGACCGGTCTGCAAGCCATGTCCTATGAGGAACGGTTACAGGATTTGGGTATGTTTAGCTTGCAAAAAAGAAGAATAAGAAGAGACTTAATAGCTGTCTACAAATATCTCAAGGGCTGTCACATTGTAGAAGGATCATCTTTATTCTCATTTGCACAAGGAAAGACTAGAGGCAATGGCTTGAAACTGAATGGGAGGACACACAGATTAGATATTAGAAAAAACTTTTTGACAGGGTGATCAATGAGTGGAACAGGCTGCTATGAGATGTGGTGAGTTCCTCTTAAATGGACGTCTTCAAACAGAGGCTGGACAGACATCTGTTTGAGATGATTTAGTGAATCCTGCTTTGAGAAGGGGGTTGGACCAGATGACCCAGGAGGTCCCTTCCAACTCTGCCATTCTATGATTCTTTGATTTTTGCAAGGCAAGAGACTTCCTGCTTCTACATACAACTAGAGGAATTCAATATAGTGCTGGAAGATGCACCCCTAGATCAGAAGGCACTCGACAACCTACTGGCAAAGAGACGATGATCGACCTGAGTATGACCAATGCCCATGATGGACCAGATTCAAAGCTGCAACGATGTCTTGTTGCTGATATCACTTGGTTGAAAGGGAAGATCTGTACTTTGATATTACTGCATGATATCTCTGCAGTGTTTGAACTTGGAAAGTACGAACCATGAACCAAGACAAACTGACATTGTCAAAGCTGAAATGGACACCAGGAGATGTGGAAGGGGCTGTAGGAGGGCAACAACCCAGAAGCAGGACCGCTACCTCCGCCTTTGTGCAAGGAGGAACAGGAGGAGCACTGCCAGAGCCCTGTAAAATGAACTCCAGCAGGCCACAAATGTGCATGTGTCTGCACAAACGGTTAGAAACCGACTCCATGAGGGTGGTATGAGGGCCTGACGTCCACAGATGTGGGTTGTGCTCACAGCCCAACACTGTGCAGGACGCTTGGCATTTGCCACAGAACACTAGGATTGGCAAAGTCGCCAATGGCGCCCTGTGCTCGTCACAGATGAAAGCAGGTTCACACTGAGCACATGAGACAGACGTGACAGAGTCTGGAGACACCATTGAGAGCGATCTGCTGCCTGCAACATCCTTCAGCATGACCGGTTTGGCAGTGGGTCAGTAATGGTGTGGGGTGGAATTTCTTTGGATGGCCGCACAGTCCTCCATGTGCTCACCAGAGGTAGCCTGACTGCCATTAGGTACTGAGATGAGATCCTCAGACCCCTTGTGATATCATATGCTGGTGCGGTTGGCCCTGGGTTCCTCCTAATGCAGGACAATGCCAGACCTCATGTGGCTGGAGTGTGTCAGCCGTTCCTGCAAGATGAAGGCATTCAAGCTATGGACTGGCCCATTTCACAAAATGTTTACTTCAGACCCAATTTTTTTACTTTCACAAGGGTTACAAGAGAAAATGAACCACAAAATTTGTTGTGAAATTTCTCCTGAGCACGCTGTTTTCCCATATGTGGGGGAAAACCACTGTTTGAGCTCACGGCAGGGTTTGTAAGGGAAGGAGCACCATTTGACTTTTTGAATGTAAAATTTGCCTGAATAAATAGCGGACGCCATATCGCTTTTGGGGAACCCCTGATGTGCCTAAACAGTGGAAATCCCCCACAAGTCACACCATTTTGGAAACTAGAACCATCAGGGAACTTTATGTAGATGTGTTGTGAGCACCTTGAACCCCCAGGTGCTTCACAGAAGTTTATAACATTGAGCCGTAAAAATAAAATTTTAACATTTTTCCCACCAAAATTTTTCAGCCCCCAATTTAGCTTTTTTTGTAAGGTTGCCAGGAGAAATTGCCCCATACCATTTGTTGTGCAATTCCTATTGAGCACGCCGATATCCTATATGTGGGGGAAAACCACTCTTTAGGTGCACGGCAGGGTTTGGAAGGGAAGGAGCACCATTTGACTTTTTGAATGTAAAATTTGCTTGAATAATTAGCGGGCACCATGTCGCGTTTGGGGAGCCCCTGATGTGCCTAAACATTGGAAAGCCCCCCACAAGTGACCCCATTTTGGAAACTACTCCCCTCAAGGATTTTATCCATGGGTATAGTGAGCATTTTGAACCCACAGGTACTACACAGAATTTGATAGGTCGTGATACTGAAAATTTTCATTTTTTTCATGAAAATGTTGGTTTAGCCCCAAATTTAGATTTTTTGCAATGGAGAAGAAAACGGACTCCATAATTTGTTATGCTATTTTTCCCGAACGCGATGATGCCCCATACGTCATCAGAAATTACTGTTAGGCCACACTTCAGGGCTGAGAAGGAACGAGCACTATTTGGCTTTTGGAGCATAGATTTTAGTAGAATAGTTTGTGGGCGACATTTGCGGAGCCCCTAAGGTGCCAGAACAGTAGAAAAAAAAACAGTGACCCCGTTGTAGAAATTACACATCCCATTGAATTCATCTACTGCTGCAGTAACTATTAAGTAGGGGGCATTTGTATTTGGGAGCGCAGAATTCACTTGATTTTATTTGAGGTGGCGGGAGCTATCGCTTTTCCAGAGTCAATGTTCTACCAATAACGTGGGACCCCCTATAGTCCCAGTGACACATGACGGACCTGAGAAGGGACTGGTTTTGTGTGGGATAAATTAGGGGTTTTATTGGTAACATTATGGGGTACATACAGTTATATGAAAAAGTTTGGGCACCCCTATTAATCTTAATGTTTTATAAAAATTGGTGTTTTTGCAACAGCTATTTCAGTTTGATATATGTAATAACTGTTGGACACAGTAATGTTTCTGCCTTGAAATGAGGTTTATTGTACTAACAGAAAATGTGCAATCTGCATTCAAACAAAATTTGACAGGTGCATAAGTATGGGCACCTCACCACAAAAGTGACATTAATATTTAGTAGATCCTCCTTTTGCAAAAATAACAGCCTCTAGTCGCTTCCTGTAGCTTTTAATGATTTCCTGGATGAAGGTATTTTTGACCATTCCTCTTTACAAAACAATTCCAGTTCAGTTAAGTTTGATGGTCGCCGAGCATGGACAGCCCTCTTGAAATGATTCCACAGATGTTCAATGATATTCAGGTCTGGGGACTGGGATGGCCATTCCAGAACATTGTAATTGTTCCTCTGCATGAATGCCTGAGTAGATTTGGAGCGGTGTTTTGGATCATTGTCTTGCTGAAAGATCCATCCCCTGCGTAACTTCAACTTTGTCACTGATTCTTGAACATTATTGTCAAGAATCTGCTGATACTGAGTGGAATACATGCGTCCCTCAACTTTAACAAGATTCCCGGTGCCGGCATTGGCCACACAGCCCCAAAGCATGATGAAACCTCCACCAAATTTTACTGTGGGTAGCAAGTGTTTTTCTTGGAATGCTGTGTTTTTTTGCCGCCGTGCATAACGCCTTTTTGTATGACCAAACAACTCAATCTTGGTTTCATCAGTCCACAGGACCTTCTTCCAAAAAGAAATTGGCTTCTCCAAATGTGCTTTTTCATACCTCAGCCGACTCTGTTTGTGGCGTGCTTGCAGAAACTGCTTCTTTCACATCACTCTCCCATACAGCTTCTCCTTGTTCAAAGTGCGTTGTATAGTTGACCGATGCACAGTGACACCATCTGCAGTAAGTTGATGCTGCAGCTCTCTGGAGATGGTCTGAGGATTGTCCTTGACTGATCTCACCATTCTTCTTCTCTGCCTTTCTGATGTTTTTCTTGGCCTGCCACTTCTGGCCTTAACAAGAACTGTCCCTGTGTTCTTCCATTTCCTTACTATGTTCCTCACAGTGGAAACTGACAGGTTAAATCTCTGAGACAGCTTTTTGTATCCTTCCCCTGAACAACTATGTTGAATAATCTTTGTTTTCAGATGATTTGACAGTTGTTTTGAGGAGCCCATGATGCCCCTGTTCAGAGGAGATTCAAACAGGAGAACAACTTGCAAGTGGCCACTTTAAGTAGCTTTTCTCATGATTGCATACACCTGGCTATGAAGTTCAAAGCTCAATGAGGTTACAAAACCAAAAAAAGTGCTTTAATAAGTCAGTAAAAAGTAGGTAGGAGTATTTAAAACAAGAAAATGATAAGGGTGCCCATACTTATGCACCTGTCAAATTTTGTTTGAATGCAGATTGCACATTTTCTGTTAGTACAATAAACCTCATTTCAAGGCAGAAACATTACTGTGTCCAACAGTTATTACATATATCAAACTGAAATAGCTGTTGCAAAAACACCAATCTTTATAAAACATTAAGCTTAAGATTAATAGGGGAGCCCAAACTTTTTCATAAAACTGTAATTTTTGATTGCTTCTAGAATAAGACTGGATCGACAATCTACGCTGAGAACTTATGGCGGGGTTTCCGTGTAAATCCAACAAAAATACGATTCAGACTAAACCATCAACGGAACCGCCAACCACAAAGAGGTAGATGGTGGCACTTTGGAGCCCATTTGATGTCTGCTCTGGTGGTCTCCATCTTTTTAGGCGCACACATCTATGGTCTTCCACACTTGTGCGCTAAAAAAAGCCTAAAATGATGGTACGCCACTAGAACAGAGACCAGTCCAAAGGGACTCCATCAGCCTCATAAGTGAGTGGCTCCATCTGTTTTTTTTTCTAAATTGCGGTTTTGGTGAATTTACATGTAAACCCCAACGTAAGTTCTCAACAGAGAGCGCAGGATTAACGTGTACCGAGCCTTATTCTAATTTTTTTGGAGGCAGAATGAAGAAATAGACAGCAGTACCAGAATAGTTCTTATTTTTATTTTTTCACGGTTGACCGTGCGGTATAAGTGATAAGGCGGATTTATTCTTTGGGTCGGTACGATTACAGCGGTACCAGATTTATATGGGTTTTTAGTTTTTTAGGTTTTGTTGCTGTCACACAGTAAAAATGCTTTTTTTTTTTTTAATGTAGTAATTTTCGTTGCCATATTCTGAGAGCTGTAACTATTTTATTTTTTGGCAAATATAGCTGTATGATGGCTGATTTTTTGCGAGATGAATTTCTGATTTTTTTGGTACCATTTTGGGGCACATAGTAATTTTTGATTGCTTTTTATTCAGATTTTTCAGACACAGAATGAGCAAAAACTAGCAATTCAGTTATTGTTTTTATTTTTTGCACTTGTTCACCGTGTGGTAAAAGTGATAAGACCGATTTGTCCGTCAGGTCGGTACGATTACAGTGATACCAGATTTATATATTTTTTTATGCTTTGCTATTTTTACAGACTAAAAACAGTATTTTACAAAAAATAATTAGATTTTGCATCGTCGCATACTGAGAGCTGTAACTTTTTCTTATTTTTTTGCCGAATGAGCTACATTATGGCTTGTTTTTTGCGGGACGGTTTGGCGTTTTTATTTATATAGATTTTTTTTTACATACGATTTTTTGATCGCTTTTTACTCACTTTTTTGTGAGTCAGTATGATGAAAAAGCGTCATTTTGGCATGTTTTTTTAACTTTTTTACAGCATTCGCCAAACAGACTAAATAACACTACAGTTTTATAGAGCGAGTCGTTCCAGACGCGGCGATACCAATTATGTGCACGGTTACTTTTTTTTCATCACAAACACTGTGTTTTGAGCCGTGAAACTAATTTTAGTGATTTGTGTGCACTTTGTGTGTTGTTTTTACTTTTTTACATATTTTATTATACTTTTTTTTTTTTACTTTTTCACTGTGGGACATGTGTGATTTTCACTTTGACCACTTGCCTCATACTCTTCAGTACTTCTGTACTCAGCTTATTAATGGATTTCGCAGGCCACTGGTATCTCTGAAAACTTCATCTTGTCCTGCAAAAAACAAGCCGCCATACAGCTCCATAAGTGGAAAAATAAAAAAGTTATAGTTCCCAGAATAAAGCAATGCAAAAATAATGATTTTGTTCTAAAATAAAAAAAAAAAAAGCGCCAAAACATAAAACTTGATATAAATGTGGTATCGCTTTAATCGTACTGACTGCTGCTTCTCAGTTTCTTAGTCATGGTCCAGGCAGTCTTCTGATCAATAGGGAATCGATCAGACAGGCTCATCACTGGCATCAAGAGATTGCAGCAAATGCTATCAAGGTATCTCAATAGTAGTGGTTCACTGACTGTACACTGGGACAGAAAAAGGTTTGCAAGTCAGACCGACAATGAAACTGCTGAGAGACTGGCAGTACTAGTGTCAGGAGGATGAACTGAGAGTTGTTGTCGGTCCCAGAGATACCTAACAGCACAGGAGCAGCACAAGCTAAGGCTGTATTTGAGGTTCTGTAGGATTGGCAGGTCTTGGATAAAGTGAAGTTTGTCATTCGATACGACCAGTTTTAACACTGGTTCAAAGGCTAGTGCATGCGTCCTCTTGCAACAGAAAATGCAGAAAGAAATTCTGAGTTTGCCGTGTAGGCACCACATTCACGAGCTAATTATTGCAAGAGTGTTTGATAAATTGTGGCCGTAATCAACAAGTCCAAATATAAAGTTGTTCTAGAGATTTTTTTCAACTGGATAGAACCAAGTTTTTCCCCTCACCCATGACAGCACACCTGGAGAGAGAGGGATCCGCCCCACCAAGGACAGGAAACCGTCTGAAATAAAAGGGCGGTACCTCTCCCTCGCTTCATTTGGTTTCCTGTCCTTGATGGGGAACCTGTCTGGAAGAAAGAAGACTTACCTGGGGCTGTTCAGGTGTGGAAGAGCAGGCACTGGCCTGTGCACCGCCTTCCAGTCTCCAGAAGCACCGTCCGCAGCTCCCCTGGGTTCCTGCGTCCGAGTGGGCGCACGCGGTGAGGCAGGTTCCGTCCTCACATAGACCGCTGCGCTGCCCTCCCCCTGCCGCTTCTGCCGGCCGCGCAGTAACTTCCGGGTATGACGTGTCTGACGCCATGGCGCGGGGCACTCTGGGAGAGGCGTGCCAGATGATGTCAGGAGGCGGCGCCCGTTCCAAGATGGCGGCGCCCTGTGAAGCGTTCCAGGCCTTTTTTTTTTTCGATGAAGCTCCGGCCTGGGAAGGGGGGGGGGCACCATGAACCGGAGGAGGTGCTGGATGGCCCTATTTTAGGAGGAGGGGGGTTATCCTGAAAGCGTGGTACGCTTCTGAAGCATGGCTGACCAGGATAGCCAAGAGCAGCAGCTAACCCCCCCCCCCCCCCCTCAGCAACAGAAGAAGCAGAGGGATGCCTCTCACACCGACAGCCGCTCGAGCAATCGCAGTGGCAGCCGCAGGAGCAAGGTGTCAAGCGCCTCTGGTCCATCCAGAAAGGAATCATCTGTCCCGCTACAGCCTCCGAATCCGGTACCCGTTTGTGACTTCCAGGGGTGAGTGATCTTCGTGAATGTCACCTTTTAGTAATGGGAAGTCTCTTATGTGCTTCCTTTTATAGGAGCCTAAGAAGAGTAGCGCCAAGCAAAAGCACAGAATGTGTGCCCCATGCCAAACTTCCCTCCCCATAGATTGGCAAAGGCCG
Organism: Phyllobates terribilis; assembly: GCF_046119375.1. Taxonomy (NCBI): domain Eukaryota; kingdom Metazoa; phylum Chordata; class Amphibia; order Anura; family Dendrobatidae; genus Phyllobates; species Phyllobates terribilis. Next base: position 5,280,012 of record NW_027362771.1, on the reverse strand, counting down.
CTTTGCCCGAACTGCGTTGCTAAAACTATAGCGGAAAATTCCCTGGATTTCGCATCTAATTTAAAGTCTATAGTCCACGCAGAGGTTCAGGGGTCCCTGAATGGGTTGCTTAGAGGGAAGGAAAGATCCCATAGAGATGTCTCCTCCAACTCTGATTCCTCCCAGTTCGAGGATCTGTGGCTGAGTGATTCATCATCCTCTTCCTCATCGGATAACGGTAGACCCTGTTTTCCCATTGAGAGTACGGACAGACTGGTTAGAGCAGTCAGATCAACCATGGGTCTGGGGGAGGAGAAAGCATTCCAATCCCGGGAAGACATTATGTTTGCTCGCCTTGGAGAAAGAAAGAGGCGCTCCTTTCCGGTAAACACTAAAATTCAGGGCCTCATTGACCGAGAGTGGAAGAGACCAGAAAGATCAGGGGCCTTACCCTCCTTCTCTAAAAGAAAGTACCCCTTCGAAGAGAAGGACTCTGAGCCTTGGGATAAGATCCCCAAAGTTGACGGGACTGTAGCCAGGTCGTCCAAAAAATCTTGCCTGCCCTTGGAGGACTCAGGCGTCCTAAAAGATGCCCTTGATAAAAAGGCTGACTCCTTTCTCTGTCATACTTGGGAAGCTGCAGCAGGAGGCCTGAAGCCAGCTGTAGCGGGCACCTGTGTGGCAAGATCCCTAATGGTGTGGCTCCAACAGTTGGAGGACCAGCTTAAGGATAAAAAGGTCTCTAGGGATAGAATCCTTTCAAATCTACCCCTAATGCAGGCAGCATCGGCCTTCCTGGCGGACTCTTCAGCAGACTCTATCAGGCTTTCAGCTAGAGCAGCAGGTCTATCTAATGCTGACAGACGGGCCTCGTGGCTCAAAGGTTGCCCAGGCGACCTACAGTCAAAGCATAAATTGTGTTCCCTCCCGTGTGATGGTAGACTCCTGTTTGGACAAAAGTTGGAAGACCTTTTAGCAAAGGCGGGCGATAAAAACAAAGGGTTCCCAGGATTTTCAGTGGATTCAAAAAGGTTTGGTTTTCGGAGGAGGAAATTTAATCGGGGTCGCCCTCCAGGAGACAGGAGAAGATGGGAGACCAAGTCCAAAAAGGAGTCGGGCTATATGTTTGGGGGACCGTCCTCAAATACAAAGAGATCCTCCCAATGACGCCATGCCGGAGGTTGGGGGGAGGCTTTCCCACTTTTTTCCAGCTTGGAAAGTAATTACAGCAAACCCCTGGATTTTGAACATTGTAAGTGGTGGCCTGAAGATACGGTTCAGCCAGATCCCTTGTCGGACCTTTGTGGTTACCCCCAAAAGGAAGGTCCAGGAAGAATAGATAACACTGGAAGCATAGATATTAGAGCTAGTAAGGAAACGAGTCCTTCTCGAAGTGCCGATACCACAAAGAGGTAAGGGATTCTATTCCCCTCTGTTCATGATAAAAAAAAAACAACGGGCCCCTAAGGACCATCATCAACCTCAGGAGTCTGAACCAGTTAATAGAAAATCAGACCTTCAAGATGGAGTCAGTGAGCTCGGCAGTGAAGCTCTTACACCACAATTGATTTATGGCAGTAATAGACTTGAAGGATGCATATTATCATGTCCCAATTCATCCAGGCTACCAGAAGTATCTGAGAGTAGCCCTGTTCATTCAGGAAGAGCTGAGGCATTTTCAGCTTGCTGCCCTACCCTTCGGCCTCTCCATAGCCGCAAGAATATTTACAAAACTAATAGCGGAAGTAACAGCCTTTCTACGAATCAAGAACGTAGTTATCGTGCCCTATTTAGACGATTTCTTAATAGTAGGGAAATTAGAAGCCCACTGCTCCAGTCAACTTCTAGAAGTCACGACAGTGTTGCATCAGCTAGGGTGGTTGGTAAATTCCCAAAAGTCAAAACTAACCCCCTCAAGGACCCAGACCTTCCTAGGTCTAATCCTAGACTCTTATCTCCAAGCCTGCTTCCTCCCAGAAGACAAGGTCCGCAAATTGCTCCTTTTAGTCTTGAAAGCCATGCAATCTCCAGTGATGTCCCTAAGAGAGGCAATGTCCGTCCTGGGCTCTATGACGGCCTGTCTCCCAGCAGTCAAATGGGCTCAGGGGCATATGAGACTTCTTCAGTGGGAGGTCCTGTCAGCGCAGCGGTCCTTCAACGGGCATTTAGAAAGCAAGTTCTCTCTCTCCCCAGAAGCTGTAGATTCCCTTTCGTGGTGGACAGACAGGGGAAATCTGACCTCAGGCGTACAGTGGTCCAGACCAGTCGATCGGGTGGTTATGACCGATGCGAGCAGTTCCGGATGGGCGGGTCATCTGGCAGAGCTCTCAATACAGGGTCACTGGACATACCACGAGATGGGGGCATCTTCAAACATAAAGGAGCTTTGGGCAGTAGAGAGATCCCTCATAGGCTTCCTTCCTCACATTCAGGGTCACCACGTCCAGGTCAGACCGACAACCGAACATCAGTAGCCTATGTGAATCATCAGGGGGGAACAAGATCACGCTCTGATGGCTGTGGCAGACAGAATCCTTCATCTGGCAGAGCGACACTTCCCATCCCTCAGTGCCCTTCACATAAAGGGGGTAGAAAACGTAAAAGCAGATTTTCTCAGTTGCCATACCCTAAGACAGGAGGAATGGAGCTTAAACCCGGAGGTCTTCCAACAGATTGTCCAGTTATGGGGGCAGCCAGACATAGACCTGTTCGCCACAAGAGTGAACAGAAAGGTAGACCGATTCTGTTCCTTAAATCCAGCAGAAAGTCCCCATGCCGTGGATGCCCTACAGATCCCTTGGAAGTTCAGGAAGGCCTATGCCTTTCCCCCGTTAGTAATGTTTTCAGTAGTGGTGAGGAAGATTTGGGAGGAAGGCGCAAGGGTAATTCTTATAGCCCCTTTTTGTCCCAAGAGGCCTTGGTTCTCCCTGCTCCGACTAATGTTGGTTTCAGATCCCTGGGTTCTACCAGAGAGGCCGGACCTTCTCATTCAGGGACCAGTATTCCACGCCCAAGCCAGAGGTTTCCATCTTGCGGCGTGGAATTTGAGAGGTCACTACTAAGTAGCAACGGGTTTTCACCAGGATTAGTCTCTACCTTGCTGGGTAGTAGGAAACCAATAACGACAAAAATTTATAATCGAGTCTGGAGTAAATTCCTAGAATTTATAGATACCCCGTTATCAGACAAACCTCCAATCAGGGGAATCCTGGAGTTTCTGCAAAAGGGGCGCGACCTAGGTCTAGCCACGGGGACTCTTAAAGTTCAGGTGTCGGCATTGGGGGCGCTCTTTAATTGTAACTTGGCGGGGAACAGATGGGTCTCAAGGTTTATCAAGTCCTGTGCCAGAGCCAGACCGGTTCGGTCCCTAAGAGTTCCTTCCTGTGACCTGAATTTGGTCTTGAATGCATTTACCAGTGACCCGTTCGAACCCCTACAGGATGTCTCCCTAAGATCCTCACCCTTAAAACCATCTTCTTAGTGGCCTTAACGTCTGCTCGTAGGGTGGGTGACCTGCAGGCCCTTTCGGTTAATCTTCCCTACACACAAATTTATGATGATAGTCACCTTGCGTCCAGATCCAGCATACCTTCCCAAAGTGGTATCTAGATTTCACTGTAACCAGGAGATTGTGCTTCCCTCGTTTTGCAGCAATCCTAAAAACCCAGGGGAAGTTAGATTCCATAACCTAGATGTTAGAAGATCACTACTACAGTACATTAACATGACTAGTGTATGGAGGAAGGACCATTCCTTGTTCCTGGCCTTTCAGGGGAATAGGAAAGGTCACGGGGTGTCCAAGGGTACCATTTCTAGGTGGCTTAGGGAGGCCATTTGTCTAGCATATACGTCCACAGGAGTTCCGGCCCCAGACAATGTCAGGGCTCATTCCACCAGAGCCGTCGCAACCTCCTGGGCGGAAAGGGCCGATGTCTCAATCGATCAGATATGTAGAGCTGCTACTTGGTCTACACCATCCACCTTCTTTAAACACTATTGGTTGGATCTGTCCTCTGACCTTACCTTTTGGTGAAGGGTACTTCAGGCGGTGGTCCCTCCCTTGGCTGCTCATAATTCTCCAAAATTCTCTCCAGGTGTGCTGTCATGGGTGAGGGGAAAACACTGTTACTTACCGGTAGCCGGTTTTTCCTGAGCCCATGACAGCACCCGTAGTGTTCCCTCCCTATTTTTTCTGTTTCTCACACCCTGGTGTGCACTGTTTTGGGTGTTATATATATGTATATATATTGTAGGTGTTGGGTTTATGCCTAACCTCTTTGGGAGGTCCTCTCAATGCTCTGTAAACAACTGAAGCGAGGGAGAGGTACCGCCCTTTTATTTCAGACGGTTTCCTGTCCTTGGTGGGGTGGATCCCTCTCTCTCCAGGTGTGCTGTCATGGGCTCATGAAAAATCGGCTACCGGTAAGTAACCGTGTTCTCCCCTCACCCATGACAGCACCATAGAGAAAGTGGGATCTGCCCCTATTGCTGGACAAGAAGCCAAGAGCACAATATAAAAAGGCAACTCCCACTTCCTCCTTCAAGGTGGTTTCCTGTCCTCTGGATGTAGGAGCCTTGAGTACATGGCTGGAGCAGCCATGAATTATGAAACACAATGGACTGTCTATAGCAACCTCTGTAAGAATAATAGTGAGTACAGGGGCCCAGTCGGGTGCTGAATTGCTAACATCAGTCCAACAGATTCCAATAAATCCCTTTTACTTGGATAGCTTATTGGACTGGTCTGCATTTAACATCCAGATCCCAGTTATCCTTCCTGTTGGAATGGGTCACGGTTGTGCAAGTCCAGTTTCAGGGCTGGGATCATGACTTGGACTGGTTGGTATCTCAGTTGGTTCCAGGTTATCCTTCTAGGGGTTCAGTAACTTAGACATGGCTAGGCTGAACAGAACCAGTATAAGTCCAGTCGATCCTCCCGGTCTGATGTCATAAGATGGACTGCTGAGACAGTTCAGTTCACCCTCCTGGAGGATTAAGAGTGACGGAACAGCAGCCATCACTTCTGGCGAGGGGAACACTGCCTGGTATGGCATGGTGTATCCCCGGGGGACCAAGGCCAGTACAGCATCTCCGGACAGGGGACATGGCCTAGTTGGCTCAGTGTATCCCCTGGGTAGAAAAATCCCTAAGGACATTCCGGAGGGGGAACACTGCCTGGTATGGCATGGTGTATCCCCAAGGCACTATGAAGACCGTTTCAAAAGATTAAAAAATGATGAAACGGCAACTCTGTAATCTATCGGGGGAGGAATCGATGGATAAGTTAAAATGTCTCCTTACCTGTGAGACTCCTGTGGCGAAGAGGGAATCTCTTTACTAGATGAGACAAATGCCTTTCGAAGTGAGGTAAGACCGTTCTGATTATCTCTTAAGCACAGGATGATATGTCCATAAGGTACATAGTTGATAGTATGGAGTCCTAATTACCTTGGTTTAAGACAATCTGAGATTTGACCAATACCACTTGAGGTCTATATCTTTCTGATTGGGTCGCTTCCTTAGGGAAGAAATACAAAAAATGTTGCATTGGGTGATGGTTATCAGTTGGATTCCTGGGGTTTTTCTTTTGCTGAAATATCTAATCTATTTTGCATTTGAACTGTTTTCAACTACCAGTCTTCATGATTGGATTGTATTATTAGCATACACTTAAGTTGTATATTGATGCCATTATAGAGAATAGGATAAATCCTATCATCCCTACATGGTGGATGTGGATTTTTTCTTATATGAAATCACTCAGATCTCTTTTTTACCTGTTCTGGTTGTATCAGCTGTTAGTACATGGCTAGGATACAGTAACCAGAAATTCCCCAAGATGGGAATAGTGAACTATAGGTATCATTTCCGGCTTAAATACATTCCCTTAAGCACGGGAAGGAAACAAAATAAGGGTAGTTTGATTATAATAAAGTACTAGATATTCCAGCTGTTTTTTTGGAAACCCTTTGGCATTCTGGATTCTGGTAGGCTAAATTTACACTTGATAACACAGTGTTAAGTAGATGTTGAGCCATCAGATGATCATTGAGACTAGACGAGTGTCTTATGGTCCAGATCTGGCCTTGGGGGGGCCGCCAATAGAAAAGGTCAATATTGGGGTAGAGTGCCTAATCAAAGCCTTGTTAAAGTTACCAGGGCCCTTGAATTACTTAAACCCCTTCTTCTGTTAACATGCTAGGTTTAGTACCAGTTTCTATATACTTCAGTTGTTTGATAAATTGGGTCCATAATCAACAAGTCTAAATATAAAGTTGTTCTAGAGATGTTTTCAACTACATAAAACCAAGTTTTTGGCTGGAATGGAAGATGTCACAGTTTTAACTGAGCTAGGTCCACTTAAGGAGTGTCTAGTTGAATATTGCACCAACCAGTCAGTACAATGCCATCCAAGAGATGATTACAAGGAATAATTAACACTAGCACTCCTGTTCCATGATTCACTGGCAAACTCAGACATACACATTATAACACTCCAGGCACCTAACATTGGTCCCGATGGATGGCCAAAGTGATATACGCTCTGAAGATCTTCATGTTTTGTTATCAATTTCGTTTAACTTAGTCAAAATGAAAAAAAAACTGTTAATTTTGCACTTTTATTGTCCACTTATACTTGAAAGCTTGGTATCTCTGTCAGATCCCAGCCACATCGCTGCTAAAGGACTTGACATTACTGCAATAACTCATAGCATACAAAGGAATCAAAGCATATGTTGCTGAAGTAGCAATTAAAACTTTCAACAGACACCTGTCGTACCACACTGAGATTATGGTGGGTCTGGCTTTTTGAAAGTGAGGTTCCAACCATAGAAAAGGTTGAGATGATAACGGCTCTGCAGAAGGAAGGCAACAATGTCTGCTCAACTCGCGTGCACCTAGCCAAAGACATTGTGTCACACAAGAAACTTCATGTTGTCCAACTCAAAAAAAACTGTGTGTTGCACTGCAAATAAACCAAGATTTTATTCATCAAGATCCTTGTCTGTGACACACTAATGCAAGTTACAATGATCCAGTCTCAAAAGTCGCCAGATTGAAAATCATGAATGATGCCGTTGACCTGTCCATTGAACTCATGAGTATACTCAATTCATCACTAATAACTCAAGAAGACCTGAAGCAGTTTTTCTCCAGTGTGTGGAGAAGCATTGCTATGATTATCCTGAACCAAATAAAGCGTGTTTCGTTAAAAAAAAGCGAAACTACTGTAAAGTTTGATATTTACTTTGCTGCAAGACATTTATTGCAATTGTTAATTTTGTGATTGTTTACTGGCAGCTCAATGTTACGAAATTTTGTGTACGTTACAGTCACACCAAAGAGAGTGATTCCCTGGGGTGAGACCTAAAAATTTGCACAAAAATGTTTTCATTGCCTCCCTAATACATATTACGAAAGAAACATATTTTTTTTTTGTGTTGGATGACCTAGTGATAAAGCTTCTCGTGTGCACAAGGTCTTCGGCAAGCTGCACATGAGTTGAGCAGACATTGTTGCCTTCCTTATGCAGAGCCAGTACCATCTCAAACTTTTCTGTGGTTGGAACCTCATTGTCAAAAAAACACCATAATCTCACTAAGGTACCACAGGTGTCCGTTGAAAGTTTTTATTACTGCCTCAGCAACAGGCGCATTGATTTCTTTGTATGTTACAAGTTCTTGTAGTAGTACCAAATTATTTCACGGTAATGTGGCTGAGATCTAACAAAGGTGCCAAGCCTTCACGTATAAGTGGAGTGTAAAACTGTTAAATTGACTGATAGTTTTTAACTTTGTCAAAGTTAAACAAAATTGATGATGAAATATGAAGATCTTCAAAGCATATATAATTTTGCCCATCCATCTGGCCCAATGGTAGGTTCCTGGAGTGTTGATGTGTACGTCTGGGTTTGCTGGCAAACCAAGTAACAGGAGTGGCAGTGTTAACAATTTCTTGTAATTATCTCTTGGATGGCATTGTGCAAGCTGTTTTTTGCAAAATTCAACTACACACTTCTTAAGTGGACCTACTGTAGTTCAGTTGAAACAATGTCATCTTCCATTCCAGCTGAAAATTTGATTTTATCCAGTTGATCCCAGGCAGCCAAAAATGTCTAGAACAACTTTATATTTGGACCTGTTGATTACGGCCTCAATTTTTCAAACACGCTTGCAATAATTAGCTCATGAATGTTGTGGCTACATGGCAAACTGAGTAGTTCTTTCTGCAGTTTCTGTTGCAAGAGGACGCACGCACCAGCCTTTGTACCAGTCTAGTCGAATGACATAAACTTCACTTTATCCAAGAGCTGCCAATCCTGCAGAACCTCAATCATACCCAACAGCACTCCTAGCTAAGGCTATCTCTGGGATGGACAACAACTTCAGTTCCTCCTCCTGACAATAGTACTGCCAGTCGCTCAGCAATTTCATTGCAGGTCTGATTTGCAAACCTTTTCCCGTCCTATTTTACAGTCAGTGGACCACTGGTATCGAAGGAAGCTTTGATAACATTTACTGCAATCTCAAGCCTGTCTAATAGTCTCATGTTGAATAGGGAATCTATCTGAATCATTGCAAGAGACTGAGAAGCAGCAGCAAAAAGGTCACCTTTCTGTCACTGGTATTAGTTCTGTTTAGAGCTGCATCAACTTCCGGAGTCACAATGTTGAGAGGTCTTAGACTTGCGTTTCTTGGACTAAAATGCCCTTCACCCTTATAACTATCGTTTTTGGAAGCGCTTTTGTCGCTGCTACTGCAAAGTTAAGCCGATGCTATCGACTGCTGAACTAGCTCAGTTTCCTTTTTTCTTTGTTTTGCTTCCTTTCCTCAACATTGGCCAGCTTTCTGTCTAATTTTCCCTTGCTTTCACAACAACCTTCTTCTCTTTGAGCAAGCAAAAAGTCACGGTCTCCTTGAAGTTTTAAAAGTTTCATGGCATCAGCATGAGAGACATTAAACAAGTCATCAAGTTTATTAACAAATTCCTTCTCATTGGATTCTTGTGTTTTGGTTTGCCATTTAGCTTTCTTCTTGAGACTCTTCCATTGACTAAACAGACTCATCACCTTACTGATCACGTGATATTGTTGCGTGGTAGGATATTTGTTTTCCCCAGAACCGAAGTACTTCGTTAGCTGCGACGGTACCACTGGTCCATGTTGGTTGCACTTCTGTACAGTGCAGGAAATTAAACCTGGCCAACACCTGCCGATTTGATGACAGCTTGAAACCGGTAATACTGCCCTGTCCCTCCAATTAACCACATTCCTCTTACACTTCAATTTGAAGAAGCCATATTTTTCTGACAACAGTGACTAAACCTGTGGGATACCTAAATGGCAAACATAAAACCACATTTCATTTAAGTTTGATACATTACTGCTAGGGATGAGCGGATTCCTGTATATTTGGCTGTGCACCTTCTCCTTTGTCATTAGCAACCTATGCTAATGACTAAGGGAGGGGCTAAAACCCGCAGAGTTTGTTGACTGTCCTACACTGAGCCTTTCAACAAACTTTATTGGCTAGGGCGGTGAATGGAGCACTACTGCACATGCTCGCCCTCCGGTCCATTCACTTCCAGTGTGGGCTGGACAGTGGCGGAATACTCAGGGATTCATGTATCCCTACCCTAAATGCTGCAAATCCCTCTAATATCGCTCATCAACAATTGCAAATTACTATTATAAATTAAGGTAAGTGAATTTCAGGCGAAAATGTAATTGGACAGTAAAAGACACAATGGGAGTGGTGTAGGGTGCTGCATAAATATTGAGAGATCAGAGTTACCTAAAACAGTGAAAAATACTGAATGTTGTCTGTAATCTGGCAAATTTACTTTGAAACAGGAAATATAAACTAATCATAATAAATATTCTTTACAAATAAATAAATTGGAGAGAGTTTCAAAGAGCAGTGGGGTCCTTATTGCTGCTGTATATTAAAACTACCCAAATCCTATTTTAACAGCTATTAAGTGTTCAATGGCTAACATTGAGCCACCTTTTAAACACAACCAAAATAAACTGTTTTTTAAAGGATATTACAGATCATTGTGTAACAATTATAGGGGGTGAAACTTTAAATAAAATCAATTTTTATTTTTTCTATAGAACACATTGTCACTCTAATGAAAAAAAATGTTATATATGCACACACGCACACACACATATATACTATATGTGCGCACAGACACACACATGTATTTTTGAGCCCAGTGGGTGCTCATACTTTGTTATTCTTCTCTGCAGAGCTAGCTGTGAATTACTATCGCTTAATAGGATCACCCACTAGACTCATGCTTACAACACAAGGCATGTTAATGACTACAATAGCAGATTTCCTAAAGCTTTTCTTAGAAAAGTACAGTATATATAATTTTTTTTCCACTATTCCTATTCTGTGACATATTGCCTGCAGGTGAAGCTTTCTTTTATCTTTTTGATATGAACTATCTACAGGGAATATCTCATGTATTTATTCTTATTCAATGTTAATATGTGGATTATATTTTTGGATTAATGAAATTTATAAAAATATTTAGATTTGAGAGTCCTCAGTGGTTGATACCTTTTAATGGCTAACTGAAAAGATGGTAACAAATTGCAAGCTTTCAAAACTACTCAGGTCTCTTCTTCAGGCTAGTATACCACAAAATATATTCTATTGAAATAGTTCATAGATAAGGAGTGTGAAAGTTTTATTATCCTGTGATTGAGGTCTGGTCCAGGGTTGTGATGACCCCACAGATCTAATGAGCACATTCCTTAGTTGATGTAGAATGTCATAAATCCATGCGACACATTCATTCCTGCTCTGAAGGTGTCAAAGAAATTTGTAAAGAGGTCAGCCATTTCCTCCTGTTCCAGTTTTTCTAGCAAACTAACCAGCACTTTTGACCATACAATACATGCTGGGGAAGCACATGTGACCAGACCTTTTAATCCGCCTCCTCCAATTGTAAAATGGCTCACGTGGGAAAGCTGATTTTCTATTGGAGGAGGATGATTCAGGTCTGGTCACATGTTCCTTCATCAATAGCCACTTTATGGACAGAAGTGCTGGTCATTTGGAAGAAAACTGCACTAACAATATGAAGTGGCCATCAACTTCAAATTACTCCTTTTACATCTACACATTTTACAGTGGCTTCAGAATTAATTGAAGCAGAAGGCATATGACTGTCTCTTGAAAATACTTTTCAAAATAGAAATGCAAGACCAAGTGGTGTTGGTTTCTGACATGTACTTTGCATCTTTCAGGTGGATAACCGTAGAGCAGAAATGGAATGCAAGCTGATCGGTATGAAAGTTCAGTACCAGTCGCTTCAGAAACAACATGCTTTCTCCAGACAGCAAATGCACCGAATGAAGGTATAGTTGTAATGTTAATGGGAGTCTGTCAGCGCAAAATAAATGTTAAAACCATGTGTAGGCGTTCAGTGCACCCTTGGAATGGCCAAACTGTTAACCGCACCTTCCCTACTTCATTATTGTGCATTGATCGGATTAAAAGTTCTTGTTTCACAGGAGGAAATGAATGGAAACCAGTTGGTGAGAAGGTGCACTGAACTGTTTGACCATGCCAAGGATACAATTTGTCAACACATAAAGACTGTTCAAACCAAGCAAAGGTGATTGTGCAGATTTGAACAGTCATTGATTTCCTTTAACTAAGCATTGCCAGCAACGGTGTGTTTAAATTCATTTCAAATGCCTTCTCACAATCAATATTCTCGCTGGTTATTGCACTTTATCCCAACTCAGTTACATCTTTACATTTCCTGTCAGTACATGCACTAATGTGTATGTAGGAAGTCAGTCTGACTTCCTGTGAACTTCATGATGATATAATTATCGGCTCTAAGACTGCTGTGCAATTTAAGCTATATTTGAAGAGTTATGAATTATTCTAAAAGAAAAACTGTCTTTGCTGCCCATTGTTACCAATGATGAAGCAGCCTTCATTTTATATTCTGCTTAAAAAAAAAAGAAAACTTTGCTATGGGCCAGTAGTTTTTCTTTTATTTGTTGTTGACCACGGCACTCCGTGGGATACTTTTATGGGCATAGATGAACTAGGCATACCAGTAAAGATGATGACATTGGGCCTGATTCATCAAAGCTTTTACGCCAGTTAAAAGCTTTGAAAAATGGGCGTGGTTAGCCATGAGCCTGTAAAGGTGCACTCTTTTAGGCCCCTCTACTCCATCCAGGAAAAAAATCACAGGCAAACCTTATTTTATCATGGGCAAAGTTGGCAAAAATACGAGATCCTCATCCTGTGCCCCATCTCACCGGGGAGACATTGAAAGCTTCCTACGCCCGCATAAAGCCACTACAGGACCTGCAGACGGTGGGGCACTCAGCGACTGGAAGCGAAGCAGGCCGGAGCTTTCCCCTACCTCACCACAAAGATCTCCCTTTCATCACCGTCCGGATCCTGCTGCGACCACAGAGGTAACTCACCTGGCCGTCTGCTGTCCTTGTGATGCCTCTAGCTCTCCATGTCTGCCCCCAACTCTTACCTGTGCTGCCCCGCAAGATGGCCACCAACTATGTGAGGAAATACGTTCGCCTCCGCCCCAGTCTCCAGTCCTGGAGACTGCTTCCTCCTCACTTCTGGTGCCTGGAGGGAACTCTCGATCTGATCCCCATGCTGTGAGAGTGACGACTGCATGCTGACTCCACGCTGTCTTCCACCTCCGCACAAGAAGGCTGCTATTACCGTGCGGAAAAGAAGCAGGATAGTGCATCCACATGTAAAACTCCTCAGACTTCTCCCTCTGCCCTTGAGTCTGAGCTGGGGCCCTTCACTCCTGCTTTGGGAGTTCACCATACATCAGGGGCGCTGGCTGCTGCTCCCTGCGGCCGTACTGATTCAACTCTTCCACATTTTCTTAAAGGGAACAACACTCCCTATTCCTTCTCAACAATTTCAGCTAAGGATCCCTGGGCTCCTGTGCTGTACTGTTAAATCTACTGGTGATCATTCATGTTTTCCAGCATATTTAGAGGAGGTTATTCTGTCATGGTCTCCACTCTTCTTCCCCCAATAGGGTGGGAGCCCAAGTCGTTGTCTTGTACAACCTCTATGCTCCCGTGTTACAAAGTTTCCTTCTTAGTTTATGCTGGAGTATCTATCTTACTGCTTCTGCTTTGTACTGTTGATATTGGTTTATCTTGTTTGTCACCCCTCCCCTTCTGTTTCCAATGTGAATATAGTCGCCTTCCTGTTTGGACATGCAGCAGTTGGCCATATAAGTCAAACGCACACTCAGAACTACTATGGCGAACTTAAACATCATATCCTTAAATGCAAAAGGACTAAATACCCCCAAAAAGTGAGCTCAGATCCTTCACCACTTCCACAGCCGCAAAGCACACCTCATTTGCATCTAAGAAACCCATTTTAAGGTAAACCACTTCCCTACTATGAGAAATAAATGTTACACAACCTGGCACTTTGCCAACAACCTCATCTCACGCTCAAAAGGGGTTTCCTAGTTACTGGGAAAGTCCACCTAACCACGGACATGTGGACAAGTGATTGTGGGCAGTGACAGTACATCTCGCTGACGGCACACTAGGTTAATATAGTGGAAGCCGGGACCCAGTCGGATCTTGGGACGGAACACGTCCTCCCGACACCGAGGATTGCAGGCCCTGGGTTAATTAGGGTTGCCCCCACATTCTACAGCTCCTGCACCACCTCCTACTCTTCAGCCTCCATCTCCGAAATGACCACATCAGTCACAGGGTGGAAGCACTGCCTCGACCAAGTGGCAACAGGCTGTGCTGAAGCTTATATGCTTAGGTGACAAACCGCATAACACTGAAGAGTTGTGGACAGCTCTGAAAAAGCAGGCAGATCTGTGGATGACACCGCTGAACCTACAGCCAGTCATGATCATGTGTGACAATGGTCAGAACCTGGTGGTGGCTCTGAGGTGAGGCGAGCTCACACACGTACCATGCCTGGCCCATGTGCTTAACCTTGTGGTTCAGGTGTTTCTCAAACCTACCCGAATCTGCTTGTCAAAGTACGCCGCCTGTGTGCCCATTTTAGAAAGTCAGCTACAGCTTCCGCCACCCTTGCCGTGTTTCAGCAGCGTTTGCAGCTTCCAGGTCACCAACTGGTCTGCGATGTCCCCACGCTTTTGAACTCTACATTGCAGATGTTGGGAAGGATTTGTGAGCAGAAGAGGGTAGTTGTTGAGTTCCAGCATCAACAAGGCCATCGGTATTCAGGGCAGACTCCACACACAAAACCTCAGGAGTGGACATGGATGTCAGACATTTGCACCATCCTCCAAAACTTGCATTTGCCGTCTGGAGAAAGATGGTGAGTGGCGATGACACAATAATTAGCGTCTCTAACCTGTTTCTCTCTCTTCTGAAACGCTCTCTGCTCACAGTTAAAGAGGAAGCATTGCAGGCGGAGCACGATGAGATGGAGCAAGGAACCATGCAGGGTGATTACACACAGCGCAGCCTCATCTCATCCCAACGTGGATTGGGTGACAGTGAGGAAGTACAGGAGCTAGTTTTTTGCGCTATAGACGGTACTACCTGCACAACTGTGATACCGTATGTTTAGCGTGGATGGCCTGAGGATAGGGAGGAAGAGGAAGATGAGGAGGAGAGCATGGTCAAGTCGTTCTCTTGGTGAGGACATGGAAGTCTTGCCTCTTTGCAGTCTGGCACACATGGCTGAGTTTGTTACGCTGCTTTTTGTAATGCACGCGCCCGGACTGACTAGCGTGTGCGTGTATATGTAGTAATTCCACTGGACCGTACCGGAGAGTGAATGCCTGGAGGGGCGTAATTAAGTATTCACCTGATCCGACCAAGGTCGCACGACGGCATACGACACCAGTGCACCAAGGAGGAACTGAGCAGAGGGACCAGGTGCTACTCCAGGTCAGACCCCAGACACGGCTGTTGACCCACACCGGGGAATACAGGAACAGGCAGGTTAGGCTGGCACACAGACTGGTGGGTATAGGCAGACACGGCTGGTATGCAGACGGGTGGATGCTGGCAAGCACGACTGGTATGCAGGCAGGGAGGTATGACAGGTTGGAGCACAGAGTGGATAGGACCCAGTACAGACTGGGACTCGGGAACAGAACCGCAGATGCGGTGGACATACACAGCAGAGTGAGGCCACCCGGAGCGGCGAGCAAGAGCAGAGCAAGAGGAGACCGCCTGGAGCCATGAACGAGAGTAGAGCAGGACGAGGCCGTCTGGAGCGGTGAGCGAGAGTGGAGCAGGACGAGGCCGCCTGGAGCAGTGAGCAAAGGGTCAGAGCAGAGCGAGACTGCCGGAGCAGTGAGCAAAAGGGTCAGAGCAGAGCGAGACTGCCGGAGCAGTGAGCAAAAGGGTCAGAGCAGAGCGAGACTGCCGGAGCAGTGAGCAAAAGGGTCAGAGCAGAGCGAGACTGCCGGAGCAGTGAGCAAAAGGGTCAGAGCAGAGCGAGACTGCCGGAGCAGTGAGCAAAAGGGTCAGAGCAGAGCGAGACTGCCGGAGCAGTGAGCAAAAGGGTCAGAGCAGAGCGAGACTGCCGGAGCAGTGAGCAAAAGGGTCAGAGCAGAGCGAGACTGCCGGAGCAGTGAGCAAAAGGGTCAGAGCAAAGCGAGACTGCCGGAGCAGTGAGCAAAAGGGTCAGAACAGAGCGAGACTGCCGGAGCAGTGAGCAAAAGGGTCAGAGCAGAGCGAGACTGCCGGAGCAGTGAGCAAAAGGGTCAGAGCAGAGCGAGACTGCCGGAGCAGTGAGCAAAAGGGTCAGAGCAGAGCGAGACTGCCGGAGCAGTGAGCAAAAGGGTCAGAGCAGAGCGAGACTGCCGGAGCAGTGAGCAAAAGGGTCAGAGCAGAGCGAGACTGCCAGAGCAGTAAGCAAAAGGGTCAGAGCAGAGCGAGACTGCCGGAGCATTAAGCAAAAGGGTCAGAGCAGAGCGAGACTGCCGGAGCAGTGAGCAAAAGGGTCAGAGCAAAGCGAGACTGCCGGAGCAGTGAGCAAAAGGGTCAGAACAGAGCGAGACTGCCGGAGCAGTGAGCAAAAGGGTCAGAACAGAGCGAGACTGCCGGAGCAGTGAGCAAAAGGGTCAGAGCAGAGCGAGACTGCCGGAGCAGTGAGCAAAAGGGTCAGAACAGAGCGAGACTGCCGGAGCGGTGAGCAAAAGGGTCAGAGCGAGACTGCCGGAGCGGTGAGCAAAAGGGTCAGAGCGAGACTGCCGGAGCGGTGAGCAAAAGGGTCAGAGCGAGACTGCCGGAGCGGTGAGCAAAAGGGTCAGAGCGAGACTGCCGGAGCGGTGAGCAAAAGGAGCAGAGCGAGACTGCCGGAGCGGTGAGCAAAAGGGTCAGTGCAGAGCGAGACTGCCGGAGCGGTGAGCAAAAGGGTCAGGGCAGAGCGAGACTGCCGGAGCGGTGAGCAAAAGGGTCAGGGCAGAGCGAGACTGCCGGAGCGGTGAGCAAAAGGGTCAGGGCAGAGCGAGACTGCCGGAGCGGTGAGAAAAAGGGTCAGGGCAGAGCGAGACTGCCGGAGCGGTGAGCAAAAGGGTCAGGGCAGAGCCAGACTGCCGGAGCGGTGAGCAAAAGGGTCAGGGCGGAGCGAGACTGCCGGAGCGGTGAGCAAAAGGGCCAGAGCGAGACTGCCGGAGCGGTGAGCAAAAGGGTCAGAGCGAGACTGCCGGAGCAGTGAGCAAAAGGAGCAGAGCGAGACTGCCGGAGCGGTGAGCAAAAGGGTCAGGGCAGAGCGAGACTGCCGGAGCGGTGAGCAAAAGGGTCAGGGCAGAGCGAGACTGCCGGAGCGGTGAGCAAAGGGGCAGGGCAGAGGAGGCAGGGCTCTGTTCACATGGAACAGACTGGAAGGGAAAGGCAGAACCAGATGCACACAAGATACTTGCAATGAAGTAGCGAGTGGACTCTAAACTCACAAACGGAAGTACAGCGACAACGAGTAGGAGTTAGGTGCAGGTTCAGAATCTTCAGAAAAAGGGAAGGTACGGACATAGAGAAAAACCGGAGACAGGTTAGGAGACAGTTCATACAGGAACTGTTATTGCAACAAATACAGGAACGAGCCAAGGTAAAGCCAAGTGCTGGTTCTGACAATGCAGGAGAAAGGGAAGGTACGGACATAGAGAAAAACAGGAAGCAGGTTAGGAGACAGTTCAGACAGGAACTGTTACTGAAGCGAGATACAGGAGCGAGTCTGGGTATGCGGCCCCCAGAGGGCGGGACGAACAGGCTAAGAGCGTGTTCACACGGGCCTGGAAATACAGCCTCCAGGAAAGGCAGAAAGACAGCTGGCGAGAGTGCACAGACAGGACACAGTTCAGACATGAGAACTGATACCGCAAGGCAGGAAACATAGACAGGACCTGGCACATCAGTGACTAGCAGCCAACTGACAGAACAAGATGCTAAGGCATGGATTCCAAGGAGGAGCTGGTTTAAATACCAGGTGACAGACCGCAATAGGCTGAGGACGCATTAGGGGTGTGTCTGCAGCAGCTACAAGAAACAGTTAGTTCGGCGGGCGTCGCCCTAAGCAGCCAGAGCAGAGCAAAGCAGACAGTATGGAAAGAAGCCAGAGTGGCAGTCTGGACTGGAAATCAAGTGCGCGCTCTTGCACAGTGGGAGATCGACCACTATGCAAGGACGCCGCCAGGTATGTTACAGTACCCCCCCTTACACCCCCTCTTCTTCAGGCCTGCCAGAATCTTCCGCAGGGAATTTGAGGGCCAATCCTTCTCTTCAAGGAGATTACTTCTACTGTCCACAGGAAGAGACAAAACTGGTCTCATCTGGGTAGCTAGGATGCTACCTCCTATCCAGCCATCCTCAGCACCAGACGAAATGGGTGGAGTACCAGGAACAGCACACAAGGAATTCTCTTTCCACCTATTATCAGGTAGCACCCCAGAGGGTTCAGGAGACAACTGGAAGTCCTCCGCCGGGTTGGAGGGGTGCACAGACTCGAGGGTAACCTCTGCTTCGGGGTACATCTTGTCAAGCTCACAGGATGAAATGAGCGAGGTATCAGGTACAAGGTGTAAAAAAGTCACTGTCCCTTTGTTATCTGGTGGTACCCCAGAGGATTCAGAAAACAACTGGAGGTCCTCCGCCGGGTCGGAGGAGTGCAGAGACTTGGTGGTAACCTCTGCTTCGGAGTACACTAGGTCGGACTCACTGGACGAATCGGGCGAGGTATCAGGTACAGAGTATTGGAAAGTCTCTGTCCATTCGCTACCAGGTAGCACCCCGAAGGGTTCAGGAGACAACTGGAGGTCCTCCGCCTGGTCGGAGGGTTGTAGAGACTCGGGGGTAACCTCTGCTTCGGAGTACACTAGGTCGGACTCACTGGACGAAACGGGCCAGGTATCAGGTACTGGGTGTAGGGAAGTCTCTCTCCATTTGTCAACAAGTGGTATCTCGGAGGATTCAGGAGGCAACAGGGGGTCCTCCGCCAGGTTGTAGAGGTGCACGGACTCTGAGGTAATCACTGCTTCGGAGTACACTTGGACAGGCTCACCGGGTTAAGTATCAGATACCGGGTGCATGAAGTCCTCCTGTGTGGATTATGGGTGGACAGCAGTCTCTTCGGGCAGGAGAACTGGTGCGCTACCCACGCACATTACCCGTCGGGGCTGCTCCGGGATACTGGGAAGTGAAGCTTCAGCAGGGACTTGAAGGTTGGGGTCAGGAGGTCTTTAGGAGGACAGACCCTGGCTTGACGGCTTGCCTCTACGCCTAGCACGTCTGGACTGCCTCTTGAAGTTGGGAGAAGTATTCCGGAGAGCGTAGTCATCCTGTGTGGATTCTGGGTTGGCTGTAGTCTCTTCGGGCAGGAGGACTAGTGCGCTACCCATACACATTACCCATCGGGGCTGCTCCGGAATATTGGGAAGTGAAGCTTAAGCAGGGGCTTCCGGGTTAGGGTCATCGAAGACCATTAGAAAGGCCACCAGGAAGGCCTGCAGGTCCAGGACGATAGGATCCTGTGCGTCCCATAGGGGGGGTGATCCATTTCAAGGCATCACCCGCTAGGTAAGACATCATGAATCCCACCTTAACCCGATCGGTGGGAAAATAAAGAGGGTAGAACTTGAAGTGTAGCATGCATTGCTCCACAAATGCACGACTCTGTCTTGGATCCCCATAGTACCGTGGCGGATCCGCAGGAACGGGTGCAGAAAGCTCCATCTGGACGAGTGCGTAATTCACCTGGAACTCAGCTAGTAGCAAAAAAAAAAAATTTCTTCTAGATGCACGTATTCACTGGAAAACGTCTGAGAGCGAAGGCCATGGGGCTTAACGGGAACCATGGCCTGAGCATGCTGTAATGCACGCGCCCAGACTGACTGGCGTGTGCTTGTATATGTAGTGATTCCACTGGACCGTACCGGAGAGTGAATGCCTGGAGGGGCGTAACTAAGTATTCACCCGATCCGACCAAGGTCGCACAACGGCATACGACGCCAGTGCACCAAGAAGGAACCGAGCAGGGGGACCAGGTGCTACTCCAGGTCAGACCCCAGACACGGCTGTTGACCCACATCGGGGAATACAGGAACAGGCAGGTTAGGCTGGCACACAGACTGGTGGGTATAGGCAGACACGGCTGGTATGCAGACGGGTGGATGCTGGCAAGCACGACTGGTATGCAGGCAGGGAGGTACGACAGGTTGGAGCACAGAGTGGATAGGACCCAGTACAGACTGGGACTCAGGAACAGAACCGCAGATGCGGTGGACAAACACAGCAGAGTGAGGCCGCCCGGAGCGGCGAGCAAGAGCAGAGCAAGATGAGACCGCCTGCAGCGGTGAGCGAGAGTAGAGCAGGACGAGGCCGCCTGGAGCGGTGAGCGAGAGTGGAGCAGGACGAGGCCGCCTGGAGCAGTGAGCAAAAGGTCAGAGCAGAGCGAGACTGCCGGAGCAGTGAGCAAAGGGGCAGAGCAGAGCGAGTCTGCCGGTGCAGTGAGCAAAGGGGCAGAGCAGAGCGAGTCTGCCGGTGCAGTGAGCAAAGGAGCAGAGCGAGACTGCCGGAGCAGTGAGCAAAGGAGCAGAGCGAGACTGCCGGAGCAGTGAGCAAAGGAGCAGAGCGAGACTGCCGGAGCAGTGAGCAAAGGAGCAGAGCGAGACTGCCGGAGCAGTGAGCAAAGGAGCAGAGCGAGACTGCCGGAGCAGTGAGCAAAGGAGCAGAGCGAGACTGCCGGAGCAGTGAGCAAAGGAGCAGAGCGAGACTGCCGGAGCAGTGAGCAAAGGAGCAGAGCGAGACTGCCGGAGCAGTGAGCAAAGGAGCAGAGCGAGACTGCCGGAGCAGTGAGCAAAGGAGCAGAGCGAGACTGCCGGAGCAGTGAGCAAAGGAGCAGAGCGAGACTGCCGGAGCAGTGAGCAAAGGAGCAGAGCGAGACTGCCGGAGCAGTGAGCAAAGGAGCAGAGCGAGACTGCCGGAGCAGTGAGCAAAGGAGCAGAGCGAGACTGCCGGAGCAGTGAGCAAAGGAGCAGAGCGAGACTGCCGGAGCGGTGAGCAAAGGAGCAGAGCGAGACTGCCGGAGCGGTGAGCAAAGGAGCAGAGCGAGACTGCCGGAGCGGTGAGCAAAGGAGCAGAGCGAGACTGCCGGAGCGGTGAGCAAAGGAGCAGAGCGAGACTGCCGGAGCGGTGAGCAAAGGAGCAGAGCGAGACTGCCGGAGCGGTGAGCAAAGGAGCAGAGCGAGACTGCCGGAGCGGTGAGCAAAGGAGCAGAGCGAGACTGCCGGAGCGGTGAGCAAAGGAGCAGAGCGAGACTGCCGGAGCGGTGAGCAAAGGAGCAGAGCGAGACTGCCGGAGCGGTGAGCAAAGGAGCAGAGCGAGACTGCCGGAGCGGTGAGCAAAGGAGCAGAGCGAGACTGCCGGAGCGGTGAGCAAAGGAGCAGAGCGAGACTGCCGGAGCGGTGAGCAAAGGAGCAGAGCGAGACTGCCGGAGCGGTGAGCAAAGGAGCAGAGCGAGACTGCCGGAGCGGTGAGCAAAGGAGCAGAGCGAGACTGCCGGAGCGGTGAGCAAAGGAGCAGAGCGAGACTGCCGGAGCGGTGAGCAAAGGAGCAGAGCGAGACTGCCGGAGCGGTGAGCAAAGGAGCAGAGCGAGACTGCCGGAGCGGTGAGCAAAGGAGCAGAGCGAGACTGCCGGAGCGGTGAGCAAAGGAGCAGAGCGAGACTGCCGGAGCGGTGAGCAAAGGAGCAGAGCGAGACTGCCGGAGCGGTGAGCAAAGGAGCAGAGCGAGACTGCCGGAGCGGTGAGCAAAGGAGCAGAGCGAGACTGCCGGAGCGGTGAGCAAAGGAGCAGAGCGAGACTGCCGGAGCGGTGAGCAAAGGAGCAGAGCGAGACTGCCGGAGCGGTGAGCAAAGGAGCAGAGCGAGACTGCCGGAGCGGTGAGCAAAGGAGCAGAGCGAGACTGCCGGAGCGGTGAGCAAAGGAGCAGAGCGAGACTGCCGGAGCGGTGAGCAAAGGAGCAGAGCGAGACTGCCGGAGCGGTGAGCAAAGGAGCAGAGCGAGACTGCCGGAGCGGTGAGCAAAGGAGCAGAGCGAGACTGCCGGAGCGGTGAGCAAAGGAGCAGAGCGAGACTGCCGGAGCGGTGAGCAAAGGAGCAGAGCGAGACTGCCGGAGCGGTGAGCAAAGGAGCAGAGCGAGACTGCCGGAGCGGTGAGCAAAGGAGCAGAGCGAGACTGCCGGAGCGGTGAGCAAAGGAGCAGAGCGAGACTGCCGGAGCGGTGAGCAAAGGAGCAGAGCGAGACTGCCGGAGCGGTGAGCAAAGGAGCAGAGCGAGACTGCCGGAGCGGTGAGCAAAGGAGCAGAGCGAGACTGCCGGAGCGGTGAGCAAAGGAGCAGAGCGAGACTGCCGGAGCGGTGAGCAAAGGAGCAGAGCGAGACTGCCGGAGCGGTGAGCAAAGGAGCAGAGCGAGACTGCCGGAGCGGTGAGCAAAGGAGCAGAGCGAGACTGCCGGAGCGGTGAGCAAAGGAGCAGAGCGAGACTGCCGGAGCGGTGAGCAAAGGAGCAGAGCGAGACTGCCGGAGCGGTGAGCAAAGGAGCAGAGCGAGACTGCCGGAGCGGTGAGCAAAGGAGCAGAGCGAGACTGCCGGAGCGGTGAGCAAAGGAGCAGAGCGAGACTGCCGGAGCGGTGAGCAAAGGGTCAGAGCGAGACTGCCGGAGCGGTGAGCAAAGGGTCAGAGCGAGACTGCCGGAGCGGTGAGCAAAGGGTCAGAGCGAGACTGCCGGAGCGGTGAGCAAAGGGTCAGAGCGAGACTGCCGGAGCGGTGAGCAAAGGGTCAGAGCGAGACTGCCGGAGCGGTGAGCAAAGGGTCAGAGCGAGACTGCCGGAGCGGTGAGCAAAGGGTCAGAGCGAGACTGCCGGAGCGGTGAGCAAAGGGTCAGAGCGAGACTGCCGGAGCGGTGAGCAAAGGGTCAGAGCAGAGCGAGACTGCCGGAGCGGTGAGCAAAGGGTCAGAGCAGAGCGAGACTGCCGGAGCGGTGAGCAAAGGGTCAGAGCAGAGCGAGACTGCCGGAGCGGTGAGCAAAGGGTCAGAGCAGAGCGAGACTGCCGGAGCGGTGAGCAAAGGGTCAGAGCAGAGCGAGACTGCCGGAGCGGTGAGCAAAGGGTCAGAGCAGAGCGAGACTGCCGGAGCGGTGAGCAAAGGGTCAGAGCAGAGCGAGACTGCCGGAGCGGTGAGCAAAGGGTCAGAGCAGAGCGAGACTGCCGGAGCGGTGAGCAAAGGGTCAGAGCAGAGCGAGACTGCCGGAGCGGTGAGCAAAGGGTCAGAGCAGAGCGAGACTGCCGGAGCGGTGAGCAAAGGGTCAGAGCAGAGCGAGACTGCCGGAGCGGTGAGCAAAGGGTCAGAGCAGAGCGAGACTGCCGGAGCGGTGAGCAAAGGGTCAGAGCAGAGCGAGACTGCCGGAGCGGTGAGCAAAGGGTCAGAGCAGAGCGAGACTGCCGGAGCGGTGAGCAAAGGGTCAGAGCAGAGCGAGACTGCCGGAGCGGTGAGCAAAGGGTCAGAGCAGAGCGAGACTGCCGGAGCGGTGAGCAAAGGGTCAGAGCAGAGCGAGACTGCCGGAGCGGTGAGCAAAGGGTCAGAGCAGAGCGAGACTGCCGGAGCGGTGAGCAAAGGGTCAGAGCAGAGCGAGACTGCCGGAGCGGTGAGCAAAGGGTCAGAGCAGAGCGAGACTGCCGGAGCGGTGAGCAAAGGGTCAGAGCAGAGCGAGACTGCCGGAGCGGTGAGCAAAGGGTCAGAGCAGAGCGAGACTGCCGGAGCGGTGAGCAAAGGGTCAGAGCAGAGCGAGACTGCCGGAGCGGTGAGCAAAGGGTCAGAGCAGAGCGAGACTGCCGGAGCGGTGAGCAAAGGGTCAGAGCAGAGCGAGA
This sequence comes from Phyllobates terribilis, assembly GCF_046119375.1. NCBI lineage: Eukaryota > Metazoa > Chordata > Amphibia > Anura > Dendrobatidae > Phyllobates > Phyllobates terribilis. Next base: position 5,256,630 of record NW_027362771.1, on the reverse strand, counting down.
CTGCCGGAGCGGTGAGCAAAGGGTCAGAGCAGAGCGAGACTGCCGGAGCGGTGAGCAAAGGGTCAGAGCAGAGCGAGACTGCCGGAGCGGTGAGCAAAGGGTCAGAGCAGAGCGAGACTGCCGGAGCGGTGAGCAAAGGGTCAGAGCAGAGCGAGACTGCCGGAGCGGTGAGCAAAGGGTCAGAGCAGAGCGAGACTGCCGGAGCGGTGAGCAAAGGGTCAGAGCAGAGCGAGACTGCCGGAGCGGTGAGCAAAGGGTCAGAGCAGAGCGAGACTGCCGGAGCGGTGAGCAAAGGGTCAGAGCAGAGCGAGACTGCCGGAGCGGTGAGCAAAGGGTCAGAGCAGAGCGAGACTGCCGGAGCGGTGAGCAAAGGGTCAGAGCAGAGCGAGACTGCCGGAGCGGTGAGCAAAGGGTCAGAGCAGAGCGAGACTGCCGGAGCGGTGAGCAAAGGGTCAGAGCAGAGCGAGACTGCCGGAGCGGTGAGCAAAGGGTCAGAGCAGAGCGAGACTGCCGGAGCGGTGAGCAAAGGGTCAGAGCAGAGCGAGACTGCCGGAGCGGTGAGCAAAGGGTCAGAGCAGAGCGAGACTGCCGGAGCGGTGAGCAAAGGGTCAGAGCAGAGCGAGACTGCCGGAGCGGTGAGCAAAGGGTCAGAGCAGAGCGAGACTGCCGGAGCGGTGAGCAAAGGGTCAGAGCAGAGCGAGACTGCCGGAGCGGTGAGCAAAGGGTCAGAGCAGAGCGAGACTGCCGGAGCGGTGAGCAAAGGGTCAGAGCAGAGCGAGACTGCCGGAGCGGTGAGCAAAGGGTCAGAGCAGAGCGAGACTGCCGGAGCGGTGAGCAAAGGGTCAGAGCAGAGCGAGACTGCCGGAGCGGTGAGCAAAGGGTCAGAGCAGAGCGAGACTGCCGGAGCGGTGAGCAAAGGGGCAGAGCAGAGCGAGACTGCCGGAGCGGTGAGCAAAGGGGCAGAGCAGAGCGAGACTGCCGGAGCGGTGAGCAAAGGGGCAGAGCAGAGCGAGACTGCCGGAGCGGTGAGCAAAGGGGCAGAGCAGAGCGAGACTGCCGGAGCGGTGAGCAAAGGGGCAGAGCAGAGCGAGACTGCCGGAGCGGTGAGCAAAGGGGCAGAGCAGAGCGAGACTGCCGGAGCGGTGAGCAAAGGGGCAGAGCAGAGCGAGACTGCCGGAGCGGTGAGCAAAGGGGCAGAGCAGAGCGAGACTGCCGGAGCGGTGAGCAAAGGGGCAGAGCAGAGCGAGACTGCCGGAGCGGTGAGCAAAGGGGCAGAGCAGAGCGAGACTGCCGGAGCGGTGAGCAAAGGGGCAGAGCAGAGCGAGACTGCCGGAGCGGTGAGCAAAGGGGCAGAGCAGAGCGAGACTGCCGGAGCGGTGAGCAAAGGGGCAGAGCAGAGCGAGACTGCCGGAGCGGTGAGCAAAGGGGCAGAGCAGAGCGAGACTGCCGGAGCGGTGAGCAAAGGGGCAGAGCAGAGCGAGACTGCCGGAGCGGTGAGCAAAGGGGCAGAGCAGAGCGAGACTGCCGGAGCGGTGAGCAAAGGGGCAGAGCAGAGCGAGACTGCCGGAGCGGTGAGCAAAGGGGCAGAGCAGAGCGAGACTGCCGGAGCGGTGAGCAAAGGGGCAGAGCAGAGCGAGACTGCCGGAGCGGTGAGCAAAGGGGCAGAGCAGAGCGAGACTGCCGGAGCGGTGAGCAAAGGGGCAGAGCAGAGCGAGACTGCCGGAGCGGTGAGCAAAGGGGCAGAGCAGAGCGAGACTGCCGGAGCGGTGAGCAAAGGGGCAGAGCAGAGCGAGACTGCCGGAGCGGTGAGCAAAGGGGCAGAGCAGAGCGAGACTGCCGGAGCGGTGAGCAAAGGGGCAGAGCAGAGCGAGACTGCCGGAGCGGTGAGCAAAGGGGCAGAGCAGAGCGAGACTGCCGGAGCGGTGAGCAAAGGGGCAGAGCAGAGCGAGACTGCCGGAGCGGTGAGCAAAGGGGCAGAGCAGAGCGAGACTGCCGGAGCGGTGAGCAAAGGGGCAGAGCAGAGCGAGACTGCCGGAGCGGTGAGCAAAGGGGCAGAGCAGAGCGAGACTGCCGGAGCGGTGAGCAAAGGGGCAGAGCAGAGCGAGACTGCCGGAGCGGTGAGCAAAGGGGCAGAGCAGAGCGAGACTGCCGGAGCGGTGAGCAAAGGGGCAGAGCAGAGCGAGACTGCCGGAGCGGTGAGCAAAGGGGCAGAGCAGAGCGAGAACCGCCGGAGCGGTAAGCAAGGCAGAGCAGGCAGAAACCGCCGGAGCGGTAAGCAAGGCAGAGCAGGCAGAAACCGCCGGAGCGGTAAGCAAGGCAGAGCAGGCAGAAACCGCCGGAGCGGCGAGTAAGGTAGGGCAGAGGGGACAGTGCTTTGTTCACACAGAACAGACTGGAAGGGAAAGGCAGAACCAGATACACACAAGATACTTGCAATGAAGTAGCGAGTGGACTCTAAACTCACAAACGGAAGTACAGCGACAACGAGTAGGAGTTAGGTGCAGGTTCAGACTCTGCAGAAAAAGGGAAGGTACGGACATAGAGAAAAACAGGAGACAGGTTAGGAGACAGTTCAGACAGGAACTGTTACTGCAACAAATACAGGAACGAGCCAAGGTAAAGCCAAGTGCTGGTTCAGACAATGCAGGAGAAAGGGAAGGTACGGACATAGAGAAAAACAGGAAGCAGGTTAGGAGACAGTTCAGACAGGAACTGTTACTGAAGCGAGATACAGAAGCGAGTCTGGCTATGCGGCCCCCAGAGGGCGGAACGAACAGGCTAAGAGCGTGTTCACACGGGCCTGGAAATACAGCCTCCAGGAAAGGCAGAAAGACAGCTGGCTAAAGTGCACAGACAGGACACAGTTCAGACATGGGAACTGATACCGCAAGGCAGGAAACATAGACAGGGGTGTGTCTGCAGCAGCTACAAGAAACAGGAAGTTCGGCGGGCGTCGCCCTAAGCAGCCAGAGCAGAGCAAAGCAGACAGTATGGAAAGAAGCCAGAGTGGCAGGCTGGACTGGAAATCAAGTGCGCGCTCTTGCACAGTGGGAAATCGATCACTATGCAAGGACGCCGCCAGGTATGTTACACTTTTCCTCTTGATCCTTGTGTTGTCCAAATTTTGGGTGACAGTCATAACTGATTTGTGACACTTCTAGACTCGTGCTACAGGGAGAACTTTCTGTCTCTTATTCCCTTGCAGGACAGACCTAATAAAATGGGACAGTACGAGAAGGCCCTTGTTGCGGAATTATTTAAAAAATTCCCATCTGAAAACGCTGGTGGCAGAGGTCGCAGTTCGTTGGACAACCAATGAGTACAGTCAAGAGAGCCACAAATGCAATCCAGCAGAGGCAGGGAAACACTGTCAAAGTTCTGAGACCGTTTTTTCAGTCCCTGAGGCGCAGGGTATTCTCCCAAGGAAGGAAACGTTTCAGAAGATGGTGAGGGGAGTACGTTGCCCACGGTAACAACGTCCTCCGTGCCTTATAATTATTGGGTATCCAAGCTGAACACGTGGCATGAACTGGCTCTCTACACCTTGGAGGTCCTGGCCTTCCCTGCCGCTAGCGTTTTGTCAGAGCGGGTTTTTAGTGCCGCTGGTGGAATTATAACAGATAGACGCATCCGCCTATCAACTGAAAATGCTGAAAGGCTGACACTTATAAAAATGAACAAGGGCTGGATTGGGCCAGACTTCTCAACACCACCAAATGGTAGCAGCATAATATAAACTCAAATACAGTGTCTTTTTTTTGGGAGGTCTAACTCTACTCCCATGCACCTGTGTCTTCACACCCAGACATGGGTATACGCTTCCTGATTTTGTCTTATTTGCACTTGTCCTTCTCCGCATCCTCATCCTCCACCACCATATGACCACCATATGTATCATATCAGCATACATACATCTCTTGCAAGGGGCATTGGAGTTCCTCCAAATTTTTGGCAGCCGTTGCTTCACTGCATAGGCAAACAGTATGGGAGACACGCTTCCTAATAATGGGAACATTGTTTTCAGGAGGCCCTTCGACCTCTACGTCTCTTGAAGGGGCATTGGAGTTCCTCCAAATTTTTGGCAGCCGTTGCTTCACTGCATAGGCAAACAGTATGGGAAACACACTTCCTAATAATGGGAGCTTTTTTTGCAGGAGGCTCTCCGACCTCTACGTCTCTTGCAAGGGGCATTAGAGTTCTGCAAACTTTTTGTCAGCCGTTGCAGTCACTTCATACGCAATAACAGTGTAGGAGACCCACTCGTTAATAATGGGAACAACAAAGCATAGCCGACTGCTGGCCCTTTAAGAATAGTAAGGGTCACCTGATGGCCCTATAAAAATAGTCTTTGTGACTTTCAGAATCCCTCCATAAATGAAACAGGATGTATCTGATGATGTGTCACACACCACATGGCCAGATAAAGTAGTAAATTGTTAAAATGACATTTGCTGGTAACTTTTTTCACCGTTGAAAGCAATGCAAAAGTGCAAAAACGCATCAAAAACGCTACGTGTGAACATAGCCCAAGGTGTGGAGGAGCATTTTTGTTTTTGGTTATTTATTTTGCCTTATATACAAGTCATTACCCTGGAAAGGATGTTCCTTAACATATTTCCGAGGAAAATCCATTTTGGATTTGTTTTTGGATGTTTTATTGCAAGTCCGTAAAAGTGGCATAATACCTCTGACAACGTTGTTGACAGCAGTGATCTGGGAGTCAGAAATGCTTTCAGGGGTCTTCCCCATGTTGTTACCATGTCATTTGAGCACGGTTTCCATCGATTTATGCAATTTTTAGGCCCTCTGCAGATCGCCGGGGGTAGCCAACGGAAAAATGCTCGAGTTTCCCATGGACTTAAATTGGGCTCGTTACTCGGTCCGAGCAATCAAGCATTCCAATTTGCTCGACTCGTACATTGAGTACTCGAGCATTTTAGTGCACCATTGTACTCATCACTAATAGTGTTATGTTTGCCTCAAGAATTTATTGAAACTTGATTGAATCCATCCTTCCCTCTACCTGTGAAATGTTCTCTGTGAACATTGCAACACAACCCCAAAGCATGATTTATCCACCCACATGCTTACTGTTTGGCGAGATGTTCTTTTCCCGAAATTCTGTGCCTTTTTTTCTCCACACATACACTTGATCACTTTTGCCAAAGTGTTATATTTTAATCTAATCGGTTCACAGGACTTGTTTTCAAAATGCATCAAGCTTGTTTAGATGTTGCTCTGAGGCTGAATTGTATAATGAGGATGCAGGAGATGTCCATGAAGGCCTCTGTGTCTCTGAACAGTAGAACAATGTACCACAACTCCAGAGTCTGCAAAATCTTTCTGATGGTCTTCTGCAGACAAGCTGTGGTTCTGATTTGCGCCTCTAGCAATCCTATGAAAAGCTGTCACTGAAATTTTGCTTAGTCTTCCAGACCTTATCTTGACCTCCAGTGTTACTGTTATCTGCAATTTCTTAATTTCATTTAGAACTGAGTAAAGGGCAACTTGAAAATGCTGTGCTATCTTTTTAGCATTCTCCTGCTTTGTGGGCCTCCACCACTTTAATTTTCTGAGTGCTAGGCAGCTGCTTAGAAGAATCCATGGCTCCTGTTTTTTTGCACAAAGTTAGAAGAGACTGGGTTTTTATGAAGCTGGGAAATTTGCATCACCTGGCCTTTACTAACTATGATGGTGAACAAGTCATACACACCCCCAGGAAGAAGCCATAAAGCAAAACATACGTTGGGGTTTCCTGTCCTGTGCATCAATCCCACTAAGGTACATTATAAAGTATACATGGTTCATAAGATTTTTTTGGTACTTACCGATGTACATGAATTAAGTAGCAGCCTATGTGGGTTAAAATCCCCTTTTCTCTGCCTTACACTGTGTACATATTCTTCCACTCTACATTAGTAGTCTTTCTGCATGTCAGATCTACTTATGTGCCCTTTCTATTCAAATGCACTGGAACGTTACTAAGTATTTTTCATGCTTAAAATGCTGATGCTGTATATAGCACTTATGTATTCCTGTTTGCTTGGATGTCTATAATTATCCCAAAAAACATCAGAGAAAATTTCAAAGTCAGCTCTCAACCCAGGAGTCCACTGAGTGTAGGCTGCGATGCATCAGGGGTTAGTAGAGACGAGAGGAATAACAGCAGCAGGCAGATCCGGTAAAAAAAAAATTGCAAGATTTATTCAGATAATCATTAAAATCCACAAACAAACCTCTCCCACCACCATTTCTAAGATTAAAAGGTCTGGCAGACGCTTTTTGTTCGGATACATGTCTTTAATCATTGCACTTTGCTTAATTGCTTCCCTTCTTTTGGTATTTTATGTACGGTATTTGTTTAAAGTCTTATATAGGTTCTGATGGGTTTTTATAAAGCTGGTATATTTGCATCATCTGGCCTTTTCTAACTAATGATGTCACCATAACTCTAAAAGAATAATTAAGCTCTGAAACATTGGTCAAAGTTATCTGAGCAAACAATTCTCCAAGAGTGCCCAAACTTTTCTGCCCATTTTCCTTTTTGGAATTTTTAAAATGTAAAAAATGAAAACATATATTTTTTTATCTAACATACAAAAGAAATGTGTCATCTTAAACTTTAGCTTGCTTAACTGTTCACAAAAACAGTAGTTTTGGCCAGGGGTGCTCAAACTTTTACATGCCAAGATATGTTGCAGGCCTGTTTGTGAGTGGATATGTGTGTATGTAGCAGGGCTGTGTGTGTGGATATGTAGCACACACACATCTCCCTATTCTACTCTAGTGCATTACCCATTTTACAACTACTGATGTACTGACAGCTGAGCGGCAGGGGAAGAGGTACAGGGACCAATGTCCGCGCTCAGGCGTCTGTGATCGGTCAGTCATTTATAGGGCTATTGCTGTCTTGACTCCTGAGGCTCTGTCAGTGTTATATGGCATCCGCAAACCATTCCAGGCAAATCTGCACTCTGATATGGCTCTCCTTTCCTTATAAGCTTTCCATTGTGTGTCTAAAAAGTAGTGTGTGACCACATATAGGGCACTGCTGTGCTCGGGAGACATTACAAAACAAATTGCTTGGTCCATTTTCTCCCGTTACCCTTGTGAAAATGGAAAATTTGGGGCTCAAGTAAAATTTTTGTAGGAAAATTGCATTTTTTTCCTTTTAACATAGCTTTAACTCCCCAGAGGGTATTTACGTACTCTGGAGAAATTGCACAACAAAGTTTGAGGTCTATTTTCTTCTGTTACCCTTTTGAAAATAAAAAAATTGGGGCAAACGTACCATTTTTGTGGGAAAAAAAAAGTAAAATGATAATTTTTTCCTTCCACATTCCTCTGAAGAACCTGAAAGGTTAATAAACTTTTTGAATGTTTTTTTTTATCACTTTGAGGGGTGCAGTTTTAGAAAGGTGTCACTTTAGGGTATTTGCTGTCAAGTAGGCCCCTCAAAGTCACTTCAAATTTGATATGGTCCCTAAAAAAATGGTTTGTAAATTTGGTTGGAAAAATTAGAAATTGCTGATCAAGTTTTATTCCTCCTAACTTCCAAAGAAAAAAAATGTTACAAATATGCAAATTAAAGTAAACATCTGTGAATTGTTTAATTTTGTGTACTATTGTGTAATCTGATTTAACCCATTATCCCCTTATACGTGAGGTATAATAATACGTACCTGTGACCTGTGCCTCTGTGCGGACGCTATCAACGCCGGGTGTCAGTTGATTCTAACAGCTGACACCCGATACTGTGTGCTAGGAGCAGTCCCGCACCGCTCTCAGCATATTAACCCTCAAAATTCTGCGATCAAAGTCGATCGCAGCATTGCGGGAGCACTCAATGGTAAGAGAGCCCCTCTTACCTTGGATCAGAGACCCTGCGCTGTGTGCGTGGGACCCTGATCGTTACCTTGATGACCCGATGTTGTCATGATGACATCCAGGTTACCAGGCATCAGGAAGTTAGATAGATCATGTACTGCGCATGATCTATCTAAATTGTGCCTACAGGGCTGACAGTCTGCATAGCGAAAGGATGCTGCTGCATCTTTATCCTATGCAAGCAATCAGACTGCAAAAAATGAAAGTCCCATAATGGGACAAAGTGTAAAAGTGTCAGAAAGTGAAAAAAATTGTAAGAATATTAAAAAAAAGGAAAAAAGAATCCAAAAAAATTAAAATATACTGTACCCATAAATATCAAAAAGCAGAAAAAAGAACACCACCAGCCAAGCTTTCAGTGCAAAGCCTCCCAGGCACATACCGGTCCCTATATACATCAAAAAATATAAAGACCGCAAACAAAAAAAAATTGTGAAGAAATAGATCGTTTAATGGCCCATGACGCGACGTTTCGGTCCAACAATGGGGACCTTTCGCAAGTGATATACTGTATAAAGGCAGACAAATCACACAGGTAATGAACTGCAATATGTTGACAAAACCTACAGTATAATACATGATGCATGTTACATTCAATAAAGTGCATATGTATGTGTAACATAAAGTGACTAAGTGCAAAAATTATATGATATAAAAAAAACAGATAATATTCCATATTGATACATGATTAGTCATTAATAACAGCTGTATATACTTATTAGACATAATGACTCACCACACTTTTCAATACTATACTCGCGCCAAAATTCCGGCGTCTATATGTATCTAGTGCGCATGGCTAGAGGAGCAATTCAAGAAAACCTCCGCGATTACGCAGAGGCGTGTGACCTGAGGTCATGTGGGACTACATCATAGAAATCCATGCATCTGCGCAGTGTATACCCAGGCCTATTCGCGGCATCTTGGATCAGGGTGTATAATCCAGTGCACAGGCGCCGGATATCTTTATACTCCATCGGAACCTGTGCATGCGCACAGTGACACAGATAGCCACAGTAGACATTTTGGGAGAGGGAAAATAGCCCAATAAGCGTTCCACATGTCGCATACATCATGCTAAATATTCAAAATTTGCGACGGAGGGCACAATTCACCTTCTTCATCGCATTCCTGAGGTAATCTATAACATTTCAAAAATAGAGAAAGATAAGACTGGTGCACGGTTTGCCAAATCATTAATGGTGTAGTGTATGATGACACAGTCTGATAAGTGGCATGAGAACACCCCCCATTAGCTGGGGATGGCAACCCAGTGTCCACTGCAGGTAGGGAGGGAGATATGCATTGTAAGACACCAAATCTCAACCACCCATACCTATAACAACTATAGTGTCAATTACATACCAACTTATACCATGCATCACATCCTTTGTACTCTGTAGTTACCCCACTTGTATTACAGTCCTTCAAATTATCCCAAAATCTTATGTTCCTCCAGACCATAGCACAACAATAGTTTTAGAAAAAAAATATACAAATATATGTCAATCAATAAACTAATAAATCTATCAGTCGTAGGGACGAATCATGTCCCACAATGTTTTCTACAGCCATAAAAAATCTAAAAAAAGAAGAAGAAAAATTAATAAAATTGTCTTTAAAATCAGATCATAGCCTATAAAGAATCTCCGAGACGAAATTTTGGGCATACCACATTCTTTATAGAGTGACATTCAATTTAAAATCCACATTTAAACCATGTGGTTTCAGCGTGTTAAGTCTCCTAATCCACTCTAATTCTCTGATTTTTAGTAAGCGTTCCCTATCACCCCCGTGTCTAAGTTGGGGGATATGATCAATAATCCTAAATTTCAATGATTTTTCAGGATGTCCACTCTCCACAAAATGTTTGCAGACCAGTAAATCTAGCCTCTTTTTTCTAATCGTATACCTGTGATGGTTTATGCGAGTCTTAAAATCCAGAGTCGTCTCTCCAACATATACAATAATAAGTTGCATGGGCTTTGCAAAAGATAAATGATATGATTCCTAAGAACAATATCCAATAGCTCCAAAATGAAATCACTTTCCCTGATCCCATACCCTGAATCACACAGTTTTTTGCCTACTGCAGCGAGTCCTACCTCATGACTAATAGAGGTATATAATGCTATCACGTCAAATGACGCTAATATGATCTTATTATCCAACACAGCTGTATCTAATTTATGCAAAAAATCAGTGGTGTCCTATATAAATGATGAAGCTTCTCTAGCCTTTGGACCCAATATCTCATCCAAAAATATGCCTATGTGACTAAACAGGGAATCACTCCCCGAGACAATAGGTCGTCCTGGCGGGTTTACTAGGGATTTGTGTACTTTGGGTAATATATATATGACTGGAATTACTGGATTCTCAATTATCAAATACTTATAAAGATTATCATCTATTAACTTATGATGAACAGCCCTGTCTAAAACAGATTTGATCTTACTGTTGATCACAAACTTAGGGTCTCCAATGAGATCTTCATACACTTCTACATCAGAGAGCTGACGATTCATTTCTGCCATGTAATTCACTGTATCCATGACCACGACCGCACCTCCCTTATCGGCCGGTTTAATAGTGAGGCTGCCATCATCCATCATGATTTTCCATGGTAGTAAAATTAGGATATTTCAATCGTTCTGCTACATAGGATTTTTTAAATTTCTGTATATCGCTATTAACTGCTGTGATATATGCTTCAATGGCTAGAACATTTATGACAGGCACAAAGTCGCTCTTATTACTAAGACCAAAGTTCTTTAACTTAAACAAAGCCTCATTAGAGTCCCCAACAGGTTGTTCCTTATCCTTATTACCATACAAATATTTAAGTTTTATAGATCTGAAAAATCTGAATAGTTCCATTTCTAATCTAAACCAATGAGTATTACTAAGCTAAACTACAGTTCATTAGATAGAACCTCAATTTCATCATTAGTTAATTCCCTAGAGGAAATATTAACTACCAGATTTGATACTTTTTCCTCATCGTTGTTGGCTTCGGCGGGTTCACCCGATTCATTTGTCGTTTTTCTCTTTTCACCACGATGGTGTTTCCATCTTCCTCTCCTCCGATTTCTCGGAGTTCTCCTTCTATCTCTGTCATAAATCCTTCTACAAACATTATATGGAGGGCATGTAAGATCATTAATGGTATTAACATGAGTAAAAGCATGAGGATATCTACCTGTTCTATTAACGACCTTATCCTTCATCACTCTATCTTCATTTTGTTGCCAAGCATATGATTCCCATACGGTAGTCCTCAGCATCCCTATTCCATTTCCGCCTCTTAGTTTCTTCCAGTTAACTCTTAACCTTTTGTAGACGTTTATCAACTCTTCAATTACATCTAATGACATCTACAAAAGGTTAAGAGTGAACCTTGACTCTGATGTCAGAAATAAGACAAATGATTGCAAAAACTAGTCTTTGCAAAAAAAAACTGCTGCAAAACATAAAAACCCGATATGAATTTGGAATCGCTGTAATCTCACCAACCCGAAGAATAAAGTCAGCTAATGACTTATACCACACGAGGAACGGCGTTTAAAAAAAAAAACTAGGATTAGATATTAGGTTTAGGGTTGGAGTTGGGATTTTTTTCAAAAGTAAAAAAAAAATGACGATATGGCGACTAGTGTTAAGCGCACATGCTCGCTGCTTGAGTTTGCATCTGATGCTCTAGTATTCACCAAGTATCGCGGGTGCTTGAGTGACATGTTCGAGTCTCTGCCCCATATGTTTCGTGGCTGTTATACAGCCAAAAATACATGCAGGATTGCCTGCCATGCACAGGCAATCCCCGCATTTTTTGGGGGGTGTCTAACAACCATGAAACATGCGGGGCGGGGACTCGAGCATGTCACTCGAACACCCGCAATACTTGGTGCTTACCCGATGCAAACTCAAATAGTGAGTACTTGCGCTCAAGACTAATGACAACTTATTCAATATGATGACCTAATGTTATCAAAATTCTATGCCGTACCTCTGGGTTCATAATGTTCACTATACCCCTTGATAAAAATCCTAGTTTCCAAAATGCTGTCACTTGTGGGGGTTTCCACTCTTTTGGCGCATCAGGGGCTCTCCAAACAAGACATGACGTCCGCTCTCGATTCCAGCCAATTTTGCATTAAAAAAAAGTAACACAGCGCTCCTTCCCTTCTGAACCCTGCCATGAGCCCAAACAGTGTTTTTAGCCCACATATGCGGTATTGGCGTACTCAGAAGAAGTTGCACAACAGTTTTTGGGGTCCATTTTCCCCTCTTATTCTTGTGAAAATAAAAAATTTGGGGCTAAAAGATCATTTTTATGGAAAAAGTTTGAGAATGTAAAAATGAACAGCAGGTGAATTGGTTTTATTTATTTTTGAAGCTGTTAATCGTGTGGTATAAGTGATAAGACGACTTTGTTCTTCGGGTCGGTGCGATTACAGCCATACCAGATTTAGAGGTTTTCTAGGTTTGGCTGCTGTTATACACTAAGTCGCTTTTTTTGTTGCATAAATTATTTTTTCTCCATATTTTGAGAGCTATAATTCCATATTTCTGCTGACATTCATGTGATGGCTTGTTTTTTGCGGGACTCGTTGACATTTTCATTGCTACCATTTTTCTGCACATCAGTAGATGAAGGTGGCTGTGTCCACCAAAACGCGTTGTGTGTATTAATAAATCAGTCCTTTTAATATTTTTGCCCTGTTATTGGCGCTCTTGTACCGCTATTCATATTTACTGATTGTCCCTTTCCCCCTGTTGGGGTGCGGTAGAGCTGCCTTTAATTAATTGTTCTTTCACCTGTGGGAGGAATTTAATTAGAATTACCACCCTGGTTTTCCAAGCTGCGCTGCCCTAACCCCTCCAGAACGCTGCCGGGGGTGTTGGTGAAGCTGGGCGTCCATCTCGGCGTTACATGCAACTAACCTGACCACGTGATCCACCACCGAGAGATCAGGATCTGTGAACGCCGCTGGAATTAGAGGACAGCCACCAACAGAGCGGAGCTTGTGGAGCTTTACACTGGGGTTGTGCAGAGGTTCACAACTTCACAAGGTTAGTAGCCATTCCCACACCCCTCTAACAATTGCAATACTGAGTCACCCATTGCGCCTTGTTCTCTCCTCTCTTTACATTTTTCTGCACATGACATTTTTTGATCCCTTTCTATTCTGCAGTATTTAGGGGGTTATCAACCAGGGATGATGGTGGCACCCGCTACTCAGTGTTAGTACAGGAGCTCGGCCACCGACAAAGTCGAGCACCTGCTCTAATCGGGCAGGAGGTGCTGATATTTCAGCACCTCCTGCGTGATCATGCTGTGATCGGTTAGTCAGATGGACTGACGGCATGGGTCCCCACACCTGCTCTTGTGCCGCTCAGGTATCACTGACTGCTGTCAGCACTGAACTGTCACTCACCCTGTGACAGTACAAAGTCATGACGGGCATGCCCGTCATTGGTCGTAAAGGATATGGTAGATCGGCTCACTGTTTTTTTTTTTTTTTTTTTTCAAATTCAAGTTTTTTTATTTTTTTGTGTTGAAAAAGTACAAGAAAATACAATATACATAGTAAAAGGGGTAACGTAACTATAAATCTATGCATAACTACAGTACATTGGGGGGGTACAGGGAGGGTTTTCCATCAATATCCAGATCAAGCATGTATTTTTCCATATGAAAGATAGAGAGAGAGGGAGCGGACCACGACAGACCACCAATCAATAGAGTGTGATTATGATCATTGTTGTGACGACATCCCGGATAACTTTAGTTGGGGGCTAGATGGTAGGCGTCAGAGTTTTGGAAATCCATCCAATCCCTCCAAATCACACAGTATCTATCAACATCAGCCGGTGAGATGGCAATCAGATGCTCCATCCTATTAAGGAGGGAGATCTCCGCAAACCATTCCTCCACAGTGGGTGGGTCTCTGCTTTTCCAGTGTCGTGGAATGACATTCTTAGCCGCCTGTATTAGGTAGCCTATTGATGACCTTTTATAACTACGTTTACTTATTGGTAACATTGATAAAAGGAGGGCTTCTGGCGTATTAGGGATAGTCAAACCAGTTATTTTCTCAATCATGGGAACCACCTTTGCCCAAAATGCATTTATTATAGGGCACCCCCACCATATGTGTGACATTGTCCCTTCCCCCTCCCCACATCTCCAACATCTGTCTGAGACCACTGGGTACCATCTATGAAGGACTGCTGGTACCCGGTACCATCTAGAGATAATTTTGAAGAGGTTTTCTGAGCTTTGGACCCTATTGAGGTTTTATGTGTTTGGAAGAAACATTTATCCCATTGTGAGTCAGAGAAGGACTTCCCCAGTTCCCTTTCCCATGCACCGCAGAAACCTGGCCTATTGTCAGCTACCTGGGCAATGATGAGATTATACAGTAGGGATATGGAGTGTGTAGGGGGTGACAATGATAGGCCCAATTTTTCAAAGTTTGTGAGATCTCTATGAAGATGTGTGCGCTTCTTCACAGTTGAATAGAAGTGTTGTAATTGACTATATTCAAAATTAGCCTTCGGGGAAGTGGCTCTTCCCTGTAACAAGTCATTGAGGGGGAGCAGTGAAGTGTTGGAGATGACATGAGAAAAGAATATCGGATGGGATTTGTTTGAACCGAGAAATCTATTTGCAGATAGTCCTGGTGGGAAATCCGGATTATCTGAAATCGGGAGCAAGGGTCCCTGGGGGTCGATTAAGGATAAGCTTTTTTTATGGGATCTCAAAGCCAGAGCAGTGGCATAAGTACTATATGACATAAGGCCAAGAGAGGGGACAGTTAAATGGGCGCACCATGGGAGAGTGGTAAGAGCTTTAGGACAAATGGATTGAGCTATTTTGACCCATAACTTCCCCTCCGAATGATGGAAGAAGTCCAGGATTCTAGCGTGTACTGCTGCCATGTAATACCTTTTACAATCCGGAAGGCTAAGGCCCCCCTTTTGTTTGTGTCTGATCAGAACATCTCCCCGAATGCGTGGACGCCCACTTGCCCAGATAAATCTGCAAAAGCTACTGCGCAGTCTTTTCCAAAAATTTGAGGGAATTACCACGGGAATGGTTTGGAAGAGGTATAAGAGTTTAGGTAGGACGTTCATTTTTAGTATATATATTCTGCCGAACCAGGAAAAATCCTTCACCGTCCAAGAAGTAAGATCTCTATGGAGTTGTTCAATAAAGGGCCCAAAATTAAGATAAAATAGACGGGAGAGGTCTCTATGAATACGAATTCCTAAGTATTTGATACCCTGTGAGGGCCAAGCAAAGGGAAAGTTGGACTGGATGGAATCCTGTATGGATTTGGGGAGGGAAACACCGAGGGCCTCAGACTTCGCTGCATTGATTTTAAAATTTGACCATGTACCAAAGTGATCTATTTCAGCCATAACAGCAGGGATGGATATATGTGGTTGAGTGATATATAGCAGGACATCATCAGCAAATGCAGAGCACTTGTACTCGGTGCCTCCCACCCCAATCCCCCTAATATTGGGATTATCGCGGATTGATGAGAGCAGGTGCTCCATCACTAGGATGTATAACAGAGGGGACAGAGGACATCCCTGTCTTGTCCCATTGGTTATTATGAAAGGTGATGATAATGTTCCATTTATCTTCAGCCTAGCTGACGGATTGCGATACAGGGCCATGATTTTGGCTATAAAAGGGTCCCCTACCCCAAGCTTTTTAAGAGAGTAATATATGGCGTGCCAGGAGACTCTATCGAATGCTTTCTCAGCATCCAAAGAGAGTATCAGTAGAGGGATACCTCTTGATTGGGCATGATGAATAATGTCAATTGTCTTTTAAAGTGTTGTCCCGAGCTTCCCTCCCAGGGAGGAATCTCACCTGATCCAAGTGTATGTGTGCGGTTAAGAAAGGTTGCAGCCTATTCGCCAATATTTTCGCGTAGATCTTCAGATCCACGTTCAGCAGAGAGATTGGTCTATAGCTAGAACATAAGTGTGGGTCCCCACCCTTTTTTGGGAGAACAGTGATATGTGCCTCTGTAGTTTGGGGAGGGAAGGGGTTTGTGCAGGATGCGTGATTAAATCCTCCCAGCAGGAGAGGTGAAAGGAGCGGAAGGAATGTTTTATAGAATTTGACTGTATATCCATCTGGGCCTGGACTTTTTCCACTCGCTAACGACTGGGTAGCTAACTGCAATTCGGACTCTGTTAAGGGTTCATCCAGAGATGTGGCGGGAGACATTTTTAAAGGGTTCTGTGCTTGTGTCTCAGGCATGTCGGTCCCAATCAAGGAAGTATTAACAGGGGATGTGTTGTTTGGTATACCATCGAGATTGTATAGTTGAGTATAATATTTATGGAATTCAGTTGTAATATCTTCCGTTTTGTTTAGCATTTGACCCAAGTTGTCTTTTATTTTTGGGATGTGATTTTGGGCTTGTTGGGATTTTAGAGCTCTCGCTAGCATGCGTCCTCATTTATTGCTATATTCATAGAACTTACTGCTACAGACCTGGAGATAGCGTCTATATCCCAAGTCTAATAGTTTTTGGCTTCCTGTCTGGCTGCTAATAGGTCTCGGAGTGTTGCTGTGGAGAGGGCATGTTTGTGGGCTACCTCAAGGGTTTCTACTTTACGCAGAGCGAGATTGAGGTTATGTGCCTTCTCTCGCTTCAATCGGGAGCCATGTTTAATAAATAGAACCCTAAGAACGCATTTCAGTGCCTCCCATTTGATTGTAGGGGGAGATACGTCAAATTTGTGGTCTTCCTCAAAGTTTGATATTGTGTTGGTTACATCCTGGGTGCACACCGGGTCCAGTAACAAGGATTCGTTTAGTTTCCACGACCCTGAAAGCTTGGGTAGATTGGGAATAACGAGAGAACAGAATATGGGAGCATGGTCAGACCAAAGCATAGTCCCTATCTCCGTCTCCGGCTGCCAAGATAGGGCTCGGTGTTGCACCAGGATAAAGTCAATTCTGCTTTAAGAATCATGAGGGGAGGAATAAAAGGTATAATCTTTGACAGTCGGGTGTGTGAGGCGCCAAACGTCACAGAGCTGTAGTTGGAGAAATGCCCTCTTTACTTTTTTGATAGCTGAATAAGATAGAGATGCTTTTCCTGTTGAATTATCTAATGTAGGATCTAGTGTTAAATTGAGGTCTCCACACAGAATCACTGTACCCTGGACAATGGGAATTGCTTTGTCTATTAGGTCGAGAATGAACTGAGTTTGACCCTGGTTAGGGGTATAAGCATTGATGATTGTGAAAAGTCTGCCTTCAATTTTTAAAATTAGGAGTATATACCTTGCATTTGGATCTTTAATGCATTAGACAAACTCGTGTGTCAGGCTTTTGTGAATGAGGATAGCAACTCCCTTACTCTTAGATTGGGTGTTATTACACAGGTGCCAGTGGGTATAATATTTGTTTTTAGGGGTAGGGGTATGATGTTCTTTAAAGTGTGTTTCCTGTAAGCACGCAATCTGTACCTTTTTTTTGTGAAGTAGTCTAAGAATTTGGGCCCTTTTTTTCCGGGATGTTAAACCCCTTCACATTGAAGGAGGCATACTTAAGTGTCGCCATTGGGTTGAATCTCTCGGCGGTCCGCTCCCCTCAGAGTGAAATGATTGCAAGCATCGATGGACATTTGAAGCAACTGTGGGAAAAAGACAACAGGGTGAAACAAACATAACAAAAGAAACAGTAAGTAAAGAACTACTGTTCGGGGTATAAGTAACCATTTTAAGTAGAACCAAGCGTAAGGGGGTACCCGATCGCCTGGCGGTGTCCCTTCAGGGGGAAAGTGACAGCTAAGCATCGTGAACACTAACACTCCTTTTGAGAATTGCGTTGCAGGAAAAAAAGACTAACCAACAGACTATGAAAAACATTACTGAAACTTACTGAAACCATTAAACTCCCACGGGGTTACAGTGGGGTCAACAAATCTAGGTGAATATTCTGTTGATAGGTGCTAGCAAAGTTAAGGCACGAAGACCTATACATTTAATCAGATATTTGTATGTGCTCCCCAGTGGAGCTACCCGTTTTTCCCTCCTGACTCCTTTCAGGAGAAGACGTTAGGCTATCTTAAGACTAACAGGCAGTTCAAATGAAGTACACCACTAAACATGGGCCTCCAGGTTCAGGGTCCTTTTCTGGGCATCTGCGGCGGTCGCTGGGAGCGCTTGGAGACTCTCTGGGGGAGATTAATAGAAGATGAAGCCTCTCTGTCCCGCCCACGGCGAGTTCCGCCGTCCTCTAAAGCCGAAGACAGTGTGAAAAACTGGAACCACTGTGGGATCGATATTTGTGGGAGATTGAGTTGTTTTAAAAACTCCGGCAGGTCTCCCGGGGTGAGTAGTCTCGCCGAGCGTCCATTGTGTGTAACTTGAAGGGAGAACGGGAAACCCCAACGGTAGGGGATATCCCGTTCCCTGAGTGTGTCTGTGAGTGGTTTCAAAGCTGCTCTCATTGATGATGTCCGCCTAGACAAGTCAGGGAGGATCATCAACCGCTTGCCTTTGTAGATTGTTGCAGAGCTGTCCCTGGATTTGAGCAGGATCTCCTCCTTAGCTTTGTAGTAGTGGACTCGACAGATGACATCTCTTGGTTTATTGGGGTCTAAGTCCATAGGGCATAATGCCCTGTGAGCTCTGTCTAGCTCTATCACGGAGGAAGGAGGGGCCCCTAGTATTTTATTGAATATGTGATTAAGAGTGGAGGGTATGTCCGCAGTAACCACCGATTCCGGCAAGCCCCTGATGCGTAGATTGTTTCGTCTTCTGCGGTTCTCCAAGTCGTCCAGGTGAGATTGGAGGTTGATGATATGGGCAGATTGGACGTGTATTGTATCCTGGAGCGCTGTGATAGTGGCAGAGGTAATAGTCATGTTCTGTTCTATGGTGTCCACTCTCGTTGTCAGGGTAACCACATCAGATTGCAGTTTTGCAAATTCCTGTTTGCACTCCTCTACAATGTATTTTGCAAATGAGGTCATATCCTCCTTAGTTGGGAAAGATTGCAAAAGTGTTTGAATGTCAGCCAAAGTCACTGGTCGTGAGCTCGCGGCCCATGATGGTGCTGGTTGTGGTGCAATTGAGGGTTCTATGGAAGTAGGATATTTAGTGGCATCAACCATGGATTGTTCGGTTTGTGTTCTTAGAAGTTGTGGAGCCCCTGTTAGAGGCTCTGAAGAGAGATCCATGAGATTCTGAGCAGGCTCCAAAGGGGTTAATATATGATCCTGAGCACACACTGAGCTGTGATTAAATGCTTTTTCTAAGCCAGCTGTATTTCCCTGTGTGGATAGTTGACTCAAAAGGGCCCACTGTGGAGGTATGTTATCAGGAGGGATAGGGTTAATTAATCTTCTATGAGGAGCTGCAAGATCCTGTTCTGTTTCAGATGCACAGACTCCACTTTCACTTTCCATATATCTCTGTGTAGGGGCTGGTCTGCATTCACTGCCTCCTGTGCCCTGCCCCCTCTGTGCCTGTCTGTCTCTGACTCCACACAGGAGGCCAGCGCCATCTTGGGCATAACACGTGTACTTGTAGGAGATGTAACTGCAGTAGTGATTACCCTGCAGAAGCCACGATCTTCAGCAGAGTTCATACTGTGGCTGGAGTGAGTCTCCAAAGCGAGCATGTGGGAGGGGGAGGTAGGAACTGATTGCATATTACCTCCGTGTGTCCAGGTCTCTGCTGTTGTGGTAGCTGTTACAGGTGCTGATAAGCTGCTGCGCAGGAGATAAGCTTGGATATTTCCCTGCACAATGGCTGTTGGTGATGCAGAGACAGTACTCCTGCCTTTTTTGGCTTTTCCCATGCCTTGTAGAGTCGGTTAATCAGATCTTTTCACAACTGATGTGGAGGAGCTCTGGTGTGTGTGTCCTCACAGATCCATAGCTGGCCACGCCCCCCTTCCACTGGTTTTATTAAGAATATGACATAAAACCAGTGAATTGTTAGCAAAACAAACACTGCCTTCCTGGCTTAACAGGAAAACAAAAACATAACGTATGGCACAGTCCTTATTGCTACGGAAATCGGCCTGCAACACACAGTTCTGCTTTCCTTAACACACAAGCACATCTCCAGACCCACCCACACTGAAATGCTCTAGCAAGCTGGGTATTTATCCTCTGGACTCCTCCCATTCTTCAGCTGTTCAAATATCCTAGCACTAAACATGGCTGATTAACTTCTCTCAGCACTAAAGCCCCCGTCTCACTTAGCGATCTCGCTAGCGAGATTGCTGCTGAGTCACGGTTTTGGTGACGCAACAGCGACCTCACCAGTGATGTCGCTATGTGTGACACTTTGCAGCGATCAGGCCCCTGCTGTGAGGTCGCTGATCGCTGCAAAGTGCCCTGGACCATTTTTTGGTCGTTGGCCTCCTGCTGGCCAGCACACATCGCTGTGTGTGACCAGCGGGACCAACGATCAGGCTGGTATCCATGGTAAACATTGGGTTACTAGGGGCACGCGCGCACTTAGTAACCCGCTGTTTACCATGGATACCACTCTGCTACGGTGCGCGGGAGGTTACCGTTCACCTTAGCAGAGTCGTATCCATGATAAACATCGGGTTACTAAGTGCGCGTATGCCCCTAGTAACCCGATGTTTATCATGGATACGACTCTGCTAAGGTGAACGGTAACCTCCCACGCACCGTAGCAGAGTGGTATCCATGGTAAACAGCGGGTTACTAGGGGCACACGAGCACTTAGTAACCCGATGTTTACCATAGTTACCAGCCTGCTCCTGCTAGAGCAGCAGGCTGGTAACCGGGAGCAGGACATCGTGGAAAGATCTTTCCACGATATCGCTGCTCCCCTGATCGCTGGTGAGCCTGCCTGTTTGACAGCTCACCAGCGATGTATTAGCGATGCAGCAACGATCCCTGACAGGTCGTATCGTTGTCGGGATCGCTGCTGCATCGCTTAGTGTGACGGGGCCTTTAGTTTTCCCTAGGTTTATATTACTGAAGCAGACAACCTCAGTGCTACATATTTCCCCTCTAGTATTTTACCAGTGACTTTGTCACATATCCCCCTTCTCTGCCCAAATCGGGAGTTTTGGCACCTTGAGTGATCAAACAGGGAAGCGTAGGCAGTGTGTCTGCATTGTCATGCAGCTTCCCATTCCTGTGTTCCGCATGATAGTTGAAGTCTTGTAGCCCTGAGTTTCAACTTTTGGAACGCCATCTCTGCTTCAAGATGCCATTTGGCCAATGACATCTTTGTGACCTTAAGAACATCGGTCAGGAGTTTGGCTGTCATGACAAAATTTTGGATACACCGCTGATACTATCCCACTATTCCTAGAAATACCCGAACCTGTTTCTTGGAGACTGGTTTCGGACAATTTTGGATTGCCTCCACCTTATTCACTTGCGGCTTTACAATGCCTCTTCTGGCAATGTAGCCCAAGTATTTTCCCTTCTTGTTCCTCATGGCACACTTCTTTGGGTTTATGGTAAAGCCCCCCTTCCTCAGTGCATCCAGCACGGCCTGGACCTTCTGCAGATGACTTTCCCAATCCAGGCTAAATATCACGAAGTTGTCAGGGTAAGCTGTGGCTTACTTTTTGTGAGGGAATAAGGATCCGGTCCATGGCCCTCTGGAAGGTAGCTGGGGCGCGTTGCTGCTCAAACTGAATTCTGGTATACTGGAATCAAATGTCAGGTGTAGCAAAGCCAGTCTTCTCCTTTGCACTTTGAGAGAGAAGGATTTGCTAGTAACCTTTCGCTAGGTCCAGGGTGGTGATGTATCTTGCAGACCTTAGCTTCTGTATGAGATCATTGATGCGGGGCATCGGATATGGATCACATTTCAACACAGATACTCTTCCCCAGGTATCCACACAAGGACAGTGGGGCTGGAGCCGCCACTATTTTACTACTCGATGACTCACAAGTTCAACTTTTTCCTCACCTCCTCTGAAATCATCTCATGGCGGGCTCCGGGAATTATATATGTCTGTTGGTTCACTGGCTCATGTGGCTCCAACAAGATTTCATGTTCAACCACCTGTGTGCGACCTAGCAACTCCAAAAAGAGGTCCTGATTTCACTGAAGCAGTTCTCGGCACTGTTGTCTCTGGGCCGAAGACAGTGTCTGTCACTGTGACATCCTCAGTGTCCTCTACTGACTTTTCTATTCAACATGGAGTTTCTCTGTTGCCCTGCCTCGATAGGTATCGGCATGAGAAAATTTTGGAAGGGAGAGGTAGCAGTGTTTAACTGGCAGTTGGGACAGGACTTGCAATACCTTAGGATTTCCTGGTTACGTCTGTGGCAATAGAACCTCCGCATGACCTGTTCTTGAGTATTGTCCAGCCCGAGATGGCCACCCAAGACATGTGAATAGGCCTTGTCCAACATCTTTTGTCTATAGGGTCCTTTTACAAACAATTGCTCTATCATCTCCTCCCTCCACTGGGGGAAATGGGAAAACATGTCAGCCCCCAACTCCTGTGCTATGCCGTTTATGATGGTTACCTTATTGAACACTTCTTGTAGAGATAGGTCTCTGTTGAGTCAACCCAAAATTTTCTCTGGTCACCTCTATCTCAGGAATGTCTGCCTGAGGGAATATTACTTTCTGCTCTTCTCCCATTAAACAGAAGGGAAATGAGTCAGACCTCGTCAGGGGTTGGTTAAACTTTTTTTGGGGCAACCAGTTTTTTACCCAAGCAATCAAGGTCTCCGCCCCTCCCCCATAAGTCCCAAAACATCACGAAGTACCGGCGTATGATTGAGTTAAATAAATTCGAGACCACGCCAACCTCATGGGACTCAGTACCTCGGGCCATCTCAATAACCACTCTGACCACCGTATAGTCTTTAGCATCCCTGTGAATGCAGCAGATGCCAACCTTCTTCCCAGGGATCAGTTGGAGAGGGAGTGTGGCCTTCACGAGGGTTATCAAACTCCTAGAGTCCAGTAGTCCTTGCCGGGTGGACAGTCCAGACTGCAAACTAGATATGTGTAGAATGAATACCGGCGTCCCATGCTACAGTCCATTTGCTCAGTGGTCAGGGGACAATAGGCAGCTATATGACCTGGGCTGTGACTTCTACAGCAATTTACATCCCCAGATGTGGCCCTTGGCATGACCTCCCCCGCCCCCTTGGACTTTGGACACCCCACCCCCTTTTTAACCTCTGAACCCTTGTATGAAGTGGGTTGCCTACCCAAGGACCCCTCGACCCCCTGATACATTTCGATCAGTCCGACTAAGTCATTGGCCTTCCAGGGACCTCCCTGGTCAAGAAAGAGAGAGAATTCGAGCTTCATAGATGATCCAAAAATGTTCTTTATTAAAGGTAAAAAACAGATTCCATAGTCAATTTCCAAAAAGGAAAGCAACGCATTTTGAACGCGGGACTTGCGTTCTTTATCAGAGCTAACCTTAAAATTACGCCTTATTGGTATATATACAAGGGTTCACCAATAGGAGGACATATATAAAACATGTGATACAATTAAAAACATATGAGCACAAAACAAAAAATGAGACACAAAAGTGAGCAAGATAACGTGAAAAGTAGGAAAGCATATCTTATGCAATTAAGTGTAATGAAGTAATAATTCACGCTGCATGTCGACACCGTCCAGATGGCACGTGTTGAGATGGTAAATCCAGAAAGCCTCACGATTTTCGTCTGTCACCGACCCTAGGATTCATGGAGACATGGAGACATTGCGCTTAGTTTCATTACAAATGTCACCAATATTTTCTGCAATGTGTTTCTTAATTTTGCGGATAGTTCAGCCTACATAAAGTTTGTTGCATATTGTGCATTTTATTATATAAACTATATGATCGCTGTTACAATTGATGTGACTTTGTATGTCATGTTGCTGCTATCCCATCCGTATTAGAGAAGTTTTTGATAACTTTAACATAATGTCACATGCCGCAGCGACTAAGACCACATATAAAGAAACCCTTGCAATTGAGCCAAGTATAACTTTTTTATAGGATTAATAAAGCTAGGCGATAGTAAATTCACCAACTACCAAACAACCTGGATTTAAAATTTTAGCCATTGTAGCGTCCTCATGTAAAATGGGAAGATATTTCAGAATGATATGTTTAATTTGGGCATGGGCAGCATGGTGGCTCAGTGGTTAGCACTGCAGCCTTACAGCGCTGGGGTCCTGGGTTCAAATCCCACCAAGGACACCATCTGCAAGGAGTTTGTATGTTGTCCCCGGATTTGCGTGGGTTTCCTCCGGGTTCTCCGGTGTCCTCCGGCACTCCTAAGACATACTGATAGGGAATCTAGTTTGTGAGCCCCAATGGGGACAGTGCCAATGATGTTTGTAAAGCGCTGTGGAATTAATGGTGCTATATAAGTGAGTAAAATAAAAAATAAATTAAATAATTTGATGAAAATGTGGACTATATTTTAAAGAGATTATTGTTTTTTTTAATTTTTACATTTTTATTAAGACCCATGTTGTCAACTGTGTTATTTAATGATATTTGAATCAAATCCATTCTATTCTTTTTGTTTACAATTTTTTCAGCCCTTCCAAGGGTCCATGAAGGATATCCCCTTTTTTTAGTCTGTCTTTACAATCTAAGATTTGTTTCTCTAATTTATCTACACTGCTACAATTGTGTTTGATCCTGGTGAGTACCCCCACAGGTATAGCCTTGATAATATGTTGTGGGTGTCAACTTGTTGCATGCAAAATAGTATTGCCTGACAGTGGTTTTAAGAATGTGGAAAACAATACATCCATCAAAAATCTCTAAATTTAAATCTACAAAAGGAATACAGGTTGGGTGAAAATGTTGAGTAAATGTTAAATTAAATACATTACTGTTCAAATATGCAACAAATTTCAGTATCGACACATCGACCCTCCAGATGAAGATTAGGTCCTCAGTGTATCTGCCATACCAAAACAGATCATGCGACCAAGGATTCACAGAGGTGTATAACATCTCATGCTCCCAATGGGACATTACCAGATTAGCGATGAATGGTGAATATTTGACTCCCCTCGAGACCCCTCTACATTTGAGAAAAAAATCCTGTCAATATACAAAAAAAAAATTGTGAGTCATCAAGAATTGTGTTACAGCTAACATGTAATTAACCTAATCCGAAGTATAGTTACTATATCTTATTAAATGAAAATGTAATGCTCGCATTGCAATTTCATAGGGAATACCGGAATACAAAGATACCACTTAACTTAACCAGTTGTATTCTTTCTTCCAAACTGCATGGGCCAATTGATCTAATACGTCTTTATAATCCTTTAGAACAGGATTCCCCAACTCCAGCCCTCAAGGCCCACCAATAGGTCATGTTTTCAGGATTTTCTTACCATTACACAGGTGATGTAATTATCACCTATGCAATACTAAGGGAATTTCTGAAAACATGGCTTGTTGGTGGGTCTTGAGGACTGGAGTTGGGGAACACTGCTTTTGAAAACTGGCAGATCTCTGTGCCAAAGGTTGTAGCAATGTATCTAGCCAGTATCCTAAATGTTTGGTGACAGTGGATGCTAGAGATGATTGGTCTCATGGGCGGTGGAATAATGCCTTCATGGGTTTTAGGTAACCCGTGTAAACAAGGTAATATAGGATGGGCAACCAGTAAAAATATTTGCTTTTCAGTGACAACTTCTAATCCAAAACCTTCCTGTATAGTGGAATGTACATCAACTTTGTACGTGGTTACTTGATGAGATGGTATTCTTTTATAAGTTGTGGCATCCGACAATAATTTAAGCATTTGCGTATTGTACATCTCCATGTTCATTACCACTTCAAGGCCTCCTTTGTCTTTTATCCATTCTTTTAAGTTCCTGGAGAGCTTTGTTTTGTTTGTTTTTTTTACTAAGATTACATGTGTCACATTCCATATCTACTGCTGCGTGGAGAGACTTTAATTTCTGAATTTTCATCACGAAGTAGTTCCTCGTGTTTTGCGCTTCAGGACGCTTGAGCTCAGGCGAGCTGGTGATTGTCTTTTCTTTGATATCCCTAGTTAACCCAACTCTGCATTGGGCTCAGAAGGGAGTGCACGGACTGGTCTTTTACAGCTCGCTTTACCTTCTGCGCTGGGGTACAGGACTCTGGCTGTAACCATTTTTGGACGAGGTGCAGCAGATCAAACTTTTGGGAGCGAGAAGGTTTGTCACGGTGATATGTCCAGCGGTGGACCCATTGTACCCTGACAGACATTGTCACCCTCAAGTGCTCCAAAATTTCTATTTTCAATTTTGCATATTCCTTGGCTTTCCGTAAGGCCAAATCTTATTAGGCTTTTTGTGGCTCCCCCATTAAGAATGGTGCCAAGATTTTACTGCTCTGGCGGGAGTTTCTCCCCATCGACGACCCTTTCAAAAACAGTTAAAAAGGCCTCTATACTGTGTTCCAAATTATTATGCAAATAATATTTTCTCAGATTTTCCCAAATTACCTATATGAATTGCAGTCATTGTAATTTTCCAGTCAAATAACTATTAGAGTACAATTGAAAGGTTTTTGTACAAACTGCCTATGATAACAGGATATTTTTAAAAAAATAAAAAACTCAAACTGCACTCAAAATGCATGTTCCAAATTATTATGCACAGCAGAGTTATCAACCTTTTCGTTTTAATAAAGAACCAAAAAATGGTCATTTTTGAAATTATAAGCATTAGCAGGTTATTACAAACTGAAATCAAACAGTTTTCAACTCAAAACTTTATTCTAGGTGATGTTACATTTGCACATAGGACCCCTTGCTCGAAAGGAGCTTCTGAACTCTCTCGTCCATTGAATTTGTCTGGTTTTGGATGGTTTCTGCTTTAATTGTTTTGCATGAGGACAGAATACCCTCCCAGAGCTGTTGCTTAGATGTGAACTGCCTCCCGCCATCATAGACACTCCTTTTGATGATGCTCCAGAGGTTCTCAATGGGGTTGAGCTCAGGGGAGCATGGGGGTCACACCATACGTTTGTCCCCTTTTATGCCCATATCAGCCAGAGATGCAGATGTGTTATGTGCAGCCTGAGGTCCTGCTGGTGCTGGGTTTGGACCAGTGCTTTATCAGCTCCTCCATTTTAGCTGACCACTGTTCGATCCTTACAGCCGCCTTCACCCAGGACAGGTAGTCTGTCTGCAGTCGTCACACTTGCTTCCTGGGAATCTTGCCTACACTTCTAGCACCAATTGTGGTAGATGGGCTCACTCGGGTGCATATAGGGGTAGACACAGGATCACCATCTCTTTAAATCATCCACTGATATTATTAAAAATACGGCATAAAACCAGTGCAAGGTTAGCAATACAAACACTGTTTTCCCATCTTTAATGGAACCTGTCATGTCCTAACTACTATGTAAACTGCCCTCATTGCGTTGTTAGTGATGCAATGTGCATCACTAACACTCTTTTTTTCATTAAAATTGGCGCTAATATGAGTATATAGCACTTCATATACTTATATCATACCTGCTCGTTTAGTCAAAGGGGTGTGATCCTCGAATTCAGTCAGGGCTGGCGCCGCCCACGTATTTGCATTCTGCTCCCGACTCACGCTTGCGCAGCATGACATGGCCAGCCAGCAAAGCTTACTGCGCTGGGAGCCGCAAATTCGCTGTGACTAGCGGCTCCCCGCGCATGCGCAGTGAGGTTGTGTAGTTCCTAGCTTCACTGCGCATGCGCTGTGACGAGTGGCTCCGGCCGCAAGCACCTCATACATACTTCAGCGCAAGCCGGGATCAGAATGCAAATACGTGAGCAGCACCAGCCCTGACTGAATGCGAGGATCACACACGTGTGACTAAACGAGCAGGTATGATACAAGTATATAAAGTGCTATATACTCATGATATTAGCGCCAATTTTTATGAAACAAGCGTGTTAGTGATAAAAATTGCATCTAAACAATGCAATGGGGCCAGTTTACATAGTAGATAAAACATGACAGGTGCCCTTTAACCACTTCGCACCAGAGCCTGTTTTTGCCTTCGTGACCGGGCCAATTTTTTCAATTCTGACCACTGTCAATTTATGAGGTAATTACTCTGGAACGCTTCAACGGATCCCCCTGATTCTGAGACTGTTTTTTTGTGACATATTGTACTTCATGATAGTGGTAAAATTTCTTCGATATCACTTGCGTTTATTTGTGAAAAAATCGGAAATTTGGCGAAAATTTTGAAAATTTTGCAATTTTCAAACTTTGAATTTTCATGCCCTTTAATCAGAGAGATATGTCACACAAAATAGTTAATGAATAACATTTCCCACATGTCTACTTCACATCAGCACAATTTTGGAACCAAAATTTTTTTCTGTTAGGAAGCTATAAGGGTTAAAAGTTGACCAGCGATTTCTCATTTTTACAACAAAATTTACAAAAACATTTTTTTAGGGACCACATCTTATTTGAAGTGACTTTGAGGAGCCTTTATGACAGAAAATACCCAAAAGTGATACCATTCTAAAAACTGCACCCCTCAAGGTGCTCAAAACCACATTCAAGAAGTTTATTAACCCTTCAGGTGCTTCACAGGAATTTTTGGAATGTGGAAGAAAACAATGAACATTTAACTTTTTTTCACAAAACTGCTACTTTAGCCTCAAATTTTTAATTTTCACAAGGGCAGCCAGAAAAAATGGACCCCAAAATGTGTTGTGCAATTTCTCCTGAGCACGCTGATACCCCATATGTGGTGCAAAGCCACTGTTTGGGCGCACGGTATGGCTCGGAAGGTAAGGAGCGCCATTTG
The DNA here is from genome assembly GCF_046119375.1 of Phyllobates terribilis. NCBI lineage: Eukaryota > Metazoa > Chordata > Amphibia > Anura > Dendrobatidae > Phyllobates > Phyllobates terribilis. The sequence goes on along the minus strand of NW_027362771.1, from coordinate 5,227,961 downwards.
ACTTTTGGAATGGAAATTTGACTGGAATCGATAGCGGACGCCATGTTGCATTTGGAGAGCCCCTGAGGTGCCTAAACAGAGGAAACCCCCAACAAGTCACTCCATTTTGGAAACTAGACCCCTCAAGGAACTTATCTAGATGTGTGGTGAGCACCTTGAACCCCCAGGGGCTTCACAGAATTTTATTATGTTGAAGTGTGAAAATAAAAAAACACATTTTTAACACAAAACTGCTACTTTAGCCTCAAATTTTTAATTTTCACAAGGGCAGCCAGAAAAAATGGACCCCAAAATGTGTTGTGCAATTTCTCCTGAGCATGCTGATACCCCATATGTGGTGCAAAGCCACTGTTTGGGCGCACGGCATGGCTCGGAAGGTAAGGAGCGCCATTTGACTTTTGAATGGAAATTTGACTGGAATGGATAGCGGACGCCATGTTGCATTTGGAGAGCCCCTGAGGTGCCTAAACAGAAGAAACCCACAACAAGTGACCGAATTTTACAATCTACTCCTCTGTATAAATTAATCTAGTGGTGGGAAAATAAGTAGATAGGTAAATGGTCACTAAACCCATAGATGAATTCCCACAGAGGTGTCATTTCCATAATGGGGTCACTTCAGGGGGGATTATGCTGTTCTGGCACTTTTCAGAGTACCAGAGCTAAAGAATCCCCCCTGAAGTGACCCCATTTTGGAAATGACACCCCTCTGGGAATTCATCTATGGGTTTAGTGACCATTTTAACTCGATGGATGATTTCCAGAAACAAGCACGCAATGAAAGGTTTAGATTCTGGAGAACCCCCCCTGGAAATTAAGTGAGCTCTACTCGAATATGTCATTCACTAAATGAACCAAATGTTTGAATGACAAATTGGGATACATTTTTACAGTTTAAAAACGTGGTTCTGTGTGGTAGATTTTAAAGCAGTCAGTGACTCATAAGGCTGGCAATGATGGGCATTGTGGGCAATAGTAGCGGGTATCACGCCTCATTCCTCTCTTAGTACATACACGACATCTTTTCTGGGGGTTCCTTCTTGTTTCCGTTGCTGGAATAAGTGCAATAAAATGTGAGTCTTTTCACATCCTCAGATTCTAATGGATGAGCGGGGCTAACACTTTGAAAGACAAGATTTTCAATTACCTTTTCTTGATAATCAAGAAAAGGATCTGAATTTCCTGCTTTTTTGTACAACACAAAAGAATTGTATGTGGCCACCTGAAACAAATAAATAACCAACTTTTTATACCAGGTATAGGACTTTCTTGATACCTGGTATGGCTGTAGAACCTGGTCTGCAAGGTCCACACCCCCCATGTGTTTGTTGTAGTCAATGACTGACACAGGTTTTTGCTTCGGAGTGGTGGATCCTAGTTCTACAGTGGCCCTTGTGGCATCTGTGTGGATCGAGCTGAGGACAAAAATATCCCTCTTATCCCTATATTTCAGGGCAAGCAGCTCTCCGTTGCGTACAGCCCCTGACTGCCCCTTTTGAAACTTTTGGTTGACCAATGGTTGTGGAAACCCCTGACGGTTTTTACGGATGGTCCCACAAGCCCCGATGTTGTGTTCAACCAGACTTTTAAATAGGGGTATGCTGGTGTAATAATTGTCCACATATAGATTGTAGCCTTTTTGAAAAAATGGACTTATCAGCTCCCAAACAATTTTTCCAGATGTCCCCAGATAAGTAGGGCATCCTGGTGGGTTTAGTTGGCTGTCTTTCCCCTCATATATGCGAAAAGCGGATGTGTATCCGGTTGAACTTTCGCACATTTTATAGAGCTTTATTCCATACCTTGCCCTTTTAGATGGGATAAATTGCTTGAGGTGCAGTCTTCCTTTGAATTTTACAAGGGACTCATCTATAGAAATATTTTGTGTTGGGGTGTAGAGGCTTAAGAATTTTTCTGACAAATTTTCAATGATGGGTCTAATTTTATATAACCTGTCATGTTCTGTGGCATTTCTGGGCAGGCATTGACTATTGTCGTTAAAATGCCAAAACCGCATGAGCATTTCATAACGGGTCCTAGGCAGAATGACTGAAAACATAGGGGTGGCTTGAACAGGGTGGTTGGACCAGTAGGATCGAATGCTCGGTTTTTTAACAAGCCCCATGGCAAATGTAAGTCCTAAAAATTTTTTCATTTCCGGGACATTAGTTGGTGTCCATAAATTTGCCCTAGCATAGTAAGATCGGGGATTCTGGCTTATGAATTGGGATGCATATAAATTTGTTTGCACGACAATATGCTCTAGCAAGCTGTCTGTAAAAAACAAATTAAAAAAATGAATTGGTCCAAAATCTTCCACCTCCACATTTATACCAGGGGTGGCGTTGAAATCAGGGCTGAATGGAGCAGCCGAATCCGAAGCCTCCCATCTGGGAAATGCTAGATCATGTGGCAAAGCCCCTTGTACACTGGGGTGCGCCAATTCACTAGTAGCAGGGACAGCGCTTGTACTGGGCAGTGTTCCCTGATTTGGAGACGTTTCTCCAGTAGCGCTATTTGCCCCTATTGCTGTACTGGTCCTTGGGCTTGAGGATGGAACAGAATCACTGCTCATTTCTGAGCTCTCAGTGTCGCCGCTACTAAAGCCCTCAAAATCCATATCTCCATCTGAGATTGCGCTGTCATCAGTGTCAGAACACAGCAGGGCATACACCTCTTCTGCGGTATAAGTCTGACGGGCCATTTTATTTTTATATTTTTTGACTGGACTGACTGGACGGGACTGACTGGACGGGACTGACTGGACGGGACTGACTGGACGGGACTGACCGGACGGGACTGACCGGACGGGACTGACCTGACGGAACTGACCTGACGGGACTGACCTGACGGAACTGACCTGACGGAACTGACCTGACGGAACTGACCTGACGGAACTGACCTGACGGAACTGACCTGACGGAACTGACCTGACGGAACTGACCTGACGGAACTGACCTGACGGAACTGACCTGACAGGACTGACTGATCTGACAGGACTGACTGACTGGACTGATCTGACAGGACTGACTGACTGGACTGATCTGACAGGACTGACTGATCTGACAGGACTGACTGATCTGACAGGACTGACTGATCTGACAGGACTGACTGATCTGACAGGACTGACTGATCTGACAGGACTGACTAACCCTAACTCTTACTTTATTTTTTATTTTATTTTTTTCACTTTAACTGTGGCAAGGCTGACACAGCTCTTGACACACTGTTTCTCCTCTGCTCTCTCACTGAGATCGGAGGAGAAACAGTGTATTTATCAGGCAGATCGCCCGGGAAAGTTTGTTGCTAAAACAAACTTCCCTGGTGATCTCTCTGATTGGCTGGTGTGACGCTGACATCATCGAGACCTGAGCCAATCAGGTCTCGATTATGTCAGAGGTCACAGCATCGGGATCCCCGCCGCTCCTGAGGTATGTGGGGGGTCCCGATCGCCGACCACCAGCTGTCACTATCTTTTAAATGCCGCGATCGCTATGGATCGCGGCATCTAGAAGATAAAAACAGGTTAACATCATGGGGACCTGATCCATTCAGGTCCCCATGATGCCACATGTCAGAGCTATCGCTCTGAACCGGTACCGCAGCGCTAGCAGGACCCTGGGGGTCCTGAGCGCTGCGGGACCACCCACCATTTTTAAACGTCGGCGCTGCACAGAGCCCGGGCAGCGCCGACGTTTATGTACAGTGGGCGGTCCTGAACCGGTTAACAGGAAAACAAAAACATAACGTATGGCACAGTCCTTGTTGCTACCGAAATCTGTCTGCTGCAGGAACAATCAACACTAGGTCCAGCTTTCCTGAACATAAAAACATCGCTCTGGAGCTTGTACCTTTGGACCCACCCACATTGAAACTCTCTAGCAAGCTGGGCATTTATTGTCTGGACTCCTCCCACTATACAGCTGTTCAATCATCCTAGCACTAAACATGGCTGATTAACACCTCTCAGTGCTTAGTGTACTTGATGATTTTTCCTAGGATTATAGTACTAAAGCTAACAATCTCAGTGCTACATATCTCCCCTCTAGTGCTTTGCCAGTGACTGCTCAGTGCTACATATCTCCCCTATAGTGCTTTGCCAGTGACTGTCACAAGGAGTTAAGGCACAAAACTAAACGTTTGAAATTTCAAAATTTTTGATATTTTCATAAACGCAAATCATATCTAGCAATATTTACCACTAACAAAGTACTTGTCACTAAAAAACAATCTCTAAATCACTGGGATATGTTAAAGTGCAATTACCTCATAAAGTGACTCTAATCAAATTTGAAAAATGAGGCTGGGTCCTTAAGGGGTTAAAATCAGTTATAACTAGTGATCGGCGAGCACTAAAATGCTCGGGTGCTCGATGCTCGGGTCGAACACATTGGAATACTCGGGTGCTTGACCCGAGGAACGAGCCCAATGTAAATCTATGGGAAATTCCCAGCATTTTTCAGGCGGCTCCCCCCGGCAGTCTGCAGAGGGCCTAAAAATTGCCCAAATCGATGGGAACAGTGCTCAAATGACATGGGAACAGCATGGGGAAGACCCCTGGAAGCATTTCTGACTCCCAGGTCACTGCTGTCAACAATGGAGGTATTACGCTACTTTTACGGACGCACAATAAAACATACCAAAACGAAACCAAAATGGATTTTCCTGGGAAATATGTTAAGGAACATCCTTTCCAGGGTAATGACTTGTATATAAGGCAAAATAAATAACCAAAAACAAAAGTGCTCCTCCACACCTTGGGCTATGTTCACACGTTGCATTTTTGCACTTTTGCATTGCTCTTAACCAAGACAAATGCATTCACTGGAAAAGTCATTTTAGCATTTTACAACCTTATCTGGCCATGTGGTGTGTGACACATCATCAGACACATGCATACAGTGCTGAAAAGACATGGAAACAGCATGGGGAAAACCACTGGAAGCATCGCTAACTCCCAAGTCACTGCCTAAAAGTGTGCTCATCATAAGTGATCCTTGGTGCATGCGAAGATGCCTCCCGCCATGTACCTGTCATTGCAGACTTACAACAATCACCGTCCACGTCCTCGTCCCAGTGCAGCGTTCAGTTGTCCCTACCCCATTCCTTGGAATGCAAGAATGCAGCCACCCACCTACTCACCCACCCATCCACAGGCTGCAATACTATACTGCCAAATTTTTGACAGCTGCTTGCACTTGAAATATGGCCTTTTAGGCTCGTGGAGGCGGAAGCTGTCCACAATCTTGCGGCGACCGGGTATCCATAATCTGTCCCCAGCCGCCACTATTTGTCCCGGTGTCGTCTCCGCCTTCCACAATCTCGGGTCCTACAACATTATCCGTGCCCTCCCCAGTGAACTTACTGGAATGGAGCACCAATTCACAAACACATGGTCAAGTGAATGTGGCCAGGGACGATACGAAGCCAGTCCACAGTTTTTTTTGCTGAGAGTTGTATTTCACCACAGCCATATTCTTTAGCTTGCTGAAAGGACTTGGGAAACCATATCTACTCCGGCTGTCATTTCTCCCCGGAAGTCCTCTAAATCTGCTTTCACTTGAAATGTGGCCTTTTAGGCTCATGGAGGTGGAAACTTTTCAGAACCTCATGACGGCGGCAGCCGGGTGACCATACTCGGTCCCCAGCCACCACTATTTCTCCCAGTATCGTCTCTGCCTTCCACAAGCACGGGTCCCACATTATTACCCGTGCCCTCCCCAGTGCACTTACTAGGAAGGACCACCTAACCACAAACACGTGGACAGGTGAATGTGGCCAGTCCACATTAAAAATGCAGCCATAGAATGTCCGGGAACTTTCCCACAAACTTTTCTTAGCCAAGGCTGCTTCTCGTCAGGGTTGGACGGGCCCACCAGAGAACCGGAGACTCCTCCAATGGGCCCTGGTTTTCCTTCAGGAGCGTTCATAGTTCTGAGGTGAGGCCTTGATGATGATAGAGGTCACTATCTGCTTAGTTTTCTGTTACTTGGAATGCAAGCGCAAGTATGCAGCCAGCCACCCACCCACAGGCTGCAATACTAAACTGCCAGATTTCTGGGCAGCTGCTTGCACTTGAAATGTGGCCTTTTAGGCTCGTGGAGGCGGAAGCTTTTTACAACCTCATGCCAGTGGCGGCCAGGTGTCCATACTCGGTCCCCAGCCGCCACTATTTCTCCGGTGTTGTCTCCGCCTTCTACAAGCGCGGGTGCCTGAACATTACTGCTGGTACTTTTCTGTGGGAATCCGCTTGCCTCCAACCAGCCTGGAATATTTCCAGTAAACTATGGTACGATGCCATGGTATTAGCACTGCACCCAGTACCCGTAGTGAAGCCATCCCCAATTTCCTTCTCAGGAATTTTATTTGGTAGATTGAGTGGTTGCCCAAATACATTAGTTTCTCACAAAGGAGCTGAAGATAGAGTGGCAGTAGGTGCAAGTTTTTCCAGCCTTTTAGATATCAGAGGGTGAACAGCAGTACATTGGATAAGTGGTTAGCACTGAAGTCTTGCAGTTCTGGGATCCTGGGTTCAAATCCCAGGAAGAACAACATCGGAAGGATTTTGTATGTTCTCCCCGTGTTTGCGTGGGTTTTCTCCTCAGTAAAAAAAGTAGCCATAAAGTGTCTGATAACCTTCCCACACACTTTTCTTAGCCAGGACTGCTTCTTGGCAGGGTTGGACAGTCCCACCAGAGAATCCTCTGGTGTGGCCTGGCTTCTACATCAGGAGAGTTCATGATAGCGCTAACTTTGCAGCTGCTATGGGGCACTTGAGCGGGGGAGAAAGGTGAGCCCTCAGAATCAAATCTTCTGGTGGGCCCAATGTTTTTCTCTCTGAAACAGCTTCTTATTGGGAGTTGCATTTCACCACAGCCATATTCTTTAGCTCGGTGAAAGGACTGGCATAGAGGGAAACCGTATCTACTCCGGCTGTCATTTCTCCGTCACCAGGTTCGGCCCATTGTCACACACGACCATGCCTGACTGTATGTTAAGCGGTGAGAGCCACAGATCAGGCTGCTGTTACAGCTTTCAACAATTCTGCTGCGCTGGGCGGTTTGTCACCTAAGCATTAAGCATGTTATCTTCAGCACAGCCTGTTGCCGCTTGGCCACTGATGTGGTCATTTCGGAGATGGAGGAGGAGGTGCAGGAGCTGAACAATGTGATTTACTTTGAGGTTACATTGGCGGCTCTGTTTTTTATACTAAAGAAAGATCCTGCTTTTTTTTTTTTTTACTTTATTTTTTAAGACAAATGCATTCACAGGGAAATGTCATTTTAACGTTTTACAACCTTATCTGGCAATGTGGTGTGTGACAGTCGCCCCTTACTATTCTTAAAAGGCCAGCAGTCGGCCCTCGCTTTTGTTAGAGAGCCATCAGCTGGCTATGCTTTGCTGTTCCCATTATTAACGAGTGGGGCTCCTATACTGTTATTGCGTATGCAGTGACTGCAAGGGCTGCCAAAAAGTGGGAAGCACTCCAATGCCTCTTGGTAGAGACGTTCAGGGCCTCATGAAAAAATGTTCCCATTATTAGGAAGTGGGTCTCCCATAGTGTTGGCCTATGCAGTGAATGCAAGGGCTGCCAAAAATTGGAAGGCACTCCAATGCCCCTTGGAAGAGACGTACAGGGCCTCATAAAAAAATGTTCCCATTAGAAAGGAGTGGGTCACCTATACTTGTAATGCCCATGCACTAAGTGTATAGGCTGACAAACATTTACCCCTGGGGAATATACATGAACATACTGTATAAAAAAAAAAATTTATGGGCATCATAAACACCCTTTGCAAAATTATGTGGGTGTTGCATCATGGACGACGGTCACCTTGGTGATATGGTGGAGGAGGATGAGGAGAAGGAGGAGGACAAGAGCAAATAGCCAAAATCAGGAAGCGTATACCCATGTGTAGGTGTGAAAACATGCATGGGAATACACCTCCCAAAAAAAGACACTGTATTTATGTTATGCTGCTATCATTCGGTGGTGTTGAGAAGTCTGGCTCAATCCAGCCCTTGTACATTTTTAAAAGAGTCAGTCTGTCAGCATTTTCAGTTGACAGGCGGATGCGCTTATCACTTGTACTTCTACCAGCGGCACTAAAAACCCGCTCTGATAAAACGCTAGCGGCAGGGCAGGCCAGGACCTTCAAGGCACAGAGAGCCAGTTCTCTCCACGTATCCACCTTGGATACCCAATAATTATAAGGCAGAGAGGAATCACTGAGGATGTTGGTACGGTTAGCAAGGTACTCCCTCAGCATCTTCCCAAACTTTGCATTCCTTGTGAGAGTACTCCGCGCCTCAGGGCTTGTGCGATGGGAGGGGCTAAGAAAATTCTCCCAGAACTTTGACAGTGTTTCCCTGCCTCTGCTGGATTGGAGTTCTCTCTCACCTGTAGTGCTTGGTTGTCCAACGAACTATAACCTCTGCCGCCAGCGTTTTCAGATGGGTATTTTTTTTTAATAGTTCCGCAACAAGGGCCTTCTGGTACTGCCCCATTTTTGTAGACCTGTCCACCTCAGGAATAAGAGCTATAAAGTTCTCCTTGTAGCGTTGGTCTAGAAGTGTCACCAACCAGTAATAACTGTCACCCAAAATTTTGAGAACGCGAGGGTCATGGGAAAGGCAGCGTAACATAAACTCAGCCATGTGTGCCAGACTGCTAACAGGCAAGACTTCAGTGTCCTCACCAAGAGGACAAGTGACTATGCTCTCCTCCTCTCTGTCCTCAGGCCATCCACACTGATCAGACAGTATGACAGTTGTGCAGGTAGTGCCGTCTATAGCGCATGAAACTAGCTCCTGTTCTTCCTCCACCTCCTCCTCTTCCTCATTGTCACCCAATCCACGTTGGGATGAGATGAGGCTGCGCTGTGTGGAATCACCCTGTATGGTTCTTTGCTCCATCTCATCGTGCTCCGCCTGCAATGCATCCTCTTTGATTGTGAGCAGAGAGCGTTTCAGAAGACAGAGAAGTGGGATGGTTACTCTAATTATGACGTTATCGCCGCTCACCATCTTGGTGGAGTCCTCAAAGTTTTGGAGGATGGTACATATGTCTGACATCCATGTCCACTCCTGAGGTCTTATGTGTGGAGTCTGAACTGAATACCGACGGCCTTGTTGATGCTGGTACTCAACAACTGCCCTCTTCTGCTCACAAATCCTTCCCAACACCTGCAATGTATAGTTCCAACGCTTGGGGACATCACACACCAGTCGGTGACCTGGAAGCTGCAAACGCTGCTGAAACAAGGCAAGGGTGATGGAAGATGTAGGTGACTTTCTAAAATGGGCACACAGGCGGCGTACTTTAACAAGCTGATCCGGCTGGTCCAGGTAGGATTTGAGAAACCGCTGAACCACGAGGTTAAGCACATGGGCCAGGCATGATACGTGTGTGAGCTCGCCTCAGAGCCGCCACCAGGTTCCGGCCATTGTCAAATACGACCATGCCTGGCTGTAGAATTAGCGGTGTGTGCCACAGATCTGCCTGCATTGTAATCAGCATTGTGCGGTTTGTCACCTAAGCATATTAGCTTCAACACAGTCTGTTGCCGCTAGGCCAAGGCAGTGCTTCCAGCTTGTGACTGATGTGGTCATTTCGGAGATGGAGGCTGAAGAGGAGGAGGATGAGGTGCAGGAGCTGTAGACTGTCGGGGCAACCCTGATTGACCTAGGGCCTGCGATCCTTGGCGTCGGGAGGACATGTTCCGTCCCAAGGTCCAACTGGGTCCCGGCTTCCACTATGTTAACCCAGTGTGCTGTCAGCAAGGTGTACCGTCCCTGCCCACAAGCACTTGTCCACGTGTCCTTGGTTACTTTCCCGGTAACTACGTTGTTGAGGGTACAGCTAATGTTTTGGGACACGTGCTTGTGTAATGCGGGGACGGCACACTGGGAGAAATAGTCGCGGCTGGGGACCGAGTACCGAGGAACGGCCGCCGCCATCAGATTGCAGAATGCTTCCGTCTCCACGAGCCTAAAAGGCAACATTTCTAGTGCAAGCAGTCGCGAATTGTGGGAATTTAGTAGTGTGGCCTGTGGTGCGTTGGCTGCGTATTTGCGACTGCGTTCCAAGGACTGGGGTATGGACAACTGAACGCTGCGCTGGGATAAGGACCTGAACGTGCTTCCTGATGCTGAAACTTGAGAGTGTGCAATTGCAGGTGTAGGGCAGGAGGCATCTTCACATGTACCATGGACAGGTGATTGGCTTGCATGCACAAAAGCAAAGGAAGCCGTGGTGCCACCCTCAGACACTGTTCCTGGACCCTGGGGTTAGCCCCACAAAGTCGGGTGCTTTGCTGCCATGTTCCTGATCCTTCTGGTGGTGGCCAGGCTGGTCTTTTTGCCACCTCTGCTGATGCTGGCCTGGCAGGTGGTGCAATGGCCTTTTTGGGGTTATTGGCAGAGTCTTTAATAAACAACCAGACTCAGGAAGACCTAACAGTTATACTGGCAACTTCCTTCGTGTTGGTGTTACGAGGAACGGTTGCCTACCTTTTTTATGCGGCCATCACTGCTTCTTCCTGCCTGTTGGGGTGCTCTGCCTCCCTCCTCCTTTGTGCTGCTCTACTCATTCTGCATGTCCTCCTGCCAGGTTGAGTCAGTTACTATATCATCCACCACCTCGTCTTCCACTTCCGCACTCTGGTCCCCCTCCTGACTTTCTGGCAATTGTATCTCATCATCATCCACCTCTTGTGACACTTTCCCACTGTCAACTTCGTGTGACCGTGGCTGCTCAAATATTTGGGCATTGCTACATGCGATCTCCTCTTGCCACTCTTCAAGTGGACCGGGCAAGAGGCCCGAATCTATAAATGGAAAAGTGAACAGCTCTTCAGAGTGTCCAAGTGTGGGATCATTTGTCTCCGGGCACTCGGCATGGTGGGAGGAAGGAGGTTCAGGGTGAGGAATATGCGCTCCAGACTCACAGCTACTGAGACTTACCCGTGTGGAACACAAGGTGGTGGTATTTTCTAAGTGACTGGAAGCATTATCTGCTATCCAACCAATAACCTTTTCACACTGCTCTGTGTTCAATAGTGGTGTTCTGCGGTCCCCTATTAATTGGGACAGGAAAGTCGAGCGAGAAGATGTGGGTGTTTGTTGTGGCACAATTTCTGCTTGCCCTCGGCCTCGGCTTCTGCATGCACCATCACCATCACTTCCATAACGTATATGTGATCCGTGTGACGGACAAACCACAGTTTTAAATACTTGGCCTGTAGGTATCTATTTCTCTTTCCCCATGATGGCACCACGGAGAAAGGGGATCCGCCCTTCAAGGACAGGAAATCTACAGATAAAAAGGGCGGCACCTCTCTCCCGCATTAGTTGGTTTCCTGTCCTTGACAGGGACCTACAGATGGAAGTTCCTGGGAAGGAATGAAGAAAAGAAGAGAACTTACCAGGCCTGGCCAGACCGGTTCAGGCAGCGGGGGTTCCCTGCCTCGGCTGGTGATGTTCCCTGCCTCGGCTGGTGATGTGTCCTGTAGCGCCACCGCTGGGGTCAGCGGGCCTCTAGGGTGGCAGTGAGACGCGACACAGCCGAGAACTGGATCGCCGCAGTCTCCAGTGGCGTCGAGGCCCAGGTGGTGAGTATGGCGGGGCTTCCGGGGCTCGGGTTAGTGAGTAGGCCTGAGGCTTGCCTGGGCTTCGCGAAGCGTGCGCGCCGGACAACTGCCTGGCACGCCGGCGCTCCCCTCTGACGCGAAGTGATGCGGGGTGCGCGCGCCGGAAGTGACTCGGCCACGGTTCCCTCTGGGAGCGGCACGTTCAAACGCGCGCGTGGGAAACTGCCTGCACAGGGGGGGGGGGCGCTCCCCTCACTGATGGTTCACAGCGGTGGCCTAGCGGGGGGGGGCACACCTGATAGCCGTAGGTGCCAGCCCCGAAGGGGGGGAACCCCTATAGAGTTTAAATGGCCAGGGAAGCACAGGGGAAGTGCTTCCTGGCATTCTCTGGCACTCTGCAGCTATGAGCGAGCAGGAGCCCCAGGAGGTGCAGTCCCTGCACCCCCACTCACCATCGCCTCAGAGGGAGCGTATGAAAGGATCCTCCAGCGGCCCTTCACTGCAACACAGCCAAGGTGACGGAGGAAGCGGGCGTTCTGGCAGGTCTTCACAACGTGGCAAGGACTCCATCAGCGTCAGCCTCGATGAAGGACCCGGCTACTGGAACGGGTTCCTCTTCAAATCCGGGAAGGAAGAGTACCGGCAAGTCCAAGCACATGACCTGCGCGCTTTGCGCAGCGGATCTGCCCACTACATGGCAAAAAAGACTGTGCAACTCATGCATCGAGCAAACTATCTGTGAAGAGACTCCTAAGTTTGCCTCCGAACTCAGATCCCTGATTAAATCTCAGGTGGAGGACACATTTAAGTCCCTGCAGAAAGGGGGGAAAAAACAAGGGAAAACTAGACACCTATCCCCGGTGTCGGAGTCCAGTGGTTCAGACGAGGAGGGAGTAGTCTCCGATTCATCCGACTCGTCGTCTTCAGGGGACGGAGGTTGTAGCTGTTTCACTATAGATGGAATCTATACCTTGATTAAGGCGGTTAGGTCTACTATGGGGTTCGTGGATCCTCACCCTAAAAAGTCTATCCAGGACATAATGTTTAGTGGCCTAGGACAGAAGAAAAAGAGATCCTTCCCTCTTAATGATCAAGTACATTCTCTGATTAAGAGGGAATAGAGAAAACAAGAGAGGAAAGGGTTGTTGTCACCCAAAAGGAAATACCCCTTTGAGGACCCTGTATGCGCCTTCTGGGGGAAGGCGCCTAAAATTGACGTTGCGATAGCCAAGGCCTCAAGAAAGTTTTCCCTGCCATTTGAGGACATGGGGGTTCTTAAAGACCCTATGGATAAGGAAGCGGATTCCTTTTTGAAAGGAGCTTGGGAGGTGGCGGGGGGGGGGTTAAAACCCGCGGTGGCAGCCACATGCACGGCTAGATCTTTGATGGTCTGGCTAGACCAACTAGAAGCGCAGTTGAAGGATAAAGCCTCAAGGGATGATATATGCTAGACTCCATCCCAGTGATGAAGTTCGCAGCGGCTTTTCTGGCTGACGCCTCAGCCAACTCTGTCAGGCTTCCAGCTAGGGCTGGGAGTTTTTCAAACACAGCTAGGCTGGCCCTCTGGCTCAAATGCTGGCCCGGCGACCTCCAAACGAAGTCTAGGCTGTGCTCCATCCCGTGTGAGGGGGAATTCTTATTCGGGTCTACTCTGGATGATATCCTGGACAAGGCCGGGGATAACAAAAAACGCTTCCAGGTCCTGTCCGGTACTTCTTTGAGGAAATCTTTTTTGAGTAGGAGATTTATGCGAAGGAGATCCCCCAAAGACCAGGACAGGTGGGAGGACAGGAGGCAGAGGAAAGCCAAGGGATTTATGTTTAACAGGTCCCCTAGTGACAATAGGAAACCCGCCCAATGAAAGGCAGCCCCAGGTGGGGGGGGGGCTTCTCCGTTTCCTCCCAGCCAGGGAAAAGATATCAAACGTTCTCTGGATTTTAGACCTGATAAAATCGGGGCTAAGATTCCAGTTCCTCTCCACTCCCCATCCAAATTTCATAGTAACCCCTGTGAGGTCTTCAGAGGTAGAGCAGTTGGCTCTAGAACAAGAGGTTCTAGGCCTAGTGGACAAGGCAGTCCTTCGGGAAGTCCCAACTCAGGAGGTAGGCGATGGGTTCTACTCCCCTCTATTCCTCAGGAAGAATTCGGATGGAACATTCAGGACTATTGTAAATCTAAAGAAATTGAACAGGGTTCTGAAAGTTCATTCGTTCAAGATGGAGTCAATAAAAACATCTGTGAAATTGTTGTTCCCAGGCTGTTTTATGGCTGTCCTGGATCTGAAGGACGCATATTATCATGTCCCCATACACAGAGACTACCAAAAATTCCTGAGGGTAGCGTTACCAATAAGGGGCACAATAAGGCACTACCAATATACGGCTCTCCCCTTCGGGATAGCAGTAGCCCCAAGAGTCTTCACAAAGGTGGTGGCGGAGGTTATGGCCCATCTGAGGGAGAGGAACATCCTAATAGTCCCGTACCTGGACGATCTACTCATTATAGGCAACTCGTTCAGCCATTGCAAGGACCATCTAGCAAAAGTCATGGGTTCCTTGACGAGTTTAGGCTGGCTTCTGAATCTGAAAAAATCCAGGCTGGAACCAGATCAAGTGAAAGAGTACTTGGGTATCCTGTTAGATTCAAGGAGTCAGGAATGCCGTCTCCCGGCAGAGAAAATCCAAAGCATGATGGCCCGAGTGTCCCACGTGAAGAACCATCCCGATATGACACTGAGTGGAGCAATGTCCCTCCTTGGCTCCATGACTGCCTGCATCCCGGGGGTCCGCTGGGCTCCGTTGCACTCCAGGGGCTTACAATGGCAGATCTTGGGGGCGGAAAGGTCACTAAGAGGGCACTTAGAAGGTCGGCTGACCTTATCATGAAAAACTTTGCTTTCCCTGACATGGTGGACAGAGGGGGACAATCTAGGCAGAGGCGTCCCATAGACAATACCAGTATCTCAGATACTAACGGCGGATGCAAGCCCCAGGGGGTGGGGGGCTCATCTAAACGACCAAGTGGCTCAGGGGGTCTGGTCAAAGGATTTGGAAGGGGTATCCTCCAACATGAAGGAGCTTCTGGCGGTGAAGTATGGCCTCTTAAAATTTCTAGACACGCTAAGTGAGCACCACGTGAGAGTGTTTTCGGACAACAGGGTAGTGGTGGCATACCTAAATCACCAGGGGGGTACCCGGTCCCATTCTCTTCTACGGGTGTCAAGTTCCATCCTCCGAGTAGCAGAGAACAGAGTCTCTATCGGCACTCCACATAAAAGGGACAGAGAATGTCACGGCGGACTTCCTGAGCAGGACCCAGCTGAGACAGAGCGAGTGGGAGCTGAACCAGCTAGTATTCGACAAAATCACGAGGGTTTAGGGGCACCCCTCCATAGACCTATTCGCCAACTTGCAAAACAAGAAAGTGGACACGTTCTGCTCGATCGACCCCAGGGGGAACCCAGCGGTGCTAGATGCCTTGTCGATCCCATGGAACCACCAGCTAGCGTATGCCTTTCCTCTGATTGCTCTCATTCCGGCAGTTCTGAGGAAGATCAGGGAAGACGAGGCAAACATGATCCTGATCGCCCCCTTCTGGCCAAGGAGGCCTTGGTTTTCCTGGCTAAGGATAATGTCCACCTCCGACCCCTGGGTCCTTCCAGAAGTTCCGGATCTGCTGTCCCAGGGACCAGTCCTTCACCCACAGGTAGCAAACCTGCTGACAGCTTGGAGTTTGAGAGGGCGCTCTCGAGGGATATAGGGTTCTCCCCCAATTTAATCTCCACCTTACTGCAGAGTAGGAAACCCGTAACTACCAAACTCTACGGTAAAACCTGGAGAAGATTTCTTTCTTTCACGGGGTCGGAAGTAGTGGGGGAGGCCCCCATTACTGCTATTTTGGAGTTTCTTCAAAAGGGGTTGGAGCAGGGGTTGGCCACAAGCACTCTGAAGGTTCAGGTGGCGGCGCTGGGAGCTCTATATAACTGTGACCTGGAGGGGAATAGATGGGTCTCCAGGTTCATCAGGGCATCCCATAGGTCCAGGCCCATCCCCTCCCGGAATGCTCCTCCTTGGGATTTAAATCTTGTGCTTTCGGCTCTGACCAGGTGTCCCTTTGAACCTCTAGCGGACGCGTCTCTTAAAATCCTGTCCCTTAAAACGTCCCTTCTAGTAGCCCTCACATCGGCACGTCGGATTAGTGACATACAAGCCTTATCAGCAGGACCCCCCTTTATGCAAATCCTAGAAGATAGGGTGACACTTAGGACTGACCCAGCGTACCTTCCTAAGGTGGGTTCCCTCTTCCACAGGTCACAGGAGGTCATCCTCCCTTCCTTTTGTTCAGACCCAAAAAACAAGGGGGAAGAGGCCCTTCACACCTTAGACATCAGGAGGTGCATTATACAATACGTAGAGGCAACACGAGTTTGTAGGAAGGATAGGTCTCTCTTTGTGTGCTTCCAGGGATCTCGGAAGGGACGGAAGGCTTCCAAGAGCACCCTGGCAAGGTGGATAAGGGACGCCATCTCCTTACTCCTCAAGCGGGGAATCCGTGACTGCGGGCCTAAAGGCTCACTCAACTAGGGCAGTGGCAGCCTCCTGGACGGAGAAGGCTGGGGCTTCTATCGAACAGATATGTAGAGCGGCGACCTGGTCTTCTCCTTCCACATTCTTTAAACACTACCGGCTAGATCTAACCTCGTCTTCAAACCTTACCTTTGGCAGAAGGGTTCTGTAAGCGGTGGTCCCTCCCTAATCTTCACTTCTCTGCAAATCTCTCTCTGGTGCCGTCATGGGGAAAGAGAAAGACGTAGTTACTTACTGGTAACGGGATTTCTCGGAACCCATGACGGCACCCGTACATTCCCTCCCTTCACACATGGGTGCGCACATTTGTTTGTTGCCTTTGTTTAGTCACAGGGTGTGTCTGGCAAGCTCCTTTTTTGTAAAAATAAAATATATATATATATATATATATATATATATATATATATATATATATATATATATATATATATATATATATATATATATATAATAGAAATGTAAAAATTTGTGTTACTAACCTGGCGGTCCTCTCGGTGCTCTGTAAACCAACTGATGCGGGAGAGAGGTGCCACCCTTTTTATCTGTAGGTTTCCTGTCCTTGAAGGGCGGATCCCCTCTCTCCGTGGTGCCGTCATGGGTTCCGAGAAATCCCGTTACCGGTAAGTAACTACGTCTTTTGAACAGCAAACTAGTGTCAATTGCTTCACTGACAAACTGAAACAAATTTTTAACCTCTTAAGGACCTTGGTTTTTTCCTTTTTTCCGTTTTCGTTTTTTGCTTTTTCCTTCTTCCTAGAGCCATAGCCTTTTAATTTTTTGGTCAATATGGCCATGTGAGGGATTATTTTTTTTTTAAAAAAAATGCCATCACTGGTTTTACCATATCATGTACTGGAAAACGGGAAAAAAATTCCAAGTACTATGAAATTGCAAAAAAAATGCAATTCCACAGTTGTTTTTTGTTTTTGTTTTTTACCATGTTCACTGAATGCTAAAACTGACCTGCCATTATTATTCTCCAGGTCATTACGAATCCGTAGACTAGACACCAAACATGTATAGGTTATTTTTATTTAAGTGGGGAAAAAAAAAATCCAAAGTTTGCAAAAAAAAAAATGGCGGCATTTTCCGAGACCCGTAGCGTCTCCATTTTTCGTGATCTAGGGCCGGTTGTGGGCTTATTTTTGCTTGCTGAGCTAACATATTTATTGATACCATTTTGAGATAAATCTGATGTTTTGATCGCCCGTTATTGCATTTTATTGCAATGTTTCGACGACCAAAGAAACGTAATTCTGGCGTTTAGATTTTTTTTCTCGTTACGCCGTTTAACGATCGGATTAATTCTTTTTTTATATTGATAGATCGAGCGATTCTGAACGCGGCGATAGCAAATATGTGTATGTGGGATTTTTTTTTTTTTTTTTTACTTTGAATGGGGTAAAAGGGGGGTGATTTTAAACTTGTGTGTGTGTATGTATATATATATATATATATGTGTATGTGTGTATATATATATATATATATATATATATATATATATATACAGTACAGACCAAAAGTTTGGACACACCTTCTCATTTAAAGATTTTTCTGTATTTTCAGAACTTTGAAAATTGTACATTCACACTGAAGGCATCAAAACTATGAATTAACACATGTGGAATTATATACTTAACAAAAAAGTGTGAAACAACTGAAAATATGTCTTATATTCTAGGTTCTCCAAAGTAGCCACCTTTTGCTTTGATGACTGCTTTGCACACTCTTGGCATTCTCTTGATGAGCTTCAAGAGGTAGTCACCAGAAATGGTTTTCACTTCACAGGTGTGCCCTGTCAGGTTTAATAAGTGGGATTTCTTGCCTTATAAATGGGGTTGGGACCATCAGTTGTGTTGTGCAGAAGTCAGATGGATACACAGCTGATAGTCCTACTGAATAGACTGTTAGCTGCTTTTTTCTTGCCATAATACAAATTCTAAGTAAAGAAAAACGAGTGGCCATCATTACTTTAAGAAATGAAGGTCAGTCAGTCCGAAAAATTGGGCAAACGTTGAATGTGTCCCCAAGTGCAGTTGCTAAAACCATCAAGCGCTACAAAGAAACTGGCTCACATGAGGACCGCCCCAGAAAGGAAGATCAAGAGTCACCTCTGCTTCTGAGGATAAGTTTATCCGAGTCACCCGCCTCAGAAATTTCAGGTTAACAGCAGCTCTGATTAGAGACCAGGTCAATGCCACACAGAGTTCTAGCAGCAGACACATCTCTTCAACAACTGTTAAGAGGAGACTTTGTGCAGCAGGCCTTCATGGTAAAATAGCTGCTAGGAAACCACTGCTAAGGACAGGCAACAAGCAGAAGAGACTTGTTTGGGCTAAAGAACACAAGAAATAGACCAGTGGAAATCTGTGCTTTGGTCTAATGAGTCCAAATTTGAGATCTTTGGTTCCAACCACCGTGTCTTTGTGCGACGCAGAATTGGTGAACGGATGGACTCTACATGCCTGGTTCCCACCGTGAAGTATGGAGGAGGAGGTGTGATGGTGTGGGGGTACTTTGCTGGTGACACTGTTGGGGATTTATTCAACATTGAAGGCATACTGAACCAGCATGGCTACCACAGCATCTTTCAGCGGCATGCTATTCCATCCGGTTTGTGTTTAGTTTGACCATCATTTATTTTTCAACAGGACAATGACCCCAAACACACCTCCAGGCTGTGTAAGGGCTATTTGACCAAGCAGGAGAGTGATGGGGTTCTATGCCAGATGATCTGGCCTCCACAGTCACCAGACCTGAACCCAATCGAGATGGTTTGGGGTGAGCTGGACCGCAGAGTGAAGGCAAAAGGGCCAACAAGTGCCAAGCATCTGTGGGAACTCCTTCAAGATTGTTGGAAGACCATTTCCGGTGACTAGCTCTTGAAGCTCATCAAGAGATTGCCAAGAGTGTGCAAAGCAGTCATCAAAGCGAAAGGTGGCTACTTTGAAGAAACTAGAATATAAGACATATTTTCAGTTGTTTCACACTTTTGTTGTTAAGTATATAATTCCACATGTGTTAATTCATAGTTTTGATGCCTTCAGTGTGAATGTACAATTTTCATAGTCATGAAAATACAGAAAAATCTTTAAATGAGAAGGTGTGTCCAAACTTTTGGTCTGTACTGTATATATATATACTGTATATATATATATATATATATATATATATATATATATATATATATATATATATATATATATATATATATATATATAAAAGTATCTATAAAAGACAGCACCATTTCATCTTACTCATTAATGGTTGCCAGGCCTCCAAACAGTCTGTCCAAACTGCTGCATATTAATAGAAAGAATATCAAGAGGCAGCACTCCAAAAATATTATAGAAAAATGGACTTTAATGAGCCCAAAGGCGACGTTTCGGTTCACAGAACCTTTCTCAAGCACAGTTCAAGTGCATATAGTGCAATATATATAGTTACAAACAGTGATTTCATAATTATAATTAATTTATACAAAAACATGATTACATAAGAAAAGTGCAGTAGTGCATATCACAAAATATTATTCAGTTGCATACATAGTGATAAAATATCAGACAAGATATATTATTATCATCAATTACAGTATCCATGGCTCTCATAAAGTGATAAGTGCTTTGATTAGTATTTATCAGTGCCAGGTGTACATTATAAATCATAATATATTTGAGGTTGCGACTCACACTGCAGCAATCATGCATGACCACGTTTCCTACTTCCTCCACGCTGTCCTCGGCGTCTCAAAATCCCATCTGCGCATGTCTCCTAGGAAATCCCCATTATCTTGTCACATGATCGGGGCAAACCTGGTCCGCCCGCTTCGTGACGTCATCGGGCATGCGCATTACACTTCTAATGCTACGATCGCCATCTTTTAAATTGGCAAGCCACACCAAAAGCTTTTCTTCAAATGTAAACAACATATGTGCTTTAATGACTTCTATTATCCCCTATTTATAATAAAGACGCACTATTTCTCATTACTAGGGACAATATCTTATAACAGTTTCCCAATATATTTGTATTGCAATGACAGTATTCAAATAGTAATTCCTGTGTCCATAAATGAACTGAGGGATAATATATTATTTCATAACCCAAACACCCTTCCATGGAATTCCCTATTCCTAGGTTCATCCATGGAGTGAGATTAATAGGTCAGAGGAGGAACCTTCAACAGGTCTCCACCTCCTTCCCAATCTCAGGTGTTTAATTGGGAATATATTACAATCCAATTCTCTCCATAAGTAGGAATACCATGCAAAAAATATATTTTTATAACTTCATTAGATGGAGGCTTGAATATTTTCAATTACTATATATATATAGAAGAGCAATTTTTTAAGAAAAAAATCCATTCCCAGAGGAAGTCTCTCTCTCTTTAGACGCATGTTGCTGCAGGTCGAGTCGCCTCCACAAACCACCAAAGTGAGAGTGATTGATCTGCAAGAAACCAGAAAAAAAACATATATAAATATATTAAAATACAAAAAATACTCCAAGTTTCATATACTGCCAAGTCTGAACATACTCCTCAGGTGATGCTTGCTATATTAAATTCAACATTCAATCCATTTGGCTTCAACGTATTTAAGTTATGAATCCACTCAAGTTCCTTTCTTTTTAATAATCGTATTCTATCCCCACCTCATCTTTGCACAGGTACAGTATCTATAATTCAAAATCTTAATTGTGTCACAGTATGTCCTGCCTCCACAAAATGCTTTGATACAGGTAAATCCATCCTCTTTTTTCTAATGGAATATCTGACGCGTCCCCTGGGCCTGTGCTGCTGCTGCTGTGCAGGGGGAATACCCGGAGCCGGATCGCTGGGGGTTGTAGTTCTCCGTGGCGGTGACCCGGTCCGTGCCCAGGGTGGTCAAACCAGTGGCAGTCTATTTGTATTGTAATAAGTGTCCGACTACGCCACCCGTGGATTGCGGTCAGTGGGGACCGCCGCTGCGCTGCCGACCGCTGAGGCTGATGTTGGTTGCGCAGCCGAGTATGGGATAACTCCCCACGGGAGGAGTCTTGCCTCAGGGCAGCTAATGTGAGAGATGATGGGAGTGATGGTGTGAGGCTCCCAGTGCTGATGGTGCTGGTGCGGCAAGGAATCACAGAGACGTGTAGTGCGGTTCAGGGTCTTTACTGATGGTATAAGGCAGACCCTCCCGGGAGTACTGGCTAGTATAAGGGGCCTGGTCAGTCTGCGAGCAAGCAGGAGTTCCCCTGGCCAGGTGGAGTTGTAGGCCTCCCCGTTTATCTGCACTCTTCCTGGCTACCTTGCGGTCAGCGGTTACAAGTAGCCCACGTCCCTGAGTATACCGTGTGGTGCTCACCCGTATGGCTGGTGACTTGGGGCCTTCTGTTAGCCTCCGCTCCTGGATGGCGGCGCTGGTCCCTTCTCTGTGACTGAGCCTCCAGGCTTCTATGGCCAGAGGACCTGGAATCCCCTGCCGGCTGGTTTCTGCTGCTGGGTGTAGATCAGTCCCCACAGCCTCGGACTTCTGTGTCCGGTTTTAGTATCTTCGTCCAGGGCGAACTCTGCTCAGCTCTAGCCCCTGGACTTCTGCTACTGCTCCTCCAGAGCTCCTGATCTTACTTTCCCTCTCCAGACTCTGACTGCTCTAATCCCGCCCCAGACCCAGTTTAAAAGGGCAGATTCCTCCCCTCCCAGGTCTGGGCGGACCGTGTTGCATGCTTAGGGATCCTGACCAGAGAAACCTCCCACTTGCTCTCAGACATAATATCTCTATTACTGCGGCAACCAGACCCCTGGGGTGTCGCATTCCCCCCTAGTAAATTTTAGTACTCCGGGACTAAACACATTTTTGAAGAAACATAAATACAAGGTATAACAATAACAAGACAACATATTTACAAGAAGCTTTAGTTCTTTAAAGGTCACGGCGTTTCCGTGACCGGGTGTCCATATCACCCAAGGTGAGGTTTATGAAACAAAGGGGGTGTCCATGTCACCCAAGGTGGAACTTTAAGCGAAGTAGGGGACCTGTCCAAAGCAAACCCCTTGCGTTGTCCTTGGGCGTGGCTGCAAGGCTGGAGCTAACTACTTTGGGCCGCAAGTAGGCCACGCCAGACAGGTTTTCTCTTCTGCGACCATCTTCGCAAGAGGCACCAAGGTGCAACTATCTACAAAACTGTTCCGGTTATCCAGTGTCCATAACCTGTTAGTCCAAATAAATCTGCAGGGTAACTGAGAAACATAATTAGTAACGGGCAACAACAAAAACCATAAACATTTTTCAATAAACAGTCAACTCTACAGTGCATTGGTTTAGATTCTCCAGCGAGCGGGCATCTGACCTCTAGTGATTCTAGTGGACCTACGGAGCTCACTAACTGGTTCTGCACTACAGGGTGTAGGAGGTGTTATGGGCAAGCTGGGCAGCTTTCTGCGCACTCTTTGGCTCACTAGGGGCACAGCAGGCTCACTACTAGAAGAGGGTTGATCCTCCTGTACTGCTGGTGTGGACTCTTCTGCCTCTTGGGCCGGCTGCTCTTCCAGCTCTACCGGTTCCTCTGTAGGCACTTGCGGGACTGGCTGGAGAAAGGTGAGGACGGGTACTACGACAGTGCCGTTTACTTGTGTCCAAGACCGGGGGAAGTCTCCGAGTACGGTACTGATCATTTCTTCCCTTTCCTCTGCGGGTTGAGGGTTTTCTTGATCTTCTTCAGGGCTTTGCAGCTGCTCGGGACACTTCTTCAGGTGGTCTCTGGAGACAATGGCTGTGGTTTCTCCTCCATCCTTACCGATTACGCAGATTTTTGGGTTCTCATAGCTTGATGGCAGTACGGTGTACGGGTCCTTCTCCCACTGGTCGTCCAACTTGTGGAGCCGCCTCTTCCTCTTCAAGACCTGCTCTCCAGGTACCAGGGGGACAGCGGGAGCATACTGGTTATAAGCCTTCTCTTGCCTTTCTCTAGCTTGAGACAGACTTCGCTCGACGCTCTCCTGTACTTTCCGATACTGCTGCTGCCGTTCTGTATCCCAGTCTGCCTCTGGCGAGGTGTCCTCAGACGTCAGGACTCCCATATCCAGGTCAATAGGCAGCTTACCAGGTCTTGCTCTCATTAGGTAAGCCGGGGTACAGTTGGTGGAACCTACAGGGATGTGGTTATACAGGTCCACCAGATCGGGCAGTTTCTCAGGCCACAGACTGCGTTCTTCCAGGGGCAATGTTTTTAGCAGATCTATCACCACCTGGTTCATCTTCTCGCAGAGTCCATTGGTTTGAGGGTGATAGGGCGTTGTTCTTATCTTCTTGCAGCCATACAGGTTGCAGAACTCCTGGAAGACCTCCGCTTCAAAGGCTGGTCCTTGGTCTGTCAGCACTTGGTCCGGGTACCCGTGTGCACGGCAGAAGTGCTGCTGGAAGGCTCTAGCTGCTGTTTGAGCCGTTAAGTCCTTGACCGGGACCACCACCAGGAACCGGGAGTAATGATCTACGATTGTGAGGGCGTAGACATACCTAGATCTGCTTGGAGCCAGTTTCACATGGTCCAGGGCTACCAGTTCCAGTGGCTGCCTGGTGATGATGGGCTGCAGGGGAGTCTTCTGGCTGGCACGGTCTTTTCTTCTCAGGTGGCACGGTCCACAGTCTCTGCACCACCTCTCGATGGCTCCTCTCATGCCTACCCAGTAGAACCGTTCACGCAACAAGAACTCCAGCTTCTTCCATCCGAAATGCCCTGCTCCGTTGTGGTATGCCTCCAGGATCATAGCCGCGTCTCGTCTTGGGACCACTACCTGCCAGGTCAACTCATGCGTTCGAGAGTTAACCATTCTCCGGCACAGCTTCTCCCTGTAGAGAAACAGTTTACTTTTCTCCTTCCACAGTTGCTTGGTCTCCTCCGGAGCGTCTGGGTCAAGACTGGCATCGGCTTGGGTCAGCATTTCCTTCACCAGACGGACTGTGGGATCACTGTCTTGCGTTTCTGCCCAATTGTAGTGGGGCAAGGGATTGAACGTCACAGAGCGCCTGTCCTTCACACGGTGGGAATACAGGGTAATCCCATGACGGTGGAATGCAGGGAGCTCGACTTCTTCCAGATCTTCTGGATCTTCCCCTACGTCCGGTAAGTTCGGCATTCTAGACAGGGCATCCGCGTTGGCATTTGAGCGTCCCGCCCGGTATTTGATGGTGAATTCAAAATTGGACAGGCGGGCCATCCATCTCTGTTCCAGGGCACCGAGCCTTGCAGTGTCCAGGTGTGTCAACGGGTTGTTATCCGTGTACACGGTGAATTTGGAGGAGGCAAGGTAATGCTTGAAACGTTCGGTCACTGCCCACACTACTGCCAGGAACTCCAGCTTGAATGAGCTATAATTCTCAGGGTTCCTCTCCGTGGGCCGTAGCTTTCGGCTGGCGTAAGCGATTACCCGTTCTTTCCCTTGCTGGATCTGGGACAGTACGGCTCCTAGCCCGATGTTGCTTGCGTCCGTGTGGAGGATAAAGGGCTGGCTGTAGTCTGGATATGCCAGGATTTCATCCCCCGTGAGGGCCATCTTCAGCTGGCAGAAGGACTCCTCTTCCAGCTTTTCCCACCTGAAGGGCGGCTTCTGGTTTTTGGCTTTCCGAGATTGACCTATCAGGAGGTCCTGCATAGGGGCTGCCATTTTGGTGAAACCGGGAATGAAGCTTCGGTAGTAGCCTACCAACCCGAGGAACTGCCGCACTTCCTTTATGCTGGAGGGTTTTGGCCAGTCCTTAATTACGGTGATCTTATCAGGGTCGGGAGCCACTCCGTCAGCACCCACCACGTGTCCCAGGTACTGCACCTTTGGTTTCAGGAGGTGACACCTGGAGGGTTTCACCTTTAGGCCGTAGTTTGCCAGAGCTTCGAACACTTCTGCCAGGTGTTTCAGGTGGTCCTCGTAGGTCTTGGAATAGACGATTACATCGTCCAGGTATAACAGGACCGTCTCGAAGTTCCGGTGTCCCAGACAGCATTCCATCAACCGTTGGAAGGTTCCTGGTGCGTTGCAGAGCCCGAACGGCATACAGTTAAATTCACTGAGACCCATCGGGGTGGTGAATGCGGTCTTCTTCCGGTCCGCCTCTGCTACAGGAACCTGCCAGTACCCGCTAGTGAGATCCAAAGTAGAGAAGAAGTTAGCAGATTTTAATGCAGCTAAGGACTCTTCTATCCTTGGTAACGGGTACGCATCTTTGTGTGTGATACGGTTGACCTTCCTGTAGTCTACACACATTCTCATGGTGTTGTCTTTCTTTTTCACTAAGACTAGTGGAGCTGCCCAGGGGCTACAGCTGTCCCTGATTACCCCAGCCTCCTTCATGTCTCTAAGCATCCCCTTGGCGTGTTGATAGTGTGCAGGGGGTACGGGTCGGTATCTCTCCTTTATGGGAGGATGGTCTCCCGTGGGGATGTGGTGTTCTACCCCCTTTACTCGCCCGAAGTCTAGCGGGTGTTTACTAAACACTCTCTCGTTCTCTCGAACCACCCGATAGACTCCCTGTTTCTGGTGTGAGGGAGTGGAGTCAGTACCCAAATGCAGTTGCTGACACCAGTCCTCCATTGGTTTCTTAGAGCCGTTACCTTCCTCTGGTTGAGATGGAGGCAAGGGTTCCACGGCCTGTACAGAATTCTGGTTTATGGTGAACAATTTGGCTAGCGTGGCATACCGAGGCAGGTGTACTTCTCTCTCCCCGATATTTATGATGCGAACGGGCACCCTCCCATGGCGTACATCGACCACCCCCCGTGCTGTCAAAATGGTGGGCCTACTGTCTGAGTAGACTGGTTCTACCATTGCTTGGTAGTCTCTACCTCTTAGACCAATAGCTGCCCGGTACCAAATCATCATCTCACTTTTTGGGGGCATGGCAATAGGGAACGGGTCACACATTCTCATGCTACCTATCTCACCACCAGATAGTTCCACCTGTTGCCGCTTCATCAGTGCCCGGATCTCTTTTTGGAGCACACGCTGCTGGCCGGAACTAGCGTTCTTGGCAACCTGCTGTAAAATGAGAATCACCTCTGCAAGACAATTTTCAATCACATTAGTTCCCAAGGTTATTCTAGGGTGACTCTCATGACGGTCTATGTCCACTATAATCAGTCCCTGTGCCGCCAGTTCGACTTTACCGATCTTAATGGTCACCTCCTTGAATCCCACCTGCGGCACGGGCTGACCATTGCTGGCGATGATACTCAGGTCGTCATCTGGGTAGCGGGTTATGTCCGAGTCATTCCAGTACTGCTTGAAGAGCACGTACGGGACGGTGGTCACCTGTGACCCAGTGTCTAGTAGGGCACTCATAGGAATGCCATGCAGTACCACAGGCAAGATTGGACGTCCCCCTACGTATTTATCACGCCAGTTTGATGGGCCTGATGGTCTTATGCCTGGGGGTTGGCCCTCTACCCCAGGTTGTGCCCGTTTAAATGACAGTACCTTGCCACATGTCCGGGTTGATTGCAGCGGCGGCAGATGGGTCGTCCGTCTTCGTTGTATCTGTCGCTGGGTCTTCCTCTGGCCGGTGGGGTCCTCCTCAGTCGGCGCCACGGGACGTCCTCCGGTCCGGAGGCCAGCTGGATCTTTCCTGGAGAAGAGACCTGTAAAGACTGCACAGTTCTGGTTAGCGCGGCAACGCTTTTAGTCAGCTCTTGGACCTGATGGTGCAGGTCTGTTGCCGGGTCATTGTTCAAAGCCTGCGCATCAGCTCCCACAGGCCCTGCAGACAAGGGCGCCGTCTCCTGGTGATAAGTGATAGCAGGGCGCCTGTGGGTCACAGCGCCACCTGGTGCCGGTTCTCGGAGCACCCGGATGGCTCTGTCCTTGAACTGTGCAAAGTCCAGGTCAGGGTCCTGTAAGGCCATTGCCCGCAACTGGGTTCGGTGGGCATTGCACAGTAGACCCTCAATAAATTGTTCAGTCAACAGCTTATCTTCATTTCCCACGCTGTCAGGGTCTGCCTGCTTAATGGCTCTCAGGGCCTCTTCTAGGTTTAGCGCATAGTCTCTTATACTCTCATGTGCCCGTTGTTTGCACCCATAAAATCTTAGTTTTATTTCGGCTGAGGTGCGGGTGTCAAATGTGTCTTTCAGCCGGGTTAGTATGTCTCTGACGGTCCTCTTCCTCCCAGGTGGCCAGGACTTTACCTCCCTTTGGGCTGCCCCGATTAATTGGGCCACCAGGATGCTCACTTTTTGCTCTTCTGTGAGAGGGTACACCTGGAAGAGGCTATCCAGTCTTTCTCTAAAGTCATTTAGGGTATGTGACTCCCCTGAGTACTGGGGTAGCCAGGCTGCCCCCGGGATATAGGGCATGGTGAATGGCATGACTGTTGCAGCGGTTGCGCTGGCAGTGGCTGTGGCAGTGGAGCTCCCCTCGGTGTCCGGCATCCTCCTCCCCCCTAGTGGACCGTGGCCTACCTTGTGATGCTCTTCTTCCGTAGGCCGCGGCTCCGCAGTCGATCGTCGGGGTTGAGGACCTGGCGTCGCGCTCCGATGACGTCAGCATCGCTCTTCCTCCCTTCCAGGACCTTGCGCAGCGTCAGAGCATGGGGCGGAGCTTCGGATCTCGCGCGCTTTCGGCGTCCACGCCCCTCTTCTTCCCGTGCGGCGTCCCGAAGATGGCGTCCGAAGGCGGGAAGCAGCTGCCGATGGCGGGAAGAAGGCAGAAGACGGCGAGAAACGGTCCAAGATGGCGTCTGATGGCGGGAATCTGCTCCGGACGGCGGGAAACTTCACCACAGGTAAGTATAAAAGTCTCTTTTTCAGGCACGCAGTACCCGGTGGTTGCGGGCACGAAATCCTGCCGACTACGCCAAAGTTGACGCGTCCCCTGGGCCTGTGCTGCTGCTGCTGTGCAGGGGGAATGCCCGGAGCCGGATCGCTGGGGGTTGTAGTTCTCCGTGGCGGTGACCCCGTCCGTGCCCAGGGTGGTCAAACCAGTGGCAGTCTATTTGTATTGTAATAAGTGTCCGACTACGCCACCCGTGGATTGCGGTCAGTGGGGACCGCCGCTGCGCTGCCGACCGCTGAGGCTGATGTTGGTTGCGCAGCCGAGTATGGGATAACTCCCCACGGGAGGAGTCTTGCCTCAGGGCAGCTAATGTGAGAGATGATGGGAGTGATGGTGTGAGGCTCCCAGTGCTGATGGTGCTGGTGCGGCAAGGAATCACAGAGACGTGTAGTGCGGTTCAGGGTCTTTACTGATGGTATAAGGCAGACCCTCCCGGGAGTACTGGCTAGTATAAGGGGCCTGGTCAGTCTGCGAGCAAGCAGGAGTTCCCCTGGCCAGGTGGAGTTGTAGGCCTCCCCGTTTATCTGCACTCTTCCTGGCTACCTTGCTGTCAGCGGTTACAAGTAGCCCACGTCCCTGAGTATACCGTGTGGTGCTCACCCGTATGGCTGGTGACTTGGGGCCTTCTGTTAGCCTCCGCTCCTGGATGGCGGCGCTGGTCCCTTCTCTGTGACTGAGCCTCCAGGCTTCTATGGCCAGAGGACCTGGAATCCCCTGCCGGCTGGTTTCTGCTGCTGGGTGTAGATCAGTCCCCACAGCCTCGGACTTCTGTGTCCGGTTTTAGTATCTTCGTCCAGGGCGAACTCTGCTCAGCTCTAGCCCCTGGACTTCTGCTACTGCTCCTCCAGAGCTCCTGATCTTACTTTCCCTCTCCAGACTCTGACTGCTCTAATCCCGCCCCAGACCCAGTTTAAAAGGGCAGATTCCTCCCCTCCCAGGTCTGGGCGGACCGTGTTGCATGCTTAGGGATCCTGACCAGAGAAACCTCCCACTTGCTCTCAGACATAATATCTCTATTACTGCGGCAACCAGACCCCTGGGGTGTCGCATATCTGTGATTATTCATACGAGTTTTAAAATCGCACCTAGTTTCTCCTATATACCAAAGTGAGCAAGGGCACTCCAATAGGTAAATTATATTATCAGAGTCGCATGTAAAAAAAAAATTTTATATTATATATTTTTTGAGTTTTCGGATGAACAAACTGATCACCCTTTAACATAAACTGGCAGTTAACACATGATAAACATGGATAACAACCTTTTCTATTTCTACCCGTAATAAAGGTCTGAGTCAGAGTTTTAGAGGGGCCTATATCTGAGTGTACTAATACATCCTTAATATTTTTATTCCTTCTATAAGAAAAAGGTTTTTTTTTAAATTCTGGCACATCCGGTAAACACCTATTTAACATTTTCCAATGTCTTCTAACTATATTTGCCACGTGTTCACTCTCTTAACCAAATGTCGACTCCATTGGTATTCTATCATTTTTATTATTTTTGATCGTCTTATTCAAAATAGTATCCCTTTCTAATCCACTTACTTTTTCCTCCTGTTTATTTAACAGTCTGAGGATAACCTCTTGACCTGAGTTTTTTCATAAGTTTCTGTGTACTCTTATGCAGGCCCTCCTCATTACTCTCTATTCTCTTAATTCTTAGATATTGACTGAAAGGTAATGATTCTATCATGCGTTTTGGGTGGTGGCTATTATATCTCAATAAATCATTTTGATCCGTTGGTTTAGTAAAGAGGGAAGTCAACAATTTTCCATTCTCCTGTGTAACAAGAACATCCAAAAACTGAATAGATTTACGTGAGCTCACTAGTGTAAATTTAATAGTTCTATCAATCTGATTCAAATGTTCATAAAAATTATCCAGTTCCCCTTGTGTCCCTGTCCAGAGGAGGAAGATGTCATCTGTGTATCGCCACCACACCACACCATAACATGTCTAAAGTGGTGGGACACATAGATAAGGTCCTCCTCCAATGTAGCCATAACAATATTTGCGTAAGCAGGGGCCATATTGGCCCCCATCGTGGTTCCACGTTTTTGGAGGAAATATTCATCACCAAATAGGAAATAGTTATGATATAATACGAACTCCAATAATTCAATAATAAATTTCCTTCTATTTTCACTAAGATCCGTATAAGACAATCTCCGTTCAATCGCTTCTATCCCCCTAACGTTGTCAATGGAGGTGTATAGAGACACCACATCAAATGAGACCAAAATGACCTCATTTTTTAGTTCAACTTCCTGTATTTTTAATAAAAAAATCCGTGGTATCTCTCACAAAAGATTTAGTATTTTTCGCCAATGGATTTCGTATTTTATCCAAGTAGATACCAATTCTATTCGTTAATGAATTTACCCCAGAGACTATTGGCCGTCCCTGGGGATGATCAAGATCTTTATGTATTTTAGGAAGTACATATATTACAGGGGTAGTGGGATTCTCCACATATAGATAATCATAAAGATCTCTATCAATTATACTGTTTTCCAAAGCCCCATCCAAAATGGTTCTCAAAGCATTTAAAAATAGAAATCTTGGATCCCTTTCCAACTTGGCATAAACTTCCCTATCACTCAACTACCTTCTAATCTTTGTAATATACATGACCTTGTCCATGACGACGACAGCCCCACCTTTGTCAGCAGGTTTTATAATGATGTCGTCATCATGAACAAGGTCCTTCAAAGCCCATATCTCCTCTGTAGTTAGATTTGGAGATTTCCAATCCTTATTTGAGTTTACCTTCAATGCTTTCACATCCCTCTGTACCGCTTCCATAAATGCATTAATTACCGGAGGGTTCACAGGTGGCGTAAAGGTACTTCTTTTAGCCACCTGAACCTGTTGCAAATTAAGTTCACTAGTTATATGTTTACTAACAGTCACACTACCAGAGAACCAGTTTTTCAATTTGACATTTCTAAAAAATTTTTGGAGATCTAGCTCCAGCTGAAACCAATCCACATGTTTACTCATACTAAATGACAAACCCTTATTTAAGACAGTCATCTGTGATGGAGTCAAAATTTTTTTTAGAAATGTTTACCACAAGTTCATTTCTTTTTTCCGTGTCATCATTTGTCTCGGTTGT
This sequence comes from Phyllobates terribilis, assembly GCF_046119375.1. Taxonomy (NCBI): domain Eukaryota; kingdom Metazoa; phylum Chordata; class Amphibia; order Anura; family Dendrobatidae; genus Phyllobates; species Phyllobates terribilis. Next base: position 5,196,863 of record NW_027362771.1, on the reverse strand, counting down.
TGTAGTTTGGTTTTGTCTTGTTTTTTTCTGTTGTCTTTGGTGCCGTTGGATCTTCTTTTCCGTTGGATCCTCTTTGTTGTTCCTGATCTAGATCTAAAGGAAAAAATATCAAACACTTGTAAATGTCCTTTTTTATTATGGTTGTAAGACTTTTTGTCAGCCCTTAAATAACCTCTTTTACTCCATAATGAGTTGGATCCACCCTTCTGCCAGTTATAAATGTGACCAGCTTGATAATCCTCCATATCTCGATTCCATTTACGGCGTTTTACATCTTCCAATTCCATGCGCAAACTCTGTACCTTAGTCGCTATTAAATCCTTGAAGGAATCCCATTCCTCAATTTTAAGCAATGATTTCAATTTTCCCTCAGTGTCCACAATGCAGGTTGTCATTTTCAATATTTCCTGTTGTAAAAAATCAATATTCAACAGAATTATATCCAGAGCATATCTGTTGGAAATTTGACAGAAATGGGAACAAAAAGTCACGTTATTTCCAAAAAGATTAGGTCTTATATTTGAGCATAAACCTCATGGTATTTTCCGAGCTTTATGATACTGTCCCAAAGTCACCAAATGCAGTTGTAGAATAGTTATCCTTTTAGAATCACTTTCATATTTACACTTAAGATCCACTAAGGAAGTTGTGCTTAAAAAAGTTCCATCATCCTTCAGCGCAACCAGGATCCGTTCTTCCTCCTCAGCAGTATATGAAAAAACATCAGGCTCTATACCATCCATTACTCAAAATCACAGTAAAAATTTATTTTAGAAAAATGTGCACGTCTTTCTGGACATATAGATAAAAAGTATATATTAAAGACAGCACCATTTCATCTTACTCACTAGTGGGTGCCAGGCCTCCAAACAGTCTGTCCAAACTGCTGCATATCAATAGAAAGAATATCAAGAGGCAGCACTCCAAAAATATTATAGAAAAATGGACTTTAATGAGCCCAAAGGCGACGTTTCGGTTCACAGAACCTTTCTCAAGCACAGTTCAAGTGCATATAGTGCAATATATATAGTTACAAACAGTGATTCCATAATTATAATTAATTTATACAAAAACATGATTACATAAGAAAAGTGCAGTAGTGCATATCACAAAATATTATTCAGTTGCATACATAGTGATAAAATATCAGACAGATATATTATTATCATCAATTACGGTATCCATGGCTCTCATAAAGTGATAAGTGCTTTGATTAGTATTTATCAGTGCCAGGTGTACATTATAAATCATAATATATTTGAGGTTGCGACTCACACTGCAGCAATCATGCATGACCACGTTTCCTACTTCCTCCACGCTGTCCTCGGCGTCTCAAAATCCCATCTGCGCATGTCTCCTAGGAAATCCCCATTATCTTGTCACATGATCGGGGCAAACCTGGTCCGCCCGCTTCGTGACGTCATCGGGCATGCGCATTACACTTCTAATGCTATGATCGCCATCTTTTAAATTGGCAAGCCACACCAAAAGCTTTTCTTCAAATGTAAACAACATATGTGCTTTAATGACTTCTATTATCCCCTATTTATAATAAAGACGCACTATTTCTCATTACTAGGGACAATATCCTATAACAGTTTCCCAATATATTTGTATTGCAATGACAGTATTCAAATAGTAATTCCTGTGTCCATAAATGAACTGAGGGATAATATATTATTTCATAACCCAAACACCCTTCCATGGAATTCCCTATTCCTAGGTTCATCCATGGAGTGAGATTAATAGGTCAGAGGTGAACCTTCAACAGTTCCCACCTCCTTCCGAATTTCAGGTGTTTAATTGGGAATATATTACAATCCAATTCCCTCCATAAGTAGGAATACCATTTCATAAAAAATATATTTTTATAGCTTCATTAGATGGAGGCTTGAATATTTTCAATTACTATATATATATACAGTACAGACCAAAAGTTTGGACACACCTTCTCATTTAAAGATTTTTCTGTATTTTCATGACTATGAAAATTGTACATTCACACTGAAGGCATCAAAACTATGAATTAGCACATGTGGAATTATATACTTAACAAAAAAGTGTGAAACAACTGAAAATATGTCTTATATTCTAGGTTCTTCAAAGAAGCCACCTTTTGCTTTGATGACTGCTGTGCACACTCTTGGCATTCTCTTGATGAGCTTCAAGAGGTAGTCACCGGAAATGGTTTTCACTTCACAGGTGTGCCCTGTCAGGTTTAATAAGTGGGATTTCTTGCCTTATAAATGGGGTTGGGACCATCAGTTGTGTTGTGCAGAAGTCTGGTGGATACACAGCTGATAGTCCTACTGAATAGACTGTTAGAATTTGTGTTATAGCAAGAAAAAAGCAGCTAAGTAAAGAAAAACGAGTGGCCATCATTACTTTAAGAAATAAAGGTCAGTCAGTCTGAAAAATTGGGAAAACTTTGAAAGTGTCCCCAAGTGCAGTTGCAAAAACCATCAAGCGCTACAAAGAAACTGGCTCACATGAGGACTGCCCCAGGAAAGGAAGACCAAGAGTCACCTCTGCTTCTGAGGATAAGTTTATCCGAGTCACCAGCCTCAGAAATCGCAGGTTAACAGCAGCTCAGATTAGAGACCAGGTCAATGCCACACAGAGTTCTAGCAGCAGACACATCTCTTCAACAACTGTTAAGAGGAGACTTTGTGCAGCAGGCCTTCATGGTAAAATAGCTGCTAGGAAACCACTGCTAAGGACAGGCAACAAGCAGAGGAGACTTGTTTGGGCTAAATAACACAAGGAATGGACATTAGACCAGTGGAAATCTGTGCTTTGGTCTGATGAGTCCAAATTTTTAGATCTTTGATTCCAACCACCGTGTCTTTGTGCGATGCAGAAAAGGTGAACAGATGGACTCTACATGCCTGGTTCCCACCGTGAAGCATGGAGGAGGAGGTGTGATGGTGTGGGGGTGCTTTGCTGGTGACACTGTTGGGGATTTATTCAAAATTGAAGGCATACTGAACCAGCATGGCTACCACAGCATCTTGCAGCGGCATGCTATTCCATCCGCTTTGCGTTTAGTTGGACCATCATTTATTTTTCAACAGGGCAATGACCCCAAACACACCTCCAGGCTGTGTAAGGACTGTTTGACCAAGAAGGAGAGTGATGGGGTGCTACGCCAGATGACCTGAACCCAATCGAGATGGTTTAGGGTGAGCTGGACCGCAGAGTGAAGGCAAAAGGGCCAACAAGTGCTAAGCATCTCTGGGAACTCCTTCAAGATTGTTGGAAGACGATTTCCGGTGACTACCTCTTGAAGCTCATCAAGAGAATGCCAAGAGTGTGCAAAGCAGTCATCAAAGCAAAAGGTGGCTACTTTGAGCAACCTAGAATATAAGACATATTTTCAGTTGTTTCACACTTTTTTGTTAAGTATATAATTCCACATGTGTTAATTCATAGTTTTGATGCCTTCAGTGTGAATGTACAATTTCCATAGTCAAGAAAATACAGAAAAATCTTTAAATGAGAAGGTGTGTCCAAACTTTTGGTCTGTACTGTATATACACTGTGTTCCAAATTATTATGCAAATAATATTTTCTCAGATTTTCCCATATTACCTATATGAATTGCAGTCATTGTAATTTTCCAGTCAAATAACTATTAGAGTACAATTGAAAGGTTTTTGTACAAACTTCCTATGATAACAGTATATTTTTAAAAAAATAAAAACTCAAACTGCACTCAATATGCATGTTCCAAATTATTATGCACAGCAGAGTTTTCAACCTTTTCATTTTAATAAAGAACAAGAAATGGTCATTTTTGAAATTAGAAGCATTAGCAGGTTATTACAAACTGAAATCAAACAGTTTTCAACTCAAAACTTTATTCTAGGTGATGTTACATTTGCACATACGACCCCTTGTTCGAAAGGAGCTTCTGAACTCTCTGCACATAACACATCTGCATCTCTGGCTGATATGGGCATAAAAGGGGACAAACTTATAGTGTGAGCCCCATGCTCCCCTGACCTTAACCCCATTGAGAACCTCTGGAGCATCATCAAAAGGAGTGTCTATGATGGCGGGAGGCAGTTCACATCTAAGCAACAGCTCTGGGAGGGTATTCTGTCCTCATGCAAAACAATTGAAGCAGAAACCATCCAAAACCTGACAAATTCAATGGACGAGAGAGTTCAGAAGCTCCTTTCGAACAAGGGGTCCTATGTGCAAATGTAACATCACCTACAATAAAGTTTTGAGTTGAAAACTGTTTGATTTCAGTTTGTAATAACCTGCTAATGCTTATAATTTCGAAAATGACCATTTTTTTGTTCTTTATTAAAATGAAAAGGTTGAAAACTCTGCTGTGCATAATAATTTGGAACATGCATATTGAGTGCAGTTTGAGTTTTTTATTTTTTTAAAAATATACTGTTATCATAGGCAGTTTGTACAAAAACCTTTCAATTGTACTCTAATAGTTATTTGACTGGAAAATTACAATGACTGCAATTCATATAGGTAATTTGGGAAAATCTGAGAAATTATTATTTGCATAATAATTTGGAACACAGTGTAGAAGAGCAATTTTTTAAGAAAAAAAGAAGATGGCTATCGTAGCATTAGAAGTGTAATGCGCATGCCCGATGACGTCACGAAGCGGGCGGACCAGGTTTGCCCCGATCATGTGACGAGATAATGGGGATTTCCTGGGAGACATGCGCAGATGGGATTTTGAGACGCTGAGGACAGCGTGGAGGAAGTAGGAAACGTGGTCATGCATGATTGCTGCAGTGTGAGTCGCAACCTCAAATATATTATGATTTATAATGTACACCTGGCACTGATAAATACTAATCAAAGCACTTATCACTTTATGAGAGTCATGGATACTGTAATTGATGATAATATATGTCTGATATTTTATCACTATGTATGCAACTGAATAATATTTTGTGATATGCACTACTGCACTTTTCTTATGTAATCATGTTTTTGTATAAATTAATTATAATTATGGAATCACTGTTTGTAACTATATATATTGCACTATATGCATCTGAACTCTGCTTGAGAAAGGTTCTGTGAACCGAAACGTCGCCTTTGGGCTCATTAAAGTCCATTTTTCTATAATATTTTTGGAGTGCTGCCTCTTGATATTCTTTATTTATTTATATATATATATATATATATATATATATATATGTATATTTTTTTTTAAAACCATTTTTTTTACACTTTTTGCTTGCTTCAATAGTCTCCATAGGACACTAGAAGCTGCAGTTTCCTGATCTTTTCTACTGCCTACAGGTGACGAGCAAATAGCGTGTATGCAGGAGAAATGGTCCTGTGCCATGAGCACCGACCACTAGGTGGCTCTCAAAGCTAGCGAGACATGGCAACCACAGGTGTCTGATGCAGACCCCCAGTTGCCATGCCCACCCATCAGTGACCCGCGATCACTTGACGGGGTCACTGATGGACAGGGCTAAGGCTGCGCTTCCGGCGCGGTGCTGTTAAATGCCGCTGTCAGAGATTGACAGCGGCTTTTAACTGGTTAACAGCCGCGAGTGGATCGCGATTCCACCCACGGCTGTTGCGGGCACATGTCAGCTGTAAGAATCAGCTGACATGTGCCGGGTTCAGTGCAGGCTCTGCGCCGGAGCCCTCACTGAACCGGGGGTGATCGCCTGGGGCGTATTAATACGCCCCATGCTTTAAAGGGGTCAATGGAGGCCAGAAATGGCAGTATTTTCTGAAAACGTATATGTGATCCGTGTGACGCAGAAAACAGAGTTTTAAATACCTGGCCTGTAGTTAACTATTTTGAACAGCAAACTGGTGTCAATTGCTTCACTGAAACACTGAAATAAATTTTTAATGGATGCCAGAAATGGCAGTATTTTTAGCGCAGTTATATGTGATCCGTGTGACGGACAAACCACAGTTTTCAATAGCTGGATTTTTAGCGCTGTAATATGGAAAGGACCTGGCTGTATTCTGCAGTGCCAACAAGCAAATGGCGCAGAAAAACTGTGTTCTCTGGATTGCTTTTCAAGCAAATAATGAGGATTAGGATAAAAAAAAAAAAATATTCCTGGCCCCTGAGACCTGGGCCTATTTCTAGAAATAAATAGCAGCAGCATCAGACATAACAGGAACTGAGCCCTTGTGCTATATACACTGCCTGCCTGATATCTCTGCAGATGGATTAGTCCTCAGAAGGACTGTTTGTTGAGATGGACCTGTGTCTCTAATATAGTTTGGTACACCTACACTAACTAGAAAAAAGCAAATCTCTCCCTAGCTCAGCAGCACCTCTCCCTACATTGTCTGATTCCAGAGTGACTGTGACGAGCATGGCGGCGCCAGGTCTGATATAGACCTGATGACGCTGTGCGGCCAGCCAATCACTGTAATGCCACAACCAACATGACTGCGGCATTACAGTGAGTGGCAGGCAATCCCTGCATGTTCATTGCCTCTGTAAAGAGCGCCAAACATGCAGGGAGGAGACCCGAGCTCCCGCTGGGCAAACCCGGAAATACTCGGCGAGCGCCAAGCATCTTGAGCAGTAGCGAGTATGCTCGCTCATCGCCAGTTATAACTCCTCCACTTTACATCACCAAGGAAGTTTTAATTAATATAAAAAACAGTTTTTTTTATTTTCTGCTGTCTAAACCCGGGGTGTGTCATATGTTAATGTGCATCTTATTGTTTGAAAAATACGTTAAGTACAATAAACAAAACAAAAAGGAGACCAAACAGGTCAAATATAAATAATATACAGAACATAAAAGGCAGTTGATCAGTGTGGGAAATGAATGCATACTCACAAAAATTGTGTAATTGGTAATTAATAATTTTGGCTGTGTTATAATACATAAGAACCTTGTAATTATGCATCTGAAGCGTAGTGGAGCAGACTAATAGTATAGCTACACAGGCTAGAATAAAATGAAGGATCATTAAAGTCAGCTGTAACCGATAATTTAAGAGGGATCCATAGAGTGCCCTAGATGATAGTGTCATATCTACCATAAGAGTGGCAGAATAACAGTAAAGCCAGATGATGGGAAGTGTATAATAAACATACGGACAAAAACAGATACCGAAAAAAACAGTACCGGTGTCATCAGTGTTTTTCCGGTATGGCTACAGAAAAAGAAATCACAAAGCTTCTCCTATACTTTGCAATGTTAAACATGTACAACTCACAGATGGCATCTGCACCACTCCGGTCTTCTGCAGTTTGTGACCTGCTGGATGGCTCCAGGGTTTGTGGGGCGAGACAGAATTTACTTCAGTCTGAAAGCCAGAATGAGGCTCATAGACTTGCATTGAGAACTTGTTACTGCTACATCTGACTTCTGGTTAGTCAGAAGCTGAGGTCACAAGACTGTGGATCAGGACCGGAACAGCAGAAGACTGCAGCTGGTAAGTATTTTACTAGGGGCAGGGAACATGGATTAGTGATAGCACTCCAGTGCTAAAATAAAGAAAAATCACTGTAGTGGTGCTTTTAACCCCTTTACAACCCAAGGTGGTTTGCACGTTAATGACCAGGCCAATTTTTACAATTCTGACCACTGTCACTTTATGAGGTAATTACTCTGGAATGCTTCAACAGATCCTCCTGATTCTGAGATTGTTTTTTCGTGACATATTGTACTTCATGATAGTGGTAAAATTTCTTCGATATCACATGCGTTTATTTGTGAAAAAAACGTAAATTTGGCGAAAATTTAGCAATTTTCAAAATTTGAATTTTCATGCCCTTAAATCAGAGAGAAATGTCACACAAAATAATTAATAAATAACATTTCCCACATGTCTACTTTACATCAGCACAATTTTGGAACCAAAATTTTTTTTTTTATTGGGGAGCTATAAGGGTTAAAAGTTGACCAGCGATTTCTCATTTTTCCAACAAAATTTACAAAACCATTTTTTTAGGGACCACATCATATTTAGAGTCACTTTGAGCGGTCTTTATGACAGAAGATACCCAAAAGTGACACCATTCTAAAAACTGGACCCCTCAAGGTGCTCAAAACCACATTCAAGAACTTTATTAACCCTTCAGGTGCTTCACAGGAATTTTTGGAATGTGGAAGAAAAAAATGAACATTTAACTTTTTTCACAAAAATGTTACTTTAGACCCAATTTTTTTTATTTTCGCAGGGGTGACAGGAAAAAATGGACCCCAAAATTTGTTATGCAATTTCTCCTGGGCACGCAGATACCCCATATGTGAGGGGAAAACCACTGTTTGTGCGCACGGCAGGGTTCGGAAGGGAAGGAGCGCCATTTGACTTTTTAAATCTAGATGTGTGGTGAGCACCTTGAACCCCCAGGTGCTTCACAGAAGTTTATAACATTGAGCCGTAAAAATACAATTTTCACATTTTTCCCACAAAAATGTTTTTCAGCCCCCACTTTTGCATTTTCATAAGGGTAACAGGAGAAATTGCACCATGCAGTTTGTTGTGCAATTTCTCCTGAGTAAGCAGATACCCCATATGTGGGGGAAAACCACTGTTTGGGCGCATGGCAGGGTTCAGAAGGGAAGGAGCGCCATTTGACTTTTTAAATGTAAAATTTACTTGAATAATTAGCGGACGCCATGTTGCATTTGGGGAGCCCATGATGTGCCTTAACAGTGGAAACCCCCCACAATTGACACCATTTTGGAAACTAGACCCCTCAGTGAACTTATCTAGATGTGTGATGAGCACCTTGAACCCCCAGGTGCTTCACAAAAGTTTATAACATTGAGCCGTAAAAATAAAATTTTCACTTTTTTCCCACAAAAATGTTTTTCAGCCAACCACTTTTGCATGTTCATAAGGGTAACAGAAGAAATTGCACTATGCAGTTTGTTGTGCAATTTCTCCTGAGTTAGCAGATACCCCATATGTGGGGGAAAACCACTGTTTTGGCGCGCGGCAGGGTTCGGAAGGGAAGGAGCGCCATTTGACTTTTTGAATGTAAAATTTGCTTGAATAATTAGCGGATGTGCCCCTGATGTGCCTAAACAGTGGAAACTCCCCAAAAGTGACACCATTTTGGAAACTAGACCCCTCAGGGAACTTATCTAGATGTGTGGTGAGCACCTTGAACCCCCAAGTCCTTTACAGAAGTTTATAACATGGAGCCTTGAAAATAAAAAAATCAAACTTTTTCCACAAAAATTATGTTTTAGCCCCAATTTTTTTATTTTCACAAGGGTAAGAGGAGAAAATGGACCCCAAAAACTTTTGTGCAATTTCTCCTCAGTACGCCAATACCCCATATGTAGGGAAAATACAGTGTTTGGGCGCACGGCAGAGTTCAGAAGGGAAGGAGCACTGTGTGACTTTTTGAACGTAAAATCGGCTGGAATCGAGAGCGGACGCCATGTCGCGTTTGGAGAGCCCCTGATGCACCTAAATAGTGGAGACCCCCCACAAGTGACCTCATTTTGGAAACTACGCCCCTCAAGGATTTTATCAAGGGGTATAGTGAACATTTTGAACCCAGAGGTACGACACAGAATTTGATGACATTAGGTCATCATATTGAATAAGTTGTCATTAGTCTTGAGTGCAAGTGCTCACTACTTGAGTTTGCATCGGGTACTCAGGTATGCATCATGTATCGGGGGTGCTCAAGTGAAATGCTCAAGTCCCCGCCCGCATCTTACATGGTTATTAGACACCCCAAAAAAACATTCGGGGATCGCTCGTGCATGGCAGGCAATCCCCGCAAGGTTTTTTTGGCCGGAAAGCATATGGGGCGGAGACTCGAGCACCCGCGATACTCAATGCATACCCGAGCACCCGATGCAAACTCAAGTAGCGAGCACTTGCATTCAACACTAGTTGCCATATCGTCATCTTTTTTTTTTTTTTTTACTTTTGAAAAAAAAAAAAACAACCTCAACCCTAACATTAGCACAACCCCAACCCCAGCCCTAGCGTTTATTTTTTACGCCATTCCTAGTGCAGTATAAGTGATTAGACGACCTTATTCTTCGGGTCGGTGCGACTACAGAGATACTAGAATCATATGGGGTTTTTATGATTGACAGCTGTCACACACTAAAAGACACATATTTTGTAAAATCTAGTTTTTGCATCGCCATATTTTGAGAGCTATAATTTTTCCATATTTTGCCCGACAGAGTCATGTGACGGCTTGTTTTTTGCGGGATGAGTTGACATTTTTATTGGTGCTATTTTCAGGCACGTGACATTTTTTGATCGCTTTCTATTCCAGCTTTTGGGAGGCAGAATAAACAAAAAACAACAATTCAGGAATTGTTTTTTTTTTTTTTTTTTTTTTTTATTCTGCTCCGGGTGTGGTAAAATTGATTAGGTAGCTTTATTCTTCGGGTCACTACGTTTACAGCGGTACCACATTTATATAGTTTTTTTATGTTTTGGCGCTTTTACTCAATAAAAGCTATTTTATAGAAAAAATTATTATTTTGCATCGCTTTATTATGAGAGCTATAACTTTTTGATTTTTCGGATGATGGAGCTGTATGGCGGCTTGTTTTTTGCGGGACAAGATGACCTTTTCATGGTACCATTTTTATTTATATTCGTCTTTTTGATCGCGTGTTATTCCATTTTTTGTTTTTTGTTTGGCGGTATGATGATAAAGAATTGTTTTTTGCTTCGGTTTTTTTTTTTTTTTTTTTTTTTTACCCTTGTTCAGGTCAGGTCGTTCCGTACGCCTCGATACCAAATATGTGTACTTTTATTGTTTGTTTTTTTTTTCATAATAATATTTATTGATGGGTACATTATATTTTTATTTTTTTTTATTTTTTTTATATTTTTTTACAATTTTTTTTTTTTATATTTTTTTTCACTTTCTTACAGTTTTTTTTTACTTTTTTACTTTGTCCCACTATGGCACTTTCACTTTTTTTTTATTCTGATCGCCTGTATAGCATAGGGATCGCGCATCATCCCTGTGCCATGCAGGTAGTCAGCGCTGCACAGTGAGAAAATTGTTAGGTCATGCACTGCGCATGACCAAAAAATCTTCCTGCTGTCTGGTGACCCGGATGTTGTCATGACGACATCGGGTGGTCATGGCAACATCCATGAACCTGCGGCAGACAGCGCTGGAGGCCGGAAGAGGAGGTGAGTATTCTGATCACCTCCCCTTAGCCACCGCAATGCTGCGATCGGCTGCGATCGACTTCGATCGCCGCATTGCGGGGGTTAATGTGGCGGGGGTTAATTGTGTGACAATCAGCTGACACCCGGTGGCGATCGCGCCCACACAGCCTGTGTGCGCGCGCGCGATTGCCATGATGTACTAATACGGGTCAGGCTCTTAAGTCCCAGGGCACAGACGCGTATTAGTACGTCATGGGCTTTAAAGGGGTTAAAAAGTTAAAAAGCATCCGGGCCTCTTTTTTTTTGTTTTGTTTAAACCTATAACTGATCCCACTCTGACCAACTCTTGAGGTTAGCCATTACACATATTAATATTTCTTATAGTAAAGAACCTGGAGATTGAACCTTTTTTTTTCTCCAGACTGAGTGAGTGATTCTATGTTTTCAGGGGGATTTACATGAAGTTGCTTTTGAGAATATTTTAAGTATGAACCATTTATGTGCTTATACAAGTTAGCCATGTCACCCCTTATCTATCTCTTCTCAAAACTAAAAAAATAAAATTAGTTTAATCTTTCTTGATAACTAAAATCCTTCATGCCCAAATCATATGTTAAGTGAGCTGAGCTATGCATACTTTCAAGTTCAGAGCTGAATGAAATTTACTCTTTCAGTACTTACATCATGTTTCCAATATGTTTTATGGCAAGTGGAGTGTAACAGACTTGTAAAGGCTTTGAAATTTGTTACAATGAAGAGTTAAGACTTAACTATATAAGTGAATGTTTTCAGTGTTTTGGTAGATTTCAATACATAGTTTATATTTTTAGGTTCAAATAGCAACTCTGTTGCAGTTAAAAGGTTCTCATATTGACCCAGAGCAACTGGAGAGGCTACAGTCAATGGTCGAACAGAAGAACAGTGAAGTTGAGAAACTGCTTGTAAAGGTGCGACAACTTGAAAAATGTCAGGTATGGTAAAATAGATTGCTCTTTTGTTTTTGTTAAATTCATAATCTGGTCATCATTTTTATGCTAACTAACTTTGCCATTGTGACAATTTTCACACTTTTAATAACTAAAGTTCTAAAGTTTAAAAAAATAATGCCTATGCTACTCAAATACTCATTTTTTTAAATGAAAACAGACACCTAGCATTCTTTGACAATGCCAAATGGTACATTACACTCAGTTGCCTTTTTCAACAATTCATTACATTTTGATGAAAAATTGTATGAAAAAGACAGTTATGATTGTAAACGAGTGATCAAAGCACTCTGTTCTCCCCACCAAGTTCCCCCCCAGAGAATACCCACCACTGTGGGTTCTTTTCAATTTTGTTTTTCTATTTATTTATTTTTGGCACAAGGCACTGAGGCACCTTTCTGCTATATGAAACAGAGAGCAATGTGGACCTTCTATTTCTTATATGTAACTCCAGCAAGTACATTCCCCTGATGACATCTCAAGACTGAGAAAAGAAGCGTGTCGGGAGGCTCTTTGGATTATTTATAGTGATGAGCGAGCGTGCTCGTTTAACCCCTTCACCGAGCATGCTTGAGTACTTACTGAGTATCTCCAGCATGCTTGTATATTATGTTCCAGTCCCTGTGTCTGCATGATTTACAGCTGTAAGACGGCCTTGTGAGGATTCCCTAACAAATCGGCAATCCCTGCGTGTGTTTTAGGCTGTCTTACAGCTGTAAATCATGCAGGCGTTGGGACTGGAACATAATATATGAGCACTCTGGAGATACTCAGCGAGCATGCTCGGTGAAAGGATTATATGAGAATGCTTGTTTATCAGTAGTTGTTTAGTCTTCAGGTCATACTTGGGTACTGCCCTTGTCAGGGCAGGAGCAAATGCAGAGGGCACAACAGGAAAAATAGGCCCGAACAGCGGCTCCTGCATAGCCAGAGGAATCTGTCCGATATGGTTACCCTCTGCAGATGAAATGGGTGAGATCGACACTTTTTTGCACATTTATTTGCACAAGACACTTTTCTGTTTATCCGAATCTATTGTAGTTCTGTTTACGAAGATGACCTTGTAAGTGAATTATTCTGGTTGAACTAAGGGTGTGTATACCTATTTCATTAGTGTGGTTCCTGATTACTTGTACCCACCTGGGTAATGCATATAAAATCTAAAAAAAATAATAAAAATATATTCCTATTATTTACCATATGTCATTGTACTACTCATCATTACCAGAAAACTCACCATTGTAGAAAAACGGAGTGCTACAGTACTAATAAAAATATATATAAATCTTTATTCACACATTTTTATTAAAAATTACAACTAAAAAACATTAAGACATAGTACAGATCAGGGGGCCATATACAGTGTTAATGACTGAAATCAAAGAAAAAATTAATCATTTGCCACAGAGAGTAGTTGAAACAAAGGTTTGTATATACTGTAGCCAATAACTTATTTTTAATAGATAAAAGGGACTACTAGCTACCAATCAAATAATGATGGAAAAAATTCCTACACAAACATAAAGTACACTGCTAGATGGCAATAGATTTACTGCATAATTATATAAACATATCTCATATGCTAGTCAGTTATTGGCATTCATACCCACCCACCACTAGGGGTGTAATTGGTTTATTGTGCATCCATAGTATCATATAAAGCAATAATGTGGCAAATAACACATATGTATATAGAAGTCAAAAAGCCTGAATTGGCACCGCAGGAAGTGCCCCTGACGCACGTTTTGCATTAGCTTAGTCCGAGGGATAGTGAAGAAGTGTAACCTCTAACCTTTTATAAAACCAGAAAGAGATAAAAAGCCAGCTCACCCACACTCCTTGGCGTCCTGAAGCACGGAACTCAAGGGTCCACTTGCATGAACCAGAAAAAGTAAAAATTGTTCCCGCTTCTATCGTGTGCAAAAAAGATTTATTGGTAAAATGAAGATTCCATGGAGAAAAAGGGCATAGCAACTAAACCTTCATGGTTAAATACAAAAAACACCCCAATACCAAACAAGATAAAACACATATTACATGCGAATAGATAAAATTCAAAATTTGATATCAATAATGGAACATAACTTCACGCCGCATGTTCAGGCCATTAGGATGACACGTATCAAGATTCATCATCCAATAAGCCTCACGATTTTGTAGCCATTTTTTCATGTTCCTCTGGGATTGGGGACAATTCTTTCAATACCCAGACCCTGTACCGAAGAAATGTTTCTATTATGATATTGTATTAACTGCCTAGAATCATAGGAGATATTGTGGTTAGTTTCTGACATACTGAATACAATGGTGATCTGTTCAGAAATTATTTTTTTCAACTTTCTTATAGTACACCCCACATACATTTTATTACATGTATTACAATTTATAACATACACTACATGATCGCTGTTACAATTAATGTATTGATTAATGTGGAATGATTGTGATTTATCTGAGCTGAAAAAGTTTTTTCTGACCTCTGCATACTGACATACATTGCATCTATTATAACCACATTTATAAAATCCCTGGCAATCCAACCAAGTGTGATGTTTTTGTAGCGAATTAAGCACAATTGAAGATAAAATGTTTCCCAAAGTTTGTGCTCTTTTGGCTACTACCCGGATACCCTGAGAAAGAATTTTGGCCAATATTGCATCATCTTGTAAATTGGGTAAGCATTTTAGTATTATGTTCTTTATACTATAAAATTGAGGGCAGTGGAAACTTCACTGTTGGATTGTTGTCCCCACACCAAGTCTGATCTATTTTTATTCTCTATTTTATGTGCTCTGTTAAGAGCCCATTGTGGGTAACCCCTGTTACTTAATTTATTTCTGCAACCAATAATTTCATTATTTAGTTTAATGGGTTCGCTACAATTGCGCTTTATTCTAGTAAACTCGCCCACTAGTATGGCCTTAATTGTGTGTGCTGGGTGACCACTAGCCGCATGAAGGATGGTATTACCTGACATTAATTTGAAAAAAGTTGATGTAGATGTCTCCTGTTCATTCCCTTCTAATTGTAGATCCAGAAAAGAAATAAACCTTGAGAAGGTTTGTGACAGTGACCCGCAGTAAAAATCTTATCGCGGGTCATAGGCTGATGGGACTGCTACCACTATCAGCCGGCTCCTGCTGCCATAGGAAATAGCGAGCCCAGGCACCGCTGGATGGGAGCAGTATTCTCTCATCTGCTGGCGCCTGGGCTGTAAGTAAAAAAAAAATAAAAAAAAAAATGTTAAAATTAATAAAAAAAAATTAAAATAAGAACAAAACACATTACACTTACCTACACCTTGTTCCTGATGTCCTCCTCACCTGCAAAAATTACAGCCAATACAAGGCTGACATGAACCCCAACCCTATTACTCCACTCACCACCACTACACGGCAGTGGGAAGAGCGAAGGTTAAGCGCCAGATTTGGCGCAACTTATGGATGTGCCTTTTCTGGGGCAGCTGAGAGCTTATATTATTAGCCTCTTAGGGGGCTAGTATCCATGGCCCCTTCCCTGCCTATTAATATCAGCCTACAGATGTCTGTTTAGCCTTTTCTGGTTAGATTTTATAGGGGGACCCTACCTCAATCTTTTTCTGGAGTCCCCCTGTAAACTATGTATCTATCTATTATCCATCTAGCTATTAATCTATTATCTATCTAGCAGTCTGTCTATCTTTCATCTATATATCTATTACTTATCTCTCTATATAACTATTCATCTACCGATAGATAGATAAGATAAGATAGATAGATAAATAGATAGATACAGGTGCATCTCACAAAATTAGAATATCAAAAAGTTAATTTATTTCAGTTCTTCAATACAAAAAGTGAAACTCATTATATAGAGTCATTACAAACAGAGTGATCTATTTCAAGTGTTTATTTCTGTTAATGTTGATGATTATGGCTTACAGCCAATGAAAACACAAAAGTCATTATCTCAGCAAATGAAAATAATTAACAAAAAATACCTGTAAAGGCTTCCTAAGCATTTAAAAAGGTTCTTTAGTCTGTTTCAGTAGACTCCACAATCATGGGGAAGACTGCTGACTTGACTGATGTCCAGAAGGCAGTCATTACGTAAAAAACTATCTCATTCCTGGGATATAGAGGTGCTCAAGTAGGGTCCAAACCGGTAACTATGTAGATATAAACTTGGCGATCAAGTGACTCAGAGAATATATTTGATATATATTTAATGGGAAAAATTAATAAAGTACAATGATGCAGTAATTGATGCAAAAAGAGCCCCGACCAAGTATTGAGTGCATTTACTGAACATACATTTCAGTAGGCCAACATTTTGAATTTTAAAATCATTTTTCAAGCTGTTAGAAAGTATTCTAATTTTCTGAGATAATGACTTTTGTGTTTTCATTGGCTGTAAGCCATAATCATCAACATTAACTGAAATAAACACTTGAAATAGATCACTCTGTTTGTAATGACTATATAATATGATTTTCACTTTTTGTATTGTAGAACTGAAATAAATTAACTTTTTGACAATATTCTAATTTTGTGAGATCCACCTGTATGTCTGACAGAGAACCACGGTTTTAAATAGCAGGCCTGTAATTTACCAATATTATTCTACACAGAGACCTAGTGTGAATAGCTTGACCGTCACACTGCAACAGATTGGAAAAGGAGGCCAATATTTTCCAAGTTCAGTTCAAATTTCTGGATTTTTATCGCTGAAATATGGAACAGATCTGGCTGTATTCTGCAGTGCTAACAAACAAATGTAGCAGAAAAATAGTGTACTCTGGATTGCTTTTTAAGAAAATAACCAAAATTAAGATAAAAAAAAATAGCCCTGGTATTCTGGGGCCATGTCTACAAATATCTGTAATTATTACAGCAGCAGCAGAATGGACGTTCAATGGACCCTCTTGCACCATACGCACTGCAGTCTGTCACATACACTGCCTGCTTGCCTAACTCCTGCTGTCACCACTGAATATATGCAGCTGGATTAGTACTCAGGAGGGCTGTTAGTTCAGATGTGTGTGTGTATATATATATATATATATATATATATATATATATATATATATACAGTTATATGAAAAAGTTTGGGCACCCCTATTAATCTTAAGCTTAATGTTTTAGAAAATTGGTGTTACGCTGGGGATGGATCTTTCAGCAAGACAATGATCCAAAACAGCGCTCCAAATCTTCTCAGGCATTCATGCAGAGGAACAATTACAATGTTCTGGAATGGCCATCCCAGTCCCCAGACCTGAATATCATTGAACATCTGCGGGATCATTTGAAGAGGGCTGTCCATGCTCGGCAACCATCAAACTTAACTGAACTGGAATTTGTTTAGTAAAGAGGAATGGTCAAAAATACCTTCATCCAGGATCCAGGAACTCATTAAAAGCTACAGAAAGCGTCTAGAGGCTGTTATTTTTGAAAAAGGAGGATCTACTAAATATTAATGTCACTTTTCTGGTGAGGTGCCCATACTTATGTACCTGTCAAATTTTGTTTGAATGCAGATTGCACATTTTCTGTTAGTACAATGAACCTCATTTCAAGGCAGAAACATTGCTGTATCCAACAGTTATTACATATATCAAACTGAAATAGCTGTTGCAAAAACACCAATTTTTATAGAACATTAAGCTTAAGATTAATAGGGGTGCCCAAACTTTTTCATATGACTGTATCTATTATCTATTGGCCTATCTATTTATCGATATATTTATCTACAGTTGTGCTCAAAAGTTTACATACCCCATCAGAATGTTTCCTTTATTGTCCTTGTTTCAGAGAATATGAATGATAACAAAAAAACTTTTTCTCCACTCATGGTTATTGGTTGGGTGAAGCCATTTATTGTCAAACTACTGTGTTTTCTCTTTTTAAATCTTAATGACAACCAAAAACATCCAAATGACCCTGATCAAAAGTTCACATACCCAAATTCTTAATGCCGTGTATTGCTCCCTCTAACATCAATGACAGATTGAAGTCTTTTGTGGTAGCTGTGGATGAGATTCTTTATTTTCTCAGATGGTAAAGCTGCCCATTCTTCTTGGCAAAAAGCCTTCAGTTCCAAGACCTCCATTGGTTAATAAATTTGATTTCCATTGATGATTTTTGTGTGATTTTGTTGTTAGCACATTCAGCTTTGTAGAGAACAAAGTATTCAATGAGAATATTTCATTCATTCAGATCTTGGATGTGTTATTTGAGTGTTCCCTTGATTATTTTGAGCAGTGTACAGTTAGGTCCATATATATTTGGACAGATACCACATTTTTCTACTTTTGGTTCTAGACATTACCACAATGAATTTTAAACAAAACAATTCAGATGCAGTTGAAGTTCAAACTCATTTGAGTTTATCCACATTAAAATTGGATGAAGGTTTTAGGAGTTTCAGCTCCTTAACATGTGCCACCCTGTTTTTAAAGGGACCAAAAGTAATTGGACAATTGATTCCAAGGCTATTTCATGGACAGGTGTGGGCAATCCCTTCGTTATGTCATTCTCAATTAAGCAGATAAAAGGCCTGGAGTTGATTTGAGGTGTGGTGCTTGCATTTGGAAGGTTTTGCTGTGAAGTAAACATGCGGTCAAAGGAGCTCTCCATGCAGGTGAAGCAAGCCATCCTTAAGCTGCAAAAGCAGAAAAAAAACATCCGAGAAATTGCTACAATATTAGGAGTGGCAAAATCTACATCCTGAGAGAGAAAGAAAGCACTGGTGAACTCATCAATGCAAAAAGACCTGGGCGTCCATGGAAGACAACAGTGGTGGATGATTGCAGAATAATCTCCATGGTGAAGAGAAACCCCTTCACAACAGCCAACCAAGTGAACAACACTCTCCAGGAGGTAGGCGTATCAATATCCAAATCTACCATAAAGAGAAGACTGCATGAAAGTAAATACAGAGGGTTCACTGCACGGTGCAAGCCACTCATAAGCATCAAGAATAAAAAGGCTAGACTGGACTTTGCTAAAAAACATCTAAAAAAGCCAGCACAGTTCTGGAAGAACATTCTTTGGACAGATGAAACCAAGATCAACCTCTACCAGAATGATGGAAAGAGAAAAGTATGGTGAAGGCGTGGTACAGCTCATGATCCAAAGCATACCACATCATCTGTAAAACACGGCGGAGGCAGTGTAATGGCTTGGGCATGCATGGCTGCCAGTGGCACTGGGTCACTAGTGTTTATTGATGATGTGACACAGGACAGACGCAGCCAAATGAATTCTGATGTATTCAGAGCCATACTGTGTGCTCAGATTCAGCCAAATGCTGCCAAACTGATTGGTCGTCGTTTCATACTACAGATGGACAATGACCCAAAACATAAAGCCAAAGCAACCAGGAGTTTATTAAAGCAAAGAAGTGGAATATTCTTGAATGGCCAAGTCAGTCACCTGATCTCAACCCAATTGAGCATGCATTTCACTTGTTAAAGACTAAACCTCAGACAGAAAGGCCCACAAACAAACAGCAACTGAAAACCACTGCAGTGAAGGCCTGGCAGAGCATCAAAAAGGAGGAAACACAACGTCTGATGATGTCCATGAGTTCAAGACTTCAGGCAGTCATTGCCAACAAAGGGTTTTCAACCAAGTACTAGAAATGAACATTTTATTTACAATTATTTAATCTGTCCAATTACTTTTGGTCCCTTTAAAAACAGGGTGGCACATGTTAAGGAGCTGAAACTCCTAAACCCTTCATCCAATTTTAATGTGGATACCCTCAAATGAAAGCTGAAAGTCTGAACTTCAACTGCATCTGAATTGTTTTGTTTAAAATTAATTGTGGTAATGTCTAGAACCAAAATTGTTGTCTCTGTCCAAATATATATGGACCTAACTGTATATAATTATGAAGTAAATCTATTGCCACGTAGTGGTATACTTTGTTTGTGTAGGAATTTGTTCTACCATTATTTGATTGGTATCTAGCAGTCCCCTTTCTTCATCTATTAACATTAAGCGTGGTAATGGCTACAGTATATATAAACTTTGATTTCAACTACACTTTGTGGCCAATGATTATTTTTTTCTTTTATTTCAGTCATTAACCCTGTATATGCCCCCCTGATCTGTACTATGTCTTCATGTTTTTTATATTCATGCTGTTTTTACTGTTGTAATTTTAATCCAAATGTGTGAATAAAGATTTATATATATTTTTATTAGTACTGTAGCACTCCGTTTTTCTCTATTTTTTTTTTCAAATAAAATCTGTTTGTCATTATATTCAGGGTTATTGTAAAAAAAAGTACTGGTTTGTTTTAATGAATCTTTCCATGCTTGAAAAACATCTGTTATGATGCCTTCAAAATCTTTGCACACTACAGATGTCAGACTTAATGGACTGTAGTTATCTTGAACCACCGTCTTACCTTTCTTAAATATCTGTATCACATCAGCTATCCTCCAATTCTGTAGCACTACCACTGTTACAAGAGAAGAAGAATATCAGATACAGCGGTCTGTCAATTACTGAGCTCATTTCCCTTAGTATTCGTGGATGAATGCCATCTGCACCAGGGGCTTTGTTAGTGTTTAATTTTCTCAGACGCAGGCGTACTTCTTTTTTTGTTAAACTAGTTATATGAGGTGGTGAGCTTTGATTATTGACCTGTTTAAAGATCCCTGAAACAGACGGTTCATTGATGAACATGGATGAAAAGTGACTTTTTAATATCTCCGCCTTTTCTTTGTCCTCTATAATTATTTTATTGTCTTTTAAGGGGCCGATACCTTCTGTTTTTTACTTTTTGACATTGATGTGGTTATAAAAAATTTTAGGATTTATTTTAATGTCGCCGGCTATTTGTTTCTCTGTAGATATCTTTAGTAGCTTGATTTCTTTTTCACATTTCTTATTTAGGTCTTTATACTCCTCAAATGCTATTTCTATATTCTCGGCCTTCAAGATGTTGAATCCCCTTTGTTTTTATTTATTAAACTTTGTACTGTTTTATCTATTAATCTCATAAGTCCAAAGTAATAGTTTAGTGCTAGACACTTTTCAAGATATATTTTCCAAAATCCCTATTAGTCCCAATACTGGACAGAGGGAAAAAGACTCCAGCTCCAATTTTTATAAAAATGCAATTTTTATTAGTAGATAAAAATACAATAAAACACAAAAAACAGGGAATTCTCACTGTGGAGGGGAGATCATAGCTGACCACAGACAAAATACATTCTAATGGTATATTGACAGAACTCATGAGCAGAGCAGGAAACAATGAACCTTAATAGTCTTTGACTGTAAACACCAGGACTAAGGAAAGTGCATAATTCATATCTATTTAATATCTACCTCTAGTGGGTCAGTACAGAAATATAGTTCACAAAACTCTAGATAAGGTGCTTATAGTACATGAAAGATCTTCACCATAGAAAGGATGTCGTTATTATATAATGTGGGGTTTGCTGAAGTCAAATGCCATGATTGGCTATAACAGTAAAATACAGTGTACTTTAGATCCATCTAGCAAACAGCCATTGCTAAATGCCCCAAATGCTATGGTGTCCTAAAAATATGAAGAAAATATTAAGGATTTGTCTTTAACCCTGCAGCATTTCATCCACTACTGGTTCAGCTATATTAGCAGGCTTGTAACAAATGCCAATTAGAAGCTTTCCATTGTTGCCATCCCCATGTACATTTACCCCCACTGACTCTAGAATGTTGTAGCTTCCTCTGTCTTCATTCAGGTTTTAAGTTGGATCTTCGGAAAATACACACCCTCCACCTTTTTTTGTCTTTTCTGTCCTTTCTAAGGCTATGTGCCCACTGTTGCAGAAATGAAGCAGAAAATTTCTGCTTCATTTCTGCAAGTCCTCTCCCGGAAAAACGCATGCGGAATTCCGCACGCGTTTATCGCGCGTTTTCCACATGCGGAATTGCCTTGCGTTTTTTATGCATTGGACAAAGGCAATTCTGCTTGCGGAAACGCAAAATTAATTGACATGCTGCGGATGTTTGAACGCAGCATAAACGCTGCGGAAAAATCCGCAGCATGTGCATAGAACTTGCGGAATCCCATTGGGGACCATGGGGTGCGGATTACCAAGCGTTTTACAAGCGTTTCCGCTGCAGAAATTCCGCATCAAAAACGCTTGTAATCCGCAATGTGGGCACACAGCCTAAATGTAGTGTATCCCTCTGTTTGTCACCCAGTCATGACTTTCATCCAGCCAGGTTTCCGTAATACCCACCACATTGTATTCTGTGACCGACATAAGTCTGCAGTTCATTCATTTTGTTTGCGAGTCTTCTTGCATTTGCCAGAAAACATTTAATGCTATTAGTACATTTTTTACTCATAATCAGCTCCCTACTTTCCTTGCATATCCCAGACACCCCTAAATCCTCATTAGCCCCTACTGTCTCATTCTCTGTCTACTCTATCTATTCCCTTATTAGCACGATTAATGCATGAAAATATATAATAGGAGGTATTGGTTAATATTTTTGCCAAAATAAGCAAGCTTGCAACCCACTTTGAGGGTCCTCACTTTCTTGCGAGTCTCTACTCTATATTTAAAAACAAATAGCACAGCCAAAGCAACAAACAGAATTTTTGAAAAAAATTCCAAAATTCTATTAGAAAATGGCAAAAAGGCAATGGTAGTTACCACGGAATCTAGAGATTAGTTTGGAGATGTATGGAAGAAACAAATTATAGAAAGCCTTATAAATCATTATTAGTTTAAACTGGTTTTGTTACAGGATAAAAAGCCAGTGAAAGGATTTGCGGATGAGTAGCGAGGCAAGAACTTGATTTATACAGTAGTGTTCAAAATAATAGCAGTGTGTTCAAAAATATTAAGTTGAGTTAAGAACAAAATCTTTATGCTAGCTTTTATTTCCATGCATTGACAACATTGTACACTATTTCCTAATTCAGAACATGAAGAGAAATGTATCTAATTTTTAACTACTTTACGGAAAATAACAAAAAATGAACATTGGGCTGTTCTACAAAATAGCAGTGCTTGCATTTGTCTTTACAAGCTCACAATTTGTACTCTTTTTTTTTTTTTTTTTTTTTTTTTCTTTTTTGAGGATTTAGCATTCCCGTGAATCACTAACCGAATATTTAGTTGCTTACCCACAGTTGTTTAGAACTGCTTCACATCTATGTTGCATAGAGTAAACCCACTTCTGTCAACTGTTACTCCAGCCCAGGATGCTTTGACTACATCCCACAGTTTTTTGGCATTTGTTGGCTTTGCCTCAGAAACGGCATTTTTGATGTCACACCACAACTATTCTATCGGATTAAGGTCCGAGGATTGGGCTGGCCACTCCATAGCCTCAATTTTGTTAGACTGGAACTAAAATTTTGCTAATTTACTGGTGTGTTTAGGGTCTTTGTCTTGTTGAAACACTCATTTCAAGTACATATCCTCTTCAGTGTAAGACAACATGACCTCTTCAAGTATTTTAATATATGCAAACTGGTCCATGGTATGCGGTAAATAGCTCCGGCACCATAGTAAGAGAAACATGCCGATATCATGATCCCTGCACCACCATTCTTCACTGTCTTCAGAGTGTACTGTGGCTTGAAACCCCCAAACCACTTGGCTTGTGGTTTGGGGGTCGTTTGACAAACTGTCTGCGGCCCTTTGAACCAAAAAGAACAATTTTACTTTCATCAGTCCACAAAATGTTTCTCCATTTCTCTTTAGGCCAGTTGATCTGTTCTTTGGCAAATTGTATCCACTTCAGTATGTGTTTTTATTTATTTATTTTTTTTAACAGTGGGACTTTGCGGGGACTTCTTGCTAAGAGATTAGCTTCATACAGACGTCTTCACAGTACTCACATTTAACTTGAGACTGTCGTTGATAATCCTGGAGCTGATCACTGGCTGAACCTTTGCTATTCTGCCTATTCTTCGATCCATTCGAATGGTAGTCTTCTGTTTTCCTCCACGCCTCTCTGGTTTTGCTTTCCTCTTTAAAGCATTGAAGATCATTTTAGTTGAACAGCCTATCATTGTCTGCACTTCTTTATAAGCTATACCCTCTCCAATCAACTTTTTAATCAAAATACGCTGTTCTTCTGAGCAATGTCTCAAACAACCTATATTTCTCAGTCTTTCAAGGAGAAATGCATGTACAATATGTGCTGGCTTCACCCTTAAATAAGGGCCACCTGATTCACGCTGTTTTTTTCACAGAATGATTGACCCCAGTAATTGAACGCCACACTGCTATTATTTTGAACACACCCACTTTCAATTCATTATTCAAATACAGACTCAAAAACATGCAGATCATGAATGCGGAGTCTGCTTTTCTTAGGAACTACTGCACCAACTTTTAAATTGTTTGACAATGTGGTAATATAATTTATACCAAAAACGGTGATTAATCTGGTTAGTGATGTGATATGAGCTGCAAATTCTTACTCTGCCAAGCATGACCCACCACCTTGGAGGATTGCCCCACTGCAGAACTCGCCTCTTGTCTGATTCTGATAACAAGGTCTTATCCGGCGGAATTCAGGACTGGTCTATCGGCGCCACAGAAACCATCTTGGCTGGCTCCATGATGAGTTGAGGTTCCTCTTCTTGATTGGTGGGCAGGAACGAGCGGAGAAGAGCATCAGCTTTGATGTTTTTGTTAGCTGGCCGCAAATGCATAACAAAATAAAACAGGCAAAAAATAGCGACCACCTAGCTT
This sequence comes from Phyllobates terribilis, assembly GCF_046119375.1. Classification (NCBI taxonomy): domain Eukaryota; kingdom Metazoa; phylum Chordata; class Amphibia; order Anura; family Dendrobatidae; genus Phyllobates; species Phyllobates terribilis. The sequence goes on along the minus strand of NW_027362771.1, from coordinate 5,172,079 downwards.
GACGCAGGTTCTTTCTTTACGCGGACTGCACATAGGCCAGATTCTTGTGGTCAGAATAGATGACGTCTGGATGGACCGCTACCTCAAGAAGGTGCTGTCACTCCTCTAGCACCATCTAAATTGCTGACAACTCTCGGTCGCCAATCAAGTAGTTGCACTCCAGGTTGGAGGCCTTGGAGAATAAACCATAGGTCACCATAAGAACTGCTCCAACCCAGAACACGAGGTGTCTACCTCGAGAGAGAATTATTTGTTCACCTCAGGCCAATGTAACACTGAAGCAGAGGAAAAGGCCTGTTTCAGGGAGAGAAAAGCGTTTTCAGCCTCTGGAGTCCATCAGCACCCTTACGGATCGTGGCACAGATGAGAGCCGTCCGTGATAAGAATTACTGAATGAATTGCCAGTAGTAGTTGGCAAATCCCAGGAATTTCTGGATTGCTTTATCGCTGTTATAGGCAGGCCACTCAAAGATGGAAACACCTTCTCCGGATCCATCTCCAGGCCTGTTTTCGAGATTATGTAACCTAGGAAAGGGAGAGAAGATAGTTCAAACATATATTTCTCAAATTTAGCATACAGGCGATTCTCGCTGTCGCTGCAGGACTTGTCGAATGTTCCACGTATGAGAGGGCAGATCTGCAGAGCAGATCAAGATATTGTCTTGGTATACCACGACAGAATTGTAGAGGAGATATAGAAAGATGTTGTTCACAAGTTCTTGGAAGACAGCTGGAGCATTGCTGAGACTGAACAGCATAAATCAGTTTTCATAATGACCGTCCCTGATGTTGAAAGCTGTCTTGCAATCGTCTCCTCAACGTATCCAGGTTAGATTGTATGCTCCACACAGATCCAATTTGGTAAAGAACCTAGCACCTCTGACGCGGTCAAACAACTCCGGATTCAACCGCAACCGATACTTGTTCTTAACCATGATCTGATTGAGACCCCTATAATCAATGCAAGGTTGGACGATCCAGTCCTTTTTTTTTTTTTTTTTTTACAAAGAAGAAGATGGCTCCAGCTGGAGAAGAGTATTTCTGCATGAAACCCCTAGCCAAATTCTCCTTGACATACTCTGACATAGAATCTCTGCTTGAGACAGAGAGTATATACGGCCTCGAGGAGATGAGGATCCAGAAAGCAGGTCTATAGGGCATTCGTACAGCCTATGTGGAGGTAACGTCTCTGCTTCTTTTTTGTGAAAGACTTCCACATATGACCAGTAGGCAGATGGTAATCCTGACAGAGAAGGTGGTGCCAACGATGGCTGGACCGGTCTTACAGGTACTAGACACTTTTCATGACAAAACTGACCAAAATGACGCACTTACACGGATTTCCAGTCAGGACAGGTTCATGCATGCGGAGCCACAGAAAATCCAAAAGAATCGGGTGAGAAAGTCTAGGTAGCACATAGAAGGCAATCTTCTCAGTGTGCTGCATTTCTATCCTGTGCTCTACATGCTCGATGACCAGCCGTACGGCTTCAGATAGGGGCTTCCCATCAACAGATGACACCAGCAACGGATTTTGGAGTAGTTGAACGGGGTTCTGGTAGCGATCTACCACTGCTTGCTGTATGAAGTTCCCTACCGCACCGAAATCCAGATACGCTGTGTCAATGAACAGAGAACCTCCACAAGTCATAGATAAAGTCATGATCAATGGCGGAGAGGAATTGCTCTCGTCCAGGGTAGCCTCCCCCAACGGCCCTAGGCTTGGGAGTTTTCTGGTTTCTTGGGACAGATGAGATTACTCGTTTCTCGACAATGGAAACATAAGCCCTTGACTTGATGGATCTCCTGCATTTGCTCAGCCAGCACCCCGTTGTTGACTTGCATTGTTTCAAGAAATGCTGCGAGCGCAGTAGGCTGAAGATTGAGTGGCTTTTGGAAGGATGGGGCCAGACAAAGCGTTTTTTTCTCACTCAGTTTCTCAGGAGTACTCCTGAAACCGGAGGTCAATTCGGATAGCGAGGGAAACTAGATCGTACAGTGTAGTAGGAGTATCTTGGCCTGCTAGCTCATCCTTGTGCTTCAGATATAACCCCTGGCGGAAGATTCCCTATAGTGAGTCACTGTGGATGCCGTCTGGGCTATGATCGGCGGTGTCACGTCTTTTTAGGCGTACATATAAGCACAGTCCGCTACAGTTTTGTGCACCTCTGAAAGAAAAGACACCGCTAAACAAAGGCCGGATGGAGTCCGGAGTAACTCTGCTGCCTCATTATAGTACATGGCTCCCTCGGGGGTTTCATCTCAATTGCGTCATTCAGAGATTTAGATGGATAAATGTGATCCCAAACATTATATAAAATGTTCCCAATAAAAATCAAACTCAATTTAAAAAAAGCAAGTCCCCACTCAGGTCTGTCATCTGTGAACAGTAATATAGTGGGGCTCTTACGTTACTGGTAGCACAAAGGCTCTGGAAAAGCGCTCCCCACCCCCCAAAAGAAATTTAGCGAATTTTGCACTCCCAAAGCCAAATGCCCCCTCCTTTCTGAGCCCCACAGTGTGCCTAAACCACATTTAGCATTAACATTTTGTCATTTCTGTAGCAATGAGAGCCCGCCTGGCACAATGTACTGGGCACTACAATAGCAGATTTGCTGTTTTCACTCCACGACATCCACTTCTGCTGGTTTCTGAAAAACCCCCATGGAGTCAAAATTATCACTACATTTGTAGATAAGTTCCCAAAGGGGAATACATTCCAAAATGGGGTCACTTGAGGGGGTATTCTGCTCTTCTAGCACTTAGGGGCTCTGTATATGGAGTCTGTAAACTATTCTAGGAAAATCTGTTCTGCAGGAGGCAAATACTCCGTCCCCTTTTTTCTTCACTGCCCAAACGGTATAAAATTCTGTGACACACCCGTGGTGTCAATATGATCACTACAACCTTAGATGAATTCATTGGGAAGTGTAGTTTGTAAATTGGGGTCACTTATTGGGGTTTCTGCTGTTCTGGCACTTTAGGGACTCTGCCAGTGGGTCATGGCACCTGCAAACCATAACAGTATAATCTGGATTAAATTATGACACTCCTTCCCTTTTTAGTTTTGCACTGTGCCTCAAAATTAGTGCCTGACTACATGTAGGGTATTGGCGTACTCAGGAGAACTGCACAACAAACTGAGAGGTTCATTTTTTCCTATTAGCCATGAAAATTAAAAACTTGGGCCTAAAACAACATTTTAGCCGTAAAAATGTAATTATTCATTCTTTACCACCCAATGTTATAAATTTCTGTGAAGCATATGTGGTGTCAATATGCTCACTGCGCCCCCAGATTAATTCATTGAGAGGTGGAGTTTGTAAAATGGGGTCACTTATAGGGGGTTCTGCTATTTTGGCAACTCATGGGCTTTGCCAGTGTGACATGGCACCCTCAAACCGTTTCAGCAAAATTTGAACTCCAATATGGCGCTTCTTCCCTTCTGAGCTTAGCACTGTGCCTCAAAAGTAGTTTTCGACCACATATGGTCAAGGCTGTGGAGTCGGTATAAAATGGACCGACAAAATATATAATAGATATATATATAATAAATTTGGTTCATTAGTATAATGCAACATGTGCTATAAATATTTTTAGAAGAACTTGGGAAAGTTATGAAATGTCTTATAAATGTCTGTTCTATTCCGGATCTAAGGATTATGGCTTCTAGTTGAGATAAATCTGTGCTGCAATTTATCAACATGCTCAGCAGTGAGGCAGTGCTGTGGAGTAAGAAGTCAGGGAAATTGAGTATGAGTGAGTGGTTTGGCTTACCGCCTCAACAGCCCTGTATATGGGGGATCGGCATACTCAGCAGAAGTTGCTCAACAAATTATATGGCGCGATTTCTCCTGTTACCCTTTTGAAAATTTAAAAAAAAATTGGGGCTTAAAGAACACTTTTGTGGGAAAAATTTGTTTTTTTTTATTTTTGTTTTTTTATTTCACAGTTCAAAGTTATAATCTTCTGGGGATTCAAGGTGCTCACCACACTTTTAGATACTTTCCTTGGCGAGGTATAATTTCTAAAATGGCATCTCTTGTCAGGGGTTTCCACTGTTTAGGCACATCAAGGGCTCTCTAAACTTGAAATGGCGTCCGCTAATGATTCCAGCCAATTTTGTGTTCAAAAAGTCAAACTGTGCTCCTTCACTTCCAAGCCCTGCTGTGCACCCAAACAGTAGTTTTCCTCCACATATGGGGTATTTGGGTACTCGAAAGAAATTGCACAACAATTTTTGGGGTTAAATTTCTTGGAAAAATGAGAAATGAGAAATCGCTGGTCAAGTGTTAACCCTTTTATCTTCCTACCAAAAAAACTGTATGTTTCAAAAATTTGTGCTGATGTAAAAGTAGACTTGTGGGAAATGTTATTAATTATTTTGTGTCACACAACTCTCTGGTTTAAGGGCATAAAAATTAAATTTGAAAACTGCAATATTTTCCAAATTTTCACCAAGTTTTTTTCACAAATAAATCCAAGTTATATTGAACAAATTTAACCCCTATCATGAAGTACAATATGTCACGAAAAAACAGTCTCTGAATCAGTGGGATCCATTGAAGTGTTCCAGAGTTATTACCACATAAAGTGATGCTGGTTAGAATTGTATTTGGCCTGGTCATGAATGTGAAAACGGCGTTTTTGGTGGTGAAGGAGTTAAACGACAAGGCAGAGTCAAGGGCTGCACTGAGGAAATGGACTCAGCATAAAGCATAATGTTTATTTGTGATGGTTAATGGTTAGATCTGGTAGGGGAGGTTGTGTAAGATGGAGGAAGCATTGCGTTTGGTTTTGTCCTCATTGAATTTTAGAAAGCATGATGAGAAGGAGAATATGGCTGATAAATGATCTTTGATTTTGACAAGCTGAGAGGTGACATTTTAGCCAGAAAGGTAAATTTGAGTGTCATCAGCATATAGGTGGTACGGGAAGTTATGGGACTTTTGAGTTGTGCCAGGCCAAAGGTATAGATGGTGAAGAGTAGGTGTCCCAGGCCAGGCCAAAGGTATGGATGGTGAAGAGTGGGTGTCCCAGGCTAGAGCCTCGAAAGACACCAACAGAGACTGAAGGGTGAGGAAATAGCATGGGAATGGGAGATGCTAAATGTGCTTTTAATGAGGTATGAGGAGATCCAGGAAAGGGCCAGGACTGTGATGCTAAGAGAATATTATCTGTTGTAGGAGGCAGTGGTTGACTGTGTCGAGAAGAAAGGACAGGTCTAGTAGGAAGAGAGGAGGAGGAATATAAAATATTGTCTGGTAGCTTTGGTGGTTAGTAAGTAATTAGTAATTTTGGTTAGGGCAGTTTCAGTGGAGTGGTGTGTATGTGTGCTAGGTTCTAGGTTGTTTAATAGTAAGTTGGATGAGAGAAGGGAGGAAAGTTAAATTTTGACAAGCTGTTTAACCCCTTTAAAGCTCTTGCCGTATTAGTACGCACATTTGCGTACCCCCGGTTCAGTGAGGGCTCCGGCGCCGAGCCCTCACTGAACCGAGCACATGTCAGCTGATTCTTACAGGTGACATGTGCCCGCAACAGCCGCGGGTGGAATCGCGATCCACCCACGGCTGTTAACCTGTTAAATGCCGCTGTCAATCTCCGACAGCGGCATTTAACACGCGCTTCCGGGTAGCGCGTCATAAGCCCCGCCCACCGGCGAGCCCATCACGTGATCGCGGGTCACCGATGGGTGGGCATGACAACCCATGGTCTGCAGCAGACGCCTGTGGTTGTCATGATCTGGTCGCTATGAGCGCCACCTAGTGGTCGGCGCTCATAGCACAGGACCATTTCTGCTGCATGCAGGGGATCTGCTCGTCCCCTGTATGTAGCAGAGACGATCAGACAACTGCTGCTTCTAGTCTCCTATGGAGACTATTGAAGCATGCAGTAAGTGAAAAAAAAATGTTTTTAAAAATATAACAAAAATAAAAAAAATTTATAAGTTTAAATCACCCCCCTTTCGCCCCATTCAAAATAAAATATATAAAAAAAAAAACCCACATACACATATTTGGTATCGCCGCGTTCAGAATCGCCCGATCTACCAATAAAAAAAAAAATTAATCCAATCGGTAAACGGCGTAACGAGAAAAAAATTATAAACGCCAGAATTACGTTTTTTGGTCGCCGCAAAATTGCAATAAAATGCAATAACGGGCGATCAAAACATCGGATCTACCCCAAAATGTTATGAATAAAAACGTCAGCCCGGCGCGCAAAAAATAAGCCCTCACCCAGTCCCGGATCACGAAAAATGGAGACGCTACAGGTCTCGGAAAATGGCGCTATTTTTTTAAAGTTTTTTTTTTACCAAATTTTGGAATTTTTTTCACCACTTAAATATAAATAACCTATACATGTTTGGTGTCTACGAACTCGTAATGACCTGGAGAATAAGAATGGCAGGTCAGTTTTAGCATTCAGTGAACGTGGTAAAAAAAAAAAAAAAAAAAAACTGTGGTATTGCACTTTTTTTGCAATTTTATCGCACTTGGAATTTTTTTCCCGTTTTCCCGTACACGATATGGTAAAACTAGTAATGGCGTTGAAAAGTACAACTTGTCCCGCAAAAAATAAGCCCTCACACGGTCATATTGTCCAAAAACTAAAAACGCTATGGCTCTGGGAACAAGGGGAGCAAAAAACGAAAAAGCAAAAACGACAAAACCCAAGGTTGCGAAGGGGTTAAGGAGTTTGAAGCTAACAGGGGTCGCGATATGGGGCGATAACTAGACATAGAGTTAAGTCAAGGTATGGCTTTTTCCGGATGGATGTGATGGATCCATGTTTGAAAGTGAAAGGTAAAACACCGGATGTTAATTTGCTCAAGAGATGGGTTAAAGCAAGGAAGAGCTGGGTGCTGAGGTGTGAGAGGAAATAGGATGGGCTATGGTCAAATGCACAAGTGGTGAGGTATTATTTGATTCAAAGATGAGTAAGTTTTCTTCAGTGAAGGTGGGAAGGCAGGTTATGGGAGAAGGGGACTGGTCTGTTATATGAAGGGTTTGTGGTAGTTGAACAATATTCATCTGACTTGAGCAATCTTCTTTTTGAAATGTGTGGCGAAGTCTTCTGCAGAAATGAAGGAGGTCTGTGAGGGCAATGGTGGATTGAGGAGAGAGTTAAAGGTGTTAAATAACAGGTTATAAGATAGTGGATATGACTGTTGTGAAGTTTTTGTTTTTAGCAGAGGTGAGGGCCGACTTGATAGTGGTAAAGTCTTCAAAGCTATGTATTCTTGGCACAGCTTATTTGTGAGGTTGGTGTGCCAGTCGTCTTTATTGATTCGTCACCTACTGCTATGCAGAAAAGGGGCGACCAAGTCAATAGATGATGTGAGTGTGGCATTGTAGAAAACAGTGGCTGTGTTGTGGAGTGAAGATATGGTGGATAGCGGTATAAGGGTGCCAGAGAGTGTGAGTGTCTAGATGTGAGAGGTTTCTGCTAACTTCTGGAATAAGGGGCAGGTGAACAAGACAGGGATGAGAATGTGAATAGATTGTGGTCAGATGGAGGGAGACATGAATTTGTGAAGTTTGATAGGGAACAGGAGGGTAAAGATAAGTTCTAAGGTATGTACATCTGTATGGGTGGATATGGAGGACAATTGTGTGAGACCAATGGGTGAAGTGAGTGATAGTAGTTTGGAGACTGTTGATTGGTGGGTGTCTATGGGGATGTTGTCTAAGGGGTAACATTTCTCTTTGTGGAGAGTGACACATCGGCTCTGGCATGCCAAGGTAAGGAGGCTTATTTGCCGTGCAATGCTCCTCTGGGAAATTGACTATGCAAATTGCTTCTTCAGAGATAAAGAGGACTTAAACTCAATAGCACCACCTATTGGAAGCAGCAATCCTACAAGTCACAATCAACCCTTTAGCGAGTTGTGCAATAGGACTTAGGATAATAGCCAAATCAGAATCTCAATTTGCAGACAGTGTTTCGGGCTGTTGGCCCTTTTCAGTGCAAAGTATGAGAACTGATTTGGCTAGGTGAGAGGCTCTGGACTGAGGTCTAAGGGGTAACATTTCTCCTTGTGGAGAGTGACGCACCGGCTCTGGCATGCCAAGGTAAGGAGACTTATTCGCCGTGCAATGCTCCTCTGGGAAATTTAAGAAGCAAATTGGAAATTTAATTTGCAGACTCGATAGCGCCACATATTGGAAGCAGCAAACACCAAAACACTGTGACTTGTAGGATTGGTGCTTCCAATAGGTGGCGCTATCGAGTTTAAGTCCTCTTTTTCTCTGAAGAGCCAATTTTCATATGGAGATGTTGAAATCGATCATGATGATGGTGGGAATGTCATCAGAAAGAAAGCGTAGAAGCTAAGTGAAGTGATCGATAAATGAAGTGTCAGAGTTTGGCATATGATTTCCGCTTGGAGGTAGAAGTGAAAGTTAGATAAGGACAGAGAGCACTTCTAAAGAAGGTAAGGTCAAGGTGTAATTTGGTTGAATGTGCATTTGTTAAAAAGGAAAGGCCAACTCGACCACCACGTTTTTTGCCAGGGCGAGGAGTGTGGGTGAATCCCACCAAAACATATTGCCGCAAAAAAGGAGTCAATCCTGTTTCTGTGAGGTCCAGGAAGATAGAATGTGAGAAGAAAAGATTTAGTCAATGACATGACATGACAGATGGAGCGGGTATTCCAGAGTGGTTCAGTGATAGGAGAAATAATAAAGGGTGTTATCTGCGGAGGATCAGGATTGTGAGATGTATACATTGGAAGAGTCAAGTGCATGGCTTGTTTTGCGTTTTAAAAGGTGGGATTTGAGGTTTAGGAGCAGATCAGCAGGTTGGGGGGTTGGAGGGAAGGAGAGATAAATGTTTGGTGGGTTATGGCGTTTGGGCATGGTGCAGAAGAGTAAGGATTAGTAGTGCAATAACTAAAAGTTCATGCAAGCATGGTAATAGGGTGGTTGTGGGAAAATGGAAGAGGGAGGTGCAATTAGTAATAACTAACTAATAATAAGTAACTTTTACCTTCTGGCACATTTCTGGCATATTTCAATTGTGCTGCTCTTGAACGCACTGCATGCGTAGACAACCAATATTACGAGGCAAAAGACACACAGTTTTCCTATTATACAGTACAGACCAAAAGTTTGGACACACCTTCTCATTTAAAGATTTTTCTGTATTTTCATGACTTTGAAAATTGTACATCCACACTGAAGGCATCAAAACTATGAATTAACACATGTGGAATTATATACTTAACAAAAAAGTGTGAAACAACTGAAAATATGTCTTATATTCTAGGTTCTTCAAAGTAGCCATCTTTTGCTTTGATGACTGCTTTGCACACTCTTGGCATTCTCTTGATGAGCTTCAAGAGGTAGTCACCGGAAATGGTCTTCCAACAATCTTGAAGGAGTTCCCAGAGATGCTTAGCACTTGTTGGCCCTTTTGCCTTCACTCTGCGGTCCAGCTCACCCCAAACCATCCCTTTGGAAGTGCATTGAGGTGAAGGGTGCATTGCTGGAAAAAAAAAAAAAAACTCTTTAAATCTTAGTTTGCGAGTGTGAACGAGCTGCGTGTGTCCGGAGCGTAAGTGTGTGACTTGTTTTTTAGTGACTTGGATTCAGAGAGTTTGGAAGGGAGGACTTAGGACTGAATTGCTGACTGTATTTCATTAATTCTTTACTTTTCACTTAACATTCTGTCCATTGCAATCCCCATTAGAAAATGAGCTCCATTATTGACAATGCTATCCAGTGTACATCTTGCCACATGTATGTATTCCTTGAACAGTCAGTCGAGGTTGCTTACTGCTGCGCGGGATGTGTGCACGTTGTACGTTTGGAAGCCCAGATACTGGATCTAAATGAGCAGCTGGCAACACTGAGATCCATTGACAACATGGAAAGGAGTCTGCTGCTCACTGAGCAGCAGCTCACTGGGGTAGATATGGGGGAGGGTGGTAATCGGGGGCAGCAGGACAGTGAGGTCGCTAATTGGGTGACAGTTAGAAGGGGGGGTAGAGAGAAGAGTGCCAGGGAGGCTAGTCCTGATCTTGCACACCCCAATAAGTTTGCAAAGTTGGCAGATGAAGGGAGTGACGGTACAGGGGTAGCACTACTGCAGCAAGGCATGTCCTCTGAAAGCCGGAGGAGTGTCAGCTCCAGTAAAGAGGGAAATAGGAGAGTAGGGCAGGCCAGGCAGGTGCTGGTAGTGGGGGACTCAATTATTAGGGGAACAGATAGGGCAATCTGTCACAAAGACAGGGATCGTCGAACAGTGTGCTGCCTACCTGGTGCTAGAGTCCGGCACATCGCTGATCGGGTTGACAGATTACTGGGAGGGGCTGGTGAGGACCCAGCGGTCATGGTGCACATTGGCACAAATGACAAAGTTAGAGGTAGGTGGAAGGTCCTTAAAGATGATTTCAGGGAATTAGGCTGCAAGCTGAAAGTAAGGACCTCCAAGGTGGTATTCTCTGAAATGCTACCGGTACCACGTGCCACACCAGAGAGGCAACGGGAGATTAGGGAGATAAATAAGTGGCTCAAGAACTGGTGTAGGAAGGAGGGATTTGGGTTCCTGGAGAACTGGGCCGACTTCTCAGTTGGCTACAGACTCTACGCTAGGGACCGGCTGCACCTTAATGGGGAGGGTGCAGCTGTGCTGGGGGAGAAAATGGCTAGAAGGTTGGAGGAGTGTTTAAACTAGGGATTGGGGGGGAGGGTATTAATTTTATAAGTGGGGAAGATAGTACAGATAGAGACCTGGGCACAAATAAAGAAATTGGGGGTGGGGTTAGAACAGTCAATAAAGTAAGAAGGAATAGAGGTAGAGAGAGATACATAAAATGCATGTACACTAATGCCAGAAGCCTCACCAACAAAATGGAGGAATTAGAATTAATTTTGTTGGAAAATAATTATGACATGTTAGGGATATCTGAGACGTGGCTGGACGAGAGCCATGACGGGGCAGTTAATTTACAGGGCTATAGTCTTTTCAGAAATGACCGTACAAACAAGCGAGGGGGGTGTGTTTATATGTAAAATCATCCTTAAAACCTGTCTTGCGGGAGGATATATGTGAATCTAATGAAAATGTAGAGTCCCTGTGGGTGGAGATAAGGGGAGGGGGAAAAATAATAAATTACTGATAGGGGTTTGTTATAAGTCTCCAAAAATAATGGAAGTAGCGGAGAATATCCTCGTAAAGCAAATAGATGAAGCAGCGACTCAAGGAGAAGTCATTATTATGGGAGACTTCAACTACCCTGAAATACATTGGGGGACAGAAACATGTAGTTCAAGCAAAGGAAATAGGTTTTTGACTACTATGAGAGACAATTACCTTTCACAACTGGTTCAGGACCCAACAAGAAGGGGGGCACTGCTAGACCTAATATTAACCAATAGTCCAGACCGCATATCAAATATACGAGTTGGGGGTCACTTGGGTAATAGTGATCACAAAATAATACGTTTTCATGTAACCTTTAATAAGATGTGTAGTAGAGGGGTTACAAGGACACTAAACTTCAGGAAGGCAAATTTCCAACGATTAAGAGATGATCTTAGTGCAATAAACTGGGATGATATCCTGAGACATAAAGCTACACAAAGCAAATGGGAGACATTTATTAACATCCTGAATAGGACCTGTGCACAATATATACCCCTTGGGAATAAACATGCTAGAAATAGGAGGAAACCACTATGGCTAAATAGAGCTGTAAGGGGCGCAATAAGTGACAAAAAGAAAGCATTTAGAGAACTAAAGCAAGTAGGTAGTGATGAGGCATTAAATAAATATAGAAAATTAAATAAAGTATGTAAAAAACAAATCAAGGCAGCAAAGATTGAGGCAGAGAGAATCATTGCCAGAGAAAGTAAACATAACCCCAAAATATTCTTTAACTACATAAATAGTAAAAAACTAAAAAATTATAGTGTTGGCCCCCTTAAAAATAGTCTGGGTGAAATGGTGGATGAGGATGAGGAAAAAGCCAATATGCTAAATGATTTTTTTTCAACCGTATTTACACAAGAAAATCGCATGACAGAAAACATGATTAGTGATAACAAAAATTCTCCAGTAAATGTCACTTGCTTAACCCAGCAGGAAGTACGGCGGCGTCTAAAAATCACTAAAGTTGACAAATCCCCGGGCCCGGATGGGATACACCCGCGAGTACTGCAGGAATTAAGTAACGTCATAGATAGACCATTATATTTAATCTTTAAGGATTCCATAATAACAGGGTCTGTACCACAGGACTGGCGTATAGCAAATGTGGTGCCAGTATTCAAAAAGGGGACAAAAACTGAACTTGGAAATTATAGGCCGGTTAGCTTAACCTCTACTGCGGGTAAAATTCTGGAGGGTTTCCTAAGAGATGCTATAATAGAGTATCTGAAGAAGAATAACCTCATGACCCAATATCAACATGGGTTTACGAGGGACCGTTCCTGTCAAACTTATCTGACCAGTTTTTATGAGGAGGCAAGTTCTGGACTGGACCAAGGAAATGCAGTGGATGTTGTGTATATGGACTTTTCAAAAGCTTTTGATACGGTTCCACACAAAAGGTTGATACATAAAATGAGAACAGTGGGGATAGGGGAAAATATATGTATGTGGGTTAAGAATTGGCTCAGTGATAGGAAACAAAGGGTGGTTATTAATGGAAAACACTCAGACTGGGTCACAGTTAACAGTGGGGTACCACAGGGGTCAGTATTGGGCCCCCTTCTTTTTAACATATTTATTAATGACCTTGTAGGGGGCATACAGAGTAATATTTCAATATTTGCAGATGACACTAAACTCTGCAGGGTAATCAATACAGAGGAGGACAATTTTATATTACAGGAGGATCTATGTAAACTAGAAGCTTGGGCTGATAAATGGCAAATGAGCTTTAATGGGGATAAATGTAAGGTAATGCACCTGGGCAGAGGAAATAAAATGTATAATTATATGCTTAATTGTAAAACACTGGGCAAAACTGAAGCTGAAAAAGACCTGGGTGTATTGGTGGACGACAAGCTCATGTTTAGTGGCTAGTGTCAGGCAGCTGCTGCAAAGGCAAATAAAATAATGGGATGCATTAAAAGAGGCATAGATGCTCATGAAGAGAACATAATTTTACCTCTATACAAGTCATTAGTGCGACCACACTTAGAATACTGTGTACAGTTCTGGTCTCCGGTGTATAAGAAAGACATAGCTGAACTAGATCGGGTGCAGAGAAGAGTGACCAAGGTTATTAGAGGACTGGGGGGTCTGCAATACCAAAACAGGTTATTACACTTGGGGTTATTTACTGTGGAAAAAAGAAGGCTTAGGGGTGATCTTATTACTATGTACAAGTATATGAGGGGACAGTACAAAGACCTTTCTACTGATCTTTTTACTCTGAGGCCTGAGACGGGGACAAGGGGGCATCTTCTACGTCTGGAGGAAAGAATGTTTAATCATAATCACAGACGGGGATTCTTTACTGTAAGAGCAGTGAGACTATGGAACTCTCTGCCGCATGATGTTGTAATGAGTGATTCACTATTACAATTTAAGAAGGGCATAGATGCCTTTCTTGAAAAGTATAATATTACAGGTTATAAATACTAGATTCCTTGATAGGGCGTTGATCCAGGGAACTAGTCTGATTGTCATATGGAGTCGGGAAGGAATTTTTTTTCCCCAATGTGGAGCTTAGTGTTTGCCACATGGGTTTTTTTTGCCTTCCTCTGGATCAACAAGTTAGGCTATGGGTTGAACTAGATGGACTTAGTCTTCCTTCAACCTTAAAAACTATGTTACTATGTATTGGGTTCAGGTCTGGTGACTGTGGAGGCCAGGTCATCTGGCGTATCACCCCATCACTCTCCTAATTGGTCAAATAGCCCTTACACAGCCTAGAGGTGTTTGGGGTCTTTGCCCTGTTGAAAAATAAATGATGGTCCAACTAAACGCAAACCGGATGGAATAGCATGCCGCTGCAAGATGCTGTGGTAGCCATGCTGGTTCAGTATGCCTTTAGTTTTGAATAAATCCCCAACAGTGTCACCAGCAAAGTTCCCCCACACCATCACACCTCCTCCTCCATGCTTCACGGTGGGAACCAGGCATGTAGCGTCCATCCGTTCACCTTTTCTGAGTCTCACAAAGACACGGTGGTTGGAACCAAAGATCTCAAATTTGGACTCATCAGACCAAAGCACAGATTTCCACTGGTCTAATGTTCATTCCTTGTGTTCTTTAGCCCAAACAAGTCTCTTCTGCTTGTTGCCTGTCCTTATCAGTGGTTTCCTAGCAGCTATTTTACCATGAAGGCCTGCTGCACAAAGTCTCCTCTTAACAGTTGTTGTAGAGATGTGTCTGCTGCTAGAACTCTGTGTGGCATTGACCTGGTCTCTAATCTGAGCTTCTGTTAACCTGCGATTTCTGAGGCTGGTGACTCAGATAAACTTAACCTCAGAAGCAGAGGTGACTCTTGGTCTTCCTTTCCTGGGGCAATCCTCATGTGAGCCAGTTTCTTTGTAGCGCTTGATGGTTTTTGCAACTGCACTTGGGGACACTTTCAAAGTTTTCCCAATTTTTCGGACTGACTGACCTTCATTTATTAAAGTAATGATGGCCACTCGTTTTTCTTTACTTAGCTGCTTTTTTCTTGCCATAATACAAATTCTAACAGTCTATTCAGTAGGACTGTCAGCTGTGTATCCACCTGACTTCTGCACAACACAACTGATGGTCCCAACCCCATTTATAAGGCAAGAAATCCCACTTATTAAACCTGACAGGGCACACCTGTGAAGTGAAAACCATTTCCGGTGACTACCTCTTGAAGCTCATCAAGAGAATGCCAAGAGTGTGCAAAGTAGTCATCCAAGCAAAAGGTGGCTACTTTGAAGAACCTAGAATATAAGACATATTTTCAGTTGTTTCACACTTTTTTGTTAAGTATATAATTCCACATGTGCTAATTCATAGTTTTGATGCCTTCAGTGTGAATGTACAATTTTCAAAGTCATGAAAATACAGAAAAATCTTTAAATGAGAAGGTGTGTCCAAACTTTTGGTCTGTACTGTATATATGAAATATCTTTTGTAGTTTGTGTTGTGTATGTATACCAGCTAACGCTCTCACTTCCTCTTGATTGTTTGTACGTCCTAAGGTGGGGACAGTGACTCCAGCGCTGATTGGGCGCATGGCTCACGTGACGTAACAACCTCGCATGAGCCCCGGGAAAGCGCAAATGCCGACACCACTGGAACGCTATCGGCACCAGAGGTGACTATAAGTGTTTTTTATTTTAACGGAGGAAAACACTCAGATTGAGAAGGGGTTGTCCTTGTAGTGGACAATCCTTTTAATATATTCACTTTTAGGGTATATGTACATGATATCTTTTTCAGACAGAATTGGCCTAGAACCTACCTGAAAAAGTGCTAAATCCGCCAAATAGAATCAACATATTCACTGTAATATCAAAACTACTTCATGGGCATATGTTCACTCCTTTTTGATTTGCTTTTCAGCGTAAAAGAGGGATACATGTAGAAATAAAGAGATTAAATAGAGACCAAGCGAAGTATAGCGATCGGACAGCATGGTGGCTCAGTGGTTAGCACTGTTGTTCTGCAGTGCTGGGATCCTAGGTTTAAATCCCACCAAGGACAACATCTGAAAAGAGTTTGCATGTCCCCTCATGTTTGAGTGGGTTTCCTCCCACACACCAAAGACATACTAATAAAGAATTTAGATTGTAAGCGCCGAAGTGACAGTGAAAATGATGTCTGCAAAGTGCTATGGAATATGATGACGCTATATAAGCAATGCATAATGAATAAATAGAGATATACAATCCTCAGCATTGAAATTGCAACTCCAAGAAGGAAAAGTATTGGAATTATGGAAATTACAGGATTGATAGACATGTTAACATTATACAAATGATTATTAAAAATGTTGCTTCCATTTTTAACCCCTTTACCCCCCGAAGGCTGTTTGCACATTAATGACCAGGGCAATTTCTACAATTCTGACCAGTCATTTTGAGGTAATGACTCTGGAACGCTTAAACGGATCCCATTGATTCTGAGATTGTTTTTTCGTGACATATTGTACTTCATGATAGTGGTAAAATTTATTTGATATGACTGGAGTCAAATTGGAAACTTGACAAAAAAAATTAAAATGTCATGCCCTTAAATCAAAGAGAGATGTCACACAAATTCATTAATAAATAACATTTCCCACATGTCTACTTTACGTCAGCACAATTTTGAAACCAACTTTTTTTTTTGTTAGGAAGTCAAAAGGGTTAAAAGTTGACCAGCGATTTCTCATTTTTCTAATAAATTTACAAAACCATTTTTTAGGGACCACATCACATTTGAAGTGACTTTGAGGGGCCTTTATGACAGAAAATACCCAAAAGTGACACTATTCTAAAAACTGAACCCTCAATGTGCTAAAAACCACATTCAAGAAATTTATTAACCCTCCATTTTTGGAACTAAACTCTTCAGGGAACTTATCTAGATGAACCTTTGAACCCCCAGGTACTTTACAGAAATTTATAACATTGAGCCATAAAAAAAAAAAAAATGTTTACATTTTTCCCAAAAACTGTTTTTCAACCCCAAATTTTGCGTTTTCATAAGAATAACAGAAGAGATTGCACCAAACCATTTCTCCTGAGTAAGCTAATACACCATATGTGGGGGAAAACCCACTGTTTGGGTGCACGGCAGGGCTCAGAAGGGATTGACCTCTCTTTGACTTTTTGAATGTAAAATTTGCTTGAATAATTAGCGGATGCCACGTCGCGTTTGGAGAGCCCCTGATGTGCCTAAACAGTGGAAACTCCCACAAGCGACACCATTTTGGAATCTAAACCCTTCAGGGAACTTATCTAGATGTGTGGTGAGCACTTTGAACCCACAGGTGCTTAACAGAATTTTACAACATGGATCTGTAAAAATGAAAAACTATATATTTCCCACAAAAATGTTTTTTTAGCCCCGAATATTTTCATTTTCACAAGGATAGCAGTAGAAAATAAACCCCAAAATTTGTTATGCAAAGCTCAGAAGGGGAGAAGCGCCATATTGGAGTTCATGGTTTCCTGGTCTGTTTTGACGGTGCCATGACACATTGGCAGAGCCCCTTAGGTACAGCAGAACTCCCCATAAGAGACTCCATTTTACAAACTACACCTCTCAATGAATTCATCTAGTGGTGCAATGGGCATGTTGACACCACATGTGCCTCACAGAATTTTACACCATTGGGTGTTGAAGAAAGAATAATTACATTTTTACCACCAAAGTTTTGTTTTAGCCCTAGATTTTACATTTTCACACTGGGGAATGGGTAAAAATGGCACCAAAATTTGTCACATTTTTGCTGAATATAGAAATACCCCATATATGGCTGTACAGTATTGCTTAGCCACACGGCAAGACTCAGGATGGATGAAATGCTCTTTGCCTCCTGGAGCACAGATTTTCCCAGAATAGTATGCAGACTCCATATACAGAGACCCTAAGTGCTAGAAGAGCAGAATCCCCCCTCAAATTAACCCATTTTGGAAATTACACCCCTTTAGAAATGTATCTACAGGTGTGGATTTTAACTACATGGGTGTTTTCCAGAAACAAGCAGCAGAGGATGTTGCTGAGTGAAAATTGCAAACTGCCGTTGTAGTGACCAGAATGTTGTAGTGACCAGTACATCATGCCGAACTCATGTTTTCGGAGACATGCACCCGTAAATTAGGCAGGCTCTCATTGCTACAGAAATGTCAAACATGTGGATGCTAACTGCGGTTTAGGCACGCTGTGGGGCTCAAAAGGGAGTTGAGCATTTGTATTTGGGAGCACAGAATTTGCTGAATTTCTTTTGGGGGGCAAGAACCATTTTGCTATTCCAGAGCATTTGTGCTACTAGTAAAGTGGAAGCCCCCTATATTTCTGGTAACAGATGACGGACCTGAGTGGGTACTTGCTTTTTTTTGTGGATTGAGTCAAAGCTTTTATTTTGATCCAAAATGGTATGTAAAATGTTCCCATTTATCCTATGCTCTACGCTGAGCACTGATATTGGGGTTTCCATTTAAATCTCCGAGTGACGTAATTCAGATGAAACCACTGAGGGATCCATTCTCTTTAATGAGGCAGCAGAGTTACTCTGGACTGTTTGGCCTCTGTTTAGCGGTGTCCTTTTCTTCAGAGGTTCACAAAACTCTGGCCACCAGCACGCCTAATAAAAAGACAGACACCGTGGTATCACAGACCAGACGGCGTCCACGGTGCCTCCATCTGCTTCATTACAGGGAAACTTCTGCCAGGGATTCCCTCTGAATTACCTATTTCAGAGATTTAAACGGAAACATCGATGTAAACGCTCAGCCTTACTGCGATCTTTGGGAGGCAGAATGAAAGAATCAGCAGGTGAAGAATTGGTTTTATTTATTTTTCACGCTGTTCCTCTTGCGGTATAAGTGATTAGACCACTTTTATTCTTTGGGCCGGTGCTATTATAGTGATACCAGATTTATATGTTTGGCTGCTGTCACAAACTAAAAAAAAACGCTTTATTTGCAAAAACTTGTTATTGCATCGCCATATTTGAGAGCTATCATTTTTCCATATTTCGACCGACAGTCATATAAGGGCTTTTTTTTTTCGCGGGACAAGTTGACGTTTTTATTGGTACCATTTTCAGGCATGTGACATTTTTTGAGCGCTTTCAATTCTGATTTTTGGGAGGCAGAATAAGCAAAAACCAACAATTCAGAAATTGTTTTTTGGGAAGGGGATTTTATGTTACGCGCGTGGTAAAATTGATAAGGCAGCTTTATTATTCAGGTCAGTACATTTATATAGTTTTTATATGTTTTTACACAATAGAAACAAACTTATAGAAAAAATAATTATATTTTTTTTGCATCGCTTTATTCTGAGATCTATACGTTTTTTTTTTATTTTTCGGCTCATGGAGCTGTATGGCGTCTTGTTTTCTGTGGGACGATGACGTTTTCAGCAGGACAGTTTTTATTTACATTCATCTTTTTGATTCTTTTTCCATAATATTTATTCATGGGTGTATATACAGGGTGGTCCAAAAGTAGGTGGACAGAATATAATAACATTTATTTTGATTTATATATAAAATTATATTTACTAACACAAGCATAACATTGACAATTAAATTTTATTCTGAACAATAACACAAAAGCCCTTAAATTTTATCAACGCAGGTGCTCAAACTGTTTTCCATTACAATTTGCACAGCTTTGAAGTCGCCTCTTACGCTTCGACAAACTTTTTTGCACAAGTCTCTTTGGGTATTAATTTCTTGAAATGCATCTCTTATGTAATTTTGGATGAGTCTGTGAGGAATGAAAAGTGGAATCTGATTGGTTGCTAAGGGCAACTGAGCCAGTTTCACTTTACACCATGTTTGATAAATCTCCTCTTTCATAACCTTATTACACTTTCTGTCCACCTACTTTTGGACCATCCAGTATATATACACCCATGAATGAATACACCCATATATACAGGGCGGTCCAAAAGTAGGTGGACAGAAAGTGTAATAAGGTTATGAAGGGGGAGATTTATCAAACATGGTGTAAATATGTATGTAGCCTCTTTGGAATTGGGAATTTCACGAGCTTCTGTCATGTGAATCCTGCAATCTATTGGGTGGAAAGCTTATCGTCCACGTCTAATTCATGGTTTATTGGAGAATGATCCAGACAGGCGGCTGCAATTTAGTGAGATTATGCTTAACGAAATTGAAGAAAATGCAGTAATTTTAGATAACATTATGTGGAGTGGTGAAGCTTCTTTCAAATTATCCGACAATATTAACAGACATAATTGTATTTACTGTTATAATGAGAACATACATTTAACATTAGAGCAACAACTAAATGAGCCTGGTGTCAATGTTTGGGGTGGTATTTCAAGTTTTGGTGTTTTAGGACCAATATTTTTTGATGGAACAGTCACAGGAGATAAGTATCTCGAAATTCTAATGAATCAAGTTGTTCCCCAGTTACAGCAACAGCCTAATTCAAATGACCTTTATTTCCAACAAGATGGGGCCCCTCCACATTATTCAAGAGTAGTCAGCGAGTATCTTAATGAAACATTTCCTAATAATTGGATTGGCCGAAGAGGCCCACTTCATTGGCCGGCACGTTCACCAGACTTGACCCCAGTGGATTTTTTCTTTTGGGGAGTACTCAAGGACAAAGTTTATAGTCGAAAACCAAAAAGTGTCAGTGATTTAAACAATTACATAAGAGATGCATTTCAAGAAATTAATACCCAAAGAGACTTGTGCAAAAAAGTTTGTCGAAGCGTAAGAGGCAGACTTCAAAGCTGTGCAAATTGTAATGGAAAACAGTTTGAGCACCTGCGTTGATAAAATGTAAGGGCTTTTGTATTATTGTTCAGAATAAAATTGAATTGTCAATGTTATGCTTGTGTTAGTAAATATAATTTTATATATAAATCAAAATAAATGTTATTTTCTGTCCACCTACTTTTGGACCACCCTGTATGTAATAATGTAATTTTTTCTTTGTTATTTTGTGGTTGTTTTTTTTTTCTTACTTAGTCCCACTATGGACTTTCACTTTCTACAGTCTGATCGCTGCTACAATCCCTGACAGAAGTTATGTCGCTTATCCATGTTATGTAAATAAAAGCTTATAACCTGACGTTAAATTCATCTATTGGTTGTATAAATTACTCTTTTGAAAGCTGAAACCCTCCCAAATTTGGTTTAGATAAGGAAAATAAATTGGCATCAATGCTGAAATATTGATCATTTAATGAGCACAGAATGGTCAGATTTTGGCAAAACAAAAGTTTTGTCGCCTGGTCATATAATGCACCCAATCCTAGTTTACATCCTCACCAGTGCTCAGTAAATGATCGGTTAATTAGTGAGTGTGTATAAAAAGAAACCCAGCACCCCAGACCTTCACTTGAACTGCAACTTGAGCTCTGACAACATGCCAAAAATCCACCCTGTTACCAAAGCCTTGATTATCAAGATGCTGAAGACCAGATCCACTGCATCTTTAATGTGTCTCAGCGTCAAGTACAAAGAATTAAAAAAAAGATTTGAAGAAACTGGAGATGTGTTTGACAAGCCCAGGTTCGGCAGACCCCGCAAAAAGGAGTAACGTTTGTTGGTTAGAAAATCCAAAGCAAGCCCCTCTTCCACTACAGCAGAGCTCCAACAGGCCTGGTCACCTCAAGTCCCTGTATCAACTAGAACAGTTTGTAGGATTCTTTCTCAAAATTGCCTCCATGGTCGAATCAGTGCCCAGAAGCCAGCACTAAACAAAAGGCAAATAAAAAAAACGTGTGGCATTTGCAAAGTCCCACAGCCTGCTAAACAGATAGACGCTGGAAAAGTGGCAGAAGGTGGATTTTTCTGATGAATCTTCAGTAGAATTACACCACAGCCGCCGCAAATACTGCAGAAGACCTCCTGGAGCCCTTATGGAACCAAAATATACCCAGAAAACGGTTACATTTGGTGGTGAAAAGATCATGGTCTGAGGTTACTTTCAGTGTGGGGGTGTGCGAAACATTTGCAAGGTGGAAGGCAATATCAAGAGCTTAAAATATCAAGAAGTATTAGCTACCTCTTACATACCAAATCATAAAAGGGGTCAAATTCTGCAGCAGGATGGTGCTCCATCTCATTCATCCATCCATCTCTACAACAAAGTTCCTCCAGGCAAAAAAGATGAAGGTGCTCAAGGACTGGCCAGCCCAGTCACCAGACATGAACATCATTGAGCATGTTTGGGGTAAGATGAAAGCGGAAGGCAAAACCAAAGAATCTAGATGACCTCTGGGAGGCATGTAAGACGGCATTCTTTGCTATTCCTGATGACTTCATTAATAAATACTATGAATCATTGTTGAACCGCATGGATGCAGTCCTTCAAGCTCATGGAAGTCACACAAAATATTAAATATGACTCTAATAGCACCACAAATTGATTCACCAATGTTATGCAACAGAATCAGCTGACACCTGGCGATCCATGAGACGAACCTATGCATACTTGGTCATTAAAACCAAGGGCACAGGGACGTATAGATACGTCTCACATCAGAAAGGGGTTCAAAAAAATCTTGATTTTTTTTTTTCAGTGTAGAGTACGAGCACCATGCGCAGAAATACCTGTGCTGACACACCTTGGCATGTTATCAATAAGATTATTAATGGTTGTCAGAGGAATGCTCTGCTTTGCTAACTGCACTTGGAAAGCAAATTATCAAGATTCGCTGCTGTCAGCAACCTCTACAGTTACCGACCAATGACATCCAAGATATGCACTATGGGAGACAAGTCCCTAGACACTGCAGGCCATGGAAGAGCATTTAGGCCAGGCTGGTTGCTTGCAGTAGTATGAGGAACATGCGGCCTGGTGTTTTTGTGCTGAAAAAATGACTGCTGGGACACTTTGGAAAAATAACCATACCACATGTCCTATGATCAAAATCAATACATGAAAATTTGGTAATTTGCGGATTTTAGCAACACCTGCTATTTCCTTGACTTGCATAATCTTATGATTTTTCCTTATTGGTGAACAAGGGAGCAATTTTTGGTGTTTATACAATGATTTCACTTTTTCTTTTTGGAATGTTCACATTGTAGACTGTGGCTGCAAAACCACAAAGGAACACATATGGAAACAAGACATAAAACAACACTGAAATCAAAATGTTTTTAAACTTTAGATTCCTTAAAGTACACTCCTTTTACAGAATTCTATCACATAGTCACTTGTAATGGCTTTCTAACAGTGCAGGCCTTTCCAGAGGTGCTGAGCACTTGTTGGCTTTTTAGCCTTCACTCTGCGGCTCAGCTCATCCCAAACAATCCCAATTGGGCTGAGGTCGGGTTATTGTGGAGCCCATGTCATCTGACATAGCACTCAATCCCTATTCTTATTGGTCACATAACCCAAACCACACCTCCAGGCTATATAGAGGCCATTATCCTATTGCAACACAAAAAGTGAGCAGCCCCTTTAACACTTTCTAGTTTACAGCCTATTCCTTAGGAGACCAATCACCACTGCTGTCCTTATTGTACACAATGTGTTAAAAGTATCCAGGATTACCGCACACTCTATTAATCTTGGCCAGCTTTAAAACTCAATAGAAAAAAGCCTGTAAGCACTGTGCATTTTCTGCTCTCTGGCAGCGGTTGTCAGTCTCCAAGACAGCAAGCTGTAAATAAGTCTTAATATCTGGAGAATGGTTGAAAATTTTGCAATATTGCTTCTATCAAAACAAGCACTATCAAACAATACCTGTATATGAAAATGGGAATAATCCTTTAAAGAAGACCCATCATCAGGTCAAAAGGGGCCAGATTTATTTTGTGTTTTTTTCTGCTGCTCCCTTGAGTATTGTTTTTTTAACTTTATTTCATATGTCTTATGGTTCCAGACATATGAGCCTTTTTGTCTGCTGCTAATTTTCATGGTCTTTACTGAAGGGGTGTTGCTTGCAGGTTAATTATACTGAGCAGCTGAAAGAAACGGCAAAAGAAATTGCTGAGCCATGCAACCTGAATAAAGACAGAAAAATGAGTACTAACTACTAAGGCCTGTGACTCTGCAACCATATGGCAGATATTTAAACGAAGAAAGTTTACTCATGAGCAGCAGTAATAAAATGAGCAAAAACTGTCCATTTTTGACTTCGAGGCAAATCTTCTCTAACAACAATGATCTGTTTTAATTAAATCTTTCTTCTGCAGCAGAACTATGAAAATGGCCAGTCGAAGATAGACATTGATGTTTTGGTACAAGGCGATGAAGTCTATTATGTGGATTTACTTAAAATGAAGTTGGAGAATTCAAAGTATGTGATATTCTTTATATTTTTTGTGTATAAAATAAATCTGTAAATCTTGTATGTGTCGGATGACTGTGTGTATAAAGAAGAATGGTGTTTTTTGTGTTTACAGGTTGTTAGAAATAATTTTTGTATCAGTTAACATAATATGGATATCTTGAATGATAATACATTGTAGTTCCTCTCAGCTGATTTATGGCCACTGACTACATCAAAGTTGACTGTGCGGGGATGTGAAAAAGCCTATAAAAGCCAAACTAACATATTTAATGAAACCCAATTGCAAAAAATGATTTGACTCAAGTACATGCTTTTTAAAAAAAATGGGGACCTGTCATTCGATACCTGCTGATGCAATACTGAGACAGCGGTCAGTCAGTGCTGAATCATGGTTACAGTCGCCACTCACTATGTGAATGGTGGCTGAAGCTGCTCTGGCCACATCTCTACAATTGAAAGCCTGAGGCTGCTGGGAGGAATAATGTTTAATTCTCACCTTGGAGCGGGGCTCTCAGTGCATCGGCCACACAGCTTTTGAATGCAGAATTACTCCATAGCTACAGGTTAATAGCATTTTTTTACGTCACAGGTTCTCTTTAAATGAGGAAATGGCCATCTCAGTCCTGTCCCAGCTATCTGGTATTTGACATATATCCTATAAATATCCTCTTGATTTTTGTCTGTATATAAAATATACAACCTTTTGTAAGCCCATATACTGTCTTGTTTTTATAGGAGCCATGATTTATAATTTATTAAGTTTTCTGTTTAAATAAGTTATATAGTGTCCACAGATCATATTAGTTTAAATAGTCTGCCACCTCCAATTCACTCTTCAGACGGAGTATGTGGCCTTGTAAGGAGATAGAGCAATAAAATCCTTCTTTTGTTTTTACATCTATTCTGTTGCCCCCAAAAAGTAACTTTGTTGCATGCTCGATGATGGCTAAATGTCTTTGAAAAAATATTCTAATTTGAGAGTCCTCAGTGGTAGATAACTTTCTAAAGTTTAACTTAAAAAATGGTAACAAATAGCAAGCTTTCGAGACTACTCTGGCATAAAATAACAAAATCTGAAGTCACACATTTATGCATTACAGGATATAGGAATAGTGCAGTGAATAAGACAAGTGATGTGAAGCTGAACTATCAATATGGTACAGTAAATATTGGAGCAGTTCATAGATAAGTAGAGTGTCCTTTAACGTAGTAATTTCAATGCTGTACAAGTAAGGACGGCGTCCTGTGAAAGTTGTATTGTCCTGTTATTGAGGTCTGGTCCAGGGTCGTGATGCCCCCAATAGGTCTGAGGGGCGTATTGCTTAATTGATGCAAAAAGACATAAAACCAAGCAATGCATTCATTCCTGCTCTGAATGTGTGAAAGGTCATCATAAGTTTTTATTCCCAGACTTTTCAGTCTCTCTGGGATGTGAAGTTACCATATTTTTCGGACCATAAGATGCACTTTTTTCCCCCCAAATTTGGAAGGAAAATGGGGGGTGCGTCTTATGGTCCAAACGTAGAGTGTACCTTATGGTTGCAGTGGTGGTGCAGCGGGATTGCAGGGTCCTCTGTTCCCTCCTTCCTTCAGGAATCTGGCGGTAGCAGAAGTGATGAGATGCTGCGGGCCAGTGTGTGGCTGAGTCTGATAAGCAGCGAGGCAGAGTGGCGTGCGCGGCCACCGTTCTGAAGCAGTTATCTACAGGAAAATGGTCGCTCAAGCCGGCGCATGCGCAGACTGGAAGCTCGGGCAGCCATTTTCCTGTAGATCACAGCTTCAGGAAGATGGCCGCGCACACCGCTCACCGTCCCCCGACCAGACATCGGGCCACACCCTGGCCCCCATTCCCTGCCAGACACTGGCCCACAGGCCTCAGCACTCTCACCTCTTCTGCTGCAGCCGCCAGGGAGGGAACGGAGGACCCTGCGATCCTGCTTCAAAACCACTGCAACTCCCTGCTGCTTGAACACCGGCTTCCTGAAGGAGCCATCCTCCTGTGACCCTCGCTTCTCCGCCCCCCAGGAAAGGTACCTATTCAGACTAAAAGACAGACCACCATCTTATGAAAAATATTTTTTTCCTTTATTTCACCCCAAAATTTGGCGTGCGTCTTGTGGTCCGGTGCATTTTATAGTCTGAAAAATATGGTACCTTTCAATACCATCAATTTCAAATTCATGGCCAAACTTGTGATGACATATTCAGAGCAGGAATTTAGGAATGAATGTGTTGCTTATCGCCACCAAAGTGTGGATTTCTCAGGGGTAGAATCACCTCTACTGCCCCTGAGGAAGCCACACTTTGGTAGCAATACATGTAGGGCTCTTCCCTCATCTAACCTTTGCCTTGTACACAGGTCTTTGTGCAACAGAACTGTTTATCTGTCTTACTAACCTTTATGGCTATTTGAATGCATGATCTAATTGTGCTGGCTATTTTTACATATTTATTTTTGGTTTATAAAATATTTTGTCTCTATATTGACTTTCCCAGACATGCATCATTGTCATTATTTTGCATGTACATATGATATGAATTTTATCCTGTGCACCATTATGCCATAGGCATATGAGGTTAAGCATTGGCTCTGTTGTGGGCATGCTTGCAGCTATGTGTTAATAGCCTTTAACTTTTTAATTTATTTTTATCGTTGTGGTTTCGTTGTCTTCACTATTTAAGAAATATTGGATATTTGTAGGTGATCACCTTTTATTTGCATACCTCTTTTCCTTCAATATTTACACTTTTTTTTCAGCATACTTTAGGTGGATCCCTTATATTTATTGGGTGGTATCCTCTTCTTTTCTTCTTTATGCATTAATTTACGGCGGTGCTGAACAAAGCCCAGCAAACTTCAATTTTATATTTAAAGTCATTGGTCATGAAGAGGTTAATGTTTTGGGAAGTCTGTTTGATAGTGTAATTTTTGTGTATTCCTTAATTTATTTATTTTTTTAACTCTACTCTTTTAAGTAAGGAGATGGAGAAGCTAAAAGATGAATTATCCCTCCAAAGAATGAAAGCCTTAGCAGAAAGCCATCGAGTCTTGGAGCTGGAACGGAAGCTTTTTAACACTGATAGAAATCTTAAACTCTCCCAGAGTGAAAACATGAAACTTCGCATCAGCCTGGATGAACTGAAGATGAAATATGAGCCTGATGGTACAAATAAAATTTATATACGACCTCAGATTAAGCAAATTAAAAATGCTTAGAAGAGTTTATAGAAAAAGACCATCTCTTCTAGAGAGCCGTAATTTTTCTGAGTGGGGATCCCCTACAATTTTTAATCACTTCACTGCTTTGTTTTACTTGCGGAACTTGCATTATGACAATTTGATTCAAATACATGTTCAGTTTCTTGAATTATACTACATACTCTTTTACTTTATAGAAGTTTGTGCTTCTCCTCATTTAGGAGATTCAGGTTTGTCTGTATTTGTTTTTCAAGTTTAAGTGGTGAAATAGAAAATAATATATTGCAATATTAGGCTTTGTACACGTGGTGTTTTAACCTTTCGCTGTAGCAGCCAGTTTTAATTTTCCTAATAAAGCCCCTTTTTTCCAAATCTGTTATAATTGTGTGGTACACCTAGGAATATTAATTGCTTTTGTTTTCCTTTGTGCTAGGCCATGATCTCAACTTTTTGGACCACTCTTTTGACAACCCAAGAATATTACTTTACTCTAGGCTATTGCACATGACGAAAGAGCTAAAATTCTAAGGAACGCTGCCAGAAGCTGATGTCTGGCCACACATCATGTTTAGAAAACTAAATAATACAAAGGATGTACTACCACACTTGCAACAAAAAAGGTGGTGGTGGGGGGGTGTTGTGATGGGCTCCAATGTAGGATAAATATCAGGCGCCTATAGATATCATTAACAATCAACAAATGGCATCTCTAATCAAAAGGATTTGCTGATGCACATGCTCCTGTATTGGCAGTGGGGCCCCTGCTCTGTGAACCCCTTCTACAACTGATAGGATGTGTGCGGGAGGAGGGGATACAGTCAATTGTTGGCCAGATCACTAATTAGAAAACGGTGCACCGGCAGATCTACACAGATCGATATGTGCACAAATTGCAAATGTCAGGATGGGTAAAACCTGAGTGCTAGAGTACCTGGGAGCTTTGGTACACCCTCCTGTGTAGCGCTTGAGCCCACGAGTAAATCCTGCTGCAGAGGTATGATGCGGGAACCCTGAAGAAGGACAGCTCCTTTGAAACGCATCGGTTACTGTAGCCCGCCCTAGGTTCCGTAGCCCATCAGCAGTGATGTCACATTTTCTACACGCCCCCCCTTGCACGACGAGCAGTGAGCGGTGCGGCTTCCGGTCGCAGCACGCTGCAGTCAGCACGCCATTTGGGAAGCACAGTGAGAGGGCACATTCGAGAGAACGCTCCCGCATCATACCTCTGCAGCAGGATTTACTCGTGGACTCAAGCACTACAGAGGAGAAAGTACCGAAGCTCTCAGATACTCCAGCACTCGGGTTTTACCCAACCTGACATTTGCAATTTGTGCACATATCGATCTGTGGATATCTGCCTGTGCACCGTTTTTTAAGAAGCGATCTGGCCAACCATTGACTATATCCATCCTCCTGCACACATCCTATCAGTTGTGGAAGGGGTCCAAAGGGCAGGGGCCCCACTACCAATACAGGAGCATGTGCATCAGCAAATTCTTTTGATTAGAGATGGCATTTGTTGGTTGTTAATGATATCTATAGGCGCCTGATATTTATCCTACATTGAAGCCCATCACAACACCACCCCACCCCCTCCTTTTTTGTTGCAAGCGCGGCAGTACATCCTTTTTATTATTATTGTCACTATTTTCAGGCAGCTCAACTACCAGCAGCTTCAGCTATTTTACACAGTGCAGTGCGAGTGTATCTACATGTTTAGAAACCTATAGAGAGATACAAAATCCAAATTTTGAAATCTAATAAATAACCTTTATATAATATAATTAAAAGACAAGGGAGAAATTGCCGCAAAAAATAATTTAAAAACATATGTCAATGGTGTGGGGATCAGTATGCAAAAACATTATCATCATGTGTGTGTGTGTGTATATATACTGTATATACAGTTGTGCTCAAAAGTTTACATACCCCGGTAGAATTTTTGCTTTTTTGGCCAGTTTCAGAGAATATGAATGATAACAAAAAAATTTTTTTCTCAAAACTCCTTCCACGACAGCATTGGAGGATGCCGTCCATGCCCTATTTGGGGACAGGAACACATAGAGGTTAAAAGCCCCTCCCCACCATAAGTCACCAGTGTTTTCCTGTCCCCCTTGGGGCATGGAGAGGTCCTGCAGTGCTATCTGGCCGGCAGGGCAGCATTGTGTTTTAAAGGTTTTTACTTGCCGGGCAGTGGTCGGTCGGGGCGCTCCCTCCTCCCTCCATGCTGCTCCTGATGGGGACCATCCCGGTCTTCCTGTGCTCCATAGAGGATAAAGCAGGCCGGGCAACTTTCATGCCAGAGGCCTGTTTCAACTCTTCGGCATCTCCTCCATACTCCAGCGGTCTGGGCGCGCGCGGCAAGTGATGTCATCAAAGGTCCTAGTTACTTCCGGGCTATGCGTTCCACTCTGGAACGCACAATGTTTGCACGCTTTCTAGAGCCAGCATACAGGGGATGGCGCGCCCGTTTGGCCCGTAGGTGACCGAAAGGAGGAGGGAACAGGTGTTCCTTGCTGGGGGCACGTTTTTTTCCTTTAAAAACCCACCGGAAGACGTCACTGGGTATCTCCATCATGGAGGGTGATACCCCTGGGCTGTCGAGCCCAGCACGCCCCCCGGCTACAGTGAGTAGTACTGGGGGTTGGTCACTAAGGGGTTAACTCAGCCTTTCTTTTGAGATGACACTAGTTTACCCCTCCTTCTAGTTACATGGGTTTCCCTACTCTTCCCCTCTCTTAGGAAGACAAGGCCCCTGCTACTAAGAAGGATAAAAACCAGTCCCGTAGATGTGGTATCTGCGCTAAAAACTGCCTCATCCCATAGGAAGAAATTGTACCAGCCCTGCACGGATAATATAGTTAAAGAAGAAAAACCCTCATTAATAGAGGAGCTTAGGTTGCTGGTTAGATAAGAAGTCCAGGTTGTCAAACAGGAGGTCCAGGCATCCATTGCCGCCCTGCCCAACTACACCTCCTCTAGACCCTCTCCCCCTAAGAAGAGAAGGATTCAGGAGTTAGATTCAGACGTGTTTTCCACTGAGGCCAGTAGTTCTGCCTCAGACGATTTTGAAGAGAGAGCATCCTTAGGCTCCGTCAAAAAATGGAGACTGGTAGATATTATTTCTTATCAGACAACTTGGAGGAGTTACTTGATTCCGTTAGGAGCACTATGGGGCTAGAAGAGGTTGAGGTTCCCTGTTCTGTTCAGGATGAAATGTTTAGGGGACTTAAATCAAAAAAGCAAACTGGATTTCCAGTTCATGAGGTCATTAGAGATCTCATTCGCCAGGAATGGGAAGCCCCGGAAAACAGTCTCACAACCCCTTTGGAATTAAAACATAGATTTCCGCTGGATGGTGAAGAATTTGAGTGAGACAATCCTAAGGTAGATATCCAGGTGGCAAGGGTAGTGAGGAAAACCTCGCTCCCCTTTGAAAACTCATCCCAATTAAAGGACCCCTTGGATCGTAAAATGGAAAGTGTCCTTAAAAAATCATGGGAAACCTCTTCTGCCTCTCTCAAGGTCAATATCTCTACAACTTGTATGGCCAGATCCCTCTTCAAGTGGCTAGCCCAACTGGAGGAACATCTGTCCCGGGCCACATCTATAGAAAACCTGCTAGATTTCATTCCCCTTCTTCAAAAAGCCACGGGCTTCTTGGCTGACACCTCGGCTGAGTCATCCCGAATCGCGGCCAGAGCAGCTGTTTTATCCAATACCGCTCACCACGCACTGTGGCTCAAAACGTGGATTGGAGATGTCACTTCTATGGTAAAACTCTGATACATCCCCTTTCAGGGGAAATATGCATTCGGGCCAGCCCTGGATGATATCCTGGAAAAGGCCTCGGACAGAAAGAAAGCCCTTCCTGAGCAGAAACAAGCTAAGAAGAGTTCCTTTCGCCCTCCTCAGAATCATCCCTCCCAATATAAGGAGAAGGGAAAATCTGGGCACTGGGGCTACCCTAAAGGAGGCAAGGGCCGTAACATCCTTGTACCTCAGCAACAGCACCAGCAGAAGGAGAGGCAATGACTTTATCTGTGTCGTGGGGTGTCTCTCGGGTTTCTTTCCCCAGTGGCAGGCAATATCTTCATGCCAGTGGATCCTCAATACCATCAAAGAGGGTCTGCTCATGAAATTCAAGACTCGTCCCCCTCAGGTCCTACGGGTCACTTCCCTTCCTTCTCGGAGAGCTCAGGACCTGTTATCAGTCAGTCTACATGACCTTCTGAACTCCATAGTAATATTTCCAGTCCCCCCGGCAGGGAAGGGACTGGTCATTACTCAAAACTATTTCTAATACAGAAACCTTTGGGGATCCCACGCATCATAATCAACCTGAAGTCCCTGAACCATCACATCAAGTACAGACTATTCAAGATAGAATCCATAAGATTAATTATCCCACTAATAGGGAAAGACTATGTGATGGCAACTATAAATTTAAAGAACGCTTATTACATCCATCCATCCCACAGGAAGTTCCTACGCTTCGCAATCTCCCGGGACAATATGACGAAACACTACCAGTACAACGTACTGCCATTCGGCATTTCTTCAGCACCTCGGGTGTTTACGAAGATTATGGCCGAAGTCATTGCGCTCATTCAAAAACAGGGTGTCTGTATAATCCCATACCTGGACGACATGTTGATCGTAGCCACTTCGGTGGTGACCCTCAATCTTCATGTGTTCAGAACCTTAGAAACCCTCCACTCTTTAGGATGGATTCTAAACCCCAATAAATCCGAGCTCCTTCCTTCATCAAGGAGAAGATTCCTGGGTGTGCTACTAGACTCCAACAAACAAACTTCTTTTCTTCCGCTGGAAGCTCTCAGAACCAAGGTTTCGATTTTTAGACACCAGGAAAACCCAACCTTGAGAACGGCCATGTCATTATTGGGGTCGATGACCGATTGTATCCAGTCGGTATCATGGGCTCAGGCCCACTCAAGGCTCCTTCAGGATCATATCCTGATACAGATGGCGGGACTCGCTAAACAAACGGACCAGGACCCCCGGTCGGGTAAAGGCTTCTCTTTCTTGGTGGCTAAGCTCCCAGAATCTTCAGAGTGGGATCTCTTGGACCCAAGATCCTGTAATTACTACTGATGCCAGCATACAAGGCTGGGGGACCATGGTGGCTCACACTCCTTTTCAGAGCAAATGGAGTTATGAGATGAGTATCAAATCCTCCAACTTCAGGGAGTTAAAAGCAGTAGAAGATGCGTTCAGAGCCACAGTCAACCTGGTCCAGGGGGCTCACATCAAAATACTCTCGGACAATATGACTACAGTCGTCTTCCTTCGTCATCAAGGAGGCACAAAGGTAGACAGTCTGAAACAAGTCGCGGGTCGAATATTCTTCTGAGCAGAACATCATCTATCACTTTCGGCAGTTCACCTGAAGGGCTCAGACAACACACAAGCAGACTTTCTAAGCAGGAAAGACATCCATCCAGGAGAATGGAGCCTGAATCTTCAAGTGTTCCAGTCACTGGTATCAAAATGGGGTCTCCCCGACGTGGATCTCTTTACCAGTCACCTAAACACAAAAGTTCCTCTCTCCTCACTGGACCAAAGAGACAATGCCATAGAATTGGACGCATTAGCTCATCCCTGGCACTTCAAACTGGTTTATGCATTTCCTCCAATTCCCCTGCTGTCAAAAACTATCCAGAAAATCCGGTTAGAGAAAGTTGCCACAATTCTGGTGACCCAAGAGGCCCTGGATCGGAGGCATCACAGAACTCTGCCTGGACGGTCCAATGATACTTACACCGGTCAACAACCTTCTCTCACAGGCCCACTATTCCACCCAAATCCTCAGTGGCTAAACCTTGCAGCCTGGTTACTGAAGCCAAGATCCTAAGATCCAAAGGTCTTTCAGAGAAAGTCATAAGAACTCTTCAGCAAAGTAGGAAAGCATTAACCAATGCCATATACGGCAAGATATGGAAAAAATTTCTATCTTCGAGCCACTATCCTCCAGCACGATATAATCTCTCTCATAAGACCTCCTTTTTAATAGCCATCACTTCAGCTCGAAGAGTGAGAGAACTGCAGGCTCTCTCTATCAGAGATCCCTACATGAATGTGACTGAGAATAGAATTACACTTCGCCTGGATCCTTCATTTCTCCCGAAGGTGGTCTCAGATTTTCATCGCTCTCAGGTGGTCTTCCTTCCCACCTTCTGCCAGAACCCTACTAATTCAAAGGAAGCAGAGTTTCATCTCCTAGATGTCCGCAGAGTTGTTCTTCACTATTTTCAACAAACTGAGTCTTGGAGACTAGACCAGAATCTCTTTATCCAACACTCAGGGCATAACAGAGGAAGGAAGGCAGCTAAATCCACTATAACAAACTGGATTAAGAAGGCAATCAGTGAAGCCTACATCAACCAACAGCTAGCTCCTCCGATTGTTCTGAAGGCACATTCTACCAGATCTATATCAGCTTCCTAGGCCGAAACAGTGGGCGCATCTTCAGAGCAGATCTGCAAGGCAGCTATATGGTCTTCCCTTCACACATTCTCCAAATATTATAGATTAGATCGGTCATCTAATAGGGATTTAGTCTTTGGTAGGAAAATCCTCCAAGCTATTGTCCCTCCCAAATGAAATATCGTTGGTATTCCTCTAATGCTGTCTTGGAAGGCGTTTAGAGAAAATAGAATTAGTCCTTACTAGGGTTGAGCGAGTATGTGCTGTCCTAGCATGCTCGGGCCGAGCTCCGAGTATTTACAGCTGCTCGGTGATGAGGTTAAATCGCTCCCGTGTGCATGATTTGCAACTGTTTGACAGCTTTATTACATGTAAGGAATGTGTAAGAAATAGACATTCCTCCCATGTAATAAAGTTGTCAAACAAACAAATCATGCACACGGGAACGATTCAAACATAACACCGAGCAGCTGTAAATACTCGGAGCTCGGCCCGAGCATACTCGGCGAAAGGGTTAATAGAACATACTCGCTCAACACTAGTCCTTACCGGTAATTCGTTTTCTAGGAGCCTCCCACGACAGCACAAATTTCCCTCCCTACGTGGTTCTTGGATTTCCATATAACTGTCCGGTAACCATTTCCAGGTGATCTTGGTAAACTCTGGTGATTGACGGTGCGAAGGGGCTTTTCACCTCTCTGTCCCCCAATAGGGCGTGGACGACATCCTCCAATGCTGTCATGGAAGGCTCCTAGAAAATGAATTACCGGTAAGGACTAATTCTATTTTCTCCACTCATGGTTATTGGTTGGGTGAAGCCATTTATTGTCAAACTACTGTGTTTTCTCTTTTAAAATCTTAATGACAACCAAAAACATCCAAATGACCCTGATCAAAAGTTCACATACCCTGGTGATTTTGGACTGATAACATGCTCAGAATTTAACACAAATGGGTTTGAATGGCTACTAAAGGTAACATCCTCACCTGTGACCTGTTTGCTTGTAATCAGTATGTGTGCATAAAAGCTGAGTGAGTTTCTGAGATTCAGAAAGACTCTTGCATCTTTCATCCAGCCACTGACGTTTCTGGATTGTGAGTCATGGGAAAAGCAAAAGAATTGTCAAGGGATCTATGGGAAAAGGTAGTTGAACTGAATAACACAGGAAATGGAGACAAAAAGATATCCAAGGAATTGATACCAGTCAGCAGTGTTCAAACTGTAATTAACAAATGGAAAATCAAGGGCTCTGTTAAAACCAAACCACGGTCAGGTAGACCAACAAGGATTTCGGCCACAACGGCCAGGAAAATTGTTCGGGATGCAAAGAAAAACCCACAAATAACAACAGCTGAAATTCACGACTCTCTGAAAACTAGCGGTGTGGCTGTTTCAAGATGCACAATAAGGAGGCACTTGAAGAAAAATGGGCTGCATGGTCGAGTCGCCAGAAGAAAGCCATTACTGCACAAATGCCACAAAGTATCTCGCCTACAATACGCCAAACAGCACAGAGACAAGCCTCAAAACTTCTGGAACAAGGTAATTTGGAGTGATGAGACCAAAATCTAACTTTTTGGCCACAACCATAAACGTTACATTTGGAGAGAGGTCAACAAGGCCTATGATGAAAGGAACACCATTCCTACTGTAAAGCACGGAGGTAGGTCGCTCATGTTTTGGAGATGTGTGAGCTACAAAGGCACAGGAAACTTGGTAAAAGTTGAAGGAAAGATGAATGAAGCACATTATCAGCAAATACTGTAGGCAAATTTGCACTCATCAGCCCGGAAGCTGTGCATGGGACATACTTGCACGTTCCAGCATGACAACGATCCAAAACACAAGGCCAAGTTGACCTGTAATTGGCTACAGCAGAACAAAGTGAAGGTTCTGGAGTGACCATCTCAGTCTCCTGACCTCAGTATCATTGAGCCACTCTGGGGAAATCTCAAGCATGCAGTTCATGCTAGACAGCCCAGGAATTTACAAGAACTGGAGGCTTTTTGCCAAGAAGAGTGGGCAGCTTTACCATCTGAGAAAATAAAGAACCTCTTCCACAGCTACTACAAAAAAACTTCAAGCTGTCATTGATGTTAGAGGAAGCAATACATGGTATTAAGAACTGGGGTATGTGAACTTTTGATCAGGGTCATTTGGATGTTTTTGGTTGTTATTAAGATTTAAAAAGAGAAAACACAGTAATTTGATGATAAATGGCTTCACCCAACCAATAACCATGAGTGGGAAAAACAGGTTGTTTTATCATCATTCATATTCTCTGAAACAAGGCCACGAAAGCAAAAATTCTGCCGGGGTATGTAAACTTTTGAGCACAACTGTATATCTGTGTGTATATATATATGTGTATATATACATACAGTACAGACCAAAAGTTTGGACACACCTTCTCATTTAAAGATTTTTCTGTATTTTCATGACTATGA
Source organism: Phyllobates terribilis (assembly GCF_046119375.1). Classification (NCBI taxonomy): domain Eukaryota; kingdom Metazoa; phylum Chordata; class Amphibia; order Anura; family Dendrobatidae; genus Phyllobates; species Phyllobates terribilis. The sequence continues at coordinate 5,136,093 of NW_027362771.1, read as the reverse complement.
AAATTGTACATTCACACTGAAGGCATCAAAACTATGAATTAGCACATGTGGAATTATAACAAAAAAGTGTGAAACAACTGAAAATATGTCTTATATTCTAGGTTCTTCAAAGTAGCCACCTTTTGCTTTGATGACTGCTTTGCACACTCTTGGCATTCTCTTGAAGAGCTTCAAGAGGTAGTCACCGGAAATGGTCTTCCAACAATCTTGAAGGAGTTCCCAGAGATGCTTAGCACTTGTGGGCCCTTTTGCCTTCACTCTGCGGTCCAGCTCACCCCAAACCATCTCGATTGGGTTCAGGTCTGGTGACTGTGGAGGACAGGTCATCTGGCTTAGCACCCCATCACTCTCCTTCTTGGTCAAATAGCCCTTACACAGCCTGGAGGTGTGTTTGGGGTCATTGCCCTGTTGAAAAATAAATGATGGTCCAACTAAACGCAAACCGGATGGAATAGCATGCCACTGCAAGATGCTGTGGTAGTCATGCTGGTTCAGTATGCCTTAAATTTTAAATAAATCCCCAACAGTGTCACCAGCAAAGCACCCCCACACCATCACACCTCCTCCTCCATGCTTCACAGTGGGAACCAGGCATGTAGAGTCCATTCGTTCACCTTTTCGGCATCGCACAAAGACACGGTGGTTGGAACCAAAGATCCTCAGACCAAAGCACAGATTTCCACTGGTCTAATGTCTCTTCTGCTTGTTGCCTGTCCTTAGCAGTGGTTTCCTAGCAGCTATTTTACCATGAAGGCCTGCTGTACAAAGTCTCCTCTTAACAGTTGTTGAAGAGATGTGTCTGCTGCTAGAACTCTGTGTGGCATTGACCTGGTCTCTAATCTGAGCTGCTGTTAACCTGCAATTTCTGAGGCTGTTGACTTGGATAAACTTATCCTCAGAAGCAGAGGTGACTCTTGGTCTTCCTTTCCTGGGGCGGTCCTCATGTGAGCCAGTTTCTTTGTAGCGCTTGATGGTTTTTGCAACTGCACTTGGGGACACTTTCAAAGTTTTCCCAATTTTTCGGACTGACTGACCTTCATTTATTAAAGTAATGATGGCCACTCGTTTTTCTTTACTTAGCTGTTTTTTTCTTGCCATAATACAAATTCTAACAGTCTATTCAGTAGGACTATCAGCTGTGTATCCACCAGACTTCTGCACAACACAACTGATGGTCCCAACCCCTTTTATAAGGCAAGAAATACCACTTATTAAACCTGACAGGGCACACCTGTGAAGTGAAAACCATTTCCGGTGACTACCTCTTGAAGCTCATCAAGAGAATGCCAAGAGTGTGCAAAACAGTCATCAAAGCAAAAGGTGGCTACTTTGAAGAACCTAGAATATAAGACATATTTTCAGTTGTTTCATACTTTTTTGTTAAGTATATAATTCCACATGTGTTAATTCATAGTTTTGATGCCTTCAGTGTGAATGTACAATTTTCATAGTCATGAAAATGCTGAAAAATCTTTAAATGAGAAGGTGTGTCCAAACTTTTGGTCTGTACTGTATATATACACATATATACAGCTCTGGCAAAAAATTAACAGACCACTGCAAAATCTTCATTTTATCTGACTTTTCTCTTTATAGGTATATTTTTGAGTAAAATATACATTGTTTTATTCTATAAGCTAAAAATGTTGTATTTATTTGCAGCAAATGAGAAATCATCAAAATAATAAAAAAGAAACAGTGCTTTCAGACCTCAAATAATGCAAAGAAAACAAGTTTTTATTCATTTAGAAACAACAATACTCATGTTTTAACTCAGGAAGAGTTTAGAATCATTATTTTTTGGAATAACCATGATTCGTAATCACAGCTTTCATGCGTCTTGGCATGCTTTCCACCAGTCTTTTACACTACTTTTGGGTGACCTTATGCCTCTCCTGGCACAAAAATTTAAGCAGTTCTTCTTTTTTTGATGGCTTGTGACTTTCCATCTTCCTCTTGATTACATTCCAGCGGTTTTCAATGCGGTTCAGGTCTGGAGATTAGGCTGGCCATGACAGGGTCTTGATGTGGTGCTCCTTCATCCACACATTGCTTGACCTAGCTGTGTGGCATGGGGCATTGTCCTGCTGGAAAAAAAAACAGTCCTCAGAGTTGGGGAACATTGCCTGAGCAGAAAAAAGCAAGTGTTTTTCAAGGATAACCTTGTATGCTTCTTCTTTCATACAGAGGAGAAAAAAAGTATTTAGTCAGCCACCAATTGTGCAAGTTCTCCCACGTAAAAAGATAAGAGGTCTGTAATTGACATCATAGGTAGACCTCAACTATGAGAGACAAACTGAGAAAACAAATCCTGAAAATCACATTATCTGATCTGGAAAGAATTTTTTTTTCAAATTTTGGTGGAAAATAAGTATTTGGTCAATTACAAACAAGCAAGATTTTTGGCTCTCACAGACCTGTAACTTCTTTTTTAAGAGGCTCCTCTGTACTCCACTCATTACCTGTAGTACTGGCACCTGTTTGAACTTGTTAGCAGTATAAAAGACACCTGTCCGCAACCTCAAACAGTCACTCCAAACTCCACTGTGAAGCACCAAAGAGCTTTCGAAGGACACCAGAAACAAAATTGTAGCCCTACACCAGGCTGGGAAGACTGAATCTGCGATAGGCAAACAGCTTGGTGTGAAGAAATACACTGTGGGAGCAATAATTAGAAAATGGAAGACATACAAGACCACTGATAATCTCCATCGATCTGGGACTTCACACAAGATCTCACCCCGTGGGGTCAAAATGATCTCAAGAACGGTGAATAAAAAAAAAACAGAACCACACGGGGGGACCTAGTGAATGACCTGCAGAGAGCTGGGACCAATGTTAAACAGGCTACCATCAGTAACACACTACGCCGCCAGGGACTCCGGATCCTGCAGTGCCAGACATGTACCCCTGCTTAAATCATTACATGTCTGGGCCCTAGTGAAGTTTGCTAGAGAGCATTTGGATGGTCCAGAAGAGTATTGGGAGAATGTCATATGGTCAGATGAAACCAAAGAAGAACTGTTTGGTAGAAACCCAACTCGTCGTGTTTGGAGGAGAAAGAATGCTGAGTTGCATGCAAAGAACACCATACCTACTGTGAAGTATGGGGGGTGGCAACATCATGCTTTGGGGCTGTTTCTCTGCCAAGGGACTAAGACGACTGATCCGTGTACATGAAAGAACGAATGGGGCCAGGTATCGGGAGATTTTGAGTGCAAACCTCCTTCCATCAGCAAGGGCATTGAATATGAAACGTGGCTGGGTCTTAAAGCATGACAATGATCCCAAACACACCGCCAGGGCAACGTAGGAGTGGCTTCGTAAGAAGCATTTCAAGGTCCTGGAGTGGCCTTGCTAGTCTCCAGATCTAAACCCTATAGGAAACCTTTGGAGGGATTTGAAAGTCTGTGTTGCCCAGCGACAGCCCCAAAACATCACTGCTTTAGGGGGGATCTGCATGGAGGAATGGGTCAACATACCAGCAACAGTGTGTGCCAACCTTGTGAAGACTTAGAGAAAACGTTTGACCTCTGTCATTGCCAACAAAGGATTTGTAACAAAGTATTGAGATGAAGTTTTGTATTTGACCAAATACTTATTTTCCACCAAAATTTGAAAAAAAAAATTCATTCCAAATCAGACAATGTGATTTTCAGGATTTGTTTTCTTATTTTGTCTCTCATAGTTGAGGTTTGCCTATGATGTCAATTACAGGCCTCTCTCATCTCTTTAAGTGGGAGAACTTGCACAATTGGTGGCTGACTAAATACTTTTTTTTTCCACACTATACGTCCTTCGCAAAGATTAACCTGCCCAATTCCAGCCTTGCTGAAGTATCCCCAGATCATCACTGATCCTCCACCAAATTTCACAGTGGGTGCAAGACACTGTGGCTTGTATGCCTCTCCAGGTCTCCGTCTAACCATTAGACGACCAGGTGTTGGCAAAGCTGAAAATTAGACTCATCAGAGAAGATTACCTTACTCAAGTCCTCTATGGTCCAATGCTTATGGTCTTTGGCAAACTTCAGCCTGGCTCTCCTTTGCTTCTTATTGATGAAAGGCTTTTTTTCTAGCTTTACATGACTTGAGGTCTGCCTCTAAAAGCCTGTTACGCACTGTTCTTGCCGTGCACTTCACCCCAGCTGCCATTTGCCATTCCTTTTGTAGGTCACTTGATGTAATCCTGCGGTTGCTGAGTGACATTTGAATAAGATTACGGTCATCCCGGTCAGTGGAGAGTCGCTTTCGCCCTCTGCCGGTCTGTAGCTTTGTTGTCCCCAATGTCTGCTGCTTGACCTTGTTGTAATGGACTGCCATCTTCGAAATTTTAAGGATGGAGGCAACATGATGCTCACTGTATCCCTCTGCTAGTAAAGCCAGAATTGAGCCCTTCTTTTCCTCACTCAAGACTTTTCTTTTCAACTCCTTTGGCATGGTTAAAAGTTATTTTTTCATTCAAATTACTTTTGGGCTATTCCTAGCACTTGTTTTGCCATCCAGCTTACAAGAGGATTGTGGAGACCACAACAGTGTTTTTATACTTTCCCTTGTTACATAAAATTTGGTTCTGGTGATAACCTAATCAGAAGCACATTAAGTAGAATGAGGTGCACTTTGGTTGGAATTCAACTGGCACTGGAATGGAATGGCTGTCAGACATGTAGAGATGGTGATTTTTACAAAATTGTGCAGTGGTCTCTTAATATGCATATATGAGTAAACCCGTAAAGAACATCAGTATATGAAGATGTATCATGAATATATGAAGCAAGTATGTACCACTAGATCAATAAAGTGCCACAGTGCTAATACAGATAGTACTCAGGCGAGTATAGTAGTGCAAAAAGAAAAAAACATGTGGCTATTAGCACTGCGGCACTTTATGGATCTAGTGGTACATACTTGCTTCATATATTCATGATACATCTACATATACTGGATGTTTACTCATATATGCATGGATGCATTTCATTATATACTGTATATTATATACTTTACATAAGATATTAATACCTGCATCCTTTTGCACTGATGCATCTTTTCTAACTATTGTAATAGGCTTCAACTATAGGAAATAACATTATATATGAACATGATAGTGTTTTTGCATAATGTTCCCCACACCATCGATGTATGTTTTTAAATGATTTTTTGTGGCAATTTCTCCCTTGTCTTTTAATTATATTGAATAAAGTTTATTATTTTGGCAGCACGGTGGCTCAGTGATTAGTACTGCAGCCTTGCAGCTCTGGGGTCCTGGGTTCAAATCCCACCAAGGACAACATCTGCAAGGAGTTTGTATGTTCTCCTCATGTTTGCGTGGATTTCCTCTGGGTTCTCCGGTTTCCTCCCACATTCCAAAGACCTACAGATAGGGAATATGAATTGTGAGCTCCAATGGGGACAGTGCCGATAATGTCTGTAAAGCGCTGTGGAAATAATGGCGCTATGTACGTGGATTAAATAAATAAAAATGTAGTAGATTTCAGAATTTGGATTTTGTATTTCTCAATAGGTTTCTAGACTGCTATTGATACATTATCAAATTATATGTATATGTATTTAATTCACATATGTTTGCAACAAGTTATAACAGCCAAAAGGTGCTCTACTTAAAGGAAATCTGCCACCTAATCTTAGAGCAGCATGATGTAGGGGAAAAGACCCTGATTCAAGCAGTTTGTTACTTAGGCGGTGTGCCCACTATGTGTTTTTCAAGCGTTTTTGCCGCGGAATTTCCGCAGCAAAAACGCTTGGTAATACGTACCCCATGGTCCCCAATGATAATCCGCATGTGCTGTGCTCATGCTGCTTTAATTTCCGCTGCGGATTATCATTGCGGAAAAATCCGCAGCATGTCCATTATTTTTGCGGAAACCCGACGTAATTGCCGCCATTGACAGGCATTGAATCGCATAATATCCGCATGACTACATGTGCACATGCGGATATTAAGCGATTCAATGTGCAGATGGTACCCGGGTCTGGAGAAGAGGAGACTCTTCTCCAGACCCGTGTACCATAGTACCTGTTAAAAAAAAAGAAAAAAAGAATTTAAAAGAAAAAAATAAAAAATATACTCACCTTCCGATGGCCCACGGACGCCCCTCTCTGGTGCATCCTGGCTCCCCGGTGGCTCGCGATGGTGTAAAAGGACCTTCGCACAAGTTGATCACAGCATTGTGGGTGGGGGCAAGGGGGAGGTGAACGCAGATACTCACCTCTCCTGCTGGTGTCCAACGCTGTCTGCCGCGTCTCCTGGATGTTGCCATGATGACCCGATGTCGTCATAACAACATCAGGGTCACCAGACTGCAGGAAGATACTTTGGTCATGCGCAGTGCATGACCAAAGTATCTTCTCCCTCTGCAGCAGTGATCGCCTGTATAGCACAGGGAGCTGCTGCTGCTCTCTATTCTATACAGGCGATCTGAAAATAAAAAGTGAAAGTCCCATAGTGGGACAAGGTGTAGAAGTAAAAAAAAAGAATCAGAATGTGAAAAAAAAAAATTGTTAAAATATTTAAAAAAATGAAAAAAATAATCAAAAAAAAATAAAAATATATTGTACCCATAAATAAATATTATTGTGGGGAAAAAAAAAAAGATAAAAGTACCCATATATGGTATCGCCTCGTCCGGAACGTCCTGTCCTATAAAACTGTCCCACTAGTTAACCTCTTTAGTGATCACGGTAAAAAAAAGAAAACAAAGCAAAAAAACATGCTTTGTCATCATACCGCCAAACAAAAAATGCAATAAAACGCGAACAAAAAGATGAATGCAAATAAAAACGGTACCGCTGAAAACGTCATCTTGTCCCGCAAAAAACAAGCTGCCATACAGCTTCATTGGCCGAAAAATAAAAAAGTTATAGCTCTCAGAATAAAGCGATACAAAAAAATATTTTTTCTATAAAATAGTTTTTATTGTGTAAAAGCGCCAAAACATAAAAAAAGCAATAGAAATGTAGTACCACTGTAATCAATTTTACCACATGCGGAACAGTATATAAAAAAAAAAAAAACAATTCCGGAATTGTTTGTTTTTGTTTATTCTCCCTCCCAAAAATCGGAATAGAAAGCAATCAAAAAATGTCACGTGCCCAAAAATGGTACCAATAAAAACGTCAACTTGTCCCGCAAAACAGCAAGCTGTCCCATGAATCTGTCGACTGAAATACGGAAAAATTATAGCTCTCAAAATATGGCGATGCAAAAACTAGTCTTCGCAAAAAAAAAAGTCTTTTAGTGTGTGACACCTGTCAATCATAAAAACCCGATATTAATCTGGTATCACTGTAAACGCACCGACTCAAAGAATAAAGGGGTCTAATCACTTATACCGCACGAGGAACGGCGTAAAAAATAAACTCTAGGGTCAGGGTTGTACTACGGTTAGGGTTGTGCTAGAGTTAGGGTTAGAGTTAGGGTTGGGATTTTTTCACAAGTAAAGAAAATGATGACAACATGGCGACTAGTGAGCGCAAGTGTTCGCTACTTGAGTTTGCATCGGGTGCTCGGGTATGCACCAAGTATCGTGGGTGCTGGAGTGATATACTCAAGTCTCCGCCCCAAATGTTTTGCAGCTGTTGTACAGCCAAAAAAAACTCACGGGGATTGCCTGCCATGCACGAGCGATCCCTGCATATTGTTTTTTTTGGGGTGTCTAATAACTGTGAAACATGCAGGCAGGGACTCGATCATGTCACTTGAGCACCCGCAATACATGGTGCATACCTGAGTATCTGATGCAAACTCAAGTAGCGAGCACTTGCTCTCAAGACTAATGACAACTTATTCAATAAGATGACCTAATGTTATCAAGTTCTGTGTCGTACCTCTGGGTTCAAAATGTTCACTATACCCCTTGATAAAATCCTTGAGGGGTGTAGTTTCCAAAATGGGGTCACTTGTGGGGGGTTTCCACTGTTTAGGCACATCAGGACTTTCAAAAAGTCAAATGGCTCTCCTTCCCTTCCGAGCCCTGCCGTACGCCCAGACAGTGGTTTTCCTCCACATATGGGGTATCGGCGTGCTCAGGAGGAATTGCACAACAAATTGCATGGTGCAATTTCTCCTGTTACCTTTATGAAAATGCAAAATTGAAGGCTGAAAAACATTTTTGTTGCAAAAATGTGAACATTTTATAAAATAAAATTGGGTTCTAAATTAATATTTTTGTGAAAAAAGTTAAATGTTCATTGTTATCTTCCACATTCCAAAAAATCCTGTGAAGCACCTGAAGGTTTTGAGCACCTTGAGGGGTGCAGTTTTTAGAATGGTGTCACATTTGGGTATTTTCTGTCATAAATGCCCCTCAAAGTCACTTCAAATGTGATGTGGTCCCTAAAAAAATTGTTTTGTAAATTTTGTTGGAAAATTTAGAAATCGCTGGTCAACTTTTAACCTTTATAGCTCCCTATCAAAAAAAAATTTTGGTTCCAAAATTGTGCTGATTTAAAGTAGACATGATGGAAATGTTATTTATTAACTATTTTGTGTGACACATCTCTCCGATTTAAGGGCATAAAAATTCCAATTTTGAAAATTGCAAAATTCTCAGAATTTTTCCAAATTTCCCTTTTTTTCACAAATAAACGCAAGAGTTATAAATTTTATCACTATCATGAAGTACGTCACGAAAAAACAATCACAGAATCAGGGGGATCCGTTGAAGCATTCCAGAGTAATTACCTCATAAAGTGACAGTGGTCAGAATTGTAAAAATTGGCCCGGTCATTAATGTGCAAACCACCCTCGGAGGTAAAGGGGTTAATGTTGATGTTTATGGCTTACAGCCAATGAAAACACAAAAGTCATTATCTCAGTAAATTAGAATACTTTATAACACCAGCTTGAAAAATGATTTTAAAATCCGAAATTTTGGCCTGCTGAAATGTATGTTCAGTAAATGCTCTCAATACTTGGTCGGGGCTCCTTTTGCATCAATTACTGCATCAATGCGGCGTGGCATGGAAGCGATCAGCCTGTGCCACTGCTGAGGTGTTATGGAAGCCCAGGTTGCTTTGACAGCAGCCTTCAGCTCATCTGCATTGTTGGGTCTGGTGTCTCTCATCTTCCTCTTGACAATACCCCACAGATTCTGCATGGGGTTAAGGACAGGCGAGTTTGCTGGCCTATCAAGCACAGTGATACTGTTGTTTTTAAGCCAGGTAATGGTACTTTTGGCAGTGTGGACAGGTGCCAAGTCCTGCTGGAGAATGAAATTTCCATCTCCAAAAGCTTGTCGGCAGACGGGAGCATGAAGTGCTCTAAAATTTCCTGGTAGACAGCTGCGCTTGCTTTGGCCTTGATAAAACACAGTGGACCTACACCAGCAGATGACATGGCTCCCCAAACCATCACTGATTATGGACGCTTCTGATGTTGTCTATTGGTCATGAGTGGCTTGACACAAGGAATGCGACACTTGTAGCTCATGTCCTGGGTACGTCTGTGTGTGGTGGCTCTTGAAGCAATGACTCCAGCAGCAGTCCACTCCTTGTGAATCTCCCCCAAATTTTTGAATGGCCTTTTCTTAACAATCTTTTCAAGGCTGCGGTTATCCCGCTTGCTTGTGCACCTTTTTCTACCACACTTTTTCCTTCCACTCAACCTTCCATTAATATGCTTGGATACAGCACTCAATGATCAGCCAGCTTCTTTAGCAATGACCTTTTGTGGCTTACCCTCCTTGTGGAGTGTGTCAATGACTGCCTTCTGGACATCTGTCAAGTCAGCAGTCTTCCCCATGATTGTGTAGCCTACTGAAACAGACTAAGGGACCTTTTTAAAGGTGTAGGAATCCTTTGCAGGTGTTTTTTGTTAATTATTCTAATTTACTGAGATAATGACTTTTGTGTTTTCATTGGCTGTAAGCCATAATCATCACCATTAACAGAAATAAACACGTGAAATAGATCACTCTGTTTGTAATGACTCTATATAATATGAGTTTTACTTTTTGTATTGAAGAACTAAAATAAATTAACTTTTTGATGATCTAATTTTGTGAGAAACATCTGTAGTAGGATCAGACAATCTGCAGCATCAAAAACTCACAAAATACTCATCATGGGAACGTAGCCCTAAAGCCTAAAAAAACACAATTCCCCTGTATGTTCCATATTTTTTTTTCTGCAATACAGTGCCAGATAAACTATACTTTTTTATTTAGTGCTAGCTTTTTATGGCCTATATCATGGCTCTGTATATTCCCCCGTCCTGCACTGGACTCTTTGGAATTTTTTTTTTTTTTACCCCTTTTTTTTCTTTTTTTTTTTTTTGTTAATATATTTTTTGAGTGTATGTGTGTAAGAACTTTAAGCTGCGTAGTTAAAAGCTGCATAATTAAAGACACTCTCATTGAGAATGAGAATCCTTTGAGTAACACCCCCTTGGTGGAGAGTATAAAAAATAAAATAAAACCAGATAAAAAGACTCATATCCATAAAACCGTTTTTATATTTAAAAAAAAAAAATACTTGTGGGAACAGTGGAAATAAAATAATAGGAAATATTGGCCTCTCTTGACCTGGTGTCATCTTTAATAGTAGTATTAATATTTTGGGATCAATGAGACTTTGATTTCTGACTTTTGGAAGAATGAACAAAAAAAAAGCACTGGTCTCACTTGTGTTTCGTTTACTTTTGTTTTTTACGGAGTGTAATATAAATGACATGGTAATTTTATTCTACAGTTCAGTATGATAATACATTTTTGGTTACTGCTGCTGTGTAATAAAAATCTTTTTTTTCCCCCACAGTGCTATATGAGGAGCTTGGATTTTTTTTCCCTCAGGATAAGTTGATATTTTCACTTATACAATTTTTTTGTGACTACAACTTTTTGTAAAATAATTTTTTATTCCATATTTTGAGTGGCAGGGTGACAAGGAAAAACAAAACATTTTTAGCATATGCAAGTTTTGTTCTTGTTTTTATTTTGTATCTTACGGCTTTTACCATACTGGTTAAATAGTGATGACTGCATAGATCAGGTTATTCCGGACACATCAATTCCAATTTTTTTGTACTTTTTATTTTTTTTACTTAAGTAGGTTTCTCCCATTTTTGTAAGCCAAAACCAGAAGTGGGTACAAAATAGGGTGGAATTGTAAATGGTTTTATTATAGATCACTTCTGGTTTTGGCTTGGAAATACTGATGAAAGGCTAACCTGTGATTAGGGCCTTAGAGCCCGTAGTTACAGAATGGAAAGCATGTTATACAATTCTATTTGTGTTGTATCGATTCTACATTAGAATTAGATATTTGACTTTGTATCTCTATGTATAATACTCACACTTATATTCATTTTCAGAAATTGTTAGAGTGCAAACTCAGAGACGAAGACGAGAAGAACTTCCACATGACTGTTCAGCTGAAAATATAGCTAATAGTAAAGCTCTGTCTGTCAGTGGTTTTAATCCAGTTTCCAACAGTAAACAAGATGAAAAAGAAAATCTAGTTTTGTTGTCCGAAGGCTGTACTAAGTCTCCTGGAGAGGAATCTGCATCTTGTGCTTATCATGATGTACCTGAGAGTCAAGATATACAAAGCAATACCCAACCTACGAAGGAGCGTAAGCGAGTAAGAATAGCAGAAGACCTAAATGACCCTCATACATTAAGTAACAAAGACATAACATCTACCTCCCCAAGGTCAGTGCAGCCTACAGTTCTTGAACGCAGCGATCAAGAAGGACCTAGGTCTTTTATCTGTCGTTTACTGAACTATGCTCTCCGACTCCTTCTGTTTTTCTTAAACTTTGCATGGTATCTTTTTCCTAGTTTTCGGCTTTCTCAGCTTAAAATTTTCAGCCCTTTCAAAAAAAATTAATGGGTGCATCTTTTTTTTTTTAAGGGAAAAAAAGTTTGAGTATTTTAACTTTTTTTAAAATGTGATTTGTAATTTAATATTAATAGAAAACAATGTTAATTCAGCACTGACATTTCAGTATTAGTAATGGCTGTTTTTGCTTTAAATGCCTAGTAACATGTACTTATTCAATAAGCTAACTTTGTGTTTGTGTGTGCCATTTTTCCCTTCAATAAATTAAGTTATCAATGCTGAAATGTTTACTTCTGTGTATTCTAAATTTTACAAATATGTAATGACACAAAACTTGAACATTCAAGAGAAACCATTATATAAGGTTTTATTATATAAAATGATTAAATAAAAGCATTATCGGCCAATAGAGAAAGCAGAAAAATCCAGCTCGCAGATAAAGTCCAAAAAAGTGCATTTTATTTTCCAAGGTACATGCAGCAAAGATTAAAATTGATACAATCCAAGTGGATGGTATCTTGACAAAGAGCGCTTGCCTCTCGAAATGCGTTGAAAGATGCCTGCATTCTCTTTTTTGTGAATACACAATTTTAATCTTTGCTTCATGTACCTTGGAAAATAAAATGCAGTTTTTTGGACTTTATCTGCGAGCTGGATTTTTCTGCTTTCTCTGTTGGATGTTGCGCACTGCCCAGGTGCTATCCGTGCTCCAGACATGTGGAACTGCAGGTGGTGAGCTGGATTTACTTCTGTGCTTATAAGCCAATGCCTATCAATCTATTTCATAGCAGGGTCCAAAACTAGCTAAATGAATTGACCTCTTGGATCCTGAGCTTCTGTTTGAGACTCTAATCTCATACTTATTCCCTGGGAACAATATATCACATTTGATAATGTGTTCACTCTGAATGAAGGAAAGTGTCTCAATTGGCTCACGTTAACTGAAAGTCTCAAAAATTGTTTCTCTTTCAAGCGACCAAATAAACTTGATAAAACGTTGATAAATGTTGTGCATGTGTGTTTGAAATGTACATTAAAGGGGTTGTACCACGAACAAAAGTATATTTTATTCAACAGAAAAATGTTCCTGTCCCAAGATAATCTTATAAATGTGCATGTGTTATGTACCGTGTAATGGCCGTGTCTGACAGTGCAGGAGCGTGGTCTGATCATACACAGTTGATGATATTTTAATCTTGTGAGAAGCACCTGTGTGTACAGTACAGACCAAAAGTTTGGACACACCTTCACATTTAAAGATTTTTCTGTATTTTCATGACTATGAAAATTGTACTTTCACACTGAAGGCATCAAAACTATGAATTAACACATGTGGAATTATATACTTAACAAAAAAGTAGTGTGAAACAACTGAAAATATGTCTTATATTCTAGGTTCTTCAAAGTAGCCACCTTTTGCTTGATAACTGCTTTGCACACTCTTGGCATTCTCTTGATGAGCTTCAAGAGGTAGTCACCAGAAATGGTCTTCCAACAATCTTGAAGGAACCAGGTTTAACAAGTGGGATTTCTTGCCTTATAAATGGGGTTGGGACCATCAGTTGTGTTGTGCAAAAGTCTGGTGGATACACAGCTGATAGTCCTAGTGAATAGACTGTTAGAATTTGTATTATGGCAAGAAAAAAGCAGCTAAGTAAAGAAAAACGAGTGCCCATCATTACTTTAAGAAATGAAGGTCAGTCAGTCTGAAAAATTGGGAAAACTTTGAAAGTGTCCCCAAGTGCAGTTGAAAAAACCATGAAGCGCTACAAAGAAACTGTCTCACATGAGTACCGCCCCAGGAAAGGAAGACCAAGAGTCACCTCTGCTTCTGAGGATAAGTTTATCCGAGTCACTAGCCTCAGAAATTGCAGGTTAACAGCAGCTCAGATTAGAGACCAGGTTAATGCCACACAGAGTTCTAGCAGCAGACACATCTCTTCAACAACTGTTAAGAGGAGACTTTGTGCAGCAGGCTTTCATGGTAAAATAGCTGCAAGGAAATCACTGCTAAGGACAGGCAACAAGTAGAAGAGACTTATTTGGGCTAAAGAACACAAGGAATGGACATTAGACCAGTGGAAATCTGTGCTTTGGTCTGAGGAGTCCAAATTTGAGATCTTTGGTTCCAACCATCGTGTCTTTGTGCAACGCAGAAAAGGTGAACGGATGGATTCTACGTGCCTGGTTCCCACCGTGAAGCATGGAGGAGGAGGTGAGATGGTGTGGGGGTGCTTTGCTGGTGACACTGTTGGGGATTTATTTAAAATTTAAGGCATACTGAACCAGCATGGCTACCACAGCATCTTGCAGTGGCATGCTATTCCATCCGGTTTGCGTTTAGTTGGACCATCATTTATTTTTCAACAGGACAATGACCCCAAACACACCTCCAGGCTGTGTAAGGGCTATTTGACCAAGAGTGAGAGTGATGGGGTGCTACGCCAGATGACCTGGCCTCCACAGTCACAAGACCTGAACCCAATCGAGATGGTTTGGGGTGAGCTGGACCGCAGAGTGAAGGCAAAAGGGCCCACAAGTGCTAAGCATCTCTGGGAACTCCTTCAAGATTGTTGGAAGACCATTTCCGGTGACTACCTCTTGAAGCTCATCAAGAGAATGCCAAGAGTGTGCAAAGCAGTCATCAAAGCAAAAGGTGGCTACTTTGAAGAACCTAGAATATAAGACATATTCTCAGTTGTTTCACACTTTTTTGTTAAGTATATAATTCCACATGTGTTAATTCATTGTTTTGATGCCTTCAGTGTGAAAGTACAATTTTCATAGTCAAGAAAATACAGAAAAATCTTTAAATGAGAAAGTGTGTCCAAACTTTTGGTCTGCACAGTGTTTGTGTTTGTGTGTGTGTGTATGTATATATATATATATATATATATATATATATATATAGCCATAAAACATTGTATTGAGTCCATAGATCTTACCAGCTTATATACATATAAGATAAACATGGATTTCTCTGGAACAAGTCATCGGTTCACTTTGATATTTGTATCATTTTATACAGCTTTCTATGACCTAAATGCCAATATCAACTTCTTAGTAGGGTTGATCCAACTAATAGATTCCCTTTAAGCCCTTGATCTATGTTTGAAAAAATGGCCAAAAATACCAACTTTACCAATTATTTACATGCAGTGTTGTTTTCGACAATAAGGCAATTAGGTGGTGGTATAATTCTCAAGTTGCTATTATATAGTCTAAATGCAAGTGCTCCAATGACTTTCCGGTGGTATCTTTTTTTTACTTAATTGTGTTTAAAAGCAGTGATTTCTTTGGTTGCTGATGAGAAATCAAATTAAGGTGATAACTATATGCAGCCCCAGCAGAAGCTCTGTCCTAACATCTCTAGCCATGCATAATTTTTCAAGAGAAGTATTAAAATTAGAATGACTGTTTGCCTGTAGGTCATCTACTGGAGATTCAAGATTTGAAGTAACAAATGCTGATGAGGAGAAAAGCTTGCGAAAGTATGAGAGGAAATCAAGACCTAAAGCTCAACCTGTCCTTCATGTGTCATCAAAGCCACCCCCAGGAACACAATGTCCGCAGCAATAATACAGCTTTTGTCGTCATTTTGCCACATACAGATACTTAGAATTATAATTTACCATATACATACAGAGTAAGTTTTCTAACAAGGTAACATAAAAATAAGATTTCCCTCATTTAGGCTCACTTCCGGCTCAAACATGCATTGTTCGTTCTCTTTTGCTTATTTTTGACTAGAATTGAATTGTTTCCATATCATTTGCTAGCTATGCATCTGTTTATAAAATATTTCAGGTCTATATGGCAAAAGAACCTCAGAAGAGTAATACCTATTTTGCTTTCACTAGAATATTATTTCAGAATGATAACTTGTAGAATAGCTCACTTACTTTGGGATTACTATATAGTAAGCGTGAAATTTCTTTTTACATTTTAAAATATTTATCATCTTTAAGATGTAGAGAGCAATGCAGTCACTTATATAGAATTTCAGATCGGTGCGTGTCATATACTCGCACTCCACTGATCAGCTGTTATTAGCTCATGTGTTGGTCAGTTGTAAACATTGAACAGAGATGAACAACACAGCTCTATATAATAAATTCCTGTTCTGTTAGATAGGATAGGAGTTGTCCTGCAGTATCTGGCAGCAGTCGTTACACATTGTATGGAGCTGTTTGGTTTGCTCGATAAAGTTGATGTAAACACTGAACTAAGCTAATAACGATTTGTAATTATTTTATATGCCTTGAAAACTCCTTAAAATACTTATTTTTAAGCATCAAGCAAACATTAAATTTACCTAAATGTAATGAACTGTAATCTTGTTAGCTTTTTGATATGCAATCCTGGTTGTAAAACTGATTGCTAAAGTTTTTTCCAGTTTTATGTAATTAAAGTTGTAATCATTCTAGAATAAAAAAGTACTGAAAGTTTCTAATACATATGGTTTCTATTCTTTATTCCAAAATCTCTGCGCTGTCTCTGTAAAAATTCATTATTTGTTAAGGTTGAAATATGTTGTGATTATGAGCTACGTTCCTAATCAGCTGGGCAAAAAGCGTATAGTTCAATTTAGGTTGAGAACACACAGTAAAGTTGGTTGAACGTGGCTGAAACTTAGCCCATCCTGGGTGGCCAATGGCCTCATGATTTTAGAAATGCAGGTTGTCAGCCTCATCACCCTAAATTAAGAAGTAAAAGCAAAACTGGGAGAAGCTAAATTAAACATTAATGAAATTATTTGCAATGGCCTGAGTCATTCTAAATATAACTGCCTTGCGTTGGAAGATATTAAATATATTGTGGCAATCCATATATTTCTAATTACATATGCAAGGCAACACTGAGCAGATCCGCTACAAAAAAAATTGTGTACTTTTATGGGTTTTTTTTTTTTTTTTTCATCATAATATTTATTAATGGGTACATTATTTATATATATATATTTTTAATATTTTTACAATTATTTTTTTTTACTTTTATTCTTTCTCCCACTATGGGACTTTCACTTTTTTTATTCTGATCGCCTGTATAGCATAGGGATGGAGCAGGCTGTCAGCGCTGCAGATGCAGATGATACTTTGGTCATGCACTGCACATGACCAAAATATCTTCCTGCTGTCTGATGACCCGGATGTTGTCATAACGACATCGGGTCGTCATGGCAACATCCGGGAAGCCGCGGCAAACATTGCGAGTATTACGATCACCTCCCCTTGCCCCTGCAATGCTGCGATCGACATCTATCGCAACATTGCAAGGATTAATGTGCCGTGGAGCGGTGCGGGACTGCTCCCTGCACATCGCACCGGGTGTCAGCTGTGACAATCAGCTGACACCCGGTAACGATCGCGCCCGTACAGCCTGTGTGCGGGTGTGATCGCAAAGACGTACTAATACTTATCAGGCTCTTAAAGCCCAGGGCGCAGATACGTATTAGTACGTCATGGGCTTTAAAGGGGTTAATATCATATAATCCTATTGTAAGACATTTAATGTTTGCTATTGTCAAGTCAATTGATCATATAGCAAAAGTAGGGAATTGAATAATAGAAATAGTCAGTAAATGAGTTAATTCAAATATTCCTTATGACTGCAAATAGCTCACATTCCTAATTCCTTTCCATATGTAAAGTAATGATTCTATATACATGGACCAACCCTATTTTACCGGCCTCCCAAATTAAAATAACTTTGAATGATAATAATAGTAATTATAATAATACTAATATCCCAATCCCAAATAATCTTAGGTGTTGGTTCATCAACCAGCGGTTGGGCATAAAGCTGTTTAAGTTGCTCAAATTTGTGACAATTAAATGTTGTGAAAATTTTTCCAACTTGTGGCACTTCTACACCTTACTGTCTTCACCAACTTCTCAGAAAGTGAAAGGAGTGCAGACTAGGCATGTCCAAGCGCTCCCAACAAATTCATCATAATTTTCCACACAAGAGTGCCACAAATAAAACAGAAATGTACTCAAATCAGAAACTGGAGTACATTTCAGTTTTTAGCCTTATAGACATTGAAAAATAGGTCAAATTTATTAATTCCCTTCAGTGCCCACATTTGTAAGCCTGTCTTGATAATTAATCAAGTTTAAATGAAAACACCATAAAATATCCGAAAAATCTAGGCTATTTCGCAACCGTTTTCTGCATGACCTTTCAAATGGTGGGATGTGGAGAGGAGATGGTACTGATTGTGGCAATAGATTCACCCAACAAATTCATAAAGTGTCAGTGTTACTTAGTCAGAAATGTTACTTCAAACATTTCTGGCCTATGTGTGAGGAGGTGCACAGCGATATGCTTAATTAAGTGGCATTGAATTAGGCACACCTTATTCCTGCACAACCATCATGTATGAAACGCCAGTCTTAAAAAATTGGTGCCTTGGTCTTCTTACATGTGACCAATTCTTTATTTGGAATTTAAAAAATATATATATTTATTTGCTTCTTACCATATATAAATAAATGTAAACATAATAATCTGTTCCGAAAAGCGCTTAAAGAAGTTGTCCGGCCTTGGTTGTGACTGCAGACTTGTGAATCCTCACTGTGCTCAGTGATAATTCTCCGGTTCTGGTGCTGGGAGTAGCGAGCAAATATTCGATTTGCATACATGCAGTCACATGCCGACCAGGCTTCCGTGGCCTTGTTCAATGCATGTGTATTGATCGAGGCTGGACACATCATGTCAGAATGTGGCTGGAAGTATGCACATTGCATATTTGTGGTCACATGCCCGCCCACTGCCAGCATCGGAGAATCCTCACAACACGTAGTGTGAGGATTCACAACTCCGCAGTCAAATAGTGATTGCAGACTTGTATTCCAAGACCAGGCAACCCCTTTAAACTTGTACTGACAAACTAATTTGTTCCAATGCTTGCATCCAATGAATCCAAAATATATTTGTTTTAAAATGTGAATAGTTAAATGGTCCTCTTGTTCAAAAATTCAGAACAGTAATTGAGACATAGTATGTTTAAATGTATAAAAATGTTGCTGTAGCATTATTAGGAAGTTTCCTGTTTGATTATGTACCACAAGACAGTTATTCATTCCTGCTGAAATTTTGAGTGAACCAGTGCTTCAATGGTACGTTATTGCCAGGAAAAAGCAATGAGCTGTTTCCGAGTGTTCTTCTTAAGATTTATGAAAAATGGTGGGACAACCCAATCCACCAAAATATCCAGAAAACTTTTTTTCACTTAATATCAGCCTAAATTGTAAATGTTAGCTCTTCCACAATAGTTAATGTAATCAAGAAATGTTTTAAGGGTTTGAATTTCGCATGACATCATTTATCAAACGTTTAAAAAATATATATATACAAATTTCCTGAAATGGGATTGGGATGCATGAATTCTTTTTTTAAACCATGCCATATAGCAATTTGCATAATCTGAATGCTATATTCGAACCCATCAGTCCGGGAATAGAAAATAATTTTGATACAAAAGCAGAGTCAACAATCGAGTAAAAAAGTCTAGTTATGTCTCAATTGTTGGAAAATAATACACTATTTTGTGACACTTATCCACTTGGAGTGTTAAATTGAAGAATATAAATTACAAGAATCTAACAAAATTAAAAGGAACTTGAAATCAACTGTTATCTTGTTTCATTTTATCCAAGCATATAGCTGGAAGTTGATGCCACTATAACTTTTGAAAGAAAATATAAAATGGGAAGTACAGAAAGTTAATTATGTTTATTAATAAAAAAAAAAATTGCCCAGCTTTTCATCAATAGTCTGGTTCTCATATTTACTCACCGTCTCTGATATCTCAAATTTCAGCAGCAGAAGGGAAGGAAGGGAGACACAGATTCTCTACTTCGTGGGTAGGCGGAGCCCCATAGGATAGTCACCTCAGATTGGAAAAAGACGACCGGCCCCTCCAGTATATAGGCTCCTCCTACTCCCATGTTCATCAGTCTTTTTATCTGAGGTCTCAGAGGATAGTCGCTGCTTCGGCAGCTCCTCAGAAGAGTTGTTAATTTATATCCAGCGAGTCCTGGACCCCCCCGTGGTCTAGAGGTCTCTGGGGGTCTTGGCGCTGCTGAGACCCCTGACCCTCCCCTGGCAGCTCTGTGTACCCCTTGAGGAGGTTCCCACTTATGCCTGCCGGCCCCGGGGGATACAGGGCGCTCCCTGGCGGAGGCGCACACCACACATCTGAGAGGGTCCCTGCGTGCTCCGCCATAGGGGGGAGCAAAGGGCCATGGCGCCACACATCCCTGAGGATCCCTGTGGCGTTCAGCCGGGTAAGTGCTCTTTGGTCTAAAGAGTATCTTTGACGGCTACGGCAGGTGTACTGCCTGTGTGTTTCTTGTCTATTTCAGACGCTGCCTTGACTGGGGAGCAGAGACTGAGGCCAGTAATTTTTATTTTTTATTTTGAGCATTCTTTTTCGTTTTTGCTTCCTGCCTTCATTGAGGCAGGAAGCTCCCTGTATTGGCGCGCGTTTTCTTGCTTTTATTGACTTGCTTCCTGCCTTCATAGAGGTAGGAAGTTTTCTGCCCTCATTTTTGTTGTTTGAAAAAGGTGGGGGGCGTGGCATAGCGCGGGCGTGGGCTAGCGGGGGCTTGGCTTAGCGTCTCCTGTCTTCCTGCCATCACTACTTAGGCAGGAAGCGCTTGGTTGAGCGTGCGCTGGCGGTCCCTGCTTCTCCCTCCGGCGTCCAGCGGCGCCTCCTGCTCTCTGCTCCCCGTCCGTCCACACACTTAGGAGGAGCGGTCGCCGCAGTACCGGTGAGTCCCCTCTGCCTCTGGCAGGGTTTTTTTTCAGTGCTGTCTCTCCAGGCTACCTATTAGGAGTCCTCGTGAGCACTGCCGCTTTCTCTCCTAAAGCTATTTACTTCACTGACCTTTTAGGCTGTGTAGTATTATAGTTGCTGTGATGTTAACCCCTTCTGAAAAAGTGGAACTTTAGGGGAAACACATGGTGTTTAAGGGAGTTTCCCCCTGTTGATTTTGCTCGGCATTCTGGGGTAGCTCTTTTCTAAGGGTGAGCTTTAACCCTTCAGAGCCTGTCGCATATATAAAAAAAAATATATATATATATATAAAAAAGAAAAAAAAAAAAGAAAAGTGAGTTTTGAAAACAGGCTGTGCAGCTTTCACACTTTTTTGCCATCCTTGTTGTACATCCTGGCATCTGGTGTGGGTGGCATGTCGGATCAGGGGCCTGGGAGTGCGGATCGGTCTCCTGATCCGTTTCAGGTTCAGTCACACGCCTCTGATACACTCAGGCCTTCTACTACATAAAGTTCAACGCTCAGTGATGTTAAGGTGGAGGCGCTCACTCGCTCCATTGATAGTCTCTCTAGTCTCCTGGGACAGTGGGTGTCAGCTAGATCACACCCAATGCCACGAGGTAAAAAGCGCCGCAAGACTATGGTGGCGTTGTCTCCCTCGCAGAGCGCATCAGAGGCTTCGGATTCACCAACAGATTTGGTTGATGAAATTTCTGAGTCCGAAGAGGAGGATCAACAGGATCGCTCTGTTTCTCTTTCTGGTCGCGTAGATGGGCTTATTAAGGACATGCGGGAAGTATTAGAGCTGTCTGAAGAGCCGACAAGACCATCTAGGTCGGGCCGTCTGTATCAGAAGACGCGCCGTGTTCGTTCTACATTACCTGCGCATGAGTAACATGCACATAATTTGACACAAATGGGTTTTAATGGCTACTAAAGGTAACATCCTCACCGGTGACCTGTTTGCTTGTAATCAGTGTGTGTGCATAAAAGCTGAGTGAGTTTCTGGGATCCAGACAGACTCTTCAATCTTTCATCCAGCCACTGAAGTTTCTGGATTGTGAATCATGGGAAAAGCAAAAGAATTGTCAACGGATCTACAGGAAAAAGTAGTTGAACTGTATAACACAGGAAAGGGATACTAAAAAAATATCCAAAGAATTGATAATGCCAGTCAGCAGCATTCAAACTTTGATTAACAAATGGAAAATTAGGGGCTCTGTAGAAACCAAACCAAGGTCAGGTAAATCAACAAAAATTTCGGCCACAATTGCCAGCAAAATTGTTCGGGATGCAAAGAAAAACCCACAATTAACATCAGCTGAAATTCAGGACTCTCTGAAAACTAGCGGTGTGGCTGTTTCAAGATGCACAATAAAGAGGCACTTGAAGAAAAATGGGCTGCATGATCGAGTCGCCAGAAGAAAGCCATTACTGCCAAATGCCACACAGTATCTCGTCTACAATATGCCAAACAGCACAGAGACAAGACGCAAAACTTCTGGTACAGGTAATTTGGAGTGATGAGACCAAATTGAACTTTTTGGCCACAACCATAAACGTTACATTTGGAGAGAGGTCAACAAGGCCTATGCTGAACGGAACACCATTCCTACTGTAAAGCACGGAGGTGGATCGCTGATGTTTTGGGGATGTGTGAGCTACAAAGGCACAGGAAACTTGGTACCAGTTGAAGGAAAGGTGAATGCAGCACATTATCAGCAAATACTGGAGGAAAATTTACACTCATCAGCTCGGAAGCTGTGCATGGGACGTAGTTGGACGTTCCAACATGACAACAATCCAAAACACTAGGCCAAGTCGACCTGTCATTGCCTACAGCAGAACAAAGTGGAGGTTCTGAAGTGGCCATCTCAGTCTCAGCTGATGAACTCATGTGACCTCACTTACAACACTACTGCTGTGTGAGAAATTCCCACGCAGCAGTAGTGCCGTAAGTGAGGTCAGACGAGTTCATCACCTGATGAACTCATCTGACCTCACTCCCTGCAGTTCAGCCTGTACACTGACTGGAGCGATCGCGCTCATGTCAGTGTATCTCAGCTGCTGAATAGAGCGGTCACATTTTCTGATGTGGCCATTCTATTCATGAGATCAACGTGGGACATTTGAATCATATGGACTACAGCGGACAGGTGAGGATTATGGTGGTTTATTATTTTATCTTTATTACAGGTGACATGGGCTACGGGGATTAGGTGT
The DNA here is from genome assembly GCF_046119375.1 of Phyllobates terribilis. NCBI lineage: Eukaryota > Metazoa > Chordata > Amphibia > Anura > Dendrobatidae > Phyllobates > Phyllobates terribilis. Next base: position 5,113,290 of record NW_027362771.1, on the reverse strand, counting down.
AAGGTGATTATATGTTTTGGTTTTTTTTTGCACGAGGGGACGAGGGTATCTGGGACAAGGTGTAGGTGAGTATGTGTTTTTTTTTATTTGAATATTTTTTTTTTACTAATTTTAACATTTTTTTTGCTTTTTACTTTCAATACAGTCGCCGCTGACGAGAGACTACTGCTCCCATCCAGCGGCACCTGTGCTCGCTAATTTCCTATGACAGCAGGCGCCAACTGATGGTGGTAGTAGTCCCACTAGTCGGCACCTTATGACCCGCGGTAAGATTTTTACCCCGGGTCACTGTCACACTGTTTTGTAGGGTTACATTTCTCAGTCATTCAGTATTACTTGGGAAAAACCTGGGAGTCTGAACTGAAACGGAAATTTCCTTTTCAGTTCAGACTCCCAGGTTTTTTCTTTGTAGTCTAATGTGCTTTAGTGCATATAAGGGTGTGGCCACCCTTTGTCTGAGCTGAAAGGTTCATTCTACCTCTCAGATCCATGCTTCTACTAAGGGTTCAGTCTCTCTGCCATTATCCAAATGTTTGTCACTTAGCAAATGGTAAGGTTTTAATATTACAGTTAGGACTGTACCTTAAGGGTTGCCGTGACGTGGCGGGATGTCTTTTACATTATTTTGATCAAAATTTATGTTAACTAAATACCCTTTATTATTTATCATTATTTTTATGCACTGTGCGATTTATCCATTTACTTTTAGGTATTTGTGTATTTTGCTTTTGTCTTTGTTTTTTTGTTTTTTTTTATTCAGTATTACTTGGTCTGGGTACATTTTTATGATCTATAAAACTGAAAAAAAAATGTTTCAAAAATTCTGATTTATGCTCACACAAGTTTTTCTCTTTCAACGAGGGGGTATATCTACAACGCACCTGAACTTCTATGGGCAGCAAAATGGCACCCTAGTATTCAAACCTATTCATAGTTAAACTGGAAAATGACTTCTTAGCATCCTGTTCCACCAAACCCTTGGCTTATTTCCGTTACATTAATGACATTTTAATAATCGGGACGGAGTCTGAACAAGAACTTCTTAAATTTCGTAACAAATTCAATATATTTCATCTCACCATAAACTTAACATTGGACCACTCAGAAACGTAAATAAACTTTCTGGATACCACCATAAAAATTCAAAATGGTTCAGTCCAGATATCGGTGTATCGGAAGCCAATTTGCCATTCCACCTACCTCAGATGGGACAGCTTTCACCCAAAACACATTAAAAACCATCATCTACAGCTAGGCTCTTAGATATAGGCTAGGCCCATATCTGTTCCAGCCCAACCTACAGGTATGAACACAACCCATCTCAAAAAGACATTTTTAAACGAAGGCTACCACCCCACCTCCATTGATGATCAGTTCATTAGAGCCACAAAGATCCCTAAAAGTCAATTACTTCAATACGGAGAAGAATAAGAAAAGAATAAGAAAATAATAGTGTACCCCTGGTGGTGACCTACAACCCACAGCTTGAGGTACTGAGAAAAACTGCTAAAAACTTCACCACATCCTAAACAAGGATGATGGGTAAAAACAATATTCAAAGACACTCCCTTGCTGTTCTACAGACAACCTCCAAATTGAAGAAATATCATGATTTAAAGTTCAATGCCCTCGGATACACCAAGAGGAACTTATCCTCACAATGTGAATAGCTGCAAAACCTGCACTTATGTAGAGACTAAAGACATGATACAGATTCCCAACGCACAGCCGAACTATAAGATTCCCGGGACATTCTCATGTTCCTCTTCTAATGAGGTGTACTTAATTCTGTGCACTATATGTCCTATTGGGGGGTCTCTATGTAGGAGAAACAGAACCTGAGGGCAAGGATGAGGTCTCATCACAACATGATTACAGATAAAAAAACACATTTACCAGTAGCCAAACATTTCTGTGGTCCAGGACACAACATATACAATATGAAAGTTGTCTTATTAAAAGGCAACTTTAAATCAGAAAAACATTGAAGGGTTCGGGAACACAAATTACAGTCTTTGATTCCCTCCACCCAGTACTAAATCTGTCAGTAGGATTTATGATTCCCTAAAAAATCTGAGAAATTTGCCTCAGTGACAGTGAGGACACAAGGTCTCTGATCTTACATGAATATTAGGTCCATAAAACTTTCACACCACTAGCTTAGTCCAATAAAGTATTCATTCTCTGAGCTCAGTTTGTTTATTGTAATGTCCATTTATTATACCATGGCTCTACTTTTTTTTGTGTGTGTGTGCATATATTTGTGTTTCTTCAAATACTTTGTTACATGGGGGCTTGTTGAGGAAGGGACCTAAGAAGTCCCGAAAACTTGCTTTGTAATATCATTTATTTTATTTTTGTTAGCCATTAAAAGGTATAAATACAAGGTTATCTTGTTTTTCCCACTGACAGCAATATACTTTGTAACATTCACGCCATGCTTTTTTTCTGGAGAACTACAAATTTGCTAGTTTACTTCCCATACCTTGTGCCCAGCTTGTGCCTCTGGAGATACTGCTCAACGTAAATTAATTGGTCTCTCCCCACTGCAGTAATGCCAAACGTGACCATTTACAGTGGTTTAGGCACAGTGGGGCTCAGAAGGAGGGTGGCATTTGGATTGGAGATTGAAGATTGTTTCTAGATCTGTATTTAGCCTATATTGTGCTCATTTGATCAATGTGCGTTCTCACACGATTTATATACTTACTTAGCTGCTTTTTTCTTTCCATAATACAAATTCTAACAGTCTATTCAGTAGGACTATCAGCTGTGTATCCACCAGACTTCTGCACAACAGAACTGATGGTCCCAACCCCATTTATAAGGCAATAAATCCCACTTATTAAACCTGACAGGGCACACCTGTGAAGTGAAAACCATTTCCAGCGACTACCTCTTGAAGCTCATCAAGAGAATGCCAAGAGTGTGCAAAGCAGTCATCAAAGCAAAAGGTGGCTACTTTGAAGAACCTAGAATATAAGACATATTTTCAGTTTTCACCCTCTTTGTTAAGTATATAATTCCACATGTGTTAATTCATAGTTTTGATGCCTTCAGTGTGAATGTACAATTTTCACACTCATGAAAATACAGAAAAATCTTTAAATGAGAACGTGTGTCCAAACTTTTGGTCTGTACTGTATGTACCATCCTTCAAAACTTTGAGGATTCCAACAAGATGGTGAGCGGCGATGACACCATAGTGTCACCATCCCGTTTTTGTCGTCTGAAACGCTCCCTGCTCACAAAGAGGATGCATTGCAGGCGGAGCATGATGAGATGGAGCCCATGTAATAACAGGGTGATTACACACAGCCCAGCCTCATCTCATCCCAACGTGGATTCGGTGACAATGAGGAGGAGGAGGAAGAACAGGAGCTAGTTTCCTGCGCTTTAGACGGTACTATCTGCATAACTGTCATACCGTCTGTTCAGCGTGGATGGCCTGAGGACAGGGAAGAGGAAAGAATCGTCAGTTGTCCTCTTGGTGAGGACACGGAAGTCTTGCCTCTTTCCAGTCTGGCACACATGGCTGAGTTTATGTTGCGCTGCCTTTCCCGTGACCCTCGCGTTGTCCAAATTTTGGGTGACAGTCATTACTGGTTGGCGACGCTTCTAGACCCACGCTACAGGGAGAACTTTATGTCTCTTATTCCTTTGAAGGACAGGCCTAATAAAATGGTGCAGTACGAGAAGGCCCTTGATGTGGAATTATTAAAAAATTTCCCATCTGAAAATGCTGGTGTCAGAGTTTACAGTTCTTTGGACAATGAAGGAGTACACATGAGAGAGCCACAAATGCAATCCAGCAGAGGCAGGGGAACACTGACAAAGTTCTGGGACAGTTTTCTCAGACCCTCCCATCGCACAGGTCCTGAGGCGCGGGGTACTCTCATAAAGAGTGCAAAGTTTCGGAGGTTGGTGAGGGAGTACCTTGCCGACCATACTCTGTGCCTTATAATTATTGGGTAAGCTGGACACATGGCATGAACTGGCTCTCTACACCTTGGAGGTCCTGGCCTGCCCTGCCGCTAGCGTTTTGTTTTTAGTGCCGCCGGTGGAATTATAACTGATAGGCACATCAACTGAAAATGCTGACAGGCTGACTTTTATAAAAATGAATTGGGCCAGACTTCTCAACACCACCGGATGATAGCAGCGTAACATAAACTCAAATACAGTGTCTTTTTTTGGGGAGGTCTAACTCTATTCCCATGCACCTCTGTCTTCACCCCCAGACATGGGTATACGCTTCCTGAATTTGTCTATTTACTCTTGTCCTCCTCCTTCTCCACATCCCCATAGTCCACCACCATATCACCACCATATGTACCATATCAACATATCTACGTCTCTTGCAAGGGGCATTGGAGTTCCTCCAAACTTTTGGCAGCCGTTGCTTCATTGCATTAGCAAACACTATGGGAGACCCACTTTCTTATAATGGGAACATTGTTTTTTGGAGGCTCTCTGACCTCTACTTCTCTTGCAAGGGGCATGGGAGTTCCTCCAAATTTTTGGCAGTCGTTGCTTCACTGCATAGGCAAACAGTATGGGAGAACCTCTTCTTTCTAATGGCAATATCTCATTACTGTGGCCCTGCTCTGTGTGTTTAAATTGTTAGTGGGGTTTTTCCTACATTTTGTCAGCCGTTGGACTCACTGCATACCCGATAACTATATAGCAGACCCTTTCCTTTCTAATGGGAACATGTCATACTCGTTACTGTGGCCCTGCTCGATGTGTCTTTAACCCCTTACTGAGCTGAGTTGTATTAGTACGCCCCAGGCCATCACCCCCGGTTCAGTGAGGGCTCCAGGACTGAGCCCGCACTGAATCGGGGATGTCAGCTGATTTTTACAGCTGACATTTTCCCCTAAACAGGCACGGGTGGAATCGCGATCCACCCGCTGCTGTTAACCAGTTAAATGCCGCTGTCAATCTCTGACAGCGTCATTTAACCCCTTTACAACCCAAGTTGGTTTGCACGTTAATGACCAGGCCAATTTTTACAATTCTGACCACTGTCACTTTATGAGGTAATTACTCTGGAATGCTTCAACGGATCCTCCTGATTCTGAGATTGTTTTTTCTTGACATATTGTACTTCATGATTGTGGTAAAATTTTATCGATATCACTTGTATTTATTTGTGAAAAAAATGGAAATTTGGCAAAATTTAGAAAATTTTGTAATTTTCAAAATTTTTATTTTTATGCCCTTAAATCAGACAGATACAGTATGTTACACAAAATAGTTAATAAATAACATTTCCCACATGTCTACTTTACAACAGCACAATTTTGGAGCCAATTTTTTTTTTATTAGAGAGCTATAAGGGTTAAAAGTTGACCTGCGATTTGTCATATTTGAAGTCACTTTGAGGGGTCTTTATGACAGAAAATACCCAAAAGTGACACCATTCTAAAAACTGAACCCCTCAAGGTGCTCAAAACCACATTCAAGAACTTTATTAACCCTTCAGGTGCTTCACAGGAATTTTTGGAATGTGGAAGAAAAAAATTAACATTTAACTTTTTTCACAAAAATGTTATTTTAGACCCAATTTTTTTTATTTTCGCAGGGGTAACAGGAAAAAATGGACCCCAAATTTGTTGTGCAATTTCCCCTGGGCACGCAGATACCCCATATGTGGGGAACAACCACTGTTTGGGCGCACGGCAGGGCTCGGAAGAGAAGGAGCCTAGCCCAACCCTAACCCTAGCACAACCCTAGCCCAACCCTAACCCTAGCACAACCCTAGCCCAACCATAACCTTAGCCCAACCCAAACCCTAACCCTTGAACAACCTTAACCCCAACCCAAGAGTTTATTTTTTACGCCGTTCCTCGTGTGGTATAAGTGATTAGATGACTTTATTTTTCGGGTCGGTGCGACTACAGAGATGCCAGAATCATATCGGCTTTTTATGATTGACAGCTGTCACACACTAAAAGACGAATTGTTTTGTAAAATCTAGTTTTTGCATTGCCATATTTTGAGAGCTATAATTTTTCTATATTTTGGCCGACAGAGTCATGTGACGGCTTGTTTTTTGCGGGATGAGTTGACGTTTTTATTGGTACCATTTTCAGGCACGTGACATTTTTTGATCGCTTTCTATTCTGATTTTTGGGAGGCAGAATAAGCAAAAACCAACTATTCAGGAATTGTTTTTTTATTTATTTTTTTATTCTGTTCCGCGTGTGGTAAAATTTATAAGGTAGCTTTATTCTTCGGGTCAGTACATTTACAGCGGTACCACATTTATATAGTTTTTCTATGTTTTGGCGCTTTTACATAATAAAAGCAATTTTATAGAAAAAAATATTTTTTTGCATCGCTTTATTCTGAGAGCTATAACTTTTTATAACTGAGATGACGTTTTCAGCGGTACCATTTTTATTTATATTCGTCTTTTTGATCGTGTGTTATTCCATTTTTTGTTTGGTGGTATGATGATAAAGCATTGATTTTTGCTTCATTTTTCATTTATTTTTTTTACCGTGTTCACTGAAGGGGTTAACTAGTGGGACAATTTTATAGGTCAAGTCGTATTTTTACAATTTTTTTTTTTTTCACTTTCTGACAGTTTTTTTACTTTTATACTTTGTCCCACTATGAGCCTTTCACTTTTTTTATTCTGATTGCCTGCATAGAACAGGAATGGAGCATTGCGAGAGTTAATGTGTTGGGAGCGGTGCGGGACCGCTCCCTGCACATAGCACCGGGTGTCAGCTGTGACAATCAGCTGACACCCGGCGGCGATCACAAAGACGTACTAATACGTATCAGGCTCTTAAAGCCCAGGGCGCAGATACATATTAATACATCTTGGGCTTTAAAGGGGTTAACATCACCGCGCCGGAAGCGCGGCATTAGTCCGGCCCATCGGTGACCCCGTCACGTGATCGCGGGTCACCGATGCATGGGCATAACAACGCGGGGTCTGCAGTAGACGCCTGTGGTTGTCATGTCTCACTTGCTATGAGTGCCACCTAGTGGTCGGCACTCATAGCGCATGAGCATTTCTGCTACACAGAGGCGATCTGCTCATCGCCTCCGTGTAACATAGCCGATCAGACAACTGCAGCTTCTAGTCTCCTATGGAGACTATAGCAGCATGCAGAAAGTGTAAAAAAAATATATTTAAAAATATGAAAAAAATATAAAAGTTTAAATCACCCCTCTTTCGCCTCATTCAAAATAAAATAATAAAAAAAACCTACATACACATATTTGGTATTGATGTGTTCAGAATCGCCCAATCTATCAATATAAAAAAAGAATTAATCCTTTCGGTAAACGGAGTAACGATAAAAAAAATTCTAAATGCCAGAATTAGTTTTTTTTTGGTCATCGCAATATTAGAATAAAATGCCATATTGGGCGATCAAAACATCACATCTGCCCCAAAATAGTAGCAATAAAAACGTCAGCTCGACACGCAAAAAATAAGCCCTCACTGGGCCTCAGATCCCAAAAAATGGAAAGGCTACGGGTCTTGGAAAATGGCGCCATCTTTTTTTTTTTAAGCAAATTTTGGATTTTTTTTTCACCACTTAAATAAAAAAGAACCTATAGATGTTTGATGTCTACGAACTCGTAATGACTTGGAGAATGATAATGGCATGTCAATTTTAGCATTCAGTGAATGCATTCAGTGAAACCATCCGTGGAATTGTATTTTTTTTGCAATTTCACCGCATTTTGAATTTTTTTCCCGTTTTCCAGTACACGATATGGTAAAACCAGTGTTGACATTTAAAAGTACAACTTGTCCCGCAAAAAATAAGCCCCCACACGGCCATATTGAACAAAAAATAAAAAGGCTATGGCTCTGGGAAGAAGGGAAGCAAAAAATGAAAACGCAAAAACGGAAAATGCTCCGGTAATTAAGGGGTTAAATTGTTAGTGTTTGTGTTTCCAAATTTTGTCAGCTCTTGCAGTCACAGCATGGACATTACCACTATAGGTGTTAGAACCTTGCTGTTAGGTTTTTTTTTCCTTTGCTGGTCACATGACCTTGTTGGCCTATTTAATCCTGCTCCGCCCTTCTGGCTTTGCTGGACTTCATTGTATATCTACTTTCTAGCTAGCCTGTGCTCTGTATCTATCTCTGTTAGTTTGCTTGGTCTACGGACCTCTATGTTCTATCTATTTTGTTTGTTCGTCCGTCTGCTACTATTTCTGTTAGGAGGTGTCCCATATTCCTTCCAGTCCTTAGTACTTGTAGGGATTCCCTCCCCACATCTATAGGTCTTCGTACAGACTAGATTAGGACTTTAGCAGGTCTGATCGCAGGATCAGGTTCCCTGTTACATCGTAGGGATTCAGCTGAGTCCTATAGTAGGGACAGATCTCCTCTCTTTCCTTAGCTTTGGTAGCAGAACATAACAGTAAGTCCAGCCTGCAAATTCTCTAAGGAAAGATTTTTTTTTGTTCCATCATGGTGTCGGTTCAGGATTTGGCTAAACACCTGCAGGGACTCTCTCTGGAAGTGGCCGAGCTCCGTCAGCACGTGAGTAACTGTCCTGGAGCATATTTCTTGGAGCCTAAGGTATGTTTGCCGGATTTATTTTTTGGTGAACATAGAGAATTTTTTTCATTTAAAAATGCTTGCTTATTGTATTTTCGTTTGAGACCCAAGTCCTCTGGGGATGAATCCCAGCGCGTAGGGTTCATAATGTCACTTTTGCGCAAAGAGCCTCAGGAGTGGGCCTTTTCTTTGCAACCTAGTGATACATGCTTCAGATCAGTGGATAGTTTTTTTTCTGCTTTAGGACTATTATATGATGATCCTGACCGTGTGGCATCAGCTGAGACTGAGTTGAGACGTTTAAAGCAAGGATCAGGTAATGTGGAAAAATATTGTACTCATTTTCGTCGTTGGTCCACTCAAACAGGGTGGAACGATTCTGCTCTGAAAAGTCTATTTCTTGCTGGGCTCAGTGAAAGGGTTAAAGACCTGCTAATTGCTTATCCTACACCTGAGGATTTGCAACAGGCTATGCAATTAGCTATACGGGTGGATAGAAGACTGCGTGCTAGGGTTAATGAGAGCAAATCCTCTGCTATGTCAGTTTCTGGTTATGATAATGTGTGTACTAACAGTGGTGAACCGATGGAGATTGGATCGGTGGCACCTCGCTCTCAAGAAAAAGACCGTCGTTTTTCGGAAGGCTTGTGTTTCTATTGCGGAAAATCTGGTCATTTGATTAAAGGCTGTGAGCTTCGTATGAAGAAAGAAAAAAAAATGGTCAGTCACGCCCGTATTGCCTGTTTAAATTCCAAGGGTATATTTTTAGCTGCTTCCACGATTGCTCAGGAAAAATTAATGGAATTTCGGGTGTTTGTTGATTGCGGGTCTACACTAAATGTAATTGATGGGGGATTCGTGGAAAAACTCAATTTAAAACCTGAACCTTTATCATCCCCCATTGCTGTGGTTTCTGTGGATGGCTCCCCTTTGAAGAATATTACTCTCAAGGTCAGTGAATTTCCTCTCACTATTAATGGTGTTCACCATGAGAAATTGGATTTGGTAGTGTTGAATAACTTGCCTTCTCCAGTAATATTGGGTTTGCCCTGGTTAAAATTTCACAATCCTGTACTGGATTGGTCTACCAGTGAAATTAAATCCTGGAGCCATAAATGTTATGACAAGTGTTGTAACGGGCGTATTGCAGCTTTGGATAGGGGAGAATTGCCTGTTCCTATTCAGGATTTTTGGAGAGTTTTTTCTGAGAAGGAATCGCAGGTTTTGCCTCCCCATAGAGACTATGATTGTTCTATTGAATTTGTCCCTGGAGCGACTCTTCCTAAAAGTCGTTTATTTAACCTTACTATTCCTGAGAGGAAGGCTTTGGAGGAATACATACAGACAAGTTTGGCCGCCGGTCACATTAGGCCCTCTAAGTCTCCTGTGGCGGTTGGATTTTTTTTTGTAAAAAAAAAGGACGGCGGTTTACGTCCTTGTCTGGATTTTCGTGAGATTAACAAAATTACGGTACGCAATCCTTACCCACTGCCATTGATTCCTGATCTGTTTAACCAGTTATTGGGGGCCAAGTGGTTCTCTAAAATTGACCTTAAGGGGGCATACAATCTGTTGCGCATGAAGGAGGGTGATGAATGGAAGACTGCTTTTAACACTCCTGTGGGTCATTTTGAGAATCTGGTTATGCCTTTTGGTCTTACTAATGCTCCTGCATTTTTTCAGAATCTGATTAATGACATCCTTAGACCTTTGATCGGTAAAAATGTGGTTGTGTATTTGGATGACATTTTGATTTATTCGCCAGATCTGGAGTCTCATTGGCGGAGCGTGCGTGAGGTATTACAGTTATTAATGGACAATTCGCTTTTTGCTAAGCTGGAGAAATGTGAGTTCGCTGTACAGAGAATTAGTTTTTTGGGCTACATTATCTCCAGCAAAGGTTTTGAGATGGATCCGGTTAAGGTTCAGGCTGTGCAGGAATGGCCTAGGCCTATTGGTTTGAAATCGATACAGAGGTTTTTGGGTTTCGCCAATTACTATAGAAAATTCATAAAAAAATTTTCTAGTATTGTCAAACCTCTGACTGATCTCACCAGGAAAGGTGCTGATGCGGTTCAGTGGTCTTCTGAGGCCATTGAAGCTTTTGTGTATCTCAAGGAGAGGTTCACCTCTGCTCCCATCCTTATGCAGCCTGATGTTACTAGGCCGTTTTTGGTTGAGGTTGATGCTTCCTCTGTGGGGGTTGGCGCAGTATTGTCTCTGGATAACGGGGATGGATTACATCCCTGTGCCTTTTTTTCAAAAAAATTTTCGGAGACTGAATTGAATTACGATGTTGGTAATCGGGAATTATTGGCTATTAAACTCGCATTTGAACACTGGCGCCACTTCTTGGAAGGTGCGGAATTTCCCGTTCAGGTTCTTACGGATCATAAAAATCTGATATATCTTGATGCTGCCAAGCGCCTGAATGCCCGTCAGGCTAGGTGGGCACTGTTTTTCTCGCGGTTTAATTTCTCCGTTACTTACATCCCTGGTACTAAGAATGTTAAGGCGGATGCCTTGTCTCGCAGTTTTTCTCCCATAGTCGGTGCTGAGAAAGAGGAAAACATTTTACAAGAAGGTGTTGTGATAGCTGCTTTAGACTCCGTTTTGGAAGCTGAGATTCTTAAAGCTCAGGAGAATGCCCCATCTAACACTCCTCATGGGAGGTTGTTTGTGCCTGGGACCTTTAGGAGAGATTTGTTTGTTGAGTGTCACGAATCTCGGTTGGCAGGTCATCCCGGAATCTCTGAGACCAAGAGACTGGTGGGTCGCAGTTTTTGGTGGCCTGGATGGCAGAAGGAAGTCATTAAGTGGGTGCGGCTATGTACTATATGTGCTAGATCTAAGTCCTCACATACTCCTGCTGCGGGGTTGCTTTGTCCTTTGGAGGTCCCCAGTGCTCCTTGGACACATTTGGCTATGGACTTTATAACTGACCTTCCCCCCTCTGAGGGTTTTACTGTCATCTGGGTGGTCGTGGACCGTTTTAGCAAGATGTGTCACTTGGTTCCCTTCGTCAAACTGCCCTGCGCTAAAACTCTCGCTAAGACCTTTGTCAAAGAAATTGTCAGACTTCATGGCGTTCCTACTGACATTGTTTCTGATAGGGGTCCTCAGTTCGTGGCTCGTTTTTGGCGTGCCTTTTGTGACAGGTTGGGAATTCATTTGTCGTTTTCGTCCGGATATCATCCTGAATCTAATGGCCAGACAGAAAGGAAAAACCAGGATGTTGAGCAGTTCTTGCGTTGTTTTGTGGCAGACAATCAAGAGGGGTGGTCTGAGTTTCTGCCACTTGCCGAATTTGCTCTGAACAATCATACATCTTCTTCTGCTGGTTGTTCGCCTTTTTTTTTGTTGTTCTGGGAGACATCCGTCATTTGGGTCGTTCTCCAAGTTGGGATCTGCCGTGCCTGAGGAGGAGAATTTTTCCGGTGATTTGGAAAGAGTTTGGACGGATGTGCGTGGTAATCTTCAGGAGGCCAACAGAAAATCTAAAGACTACTTTGATAGGAAACGACAGGAGGTTTTGTTCGCTGTTGGTGACATGGTTTGGTTGTCCTCTAGGAATCTGCGGTTGAGGATTCCTTCTAAGAAATTGGGTCCCAAGTTTGTAGGGCCCTTTAAGGTGCTTCAGGTTGTCAACCAATCTGCTGTTAGGTTGGAGGTTCCTACCTGCTGGAGAATTAATCCGGTCTTTCATGTCTCTCTGTTAAAAAAAGCTGTTGTGTCGGATGGTGACGCCTCTGCCTCTGTTCCTCCGGTGGTGGAGGACGGGGAATATGAAATTTCTCGCACCCTTGACTCTAGACGGTATAGAGGTAGTTTGCAGTATCTTGTGGCCTGGAAAGGTTTCGGACCCGAGGATAACTCTTGGGTGAGGTCAGATGATGTTTCCGCGTCCAGACTTATCAGAGCGTTTCACAGGAGATTTCCTGATAAGCCTGGTCCTAGGGGATCCGGAGGATCCTCTTAGAAGGGGGGGTACTGTTAGAACCTTGCTGTTAGGTTTTTTTTCCTTTGCTGGTCACATGACCTTGTTGGCCTATTTAATCTTGCTCCGCCCTTCTGGCTTTGCTGGACTTCATTGTATATCTACTTTCTAGCTAGCCTGTGCTCTGTATCTATCTCTGTTAGTTTGCTTGGTCTACGGACCTCTATGTTCTATCTATTTTGTTTGTTCGTCTGTCTGCTACTATTTCTGTTAGGAGGTGTCCCATATTCCTTCCAGTCCTTAGTACTTGTAGGGATTCCCTCCCCACATCTATAGGTCTTCGTACAGACTAGATTAGGACTTTAGCAGGTCTGATCGCAGGATCAGGTTCCCTGTTACATCGTAGGGATTCAGCTGAGTCCTATAGTAGGGACAGATCTCCTCTCTTTCCTTAGCTTTGGTAGCAGAACATAACAATAGGAGACTCATTCCTTTATAATGGGGACATTTTTTTTTACTGAGACCCTCCTCTATGTCTCTTCAAAGGGGTATTGGGTTGCGTCCAAATTTTTGGCAGCCCGTGCAGTCACCGCATATGCAATAACAGTATAGGAGACCCACTCCTTAATAATGGGAACAACAAAGCATAGCTGGCTGATGGCTCTCTAACAATAGTAAGGGCCGACTGCTGGCCCTTTAAGAATAGTAAGGGCCGTCTGATGGCCCAATTAAAAATAGGCTTCATGACTTTCAGAGTCCCTCAGTCAAAAATGAAGCAGGATGTGTCTGATGATGTGTCACACACCACATGGCCAGATAATGTTGTAAAATGTTAAAATGACATTCCCCGTGAATGCATTTGTCTTAAAAAATAACGTAAAAAAACAGTAGGATCTTTCTTTAGTATAAAAAACAGAGTCGCCAATGTAACCTCAATGTAATCACATTGTTCAGCTCCTGCACCTCCTCCTCCAGTTCGGCCTCCATCTCCGAAATAAAGTAGAATATTACTGCACTTCCTATATATATGGTGCTTGAGCAGGGTCCAACTCCAGTAAGTATGTAATGCAAGAACTCGGCACTCAGAATGTAGTTTCAAAATTTAATAGCCATAAAGAGAGTGTTTACACAGCAGACGTTTCGGCCCCATGGATCTTCATCAGTACACTCTATAACAATGGAACTAGAAAAAATCATAAATGCAATAAGTACATTGTGGTCATGAAAAAAATTCAAAGAAACATACATGAATATAATACAAAGTATGTGGCTCCATCTGGAGCTCATATTACAGGATAAGGAGCCATAGGACTCTGATGAAGCTTTCCTAATAATAATATATAATGTAGCAAAAATATATCTATAATATAATCGTACAAGCGTCCCTCTGTCTGAAGCTTCAATAGACTGTGCAAGCATGACACGCCTGCGCAGTCTGGCTAAAGACAGAAGTATGCATGGAGCCGTTACAGGTAAGAGGAATGTGTATGGCGCTGGAGATCGCGGTATGCATAGGCACTGAACGCATACCGCGATCTACGGCGCCATACTTACTTGACCGGGAGGAGCGTTGCCGGTGCGCCTTTCTTATCACCGGAGACCGGGGCAGGAGTGAAGGCGTCGGAATTGGCGCATGCGCATAGCACTATCCGGCGCCATTTTACTGAAGACACATTTGCAGTGTGTCTTTAGCAAAATGGCGCCAGACAGCGCTGTATGGGCACACGCGTACTCCGGCGCCGCACTCCTCCCCCGGCAGAACAGGACACAGCAGCAGCGGGAAAGGGATGAGGGATGCCATACATACCAGGATTGAGGGGGTGAGGGAGCCACACATACCAGGATTGGGGGGATGAGGGGGCCACACATACCAGGATTGGGGGATGAGGGGGCCACACATACTAGGATTGGGGGATGAGGGGACCATGCATACCAGGATTGGGGGTGAGGGGACCATGCGTACCAGGATTGGGGTATGAGGGGTGCCATGCATACCAGGATTGGGGATGAGGGGGGCCATGAATACCAGGATTGGGGGGTGAGGGGTGCCATACATACCAGGATTGGGGGGTGAGGGGTGCCATACATACCAGGATTGGGGATAAGGGGTACCATGCATACCAGGATAGGAATATGGGGTACCATACATACCAGGATGATGGATGGGGTGCCATGCATACCAGGATGAGGGGGTACCATGCATACCAGAATAGGGATGATGGGAGCCATGCATTCCAGGATTGGGGGGAGAGGGGGCCACACATACCAGGATTGGGGAGGTGAGGGGGCCACACATACCAGGATTGGGGGGGGTGAGGAGGCCACACATACCAGAATTGGGGGATGAGGGGGCCACACATACCAGTATTGGGGAGTGAGGGGTAACATGCATACCAGGATTGGGGGGTGAGGGAACCATGCATACCAGGATTGGGGGTGAGGGGACCATGCATACCAGGATTGGAGGGTGAGGGGGGCCATGCATACCTGGATTGGGGATGAGGGATGCCATGCATACCAGGATTGGGGGGTGAGGGGTGCCATGCATACCAGAATTGGGGATGAGGGGGGCCATGCATACGAGGATTGGGGGTGAGGGGTGCCATGCATACTAGGATTGGGGGTGAGGGGTGCCGTGCATACCAGGATTGGGGGGTGAGGGGTGCCATGCATACTAAGATTAGGGGGGTGAGGGGTACCATGCATACTAGGATTAGGGGGGTGAGGGGTACCATGCATACCAGGATAGGAATGTGGGGTGCCATGCATACCAGGATGATGGATGGGGTGCCATGCATACCAGGATGAGGGGTACCATGCATACCAGAAAAGGGATGAGGGGTGCCATGCATACTAGGATTGGAGGATGAGGAGTGCCATGCATACCAGGATAGGGATGAGGGGGCCATGCATACCAGGATTGGGGATGAGGGGTGCCATGCATACCAGGATTGGAGGATGAGGGGTACCATACATACCAGAATAGGGATGTGGGGTACCATGCATACCAGGATAGGGTGCCATGCATACCAGGATAGGAATGCAGGGTACCATGTATACCAGGATGAGGGATGGAGTGCCATGCATACCAGAATTGAGGGATGAGGCCGCCATACATACCAGAATTGGGATAAGGTGTGCCATGCATACCAGGATAGGGATGAGGGGTACCATGCATACCAGGATGAGGGATGGGGTGCCATGCATACCAGGATGAGGGATTTGTTGCCATGCATGCCAGGATTGGGGATGAGGAAGCCATGCATACCAGTTTGAGGGATTGGGTACCATACATACCAGGATTGGGATGAGGGGTGCCATGTATATTAAATTTGGGTAGAGGGGACCATGCATACCAGGTTGAGAGATGGGGTGCCATGTATACCAGGATTGGGATGAGGGGTGCCATGCATACCAGGATTGGGGATGAGGGGTGCCATGCATACCAGGATAGGGATGAGGGGTACCATACATACCAGAGTAGGGATGCGGGGTACCATGCATACCAGGATGAGGGATGGGGTGCCATGCATACCAGGATGAAGGATGGGTTGCCATGCATGCCAGGATTGGGGATGAGGAAGCCATGCATACCAGTTTGAGGGATTGGGTACCATACATACCAGGATTGGGATGAGGGGTGCCATGTGTATTAAATTTGGGTAGAGGGGACCATGCATACCAGGATGAGAGATGGGGTGCCATGTATACCAGGATTGGGATGAGGGGTGCCATGCATACCAGGATTGGGGATGAGGGGTGCCATGCATACCAGGATTGGGGATGAGGGGTGCCATGCATACCAGGATTGGGGATGAGGGGTGCCATGCATACCAGGATTGGGGATGAGGGGTTCCATGCATACCAGGATTGGAGATGAGGAGTACCATGCATACCAGGATGAGGGATGGGGTGCCATGCATACCAGGATAGGGATGAGGCATACCATGCATACCAGGATGAGGGGCACCATACATACCAGGATAGGGATGGGGTACCATGCATACCAGGATTGGGGATGAGGGGTGCCATGCATACCAGGATTGGGGATGAGGGGTTCCATGCATACCAGGATTGGAGATGAGGAGTACCATGCATACCAGGATGAGGGATGGGGTGCCATGCATACCAGGATAGGGATGAGGCATACCATGCATACCAGGATGAGGGGCACCATACATACCAGGATAGGGATGGGGTACCATGCATACCAGGATAAGGCTGAGGGGACCATGCATGCCAGGATTGGGATGAGGGGAGCCATGCATACCAGGATTTGGGGTGAGGGGTGCCATGCATACCAGGATTGGGGGATGAGTAGGCCATGCATACCAGGATTGGGGGTGAGAGGTGCTATACATACAAGGATTGGGAATGAGGGGTGACATGCATACCAGGATTAGTGGTGAGGGGTGCCATGAATACCAGGATTAGTGGTGAGGGGTGCCATGCCTACCAGGATAGGGATGAGGATAGCACATAACAGGATGGGGAAACAGGATGGGGGCAGCACAAATACCAGAATGGGGGCAGCACATATCAGCATGGGAGACCATATACCAATAAAATTGCTCGCCACCCGGGTGTAGAACGGGCTCAATAGCTAGTATTAAATACTGAAAGGAGACAAAGGGAGGTCAAACAAGAGGGAGATGAAACAGTAAAGGGGAAATAGTAGTAGGGAACAAGAAGGTATGGGAAAAAGAGGAGCATACCTGTGAGGCTGTATTTTAAGAAGGGATAAATGTGCGCCTCAGTGTCCCCAGTGGGAGCATATATCTGCAGAGGAAAATGAGCAAAGGTAAATAGCCACAAAGTAATATAGCACCCCAAAGGTGGAGGAAAGACACATACCCCTATCCTGCGCAAACCTTCATCTGGGTATGTGGCATCATAACGGGGTATCCACCGCTCGTTACTAGTGTTGAGCGAGCACTAAAATGCTCTGGTGCTCGAAGCTCGGGCCGAGCTCACCGTGATACTCGGGTGCTCGACCCAAGCAACGAGCCCACTGTTAGTCTATGGGAGACCCGAGCATTTTTGCGGTGGCACCCCCGGCAGTCTGTAGAAAGCCTAAAAAGTGCCCAAAACGATAGTGACAGTGCTCAAATGACATGGGGACAGCATGGGGATCGCCCCAGGAAGCATTTCTAACCCCCAGGTCACTGCTGTCAACAACGTGGTCAGAGGTATTAAGCTACTTTTACGGGCTCACAATAAAACGTTCAAAAACGAAACTGAAACAGTTTTCCTGTGAAATATGTTAAGAAACATCCTTTCCAGGGTAAAGACTTGTGTATAAGGTAAAATAAATAACCAAAAATAAAAATACTCCTCCACACCTTGGGCTATGTTCACAAGTAGCATTTTTTATGCTTTTGTATTGCTTTCAACCGTGACAAATGCATTCACCGGGGAAATGTCATTTTAACATTTTACAACCTTATCTGGCCATGTGTTGTGTGACACATGCATACAGTGCTGAAAAGACATAGGAACAGCATGGGGAAGACCCCTGGAAGCATCTCTGACACCCAGGTCACTGCCTAAAAGTGTGCAGATCAGAAGTGATCCTTGTCGCGTCAGAATATGCAGACTTGCAACTATCCCCGTGCAAGTCATTGTCCCAGGGCAGTGTTCAATTGTACTTCCCCTATTCCTTGTAATGCAAGCGCAAGTATGCAGCCTGCCACCCACCCACCCCCAGACTGCAATACAATACTGCTTGCTTGCTTGCACTTGAAATTGGGCCTTTTAAGCATGTGGAGGCGGAATCTGGCCACTACGTCATGGTTGCGTCGGCGGCCTGGTATCCATACTCAGTCCCCAGCCGCCTTGGTCCCCAGCCACCAGGGGGTGGCCGGGTGTCCATACTCGGTCCCCAGCCGCCCCGCAGCCGGGTGCCCACACACGGTCCCCAGCCGCCTGGGGGCGACGGGTGTCCTTAAATGGTCCCCAGCCACCCCTATTTGTCCCGGTGCGTCTTACTCACAAGCGCGCATACCAAAACATTACCTGTGCCCTCCCCAGTGCATTTAGTGGGAAGGACAGCCTAACCACAAACACATGGACAAGTGAATGTGGCCAGGGATGGTCCATCTCACTGACGCCTTCACACTGGGTTAATATTGTGGAAGCTGGGACACAGTTGGACACTCGGATGCAACACGTACTCCAGACAAAGAGGATTGCGGGTCCTGGGTCAATCAGGCTTCAACAGCAGTGGTCGGGCTTCCTACACAACGAGTAAATTATTCATGATCATGAGGCCATCCATCTCCTTAGCTTTCTGTTCCTTGGAATGCAAGCGCATGTATGTAGTAGCGGCTAGGCCTGAGGTGGTCAACGTTTTGGCGCATATCCTACCTCCTCCGAGGATTGCTGGTTGTTTTCCTGCTACTATCCCAGTTCTATGACTCCCGTTAAACAAAGCTTCAGGTGATGAATGATGGATGCGCTGGTGGCAAAGGAGAAAGAGCAGGAGGAACAGGGACCATTCACATCAATATCAGGCCAGTCAAGAAGACGTGGAGGTCACAGTAGCTTAACAAGACTGTTTTAATGCCCATTGGAAGAGACGTGGAGTTCAGAGTGGTTTAACAAGACTGTTTTAATGCCCCTTGGAAGAGACGTGGAGGTCACAGTAGCTTAACAAGATGGTTTTAATGCCCCTTGGAAGAGATGTGGAGTTCAGAGTGGTTTAACAAGACAGTTTTAATGCCCCTTGGAAGAGACTTGGAGATCACAGTAGCTTAACAAGACTGTTTTAATGCCCCTTGGAAGAGTGGTGGAGGTTAAAGTGGAATAAAAAGACAATATCAATGCCCCGTAGAAGAGACGTGGAGGTCACAGTAGCTTAACAAGATGGTTTTAATACCCCTTGGAAGAGACGTGGAGTTCAGAGTGGTTTAACAAGACTGTTTTAATGCCCCTTGGAAGAGACTTGGAGGTCACAGTAGCTTAACAAGACAGTTTTAATGCCCCTTGGAAGAGACGTGGAGGTCACAGTAGCTTAACAAGACTGTTTTAATGCCCCTTGGAAGAAACGTGGAGTTCAGAGTGGTTTAACAAGACTGTTTTAATGCCCCTTGGAAGAGACGTGGAGGTCACAGTAGCTTAACAAGACTGTTTTAATGCCCCTTGGAAGAGTGGTGGAGGTTACAGTGGAATAAAAAGACAATATCAATGCCCCTTGGAAGAGACGTGGAGGTCACAGTAGCTTAAGAAGACCGTTTTAGTGCCCCATGGAAGAGACGTGGAGGTCAAAGTGGCTTAACAAGATGGTTTTAATGCCCCTTGGAAGAGACTTGGAGATCACAGTAGCTTAACAAGACAGTTTTAATGCCCCTTGGAAGGGACGTGGAGTTCAGAGTGGTTTAACAAGACTGTTTTAATGCCCCTTGGAAGAGACGTGGAGGTCACAGTAGCTTAAGAAGACCGTTTTAATGCCCCATGGAAGAGACGTGGAGGTCACAGTAGCTAAACAAGATGGTTTTAATGCCCCTTGGAAGAGATGTGGAGTTCAGAGTGGTTTAAGAAGACTGTTTTAATGCCCCTTGGAAGAGACGAGGAGGTCACAGTAGCTTAACAAGACTGTTTTAATGCCCCTTGGAAGAGTGGTGGAGGTTAAAGTGGAATAAAAAGACAATATCAATGCCCCGTAGAAGAGACGTGGAGGTCACAGTAGCTTAACAAGATGGTTTTAATACCCCTTGGAAGAGACGTGGAGTTCAGAGTGGTTTAAAAAGACGGTGTTAATGTCCCTTGGAAGAGACTTGGAGGTCACAGTAGCTTAACAAGACAATTTTAATGCCCCTTGGAAGAGACGTGGAGGTCACAGTAGCTTAACAAGACTGTTTTAATGCCCCTTGGAAGAGACGTGGAGTTCAGAGTAGTTTAACAAGACTGTTTTAATGCCCCTTGGAAGAGACGTGGAGGTCACAGTAGCTTAACAAGACTGTTTTAATGCCCCTTGGAAGAGTGGTGGAGGTTACAGTGGAATAAAAAGACAATATCAATGCCCCGTGGAAGAGACGTGGAGGTCACAGTAGCTTAAGAAGACCGTTTTAGTGCCCCATGGAAAAGACGTGGAGGTCAAAGTAGCTTAACAAGATGGTTTTAATGCCCCTTGGAAGAGACGTGGAGTTCAGAGTGGTTTAACAAGACGGTTTTAATGCCCCTTGGAAGAGTGGTGGAGGTTAAAGTGGAATAAAAAGACAATATCAATGCCCCGTGGAAGAGACGTGGAGGTCACAGTAGCTTAACAAGATGGTTTTAATACCCCTTGGAAGAGACGTAGAGTTCAGAGTGGTTTAACAAGACTGTTTTAATGCCCCTTGGAAGAGACGTGGAGGTCACAGTAGCCTAACAAGACGGTTTTAATGCCCCTTGGAAGAGACTTGGAGGTCACAGTAACTTAAAAAGATGGTATTAATATCCCTTGGAAGAGATGTGGAGGTCACAGTAGCTTAATAAGACTGTTTTAATGCCCCTTGGAAGAGACATGGAGTTCAGAGTGGTCTAACAAGACTGTTTTAATGCCCCTTGGAAGAGACGTGGAGGTCACAGTAGCTTAGCAAGACGGTTTTAATGCCCCTTGGAAAAGATGTGGAGTTCAGAGTGGTTTAACAAGACGGTTTTAATGCCCCTTGGAAGAGACGTGGAGTTCAGAGTGGTTTAAAAAGACTGTTTTAATGCCCCTTGGAAGAGACGTGGAGGTCACAGTAGCTTAACAAGACGGTTTTAATGCCCCTTGGAAGAGATGTGGAGTTCAGAGTGGTTTAACAAGACAGTTTTAATGCCCCTTGGAAGAGACTTGGAGGTCACAGTAGCTTAACAAGACAGTTTTAATGCCCCTTGGAAGAGATGTGGAGTTCAGAGTGGTTTAACAAGATGGTTTTAATGCCCCTTGGAAGAGACGTGGAGGTCACAGTAGCTTAACAAGACTGTTTTAATGCCCCTTGGAAGAGACGTGGAGTTCAGAGTGGTTTAACAAGACTGTTTTAATGCCCCTTGGAAGAGACGTGGAGGTCACAGTAGCTTAACAAGACTGTTTTAATGCCCCTTGGCAGAGACGTGGAGTTCAGAGTGGTTTAACAATACGGTTTTAATGCCCCTTGGAGGAGACATGGAGGTCACAGTAGCTTAACGAGACGGTTTTAATGTCCCTTGGAAGAGACGTGGAGTTCAGAGTGGTTTAACAAGACTGTTTTAATGCCCCTTGGAAGAGACGTGGAGGTCACAGTAGCTTAATAGGACGGTTTTAATGCCCCTTGGAAGAGATGTGGAGTTCAGAGTGGTTTAACAAGATGGTTTTAATGCCCCTTGGAAGAGACGTGGAGGTCACAGTAGCTTAACAAGACTGTTTTAATGCCCCTTGGAAGAGACGTGGAGTTCAGAGTGGTTTAACAAGACTGTTTTAATGCCCCTTGGAGGAGACGTGGAGGTCACAGTAGCTTAACAAGACGGTTTTAATGCCCCTTGGAAGAGTGGTGGAGGTCACAGTAGCTTAACAAGACTGTTTTAATGCCCCTTGGAAGAGTGGTGGAGGTTACAGTGGAATAAAAAGACAATATCAATGCCCCGTGGAAGAGACGTGGAGGTCACAGTAGCTTAAGAAGACCGTTTTAATGCCCCTTGGAAGAGACGTGGAGTTCAGAGTGGTTTAACAAGACGGTTTTAATGCACCTTGGAAGAGACCTGGAGTTCAGAGTGGTTTAACAAGACGGTTTTAATGCCCCTTGGAGGAGACGTGGAAGTCACAGTAGCTTAACAAGACGGTTTTAATGCCCCTTGGAAGAGTGGTGGAGGTTACAGTGGAATAAAAAGACAATATCAATGCCCCGTGGAAGAGACGTGGAGGTCACAGTAGCTTAACAAGACGGTTTTAATCTCCCTTGGAAGAGACCTGGAGTTCAGAGTGGTTTAACAAGACTGTTTTAATGCCCCTTGGAAGAGACTTGGAGGTCACAGTAGCTTAACAAGACGGTTTTAATGTCCCTTGGAAGAGACTTGGAGTTCAGAGTGGTTTAACAAGACTGTTTTAATGCCCCTTGGAAGAGACGTGGAGGTCACAGTAGCTTAACAAGACTGTTTTAATGCCCCTTGGAAGAGTGGTGGAGGTTACAGTGGAATAAAAAGACAATATCAATGCCCCGTGGAAGAGACGTGGAGGTCACAGTAGCTTAAGAAGACCGTTTTAGTGCCCCATGGAAGAGACGTGGAGGTCAAAGTAGCTTAAGATGGTTTTAATGCCCCTTGGAAGAGATGTGGAGTTCAGAGTGGTTTAACAAGACTGTTTTAATGCCCCTTGGAAGAGTGGTGGAGGTTAAAGTGGAATAAAAAGACAATATCAATGCCCCGTGGAAGAGACGTGGAGGTCACAGTAGCTTAACAAGATGGTTTTAATACCCCTTGGAAGAGACGTAGAGTTCAGAGTGGTTTAACAAGACTGTTTTAATGCCCCTTGGAAGAGACGTGGAGGTCACAGTAGCTTAACAAGATGGTTTTAATGCCCCTTGAAAGAGACGTGGAGTTCAGAGTGGTTTAACAAGACGGTTTTAATGCCCCTTGGAAGAGACTTGGAGGTCACAGTAGCTTAACAAGACGGTTTTAATGCCCCTTGGAAGAGACTTGGAGGTCACAGTAACTTAAAAAGATGGTTTTAATATCCCTTGGAAGAGATGTGGAGGTCACAGTAGCTTAATAAGACTGTTTTAATGCCCCTTGGAAGAGACATGGAGTTCAGAGTGGTCTAACAAGACTGTTTTAATGCCCCTTGGAAGAGACGTGGAGGTCACAGTAGCTTAGCAATACGGTTTTAATGCCCCTTGGAAGAGATGTGGAGTTCAGAGTGGTTTAACAAGATGGTTTTAATGCCCCTTGGAAGAGACGTGGAGGTCACAGTAGCTTAACAAGACTGTTTTAATGCCCCTTGGAAGAGACGTGGAGTTCAGAGTGGTTTAACAAGACTGTTTTAATGCCCCTTGGAAGAGACGTGGAGGTCACAGTAGCTTAACAAGACAGTTTTAATGCCCCTTGGAAGAGATGTGGAGTTCAGAGTGGTTTAACAAGATGGTTTTAATGCCCCTTGGAAGAGACGTGGAGGTCACAGTAGCTTAACAAGACTGTTTTAATGCCCCTTGGAAGAGACGTGGAGTTCAGAGTGGTTTAACAAGACTGTTTTAATGCCCCTTGGAAGAGACGTGGAGGTCACAGTAGCTTAACAAGACTGTTTTAATGCCCCTTGGCAGAGACGTGGAGTTCAGAGTGGTTTAACAATACGGTTTTAATGCCCCTTGGAGGAGACATGGAGGTCACAGTAGCTTAACGAGACGGTTTTAATGTCCCTTGGAAGAGACGTGGAGTTCAGAGTGGTTTAACAAGACTGTTTTAATGCCCCTTGGAAGAGACGTGGAGGTCACAGTAGCTTAACAGGACGGTTTTAATGCCCCTTGGAAGAGATGTGGAGTTCAGAGTGGTTTAACAAGATGGTTTTAATGCCCCTTGGAAGAGACGTGGAGGTCACAGTAGCTTAACAAGACTGTTTTAATGCCCCTTGGAAGAGACGTGGAGTTCAGAGTGGTATAACAAGATGGTTTTAATGCCCCTTGGAGGAGACGTGGAGGTCACAGTAGCTTAACAAGACGGTTTTAATGCCCCTTGGAAGAGTGGTGGAGGTCACAGTAGCTTAACAAGACTGTTTTAATGCCCCTTGGAAGAGTGGTGGAGGTTACAGTGGAATAAAAAGACAATATCAATGCCCCGTGGAAGAGACGTGGAGGTCACAGTAGCTTAAGAAGACCGTTTTAATGCCCCTTGGAAGAGACGTGGAGTTCAGAGTGGTTTAACAAGACGGTTTTAATGCACCTTGGAAGAGACCTGGAGTTCAGAGTGGTTTAACAAGACGGTTTTAATGCCCCTTGGAGGAGACGTGGAAGTCACAGTAGCTTAACAAGACGGTTTTAATGCCCCTTGGAAGAGTGGTGGAGGTTACAGTGGAATAAAAAGACAATATCAATGCCCCGTGGAAGAGACGTGGAGGTCACAGTAGCTTAACAAGACGGTTTTAATCTCCCTTGGAAGAGACCTGGAGTTCAGAGTGGTTTAACAAGACTGTTTTAATGCCCCTTGGAAGAGATGTGGAGTTCAGAGTGGTTTAACAAGACGGTTTTAATGCCCCTTGGAAGAGATGTGGAGTTCAGAGTGGTTTAAAAAGACTGTTTTAATGCCCCTTGGAAGAGACGTGGAGGTCACAGTAGCTTAACGAGACGGTTTTAATGTCCCTTGGAAGAGACGTGGAGTTCAGAGTTGTTTAACAAGACTGTTTTAATGCCCCTTGGAAGAGACGTGGAGGTCACAGTAGCTTAACAGGACGGTTTTAATGCCCCTTGGAAGAGATGTGGAGTTCATAGTGGTTTAACAAGATGGTTTTAATGCCCCTTGGAAGAGACGTGGAGGTCACAGTAGCTTAACAAGACTGTTTTAATGCCCCTTGGAAGAGACGTGGAGTTCAGAGTGGTTTAACAAGACTGTTTTAATGCCCCTTGGAGGAGACGTGGAGGTCACAGTAGCTTAACAAGACGGTTTTAATCTCCCTTGGAAGAGACGTGGAGTTCAGAGTGGTTTAACAAGACGGTTTTAATGCCCCTTGGAAGAGACGTGGAAGTCACAGTAGCTTAACAAGACGGTTTTAATGCCCCTTGGAAGAGACTTGGAGGTCACAGTAGCTTAACAAGACAGTTTTAATGCCCCTTGGAAGAGACGTGGAGGTCACAGTAGCCTAACAAGACTGTTTTAATGCCCCTTGGAAGAGACGTGGAGTTCAGAGTGGTTTAACAAGACTGTTTTAATGCCCCTTGGAAGAGACGTGGAGGTCACAGTAGCTTAACAAGACTGTTTTAATGCCCCTTGGAAGAGTGGTGGAGGTTACAGTGGAATAAAAAGACAATATCAATGCCCCTTGGAAGAGACGTGGAGGTCACAGTAGCTTAAGAAGACCGTTTTAGTGCCCCATGGAAGAGACGTGGAGGTCAAAGTAGCTTAAGATGGTTTTAATGCCCCTTGGAAGAGATGTGGAGTTCAGAGTGGTTTAACAAGACTGTTTTAATGCCCCTTGGAAGAGTGGTGGAGGTTAAAGTGGAATAAAAAGACAATATCAATGCCCCGTGGAAGAGACGTGGAGGTCACAGTAGCTTAACAAGATGGTTTTACTACCCCTTGGAAGAGACGTAGAGTTCAGAGTGGTTTAACAAGACTGTTTTAATGCCCCTTGGAAGAGACGTGGAGGTCACAGTAGCTTAACAAGATGGTTTTAATGCCCCTTGAAAGAGACGTGGAGTTCAGAGTGGTTTAACAAGACGGTTTTAATGCCCCTTGGAAGAGACTTGGAGGTCACAGTAGCTTAACAAGACGGTTTTAATGCCCCTTGGAAGAGACTTGGAGGTCACAGTAACTTAAAAAGATGGTTTTAATATCCCTTGGAAGAGATGTGGAGGTCACAGTAGCTTAATAAGACTGTTTTAATGCCCCTTGGAAGAGACATGGAGTTCAGAGTGGTCTAACAAGACTGTTTTAATGCCCCTTGGAAGAGACGTGGAGGTCACAGTAGCTTAGCAAGACGGTTTTAATGCCCCTTGGAAGAGATGTGGAGTTCAGAGTGGTTTAAAAAGACTGTTTTAATGCCCCTTGGAAGAGACGTGGAGTTCAGAGTGGTTTAAAAAGACTGTTTTAATGCCCCTTGGAAGAGACGTGGAGGTCACAGTAGCTTAACGAGACGGTTTTAATGTCCCTTGGAAGAGATGTGGAGTTCAGAGTGGTTTAACAAGACTGTTTTAATGCCCCTTGGAAGAGACGTGGAGGTCACAGTAGCTTAACAGGATGGTTTTAATGCCCCTTGGAAGAGATGTGGAGTTCATAGTGGTTTAACAAGATGGTTTTAATGCCCCTTGGAAGAGACGTGGAGGTCACAGTAGCTTAACAAGACTGTTTTAATGCCCCTTGGAAGAGACGTGGAGTTCAGAGTGGTTTAACAAGACTGTTTTAATGCCCCTTGGAGGAGACGTGGAGGTCACAGTAGCTTAACAAGACGGTTTTAATCTCCCTTGGAAGAGACGTGGAGTTCAGAGTGGTTTAACAAGACTGTTTTAATGCCCCTTGGAAGAGACGTGGAGGTCACAGTAGCTTAACAGGACGGTTTTAATGCCCCTTGGAAGAGATGTGGAGTTCAGAGTGGTTTAACAAGACGGTTTTAATGCCCCTTGGAAGAGACTTGGAGGTCACAGCTTAACAAGACAGTTTTAATGCCCCTTGGAAGAGATGTGGAGTTCAGAGTGGTTTAACAAGATGGTTTTAATGCCCCTTGGAAGAGACGTAGAGGTCACAGTAGTTTAACAAGACTGTTTTAATGCCCTTGGAAGAGACGTGGAGTTCAGAGTGGTTTAACAAGACTGTTTTAATGCCCCTTGGAAGAGAAGTGGAGGTCACAGTAGCTTAACAAGACTGTTTTAATGCCCCTTGGAAGAGACGTGGAGTTCAGAGTGGTTTAACAGTACGGTTTTAATGCCCCTTGGAGGAGACGTGGAGGTCACAGTCGTTTAACAAGACGGTATTAATCTCCCTTGGAAGAGACGTGGAGTTCAGAGTGGTTTAACAAGACTGTTTTAATGCCCCTTGGAAGAGACGTGGAGCTCACAGTAGCTTAACAGTACGGTTTTAATGCCTCTTGGAAGAGATGTGGAGTTCAGAGTGGTTTAACAAGATGGTTTTAATGCCCCTTGGAAGAGACGTGGAGGTCACAGTAGCTTAACAATACTGTTTTAATGCCCCTTGGAAGAGACGTGGAGTTCAGAGTGGTTTAACAAGACTGTTTTAATGCCCCTTGGAGGAGACGTGGAGGTCACAGTAGTTTAACAAGACTTTTTTAATCTCCCTTGGAAGAGACGTGGAGTTCAGAGTGGTTTAACAAGACTGTTTTAATGCCCCTTGGAAGAGACGTGGAGGTCACAGTAGCTTAACAGGACGGTTTTAATGCCCCTTGGAAGAGATGTGGAGTTCAGAGTGGTTTAACAAGACAGTTTTAATGCCCCTTGGAAGAGACTTGGAGGTCACAGTAGCTTAACAAGACAGTTTTAATGCCCCTTGGAAGAGATGTGGAGTTCAGAGTGGTTTAACAAGATGGTTTTAATGCCCCTTGGAAGAGACGTGGAGGTCACAGTAGCTTAACCTGACTGTTTTAATGCCCCTTGGAAGAGACGTGGAGTTCAGAGTGGTTTAACAAGACTGTTTTAATGCCCCTTGGAAGAGACGTGGAGGTCACAGTAGCTTAACAAGACTGTTTTAATGCCCCTTGGAAGAGACGTGGAGTTCAGAGTGGTTTAACAATACGGTTTTAATGCCCCTTGGAGGAGACGTGGAGGTCACAGTAGCTTAACGAGACGGTTTTAATGTCCCTTGGAAGAGACGTGGAGTTCAGAGTGGTTTAACAAGACTGTTTTAATGCCCCTTGGAAGAGACGTGGAGGTCACAGTAGCTTAACTGGACGGTTTAAATGCCCCTTGGAAGAGATGTGGAGTTCAGAGTGGTTTAACAAGATGGTTTTAATGCCCCTTGGAAGAGACGTGGAGGTCACAGTAGCTTAACAAGACTGTTTTAATGCCCCTTGGAAGTGACGTGGAGTTCAGAGTGGTTTAACAAGACTGTTTTAATGCCCCTTGGAGGAGACATGGAGGTCACAGTAGCTTAACAAGACGGTTTTAATCTCCCTTGGAAGAGACGTGGAGTTCAGATTGGTTTAACAAGACGGTTTTAATGCACCTTGGAAGAGACCTGGAGTTCAGAGTGGTTTAACAAGACGGTTTTAATGCCCCTTGGAGGAGACGTGGAAGTCACAGTAGCTTAACAAGACGGTTTTAATGCCCCTTGGAAGAGTGGTGGAGGTTACAGTGGAATAAAAAGACAATATCAATGCCCCGTGGAAGAGACGTGGAGGTCACAGTATCTTAACAAGACGGTTTTAATGCCCCTTGGAAGAGACGTGGAGTTCAGAGTGGTTTAACAATACGGTTTTAATGCCCCTTGGAGGAGACGTGGAGGTCACAGTAGCTTAACAAGACTGTTTTAATGCCCCTTGGAAGAGACGTGGAGTTCAGAGTGGTTTAACAATACGGTTTTAATGCCCCTTGGAGGAGACGTGGAGGTCACAGTAGCTTAACGAGACGGTTTTAATGTCCCTTGGAAGAGACGTGGAGTTCAGAGTGGTTTAACAAGACTGTTTTAATGCCCCTTGGAAGAGACGTGGAGGTCACAGTAGCTTAACTGGACGGTTTAAATGCCCCTTGGAAGAGATGTGGAGTTCAGAGTGGTTTAACAAGATGGTTTTAATGCCCCTTGGAAGAGACGTGGAGGTCACAGTAGCTTAACAAGACTGTTTTAATGCCCCTTGGAAGTGACGTGGAGTTCAGAGTGGTTTAACAAGACTGTTTTAATGCCCCTTGGAGGAGACGTGGAGGTCACAGTAGCTTAACAAGACGGTTTTAATCTCCCTTGGAAGAGACGTGGAGTTCAGATTGGTTTAACAAGACGGTTTTAATGCACCTTGGAAGAGACCTGGAGTTCAGAGTGGTTTAACAAGACGGTTTTAATGCCCCTTGGAGGAGACGTGGAAGTCACAGTAGCTTAACAAGACGGTTTTAATGCCCCTTGGAAGAGTGGTGGAGGTTACAGTGGAATAAAAAGACAATATCAATGCCCCGTGGAAGAGACGTGGAGGTCACAGTATCTTAACAAGACGGTTTTAATGCCCCTTGGAAGAGACGTGGAGTTCAGAGTGGTTTAACAATACGGTTTTAATGCCCCTTGGAGGAGACGTGGAGGTCACAGTAGCTTAACAAGACGGTTTTAATCTCCCTTGGAAGAGACCTGGAGTTCAGAGTGGTTTAACAAGACGGTTTTAATGCCCCTTGGAAGAGACGTGGAGTTCAGATTGGTTTAACAAGACGGTTTTAATGCCCCTTGGAAGAGACCTGGAGTTCAGAGTGGTTTAACTAGATGATTTTAATGCCCCTTGGAAGAGACTTGGAGGTCACAATAGCTTAACAAGACAGTTTTAATGCCCCTTGGAAGAGACGTGGAGTTCAGAGTGGTTTAACAAGATGGTGTTAATGCCCCTTGGAAAAGACGTGGAGGTCACAGTAGCTTAACAAGGCTGTTTTAATGCCCCTTGGAAGAGACGTGGAGTTCAGAGTGGTTTAACAAGATGGTGTTAATGCCCCTTGGAAGAGACGTGGAGGTCACAGTAGCTTAACAAGACTGTTTTAATGCCCCTTGGAAGAGACGTGAAGTTCAGAGTGGTTTAACAAGATGGTTTTAATGCCCCTTGGAAGAGATGTGGAGGTCACAGTAGCTTAGCAAGACTGTTTTAATGCCCCTTGGAAGAGACGTGGAGTTCAGAGTATTTTAACAATACGGTTTTAATGCCCCTTGGAGGAGACGTGGAGGTCACAGTAGCTTAACAAGACGGTTTTAATCTCCCTTGGAAGAGACGTGGAGTTCAGAGTGGTTTAACAAGATGGTTTTAATGCCCCTTGGAAGAGACGTGGAGTTCAGAGTGGTTTAACAATACGGTTTTAATGCCCCTTGGAGGAGACGTGGAGGTCACAGTAGCTTAGCAAGACGGTTTTAATCTCCCTTGGAAGAGATGTGGAGTTCAGAGTGGTTTAACAAGACGGTTTTAATGCCCCTTGGAAGAGACGTAGAGGTCACAGTAGTTTAACAAGACTGTTTTAATGCCCTTGGAAGAGACGTGGAGTTCAGAGTGGTTTAACAAGACTGTTTTAATGCCCCTTGGAAGAGACGTGGAGGTCACAGTAGCTTAACAAGACTGTTTTAATGCCCCTTGGAAGAGACGTGGAGTTCAGAGTGGTTTAACAGTACGGTTTTAATGCCCCTTGGAGGAGGCGTGGAGGTCACAGTAGCTTAACAAGACGGTTTTAATCTCCCTTGAAAGAGACGTGGAGTTCAGAGTGGTTTAACAAGACTGTTTTAATGCCCCTTGGAAGAGACGTGGAGGTCACAGTAGCTTAACAGGACGGTTTTAATGCCCCTTGGAAGAGATGTGGAGTTCAGAGTGGTTTAACAAGATGGTTTTAATGCCCCTTGGAAGAGACGTGGAGGTCACAGTAGCTTAACAATACTGTTTTAATGCCCCTTGGAAGAGACGTGGAGTTCAGAGTGGTTTAACAAGACTGTTTTAATGCCCCTTGGAGGAGACGTGGAGGTCACAGTAGCTTAACAAGACTTTTTTAATCTCCCTTGGAAGAGACGTGGAGTTCAGAGTGGTTTAACAAGATGGTTTTAATGCCCCTTGGAAGAGACCTGGAGTTCAGAGTGGTTTAACAAGATGGTTTTAATGCCCCTTGGAAGAGACGTGGAAGTCACAGTAGCTTAACAAGACGGTTTTAATGCCCCTTGGAAGAGTGGTGGAGGTTACAGTGGAATAAAAAGACAATATAAATGCCCCGTGGAAGAGACGTGGAGGTCACATTAGCTTAACAAGACGGTTTTAATGCCCCTTGGAAGAAACGTGGAGTTCAGAGTGGTTTAACAATACGGTTTTAATGCCCCTTGGAGGAGACGTGGAGGTCACAGTAGCTTAACAAGACGGTTTTAATCTCCCTTGGAAGAGACCTGGAGTTTAGAGTGGTTTAACAAGACGGTTTTAATGCCCCTTGGAAGAGACTTGGAGATCACAATAGCTTAACAGGACAGTTTTAATGCCCCTTGGAAGAGACGTGGAGTTCAGAGTGGTTTAACAAGACGGTTTTAATGCCCCTTGGAAGAGACCTGGAGTTCAGAGTGGTTTAACTAGATGGTTTTAATGCCCCTTGCAAGAGACTTGGAGGTCACAGTAGCTTAACAAGACAGTTTTAATGCCCCTTGGAAGAGACGTGGAGTTCAGAGTGGTTTAACAAGATGGTGTTAATGCCCCTTGGAAGAGACGTGGAGGTCTCAGTAGCTTAACAAGGCTGTTTTAATGCCCCTTGGAAGAGACGTGGAGTTCAGAGTGGTTTAACAAGATGGTGTTAATGCCCCTTGGAAGAGACGTGGAGGTCACAGTAGCTTAACAAGACTGTTTTAATGCCCCTTGGAAGAGACGTGAAGTTCAGAGTGGTTTAACAAGATGGTTTTAATGCCCCTTGGAAGAGACGTGGAGGTCACAGTAGCTTAGCAAGACTGTTTTAATGCCCCTTGGAAGAGACGTGGAGTTCAGAGTGGTTTAACAATACGGTTTTAATGCCCCTTGGAGGAGACGTGGAGGTCACAGTAGCTTAACAAGACGGTTTTAATCTCCCTTGGAAGAGACGTTGAGTTCAGAGTGGTTTAACAAGACTGTTTTAATGCCCCTTGGAAGAGACGTGGAGGTCACAGTAGCTTAACAGGACGGTTTTAATGCCCCTTGGAATTGATGTGGAGTTCAGAGTGGTTTAACAAGATGGTTTTAATGCCCCTTGGAAGAGACGTAGAGGTCACAGTAGCTTAACAAGACTGTTTTAATGCCCCTTCGAAGAGACGTGGAGTTCAGAGTGGTTTAACAATACGGTTTTAATGGCCCTTGGAGGAGACGTGGAGGTCACAGTAGCTTAACAAGACGGTTTTAATCTCCCTTGGAAGAGACGTGGAGTTCAGAGTGGTTTAACAAGACGGTTTAAATGCCCCTTGGAAGAGACCTGGAGTTCAGAGTGGTTTATCAAGACGGTTTTAATGCCCCTTGGAAGAGACGTGGAAGTCACAGTAGCTTAACAAGACCGTTTTAATGCCCCTTGGAAGAATGGTGGAGGTTACAGTGGAATAAAAAGACAATATCAATGCCCCGTGGAAGAGATGTGGAGGTCACAGTAGCTTAACAAGATGGTTTTACTACCCCTTGGAAGAGACGTGGAGTTCAGAGTGGTTTAACAAGACTGTTTTAATGCCCCTTGGAAGAGACGTGGAGGTCACAGTAGCTTAACAAGATGGTTTTAATGCCCCTTGGAAGAGATGTGGAGTTCAGAGTGGTTTAACAAGACTGTTTTAATGCCCCTTGGAAGAGACGTGGAGTTCAGAGTGGTTTAACAATACGGTTTTAATGCCCCTTGGAAGAGACGTGGAGTTCACAGTAGCTTAACAAGACGGTTTTAATCTACCTTGGAAGAGACGTGGAGTTCAGAGTGGTTTAACAAGACTGTTTTAATGCCCCTTGGAAGAGACGTGGAGATCACAGTAGCTTAATAAGATGGTTTTAATGCCCCTTACAAGAGTCATGCAGTACAGCATGTTAAAATCATTATTCCCATTATGGGGGAGTGGGTCTCCCATAGTCTTTGCCTATGCCTTCCAGGCAAAAACTTCCAAAAATTAGGACGAAGGAATTTGCAATGCCCCGTACAAGAGCCATGCACTACAGCATATTAAAAACATTATTCCCATTATGGGAGAGTGGGTCTCCCATAGTCTTTGCCTATGCCTTCCAATCAAAAGCTGCCAAAAATTGGGACAGAGAAACTTGCAATGCTGGCAGCATGGACTACGGTCACCCTGGTGGTATAGTGGTGGTGGAGGCTGAGGATAAGGAGAAGAGCAAAAAACAGCCGAAATGAGGAAGCGTATACCCATATGTGGGTGTGAAGCGGTGCATGGGAATACACCTCCCAAAATAACACAGTGGATTTGACTTTGTTACTCTGCTGACATTTGATGGTGATGAGAAGTCTGGCCCAATCCATCCCTTGTTCATTTTGATAAGGGTCAGCTTGTTAGCATTGTCAGTTGACAGGCGAGTGTGCTTATCAGTTATAATTCCCCCAGCGGCACTAAAAACACGCTCCGATAACACGCTAGTGGCAGGGCAGGCCAGGACCTCCAAGGCATACAGAGCGAGTACATTCCAAGTGTCCAGCTTGGATATCCAATAATTAAAAGGCACAGAGGAATCATGGAGGATTTTGGTGCGGTCGGCAAGGTACTCCCTCACCATCTTTTGAAACTTTCCACTCTTTGTGAGAGTACCCCGCGCCTCAGGGCCTGTAAGCTGGGCAGGTCTCAGAAAACTCTCCCAGAACTTTGACAGTGTTCCCCTGCCTCTGCTAGATTGGAGTTGCGTCTCTCTCACCTGTACGCCTTTGTTGGTCAATGAACTGTGACCTCTGCCGCTAGCGTGTTCATATGGGAATTTTTATAACAGTTCTGCAGTAAGGGCCTTCTGGTACTTCCCCATTTTTGTAGACCTCTCCACCTCAGGAATAAGAGAGTGAAAGTTCTCCATTTGGCGGGGGTCTAAAAGTGTCACCAACCAGTAATGACTGTCACCCAACATTTTTACAACGTGAGGGTCACGGTTAAGGCAGCATAAAGTCAGCCATGCGTGGCAGAGTGGTAACGGGCAAGACTTCCGTGTCCTCACCAAGATGACGACTGACCATGCTCTCCTCCTCCTCCTCCGCCATGTCCACAGGCCACCCACGCTGAACCGACGATATGACAGTTGTACAGGTACTACTGTCTACAGTGCATGATACCAGCTCCTGTTCTTCCTCCTCCTCCTCCTTCTCTCCCTCATTGTCCCCCAATGCACGTTGGGATGAGATGAGGTTGGGCTGTGTGTAATCGCCCGCTACGGCTTCTTGATCCATCTCATCATACTCTTGCTGCAATAACTCCGTTTTAATTTTCTGCAGAGAGCGTTGCAAAAGACAGACAAGTGCGATGCTGACGCTAATGATGGTGTCATCGCCACTCACCATTCAAAGTTTGTTAGGATGGTACATATGTCAGACATCCTGGTCCACTCATGAGGTCTTATGTGTGGAGTCTGACCTGAATATCGACGGCCTTGTTGCAGCTGGTATTCCACAACTGCACATTTGTGCTCACAAATCCTTTGCAACATGTCATGTCAGTGTGCCGTCAGGGAGATGTACCGTCCCTGGCCACAAGCACTTGTCCACGTGTCCGTTGTCAGGTGGACTCTCCCAGTAACTGCGCTGTTGAGGGCACGGCAGATGTTTTAGGACATGTGCTTGTGTAGTGCGGGGATGGCACACCGGGCAAAATAGTGTCGGCTGGGGACCGAGTACTGAGGGACGACCACCGCCATAAGGTTGCGGAAGGATTCCGTCTTCACCAGCCTAAAAGTCAGCATTTCCAATGCATGCAGTCGTGAGATGTGCTAGTTTAGGACTGTGGCCTGTGGGGCGTTGGCTGCGAATTTGCACTTTCGTTCAAAGGTCTGCGATATGGACAATTGAACGCTGCGGTGGGACATGGACGATGCTGTTTCTTGAGAAACTGCCATGGCAAGTGAAGACTGAGGAGGGGGCATCTTTGCATGCAGTATGGACATGGGATTGCCTTGCATGCACAACAGGGGGTTCTCTTACACGCACAACAGCGGAAGAAGCAGTGGTGACACCCGCTGACACTGGTCGTGGACCCTGGGGTTAGCCCCACAAAGTCGGGTGCTTTGCTGACATGTGCCTGATCATGCTGGTGGTGGCCAGGCAGGTAGTTTTGTCACCCCTGCTGATGCTGGCCTGGCAGGTGGTACAAATGGCCTTTTTGGGGTTATCAGTAGAGTCTTTAAAAAAATTCCAGACTCTGGAAGACCTACCGGTTGTACTGGCAACGTCCCTCATGTTGGTGTTACAGGGAACGGTTGCCCGCCTTCTGTCTGCGGACACCACACTGCTTCTTCCTGCCTGTTGGGGTACTCTACCTCCCTGCCCCTGTGTGCTGCTGGCCTCGCTCTGCGTGTCCTCCTGCCACGTTGGGTCAGTTACTAGATCATCCACCACCTCCTCCTCTTCCACTTCCACACCACGGTCCTCCTCCTCACTTTGTGGCAATCATCCACTTCTTGTGACAAATTGCCAGCGTCGCCTTCCTGTGGTCATCGCTACATGGGATCTCCTCTTCCACCACTTCATGCGGAGCAGGCAAGGGGCCCAAATATGGAAATTGACCAGTGAACAGCTCTTCAGAGTGGCCAACTGTGGGATCAGTTGCTCTCTGACGACATTTGCCATGGTGGGAGGAAGGAGCATCAGGGTGAGGAGGAGTATGCGGTCGAGACTCACGGCTACTAAGACTTGACCGTGTGGAAGACAGACCGGAGGTGGTGGTGCCCAGGTGACTGGAAGTATTATCTGCTATCCAATTAATAACCTGTTCACACTGATCAGTTCGCAATAGTGGTCTTGTTGTTGTGTGCTTCCCTAGTAATTCAGTCAAGAACTGGGAGCGAGAAGATGTGGCTGTTGGTTGTGGCACATTTTCACCTTGGCCACGGCCCCGTCCTCTGCACGCCCCATTAACAGAACTTCCAGTTCCACATCCCTTGCCAAGCGCCTTGCCCATTGTAAATGACGTAAAATAGCTTACACTCACACTATCGATGGCAAAAGGGTAATAAAATGGAGATTAGAACCGTGGAAGAGGAAAAACACAGCTCTAGTTATCTGGCCTACACCAGACTCTTTTAAACAGATATATTTGTGTCTGAACACTCACAGACACACTGTTTTTTTTTTGGGGGGGGGGGGAAATACCAAAAGGTTAATAAGACGTGTATTTGTACAGTCTGACTGAGGAAAAAACAAAACAAAACAGGATTTAGATGAAAAAATAAAGAATTTTTTTCTGGCCCCTGAGACCTGGGGATAAGTCGAGCAGTTTGACCAGCAGGAGCACACAGGACTGTAATGCAGTGTTTGTTGGTATAACCACTGCGTCTCCTATACAGCCTGCCTGCCATCTGGGATGGATATTAGTCCTGAGAAGGATTGTTTGTTTGATTTGGCAGGCTTCAGAGACCCTACACTACCTATTTCGCACTATATATTTCTCCCTAACTCAGCAGCACTGACCCTACACTGTCTGATCCAGAGCGACTGTGTCCAAGATGGCGGCGCCTGGTTTTAAATACTCGAGGTGACGTTGTGCGGCCAGCCAATCACTGTAATGCCCACAAACAACATGGTTGCGGCATTACAGTGACTATCTGGCAATCCCTGCATGTTCATTGGCTCTGCCCTGCAAACATGCAGGGCTGAGACCCGTGCTCCCGCCCGAGTAACCCGGAAATGCTCGGTGCTCGCTGAACATCCCGAGTAGTGAGATGCTCGAGCGAGTACCGAGCAGTGTCGAGCATGCTCGCTCAACACTACTCGTTACGATGTGGCGCCGGTGACCAGGGAGCCCCGGAAGTCTTTTATCTGACCGGGATGTAAAAGTGCAGCAGCCGCGGCCAATTGAAAAATCAGAGTCCGCGGCCTAGTTGTTAGGTAGATTGGTTTCCTGTGTGGTGACATCTATGGTGCATTCCACCAGTACGGAAGTGTGCGTTCCAGGGGCATATGAGTGCCAGGAGATGCGTTCTGTGGCTAAATACATAGTATAGTGTGGATGGAAGCGGAATGGAACGTGAGAAAGATGATAAAAGGTTCCAAAAACTTATAAAGACCACAGAGGGACGAGTTTAGTGGTCAAGAGTAGAGTAACAGGAAATTAATTCTGGGTCTAGAAAAAGAAGGAAAAAGATGTCAATATTCCATAGATACATTCATATCACTTAATAAGGATATGGAGTCACATATTTTAACAGCCATATGGGTACACAGATAAAAAATCAAAGAGGAAAAGAGTATAACGCATGATGTTCAAATAAATGATAACAGATCATAATCCCGGTTTAAGCCTTTTGGTGCCAGGGTCTGCAACTCATGGATCCAAAAGGCTTCCCGGTATTTCAGGAATCGTATCCGATCTCCTCCTTGTCTCAGTAGGGGAACATGTTCAATTATTTGGAATTTTAATTGTGACACATTGTGTCCTGAAGAAATGAAATGGTAGGGGACCGGTAGCAGGGTATTTTTACATCTGATTGTAGATTTGTGTTTTTATATTCTCTCCTTCACAGGTTGTGTAGTCTCCCCAATGTACAGGAGGCCACATGGGCATTTAATTAAGTATACTACGTAGGAGGTATCACATGAGGTGAAATCTTTAATCATATATTTTTTGCCCGTATATGGGTGACAGATTTGGTTACTCTTTTGTACATTATTGCACTGTCTGCACTGAAGACATGGAAATGTCAGGGTTCTAGGAGTCTGTAAAATTTTCTGTCTCCTAGTCTGTACAGTGCCAAAATCAGAATGTACCAGGTGTCCCTGAGATTTGGAGCTTGTTTAAAGCACGGAAGAAAAGGTTTTATGAATTCTTTTATATGGGGGTATGCAGTACCGAGAATACCCCAATGTTTCCATATGCAGCGATGTATAATATACAAGAAAGGGTGGTATGTGTGTACAAAGAGAATCCTGTCCATCTCAGGAGGACATGTGGAGATGGTAGGTTTTAAGGACTCTTGTAGCATCCTATCCGGATAACCCCGTTCCCTGAACTTGGCCTACATTTCTCTCAAACATGTTGTACATAGGTCCGGATTTTTAACAATCCATTGAACCCTCCTGAATTGGCTTTGAATAAAGATCTGTTGATAAATGACCCCCAGCGTCCTTTATAATCATGGTGTCCAAAAAATTAATCTGCTGGTTGTTATAGGACATAAACCGTAATTCAGACCATGTGGAATCAAGGGTGGAGAAAAAGATTCTGAGGGAGTCCAGAGTGCCCCCCAATATGCAAAAAATATAATCTATATAATGTTTCCACAGGATGGCATGGCTTTGGAACAGTGTATTAGGGTAAACCACCTGTTCCTCAAATTAAGCCATAAAGCAGTTTGCATATGGGGGGGTCACATTGGACTCCATTGCTGTACCTCTGTTCTGCAAAAAGAAGGACTCCTGGAACATGAAATAGTTTTTTGTGAGAATCATGGTCAGGAGCTCAATACAGACATATTTCAATAATTCTTTCGTAGCATTTATTCCCTTCGTATGTGGGATGGAAGTGTATAGATCTTTTACATCTATGGTGACCAAGATAGCATCGACTGGAATGCATTGTAGATCATAGATGTGATGAAGAAAATCACCCGTGTCCAGTAGGAACGAGGGAGTTTTTTTAAATAATATGAGTAAATATTTTTTCAAGAAATTTGGAGTTGAAAAGATTGATTCTGTAAATGCTACTATTGGGCGGCCAGAGGGATTCTCCAATGACTTATGGATTTTGGGCAAGATATAAAATAGCGGAATCACGGGATGTTTATTTGTCAAGAATTCTTTTGTTTTTTGGTCAGTCGTACAATTCCCGATATATTTCTCCAAAATGGTTGAGATCTGGGAGCTAAACTCACAGGTGGGATCATGTGGGAGTTTAGTGTATACTGATCCATTCCCCAATTGTCTGAGAGTTTCTTTTTCATAATCAACCCTGTCCATTACCACAATGGCTCCACCCTTATCGGCAGGTTTAATGATGATTGATTTGTCCTCTTTTAAGGATCTGAGCGCTTGTTGAGGAGTAAAATTGGAGTTGGAGTGGAGTTTACCCCTTCTGATGTTGTTGCAAAGGTCCTGAAAAGATTTATCAACAAAATTAATAAAAGTTTCCAAGGTCGGGCCTCCTTGAAGTGGGCGGTAGGTGCTAATGGAAAAGAGACCAAGTTGTCCCGCAGTGATAGCTGGTGAACATATTGGGGTCATAGGGGCTGTGGTGGAGGTGGATGGGTCAGAGAAGTGGACTTTGTCTAAGTGTACAATAAAACCTCTGCAGTTCCATGTCTAAAGAAAATGTCCTATACCTGTGTAGAGATCTGAGGTTGTGGGTTGTAAGTAATCACCTAGTCAGGTTAACGATGCAACAATATTTTATTGATCACAGCCATGGTAATAAAGCAATTCCAGGTTAATAGCCAAAATACAGTTTTCTCAGTCATCAAATTCCCAATCTGGGTTCAGTAGTTCCACTGGCTTTGTATAAGGCCATACTCACTGTCTCCCAACTTTTGGTTGGCCCACAGATTTCGTATCTCCAGCCAGTATAGTCTGTACGGCAGATAAAACGATGAAAGCACAGGTATCCAGTAGCAGCAGTCCTTTTAAGAAAGTGTAAATCCAAACGACATAATCCATAATGGTAACATGTTTATCCATTCATCCTTCCAAGTCCACGGTCTCCATCCTCTTCCTTCAATCCTTCCATACAACTGTCAAAAACATGTCTCCACTTTCTTCCACTGGGATCAGTCCCCTCCCAGGACAGAAGTGATCCCCCTCCCCCTTAAACTTCACTGTTTGCTAAAACAATGAAGAATATTCTAGAAGCCTTCATCTGAGACTGCATGTAAGATCCCCTGTGGTGACGGCTCCACTGTGTCCACAACCTACACACACACAATGAGACCATTGGCTGTTGAAACAATGGACTCCTGAGATAGAGATGAGATTAGTGGAATGCTAGACATTTTACAAGAGAATCTTACATACTGACAAGTAAGCAGAATTATATAAAACATAACAAGTATAAATCACTAATAAAACACAATAATAATATTGACAAAAATGGTGGTCCGTTGCTGGAAAAGTATCATCGTCTTTAGTAAGTGGGCAGCTCCTCACAACCTGTACATAGGGCAAAAATATAGTCCTCTCTCTAATACAGACAATTCTGCTATTCCTAGAGACCGAGAAGAAATATTCATTACCAGTGATGTACATGGGATCGGGTTACTCTGTATGATTCCGTGTGTTCTCTTGTGCTGGCCGCCTCACCGGGTCCTCTTCACCTGGATAGGCGTTTGCGTTGACCTAAATTGAGAAGGATTGGTAAAGGTTTTTCTGCGTTCCAAATCCCAGTCCGAAATATACGGTTCAGATGAGGATTTGTTGGATCTATAAAAGTTTCTTCTGGGAACAAATTTGTCCTGCCATTTGTACACCCTATCTAGTTCATAGTCCTCTGCGTCTCTGGTGAATCTAGCTCTCTTTCTCTGTTCCATATCCCGTCGATGCTGGTCTATGGTGGTTTTAATCTTGTTTTTTAAAACAGCAATTTCATCAGCCGAGCAGGTCGAAGATAGCTGACTCTCAATGTTAGTGATCTCTTCCTTTGTTGATTTAATCGCTATATGTAAATGATCAACGGTTAATGTCATCAGGTTAAACGAGCATTTGTTTAATATCTGTTCAAATCTCATGCAATAATCTGTTGGTCCTTAAATAATGTTGGTCTTATGGGAACCCTAAGGCCACGTGGGATCTGTTGTGCCCGAAGATATTGGGTTAAAGTGGCACAATGTAATTCAATATTTACCAAATGTCGTTTCTCCTTCTCCAAATCTTGACTTTGCGTCTCCTTTGGAGGGATTTTTAAGAAATCACTTGATGCTAGAGGCTTCTTCAGCATTATATGACAAAACTTGTGACAACTTGACACAGTAGGGTGCAAGTGGACTGGAGTACATCAAATAAAGTAGAATATCACTGCACTTCCTTTATATATGGTGCTCAAGAAGGGTCCAACGCCAGTAGATATGTAATGCACGAAATCGGCACTTGGAATGTAGTTTCAAAATGTAATAGCCATAAAGAGTGTTTACACAGCAGACGTTTTGGTCCCATGGACCTTCATTAGTACACACTATAACAATAGAACCAGAAAAAATCATAAATACAATAAGTACATTGTGGTCATGAAAAAAATGCAAAGAAACATACATGAATATAATACAAAGTAGGTGGCGCCATCTGGAGCTCATATTACAGGACAAGGAGCCATAGGGCTCTGAGGAAGCTCTCCAAATAATATTTTCTAATGTAGAAAAAATATATATTAAATAATTAAGGGAGGGCAAACAAGAGGGAGACAAAACAGTAAAGGGGAAATAGTAGTAGGGAACAAGAAGGTATGGGAGAAGGAGGAGCATACCTGTGAGGCTGTATTTTCAGAAGAGATAAATGTGGGACTCAGTGTCTCCCAGTGGGGGTATAAGTCTGCAGGGGAAAGTGAGCAAAGGTAAATAGCCGCAAAGTAATATAGCGCCCCAAAGGTGGAGGAAAGACACATACCCCTATCCTGCGCATACATTCATCTGGGTATGTGGCGTCATAACATGGTTTCCACTGCTCGTCTCTCTGTGGTCCTTATACATTTTTGAAACTTTTTATCATCTTTCTCACATTCCATTCTGCTTCCATCCACACTATACTATGTATTTAGCCACAGCACGCATCTCTTGGAATGCATATGCCCCTGGACGCACACTTCAGCACTGGTGGAACACGCCATAGACGTCACCACACAAGAAACCAATAC
The DNA here is from genome assembly GCF_046119375.1 of Phyllobates terribilis. Lineage (NCBI taxonomy): Eukaryota > Metazoa > Chordata > Amphibia > Anura > Dendrobatidae > Phyllobates > Phyllobates terribilis. The sequence goes on along the minus strand of NW_027362771.1, from coordinate 5,071,555 downwards.
CTAGCAACTAACTACGTCACTTCCGGCCACGGATTCTGATTTTTCTATTGGCCGCGGCTGCAGCACTTTTACATACCGGCCAGATAAAAGACTTCCAGGGCTCCCTGGTCACTGGCACCACATCGTAACGAGCGGTGGATACCGTGTTATGACGCTACATACCTCTATCCTGCACCAACCTTCATCTGGGTATGTAATATGAGCTCCAGATGGAGCCACTTACTTTGTATTATATTCATGTATGTTTCTTTGCAATTTTTCATGATCACAATGTACTTATTGTATTTATAATTTTTTCTGGTTCTATTGTTATAGAGTGTACTGACGAAGGTCCATGGGACCGAAAAATATGCTGTTTAAACACTCTCTTTATGGCTATAAAATTTTTAAACTACATTCTGAGTGCCGAGTTCTTGCATTACATCTTCGAAATGACCACATCAGTCACAAGCTAAAAGCAGTGCCGCACTGCCTTGGCCAAGAGGCAACAGGCTGTGCTTAAGATAACATTCTTAGGTGACAAACCGCCTACCGCTGCAGAGTTGTTGAAAGCTGTAACACAGCAGCCTGATCTGTGGCTCTCACCGCTGAACATACAGCCAGGCATGGTCTTGTGTGACAATGGGTGGAACCTGGTGACGGAGAAATGACAGCCAGAGTAGATACGGTTTCCCTCTATGCCAGTCCTTTCACCAAGCTAAAGAATATGGCTGTGGTGAAATACAACTGCCACTGAGAAACGGTTTCAAACTGAAAAACATTAAGCCCACCAGAGGATTTGATTCTGAGGGCTCACTTTTCTCCCCCGCTCAAGAGTCCCATAGCTGCTGCAAAGTTTGCGCCACCATGAACTCTCCTGATTGAGAAGCCAGGGCCCAACTGATGATTCTCTGGTGGGACTGTCCAACCCTGCGGAGAAGCAGTCCTGGCTAATAAAAGTGTGTGGGAAGGTTCCGGACACTCTATGGCTCCTTTTTCACAGAGGTGGAAACCCACGTAAACACCGGGAGAACATACAAAATCCTTACAGATGTTGTCCTTGCTGGGATTTGAACCCAGGATCCCAGCACTGCAAGGCTTCAGTGCTAACCACTGAGCCAATGTGCTGCTGTTCACCCTCTGATATCTAACAGGCTGGAGAAACTTGCACCTACTGCCACTCTATCTTCAGCTCCTTTGTGAAAAACTAATGTATTTGGGCAGCCACTCAATCTATCAAATAGAATTCCTGAGAAGGATATTGGGGATGGCTTCGCTACTGGTACTGTGGGCAGTGCCAATACCATGGCGTTGTACTATAGTTCACTGGAAATATTACAGGCTGATAGTAGCCAAGCAGATTCACACAGAAAAGTACCAGTAGTAATGTTCAGGGACCCTTGATTGTGGAACGCGGAGACGATACTGGGAGAAATAGTGGCAGCTGGGGACCGAGTATGGTTGGGGGATAGCACTGCAGGCAGGATATGCAAAGTACGAGCAGTGTCAGTCTGTGCTGCAGTCCATTGGCTCATTGGTCATGGAACAACAGGCGGCTATGTGACCTGGGGTGTGACATCTCCAACATACATTCTATTGGGTGGGACCTTTGGCAGCAACTCAGACCCCTCCTGTGCTTTAGGATGCCCCTCAGACGTGGCTCTAGTTCCCCTCAGTATGAAGACACTACGACCCCTGGCTTCCCCAAGGAACTCTCTACTGCCTGGTACCTGTCCACCAGCCCCACCAGGTCATCGGCATTACGGGGATCTCCCTGGGCCACCCAGGCTTGCACTGACCTCGACAGAGAATGTATGAACCTGTCCATGACGACCCTTTCCACCATCTGCGCTGGGGAGGAGGACTCAGGTTGCAACCACTTTTGGACCAGGTGTAGGAGGTCGAACATTTGGAACCAGGGAGGTTTGTCACTGCAATAGGCCCAGTGGTGCACCCGTTGCGCCCTGACAGTCAGAGTAACTCCTAAGTGTGCCAAGATTTCCATTTTTAAATTTGGCGTACTCTTTTGCATCCTGCAAGGCCAAGTCATAGTAGGCTTTCTGCGGCTCACCTATTAAATATGGTGCCAAAACCTCCACCCACTTCTCCGGAGGTAATTTCTCCCACTCTGCCGCCCTTTCAAAGACAGTTAGTAACGCCTCGATGTCATCACCCGAGGTCATCTTTTGTAATGCTCTCCTTAATGTTTTCCTCACGTGAGAGTCAGCACCTGGGGTTGTGGGTGGGGCGGTTGCCCTGCCACGGATCACCTTGGCCAGGAGCTCCATCTCCTGCTTGTGCTGCAATTGCTGCATCAGCTGTTGCCACTGCTGCCATTGATGCTGCTGGAGGTTAGTCTGCACCAGCCGCTTTATCAGCTCCTTTATGCTGATGGACGTCCCTTGCTGGCTGGCGGCCTTCAACCAGGACATATATGGTTTTCTGTAGCAGTCACACTGCCCCTTGGGATTCGTGCCTGTGCTTCTAGCACCAATTGTAGGGTTTGGTACTAAATTGGCTTCAGTTGAGGTAGGCACAGAAGCGTTTTCAATGAAATCCAGGCTGGCTTATTAAACAACATAAACCACTCAGGAAGCAAAACAAAAACAGGCTTTCCCGGCACAAAGTGGAAACACAAAGTAAAATGTCCATACAACGTTGCGGGTTCGCCCGGTCAGATTAGTGTCCAGTCCTTAAGTCCCAACACAGACCAACACTCTGGAGATCCGCACATCTCCAGACACAGAACCTCAATGAGACATTTGGTCTCCATTTTATTTACACAAAACTACGCCCCGGGGTGGGGATATGTGAGCAGTCATTTCCATGTTTCAATAATTTTATTAACATTTTTAAATCATGGGAAAAGAGAGGAAAGGGACAAGGGAATGAAAAGGAAAGGAAAATGTAACATACAAACAAACATTAGAAGAACTTAGAATACAAGATTAACATAAATCATATTACAAATCAGCAGTTGGGTAAGGACATAAATATGTTAAGTATTGATTTTTACAGAATATTTTGAGTAATCAAGTTAACCTAACATAAGGTTTAACCCCTTAAGGACCAGAGCTTTTTCCGTTTTTGCTTTTTGCTCCCCTTGTTCCCAGAGCCATAGCGTTTTTATTTTTTGGTCAATATGGCCATGTGAGGGCTTATTTTTTGCGGGATGAGTTGTACTTTTCAACGTCATTACTAGTTTTACCATATCTTGTATGGGACAACGGGAAAAAAATTCCAAGTGCAGTAAAATTGCAAAAAAAGTGCAATACCGCAGTTGTTTTTTATTTATTTTTTTTACCACGTTCACTGAATGCTAAAACTGACCTGCCATTCTTATTCTCCAGGTCATTACGAGTTCATAGACACCAAACATGTGTAGGTTCTTTTATATTTAAGTGGTGAAAAAAAATTCCAAAATTTGGTAAAAAAAAAAATAGCGCCATTTTCTAAGACCTGTAGCGTCTCCATTTTTCGGGATCTGGGGCTGGGTGAGGGCTTATTTTTTGGGGCCGGGCTGACATTTTTATTGATAACATTTTGGGGTAGATCCAATGTTTTTATCGCCCGTTATTGCATTTTATTGCAATTTTGCGGTGACCAAAAAACCTAATTCTGGCGTTTAGAATTTTTTTCTCGTTACGCCATTTACCGATCGGATTAATTATTTTTTTATATTGATAGATCGGGCGATTCTGAACGCGGCGATACCAAATATGTCTATGTAGGGTTTTTTTTTAAATATTTTATTTTGAATGGGGTGAAAGGGGGGTGATTTTAAACTTTTATATAGTTTTCATTTTTTTTATATTTTTAAAAACTTTTTTTTTTTCAATTTTTGCTTGCTTCAATAGTCTCCATAGGAGACTAGAAGCAGCAGCTATCCGATCGCCTCTACTACATACAGGGGATCAGCAGATCCCCTGCATATAGCAGAATTGGTCCTGTGCTATGAGCGCCGACCACTAGGTGGCGCTCATAGCGACCAGCTCATGACAACCACAGGCGTCTGCTGCAGACCCTGGGTTGTCACGGCGACCCATAGGTGACACGCGATCACGTAACGGGGTCGCCGATGGGCGGGGCTTAGGACGCGCTTCCCGGAAGCGCGCGTTAAATGCCGCTGTCGGAGATTGACAGCGGCATTTAACATGTTAACAGCCGCGGGTGGATCGCGATTCCACCCACGGCTGTTGCGGGCACATGTCAGCTGTAAGAATCAGCTGACATGTGCTCAGTTCAGTGCGGGCTCAATGCAGCAGCCCTCACTGAACGGGGGGATTGCAACTTATGCGTACTAATACGGCATGGGTTGAAAAGGGGTTAAAGTGAACATAAAACAAATTAATTGACTATTGGGATATTTCCAGCCAACGTTCCCATTTTTTAGTACATCTAATAAAATAGTTATTTTCTATATCAAATTTATAATCATAGATTCGGTGTAGATTGATTTTCTCTAAAATGTCAGAGAAAAGAGGAGTTTCGTTACTTTTCCAATGTAAAGCAATAGCATTCTTTACAACCAAAAAGATATGTATTATTAAAGATCTAAGCGAGGGTTCAATTTTTTCTATTCCTATGGAAAGCAAAACTAACTGGGGAGATATAGTTACTTTATTATGAGAGATTTCTTTTATAAGATCGAATATTTGAATCCATAAGGGTTTAATTTTTGGACACTTCCAGAAAATGTGAAAAAGATCTCCATTCAGTCCGCAATTTCTCCAACAATTAGGTAATGTGTCAGGGTTAATATGTGATAGTCTTAAAGGAGTATAATACCACCTGGAAACTAACTTAAAATAAGATTCATGGAGGGGAATTGAAATGTTGGATGAAAAAGTTGCTGATAAAGCGATTTCCCATTCTTCTGGTTTAAAAGATTTGCCCAATACTGATTCCCATTTCAGCATGTATGAATTTTAACTATTTCGCAATCATTATTAAAGTGGTCATAGATATATTTTAAGCTCCAGAAGATCTTATGATTAATATTATTGATCAAGTTTGAAGAGGCCTCAGAACATAAATGATTGTTTCTAAGAAACTTGCAGATGGAATCTTTTAAAATTAAGTAGTTCAAAAAATCTCTTGTTTTTAAATTGAATGTGAGCAGTCATTTCCCATCCAACTAATACCCACCTCCTCAGCTATACTAACAGGAGCTCTATGGAACGCTCGCTCTGTCTGCAACAAACTTTCCTTCATCCACGATCTTTTCATTACAAACAAACTCTCCTTCCTCGCCATCACCGAAACCTGGCTCACCCCCTCTGACACAGCCTCCCCAGCTGCCCTTTCATATGGCGGATTCCACCTTTCCCACACCCCCCGCCCCAATGGCAAACATGGTGGAGGCGTAGGTTTCCTCCTATCAGAACTCTGCGCTTTCACCAAAATCCCACTGCCACCCTCCGTTACACTCCCCTCTTTTGAGGTGCACTGTGTGCGCATCTATTCCCCCTCCAACCTCCAACTGGCCGTCGTTTACCGACCCCCAGGGCAAGCCACCACCTTCTTAGACCATTTCACCACCTGGCTGCTTCACTTCCTTTCCACTGACATCCCCACTATCATAATCCTCTCCAGGTGTCTGCTTCGTCTCCTCCTTCCTTAGGAGGCTGAGGGGGGACTGCCTCAGCCTGCTTCCTGGAGCCTGATTCCAAGGTCCCTGGGCTGTGTAATTGACCCAGATTTAGGTACTGCAAAGCCCCCCGACATGTATAAATGGACGATAGCCCCTTGTGTCACCTACACCACCGTATTCAACTGCATAGGAGGTGGGAATCCCCAAGGACAATATGATTTTTTAGGGGTGGTAGCCCAATCTCCAGACACCTCTTCCAGGCTCTTTCATTTCTCAAGAAGGGTTCATCCTGCTCCCTTATGTCTCAGATCACACCCACCACATACCAACGAAGTTGACCCTCCATTTTGAGGAATGTGACCCTGGTTCTAGCTGTCAGCTATTGCATCCTTTGAGGCAAGTATTCCGTCGCTACTGCCTGCTGGTTGAACGAGATGTGATGACTACTTCCAAATGCATCGATGGACCCCCTTCTCTGCTTCCGGTCGTATGTAATGTACATAGCGACCTTCGCCCGGGATGCCAACTGTCGGAACCTTGCGACTAGCAGGCTTGCGCCCATTTCTAAATGCTTCTAGATACAGGATTCCTACAGCAGACACCAGTACATACAGGAGCATTCAGAGGTGCAAGGATAACTCCCATCCTCCAGTGAACTATAGCTGAATATATCAGCAAACCGTAAGTCTTATTTTTGTTACTCCTTCATATGTTCCACATGCATGATTGCTAGCTGAAATTCTAGGTCTGCGGTGGTTACTAATTGTAGCATTATAAACTGATACTTTTTAATATAAAGAAATTGGTGAATTACTTATATTCTATATGTAATATCTATAGCCTAAACACTAGATGTTAGCCTAAACTTATAGCCTAATATCTATATCCTAATATCCTATCCTAATATCTATAAGCCTAATATCTATAGCCTAAACACTGGTGTTAGCAGAATCACCACAGATTTCTTCTATTTATAGAGAGGTATTGATCATAGATACCAGTGTGTAAATTTGAATTAACATGATTTTTGAAGGGGTTATCTGAGCAATTTTTATCTCATCAGCTTTCTCCATGGGGTTGCTGCACAGGACCTGTTTTTCTGTCAGCAACTTTCAGCAGTACTTATCCCCCCTTGGGCGCTAGTGTCTTTACTTTACCTTTTACTTTTATGAATCCAGAAACACTTTTTGGGGTGTTATATAACACTAAAATGTACTGCAAAGCACAAAATACTCTATGGGTGACTAACTGAATCCAGAAACATGTTTCAATGCTTTTTGGGAGTGTTGTATGCCACCGCAATGTACCACAGGTCACGTAATAGTATATGGATGGGTAATTGAGTAGAGAAAAAAATTTCAATGCTGTTTGGGAGTGTTATATAACACCAAAATGTACCACAGAGCACGAAATACTCTGAGTGGGTAATTGAATCCAGAAAAATGTTTCAGCTCTTTAAAAGGTTAATAGCACAAATTGCAGCTTTTAGAGGCAGATGTCAGCTACATTGTTGGCATCTGCGCTGTGTGGAGCAGGCTCTGCTTCTGAGACCCCGCTCCAACGTCCCTGATATGCTCTATGATGGATATGTCAATCGTGGGGAGTTAATGAACATAATTGATCTCCAATAAATCGCTCTCCAGATCTATCCTGGATATCATTGCTTAGCCAGTGTGCATGTAAATTCAAAATTAATATTCATCCCTTTCCCCGCTCATAATCCTGCCCACCTGTCTGCACATGACGTCAATGATTCAGTGAGACTGCCTTATTTCTTGAGGAAAGGATCGCATCCAAATCCTCGCACTGGCAGTCTGTTCTCCTGACCTGAGGCTGGCAGCATGTACAGGTGCATCTCACAAATTTAGAATATCATCAAAAAGTTAATTTATTTCAGTTCTTCAATACAAAAAGTGAAACTCCTATTATATAGAGTCATTACAAACAGAGTGATCTATTTGAAGTGTTTATTTCTGTTAATGTTGATGATTATGGCTTACAGCCAATGAAAACACAAGAGTCATTATCTCAGTAAATTAGAATACTTTATAACCACAGCTTGAAAAATGTTTTAAAATCCGAAATGTTGGCCTATTGAAATGTATGTTCAGTAAATGCACTCAATACTTGGTCGGGGCTCCTTTTGCATCAATTATTGCATCAATGCATGGAGGTGATCAGCCTGTGGCACTGCGGAGGTGTTATGGAAGCCCCGGTTGCTTTGATAGCAGCCTTCAAGCTTGTTTGCATTGTTGGGTCTGGTGTCTCTCATCTTCCTCTTGAAAATACCCTATGAGGTTAAGGTCAGACAAGTTTGTTGGTCAATCAAGCACAGTGATACTGTTGCTTTTAAACTAGGTATTGGTACTTTTGGCAGTGTGGACAGGTGCCAAGTCCTGCTGGAGAATGAAATTTCCATCCACAAAAAGCTTGTCTGCAGAGAGAAGCATGAAGTGCTCTAAAATTTCCTGGTAGACGTCTGGGTCTTTGGTGTTGATAAAACACAGTGGACCTACACCAGAAGATGACATGGCTGCCCAAACCATCACTGATTGTGGAAACTTCACACTAGACCTCAAGCAGCTTGGATTGTGTGCCTCTCCACTCTTCCTCCAGACTCTGGGACCTTGATTTCCAAATGAAATGCAAAATTTACTTTGCATTTACTTAGTGTCAATTACTGCCTTCTGGACATCTGTCAAGTCCGCAGTCTTCCCCATGATTGTGGAGCCTACTGAAACAGACTAAGCAACCTTTTTAAATGCTTAGAAGCCTTTGCAGGTGTTTTTTGCTAATTATTCTAGTTTGCTGAGATAATGACTTTCGTGTTTTCATTGGCTGTAAGCCATAATCATCAACATTAACAGATATAAACACCTGAAATAGATCACTCTCACTCTGTTTGTAGTGACTCTATATAATATATAAGTTTCACTTTTTGTATTAAAGAACTGAAATAAATTAACTTTTTGTTTATATTCTAATTTTGTGAGATGCACCTGTATATCTATGCAGAAATCACGCTCAGGAGAGCAGACAGACAATCCGAGGATTGTGATGCGATCTTCGCGTATACTCTGACTGAATCACTGACACCGGCGCAGAGGGGTGGACGGGATTGTGGGCAGGGGAAGGTGCGTATATTCATTTTGCGTTAACCACTTCCTGACTGCCCACTGTAGATAAACATCAGTGCTTGCTGAGCTTTGTGCAGCGCCAACATTTATCAACGGTCTTTGGTCCTGCAGCGCTCAGGACTCCAATGGTCCTGCAAGCGCTGTGATTCCTGTACGGAGCAATAACTCTGACAGGTGACATCATTGGAACCTGATTGGATCAAGTCCCCATGATGTCAACCCTTTGCTATCTTCTAGATGCTGCAATCAAGATAGTGAATGGGAGAGCGCTCCTTCTCTTACCTCTCCAGTACCCCGTGACATAATCACTGGGGAGTCGATGGTTGACATGGGGATGACTAAGCAAAAACTTTAAATGTAATGCAAAATGTTTTTTGAAATGTTCCGGAGAAAGGCTTCAGCTCAATCCACAAAAAGAGCAAGACACCACTCAGGTCCATCATCTGTTAACATAAATATAGGAGTCCTGCACGTTACTGGGAGCACAAAGGCTCTGAAAAAGCAATATGGCTCATTGGCCCCAACAGAAATCCAACGAATTCTGCTCTTCCAAATGCCTCTCTCCTTTCTGAGCCCCAGTGTGCGTAAACCACATTCAGCATCCACATGTTTGGCATTCTTATAGTGAGGAGAGCCCGCCTGATTTACGGGGCCGCATGTCTCCAGAAGCATGAGCAGGGCACAATATATGGTGTGATAAAGTCACTGGTATGGTATATGAGGAGAGGTATGTGTTATGCAGGTTGCTAGCCTGTGTGAACTAGAACCAATAAACTTTCTGCCAGCATGTTATATGCTGAGGGTTAACTCTTTTAAAGGGTGTGGTTTTATGCGCATGACATAGAGATGGGAGGGACGTCATGGATATGTCAATTGTGAGTAGTTAAGGGGTTAAAGGAATCCATTATGAGAAAAGCAAGAAACCTACGTTCTAATGAACATAATTGATCTACAATCCATCGCTCTCCAGATCTCAAGGTGTGGCTGAGCAAAGTTTAAATGTTCAGTCCTGTTTTTTTTTTTTTTTCTCTGTTGTTGAGTTTGGAGTGGCAAAGACTCCAGACTGAAAGGCAACAGCTCAGAGAGGAGCTGAAAGCTGGGTCTACAACCTGTGTGGTTAATCCCACACTGCTATGGACTGTGCTATCGTTTATCTTTTGTTTTGTTGTTTTGCCAGTAAGGCTGTGTTTATTTTTGCTGGAGCTACAGGGCTTTATGCCACGAAATACAGCCTGCAGAGAAAAAACGGTTCCGGCCGGAAGCGGCAGAGTGAGGCGTCTTACCACAGTTGGTGGAGAATGCGGGCAAGATTCCAGGAACACGTGTACCTGCTACAGAGACCGATGGATGTCTTGGGTGAAGGCTGCCAGCCAGCAGAAGACGTCCAGCAGCATGGTAGAGCTAATTAAGCACCTGGTGCAGAGCCAGCAGAGCATGCAGCAACAGCACTTGCAGAGCTATCAGAGCATGCAGCAGCAGCACCATGAGCAGCTACAGCAGCAACGAGACCACTAAGCTGCTGACACAACAGGTTCAGCTCTAGAAACAGCAACAGGATCAGCATCGCCAACAACAACAGCAGATCGAGTTACTTGCAGAGGCAATCTGTGGCAAGGCGACGGCTCTGACAAGTCTGGGTGATAATGCATACGTCATGAAGACGGTAAGGAGAGCGTTACAGAAGATGACCCTGGGGGATGATGTTAGGCGTTCCTGGCTGTTTTTGAGAGGGTGGCGGAAAGGGAGAAATTGACGCTGGAGCAGTGGGCGGAGGTTCTGGCGCCATATTTGACTGCAGTAGGCTTATTATGATCTGACTTTACAGGACGCAAAGGAATACGCCGAATTAAAAACCAAAATATTGGCAAGCTCAGGAGTGACTATGTCTGTCAGAGCACAAAGGGTCCACCACCGGGCGAATGCTGGCGACAGACCTCCACGCTCACAGATGTTTGACTTGTTACACCTTGTACAGAAATGGCAGTAGCCAGAGTCTTCCTCTCCTGCCCAGGTGGTTGAGCGTGTGGTGATGGACAGGTTCATCTAGTCCCTACCCAGGCCGGTGCAGACCTGGGTTGCCCAGGGCGACCCTTGGAACACAGACAACCTAGTAGGTGTGGTAGAGAGATACCAAGTGGTCGAAAAATCCCTGGGGAAACCCGACAACGCCACATCTCCTTACTGGAGTGCCCAAAAGGGGGTGGGTCCACCACGGAAGGGGTTCAGAGCCACAACTGGGGGGCATTCCACTTCCACTGAAGGGGCTGCAAGGTCTGTTGTGAAGGATGTGATCTATTGGTGATGTTGCAGTCCGGGACACATAGCCGCCCAGTGTCATAAGTCTGCTAAGCCAATGGACTGCAGCCTAGGCAGACGATGTTCATACTATGCTTACCCAGCCTGCAGTGTGGACTGTCAACCCGACAGGGGCCACAGTTGTATGCAGTGTCCATTAATGGAGTGATGGTCCTGGGGCTGTTGGACTCCGGGAGTCTGGTGACCTTGATCAGTGCCACCCTTGCCCACAAGCTGCTCCCCGCCAGATCTGTGGGCATCCGCTGCATACATGGGGATGCCAATAACTTCCCGGTGGCCAGAGTGACAGTTGGACAGACGGTGGCGCCCAATCCCACGAGGTTGGGGTGGTAAAGGACCTGATACATCCCATCATATAGGGGCGCAATTTCCCTTGTTCTGGGATTTGTGGGGGAAGGGATCCAGACTCAGTCACGTGGATAAAAGCCAGGACCCTAGAGAAATACCCCAGTCGACATTGGAAGTGGATGGGTTTCCACTGTGTGTCCTTGTCAGTGATGAGGACAAGACTGTGACTGAGGAGGCTGACCGCCCTGAGTTAGAGGTGCCCGGAGAGAACTTTGGGGCAGCTCAAGTTTGGGACTTGATCTTGAAAGGGGCGTGGGACAATGTTATGGTTTGTAATGGTGTTGCCCAAGAGCCGGAGACGGACACCAGGTACCCATACTTTGCAGTTCAGGGGGACCTGTTATACCGGGTAACCAAACTGAAAGGTGAAAAGGTAGTGGAACAGCTGTTCATTCCAGGGCCATACCTGGAATGGCCATATTCTGGGAGGACACCTAGGGGTTGAAAAACCTCAGGAGCGAATAGTGAGGTTTTATTGGCCAGGATGTTACCAGGAGATCTTAAATTATTGTAGGTACTGCCCCACCTGCCAGATAACTGCACCCACCTCCCACTTCCGTAGTCCCTTAGTTCCACTACCTGTGATAGAAGTTCCCTTCGAGAGGATTGACATGGACCTCGTGGGTCCCTTAGTTAAATCAGCCCGGGCCATCAATACATGTTGGTCGTCATGGACTATGCGACCTGGAGCCTCAAAGCGGTACCCTTAAGGAACTCGTCCAGTAGAAGCATAGCTCAGGAGCTTGTCCACATCTTTGCCAGGACCGGCCTGCCGAAGGAAATCCTGACGGACCAAGGAATCCCATTCATGAACAAGGTGATGAAGACGCTGTGTAAAGTGCTTCAGATTACCCAGCTGCAAACCTTCGTTTACCATCCGCAGACCAATTGTTATGATCTGCAACATAAACTAAGGAAAGATAGAGGAAAGCTGTCCCTACAGTAAGACTAAGCTGAATCCCTACGATGTAGCGGGCTGCCTTTTCCTTGTGAAAAGACCAGCCTTTGTCCTCGGCTAGTCTGAACGAAGACCTATAGAATTAAGGGAGGGGTCCCTAAAAGAACTAAGGACTGGGAAAAAAATGGGACACCTCCTAAACAGAAGTTGTTGCAGAGCACAAAAGACAAACTGACGAAAAGTAATAGAGGTCCCAGAGGACCAAGCAAACTAGACAGAGATAGGCACCGAAGCACCTGGCTAGAGAGACAGTCAAACAACATTGAAATCCAGCAAAGCCAGAAGGGCGGAGCTGGAATATATAGGCAGATGGTCACATGACCGCAAAACAATAGATAGCAAAAACTAACAGGAGGGTTCTAACACCAATGGCCTGGTGGAGCAATTCAATAAGCCCCTAAAAGCGATGCTCCACTGGCTTCTCTCCGTTCGAGCTTATATATGGTCGACATCCAAGGGGTCTCGTAGACATCACCAAGGAAACCTGGGAGGCCGAGGTCACTCCCCACCAGAGCATTGTCGAACATGTCGCCCAGTTACAGGAGAGAATGGCGAAAATGATGCCCATCGTGAAGGAACATCTACTCTGGGGGCAGGAAGCCCAGGCAAGGGTGTATAACCGGTTGGCAAGGCTGAGACAGTTCCAGCCTGGGGATCGCTTTCTGGTTCTCAATCCCACTGTCGAAATTAAGCTCCTGGGCAAGTGACAAGGCCCGTATGAGGGTGGTGGAGAAACTCAGTGAAGTGAGCTATCGAGTCCACCAGCCTGGTCGAAGAAAGCCGCACCAAGTATACCATGTGAACTTGCTCAAGCCGTGGTGGGACTTGGAGCCTGTGGAAACTCCTTGCCTGGGAGCCACTCCCGAAGGCAAGGTGGAAGAGGTCACTATAGCAGAGACTATCGCCAGCCCAGAAGCAACAATGTCGAGAACTACTACAGCAGAATCGGGAGCTGTTCTCAGAGTTGCCGGGGCATACTCAGGTGGTAGAGCATGAAGTACTAACAGAAACAAATGTAAGAGTGAATCTGAAGCTTTATTGGATTGTGGAAGGACGCCGGGAGGTGATCTCGGCCGAGATGAAGAGGATGTTAGACCTCGGTGTGATAGAGGAGTCAAAGAGTGGGTGGTCGAACCCAATCGTCCTCGTGCCAAAGCCCAATGGAGAGTGGAGGTTTTGTAATGACTACCGCCGGCTGAATGAGGTGTCCAAGTGTGACGCATACCCGATGCCCCGCATTGATGAACTCATCAAGAGGCTTGGACCGGTGAGATACATCACCACTCTCGACCTGACGAAGGGCTATTGGCAGATCCCCATGTTCCAGACGGCCAAGGAGAAGACTGCTTTCTAGACACTGGATGGGTGATTTCAATACACTCGGATGCCGTTCGGGCTACAGGGGGTCCCAGCCACCTTCCAGAGCGCTATGGATTGGATCCTAGCCCCACATAAGAAGTATGCCGCAGCCTACCTTGACGACATTGTCGTTTTTAGCCCAGACTGGGCTAGCCAGCTGTTATGCACACGCCCGGGCTAAGCGGCGTGTGCGTGTGATTGGTAGTGATTCCACTGGACCGTGCCGGAGAGTGAATGCATGGAGGGGCGTAACTAAGTATCTACCCGATCCGACCAAGGTGGCACGACGGCATACGACGCCAGAGCACCAAGGAGGAACCGAGCAGAGGGACCAGGTGCTACTCCAGGACAGACCCCGGACACGGCTGTTGACCCACACAGGGGAATACAGGAACAGACTGGTATGCAGGCAGGCGGGTATGCAGGCAGGCGGGTAAAGGTAAGCACAGATAGAGTGCAGACAGGGAGGCACTAGCAAGTAGGAACACAGACGGGATAGGACCCAGTACACACCGGGATTCAGGAACAATACAGGCAGAGGGGTACAGGCAAGCACAACTAGAGTGCAGACGACGGAGCAGGGAGGAAAGGGCTCTGTTCACACTGAACAGACAGGAAGGGAACGGGCATAAAGGCAAAACAGGTAAAGGATAGGAGAGAGTTCAGACCGGAACTGAGTGTACGGAGGAGACCGACACTGCAGCAGGATACAGGAGCGGGTCTGGGAATACTGCCCCCAGAGAGGCGGAACGAACAGGCAAGGAGCGTGTTCAGACAGGGCAGACTAGAGAACACAGAAAGGACTCAGTTCAGACTCGGGAACTAATACCGTAAAGCAGGAGACATACAGGACACAGTTCAGACACGGGAGCTGACACCGCAAGGCAGGAGAAATACAGGACTTAGTTCAGACACGGGAACTAATACCGTAAAGCAGGAGACATACAGGACTAGTTCAGACACGGGAACTAATACCAAAAAGCAGGAGACATACAGGACACAGTTCAGACACGGGAGCTGACACCGCAAGGCAGGAGACATACAGGACACAGTTCAGACACGGGAGCTGACACCGCAAGGCAGGAGACATACAGGACTTAGTTCAGACAGGCCTGGAAATACAGCCTCCAGGAAGGGCGGACAGGGAAACAGGACGGGACCTGGCACCTTCAGAGTGCAAGCACACACTGAAAGAAACACATATGCACAGGCAGGGATAGAAGGGAGCTGCTGAGCTATATACCAAGAGACAGACAGCGATAGGCTGAGGACGCACAAGGGGTGTGACCCACAGCAGGTACAAAAAGCAGGAAGTGATCGGGCGCCGCCCTTAAGCAGCAGAGACAGACACAAACAGACAGCATGGAGGGAAGCCAGAGAGACATTCTGGACAGGAGATCAAGTGCGCTCTCTTGCACAGTGGGAGATGGACCACCATGCAAGGACGCCGCCAGGTATGTTACAGTACCTCCCCCCTTACGCCCCCTCTTCTTCAGGCCTGCCAGAATCTTCCGCAGGGAATTCGAGGACCAGTCGTTCACTGGGTTGGAGGGGGACAGAGACTTGAGGGTAATCTCTGCTTCGAGGTACATCTTGTCAAGCTCACAGGAAGAAATAGACGGGTTATCAGGTACATAATGAGGAAAAGTCACTGTCTCTTTGTTATCTGGTGGTACCCCGGAGGATTCAGGAAACAACTGGAGGTCCTCCGCCGGGTCAGAAGAGTACTGAGGCTCAGAGAAAACATCTGCTTCAGAGTACACTGGGTCGGACTCACTGGAGGAAGCAGGCGAGGTATCAGGTACAGGAAATAGGAAAGTCTCTGTCCATTCACCACCAGGTGGCACCCCGAAGGGTTCTAAACACAACTGGAGGTCCTCCGCCTGGTCGGAGGGGTGTAGAGACTCGGGAGTAACTTCTGCTTCGGAGAACACTAGGTCGGACTCACTGGAGGAAGCAGGCGAGGTATCGGGTACCGAGTATAGGAAAGTCTCTGTCCATTCACCACCAGGTGGCACCCCGAAGGGTTCTAAACACAACTGGAGGTCCTCCGCCTGGTCGGAGGGGTGTAGAGACTCGGGAGTAACCTCTGCTTCGGAGTACACTAGGTTGGACTCACTGGAGGAAGCAGGCGAGGTATCGGGTACCGAGTATAGGAAAGTCTCTGTCCATTCACCACCAGGTGGCACCCCGAAGGGTTCTGAACACAACTGGAGGTCCTCCGCCTGGTCGGAGGGGTGTAGAGACTCGGGAGTAATCTCTGCTTCGGAGTACACTAGGTTGGACTCACTGGACGAAGCGAGTGAGGTATCAGATCCAGGATATAGGAAAGTCTCTGTCCATTCACCACCAGGTGGCACCCCGAAGGGTTCAGAACACAACTGGAGGTCCTCCGCCTGGTCGGAGGGGTGTAGAGACTCGGGAGTAACCTCTGCTTCGGAGTACACTAGGTTGGACTCACTGGACGAAGCGAGCGAGGTATCAGGTCCAGGATATAGGAAAGTCTCTGTCCATTCACCACCAGGTGGCACCCCGAAGGGTTCTGAACACAACTGGAGGTCCTCCGCCTGGTCGGAGGGGTGTAGAGACTCGGGAGTAACCTCTGCTTCGGAGTACACTAGGTTGGAGTCACTGGACGAAGCGAGCGAGGTATCAGGTACAGAGTATAGGAGAGTCTCTGTCCTTTCGCTACCAGGTAGCACCCCGAAGGGTTCAGGAGGTCTCAGGGAGGACAGACCCTGGCGTGACTGCTTGCCTCTAAGTCTAGCACGTCTGGACTGCCTCTTGAGGTTGGGAGAAGTATTCCGGAAAGCGTAGTCACCCTGTGAGGATTCTGGGTGGGCCGTAGTCTCATTGGGCTGGAGAACTATTGCGCTACCCACACACATTACCTGACGGGGCTGCTCCGGGATATTGGGAAGTGAAGCTTCAGCAGGGGCTTCAGAGTTAGGGTCCTCGAAGACCATACGAAAGGCCACCAGGAAGGCCTGCAGGTCAAGGATGACAGGATCCCATGCTTCTCATAGGGGGGTGACCCATTTCAAGGCATCACCCGCTAGGTAGTCAATCATAAAGGACACTTTAGGCCAATCGGAAGGAAAATAGAGAGGGTAGGCCTTAAAGTGTAGCATGCATTGCTCCACAAATGCACGACACTGTCTTGGATCCCCATAGTAACGTGGCGGATCCGCAGGAACGAGGGCTGATAGATCCATCTGGACGGGTGCGTAATTCGCCTGGAACTCAGCTAAAGGAAAAAAAAATTTATTTATTTATTTTAATGCATATATCCGCTGGAAAACTTCTCAGAGGGCGAAGGCCGTGGGGCTCAACGGGAACCATGGCCTGAGCATGCTGTTATGCACACGCCCGGGCTAAGCGGCGTGTGCGTGTGATTGGTAGTGATTCCACTGGACCGTGCCGGAGAGTGAATGCCTGGAGGGGCGTAACTAAGTATCTACCCGATCCGACCAAGGTGGCACGACGGCATACGACGCCAGAGCACCAAGGAGGAACCGAGCAGAGGGACCAGGTGCTACTCCAGGACAGACCCCGGACACGGCTGTTGACCCACACAGGGGAATACAGGAACAGACTGGTATGCAGGCAGGCGGGTATGCAGGCAGGCGGGTAAAGGTAAGCACAGATAGAGTGCAGACAGGGAGGCACTAGCAAGTAGGAACACAGACGGGATAGGACCCAGTACACACCGGGATTCCGGAACAATACAGGCAGAGGGGTACAGGCAAGCACAACTAGAGTGCAGAAGACGGAGCAGGGAGGAAAGGGCTCTGTTCACACTGAACAGACAGGAAGGGAACGGGCATAAAGGCAAAACAGGTAAAGGATAGGAGAGAGTTCAGACCGGAACTGAGTGTACGGAGGAGACCGACACTGCAGCAGGATACAGGAGCGGGTCTGGGAATACTGCCCCCAGAGAGGCGGAACGAACAGGCAAGGAGCGTGTTCAGACAGGGCAGACTAGAGAACACAGAAAGGACTCAGTTCAGACTCGGGAACTAATACCGTAAAGCAGGAGACATACAGGACACAGTTCAGACACGGGAGCTGACACCGCAAGGCAGGAGAAATACAGGACTTAGTTCAGACACGGGAACTAATACCGTAAAGCAGGAGACATACAGGACTAGTTCAGACACGGGAACTAATACCAAAAAGCAGGAGACATACAGGACACAGTTCAGACACGGGAGCTGACACCGCAAGGCAGGAGACATACAGGACACAGTTCAGACACGGGAGCTGACACCGCAAGGCAGGAGACATACAGGACTTAGTTCAGACAGGCCTGGAAATACAGCCTCCAGGAAGGGCGGACAGGGAAACAGGACGGGACCTGGCACCTTCAGAGTGCAAGCACACACTGAAAGAAACACATATGCACAGGCAGGGATAGAAGGGAGCTGCTGAGCTATATACCAAGAGACAGACAGCGATAGGCTGAGGACGCACAAGGGGTGTGACCCACAGCAGGTACAAAAAGCAGGAAGTGATCGGGCGCCGCCCTTAAGCAGCAGAGACAGACACAAACAGACAGCATGGAGGGAAGCCAGAGAGACATTCTGGACAGGAGATCAAGTGCGCTCTCTTGCACAGTGGGAGATGGACCACCATGCAAGGACGCCGCCAGGTATGTTACACCAGCTACCTAAACTACAGGCCGTTCTGGATGCTCTAAGCACAGCAAGATTTACAATAAATCCGAAAAATGCACCGTTGGAAAAGAGGAGGCCAATTACTTGGGCTATGTCGTCGGGAGAGGCGAAATAAAACCGCAAGTGATTAAAGTGGAGGCAATCCAGACCTGGCCCCAACCGCTCTCCAAGAAGCAAGTGAGAGCATTCCTGGGAATGATGGGATATTACCGGTGGTTTATCCCAAATTTTGCCATGATGGCCGCGCCACTGACGGATCTCCTAAAAGGCACCAGGTCAACCATGGTGAAGAGGACGGAGGAAACAAAGACCGCGTTTCAACTGTTGAAGTCAACACGGTGTAAACAGACGGTCCTGGTCGCATCAAACTTTAAGAATTTGTGGTCCAGACAGAAGCTTCAGAGGTTGGTCTAGGAGCCGTACTCTCTCAAGAGATAAATGAGGAAAAACATCTCATACTCTATCTGAGCCGGAAGCTGTCCTCCTGCGAGAAAAACTACGCAATAGTAGAAAAAGAGTGTTTAGCCATAAAGTGGGCCGTAGATACACTAAGATACTACCTACTAGGCTGGAAGTTTAAGTTGGTGTCAGACCATGCCCCGTTGAGATAGTTGAGGGAAAAGAGGGGTAAAAATGTCAGGGTAACTAGATGGTTCCTAGCAATTCAGGACTTCAACTGTCACGTAGAGCATAGGCCCGGGAAGTTACACGAGAATGCTGATGCCCTGTCTAGAATTCCCTGTCTTGTATTGGAAGGTGCCCAAACCCCCGGCTTTGTGCAGAGGGGGGGAATATGTGACAGAGTCACTGGTATGGTATATGAAGGGAGGTATGTGACCCGCAGGTTGGTAGCCTGTGTGAACTAGAACCAATAAACTTTCTGCGGGCATGTTATATGCTGGGGGTTAACTCTTTTAAAGGGCGTGGTTTTATAGCAATGACAGAGATTAGAGGGATGCCATTCCCTATACCTCCCCCTCAGGGTGTGGCTGAGCAACGTTTAAATGTTCAGTCCTGTTTTTCTTTCTCTGTTGTTGAGTTTGGAGTGTCTAAGACTCCAGCCTGGAAGGCCACAGCTCAGAGAGGAGCTGAAAGCTGGGACTACAACCTGTTTTGCCAGTAAGGCTGTGCTTATTTTTGCTGGAGCTGCAGGGCTTTATACCACAAAATAAAGCCTGCACAGAAAACATGATTCCTGAGTCATACGGAAGTGGCCGAGTGAGGCGTCTTACCACAATGGGCACTACAATGTACTGGGCACTACAATGGCAGATTTGCAAATTTTCACTCAGCAGCATGCATTGCTGCTTGTTTCTGGAAAACACCCATCGAACCAAAATAGTCACTACACCTGTAGATAAATTCCCAGAGGGATGTATTTCCAAAATGGTGTCACTTGAGGGAGGATCCTGCTCTTCTGTCTCTAAGGAGCTCTGTATGTGGAATCTGCAAACTATTCTACAATAAGTTGTTCTCCAAGAGTGAAATAGCACTTCGTCCCTCCCGAGTCTCGTCTTGTGGCTAAGCAGTACTGGACATACACATATGGGGTATTGCCACGTTCAGCAGAAATTGTGTGACACATTTTGGTGAAATTTTTCCCCATTTCCCCATTTGAAAATGGAAAATCTTGGGCTAAAACTATTTTTTAATGGAAAAAATGTAAAGTAATTTCGACTATATGACACACTTTTTTCCTCCAAAATTTTGGAGGAAAGTGGGGGGTGCATCTTATCGTCCGAATATACTGTTGCTGTGGATGGTGGGAGGTGTGGGGGGAGCAGTTGCAGCAGAGAAGCAGGGCACAGGAGGCAGCAGCCGCCTGCTACAGCCAACACTGTGCCCGCTGCTAAAGAAAATGAATATTCACTGCTGCCCATGCCCATGGGCGTGTGGAGCACTGAATATTCATTCTCCTGCAGTGGCTCGGCAGTCACATGTGCCCACTATTAAAGAGCATTAATATTCACTACCTCCGTTCCCATGGTCTGGAGAGTAGTGAATATTCATGCTGTTTAATAGCGGGCACATGCGATCGCCCAGCCGCGGCTGTGGCTACAGTGTAGCCCGCTATTAAGGAGAATGAAGTTACTACTCCCCATGCCAATAGTCTTGGAGTGGGGAGTAGTGAGTATTCCGTCAGCTCATCTCATTGTGTGAAGGCGCAGTGACGTCATGAGCTACTCACACGGCGAGATTAGCTGCTGACAGCAGAATACGATGCAGCACTGGATAACGAAGGTGAGTAGAATTCTTTTTTTGTGTGTGCATTGTGATGGGGATTGGGGAGCCATGCGTATCAGGATGAGCGGTGACATGCATACCAGGATGGGGGTGCCATGCAAACCAGGGTGGGAGGTGCCATGCAAACCAGGATGGGGGATTTGGGTGCAATGCATACTAGGATGGGGATAAGGGGTGCCATGCATACCAGGATGGAGGCCACATATAACAGGAAGGGGGGGCCATATATAGCAGGATGAGGGATATTAGTACAAAATTGAGGGACATTACCCCTATAACAGTGTCAGCAGCAGACCTCCTCTCCAAAAACAGTGCATCCTGACCACATACCACATTTTTTGCTTCAATTTTTTTTCTATTTTCCTTCTCTAAAACTTAGGTGCGTCTTATAGTCTGAAAAATACGGTAAATATCATGTAAAGAAACACATAGACAAACAACCTAAAACCAAGATCATAGACATCTTAAAAACAATAAAATTTTTATCACAGCCTTACAAAAAAGATGTGAAGCTAATATTTTCATTTAGACCTCCAGCTGTTAACGTACCAAGTGTATAAATCCATTTTGTCTCTCTTTTAATAATTCCTTCTTATAATTGTCTCCTCTAATTCCCAAGTGAACTTGATCGATTCCTTTTACCCATTGTATTTGGGATTACTGTTATGATGTTTCCGGAAATGACGAGGAATGGTTTTAAGATCTTCAATGTTCTCTACCAGTGAAGCATTCCAGATACCTCATGTATGCTCCAAAATGAGTACACATAGTTGTCTAGTTGTCATCCCAATATAAATTTTCCTGCAAGGACAATAAGCATACTATACGATTATCTCAGACTTGCAGGTAATGTGGTGTGTGATAGTAAATATACGGCTCTCGTCACTATTAGTGAAGATTTTAGCCCTTTCCACATACCTGCAAGCTAAGCAATCACGACATTAGAATGACCCCCATTTTTGATCTCCTATCCCGAGAAACAACAGTGTCTTAGGTGATGTATAATGGCTTCTGGTGACCAGGTCTTTCAAGTTTTTTGATCTGCGCCACGTAATAGATGATTTTTCAGGAAGAAAGCAAACCAAATAGTTATCAGCCAATAATGTCGCCCAATGTTTTTTAAAAGCTGCATTTATTTCAGTCCATCTTGAGCTGAATGAGGTAATATAGCGAATAGTTGGATTACCGTCCGATGAGATCTTTTTGCCATGGGTCAGCAGTTGATTTCTTGATGAACCCTTAGCTCCTCTTTATCCCATTCTTATACATTTGTGGTTATAGCCATGCTGTCTCAGGTTGTTTTTTAAAATATTTGCTTGTTGCTCAAATTTATGCTCATCTGAGCATATCCTTTTCATACGGAGAAATTGGGTTGTTGGTATCACTATTTTAGTAGCCGGATAGTGAGCCGAAGTCGCATGCAACAGGGTATTTGTGGCTGTTGCCTTACAGAATACTTCAGTGATGAAAGTGATTAACCCACTAGCATATCTCTCAAGCTGTATATCAAAACAATTTCACCTTCTTTTGCTGTATTGCCAGGTGAGTTTTATGTTTCTGTCATTGTCATTAAGCCTGTGAAGAAAATGTTCCAACGAAATTAGGGACCCCTGCCAAATAAAAAAGATGTCATGTATATATCTAGATCATGAGATTATGGCATCAATGTCTTCCATATTTTGGACCGTCTCCCTCTCCCACAGCCCCAGGAACAGTTTGGCATATGAGGGCGCGCAAGTCATCCCAAATGCCGTTCCCTGGATCTGTAGGAAGAAGTAGTCCTTAAACACAAAAAAATTATGATTCAAAGAAGAATGCAGTAAATCAATAATGAAGCAAATCAAATCATGATCAAAATTCATCATGCTCAAGAAAGACATTGATGCCGCAATCCCATGGTCATGAATGAGGTGTATAAGGACTACGCGTCACATACCACCATGTACATATCAGGTTCCAATTGTATGAATTCTCTTGAGCATGTCCGTGGTGTCACATATATATATGAAGGCAGGGTTTCTACACATTGTTTTATGTAAAAAAAGTCGATGTATCTACAGATTTCTTCACGCAGACCACCTATCCTGGCAACTATTGGTCAACCTGGCGGACAGCTTACATGACCGGATGTTCTCTAGTTAGCCCTTCAAGCATTTTAATCGAAATTATACCATTCCGAAAGGCATGTTTTAAAATGGAGTCCAATTGAATTTTGATATTGTATAATGGGCTGCATTCTAGTTTTTTAAAACAATTTTTCATGCTAATTTAAAGTAATGCCTCCCGCTCGTACATATTCTTAGGTTACACCACAAGGTTCTCCCCCTTATTTGCTGCTTTAATAACAACTTGTTTCATATTCTAAGACATTTTTGGGAATTTTTTCAAGTTCTTTTTTAACCACACAAATATATCCACATTTGGACACAGTTTCTGGGTGGGGTGGGGGGGGGAACTGCGGTGAGCGGCCATATAGATATGTAGGAACGCCAGTAGTAGCCAGTGTAGCCTGCTCTGCTAGAAGTGATTCCAAATCAGCAAGTGCTTATTGTTCATTGTCAGATGGAAACAAATTAAGGCTTTTAATATTTTTTGTAATTAAGTTTGCGACCAAATAACTCTAGATCCTTTATGGCTGTGAATTTATCATATCTTGCAGAATGTGAGAATGTAAGCCACCTTTCTAGTACTGAAATTTGTACAGGTGTAAGCAAAATATGTGACAAATTGATTACCTTAGGAGTGAAGTCTCCAGTTTCCCTTGACATGGTTGCGCATCATCTTTGAAAGGAACACTGCTACGGATTTGTGGACGGAGGATGTTGTATTGCTTCTCTCGCCTGGCCCACTCCGTTTTTCTAAAAAATGCTCTCCACATGTTTCCTCTGAGTTGATGCTTGAAATAGTCGATATCCTTGATATGGAACTGTTATTCTTTCTAGGGTTGAACTACCACCTATACATTTTTTTTATGCATATAGTAACATAAGTTGAATAAAGACCTAGGTCCATGAAGTTCAACCTTTCTCCTCCAATTGTACTCCCTACACTAACTTACTAACTTTCTGGAATTATGCCTCACAAATGTAGTACCATTTTTATTATTACTGCACTATTACAATTACAAATGAACCAGTTTATAATTTAATTAGTTGCATTTTTTGTATTACTGTTATGGTATTACTAAAATGCCTGTACCTAAATCTGTTTATCCAGAAGAAGGCAAAAACCCCAGGATACATTCAGCCAATTTGCATCACGGGGAAAAATTAGTTCTTGACCCCGAGAAAGGCGATCAGTACAAGAACCCTGGATTAAATGTACAACTGTAGGTGTAACATTTTGTTTAATTTAACTGTAACTCACAATGTTATGTGTATCGTGGAAGGCATCCAGCCCTTTTTTGAAAGCTGTTATAATGTCTGCCATTACTACCTCTTGTGGTAGGGCATTCCATTCCACAACCTGACTGCTCTGACTGTAAAAGAACCCTTTCCTGTTTAAGTGCCGGAATTGCCTTTCTTCCACCCGTAATGAGTTCCCCCTGGTCCTTAGTATAGTCTTTGGAAGGAATAAGTCATGTGCTAGACCTTTGTACTGACCATACATATATTTATACATGTAAATGACATGCCTTCTGAGGTGTTGTTTTTCTAAGCTAAACTTTTTCAACCTCTCATCATATGAGAGGCCTTTCATATCTTGTAATAATCTAGCATCCGCTCTTTGAACTGACTAACTTCTGAATATCCTTTTTAAAATGTGGATCCCAAAACTGGATCCCATATTCCAGATGTGGCCTCACCAGTGATTTATAAAGGGGTAACAATACATTGGGATCGCGGGATTTTATTTCTCTTCTTATACACTTAAACAACAGAATATAACTCCAAGTAGATCAAACTTCTGTGAAATCAAACTGTCCTCTTAGGAAGCAACACTGACAATCAATTTCACATGCTGTTGTGCAAATGGAATAGACAATGGATGGAAATTATTGGCAATTATCAAGACACACTCAATAAAGGAGTGGTTCTGCAGGTGGGGACCACAGACCACATCTCAGTACCAATGCTTTCTGGCTGATGTTTTGGTCACTTTTGAATGTTGGTTGTGCTTTCACACTCGTGGTAGCATGAGACGGACTCTACAATCCACAGAAGTTGCTCAGGTAGTGCAGCTCATCCAGGATGGCACATCAATGTCAGCTGTGGCAAGAAGGTTTGCTGTGTCTGTCAGCGTAGTGTCCAGAGGCTGGAGGCGCTACCAGGAGACAGGCCAGTACACCAGGAGATGTGGAGGGGGCCGTAGGAGGTCAAAAACCCAGCAGCAAGACTGCTACCTCCGTCTTTGTGCAAAGAGGAACAGGAGAAGCACTGCCAGAGCCCTGCAAAATAACCTCCAGCAGGCCACAAATATGCATGTGTTTGCACAAACGGTTAGAAGTCGACTCCGTGACGGTGGTATGAGGGCCCAACATCCACAGATGGGGGTTGTGCTCACAGCCCAACACCGTGCAGGACGCTTGGCATTTGCCACAGAAACCAGGATTGGCAAAGTCGCCACTCGTGCCCTGTGCTCTTCACAGATGAAAGCAGGTTCACACTGAACACATGTGACAAACGTGACAGAGTCTGGAGATGCTGTGAAGAGCGATCTGCTGCATGCATCACCCTTCAGAATGACCGGTTGGGCAGTGGGTCAATAATGGTGTGGGGTGGCATTTCTTTGGAGGGCTGCACAGCCCTCCATGTGCTCGCCAAAGGTAGCCTGACTGCCATTAGGTACCGAGATGAGATTCTCAGACCCCTTGTGAGACCATATGCTGGTGCGGTTGGCCCTGGGTTCCTCCTAATGCAGGACAATGCCAGACCTCACGTGGCTGGAGTGTGTCAGCAGTTCCTGCAAGATGAAGGCATTGAAGATATGGACTGGCCCACCCGTTCCCCAGACCTGAATCCAATTGAGCACATCTGGGACATCACGTCTCGCTCCATCCACCGTCACGTTGCACCACAGACTGTCCAGGAGCTGGCAGATGCTTTAGTCCAGGTCTGGGAGGAGATCCCACATGAGACCATCCGCAACCTCATCAGGAGCATGCCCAGGCGTTGTAGGGAGGTCATACAGGCACGTGGAGGCCACACACAATACTGAGCCTCATTCTGACTTGTTTTGAGGACATTACACAAAGTTGGATCAACCTGTAGTGTGTTTTTCCACTTTAATTTTGGGGGTGACTCCAAATCCAGGCCTCCATTGGTTAATAAATTTGATTTCCATTGATGATTTTTGCGTGATTTTGTTGTCAGCACATTCAACTTTGTACAGAACAAAGTATTCAATGGGAATATTTCATTCATTCAGATCTAAGATGTGTTATTTGAGTGTTTCCTTTATATTTTTGAGCAGTGTATACAGTTAGGTCCATATATATTTGGACAGAGACAACATTTTTCTAATTTTGGTTCTAGACATTACCACAATTAATTTTAAACAAAACAATTCAGATGCAGTTGAAGTTCAGACTTTCAGCTTTCATTTGAGGGTATCCACATTAAAATTGGATGAAGGGTTTAGGAGTTTCAGCTCCTTAACATGTGCCACCCTGTTTTTAAAGGGACCAAAAGTAATTGGACAGATTAAATAATTGTAAATAAAATGTTCATTTCTAGTACTTGGTTGAAAACCCTTTGTTGGCAATGGCTGCCTAAAGTCTTGAACTCATGGACATCATCAGACGCTGTGTTTCCTCCTTTTTGATGCTCTGCCAGGCCTTCACTGCGGTGGTTTTCAGTTGCTGTTTGTTTGTGGGCCTTTCTGTCTGAGGTTTAGTCTTTAACAAGTGAAATGCATGCTCAATTGGGTTGAGATCAGGTGACTGACTTGGCCATTCAAGAATATTCCACTTCTTTGCTTTAATAAACTCCTGGGTTGCATTGGCTTTATGTTTTGGGTCATTGTCCATCTGTAGTATGAAACGACGACCAATTAATTTGGCTGCATTTGGCTGGATCTGAGCACACAGTATGGCTCAGAATTCATTCAGCTGCTTCTGTCCTGTGTAGAGATGAGCGGTGTTTGACTAGAACTGTTCGCCAATCTCAAATTCGAGCTGTTTTGGGCTGTGTTCGAGTCGTTCGACGAATGCGAATGATTTGCAAAAAATTTGGCTATTCGAGGTTATGTTCGATAACTGTTCGTGCACCAAAAGCGTAACTGGATTTTTTCACATCATGCAGGGATTGTCTGCAATGTAATGTCACAGCCATGGTGGTTGTGGCATTACAGTTATTGCCCAAATCGATGGGAACAGTGCTCACAGTGAAACATGAAAAGCCAGCAATTCAGCAGCGGCATACACTGGTACCCGACAATTTAGAACAGAAAGAATAGAGCATCACACATAGATTAGATAGCTAGAAAAATGTCAGTCACATATATAAAAAGTACAGTGACAGTGTTGGTTACTGTACTTGTCATTTAGTGTTTAAGGATTTATTAAAAAAAATAATAGTGTTTTCATGCACCGTCTCTTTTAAAAAGCCGGCCGGCATTTCAGCATCGGTACCCAACAATTTAGAGCAGAAAGAATAGAGCATCACACATAGATTAGATAGATAGAAACATGTCAGTCACATATATAATAAGTAGTGTTGAGCATTCCGATACTGAAATATCGGGTATCGGCCGATATTCGCGGTATCGGAATTCCGATACTTAATTCCGATACTTTTGCAATATCGTATACCGGAATCGGAAGTTCCCATAATGCAATGAGCCATTTTCATTTTATTCAGCCAATGAGGATCCTAAGAAGTGTGGGCACATCCTGTTAGGCATGTAGGCATCTTAACTAATGGCATGGCTGTGATTGGCTGCTGAAATGATGTCATGATGCACTATAAAAGCCGCCGCCGCCATTTTGAGCTCAGTCTGCTGTGAATTCAGTTAGGGATAGGACGCTGTTGTTCTGAGGGACAGTTTTAGCTACCTATTTGGTCTATTCTGCTTTACCCAAGCTACTTTATAAATCGCTGTGCCTTGCAGTGCTAGTGCACAGTTCTCTGTGCTGTTCACCGCTTTCTGCAAGGTCTCTGTGTGTGAGTGCAGCTCACCCTGTAGTGTGTGCTTCAACCACGTCTGGTTGTAGTGCACTCAGTGTGTGTCACTGCCTCATACATTGTCCTTTTTTGCCAATTCATAATTTTTCCTGATATCTCCTATTAGTGTGGTGGTTCCATCCGTATTCAGCTAAATTGGTTCCAAACACACTATATAGGAGTAGATAGAGAAATTTTTTTGGTCTTGCAGCGCTAGTGCACAGTGCTCTGCATCTGTACTGTTCACCGCTGTCTGCAAGGTCTGGTGTGTGAGTGCAGCTCACCCTGTAGTGTGTGCTTCAACCACGTCTGGTTGTAGTGCACTCAGTGTGTGTCACTGCCTCATACATTGTCCTTTTTTGCCAATTCATAATTTTTCCTGATTTCTCCTATTAGTGTGGTGGTTCCATCCGTATTCAGCTAAATTGGTTCCAAACACACTATATAGGAGTAGTTAGAGGAGCCTTTCTGCAGCATTGGGCCCTGCAGCCCCAGCCAGATTAGTATTAGCCTATTTTTTGCAGCCTCATCTATTGCATTGTAGGTTACCTTCCTACATTGTAATAGCTACAAAAAGTTTGTGATACTATCGTTATTACATCTTTAGGCACATCCAGTGTCTTTTTGTGACAAAAAAAACCTAAATAAAGTTCACCAAACACTCCACTTTACAGTTGTGTAGGCCACATTAGCTCATATTAAAGTCTAGTCCACACTTTATAAAATTAGTGTTTCTTATACCTCTTAGCAGCTGTTCAGGAATAAGCACACTAAGCCCTTAGTACTTTTCTGCCTATCTTTATCAGTCTGCCAAGATGAAGAAGGCAGGGAGTAAGGCATGTGGTCGTGGGCGTGGGCGTGGAGTTTCTGCAGGGAGAGGACGTGAGGATTCTGTGCCTGCAGGGAGAGGACGTGGGGATTCTGTGCCTGCTGCGGGCACCAGTGACTCAGCATCCCCCAGTTTTACCAGGGAACAGTCCTTTATGCGCAGCTTTGTAGGAGCTAGCCGTACCCCACTGCTGCGGGAGGACCAAATTGAAGCTGTTGTCGGATGGATGGCAGCTAATGCATCGACTTCAATTAGTTCCAGATCCTCTCAGGTCCTGAGCACTGAAGAGCACCCATCTGTCTCTTCAGCACCTGCCAAATTGCCCAGGCAGTCAGAGAGCCCTGGACAGGAGCCATCTCTACTTCTGTTCTCTGAATCTCTTGGCTTGGAAAGAGGGGGCCAGCCAAGCAGAATTCGAGAATTTGAAGAAGAGGTAGTATGCAGTGATGCGCAACTGTTTTGTCTCTCTGAATCTGAAGAGGCGGGTGGGCCAGTGCCTATGGTCAGCAGCACACCTCAGTACGCATCTGATGATGAGACTCAGGTGCCACTTTCTGGTGCGTACTGTGCTGTCGAGACTACCCAGGAGAAGCAGTTGTTTGAAGAGGGTGGTGTAGATGATGAGGTCCTTGACCCATCATGGCGTGAGGGACAGGAAGGTGGTGGGAGCAGCTCTGAGGAAGAGATTCCCCGAACAGCCCAAAAAGGAGGGAGAGGGAGGGGGCAGACTTGGTTGCCTGTAGCCTCCACTTCGGCACCCAATAGGAGCATGGCTCTTCCAAAATCCAAAGCGGGTGCTCCCAAGACTTGCAGTGCCTGGTCCTTTTTTGACACAGTTGCAGATGACATTTGCTTTGTCAAATGCAAGCTGTGTAATCAGAAGGTGAAAAGAGGGAAAAGTGTCAGCAACCTCAATACCACAAATATGTGGAAACATGTGCGGACCAAGCACGTGGTGGAGTTACAAAAACAGACCTAGGCCAACCTACAGCGCCACCTACCACCTCTTCAGCTCGTGTTGTAGCCTCTTCCTCCAGCTCACACACAGCTGGTTCGGCTTCCTCACAGGATCGCCATGGAAGAATCTCTGGCACTGTTGTACAGAGACACAGTGTAATTCCACCCACAGCACCACTTTCCCAATCATCCTCACACTCCCAGGCCAGTCTACAGCCATCGTTAGCACAGGCATGGGAGAAAAGGCGCCCATACTCGGCAAACCACCCCCGAGCACAGGCTCTGAATGCTGGCATTGCTAAATTACTGGCCCTTGAAATGCTATCATTCAGGCTGGAGGAGACTGACACATTCCGTAACTTTATGGCATTGGCAGTCCCACAATACAACGTGCCCAGCCGATTTTATTTCAGCAGGCAAGCCGTCCCTGCCCTGCAACATCATGTGGAGGGAAAAATTAAAAATGCGCTACAAAACGCCATCAGTAGCAAGGTCCACCTGACCACCGATGCGTGGACCAGTAAGCATGGACAGGGACGGATACCTTTCCCTCACTGGGAAAATGCCCATTGGGTAAATGTTGTGGAGCCGGGTACAGATCTTGAGAGTGGCGCTGTATGTGTTCTGCCAACTCCAAGGATTGCAGGAATCCAGTCTGTACACATTGACTCCTCCTCATACTCCAGTTCCTCTGAATCAGCGCTGCAGGAGCCGTTACGGTCTACCTCCACATCGACCCGTGAACCTGTTATGGTGACCAATATGAGCACAGCCGTGACCAAACGTCAACAGGCCGTATTAAAATTTATTTCTTTGGGGAATCGAAGCCACATAGCGCAGGAGCTCTGGAATGCCATCAAGCAGCAGAGCGACGTGTGGTTTGTGCCAGCGAATCTCCAGCCAGGCATGGTAGTGTGTGACAATGGCCGAAATCTGGTGGCAGCTCTGGGCCTAGGCAACCTCACTCACATCCCATGTCTGGCACATGTGCTCAACTTGGTCGTGCAGAGTTTTTTGAGGGACTATCCGGATCTTGATGCACTGCTTCACAAGGTCCGCATAGAGTGCGCTCACTTGCGGCGTTCCAGCAATGCAAGATCACGCATTGCAGCTCTGCAGCGCCGATTACGTCTTTCGGAACATCGCATCATATGTGACCTACCCACCAGGTGGAATTCAACGTTACATATGTTGGAGAGGTTGTGTGAGCAGCAGGCGGCAGTAATGGAGTACCAGCTGCAGCAGGCGCAAACAAGTCGCAGTGCGCGCCGTTCACACTTCACCACCACTGAGTGGGCCTCTATGAAGGACATTTGCCACGTTTTGCGTGCCTTCGATTATTCCACGCGGATGGCGAGTGCAGATGATGCACTAGTCAGCATGACTATCCCCCTTATCTGCCTGCTTGAAAAAACACTGCAAGCACTAAGGGACAAGGTTTTGGAAGAGGTGGAGGATGAGGAGTCACAAATGCCATCTGCTTCTCTACAGTCTGCGCAACGTGGTTCCTCACAAAGGCCTAGGCAGGGGACACTTTGTGAGGAGGATGAGGAGGAGTCAATGGATGAGGAAGACATCTGTCCAGAGGAGGGAGGTACACAATGCTCTAGTAGTCAGTATCTAGAGCGAGGGTGGGGTGATGCAGAGCAGCTAGAGATCACGCCTCAAGCAGGGGACAGCGTTTCTTGGCCAGTTGGCAGTCTGCAGCACATGGTTGATTTCATGCTGCAGTGCCTGAGAAACAACCGCCGCATCGCCCACATTCTCAACACGGCTGATTATTGGGTGTCCACCCTCCTAGATCCTCGCTACCGGGACAACTTACAAAGCCTCATAACACCGTTGAACCGGGAGCGTAAAATGCGGGAGTACCAAGACGCACTGGTGCATTCCATCATGTTCTCCATTCCAACCGAGAGCAGTGCTGCTAGTGCTTTACAAAGCAGCTCAGTGCGTCGAGGCAGTGGAGGAAGCTCTGCACAAAGAGGGAGCAGAAGCAGCGCCTCAGCACAAGTCAAGACCAGTATGGCCGAAATGTGGCAAAGTTTTGTGTCCCCGCCGCCACAAATGTCTACACCATCACAGACGGCTCCAGTCAGCAGGAGGCAACGTTTCCGTCAGATGGTGACTGTCTTGCCCTCTTAGTGTACTCCCAGACGGCTCTTCTCCCTTCAAGTTTTGGGTCTGTAAGCTAGATACATGGCCAGAGCTAAGTCAGTATGCATTGGAGGTGCTAGCTTGCCCTACTGCTACTGTATTATCGGAACGCGTCTTTAGTGCCGCAGGTGGTGTACTAACAGACCGTCGCATGTGACTATCCTCCGATAACGTTGACCGGCTTACTTTTCTCAAAATGAACAAGGCCTGGATCTCTCATGAATTTGCCAGTCCTCTTCCAGAATAAATAATTGTTTGCAAAAGTATACAGGTCTCCTGTTCTGTTCATGTTTCTACCACCTGAACTATAATCCCTGAGCTCCAAAACCGCCAGTTGGCGCTCGGAAGTGCCGTCTGCACAGTCAACACTTGCTGCCGTGTCATTGGGGTTCAGTAACGTCAGCTGTTCCCCGGCTGTGCGGACGGCAATTTCTCCTGCTCTGTCCACATTCTCACTACTACAGATTTTAAAGTTGCTCCAATTACACCTCTGGCTCCTCTGTTTTCAGTATTATCCCTGAGCTCCAACACCGCCAGTTGGCGCTCGGAAGTGCCGTCTGCACAGTCAACACTTGCTGCCATGTTATTGGGGTTCAGTAACGTCAGCTGTTCCCCTGCTGTGTGGACGGCAATTTCTCCTGCTCTGTCCACATCCACTGTACTACTGATTTAAAACCTCCTCCAAATACACCTCTGGCTCCTCTGTTTTCAGTATTATCCCTGAGCTCCAACACCGCCAGTTGGCGCTTGGAACTGCCGTCTGCACAGTCAACACTTGCTGCCGTGTTATTGGGGTTCAGTAACATCAGCTGTTCCCCTGCTGTGCGGATGGCAATTTCTCCTGCTTTGTCCACATCCGCTGTACTACTGATTTAAAACCTCCTCCAAATACACCTCTGGCTCCTCTGTTTTCAGTATTATCCCTGAGCTCCAACATCGCCATTTGGCGCTCAGAAGTGCCGTCTGCACAGTCAACACTTGCTGCCATGTTATTGGGGTTCAGTAACGTCAGCTGTTCCCCTGCTGTGCGGACGGCAATTTCTCCTGCTCTGTCCACATTCTCACTACTACAGATTTTAAAGTTGCTCCAATTACACCTCTGGCTCCTCTGTTTTCAGTATTATCCCTGAGCTCCAACACCGCCAGTTGGCGTTCGGAAGTGCCGTCTGCACAGTCAACACTTGCTGTCATGTTATTGGGGTTCAGTAACGTCAGCTGTTCCCCTGCTGTGCGGACGTCAATTTCTCCTGCTCTGTCCACATCCACTGTACTACTGATTTAAAACCTCCTCCAAATACACCTCTGGCTCCTCTGTTTTCAGTATTATCCCTGAGCTCCAACACCGCCAGTTGGTGCTTGGAACTGCCGTCTGCACAGTCAACACTTGCTGCCGTGTTATTGGGGTTCAGTAACGTCAGCTGTTCCCCTGCTGTGCGGACGGCAATTTCTCCTGCTCTGTCCACATTCTCACTACTACAGATTTTAAAGTTGCTCCAATTACACCTCTGGCTCCTCTGTTTTCAGTATTATCCCTGAGCTCCAACACCGCCAGTTGGCGTTCGGAAGTGCCGTCCGCACAGTCAACACTTGCTGTCATGTTATTGGGGTTCAGTAACGTCAGCTGTTCCCCTACTGTGCGGACGTCAATTTCTCCTGCTCTGTCCACATCCACTGTACTACTGATTTAAAACCTCCTCCAAATACACCTCTGGCTCCTCTGTTTTCAGTATTATCCCTGAGCTCCAACACCGCCAGTTGGTGCTTGGAACTGCCGTCTGCACAGTCAACACTTGCTGCCGTGTTATTGGGGTTCAGTAACGTCAGCTGTTCCCCTGCTGTGCGGACGGCAATTTCTCCTGCTTTGTCCACATCCACTGTACTACTGATTTAAAGCCTCCTCCAAATACACCTCTGGCTCCTCTGTTTTCAGTATTATCCCTGAGCTACAACACCGCCAGTTGGCGCTCGGAAGTGCCGTCTGCACAGTCAACACTTGCTGCCATGTTATTGGGGTTCAGTAACGTCAGCTGTTCCCCTGCTGTGCGGACGGCAATTTCTCCTGCTCTGTCCACATTCTCACTACTACAGATTTTAAAGTTGCTCCAATTACACCTCTGGCTCCTCTGTTTTCAATATTATCCCTGAGCTCCAACACCGCCAGTTGGCGCTCGGAAGTGCCGTCTGCACAGTCAACACTTGCTGCCGTGTTATTGGGGTTCAGTAACATCAGTTGTTCCCCTGCTGTGCGGACGGCACTTTCTCCTGCTCTGTCCACATCCACTGTACTACTGATTTCAAGCCTCCTCCAAATACACCTCTGGCTCCTCTGTTTTCAGTATTATCCCTGAGCTCCAACATCGCCAGTTGGCGCTCGGAAGTGCTGTCTGCACAGTCAACACTTGCTGCCATGTTATTGGGGTTCAGTAACGTCAGCTGTTCCCGTGCTGTGCGGACGGCAATTTCTCCTGCTCTGTCCACATTCTCACTACTACAGATTTTAAAGTTGCTCCAATTACACCTCTGGCTCCTCTGTTTTCAGTATTATCCCTGAGCTCCAACACCACCAGTTGGCGCTCGGAAGTGCCGTCTGCACAGTCAACACTTGCTGCCGTGTTATTGGGGTTCAGTAACGTCAGCTGTTCCCCTGCTGTGTGGACGGCAATTTCTCCTGCTCTGTCCACATCCACTGTACTACTGATTTAAAACCTCCTCCAAATACACCTCTGGCTCCTCTGTTTTCAGTATTATCCCTGAGCTCCAACACCGCCAGTTGGCGCTTGGAACTGCCGTCTGCACAGTCAACACTTGCTGCCGTGTTATTGGGGTTCAGTAACATCAGCGGTTCCCCTGCTGGGCGGACGGCAATTTCTCCTGCTTTGTCCACATCCGCTGTACTACTGATTTAAAACCTCCTCCAAATACACCTCTGGCTCCTCTGTTTTCAGTATTATCCCTGAGCTCCAACATCGCCATTTGGCGCTCGGAAGTGCCGTCTGCACAGTCAACACTTGCTGCCATGTTATTGGGGTTCAGTAACGTCAGCTGTTCCCCTGCTGTGCGGACGGCAATTTCTCCTGCTCTGTCCACATTCTCACTACTACAGATTTTAAAGTTGCTCCAATTACACCTCTGGCTCCTCTGTTTTCAATATTATCCCTGAGCTCCAACACCGCCAGTTGGCGCTCGGAAGTGCCGTCTGCACAGTCAACACTTGCTGCCGTGTTATTGGGGTTCAGTAACGTCAGTTGTTCCCCTGCTGTGCGGACGGCACTTTCTCCTGCTCTGTCCACATCCACTGTACTACTGATTTCAAGCCTCCTCCAAATACACCTCTGGCTCCTCTGTTTTCAGTATTATCCCTGAGCTCCAACATCGCCAGTTGGCACTCGGAAGTGCTGTCTGCACAGTCAACACTTGCTGCCATGTTATTGGGGTTCAGTAACGTCAGCTGTTCCCCTGCTGTGCGGACGGCAATTTCTCCTGCTCTGTCCACATTCTCACTACTACAGATTTTAAAGTTGCTCCAATTACACCTCTGGCTCCTCTGTTTTCAGTATTATCCCTGAGCTCCAACACCACCAGTTGGCGCTCGGAAGTGCCGTCTGCACAGTCAACACTTGCTGCCGTGTTACTGGGGTTCAGTAACGTCAGCTGTTCCCCTGCTGTGCGGACGGCAATTTCTCCTGCTTTGTCCACATCCACTGTACTACTGATTTAAAACCTCCTCCAAATACACCTCTGGCTCCTCTGTTTTCAGTATTATCCCTGAGCTCCAACACTGCCAGTTGGCGCTTGGAACTGCTGTCTGCACAGTCAACACTTGCTGCCGTGTTATTGGGGTTCAGTAACGTCAGCTGTTTCCCTGCTGTGCGGACGGCAATTTCTCCTGCTTTGTCCACATCCACTGTACTACTGATTTAAAACCTCCTCCAAATACACCTCTGGCTCCTCTGTTTTTAGTATTTACCCTGGGCTCCAATACCGCTAGTTGCTGCTCAGAAGTGCCATCTGCACAGTCAACGCTTGCTCCAGTGTTATTGGGGTTCAGTAACGTCAGCTGTTCCCCTGCTGTGTGTCCGGCAAATTCTCCTGCTTTGTCCACATCCACTGTACTACTGATTTAAAACTTACTCCAATTACACCTCTGGCTCCACTCTGTTTTTAGTATTTACCCTGGGTTCCAGCACCGCCAGTTGGTTCTCGGTAGTTCCATTTGCTCTTGTACCTTCTACTACCCATCCGGGTTCCAGTACCATCAGCTGGTTCTCGGCAGTGCCTTTGGATTAGGTGCCTCCTTCTCGGTGTCCAAGTTCCACCAACGTCTGCTGGTCCTTGGTAGTGCTTTCTGGCACAGGTACCTCCTGCTTAGGAACTGAGTTCCAGTACCGTCAGCTGGTCTTCGGCAGTTCCATTGGCTCTTGTACATTCTACTACCCATCCGGGTTCCGGTAACGTCAGCTGTTCCCCTGCTGTGCGGACGGCAATTTCTCCTGCTTTGTCCACATCCACTGTACTACTGATTTAAAACCTCCTCCAAATACACCTCTGGCTCCTCTGTTTTCAGTATTATCCCTGAGCTCCAACACCGCCAGTTGGCGCTCGGAAGTGCCGTCTGCACAGTCAACACTTGCTGCCATGTTATTGGGGTTCAGTAACGTCAGCTGTTCCCCTGCTGTGCGGACGGCAATTTCTCCTTCTCTGTCCACATTCTCACTACTACAGATTTTAAAGTTGCTCCAATTACACCTCTGGCTCCTCTGTTTTCAGTATTATCCCTGAGTTCCAACACCGCCAGTTGGCGCTCGGAAGTGCCGTCTGCACAGTCAACACTTGCTGCCGTGTTATTGGGGTTCAGTAACGTCAGCTGTTTTCCTGCTGTGCGGACGGCAATTTCTCCTGCTCTGTCCACATTCTCACTACTACAGATTTTAAAGTTGCTCCAATTACACCTCTGGCTCCTCTGTTTTCAGTATTATCCCTGAGCTCCAACACTGCCAGTTGGCGCTCGGAAGTGCCGTCTGCACAGTCAACACTTGCTGCCATGTTATTGGGGTTCAGTAACGTCAGCTGTTCCCCTGCTGTGTGTCCGGCAAATTCTCCTGCTTTGTCCACATCCACTGTACTACTGATTTAAAACTTGCTCCAATTACACCTCTGGCTCCACTCTGTTTTTAGTATTTACCCTGGGCTCCAGCACCGCCAGCTGGTTCTCAGTAGTTCCATTTGCTCTTATACCTTCTACTACCCATCCGGGTTCCAGTACCGTCAGCTGGTTCTCGGCAGTGCCTTTGGATTAGGTGCCTCCTTCTCGGTATCCAAGTTCCACCAACGTCTGCTGGTCTTTGGTAGTGCTTTCTGGCACAGGTACCTCCTGCTTAGTAACCGAGTTCCAGTACCGTCAGCTGGTCTTCGGCAGTTCCATTGGCTCTTGTACCTTCTGCTACCCATCCGGGTTCCAGTACCGTCAGCTGGTCCTCGGTAGTTCCATTTGCTCTTGTACCTTCTGCTACCTATCCGGGTTCCAGTACCGTCAGCTAGTTCTCAGCAGTGCCTTTGGATTAGGTGCCTCCTTCTCGGTATCCAAGTTCCACCAACGTCTGCTGGTCCTTGGTAGTGCTTTCTGGCACAGGTACCTCCTGCTTAGTAACCGAGTTCCAGTACCGTCAGCTGGTCTTCGGCAGTTCCATTGGCTCTTGTACCTTCTACTACCCATCCGGGTTACAGTACCATCAGCTGGTTCTCGGCAGTGCCTTTGGATTAGGTGCCTCCTTCTCGGTATCCAAGTTCCACCAACGTCTGCTGGTCCTTGGTAGTGCTTTCTGGCACAGGTACCTCCTGCTTAGTAACCGAGTTCCAGTACCGTCAGCTGGTCTTCGGCAGTTCCATTGGCTCTTGTACCTTCTACTACCCATCCGGGTTCCAGTACCGTCAGCTGGTTCTCGGCAGTGTCTTTGGCACGGGTTCTCCCTCCTGCCCAGCCTGGTTCCAGCACGCCAGCTGTTTCCGGGTAGTGTCAACGTCACTTTGCCTCCAATGCGTTGTGCTGTCGTGTTGCGGTCGGGTTAGCCGACTCTATGGTGCCTGCAGTTTAGGTGACTCCTATGTGGGCTGCGGGATCAGGCAATGAAGGCTGGTTCCATAGTGCCAATAGGACAAGCACCCCCTGTAGGACTGTGGGTTTTGGTAACTGCGGCCGGCTCGCGGCCTTGAACTTTTTTTTTACATGGGTACCTTCTGCTACCCATCCGGGTTCCAGTACCGTCAGCTGGTTCTCGGCAGTGCCTTTGGATTAGTTGCCTCCTTCTCGGTATCCAAGTTCCACCAACGTCTGCTGTTCCTTGGTAGTGCTTTCTGGCACAGGTACCTCCTGCTTAGTAACCGAGTTCCAGTACCGTCAGCTGGTCTTCGGCAGTTCCATTGGCTCTTGTACCTTCTGCTACCCATCCAGGTTCCAGTACCGTCAGCTGGTCCTCGGTAGTTCCATTTGCTCTTGTACCTTCTACTTCCCATCCGGGTTCCAGTACCGTCAGCTGGTTCTCGGCAGTGCCTTTAGATTAGGTGCCTCCTTCTCGGTATCCAAGTTCCACCAACGTCTGCTGGTCCTTGGTAGTGCTTTCTGGCACAGGTACCTCCTGCTTAGTAACCGAGTTCCAGTACCGTCAGCTGGTCTTCGGCAGTTCCATTGGCTCTTGTACCTTCTACTACCCATCCGGGTTCCAGTACCGTCAGCTGGTCCTCGGTAGTTCCATTTGCTCTTGTACCTTCTACTACCCATCCAGGTTCCAATACCGTCAGCTGGTTCTCGGCAGTGACTTTGGCACGGGTACTCCCTCCTGCCCAGCCTGGTTCCAGCACGCCAGCTGTTTCCGGGTAGTGTCAATGTCACTTTGCCTCCAATGCGTTGTCCTGTCGTGTTGCGGTCGGGTTAGCCGACTCTATGGTGCCTGCAGTTTAGGTGACTCCTATGTGGGCTGCGGGATCAGGCAATGAAGGCTGGTTCCATAGTGCCAATAGGACAAGCACCCCCTGTAGGACTGTGGGTTTTGGTAACTGCGGCCGGCTCGCGGCCTTGAACTTTTTTTTACATGGGTACCTTCTGCTACCCATCCGGGTTCCAGTACCGTCAGCTGGTTCTCGGCAGTGCCTTTGGATTAGTTGCCTCCTTCTCGGTATCCAAGTTCCACCAACGTTTGCTGGTCCTTGGTAGTGCTTTCTGGCACAGGTACCTCCTGCTTAGTAACCGAGTTCCAGTACCGTCAGCTGGTCTTCGGCAGTTCCATTGGCTCTTGTACCTTCTACTACCCATCCGGGTTCCAGTACCGTCAGCTGGTTCTCGGCAGTGTCTTTGGCACGGGTACTCCCTCCTGCCCAGCCTGGTTCCAGCATGCCAGCTGTTTCCGGGTAGTGTCAACGTCACTTTGCCTCCAATGCGTTGTCCTGTCGTGTTGCGGTCGGGTTAGCCGACTCTATGGTGCCTGCAGTTTAGGTGACTCCTATGTGGGCTGCGGGATCTGGCAATGAAGGCTGGTTCCATAGTGCCTATAGGACAAGCACCCCCTGTAGGACTGTGGGTTTTGGTAACTGCGGCCGGCTCGCGGCCTTGAACTTTTTTTTACATGGGTACCTTCTGCTACCCATCCGGGTTCCAGTACCGTCAGCTGGTTCTTGGCAGTGCCTTTGGATCAGGTGCCTCATTCTCGGTATCCAAGTTCCACCAACGTCTGCTGTTCCTTGGTAGTGCTTTCTGGCACAGGTACCTCCTGCTTAGTAACCGAGTTCCAGTACCGTCAGCTGGTCTTCGGCAGTTCCATTGGCTCTTGTACCTTCTGCTACCCATCCAGGTTCCAGTACCGTCAGCTGGTCCTCGGTAGTTCCATTTGCTCTTGTACCTTCTACTACCCATCCGGGTTCTAGTACCGTCAGCTGGTTCTCGGCAGTGACTTTGGCACGGGTACTCCCTCCTGCCCATCCTGGTTCCAGCACGCCAGCTGTTTCCGGGTAGTGTCAACGTCACTTTGCCTCCAATGCGTTGTCCTGTCGTGTTGCGGTCGGGTTAGCCGACTCTATGGTGCCTGCAGTTTAGGTGACTCCTATGTGGGCTGCGGGATCAGGCAATGAAGGCTGGTTCCATAGTGCCAATAGGACAAGCACCCCCTGTAGGACTGTGGGTTTTGGTAACTGCGGCCGGCTCGCGGCCTTGAACTTTTTTTTACATGGGTACCTTCTGCTACCCATCCGGGTTCCAGTACCGTCAGCTGGTTCTCGGCAGTGCCTTTGGATTAGTTGCCTCCTTCTCGGTATCCAAGTTCCACCAACGTTTGCTGTTCCTTGGTAGTGCTTTCTGGCACAGGTACCTCCTGCTTAGTAACCGAGTTCCAGTACCGTCAGCTGGTCTTCGGCAGTTCCATTGGCTCTTGTACCTTCTGCTACCCATCCAGGTTCCAGTACCGTCAGCTGGTCCTCGGTAGTTCCATTTGCTCTTGTACCTTCTACTACCCATCCGGGTTCCAGTACCGTCAGCTGGTTCTCGGCAGTGCCTTTAGATTAGGTGCCTCCTTCTCGGTATCCAAGTTCCACCAACGTCTGCTGGTCCTTGGTAGTGCTTTCTGGCACAGGTACCTCCTGCTTAGTAACCGAGTTCCAGTACCGTCAGCTGGTCTTCGGCAGTTCCATTGGCTCTTGTACCTTCTACTACCCATCCGGGTTCCAATACCGTCAGCTGGTTCTCGGCAGTGACTTTGGCACAGGTACTCCCTCCTGCCCAGCCTGGTTCCAGCACGCCAGCTGTTTCCGGGTAGTGTCAACGTCACTTTGCTTCCAATGCGTTGTCCTGTCGTGTTGCGGTCAGGTTAGCCGACTCTATGGTGCCTGCAGTTTAGGTGACTTCTATGTGGGCTGCGGGATCTGGCAATGAAGGCTGGTTCCATAGTGCCTATAGGACAAGCACCCCCTGTAGGACTGTGGGTTTTGGTAACTGCGGCCGGCTCGCGGCCTTGAACTTTTTTTTACATGGGTACCTTCTGCTACCCATCCGGGTTCCAGTACCGTTAGCTGGTTCTCGGCAGTGCCTTTTGATTAGGTGCCTCCTTCTCGGTATCTAAGTTCCACCAATGTCTGCTGGTCCTTGGTAGTGCTTTCTGGCACAGGTACCTCCTGCTTAGTAACCGAGTTCCAGTACCGTCAGCTGGTCTTCGGCAGTTCCATTGGCTCTTGTACCTTCTGCTACCCCTCCAGGTTCCAGTACCGTCAGCTGGTCCTCGGTAGTTCCATTTGCTCTTGTACCTTCTACTACCCATCCGGGTTCTAGTACTGTCAGCTGGTTCTCGGCAGTGACTTTGGCACGGGTACTCCCTCCTGCCCAACCTGGTTCCAGCACGCCAGCTGTTTCCGGGTAGTGTCAATGTCACTTTGCCTCCAATGCGTTGTCCTGTCATGTTGCGGTCGGGTTAGCCGACTCTATGTTGCCTGCAGTTTAGGTGACTCCTATGTGGGCTGCGGGATCAGGCAATGAAGGCTGGTTCCATAGTGCCAATAGGACAAGCACCCCCTGTAGGACTGTGGGTTTTGGTAACTGCGGCCGGCTCGCGGCCTTGAACTTTTTTTTACATGGGTACCTTCTGCTACCCATCCGGGTTCCAGTACCGTCAGCTGGTTCTTGGCAGTGCCTTTGGATCAGGTGCCTCATTCTCGGTATCCAAGTTCCACCAACGTCTGCTGTTCCTTGGTAGTGCTTTCTGGCACAGGTACCTCCTGCTTAGTAACCGAGTTCCAGTACCGTCAGCTGGTCTTCGGCAGTTCCATTGGCTCTTGTACCTTCTGCTACCCATCCAGGTTCCAGTACCGTCAGCTGGTCCTCGGTAGTTCCATTTGCTCTTGTACCTTCTACTACCCATC
Organism: Phyllobates terribilis; assembly: GCF_046119375.1. Lineage (NCBI taxonomy): Eukaryota > Metazoa > Chordata > Amphibia > Anura > Dendrobatidae > Phyllobates > Phyllobates terribilis. The sequence continues at coordinate 5,030,005 of NW_027362771.1, read as the reverse complement.
CGGGTTCCAGTACCGTCAGCTGGTTCTCGGCAGTGCCTTTAGATTAGGTGCCTCCTTCTCGGTATCCAAGTTCCACCAACGTCTGCTGGTCCTTGGTAGTGCTTTCTGGCACAGGTACCTCCTGCTTAGTAACCGAGTTCCAGTACCGTCAGCTGGTCTTCGGCAGTTCCATTGGCTCTTGTACCTTCTACTACCCATCCGGGTTCCAATACCGTCAGCTGGTTCTCGGCAGTGACTTTGGCACAGGTACTCCCTCCTGCCCAGCCTGGTTCCAGCACGCCAGCTGTTTCCGGGTAGTGTCAACGTCACTTTGCTTCCAATGCGTTGTCCTGTCGTGTTGCGGTCAGGTTAGCCGACTCTATGGTGCCTGCAGTTTAGGTGACTCCTATGTGGGCTGCGGGATCTGGCAATGAAGGCTGGTTCCATAGTGCCTATAGGACAAGCACCCCCTGTAGGACTGTGGGTTTTGGTAACTGCGGCCGGCTCGCGGCCTTGAACTTTTTTTTACATGGGTACCTTCTGCTACCCATCCGGGTTCCAGTACCGTTAGCTGGTTCTCGGCAGTGCCTTTGGATTAGGTGCCTCCTTCTCGGTATCCAAGTTCCACCAACGTCTGCTGGTCCTTGGTAGTGCTTTCTGGCACAGGTACCTCCTGCTTAGTAACCGAGTTCCAGTACCGTCAGCTGGTCTTCGGCAGTTCCATTGGCTCTTGTACCTTCTGCTACCCCTCCAGGTTCCAGTACCGTCAGCTGGTCCTCGGTAGTTCCATTTGCTCTTGTACCTTCTACTACCCATCCGGGTTCTAGTACCGTCAGCTGGTTCTCGGCAGTGACTTTGGCACGGGTACTCCCTCCTGCCCAACCTGGTTCCAGCACGCCAGCTGTTTCCGGGTAGTGTCAATGTCACTTTGCCTCCAATGCGTTGTCCTGTCATGTTGCGGTCGGGTTAGCCGACTCTATGTTGCCTGCAGTTTAGGTGACTCCTATGTGGGCTGCGGGATCAGGCAATGAAGGCTGGTTCCATAGTGCCAATAGGACAAGCACCCCCTGTAGGACTGTGGGTTTTGGTAACTGCGGCCGGCTCGCGGCCTTGAACTTTTTTTTACATGTTTACCTTCTGCTACCCATCCGGGTTCCAGTACCGTCAGCTGGTTCTCGGCAGTGCCTTTGGATTAGGTGTCTCCTTCTCGGTATCCAAGTTCCACCAACGTCTGCTGGTCCTTGGTAGTGCTTTCTGGCACAGGTACCTCCTGCTTAGTAACCGAGTTCCAGTACCGTCAGCTGGTCTTCGGCAGTTCCATTGGCTCTTGTACCTTCTGCTACCCATCCAGGTTCCAGTACCGTCAGCTGGTTCTCGGTAGTTCCTCAGCTTTCTTGTACCTTCTGCTACATTTCCAAGTTCAAGCTTTTTGAAATGGTTCTTGGTAATCACTCTGGATCTCCCTGACGAGGACCCTGAAGACCAACCCTAAGAAGACGAGGACCCCGAAGACAACGATCCTGAAGACGAGGACACTGAAGACCACCCCGAAGAAGACGAGGACCCTGAAGACCACCCTGAAGAAGACGAGGACCCTGAAGACCACCCCGAAGAAGACGAGGACCCTGAAGACCACCCCGAAGAAGACGAGGACCCCGAAGACGAGGACCCAGAAGACCAACCCGAAGAAGACGAGGACCCCGAAGATGAGGACCCCCGAAGACGACGACCCTGAAGACCACCCAGAAGAAGACCAAGAAGATGACCCTGAAGAAGTTGACCAAGAGGACAAAGAAGAGAAGACAAGCACCAAGATACAGAAAAACAAGAGACATAAAACCAAGAAGCAGAAATACAAGAAGCTGCAGAACAAAAAGCGGAAGAACATTAAGCATAAGACTAAAAATCAGAGCAAAAGATAATATCTAAATTATAAGCAGAAGATGACTAAGCAGTGTATGGGGGTGAGTCCGTTCCTCCTCGTGGTGCCCCTGGAAAAGACCTGCTGCTGCAGGCCAAACTGAACGCGGACAAATCCTGTTGTAAATCTTTTGTGACGGGCAGAACGAAAGGTGTAATGTCCAACCTTTTATAGATAACAACTACAGGAATGCCTGTCACAAATAAGAATATGATGAAGAAGAAGAATATGAAGAAGATGAAGAAGTAGAATATGAAGAATGTAAAAAAAAAGAATAATACGAAGAAGGTGAAGAAGAAGAAGATGAAGAAGGTGAAGAAGAAGAGGATGAAAAAGATGCTGAGGATGATGAAGGAGAAAGTGTGGGAGAAGTAAAAAAGAAGGTGAAGAGCATGGAAGTAGTGAAACATAAATATCTGACAAAATATAAAAATACTTAACATAGTCAATATTTCCGTAACTCAGAACTTCTTAAAAAAAATATTAATTCCTGCTATTCCATTTGATTGGGCTAAACCTCTATGCCTTTTTTGTCTCCCCCACCTCCCCCAATACATTCTACATTATTCTTAGTTGTTTTCCTTCATGTAGAATTAACCTACAAGGAAAGAAAGGGTTTATTTTCATTCCGATATTTCTGTCCCATTGACTTGCATTGGTTTCCGGTATCGGAATTGGCGATATCCGATACTTTTTCGGTATCGGTCCGATCCAATCCGATCCGATATTTCCCGATATCGGAAGGTATCGCTCAACACTAGCAATGACATTATTCATTGATTTTAGCCATTGAAATCCGTCCTGTTAATCATATAGCAGAAATGGTAGAAGGTATTGGCTGACCGCAAACAGATACCGGCTCACCCTCTTTGAATCTTCTTTAGAATGCTAGAAGGAGCAGGAAAAAGCAAAAAAAATCATAATTTCACCTTTCAAAGCAGAAAAATGACTGAGCAATGACATTATTCATAGATTTTAGCCATTGAAAAACGTCCTGTTAGTCATGTACAAGAAATTGTTGAAGGCATTGGCTGAGTGCAAACAGATAGCAGCTCACCCTCTTTGAATCTTCTTTAGCATGCTAAAAGGAGCAGGAAAAATCAAACAATTTCAGAATTCCATCTTTCAAAGCAGAGAAATGACTGTTTGTGCAATGACATTATTCATTGATTTTAGCCATTGAAAAACGTCCTGTTACTCATATACCAGAAATGGTTGAAGGTATTGGCTGAACACAAACAGATAGCAGCTCACCCTCTTTGAATCTTCTTTAGCATGCTAAAAGCAGCAGGAGAAAGCAAAGAATTTCAGAATTCCACTTTTCCAAGCAGAGAAATGACTGTTTGTGCAATGACATTATTCATTGATTTTAGCCATTGAAATCCGTCCTGTTACTCATATATCAGAAATGGTTGAAGGTATTGGCTGAACGCAAAGAAATACCAGCTCACCCTCTTTGAATCTTCTTTAGCAGGCTAAAAGGAGCAGGAAAAAGCAAAACATTTCAGAATTCCACCTTTCCAAGCAGAGAAATGACTGTTTGTGCAATGACATTATTCATTGATTTTAGCCATTGAAAACCGTCCTGTTACTCATATGCCAGAAATGGTTGAAGGTATTGGCTGAACACAAACAAATAGCAGCTCACCCTCTTTGAATCTTCTTTAGCATGCTAAAAGGAGCAGGAAAAAGCAAAAAATTTCAGAATTCCACCTTTCCAAGCAGAGAAATGACTGTTTGTGCAATGACATTATTCATTGATTTTAGCCATTGAAAACCGTCCTGTTACTCATATATCAGAAATGGTTGAAGGTATTGGCTGAACGCAAACAGATAGCAGCTCACCCTCTTTAAATCTTCTTTAGCATGCTAAAAGGAGGAGGAAAAAGCAAAAAAATTCAGAATTCCCTGTCATGAAACCGTACACACTTTTGGGTCAGACCTTGCAGCTCTTTGGCGCCTCCTTATCCTGCTGGTCACACACGGTATTGACTGAGGATAAGCACGGGTGCAGCTGCTCTAATTTATGTCGAATATTGCGGCACGTGATGTGACAGGACGTATATATACCACCAGTTCCTTCCAGGAACTTATATACACTGTGTTCCAAATTATTATGCAAATAATATTTTCTCAGATTTTCCCAAATTGCCTTTATGAATTGCATTCATTGTAATTTTCCAGTCAAATAACTATTAGAGTACAACTGAAAGGTTTTTGTTCAAACTGCCTATGATAACGTTATATTTTTAAAAAATTAAAAAACTCAAACTGCACTCAAAATGCATCTTCCAAATTATTATGCACCGCAGAGTTTTCAACTTTTTCATTTTAATAAAGAACAAAAAAATGGTATTTTTTGCAATTATAAGCATTAGCAGGTTATTACAAACCGAAATCAAACAGTTTTCAACTCAAAACTTTATTCTAGGTGATGTTAAATTTGCACATAGGACCGCTTGTTCGAAAGGAGCTTCTGAACTCTCTCATCCATTAAATTTGTCAGGTTTTGGATGGTTTCTGCTTCAATTGTTTTGTATGAGGACAGAATACCCTCCCAGAGCTGTTGCTTAGATGTGAACTGCCTCCCGCCATCATAGACACTCCTTTTGATGATGCTTCAGAGGTTCTGAATGGGGTTGAGGTCAGGGGAGCATGGGTGCCACACCATAAGTTTGTTCCCTTTTATGCCCATAGCAGCCAGAGATGCAGATGTGTTATGTACAGCATGAGTCGGGGCATTATCATGCATGAAAATGATCTTGCTGCGAAATGCACTGTTCTTCTTCTTGAACCATGGAAGGAAGTTGTCAGGAAAACGACACCCACTTTTGGGTCAGACCTTGCAGCTCTCTGGTGCCCCCTTATCCTGCTGGTCAAACATGGTATTGACCGAGGATAAGCACGGGTGCAGCTGCTCTAGTTTATGTCGACTATTGCGGCACGTGATGTGACAGGACGTATATATACCACCAGTTCCTTCCAGGAACGTATATATACCTCCGACCAGCCACCCTCAAACCACAATATCACATAAATACTGGTATACTGCCACCACCGATCGCTTAACAGGTGGATCGGGTACCTGGTAGGTAACGTGAATTAGCGGGTGAGGAACGTGTTTGCTCGACATAGGACAAGAAGGACGAAACTGGTAAATAATTAATGATTTACTCCCAAAAGGGGGGCAGTGTTTACAAAATATATACAAGATATTATAAAGGGGACAATTTACATGTATGCATAAAACAGTTATTAAAATAAAAGGGATAAGTAATAGCAAAACCTGCTTCACAAGGTGATGGTCTCAGATTCTGTGGGGGGGACGGCTCCCCGGAAATTGATTCTTCCGCGCAGCGTGATGTGCGTGCGTCTGGCGTCCCTGAGAAGAATGACCTGAAAATGGCCGATTTGCTTTTTAGTAACAGGGCCAAATTATTAGGAACCGCCCATTTTGTCTACCTCACATGGGGGCTCGGTTTTGTGAAACCACCCAGCTGCATAGAACATAGAAACCTTCAGATTTCATATCTTGGTGTGGGGGGGGGTCCCACATCCAAGATGGAGACATCATGTTGGCCGTCACTAATTTTCATGCAGATGGATATTAAACAGGACCTCTCTGTGATGCTCAGAAGCTAAGAAACCAATTCCTCGATTTCTGGGGGTATCCCAGTTATGAAAAATATATCATTGTAACCAGGAAAATGTGAACATTCCAAAACTCTGGTCCCTGGGTTAGTGACCGTCATGTGCGTTTTTAAATTCTACATTAACTGTTTGTCCAGCTAAACAATAGAATTTTGGAGGGAATAACTATTTTGAACTAGAAGCTGCTCTGTACTGAGGGTTTACGACGATAATAAAAATTCTTAGGGTGGGGGCCAGCACTGCAGTTCTATGTCTTCTCTTACAAACGGATAGGGGGTGGGGGGGTTTTCTTTTTTAAAACATCTCTCATTTTTAAAATTAGGGAAAAAATACCTTTTGCCTGACACCTCCCCATTTTAGACTGCGCTATTGAGGTAGGACCTTCTGGTACTCCTCCAAGCATATGTCTGGAGGCTCCCCTCGCCGGGACAACCCATCGGCATTGCCATGCTCGCTGCCCTTGCGGTGTTGAACGGTAAAGTCGTACTGCTGGAGGGTGAGGCTCCAGCGTAACAACCCTCCGTTGGCACCTGACATGGTGTGCAGCCAACTCAGGGGGTTGTGGTCAGTCACGACAGTGAAGGGGCGCCCGTACAAGTAAGGCTGTAAGCGGTTGAGGGCCCATACAATGGCCAGGCACTCCTCTATGGTGGAATAGGCCACTTCCCTCGGCAGAAGTTTCCGGCTTAGGTACAACACGGGGTGTTCTTGGTTCCCCGAGTCGACCTGGCTGAGTACAGCACCGAGGCCAAACTCACTGGCGTCGGTCTGTACTAAGAGTGGCCGTGTGCCGTTGACCGCCTTTAGCACAGGGGATCTGCTCAAGGCAGTCTTCAACGCCCTAAAGGCCACCTCGCATTCATCTGTCCATTTGACGGAATGGGGTAGGCTCTTCCTGGTGAGGTCTGTCAAGGGTTTCGCAAGGCTACTATAGTCCTGTACAAAGCGTCTATAGTACCCTGCGGTGCCCAAGAAGGATTGCACCTGCTTCTTGGTCATGGGGGTGGGCCAGGACATGATAGCGTCCACCTTTCCAGGCTCTGGCTTCAGAGTACCCCCACCTACCCGGTGCCCCAGGTAGTGGACCTCGTTCATGCCCATCTGGCACTTTCCCGGCTTGATGGTCAAGCCCGCCTGGTGAATGCGCCCGAGCACCTGCTGCAGATGCTCGAGGTGATCCTCCCAGGTGGGACTGAAGATGGCAATGTCATCCAGGTACGCCACTGCGTACCTCTCCAGTCCCTGGAGCAGGTGGTTGACCATTCGCTGGAACGTGGCAGGGGCATTTTTCATGCCAAAGGGCATGACCGTGGATTCATACAATCCGAAGGGGGTGATAAAGGCGGACTTCTCCTGGGCCCCGGGGCTCAAGGGAATCTGCCAATATCCCCGACTCAAATCCATAATGGAGAGATATCTCGCACTGGCTAACCGCTCCAGCAGCTCCTCAATGGGTGGCATTGGTTGTGCATCAGAGGCTGTGATAGCATTGAGCCCCCTGTAGTCCACACAGAACCGGGTGGTCCGGTCCTTCTTTGGCACCAGGACTACAGGTGAGGCCCACGCGCTCTTGGACTGCTTAATCACCCCCAACTGCAGCATCTCCTCGACCTCCTGGCGCATGACATGCTGCACCTCGTCGGAGATTCGATAGGCTGTCCGCCGGAGTGGGGCATGATTCCCGGTGTCCACTTCATGGACCGCCACTTCAGTCCTGTCAGGCAGGTTGGTGAACACTGCTTGGAAGGGTTTCAGCACTGCTTGCATCTGAGACCTCTGGTCTGCGGATAGCAAGTCGCTTAGCTCTACATCCTCTAGGGACCCGCTGGCCTTCGCTTGGGCGAGCATGTCCAAGAGGGGGTCATCCTCCCCATCCTCAGGCAGGTTGCAGACCGGTAGGACGCAGGTTCCACGTTCTTGATGAGCCTTCATCATATTAACGTGAAACGCCTTCCGCCTACCCCGCTCGTGGTCAAGTGTGATCACGTAGGTGACCGGGTTGAGCTGTTGGTGAATGACGTATGGGCCTTCCCAGGCCGCCTGAAGCTTGTCCTTTGGTACGGGGACCAGCACCCACACCTTCTGACCCACCTGGTAGGTCCGTTCTCCGGCGTTCTGGTCGTACCAATGCTTCTGGTCAGCCTGGGCTTGCGCCATGTTGTCATGCACCAACTGCGTCAAGGTCTGCATCTTGTCACGGAAGCGCATGACATACTCCACGATGGACACTCCTGGGGAGTTCGGCTCTTCTTCCCAGAATTCCCTTATCAACCCAAGGGGTCCTCGGACACGCCTGCCATACAGGAGCTCAAAGGGGGAGAACCCCGTCGAGGCCTGTGGAACCTCTCTGTAAGCAAATAGCAGGTGTGGGAGGTAACGCTCCCAGTCGCGACCCTGGGTCTCAACCAGCATTTTTAACATCTGTTTTAGGGTACCGTTGAATCGCTCACACAAACCATTGGTCTGTGGGTGATACGCGCTCGATACCAAATGCTGCACCTGCATTTTCTTACATAGAGCCTCCATTAAGCGTGACATGAACTGAGTCCCCTGGTCGGTAAGCATCTCCCTGGGAAATCCTACTCGCGAAAAGATGGCCAAGAGGGCGTCCGCCACCTTATCCGCCCTAATTGAGGACAGGGCTACTGCCTCCGGATACCGGGTAGCATAGTCTACCACGGTGAGGATGAAACGTTTTCCAGAGCTGCTGGGCATGGCCAGTGGTCCCACAATGTCCACAGCAATCCTCTGGAAAGGCTCCTCTATCACTGGCAAAGAGATCAGGGGGTCTTTGGGGGCCGGCCCTGACTTTCCCACTCTTTGACACGTGGTACAGGAGCGACAGTAGTTCACCACATCTGTCCTGATTTTGGGCCACTAAAAGTGATGAGACAGCCGGGCCTTGGTTTTGCTGACCCCCAAGTGTCCAGCGAGTGGAATTTCATGGGCAATCCGCAACAACTCATCCCTGAATTGGTAGGGGACGACCAGCTGTCTTTCCCTCAGCCACTCCTGTTGGGGTGTACAGGGAACTGTCTCCCGGTACAACCTTCCTTGGTCCCAGAATACCCTCTCCTTATCCGACTCGGAGGTGGGCTTCTCAGCGAGGCTCCTTAACGTCTCCAGGCTAGCATCTGAGTGCAGAGCTGCCTGAAACTCCTGGCTGGAGGAAGCCAGAAGTGAGGTTAAGGCCACGTCCTCACTGGGACCCTCTGGGACCGGCTCTGGGTCCATACCTGATTCAGTTATTCCTCTGTCCGAGGAGGGTCCAGAAGGCAGGGCATTACTTGCGTTCTGGGCACTCTGACTGCGGGTAACAGCGGCTATATAGGCCGTCTCCCCGGGGAATAACACCGTCTCATTAGCCTGCGAGGCCATGAGAACTACTTCTCCACCATCCTCCATTACCTCAGGCACAGTGCTACGTATGGGGCAGCGACTATCAGCCAGGTCACCTTCTGTTGTGACACTGGTCACTGGCACAGCACCACCTGCTTCATGGTCCTCGTGCCTCTCCCCATTACCCTTGGCACTGACATTTGCTCCTGCTAGGGGATCCTCAGCAACATCTCCCCGCAGAGTGACATGGCAGAGTTCTCCTGCACCTTCCAATACATCATCATCATCATCATCATCATCATCATCATCATCATCATCATCATCATCAGGTAAAGCATCGACATTCACAGTATCAGTATTAACCTTACCAACCGTATCAGATCTGGGAGGGGTGTCAGGGACATAATAAGCAAACATCCTCCCCAAATCAGTTCCCAACAAAACATTTGCATGTAGGTTTGCAGATATTCCCACTTCCTTCATCCCACTCCCCGCACCCCAGTCAATAAAAACCCGGGCCATGGGCAAGGGGCATCGGACGCCCCCAATCCCGGTGACAGTCAGGGTCTTTCCCGGAATAAGCGCTTCAGTGGACACCAGTTCAGGTTGGATGAGGGTTCATTCGGCCCCAGTGTCCTTGAGGCCTACAGTGAGAGTGTCCCCCACCCTGACAGACTGAAAGTTTTCACAGGCCCTCCCAACCGGCCCATCCACCAAAAGAACTGAGGCATTAGGCCCTGGGGCCTTGGATGGGGGGTTCTTCCTCTGCTTCTCTGGACAAGTGGCGCTGAGATGACCAGTCTGGTTGCAGGAAAAACACCTGCGGGCATCAGATGCAGGCAGGGCCTTGGTAATGGGAAAAAGGCCTCCGGAAGGTCGGCTGGCAGGGGCAGGGATGGTGGTTGATGGCTTACCCCCTTTCCAGCCGGCTTCCGCACCTCTGGTCTCCGGTTGGCCTCGAAGGTGTCTGCGATCTGCGCTGCTTTATTGGCATCTGGTGGCTCTCGATCCATCACGAACTGCCGTACCTCAGTCGGACACAGATGCAGGAACTGGTCTTTCACCATCAGATCCTTTAGCTGCTCAAAGGTGGTCGCTGACAGTCCTTGGATCCACTGCTCAAAGTTGATTCTGAGCCCGTCTACCACATCGCTGTAGGTGTCATGTGGTCCACTTTGGAGGGCTCTGAACTTTTTCCGGTAAACCTCCGGAGTCAGCTGGTACTTTTTTATCAGGGCCTGCTTGACGGCCTCATAGTCTCCATATTGTTCTCGAGGGAGGGAAGCGAACACCTCCAAGGCTTTTCCTCGGAGCCCTGGAGTTAAATATCTTGCCCATTGGTCGGTGGGCAGCTGATACTGCCTGCAGGCCTTTTCAAAGCCTCGCAGAAATGTGTCCAAGTCCCCATCCTTTTCCATCACAGGGAAGTGCTCAGGACGAGGTTTAAAGCAGCTGGCACCGTTGGACTCACGGGTCTGCGTAGAGGGCGACTCCTTCTGAATCCGGGCTAGCTCCAGCTGGTATCGTCGGTCAGCTTGTCGCTCAGCAGCCTCTCGGTCAGCTTGGGCTTGTCACTCAGCAGCCTCTCGGTCAGCTTGGGCCTGTTGCTCTGCTCGCTCCTGGAATTTCAGGATCAGCTGCAGTCATCCATCACGATCGTCTGCGGCGAGCTCCTCCAAGGCCATCTGCAGGTGGGGGTCCACACTACCCTGGTTTCGGATACGGCTGGCAATCACAGTTGGGACCCCTGCAGCAGCGCCATCCGGGCCTTGGCTGGCCGCCCCCTGATCAGGGCTCTGCTGTCGGACGGGCTCTGCAGCATCTTGTAACAGTTCAGCAATCATTTGTTCTCTGCTTTTGCCATGGGGGTCAATGCCTTTGGTTATACATATTCCAATAAGAGTGTCCTTTTTCTGCTGGCTGTACCAGGACTCCCCAACTACGACCATGATCACCAAAATAAAAATAGAAAAGAAAAAACGAAGAAGGGTAGGGGTAACTGCTACACATACAGTATTGTCTTAGATCTAATAAACACTGAGTTCGATCCTCCAAAACTTTTGTGCCAGTTTTTAGTGAGAAGAATGATTGCTCAAACCAGATCATTAATGTCCTATGATCCCACCGCTTGCCACCAATTTGTCAGGAAAACGACACCCACTTTTGGGTCAGACCTTGCAGCTCTCTGGCGCCCCCTTATCCTGCTGGTCAAACACGGTATTGACCGAGGATAAGCACGGGTGCAGCTGCTCTAGTTTATGTCGACTATTGCGGCACGTGATGTGACAGAACGTATATATACCACCAGTTCCTTCCAGGAACGTATATATACCTCCGACCAGCCACCCTCAAACCACAATATCACATAAATACTGGTATACTGCCACCACCGATCGCTTAACAGGTGGATCGGGTACCTGGTAGGTAACGTGAATTAGCGGGTGAGGAACGTGTTTGCTCGACATAGGACAAGAAGGACGAAACTGGTAAATAATTAATGATTTACTCCCAAAAGGTGGGCAGTGTTTACAAAATATATACAAGATATTATAAAGGAGACAATTTACATGTATGCATAAAACAGTTATTAAAATAAAAGGGATAAGTAATAGCAAAACCTGCTTCACAAGGTGATGGTCTCAGATTCTGTGGGGGGGACGGCTCCCCGGAAATTGATTCTTCCGCGCAGCGTGATGTGCGTGCGTCTGGCGTCCCTGAGAAGAATGACCTGAAAATGGCCAATTTGCTTTTTAGTAACAGGGCCAAATTATTAGGAACCGCCCATTTTGTCTACCTCACATGGGGGCTCGGTTTTGTGAAACCACCCAGCTGCATAGAACATAGAAACCTTCAGATTTCATATCTTGGTGTGGGGGGGGGTCCCACATCCAAGATGGAGACATCATGTTGGCCGTTACTAATTTTCATGCAGATGGATATTAAACAGGACCTCTCTGTGATGCTCAGAGGCTAAGAAACCAATTCCTCGATTTCTGGCGGTATCCCAGTTATGAAAAATATATCATTGTAACCAGGAAAATGTGAACATTCCAAAACTCTGGTCCCTGGGTTAGTGACCGTCATGTGCGTTTTTAAATTCTACATTAACTGTTTGTCCAGCTAAACAATAGAATTTTGGAGGGAATAACTATTTTGAACTAGAAGCTGCTCTGTACTGAGGGTTTACGACGATAATAAAAATTCTTAGGGTGGGGGCCAGCACTGCAGTTCTATGTCTTCTCTTACAAACGGATAGGGGGTGGGGGGGTTTCTTTTTTAAAACATCTCTCATTTTTAAAATTAGGGAAAAAATACCTTTTGCCTGACAGAAGTGCTGTTTGAGAAACTCAACATACATTATGGAGTTCATCTTTACCCCTTCAGGGATCCTAAAAGGGCCGACAATCTCTCTCCACATGATTCCAGCCCAAAACATTTCTCCACCTCCTCCTTGTTAGCGCCGTAGCCAAGTTTGCATGGGGTGTCCATCAACCAGCCATCCTCCACTCCATCCATCTAGACAATTGAGATCATTTCAAGCATGATAATGCCCCCTCTCATGCTGCACATAACACATCTGCATCTCTGGCTGCTATGGGCATAAAAGGGGACAAACTTATGGTGTGACCCCCATGCTCCCCTGACCTCTACCCCATTCAGAACCTCTGGAGCATCATCAAAAGGAGTGTCTATGATGGCGGGAGGCAGTTCACATCTAAGCAACAGCTCTGGGAGGGTATTCTGTCCTCATGCAAAACAATTAAAGCAGAAACCATCCAAAACCTGACAAATTCAATGTACGAGAGAGTTCAGAAGCTCCTTTCGAACAAGCGGTCCTATGTGCAAATGTAGCATCACCTAGAATAAAGTTTTGAGTTGAAAACTGTTTGATTTCAGTTTGTAATTACCTGCTAATGCTTATAATTTCAAAAAATGACCATTTTTTTGTTCTTTACTAAAATGAAAAGGTTGAAAACTCTGCTGTGCATAATAATTTGGAACATGCATTTTGAGTGCAGTTTGAGTTTTTTATTTTTTTAAAAATATACTATTATCATAGGCAGTTTGTACAAAAACCTTTCAATTGTACTCTAATAGTTATTTGACTGGAAAATTACAATGACTGCAATTCATATAGGTAATTTGGGAAAATCTGAGCATATATTATTTGCATAATAATTTGGAACACAGTGTATACCTCCGACCAGCCACCCTCAAACCACAATATCACATAAATACTGGTATACTACTACCACCGATCTCTTAACAGGCGGATCGGGTACCTGGTAGGTAACGTGAATTAGTGGGTGAGGAATGTGTTTGCTCGACATAGGACAAGAAGAACGAAACTGGTAAATAATAATGATTTACTCCCGAAAGTGTGCAGTGTTTACAAAAGATATACAAGATATTATAAAAGAGACAATTTATATATATGCATAAACAGTTATGAAAATAAAAGGGATAAGTGATAGCAAAACCTGCGCCACGTGGTGATGGTCTCAGATTCTGTGGGGGGGACAGCTCCCTGGAAAATAGATGTGATTCCTTCACGCAGCGTGTAGGGCATACGTCTGACGTCCCTTGGTTGGAATGCCAGTTTTATGACCGTTCTGGTTTGTTGGAAAGCAGCCAAAACTCAGGGAGACACCCATTATTTACCTCACAAGGGGGGCTCGGCTTTGTGAACCCGTCCTGCTGCATAAGACCTAATCATCCTTCATATTCCATATCTTGGTGTGGGGGGGTCCCACATCCAAGATGGAGACATCATGTTGGCCGTCACTAATTTTCATGCAGATGGATATTAAACATGACATCTCTATGATGCTCAGACGCTAAAAAAACATTTCCTCGATTTCTGGGGATTTCCCAGTTATGAAAAATATATCATTGTAACCAGGAAAATGTGAGCATTCCAAAAATGAGGTCCCTGGGTTAGTGACAGTCCTGTGCGTTATTAAAATTGACATTAGACGTTGGTCCAGCTAAACAATAGAATTGGAGGGAGAGACCAGTTTAAACTAGACGCTGCTCTACGCTGAGGGTTTATGACTGTAATAAAAATTCTTAGGGTGGGGGCAAGCACTGCAGTTCTATGTCTTACAAATGGACAGGGGGGGGTGGAAATTTGAGACAGCTCTCATTTTTTTAAAACTAGGCCCAAAAATACATTTTGCCTGACATTCCACCTTTCCAAGCATAGAAATGACTGTTTGTGCAATGACATTATTCATTGATTTTAGCCATTGAAAAACGTCCTGTAACTCATATACCAGAAATTGTTGAAAGTATTGGCTGAACACAAACAGATAGCAGCTCACCCACTTTGAATCTTCTTTAGCATGCTAAAAGGAGCAGGAAAAAGCAAAACAAATTCTGAATTCCACCTTTCAAAGCAGAAAAATGACTGAGCAATGACATTATTCATTGATTTTAGCCATTGAAAAACGTCCTGTTACTCATGTACCAGAAATGCTTGAAGGTATTGGCTGAGCACAGACAGATAGCAGCTCACCCTCTACGAATCTTCTTTAGCATGCTAAAAGGAGCAGGAAAAAGAAAACAATTTCAGAATTCCATCTTTCAAAGCAGAGAAATGACTGTTTGTGCAATGACATTATTCTTTGATTTTAGCCATTGAAAGCCATCCTCTTACTCATATACCAGAAATGGTTGAAGGTATTGGCTGGAACACAAACAGATAGCAGCTCACCCTCTTTGAATCTTCTTTAGCATGCTAAAAGGAGCAGGAAAAAACAAAGAATTTCAGACTTCCACTTTTCCAAGCAGAGAAATGACTGTTTGTGCAATAACATTATTCATTGATTTTAGCCATTGAAAAACTTCCTGTTACTCATATACCAGAAATGGTTGAAGGTATTATCTTGAACACAAACAGATAGCAGCTCACCCTCTTTGAAGCTTCTATAGCATGCTAAAAGGAGCAGGAAAAAGCAAAGAATTTCAAAATTCCACTTTTCCAAGCAGAGAAATGACTGTTTGTGCAATGATGTTATTCATTGATTTTAGCCATTGAAAAATGTGCTGTTACCCATATACCAGGAAAGGTTGAAGGTATTGGCTTGAACACAAACAGATAACAGCTCACCCTCTTTGAATCTTCTTTAGCATGCTAAAAGGAGCAAGAAAAAGCAAAAAATTTCAGAATTCCACTTTTCCAAGCAGAGAAATGACTGTTTGTGCAAGGACACTATTCAATGATTTTAGCTATTGAAAAACGTCTTGTTACTCATATACCAGAAATGGTTGAAGATATTGGCTGAAAGCAAACAGATAGCAGATCACCCTCTTTCAATCTTCTCTAGCATGCTAAAATGAGCAGGAAAAAGCAAAAAAATTCCACCTTTCAAAGCAGAAAAATGACTGAGCAATGACATTATTCATTGATTTTAGCCACTGAAAAACGTCCTGTTACTCATGTACAAGAAATGGTTGAAGGTATTGGCTGAGCGCAAACAGATAGCAGCTCACCCTCTTTGAATCTTCTTTAGCATGCTAAAAGGAGCAGGAAAAAGCAACAATTTCAGAATTCCATCTTTCAAAGCATAGAAATGACTGTTTGTGCAATGACATCATTCATTGATTTAGCCACTGAAAACCGTCCTGTTACTCATATACCAGAAATGGTAGAAGATATTGGCTGAACACAAACAGATACCTGCTCACCATCTTTGAATCTTCTTTAGAATGCTAAAAGGAGCAAGAAAAGGCAAAACATTTCAGAATTCCACCTTTCCAAGCAAAGAATTGACTGTTTGTGCAATGACATTATTCATTGTTTTTAGCCATTGAAAAACGTCCTGTTACTTATATGCCAGAAATGGTTGAAGGTATTGGCTCAACACAAACAGATAGCAGCTCACCCTCTTTGAATCTTCTTTAGCATGCTAAAAGGAGCAGGAAAAGAAAAAAATTTCAGAATTTTACCTTTCAAAGCAGAGAAATAATTGTTTGTGCATTGACATTATTCATTGATTATAGCCATTGAAAAACCTCCTGTTACTCATATACCAGAAATGGTTGAAGGTATTGGCTGAACACAAACAGATAGCAACTCAACCTCTTCGAATCTTCTTTAGCATGCTAAAGTGAGCAGGAAAAAGCAAAAAATTTCAGAATTCCACCTTTCCATGCTGAGAAATGACTGTTTGTGTATTGACATTATTCATTGATTTTAATCATTGAAAACTATCCTGTTACTCATATAATAGAAATGGTTGAAGGTATTGGCTGAACGCAAACAGATACCAGCTCACCCTCTTTGAATCTTCTTTAGCATGCTAAAAGGAAGAGGAAAAAGCAAAAAATTTCAGAATTCCACCTTTCCAAGCAGAGAAATGACTGTTTGTGCAATGACATCATTCATTGATTTAGCCACTGAAAACCGTCCTGTTACTCATATACCAGAAACGGTTGAAGGTATTGGCTGAACGCAAACAGATACCGGCTCACCCTCTTTGAATCTTCTTTAGAATGCTAGAAGGAGCAGGAAAAAGCAAGAAAATTCAGAATTCCACCTTTCCAAGTAGAGAAATGACTGTTTGTGCAATGACATTATTCATTGATTTTAGACATTGAAAACCGTCCTGTTACTCATATACCAGAAATTGTTGAAAGTATTGGATGAACACAAACAGATAGCAGCTCTCCCACTTTGAATCCTCTTTAACATGCTAATAGGAGCAGGATAGAGGAAAAAAATTTCAGAATTCCACCTTTCCAAGCAGAGAAATGACTGTTTGTGCAGTGACATTATTCATTGATTTTAGCCATTGAAAAACGTCCTGTTACTCCTATACCAGAAATGGTAGAAGGTATTGGCTGAACGCAAACAGATTCCGGCTCACCCTCTTTTAATCTTCTTTAGAATGGTAGATGGAGCAGGAAAAAGCAAAAATATTCAAAATTCCACCTTTCCAAGCAAAGAAATGACTGTTTGTGCAAGGACACTATTCAGTGATTTTAGCCATTGAAAAACGTCCTGTTACTCATATACCAGAAATGGTTGAAGGTCTTGGCTGAACGCAAACATATAGCTGCTCACCCTCTTTGAATCTTCTTTAGCATGCTAAAAGGAGCAGGAAAAAGCAAAGAATTTCAGAATTCCACTTTTCCAAGCAGAGAAATGACTGCTTGTGCAATGACATTATTCATTGATTTTAGCCATTGAAAACCGTCCTGTTACTCATATATCAGAAATGGTTGAAGGTATTGGCTGAACACAAACAGATAGCAGCTCACCCTCTTTAAATCTTCTTTAGCATGCTAAAAGGAGGAGGAAAAAGCAAAAAAAATCAGAATTCCCCCTTTCCAAGCATAGAAATGACTGTTTGTGCAATGACATTATTCATTGATTTTAGCCATTGAAAACCGTCCTGTTACTCATATACCAGAAATGGTTGAAGGTATTGGCTGAACGTAAACAGATACCGGCTCACCCTGTTTGAATCTTCTTTAGAATACTAGAAGGAGCAGGAAAAAGCAAAAAAATTCAGAATTCCACCTTTCCAAGCAGAGAAATGACTGTTTGTGCAAGGACACTATTCAATGATTTTAGCTATTGAAAAATGTCTTGTTACTCATATACCAGAAATGGTAGAAGATATTGGCTGAAAGCAAACAGATAGCTGCTCACCCTCTTTCAATCTTCTTTAGCATGCTAAAAGGAGCAGGAAAAAGCAAAACAATTCAGAATCCACCTTTCCAAGCAGAGAAATGACTGTTTGTGCAATGACGTTATTCATTGATTTTAGCCATTGAAAAACGTGCTATTACTCATATACTAGAAATGGTTGAAGGTATTGGCTGAACGCAAACATATAGCCGCACACCCTCTTTCAATCCTCTCTAGCATGCTAAAAGGAGCAGGAAAAAGCAAAAAAATTCCTAATTCCACCTTTCAAAGCAGAAAAATGACTGAGCAATGACATTATTCATTGATTTTAGCCACTGAAAAACGTCCTGTTACTCATGTACAAGAAATGGTTGAAGGTATTGGCTGAGCGCAAACAGATAGCAGCTCACCCTCTTTGAATCTTCTTTAGCATGCTAAAAGGAACAGGAAAAAGCAACAATTTCAGAATTCCATCTTTCAAAGCATAGAAATGACTGTTTGTGCAATGACATTATTCATTGATTTTAGCCATTGAAAAACGTCCTGTTACTCATATACCAGAAATGGTTAAAGTTATTGGCTTGAACACAAACAGATATCAGCTCACCCTCTTTGAATCTTCTTTAGCATGCTAAAAGGAGCAGGAAAAAGCAAAGAATTTCAGAATACCACTTTTCCAAGCAGAGAAATGACTGTTTGTGCAATGACATTATTCATTGATTTTAGCCATTGAAAACCGTCCTGTTACTCATATATCAGAAATGGTTGAAGGTATT
Source organism: Phyllobates terribilis (assembly GCF_046119375.1). Classification (NCBI taxonomy): domain Eukaryota; kingdom Metazoa; phylum Chordata; class Amphibia; order Anura; family Dendrobatidae; genus Phyllobates; species Phyllobates terribilis. The sequence goes on along the minus strand of NW_027362771.1, from coordinate 5,011,701 downwards.
GGCTGAACACAAACAGATAGCAGCTCACCCTCTTTAAATCTTCTTTAGCATGCTAAAAGGAAGACGAAAAAGCAAAGAAATTCAGAATTCCCTGTCATGAAACCGCACCCACTTTTGGTTTAGACCTTGCATCTCTCTGGCGCCTCCTTTTCCTGCTGGTCACACACGGTATTGACCGAGGATAAGCACGGGTGCAGCTGGTCTAATTTATGTAGACTATTGCGGCACGTGATGTGACAGGACGTATATATACCACCAGTTCCTTCCAGGAACGTATATATACCTCCAACCAGCCACCCGCAAACCACAGTATCACATAAATACTGGTATACTACCACCACCGATCTCTTAACAGGCAGATCGGGTACTTGGTAGGTAACGTGAATGAGCGGGTGAGGAACGTGTTTGCTCGACATAGGACAAGAAGAACGAAACTGGTAAATAATAATGATTTACTCCAGAAAGTGGGCAGTGTTTACAAAAGATATACAAGATATTATAAAAGAGACAATTTACATATATGCATAAACAGTTATTAAAATAAAAGGGATAAGTTATATCAAAACCTGCGCCACGTGGTGATGGTCTCAGATTCTGTGGGAGGGACAGCTCCCCGGAAAGTAGATGTGATTCCTTCACGCAGCGTGTAGGGCATGCGTCTGACGTCCCTGGTTGGAATGCCAGTTTTATGACCGTTCTGTTTTTTTGGAAAGCAGCCAAAACTCAGGGAGACACCCATTATTTACCTCACAAGGGGGGCTCAGCTTTGTGAACCCGCCCTGCTGCACAAGACCTAATCATCCTTCATATTCCATATCTTGGTGTGGTGGGGTCCCACATCCAAGATGGAGACATCATGTTGGCCATCACTAATTTTCATGCAGATGGATATTAAACATGACATTTCTATGATGCTCCGACGCTAAAAAAACATTTCCTCGATTTCTGGGGGTTTCCCAGTTATGAAAAATATATCATTGTAACCAGGAAAATGTGAGCATTCCAAAAATGAGGTCCCTGGGTTAGTGACAGTCCTGTGCGTTTATTAAATTTGACATTAAACGTTTGTCCAGCTAAACAATAGAATTGGAGGGAGAGACCAGTTTAAACTAGACGCTGCTCTAAGCTGAGGGTTTACGACGGTAATAAAAATTCTTAGGGTGGGGGCAAGCACTGCAGTTCTATGTCTTCCAAATGGACAGGGGGAGAGGAAATTTGAGACAGCTCTCATTTTTTTAAAGCTAGGCCCAAAAATACATTTTGCCTGACATTCCACCTTTCCAAGCATAGAAATGACTGTTTGTGCAATGACATTATTCATTGATTTTAGCCATTGAAAAACGTCCTGTTACTCATATACCAGAAATGGTTAAAGGTATTGGCTTGAACACAAACAGATATCAGCTCACCCGCTTTGAATCTTCTTTAGCATGCTAAAAGGAGCAGGAAAAAGCAAAGAATTTCAGAATTCCACTTTCCAAGCAGAGAAATGACTGTTTGTGCAATGACATTATTCATTGATTTTAGCCATTGAAAAATGTCCTGTTACTCATATACCAGAAATGGTTAAAGGTAATGGCTTGAACACAAACAGATATCAGCTCACCCTCTTTGAATCTTCTTAAGCATGCTAAAAGGAGGAGGGAAAAGCAAAACATTTCCGAATTCCACCTTTCCAAGCAGAGAAATGACTGTTTGTGCAATGACATTATTCATTGATTTTAGCCATTGAAAACCATCCTGTTACTCATATACCAGAAATGGTTGAAGGTATTGGCTGAACACAAACAGATAGCAGCTTACCCTCTTTGAATCTTGTTTAGCATGCTAAAAGGAGCAAGAAAAAGCAAAACATTTCAGAATTCCACCTTTCCAAGCAGAGAAATGACTATTTGTGCAATGACATTATTCATTGATTTTAGCCTTTGAAAACCGTCCTGTTACTCATATATCAGAAATGGTTGAAGGTATTGGCTGAACGTAACCAGATAGCAGCTCACCCTCTTTAAATCTTTAGCATGCTAAAAGGAGCAGGAAAAAGCAAAACATTTCAGTATTCCACCTTTCCAAGTAGAGAAATGACTGTTTGTGCAATGACATTATTCGTTGATTTTAGCCATTGAAAATCGTCCTGTTACTCATATATCAGAAATGGTTGAAGGTATTGGCTGAACACAAACATATAGCAGCTCACCCTCTTTAAATCTTCTTTAGCATGCTAAAAGGAGCAGGAAAAAGCAAAAAATTTCAGAATTCCACCTTTCCAAGCAGAGAAATGACTGTTTGTGCAATGACATTATTCATTGATTTTAGCCATTGAAAACCGTCCTGTTACTCATATATCAGAAATGGTTGAAGGTATTGGCTGAACACAAACAGATAGCAGCTCACTCTCTTTAAATGTTCTTTAGCATGCTAAAAGGAGGAGGAAAAAGCAAAAAAATTCAGAATTCCTTGTCATGAAACCGAACCCACTTTTGGTTTAGACCTTGCATCTCTCTGGCGCCTCCTTATCCTGCTGGTCACACACGGTATTAACCGAGGATAAGCATGGGTGCAGCTGGTCTAATTTATGTCGACTATTGCGGCACGTGATGTGACAGGATGTATATATACCACCAGTTCCTTCCAGGAACGTATATATACCTCCAACCAGCCACCCTCAAACCACAATATCACATAAATACTGGTATACTACCACCACCGATCTCTTAACAGGCAGATCGGGTACTTGGTAGGTAACGTGAATGAGCGGGTGAGGAACGTGTTTGCTCGACATAGGACAAGAAGAACGAAACTGGTAAATAATAATGATTTACTCCCGAAAGTGTGCAGTGTTTACAAAAGATATACAAGATATTATAAAAGAGACAATTTACATATATGCATAAACAGTTATTAAAATAAAAGGGATAAGTGATATCAAAACCTGCGCCACGTGGTGATGGTCTCAGATTGTGTGGGAGGGACGGCTTACCGGAAAGTAGATGTGATACCTTCACGCAGCATGTAGGGCATGCGTCTGGTTGGAATGCCAGTTTTATGACCGTTCTGTTTTTTTGGAAAGCAGCCAAAACTCAGGGAGACACCCATTATTTACCTCACAAGGGGGGCTCAGCTTTGTGAACCCGCCCTGATGCACAAGACCTAATCATCCTTCATATTCCATATCTTGGTGTGGGGGGGTCCCACATCCAAGATGGAGACATCATGTTGGCCGTCACTAATTTTCATGCAGATGGATATTAAACATGACATCCCTATGATGCTCTGACTCTAAAAAAACATTTCCTCGATTTCTGGGGGTTTCCCAGTTATGAAAAATATATCATTGTAACCAGGAAAATGTGAGCATTCCAAAAATGAGGTCCCTGGGTTAGTGACAGTCCTGTGCGTTTATTAAATTTGACATTAAATGTTTGTCCAGCTAAACAATAGAATTGGAGGGAGAGACCAGTTTAAACTAGACGCTGCTCTACGCTGAGGGTTTACAACGGTAATAAAAATTCTTAGGGTGGGGGCAAGCACTGCAGTTCTATGTCTTACAAATGGACAGGGGGGTGGAAATTGAAAACCGTCCTGTTACTCCTATACCAGAAATGGTAGACGGCATTGGCTGAACGCAAACAGATTCCGGCTCACCCTCTTTGAATCTTCTTTAGAATGCTAGAAGGAGCAGGAAAAAGCAAAAATATTCAGAATTCCATTTTCCAAGCAAAGAAATGACTGTGCAAGGACACTATTCAGTGATTTTAGCCATTGAAAAACGTCCTGTTACTCATATACCAGAAATGGTTGAAGGTATTGGCTGAACACAAACAGATAGCAGCTGTCCCTCTTTGAATATTTTATAGCATGCTAAAAGAAGCAGGAAAAAGCAAGAACATTCAGAATTCCACCTTTCCAAGCAGAGAAATGACTGTTTGTGCAATGACATTATTCATTGACTTTATCCATTGAAAACCGTCCTGTTACTCATATACCAGAAATGGTAGAAGATATTGGCTGAACACAAACAGATAGCCGCTTACCCTCTTTGAATTTTCTTTAGCATGCTAAAAGGAGCAGGAAAACGCAAAAAAATTCATAATTCCACCTTTCCAAGCAGAGAAATGACTGTTTGTGCAATGACATTATTTATTGATTTTAGCCATTGAAAACCGTCCTGTTACTCATATACCAGAAATGGTAGAAGGTATTGGCTGAACACAAACAGATAGCAGCTCACCCTGTTTGAATCTTCTATAGAATGCTAAAAGGAGCAAGAAAAAGCAAAGAAATTCAGAATTCCACCTTTCCAAGCAGAGAATTGACTGTTTGTGCAATGACATTATTCATTGATTTTAGCCATTGAAAAACGTCCTGTTACTCATATGCCAGAAATGGTTGAAGGTATTGGCTCAACACAAACAGATAGCAGCTCACCCTCTTTGAATCTTCTTTAGCATGTTAAAAGGAGCAGGAAAAGAAAACAATTTCAGAATTTTACCTTTCAAAGCAGAGAAATAACTGTTTGTGCATTGACATTATTCATTGATTATAGCCATTGAAAAACCTCCTGTTACTCATATACCAGAAATGGTTGAAGGCATTGGCTGAACACAAACAGATAGCAGCTCAACCTCTTCGAATCTTCTTTAGCATGCTAAAGTGAGCAGGAAAAAGCAAAAAATTTCAGAATTCCACCTTTCCATGCTGAGAAATGACTGTTTGTGTAATGACATTATTCATTGATTTTAGTCATTGAAAACCATCCTGTTACTCATATACCAGAAATGGTTGAAGGTATTGGCTGAACGCAAACAGATACCAGCTCACCCTCTTTGAATCTTCTTTAGCATGCTAAAAGGAGGAGGAAAAAGCAAAAAATTTCAGAATTCTACCCTTCCAAGCAGAGAAATGACTGTTTGTGCAATGACATCATTCATTGATTTAGCCATTGAAAACCGTCCTGTTACTCATATACCAGAAATGGTTGAAGGTATTGGCTGAACGCAAACAGATACCAGCTCACCCTCTTTGATTCTTCTTTATCATGCTAAAAGGCACAGGATAGAGGAAAAAAATTTAAGAATTCCACCTTTCCAAGCAGAGAAATGACTGTTTGTGCAATGACATTATTCATTGATTTTAGCCATTGAAAACCGTCCTGTTACTCCTATACCAGAAATTGTAGAAGGCATTGGCTGAACGCAAACAGATTCCGGCTCACCCTCTTTGAATCTTCTTTAGAATGCTAGAAGGAGCAGGAAAAAGCAAAAATATTCAGAATTCCACCTTTCCAAGCAAAGAAATGACTGTTTGTGCAAGGACACTATTCAGTGATTTTAGTCATTGAAAAACGTCCTGTTACTCATATACCAGAAATGGTTGAAGGTATTGGCTGAACACAAACAGATAGCAGCTGTCCCTCTTTGAATATTTTATAGCATGCTAAAAGGAGCAGGAAAAAGCAACAACATTCAGTATTCGACCTTTCCAAGCAGAGAAATGACTGTTTGTGCAAGGACATTATTCATTGACTTTAGCCATTGAAAACCGTCCTGTTACTCATATACCAGAAATGGTAGAAGATATTGGCTGAACACAAACAGATAGCCGCTTACCCTCTTTGAATTTTCGTTAGCATGCTAAAAGGAGCAGGAAAACGCAAAAAAAATTCATAATTCCACCTTTCCAAGCAGAGAAATGACTGTTTGTGCAATGACATTATTCATTGATTTTAGCCATTGAAAACCATCCTGTTACTCATATACCAGAAATGGTAGAAGGTATTGGCTGAACACAAACAGATATCAGCTCACCCTCTTTGAATCTTATTTAACATGCTAAAAGGAGCAGGAAAAAGCAAAAAATTTCAGAATTCCACCTTTCAAAGCAGAGAAATGACTGTTTGTGCAATGACATTATTCAATGATTTTAGCCATTGAAAATCGTCCTGTTACTCATATGCCAGAAATGGTTGAAGGTGTTGGCTGAACACAAACAGATAGCAGCTCACCCTCTTTGAATCTTGTTTACCATGCTAAAAGGAGTAGGAAAAGGAAAAAATTTCAGAATTCCACCTTTCCAAGCAGAGAATTGACTGTTTGTGCAATGACATTATTCAGTGATTTTAGCCATTGAAAAACGTCCTGTTACTCATATACCAGAAATGGTTGAAGGTATTGGCTGAACACAAACAGATAGCAGCTGTCCCTCTTTGAATATTTTATAGCATGCTAAAAGGAGCAGGAAAAAGCAACAACATTCAGAATTCCACCTTTTCAAGCAGAGAAATGACTGTTTGTGCAATGACATTATTCATTGATTTTAGCCATTGAATACCGTCCTGTTACTCATATACCAGAAATAGTTGAAGGTATTGGCTGAACGCAAACAGATACCTGCTCACCATCTTTGAATCTTCTTTAGAATGCTAAAGTGAGCAGGAAAAAGCAAAAAATTTCAGAATTCCACCTTTCCATGCTGAGAAATGAATGTTTGTGTAATGACTTTATTCATTGATTTTAGTCATTGAAAACCATCCTGTTACTCATATACCATAAATGGTTAAAGGTATTGGCTGAACGCAAACAGATACCGGCTCACCCTCTTTGAATCTTCTTTGGAATGCTAGAAGGAGCAGGATAAAGCAAGAAAATTCAGAATTCCAGCATTCCAAGTAGAGGAATGACTGTTTGTGCAATGACATTATTCATTGATTTTTGCCATTGAAAACCATCCTGTTACTCATATATCAGAAATGGTTGAAGGTATTGGCTAAACGCAAACATATAGCATCTCACCCTCTTTAAATCTTCTTTAGCATGCTAAAAGGAGGAGGAAAAAGCAAAAAAAATCAGAATTCCCCCTTTCCAAGCATAGAAATGTCTGTTTGTGCAATGACATTATTCATTGATTTTAGCCATTGAAAACCGTCCTGTTACTCATATACTAGAAATGGTTGAAGGTATTGGCTGAACGCATACATATAGCAGCTCACCCTCTTTTAATCTTCTCTAGCATGCTAAAAGGAGCAGGAAAAAGCAAAAAAATTCATAATTCCACCTTTCAAAGCAGAAAAATGACTGAGCAATGACATTATTCATTGATTTTAGCCACTGAAAAACGTCCTGTTACTCATGTACAAGAAATGGTTGAAGGTATTGGCTGAGCGCAAACAGATAGCAGCTCACCCTCTTTGAATCTTCTTTAGCATGCTAAAAGGGGGAGTAAAAAGCAACAATTACAGAATTCCATCTTTAAAAGCAGAGAAATTACTGTTTGTGCAATGATATTATTCATTGATTTTAGCCTTTGAAAAACGTCCTGTTACTCATATACCGGAAATGGTTAAAGGTAGTGGCTTGAACTCAAACAGATATCAGCTCACCCTCTTTGAATCTTCTTTAGCATGCTAAAAGGAGCAGGAAAAAGCAAAGAATTTCAGAATTCCACCTTTCCAAGCAGAGAAATGACTGTTTGTGCAATGACATTATTCATTGATTTTAGCGTTTGAAAACCATCCTGTTACTCATATACCAGAAATGGTTGAAGGTATTGGCTGAACTCAAACAGATAGCAGCTCACCCTCTTTGAATCTTGTTTAGCATGCTAAAAGGAGCAGGAAAAAGCAAAAAATTTCAGAATTCCACCTTTCCAAGCAGAGAAATGACTATTTGTGCAATGACATTATTCATTGATTTTAGCCATTGAAAACCGTCCTGTTACTCATATATCAGAAATGGTTGAAGGTATTGGCTGAACGTAAACAGATAGCAGCTCACCCTCTTTAAATCTTTAGCATGCTAAAAAGAGCAGGAAAAAGCAAAACATTTCAGAATTCCACCTTTCCAAGCAGAGAAATGACTGTTAGTGCAATGACATTATTCATTGATTTTAGCCATTGAAAACCGTCCTGTTACTCATATATCAGAAATGGTTGAAGGTATTGGCTGAACGCAAACATATAGCAGCTCACCCTCTTTGAATCTTCTTTAGCATGCTAAAAGGAGCAGGAAAATCAAATAATTTCAGAATTCCACTTTCCAAGCAGAGAAATGACTGTTTGTGCAATGACATTATTCATTGATTTTAGCCATTGAAAAACGTCCTGTTACTCATATACCAGAAATGGTTAAAGGTATGGGCTTGAACACAAACAGATATCAGCTCACCCTCTTTGAATCTTCTTTAGCATGCTAAAAGGAGGAGGGAAAAGCAAAACATTTCAGAATTCCACCTTTCCAAGCAGAGAAATGACTGTTTGTGCAATGACATTATTCACTGATTTTAGCCATTGAAAACCATCCTGTTACTCATATACCAGAAATGGTTGAAGGTATTGGCTGAACACAAACAGATAGCAGCTCACCCTCTTTGAATCTTGTTTAGCATGCTAAAAGGAGCAGGAAAAAGCAAAAAATTTCAGAATTCCACCTTTCTAAGCAGAGAAATGACTATTTGTGCTATGACATTATTCATTGATTTTATCCATTGAAAACAGTCCTGTTACTTATATATCAGACATGGTTGAAGGTATTGGCTGAACGCAAACAGATACCTGCTCATCCTCTTTGAATCTTCTTTAGAATGCTAAAAGGAGCAAGAAAAAGCAAAAAATTTCAGAATTCCACCTTTCCAAACAGAGAATTGACTGTTTGTGCAATCACATTATTCATTGATTTTAGCCATTGAAAACCGTCCTGTTACTCATATACCAGAAATGGTTGAAGGTATTGGCTCAACACAAACAGACAGCAGCTCACCCTCTTTGAATCTTCTTTAGCATGCTAAAAGAAGCAGGGAAAAGCAAAAAAACTCAGAAATCCACCTTTCCAAGCAGAGAAATGACTGTTTGTGCAATGACATTATTGATTGATATTAGCCATTGAAAACCGTCCTGTTACTCATATACCAGAAATGGTAGAAGGTGTTGGCTGAACGCAAACAGATAGCAGCTCACCCTCTTTGAATCTTCTTTAGCATGCTAAAAGGAGCAGGAAAAGTAAACAATTTCAGAATTTTACCTTTCAAAGCAGAGAAATAACTGTTTGTGCATTGACATTATTCATTGATTATAGCCATTGAAAAACGTTCTGTTACTCATATACCAAAAATGGTTGAAGGTATTGGCTGAACGCAAACAGATAGCAGCTCACCCTCTTTGAATCTTCTTTAGCATGCTAAAAGGAGGAGGAAAAAGGAAAGAATTTCAGAATTCCACTTTTCCAAGCAGAGAAATGACTTTGTGCAATGACGTTATTCATTGATCTTAGCCATTGAAAAACGTCCTGTTACTCATATACCTGAAATTGTTGAAGGTATTGGCTTGAACACAAACAGATAGCAGCTCACCCTCTTTGAATATTCTTTGTCATGCTAAAAGGAGCAAGAAAAAGCAAAAAATTTCAGATTTACACCTTTCCAAGCAGAGAATTGACTGTTTGTGCAATGACGTTATTCATTGAATTTAGCTATTGAAAAACGTGCTGTTACTGATATACCAGAAAAGGTTGAAGGTATTGGCTTGAACACAAACAGATAGCAGCTCACCATCTTTGAATCTTCTTTATCATGCTAAAAGGAGCAAGAAAAAACTAAAAATTTCAGAATTCCACCTTTCCAAGCAGAGAAATGACTGTTTGTGCAATGACATTATTCATTGATTTTAGCCATTGAAAACCGTCCTGATACTCATATACCAGAAATGGTAGAAGGTATTGGCTGAACACAAACAGATAGCAGCTCACCCTCTTTGAATCTTCCTTAGCATGCTAAAAGGAGCAGGAAAACAAACAAAAAAAATCATAATTCCACCTTTCCAAGCAGAGAAATGACTGTTTGTGTAATGACATTATTCATTGATTTTAGCCATTGAAAACCGTCCTGTCACTCATATACCAGAAATGGTAGAAGATATTGGCTAAACACAACAGATAGCAGCTCACCCTCTTTGAATCTTCTTTGGCATGCTAAAAGGAGCAAGAAAAGCAAAAAAATTCAGAATTCCACCTTTCCAATCAGAGAATTGACTGTTTGTGCATTGACATTATTCATTGATTTTAGCCATTGAAAACCATCCTGTTACTCATATACCAGAAATGGTTGAAGGAATTGGCTCAACACAAACCGATAGCAGCTCACCCTCTTTGAATCTTCTTTAGCATGCTAAAAGGAGCAGGAAAAAGCAAAAAAAATCAGAATTCCACCTTTCCAAGCAGAGAAATATCTGTTTGTGCATTGACATTATTCATTGATTATAGCCATTGAAAAAGTCCTGTTACTCATATACCAAAAATCGTTGAAGGTATTGGCTGAACACAAACAGATAGCAACTCAACCTCTTCGAATCTTCTTTAGCATGCTAAATGGAGCAGGAAAAAGCAAAAAATTTTAGAATTCCACCTTTCCATGCTGAGAAACGACTGTTTGTGTAATGACATTATTCATTGATTTTAGTCATTGAAAACCGTCCTGTTACTCATATACCAGAAATGGTTGAAGGTATTGGCTGAACGCAAACAAATACCAGCTCACCCTCTTTGAATCTTCTTTAGCATGCTAAAAGGAGGAGGAAAAAGCAAAAAATTTCAGAATTCCACCTTTCCAAGCAGAGAAATGACTGTTTGTGCAATGACATCATTCATTGATTTTAGCCATTGAAAACCGTCCTGTTACTCATATACCAGAAATGGTTGAAGGTATTGGCTGAACGCAAACAGATACTGGCTCACCCTCTTTGAATCTTCTTTAGAATGCTAAAAGGAGCAGGAAAGAGCAAAAAAATTCAGAATTCCACCTTTCTAAGCAGAGAAATGACTGTTTCTGCAATGACATTATTCATTGATTTTAGTCATTGAAAACCGTCCTGTTACTCATATACCAGAAATGGTTGAAGGTGTTGGCTGAACACAAACAGATAGGAGCTCACCCTCTTTGAATATTCTTTAGCATGCTAAAAGGAGCAGAAAAAAGCAAAACATTTCAGAAATCCACCTTTCCATGCTGAGAAATGACTGTTTGTGTAATAACATTATTCATTGATTTTAGTCATTGAAAACCGTCCTGTTACTCATATACGAGAAATGGTTGAAGGTATTGGCTGAACGTAAACAAATACCAGCTCACCCTCTTTGAATCTTCTTTAGCATGCTAAAAGGAGCAGGAAATGAAAGCAATTTCAGAATTTTACCTTTCAAAGCAGAGAAATAACTGTTTGTGCATTAACATTATTCATTGATTATAGCCATTGAAAAACGTCCTGTTACTCATATACCAGAAATCGTTGAAGGTATTGGCTGAACACAAACAGATAGCAACTCAACCTCTTCGAATCTTCATTAGCATGCTAAAAGGAGCAGAAAAAAGCAAAAAATTTCAGAATTCCACCTTTCCATGCTGAGAAATGACTGTTTGTGCAATGACATTATTCATTGATTTTAGTCATTGAAAACCGTCCTGTTACTCATATACCAGAAATGGTTGAAGGTGTTGGCTGAACGCAAACAGATAGGAGCTCACCCTCTTTGAATCTTCTTTAGCATGCTAAAAGGAGCAGGAAATGAAAACAATTTCAGAATTTTACCTTTTAAAGCAGAGAAATAATTGTTTGTGCATTGACATTATTCATTGATTATAGCCATTGAAAAACGTCCTGTTACTCATGTACCAAAAATAGTTGAAGGTATTGGTTGAACGCAAACAGATAGCAGCTCACCCTCTTTGAATCTTCTTTAGCATGCTACAAGGAGCAGGAAAAAGCAAAAAATTTCAGAAGTCCACCTTTTAAAGTAGAGAAATGACTGAGCAATCACATTATTCATTGATTTTAGCCATTGAAAAACGTCCAGTTACTCATGTACAAGAAATGGTTGAAGGTATTGGCTGAACGCAAACAGATAGCAGCTCACCCTCTTTGAATCTTCTTTAGCATGCTAAATGGAACAAGAAAAAGCAAACAATTTCAGAATTCCAACTTTCAAAGCAGAGAATTGACTGTTTGTGCAATGACGTTATTCATTGATTTTAGCCATTGAAAAACGTGCTGTTACTGATATACCAGAAAAGGTTGAAGGTATGGGCTTGAACACAAACAGATAGCAGCTCACCCTCTTTGAATCTTCCTTAGCATGCTAAAAGGAGCAGGAAAACAAACAAAAAAAATCATAATTCCACCTTTCCAAGCAGAGAAATGACTGTTTGTGTAATGACATTATTCATTGATTTTAGCCATTGAAAACCGTCCTGTCACTCATATACCAGAAATGGTAGAAGATATTGGCTAAACACAACAGATAGCAGCTCACCCTCTTTGAATCTTCTTTGGCATGCTAAAAGGAGCAAGAAAAGCAAAAAAATTCAGAATTCCACCTTTCCAATCAGAGAATTGACTGTTTGTGCATTGACATTATTCATTGATTTTAGCCATTGAAAACCATCCTGTTACTCATATACCAGAAATGGTTGAAGGAATTGGCTCAACACAAACCGATAGCAGCTCACCCTCTTTGAATCTTCTTTAGCATGCTAAAAGGAGCAGGAAAAAGCAAAAAAAATCAGAATTCCACCTTTCCAAGCAGAGAAATATCTGTTTGTGCATTGACATTATTCATTGATTATAGCCATTGAAAAAGTCCTGTTACTCATATACCAAAAATCGTTGAAGGTATTGGCTGAACACAAAAAGATAGCAACTCAACCTCTTCGAATCTTCTTTAGCATGCTAAATGGAGCAGGAAAAAGCAAAAAATTTTAGAATTCCACCTTTCCATGCTGAGAAATGACTGTTTGTGTAATGACATTATTCATTGATTTTAGTCATTGAAAACCGTCCTGTTACTCATATACCAGAAATGGTTGAAGGTATTGGCTGAACGCAAACAAATACCAGCTCACCCTCTTTGAATCTTCTTTAGCATGCTAAAAGGAGGAGGAAAAAGCAAAAAATTTCAGAATTCCACCTTTCCAAGCAGAGAAATGACTGTTTGTGCAATGACATCATTCATTGATTTTAGCCATTGAAAACCGTCCTGTTACTCATATACCAGAAATGGTTGAAGGTATTGGCTGAACGCAAACAGATACTGGCTCACCCTCTTTGAATCTTCTTTAGAATGCTAAAAGGAGCAGGAAAGAGCAAAAAAATTCAGAATTCCACCTTTCTAAGCAGAGAAATGACTGTTTCTGCAATGACATTATTCATTGATTTTAGTCATTGAAAACCGTCCTGTTACTCATATACCAGAAATGGTTGAAGGTGTTGGCTGAACACAAACAGATAGGAGCTCACCCTCTTTGAATATTCTTTAGCATGCTAAAAGGAGCAGAAAAAAGCAAAACATTTCAGAAATCCACCTTTCCATGCTGAGAAATGACTGTTTGTGTAATAACATTATTCATTGATTTTAGTCATTGAAAACCGTCCTGTTACTCATATACGAGAAATGGTTGAAGGTATTGGCTGAACGTAAACAAATACCAGCTCACCCTCTTTGAATCTTCTTTAGCATGCTAAAAGGAGCAGGAAATGAAAGCAATTTCAGAATTTTACCTTTCAAAGCAGAGAAATAACTGTTTGTGCATTAACATTATTCATTGATTATAGCCATTGAAAAACGTCCTGTTACTCATATACCAGAAATCGTTGAAGGTATTGGCTGAACACAAACAGATAGCAACTCAACCTCTTCGAATCTTCATTAGCATGCTAAAAGGAGCAGAAAAAAGCAAAAAATTTCAGAATTCCACCTTTCCATGCTGAGAAATGACTGTTTGTGCAATGACATTATTCATTGATTTTAGTCATTGAAAACCGTCCTGTTACTCATATACCAGAAATGGTTGAAGGTGTTGGCTGAACGCAAACAGATAGGAGCTCACCCTCTTTGAATATTCTTTAGCATGCTAAATGGAGCAGGAAATGAAAACAATTTTAGAATTTTACCTTTTAAAGCAGAGAAATAATTGTTTGTGCATTGACATTATTCATTGATTATAGCCATTGAAAAACGTCCTGTTACTCATGTACCAAAAATGGTTGAAGGTATTGGTTGAACGCAAACAGATAGCAGCTCACCCTCTTTGAATCTTCTTTAGCATGCTACAAGGAGCAGGAAAAAGCAAAAAATTTCAGAAGTCCACCTTTTAAAGTAGAGAAATGACTGAGCAATCACATTATTCATTGATTTTAGCCATTGAAAAACGTCCAGTTACTCATGTACAAGAAATGGTTGAAGGTATTGGCTGAACGCAAACAGATAGCAGCTCACCCTCTTTGAATCTTCTTTAGCATGCTAAATGGAACAAGAAAAAGCAAACAATTTCAGAATTCCAACTTTCAAAGCAGAGAATTGACTGTTTGTGCAATGACGTTATTCATTGATTTTAGCCATTGAAAAACGTGCTGTTACTGATATACCAGAAAAGGTTGAAGGTATGGGCTTGAACACAAACAGATAGCAGCTCACCCTCTTTGAATCTTCTTTATCATGCTAAAAGGAGCAAAAAAAGCAAAAAATTTCAGAATTCCACCTTTCCAAGCAGAGAATTGACTGTTTGTGCAATGACATTATTCATTGATTTTAGCCATTGAAAACCTTCCTGTTACTCATATACCAGAAATGGATGAAGGTATTGGCTCAACACAAACAGATAGCAGCTCTCCCTCTTTAAATCTTCTTTAGCATGCTAAAAGGAGCAGCAAAAGCAAAAACATTCATAATTCCACCTTTCCAAGCAGAGAAACGACTGTTTGTGCAGTGACATTATTGATTGATTTTAGCCATTGAAAACTGTCCTGTTACTCATATACCAGAAATGGTAGAGGGTGTTGGCTGAACGCAAATAGATAGCAGCTCACCCTCTTTGAATCTTCCTTAGCATGCTAAAAGGAGCAGGAAAAGAAAACAATTTCAGAATTTTACGTTTCAAAGCAGAGAAATAACTGTTTGTGCATTGACATTATTCATTGATGATAGCCATTGAAAAACGTCCTGTTACTCATATACCAGAAATCGTTGAAGGTATTGGCTGAACACAAACAGATAGCAACTCAACCTCTTCGAATCTTCTTTAGCATGCTAAAAGGAGCAGGAAAAAGCAAAAAATTTCAGAATTTCACCTTTCCATGCTTAGAAATGACTGTTTGTGTAATGACATTATTCGCTGATTTTAGTAATTGAAAACCGACCTGTACTCATATACCAGAAATGGTTGAAGGTATTGGCTGAATGCAAACTGATACCAGCTCACCCTCTTTGAATATTCTTTAGCATGCTAAAAGGAGGAGGAAAAAGCAAAAAATGTCAGAATTCCACCTTTCCAAACAGAGAGATAACTGTTTGTGCAATGACATCATTCATTGATTTTAGCCATTGAAAACCGTCCTGTTACTCATATACCAGAAATGGTTGAAGGTATTGGCTGAACGCAAACAGATACCGGCTCACCCTCTTTGAATCTTCTTTAGCATGCTAAAAGGAGCAGGAAAATAAAAAAATTTCAGAACTTTACCTTTCAAAGCAGAGAAATAACTGTTTGTGCATTGACATTATTCATTGATTATAGCCATTAAAAAAAGTCCTGTTACCTTCAACCATTTTTGGTATATGAGTATTGGCGGAACGCAAACATATAGCAGCTCACCCTCTTTGAATCTTCTTTAGCATGCTAAAAGGAACAGGAAAAAGCAAAGAATTTCAGAATTCCATCTTTCAAAGCAGAGAAATTACTGTTTGTGCAATGACATTATTCATTGATTTTAGTCATTGAAAAACGTCCTGTTGCTCATATACAAGAAATGGTTAAAGGTATTGGCTGAACGCAAACATATAGCAGCTCACCCTCTTTGAATCTTCTTTAGCATGCTAAAAGGAACAGGAAAAAGCAAAGAATTTCAGAATTCCATCTTTCAAAGCAGAGAAATTACTGTTTGTGCAATGACCTCATTCATTGATTTTAGCCATTGAAAACCGTCCTGTTACTCATATACCAGAAATGGTTGAAGGTATTGGCTGAACGCAAACAGATACTGGCTCACCCTCTTTGAATCTTCTTTAGTATGCTAGAAGGAGCAGGAAAGAGCAAAAAATTCAGAATTCCACCTTTCCAAGCAGAGAAATGACTGTTTGTGCAATGACATTATTCATTGATTTTAGTCATTGAAAACCGTCCTGTTGCTCATATACCAGAAATGGTTGAAGGTGTTGGCTGAACGCAAACAGATAGGAGCTCTCCCTCTTTGAATATTCTTTAGCATGCTAAAAGGAGCAGAAAAAAGCAAAACATTTCAGAAATCCACCTTTCCATGCTGAGAAATGACTGTTTGTGTAATGACATTATTCATTGATTTTAGTCATTGAAAACCGTCCTGTTACTCATATACGAGAAATGGTTGAAGGTATTGGCTGAACGCAAAAAAATACCAGCTCACCCTCTTTGAATCTTCTTTAGCATGCTAAAAGGAGCAGGAAATGAAAACAATTTCAGAATTTTACCTTTCAAAGCAGAGAAATAACTGTTTGTGCATTAACATTATTCATTGATTATAGCCATTGAAAAACGTCCTGTTACTCATATACCAGAAATCGTTGAAGGTATTGGCTGAACACAGACAGATAGCAACTCAACCTCTTCGAATCTTCATTAGCATGCTAAAAGGAGCAGAAAAAAGCAAAACATTTCAGAAATCCACCTTTCCATGCTGAGAAATGACTGTTTGTGTAATGACATTATTCATTGATTTTAGTCATTGAAAACCGTCCTGTTACTCATATACGAGAAATGGTTGAAGGTATTGGCTGAACGCAAACAAATACCAGCTCACCCTCTTTGAATCTTCTTTAGCATGCTTAAAGGAGGAGGAAAAATCAAAAAATTTCAGAATTCCACCTTTCCAAGCAGAGAAATGACTGTTTGTGCAATGACCTCATTCATTGATTTTAGCCATTGAAAACCGTCCTGTTACTCATATACCAGAAATGGTTGAAGGTATTGACTGAACGCAAACAAATACCAGCTCAACCTCTTTGAATCTTCTTTAGCATGCTTAAAGGAGCAGGAAAAAGCAAAAAATTTCAGGAGTCCACCTTTCAAAGTAGAGAAATGACTGAGCAATCACATTATTCATTGATTTTAGCCATTGAAAAACGTCCTGTTTCTCATGTACAAGAAATGGTTGAAGGTATTGGCTGAAAGCAAACAGATAGCAGCTCACCCTCTTTGAATCTTCTTTAGCATGCTAAATGGAACAGGAAAAAGCAAACAATTTAAGAATTCCATCTTTCAAAGCACAGAAATGACTGTTTGTGCAATGACATTATTCATTGATTTTAGCCATTGAATACCGTCCTGTTACTCATATACCAGAAATGGTTGAAGGTATTGGCTTGAACACAAACAGATAGCAGCTCAACCTCTTTGAATCTTCTTTATCATGCTAAAAGGAGTAAGAAAAAGCAAAAAAATTTCAGAATTCCACCTTTCCAAGCAGAGAATTGACTGTTTGTGCAATGACGTTATTCATTGATTTTAGCCATTGAAAAACGTGCTGTTACTGATATACAAGAAAAGGTTGAAGGTATTGGCTTGAACACAAACAGATAGCAGCTCACCCTCTTTGAATCTTCTTTATCATGCTAAAAGGAGCAAAAAAAGCAAAAAATTTCAGAATTCCACCTTTCCAAGCAGAGAATTGACTGTTTGTACAATGACATTATTCATTGATTTTAGCCATTGAAAACCTTCCTGTTACTCATATACCAGAAATGGTTGAAGGTATTTGCTCAACAGAAACAGATAGCAGCTCTCCCTCTTTAAATCTTCTTTAGCATGCTAAAAGGAGCAGCAAAAGCAAAAACATTCAGAATTCCACCTTTCCAAGCAGAGAAATGACTGTTTGTGCAGTGACATTATTGATTGATTTTAGCCATTGAAAACTGTCCTGTTACTCATATACCAGAAATGGTAGAGGGTGTTGGCTGAACACAAACAGATAGCAGCTCACCCTCTTTGAATCTTCTTTAGCATGCTAAAAGGAGCAGGAAAAGAAAACAATTTCAGAATTTTACCTTTCAAAGCAGAGAAATAACTGTTTGTGCATTGACATTATTCATTGATTATAGCCATTGAAAAACGCCCTGTTATTCATATACCAGAAATCGTTGAAGGTATTGGCTGAACACAAACAGATAGCAACTCAACCTCTTCGAATCTTCTTTAGCATGCTAAAAGGAGCAGGAAAAAGCAAAAAATTTCAGAATTCCACCTTTCCATGCTGAGAAATGACTGTTTGTGTAATGACATTATTCATTGATTTTAGTAATTGAAAACCGACCTGTACTCATATACCAGAAATGGTTGAAGGTATTGGCTGAACGCAAACAGATACTAGCTCACCCTCTTTGAATATTCTTTAGCATGTTAAAAGGAGGAGGAAAAAGCAAAAAATGTCAGAATTCCACCTTTCCAAGCAGAGAAATGACTGTTTGTGCAATGACATCATTCATTGATTTTAGCCATTGAAAACCGTCCTGTTACTCATATACCAGAAATGGTTGAAGGTATTGGCTGAACGCAAACAGATACCGGCTCACCCTCTTTGAATCTTCTTTAGCATGCTAAAAGGAGCAGGAAAATAAAAAAATTTCAGAACTTTACCTTTCAAAGCAGAGAAATAACTGTTTGTGCATTGACATTATTCATTGATTATAGCCATTGAAAAAAGTCCTGTTACCTTCAACCATTTTTGGTATATGAGTATTGGCGGAACGCAAACATATAGCAGCTCACCCTCTTTGAATCTTCTTTAGCATGCTAAAAGGAACAGGAAAAAGCAAAGAATTTCAGAATTCCATCTTTCAAAGCAGAGAAATTACTGTTTGTGCAATGACATTATTCATTGATTTTAGTCATTGAAAAACGTCCTGTTGCTCATATACAAGAAATGGATAAAGGTATTGGCTGAACGTAAACAAATACCAGCTCACCCTCTTTGAATCTTCTTTAGCATGCTTAAATGAGGAGGAAAAAGCAAAAAATTTCAGAATTCCACCTTTCCAAGCAGAGAAGTGACTGTTTGTGCAATGACCTCATTCATTGATTTTAGCCATTGAAAACCGTCCTGTTACTCATATACCAGAAATGGTTGAAGGTATTGGCTGAACGCAAACAGATACTGGCTCACCCTCTTTGAATCTTCTTTAGTATGCTAGAAGGAGCAGGAAAGAGCAAAAAATTCAGAATTCCACCTTTCCAAGCAGAGAAATGACTGTTTGTGCAATGACATTATTCATTGATTTTAGTCATTGAAAACCGTCCTGTTACTCATATACCAGAAATGGTTGAAGGTGTTGGCTGAACGCAAACAGATAGGAGCTCTCCCTCTTTGAATATTCTTTAGCATGCTAAAAGGAGCAGAAAAAAGCAAAACATTTCAGAAATCCACCTTTCCATGCTGAGAAATGACTGTTTGTGTAATGACATTATTCATTGATTTTAGTCATTGAAAACCGTCCTGTTACTCATATACGAGAAATGGTTGAAGGTATTGGCTGAATGCAAAAAAATACCAGCTCACCCTCTTTGAATCTTCTTTAGCATGCTAAAAGGAGCAGGAAATGAAAACAATTTCAGAATTTTACCTTTCAAAGCAGAGAAATAACTGTTTGTGCATTAACATTATTCATTGATTATAGCCATTGAAAAACGTCCTGTTACTCATATACCAGAAATCGTTGAAGGTATTGGCTGAACACAGACAGATAGCAACTCAACCTCTTCGAATCTTCATTAGCATGCTAAAAGGAGCAGAAAAAAGCAAAACATTTCAGAAATCCACCTTTCCATGCTGAGAAATGACTGTTTGTGTAATGACATTATTCATTGATTTTAGTCATTGAAAACCGTCCTGTTACTCATATACGAGAAATGGTTGAAGGTATTGGCTGAACGCAAACAAATACCAGCTCACCCTCTTTGAATCTTCTTTAGCATGCTTAAAGGAGGAGGAAAAATCAAAAAATTTCAGAATTCCACCTTTCCAAGCAGAGAAATGACTGTTTGTGCAATGACCTCATTCATTGATTTTAGCCATTGAAAACCGTCCTGTTACTCATATACCAGAAATGGTTGAAGGTATTGACTGAACGCAAACAAATACCAGCTCACCCTCTTTGAATCTTCTTTAGCATGCTTAAAGGAGCAGGAAAAAGCAAAAAATTTCAGGAGTCCACCTTTCAAAGTAGAGAAATGACTGATCAATGACATTATTCACTGATTTTAGCCATTGAAAAACGTCCTGTTTCTCATGTACAAGAAATGGTTGAAGGTATTGGCTGAAAGCAAACAGATAGCAGCTCACCCTCTTTGAATCTTCTTTAGCATGCTAAATGGAACAGGAAAAAGCAAACAATTTAAGAATTCCATCTTTCAAAGCACAGAAATGACTGTTTGTGCAATGACATTATTCATTGATTTTAGCCATTGAATACCGTCCTGTTACTCATATACCAGAAATGGTTGAAGGTATTGGCTTGAACACAAACAGATAGCAGCTCAACCTCTTTGAATCTTCTTTATCATGCTAAAAGGTGTAAGAAAAAGCAAAAAAATTTCAAAATTCCACCTTTCCAAGCAGAGAATTGACTGTTTGTGCAATGACGTTATTCATTGATTTTAGCCATTGAACAACGTGCTGTTACTGATATACAAGAAAAGGTTGAAGGTATTGGCTTGAACACAAACAGATAGCAGCTCACCCTCTTTGAATCTTCTTTATCATGCTAAAAGGAGCAAAAAAAGCAAAAAATTTCAGAATTCCACCTTTCCAAGCAGAGAATTGACTGTTTGTGCAATGACATTATTCATTGATTTTAGCCATTGAAAACCTTCCTGTTACTCATATACCAGAAATGGTTGAAGGTATTGGCTTAACAGAAACAGATAGCAGCTCTCCCTCTTTAAATCTTCTTTAGCATGCTAAAAGGAGCAGCAAAAGCAAAAACATTCAGATTTCCACCTTTCCAAGCAGAGAAATGACTGTTTGCGCAGTGACATTATTGATTGATTTTAGCCATTGAAAACTGTCCTGTTACTCATATTCCATAAATGGTTGAAGGTGTTGGCTGAACGCAAACAGATAGCAGCTCACCCTCTTTGAATCTTCTTTAGCATGCTAAAAGGAGCATAAAAAGAAAACAATTTCAGAATTTTACCTTTCAAAGCAGAGAAATAACTGTTTGTGCATTGACATTATTCATTGATTATAGCCATTGAAAAATGTCCTGTTACTCATATACCAGAAATGGTTGAAGGTATTGGCTTGAACACAAACAGATAGCAGCTCAACCTCTTTGAATCTTCTTTATCATGCTAAAAGGAGTAAGAAAAAGCAAAAAAAATTCAGAATTCCACCTTTCCAAGCAGAGAATTGACTGTTTGTGCAATGACGTTATTCATTGATTTTAGCCATTGAAAAACGTGCTGTTACTGATATACAAGAAAAGGTTGAAGGTATTGGCTTGAACACAAACAGATAGCAGCTCACCCTCTTTGAATCTTCTTTATCATGCTAAAAGGAGCAAAAAAAGCAAAAAATTTCAGAATTCCACCTTTCCAAGCAGAGAATTGACTGTTTGTACAATGACATTATTCATTGATTTTAGCCATTGAAAACCTTCCTGTTACTCATATACCAGAAATGGTTGAAGGTATTGGCTCAACAGAAACAGATAGCAGCTCTCCCTCTTTAAATCTTCTTTAGCATGCTAAAAGGAGCAGCAAAAGCAAAAACATTCAGAATTCCACCTTTCCAAGCAGAGAAATGACTGTTTGCGCAGTGACATTATTGATTGATTTTAGCCATTGAAAACTGTCCTGTTACTCATATACCAGAAATGGTAGAGGGTGTTGGCTGAACACAAACAGATAGCAGCTCACCCTCTTTGAATCTTCTTTAGCATGCTAAAAGGAGCAGGAAAAGAAAACAATTTCAGAATTTTACCTTTCAAAGCAGAGAAATAACTGTTTGTGCATTGACATTATTCATTGATTATAGCCATTGAAAAACGTCCTGTTACTCATATACCAGAAATCGTTGAAGGTATTGGCTGAACACAAACAGATAGCAACTCAACCTCTTCGAATCTTCTTTAGCATGCTAAAAGGAGCAGGAAAAAGCAAAAAATTTCAGAATTCCACCTTTCCATGCTGAGAAATGACTGTTTGTGTAATGACATTATTCATTGATTTTAGTAATTGAAAACCGACCTGTACTCATATACCAGAAATGGTTGAAGGTATTGGCTGAACGCAAACAGATACTAGCTCACCCTCTTTGAATATTCTTTAGCATGTTAAAAGGAGGAGGAAAAAGCAAAAAATGTCAGAATTCCACCTTTCCAAGCAGAGAAATGACTGTTTGTGCAATGACATCATTCATTGATTTTAGCCATTGAAAACCGTCCTGTTACTCATATACCAGAAATGGTTGAAGGTATTGGCTGAACGCAAACAGATACCGGCTCACCCTCTTTGAATCTTCTTTAGCATGCTAAAAGGAGCAGGAAAATAAAAAAATTTCAGAACTTTACTTTTCAAAGCAGAGAAATAACTGTTTGTGCATTGACATTATTCATTGATTATAGCCATTGAAAAAAGTCCTGTTACCTTCAACCATTTTTGGTATATGAGTATTGGCGGAACGCAAACATATAGCAGCTCACCCTCTTTGAATCTTCTTTAGCATGCTAAAAGGAACAGGAAAAAGCAAAGAATTTCAGAATTCCATCTTTCAAAGCAGAGAAATTACTGTTTGTGCAATGACATTATTCATTGATTTTAGTCATTGAAAAACGTCCTGTTGCTCATATACAAGAAATGGTTAAAGGTATTGGCTGAACGTAAACAAATACCAGCTCACCCTCTTTGAATCTTCTTTAGCATGCTTAAATGAGGAGGAAAAAGCAAAAAATTTCAGAATTCCACCTTTCCAAGCAGAGAAATGACTGTTTGTGCATGACCTTATTCATTGATTTTAGCCATTGAAAACCGTCCTGTTACTCATATACCAGAAATGGTTGAAGGTATTGGCTGAACGCAAACAGATACTGGCTCACCCTCTTTGAATCTTCTTTAGTATGCTAGAAGGAGCAGGAAAGAGCAAAAAATTCAGAATTCCACCTTTCCAAGCAGAGAAATGACTGTTTGTGCAATGACATTATTCATTGATTTTAGTCATTGAAAACCGTCCTGTTACTCATATACCAGAAATGGTTGAAGGTGTTGGCTGAACGCAAACAGATAGGAGCTCTCCCTCTTTGAATATTCTTTAGCATGCTAAAAGGAGCAGAAAAAAGCAAAACATTTCAGAAATCCACCTTTCCATGCTGAGAAATGACTGTTTGTGTAATGACATTATTCATTGATTTTAGTCATTGAAAACCGTCCTGTTACTCATATACGAGAAATGGTTGAAGGTATTGGCTGAACGCAAAAAAATACCAGCTCACCCTCTTTGAATCTTCTTTAGCATGCTAAAAGGAGCAGGAAATGAAAACAATTTCAGAATTTTACCTTTCAAAGCAGAGAAATAACTGTTTGTGCTTTAACATTATTCATTGATTATAGCCATTGAAAAACGTCCTGTTACTCATATACCAGAAATCGTTGAAGGTATTGGCTGAACACAGACAGATAGCAACTCAACCTCTTCGAATCTTCATTAGCATGCTAAAAGGAGCAGAAAAAAGCAAAACATTTCAGAAATCCACCTTTCCATGCTGAGAAATGACTGTTTGTGTAATGACATTATTCATTGATTTTAGTCATTGAAAACCGTCCTGTTACTCATATACGAGAAATGGTTGAAGGTATTGGCTGAACGCAAACAAATACCAGCTCACCCTCTTTGAATCTTCTTTAGCATGCTTAAAGGAGGAGGAAAAATCAAAAAATTTCAGAATTCCACCTTTCCAAGCAGAGAAATGACTGTTTGTGCAATGACCTCATTCATTGATTTTAGCCATTGAAAACCATCCTGTTACTCATATACCAGAAATGGTTGAAGGTATTGACTGAACGCAAACAAATACCAGCTCACCCTCTTTGAATCTTCTTTAGCATGCTTAAAGGAGCAGGAAAAAGCAAAAAATTTCAGGAGTCCACCTTTCAAAGTAGAGAAATGACTGATCAATGACATTATTCACTGATTTTAGCCATTGAAAAACGTCCTGTTTCTCATGTACAAGAAATGGTTGAAGGTATTGGCTGAAAGCAAACAGATAGCAGCTCACCCTCTTTGAATCTTCTTTAGCATGCTAAATGGAACAGGAAAAAGCAAACAATTTAAGAATTCCATCTTTCAAAGCACAGAAATGACTGTTTGTGCAATGACATTATTCATTGATTTTAGCCATTGAATACCGTCCTGTTACTCATATACCAGAAATGGTTGAAGGTATTGGCTTGAACACAAACAGATAGCAGCTCAACCTCTTTGAATCTTCTTTATCATGCTAAAAGGTGTAAGAAAAAGCAAAAAAATTTCAAAATTCCACCTTTCCAAGCAGAGAATTGACTGTTTGTGCAATGACGTTATTCATTGATTTTAGCCATTGAACAACGTGCTGTTACTGATATACAAGAAAAGGTTGAAGGTATTGGCTTGAACACAAACAGATAGCAGCTCACCCTCTTTGAATCTTCTTTATCATGCTAAAAGGAGCAAAAAAAGCAAAAAATTTCAGAATTCCACCTTTCCAAGCAGAGAATTGACTGTTTGTGCAATGACATTATTCATTGATTTTAGCCATTGAAAACCTTCCTTTTACTCATATACCAGAAATGGTTGAAGGTATTGGCTCAACAGAAACAGATAGCAGCTCTCCCTCTTTAAATCTTCTTTAGCATGCTAAAAGGAGCAGCAAAAGCAAAAACATTCAGAATTCCACCTTTCCAAGCAGAGAAATGACTGTTTGCGCAGTGACATTATTGATTGATTTTAGCCATTGAAAACTGTCCTGTTACTCATATTCCATAAATGGTTGAAGGTGTTGGCTGAACGCAAACAGATAGCAGCTCACCCTCTTTGAATCTTCTTTAGCATGCTAAAAGGAGCATAAAAAGAAAACAATTTCAGAATTTTACCTTTCAAAGCAGAGAAATAACTGTTTGTGCATTGACATTATTCATTGATTATAGCCATTGAAAAATGTCCTGTTACTCATATACCAGAAATGGTTGAAGGTATTGGCTTGAACACAAACAGATAGCAGCTCAACCTCTTTGAATCTTCTTCATCATGCTAAAAGGAGTAAGAAAAAGCAAAAAAATTTCAGAATTCCACCTTTCCAAGCAGAGAATTGACTGTTTGTGCAATGACGTTATTCATTGATTTTAGCCATTGAAAAACGTGCTGTTACTGATATACAAGAAAAGGTTGAAGGTATTGGCTTGAACACAAACAGATAGCAGCTCACCCTCTTTGAATCTTCTTTATCATGCTAAAAGGAGCAAAAAAAGCAAAAAATTTCAGAATTCCACCTTTCCAAGCAGAGAATTGACTGTTTGTACAATGACATTATTCATTGATTTTAGCCATTGAAAACCTTCCTGTTACTCATATACCAGAAATGGTTGAAGGTATTGGCTCAACAGAAACAGATAGCAGCTCTCCCTCTTTAAATCTTCTTTAGCATGCTAAAAGGAGCAGCAAAAGCAAAAACATTCAGAATTCCACCTTTCCAAGCAGAGAAATGACTGTTTGCGCAGTGACATTATTGATTGATTTTAGCCATTGAAAACTGTCCTGTTACTCATATACCAGAAATGGTAGAGGGTGTTGGCTGAACACAAACAGATAGCAGCTCACCCTCTTTGAATCTTCTTTAGCATGCTAAAAGGAGCAGGAAAAGAAAACAATTTCAGAATTTTACCTTTCAAAGCAGAGAAATAACTGTTTGTGCATTGACATTATTCATTGATTATAGCCATTGAAAAACGTCCTGTTACTCATATACCAGAAATCGTTGAAGGTATTGGCTGAACACAAACAGATAGCAACTCAACCTCTTCGAATCTTCTTTAGCATGCTAAAAGGAGCAGGAAAAAGCAAAAAATTTCAGAATTCCACCTTTCCATGCTGAGAAATGACTGTTTGTGTAATGACATTATTCATTGATTTTAGTAATTGAAAACCGACCTGTACTCATATACCAGAAATGGTTGAAGGTATTGGCTGAACGCAAACAGATACTAGCTCACCCTCTTTGAATATTCTTTAGCATGTTAAAAGGAGGAGGAAAAAGCAAAAAATGTCAGAATTCCACCTTTCCAAGCAGAGAAATGACTGTTTGTGCAATGACATCATTCATTGATTTTAGCCATTGAAAACCGTCCTGTTACTCATATACCAGAAATGGTTGAAGGTATTGGCTGAACGCAAACAGATACCGGCTCACCCTCTTTGAATCTTCTTTAGCATGCTAAAAGGAGCAGGAAAATAAAAAAATTTCAGAACTTTACTTTTCAAAGCAGAGAAATAACTGTTTGTGCATTGACATTATTCATTGATTATAGCCATTGAAAAAAGTCCTGTTACCTTCAACCATTTTTGGTATATGAGTAATGGCGGAACGCAAACATATAGCAGCTCACCCTCTTTGAATCTTCTTTAGCATGCTAAAAGGAACAGGAAAAAGCAAAGAATTTCAGAATTCCATCTTTCAAAGCAGAGAAATTACTGTTTGTGCAATGACATTATTCATTGATTTTAGTCATTGAAAAACGTCCTGTTGCTCATATACAAGAAATGGTTAAAGGTATTGGCTGAACGTAAACAAATACCAGCTCACCCTCTTTGAATCTTCTTTAGCATGCTTAAATGAGGAGGAAAAAGCAAAAAATTTCAGAATTCCACCTTTCCAAGCAGAGAAATGACTGTTTGTGCAATGACCTTATTCATTGATTTTAGCCATTGAAAACCGTCCTGTTACTCATATACCAGAAATGGTTGAAGGTATTGGCTGAACGCAAACAGATACTGGCTCACCCTCTTTGAATCTTCTTTAGTATGCTAGAAGGAGCAGGAAAGAGCAAAAAATTCAGAATTCCACCTTTCCAAGCAGAGAAATGACTGTTTGTGCAATGACATTATTCATTGATTTTAGTCATTGAAAACCGTCCTGTTACTCATATACCAGAAATGGTTGAAGGTGTTGGCTGAACGCAAACAGATAGGAGCTCTCCCTCTTTGAATATTCTTTAGCATGCTAAAAGGAGCAGAAAAAAGCAAAACATTTCAGAAATCCACCTTTCCATGCTGAGAAATGACTGTTTGTGTAATGACATTATTCATTGATTTTAGTCATTGAAAACCGTCCTGTTACTCATATATGAGAAATGGTTGAAGGTATTGGCTGAACGCAAAAAAATACCAGCTCACCCTCTTTGAATCTTCTTTAGCATGCTAAAAGGAGCAGGAAATGAAAACAATTTCAGAATTTTACCTTTCAAAGCAGAGAAATAACTGTTTGTGCTTTAACATTATTCATTGATTATAGCCATTGAAAAACGTCCTGTTACTCATATACCAGAAATCGTTGAAGGTATTGGCTGAACACAGACAGATAGCAACTCAACCTCTTCGAATCTTCATTAGCATGCTAAAAGGAGCAGAAAAAAGCAAAACATTTCAGAAATCCACCTTTCCATGCTGAGAAATGACTGTTTGTGTAATGACATTATTCATTGATTTTAGTCATTGAAAACCGTCCTGTTACTCATATACGAGAAATGGTTGAAGGTATTGGCTGAACGCAAACAAATACCAGCTCACCCTCTTTGAATCTTCTTTAGCATGCTTAAAGGAGGAGGAAAAATCAAAAAATTTCAGAATTCCACCTTTCCAAGCAGAGAAATGACTGTTTGTGCAATGACCTCATTCATTGATTTTAGCCATTGAAAACCGTCCT
The DNA here is from genome assembly GCF_046119375.1 of Phyllobates terribilis. Classification (NCBI taxonomy): domain Eukaryota; kingdom Metazoa; phylum Chordata; class Amphibia; order Anura; family Dendrobatidae; genus Phyllobates; species Phyllobates terribilis. The sequence goes on along the minus strand of NW_027362771.1, from coordinate 4,983,751 downwards.
GTTACTCATATACCAGAAATGGTTGAAGGTATTGACTGAACGCAAACAAATACCAGCTCACCCTCTTTGAATCTTCTTTAGCATGCTTAAAGGAGCAGGAAAAAGCAAAAAATTTCAGGAGTCCACCTTTCAAAGTAGAGAAATGACTGATCAATGACATTATTCACTGATTTTAGCCATTGAAAAACGTCCTGTTTCTCATGTACAAGAAATGGTTGAAGGTATTGGCTGAAAGCAAACAGATAGCAGCTCACCCTCTTTGAATCTTCTTTAGCATGCTAAATGGAACAGGAAAAAGCAAACAATTTAAGAATTCCATCTTTCAAAGCACAGAAATGACTGTTTGTGCAATGACATTATTCATTGATTTTAGCCATTGAATACCGTCCTGTTACTCATATACCAGAAATGGTTGAAGGTATTGGCTTGAACACAAACAGATAGCAGCTCAACCTTTTTGAATCTTCTTTATCATGCTAAAAGGTGTAAGAAAAAGCAAAAAAATTTCAAAATTCCACCTTTCCAAGCAGAGAATTGACTGTTTGTGCAATGACGTTATTCATTGATTTTAGCCATTGAACAACGTGCTGTTACTGATATACAAGAAAAGGTTGAAGGTATTGGCTTGAACACAAACAGATAGCAGCTCACCCTCTTTGAATCTTCTTTATCATGCTAAAAGGAGCAAAAAAAGCAAAAAATTTCAGAATTCCACCTTTCCAAGCAGAGAATTGACTGTTTGTGCAATGACATTATTCATTGATTTTAGCCATTGAAAACCTTCCTGTTACTCATATACCAGAAATGGTTGAAGGTATTGGCTCAACAGAAACAGATAGCAGCTCTCCCTCTTTAAATCTTCTTTAGCATGCTAAAAGGAGCAGCAAAAGCAAAAACATTCAGAATTCCACCTTCCCAAGCAGAGAAATGACTGTTTGCGCAGTGACATTATTGATTGATTTTAGCCATTGAAAACTGTCCTGTTACTCATATTCCATAAATGGTTGAAGGTGTTGGCTGAACGCAAACAGATAGCAGCTCACCCTCTTTGAATCTTCTTTAGCATGCTAAAAGGAGCATAAAAAGAAAACAATTTCAGAATTTTACCTTTCAAAGCAGAGAAATAACTGTTTGTGCATTGACATTATTCATTGATTATAGCCATTGAAAAATGTCCTGTTACTCATATACCAGAAATGGTTGAAGGTATTGGCTTGAACACAAACAGATAGCAGCTCAACCTCTTTGAATCTTCTTCATCATGCTAAAATGAGTAAGAAAAAGCAAAAAAATTTCAGAATTCCACCTTTCCAAGCAGAGAATTGACTGTTTGTGCAATGACGTTATTCATTGATTTTAGCCATTGAAAAACGTGCTGTTACTGATATACAAGAAAAGGTTGAAGGTATTGGCTTGAACACAAACAGATAGCAGCTCACCCTCTTTGAATCTTCTTTATCATGCTAAAAGGAGCAAAAAAAGCAAAAAATTTCAGAATTCCACCTTTCCAAGCAGAGAATTGACTGTTTGTACAATGACATTATTCATTGATTTTAGCCATTGAAAACCTTCCTGTTACTCATATACCAGAAATGGTTGAAGGTATTGGCTCAACAGAAACAGATAGCAGCTCTCCCTCTTTAAATCTTCTTTAGCATGCTAAAAGGAGCAGCAAAAGCAAAAACATTCAGAATTCCACCTTTCCAAGCAGAGAAATGACTGTTTGCGCAGTGACATTATTGATTGATTTTAGCCATTGAAAACTGTCCTGTTACTCATATACCAGAAATGGTAGAGGGTGTTGGCTGAACACAAACAGATAGCAGCTCACCCTCTTTGAATCTTCTTTAGCATGCTAAAAGGAGCAGGAAAAGAAAACAATTTCAGAATTTTACCTTTCAAAGCAGAGAAATAACTGTTTGTGCATTGACATTATTCATTGATTATAGCCATTGAAAAACGTCCTGTTACTCATATACCAGAAATCGTTGAAGGTATTGGCTGAACACAAACAGATAGCAACTCAACCTCTTCGAATCTTCTTTAGCATGCTAAAAGGAGCAGGAAAAAGCAAAAAATTTCAGAATTCCACCTTTCCATGCTGAGAAATGACTGTTTGTGTAATGACATTATTCATTGATTTTAGTAATTGAAAACCGACCTGTACTCATATACCAGAAATGGTTGAAGGTATTGGCTGAACGCAAACAGATACTAGCTCACCCTCTTTGAATATTCTTTAGCATGTTAAAAGGAGGAGGAAAAAGCAAAAAATGTCAGAATTCCACCTTTCCAAGCAGAGAAATGACTGTTTGTGCAATGACATCATTCATTGATTTTAGCCATTGAAAACCGTCCTGTTACTCATATACCAGAAATGGTTGAAGGTATTGGCTGAACGCAAACAGATACCGGCTCACCCTCTTTGAATCTTCTTTAGCATGCTAAAAGGAGCAGGAAAATAAAAAAATTTCAGAACTTTACCTTTCAAAGCAGAGAAATAACTGTTTGTGCATTGACATTATTCATTGATTATAGCCATTGAAAAAAGTCCTGTTACCTTCAACCATTTTTGGTATATGAGTATTGGCGGAACGCAAACATATAGCAGCTCACCCTCTTTGAATCTTCTTTAGCATGCTAAAAGGAACAGGAAAAAGCAAAGAATTTCAGAATTCCATCTTTCAAAGCAGAGAAATTACTGTTTGTGCAATGACATTATTCATTGATTTTAGTCATTGAAAAACGTCCTGTTGCTCATATACAAGAAATGGTTAAAGGTATTGGCTGAACGTAAACAAATACCAGCTCACCCTCTTTGAATCTTCTTTAGCATGCTTAAATGAGGAGGAAAAAGCAAAAAATTTCAGAATTCCACCTTTCCAGGCAGAGAAATGACTGTTTGTGCAATGACCTCATTCATTGATTTTAGCCATTGAAAACCGTCCTGTTACTCATATACCAGAAATGGTTGAAGGTATTGGCTGAACGCAAACAGATACTGGCTCACCCTCTTTGAATCTTCTTTAGTATGCTAGAAGGAGCAGGAAAGAGCAAAAAATACAGAATTCCACCTTTCCAAGCAGAGAAATGACTGTTTGTGCAATGACATTATTCATTGATTTTAGTCATTGAAAACCGTCCTGTTACTCATATACCAGAAATGGTTGAAGGTGTTGGCTGAACGCAAACAGATAGGAGCTCTCCCTCTTTGAATATTCTTTAGCATGCTAAAAGGAGCAGAAAAAAGCAAAACATTTCAGAAATCCACCTTTCCATGCTGAGAAATGACTGTTTGTGTAATGACATTATTCATTGATTTTAGTCATTGAAAACCGTCCTGTTACTCATATACGAGAAATGGTTGAAGGTATTGGCTGAACGCAAAAAAATACCAGCTCACCCTCTTTGAATCTTCTTTAGCATGCTAAAAGGAGCAGGAAATGAAAACAATTTCAGAATTTTACCTTTCAAAGCAGAGAAATAACTGTTTGTGCATTAACATTATTCATTGATTATAGCCATTGAAAAACGTCCTGTTACTCATATACCAGAAATCGTTGAAGGTATTGGCTGAACACAGACAGATAGCAACTCAACCTCTTCGAATCTTCATTAGCATGCTAAAAGGAGCAGAAAAAAGCAAAACATTTCAGAAATCCACCTTTCCATGCTGAGAAATGACTGTTTGTGTAATGACATTATTCATTGATTTTAGTCATTGAAAACCGTCCTGTTACTCATATACGAGAAATGGTTGAAGGTATTGGCTGAACGCAAACAAATACCAGCTCACCCTCTTTGAATCTTCTTTAGCATGCTTAAAGGAGGAGGAAAAATCAAAAAATTTCAGAATTCCACCTTTCCAAGCAGAGAAATGACTGTTTGTGCAATGACCTCATTCATTGATTTTAGCCATTGAAAACCGTCCTGTTACTCATATACCAGAAATGGTTGAAGGTATTGACTGAACGCAAACAAATACCAGCTCACCCTCTTTGAATCTTCTTTAGCATGCTTAAAGGAGCAGGAAAAAGCAAAAAATTTCAGGAGTCCACCTTTCAAAGTAGAGAAATGACTGATCAATGACATTATTCACTGATTTTAGCCATTGAAAAACGTCCTGTTTCTCATGTACAAGAAATGGTTGAAGGTATTGGCTGAAAGCAAACAGATAGCAGCTCACCCTCTTTGAATCTTCTTTAGCATGCTAAATGGAACAGGAAAAAGCAAACAATTTAAGAATTCCATCTTTCAAAGCACAGAAATGACTGTTTGTGCAATGACATTATTCATTGATTTTAGCCATTGAATACCGTCCTGTTACTCATATACCAGAAATGGTTGAAGGTATTGGCTTGAACACAAACAGATAGCAGCTCAACCTCTTTGAATCTTCTTTATCATGCTAAAAGGTGTAAGAAAAAGCAAAAAAATTTCAAAATTCCACCTTTCCAAGCAGAGAATTGACTGTTTGTGCAATGAGGTTATTCATTGATTTTAGCCATTGAACAACGTGCTGTTACTGATATACAAGAAAAGGTTGAAGGTATTGGCTTGAACACAAACAGATAGCAGCTCACCCTCTTTGAATCTTCTTTATCATGCTAAAAGGAGCAAAAAAAGCAAAAAATTTCAGAATTCCACCTTTCCAAGCAGAGAATTGACTGTTTGTGCAATGACATTATTCATTGATTTTAGCCATTGAATACCTTCCTGTTACTCATATACCAGAAATGGTTGAAGGTATTGGCTCAACAGAAACAGATAGCAGCTCTCCCTCTTTAAATCTTCTTTAGCATGCTAAAAGGAGCAGCAAAAGCAAAAACATTCAGAATTCCACCTTTCCAAGCAGAGAAATGACTGTTTGCGCAGTGACATTATTGATTGATTTTAGCCATTGAAAACTGTCCTGTTACTCATATTCCATAAATGGTTGAAGGTGTTGGCTGAACGCAAACAGATAGCAGCTCACCCTCTTTGAATCTTCTTTAGCATGCTAAAAGGAGCATAAAAAGAAAACAATTTCAGAATTTTACCTTTCAAAGCAGAGAAATAACTGTTTGTGCATTGACATTATTCATTGATTATAGCCATTGAAAAATGTCCTGTTACTCATATACCAAAAATGGTTGAAGGTATTGGTTGAACGCAAACAGATAGTAGCTCACCCTCTTTGAATCTTCTTTAACATGCTACAAGGAGCAGGAAAAAGCAAAAAATTTCAGAATTCCTCCTTTCAAAGTAGAGAAATGACTGAGCAATGACATTATTCATTGATTTTAGCCTTTGAAAAACGTCCTGTTACTCATGTACAAGAAATGGTTAAAGGTATTGGCTGAACGCAAACAGATAGCAGCTCACCCTCTTTGAATCTTCTTTAGCATGCTAAAAGGAACAGGAAAAAGCAAACAATTTCAGAATTCCATCTTTCAAAGCAGAGAAATGACTGTTTGTGCAATGACTTTATTCATTGATTTTAGCCATTGAATACCGTCCTATTACTCATATACCAGAAATGGTTGAAGGTATTGGCTTGAACACAAACAGATAGCAGCTCACCCTCTTTGAATCTTCTTTATCATGCTAAAAGGAGCTCAGGTGCAGACGGTAGACCAGGCAGGGGAATGAAGTGGGCCATTTTAGAAAAGCGGTCCGCGACCACCCAAATGACAGTACACCCGGCAGAGACAGGAAGATCGGTAATGAATTACATAGCGATCTGTTGCCACGGGGAAACAGGTATGGGAAGCGGCAGGAGATGACCAGCTGGTAAGTATCTGGGAACTTTGTTGCGGCCACAAGATGAACAGGCAGAGACGAAGTCTACCACATACTTATGCAGGGTAGACCACCAGTAATGACGTGAAATGAGTAGGAAGGTCTTCTTTTGGCCGGCATGGCCAGCTAGTTTAGAAGAATGACCCCAGCGAAGAACCTTCTCACGGTCAGGAGGCGCCACGAACGTCTTGCCGGGTGGAAGACGAGTCAAATCCAAGGGGGCCACATTCATCACCTTGGAGGGGTCGATAATGTGCATAGGCTCCTCCTCTTGGTCGGAGGACAGGAACGATCGGGACAAGGCATCAGCTTTGACATTCTTGTCCGCCGGGCGGAAATGAAGGATGAAATCGAAGCGGGCAAAAAACAAAGACCACCGGGCCTGACGTGGATTAAGTCTCTGGGCATTTTGGAGATATGCCAGGTTATTGTGATCCGTGTAGATGATCACCGGTTATAGAGCCCCTTCAAGCAGGTAACGCCACTACTCCAGCACCTATTTAATGGCTAACAGTTCTCGGTCTCCTATGGAGTAATTGTTCTCAGAGGAGGAGAAGATCTTGGAGAAAAAGCCGCAGGTTACCATTCTCCCGGATGAAGACTTTTGCGTGAGCACCGCTCCGGCTCCAGAGGAGGAAGCATCAACCTCCAGGTAGAACTGTTTGTTGCAGTCCGGACGGTGCAGCAAAGGGGCAGAGTAGAAGGCTTGCTTCAGGGAAAGGAAGGCCTCCTCAGCTTTGGGTGGCCATACCTTGGGATTTGCTCCCTTATGGGTGAGCGCAGATATGGAAGCAGTCCGAGACGAGAAGTGAGGAATGAAGAGACGATAGTAATTAGCAAAGCCCAGGAATCGCTGTATCGCCTTCAAGCCCTCCGGACGGGGCCACTTTAGGACAGCAGAGAGCTTCTCGGGATCCATTCGCAAGCCTGTCTGGGAGATAACATAGCCCAGGAATGGAAGAGAGGTCTGCTCAAAAAGGCACTTCTCGTATTTAGCATAGAAGTGGTTCTGCCTGAGCCTAAGCAGGACCTGACGAACATCCCTCTGGTATGTGGGAAGATCCGGAGAGAAGACCAAGATGTCGTCCAGGTATACCACCATGCAGGAGTAAAGAAGGTCACGGAAGATGTCGATGACCAGTTCTTGGAAGACGGCGGGAGCATTGCAGAGACCGAAGGGCATCACACGGTACTCATAGTGTCCGTCCCGGGTATTAAATGCCGTTTTCCACTCGTCTCTTTGACGGATACGGACCAGGTTATATGCTCCACGTAGATCCAGCTTGGAAAAGATCCTGGCGCCTTTAAGGCGATCAAATAACTCAGAGATGAGTGGAAGGGGGTATTTATTTTTAACCGTGATCTGATTGAGTCCTCTATAGTCAATACAGGGGCGTAGCGAGCCATCCTTTTTTTTTGACAAAGAAGAATCTGGCTCCAGCCGGGGAAGTAGACTTCCGGATGAATCCCCTGGCCAGATTCTCCTCTATATACTCAGACATGGCCCGGGTTTCAGCCGCAGACAATGGATAAATACGCACACGGGGTGGAATGGCGCCAGGTACCAGGTCGATCGGGAAATCATATGGCCTATGAGGTGGCAATGTCTCTGCTTCCTTTTTACTGAAGACGTCAGCATAGGGCCAGTAAGGAGCCGGAAGACCGGGTAAATTAGCTGGGGTATGTGGAGGACGAACTGGACGAACTGGAACCAGGCAGGTCTTATGGCAGACCGGCCCCCACCGGAGTACTTCCCCGGAATGCCAGTTCAACACGGGTTCATGTGTCTGGAGCCAAGGTAGACCTAGCAATAGGGAGTGGGAGAGTCCGGGCAACACATGGAAGGAGATTACCTCAGAGTGCAGCATTCCCACCTGCAGGGTTATGGGTTCCGTGACCAGCAGGATGGTCACCGGAAGGAGTCTTCCATCCATGGAGGCGACTGACAAAGGTTCAGCCAGAGACTTTGTGGGAATACGGTATTTCTCAGCTAGGGACTGGGAGATGAGGTTTCCAGCGGATCCAGAATCCAGGTGGGCGAGTTCAAAGTGACGGTTCTCTCCCCAGAGATAGATACAGACAAAGTCAGGGTTGGAGAGGACTTATTTTTGTCTAGGGCGACCTCTCCGAGCAGTCCTAGACACTGGAGTTTCCCAGCCTCTCCGGGCAGGAACGGATCAGGTGCTCCTTACTGCCACAATAGAAACAGCTCCCCTCGGTTCGGCGTGACTCTTGGCGAGATTTGACCATCTTGGTCTGGTCGATCTGCATGGGCTCGGGTGAGTGCTCCCGGGGAGTGACAGAAGAGGAGACAGGTCTCTGGAAAGTAGGAGCTAGGCGGGGAAACCTTCTCTCACGGGTGGTCTCTTTGGTGTGTTCTTGAAACTGGATGTCAATCCGGGTAGCCAGCGACACCAGGTCATCCAGGGTGGTAGGAATGTCCCGACCGGCGAGCTCATCTTTAATCCGACCGGAAAGACCCTCCCAGAAGATGGACACCAGGTCCTCATATTCCCAGGCAAGCTCAGAAGCGAGGGTGCGGAACCGTATGGCATATTGGCCCACGGTGAGACTCCCTTTGCCGAGACGTAGCAGAGAGGAGGCAGATGAGGTCTCTCGTCCCGGTTCATTGAAGACTTTCCGGAAAGCAGTGAGGAAAGATGACAGGTCGGACACCAGGGGGTCCCCTCTCTCCCACAGGGGGTTAAGCCATGCCAGTGCCTCCCCAGTGAGATGGGACATGATGAATGCCAGTTTGGCCCGGTCGGAGATAAACTGATGAGCCAAGAGTTCAAAGTGCAGGGTGCACTGGTTTATGAAGCCACGAGCTTGAGCAGGGTCGCCTCCAAAAAGAGGAGGTGCAGAAAGCTGGGGTCCGGGGCAGGATGCCATGGTATTGGTGGGCAGCGGCGCTGCCGGGGTGCGAGTCGTGACACTAGTGGTGGTTGCTGGTGGAGCAGTCAGTGTGTCCAGGCGGGAGTTGACATTCCGCAGGTGGTTCAGGATGGACTCCTGCTGGGATCTCTGACGGGAGACTTCAAGGTATAGGTCAGAGAGCGAGGGAGCTTGGGTGCCACCGGGTTCCATGGCCCGAGCAAACTGTTACGGGTCCGGGTGGTGGAACCTCTGTGCCGATGTGCAAGGAGGGACCCAAAGGGGCGTGACTAAGTATCCACCCGAACCGACCCTGGTCGTACGGCAGCAAACGACACCGTGACCAGGGAGGATCCGGGCTGAGGGACCAGGTGCTACTCTGGGGACAACCTTATAAGAGAGCAGGTGGCTCCCACGGGTCAGATGGCTGGGACTGACCGGTATGGCGGATGGACTCGGCAAGCAGGCAGAAGTCTCTGGTAGCTGACAGGTGGTCACAGTTCGAGAAAGCAGGGCAAGTAGCAGTCTTTAGGCTTACCAGGAAGGTGGTCACAGCAAGTGACGGCAAGGTCTCCAGGCAGGCTGGCAGGAAACAGGCAGGTGCTCCCAGGTGAGCGGGCAGACAGACGAGGCGGATAACTGATAGGTAACTGGTGGGCGCTCCCAGGTGAGCGGTCTGACGGACACAGCAGGTAACAGGCAGGTAATTGGTGGACGCTCCCAGGTGAGCGGTCTGACAGATGAGGCAGGTAACAGGCAGGTAACTGGTGGACGCTCCCAGGTGAGCGGTCTGACAGGCGAGGCAGGTAACAAGCAGGTAACTGGTGGACGCTCCCAGGTGAGCGGTCTGACAGACAGGGCAGGCGGATGCTCCCAGGTGAGTGGACAGATAGCCAAGGCAGGTAACAGGTAGGTAACAGGTGAGCGCTCCAGATGAGCAGGCTGGCAGGCTCGGCAGGTAACGGACAGAAAACAGGCTGGCAGGCAGGTCGAGAAGTCAGGCTAGCAGCGGGACCTGAGGGCTGAAGCACAGTACAGACACAGTGCAAACAACTTTGCTTGGGCACCTCCATTTTGGAGGAGATGCCTTATATATGGGAGGTGCGCGCGGTCCCTTTAAGAGAGTGGGAGCGCGCGCCCTAAGCACACTGTCGGGGAAGGAGCGCGTGCCGGAAGCAGCGGGGAGAGAAGCGCTGGAGGACGCCACGACAGAAGTGGGGAGGTGAGGGGGACGGCGTCTCTGCCTAGCAAGGGGCAGAGACGCCGATGCTACAACATTGAATACCGTCCTGTTACTCATATACCAGAAATGGTTGAAGGTATTGGCTGAACGCAAACAGATACCAGCTCACCCTCTTTGAATCTTCTTTAGAATGCTAGAAGGAGCAGGAAAAAGCAAAAAAAATCAGAATTCCACCTTTCCAAGCAGAGAAATGACTGTTTGTGAAATGACATTATTCATTGATTTTAGACATTGAAAACCGTCCTGTTACTCATATACCAGAAAAGGTTGAAGGTATTGGCTGAACACAAACAGATAGCAGCTCACCCTCTTTGAATCTTCTTTAGCATGCTAAAAGGAGCAGGAAAAAGAAAAAAAAATCAGAATTCCACCTTTCCAAGTAGAGAAATGACTGTTTGTGCAATGACATTTTTCATTGATTTTAGCCATTGAAAACCGTCCTGTTACTCATATACCAGAAATGGTAGAAAGTGTTGGCTGAGCACAAACTGATTGCAGCTCACCCTCTTTGAATTTCTTTAGAATGCTAAAATGAGCAGGAAAAAGCCAAAAATTTTAGAATTCCACCTTTCCCAGCAGAGAAATGACTGTTTGTGCAATGACATCATTCATTGATTTTAGCCATTGAAAACCATCCTGTTACTCATATACCAGAAATTGTTGAAGGTATTGGCTCAACGCAAACAGATAGCAGCTCACCCTCTTTGAATCTTCTTTAGCATGCTAACGGAGCAGGAAAAAGCAAAAAATATCAGAATTCCACCTTTCCCAGCAGAGAAATGACTGTTTGTGAAATGACATTATTCCTTGATTTTCACCATTGAAAAACGTCCTGTTTCTCATATACCAGAAATGGTTGAAGGTATTGGCTGAACGCAAACAGACAGCAACTCACCCTCTTTGAATCTGCTTTAACACGCTAAAAGGAGCAGGAAAAAGCAAAAAAAAATTCTGAATTCCACCTTTCCAAGCAGAGAAATGACTGTTTGTGCAATGACATTATTCATTGTTTTTAGTCATTGAAAAATGTCCTGTTACTCATATACCAGAAATGGTTGAAGGAATTGGCTAGAACAAAAACAGATAGCAACTCACCCTCTTTGAATCTTCTTTATCATGCTAAAAGGAGCAAGAAAAAGCAAAAAATTTCAGAATTCCACTTTTCAAAGCAGAGAAATGACTGTTTGTTCAATGACATTAATCATTGATTTTAGACATTGAAAACCGAACTGTTACTCATATACCAGAAATGGTTTAAGGTATTGGCTGAATGCAAACAGCAGTTCACCCTCTTTGAATCTTGTTTAGCATGCTAAAAGGAGCAGGAAAAAGCAAAACATTTCAGAATTCCACCTTTCCAAGCAGAGAAATGACTGTTTGTGCATTGACATTATTCATTTATTTTAGCCATTGAAAACCGTCCTGTTACTCATAAACCAGAAATGGTTGAAGGTATTGGCTGAATGCAAACAGATAGCATCTCACCCTCTTTGAATCTTCTTCAGCATGCTAAAAGGAGCAGGAAAAAGCAAAACATTTCAGAATTCCACCTTCCCAAGCAGAGAATTGACTGTTTGTGCAATGACATTATTCATTGATTTTAGCCATTGAAAAACGTCCTGTTACTCATATACCAGAAATGGATGAAGGTATTGGCAGAAAGCAAACAGATTGCAGCTCACCGTCTTTGAATCTTCTTTAGCATGATAAAAGGAGCAGGAAAAAGCAAAGCATTTCAGAATTCCACTTTTCCAAGCAGAGAATTGACTGTTTGTACAATGGCATTATTCATTCATTTTAGCCATTGAAAACTGTTCTGTTACTCATATACCAGAAATGGTTGAAGGTATTGGCTGAACGCAAACAGATTGCAGCTCACCCTCTTTGAATCTTCTTTAGCATGCTAAAAGGAGCATGAAAAAGCAAAAAAAATTCAGAATTCCACCTTTCCAAGCAGAGAAATTACTGAGCAATGACATTATTCACTGATTTTAGCCATTGAAAAACGTGCTGTTACTCATATACCAGAAATGGTTGAAGGTATTGGCTGAACGTAAACAGATAGCTACTCACCCTCTTTAAATCTTCTTTAGCATGCTAAAAGGTGCAGGAAAAAGCAAACAAATTCAGAATTCCACCTTTCAAAGCAGAGAAATGACTGATCAATGACATTATTCACTGATTTTAGCCATTGAAAAACGTCCTGTTACTCATATACCAGAAATGGTTGAAGGTATTGGCTGAACACAAACAGATTGCAGCTCACCCTTTTTTAATCTTCTTTAGCATGCCAAAAGGAGTAGGAAAAAGCAAAAAATTTCAGAATTCCACCTTTCCAAGCAGAGAAATGATTGTTTGTGTAATGACATTATTCATTAATTTTAGCCATTGAATACCGTCCTGTTACACATATACCAGAAATGGTTGAAGGTATTGGCTGAATGCAAACAGATAGCAGCTCACCCTCTTTGCATCTTCTTTAGCATGCTAAAAGGAGCAAGAAAAAGCAAAAAATTTCAGAATTCCACCTTTCAAAGCAGAAAAATGACTGTTTGTGCAATGACATTATTCATTGATTTTAGCCATTGAAAAACATCCTGTAACTCATATACCAGAAATGGTTGAAGGTATTGTCTGAACACAAACAGATTGCAGCTCACCCTTTTTGAATCTTCTTTAGCATGCCAAAAGGAGCTGGAAAATGCAAGAAATGTCAGAATTCCACCTTCCCAAGCAGAGAAATGACTGTTTGTGCAATGACATTATTCATTGATATTAGCCATTGAAAAACGTCCTGTTACTCATATACCAGAAATGGTTGAAGGTATTGGCTGAATGCAAAGAGACAGCAACTCACCCGCTTTGAATCTGCTTTAGCACGCTAAATGGAGCAGGAAAAAGCAATAAAATTTCAGAATTCCACCTTTCCAAGCAGAGAAATGACTGTTTGTGTCATGACATATTCATTGATTTTAGCCATTGAAAACTGTCCTGTTACTCATATAGCATAAATGGTTGAAGGTATTGGCTGAATGCAAACACATAGCATCTCACCCTCTTTGAATATTCTTAGCATGCTAAAAGATGCAGGAAAAAGCAAAACATTTCAGAATTTCACCTTTCCAAGCAGAGAATTGACTGCTTGTGCAATGACATTATTCATTCACTTTAGCCATTGAAACCCGTCCCGTTACTGATATACCAGAAATGGTTGAAGGTATTGGCTGAACGCAAACAGATTGCAGCTCACCCTCTTTGAATCTTCTTTAGCATGGTAAAAGCAGCAGGAAAAAGCTAAAAATTTCAGAATTCCACCTTTCAAAGCAGAGAAATGACTGTTTGTGCAATGACTTTATTCATTGATTTTAGCCATTGAAAAATGTGCTGTTACTCATATACCAGAAATGGTTGAAGGTATTGGCTGAACGCAAACAGATAGCAGCTCAACCTCTTTGAATCTTCTTTAGCATTCTAAAAGGAGCAGGAAAAAGCAAAAAAATTCAGAATTCCACCTTTAAAGCAGAGAAATGACTGTTTGTGCAATGACATTATTCATTGATTTTGGACTTTGAAAACCATCCTGTTACTCATATAGCAGAAATGGTTGAAGGTATTGGCTGAATGTAAACACATAGCAGCTCACCCTCTTTGAATATTCTTAGCATGCCAAAAGATCCAGGAAAAAGCAAAACATTTCAGAATTCCACCTTTCCAAGCAGAGAATTGACTGTCTGTGTAATGACATTATTCATTGATTTTAGCCATTGAAAACCATCCTGTTACTCATATACCAGAAATGGTTGAAGGTATTGGTTGAACGCAAACAGATAGCAGCTCACCCTCTTTGAATATTCTTAGCATGCTAAAAGATGCAGGAAAAAGCAAAACATTTCAGAATTCCACCTTTCCAAGCAGAGAATTGACTGTTTGTGCATTGACATTATTCATTCATTTTAGCCATTGAAACCCGTCCTGTTACTCATATACCAGAAATGGTTGAAGGTATTGGCTGAATGCAATCAGATAGCATCTCACCCTCTTTGAATCTTCTTTAGCTTCCTAAAAGATGCAGGAAAAAGCAAAAAATTTCAGAATTCCACCTTTCCAAGCAGAGAAATGACTGTTTGTGCAATGACATTATTTATTGATTTTAGCCATTGAAAAATGAGGTGTTACTCATATACCAGAAATGGTTGAAGGTATTGCCTGAACATAAAGAGATAGCATCCCACCCTCTTTGAATATTCTTTAGCATGATAAAAGGAGGAGGAAAAAGCAAAAAAAATCAGAATTCCACCTTTCCAAGCAGAGTAATGACTGTTTGTGAAATGACATTAATCATTGATTTTAGCCATTGAAAACCGTCCTGTTACTCATATACCAGAAATGGATTAAGGTACTGGCTGAACATAAAGAGATAGCATCCCACCCTCTTTGAATATTCTTTAGCATGCTTGAAGGAGCAGGAAAAAGCAAAAAAAAATCAGAATTCCACCTTTCCAAGCAGAGAAATGACTGTTTGGGCAATGACATTATTCATTGATTTTGGTCATTGAAAACCGTCCTGTTACTCATATACCATAAATGGTTGAAGGTATTGGCTGTATGCAAACATATAGCAGCTCACCCTGTTTGAATCTTCTTTAGCATGCCAAATGGAGTAGGAAAAAGCATAATAATTCAGAACTACACCTTTCCAAGCAGAGAAATGAATGTTTGTGTAATGACATTATTCATTAATTTTAGCCATTGAATACCGTCCTGTTACTCATATACCAGAAATGGTTGAAGGTATTGGCTGAACACAAAAAGATTGCAGCTCACCCTTTTTGAATCTTCTTTTGCATGCCAAAATGAGCTGGAAAAAAGCAAAAAATGTCAGAATTCCACCTTTCTAAGCAGAGAAATGATAGTTTGTGTAATGACATTATTCATTCAAATTAGCCATTCAATACCGTCCTGTTACTCATATACCAGAAAAGCTTGAAGGTATTGGCTGAATGCAAACACATAGCAGCTCACCACCTTTGAATCTTCTTTATCATGCTAAAAGGAGCAGGAAAAAGCAAAAAAATTCAGAATTCCACCTTTCAAAGCAGAGAAATGACTGTGCAATGATATTATTCGTTGATTTTAGCCATTGAAAAACGTGCTGTTACTCATATACCAGAAATGGTTGAAGGTATTGGCTGAACGCAAACAGATAGCAGCTCACACTCTTTAAATCTTCTTTAGCATGCTAAAAGGAACAGGAAAATGCAAAAAATTTCAGAATTCCACTATTCAAAGCAGAGAAATGACTGTTTATTCAATGACATTATTCAATGATTTTAGACATTGAAAACCGACCTGTTACTCATATACCAGAAATGGTTGAAGGTATTGGCTGAATGCAAAGAGATAGCATCTCACCCTCTTTGAATCTTCTTTAGCATGCTAAAAGGAGCAGGAGAAAGGAAAGCATTTCAGAATTTCACCTTTCCAAGCAGAGAATTGACTGTTTGTACAATGGCATTATTCATTTATTTTAGCCATTGAAAACTGTTCTGTTACTCATATGCGAGAAATGGATGAATATATTGGCTGAATGCAAACAGATAGCTGTTCACCCTCTTTGAATCTTCTTTAGCATGCTAAAAAAAGCAGGAAAAAGCAAAAAAATTCAGAATTCCACCTTTCCAAGCAGAGAAATGACTGTTTGAGCAATGACATTATTCATTGATTTTAGACATTGAAAACCGTCCTGTTACTCATATAGCAGAAATGGATGAAGGTATTGGCTGAACAGAAAGAGATAGCATCCCACCCTCTTTGAATATTCTTTAGCATGATAAAAGGTGCAGGAAAAAGCAAAAAAAATCAGAATTCCACCTTTCAAAGCAGATTAATGACTGTTTGTGCAATGATATTATTAATTGATTTTAGCCATTGAAACAACTTCCTGTTACTCATATACCAGAACTGGTTGAAGGTATTGGCTGAAAGCAAACAGATAGCAGCTCACCCTCTTTGAATCTTCTTTAGCATGCTAAAAGGAGTAGGAAAAAGCAAAACATTTTTATAATTCCACCTTTCCAATCAGAGTAATGACTGTTTGTGCAATGACATTATTCATTGAGTTTAGCCATTGAAAACCATCCTGTAACTCATATTCGAGAAATAGATGAAGGTATTGGCTGAACGCAAACAGGCAGCAACTCACCCTCTTTGAATCTTCTTTAGCACGCAAAAAGGAGCAGGAAAAAGCAAAAAATTTCAGAATTCCACTTTTCCAAGCAGAGGTATGACTATTTGTGCAATGACATTATCCATTGATTTTAGCCATTGAAAACCGTCCTGTTAATCATATACCAGAATTGGTTGAAGGTATTGGCTGGACGCAAACAGATAGCAGCTCATCCTCTCTGAATCTTCTTTAGCATGCTAAAAGGAGTAGGAAAAAGAAGAACATTTCAGAATTCCACCTTTCCAAGCAGAGAATTGACTGTTTGTACAATGGCATTATTCATTGATTTTAGCCATTGAAAAACGTGCTGTTACTCATATACCAGAAATGGTTGAAGGTATTGGCTGAACGCAAACAGATAGCAGCTCACACTCTTTAAATCTTCTTTAGCATGCTAAAAGGAACAGGAAAATGCAAAAAATTTCAGAATTCCACCGTTCAAAGCAGAGAAATGACTGTTTGTTCAATGACATTTTTCATTGATTTTAGACATTGAAAACCGACCTGTTACTCATATACCAGAAATGGTTGAAGGTATTGGCTGAATGCAAAGAGATAGCATCTCACCCTCTTTGAATCTTCTTTAGCATGCTAAAAGGAGCAGGAGAAAGGAAAGCATTTCAGAATTTCACCTTTTCAAGCAGAGAATTGACTGTTTGTACAATGGCATTATTCATTCATTTTAGCCATTGAAAACTGTTCTGTTACTCATATGCGAGAAAAGGATGAATGTATTGGCTGAATGGAAACAGATAGCTGCTCACCCTCTTTGAATCTTCTTTAGCATGCTAAAAAAAACAGGAAAAAGCAAAAAAAATCAGAATTCCACCTTTCCAAGCAGAGAAATGACTGTTTGTGCAATGACATTATTCATTGATTTTAGACATTGAAAACCGTCCTGTTACTCATATAGCAGAATTGGATGAAGGTATTGGCTGAACAGAAAGAGATAGCATCCCACCCTCTTTGAATTTTCTTTAGCATGATAAAAGGAGCAGGAAAAGCAAAAAAGTTCAGAATTCCACCTTTCAAAGCAGATTAATGACTGTTTGTGCAATGATATTATTCATTGATTTTAGACATTGAAAACCGTCCTTTCTCATATACCAGAAATGGTTGAAGGTATTGGCTAAAAGCAAACAGATAGCAGCTCACCCTCTTTGAATCTTCTTTAGCATGCTAAAAGGAGTAGGAAAAAGCAAAAAATTTTCACAATTCTACCCTTCAAAGCAGAGAAATGACTGTTTGTGCAATGATATTATTCATTGATTTTAGACATTGAAAACCGTCCTTTCTCATATACCAGAAATGGTTGAAGGTATTGGCTGAACGCAAACAGATAGCAGCTCACCCTCTTTGAATCTTCTTTAGTATGCTAGAAGGAGCAGGAAAAAGCAAAAAAAATCAGAATTCCACCTTTCCAAGCAGAGAAATGACTGTTTGTGCAATGACATTATTCATTGAATTTAGTAATTGAAAACCGTCCTGTTACCCATATACCAGAAATGGTTGAAGGTATTGGCTGCTCGCAAACAGATAGCTGCTCACTCTGTTTGAATCTTCTATAGCATGCTAAAAGGAGCAGGAAAACGCACAAAATTTCAGAATTCCACGTTTCAAAGCAGAGAAATGACTGTTTGTGCAGTGACATTATTCATTGATATTAACCATTGAAAAACGTCCTGTTACTCATATATCAGAAAAGTTTGAAGGTATTGGCTGCACGCAAACAGATAGCAGCTCACCCTCTTTGAATCTTCTCCAGCATGCTAAAAGAAGCAAGAAAAAGCAAAAAATTTCAGAGTTCCATCTTTCCAAGGAGAGAAATGACTGTTTGTGCAATGACATTATTCATTGATTTTGGACTTTGAAAACCGACCTGTTACTCATATACCAAAAATGGATGAAGGTATTGGCTGAACATAAAGAGATAGCATCCCACCCTCTTTGAATATTCTTTAGCATGATAAAAGGTGCAGGAAAAAGCAAAAAAAATCAGAATTCCACCTTTCAAAGCAGATTAATGACTGTTTGTGCAATGACATTATTTATTGATTTTAGCCATTGAAAAAACTTCCTGTTACTCATTTACCAGAACTGGTTGAAGGTATTGGCTGAAAGCAAACAGATAGCAGCTCACCCTCTTTGAATCTTCTTTAGCATGCTAAAAGGAGTAGGAAAAAGCAAAAATTTTTCAGAATTCTACCCTTCAAAGCAGAGAAATGACTGTTTGTGCAATGACATCAATCATTGATTTTAATCATTGAAAACCGTCCTTTTACTCATATACCAGAAATGGTTGAAGGTATTGGCTGAACACAAACAGATAGCAGCTCACCCTCTTTGAATTTTCTTTTGCATGCTAAAGGAGCAGGAAAAAGCAAAAAATATCAGAATTCCACTTTTCCAAGCAGAGAAACTACTGTTTGTGCAATGACATTATTCATTGATTTTAGCCATTGAAAAATGTCCTGTTACTCATATACCAGAAAAGGTTGAAGGTATTGGCTGAACTCAAACAGATAGCAGCTCACCCTCTTTCAATGTTCTTTAACATGCTAAAAGGAGCAAGAAAAAGCAAAAAAATTCAGAATTCCACGTTTCCAAGAAGAGAAATGACTGTTTGATCAGTGACATTATTCATTGATTTTAGACATTGAAAACCGAACTGTTACTCATATACCAGAAATGGTTGAAGGTATTTGCTGAATGCAAACAGATAGCATCTCATCCTCTTTGAATCTTCTTTAGCATGCTAAAAGGAGCAGGAGAAAGGAAAGCATTTCAGAATTTCACCTTTCCAAGCAGAGAATTGACTGTTTGTACAATGGCATTATTAATTCATTTTAGCCATTGAAAACTGTTCTTTTACTCATATACAAGAAATGGATGAATGTATTGGCTGAATGCAAACAGATAGCAGCTCACCCTCTTTGAATCTTCTTTAGCATGCTAAAAAAAGCAGGAAAAAGCAAAAAAATTCAGAATTCCACCGTTCAAAGCAGAGAAATGACTGTTTGTTCAATGACATTATTCATTGATTTTAGCCATTGAAAACCAGTCCTATTACTCATATAGCAGAAATGGATGAAGGTATTGGCTGAACAGAAAGAGATAGCATCCCACCCTCTTTGAATTTTCTTTAGCATGATAAAAGGAGCAGGAAAAAGCAAAAAAATTCAGAATTCCACCTTTCAAAGCAGATTAAAGACTGTTTGTGCAATGACATTATTCATTGATTTTAGTCATTGAAAAAATGTCCAGTTACTCATATACCAGAACTGGTTGAAGGTATTGGCTGAAAGCAAACAGATAGCAGCTCAACCTCTCTGAATCTTCTTTAGCATGCTAAAAGGAGTAGGAAAAAGCAAGAAATTTTCAGAATTCTACCCTTCAAAGCATAGAAATGACTGTTTGTGCAATCATATTATTCATTGATTTTAGACATTGAAAACCGTCCTTTCTCATATACCAGAAATGGTTGAAGGTATTGGCTGAACGCAAACAGATAGCAGCTCAACCTCTTTGAATCTTCTTTAGCATGCTAGAAGGAGCAGGAAAACGCAAAAAAATTCAGAATTCCATCTTTCCAAGCAGAGAAATGACTGTTTGTGCAATGACATTATTCATTGATTTTAGTCATTGAAAATCATCCTGTTACTCATATACCAGAAATGGTTGAATGTATTGGCTGCACGCAAACAGATACCAGCTCACTCTGTTTGAATCTTCTATAGCATGCTAAAAGGAGCAGGAAACGCATAAAATTTCAGAATTCCATGTTTCAAAGCAGAGAAATGACTGTTTGTGCAATGACATTATTCATTGATTTTAGCCATTGAAAACCGTCCTGTTACACATATACCAGAAATGGTTGAAGGTATTGGCTGAACACAAACAGATAGCAGCTCACCTTCTTTGAATCTTCTTTAGCATGTTAAAAGGAGCAGGAAAAAGCAAAAAATTTCAGAATTTCACCTTTCAAAGCAGAGAAATGACTGTTTGTGCAATGACATTATTCATTGATTTTAGCCATTGAAAAATGTCCTGTTACTCATATACCAGAAATGGTTGAAGATATTGGCTGAACGCAAACAGACAGCAACTCACCCTCTTTGAATCTTCTTTGGCACGCTAAAAGGAGCAGGAAAAAGCAAAAAAATTTCAGAATTCCACCTTTCCAAGCAGAGAAATGACTGTTCGTGCAATGACATTATTCATTGATTTTAGCCATTAAAACCGTCCTGTTACTCATAGGCCAGAAATGGTTGAAGGCATTGGCTGAACAAAAACAGACAGCAGCTCACCCTCTTTAAATCTTCTTTAGCATGCTAAAAGGAGTTACTCATATACCAGAAATGGTTGAAGGTATTAGCTGAACGCAAACAGACAGCAACTCACCCTCTTCGAATCTTCTTTTCCACGCTAAAAGGAGCAGGAAAAAGCAAAAAAATTTCAGAATTCCACCTTTCCAAGCAGAGAAATGACTGTTTGTGAAAGGACATTATTCATTGATTTTAGCCATTGAAAAACGTGCTGTTACTCATATACCAGAAATGGTTGAAGGTATTCGCTGAATGCAAGCAGATAGCAGCTAACCCTCTTTAAATCTTCTTTAGGATGCTAAATGGAGCATTAAAAAGCAAAAAATTTCAGAATTCCACCTTTCAAAGCAGAGATATGACTGAGCAATGACATTATTCACTGATTTTAGCCATTGAAAAATGTCCTGTTACTCATATACCTGAAATGGTTGAAGGTAGTGGCTGAACACAAAAAGATAGGAGGTCACCCTCTTTGAATCTTCTTTAGCATGATAAAAAGAGCAGGAAAAAGCAAAAAAATTCAGAATTCCACCTTTCAAAGCAAAGAAATGACTGTTTGTGCAATGATATTATTCATTGATTTCAGCCATTGAAAAACGTCCTGTTACTCATATACCAGAAATGGATGAAGGTATCGACAGAAAGCAAACAGATTGCAGCTCACTCTCTTTAAATCTTCTTTAGCATGCTAAAGTGATCAGGAAAAAGCGAAGCATTTCAGAATTCCACCTTTCCAAGCAGAGAATTGACTGTTTGTACAATGGCCTTATTCATTCATTTTAGCCATTGAAAACTGTTCTTTTACTCATATACGAGATATGGATGAATGTATTGGCTGAAAGCAAACAGATTGCAGCTCACCCTCTTTGAATCTTCTTTAGCATGCTAAAAAGAGCAGGAGAAAGCAAAAAAATTCAGAATTCCACCTTTCAAAGCAGAGAAATGACTGAGCAATGACATTATTCACTGATTTTAGCCATTGAAAAATGTGCTGTTACTCATATACCAGAAATGGTTGAAGGTATTGGCTTAACGTAAACAGATAGCTGCTCACCCTCTTTAAATCTTCTTTAGCATGCTGAAAGGTGCAGGAAAAAGCAAAAAAAATCAGAATTCCACCTTTCAAAGCAGAGAAATGACTGAGCAATGACATTATTCACTGATTTTAGCCATTAAAAAACGTCCTCTTACTCATATACCAGAAATGGTTGAAGGTATTGGCTGAATGCAAACAGATAGCAGCTCACCCTCTTTGAATCTTCTTTAGCATGCTAAAAGGAGCAGGAAAAATCAAAACATTTCAGAATTCCACCTTTCAAAGCAGAGAAATGACTGAGCAATGACATTATTCACTGATTTTAGCCATTAAAAAACGTCCTCTTACTCATATACCAGACAGAAATGGTTGAAGGTATTGGCTGAATGCAAACAGATAGCAGCTCACCCTCTTTGAATCTTCTTTAGCATGACAAAAGGAGCAGAAAAAACGAAAAATGTCAGAATTCCAACTTTCTAAGCAGAGAAATGATTGTTTGTGTAATGACATTATTCATTCAAATTAGCCATTGAATACCGACCTGTTACTCATATAACAGAAATGGTTGAAGGTATTGGCTGAATGCAAACATATAGCAGCTCACCATCTTTGAATCTTCTTTAGCATGCTAAAAGGTGCAGGAAAAAGCAAAAAAATTCAAAATTCCACCTTTCCAAGCAGAGAAATTACTGTTTGCGCAATGACATTATTCATTGATTTTAGCCATTGAAAACCGTCCTGTTACTCATACACTAGAAATGGTTGAAAATATTGGCTGAGTGCAAACAAATAGCAGCTCACCCTCTGTGAATCTTCTTTAGCATGCTAAAAGGAGCAGAAAAAAGCAAAAAATTTCAGAATTCCACCTTTCAAAGCAGAGAAATGACTGTTTGTGCAATGACATTATTCATTGATTTTAGCCATTGAAAAACATCCTGTTACTCATATACCAGAAATGGTTGAAGGTATTGGCTGAACGCAAACAGACAACAACTCACCCGCTTTGAATCTGCTTTAGCACGCTAAATGAAGCAGGAAAAAGCAAAAAAAATTCAGATTTCCACCTTTCCAAGCAGAGAAATGCTTGTTTGTGCCATGACATATTCATTGATTTTAGCCATTGAAAACTGTCCTGTTACTCATATAGCAGAAATGGTTGAAGGTATTGGCTGAGTGCAAACACATAGCAGCTCACCCTCTTTGAATCTTCTTAGCATGCCAAAAGATGCAGGAAAAAGCAAAACATTTCAGAATTCCACATTTCCAAGCAGAGAATTGACTGTTTGTGTAATGACATTATTCATTGATTTTTGCCATTGAAAACTGTCCTGTTACTCATATACCAGAAATGGTTGAAGGTATTGGCTGAACGCAAACAGATAGCAGCTCACCCTCTTTGAATCTTCTTTAGCATGGTAAAAGGAGCAGGAAAAAGCAAAACATTTCAGATTTCCACCTTTCCAAGCAGAGAATTGACTGTTTGTGCAATGACATTATTCATTCATTTTAACCATTGAAACCCGTCCTGTTACTCATATACCTGAAATGGTTGAAGGTATTGGCTGAATGCAAACAGATAGCAGCTCACCCTCTTTGAATCTTCTTTAGCATGGTAAAAGGAGCAGGAAAAAGCAAAAAATTTCAGAATTCCACCTTTCAAAGCAGAAAAATAGCTGTTTGTGCAATGACATTATTCATTGATTTTAGCCATTCAAAAATGTGCTGTTACTCATATACCAGAAATGGTGCAAGGTATTGGCTGAACGCAATCAGATAGCAGCTCAACCTCTTAGAATCTTTTTTAGCTTGCTAATAGAAGCAGGAAAAAGGAAAAAAAATCAGAATTCCACCTTTCCAAGCAGAGAAATGACTTTTTGTGCAATGACATTATTCTTTGATTTTAGCCATTGAAAAAAGTTCTTTTACTCATACACCAGAATTGGTTGAAGGTATTGGCTGAATGCAAACAGATAGCAGCTCATCCTCTTTGAATCTTCTTTAGCATGCTAATAGGAGCAGGAAAAAGCAAAAAAAATTCGTAATTCCACCTTTCCAAGCAGAGAAATGACTGTTTGTGCAATGACATTATTCATTGAATTTAGTCATTGAAAACCATCCTGTTACTCATATACCAGAAATGGTTGAAGATATTGGCTGAATACAAATAGATAGCAGCTCACTCTCTTTGAATCTTCTTTAGCATGCTAAAAGGAGCAGGAAAATAAAAAAAAAATTCAGAATTGCACCTTTCCAAGCAGAGAAATGACTGTTTGTGCAATGACATTATTCATTGATTTTAGCCATTGAAAATCATCCTGTTTCTCATGTAACAGAAATGGTTGAAAGTATTGGCTGAACACAAACACGTAGCAGCTGACCCTCTTTGAATCTTCTTTAACATGCTAAATGGAGAAGGAGAATGCAAAAAATTTCAGAATTCCACCTTTCAAAGCAGAGAAATGACTGTGCAATGACATTATTCATTGATTTTAGCCATTGAAAACCGTCCTGTTACTCATATACCAGAAATGGTTGAAGGTATTGGCTGAACACAAACAGATAGCAGCACACTCTCTTTGAATCTACTTTAGCAGGCTAAAGGAGCAGGAAAAGGCAAAATAATTCAGAATTCCACCTTTCCAAGCAGAGAAATGACTGTGCAATGATATTATTCATTGATTTTAGCCATTGAAAACCGTCCTGTTACTCATATAACAGAAATGGTTGAAGGTATTGGCTGAATGCAAACAGATAACAGGTCACCCTCTTTGAATCTTCTTAGCATGCTAAAAGGAGCAGGAAAAAGCAAAACATTTCAGAATGTCACCTTTCCAAGCAGAGAAATGACTGTTTGTGTAATAGTAACATAGTTTTTAAGGTTGAAGGAAGACTAGGTCCATCTAGTTCAACCCATAGCCTAACATGTTGATCCAAAAAAGGCATCCATGCCCTTCTTAAATTTTAACAGTGAATCACTCATTACAACATCATGCGGCAGAGAGTTCCATAGTCTCACTGCTCTTACAGGAAAGAAGCCCCGTCTGTGATTATGATTAAACCTTCTTTCCTCCAGACGTAGAAGATGCCCCCTTGTCCCCTTCTCAGGCCTCAGAGTATAAAGATCAGTAGAAAGGTCTTTGTACTGTCCCCTCATATACTTGTACATAGTAATAAGATCACCCCTAAGCCTTCTTTTTTCCACAGTAAATAACCCCAAGTGCAATAACCTGTCTTGGTATTGCAGACCCCCCAGTCCTCTAATAACCTTGGTCGCTCTTCTCTGCACCCGCTCTAGTTCAGCTATGTCTTTCTTATACACCGGAGACCAGAACTGTACACAGTATTCTAAGTGTGGTCGCACTAATGACTTGTATAGAGGTAAAATTATGTTCTCCTCATGAGCATTGAGCATCTATGCCTCTTTTAATGCATCCCATTATTTTATTTGCCTTTGCAGCAGCTGCCTGACACTGGCCACTAAACGTGAGCTTGTCGTCCACCAATACACCCAGGTCTTTTTCAGTTACAGTTTTGCCCAGTGTTTTACATTTAAGCATATAATTATACATTTTATTTCCTCTGCCCAAGTGCATTACCTTACATTTATCCCCATTAAAGCTCACTTGCCATTTATCAGCCCAAGCTTCTAGTTTACATAGATCCTCCTGTAATATAAAATTGTCCTCCTCTGTATTGATTACCCTGCAGAGTTTAGTGTCATCTGCAAATATTGAACTAATACTCTGTATGTCCCCTACAAGGTCATTAATAAATATGTTAAAAAGAAGCGGGCCCAATACTGACCCCTGTGGTACCCCACTGTTAACTGTGACCCAGTCTGAGTGTTTTCCATTAATAACCACCCTTTGTTTCCTATCACTGAGCCAATTCTTAACCCACATGCATATATTTTCCCCTATCCCCATTGTTCTCATTTTATGTATCAACCTTTTGTGTGGAACCGTATCAAAAGCTTTTGAAAAGTCCATATAGACAACATCCACTGCATTTCCTTGGTCCAGTCCAGAACTTGCCTCCTCATAAAAGCTGATCAGATTAGTTTGACAGGAACGGTCCCTCGTAAACCCATGTTGATATTGGGTCATGAGGTTATTCTTCTTCAGATACTCTATTATAGCATCTCTTAGGAAACCCTCCAGGATTTTACCCACAGTAGAGGTTAAGCTTACCGGCCTATAGTTTCCAAGTTCAGTTTTTGTCCCCTTTTTGAATATTGGCACCACATTTGCTATACGCCAGTCCTGTGGTACAGACCCTGTTATTATGGAATCTTTAAAGATTAAAAATAACAGTCTATCTATGACGTTACTTAATTCCTGCAGTACTCGCGGGTGTATCCCATCCGGGCCCGGGGATTTGTCAACTTTAGTGATTTTTAGACGCCGCCGTACTTCCTGCTGGGTTAAGCAAGTGACATTTAACGGAGAATTTTTGTTATCACTAATCATGTTTTCTGTCATGCGATTTTCTTGTGTAAATACGGTTGAAAAAAAATCATTTAGCATATTGGCTTTTTCCTCATCCTCATCCACCATTTCACCCAGACTATTTTTAAGGGGACCAACACAATCATTTTTTAGTTTTTTTACTATATATGTAGTTAAAGAATATTTTGGGGTTATTTTTACTTTCTCTGGAAATGATTCTCTCTGCCTCAATCTTTGCTGCCTTGATTTGTTTTTTACATAATTTATTTAATTTTCTATATTTATTTGATGCCTCATCACTACCTACTTGCTGTAGTTCTCTAAATGCTTTCTTTTTTGTCACTTATTGCACCCCTTACAGCTCTTATTTAGCCATAGTGGTTTCCTCCTATTTCTAGCATGTTTATTCCCAAAGGGTATATATTGTGCACGGGTACTATTCAGGATGTTAATAAATGTCTCCCATTTGCTTTGTGTATCTTTATGTCTCAGGATATCGTCCCAGTTTATTGCACTAAGATCATCTCTCAACCGTTGGAAATTAGCCTTCCTGAAGTTTAGTGTCCTTATAACCCCTCTACTACACATATTATTTTGTGATCACTATTACCCAAGTGACCTCCAACTCGTATGTTTGATATGCGGTCTGGCCTATTGGTTAATATTAGGTCTAGCAGTGCCCCCCTTCTTGTTGGGTCCTGAACCAGTTGTGAAAGGTAATTGTCTCTCATAGTTGTCAAAAACCTATTATCTTTGCTTGAACTACATGTTTCTGTCCCCCAATGTATTTCAGGGTAGTTGAAGTCTCCCATAATAATGACTTCTCCTTGAGTCGCTGCTTCATCTATTTGCTTTACGAGGATATTCTCCGCTACTTTCATTATTTTTGGAGACATATAACAAACCCCTATCAGTAATTTATTATTTTTTCCCCCTCCCGTTATCTCCACCCACAGGGACTCTACATTTTCATTAGATTCACATATATCCTCCCGCAAGACAGGTTTTAAGGATGATTTTTCATATAAACACCCCCCCCCTCGCTTGTTTGTACGGTCATTTCTGAACAGACTATAGCCCTGTAAATTAAATGCCCAGTCATGGCTCTCGTCCAGCCACGTCTCAGATATCCCTACTATGTCATAATTATTTTCCAACAAAATTAATTCTAATTCCTCCATTTTGTTGGTGAGGCTTCTGGCATTAGTGTACATGCATTTTATGTATCTCTCTGTACCGCTATTCCTTCTTACTTTATGGACTGTTCTAACCCCACCCCCAATTTCTTTATTTGTGACCAGGTCACTATCTGCACTATCTTCCCCACTTATAAAATGAATACCCTCCCCCCCAATCCCTAGTTTAAACACTCCTCCAACCTTCTAGCCATTTTCTCCCCCAGCACAGCTGCACCCCCCCCATTAAGGTGCAGCCGGTCCCTAGCGTAGAGTCTGTAGCCAACTGAGAAGTCGGCCCAGTTCTCCAGGAACCCAAATCCCTCCTTCCTACACCAGTTCTTGAGCCACTTATTTATCTCCCTAATCTCCCGTTGCCTCTTTGGCGTGGCACTTGGTACCGGTATTATTTCAGAGAATACCACTTTGGAGGTCCTTGCTTTCAGCTTGCAGCCTAATTCCCTGAAATCATCTTTAAGGACCTTCCACCTACCTTTAACTTTGTCATTTGTGCCAATGTGCACCATGACCGCTGGGTCCTCACCAGACCCTCCCAGTAATCTGTCAACCCGATCAGCGATGTGCCGGACTCGAGCGCCAGGTAGGCAGCACACTGTTCGACGATCCCTGTCTTTGTGACAGATTGCCCTATATGTTCCCCTAATAATTGAGTCCCCCACTACCAGCACCTGCCTGGCCTGCCCTACTCTCCTATTTCCCTCTTTACTGGAGCTGACACTCCTCTGGCTTTCAGGGGACATGCCTTGCTGCAGCAGTGCTACCCCTGTACCGTCACTCCACTCATCTGCCAACTTTGCAAACTTATTTGGGTGTGCCAGATCAGGATTAGCCTTCCTGGCACTTTTCCCTCTATCCCCCTTCTAACTGTCACCCAACTAGTGGCCTCACTGTCCTGCAGCTCCCAACTACCACCCTCCCCCACATCTACCCCAGTGAGCTGCTGCTCAGTGAGCAGCAGACTCCTTTCCATGTTGTCAATGGATCTCAGTGTTGCCAGCTGCTCATTTAGATCCAGTATCTGGGCTTCCAAACATACAACGTGCACACATCTCGCGCAGCAGTAATCAACCCCGACCGGCTGTTCAAGGAATGCATGCATGTGGCAAGATGTACACTGGATAGCATTTTCAATAATGGAGCTCATTTCCTAATGGGGATTGCAATAGACAGAATGTTAAGTAAAAAGAAAAGTAAAGAATTAATGAAATACAGACAGCAATTCAGTCCAAAGTCCTCCCTTCCAAACTCTCTGAATCCAAGTCACTGAAAAACAAGTCACACACTTAGTTTCGTAATTCATTCATTTTAGCTATTGAATACCGTCCTGTTACTCATATACAAAAAATGGCTGAAGGTATTGGCTGAACACAAACAGATAGCAGCTCACCCTCTTTGAATCTTCTTCAGCATGCTAAAAGGAGCAGGAAAAAGCAAAACATTTCAGAATTTCACGTTTCAAAGCAGAGAAATGACTGAGCAATGACATTATTCACTGATTTTAGCCATTGAAAAATGTCCTGTTACTCATATACCAGAAATGATTGAAGGTATTGGCTGAATGCAAACAGATAGCAGCTCACCCTCTTTGAATCTTCTTTAGCATGCTAAAAGGAGCAGGAAAAAGCAAAACATTTCAGAATTCCACCTTTCCAAGCAGAGAAATGACTGTTTGTGCAATGACATTATTCATTAATTTTAGCCATTGAATACCGTCCTGTTACTCATATACAAAAAATTGTTAAAGGTATTGGCTGAACACAAACAGATAGCAGCTCACCCTCTTTGAATCTTGTTTAGCATGCTAAAAGGAGCAGGAAAAAGCAAAAAATTTCAGAATTCCACCTTTTCAAGCAGAGAAATGACTGTTTGTGCAATGACATTATTCATTGATTTTAGCCATTGAAAACCGTCCTGTTACTGATATACCAAAAATGGTTGAAGGTATTGGCTGTACACAAACAGCAGCTCACCTTCTTTGAATCTTCTTTAGCATGTTAAAAGGAGCAGGAAAAAGCAAAAAATTTCAGAATTTCACCTTTCAAAGCAGAGAAATGACTGTTTGTGCAATGACATTATGTAACATACCTGGCGGCGTCCTTGCATAGTGGTCCATCTCCCACTGTGCAAGAGCGCGCACTTGATCTCCAGTCCAGAATGTCTCTCTGGCTTCCCTCCATGCTGTCTGTTTTTGTCTGTTTCTGCTGCTTAAGGGCGGCGCCCGATCACTTCCTGCTTTTTGTACCTGCTGTGGGTCACACCCCTTGTGCGTCATCAGCCTATTGCTGTCTGTCACCTGGTATATAACTCAGCTGCTCCAATCAATCCCTGCCTGAGCATTGTGTTTCATTCAGTGTGTGCTTGCACTCTGTAGGTGCCAGGTCCCGTTCTGTGTTCTCTTGTCTGCCTATCCTGGAGGCTGTATTTCCAGGCCTGTCTGAACACGCTCCTAGCCTGTTCCTCTCGCCTTCTAGGGGCCGATTACCTAGACCCGCTCCTGTATCTTGTCTGTCCTGTCTGAACACGCTCCTTGCCTGTTCGTCCCGCCTCTCTGGGGGCCGTATTCCCAGACCCGCTCCTGTATCCCGCTGCAGTGTCGGTCTCCTCCGTACACTCAGTTCCAGTCTGAACTCTCACCTATCTTTTACCAGTTTTTTCTCTATGTCCGTTCCTTTCCTTTTTCTGCAGAGTCTGAACTCGTACCTAACTCCTGCTTGTTGTCTCTGTACTCCCGTTTGTGAGTTTGTGGTCCACTCGCTACTTCACTGCTAGTACCCTGTGGGTATCTGGCTCTGCCTTTCCCTTCCTGTCTGTTCCGTGTGAACAGAGCCCTGTCCCCCCTGCTCAGCCTTGCCTGCTCTGACTCCTTTGCTCACCGCTCCGGCGGTTCTAGCCTGCTCTGACTCCTTTGCTCACCTTCTCTGTCGGTTCTAGCCTGCTCTGACTCCTTTGCTCACCGCTCTGGCGGTTCTAGCCTGCTCTGACTCCTTTGCTCACTGCTCCGGCGGTTCTAGCCTGCTCTGACTCCTTTGCTCACCGCTCCGGCGGTTCTAGCCTGCTCTGACTCCTTTGCTCACCGCTCCGGTGGTTCTAGCCTGCTCTGACTCCTTTGCTCACTGCTCCGGCGGTTCTAGCCTGCTCTGACTCCTTTGCCCACCGCTCCGGTGGTTCTAGCCTGCTCTGACTCCTTTGCCCACCGCTCTGGCGGTTCTAGCCTGCTCTGACTCCTTTGCTCACCGCTCCAGGCGGCCTTGTCCTGCTCTTACTCCTTGCTCACTGCTCCGGCAGTCTCGCTCAGCTCTGACCCTTTGCTCACCGCTCCAGGTGGCATTGTCCTGCCCTGCTCTCGCTCACCTCTCTGGGCGGCCTCACTCTGCTGTGTTTGTCCGCCACATCTGTGGTTCTGTTCCTGAGTCCCAGTGTGTACTGGGTCCTATTCCCCCTGTGTTCCTACCTGCTAGTGCCTCCCTGTCTGCACTCTAGCCGTGCTTGCCTGTACCCCCCTGCCTGCATACCCGCCTGCCTGCATACCAGTCGTGCCTGCCTATTCCCACCAGTCTGTTCCTGTATTCCCCTGTGTGGGTCAACAGCCGTGTCCGGGGTCTGTCCTGGAGTAGCACCTGGTCCCTCTGCTCGGTTCCTCCTTGGTGCACTGGCGTCGTATGCCGTCGTGCGACCCTGGTCGGATCAGGTGAATACCTAGTTACGCCCCTCTAGGCATTCACTCTCCGGCACGGTCCAGTGGAATCGCACGCACACGCCGCTCAGCCCGGGCGTGTGCATTACAGCATGCTCAGGCCATGGTTCCCGTTGAGCCCCACGGCCTTCGCTCTCTGAGATGTTTTCCAGCGAATACGTGCATTAAAAATAAATAAATAATTTTTTTTTCCTTAGCTGAGTTCCAGGCGAATTACGCACCCGTCCAGATGGATCTATCAGCTCTCGTTCCTGCGGATCCGCCACGTTACTATCGGGATCCAAGACAGAGTCGTGCATTTGTGGAGCAATGCATGCTACACTTCAAGTTCTACCCTCTATGTTTTCCCACAGATCGGGTTAAGGTGGGATTCATGATGTCTTACCTAGCGGGTGATGCCTTTAATTGGATCATTCCCCTATGGGACGCACAGGATCCTATCGTCCTAGACATAATGGCCTTCCTGGTGGCCTTTCTAATGGTCTTCGATGATCCTAACCCGGAGGCTCCTGCTGAAGCTTCACTTCCCAGTATCCCGGAGCAGCCCCGATGGGTAATGTGTGTGGGTAGCGCAATAGTCCTCCAGCCCAATGAGACTACTGCCCACCCAGAATCCTCACAGGGTGACTACACTCCCTGGAATACTTCTCCCAACCTCAAGAGGCAGTCCAGACGTGCTAAAGGTAGAGGCAAGCCGTCACACCAGGGTCTGTCCTCCCTGAGACCTCCTGACCCCAACCTTGAAGTCCCTACTGAAGCTTCATCTCCCTGTATCCCGGAGAAGTCCCAATGGGTAATGTGCGTGGGGAGTGCACCAGTTCTCCTGCCCGAAGAGACTGCTGCCCACACAGAATTCACACCGGAGGACCCCCTGTTGCCTCCTGAATCCCCCGGGATACCACTTGAGGACAATTGGAGAGAGACTTCCCTATACCCTGCACCTGATACCTCGCCCGCTTCGTCCAGTGAGTCCGACCTAGTGTTCTCCGAAGCAGAGGTTACCCCTGAGTCTCTACATCCCTCCGATCAGGCGGAGGATCTCCAGTTGTCTCCTGAACCCTTCGGGGTGCTACCTGGTAGCGAATGGACAGAGACTTTCCTATACTCGGTACCTGATACCTCGGCTGCTTCATCCAGTGAGTCCGACCTAGTGTACTCTGAAGCAGAGGTTACCCATGAGTCTCGTCACCCCTCCGACCTGGCGGAGGACCTCCAGTTGTCTCCTGAGCCCTTCGGGGTGCTACCTGGTAGCAAAAGGACAGAGATGCTCCTATACTCTGTACCTGATACCTTGCTCGCTTCGTCCAGTGAGTCCCACCTAGTGTACTCTGAAGCAGAGGTTACTCCCGAGTCTCTACACCCCTCCGACCAGGCGGAGGACCTCCAGTTGTCTCCAAAACCCTTCGGGGTGCCACCTGGTGGTGAATGGACAGAGACTTTCCTATATCCTGGATCTGATACCTCGCTTGCTTCGTCCAGTGAGTACGACCTAGTGTACTCTGAAGCAGAGGTTACCCATGAGTCTCTACACCCCTCTGACCAGGCGGAGGACCTCCAGTTGTCTCCAGAACCCTTCAGGGTGCCACCTGGTGGTGAATGGACAGAGACTTTCCAATACTCGGTACCCGATACCTCGCCTGCTTCATCCAGTGAGTCCGACATAGTGTACTCTGAAGCAGATGTTTTCCCCGAGCCTCTGCACTCTTCTGACCCGGCAGAGGACCTCCAGTTGTTTCATGACTCCTCCGGGGTACCACCAGATAACAAAGAGACAGTGACTTTTTCTCACCCTGTACCTGATAACCTGTCTATTTCTTCCTGTGAATTTGACAAGATGTACCTCGAAGCAGAGATTACCCCCAAGTCTCTGCTCCCCTCCAACCCGGTGGAGGACTTCCAGTTGTCTCCTGTACCCTCTGGGGTGCCACCTGAAAATATGTGGAGAGAGACTTCCTTGTGTGCTGTTCCTGGTACTCCATCCGTTTCGTCTGTTGCTGAGGATGGCTGGATAGGAGGTAGCATCCTAGCTAACCAGATGAGATCAGTTTTTCCTGTGGACAGTGGAAGTGATCTCCTTGAAGTGAAGGATTGGCCCTCGAATTCCCTGCGGAAGATTCTGGCAGGCCTGAAGAAGAGGGGGCGTAAGGGGGGGGTACTGTAACATACCTGGTGGCGTCCTTGCATAGTGGTCCATCTCCCACTGTGCAAGAGCGCGCACTTGATCTCCAGTCCAGAATGTCTCTCTGGCTTCCCTCCATGCTGTCTGTTTTTGTCTGTTTCTGCTGCTTAAGGGCGGCGCCCGATCACTTCCTGCTTTTTGTACCTGCTGTGGGTCACACCCCTTGTGCGTCCTCAGCCTATTGCTGTCTGTCACCTGGTATATAACTCAGCTGCTCCAATCAATCCCTGCCTGAGCATTGTGTTTCATTCAGTGTGTGCTTGCACTCTTTAGGTGCCAGGTCCCGTTCTGTGTTCTCTTGTCTGCCTATCCTGGAGGCTGTATTTCCAGGCCTGTCTGAACACGCTCCTAGCCTGTTCCTCTCGCCTTCTAGGGGCCGATTACCTAGACCCGCTCCTGTATCTTGTCTGTCCTGTCTGAACACGCTCCTAGCCTGTTCCTCCCGCCTTCTAGGGGCCGATTACCTAGACGCGCTCCTGTATCTTGTCTGTCCTGTCTGAACACGCTCCTTGCCTGTTCGTCCCGCCTCTCTGGGGGCCGTATTCCCAGACCCGCTCCTGTATCCCGCTGCAGTGTCGGTCTCCTCCGTACACTCAGTTCCAGTCTGAACTCTCTCCTATCTTTTACCATTTTTTTCTCTATGTCCGTTCCTTTCCTTTTTCTGCAGAGTCTGAACTCGTACCTAACTCCTGCTTATTGTCTCTGTACTCGCGTTTGTGAGTTTGTGGTCCACTCGCTACTTCACTGCTAGTACCCTGTGGGTATCTGGCTCTGCCTTTCCCTTCCTGTCTGTTCCGTGTGAAAAGAGCCCTGTCCCCCCTGCTCAGCCTTGCCTGCTCTGACTCCTTTGCTCACCGCTCCGGCGGTTCTAGCCTGCTCTGACTCCTTTGCTCACTGCTCTGGCGGTTCTAGCCTGCTCTGACTCCTTTGCTCACCGCTCTGGCGGTTCTAGCCTGCTCTGACTCCTTTGCTCACCGCTCCGACGGTTCTAGCCTGCTCTGACTCCTTTGCTCACCGCTCCGGTGGTTCTAGCCTGCTCTGACTCCTTTGCTCATCGCTCCGGCGGTTCTAGCTTGCTCTGACTCCTTTGCTCACCGCTCCGGCTGTTCTAGCCTGCTCTGACTCCTTTGCTCACTGCTCCGGCGGTTCTAGCCTGCTCTGACTCCTTTTCCCACCGCTCCGGCGGTTCTAGCCTGCTCTGACTCCTTTGCCCACCGCTCCGGCGGTTCTAGCCTGCTCTGACTCCTTTGCCCACCGCTCCGGCGGTTCTAGCCTGCTCTGACTCCTTTGCTCACCGCTACGGCAGTTCTAGCCTGCTCTGACTCCTTTGCTCACCGCTCCAGGCGGCCTCGTCCTGCTCTTACTACTTGCTCACTGCTCCGGCAGTCTTGCTCAGCTCTGACCATTTGCTCACCGCTCCAGGCGGCCTTGTCCTGCCCTGCTCTCGCTCACCTCTCTGGACGGCCTCACTCTGCTGTGTTTGTCCGCCACATCTGTGGTTCTGTTCCTGAGTCCCAGTGTGTACTGGGTCCTATTCCTCCTGTGTTCCTACCTGCTAGTGCCTCCCTGTCTGCACTCTAGCCGTGCTTGCCTGTACCCCCCTGCCTGCATACCCGCCTGCCTGCATGGGTCCTATTCCCCCTGTGTCTTACCTGCTAGTGCCTCCCTGTCTGCACTCTAGCCGTGCTTGCCTGTACCCCCCTGCCTGCATACCCGCCTGCCTGCATACCAGTCGTGCCTGCCTATTCCCACCAGTCTGTTCCTGTATTCCCCTGTGTGGGTCAACAGCCGTATCCGGGGTCTGTCCTGGAGTAGCACCTGGTCCCTCTGCTCGGTTCCTCCTTGGTGCACTGGCGTCGTATGCCGTCGTGCGACCCTGGTCGGATCGGGTGAATACCTAGTTACGCCCCCCCCAGGCATTCACTCTCCGGCACGGTCCAGTGGAATCGCACGCACACGCCGCTCAGCCCGGGCGTGTGCATTACACATTATTCATTGATTTTAGCCATTGAAAAATGTCCTGTTACTCATATACCAGAAATGGTTGAAGGTATTGGCTGAACGCAAAGGAAAAGCAACTCACCCTCTTTGAATCTTCTTTAGCACGCTAAAAGGAGCAGGAAAAAGCAAAAAAAATTCAGAATTCCACCTTTCCAAGCAGAGAAATGACTGTTTGTGCAATGACATTATTCATTGATTTTAGCCATTAAAACCGTCCTGTTACTCATATGCCAGAAATGGTTGAAGGTATTGGCTGAACGCAAAGAGATAGCAGCTCACCCTCTTTGAATCTTTTTTAGCATGCTAAAAGGAGTTACTCATATACCAGAAATGGTTGAAGGTATTGGCTGAACGCAAACAGTCAGCAACTCACCCTCTTTGAATCTTCTTTAGCACGCTAAAAGGAGCAGGAAAAAGCAAAAAAAAATACAGAATTCCACCTTTCCAAGCAGAGAAATGACTGTTTGTGAAATTACATTATTCATTGATTTTAGGCATTGAAAAATGTGCTGTTACTCATATACCAGAAATGGTTGAAGGTATTGGCTGAATGCAAGCAGATAGCAGCTCACCCTCTTTATATCTTCTTTAGCATGCTAAAAGGAGCAGGAAAAAGCAAAAAATTTCAGAATTCCACCTTTCCAAGCAGAGAAATGACTGTTTGTGCAATGACATTATTCATTGATTTTAGCATTTGAAAACCGTCCTGCTACTCATATACCAGAAATGGTTGAAGGAATTGGCTCAACACAAACCGATAGCAGCTCACCCTCTTTGAATCTTCTTTTACATGCTAAAAGGAGCAGGAAAAAGCAAAAAAATTCAGAATTCTACCTTTCAAAGCAGAGAAATGACTGTTTGTGCAATGACATTATTCATTGATTTTAGCCATTGAAAAATGTGCTGTTACTCATATACCAGAAACGGTTGAAGGTATTGCCTGAACGCACACAGATAGCAGCTCAACCTCTTTGAATCTTCTTTAGCATGCTAATAGGTGCAGGAAATAGGAAAAAAAATCAGAATTTCACCTTTCCAAGCAGAGAAATGACTGTTTGTGCAATGACATTATTGATTGATTTTAGCCATTGAAAAAGTCTTGTTACTCATACACCTGAATTGGTTGAAGGTATTGGCTAAACGCAAAAAGTTAGCAGCTCACCCTCTTTGAATTTTCTTAAGTATGAAAATAGGAGCAGGAAAAAGCAAAAAAAATTCAGATTTCCACTTTTCCAAGCAGAGAAATGACTGTTTGTGCAATGATATTATTCATTGATTTTTGCCATTGAAAAACATCCTGTTACTCATATACCAGAAATGGTTGAAGGTATTGGCTGAATGCAAAGATATAGCAGCTCACCCTCTTTGAATCTTCTTTAGCATTCTAAAAGGAGCAGTAAAAAGCAAAACATTTCAGAATTCCACCATTCCAAGCAGAGAATTGACTGTTTGTGCAATGGCATTATTCAATCATTTTAGCCATTGAAAACCGTCCTGTTACTCATATAGCAGAACTGGTTGATGGTATTGGCTGAATGCAAACATATAGCAGCTCACCCTCTTTGAATCTTCTTTAGCATACTAAAAGGAGCAGGAAAAAGATAAAAATTTCAGAATTCCACCTTTCCAAGCAGAGAAATGACTATTTGTGCAATGACATTATTCATTGATTTTAGCCATTGAAAAACGTGCTGTTACTAATATACCAGAAATGGTTGAAGGTATTGGCTGAACGCAAACAGATAGCAGCTCACCCTCTTTGAATCTTCTTTAGCATGCTAAAAGGAGCAGGAAAAAGCAAAAAATATCAGAATTCCACCTTTCCAAGCAGAGAAATGAATGTTTGTGCAATGACATTATTCATTGATTTTCGCCATTGAAAAAGTCTTGTTACTCATACACCTGAATTGGTTGAAGGTATTGGCTAAACGCAAACAGATAGCAGTTCACCCTCTTTGAATCTTCTTTAGCATGCTTAAATGAGCAAGAAAAGCAAAAAATTTCAGAATTCCACCTTTCCAAGTGGAGAAATGACTGTTTGTTCAATGACAATATTTATTGATTTTAGACATTGAAAACCGACCTGATACTCATATACCAGAAATCATTGAAGGTATTGGCTGAATGCAAACAGATAGCAGGTCACCCTCTTTGAATCTTCTTTAGCATGCTAAAAGGAGCAGGAAAAATCAATACATTTCAGAATTTCACCTTTCCAAGCAGAGAATTGACTGTTTGTTCAATGACATTATTCATTCATTTTAGCCATTGAAAACCGTCCTGCTACTCATATACCAGAAATGGATGAAGGTATTGGCATAAAGTAAACAGATTGCAGCTCACCCTCTTTGAATCTTCTTTAGCATGCTAAAAGGAGCAGGAAAAAGCAAAACATGTCAGAATTCCACCTTTCCAAGCAGAGAATTGACTGCTTGTGCAATGACATTATTCATTCATTTTAGACATTGAAAAATGTGCTGTTACTCATATACCAGAAATGGTTGAAGTTATTGGCTGAACGCAAATAGGCAGCAGCTCACCCTCTTTAAATCTTCTTTAGCATGCTAAAAGGAGAAGGAAAAAGCAAAAAAATTCAGAATTCCACCTTTCAAAGCAGAGAAATGTCTGAGCAATGACATTATTCACTGATTTTAGCCATTGAAAACCGTTCAGTTATTCATATACCAGAAATGGTTGAAGGTATTGGCTGAAAACAAAGAGATAGCAGCCCACCCTCTTTGAATCTTCTTTAGCATGATAAAAGGAGCATGAAAAAGCAAAAAAAATTAGAATTCCTCCTTTCCAAGCAGATCAATGACTGTTTGTGCAATGACATTATTCATTGATTTTAGTCATTGAAAAATCATCCTGTTACTCATATACCAGAAATGGTTAAAGGTATTGGCTGAACACAAACAGATAGCAGCTCACCCTCTTTGAATCTTCTTTAGCATGCTAACGGAGGAGGAAAAAGCAAAGAAATTCAGAATTCCTCCTTTCCAAGCAGAGAAATGACTGTGCAATGACATTATTCATTGATTTTAGCCATTGAAAACCGTCCTGTTACTCATATACCAGAAATGGTAGAAGGTGATGGCTGAACGCAAACAGATTGCAGCTCACCCTCTTTGAATTTCTTTAGCATGCTAAAATGAGCAGTAAAAAGCAAAAAATTTCAGAATTCCACCTTTCCAAGCATAGAAATGACTGTTTGTGCAATGACATCATTCATTTATTTTAGCCATTGAAAACCGTCCTGTTACTCATATTCCAGAAATAGTTGAAGGTATTGGCTGAATTCAAACAGATAGCAGCTCACCCTCTTTGAATCTTCTTTAGCATGCTATAAGGAGCAGGAAAAAGCAAAAAATTTCAGAATTCCACCTTTCCAAGCAGAGAAATGACTGTTTGTGTAATGACATTATTCATTCATTTTAGCCATTGAATACCGTCCTGTTACTCATATACCTTAAATGGTTGAAGGTATTGGCTGAGCGCAAACAGATAGCAGCTCACCCTCTTTGAATCTTCTTTAGCATGCTAATAGGAGCAGGAAAAAGGAAAAAAAATTCAGAATTCCACCTTTCCAAGCAGAGAAATGACTGTGTAATGACATTATTCATTGATTTTAGCCATTGAAAACCGTCCTGTTACTCATATACCAGAAATGGTTGAAGGTATTGGCTCAACACAAACAGATAGCAGCTCACCCTCTTTGAATCTTCTTTAGCATGCTAGAATGAGCAGGAAAAAGCAAAAAAAATTCAAAATTCCTCCTTTCCAAGCAGAGAAATGACTGTGTAATGACATTATTCATTGATTTTAGGCATTGAAAACCGTCCTGTTACTCATATACCAGAAATGGTTGAAGGTATTGGCTGAATGCAAACAGACAGCAGCTCACCCTCTTTAAATCTTTTTTAGCATGCTAAAAGGAGCAAGAAAAAGTAAAAAATTTCAGAATTCCACCTTTTAAAGCAGAGAAATGACTGAGAAATGACATTATTCACTGATTTTAGCCATTGAAAACCGTCCTGTTAGTCATATACCAGAAATGGTTGAAGGTATTGGCTGAAAAGAAAGAGATAGCAGCCCACCCTCTTTGAATCTTCATTAGCATGAAAAAAGGAGCAGGAAAAAGCAAAAAAATTCAGAATTCCATCTTTCAAAGCAGATCAATGACTGTTTGTGTAATGACATTATTCATTGATTTTAGCCATTGAAAAAACGTCCTGTTACTCATATACCAGAATTGGTTGAAGTTTTTGGCTGAGCGCAAACACATAGCAGCTCACCCTCTTTGAATCTTCTTTAGCATGCTAAAAGGAGTAGGAAAAATCAAAAATTTTTCTGAATTCTACCCTTCCAAGCAGAGAAATGACTGTGCAATGATATTATTCATTTATTTTATCCATTGAAAACCGTCCTGTTACTCATATACCAGAAATGGTTGAAGGTATTGGCTCAACACAAACAGATAGCAGCTCACCCTCTTTGAATCTTCTTTAGCATGCTAGAATGAGCAGGAAAAAGCAAAAAAAATTCAAAATTCCTCCTTTCCAAGCAGAGAAATGACTGTTTGTGCAATTACATTATTCATTGATTTTAGGCATTGAAAACCGTCCTGTTACTCATATACCAGAAATGGTTGAAGGTATTGGCTGAATGCAAACAGACAGCAGCTCACCCTCTTTAAATCTTCTTTAGCATGCTAAAAGGAGCAAGAAAAAGTAAAAAATTTCAGAATTCCACCTTTTAAAGCAGAGAAATGACTGAGAAATGACATTATTCTCTGATTTTAGCCATTGAAAACCGTCCTGTTAGTCATATACCAGAAATGGTTGAAGGTATTGGCTGAAAAGAAAGAGATAGCAGCCCACCCTCTTTGAATCTTCATTAGCATGAAAAAAGGAGCAGGAAAAAGCAAAAAAATTCAGAATTCCATCTTTCAAAGCAGATCAATGACTGTTTGTGTAATGACATTATTCATTGATTTTAGCCATTGAAAAAAACGTCCTGTTACTCATATACCAGAATTGGTTGAAGTTTTTGGCTGAGCGCAAACACATAGCAGCTCACCCTCTTTGAATCTTCTTTAGCATGCTAAAAGGAGTAGGAAAAATCAAAAATTTTTCTGAATTCTACCCTTCCAAGCAGAGAAATGACTGTGCAATGATATTATTCATTTATTTTAGCCATTGAAAACCATCCTGTTACTCATATACCGGAAATGTTTGAAGGCATTGGTTCAACACAAACAGATAGCAGTTCACCCTCGTTGAATCTTCTTTAGCATGCTAAAGTGAGCAGGAAAAAGCAAAACATTTGAGAATTCCATCTTTCCAAGCAGAGAAATGACTGTTTGTGCAATGACATCATTCATTGATTTTAGCCATTGAAAACCATCCTGTTACTCATATACCGGAAATGTTTGAAGGTATTGGCTGAACGCAAACAGATAGCAGCTCACCCTCTTTGAATCTTCTTTAGCATGCTAACGGAGCAGGAAAAAGCAAAAAAATTCAGAATTCCACCTTTCCAAGCAGAGAAATGACTGTGCTATGTCATTATTCATTGATTTTAGCCATTGAAAACCGTCCTGTTACTCATATACCAGATATGGTAGAAGGTGATGGCTGAACGCAAACAGATTGCAGCTCACCCTCTTTGAGTTTCTTTAGCATGCTAAAATGAGTAGGAAAATGCAAAACATTTGAGAATTCTATCTTTCCAAGCAGAGAAATGACTGTTTGTGCAATGACATCATTCATTGATTTTAGCCATTGAAAGCCATCCGGTTACTCATATTTAGTGTTGAGCCACCCCCGTAGTGTTCGAGTTCGGTTCGGTTCTTCGAACACCCGTGTGTTCGCCGAACTGTTCGTCGAACTGTTCGTCGAACACCTTCGAACACCGTTAAAACCAATGGCAGGCAAACAAAAACACATAGAAACACATAGAAAACACCTTCAAAAGTGTCCAAAAGCTGACAAACTGCTCAGAAGACACAACTAACACATGGAAAAGTGACAAGTACATATAGTCATGCTAAAAGAAAAGAGGTGGAGGAGTAAAAGGAGGGGGAGACACAGATATAGGCATGTCATGCCCTTCTAAAATCCAAAAAGTGAGAAGCCGACACGTTCAGTCCGCTCCTGCCCGTGCCACCTCCGCGTCGCCGGGTTTGTGCCAGAGCCGCGGTGAACCCTGACGGCCAGCCCCCCTCTCCCAATACTGGTGCCTGTCCGCTGGTGGGTCGAGCGAGCCCCCCTGTGGTGGAGGCAGCTCTAAGCTTTTTAATTTAAATTGTCTCTCTAATTTGAATGAATACACTTTAAATCCATTTACAAGGATCTATTGGAGGGCAAGTCTCATGCCAGCAGCCGCGTAATTCCAGCTCCAGTAGCGTCCACTAAAGCTGCTGCAGTTAAAAAGCTTTTAAAAGGATCGAGCTCGGCTGTCCACCGCAAGGCATCCTACTGCCAGTCCCAGCCCCTATGCCTTGGGGTGCCTCCTGATGCTCTTCACTGAGTATCCCGTGGTCCCGAAGCATTTCCTTTGAAAAAATTAAGTGTCCAAACTACAGGTGGTGTAGCTTGGTTAACAGCCGGGATAATCCGCTGACTAGCAGACACTGCTACTAGGCACAAAGTATTTCCTGGGCTAGATGCAGTTAAAAATTTGTAATTAGATACTCTCGTTGGATGCTGAGAAAGCATTCCATAGAGTCTCCTGGCACGCCATATATGATTCTCTTAAAAAGCTTGGGGTAGGGGTCTCGGGGACCCTTTTATAGCCAAAATCACGGCCCTGTATCGCAATACGTCACCTAGGCTGAAGATAAATGGAACTGTAGCACCCTGAGGGCTTGGTTGCTACAGAGGTATTGCACCTCACCCAGAGGTGTGATATCTCACTCTCAGGTAAGGATGTAGTGTGGATCAGGACCCGACACCTGCATGCATTACACCACATTGCCGTGGGGCAGGGAGACCAATATGCCCCTGAGATGGGCACGACAGTCCCTGTCCCTGGCTGGAGTGGGGGGAGGGAACACTGAGGAAGGGGAACCCTGTAGTGCAGGAGCAGGGAGGAAGCAGTTCCTGGGTGCATTGAGAAGGGAGTATAAAAGGTGGGCACCATCTTAGTTCAGTGCAGAGAAGTCTGAGCAGAAGTGGCAGGGAGCAGGGGCTCTGCATGAGCTCTGCTCCGGAGGCGGTCCTAGTAACAGAGGCCCAGGCCTGGAAGAGGGAGAAGGAAGGAAGAGGAGCGGAGAAGGCTCCAGGAACGAGGAACGAAGGGATCTCAGGGGTGCGGACGGGCGAGTCGCCACCGCACGCCCGAATCCACCTGCGTGGAGGGGTCAGGCCAAAGGGGGAGACCGGTCCCCGAAACTAGTGGAGGCAGGAAACGACCCTCAGCTAGAAACAGGAGGTTGTGACATTTTATGTGGCGCAGCCCCTCGCTACACCCGCTAGGAAGGCACCACATAGGGTCAGGGAAACTGGCGCCAAGTTTACCAAGAGGAGGCCCGAGGCAGCCGGACAGAAGGGTTGGTAAGAAAGGCCAGACAAAGGACACACAAAGGGGGTCCTGTGAAGCACTCCAAAGTTATCTGGGAGTTGTCTGAGCCCCTCACCTGGTGAGCACAGTACGACGTGGGCAGCCGTTACCTGCAGACGTGGTCTGGATAATAAGAACTGTGAGTAAAGGCCCTGGACTGCATCACTGACTCCGTGTCATTACTGCTGCTGCCCTGCACCATCACCCCCATCATCCGCATACACTGCCCTGAGGCTATACTCCTCCCCTGGGGAGTTATGCTACGCTCTGCTGCACCCACAACACCAGCCTCAGCGGTCTGCCCTGCAGCGGCGGTTCACTCTGACCGCAATCCACGGGTGGCGTAGTCGGACATTTAAACATCAAAACCACATAAATAGTTCCGCCACTGGTTTGACTGCCCTGAGCCACGGAACCGGGTTGCCGCCACGGAGACTACAACCACCAGCATCCACCAAAAAGGGTCCTGCTCCGGGTGTCCCAAGGCCCAGGGGGCGC
This sequence comes from Phyllobates terribilis, assembly GCF_046119375.1. Taxonomy (NCBI): domain Eukaryota; kingdom Metazoa; phylum Chordata; class Amphibia; order Anura; family Dendrobatidae; genus Phyllobates; species Phyllobates terribilis. Next base: position 4,940,687 of record NW_027362771.1, on the reverse strand, counting down.
GTCAGAACATTTTCATCACCTTTCACAATCACCAATGGGACAAGTCAGGGATGTTCTCTGTCCCCTCTCTTATACATCCTAGTGACGGAGCACCTGCTCTCATCAATTCGCCATAACCCCAATATTAGGTGGATTGAGGTGGGAGGCACCGAATACAAGTGCTCTCTATTTGCTGATGATGTCCTAGTATATATCACTCAATCACATATATCCATCCATGCTGTTATGGCTGAAATAGATCACTTTGTTACATGGTCAAATTTTAAAATCAATGCAGCGAAGTCTGAGGCCCTCGATGTCTCCCTCCCCAAATCCATATAGGATTCCATCCAGTCCAACTTTCCCTTTGCCTGGCCCTCACAGGGTATCAAATACTTAGGAATTCCTATTCATAGAGACCTCTCCCATCTATGTTATCTTAATTTTGGGCCCTTTATTGAACAACTCCATACAGACCACGGTTGGCAAGTTAGAACTGTAAGATTCACTACGTGAACCACTGGTGTTTTGTGGAAAAGCACATGTACACTGTGTTCCAAATTATTATGCAAAAAGTGTTTAGGAGTGATAAGGGAAGAATTTGTTTGTTTGTCAGTTAAACTCATTGATGGTGATGTGTGTCAGGGCTCTTTATATCACTGTAAGCAATTGCAGACACCTGTGCTAATTAGTTTGGCAGGTGTGTCCAATGAAAGGCAAGACTACTTAAGAAGGCTGTCTCACATTATTAAGCAGCCTACATTTTCTGCCAAAATGGGAAAGAAAAAGGATGTGTCGGCTGCTGAGAAGCAACAAATTGTGGAGTGTTTAGGTCAAGGCATGACTACAATCAACATTGTGCGATGATCAGGATGAAGTGTCTTGGCAATCAAGAAGTATGTAGCTGATTCACAGTACACACATGTGCGTGCTGATAAGGGCAAATTGAGGACTCTTTCCTACAGGCAATTACGTCAGGTTGAAAGAGCAGCGGCAAAAAAGCCTTGTCATAGCAGCAGACAAGTTTTTGAAGCTGCTTGTGCCTCCAACGTCCCCCGAACAACAAGATGCAGGGTCCTTCAGAGGTTTGCAGCTGTGCATACGCCATCCTGTCGACCTCGTCTATCCACTTCACACAAGCAGAAATGGCTCCAGTGGGCCAAACATTACATGAAGAATGATTTCAAAACTGTTTTGTTCACGGATGAGTGCCATGCAGCGCTCGATGGTCCAGATGGATGGAGTGGAGGATGGCTGGTTGATGGACACCCCACGCAAACACGGCTACAGCGCCAACAAGGAGGAGGTGGAGTAATGTTTTGGGCTGGAATCATGGGGAGAGAGATTGTCGGCCCCTTTAGGATCCCTGAAGGCGCTAAAGATGAACTCCATAATGTATGTGGATTTTCTCAAACAGCACTTCCTGCCATGGTTCAAGAAGAAGAACCGTGTATTTCACAGCAAGATCATTTTTCTGCATGATAATGCACCATCTCATGCTGCACATAAAACATCTGCATCTCTGGCTGATATGGGCATAAAAGGGGACAAACTTATGGTGTGACCCCCATGCTCCCCTGACCTCTACCCCATTCAGAACCTTTGGAGCATCATTAAAAGGAGTGTCTATGATGGCGGGAGGCAGTTCACATCTAAGCAACAGCTCTGGGAGGGTATTCTGTCCTCATGCAAAACAATTGAAGCAGAAACCATCCAAAACCTGACAAATTCAATGGACGAGAGAGTTCAGAAGCTCCTTTCGAACAAGGGGTCCTATGTGAAAATGTAACATCACCTAGAATAAAGTTTTGAGTTGAAAACTGTTTGATTTCAGTTTCTAACAACCTGCTAATGCTTATAATTTCAAAAATGACCATTTTTTTGGTCTTTATTAAAATGAAAAGGTTGATCGAAAAGTTTGGGGGATCTAAGAGTGTGGCAACCCAGTAGTCATGATTACTTCGAATTCTGACAATATTAGGGTCATGCTGCAGGTAGTGCAGCAAGAAGGCACTTATGTGTCTTGCGCATCTCGGAGCCCCAAAATTATTTTCCGGGCTAGATGCAGCTAAAAATTATTATTAATTTTAAATCTGGTGAAGCTTTAGTATAGATGGCCTAATAGGATCAGTGCTGCACACTGCTACAAAGCCCAAATTATTTTCCAGTCAAGATACAGATAAACATGATTAGTAATTTTAAATCTGGTGGAGCTTATTATAGATGGCCTAATAGAATCAGTGCTGCACACTGCTACAAAGCCCAAATTATTTTCCAGCCAAGATACAGATAAACATGATTAGTAATTTGAAAGCTTAAAACGGTTGGTAGGGTGATTTTAACCAATCATCAAGCTTTTACTCTCCCCAGGATGACACAGGGGTAGAAAAGTCATTTCGGATCCATGATTTGTTCATCTTTATGAACGTGAGTCTGTCTACATTATCAGTGGAGAGCCGCGTGCGCTTATCTGTCAGCACACCACCAGCAGCGCTGAACACACGTTCAGACAGAACGCTGGCTGCGGGGCATGACAAGATCTCCAAGGCGTAAGTGGCTAGCTCCAGCCATTTATCCAGATTGGAAGCCCAAAAAGAGCAAGGGTCCAGTGACACAGTCGTGGCTTCAATGTTTACTTGGAGATACTCCTGTACCATCGTCTCTAGGCGTTGACTATGTGTCAGACTTCTTGTCTCCTGTGGCCTTGCAAAGGATGGGCTAAAAAAGTGGTGAAATGATTCCGCAAAATTGATGTTACCAGCAGATACTGTGGTTCTGTTACGGTTTGAGTGCTGAACACTTGACGGTCCCACGGTTGGCAAGTTGGAACTGTGAGATTCACTACGTGCACCACTGGTATTTTGTAGAAAAGCACATGTAAGATTCTGCAACAGTCTCTGCTGATACTCCTGCATGCGTGCATCCCTTTCTATGGCAGGAATAATTTCTGCAAATTTACTTTTGTATCGGGGATCTAACAGTGTGGCAACCCAGTAGTCAGGATTATTTCTAATTCTCACAATTCGAGGGTCATGTTGCAGGTAGTGCAGCAAGAAGGCACTCATGTGTGTTGCGCATCCAGGAGCACCAAGTCCCTGTTGTGTTGGTGGCGAGGTAACAATCATGCTTCCTTCCTCTGTCCTCTCCCCCCAACCTCGCACAACAGAAATGTGATCAAGGTCTCCCTCATCTGATGAGTCTTCCATCAGTTCGTTCTCCACTTCTTCCTGGGCTCCTGCACCTTCCTCACTAGTTTGGCTGCTACCATGCGCCCTGGTAAAACCATCTCCCCCACCCTCACATGCCTGCCGCCTTGGTGCTGCCGACCGTCTGGACCTTGCAGATGTTAGCCCTTCCGCATACAACTCCTCCTCCTCTACTTCCTCCACCTCCTCTTGTGCCACCACTTGACTCCGAATTCTGTTTAACATGTGCTCCAGCATGTAAATCACCGGAATAGTCATGCTGATAATGGCATCGTCAGCACTAAACATCTTCGTCGCCATTTCAAAACTGTACAGAAGGGTGCATAGGTCCCTGATCTGAGACCACTCCTCCAGCGTGATTTGTCCCACGTCTGGATCTCGTTGGCCTAGGCTATACGTCAGAACGTATTGCACCAGGGCTTGTCGGTGCTGACACAGTCGCTGCAACATGTGCAGAGTTGAATTCCACCGGGTAGGCACATCGCATTTTAGCCGGTGAAGTGGCAGGCCCAATGACTTCTGTAGAGATGTAAGTCGCTGAGCTGCGGGATGCGAATGGCGAAAGTGAGCACACAGCGACCGTGCCCTCTGCAGAAGGCCATCTAGTCTGGGATAGTGGGCTAAAAATTGCTGGACAACCAGGTTCAACACGTGAGCCATACAAGGCACATGTGTGACATTGCCCCGGAGAAGGGCCGCACCCAGGTTTGCAGCATTGTCGCACACGGCCTTCCCTGGTTTCAGGTTCAGTGGAGACAACCATTCATGAAATTGGTTCTCCAGAGCTGACCACAACTCCTCAGCTGTGTGACTCACATTTCCCAGACATTTCAATGTAAAAACCGCCTGATGACGTTGAGCCCTACTGCCAGCATAGTAAGGAGGTGTGCAGGATCCCTTCTGCACAGTTAGAAAGCTTGTGGCATGACCAGACAGGCTTTGGGTGCAGGTGGAAGACCGAGAGGAGGTTGAGGAGGCAGAAGCAGTGGAGGAACTTTGACATAAAGAGGATTGACGCACAACTCGTGGGGACGGCAAGACTTGGACAGCAGCCCCTTGTCCTGCTGTCACCATAGTTACCCAGTGCCCAGTCAGCGACATGTAACGCCCCTGTCCATGCCTACTCGTCCAAGTGTCTGTGGTGAAATGCACCCTGTCACACACAGAGTTTCTCAAAGAAGCGGTGATGTTGTGTGCGACATGCTGGTGGAGCGCAGTCACACCTTTCTTTGAGAAGTAGTGCCGACTGGGCATCTGGTACTGGGGCACTGCGACGGACATAAGGTCTCGAAAATCCTCTGTGTCCACCAGGCGGAAGGGCAGCATTTCTGTAGCCAAGAACTTGCAGATGGTGAAATTCAACCTCTTAGCTTTCTCATGGCTAGGAGGAAATGGTCTTTTACTTGTCCACATCTGAGGGACCGAGGGCTGGCTATTGTGCTTAGACGGGGTTGATAAGGGTGTCCCCGGCAAACTGCCGGTCTGTGAGGAAGATGCAGGTGGACATGTTAGGTTGCCTTGATCCAAAGGTGATGCTATCGATGTCGGACAGCGCTCAACACCAGCTGGTGTTACCACCTCCAAAGAAAATGATGACCTGCCAATCACGCTGGCTGTTGCGGGTAAAGAGGTGGCAGGTCTGCGCCCCAAAACAGGTGTGACTGCTGTCCCCCCAGTCACAGAGGATGAAGAGGCCGCGGATGCACAAGATATGGCAGACGGTGGTTGGCCCGGCCGGCTAGGCCGCATTGTAGCACACTGAGCTTCCCACTGCAACTTATGCTTCATGTCCATGTGCCGGTTCATGCATGAAGTACTCAAACTATGTATTTTTTGGCCTCTACTTAGCTTTTGCTGACAAATGTTACAGATAACACGAGTTGGGTCATCTTTATCGATCTGAAAAAATGCCCAGGCTATGCAAGGCTTAGCACCCATGCGACCTGAAGAGCCACCACGACTTGTGGTGAGAGGCAGAGTTATGTTTGAGGATGCAGTTGTTGACGTGCTTCCAGTACTACGTCTCTGTCCAGGAAGGCGCAACCTGACCTCGTCGTCACTAGCATCTTCCTCCACCTCCTCTGCTGACCTCATCTCTTGGCTGGCTGTGGGTTGACAGTAAGTGGGATCTCCAACCTCATCATCATCACCCTGTGCGTTATCACACCCGTCGTCCTCAGAGCCAACCTGTTCCTGCCCTGACAAAAAACTAAAGTTGTCGCTCCAATCAGGTATTTGAGTCTTATCATCGTCTTCCTCATTGTCTCCACCAACAGGAGTTACAGTTTGGGAATGAGGGTCTACATTATGGTCAGAACCTTCTGCGTCTGGTCCTGGATCCGACTCATAAAGATTCTGGGCATCAGTGCAGATCATTTCCTTGTCTGGATTCACAGAAGCGCTGGAGTCGACCTCTGATTCCCAGGCTATAGTATGAGTAAACAGCTCTGCAGACTCAACCATCTGTTCTACCTCATACTCAGACGGGCAGCTGGAGATTTGGGAGCTGTGAGGAAGCAAGTGCGATTGGGGTGACACCTTTGAGGACTGGAGTATTTGTGATGTTGAAGTTGATGTGGAGGAGAGCCCACTTAAAGGAGCACTTGATATCCGTTGAAGCACCTGCTGTTTTTGTGCCTCATCTGGAATTTGTAGCAATTGGCGTGGCCGTAAGAAAGGGATCTTATCACATTGTCCGCTAAAAGAAGTAGACATTTTAGTTTGGCTGGAAGATGGTCTTTCTTCTGTAGATGTTACTGTTGCTTTAATACCTACCCCACGGACACAACCTTTTTTCCCCTTCCCAACACGCCTATTTCCCTTTCCACCAGCAGCAGGCCTTTTTCCACTCATTTTGGTGGTTAACTAATTAACAACTCTGGAGTTGTTTGCACAAAAAAACAATGGATGGGAACCGAGCAGAGCTGAGTGGCCAAACTGTGGTATTAGGCCAAAACTATTGGCTGGGTTAGATGCAGAAAAAAATTATATTCAATTTGCAACCTGATGGAGGTCAGTATAGATGGACTAATAGAGAAAGTCCCACACACTGCTAGAAGGCCAAATATTTTTTCAGAGCTAGATGCATATAAAAATTATTTTTAATTTGCAACCTGATGGAGGTCAGTATAGATGGACTAATAGAGAAAGTCCCACACACTGCTAGAAGGCCAAATATTTTTTCAGAGCTAGATGCAGATAAAAATTATTTTTAATTTGCAACCTGATGGAGGTCAGTATAGATGGACTAATAGAGAAAGTCCCACACACTGCTAGAAGGCCAAATATTTTTTCAGAGCTAGATGCAGAAAAAAATTATATTCAGTTTGCAACCTGATGGAGGTCAGTATAGATGGACTAATAGAGAATGTCCCACACACTGCTAGAAGGCCAAATATTTTTTCAGAGCTAGATGCAGATAAAAATTATTTTTAATTTGCAACCTGATGGAGGTCAGTATAGATGGACTAATAGAGAAAGTCCCACACACTGCTAGAAGGCCAAATATTTTTTCAGAGCTAGATGCAGAAAAAAATTATATTCAGTTTGCAACCTGATGGAGGTCAGTACAGATGGACTAATAGAGAAAGTCCCACACACTGCTAGAAGGCCAAATATTTTTTCTGAGCTAGATGCAGAAAAAAATATATTCAGTTTGCAACCTGATGGAGGTCAGTATAGATGGACTAATACAACAAGTACCACACACAGCTAGAAGCCCAATATTTTTTCAGAGGTAGATGCAGAAAAAAATATATTCAGTTTGCAACCTGATGGAGGTCTGTATAGATGGATTAATAGAACAAGTCCCACACACAGCTAGAAGCCCAATATTTTTTCAGAGGTAGATGCAGAAAAAAATATATTCAGTTTGCAACCTGATGGAGGTCAGTATAGATGGACTAATACAACAAGTCCCACACACAGTTAGAAGCCCAATATTTTTTCAGAGGTAGATGCAGAAAAAAATATATTCAGTTTGCAACCTGATGGAGGTCTGTATAGATGGATTAATAGAACAAGTCCCACACACAGCTAGAAGCCCAATATTTTTTCAGAGGTAGATGCAGAAAAAATATATTCAGTTTGCAACCTGATGGAGGTCAGTATAGATGGACTAATACAACAAGTCCCACACACAGCTAGAAGCCCAATATTTTTTCAGAGGTAGATGCAGAAAAAAATATATTCAGTTTGCAACCTGATGGAGGTCAGTATAGATGGATTAATAGAACAAGTCCCACACACAGCTAGAAGCCCAATATTTTTTCAGAGGTAGATGCAGAAAAAAATATATTCAGTTTGCAACCTGATGGAGGTCAGTATAGATGGATTAATAGAACAAGTCCCACACACAGCTAGAAGCCCAATATTTTTTCAGAGGTAGATGCAGAAAAAAATATATTCAGTTTGCAACCTGATGGAGGTCAGTATAGATGGACTAATACAACAAGTCCCACACACAGCTAGAAGCCCAATATTTTTTCAGAGGTAGATGCAGAAAAAAATATATTCAGTTTGCAACCTGATGGAGGTCTGTATAGATGGATTAATAGAACAAGTCCCACACACAGCTAGAAGCCCAATATTTTTTCAGAGGTAGATGAAGAAAAAAATATATGCAGTTTGCAACCTGATGGAGGTCAATATAGATGGACTAATACAACCAGTCCCACACACAGCTAGAAGCCCAATATTTTTTCAGAGCTAGATGCAGAAAAAAATTATATTCAATTTGCAAACTGATGGAGGTCAGTATAGATGGACTAATAGAATGATGCTATGCCTAAAAGATTTTACTTCACTAGGTGCAGTAAAAAAATTGGTATTCTATACACAGGTGGTATATCTTGCAACACAGATAGGCTACTCCACTGACTAACACACTCTGCAATAGGCCAAAAAGGATTAGCTTTGCTAGATTCAGCCAAATGCTGTGAAAAAAACTTGCACAGCACTGGCACAGACCTGCCTGGCAAAAACTGATAAGAACTGATGTAACCTAGTCCTGAAAAGGACTCCAATTACAATTAGTCTTTACTCCCACAATCTATCTATTTAAGAGCACAGACCTGCCTGATAAAAGTCATAGGAAATGCTGTAACCTAGTCCTTAAAAGGACTGCAATCACAACTATTCCCTACTCCCAAGCTATCTGTAGATTTGTGCGAAAATTGGCTTGAAATTAACAAGGTATAGCGCACACAGCAACAGCGGTGCCGTCTAACACGCAGCTGCAGCAGTGAGAAAATGGTGGCGATGGGGAAAATGGCTTGGTCTTATAGGGCAAGGACATGTGACATACACTGCCAATGACACATGCCCTTGCTTGTGTGAAAAAAAGCACTTCGCTCCGTGTGTGCGCTGCTGATAGGCTGACAGATTGCACCTCCCCACTGTAAATGCGGGAAAGAGAAAAAAAAAATGGAGATCTTCATTGTTCCTGCAGAGATCCATCCCCTGCCCCTCCCCCCACCCCGCTGTACACTCAAACTGCGTATTAACATTAATTTTCATCATTACTGAGAAAAAATCCAGTTATGATTTTGGTGCACGAACAGTTATCGAACATAACCTCGAACAGCCGAATTTTTCTCAAATTGTTCGTGTTCGCCGAACGGCTCGAACACCGCGCAAAACAGCTTGAATTTGAGATTGGCGAACAGTTCGAGTAGAACAACGCTCATCTCTACTCATATTCCAGTAATAGTTGAAGGTATTGGCTGAATTCAAACAGATAGCATCTCACCCTCTTTGAATCTTCTTTAGCATGCTAAAATGATCAGGAAAAAGCAAAAAATTTCAGAATTCCACCATTCCAAGCAGAGAAATGACTCTTTGTGTGATGACATTATTCATTCATTTTAGCCATTGAATACCGTCCTGTTACTCATATACCTTAAATGGTTGAAGGTATTGGCTGAATGCAAACAGATAGCAGCTCACCCTCTTTGTATCTTCTTTAGTATGATAACGGAGCAGGAAAAAGCAAAAAATATCAGAATTCCACCTTTCCAAGCAGAGAAATGACTCTTTGTGTGATGATATTATTCATTCATTTTAGCCATTGAATACCGTCCTGTTACTCATATACCTTAAATGGTTGAAGGTATTGGCTGAATGCAAACAGATAGCAGCTCACCCTCTTTGTATCTTCTTTAGTATGCTAACGGAGCAGGAAAAAGCAAAAAATGTCAGAATTTCACCTTTCAAAGCAGAGAAATGACTGTTTGTGCCATGACATTATTCATTCATTTTCGCCATTGAAAAACGTCCTGTTACTCATGTACCAGAGAAGGTTGAAGGTATTGGCTGAACACAATAAGATAGTAGGCCACCCTCTTTGAATCTTCTTTAGCATGATAAAAAAAGCAGGGAAAAGCAAAACATTTCAGAATTCCACCTTACAAAGCAAAGAAATGACTGTTTGTGCAATGACATTATTAATTGATTTTAGCCATTGAAAACCATCCTGTTACTCATATACCAGAAATGGTTGAAGGTATTGACTGAACGCAAACTGATAGCAGCTCACCCTCTTTGAATCTTCTTTAGCATGCTAAAAGGAGGAGGAAAAAAAAATTTCAGAATTCCACCATTCAAAGCAGAGGAATGACTGTTTGTGCAATGACATTATACATTGATTTTAGCCATTGAAAAATGTCCTGTTACACATATACCAGAAAGGGTTGACGCTATTGGCTGAACACAAAAAGATAGCAGCTCACCCTCTTTGAATCTTCTTTAGCATGAAAAAGGGAGCAGGAAAAAGCAAAAAAATTCAGAATTCCACCTTTTAAAGCAGATCAATGACTGTTTGTGAAATGACATTATTCTTTGATTTTAGCCATTGATAAAACGTCCTGTTACTCATATACCAGAATTGGTTGAAGGTATTGGCTGAGCGCAAACACATAGCAGCTCACCCTCTTTGAATCTTCTTTAGCATGCTAAAAGTAGTAGGAAAAATCAAAAATTTTTCAGAATTCTACCTTTCCAAGCAGAGAAATGACTGTGCAATGATATTATTCATTTATTTTAGCCATTGAAAACCGTCCTGTTACTCATATACCAGAAGTGGTTCAAGGTATTGGCTGAACGCAAACAGATAGCATAGGACCCTCTTTGAAGCTTCTTTACTATGTAAAAGGAGCAGGAAAAAGCAAAACATTTCAGAATTCCACATTTCCAAGCAGAGAAATGACTGTTTGTGTAATGACATTATTCATTGATTTTAGCCATTGAAAACCGTCCTGTTACTCATATTCCAGAAATAGTTGAAGGTATTGGCAGAATTCAAACAGATTGAAGCTCACTCTCTTTGAATCTTGTTTAGCATGCTAAAAGGAGCAGGAAAAAGCAAAAATTTTCAGAATTCCACCTTTCCAAGCAGAGAAATGACTGTTTGTGTAATGACATTATTCATTCATTTTAGCCATTGAATACCGTCCTGTTACTCATATACCTTAAATGGTTGAAGGCATTGGCTGAACGCAAACAGATAGCAGCTCACACTCTTTGAATCTTCTTTAGCATGCTAATAGGAGCAGGAAAAAGGAATAAAAAACAGAATTCCACCTTTCCAAGCAGAGAAATGACTGTTTGTGAAATGACATTATTCAATGATTTTAGCCATTGAAAACCGTCCTGTTACTCATATACCAGAAATGGTTGAAGGTATTGGCTCAACACAAAGAGATAGCAGCTCACCCTCTTTGAATCTTCTTTAGCATGCTAAAATGAGCAGGAAAAAGCAAAAAAATTCAGAATTCCTCCTTTCCAAGCAGAGAAATGACTGTTTGTGCAATGACATTATTCATTGATTTTAGCCATTGAAAACCGTCCTGTTACTTATATACCAGAAATGGTAGAAGGTGATGGCTGAATGCAAACAGACAGCAACTCACCCTCTTTGAATCTTCTTTAGCACGCTAAAAAAAGCAGGAAAAAGCAAAAAAAATTCAGAATTTCACCTTTCCAAGCAGAGAAATGATTGTTTGTGCAATGACATTATTCATTCATTTTAGCCATTAAAACCGTCCTGTTACGCATATGCCAGAAATAGTTGAATGTATTGGCTGAACACAAAAAGATAGTAGGCCACCCTCTTTGAATCTTCTTTAGCATGATAAAAAGAGCAGGAAAAACCAAAAAATTTCAGAATTCCACCATTCAAAGCAGAGTAATGACTGTTTGTGTAATGACATTATTTATTGATTTAAGCCATTGAAAAATGTCCTGTTACACATATACCAGAAATGGTTGAAGGCATTGGCTGAACACAAAAAGATAGGAGGCCACCCTCTTTGAATCTTCTTTAGCGTGATAAAAAGAGTAGGAAAAAGAAAAAAAATTCAGAATTCCACCTTTCCAAGCTGAGAAATGACTGTTTGTGCAATGACATTATTCATTGATTTCAGCCATTGAAAACCGTCCTGTTACTCAAATACCAGAAATGGTAGACGGTGATGGCTGAACGCAAACAGATTGCAGTTCACCCTCTTTGAATTTCTTTTGCATGCTAAAATGAGCAGGAAAAGGCAAAAAATTTCAGAATTCCACCTTTCCAACAGAGAAATGACTGTTTGTGCAATGACATCATTCATTGATTTTAACTAGTGTTGAGCCACCCCCGTAGTGTTCGAGTTCGGTTTGGTTCGTCGAACACCCGTGTGTTCGTCGAACTGTTCGTCGAACACCTTCGAACACCATTAAAACCAATGGCAGGCAAACAAAAACACACAGAAACACATAGAAAACACCTTCAAAGGTGTCAAAAAGCTGACAAACTGCTCAGAAGACACAACTAACACATGGAAAAGTGACAAGTACATATAGTCATGCGAAAAGAAAAGAGGTGGAGGAGTAAAAGGAGGGGGAGACACAAATATAGGCATGTCATGCCCTTCTAAAATCCAAAAAGTGAGAAGCCGACACGTTCAGTCCGCTCCTGCCCGTGCCACCTCCGTGTCGCCGGGTTTGTGCCAGAGCCGCGGTGAACCCTGACGGCCAGCCCCCTCTCCCAATACTGGTGCCTGTCCGCTGGTGGTTCGAGTGAGCCCCCCTGTGGTGGAGGCAGCTCTAAGCTTTTTAATTTAAATTGTCTCTCTAATTTGAATGAATACACTTTAAATCCATTTACAAGGATCTATTGGAGGGCAAGTCTCATGCCAGCAGCCGCGTAATTCCAGCTCCAGTAGCGTCCACTAAAGCTGCTGCAGTTAAAAAGCTTTTAGAAGGATCGAGCTCGGCTGTCCACCGCAAGGCATCCTACTGCCAGTCCCAGCCCCTATGCCTTGGGGTGCCTCCTGATGCTCTTCACTGAGTATCCCGTGGTCCCGAAGCATTTCCTTTGAAAAAATTAAGTGTCCAAACTACAGGTGGTGTAGCTTGCTTAACAGCCGGGATAATCCGCTGACTAGCAGACACTGCTACTAGGCACAAAGTATTTCCTGGGCTAGATGCAGTTAAAAATTTGTAATTAGATACTCTCGTTGGATGCTGAGAAAGCATTCCATAGAGTCTCCTGGCACGCCATATATGATTCTCTTAAAAAGCTTCGGGTAGGGGTCTAGGGGACCCTTTTATAGCCAAAATCACGGCCCTGTATCACAATACGTCACCTAGGCTGAAGATAAATGGAACTGTAGCACCCTGAGGGCTCGGTTGCTACAGAGGTATTGCACCTCACCCAGAGGTGTGATATCTCACTCTCAGGTAAGGATGGAGTGTGGATCAGGACCCGACACCTGCATGCATTACACCACATTGCCATGGGGCAGGGCGACCAATATGCCTCTGAGATGGGCACGACAGTCCCTGTCCCTGGCTGGAGTGGGGGGAGGCAACACTGAGGAAGGGGAACCCTGTAGTGCAGGAGCAGGGAGGAAGCAGTTCCTGGGTGCATTGAGAAGGGAGTATAAAAGGTGGGCACCATCTTAGTTCAGTGCAGAGAAGTCTGAGCAGAAGTGGCAGGGAGCAGGGGCTCTGCATGAGCTCTGCTCCGCAGGCGGGCCTAATAACAGAGGCCCAGGCCTGGAAGAGGGAGAAGGAAGGAAGAGGAATGGAGAAGGCTCCAGGAACGAGGAATGAAGAGATCCCAGGGGTGCGGACGGGCGAGTCGCCACCGCACGCCCGAATCCACCTGCGTGGAGGGGTCAGGCCAAAGGGGGAGACCGGTCCCCGAAACTAGTGGAGGCAGGAAACGACCCTCAGCTAGAAACCAGAGGCTCTGACATTTTATGTGGCGCAGCCCCTCGCTACACCCGCTAGGAAGGCACCACATAGGGTCAAGGAAACTGGCGCCAAGTTTACCAAGAGGAGGCCCGAGGCAGCCGGACAGAAGGGTTGGTAAGAAAGGCCAGACAAAGGACACACAAAGTGGGTCCTGTGAAGCGCTCCAAAGTTATCTGGGAGTTGTCTGAGCCCCTCACCTGGTGAGCACAGTACGACGTGGGTAGCCGTTACCTGCAGACGTGGTCTGGATAATAAGAACTGTGAGTAAAGGCCCTGGACTGCATCACTGACTCCGTGTCGTTACTGCTGCTGCCCTGCACCATCACCCCCATCCTCAGCATACACTGCCCTGAGGCTATACTCCTCCCGTGGGGAGTTATGCTATGCTCTGCTGCACCCACAACACCAGCCTCAGTGGTCTGCCCTGCAGCGGCGGTTCACTCTGACCGCAATCCACAGGTGGCGTAGTCGGACATTTAAACATCAAAACCACATAAATAGTTCCGCCACTGGTTTGACCACCCTGAGCCACGGAACCGGGTCGCCGCCACGAAGACTACAACCACCAGCATCCACCAAAAAGGGTCTGGCTCCGGGTGTCCCAAGGCCCAGGGGGTGTATCAGAACATTTTCATCACCTTTCACAATCACCAATGGGACAAGGCAGGGATGTCCTTTGTCCCCTCTCTTATACATCCTAGTGACGGAGCACCTGCTCTCATCAATTCGCCATAACCCCAATATTAGGTGGATTGAGGTGGGAGGCACCGAGTACAAGTGCTCTCTATTTGCTGATGATGTCCTAGTATATATCACTCAATCACATATATCCATCCATGCTGTTATGGCTGAAATAGATCACTTTGTTACATGGTCAAATTTTAAAATCAATGCAGCGAAGTCTGAGGCCCTCGATGTCTCCCTCCCCAAATCCATATAGGATTCCATCCAGTCCAACTTTCCCTTTGCCTGGCCCTCACAGGGTATCAAATACTTAGGAATTCCTATTCATAGAGACCTCTCCCATCTATGTTATCTTACTTTTGGGCCCTTTATTGAACAACTCCATACAGACCACGGTTGGCAAGTTAGAACTGTAAGATTCACTACGTGAACCACTGGTGTTTTGTGGAAAAGCACATGTACACTGTGTTCCAAATTATTATGCAAAAAGTGTTTAGGAGTGATAAGGGAAGAATTTGTTTGTCAGTTAAACTCATTGATGGTGATGTGTGTCAGGGCTCTTTATATCACTGTAAGCAATTGCAGACACCTGTGCTAATTAGTTTGGCAGGTGTGTCCAATGAAAGGCAAGACTATTTAAGAAGGCTGTCTCACATTATTAAGCAGCCTACATTTTCTGCCAAAATGGGAAAGAAAAAGGATGTGTCGGCTGCTGAGAAGCAACAAATTGTGGAGTGTTTAGGTCAAGGCATGACTACAATCAACATTGTGCGATGATCAGGATGAAGTGTCTTGGCAATCAAGAAGTATGTAGCTGATTCACAGTACACACGTGTGCGTGCTGATAAGGGCAAATTGAGGACTCTTTCCTACAGGCAATTACGTCAGGTTAAAAGAGCAGCGGCAAAAAAGCCTTGTCATAGCAGCAAACAAGTTTTTGAAGCTGCTGGTGCCTCCAACGTCCCCCGAACAACAAGATGCAGGGTCCTTCAGAGGTTTGCAGCTGTGCATACGCCATCCTGTCGACCTCCTCTATCCACTTCACACAAGCAGAAACGGCTCCAGTGGGCTAAACATTACATGAAGACTGATTTCAAAACTGTTTTGTTCACGGATGAGTGCCGTGCAGCGCTCGATGGTCCAGATGGATGGAGTGGAGGATGGCTGGTTGATGGACACCCCACGCAAACACGGCTACAGCGCCAACAAGGAGGAGGTGGAGTAATGTTTTGGGCTGGAATCATGGGGAGAGAGATTGTCGGCCCCTTTAGGATCCCTGAAGGCGCTAAAGATGAACTCCATAATGTATGTGGATTTTCTCAAACAGCACTTCCTGCCATGGTTCAAGAAGAAGAACCGTGTATTTCACAGCAAGGTCATTTTTTTGCATGATAATGCACCATCTCATGCTGCACATAAAACATCTGCATCTCTGGCTGATATGGGCATAAAAGGGGACAAACTTATGGTGTGACCCCCATGCTCCCCTGACCTCTACCCCATTCAGAACCTCTGGAGCATCATCAAAAGGAGTGTCTATGATGGCGGGAGGCAGTTCACATTTAAGCAACACCTCTGGGAGGGTATTCTGTCCTCATGCAAAACAATTGAAGCAGAAACCATCCAAAACCTGACAAATTCAATGGACGAGAGAGTTCAGAAGCTCCTTTCGAACAAGGGGTCCTATGTGAAAATGTAACATCACCTAGAATAAAGTTTTGAGTTGAAAACTGTTTGATTTCAGTTTCTAATAACCTGCTAATGCTTATAATTTCAAAAATGACCATTTTTTTGGTCTTTATTAAAATGAAAAGGTTGATCGAAAAGTTTGGGGGATCTAAGAGTGTGGCAACCCAGTAGTCATGATTACTTCGAATTCTGACAATATGAGGGTCATGTTGCAGGTAGTGCAGCATGAAGGCACTTATGTGTCTTGCGCATCTCGGAGCCCCAAAATTATTTTCCGGGCTAGATGCAGCTAAAAATTATTATTAATTTTAAATGTGGTGGCGCTTAGTATAGATGGCCTAATAGGATCAGTGCTGCACACTGCTACAAAGCCCAAATTATTTTCCAGCCAAGATACAGATAAACATGATTAGTAATTTTAAATCTGGTGGAGCTTATTATAGATGGCCTAATAGAATCAGTGCTGCACACTGCTACAAAGCCCAAATTATTTTCCAGCCAGGATACAGATAAACATGATTAGTAATTTGAAAGCTTAAAACGGTTGGTAGGGTGATTTTAACCAATCATCAAGCTTTTACTCTCCCCAGGATGACACAGGGGTAGAAAAGTCGTTTCGGATCCATGATTTGTTCATCTTTATGAACGTGAGTCTGTCTACATTATCAGTGGAGAGGCGCGTGCGCTTATCTGTCAGCACACCACCAGCAGCGCTGAACACACGTTCAGACAGAACGCTGGCTGCGGGGCATGACAAGATCTCCAAGGCGTAAGTGGCTAGCTCTGGCCATTTATCCAGATTGGAAGCCCAAAAAGAGCAAGGGTCCAGTGACACAGTCATGGCTTCCATGTTTACTTGGAGATACTCCTGTACCATTGTCTCTAGGCGTTGACTATGTGTCAGACTTCTTGTCTCCTGTGGCCTTGCAAAGGATGGGCTAAAAAAGTGGTGAAATGATTCCGCAAAATTGATGTTACCAGCAGATACTGTGGTTCTGTTACGGTTTGAGTGCTGAACACTTGACGGTCCCACGGTTGGCAAGTTGGAACTGTGAGATTCACTACGTGCACCACTGGTGTTTTGTGGAAAAGCACATGTAAGATTCTGCAACAGTCTCTGCTGATACTCCTGCATGCGTGCATCCCTTTCTATGACAGGAATAATTTCGGCAAATTTACTTTTGTATTGGGGATCTAACAGTGTGGCAACCCAGTAGTCAGGATTATTTCTAATTCTCACAATTCTAGGGTCATGTTGCAGGTAGTGCAGCAAGAAGGCACTCATGTGTGTTGCGCATCCAGGAGCACCAAGTCCCTGTTGTGTTGGTGGCGAGGTAACAATCATGCTTCCTTCCTCTGTCCTCTCCCCCCAAACCTCGCACAACAGAAATGTGATCAAGGTCTCCCTCATCTGATGAGTCTTCCATCAGTTCGTCCTCCACTTCTTCCTGGGCTCCTGCACCTTCCTCACTAGTTTGGCTGCTACCATGCGCCCTGGTAAAACCATCTCCCCCACCCTCACATGCCTGCCGCCTTGGTGCTGCCGACCGTCTGGACCTTGCAGATGTTAGCCCTTCCGCATACAACTCCTCCTCCTCTACTTCCTCCACCTCCTCTTGTGCCACCACCTGACTCCAAATTCTGTTTAACATGTGCTCCAGCATGTAAATCACCGGAATAGTCATGCTGATAATGGCATCGTCAGCACTAAACATCTTCGTCGCCATTTCAAAACTGTGCAGAAGGGTGCATACGTCCCTGATCTGAGACCACTCCTCCAGTGTGATTTGCCCCACCTCTGGATCTCGTTGGCCCAGGCTATACGTCAGAACGTATTGCACCAGGGCTTTTCGGTGCTGCCACAGTCGCTGCAACATGTGCAGAGTTGAATTCCACCGGGTAGGCACATCGCATTTTAGCCGGTGAAGTGGCAGGCCCAACGACTTCTGTAGAGATGTAAGTCGCTGAGCTGCGGGATGCGAACGGCGGAAGTGAGCACACAGCGACCGTGCCCTCTGCAGAAGGCCATCTAGTCTGGGATAGTGGGCTAAAAATTGCTGGACAACCAGGTTCAACACGTGAGCCATACAAGGCACGTGTGTGACATTGCCCCGGCGAAGGGCCGCACCCAGGTTTGCAGCATTGTCGCACACGGCCTTCCCTGGTTTCAGGTCCAGTGGAGACAACCATTCATGAAATTGGTTCTCCAGAGCTGACCACAACTCCTCAGCTGTGTGACTCACATTTCCCAGACATTTCAAAGTAAAAACTGCCTGATGACGTTGAGCCCTACTGCCAGCATAGTAAGGAGGTGTGCAGGATCCCTTCTGCGCAGTTAGAAAGCTTGTGGCATGACCAGACAGGCTTTGGGTGCAGGTGGAAGACCGAGAGGAGGTTGAGGAGGCAGAAGCAGTGGAGGAACTTTGACATAAAGAGGATTGACGCACAACTCGTGGGGACGGCAAGACTTGGACAGCAGCCCCTTGTCCTGCTGTCACCATAGTTACCCAGTGCCCAGTCAGCGACATGTAACGCCCCTGTCCATGCCTACTCGTCCAAGTGTCTGTGGTGAAATGCACCCTGTCACACACAGAGTTTCTCAAAGAAGCGGTGATGTTGTGTGCGACATGCTGGTGGAGCGCAGGCACACCTTTCTTTGAGAAGTAGTGCCGACTGGGCATCTGGTACTGGGGCACTGCGACGGACATAAGGTCTCGAAAATCCTCTGTGTCCACCAGGCGGAAAGGCAGCATTTCTGTAGCCAAGAGCTTGCAGATGGTGAAATTCAACCTCTTAGCTTTCTCATGGCTAGGAGGAAATGGTCTTTTACTTGTCCACATCTGAGGGACCGAGGGCTGGCTATTGTGCTTAGACGGGGTTGATAAGGGTGTCCCCGGCAAACTGCCGGTCTGTGAGGAAGATGCAGGCGGACATGTTAGATTTCCTTGATCCAAAGGTGGTGTTATCGATGTCGGATAGCGCTCAACACCAGCTGGTGTTACCACCTCCAAAGAAAATGATGACCTGCCAATCACGCTGGCTGTTGCGGGTAAAGAGGTGGCAGGTCTGCGCCCCAAAACAGGTGTGACTGCTGTCCCCCCAGTCACAGAGGATGAAGAGGCCGCGGATGCACAAGATATGGCAGACGGTGGTTGGCCCGGCCGACTAGGCCGCATTGTAGCACACTGAGCTTCCCACTGCAACTTATGCTTCATGTCCATGTGCCGGTTCATGCATGAAGTACTCAAACTATGTATTTTTTGGCCTCTACTTAGCTTTTGCTGACAAATGTTACAGATAACACGAGTTGGGTCATCTTTATCGATCTGAAAAAATGCCCAGGCTATGCAAGGCTTAGCACCCATGCGACCTGAAGAGCCACCACGGCTTGTGGTGAGAGGCAGAGTTGTGTTTGAGGATGCAGTTGTTGACGTGCTTCCAGTACTACGTCTCTGTCCAGGAAGGCGCAACCTGACCTCGTCGTCACTAGCATCTTCCTCCACCTCCTCTGCTGACCTCATCTCTTGGCTGACTGTGGGTTGACAGTAAGTGGGATCTCCAACCTCATCATCATCACCCTGTGCGTTATCACACCCGTCGTCCTCAGAGCCAACCTGTTCCTGCCCTGACAAAAAACTAAAGTTGTCGCTCCAATCAGGTATTTGAGTCTCATCATCGTCTTCCTCATTGTCTCCACCAACAGGAGTTACAGTTTGGGAATGAGGGTCTACATTATGGTCAGAACCTTCTGCGTCTGGTCCTGGATCCGACTCATAAAGATTCTGGGCATCAGTGCAGATCATTTCCTCGTCTGGATTCACAGAAGCGCTGGAGTCGACCTCTGATTCCCAGGCTATAGTATGAGTAAACAGCTCTGCAGACTCAACCATCTGTTCTACCTCATACTCAGATGGGTAGCTGGAGATTTGGGAGCTGTGAGGACACAAGTGCCATTGGGGTGACACCTTTGAGGACTGGAGTATTTGTGATGTTGAAGTTGATGTGGAGGAGAGCCCACTTAAAGGAGCACTTGATATCCGTTGAAGCACCTGCTGTTTTTGTGCCTCATCTGGAATTTGTAGCGATTGGCGTGGCCGTAAGAAAGGGATCTTATCACATTCTCCGCTAAAAGAAGTAGACATTTTAGTTTGGCTGGAAGATGGTCTTTCTTCTGCAGATGTTACTGTTGCTTTAACACCTACCCCACGGACACAACCTTTTTTCCCCTTCCTAACATACCTATTCCCCTTTCCACCAGCAGCAGGCCTTTTTCCACTCATTTTGGTGGTTAACTAATTCACAACTCTGGATTTGTTTGCACAAAAAAAAATGGATGGGAACCGAGCAGAGCTGAGTGGCCAAACTGTGGTATTAGGCCAAAACTATTGGCTGGGTTAGATGGAGAAAAAAATTATATTCGATTTGCAACCTGATGGAGGTCAGTTTAGATGGACTAATAGAACAAGTCCCACACACAGCTAGAAGCCCAAATATTTTTTCAGTGGTAGATGCAGAAAAAAAATATATTCAGTTTGCAACCTGATGGAGGTCAGTATAGATGGACTAATAGAGAAAGTCCCACACACTGCTAGAAGGCCAAATATTTTTTCAGAGCTAGATGCAGACAAAAAATTATTTTGAATATGCAACCTGATGGAGGTCAGTATAGGTGGACTAATAGAACAAGTCCCACACACAGCTAGAAGCCCAAATATTTTTTCAGAGGTAGATGCAGAAAAAATTATATTCAGTTTGCAACCTGATGGAGGTCTGTATAGATGGATTAATAGAACAAGTCCCACACACAGCTAGAAGCCCAATATTTGTTCAGAGGTAGATGCAGAAAAAAAATTATTTTTAATTTGCAACCTGATGGAGGTCAGTATAGATGGACTAATAGAGAAAGTCCCACACACTGCTAGAAGGCCAAATATTTTTTCAGATCTAGATGCAGAAAAAAATTATATTCAGTTTGCAACCTGATGGAGGTCAGTATAGATGGACTAATAGAACAAGTCCCACACACAGCTAGAAGCCCAAATATTTTTTCAGAGGTAGATGCAGATAAAAATTATTTTTAATTTGCAACCTGATGGAGGTCAGTATAGATGGACTAATAGAGAAAGTCCCACACACTGCTAGAAGGCCAAATATTTTTTCAGAGCTAGATGCAGATAAAAATTATTTTTAATTTGCAACCTGATGGAGGTCAGTATAGATGGACTAATAGAGAAAGTCCCACACACTACTAGAAGGCCAAATATTTTATCAGAGCTAGATGCAGAAAAAAATTATATTCAGTTTGCAACCTGATGGAGGTCAGTATAGATGGACTAATAGAACAAGTCCCACACACAGCTAGAAGCCCAAATATTTTTTCAGAGGTAGATGCAGATAAAAATTATTTTTAATTTGCAACCTGATGGAGGTCAGTATAGATGGACTAATAGAGAAAGTCCCACACACTGCTAGAAGGCCAAATATTTTTTCAGAGCTAGATGCAGATAAAAATTATTTTTAATTTGCAACCTGATGGAGGTCAGTATAGATGGACTAATAGAGAAAGTCCCACACACTACTAGAAGGCCAAATATTTTTTCAGAGCTAGATGCAGAAAAAAATTATATTCAGTTTGCAACCTGATGGAGGTCAGTATAGATGGACTAATAGAACAAGTCCCACACACAGCTAGAAGCCCAAATATTTTTTCAGAGGTAGATGCAGATAAAAATTATTTTTAATTTTCAACCTGATGGAGGTCAGTATAGATGGACTAATAGAGAAAGTCCCACACACTGCTAGAAGGCCAAATATTTTTTCAGAGCTAGATGCAGATAAAAATTATTTTTAATTTGCAACCTGATGGAGGTCAGTATAGATGGACTAATAGAGAAAGTCCCAGACACTGCTAGAAGGCCAACTATTTTTTCAGAGCTAGATGCAGAAAAAAATTATATTCAGTTTGCAACCCGATGGAGGTCTGTATAGATGGATTAATAGAACAAGTCCCACACACAGCTAGAAGCCCAATATTTTTTCAGAGCTAGATGCAGAAAAAAATTATATTCAGTTTGCAACCTGATGGAGGTCAGTATAGATGGACTAATAGAACAAGTCCCACACACAGCTAGAAGCCCAAATATTTTTTCAGAGGTAGATGCAGATAAAAATTATTTTTAATTTGCAACCTGATGGAGGTCAGTATAGATGGACTAATAGAGAAAGTCCCACACACTGCTAGAAGGCCAAATATTTTTTCAGATCTAGATGCAGATAAAAATTATTTTTAATTTGCAACCTGATGGAGGTCAGTATAGATGGACTAATAGAGAAAGTCCCACACACTGCTAGAAGGCCAAATATTTTTTCAGAGCTAGATGCAGACAAAAAATTATTTTGAATATGCAACCTGATGGAGGTCAGTATAGGTGGACTAATAGAACAAGTCCCACACACAGCTAGAAGCCCAAATATTTTTTCAGAGGTAGATGCAGAAAAAATTATATTCAGTTTGCAACCTGATGGAGGTCTGTATAGATGGATTAATAGAACAAGTCCCACACACAGCTAGAAGCCCAATATTTGTTCAGAGGTAGATGCAGAAAAAAAATTATTTTTAATTTGCAACCTGATGGAGGTCAGTATAGATGGACTAATAGAGAAAGTCCCACACACTGCTAGAAGGCCAAATATTTTTTCAGAGCTAGATGCAGAAAAAAATTATATTCAGTTTGCAACCTGATGGAGGTCAGTATAGATGGACTAATAGAACAAGTCCCACACACAGCTAGAAGCCCAAATATTTTTTCAGAGGTAGATGCAGATAAAAATTATTTTTAATTTGCAACCTGATGGAGGTCAGTATAGATGGACTAATAGAGAAAGTCCCACACACTGCTAGAAGGCCAAATATTTTTTCAGAGCTAGATGCAGATAAAAATTATTTTTAATTTGCAACCTGATGGAGGTCAGTATAGATGGACTAATAGAGAAAGTCCCACACACTACTAGAAGGCCAAATATTTTATCAGAGCTAGATGCAGAAAAAAATTATATTCAGTTTGCAACCTGATGGAGGTCAGTATAGATGGACTAATAGAACAAGTCCCACACACAGCTAGAAGCCCAAATATTTTTTCAGAGGTAGATGCAGATAAAAATTATTTTTAATTTGCAACCTGATGGAGGTCAGTATAGATGGACTAATAGAGAAAGTCCCACACACTGCTAGAAGGCCAAATATTTTTTCAGAGCTAGATGCAGATAAAAATTATTTTTAATTTGCAACCTGATGGAGGTCAGTATAGATGGACTAATAGAGAAAGTCCCACACACTACTAGAAGGCCAAATATTTTTTCAGAGCTAGATGCAGAAAAAAATTATATTCAGTTTGCAACCTGATGGAGGTCAGTATAGATGGACTAATAGAACAAGTCCCACACACAGCTAGAAGCCCAAATATTTTTTCAGAGGTAGATGCAGATAAAAATTATTTTTAATTTTCAACCTGATGGAGGTCAGTATAGATGGACTAATAGAGAAAGTCCCACACACTGCTAGAAGGCCAAATATTTTTTCAGAGCTAGATGCAGATAAAAATTATTTTTAATTTGCAACCTGATGGAGGTCAGTATAGATGGACTAATAGAGAAAGTCCCAGACACTGCTAGAAGGCCAACTATTTTTTCAGAGCTAGATGCAGAAAAAAATTATATTCAGTTTGCAACCCGATGGAGGTCTGTATAGATGGATTAATAGAACAAGTCCCACACACAGCTAGAAGCCCAATATTTTTTCAGAGCTAGATGCAGAAAAAAATTATATTCAGTTTGCAACCTGATGGAGGTCAGTATAGATGGACTAATAGAACAAGTCCCACACACAGCTAGAAGCCCAAATATTTTTTCAGAGGTAGATGCAGATAAAAATTATTTTTAATTTGCAACCTGATGGAGGTCAGTATAGATGGACTAATAGAGAAAGTCCCACACACTGCTAGAAGGCCAAATATTTTTTCAGATCTAGATGCAGATAAAAATTATTTTTAATTTGCAACCTGATGGAGGTCAGTATAGATGGACTAATAGAGAAAGTCCCACACACTGCTAGAAGGCCAAATATTTTTTCAGAGCTAGATGCAGAAAAAAATTATATTCAATTTGCAACCTGATGGAGGTCAGTATAGATGGACTAATAGAACAAATCCCACACACTGCTAGAAGCCCAAATATTTTTTCAGAGCTAGATGCAGAAAAAAATTATATTCAATTTGCAACCTGATGGAGGTCAGTATAGATGGACTAATAGAATGATGCTATGCCCAAAAGATTTTACTTCACTAGGTGCAGTAAAAAATTGGTATTCTATACACAGGTGGTATATCTTGCAACACAGATAGGCTACTCCACTGACTAACACACTCTGCAATAGGCCAAAAAGGATTAGCTTTGCTAGATTTAGCCAAATGCTGTGAAAAAAACTTGCACAGCACTGGCACAGACCTGCCTGGCAAAAACTGATAGGAACTGATGTAACCTAGTCCTGAAAAGGACTGCAATTACAATTAGTCTTTACTCTCACAATCTATCTATTTAAGAGCACAGACCTGCCTGATAAAAGTCGTAGGAAATGATGTAACCTAGTCCTTAAAAGGACTGCAATCACAACTATTCCCTACTACCAAGCTATCTGTAGATTTGTGCGAAAATTGGCTTGAAATTAACAAGGTATAGCGCACACAGCAACAGCGGTGCCGTCTAACACGCAGCTGCAGCAGTGAGAAAATGGTGGCGATGGGGAAAATGGCTTGGTCTTATAGGGCAAGGACATGTGACATACACTGCCAATGACACATGCCCTTGCTTGTGTGAAAAACAGCAGTTCGCTCCGTTTGTGCGCTGCTGATAGGCTGACAGACTGCACCTCCCCACTGCAAATGCGGGAAAGAGAAAAAAAAATGGAGATCTTCATTATTCCTGCAGAGATCCATCCCCTGCCCCTCCCCCCACCCCGCTGTACACTCAAACTGCGTATTAACATTCATTTTCATCATTACTGAGATAAAATCCAGTTATGATTTTGGTGCACGAACAGTTATCGAACAGAACCTCGAACAGCCGAATTTTTCTCAAATCGTTCGTGTTCGCTGAACGGCTCGAACACCGCCCAAAACAGCTCGAATTTGAGATTGGCGAACAGTTCGAGTAGAACAACGCTCATCTCTAATTTTAACCATTGAAAACCATCCTGTTACTCATATACCAGAAATGGTTGAAGGTATTGGCTGAACGCAAACAGATAGCAGCTCAACCTCTTTGAGTCTTCTTTAGCATGCTAATGGAGCAGGAAAAAGCAAAAAAAAATCAGAATTCCACCTTTCCAAGCAGAGAAATGACTTTTTGTGCAATGACATTATTCATTGATTTTAGCCATTGAAAACCGTCCTGTTACTCATATACCAGAAATGGTAGAAGGTGATGGCTGAACGCAGACAGATTGCAGCTCACCCTCCTTGAATTTCTTTAGCATGCTAATATGAGCAGGAAAAAGCAAAAAATTTCAGAATTCCATCTTTCCAAGCAGAGAAATGACTGTTTGTGCAATGACATTATTCATTGATTTTCGACATTGAAAAACGTCCTGTTGCTCATATACCATAGAAGGTTGAAGGTATTGGCTGAACTCAAACAGATAGCTGTTCACCCTCTTTGAATCTTCTTTAGCATGCTAAAAGGAGCAGTAAAAAGTAAAAAATGTCAGAATTTCACCTTTCAAAGCAGAGAAATGACTGTTTGTGCAGTGACATTATTCATTGATTTTAGCCAATGAAAAATGTCCTGTTACTCATATACCAGAAATGGTTGAAGGTATTGGCTGAATGCAAACAGACAGCAACTCACCCTCTTTGAATCTTCTTTAGCACGCTAAAAGGAGCAAGAAAAAGCAAAAAAAAATCAGAATTCCACCTTTCCAAGCAGAGAAATGACTGTTTGTGCTATGACATTATTCATTGATTTTAGCCATTAAAACCGTCCTGTTACTCACATGCCAGAAATAGTTGAAGGTATTGGCTGAACACAATAAGATAGTAGGCCACCCTCTTTGAATCTTCTTTAGCATGATAAAAAGAGCAGGAAAAAGCAAAACATTTCAGAATTCCACCTTTCAAAGCAAAGAAATAACTGTTTGTGCAATGACATTATTCATTGATTTTAGCCATTGAAAACCATCCTGTTACTCATATACCAGAAATGGTTGAAGGTACTGACTGAACGCAAACTGATAGCAGCTCACCCTCTTTGAATCTTCTTTAGCATGCTAAAAGGAGGAGGAAAAACCAAAAAATTTCAGAATTCCACCATTTAAAGCAGAGGAATGACTGTTTGTGTAATGACATTATTCATTGATTTAAGCCATTGAAAAATGTTCTGTTACACATATACCAGAAATGGTTGAAGCTATTGGCTGAACACAAAAAGATAGGAGGCCACCCTCTTTGAATCTTCTTTAGCGTGACAAAAAGAGTAGGAAAAAGAAAAAAAATTCATAATTCCACCTTTCCAAGCAGAGAAATGACTGTTTGTGCAATGACATTATTCATTGATTTCATCCATTGAAAACCGTCCTGTTACTCAAATACCAGAAATGGTAGAAGGTGATGGCTGAAAGCAAACAGATTGCCGTTCACCTTCTTTTAATTTCTTTAGCATGCTAAAATGAGCAGGAAAAAGCAAAAAATTTCAGAATTCCACCTTTCCAACAGAGAAATGACTGTTTGTGCAATGACATCATTCATTGATTTTAACCATTGAAAACCATACTGTTACTCATATACCAGAAATGGTTGAAGGTATTGGCTGAACGCAAACCGATAGCAGCTCACCCTCTTTGAGTCTTCTTTAGCATGCTAATGGAGTAGGAAAAAGCAAAAAAAAATCAGAATTCCACCTTTTCAAGCAGAGAAATGACTGTTTGTGCAATGACATTATTCATTGATTTTAGCCATTGAAAACCATCCTGTTACTCATATACCAGAAATGGTAGAAGGTGATGGCTGAACGCAAACAGATTGCAGCTCACCCTCTTTGAATTTCTTTAGCATGCTAAAATGAGCAGTAAAAAGCTAAATATTTCAGAATTCCATCTTTCCAAGCAGAGAAATGACTGTTTATGCAATGACATCATTCATTGATTTTAGCCATTGAAAAGCATCCTGTTACTCACATACCGGAAATGTTTGAAGGTATTGCCTGAACGCAAACAGATAGCAGCTCACCCTCTTTGAATCTTCTTTATCATGCTAACGGAGCAGGAAAAAGCAAAAAAATTCAGAATTCCACCTATCCAATCAGAGAAAAGAATGTGCAATGACATTATTCATTGATTTTAGCCATTGAAAACCGTCCTGTTACTCATATACCAGAAATGGTAGTAGGTGATGGCTGAACGCAAACAGATTGCAGCTCACCCTCTTTGAATCTGCTTTAGCATGCTAACGGAGCAGGAAAAAGCAAAAAATATCAGAATTCCACCTTTCCAAGCAGAGAAATGACTGTTTGTGCAATGACATTATTCATTGATTTTCGCCATTGAAAAACGTCCTGTTACTCATATACCAGAGAAGGTTGAACGTATTGGCTGAACTCTAAAAGATAGCCGTGCACCCTCTTTGAATCATCTTTAGCATACTAAAAGGAGCAGGAAAAAGCAAAAAATGTCAGAATTTCACCTTTCAAAGCAGAGAAATGACTGTTTGTGCAATGACATTATTCATTGATTTTAGCCAATGAAAAATGTCCTGTTACTCATATACCAGAAAAGGTAGAAGGTGATGGCTGAACGCAAACAGATTGCAATTCACCCTCTTTGAATCTGCTTTAGCATGCTAACGGAGCAGGAAAAAGCAAAAAAAATCAGAATTCCACCTTTCCAAGCAGAGAAATGACTGTTTGTGCAGTGACATTATTCATTGATTTTAGCCATTGAAAAATGTCCTGTTACACATATACCAGAAATGGTTGAAGCTATTGGCTGAACACAAAAAGATAGGAGGCCACCCTATTTGAATCTTCTTTAGCATGATAAAAATAGCAGGAAAAAGGAAAAAAAATTCATAATTCCACCTTTCCAAGCAGAGAAATGACTGTTTGTTCAATTACATTATTCATTGATTTTAGACATTGAAAATCGTCCTGTTACTCATGTACCAGAAATGGTTGAAGGTATTGGCTGAATGCAAACAGATATCAGCTCACCCTCTTTGAATTTTCTTTAGCATGCTAAAAGGAGCAGGAAAAACAAAACATTTCAAAATTCCACCTTTCCAAGCTTAGAATTGAGTGTTTGTGCAATGACATTATTCGTTCATTTTAGCCACTGAAAACTGTCCTGTTACTCATATACCAGAAATGGATGAAGGTATTGGTAGAAAGCAAACAGATTGCAGATCATCCTCTTTGAATCTTCTTTAGATTTCTGAAAGGAGCAGGAAAAAGCAAAACATTTCAGAGTTCCACCTTTCCAAGCAGAGAATTGACTGTTTGTACAATGGAATTATTCTTTCATTTTAGCCATTGAAAACTGTCGTGTTACTCATATACCAGAAATGCATGAAGATATTGGCTGAGCCAGATAGCAGCTCACCCTCTTTGAATCTTCTTTAGCATACTAAAAAGAGCAGGAAAAAGCAAAACATTTCAGAATTCCACCTTTCCAAGCAGAGAAATGACTGTTTGTGCAATGACATTATTCATTGATTTTAGCCATTGAAAACCGTCCTGTTACTCATATACGAGAAATGGTAGAAGGTGATGGCTGAACGCAAACAGATTGCAGCTCACCCTCTTTGAATTTCTTTAGCATGCTAAAGTGAGCAGGAAAAAGCAAAAAATGTCAGAATTCCACCTTTCCAAGTAGAGAAATGACTGTTTGTGCAATGACATCATTCATTGATTTTAGCCATTGAAAACCATCCTGTTACTCATATACCAGAAATGGTTGAAGGTATTGGCTGAATGCAAACAGATAGCAGCTCACCCTCTTTGAATCTTCTTTAGCATGCTAACAGAGCAGGAAAAAGCAAAAATTATCAGAATTCCACCCTTCCAAGAAGAGAAATGACTGTTTGTGCGATGACATTATTCATTGATTTTCGGCATTGAAAAACGTCCTGTTACTCATATACCAGAAAAGGTTGAAGGTATTGGCTGAACTCAAACAGATAGCAGTTCACCCTCTTTGAATCTTTTTTAGCATGCTAAAAGGAGCAGGAAAAAGCAAAAATTTCAGAATTTCACCTTGCAAAGCAGAGAAATGACTGTTTGTGCAATGACATTATTCATTGATTTTCGCCAATGAAAAATGTGCTGTTACTCAAATTCCAGAAATGGTTGAAGGTATTGGCTGAAGGCAAACAGTCAGCAACTCACCCTCTTTGAATCTTCTTTAGCACGCTAAAAGGAGCAGGATAAAGCAAAAAAAATTCAGAATTACACCTTTTCAAGCAGAGAAATGATTGTTTGTGCAATGACATTATTCATTGATTTTAGCCATTAAAACCGTCCTGTTATTCTTCTGCCAGAAATTGTTGAAGATATTGGCTGAACACAAAAAGATAGCAGCTCACCCTCTTTGAATCTTCTTTAGCATGATAAAAAGAGCAGGAAAAAGCAAAAAAATGTCTGAATTCCACCTTTCAAAGCAAAGAAATTACTGTTTGTGCAATGACATTATTCATTGATTTTAGCCATTGAAAACCATCCTGTTACTCATATACCAGAAATGGTTGAAGGTACTGACTGACCGCAAACTGATAGCAGCTCACCATCTTTGAATCTTCTTTAGCATGCTAAAAGGAGGAGGAAAAACCAAAAAATTTCAGAATTCCACCTTTCAAAGCAGAGGAATGACTGTTTGTGTAATGACATTATTTATTGATTTAAGCCATTGAAAAATGTCCTGTTACACATATACCAGAAATGGTTGAAGGTATTGGCTGAAAACAAAAAGATAAGAGGCCACCCTCTTTGAATCTTCTTTAGCATGATAAAAAGAGTAGGAAAAAGAAAAAAAATTCAGAATTCCACCTTTCCAAGCAGAGAAATGGCTGTGCAATGACATTATTCATTGATTTCAGCCATTGAAAACCGTCCTGTTACTCATATATCAGAAATGGTAGAAGGTGATGGCTGAACGCAAACAGATTGCAGTTCACCCTCTTTGAATTTCTTTAGCATGCTAAAATGAGCAGGAAAAAGCAAAAAATTTCAGAATTCCACTTTTCCAACAGAGAAATGACTGTTTGTGCAATGACATCATTCATTGATTTTAACCATTGAAAACCATCCTGTTACTCATATACCAGAAATGGTTGAAGGTATTGGCTGAACGCAAACAGATAGCAGCTCACCCTCTTTGAGTCTTCTTTAGCATCCTAATGGGGCAGGAAAAAGCACAAAAAATCAGAATTCCACTTTCCAAGCAGAGAAATGACTGTTTGTGCAATGACATTATTCATTGATTTTAGCCATTGAAAACCGTCCTGTTACTCATATACCAGAAATGGTAGAAGGTGATGGCTGAACGCAAACAGATTGCAGCTCACCCTCTTTGAATTTCTTTAGCATGCTAAAATGAGCAGGAAAAAGTAAAAAATTTCAGAATTCCACCTTTCCAAGCAGAGAAATGACTGTTTGTGCAATGACATCATTCATTGATTTTAGCCATTGAAAACCATTCTGTTACTCATATACCAGAACCGGTTGAAGGTATTGGCTGAACGCAAACAGATAGCAGCTCACCCTTTTTAAATGTTCTATAGCATGCTAACGGAGCAGGAAAAAGCAAAACATTTCAGAATTCCACCCTTCCAAGCAGAGAATTGACTGTTTGTGCAATGACATTATTCATTGATTTTCGCCATTGAAAAACGTCCTGTTACTCATATACCAGAAAAGATTGAAGGTATTGGCTGATCTCAAACAGATATCAGTTCACCCTCTTTGAATCTTCTTTAGCATGCTAAAATGAGCTGGAAAAAGCAAAAAATTTCAGAATTTCACCTTTCCAAGCAGAGAAATGACTGTTTGTGCAATGACATTATTCATTGATTTTAGCCATTGAAAACCGTCCTGTTACTCATATACCAGAAATGGTAGAAGGTGATGGCTGAACGCAAACAGATTGCAGCTCACCCTCTTTGAATTTCTTTTGCATGCTAAAATGAGCAGGAAAAAGCAAAAAATTTCAGAATTCCACCTTTCCAAGCAGAGAAATGACTGTTTGTGCGATGACATCATTCATTGAGTTTAGCCATTGAAAACCATTCTGTTACTCATATACCAGAAACGGTTGAAGGTATTGGCTGAACGCAAACAGATAGCAGCTAGCCCTCTTTGAATGTTTTATAGCATGCTAACGGAGCAGGAAAAAGCAAAACATTTCAGAATTCCACCCTTCCAAGCAGAGAAATGACTGTTTGTGCAATGACATTATTCATTGATTTTCACCATTGAAAAACGTCCTGTTACTCATATACCAGAAAGGGTTGAAGATATTGGCAGATCTCAAACAGATATCAGTTCACCCTCTTTGAATCTTCTTTAGCATGCTAAAATGAGCTGGAAAAAGCAAAAAATTTCAGAATTTCACCTTTCCAAGCAGAGAAATGCCTGTTTGTGCAATGACATTATTCATTGATTTTAGCCAATGAAAAATGTCCTGTTATTCATATACCAGAAATGGTTGAAGGTACTGGCTGAACGCAAACAGACAGCAACTCACCCTCTTTGAATCTTCTTTAGCACGCTAAAAGGAGCAGGAAACAGCAAAAAAATATCAGAATTCCACCTGTCCAAGCAGAGAAATGATTGTTCGTGCAGTGACATTATTCATTGATTTCAGCCATTAAAACCGTTCTGTTACTCATATGCCAGAAATAGTTGAAGGTATTGGCTGAACACAAAAAGATAGTAGGCCACCCTCTTTGAATCTTCTTTAGCATGATAAAAAGAGCAGGAAAAAGCAAAAAAATTTCTGAATTCCACCTTTCAAAGCAAAGAAATTACTGTTTGTGCAATGACATTATTCATTGATTTTAACCATTGAAAACCATCCTGTTACTCATATACCAGAAATGGTTGAAAGTACTGACTGAACGCAAACTGATTGTAACGGGTCTGGGAGGCGGAACCTCTGAGCTACTATACAAGGGGGCGGTCCTTGTAAGGGAGCGGGTGGCGACCAGGGAAGACGGGCAGGCAGTCACAGCAGGTGACCGGGACAGTCTCTGGGTGAACGGGCAGGAGGTCACGGCAAGTGACCGGGGCAGTCTCTGGATGAACGGGCAGGAGGTCACGGCAAGTGACCGGGGCAGTCTCTGGATGAACGGGCAGGAGGTCACGGCAAGTGACCGGGGCAGTCTCTGGGTAAAGGGTTGATATGACCTGTGACGGCTGAGCCTCCAGGTAGGCTAGCAGGCAGATGGTAGATGTGTGCTCCCAGGTGAGCAGGCGAGAGTCTCTGGATAAGCGGGTGGTCACAGCATGTGACGGCGGAGCCTCCAGGTAGGCCAACAGACAGGCAGCAGATGAGCGCTCCCAGGTGAGCGGGCAGGAGTCTCTGGACAGGCGGGTGGTCACAGCACGTGACGGCGGAGCCTCCAGGTAGGCTAGCAGGCAGGTAGCAGATGTGCGCTCCCAGGTGAGCGAGCAAGCTGGTCCATAGACAGACTGACAGGAGTCGGAAGGCAGACCGTCGGACCTCAGGCTAGCAGGCAGGTAGCAGATGTGCGCTCCCAGGTGAGCGGGCAAGCTGGTCCTTAGACAGACTGACAGGAGTCGGAAGGTAGACCGTCGGACCTCAGGCTAGCAGGCAGGTAAGCGGAATATCAGGCAGGAATCAGACAGCAAACTGGCAGGAATCTGGCAGGTAACTGGCAGGTAACTGGCAACGGGACCTGAGGGCTGAAGCAGAGTAGTGAACAGTGCAACAACATTGCTCGGGCACCTCCATTTTGGAGGAGGTGCCTTAATATATGGTGAAGTCCTCCGGCCATTGGCCGGGGACTCCTTAGGACGGCACGCGCGGCCCCTTTAAGAGGGGGGAGCGCGCGCGCGCGCGCGCGCCCTAAGCACGGTGGCCGGGAAGGAGCGCGCGCTGCCAGCAGAGCGGGAGGAGGACGCCGGGCTCGGAGCAGAGAGGTGAGGGTAACAGCATCCCTTCCTAGCAGAGGGCAGGGACGCCGGCGCTACAGTACCCGCCCTTTACGCCCCCCCTTTTTTAGGCCAGACAGAAATTTAGCAAGGATGAGAGGGGCATGGATGTTCTCCCGGGGCTCCCACGTTCTATCCTCAGGACCAAACCCCTTCCAATCTACTAGAAAAAAGGTCTTCCCTCTTACCCTTTTGGTGGCCAGAATGTTCTCTACCTCAAACTCGTTTTCAGCAGAAACCGGAGCAGGAGGCGTACCTGTAGACTTGGAAAAAGTGTTAAGTACCACAGGTTTGAGGAGAGATACATGGAAGGAGTTAGGGATCCGCAAGTTGGCCGGGAGTTTCAATTTATAGGCCACCGGGTTGATCTGACTGATGACCTCCAGAGGACCGATGAACCGAGGCCCTAATTTATAGGAAGGAATCTTGAGCCGGACATACTTGGACGAGAGCCAGACCTTATCCCCTGGACGGAATTGAGGAGGATCCAGACGTTTTTTGTCAGCATGTCTTTTCATACGCTCGGATGACAGAAGGAGTGCGGACCGGGTACTCTCCCACATGGAGGAAAATTTGTTAACAAGAGATTCCGCAGCCGGATTGTCCACCGAGGTGGAGACGGGAAATGGGATCCGATGATGCTGACCGAAGACTACAAAAAACGGGGATTTGGAGGAAGATTCGCTCTCGTGATTGTTGTAAGAAAATTCGGTCCATGGCAGGAGATCCACCCAGTCAGAATGGTGGGCATTAACGAAGTGCCGGAGGTAACTGGTCAGGATCTGATTCATCCGCTCCACTTGACCATTGGACTGTGGGTGGTAAGTGGAGGAGAAGTCCAGGGTGACGTCTAGCAATTTACAAGTAGCTCTCCAGAAACGTGAGGTGAACTGTACCCCACGATCCGACACGATGTGGCGGGGCAGGCCATGAAGACGGAAGATGTGGCGGATAAAGTCTTTAGCCAGCTCGGGTGCAGACGGGAGACCAGGCAGGGGAATAAAGTGAGCCATCTTGGAAAAGCGGTCAGCGACCACCCAAATGACCGTACAACCGGCAGAGACGGGGAGATCAGTTATGAAGTCCATAGCTATATGCTGCCAGGGGGCAGCGGGTACAGGAAGCGGAAGGAGGCAACCGGCAGGCAGGTGTCTCGGAACTTTGTTGCGGGCACAGGAGACACAGGCAGAAACAAAGTCTATTACGTCCTTGTGCAGGGTAGGCCACCAGTAGTGCCGGGTAATAAGCTGGAGGGTCTTTTTCTGACCGGCGTGCCCAGCTAGTTTAGACGAATGACCCCAGTGTAGGATCTTCTCCCGATCAGGTACCGATACGAACGTCTTACCGGGAGGGAGACGATTTAGGCTCACGGGAGCCACCTGCATTACTCTGGTGGGATCGATGATATGTTTAGGTTCTTCCTCGAGATCAGACACCAGAAAGGATCGGGACAAGGCGTCTGCTTTGATGTTCTTGTCAGCCGGGCAAAAATGTATAACAAAATCAAAGCGAGCAAAAAACAAGGACCACCGGGCTTGGCGCGGGTTAAGTCTCTGGGCATGCTGGAGGTAAGCCAAGTTCTTGTCGTCAGTGTAAATTATTACCGGATGAATAGCCCCCTCGAGTAGGTAACGCCACTCCTCCAATGCCAGCTTGATGGCCAATAACTCTCGGTCTCCTATGGAATAATTGCGCTCAGAAGAGGAGAAGAGTTTGGAGAAGAAGCCGCAAGTTACCATCCTCCCGGAAGATGATTTTTGAGTAAGTACCGCTCCGGCTTCAGAGGAGGAGGCGTCAACTTCCAGGAAGAACTGCTTGTTGCCGTCCGGGCGATGCAGCACCGGGGTGGAAGAGAAGGCCTGTTTTAAGGAAAGAAAGGCCTCCTCTGCTTCGGGCGGCCACTCTTTGGGATTAGTACCCTTACGGGTGAGCGCTGAAATTGGGGCAGTCCGGGAAGAGAAGTGCGGTATGAAGAGGCGGTAGTAGTTGGCGAAGCCCAGGAACCGCTGAATGGCCTTCAACCCCCCCGGTCGAGGCCATTTCTCGATGGCAGACAGTTTCTCTGGATCCATTCGTAGGCCGGTCTGAGAAATAATGTAGCCCAAAAACGGAAGCGAGGTCTGCTCAAAGAGGCACTTCTCATATTTAGCGAAGAGGTGATTCTGCCTGAGCCTGAGCAGGACCTGACGAACGTCCCTCCGGTGAGTCTGGAGATCCGGAGAGAAGACCAAGATGTCGTCCAGGTACACCACTACGCAGGAGTAGAGAAGGTCCCGGAAGATGTCATTGACCAACTCTTGAAAGATGGCAGGAGCGTTACAGAGACCAAAGGGCATTACCAGATATTCATAGTGGCCGTCCCGGGTGTTGAATGCAGTCTTCCATTCATCCCCCTGACGGATACGGACCAAGTTGTACGCCCCACGGAGGTCCAGTTTGGTGAAGATTCTAGCCCCCCTCAGACGATCAAATAATTCAGGAATGAGCGGAAGGGGGTACTTATTCTTCACCGTGATCTGGTTAAGGCCTCTATAGTCTATACAGGGACGGAGAGAGCCGTCCTTCTTTTTAACGAAAAAGAAGCCTGCTCCCGCCGGGGAGGTAGATTTCCGGATGAATCCCCTGGCCAGATTCTCCTCAATATATTCGGACATCGACCGGGTCTCAGCAGCGGACAATGGGTAAATATGCCCATGGGGAGGCGTAGTACCGGGTAACAGGTCGATAGGACAGTCGTATGGTCTATGAGGGGGTAATGTCTCTGCCTCCTTTTTATTAAAGACATCAGCAAATGACCAATAGGGAATCAGAAGTCCAGGTAGATTAGTTGGGGTAGGAGAAGGACGAACGGGATGAACAGGAACCAAACAAGTCTTATGACAGTCCTGTCCCCAGCGAAGGACCTCTCCGGTCTGCCAGTCAAGCACGGGTGCATGTCTCTGGAGCCAAGGTAGACCTAGTAAGAGGGCGTGAGAGAGTCCAGGCAGAACATGAAAAGAGATGCTCTCAGAATGCAGCATTCCCACCTGCAGAGTTATGGATTCGGTGATGAGTTGGATGGGACGTGGTAAGAGGTCCCCATCCACAGCAGCGACAGATAAGGGTACAGCCAGAGGTTTGGTGGTAATGCGGTATTTTTCTACCAAGGACTGTGAAATAAGATTCCCAGCTGCTCCAGAGTCAAGTTGGGCTAGTTCGAAATAACGATTCTCCCCGCAGATAATTGAGACTGACAGCAGCAGAGATGGAGAGGATTTATTCTTGTCTAGGTCGACCTCTCTGAGCGAACCTAGACACAGGCGTTTCCCGACCTCTCCCGGCAGGTACGGATCCGGTGCTCCTTACTGCCACAGTAGAAGCAGCTCCCCTCGGCACGGCGTAAGTCCTGACGGGTTTTGACCATCTTGGTCTGGTCGACCTGCATAGGCTCAGGAGAGTGTACCTGGGGAGTAACGGAGGGAGTGACGGGTTTCTGAAAGGTAGGAGCTAGACGTGGAAACCTCCTCTCACGGGTGACCTCTTTGGCACACTCCTGGAACCGTAGGTCAATCCGGGTGGCAAGAGTTATTAAGTCATCGAGAGTGGTAGGAATGTCCCGACCGGCGAGTTCATCTTTAATACGGCCGGACAGACCCTCCCAGAAGACAGATACCAGAGCGTCGTTATCCCAGGCCAGCTCCGAGGCAAGGGTACGGAACTGTATGGCATATTGGCCCACGGTGAGACTTCCCTGACGGAGGCGTAGCAGAGACGATGCGGATGAGGTCTTCCGTCCGGGTTTGTCGAACACTTTCCGGAAAGCCGTGAGGAAAGCAGGCAAGTCGGACACCAGGGGGTCTCCTCTCTCCCATAGAGGATTTAGCCAGGCCAGGGCCTCCCCGGTGAGATGGGACATGATGAAGGCTATTTTGGCCCGGTCGGAGTTAAACTGGTGGGACAGGAGTTCAAAGTGCAGGGTGCACTGATTTGTAAGAAGTAAGGGGCAGACCTAGCACCACACTAAATATAAATTATGTATTTGTGCCAATGTCCCCATGAATGCAAACAAGCATAAGAAAAAGACAAGGGGGATTGGGACAAATCCAGGGCACCAAATACAATTAATAAATAGATATAAAGACACTAATGTACAAAAATATGCAAAATTTTATTAGTCTCAAAGCACACTACATAGGACATTATTAAAAAACATGATAAAAAACATACACAGGACAAAGAAGGAAAAAAAATTCACCCAAACAAAAGAAAAATAATCAATAGATATGTCAAAGATGTATTACACAACTGTGCAAGATAAATGTACTTCAATAACAATGGTACATAATTCCAAATATCGCTAAAATATATATGGCATGTTATAGATAAATCAATTGGTAAGAGAGCATAGTAGAAAATATCTATGCTCCACTATCAAGCCCACAAATAAATTAAGTATAAAGCAATATAGGAATAAGGAGAGTACCAGAAAATAAAGATGCACAGAGAAAAGGAAAAAGTATAAATAACCTACGCGTTACGCCAAATGCTTATGGCTTCATCAGGGGTGTGATGTTGGTGTCCCAGATGCTGGAGGTATATATACTGAAAGAAAGTCAAAAATCCCAAATGGACAAAGTAGAGAGGTTGAGGACAAAGTGTGAGATGGATTATGCAAGGTTAAGGTAGTCTCAAAGTCCACATATCTTGCAGTGATGAGAGAATCCCAGGAAATAATCCCATATCCATGTTTTAGTATTCCCCTTTGAGAACATGTGCAAACAGACTGTGTCTCATAATGAGGTCGGCACCTGGCTGGAGGGGGATGGCGTGCGGTTCACAGTGGAACGCACCACCACACACACAGACCAGGAAGAGCCCAGGCAAATAGGGGATTTCCCAGCACACATGTATCAATACGATGCACCTGACCAGGGGAATCCCAGAAGTGACGACACACAGGGGCAGAGACAGGAAATAAATCACCTCAGCCATGCGTTCCACATTGGAGGGCACTGGCAAGGGAGGGGAGGCAGGAATGTGGACCAATAGGAAAAATGTACAGGAATACACCCACAGACATGTGCATCAGCACAAAACAGCACTGGAGGTATGTGAGAACAGGAGATGCAAAAGAATATATCTACAAACAAGAAAGTCAAAAAATGCAAAGTACTGTACAAAAAAGCTCAATCAGCAATGCTAGAGATATATAAGAACATCTATAAACAGGTAGATCCAACAGTGCAGAGTGCTATGTATGAACACAGACAGCAGTGCTGGAAGCATGTGAGAGCAAGGGATGGAAAAGGTTATATCTATAAGCGGACAAGTCCAACAATGCAGAGTACTATATAATAACACGGACAGCAGTGCTGGAGACACATAGGAACAGAGGGTGGAGGAGGATATATCTATAAAGAGGCAGGTCCAACTGTACCAAGTACTGTAGAGCATCACATTTATCTAGAAAAAAAGTCCAGCAATAAAAGGTACAAAGCACATGAAATATTAGTCAAATACCAAAATAGTATTACCATACAGTAAATGATTAAATGGTTCACATTTATATTCTGACAGTGTTTTAACCAGGGCGGCCATAAAGAATGGCTCAGACATCAAAAAGATGTCCCTGCCAAAATAAAACCAGTACTGATTTTACATTCGGCCTATCGTTTATAGAAACCGGTGAATAAAAGATCCTCATTAATTCCTTTAGGGGACACACAATTAATTTTATAAATCCATCTCGATTCCAAACGTAATAAAGCCGGTGTTGTGTCACCTCCCCGGATATTGTGAGGAAGTCGATCGAGACCGCAAATGGTAGTTCCAGCGGTCTTGCTACAGTGATGTTGTAAATAGTGCATGGCCACAGACGAAATTTGCTTTTGTGCTTTAAGATGAATCTCTGCCAGCGCTATATTTGACAGGTGTTGTTGTATACGTTTACGTAGTTCCTGTGACGTCTGGCCAATGTACACGAGAGGGCATGGACAAACCAAAGCATAAATTACATTTTTGGTCCGGCAGTTGATAAAAGACTTTAGACGAAAGTCCTGTTTATCCGTTGGGTTAGAAAAAATGTAGATGGATGGCATGAAAAGGCAAATATTGCAATTCCCACAAGCATGGGATCCTTGGGGTACAACTCCCCTATTCAGCTTTGTTATTGGCCGTTTAAAGTGACTGGATACCAAGTTGTCCTTAAGATTTCTGGCTTTCTTTGCAGTTAATAAAGGTCTAGTAGGGATCAAATGATGCAGTTTTGGCTCCGATAGTAGGATAGACCAATTTTTGTGTAGAATAGAGTGGAGGTCCTTCCACTGATTGTTATATTCGGTGATCAAACGGATTGCGGAGTCCTCTTTCTTAGGTCTAGGTTGTAGAAGATCACACCTATTTAAAGTATTCACTTTATTCCTAGCATTATTGAGGATTTTCTTTGGGTAACCCCTGGCTTTCAGACGACAGGTAAGATCATTGGCCTGTGAGGTAAAATCAATAGAGTTACTACAATTACGCCTAGTTCTTATCAATTGACTATAGGGAATCCCCCGTTTAAGATGCATAGGGTGGAAGCTACTAAAGTGCAGAATATTGTTCGTTGACGTACTCTTGCGAAATAAATTGGATCGAATGCCCTGATTTTCCAGAGTAAGTTGTACATCAAGGAAATCGATGCTGACCGCAGAGATTTTATATGTAAGATGAATGTTAAGCGAATTATTATTTAAGAGAGTAATGAAATCAATGCAGCCTTGTTCTGAACCAGTCCACAACATAAGCACATCGTCGATGTATCTGAACCACCTAAAGACATGGCCCCGGAACTCAGCCGACGGGTACACGTGCTCCCCCTCCCACCACCCCAAGAATAGGTTGGCGTAAGAAGGGGCACAGCGCGCACCCATCGCGGTCCCGGAGACCTGCCTGTAGTAAGTACAATCAAAAATGAAATAGTTGTGTTCCAAGACAAATGACAATAAGTCAAGAACAAAGGAACAATGCGAAAGATCACAGAATTCGGAGTCCCGAAAAAATTAGTTAACGGCCGCCAATCCAAGGTTATGGGGAATAATAGTATAGAGGGACTCCACGTCCAAAGAAACCAATAAGGTGTCTGACGGGACCCGGAGTCCCTCCAACTGGCTAAGTAAGTGCATCGTGTCACGGGTGTAGGACTTTAACTTGAGCACAAAGGGCTGCAAATAAAAGTCCACATATTCACAAGGTCTTTCATTCAAACCCCCAATGCCAGCCACTATAGGTCTACCTGGAGGAGCAATAAGGGACTTATGTACCTTCGGGAGAAGGTAGAAGGTCGGAGTGACCGGCTTGGGGGTAGTTAAGAAATCTCTCTCATTCTTATCTATGACACAATTGCCAAAAGCTCGTTCCAAAATAAGGTCAAGCTTCCTCTTAAATGTGGGCGTGGGGTCTGAAGGAAGTGCTCTATAAAAATTCTTATTGCTAAGTTGTCTTTTAGCTTCGGAGAGATATAATTCGACTGACCAAAGCACCACATTTCCACCCTTGTCCGCCTCCTTAATGACGAACAAGGGATTACGTTTAAGAGAACAGATAGCTTGTTTCTGTGCCAGTGTGAGATTGACTTCTCTATGTTTGGTCAAATTAAGTCTCTCCACATCGTGTATGACTGCCCTAAAAAAAGTCTGTATGGAAGGTAAGGTACCTAAAGAGGGAGTCATTTTTGAGGGAAGTCGGGCATTGAATTTTCTCCTACCTAATGTGTTTTCGCTTTCTTTAAGCAGGTCCACAAGATCTCGGAAAACTTGTCGTTCATCTGGCGGTAGATCATCCACCATAGATGGTTGTTGATATAGATACTTGAAGGTTAAATTTCTGCAAAATAAATAAGTATCCTTAATAAAAGTAAATTTATCGAGGGTCTGCATGGGAGAGAAAGTTAATCCCCTTTCCAAAACTGACCTCTCATCGTTAGATAGCACATGATTAGACAAATTTATGATCTGTAATTCTGTTGGATGATCACCCGCCAGCGAATCAATTAACGTATAGTCCTGTTCCTCAACCGATTTCGAAACGGTGAGTTGTTTTTGTGTCTCTGCTTTCTGGCGTTTCTGGAGTTGCCACTTCCGCCCGCCACGTCTGGTACGCCCTCTACGTCGCTGGCATCGGTGGATAAAAAATCACTTGATGTAGCATCGCCATCCTTTTGCCTAGCGGTTGTACTTATCACATTATTGCGGGATCTCTTATTGCCGAAATAGGACCATTTATATGCTGCTTGATTATCGTAGTCAAGCTTGTCTCTAATAAATTTACGTTTTTTACCAGCCATAATTTCCTTTTCATAACGATCTAATTGATCTTTTAATTTATTAAGAAAAGGCTGGACCAATGTGGTTTTATCAAAAGTGTCCATTTTTCTTTCATAAGTAGTGATTTTCTTTTTGAGATCCAGCAATAACATTTTATCATGCGTAATCAGCATTTTTAAAATAATTTGAGAGCTTTGCAGTAGACCTGTCTCCCAAGTGGTTTTGAATTCTGGATCACATTCCCAAGCCGGGAAGATCTGGACTCGTAGACCTCTAGGTATAATGTCTAATTTAAGATATTCCTCCAGACTATTCACGTTCCACCATACCCATATATAATTTTTATGGAGTTTGAGAAGTTCATTCGTTGTTGCTGAAAAATCATCATTAACCTCTGATGTTACAGTATGGAACAGCGTTGATACTTGATTTTTCCAAGCAAGCTCTTCGGCCTCAAAGTCGAAAGCCATTTTAACAGTGGTACTCTCTAAAAAGCCAAATGGGAAAGTTTAAGCAAACATGAAAAATAAACAAAAATAATAAAAACAATGCATTGTAGTGATTAAGAGAATAGTGTAGTATACAGAAGTAAAAAATCCTCTGATACAAATATATAGAATGGTGTGCCCAGGTCAAAAATGGGTATGGACAAAAAAGTCCAATCCAAGAAGTAAATTTGTAAGAAGTAAGGGGCAGACCTAGCACCACACTAAATATAAATTATGTATTTGTGCCAATGTCCCCATGAATGCAAACAAGCATAAGAAAAAGACAAGGGGGATTGGGACAAATCCAGGGCACCAAATACAATTAATAAATAGATATAAAGACACTAATGTACAAAAATATGCAAAATTTTATTAGTCTCAAAGCACACTACATAGGACATTATTAAAAAACATGATAAAAAACATACACAGGACAAAGAAGGAAAAAAAAATCACCCAAACAAAAGAAAAATAATCAATAGATATGTCAAAGATGTATTACACAACTGTGCAAGATAAATGTACTTCAATAACAATGGTACATAATTCCAAATATCGCTAAAATATATATGGCATGTTATAGATAAATCAATTGGTAAGAGAGCATAGTAGAAAATATCTATGCTCCACTATCAAGCCCACAAATAAATTAAGTATAAAGCAATATAGGAATAAGGAGAGTACCAGAAAATAAAGATGCACAGAGAAAAGGAAAAAGTATAAATAACCTACGCGTTACGCCAAATGCTTATGGCTTCATCAGGGGTGTGATGTTGGTGTCCCAGATGCTGGAGGTATATATACTGAAAGAAAGTCAAAAATCCCAAATGGACAAAGTAGAGAGGTTGAGGACAAAGTGTGAGATGGATTATGCAAGGTTAAGGTAGTCTCAAAGTCCACATATCTTGCAGTGATGAGAGAATCCCAGGAAATAATCCCATATCCATGTTTTAGTATTCCCCTTTGAGAACATGTGCAAACAGACTGTGTCTCATAATGAGGTCGGCACCTGGCTGGAGGGGGATAGCGTGCGGTTCACAGTGGAACGCACCACCACACACACAGACCAGGAAGAGCCCAGGCAAATAGGGGATTTCCCAGCACACATGTATCAATACGATGCACCTGACCAGGGGAATCCCAGAAGTGACGACACACAGGGGCAGAGACAGGAAATAAATCACCTCAGCCATGCGTTCCACATTGGAGCGCACTGGCAAGGGAGGGGAGGCAGGAATGTGGACCAATAGGAAAAATGTACAGGAATACACCCACAGACATGTGCATCAGCACAAAACAGCACTGGAGGTATGTGAGAACAGGAGATGCAAAAGAATATATCTACAAACAAGAAAGTCAAAAAATGCAAAGTACTGTACAAAAAAGCTCAATCAGCAATGCTAGAGATATATAAGAACATCTATAAACAGGTAGATCCAACAGTGCAGAGTGCTATGTATGAACACAGACAGCAGTGCTGGAAGCATGTGAGAGCAAGGGATGGAAAAGGTTATATCTATAAGCGGACAAGTCCAACAATGCAGAGTACTATATAATAACACGGACAGCAGTGCTGGAGACACATAGGAACAGAGGGTGGAGGAGGATATATCTATAAAGAGGCAGGTCCAACTGTACCAAGTACTGTAGAGCATCACATTTATCTAGAAAAAAAGTCCAGCAATAAAAGGTACAAAGCACATGAAATATTAGTCAAATACCAAAATAGTATTACCATACAGTAAATGATTAAATGGTTCACATTTATATTCTGACAGTGTTTTAACCAGGGCGGCCATAAAGAATGTCTCAGACATCAAAAAGATGTCCCTGCCAAAATAAAACCAGTACTGATTTTACATTCGGCCTATCGTTTATAGAAACCGGTGAATAAAAGATCCTCATTAATTCCTTTAGGGGACACACAATTAATTTTATAAATCCATCTCGATTCCAAACGTAATAAAGCCGGTGT
This sequence comes from Phyllobates terribilis, assembly GCF_046119375.1. Classification (NCBI taxonomy): domain Eukaryota; kingdom Metazoa; phylum Chordata; class Amphibia; order Anura; family Dendrobatidae; genus Phyllobates; species Phyllobates terribilis. The sequence goes on along the minus strand of NW_027362771.1, from coordinate 4,896,937 downwards.
TGTGTCACCTCCCCGGATATTGTGAGGAAGTCGATCGAGACCGCAAATGGTAGTTCCAGCGGTCTTGCTACAGTGATGTTGTAAATAGTGCATGGCCACAGACGAAATTTGCTTTTGTGCTTTAAGATGAATCTCTGCCAGCGCTATATTTGACAGGTGTTGTTGTATACGTTTACGTAGTTCCTGTGACGTCTGGCCAATGTACACGAGAGGGCATGGACAAACCAAAGCATAAATTACATTTTTGGTCCGGCAGTTGATAAAAGACTTTAGACGAAAGTCCTGTTTATCCGTTGGGTTAGAAAAAATGTAGATGGATGGCATGAAAAGGCAAATATTGCAATTCCCACAAGCATGGGATCCTTGGGGTACAACTCCCCTATTCAGCTTTGTTATTGGCCGTTTAAAGTGACTGGATACCAAGTTGTCCTTAAGATTTCTGGCTTTCTTTGCAGTTAATAAAGGTCTAGTAGGGATCAAATGATGCAGTTTTGGCTCCGATAGTAGGATAGACCAATTTTTGTGTAGAATAGAGTGGAGGTCCTTCCACTGATTGTTATATTCGGTGATCAAACGGATTGCGGAGTCCTCTTTCTTAGGTCTAGGTTGTAGAAGATCACACCTATTTAAAGTATTCACTTTATTCCTAGCATTATTGAGGATTTTCTTTGGGTAACCCCTGGCTTTCAGACGACAGGTAAGATCATTGGCCTGTGAGGTAAAATCAATAGAGTTACTACAATTACGCCTAGTTCTTATCAATTGACTATAGGGAATCCCCCGTTTAAGATGCATAGGGTGGAAGCTACTAAAGTGCAGAATATTGTTCGTTGACGTACTCTTGCGAAATAAATTGGATCGAATGCCCTGATTTTCCAGAGTAAGTTGTACATCAAGGAAATCGATGCTGACCGCAGAGATTTTATATGTAAGATGAATGTTAAGCGAATTATTATTTAAGAGAGCCCCGAGCCTGAGCGGAGTCGCCTCCGAAGCGAGGAGGTGCAGAAAGCCGGGGTCCAGGGTAGGATACCATGGTATTGGTGGGCAGTGGAGCTGCCGGGTTGCGAATCATGACACTGGCGGTGGTTGCTGGTGGAGCAGTCAGAGTGTCCAGGCGAGAATTGACATTCCGCAGGTGACCCAGGATGGACTCCTGTTGGGACCTCTGACGGGTCAGTTCATGACAAAGGTCCGAGAGCGTGGGAGCTTGGGTGCCACCGGGTTCCATGGCCTGAGCAAACTGTAATGGGTCTGGGAGGCGGAACCTCTGAGCTACTATACAAGGGGGCGGTCCTTGTAAGGGAGTGGGTGGCGACCAGGGAAGACGGGCAGGCAGTCACAGCAGGTGACCGGGACAGTCTCTGGGTGAACGGGCAGGAGGTCACGGCAAATGACCGGGGCAGTCTCTGGATGAACGGGCAGGAGGTCATGGCAAGTGACCGGGGCAGTCTCTGGATGAATGGGCAGGAGGTCACGGCAAGTGACCGGGGCAGTCTCTGGATGAACGGGCAGGAGGTCACGGCAAGTGACCGGGGCAGTCTCTGGGTAAAGGGTTGGTACAACCTGTGACGGCTGAGCCTCCAGGTAGGCTAGCAGGCAGATGGTAGATGTGTGCTCCCAGGTAAGCAGGCGAGAGTCTCTGGATAAACGGGTGGTCACAGCATGTGACGGCGGAGCCTCCAGGTAGGCCAACAGACAGGCAGGAGATGAGCGCTCCCAGGTGAGCGGGCAGGAGTCTCTGGACAGGCGGGTGGTCACAGCACATGACGGCGGAGCCTCCAGGTAGGCTAGCAGGCAGGTAGCAGATGTGCGCTCCCAGGTGAGCGGGCAAGCTGGTCCATAGACAGACTGACAGGAGTCGGAAGGCAGACCGTCGGACCTCAGGCTAGCAGGCAGGTAGCAGATGTGCGCTCCCAGGTGAGCGGGCAAGCTGGTCCTTAGACAGACTGACAGGAGTCGGAAGGTAGACCGTCGGACCTCAGGCTAGCAGGCAGGTAGCAGATGTGCGCTCCCAGGTGAGCGGGCAAGCTGGTCCTTAGACAGACTGACAGGAGTCGGAAGGTAGACCGTCGGACCTCAGGCTAGCAGGCAGGTAAGCGGAATATCAGGCAGGAATCAGACAGCAAACTGGCAGGAATCTGGCAGGTAACTGGCAGGTAACTGGCAACGGGACCTGAGGGCTGAAGCAGAGTAGTGAACAGTGCAACAACATTGCTCGGGCACCTCCATTTTGGAGGAGGTGCCTTATATATGGTGAAGTCCTCCGGCCATTGGCCGGGGACTCCTTAGGACGGCGCGCGCGGCCCCTTTAAGAGGGGGGGAGCGCGCGCGCGCCCTAAGCACAGTGGCCGGCAAGGAGCGCGCGCTGCCAGCAGAGCGGGAGGAGGACGCCGGGCTCGGAGCAGAGAGGTGAGGGGAACAGCGTCCCTGCCTAGCAGAGGGCAGGGACGCCGGCGCTACACTGATAGCAGCTCACCCTCTTTGAATCTTCTTTAGCATGCTAAAAGGAGGAGGAAAAACCAAAAAATTTCAGAATTCCACCTTTCAAAGCAGAGGAATGACTGTTTGTGCAATGACATTATTCATTGATTTTAGCCATTGAAAAATGTCCTTTTACACATATACCAGAAATGGTTGAAGGTATCGGCTGAACACAAAAAGATAGGAGACCACCCTCTTTGAATCTTCTTTAGCATGATAAAAAGAGTAGGAAAAAGCAAAAAAATTCAGAATTCCACCTTTCCAAGCAGAGAAATGAATGTTTATTCAATTACATTATTCATTGATTTTAGACATTGAAAATCGTCCTGTTACTCATATACAAGAAATGGTTGAAGGTATTGGCTGAATGCAAACAGATATCAGCTCACCCTCTTTGAATCTTCTTTAGCAGGCTAAAAGGAGCAGGAAAAAGCAAAACATTTCAGAATTCCACCTTTCCAAGCAGAGAAATGATTATTTGTGCAATGACATTATTCATTGATTTTAGTCATTGAAAAACGTGCTGTTACTCATATACCAGAAATGGTTGAAGGTATTGGCTGAATGCAACCATATAGCAGCTCACCCTCTTTAAATCTTCTTTAGCATGATAAAAGTAGCAGGAAAATGCAAAAAAAATTCAGAATTCCTGCTTTCAAAGCAGAGAAATGATTGAGCTATGACACTATTCACTGATTTTAGCCATTGAAAAACGTCCTGTTACTCATATGCCAGAAATGGTTGAAGACATTGGCTGAAGGCCAACAGAGAGCAGCTCACCCTTTTGAATCTTCTTTAGCATGCTAAAAGGAGCAGGAAAAAGCAAATAAATTTTGAATTCCACCTTTCCAAGCAGAGAAATGACTGTTTGTGCATTGACATTATTCATTGATTTTAGTCATTGAAAACCGTCCTGTTACTCATATACCAGAAATGGTTGAAGGTATTGGCTGAACGCAAACTGATAGCAGCTCACCCTCTTTGAATCTTCTTTAGCATGCTAAAAGGTGGAGGAAAAGCCAAAAAAATTCAGAATTCCACCATTCAAAGCAGAGAAATGACTGTTTGTGCAATGACATTATTCATTCAATTTAGCCCTTGAATACCGTCATTTTTCTCATATACCAGAAATGTTTTTAAGGTATTGGCTGAATGCAAACAGATAGCAGCAACAGATAGCTGCTCACCCTCTTTGGATCTTTTTAGCATACTAAAAGTAGCAGGAAAAAACATAATATTTCTGATTTCCACCTTTAAAAGCAGAGAAATGCCTGTTTGTGCAATGACATTATTCATTGATTTTAGCCATTGAAAACCGTCCTGTTACTCATATACCAGAAATGGTTGAAGGTATTGGCTGAACGCAAACAGATAGCAGCTCACCCTCTTTGAATCTTCTTTAGCATGCTAAAGGAGGAGGAAAAGGCCAAAAAATTCAGAATTCCACGTTTCCAAGCAGAGAAATGATTATTTGTGCAATGACATTATTCATTGATTTTAGTCATTGAAAAATGTGCTGTTACTCATATACCAGAAATGGCTGAAGGTATTGGCTGAACGCAAACATATAGCAGCTCACCCTCTTTAAATCTTCTTTAGAATGCTAAAAGGAGCAGGAGAAAGCAAAAAAAAATTCAGAATTCCACCTTTCCAAGCAGAGAAATGACTGTTTGTGCAATGACATCATTCATTGATTTTAGCCATTGAAAACCATTCTGTTACTCATATACCAGAAACGGTTGAAGGTATTGGCTGAACGCAAACAGATAGCAGCTCACCCTCTTTGAATGTTCTATAGCATGCTAACGGAGCAGGAAAAAGCAAAACATTTCAGAATTCCACCCTTCCAAGCAGAGAAATGACTGTTTGTGCAATGACATTATTCATTGATTTTCGCCATTGAAAAACGTCCTGTTACTCATATACCAGAAAAGGTTGAAGGTATTGGCTGATCTCAAACAGATATCAGTTCACCCTCTTTGAATCTTCTTTAGCATGCTAAAATTAGCTGGAAAAAGCAAAAAATTTCAGAATTTCACCTTTCCAAGCAGAGAAATGACTGTTTGTGCAATGACATTATTCATTGATTTTAGCCAATGAAAAATGTCCTGTTACTCATATACCAGAAAAGGTTGAAGGTATTGGCTGAACGCAAACAGACAGCAACTCACCCTCTTTGAATCTTCTTTAGCACGCTAAAAGGAGCAGGAAACAGCAAAAAAATATCAGAATTCCACCTGTCCAAGCATAGAAATGATTGTTTGTGCAGTGACATTATTCATTGATTTCAGCCATTAAAACCGTTCTGTTACTAATATGCCAGAAATAGTTGAAGATATTGGCTGAACACAAAAAGATAGTAGGCCACCCTCTTTGAATCTTCTTTAGCATGATAAAAAGAGCAGGAAAAAGCAAAAAAATTTCAGAATTCCACCTTTCAAAGCAAAGAAATTACTGTTTGTGCAATGACATTATTCATTGATTTTAACCATTGAAAACCATACTGTTACTCATATACCAGAAATGGTTGAAGGTACTGACTGAACGCAAACTGATAGCAGCTCACCCTCCTTGAATCTTCTTTAGCATGCTAAAAGGAGGAGGAAAAAACAAAAAATTTCAGAATTCCACCTTTCAAAGCAGAAGAATGACTGTTTGCGCAATTTCATTATTCATTGATTTCAGCCATTGAAAAACGTCCTGTTACACATATACCAGAAAAAGTTGAAGGTATTGTCTGAACACAAAAAGATAGGAGGCCACCCTCTTTGAATCTTCTTTAGCATGATAAAAAGAGTAGGAAAAAGCAAAAAAAATCAGAATTCCACCTTTCCAAGCAGAAGAATGACTGTTTGCGCAATTTCATTATTCATTGATTTCAGCCATTGAAAAACGTCCTGTTACACATATACCAGAAATAGTTGAAGGTATTGGCTGAACACAAAAAGATAGTAGGCCACCCTCTTTGAATCTTCTTTAGCATGATAAAAAGAGCAGGAAAAAGCAAAAAAATTTCAGAATTCCACCTTTCAAAGCAAAGAAATTACTGTTTGTGCAATGACATTATTCATTGATTTTAACCATTGAAAACCATACTGTTACTCATATACCAGAAATGGTTGAAGGTATTGACTGAACGCAAACTGATAGCAGCTCACCCTCTTTGAATCTTCTTTAGCATGCTAAAAGGAGGAGGAAAAAACAAAAAATTTCAGAATTCCACCTTTCAAAGCAGAAGAATGACTGTTTGCGCAATTTCATTATTCATTGATTTCAGCCATTGAAAAACGTCCTGTTACACATATACCAGAAATAGTTAAAGGTATTGTCTGAACACAAAAAGATAGGAGGCCACCCTCTTTGAATCTTCTTTAGCATGATAAAAAGAGTAGGAAAAAGCAAAAAAAAATCACAATTCCACCTTTCCAAGCAGAGAAATGACTGTTTGTTCAATTACATTATTCATTGATTTTAGACATTGAAAATCGTCCTGTTACTCATATACAAGAAATGGTTGAAGGTATTGGCTGAATGCAAACAGATATCAGCTCACCCTCTTTGAATCTTCTTTAGCAGGCTAAAAGGGGCAGGAAAAAACAAAACATTTCAGAATTCCACCTTTCCAAGCAGAGAAATGACTATTTGTGCAATGACATTATTCATTGATTTTAGTCATGGAAAAACGTGCTGTTACTCATATACCAGAAATGGTTGAAGGTATTGGCTTAATGCAACCATATAGCAGCTCACCCTCTTTAAATCTTCTTTAGCATACTAAAAGGAGCAGGGAAAAGCAAAAAAAAATCAGAATTCCTGCTTTCAAAGCAGAGAAATTATTGAGCTATGACTTTATTCACTGATTTTAGCCATTGAAAAACGTCCCGTTACTCATATGCCAGAAATGTTTGAAGATGTTGGCTGAACGCCAACAGAGAGCAGCTCACTCTTTTGAATCTTCTTTAGCATGCTAAAAGGAGCAGGAAAAAGCAAATAAATTCAGAATTCCACCTTTCCAAGCAGAGAATTGAATGTTTGTGCAATGACATCATTCATTGGTTTTAGACATTGAAAACCGTTCTGTTACTCATATAGCAGAAATGGTTGAAGGTATTGGCTGAATACAAACAGATAGCAGCTCAACCTCTTTGAATCTTCTTTAGCATGCTAAAAGGAGCAGGAAAAAGCAAAAAAATCTGAATTCCACCTTTCCAAGCAGAGAAATGACTGTTTGTGCAATGACATTATTCATTGATTTTAGCCATTGAAAACCGGCCTGTTACTCATATACCAGAAATGGTAGAAGGTGATGGCTGAACGTAAACAGATTGCAGTTCACCCTCTTTGAATTTCTTTAGCATGCTAAAATGAGCAGGAAAAAACAAAAAATTTCAGAATTCCACCTTTCCAAGCAGAGAAATGACTGTTTGTGCAATGACATCATTCATTGATTTTAGCCATTGAAAACCATCCTGTTACTCATATACCTTAAACGGTTGAAGGTATTGGCTGAACGCAAACAGATAGCAGCTCACCCTCTTTGAATCTTCTTTAGCATGCTAACGGAGCAGGAAAAAGCAAAAAATTTCTGAATTCCACCTTTCAAAGCAAAGAAATTACTGTTTGTGCAATGACATTATTCATTGATTTTAACCATTGAAAACCATCCTGTTACTCATATACCAGAAATGGTTGAAGGTACTGACTGAACGCAAACTGATAGCAGCTCACGCTCTTTGAATCTTCTTTAGCATGCTAAAAGGAGGAGGAAAAACCAAAAAAATTCAGAATTCCACCTTTCAAAGCAGAGGAATGACTGTTTGTGTAATGACATTATTCATTGATTTAAGCCATTGAAAAATGTCCTGTTACACATATACCAGAAATGGTTGAAGGTATTGGCTGAACACAAAAAGATAGGAGGCCACCCTCTTTGAATCTTCTTTAGCATGATAAAAAGAGTAGTAAAAAGAAAAAAAATTCAGAATTCCACCTTTTCAAGCAGAGAAATGACTGTTTGTGCAATGACATTATTCATTGATTTCAGCCATTGATAACCGTCCTGTTACTCATATACCAGAAATAGTAGAAGGTGATGGCTGATCGCAAACAGATTGCAGTTCACCCTCTTTGAATTTCTTTAGCATGCTAAAATGAGCAGGAAAAAGCAAAAAAATTTAGAATTCCACCTTTCCAACAGAGAAATGACTGTTTGTGCAATTATATCATTCATTGATTTTAACCATTGAAAACAATCCTGTTACTGATATACCAGAAATGCTTGAAGGTATTGGCTGAACGCAAACAGATAGCAGCTCACCCTCTTTGAGTCTTCTTTAGCATCCTAATGGAGCAGGAAAAACAAAATATTCAGAATTCCACCTTTCCAAGCAGAGAAATGACTGTTTGTGCAATGACATTATTCATTGATTTTAGCCATTAAAACCGTCCTGTTACTCATATGCCAGAAATAGTTGAAGGTATTGGCTGAACACAAAAAGATACCAGAAATGGTAGAAGGTGATGGCTGAATGCACACAGATAGCAGCTCACCCTCTTTGAGTCTTCTTTAGCATCCTAATGGAGCAGGAAAAAGCAAAAAAAATCAGAATTTCACCTTTCCAAGCAGAGAAATGACTGTTTGTGCAATGACATTATTCATTGATTTTAGCCATTGAAAACCGTCGTGTTACTCTTATACCAGAAATGGTAGAAGATGATGGCTGAACGCAAACAGATAGCAGCTCACCCTCTTTGAATTTCTTTAGCATGCTAAAATGAGCAGGAAAAAGCAAAAAATTTCAGAATTCCACCTTTCCAAGCAGAGAAATGACTGTTTGTGCAATGACATCATTCCTTGATTTTAGCCATTGAAAACCATTCTGTTACTCATATACCAGAAACGGTTGAAGGTATTGGCTGAACGCGAACAGATAGCAGCTCACCCTCTTTGAATCTTCTTTAGCATGCTAATGGAGCAGGAAAGAGCAAACATTTCAGAATTCCAGCCTTCCAAGCAGAGAAATGACTGTTTGTGCAATGACATTATTTATTGATTTTCGCCATTGAAAAACGTCCTGTTACTCATATACCATAAAAGGTTGAAGGTATTGGCTGATCTCAAACAGATATCAGTTCACCCTCTTTGAATCTTCTTTAGCATGCTAAAATGAGCTGGAAAAAGCAAAAAATTTCAGAATTTCACCATTCAAAGCAGAGAAATTACTGTTTGTGCAATGACATTATTCATTGATTTTAACCATTGAAAACCATCCTGTTACTCATATACCAGAAATGGTTGAAGGTACTGACTGAACGCAAACTGATAGCAGCTCACCCTATTTCAATCTTCTTTAGCATGCTAAAAGGAGGAGGAAAAACCAAAAAATTTCAGAATTCCACCTTTCAAATCAGAGGAATGACAGTTTGTGCAATGACATTATTCATTGATTTTAGCCATTGAAAACCGTCCTTTTACACATATACCAGACATGGTTGAAGGTATTGGCTGAACACAAAAAGATAGGAGGCCACCCTCTTTGAATCTTCTTTAGCATGATAAAAAGAGTAGAAAAAAGCAAAAAAATTCAGAATTCCACCTTTCCAAGCAAAGAAATGAATGTTTGTTCAATTGCATTATTCATTGATTTTAGACACTGAAAATCGTCCTGTTGCTCATATACAAGAAATGGTTGAAGGTATTGGCTGAATGCAAACAGATATCAGCTCACCCTCTATGAATCTTTTTTAGCAGGCTAAAAGGAGCAGGAAAAAGCAAAACATTTCAGAATACCACCTTTCCAAGCAGAGAAATGATTATTTGTGCAATGACATTATTCATTGATTTTAGTCATTGAAAAACGTGGTGTTACTCATATACCAGAAATGGTTGAAGGTATTGGCTGAATGCAACCATATAGCAACTCAACATCTTTAAATCTTCTTTAGCATGCTAAAAGGAGCAGGGAAATGCAAAAAAAAATCAGAATTCCTGCATTCAAAGCAGAGAAATGATTGAGCTATGACACTATTCACAGATTTTAGCCATTGAAAAACGTCCCGTTACTCATATGCCAGAAATGGTTGAAGACATTGGCTGAAGGCCAACAGAGAGCAGCTCACCCTTTTAAATCTTCTTTAGCATGCTAAAAGGAGCAGGAAAAAGCAAATAAATTCAGAATTCCACCTTTCCAAGCAGAGAAATGACTGTTTGTGCAATGACATTATTCATTGATTTTAGTCATTGAAAACTGTCCTGTTACTCATATACCAGAAATGGTTGAAGGTATTGGCTGAACGCAAACAGATAGCAGCTCACGCTCTTTTAATCTTCTTTAGCATGCTAAAGGAGGAGGAAAAGGCCAAAAATTCAGAATTCCACCTTTCCAAGCAGAGAAATGACTGTTCGTGCAATGACATAAAGAGTTGGTGCAAGGCAGAAGGGTTTGGGTTCATGGAGAACTGGGCTGACTTCGCTGTCGGCTACAGGCTCTACCGTAGGGACGGGCTGCACCTCAATGGGGAGGGTGCAGCGGTGCTGGGGAAGAAGATGGCTAATAGGTTGGAGGAGTTTTTAAACTACAGACGGGGGGGGGGAACCAAGGAAATAGGTGGGATGTGAGGCAAGCAAGGGGGAAGGGGAGAAGTGAATATAATGAGGGTGGAGAGGGGGGTGGGGATAGTACAGTTAGATCGTTAGAGAAGAATAGGATGCTAAATAACCCCAAAGTTTTATCTTGCATGCTGACCAACGCAAGAAGCCTGACCAATAAGGCAGATGAGCTGCAGGCGCTTATATCGGTGGAGAGGTATGACATCGTAGGTATAACAGAGACTTGGCTAGACGATAGCTACGACTGGGCGGTAAATTTAACAGATTATAGTTTATTTAGAAGGGACCGGAAACAGGGGAAGGGCGGAGGAGTCTGCTTATATGTAAAGTCACGTCTAAAGCCCAGACTAAGGGAAGATATAGGAGAGGGAGAAGAGGGGGTCGAGTCCATGTGGGTAGAGATAGAGGGGGCAAAAAATAATAATAAAATATTACTGGGGGTCTGCTATAAGCCACCCAATATAACAGAGGAGAATGAGAAACTGCTATTAGGACAAATAGACAAAGTAGCAAAACATAATGAGGTGATTGTAATGGGGGACTTCAACTACCCGGATATTGACTGGGAAACAGAAACCTGTAGATCGCAGAAAGGAAAAAGGTTCTTGACAAATATCAAGGATAATTATCTCTCCCAACTAGTGCAGGAACCAACGAGAGGGAAGGCAGTGTTGGACTTAATATTGACTAATAGGCCTGATAGAATAACTGAGGTACAGATAGGGGGGCACCTAGATAATAGCGATCATAATATTATCAATTTCAAAATGCCCTTCAGTAGGGTTATCAATAAGGGAACAACTAAAACATTAAACTTTAGGAGGGCGAAGTTTGATCAGCTGATAGAAAACCTTCAACTTATTGACTGGGACAAAGTTCTTAATCAAGGAAATATGAATAGTAAATGGGAAACCTTCAAAAGAATTCTGACTACTCAGTGCGAGAGGTATATACCGTATGGGAATAAAAGGGCCAGAAATAAGAGGAAACCAATATGGTTGAATAAGAACGTAAAAGGGGCGTTAAATAGCAAAAAAGAGGCATTCAAGAGATTAAAACAGGAAAACAGTAAGGAGGCACTAATGTGTTACAAGGAAAAAACGAGAACCTGCAAAAAACAAATAAAAATAGCGAAGGAGGAAACAGAGAGACGTATTGCTAGGGAAAGTAGATCAAATCCCAAACTGTTCTTTACGTATATAAATAGTAAAAGGATTAAATCGAATAATATTGGACCGATAAAAAGTGATGAAGGCAAAATCATAGAGAAAGATGAGGATAAAGCTAATCTATTAAATACATTTTTTTCGTCAACTTTCACAAAGGAAAAAGAACTAACAGGCGAAATGAGAAGTGACAAACTTAATCCTCCACTAAGTATGACAAATCTAACCCAAGCTGGGGTACAGAAACGCCTCAGTAACATTAAAATAAACAAATCACCAGGACCTGATGGCATACACCCACGGGTACTAAGGGAACTAAGTAATGTGATAGACAGACCGTTATATCTTATATTTAAGGACTCTGTTGAGACTGGGTCTGTGCCACTTGATTGGCGACAGGCGAATGTAGTGCCAATATTCAAAAAGGGAGCGAAAAGTGACGCCGGAAACTATCGGCCGGTGAGTCTGACGTCCGTTGTGGGCAAAATTTTTGAAGGCTTTATTAATGAGGCAATCATGGAGCATCTTGACGCTAATAATCTATTAACCCCGAACCAACATGGATTCATGAGGAATCGCTCCTGCCAAACAAACCTGATTGACTTCTACGAGGAGGTTAGCTCTCGAGTAGATCAGGGGGAACCAGTGGATGTCGTGTATCTCGACTTCTCAAAAGCGTTCGATAGCGTGCCACATAATAGGTTGGTATACAAAATGAGAATAATGGGGCTGGGGGAAAATGTCTGCAAGTGGGTAGCTAACTGGCTAAAGGATAGAAGGCAGAGGGTGGTTATAAATGGAATATACTCAGATTGGGTAAGCGTCACTAGTGGGGTACCACAGGGGTCTGTACTAGGCCCAATGTTATTTAATATCTTTATTAACGACATAGTCAACGGGATAAATAGTAAAATATCAATATTTGCAGATGACACAAAGTTATGTAAAACAATTAATACAAAAGAGGACAGTGCAGACCTACAGAGGGACTTGGATAAGCTGGGTAGGTGGAGCATTAAATGGCAAATGAGGTTTAACGAGGAGAAATGTAAGGTCATACATATGGGAAGGAAAAATGGAAGTCACCAGTACTCACTGAATGGGAAATCATTGGGGAATTCAGAGATGGAGAAGGACTTGGGCATCTTGATTGATAGCAAACTAAATTGGAGTGCCCAAAGTCAGGCGGCTGCTGTAAGGGCAAACAGGGTAATGGGATGTATCAGAAGAGGTATAGCTGCAAAGGATGAGAACATTGTTCTTCCACTGTACAAAGCACTGGTCAGACCACACTTGGAATACTGTGCTCAGTTATGGGCCCCAATATATAGAAAGGATATAAATGAGCTTGAAAAGGTACAAAGGAGGGCAACAAAATTAATAAGGGGAATGGAGGGACTGCAATACCCAGAGAGGTTGGCAAAACTAGGACTATTCAGCCTGGAAAAGAGAAGGTTGAGGGGGGACATAATAAATGTGTACAAATATGTTAGGGGACAGTATAGAGACCTTGCCCGGGATTTGTTCAAAAGGAGGGATATTACGGTAACAAGAGGGCATTCACTAAGACTGGAAGAGAAAAGGTTTCAGCACCAGCATAGGAAGGGGTTCTTTACGGTAAGAGCAGTGAGAATATGGAATTCACTGAGTGAGGAGACGGTAATGTCGGATTCACTACACCAGTTCAAGCGGGGACTGGATGCTTTTCTAGATACCAGGCAGATTTCTGCATATACTTAAAAATAGAATAAAATAGTAGGTTGATACAGGGATTTATTCTGACTGCTGGTTTCAGAGTCGGGAGGGAATTTTTCCTCAGGTGAAGATTGGCCAAATCATTTGGGGTTTTTGCCCTCCTCTGGATCAACTTTAGCAATTACAGAACTAACAGGTCGAACTTGATGGACGCAAGTCTTTATTCGGCTTTACTAACTATGTAACTATGTAACTATGACATTATTCATTGATTTTAGCCACTGAAAACCGTCCTGTTACCCATATACCAGAAATGGTTGAAGGTATTGGCTGAACGCAAACAGATAGCAGCTCACCCTCTTTGAATCTTCTTTAGCATGCTAAAAGGTGGAGGAAAAGCCAAAAAATTTCAGAATTCCACCATTCAAAGCACAGGAATAACTGTTTGTGCAATGACATTATTCATTCAATTTAGCCCTTGAATACCGTCATTTTTCTCATATACCAGAAATGGTTTTAAGGTGTTGGCTGAATGCAAACAGATAGCAGCTCACCCTCTTTGAATGTTTTTAGCATACTAAAAGTAGCAGGAAAAAACTAAATATTTCTGATTTCCACCTTTAAAAGCAGAGAAATGACTGTTTGTGCAATGACATTATTCATTGATTTTAGCCATTGAAAAACATCCTGTTACTCATATAACAGAAATGGTTGAAGGTATTGGCTGAACGCAAACAGACAGCAACTCACCCTGTTTGAATCTTCTTTAGCATGCTAAAAGGAGCAGGAGAAAGCAAAAATTTCAGAATTTCACCTTTCAAAGCAGAGAAATGACTGTTTGTGCAATGACATTATTCATTGATTTTAGCCATTGTAAAATGAACTGTTACTCATATACCAGAAATGGGTGTAGGTATTTGCTGAACACAACCAGATAGCAGCTTACCCACTTTGAATCGTATTTAGCATGCTAAAAGGAGCAGGGAAATGCAAAAAATTTTTAGAATTCCACCTTTCCAACCAGAGAAATGTCTGTTTGTGCAATGACATTATTCATTGATTTTAGACATTGAAAACCATCCTGTTACTCATATACCCGAAATGGTTGAAGGTATTGGCTCAGCACAAACAGATAGCAGCTCACTCTCTTTGAATCTTCTTTAGCATGCTAAAAGGAGCAGGAAAAAGCAAAAAAAAATCAGAATTCCACCTTTCCAAGCAGAGAAATTACTGTTTGTGCAATGACATTATTCATTGATTTTATCCATTGAAAACCGTCCTGTTACTCATAGACCAGAAATGGTAGAAGGTGTTGGCTGAACGCAAACAGATTGCAGCTAACCCTCTTTGAATTTCTTTAGCATGCTAAAATGAGCAGGAAAAAGTTAAAAATTTCAGACATCCCCCTTTCCAAGCAGAGAAATGATTGTTTGTACAATGACATCATTCATTGATTTTAGCCATTGAAAACCATCCTGTTACTCATATACCAGAAATGGATGAAGGTATTGGCTGAACGCAAACAGACAGCAACCCACCCTCTTTGAATCTACTTTAGCATGCTAAAACGAGCAGGAAAAAGCAAAAAAAATTCTGAATTCCACCTTTCCAAGCGGAGAAATGACTGTTTGTGCAATGACATTATTCATTCATTTTAGCCACAGAAAAATGTGCTGTTACTCATATACCAGAAATGGTTGAAGTTATCGGCTGAATGCAAACAGATAGCAGCTCAAGCTCTATGAATCTTCTTTACCATGCTAAAAGGAGCAGGAAAAAGCAAAAACATTTCAGAACTGCACCTTTCCAAGCAGAGAAATGACTGTTGGTGCAATGACATTATTCATTGATTTTAGCCATTGAAAACAGTCCTGTTACTCATATACCAGAAATGGTTGAAGGTATTGGCTGAACGCAAACAGATAGCTGATCAACCTCTTTGAATATTATTTAGCATGCTAAAAGGAGCAGGAAAATGCAAAATTTTTTTAGAATTCCACCTTTCCAAGCAGGGAAATGACTGTTTGTGCAATGACATTATTTATTGATTTTAGCCATTGAAAACCGTCCTGTTACTCATACACCAGAAATGGTTGAAAGTATTGGCTGAATAGCAAACAGGTAGCAGCTCACCCTCTTTGATTATTACTTAGCATGCTAAAAGGAGCAGGAAAAAGCAAAAAATTTCAGAATTCCACCTATCAAAGCAGAGAAATGACTGTTTGTGCATTGACATTATTGATTGATTTTAGCCATTGAAAAACGTCCTGTTACTCATATACCAGAAATGGGTAACGGTATTGGCTGAACGCAAACAGACAGCAACCCACCCTCTTTGAATCTGCTTTAGCACGCTGAAACGAGCAGGAAAAAGCAAAAAAAATTCTGAATTCCACCTTTCCAAGCGGAGAAATGACTGTATGTGCAAAGACATTATTCATTCATTTTAGCCATTGAAAAATGTGCTGTTACTCATATACCAGAAATGGTTGAAGTTATTGGCTGAAGGCAAACAGATAGCAGCTCACCCTCTTTGATTCTACTTTAGCATGCTAAAAGGAGCAGGAAAAAGCAAAACATTTTAGAATTCCACCTTTCCAAGCAGAGAAATGACTGTTGGTGCAATGACATTATTCATTGATTTTAGCCATTGAAAACAGTCCTGTTGCTCATATACCAGAAATGGTTGAAGGTATTGGCTGAACGCAAACAGATAGCAGCTCACCCTCTTTGAATCTTCTTTAGCTTGCTAAAAGGAGCAGGAATAGCAAAAAAATTCAGAATTCCACCTTTCAAAGCAGAGAAATGATTGTTTGTGCAATGACATTATTCATTCATTTTAGCCATTGAAAAATGTGCTGTTACTCATACACCAGAAATGGTTGAAGGTATTAGCTGAACGGAAACAAATAGCAACTCAACCTCTTTCAATCTTCTTTAGCATGCTAATAGGAGCAGGAAAAAGGAAAAAAAAAATCAGAATTCCACCTTTTACAAGCAGAAAAATGACTGTTTGTGAAATTACATTATTCATTGATTTTAGACATTGAAAACTGTCCTGTTACTCATATACCTGAAATGGTTGGAGGTATTGGCTCAACACAAACAGATAGCAGCTTACCCTCTTTGAATCTTCTTTAGCATGCTAAAATGAGCAGGAAAAAGCAAAATATTTCAGAATTCCACCTTTCCAAGCAGAGAAATGACTGTTTGTGCAATGACATTATTCATTGATTTTAGCCATTGAAAACCACCCTGTTACTCATATACCAGAAATGGTTGAAGGTATTGGCTGAACGCAAACATATAGCAGCTCACCCTCTTTGAGTCATCTCTAGCATGCTAACGGACCAGGAAAAAGCAAAAAATTTCAGAATTCCACCTTTCCAAGCAGAGAAACGACTGTTTGTGCAATGACATTATTCATTGATTTTAGTCATTGAAAACCGACCTGTTACTCATATACTAAAACTGGTTGAAGGTATTGGCTGAATGCAAGCAGATAGCAGTTCACCCTCTTTGAATCTTCATTAGCATGCTAAAAGAAGCAAGAAAAAGCAAAAAATTTCAGAATTTCACCTTTCCAAGCAGAGAAATGACTGTTTGTTCAATTACATTATTCATTCATTTTAGACATTGAAAACCATCATGTTACTCATATACCAGAAATGGTTGAAGGTATTGGCTGAACGCAAACAGATAGCAGCTCACCCTCTTTAAATCTTCTTTAGCATACTAAAAGGAGCAGGAAAAAGCAAAAAAAATCAGAATTCCTGCTTTAAAATCAGAGAAATGATTGAGCTATGACATTATTCACTGATTTTAGCCATTGAAAAACGTCCCGTTACTCATATGCCAGAAATGGTTGAAGATATTGGCTGAACGCCAACAGAGAGCAGCTCACCCTTTTGAATCTTCTTTAGCATGCTAAAAGGAGCAGGAAAAAGCAAATAAATTCAGAATTCCACCTTTCCAAGCAGAGAATTGAATGTTTGTGCAATGACATCATTCATTGATTTTAGATATTGAAAACCGTCCTGTTACTCATATAGCAGAAATGGTTGAAGGTATTGGCTGAATGCAAACAGATAGCAGCTCAACCTCTTTGAATCTTCTTTAGCTTGCTAAAAGGAGCAGGAAAAAGCAAAAAAATTCTGAATTCCACCTTTCCAAGCAGAGAAATGACTGTTTGTGCAATGACATTATTCATTGATTTTAGCCATTGAAAACCGTCCTGTTACTCATATACCAGAAATGGTAGAAGGTGATGGCTGAACGTAAACAGATTGCAGTTCACACTCTTTGAATTTCTTTAGCATGCTAAAATGAGCAGAAAAAAGCAAAAAATTTCAGAATTCCACCTTTTCAAGCAGAGAAATGACTGTTTGTGCAATGACATCATTCATTGATTTTAGCTATTGAAAACCATCCTGTTACTCATATACCTTAAACGGTTGAAGGTATTGGCTGAACGCAAACAGATAGCATCTCACCCTCTTTGAATCTTCTTTAGCATGCTAATGGAGCAGGAAAAAGCAAAAAATTTCAGAATTCCACCTTTCCAAGCAGAAAAATGACTGTTTGTGCAATGACATCATTCATTGATTTTAGCCATTGAAAACCATCCTGTTACTCATTTACCAGAAATGGTTGAAGGTATTGGCTGAACGCAAACAGATAGCAGCTCACCCTCTTTGCATCTTCTTTAGCATGCTAAAAGGAGCAGGAAAAAGCAAAAAAAAATCAGAATTCCACCTTTCCAAGCAGAGAAATGATTGTTTGTGCAATGACATTATTCATTGATTTTAGCCATTAAAACCGTCCTGTTACTCATATGCCAGAAATGGTTGAAGGTATTGACTGAACACAAAAAGATAGGCGGCCATCCTCTTTGAATCTTCTTTAGCATGATAAAAAGAGTAGGAAAAAGAAAAAAAATTCATAATTCCACCTTTCCAAGCAGAGAAATGACTGTTTGTGCAATGACATTATTCATTGATTTAAGCCATTGAAAAATGTCCTGTTACACATATACCAGAAATGGTAGAAGGTGATGGCTGAACGCAAACAGATTGCAGTTCACCTTCTCTGAATTTCTTTAGCATGCTAAAATGAACAGGAAAAAGCAAAAAATTTCAGAATTCCACCTTTCCAAGCAGAGAAATGACTGTTTGTGCAATGACATCATTCATTGATTTTAACCATTGAAAACCATCCTGTTACTAATATACCAGAAATGCTTGAAGGTATTGGCTGAACGCAAACAGATAGCAGTTCACCCTCTTTGAATCCTCTTTAGCATGCTAAAAGGAGCAGGAAAAAGCAAAAAAATTCAGAATTCCAGATTTCCAAGCATAGAAATGACTGTTTGTGCAAAGACATTATTCATTGATTTTAGCCATTGAAAACCGCCCTGTTACTCTTTAGCATGCTAATAGGAGCAGGAAAAAGGAAAAAAAAAATCAGAATTACAACTTTCCAAGCAGAAAAATGACTGTTTGTGAAATGACATTATTCATTGATTTTAGACATTGAAAACGGTCCTGTTACTCATATACCTGAAATGTTTGAAGGTATTGGCTCAACACAAACAGATATCAGCTCACCCTCTTTGAATCTTCTTTAGCATGTTAAAATGAGCAGGTAAAAGCAAAATATTTCAGAATTCCACCTTTCCAAGCAGAGAAATGACTGCTTGTGTAATGACATCATTCATTGATTTTAGCCATTGAAAACCATCCTATTACTCATATACCAGAAATGGTTGAAGGTATTGGCTGAACGCAAACAGATAGCAGCTCACCCTCTTTGAATCTTCTTTAGCATGCTAACGGAGCAGGAAAAAGCAAAAAATATCAGAATTCCACCTTTCCAAGCAGAGAAATGACTGTTTGTGCAATGACATTATTCATTGATTTTCGCCATTGAAAAATGTCCTGTCACTCATATACCAGAAAAGGTTGAATGTATTGGCTGAACTCAAACAGATAGCAGTTCACCCTCTTTGAATCTTCTTTATCATGCTAAAAGGAGCAGGAAAAAGCAAAAAATTTCAGAATTCCACCTTTCCAAGCAGAGAAATGACTGTTTGTGCAATGACATTATTCATTCATTTTAGCCAATGAATACCGTCCTGTTACTCATATACCAGAAATGGTTGATTGTATTGGCTGAATGCAGAAAGAGAGCAGCTCACCCTCTTTGAATCTTCTTTAGCGTGCTAAAAGGAGTAGGAAAAAGCAAAAAATTTCAGAATTCCACCTTTCCAAGCAGAGGAAAGACTGTTTGTGCAATGACATTATTCATTGATTTTAGCCATTGAAAACCGTCCTGTTACTCATACACCAGAAATGGTTGAAAGTATTGGCTGAATGCAAACAGATAGCAGCTCACCCTCTTTGAGTCTTCCTTAGCATGCTAAAAGGAGCAGGAAAAAGCAAAAAATTTCAGAATTACACTTTTCAAAACAGAGAAAGGACTGTTTGTGCAATGACATTATTCATTGATTTTAGCCATTGAAAAACATCCTGTTACTCATATACTAGAAATGGATGAAGGTATTGGCTGAACGCAAAGTGACAGCAACTCACCCTCTTTGAATCTGCTTTAGCACGCTAAAAGGAGCAGGAAAAAGCAAAAAAAATTCTGAATTCCACCTTTCCAAGCAGAGAAATGACTGTTTGTACAATGACGTTATTCATTGATTTTATCCATTGAAAACCATATGTTACTCATATACCAGAAATGGTTGAAGGTATTGGCTGAACGCAAACAGATAGCAGCTCAGCCTCTTTGAATCTTCCTTAGCATGCAATAAGGAGCAGGAAAAAGCAAAAAATTTCAGAATTCCCCTTTCAAAGCAGAGAAATGACTGTTTGTGCAATGACATTATTTATTCATTTTAGCCATTGAAAAATGTGCTGTTACTCATATACCAGAAATGGTTGAAGTTATTGGCTGAACGCATACAGATTGCAGCTCACCCTCTTTGAATTTCTTTAGCATGCTAAAATGAGCAGGAAAAAGCAAAAAATTTCAGAATTCCACCTTTCCAAGCAGAGAAATTACTTTTTGTGCAATGACATCATTCATTGATTTTAGCCATTGAAAACCATCCTGTTACTCATATACCAGAAACGGTTGAAGGTATTGGCTGAACGCAAACAGATAGCAGCTCACCCTCTTTGAGTCATCTGTAGCATGCTAACGAAGCAGGAAAAAGCAAAAAATTTCAGAACTCCACCTTTCCAAGCAGAGAAATGACTGTTCAATTACATTATTCATTGATTTTAGACATTGAAAACCGACCTGTTACTCATATACCAGAAATGGTTGAAGGTGTTGGCTGAACGCAAACAGACAGCAACTCACCCTCTTTGAATCTTCTTTAGCACACTAAAAGGAGCAGGAAAAAGCAAAAAAATTTCAGAATTCCACCTTTCCAAACAGAGAAATGACTGTTTGTGCAATGACATTACTCATTGATTTTAGCCATTGAAAAAGGTACTGTTACTCATATACCAGAAATGGTTGAAGGTATTGGCTGAAAGCAAACAGATAGCAGCTCACCCTCTTTGAATCTTCATTAGCGTGCTAAAAGTAGCAGGAAAAACAAAAAATTTCCGAATTCCACCTTTCAAAGCAGAGAAATGACAGTTTGTTCAATGACATCATTCATTGATTTTAGACATTTAAAACCGACCTGTTACTTATATAGCAGTAATGGTTGAATGTGATGGCTGAATGCAAACAGATAGCAGCTCACCCTCTTTGAATCTTGTTAGCATGCTAAAAGGAGCAGGAAAAAGCAAAACATTTCAGAACTCCACCTTTCCAAGCAGAGAATTGACTGTTTGTGCAATGACATTATTCATTCATTTTAGCCCTTGAAATCCGTACTGTTACTCATATACCAGAAATGATTGAAAGTATTGGTTGAACGCAAAAAGATAGCAGCTCTCCCTGTTTGAATCTTCTTTAGCATGGTAAGAGGAGTAGGAAAAAGCAAAACATTTCAAAATTCCACCTTTCAAAGCAGAGAAATGACTGTTTGTGCAATGACATTATTCATTGATTTTAGCCATTGAAAAACTTGCTGTTACTCATATGCCATAAATGGTTGAAGGTATTGGCTGAACGCAAACAGATAGCAGCTCACCCTCTTTGAATCTTCTTTATCATGCTAAAAGGAGCAGGAAAAAGGAAAAAATTTCAGAATTCCACCTTTCAAAGCAGAGAAATGACTGAGCAATGAAATTATTCATTGATTTTAGCCATTGAAAACTGTCCTGTAACTCATATACAAGAAATGGTTGAAGGTATTGGCTGAACACAAACAGATTGCAGCTCACCCTTTTTGAATCTTCTTTAGCAAGCCAAAAGGAGTAGGAAAAAGCAAATAATTTCAGAATTCCACCTTTCCAAGCAGAGAAATGATTGTTTGTGCAATGACATTATTCATTAATTTTAGCCATTGAATACCGTCCTGTTACTCATATACCAGAAATGGTTGAAGGTATTCGCTCAATGCAAACAGATAGCAGCTTACCATCTTTGAATCTTCTTTAGCATGCTAAAAGGAGCAGGAAAAAGCAAAAAATGTCAGAATTCCACCTTTCCAAGCAGAGAAAAGACTCTTTGTGCAATAACATTATTCATTGATTTTAGCCATTGAAAAACGTCTTGTTACTCATATACCAGAGATGGTTGAAGGTATTGGCTGAACACAAACAGATAGCAGCTCACCCTCTTTGAATCTTCTTTAGCATGCTAAAAGAAGCAGGAAAAAGCAAAAAATTTCAGAATTCCTCCTTCTCAATTAGAGAAATGACTGTTTGTGCAATGACATTATTCATTGATTTTAGCTATTGAAAACCGTCCTGTTGCTCATATTCCAGAAATGGTTGAAGGTATTGGCTGAACGCAGACAGATAGCAGCTCAACCTCTTTGAATCTTCTTTAGCATGCTAAAAAGAGCAGGAAAAAGCAAAAATTTTCAGAATTCCACCTTTCAAAGCAGAGAAATGACTGTTTGTTCAATGACATCATTCATTGATTTTAGACATTTAAAACCAACCTGTTACTTATATAGCTTTAATGGTTGAAGGTGATGGCTGAATGCTAAGAGATAGCAGCTCGCCCTCTTTTAATCTTCTTAGCATGATAAAAGGAGCAGGAAAAAGCAAAACATTTCAGAATTCCACCTTTCCAAGCAGAGAATTGACTGTTTGTGCAATGACATTATTCATTCATTTTAGCCATTGAAATCCGTACTGTTACTCATATACCATAAATGATTGAAAGTATTGGCTGAATGCAAAAAGATAGCAGCTCTCCCTCTTTGAATCGTCATTAGCATGGTAAAAGGAGTAGGAAAAAGCAAAAAATTTCAGAATTCCACGTTTCAAAGCAGAGAAATGACTGTTTGTGCAATGACATTATTCATTGATTTTAGCCAATGAAAAATGTGCTGTTACTCATATACCAGAAATGGATGAAGGTTTTGGCTGAACGAAAACAGATAGCAGCTCACCCTCTTTGAATATTCTTTAGCATGATAATAGGAGCAGGAAAATCAAAAATATTTCAGAATAACACCTTTCCAAGTAGAGAAATGACTGTTTGTGCAATCACATTATTCATTGATTTTAGCCATTGAAAAACGCCCTGTTACTCATATACCAGAAACGGTTGAAGGTATTGGCTGAACGCAAACAGACAGCAACTCACCCTCTTTGAATGTTCTTTAGCACGCTAAAAGGAACAGGAAAAAGCAAAAATTTCAGAATTCCACCTTTCCAAGCAGAGAAATAACTGTTTGTGCAATGACATTATTCATTGATTTTAGCCATTGAAAAACATCATGTTACTCATATACCAGAAATGGTTGAAGGCATTGGCTGAACACAAACAGATAGCAGCTCAAACTCTTTGAATCTTCTTTAGCATGCTAAAAGGAGCAGGAAAAAGCAAAAAAATTCAGAATTCCACCTTTCCAAGTAGAGAAATGACTGTTTGTGCAATGACATTATTCATTGATTTTAGCCATTGAAAACCGTCCTGTTACTCATGTACTAGAAATTGTTGAAGGTATTGGCTGAACGCAAACAGATGGCAGCTCACCCTCTTTGAATCTTCTTTAGCATGTTAAAAAAGAGCAGGAAAAAGCAAAAAAATTTCAGAATTCCATCTTTCCAAGCAGAGAAATGACTGTTTGTGCAATGACATTATTCATTGATTTTAGCCATTGAAAAATATCCTGTTACTCATATACCAGAATGGTTGAAGGTAATGGCTGAACGCAAACAGATAGCAGCTCACCCTCTTTGAATCTTCTTTAGCATGCTAAAAGTAGCAGGAAAAAGCAAAAAATTTCGGAATTCCACCTTTCCAAGCAGAGAAATGACTGTTTGTGCAATGACATTATTCATTGATTTTTGCCATTGAAAACCGTCCTGTCACTCATATACCAGAAATGGTTGAAGGTATTGACTGAATGCAAACAGATAGCAGCTCACCCTCTTTGAATCTTCTTTGGCATGCTAGAAGTAGCAGGAAAAAACAAAATATTTCAGATTTCCACTTTTAAAATCAGTGAAATGACTGTTTGTGCAATGACATTCTTCATTGATTTTAGCCATTGAAAAACATCCTGTTACTCATATACCAGAAATGGTTGAAGGTATTGGATGAACGCAAAAAGACAGCAACTCACTCTCTTTGAATCTTCTTTAGCATGCTAAAAGGATAAGGAAAAAGCAAAATAATTTCAGAATTCCACCTTTCCAAGCAGAGAAATAACTGTTTGTGCAATAACATTATTCATTGATTTTAGCCATTGAAAAATGTCCTGTTTCTCAAATACCAGAAATGGCTGAAGGTATTGGCTGAACGCAAACAGAAAGCAGCTCACCGTCTTTGAATCTTCTTTAGCATGCTAAAAGGAGCAGGAAGAAGCAAAAAATTTCAAAATTCCACCTTTCCAAGCAGAGAAATGACTGTTTGTGCAATGACATTATTCATTGATTTTAGCCATTGAAAACCGTCCTGTTATTCATATACCAGAAATGGTTGAAGGTATTGGCTTAACGTAAACAGATAGCAGCTCACCCTCTTTGAATCTTCTTTAGCATGGTAAAAGTAGTAGGAAAAAGCAAAAAATATCAGATTTCCACCTTTCAAAGCAGAGAAATTACTGTTTGTGCAATGACATTATTCATTGATTTTAGCCATTGAAAAGCATCCTGTTACTCATATACCAGAAATGGTTGAAGGTATTGGCTGAACGCAAACAGACAGCAACTCCCCCTCTTTGAATCTTCTTTAGCACTCTAAAAGGAGCAGGAAAAAGCAAAAATTTTAGAATTCCACCTTTCCAAGCAGAGGAATGACTGTTTGTGCAATGACATTATTCATTGATTTTAGCCATTGAAAACCGTACTGTAACTTATATACCAGAAATGGTTGAAGGTATTGGCTGAACGCAAAGAGATAGCAGCTCACCCTCTTTGAATCTTCTTTTGCATGCTAATAGGAGTAGGAAAAAGCAAAAAAATTTCAGAATTCCACCTTTCAAAGCAGAGAAATGACTGATTGTGCAATGACATTATTCATTGATTTTAGCCTTTGAAAAACGTGCTGTTACTCATATACCAGAAATGGTTGAAGGTATTCGCTGAACGCAAACAGATAGCAGCTCACCCTCTTTGAATCTTCATTAGCATGCAAAAAGTAGCAGGAAAAAAAAAAAATTTCAGAATTCCACCTTTCAAAGCAGAGAAATGACTGTTTGTTCAATGACATCATTCATTGATTTTAGACATTTAAAACCAACCTGTTACTTATATAGCTTTAATGGTTGAAGGTGATGGCTGAATGCTAACAGATATCAGCTCGCCCTCTTTTAATCTTCTTAGCATGATAAAAGGAGCAGGAAAAAGCAAAACATTTCAGAATTCCACCTTTCCAAGCAGAGAATTGACTGTTTGGCAATGACATTATTCATTCATTTTAGCCATTGAAATCTGTACTGTTACTCATATACCATAAATGATTGAAAGTATTGGCTGAATGCAAAAAGATAGCAGCTCTCCCTCTTTGAATCGTCATTAGCATGGTAAAAGGAGTAGGAAAAAGCAAAAAATTTCAGAATTCCACGTTTCAAAGCAGAGAAATGACTGTTTGTGCAATGACATTATTCATTGATTTTAGCCAATGAAAAATGTGCTGTTACTCATATACCAGAAATGGATGAAGGTTTTGGCTGAACGAAAACAGATAGCAGCTCACCCTCTTTGAATATTCTTTAGCATGATAATAGGAGCAGGAAAATCAAAAATATTTCAGAATTCCACCTTTCCAAGTAGAGAAATGACTGCTTGTGCAATCACATTATTCATTGATTTTAGCCATTGAAAAACGCCCTGTTACTCATATACCAGAAACGGTTGAAGGTATTGGCTGAACGCAAACAGACAGCAACTCACCCTCTTTGAATCTTCTTTTGCATGCTAAAAGGAGCAGGAAAAAGCGAAATAATTTCAGAATTCCACCTTTCCAAGCAGAGAAATGACTGTTTGTGCAATGACATTATTCATTGATTTTAGCCATTGAAAAACGTGCTGTTACTCATAAACCAGAAATGGTTGAAGGTATTGGCTGAACACAAACAGATAGCAGCTCACCCTCTTTGAATCTTCTTTAGCATGATAATAGGAGCAGGAAAAAGCAAAAATATTTCAGAATTCCACCTTTCCAAGTAGAGAAATGACTGTTTGTGTCATTACATTATTCATTGATTTTAGCCATTGAAAAACGCACTGTTACTCATATACCAGAAATGGTTGAAGGCATTGGCTGAACGCAAGCAGATAGCAGCTCAACCTCTTTGAATCTTCTTTAGCATGCTAAAAGGAGCAGGAAAAAGCAAAAAAATTCAGAATTCCACCTTTTCAAGTAGAGAAATGACTGTTTGTGCAATGACATTATTCATTGATTTTAGCCATTGAAAAATATCCTGTTACTCATATACCAGAATGGTTGAAGGTATTGGCTGAACGCAAACAGAGAGCAACTCACCCTCTTTGAATCTTCTTTAGCATGATAATAGGAGCAGGAAAAAGCAAAAATATTTCAGAATTCCACTTTTCCAAGTAGAGAAATGACTGTTTGTGTAATGACATTATTCATTGATTTTAGCCATTGAAAAACGCCCTGTTACTCAAATACCAGAAACGGTTGAAGGCATTGGCTGAACGCAGACAGATAGCAGCTCACCCTGTTTGAATCTTCTTTAGTATGCTAAAAAGAGCAGGAAAAAGCAAAAAATTTCAGAATTCCAAGTTTCAAAGCAGAGAAATGACTGTTTGTGCAAAGACATCATTGATTGATTTTAGACATTTAAAACCGACCTGTTACTTATATAGCAGCAATGGTTGAAGGTGATGGCTGAATGCAAACAGAAAGCAGCTCACCCTGTTTGAATCTTCTTAGCATGATAAAAGGAGCAGGAAAAAGCAAAACATTTCAGAATTCCACCTTTCCAAGCAGAGAATTGACTGTTTTTGCAATGACATTATTCATTGATTTTAGCCATTGAAATCCGTACTGTTACTCATATACCAGAAATGATTGAAAGTATTGGCTGAACGCAAAAAGATAGCAGCTCTCCCTCTTTGCATCTTCTTTAGCATGATAATAGGAGCAGGAAAATCAAAAATATTTCAGAATTCCACCTTTCCAAGTAGAGAAATGACTGTTTGTGCAATCACATTATTCATTGATTTTAGCCATTGAAAAATGCCCTGTTACTCATATACCAGAAACGGTTGAAGGTATTGGCTGAACGCAAACAGACAGCAACTCACCCTCTTTGAATCTTCTTTTGCATGCTAAAAGGAGCAGGAAAAAGCGAAATAATTTCAGAATTCCACCTTTCCAAGCAGAGAAATGACTGTTTGTGCAATGACATTATTCATTGATTTTAGCCATTGAAAAACGTGCTGTTACTCATAAACCAGAAATGGTTGAAGGTATTGGCTGAACGCAAAAACATAGCAGCTCACCCTCTTTGAATCTTCTTTAGCATGATAATAGGAGCAGGAAAAAGCAAAAATATTTCAGAATTCCACCTTTCCAAGTAGAGAAATGACTGTTTGTGTCATTACATTATTCATTGATTTTAGCCATTGAAAAACGCACTGTTACTCATATACCAGAAATGGTTGAAGGCATTGGCTGAACGCAAACAGATAGCAGCTCAACCTCTTTGAATCTTCTTTAGCATGCTAAAAGGAGCAGGAAAAAGCAAAAAAATTCAGAATTCCACCTTTTCAAGTAGAGAAATGACGGTTTGTGCAATGACATTATTCATTGATTTTAGCCATTGAAAAATATCCTGTTACTCATATACCAGAATGGTTGAAGGTATTGGCTGAACGCAAACAGAGAGCAACTCACCCTCTTTGAATCTTCTTTAGCATGATAATAGGAGCAGGAAAAAGCAAAAATATTTCAGAATTCCACTTTTCCAAGTAGAGAAATGACTGTTTGTGTAATGACATTATTCATTGATTTTAGCCATTGAAAAACGCCCTGTTACTCAAATACCAGAAACGGTTGAAGGCATTGGCTGAACGCAGACAGATAGCAGCTCACCCTGTTTGAATCTTCTTTAGTATGCTAAAAAGAGCAGGAAAAAGCAAAAAAATTCAGAATTCCAACTTTCAAAGCAGAGAAATGACTGTTTGTGCAAAGACATCATTGATTGATTTTAGACATTTAAAACCGACCTGTTACTTATATAGCAGCAATGGTTGAAGGTGATGGCTGAATGCAAACAGAAAGCAGCTCACCCTGTTTGAATCTTCTTAGCATGATAAAAGGAGCAGGAAAAAGCAAAACATTTCAGAATTCCACCTTTCCAAGCAGAGAATTGACTGTTTTTGCAATGACATTATTCATTGATTTTAGCCATTGAAATCCGTACTGTTACTCATATACCAGAAATGATTGAAAGTATTGGCTGAACGCAAAAAGATAGCAGCTCTCCCTCTTTGCATCTTCTTTAGCATGGTAAGAGGAGTAGGAAAAAGCAAAAAATTTCAGAATTCCACGTTTCCAAGTAGAGAAATGACTGTTTGTGCAATGACATTATTCTTTGATTTTAGCCATTGAAAAACGCCCTGTTACTCATATACCAGAAACAGTTGAAGGTATTGGCTGAACGCAAACAAACAGCAACTCACCCTCTTTGAATCTTTTTTGCACGCTAAAAGGAGCAGGAAAAAGCAAAAAATTTCAGAATTCCACCTTTCCAAGCAGAGAAATGACTGTTTGTGCAATGACATTATTCATTGATTTTAGCCATTGAAAAATGTGCTGTTACTCATAAACCAGAAATGGTTGAAGGTATTGGTTGAACGCAAACAGATAGCAGCTCACTCTCTTTGAATCTTCTTTAGCATGATAATAGGAGCAGGAAAAAGCAAAAATATTTCAGAATTCCACCTTTCCAAGTAGAGAAATGACTGTTTGTGTCATTACATTATTCATTGATTTTAGCCATTGAAAAACGCCCTGTTACTCATATACCAGAAACGGTTGAAGGTATTGGCTGAACGCAAACAGACAGCAACTCACCCTCTTTGAATGTTCTTTAGCACGCTAAAAGGAACAGGAAAAAGCAAAAATTTCAGAATTCCACCTTTCCAAGCAGAGAAATGACTGTTTGTGCAGTGACATTATTCATTGATTTTAGCCATTGAAAAACATCATGTTACTCATATACCAGAAATGGTTGAAGGCATTGGCTGAACACAAACAGATAGCAGCTCAAACTCTTTGAATCTTCTTTAGCATGCTAAAAGGAGCAGGAAAAAGCAAAAAAATTCAGAATTCCACCTTTCCAAGTAGAGAAATGACTGTTTGTGCAATGACATTATTCATTGATTTTAGCCATTGAAAACCGTCCTGTTACTCATGTACTAGAAATTGTTGAAGGTATTGGCTGAACGCAAACAGATAACAGCTCTCCCTCTCTGAATCTTCTTTAGCATGCTAAAAGTAGCAGGAAAAAGCAAAAAATTTCGGAATTCCACCTTTCCAAGCAGAGAAATGACTGTTTGTGCAATAACATTATTCATTGATTTTTGCCATTGAAAACCGTCCTGTCACTCATATACCAGAAATGGTTGAAGGTATTGACTGAATGCAAACAGATAGCAGCTCACCCTCTTTGAATCTTCTTTGGCATGCTAGAAGTAGCAGGAAAAAACAAAATATTTCAGATTTCCACTTTTAAAATCAGTGAAATGACTGTTTGTGCAATGACATTCTTCATTGATTTTAGCCATTGAAAAACATCCTGTTACTCATATACCAGAAATGGTTGAAGGTATTGGATGAACGCAAAAAGACAGCAACTCACTCTCTTTGAATCTTCTTTAGCATGTTAAAAGGATAAGGAAAAAGCAAAATAATTTCAGAATTCCACCTTTCCAAGCAGAGAAATAACTGTTTGTGCAATAACATTATTCATTGATTTTAGCCATTGAAAAATGTCCTGTTTCTCATATACCAGAAATGGCTGAAGGTATTGGCTGAACGCAAACAGATAGCAGCTCACCGTCTTTGAATCTTCTTTAGCATGCTAAAAGGAGCAGGAAGAAGCAAAAAATTTCAAAATTCCACCTTTCCAAGCAGAGAAATGACTGTTCGTGCAATGACATTATTCATTGATTTTAGCCATTGAAAACCGTCCTGTTATTCATATACCAGAAATGGTTGAAGGTATTGGCTTAACGTAAACAGATAGCAGCTCACCCTCTTTGAATCTTCTTTAGCATGGTAAAAGTAGTAGGAAAAAGCAAAAATTTTAGAATTCCACCTTTCCAAGCAGAGAAATGACTGTTTGTGCAGTGACATTATTCATTGATTTTAGCCATTGAAAACCGTACTGTAACTTATATACCAGAAATGGTTGAAGGTATTGGCTGAACGCAAAGAGATAGCAGCTCACCCTCTTTGAATCTTCTTTTGCATGCTAATAGGAGTAGGAAAAAGCAAAAAAATTTCAGAATTCCACCTTTCCAAGCAGAGAAATGACTGTTTTTGCAATGACATTATTCATTGATTTTAGCCATTGAAAACCGTACTGTAACTTATATACCAGAAATGGTTGAAGGTATTGGCTGAACGCAAAGAGATAGCAGCTCACCCTCTTTGAATCTTCTTTTGCATGCTAATAGGAGTAGGAAAAAGCAAAAAAATTTCAGAATTCCACCTTTCAAAACAGAGAAATGACTGTTTGTGCAATGACATCATTCATTGATTTTAGACATTTAAAACCGACCTGTTACTTATATAGCAGTAATGGTTGAAGGTGATGGCTGAATGCAAACAGAAAGCAGCTCACCCTGTTTGAATATTCTTAGCATGATAAAAGGAGCAGGAAAAAGCAAAACATTTCAGAATTCCACCTTTCCAAGCAGAGAATTGACTGTTTGTGCAATGACATTATTCATTGATTTTAGCCATTGAAATCCATACTGTTACTCATATACCAGAAATGATTGAAAGTATTGGCTGAACGCAAAAAGATAGCAGCTCTCCCTCTTTGAATCATCTTTAGCATGGTAAGAGGAGTAGAAAAAAGCAAAAAATTTCAGAATTCCACGTTTCCAAGTAGAGAAATGACTGTTTGTGCAATGACATTATTCTTTGATTTTAGCCATTGAAAAACGCCCTGTTACTCATATACCAGAAACGGTTGAAGGTATTGGCTGAACGCAAACAGACAGCAACTCACCCTCTTTGAATCTCCTTTTGCACGCTAAAAGGAGCAGGAAAAAGCAAAAAATTTCAGAATTCCACCTTTCCAAGCAGAGAAATGACTGTTTGTGCAATGACATTATTCATAGATTTTAGCCATTGAAAAACGTGCTGTTACTCATAAACCAGAAATGGTTGAAGGTATTGGCTGAACGCAAACAGATAGCAGCTCAACCTCTTTGAATCTTCTTTAGCATGCTAAAAGGAGCAGGAAAAAGCAAAAAAATTCAGAATTCCACCTTTTCAAGTAGAGAAATGACTGTTTGTGCAATGACATTATTCATTGATTTTAGCCATTGAAAAATATCCTGTTACTCATATACCAGAATGGTTGAAGGTATTGGCTGAACGCAAACATAGAGCAACTCACCCTCTTTGAATCTTCTTTAGTATGATAATAGGAGCAGGAAAAAGCAAAAATATTTCAGAATTCCACTTTTCCAAGTAGAGAAATGACTGTTTGTGTAATGACATTATTCATTGATTTTAGCCATTGAAAAATGCCCTGTTACTCATATACCAGAAACGGTTGAAGGCATTGGCTGAACGCAGACAGATAGCAGCTCACCCTGTTTGAATCTTCTTTAGTATGCTAAAAAGAGCAGGAAGAAGCAAAAAATTTCAGAATTCCACCTTTCAAAGCAGAGAATTGACTGTTTTTGCAATGACATTATTCATTGATTTTAGCCATTGAAATCCGTACTGTTACTCATATACCAGAAACGGTTGAAGGTATTGGCTGAACGCAAACAGACAGCCACTCACCCTCTTTGAATCTTCTTTAGCACGCTAAAAGGAGCAGGAAAAAGTAAAAAAATTCAGAATTCCACCTTTCCAAGTAGAGAAATGACTGTTTGTGCAATGACATTATTCTTTGATTTTAGCCATTGAAAAACATCATGTTACTCATATACCAGAAATGGTTGAAGGCATTGGCTGAAAACAAACAGATAGCAGCTCAACCTCTTTGAATCTTCTTTAGCATGCTAAAAGGAGCAGGAAAAAGTAAAAAAATTCAGAATTCCACCTTTCCAAGTAGAGAAATGACTGTTTGTGCAATTACATTATTCATTGATTTTAGCCATTGAAAACCGTCCTGTTACTCATTTACCAGAAATGGTTGAAGGTTTTGGCTGAACGCAAACAGATGGCAGCTCACCCTCTTTGAATCTTCTTTAGCATGCTAAAAAAGAGCAGGAAAGAGCAAAAAAATTTCAGAATTCCATCTTTCCAAGCAGAGAAATGACTGTTTGTGCAATGACATTATTCATTGATTTTAGCCATTGAAAAATATCCTGTTACTCATATACCAGAATGGTTGAAGGTAATGGCTGAACGCAAACAGATAGCAGCTCACCCTCTTTGAATCTTCTTTAGCATGCTAAAAGTAGCAGGAAAAAGCAAAAAATTTCAGAATTCCACCTTTCCAAGCAGAGAAATGACTGTTTGTGCAATGACATTCTTCATTGATTTTAGCCATTGAAAAACATCCTGTTACTCATATACCAGAAATGGTTGAAGGTATTGGCTGAACGCAAAAAGACAGCAACTCACCCTCTTTGAATCTTCTTTAGCATGCTAAAAGGATAAGGAAAAAGCAAAATAATTTCAGAATTCCACCTTTCCAAGCAGAGAAATAACTGTTTGTGCAATAACATTATTCATTGATTTTAGCCATTGAAAAATGTCCTGTTTCTCATTTACCAGAAATGGTTGAAGGTATTGGCTGAACGCAAACAGATAGCAGCTCACGGTCTTTGAATCTTCTTTAGCATGCTAAAAGGAGCAGGAAGAAGCAAAAAATTTCAAAATTCCACCTTTCCAAGCAGAGAAATGACTGTTTGTGCAATGACATTATTCATTGATTTTAGCCATTGAAAACCGTCCTGTTACTCATATACCAGAAATGGTTGGAGGTATTGGCTTAACGTAAACAGATAGCAGCTCACCCTCTTTGAATCTTCTTTAGCATGGTAAAAGTAGTAGGAAAAAGCAAAAAATATCAGATTTCCACCTTTCAAAGCAGAGAAATTACTGTTTGTGCAATGACATTATTCATTGATTTTAGCCATTGAAAAGCATCCTGTTACTCATATAAATGGTTGAAGGTATTGGCTGAACGCAAACAGACAGCAACTGCCCCTCTTTGAATCTTCTTTAGCACTCTAAAAGGAGCAGGAAAAAGCAAAAATTTCAGAATTCCAACTTTCCAAGTAGAGAAATGACTGTTTGTGCAATGACATTATTCATTGATTTTAGCCATTGAAAACCGTACTGTAACTTATATACCAGAAATGGTTGGAGGTATTGGCTGAACGCAAACAGATAGCAGCTCACCCTCTTTGAATCATCTTTTGCATGCTAATAGGAGTAGGAAAAAGGAAAAAAATTTCAGAATTCCACCTTTCCAAGCAGAGAAATGACTGTTTGTGCAATGACATTATTCATTGATTTTAGCCATTGAAAAATGTGCTGTTACTCATACAGCAGAAATGATTGAAAGTATTGTCTGAACGCAAACAGATAGCAGCTCACCCTCTTTAAATCTTCTATAACATGCTAATAGGAGCAGGAAAAAGCAAAAAAATTTCAGAATTCCACCTTTCCAAGCAGAGAAATGACTGTTTGTGCAATGACATTATTAATTGATTTTAGCCATTGAAAACCTTCCTGTTACTGATATACCAATAAAGGTTGAAGGCATGGCTGAACTCAAACAGATAGCAACTCATCCTCTTTGAATCTTCTTTAGCATGCTAAAAGGAGCAGGAAAAAGCAGAAAAATTTCAGAATTCCACCTTTCCAAGCAGAGAAATTAATGTTTGTGCAATGACATTATTCATTGATTTTAGCCATTGAAAAACGTCCTGTTACTCATATACCAGAAATGGTTGAAGGTATTGGCTGAACGCAAACAGATAGCAGCTCACCCTCTTTGAATCTTCTTTAGCATGCTAAAAGGAGCAGGAAGAAGCAAAA
Organism: Phyllobates terribilis; assembly: GCF_046119375.1. Classification (NCBI taxonomy): domain Eukaryota; kingdom Metazoa; phylum Chordata; class Amphibia; order Anura; family Dendrobatidae; genus Phyllobates; species Phyllobates terribilis. The sequence continues at coordinate 4,863,175 of NW_027362771.1, read as the reverse complement.
AATTTCAGAATTCCACCTTTTCAAGCAGAGAAATTAATGTTTGTGCAATGACATTATTCATTGATTTTAGCCATTGAAAACCAACCTGTTACTCATATACCAGAAATGGTTGAAGGTATTGGCTGAACGCAAACAGATAGCAGTTCACCCTCTTTGAATCTTCTTCAGCATGCTTAAAGGAGTAGGAAATAGCAAAACATTTTTAGAATTCCACCTTTCCAAGCAGAGAAATGACTGCTTGTGCAATAACATTATTCATTGATTTTAGCCATTGAAAACCATCCTGTCACTCATATACCAGAAATTGTTGAAGGTATTGGCTGAACGCAAACAGAAAGCTGCTCACCCTCTTTGAATCTTCTTTAGCATGGTAAAAGTAGTAGGAAAAAGCAAAAAATATCAGATTTCCACCTTTCAAAGCAGCGAAATTACTGTTTGTGCAATGACATTATTCATTGATTTTAGCCATTGAAAAGCATCCTGTTACTCATATACCAGAAATGTTTGAAGGTATTGGCTGAACGCAAACAGACAGCAACTCCCCCTCTTTGAATCTTCTTTAGCACTCTAAAAGGAGCAGGAAAAATCAAAAATTTCAGTATTCCACCTTTCCAAGCAGAGAAAAGACTGTTTGTGCAATGACATTATTCATTGATTTTAGCCATTGAAAACCGTCCTGTTACTTATATACCAGAAATGGTTAAAGGTATTGGCTGAACGCAAACAGATAGCAGCTCACCCTCTTTGAATCTTCTTTTGCATGCTAATAGGAGCAGGAAAAAGCAAAAAAATTTCAGAATTCCACCTTTCCAAGCAGAGAAATGACTGTTTGTGCAATGACATTATTCATTGATTTTAGCCATTGAAAAACGTGCTGTTACTCATACAGCAGAAATGGTTAAAGGTATTGTCTGAACGCAAACAGATAGCTGCTCACCCTCTTTGAATTTTCTATAACATGCTAATAGGAGCAGGAAAAAGCAAAAAAATTTCAGAATTCCACCTTTCCAAGCAGAGAAATGACTGTTTGTGCAATGACGTTATTCACTGATTTTAGCCATTGAAAAAAGTCCTGTTACTCATATACCAGAAAAGGTTGAAGGCATTGGCTGAACTCAAACAGATAGCAACTCACCCTCTTTGAATCTTCTTTAGCATGCTAAAAGGAGCAGGAAAAAGCAAAAAAATTTCAGAATTCCACCTTTCCAAGCAGAGAAATTAATGTTTGTGCAATGACATTATTCATTGATTTTAGCCACTGAAAAACATCCTGTTACACATATACCAGAAATGGTTGAAGGTATTGGCTGAAAGCAAACAGATAGCAGCTCACCATCCTTGAATCTTCTTTAGCATGCTAAAAGGAGCAGGAAAAAGCAAAAAATTTCAGAATTCCACTTTTCCAAGTAGATAAATGACTGTTTGTGCAATGACATTATTCATTGTTTTTAGCCATTGAAAACCGTCCTGCTACTCATATACCAGAAATGGTTGAAGGTATTGACTGAACGCAAACAGTTAGCCGCTCACACTCTTTGAATCTTCTTTAGCATGCTAAAAAGGGCAGGAATAAGCAAAAAATTTCAGAATTCCACCTTTCAAAGCTGAGAAATGACTGATTGTGCAATGACATTATTCATTGATTTTAGCCATTGAAAAACACCATGTTACTCATATACCAGAAATGGTTGAAGGTATTGGCTGAACGCAAACAGACAGCATCTCACCCTCTTTGAATCTTCTTTAGTGTGCTAAAAGGAGCAGGAAAAAGCAAAAAAATTTCAGAATTCCACCTGTCCAAGCAGAGAAATGACTGTTTGTGCAATGACATTATTCATTGATTTTAGCCATTGAAAAACGTCCTGTTAGTCATATACCAGAAATGGTTGAAGGTATTGGCTGAATGCAAAAACATAGCAGCTCACCCTCTTTGAATCTTGTTTAGCATACTAAAAGGAGCAGGAAAAGAAAAAATTTCAGAATTCCACCTTTGAAACTAGAGAAATGACTGATTGTGCAATGACATTATTCATTGATTTTAGCCATTGTAAAACATCATGTTACTCATATACCAGAAATGGTTGAAGGTATTGGCTGAACGCAAACAGATAGCAGCTCACACTCTTTGAATCTTCTTTAGCATGCTAAAAGGAGCAGGAAAAAGCAAAAAATTTCAGAATTCCTCCTTTCCAAGTAGAGAAATGACTGTTTGTGCAATGACATTATTCATTGATTTTAGCCATTGAAAAACGTCCTGTTACTCATATACCAGAAATGGTTGAAGGTGTTGGCTGAACCCAAACAGACAGCAACTCACCCTCTTTTAACCTTCTTTAGCACGCTAAAAGGAGCAGGAAAAATCAAAAAAATTTCAGAATTCCACCATTCCAAGCAAAGAAATGATTGTTTGTGCAATGACATTACTCATTGATTTTAACCATTGAAAAACTTGCTGTTACTCATATACCAGAAATGGTTGAAGGTATTGTCTGAACGCAAACAGATAGCAGCTCACCCTCTTTGAATCTTCATTAGCATGCTAAAAGGAGCAGGAAAAACAAAAAATTTCAGAATTCCACCTTTCAAAGCAGAGAAATGACTGTTTGTGCAATGACATCATTCATTGATTTTAGACATTTAAAACCGACCTGTTATTTATATAGCAGTAATGGTTGAAGGTGATGGCTGAATGCAAACAGATAGCAGCTCACACTCTTTGAATCTTCTTTAGCATGCTAAAAAGGGCAGGAATAAGCAAAAAATTTCAGAATTCCACCTTTCAAAGCTGAGAAATGACTGATTGTGCAATGACATTATTCATTGATTTTAGCCATTGAAAAACACCATGTTACTCATATACCAGAAATGGTTGAAGGTATTGGCTGAACGCAAACAGACAGCATCTCACCCTCTTTGAATCTTCTTTAGTATGCTAAAAGGAGCAGGAAAAAGCAAAAAAATTTCAGAATTCCACCTGTCCAAGCAGAGAAATGACTGTTTGTGCAATGACATTATTCATTGATTTTAGCCATTGAAAAACGTCCTGTTAGTCATATACCAGAAATGGTTGAAGGTATTGGCTGAATGCAAAAACATAGCAGCTCACCCTCTTTGAATCTTGTTTAGCATACTAAAAGGAGCAGGAAAAGCAAAAAATTTCAGAATTCCACCTTTGAAAGCAGAGAAATTACTGATTGTGCAATGACATTATTCATTGATTTTAGCCATTGTAAAACATCATGTTACTCATATACCAGAAATGGTTGAAGGTATTGGCTGAACGCAAACAGATAGCAGCTCACACTCTTTGAATCTTCTTTAGCATGCTAAAAGGAGCAGGAAAAAGCAAAAAATTTCAGAATTCCTCCTTTCCAAGTAGAGAAATGACTGTTTGTGCAATGACATTATTCATTGATTTTAGCCATTGAAAAACGTCCTGTTACTCATATACCAGAAATGGTTGAAGGTGTTGGCTGAACCCAAACAGACAGCAACTCACCCTCTTTTAACCTTCTTTAGCACGCTAAAAGGAGCAGGAAAAATCAAAAAAATTTCAGAATTCCACCATTCCAAGCAAAGAAATGATTGTTTGTGCAATGACATTACTCATTGATTTTAACCATTGAAAAACTTGCTGTTACTCATATACCAGAAATGGTTGAAGGTATTGTCTGAACGCAAACAGATAGCAGCTCACCCTCTTTGAATCTTCATTAGCATGCTAAAAGGAGCAGGAAAAACAAAAAATTTCAGAATTCCACCTTTCAAAGCAGAGAAATGACTGTTTGTGCAATGACATCATTCATTGATTTTAGACATTTAAAACCGACCTGTTATTTATATAGCAGTAATGGTTGAAGGTGATGGCTGAATGCAAACAGATAGCAGCTCACCCTCTTTGAATCTTCTTAGCATGCTAAAAGGAGCAGGAAAAAGCAAAACATTTCAGAATTCCACCTTTCCAAGCAGACAACTGACTGTTTGTGCAATGACATTATTCATTCATTTTAGCCATTGAAATCCGTACTGTTACTCATATACCAGAAATGATTGAAAGTATTGGCTGAACGCAAAAAGATAGCAGCTCTCCCTCTTTAAATCTTCTTTAGCATTGTAAGAGGAGTAGGAAAAAGCAAAAAATTTCAGAATTCCACATTTCAAAGCAGAGAAATTACTGTTTGTGCACTGACATTATTCATTGATTTTAGCCAATGAAAAACGTGCTGTTACTCATATACCAGAAATGGTTGAAGGTGATGGCTGAATGCAAAAAGATAGCAGCTCGCCCTCTTTGAATCTCCTTAGCATGCTAAAAGGAGCAGGAAAACGCAAAACATTTCAGAATTCCACCTTTCCAAGCAGACAACTGACTGTTTGTGCAATGACATTATTCATTCATTTTAGCCATTGAAAAATATCCTGTTACTCATATACCAGAAATGGTTGAAGGTATTGGCTGAACGCAAACAGATAGCAGCTCACCCTCTTTGAATCTTCTTTAGCATGGTAAAGGGAGCAGGAAAAAGGAAACAATTTCAGAATTCCACCTTTCAAAGCAGAGAAATGACTGTTTGTGCAATGACATTATTCATTGATTTTAGCCATTGAAAAACGTGCTGTTACTCATAGAGCAGAAATGGTTGAAGGTATTGGCTGAACACAAAAAGATAGCAGCTCACCTTCTTTGAATCTTCTTTAGCATGTTAATATGAGCAGGAAAAAGTAAAAAAATTTCAGAATTCCACCTTTCCAAGCAGAGAAATGAATGTTTGTGCAATGACATTATTCATTGATTTTAGCCATTGAAAAACGTCCTGTTACTTATATACCTTAATTGGTTGAAGGTATTGGCTGAACGCAAAAAGATAGCAGCTCTCCCTCTTTGAATCTTCTTTAGCATGCTAATAGGAATAGGAAAAATCAAAAAAATCTCAGATTTCCACCTTGTCAAGCAGAGAAATGACAGTTTGTGCAATGACATTATTCATTGATTTTAGCCATTGAAAACCGTCCTGTTACTCAAATACCAGAAATTGTTGAAGGTATTGGCTGAACGCAAACAGATAGCAGCTCACCTTCTTTGAATCTTATTTAGCATGCTAAAAATAGCAGGAAAAAGAAAAAAAAATTCAGAATTCCACCTTTCCAAGCAGAGAAATGACTGTTTGTGCAATGACATTATTCATTGATTTTAGCCATTGAAAACTGTCCTGTTACTCATATACCAGAAATGGTTGAAGGTATTGGCTCAACACAAACAGATAGCAGCTCACCCTCTTTGAATCTTCTTTAGCATGCTAATAGGAGGAGGAAAGAGCAAAAAAAATTTAGAATTCCACCTTTCCAAGCAGAGAAATGACTCAATGTGCAATAACATTATTCATTGATTTTAGCCATTGGAAACCGTCCTGTTACTCGTATACCAGAAATGGTTGAATGTATTGACTGAACGCAAACAGACAGCCTCTAACCCTTTTTTAATCTTCTTTAGCATGCTAAAAAGAGTAGGAAAAAGCAAAAAAATTTAGAATTCCACCATTCCAAGCATAGAAATGACTGTTTGTGCAATGACATTATTCATTGATTTTAGCCATTGAAAAATGCCCTGTTACTCATATACCTGAAATGGTTGAAGGTATTGGCTGAAAGCAAACAGACAGCAACTCACCCTCTTTGTATCTTCTTTAGCACACTAGAAGGAGCAGGATAAAGCAAAAAAAATTCAGAATTCCACCTTTCCAAACAGAGAAATGACTGTTTGTTCAATGACATTATTCTTTGATTTTAGCCATTGAAAAACGTCCTGTTACTCATATACCAGAAATGGTTGAAGGTATTGGCTGAATGCAAACAGATAGCCGCTCAGCCTCTTTGAATCCTCTTTAGCATGCTAAAAGGAGAAGGAAAAAGCAAAAAATTTCAGAATTCCACCTTTCCAAGTAGAGAAATAACAGTTTGTGCAATGACATTATTCATTGTTTTTTGCCATTGAAAACTGTCCTGTTACTCATATACCAGAAATGGTTGAAGGTTTTAGCTGAAAGCAAACAGCTAGAAGCTCACCCTCTTTGAATCTTCTTTAGCATGCTAAATCGAGCAGGAAAAAGCAAAAAATTTCAGAATTCAACGTTTCAAAGCAGAGAAATGACTGATTTTACAATGACATTATTTATTGATTTTAGCCATTGAAAAACGTCCTGTTACTCATATACCTTAAATGGTTGAAGGTATCGGCTGAACGCAAACAGACAGCAACTCACCGTCTTTGAAACTTCTTTAGCATGCTAAAAGGAGTAGGAAAAAGCAAAAAAATTTCAGAATTCCATCTTTCCAAGCAGAGAAATGACTGTGCAATGACATTATTCATTGATTTTAACCATTGAAAACCGTCCTGTTACTCATATACCAGAAATGGTTGAAGGTATTGGCTGAATGCGAACAGATAGCAGCTCACCCTCTTTGAATCTTATTTAGCATGCTAAATGGAGTAGGGAAAAGCAAAACATTTCAGAATTCCACCTTTTCAAGCAGAGAAATGACAGTTTGTGTAATGAGATTATTCTTTCATTTTAGCCATTGAATACCGTTCTGTTACTCATATAGCAGAAATGGTTGTAGGTATTGACTGAACATTAACAGATAGCCGCTCACCCTCTTTGAATCCTCTTTAGCATGCTAAAAAGAGCAGGAAAAAGCAAAAAATTTCAGAATTCCACCTTTCAAAGCAGAGAAATGACTGTTTGTGCAATGACATTATTCATTGATTTTTGCCACTGAAAAACGTCCTGTTGCTCATATACCAGAAATGGTTGATGGTATTGGCTGAATGCAAACAGATAGCAGCTGACCCTCTTTGAATCTTCTTAGCATGCTAAAAGGAGCAGGAAAAAGCCAAACATTTCAGAATTCCACCTTTCCAAGCAGAGAATTGACTGTTTGTGCAATGCCATTATTCATTCATTTTAGACACTGAAAACCGTCCTGTTACTCAAATACCAGAAATGGTTGAAGTTATTGGCTGAACGCAAACAGATAGCAGCTCATCCTCTTTGAATCTTCTTTAGCATGGTAAAAGGAGCAGGAAAAAGTAAAAAATTTCAGAATTCCTCCTTTCAAAGCAAAGAAATGACTGTTTGTGCAATGACATTATTCATTGATTTTAGCCATTGAAAAACGTGCTGTTACTCATTCAGCGGAAATGGTTGAAGTTATTGGCTGAACGCAAACAGATAGCAGCTCATCCCCTTTGAATCTTCTTTAGAATGCTAATAGGAGCAAGAAAAAGCAAAGAAATTTCAGAATTACACCTTTCCAAGCAGAGAAATGACTGTGCAATGACATTATTCATTGATTTTAGCCATTGAAAAACGTCCTGTTACTCAAATACTTGAATTGTTTGAATGTATTGGCTGAACGCAAAAAGATAGCAGCTCACCCTCTTTGAATCTTTTTTAGCATGCTAATAGGAGCAGGAAAAATCAAAAAAATTTCAGATTTCCACCTTTCAAGCAGAGAAATGATAGTTTGTGCAATGACATTGTTCATTGATTTTAGCCATTGAAAACCGTCCTGTTACTCAAATACCAGAAATGGTTGAAGGTATTGGCTGAACGCCAACAGATAGTAGCTCACCCTCCTTGAATCTTCTTTAGCATGCTAAAAGGAGCAGGAACAAGAAAAAATTACAGAATTCCACCTTTCCAAGCATAGAAATGACTGTTTGTGCAATGACATTATGCATTGATTTTAGCCATTGAAAAACGTGCTTTTACTCATACAGCAGAAATGGTTGAAGGCATTGGCTGAACGTAAACAGATAGCAGCTCACCTTCTTTGAATCTTCTTTGGCATGCTAATAGGAGCAGAAAAAAGGAAAAAAAAAATCAGAATTCCACCTTTCCAAGCAAATAAACGACTTTGTGCAATGACATCATTCATTGATTTTAGACATTGAAAACCGTCCTGTTACTCATATAGCAGAAATGGGTGAAGGTGTTGGCTGAATGCAAATAGATAGCAGCTCACCCTCTGTGAATCTTCTTAGCATGCTAAAAGGAGCAGGAAAAAGCAAAAAATTTCAGAATTCCACTTTTCAAAGCAGAGAAATGACTGTTTGTGCAATGACATTACTCATTGTTTTTAGCCATTGAAAAACGTGTTGTTACTCATACAGCAGAAATGGTTGAAGGTATTGGCTGAACGCAAACAGATAGCAGCTCACCTTCTTTGAATCTTCTTAAGCATGCTAATAGGAGGAGGAAAGAGGAAAAAAATTCAGAATTCCACCTTTCCATGCAGTGAAATGACTGTTTGTGCAATGAAATTATTCATTGATTTTAGTCATTGAAAAACGTCCTGTTACTCATATACCAGAATTGATTGAAGGTATTAGCTGAACGCAAAAAGATAGCAGCTCAACCTGTTTGAACCTTCTTTAGCATGCTAATAGGAGCAGAAAAAAGCAAAAAAAAATTCAGATTTCCACCTTTCCAAGCAGAGAAATAACTGTTTGTGATATGACATTATTCATTGATTTTAGCTATTGAAAAACGTCCTGTTACTCATATACCAGAAATTGTTGAAGGTATTGGCTGAACGCAAACAGATAGCAGCTCACCCTCTTTGAATCTTCTTAGCATGCTAAAAGGAGCAGGAAAAAGCAAAACATTTCAGAATTCCACCTTTCCAAGCAGAGAATTGACTGTTTGTGCAATGACATTATTCATTGATTTTAGACTTTGAAAAACGTCCTATTACTCATATACGATAAATGGTTGAAGGTATTGGCTGAACGCAAACAGACAGCAACTCACCCTCTTTGAATCTTCTTTAACACGCTAAAAGGAGCAGGAAAAAGAAAAAAAATTTCAGAATTCCACCTTTCCAAGCAGAGAAATGACTGTTTGAGCAATGACATTATTCATTGATTTTAGCCATTGAAACCGTCCTGTTACTCATATACCAGAAATGGTTGAAGGTATTGGCTGAAAGCAAACAGATAGCAGCTCACCCTCTTTGAATCTTCTTTAGCATGCTAAAAGGAGCAGGAAAAAGCAAAAAATTTCAGAATTCCACCTTTCAAAGCAGAGAAATGACTGTTTGTGCAATGACATTATTCATTGTTTTTAGCCGTTGAAAAACATCCTGTTACTCATATACAAGAAATGGTTGAAGGTATTTGCTGAACACAAACAGATAACAGCTCACCCTCTTTTAATCTTCTTTAGCATGCTAAAAGGAGCAGAAAAAAGCAAAAAAATTCAGAATTCCACCTTTCCAAGCAGAGAAATGACTGTTTGTGCAATGATATTATTCATTGATTTTAGCCATTGAAAACCGTCTTGTTACTCCTATACCAGAAATGGTTGAAGGTATTAGCTGAACACAAACAGATAGCAGCTCACCCTCTTTGAATCTTGTTTAGAATGATAAAAGGAGCAGGAAAAAGGAAAAAATTTCAGAATTCCACCTTTCAAAGCAGAGAATTGACTGTGCAATGCCATTATTCATTGATTTTAGCAGTTGAAAAACGTCCTGTTACTCATATACAAGAAATGCTTGAAGGTATTAGCTGAACACAAACAAATAGCAGCTCACCCTTTTTGAATCTTCTTTAGCATGCTAAAAGGAGCAGGAAAAAGCAAAAAATTTCAGAATACCACATTTCAAAGCAGAGAAATGACAGTTTGTGTAATGACATTATTCATTCAATTTAGCCATTGAATACCATGATATATCTCATATACCAGAAATGGTTTTAAGGTATTGGCTAAATGCAAAAAGATAGCAGCTCACCCTCTTTGAAACTTCTTTAGCATGCTAAAAGTAGCAGGAAAAAACAAAAAAATTCATATTTCCACCTTTAAAAGCAGAGAAATGACTGTTTGTGCAATGACATTATTCATTGATTTTAGCCATTGAAAAATATCCGGTTACTCATGTACCAGAAATGGTTGAAGGTATTGGCTGACTGCAAACAGATAACAGCTCCCCCTCTTTGAATCTTCTTTAGCATGCTAAAAGGAGCAGGAAAAAGCAAAACATTTCAGAATTCCACCTTTCCAAGCAGAGAATTGACTGATTGTGCAATGACATTATTCATTGATTTTAGCCATTGAAAAACGTCCTGTTACTGATATACCATAAATGGTTGAAGGTATTGCTTGAACGCAAACAGACAGCAACTCACCCTCTTTGAATCTTCTTTAGCACGCTACAAGGAGCAGGAAAAAGCAAAAAATTTCAGAATTCCACCGTTCCAAGCAGAGAAATGACTGTTTGTGCAATGACATTATTCATTGATATTAGCCTTTGAAAACCGTCCTGTTACTCATATACCAGAAATGGTTGAAGGTATTGGCTGAACACAAACAGATAGCAGTTCACCCTCTTTGAATCTTCTTTAGCATGCTAAAAAGAGCAGGAAAAACAAAAAATTTCAGAATTCCACCTTTCAAAGCAGAGAAATGACTGTGCAATGATATCATTCATTGATTTTAGACATTGAAAACCATCTTGTTACTCATATAGCAGAAATGGTTGAAGGTGTTGGCTGAATGCAAACAGAGAGCAGCTCACCCTCTTTGAATCTTCTTGGCATGCTAAAAGAAGCAGGAAAAAGCAAAACATTTCAGAATTCCACCTTTCAAAGCAGAGAAATGACTGTTTGTGCAATGACATTATTCATTGTTTTTAGCCGTTGAAAAACGTCCTGTTACTCAAATACCAGAAATGGCTGAAGGTATTGGCTGAACGCAAACAGATAGTAGCTCACCCTCTTTGAATCTTCTTTAGCATACTAAAAGGAGCAGGAACAAGAAAAAATTACAGAATTCCACCTTTCCAAGCAGAGAAATGACTGTTTGTGCAATGACATTATTCATTGATTTTAGACATTGAAAACCGTCCTGTTACTCATATACCAGAAATGGTTGAAGGTATTGGCTGAACACAAACAGATAGTGGCTCACCCTCTTTGAATCTTCTTTAGCATGCTAAAAGGAGCAGGAAAAAGCAAAGCATTTCAGAATTCCACCTTTCCAAGCAGAGAATTGACTGTATGTGCAGTGACATAATTCATTGATTTTAGACATTGAAAAACGTCCTGTTACTCATATGCCATAAATGGTTGAAAGTATTGGCTGAACACAAACAGAAAGCAACTCACCCTCTTTGAATCTTCTTTAGCACGCTAAAAGGAGCAGGAAAAAGGAAAAAAATTTCAGAATTACACATTTCCAAGCAGAGAAATGACTGTTTGATCAATGACATTATTCATTGATTTTAGCAATGGAAATTGTCCTGTTACTCATATACCAGAATATGGTTGAAGGTATTGGCTGAACGCAAACAGATAGCAGCTCACCCTCTTTGAATCTTCTTTAGCATGCTAAAAGGAGCAGGAAAAAGAAAAAAATTTCAGAATTCCACCTTTCCAAGCAGAGAAATGACTGTTTGTGCAATGACATTATTCATTGATTTTAGCCATTGAAAAATATCCGGTTACTCATGTACCAGAAATGGTTGAAGGTATTGGCTGACTGCAAACAGATAACAGCTCCCCCTCTTTGAATCTTCTTTAGCATGCTCAAAGGAGCAGGAAAAAGCAAAACATTTCAGAATTCCACCTTTCCAAGCAGAGTATTGACTGTTTGTGCAATGACATTATTCATTGATTTTAGCCATTGAAAAACGTCCTGTTACTCATATACCATAAATGGTTGAAGGTATTGCTTGAACGCAAACAGACAGCAACTCACCCTCTTTGAATCTTCTTTAGCATGCTAAAAGGAGCAGGAAAAAGCAAAAAATTTCAGAATTCCTCCTTTCCAAGCAGAGAAATTACTGTTTGTGCATTGACATCATTCATTGATTTTAGCCATTGAAAAACATCCTGTTACTCATATACCAGAATTGATTGAAGGTATTAGCTGAACGCAAAAAGATAGCAGCTCAACCTGTTTGAACCTTCTTTAGCATGCTAATAGGAGCAGAAAAAAGCAAAAAAAAATTCAGATTTCCACCTTTCCAAGCAGAGAAATAACTGTTTGTGATATGACATTATTCATTGATTTTAGCTATTGAAAAACGTCCTGTTACTCATATACCAGAAATTGTTGAAGGTATTGGCTGAACGCAAACAGATAGCAGCTCACCCTCTTTGAATCTTCTTAGCATGCTAAAAGGAGCAGGAAAAAGCAAAACATTTCAGAATTCCACCTTTCCAAGCAGAGAATTGACTGTTTGTGCAATGACATTATTCATTGATTTTAGACTTTGAAAAACGTCCTATTACTCATATACGATAAATGGTTGAAGGTATTGGCTGAACGCAAACAGACAGCAACTCACCCTCTTTGAATCTTCTTTAACACGCTAAAAGGAGCAGGAAAAAGAAAAAAAATTTCAGAATTCCACCTTTCCAAGCAGAGAAATGACTGTTTGAGCAATGACATTATTCATTGATTTTAGCCATTGAAACCGTCCTGTTACTCATATACCAGAAATGGTTGAAGGTATTGGCTGAAAGCAAACAGATAGCAGCTCACCCTCTTTGAATCTTCTTTAGCATGCTAAAAGGAGCAGGAAAAAGCAAAAAATTTCAGAATTCCACCTTTCAAAGCAGAGAAATGACTGTTTGTGCAATGACATTATTCATTGTTTTTAGCCGTTGAAAAACATCCTGTTACTCATATACAAGAAATGGTTGAAGGTATTTGCTGAACACAAACAGATAACAGCTCACCCTCTTTTAATCTTCTTTAGCATGCTAAAAGGAGCAGAAAAAAGCAAAAAAATTCAGAATTCCACCTTTCCAAGCAGAGAAATGACTGTTTGTGCAATGATATTATTCATCGATTTTAGCCATTGAAAACCGTCTTGTTACTCCTATACCAGAAATGGTTGAAGGTATTAGCTGAACACAAACAGATAGCAGCTCACCCTCTTTGAATCTTGTTTAGAATGATAAAAGGAGCAGGAAAAAGGAAAAAATTTCAGAATTCCACCTTTCAAAGCAGAGAATTGACTGTGCAATGCCATTATTCATTGATTTTAGCAGTTGAAAAACGTCCTGTTACTCATATACAAGAAATGCTTGAAGGTATTAGCTGAACACAAACAAATAGCAGCTCACCCTTTTTGAATCTTCTTTAGCATGCTAAAAGGAGCAGGAAAAAGCAAAAAATTTCAGAATACCACATTTCAAAGCAGAGAAATGACAGTTTGTGTAATGACATTATTCATTCAATTTAGCCATTGAATACCATGATATATCTCATATACCAGAAATGGTTTTAAGGTATTGGCTGAACGCAAAAAGATAGCAGCTCACCCTCTTTGAAACTTCTTTAGAATGCTAAAAGTAGCAGGAAAAAACAAAAAAATTCATATTTCCACCTTTAAAAGCAGAGAAATGACTGTTTGTGGAATGACATTATTCATTGATTTTAGCCATTGAAAAATATCCGGTTACTCATGTACCAGAAATGGTTGAAGGTATTGGCTGACTGCAAACAGATAACAGCTCCCCCTCTTTGAATCTTCTTTAGCATGCTAAAAGGAGCAGGAAAAAGCAAAACATTTCAGAATTCCACCTTTCCAAGCAGAGAATTGACTGTTTGTGCAATGACATTATTCATTGATTTTAGCCATTGAAAAACGTCCTGTTACTGATATACCATAAATGGTTGAAGGTATTGCTTGAACGCAAACAGACAGCAACTCACCCTCTTTGAATCTTCTTTAGCACGCTACAAGGAGCAGGAAAAAGCAAAAAATTTCAGAATTCCACCGTTCCAAGCAGAGAAATGACTGTTTGTGCAATGACATTATTAATTGATATTAGCCTTTGAAAACCGTCCTGTTACTCATATACCAGAAATGGTTGAAGGTATTGGCTGAACACAAACAGATAGCAGTTCACCCTCTTTGAATCTTCTTTAGCATGCTAAAAAGAGCAGGAAAAACAAAAAATTTCAGAATTCCACCTTTCAAAGCAGAGAAATGACTGTGCAATGACATCATTCATTGATTTTAGACATTGAAAACCATCTTGTTACTCATATAGCAGAAATGGTTGAAGGTGTTGGCTGAATGCAAACAGAGAGCAGCTCACCCTCTTTGAATCTTCTTGGCATGCTAAAAGAAGCAGGAAAAAGCAAAACATTTCAGAATTCCACCTTTCAAAGCAGAGAAATGACTGTTTGTGCAATGACATTATTCATTGTTTTTAGCCGTTGAAAAACGTCCTGTTACTCAAATACCAGAAATGGCTGAAGGTATTGGCTGAACGCAAACAGATAGTAGCTCACCCTCTTTGAATCTTCTTTAGCATACTAAAAGGAGCAGGAACAAGAAAAAATTACAGAATTCCACCTTTCCAAGCAGAGAAATGACTGTTTGTGCAATAACATTATTCATTGATTTTAGACATTGAAAACCGTCCTGTTACTCATATACCAGAAATGGTTGAAGGTATTGGCTGAACACAAACAGATAGTGGCTCACCCTCTTTGAATCTTCTTTAGCATGCTAAAAGGAGCAGGAAAAAGCAAAGCATTTCAGAATTCCACCTTTCCAAGCAGAGAATTGACTGTATGTGCAGTGATATAATTCATTGATTTTAGACATTGAAAAACGTCCTGTTACTCATATACCATAAATGGTTGAAAGTATTGGCTGAACACAAACAGAAAGCAACTCACCCTCTTTGAATCTTCTTTAGCACGCTAAAAGGAGCAGGAAAAAGGAAAAAAATTTCAGAATTACACATTTCCAAGCAGAGAAATGACTGTTTGATCAATGACATTATTCATTGATTTTAGCAATGGAAATTGTCCTGTTACTCATATACCAGAATATGGTTGAAGGTATTGGCTGAACGCAAACAGATAGCAGCTCACCCTCTTTGAATCTTCTTTAGCATGCTAAAAGGAGCAGGAAAAAGAAAAAAAATTCAGAATTCCACCTTTCCAAGCAGAGAAATGACTGTTTGTGCAATGACATTATTCATTGATTTTAGCCATTGAAAAATATCCGGTTACTCATGTACCAGAAATGGTTGAAGGTATTGGCTGACTGCAAACAGATAACAGCTCCCCCTCTTTGAATCTTCTTTAGCATGCTCAAAGGAGCAGGAAAAAGCAAAACATTTCAGAATTCCACCTTTCCAAGCAGAGTATTGACTGTTTGTGCAATGACATTATTCATTGATTTTAGCCATTGAAAAACGTCCTGTTACTCATATACCATAAATGGTTGAAGGTATTGCTTGAACGCAAACAGACAGCAACTCACCCTCTTTGAATCTTCTTTAGCACGCTACAAGGAGCAGGAAAAAGCAAAAAATTTCAGAATTCCACCGTTCCAAGCAGAGAAATGACTGTTTGTGCAATGACATTATTAATTGATATTAGCCTTTGAAAACCGTCCTGTTACTCATATACCAGAAATGGTTGAAGGTATTGGCTGAACACAAACAGATAGCAGTTCACCCTCTTTGAATCTTCTTTAGCATGCTAAAAAGAGCAGGAAAAACAAAAAATTTCAGAATTCCACCTTTCAAAGCAGAGAAATGACTGTGCAATGACATCATTCATTGATTTTAGACATTGAAAACCATCTTGTTACTCATATAGCAGAAATGGTTGAAGGTGTTGGCTGAATGCAAACAGAGAGCAGCTCACCCTCTTTGAATCTTCTTGGCATGCTAAAAGAAGCAGGAAAAAGCAAAACATTTCAGAATTCCACCTTTCAAAGCAGAGAAATGACTGTTTGTGCAATGACATTATTCATTGTTTTTAGCCGTTGAAAAACGTCCTGTTACTCAAATACCAGAAATGGCTGAAGGTATTGGCTGAACGCAAACAGATAGTAGCTCACCCTCTTTGAATCTTCTTTAGCATACTAAAAGGAGCAGGAACAAGAAAAAATTACAGAATTCCACCTTTCCAAGCAGAGAAATGACTGTTTGTGCAATGACATTATTCATTGATTTTAGACATTGAAAACCGTCCTGTTACTCATATACCAGAAATGGTTGAAGGTATTGGCTGAACACAAACAGATAGTGGCTCACCCTCTTTGAATCTTCTTTAGCATGCTAAAAGGAGCAGGAAAAAGCAAAGCATTTCAGAATTCCACCTTTCCAAGCAGAGAATTGACTGTATGTGCAGTGACATAATTCATTGATTTTAGACATTGAAAAACGTCCTGTTACTCATATACCATAAATGGTTGAAAGTATTGGCTGAACACAAACAGAAAGCAACTCACCCTCTTTGAATCTTCTTTAGCACGCTAAAAGGAGCAGGAAAAAGGAAAAAAATTTCAGAATTACACATTTCCAAGCAGAGAAATGACTGTTTGATCAATGACATTATTCATTGATTTTAGCAATGGAAATTGTCCTGTTACTCATATACCAGAATATGGTTGAAGGTATTGGCTGAACGCAAACAGATAGCAGCTCACCCTCTTTGAATCTTCTTTAGCATGCTAAAAGAAGCAGGAAAAAGAAAAAAATTTCAGAATTCCACCTTTCCAAGCAGAGAAATGACTGTTTGTGCAATGACATTATTCATTGATTTTAGCCATTGAAAAATATCCGGTTACTCATGTACCAGAAATGGTTGAAGGTATTGGCTGACTGCAAACAGATAACAGCTCCCCCTCTTTGAATCTTCTTTAGCATGCTCAAAGGAGCAGGAAAAAGCAAAACATTTCAGAATTCCACCTTTCCAAGCAGAGTATTGACTGTTTGTGCAATGACATTATTCATTGATTTTAGCCATTGAAAAACGTCCTGTTACTCATATACCATAAATGGTTGAAGGTATTGCTTGAACGCAAACAGACAGCAACTCACCCTCTTTGAATCTTCTTTAGCACGCTACAAGGAGCAGGAAAAAGCAAAAAATTTCAGATTTCCACCGTTCCAAGCAGAGAAATGACTGTTTGTGCAATGACATTATTCATTGATTTTAGCCTTTGAAAACCGTCCTGTTACTCATATACCAGAAATGTTTGAAGGTATTGGCTGAACACAAACAGATAGCAGTTCACCCTCTTTGAATCTTCTTTAGCATGCTAAAAAGAGCAGGAAAAACAAAAAATTTCAGAATTCCACCTTTCAAAGCAGAGAAATGACTGTGCAATGACATCATTCATTGATTTTAGACATTGAAAACCATCTTGTTACTCATATAGCAGAAATGGTTGAAGGTGTTGGCTGAATGCAAACAGAGAGCAGCTCACCCTCTTTGAATCTTCTTGGCATGCTAAAAGAAGCAGGAAAAAGCAAAACATATCAGAATTCCACCTTTCAAAGCAGAGAAATGACTGTTTGTGCAATGACATTATTCATTGTTTTTAGCCGTTGAAAAACGTCCTGTTACTCAAATACCAGAAATGGTTGAAGGTATTGGCTGAACGCAAACAGATAGTAGCTCACCCTCTTTGAATCTTCTTTAGCATGCTAAAAGGAGCAGGAACAAGAAAAAATTACAGTATTCCACCTTTCCAAGCAGAGAAATGACTGTTTGTGCAATGATATTATTCATTGATTTTAGACATTGAAAACCATCCTGTTACTCATATACCAGAAATGGTTGAAGGTATTGGCTGAACACAAACAGATAGCGGCTCACCCTCTTTGAATCTTTTTTAGCATGCTAAAAGGAGCAGGAAAAAGCAAAGCATTTCAGAATTCCACCTTTCCAAGCAGAGAATTGACTGTTTGTGCAGTGACATAATTCATTGATTTTAGACATTGAAAAACGTCCTGTTACTCATATACCATAAATGGTTGAAAGTATTGGCTGAACACAAACAGAAAGCAACTCACCCTCTCTTAATCTTCTTTAGCACGCTAAAAGGAGCAGGAAAAAGGAAAAAAATTTCAGAATTACACCTTTCCAAGCAGAGAAATGACTGTTTGATCAATGACATTATTCATTGATTTTAGCAATGGAAATTGTCCTGTTACTCATATACCAGAATATGGTTGAAGGTATTGGCTGAACGCAAACAGATAGCAGCTCACCCTCTTTGAATCTTCTTTAGCATGCTAAAAGGAGCAGGAAAAGAAAAAATTTCAGAAATCCACCTTTACAAGCAGATAAATGACTGTTTGTGCAATGACATTATTCATTGATTTTAGCCGTTGAAAAACGTCCTGTTACTCATATACAAGAAATGGTTGAAGGTATTTGCTGAACTCAAACAGATAGCAGCTCACCGTCTTTTAATCTTCTTTAGCATGCTAAAAGGAGCAGGAAAAAGAAAAAAATTTCAGAATTCCACCTTTCCAAGCAGAGAAATGACTGTTTGTGCAATGACATTATTCATTGATTTTAGCCATTGAAAAATATCCGGTTACTCATGTACCATAAATGGTTGAAGGTATTGGCTGACTGCAAACAGATAACAGCTCCCCCTCTTTGAATCTTCTTTAGCATGCTAAAAGGAGCAGGAAAAAGGAAAACATTTCAGAATTCCACCTTTCCAAGCAGAGAATTGATTGTTTGTGCAATGACATTATTCATTGATTTTAGCCATTGAAAAACGTCCTGTTACTCATATACCATAAATGGTTGAAGCTATTGCTTGAACGCAAACAGACAGCAACTCACCCTCTTTGAATCTTCTTTAGCACGCTACAAGGAGCAGGAAAAAGCAAAAAATTTCAGAATTCCACCGTTCCAAGCAGAGAAATGACTGTTTGTGCAATGACATTATTCATTGATTTTAGCCTTTGAAAACCGTCCTGTTACTCATATACCAGAAATGGTTGAAGGTATTGGCTGAACACAAACAGATAGCAGTTCACCCTCTTTGAATCTTCTTTAGCATGCTAAAAAGAGCAGGAAAAACAACAAATTTCAGAATTCCACCTTTCAAAGCAGAGAAATGACTGTGCAATGACATCATTCATTGATTTTAGACATTGAAAACCATCTTGTTACTCATATAGCAGAAATGGTTGAAGGTGTTGGCTGAATGCAAACAGAGAGCAGCTCACCCTCTTTGAATCCTCTTGGCATGCTAAAAGAAGCAGGAAAAAGCAAAACATTTCAGAATTCCACCTTTCAAAGCAGAGAAATGACTGTTTGTGCAATGACATTATTCATTGTTTTTAGCCGCTGAAAAACGTCCTGTTACTCAAATACCAGAAATGGTTGAAGGTATTGGCTGAACGCAAACAGATAGTAGCTCACCCTCTTTGAATCTTCTTTAGCATGCTAAAAGGAGCAGGAACAAGAAAAAATTACAGAATTCCACCTTTCCAAGCAGAGAAATGACTGTTTGTGCAATGACATTATTCATTGATTTTAGACATTGAAAACCGTCCTGTTACTCATATACCAGAAATGGTTGAAGGTATTGGCTGAACACAAACAGATAGTGGCTCACCCTCTTTGAATCTTCGTTAGCATGCTAAAAGGAGCAGGAAAAAGCAAAGCATTTGAGAATTCCACCTTTCCAAGCAGAGAATTGACTGTTTGTGCAGTGACATAATTCATTGATTTTAGACATTGAAAAACGTCCTGTTACTCATATACCATAAATGGTTGAAAGTATTGGCTGATCACAAACAGAAAGCAACTCACCCTCTTTGAATATTCTTTAGCATGCTAAAAGGAGCAGGAAAAAGGAAAAAAATTTCAGAATTACACCTTTGCAAGCAGAGAAATGACTGTTTGATCAATGACATTATTCATTGATTTTAGCAATGGAAATTGTCCTGTTACTCATATACCAGAATATGGTTGAAGGTATTGGCTGAACGCAAACAGAGAGCAGCTCACCCTCTTTGAATCTTCTTTAGCATGCTAAAAGGAGCAGGAAAAGAAAAAATTTCAGAATTCCACCTTTACAAGCAGAGAAATGACTGTTTGTGCAATGACATTATTCATTGATTTTAGCCGTTGAAAAACGTCCTGTTAATCATATACAAGAAATGGTTGAAGGTATTTGCTGAACTCAAACAGATAGCAGCTCACCGTCTTTGAATCTTCTTTAGCATGCTAAAAGGAGCAGGAAAAAGAAAACAATTTCAGAATTCCACCTTTCCAAGCAGAGAAATGACTGTTTGTGCAATGACATTATTCATTGATTTTAGCCGTTGAAAAACGTCCTGTTACTCATATACAAGAAATGGTTGAAGGTATTTGCTGAACACAAACAGATAGCAGCTCACCCTCTTTGAATCTTCTTTAGCATGCTAAAAGTTGCATGAAAAAGCATAAAATTTCAGATTTCCACCTTTAAAATCAGAGAAATGTCTGTTTGTGCAATGACATTATTCATTGACTTTAGCCATTGAAAAACATCCTGTTACTCATACACCATAAATGGTTGGAGGTATTGGCTGAACGCAAACAGACAGCAACTCAACGTCTTTGAATCTTATTTAGCACGCTAAAAGGAGCAGGAAAAAGAAAAACATTTCTGAATTCCACCTTTCCAAGCAGAGAATTGACTGTTTGTGCAATGACATTATTCATTCATTTTTGTGATTGAAAACCGTCTTGTTACTCATA
Organism: Phyllobates terribilis; assembly: GCF_046119375.1. Taxonomy (NCBI): domain Eukaryota; kingdom Metazoa; phylum Chordata; class Amphibia; order Anura; family Dendrobatidae; genus Phyllobates; species Phyllobates terribilis. Next base: position 4,842,632 of record NW_027362771.1, on the reverse strand, counting down.
TACCAGAAATGGTTGAAGGTATTAGCTGAACGCAAACAGACAGCAGCTCACCCTCTTTGAATCTTCTTTAGAAAGGTAAAAGGAGCAGGAAAAAGCAATAAATTTCAGAATTCCACCTTTCAAAGCAGAGAAATGACTGTGCAATGCCATTATTCATTGATTTTAGACGTTGAAAAACGTCCTGTTACTCATATACAAGAAATGGTTGAGGGTATTTGCTGAACACAAACAGATAGCAGCTCACCCTCTTTGAATCTTCTTTAGCATGCTAAAAGGAGCAGGAAAAAGCAAAAAATTTCAGAATTCCACATTTCCAAGCAGAGAAATGACTGTTTGTGTAATGACATTATTCATTCAATTTAGCCATTGAATACCGTGATATATCTCATATACCAGAAATGGTTTTAAGGTATTTGTTGAACGCAAAAAGATAGCAGCTCACCCTCTTTGAAACTTCTTTAGCATGCTAAAAGTAGCAGGAAAAAACAAAAAAATTCAGATTTCCGCCTTTAAAAGCAGAGAAATGACTGTTTGTGCAATGACATTATTCATTGATTTTAGCTATTGAAAAACATCCTGTTACTCATATACCAGAAATGGTTGAAGGTATTGGCTGAACGCAAACAGATAACAGCTCCCCCTCTTTGAATCTTCTTTAGCATGCTAAAAGGAGCAGGGAAAAGCAAAACATTTCAGAATTCCACCTTTCCAAGCAGAGAATTGACTGTTTGTGCAATGACATTATTCATTGATTTTAGCCATTGAAAAACGCCCTGTTATTCATATACCATAATTGGTTGAAGGTATTGGCTGAACGCAAACAGATAGCAACTCACCCTCCTTTAATCTTTTTTAGCACGCGAAAAGGAGCAGGAAAAAGAAAAAAAATTTCAGAATTCCACCTTTCCAAGCAGAGAAATGACTGTTTGTACAATGACATTATTCACTGATTTTAGCCATTGAAAACCATCCTGTTACTCATATAGCAGAAATGGTTGAAGGTGTTGGCTGAATGCAAATAGATAGCAGCTCACCCTCTTTGAATCTTCTTAGCATGCCAAAAGAAGCAGGAAAAACAAAAAATTTCAGAATTCCACCTTTCAAAGCAGAGAAATTACAGTTTGTGCAATGACATCATTCATTGATTTTAGACATTGAAAGCCGTCCTGTTATTCATATACCATAATTGGTTGAAGGTATTGGCTGAACGCAAACAGACAGCAACTCACCCTCCTTTAATCTTCTTTAGCACGCGAAACGGAGTAGGAAAAAGCAAAACATTTCAGAATTCCACCTTTCCAAGCAGAGAAATAACAGTTTGTGTAATTACATTATTCTTTCATTTTAGCCTTTGAATACCGTCCTGTTACTCATATAGCAGAAATGTTTGAAGGTGTTGGCTGAATGCAAATAGATAGCAGCTCACCCTCTTTGAATCTTCTTAGCATGCCAAAAGAACAGGAAAAACGAAAAATTTCAGAATTCCACCTTTCAAAGCAGAGAAATTACAGTTTGTGCAATGACATCATTCATTGATTTTAGACATTGAAAGCCGTCCTGTTACTCATATAGCAGAAATGGTTGAAGGTGCTGGCTGAATGCAAATAGATAGTAGCTCACCATCTTTGAATCTTCTTAGCAGGCTAAAAGGAGCAGGAAAAAGCAAAACATTTCAGAATTCCACCTTTCCAAGCAGAGAATTGACTGTGCAATGACATCATTCATTGATTTTAGACATTGAAAACAGTCCTGTTACTCATATAGCCGAAATGGTTAAAGGTATTGGCTGAATGCAAACAGAGAGCAGCTCACCCTCTTTGAATCTTCTTAGCATGCTAAAATGAGCAGGAAAACGAAAATCATTTCAGAATTCCACCTTTCCAAGCAGAGAAATGACTGTTTGTGCAATGACATTATTCATTCATTTTAGCCATTTAAAACTGTCCTGTTACTCATATACCAGAAATGGTTGAAGGTATTAGCTGAAGGCAAACAGATAGCAACTGACCCAATTTGAATCATCTTTAGAATGGTAAAAGGAGCAGGGAAAAGCAAAAAATTTCAGAATTCCACATTTCCAAGCAGAGAAATGACTGTTTGTGTAATGACATTATTCATTCAATTTAGCCATTGAAAACCATGATATATCTCATATACCAGAAAAGGTTTTAAGGTATTGGCTGAACGCAAAAAGATAGCAACTCATCCTCTTTGAAACTTCTTTAGCATGCTAAAAGTAGCAGGAAAAAACAAATAAAAATTGAGATTTCCACCTTTAAAAGCAGAGAAATGACTGTCTGTGCAATGACATTATTCATTTATTTTAGCCATTGAAAAACATCCTGTTACTCATATACCAGAATAGGTTGAAGGTATTGGCTGAACGCAAACAGACAGCAACTCACCCTCTTTGAATCTTCTTTAGCACGCTAAAAGTAGAAGGAAAAAGCTAAAAATATCAGATTTCCACCTTTCAAAGCAGAGAAATGACTGTTTGTGCAATGACATTATTCATTGATTTTAGCCATTGAAAACTGTCCTGTTAATCATATACCAGAAATGTTTGAAAGTATTGTCTGAACGCAAACAGATAGCAGCTTACCCTCTTTGAATCTTCTTTGCATGCTAAAAAAAGCAGGAAAAAGTAAAATAATTTCAGAATTCCACCGTTCCAAGCAGAGAAATAACTGTTTGTTCAATGACATTATTCATTAATTTTAGCCATTGAAAACCGTCCTGTTACTCATATATCAGAAATGGTTGAAGGTATTGGCTGAACACAAACAGATAGCAGCTCACCCTCTTTGAATCTTCTTTAGCATGCTAAAAGGAGCAGGAAAAAGCAAAACATTTCAGAATTCCACCTTTCCAAGCAGAGAATTGACTGTTTGTGCAATGACATTATTCATTGATTTTAGCCATTGAAAAACGCCCTGTTATTCATATACCATAATTGGTTGAAGGTATTGGCTGAACGCAAACAGATAGCAACTCACCCTCCTTTAATCTTTTTTAGCACGCGAAAAGGAGCAGGAAAAAGAAAAAAAATTTCAGAATTCCACCTTTCCAAGCAGAGAAATGACTGTTTGTACAATGACATTATTCACTGATTTTAGCCATTGAAAACCATCCTGTTACTCATATAGCAGAAATGGTTGAAGGTGTTGGCTGAATGCAAATAGATAGCAGCTCACCCTCTTTGAATCTTCTTAGCATGCCAAAAGAAGCAGGAAAAACAAAAAATTTCAGAATTCCACCTTTCAAAGCAGAGAAATTACAGTTTGTGCAATGACATCATTCATTGATTTTAGACATTGAAAGCCGTCCTGTTATTCATATACCATAATTGGTTGAAGGTATTGGCTGAACGCAAACAGACAGCAACTCACCCTCCTTTAATCTTCTTTAGCACGCGAAACGGAGTAGGAAAAAGCAAAACATTTCAGAATTCCACCTTTCCAAGCAGAGAAATAACAGTTTGTGTAATTACATTATTCTTTCATTTTAACCTTTGAATACCGTCCTGTTACTCATATAGCAGAAATGGTTGAAGGTGTTGGCTGAATGCAAATAGATAGCAGCTCACCCTCTTTGAATCTTCTTAGCATGCCAAAAGAACAGGAAAAACAAAAAATTTCAGAATTCCACCTTTCAAAGCAGAGAAATTACAGTTTGTGCAATGACATCATTCATTGATTTTAGACATTGAAAGCCGTCCTGTTACTCATATAGCAGAAATGGTTGAAGGTGCTGGCTGAATGCAAATAGATAGTAGCTCACCCTCTTTGAATCTTCTTAGCATGCTAAAAGGAGCAGGAAAACGAAAATCATTTCAGAATTCCACCTTTCCAAGCAGAGAAATGACTGTTTGTGCAATGACATTATTCATTCATTTTAGCCATTTAAAACTGTCCTGTTACTCATATACCAGAAATGGTTGAAGGTATTAGCTGAAGGCAAACAGATAGCAACTGACCCAATTTGAATCATCTTTAGAATGGTAAAAGGAGCAGGGAAAAGCAAAAAATTTCAGAATTCCACATTTCCAAGCAGAGAAATGACTGTTTGTTCAATGACATTATTCATTAATTTTAGCCATTGAAAACCGTCCTCTTACTCATATACCAGAAATGGTTGAAGGTATTGGCTGAACACAAACAGATAGCAGCTCACCCTCTTTGAATCTTCTTTAGCATGCTAAAAGGAGCAGGAAGAAGCAAAATATTTCAGAAATCCACCTTCCAAGCAGAGAATTGACTGTTTGTGCAATGACATTATTCATTGATTTTAGCCATTGAAAAACATCCTGCTACTCATGTACCATAAATGGTTGAAGGTATTGGCTGAACGCAAACAGACAGCAACTCACCCTCTTTAAATCTTCTTTAGCACGCTAAAAGGAGCGGGAAAAAGAAAAAAACTTTCAGAATACCACCATTCCAAACAGAGAAATGACTGTTTGTGCAATGACATTATTCATTGATTTTAGCCATTGAAAAATGTCCTGTTACTCATATACCAGAAATGGTTGAAGGTATTGGCTGAACACAAACAGATAGCAGCTCACCCTCTTTGAATCTTCTTTAGCATGCTAAAAGGAGCAGGAAAAAGCAAAAAATTTCAGAATTCCACCTTTCCAAGCAGAGAAATGACTGTTTGAGCAATAACATTATTCATTGATTTTAGCCATTGAAAACCGTCCTGTTACTCATATACCAGAAATGGTTGAAGGTATTGGCTGAACACAAACAGATAGAAGCTCACCCTCTTTGAATCTTATTTAGCATGCTAAAAAGAGTAGGAAAAAGCAAAACATTTCAGAATTCCACCTTTCCAAGCAGAGAAATGACAGTTTGTGTAATGACATTATTCTTTCATTTTAGCCACTGAATACTGTCCTGTTGCTCATATACCAGAAATGGTTGAAGGAGTTGGCTGAATGCAAACAGATAGCAGCTCACTCTCTTTGAATCTTCTTTGCATGCTAAAAGGAGCAGGAAAAAGCAAAACATTTCAGAATTCCACCTTTCCAAGCAGAGAAATGACTGTTTGTGCAATGACATTATTCATTGATTTTAGCCATTGAAAACCGTCCTGTTACTCATATGCCAGAAATGGTTGAAGGTATTGGCTGAACACAAACAGGTAGCAGCTCACCCTCTTTGAATCTTATTTAGCATGCTAAAAGGAGTAGGAAAAAGCAAAACATATCAGAATTCCACCTTTACAAGCAGATAAATGACAGTTTGTGCAATGACATTATTCTTTCATTTTAGCCATTGAATACCGTCCTGTTACTCATATAACAGAAATGGTTGAAGTTAATGGCTGAATGCAAACAGAGAGCAGCTCACCCTCTTTGAATCTTCTTTAGCATGCTAAAAAGAGCAGGAAAAACAAAAAATTTCAGAATTCCACTTTTCAAAGCAGATAAATGACTGTTTCTGCAATGACATCATACATTGATTTTAGACATTGAAAACCTTTCTGTTACTCATATAACAGAAATGGTTGAAGGTGTTGGCTGAATGCAAGCAGAGAATTGACTGTGCAATGACTGTGCAAACAGATAGCAGCTCACCCTCTTTGAATCTTCTTTAGCATGCTGAAAAGAGCAGGAAAAACAAAAAATTTCAGAATTCTACATTTCTAAGCAGAGAAATGACTGCAATATAAATCATTCATTAATTTTAGAAATTGAAAACCGTCCTGTTACTCATATAGCAGAAACGGTTGAAGGTGTTGGCTGAATGTAAACAGATAGCAGCTTACCCTCTTTGAATCTTCTTAGCATGCTAAAAGGAGCAGGAAAAAGAACAAAAAAATTCAGAATTCCACCTTTCCAAGCAGAGATATGACTGTTTGTGCAATGACATTATTCATTGATTTTAGCCATTGAAAAACGTCCTGTTACTCATATACAAGAAATGGTTGAATGTATTGCCTGAATGCAAACAGATAGCAGCTCACCCTCTTTGAATCTTCTTTAGCATGCTAAAATAAGCAGGAAAAAGCAAAAAATTTCTGAATTCCGCCTTTCCTAGGTGAGAAATGACTGTTTGTGCAATAACATTATTCATTGATTTTAGCCATTGAAAACCGTCCTGTTACTCATATACCAGAAATGGTTGAAGGTATTAGCTGAACACAAACAGATAGCAGCTCACCCTCTTTGAATCTTCTTTAGCATGCTAAAAGGAGCAGGGAAAAGCAAAACATTTCAGAATTCCACCTTTCCAAGCAGAGAAATGACAGTTTGTGTAATGACATTATTCTTTCATTTTAGCCACTGAATACTGTCCTGTTGCTCATATACCAGAAATGGTAGAAGGTAAAGGCTGAATGCAAACAGATAGCAGCTCACCCTCTTTGAATCTTCTTTAGTATGCTAAAAAGATCAGGAAAAACAAAAAATTTCAGAATTCCACCTTTCCAAGCAGAGAATTGACTGTTTATGCAATGACATTGACGCGCCCCCTGGGCCAGTGCTGTAGGGGATACCCGGAGCCGGATCTCGATGGGGGTAGTAGTCCTTGTGGCGGTTACCCGGTCCGTGCCCAGGGTGTCAAACTAAGTGGCAGTCTATGGCAGTAGATGTTAACTTGATTGTCGACTACGCCACCCGTTGAGTGCGGCTTTGAAGCCGCCGCTGCAGAGCAGTCCGCTGAGGCCGGTGGTATACGTGCAGCAGGGATGGTATAACCCCCAACGGGAGGGGTATGGCCTCAGGGCAGCAGGTGTGGATGGTGGGGGTTGTGACGGTGCAGTAAGGAGACTCAGAGTCGGGAGATGCAGTTCAGGGTTTTTACTTACTGGTGTCCTTTTAGTCACTCTGGCCTTGAGTGACCACCCGAGCCGTGCTGCGTCCACCAGGTCCTGGACTCGGCCAACCCCCAGGCAATTCCGGAGCGTGGTCCTGAGCTCCTTTCTGACTCTCCCTTCCTCTGGCCGTTCCCACCAGGGATCCACTTTTGGCCGGCTCCCTCGGGTCTCTTGGTGGTCAAGCCTCCTCTGGGCTCCCTGACCCTATACTTGGTGTGCCTTTCTAGTGGATTTGGTGAGGGTCGTGGCAGATCCTGACCACGACCTCCGGTTCCTGGCTAAGGTTTGTTTTGGCCTCTGCCAGCTTGGGATCCGGTACCCTTGTTCGCCAACCCTTCACCCTTCTGTCCTTATTCTGGGATCTTGGGGTTCCTTCTTGTTTCCTCTCTGGGTCCTTCTGACTCCTCTCTCCCTCTGCAGGCTCTGCTCTGGAGCTGGGCCCAGCCAGAGCCACAGCTCCCTGTCAGCCCTTCTGGCTGAGCTCCTCTGCTCTTCTCCTCCTGCCTGAACTGAACTGAACTCTGATCTAAGATGGTGCCCACCTTATATACTCCCTCTATGTGTGAGCCCAGGTGACCAGCACCCAATGAGCTCCTATCTTTACCCAGACTACTCCCCCTATCTGCCCCTACACTACTGGGATGTTCCACCCCCCTCCCACTCCAGCCAGGGACAGACGCTGTCGTACCTGCACATAAACTGGTGGGAGTACCGTCGTTCTGTCCCCCGGAAATGGGATGTATGTAGTGCATGCAGCCTACTAGCTCAGTTCCACACTCCATCCTTACCCGGGAGTGGAATACCACACCTCTGGCTTGAGGTGTAATACCCCTGTAGCAGCCGAATCCTCAGGGTGCTACATTCCCCCCTGGTAAATCACAGCATGCCCTCGGGCTGTAAAAGAATAAAATATCCAAAAACATACAATTTTTTCAAAACATCATAAACATATAAAACACTATATATATCATCAGCATAAAACTTTTCATATAAAACTTTTCATAGTAAACATTCTTGTTCCTCCGGCCACGGTGCAACTTGTGACCGGGTAAAGTGCAACAGTCTCTTCAAGAAAAACACAGCTTTCCTATAAAACCAGTAGGGGGCGCCTTAGAAAGCGCAACTATATACAAGGGGAGGTATGGCCGCTCTCAGTCCTCGGCCAGTGGGGAAAAGGAATGGCTGTTCACAGTCCTCAGCCTGTGGGGAGATGGGACACACTGGAACAGTACACACTTGTCCCAACGGGGAACATATTTAAATTAGCAGCATGGCATATACCCTTACGGGTAACTATTTTACAGTTTCAGTTCACCTCTTAATGGTGACGATGCCCTCCTGCTCCTTCCTGAGGGTAGGCTTCAGACCCGTCCGGGTCCTCTTGACCTTCCTCACACCGCAACTCCTCTTCCGTCAGGCGATGTACATGAAGTGCATAGGGTCCTTTGGCACACTGGTGCCGGGTAAAGGTGACCTCATCACCCAGGTAAAGGTCACGACCTCTGTGTCCCTCCGGTAGGTGGGACTCGACATCTCTTCTGGTCACAAAGACGTCGCCGGGGGTGTGATGATCTCGAATGAAGCCCCAACCGTGCTGCAACTGGAATTTAATTACAGTCCCGGTGGCACGGGGACCGTGGGCTGCATGGGGGTTCCTCCTGGTCCGGCTCTTCTGTTCTGCACTTTTTATTTGCAGCCGCTGCTCACGGACCCGTCTCTCTCTCCGTTCTCGCTCAAAGACTTCCAACTGCTGGCGGCAGCACTCCGCACGCTCAGCTGCGGCCGCCCGGGTCTCCTGAGTGAACCCGATGAGGTCTCCTCCTGCGGGATCCCACTCGAACTGCGCCTCCTCTAACGAGAGCGGGGTCATCTTGACGGGCGCTGGAGCCGGGATCAGGGGCTCATCCAGAGGTCTTTCTTTCCGGAGTCGGGGATGGTGGAACTCCGGTGGCCACACAAAGGGCTGCCCATCCGGGCATGTGTGCTGGGCAAATAGGTCTTCACCCAGGTGTGGCGCTGTGGACGTTGAGGGCGCTGTTGTGGTGGCGGCGCCCGGGTTCACCAGGCCTTGCGACCAGGCTTGGGGCACCCTGAATGTAAAGGGCACCGTGAAGACGGCGGCGCCCGGGGTTACTTGGCCCAGCGACCAGGCCGGTGGCTCAGTGGAGGTAGAGGGCGCTGTTGGCACTGCGGCGCCCGGGGGTACTCGGCCTTGCGACCAGGCCAGTGGCGTCTCCTGCTTGGCCGCGCTCAGGATTGAGGCGCGTGACGTCACAAGAGGCGTGGCCGCGGCTCCTGCTTGAGGCCTAGTCTGGAGCGGTAGCGGAGCGGCAACGGACACGATCGGTGGGACTTCGGGCTCTGCGACGGGGAGCGGGGTAGGCTTACGGTGGCCGGGCTTGGGGTAGTGACGTCCCCTTTACTTGCCTCCGTATCTTCAGCTCCCTCTGCGGCGTCGTCTCCGGCCTCCGTCCCTTCTGCATCCTCTTCAGGGGCAGGCGTGCTCCTCGTTGCGGGTGGTGTGCTTCGCTGGCGGGTTCCAGCCTGCTGGGCCATCTCTCTGCTCCATGCGTCCAGTACGTCCCGCTGCACTCGGGCCATCCTCTGAGCCAAGCCCTCCAGTGCGGTCCGTGCATGCTCCCGATCTCTGGGGAGCTGCGCCAGGATCTCCACCAGGCCTTCTGGGGTTGTCGCTTGCAACAGGCTCCTGACCACTGGGTCGGTGCTGCCTGCCTCTCCCTCCATCTCTGGGTACGGCTCCTCCAGACTCCTCCAGACTGCTCCCATCTTCACTGTTTTGTTCGGTCTCCGCCCCCACTGAGGGCGGTCCTGAGGCAACTTGGTGATTGTCAGCTCCAGGGGCAGACCTCCCACGCTGATGGACATCCCAAGCATCACAGTCTCTGCTGGTGGGGGCGGTCTTCGTTTTTGGCGCCATTTTTGGTCCTGGCCCACGATGGGAGGTGGCCTCCTGCCACCCTCTGGCACGCCCATAATGGCGTCCCCTCTGCCAAGGCGGGAAATCTTCTGAAATGGCGGGAACCGCTTCCCAATGGCGGGAAACTCTGTGGATGGCGGGGAAAGACTGCAGATGGCGGGCAAGCGGCGGGAAATGATCCGAGATGGCGTCCGATGGCGGGGACCCTCCGGAATTGGCAGGAGACTTCTTTTTATGGTAAATACGAACTTTTCTTCAGGCACGCAGTACCCGATGGTTGCGGGCACGTGATCCTGCCGACTACGCCAAAAGTTGACGCGCCCCCTGGGCCAGTGCTGTAGGGGATACCCGGAGCCGGATCTCGATGGGGGTAGTAGTCCTTGTGGCGGTGACCCGGTCCGTGCCCAGGGTGTCAAACTAAGTGGCAGTCTATGGCAGTAGTATACTTGGTGTGCCTTTCTAGTGGATTTGGTGAGGGTCGTGGCAGATCCTGACCACGACCTCCGGTTCCTGGCTAAGGTTTGTTTTGGCCTCTGCCAGCTTGGGATCCGGTACCCTTGTTCGCCAACCCTTCACCCTTCTGTCCTTATTCTGGGATCTTGGGGTTCCTTCTTGTTTCCTCTCTGGGTCCTTCTGACTCCTCTCTCCCTCTGCAGGCTCTGCTCTGGAGCTGGGCCCAGCCAGAGCCACAGCTCCCTGTCAGCCCTTCTGGCTGAGCTCCTCTGCTCTTCTCCTCCTGCCTGAACTGAACTGAACTCTGATCTAAGATGGTGCCCACCTTATATACTCCCTCTATGTGTGAGCCCAGGTGACCAGCACCCAATGAGCTCCTATCTTTACCCAGACTACTCCCCCTATCTGCCCCTACACTACTGGGATGTTCCACCCCCCTCCCACTCCAGCCAGGGACAGACGCTGTCGTACCTGCACATAAACTGGTGGGAGTACCGTCGTTCTGTCCCCCGGAAATGGGATGTATGTAGTGCATGCAGCCTACTAGCTCAGTTCCACACTCCATCCTTACCCGGGAGTGGAATACCACACCTCTGGCTTGAGGTGTAATACCCCTGTAGCAGCCGAATCCTCAGGGTGCTACAACATCATACATTGATTTTAGACATTGAAAACCGTCCTGTCACTCATATAGCTGAAATGGTTGAAGGTGTTGGCTGAATGCAAACAGATAGCAGCTCATTCTCTTTGAATCTTCTTTAGCATGGTAAAAGGAGCAGGAAAAAGCAAAACATTTCAGAATTCCACCTTTCCAAGCAGAGAATTGACTGTTTGTGCAATGACATCATACATTGATTTTAGCCATTGAAAACCGTCCTGTTACTCATATACCAGAAATGGTTGAAGGTATTGGCTGAACACAAACAGGTAGCAGCTCACTCTCTTTGAATCTTATTTAGAATGCTAAAAGGAGTAGGAAAAAGCAAAACATATCAGAATTCCACCTTTCCAAGCAGATAAATGACAGTTTGTGCAATGACATTATTCTTTCATTTCAGCCATTGAATACCGTCCTGTTACTCATATACCAGAAATGTTTGAAGTTAATGGCTGAATGCAAACAGATAGCAGCTCACCCTCTTTGAATCTTCTTCAGCGTGCTAAAAGGAGCAGGAAAAACAAAAAATTTCAGAATTCCACTTTTCAAAGCTGATAAATGACTGTTTCTGCAATGACATCATACATTGATTTTAGACATTGAAAACCTTTCTGTTACTCATATAGCAGAAATGGTTGAAGGTGTTGGCTAAATGCAAACAGATAGCAGCTCATCCTCTTTGAATCTTCTTTAGCATGGTAAAAGGAGCAGGAAAAAGCAAAACATTTCAGAATTCCACCTTTCCAAGCAGAGAATTGACTGTTTGTGCAATGACATTATTCATTGATTTTAGCCATTGAAAAACGTCCTGTTACTCATATACCATAAATGGTTGAAGGTATTGGCTGAACGCAAACAGACAGCAACTCACCCTCTTTGAATCTTCTTTAGCACGCTAAAAGGAGCAGGAAAAAGAAAAAAAAATTCAGAATTCCACATTTCCAAGCAGAGAAATGACTGTTTGCACAATGACATTATTCATTGATTTTAGCCATTGAAAAAAGTCCTGTTACTCATATACCAAAAATGGTTGAATGTATTGGCTGAATTCAAACAGATAGCAGCTCACCCTCTTTGAATCTTCTTCAGCGTGCTAAAAGGAGCAGGAAAAAGTAAAAAATTTCAGAATTCCACCTTTCTAAGCAGAGAAATGACTGTTTGTGCAATGACATTAATCATTGATTTTAGCCATTGAAAAACGTCCTTTTACTCATATAGCAGAAATGGTTAAAGGTATTGGCTGAATGCATACAGAGAGCAGCTCACCCTCTTTGAATCTTCTTAGCATGCTAAAAGGAGCAGGAAAAAGCAAAACATTTCAGAATTCCACCTTTCCAAGCAGAGAATTGACTGTTTGTGCAATGACATTATTCATTCATTTTAGCCATTGGAAACCGGCTCGTTACTCATATACCAGATATGGTTGAAGGTATTGGCTGAACGCAAACAGATAGCTGCTCACCCTCTTTGAATCTACTTTAGAATGGTAAAAGGAGCAGGAAAAAGCAAAAAATTTCAGAATTCCATCTTTCAAAGCAGAGAAATGACTGTTTGTGCAATTACATTATTCATTGATTTTAGCCATTGAAAAACGTCCTGTTACTCATATACCAGAAATGGTTGAATGTATTGGCTGAACGCAAACAGATAGTGGCTCACCCTCTTTGAATCTTCTTTAGCATGCTAAAAGGAGCAGGAAAAAGCAAAAAAAATTCAGAATTCCACCTTTCCAAGCGTAGAATTGACTGTTTGTGCAATGACATTATTCATTCAATTTAGCCATTGAATACCGTGTTTTTTCTCATATACCAGAAATGGTTTTAAGATTTTGGCTGAACGCAAAAAGATAGCAGCTCACCCTCTTTGAATCTTCTTTAGCATGCTTAAAGGAGCAGGAAAAAGCAAAACATTTCAGAATTCCACCTTTCCAAGCAGAGAATTGACTGTTCGTGCAATGACTAGAGATGAGCGTTGTTCTACTCGAACTGTTCGCCAATCTCAAATTCGAGCTGTTTTGGGCGGTGTTCGAGCCGTTCGGCGAACACGAACGATTTGAGAAAAATTCGGCTGTTCGCGGTTATGTTCGATAACTATTCGTGCACCAAAATCATAACTGGATTTTTTCTCAGTAATGATGAAAATTAATGTTAATACGCAGTTTGAGTGTACAGCGGGGTGGGGGGAGGGGCAGGGGATGGATCTCTGCAGGAATAATGAAGATCTCCATTTTTTTTTCTCTTTCCCGCATTTACAGTGGGGAGGTGCAATCCGTCAGCCTATCAGCAGCGCACACACAGAGCGAAGTGCTTTTTTTCACACAAGCAAGGGCATGTGTCATTGGCAGTGTATGTCACATGTCCTTGCCCTATAAGACCAAGCCATTTTCCCCGTCGCCACCATTTTCTCACTGCTGCAGCTGCGTGTTAGACGGCACCGCTGTTGCTGTGTGCGCTATACCTTGTTAATTTCAAGCCAATTTTCGCACAAATCTACAGATAGCTTGAGAGTAGGGAATAGTTGTGATTGCAGTCCTTTTAAGGACTAGGTTACAGCATTTCCTACGACTTTTATCAGGCAGGTCTGTGCTCTTAAATAGATAGGTTGTGGGAGTAAAGACTAGAGATGAGCGTTGTTCTACTCGAACTGTTCGCCAATCTCAAATTCGAGCTGTTTTGGGCGGTGTTCGAGCCGGTCGGCGAACACGAACAATTTGAGAAAAATTCGGCTGTTCGAGGTTATGTTCGATAACTGTTCATGCACCAAAATCATAACTGGATTTTTTCTCAGTAATGATGAAAATTAATGTTAATACGCAGTTTGAGTGTACAGCGGGGCGGGGGGAGGGGCAGGGGATGGATCTCTGCAGGAACAATGAAGATCTCCATTTTTTTTTCTCTTTCCCGCATTTTCAGTGGGGAGGTGCAATCTGTCAGCCTATCAGCAGCGCACACACGGAGCGAAGTGCTTTTTTTCACACAAGCAAGGGCATGTGTGATTGGCAGTGTATGTCACATGTCCTTGCCCTATAAGACCAAGCCATTTTCCCCGTCGCCACCATTTTCTCACTGCTGCAGCTGCGTGTTAGACGGCACCGCTTTTGCTGTGTGCGCTATACCTTGTTAATTTCAAGCCAATTTTCGCACAAATATACAGATAGCTTGGGAGTAGGGAATAGTTGTGATTGCAGTCCTTTTAAGGACTAGGTTACAGCATTTCCTACGACTTTTATCAGGCAGGTCTGTGCTCTTAAATAGATAGATTGTGGGAGTAAATACTAATTGTAATTGGAGTCCTTTTCAGGACTAGGTTACATCAGTTCCTATCAGTTTTTGCCAGGCAGGTCTGTGCCAGTGCTGTGCAAGTTTTTTTCACAGCATTTGGCTGAATCTAGCAAAGCTAATCCTTTTTGGCCTATTGCAGAGTGTGTTAGTCAGTGGAGTAGCCTATCTGTGTTGCAAGATATACCACCTGTGTATAGAATACCAATTTTTTTACTGCACCTAGTGAAGTAAAATCTTTTGGGCATAGCATCATTCTATTAGTCCATCTATACTGACCTCCATCAGGTTGCAAACTGAATATAATTTTTTTCTGCATCTAGCTCTGAAAAAATATTTGGGCTTCTAGCAGTGTGTGGGACTTGGTCTATTAGTCCATCTATACTGACCTCCATCAGTTTGCAAATTAAAAATAATTTTTTTCTTCATTTAGCTCTGAAAAAATATTTGGGCTTCTAGCAGTGTGTGGGACTTGTTCTATTAGTCCTTCTATACTGACCTCCAGCAGGTTGCAAATTGAATATAATTTTTTTCTGCATCTAGCTCTGAAAAAATATTTGGGCTTCTAGCGGTGTGTGGGACTTGGTCTATTAGTCCATCTATACTGACCTCCATCAGGTTGCAAATTAAAAATAATTTTTTTCTGCATCTAGCTCTGAAAAAATATTTGGGCTTCTAGCAGTGTGTGGGACTTGGTCTATTAGTCCATCTATACTGACCTCCATCAGGTTGCAAATTAAAAATAATTTTTTCCTTCATTTATCTCTGAAAAAATATTTGGGCTTCTAGCAGTGTGTGGGACTTGTTCTATTAGTCCATCTATACTGACCTCCATCAGGTTGCAAATTAAAAATAATTTTTTTCTGCATCTAGCTCTGAAAAAATATTTGGGCTTCTAGCAGTGTGTGGGACTTGGTCTATTAGTCCATCTATACTGACCTCCATCAGGTTGCAAATTAAAAATAATTTTTTTCTGCATCTAGCTCTGAAAAAATATTTGGGCTTCTAGCAGTGTGTGGGACTTGGTCTATTAGTCCATCTATACTGACCTCCATCAGGTTGCAAATTGAATAAAAAAATTTTCTGCATCTAGCTCTGAAAAAATATTTGGGCTTCTAGTGGTGTGTGGGACTTGGTCTATTAGTCCATCTATACTGACCTCCATCAGGTTGCAAATTAAAAATAATTTTTTTCTGCATCTTGCTCTGAAAAAATATTTGGGCTTCTAGCAGTGTGTGGGACTTGGTCTATTAGTCCATCTATACTGACCTCCATCAGGTTGCAAATTAAAAATAATTTTTTTCTTCATTTAGCTCTGAAAAAATATTTGGGCTTCTAGCAGTGTGTGGGACTTGGTCTATTAGTCCATCTATACTGACCTCCATCAGGTTGCAAATTAAAAATAATTTTTTTCTGCATCTAGCTCTGAAAAAATATTTGGGCTTCTAGCAGTGTGTGGGACTTGGTCTATTAGTCCATCTATACTGACCTCCATCAGGTTGCAAATTAAAAATAATTTTTTTCTTCATTTAGCTCTGAAAAAATATTTGGGCTTCTAGCAGTGTGTGGGACTTGGTCTATTAGTCCATCTATACTGACCTCCATCAGGTTGCAAATTAAAAATAATTTTTTTCTTCATTTAGCTCTGAAAAAATATTTGGGCTTCTAGCAGTGTGTGGGACTTGTTCTATTAGTCCTTCTATACTGACGTCCAGCAGGTTGCAAATTGAATATAATTTTTTTCTGCATCTAGCTCTGAAAAAATATTTGGGCTTCTAGCGGTGTGTGGGACTTGGTCTATTAGTCCATCTATACTGACCTCCATCAGGTTGCAAATTAAAAATAATTTTTTTCTGCATCTAACCCAGCCAATAGTTTTGGCCTAATACCACAGTTTGGCCACTCAGCTCTGCTCGGTTACCATCCATTGTTTTTTTGTGCAAACAACTCCAGAGTTGTGAATTAGTTAACCACCAAAATGAGTGGAAAAAGGCCTGCTGCTGGTGGAAAGGGGAATAGGCGTGTTGGGAAGGGGAAAAAAGGTTGTGTCCGTGGGGTAGGTGCAGAAGAAAGACCATCTTCCTGCCAAACTAAAATGTCTACTTCTTTTAGCGGACAATGTGATAAGATCCCTTTCTTACGGCCACGCCAATCGCTACAAATTCCAGATGAGGCACAAAAACAGCAGGTGCTTCAACGGATATCAAGTGCTCCTTTAAGTGGGCTCTCCTCCACATCAACTTCAACATCACAAATACTCCAGTCCTCAAAGGTGTCACCCAAATCGCACTTGCTTCCTCACAGCTCCCAAATCTCCAGCTGCCCATCTGAGTATGAGGTAGAACAGATGGTTGAGTCTGCAGAGCTGTTTACTCATACTATAGCCTGGGAATCAGAGGTCGACTCCAGCGCTTCTGTGAATCCAGACGAGGAAATGATCTGCACTGATGCCCAGAATCTTTATGAGTCGGATCCAGGACCAGACGCAGAAGGTTCTGACCATAATGTAGACCCTCATTCCCAAACTGTAACTCCTGTTGGTGGAGACAATGAGGAAGACGATGATAAGACTCAAATACCTGATTGGAGCGACAACTTTAGTTTTTTGTCAGGGCAGGAACAGGTTGGCTCTGAGGACGACGGGTGTGATAACGCACAGGGTGATGATGATGAGGTCGGAGATCCCACTTACTGTCAACCCACAGTCAGCCAAGAGATGAGGTCAGCAGAGGAGGTGGAGGAAGATGCTAGTGACGACGAGGTCAGGTTGCGCCTTCCTGGACAGAGACGTAGTACTGGAAGCACGTCAACAACTGCATCCTCAAACACAACTCTGCCTCTCACCACAAGTCGTGGTGGCTCTTCAGGTCGCATGGGTGCTAAGCCTTGCATAGCCTGGGCATTTTTTCAGATCGATAAAGATAACCCAACTCGTGTTATCTGTAACATTTGTCAGCAAAAGCTAAGTAGAGGCCAAAAAATACATAGTTTGAGTACTTCATGCATGAACCGGCACATGGACATGAAGCATAAGTTGCAGTGGGAAGCTCAGTGTGCTACAATGCGGTCTAGCCGGCCGGGCCAACCACCGTCTGCCATATCTTGTGCATCCGCGGCCTCTTCATCCTCTGTGACTGGGGGGACAGCAGTCACACCTGTTTTGGGGCGCAGACCTGCCACCTCTTTACCCGCAACAGCCAGCGTGATTGGCAGGTCATCATTTTCTTTGGAGGTGGTAACACCAGCTGGTCTTGAGCGCTGTCCGACATCGATAGCACCACCTTTGGATCAAGGCAACCTAACATGTCCGCCTGCATCTTCCTCACAGACCGGCAGTTTGCCGGGGACACCCTTATCAACCCCGTCTAAGCACAATAGCCAGCCCTCGGTCCCTCAGATGTGGACAAGTAAAAGACCATTTCCTCCTAGCCATGAGAAATCTAAGAGGTTGAATTTCACCATCTGCAAGCTCTTGGCTACAGAAATGCTGCCTTTCCGCCTGGTGGACACAGAGGATTTTCGAGACCTTATGTCCGTCGCAGTGCCCCAGTACCAGATGCCCAGTCGGCACTACTTCTCAAAGAAAGGTGTGCCTGCGCTCCACCAGCATGTCGCACACAACATCACCGCTTCTTTGAGAAACTCTGTGTGTGACAGGGTGCATTTCACCACAGACACTTGGACGAGTAGGCATGGACAGGGGCGTTACATGTCGCTGACTGGGCACTGGGTAACTATGGTGACAGCAGGACAAGGGGCTGCTGTCCAAGTCTTGCCGTCCCCACGAGTTGTGCGTCAATCCTCTTTATGTCATTTTTCCTCCACTGCTTCTGCCTCCTCAACCTCCTCTCGGTCTTCCACCTGCACCCAAAGCCTGTCTGGTCATGCCACAAGCTTTCTAACTGCGCAGAAGGGATCCTGCACACCTCCTTACTATGCTGGCAGTAGGGCTCAACGTCATCAGGCGGTTTTTACATTGAAATGTCTGGGAAATGTGAGTCACACAGCTGAGGAGTTGTGGTCAGCTCTGGAGAACCAATTTCATGAATGGTTGTCTCCACTGGACCTGAAACCAGGGAAGGCCGTGTGCGACAATGCTGCAAACCTGGGTGCGGCCCTTCGCCGGGGCAATGTCACACACGTGCCTTGTATGGCTCACGTGTTGAACCTGGTTGTCCAGCAATTTTTAGCCCACTATCCCAGACTAGATGGCCTTCTGCAGAGGGCACGGTCGCTGTGTGCTCACTTCCGCCGTTCGCATCCCGCAGCTCAGCGACTTACATCTCTACAGAAGTCGTTGGGCCTGCCACTTCACCGGCTAAAATGCGATGTGCCTACCCGGTGGAATTCAACTCTGCACATGTTGCAGCGACTGTGGCAGCACCGACAAGCCCTGGTGCAATACGTTCTGACGTATAGCCTGGGCCAACGAGATTCAGAGGTGGGGCAAATCACGCTGGAGGAGTGGTCTCAGATCAGGGACCTATGCACCCTTCTGCACAGTTTTGAAATGGCGACGAAGATGTTTAGTGCTGACGATGCCATTATAAGCATGACTATTCCGGTGATTTACATGCTGGAGCACATGTTAAACAGAATTCGGAGTCAGGTGGTGGCACAAGAGGAGGTGGAGGAAGTAGAGGAGGAGGAGTTGTATGCGGAAGGGCTAACATCTGCAAGGTCCAGACGGTCGGCAGCACCAGGGCGGCAGGCATGTGAGGGTGGGGGAGATGATTTTACCAGGGCGCATGGTAGCAGCCAAACTAGTGAGGAAGGTGCAGGAGCCCAGGAAGAAGTGGAGGACGAACTGATGGAAGACTCATCAGATGAGGGAGACCTTGATCACATTTCTGTTGTGCGAGGTTGGGGGGAGAGGACAGAGGAAGGAAGCATGATTGTTACCTCGCCACCAACACAACAGGGACTTGGTGCTCCTGGATGCGCAACACACATGAGTGCCTTCTTGCTGCACTACCTGCAACATGACCCTCGAATTGTGAGAATTAGAAATAATCCTGACTACTGGGTTGCCACACTGTTAGATCCCCGGTACAAAAGTAAATTTGCAGAAATTATTCCTGCCATAGAAAGGGATGCACGTATGCAGGAGTATCAGCAGAGACTGTTGCAGAATCTTACATGTGCTTTTCCACAAAACACCAGTGGTTCACGTAGTGAATCTTACAGTTCTAACTTGCCAACCGTGGTCTGTATGGAATTGTTCAATAAAGGGCCCAAAATTAAGATAACATAGATGGGAGAGGTCTCTATGAATAGGAATTCCTAAGTATTTGATACCCTGTGAGGGCCAGGCAAAGGGAAAGTTGGACTGGATGGAATCCTATATGGATGTAGGGAGGGAGACATCGAGGGCCTCAGACTTCGCTGCATTGATTTTAAAATTTTACCATGTAACAAAGTGATCTATTTCAGCCATAACAGCAGGGATGGATATATGTGATTGAGTGATATATACTAGGACATCATCAGCAAATAGAGAGCACTTGTACTCGATGCCTCCCACCTCAATCCACCTAATATTGGGGTTATGGCGAATTGATGAGAGCAGGTGCTCCGTCACTAGGATGTATAAGAGAGGGGACAGAGGACATCCCTGCCTTGTCCCATTGGTGATTGTGAAAGGTGATGAAAATGTTCTGACGCACCCCCTGGGCCTTGGGACACCCGGAGCCGGACCCTTTTTGGTGGATGCTGGTGGTTGTAGTCTTCGTGGCGGCGATCCGGTTCCGTGGCTCAGGGCGGTCAAACCAGTGGCGGAACTATTTATGTGGTTTTGATGTTTAAATGTCCGACTACGCCACCCGTGGATTGCGGTCAGAGTGAACCGCCGCTACAGGGCAGACCGCTAAGGCTGGTGTTGTGGGTGCAGCAGAGCGTAGCATAACTCCCCACGGGAGGAGTATAGCCTCAGGGCAGTGTATGCGGAGGATGGGGGTGATGGTGCAGGGCAGCAGCAGTAACGACACGGAGTCAGTGATGCAGTTCAGGGCCTTTACTCACAGTTCTTATTATCCAGACCACGTCTGCAGGTAACGGCTGCCCACGTCGTACTGTGCTCACCAGGTGAGGGGCTCAGACAACTCCCAGATAACTTTGGAGCGCTTCACAGGACCCCCTTTGTGTGTCCTTTGTCTGGCCTTTCTTACCAACACTTCTGTCCGGCTGCCTCGGGCCTCCTCTTGGTAAACTTGGCGCCAGTTTCCCTGACCCTATGTGGTGCCTTCCTAGCGGGTGGAGCAAGGGGCTGCGCCACATAAAATGTCAGAGCCTCCGGTTTCTAGCTGAGGGTCGTTTCCTGCCTCCACTAGTTCGGGGACCGGTCTCCCCCTTTGGCCTGACCCCTCCACGCAGGTGGATTCGGGCGTGCGGTGGCGACTCGCCCGTCCGCACCCCTGGGATCCCTTCATTCCTCGTTCCTGGAGCCTTCTCCGCTCCTCTTCCTTCCTTCTCCCTCTTGCAGGCCTGGGCCTCTGTTACTAGGCCCGCCTCCGGAGCAGAGCTCATGCAGAGCCCCTGCTCCCTGCCACTTCTGCTCAGACTTCTCTGCACTGAACTAAGATGGTGCCCACCTTTTATACTCCCTTCTCAATGCACCCAGGAACTGCTTCCTCCCTGCTCCTGCACTGCAGGGTTCCCCTTCCTCAGTGTTCCCTCCCCCCACTCCAGCCAGGGACAGGGACTGTCGTGCCCATCTCAGGGGCATATTGGTCGCCCTGCCCCACGGCAATGTGGTGTAATGCATGCAGGTGTCGGGTCCTGATCCACACTCCATCCTTATCTGAGAGTGAGATGTCACACCTCTGGGTGAGGTGCAATACGTCTGTAGCAACCGAGCCCTCGGTGCTACAGTTCCATTTATCTTCAGCCTAGGTGACGTATTGTGATACAGGGCCGTGATTTTGGCTATAAAAGGG
The DNA here is from genome assembly GCF_046119375.1 of Phyllobates terribilis. Lineage (NCBI taxonomy): Eukaryota > Metazoa > Chordata > Amphibia > Anura > Dendrobatidae > Phyllobates > Phyllobates terribilis. The sequence goes on along the minus strand of NW_027362771.1, from coordinate 4,821,548 downwards.
TCCCCTAGACCCCTACCCCAAGCTTTTTAAGAGAATCATATATGGCGTGCCAGGAGACTCTATGGAATGCTTTCTCAGCATCCAACGAGAATATCTAATTACAAATTTTTAACTGCATCTAGCCCAGGAAATACTTTGTGCCTAGTAGCAGTGTCTGCTAGTCAGCGGATTATCCCGGCTGTTAAGCAAGCTACACCACCTGTAGTTTGGACACTTAATTTTTTCAAAGGAAATGCTTCGGGACCACGGGATACTTAGTGAAGAGCATCAGGAGGCACCCCAAGGCATAGGGGCTGGGACTGGCACTAGGATGCCTTGCGGTGGACAGCCGAGCTCGATCCTTATAAAAGCTTTTTAACTGCAGCAGCTTTAGTGGACGCTACTGGAGCTGGAATTACGCGGCTGCTGGCATGAGACTTGCCCTCCAATAGATCCTTGTAAATGGATTTAAAGTGTATTCATTCAAATTAGAGAGACAATTTAAATTAAAAAGCTTAGAGCTGCCTCCACCACAGGGGGGCTCTCTCGACCCACCAGCGGACAGGCACCAGTATTGGGAGAGGGAGGCTGGCCGTCAGGGTTCACCGCGGCTCTGGCACAAACCCGGCGACACGGAGGTGGCACGGGCAGGAGCGGACTGGCCGTCTCGGCTTCTCACTTTTTGGATTTTAGAAGGGCATGACATGCCTATATCTGTGTCTCCCCCTCCTTTTACTCCTCCACCTCTTTTCTTTTCGCATGACTATATGTACTTGTCACTTTTCCATGTGTTAGTTGTGTCTTCTGAGCAGTTTGTCAGCTTTTGGACACCTTTGAAGGTGTTTTCTATGTGTTTCTATGTGTTTTTGTTTGCCTGCCATTGGTTTTAACGGTGTTCGAAGGTGTTGGACGAACAGTTCGACGAACAGTTCGGCGAACACACGGGTGTTCGACGAACCGAACCGAACTCGAACACTACGGGGGTGGCTCAACACTAGTAAAGACTAATTGTAATTGGAGTCCTTTTCAGGACTAGGTTACATCAGTTCCTATCAGTTTTTGCCAGGCAGGTCTGTGCCAGTGCTGTGCAAGTTTTTTTCACAGCATTTGGCTGAATCTAGCAAAGCTAATCCTTTTTGGCCTATTGCAGAGTGTGTTAGTCAGTGGAGTAGCCTATCTGTGTTGCAAGATATAGCACCTGTGTATAGAATACCAATTTTTTTACTGCACCTAGTGAAGTAAAATCTTTTGGGCATAGCATCATTCTATTAGTCCATCTATACTGACCTCCATCAGGTTGCAAATTGAATATAATTTTTTTCTGCATCTAGCTCTGAAAAAATATTTGGCCTTCTAGCAGTGTGTGGGACTTTCTCTATTAGTCCATCTATACTGACCTCCATCAGGTTGCAAACTGAATATATTTTTTTCTGCATCTACCTCTGAAAAAATATTGGGCTTGTAGCTGTGTGTGGGACTTGTTCTATTAATCCATCTATACAGACCTCCATCAGGTTGCAAACTGAAAATATTTTTTTTCTGCATCTACCTCTGAAAAAATATTTGGGCTTCTAGCTGTGTGTGGGACTTGTTCTATTACTCCATCTATACTGACCTCCATCAGGTTGCAAATTGAATATAATTTTTTTCTGCATCTAGCTCTGAAAAAATATTGGGCTTCTAGCTGTGTGTGGGACTTGTTGTATTAGTCCATCTATACTGACCTCCATCAGGTTGCAAACTGAATATATTTTTTTCTGCATCTACCTCTGAAAAAATATTGGGCTTCTAGCTGTGTGTGGGACTTGTTCTATTAATCCATCTATACAGACCTCCATCACGTTGCAAACTGAATATAATTTTTTTCTGCATCTAGCTCTGAAAAAATATTTGTCCTTCTAGCAGTGTGTGGGACTTTCTCTATTAGTCCACTATACTGACCTCCATCAGGTTGCAAATTAAAAAAATTTTTTTATCTACATCTAGCTCTGAAAAAATATTTGGGCTTCTAGCTGTGTGTGGGACTTGTTCTATTACTCCATGTATACTGACCTCCATCAGGTTGCAAATTGAATATAATTTTTTTCTGCATCTAGCTCTGAAAAAATATTGGGCTTCTAGCTGTGTGTGGGACTTGTTGTATTAGTCCATCCATACTGACCTCCATCAGGTTGCAAACTGAATATATTTTTTTCTGCATCTACCTCTGAAAAAATATTGGGCTTCTAACTGTGTGTGGGACTTGTTCTATTAATCCATCTATACAGACCTCCATCAGGTTGCAAACTGAATATAATTTTTTTCTGCATCTAGCTCTGAAAAAATATTTGGCCTTCTAGCAGTGTGTGGGACTTTCTCTATTAGTCCATCTATACTGACCTCCATCAGGTTGCAAATTAAAAATAATTTTTATCTGCATCTACCACTGAAAAAATATTTGGGCTTCTAGCTGTGTGTGGGACTTGTTCTATTAGTCCATCTATACTGACCTCCATCACGCTGAAAATTCAAAATAATTTTTTGTCTGCGTCTAGCTCTGAAAAAATATTTGGCCTTCTAGCAGTGTGTGGGACTTTCTCTATTAGTCCATCTATACTGACCTCCATCAGGTTGCAAATTAAAAATAATTTTTTTCTGCATCTAGCTCTGAAAAAATATTTGGGCTTCTAGCTGTGTGTGGGACTTGTTCTATTACTCCATCTATACTGACCTCCATCAGGTTGCAAATTGAATATAATTTTATTCTGCATCTAGCTCTGAAAAAATATTGGGCTTCTAGCTGTGTGTGGGACTTGTTGTATTAGTCCTTCTATACTGACCTCCATCAGGTTGCAAACTGAATATATTTTTTTCTGCATCTACCTCTGAAAAAATATTGGGCTTCTAGCTGTGTGTGGGACTTGTTCTATTAATCCATCTATACAGACCTCCATCAGGTTGCAAACTGAATATAATTTTTTTCTGCATCTAGCTCTGAAAAAATATTTGGCCTTCTAGCAGTGTGTGGGACTTTCTCTATTAGTCCATCTATACTGACCTCCATCAGGTTGCAAACTGAATATAATTTTTTTCTGCATCTAGCTCTGAAAAAATATTTGGCCTTCTAGCAGTGTGTGGGACTTGTTCTATTATTCCACTTATACTGACCTCCATCAGGTTGCAAATTCAAAATAATTTTTTGTCTGCATCTAGCTCTGAAAAAATATTTGGCCTTCTAGCAGTGTGTGGGACTTTCTCTATTAGTCCATCTATACTGACCTCCATCAGGTTGCAAACTGAATATATTTTTTTCTGCATCTACCTCTGAAAAAATATTTGGGCTTCTAGCTGTGTGTGGGACTTGTTCTATTAGTCCATCTATACTGACCTCCATCAGGTTGCAAATTGAATATAATTTTTTTCTGCATCTAACCCAGCCAATAGTTTTGGCCTAATACCACAGTTTGGCCACTCAGCTCTGCTCGGTTCCCATCCATTGTTTTTTTGTGCAAACAACTCCAGAGTTGTGAATTAGTTAACCACCAAAATGAGTGGAAAAAGGCCTGCTGCTGGTGGAAAGGGGAATAGACTTGTTGGGAAGGGGAAAAAAGGTTGTGTCCGTGGGGTAGGTGTTAAAGCAACAGTAACATCTGCAGAAGAAAGACCATCTTCCAGCCAAACTAAAATGTCTACTTCTTTTAGCGGACAATGTGATAAGATCCCTTTCTTACGGCCACGCCAATCGCTACAAATTCCAGATGAGGCACAAAAACAGCAGGTGCTTCAACGGATATCAAGTGCTCCTTTAAGTGGGCTCTCCTCCACATCAACTTCAACATCACAAATACTCCAGTCCTCAAAGGTGTCACCCCAATCTCACTTGCTTGCTCACAGCTCCCAAATCTCCAGCTGCCCGTCTGAGTATGAGTTAGAACAGATGGTTTAGTCTGCAGAGCTGTTTACTCATACTATAGCCTGGGAATCAGAGGTCGACTCCAGCGCTTCTGTGAATCCAGATGAGGAAATGATCTGCACTGATGCCCAGAATCTTTATGAGTCGGATCTAGGACCAGACGCAGAAGGTTCTGACCATAATGTAGACCCTCATTCCCAAACTGTAACTCCTGTTGGTGGAGACAATGAGGAAGACGATGATGAGACTCAAATACCTGATTTGAGCGACAACTTTAGTTTTTTGTCAGGGCAGGAACAGGTTGGCTCTGAGGACGATGGGTGTGATAACGCACAGGGTGATGATGATGAGGTTGGAGATCCCACTTACTGTCAACCCACAGTCAGCCAAGAGATGAGGTCAGCAGAGGAGGTGGAGGAAGATGCTAGTGACGACGAGGTCAGGTTGCGCCTTCCTGGACAGAGGCGTAGTACTGGAAGCACGTCAACAACTGCATCCTCAAACACAACTCTGCCTCTCACCACAAGTCGTGGTGGCTCTTCAGGTCGCATGGGTGCTAAGCCTTGCATAGCCTGGGCATTTTTTCAGATCGATAAAGATGACCCAACTCGTGTTATCTGTAACATTTGTCAGCAAAAGCTAAGTAGAGGCCAAAAAATACATAGTTTGAGTACTTCATGCATGAACCGGCACATGGACATGAAGCATAAGTTGCAGTGGGAAGCTCAGTGTGCTACAATGCGGCCTAGCCGGCCGGGCCAACCACCGTCTGCCATATCTTGTCCATCCGCGGCCTCTTCATCCTCTGTGACTGGGGGGACAGCAGTCACACCTGTTTTGGGGCGCAGACCTGCCACCTCTTTACCCGCAACAGCCAGCGTGATTGGCAGGTCATCATTTTCTTTGGAGGTGGTAACACCAGCTGGATTGAGAGGATTGAGAGGATTTTCGAGACCTTATGTCCGTCGCAGTGCCCCAGTACCAGATGCCCAGTCGGCACTACTTCTCAAAGAAAGGTGTGCCTGCGCTCCACCAGCATGTCGCACACAACATCACCGCTTCTTTGAGAAACTCTGTGTGTGACAGGGTGCATTTCACCACAGGCACTTGGACGAGTAGGCATGGACAGGGGCGTTACATGTCGCTGACTGGGCACTGGGTAACTATGGTGACAGCAGGACAAGGGGTTGCTGTCCAAGTCTTGCCATCCCCACGAGTTGTGCGTCAATCCTCTTTATGTCAAAGTTCCTCCACTGCTTCTGCCTCCTCAACCTCCTCTCGGTCTTCCACCTGCACCCAAAGCCTGTCTGGTCATGCCACAAGCTTTCTAACTGCGCAGAAGGGATCCTGCACACCTCCTTACTATAGTGGCAGTAGGGCTCAACGTCATCAGGCGGTTTTTACTTTGAAATGTCTGGGAAATGTGAGTCACACAGCTGAGGAGTTGTGGTCAGCTCTGGAGAACCAATTTCATGAATGGTTGTCTCCACTGGACCTGAAACCAGGGAAGGCCGTGTGCGACAATGCTGCAAACCTGGGTGCGGCCCTTCGCCGGGGAAATGTCACACACGTGCCTTGTATGGCTCACGTGTTGAACCTGGTTGTCCAGCAATTTTTAGCCCACTATCCCAGACTAGATGGCCTTCTGCAGAGGGCACGGTCGCTGTGTGCTCACTTCCGCCGTTCGCATCCCGCAGCTCAGCGACTTACATCTCTACAGAAGTCGTTGGGCCTGCCACTTCACCGGCTAAAATGCGATGTGCCTACCCGGTGGAATTCAACTCTGCACATGTTGCAGCGACTGTGGCAGCACCGACAAGCCCTGGTGCAATACGTTTTGACGTATAGCCTGGGCCAATGAGATCCAGACGTGGGACAAATCACGCTGGAGGAGTGGTCTCAGATCAGGGACCTATGCAACCTTCTGCACAGTTTTGAAATGACGACGAAGATGTTTAGTGCTGACGATGCCATTATCAGCATGACTATTCCGGTGATTTACATGCTGGAGCACATGTTAAACAGAATTCGGAGTCAGGTGGTGGCACAAGAGGAGGTGGAGGATGTAGAGGAGGAGGAGTTGTATGCGGAAGGGCTAACATCTGCAAGGTCCAGACGGTCGGCAGCACCAATGCGGCAGGCATGTGAGGGTGGGGGAGATGGTTTTACCAGGGCGCATGGTAGCAGCCAAACTAGTGAGGAAGGTGCAGGAGCCCAGGAAGAAGTGGAGGACGAACTGATGGAAGACTCATCAGATGAGGGAGACCTTGATCACATTTCTGTTGTGCGAGGTTGGGGGGAGAGGACAGAGGAAGGAAGCATGATTGTTACCTCGCCACCAACAAAACAGGGACTTGGTGCTCCTGGATGCGCAACACACATGAGTGACTTCTTGCTGCACTACCTGCAACATGACCCTCGAATTGTGAGAATTAGAAATAATCCTGGCTGCTGGGTTGCCACACTGTTAGATCCCCGGTACAAAAGTAAATTTGCAGAAATTATTCCTGCCATAGAAAGGGATGCATGCATGGAGGAGTATCAGCAGAGACTGTTGCAGAATCTTACATGTGCTTTTCCACAAAACACCAGTGGTGCACGTAGTGAATCTCACAGTTCCAACTTGCCAACCGTGGGACCGTCAAGTGTTCAGCACTCAAACCGTAACAGAACCACAGTATCTGCTGGTAACATCAATTTTGCGCAATCATTTCACCACTTTTTTAGCCCATCCTTTGCAAGGCCACAGGAGACAAGAAGTCTGACACATAGTCAACGCCTAGAGACGATGGTACAGGAGTATCTCCAAGTAAACATTGAAGCCATGACTGTGTCACTGGACCCTTGCTCTTTTTGGGCTTCCAGTCTGGATAAATGGCCGGAGCTAGCCACTTACGCCTTGGAGATCTTGTCATGCCCCGCAGCCAGCGTTCTGTCTGAACGTGTGTTCAGCGCTGCTGGTGGTGTGCTGACAGATAAGCGCACGCGGCTCTCCACTGATAATGTAGACAGACTCACGTTCATAAAGATGAACAAATCATGGATCCGAAACGACTTTTCTACCCCTGTGTCATCCTGGGGAGAGTAAAAGATGGATGATTGGTTAAAATCACTCTACCAACCGTTTTAAGCTTTCAAATTACTAATCATGTTTATCTGTATCTTGGCTGGAAAATAATTTGGGCTTTGTAGCAGTGTGCAGCACTGATTCTATTAGGCCATCTATAATAAGCTCCACCAGATTTAAAATTACTAATCATGTTTATCTGTATCTTGGCTGGAAAATAATTTGGGCTTTGTAGCAGTGTGCAGCACTAATCCTATTAGGCCATCTATACTAAGCTCCACCAGATTTAAAATTAATAATAATTTTAAGCTGCATCTAATTTTGGGGCTCCGAGATGCGCAAGACACATAAGTGCCTTCTTGCTGCACTACCTGCAACATGACCCTCATATTGTCAGAATTCGAAGTAATCATGACTACTGGGTAGCCACACTCTTAGATCCCCCAAACTTTTCGATCAACCTTTTCATTTTAATAAAGACCAAAAAAATGGTCATTTTTGAAATTATAAGCATTAGCAGGTTATTAGAAACTGAAATCAAACAGTTTTCAACTCAAAACTTTATTCTAGGTGATGTTACATTTTCACATAGGACCCCTTGTTCGAAAGGAGCTTCTGAACTCTCTCGCCCATTGAATTTGTCAGGTTTTGGATGGTTTCTGCTTCAATTGTTTTGCATGAGGACAGAATACCCTCCCAGAGCTGTTGCTTAGATGTGAACTGCCTCCCGCCATCATAGACACTCCTTTTGATGATGCTCCAGAGGTTCTGAATGGGGTAGAGGTCAGGGGAGCATGGGGGGTCACACCATAAGTTTGTCCCCTTTTATGCCCATATCAGCCAGAGATGCAGATGTTTTATGTGCAGCATGAGATGGTGCATTATCATGCAAAAAAATGATCTTGCTGTGAAATACACGGTTCTTCTTCTTGAACCATGGCAGGAAGTGCTGTTTGAGAAAATCCACATACATTATGGAGTTCATCTTTAGCGCCTTCAGGGATCCTAAAGGGGCCGACAATCTCTCTCCCCATGATTCCAGCCCAAAACATTACTCCACCTCCTCCTTGTTGGCGCTGTAGCCGTGTTTGCGTGGGGTGTCCATCAACCAGCCATCCTCCACTCCATCCATCTGGACCATCGAGCTCTGCACGGCACTCATCCGTGAACAAAACAGTTTTGAAATCAGTCTTCATGTAATGTTTGGCCCACTGGAGCCGTTTCTGCTTGTGTGAAGTGGATAGAGGAGGTCGACAGGATGGCGTATGCACAGCTGCAAACCTCTGAAGGACCCTGCATCTTGTTGTTCGGGGGACGTTGGAGGCACCAGCAGCTTCAAAAACTTGTCTGCTGCTATGACAAGGCTTTTTTGCCGCTGCTCTTTTAACCTGACGTAATTACCTGTAGGAAAGAGTCCTCAATTTGCCCTTATCAGCACGCACACGTGTGTACTGTGAATCAGCTACATACTTCTTGATTGCCAAGACACTTCATCCTGATCATCGCACAATGTTGATTGTAGTCATGCCTTGACCTAAACACTCCACAATTTGTTGCTTCTCAGCAGCCGACACATCCTTTTTCTTTCCCAATTTGGCAGAAAATGTAGGCTGCTTAATAATGTGAGACAGCCTTCTTAAGTAGTCTTGCCTTTCATTGGACACACCTGCCAAACTAATTAGCACAGGTGTCTGCAATTGCTTACAGTGATATAAAGAGCCCTGACACACATCACCATCAATGAGTTTAACTGACAAACAAACAAATTCTTCCCTTATCACTCCTAAACACTTTTTGCATAATAATTTGGAACACAGTGTACATGTGCTTTTCCACAAAACACCAGTGGTTCACGTAGTGAATCTTACAGTTCTAACTTGCCAACCGTGGTCTGTATGGAGTTGTTCAATAAAGGGCCCAAAAGTAAGATAACATAGATGGGAGAGGTCTCTATGAATAGGAATTCCTAAGTATTTGATACCCTGTGAGGGCCAGGCAAAGGGAAAGTTGGACTGGATGGAATCCTATATGGATTTGGGGAGGGAGACATCGAGGGCCTCAGACTTCGCTGCATTGATTTTAAAATTTGACCATGTAACAAAGTGATCTATTTCAGCCATAACAGCATGGATGGATATATGTGATTGAGTGATATATACTAGGACATCATCAGCAAATAGAGAGCACTTGTACTCGGTGCCTCCCACCTCAATCCACCTAATATTGGGGTTATGGCGAATTGATGAGAGCAGGTGCTCCATCACTAGGATGTATAAGAGAGGGGACAGAGAACATCCCTGCCTTGTCCCATTGGTGATTGTGAAAAGTGATGAAAATGTTCTGACGCGCCCCCTGGGCCTTGGGACACCCGGAGCCGGACTCTTTTTGGTGGATGCTGGTGGTTGTAGTCTCCGTGGCGGCGACCCGGTTTCGTGGCTCAGGGCGGTCAAACCAGTGGCGGAACTATTTATGTGGTTTTGATGTTTAAATGTCCGACTACGCCACCCGTGGATTGTGGTCAGAGTGAACCGCCACTGCAGGGAAGACCGCTGAGGCTGGTGTTGTGGGTGCAGCAGAGCATAGCATAACTCCCACGGGAGGAGTATAGCCTCAGGGCAGTGTATGCGGAGGATGGGGGTGATGGTGCAGGGCAGCAGCAGTAACGACACGGAGTCAGTGATGCAGTCCAGGGCCTTTACTCACAGTTCTTATTATCCAGACCACGTCTGCAGGTAACGGCTGCCCACGTCGTACTGTGCTCACCAGGTGAGGGGCTCAGACAACTCCCAGATAACTTTGGAGCGCTTCACAGGACCCCCTTTGTGTGTCCTTTGTCTGGCCTTTCTTACCAACCCTTCTGTCCGGCTGCCTCGGGCCTCCTCTTGGTAAACTTGGCGCCAGTTTCCCTGACCCTATGTGGTGCCTTCCTAGCGGGTGTAGCGAGGGGCTGCGCCACATAAAATGTCACAGCCTCCTGTTTCTAGCTGAGAGTCGTTTCCTGCCTCCACTAGTTTCGGGGACCGGTCTCCCCCTTTGGCCTGACCCCTCCACGCAGGTGGATTCGGGCGTGCGGTGGCGACTCGCCCGTCCGCACCCCTGGGATCCCTTCGTTCCTCGTTCCTGGAGCCTTCTCCGCTCCTCTTCCTTCCTTCTCCCTCTTCCAGGCCTGGGCCTCTATTACTAGGCCCGCCTCCGGAGCAGAGCTCATGCAGAGCCCCTGCTCCCTGCCACTTCTGCTCAGACTTCTCTGCACTGAACTAAGATGGTGCCCACCTTTTATACTCCCTTCTCAATGCACCCAGGAACTGCTTCCTCCCTGCTCCTGCACTACAGGGTTCCCCTTCCTCAGTGTTCCCTCCCCCCACTCCAGCCAGGGACAGGGACTGTCGTGTCCATCTCAGGGACATATTGGTCGACCTGCCCCACGGCAATGTGGTGTAATGCATGCAGGTGTCGGGTCCTGATCCACACTCCATCCTTACCTGAGAGTGAGATATCACACCTCTGGGTGAGGTGCAATACCTATGTAGCAACCGAGCCCTCAGGGTAATACAGTTCCATTTATCTTCAGCTTAGGTGACATATTGCGATACAGGGCCGTGATTTTGGCTATAAAAGGGTCCCCTAGACCCCTACCCCAAGCTTTTTAAGAGAATCATATATGGCGTGCCAGGAGACTCTATGGAATGCTTTCTCAGCATCCAACGAGAGTATCTAATTACAAATTTTTAACTGCATCTAGCCCAGGAAATACTTTGTGCCTAATAGCAGTGTCTGCTAGTCAGCGGATTATCCCGGCTGTTAAGCAAGCTACACCACCTGTAGTTTGGACACTTAATTTTTTCAAAGGAAATGCTTCGGGACCACGGGATACTCAGTGAAGAGCATCAGGAGGCACCCCGAGGCATAGGGGCTGGGACTGGCAGTAGGATGCCTTGCGGTGGACAGCCGAGCTCGATCCTTATAAAAGCTTTTTAACTGCAGCAGCTTTAGTGGGCGCTACTGGAGCTGGAATTACTCGGCTGCTGGCATGAGACTTGCCCTCCAATAGATCCTTGTAAATGGATTTAAAGTGTATTCATTGAAATTAGAGAGACAATTTAAATTAAAAAGCTTAGAGCTGCCTCCACCACAGGGTGGCTCGCTCGACCCACCAGCGGACAGGCACCAGTTTTGGGAGAGGGGGGCTGGCCGTCAGGGTTCACCGTGGCTCTGGCACAAACCCGGCGACACGGAGGTGGCACGGGCAGGAGCGGACTGAACGTGTCAGCTTCTCACTTTTTGGATTTTAGAAGGGCATGACATGCCTATATCTGTGTCTCCCCCTCCTTTTACTCCTCCACCTCTTTTCTTTTCGCATGACTATATGTACTTGCCACTTTTCCATATGTTAGTTGTGTCTTCAGAGCAGTTTGTCAGCTTTTGGACACCTTTGAAGGTGTTTTCTATGTGTTTCTATGTGTTTTTGTTTGCCTACCATTGGTTTTAACGGTGTTCGAAGGTGTTCAACGAACAGTTCGACGAACAGTTCGGCGAACACACGGGTGTTCGACGAACCGAACCGAACTCGAACACTACGGGGGTGGCTCAACACTAGCAATGACATTATTCATTGATTTTAGCCACTGAAAAACGTCCTGTTACTCATATACCATAAATGGTTGAAGGTATTGGCTGAACGCAAACAGACAGCAACTCACCCTCTTTGAATCTTCTTTAGTACGCTAAAATGAGCAGGAAAAAGAAAAAAATTTTCAGAATTCCACCTTTCCAAGCAGAGAAATGACTGTTTGTGCAATGATATTATTCATTGATTTTAGCCATTGAAAAACGTTGTGTTACTCATATACCAGAAATGGTTGAAGGTATTGGCTGAACGCAAACAGATAGCAGCTCACCCTCTTTGAATCTTCTTTAGCATGCTAATAGGAGGAGGAAAAAGCAAAAAAATTTCAGAATACCACCTTTCCAAGCAGAGAAATGACTGTTTGTGCAATGACATTATTCATTGATTTTAGAAATTGAAAAATGTCCTGTTACTCATATACCATAAATGATTGAAGGTATTAGCTGAACGCAAAAAGACAGCAACTCACCCTGTTTGAATCTTCTTTAGCACGCTAAAAGGAATAGGAAAAAGAAAAAAAAATTCAGAATTCCACCTTTCCAAGCAGAGAAATGACTGTTTGTGCAATGACATTATTCATTGATTTTAGCCATTGAAAAACTTCCTGTTACTCATATACCAGAAATGTTTGAATGTATTGGCTGAACGCAAACAGACAGCAACTCACCCTCTTTGAATCTTCTTTAGCACTCTAAAAGGAGTAGGAAAAAGGTAAACATTTCAGAATTCCACCTTTTCAAGTAGAGAAATGACTGTTTGTGCAATGACATTATTCATTGATTTTAGCCATTGAAAACCGTCCTGTTACTCATATACCAGAAATGGTTGAAGGTATTGGCTGAACACAAACAGGTAGCAGCTCACCCTCTTTGAATCTTATTTAGCATGCTAAAACGAGTAGGAAAGAGCAAAACATTTCAGAATTCCACCTTTCCAAGCAGAGAATTGACTGTTTGTGCAATGACATTATTCATTGATTTTAGCCATTGAAAAACGTCCTGTTACTCATATACCATAAATGGTTGAAGGTATTGGCTGAACGCAAAGAGACAGCAACTCATCCTCTTTGAATCTTCTTTATCACGCTAAAAGGAGCAGGAAAAAGAAAAAAAATTTCAGAATTCCACCTTTCCAAGCAGAGAAATGACTGTTTGTGCAATGACATTATTCTTTCATTTTAGCCATTGAATACCGTCCTGTTACTCATATACCAGAAATGGTTGAAGGTAATGGCTGAATGCAAACAGATAGCAGCTCACCCTCTTTGAATCTTCTTTAGCAAGCTAAAAAGAGCAGGAAAAACAAAAAATTTCAGAATTCTACGTTTCAAAGCAGAGAAATGACTGTTTGTGCAATGAAATCATTCATTAATTTTAGAAATTGAAAACCGTCCTGTTACTCATATAGCAGAAATGGTTGAAGGTGTTGGCTGAATGTAAACAGATAGCAGCTTACCCTCTTTGAATCTTCTTAGCATGCTAAAAGGAGCAGGAAAAAGCAAAAAATTTCAGAATTCCACGTTTCAATGCAGAGAAATGACTGTTTGGGCAATGACATTATTCATTGATTTTAGCCATTGAAAAACGTCCTGTTACTCATATACCATAAATGGTTGTTGATATTGGCTGAACGCAAACAAACAGCAACTCACCCTCTTTGAATCTTCTTTAGCACGCTAAAAGGAGCAGGAAAAAGAACAAAAAAATTCAGAATTCCACCTTTCCAAGCAGAGAAATGACTGTTTGTGCAATGATATTATTCATTGATTTTAGCCATTGAAAAACGTCCTGTTACTCATATACCAGAAATGGTTGAAGGTATTGGCTGAACGCAAACAGATAGCAGCTCACCCTCTTTGAATCTTCTTTAGCATGCTAATAGGAGCAGGAAAAAGCAAAAAAATGGCAGAATTCCACCTTTCCAAGCAGAGAAATGACTGTTTGTGCAATAACATTATTCATTGATTTTAGCCATTGAAAAACGTCCTTTTACTCATATAGCAGAAATGGTTAAAGGTATTGGCTGAATGCATACAGAGAGCAGCTCACCCTCTTTGAATCGTCTTAGCATGCTAAAAGGAGCAGGAAAAAGCAAAACATTTCAGAATTCCACGTTTCCAAGCAGAGAATTGACTGTTTGTGCAATGACATTATTCATTCATTTTAGCCATTGGAAACCGGCTCGTTACTCATATACCAGATATGGTTGAAGGTATTGGCTGAACGCAAACAGATAGCAGCTCACCCTCTTTGAATCTACTTTAGAATGGTAAAAGGAGCAGGAAAAATCAAAAAATTTCAGAATTCCATCTTTCAAAGCAGAGAAATGACTGTTTGTGCAATTACATTATTCATTGATTTTAGCCATTGAAAAACGTCCTGTTACTCATATACCGGAAATGGTTGAATGTATTGGCTGAACGCAAACAGATAGTGGCTCACCCTCTTTGAATCTTCTTTAGCATGCTAAAAGGAGCAGGAAAAAGCAAAAAAAATTCAGAATTCCACCTTTCCAAGCGGAGAATTGACTGTTTGTGCAATGACATTATTCATTCAATTTAGCCATTGAATACCGTGTTTTTTCTCATATACCAGAAATGGTTTTAAGGTTTTGGCTGAACGAAAAAGATAGCAGCTCACCCTCTTTGAATCTTCTTTAGCATGCTAAAGGAGCAGGAAAAAGCAAAACATTTCAGAATTCCACCTTTCCAAGCAGAGAATTGACAGTTCGTGCAATGACATTATTCATTGATTTTAGCCACTGAAAAACGTCCTGTTACTCATATACCATAAATGGTTGAAGGTATTGGCTGAACGCAAACAGACAGCAACTCACCCTCTTTGAATCTTCTTTAGTACGCTAAAATGAGCAGGAAAAAGAAAAAAATTTTCAGAATTCCACCTTTCCAAGCAGAAAAATGACTGTTTGTGCAATGATATTATTCATTGATTTTAGCCATTGAGAAACGTCGTGTTACTCATATACCAGAAATGGTTGAAGGTATTGGCTGAACGCAAACAGATAGCAGCTCACCTTCTTTGAATCTTCTTTAGCATGCTAATAGGAGGAGGAAAAAGCAAAAAAATTTCAGAATACCACCTTTCCAAGCAGAGAAATGACTGTTTGTGCAATGACATTATTCATTGATTTTAGCCATTGAAAACCGTCCTGTTACTCATATACCAGAAATGGTTGAAGGTATTGGCTGAACACAAACAGGTAGCAGCTCACCCTCTTTGAATCTTATTTAGCATGCTAAAACGAGTAGGAAAGAGCAAAACATATCAGAATTCCACCTTTCCAAGCAGATAAATGACAGTTTGTGCAATGACATCATACATTGATTTTAGACATTGAAAACCTTTCTGTTACTTATATAGCAGAAATGGTTGAAGGTGTTGGCTAAATGCAAACAGATAGCAGCTCATCCTCTTTGAATCTTCTTTAGCATGGTAAAAGGAGCAGGAAAAAGCAAAACATTTCAGAATTCCACCTTTCCAAGCAGAGAATTGACTGTTTGTGCAATGACATTATTCATTGATTTTAGCCATTGAAAAACGTCCTGTTACTCATATACCATAAATGGTTGAAGGTATTGGCTGAACGCAAAGAGACAGCAACTCATCCTCTTTGAATCTTCT
The DNA here is from genome assembly GCF_046119375.1 of Phyllobates terribilis. Classification (NCBI taxonomy): domain Eukaryota; kingdom Metazoa; phylum Chordata; class Amphibia; order Anura; family Dendrobatidae; genus Phyllobates; species Phyllobates terribilis. Next base: position 4,806,342 of record NW_027362771.1, on the reverse strand, counting down.
TTAGCACGCTAAAAGGAGCAGGAAAAAGAAAAAAAATTTCAGAATTCCACCTTTCCAAGCAGAGAAATGACTGTTTGTGCAATGACATTATTCTTTCATTTTAGCCATTGAATACCGTCCTGTTACTCATATACCAGAAATGGTTGAAGGTAATGGCTGAATGCAAACAGATAGCAGCTCACCCTCTTTGAATCTTCTTTAGCAAGCTAAAAAGAGCAGGAAAAACAAAAAATTTCAGAATTCTACGTTTCAAAGCAGAGAAATGACTGTTTGTGCAATGAAATCATTCATTAATTTTAGAAATTGAAAACCGTCCTGTTACTCATATAGCAGAAATGGTTGAAGGTGTTGGCTGAATGTAAACAGATAGCAGTTTACCCTCTTTGAATCTTCTTAGCATGCTAAAAGGAGCAGGAAAAAGCAAAAAATTTCAGAATTCCACGTTTCAATGCAGAGAAATGACTGTTTGGGCAATGACATTATTCATTGATTTTAGCCATTGAAAAACGTCCTGTTACTCATATACCATAAATGGTTGTTGATATTGGCTGAACGCAAACAAACAGCAACTCACCCTCTTTGAATCTTCTTTAGCACGCTAAAAGGAGCAGGAAAAAGAACAAAAAAATTCAGAATTCCACCTTTCCAAGCAGAGAAATGACTGTTTGTGCAATGATATTATTCATTGATTTTAGCCATTGAAAAACGTCCTGTTACTCATATACCAGAAATGGTTGAAGGTATTGGCTGAACGCAAACAGATAGCAGCTCACCCTCTTTGAATCTTCTTTAGCATGCTAATAGGAGCAGGAAAAAGCAAAAAAATGTCAGAATTCCACCTTTCCAAGCAGAGAAATGACTGTTTGTGCAATAACATTATTCATTGATTTTAGCCATTGAAAAACGTCCTTTTACTCATATAGCAGAAATGGTTAAAGGTATTGGCTGAATGCATACAGAGAGCAGCTCACCCTCTTTGAATCTTCTTAGCATGCTAAAAGGAGCAGGAAAAAGCAAAACATTTCAGAATTCCACGTTTCCAAGCAGAGAATTGACTGTTTGTGCAATGACATTATTCATTCATTTTAGCCATTGGAAACAGGCTCGTTACTCATATACCAGATATGGTTGAAGGTATTGGCTGAACGCAAACAGATAGCAGCTCACCCTCTTTGAATCTACTTTAGAATGGTAAAAGGAGCAGGAAAAATCAAAAAATTTCAGAATTCCATCTTTCAAAGCAGAGAAATGACTGTTTGTGCAATTACATTATTCATTGATTTTAGCCATTGAAAAACGTCCTGTTACTCATATACCGGAAATGGTTGAATGTATTGGCTGAACGCAAACAGATAGTGGCTCACCCTCTTTGAATCTTCTTTAGCATGCTAAAAGGAGCAGGAAAAAGCAAAAAAAATTCAGAATTCCACCTTTCCAAGCGGAGAATTGACTGTTTGTGCAATGACATTATTCATTCAAGTTAGCCATTGAATACCGTGTTTTTTCTCATATACCAGAAATGGTTTTAAGGTTTTGGCTGAACGAAAAAGATAGCAGCTCACCCTCTTTGAATCTTCTTTAGTATGCTAAAGGAGCAGGAAAAAGCAAAACATTTCAGAATTCCACCTTTCCAAGCAGAGAATTGACAGTTCGTGCAATGACATTATTCATTGATTTTAGCCACTGAAAAACGTCCTGTTACTCATATACCATTAATGGTTGAAGGTATTGGCTGAACGCAAACAGACAGCAACTCACCCTCTTTGAATCTTCTTTAGTACGCTAAAATGAGCAGGAAAAAGAAAAAAATTTTCAGAATTCCACCTTTCCAAGCAGAGAAATGACTGTTTGTGCAATGATATTATTCATTGATTTTAGCCATTGAGAAACGTCGTGTTACTCATATACCAGAAATGGTTGAAGGTATTGGCTGAACGCAAACAGATAGCAGCTCACCCTCTTTGAATCTTCTTTAGCATGCTAATAGGAGGAGGAAAAAGCAAAAAAATTTCAGAATACCACCTTTCCAAGCAGAGAAATGACTGTTTGTGCAATGACATTATTCATTGATTTTAGCCATTGAAAAATGTCCTGTTACTCATATACCATAAATGGTTGAAGGTATTGGCTGAACGCAAACAGACGGCAACTCACCCTGTTTGAATCTTCTTTAGCACGCTAAAAGGAGCAGGAAAAAGAAAAAAAAATTCAGAATTCCACCTTTCCAAGCAGAGAAATGACTGTTTGTGCAATGACATTATTCATTGATTTTAGCCATTGAAAAACTTCCTGTTACTCATATACCAGAAATGTTTGAATGTATTGGCTAAACGCAAACAGACAGCAACTCACCCTCTTTGAACCTTCTTTAGCACTCTAAAAGGAGTAGGAAAAAGCTAAACATTTCAGAATTCAACCTTTCCAAGTAGAGAAATGACTGTTTGTGCAATGACATTATTCATTGATTTTAGCCATTGAAAACCATCCTGTTACTCATATAACAGAAATGGTTGAAGGTATTGGCTGAACGCAAACTATGTAGCAGCTCACCCTCTTTGAATCTTCTTTACCATGCTAATAGGAGCAGGAAAAAGCAAAAAAATTTCAGAATTCCACCTTTCCAATCAGAGAAATGACTGTTTGTGCAATGACATTATTGATTGATTTTAGCCATTGAAAAACGTCCTGTTACTCATATACCAGAAATGGTTGAATGTATTGGCTGAACGCAAACAGATAGCGGCTCACCCTCTTTGAATCCTCTTTAGCATGCTAAAAGGTGCAGGAAAAAGCAAAAAAAATTCAGAATTCCACCTTTCCAAGCGGAGAATTGACTGTTTGTGCAATGACATTATTCATTCAATTTAGCCATTGAATACCGTGATTTTTCTCATATACCAGAAATAGTTTTAAGGTTTTGGCTGAACGCAAACAGATAGCAGCTCACCCTCTTTGAATCTTCTTTAGCATGCTTAAAGGAGCAGGAAAAAACAAAAAATTTCAAATTTCCACCCTTAAAATCAGAGAAATGACTGTTTGCACAATGACATTATTCATTGATTTTAGCCATTGAAAAACATCCTGTTACTCATATACCAGAAATTGTTGAAGGTATTGGCTGAATGCAAACAGATAGCTGCTCCCCCTCTTTGAATCTTCTTTGGCATGCTATAAGTAGCAGGAAAAATCAAAATATTTCAGAATTCCACCTTTCCAAGCAGAGAATTGACAGTTTGTGCAATGACATTATTCATTGATTTTAGCCATTGAAAAACGTCCTGTTACTCATATACCAGAAATGTTTGAATGTATTGGCTGAACGCAAACAGACAGCAACTCACCCTCTTTGAACCTTCTTTAGCACTCTAAAAGGAGTAGGAAAAAGCTAAACATTTCAGAGTTCCACCTTTCCAAGTAGAGAAATGACTGTTTGTGCAATGACATTATTCATTGATTTTAGCCATTGAAAACCGTCCTGTTACTCATATAACAGAAATGGTAGAAGGTATTGGCTGAACGCAAAAGGACAGCACTTCACCCTCTTTGAATCTTCTTTAGCATGCTAAAAGGAGCAGGAAAAAGAAAAAAAAATTCAAAATTCCACCTTTCCAAGCAGAGAAATGTCTGTTTTTTGCATTGACATTATTCATTGATTTTAGTCATTGAAAACCGTCCTGTTACTCATATACCAGAAATGGTTGAAGGTATTGGCTGAACGCAATTAGATAGCAGCTCACCCTCTTTGAATCTTCTTTAGCATGCTAAAAGGAGCAGGAAAAAGCAAAACATTTCAGAATTCCACCATTCCAAGCGGAGAATTGACTGTTTGTGCAATGACATTATTCATTGATTTTAGCCATTGAAAAACATCCTGTTACTCATATACCAGAAATGGTTGAAGGTATTGGCTGAATGCAAACAGATAGCAGATCCCCCTTTTTAAATCTTCTTTAGCATACTAAAAGGAGCAGGAAAAAGCAAAAAATTTCAGAATTCCACCTTTCCAAGCAGAGAAATGTCTGTTTGTGCAATGACATTATTCATTGATTTTAGTCATTGAAAACCGTCCTGTTACTCATATACCAGAAATGGTTGAAGGTATTGGCTGAATGCAAACAGATAGCAGCTCACCCGCTTTGAATCTTCTTTAGCATGCTAAAAGGAGCAGAAAAAAGAAAAAATTTCAGAATTCCACCTTTCCACCTTTCTTACTCATACACCAGAAATGGTTGAAGGTATTGGCTGAACGCAAACAGACAGCAACGCACCCTCTTTGAATCTTCTTTCGTACGCTAAAAAGAGCAGGAAAAAGCAAAAAATTTCAGAATTCCACCTTTCCAAGCAGAGAAATGACTGTTTGTGTAATGACATTATTCATTCAATTTAGTCATTGAATACCGTGATATTTCTCATATACCAGAAATGGTTTTAAGGTATTGGCTAAATGCAAACAGATAGCAGCTCACCCTCTTTGAATCTTCTTTAGCATGCTAAAAGTAGCAGGAAAAAACAAAAAAATTTCAGAATACCACCTTTCCAAGCTGAGAAATGACTGTTTGTGCAATGACATTATTCATTGATTTTAGCCATTTAAAAACATCCTGTTACTGATATACCATAAATGGTTGAAGATATTGGCTGAACGCAAACAGACAGCAACTCACCCTCTTTGAATCTTCTTTAGCACGCTAAAAGGAGCAGGAAAAAGAAAAAAAATTTCAGAATTCCACCTTTCCAAGCAGAGAAATGACTGTTTGTGCAATGACATTGTTCATTGATTTTAGCCATTGAAAAACGTCCTGATACTCATATACCAGAAATGGTTGAATGTATTGGCTGAACGAAAACAGATATCAGCTCAACCTCTTTGAATCTTCTTTAGCATGCTAAAAGGAGCAGGAAAAAGCAAAAAAAATTCAGAATTCCACCTTTCCAAGCAGAGAAATGACTGTTTGTGCAATGACACTATTCATTGATTTTAGCCATTGAAAACGTCCTGTTACTCATATACCAGAAATGGTTGAAGGTATTGGCTGAACGCAAACAGATAGCAGCTCACCCTCTTTGAATCTTCTTTAGCATGCTAAAAGGAGCAGGAAAAAGCAAAAAAATGTCAGAATTCCACCTTTCCAAGCAGAGAAATGACTATTTGGGCAATGACATTATTCATTCATTTTAACCATTGAAAACCGTCCTTTTACTCATATAGTAACATAGTAACATAGTTTGTAAAGCCGAATAAAAACTTGCGTCCATCAAGTTTGACCTGTTAGTTCTGTAATTGCTAAAGTTGATCCAGAGGAGGGCAAAAACCCCAAATGATTTGGCCAATCTTCACCTGAGGAAAAATTCCCTCCCAACTCTGAAACCAGCAGTCAGAATAAATCCCTGTATCAACCTACTATTTTATTCTATTTTTAAGTATATGCAGAAATCTACCTGGTATCTAGAAATGCATCCAGTCCCCACTTGAACTGGTGTATTGAATCTGACATTACCGTCTCCTCACTCAGTGAATTCCATATTCTCATTGCTCTTACCGTAAAGAACCCCTTCCTATGCTGGTGCTGAAACCTTTTCTCTTCCAGTCTTAGTGAATGCCCTCTTGTTACCATAATATCCTGCCTTTTGAACAAATCCCGGGCAAGATCTCTATACTGTCCCCTAACATATTTGTACACATTTATTACGTCCCCCCTCAACCTTCTCTTTTCCAGGCTGAATAGTCCTAGTTTTGCCAACCTCTCTGGGTATTGCAGTCCCTCCATTCCCTTTATTAATTTTGTTGCCCTCCTTTGTACCTTTTCAAGCTCATTTATATCCTTTCTATATATTGGGGCCCATAACTGAGCACAGTATTCCAAGTGTGGTCTGACCAGTGCTTTGTACAGTGGAAGAACAATGTTCTCATCCTTTGCAGCTATACCTCTTCTGATACATCCCATTACCCTGTTTGCCCTTACAGCAGCGGCCTGACTTTGGGCACTCCAATTTAGTTTGCTATCAATTAAGATGCCCAAGTCCTTCTCCATCTCCGAATTCCCCAATGATTTCCCATTCAGTGAGTACTGGTGACTTCCATTTTGCCTTCCCATATGTATGACCTTACATTTCTCCTCATTAAACCTCATTTGCCATTTAATGCTCCACCTACCCAGCTTATCCAAATCCCTCTGTAGGTCTGCACTGTCCTCTTTTGTATTAATTGTTTTACATAACTTTGTGTCATCTGCAAATATTGATATTTTACTATTTATACCGTTGACTATGACATTAATAAAGATATTAAATAACATTGGGCCTAGTACAGACCCCTGTGGTACCCCACTAGTGACGCTTACCCAATCTGAGTATATTCCATTTATAACCACCCTCTGCCTTCTATCCTTTAGCCAGTTAGCTACCCACTTGCAGACATTTCCCCCCAGCCCCATCATTCTCATTTTGTATACCAACCTTTTATGTGGCACGCTATCGAACGCTTTTGAGAAGTCGAGATACACGACATCCACTGGTTCCCCCTGATCTACTCGAGAGCTAACCTCCTCGTAGAAGTCAATCAGGTTAGTTTGGCAGGAGCGATTCCTCATGAATCCATGTTGGTTACGGGTTAATAGATTATTAGCATCAAGATGCTCCATAATTGCCTCATTAATAAAGCCTTCAAAAATTTTGCCCACAACGGACGTCAGACTCACCGGCCGATAGTTTCCGGCGTTACTTTTTGCTCCCTTTTTGAATATTGGCACTACATTCGCCTGTCGCCAATCAAGTGGTACAGACCCAGTCTCAACAGAGTCCTTAAATATAAGATATAACGGTCTGTCTATCACATTACTTAGTTCCCTTAGTACCCGTGGGTGTATGCCATCAGGTCCGGGTGATTTGTTTATTTTAATGTTACTGAGGCGTTTCTGTACCCCAGCTTGGGTTAGATTTGTCATACTTAGTGGAGGATTAAGCTTGTCACTTCTCATTTTGCCTGTTAGTTCTTTTTCCTTTGTGAAAGTTGACGAAAAAAATGTATTTAATAGATTAGCTTTATCCTCATCTTTCTCTATGATTTTGCCTTCCTCACTTTTTATCGGTCCAATATTATCCGATTTAATCCTTTTACAATTTATATACGTAAAGAACAGTTTGGGATTTGATCTACTTTCCCTAGCAATACGTCTCTCTGTTTCCTCCTTCGCTATTTTTATTTGTTTTTTGCAGGTTCTCGTTTTTTCCTTGTAACACATTTGTGCCTCCTTGCTGTTTTCCTGTTTTAATCTCTTGAATGCCTCTTTTTTGCTATTTAACGCCCCTTTTACGTTCTTATTCAACCATATTGGTTTCCTCTTATTTCTGGCCCTTTTATTCCCATATGGTATATACCTCTCGCACTGAGTATTCAGAATTATTTTGAAGGTTTCCCATTTACTATTCGTATTTCCTTGATTAAGAACTTTGTCCCAGTCTATAAGTTGAAGGTTTTCTTTCAGCTGATCAAACTTCGCCCTCCTAAAATTTAATGTTTTAGTTGTTCCCTTATTGATAACCCTACTGAAGGGCATTTTGAAATTGATAATATTATGATCGCTATTACCTAGGTGCCCCCCTATCTGTACCTCAGTTATTCTATCAGGCCTATTAGTCAATATTAAGTCCAACACGGCCTTCCCTCTCGTTGGTTCCTGCACTAGTTGGGAGAGATAATTATACTTAATATTTGTCAAGAACCTTTTTCCTTTCTGCGATCTACAGGTTTCTGTTTCCCAGTCAATATCCAGGTAGTTGAAGTCCCCCATTACAATCACCTCATTATGTTTTGCTACTTTGTCTATTTGTCCTAATAGCAGTTTCTCATTCTCCTCTGTTATATTGGGTGGCTTATAGCAGACCCCCAGTAATATTTTATCATTATTTTTTGCCCCCTCTATCTCTACCCACATGGATTCGACCCCCTCTTCTCCCTCTCCTATATCTTCCCTTAGTCTGGGCTTTAGACGTGACTTTACATATAAGCAGACTCCTCCGCCCTTCCCCTGTTTCCGGTCCTTTCTAAATAAACTATAATCTAATAAATTTACCGCCCAGTCGTAGCTATCGTCTAGCCAAGTCTCTGTTATACCTACGATGTCATACCTCTCCTCCGATATAAGCGCCCGCAGCTCATCCGCCTTATTGTTCAGGCATCTTGCGTTGGTCAGCATGCAAGATAAAACTTTGGGGTTATTTAGCATCCTATTCTTCTCTAACGATCTAACTGTACTATCCCCACCCCCCTCTCCACCCTCATTATATTCACTTCTCCCCTTCCCCCTTGCTTGCCTCACATCCCACCTATTTCCTTGGTTTCCCCCCCGTCTCTAGTTTAAAAACTCCTCCAACTTATTAGCCATCTTCTTCCCCAGCACCGCTGCACCCTCCCCATTGATGTGCAGCCGGTCCCTACGGTAGAGCCTGTAGCTGACAGCGAAGTAGGCCCAGTTCTCCATGAACCCAAACCCTTCTGCCTTGCACCAACTCTTTAGCCACTTAATCACCTCCCTAACCTCCCGTTGGCGCTCCTGTGTGGCTCGCGGGATTGGTAGTATTTCTGAGAAAACTACCTTGGAGGTCCTTGCCCTAAGCTTCCTACCTAGATCCCTGAAATCATTTTTAAGGACCCTCCATCTACCACTCACTTTGTCATTGGTGCCAATGTGGACCATGACCGCTGGGTCTTCGCCAGCCCCACCCAGTAACCTGTCAACCCGATCCGCGATGTGCCGGACTCGAGCGCCAGGGAGGCAGCACACCGTTCGGCGATCCCGGTCTTTGTGACAGATTGCCCTGTCTGTCCCCCTAATAATAGAGTCACCCACTACCAGTGCTCCAATAATGCCGGTTCTGAACCAGCCTTCCTATACTTCTTCCCTCTATCCCTTCTAACTGTTACCCAGCTCCCTGCCTGTTCAGCCTGTGCTTCCCCACTAAGCTCCACCCCCAGTGTTGACCCATTGAGTGTCTGCTCGGTGAGCAGCAAACTCCGTTCCATGTTGTCGATGCTCCTCAGTACCGCTATCTGAGCACTTAGATCCAGGATTTGGGCTTCCAAGTGCACGATATGCTCACATCTCTCGCAGCAGTATGGATCCTTGAGCGGTAGCTCAGGGAATGCATACATTGCGCAAGATGTACACTGCACGGCTCCGGCCAACATGGACGTCATTCTAAATATGGGGATACAGTCAGTATATATGTACAAGTACAAAACACAATTATTTATATATAGGTGTATGGACGGGGATCAACTAGGGATGTGCAAGTGTATCGATTAGATATCGGCGCGGGATCAGTTAAGTATGGACGGGGGATCAATTAAGTATCAATTAAGTATGGACGGGGATCAGCTGAGTGGGTCAGGTGGATTAATTAAGTATGGATGGTGTGTCAATTAACTATGGACTGGGTTCAATAAGTATGGACTGGGGAAATAATTAATTGTGGACTAGGGAATCAATCAATTAATTATGAACAGGGGGTTTAAATAGGATGGGGGGTAAAGCAAATAAATAGGTATGGACGGTGGGTCAATTAACTAAGGACTGGGGATCAATAAGTATCAATAATATCAATAAATATGGACTGGTGAAATAATTAATTGTGGTCTGGGGAATCAATCAATTAATTATGGACAGGGGTTAATTAAATATGGTGGGGGATAAGGCAAATAGATAGGGACTGGGGATGAGTAAAAGTGGACAAGGGGAATCTATTAAATAGGACAAGGGGGATCAATCAATTATGGGCTGGGGGGGTCAATCATTTAAATGTGGTCAGGGGGATCACTTTAATATGGATGGGGGGTGGTCGGGGATCAATTAAATGAGGACGGGGGGTCAATTTAACGTGGTCAGAGGGATCAGTTAAATATGGACGGGGGTGTTCAGGGGAATCAATTTAAATATGGACGAGGGGTGATCAATTAAATATGGACGGGGGGGTGATCAATTAAATATGGACTAGAGAATACAATACAATTACAATACAGATACAAATACAGTACAGTACACACTTGGGTTCAGTAGGGCCGCTTATCGCGGCCTCCTGCCCCTCACTCACCTCCTCTAGGGACGCTGCTCGCTATCACAGCTCGTCCCTCCGGTCGCCTCTTACCGGTCCTCCTGATCACCTCCTGGTCACCACCACCTGGCACCCTCTGCCGGCCGGCACTGCACGCTGCCACAGTGCTCTCTTGCGCTGGTCCCTCTGGTAGCCTCCTACCGGTCCTCCCGGTCCACTCGGTCACCTCCGCCTGGCTCTCCTCCCTTCCCAGGAGCTCTCTCAACACACAGCACAACTCTTGCAGCACACGGCAGGCTCCGCCTCCACCACTTCCTGTGGTTAAAGGTATTGGCTGAATGCAAACAGAGAGCAGCTCACCCTCTTTGAATCTTCTTAGCATGCTAAAAGGAGCAGGAAAAAGCAAAACATTTCAGAATTCCACCTTTCCAAGCAGAGAATTGACTGTTTGTGCAATGACATTATTCATTCATTTTAGCCATTGAAAACCGTCTCGTTACTCATATACCAGATATGGTTGAAGGTATTGGCTGAACGCAAACAGATAGCAGCTCACCCTCTTTAAATCTACTTTAGAATGGTAAAAGGAGCAGGAAAAAGCAAAAAATTTCAGAATTCCATCTTTCAAAGCAGAGAAATGACTGTTTGTGCAATGACATTATTCATTGATTTTAGCCATTGAAAACGGTCTCGTTACTCATATACCAGATATGGTTGAAGGTATTGGCTGAACGCAAACAGATAGCAGCTCACCCTCTTTGAATCTTCTTTAGCATGCTAAAAGGAGCAGGAAAAAGCAAAAAATTTGAGAATTCCACCTTTCCAAGCAGAGAAATGACTGTTTGTGTAATGACATTATTCATTCAACTTAGCCATTGAATATTTTCTCATATACTAGAAATGGTTTTAAGGTATTGGCTAAACGCAAAAAGATAGCAGCTCACCCTCTTTGAATCTTCTTTAGCATGCTAAAAGTAGCAGGAAAAAACAAAAAAATTCAGATTTCCACCTTTAAAAGGAGAGAAATGACTGCTTGTGCAATGACATTATTCATTGATTTTAGCCATTGGAAAACGTCCTGTTACTCATATACCATAAATGGTTGAAGCTATTGGCTGAACGCAAACAGACAGCAACTCACTTTCTTTGAATCTTCTTTAGCACGCTAAAAGGAGCAGGAAAAAGAAAAAAAATTTCAGAATTCCACCTTTCCAAGCAGAGAAATGACTGTTTGTGCAATGACATTATTCATTGATTTTAGCCATTGAAAAACGTCCTGTCATTCATATACCAGAAATGGTTGAATGTATTGGCTGAACGCAAAGAGATAGCGGCTCACCCTCTTTGAGTCTTCTTTAGCATGCTAAAAGGAGCAGGAAAAAGCAAAAAAAAATTCAGAATTCCACCTTTCCAAGCGGAGTATTGACTGTTTGTGCAATGACATTATTCATTCAATTTAGCCATTGAATACCGTGATTTTTCTCATATACCAGAAATGGTTTTAAGGTTTTGGCTGAATGCAAACAGATAGCAGCTCACCCTCTTTGAATTTTCTTTAGCATGCTTAGAGGAGCAGGAAAAAACAAAAATTTTCAAATTTCCACCCTTAAAATCAGAGAAATGACTGTTTGTGCAATGACATTAGTCATTGATTTTAGCCATTGAAAAACGTCCTGTTATTCACATACAATAAATGGTTGAAGGTATTGGCTGAACGCAAACAGACAGCAACTCACACTCTTTGAATCTTCTTTAGCATGCTAAAAGGAGCAAGAAAAAGAAAAAAAAATTCAGAATTTCACCTTTCCAAGCAGAGAAATGATTGTTTGTGACATGACATTATTCATTGATTTTAGCCATTGAAAAATGTCCTGTTTCTCATATACCAGAAATGGTTGAATGTATTGGCTGAACGCAAATAGATAGCAGTTCACACTATTTGAATCTTCTTTAGCATACTAATAGGAGCAGGAAAAAACAAAAAAATGTCAGAATTCCACCTTTCCAAGCAGAGAAATGACAGTTTGTGCAATGACATTATTCATTGATTTTAGCCATTGAAAAACGTCCTTTTACTCATATAGCAGAAATGGTTGAAGGTATTGGCTGAATGCAAACAGAGAGCAGCTCACAGTCTTTGAATCTTCTTAGCATGCTAAAAGGAGCAGGAAAAAGCAAAACATTTCAGAATTCCACCTTTCCAAGCAGAGAATTGACTGCTTGTGCAATGATATTATCCATTCATTTTAGCCATTGATAACCGTTTCGTTACTCATGTACCAGATATGGTTGAAGGTATTGGCAGAATGCAAACAGATAGCAGATCACTCTCTTTGAATCTTCTTTAGCATGCTAATAGGAGCAGGAAAAAGCAAAAAAATGTCAGAATTCCACCTTTCCAAGCAGAGAAATGATTTTTTGCGCAATGACATTATTCATTGATTTCAGCCATTGAAAAAGTCCTATTACTCATATACCAGAAATGGTTGAAGGTATTGGCTTAACATTAACAGATAGCAGCTAACCCTCTTTGAATCTTCTTTAGCATGCTAAAAGGAGTAGGAAATAGAAAATCATTTTTAGAATTCCACTTTTCCAAGCAGAGAAATGACTGTTTGTGCAATGACATTATTCATTGATTGTAGCCATTGAAAAGCATCCTGTTACTCATATACCAGTAATGTTTGAAGGTATTGTCTGAACTCAAACAGACAGCAACCCACCCTCTTTGAATCTTCTTTAGCACTCTAAAAGGAGTAGGAAAAAACAAAAAAATCAGAATTACACCTTTCCAAGCAGAGAAATGACTGTTTCTGCAATGACATTATTCATTGATTTTAGCCATTGAAAACCGTCCTGTTACTCATATAACAGAAATGGTTGAAGGTATTGGCTGAACGCAAATAGATAGCATCTCACCCTCTTTGAATCTTCTTTAGCATGCTAATAAGAGCAGGAAAAAGCAAAAAAATTTCAGAATTCCACCTTTCCAAGCAGAGAAATGACTGTTTGTGCAATGACATTATTCATTGATTTTAGCCATTGAAAAATGTCCTGTTACTCATATACCAAATATGGTTGAAGGTATTGGCTGAACGCAAAAAGACAGCAACTCACCCTCTTTGAATCTTCTTTAGCACGCTAAAAGGAGCAGGAAAATGAAAAAAAAATTCAGAATTCCACCTTTCAAAGCAGAAAAATGACTGTTTGTGCAATGACATTATTCATTGATTTTAGCCATTGAAAAACGTCCTGTTACTCATATACCAGAAATGGTTGAAGGTATTGGCTGAACGCAAACAGATAGCATCTCAAGCTCTTTGACTCTTCTTTAGCATGCTAAAAGGAGCAGGAAAAAGAAAAAAATTCAGAATTCCTCCTTTCCAAGCAGAGAAATGACTGTTTGTGCAATGACATTATTCAATCAATTTAGCCATTGAATACCGTGATTTTTCTCATATACCAGAAATGGTTTTAAGGTTTTGGCTGAACGCAAACAGATAGCAGCTCACCCTCTTTGAATTTTCTTTAGCATGCTTAGAGGAGCAGGAAAAAACAAAAATTTTCAAATTTCCACCCTTAAAATCAGAGAAATGACTGTTTGTGCAATGACATTATTCATTGATTTTAGACATTGAAAAACAGCCTGTTACTCATATACCATAAATGGTTGAAGGTATTGGCTGAATGCAAACAGACAGCAACTCACCCTGTTTGAATCTTCTTTAGAACGCTAAAAGGATCAGGAAAAAGAAAAAAATTTCAGAATTCCACCTTTCCAAGCAGAGAAATGACTGTTTGTGCAATGACATTATTCATTGATTTTAGTCATTGAAAAATGTTCTGTTACTCATATACCAGAAATGGTTGAATGTATTGGCTGAACGCAAACAGATAGCAGCTCTCCCTCTTTGAATCTTCTTTAGCATGCTAAAAGGAGCAGTAATAAGCAAAAAATTTCAGAATTCCACCTTTCCATGCAGAGAAATGACTGTTTGTGTAATGACATTATTCATTCAATTTAGTCATTGAATACCATGATATTTCTCATATACCAGAAATGGTTTTAAGGCATTGGCTAAATGCAAACAGATAGCAGCTCACCCTCTTTGAATTTTCTTTAGCATGCTAAAAGTAGCAGGAAAAAACAAAAAAATTCAGATTTCCACCTTTAAAAGCAGAGAAATGACTGTTTATGCAATGACATTAGTCATTGATTTTAGCCATTGAAAAACGTCCTGTTATTCATATACAATAAATGGTTGAAGGTATTGGCTGAACACAAACAGACAGCAACTCACCCTCTTTGAATCTTCTTTAGCACGCTAAAAGGAGCAGGAAAAAGAAAAAAAATTTCAGAATTCCACCTTTCCAAGCAGAGAAATGATTGTTTGTGACATGACATTATTCATTGATTTTAGCCATTGAAAAACGTCCTGTTTCTCATATACCAGAAATGGTTGAATGTATTGGCTGAACGCAAACAGATAGCAGCTCACATTATTTGAATCTTCTTTAGCATGCTAATAGGAGCAGGAAAAAGCAAAAAAATGTCAGAATTCCACCTTTCCAAGCAGAGAAATGACTGTTTGTGCAATGACATTATTCATTGATTTAAGCCATTGAAAAACGTCCTTTTACTCATATAGCAGAAATGGTTGAAGGTATTGGCTGAATGCAAACAGAGAGCAGCTCACAGTCTTTGAATCTTCTTAGCATGCTAAAAGGAGCAGGAAAAAGCAAAACATTTCAGAATTCCACTTTTCCAAGCAGAGAATTGACTGCTTGTGCAATGACATTATCCATTCATTTTAGCCATTGAAAACCGTTTCGTTACTCATATACCAGATATGGTTGAAGGTATTGGCAGAATGCAAACAGATAGCAGCTCACTCTCTTTGAATCTTCTTTAGCATGCTAATAGCAGCAGGAAAAAGCAAAAAAATGTCAGAATTCCACCTTTCCAAGCAGAGAAATGATTTTTTGCGCAATGACATTATTCATTGATTTCAGCCATTGAAAAAGTCCTATTACTCATATACCAGAAATGGTTGAAGGTATTGGCTTAACATAAACAGATAGCAGCTAACCCTCTTTGAATCTTCTTTAGCATGCTAAAAGGAGTAGGTAATAGAAAATCATTTTTAGAATTCCACCTTTCCAAGCAGAGAAATGACTGTTTGTGCAGTGACATTATTCATTGATTTTAGCCATTGAAAAGCATCCTGTTACTCATATACCAGTAATGTTTGAAGTTATTGTCTGAACTCAAACAGACAGCAACCCACCCTCTTTGAATCTTCTTTAGCACTCTAAAAGGAGTGGGAAAAAATAAAAAATTCAGAATTACACCTTTCCAAGCAGAGAAATGACTGTTTCTGCAATGACATTATTCATTGATTTTAGCCATTGAAAAACGTCCTGTTACTCATATACCAAATATGGTTGAAGGTATTGGCTGAACGCAAAAAGACAGCAACTCACCGTCTTTGAATCTTCTTTAGCACCCTAAAAGTAGCAGGAAAAAGAAAAAAAAAATCAGAATTCCACCTTTCAAAGCAGAAAAATGACTGTTTGTGCAATGACATTATTCATTGATTTTAGCCATTGAAAAACGTCCTGTTACTCATATACCAGAAATGGTTGAAGGTATTGACTGAACGCAAACAGATAGCATCTCAAGCTCTTTGACTCTTCTTTAGCATGCTAAAAGGAGCAGAAAAAAGAAAAAAATTCAGAATTCCTCCTTTCCAAGCAGAGAAATGACTGTTTGTACAATGACATTATTCATTGATTTTAGCCATTGAAAACCGTCCTGTTACTCATATACCAGAAATTGTTGAAGGTATTGGCTGAACGCAAACAGATAGCAGCTCACCCTCTTTGAATCTTCCTTAGCATGCTAAAAGGAGCAGGAAAAAGAAAAAAAAATTCAGAATTCCACCTTTCCAAGCAAAGAAATGACTGTTTGTGCAATGACATTATTCATTGATTTTAGCCGTTGAAAAACGTCCTGTTACTCATATACAAGAAATGGTTGAAGGCATTTGTTGAACACAGATAGCTGCTCACTCTCTTTGAATCTTGTTTAGCATGCTAAAAAGGAGCAGGAAAAAGCAAAAAATTTCACAATTCCACCTTTCCAAGCAGAGAAATGACTGTTTGTGTAATTACATTATTCATTCAATTTAGTCATTGAATACCGTGAATTTTCTCATATACAAGAAATGGTTTTAAGGTATTGGCTGAAAGCAAACAGATAGCAGCTCACCCTCTTTGAATCTCCTTTAGTATGCTAAAAGTAGCAGGAAAAAACAAAAAATTTCAAATTTCCAACCTTAAAAGCAGAGAAATGACTGTTTGTGCAAAGACATTATTCATTGATTTCAGCCATTGAAAAACATCCTGTTACTCATATACCAGAAATGGTTGAAGGTATTGGCTGAATGCAAACAGATAGCAGCTCCTCCTCTTTGAATCTTCTTTAGCATGCTAAAAGGGCAGGAAAAAGCAAAACATTTCAGAATTCCACCTTTCCAAGCAGAGAAATGACTGTTTGTGTAATGACATTATTCATTCAATTTAGCCATTGAGTACCATGATTTTTCTCATATACCAGAAATGGTTTTAAGGTATTGGCTAAACGCAAACAGATAGCAGCTCACTCTCTTTGAATCTTCTTTAGCATGCTAAAAGTAGCAGGAAAAAACAAAAAAAATCAGATTTCCACCTTTAAAAGCAGAGAAATGACTGTTTGTGCAGTGACATTATTCATTGATTTTAGCCATTGAAAAACGTCCTGTTACTCATATACCATAAATGGTTGACGGTGTTGGCTGAACGCAAACAAACAGCAACTCACCCTCTTTGAATTTTCTTTAGCACGCTAAATGGAGCAGGAAAAAGAAAAAAAATTTCAGAATTCCACCTTTGGAAGCAGAGAAATGACTGTTTGTGCAATGACATTATTCATTGATTTTAGCCATTGAAAAACGTCCTGTTACTCATATGCCAGAAATGGATGAATGTATTGGCTGAATGCAAACAGATAGCAGATCACATTCTTTGAATCATCTTTAGCATGCTAATAGGAGCAGAAAAAAGCAAAAAAATGTCAGAATTCCACCTCTCCAAGCAGAGAAATGACTGTTTGTGCAATGACATTATTCATTGATTTCAGCCATTGAAAAAGTCCTATTACTCATATACCAGAAATGGTTGAAGGTATTGGCTTAACATAAACAGATAGCAGCTAACCCTCTTTGAATCTTCTTTAGCATGCTAAAAGGAGTAGGTAATAGAAAATCATTTTTAGAATTCCACCTTTCCAAGCAGAGAAATGACTGTTTGTGCAGTGACATTATTCATTGATTTTAGCCATTGAAAAGCATCCTGTTACTCATATACCAGTAATGTTTGAAGTTATTGTCTGAACTCAAACAGACAGCAACCCACCCTCTTTGAATCTTCTTTAGCATGCTAAAAGGAGCAGGAAAAAGAAAAAAAAATTCAGAATTCCACCTTTCCAAGCAAAGAAATGACTGTTTGTGCAATGACATTATTCATTGATTTTAGCCGTTGAAAAACGTCCTGTTACTCATATACAAGAAATGGTTGAAGGTATTTGTTGAACACAGATAGCTGCTCACTCTCTTTGAATCTTGTTTAGCATGCTAAAAAGGAGCAGGAAAAAGCAAAAAATTTCACAATTCCACCTTTCCAAGCAGAGAAATGACTGTTTGTGTAATTACATTATTCATTCAATTTAGTCATTGAATACCGTGAATTTTCTCATATACAAGAAATGGTTTTAAGGTATTGGCTGAAAGCAAACAGATAGCAGCTCACCCTCTTTGAATCTCCTTTAGTATGCTAAAAGTAGCAGGAAAAAACAAAAAATTTCAAATTTCCAACCTTAAAAGCAGAGAAATGACTGTTTGTGCAAAGACATTATTCATTGATTTCAGCCATTGAAAAACATCCTGTTACTCATATACCAGAAATGGTTGAAGGTATTGGCTGAATGCAAACAGATAGCAGCTCCTCCTCTTTGAATCTTCTTTAGCATGCTAAAAGGGCAGGAAAAAGCAAAACATTTCAGAATTCCACCTTTCCAAGCAGAGAAATGACTGTTTGTGTAATGACATTATTCATTCAATTTAGCCATTGAGTACCATGATTTTTCTCATATACCAGAAATGGTTTTAAGGTATTGGCTAAACGCAAACAGATAGCAGCTCACTCTCTTTGAATCTTCTTTAGCATGCTAAAAGTAGCAGGAAAAAACAAAAAAAATCAGATTTCCACCTTTAAAAGCAGAGAAATGACTGTTTGTGCAGTGACATTATTCATTGATTTTAGCCATTGAAAAACGTCCTGTTACTCATATACCATAAATGGTTGACGGTGTTGGCTGAACGCAAACAAACAGCAACTCACCCTCTTTGAATTTTCTTTAGCACGCTAAAAGGAGCAGGAAAAAGAAAAAAAATTTCAGAATTCCACCTTTGGAAGCAGAGAAATGACTGTTTGTGCAATGACATTATTCATTGATTTTAGCCATTGAAAAACGTCCTGTTACTCATATGCCAGAAATGGATGAATATATTGGCTGAATGCAAACAGATAGCAGATCACATTCTTTGAATCATCTTTAGCATGCTAATAGGAGCAGAAAAAAGCAAAAAAATGTCAGAATTCCACCTCTCCAAGCAGAGAAATGACTGTTTGTGCAATGACATTATTCATTGATTTTAGCCATTGAAAAACGTCCTGTTACTCATATAGTAGAAATGGTTGAAGGTATTGGCTGTATGCAAACAGAGAGCAGCTCACCCTCTTTGAATCTTCTTAGCATGCAAAAAGGAGCAGGAAAAAGCAAAACATTTCAGAATTCCACCTTTCCAAGCAGAGAATTGACTGTGTGTGCAATGACATTATTCATTCATTTTAGCCATTCAAAACCGTCTTGTTACTCATATACCAGATATGGTTGAAGCTATTGACTGAACGCAAAAAGATAGCAGCTCACCCTCTTTGAATCTTCTTTAGAATCGTAAAAGGAGCAATAAAAAACAAAAAATTACAGAATTCCACCTTTCAAAGCAGAGAAATGACTGTTTGTGCAGTGACATTATTCATTGATTTTAGCCGTTGAAAAACGTCCTGTTACTCATATACAAGAAATGGTTGAAGGTATTTGCTGAACACAAACAGATAGCAGTTCACCCTCTTTGAATCTTTTTTAGCATGCTAAAAGGAGCAGGAAAAAGCAAAAAATTTCAGAATTCCACCTTTCCAAGCAGAGAAATGACTGTTTGTGTAATGACATTACTCATTTAATTTAGACATTGAATACCGTGATTTTTCTCATATACCAGAAATGGTTTTAAGGTATTGGCTAAAGTCAAAGAGATAGCAGCTCACCCTCTTTGAATATTCTTTAGCATGCTAAAAGGAGCAGGGAAAAGAAAAAAATTCAGAATTCCACCTTTCCAAGCAGAGAAATGAATGTTTGTGCAATGACATTATTCAATGATTTTAGACATTGAAAACTGTCCTGTTACTCATATACCAGATATGGGTGAAGGTATTGGCTGAACGCAAACAGATAGCAGCTCACTCTCTTTGAATCTTCTTAGCATGCTAAAAGGAGCAGGAAAAAGCAAAGCATTTCAGAATTCAACCTTTTCAAGCAGAGAAATGACTGTATGTGCAATAACATTATTCATTCAATTTAACATTTGAATACCATGAATATTCTCATATACCAGAAATGGTTTTAAGGTATTGGCTGAAAGCAAACAGATAGCATTTCACCCTGTTTGAATCTACTTTAGCATGCTAAAAGTAGCAGGAAAAAAACAAAAAATTTCAGATTTCCACCTTTAAAAGCAGAGAAATAACTGTTTGTGCAATGACATTATTCATTGATTTTAGCCATTGAAAAACGTCCTGTTACTCATATACCAGAAATGGTTGAAGGTATTGGCTGAAGGCAAACAGACAGCAACTCACCCTCTTTGAATCTTCTTTTGCATGCTAAAAGGAGAAGGAAAAAGCAAACATTTCAGAATTCCACCTTTCCAAGCAGATAATTGACTGTTTGTGCAATGACATTATTCATTCACTTTAGCCATTGAAAACCGTCTTGTTACTCGTATACCAGATATGGTTGAAGGTATTTGCTGAACGCAAACACATAGCAGCTCAACCTCTTTGAATCTTCTTTAGAATGGTAAAAGGAGCAGGAAAAAGCAAAAAATTTGAGAATTCCACCTTTCAAAGCAGAGAAATGACTGTTTGTGCAATGACATTATTTATTGATTTTAGCCGTTGAAAAATGTCCTGTTACTCATATACAAGAAATGGTTGAAGATGTTTGCTGAACACAAACAGATAGCAGCTCACCCTCTTTGAATCTTCTTTAGCATGCTAAAAGGAGCTGGAAAAAGGCAAAAAATTTCAGAATTCCACCTTTCCAAGCAGAGAAATGACTGTTTGTCTAACGACATTATTCATTCAATTTAGCCATTGAATACCATGATTTTTCTCATATACCAGAAATGGTTTTCAGGTCTTGGCTGAATGCTAACAGATAGCAGCTCACCCTCTTCGAATCTACTTTAGCATGCTAAAAGTAGCAGGAAAAAAAGAAAAAAATTCAGATTTCCACCATTAAAAGCAGAGAAATGACTGTTTGTGCAATGACATTATTCATTGATTTTAGCCATTGAAAAACATCCTGTTACTCATATACCAGAAATGGTTGAAGGTATTGGCTGAATGCAAGCAGATAGCAGCTTCCCCTCTTTGATTCTTCTTTAGCATGCTAAAAGGAGCAGTAAAAAGTAAAACATTTCAGAATTCCACCTTTCCAAGCAGAGAATTGACTGTTTGTGCAATGACATTATTCATTGATTTTAGCCATTGAAAAAAGTCCTGTTACTCATATTCCAGAGATAGTTGAAGGTATTGGCTGAACGCAAACAGACAGCAACTCACCCTCTTTGAATTTTCTTTAGCACGCTAAATGGAGCAGGAAAAAGAAAAAAAATTTCAGAATTTCACCTTTCCAAGCAGAGAAATGAATGTTTGTGCAAGGATATTATTCATTGACTTTAGCCATTGAATACCGTCCTGTTACTCATATACCAGAAATGGTTGAAGGTAATGGCTGAATGCAAACAGATAGCAGCTCACCCTCTTTGAATCTTCTTTAGCATGCTAAAAAGTGCAGGAAAAAGCAAAAAATTTCAGAATTCCACCTTTCAAAGCAGAGAAATGACTGTTTGTGCAATGACATTATTCATTGATTTCAGCCATTGAAAAACGTATTATTACTCATATACTAGAATTGGTTGAAGGTATTGGCTGAACGCAAAAAGATAGCAGCTCACCCTCTTTGAATCTTCTTTAGAATGCTAATAGGAGCAGGAAAAAGCAAAAAATATCAGATTACCACCTTTCAAAGCATAGAAATGACTGTTTGTGCAATGACATTATTCATTGATTTTAGCCATTGAAAAACGTCCTGTTACTCATATACCAGAAATGGTTGAAGGTATTGGCTTAACGTAAACAGAGAGCAGCTCACCCTCTTTGAATCTTCTTTAGCATGCTAAAAGGAGTAGGAAATAGCAAAACATTTTTCGAATTCCACCTTTCCAAGCAGAGAAATGACTGTTTGTGCAATGACATTATTCATTGATTTTAGTCATTTAAAAACGTGCTGTTACTCATATACCAGAAATAGTTGAAGGTATTGGGTGAACGTAAACAGGTAGCAGCTCACCCTCTTTGAATCTTCTTTTGCATGCTAAAAGTAGCAGGAAAAAGCAAAAAATATCAGATTACCACCTTTTAAAGCAGAGAAATGACTGTTTGTGCAATGACATTATTCATTCATTTTAGCCATTGAAAAACATCCTGTTACTCATATACCAGAAATGTTTGAAGGTATTGGCTGAACACAAACAGATAGAAGCTCACCCTCTTTGAATCTTCTTTAGCACTCTAAAAGGAGAAGGAAAAAGCAAAAAATTTCAGAATTCCACCTTTCAAGGAGAGAAATGACTGTTTGTGCAATGACATTATTCATTGATTTTAGCCATTGAAAACCGTCCTGTTACTCATATACCAGAAATGGTTGAAGGTATTGGCTGAAAGCAAATAGCAGCTCAACCAAATTGAATCTTCTTTTGCATGCTAAAAGGAGCAGGAAAAAGCAAAATAATTTCAGAAATCCACCTTTCCAAGCATAGAAATTTCTGTTTGTGCAATGACATTATTCATTGATTTTAGACATTGAAAACCGTCCTGTTTCTCATATATCAGAAATGGTTGAAGGTATTAGCTGAATACGAACAGATAGCAGCTCTCCCTCTTTGAATCTTCTTTAGCATGCTAAAAAGTGCAGGAAAAAGCAGAACATTTCAGAATTCCACCTTTCCAAGCAGAGAATTGACTGTTTGTCCAATGACATCATTCATTGATTTTAGACTTTAAAAACTGTCCTGTTACTCATATAGCAGAAATTGTTGAAGGCATTGGCTGAATGCAAACAGACAGCAGCTCACCCTCTTTGAATCTTCTTAGAATGCTAAAAGGAGCAGGAAAAAGCAAAACATTTCAGAATTCCACCTTTTCAAGCAGAGAATTGACTGTTTGTGGAATGACATTATTCATTCATTTTAGCCATTGAAAGCCATCCTGTTACTCATATACCAGAAATGGTTGAAAGTATTGGCTGAACGCAAAGAGATAGCAGCTCACCCTCTTTGAATCTTCTTTAGCATGGTAAAAGGAGCAGGAAAAAGGAAAAAATTTCAGAATTCCACCTTTCTAAGCAGAGAAATGACTGTTTGTGCAATGACATTATTCATTGATTTTAGTCATTGAAAAACGTGCTGTTACTCATATACCAGAAATGGTTGAAGGTAGTTGGTGAACGTAAACAGGTAACAGCTCACCCTATTTGAATCTTCTTTAGCATGCTAAAAGTAGCAGGAAAAAGCAAAAAATTTCAGAGTTCCACCTTTCAAAGCATAGAAATGACTGTTTGTGCAATGACATTATTCATTGATTTTAGCCATTGAAAAACGTCCTGTTACTCATATACCAGAAATGGTTGAAGGTATTGGCTTAACGTAAAGAGATAGCAGCTCACCCTCTTTGAATCTTCTTTAGCATGCTAAAAGGAGAAGGAAATAGCAAAACATTTTTAGTATTCCACCTTTCCAAGCAGAGAAATGACTGTTTGTGCAATGGCATTATTCATTGATTTTAGCCATTGAAAACAGTCCTGTCACTCCTATACCAGAAATTGTTGAAGGTATTGGCTGAACGCAAACAGATAGCAGCTCAGCCTCTTTGAATCTTCTTTAGCATGCTAAAAGTAGCAGGAAAAAGCAAAAAATATCAGATTTCCACCTTTCAAAGCAGAGAAATGACTGTTTGTGCAATGACACTATTCATTGATTTTAGGCATTGAAAAACATCCTGTTACTCATATACCAGAAATGGTTGAAGGCATTGGCTGAACGCAAACAGATAGCAGCTCACCCTCTTTGAATCTTCTTTAGCACTCTTAGAGGAGCAGTAAAAAGCAAAACATTTCAGAATTCCACCTTTCCAAGCAGAGAAATGATTGTTTGTGCAACGACATTATTCATTGATTTTAGCCATTGAAAACCATCCTGTTACTCATATACCAGAAATGGTTGAAGGTATTGGCTGAGCGCAAACAGAGAGCAGCTCACAATCTTGGAATCTCCTTTTGCATGCTAAAAGGAGCAGGAAAAAGCAAAATAATTTCAGAATTCCAACTTTCGAAGCAGAGAAATATCTATTTGTGAAATGAAATTATTTATTGATTTTAGACATTGAAAACCGTCCTGTTACTCATATACCAGAAATGGTTGAAGGTATTGGCTGAATGCAAACAGACAGCAGCTCCCCCTCTTTGAATCTTTTTTAGCATGCTAAAAAGATCAGGAAAAAGCAAAACATTTCAGAATTCCACCTTTCCAAGCAGAGAATTGACTGTTTGTCCAAAGACATCATTCATTGATTTTAGACATTTAAAACCATCCTGTTACTCATATAGCAGAAATTGTTGAAGGCATTGGCTGAATGCAAACAGACAGCAGCTCACCCTCTTTGAATGTTCTTAGGATGCTAAAAGGAGCAGGAAAAAGCAAAACATTTCAGAATTCCACCTTTCCAAGCAGAGAATTGATTGTTTGTGCAAAAACATTATTCATTCATTTTAGCCATTGAAAACCGTCCTGTTACTCATATATCAGAAATGGTTGAAGGTATTGGCTTAACGTAAACAGATAGCAGCTCACCCTCTTTGAATCTTCTTTAGCAGGGTAAAACGAGCAGGAAAAAGGAAAAAATATCAGATTTCCACCTTTCAAAGCAGAGAAATGACTGTTTGTGCAATGACATTATTCATTGATTTTAGCCATTGAAAAACATCCTGTTACTCATATACCAGAAATGTTTGAAGGTTTTGGCTGAACGCAAACAAATAGCAGCTCACCCTCTTTGAATCTTCTTTAGCACTCTAAAAGGAGCAGGAAAAAGCAAAAAATTTCAGAATTCCACATTTGCAAGCAGAGAAATGACTGTTTGTGCAATGACATTATTCATTGATTTTAGCCATTGAAAACCGTCCTGTTACTCATATACCAGAAATGGTTGAAGGTATTGGCTGAACGCAAAAATATAGCAGCTCAACCTCTTTGAATCTTCTTTAGCATGCTAATAGGAGCGGGAAAAAGCAAAAAAATTTCAGATTTCCACCTTTCCAAGCAGAGAAATGACTTTTTCTGCAATTACATTATTCATTGATTTTAGCTATTGAAAAACGTCCTGTTAATCATATACCAGAAATGGTTGAAGATATTGTCTTAACGAAAACAGATAGCAGCTCACTCTCTTTGAATATTCTTTAGCATGCTAAAAGAAGTAGGAAATAGCAAAACATTTTTAGAATTCCACCTTTCCAAGCAGAGAAATGACTTTGTGCAATGACATTATTCATTGATTTTAGCCATTGAAAAGCGTCCTGTCACTCATATACCAGAAATTGTTGAAGGTATTGGCCGAATGCAAATAGATAGCAGCTCACCCTCTTTGAATCTTCTTTAGCATGCTAAAAGCAGCATGAAAAAGCAAAAAATATCAGATTTCCACCTTTTAAAGCAGAGAAATGACTGTGCAATGACATTATTCATTGATTTTAGCCATTGAAAAACATCCTGTTACTCATATACCAGAAATAGTTCAAGTTATTGGCTTAAAGCAAACAGATAGCAGCTCACCCTCCTTGAATATTCTTTAGCATGCTTAAAGGAGCAGGAAAAAGCAAAAAATTTCAGAATTCCACCTTTCCAAGCAGAGAAATGACTGTTTGTGCAATGACATTATTCATTGATTTTAGCCAGTGAAAACCGTCCTGTTACTCATATACCAGAAATGGTTGAAGGTATAGGCTGAATGCAAACAGATAGCAGCTCACCCTCTTTGAATCTTCTTTAGCATGCTAAAAGGAGTAGGAAATAGCAAAACATTTTTAGAATTCCACCTTTCCAAGCAGAGAAATGACTGTTTGTGCAATGATATTATTCAGTGATTTTAGCCATTGAAAACCGTCCTGTCACTCTTATACAAGAAATTGTTGAAGATATTGGCTGAACGCAAACAGATAGCAGTTCACCCTCTTTGAATCTTCTTTAGCATGCTAAAAGTAGCAGGAAAAAGCAAAAAATATCAGATTTACACCTTTCAAAGCAGAGAAATGACTGTTTATGCAATTACATTATTCATTGATTTTAGGCATTGAAAAACGTCCTGTTACTCATATACCAGAAATGTTTGAAGGTATTGGCTGAACGCAAACAGATAGCAGCTCACCCTCTTTGAATCTTCTTGAGCACTCTAAAAGGAGCAGGAAAAAGCAAAAAAATTCAGAATTCCACCTTTCCAAGCAGAGAAATGACTATTTGTGCAATGACATTATTCATTGATTTTAGCCATTGAAAACCGTCCTGTTACTCATATATAGAGATGAGCGTTGTTCGACTCGAACTGTTCGCCAATCTCAAATTCGAGCTGCTTTGGGCGGTGTTCGAGCCGTTCGGCGAACACGAACGATTTGAGAAAAATACGGCTGTTCGAGGTTATGTTCGATAACTGTTCGTGCACCAAAATCATAACTGGATTTTTTCTCAGTAATGATGAAAATTAATGTTAATACGCAGCTTGAGTGTACAGCGGGGTGGGGGGAGGGGCAGGGGATGGATCTCTGCAGGAATAATGAAGATCTCCATTTTTTTTTCTCTTTCCTGCATTTACAGTGGGGAGGTGCAATCTGTCAGCCTATCAGCAGGGCACACACGGAGCGAAGTGCTTTTTTTCACACAAGCAAGGGCATGTGTCATTGGCAGTGTATGTCACATGTCCTTGCCCTATAAGACCAAGTCATTTTCCCCGTCGCCACCATTTTCTCACTGCTGCAGCTGTGTGTTAGACGGCACCGCTGTTGCTGTGTGCGCTATACCTTGTTAATTTCAAGCCAATTTTCGCACAAATCTACAGATAGCTTGGGAGTAGGGAATAGTTGTGATTGCAGTCCTTTTAAGGACTAGGTTACAGCATTTCCTACGACTTTTATCAGGCAGGTCTGTGCTCTTAAATAGATAGATTGTGGAAGTAAAGACTAATTGTAATTGCAGTCCTTTTCAGGACTAGGTTACATCAGTTCCTATCAGTTTGTACCAGGCAGGTCTGTGCCAGTGCTGTGCAAGTTTTTTTCACAGCATTTGGCTGAATCTAGCAAAGCTAATCCTTTTTGGCCTATTGCAGAGTGTGTTAGTCAGTGGAGTAGCCTATCTGTGTTGCAAGATATACCACCTGTGTATAGAATACCAATTTTTTTACTGGACCTAGTGAAGTAAAATCTTTTGGGCATAGCATCATTCTATTAGTCCATCTATACTGACCTCCATCACGCTGCAAATTCAAAATAATTTTTTGTTTGCATCTAGCTCTGAAAAAATATTTGGCTTTCTAGCAGTGTGTGGGACTTTCTATATTAGTACATCTATACTGACCTCCATCAGGTTGCAAATTAAAAATAATTTTTATCTGCATCTACCTCTGAAAAAATATTTGGGCTTCTAGCTGTGTGTGGGACTTGTTCTATTAGTCCATCTATACTGACCTCCATCAGGTTGCAAACTGAATTTAATTTTTTTCTGCATCTAGCTCTGAAAAAATATTTGGCCTTCTAGCAGTGTGTGGGACTTTCTCTATTAGTCCATCTATACTGACCTCCATCAGGTTGCAAATTAAAAATAATTTTTATCTGCATCTAGCTCTGAAAAAATATTTGGCCTTCTAGCAGTGTGTGGGACTTTCTCTATTAGTCCATCTATACTGACCTCCATTAGGTTGCAAATTAAAAATAATTTTTATCTGCATCTACCTCTGAAAAAATATTTGGGCTTCTAGCTGTGTGTGGGACTTGTTCTATTAGTCCATCTATACTGACCTCCATCAGGTTGCAAACTGAATATAATTTTTTTCTGCATCTAGCTCTGAAAAAATGTTTGGCCTTCTAGTAGTGTGTGGGACTTTCTCTATTAGTCCATCTATACTGACCTCCATCAGGTTGCAAATTAAAAATAAATTTTTGTCTGCATCTAGCTCTGAAAAAATATTTGGCCTTCTAGCAGTGTGTGGGACTTTCTCTATTCGTCCATCTATACTGACCTCCATCAGGTTGCAAACTGAATATATTTTTTTTCTGCATCTACCTCTGAAAAAATATTGGGCTTGTAGCTGTGTGTGGGACTTGTTCTATTAATCCATCTAGGTTGCAAACTGAATATAATTTTTTTCTGCATCTACCTCTATAAAAATATTTGGGCTTCTAGCTGTGTGTGGGAATTGCTCTATTAGTCCATCTATACTGACCTCCATCAGGTTGCAAACTGAATATAATTTTTTTCTGCATCTAGCTCTGAAAAAATATTTGGCCTTCTAGCAGTGTGTGGGACTTGTTCTATTAGTCCACCTATACTGACCTCCATCAGGTTGCAAATTCAAAATAATTTTTTGTCTGCATCTAGCTCTGAAAAAATATTTGGCCTTCTAGCAGTGTGTGGGACTTTCTCTATTAGTCCATCTATACTGACCTCCATCAGGTTGCAAACTGAATATATTTTTTTTCTGCATCTACCTCTGCAAAATATTTGGTCTTCTAGCTGTGTGTGGGACTTGTTCTATTAGTCCATCTATACTGACCTCCATCAGGTTGCAAATTGAATATAATTTTTTTCTAACCCAGCCAATAGTTTTGGCCTAATACCACAGTTTGGCCACTCAGCTCTGCTCGGTTCCCATCCATTGTTTTTTTGTGCAAACAACTCCAGAGTTGTGAATTAGTTAACCACCAAAATGAATGGAAAAAGGCCTGCTGCTGGTGGAACGGGGAATAGGCGTGTTGGGAAGGGGAAAAAAGGTTGTGTCCGTGGGGTAGGTGTTAAAGCAACAGTAACATCTGCAGAAGAAAGACCATCTTCCAGCCAAACTAAAATGTCTTCTTCTTTTAGCGGACAATGTGATAAGATCCCTTTCTTACGGCCACGCCAATCACTACAAATTCCAGATGAGGCACAAAAACAGCAGGTGCTTCAATGGATATCAAGTGCTCCTTTAAGTGGGCTCTCCTCCACATCAACTTCAACATCACAAATACTCCAGTCCTCAAAGGTGTCACCCCAATCGCACTTGCTTCCTCACAGCTCCCAAATCTCCAGCTGCCCGTCTGAGTATGAGGTAGAACAGATGGTTGAGTCTGCAGAGCTGTTTACTCATACTATAGCCTGGGAATCAGAGGTCGACTCCAGCGCTTCTGTGAATCCAGACGAGGAAATGATCTGCACTGATGCCCAGAATCTTTATGAGTCGGATCCAGGACCAGACGCAGAAGGTTCTGACCATAATGTAGACCCTCATTCCCAAACTGTAACTCCTGTTGGTGGAGACAATGAGGAAGACGATGATAAGACTCAAATACCTGATTGGAGCGACAACTTTAGTTTTTTGTCAGGGCAGGAACAGATTGGCTCTGAGGACGACGGGTGTGATAACGCACAGGGTGATGATGATGAGGTTGGAGATCCCACTTACTGTCAACCCACAGTCAGCCAAGAGATGAGGTCAGCAAAGGAGGTGGAGGAAGATGCTAGTGACGACGAGGTCAGGTTGCACCTTCCTGGACAGAGACATAGTACTGGAAGCACGTCAACAACTGCATCCTGAAACACAACTCTGCCTCTCACCACAAGTCATGGTGGCTCTTCAGGTCGCATGGGTGCTAAGCCTTGCATAGCCTGGGCATTTTTTCAGATTGATAAAGATGACCCAACTCATGTTATCTGTAACATTTGTCAGCAAAAGCTAAGTAGAGGCCAAAAAATACATAGTTTGAGTACTTCATGCATGAACCGGCACATGGACATGAAGCATAAGTTGCAGTGGAAAGCTCAGTGTGCTACAATGCGGCCTAGCCGGCCGGGCCAACCACCGTCTGCCATATCTTGTGCATCCGCGGCCTCTTCATCCTCTGTGACTGGGGGGACAGCAGTCACACCTGTTTTGGGGCGCAGACCTGCCACCTCTTTACCTGCAACAGCCAGCGTGATTGGCAGGTCATCATTTTCTTTGGAGGTGGTAACACCAGGTGGTGTTGAGCGCTGTCCGACATCGATAGCACCACCTTTGGATCAAGGCAACCTAACATGTCCACCTGCATCTTCCTCACAGACCGGCAGTTTGCCGGGGACACCCTTATCAACCCCGTCTAAGCACAATAGCCAGCCCTCGGTCCCTCAGATGTGGACAAGTAAAAGACCATTTCCTCCTAGCCATGAGAAAGCTAAGAGGTTGAATTTCACCATCTGCAAGCTCTTGGTTACAGAAATGCTGCCTTTCCGCCTGGTGGACACAGAGGATTTTCGAGACCTTATGTCCGTCGCAGTGCCCCAGTACCAGATGCCCAGTCGGCACTACTTCTCAAAGAAAGGTGTGCCTGCGCTCCACCAGCATGTCGCACACAACATCACCGCTTCTTTGAGAAACTCTGTGTGTGACAGGGTGCATTTCACCACAGACACTTGGACAAGTAGGCATGGACAGGGGTGTTACATGTCGCTGACTGGGCACTGGGTAACTATGGTGACAGCAGGACAAGGGGCTGCTGTCCAAGTCTTGCCGTCCCCACGAGTTGTGCGTCAATCCTTTTTATGTCAAAGTTTCTCCACTGCTTCTGCCTCCTCAACCTCCTCTCGGTCTTCCACCTGCACCCAAAGCCTGTCTGGTCATGCCACAAGCTTTCTAACTGCGCAGAAGGGATCCTGCACACCTCCTTACTATGCTGGCAGTAGGGCTCAACGTCATCAGGCGGTTTTTACTTTGAAATGTCTGGGAAATGTGAGTCACACAGCTGAGGAGTTGTGGTCAGCTCTGGAGAACCAATTTCATGAATGGTTGTCTCCACTGGACCTGAAACCAGGGAAGGCCTTATGCGACAATGCTGCAATCCTGGGTGCGGCCCTTCGCCGGGGCAATGTCACACACGTGCCTTGTATGGCTCACGTGTTGAACCTGGTTGTCCAGCAATTTTTAGCCCACTATCCCAGACTAGATGGCCTTCTGCAGAGGGCACGGTCACTGTGTGCTCACTTCCGCCGTTTGCATCCCGCAGCTCAGCGACTTACATCTCTACAGAAGTCGTTGGGCCTGCCACTTCACCGGCTAAAATGCGATGTGCCTACCCGGTGGAATTCAACTCTGCACATGTTGCAGCGACTGTGGCAGCACCGACAAGCCCTGGTGCAATACGTTCTGATGTATAGCCTGGGCCAACGAGATCCAGAGGTGGGGCAAATCACACTGGAGGAGTGGTCTCAGATCAGGGACCTATGCATCCTTCTGCACAGTTTTGAAATGGCGACGAAGATGTTTAGTGCTGACGATGCCATTATCAGCATGACTATTCCGGTGATTTACATGCTGGAGCACATGTTAAACAGAATTCGGAGTCAGGTGGTGGCACAAGAGGAGTTGGAGGAAGTAGAGGAGGAGGAGTTGTATGCGGAAGGGCTGACATCTGCAAGGTCCAGACGGTCGGCAGCACCAAGGCCGCAGGCATGTGAGGGTGGGGGAGATGGTTTTACCAGGGCGCATGGTAGCAGCCAAACTAGTGAGGAAGGTGCAGGAGCCCAGGAAGAAGTGGAGGACGAACTGATGGAAGACTCATCAGATGAGGGAGACCTTGATCACTTTTCTGTTGTGCGAGGTTGGGGGGAGAGGACAGAGGAAGGAAGCATGATTGTTACCTCACCACCAACACAACAGGGACTTGGTGCTCCTGGATGTGCAACACACATGAGTGCCTTCTTGCTGCACTACCTGCAACATGACCCTCGAATTGTGAGAATTAGAAATAATCCTGACTACTGGGTTGCCACACTGTTAGATCCCCGGTACAAAAGTAAATTTGCAGAAATTATTCCTGCCATAGAAAGGGATGCACGCATGCAGGAGTATCAGCAGAGACTGTTGCAGAATCTTACATGTGCTTTTCCACAAAACACCAGTGGTGCACGTAGTGAATCTCACAGTTCCAACTTGCCAACCGTGGGACCGTCAAGTGTTCAGCACTCAAACCATAACAAAACCACAGTATCTGCTGGTAACATCAATTTTGCGGAATCATTTCACCACTTTTTTAGCCCATCCTTTGCAAGGCCACAGGAGACAAGAAGTCTGACACATAGTCAACGCCTAGAGACGATGGTACAGGAGTATTTCCAAGTAAACATTGAAGCCATGACTGTCACTGGACCCTTGCTCTTTTTGGGCTTCCAATCTGGATAAATGGCCGGAGCTAGCCACTTACGCCTTGGAGATCTTGTCATGCCCCGCAGCCAGCGTTCTGTCTGAACGTGTGTTCAGCGCTGCTGGTGGTGTGCTGACAGATAAGCGCACGCGGCTCTCCACTGATAATGTAGACAGACTCACGTTCATAAAGATGAACAAATCATGGATCCGAAATGACTTTTCTACCCCTGTGTCATCCTGGGGAGAGTAAAAGCTTGATGATTGGTTAAAATCACCCTACCAACCATTTTAAGCTTTCAAATTACTAATCATGTTTATCTGTATCTTGGCTGGAAAATAATTTGGGCTTTGTAGCAGTGTGCAGCACTGATTCTATTAGGCCATCTATAATAAGCTCCACCAGATTTAAAATTACTAATCATGTTTATCTGTATCTTGACTGGAAAATAATTTGGGCTTTGTAGCAGTGTGCAGCACTGATCCTATTAGGCCATCTATACTAAGCTCCACCAGATTTAAAATTAATAATAATTTTTAGCTGCATCTAGCCCGGAAAATAATTTTGGGGCTCCGAGATGCGCAAGACACATAAGTGCCTTCTTGCTTCACTACCTGCAACATGACCCTCATATTGTCAGAATTCGAAGTAGTCATGACTACTGGGTTGCCACACTCTTAGATCCCCCAAACTTTTCGATCAACCTTTTCATTTTAATAAAGACCAAAAAAATGGTCATTTTTGAAATTATAAGCATTAGCAGGTTATTAGAAACTGAAATCAAACAGTTTTCAACTCAAAACTTTAGTCTAGGTGATGTTACATTTTCACATAGGACCCCTTGTTCGAAAGGAGCTTCTGAACTCTCTCATCCATTGAATTTATCAGGTTTTGGATGGTTTCTGCTTCAATTGTTTTGCATGAGGACAGAATACCCTCCCAGAGCTGTTGCTTAGATGTGAACTGCCTCCCGCCATCATAGACACTCCTTTTGATGATGCTCCAGAGGTTCTGAATGGGGTAGAGGTCAGGGGAGCATGGGGGTCACACCATAAGTTTGTCCCCTTTTATGCCCATATCAGCCAGAGATGCAGATGTTTTATGTGCAGCATGAGATGGTGCATTATCATGCAAAAATTGATCTTGCTGTGAAATACACGGTTCTTCTTCTTGAACCATGGAAGGAAGTGCTGTTTGAGAAAATCAACATACATTATGGAGTTCATCTTTAGCGCCTTCAGGGATCCTAAAGGGGCCGACAATCTCTCTCCCCATGATTCCAGCCCAAAACATTACTCCACCTCCTCCTTGTTGGCGCTGTAGCCGTGTTTGCGTGGGGTGTCCATCAACCAGCCATCCTCCACTCCATCCTTCTGGACCATCGAGCGCTGCACGGCACTCATCCGTGAACAAAACAGTTTTGAAATCAGTCTTCATGTAATGTTTGGCCCACTAGAGCCGTTTCTGCTTGTGTGAAGTGGATAGAGGAGGTCGACAGGATGGCGTATGCACAGCTGCAAACCTCTGAAGGACCCTGCATCTTGTTGTTCGGGGGACGTTGGAGGCACCAGCAGCTTCAAAAACTTGTCTGCTGCTATGACAAGGCTTTTTTGCCGCTGCTCTTTCAACCTGATGTAATTGCCTGTAGGAAAGAGTCCTCAATTTGCCCTTATCAGCACGCACACGTGTGTACTGTGAATCAGCTACATACTTCTTTATTACCAAGACACTTCATCCTGATCATCGCACAATGTTGATTGTAGTCATGCCTTGACCTAAACACTCCACAATTTGTTGCTTCTCAGCAGCCGACACATCCTTTTTCTTTCCCATTTTGGCAGAAAATGTAGGCTGCTTAATAATGTGAGACAGCCTTCTTAAGTAGTCTTGCCTTTCATTGGACACACCTGCCAAACTAATTAGCACAGGTGTCTGCAATTGCTTACAGTGATATAAAGAGCCCTGACACACTTCACCATCAATGAGTTTAACTGACAAACAAACAAATTCTTCCCTTATCACTCCTAAACACTTTTTGCATAATAATTTGGAACACAGTGTACATGTGCTTTTCCACAAAACACCAGTGGTTCACGTAGTGAATCTTACAGTTCTAACTTGCCAACCGTGGTCTGTATGGAGTTGTTCAATAAAGGACCCAAAATTAAGATAACATAGATGGGAGAGGTCTCTATGAATAGGAATTCCTAAGTATTTGATACCCTGTGAGGGCCAGGCAAAGGGAAAGTTGGACTGGATGGAATCCTATATGGATTTGGGGAGGGAGACATCGAGGGCCTCAGACTTCGCTGCATTAATTTTAAAATTTGACCATGTAACAAAGTGATCTATTTCAGCCATAACAGCATGGATGGATATATGTGATTGAGTGATATATACTAGGACATCATCAGCAAATAGAGAGCACTTGTACTCGGTGCCTCCCACCTCAATCCACCTAATATTGGGGTTATGGCGAATTGATGAGAGCAGGTGCTCCGTCACTAGGATGTATAAGAGAGGGGACAGAGGACATCCCTGCCTTGTCCCATTGGTGATTGTGAAAGGTGATGAAAATGTTCTGATGCACCCCCTGGGCCTTGGGACACCCGGAGCTGGACCCTTTTTGGTGGATGCTGGTGGTTGTAGTCTTCGTGGCGGCGACCCGGTTCCATGGCTCAGGGTGGTCAAACCAGTGACGGAACTATTTATGTGGTTTTGATGTTTAAATGTCCGACTACGCCACCCGTGGATTGCGGTCAGAGTGAACCGCCGCTGCAAGGCAGAGAGCTGAGGCTGATGTTGTGGGTGCAGCAGAGCATAGCATAACTCCCCACGGGAGGAGTATAGCCTCAGGGCAGTGTATGCGGAGCATGGGGGTGATGGTGCAGGGCAGCAGCAGTAACGACACGGAGTCAGTGATGCAGTCCAGGGCCTTTACTCACAGTTCTTATTATCCAGACCACGTCTGCAGGTAACGGCTGCCCACGTCGTACTGTGCTCACCAGGTGAGGGGCTCAGACAACTCCCAGATAACTTTGGAGCACTTCACAGGACCCCCTTTGTGTGTCCTTTGTCTGGCCTTTCTTACCAACCCTTCTGTTCGGCTGCCTCGGGCCTCCTCTTGGTAAACTTGGCACCAGTTTCCCTGACCCTATGTGGTGCCTTCCTAGCGGGTGTAGCGAGGTGCTGCACCACATAAAATGTCACAGCCTCCGGTTTCTAGCTGAGGGTCGTTTCCTTCCTCCACTAGTTTCGGGGACCGGTCTCCCCCTTTGGCCTGACCCCTCCACGCAGGTGGATTCGGGCGTGCGGTGGCGACTCGCCCGTCCGCACCCCTGGGATCCCTTCATTCCTCATTCCTGGAGCCTTCTCCGCTCCTCTTCATTCCTTCTCCCTCTTCCAGGCCTGGGCCTCTGTTACTAGGCCCGCCTCCGGAGCAGAGCTCATGCAGAGCCCCTGCTCCCTGCCACTTCTGCTCAGACTTCTCTGCACTGAACTAAGATTGTGCCCACCTTTTATACTCCCTTCTCAATGCACCCAGGAACTGCTTCCTCCCTGCTCCTGCACTACAGGGTTCCCCTTCCTCAGTGTTCCCTCCCCCCACTCCAGCCAGGGACAGGGACTGTCGTGCCCATCTCAGAGGCATATTGGTCGCCCTGCCCCATGGCAATGTGGTGTAATGCATGCAGGTGTCGGGTCCTGATCCACACTCCATCCTTACCTGAGAGTGAGATATCACACCTCTGGGTGAGGTGCAATACCTCTGTAGCAACCGAGCCCTCAGGGTGCTTCAGTTCCATTTATCTTCAGCCTAGGTGACGTATTGTGATACAGGGCCGTGATTTTGGCTATAAAAGGGTCCCCTAGACCCCTACCCCAAGCTTTTTAAGAGAATCATATATGGCGTGCCAGGAGACTCTATGGAATGCTTTCTCAGCATCCAACGAGAATATCTAATTACAAATTTTTAACTGCATCTAGCCCAGGAAATACTTTGTGCCTAGTAGCAGTGTCTGCTAGTCAGCGGATTATCCCGGCTGTTAAGCAAGCTACACCACCTGTAGTTTGGACACTTAATTTTTTCAAAGGAAATGCTTCGGGACCACGGGATACTCAGTGAAGAGCATCAGGAGGCACCCCAAGGCAAAGGGGCTGGGACTGGCAGTAGGATGCCTTGCGGTGGACAGCCGAGCTCGATCCTTGTAAAAGCTTTTTAACTGCAGCAGCTTTAGTGGACGCTACTGGAGCTGGAATTACGCGGCTGCTGGCATGAGACTTACCCTCCAATAGATCCTTGTAAATGGATTTAAAGTGTATTCATTCAAATTAGAGAGACAATTTAAATTAAAAAGCTTAGAGCTGCCTCCACCACAGGGGGGCTCGCTCAACCCACCAGCGGACAGGCACCAGTATTGGGAGAGGGGTGCTGGCCGTGAGGGTTCACCGCGGCTCTGGCACAAACCCGGCGACACGGAGGTGGCACAGGCAGGAGCGAACTGAACGTGTCAGCTTCTCACTTTTTGGATTTTAGAAGGGCATGACATGCCTATATCTGTGTCTCCCCCTCCTTTTACTCCTCCACCTCTTTTCTTTTCGCATGACTATATGTACTTGTCACTTTTCCATGTGTTAGTTGTGTCTTCTGAGCAGTTTGTTAGCTTTTGGACACCTTTGAAGGTGTTTTCTATGTGTTTCTATGTGTTTTTGTTTGCCTGCCATTGGTTTTAACGGTATTCGAAGGTGATCGACGAACAGTTCGACGAACAGTGCGGCGAACACACGGGTGTTCGACGAACCGAACCGAACTCGAACACTACGGGGGTGGCTCAACACTACAGCTCACCCTCTTTGAATCTTCTTAGCATGCTAAAAGGAGCAGGAAAAAGCAAAACATTTCAGAATTCCACCTTTCCAAGCAGAGAATTGACTGTTTGTGCAATGACATTATGCATAGATTTTAGCCATTGAAAAACATCCTGTTACTCATATACCAGAAATGTTTGAAGGGATTGTCTGAACGCAAACAGATAGCAGCCCACCCTCTTTGAATCTTCTTTAGCATGGTAAAAGTAGCAGTAAAAATCAAAAAATATCAGATTTCCACCTTTCAAAGCAGAGAAATGACTGTTTGTGCAATGACATTATTCATTGATTTTAGTCATTGGAAAACATCCTGTTACTCATATACCAGAAATGTTTGAAGGTATTGGCTGAACGCAAAAATATAGCAGCTCACCCTCTTTGAATCTTCTTTAGCACTCTAAAAGGAGCAGGAAAAAGCAAAAAATTTCAGAATTCCACCTTTCAAGCAGAGAAATGACTGTTTGTGCAATGACATTATTCATTGATTTTAGCCATTGAAAACCGTCCTGTTACTCATATACCAGAAATGGTTGAAGGTATTGGCTGAAAGCAAACAGCAGCTCACCCAAATTGAATCTTCTTTATCATGCTAAAAGGAGCAGGAAAAAGCAAAATAATTTCAGAAATCCACCTTTCAAAGCAGAGAAATTACTGTTTGTGCAATGACATTATTCATTGATTTTTGACATTGAAAACCGTCCTGTTACTCATATACCAGAAATGGTTGAAGGTATTGGCTGAATGAAAACAGAGAGCAAGCTCCCCCTCTTTGAATTTTCTTTAGCATGCTAAAAAGAGCAGGAAAAAGCCAAACATTTCAGAATGCCGCCTTTCCAAGCAGAGAAATTACTGTTTGTGCAATGACATTATTCATTGATTTTAGACATTGAAAACCATCCTCTTACTCATATACAAGAGATGGTTGAAGGTATTGGCTGATCGCAAACAGATAGTAGCTCACTCTCTTTGAATCTTCTTTAGCATGCTAAAGGAGAAGGAAATGGCAAAAAATTTCAGAATTCCACCTTTACAAGCAGAGAAATGATTGTTTGTGCATTGATATGTTTCATTGATTGTAGCCATTGAAAACTGTCCTGCTACCCATATACCAGAAAAGGTTGAAGGCATTAGCTGAACTCAAACAGATAGCAGCGCAACCTCTTTGAATCTTCTTTACCATGCTAAAAGGAGCAGGAAAAAAGCAAAAAAATTCAGAATTCCACCTTTCCAAGCAGAGAAATGACTGTTTGTGCAATGACATTATTCATTGATTTTAGTCATTGAAAACCGTCCTGTTACTTATACACTGTGTTCCAAATTATTATGAAAATAATATTTTCTCAGATTTTCCCAAATTACCTATATGAATTGCAGTCATTGTAATTTTCCAGTCAAATAACTATTAGAGTACAATTGAAAGGTTTTTGTACAAACTGCCTATGATAACAGTATATTTTTTAAAAAATAAAAAACTCAAACTGCTCTCAAAATGCATGTTCCAAATTATTATGCACAGCAGAGTTTTCAACCTTTTCATTTTAATAAAGAACAAAAAAATGGTCATTTTTGAAATTATAAGCATTAGCAGGTTATTAGAAACTGAAATCAAACAGTTTTCAACTCAAAACTTTAGTCTAGGTGATGTTACATTTTCACATAGGACCCCTTGTTCGAAAGGAGCTTCTGAACTCTCTCGACCATTGAATTTGTCAGGTTTTGGATGCTTTCTGCTTCAATTGTTTTGCATGAGGACAGAATACCCTCCCAGAGCTGTTGCTTAGATGTGAACTGCCTCCCGCCATCATAGACACTCCTTTTGATGATGCTCCAGAGGTTCTGAATGGGGTAGAGGTCAGGGGAGCATGGGGGTCACACCATAAGTTTGTCCCCTTTTATGCCCATATCAGCCAGAGATGCAGATGTTTTATGTGCAGCATGAGACGGGGCATTATCATGCATGAAATGATCTCGATGGTCCAGATGGATGGAGTGGAGGATGGCTGGTTGATGGACACCCCATGAAAACACGGCTACGGCGCTAACAAGGAGGAGGTGGAGTAATGTTTTGGGCTGGAATCATGGGGAGAGAGATTGTCGGCCCTTTTAGGATCCCTGAAGGGGTAAAGATGAACTCCATAATGTATGTTGAGTTTCTCAAACAGCACTTCCTTCCATGGTTCAAGAAGAAGAACCGTGTATTCCATAGCAAGATCATTTTCATGCATGATAATGCCCCGTCTCATGCTGCACATAACACATCTGCATCTCTGGCTGCTAAGGGCATAAAATGGACAAACTTATGGTGTGGCACCCATGCTCCCCTGACCTCAACAACATTGAGATCCTCTGGAGCATCATAAAAAGGAGTGTCTATGATGGTGGGAGGCAGTTCACATCTAAGCAACAGCTCTGGGAGGTTATTCTGTCCTCATGCAAAACAATTAAAGCAGAAACCACACAAAACCTGACAAATTCAATGGACGAGAGAGTTCAGAAGCTCCTTTCGAACAAGCGGTCCTATGTGCAAATGTAACATCACCTAGACTAAAGTTTTGAGTTGAAAACTGTTTGATTTCAGTTTGTAATAACCTGCTAATGCTTATAGTTTCAAAAATTACCATTTTTTTGTTCTTTATTAAAATGAAAAGGTTGAAAACTCTGCTGTGCATAATAATTTGGAACATGCATTTTGAGTGCAGTTTGAGTTTTTATTTTTTTTAAAATATACTGTTATCATAGGCAGTTTGTACAAAAACCTTTCAATTGTACTCTAATAGTTATTTGACTGGGAAATTACAATGACTGCAATTCATATAGGTAATTTGGGAAAATCTGAGAAAATATTATTTGCATAATAATTTGGAACACAGTGTATACCAGAAATGGTTGAAGGAATTGGCTGAACACAAACAGATAGCAGCTCACCCTCTTTGAATCTTCTTTAGCATGCTAAAAAGAGCAGGAAAAAGCAAAAAATTTCAGAATTCCACCTTTCAAAGCAGAGAAATGACTAATTGTGCAATGACATTATTCATTGATTTTAGCCATTGAAATTCGCCCTGTTTCTCATATACCAGAAATGGTTGAAGGTATTGGCTGAAAGCAAACAGACAGCAACTCACCCTCTTTGAATCTTCTTTAGCACGCTAAAGGGAGCAGGAAAAAGCAAAAAAAATTTAGAATTCCACCTTTCCAAGGAGAGAAATGACTTTGTGAAATGACATTATTCATTGATTTTAGAAATTGAAAAACATCCTGTTACTCATATACCAGAAATAGTTCAAGTTATTGGCTTAAAGCAAACAGATAGCAGCTCACCCTCCTTGAATATTCTTTAGCATGCTTAAAGGAGCAAGAAAATCAAAAAATTTCAGAATTCCACCTTTCCAAGCAGAGAAATGACTGCTTGTGCAATGACATTATTCATTGATTTTAGCCATTGAAAACCGTCCTGTTACTCATATACCAGATATGGTTGAAGGTATAGGCTGAAAGCAAACAGATAGCAGCTCACCCTCTTTGAATCTCTTTAGCATGCTAAAAGGAGTAGGAAATAGCAAAACATTTTTAGAATTCCACCTTTCCAAGCAGAGAAATGACTGATTGTGCAATGATATTATTCATTGATTTTAGCCATTGAAAACCGTCCTGTCACTCCTATAGAAGAAATTGTTGAAGATATTGGCTGAACGCAAACAGATAGCAGTTCACCCTCTTTGAATCTTCTTTAGCATGCTAAAAGTAGCAGGAAAAAGCAAAAAATATCAGATTTCCACCTTTCAAAGCAGAGAAATGACTGTTTATGCAATTACATTATTCATTGATTTTAGGCATTGAAAAACATCCTGTTACTCATATACCAGAAATGTTTGAAGCTATTGGCTGAACGCAAACAGATAGCAGCTCACCCTCTTTGAATCTTCTTTAGCACTCTAAAAGGAGCAGGAAAAAGCAAAAAAATTCAGAATTCCACCTTTCCAAGCAGAGAAATGACTATTTTTGCAATGACATTATTCATTGATTTTAGCCATTGAAAACCGTCCTGTTACTCATATACCAGAAATGTTTGAAGGTATTGGCTGAGCGGAAACAGATAGCAGCTCACCCTCTTTGAATCTTCTTTTGCATGCTAAAAGAAGCAGGAAAAAGCAAAATAATTTCAGAATTCCACCTTTCCAAGCAGAGAATTGACTGTTTGTCCAATGACATCATTCATTGATTTTAGACATTAAAAACCGTCCTGTTAATCATATAGCAGAAATTGTTGAAGGTATTGGCTGAATGCAAACAGACAGCAGCTCAACCTCTTTGAATCTTCTTAGAATGCTAAAAGGAACAGGAAAAAGCAAAACATTTCAGATTTCCACTTTTCAAAGCATAGAAATGACTGTTTGTGCAATGACATTATCCATTGATTTTAGCCATTGAAAAACGTCCTGTTACTCATATACCAGAAATGGTTGAAGGTATTTGCTTAACTTAAACAGATAGCAGCTCACCCTCTTTGAATCTTCTTTAGCATGCTAAAAGGAGTAGGAGATAGCAAAACATTTTTAGAATTCCACCTTTCCAGGCAGAGAAATGACTGTTTGTGCAATGACATTTTTCACTGATTTTAGCTATTGAAAAACGTGCTGTTACTCATATACAACAAATGGTTGAAGGTATTGGGTGAACGTAAACAGGTAGCTGCTCAACCTCTTTGAATCTACTTTAGCATGCTAAAAGTAGCAGGAAAAAGCAAACAATTTCAGATTTCCACCTTTCAAAGCATAGAAATTACTGTTTGTGCAATGACATTATCCATTGATTTTAGCCATTGAAAAACGTTCTGTTACTCATATACCAGAAATGGTTGAAGCTATTGGCTTAACGTAAACAGATAGCAGCTCACCCTCTTTGAATTTTCTTTAGCATGCTAAAAGGAGTAGGAGTTAGCAAAACATTTTGAGAATTCCACCTTTCCAAGCAGAGAAATGACTGTTTGTGCAATGATATTATTCATTGATTTTAGCCATTGAGAACCGTCCTGTCACTCCTATACCAGAAATTGTTGAAGATATTGGCTGAACGCAAACAGATAGCAGTTCACCCTCTTTGAATCTTCTTTAGCATGCTAAACGTAGCAGGAAAAAGCAAAAAATATCAGATTTTCACCTTTCAAATCAGAGAAATGACTGTTTATGCAATTACATTATTCATTGATTTTAGTCATTGAAAAACATCCTGTTACTCATATACCAGAAATGTTTGAAGGCATTGGCTGAACGCAAACAGATAGCAGCTCACCCTCTTTGAATCTTCTTTAGCACTCTAAAATGAGCAGGAAAAAGCAAAAAAAATCAGAATTCCACCTTTCCAAGCAGAGAAATGACTATTTGTGCAATGACATTATTCATTGATTTTAGCCATTGAAAACCGTCCTGTTACTCATATACCAGAAATGGTTGAAGGTATTGGCTGAGCGCAAACAGTAGCAGCTCACCCTCTTTGAATCTTCTTTTGCATGCTAAAAGAAGCAGGAAAAAGCAAAATAATTTCAGAATTCCACCTTTCCAAGTAGAGAAATTTCTGTTTGTGCAATGACATTATTCATTGATTTTAGACATTGAAAACCGTCCTGTTACTCATATACCCAAAATGGTTGAAGGTATTGGTTGAATGCAAACAGATAGCAGCTCCCCCTCTTTGAATCTTCTTTAGCATGCTAAAAAGTGCAGGAAAAAGCAAAACTTTTCAGAATTCCACCTTTCCAAGCAGAGAATTGACTGTTTGTCCAATGACATCATACATTGATTTTAGACATTAAAAACCATTCTGTTACTCATATACCAGAAATAGTTGAAGGTATTGGGTGAAAGTAAACAGGTAGCAGCTCACCCTCTTTGAATCTTCTTTAGCATGCTAAAAGTAGCAGGAAAAAGCAAAAAATTTCAGATTTCCACCATTCAAAGCATAGAAATGACTGTTTGTGCAATGACATTATTCATTGATTTTAGCCATTGAAAAACGTCCTGTTACTCATATACCAGAAATCGTTGAAGGTATTGGCTTAGCGTAAACAGATAGCAGCTCACCCTCTTTAAATCTTCTTTAGCATGCTAAAAGGAGTAGGAAATAGCAAAACATTTTTAGAATTCCAAATTTCCAAGCAGAGAAATGACTGTTTGTGCAATGACATTATTCACTGATTTTAGCCATTGAAAAACGTGCTGTTACTCATATACAATAAATGGTTGAAAGTATTGGGTGAACGTAAACAGGTAGCTGCTCACCCTCTTTGAATCTTCTTTAGCATGCTAAAAGTAGCAGGAAAAAGCAAAAAATTTCAGATTTCCACCTTTCAAAGCATAGAAATTACTGTTTGTGCAATGACATTATTCATTGATTTTAGTCATTGAAAAACGTCCTGTTACTCATATACCAGAAATGGTTGAAGCTATTGGCTTA
The DNA here is from genome assembly GCF_046119375.1 of Phyllobates terribilis. Classification (NCBI taxonomy): domain Eukaryota; kingdom Metazoa; phylum Chordata; class Amphibia; order Anura; family Dendrobatidae; genus Phyllobates; species Phyllobates terribilis. The sequence goes on along the minus strand of NW_027362771.1, from coordinate 4,763,057 downwards.
ACGTAAACAGATAGCAGCTCACCCTCTTTGAATCTTCTTTAGCATGCTAAAAGGAGTAGGAAATAGAAAAACATTTTTAGAATTCCACCTTTCCAAGCAGAGAAATGACTGTTTGTGCAATGACATTGTGCATTGATTTTAGACATTGAAAATCATCCTGTTACTCATATGCAAGAGATGGTTGAAGGTATTGGCTGAACGCAAACAGATAGCAGCTCACCCTCTTTGAATCTTTTTTAGCATGCAAAAAGGAGCAGGAAAAAGCAAAAAATTTCAGAATTCCACCTTTCCAAGCTGAGAAATGACTGTTTGAGCAATGACATTATTCATTGATTTTAGACATTGAAAACCATCCTGTTACTCATAAACAAGAGATGGTTGAAGGTATTGGCTGAACGCAAACAGATAGCAGCTCACCCTCTTTGAATCTTCTTTAGCATGCTAAAAAGAGCAGGAAAAAGCAAAAAATTTCAGAATTCCACCTTTCCAAGCAGAGAAATGACTGTTTGTGCAATGACATTATTCATTGATTTTAGCCATTGAAAAACGCCCTGTTACTCATATACCAGAATTGGGTGAAGGTATTGGCAAAATGCAAAAAGATAGCAGCTCACCCTCTTTGAAACTTCTTTAGCATGCTAATAGGAACAGGAAAAAGCATAAAAAATTCAGATTTCCACCTTTCCAAGCAGAGAAAAGACTGTTTGTGCAATGACATTATTCATTGATTTTAGCCATTGAAAAACGTCCTATTACTCATATACCAGAAAAGGTTGAAGGCATTAGCTGAACTCAAACAGATAGCAGCGCAACCTCTTTGAATCTTTTTTAGCATGCTAAAAGGAGCAGGAAAAAGCAAAAAAATTCAGAATTCCACCTTTCCAAGCAGAGAAATGTCTGTTTGTGCAATGACATTATTCATTGATGTTAGACAATGAAAACCATCATGTTACTCATATACCAGAAATGGTTGAAGGTATTGGCTGAATGCAAACAGATAGCAGCTCCCCCTCTTTGAATCTTCTTTAGCATTCTAAAAAGTGCAGGAAAAAGCAAAACATTTCAGAATTCAACCTTTCCAAGCAGAGAATTGACTGTTTGTCCAATGACATTATTCTTTGATTTTAGCCATTGAAAAACGTGCTGTTACTCATATACCAGAAATGGTTGAAGGTATTGGGTGAACGTAAACAGGTAGCTGCTCACAATCTTTGAATCTTCTTTAGCATGCTAAAAGTAGCAGGAAAAAGCAAAAGATTTCAGATTTCCACCTTTCAAAGCAGAGAAATGACTGTTTGTGCAATGACATTATTCCTTGATTTAAGCCATAGAAAAACGTCCTGTTATTCATAAACCAGAAATGGTTGAAGGTATTGGCTTAACATAAACAGATAGCAGCTCACCCTCTTTGAATCTTCTTTAGCATGCGAAAAGGAGTAGGAAATATCAAAACATTTTTAGAATTCCACCTTTCCAGGCAGAGAAATGACTGTTTGTGCAATGACATTATTCATTGATTTTAGCCATTGAAAAACGTCCTGTTACTCATATACCAGAAATGGTTGAAGGTATTGGCTTAACGTAAACAGATAGCAGCTCACCCTCTTTGAATCTTCTTTAGCATGCTAAAAGGAGTAGGAAATAGCAAAACATTTTTAGAATTCCACCTTTCATAGCAGAGAAATGAATGTTTGTGCAATGACATTATTCATTAATTTTAGGCATTGAAAACAGTCCTGTCACTCCTATACCAGAAATTGTTGAAGGTATTGGCTGAACGCAAACAGATAGCAGCTCACCCTCTATGAATTTTATTTAGCATGCTAAAAGTAGCAGGAAAAAGCAAAAAATAACATATTTCCACATTTCAAAGCAGAGAAATGACTGTTTGTGCAATGACATTATTCATTGATTTTAGGCATTGAAAAACATTCTGTTACTCATATACCAGAAAAGTTTGAAGGTATTGACTGAACACAAACAGATTGCAGCTCACCCTCTTTGAATCTTCTTTTGCATGCTAAAAGGAGCAGGAAAAAGCAAAATAATTTCAGAATTCCACCTTTCCAAGCAGGGAAATTTCTGTTTGTGCAATGACATTATTCATTGATTTTAGACATTGAAAACCGTTCTGTTACTCATATACCAGAAATGGTTGAAGGTATTGGCTGAATGCAAACAGATAGCAGCTCCCCCTCTTTGAATCTTCTTTAGCATGCTAAAAAGAGCAGGAAAAAGCAAAACATTTCAGAATTCCACCTTTCCAATCAGAGAATTGACTGTTTGTCCAATGACATCATTCATTGATTTTAGACATTAAAAACCGTCCTGTTACTCATATAGGAGAAATTGTTGAAGGTATTAGCTGAATGCAAACAGACAGCAGCTCACCCTCTTTGAATCTTCTTTGAATGCTAAAAGGAGCAGGAAAAAGTGAAACATTTCAGAATTCTACCTTTCCAAGCAGAGAATTGACTGTTTGTGCATTGACATTATTCATACATTTTAGCCATTGAAAACCATCCTGTTACTTTTATACCAGAAATGGTCGACGGTATTGGCTGAACGCAAGCAGATAGCAGCTCACCCTCTTTGAATCTTCTTTTGCATGGTAAAAGGAGCAGGAAAAAGGAAAAAATTTCAGAATTCCACCTTTCAAAGTAGAGAATTTACTGTTTGTGCAATGACATTATTCATTGATTTTAGCCATTGAAAAAAGTGCTGTTACTTATATACCAGAAATGGTTGAAGATATTGGGTGAACGTAAACACGTAGCAGCTCACCCTCTTTGAATCTTCTTTAGCATGCTAAAAGGAGGAGGAAAGAGCAAAACATTTTTAGAATTCCACCTTTCCAAGCAGAGAAATGACTGTTTGTGCAATGACATTATTCTTTGATTTTAGCCATTGAAAAACGTGCTGTTACTCATATACAATAAATGGCTGAAGGTATTGGGTGAACGTAAACAGGTAGCAGCTCACCCTCTTTGAATCTTCTTTAGCATGCTAAAAGTAGCAGGAAAAAGCAAAAAAGTTCAGATTTCCACCTTTCAAATCATAGAAATGACTGTTTGTGCAATGACATTATTCATTGATTTTAGCCATTGAAAAACGTCCTGTTACTCATATATCAGAAATGGTTGAAGGTATTGGCTTAACGTAAAGAGATAGCATCTCACCCTCTTTGAATCTTCTTTACCATGCTAAAAGTAGAAGGAAAAAGCTAAAAATATCAGATTTCCACCTTTCAAAGCAGAGAAATGACTGTTTGTGCAATGACATTATTCATTGATAATTGCCATTGAAAACCGTCCTGTTACTCATATACCAGAAATGTTTGAAGGTATTGTCTGAACGCAAACAGATAGCAGCTCACCCTCTTTGAATCTACTTTAGCATGCTAAACGTAGCAGTAAAAAGCAAAAAATATCAGATTTCCACCTTTCAAAGCAGAGAAATGACTGTGCAATGATATTATTCATTGATTTTAGCCTTTGAAAAACATCCTGTTACTCATATACCAGAAATGTTTGAAGGTATTGGCTGTACGCAAACAGATAGCAGCTCACCCTCTTTGAATCTTCTTTAGCACACTAAAAGGAGCAGGAAAAAGCAAAAAATTTCAGAATTCCACATTTGCAAGCAGAGAAATGACTGTTTCTGCAATGACATTATTCATTGATTTTAGCCATTGAAAACCGTCCTGTTACTCATATACCAGAAATGGTTGAAGGTATTGGCTGAATGCAAACAAATACCAGCTCCCCCTCTTTGAATCTTCTTTAGCACTCTAAAAGGAGCAGGAAAAAGCAAAAAATTTCAGAATTCCACATTTGCATGCAGAGAAATGACTGTTTGTGCAATGACATTATTCATTGATTTTAGACATTGAAAACCGTCCTGTTACTCATATACCAGAAATGGTTGAAGGTATTGGCTGAATGCAAACAGGTAGCAGCTCCCCCTCTTTGAATCTTCTTTAGCATGCTAAAAAGAGCAGGAAAAAGCAAAACATTTCAGAATTCCAACTTTCCATGCCGAGAATTGACTGTTTGTGCAATGACATTATTCATTCAATTTAGCCATTGAAAACCGTCCTGTTACTCATATGCCAGAAATGGTTGAAGGTACTGGCTTAACTTAAACAGATAGCAGCTCACCCTCTTTGAATCTTCTTTAGCATGCTAAAAGTAGCAGGAAAAAGCAAAATCATTTCAGAATTCCACCTTTCCAAGCAGAGAAATGACTGTTTGTGCAATGACATTATTCATTGATTTTAGACATTGAAAACCGTCCTGTTACTCATATACCAGAAATGGTTGAAGGTATTGGCTGAATGCAAACAGATAGCAGCTCACCCTCTTTGAATCTTCTTTAGCATGCTAAAAAGAGTAGGAAAAAGCAAAACATTTCAGAATTCCACCTGTCCAAGCAAAGAATTGACTGTTTGTGCAATGACATTATTCATTCATTTTAGCCATTGAAAACCGTCCTGTTACTCATATGCCAGAAATGGTTGAAGGTACTGGCTTAACGTAAACAGATAGCAGCTCACCCTCTTTGAATCTTCTTTAGTATGCTAAAAGGAGGAGGAAATAGCAAAACATTTTTAGAATTCCACCTTTCCAAGCAGAGAAATGACTGTTTGTGCAATGACATTATTCATTGATTTTAGCCATTGAAAACCGTCCTGGCACTCCTATACCAGAAATTGTTGAAGATATTTAACTGAACGCAAACAGATAGCAGCTCACCCTCTTTGAATCTACTTTAGCATACTAAACGTAGCAGTAAAAAGCAAAAAATATCAGATTTCCACCTTTCAAAGCAGAGAAATGACTGTGCAATGACATTATTCATTGATTTTAGCCTTTGAAAACCATCCTGTTACTCATATACCAGAAATGTTTGAAGCTATTGGCTGTACGCAAACAGATAGCAGCTCACCCTCTTTGAATCTTCTTTAGCACTCTAAAAGGAGCAGGAAAAAGCAAAAAATTTCAGAATTCCACATTTGCATGCAGAGAAATGACTGTTTGTGCAATGACATTATTCATTGATTTTAGACATTGAAATCCGTCCTGTTACTCATATACCAGAAATGGTTGAAGGTATTGTCTGAATGCAAACAGGTAGCAGCTCCCCCTCTTTGAATCTTCTTTAGCATGCTAAAAAGAGCAGGAAAAATCAAAACATTTCAGAATTCCACCTTTCCATGCCGAGAATTGACTGTTTGTGCAATGACATTATTCATTCATTTTAGCCATTGAAAACCGTTCTGTTACTCATATGCCAGAAATGGTTGAAGGTACTGGCTTAACTTAAACAGATAGCAGCTCACCCTCTTTGAATCTTCTTTAGTATGCTAAAAGGAGGAGGAAATAGCAAAACATTTTTAGAATTCCACCTTTCCAAGCAGAGAAATGACTGTTTGTGCAATGACATTATTCATTGATTTTAGCCATTGAAAACCGTCCTGTCACTCCTATACTAGAAATTGTTGAAGATATTGGCTGAACGCAAACAGATAGCAGCTCACTCTCTTTGAATCTTCTTTAGCATGCTAAAAGTAGCAGGAAAAAGCAAAATCATTTCAGAATTCCACCTTTCCAAGCAGAGAAATGATTGTTTGTGCAATGACATTATTCATTGATTTTAGACATTGAAAACCGTCCTGTTACTCATATACCAGAAATGGTTGAAGGTATTGGCTGAACGCAAACAGATAGCAGCTCACCCTCTTTGAATCTACTTTAGCATGCTAAACGTAGCAGTAAAAAGCAAAAAATATCAGATTTCCACCTTTCAAAGCCGAGAAATGACTGTGCAATGACATTATTCATTGATTTCAGCCTTTGAAAAACATCCTGTTACTCATATACCAGAAATGTTTGAAGGTATTGGCTGTACGCAAACAGATAGCAGCTCACCCTCTTTGAATCTTCTTTAGCACTCTAAAAGGAGCAGGAAAAAGCAAAAAATTTCAGAATTCCACATTTGCAAGCAGAGAAATGACTGTTTGTGCAATGACATTATTCATTGATTTTAGCCATTGAAAACCGTCCTGTTACTCATATACCAGAAATGGTTGAAGGTAATGTCTGAACCCAAACAGATAGCAGCTTACCCTCTTTGAATCTTCTTTGCATGCTAAAAAGAGCAGGAAAAAGCAAAATAAATTCAGAATTCCACCTTTCCATGCAGAGAAATGACTGTTTGTGCAGTGACATTATTCATTGATTTTAGACATTGAAAACCGTCCTGTTACTCATGTGACACCCCAGGCGTCTGGTTGCCACAGTGATAGAGATATTACGTCTGAGAGCAGGTGGGAGGTCCTTTGGTCAGGGATCCTGTGCATGCCACACCTCCTGCCCAGTCTTGGGAGGGGAAGGACTTCCCCTATATAAACCTGGGGCTGAGGCAGGGTAGGGAGTTCTGAGAGGAGAAGACAGGGAGCAGAGCTGCTCTATGGGCTCTGCTCCACAGGCAGGCCCTGTCCAGGGGCCTGAGCCTGGAGTCAAGGAGAGTAGAGACAAGAAACAGCAGAAGCAATACTACTATGAGTCAGGGGCTGGCAGCTGCAGAGCTCGCCCTGACTGAGAAGCTTTCTTACCGGACCCGGCGTCCGAGGCTGTGGGGACTAACTCTTACCCAGCAGCAGAAGCCGACCGGCAGGGGATTTCAGGTCCTCAGGCCCAGAAACCCGAAGGCACGGTCACACGCGTGGGACCAGCACCGCCATCGTGGAGCGGAAGCCATTAGAAGGCCCCGAGTCACCGGCCATACGGGTGAGCACCACACGGTACACTCAGGGACGTGGGCTACTTATATCCGCTTCTAGCAAGGTAGCCAGAAGAGTACAGTCAGTTTGGGAGGCCTACAACTCCGCGTGGCCAGGGGAGATCCCATCTGCTCAAGGACTGACCAGGCCCCGTTTACTAGCAAGTACTCCGGGAGGGTCTATCGTTGTTACCAGTAAAGACCCTGAATTACACCGCACCGTCTCTGAGTGGTTCCTGCTACCCCCATCATCCACATCTGCTGCCCTGAGGCCATACCCCTCCCGTTGGGGGTTATACCATCTATGCTGCACCATCCATCCACCGGCCTCAGCGGACTGTCCTGCAGCGGCAGCTCCATAGCTGCATTCAACGGGTGGCGTAGTCGTCCTACATCTACCGCTGTTACATCGCCGCTCAGTTTGACTCCCTGGGCACGGACCGGGTCACCGCCACGAGACTACAACCCTCAAGAGATCCGGCTCCGGGTAAGCTCCCGCGTGCGCAACGCAGCGCGACACAGGCCCAGGGGCGCGTCACTCATATACCAGAAATGGTTGAAGGTATTGGCTGAATGCAAACACATACCAGCTCCCCCTCTTTGAATCTTCTTTAGCATGCTAAAAAGAGCAGGAAAAAGCAAAACATTTCAGAATTCCACCTTTCCAAGCAAAGAATTGACTCTTTGTGCAATGACATTATTCATTCATTTTAGCCATTGAAAACCGTCCTGTTACTCATATGCCAGAAATGGTTGAAGGTACTGGCTTAACGTAAACAGATAGCAGCTCACCCTCTTTGAATCTTCTTTAGTATGCTAAAAGGAGGAGGAAATAGCAAAACATTTTTAGAATTCCACCTTTCCAAGCAGAGAAATGATTGCTTGTGCAATGACATTATTCATTGATTTTAGCCATTGAAAACCGTCCTGTCACTCCTATACTAGAAATTGTTGAAGATATTGGCTGAACGCAAACAGATAGCAGCTCGCCCTCTTTGAATCTACTTTAGCATGCTAAACGTAGCAGTAAAAAGCAAAAAATATAAGATTTCCACCTTTCAAAGCAGAGAAATGACTGTTTGTGCAATGACATTATTCATTGATTTTAGCCTCTGAAAAACATCCTGTTACTCATATACCAGAAATGTTTGAAGGTATTGGCTGTACACAAACAGATAGCAGATCACCCTCTTTGAATCTTCTTTAGCACTCTAAAAGGAGCAGGAAAAAGCAAAAAATTTCAGAATTCCACATTTGGAAGCAGAGAAATGACTGTTTGTGTAATGACATTATTCATTGATTTTAGCCATTGAAAACCGTCCTGTTACTCATATACAAGAAATGGTTGAAGGTATTGGGTGAACGTAAACACATAGCAGCTCACCCTCTTTGAATCTTCTTTATCATGCTCAAAGTAGCAGGAAAAAGCAAAAAATTTCAGATTTCCACCTTTCAAAGCAGAGAAATGACTGTTTGTGCAATGACATTATTCATTGACTTTAGCCATTGAAATCCGTCCTGTCACTCATATACCAGAAATGGTTGAAGGTTTAGGCTGAATGCAAACAGACAGCAGCTCACCCTCTTTGAATCTTATTTAGCATGCTAAAAAGAGCAGGAAAAAGCAAAAAATTTCAGAATTACACCTTTCCAAGCAGAGAAATTACTGTTTGTGCAATGACATTATTCATTGATTTTAGCCATTGAAAAACGCCCTGTTACTCATATACCAGAATTGGTTGAAGGTATTGGCTGAACGCAAAAAGTTAGCAGCTCACCCTCTTGAAACTTCTTTAGCATGCTAATAGGAACAGGAAAAAGCAAAAAAAATTTCAGATTTCCACCTTTCCAAGCAGAGAATTGACTGTTTGTACAATGACATTATTCATAGATTGTAGCCATTGAAAAACGTCCTATTACTCATATACCAGAAACGGTTGAAGGTATTGGCTTAACGTAAACAGATAGCAGCTCACCCTCTTTGAATCTTCTTTAGCAAGCTAAAAGGAGTAGGAAATAGCAAAACATTTTTAGAATTCACCTTTCCAAGCAGAGAAATGACTGTTTTGCAATGACATTATTCAATGATTTTAGCCATTGAAAACTGTCCTGTCACTCCTATACCAGAGATTCTTGAAGGTATTGGCTGAACGCAAACAGATAGCAGATCACCCTCTTTGAATCTTCTTTAGCATGCTAAAAGTAGCAGGAAAAAGCAAAAAATATCAGATTTCCACCTTTCAAAGCAGAGAAATAACTGTTTGTGCAATGACATTATTCATTGATTTTAGCCATTGAAAAACATCCTGTTACTCATATACCAGAAATGCTGGAAGGTATTGGCTAAGCGCAAACAGATAGCAGCTCACTATCTTTGAATCTTCTTTAGAACTCTAAAAGGAGCAAGAAAAAGTAAACAATTTCAGAATTCCAACTTTCCAAGCAGAGAAATGACTGTTTGTGCAATGACATTATTCATTGATTTTAGCCATTGAAAACTTTCTTGTTACTCATATACCAGAAATGGTTGAAGGTATTGGCTGAACGCAAACAGATAGCAGCTCACCCTCTTTGAATCTTCTTTAGCATGGTAAAAGGAGCAGGAAAAAATAATAATTCAGAATTCCACCTTTCCAAGCAGAGATATGACTGTTTGTGCAATGACATTATTCATTGATTTTAGCCATTGAAAAACGTGCTGTTTTTCATATACCAGAAATGGTTGAAATTATTGGGTGATCGTAAACAGATAGCAGCTCACCCTATTTGAATCTTCTTTAGCATGCTAAAAGTAGCAGGAAAAAGCAAAAAATTTCAGATTTCCACCTTTCAAAGCAGAGAAATGACTGTTTGTGCAATGACATTATTCATTGATTTTAGCCATTGAAAACCGTCCTGTTACTCATATACCAGAAATGGTTGAAAGTATTGGCTGAACGCAAACAGATAGCAGCTTACCCTCTTTGAATCTTCTTTGCATGCTAAAAGGAGCAGGAAAAAGCAAAATAATTTCAGAATTGAACCTTTCCAAGCAGAGAAATGACTGTTTGTGCACTGACATTATTCATAGATTTTAGCCATTGAAAAACGTCCTATTACTCATATACCAGAAACGGTTGAAGGTATTGTCTTAACGTAAACAGATAACAGCTCACCCTCCTTGAATCTTCTTTAGCAAGCTAAAAGATGTAGGAAATAGCAAAACATTTTTAGAATTCACCTTTCCAAGCAGAGAAATGACTGTTTTGCAATGACATTATTGATTGATTTTAGCCATTGAAAACCGTCCTGTCACTCCTATACCAGAAATTGTTGAAGGTATTGGCTGAACTCAAACAGATAGCAGCTCACCCTCTTTGAATCTTTTTTAGCATGCTAAAAGTAGCAGGAAAAAGCAAAAAATATCAGATTTCCACCTTTCAAAGCAGAGAAATAACTGTTTGTGCAATGACATTATTCATTGATTTTAGCCATTGAAAAACATCCTGTTACCCATATACCAGAAATGCTTGAAGGTATTGGCTAAGCGCAAACAGATAGCAGCTCACCCTCTTTGAAACTTCTTTAGCATGCTAAAAGGAGTAGGAAATAGCAAAACATTTTTAAAATTCCACCTTTCCAAGCAGAGAAATGACTGTTTGTGCAATGACATTATTCATTGATTTTAGCCTTTGAAAACCGTCCTGTCACTCCTATACCAGAAATTGTTGAAGATATTGGCTGAACGCAAACAGACAGCAGCTCACCCTCTTTGAATCTTCTTTAGCATGCTAAAAATAGCAGGAAAAAGCAAAATAATTTCAGAATTCCACCTTTCCAATCAGAGAAATGACTGTTTGTGCAATGACATTATTCATTGATTTTAGCCATTGAAAACCGTCCTGTCACTCCTATACCAGAAATTGTTGAAGATATTGGCTGAACGCAAACAGATAGCAGCTCACCCTCTTTGAATCTTCTTTAGCATGCTAAAATTAGCAGGAAAAAGCAAAATAATTTCAGAATTCCACCTTTCCAAGCAGAGAAATGACTGTTTGTGCAATGACATTATTCATTGATTTTAGACATTGAAAACCGTCCTGTTACTCATATACCAGAAATGGTTGAAGGTATTGCCTGAATGCAAACAGGTAGCAGCTCCCCTCTCTTTGAATCTTCTTTAACATGCTAAAAAGAGCAGGAAAAAGCAAAACATTTCAGAATTCCACTTTTCCAAGCGGAGAGTTGACTGTTTGTTCAATGACATTATTCATTGATTTTAGCCATTGAAAAACATCCTGTTACTCATATACCAGAAATGGTTGAAGGTACTGGCTGAACGCAAACAGATAGCAGCTTACCCTCTTTGAATCTTCTTTGCATGCTAAAAGGAGCAGAAAAAAGCAAAATAATTTCAGAAGTGAACCTTTCCAAGCAGAGAAATGACTGTTTGTGTAATGACATTATTCATTGATTTTAGCCATTGAAAACCGTCCTGTTACTCATATACAAGAAATGGTTGAAGGTATTGGGTGAACGTAAACACATAGCAGCTCACCCTCTTTGAATCTTCTTTATCATGCTCAAAGTAGCAGGAAAAAGCAAAAAATTTCAGATTTCCACCTTTCAAAGCAGAGAAATGACTGTTTGTGCAATGACATTATTCATTGACTTTAGCCATTGAAATCCGTCCTGTCACTCATATACCAGAAATGGTTGAAGGTTTAGGCTGAATGCAAACAGACAGCAGCTCACCCTCTTTGAATCTTATTTAGCATGCTAAAAAGAGCAGGAAAAAGCAAAAAATTTCAGAATTACACCTTTCCAAGCAGAGAAATTACTGTTTGTGCAATGACATTATTCATTGATTTTAGCCATTGAAAAACGCCCTGTTACTCATATACCAGAATTGGTTGAAGGTATTGGCTGAACGCAAAAAGTTAGCAGCTCACCCTCTTGAAACTTCTTTAGCATGCTAATAGGAACAGGAAAAAGCAAAAAAAATTTCAGATTTCCACCTTTCCAAGCAGAGAATTGACTGTTTGTACAATGACATTATTCATAGATTGTAGCCATTGAAAAACGTCCTATTACTCATATACCAGAAACGGTTGAAGGTATTGGCTTAACGTAAACAGATAGCAGCTCACCCTCTTTGAATCTTCTTTAGCAAGCTAAAAGTAGTAGGAAATAGCAAAACATTTTTAGAATTCACCTTTCCAAGCAGAGAAATGACTGTTTTGCAATGACATTATTCAATGATTTTAGCCATTGAAAACTGTCCTGTCACTCCTATACCAGAGATTGTTGAAGGTATTGGCTGAACGCAAACAGATAGCAGATCACCCTCTTTGAATCTTCTTTATCATGCTAAAAGTAGCAGGAAAAAGCAAAAAATATCAGATTTCCACCTTTCAAAGCAGAGAAATAACTGTTTGTGCAATGACATTATTCATTGATTTTAGCCATTGAAAAACATCCTGTTACTCATATACCAGAAATGCTTGAAGGTATTGGCTAAGCGCAAACAGATAGCAGCTCACTATCTTTGAATCTTCTTTAGAACTCTAAAAGGAGCAAGAAAAAGTAAACAATTTCAGAATTCCAACTTTCCAAGCAGAGAAATGACTGTTTGTGCAATGACATTATTCATTGATTTTAGCCATTGAAAACTTTCTTGTTACTCATATACCAGAAATGGTTGAAGGTATTGGCTGAACGCAAACAGATAGCAGCTCACCCTCTTTGAATCTTCTTTAGCATGGTAAAAGGAGCAGGAAAAAATAATAATTCAGAATTCCACCTTTCCAAGCAGAGATATGACTGTTTGTGCAATGACATTATTCATTGATTTTAGCCATTGAAAAACGTGCTGTTTTTCATATACCAGAAATGGTTGAAATTATTGGGTGATCGTAAACAGATAGCAGCTCACCCTATTTGAATCTTCTTTAGCATGCTAAAAGTAGCAGGAAAAAGCAAAAAATTTCAGATTTCCACCTTTCAAAGCAGAGAAATGACTGTTTGTGCAATGACATTATTCATTGATTTTAGCCATTGAAAACCGTCCTGTTACTCATATACCAGAAATGGTTGAAAGTATTGGCTGAACGCAAACAGATAGCAGCTTACCCTCTTTGAATCTTCTTTGCATGCTAAAAGGAGCAGGAAAAAGCAAAATAATTTCAGAATTGAACCTTTCCAAGCAGAGAAATGACTGTTTGTGCACTGACATTATTCATAGATTTTAGCCATTGAAAAACGTCCTATTACTCATATACCAGAAACGGTTGAAGGTATTGTCTTAACGTAAACAGATAACAGCTCACCCTCCTTGAATCTTCTTTAGCAAGCTAAAAGATGTAGGAAATAGCAAAACATTTTTAGAATTCACCTTTCCAAGCAGAGAAATGACTGTTTTGCAATGACATTATTCATTGATTTTAGCCATTGAAAACCGTCCTGTCACTCCTATACCAGAAATTGTTGAAGGTATTGGCTGAACTCAAACAGATAGCAGCTCACCCTCTTTGAATCTTTTTTAGCATGCTAAAAGTAGCAGGAAAAAGCAAAAAATATCAGATTTCCACCTTTCAAAGCAGAGAAATAACTGTTTGTGCAATGACATTATTCATTGATTTTAGCCATTGAAAAACATCCTGTTACCCATATACCAGAAATGCTTGAAGGTATTGGCTAAGCGCAAACAGATAGCAGCTCACCCTCTTTGAAACTTCTTTAGCATGCTAAAAGGAGTAGGAAATAGCAAAACATTTTTAAAATTCCACCTTTCCAAGCAGAGAAATGACTGTTTGTGCAATGACATTATTCATTGATTTTAGCCTTTGAAAACCGTCCTGTCACTCCTATACCAGAAATTGTTGAAGATATTGGCTGAACGCAAACAGACAGCAGCTCACCCTCTTTGAATCTTCTTTAGCATGCTAAAAATAGCAGGAAAAAGCAAAATAATTTCAGAATTCCACCTTTCCAATCAGAGAAATGACTGTTTGTGCAATGACATTATTCATTGATTTTAGCCATTGAAAACCGTCCTGTCACTCCTATACCAGAAATTGTTGAAGATATTGGCTGAACGCAAACAGATAGCAGCTCACCCTCTTTGAATCTTCTTTAGCATGCTAAAATTAGCAGGAAAAAGCAAAATAATTTCAGAATTCCACCTTTCCAAGCAGAGAAATGACTGTTTGTGCAATGACATTATTCATTGATTTTAGACATTGAAAACCGTCCTGTTACTCATATACCAGAAATGGTTGAAGGTATTGCCTGAATGCAAACAGTTAGCAGCTCCCCTCTCTTTGAATCTTCTTTAACATGCTAAAAAGAGCAGGAAAAAGCAAAACATTTCAGAATTCCACTTTTCCAAGCGGAGAGTTGACTGTTTGTTCAATGACATTATTCATTGATTTTAGCCATTGAAAAACATCCTGTTACTCATATACCAGAAATGTTTGAAGGTATTGGCTGAACGCAAACAGATAGCAGCTTACCCTCTTTGAATCTTCTTTGCATGCTAAAAGGAGCAGAAAAAAGCAAAATAATTTCAGAAGTGAACCTTTCCAAGCAGAGAAATGACTGTTTGTGCAATGACATTATTCATAGATTTTAGCCATTGGAAAACGTCCTATTACTCATATACCAGAAACGGTTGAAGGTATTGGCTTAACGTAAACAGATAGCAGCTCACCCTCTTTGAATCTTCTTTAGCAAGCTAAAAGAAGTAGGAAATAGCAAAACATTTTTAGAATTCACCTTTCTAAGCAGAGAAATGCCTGTTCTGCAATGACATTATTCATTGATTTTAGCCATTGAAAACCGTCCTGTCACTCCTATACCAGAAATTGTTGAAGGTATTGGCTGAACGCAAACAGATAGCAGCTCACCCTCTTTGAATCATTTTTAGCATGCTAAAAGTAGCAGGAAAAAGCAAAAAATATCAGATTTCCACCTTTCAAAGCAGAGAAATAACTGTTTGTGCAATGACATTATTCATTGATTTTAGCCATTGAAAAACCGTCATGTTACTCATATACCAGAAATGCTTGAAGGTATTGGCTAAGCGCAAACAGATAGCAGCGCACCCTCTTTGAATCTTTTTTAGAAGTCTAAAAGTAGCAGGAAAAAGCAAAAAATATCAGACTACCACCTTTCAAAGCAGAGAAATGACTGTTTGTGCAATTTCATTATTCATTGATTTTAGCCATTGAAAACCGTCATGTTACTCATATACCAGAAATGGTTGAAGGTATTGGCTGAAGGCAAACAGATAGCAGCTTACCCTCTTTGAATCTTCTTTGCATGCTAAAAGGAGCAGGAAAAAAAAAATAATTTCAGAATTCAACCTTTCCAAGCAGAGAAATGACTGTTTGTGCAATGAAATTATTCATTGATTTTAGACATTGAAAACCGTCCTGTTACTCATATACCAGAAATGGTTGAAGGTATTGGCTGAATGCAAACAGGTAGCAGCTCCCCCTCTTTGAATCTTCTGTAGCATGCTAAAAAGTGCAGAAAAAGCAAAACATTTTAGAATTCCACCTTTCCAAGCAGAGAAATGACTGTTTGTGCAATGACATTATTCATTGATTTTAGCCATTGAAAACCGTCCTGTCACTCCTATACCAGAAATTGTTGAAGATATTGGCTGAACGCAAACAGATAGCAGCTCACCCTCTTTCAATCTTCTTTAGCATGCTAAAAGTAGCAGGAAAAAGCAAAATAATTTCAGAATTCCACCTTTTCAATCAGAGAAATGACTGTTTGTGCAATGACATTATTCATTGATTTTAGCCATTGAAAACCGTCCTGTTACTCATATACCAGAAATGGTTGAAAGTATTGGCTGAACGCAAACAGATAGCAGCTTACCCTCTTTGAATCTTCTTTGCATGCTAAAAGGAGCAGGAAAAAGCAAAATAATTTCAGAATTGAACCTTTCCAAGCAGAGAAATGACTGTTTGTGCACTGACATTATTCATAGATTTTAGCCATTGAAAAACGTCCTATTACTCATATACCAGAAACGGTTGAAGGTATTGTCTTAACGTAAACAGATAACAGCTCACCCTCCTTGAATCTTCTTTAGCAAGCTAAAAGATGTAGGAAATAGCAAAACATTTTTAGAATTCACCTTTCCAAGCAGAGAAATGACTGTTTTGCAATGACATTATTCATTGATTTTAGCCATTGAAAACCGTCCTGTCACTCCTATACCAGAAATTGTTGAAGGTATTGGCTGAACTCAAACAGATAGCAGCTCACCCTCTTTGAATCTTTTTTAGCATGCTAAAAGTAGCAGGAAAAAGCAAAAAATATCAGATTTCCACCTTTCAAAGCAGAGAAATAACTGTTTGTGCAATGACATTATTCATTGATTTTAGGCATTGAAAAACATCCTGTTACCCATATACCAGAAATGCTTGAAGGTATTGGCTAAGCGCAAACAGATAGCAGCTCACCCTCTTTGAAACTTCTTTAGCATGCTAAAAGGAGTAGGAAATAGCAAAACATTTTTAAAATTCCACCTTTCCAAGCAGAGAAATGACTGTTGGTGCAATGACATTATTCATTGATTTTAGCCTTTGAAAACCGTCCTGTCACTCCTATACCAGAAATTGTTGAAGATATTGGCTGAACGCAAACAGACAGCAGCTCACCCTCTTTGAATCTTCTTTAGCATGCTAAAAATAGCAGGAAAAAGCAAAATAATTTCAGAATTCCACCTTTCCAATCAGAGAAATGACTGTTTGTGCAATGACATTATTCATTGATTTTAGCCATTGAAAACCGTCCTGTCACTCCTATACCAGAAATTGTTGAAGATATTGGCTGAACGCAAACAGATAGCAGCTCACCCTCTTTGAATCTTCTTTAGCATGCTAAAATTAGCAGGAAAAAGCAAAATAATTTCAGAATTCCACCTTTCCAAGCAGAGAAATGACTGTTTGTGCAATGACATTATTCATTGATTTTAGACATTGAAAACCGTCCTGTTACTCATATACCAGAAATGGTTGAAGGTATTGCCTGAATGCAAACAGGTAGCAGCTCCCCTCTCTTTGAATCTTCTTTAACATGCTAAAAAGAGCAGGAAAAAGCAAAACATTTCAGAATTCCACTTTTCCAAGCGGAGAGTTGACTGTTTGTTCAATGACATTATTCATTGATTTTAGCCATTGAAAAACATCCTGTTACTCATATACCAGAAATGGTTGAAGGTATTGGCTGAACGCAAACAGATAGCAGCTTACCCTCTTTGAATCTTCTTTGCATGCTAAAAGGAGCAGAAAAAAGCAAAATAATTTCAGAAGTGAACCTTTCCAAGCAGAGAAATGACTGTTTGTGCAATGACATTATTCATAGATTTTAGCCATTGAAAAACGTCCTATTACTCATATACCAGAAACGGTTGAAGGTATTGGCTTAACGTAAACAGATAGCAGCTCACCCTCTTTGAATCTTCTTTAGCAAGCTAAAAGAAGTAGGAAATAGCAAAACATTTTTAGAATTCACCTTTCTAAGCAGAGAAATGCCTGTTTTGCAATGACATTATTCATTGATTTTAGCCATTGAAAACCGTCCTGTCACTCCTATACCAGAAATTGTTGAAGGTATTGGCTGAACGCAAACAGATAGCAGCTCACCCTCTTTGAATCATTTTTAGCATGCTAAAAGTAGCAGGAAAAAGCAAAAAATATCAGATTTCCACCTTTCAAAGCAGAGAAATAACTGTTTGTGCAATGACATTATTCATTGATTTTAGCCATTGAAAAACCGTCATGTTACTCATATACCAGAAATGCTTGAAGGTATTGGCTAAGCGCAAACAGATAGCAGCGCACCCTCTTTGAATCTTCTTTAGAAGTCTAAAAGTAGCAGGAAAAAGCAAAAAATATCAGATTACCACCTTTCAAAGCAGAGAAATGACTGTTTGTGCAATTTCATTATTCATTGATTTTAGCCATTGAAAACCGTCATGTTACTCATATACCAGAAATGGTTGAAGGTATTGGCTGAAGGCAAACAGATAGCAGCTTACCCTCTTTGAATCTTCTTTGCATGCTAAAAGGAGCAGGAAAAAAAAAATAATTTCAGAATTCAACCTTTCCAAGCAGAGAAATGACTGTTTGTGCAATGAAATTATTCATTGATTTTAGACATTGAAAACCGTCCTGTTACTCATATACCAGAAATGGTTGAAGGTATTGGCTGAATGCAAACAGGTAGCAGCTCCCCCTCTTTGAATCTTCTGTAGCATGCTAAAAAGTGCAGAAAAAGCAAAACATTTTAGAATTCCACCTTTCCAAGCAGAGAAATGACTGTTTGTGCAATGACATTATTCATTGATTTTAGCCATTGAAAACCGTCCTGTCACTCCTATACCAGAAATTGTTGAAGATATTGGCTGAACGCAAACAGATAGCAGCTCACCCTCTTTCAATCTTCTTTAGCATGCTAAAAGTAGCAGGAAAAAGCAAAATAATTTCAGAATTCCACCTTTCCAATCAGAGAAATGACTGTTTGTGCAATGACATTATTCATTGATTTTAGCCATTGAAAACCATCCTGTCACTCCTATGTAGTGTTGAGCCACCCCCGTAGTGTTCGGTTCGGTTCGGTTCGTCGAACACCGGGATGTTCGATGAACTGTTCGTCGAACTGTTCGTCGAACACCGTCGAACACCGTTAAAACCAATGGCAGGCAAACAAAAACACATAGAAACACATAGAAAACACCTGCAAAGGTGTCCAAAAGCTGACAAACTGCTCAGAAGACACTCTCTTTAAAAAAGCCGGCCGGCAAATTCAGCAGCGGCATACACCGATACCCGACAATTTAGACAAGAAGGAATAGAGCATCACACATAGATTAGATAGATAGAAACATGTCAGTCACACATATAAGAAGAACAGTGACAGTGTTGGTTACTGCACTTGTCATTTAGTGTAAAGGATTTATTAAAAAAAATATTAGTGTTTTCATGCACCGTCTCTTTAAAAAAGCCGGCCGGCAATTCAGCATCTGTACCCGACAATTTAGAACAGAAAGAATAGAGCGTCACACATAGATTAGATAGATAGAAACATGTCAGTCACATATATAATAAGTACAGTGATAGTGTTGCTTACTGTACTTGTCATTTAGTGTAAAGGATTTATTTAAAAAAATAATAGTGTTTTCATGCACTGTCTCTTTAAAAAAGCCGGCCGGCAATTCAGCAGCGGTACCCGACAATTTAGAACAGAAAGATAGAGCATCACACATAGATTAGATAGATAGAAACATGTCAGTCACATATATATGAAGTACAGTGATAGTGTTGGTTACTGTACTTGTCATTTAGTATTAAAATAAAGGATTTATTATTAAAAAAATTGGCGTGGGGTTCCCCTTAATTTTAGGCTCTAGCGGAGGTTAAGCAGACGGCTGGGGCAGATGTTTGAAGCCTGGGAAGGGGGTAATACCCACGGAGCTTCCCAGGCTACTAATATCAGCCCCCAGCTGAATACTTAGCCTTTACTAGCTATTAAAATGGGGGACCCCCCCAAAAAAATGACGTGGGGTCCCCCCTAATTTAATAGCTAGCAAAGGCTAGGCAGACAGCTGGGGGCTGATATTAATAGCCCAGGAAGGGAGCCATGAATATTGGCCCCCTCCCAGGCTAGAAACACCAGCCGTCAGCCGCCCCAGAAATGGCGCATTCATAGGATGCGCCAATTCTGGCACTTAGCCTCGCTCTTCCACGCTGCCCTGGTGCGGTGGCAGGGGGTAATAGGGTTGGGGTTGATGTCAGCTTATAATGCCAGCTGACATCAAGCCCAGGTTAGTAATGGAGAGGCGTCTATAAGACACCCCCATTACTAACCCCATAGTCAAAGTTAAAAAAAACACAAACACCCAGAATAAAGTCCTTTAATTGAAATAAAGACACAATCCTTTATTGTTCTAAATTAAACCATACTTACCATCACGCCCATTCCAGCTGAAGCCAACGATCTCCTGCAATAAAAGAAAAATAATAAAGCAACCTCATCCTTACCTTTCCATGGTTCCCACGACAGCTTCAGCTCTGCTACATCGAGATGACAGGCTGGACCGCAGCAGAACGCTGCCATCCAGCCTGTCATCCCGCAGACACTGAGAAGCGCAGGCTTGCTTGCGCTGCTCAGCGTCTCTCTGTGACGACATCCAGATGAGCCGAGTTCATGTCCAATGAACTCGGCTCACCTCATGCACGCTACTGACAGCGTGGGAAAATTCTCACGCTGAAGCGCTGATTGCAGGAGAATTTTCCCACGCTGTCAGTGACGTGCAGGAGGTGAGCTGAGTTCATTGGACATGAGCTCACCTCATGCACATCACTGACAGCGTGGGAGAATTCTCCTGCACTCAGCACTTCAGCGTGAGAATTTTCCCACGCTGTCAGTGACGTGCATGAGGTGAGCCGAGTTCATTGGACATGACCTCGGCTCATCTGGATGCCGTCACAGCGAGACAGTGAGGAGCGCAAGCATGCGTGCGCTTCTCAGTGTCTGCGGGATGACAGACTGGATGGCAGCGTTCTGCTGCGGTCCAGCCAGTCATCTCGATGTAGCAGAGCTGAAGCTGTCGTGGGAACCATGGAAAGGTAAGGATGAGGTTGGTTTATTATTTTTCTTTTATTGCAGGAGATCGTTGGCTTCAGCTGGAATGGGTGTGATGGTAAGTATGGTTTAATTTAGAACAATAAAGAATTGTGTCTTTATTTCAATTAAAGGACTTTATTCTGGGTGTTGTGTTTTTTTTAAATACTTTACTAGAAATTCATGGTGGTCATGTCTAATACTGGCGTGACCCCATGAATTTTGGGCTTGGGGCCAGCTGATAATACCAAGCTGGCCCTAACCCCTTTATTACCCAGTGAGCCACCGCACCAGGGCCCTGGATGAGTTGGGTACAGCGCCAGAAGATGGCGCTTCTATGAACGCGCCATTTTCCGGGGTGGCTGCGGACTGCAATTTGTAGCGGGGGGGGGGCCCAGAAAGCTTGGGCCTCCCTGCGCTGCAGATTCCAGCCCCCAGCTGCCTAGTTGTACCTGGCTGGACACAAAAATAGGGCGAAGCCCCACGTACTTTTTTTTTAATTATTTCATGAAATTCATGAAATAATTAAGAAAAAAAGGCCTTCCCTATATTGTTGTGTCCGGCCAGGTACAAATAGGCAGCTGGTGGTTGGGGGCAGCCCGTTCCTGCCTGCTGTACCTGGCTGGACACAAATATAGTGCGAAGCCCCACTTCAATTTTTTTTAATTATTTCATGAAATTCATGAAATAATTAAGAAAAAAAGGGCTTCCCTATATTGTTGTGTCCGGCCAGGTACAAATAGGCAGCTGGTGGATGGGGGCAGCCCGTTCCTGCCTGCTGTACCTGGCTGGACACAAATATAGTGCGAAGCCCCACTTCAATTTTTTTTAATTATTTCATGAAATTCATGAAATAATTAAGAAAAAAAGGGCTTCCCTATATTGTTGTGTCCGGCCAGGTACAAATAGGCAGCTGGTGGATGGGGGCAGCCCGTTCCTGCCTGCTGTACCTGGCTGGACACAAATATAGTGCGAAGCCCCACTTCAATTTTTTTAAATTATTTCAGGAAATTTATGAAATAATTTAAAAAAAATTGACGTGGGGCTTCGCACTATATTTGTGTCCAGCCAGGTACAGCAGGCAGGAACGGGCTGCCCCCAACCACCAGCTGCCTATTTGTACCTGGTTGGACACAACAATATAGGGAAGCCCTTTTTTTCTTAATTATTTCATGAAATAATTTAAAGAAAATTGACGTGGGGCTTCGCCCTGTTTTTGTGTCCAGCCAGGTACAACTAGGCAGCTGGGGGCTGGAATCCGCAGCGCAGGGAGGCCCAAGCTTTCTGGGCCACCCCCGCTGCAAATTGCAGTCCGCAGCCACCCCGGAAAATGGCGCGTTCATAGAAGCGCCATCTTCTGGCGCTGTACCCAACTCATCCAGGGCCCTGATGCGGTGGCTCACTGGGTAATAAAGGGGTTAGGGCCAGCTTGGCATTATCAGCTGGCCCTAAGCCCGAAATTCATGGGGTCACGCCAATATTAGACATGACCACCATGAATTTCTAGTAAAGTATTTAAAAAAAACACAACACCCAGAAAAAAGTCCTTTAATTGAAATAAACACACAATTCTTTATTGTTCTAAATTAAACCATACTTACCATCACGCCCATTCCAGCTGAAGCCAACGATCTCCTGAAATAAAAGAAAAATAATAAAGCAACATCATCCTTACCTTTCCATGGTTCCCATGACAGCTTCAGCTCTGCTACATCGAGATGACAGGCTGGACCGCAGCAGAACGCTGCCATCCAGCCTGTCATCCCGCAGACACTGAGAAGCGCAGGCTTGCTTGCGCTCCACAGTGTCTCTCTGTGAGGGCATCCAGATGAGCCGAGTTAATGTCCAATGAACTCGGCTCACCTCATGCACGTTACTGACAGCGTGGGAAAATTCTCCTGCACTCAGCGCTTCAGCGTGGGAGAATTCTCACACTGAAGCGCTGAGTGCAGGAGAATTCTCCCACGCTGTCAGTGACGTGCAGGAGGTGAGCTGAGTTCATTGGACATGAGCTCACCTTATGCACGTCACTGACAGCGTGGGAAAATTCTCCTGCACTCAGCGCTTCAGCGGGAGAATTCTCACGCTGAAGCGCTGAGTGCAGGAGAATTCTCCCACGCTGTCAGTGACGTGCATAAGGTGAGCTCATGTCCAATGAACTCAGCTCACCTCCTGCACGTCACTGACAGCGTGGGAGAATTCTCCTGCACTCACCGCTTCAGCTTGAGAATTTTCCCACGCTGTCAGTGACGTGCATGAGGTGAGCCGAGTTCATTGGACATGAACTCAGCTCATCTGGATGTCGTCACAGAGAGACGCTGAGCAGCGCAAGCAAGCCTGCGCTTCTCAGTGTCTGCGGGATGAGAGGCTGGATGGCAGCGTTCTGCTGCGGTCCAGCCTGTCATCTCGATGTAGCAGAGCTGAAGCTGTCGTGGGAACCATGGAAAGGTAAGGATGAGGTTGCTTTATTATTTTTCTTTTATTGCAGGAGATCGTTGGCTTCAGCTGGAATGGGCGTGACGGTAAGTATGGTTTAATTTAGAACAATAAAGGATTGTGTCTTTATTTCAATTAAAGGACTTTATTCTGGGTGTTTGTGTTTTTTTTAACTTTGACTATGGGGTTAGTAATGGGGGTGTCTTATAGACGCCTCTCCATTACTAACCTGGGCTTGATGTCAGCTGGCATTATAAGCTGACATCAACCCCAACCCTATTACCCCCTGCCACCGCACCAGGGCAGCGTGGAAGAGCGAGGCTAAGTGCCAGAATTGGCGCATCCTATGAATGCGCCATTTCTGGGGCGGCTGACGGCTGATGTTTCTAGCCTGGGAGGGGGCCAATATTCATGGCTCCCTTCCTGGGCTATTAATATCAGCCCCCAGCTGTCTGCCTAGCCTTTGCTAGCTATTAAATTAGGGGGGACCCCACGTCATTTCTTTTGGGGGGTCCCCCATTTTAATAGCTAGTAAAGGCTATGTATTCAGCTGGGGGCTGATATTAGTAGCCTGGGAAGCTCCGTGGGTATTACCCCCTTCCCAGGCTTCAAACATCTGCCCCAGCCGTCTGCTTAACCTCCGCTAGAGCCTAAAATTAAGGGGAACCCCACGCCAATTTTTTTTAATAATAAATCCTTTATTTTAATACTAAATGACAAGTACAGTAACCAACACTATCACTGTACTTCATATATATGTGACTGACATGTTTCTATCTATCTAATCTATGTGTGAAGCTCTATTCTGTCTGTTATAAATTGTCGGGTACCGCTGCTGAATTGCCGGCCGGCTTTTTTAAAGAGACGGTGCATGAAAACACTATTATTTTTTTTGATAAATCCTTTACGCTAAATGACAAGTACAGTAAGCAACACTGTCACTGTACTTCGTATATATGTGGCTGACATGTTTCTATCTATCTAATCTATGTATGATGCTCTATTCTGTCTGTTATAAATTGTCGGGTACCGCTGCTGAATTGCCGGCCGGCTTTTTTAAAGAGACAGTGCATGAAAACACTATTATTTTTTTAAATAAATCCTTTACACTAAATGACAAGTACAGTAATCAACACTGTCACTGCACTTCTTATATATGTGACTGACATGTTTCTATCTATCTAATCTATGTGTGATTCTCTATTCCTTCTATTCTAAATTGTCGGGTACCGCTGCTAAATTGCCGGCCGGCTTTCTTAAAGAGACGGTGCATGAAAACACTATTATTTTTTTTGATAAATCCTTTACGCTAAATGACAAGTACAGTAAGCAGCACTTTCACTGTACTTCGTATATATGTGGCTGACATGTTTATATCTATCTAATCTATGTGTGAAGCTCTATTCTTTCGGTTCTAAATTGTTGGGTACAGGTGTATGCCGCTGCTGAATTGCCGGCTTTTCATGTTTCACTGTTGGCACTGTTCCCATCGATTTGGGCAATCACTGTAATGCCACAACCACCATGGCTGTGGCATTACAGTGAGTGGCAGACAATCCCTGCATGATTGGTGCTCTAAATAGCGCCAGACATGCAGGACACGCTTTTGGTGCACGAACAGTTATCGAACATAACCTCGAACAGACGAATTTTTTGCAAATCGTTCGGGTTCGTCGAACAACTCGAACACCGCCCAAAACAGCTCGAATTTGAGATTGGCGAACAGTTCAAGTCGAACACCGCTCATCTCTACTCCTATACCAGAAATTGTTGAAGATATTGGCTGAACTCAAACAGGTAGCAGCGCAACCTCTTTGAATCTTCTTTAGCAAGCTAAAAGGAGCAGGAAAAAGCAAAAAATTTCAGAATTCCACCTTTCCAAGCAGAGAAATGACTGTTTGTTCAATGATATTATTCATTGATTTTAGCCATTGAAAACCGTCCTGTTACTTATATACCAGAAATGGTTGAAGGTATTGGCTGAGCACAAACAGATAGCAGCTCACCCTCTTTGAACCTTCTTTAGCATTCTAAAAGGAGCAGGAAAAATCAAAACATTTCAGAATTCCTCCTTTCCAAGCAGAGAAATGACTATTTGTGTTATGACATTATACATTCATTTTAGCCATTGAATACCGTTCTGTTACTCATATAGCAGAAATGGCTGAAGGTATTGGCTGAATGCAAACAGATAGCAGCTCATCCTATTTGAATCTTCATTAGCATGCCAAAAGGAGCAGGAAAAAGCAAAAAATATCAGATTTCCACCTTTCAAAGCTGAGAAATGACTGTTTGTGCAATGACATTATTCATTGATTTTAGCCATTGAAAAAACATCCTGTTACTCATGTACCAGAAATGTTTGAAGGTATTGGCTGAGCGCAAACAGATAGCAGCTCACCCTCTTTGAATCTTCTTTAGAACTCTAAAAGGAGCAGGAAAAAGCAAAAAATTTCAGAATTCCACCATTCCCAGCAGAGAAGTGACTGTTTGTGCAATGACATTATTCATTGATTTTAGCCATTGAAAACTGTCCTGTTACTCATATTCCAGAAATGGTTGAAGATATTGGCTGAACGCAAACAGATAGCAGCTCACTCTCTTTGAATCTTCTTAGAATGTTAAAAGGAGCAGGAAAAACGCAAACATTTCAGAATTCCATCTTTCCCAGCAGAGAAGTGACTGTTTGTGCAATGATATTATTCATTTATTTTAGCCATTTTTAACCGTCCTGTTACTCATATACCATAAATGGTTGAAGGTATTGGCTGAACGCAAACAGATAGCAGATCACCCTCTTTGAATCTTCTTTAGCATGGTAAAAGGAGCAGGAAAAAAAAATATTTCAGATTTCCACCTTTCAAAGCAGAGAAATGAGTGTTTGTGCAATTACATTATTCATTGATTTTAGCCATTGAAAACCATCCTGTTTCTCATATACTAGAAATGGTTGAAGGTATTGGCTGAACGCAAACAGATAGCAGCTCACCCTCTTTGAATCTTCTTTAGCATGCTAAAAAGAGCAGGAAGAAGCAAAAAATTTCAGAATTCCACCTTTCCAAGCAGAGAAATGAGTGTTTGTGCAATGATATGATTAATTGATTTTAGCCATTGAAAACCGTCCTGTTACCTATATACCAGAAAAGGTTGAAGGCATTAGCTGAACTCAAACAGGTAGCAGCGTAACCTCTTTGAATCTTCTTTAGCAAGCTAAAAGGAGCAGGAAAAAGCAAAAAATTTCAGAATTCCACCTTTCCAAGCAGAGAAATGACTTTGTTCAATGACATTATTCATTGATTTTAGCCATTCAAAACCGTCCTGTTACTTATATACCAGAAATGGTTGAAGGTATTGGCTGAACACAAACAGATAGCAGCTCACCCTCTTTGAACCTTCTTTAGCATTCTAAAAGGAGCAGGAAAAATCAAAACATTTCAGAATTCCTCCTTTCCAAGCAGAGAAATGACTATTTGTGTTATGACATTATACATTCATTTTAGCCATTGAATACCGTTCTGTTACTCATATAGCAGAAATGGTTGAAGGTATTGGCTGAATGCAAACAGATAGCAGCTCATCCTATTTGAATCTTCATTAGCATGCTAAAAGGAGCAGGAAAAAGCAAAAAATGTCAGAATTCCACCTTTCCAAGCAGAGAAATGACTCTTTGTGCAATAACATTATTCATTGATTTTAGCGATTGAAAACTGTCCGGTTACTCATATACCAGAAATGGTTGAAGGTATTGGCTGAACGCAAAGAGATCGCCGCTCACCCTCTTTGAATCTTCTTTAGCATGCTAAAAAGAGCAGGAAAAAGCAAAAAATTTCAGAATTCCACCTTTCCAAGAAGAGAATTTACTGTGCAATGACATTATTCATTGATTTTAGCCATTGAAAACCGTCCTGTTACTCATATACCAGAAATGGTTGAAGGTATTGGGTGAACGCAAACAGATAGCAGCTCACCCTCTTTGAATCTTCTTTAGCATGGTAAAAAGAGCAGGAAAAAGGAAAATATTTCAGAATTCCAACTTTCAAAGCAGAGAAATGACTGTTTGTGCAATAACATTTTTCATTGATTTTAGCCATTGAAAAACGTGCTGTTACTCATATACCAGAAATGGTTGAAGGTATTGGGTAAACATAAACAGATAGCAGCTCACCCTCTTGGAATCTTCTTTAGCATGTTAAAAGTAGCAGGAAAAAGCAAAAAATTTCAGATTTCCACCTTTCAAAGCAGAGAAATGACTGTTTGTCCAATGACATTATTCATTGATTTTAGCCATTGAAAAACATCCTGTTACTCATATACCAGAAATAGTTGAGTGTATTGGCTGAACGCAAACAGAAAGCAACTCAACCTCTTAGAATCTTCTTTAGCACGCTAAAAGGAGCAGGAAAAAGCAAAAAATTTCTGAATTCCACCTTTCCAAGCAGAGAAATGACTGTTTGTGCAATGATATGTTTCATTGATTTTAGCCATTGAAAACCGTCCTGTTACCCATATACCAGAAAAGGTTGAAGGCATTAGCTGAACTCAAACAGATAGCAGCGCAACCTCTTTGAATCTTCTTTAGCATGCTAAAAGGAGCAGGAAAAAGCAAAAAAATTTCAGAATTCCACCTTTCAAGTAGAGAAATGACTATTTGTGTAATGAAATTATTCATTCATTTTAGCCTTTGAATACGTCCTGTTACTCATATAGCAGAAATGGTTGAAGGTATTGGCTGAATGCAAACAGATAGCAGCTCATCCTCTTTGAATCTTGGATAACATGCCAAAAGGAGCAGGAAAAGGCAAAAAATGTCAGAATTCCACCTTTCCAAGCAGAGAAATGACTCTTTGTTCAATAACATTATTCATTGATTTTAGCCATTGAAAACCGTCCTGTTACTCATATACCAGAAATGGTTGAAGGTATTGGCTGAACGCAAAGAGATCGCCGCTCACCCTCTTTGAATCTTCTTTAGCATGCTAAAAAGAGCCGGAAAGAGCAAAAAATTTCAGAATTCCCCCTTTACAAGCAGAGAAATGACTGTTTGTGCAATGACATTATTCATTGATTTTAGCCATTGAAAAACGTGCTGTTACTCATATACCAGAATTGGTTGAAGGTATTGGCTGAACGCAAAAAGATAGCAGCTTACACTCTCTGAAACTTCTTCAGCATGCTAATAGGAGCAGGAAAAAGCAAAACATTTTTAGTATTCCACGTTTCCAAGCAGAGAAATGACTGTATGTGCAATGACATTATTCATTGATTTTAGCCATTGAAAACCGTCCTGTCACTCCTATACCAGAAATTGTTGAAGGTATTGGCTGAGTGCAAACAAATAGCAGCTCACCCTCTTTGAATCTTCTTTAGCAAGGTAAAAGGAGCAGGAAAAAAAAAATTCAGAATTCCACCTTTCAAAGCAGAGAAATGACTGTTTGTGCAATGACATTATTCATTGATTTTAGCCATTGAAAAATGTGCTGTTACTCATATACCAGAAATGGTTGAAAGAATTGGGTGAACGTAAATAGATAGCAGCTCACCCTCTTTGAATCTTCTTTATCATGCTAAAAGTAGCAGGAAAAAGCAAAAAATTTCAGAATTCCACCTTTCAAGTAGAGAAATGACTGTTTGTGTAATGAAATTATTCATTCATTTTAGCCTTTGAATAGCGTCCTGTTACTCATATAGCAGAAATGGTTGAAGGTATTGGCTGAATGCAAAAAGATACCAGCTCATCCTCTTTGAATCTTGGATAGCATGCCAAAAGGAGCAGGAAAAGGCAAAAAATGTCAGAATTCCACCTTTCCAAGCAGAGAAATGACTCTTTGTTCAATAACATTATTCATTGATTTTAGCCATTGAAAACCGTCCTGTTACTCATATACCAGAAATGGTTGAAGGTATTGGCTGAACGCAAAGAGATCGCCGGTCACCCTCTTTGAATCTTCTTTAGCATGCTAAAAAGAGCCGGAAAAAGCAAAAAATTTCTGAATTCCACCTTTCCAAGCAGAGAAATGACTGTTTGTGCAATGGCATTATTCATTGATTTTAGCCATTGAAAACCGTCCTGTTACTCATATACCAGAAATGGTTGAAGGTATAGGCTAAATGCAAAGAGATAGCAGCTCACCCTCTTTGAATCTTCATTAGCATGCTAATAGGAGCAGGAAAAAGCAAAAAAATTTCAGATTTCCACCTTTCCAAGCAGAGAAATGATTGTTTGTGCAAAGACATTATTCATAGATTTTAACCATTGAAAAACGTCCTGTTACTCATATACCAGAAATGGTTGAAGGTATTGGCTTAACGTAAACAGATAGCAGCTCACCCTCTTTGCATCTTCTTTATCAAGCTAAAAGGAGTAGGAAATAGCAAAACATTTTTAGAATTCCACCTTTCCAAGCAGAGAAATGACTGTTTGTGCAATGAGATTATTCATTGATTTTAGCCATTGAAAACCATCCTGTCACTTCTATATCAGAAATTGTTGAAGGTATTGGCTGAACGCAAACAGATAGCAGCTCACCCTCTTTGAATCTTCTTTAGCATGCTTAAAGTAGCAGGAAAAAGCAAAAAATATCAGATTTCCACCTTTCAAAGCAGAGAAATGACTGCGCAATGACATTATTCATTGATTTTAGCCATTGAAAAACATCCTGTTACTCATATACCAGAAATGTTTGAAGGTATTGGCTGAGCGCAAACAGATAACAGATCACCCTCTTTGAATCTTCTTTAGAACTCTAAAAGGAGCAGGAAAAAGCAAAAAATTTCAGAATTCCACCTTTCCAAGCAGAGAAATGACTGTTTGTGCCATGACATTATTCATTGATTTTAGCCATTGAAAACTGTCCTGTTACTCATATACCAGAAATGGTTGAAGGTATTGGCTGAACGCAAACCGATAGCAGCTCACCCTCTTTGAATCTTCTTAGAATGCTAAAAGGAGCAGGAAAAAGCCAAACATTTCAGAATTCCACCTTTCCAAGCAGAGATTTGACTGTTTATGCAATGACATTATTCATTCATTTTAGCCATTTTAAACCGTCCTGTTACTCATATACCAGAAATGGTTGAAGGTATTTTTCTGAACGCAAACAGATAGCAGCTCACCCTCTTTGAATCTTCTTTAGCATGCTAAAAGTAGCAGGAAAAAGCAAAAAATTTCAGAATTCCACCTTTCCAAGCAGAGAAATGACTGTTTGTGCCATGACATTATTCATTGATTTTAGCCATTGAAAACTGTCCTGTTACTCATATACCAGAAATGGTTGAAGGTATTGGCTGAACGCAAACCGATAGCAGCTCACCCTCTTTGAATCTTCTTAGAATGCTAAAAGGAGCAGGAAAAAGCCAAACATTTCAGAATTCCACCTTTCCAAGCAGAGATTTGACTGTTTATGCAATGACATTATTCATTCATTTTAGCCATTTTAAACCGTCCTGTTACTCATATACCAGAAATGGTTGAAGGTATTGGCTTAACGTAAACAGATAGCAGCTCACCCTCTTTGAATCTTCTTTATCAAGCTAAAAGGAGTAGGAAATAGCAAAACTTTTTTAGAATTCCACCTTTCCAAGCAGTGAAATGACTGTGCAATGAGATTATTCATTGATTTTAGCCATTGAAAACCATCCTGTCACTCCTATATCAGAAATTGTTGAAGGTATTGGCTGAACGCAAACAGATAGCAGCTCACCCTCTTTTAATCTTCTTTAGCATGCTTAAAGTAGCAGGAAAAAGCAAAAAATATCAGATTTCCACCTTTCAAAGCAGAGAAATGACTGCGCAATGACATTATTCATTGATTTTAGCCATTGAAAAACATCCTGTTACTCATATACCAGAAATGTTTGAAGGTATTGGCTGAGCGCAAACAGATAGCAGCTCACCCTCTTTGAATCTTCTTTAGAACTCTAAAAGGAGGAGGAAAAAGCTAAAAATTTCAGAATTCCACCTTTCCAAGCAGAGAAATGACTGTTTGTGCAATGACATTATTCATTCCTTTTAACCATTTTGAACCGTCCTGTTACTCATATACCAGAAATGGTTGAAAGTATTGGATGAACGTAAACAGATAGCAGCTTACCCTCTTTGAATCTTCTTTAGCATGCTAAAATTAGCAGGAAAAAGCAAAAAATTTCAGATTTCCACCTTTCAAAGCAGAGAAATGACTGTTTGTGCAATGACATTATTCATTGATTTTAGCCATTGAAAAACGTCCTGTTACGCATATACCAGAAATGGTTGAAGGTATTGGCTGAAAGCAAACAGTTAGCAGCTCCCCCTCTTTGAATCTTCTTTAGCTTGCTAAAAAGAGCAGGAAAAAGCAAAAAATTTCAGAATTCCTCCTTTCCAAGAAGAGAAATGACTGTTTGTGCAATGAAATTATTCATTGATTTTAGCCATTGAAAACCATCCTGTTACTCATGTACCAGAAATGGTTGAAGGTATTGGTTGAATGCAAACAGATAGTAGCTCACCCTCTTTGTATCTTCTTTAGCATGCCAAAAAGAGCAGGAAAAAGCAAAACATTTCAGAATTCCACCTTTCCAAGCAGAGAAATGACTGTTTGTGCAATGACATTATTCATTGATTTTAGCCCTTGAAAAACGTCCTGTTACTCATATACCAGAATTGGTTGAAGGTATTGGCTGAACGCATAAAGATAGCAGCTCACCCTCTTTGAATCTTCATTAGCATGCTAATAGGAGCAGGAAAAAGCAAAAAAATTTCAGATTTCCACGTTTCCAAGCAGAGAAATGATTGTTTGTGCAAAGTCATTATTCATAGATTTTAGCCATTGAAAAACGTCCTGTTACTCATATACCAGAAATGGTTGAAGGTATTGGCTTAAAGTAAACAGATAGCAGCTCACCCTCTTTGCATCTTCTTTATCAAGCTAAAAGGAGTAGGAAATAGCAAAACATTTTTAGAATTCCACCTTTCCAAGCAGAGAAATGACTGTTTGTGCAATGACATTATTCATTGATTTTAGCCATTGAAAACCATCCTGTCACTCCTATATCATAAATTGTTGAAGGTATTGGCTGAACGCAAACAGATAGCAGCTCACCCTCTTTGAATCTTCTTTAGCATGCTTAAAGTAGCAGGAAAAAGCAAAAAATATCAGATTTCCACCTTTCAAAGCAGAGAAATGACTGCGCAATGACATTATTCATTGATTTTAGCCATTGAAAAACATCCTGTTACTCATATACCAGAAATGTTTGAAGGTATTGGCTGAGCGCAAACAGATAGCAGCTCACCCTCTTTGAATCTTCTTAGAATGCTTAAAGGAGCAGGAAAAAGCCAAACATTTCAGAATTCCACCTTTCCAAGCAGAGATTTGACTGTTTATGCAATGACATTATTCATTCATTTTAGCCATTTTAAACCGTCCTGTTACTCATATACCAGAAATGGTTGAAGGTATTGGCTGAACGCAAACAGATAGCAGCTCACCCTCTTTGAATCTTCTTTAGCATGGTAAAAGGAGCTGGAAAAAAAAATATTTCAGAATTCCACCTTCCAAAGCAGAGAAATGACTGTTTGTGGAAAGACATTATTCATTGATTTTAACCATTGAAAAACATGCTGTTACTCATATACCAGAATTGGTTGAAAGTAATGGGTGAACGTAAACAGATAGCAGCTTACCCTCTTTGAATCTTGTTTAGCATGCTAAAAATAGCAGGAAAAAGCAAAAAATTTCAGATTTCCACCTTTCAAAGCAGAGAAATGACTGTTTGTGCAATGACATTATTCATTGACTTAACCATTGAAAAACGTCCTGTTACTCATATACCAGAAATGGTTGAAGGTATAGGCTAAATTTAAAGAGATAGCAGCTCACCCTCTTTGAATATTCTTTAGCATGCTAAATAGAGCAGGAAAAAGCAAAAAATTTCAGAATTCCCCCTTTACAAGCAGAGAAATGACTGTTTGTGCAATCACATTATTCATTGATTTTAGCCATTGAAAAACGTCCTGTTACTCATATACCAGAATTGGTTGAAGGAATTGGCTGAATGCAAAAAGATAGCAGCTCACCCTCTCTGAAACTTCTTTAGCATGCTAATAGGAGCAGGAAAAAGCAAAAAAATTTCAGATTTCCACCTTTCCAAGCTGAGAAATGACTCTTTGTGCAATGACAATATTCATAGATTTTAGCCATTGAAAAACGTCCTGTTACTCATATACCAGAAATGGTTGAAGGTATTGGCTTAAGGTAAACAGATAGCAGGTCACACTCTTTGAATCTTCTTTAGCAAGCTAAAAGGAGTAGGAAATAGCAAAACATTTTTAGAATTCCACCATTTCAAGCAGAGAAATGACTGTTTGTGCAATGACATTATTCATTGATTTTAGCCATTGAAAACCGTCCTGTCACTCCTATACCAGAAATTGTTGAAGGTATTGGCTGAGTGCAAACAAATAGCAGCTCATCCTCTTTGAATCTTCTTTAGCAAGGTAAAAGGAGCAGGAAAAAAAAATTCAGAATTCCACCTTTCAAAGCAGAGAAATTACTGTTTGTGCAATGACATTATTCATTGATTTTATCCATTGAAAAACCTGCTGTTACTCATATACCAGAACTGGTTGAAAGAATTGGGTGAACGTAAATAGATAGCAGCTCACCCTCTTTGAATCTTCTTTAGCATGCTAAAAGTAACAGGAAAAAGCAAATAATTTCAGATTTCCACCTTTCAAAGCAGAGAAATGACTGTTTGTGCAATGACATTATTCATTGATTTTAGCCATTGAAAAACGTCCTGTTACTCATATACCAGAAATGGTTGAAGGTATTGGCTTAACGTAAACAGATAGCAGCTCACCCTCTTTGAACGTTCTTTAGCATTCTTAAAGGAGTAGGAAATAGCAAAACATTTTTAGAATTCCACCTTTCCAAGCAGAGAAATGACTGTTTGTGCAATGACATTATTCATTGATTTTAGCCATTGAAAACCGTCCTGTTACTTCTATACCAGAAATTGTTGAAGGTATTGGCTGAACGCAAACAGATAGCAGCTCACCCTCTTTGAATCTTCTTTAGCATGGTAAAAGGAGCAGGAAAAAGGAAAAAATTTCAGATTTCCACCTTTCAAAGCAGAGAAATGAATGTTTGTGCTATGACATTATTCATTGATTTTAGCCATTGAATACCGTCCTGTTACTCATATAGCAGAAATGGTTGAAGGTATTGGCTGAATGCAAAGAGATCGCCACTCACCCTCTTTGAATCTTCTTTAGCATGCTAAAAAGAGCAGGAAAAAGCAAAAAATTTCAGAATTCCACTTTTCAAAGCAGAGAAATGACTGTTTGTGCAATGACATTATTCATTGATTTTAGCCATTGAAAATCGTCCTGTTACGCATATACCAGAAATGGTTGAAGGTATTGGCTTAAGGTAAACAGATAGCAGGTCACACTCTTTGAATCTTCTTTAGCAAGCTAAAAGGAGTAGGAAATAGCAAAACATTTTTAGAATTCCACCATTTCAAGCAGAGAAATGACTGTTTGTGCAATGACATTATTCATTGATTTTAGCCATTGAAAACCGTCCTGTCACTCCTATACCAGAAATTGTTGAAGGTATTGGCTGAGTGCAAACAAATAGCAGCTCATCCTCTTTGAATCTTCTTTAGCAAGGTAAAAGGAGCAGGAAAAAAAAATTCAGAATTCCACCTTTCAAAGCAGAGAAATTACTGTTTGTGCAATGACATTATTCATTGATTTTAGCCATTGAAAAACCTGCTGTTACTCATATACCAGAACTGGTTGAAAGAATTGGGTGAACGTAAATAGATAGCAGCTCACCCTCTTTGAATCTTCTTTAGCATGCTAAAAGTAACAGGAAAAAGCAAATAATTTCAGATTTCCACCTTTCAAAGCAGAGAAATGACTGTTTGTGCAATGACATTATTCATTGATTTTAGCCATTGAAAAACGTCCTGTTACTCATATACCAGAAATGGTTGAAGGTATTGGCTTAACGTAAACAGATAGCAGCTCACCCTCTTTGAATGTTCTTTAGCATTCTTAAAGGAGTAGGAAATAGCAAAACATTTTTAGAATTCCACCTTTCCAAGCAGAGAAATGACTGTTTGTGCAATGACATTATTCATTGATTTTAGCCATTGAAAACCGTCCTGTTACTTCTATACCAGAAATTGTTGAAGGTATTGGCTGAACGCAAACAGATAGCAGCTCACCCTCTTTGAATCTTCTTTAGCATGGTAAAAGGAGCAGGAAAAAGGAAAAAATTTCAGATTTCCACCTTTCAAAGCAGAGAAATGAATGTTTGTGCTATGACATTATTCATTGATTTTAGCCATTGAATACCGTCCTGTTACTCATATAGCAGAAATGGTTGAAGGTATTGGCTGAATGCAAAGAGATCGCCACTCACCCTCTTTGAATCTTCTTTAGCATGCTAAAAAGAGCAGGAAAAAGCAAAAAATTTCAGAATTCCACTTTTCAAAGCAGAGAAATGACTGTTTGTGCAATGACATTATTCATTGATTTTAGCCATTGAAAATCGTCCTGTTACGCATATACCAGAAATGGTTGAAGGTATTGGCTGAAAGAAAACAGATAGCATCTCCCCCTCTTTGAATCTTCTTTAGCATGCTAAAAAGAGCAGGAAAAAGCAAAAAATTTCAGAATTCCACCTTTCCAAGCAGAGAAATGACTGTTTGTGCAATGACATTATTCATTGATTTTAGCCATTGAAAACCATCCTGTTTCTCATGTACCAGAAATTGTTGAAGGTATTGGCTGAATGCAAACAGATAGCAGCTCACCCTCTTTGAATCTTCATTAGCATGCTAATAGGAGTAGGAAAAAGCAAAAAAAATTCAGATTTCCACCTTTTCAAGCAGAGAAATGACTGTTTGTGCAATGACATTATTCATAGATTTTAGACATTGAAAAACGTCCTGTTACTCATATACCAGAAATGGTTGAAGGTATTGGCTTAACGTAAACAGATAGCAGCTCACCCTGTTTGAATCTTCTTTATCAAGCTAAAAGGAGTCAGAAATAGCAAAACATTTTTAGAATTCCACCTTTCCAAGCAGAGAAATGACTGTTTGTCCAATGACATTATTCATTGATTTTAGCCATTGAAAACCATCCTGTCACTCCTATATCAGAAATTGTTGAAGGTATTGGCTGAACACAAACAGATAGCAGCTCACCCTCTTTGAATCTTCTTTAGCATGCTTAAAGTAGCAGGAAAAAGCAAAAAATATCAGATTTCCATCTTTCAAAGCAGAGAAATGACTGTTTGTGCAGTGAAATTATTCATTGATTTTAGCCATTGAAAACCATCCTGTTACTCATGTACCAGAAATGGTTGAAGGTATTGGCTGAATGCAAACAGATAGCAGCTCACCCTCTTTGAATCTTCTTGAGCATGCTAAAAAGAGCAGGAAAAAGCAAAACATTTCAGAATTCCACCTTTCCAAGCAGAGAAATGACTGTTTGTGCAATGACATTATTCATTGATTTTAGCCATTGAAAAACGTCCTGTTACTCATATACCAGAATTGGTTGAAGGTATTGGTTGAACGCAAAAGATAGCAGCTCACCCTCTTTGAATCTTCATTAGCAAGGTAAAAGGATCAGGAAAAAAAAAATTCAGAATTCCACCTTTCCAAGCAGAGAAATGACTGTTTGTGCAATGACATTATTCATTGATTTTAGCCATTGAAAAACGTGCTGTTACTTATATACCAGAAATGGTTGAAAGAATTGGGTGAACTTAAATAGATAGCAGCTAACCCTCTTTGAATCTTCTTTAGCATGCTAAAAGTAGCAGGAAAAAGCAAAAAATTTCAGATTTTCACCTTTCAAAGCAGAGAAATAAATGTTTGTGCAATGACATTATTCATTGATTTTAGCCATTGAAAAACGTTCTGTTACTCATATACCAGAAATGGTTGAAGGTATCTGCCTAACGTAAACAGATAGCAGCTCACACTCTTTGAATCTTCATTAGCAAGGTAAAAGGAGCAGGAAAAAAAAAATTCAGAATTCCACCTTTCCAAGCAGAGAAATGATTGTTTGTGCAATGACATTATTCATAGATTTTAGCCATTGAAAAACGTCCTGTTACTCATATATCAGAAACGGTTGAAGGTATTGGCTTAACGTAAACAGATAGCAGCTCACCCTCTTTGAATCTTCTTTATCAAGCTAAAAGTAGTAGGAAATAGCAAAACATTTTTAGAATTCCACCTTTCCAAGCAGAGAAATGACTGTTTGTGCAATGACATTATTCATTGATTTTAGCCATTGAAAAACATCCTGTTACTC
Source organism: Phyllobates terribilis (assembly GCF_046119375.1). Taxonomy (NCBI): domain Eukaryota; kingdom Metazoa; phylum Chordata; class Amphibia; order Anura; family Dendrobatidae; genus Phyllobates; species Phyllobates terribilis. The sequence goes on along the minus strand of NW_027362771.1, from coordinate 4,725,889 downwards.
ATATACCCGAAATGTTTGAAGGTATTGGCTGAGCGCAAACAGATAGCAGCTCACCCTCTTTGAATCTTCTTTAGAACTCTAAGAGGAGCAGGAAAAAGCAAACAATTTCAGAATTCCACCTTTCCAAGCAGAGAAATGACTGTTTGTGCAATGACATTATTCATTGATTTTAGCCATTGAAAACTTTCCTGTTACTCATATACCAGAAATGGTTGAAGGTATTGGCTGAACGCAAACAGATAGCAGCTCACCCTCTTTGAATCTTCTTAGAATGCTAAAAGGAGCAGGAAAAAGCCAAACATTTCAGAATTCCACCTTTCCAAGCAGAGAATTGACTGTTTATGCAATGACATTATTCATTCATTTTAGCCATTTTAAACCGTCCTGTTACTCATATACCAGAAATGGTTGAAGGTATTGGCTGAACGCAAACAGATAGCAGCTCACCCTCTTTGAATCTTCTTTAGCATGGTAAAAGGAGCAGGAAAAAAAAATATTTCAGAATTCCACCTTTCAAAGCAGAGAAATGACTGTTTGTGCAATGACATTATTCATTGATTTTAGCCATTGAAAAACATGCTGTTACTCATATACCAGAAATGGTTGAAAGTATTGGGTGAACGTAAACAGATAGCAGCTTACCCTCTTTCAATCTTCTTTAGCATGCTAAAATTAGCAGGAAAAAGCAAAAAAATTCAGATTTCCACCTTTCAAAGCAGAGAAATGACTGTTTGTGCAATGACATTATTTATTGATTTTAGCCATTGAAAAACGTTCTGTTACGCATATACCCGAAATGGTTGAAGGTATTGGCTGAAAGCAAACAGATAGCAGCTCCCCCTCTTTGAATCTTCTTTAGCATGCTAAAAAGAGCATGAAAATGCAAAAAATTTCAGAATTCCACCTTTCCAAGCAGAGAAATGACTGTTTGTGCAATGACATTATTCATTGATTTTAGAGATTGAAAACCATCCTGTTACTCATGTACCAGAAATGGTTGAAGGTATTGGCTGAATGCAAACACATAGCAGCTCACCCTCTTTGAATCTTCTTTAACATGATAAAAAGAGCAGAAAAAAGCAAAACATTTCAGAATTCCACCATTCCAAGCAGAGAAATGACTGTTTGTGCAATGACATTATTCTTTGATTTTAGACATTGAAAAACATCCTGCTACTCATATACCAGAAATGGTTGAAGGTATTGCCTGAACGCAAAAAGACAGCAGCTCAACCTCTTTGAATATTCTTTAGCACGCTAAAAGGAGCAGGAAAAAGCAAAAAATTTCAGAATTCCAATTTTCCAAGCAGAGAAATGACTGTTTGTGCAATGACATTATTCATTGATTTTAGCCATTGAAAACTATCCTGTTTCTCATATACCAGAAATGGTTGATGGTATTGGCTGAACGCAAACAGATAGCAGCTCACCCTCTTTGAATCTTCTTTAGCATGCTAAAAGGAGCAGGAGAAAGCAAAAAATTTCAGAATTCCACCTTTGCAAGCAGAGAAATGACTGTTTGAGCAATGACATTATTCATTGATTTTAGACATTGAAAACAGTCCTGTTACTCATATACAAGAGATGGTTGAAGGTATTGGCTGAACGCAAACATATAGTAGCTCACTCTCTTTGAATCTTCTTTAGCATGCTAAAGGAGCAGGAAAAGGCAAAAAATTTCAGAATTCCACCTTTCCAAGCAGAGAAATGACTGTTTGTGCAATGATATGTTTCTTTGATTTTATCTTTTGAAAACCGTCCAGTTACCCTTATACCAGAAAAGGTTGAAGGCATTAGCTGAATTCACACAGCCAGCAGCGCAACCTGTTTGAATCTTCTTTAGCATGCTAAAAGGAGCAGGAAAAATCAAAACATTTCAGAATTCCACCTTTCCAAGCAGAGAAATGACTCTTTGTGCAATAACATTATTCATTGATTTTAGCCCTTGAAAACCGTCCGGTTACTCATATGCCAGAAATGGTTGAAGGTATTGGCTGAACGCAAAGAGATTGACTCTCACCCTCCTTGAATCTTCTTTAGCATGCTAAAAAGAGCAGGAAAAAGCAAAAAATTTCAGAATTCCACTATTCAAAGCAGAGAAATGACTGTTTGTGCAATGACATTATTCATTGATTTTAGCCACTGAAAAACGTCCTGTTACTCATATACCAGAAATGGTTGAAGGTATTGGCTAAAAGCAGACAGGTAGCAGCTCCTTCTCTTTGTATCTTCTTTAGCATGCTAAAAGGAGCAGAAAAAAGTAAAAAATTTCAGAATTCCACCTTTCCAAGCAGAGAAATGACTTTTTGTGCAATGACATTATTCATTGATTTTAGCCATTGAAAACTGTCCTGTTACTCATATACCAAAAATGGTTGAAGGTATTGGCTGAACGCAAACAGATAGCAGCTCACCCTCTTTGAATCTTCTTAGAATGCTAAAAGGAGCAGGAAAAAGCCAAACATTTCAGAATTCCACCTTTCCAAGCAGAGAATTGACTGTTTATGCAATGACATTATTCATTCATTTTAGCCATTTTAAACCGTCCTGTTACTCATATACCAGAAATGGTTGAAGGTATTGGCTGAACGCAAACAGATAGCAGCTCACCCTCTTTGAATCTTCTTTAGCATGGTAAAAGTAGCAGGAAAAAAAAATATTTCAGAATTCCACCTTTCAAAGTAGAGAAATGACTGTTTGTGGAATGACATTATTCATTGATTTTAGCCATTGAAAAACATGCTGTTACTCATATACCAGAAATGGTTGAAATTATTGGGTGAACGTAAACAGATAGCAGCTTACCCTCTTTGAATCTTCTTTAGCATGCTAAAATTAGCAGGAAAAAGCAAAAAATTTCAGATTTCCACCTTTCAAAGCAGAGAAATGACTGTTTGAGCAATGACATTATTCATTGATTTTAGCCATTGAAAAACGTCCTGTTACGCATATACCAGAAATCGTTGAAGGTATTGGCTGAAAGCAAACAGATAGCAGCTCCCCCTCTTTGAATCTTCTTTAGCATGCTAAAAAGAGCAGGAAAAAGCAAAAAAATTCAGAATTCCACCTTTCCAAGCAGAGAAATGACTGTTTATGCAATGACATTATTCATTGATTTTAGCCATTGAAAAACGTCCTGTTAATCATATACCATAATTGGTTGAAGGTATTGGCTGAACGCAAAAGATAGCAGCTCACCCTCTTTGAATCTTCATTAACATGCTAATAGGAGCAGGAAAAAGCAAAAAAATTTCAGATTTCCACCTTTCCAAGCAGAGAAATGATTGTTTGTGCAATGACATTATTCATAGATTTTAGCCATTGAAAAACGTCCTGTTACTCATATACCAGAAATGGTTGAAGGTATTGGCTTAACGTAAACAGATAGCAGCTCACCCTCTTTGAATCTTCTTTATCAAGCTAAAAGGAGTAGGAAATAGCAAAACATTTTTAGAATTCCACCTTTCCAAGCAGAGAAATGACTGTTTGTGCAATGACATTATTCATTGATTTTAGCCATTGAAAACTGTCCTGTTACTCATATACCAGAAATGGTTGAAGGCATTGGCTGAACGCAAACAGATAGCAGCTCACCCTCTTTGAATCTTCTTTAGAACTCTAAAAGGAGCAGGAAAAAGCAAAACATTTCAGAATTCCACCTTTCCAAGCAGAGAAATGACTGTTTGTGCAATGACATTATTCATTGATTTTAGCCATTGAAAAACATCCTGTTACTCATATACCGGAAATGTTTGAAGGTATTACCTGAGCGCAAACAGATAGCAGCTCACCCTCTTTGAATCTTCTTTAGAACGCTAAAAGGAGCAGGAAAAAGCAAAAAATTTCAGAATTCCACCTTTCCAAGCAGAGAAATGACTGTTTGTGCAATGACATTGTTCATTGATTTTAGCCATTGAAAACTGTCCTGTTACTCATATACCAGAAATGGTTGAAGGTATTGCCTGAACGCAAACAGATAGCAGCTCACCCTCTTTGAATCTTCTTAGAATGCTAAAAGGAGCAGGAAAAAGCCAAACATTTCAGAATTCCACCTTTCCAAGCAGAGAATTGACTGTTTATGCAATGACATTATTCATTCATTTTAGCCATTTTAAACCGTCCTGTTACTCATATACCAGAAATGGTTGAAGGTTTTGGCTGAACGCAAACAGATAGCAGCTCACCCTCTTTGAATCTTCTTTAGCATGGTAAAAGGAGCAGGAAAAAAAAATATTTCAGAATTCCACCTTTCAAAGCAGAGAAATGACTGTTTGTGCAATGACATTATTCATTGATTTTAGCCATTGAAAAACATGCTGTTACTCATATACCAGAAATGGTTGAAAGTATTGGGTGAACGTAAACAGATAGCAGCTTACCCTCTTTCAATCTTCTTTAGCATGCTAAAATTAGCAGGAAAAAGCAAAAAAATTCAGATTTCCACTTTTCAAAGCAGAGAAATGACTGTTTGTGCAATGACATTATTTATTGATTTTAGCCATTGAAAAACGTCCTGTTACGCATATACCCGAAATGGTTGAAGGTATTGGCTGAAAGCAAACAGATAGCAGCTCCCCCTTTTTGAATCTTCTTTAGCATGCTAAAAAGAGCAGGAAAAAGCAAAACATTTCATAATTCCACCTTTCCAAGCAGAGAAATGACTGTTTGTGCAATGACATTATTCATTGATTTTAGCCATTGAAAACCATCCTGTTACTCATGTACCAGAAATGGTTGAAGGTATTGGCTGAATGCAAACACATAGCAGCTCACCCTCTTTGAATCTTCTTTAACATGCTAAAAAGAGCAGGAAAAAGCAAAACATTTCAGAATTCCACCATTCCAAGCAGAGAAATGACTGTTTGTGCAATGACATTATTTATTGATTTTAGACATTGAAAAACATCCTGCTACTCATATACCAGAAATGGTTGTAGGGATTGGCTGAACGCAAAAAGACAGCAACTCAACCTCTTTGAATATTCTTTAGCACGCTAAAAGGAGCAGGAAAAAGCAAAAAATTTCAGAATTCCAACTTTCCAAGTAGAGAAATGACTGTTTGTGCAATGACATTATTCATTGATTTTAGCCATTGAAAACTATCCTGTTTCTCATATACCAGAAATGGTTGAAGGTATTGGCTGAATGCAAACAGATAGCAGCTCACCCTCTTTGAATCTTCTTTAGCATGCTAAAAGGAGCAGGAGAAAGCAAAAAATTTCAGAATTCCACCTTTCCAAGCAGAGAAATGACTGTTTGAGCATTGACATTATTCATTGATTTTAGACATTGAAAACAGTCCTGTTACTCATATACAAGAGATGGTTGAAGGTATTGTCTGAACGCAAACATATAGTAGCTCACTCTCTTTGAATCTTCTTTAGCATGCTAAAGGAGCAGGAAAAGGCAAAAAATTTCAGAATTCCACCTTTCCAAGCAGAGAAATGACTGTTTGTGCAATGATATGTTTCATTGATTTTATCTTTTGAAAACCGTCCACTTACCCTTATACCAGAAAAGGTTGAAGGCATTAGCTGAATTCACACAGCCAGCACCGCAACCTGTTTGAATCTTCTTTAGCATGCTAAAAGGAGCAGGAAAAATCAAAACATTTCAGAATTCCACCTTTCCAAGCAGAGAAATGACTCTTTGTGCAATGACATTATTCATTGATTTTAGCCCTTGAAAACCGTCCGGTTACTCATATGCCAGAAATGGTTGAAGGTATTGGCTGAACGCAAAGAGATCGACTCTCACCCTCCTTGAATCTTCTTTAGCATGCTAAAAAGAGCAGGAAAAATCAAAACATTTCAGAATTCCACTATTCAAAGCAGAGAAATGACTGTTTGTGCAATGACATTATTCATTGATTTTAGCCATTGAAAAACGTCCTGTTACTCATATACCAGAAATGGTTGAAGGTATTGGCTACAAGCAGACAGATAGCAGCTCCTCCTCTTTGTATCTTCTTTAGCAAGCTAAAAGGAGCAGGAAAAAGTAAAAAATTTCAGAATTCCACCTTTCCAAGCAGAGAAATGACTTTGTGCAATGACATTATTCATTGATTTTAGCAATTGAAAACTGTCCTGTTATTCATATACCAGAAATGGTTGAAGGTATTGGCTGAACGCAAACAGATAGCAGCTCACCCTCTTTGAATCTTCTTAGAATGCTAAAAGGAGCAGGAAAAAGCCAAACATTTCAGAATTCCACCTTTCCAAGCAGAGAATTGACTGTTTATGCAATGACATTATTCATTCATTTTAGCCATTTTAAACCATCCTGTTACTCATATACCAGAAATAGTTGAAGGTATTGGCTGAACGCAAACAAATGGCAGCTCACCCTCTTTGAATCTTCTTTAGCATGGTAAAAGGAGCAGGAAAAAAAAATATTTCAGAATTCCACCTTTCAAAGCAGAGAAATGACTGTTTTTGAAATGACATTATTCATTGATTTTAACCATAGAAAAACATGCTGTTACTCATATACCAGAAATGGTTGAAAGTATTGGGTGAACGTAAACAGATAGCAGCTTACCCTCTTTGAATCTTCTTTAGCATGCTAAAATTAGCAGGAAAAAGCAAAAAATTTCAGATTTCCACCTTTCAAAGCAGAGAAATGACTGTTTGTGCAATGACATTATTCATTGATTTTAGCCATTGAAAAACGTCCTGTTACGCATATACCAGAAATGGTTGAAGGTATTGGCTGAAAGCAAACAGATAGCAGCTCCCCCTCTTTGAATCTTCTTTAGCATGCTAAAAAGAGCAGGAAAAAGCAAAAAATTTCAGAATTCCACCTTTCCAAGCAGAGAAATGACTGTTTGTGCAATGAAATTATTCATTGATTTTAGCCATTGAAAACCATCCTGTTACTCATGTACCAGAAATGGTTGAAGGTATTGGCTGAATGCAGATAGCAGCTCACCCTCTTTGAATCTTCTTTAGCATGCTAAAAAGAGCAGGAAAAAGCAAAACATTTCAGAATTCCACCTTTCCAAGCAGAGAAATGACTGTTTGTGCAATGACATTATTCATTGATTTTAGCCATTGAAAAACGTCCTGTTACTTATATACCAGAATTGGTTGAAGGTATTGGCTGAACGCAAAAAGATAGCAGCTCACCCTCTTTGAATCTTCATTAGCATGATAATAGGAGCAGGAAAAAGCAAAAAAATTTCAGATTTCCACCTTTTCAAGCAGACAAATGATTGTTTGTGCAATGACATTATTCATAGATTTTAGCCATTGAAAAACGTCCTGTTACTCATATACCAGAAATGGTTGAACGTATTGGCTTAATGTAAACAGATAGCAGCTCACACTCTTTGAATCTTCTTTATCAAGCTAAAAGGAGTAGGAAATAGCAAAACATTTTTAGAATTCCACCTTTCCAAGCAGAGAAATGACTGTTTGTGCAATGACATTATTCATTGATTTTAGCCATTGAAAACCATCCTGTCACTCCTATATCAGAAATTGTTGAAGGTATTGGCTGAACGCAAACAGATAGCAGCTCACCCTCTTTGAATCTTCTTTAGCATGTTTAAAGTAGCAGGAAAAAGCAAAAAAATATCAGATTTCCACCTTTCAAAGCAGAGAAATGACTGCTTGTGCAATGACATTATTCATTGATTTTAGCCATTGAAAAAGATCCTGTTACTCATATACCAGAAATGGTTGAAGGTATTGGCTGAGCACAATCAGATAGCATCTCACCCTCTTGGAATCTTCTTTAGAACTCTAAAAGGAGTAGGAAAAAGCAAAAAATTTCAGAATTCCACCTTTCCAAGCAGAGAAATGACTGTTTGTGCAATGACATTATTCATTGATTTTAGCCATTGAAAACTGTCCTGTTACTCATATACCAGAAATGGTTGAAGGTATTGGCTGAACGCAAACAGATAGCAGCTCACCCTCTTTGAATCTTCTTAGAATGCTAAATGGAGCAGGAAAAAGCCAAACATTTCAGAATTCCACCTTTCCAAGCAGAGAATTGACTGTTTATGCAATGACATTATTCATTCATTTTAGCCATTTTAAACCGTCCTGTTACTCATATACCAGAAATGGTTGAAGGTATTGGCTGAGCGCAAACAGATAGCAGCTCACCCTCTTTGAATCTTCTTTAGCATGGTAAAAGGAGCAGGAAAAAAAAATATTTCAGAATTCCACCTTTCAAAGCGGAGAAATTACTGTTTGTGCAATGACATTATTCATTGATTTTAGCCATTGAAAAACATGCTGTTACTCATATACCAGAAATGATTGAAGGTATTGGCTGAACGCAAACAGACAGCAACTCAACCTCTTTGAATCTTCTTTAGCACTCTAAAAGGAGCAGGAAAAAACAAAAAATTTCAGAATTCCAACTTTCCAAGCAGAGAAATGACTGTTTGTGCAATGACATTATTCATTGATTTTAGCCATTGAAAACCATCCTGTTTCTCATATACCAGAAATGGTTGAAGGTATTGGATGAACGCAAACAGATAGCAGCTCACCCTCTTTGAATCTTCTTTAGCATGCTAAAAGGAGCAGGAGAAAGCAAAAAATTTCAGAATTCCACCTTTCCAAGCAGAGAAATGACTGTTTGAGCAATGACATTATTCATTGATTTTAGACATTGAAAACAGTCCTGTTACTCATATACAAGAGATGGTTGAAGGTATTGGCTGAAAGCAAACAGATAGTAGCTCACTCTCTTTGAATCTTCTTTAGCATGCTAAAGGAGCAGGAAAAGGCAAAAAATTTCAGAATTCCACCTTTACAAGCAGAGAAATGACTGTTTGTGCAATGATAGATTTCATTGATTTTATCTTTTGAAAACCGTCCAGTTACCCTTACACCAGAAAAGGTTGAAGGCATTAGCTGAATTCACACAGATAGCAGCGCAACCTGTTTGAATCTTCTTTAGCATGCTAAAAGGAGCAGGAAAAATCAAAACATTTCAGAATTCCACCTTTCCAAGCAGAGAATGACTCTTTGTGCAATAACATTATTCATTGATTTTATCCATTGAAAACCGTCCTGTTACCCATATACCAGAAAAGGTTGAAGGCATTAGCTGAATTCAAACAGATAGCAGCACAACCTCTTTGAATCTTCTTTAGCATGCTAAAAAGAGCAGGAAAAAGCAAAAAATTTCAGAATTCCACCTTTCCAAGCAGAGAAATGACTGTTTGTGCAATGAAATTATTCATTGATTTTAGCCATTGAAAACCATCCTGTTACTCATGTACCAGAAATGGTTGAACTTATTGGCTGAATGCAAACAGATAGCAGCTCACCCTCTTTGAATCTTCTTTAGCATGCTAAAAAGAGCAGGAAAAAGCAAAACATTTCAGAATTCCACCTTTCCAAGCAGAGAAATGACTGTTTGTGCAATGACATTATTCATTGATTTTAGCCATTGAAAAACGTCCTGTTACTCATATACCAGAATTGGTTGAAGGTATTGGCTGAACGCAAAAAGATAGCAGCTCACCCTCTTTGAATCTTCATTAGCATGCTAATAGGAGCAGGAAAAAGCAAAAAAATTTCAGATTTCCACCTTTCCACGCAGAGAAATGATTGTTTGCGCAATGACATTATTCATTGATTTTAGCCATTGAAAACCATCCTGTCACTCCTATATCAGAAATTGTTGAAGGTATTGGCTGAACGCAAGCAGATAGCAGCTCACCCTCTTTGAATCTTCTTTACCATGCTTAAAGTAGCAGGAAAAAGCAAAAAATATCAGATTTACACCTTTCAAAGCAGAGAAATGACTGTTTGTGCAATGACATTATTCATTGATTTTAGCCTTTGAAAAACATCCTGTTACTCATATACCAGAAATGTTTGAAGGTATTGGCTGAGCGCAAACAGATAGCAGCTCACCCTCTTTGAATCTTCTTTAGAACTCTAAAAGGAGCAGGAAAAAGCAAAAAATTTCAGAATTCCACATTTCCAAACAGAGAAATGACTGTTTGTGCAATGACATTATTCATTGATTTTAGCCATTGAAAACTGTCCTGTTACTCATATACCAGAAATGGTTGAAGGTATTGGCTAAACGCAAACAGATAGCAGCTCACCCTGTTTGAATCTTCTTAGAATGCTAAATGGAGCTGGAAAAAGCCAAACATTTCAGAATTCCACCTTTCCAAGCAGAGAATTGACTGTTTATGCAATGACATTATTCATTCATTTTAGCCATTTTAAACCATCCTGTTACTCATATACCAGAAATGGTTGAAGGTATTGGCTGAGCGCAAACAGATAGCAGCTCACCCTCTTTGAATCTTCTTTAGCATGGTAAAAGGAGGAGGAAAAAAAATATTTCAGAATTCCACCTTTCAAAGCAGAGAAATGACTGTTTATGCAATGACATTATTCATTGATTTTAGCCCTTGAAAAACATGCTGTTACTCATATACCAGAAATGGTTGAATGTATTGGGTGAACGTAAACAGATAGCAGCTCACCCTCTTTGAATCTTCTTTAGCATGCTAAAATTAGCAGGAAAAAGCAAAAAATTTCAGATTTCCACCTTTCAAAGCAGAGAAATGACTGTTTGTGCAATGACATTATTCATTGATTTTAGCCATTGAAAAACGTCCTGTTACGTATATACCAGAAATGGTTGAATTTATTGGCTGAAAGCAAACAGATAGCAGGTCCCCCTCTTTGAATCTTCTTTAGCATGCTAAACAGAGCAGGAAAAAGCAAAAAATTACAGAATTCCACCTTTCCAAGCAGAGAAATGACTGTTTGTGCAATGACATTATTCATTGATTTTAGCCATTGAAAACCATCCTGTTACTCATGTACCAGAAATGGTTGAAGGTATTGGCTGAATGCAAACAGATAGCAGCTCACCCTCTTTGAATCTTCTTTAGCACGCTAAAAAGAGCAGGAAAAAGCAAATCATTTCAGAAATCCACCTTTCCAAGCAGAGAAATGACTGTTTGAGCAATGATATTATTCATTGATTTTAGACATTGAAAACAGTCCTGTTACTCATATACAAGAGATGGTTGAAGGTATTGGCTGAACGCAAACAGATAGCAGATCACCCTCTTTGAATCTTCTTTAGCATGCTAAAGGAGCAGGAAAAGGCAAAAAATTTCAGAATTCCACCTTTACAAGCAGAGAAATGACTGTTTGTGCAATGATATGTTTCATTCATTTTATCTTTTGAAAACCGTCCAGTTACCCTTATACCAGAAAAGGTTGAAGGCATTAGCTGAATTCACACAGATAGCAGCGCAACCTGTTTGAATCTTCTTTAGCATGCTAAAAGGAGCAGGAAAAATCAAAACATTTCAGAATTCCACCTTTCCAAGCAGAGAAATGACTCTTTGTGCAATAACATTATTCATTGATTTTAGGCATTGAAATCCGTCCTGTTACTTATATACCAGAAATGGTTGAAGGTATTGGCTGAACGCAAAGAGATCGCCACTCACCCTCTTTAAATCTTCTTTAGCATGCTAAAAAGAGCAGGAAAAAGAAAAAAATTCAGAATTCCACTATTCAAAGCAAAGAAATGACTGTTTGTGCAATGACATTATTCATTGATTTTAGCCATTGAAAACCGTCCTGTTACTCATATAACAGAAATGGTTGAAGGTATTGGCTAAAAGCAGACAGATAGCAGCTCCTTCTCTTTGTATCTTCTTTAGCATGCTAAAAGGAGCAGGAAAAAGTAAAAAATTTCAGAATTCCACCTATACAAGCAGAGAAATGACTGTATGTGCAATGACATTATTCATTGATTTTAGCCATTGAAAACCATCCTTTTACTCATATACCAGAAATGGTTGAAGGTATAGGCTGAATGCAAACAGATAGCAGCTCAACCTCTTTAAATCTTCTTTAGCATGCTAAAAAGAGCAGGAAAAAGTAAAAAAATTCAGAATTCCACCTTTCCAAGCAGAGAAATGACTGGTTGTGCAATGGCATTATTCACTGATTTTACCCATTGAAAACCGTCCTGTCACTCCTATACCAGAAATTGTTGAAGGTATTGGCTGAACGCAAACAGATAGCAGCTCACCCTCTTTGAATGTTCTTTAGCATGCTAAAAGTAGCAGGAAAAAGCAAAAAATATCAGAATTCCACCTTTCAAAGCAGAGAAATGACTGTTTGTGCAATGACATTATTACTTGATTTTAGTCATTGAAAGCCATCCTGTTTCTCATATACCAGAAATGGTTGAAGGTATTGGCTGTACGCAAACAGATAGCAGCTCACCCTCTTTGAATCTTCTTTAGCATGCTAAAAGGAGCAGGAAAAAGCAAAAAAATTCAGAATTCCACCTTTCCAAGCAGAGAAATGACTGTTTGAGCAATTACATTATTCATTGATTTTAGACATTGAAAACCATCCTGTTACTAATATACAAGAGATGGTTGATGGCATTGGCTGAACGCAAACAGATAGTAGCTCACTCTCTTTGAATCTTCATTAACCTGCTAAAGGAGCAGGAAAAGGCAAAGAATTTCAGAATTCCACCTTTCCAAGCAGAGAAATGACTGTTTGTGCAAAGATATGTTTCATTGATTTGATCCATTGAAAACCGTCCTGTTACCCATATACCAGAAAAGGTTGAAGGCATTAGCTGAATTCAAACAGATAGCAGTGCAACCTCTTTGAATCTTCTTTAGCATGCTAAAAGGAGCAGGAAAAAGCAAAAAATTTCAGAATTCCACCTTTCCAAGCAGAGAAATGACTGTTTGTTCAATGACATTATTCATTGATTTTAGCCATTGAAATCCGTCCTGTTACTTATATACCAGAAATGGTTGAAGGTATTGGCTGAACACAAACAGATAGCAGCTCACCCTCTTTGAATCTTCTTTAGCATTTTAAAAGGAGCAGGACAAATCAAAACATTTCAGAATTCCTCCTTTCCAAGCAGAGAAATGACTGTTTGTGCAATGAAATTATTCATTGATTTTAGCCATTAAAAACCGTCCGGTTACTCAGATACCAGAAATGGGTGAAGGTATTGCCTGAACGCAAAGAGATCGCCGCTCACCCTCTTTGAATCTTCTTTAGCATGCTAAAAAGAGCAGGAAAAAGCAAAACATTTCAGAATTCCACCTTTCCAAGCAGAGAAATGACTGTTTGTGCAATGACATTATTCATTGATTTTAGCCATTGAAAAACGTCCTGTTACTTATATACCAGAATTGGTTGAAGGTATTGGCTGAACGCAAAAAGATAGCAGCTCACCCTCTTTGAATCTTCATTAGCATGATAATAGGAGCAGGAAAAAGCAAAAAAATTTCAGATTTCCACCTTTTCAAGCAGACAAATGATTGTTTGTGCAATGACATTATTCATAGATTTTAGCCATTGAAAAACGTCCTGTTACTCATATACCAGAAATGGTTGAACGTATTGGCTTAATGTAAACAGATAGCAGCTCACACTCTTTGAATCTTCTTTATCAAGCTAAAAGGAGTAGGAAATAGCAAAACATTTTTAGAATTCCACCTTTCCAAGCAGAGAAATGACTGTTTGTGCAATGACATTATTCATTGATTTTAGCCATTGAAAACCATCCTGTCACTCCTATATCAGAAATTGTTGAAGGTATTGGCTGAACGCAAACAGATAGCAGCTCACCCTCTTTGAATCTTCTTTAGCATGTTTAAAGTAGCAGGAAAAAGCAAAAAAATATCAGATTTCCACCTTTCAAAGCAGAGAAATGACTGTTTGTGCAATGACATTATTCATTGATTTTAGCCATTGAAAAAGATCCTGTTACTCATATACCAGAAATGGTTGAAGGTATTGGCTGAGCACAATCAGATAGCATCTCACCCTCTTGGAATCTTCTTTAGAACTCTAAAAGGAGTAGGAAAAAGCAAAAAATTTCAGAATTCCACCTTTCCAAGCAGAGAAATGACTGTTTGTGCAATGACATTATTCATTGATTTTAGCCATTGAAAACTGTCCTGTTACTCATATACCAGAAATGGTTGAAGGTATTGGCTGAACGCAAACAGATAGCAGCTCACCCTCTTTGAATCTTCTTAGAATGCTAAATGGAGCAGGAAAAAGCCAAACATTTCAGAATTCCACCTTTCCAAGCAGAGAATTGACTGTTTATGCAATGACATTATTCATTCATTTTAGCCATTTTAAACCGTCCTGTTACTCATATACCAGAAATGGTTGAAGGTATTGGCTGAGCGCAAACAGATAGCAGCTCACCCTCTTTGAATCTTCTTTAGCATGGTAAAAGGAGCAGGAAAAAAAAATATTTCAGAATTCCACCTTTCAAAGCGGAGAAATTACTGTTTGTGCAATGACATTATTCATTGATTTTAGCCATTGAAAAACATGCTGTTACTCATATACCAGAAATGATTGAAGGTATTGGCTGAACGCAAACAGACAGCAACTCAACCTCTTTGAATCTTCTTTAGCACTCTAAAAGGAGCAGGAAAAAACAAAAAATTTCAGAATTCCAACTTTCCAAGCAGAGAAATGACTGTTTGTGCAATGACATTATTCATTGATTTTAGCCATTGAAAACCATCCTGTTTCTCATATACCAGAAATGGTTGAAGGTATTGGATGAACGCAAACAGATAGCAGCTCACCCTCTTTGAATCTTCTTTAGCATGCTAAAAGGAGCAGGAGAAAGCAAAAAATTTCAGAATTCCACCTTTCCAAGCAGAGAAATGACTGTTTGAGCAATGACATTATTCATTGATTTTAGACATTGAAAACAGTCCTGTTACTCATATACAAGAGATGGTTGAAGGTATTGGCTGAAAGCAAACAGATAGTAGCTCACTCTCTTTGAATCTTCTTTAGCATGCTAAAGGAGCAGGAAAAGGCAAAACATTTCAGAATTCCACCTTTACAAGCAGAGAAATGACTGTTTGTGCAATGATAGATTTCATTGATTTTATCTTTTGAAAACCGTCCAGTTACCCTTACACCAGAAAAGGTTGAAGGCATTAGCTGAATTCACACAGATAGCAGCGCAACCTGTTTGAATCTTCTTTAGCATGCTAAAAGGAGCAGGAAAAATCAAAACATTTCAGAATTCCACCTTTCCAAGCAGAGAATGACTCTTTGTGCAATAACATTATTCATTGATTTTATCCATTGAAAACCGTCCTGTTACCCATATACCAGAAAAGGTTGAAGGCATTAGCTGAATTCAAACAGATAGCAGCACAACCTCTTTGAATCTTCTTTAGCATGCTAAAAAGAGCAGGAAAAAGCAAAAAATTTCAGAATTCCACCTTTCCAAGCAGAGAAATGACTGTTTGTGCAATGAAATTATTCATTGATTTTAGCCATTGAAAACCATCCTGTTACTCATGTACCAGAAATGGTTGAACTTATTGGCTGAATGCAAACAGATAGCAGCTCACCCTCTTTGAATCTTCTTTAGCATGCTAAAAAGAGCAGGAAAAAGCAAAACATTTCAGAATTCCACCTTTCCAAGCAGAGAAATGACTGTTTGTGCAATGACATTATTCATTGATTTTAGCCATTGAAAAACGTCCTGTTACTCATATACCAGAATTGGTTGAAGGTATTGGCTGAACGCAAAAAGATAGCAGCTCACCCTCTTTGAATCTTCATTAGCATGCTAATAGGAGCAGGAAAAAGCAAAAAAATTTCAGATTTCCACCTTTCCACGCAGAGAAATGATTGTTTGCGCAATGACATTATTCATTGATTTTAGCCATTGAAAACCATCCTGTCACTCCTATATCAGAAATTGTTGAAGGTATTGGCTGAACGCAAGCAGATAGCAGCTCACCCTCTTTGAATCTTCTTTACCATGCTTAAAGTAGCAGGAAAAAGCAAAAAATATCAGATTTACACCTTTCAAAGCAGAGAAATGACTGTTTGTGCAATGACATTATTCATTGATTTTAGCCTTTGAAAAACATCCTGTTACTCATATACCAGAAATGTTTGAAGGTATTGGCTGAGCGCAAACAGATAGCAGCTCACCCTCTTTGAATCTTCTTTAGAACTCTAAAAGGAGCAGGAAAAAGCAAAAAATTTCAGAATTCCACATTTCCAAACAGAGAAATGACTGTTTGTGCAATGACATTATTCATTGATTTTAGCCATTGAAAACTGTCCTGTTACTCATATACCAGAAATGGTTGAAGGTATTGGCTAAACGCAAACAGATAGCAGCTCACCCTGTTTGAATCTTCTTAGAATGCTAAATGGAGCTGGAAAAAGCCAAACATTTCAGAATTCCACCTTTCCAAGCAGAGAATTGACTGTTTATGCAATGACATTATTCATTCATTTTAGCCATTTTAAACCATCCTGTTACTCATATACCAGAAATGGTTGAAGGTATTGGCTGAGCGCAAACAGATAGCAGCTCACCCTCTTTGAATCTTCTTTAGCATGGTAAAAGGAGGAGGAAAAAAAATATTTCAGAATTCCACCTTTCAAAGCAGAGAAATGACTGTTTATGCAATGACATTATTCATTGATTTTAGCCCTTGAAAAACATGCTGTTACTCATATACCAGAAATGGTTGAATGTATTGGGTGAACGTAAACAGATAGCAGCTCACCCTCTTTGAATCTTCTTTAGCATGCTAAAATTAGCAGGAAAAAGCAAAAAATTTCAGATATCCACCTTTCAAAGCAGAGAAATGACTGTTTGTGCAATGACATTATTCATTGATTTTAGCCATTGAAAAACGTCCTGTTACGTATATACCAGAAATGGTTGAATTTATTGGCTGAAAGCAAACAGATAGCAGGTCCCCCTCTTTGAATCTTCTTTAGCATGCTAAACAGAGCAGGAAAAAGCAAAAAATTACAGAATTCCACCTTTCCAAGCAGAGAAATGACTGTTTGTGCAATGACATTATTCATTGATTTTAGCCATTGAAAACCATCCTGTTACTCATGTACCAGAAATGGTTGAAGGTATTGGCTGAATGCAAACAGATAGCAGCTCACCCTCTTTGAATCTTCTTTAGCACGCTAAAAAGAGCAGGAAAAAGCAAATCATTTCAGAAATCCACCTTTCCAAGCAGAGAAATGACTGTTTGAGCAATGATATTATTCATTGATTTTAGACATTGAAAACAGTCCTGTTACTCATATACAAGAGATGGTTGAAGGTATTGGCTGAACGCAAACAGATAGCAGATCACCCTCTTTGAATCTTCTTTAGCATGCTAAAGGAGCAGGAAAAGGCAAAAAATTTCAGAATTCCACCTTTACAAGCAGAGAAATGACTGTTTGTGCAATGATATGTTTCATTCATTTTATCTTTTGAAAACCGTCCAGTTACCCTTATACCAGAAAAGGTTGAAGGCATTAGCTGAATTCACACAGATAGCAGCGCAACCTGTTTGAATCTTCTTTAGCATGCTAAAAGGAGCAGGAAAAATCAAAACATTTCAGAATTCCACCTTTCCAAGCAGAGAAATGACTCTTTGTGCAATAACATTATTCATTGATTTTAGGCATTGAAATCCGTCCTGTTACTTATATACCAGAAATGGTTGAAGGTATTGGCTGAACGCAAAGAGATCGCCACTCACCCTCTTTAAATCTTCTTTAGCATGCTAAAAAGAGCAGGAAAAAGAAAAAAATTCAGAATTCCACTATTCAAAGCAAAGAAATGACTGTTTGTGCAATGACATTATTCATTGATTTTAGCCATTGAAAACCGTCCTGTTACTCATATAACAGAAATGGTTGAAGGTATTGGCTAAAAGCAGACAGATAGCAGCTCCTTCTCTTTGTATCTTCTTTAGCATGCTAAAAGGAGCAGGAAAAAGTAAAAAATTTCAGAATTCCACCTATACAAGCAGAGAAATGACTGTATGTGCAATGACATTATTCATTGATTTTAGCCATTGAAAACCATCCTTTTACTCATATACCAGAAATGGTTGAAGGTATAGGCTGAATGCAAACAGATAGCAGCTCAACCTCTTTAAATCTTCTTTAGCATGCTAAAAAGAGCAGGAAAAAGTAAAAAAATTCAGAATTCCACCTTTCCAAGCAGAGAAATGACTGGTTGTGCAATGGCATTATTCACTGATTTTACCCATTGAAAACCGTCCTGTCACTCTTCTTTAGCATGCTAAAAGGAGCAGGAAAAAGTAAAAAATTTCAGAATTCCACCTATACAAGCAGAGAAATGACTGTATGTGCAATGACATTATTCATTGATTTTAGCCATTGAAAACCATCCTTTTACTCATATACCAGAAATGGTTGAAGGTATAGGCTGAATGCAAACAGATAGCAGCTCAACCTCTTTAAATCTTCTTTAGCATGCTAAAAAGAGCAGGAAAAAGTAAAAAAATTCAGAATTCCACCTTTCCAAGCAGAGAAATGACTGGTTGTGCAATGGCATTATTCACTGATTTTACCCATTGAAAACCGTCCTGTCACTCCTATACCAGAAATTGTTGAAGGTATTGGCTGAACGCAAACAGATAGCAGCTCACCCTCTTTGAATGTTCTTTAGCATGCTAAAAGTAGCAGGAAAAAGCAAAAAATATCAGATTTCCACCTTTCAAAGCAGAGAAATGACTGTTTGTGCAATGACATTATTACTTGATTTTAGTCATTGAAAGCCATCCTGTTTCTCATATACCAGAAATGGTTGAAGGTATTGGCTGTACGCAAACAGATAGCAGCTCACCCTCTTTGAATCTTCTTTAGCATGCTAAAAGGAGCAGGAAAAAGCAAAAAAATTCAGAATTCCACCTTTCCAAGCAGAGAAATGACTGTTTGAGCAATTACATTATTCATTGATTTTAGACATTGAAAACCATCCTGTTACTCATATACAAGAGATGGTTGATGGCATTGGCTGAACGCAAACAGATAGTAGCTCACTCTCTTTGAATCTTCATTAACATGCTAAAGGAGCAGGAAAAGGCAAAGAATTTCAGAATTCCACCTTTCCAAGCAGAGAAATGACTGTTTGTGCAAAGATATGTTTCATTGATTTGATCCATTGAAAACCGTCCTGTTACCCATATACCAGAAAAGGTTGAAGGCATTAGCTGAATTCAAACAGATAGCAGTGCAACCTCTTTGAATCTTCTTTAGCATGCTAAAAGGAGCAGGAAAAAGCAAAAAATTTCAGAATTCCACCTTTCCAAGCAGAGAAATGACTGTTTGTTCAATGACATTATTCATTGATTTTAGCCATTGAAATCCGTCCTGTTACTTATATACCAGAAATGGTTGAAGGTATTGGCTGAACACAAACAGATAGCAGCTCACCCTCTTTGAATCTTCTTTAGCATTTTAAAAGGAGCAGGACAAATCAAAACATTTCAGAATTCCTCCTTTCCAAGCAGAGAAATGACTATTTGTGTAATGACATTATTCATTGATTTTAGCCATTAAAAACCGTCCGGTTACTCAGATACCAGAAATGGGTGAAGGTATTGCCTGAACGCAAAGAGATCGCCGCTCACCCTCTTTGAATCTTTTTTAGCATGCTAAAAAGAGCAGGAAAAAGCAAAAAATTTCAGAATTCCACTTTTCAAAGCAGAGAAATTACTGTTTGTGCAATGACATTATTCATTGATTTTAGCCATTGAAAACCGTCCTGTCACTCCTATACCAGAAATTGTTGAAGGTATTGGCTGAACGCAAACAGATAGCAGCTCACCCTCTTTGAATGTTCTTTAGCATGCTAAAAGTAGCAGGAAAAAGCAAAAATATCAGATTTCCACCTTTCAAAGCAGAGAATTGACTGTTTCTGCAATGACATTATTCATTGATTTTAGCCAATGAAAAACGTCCTGTTACTCATATACCAGAAATGGTTGAAGGTATTGGATTAACGTAAACAGATAGCAGCTCACCCTCTTTGAATCTTCTTTAGCATGCTAAAAGGAGTAGGAAATAGCAAAACATTTTTAGAATTCCACCTTTCCAAGCAGAGAAATGACTGTTTGTGCAATGACATTATTCATTGATTTTAAGCATTGAAAAACATGCTGTTACTCATATACCAGAAATGGTTGAAAGTATTGGGTGAACGTAAACAGATAGCAGCTTACCCTCTTTGAATCTTCTTTAGCATGCTAAAATTAGCAGGAAAAAGCAAAAAATTTCAGATTTCCACCTTTCAAAGCAGAGAAATGACTGTTTGTGCAATGACATTATTCATTGATTTTAGCCATTGAAAAACGTCCTGTTACGCATAAACCAGAAATGGTTGAAGGTATTGGCTGAAAGCAAACAGATAGCAGCTCCCCCTCTTTGAATCTTCTTTAGCATGCTAAAAAGAGCAGGAAAAAGCAATAAATTTCAGAATTCCACCTTTCCAAGCAGAGAAATGACTGTTTGTGCAATGAAATTATTCATTGATTTTAGCCATTGAAAACCATCCTGTTACTCATGAACCAGAAATGGTTGTAGGTATTGGCTGAATGCAAATAGATAGCAGCTCACCCTCTTTGAATCTTCTTTAGCATGCTAAAAAAAGCAGGAAAAAGCTAAATATTTCAGAATTCCACCTTTCCAAGCAGAGAAATGACTGTTTGTGCAATGACATTATTCATTGATTTTAGCCATTGAAAACCATCCTGTTACTCATATACCAGAAATGGTTGAAGGCATTGGCTTAACGTAAACAGATAGCAGCTCACCCTCTTTGAATCTTCTTTATCAAGCTAAAAGGAGTAGGAAATAGCAAAACATTTTTAGAATTCCACATTTCCAAGCAGAGAAATGACTGTTTGTGCAATGACATTATTCATTGATTTTAGCCATTGAAAACCATCCTGTCACTCCTATATCAGAAATTGTTGAAGGTATTGGCTGAACGCAAACAGATAGCAGCTCACCGTCTTTGAATCTTCTTTTGCATGTTTAAAGTAGCAGGAAAAGCAAAAAATATCAGATTTACACCTTTCAAAGCAGAGAAATGACTGTTTGTGCAATGACATTATTCATTGATTTTAGCCATTGAAAAACATCCTGTTACTCATATACCAGAAATGTTTGAAGGTATTGGCTGAGCACAAACAGCATCTCACCCTCTTTGAATCTTCTTTAGAACTCTAAAAGGAGCAGGAAAAAGCAAAAAATTTCAGAATTCCACCTTTCCAAGCAGAGAAATGACTGTTTGTGCAATGACATTATTCATTGATTTTAGCCATTGAAAACTGTCCTGTTACTCATATACCAGAAATGGTTGAAGGTATTGGCTGAAAGCAAACAGATAGCAGCTCACCCTCTTTGAATCTTCTTAGAATGCTAAATGGAGCAGGAAAAAGCCAAACATTTCAGAATTCCACCTTTCCAAGCAGAGAATTGACTGTTTATGCAATGACATTATTCATTCATTTTAGCCATTTTAAACCGTCCTGTTACTCATACCAGAAATGGTTGTAGGTATTGGCTGAACGCAAACAGATAGCAGCTCACCCTCTTTGAATCTTCTTTAGCATGGTAAAAGGAGCAGGAAAAAAAATTATTTCAGAATTCCACCTTTCAAAGCAGAGAAATGACTGTTTGTGCAATGACATTATTCATTGATTTTAGCCATTGAAAAACATGCTGTTACTCATATACCAGAAATGGTTGAAAGTATTGGGTGAACGTAAACAGATAGCAGCTTACCCTCTTTGAATCTTCTTTAGCATGCTAAAATTAGCAGGAAAAAGCAAAAAATTTCAGAATTCCACCTTTGCAAGCAGAGAAATCACTGTTTGTGCAATGACATTATTCATTGATTTTAGCCATTGAACATCCTGCTCCTCATATACCAGAAATGATTGAAGGTATTGGCTGAATGCAAACAGACAGCAACTCAACCTCTTTGAATCTTCTATAGCACGCTAAAAGGAGCAGGAAAAATCAAAAAATTTCAGAATTCCACCTTTCCAAGCAGAGAAATGACTGTTTGTGCAATGACATTATTCATTGATTTTAGCCATTGAAAACCATCCTGTTTCTCATATACCAGAAATGGTTGAAGGTATTGGCTGAACGCAAACAGATAGCAGCTCACCCGCTTTGAATCTTCTTTAGCATGCTAAAGGAGCAGGAAAAGGCAAAAAATTTCAGAATTCCACCTTTACAAGCAGAGAAATGACTGTTTGTGCAATGATATGTTTCATTGATTTTATCTTTTGAAAACCGTCCAGTTACCCTTATACCAGAAAAGGTTGAAGGCATTACTGAATTCACATAGATAGCAGCGCAACCTGTTTGAATCTTCTTTAGCATGCTAAAAGGAGCAGGAAAAATCAAAACATTTCAGAATTCCACCTTTCCAAGCAGAGAAATGACTCTTTGTGCAATAACGTTATTCATTGATTTTAGACAGTGAAAACCGTCCGGTTACTCATATGCCAGAAATGGTTGAAGGTATTGGCTGAATGCAAAGAGATCGACTCTCACCCTCCTTGAATCTTCTTTAGCATGCTAAAAAGAGCAGGAAAAAGCAAAAAATATCAGACTTCCACCTTTCAAAGCAGAGAAATGACTGTTTGTGCAATGACATTATTCATTGATTTTAGCCATTGAAAAACGTCCTGTTACTCATATACCAGAAATGGTTGAAGGTATTGGCTAAAAGCAGACAGATAGCAGCTCCTACTCTTTGTATCTTCTTTAGCATGCTAAAAGGAGCAGGAAAAAGTAAAAAATTTCAGAATTCCACCTTTCCAAGCAGAGAAATGACTGTTTGTGCAATGACATTATTCATTGATTTTAGCCATTGAAAACCGTCCTGTTACTCATATACCAGAAATGGTTGAAGGTATAGGCTGAATGCAAACAGATAGCAGCTCACCCTCTTTAAATATTCTTTAGCATGCTAAAAAGAGCAGGAAAAAGTAAAAAATTTTAGAATTCCACCTTTCCAAGCAGAGAAATTACTGTTTGTGCAATGACATTATTCATTGATTTTACCCATTGAAAACCGTCCTGTCACTCCTATACCAGAAATTGTTGAAGGTATTGGCTGAGCGCAAACAGATAGCAGCTCACCCTCTTTGAATGTTCTTTAGCATGCTAAAAGTAGCAGGAAAAAGCAAAAAATATCAGATTTCCACCTTTCAAAGCAGAGAAATGACTGTTTGTGCAATGACATTATTAATTGATTTTAGCCATTGAAAGCCATCCTGTTTCTCATATACCAGAAATGGTTGAAGATATTGGCTGAACGCAAACAGATAGCAGCTCACCCTCTTCGAATCTTCATTAGCATGCTAAAAGGAGCAGGAAAAAGCAAAAAAATTCAGAATTCCACCTTTCCAAGCAGAGAAATGACTGTTTGAGCAATTACATTATTCATTGATTTTAGACATTGAAAACCGTCCTGTTACTCATATACAAGATATGGTTGAAGGTATTGACTGAACGCAAACAGATAGTAGCTCACTCTCTTTGAATCTTCTTTAGCATGCTAAAGGAGCAGGAAAAGGCAAAAAATTTCAGAATTCCACCTTTCCAAGCAGAGAAATGACTGTTTGTGCAATGAAATTAATCATTGATTTTAGCCATTGAAAACCATCCTGTTACTCATGTACCAGAAATGGTTGAAGGTATTGGCTGAATGCAAACAGATAGCAGCTCACCCTCTTTGAATCTTCTTTAGCATGCTAAAAAGAGCCGGAAAAAGCAAAACATTTTAGAATTCCACCTTTCCAAGCAGAGAAATGACTGTTTGTGCAATGACATTATTCATTGATTTTAGCCATTGAAAAACGTCCTGTTACTCATATACCAGAATTGGTTGAAGGTATTGGCTGAACGCAAAAAGATAGCAGCTCACCCTCTTTAAATCTTCATTAGCATGCTAAAAGGAGCAGGAAAAAGCAAAAAAACTTCAGATTTCCACCTTTCCAAGCAGAGAAATGATTGTTTGTGCAATCACATTATTCATAGATTTTAGCCATTGAAAAACGTCCTGTTACTCATATACCAGAAATGGTTGAAGGTATTGGCTTAACGTAAACAGATAGCAGCTCACCCTCTTTGAATCTTCTTTATCAAGCTAAAAGGAGTAGGAAATAGCAAAACATTTTTAGAATTCCACTTTTCCAAGCAGAGAAATGACTGTTTGTGCAATGACATTATTCATTGATTTTAGCCATTGAAAATCATCCTGTCACTCCTATATCAGAAATTGTTGAAGTTATTGGCTGAACGCAAACAGATAGCAGCTCACCCTCTTTGAATCTTCTTTAGCATGCTTAAAGTAGCAGGAAAAAGCAAAAAATATCAGATTTACACCTTTCAAAGCAGAGAAATGACTGTTTGTGCAATGACATTATTCATTGACTTTAGCCATTGAAAAACATCCTGTTACTCATATACCAGAAATGCTTGAATTTATTGGCTGAACTCAAAGCTATAGCAGCTCACCCTCTTTAAATCGACTTTAGCATGCTAAAAAGAGCAGGAAAAAGTAAAAAAATATCAGATTTCCACCTTTCAAAGCAGAGAAATGACTGTTTGTGCAATGACATTATTCATTGATTTTAGCCATTGAAAATCATCCTGTTACTCATATACCAGAAATGTTTGAAGGTATTGGCTGAAAGCAAACAGATAGCAGCTCACCCTCTTTGAATCATCTTTAGCATGCTAAAAGTAGCAGGAAAAAGCAAAAAATTTCAGATTTCCACGTTTCCAAGCAGAGAAATGACTGTTTGTGCAATGACATTATTAATTGATTTTAGCCAATGAAAAACGTCCTGTTACTCATATACCAGAAATGGTTGAAGGTATTGGCTTAACGTAAACAGATAGCAGCTCACCCTCTTTGAATCTTCTTTAGCATGCTAAAAGGAGTAGGAAATAGCAAAACAATTTTAGAATTCCACCTTTCCAAGCAGAGAAATGACTGTTTGTGCAATGACATTATTCATTGATTTTAGCCATTGAAAACCGTCCTGTTACTCCTATACCAGAAATTGTTGAAGGTATTGGCTGAACGCAAACAGATAGCAGCTCACCCTCTTTGAATCTTCTTTATCATGGTAAAAGGAGCAGGAAAAAGGAAAAAATTTCAGATTTCCACTTTTCAAAGCAGAGAAATGACTGTTTGTGCAATGACATTATTCATTGATTTTAGCCATTGAAAATCATCCTGATACTCATATACCAGAAATGGTTGAAGGTATTGGCTGAACGCAAACAGACAGCAACTCAACCTCTTTGAATCTTCTTTAGCAGGCTAAACGGAGCAGGAGAAAGCAAAAAATTTCAGAATTACAACTTTCCAAGCAGAGAAATGACTGTTTGTGCAATGACATTATTCATTGATTTTAGCCATTGAAAACCATCCTGTTTCTCATATACCAGAAATGGTTGAAGGTTTTGGATGAACGCAAACAGATAGCAGCTCACCCTCTTTGAATCTTCTTTAGCATGCTAAAAGGAGCAGGAGAATGCAAAAAATTCCAGAATTCCACCTTTCCAAGCAGAGAAACGACTGTTTGAGCAATGATATGTTTCATTGATTTTATCCATTGAAAACCGTCCAGTTACCCTTATACCAGAAAAGGTTGAAGGCATTAGCTGAATTCCAGCAGATAGCAGCGCAACCTGTTTGAATCTTCTTTAGCATGCTAAAAAGAGCAGGAAAAATCAAAACATTTCAGAATTCCACCTTTCCAAGCAGAGAAATGACTGTTTGTGCAATGACATTATTCATTGATTTTAGCCATTGAAAACCGTCCGGTTACTCATGTGCCAGAAATGGTTGAAGGTATTGGCTGAACGCAAAGAGATCGCCTCTCACCCTCTTTGAATCTTCTTTAGCATGCTAATAAGAGCAGGAAAAAGCAAAAAATTTCAGAATTCCACTATTCAAAGCAGAGAAATGACTGTTTGTGCAATGACATTATTCATTGATTTTAGCCATTGAAAAACGTCCTGTTACTCATATACCAGAAATGGTTGAAGTTATTGGCTAAAAGCAGACAGATAGCAGCTCCTCCTCTTTGTATCTTCTTTAGCATGCTAAAAGGAGTAGGAAAAAGTAAAAAATTTCAGAATTCCACCTTTCCAAGCAGAGAAATGACTGTTTGTGCAATGACATTATTCATTGATTTTAGCCATTGAAAACCGTCCTGTTACTCATATGCCAGAAATGGTTGAAGGTATAGGCTGAATGCAAACAGAAAGCAGCTCACCCTCTTTAAATCTTCTTTAGCATGCTAAAAAGAGCAGGAAAAAGTAAAAAATTTCAGAATTCCACCTTTCCAAGTAGAGAAATGACTGTTTGTGCAATGACATTATTCATTGATTTTACCCATTGAAAACCGTCCTGTCACTCCTATACCAGAAATTGTTGAAGGTATTGGCTGAGCGCAAACAGATAGCAGCTCACCCTCTTTGAATGTTCTTTAGCATGCTAAAAGTAGCAGGAAAAAGCAAAAAATATCAGATTTCCACCTTTCAAGTCAGAGAAATGACTGTTTGAGCAAGGACTTTATTCATAAATTTTAGACATTGAAAACCGTCCTTTTACTCATATACAAGAGATGGTTGAAGGTATTGGCTGAACGCAAACAGATAGTAGCTCACTCTCTTTGAATCTTCTTTAGCATGCTAAAGGAGCAGGAAAAGGCAAAACATTTCAGAATTCCACCTTTCCAAGCAGAGAAATGACTGTTTGTGCAATGATATGTTTCATTGATTTTATCTATTGAAAACCGTCCTGTTACCCATATAGCAGAAAAGGTTGAAGGCATTAGCTGAATTCAAACAGATAGCAGCTCACCCTCTTTGAATGTTCTTTAGCATGCTAAAAGGAGCAGGAAAAATAAAAAATATCAGATTTCCACCTTTCAAAGCAGAGAAATGACTTTGTGCAATGACATTATTAATTGATTTTAGCCATTGAAAGCCATCTTGTTTCTCATATACCAGAGATGGTTGAAGGTATTGGCTGTACGCAAACAGATAGCAGCTCACCCTCTTTGAGTCTTCTTTAGCATGCTAAAAGGAGCAGGAAAAAGCAAAAAATTTCAGAATTCCACCTTTCCAAGCAGAGAAATGACTGTTTGAGCAATGACATTATTCATTGATTTTAGACTTTGAAAACCATCCTGTTACTCATATACAAGAGATGGTTGAAGATATTGGCTGAACGCAAACAGATAGCAGCTCATCCTCTTCGAATCTTCATTAGCATGCTAAAAGGAGCAGGAAAAAGCAAAAAAATTCAGAATTCCACCTTTCCAAGCAGAGAAATGACTGTTTGAGCAATTACATTATTCATTGATTTTAGACATTGAAAACCGTCCTGTTACTCATATACAAGATATGGTTGAAGGTATTGACTGAACGCAAACAGATAGTAGCTCACTCTCTTTGAATCTTCTTTAGCATGCTAAAGGAGCAGGAAAAGGCAAAAAATTTCAGAATTCCACCTTTCCAAGCAGAGAAATGACTGTTTGTGCAATGAAATTAATCATTGATTTTAGCCATTGAAAACCATCCTGTTACTCATGTACCAGAAATGGTTGAAGGTATTGGCTGAATGCAAACAGATAGCAGCTCACCCTCTTTGAATCTTCTTTAGCATGCTAAAAAGAGCCGGAAAAAGCAAAACATTTTAGAATTCCACCTTTCCAAGCAGAGAAATGACTGTTTGTGCAATGACATTATTCATTGATTTTAGCCATTGAAAAACGTCCTGTTACTCATATACCAGAATTGGTTGAAGGTATTGGCTGAACGCAAAAAGATAGCAGCTCACCCTCTTTAAATCTTCATTAGCATGCTAAAAGGAGCAGGAAAAAGCAAAAAAACTTCAGATTTCCACCTTTCCAAGCAGAGAAATGATTGTTTGTGCAATCACATTATTCATAGATTTTAGCCATTGAAAAACGTCCTGTTACTCATATACCAGAAATGGTTGAAGGTATTGGCTTAACGTAAACAGATAGCAGCTCACCCTCTTTGAATCTTCTTTATCAAGCTAAAAGGAGTAGGAAATAGCAAAACATTTTTAGAATTCCACTTTTCCAAGCAGAGAAATGACTGTTTGTGCAATGACATTATTCATTGATTTTAGCCATTGAAAATCATCCTGTCACTCCTATATCAGAAATTGTTGAAGTTATTGGCTGAACGCAAACAGATAGCAGCTCACCCTCTTTGAATCTTCTTTAGCATGCTTAAAGTAGCAGGAAAAAGCAAAAAATATCAGATTTACACCTTTCAAAGCAGAGAAATGACTGTTTGTGCAATGACATTATTCATTGACTTTAGCCATTGAAAAACATCCTGTTACTCATATACCAGAAATGCTTGAATTTATTGGCTGAACTCAAAGCTATAGCAGCTCACCCTCTTTAAATCGACTTTAGCATGCTAAAAAGAGCAGGAAAAAGTAAAAAAATATCAGATTTCCACCTTTCAAAGCAGAGAAATGACTGTTTGTGCAATGACATTATTCATTGATTTTAGCCATTGAAAATCATCCTGTTACTCATATACCAGAAATGTTTGAAGGTATTGGCTGAAAGCAAACAGATAGCAGCTCACCCTCTTTGAATCATCTTTAGCATGCTAAAAGTAGCAGGAAAAAGCAAAAAATTTCAGATTTCCACGTTTCCAAGCAGAGAAATGACTGTTTGTGCAATGACATTATTAATTGATTTTAGCCAATGAAAAACGTCCTGTTACTCATATACCAGAAATGGTTGAAGGTATTGGCTTAACGTAAACAGATAGCAGCTCACCCTCTTTGAATCTTCTTTAGCATGCTAAAAGGAGTAGGAAATAGCAAAACAATTTTAGAATTCCACCTTTCCAAGCAGAGAAATGACTGTTTGTGCAATGACATTATTCATTGATTTTAGCCATTGAAAACCGTCCTGTTACTCCTATACCAGAAATTGTTGAAGGTATTGGCTGAACGCAAACAGATAGCAGCTCACCCTCTTTGAATCTTCTTTATCATGGTAAAAGGAGCAGGAAAAAGGAAAAAATTTCAGATTTCCACTTTTCAAAGCAGAGAAATGACTGTTTGTGCAATGACATTATTCATTGATTTTAGCCATTGAAAATCATCCTGATACTCATATACCAGAAATGGTTGAAGGTATTGGCTGAACGCAAACAGACAGCAACTCAACCTCTTTGAATCTTCTTTAGCAGGCTAAACGGAGCAGGAGAAAGCAAAAAATTTCAGAATTACAACTTTCCAAGCAGAGAAATGACTGTTTGTGCAATGACATTATTCATTGATTTTAGCCATTGAAAACCATCCTGTTTCTCATATACCAGAAATGGTTGAAGGTTTTGGATGAACGCAAACAGATAGCAGCTCACCCTCTTTGAATCTTCTTTAGCATGCTAAAAGGAGCAGGAGAATGCAAAAAATTCCAGAATTCCACCTTTCCAAGCAGAGAAACGACTGTTTGAGCAATGATATGTTTCATTGATTTTATCCATTGAAAACCGTCCAGTTACCCTTATACCAGAAAAGGTTGAAGGCATTAGCTGAATTCCAGCAGATAGCAGCGCAACCTGTTTGAATCTTCTTTAGCATGCTAAAAAGAGCAGGAAAAATCAAAACATTTCAGAATTCCACCTTTCCAAGCAGAGAAATGACTGTTTGTGCAATGACATTATTCATTGATTTTAGCCATTGAAAACCGTCCGGTTACTCATGTGCCAGAAATGGTTGAAGGTATTGGCTGAACGCAAAGAGATCGCCTCTCACCCTCTTTGAATCTTCTTT
This sequence comes from Phyllobates terribilis, assembly GCF_046119375.1. NCBI lineage: Eukaryota > Metazoa > Chordata > Amphibia > Anura > Dendrobatidae > Phyllobates > Phyllobates terribilis. The sequence goes on along the minus strand of NW_027362771.1, from coordinate 4,696,183 downwards.
AGCATGCTAATAAGAGCAGGAAAAAGCAAAAAATTTCAGAATTCCACTATTCAAAGCAGAGAAATGACTGTTTGTGCAATGACATTATTCATTGATTTTAGCCATTGAAAAACGTCCTGTTACTCATATACCAGAAATGGTTGAAGTTATTGGCTAAAAGCAGACAGATAGCAGCTCCTCCTCTTTGTATCTTCTTTAGCATGCTAAAAGGAGTAGGAAAAAGTAAAAAATTTCAGAATTCCACCTTTCCAAGCAGAGAAATGACTGTTTGTGCAATGACATTATTCATTGATTTTAGCCATTGAAAACCGTCCTGTTACTCATATGCCAGAAATGGTTGAAGGTATAGGCTGAATGCAAACAGAAAGCAGCTCACCCTCTTTAAATCTTCTTTAGCATGCTAAAAAGAGCAGGAAAAAGTAAAAAATTTCAGAATTCCACCTTTCCAAGTAGAGAAATGACTGTTTGTGCAATGACATTATTCATTGATTTTACCCATTGAAAACCGTCCTGTCACTCCTATACCAGAAATTGTTGAAGGTATTGGCTGAGCGCAAACAGATAGCAGCTCACCCTCTTTGAATGTTCTTTAGCATGCTAAAAGTAGCAGGAAAAAGCAAAAAATATCAGATTTCCACCTTTCAAGTCAGAGAAATGACTGTTTGAGCAAGGACTTTATTCATAAATTTTAGACATTGAAAACCGTCCTTTTACTCATATACAAGAGATGGTTGAAGGTATTGGCTGAACGCAAACAGATAGTAGCTCACTCTCTTTGAATCTTCTTTAGCATGCTAAAGGAGCAGGAAAAGGCAAAACATTTCAGAATTCCACCTTTCCAAGCAGAGAAATGACTGTTTGTGCAATGATATGTTTCATTGATTTTATCTATTGAAAACCGTCCTGTTACCCATATAGCAGAAAAGGTTGAAGGCATTAGCTGAATTCAAACAGATAGCAGCTCACCCTCTTTGAATGTTCTTTAGCATGCTAAAAGGAGCAGGAAAAATAAAAAATATCAGATTTCCACCTTTCAAAGCAGAGAAATGACTTTGTGCAATGACATTATTAATTGATTTTAGCCATTGAAAGCCATCTTGTTTCTCATATACCAGAGATGGTTGAAGGTATTGGCTGTACGCAAACAGATAGCAGCTCACCCTCTTTGAGTCTTCTTTAGCATGCTAAAAGGAGCAGGAAAAAGCAAAAAATTTCAGAATTCCACCTTTCCAAGCAGAGAAATGACTGTTTGAGCAATGACATTATTCATTGATTTTAGACATTGAAAACCATCCTGTTACTCATATACAAGAGATGGTTGAAGATATTGGCTGAACGCAAACAGATAGCAGCTCACCCTCTTCGAATCTTCATTAGCATGCTAAAAGGAGCAGGAAAAAGCAAAAAAATTCAGAATTCCACCTTTCCAAGCAGAGAAATGACTGTTTGAGCAATTACATTATTCATTGATTTTAGACATTGAAAACCGTCCTGTTACTCATATACAAGATATGGTTGAAGGTATTGACTGAACGCAAACAGATAGTAGCTCACTCTCTTTGAATCTTCTTTAGCATGCTAAAGGAGCAGGAAAAGGCAAAAAATTTCAGAATTCCACCTTTCCAAGCAGAGAAATGACTGTTTGTGCAATGAAATTAATCATTGATTTTAGCCATTGAAAACCATCCTGTTACTCATGTACCAGAAATGGTTGAAGGTATTGGCTGAATGCAAACAGATAGCAGCTCACCCTCTTTGAATCTTCTTTAGCATGCTAAAAAGAGCCGGAAAAAGCAAAACATTTTAGAATTCCACCTTTCCAAGCAGAGAAATGACTGTTTGTGCAATGACATTATTCATTGATTTTAGCCATTGAAAAACGTCCTGTTACTCATATACCAGAATTGGTTGAAGGTATTGGCTGAACGCAAAAAGATAGCAGCTCACCCTCTTTAAATCTTCATTAGCATGCTAAAAGGAGCAGGAAAAAGCAAAAAAACTTCAGATTTCCACCTTTCCAAGCAGAGAAATGATTGTTTGTGCAATCACATTATTCATAGATTTTAGCCATTGAAAAACGTCCTGTTACTCATATACCAGAAATGGTTGAAGGTATTGGCTTAACGTAAACAGATAGCAGCTCACCCTCTTTGAATCTTCTTTATCAAGCTAAAAGGAGTAGGAAATAGCAAAACATTTTTAGAATTCCACTTTTCCAAGCAGAGAAATGACTGTTTGTGCAATGACATTATTCATTGATTTTAGCCATTGAAAATCATCCTGTCACTCCTATATCAGAAATTGTTGAAGTTATTGGCTGAACGCAAACAGATAGCAGCTCACCCTCTTTGAATCTTCTTTAGCATGCTTAAAGTAGCAGGAAAAAGCAAAAAATATCAGATTTACACCTTTCAAAGCAGAGAAATGACTGTTTGTGCAATGACATTATTCATTGACTTTAGCCATTGAAAAACATCCTGTTACTCATATACCAGAAATGCTTGAATTTATTGGCTGAACTCAAAGCTATAGCAGCTCACCCTCTTTAAATCGACTTTAGCATGCTAAAAAGAGCAGGAAAAAGTAAAAAAATATCAGATTTCCACCTTTCAAAGCAGAGAAATGACTGTTTGTGCAATGACATTATTCATTGATTTTAGCCATTGAAAATCATCCTGTTACTCATATACCAGAAATGTTTGAAGGTATTGGCTGAAAGCAAACAGATAGCAGCTCACCCTCTTTGAATCATCTTTAGCATGCTAAAAGTAGCAGGAAAAAGCAAAAAATTTCAGATTTCCACGTTTCCAAGCAGAGAAATGACTGTTTGTGCAATGACATTATTAATTGATTTTAGCCAATGAAAAACGTCCTGTTACTCATATACCAGAAATGGTTGAAGGTATTGGCTTAACGTAAACAGATAGCAGCTCACCCTCTTTGAATCTTCTTTAGCATGCTAAAAGGAGTAGGAAATAGCAAAACAATTTTAGAATTCCACCTTTCCAAGCAGAGAAATGACTGTTTGTGCAATGACATTATTCATTGATTTTAGCCATTGAAAACCGTCCTGTTACTCCTATACCAGAAATTGTTGAAGGTATTGGCTGAACGCAAACAGATAGCAGCTCACCCTCTTTGAATCTTCTTTATCATGGTAAAAGGAGCAGGAAAAAGGAAAAAATTTCAGATTTCCACTTTTCAAAGCAGAGAAATGACTGTTTGTGCAATGACATTATTCATTGATTTTAGCCATTGAAAATCATCCTGATACTCATATACCAGAAATGGTTGAAGGTATTGGCTGAACGCAAACAGACAGCAACTCAACCTCTTTGAATCTTCTTTAGCAGGCTAAACGGAGCAGGAGAAAGCAAAAAATTTCAGAATTACAACTTTCCAAGCAGAGAAATGACTGTTTGTGCAATGACATTATTCATTGATTTTAGCCATTGAAAACCATCCTGTTTCTCATATACCAGAAATGGTTGAAGGTTTTGGATGAACGCAAACAGATAGCAGCTCACCCTCTTTGAATCTTCTTTAGCATGCTAAAAGGAGCAGGAGAATGCAAAAAATTCCAGAATTCCACCTTTCCAAGCAGAGAAACGACTGTTTGAGCAATGATATGTTTCATTGATTTTATCCATTGAAAACCGTCCAGTTACCCTTATACCAGAAAAGGTTGAAGGCATTAGCTGAATTCCAGCAGATAGCAGCGCAACCTGTTTGAATCTTCTTTAGCATGCTAAAAAGAGCAGGAAAAATCAAAACATTTCAGAATTCCACCTTTCCAAGCAGAGAAATGACTGTTTGTGCAATGACATTATTCATTGATTTTAGCCATTGAAAACCGTCCGGTTACTCATGTGCCAGAAATGGTTGAAGGTATTGGCTGAACGCAAAGAGATCGCCTCTCACCCTCTTTGAATCTTCTTTAGCATGCTAATAAGAGCAGGAAAAAGCAAAAAATTTCAGAATTCCACTATTCAAAGCAGAGAAATGACTGTTTGTGCAATGACATTATTCATTGATTTTAGCCATTGAAAAACGTCCTGTTACTCATATACCAGAAATGGTTGAAGTTATTGGCTAAAAGCAGACAGATAGCAGCTCCTCCTCTTTGTATCTTCTTTAGCATGCTAAAAGGAGTAGGAAAAAGTAAAAAATTTCAGAATTCCACCTTTCCAAGCAGAGAAATGACTGTTTGTGCAATGACATTATTCATTGATTTTAGCCATTGAAAACCGTCCTGTTACTCATATGCCAGAAATGGTTGAAGGTATAGGCTGAATGCAAACAGAAAGCAGCTCACCCTCTTTAAATCTTCTTTAGCATGCTAAAAAGAGCAGGAAAAAGTAAAAAATTTCAGAATTCCACCTTTCCAAGTAGAGAAATGACTGTTTGTGCAATGACATTATTCATTGATTTTACCCATTGAAAACCGTCCTGTCACTCCTATACCAGAAATTGTTGAAGGTATTGGCTGAGCGCAAACAGATAGCAGCTCACCCTCTTTGAATGTTCTTTAGCATGCTAAAAGTAGCAGGAAAAAGCAAAAAATATCAGATTTCCACCTTTCAAGTCAGAGAAATGACTGTTTGAGCAAGGACTTTATTCATAAATTTTAGACATTGAAAACCGTCCTTTTACTCATATACAAGAGATGTTTGAAGGTATTGGCTGAACGCAAACAGATAGTAGCTCACTCTCTTTGAATCTTCTTTAGCATGCTAAAGGAGCAGGAAAAGGCAAAACATTTCAGAATTCCACCTTTCCAAGCAGAGAAATGACTGTTTGTGCAATGATATGTTTCATTGATTTTATCTATTGAAAACCGTCCTGTTACCCATATAGCAGAAAAGGTTGAAGGCATTAGCTGAATTCAAACAGATAGCAGCTCACCCTCTTTGAATGTTCTTTAGCATGCTAAAAGGAGCAGGAAAAATAAAAAATATCAGATTTCCACCTTTCAAAGCAGAGAAATGACTTTGTGCAATGACATTATTAATTGATTTTAGCCATTGAAAGCCATCTTGTTTCTCATATACCAGAGATGGTTGAAGGTATTGGCTGTACGCAAACAGATAGCAGCTCACCCTCTTTGAGTCTTCTTTAGCATGCTAAAAGGAGCAGGAAAAAGCAAAAAATTTCAGAATTCCACCTTTCCAAGCAGAGAAATGACTGTTTGAGCAATGACATTATTCATTGATTTTAGACATTGAAAACCATCCTGTTACTCATATACAAGAGATGGTTGAAGGTATTGGCTGAACGCAAACAGATAGTAGCTCACTCTCTTTGAATCTTCATTATCATGCTAAAGTAGCAGGAAAAGGCAAAGAATTTCAGAATTCCACCTTTCCAAGCAGAGAAATGACTGTTTGTGCAGTGATATGTTTCATTGATTTGATCCATTGAAAACCGTCCTGTTACCCATATACCAGAAAAGGTTGAAGGCATTAGTTGAATTCAAACAGATAGCAGCGCCAGCTCTTTGAATCTTCTTTAGCATGCTAAAAGGAGCAGGAAAAAGCAAAAAATTTCAGAATTCCACCTTTCCAAGCAGAGAAATGACTGTTTGTTCAATGACATTATTCATTGACTTTAGCCATTGAAATCCGTCCTGTTACTTATATACCAGAAATGGTTGAAGGTAGTGGCTGAACACAAACAGATAGCAGCTCACCCTCTTTGAATCTTCTTTAGCATGTTAAAAGGAGCAGGAAAAAGCAAAAAATATCAGATTTCCACCTTTCAAAGCAGAGAAATGACTGTTTGTGCAATGATATTACTCATTGATTTTAGCCTTTGAAAAACATCCTGTTACTCATATACCAGAAATGTTTGAAGGCATTGGCTGAACACAAACAGATAGCAGCTCACCCTCTTTGAATCTTCTTTAGCATGTTAAAAGGAGCAGGAAAAAGCTAAAAATATCAGATTTCCACCCTTCAAAGCAGAGAAATGACTGTTTGTGCATTGATATTACTCATTGATATTAGCCATTGAAAAACATCCTGTTACTCATATACCAGAAAAGGTTGAAAGTATTGGGTGAACGTAAACAGATAGCAGCTCACCCTCTTTGAATCTTCTTTAGCATGCTAAAGGTAGCAGGAAAAAGCAAAAAAATTCAGATTTCCACCTTTCAAAGCAGAGAAATGACTGTTTGTGCAATGACATTATTCATTGATTTTAGCCATTAAAAAACGTCCTGTTACTCATATACCAGAAATGGATGAACGTATTGGCTTAACGTAAACAGATAGCAGATCACCCTCTTTGAATCTACTTTAGCATGCTAAAAGGAGTAGGAAATAGCAAAACATTTTTAGAATTCCACCTTTCCAAGCAGAGAAATGACTGTTTGTGCAGTGACATTATTCATTGATTTTAGCCTTTGAAAACCTTCCTGTCACTTATATACCAGAAATGGTTGAAGGTATTGGCTGAACGCAAGCAGATAGCAGCTCACCCTCTTTGAATCTTCTTTAGCATGCTAAAAGGAGCAGGAAAAAGCAAAGAATATCAGATTTCCGCCTTTCAAAGCAGAGAAATGACTGTTTGTGTAATGATATTACTCATTGATATTAGCCATTGAAAAACATCCTGTTACTCATATACCAGAAATGTTTGAAGGTATTTGCTGAACGCAAACATATAGCAGATAACCCTCTTTAAATCTTCTTTAGCAAGGTAAAAGGAGCAGGAAAAAGAAAAAATTTCAGATTTCCACCTTTCAAAGCAGAGAATTGACTGTTTGTGCAATGACATTATTCATTGATTTTAGCCATTGAAAAATGTCCTGTTACTCATATACCAGAAATGGTTGAAGGTATTGGCTTAACGTAAACAGATAGCTGCTCACCCTCTTTGAATCTTCTTTAGCATGATAAAAGGAGTAGGAAATAGCAAAACATTTTTAGAATTCCACCTTTCCAAGCAGAGAAATGACTGTTTGTGCAATGACATTATTCATTGATTCTAGCCATTCAAAACCATCCTGTTTCTCATATACCAGAAATGGTTGAAAGTATTGGCTGAACGCAAACATATAGCAGCTCACCCTCTTTGAATCTTCTTTAGCATGGTAAAAGGAGCAGGAAAAAGAAAATATTTCAGAATTCCACCTTTCAAAGCAGAGAAATGACTGTGCAATGACATTATTCATTGACTTTAGCCATTGAAAAACGTGCTGTTACTCATATACCAGAAATGGTTGAAGGTATTGGGTGAACATAAACAGATAGCAGCTCACCTTCTTTGAATATTCTTTAGCATGCTAAAAGGAGTAAGAAATAGCAAAACATTTTTAGAATTCCACCTTTCCAAGCAGAGAAATGACTGTTTGTGCAATTCCATTATTCATTGATTTTAGCCATTGAAAACCGTCCTGTCACTCCTATACCAGAAATTATTGAAGGTATTGGCTGATCGCAAACAGATAGCAGCTCACCCTCTTTGAATCTTCTTTAGGATGCTAAAAGGAGCAGGAAAAAGTAAAAAATATCAGATTTCCACCTTCCAAAGCAGAGAATTGACTGTTTGTGCATTGATATTACTTATTGATTTTAGCCATTGAAAAACATCCTGTTACTCATATACCAGAAATGTTTGAAGGTATTGGCTGAACGCAAACAGATAGCAGCTCACCCTCTTTGAATCTTCTTTAGCATGGTAAAAGGAGCAGGAAAAAGAAAAATATTCAGAATTCCACCTTTCAAAGCAGAGAAATGAATGTTTGTGCAATGACATTATTCATTGATTTCAGTCATTGAAAAACGTGCTGTTACTCATATACCAGAAATGGTTGAAGGTATTGACTTAACGTAAACAGATAGCAGCTCAGCCTCTTTGAATCTTCTTTAGCATGCTAAAAGGAGTAGGAAATAGCAAAACATTTTTAGAACTCCACCTTTTCAATCAGAGAAATGACTGTTTGTGCAATGACATTACTCATTGATTTTAGCCATTGAAAACCGTCCTGTTACTTATATACCAGAAATGGTTGAAGATATTGGCTGAACACAAACAGATAGCAGCTCACCCTGTTTGAATCTTCTTTAGCATTCTAACAGGAGCGGGAAAAATCAAAACATTTCAGAAATCCACCTTTCTAAGCAGAGAAATGACTGTTTGTGTAATGACATTATTCATTCATTTTAGCCATTGAATAACATCCTGTTACTCATATAGCAGAAATGGTTGAAGGTATTGGCTGAATGCAAACAGAAAACAGCTCACCCTGTTTGAATCTTCTTTAGCATGCTAAACGGAGCAGGAAAAGGCAAAAAATGTCAGAATTACACCTTTCCAAGCAGAGAAATGACTGTTTGTGCAATGACATTATTCATTGATTTTAGCCATTGAAAAACGTCCGGTTACTCATATACCAGAAATGGTTGAAGGTATTAGTTGAACTCAAACATATAGCAGCTCACCCTCTTTGAATCTTCTTAGAATGCTAAAAGGAGCAGGAAAAAGCAAAACATTTCAGAATTCCACCTTTCCAAGCAGAGAATTGACTGTGTGTGCAATGACATTATTCATTCATTTTAGCCATTTTAGACCGTCCTGTTACTCATATACCAGAAATGGTTGAAGGTATTGGCTGAACGCAAACAGATAGCAGCTCACCCTCTTTGAATCTTCTTTTGCATGCTAAAAAGAGCAGGAAAAAGCAAAAAATTTCAGAATTCCACCTTTCCAAGCAGAGAAATGACTGTTTGTGCAATGACATTATTCATTGTTCTTAGACATTGAAAACTGTCCTGTTACTCATATACAAGAGTAGAGATGAGCGTTGTTCGACTCGAACTGTTCGCCAATCTCAAATTCGAGCTGTTTTGGGCGGTGTTCGAGTCGTTCGGCGAACACTAACGATTTGAGAAAAATTCGGCTGTTCGAGGTTATGTTCGATAACTGTTCGTGCACCAAAATCATAACTGGATTTTTTCTCAGTAATGATGAAAATTAATGTTAATACGCAGTTTGAGTGTACACCGGGGTGGGGGGAGGGGCAGGGGATGGATCTCTGCAGGAATAATGAAGATCTCCATTTTTTTTTCTCTTTCCCGCATTTACAGTGGGGAGGTGCAATCTGTCAGCCTATCAGCAGTGCACACACAGAGCGAAGTGCTTTTTTTCACACAAGCAAGGGCATGTGTCATTGGCAGTGTATGTCACATGTCCTTGCCCTATAAGACCAAGCCATTTTCCCCGTCGCCACCATTTTCTCACTGCTGCAGCTGCGTGTTAGACGGCACCGCTGTTGCTGTGTGTGCTATACCTTGTTAATTTCAAGCCAATTTTCGCACAAATCTACAGATAGCTTGGGAGTAGGGAATAGTTGTGATTGCAGTCCTTTTAAGGACTAGGTTACAGCATTTCCTACGACTTTTATCAGGCAGGTCTGTGCTCTTAAATAGATAGATTGTGGGAGTAAAGACTAATTGTAATTGCAGTCCTTTTCAGGACTAGGTTACATCAGTTCCTATCAGTTTTTGCCAGGCAGGTCTGTGCCAGTGCTGTGCAAGTTTTTTTCACAGCATTTGGCTGAATCTAGCAAAGCTAATCCTTTTTGGCCTATTGCAGAGTGTGTTAGTCAGTGGAGTAGCCTATCTGTGTTGCAAGATATACCACCTGTGTATAGAATACCAATTTTTTTACTGCACCTAGTGAAGTAAAATCTTTTGGGCATAGCATCATTCTATTAGTCCATCTATACTGACCTCCATCAGGTTGCAAATTGAATATAATTTTTTTATGCATCTAGCTCTGAAAAAATATTTGGGCTTCTAGCAGTGTGTGGGACTTTGTTCTATTAGTCCATCTATGCAGACCTCCATCAGGTTGCAAACTGAATATAATTTTTTTCTGCATCTATCTCTGAAAAAATATTTGGCCATCTAGCAGTGTGTGGGACTTGTTCTATTAGTCCATCTATACTGACCTCCATCACGCTGCAAATTCAAAATAATTTTTTGTCTGCATCTAGCTCTGAAAAAATATTTGGCTTCTAGCAGTGTGTGGGATTTTCTCTATTAATCCATCTATACTGACCTCCATCAGGTTGCAAATTAAAAATAATTTTTATCTGCATCTACCTCTGAAAAAATATTTGGGCTTCTAGCTGTGTGTGGGACTTGTTCTATTAGTCCATCTATACTGACCTCCATCAGGTTGCAAACTGAATATAATTTTTTTCTGCATCTAGCTCTGAAAAAATATTTGGCCTTCAAGTAGTGTGTGGGACTTTCTCTATTAGTCCATCTATGCTGACCTCCATCAGGTTGCAAATTAAAAATAATTTTTATCTGCATCTAGCTCTGAAAAAAATATTTGGCCTTCTAGCAGTGTGTGGGACTTTCTCTATTAGTCCATCTATACTGACCTCCATCAGGTTGCAAATTAAAAATAATTTTTATCTGCATCTACCTCTGAAAAAATACTTGGGATTCTAGCTGTGTGTGGGACTTGTTCTATTAGTCCATCTATACTGACCTCCATCAGGTTGCAAACTGAATATAATTTTTTTCTGCATCTAGCTCTGAAAAAATATTTGGCCTTCTAGCAGTGTGTGGGACTTTCTCTATTAGTCCATCTATACTGACCTCCATCAGGTTGCAAACTGAATATATTTTTTTTCTGCATCTACCTCTGAAAAAATATTGGGCTTCTAGCTGTGTGTGGTACTTGTTCTATCAATCCATCTATACAGACCTCCATCAGGTTGCAAACTGAATATAATTTTTTTCTGCATCTACCTCTGAAAAAATATTTGGGCTTCTAGCTGTGTGTGGGACTTGTTCTATTAGTCCATCTATACTGACCTCCATCAGGTTGCAAACTGAATATAATTTTTTTCTGCATCTAGCTCTGAAAAAATATTTGGCCTTCTAGCAGTGTGTGGGACTTGTTCTATTAGTCCACCTATACTGACCTCCATCAGGTTGCAAATTCAAAATAATTTTTTGTCTGCATCTAGCTCTGAAAAAATATTTGGCCTTCTAGCAGTGTGTGGGACTTTTTCTATTAGTCCATCTATACTGACCTCCATCAGGTTGCAAACTGAATATATATATTTTCTGTATTTACCTCTGAAAAAATATTGGGCTTGTAGCTGTGTGTGGGACTTGTTCTATTAATCCATCTATACAGACCTCCATCAGGTTGCAAACTGAATATAATTTGTTTCTGCATCTACCTCTGAAAAAATATTTAGGCTTCTAGCTGTGTGTGGGACTTGTTCTATTAGTCCATCTATACTGACCTCCATCAGGTTGCAAATTGAAAATAATTTTTTTCTGCATCTAACCCAGCCAATAGTTTTGGCCTAATACCACAGTTTGGCCACTCAGCTCTGCTCGGTTCCCATCCATTGTTTTTTTGTGCAAACAACTCCAGAGTTGTGAATTAGTTAACCACCAAAATGAGTGGAAAAAGGCCTGCTGCTGGTGGAAAGGGGAATAGGCGTGTTGGGAAGGGGAAAAAAGGTTGTGTCCGTGGGGTATTTGTTAAAGCAACAGTAACATCTGCAAAAGAAAGACCATCTTCCAGCCAAACTAAAATGTCTACTTCTTTTAGCGGACAATGTGATAAGATCCCTTTCTTACGGCCACGCCAATCGCTACAAATTCCTGATGAGGCACAAAAACAGCAGGTGCTTCAACGGATATCAAGTGCTCCTTTAAGTGGGCTCTCCTCCACATCAACTTCAACATCACAAATACTCCAGTCCTCAAAGGTGTCACCCCAATCGCACTTGCTTCCTCACAGCTCCCAAATCTCCAGCTGCCCTTCTGAGTATGAGGTAGAACAGATGGTTGAGTCTGCAGAGCTGTTCACTCATACTATAGCCTGGGAATCAGAGGTCGACTCCAGCGCTTCTGTGAATCCAGATGAGGAAATGATCTGCACTGATGCCCAGAATCTTTATGAGTCGGATCCAGGACCAGACGCAGAAGGTTCTGACCATAATGTAGACCCTCATTCCCAAACTGTAACTCCTGTTGGTGGAGACAATGAGGAAGACGATGATGAGACTCAAATACCTGATTTGAGCGACAACTTTAGTTTTTTGTCAGGGCAGGAACAGGTTGGCTCTTAGGACGACGGGTGTCATAACGCACAGGGTGATGATGATGAGGTTGGAGATCCCACTTACTGTCAACCCACAGTCAGCCAAGAGATGAGGTCAGCAGAGGAGGTGGAGGAAGATGCTAGTGATGACGAGGTCAGGTTGCGCCTTCCTGGACAGAGACATAGTACTGGAAGCACGTCAACAACTGCATCCTCAAACACAACTCTGCCTCTCACCACAAGTCCTGGTGGCTCTTCAGGTCGCATGGGTGCTAAGCCTTGCATAGCCTGGGCATTTTTTCAGATCGATAAAGATGACCCAACTCGTGTTATCTGTAACATTTGTCAGCAAAAGCTAAGTAGAGGCCAAAAAATACATAGTTTGAGTACTTCATGCATGAACCGGCACATGGACATGAATCATAAGTTGCAGTGGGAAGCTCAGTGTGCTACAATGCGGCCTAGCTGGCCGGGCCAACCACCGTCTGCCATATCTTGTGCATCCGCGGCCTCTTCATCCTCTGTGACTGGGGGGACAGCAGTCACACCTGTTTTGGGGCGCAGACCTGCCACCTCTTTACCCGCATCAGCCAGCGTGATTGGCAGGTCATCATTTTCTTTGAAGGTGGTAACACCAGCTGGTGTTGAGCGCTGTCCGACATCGATGGCACCACCTTTGGATCAAGGCAACCTAACATGTCCGCCTGCATCTTCTTCACAGACCGGCAGTTTGCCGGGGACACCCTTATCAACCCCGTCTAAGCACAATAGCCAGCCCTCGGTCCCTCAGATGTGGACAAGTAAAAGACCATTTCCTCCTAGCCATGAGAAAGCTAAGAGGTTGAATTTCACCATCTGCAAGCTCTTGGCTACAGAAATGCTGCCTTTCCGCCTGGTGGACACAGAGGATTTTCGAGACCTTATGTCCGTCGCAGTGCCCCAGTACCAGATGCCCAGTCGGCACTATTTCTCAAAGAAAGGTGTGCCTGCGCTCCACCAGCATGTTGCACACAACATCACCGCTTCTTTGAGAAACTCTGTGTGTGACAGGGTGCATTTCACCACAGACACTTGGACGAGTAGGCATGGACAGGGGCGTTACATGTTGCTGACTGGGCACTGGGTAACTATGGTGACAGCAGGACAAGGGACTGCTGTCCAAGTCTTGCCGTCCCCACGAGTTGTGCGTCAATCCTCTTTATGTCAAAGTTCCTCCACTGCTTCTGCCTCCTCAACCTCCTCTCAGTCTTCCACCTGCACCCAAAGCCTGTCTGGTCATGCCACAAGCTTTCTAACTGCGCAGAAGGGATCCTGCACACCTCCTTACTATGCTGGCAGTAGGTCTCAACGTCATCAGGCGGTTTTTACTTTGAAATGTCTGGGAAATGTGAGTCACACAGCTGAGGAGTTGTGGTCAGCTCTGGAGAACCAATTTCATGAATGGTTGTCTCCACTGGACCTGAAACCAGGGAAGGCCGTGTGCGACAATGCTGCAAACCTGGGTGCGGCCCTTCGCCGGGGCAATGTCACACACGTGCCTTGTATGGCTCACGTGTTGAACCTGGTTGTCCAGCAATTTTTAGCCCACTATCCCAGACTAGATGGCCTTCTGCAGAGGGCACGGTCGCTGTGTGCTCACTTCCGCCGTTCGCATCCCGCAGCTCAGCGACTTACATCTCTACAGAAGTCGTTGGGCCTGCCACTTCACCGGCTAAAATGCGATGTGCCTACCCGGTGAAATTCAACTCTGCACATGTTGCAGTGACTGTGGCAGCACCGACAAGCCCTGGTGCAATACGTTCTGACGTATAGCCTGGACCAACGAGATCCAGAGGTGGGGCAAATCACGCTGGAGGAGTGGTCTCAGATCAGGGACCTATGCACCCTTCTGCACAGTTTTGAAATGGCGACGAAGATGTTTAGTGCTGACAATGCCATTATCAGCATGACTATTCCGGTGATTTACATGCTGGAGCACAAGTTAAACAGAATTCGAAGTCAGGTGGTGGCACAAGAGGAGGTGGAGGAAGTAGAGGAGGAGGAGTTGTATGCGGAAGGGCTAACATCTGCAAGGTCCAGACGGTCGGCAGCACCAAGGCGGCAGGCATGTGAGGGTGGGGGAGATGGTTTTACCAGGGCGCGCATGGTAGCAGAAAAACTAGTGAGGAAGGTGCAGGAGCCCAGGAAGAAGTGGAGGACGAACTGATGGAAGACTCATCAGGTGAGGGAGACCTTGATCACATTTCTGTTGTGCGAGGTTGGGGGGAGAGGACAGAGGAAGGAAGCATGATTGTTACCTCGCCACCAACACAACAGGGACTTGGTGCTCCTGGATGCGCAACACACATGAGTGCCTTCTTGCTGCACTACCTGCAACATGACCCTCGAATTGTGAGAATTAGAAATAATCCTGACTACTGGGTTGCCACACTGTTAGATCCCCGGTACAAAAGTAAATTTGCAGAAATTATTCCTGCCATAGAAAGGGATGCACGCATGCAGGAGTATCAGCAGAGACTGTTGCAGAATCTTACATGTGCTTTTCCACAAAACACCAGTGGTGCACGTAGTGAATCTCACAGTTCCAACTTGCCAACCGTGGGACCGTCAAGTGTTCAGCACTCAAACCATAACAGAACCACAGTATCTGCTGGTAACATCAATTTTGCGGAATCATCTCACCACTTTTTTAGCCCATCCTTTGCAAGGCCACAGGAGACAAGAAGTCTGACACATAGTCAACGCCTAGAGACGATGGTACAGGAGTATCTCCAAGTAAACATTGAAGCCATGACTGTGTCACTGGACCCTTGCTCTTTTTGGGCTTCCAATCTGGATAAATGGCCGGAGCTAGCCACTTACGCCTTGGAGATCTTGTCATGCCCCGCAGCCAGCGTTCTGTCTGAACGTGTGTTCAGCGCTGCTGGTGGTGTGCTGACAAATAAGCGCACGCGGCTCTCCACTGTTAATGTAGACAGACTCACGTTCATAAAGATGAACAAATCATGGATCCGAAACGACTTTTCTACCCCTGTGTCATCCTGGGGAGAGTAAAAGATGGATGATTGGTTAAAATCACCCTACCAACCGTTTTAAGCTTTCAAATTACTAATCATGTTTATCTGTATCTTGGCTGGAAAATAATTTGGGCTTTGTAGCAGTGTGCAGCACTAATTCTATTAGGCCATCTATAATAAGCTCCATCAGATTTAAAATTACTAATCATGTTTATCTGTATCTTGACTGGAAAATAATTTGGGCTTTGTAGCAGTGTGCAGCACTGATCCTATTAGGCCATCTATACTAAGCTCCACCAGATTTAAAATTAATAATAATTTTTAGCTGCATCTAGCCCGGAAAATAATTTTGGGGCTCCGAGATGCGCAAGACACATAAGTGCCTTCTTGCTGCACTACCTGCAACATGACCCTCATATTGTCAGAATTCGAAGTAATCATGACTACTGGGTTGCCACACTCTTAGATCCCCCAAACTTTTCGATCAACCTTTTCATTTTAATAAAGACCAAAAAAATGGTCATTTTTGAAATTTTAAGCATTAGCAGGTTATTAGAAACTGAAATCAAACAGTTTTCAACTCAAAACTTTATTCTAGGTGATGTTACATTTTCACATTGGACCCCTTGTTCGAAAGGAGCTTCTGAACTCTCTCATCCATTGAATTTATCAGGTTTTGGATGGTTTCTGCTTCAATTGTTTTGCATGAGGACAGAATACCCTCCCAGAGCTGTTGCTTAGATGTGAACTGCCTCTAGCCATCATAGACACTCCTTTTGATGATGCTCCAGAGGTTCTGAAAGGGGTAGAGGTCAGGGGAGCATGGGGGTCACACCATAAGTTTGTCCCCTTTTATGCCCATATCAGCCAGAGATGCAGATGTTTTATGTGCAGCATGAGATGGTGCATTATCATGCAAAAAATGATCTTGCTGTGAAATACACGGTTCTTCTTCTTGAACCATGGCAGGAAGTGCTGTTTGAGAAAATCCACATACATTATGGAGTTCATCTTTAGCGCCTTCAGGGATCCTAAAGGGGCCGACAATCTCTCCCCCCATGAATCCAGCCCAAAACATTACTCCACCTCCTCCTTGTTGGCGCTGTAGCCGTGTTTGCGTGGGGTGTCCATCAACCAGCCATCCTCCACTCCATCCATCTGGACCATCGAGCGCTGCACGGCACTCATCCGTGAACAAAACAGTTTTGAAATCAGTCTTCATGTAATGTTTGGCCCACTGGAGCCGTTTCTGCTTGTGTGAAGTGGATAGAGGAGGTCGACAGGATGGCGTATGCACAGCTGCAAACCTCTGAAGGACCCTGCTTCTTGTTGTTCGGGGGACGTTGGAGGCACCAGCAGCTTCAAAAGCTTGTCTGCTGCTATGACAAGGCTTTTTTGCCGCTGCTCTTTTAACCTGACGTAATTGCCTGTAGGAAAGAGTCCTCATTTTGCCCTTATCAGCACGCACATGTGTGTACTGTGAATCAGCTACATACTTCTTGATTGCCAAGACACTTCATCCTGATCATCGCACAATGTTGATTGTAGTCATGCCTTGACCTAAACACTCCACAATTTGTTGCTTCTCAGCAGCCGACACATCCTTTTTCTTTCCCATTTTGGCAGAAAATGTAGGCTGCTTAATAATGTGAGACAGCCTTCTTAAGTAGTCTTGCCTTTCATTGGACACACCTGCCAAACTAATTAGCACAGGTGTCTGCAATTGCTTACAGTGATATAAAGAGCCCTGACACACATCACCATCAATGAGTTTAACTGACAAACAAACAAATTCTTCCCTTATCACTCCTAAACACTTTTTGCATAATAATTTGGAACACAGTGTACATGTGCTTTTCGACAAAACACCAGTGGTTCACGTAGTGAATCTTACAGTTCTAACTTGCCAACCGTGGTCTGTATGGAGTTGTTCAATAAAGGGCCCAAAATTAAGATAACATAGATGGGAGAGGTCTCTATGAATAGGAATTCCTAAATATTTGATACCCTGTGAGGGCCAGGCAAAGGGAAAGTTGGACTGGATGGAATCCTATATGGATTTGGGGAGGGAGACATCGAGGGCCTCAGACTTCGCTGCATTGATTTTAAAATTTGACCATGTAACAAAGTGATCTATTTCAGCCATAACAGCATGGATGGATATATGTGATTGAGTGATATATACTAGGACATCATCAGCAAATAGAGAGCACTTGTACTCGGTGCCTCCCACCTCAATCCACCTAATATTGGGGTTATGGCGAGTTGATGAGAGCAGGTGCTCCGTCACTAGGATGTATAAGAGAGGGGACAGAGGACATCCCTGCCTTGTCCCATTGGTGATTGTGAAAGGTGATGAAAATGTTCTGATGCACCCCCTGGGCCTTGGGACACCCGGAGCCGGACCCTTTTTGGTGGATGCTGGTGGTTGTAGTCTTCGTGGCGGCGACCCGGTTCCGTGGCTCAGGGTGGTCAAACCAGTGGCAGAACTATTTATGTGGTTTTGATGTTTAAATGTCCGACTACGCCACCCGTGGATTGCGGTCAGAGTGAACCGCCTCTGCAGGGCAGACCACTGAGGCTGGTGTTGTGGGTGCAGCAGAGCGTAGCATAACTCCCCACAGGAGGAGTATAGCCTCAGGGCAGTGTATGCGGAGGATGGGGGTGATGGTGCAGGGCAGCAGCAGTAACGACACGGAGTCAGTGATGCAGTCCAGGGCCTTTACTCACAGTTCTTATTATCCAGACCACGTCTGCAGGTAACGGCTGCCCACGTCGTACTGTGCTCACCAGGTGAGGGGCTCAGACAACTCCCAGATAACTTTGGAGCGCTTCACAGGACCCTCTTTGTGTGTCCTTTGTCTGGCCTTTCTTACCAACCCTTCTGTCCGGCTGCCTCGGGCCTCCTCTTGGTAAACTTGGCGCCAGTTTCCCTGACCCTATGTGGTGCCTTCCTAGCGGGTGTAGCGAGGGGCTGCGCCACATAAAATGTCACAGCCTCCGGTTTCTAGCTGAGGATCGTTTCCTGCCTCCACTAGTTTCGGGGACCGGTCTCCCCCTTTGGCTTGACCCCTCCACGCAGGTGGATTCGGGCGTGCGGTGAAGACTCGCCCGTCCGCACCCCTGGGATCCCTTCATTCCTCGTTCCTGGAGCCTTCTCTGCTCCTCTTCCTTCCTTCTCCCTCTTCCAGGCCTGGGCCTCTGTTACTAGGCCCGCCTCCGGAGCAGAGCTCATGCAGAGCCCCTGCTCCCTGCCACTTCTGCTCAGACTTCTCTGCACTGAACTAAGATGGTGCCCACCTTTTATATTCCCTTCTCAATGCACCCAGGAACTGCTTCCTCCCTGCTCCTGCACTACAGGGTTCCCCTTCCTCAGTGTTCCCTCCCCCCACTCCAGCCAGGGACAGGGACTGTGGTGCCCATCTCAGAGGCATATTGGTCGCCCTGCCCCACGGCAATGTGGTGTAATTCATGCAGGTGTCGGGTCCTGATCCACACTCCATCCTTACCTGAGAGTGAGATATCACACCTCTGGGTGAGGTGCAATACCTCTGTAGCAACCGAGCCCTCAGGGTGCTACAGTTCCATTTATCTTCAGCCTAGGTGACGTATTGTGATACAGGGCCGTGATTTTGGCTATAAAAGGGTCCCCTAGACCCCTACCCCAAGCTTTTTAAGAGAATCATATATGGCGTGCCAGGAGACTCTATGGAATGCTTTCTCAGCATCCAGCGAGAGTATCTAATTACAAATTTTTAACTGCATCTAGCCCAGGAAATACTTTGTGCCTAGTAGCAGTGTCTGCTAGTCAGCGGATTATCCCGGCTGTTAAGCAAGCTACACCACCTGTAGTTTGGACACTTAATTTTTTCAAAGGAAATGCTTCGGGACCACGGGATACTCAGTGAAGAGCATCAGGAGGCAACCCAAGGCATAGGGGCTGGGACTGGCAGTAGGATGCCTTGCGGTGGACAGCCGAGCTCGATCCTTATAAAAGCTTTTTAACTGCAGCAGCTTTAGTGGTCGCTACTGGAGCTGGAATTACGCGGCAGCTGGCATGAGACTTGCCCTCCAATAGATCCTTGTAAATGGATTTAAAGTGTATTCATTCAAATTAGAGAGACAATTTAAATTAAAAAGCTTAGAGCTGCCTCCACCACAGGGGGGCTCGCTCGACCCACAAGCGGACAGGCACCAGTATTGGGAGAGGGGGGCTGACCGTCAGGGTTCACCGCTGCTCTGGCACAAACCGGCGACACGGAGGTGGCACGGGCAGGAGCGGACTGAATGTGTCGGCTTCTCACTTTTTGGATTTTAAAAGGGCATGACATGCCTATATCTGTGTCTCCCCCTCCTTTTACTCCTCCACCTCTTTTCTTTTCGCATGACTATATGTACTTGTCACTTTTCCATGTGTTAGTTGTGTCTTCTGAGCAGTTTGTCAGCTTTTGGACACCTTTGAAGGTGTTTTCTATGTGTTTCTATGTGTTTTTGTTTGTCTGCCATTGGTTTTAACGGTGTTCGAAGGTGTTCGACGAACAGTTCGACGAACAGTTCGGCGAACACACGGGTGTTCGACGAACCGAACCGAACTCGAACACTAAGGGGGTGGCTCAACACTATACAAGAGATGGTTGAAGGTATTGGCTGAGTACAAACAGATAGTAGCTCACCCTCTTTGAATCTTCTTTAGCATGGTAAAAGGAGCAGGAAAAAGAAAAAATTTCAGAATTCCACCTTTCAAAGCAGAGAAATGACTGTTTGTGCAATGACATTATTCATTGATTTTAGCCATTGAAAAACATCCTGTTACTCATATACCAGAAATGGTTGAACATATTGGCTTAACGTAAAACAGATAGCAGCTCACTCTCTTTGAATCTTCTTTAGCATGCTAAAAGGAGTAGGAAATAGCAAAACATTTTTAGAATTCCACCTTTCCAAGCTGAGAAATGACTGTTTGTGCAATGACATTATTCATTGATTTTAGCCATTGAAAACCGTCCTGTCACTCCTATACCAGAAATTATTGAAGGTATTGGCTGAACGCAAACAGATAGCAGCTCACCCTCTTTGAATCTTCTTTAGCATGCTAAAAGGAGCAGGAAAAAGCAAAAAATTTCAGAATTCCACCTTTCCAAGCAGAGAAATGACTGTTTGTGCAATGACATTATTCATTGATCTTAGACATTGAAAACCGTGCTGTTACCCATATACAAGAGATGGTTGAAGGTATTGGCTGAACACAAACAGATAGTAGCTCACCCTCTTTAAATATTCTTTAGCATGGTAAAAGGAGCAGGAAAAAAAAAAAACTTCAGAATTCCACCTTTCAAAGCAGAGAAATGACTGTTTTGGCAATGACATTATTCATTGATTTTAGCCATTGAAAAACGTCCTGTTACTCATATACCAGAAATGGTTGAAGGTATTGGCTGAACGCAAACAGATAGCAGCTCAGCTTCTTTGAATCTTCTTTTGCATGCTAAAAAGAGCAGGAAAAAGGAAAAAATTTCAGAATTCCACCTTTCCAAGCAGAGAAATGACTGTTTGTGCAATGACATTATTCATTGTTCTTAGCCACTGAAAACCATCCTGTTACCCATATACCAGAAAAGATTGATGGCATTAGCTGAACTCAAACAGATAGCAGCGCAACCTCTTTGAATCTTTTTTAGAATGCTAAAAGGAGTAGGAAATAGCAAAACATTTTTAGAATTCCACCTTTCCAAGCAGAGAAATGACTGATTGTGCAATGACATTATTCATTGTTATTAGCCATTGAAAAACATCCTGTTACTCATATACTAGAAATGTTTCAAGGTATTGGCTGAACGCAAACAGATAGCAGCTCCCCCTCTTTGAATCTTCTTTAGCAAGGTAAAAGTAGCAGGAAAAAGAAAAAATTGCAGGATTCCACCTTTCAAAGCAGAGAAATGACTGTTTGTGCAATGACATTATTCATTGATTTTAGCCATTGAAAACCGTCCTGTCACTACTATACCAGAAATTATTGAAGGTATTGGCTGAACGCAAACAGATAGCAGCTCACCCTCTTTAAATCTTCTTTAGCATGCTAAAAGGAGCAGGAAAAAGCAAAAAATATCAGACTTCAACCTTTCAAAGCAGAGAAATGACTGTTTGTGCAATGATATTACTCATTGATTTTAGCCATTGAAAAACATCCTGTTACTCATATGCTAGAAATGTTTGAAGGTATTGGCTAAACGCAAATAGATAGCAGCTCCCCCTCTTTGAATCTTCTTTAGCAAGGTAAAAGGAGCAGGAAAAAGAAAAAATTGCAGGATTCCACCTTTCAAAGCAGAGAAATGACTGTTTGTGCAATGACATTATTCATTGATTTTAGCCATTGAAAAACGTCCTGTTACTCATATACCAGAAATGGTTGAAGGTATTGGCTTAACGTAAAACAGATAGCAGCTCACTCTCTTTGAATCTTCTTTAGCATGCTAAAAGGAGTAGGAAATAGCAAAACATTTTTAGAATTCCACCTTTCCAAGCAGAGAAATGACTGTTTGTGCAATGACATTATTCATTGATTTTAGCCTTGGAAAACCGTCCTGTCACTCCTATACCAGAAATTATTGAAGGTATTGGCTGAACGCAAACAGATAGCAGCTCACCCTCTTTGAATCTTCTTTAGCATGCTAAAAGGAGCAGGAAAAAGCAAAAAATTTCAGAATTCCACCTTTCCAAGTAGAGAAATGACTGTTTGTGCAATGACATTATTCATTGATCTTAGACATTGAAAACCGTGCTGTTACCCATATACAAGAAATGGTTGAAGGTATTGGCTGAACACAAACAGATAGTAGCTCACCCTCTTTGAATATTCTTTAGCATGGTAAAAGGAGCAGGAAAAAGAAAAAATTTCAGAATTCCACCTTTCAAAGCAGAGAAATGACTGTTTGGGCAATGACATTATTCATTGATTTTAGCCATTGAAAAACGTGCTGTTACTCATATACGAGAAATGGTTGAAGGTATTGGGTGAACGTAAACAGATAGCAGCTCACCCTCTTTGAATCTTCTTTAGCATGCTAAAAGTAGCAGTAAAAAGCAAAAAAATTCTGATTTCCACCTTTCAAAGCAGAGAAATGACTGTTTGTGCAATGACATTATTCATTGATTTTAGCCATTGAAAAACGTCCTGTTACTCATATACCAGAAATGGTTGAAGGTATTGGCTGAACGCAAACAGATAGCAGCTCAGCTTCTTTGAATCTTCTTTTGCATGCTAAAAAGAGCAGGAAAAAGGAAAAAATTTCAGAATTCCACCTTTCCAAGCAGAGAAATGACTGTTTGTGCAATGACATTATTCATTGTTCTTAGCCATTGAAAACCATCCTGTTACCCATATACCAGAAAAGGTTGATGGCATTAGCTGAACTCAAACAGATAGCAGCGCAACCTCTTTGAATCTTTTTTAGAATGCTAAAAGGAGCAGGAAATAGCAAAACATTTTTAGAATTCCACCTTTCCAAGCAGAGAAATGACTGTTTGTGCAATGACATTATTCATTGTTCTTAGCCATTGAAAAACATCCTGTTACTCATATACGAGAAATGTTTGAAGGTATTGGCTGAACGCAAACAGATAGCAGCTCCCCCTCTTTGAATCTTCTTTAGCAAGGTAAAAGGAGCAGGAAAAAGAAAAAATTGCAGGATTCCACCTTTCAAAGCAGAGAAATGACTGTTTGTGCAATGACATTATTCATTGATTTTAGCCATTGAAAACCGTCCTGTCACTACTATACCAGAAATTATTGAAGGTATTGGCTGAACGCAAACAGATAGCAGCTCACCCTCCTTAAATCTTCTTTAGCATGCTAAAAGGAGCAGGAAAAAGCAAAAAATATCAGACTTCAACCTTTCAAAGCAGAGAAATGACTGTTTGTGCAATGATATTACTCATTGATTTTAGCCATTGAAAAACATCCTGTTACTCAAATGCTAGAAATGTTTGAAGGTATTGGCTGAACGCAAACAGATAGCAGCTCCCCCTCTTTGAATCTTCTTTAGCAAGGTAAAAGGAGCAGGAAAAAGAAAAAATTGGAGGATTCCACCTTTCAAAGCAGAGAAATGACTGTTTGTGCAATGACATTATTCAATGATTTTAGCCATTGAAAAACGTGCTGTTACTCATATACCAGAAATGGTTGAAGCTATTGGGTTAACGTAAACAGATATCAGCTCACCCTCTTTGAATCTTCTTTAGCAAGCTAAAAGTAGCAGGAAAAAGCAAAAAAGTTCAGATTTCCACCTTTCAAAGCAGAGAAATGACTCTTTGTGCAATGACATTATTCATTGATTTTAGCCATTGAAAAACGTCCTGTTACTCATATACCAGAAATGGTTGAAGGTATTGGCTTAACGTAAACAGATAGCAGCTCACCCTCTTTGAATCTTCTTTAGCATGCTAAAATCAGTAGGAAATAGCAAAACATTTTTAGAATTCCACCTTTCCAAGCTGAGAAATGACTGTTTGTGCAATGACATTATTCATTGATTTTAGCCATTGAAAACCGTCCTGTCACTCCTATACCAGAAATTATTGAAGGTTTTGGCTGAACTCAAAAAGATAGCAGCTCACCCTCTATGAATCTTCTTTAGCATGCTAAAAGGAGTAGGAAATAGCAAAACATTTTTAGAATTCCCCCTTTCCAAGCTGAGAAATGACTGTTTGTGCAATGACATTATTCATTGATTTTAGCCATTGAAAACCGTCCTGTCACTCCTATACCAGAAATTATTGTAGGTTTTGGCTGAACTCAAAATGATAGCAGCTCACCCTCTTTGAATCTTCTTTAGCATGCTAAAAGGAGCAGGAAAAAGCAAAAAATATCAGATTTCCACCTTTCAAATCAGAGAAATGACTGTTTGTGCAATGATATTACTCATTGATTTTAGCCATTGAAAAACATCCTGTTACTCATATACCAGAAATGTATGAAGGCATTGGCTGAACGCAAACAGATAGCAGTTCACCCTCTTTGAATCTTCTTTAGCACTCTAAAAGGAGCAGGAAAAAGCAAAAAAATTCAGAATTCCACCTTTCCAAGCAGAGAAATGACTGTTTGTGCAATGACATTATTCATTGATTTTAGCCATTGAAAACCGTCCTGTTACTGATATACCAGAAATGGTTGAAGGTATTGGCAGAACGCAAACAGATAACAGCTCAGCCTCTTTGAATCTTCTTTTGCATCCTAAAAAGAGCAGGAAAAAGGAAAAAATTTCAGAATTCCACCTTTCCAAGCAGAGAAATGACTGTTTGTGCAATGACATTATTCATTGTTCTTAGCCATTGAAAACCGTCCTGTTACCCATATACCAGAAAAGGTTGATGGCATTAGCTGAACTCAAACAGATAGCAGCGCAACCTCTTTGAATCTTCTTTAGCATGCTAAAAGGAGTAGGAAATAGCAAAACATTTTTAGAATTCCACCTTTCCAAGCAGAGAAATTACTGTTTGTGCAATGACATTATTCATTGATTTTAGCGATTGAAAACCGTCCTGTCACTACTATACCAGAAATTAGTGAAGGTATTGGCTGAACGCAAACAGATAGCAGCTCACTCTCTTTAAATCTTCTTTAGCATGCTAAAAGGAGCAGGAAAAAGCAAAAAATATCAGACTTCCACCTTTCAAAGCAGAGAAATGACTGTTTGTGCAATGATATTACTCATTGATTTTAGCCATTGAAAAACATTCTGTTACTCATATACTAGAAATATTTTAAGGTATTGGCTGAATGCAAACATATAGCAGCTCCCCCTCTTTGAATCTTCTTTAGCAAGGTAAAAGGAGCAGGAAAAAGAAAAAATTTCAGGATTCCACCTTTCAAAGCAGAGAAATGACTGTTTGTGCAATGACATTATTCATTGATTTTAGCCATTGAAAAAGTCCTGTTACTCATATACCAGAAATGGTTGAAGGTATTGGCTTAACGTAAACAGATAGCAGCTCACCCTCTTTGAATCTTCTTTAGCATGCTAAAAGGAGTAGGAAATAGCAAAACATTTTTAGAATTCCTCCTTTCCAAGCTGAGAAATGACTGTTTGTGCAAGGACATTATTCATTGATTTTAGTCATTGAAAACCGTCCTGTCACTCCTATACCAGAAATTATTGAAGGTATTGGCTGAACTCAAAAAGATAGCAGCTCACCCTCTTTGAATCTTCTTTAGCATGCTAAAAGGAGCAGAAAAAAGCAAAAAATATCAGATTTTCACCTTTCAAAGCAGAGAAATGACTGTTTGTGCAATGATATTACTCATTGATTTTAGCCATTGAAAAACATCCTGTTACTCATATATCAGAAATGTATGAAGGCATTGGCTGAACGCAAACAGATAGCAGCTCACCCTCTTTGAATCTTCTTTAGCACTCTAAAAGGAGCAGGAAAAAGCAAAAAATTTCAGAATTCCACCTTTCCAAGCAGAGAAATGACTGTTTGTGCAATGACATTATTCATTGATTTTAGCCATTGAAAACCATCCTGTTACTGATATACCAGAAATGGTTGAAGGTATTGGCTGAACGCAAACAGATAGCAGCTCAGCCTCTTTGAATCTTCTTTTGCATGCTAAAAGGAGTAGGAAATAGCAAAACATTTTTAGAATTCCACCTTTCCAAGCTGAGAAATGACAGTTTGTGCAATGACATTATTCATTGATTTTAGCCATTGAAAACCATCCTGTCACTCCTAAACCAGAAATTATTGAAGGTATTGGCTGAACTCAAAAAGATAGCAGCTCACTCTCTTTGAATCTTCTTTAGCATGCTTAAAGGAGCAGGAAAAAGCAAAAAATATCAGATTTCCATCTTTCAAAGCAGAGAAATGACTGTTTGTGCAATGATATTACTCATTGATTTTAGCCATTGAAAAACATCCTGTTACTCATATGCTAGAAATGTTTGAAGGTATTGGCTGAACGCAAGCAGATAGCAGCTCCCCCTCTTTGAATCTTCTTTAGCAAGGTAAAAGGAGCAGGAAAAAGAAAAAAATTTCAGGATTCCACCTTTTAAAGCAGAGAAATGACTGTTTGTGCAATGACATTATTCAATGATTTTAGCCATTGAAAAATGTGCTGTTACTCATATACCAGAAATGGTTGAAGCTATTGGGTTAACGTAAACAGATATCAGCTCACCCTCTTTGAATCTTCTTTAGCAAGCTAAAAGTAGCAGGAAAGAGCAAAAAATTTCAGATTTCCACCTTTCAAAGCAGAGAAATTACTGTTTGTGCAATGACATCATTCATTGATTTTAGCCATTGAAAAACGTCCCGTTACTCATATACCAGAAATGGTTGAAGGTATTGGCTTAACGTAAACAGATAGCAGCTCACCCTCTTTGAATCTTCTTTAGCATGCTAAAAGGAGTAGGAAATAGCAAAACATTTTTAGAATTCCACCTTTCCAAGCTGAGAAATGACTGTTTGTGCAATGACATTATTCATTGATTTTAGCCATTGAAAACCGTCCTGTCACTCCTATACCAGAAATTATTGAAGGTTTTGGCTGAACTCAAAAAGATAGCAGCTCACCCTCTATGAATCTTCTTTAGCATGCTAAAAGGAGTAGGAAATAGCAAAACATTTTTAGAATTCTACCTTTCCAAGCTGAGAAATGACTGTTTGTGCAAAGACATTATTCATTGATTTTAGCCATTGAAAACCGTCCTGTCACTCCTATACCAGAAATTATTGAAGGTTTTGGCTGAACTCAAAAAGATAGCAGCTCACCCTCTTTGAATCTTCTTTAGCATGCTAAAAGGAGCAGGAAAAAGCAAAAAATATCAGATTTCCACCTTTCAAAGCAGAGAAATGACTGTTTGTGCAATGATATTACTCATTGATTTTAGCCATTGAAAAACATCCTGTTACTCATATACTAGAAATGTTTGAAGGTATTGGCTGAACGCAAACAGATAGCAGCTCCCCCTCTTTGAATCTTCTTTAGCAAGGTAAAAGGAGCAGGAAAAAGAAAAAATTTCAGGATTCCACCTTTCAAAGCAGAGAAATGACTGTTTGTGCAATGACATTATTCATTGATTTTAGCCATTGAAAAACGTGCTGTTACTCATATACCAGAAATGGTTGAAGCTATTGGGTTAACGTAAACAGATAGCAGCTCACCCTCTTTGAATCATCTTTAGCATGCTAATAGTAGCAGGAAAAAGCAAAAAATTTCAGATTTCCACCTTTCAAAGCAGAGAAATGACTGTTTGTGCAATGATATTATTCATTGATTTTAGCCATTGAAAAACGTCCTGTTACTCATATACCAGAAATGGTTGAAGGTATTGGCTGAACGCAAACAGATAGCAGCTCAGTCTCTTTGAATCTTCTTTTGCATGCTGAAAAGAGCAGGAAAAAGGAAAAAATTTCAGAATTCCACCTTTCCAAGCAGAGAAATGACTGTTTGTGCAATGACATTATTCATTGTTCTTAGCCATTGAAAACCGTCCTGTTACCCATATACCAGAAAAGGTTGAAGGGATTAGTTGAACTCGAACAGATAGCAGCGCAACCTATTTGAATCTTCTTTAGCATGCTAAAAGGAGCAGGAAAAAGCAAAAAAAAATCAGAATTCCACCTTTCCAAGCAGAGAAATGACTGTTTGTGCAATGACATAATTCATTGATTTTAGTCATTGAAAACAGTCCTGTTACTGATATACCAGAAATGGTTGAAGGTATTGGCTGAACGCAAACAGATAGCAGCGCAACCTCTTTGAATCTTCTTTAGCATGCTAAAAGGAGCAGGAAAAAGCAAAAAATATCAGACTTCCACCTTTCAAAGCAGAGAAATGACTGTTTGTGCAATGATATTACACATTGATTTTAGCCATTGAAAAACATTCTGTTACTCATATACTAGAAATGTTTGAAGGCATTGGCTGAATGCAAACAGATAGCAGCTCACCCTCTTTGAATCTTCTTTAGCACTCTAAAAGGAGCAGGAAAAAGTAAAAAAATTCAGAATTACACCTTTCCAAGCAGAGAAATGACTGTTTGTGCAATGACATTATTCATTGATTTTAGCCATTGAAAACCATCCTGTTACTGATATACCAGAAATGGTTGAAGGTATTGGCTGAACGCAAACAGATAGCAGTTCAGCCTCTTTGAATCTTCTTTTGCATGTTAAAAGGAGTAGGAAATATCAAAACATTTTTAGAATTCCACCTTTCCAAGCTGAGAAATGACTGTTTGTGCAATGACATTATTCATTGATTTTAGCCATTGAAAACCGTCCTGTTACTGATATACCAGAAATGGTTGAAGGTATTGGCTGAACGCAAACAGATAGCAGCGCAACCTCTTTGAATCTTCTTTAGCATGCTAAAAGGAGTAGGAAATAGCAAAACATTTTTAGAATTCCACCTTTCCAAGCAGAGAAATGACTGTTTGTGCAATGACATTATTCATTGATTTTAGCCATTGTAAAGCGTCCTGTCACTCCTATATCAGAAATTATTGAAGGTATTGGCTGAACTCAAAAAGATAGCAGCTCACTCTCTTTGAATCTTCTTTAGCATGCTTAAAGGAGCAGGAAAAAGCAAAAAATATCAGATTTCCACCATTCAAAGCAGAGAAATGACTGTTTGTGCAATGATATTACTCATTGATTTTAGCCACTGAAAAACATCCTGTTACTCATATATCATATACAAGAAATGTATGAAGGCATTGGCTGAACGCAAACAGATAGCAGCTCACCCTCTTTGAATCTACTTTAGCACTCTAAAAGGAGCAGGAAAAAGCAAAAAATTTCAGAATTCCACCTTTCCAAGCAGATAAATGACTGTTTGTGCAATGACATTATTCAATGATTTTAGCCATTGAAAACCGTCCTGTTACTGATATACCAGAAATGGTTGAAGGTATTGGCTGAACGCAAATAGATAGCAGCTCAGCCTCTTTGAATCTTCTTTTGCATGCTAAAAAGAGCAGGAAAAAGGAAAAAATTTCAAAATTCCACCTTTCAAAGCAGAGAAATGACTGTTTGTGCAATGATATTACTCATTGATTTTAGTCTTTGAATAACATCCTGTTACTCATATACTATAAATGTTTGAAGGTATTGGCTGAACGCAAACAGATAGCAGCTCCCCCTCTTTGAATCTTCTTTAGCAAGGTAAAAGGAGCAGGAAAAAGAAAAAAATTCAGGATTCCACCTTTCAAAGCAGAGAAATGACTGTTTGTGCAATGACATTATTCATTGATTTTAGCCATTGAAAAACGTGCTGTTACTCATATACCAGAAATGGTTGAAGCTATTGGGTTAACGTAAACAGATAGCAGCTCACCCTCTTTGAATCATCTTTAGCATGCTAAACGTAGCAGGAAAAAGCAAAAAATTTCAGATTTCCACCTTTCAAAGCAGAGAAATGAATGTTTGTGCAATGACATTATTCATTGATTTTAGCCATTGAAAAACGTCCTGTTACTCATATACCTGAAATGGTTGAAGGTATTGGCTTAACGTAAACAGATAGCAGCTCACCCTCTTTGAATCTTCTTTAGCATGCTAAAAGGAGAAGGAAATAGCAAAACATTTTTAGAATTCCACCTTTCCAAGCTGAGAAATGACTGTTTGAGCAATGACATTATTCATTGATTTTAGCCATTGAAAACCGTCCTGTCACTCCTATACCAGAAATTATTGAAGGTATTGGCTGAACTCAAAAAGATAGCAGCTCACCCTCTTTGAATCTTCTTTAGCATGCTAAAAGGAGCAGGAAAAAGCAAAAAATATCAGATTTCCACCTTTCAAATCAGAGAAATGACTGTTTGTGCAATGATATTACTCATTGATTTTAGCCATTGAAAAACATCCTGTTACTCATATACCAGAAATGTATGAAGGCATTGGCTGAACGCAAACAGATAGCAGCTCACCCTCTTTGAATCTTCTTTAGCACTCTAAAAGGAGCAGGAAAAAGCAAAAAATTTCAGAATTCCACCTTTCCAAGCACAGAAATGACTGTTTGTGCAATGACATTATTCATTGATTTTAGCCATTGAAAACCGTCCTGTTACTGATATACCAGAAATGGTTGAAGGTATTGGCTGAACGCAAACAGATAGAAGCTCAGCCTCTTTGAATCTTCTTTTGCTTGCTAAAAAGAGCAGGATAAAGGAAAAAATTTCAGAATTCCACCTTTCCAAGCAGAGAAATGACTGTTTGTGCAATGACATTGTTCATAGTTCTTAGCCATTGAAAACCGTCCTGTTACCCATATACCAGAAAAGGTTGAAGGGATTAGCTGAACTCAAACAGATAGCAGCGCAACCTATTTGAATCTTTTTTGGCATGCTAAAAGGAGCAGGAAAAAGCAAAAAATTTCAGAATTCCACCTTTCCAAGCACAGAAATGACTGTTTGTGCAATGACATAATTCATTGATTTTAGTCATTGAAAACCGTCCTGTTACTTATATACCAGAAATGGTTGAAGATATTGGATATACACAAACAGATAGCAGCTCACCCTCTTTGAATCTTCTTTAGCATGCTAAAATGAGCAGGAAAAAGCAAAAAATGTCAGAATTCCACCTTTCCAAGCTGAGAAATGACTCTTTGGGCAATGACATAATTCATTGATTTTAGTCATTGAAAACTGTCCTGTTGCTTATATACCAGAAATGGTTGAAAATATTGGTTATACACAAACAGATAGCAGCTCACCCTCTTTGAATCTTCTTAGAATGCTAAAAGGAGCAGGAAAAAGCAAAAAATTTCAGAATTCTAACTTTCCTAGCAGAGAAATGACTGTTTGTGCAATGACATTATTCATTGATTTTAGCCATTGAAAACCATCCTGTTTCTCATATACCAGAAATGGTTGAAGGTATTGGCTGATCGCAAACAGACAGCAACTCACCCTCTTTGAATCTTCTTTAGCAAGCTAAAAGGAGCAGGAAAAACCAAAAAATTTCAGATTTCCACCTTTCCAAGCAGAGAAATGATTGTTTGAGCAATGACATTATTCATTGATTTTAGACATTGAAAACTGTTCTGTTACTCATATACAAGAGATGGTTGAAGGTATTGGCTGAACGCAAACAGATAGTAGCTCACTCTCTTTGAATCTTCTTTAGCATGCTAAAGGAGCAGGAAAAAGCAAAAAAATTCAGAATTCCACCTTTTAAAGCAGAGAAATGACTGTTTGTGCAACGATATTATTCACTGATTTTAGCAATAGAAAACAGTCCTGTTACTTATATACCAGAAATGTTTGAAGGTATTGGCTGAACACAAACAGATAGCAGCTCACTATCTTTGAATCTTCTTTAGCATTCTAAAAGGAGCAGGAAAAAACAAAACATTTCAGAATTCCACCTTTCCAAGCAGAGAAATGACTGTTTGTGTAATGACATTATTCATTCATTCTAGCCATAGAATACCATCCTGTTACTCATATAGCAGAAATGGTTGAAGGTATTGGCTGAATGCAAACAAATAGCAGCTCACCCTCTTTGAATCTTCTTTAGCATGCTAAAAGGAGCAGGAAAAAGCAAAAAATGTCAGAATTCCACCTTTCCAAGCAGAGAAATTACTCTTTGTGCAATAACATTATTCCTTGATTTTAGCCATTGAAAACCGTCCTGTTAGTCATATACCTGAAGTGGTTGAAGATATTGGCTGAACGCAAAGAGATCGCCACTCACCCTCTTTGAATCTTCTTGAGCATGCTAAAAAGAGCAGGAAAAAGCAAAAAATTCAGAATTCCACCATTCAAAGCAGAGAAATGACTGATTGTGCAATGACATTATTCATTGATTTTAGCCATTGAAAAACACCCTGTTACGCATAAACCAGAATTAGTTGAAGGTATTGTCTGAAAGCAAACAGACAGCAATTGACCCTCTTTGAATCTTCTTTAGCATGCTAAAAGGAGGAGGAAAGAGCAAAAAAAATTCAGAATTCCACCTTTCCAAGCAGAAAAATGACTGTTTGTGCAATGACATTATTCATTGATTTTAGCCATTGAATAATGTCCTGTTACTCATATACCAGAAATGGTTGAAGGTACTGGCTGAAAGCAAACAGATAGCAGTTCACCCTCTTTGAATCCTCTTTAGCATGATAAAAGGAGCAGGAAAAAGCAAAAAATTTCAGAATTCCACCTTTCCAAGCAGAGAAGTGACTGTTTGTGCAATGACATTATTCATTGATTTTAGCCATTGAAAACCGTACTGTTACTCATATACCAGAAATGGTTGAACTTATTGGCTGAACGCAAACAGATAGCAGCTCACCCTCTTTGAATCTTCTTTAGCACTCTAAAAGGAGCAGGAAAAAGCAAAAAATTTCAGATTTCCACCTTTCAAAGCAGAGAAATGACTGTTTGTGCAATGACATTATTCATTGATTTTAGCCATTGAAAAACGTCCTGTTACTCATATACCAGAAATGGTTGAAGGTATTGGCTGATCGCAAACAGACAGCAACTCACCCTCTTTGAATCTTCTTTAGCAAGCTAAAAGGAGCAGGAAAAACCAAAAAACTTCAGATTTCCACCTTTCCAAGCAGAGAAATGATTGTTTGAGCAATGACATTATTCATTGATTTTAGACATTGAAAACTGTTCTGTTACTCATATACAAGAGATGGTTGAAGGTATTGGCTGAACGCAAACAGATAGTAGCTCACTCTCTTTGAATCTTCTTTAGCATGCTAAAGGAGCAGGAAAAAGCAAAAAAATTCAGAATTCCACCTTTCCAAGCAGAGAAATGACTGTTTGTGCAATGATATTATTCACTGATTTTAGCCATAGAAAACAGTCCTGTTACTTATATACCAGAAATGTTTGAAGGTATTGGCTGAACACAAACAGATAGCAGCTCACTATCTTTGAATCTTCTTTAGCATTCTAAAAGGAGCAGGAAAAAACAAAACATTTCAGAATTCCACCTTTCCAAGCAGAGAAATGACTGTTTGTGCAATGACATTATTCATTCATTCTAGCCATTGAATACCATCCTGTTACTCATATAGCAGAAATGGTTGAAGGTATTGGCTGAATGCAAACAAATAGCAGCTCACCCTCTTTGAATCTTCTTTAGCATGCTAAAAGGAGCAGGAAAAAGCAAAAAATGTCAGAATTCCACCTTTCCAAGCAGAGAAATGACTCTTTGTGCAATAACATAATTCTTTGATTTTAGCCATTGAAAACCGTCCTGTTAGTCATATACCAGAAGTGGTTGAAGCTATTGGCTGAATGCAAAGAGATCGCCGCTCACCCTCTTTGAATCTTCTTGAGTATGCTAAAAAGAGCAGGAAAAAGCAAAAAATTTCAGAATTCCACCATTCAAAGCAGAGAAATGACTGATTGTGCAATGACATTATTGATTGATTTTAGCCATTGAAAAACACCCTGTTACTCATATACCAGAAATGGTTGAAGGTATTGGCTGAACGCAAACAGATAGCAGCTCAGCCTCTTTGAATCTTCTTTTGCATGCTAAAAGGAGTAGGAAATAGCAAAACATTTTTAGAATTCCACCTTTCAAAGCAGAGAAATGACTGTTTGTGCAATGACATTATTCATTGATTTTAGCCATTGAAAACCATCCTGTTACTGATATACCAGAAATGGTTGAAGGTATTGGCTGCACGCAAACAGATAGCAGCTCAGCCTCTCTGAATCTTCTTTTGCATGCTAAAAGGAGTAGAAAATAGCAAAACATTTTTAGAATTCCACCTTTCCAAGCTGAGAAATGACTGTTTGTGCAATGACATTATTCATTGATTTTAGCCATTGAAAACCGTCCTGTTACTGATATACCAGAAATGGTTGAAGGTATTGGCTGAACGCAAACAGATAGCAGCGCAACCTCTTTGAATCTTCTTTAGCATGCTAAAAGGAGTAGGAAATAGCAAAACATTTTTAGAATTCCACCTTTCCAAGCAGAGAAATGACTGTTTGTGCAATGACATTATTCATTGATTTTAGCCATTGAAAACCGTCCTGTCACTACTATACCAGAAATTATTGAGGGTATTGGCTGAACGCAAACAGATAGCAGCTCACCCTCTTTAAATCTTCTTTAGCATGCTAAAAGGAGCAGGAAAAAGCAAAAAATATCAGACTTCCACCTTTCAAAGCAGAGAAATGACTGTTTGTGCAATGATATTACTCATTGATTTTAGCCATTGAAAAACATTCTGTTACTCATATACTAGAAAAGTTTGAAGGTATTGGCTGAATGCAAACATATAGCAGCTCCCCCTCTTTGAATCTTCTTTAGCAAGGTAAAAGGAGCAGGAAAAAGAAAAAATTTCAGGATTCCACCTTTCAAAGCAGAGAAATGACTGTTTGTGCAATGACATTATTCATTGATTTTAGCCATTGAAAAACGTCCTGTTACTCATATACCAGAAATGGTTGAAGGTATTGGCTTAACGTAAACAGATAGCAGCTCACCCTCTTTGAATCTTCCTTAGCATGCTAAAAGGAGTAGGAAATAGCAAAACATTTTTAGAATTCCACGTTTCCAAGCTGAGAAATGACTGTTTGTGCAATGACATTATTCATTGATTTTAGCCATTGAAAACCGTCCTGTCACTCCTATACCAGAAATTATTGAAGGTATTGGCTGAACTCAAAAAGATAGCAGCTCAACCTCTTTGAATCTTCTTTAGCATGCTAAAAGGAGCAGGAAAAAGCAAAAAATATCAGATTTTCACCTTTCAAAGCAGAGAAATGACTGTTTGTGCAATGATATTACTCATTGATTTTAGCCATTGAAAAACACCCTGTTACTCATATACCAGAAATGTATGAAGGCATTGGCTGAACGCAAACAGATAGCAGCTCACCCTCTTTGAATCTACTTTAGCACTCTAAAAGGAGCAGGAAAAAGCAAAAAATTTCAGAATTCCACCTTTCCAAGCAGATAAATGACTGTTTGTGCAATGACATTATTCAAGGATTTTAGCCATTGAAAACCGTCCTGTTACTAATATACCAGAAATGGTTGAAGGTATTTGCTGAACGCAAACAGATAGCAGCTCAGCCTCTTTGAATCTTCTTTTGCATGCTAAAAAGAGCAAGAAAAAGGAAAAAATTTCAGAATTCCACCTTTCCAAGCAGAGAAATGACTGTTTGTGCAATGACATTATTCATTGTTCTTAGCCATTGAAAACCGTCCTGTTACCCATATACCAGAAAAGGTTGATGGCATTAACTGAACTCAAACAGATAGCAGCGCAACCTCTTTGAATTTTCTTTAGCATGCTAAAAGGAGAAGGAAATAGCAAAACATTTTTAGAATTCCACCTTTCCAAGCAGAGAAATGACTGTTTGTGCAATGACATTATTCATTGATTTTAGCCATTGAAAACAGTCCTGTCACTACTATACCAGAAATTATTGAAGGTATTGGCTGAACCCAAACAGATAGCAGCTCACCCTCTTTAAATCTTCTTTAGCATGCTAAAAAGAGCAGGAAAAAGCAAAAAATATCAGACTTCCACCTTTCAAAGCAGAGAAATGACTGTTTGTGCAATGATATTACTCATTGATTTTAGTCTTTGAAAAACATCCTGTTACTCATATACTAGAAATGTTTGAAGGTATTGGCTGAACTCAAACAGATAGCAGCTCCCCGTCTTTGAATCTTCTTTAGCAAGGTAAAAGGAGCAGGAAAAAGAAAAAATTTCAGGATTCCACCTTTCAAAGCAGAGAAATGACTGTTTGTGCAATGACATTATTCATTGATTTTAGCCATTGAAAAACGTGCTGTTACTCATATACCAGAAATGGTTGAAGCTATTCGGTTAACGTAAACAGATAGCAGCTCACCCTCTTTGAATCATCTTTAGCATGCTAAAAGTAGCAGGAAAAAGCAAAAAATTTCAGATTTCCACCTTTCAAAGCAGAGAAATGACTGTTTGTGCAATGACATTATTCATTGATTTTAGCCATTGAAAAACATCCTGTTACTCATATACCTGAAATGGTTGAAGGTATTGGCTTAACGTAAACAGATAGCAGCTCACCCTCTTTGAATCTTCTTTAGCATGCTAAAAAGAGTAGGAAATAGCAAAACATTTTTAGAATTCCACCTTTCCAAGCTGAGAAATGACTGTTTGTGCAATGACATTATTCATTGATTTTAGCCATTGAAAACCATCCTGTCACTCCTATACCAGAAATTATTGAAGGTATTTTCTGAACTCAAAAAGATAGCAGCTCACCCTCTTTGAATCTTCTTTAGCATGCTAAAAGGAGCAGGAAAAAGCAAAAAATATCAGATTTCCACCTTTCAAATCAGAGAAATGACTGTTTGTGCAATGATATTACTCATTGATTTTAGCCATTGAAAAACATCCTGTTACTCATATACCAGAAATGTATGAAGGCATTGGCTGAACGCAAACAGATAGCAGCTCACCCTCTTTGAATTTTCTTTAGCACTCTAAAAGGAGCAGGAAAAAGCAAAAAATTTCAGAATTCCACCTTTCCAAACACAGAAATGACTGTTTGTGCAATGACATTATTCATTGATTTTAGCCATTGAAAACCGTCCTGTTACTGATATACCAGAAATGGTTGAAGGTATTGGCTGAACGCAAACAGATAGCAGCTCAGCCTCTTTGAATCTTCTTTTGCTTGCTAAAAAGAGCAGGATAAAGGAAAAAATTTCAGAATTCCACCTTTCCAAGCAGAGAAATGACTGTTTGTGCAATGACATTATTCATAGTTCTTAGCCATTGAAAATCGTCCTGTTACCAATATACCAGAAAAGGTTGAAGGGATTAGCTGAACTCAAACAGATAGCAGCGCAACCTATTTGAATCTTCTTTGGCATGCTAAAAGGAGCAGGAAAAAGCAAAAAAAATCAGAATTCCACCTTTCCAAGCAGAGAAATGACTGTTTGTGCAATGACATAATTCATTGATTTTAGTCATTGAAAACCGTCCTGTTACTTATATACCAGAAATGGTTGAAGATATTGGTTATACACAAACAGATAGCAGCTCACCCTCTTTGAATCTTCTTTAGCATGCTAAAATGAGCAGGAAAAAGCAAAAAATGTCAGAATTCCACCTTTCCAAGCTGAGAAATGACTGTTTGTGCAATGACATAATTCATTGATTTTAGTCATTGAAAACCGTCCTGTTACTTATATACCAGAAATGGTTGAAGATATTGGTTATACACAAACAGATAGCAGCTCACCCTCTTTGAATCTTCTTTAGCATGCTAAAATGAGCAGGAAAAAGCAAAAAATGTCAGAATTCCACCTTTCCAAGCTGAGAAATGACTCTTTGTGCAATAACATTATTCATTGATTTTAGCCATTGAAAACCGTTCTGTTACTCATATAGCAGAAATGGTTGAAGGTATTGGCTGAATGCAAACAGATAGCAGCTCACCCTCTTTGAATCTTCTTTAGCATGCTAAAAGGAGCAGGAAAAAGCAAAACATTTCAGAATTCGACCCTTCAAAGCAGAGAAATGACTGTTTGTGCAATGACATTATTCATTGATTTTAGCCATTGAAAAACATCCTATTACTCATATACCAGAAATGGTTGAAGGTATTGGCTGATCGCAGACAGACAGCAACTAACCCTCTTTGAATCTTCTTTAGCACGCTAAAAGGAGCAGGAAAAAGCAAAAAATTTCAGAATTCCAACTTTCCAAGCAGAGAAATGACTGTTTGTGCAATGACATTATTCATTGATTTTAGCCATTGAATAACGTCCTGTTACTCATATACCAGAAATGGTTGAAGGTATTGGCTGAAAGCAAACAGATAGCAGCTCACCCTCTTTGAATCTTCTTTAGCATGCTAAAAGGAGCAGGAAAAAGCAAAAAATTTCAGAATTCCACCTTTCCAAGCAGAGAAATGACTCTTTGTGCAATGACATTATTCATTGATTTTAGCTATTGAAAAACATCCTGTTACTCATATACCAGAAATGGTTGAAGGTATTGGCTGAACAAAAATAGATGGCCGCTCACCCTCCTTGAATCTTCTTTAGCATGCTAAAAAGAGCAGGAAAAAGCATAAAATTTCAGAATTCCACCTTTCAAAGCAGAGAAATGAATGATTGTGTAATGACATTATTCATTGATTTTAGCCGTTGAAAAACACCTTTTTACTCATATACCAGAAATGGTTGAAGGTATTGGCTGAACGCAAACAGACAGCAACTCACCCTCTTTGAATCTTCTTTAGCACGCTAAAAGGAGAAGGAAAGAGTAAAACATTTCAGAATTCCACCTTTCCAAGCAGAGAAATGACTGTTTGTGCAGTGACATTATTCATTGATTTTAGGCATTGAAAACCATCCTGTTACTCATATACCAGAAATGGTTGAAGGTATTGGCTGAGCTCAAACAGATAGCAGCTCACCCTCTTTGAATCTTCTTTAGCATGCTAAAAAGAGCAGGAAAAAGCAAAAAATTTCAGAATTCCACCTTTCCAAGCAGAGAAATGACTGTTTGTGCAATGACATTATTCATTGATTTTAGTCATTGAAAATAGTCCAGTTACTTATACACCAGAATTGGTTGAAGGTATTGGCTGAACGCAAACAGATAGCAGCTCACCCTCTTTTAATCTTCTTTAGCATGCTAAAAGGAGCAGGAAAATGCAAAAAAAAATTAGAATTCCATCTTTCCAAGCAGAGAAATGACTGTTTGTGCAATGACATTATTCATTGTTTTTAGCCATTGAAAACTGTCCTGTTACTCATATACCAGAAAAGGTTGAAGGCATTGGCTGAACTCAAATAGCAGCTCAACCTCTCTGAATATTGTTTAGCATGCTAAAAGGAGCAGGAAAAAGCAAAAAAAATCAGAATTCCCCCTTTCAAAGCAGAGAAATGACTGAGCAATGACATAATTCACTGATTTTAGCCATTGAAAAATGTCCTGTTACTCATATACCAGAAATGGTTGAAGATATTGGCTGAACGCAAACAGATAGCAGCTCACCCTCTTTGAATCTTCTTTAGCATGCTAAAGGGAGCAGGAAAAAGCAAAAAATTTAAGAATTTCACCTATCCAAGCAGAGAAATGACTGTTTGAGCAATGACATTATTCATTGATTTTAGCCACTGAAAAATGTCCTGTTACTCATATGCTTGAAATGGTTAAATGTAATGGCTGAATGCAAACAGACAGCAACTCACCCTCTTTGAATCTTCTTTAGCATGCTAAAA
This sequence comes from Phyllobates terribilis, assembly GCF_046119375.1. Taxonomy (NCBI): domain Eukaryota; kingdom Metazoa; phylum Chordata; class Amphibia; order Anura; family Dendrobatidae; genus Phyllobates; species Phyllobates terribilis. Next base: position 4,656,869 of record NW_027362771.1, on the reverse strand, counting down.
GGAGCAGGAAAAAGAAAAAAAAATTCAGAATACCACCTTTCCAAGCAGAGAAATGACTGTTTGTGCAGTGACATTATTCATTTATTTTAGTCATTAAAACCGTCCTGTTACTCATATGCCAGAAATGGTTGAAGGTATTGGCTGAATGCAAACAAACAGCAGCTAACCCTCTTTGAATAATCTTTAGCATGCTAAAAGGAGGAGGAAAAAGCAAAACATTTCAGAATTCCACCTTTCCAAGCAGAGAATTGACTGTTTGTGTAATGACATTATTCATTCATTTCAGCCTTTGAATACCGTCCTGTTACTTATATACCTAGAAATGGTTGAAGGTACTGGCAGAACACAAACAGATTGCAGCTCATCCTCTTTGAATCGTCTTTAGCATGCTAAAAGGAGCAGGAAAAACAAAACATTTCAGAATTCCACCTTTCCAAGCAGAGAATTGAATGTTTGTGCAATGGCATTATTCAATCATTTTAGCCATTGAAAACCATCCTGTTACTCATATACCAGAAATGGATAAAGGTGTTGGCTGAACGCAAACAGTTAGCAGCTCACCCTCTTTGAATCTTCTTTAGCATGCTAAAAGGAGCAGGAAAATTCAAAAAAAATTTTCAATTCCACCTTTCCAAGCAGAGAAATGACTCAGCAATGACATTATTCACTGATTTTAGCCATTGAAAAATGTCCTGTTACTCATATACCAGAAATGGTTGAAGGTATTGGCTGAACGCAAACAGGAAGCAGCTCACACTCTTTGAATCTTCTTTAGCATGCTAAAAGGAGCAGCAAAAAGCAAAACATTTCAGAATTCCACCTTTCCAAGCAGAGAAATGACTGTTTGTGCAAAGACATTATTCATTCATTTCAGCCATTGAATACCGTCCTGTTACTCATATGCAAAATATGGTTGAAAGTATTGGCTGAACGCAAACAGATAGCAGCTCAACCTCTTTGAATCTTCTTTAGCATGCTAAAAGGAGCAGGAAAAAGTAAAATAATTTCAGAATTTCACCTTTCCAAGAAGAGAAACGACTGTTTGTGCAATGACATTATTCATTGATTTTAGCCATTGAAAAACTTCCTGTTACTCATATACCAGAAATGGTTGAAGGTATTGACTGAACGCAAACAGATAGCAGCTCACCCTCTTTGAATCTTCTTTAGCATGCTAAAAGTAGCAGGAAAAAACAAAATATTTCAGATTTCCACCTTTAAAAGCAGAGAAATGACGGTTTGTGCAATGACATTATTAATTGATTTTAACCATTGAAAAACATCCTGTTACTCATATACCAGAAATGGTTGAAGGTATTGCCTGAACGCAAACAGACAGCAACTCACCCTCTTTGAATCTTCTTTAGCATGATAAAAAGAGGAGGAAAAAGCAAAAAAATTCAGAATTCCACCTTTCAAAGCAAAGAAATGACTTTGTGCAATGACATTATTCATTGATTTTAGCCATTGAAAATCGTCCTGTTACTCATATACCAGAATTGGTTGAAGGTATTGTCTGAAATCAAACAGGTAGCAGCTCACCCTCTTTGAATCTTCTTTAGCATGCTATAAAGAGCAGGAAAAGGCAAAAAATTTCAGAATTCCACCTTTCCAATCAGAGAAATGACTGTTTGTGCATTGACATTATTCATTGATTTTAGGCATTGAAAACCATCCTGTTACTCATATATCAGAAATGGTTGAAGGTATTGGCTGGACACAAAAAGATAGGAGGCCACCCTCTTTGAATCTTCTTTAGCATTCTAAAAGGAGCAGGAAAAAGCAAAAAATTTTAGAATTCTACCTTTCCAAGCAGAGAAATGACTATTTGTGCAATGACATTATTCATTGATTTTAGCCATTGAAAAACGTGCTGTTACTCATATACTAGAAATGGTTGAAGGTGTTGGCTGAATGCAAATAGAGAGCAGCTTACCCTCTTTAAATCTTCTTTATCATGCTAAAAGGAGCAGGAATAAAGCAAAAAAAATTCAGTATTCCACCTTTCAAAGCAGAGAAATGTCTGAGCAATGACATTTATCACTGATTTTAGCCATTGAAAAACATCCTGTTACTCATATGCTAGAAATGGTTGAAGGTATTGGCTGAACACAAACAGGTAGCAGCTCACCCTCTTTGAATCTTCTTTAGCATGCTAAAAGTAGTAGGAAAAAACAAAAAAAATTCAGATTTCCACCTTTAAAAGCAGAGAAATGATTGCTGTGTAATGACATTATTCATTCAATTTAGATATTGAATACCGTGATTTTTCTCACATACCAGAAATGGTTTTAAGGTATTGGCTGAACGCAAAAAAATAGCAGCTCACCCTCTTTGAATCTTCTTTAGCATGCTAAAAGGAGCAGGAAAAAGTAATATAATTTCAGAATTTCACCTTTCCAAGAAGAGAAATGACTGTTTGTGCAATGACATTATTTATTGATTTTAGCCATTGAAAAACGTCCTGTTACTCATATATCAGAAATGGTTGAAGGTATTGACTGAACACAAACAGATAGCAGCTCACCCTCTTTGAATCTTATTTAGCATGCTAAAAGTAGCAGGAAAAAACAAAATATTTCAGATTTCCACTTTTCCAAGCAGAGAAATGACTGTTTGTGTAATGACATTATTCATTTATTTCAGCCATTGAATTCCGTCCTGTTACTCATATACAAAAAATGGTTGAAAGTATTGGCTGGACGCAAACAGATAGCAGCTCACCCACTTTGAATCTTCTTTAGCATGCTAAAAGGAGCAGGAAAAAGCAAAAAAATTCAGAATTTCACCTTTCAAAGCAGAATAATGACTGTATGTGCAATGACATTATGCATTGATTTTAGCCATTGAAAAATGTCCTGTTACTCATATACCAGAAATGGTTGAAGGTATTGGCTGAACGCAAACAGACCGAAACTCATCCTCTTTGAATCTTTTTTAGCATGCGAAAAAGAGCAGGAAAAAGCAAAAAAAATTCAGAATTCCACCTTTCCAAGCAGAGAAATGACTGTTTGTGCAATGACATTATTCAATGATTTTAGCCATTGAAAACCATCCTGCTACTCATATACCAGAAATGGTTAAAGGTATTGGCTGAACTCAAACACATAGCAGCTCACTCTCTTTGAATCTTCTTTAGCATGCTAACAGGAGTAGGTAAAAGCAAAAGATTTCAGAATTCCACCTTTCCAAGCAGAGAAATCACTGTTGGTGTAATGACATTATTCATTGATTTTAGCCATTGATAACAGTCCTGTTAATCATATACCAGAAATGGTTGAAGGTATTGGCTGAACGCAAACAGATAGCAGCTCACTCTCTTTGAATTTTCTTTAGCATGCTAAAAGGAGCAGGAAAAAGCAAAACATTTCAGAATTCCACTTTAACAAGCATAGAAATGACTGTTGGTGTAATGACATTATTCATTGATTTTAGCCATTGAATACCGTCCTGTTACTCATATACAAAAAATGGTTGAAGTTATTGGCTGAACACAAACAGATAGCAGCTCACCCTCTTTGATCTTCTTTAGCATGCTAAAAGGAGCAGAAAAAGCAACTAATTTCAGATTTCCCCTATTCCAAGCAGAGAAATGACTGTAGATGCAATGACATTATTCATTGATTTTAGCCATTGAAAACCTTCCTGTTACTCATATACCAGAAATGGTTGAAGGTATTGGCTGAGAGCAAACAGATAGCTGCTCACCCTCTTTGAATCTTCTTTAGCATGCTAAAAGGAGTAGGTAAAAGCAAAAGATTTCAGAATTCCACCTTTCCAAGCAGAGAAATGACTGTTGGTGTAAGGACATTATTCATTGATTTCAGCCATTGATAACCGTCCTGTTAATCATATAAAAGAAATGGTTGAAGGTATTGGCTGAACACAAACAGATAGCAGCTCACTCACTTTGAATCTTCTTTAGCATGCTAAAAGGAGCAGGAAAGAGCAAAAAATCTACAGAATTTCACCATTCAAAGCAGAGAAATGACTGTTTGTGCAATGACATTATTCATTGATTTTAGCCATTGAAAAATGTACTGTTAATCATATACCAGAAATGGTTGAAGGTATTGGCTGAACGCAAACAGTTAGCAGCTCACCTTCTTTGAATCTTCTTTAGCATGCTAAAAGGAGCAGGAAAAAGCAAAAAATCTACAGAATTCCACCTTTCCAAGCAGAGAAATGACTGTTTGTGCAATGACATTATTCAATGATTTTAGCCAATGAAAACCATCCTGCTACTCATATACCAGAAATTGTTGAAGGTATTGGCTGAACGCAAACAGATAGCAGCTCACCCTCTTTGAATCTTCTTTAGCATGCTAAAAGGAGCAGGAAAAAGCAAAAAATTTCAGATTTCCCCCATTCCAAGCAGAGAAATAACTGTAGGTGCAATGACATTATTCATTGATTTTAGCCATTGAAAACCGTCCTGTTACTCATATACCAGAAATGGTTGAAGGTATTGGCTGAACGCAAACAGATAGCTGCTCACCCTCTTTGAATCTTCTTTAGCATGCTAAAAGGAGCAGGATAAAGCAAAAAATTTCAGAATTTCACCTTTCAAAGCAGAGAAATGACTGTTTGTGCAATGACATTATTCAATGATTTTAGCCTTTGAAAACCGTCCTGTTACTCATATACCAGAAATGGTTGAAGGTATTGGCTGAATGCAAACATATAGCAGCTCACCATCTTTGAATCTTCTTTAGCATGCTAAAAGGAGCAGGAAAAAGCAAAAAATTTCAGAATTCCACCTTTCAAAGCAGAGAAATGACTGTTTGTGCAATCACATTATTCCTTCATTTTAGCCATTGAAAAATGTGATGTTACTCATATACCAGAAATGGTTGAAGGTATTGGCTGAACGCAAATAGATAGCAGCTCACCCTCTTTGAATCTTCTTTTGCATGCTAAAAGGAGCAGGAAAAAGCAAAACATTTCAAAATTCCACCTTTTCAAGCAGAGAAATGACTGTTTGTGTAATGACATTATTTATTCATTTCAGCCATTGAATACCGTCCTGTTACTCATATTCAAAAAATGGTTGAAGGTATTGGCTGAACACAAACAGATAGCAGCTCACCCTCTTTGAATATTCTTTAGCATGCTAAAAGGAGCAGGAAAAAGGAAAACATTTCAGAATTCCACCTTTCCAAGCAGAGAAATGACTGTTGGTGTAAAGACATTATTCATTGATTTTAGCCATTGAAAACCGTCCTCTTAATCATATCCCAGAAATGGTTGAAGGTATTGTCTAAACGCAAACAGATAGCAGCTCACCCACTTTGAATCTTCTTTAGCATGCTAAAAGGAGCAGGAAAAAGCAAAAAAATTTCAGAATTTCACCTTTCAAAGCAGAATAATGACTGTTCGTGCAATGACATTATGCATTGATTTTAGCCATTGAAAAATGTCCTGTTACTCATATACCAGAAATGGTTGAAGGTATTGGCTGAACGCAAACAGACAGCAACTTATCCTCTTTGAATCTTTTTTAGCATTCTAAAAGGAGCAGGAAAAAGGAAAACATTTCAGAATTCCACCTTTCCAAGCAGAGAAATGACTGTTTGTGCAATGACATTATTCAATGATTTTAGCCATTGAAAACCATCCTGCTACTCATATACCAGAAATGGTTGAAGGTATTGGCTGAACGCAAACAGATAGCAGCTCACTCTCTTTGAATCTTCTTTAGCATGCTAAAAGGAGTAGGTAAAAGCAAAAGATTTCAGAATTCCACCTTTCCAAGCAGAGAAATGACTGTTGGTGTAATGACATTATTCATTGATTTCAGCCATTGATAACCATCCTGTTAATCATATACCAGAAATGGTTGAAGGTATTGGCTGAACACAAACAGATAGCAGCTCACTCACTTTGAATCTTCTTTAGCATGCTAAAAGGAGCAGGAAAGAGCAAAAAATCTACAGAATTTCACCATTCAAAGCAGAGAAATGACTGTTTGTGCAATGACATTATTCATTGATTTTAGCCATTGAAAAATGTACTGTTAATCATATACCAGAAATGGTTGAAGGTATTGGCTGAACGCAAACAGTTAGCAGCTCACCTTCTTTGAATCTTCTTTATCATGCTAAAAGGAGCAGGAAAAAGCAAAAAATCTACAGAATTCCATCTTTCCAAGCAGAGAAATGACTGTTTGTGCAATGACATTATTCAATGATTTTAGCCATTGAAAACCATCCTGCTACTCATATACCAGAAATGGTTGAAGGTATTGGCTGAACGCAAACAGATAGCAGCTCACCCTCTTTGAATCTTCTTTAGCATGCTAAAAGGAGCAGGAAAAAGCAAAAAATTTCAGATTTCCCCCATTCCAAGCAGAGAAATAACTGTAGGTGCAATGACATTATTCATTGATTTTAGCCATTGAAAACCGTCCTGTTACTCATATTCCAGAAATGGTTGAAGGTATTGGCTGAACGCAAACAGATAGCTGCTCACCCTCTTTGAATCTTCTTTAGCATGCTAAAAGGAGCAGGATAAAGCAAAAAATTTCAGAATTTCACCTTTCAAAGCAGAGAAATGACTGTTTGTGCAATGACATTATTCAATGATTTTAGCCATTGAAAACCGTCCTGTTACTCATATATAGTGTTGAGCCACCCCCGTAGTGTTCGAGTTCGGTTCGGTTCGTCGAACACCCGTGTGTTCGCCGAACTGTTCGTCGAACTGTTCGTTGAACACCTTCGAACACCGTTAAAACCAATGGCAGGCAAACAAAAACACATAGAAACACATAGAAAACACCTTCAAAGGTGTCCAAAAGCTGACAAACTGCTCAGAAGACATAACTAACACATGGAAAAGTGACAAGTACATATAGTCATGCGAAAATAAAAGAGGTGGAGGAGTAAAAGGAGGGGGAGACACAGATATAGGCATGTCATGCCCTTCTAAAATCCAAAAAGTGAGAAGCCGACACGGCCAGTCCGCTCCTGCCCGTGCCACCTCCGTGTCGCCGGGTTTGTGCCAGAGCCGCGGTGAACCCTGACGGCCAGCCCCCCTCTCCCAATACTGGTGCCTGTCCGCTGGTGGGTCGAGCGAGCCACCCTGTGGTGGAGGCAGCTCTAAGCTTTTTAATTTAAATTGTCTCTCTAATTTGAATGAATACACTTTAAATCCATTTACAAGGATCTATTGGAGGGCAAGTCTCATGCCAGCAGCCGCGGTAATTCCAGCTCCAGTAGCGTCCACTAAAGCTGCTGCAGTTAAAAAGCTTTTATAAGGATCGAGCTCGGCTGTCCACCGCAAGGCATCCTACTGCCAGTCCCAGCCCCTATGCCTTGGGGTGCCTCCTGATGCTCTTCACTAAGTATCCCATGGTCCCGAAGCATTTCCTTTGAAAAAATTAAGTGTCTAAACTACAGGTGGTGTAGCTTGCTTAACAGCCGGGATAATCCGCTGACTAGCAGACACTGCTACTAGGCACAAAGTATTTCCTGGGCTAGATGCAGTTAAAAATTTGTAATTAGATACTCTCGTTGGATGCTGAGAAAGCATTCCATAGAGTCTCCTGGCACGCCATATATGATTCTCTTAAAGAGCTTGGGGTAGGGGTCTAGGGGACCCTTTTATAGCCAAAATCACGGCCCTGTATCACAATACGTCACCTAGGCTGAAGATAAATGGAACTGTGGCACCCTGAGGGCTCGGTTGCTACAGACGTATTGCACCTCACCCAGAGGTGTGATATCTCACTCTCAGGTAAGTTTGGAGTGTGGATCAGGACCCGACACCTGCATGCATTACACCACATTGCCATGGGGCAGGGCGACCAATATGCCCCTGAGATGGGCACGACAGTCCCTGTCCCTGGCTGGAGTGGGGGGAGGGAACACTGAGGAAGGGGAACCCTGTAGTGCAGGAGCAGGGAGGAAGCAGTTCCTGGGTGCATTGAGAAGGGAGTATAAAAGGTGGGCACCATCTTAGTTCAGTGCAGAGAAGTCTGAGCAGAAGTGGCAGGGAGCAGGGGCTCTGCATGAGCTCTGCTCCGGAGGTGGGCCTAGTAACAGAGGCCCAGGCCTGCAAGAGGGAGAAGGAAGGAAGAGGAGCGGAGAAGGCTCCAGGAACGAGGAATGAAGGGATCCCAGGGGTGCGGATGGGCGAGTCGCCACCGCACGCCCGAATCCACCTGCGTGGAGGGGTCAGGCCAAAGGGGGAGACCGGTCCCCGAACTAGTGGAGGCAGGAAACGACCCTCAGCTAGAAACCGGAGGCTCTGACATTTTATGTGGCGCAGCCCCTTGCTCCACCCGCTAGGAAGGCACCACATAGGGTCAGGGAAACTGGCGCCAAGTTTACCAAGAGGAGGCCCGAGGCAGCCGGACAGAAGTGTTGGTAAGAAAGGCCAGACAAAGGACACACAAAGGGGGTCCTGTGAAGCGCTCCAAAGTTATCTGGGAGTTGTCTGAGCCCCTCACCTGGTGAGCACAGTACGACGTGGGCAGCCGTTACCTGCAGACGTGGTCTGGATAATAAGAACTGTGAGTAAAGGCCCTGAACTGCATCACTGACTCCGTGTCGTTACTGCTGCTGCCCTGCACCATCACCCCCATCCTCCGCATACACTGCCCTGAGGCTATACTCCTCCCGTGGGGAGTTATGCTACGCTCTGCTGCACCCACAACACCAGCCTTAGCGGTCTGCCCTGTAGCGGCGGTTCACTCTGACCGCAATCCACGGGTGGCGTAGTCGGACATTTAAACATCAAAACCACATAAATAGTTCCGCCACTGGTTTGACCGCCCTGAGCCACGGAACCGGATCGCCGCCACGAAGACTACAACCACCAGCATCCACCAAAAAGGGTCCGGATCCGGGTGTCCCAAGGCCCAGGGGGTGCGTCAGAACATTTTCATCACCTTTCACAATCACCAATGGGACAAGGCAGGGATGTCCTCTGTCCCCTCTCTTATACATCCTAGTGACGGAGCACCTGCTCTCATCAATTCGCCATAACCCCAATATTAGGTGGATTGAGGTGGGAGGCACCGAGTACAAGTGCTCTCTATTTGCTGATGATGTCCTAGTATATATCACTCAATCACATATATCCATCCCTGCTGTTATGGCTGAAATAGATCACTTTGTTACATGGTAAAATTTTAAAATCAATGCAGCGAAGTCTGAGGCCCTCGATGTCTCCCTCCCTAAATCCATATAGGATTCCATCCAGTCCAACTTTCCCTTTGCCTGGCCCTCACAGGGTATCAAATACTTAGGAATTCCTATTCATAGAGACCTCTCCCATCTATGTTATCTTAATTTTGGGCCCTTTATTGAACAATTCCATACAGACCACGGTTGGCAAGTTAGAACTGTAAGATTCACTACGTGAACCACTGGTGTTTTGTGGAAAAGCACATGTACACCGCGTGCCAAATTATTATGCAAAAAGTGTTTAGGAGTGATAAGGGAAGAATTTGTTTGTTTGTCAGTTAAACTCATTGATGGTGATGTGTGTCAGGGCTCTTTATATCACTGTAAGCAATTGCAGACACCAGTGCTAATTAGTTTGGCAGGTGTGTCCAATGAAAGGCAAGACTACTTAAGAAGGCTCTCTCACATTATTAAGCAGCCTACATTTTCTGCCAAAATGGGAAAGAAAAAGGATGTGTCGGCTGCTGAGAAGCAACAAATTGTGGAGTGTTTAGGTCAAGGCATGACTACAATCAACATTGTGCGATGATCAGGATGAAGTGTCTTGGCAATCAAGAAGTATGTAGCTGATTCACAGTACAGACGTGTGCGTGCTGATAAGGGCAAATTGAGGACTCTTTCCTACAGGCAATTACGTCAGGTTGAAAGAGCAGCGGCAAAAAAGCCTTGTCATGGCAGCAGACAAGTTTTTGAAGCTGCTTGTGCCTCCAACGTCCCCCGAACAACAAGATGCAGGGTCCTTCAGAGGTTTGCAGCTGTGCATACGCCATCCTGTCGACCTCCTCTATCCACTTCACACAAGCAGAAACGGCTCCAGTGGGCCAAACATTACATGAAGACTGATTTCAAAACTGTTTTGTTCACGGATGAGTGCCGTGCAGCGCTCGATGGTCCAGATGAATGGAGTGGAGGATGGCTGGTTGATGGACACCCCACGCAAACACGGCTACAGCGCCAACAAGGAGGAGGTGGAGTAATGTTTTGGGCTGGAATCATGGGGAGAGAGATTGTCGGCCCCTTTAGGATCCCTGAAGGCGCTAAAGATGAACTCCATAATGTATGTGGATTTTCTCAAACAGCACTTCCTGCCATGGTTCAAGAAGAAGAACCGTGTATTTCACAGCAAGATCATTTTTCTGCATGATAATGCACCATCTCATGCTGCACATAAAACATCTGCATCTCTGGCTGATATGGGCATAAAAGGGGACAAACTTATGGTGTGACCCCCATGCTCCCCTGACCTCTACCCCATTCAGAACCTTTGGAGCATCATTAAAAGGAGTGTCTATGATGGCGGGAGGCAGTTCACATCTAAGCAACAGCTCTGGGAGGGTATTCTGTCCTCATGCAAAACAATTGAAGCAGAAACCATCCAAAACCTGACAAATTCAATGGACGAGAGAGTTCAGAAGCTCTTTTCGAACAAGGGGTCCTATGTGAAAATGTAACATCACCTAGAATAAAGTTTTGAGTTGAAAACTGTTTGATTTCAGTTTCTAACAACCTGCTAATGCTTATAATTTCAAAAATGACCATTTTTTTGGTCTTTATTAAAATGAAAAGGTTGATCGAAAAGTTTGGGGGATCTAAGAGTGTGGCAACCCAGTAGTCATGATTACTTAGAATTCTGACAATATGAGGGTCATGCTGCAGGTAGTGCAGCAAGAAGGCACTTATGTGTCTTGCGTATCTCGGAGCCCCAAAATTATTTTCCGGGCTAGATGCAGCTAAAAATTATTTTTAATTTTAAATCTGGTGAAGCTTATTATAGATGGCCTAATAGGAGCAGTGCTGCACACTGCTACAAAGCCCAAATTATTTTCCAGTCAAGATACAGATAAACATGATTAGTAATTTGAAAGCTTAAAACGGTTGGTAGGGTGATTTTAACCAATCATCAAGCTTTTACTCTCCCCAGGATGACACAGGGGTAGAAAAGTCGTTTCGGATCCATGATTTGTTCATCTTTATGAACGTGAGTCTGTCTACATTATCAGTGGAGAGCCGCGTGCGCTTATTTGTCAGCACACCACCAGCAGCGCTGAACACACGTTCAGACAGAACGCTGGCTGCGGGGCATGACAAGATCTCCAAGGCGTAAGTGGCTAGCTCCGGCCATTTATCCAGATTGGAAGCCCAAAAAGAGCAAGGGTCCAGTGACACAGTCGTGGCTTCAATGTTTACTTGGAGATACTCCTGTACCATCATCTCTAGGCGTTGACTATGTGTCAGACTTCTTGTCTCCTGTGGCCTTGCAAAGGATGGGCTAAAAAAGTGGTGAAATGATTCCGCAAAATTGATGTTACCAGCAGATACTGTGGTTCTGTTACGGTTTGAGTGCTGAACACTTGACGGTCCCACGGTTGGCAAGTTGGAACTGTGAGATTCACTACGTGCACCACTGGTATTTTGTGGAAAAGCACATGTAAGATTCTGCAACAGTCTCTGCTGATACTCCTGCATGCGTGCATCCCTTTCTATGGCAGGAATAATTTCTGCAAATTTACTTTTGTACCGGGGATCTAACAGTGTGGCAACCCAGTAGTCAGGATTATTTCTAATTCTCACAATTCGAGGGTCATGTTGCAGGTAGTGCAGCAAGAAGGCACTCATGTGTGTTGCGCATCCAGGAGCACCAAGTCCCTGTTGTGTTGGTGGCGAGGTAACAATCATGCTTCCTTCCTCTGTCCTCTCCCCCCAACCTCGCACAACAGAAATGTGATCAAGGTCTCCCTCATCTGATGAGTCTTCCATCAGTTCGTCCTCCACTTCTTCCTGGGATCCTGCACCTTCCTCACTAGTTTGGCTGCTACCATGCGCCCTGGTAAAATCATCTCCCCCACCCTCACATGCCTGCCGCCTTGGTGCTGCCGACCGTCTGGACCTTGCAGATGTTAACCCTTCCGCATACAACTCCTCCTCCTCTACTTCCTCCACCTCCTCTTGTGCCACCACCTGACTCCGAATTCTGTTTAACATGTGCTCCAGCATGTAAATCACCGGAATAGTCATGCTGATAATGGCATCGTCAGCACTAAACATCTTCGTCGCCATTTCAAAACTGTGCAGAAGGGTGCATAGGTCCCTGATCTGAGACCACTCCTCCAGCGTGATTTGCCCCACCTCTGAATCTCGTTGGCCCAGGCTATACGTCAGAACGTATTGCACCAGGGCTTGTCGGTGCTGCCACAGTCGCTGCAACATGTGCAGAGTTGAATTCCACCGGGTAGGCACATCGCATTTTAGCCGGTGAAGTGGCAGGCCCAACGACTTCTGTAGAGATGTAAGTCGCTGAGCTGCGGGATGCGAACGGCGGAAGTGAGCACACAGCGACCGTGCCCTCTGCAGAAGGCCATCTAGTCTGGGATAGTGGGCTAAAAATTGCCTGACAACCAGGTTCAACACGTGAGCCATACAAGGCACGTGTGTGACATTGCCCCGGCGAAGGGCCGCACCCAGGTTTGCAGCATTGTCGCACACGGCCTTCCCTGGTTTCAGGTCCAGTGGAGACAACCATTCATGAAATTGGTTCTCCAGAGCTGACCACAACTCCTCAGCTGTGTGACTCACATTTCCCAGACATTTCAATGTAAAAACCGCCTGATGACGTTGAGCCCTACTGCCAGCATAGTAAGGAGGTGTGCAAGATCCCTTCTGCGCAGTTAGAAAGCTTGTGGCATGACCAGACAGGCTTTGGGTGCAGGTGGAAGACCGAGAGGAGGTTGAGGAGGCAGAAGCAGTGGAGGAACTTTGACATAAAGAGGATTGACGCACAACTCGTGGGGACGGCAAGACTTGGACAGCAGCCCCTTGTCCTGCTGTCACCATAGTTACCCAGTGCCCAGTCAGCGACATGTAACGCCCCTGTCCATGCCTACTCGTCCAAGTGTCTGTGGTGAAATGCACCCTGTCACACACAGAGTTTCTCAAAGAAGCGGTGATGTTGTGTGCGACATGCTGGTGGAGTGCAGGCACACCTTTCTTTGAGAAGTAGTGCCGACTGGGCATCTGGTACTGGGGCACTGCGACGGACATAAGGTCTCGAAAATCCTCTGTGTCCACCAGGCGGAAAGGCAGCATTTCTGTAGCCAAGAGCTTGCAGATGGTGAAATTCAACCTCTTAGCTTTCTCATGGCTAGGAGGAAATGGTATTTTACTTGTCCACATCTGAGTGACCGAGGGCTGGCTATTGTGCTTAGACGGGGTTGATAAGGGTGTCCCCGGCAAACTGCCGGTCTGTGAGGAAGATGCAGGCGGACATGTTAGGTTGCCTTGATCCAAAGGTGGTGCTATCGATGTCGGACAGCGCTCAAGACCAGCTCGTGTTACCACCTCCAAAGAAAATGATGACCTGCCAATCACGCTGGCTGTTGCGGGTAAAGAGGTGGCAGGTCTGCGCCCCAAAACAGGTGTGACTGCTGTCCCCCCAGTCACAGAGGATGAAGAGGCCGCGGGTGCACAAGATATGGCAGACGGTGGTTGGCCCGGCCGGCTAGGCCGCATTGTAGCACACTGAGCTTCCCACTGCAACTTATGCTTCATGTCCATGTGCCGGTTCATGCATGAAGTACTCAAACTATGTATTTTTTGGCCTCTACTTAGCTTTTGCTGACAAATGTTACAGATAACACGAGTTGGGTCATCTTTATCGATCTGAAAAAATGCCCAGGCTATGCAAGGCTTAGCACCCATGCGACCTGAAGAGCCACCACGACTTGTGGTGAGAGGCAGAGTTGTGTTTGAGGATGCAGTTGTTGACGTGCTTCCAGTACTACGTCTCTGTCCAGGAAGGCGCAACCTGACCTCGTCGTCACTAGCATCTTCCTCCACCTCCTCTGCTGACCTCATCTCTTGGCTGACTGTGGGTTGACAGTAAGTGGGATCTCCGACCTCATCATCATCACCCTGTGCGTTATCACACCCGTCGTCCTCAGAGCCAACCTGTTTCTGCCCTGACAAAAAACTAAAGTTGTCGCTCCAATCAGGTATTTGAGTCTTATCATCGTCTTCCTCATTGTCTCCACCAACAGGAGTTACAGTTTGGGAATGAGGATCTACATTATGGTCAGAACCTTCTGCGTCTGGTCCTGGATACGACTCATAAAGATTCTGGGCATCAATGCAGATCATTTCCTCGTCTGGATTCACAGAAGCGCTGGAGTCGACCTCTGATTCCCAGGCTATAGTATGAGTAAACAGCTCTGCAGACTCAACCATCTGTTCTACCTCATACTCAGACGGGCAGCTGGAGATTTGGGAGCTGTGAGGAAGCAAGTGCGATTTGGGTGACACCTTTGAGGACTGGAGTATTTGTGATGTTGAAGTTGATGTGGAGGAGAGCCCACTTAAAGGAGCACTTGATATCCGTTGAAGCACCTGCTGTTTTTGTGCCTCATCTGGAATTTGTAGCGATTGGCGTGGCCGTAAGAAAGGGATCTTATCACATTGTCCGCTAAAAGAAGTAGACATTTTAGTTTGGCTGGAAGATGGTCTCTCTTCTGCACCTACCCCACGGACACAACCTTTTTTCCCCTTCCCAACACGCCTATTCCCCTTTCCACCAGCAGCAGGCCTTTTTCCACTCATTTTGGTGGTTAACTAATTCACAACTCTGGAGTTGTTTGCACAAAAAAACAATGGATGGTAACCGAGCAGAGCTGAGTGGCCAAACTGTGGTATTAGGCCAAAACTATTGGCTGGGTTAGATGCAGAAAAAAATTATTTTTAATTTGCAACCTGATGGAGGTCAGTATAGATGGACTAATAGACCAAGTCCCACACACCGCTAGAAGCCCAAATATTTTTTCAGAGCTAGATGCAGAAAATTTTTTTATTCAATTTGCAACCTGATGGAGGTCAGTATAGATGGACTAATAGACCAAGTCCCACACACTGCTAGAAGCCCAAATATTTTTTCAGAGCTAGATGCAGAAAAAAAATATTTTTAATTTGCAACCTGATGGAGGTCAGTATAGATGGACTAATAGACCAAGTCCCACACACAGCTAGAAGCCCAAATATTTTTTCAGAGCTAGATGCAGAAAAAAATTATTTTTAATTTGCAACCTGATGGAGGTCAGTATAGATGGACTAATAGACCAAGTCCCACACACCGCTAGAAGCCCAAATATTTTTTCAGATCTAGATGCAGAAAAAAATTATATTCAATTTGCAACCTGCTGGAGGTCAGTATAGAAGGACTAATAGAACAAGTCCCACACACTGCTAGAAGCCCAAATATTTTTTCAGAGCTAAATGAAGAAAAAAATTATTTTTAATTTGCAACCTGATGGAGGTCAGTATAGATGGACTAATAGACCAAGTCCCACACACTGCTAGAAGCCCAAATATTTTTTCAGAGCTAGATGCAGAAAAAAATTATTTTTAATTTGCAACCTGATGGAGGTCAGTATAGATGGACTAATAGACCAAGTCCCACACACCGCTAGAAGCCCAAATATTTTTTCAGAGCTAGATGCAGAAAATTTTTTTATTCAATTTGCAACCTGATGGAGGTCAGTATAGATGGACTAATAGACCAAGTCCCACACACTGCTAGAAGCCCAAATATTTTTTCAGAGCTAGATGCAGAAAAAAATTATTTTTAATTTGCAACCTGATGGAGGTCAGTATAGATGGACTAATAGACCAAGTCCCACACACTGCTAGAAGCCCAAATATTTTTTCAGAGCTAGATGCAGAAAAAAATTATTTTTAATTTGCAACCTGATGGAGGTCAGTATAGATGGACTAATAGACCAAGTCCCACACACTGCTAGAAGCCCAAATATTTTTTCAGAGCTAGATGCAGAAAAAAATTATTTTTAATTTGAAACCTGATGGAGGTCAGTATAGATGGACTAATAGAACAAGTCCCACACGCTGCTAGAAGCCCAAATATTTTTTCAGAGATAAATGAAGAAAAAAATTATTTTTAATTTGCAACCTGATGGAGGTCAGTATAGATGGACTAATAGACCAAGTCCCACACACTGCTAGAAGCCCAAATATTTTTTCAGAGCTAGATGCAGAAAAAAATTATTTTTAATTTGCAACCTGATGGAGGTCAGTATAGATGGACTAATAGACCAAGTCCCACACACCGCTAGAAGCCCAAATATTTTTTCAGAGCTAGATGCAGAAAAAAATTATATTCAATTTGCAACCTGCTGGAGGTCAGTATAGAAGGACTAATAGAACAAGTCCCACACACTGCTAGAAGCCCAAATATTTTTTCAGAGCTAAATGAAGAAAAAAAATATTTTTAATTTGCAACCTGATGGAGGTCAGTATAGATGGACTAATAGACCAAGTCCCACACACTGCTAGAAGCCCAAATATTTTTTCAGAGCTAGATGCAGAAAAAAATTATATTCAGTTTGCAACCTGATGGAGGTCAGTATAGATGGACTAATAGAATGATGCTATGCCCAAAAGATTTTACTTCACTAGGTGCAGTAAAAAAATTGGTATTCTATACACAGGTGGTATATCTTGCAACACAGATAGGCTACTCCAATGACTAACACACTCTGCAATAGGCCAAAAAGGATTAGCTTTGCTAGATTCAGCCAAATGCTGTGAAAAAAAACTTGCACAGCACTGGCACAGACCTGCCTGGCAAAAACTGATAGGAACTGATGTAACCTAGTCCTGAAAAGGACTCCAATTACAATTAGTCTTTACTCCCACAATCTATCTATTTAAGAGCACAGACCTGCTTGATAAAAGTCGTAGGAAATGCTGTAACCTAGTCCTTAAAAGGACTGCAATCACAACTATTCCCTACTCCCAAGCTATCTGTATATTTGTGCGAAAATTGGCTTGAAATTAACAAGGTATAGCGCACACAGCAACAGCGGTGCCGTCTAACACGCAGCTGCAGCAGTGAGAAAATGGTGGCGACGGGGAAAATGGCTTGGTCTTATAGGGCAAGGACATGTGACATACACTGCCAATCACACATGCCCTTGCTTGTGTGAAAAAAAGCACTTCGCTCCGTGTGTGCGCTGCTGATAGGCTGACAGATTGCACCTCCCCACTGCAAATGCGGGAAAGAGAAAAAAAAATGGAGATCTTCATTGTTCCTGCAGAGATCCATCCCCTGCCCCTCCCCCCGCCCCGCTGTACACTCAAACTGCGTATTAACATTAATTTTCATCATTACTGAGAAAAAATCCAGTTATGATTTTGGTGCACGAACAGTTATCGAACATAACCTCGAACAGCCGAATTTTTCTCAAATTGTTCGTGTTCGCCGGCCGGCTCGAACACCGCCCAAAACAGCTCGAATTTGAGATTGGCGAACAGTTCGAGTAGAACAACGCTCATCTCTACTCATATACCAGAAATGGTTGAAGGTATTGGCTGAATGCAAACATATAGCAGCTCACCATCTTTGAATCTTCTTTAGCATGCTAAAAGGAGCAGGAAAAAGCAAAACATTTCAAAATTCCACCTTTCCAAGCAGAGAAATGACTGTTTGTGTAATGACATTATTCATTCATTTCAGCCATTGAATACCGTCCTGTTACTCATATTCAAAAAATGGTTGAAGGTATTGGCTGAACACAAACAGATAGCAGCTCACCCTCTTTGAATATTCTTTAGCATGCTAAAAGGAGCAGGAAAAAGGAAAACATTTCAGAATTCCACCTTTCCAAGCAGAGAAATGACTGTTGGTGTAAAGACATTATTCATTGATTTTAGCCATTGAAAACCGTCCTCTTAATCATATACCAGAAATGGTTGAAGGTATTGTTTAAACGCAAACAGATAGCAGCTCACCCACTTTGAATCTTCTTTAGCATGCTAAAAGGAGCAGGAAAAAGCAAAAAAATTTCAGAATTTCATCTTTCAAAGCAGAATAATGTCTGTTTGTGCAATGACATTATGCATTGATTTTAGCCATGGAAAAATGTCCTGTTACTCATATACCAGAAATGGTTGAAGGTATTGGCTGTACGCAAACAGACAGCAACTCATCCTCTTTGAATCTTCTTTAGCATGCTAAAAAGAGCAGGAAAAAGGAAAAAAATTCAGAATTCCACCTTTCCAAGCAGAGAAATGACTGTTTGTGCAATGACATTATTCAATGATTTTAGCCACTGAAAATCATCCTGCTACTCATATACCAGAAATGGTTGAAGGTATTGGCTGAACGCAAACAGATAGCAGCTCACTCTCTTTGAATCTTCTTTAGCATGCTAAAAGCAGTAGGTAAAAGCAAAAGATTTCAGAATTCCACCTTTCCAAGCAGAGAAATGACTGTTGGTGTAATGACATTATTCATTGATTTTATCCATTGATAACCGTCCTGTTAATCATATACCAGAAATGGTTGAAGGTATTGGCTGAACGCAAACAGATAGCAGTTCACTCACTTAGAATCTTCTTTAGCATGCTAAAAGGAGCAGGAAAAAGCAAAAAATCTACAGAATTTCACCATTCAAAGCAGAGAAATGACGGTTTGTGCAATGACATTTTTCATTGATTTTAGCTATTGAAAAATGTGCTGTTACTCATATACCAGAAATGGTTGAAGGTATTGGCTGAACGCAAACAGATAGCAGCTCACCCACTTTGAATCTTCTTTAGCATGCTAAAAGGAGCAGGAAAAAGCAAAAAAATTTCAGAATTTCACCTTTAAAGCAGAATAATGACTGTTTGTGCAGTGACATTATGCATTGATCTTAGTCATTGAAAAATGCCTTGTTACTCATATACCAGAAATGGTTGAAGGTATTGGCTGAACGCAAACAGACAGCAACTCATCCTCTTTGAATCTTCTTTAGCATGCTAAAAAGAGCAGGAAAAAGGAAAAAAAATTCAGAATTCCACCTTTCCAAGCAGAGAAATAACTGTTTGTGCAATGACATTATTCAATGATTTTAGCCATTGAAAACCATCCTGCTACTCATATACCAGAAATGGTTGAAGGTATTGGCTGAACGCAAACAAATAGCAGCTCACCCTCTTTGAATCTTCTTTAGCATGCTAAAAGGAACAGGAAAAAGCAAAAAATTTCAGATTTCCTCTATTCCAAGCAGAGAAATGACTGTAGGTGCAATGACATTATTCCTTCATTTTAGCCATTGAAAAATGTGCAGTTACTCATATACCAGAAATGGCTGAAGGTATTGGCTGAACGCAAACAGATAGCAGCTCACCCTCTTTGAATCTTCTTTAGCATGCTAAAAGGAGCAGGTAAAAGCAAAACATTTCAGAATTCCACCTTTCCAAGCAGAGAAATGACTGTTTGTGTAATGACATTATTCATTCATTTCAGTCATTGAATACGGTCCTGTTACTCATATTCAAATAATGGTTGAAGGTATTGGATGAACAGAAACAGATAGCAGCTCACCCTCTTTGAATATTCTTTAGCATGCTAAAAGGAGCAGGAAAAAAGAAAACATTTCAGAATTCCACCTTTCCAAGCAGAGAAATGACTGTTGGTGTAATGACATTATTCGTTGATTTTAGCCATTGAAAACCGTCCTGTTAATCATATACCAGAAATGGTTGAAGATATTGGCTGAACGCAAACAGATAGCAGCTCACCCACTTTGAATCTTCTTTAGCATGCTAAAAGAAGCAGGAAAAAGCAAAAAAATTTCAGAATTTCACCTTTCAAAGCAGAATAATGACTGTTTGTGCAATGACATTATGCATTGATTTTAGCCATTGAAAAATGTCCTGTTACTCATATACCAGAAACGGTTGAAGGTATTGGCTGAACGCAAACAGATAGCAGCTCACCCTCTTTGAATCTTCTTTAGCATGCTAAAAGGAGCAGGAAAAAGCAAAAGATTTCAGAATTCTACCTTTCCAAGCAGAGAAATTACTGTTTGTGCAATGACATTATTCAATGATTTTAGCCATTGAAAACCGTCCTGCTACTCATATACCAGAAATGGTTGAAGGTATTGGATGAACGCAAACAGATAGCATCTCACCCTCTTTGAAACTTCTTTAGCATTCTAAAAGGAGCAGGAAAAAGCAAAAAATTTCTGAATTCCACCATTCAAAGCAGAGAAATGACTGTTTGTGCAATGACATTATTCCTTCATTTTATCCATTGAAAAATGTGCTGTTACTCATATACCAGAAATGGTTGAAGATATAGCCTGAACGCAAACAGGTAGCAGCTCACCCTCTTCGAATCTTCTTTAGCATGCTTAAAGTAGCAGGAAAAAGCAAAATATTTCAGAATTTCACCTTTCCAAGCAGAGAATTGACTGTTTGTGTAATGACATTATTCATTCATTTCAGCCATTGAATACCATCCTGTTACTCATATACAAAAAATGGTTGAAGGTATTGGCTGAACACAAACAGATAGCAGCTCACCCTTTTTGAATCTTCTTTAGCATGCTAAAAGGAGCAGGAAAAAGCATAAGATTTCAGAATTCCACCTTTCCAAGCAGAGAAATGACTGTTGGTGTAATGACATTATTCATTCATTTCAGTCATTGAATACCGCTCTGTTACTCATATTCAAAAAATGGTTGAAGGTATTGGATGAACAGAAACAGATAGCAGCTCACCGTCTTTGAATATTCTTTAGCATGCTAAAAGGAGCAGGAAAAAAGAAAACATTTCAGAATTCCACCTTTCCAAGCAGAGAAATGACTGTTGGTGTAATGACATTATTCGTTGATTTTAGCCATTGAAAACCGTCCTGTTAATCATATACCAGAAATGGTTGAAGATATTGGCTGAACGCAAACAGATAGCAGCTCACCCACTTTGAATCTTCTTTAGGATGCTAAAAATAGCAGGAAAAAGCAAAAAAATTTCAGAATTTTACCTTTCAATGCAAAATAATGACTGTTTGTGCAATGACATTATGCATTGATTTTAGCCATTGAAAAATGTCCTGTTACTCATATACCAGAAATGGTTGAAGGTATTGGCTGAACACAAACAGACAGCAACTCATCCTCTTTGAATCTTCTTTAGCATGCTAAAAAGAGCAGGAAAAAGCAAAAAAAAAATCAGAATTACATCTTTCGAAGCAGAGAAATGACTGTTTGTGCAATGACATTATTCAATGATTTTAGCCATTGAAAACCATCCTGCTACTCATATACCAGAAATGGTTGAAGGTATTGGCTGAACGCAAACAGATAGCAGCTCACCCTCTTTGAATCTTCTTTAGCATGCTAAAAGGAGCAGGAAAAAGCAAAAGATTTCAGAATTCCACCTTTCCAAGCAGAGAAATGACTGTTGGTGTAATGACATTATTCATTGATTTTAGCCATTGATAACCGTCCTGTTAATCATATACCAGAAATGGTTGAAGGTATTGGCTGAACGCAAACAGATAGCAGCTCACCCACTTTGAATCTTCTTTAGCATGCTAAAATGAGCAGGAAAAAGCTAAAAAATTACAGAATTTCACCATTCAAAGCAGAGAAATGACTGTTTGTGCAATGACATTATTCATTGATTTTAGCCATTGAAAAATGTCCTGTTACTCATATACCAGAAATGATTGAAGGTGTTGGTTGAATGCAAACAGACAGCAACTCATTCTCTTTGAATCTTCTTTAGCATGCTAAAAGGAGCAGGAAAAAGCAAAAAAAATTCAGAATTCCACCTTTCCAAGCAGAGAAATGACTGTTTGTGCAATGACATTATTTAATGATTTTAGCCATTGAAAACCGTCCTGCTACTCATATGCCAGAAATGGTTGAAGGTATTGGATGAACGCAAACAGATAGCAGCTCACCCTCTTTGAACCTTCTTTAGCATTCTAAAAGGAGCAGGAAAAAGCAAAAAATTTCTGAATTCCACCTTTCAAAGCAGAGAAATGACTGTTTGTGCAATGACATTATTCCTTCATTTTATCCTTTGAAAAATGTGCTGTTACTCATATACCAGAAATGGTTGAAGATATAGCCTGAACGCAAATAGATAGCAGCTCAACCTCTTTGAATCTTCTTTAGCATGCTTAAAGTAGCAGGAAAAAGCAAAACATTTCAGAATTTCACCTTTCCAAGCAGAGAATTGACTGTTTGTGTAATGACATTATTCCTTTATTTCAGCCATTGAATACCGTCCTGTTACTCATATACAAAAAATGGTTGAAGGTATTGGCTGAACACAAACAGATAGCAGCTCACCCTCCTTGAATATTCTTTAGCATGCTAAAAGGAGCGGGAAAAAGCAAAAGATTTCAGAATTCCACCTTTCCAAGCAGAGAAATGACTGTTGGTGTAATGACATTATTCATTGATTTCAGCCATTGAATACCGTCCTGTTTCTTATATACCAGAAATGGTTGAAGGTATTGGCTGAACGCAAACAGACAGGAACTCCTCCTCTTTGAATCTTCTTTAGCATGCTAAATGGAGCAGGAAAAAGCAAAAAAAATTCAGAATTCCATCTTTCCAAGCAGAGAAATGACTCTTTGTGCAATGACATTATTCATTGATTTTAGCCATTAAAACTGTCCTGTAATCATATGCCAGAAATGGTTGAAGGTATTGGCTGAACGCAAACAGATAGCCACTCACCCTCTTTGAATCTTCTTTAGCATGATAAAAGGAGTTACTCATATACCATAAATGGTTGAAGGTATTGGCTGAATGCAAACAGACAGCAACTCACCCTCTTTGAGTCTTATTTAGCATGCTAAAAGGAGCAGGAAAAAGCAAAACATTTCAGAATTCCACCTTTGCAAGTAGAAAATTGATTGTTTGTTTAATGACATTATTCATTGATTTTAGCCATTGAAAACCGTCCTGTTACTCATATACCAGAAATGGTTGAAGGTATTGGCTGAACGCAAACAGATAGCAGCTCACCCTCTTTGAATCTTCTTTAGCATGCTAAAAGGAGTAGGAAAAAGCAAAAAAATTCAGAATTCCACCTTTCAAAGCACAGAAATGCCTCTTTGTGCAATAACATTATTCCTTCATTTTAGCCATTGAAAAATGTGCTGTTACTCATATACCAGAAATGGTTGAAGGTATAGCCTGAATGCAAACAGATAGCAGCTCACCCTCTTTGAATCTTCTTTAGCATGATAAAAGGAGCAGGAAAAAGGAAAACATTTCAGAATTCCACCTTTCCAAGCAGAGAAATGACTGTTGGTGTAATGACATTATTCATTGATTTTAACCATTGAAAACCGTTCTGTTAATCATATATAGAGATGAGCGTTGTTCTACTCGAACTGTTCGCCAATCTCAAATTCGAGCTGTTTTGGGCTGTGTTCGAGCTGTTCGGCGAACACGAACAATTTGAGAAAAATTCGGCTGTTCGAGGTTATGTTCGATAACTGTTCGTGCACCAAAATCATAACTGGATTTTTTCTCAGTAATGATGAAAATTAATGTTAATACGCAGTTTGAGTGTACAGCGGGGTGGGGGGAGGTGCAGGGGATGGATCTCTGCAGGAACAATGAAGATCTCCATTTTTTTTTCTCTTTCCCGCATTTGCAGTGGGGAGGTGCAATCTGTCAGCCTATCAGCAGCGCACACACGTAGCGAAGTGCTTTTTTTCACACAAGCAAGGGCATGTGTCATTGGCAGTGTATGTCACATGTCCTTGCCCTATAAGACCAAGCCATTTTCCCCGTCGCCACCATTTTCTCACTGCTGCAGCTGCGTGTTAGACGGCACCGCTGTTGCTGTGTGTGCTATACCTTGTTAATTTCAAGCCAATTTTCGCACAAATCTACAGATAGCTTGGGAGTAGGGAATAGTTGTGATTGCAGTCCTTTTAAGGACTAGGTTACAGCATTTCCTACGACTTTTATCAGGCAGGTCTGTGCTCTTAAATAGATAGATTGTGGGAGTAAAGACTAATTGTAATTGGAGTCCTTTTCAGGACTAGGTTACATCAGTTCCTATCAGTTTTTGCCAGGCAGGTCTGTGCCAGTGCTGTGCAAGTTTTTTTCACAGCATTTGGCTGAATCTAGCAAAGCTAATCCTTTTTGGCCTATTGCAGAGTGTGTTAGTCAGTGGAGTAGCCTATCTGTGTTGCAAGATATACCACCTGTGTATAGAATACCAATTTTTTTACTGCACCTAGTGAAGTAAAATCTTTTGGGCATAGCATCATTCTATTAGTCCATCTATACTGACCTCCATCAGGTTGCAAATTGAATATAATTTTTTTCTGCATCTAGCTCTGAAAAAATATTGGGCTTCTAGCTGTGTGTGGGACTTGTTGTACTAGTCCATCTATACTGACCTCCATCAGGTTGCAAACTGCATATATTTTTTTCTTCATCTACCTCTGAAAAAATATTGGGCTTCTAGCTGTGTGTGGGACTTGTTCTATTAATCCATCTATACAGACCTCCATCAGGTTGCAAACTGAATATAATTTTTTTCTGCATCTACCTCTGAAAAAATATTTGGCCTTCTAGCTGTGTGTGGGACTTGTTGTACTAGTCCATCTATACTGACCTCCATCAGGTTGCAAACTGCATATATTTTTTTCTTCATCTACCTCTGAAAAAATATTGGGCTTCTAGCTGTGTGTGGGACTTGTTCTATTAATCCATCTATACAGACCTCCATCAGGTTGCAAACTGAATATAATTTTTTTCTGCATCTACCTCTGAAAAAATATTTGGCCTTCTAGCTGTGTGTGGGACTTGTTCTATTAGTCCATCTATACTGACCTCCATAAGGTTGCAAACTAAATATAATTTTTTTCTGCATCTACCTCTGAAAAAATATTTGGCCTTCTAGCTGTGTGTGGGACTTGTTCTATTAGTCCATCTATACTGACCTCCATAAGGTTGCAAACTGAATATAATTTTTTTCTGCATCTACCTCTGAAAAAATATTTGGCCTTCTAGCTGTGTGTGGGACTTGTTCTATTAGTCCATCTATACTGACCTCCATAAGGTTGCAAACTGAATATAATTTTTTTCTGCATCTACCTCTGAAAAAATATTTGGCCTTCTAGCTGTGTGTGGGACTTGTTCTATTAGTCCATCTATACTGACCTCCATAAGGTTGCAAACTGAATATAATTTTTTTCTGCATCTACCTCTGAAAAAATATTTGGCCTTCTAGCTGTGTGTGGGACTTGTTCTATTAGTCCATCTATACTGACCTCCATAAGGTTGCAAACTGAATATAATTTTTTTCTGCATCTACCTCTGAAAAAATATTTGGCCTTCTAGCTGTGTGTGGGACTTGTTCTATTAGTCCATCTATACTGACCTCCATAAGGTTGCAAACTGAATATAATTTTTTTCTGCATCTACCTCTGAAAAAATATTTGGCCTTCTAGCTGTGTGTGGGACTTGTTCTATTAGTCCATCTATACTGACCTCCATAAGGTTGCAAACTGAATATAATTTTTTTCTGCATCTACCTCTGAAAAAATATTTGGCCTTCTAGCTGTGTGTGGGACTTGTTCTATTAGTCCATCTATACTGACCTCCATAAGGTTGCAAACTGAATATAATTTTTTTCTGCATCTACCTCTGAAAAAATATTTGGCCTTCTAGCTGTGTGTGGGACTTGTTCTATTAGTCCATCTATACTGACCTCCATAAGGTTGCAAACTGAATATAATTTTTTTCTGCATCTACCTCTGAAAAAATATTGGGCTTCTAGCTGTGTGTGGGACTTGTTCTATTAGTCCATCTATACAGACCTCCATCAGGTTGCTAACTGAATATATTTTTTTCTGCATCTACCTCTGAAAAAATATTGGGCTTCTAGCTGTGTGTGGGACTTGTTGTATTAGTCCATCTATACAGACCTCCATCAGGTTGCAAATTGAATATAATTTTTTTCTGCATCTACCTCTGAAAAAATATTTGGCCTTCTAGCTGTGTGTGGGACTTGTTCTGTTAGTCCATCTATACTGACCTCCATAAGGTTGCAAACTGAATATAATTTTTTTCTGCATCTACCTCTGAAAAAATATTTGGCCTTCTAGCTGTGTGTGGGACTTGTTCTATTAGTCCATCTATACTGACCTCCATAAGGTTGCAAACTGAATATAATTTTTCTCTGCATCTACCTCTGAAAAAATATTTGGCCTTCTAGCAGTGTGTGGGTCTCATTGTATTAGGCCATCTATACCAAGCTCCACCAGCTTTTCAATTAATAATAATTTTTCGCTGCATCTAGCCCTGAAAATAATTTTTCTTCCCAATAGTGGTAGCAATAGAAATATGGGGCGCGCTCCTGGCTTACAAAAATATACGCTTCATAACAAAAAACACCAGCTTAGCGCACTGCATTAATAAGATGGCATCATCGTCTCTCCCAGTGCTAGGCCTACTACCCAGGGTAGCATTCCTGTGCCTAAAACACAATGTATGGGTCCGCGCTAGCCACTATGCTGAGGGGTCTAAAGCTGCTGCTAACGCTTTATAACAATTCAATTGGCAGATTTTCACAGAGCTCTTCCACAATGCCCACCCATCGGGACAACAGTTGCCCACCTTCCCTATGGGATCTAGTGGCGAATAGTTGATGCCATTAATCAGAGCGTCAATTGCCCCGTCGACGTGGCAAGCATACAGTAAGGCATGGGAAGAGTGGACACGACTAGTAGCAGGCAGACGGGTTGACCAATGTGAACAAGCCAGATCACAAGTCACCATAGAATTTCTCCACCAGCTAATGATGAGGGGCATATCAGGGGCGTCAGCGCAGCGGTGTCTGACCGGAGTAGCATTTCACTTCCAACTACTGAATTGGGGAGATGTGACAAAGATTCATCATCAGACAATCCATAAAAGGGTGGAAAAGGGGTCAGCCAAGTCAGGAGTGTAGACGTCCCGTCCCGTGTCACTAAAACTGATTTCTCACATCATATCCCTAACACCATTAACATGACACTCACAATTTGAAGCAACACTACTGTCTACTGCATTTGTGATCGCCTTCTTCGGGGCGCTATGCATAAGCGAATTAGTCCCTCAATCCAAAATTAGCACCAGTGGAGGCTTATTACACCAGGACGTAGTCATAGCCAATAATGCAATACGTCTATGCATACACAAATCATAAATGGTTCCAGCGGGCAGGGGCACTTGGGTACTTCTACAACCCACAAACGGTACACTGAGTCGGGTAACAATAGTAAAACCATATCTAACCATCAGATCACAAAGTAATTTGTTCCTATCACACATTGATGGGACGCCATTAGCAAGATACCAGTTCCAAGCTATATTTAATAAATGCATAACATCGGCAGGGAACCACCCCAAAGATTACGGGACACACTCATTCCGCATAGGCGCGGCCACAGAAGCAGCAAGAGCAGGACTGTCAGAAACGGAAGTTCAGAGGATAGAGAGATGGTGATCCACGTGTTTGGCAAGATACATAAGACCGGACTTGTTATCCTAACGTGGTTTGTTTCTTTTACAGGTGACGCTAAGCCAACAGTGTGGGTGATAGGCCACTCGTATATATATTGGGCAGATTAAAGGGCGAAAGTCCGCCCAGGCGGGAGGAAATTAGAGTTTCATAACACATATTTCAACTGGAGAGGTATTAGAGGCCTGCTATGGCCACAGGTACTAATGGAGGTAATCAAGGTAGGGAGAGAGGCAAGATGTCTGGTCATCTTAGTTATACAGGCCGGGGGAAACAACCTAGGTCATCACAAGAGCGCATAACTAATGGCAATAATGAAACTAGACACTGAGCGCTTCAGAGAATTTTTCACAAAACTAGCTATAGTATGGTCAGAGATTGTGCCGATAGCGGTATGGCAAGGTGCGCGAGACATCACGGCCATCGAACGGACAAGGCGGGTAATAAATATTCGGATGGCAAAATTTAGAAGAGACAGAGGCGGTGTAGTGGTACGACACCGACAACTGGAAGGAGATAAAGCAGGCCTCATACGGCCCGACGGTGTTCACTTAATGGATATTGGACTGGACATATTCCTGTCAGGACTCCAGGACGGAGTGGAACAAGCGTTAAGAGTGATGGGTGGGGGTCAGAGTCCTGCATACGAGTACGCAGGATCCTCCGTGGCCTGGAAATAGAAAGGACATATTGGAGAGTTACACTTGTTGGCCAAGTTGCCGGAGTGGAGACCCAGGGCATGCAACAAGCTGAATTATTTTAGAAATAATATATCTTTCTAATGGAATGAGTATAAAGAGTTAATAAAGCTGTGACCGATCCTCACCCATCCAGTTGTAAGAGTTACATTATTGTATTGTCAAGGAAAGGGGGGCGGTAGGGGGGCTGAGCGTCTGGGTTTGGTTGGGGGTCCCCACAGTCTGCCTAGGCTAGATGCATTTAAAAATTCTTATTAGATACACAGGCGGTGCAGCTTGCTTCGCAGCTGGGCTACTACGCCCAAAGTATTGCCCAGACACTGAAGATTTGGAGCAGACCTCTGAGTAAACAGCTCTTCAGACTCAATCATCTGTGTTACCCCAAGCCATAGTGTATGTAGTTTCTTACAGTTAAAAGGGGGGGGGAAGCGACCCAACCCACCTGGATTTGACGATGCCAACGTCACGTAAGACACAGCAAGGGGACTCCAAAAAGAGTTTCCATTTTTTCCCAAAATTGTGGCACAGACACCACTTAACCCTAGAACGCATACCTGGGGCCTCGCAGTCCCGCCCTGTTAATTGTTTTCTATTTTCTGCAAGATTACTTTAGTTAGAATTTTGAAACTCTAGGTATTCTTCATGTATATAGTTGTTTGTCATTTGAGTTTGAGTTATTCAATGTTATTTGCACACGGGCCTAAAAGGCCCCAGGTATATGAAAGTGTAGATTTTTATGGTCATGCGTTCTAGGGTTAAGTGGCATCAATTGCCCCACAGTTGCTTAAAACGGTTGGTGAGGTATATATTACCAAATCCTCAAGCTTTTAGCCTCCCAAGGATAACACAGGATTAGAAAAGTCCTTGCGAATCCATGATTTGTTCATCTTTATGAACGTGAGTCTGTCTACATTCTCAGTGGACAGCCGCGTGCGCTTATCTGTCAGCACACCATCAGCAGCGCTGAACACACGTTCAGAGAGAACACTGGCTGCAGGGCATGACAAGATCTCCAAGGCGTGAGTGGCGAGCTCCGGCCATTTTTCCAGATTGGAATACCAAAATGAGCAAGGGTCCAGTGACACAGTCATGGCTTCGATGTTCACTTGGAGATACTCCTGCACCATCCTCTCTAGGCATTGACTATGTGTCAGACTTTTTGTCTCCTGTGGCCTTGCAAAGGATGGTCTAAAAAAGTGGTGAAACGATTTCACAAAATTGCTGTTACCAGCAGATACTGTGTTACTGTTACGGTTTGAGTGATGAAGACTCGACAGTCCCGCGGTTGGCAAGTTAGAACTGTGAGATTCACTTCGTGCACCACTGGTGTTTTGTGGAAAAGCACATGTAAGATTCTGCAACAGCATCTGCAGATACTCCTGCATGCGTCAATCCCTTTTTATGGCAGGAATTATTTCGGCAAATTTACTTTTGTACCGGGGATCTAAGAGTGTGGCAACCCAATAGTCGAGATTACTTCGAATTCTGCAATCTGAGGGTCATGTTGCAGGTAGTGCAGCAAGAAGGCACTCATGTGTCTTGCGCATCCAGGAGGACCAAGTCCTTGTTGTGTTGGTAGCGAGGTAAGAATCATGCTTCTTTCCTCTGCCCTCTCCCCCCAACCTCGCACAACAGAAATGTGATCAAGGTCTCCCTCATCTGATGAGTCTTCCATGCCCATCGCCAGTTCATCCTCCACTTCTTCCTCGGCTCCTGCACCTTCCTCAACAGTTTGGCTGCTACCATGCGCCCTGTTTAATCCCTCTCCCCCACTCTCCCATGCCTGCCTCCTTGGTGCTGCCAACCGTCTGGACCTTGGAGATGTTATCCCTTCCGCATACGACTCCTCCTCTACTTCCTCCACCTCCTCTTGTCCGACCACCTGACTCTGAATTCTGTTTAATGTGTGCTCCAGCATGTAAATCACCGGAATAGTTATGCTGATAATGGCATCGTCGTCAGCACTAAACATCTTCGTCGCCATTTCAAAACTGTGCAGAAAGGTGTGTGGCGCCCCTGAGGGTGCAGTCACCACAGAGTTACTGCATCTCACCCAGAGGTGTGGTATCTCACCCTCAGGTAAGGAAGGCGTATGGCTCGGGACCCTAACACCTGCATCCAACACATACCCGCAGTGGGGTTAGGGCGAGATTGCTCCTAAGGGAGAGCACAGTCCCAGGTCCCTAGCTGGTGGGAGGATCCTATGTAGTGGGTGCTTAGGGGAGCAGCTTAGGGGAGCACATGACAGGGAGAGTATAAATAGGAAGCCATCTTAGAAAGAGCAAGCCAGTCAGAGGAGGAAAAGTGACAGGAGCAGAGGCTCGGCATGAGCTCTGCTCCGGAGGCGGGCCTAGCCTGAGAGGCCCAGGACTGAAGGAGAGAAGAGAGGAGTGGGAGCAGGAAGGCTCCAGGAACCAAAGAGACCCTAGGGCTACGGGCCGTGCAGAAGGCCACCTGTACTCCCGCTGCTACCAGGAGGTAGAGGGGTCAGGCCAGATAAGGGGAACCGGTCCCTCAACTAGAGGAGAAACAGCAAGGCTCAACTAGAAACCGGAGGCTGCAGCATTTCATGTACTGCAGGCAAAAGTCCACACCAGTCTCACTAAGAAGGTAGCCACATAGGACCCAGGGGACGGAACACAAGTCGCCCGCCAAGGCCCGAGGATACCGGATAGAAGTGTCACTGGGTGTGAGGTGCAGGGAGAAGGCCAGAGAAAGGACACACAGAAGGGGGTCCTGCTAAGTACTCCGGAGCTATCTGGGGGTGGACTGAGCCCCTCACTGAGTACGCACAGCACGACGGGTGAGATAGCTCTGGTACCTGTAATCTGGACTGCAACAACTGTGAGTAAAGATCTTGGGACTGCATCACACGGACTCTGTGTTCATTACTGACTCCCTGCACTACAACCACCATCATCCACCCACACTGCCCTGAAGCTACACTCTTGCTGTGGTGAGTAATAATACCATTGCAGCAAAACCACCAGCTTCAGAGGACTGTTCCGCAGCGGCAGCCCCTTTACCGCACTCCACAGGTGGCGTAGTCGGACATTATAAAATCCATATATACAAATTACCGTTGGATTGACCGCCCTGGGTCACGGACCGGGTCACCGCCACAGTGACTACAAAACCCCAGCGTCTACCGGCCCGGCTCCGGGTACCCCACGGCCCAGGGGGCGCGTCAACTTCATAGGTCCCTGATCTGAGACCACTCCTGCTGTGTGATTTGCCCCACCTCTGGATCTCGTTGGCCCAGGCTATACGTCAGAAAGTATTGCACCAGGGCTTGTCGGTGCTGCCACAGTCGCTGCAACATGTGCAGAGTTGAATTCCACCGTGTCGGCACATCGCATTTCAGCCGGTGAACTGGCAGGCCCAACGACTTCTGTAGAGATGTAAGTCACTGAGCTGCGCTTACTCATATACCAGAAATGGTTGAAGGTATTGGCTGAACGCAAACAGACAGCAACTTATCCTCTTTGAATCTTTTTTAGCACGCTAAAAAGAGCAGGAAAAAGCAAAAAAAATTCAGAATTCCACCTTTCCAAGCAGAGAAATGACTATTTGTGCAATGACATTATTCAATGATATTAGCCATTGAAAACCATCCTGCTACTCATATACCAGAAATGGTTGAAGGTATTGGCTGAACGCAAACAGATAGCAGCTCACTCTCTTTGAATCTTCTTTAGCATGCTAAAAGGAGTAGGTAAAAGCAAAAGATTTCAGAATTCCACCTTTTCAAGCAGAGAAATGACTGTTGGTGTAATGACATTATTCATTGATTTCAGCTATTGATAACCGTCCTGTTAATCATATACCAGAAATGGTTGAAGGTATTGGCTGAACACAAACAGATAGCAGCTCACTCACTTTGAATCTTCTTTAGCATGCTAAAAGGAGCAGGAAAAAGCAAAAAATCTACAGAATTTCACCATTCAAAGCAGAGAAATGTCTGTTTGCGCAATGACATTATTCATTGATTTTAGCCATTGAAAAATGTCCTGTTAATCATATACCAGAAATGGTTGAAGGTATTGGCTGAACGCAAACAGATAGCAGCTCACCCTCTTTGAATCTTCTTTAGCATGCTAAAAGGAGCAGGAAAAAGCAAAAAATTTCAGATTTCCCCCATTCCAAGCAGAGAAATAACTGTAGGTGCAATGACATTATTCATTGATTTTAGCCATTGAAAACCGTCCTGTTACTCATATACCAGAAATGGTTGAAGGTATTGGCTGAACGCAAACAGATAGCTGCTCACCCTCTTTGAATCTTCTTTAGCATGCTAAAAGGAGCAGGATAAAGCAAAAAATTTCAGAATTTCACCTTTCAAAGCAGAGAAATGACTGTTTGTGCAATGACATTATTCAATGATTTTAGCCATTGAAAACCGTCCTGTTACTCATATACCAGAAATGGTTGAAGGTATTGGCTGAATGCAAACATATAGCAGCTCACCATCTTTGAATCTTCTTTAGCATGCTAAAAGGAGCAGGAAAAAGCGAAAAATTTCAGAATTCCACCTTTCAAAGCAGAGAAATGACTGTTTGTGCAATGACATTATTCCTTCATTTTAGCCATTGAAAAATGTGCTGTTACTCATATACCAGAAATGGTTGAAGGTATTGGCTGAACGCAAACAGATAGCAGCTCACCCTCTTTGAATCTTCTTTTGCATGCTAAAAGGAGCAGGAAAAAGCATAACATTTCAAAATTCCACCTTTCCAAGCAGAGAAATGACTGTTTGTGTAAAGACATTATTCATTGATTTTAGCCATTGAAAACCGTCCTCTTAATCATATACCAGAAATGGTTGAAGGTATTGTCTAAACGCAAACAGATAGCATCTCACCCACTTTGAATCTTCTTTAGCATGCTAAAAGGAGCAGGAAAAAGCAAAAAAATTTCAGAATTTCACCTTTCAAAGCAGAATAATGTCTGTTTGTGCAATGACAGTATGCATTGATTTTAGCCATGGAAAAATGTCCTGTTACTCATATACCAGAAATGGTTGAAGGTATTGGCTGTACGCAAACAGACAGCAACTCATCCTCTTTGAATCTTCTTTAGCATGCTAAAAAGAGCAGGAAAAGGGAAAAAAATTCAGAATTCCACCTTTCCAAGCAGAGAAATGACTGTTTGTGCAATGACATTATTCAATGATTTTAGCCATTGAAAATCATCCTGCTACTCATATGCCAGAAATGGTTGAAGGTATTGACTGAACGCAAACAGATAGCAGCTCACTCTCTTTCAATCTTCTTTAGCATGCTAAAAGCAGAAGGTAAAAGCAAAAGATTTCAGAATTCCACCTTTCTAAGCAGAGAAATGACTGTTGGTGTAATGACATTATTCATTGATTTTAGCCATTGATAACCGTCCTGTTAATCATATACCAGAAATGGTTGAAGGTATTGGCTGAACGCAAACAGATAGCAGTTCACTCACTTAGAATCTTCTTTAGCATGCTAAAAGGAGCAGGAAAAAGCAAAAAATCTACAGAATTTCACCATTCAAAGCAGAGAAATGACTGTTTGTGCAATGACATTATTCATTGATTTTAGCTATTGAAAAATGTGCTGTTACTCATATACCAGAAATGGTTGAAGGTATTGGCTGAACGCAAACAGATAGCAGCTCACCCACTTTGAATCTTCTTTAGCATGCTAAAAGGAGCAGGAAAAAGCAAAAAAATTTCAGAATTTCACCTTTAAAGCAGAATAATGACTGTTTGTGCAGTGACATTATGCATTGATCTTAGCCATTGAAAAATGCCCTGTTGCTCATATACCAGAAATGGTTGAAGGTATTGGCTGAACACAAACAGACAGCAACTCATCCTCTTTGAATCTTCTTTAGCATGCTAAAAAGAGCAGGAAAAAGGAAAAAAAATTCAGAATTCCACCTTTCCAAGTAGAGAAATAACTGTTTGTGCAATGACATTATTCAATGATTT
This sequence comes from Phyllobates terribilis, assembly GCF_046119375.1. Taxonomy (NCBI): domain Eukaryota; kingdom Metazoa; phylum Chordata; class Amphibia; order Anura; family Dendrobatidae; genus Phyllobates; species Phyllobates terribilis. Next base: position 4,622,697 of record NW_027362771.1, on the reverse strand, counting down.
TAGCCATTGAAAACCATCCTGCTACTCATATACCAGAAATGGTTGAAGGTATTGGCTGAACGCAAACAGATAGCAGCTCACCCTCTTTGAATCTTCTTTAGCATGCTAAAAGGAGCAGGAAAAAGCAAAAAATTTCAGATTTCCCCTATTCCAAGCAGAGAAATGACTGTAGGTGCAATGACATTATTCCTTCATTTTAGCATTGAAAAATGTGCAGTTACTCATACACCAGAAATGGCTGAGGGCATTGGCTGAACGCAAACAGATAGCAGCTCACCCTCTTTGAATCTTCTTTAGCATGCTAAAAGGAGCAGGAAAAAGCAAAACATTTCAGAATTCCACCTTTCCAAGCAGAGAAATGACTGCGTGTGTAATGACATTATTCATTCATTTCAGTCATTGAATACCGTCCTGTTACTCATATTCAAAAAATGGTTGAAGGTATTGGATGAACAGAAACAGATAGCAGCTCACCCTCTTTGAATCTTCTTTAGCATTCTAAAAGGAGCAGGAAAAAGCAAAAAATTTCTGAATTCCACCTTTCAAAGCAGAGAAATGACTGTTTGTGCAATGACATTATTCCTTCATTTTATCCATTGAAAAATGTGCTGTTACTCATATACCAGAAATGGTTGAAGATATAGCCTGAACGCAAACAGATAGCAGCTCACCCTCTTTGAATCTTCTTTAGCATGCTTAAAGGAGCAGGAAAAATGAAAACATTTCAGAATTCCACCTTTCCAAGCAGAGAAATGACTGTTGGTGTAATGACATTATTCGTTGATTTTAGCCATTGAAAACCGTCCTATTAATCATATACCAGAAATGGTTGAAGATATTGGCTGAACGCAAACAGATAGCAGCTCACCCTCTTTGAATCTTCTTTAGCATGCTAAAAGAAGCAGGAAAAAGCAAAAAAATTTCAGAATTTCACCTTTCAAAGCAGAATAATGACTGTTTGTGCAATGACATTATGCATTGATTTTAGCCATTGAAAAATGTCCTGTTACTCATATACCAGAAACGGTTGAAGGTATTGGCTGAACGCAAACAGATAGCAGCTCACCCTCTTTGAATCTTCTTTAGCATGCTAAAAGGAGCAGGAAAAAGCAAAAGATTTCAGAATTCCACCTTTCCAAGCAGAGAAATTACTGCTTGTGCAATGACATTATTCAATGATTTTAGCCATTGAAAACCGTCCTGCTACTCATATACCAGAAATGGTTGAAGGTATTGGATGAACGCAAACAGATAGCAGCTCACCCTCTTTGAACCTTCTTTAGCATTCTAAAAGGAGCAGGAAAAAGCAAAAAATTTCTGAATTCCACCTTTCAAAGCAGAGAAATGACTGTTTGTGCAATGACATTATTCCTTCATTTTATCCATTGAAAAATGTGCTGTTACTCATATACCAGAAATGGTTGAAGATATAGCCTGAACGCAAACAGATAGCAGCTCACCCTCTTTGAATCTTCTTTAGCATGCTTAAAGGAGCAGGAAAAAGCAAAACATTTCAGAATTCCACCTTTCCAAGCAGAGAATTGACTGTTTGTGTAATGACGTTATTCATTCATTTCAGCCATTGAATACGGTCCTGTTACTCATATACAAAAAATTGTTGACGGTATTGGCTGAACACAAGCAGATAGCAGCTCACCCTCTTTGAATCTTCTTTAGCATTCTAAAAGGAGCAGTTAAAAGCAAAAGATTTCAGAATTCCACCTTTCCAAGCAGAGAAATGACTGTTTGTGCAATGACATTATTCATTGATTTTAGCCAATGAAAACCGTCCTGTTATTCATATACCAGAAATGGTTGAAGGTATTGGCTGAACGCAAACAGATAGCAGCTCACCCACTTTGAATCTTCTTTAGCATGCTAAAAGGAGCAGGAAAAAGCAAAAAAATTACAGAATTTCACCTTTTCAAGCAGAGAAATGACTGTTTGTGCAATGACATTATTCATTGATTTTAGCCATTGAAAAATGTCCTGTTACTCATATACCAGAAATGGTTGAAGGTATTGGCTGAACACAAGCAGACAGCAACTCATCCTCTTTGAAACTTCTTTAGCATGCTAAAATCAGCAGGAAAAATCTAAAAAAATTCAGAATTCCACCTTTTCAAGCAGAGAAATGACTGTTTGTGCAATGACATTATTCATTGATTTTAGCCATTAAAACCATCCTGTTACTCATATTCCAGAAATGGTTGAAGGTATTGGCTGAATGCAATCAGATAGCCGCTCACCCTCTTTGAATCTTCTTTAGCATGCTAAAAGGACTTACTCATATACCATAAATGGTTGAAGGTATTGGGTGATTGCAAACAGACAGCAACTCACCCTCTTTGAATATTATTTAGCATGCTAAAAGGAGCAGGAAAAAGCAAAACATTTCAGAATTCCACCTTTGCAAGCAGAAAATTGATTGTTTGTGCAATGACATTATTCATTGATTTTAGCCATTGAAAAACGTCCTGTTACTCATATACCAGAAATGGTTAAAGGTATTGTCTGAACTCAAAAAGATAGCAGCTCACCCTCTTTGAATCTTTTTCAGACTGCTAAAAGGAGCAGGAAAATGCAACAAATTTTTAGAATTCCACCTTTCCAAGCAGAAAAATGACTGCTTGTGCAATGACATTATTCATTGATTTTAGCCATTCAAAACCGTCCTGTTACTCATATACCAGAAATGGTTGAAGGTAATGGCTGAATACAAAGAGATAGCAGCTCAACCTCTTTGAATCTTCTTTAGCATGCTAAAAGGAACAGGAAAAGGCAAAAAAAATTCAGAATTCCACCTTTCCAAGCTGAGAAGTGACTGTTTGTGCAATGATATTATTCATTGATTTTAGCCATTGAAAACTGTCCTGTTACTCATAAACCAGGAATGGTTGAAGGTATTGGCTGAATGCAAACAGATAGCAGCTCACCCTCTTTGAATCTTCTTTAGCATGCTAAAAGTAGCAGGAAAAAGCAAAACATTTCAGAATTCCATCTTTCCTAGGAGAAAATTGATTGTTTGTGCAATGACATTATTCATTCATTTTAGCCATTGTAAACCTTCCTGTTACTCATATACCAGAAATGGGTGAAGGTATTGGCAGAAAGCAAACAGATTGCAGCTCACCCTCTTTGAATTTTCTTTAGCATGCTAAAAGGAGCAGGAAAGAGCAGAACATTTCAGAATTCCACCTTTCCAAGCAGAGAAATGACTGTTTGTGCAATGACTTTATTCATTCATTTTAGCCATTGAAAAATGTGCTGTTACTCATATACCAGAAATGGTTGAAGGTATTGGCTGAACACAAACAGAGAGCAGCACAACCTCTTTGAGTCTTCTTTAGTATGCTAATAGGAGCAGGAAAAAGCAAAAAAATTTCAGAATTCCACTTTTCCAAGCAGAGAAATGACTGTTTGTGCAATGACATTATTCATTGATTTTAGCCATTGAAAACCGTCCTGTTACTCATATACCAGAAATGGTTGAAGGTATTGGCTGAATGCAAAGAGATAGCAGCTCACCCTCTTTGAATCTTCTTTAGCATGCTAAAGGAGCAGGAAAAGGCAAAAAAAATCAGAATTCCACCTTTCCAAGCAGAGAAATGACTGTTTGTGCATTGATATTATTCATTGATTTTAGCCATTGAAAACCGTCCTGTTACTCATAAACCTGAAAAGGTTGAAGGCATTGGCTGAACCCAAACAGATAGCAGCTCACCCTCTTTGAATATTCTTTAGCATGCTAAAAGGAGCAGAAAAAAGCAAAACATTTCAGAATTTCACCTTTCAAAGCAGAGAAATGACTGAGCAATGACATTATTCACTGATTTTAGCCATTGAAAAACGTCCTGTTACTCATACACCAGAAATGTTTGAAGGTATAGCCTGAATGCAAACAGATAGCAGCTAAACCTCTTTGAATCTACTTTAGCATGCTAAAAGTAGCAGTAAAAAGCGAAACATTTCAGAATTCCACCTTTCCAAGCAGAGAAATGACTGTTTGTGTAATGACATTATTCATTGATTTTAGCCATTGAAAACTGTCCTGTTACTCATATACCAGAAATGGTTGAAGGTATTGGCTGAACGCAAACAGATAGCCGCTCACCCTGTTTGAATCTTCTTTAGCATGTTAAAAGGAGTTACTCATATGCCAGAAATGGCTGAAGGTATTGGCTGAATGCAAACAGACAGCAACTCACCCTCTTTGATTCTTCTTTAGCACGCTAAAAGGTGCAGGAAAAAGAAAAAAAATTCAGAATTCCACCTTTTCAATCAGAGAAATGACTGCTTGTTCAATGACATTATTCATTACTTTTAGACATTGAAAACCGTCCTGTTACTCATATACCAGAAATGTTTGAAGGTATTGGGTGAATGCAAACAAATAGCAGCTCACCCTCTTTGAATCTTCTTTAGAATGCTAAAAGGAGCAGTAAAAAGCAAATCATTTCATAATTCCACCTTTCCAAGGAGAAAATTGAGTGTTTGTGCAATGACATTATTCATTCATCTTAGCCATTGAAAACCTTCCTGTTACTCATATACCAGAAATGGGTAAAGGTATTGGCAGAAAGCAAACAGATTGCCGCTCACCCTCTTTGAGTCTTCTGTAGCATGCTAAAAGGAGCAGGAAAGAGCAAAACATTTCAGAATTCCACCTTTCCAAGCAGAGAATTGACTGTTTGTGCAATGGTATTATTCAATCATTTTAGCCATTGAAAACCGTCCTGTTACTCATATACCAGCAATAGATGAAGGTATTGGCTGAACGCAAACAGATAGCAGCTCACCCTCTTTATATCTTCTTTAGCATGCTAAAAGGAGAAAGAAAAAGCATAAAAAGTTCAGAATTCCTCCTATCAAAGCCGAGAAATGACTGAGCAATGACATTATTCACTGAATTTAGACATTGAAAATGTCCTGTTACTCATATACCAGAAATGGTTGAAGGTATTGGCTGAAAGCCAACAGAGAGCAGCTCACCCTCTTTGAATATTCTTTAGCATGCTAAAAGGAGCAGGAAAAACATAGAAATTCAGAATTCCAACTTTCCAAGCAGAGAAATGACTGTTTGTGCAATGACATTATTCATTGATTTTAGCCATTGAAAACCGTCCTGTCACTCATATACCAGAAATGGTTGGAGGTATTGGCTGAACGCAAACTGATAGCAGCTCACTCTCTTTGAATCTTCTTTAGCATGCTAAAAGGAGGAGGAAAAACCCAAAAATTTCAGAATTCCACCATTTAAAGTTCTGGAAAGACTGTATATGCAATGACATTATTCATTAAATTTAGCCATTGAATACCGTCATTTTTCTCATATGCCAGAAATGGTTGTGAGGTATTGGCTGAATGCAAACAGATAGCAGTTCACCCTCTTTGAATCTTCTTTAGAATGTTAAAAGGAGCAGTAATAAGCAAAAAAATTCAGAATTCCACCTTTCCAAGCAGACAAATGACTGTTTGTGCAATGACATTATTCATTGATTTTAGCCATTGAAAACCGTCCTGTCACTCTTATACCAGAAATGGTTGAAGGTATTGGCTGAACGCAAACAGATATCAGCTCACCCTCTTTGAATCTTAATTAGTATGCTAAAAGTAGCAGGAAAAAACAAAATATTTCAGATTTCCACCTTTAAAAGCAGAGAAATGACTGTTTGTGCAATGCCATTATTCATTGATTTTAACCATTGAAAAACATCCTGTTACTCATATACGAGAAAAGGTTGAAGGTATTGGCTGAACGCAAACAGACAGCAACTCACCCTCTTTGAATCTTCTTTAGCATGCTAAAATGAGCAGGAAAAAGCTAAATAATTTCGCAATTCCACATTTCCAAGCAGAGAAATGACTGTTTGTGCAATGACATTATTCATTCACTTTAGCCATTGCTAAATGTGCTGTTACTCATATACCAGAAATGGTTGAAGGTATTGGCTGAACGCAAACAGATAGCAGCACAACCTCTTTGAATCTTCTTTAGCATGCTAATAGGAGCAGGAAAAAGGAAAACAAAATCAGAATTCCACCTTTCCAAGCAGAGAAATGACTGTTTGTGCAATAACATTATTCATTGATTTTAGCCATTGAAAAAAGTCCTGTTAATTATACACCAGAATTAGTTGAAGATATTGGCTGAATGCAAAAAGATAGCATCTCACCCTCTTTGAATCTTCTTTAGTATGCTAATAGGAGCAGGAAAAAGCAAAAAAATTTCAGAATTCCACCTTTCTAAGGAGAGAAATGACTGCTTGTGCAATTACATTATTCATTGATTTTACCCATTGAAAAACATCCTGCTACTCATATACCAGAAATGGTTGAAGGTATTGGCTGAACTCAAACAGATAGCAGCTCACCCTCTTTGAATATTATTTAGCATGCTAAAAGGAGCAGGAAAGAGCAAAAAATTTCAGAATTCCACCTTTCCAAGCAGAGAAATGACTGTTTGTGCAATGACATTATTCATTGATTTTAGCCATTGAAAAACGTCCTATTACACATATACCAGAAATGGTTGAAGGTATTGTCTGAATGCAAAAATATAGCAGCTCACCCTCTTTGAATCTTTTTTAGCATGCTAAAAGGAGCAGGAAAATGCAAAAAAATTTTAGAATTCCACCTTTCCAAGCAGAGAAATGACTGCTTGTGCAATGACATTGTTCATTGATTTTATCCATTGAAAACCGTCCTGTTACTCATATACCAGAAATGGTTGATGGTAATGGCTGAATGCAAAGAGATAGCAGCTCACTCTCTTTGAATCTTCTTTAGCATGCTAAAAGGAGCAGGAAAAGGCAAAAAAATTCAGAATTCCACCTTTACAAGAAGAGAAATGACTGTTTGTGCAATGACATTATTCATTCATTTTAGCCATTGAAAAATGTGCTGTTACTCATATACCAGAAATTGTTGAAGGTATTGGCTGAACGCAAACAGATATCATCTCACCCTCATTGAAACTTCTTTAGTATGCTAAAAGGAGCAGGAAAAAGCAAAAAATTTCAGAATTCCACCTTTCAAAGCAGAGAAATGACTGTTTGTGCAATGGCATTATTCATTCATTTTAGCCATTGAAAAATGTGCTGTTACTCATATACCAGAAATGGTTGAAGGTATTGGCTGAACACAAACAGATAGCAGCACAACCTCTTTGAATCTTCTTTAGCATGCTAACAGGAGCAAAAAAAAGGACAAAAAATTCAGAATTCCCCCTTTTCAAGAAGAGAAATGTCTGTTGGTGCAATGACATTATTCATTGATTTTAGCCATTGAAAACTGTCCTGTTACTCATATACCAGAAATGGTTGAAGGTATTGGCTGAACGCAAACAGATAGCCGCTCACCCTGTTTGAATCTTCTTTAGCATGTTAAAAGGAGTTACTCATATACCAGAAATGGTTGAAGGTATTGGCTGAATGCAAAAAGACAGCAACTCACCCTCTTTGATTCTTCTTTAGCACGCTAAAAGGTGCAGGAAAAAGAAAAAAAAATCAGAATTCCACCTTTCCAAGCAGAGAAATGACTGTTTGTTCAATGACATTATTCATTGATTTTAGCCATTTAAACCGTCCTGTTACTCATATTCCAGAAATGGTTGAAGGTATTGGCTGAATGCAAACAGATAGTCACTCACTCTCTTTGAATCTTCTTTAGCATGCTGAAAGGAGTTACTCATATACAATAAATGGTTGAAGGTATTGGCTGAACGCAAACAGACAGCAACTCACCCTCTTTGAATCTTATTTAGCATGCTAAAAGGAGCAGGAAAAAGCAAAACATTTCAGAATTCCACCTTTGCAAGCAGAAAATTGATTGTTTGTGCAATGACTTTATTCATTGATTTTAGCCATTGAAAACCATCCTGTTAGTCATATACCAGAAATGATTGAAGGTTTTGGCTGAACGCAAACAGATAGCAGCTCACCCTCTTTGAATCTTCTTTAGCATGCTAAAAGGAGCAGGAAAAAGTAAAAAAATTCAGAATTCCACCTTTCAAAGCAGAGAAATGACTGTTTGTGCAATGACATTATTCATTCACTTTAGCCATTGCTAAATGTGCTGTTACTCATATACCAGAAATGGTTGAAGGTATTGGCTGAACGCAAACAGATAGCAGCACAACCTCTTTGAATCTTTTTTAGCATGCTAATAGGAGCAGGAAAAAGGAAAACAAAATCAGAATTCCACCTTTCCAAGCAGAGAAATGACTGTTTGTGCAATAACATTATTCATTGATTTTAGCCATTGAAAAAAGTCCTGTTAATTATACACCAGAATTAGTTGAAGATATTGGCTGAATGGAAAAAAAAAGCATCTCACCCTCTTTGAATCTTCTTTAGTATGCTAATAGGAGCAGGAAAAAGCAAAAAAATTTCAGAATTCCACCTTTCTAAGGAGAGAAATGACTGTTTGTGCAATTACATTATTCATTGATTTTACCCATTGAAAAACGTCCTGTTACTGATATACCAGAAATGGTTGAAGGTATTGGCTGAACTCAAACAGATAGCAGCTCACCCTCTTTGTATATTATTTAGCATGCTAAAAGGAGCAGGAAAGAGCAAAAAAATTTCAGAATTCCACCTTTCCAAGCAGAGAAATTACTGTTTGTGCAATGACATTATTCATTGATTTTAGCCATTGAAAAACGTCCTATTACACATATACCAGAAATGGTTGAAGGTATTGTCTGAATGCAAAAATATAGCAGCTCACCCTCTTTGAATCTTTTTTAGCATGCTAAAAGGAGCAGGAAAATGAAAAAAATTTTTAGAATCCACCTTTCCAAGCAGAGAAATGACGGCTTGTGCAATGACATTATTCATTGATTTTAGCCATTGCTAAATGTGCTGTTACTCATATACCAGAAATGGTTGAAGGTATTGGCTGAACGCAAACAGATAGCAGCACAACCTCTTTGAATCTTCTTTAGCATGCTAATAGGAGCAGGAAAAAGGAAAACAAAATCAGAATTCCACCTTTCCAAGCAGAGAAATGACTGTTTGTGCAATAACATTATTCATTGATTTTAGCCATTGAAAAAAGTCCTGTTAATTATACACCAGAATTAGTTGAAGATATTGGCTGAATGCAAAAAGATAGCATCTCACCCTCTTTGAATCTTCTTTAGTATGCTAATAGGAGCAGGAAAAAGCAAAAAAATTTCAGAATTCCACCTTTCTAAGGAGAGAAATGACTGCTTGTGCAATTACATTATTCATTGATTTTACCCATTGAAAAACATCCTGCTACTCATATACCAGAAATGGTTGAAGGTATTGGCTGAACTCAAACAGATAGCAGCTCACCCTCTTTGAATATTATTTAGCATGCTAAAAGGAGCAGGAAAGAGCAAAAAAATTTCAGAATTCCACCTTTCCAAGCAGAGAAATGACTGTTTGTGCAATGACATTATTCATTGATTTTAGCCATTGAAAAACGTCCAGTCACTCTTATACCAGAAATGGTTGAAGGTATTGGCTGAATGCAAACAGATAGCAGCTCACCCTCTTTGAATCTTCTTTAGCATGCTAAAAGGAGCAGGAAAAAGAAAAACATTTCAGAATTCCATCTTTCCTAGGAGAAAATTGATTGTTTGTGCAATGACATTATTCATTCATTTTAGCCATTGTAAACCTTCCTGTTACTCATATACCAGAAATGGGTGAAGGTATTGGCAGAAAGCAAACAGATTGCAGCTCACCCTCTTTAAATTTTCTTTAGCATACTAAAAGGAGCAGGAAAGAGCAGAACATTTCAGAATTCCACCTTTCCAAGCAGAGAATTGACTGTGCAATGACATTATTCATTGATTTTAGCCATTGAAAACTGTCCTGTTACTCATATACCAGAAATGGTTGAAGGTATTGGCTGAATGCAAAGAGATAGCATCTCACCCTCATTGAATCTTCTTTAGTATGCTAAAAGGAGCAGGAAAAAGCAAAAAAATTTCAGAATTCCACTTTTCCAAGCAGAGAAATGACTGTTTGTGCAATGACATTATTCATTGATTTTAGCCATTGAAAACCGTCCTGTTACTCATATACCAGAAATGGTTGAAGGTATTGGCTGAATGCAAAGAGATAGCAGCTCACCCTCTTTGAATCTTCTTTAGCATGCTAAAGGAGCAGGAAAAGGCAAAAAAAATCAGAATTCCACCTTTCCAAGCAGAGAAATGACTGTTTGTGCAATGATATTATTCATTGATTTTAGCCATTGAAAACCGTCCTGTTACTCATAAACCTGAAAAGGTTGAAGGCATTGGCTGAACCCAAACAGATAGCAGCTCACCCTCTTTGAATATTCTTTAGCATGCTAAAAGGAGCAGAAAAAAGCAAAACATTTCAGAATTTCACCTTTCAAAGCAGAGAAATGACTGAGCAATGACATTATTCACTGATTTTAGCCATTGAAAAACGTCCTGTTACTCATACACCAGAAATGTTTGAAGGTATAGCCTGAACGCAAACAGATAGCAGCTAAACCTCTTTGAATCTACTTTAGCATGCTAAAAGTAGCAGTAAAAAGCGAAACATTTCAGAATTCCACCTTTCCAAGCAGAGAAATGACTGTTTGTGTAATGACATTATTCATTGATTTTAGCCATTGAAAACTGTCCTGTTACTCATATACCAGAAATGGTTGAAGGTATTGGCTGAACGCAAACAGATAGCAGATCACCCTCTTTGAATCTTCTTTAGCATGCTAAAAGAAGCAGGAAAAAGCAAAACAATTTCAGAATTCCACCTTTCCAGACAGAGAAATGACTGTTTGTGCTATGACATTATTCATTGATTTTAGCCATTAAAACCGTCCTGCTACTCATATGCCAGAAATGCTTGAAGGTATTGGCTGAGCGCAAACAGATAGCCGCTCACCCTGTTTGAATCTTCTTTAGCATGTTAAAAGGAGTTACTCATATACCAGAAATGGCTGAAGGTATTGGCTGAATGCAAACAGACAGCAACTCACCCTCTTTGATTCTTCTTTAGCACGCTAAAAGGTGCAGGAAAAAGAAAAAAAATTCAGAATTCCACCTTTTCAATCAGAGAAATGACTGCTTGTTCAATGACATTATTCATTACTTTTAGACATTGAAAACCGTCCTGTTACTCATATACCAGAAATGGGTAAAGGTATTGGAAGAAAGCAAACAGATTGCAGCTCACCCTCTTTGAGTCTTCTGTAGCATGCTAAAAGGAGCAGGAAAGAGCAAAACATTTCAGAATTCCACCTTTCCAAGCAGAGAATTGACTGTTTGTGCAATGGTATTATTCAATCATTTTAGCCATTGAAAACCGTCCTGTTGCTCATATACCAGAAATGGATGAAGGTATTGGCTGAACGCAAACAGATAGCAGCTCACCCTCTTTAAATCTTCTTTAGCATGCTAAAAGGAGCAAGAAAAAGCATAAAAAGTTCAGAATTCCTCCTATCAAAGCCGAGAAATGACTGAGCAATGACATTATTCACTGAATTTAGACATTGAAAATGTCCTGTTACTCATATACCAGAAATGGTTGAAGGTATTGGCTGAAAGCCAACAGAGAGCAGCTCACCCTCTTTGAATATTCTTTAGCATGCTAAAAGGAGCAGGAAAAAACATAGAAATTCAGAATTCCAACTTTCCAAGCAGAGAAATGACTGTTTGTGCAATGACATTATTCATTAAATTTAGCCATTGAATACCGTCATTTTTCTCATATGCCAGAAATGGTTGTGAGGTATTGGCTGAATGCAAACAGATAGCAGTTCACCCTCTTTGAATCTTCTTTAGAATGTTAAAAGGAGCAGTAATAAGCAAAAAAATTCAGAATTCCACCTTTCCAAGCAGACAAATGACTGTTTGTGCAATGACATTATTCATTGATTTTAGCCATTGAAAACCGTCCTGTCACTCTTATACCAGAAATGGTTGAAGGTATTGGCTGAACGCAAACAGATATCAGCTCACCCTCTTTGAATCTTAATTAGTATGCTAAAAGAAGCAGGAAAAAACAAAATATTTCAGATTTCCACCTTTAAAAGCAGAGAAATGACTGTTTGTGCAATGCCATTATTCATTGTTTTTAACCATTGAAAAACATCCTGTTACTCATATACGAGAAAAGGTTGAAGGTATTGGCTGAACGCAAACAGTCAGCAACTCACCCTCTTTGAATCTTCTTTAGCATGCTAAAATGAGCAGGAAAAAGCAAAATAATTTCGCAATTCCACATTTCCAAGCAGAGAAATGACTGTTTGTGCAATGACATTATTCATTCACTTTAGCCATTGCTAAATGTGCTGTTACTCATATACCAGAAATGGTTGAAGGTATTGGCTGAACGCAAACAGATAGCAGCACAACCTCTTTGAATCTTCTTTAGCATGCTAATAGGAGCAGGAAAAAGGAAAACAAAATGAGAATTCCACCTTTCCAAGCAGAGAAATCACTGTTTGTGCAATAATATTATTCATTGATTTTAGCCATTGAAAAAAGTCCTGTTAATTATACACCAGAATTAGTTGAAGATATTGGCTGAATGCAAAAAGATAGCATCTCACCCTCTTTGAATCTTCTTTAGTATGCTAATAGGAGCAGGAAAAAGCAAAAAAATTTCAGAATTCCACCTTTCTAAGGAGAGAAATGACTGCTTGTGCAATTACATTATTCATTGATTTTACCCATTGAAAAACATCCTGTTACTCATATACCAGAAATGTTTGAAGGTATTGGCTGAACTCAAACAGATAGCAGCTCACCCTCTTTGAATATTATTTAGCATGCTAAAAGGAGCAGGAAAGAGCACAAAAATTTCAGAATTCCACCTTTCCAAGCAGAGAAATGACTGTTTGTGCAATGACATTATTCATTGATTTTAGCCATTGAAAAACGTCCTATTACACATATACCAGAAATGGTTGAAGGTATTGTCTGAATGCAAAAATATAGCAGCTCACCCTCTTTGAATCTTCTTTAGCATGCTAAAAGGAGCAGGAAAAGGCAAAAAAATTCAGAATTCCACCTTTACAAGAAGAGAAATGACTGTTTGTGCAATGACATTATTCATTCATTTTTGCCATTGAAAAATGTGCTGTTACTCATATACCAGAAATGGTTGAAGGTATTGGCTGAACGCAAACAGATATCATCTCACCCTCATTGAAACTTCTTTAGTATGCTAAAAGGAGCAGGAAAAAGCAAAAAATTTCAGAATTCCACCTTTCAAAGCAGAGAAATGACTGTTTGTGCAATGGCATTATTCATTCATTTTAGATATTGAAAAATGTGCTGTTACTCATATACCAGAAATGGTTGAAGGTATTGGCTGAACACAAACAGATAGCAGCACAACCTCTTTGAATCTTCTTTAGCATGCTAACAGGAGCAGGAAAAAGGACAAAAAATTCAGAATTCCCCCTTTTCAAGAAGAGAAATGTCTGTTGGTGCAATGACATTATTCATTGATTTTAGCCATTGAAAACTGTCCTGTTACTCATATACCAGAAATGGTTGAAGGTATTGGCTGAACGCAAACAGATAGCCGCTCACCCTGTTTGAATCTTCTTTAGCATGTTAAAAGGAGTTACTCATATACCAGAAATGGTTGAAGGTATTGGCTGAATGCAAAAAGACAGCAACTCACCCTCTTTGATTCTTCTTTAGCACGCTAAAAGGTGCAGGAAAAAGAAAAAAAAATCAGAATTCCACCTTTCCAAGCAGAGAAATGACTGTTTGTTCAATGACATTATTCATTGATTTTAGCCATTTAAACCGTCCTGTTACTCATATTCCAGAAATGGTTGAAGGTATTGGCTGAATGCAAACAGATAGTCACTCACTCTCTTTGAATCTTCTTTAGCATGCTGAAAGGAGTTACTCATATACAATAAATGGTTGAAGGTATTGGCTGAACGCAAACAGACAGCAACTCACCCTCTTTGAATCTTATTTAGCATGCTAAAAGGAGCAGGAAAAAGCAAAACATTTCAGAATTCCACCTTTGCAAGCAGAAAATTGATTGTTTGTGCAATGACTTTATTCATTGATTTTAGCCATTGAAAACCATCCTGTTAGTCATATACCAGAAATGATTGAAGGTATTGGCTGAACGCAAACAGATAGCAGCTCACCCTCTTTGAATCTTCTTTAGCATGCTAAAAGGAGCAGGAAAAAGTAAAAAAATTCAGAATTAGACCTTTCAAAGCAGAGAAATGACTGTTTGTGCAATGACATTATTCATTCACTTTAGCCATTGCTAAATGTGCTGTTACTCATATACCAGAAATGGTTGAAGGTATTGGCTGAGCGCAAACAGATAGCAGCACAACCTCTTTGAATCTTCTTTAGCATGCTAATAGGAGCAGGAATAAGGAAAACAAAATCAGAATTCCACCTTTCCAAGCAGAGAAATGACTGTTTGTGCAATAACATTATTCATTGATTTTAGCCATTGAAAAAAGTCCTGTTAATTATACACCAGAATTAGTTGAAGATATTGGCTGAATGGAAAAAAAAGCATCTCACCCTCTTTGAATCTTCTTTAGTATGCTAATAGGAGCAGGAAAAAGCAAAAAAATTTCAGAATTCCACCTTTCTAAGGAGAGAAATAACTGTTTGTGCAATTACATTATTCATTGATTTTACCCATTGAAAAACGTCCTGTTACTGATATACCAGAAATGGTTGAAGGTATTGGCTGAACTCAAACAGATAGCAGCTCACCCTCTTTGAATATTATTTAGCATGCTAAAAGGAGCAGGAAAGAGCAAAAAAATTTCAGAATTCCACCTTTCCAAGCAGAGAAATTACTGTTTGTGCAATGACATTATTCATTGATTTTAGCCATTGAAAAACGTCCTATTACACATATTCCAGAAATGGTTGAAGGTATTGTCTGAATGCAAAAATATAGCAGCTCACCCTCTTTGAATCTTTTTTAGCATGCTAAAAGGAGCAGGAAAATGAAAAAAATTTTTAGAATTCCACCTTTCCAAGCAGAGAAATGACTGCTTGTGCAATGACATTATTCATTGATTTTAGCCATTGAAAACCGTCCTGTTACTCATATACCAGAAATGGTTGATGGTAATGGCTGAATGCAAAGAGATAGCAGCTCACCCTCTTTGAATCTTCTTTAGCATGCTAAAAGGAGCAGGAAAAGGCAAAAAAATTCAGAACTCCACCTTTCAAAGCAGAGAAATGACTGTTTGTGCAATGACATTATTCATTTATTTTAGCCATTGAAAAATGTGCTGTTACTCATATACCAGAAATGGTTGAAGGTATTGGCTGAACGCAAACAGATATCATCTCACCCTCATTGAAACTTCTTTAGTATGCTAAAAGGAGCAGGAAAAAGCAAAAAATTTCAGAATTCCACCTTTCAAAGCAGAGAAATTACTGTTTGTGCAATGACTTTATTCATTCATTTTAGCCATTGAAAAATGTGCTGTTACTCATATACCAGAAATGGTTGAAGGTATTGGCTGAACACAAACAGATAGCAGCACAACCTCTTTGAATCTTCTTTAGCATGATAACAGGAGCAGGAAAAAGGACAAAAAATTCAGAATTCCCCCTTTTCAAGCAGAGAAATGTCTGTTGGTGCAATGACATTATTCATTGATTTTAGCCATTGAAAACTGTCCTGTTACTCATGTACCAGAAATGGTTGAAGGTATTGGCTGAACGCAAACAGATAGCCGCTCACCCTGTTTGAATCTTCTTTAGCATGTTAAAAGGAGTTACTCATATACCAGAAATGGTTGAAGGTATTGGCTGAATGCAAAAAGACAGCAACTCACCCTCTTTGATTCTTCTTTAGCACGCTAAAAGGTGCAGGAAAAAGAAAAAAAAATCAGAATTCCACCTTTCCAAGCAGAGAAATGACTGTTTGTTCAATGACATTATTCATTGATTTTAGACATTGAAAACCGTCCTGTTACTCATATACCAGAAATGTTTGAAGTTATTGGCTGAATTCAAACAAATAGCAGCTCACCCTCTTTGAATCTTCTTTAGAATGCTAAAAGAAGCAGGAAAAAGCAAAACATTTCATAATTCCACCTTTCCAAGCAGAAAATTGAGTGTTTGTGCAATGACATTATTCATTCATTTTAGCCATTGAAAACCGTCCTGTTATTCATATACCAGAAATGGGTGAAGGTATTGGCAGAAAGCAAACAGATTGCAGCTCACCCTCTTTGAGTCTTCTTTATCATGCTAAAAGGAGCAGGAAAGAGCAAAACATTTCAGAATTCCACCTTTCCAAGCAGAGAATTTACTGTTTGTGCAATGGCATTATTCAATCATTTTAGCCATTGAAAACCGTCCTGTTACTCATATACCAGAAATGGATGAAGGTATTGGCTGAACGCAAACATATAGCAGCTCACCCTCTTTGAATCTTCTTTAGCATACTAAAAGGAGCAGAAAAAATCAAAAAATTTCAGATTTTTTCTTTCTAAGCAGAGAAATGACTATTTGTGCAATTACATTATTCATTGATTTTAGTCATTGAAAAACGTGCTGTTACTCATATACCAGAAATGGTTGAAGGTATTGGCTGAATGCAAACAGATAGCAGCTCACCCTCTTTAAATCTTCTTTAGCATGCTAAAAGGAGCAAGAAAAAGCATAAAAAGTTCAGAATTCCACCTTTCAAAGCAAAGAAATGACTAAGCAATGACATTATTCACTGATTTTAGCCATTGAAAAACGTCCTCTTACTCATGTACCAGAAATGGTTGAAGGTAATGGCTGAAAGCCAACAGAGAGCAGCTCACTCTCTTTGAATCTTCTTTAGCATGCTAAAAGGAGGAGGAAAAACCCAAAAATTTCAGAATTCCACCATTTAAAGTTCTGGAAAGACTGTATGTGCAATGACATTATTAATTAAATTTAGCCATTGAATACCGTCATTTTTCTCATATGCCAGAAATGGTTGTAAGTTATTGGCTGATTGCAAACGGATAGCAGTTCACCCTCTTTGAATCTTCTTTAGAATGCTAAAAGGAGCAGGAATAAGCAAAACAATTCATAATTCCACCTTTCCAAGCAGAGAAATGACTGTTTGTGCAATGACATTATTCATTGATTTTAGCCATTGAAAACCGTCCAGTCACTCTTATACCAGAAATGGTTGAAGGTATTGGCTGAACGCAAACAGATAGCAGCTCACTCCCTTTGAAACTTAATTAGCATGCTAAAAGGAGCAGGAAAAAAACAAAATATTTCAGATTTCCACCTTTAAAAGCAGAGAAATGACTGTTTGTGCAATGCCATTATTCATTGATTTTAACCATTGAAAAACATCCTGTTACTCATACACGAGAAACGGTTGAAGGTATTGGCTTAACACAAACAGACAGCAACTCACCCTCTTTGAATCTTCTTTAGCATGCTAAAAGGAGCAGGAAAAAGCAAAATAATTCAGAATTCCACCTTTCCAGCAGAGAAATGACTGTTTGTGCAATGACATTATTCATTGATTTTAGCCATTGAAAACCGTACTGTTACTCATATACAAGAAATGGTTGAAGGTATTGGCTGAACACAAACAGATAGCAGCTCACCCTCTTTGAATCTTCTTTAGCATGCTAAAAGGAGCAGGAAAATGCAAAAAATTTCAGAATTCCACCTTTCCAAGCAGAGAAATGACTGTTTGTGCAATGACGTTGTTCATTGATTTTAGCCATTGAAAACCGTCTTGTTAGTCATATACCAAAAATTGTTGAAGGTATTGGCTGACCACAAAAAGATAGCAGGACACCCTCTTTGAATCTTCATCAGCATGATAAAAAGAGGAGGAAAAAGCAAAACATTTCAGATTTCCACCTTTCAAAGCAAAGAAATGACTGTTTGTGCAATGACATTATTCATGGAATTTAGCCATTAAAAAACATCCAGTTACTCATATACCAGAAATGGTTGAAGGTATTGGCTAAACGCAAACTGATAGCAGCTCACCCTCTTTGAATCTTGTTTAGCATGCCAAAAGGAGGAGGAAAAACCAAAAAATTTCAGAATTCCATCATTCAAAGCAGAGTAATGACTGTTTGTGCAAGGACATTATTCATTGATTTTAGCCATTGAAAAACGTTCTTTTACTCATATACCAGAAATGGTTGAAGGTATTGGCTGAACGCAAACAGTCAGAATCTCACCCTCTTTGAATCTTCTTTAGCACGCTAAAAGGAGCAGGAAAAAGCAAAAAAAATTCAGAATTCCCCCTTTCCAAGCAGAGAAATGACTGTTTGTTCAATGACATTATTCATTGATTTTAGACATTGAAAACCGTCCTGTTGCTCATTTACCAGAAATGGTTGAAGGTATTGGCTGAATGCAAACAGATAGCAGCTCACCCTCTTTGAATCTTCTTTAGCATGCTAAAAGGAGCAGGAAAAATCAAAAAAATTCAGAATTCCACCTTTCCAAGCAGAGAATTGAGTGTTTGTGCAATGACATTATTTATTCATTTTAGCCATTGAAAACCGTCCTGTTACTCATATACCAGAAATGGATGAAGGTATTGGCAGAAAGCAAACAGATTGCTGCTCACCCTCTTTGAATCTTCTTTAGCATGCTAAAAGGAGAAGGAAAATGCAAAAAAAATCAGAATTCCATCTTTCCAAGCAGAGAAATGACTGTTTGTGCAATGACATTATTCATTGATTTTAGCCATTGAAAACCGTCCTGTTAGTCATATACCAGAAATGGTTGAAGGTATTGGCTGAACACAAAAATATAGCAGGCCACCCTCTTTGAATCTTCTTTAGCATGATAGAAAGAGCAGGAAAAAGCAAAAAATTTCAGATTTTCACCTTTCAAAGCAAAGAAATTACTGTTTGTGCAATGACATTATTCATTGATTTTAGCCATTAAAAAACATCCTGTTACTCATATACCAGGATTGGTTGAAGGTATTGGCTGAAATCAAACATATAGCATCTCACCCTCTTTGAATCTTCTTTAGCATGCTAAAAGGAGCAGGAAAAAGCAAAAAATTTCAGAATTCCACCTTTCCAAGCCGAGAAATGACTGTTTGTGCATTGACATTATTCATTGATTTTAGCCATTGAAAACCATCCTGTTACTCATATACCAGAAATGGTTGAAGGTATTGGCTGAACGCAAACTGATAGCAGCTCACCCTCTTTGAATCTTCTTTAGCATGCTAAAAGGAGGAGAAAAAAGCAAAAAATTTCAGAATTCCACCATTCAAACCAGAGTAATGACTGTTTGTGCAATGACATTATTCATTGATTTTAACCATTGAAAAACGTTCTGTTACTCATATACCAGAAATGGTTGAAGGTATTGGCTGAACACAAAAAGATAGGATGCCACCCTCTTTGAATCTTCTATAGCATGCTAAAAAGAGCAGGAAAAAGCAAAAAATTTCAGAATTCCACCTTTCCAAGCAGAGCAATGACTGTTTGTTCAATGACTTTATTCATTGATTTTAGACATTGAAAACCGTCCTGTTACTCATGTACCAGAAATAGTTGAAGGTATTGGCTGAATGCAAACAGATATCAGCTCACCCTCTCTGAAACTTCTTTAGCATGCTAAAAGGAGCAGGAAAAATCAAAACATTTCAGAATTCCACCTTTTCAAGCAGAGAATTGAGTGTTTGTGCAATGACATTATTCATTCATTTTAACCATTGAAAACCGTCCTGTTACTCATATACCAGAAATGTATGAAGTGAAAGCAAAAAATAGTTTTTCCAGCACACGATGTAGAAAAATTAAAAAAAGCCTTTATTTAATCCATCGTTAAAAAATACAATTCCAACAGAGATAAAAGCGTGTGTAGGCTTACGCGTTTCGGATCATATTTGACCCTTAGTCATAGCATAAAGTACTGAATAAATGTTGCACTTTTCAAGGAAAAACAGTCAAGGGAAGCTGCCAAGGGTAACACCTACCAAAATCAGCTGTGATATCAGCATCACTAATTCAAGGCTAGCAGTGCTCTAAGCACTAGTTTAACCCTGTAGTACATCCATCCTCTACAAACATATTACAATGTGAACTGTCACTTAATAATGCACTAATTATTTAATTACTTTTTACCCAAGTTTTTTATATATGTGAATTCATTGAATAAACAATCGATGCACTATTTAAATATATATGTAACAATAAGAGCTTCTAAAGATATCTAACATTTGATTTCAAGGGCATACTTTTCCCAAAAAAAAAAAAAAAAAAACCTTCTCCATTTTAAAACTATATGAAAATGGCTGGAAATTATTACAAAACGTAATTACCATATATTGTTTTGCATACTATTAGTTATAGAATCCCCCAGATTGATCACAAAAAAAAAAAAAAAAAAAATTTCTCCTATGTTTATTTCTTTTTTAATTTTTTTCTCTTTCTCTCTCTCTTGAAAAAAAAAAAAAAAAGAAAAAAATTTCATTTCCATTTATTAAATGCCTCAATTTGTCCCAACTTTTTTAGTATAGATACATCAATTCATGTTTTAGATTTAGTCCTGCTGGGTGTCTGGTATTTAGTTTTAGAATCCATTGAGCTTCAGTCATCTGGAGTAATTTAACCCTATCTCCACCTCGCCAGGGAGCTGAAACAAATTCCAAAGCACTTACTCGCAGTCTACTTAAATCCCCCTTGTGTTCATACAAAAAATGTTTGGAAGCCCCCGAAAGACTGCGGGTAGTGACATTGTTAATGTCATAAATGTGCTCCGACAGTCTTTTTCTTACACTGCGGCTTGTAGATCCCACATATTGTTTTCTGCATATTGTGCAAAAAATGATATAAACACAGTGGTCAGTGGCACAATTCATGAAAGTCTTAAGATTAAATACTTGACCCTCATTACTTATGACTAGAGATGAGCGTTGTTCTACTCGAACTGTTCGCCAATCTCAAATTCGAGCTGTTTTGGGCGGTGTTCGAGCCGTTCGGCGTACACGAACAATTTGATAAAAATTCGGCTGTTCGAGGTTATGTTCGATAACTGTTCGTGCACCAAAATCATAACTGGATTTTTTCTCAGTAATGATGAAAATTAATGTTAATACGCAGTTTGAGTGTACAGCGGGGTGGGGGGAGGGGCAGGGGATGGATCTCTGCAGGAACAATGAAGATCTCCATTTTTTTTTCTCTTTCCCGCATTTGCAGTTGGGAGGTGCAATCTGTCAGCCTATCAGCAGCGCACACACGGAGCGAAGTGCTTTTTTTCACACAAGCAAGGGCATGTGTCATTGGCAGTGTATGTCACATGTCCTTGCCCTATAAGACCAAGCCATTTTCCCCGTCGCCACCATTTTCTCACTGCTGCAGCTGCGTGTTAGACGGCACCGCTGTTGCTGTGTGCGCTATACCTTGTTAATTTCAAGCCAATTTTCGCACAAATATACAGATAGCTTGGGAGTAGGGAATAGTTGTGATTGCAGTCCTTTTAAGGACTAGGTTACAGCATTTCCTACGACTTTTATCAAGCAGGTCTGTGCTCTTAAATAGATAGATTGTGGGAGTAAAGACTAATTGTAATTGGAGTCCTTTTCAGGACTAGGTTACATCAGTTCCTATCAGTTTTTGCCAGGCAGGTCTGTGCCACTGCTGTGCAAGTTTTTTTCACAGCATTTGGCTGAATCTAGCAAAGCTAATCCTTTTTGGCCTATTGCAGAGTGTGTTAGTCAGTGGAGTAGCCTATCTGTGTTGCAAGATATACCACCTGTGTATAGAATACCAATTTTTTTACTGCACCTAGTGAAGGAAAATCTTTTGGGCATAGCATCATTCTATTAGTCCATCTATACTGACCTCCATCAGGTTGCAAATTAAAACTAATTTTTATCTGCATCTACAGTACCTCTGAAAAAATATTTGGGCTTCTAGCTGTGTGTGGGACTTGTTGTATTAGTCCATCTATACTGACCTCCATCAGGTTGCAAACTGAATATATTTTTTTCTGCATCTACCTCTGAAAAAATATTGGGCTTCTAGCTGTGTGTGGGTCTTGTTCTATTAATCCATCTATACTGACCTCCATCAGGTTGCAAACTGAATATAATTTTTTTCTGCATCTAGCTCTGAAAAAATATTTGGCCTTCTAGCAGTGTGTCGGACTTTCTCTATTAGTCCATCTATACTGACCTCCATCAGGTTGCAAATTAAAACTAATTTTTATCTGCATCTACAGTACCTCTGAAAAAATATTTGGGCTTCTAGCTGTGTGTGGGACTTGTTGTATTAGTCAATCTATACTGACCTCCATCAGGTTGCAAATTAAAACTAATTTTTATCTGCATCTACAGTACCTCTGAAAAAATATTTGGGCTTCTAGCTGTGTGTGGGACTTGTTGTATTAGGCCATCTATACTGACCTCCATCAGGTTGCAAACTGAATATATTTTTTTCTGCGTCTACCTCTGAAAAAATATTGGGCTTCTAGCTGTGTGTGGGTCTTGTTCTATTAATCCATCTATACTGACCTCCATCAGGTTGCAAACTGAATATAATTTTTTTCTGCATCTAGCTCTGAAAAAATATTTGGCCTTCTAGCAGTGTGTCGGACTTTCTCTATTAGTCCATCTATACTGACCTCCATCAGGTTGCAAATTAAAACTAATTTTTATCTGCATCTACAGTACCTCTGAAAAAATATTTGGGCTTCTAGCTGTGTGTGGGACTTGTTGTATTAGTCCATCTATACTGACCTCCATCAGGTTGCAAATTAAAACTAATTTTTATCTGCATCTACAGTACCTCTGAAAAAATATTTGGGCTTCTACCTGTGTGTGGGACTTGTTGTATTAGTCCATCTATACTGACCTCCATCAGGTTGCAAACTGAATATATTTTTTTCTGCATCTACCTCTGAAAAAATATTTGGGCTTCTAGCTGTGTGTGGGACTTGTTGTATTAGTCCATCTATACTGACCTCCATCAGGTTGCAAACTGAATATATTTTTTTCTGCATCTACCTCTGAAAAAATATTTGGGCTTCTAGCTGTGTGTGGGACTTGTTGTATTAGTCCATCTATACTGACCTCCATCAGGTTGCAAACTGAATATATTTTTTTCTGCATCTACCTCTGAAAAAATATTGGGCTTCTAGCTGTGTGTGGGACTTGTTGTATTAGTCCATCTATACTGACCTCCATCAGGTTGCAAACTGAATATATTTTTTTCTGCATCTACCTCTGAAAAAATATTGGGCTTCTAGCTGTGTGTGGGTCTTGTTCTATTAATCCATCTATACTGACCTCCATCAGGTTGCAAACTGAATATAATTTTTTTCTGCATCTAGCTCTGAAAAAATATTTGGCCTTCTAGCAGTGTGTCGGACTTTCTCTATTAGTCCATCTATACTGACCTCCATCAGGTTGCAAATTAAAACTAATTTTTATCTGCATCTACAGTACCTCTGAAAAAATATTTGGGCTTCTAGCTGTGTGTGGGACTTGTTGTATTAGTCCATCTATACTGACCTCCATCAGGTTGCAAACTGAATATATTTTTTTCTGCATCTAACCCAGCCAATAGTTTTGGCCTAATACCACAGTTTGGCCACTCAGCTCTGCTCGGTTACCATCCATTGTTTTTTTGTGCAAACAACTCCAGAGTTGTGAATTAGTTAACCACCAAAATGAGTGGAAAAAGGCCTGCTGCTGCTGGAAAGGCGAATAGGCGTGTTGGGAAGGGGAAAAAAGGTTGTGTCCGTGGGGTAGGTGTTAAAGCAACAGTAACATCTGCAGAAGAAAGACCATCTTCCAGCCAAACTAAAATGTCTACTTCTTTTAGCGGACAATGTGATAAGATCCCTTTCTTACGGCCACGCCAATCGCTACAAATTCCAGATGAGGCACAAAAACAGCAGGTGCTTCAACGGATATCAAGTGCTCCTTTAAGTGGGCTCTCCTCCACATCAACTTCAACATCACAAATACTCCAGTCCTCAAAGGTGTCACCCAAATCGCACTTGCTTCCTCACAGCTCCCAAATCTCCAGCTGCCCGTCTGAGTATGAGGTAGAACAGATGGTTGAGTCTGCAGAGCTGTTTACTCATACTATAGCCTGGGAATCAGAGGTCGACTCCAGCGCTTCTGTGAATCCATACGAGGAAATGATCTGCACTGATGCCCAGAATCTTTATGAGTTGGATCCAGGACCAGACGCAGAAGGTTCTGACCATAATGTAGACCCTCATTCCCAAACTGTAACTCCTGTTGGTGGAGACAATGAGGAAGACGATGATAAGACTCAAATACCTGATTGGAGCGACAACTTTAGTTTTTTGTCAGGGCAGGAACAGGTTGGCTCTGAGGACGACGGGTGTGATAACACACAGGGTGATGATGATGAGGTTGGAGATCCCACTTACTGTCAACCCACAGTCAGCCAAGAGATGAGGTCAGCAGAGGAGGTGGAGGAAGATGCTAGTGACGACGAGGTCAGGTTGCGCCTTCCTGGACAGAGACGTAGTACTGGAAGCACGTCAACAACTGCATCCTCAAACACAACTCTGCCTCTCACCACAAGTTGTGGTGGCTCTTCAGGTCGCATGGGTGCTAAGCCTTGCATAGCCTGGGCATTTTTTCAGATCGATAAAGATGACCCAACTCGTGTTATCTGTAACATTTGTCAGCAAAAGCTAAGTAGAGGCCAAAAAATACATAGTTTGAGTACTTCATGCATGAACCGGCACATGGACATGAAGCATAAGTTGCAGTGGGAAGCTCAGTGTGCTACAATGCGGCCTAGCCGGCCGGGCCAACCACCGTCTGCCATATCTTGTGCATCCGCGGCCTCTTCATCCTCTGTGACTGGGGGGACAGCAGTCACACCTGTTTTGGGGCGCAGACCTGCCACGTCTTTACCCGCAACAGCCAGCGTGATTGGCAGGTCATCATTTTCTTTGGAGGTGGTAACAGCAGCTGGTGTTGAGCGCTGTCCGACATCGATAGCACCACCTTTGGATCAAGGCAACCTAACATGTCCGCCTGCATCTTCCTCACAGACCGGCAGTTTGCCGGGGACACCCTTATCAACCCCGTCTAAGCACTATAGCCAGCCCTCGGTCCCTCAGATGTGGACAAGTAAAAGACCATTTCCTCCTAGCCATGAGAAAGCTAAGAGGTTGAATTTCACCATCTGCAAGCTCTTGGCTACAGAAATGCTGCCTTTCCACCTGGTGGACACAGAGGATTTTCGAGACCTTATGTCCGTCGCAGTGCCCCAGTACCAGATGCCCAGTCGGCACTACTTCTCAAAGAAAGGTGTGCCTGCGCTCCACCAGCATGTCGCACACAACATCACCGCTTCTTTGAGAAACTCTGTGTGTGACAGGGTGCATTTCACCACAGACACTTGGACGAGTAGGCATGGACAGGGGCGTTACATGTCGCTGACTGGGCACTGGGTAACTATGGTGACAGCAGGACAAGAGGCTGCTGTCCAAGTCTTGCCGTCCCCACGAGTTGTGCGTCAATCCTCTTTATGTCAAAGTTCCTCCACTGCTTCTGCCTCCTCAACCTCCTCTCGGTCTTCCACCTGCACCCAAAGCCTGTCTGGTCATGCCACAAGCTTTCTAACTGCGCAGAAGGGATCCTGCACACCTCCTTACTATGCTGGCAGTAGGGCTCAACATCATCAGGCGGTTTTTACATTGAAATGTCTGGGAAATGTGAGTCACACAGCTGAGGAGTTGTGGTCAGCTCTGGAGAACCAATTTCATGAATGGTTGTCTCCACTGGACCTGAAACCAGGGAAGGCCGTGTGCGACAATGCTGCAAACCTGGGTGCAGCCCTTCGCCGGGGCAATGTCACACACGTGCCTTGTATGGCTCACGTGTTGAACCTGGTTGTCCAGCAATTTTTAGCCCACTATCCCAGACTAGATGGCCTTCTGCAGAGGGCACGGTCGCTGTGTGCTCACTTCCGCCGTTCGCATCCCGCAGCTCAGCGACTTACATCTCTACAGAAGTCGTTGGGCCTGCCACTTCACCGGCTAAAATGCGATGTGCCTACCCGGTGGAATTCAACTCTGCACATGTTGCAGCGACTGTGGCAGCACCGACAAGCCCTGGTTCAATACGTTCTGACGTATAGCCTGGGCCAACGAGATTCAGAGGTGGGGCAAATCACGCTGGAGGAGTGGTCTCAGATCAGGGACCTATGCACCCTTCTGCACAGTTTTGAAATGGCGACGAAGATGTTTAGTGCTGACGATGCCATTATCAGCATGACTATTCCGGTGATTTACATGCTGGAGCACATGTTAAACAGAATTCGGAGTCAGGTGGTGGCACAAGAGGAGGTGGAGGAAGTAGAGGAGGAGGAGTTGTATGCGGAAGGGCTAACATCTGCAAGGTCCAGACGGTCGGCAGCACCAAGGCGGCAGGCATGTGAGGGTGGGGGAGATGGTTTTACCAGGGCGCATGGTAGCAGCCAAACTAGTGAGGAAGGTGCAGGAGCCCAGGAAGAAGTGGAGGACGAACTGATGGAAGACTCATCAGATGAGGGAGACCTTGATCACATTTCTGTTGTGCGAGGTTGGGGGGAGAGGACAGAGGAAGGAAGCATGATTGTTACCTCACCACCAACACAACAGGGACTTGGTGCTCCTGGATGCGCAACACACATGAGTGCCTTCTTGCTGCACTACCTGCAACATGACCCTCGAATTGTGAGAATTAGAAATAATCCTGACTACTGGGTTGCCACACTGTTAGATCCCCGGTACAAAAGTAAATTTGCAGAAATTATTCCTGCCATAGAAAGGGATGCACGCATGCAGGAGTATCAGCAGAGACTGTTGCAGAATCTTACATGTGCTTTTCCACAAAATACCAGTGGTGCACGTAGTGAATCTCACAGTTCCAACTTGCCAACCGTGGGACCGTCAAGTGTTCAGCACTCAAACCGTAACAGAACCACAGTATCTGGTGGTAACATCAATTTTGCGGAATCATTTCACCACTTTTTTAGCCCATCCTTTGCAAGGCCACAGGAGACAAGAAGTCTGACACATAGTCAACGCCTAGAGACGATGGTACAGGAGTATCTCCAAGTAAACATTGAAGCCACGACTGTGTCACTGGACCCTTGCTCTTTTTGGGCTTCCAATCTGGATAAATGGCCGGAGCTAGCCACTTACGCCTTGGAGATCTTGTCATGCCCCGCAGCCAGCGTTCTGTCTGAACGTGTGTTCAGCGCTGCTGGTGGTGTGCTGACAGATAAGCGCACGCGGCTCTCCACTGATAATGTAGACAGACTCACGTTCATAAAGATGAACAAATCATGGATCCGAAACGACTTTTCTACCCCTGTGTCATCCTGGGGAGAGTAAAAGCTTGATGATTGTTTAAAATCACCCTACCAACCGTTTTAAGCTTTCAAATTACTAATCATGTTTATCTGTATCTTGACTGGAAATAATTTGGGCTTTGTAGCAGTGTGCAGCACTGATGCTATTAGGCCATCTATAATAAGCTCCACCAGATTTAAAATTAAAAATAATTTTTAGCTGCATCTAGCCCGGAAAATAATTTTGGGGCTCCGAGATGCGCAAGACACATAAATGCCTTCTTGCTGCACTACCTGCAGCATGACCCTCATATTGTCAGAATTCGAAGTAATCATGACTACTGGGTTGCCACACTCTTAGATCCCCCAAACTTTTCGATCAACCTTTTCATTTTAATAAAGACCAAAAAAATGGTCATTTTTGAAATTATAAGCATTAGCAGGTTGTTAGAAACTGAAATCAAACAGTTTTCAACTCAAAACTTTATTCTAGGTGATGCTACATTTTCACATAGGACCCCTTGTTCGAAAGGAGCTTCTGAACTCTCTCGTCCATTGAATTTGTCAGGTTTTGGATGGTTTCTGCTTCAATTGTTTTGCATGAGGACAGAATACCCTCCCAGAGCTGTTGCTTAGATGTGAACTGCCTCCCGCCATCATAGACACTCCTTTTAATGATTCTCCAAAGGTTCTGAATGGGGTAGAGGTCAGGGGAGCATGGGGGTCACACCATAAGTTTGTCCCCTTTTATGCCCATATCAGCCAGAGATGCAGATGTTTTATGTGCAGCATGAGATGGTGCATTATCATGCAGAAAAATGATCTTGCTGTGAAATACACGGTTCTTCTTCTTGAACCATGGCAGGAAGTGCTGTTTGAGAAAATCCACATACATTATGGAGTTCATCTTTAGCGCCTTCAGGGATCCTAAAGGGGCCGACAATCTCTCTCCCCATGATTCCAGCCCAAAACATTACTCCACCTCCTCCTTGTTGGCGCTGTAGCCGTGTTTGCGTGGGGTGTCCATCAACCAGCCATCCTCCACTCCATCCATCTGGACCATCGAGCGCTGCACGGCACTCATCCGTGAACAAAACAGTTTTGAAATCAGTCTTCATGTAATGTTTGGCCCACTGGAGCCGTTTCTGCTTGTGTGAAGTGGATAGAGGAGGTCGACAGGATGGCGTATGCACAGCTGCAAACCTCTGAAGGACCCTGCATCTTGTTGTTCGGGGGACGTTGGAGGCACAAGCAGCTTCAAAAACTTGTCTGCTGCTATGACAAGGCTTTTTTGCCGCTGCTCTTTCAACCTGACGTAATTGCCTGTAGGAAAGAGTCCTCAATTTGCCCTTATCAGCACGCACACGTGTGTACTGTGAATCAGCTACATACTCCTTGATTGCCAAGACACTTCATCCTGATCATCGCACAATGTTGATTGTAGTCATGCCTTGACCTAAACACTCCACAATTTGTTGCTTCTCAGCAGCCGACACATCCTTTTTCTTTCCCATTTTGGCAGAAAATGTAGGCTGCTGAATAATGTGAGAGAGCCTTCTTAAGTAATCTTGCCTTTCATTGGACACACCTGCCAAACTAATTAGCACTGGTGTCTGCAATTGCTTACAGTGATATAAAGAGCCCTGACACACATCACCATCAATGAGTTTAACTGACAAACAAACAAATTCTTCCCTTATCACTCCTAAACACTTTTTGCATAATAATTTGGAACACAGTGTACATGTTCTTTTCCACAAAACACCAGTGGTTCACGTAGTGAATCTTACAGTTCTAACTTGCCAACCGTGGTCTGTATGGAGTTGTTCAATAAAGGGCCCAAAATTAAGATAACATAGATGGGAGAGGTCTCTATGAATAGGAATTCCTAAGTATTTGATACCCTGTGAGGGCCAGGCAAAGGGAAAGTTGGACTGGATGGAATCCTATATGGATTTGGGGATGGAGACATCGAGGGCCTCAGACTTCGCTGCATTGATTTTAAAATTTGACCATGTAACAAAGTGATCTATTTCAGCCATAACAGCATGGATGGATATATGTGATTGAGTGATATATACTAGGACATCATCAGCAAATAGAGAGCACTTGTACTCGGTGCCTCCCACCTCAATCCACCTAATATTGGGGTTATGGCGAATTGATGAGAGCAGGTGCTCCATCACTAGGATGTATAAGAGAGGGGACAGAGAACATCCCTGCCTTGTCCCATTGGTGATTGTGAAAGGTGATGAAAATGTTCTGACGCGCCCCCTGGGCCTTGGGACACCCGGAGCCGGACCCTTTTTGGTGGATGCTGGTGGTTGTAGTCTCTGTGGCGGCAACCCGGTTCCGTGGCTCAGGGCGGTCAAACCAGTGGCGGAACTATTTATGTGGTTTTGATGTTTAAATGTCCGACTATGCCACCCGTGGATTGCGGCCAGAGTGAACCGCCGCTCCAGGGCAGACCGCTGAGGCTGGTGTTGTGGGTGCAGCAGAGCGTAGCATAACTCCCCACGGGAGGAGTATAGCCTCAGGGCAGTGTATGCGGAGGATGGGGGTGATGGTGCAGGGCAGCAGCAGTAATGACACGGAGTCAGTGATGCAGTCCAGGGCCTTTTCTCACAGTTCTTATTATCCAGACCACGTCTGCAGGTAGCGGCTGCCCACGTCGTACTGTGCTCACCAGGTGAGGGGCTCAGACAACTCCCAGATAACTTTGGAGTGCTTCACAGGACCCCCTTTGTGTGTCCTTTGTCTGGCCTTTCTTACCAACCCTTCTGTCCGGCTGCCTCGGGCCTCCTCTTGGTAAACTTGGCGCCAGTTTCCCTAACCCTATGTGGTGCCTTCCTAGCGGGTGTAGCGAGGGGCTGTGCCACATAAAATGTCACAGCCTCCTGTTTCTAGCTGAGGGTCGTTTCCTGCCTCCACTAGTTTCGGGGACCGGTCTCCCCCTTTGGCCTGACCCCTCCACGCAGGTGGATTCTGGCGTGTGGTGGCGACTCGCCCGTCCGCACCCCTGAGATCCCTTCGTTCCTCGTTCCTGGAGCCTTCTCCGCTCCTCTTCCTTCCTTCTTTCTCTTCCAGGCCTGGGCCTCTGTTACTAGGCCCGCCTCCGGAGCAGAGCTCATGCAGAGCCCCTGCTCCCTGCCACTTCTGCTCAGACTTCTCTGCACTGAACTAAGATGGTGCCCACCTTTTATACTCCCTTCTCAATGCACCCAGGAACTGCTTCCTCCCTGCTCCTGCACTACAGGGTTCCCCTTCCTCAGTGTTCCCTCCCCCTACTCCAGCCAGGGACAGGGACTGTCGTGCCCATCTCAGGGGCATATTGGTCGCCCTGCCCCACGGCAATGTGGTGTAATGCATGCAGGTGTCGGGTCCTGATCCACACTACATCCTTACCTGAGAGTGAGATATCACACCTCTGGGTGAGGTGCAATACCTCTGTAGCAACCGAGCCCTCAGGGTGCTACAGTTCCATTTATCTTCAGCCTAGGTGACGTATTGCGATACAGGGCCGTGATTTTGGCTATAAAAGGGTCCCCTAGACCCCTACCCCAAGCTTTTTAAGAGAATCATATATGGCGTGCCAGGAGACTCTATGGAATGCTTTCTCAGCATCCAACGAGAGTATCTAATTACAAATTTTTAACTGCATCTAGCCCAGGAAATACTTTGTGCCTAGTAGCAGTGTCTGCTAGTCAGCGGATTATCCCGGCTGTTAAGCAAGCTACACCACCTGTAGTTTGGACACTTAATTTTTTCAAAGGAAATGCTTCGGGACCACGGGATACTCAGTGAAGAGCATCAGGAGGCACCCCAAGGCATAGGGGCTGGGACTGCAGTAGGATGCCTTGCGGTGGACAGCCGAGCTCGATCCTTATAAAAGCTTTTTAACTGCAGCAGCTTTAGTGGACGCTACTGGAGCTGGAATTACGCGGCTGCTGGCATGAGACTTGCCCTCCAATAGATCCTTGTAAATGGATTTAAAGTGTATTCATTCAAATTAGAGAGACAATTTAAATTAAAAAGCTTAGAGCTGCCTCCACCACAGGGGGGCTCGCTCGACCCACCAGCGGACAGGCACCAGTATTGGGAGAGGGGGGCTGGCCATCAGGGTTCACCGCGGCTCTGGCACAAACCCGGCGACACGGAGGTGGCACGGGCAGGAGCGGACTGGCCGTGTCGGCTTCTCACTTTTTGGATTTTAGAAGGGCATGACATGCCTATATCTGTGTCTCCCCCTCCTTTTACTCCTCCACCTCTTTTATTTTCGCATGACTATATGTACTTGTCACTTTTCCATGTGTTAGTTATGTCTTCTGAGCAGTTTGTCAGCTTTTGGACACCTTTGAAGGTGTTTTCTATGTGTTTCTATGTGTTTTTGTTTGCCTGCCATTGGTTTTAACGGTGTTCGAAGGTGTTCGACGAACAGTTCGACGAACAGTTCGGCGAACACACGGGTGTTCGACGAACCGAACCGAACTCGAACACTACGGGGGTGGCTCAACACTACTTATGACAGACTTGTTATTATTTGTCATGAATTTGCATAAACCGCATGACTTTTGCCCGCATCTGAATGAGCCCTTAGTGGACAACCATGTATGACCTATTTTGCCTGTATTTTCTCTGAGTTCACTCAGGGAGATTACATTTCCTATTGTCAGGGATTTTTTTGGAACAAATTTACAACCATTTTTTAGAATTTCTCCAAGGGTACTGTCAGTGGTTAGGAATGGTAGATGTTTTCGAACAACATTAATTACTTTATAATAATTGCTGTGATATGTGGTGGAGAAGATCATTTCTTTAGAGAAATCTTTCCTGTCTGATTTTTTTGACTGGAGTAGATACTGATCTCTGCTTTTTTCATTAGCTTTTATTTCAGCTTTTCAATGGTTTTATGATTATAGCCCCTATGCTGTAGTCTCTTTTTAATGTTGTCACATTCCTCTTTATATTTTCTGTCATCAGTACAACACCTGCGAGCTGTGATAAATTCCCCGGTGGGGATATTCCTAATTACATGTTGTGGGTGTTGACTGGAAGCATGCAAAATAGAATTTCCTGAGATTTTTTTGCAGAAAAGCTGACAGTCTACTTTCCTATTCAAACTATCCCCACTCAGCTGTATATCCAGAAAGGAAATCGTGTCCCTATTGGTATCTACTGTAAAAGACAGATTTAAATCATTATCATTAATGTACTCATTAAAACCAGGGACTAAATCATCTGATCCTTTCCGCACTATCAAGATGTCATCTATAAAACGCAGGTATTGCTCTATGCAGTCTGAATAAGGGTTAGATTCAGAGTAGATAAATTTGGACTCCCACCAGTTCATGTACAAATTAGCCAGAGATGGGGAGAATTTAGCTCCCATGGAACATCCCTGACACTGTACATAGAACTGCTGGGAGAATTTAAAGTAATTGTTCTGAAGCAAAAATAGAGTGACATCCAGAATAAATTCTTTCATTATATCAGAATAATTGGAATATGTGTTTAGTTGATCTGTCAATGCTTGCATAGCTAAACCATGTGGAATGCAAGAATATAATGTTTTTATATCACAGGTAATCCACATGAGATTTTCATCCCAGTTCTGATTTAGCATTACTGATAGTACATGTTTGCTGTCTTTCAAATAGCTAGGTGACATAACTACCAATGGTTGCAGTCTCTCATCTAGCCAGGAACCTAGTCTTTCCAATAGTGAATCCACACCCGACACTATAGGCCTAAATGGAGGAGGAAAAAGCCCTTTATGAGTTTTTGGTAGGGCATGAAAAATAGGAATTCTGGGATTTTCTGGTAATAGGAATTCTTTTTGTTTTAAATTAAGAATACCTAAATCTGCCCCCTCTTGTAGAATTTTCCCCAATTTTTCCTCTATAGTTCGGGTTGGATCCCCATCAATTTTTCTGTATGAGTGGCTGTCATTTAGAATATTATTAACCTCTCTTACATATAGGGTCTTATCCAATATTACCACTGATCCCCCCTTATCAGCATTCTTCACTACAATGTTTGGGTTGTTTTGTATACTTTTTAGTGCTTGTCTTTCTCCCTTAGATAGATTATCCCCCTTATTACAATTAGAAAATACAGATTTTAATTCCCGTTCCACAGAAAGCTGAAACTCATCCATAATGGGGGCTCTTGATTGTAAGGGATCAAAATCTATGTTTGCCACTTTAGAAACAACACTGTTATCAAAAACAGGATTTTCCCTTTGTGAAAAATCAGATAAGGAATTAAGTTCTGTCAGGGCAACTTGTTCTTTAAACGAAAGTCCTGCATACTCATTAACTCATTAAGACTTTCATGAATTGTGCCACTGACCACTGTGTTTATATCATTTTTTGCACAATATGCAGAAAACAATATGTGGGATCTACAAGCCGCAGTGTAAGAAAAAGACTGTCGGAGCACATTCATGACATTAACAATGTCACTACCCGCAGTCTTTCGGGGGCTTCCAAACATTTTTTGTATGAACACAAGGGGGATTTAAGTAGCCTGCGAGTAAGTGCTTTGGAATTTGTTTCTGCTCCCCGGCGAGGTGGAGATAGGGTTAAATTACTCCAGATGACTGAAGCTCAATGGATTCTAAAACTAAATACCAGACACCCAGCAGGACTAAATCTAAAACATGAATTGATGTATCTATACTAAAAAAGTTGGGACAAATTTAGGCATTTAATAAATGGAAATGAATTTTTTTTCTTTCTTTTTTTTTTTTTTTCAAGAGAGAGAGAAAGAGAAATTTTTTTAAAAAAAAATAAAAATAAAAATAAACATAGGAGAAAAAAATTTATTTTTTATTTTTGTGATCAATCTAGGGGATTCTATAACTAATAGTATACAAAAAAATACATGCTAATTACGTTTCGTAATAATTTCCAGCCATTTTCATATAGTTTTAAAGTGGAGAAGTTTTTTTTTGTTTTTTGTTTGGGAAAAGTATGCCCTTGAAATCAAATGTTAGATATCTTTAGAAGCTGTTATTGTTACATATATATTTAAATAGTGCATCGATTGTTTATTCAATGAATTCACATATATAAAAAACTTGGGTAAAAAGTGTTCAAATAATTAGTGCATTACTAAGTGACAGTTCACATTGTAATATGTTTGTAGAGGATGGATGTACTACAGGGTTAAACTAGTGTTAGATCAATGCTAGCCTTGAATTAGTGATGCTGATATCACAGCTGATTTTGGTGGGTGTTACCCTTGGCAGCTTCCCTTGACTGTTTTTCCTTGAAAAGTGCAACATTTATTCAGTACTTTATGCTATGACTAAGGGTCAAATATGATCCGAAACGCGTAAGCCTACACACGCTTTTATCTCTGTTGGAATTGTATTTTTTAACGATGGATTAAATAAAGGCTTTTTTTAATTTTTCTACATCGTGTGCTGGAAAAACTATTTTTTGCTTTCACTGAGGATTTTTCTCCCAGATAGGGATGGATTAATTCCGAGCACCGAGATCATGGAAACGAGGACTGGGCAGGTTGGGCCAGGTGAGCTGAAGATCTTTTTCTTACTTGCTCAGAAATGTATGAAGGTATTGGCAGAAAGCAAACAGATTGCAGCTCACCCACTTTGAATCTTCTTTAGCATGCTAAAAGTAGCAGGAAAAAGCAAAAAATTTCAGAATTTCACCTTTCCAAGCAGAAAATTGACTGTTTGTGCAATGGCATTATTCAATCATTTTAGCCATTGAAAACCGTCCTGTTACTTATATACCAGAAATGGATGAAGGCATTGGCTGAATGCAAAAATATAGCAGCTCACCATCTTTGAATCTTCTTTAGTATACTAAAAGCAGCAGGAAAAAGCAAAAAAAATCAGAATTCCACCTTTCCAAGCAGAGAAATGACAATTTGTGCAATGACATTATTCATTGATTTTAGCCATTGAAAAACGTGCTGTTACTCATATACAAGAAATGGATGAAGGCATTGGCTGAACGCAAAAATATAGCAGCTCACCCTCTTTGAATCTTCTTTAGCATGCTAAAAGGAGCAGGAAAAAGCAAATAAATTCAGAATTCCACATTTCCAAGCAGAGAAATGACTGTTTGTGCATTGACATTATTCATTGATTTTAGCCATTGAAAAACATCCTGTTACTCATATACCAGAAATGGTTGAAGGTATTGGCGGAACGCAAACTGATAGCAACTCATCCTCTTTGAATCTTCTTTAGCATGCTAAAAGGAGGAGGAAAAACCAAAAAATTTCAGAATTACACCATTCAAAGCACAGGAATGACTGATTCTGGAATGACTTTATTCATTCAATTTAGCCATTGAATACCGTCATTTTTCTCATATAGCAGAAATGGTTTAAGGTATTGGCTGAATGCAAACAGACAGCAGCTCACCCTCTTTGAATCTTCATTAGCATGCTAGAAGTAGCAGGAAAAAAACAAAATATTTCATATTTCCACTTTTAAAAGCAGAGAAAAGACTATTTGTGCAATGACATTATTCATTGATTTTAGCCATTGAAAAACGTCCTGTTACTCATATACCAGAATTGGTTGAAGGTATTGACTGAAATCAAATAAATAGCAGCTCAACCTCTTTGAATCTTCTTTAACATGCTAAAAGGAGCAGGAAAAAGCAAAAAAATTTCAGATTTCCACCTTTCCAAGCAGAGAAATGACTGTGCATTGACATTATTCATTGATTTTAGCCATTGAAAACCGTCCTGTAACTCATATACCAGAGATGGTTGAAGATTTTGGCTCAACACAAAAAGATAGCAGGACACACTCTTTGAATATTCTTTAGTATGAAAAAAAGAGCAGGAAAAAGCAAAACATTTCAGAATTCCACATTTCAAAGCAAAGAAATGACTGTTTGTGCAATGACATTATTCATTGATTTTAACCATTGAAAAAGGTCCTGTTACTCATATACCAGAATTGGTTTAAGATGTTGGCTGAACTCAAACAGATAGCAGCTCACCCTCTTTGAATCTTCTTTAGCATGCTAAAAGGAGCAGGAAAAAGCAAAAAATTTCAGAATTCTACCTTTCCAAGCAGAGAAATGACTGTTTGTGCATTGACATTATTCATTGATTTTGGCCATTGAAAACCGTCCGGTTACTCATGTACCAGAAATCGTTGAATGTATTGGCTGAACGCAAACTGATAGCAGCTCACACTCTTTGCATCTTATTTAGCATGCTAAAAGGAGGAGGAAAAAAAAAATTCTGAATTCCACCATTCATAGCAGAGGAATGACTGTGCAGTGACATTATTCATTGATTTTAGCTTTTGAAAAACGTCCTGTTACACATATACCAGAAATGGTTGAAGGTATTGGCTGAACACAAAAAGATAGGAGGCCACCCTCTTTGAATCTTCTTTAGCATGATAAAAAGAGCAGGAAAAATGGAAAAAACAAAAAATTTCAGAGTTCCACCTTTCAAAGCAAAGAACTGACTGTGTGTGTATTGACATTATTCATTGATTTTAGCAATTAAAAACCGTCCTGTTACTCATATACCAGAATTGGTTGAAGGTATTGGCGGAACTCAAACTGATAGCAGCTCACCCTCTTTGAATCTTCTTTAGCATGCTAAAATGAGGATGTTTTTGCAATGACATTATTCTTTCATTTTCGCCATTGAAAACCATCCTGTTGCTTTTATGCCATAAATGGTTGAAGGTATTGGCTGAACGCAAACAGATAGCAGCTCACCCTCTTTGAATCTTCTTTAGCATGCTAAAAGGAGCAGGAAAAAGCAAAAAAATTCAGAATTCCACCTTTCCAAACAGAGAAATGACTGTTTGTTCAATGACATTATTAATTGATTTTAGACATTGAAATCCGTCCTGATACTCATATACCAGAAATGGTTGAAGGCATTGGCTGAATACAAAGAGATAGCAGCTCACCCTCTTTGAATCTTCTTTAGCATGCTAAAAGGAGCAGGAAAAAGCAAAACATTTCAGAATTCCACCTTTCCAAACAGAAAATTGAGTGGTTATGCAATGACATTATTCATTCATTTTAGCCATTGAAAACCGTCCTGTTACTCATATACCAGAAATGTGTGTAGGTATTGGTAAAAAGCAAACAGATTGCAGCTCACCCTCTTGGAATTTTCTTTAGCATGGTAAAAGGAGCAGGAAAGAGCAAAACATTTCAGAATTCCACCTTTCCAAGCAGAGAAATGACTGTTTGTGCAATGACATTATTCATTGATTTTAGCCATTGAAAACTGTCCTGTTTCTCATATACCAGAAATGGTTGAAGGTATTGGTTGATCGCAAACAGACAGCAACTCACCCTCTTTGAATCTTCTTTAGCATGATAAAAAGAGCAGGAAAAAACAAAAAATTTCAGAGTTCCACCTTTCAAAGCAAAGAACTGACTGTGTGTGTATTGACATTATTCATTGATTTTAGCCATTAAAAACCGTCCTGTTACTCATATACCAGAATTGGTTGAAGGTATTGGCGGAACTCAAACTGATAGCAGCTCACCCTCTTTGAATCTTCTTTAGCATGCTAAAATGAGGATGAAAAACCAAAACATTTCAGAATTCCACCTTTCCAAGCAGAGAAATGACTGTTTGTGTAACGACATAATTCATTCAATTTAGCTATTGAATAAAGTGATTTTTCTCATATACCAGAAATAGTTTTAAGGTATTGGCTGAATGCAACCAGATAGCAGCTCACCCTCTTTGAATCTCCTTTAGCATGCTAAAAGGAGCAGGAAAAAACAAAAAATGTCAGATTTCCACCTTTAAAAGCAGAGAAATGACAATTTGTGCAATGACATTATTCACTCATTTTAGTCATTGAAAAACATCCTGTTCCTCATATACCAGAAATGGTTGAAGGTATTGGCTTAACGCAAACAGACAGCAACTCACTCTCTTTGAATCTTCTTTAGCATGATAAAAAGAGCAGGAAAATGAAAAAAAAATTTCAGAATTCCACCTTTCAAAGCAAAGAAATGACTGTTAGTGCAATGACATTATTCATTGATTTTAGCTATTGAAAAACGTCCTGTTACTCATATACAAGAATTGGTTGAAGGTATTGGCTGAAATCAAACAGATAACAGCTCACTCTCTTTGAATCTACTTTAGCATGCTAAAAGGAGCAGGAAAAAGCAAAAAAAATCAGAATTCCTCCTTTCCAAGCAGAGAAATGACTGTTTGTGCCTTGACATTATTCATTGATTTTAGCCATTGAAAACCGTCCTGCTACTCATATACCAGAAATGGTTGAAGATATTGGCTGAACGCAAACTGATAGCAGCTCACCCTCTTTGAATCTTCTTTAGCATGCTAAAAGGAGGAGGAAAAACCAAAAAATTTCAGAATTCCTCGCTTCCAAGCAGAGAAATTACTGTTTGTGCATGGACATTATTCTTTGATTTTAGCCATTGAAAAACGTCCTGTTACTCATATACCAGAAATGGTTGAAGGTACTGGCTGAACACAAACAGATAGCAGCTCACCCTCTTTGAATCTTCTTTAGCATGCTAAAAGGAGCAGGTAAAAGCAAAAAAATATAGAATTCCACCTTTCCAAGCAGAGAAATGACTGTTTGTGCAATGACAATATTCATTCAATTTAGCTATTGAATACCATCATTTTTCTCATATACCAGAAATGGTTTTAAGGTATTGGCTGAATGCAACCAGATAGCAGCTCACCCTCTTTGAATCTTCTTTAGCATGCTAAAAGGAGCAGGAAACAACAAAAAATTTCAGATTTCCACCTTTAAAAGCAGAGAAATGACAATTTGTGCAATGACGTTATTCATTCATTTTAGCCATTGAAAAACATCCTGTTACTCATTTACCAGAAAGGGTTGAAGGTATTGGCTGAACGCAAACAGACAGCAACTCACCCTCTTTGAATCTTCTTTAGCATGCTAAAAGGAGCAGGAAAAAGCAAAATAATTTCAGAATTCCACCTTTCCAAGCAGAGAAATGACTGTTTGTGCAATGACATTATTCATTGATTTTAGCTATTGAAAAACGTCCTGTTACTCATATACCAGAATTGGTTGAAGGTATTGGCTGAAATTAAACAGATAGCAGCTCAATCTCTTTGAATCTTCTTTAGCATGCTAAAAGGAGCAGGAAAAAGCAAAACATTTCAGAATTCCTCCTTTCCAAGCTGAGAAATTACTGTTTGTGCATTGACATTATTCATTGATTTTAGCCATTGAAAAACATCCTGTTCCTCATATACCAGAAATGGTTGAAGATATTGGCTGAACACAGGCAGACAGCAACTCACCCTCTTTGAATCTTCTTTAGTATGCTAAAAGGAGCAGGAAAAAGCAAAAAATTTCAGAATTCCTCCTTTCCAAGCAGAGAAATGACTGTTTGTGCATTGACATTATTCATTTATTTTAGCCATTGAAAACCGTCCTGCTACTCATATACCAGAAATGGTTGAAGATATTGGCTGAATGCAAACTGATAGCAGCTCACCCTCTTTGAATCTTCTTTAGCATGCTAAAAGGAGGAGGAAAAACCCCAAAATTTCAGAATTCCACCATTCAAAGCAGAGGAATGACTGTTTGTGCAATGACATTATTCATTGATTTTAGCCTTTGAAAAACTTCCTTTAACTCATATAGAAGAAATGGTTGAAGGTATTGGCTGAACACAAACTGATAGCAGCTAACCCTCTTTGAATCTTCTTTAGCATGCTAAAAGGAGCAGGAAAAAGCAAAAATTTCAGATTTCCACCTTTCCAAAGAGAGAAATGACTGGTTGTGTAATGACATTATTCATTCAATTTAGCCATTGAATACCGTCATTTTTCTCATATACCAGAAATGGTTATAAGGTATTGGCTGAATGCAAACAGAGAGCAGCTCACCTTCTTTGAATCTTGTTTAGCATGCTAAAAGGAGCAGGAAAAAGCAAAAAAAAATCAGAATTCCACCTTTGTAAGCAGAGAAATGACTGTTTGTGCAATGACATTATTCATTGATTTTAGACATTGAAAACCATCCTGTTACTCATATACCAGACATGGTTGAATGTATTGACTTAATGCAAACAGAGAGCAGCTCCCCCTATTTGAATCTTCGTTAGCATGCTAAAAGGAGCAGGAAAAAGCAAAACCTTTCAGAATTCCACCTTTCCAAGCAGAGAATTGACTGTTTTTGCAATGACATTATTCTTTCATTTTCGCCATTGAAAACCATCCTGTTGCTTTTATGCCATAAATGGTTGAAGGTATTGGCTGAACGCAAACAGATAGCAGCTCACCCTCTTTGAATTCTCTTTAGCATGGTAAAAGGAGCAGGAAAAAGCAAAAAAATTCAAAATTCCACCTTTCCAGGCAGAGAAATGACTGTTTGTGCAATGACATTATTCACTGATATTAGACATTGAAAACCGCCCTGTTACTCATATACCAGAAATGGTTGAAGGTATTGGCTTAACGTAAACAGATAGCAGCTCATTCTCTTTGAGTCTTCTTTAGCATGCTAATAGGAGCAGGAAAAAGCAAAAAAAAATCAGATTTCCACCTTTCCAAGCAGAGAATGACTGTTTGTGTAATGACATTATTCATTCAATTTAGAGAATTGAATACCGCCATTTTTCTCAAATACAAGAAATGGTTTTAAGGTATTGGCTGAATGCAAACACATAGCAGCTCACCCTCTCTGAATCTTCTTTAGCATGCTAAAAGGAGCAGGAAAAAGCAAAAAAATTCAGAATTCCACCTTTCCAAACAGAGAAATGACTGTTTGTGCAATGACATTATTCATTGATTTTAGCCATTGAAAACCATCCTGTTAATCATATACCAGAAATGGTTGAAGGTATTGGCTGAACGCAAACAGATAGCAACTCACCCACTTTGAATCTTCTTTAGCATGCTAAAAGGAGTTACTCATATACCATAAATGGTTGAAGGTATTGGCTGATCGCAAACAGACAGCAACTCACCCTCTTTGAATCTTCTTTAGCATGCTAAAAGGTGCAGGAAAAAGCAAAAAAATTCAGAATTCCACCTTTCCATGCAGAGAAATGACTGTTTGTTCAATGACATTATTAATTGATTTTAGACATTGAAATCCGTCCTGATACTCATATACCAGAAATGGTTGAAGGCATTGGCTGAATACAAAGAGATAGCAGCTCACCCTCTTTGAATCTTCTTTAGCATGCTAAAAGGAGCAGGAAAAAGCAAAACATTTCAGAATTCCACCTTTCCAAACAGAAAATTGAGTGGTTATGCAATGACATTATTCATTCATTTTAGCCATTGAAAACCGTCCTGTTACTCATATACCAGAAATGTGTGTAGGTATTGGTAAAAAGCAAACAGATTGCAGCTCACCCTCTTGGAATTTTCTTTAGCATGGTAAAAGGAGCAGGAAAGAGCAAAACATTTCAGAATTCCACCTTTCCAAGCAGAGAATTGACTGTTTGTGCAATGACATTATTCATTGATTTTAGCCATTGAAAAACGTCCTGTTACTCATATACCAGAAATGGTTGAAGGTATTGGCTGAACGCAAACAGATAGCAGCTCACCCTCTTTGAATCTTCTTTAGCATGCTAAAAGGAGCAGGAAAAAGCAAAATATTTCAGAATTCCACCTTTCAAAGCAGAGAAATGACTGTTTGTGCAATGACATTATTCATTGATTTTAGCCATTGAAAACCATCCTGTTAATCA
The DNA here is from genome assembly GCF_046119375.1 of Phyllobates terribilis. Classification (NCBI taxonomy): domain Eukaryota; kingdom Metazoa; phylum Chordata; class Amphibia; order Anura; family Dendrobatidae; genus Phyllobates; species Phyllobates terribilis. The sequence continues at coordinate 4,580,707 of NW_027362771.1, read as the reverse complement.
TATACCAGAAATGGTTGAAGGTATTGGCTGAACGCAAACAGATAGCAACTCACCCACTTTGAATCTTCTTTAGCATGCTAAAAGGAGTTACTCATATACCATAAATGGTTGAAGGTATTGGCTGATCGCAAACAGACAGCAACTCACCCTCTTTGAATCTTCTTTAGCATGCTAAAAGGTGCAGGAAAAAGCAAAAAAATTCAGAATTCCACCTTTCCATGCAGAGAAATGACTGTTTGTTCAATGACATTATTAATTGATTTTAGACATTGAAATCCGTCCTGATACTCATATACCAGAAATGGTTGAAGGCATTGGCTGAATACAAAGAGATAGCAGCTCACCCTCTTTGAATCTTCTTTAGCATGCTAAAAGGAGCAGGAAAAAGCAAAACATTTCAGAATTCCACCTTTCCAAACAGAAAATTGAGTGGTTATGCAATGACATTATTCATTCATTTTAGCCATTGAAAACCGTCCTGTTACTCATATACCAGAAATGTGTGTAGGTATTGGTAAAAAGCAAACAGATTGCAGCTCATCCTCTTGGAATTTTCTTTAGCATGGTAAAAGGAGCAGGAAAGAGCAAAACATTTCAGAATTCCACCTTTCCAAGCAGAGAATTGACTGTTTGTGCAATGACATTATTCATTGATTTTAGCCATTGAAAAACGTCCTGTTACTCATATACCAGAAATGGTTGAAGGTATTGGCTGAACGCAAACAGATAGCAGCTCACCCTCTTTGAATCTTCTTTAGCATGCTAAAAGGAGCAGGAAAAAGCAAAATATTTCAGAATTCCACCTTTCAAAGCAGAGAAATGACTGTTTGTGCAAAGACATTATTCATTCATTTTAGCCTTTGAAAAATATGCTGTTACTCATATACCAGAAATGGTTGAAGGTATTGGCTGAACGCAAACAGATAGCAGCTCAACTTCTTTGAATCTTCTTTAGCATGCGAATATCAGCAGGAAAAAGAAAAAAAAATCAGAATTCCACCTTTCCAAGCAGAGAAATGACTGTTTGTGCAATAACATTATTCATTGATTTTAGCCATTGAAAAAAGTCCTGTTAATTATACACCAGAGTTGGTTGACGATATTGACTGTACGCAAAAAGATAGCAGCTCACCCTATTTGCATCTTCTTTAGTATGCTAATTGGAGCAGGAAAAAGCAAACAAATATCAGAATTCCACCTTTCCAAGCAAAGAAATGACTGTGCATTGACATTATTCATTGATTTTAGTCATTGAAAAACGTCCTGTTACTCATATACCAGAAATGGTTGAAGGTATTGGCTGAACTCAAACAAATAGCAGCTCACCCTCTTTGAATCTTCTTTAGAATGCTAAAAGTAGCAGGAAAGAGCAAAAAAATATTCAGAATTCCACCTTTCCAAGCAGAGAAATGACTGTTTGTGCATTGACATTATTCATTGATTTTAGCCATTGAAAAACGTCCTGTTACTCATATACCAGAAATGGTTGAAGGTATTGGCTGAACGCAAACAGATAGCAGCTCACCCTCTTTGATTCTTGTTTAGCATGCTAAAAGGAGCAGGAAAATGCAAAATTTTTTTAGAATTCCACCTTTCCAAGCAGAGAAATGACTGTTTGTGCAATGACATTATTCATTGATTTTAGCCATTGAAAACCGTCCTGTTACTCATAAACCAGAAATGGTTGAAGGTATTGGCTGAATGCTAAAAGGTAGCAGCTCACCCTCTTTGAATCTTCTTTAGCATGCTAAAGGAGCAGGAAAAGGCAAAAAAAATCAGAATTCCACCTTTCCAAGCAGAGAAATGACAGTTTGTGCCATGATTTTATTGAATTTTTTAGCCATTGAAAACCGTCCTGTTACTCATAAACCAGAAAAGGTTGAAGACATTGGCTGAACCCAAACAAATAGCAGCTCACCCTCTTTGAATCTTCTTTAGCATGCTTAAAGAAGCAGGAAAAAGGAAAACATTTCAGAATTCCACCTTTCCAAGCAGAGAAATGACTGTTTGTGTAATGACATTATTCATTGATTTTAGCCAATGAAAACCGTCTTGTTACTCATATACCAGAAATGGTTGAAGGTATTGGCTGAACACAAAAAGAGGGCAGGCCACCCTCTTTGAATATCCTTTAGCATGATAAAAAGAGCAGGAAAAAGCAAAAAATATCAGAATTCCACCTTTCAAAGCAAAGAAATGACTGTTTGTGCAATGACATTATTCATTGATTTTAGCCATTGAAAACCGTCCTGTTTCTCATATACCAGAAATGGTTGAAGGTATTGGCTGAACGCAAACTGATAGTAGCTCACCCACTTTGAATCTTTTTTAGCATGCTAAAAGTAGCAGGAAAAAACAAAATATTTCAGATTTCCACCTTTAAAAGCAGAGAAATGACTGTTTGTGCAATGACATTATTCACTGATTTTAACCATTGAAAACCGTCCTGTTACTCATATACCAGAAATGGTTGAAGGTATTGGCTGAACGCAAACAGATAGCAGCTCACCCTTTTGAATCTTCTTAAGCATGCTAAAAGGAGCAGGAAAAAGCCAAAAAATTAGAGAAATCCACCTTTCCAAGCAGAGAAATGACTGATTGTGCAAAGACATTATTCATTGATTTTAGCCATTGAAAACCGTCCTGTAACTCATATACCAGAAATGGTTGAAGCTTTTGGCTGAACACAAAAAGATAGCAGGCCACCCTCTTTGAATCTTCTTTACCATGATAAAAAGAGCAGGAAAAAGCAAAAAAAATCAAAATTCCACCTTTCAAAGCAAAGAAATTATTGTTTGTGCAATGACATTATTAATTCAATTTAGCCATTGAATACCGTCATTTTTGTCATATACCAGAAATGGTTTTAAGGTATTGGCTGAATGCAAACAGATTGCAGCTCACCCTCTTGGAATCTTCTTTAGCATTCTAAAAGGAGAAGGAAAAAGCAAAAAAATTCAGAATTCCACCTTTCCAAGCAGAGAAATGACTGTTTGTGCAATGACATTATTCATTGATTTTAGCCATTGAAAACCGTCCTGTTACTCATAAACCAGAAAAGGTTGAAGACATTGGCTGAACCCAAACAAATAGCAGTTCACCCTCTTTGAATCTTCTTTAGCATGCTAAAAGGAGCAGGAAAAAGCAAAACATTTCAGAATTCCACCTTTCCAAGCAGATAAATGACTGTTTGTGTAATGACATTATTCATTCATTTCAGCCATTGAATACCGTCCTGTCACTCAAATACAAAAAATGGTTTAAGGTATTGGCTGAACACAAACAGATAGCAGCTCACACTCTTTGAATCATCTTTAGCATGCGAACAGGAGCAGGAAAAAGCAAAAAATTTCAGAATTCCACCTTTCTAAGCAGAGAAATGACTGTTGGTGCAGTGACATCATTCATTGATTTTAGCCATTGATAACCGTCCTGTTACTCATATACCAGAAATGGTTTAAGGTAAGGGCTGAATGCAAACAGATAGCCACTCACCCTCTTTGAATCTTCTTTAGCATGCTAAAAGGAGCAGGAAAAAGCAAAAAAATTTCAGAATTTCACCTTTCAAAGCAGAGAAATTACAGATTGTGCAATGACATTATTCATTGACTTTAGCCATTGAAAAATGTCCTGTTACTCATATACATGAAATGGTTGAAGGTATTGGCTGACCGCAAACAGACAGCAAGTCATCCTCTTTGAATCTTCTTTAGCATGCTAAAAGGAGCAGGAAAAAGCAAAAAAATTCAGAATTCCACCTTTACAAGCAGAGAAATGACTGTTTGTGCAATGACATTATTCATTGGTTTTAGCCAATAAACCCGTCCTGTTACTCATATACAAGAAATGGTTGAAGGTATTGGCTGAACGCAAACAGATAGCAGCTCATCCTCTTTGAATCTTCTTTAGCATGTTAAAAGGAGTTAATCACATACCAGAAATGGTTGTAGGTATTGGCTGAACGCAAACAGACAGCAACTCACCCTCTTTGAATCTTCTTTAGCACGCTAAATGGTGCAGGAAAAAGCAAAAAAATACAGAATTCCACATTTCCAAGCAGAGAAATGTCTGTTTGTTCAAAACATTATTCATTGATTTTAGACATTGAAAACCGTCCTGTTATATACCAGAAATGGTTAAAGGTTTTGGCTGAATGCAAAAAGATAGCAGCTCTCCCTCTTTGAATCTTCTTTAGCATGCTAAAAGGTGCAGGAAATAGCAAAACATTTCAGAATTCCACCTTTCCAAGCAGAAAATTGAGTGATTGTGCAATAACATTATTCATTCATTTTAGCCATTGAAAACCATCCTGTTACTCATATGCCAGAAATGGTTAAAGGTATTGGCGGAACGCAAACAGATAGCCGCTCACCCTCTTTGAATATTCTGTAGTATGTTAAAAGGAGTTACTCATATACCAGAAATGCATGAAGGTATTGGCTGAACGCAAACATATAGCAGCTCACTCTCTTTGAATCTTCTTTAGCACACTTAAAGGAGCAGGAAAAAGCCAAAAATTTCAGAATTCTAAGTTTCCAAGCAGAGAAATGACTAATTGTGCAATGACATTATTCATTGATTTTAGCCATTGAAAAACATGCTGTTACTCATATACCAGAAATGGTTGAAGGTTTTGGCTGAATGCAAACAGATAGCAGCTCACAATCTTTGAATCTTCTTTATCATGCTAGAAATAGCAAAAAAAAAACAAAAGATTTCAGATTTCCACTTTTAAAAGCAGAGAAATGACTGTTTGTGCAATGACATTATTCATTGATTTTAGCCATTGAAAAACATCCTGTTACTCACATACCAGAAATGGTTGAAGGTATTGGCTGAACGCAAACAGACAGCAACTCACCCTCTTTGAAACTTCTTTAGCATGCTAAAAGGAGCAGGAAAAAGCTAAATAATTTCAGAATTCCACTTTTCCAAGCAGAGAAATTACAGTTTGTGCAGTCACATTATTCATTGATTTTAGCCATTGAAAAACGTCCTGTTACTCATATACCAGAAATGGTTGAAGATATTGGCTGAACGCAAACAGATAGCAGCTCACCCTCTTTGAATCTTCTTTAGCATGCTAAAAGGAGCAGGAAAAAGCAAAATAATTTCAGAATTCCACCTTTCCAAGCAGAGAAATGACTGTTTGTGCAATGACATTATTCATTGATTTTAGCCAATGAAAACCGTCTTGTTACTCATATACCAGAAATAGTTGAAGGTATTGGCTGAACACAAAAAGAGGGCAGGCCACCCTCTTTGAATATCCTTTAGCATGATAAAAAGAGCAGAAAAAAGCAAAACATGTCAGAATTCCACCTTTCAAAGCAAAGAAATGACTGTTTGTGCAATGACATTATTCATTGATTTTAGCCATTGAAAACCGTCCTGTTTCTCATATACCAGAAATGGTTGAAGGTATTGGCCGAACGCAAACTGATAGTAGCTCACCCTCTTTGAATCTTTTTTAGCATGCTGAAAGTAGCAGTAAAAAACAAAATATTTCAGATTTCCACCTTTAAAAGCAGAGAAATGACTGTTTGTGCAATGACATTATTCACTGATTTTAACCATTGAAAACCGTCCTGTTACTATTATACCAGAAATGTTTGAAGGTATTGGCTGAACGCAAACAGATTGCAGCTCACCCTTTTGAATCTTCTTAAGCATGCTAAAAGGAGCAGGAAAAAGCCAAAAAATTAGAGAAATCCACCTTTCCAAGCAGAGAAATGACTGATTGTGCAAAGACATTATTCATTGATTTTAGCCATTGAAAACCGTCCTGTAACTCATATACCAGAAATGGTTGAAGCTTTTGGCTGAACACAAAAAGATAGCAGGCCACCCTCTTTGAATCTTCTTTACCATGATACAAAGAGCAGGAAAAAGCAAAAAAATTCAGAATTCCACCTTTCAAAGCAAAGAAATTATTGTTTGTGCAATGACATTATTAATTCAATTTAGCCATTGAATACCATCATTTTTCTCATATACCAGCAATAGTTTTAAGGTATTGGCTGAATGCAAACAGATAGCAGCTCACCCTCTTGGAATCTTCTTTAGCATTCTAAAAGGAGAAGGAAAAAAGCAAAAAAATTCAGAATTCCACCTTTCCAAGCAGAGAAATGACTGTTTGTGCAATGACATTATTCATTGATTTTAGCCATTGAAAACCGTCCTGTCACTCATATACCAGAAATGGTTGAAGGTATTGGCTGAACGCAAACAGACCGCTGCTCTCCCTCTTTGAATCTTCTTTAGCATGCAAAAAGTAGCAGGAAAAAACAAAATGTTTCAGATTTCCTCCTTTAAAAGCAGAAAAATGACTGTTTGCGCAATGACATTATTCATTGATTTTAGCCATTGAAAAACGTCCTGTTACTCATATACCAGAAATGGTTGAAGATATTGGCTGAACGCAAACAGATAGCAGCTCACCCTCTTTGAATCTTCTTTAGCATGCTAAAAGGAGCAGGAAAAAGCAAAATAATTTCAGAATTCCACCTTTCCAAGCAGAGAAATGACTGTTTGTGCAGTGACATTATCCATTGATTTTAGCCAATGAAAACCGTCTTGTTACTCATATACCAGAAATGGTTGAAGGTATTGGCTGAACACAAAAAGAGGGCAGGCCACCCTCTTTGAATATCCTTTAGCATGATAAAAAGAGCAGGAAAAAGCAAAAAATGTCAGAATTCCACCTTTTAAAGCAAAGAAATGACTGTTTGTGCAATGACATTATTCACTGATTTTAACCATTGAAAACCGTCCTGTTACTCATATACCAGAAATGGTTGAAGGTATTGGCTGAACGCAAACAGATAGCAGCTCACCCTTTTGAATCTTCTTAAGCATGCTAAAAGGAGCAGGAAAAAGCCAAAAAATTAGAGAAATCCACCTTTCCAAGCAGAGAAATGACTGATTGTGCAATGACATTATTCATTGATTTTAGCCATTGAAAACCGTCCTGTAACTCATATACCAGAAATGGTTGAAGCTTTTGGCTGAACACAAAAAGTTAGCAGGCCACCCTCTTTGAATCTTCTTTACCATGATAAAAAGAGCAGGAAAAAGCAAAAAAATTCAGAATTCCACCTTTCAAAGCAAAGAAATGACTATTTGTGCAATAACATTATTAATTCAATTTAGCCATTGAATACCGTCATTTTTCTCATATACCAGAAATGGTTTTAAGGTATTGGCTGAATGCAAACAGATAGCAGCTCACCCTCTTGGAATCTTCTTTAGCATTCTAATAGGAGAAGGAAAAAGCAAAAAAATTCAGAATTCCACCTTTCCAAGCAGAGAAATGACTGTTTGTGCAATGACATTATTCAGTGATTTTAGCCATTGAAAACCGTCCTGTCACTCATATACCAGAAATGGTTGAAGGTATTGGCTGAACGCTAACAGGCTGCTGCTCTCCCTCTTTGAATCTTCTTTAGCATGCTAAAAGTAGCAGGAAGAAACAAAATGTTTCAGATTTCCTCCTTTAAAAGCGGAGAAATGACTGTTTGCGCAATGACATTATTCATTAATTTTAGCCATTGAAAAACGTCCTGTTACTCATATACCAGAAATGGTTGAACATATTGGCTGAACGCAAACAGATAGCTGGTCACCATCTTTGAATCTTCTTTATCATGCTAAAAGGAGCAGGAAAAAGCATAAAAAAATCAGAATTCCACCTTTACAAGCAGATAAATGACTGTGCAATGACATTATTCATTGGTTTTAGCCATTAAAACCGTCCTGTTACTCTTATGCCAGAAATGGTTGAAGGTATTGGCTGAACGCAAACACATAGCCGCTCACCCTCTTTGAATCTTCTTTAGCATGTTAAAAGGAGTTAATCAAATACCAGAAATGGTTGTAGGTTTTGGCTGAATGCAAACAGGCAGCAACTCACCCTCTTTGAATCTTCTTTAGCACGCTAAATGGTGCAGGAAAAAGCAAAAAAATTCTGAATTCCACCTTTCCAAGCAGAGAAATGACTGTTTGTTCAATTACATTATTCATTGATTTTAGAAATTGAAAACCGTCCTGTTACTCATATACCAGAAATGGTTAAAGGTATTGACTGAATGCAAAAAGATAGCAGCTCTCCCTCTTTGAATCTTCTTTAGCATGCTAAAAGGAGCAGGAAAAAACAAAACATTTCAGAATTCCACATTTCCAAGCAGAAAATTGAGTGTTTGTGTAATAACATTATTCATTCATTTTAGCCATTGAAAACTGTCCTGATACTCATATACCAGAAATTGGAGAAGGTATTGGCAGAAAGCAAACAGATTGCAGCTCACCCTCTTTGAATCTTCTTTAGCATGCTAAAAGGAGCAGGAAAGAGCAAAACATTTCAGAATTCCACCTTTCCAAGCAGAGAAATGACTGTTTGTGCAATGATATTATTCATTGGTTATAGCCATTAAAACCGTCCTGTTACTCATATACCAGAAATGGTTGAAGCTTTTCTCTGAACACAAAAAGATAGCAGGCCACCCTCTTTGAATCTTCTTTACCATGATAAAAAGAGCAGGAAAAAGCAAAAAAATTCAGAATTCCACCTTTCAAAGCAAAGAAATGACTGTTTGTGCAATGACATTATTAATTCAATTTAGCCATTGAATACCGTCATTTTTCTCATATACCAGAAATGGTTTTAAGGTATTGGCTGAATGCAAACAGATAGCAGCTCACCCTCTTGGAATCTTCTTTAGCATTCTAAAAGGAGAAGGAAAAAGGAAAAAAATTCAGAATTCCACCTTTCCAAGCAGAGAAATGACTGTTTGTGCAATGACATTATACATTGATTTTAGCCAATGAAAACCGTCCTGTCACTCATATACTAGAAATGGTTGAAGGTATTGGCTGAATGCAAACAGACCGCTGCTCTCCCTCTTTGAGTCTTCTTTAGCATGCTAAAAGTAGCAGGAAAAAACAAAATGTTTCAGATTTCCTCCTTTAAAAGCAGAGAAATGACTGTTTGCGCAATGACATTATTCATTGATTTTAGCCATTGAAAAACGTCCTGTTACTCATATACCAGAAATGGTTGAACATATTGGCTGAACGCAAACAGATAGCTCCTCACCATCTTTGAATCTTCTTTAGCATGCTAAAAGGTGCAGGAAAAAGCAAAAAAACAGAATTCCACCTTTCCATGCAGAGAAATAACTGTTTGTTCAATGACATTATTAATTGATTTTAGACATTGAAAACCGTCCTGTTACTCATATACCAGAAATGGTTGAAGGTATTGACTGAATGCAAAGAGATAGCAGCTCACCCTCTTTGAATCTTCTTTAGCATGCTAAAAGGAGCAGTAAAAAGCAAAATAATTTCAGAATTCCACCTTTCCAAGCAGAGAAATGACTGTTTGTGCAATGACATTATTCATTGATTTTAGCCATTGAAAAACATCCGGTTACTCATATACCTGAAATGGTTGAAGGTATTGGCTGAACGCAAACAGTTAGCAGCTCACCCTCTTTGAATCTTCTTTAGCATACTAGAAGTAGGAGGAAAAAACAAAATATTTCAGATTTCCACTTTTAAAAGCAGAGAAATGTCTGTTTGTGCAATGACATTATTCATTGATTTTAGCCATTGAAAAACATCCTGTTACTCACATACCAGAAATGGTTGAAGGTATTGGCTGAACGCAAACAGATAGCAGCTCACGCTCTTTGAGTCTTCTTTAGCATGCTGAAAGGAGCAGGAAAAAGCAAAAAAATTCAGAATTCCACCTTTCCAAGCAGAGAAATGACTGTTTGTGCAATGACATTAATCATTGATTTTAACCATTGAAAACCGTCCTGTTACTCATATACCAGAAATGGTTGAAGTTATTGGCTGAACGCAAACAGATAGCAGCTCACCCTCTTTGAATCTTCTTTGGCATTCTAAACGGAGCAGGAAAAAGCAAAAAATTTCAGAATTCCACCTTTCCAAGCAGAGAAATCACTGTTTGTGCAATGACATTAATCATTGATTTTAACCATTGAAAACCGTCCTGTTACTCATATACCAGAAATGGTTGAAGGTATTGGCTGAACGCAAACAGATAGCAGCTCACCCTCTTTGAATCTTTTTTAGCATGCTAAAAGTAGCAGGAAAAAACAAAATATTTCTGATTTCCACTTTTTAAAGCAGAGAAATGACTGTTTGTGCAATGACATTATTCATTGATTTTAACCATTGAAAACCGTCCTGTTACTCATATACCAGAAATGGCTGAAGGCATTGGCTGAACGCAAACAGATAGCAGCTCAACCTCATTGAATCTTTTTTAGCATGCTAAAAGGAGGAGGAAAAAACAAAAAAATTCAGAATTCCAACATTCAAAGCAGAGTAATGACTGTTTGTGCAATGACATTATTCATTGATTTTAGCCATTGAAAAAGTTCTGTTACTCATATACCAGAAATGTTTGAAGGTATTGGCTGAACACAAAAAGATATTAGGCCACCCTCTTTGAATTTTCTTTAGCATGATAAAAAGAGCAGGAAAAAGCAAAAAAATTCAGAATTCCACCTTTCCAAGCAGAGAAATGACTGTTTGTTCAATGACATTATTCATTGATTTTGGACAATGAAAACCGTCCTGTTACTCACATACCAGAAATGGTTGAAGGTATTGGCTGAATGCAAACAGAAATCAGCTCACCATCTTTGAATCTTCTTTAGCATGCTAAAAGGAGCAGGAAAAAGCAAAACATTTCAGAATTCCACCTTTCCAAGCAGAGAATTGAGTGTTTGTGCAATGACATTATTCATTCATTTTAGCCATTGAAAACCTTCCTTTTACTCATATACCAGAAATGTATGAAGGTATCGGCAGAAAGCAAACAGATTGCAGCTCACCCTCTTTGAATCTTCTTTAGCATGCTAAAAGTAGCAGGAAAAAGCAAAACATTTCAGAATTCCACCTTTCCAAGCAGAGAATTGACTGTTTGTGCAATGGCATTATTCAATCATTTTAGCCATTGAAAACCGTCCTGTTACTTATATTCCAGAAATGTATGAAGGTATTGGCTGAACGCAAAAATATAGCAGCTCATCCTCTTTGAATCTTCTTTAGCATACTAAAAGCAGCAGGAAAAAGCAAAAAATTTCAGAATTCCACCTTTCCAAGCAGAGAAATGACTATTTGTGCCATGATATTATTCATTGATTTTAGCAATTGAAAAACGTGCTGTTACTCATATACCAGAAATGGTTGAAGGTATTGGCTGAACGCAAACACATAGCAGCTCACCCTCTTTAAAACTTCTTTAGCATGCTAAAAGGAGCAGGAAAAAGCAAAAAAATTTCAGAATTCCACCTTTCAAAGCGGAGAAATGACTGAGCAATGACATTATTCACTGATTTTAGCCATTGAAAAACGTCCTGTTATTCATATGCCATAAATGGTTGAAGTTATTGGCTGAACGCCAACAGAGAGCAGCTCACCCTCTTTGAATCTTCTTTACCATGCTAAAAGGAGCAGGAAAAAGCAAATAAATTCAAAATTCCATCTTTCCAAGCAGAGAAGTGACTGTTTGTGCATTGACATTATTCATTGATTTTAGCCATTGAAAACCGTCCTGTTTAGTGTTGAGCTACCCCCGTAGTGTTCGAGTTCGGTTCGGTTCGTCGAACACCCGTGTGTTCGCCGAACTGTTCGTCGAACTGTTCGTCGAACACCTTCGAACACCATTAAAACCAATGGCAGGCAAACAAAAACACTAAGAAACACATAGAAAACACCTTCAAAGGTGTCCAAAAGCTGACAAACTGCTCAGAAGACACAACTAACACATGGAAAAGTGACAAGTACATATAGTCATGAGAAAAGAAAAGAGGTGGAGGAGTAAAAGGAGGGGGAGACACAGATATAGGCATGTCATGCCCTTCTAAAATCCAAAAAGTGAGAAGCCGACACTTTCAGTCCGCTCCTGCCCGTGCCACCTCCGTGTCGCCGGGTTTGTGCCAGAGCCGCGGTGAACCCTGACGGCCAGCCCCCCTCTCCCAATACTGGTGCCTGTCCGCTGGTGGGTCGAGCGAGCCCCCACGGTGGTGGAGGCAGCTCTAAGCTTTTTAATTTAAATTGTCTCTCTAATTTGAATGAATACACTTTAAATCCATTTACAAGGATCTATTGGAGGGCAAGTCTCATGCCAGCAGCCGCGTAATTCCAGCTCCAGTAGCGTCCACTAAAGCTGCTGCAGTTAAAAAGCTTTTATAAGGATCGAGCTCGGCTGTCCACCGCAAGGCATCCTACTGCCAGTCCCAGCCCCTATGCCTTGGGGTGCCTCCTGATGCTCTTCACTGAGTATCCCGTGGTCCCGAAGCATTTCCTTTGAAAAAATTAAGTGTCCAAACTACAGGTGGTGTAGCTTGCTTAACAGCCGGGATAATCCGCTGACTAGCAGACACTGCTACTAGGCACAAAGTATTTCCTGGGCTAGATGCAGTTAAAAATTTGTAAGTAGATACTCTCGTTGGATGCTGAGAAAGCATTCCATAGAGTCTCCTGGCACGCCATATATGATTCTCTTAAAAAGCTTGGGGTAGGGGTCTAGGAGACCCTTTTATAGCCAAAATCATGGCCCTGTATCACAATACGTCACCTAGGCTGAAGATAAATGGAACTGTAGCACCCTGAGGGCTCGGTTGCTACAGACGTATTGCACCTCACCCAGAGGTGTGATATCTCACTCTCAGGTAAGGATGGAGTGTGGATCAGGACCCGACACCTGCATGCATTACACCACATTGCCATGGGGCAGGGCGACCAATATGCCCCTGAGATGGGCACGACAGTCCCTGTCCCTGGCTGGAGTAGGGGGAGGGAACACTGAGGAAGGGGAACCCTGTAGTGCAGGAGCAGGGAGGAAGCAGTTCCTGGGTGCATTAAGAAGGGAGTATAAAAGGTGGGCACCATCTTAGTTCAGTGCAGAGAAGTCTGAGCAGAAGTGGCAGGGAGCAGGGGCTCTGCATGAGCTCTGCTCCGGAGGCGGGCCTAGTAACAGAGGCCCAGGCCTGCAAGAGGGAGAAGGAAGGAAGAGGAGTGGAGAAGGCTCCAGGAACGAGGAATGAAGGGATCCCAGGGGTGCGGACGGGCGAGTCGCCACCGCACGCCCGAATCCACCTGCGTGGAGGGGTCAGGCCAAAGGGGGAGACCGGTCCCCGAACTAGTGGAGGCAGGAAACGACCCTCAGCTAGAAACCGGAGGCTCTGACATTTTATGTGGCGCAGCCCCTCGCTACACCCGCTAGGAAGGCACCACATAGGGTCAGGGAAACTGGCGCCAAGTTTACCAAGAGGAGGCCCGAGGCAGCCGGACAGAAGTGTTGGTAAGAAAGGCCAGACAAAGGACACACAAAGGGGGTCCTGTGAAGCGCTCCAAAGTTATCTGGGAGTTGTCTGAGCCCCTCACCTGGTGAGCACAGTACGACGTGGGCAGCCGTTACCTGCAGACGTGGTCTGGATAATAAGAACTGTGAGTAAAGGCCCTGAACTGCATCACTGACTCCGTGTCGTTACTGCTGCTGCCCTGCACCATCACCCCCATCCTCCGCATACACTTCCCTGAGGCTATACTCCTCCCGTGGGGAGTTATGCTACGCTCTGCTGCACCCACAACACCAGCCTCAGCGGTCTGCCCTGTAGCGGCGGTTCACTCTGACCGCAATCCACGGGTGGCGTAGTCGGACATTTAAACATCAAAACCACATAAATAGTTCCGCCACTGGTTTGACCACCCTGAGCCACGGAACCGGGTCGCCGCCACGAAGACTACAACCACCAGCATCCACCAAAAAGGGTCCGGCTTCGGGTGTCCCAAGGCCCAGGGGGTGCGTCAGAACATTTTCATCACCTTTCACAATCACCAATGGGACAAGGCAGGGATGTCCTCTGTCCCCTCTCTTATACATCCTAGTGATGGAGCACCTGCTCTCATCAATTCGCCATAACCCCAATATTAGGTGGATTGAGGTGGGAGGCACCGAGTACAAGTGCTCTCTATTTGCTGATGATGTCCTAGTATATATCACTCAATCACATATATCCATCCATGCTGTTATGGCTGAAATAGATCACTTTGTTACATGGTCAAATTTTAAAATCAATGCAGCGATGTCTGAGGCCCTCGATGTCTCCCTCCCCAAATCCATATAGGATTCCATCCAGTCCAACTTTCCCTTTGCCTGGCCCTCACAGGATATCAAATACTTAGGAATTCCTATTCATAGAGACCTCTCCCATCTATGTTATCTTAATTTTGGGCCCTTTATTGAACAACTCCATACAGACCACGGTTGGCAAGTTAGAACTGTAAGATTCACTACGTGAACCACTGGTGTTTTGTGGAAAAGCACATGTACACTGTGTTCCAAATTATTATGCAAAAAGTGTTTAGGAGTGATAAGGGAAGAATTTGTTTGTTTGTCAGTTAAACTCATTGATGGTGATGTGTGTCAGGGCTCTTTATATCACTGTAAGCAATTGCAGACACCTGTGCTAATTAGTTTGGCAGGTGTGTCCAATGAAAGGCAAGACTACTTAAGAAGGCTCTCTCACATTATTAAGCAGCCTACATTTTCTGCCAAAATGGGAAAGAAAAAGGATGTGTCGGCTGCTGAGAAGCAACAAATTGTGGAGTGTTTAGGTCAAGGCATGACTACAATCAACATTGTGCGATGATGAGGATGAAGTGTCTTGGCAATCAAGAAGTATGTAGCTGATTCACAGTACACACGTGTGCGTGCTGATAAGGGCAAATTGAGGACTCTTTCCTACAGGCAATTACGTCAGGTTGAAAGAGCAGCGGCAAAAAAGCCTTGTCATAGCAGCAGACAAGTTTTTGAAGCTGCTTGTGCCTCCAAGGTCCCCCGAACAACAAGATGCAGGGTCCTTCAGAGGTTTGCAGCTGTGCATACGCCATCCTGTCGACCTCCTCTATCCACTTCACACAAGCAGAAATGGCTCCAGTGGGCCAAACATTACATGAAGACTGATTTCAAAACTGTTTTGTTCACGGATGAGTGCCGTGCAGCGCTCGATGGTCCAGATGGATGGAGTGGAGGATGGCTGGTTGATGGACACCCCACGCAAACACGGCTACAGCGCCAACAAGGAGGAGGTGGAGTAATGTTTTGGGCTGGAATCATGGGGAGAGAGATTGTCAGCCCCTTTAGGATCCCTGAAGGCGCTAAAGATGAACTCCATAATGTATGTGGATTTTCTCAAACAGCACTTCCTGCCATGGTTCAAGAAGAAGAACCGTGTATTTCACAGCAAGATCATTTTTCTGCATGATAATGCACCATCTCATGCTGCACATAAAACATCTGCATCTCTGGCTGATATGGGCATAAAAGGGGACAAACTTATGGTGTGACCCCCATGCTCCCCTGACCTCTACCCCATTCAGAACCTCTGGAGCATCATTAAAAGGAGTGTCTATGATGGCGGGAGGCAGTTCACATCTAAGCAACAGCTCTGGGAGGGTATTCTGTCCTCATGCAAAACAATTGAAGCAGAAACCATCCAAAACCTGACAAATTCAATGGACGAGAGAGTTCAGAAGCTCCTTTCGAACAAGGGGTCCTATGTGAAAATGTAACATCACCTAGAATAAAGTTTTGAGTTGAAAACTGTTTGATTTCAGTTTCTAACAACCTGCTAATGCTTGTAATTTCAAAAATGACCATTTTTTTGGTCTTTATTAAAATAAAAAGGTTGATCGAAAAGTTTGGGGGATCTAAGAGTATGGCAACCCAGTAGTCATGATTACTTCGAATTCTGACAATATGAGGGTCATGCTGCAGGTAGTGCAGCAAGAAGGCACTTATGTGTCTTGCGCATCTCGGAGCCCCAAAATTATTTTCTGGGCTAGATGCAGCTAAAAATTATTATTAATTTTAAATCTGGTGAAGCTTTAGTATAGATGGCCTAATAGGATCAGTGCTGCACACTGCTACAAAGCCCAAATTATTTTCCAGTCAAGATACAGATAAACATGATTAGTAATTTTAAATCTGGTGGAGCTTATTATAGATGGCCTAATAGAATCAGTGTTGCACACTGCTACAAAGCCCAAATTATTTTCCAGCCAAGATACAGATAAACATGATTAGTAATTTGAAAGCTTAAAACGGTTGGTAGGGTGATTTTAACCAATCATCAAGCTTTTACTCTCCCCAGGATGACACAGGGGTAGAAAAGTCGTTTCGGATCCATGATTTGTTCATCTTTATGAACGTGAGTCTGTCTACATTATCAGTGGAGAGCCGCGTGCGCTTATCTGTCAGCACTCCACCAGCAGCGCTAAACACACATTCAGACAGAACGCTGGCTGCGGGGCATGACAAGATCTCCAAGGCGTAAGTGGCTAGCTCCGGCCATTTATCCAGATTGGAAGCCCAAAAAGAGCAAGGGTCCAGAGACACAGTCGTGGCTTCAATGTTTACTTGGAGATACTCCTGTACCATCGTCTCTAGGCGTTGACTATGTGTCAGACTTCTTGTCTCCTGTGGCCTTGCAAAGGATGGGCTAAAAAAGTGGTGAAATGATTCCGCAAAATTGATGTTACCAGCAGATACTGTGGTTCTGTTACGGTTTGAGTGCTGAACACTTGACGGTCCCACGGTTGGCAAGTTGGAACTGTGAGATTCACTACGTGCACCACTGGTATTTTGTGGAAAAGCACATGTAAGATTCTGCAACAGTCTCTGCTGATACTCCTGCATGCGTGCATCCCTTTCTATGGCAGGAATAATTTCTGCAAATTTACTTTTGTACTGGGGATCTAACAGTGTGGCAACCCAGTAGTCAGGATTATTTCTAATTCTCACAATTCGAGGGTCATGTTGCAGGTAGTGCAGCAAGAAGGCACTCATGTGTGTTGCGCATCCAGGAGCACCAAGTCCCTGTTGTGTTGGTGGCGAGGTAACAATCATGCTTCCTTCCTCTGTCCTCTCCCCCCAACCTCGCACAACAGAAATGTGATCAAGGTCTCCCTCATCTGATGAGTCTTCCATCAGTTCGTCCTCCACTTCTTCCTGGGCTCCTGCACCTTCCTCACTAGTTTGGCTGCTACCATGCGCCCTGGTAAAACCATCTCCCCCACCCTCACATGCCTGCCGCCTTGGTGCTGCCGACCGTCTGGACCTTGCAGATGTTAGCCCTTCCGCATACAACTCCTCCTCCTCTACTTCCTCCACCTCCTCTTGTGCCACCACCTGACTCCGAATTCTGTTTAACATGTGCTCCAGCATATAAATCACCGGAATAGTCATGCTGATAATGGCATCGTCAGCACTAAACATCTTCGTCGCCATTTCAAAACTGTGCAGAAGGGTGCATAGGTCCCTGATCTGAGACCACTCCTCCAGCGTGATTTGCCCCACCTCTGAATCTCGTTGGCCCAGGCTATACGTCAGAACGTATTGCACCAGGGCTTGTCGGTGCTGCCACAGTCGCTGCAACATGTGCAGAGTTGAATTCCACCGGGTAGGCACATCGCATTTTAGCCGGTGAAGTGGCAGGCCCAACGACTTCTGTAGAGATGTAAGTCGCTGAGCTGCGGGATGCGAACGGCGGAAGTGAGCACACAGCGACCGTGCCCTCTGCAGAAGGCCATCTAGTCTGGGATAGTGGGCTAAAAATTGCTGGACAACCAGGTTCAACACGTGAGCCATACAAGGCACGTGTGTGACATTGCCCCGGCGAAGGGCCGCACCCAGGTTTGCAGCATTGTCGCACACGGCCTTCCCTGGTTTCAGGTCCAGTGGCGACAACCATTCATGAAATTGGTTCTCCAGAGCTGACCACAACTCCTCAGCTGTGTGACTCACATTTCCCAGACATTTCAATGTAAAAACCGCCTGATGACGTTGAGCCCTACTGCCAGCATAGTAAGGAGGTGTGCAGGATCCCTTCTGCGCAGTTTGAAAGCTTGTGTCATGACCAGACAGGGTTTGGGTGCAGGTGGAGGACCGAGAGGAGGTTGAGGAGGCAGAAGCAGTGGAGGAACTTTGACATAAAGAGGATTGACGCACAACTCGTGGGGACAGCAAGACTTGGACAGCAGCCCCTTGTCCTGCTGTCACCATAGTTACCCAGTGCCCAGTCAGCGACATGTAACGCCCCTGTCCATGCCTACTCGTCCAAGTGTCTGTGGTGAAATGCACCCTGTCACACACAGAGTTTCTCAAAGAAGCGGTGATGTTGTGTGCGACATGCTGGTAGAGCGCAGGCACACCTTTCTTTGAGAAGTAGTGCCGACTGGGCATCTGGTACTGGGACACTGCGACGGACATAAGGTCTCGAAAATCCTCTGTGTCCACCAGGCGGAAAGGCAGCATTTCTGTAGCCAAGAGCTTGCAGATGGTGAAATTCAACCTCTTAGCTTTCTCATGGCTAGGAGGAAATGGTCTTTTACTTGTCCACATCTGAGGGACCGAGGGCTGGCTATTGTGCTTAGACAGGGTTGATAAGGGTGTCCCCGGCAAACTGCCGGTCTGTGAGGAAGATGCAGGCGGACATGTTAGGTTGCCTTGATCCAAAGGTGGTGCTATCGATGTCGGACAGCGCTCAACACCAGCTGGTGTTACCACCTCCAAAGAAAATGATGACCTGCCAATCACGCTGGCTGTTGCGGGTAAAGAGGTGGCAGATCTGCGCCCCAAAACAGGTGTGACTGCTGTCCCCCCAGTCACAGAGGATGAAGAGGCCGCGGATGCACAAGATATGGCAGACGGTGGTTGGCCCAGCCAGCTAGGCCGCATTGTAGCACACTGAGTTTCCCACTGCAACTTATGCTTCATGTCCATGTGCCGGTTCATGCATGAAGTACTCAAACTATGTATTTTTTGGCCTCTACTTAGCTTTTGCTGACAAATGTTACAGATAACACGAGTTGGGTCATCTTTATTGATATGAAAAAATGCCCAGGCTATGCAAGGCTTAGCACCCATGCGACCTGAAGAGCCACCACGACTTGTGGTGAGAGGCAGAGTTGTGTTTGAGGATGCAGTTGTTGACGTGCTTCCAGTACTACGTCTCTGTCCAGGAAGGCGCAACCTGACCTCGTCGTCACTAGCATCTTCCTCCACCTCCTCTGCTGACCTCATCTCTTGGCTGACTGTGGGTTGACAGTAAGTGGGATCTCCAACCTCATCATCATCACCCTGTGCGTTATCACACCCGTCGTCCTCAGAGCCAACCTGTTCCTGCCCTGACAAAAAACTAAAGTTGTCGCTCCAATCAGGTATTTGAGTCTCATCATCGTCTTCCTCATTGTCTCCACCAACAGGAGTTACAGTTTGGGAATGAGGGTCTACATTATGGTCAGAACCTTCTGCGTCTGGTCCTGGATCCGACTCATAAAGATTCTGGGCATCAGTGCAGATCATTTCCTCGTCTGGATTCACAGAAGCGCTGGAGTCGACCTCTAATTCCCAGGCTATAGTATGAGTAAACAGCTCTGCAGACTCAACCATCTGTTCTACCTCATACTCAGACGGGCAGCTGGAGATTTGGGAGCTGTGAGGAAGCAAGTGCGATTGGGGTGACACCTTTGAGGACTGGAGTATTTGTGATGTTGAAGTTGATGTGGAGGAGAGCCCACTTAAAGGAGCACTTGATATCCGTTGAAGCACCTGCTGTTTTTGTGCCTCATCTGGAATTTGTAGCGATTGGCGTGGCCGTAAGAAAGGGATCTTATCACATTGTCCGCTAAAAGAAGTAGACATTTTAGTTTGGCTGGAAGATGGTCTTTCTTCTGCAGATGTTACTGTTGCTTTAACACCTACCCCACGGACACAACCTTTTTTCCCCTTCCCAACACGCCTATTCCCCTTTCCACCAGCAGCAGGCCTTTTTCCACTCATTTTGGTGGTTAACTAATTCACAACTCTGGAGTTGTTTGCACAAAAAAACAATGGATGGGAACCGAGCAGAGCTGAGTGGCCAAACTGTGGTATTAGGCCAAAACTATTGGCTGGGTTAGATGCAGAAAAAATTATTTTCAATTTGCAACCTGATGGAGGTCTGTATAGATGGACTAATACAACAAGTCCCACACACAGCTAGAAGCCCAATATTTTTTCAGAGGTAGATGCAGAAAAAAATATATTCAGTTTGCAACCTGATGGAGGTCTGTATAGATAGATTAATAGAACAAGTCCCACACACAGCTAGAAGCCCAATATTTTTTCAGAGGTAGATGCAGAAAAAAATTATATTCAGTTTGCAACCTTATGGAGGTCAGTATAGATGGACTAATAGAACAAGTCCCACACACAGCTAGAAGGCCAAATATTTTTTCAGAGGTAGATGCAGAAAAAAATTATATTCAGTTTGCAACCTTATGGAGGTCAGTATAGATTGACTAATAGAACAAGTCCCACACACAGCTAGAAGGCCAAATATTTTTTCAGAGGTAGATGCAGAAAAAAATTATATTCAGTTTGCAACCTTATGGAGGTCAGTATAGATGGACTAATAGAACAAGTCCCACACACAGCTAGAAGGCCAAATATTTTTTCAGAGGTAGATGCAGAAAAAAATTATATTCAGTTTGCAACCTTATGGAGGTCAGTATAGATGGACTAATAGAACAAGTCCCACACACAGCTAGAAGGCCAAATATTTTTTCAGAGGTAGATGCAGAAAAAAATTATATTCAGTTTGCAACCTTATGGAGGTCAGTATAGATGGACTAATAGAACAAGTCCCACACACAGCTAGAAGGCCAAATATTTTTTCAGAGGTAGATGCAGAAAAAAATTATATTCAGTTTGCAACCTTATGGAGGTCAGTATAGATGGACTAATAGAACAAGTCCCACACACAGCTAGAAGGCCAAATATTTTTTCAGAGGTAGATGCAGAAAAAAATTATATTCAGTTTGCAACCTTATGGAGGTCAGTATAGATGGACTAATAGAACAAGTCCCACACACAGCTAGAAGGCCAAATATTTTTTCAGAGGTAGATGCATAAAAAAATTATATTCAGTTTGCAACCTTATGAAGGTCAGTATAGATGGACTAATAGAACAAGTCCCACACACAGCTAGAAGGCCAAATATTTTTTCAGAGGTAGATGCAGAAAAAAATTATATTCAGTTTGCAACCTTATGGAGGTCAGTATAGATGGACTAATAGAACAAGTCCCACACACAGCTAGAAGGCCAAATATTTTTTCAGAGGAAGATGCAGAAAAAAATTATATTCAGTTTGCAACCTTATGGAGGTCAGTATAGATGGACTAATAGAACAAGTCCCACACACAGCTAGAAGGCCAAATATTTTTTCAGAGGTAGATGCAGAAAAAAATTATATTCATTTTGCAACCTTATGGAGGTCAGTATAGATGGACTAATAGAACAAGTCCCACACACAGCTAGAAGGCCAAATATTTTTTCAGAGGTAGATGCAGAAAAAAATTATATTCAGTTTGCAACCTTATGGAGGTCAGTATAGATGGACTAATAGAACAAGTCTCACACACAGCTAGAAGGCCAAATATTTTTTCAGAGGTAGATGCAGAAAAAAATTATATTCAGTTTGCAACCTTATGGAGGTCAGTATAGATGGACTAATAGAAAAAGTCCCACACACAGCTAGAAGGCCAAATATTTTTTCAGAGGTAGATGCAGAAAAAAATTATATTCAGTTTGCAACCTTATGGAGGTCAGTATAGATGGACTAATAGAACAAGTCCCACACACAGCTAGAAGGCCAAATATTTTTTCAGAGGTAGATGCAGAAAAAATTATATTCAGTTTGCAACCTTATGGAGGTCAGTATAGATTGACTAATAGAACAAGTCCCACACACAGCTAGAAGGCCAAACATTTTTTCAGAGGTAGATGCAGAAAAAAATATATTCAGTTTGCAACCTGATGGAGGTCTGTATAGATGGATTAATAGAACAAGTCCCACACACAGCTAGAAGCCCAATATTTTTTCAGAGGTAGATGAAGAAAAAAATATATGCAGTTTGCAACCTGATGAAGGTCAGTATAGATGGACTAGTACAACAAGTCCCACACACAGCTAGAAGCCCAATATTTTTTCAGAGCTAGATGCAGAAAAAAATTATATTCAATTTGCAACCTGATGGAGGTCAGTATAGATGGACTAATAGAATGATGCTATGCCCAAAAGATTTTACTTCACTAGGTGCAGTAAAAAAATTGGTATTCTATACACAGGTGGTATATCTTGCAACACAGATAGGCTACTCCACTGACTAACACACTCTGCAATAGGCCAAAAAGGATTAGCTTTGCTAGATTCAGCTAAAAGGAGCAGGAAAAAGCAAAAAATTTCAGAATTCCACTTTTCAAAGCAAAGAAATGACTGTTTGTGCAATGACATTATTCATTGATTTTAGCCATTGAAAACAATCCTGTTACTCATATACCAGAAATGGTTGAAGGTATTGGCTGAACGCAAACTGGTAGCAGCTCACCGTCTTTGAATCTTTTTTAGCATGCTAAAAGTAGCAGGAAAAAACAAAATATTTCAGATTTCCACCTTTAAAAGCAGAGAAATGACTGTGCAATGACATTATTCGTTGATTTTAACCATTGAAAACCGTCCTGTTACTCATATACCAGAAATGGTTGAAGGTATTGGCTGAAAGCAAACAGATAGCAGCTCACCCTCTTTGAATCTTCTTTACCATGCTAAAAGTAGCAGGAAAAAACAAAATGTTTCAGATTTCCTCCTTTAAAAGCAGAGAAATGACTGTTTGCGCAGTGACATTATTCATTGATTTTAGCGATTGAAAAACATCCTGTTACTCATATACCAGAAATGGTTGAACATATTGGCTGAACGCAAACAGATAGCAGCTCACACTCTTTGAATCTTCTTTAGCATGCTAAAAGGAGCAGGAAAAAGCAAAATAATTTCAGAATTCCACCTTTCCAAGCAGAGAAATGACTGTTTGTGCAATGACATTAATCATTGATTTTAACCATTGAAAACCGTCCTGTTACTCATATACCAGAAATGGTTGAAGGTATTGGCTGAACGCAAACAGATAGCAGCTCACCCTCTTTTAATCTTCTTTAGCATTCTAAAAGGAGCAGGAAAAAGCAAAAAAATTCAGAATTCCACCTTTCCAAGCAGAGAAATGACTGTTTGTGCAATGACATTATTCATTGATTTTAGCCATTGAAAACAGTCCTGTTACTCATATACCAGAAATGGTTGAAGGTATTGGCTGAACGCAAACTGATCGCAGCTCACCCTCTTTGAATCTTTTTTAGCATGCTAAAAGTAGCAGGAAAAAACAAAATATTTCTGATTTCCACCTTTAAAAGCAGAGAAATGACTTTTTGTGCAATGACATTATTCATTGATTTTAACCATTGAAAACCATCCTGTTACTCATATACCAGAAATGGTTGAAGGTATTGGCTGAACGCAAACAGATAGCAGCTCACCCTTTTGAATCTTCTTAAGCACGCTAAAAGGAGCAGGAAAAAGCCAATAAATTTCAGAAATCCACCTGTCCAAGCATAGAAATGACTGATTGTGCAATGACATTATTAATTCAATTTAGCCATTGAATACCATCATTTTTCTCATATACCAGAAATGGTTTTAAGGTATTGGCTGTATGCAAACAGATAGCAGCTCACCCTCTTTGAATCTTCTTTAGCATGCTAAAAGGAGAAGCAAAAGGCAAAAAAATTCAGAATTCCACCTTTCCAAGCAGAGAAATGGCTGTTTGTGCAATGACATTATTCTTTGATTTTAGCCATTGAAAACCATCCTGTCACTCATATACCAGAAATGGTTGAATTTATTGGCTGAACACAAACAGACAGCTGCTCACCCTTTTAGAATCTTCTTTAGCATGCTAAAAGTAGCAGGAAAAAAACAAAATATTTCAGATTTCCACCTTTAAAAGCAGAAAATTACTGTTTGTGCAATGAAATTATTCATCGATTTTAGCCATTGAAAACGGTCCTGTTACTCATATACCAGAAATGGTTGTAGGTATTGGCTGAACACAATAAGATAGCAGGCCACCCTCTTAGAATTTTCTTTAGCATGATAAAAAGAGCAGGAAAAAGCAAAAAATTTCAAATTTCCACCTTTCAAAGCAAAGAAATGACTGTTTGTGCAATGACATTATTCATTGATTTTAGCCATTAAAAAACATCCTGTTACTCATATACCAGAATTGGTTGAAGGTATTGGCTGAAATCAAACAGATAGCAGCTCACTGTCATGGTTGTGTCGCCATGAAGATCGTCAAGATTGCACAGCCTGACTTCTCGCAGCTGAGTTTTTGGTGTTTTGTGCTTTTCGGCAGTGAGGGAGTTAACTCTCTCTCTCTGTGCTAGACAAGGTCCAGCCTCACCCAGCTGCAATCAATTCTGCAGTAGTGAGATTCTTTCATATGTCTGCTGATCTGTTAGGGAAGTTGTCGGTGAAAGCATTTCATGCAGACTAACAGAGCGGATCGTGGTATTTGGAGTTTCAGAGCTAAGTGTATTTGGAGTGTTTTTTCCCTTCCTCGCTTTATCATTTATCTCCTTTCCCGTTGGTGTTCCCTCTGTTGTTGTTGTGCAGTTTTTGTATGCAAGGTGGTTTTGGTTTTACCCTTGTACTGTCTCGTTCGTCTAAGTACTGAGTGTTGGCATACTATTACCTGTCCCCTTTTGTTGTGATCGGGGTCCTTCTCAGGACTAGATTACTTAGGTGCAGGGATCCTCAGGAGGTAGGGGTTACGCTGGCGGCCTGGACCTCTGTACCTTTAACAGTACCTCCAGGTAGAGGGATTAGTCAGGGCCCCAGCTTAGGGTCAGCTTAGGCCCCCTACCTCCAGTACACAGAGACAGCGTGACACTTACCCTCTTTGAATCTTCTTTAGCATGCTAAAAGGAGCAGAAAAAAGCAAAAAATTTTAGAATTCCACCTTTCCAAGCAGAGAAATGACTGTTTGTGCATTGACATTATTCATTGATTTTAGCTATTGAAAACCATCCTGTTACTCATATACCAGATAAGGTTGAAGGTATTGGCTGAACGCAAACTGATAGCAGCTCAACCTCTTTGAATCTTTTTTAGCATGCTAAAAGGAGGAGGAAAAACCAAAAAATTTCAGAATTCCACAATTCAAAGCAGAGTAATTACTGTTTGAGCAATGACATTAATCATTGATTTTAGCCATTGAAAAACGTTCTGTTACTCATATACCAGAAAAGTTTTAAGGTATTGGCTGAACACAAAAAGATATTAGGCCACCCTCTTTGAATCTTCTTTAGCATGATAAAAAGAGCAGGAAAAAGCAAAAAAATTCAGAATTCCACCTTTCCAAGCAGAGAATTGACTGTTTGTGCAATGGCATTATTCAATCATTTTAGCCATTGAAAACCGTCCTGTTACTTATATTCCAGAAATGGATGAAGGTATTGGCTGAACGCAAAAATATAGCAGCTCATCCTCTTTGAATCTTCTTTAGCATACTAAAAGGAGCAGGAAAAAGCAAAAAATTTCAGAATTCCACCTTTCCAAGCAGAGAAATGACTATTTGTGCCATGACATTATTCATTGATTTTAGCAATTGAAAAACGTGCTGTTACTCATATACCAGAAATGGTTGAAGGTATTGGCTGAACGCAAACACATAGCACCTCACCCTCTTTAAAACTTCTTTAGCATGCTAAAAGGAGCAGGAAAAAGCAAAAAAATTTCAGAACTCCACCTTTCAAAGCGGAGAAATGACTGAGCAATGACATTATTCACTGATTTTAGCCATTGAAAAACGTCCTGTTACTCATATACCAGAAATGGTTGAAGGTATTGGCTGAACGCAAACTGATAGCAGCTCACCCTCTTTGAATCTTTTTTAGCATGCTAAAAGTAGCAGGAAAAAACAAAATATTTCAGATTTCCACCTTTAAAAGCAGAGAAATGACTGTTTGTGCAATGACATTATTGGTTGATTTTAACCATTGAAAACCGTCCTGTTACTCATATACCAGAAATGGTTGAAGGTATTGGCTGAACGCAAACAGATAGCAGCTCACCCTCTTTGAATCTTCTTTAGCATGCTAAAAGTAGCAGGAAAAAACAAAATATTTCAGATTTCCACCTTTAAAAGCAGAGAAATGACTGTTTGTGCAATGACTTTATTCATTTAATTTAGCCATTGAGTACCGTCATTTTTTCTCATATACCAGAAATGGTTTTAAGGTATTGGCTGAATGCAAACAGATAGAAGCTCACCCTCTTTGAATCTTCTTTACCATGCTAAAAGGAGCAGGAAAAAGCAAATAAATTCAAAATTCCACCTTTCCAAGCAGAGAAGTGACTGTTTGTGCATTGACATTATTCATTGATTTTAGCCATTGAAAACCGTCCTGTTACTCATATACCAGAAATGGTTGAAGTTATTGGCTGAAAGCAAACTGATAGCAGCTCACCCTCTTTGAATCTTCTTTAGCATGCTAAAAGGAGGAGGAAAAACCAAAAAATTTCAGAATTCCACCATCCAAAGAACAGGATTGACTGTTTGTGTAATGACTTTGTTCATTCAATTTAGCCATTGAATACAGTCATTTTTCTCATATACCAGAAATGGTTTTAAGGTATTGGCTGAATGCAAATAGATCGCAGCTCACCCTCTATGAATCTTCTATAGCATGCTAAAAGGAGCAGGAAAAAGCAAAAAAATTCAGAATTCCACCTTTCCAAGCAGAGAAATGACTGTTTGTGCAATGACATTATTCATTGATTTTAGCCATCGAAAAACATCCGGTTACTCATATACCTGAAATGGTTGAAGGTATTGGCTGAACGCAAAAAGTTAGCAGCTCACCCTCTTTGAATCTTCTTTAGCATGCTAGAAGTAGCAGGAAAAAACAAAATATTTCAGATTTCCACTTTTAAAAGCAGAGAAATGACTGTTTGTGCAATGACATTATTCATTGATTTTAGCCATTGAAAAACATCCTGTTACTCACATGCCAGAAATGGTTGATGGTATTCGCTGAACGCAAACAGACAGCAACTCACACTCTTTGAAACTTTTTTAGCATGCTAAAAGGAGCAGGAAAAAGCTAAATAGTTTCAGAATTCCACTTTTCCAAGCAGAGAAATGACTGTTTGTGCAATGACATTATTCATTGATTTTAGCCATTGAAAAACGTCCTGTTACTCATATACCAGAAATGGTTGAAGATATTGGCTGAACGCAAACAGATAGCAGCTCACCCTCTTTGAGTCTTCTTTAGCATGCTAAAAGGAGCAGGAAAAAGCAAAAAAATTCAGAATTCCACCTTTCCAAGCAGAGAAATGACTGTTTGTGCAATGACATTAATCATTGATTTTAACCATTGAAAACCGTCCTGTTACTCATATACCAGAAATGGTTGAAGGTATTGGCTGAACACAAAAAGATAGCAGGCCACCCTCTTTGAATCTTCTTTAGCATGATAAAAAGAGCAGGAAAAAGCAAAAAATTTCAGAATTCCACCTTTCAAAGCAAAGAAATGACTGTTTGTGCAATGACATTATTCATTGATTTTAGTAATTGAAAACCGTCCTGTTACTCATATACCAGAAATGGTTGAAGGTATTGGCTGAACGCAAACAGATAGCAGCTCACCCTCTTTGAATCTTCTTTAGCATGCTAAAATGAGCAGGAAAAAGCAAAAAATTTCAGAATTCCACCTTTCCTAGCAGAGAAATGACTGTTTGTGCATTGACATTATTCATTGATTTCAGCCATTGAAAACCGTCCTGTTACTCATATAACAGAAATGGTTGAAGGTATTGGCTGAACGCAAACTGATAGCAGCTCACCCTCTTTGAATCTTCTTTAGCATGCTAAAAGTAGCAGGAAAAAACAAAATATTTCTGATTTCCACCTTTAAAAGAAGAGAAATGACTGTTTGTGCAATGACATTATTCATTGATTTTAGCCATTGGAAAACATCCTGTTACTCATACACCAGAAATGGTTGAATATATTGGCTGAACGCAAACAGACAGCAACTCACCCTCTTTGAATCTTCTTTATCATGCTAAAAGGAGGAGGAAAAACCAAAAAATTTCAGAATTCCACAATCAAAAGCACAGGAATGACTGTTTGTGCAATGACTTTATTCATTCATTTTAGCCATTGAATACAGTCATTTTTCTCATATACCAGAAATGGTTTTAAGGTATTGGCTGAGTGCAAATAGATAGCAGCTCACCCTCTTTGAATCTTCTTTAGCATGCTAAAAGGAGCAGGAAAGAGCAAAAAAATTCAGAATTCCACCTTTCCAAGCAGAGAATTGACTGTTTGTGCAATGATATTATTCATTGAATTTAGCCATTGAAAACCGTCCTGTCACTCATATACCAGAAATGGTTGAAGGTATTGGCTGAATGCAAACAGATATCAGCTCACCCTCTTTGAATCTTCTTTAGCATGCTAGAAGTTGCAGGAAAAAGCAAAATATTTCAGATTTCCACTTTTAAAAACAGTGAAATGACTGTTTGTGCAATGACATTATTCATTGATTTTAGCTATTGAAAAACGTTCTGTTACTCATATACCTGAAATGGTTGAAGGTATTGGCTGAACGCAAACAGATAGCAGCTCATCCTCTTTGAATCTTCTTTAGCATGCTAAAAGGAGCAGGAAAAAGCAAAACATTTCAGAATTCCACCTTTATAATCAGAGAAATGACTGTTTGTGCATTGACATTATTCATTGATTTTAGCCATTGAAAACCGTCCTGTTACTCATATAACAGAAATGGTTGAAGGTATTGGCTGAACGCAAACTGATAGCAGCTCACCCTCTTTGAATGTTCTTTAGCATGCTAAAAGTAACAGGAAAAAACAAAATATTTCAGATTTCCAGCCTTAAAAGCATAGAAATGACTGTTTGTGCAATGACATTATTCATTGATTTCAGCCATTGAAAAACCGTCCTGTTACTCATATACCAGAAATGGATGAATATATTGGCTGAACGCAAACAGACAGCAACTCACCCTCTTTGAATCTTCTTTAGCAGGCTAAAAGGAGCACAAAAAATCAAAATAATTTCAGAATTCCACCTTTCCAATCAGAGAAATGACTGTTTGTGCATTGACATTATTCATTGATTTTAGCCCTTGAAAACCGTCCTGTTACTCATATACCAGAAATGGTTGAATATATTGGCTGAACGCAAACAGACAGCAACTCACCCTCTTTGAATCTTCTTTAGCAGGCTAAAAGGAGCACAAAAAATCAAAATAATTTCAGAATTCCACCTTTCCAAGCAGAGAAATGACTCTTTGTGCATTGACATTATTCATTGATATTGGCCATTGAAAACCGTCCTCTTACTCATATACCAGAAATGGTTGAAGGTATTCGCTGAACGCAAACTGATAGCAGCTCACCCTCTTTTTATCTTCTTTAACGTGCTAAGAGGAGGAGGAGAAACCAAAAAAATTCAGAATTCCACTATTCAAAGCAGAGGAATGACGGTTTGTGCAATGACATTAATCATTGATTTTAGCGATTGATAACCGCCTGTTACTGATATACTAGAAATAGTTGAAGGTATTGGCTGAACGCAAACAGATAGCAGCTCATCCTCTTTGAATCTTCTTTATCATGCTAAAAGGAGCAGGAAAAAGCAAAAAATTTCAGAATTCCACCTTTCCAAGCAGAGAAATGACTGTTTGTGCAATGACATTATTCATTGATTTTTGCCATTGAAAACTGTCCTGTTACTCATATACCAGAAATGGTTGAAGGTATTGGCTGAACACAAAAAGATAGCAGGCCACCCTCTTTGAATCTTCTTTAGCATGATAAAAAGAGCAGGAAAAAACAGAAAATTTCAGAATTCCACCTTTCAAAGCAAAGAAATGACTGTTTGTGCAATGACAATATTCATTGATTTTAGCCATTGAAAACTTTCCTGTTACTCATATACCAGAAATGGTTGAAGGTATTGGCTGAACGCAAACTGATAGAAGCTCACCCTGTTTGCATCTTCTTTAGCATGCTAAAAGGAGGAGGAAAAACCAAAAAATTTCAGAATTCCACCATTCAAAGCAGAGGAATGACTGTTTGTGCAATGACATTATTCATTGATTTTGGCCATTGAAAACCGTCCTGTTACTCATATACCAGAAATGGTTGAAGGTATTGGCTGAACGCAAGCTGATAGCAGCTCACCCTCTTTGCATTTTCTTAAGCATTCTAAAAGGAGGAAGAAAAAACAAAAAAATTCAGAATTCCACTATTCAAAGCAGAGGAATGACTGTTTGTGCAATGACATTATTCATTGATTTTAGCCATTGAAAAACGTCCTGTTACTCATATACCAGAAATGGTTGAAGGTATAGGGTGAGCACAAAACGATAGGAGGCCACGCTCTTTGCATCTTCTTTAGCATGATAAAAAGAGCATGAAAAAGCAAAAAATTTCAGAATTCCACCTTTCAAAGCAAGGAAATGATGGTTTGTGCAAAGAAATTATTCATTGATTTTAGCCATTGAAAACCGTCCTGTCACTCATATATCAGAAATGGCTGAAGGTATTGGCTGAACGCAACAGATAGCAGATCACCCTCTTTGAATCTTCTTTATCATGCTAAAAGTAGCAGGAAAAAACAAAATATTTCAGATTTCCACCTTTAAAAGCAGAGAAATGACAGTTTGCGCAATGATATTATTCATTGATTTTAGCCATTGAAAAACATCCTGTTACTCATAAACCAGAAATGGTTCAAGGTGTTGGCTGAATGCAAATAGACAGCAACTCACCCTCTTTGAATCTTCTTTAGCATGCTAAAAGGAGCAGTAAAAAGCAAAATAATTTCAGAATTCCACCTTTCCAATCAGAGAAATGACTGTTTGTGAAATGACGTTATTCATTGATTTTAGCCATTGAAAAATGTCCTGTTACTCATATACCAGAAATGGTTGAAGATATTGGCTGAACGCAAACAGATAGCAGCTCACCCTCTTTGAATCTTCTTTAGCATGCCAAAAGGAGAAGGAAAAAGCAAAAAAAATCTGAATTCCACCTTTCCAAGCAGAGAAATGACTGTTTGTGCAATGACATTATTCATTGATTTTAGCCATTGAAAACCGTGCTGTTATTCATATACCAGAAATGTTTGAAGGTATTGGCTGATTGCAAACAGATAGCAGCTCACCCTCTTTGAATCTTCTTTAGCATGCTAAAAGGAGCAGGAAAAAGCAAAAATTTCAGAATTCCACCTTTCCAAGCAGAGAAATGACTTTTTGTGCAATGACGTTATTCATTGATTTTAGCCATTGAAAACCATCCTGTTAGTCATATACCAGAAATGGTTGAAGGTATTGGCTGAACACAAAAAGATAGCAGGCCACCCTCTTTGAATCTTCTTTAGCATGAAAAAAAGAGCAGGAAAAGGCAAAAAAATTCAGAATTCCACCTTTCAAAGCAAAGAAATGACTGTTTGTGCAATGACATTATTCATTGATTTTAGCCATTAAAAAACATGCTGTTACTCACATACCAGAATTGGTTGAACGTATTTTCTGAAATCAAACAGATAGCAGCTCAGCCTCTTTGAATCTTCTTTAGCATGCTAAAAGGAGCAGAAAAAAGCATAAAAATTTCAGAATTCCCCCTTTCAAGCAGAGAAATGACTGTTTGTGCATTGACATTATTCATTGCTTTTAGCCATTGAAAACCGTCCTGTTACTCATATACCAGAAATGGTTTAAGGTATTGGCTGAACGCAAACTGATAGCAGCTCACCCTCTTTGAATCTTCTTTAGCATGCTAAAAGGAGCAGGAAAAAGCAAAACATTTCAGAAATCCACCTTTCCAAGCAGAGAAATGACTGTTTGTGCAATGACATTATTTATTGATTTTAGCCATTGAAAACCGTCCTGTTACTCATATACCAGAAACGGTTGAAGGTATTGGCTGAATGCAAACAGATAGCAGCTCACCCTTTTGAATCTTCTTTAGCATGCTAAAAGGAGCAGGAAAAAGCAAAAAATTTCAGAAATCAACCTTTCCATGCAGAGAAATGACTGTTTGTGCAATGATATTATTCATTGATTTTAGCCATTGAAAACCATCCTGTAACTCATATTCTAGAAATGGTTGAAGGTTTTGGATGAACACAAAAAGATAGCAGCTCACTCTCTTTGAATCTTCTTTAGCATGAAAAAAGAGAAGGAAAAAGCAAAAAATTTCAGAATTCCACCTTTCAAAGCAAAGAAATGACTGTTTGTGCAATGACATTATTCATTGATTTTGGCCATTGAAAACCGTCCTTTTACTCATATACCAGAAATGGTTGAAGGTATTGGCTGAATGCAAACTGATAGCAGCTCACCCTCTTTGCATCTTCTTTAGCATTCTAAAAGTAGCAGGAAAAAACAAAATATTTCAGATTTCCTCCTTTAAAAGCAGAGAAATGACAGTTTGCGCAATGATATTAATCATTGATTTTAGCCATTGAAAAACATCCTGTTACTCATAAACAAGAAATGGTTCAAGGTGTTGGCTGAACGCAAATAGACAGCAACTCACCCTCTTTGAATCTTCTTCAGCATGCTAAAAGGAGCAGTAAAAATTAAAATAATTTCAGAATTCCACTTTTCCAAGCAGAGAAATGACTGTTTGTGAAATGACGTTATTCATTGATTTTAGCCATTGAAAAATGTCCTGTTACTCATATACCAGAAATGGTTGAAGGTATTGGCTGAACGCAAACTGATAGCAGCTCACCCTCTTTGCATCTTCTTTAGCATGCTAAAAGGAGGAGGAAAAACCAAAAAATTTCAGAATTCCACCATTCAAAGCAGAGAAATGACTGTTTGTGCAATGACATTATTCATTGATTTTAGCCTTTGAAAAACGTCCTGTTACTCATATACCAGAAATGGTTGAAAGTATTGGCTGAACACAAAAAGATAGGAGGCCACCCTCTTTGAATCTTCTTTAGCATGATAAAAAGAGCAGGAAAAAGCAAAAAAAATCAGAATTCCACCTTTCCAAGCAAAGAAATGACGAATTGTGCAATGACAATATTCATTCAATTTAGCCATTGAATACCGTCATTTTTCTCATATACCAGAAATGGTATTAAGGTATTGGCTGAATGCAAACAGATAGCAGCTCATCCTCTTTGAATCTTCCTTATCATGCTAAAAGGAGAAGGAAAAAGCAAAAACATTAAGAATTCCACCTTTCCAAGCAGAGAAATGACTGTTTGTGCAATGACATTATTCAATGATTTTAGCCACTGAAAACCGTCCTGTCACTCACATACCAGAAATAGTTGAAGGTATTGGCTGAACGCAAACAGATAGCAGCTCACCCTCTTTGAATCTTCTTTAGCATGCTAAAAGTAGGAGGAAAAAACAAAATATTTCAGATTTCCAACTTTAAAAGCAGAGAAATGACTGTTTGCACAATGACATTATTCATTGATTTTAGCCATTGAAAAACATCCTGTTACTCATATACCAGAAATGATTCAAGGTATTGGCTGAACGCAAACAGACAGCAACTTACCCTCTTTGAATCTTCTTTAGCATGCTAAAAGGAGCAGGAAAAGCAAAATAATTTCAGAATTCCATCTTTCCAAGCAGATAAATTACTTTTTGTGCATTGACATTATTCATTGATTTTAGCCATTGAAAACCATCCTGTTACTCATATACCAGAAATGGTAGAAGGTATTGGCTGAACGCAAACTGATAGCAGCTCACCCTCTTTGAATCTTCTTTAGCATGCTAAAAGGAGCAGGAAAAAGCAAAAAATTTCAGAAATCAACCTTTCCATGCAGAGAAATGACTGTTTGTGCAATGATATTATTCATTGATTTTAGCCATTGAAAACCATCCTGTAACTCATATTCTAGAAATGGTTGAAGGTTTTGGATGAACACAAAAAGATAGCAGCTCACTCTCTTTGAATCTTCTTTAGCATGAAAAAAGAGAAGGAAAAAGCAAAAAATTTCAGAATTCCACCTTTCAAAGCAAAGAAATGACTGTTTGTGCAATGACATTATTCATTGATTTTGGCCATTGAAAACCGTCCTTTTACTCATATACCAGAAATGGTTGAAGGTATTGGCTGAATGCAAACTGATAGCAGCTCACCCTCTTTGCATCTTCTTTAGCATTCTAAAAGTAGCAGGAAAAAACAAAATATTTCAGATTTCCTCCTTTAAAAGCAGAGAAATGACAGTTTGCGCAATGATATTAATCATTGATTTTAGCCATTGAAAAACATCCTGTTACTCATAAACAAGAAATGGTTCAAGGTGTTGGCTGAACGCAAATAGACAGCAACTCACCCTCTTTGAATCTTCTTCAGCATGCTAAAAGGAGCAGTAAAAATTAAAATAATTTCAGAATTCCACTTTTCCAAGCAGAGAAATGACTGTTTGTGAAATGACGTTATTCATTGATTTTAGCCATTGAAAAATGTCCTGTCACTCATATACCAGAAATGGTTGAAGGTATTGGCTGAACGCAAACTGATAGCAGCTCACCCTCTTTGCATCTTCTTTAGCATGCTAAAAGGAGGAGGAAAAACCAAAAAATTTCAGAATTCCACCATTCAAAGCAGAGAAATGACTGTTTGTGCAATGACATTATTCATTGATTTTAGCCTTTGAAAAACGTCCTGTTACTCATATACCAGAAATGGTTGAAAGTATTGGCTGAACACAAAAAGATAGGAGGCCACCCTCTTTGAATCTTCTTTAGCATGATAAAAAGAGCAGGAAAAAGCAAAAAAAATCAGAATTCCACCTTTCCAAGCAAAGAAATGACGAATTGTGCAATGACAATATTCATTCAATTTAGCCATTGAATACCGTCATTTTTCTCATATACCAGAAATGGTATTAAGGTATTGGCTGAATGCAAACAGATAGCAGCTCATCCTCTTTGAATCTTCCTTATCATGCTAAAAGGAGAAGGAAAAAGCAAAAACATTAAGAATTCCACCTTTCCAAGCAGAGAAATGACTGTTTGTGCAATGACATTATTCAATGATTTTAGCCACTGAAAACCGTCCTGTCACTCACATACCAGAAATAGTTGAAGGTATTGGCTGAACGCAAACAGATAGCAGCTCACCCTCTTTGAATCTTCTTTAGCATGCTAAAAGTAGGAGGAAAAAACAAAATATTTCAGATTTCCAACTTTAAAAGCAGAGAAATGACTGTTTGCACAATGACATTATTCATTGATTTTAGCCATTGAAAAACATCCTGTTACTCATATACCAGAAATGATTCAAGGTATTGGCTGAACGCAAACAGACAGCAACTTACCCTCTTTGAATCTTCTTTAGCATGCTAAAAGGAGCAGGAAAAGCAAAATAATTTCAGAATTCCATCTTTCCAAGCAGATAAATTACTTTTTGTGCATTGACATTATTCATTGATTTTAGCCATTGAAAACCATCCTGTTACTCATATACCAGAAATGGTAGAAGGTATTGGCTGAACGCAAACTGATAGCAGCTCACCCTCTTTGAATCTTCTTTAGCATGCTAAAAGAAGCAGGAAAGAGCAAAAAATTTCAGAATTCCACCATTCAAAGCCGAGTAATGACTGTTTGTGGAATGACATTATTCATTGATTTTTGCCATTGAAAAATGTTCTGTTACTCATATACCAGAAATGTTGGAAGGTATTGGCTGAACACAAAAAGATAGGATACCACCTTCTTTGAATCTTCTTTAGCATGATAAAAAGAGCAGGAAAAAGCAAAAAAATTCAGAATTCCAACTTTTTAAGCAGAGAAATAACTGTTTGTTCAATGACATTATTCATAGATTTTAGACATTGAAAACCGTCCTGTTACTCATATATCAGAAATGGTTGAAGGTATTGGCTGATTGCAAACAAATATCAGCTCACCCTCTTTGAATCTTCTTTAGCAGGCTAAAAGTAGCAGGAAAAAGCAAAACATTTCAGAGTTTCACCTTTCCAAGAAGAGAATAGAGTGTTTGTGCAATGACATTATTTATTCATTTTAGCCATTGAAAACCGTCCTGTTACTCATATACCAGAAATGTATGAAGGTATTGGCAGAAAGCAAACAGATTGCAGCTCACCCTCTTTGAATCTTCTTTAGCATGCTAAAAGTAGCAGGAAAAAGCAAAACATTTCAGAATTCCACCTTTCCAAGCAGAGAATTGACTGTTTGTGCAATGGCATTATTCAATCATTTTTGCCATTGAAAACTGTCCTGTTACTTATATACCAGAAATGGATGAAGGTATTGGCTGAACGCAAAAATATAGCAGCTCACCCTCTTTGAATCTTTTCTAGCATGCTAAAAGGATCAGGAAAAAGCAAAAAAAATTCAGAATTCCACCGTTCCAAGCAGAGAAATGACTATTTGTGCAATGACATTATTCATTGATTTTAGCAATTGAAAAACGTGCTGTTACTCATATACCAGAAATGGTTGAAGGTATTGGCTGAACGCAAACAGAAAGCAGCTCACCCTCCTTAAATCTTGTTGTCAGTATTCCGGGTTTTCTAGGTAACCTTGTAAATGATTTTGCCCTTTGCTAAGATGGAGTTTGCTGTTCTTGTGCGCCCTACTTCCTGTTCGTTTGTTTAAAATCCGGCTCAGGTGCTGGCTTCCTTGCTGGAGTATTCTGCTTCCTTTTCCCTTCAACCCAGCTGCCTTGTCCTACTATTATCTCCCAGATCTCTTTTGTATTTACCAGGTTAATCTTCACGTGTTTCTCAGCAGCAGTGAGCTACTACCCCTGGCTCTGGACATTCTCTGCATATGTAAGCTACACTCACTGTGTTATCATTAACCTGTTGACTTTGCAATTTTAACCCTTGGCTTACTCTACCTGGTAAGAACTGTGTTTCTGAACTGTGTTGCTGTTTAACCCTTTGTTCATTCCCTCCGGTGAGGGCTGCTGGAACTATTTACTGGAATATTACTTAAATGTGAACTTGTTTCTGGACTTCCCTGAATCTACGCCGCATCTAGGATTAACTTGTGAACTTGATTTTGGACTTCCCTGTGGCTACTGCATACCTGGATCTGACTCTTACTACACCAGCAGTGTTTGAATCAAGCCACGTCACCAGTGTGTCAGACTTTCCTTTTGATCACATTTGTGTGAGGACTCCGTCGTAAGAACCTTGCCGACTTTGCTATATAAGGTTCCAAAGACTCAATATCGCTGGACTTATTTCATTGCATGTCACTACGGGTTATTTGTATATTGTTTTTGGGTGTTATTGCTGTTGCACAAATACACTACTTGCAGTAAAGAAACCCGTCTCTGATTGTTCATTGCCCCACGCTACCAGAATCCTCGAGTTCCTACAATAGTATTACACTTGTTTAGCATGCTAAAAGGAGCAGGAAAAAGCAAAACATTTCAGAATTCCACCTTTCCAAGCAGAGAATTGACTGTTTGTGCAATGACATTATTCATTTATTTTAGCAATTGAAAAACGTGCTGTTACTCATATACCAGAAATGGTTGAAGGTATTGGCTGAACGCAAACAGATAGCAGCTCACCCTTTTTGAATCGTTTTTATCATGAAAAGAAGAGCAGGAAAAAGCAAAAAATTTCAGAATTCCACCTTTCAAAGCAAAGAAATGACTGTTTGTGCAATGACATTATTCATTGATTTTTACCATTGAAAAAGGTCCTGTTACTCATATACCAGAATTGGTTGAAGGTATTGGCTGAACTCAAACAGATAGCAGCTCACCCTCTTTGAATCTTCTTTAGCATGCTAAAAGGAGCAGGAAAAAGCAAAAAATTTCAGAATTTCACCTTTCCAAGCAGAGAAATGACTGTTTGTGCATTGACATTATTCATTGACTTTGGCCATTGAAAACCATCCTGTTACTCATATACCAGAAATGGTTGAAGGTATTGGCTGAACGCAAACTGATAGCAGCTCAGCCTCTTTGCATCTTCTTTAGCATGCTAAAAGGAGGAGGAAAAACCAAAAAATTTCAGAATTCCACAATTCAAAGCAGAGGAAAGACTGTTTGTGCAATGACATTATTCATTGATTTTAGCCTTTGAAAAACGTCCTGTTACTCATATACCAGAAATGGTTGAAGGTATTGGCTGAACACAAAAAGAAAGGAGGCCACCCTCTTGGAATCTTCTTTAGCATGATAAAAAGAGCAGCAAAAAGCAAAAAATTTCAGAATTCCACCTTTCAAAGCAAATAAATGACTGTTTGTGTATTGACATTATTCATTCAATTTAGCTATTGAATTCTGTCATTTTTCTCATATACCAGAAATGATTAAAAGGTATTGGCTGAATGCAACCAGATAGCAGCTCACCCTCTTTAAATCTTCTTTAGCATGCTTAAAGGAGCAGGAAAAAGCAAAAAATTTCAGAATTCCACCTTTCCAAACAGAGAAATGACATTATTCATTGATTTTAGCCATTGAATACCGTGATTTTTTTTCATATACCAGAAATGGTTTTAAGGTATTGGCTGAAAGCAAATAGATAGCAGCTCACCCTCTTTGAATCTTCTTTAGGATGCTAAAAGGAGCAGGAAAAAGCAAAAAAATTCAGATTTCCACCTTTAAAAGCAGCGAAATGACTGTTTGTGCAATGACATTATTCGTTGAATTTAGCCATTGAAAAACATCCTGTTCCTCATATACCAGAAATGATTGACGGTATTGGCTGAACGCAAACAGACAGCAACACACCCTCTTTGAATCTTCTTTAGCATGCTAAAAGGAGCAGGAAAAAGCAAAATAATTTCAGAATTCCACCTTTCCAAGCGGAGAAATGACTGTTTGTGCAATGACATTATTCATTGATTTTAACCATTGAAAAACATCCTGTTACTCATATACAAGAAATTTTTGAAGGTATTGGCTGAATGCAAACAGATAGCAGCTCACCCTCTTTGAATCTTCTTTAGCATGCTAAAAGGAGCAGGAAAAAGCAAAAAATTTCAGAATTCCACCTTTTCAAGCAGAGAAATGACTGTTTGTGCAATGACATTATTCATTGATATTAGCCATTGAAAACCGTCCTTTTACTCATATACCAGAAATGGTTGAAGGTATTGGCTGAACACAAAAAGATAGCAGGCCACCCTCTTTGAATGCTCTTTAGCATGATAAAAAGAGCAGAAAAATGCAAAAAATTTCAGAATTCCACCTTTCAAAGCAAAGAAATGACTGTTTGTGCAATGACATTATTCATTGATTTTAGCTATTGAAAAACGTCCTGTTACTCATATACCAGAAAAGGTTGAAGATATTGGCTGAACTCAAACAGATAGCAGCTCACCCTCTTTGAATCTACTTTAGCATGATAAAAGGAGCAGGAAAAGCAAAAAATTTCAGAATTCCTCCTTTCCAAGCAGAGAAATGACTGTTTGTGCATTGACATTATTCATCGATTTTATCCATTGAAAAACATCCTGTTCCTCATATAACAGAAATGGTTGAAGGTATTGGCTGAACACAAACAGACCGCAACTCACCCTCTTTGAATCTTCTTTAGCATGCTAAAAGGAGCAGGAAAAAGTAAAAAATTTCAGAATTACTCCTTTGCAAGCAGAGAAATAACTGTTTGTGCATTGACATTATTCAAAGATTTTAGCCATTGAAAACCATCCTGCTACTCATATACCAGAAATGGTTGAAGGTATTGGCTGACCGCAAACTGATAGCAGCTCATCCTCTTTAAATCTTCTTTAGCATGCTAAAAGGAGAAGGAAAAATCACATAATTTCAGGATTCCACCTTTCAAAGCAAAGAAATGACTGTTTGTGCAATGACATTATTCATTGATTTTAGCCATTGAAAAACGTCCTGTTACTCATGTACCAGAATTGGTTGAAGGTATTGGCTGAACTCAAACAGACAGCAGATCACCCTCTTTGAATCTTCTTTAGCATGCTAAAAGGAGCAGGAAAAAGAAAAAAATTTCAGAATTCCACGTTTCCAAGCACAGAAATGACTGTTTGTGCATTGACATTATTCATTGATTTTAGCCATTGAAAAACGTCCTGTTACTCATATAACAGAAATGGTTGAAGGTATTGGCTGAACACAAACAGATAGCAGCTCACCCTCTTTGAATCTTTTTTAGCATGCTAAAAGGAGCAGGAAAAAGCAAAAAATTTCAGAAATCCACCTTTACAAGCAGAGAAATTACTGTTTGTGTAATGACATTATTCATTCAATTTAGCCATTGAATACCATCATTTTTCTCATATACCAGAAAAAGTTTTAACTTATTGGCTGAATGCAAACAGATAGCAGCTCACCCTCTTTGAATCTACTTTAGCATGCTAAAAGGAGCAGGAAAAAGCAAAAAAATTCAGAATTCCTACTTTTCAAGCAGAGAAATGACTGTTTGTGCATTGCAATTATTCATTGATTTTAGCCTTTGAAAAACATCCTGTTACTCATATACCAGAAATGGTTGAAGGTATTGGCTGAACACAAACAGACAGCAACTCACCCTCTTTGAACCTTCTTTAGCATGCCAAAAGGAGAAGGAAAAAGCAAAAAATTTCAGAATTCCTCCTTTCCAAGCAGAAAAATGACTGTTTGTGCATTGACAATATTCATTGATTTTAGCCATTGAAAACCGTCCTGCTACTCATATACCAGAAATGGTTGAAGGTATTGGCTGACTGCAAACTGATAGCAGCTCACCCTCTTTGAATCTTTTTTAGCATGCTAAAAGGAGGAGGGAAAACCACAAAATTTCAGAATTCCACCTTTCAAAGCAAAGAAATGACTGTTTGTGCAATGACATTATTCATTGATTTTAGCCATTGAAAAGTGTCCTGTTACTCATATACCAGAATTGGTTGATGGTATTGGCTGAACTCAAATGGACAGCAGCTCACCCTCTTTGAATCTTCTTTAGCATGCTAAAAGGAGCAGGAAAAAGCAAAAAAATTCAGAATTCCACCTTTCCAAGCAGAGAAATCACTGTTTGCATTGACATTATTCATTAATGTTAGCCATTGAAATCATTTTTGTTACTCATATACCAGAAATGTTTGAAGGTATTGGCTGAAAACAAACAGATAGCAGCTCACTCTCTTTAAATCTTTTTTAGCATGATAAAAGGAGCAGGAAATAGCAAAAAATTTCAGAAATCCACCTTTCCAAGCAAAGAAATGACTGTTTGTGTAATGACATTATTCATTCAATTTAGCCATTGAATACCGTCATTTTTCTCATATACCAGAAATGGTTTTAACTTATTGGCTGAATGCAAACAGATAGCTGCTCACCCTTTTGAGTCTTCTTTAGCATGCTAAAAGGAGCAGGAAAAAGCAAAAAAATTCAGAATTCCGCCTTTCCAAGCAGAGAAATCACTTTTTGTGCAATGACATTATTCATTGATTTTAATCATTGAAAACCGTCCTGTCACTCATATACCAGAAATGGTTGAAGGTATTGGCTGAATGCAAACAGATAGCAGCTCACCCTCTTTGAATCTTATTTAGCATGCTAAAAGCAGCAGGAAAAATCAAAATATTTCAGATTTCCACCTTTAAAAGCAGAGAAATGACGGTTTGTGCAATGATATTATTCATTGATTTTGGACATTGAAAAACATCCTGTTACTCATATACCAGAAATGGTACAAGGTATTGGCTGAACGCAAACAGATAGCAGCTCACCCTCTTTGAATCTTCTTTAGCATGCTAAAAGGAGCAGGAAAAAGCAAAAAATTTCAGAATTCCTCCTTTCCAAGCAGAGAAATTACTGTTTGTGCATTGACATTATTCATTGATTTTTGCCATTGAAAAACGTTCTGTTACTCATATAACAGAAATGTTTGAAGGTATTGGCTGAACACAAAAAGATAGGATGCCACCCTCTTTGAATCTTCTTTAGCATGATAAAAAGAGCAGGAAAAACCCAAAAAATTCAGAATTCCAACTTTTTAAGCAGAGAAATGACTGTTTGTGCAATGAAATTATTCATTGATTTTAGCCATTGAGAACTGTCCTGTTACTCATATACCAGAATTGGTTGAAGGTATTGGCTGAAATCAATTAGGTAGCAGCTCAACCTCTTTTAATCTTCTTTAGCATGCTAAAATGAGCAGTAAAAAGCAAGAAATTTCAGAATTCCACCTTTCCAAGCAGAGAAATGAATGTTTGTGCATTGACATTATTCATTGATTTTAGCCATCGAAAACCGTCCTGTTACTCATATACCAGAAATGGTTGAAGGTATTGGCTGAACGCAAACTTATAGCAGCTCACCCTCTTTGAATCTTCTTTAGCATGCTAAAAGGAGCAGGAAAAACCCCAAAAATTCAGAATTCCACCATTCAAAGCACAGGAATGAGTGTGCAATGACTTTATTCATTCAATTTAGACATTGAATACCGTCATTTTTCTCATTAACCAGAAATGGTTTTAAGGTATTGGCTGAATGCAAACATATAGCAGCTCACCCACTTTGAATCATCTTTAGCATGCTAAAAGGAGCAGGAAAAAGCAAAAAAATTCAGATTTCCACCTTTCCAAGCAGAGAAATTATTATTTGTGCAATGACATTATTCATTGATTTTAGCAATAGAAAAACGTGCTGTTACTCATATACCAGAAATGTTTTAAGGTATTGGCTGAACGCAAACAGATAGCAGCTCACCCTCTTTAAATCTTCTTTAGCATGCTAAAAGGAGCAGAAAAAGCAAAAAAAATTCAGAATTCCACCTTTCCAAGCAGAGAAATCACTGTTTGTGCAATGACATTATTCATTGATTTTAGCCATTGAAAACCATCCTGTTACTCATATACCAGAAATGGTTGAAGGTATTGGCT
The DNA here is from genome assembly GCF_046119375.1 of Phyllobates terribilis. Classification (NCBI taxonomy): domain Eukaryota; kingdom Metazoa; phylum Chordata; class Amphibia; order Anura; family Dendrobatidae; genus Phyllobates; species Phyllobates terribilis. The sequence continues at coordinate 4,537,880 of NW_027362771.1, read as the reverse complement.
GAATGTAAATAGATAGCAGCTCACCCTCTCTGAATCTTCTTTAGCATGCTAGAAGTAGCAGGAAAAAACAAAATATTTCAGATTTCCACTTTTAAAAGCAGAGAAATGACTGTTTGTGCAATGACATTATTCATTGATTTTAGCCATTGAAAACCATCCAGTTACTCATATACCAGAAATGGTTGAAGGTATTGGCTGAACGCAAACAGACAGAAACTCACCCTCTTTGAATCTTCTTTAGCATGCTAAAAGGAGCAGGAAAAAGCAAAATAATTTCAGAATTCCACCTTTCCAAGCAGAGAAATGACTGTTTGTGCAATGACATTATTCATTGATTTTAGCCATGGAAAAACGTCCTGTTACTCATATACCAGAAATGGTTGAAGGTATTGGCTGAACGCAAAAAGATAGCAGGCCACCATCTTTGAATCTTTTTTTAGCATGATAAAAAAGAGCAGAAAAAGCAAAAAATTTCAGAATTCCACCTTTCAAAGCAAAGAAATGACTGTTTGTGCAATGACATTATTCATTGATTTTAGCCATTCAAAACCGTGCTGTTACTCATATGCCAGAATTGGTTGAAGGTATTGGCTGAAATCAAATAGGTAGCAGCTCAACCTCTTGGAATCTTCTTTAGCATGCTAAAAGGAGCAGGAAAAAGCAAAAAATTTCAGAATTCCACCTTTCCAAGCAGAGAAATGACTGTTTGTGCATTGACATTATTCATTGATTTTAGCCATTGAAAACCGTCCTGTTACTCATATACCAGAAATGGTTGAAGGTATTGGCTGAACGCATACTGATAGCAGCTCACCCTCTTTGAATCTTCTTTAGCATGCTAAAAGGAGCAGGAAAAAGCAAAAAATTTCAGATTTCCACCTTTTCAAGCAGAGAAATGACTGTTTGTGCAATGACATTATTCATTGATTTTAGCCATTGAAAAATGTCCTGTTACTCACATACCAGAAATGGTTGAAGGTATTGGCTGAACGCAAACAGATAGCAGCTCACCCTCTTAGAATCTTCTTTAGCATGCTAAAAGGAGCAGGAAAAAGCAAAAAATTTCAGATTTCCACCTTTCCAAGCAGAGAAATGACTGTTTGTGCAATGACATTATTCATTGATTTTAGCCATTGAAAACCGTCCTGTTACTCATGTACCAGAATTGGTTGAAGGTATTGGCTGAACTCAAACAGACAGCAGATCACCCTCTTTGAATATTCTTTAGCATGCTAAAAGGAGCAGGAAAAAGAAAAAAATTTCAGAATTCCACGTTTCCAAGCACAGAAATGACTGTTTATGCATTGACATTATTCATTGATTTTAGCCATTGAAAAACGTCCTGTTACTCATATACCAGAAATGTTTGAAGGTATTGGCTGAACACAAACAGATAGCAGCTCACCCTCTTTGAATCTTTTTTAGCATCCTAAAAGGAGCAGGAAAAAGCAAAAAAATTCAGAAATCCACCTTTACAAGCAGAGAAATTACTGTTTGTGTAATGACATTATTCATTCAATTTAGCCATTGAATACCGTCATTTTTCTCATATACCAGAAATGGTTTTAACTTATTGGCTGAATGCAAACAGATAGCAGCTCACCCTCTTTGAATCTACTTTAGCATGCTAAAAGGAGCAGGAAAAAGCAAAAAAATTCAGAATTCCTACTTTTCAAGCAGAGAAATGACTGTTTGTGCATTGACAATATTCATTGATTTTAGCTATTGAAAACCGTCCTGCTACTCATATACCAGAAATGGTTGAAGGTATTGGCTGACTGCAAACTGATAGCAGCTCACCCTCTTTGAATCTTTTTTAGCATGCTAAAAGGAGGAGGGAAAACCACAAAATTTCAGAATTCCACCTTTCAAAGCAAAGAAATGACTGTTTGTGCAATGACATTATTCATTGATTTTAGCCATTGAAAAATGTCCTGTTACTCATATACCAGAATTGGTTGATGGTATTGGCTGAACTCAATCGGACAGCAGCTCACCCTCTTTGAATCTTCTTTAGCATGCTAAAAGGAGCAGGAAAAAGCAAAAAAATTCAGAATTCCACCTTTCCAAGCAGAGAAATCACTGTTTGCATTGACATTATTCATTAATGTTAGCCATTGAAATCATTTTTGTTACTCATATACCAGAAATGTTTGAAGGTATTGGCTGAAAACAAACAGATAGCAGCTCACTCTCTTTAAATCTTTTTTAGCATGATAAAAGGAGCAGGAAATAGCAAAAAATTTCAGAAATCCACCTTTCCAAGCAAAGAAATGACTGTTTGTGTAATGACATTATTCATTCAATTTAGCCATTGAATACCGTCATTTTTCTCATATACCAGAAATGGTTTTAACTTATTGGCTGAATGCAAACAGATAGCTGCTCACCCTTTTGAGTCTTCTTTAGCATGCTAAAAGGAGCAGGAAAAAGCAAAAAAATTCAGAATTCCGCCTTTCCAAGCAGAGAAATCACTTTTTGTGCAATGACATTATTCATTGATTTTAATCATTGAAAATCGTCCTGTCACTCATGTACCAGAAATGGTTGAAGGTATTGGCTGAATGCAAACAGATAGCAGCTCACCCTCTTTGAATCTTATTTAGCATGCTAAAAGCAGCAGGAAAAATCAAAATATTTCAGATTTCCACCTTTAAAAGCAGAGAAATGACGGTTTGTGCAATGATATTATTCATTGATTTTAGACATTGAAAAACATCCTGTTACTCATATACCAGAAATGGTACAAGGTATTGGCTGAACGCAAACAGATAGCAGCTCACCCTCTTTGAATCTTCTTTAGCATGCTAAAAGGAGCAGGAAAAAGCAAAAAATTTCAGAATTCCTCCTTTCCAAGCAGAGAAATTACTGTTTGTGCATTGACATTATTCATTGATTTTTGCCATTGAAAAATGTTCTGTTACTCATATAACAGAAATGTTTGAAGGTATTGGCTGAACACAAAAAGATAGGATGCCACCCTCTTTGAATCTTCTTTAGCATGATAAAAAGAGCAGGAAAAACCCAAAAAATTCAGAATTCCAACTTTTTAAGCAGAGAAATGACTGTTTGTGCAATGAAATTATTCATTGATTTTAGCCATTGAGAACTGTCCTGTTACTCATATACCAGAATTGGTTGAAGGTATTGGCTGAAATCAATTAGGTAGCAGCTCAACCTCTTTGAATCTTCTTTAGCATGCTAAAATGAGCAGTAAAAAGCAAGAAATTTCAGAATTCCACCTTTCCAAGCAGAGAAATGAATGTTTGTGCATTGACATTATTCATTGATTTTAGCCATCGAAAACCGTCCTGTTACTCATATACCAGAAATGGTTGAAGGTATTGGCTGAACGCAAACTTATAGCAGCTCACCCTCTTTGAATCTTCTTTAGCATGCTAAAAGGAGCAGGAAAAACCCCAAAAATTCAGAATTCCACCATTCAAAGCACAGGAATGAGTGTGCAATGACTTTATTCATTCAATTTAGACATTGAATACCGTCATTTTTCTCATTAACCAGAAATGGTTTTAAGGTATTGGCTGAATGCAAACATATAGCAGCTCACCCACTTTGAATCATCTTTAGCATGCTAAAAGGAGCAGGAAAAAGCAAAAAAATTCAGATTTCCACCTTTCCAAGCAGAGAAATTATTATTTGTGCAATGACATTATTCATTGATTTTAGCAATAGAAAAACGTGCTGTTACTCATATACCAGAAATGTTTTAAGGTATTGGCTGAACGCAAACAGATAGCAGCTCAACCTCTTTGAATCTTCTTTAGCATGCTAAAAGGAGCAGGAAAAAGCAAAAAATTTCAGATTTCCACCTTTTCAAGCAGAGAAATGACTGTTTGTGCAATGACATTATTCATTGATTTTAGCCATTGAAAAATGTCCTGTTACTCACATACCAGAAATGGTTGAAGGTATTGGCTGAACGCAAACAGATAGCAGCTCACCCTCTTAGAATCTTCTTTAGCATGCTAAAAGGAGCAGGAAAAAGCAAAAAATTTCAGATTTCCACCTTTCCAAGCAGAGAAATGACTGTTTGTGCAATGACATTATTCATTGATTTTAGCCATTGAAAACCGTCCTGTTACTCATGTACCAGAATTGGTTGAAGGTATTGGCTGAACTCAAACAGACAGCAGATCACCCTCTTTAAATATTCTTTAGCATGCTAAAAGGAGCAGGAAAAAGAAAAAAATTTCAGATTTCCACATTTCCAAGCACAGAAATGACTGTTTGTGCATTGACATTATTCATTGATTTTAGCCATTGAAAAACGTCCTGTTACTCATATACCAGAAATGTTTGAAGGTATTGGCTGAACACAAACAGATAGCAGCTCACCCTCTTTGAATCTTTTTTAGCATGCTAAAAGGAGCAGGAAAAAGCAAAAAAATTCAGAAATCCACCTTTACAAGCAGAGAAATTACTGTTTGTGTAATGACATTATTCATTCAATTTAGCCATTGAATACCGTCATTTTTCTCATATACCAGAAATGGTTTTAACTTATTGGCTGAATGCAAACAGATAGCAGCTCACCCTCTTAGAATCTACTTTAGCATGCTAAAAGGAGCAGGAAAAAGCAAAAAAATTCAGAATTCCACCTTTCCAAGCAGAGAAATCACTGTTTGCATTGACATTATTCATTAATGTTAGCCATTGAAATCATTTCTGTTACTCATATACCAGAAATGATTGAAGGTATTGGCTGAACACAAACAGATAGCAGCTCACTCTCTTTAAATCTTTTTTAGCATGATAAAAGGAGCAGGAAATAGCAAAAAATTTCAGAAATCCACCTTTCCAAGCAGAGAAATGACTGTTTGTGTAATGACATTATTCATTCAATTTAGCCATTGAATACCGTCATTTTTCTCATATACCAGAAATGGTTTTAACTTATTGGCTGAATGCAAACAGATAGCTGCTCAGCCTTTTTGAGTCTTCTTTAGCATGCTAAAAGGAGCAGGAAAAAGCAAAAAAATTCAGAATTCCGCCTTTCCAAGCAGAGAAATCACTTTTTGTGCAATGACATTATTCATTGATTTTAATCATTGAATACCGTCCTGTCACTCATATACCAGAAATGGTTGAAGGTATTGGCTGAATGCAAACAGATAGCAGCTCACCCTCTTTGAATCTTATTTAGCATGCTAAAAGCAGCAGGAAAAATCAAAATATTTCAGATTTCCACCTTTAAAAGCAGAGAAATGACGGTTTGTGCAATGATATTATTCATTGATTTTAGACATTGAAAAACATCCTGTTACTCATATACCAGAAATGGTACAAGGTATTGGCTGAACGCAAACAGATAGCAGCTCACCCTCTTTGAATCTTCTTTAGCATGCTAAAAGGAGCAGGAAAAAGCAAAAAATTTCAGAATTCCTCCTTTCCAAGCAGAGAAATTACTGTTTGTGCATTGACATCATTCATTGATTTTAGCCATTGAAAAACATCCTGTTACTCATATACCAGAAATGGTTGAAGGTATTAGCTGAACGCAAAATGATAGCAGCTCACCCTCTTTGAATCTTCTTTAGCATGCTAAAAGGAGGAGGAAAAACCAAAAAATTTCAGAATTCCACCATTCAAAGCAGAGTAATGAATGTTTGTGCAATTACATTATTCATTGATTTTTGCCATTGAAAAACGTTCTGTTACTCATATAACAGAAATGTTTGAAGGTATTGGCTGAACACAAAAAGATAGGATGCCACCCTCTTTGAATCTTCTTTAGCATGATAAAAAGAGCAGGAAAAACCCAAAAAATTCAGAATTCCAACTTTTTAAGCAGAGAAATGACTGTTTGTGCAATGAAATTATTCATTGATTTTAGCCATTGAGAACTGTCCTGTTACTCATATACCAGAATTGGTTGAAGGTATTGGCTGAAATCAATTAGGTAGCAGCTCAACCTCTTTGGATCTTCTTTAGCATGCTAAAATGAGCAGTAAAAAGCAAGAAATTTCAGAATTCCACCTTTCCAAGCAGAGAAATGAATGTTTGTGCATTGACATTATTCATTGATTTTAGCCATTGAAAACCGTCCTGTTACTCATATACCAGAAATGGTTGAAGATATTGGCTGAACGCAAACTGATAGCAGCTCACTCTCTTTGAATCTTCTTTAGCATGCTAAAAGGAGCAGGAAAAACCCCAAAAAATTCAGAATTCCACCATTCAAAGCACAGGAATGAGTGTTTGTGCAATGACTTTATTCATTCAATTTAGACATTGAATACCGTCATTTTTCTCATTAACCAGAAATGGTTTTAAGGTATTGGCTGAATGCAAACATATAGCAGCTCACCCGCTTTGAATCATCTTTAGCATGCTAAAAGGAGCAGGAAAAAGCAAAAAAATTCAGATTTCCACCTTTCCAAGCAGAGAAATTATTATTTGTGCAATGACATTATTCATTGATTTTAGCAATAGAAAAACGTGCTGTTACTCATATAACAGAAATATTTTATGGTATTGGCTGAACGCAAACAGATAGCAGCTCACCCTCTTTAAATCTTCTTTAGCATGCTAAAAGGAGCAGAAAAAGCAAAAAAAAATCAGAATTCCACCTTTCCAAGCAGAGAAATGACTGTTTGTGCAATGACATTATTCATTGATTTTAGCCATTGAAAACCATCCTGTTACTCATATACCAGAAATGGTTAAAGGTATTGGCTGAATGCAAATAGATAGCAGCTCACCCTTTCTGAATCTTTTTAGCATGCTAGAAGTAGCAGGAAAAAACAAAATATTTCAGATTTCCACTTTTACAAGCTGAGAAATGACTGTTTGTGCAATGACATTATTCATTGATTTTAGCAATTGAAAACCATCCAGTTACTCATATACCAGAAATGGTTGAAGGTATTGGCTGAACGCAAACAGACAGAAACTCACCCTCTTCGAATCTTCTTTAGCATGCTAAAAGGAGCAGGAAAAAGCAAAATAATTTCAGAATTCCACCTTTCCAAGCAGAGAAATGACTGTTTGTGCAATGACATTATTCATTGATTTTAGCCATGGAAAAACGTCCTGTTACTCATATACCAGAAATGGTTGAAGGTATTGGCTGAATGGAAATAGATAGCAGCTCACCCTCTTTGAATCTTCTTTAGCATGATAAAAGGAGCAGGAAAGAGCAAAAAATTTCAGAATTATACCTTTCCAAGCAGAGAAATGACTGTTTGTGCAATGACATTATTCATTGATTTTAGCCATTGAAAAACGTCCTGTTACTCATACACCAGAAATGGTTGAAGGTGTTGGCTGAACGCAAACAGATAGCTGCTCACCCTCTTTGAATCTTCTTTAGCATGCTAAAAGGAACAGGAAAAAGCAAAAAATTTCAGAATTCCACCTTTCCAAGCAGAGAAATGATTGTTTGTGCAATGACATTATTCATTGATTTTAGCCATTGAAAACCGTCCTGTTACTCATATACCAGAAATGGTTAAAGGTATTGGCTGAACGCAAACAGATAGCAGCTCACCCTCTTTGAATCTTCTTTAGCATGCTAAAAGGAGCAGGAAAAAGCAAAAAATTTCAGAATTCCTCCTTTCCAAGCAGAGAAATTACTGTTTGTGCATTGACATTATTCATTGATTTTTGCCATTGAAAAACATTCTGTTACTCATATAACAGAAATGTTTGAAGGTATTGGCTGAACACAAAAAGATAGGATGCCACCCTCTTTGAATCTTCTTTAGCATGATAAAAAGAGCAGGAAAAACCCAAAAAATTCAGAATTCCAACTTTTTAAGCAGAGAAATGACTGTTTGTGCAATGAAATTATTCATTGATTTTAGCCATTGAGAACTGTCCTGTTACTCATATACCAGAATTGGTTGAAGGTATTGGCTGAAATCAATTAGGTAGCAGCTCAACCTCTTTGAATCTTCTTTAGCATGCTAAAATGAGCAGTAAAAAGCAAGAAATTTCAGAATTCCACCTTTCCAAGCAGAGAAATGAATGTTTGTGCATTGACATTATTCATTGATTTTAGCCATCGAAAACCGTCCTGTTACTCATATACCAGAAATGGTTGAAGGTATTGGCTGAACGCAAACTTATAGCAGCTCACCCTCTTTGAATCTTCTTTAGCATGCTAAAAGGAGCAGGAAAAACCCCAAAAATTCAGAATTCCACCATTCAAAGCACAGGAATGAGTGTGCAATGACTTTATTCATTCAATTTAGACATTGAATACCGTCATTTTTCTCATTAACCAGAAATGGTTTTAAGGTATTGGCTGAATGCAAACATATAGCAGCTCACCCACTTTGAATCATCTTTAGCATGCTAAAAGGAGCAGGAAAAAGCAAAAAAATTCAGATTTCCACCTTTCCAAGCAGAGAAATTATTATTTGTGCAATGACATTATTCATTGATTTTAGCAATAGAAAAACGTGCTGTTACTCATATACCAGAAATGTTTTAAGGTATTGGCTGAACGCAAACAGATAGCAGCTCACCCTCTTTAAATATTCTTTAGCATGCTAAAAGGAGCAGAAAAAGCAAAAAAAATTCAGAATTCCACCTTTCCAAGCAGAGAAATGACTGTTTGTGCAATGACATTATTCATTGATTTTAGCCATTGAAAACCATCCTGTTACTCATATACCAGAAATGGTTGAAGGTATTTTCTGAATGTAAATAGATAGCAGCTCACCCTCTCTGAATCTTCTTTAGCATGCTAGAAGTAGCAGGAAAAAACAAAATATTTCAGATTTCCACTTTTAAAAGCAGAGAAATGACTGTTTGTGCAATGACATTATTCATTGATTTTAGCCATTGAAAACCATCCAGTTACTCATATACCAGAAATGGTTGAAGGTATTGGCTGAACGCAAACAGACAGAAACTCACCCTCTTTGAATCTTCTTTAGCATGCTAAAAGGAGCAGGAAAAAGCAAAATAATTTCAGAATTCCACCTTTCCAAGCAGAGAAATGACTGTTTGTGCAATGACATTATTCATTGATTTTAGCCATGGAAAAACGTCCTGTTACTCATATACCAGAAATGGTTGAAGGTATTGGCTGAACGCAAAAAGATAGCAGGCCACCATCTTTGAATCTTTTTTTAGCATGATAAAAAAGAGCAGAAAAAGCAAAAAATTTCAGAATTCCACCTTTCAAAGCAAAGAAATGACTGTTTGTGCAATGACATTATTCATTGATTTTAGCCATTCAAAACCGTGCTGTTACTCATATGCCAGAATTGGTTGAAGGTATTGGCTGAAATCAAATAGGTAGCAGCTCAACCTCTTGGAATCTTCTTTAGCATGCTAAAAGGAGCAGGAAAAAGCAAAAAATTTCAGAATTCCACCTTTCCAAGCAGAGAAATGACTGTTTGTGCATTGACATTATTCATTGATTTTAGCCATTGAAAACCGTCCTGTTACTCATATACCAGAAATGGTTGAAGGTATTGGCTGAACGCATACTGATAGCAGCTCACCCTCTTTGAATCTTCTTTAGCATGCTAAAAGGAGCAGGAAAAAGCAAAAAATTTCAGATTTCCACCTTTTCAAGCAGAGAAATGACTGTTTGTGCAATGACATTATTCATTGATTTTAGCCATTGAAAAATGTCCTGTTACTCACATACCAGAAATAGTTGAAGGTATTGGCTGAACGCAAACAGATAGCAGCTCACCCTCTTAGAATCTTCTTTAGCATGCTAAAAGGAGCAGGAAAAAGCAAAAAATTTCAGATTTCCACCTTTCCAAGCAGAGAAATGACTGTTTGTGCAATGACATTATTCATTGATTTTAGCCATTGAAAACCGTCCTGTTACTCATGTACCAGAATTGGTTGAAGGTATTGGCTGAACTCAAACAGACAGCAGATCACCCTCTTTGAATATTCTTTAGCATGCTAAAAGGAGCAGGAAAAAGAAAAAAATTTCAGAATTCCACGTTTCCAAGCACAGAAATGACTGTTTATGCATTGACATTATTCATTGATTTTAGCCATTGAAAAACGTCCTGTTACTCATATACCAGAAATGTTTGAAGGTATTGGCTGAACACAAACAGATAGCAGCTCACCCTCTTTGAATCTTTTTTACCATCCTAAAAGGAGCAGGAAAAAGCAAAAAAATTCAGAAATCCACCTTTACAAGCAGAGAAATTACTGTTTGTGTAATGACATTATTCATTCAATTTAGCCATTGAATACCGTCATTTTTCTCATATACCAGAAATGGTTTTAACTTATTGGCTGAATGCAAACAGATAGCAGCTCACCCTCTTTGAATCTACTTTAGCATGCTAAAAGGAGCAGGAAAAAGCAAAAAAATTCAGAATTCCTACTTTTCAAGCAGAGAAATGACTGTTTGTGCATTGACAATATTCATTGATTTTAGCTATTGAAAACCGTCCTGCTACTCATATACCAGAAATGGTTGAAGGTATTGGCTGACTGCAAACTGATAGCAGCTCACCCTCTTTGAATCTTTTTTAGCATGCTAAAAGGAGGAGGGAAAACCACAAAATTTCAGAATTCCACCTTTCAAAGCAAAGAAATGACTGTTTGTGCAATGACATTATTCATTGATTTTAGCCATTGAAAAATGTCCTGTTACTCATATACCAGAATTGGTTGATGGTATTGGCTGAACTCAAACGTACAGCAGCTCACCCTCTTTGAATCTTCTTTAGCATGCTAAAAGGAGCAGGAAAAAGCAAAAAAATTCAGAATTCCACCTTTCCAAGCAGAGAAATCACTGTTTGCATTGACATTATTCATTAATGTTAGCCATTGAAATCATTTTTGTTACTCATATACCAGAAATGTTTGAAGGTATTGGCTGAAAACAAACAGATAGCAGCTCACTCTCTTTAAATCTTTTTTAGCATGATAAAAGGAGCAGGAAATAGCAAAAAATTTCAGAAATCCACCTTTCCAAGCAAAGAAATGACTGTTTGTGTAATGACATTATTCATTCAATTTAGCCATTGAATACCGTCATTTTTCTCATATACCAGAAATGGTTTTAACTTATTGGCTGAATGCAAACAGATAGCTGCTCACCCTTTTGAGTCTTCTTTAGCATGCTAAAAGGAGCAGGAAAAAGCAAAAAAATTCAGAATTCCGCCTTTCCAAGCAGAGAAATCACTTTTTGTGCAATGACATTATTCATTGATTTTAATCATTGAAAATCGTCCTGTCACTCATATACCAGAAATGGTTGAAGGTATTGGCTGAATGCAAACAGATAGCAGCTCACCCTCTTTGAATCTTATTTAGCATGCTAAAAGCAGCAGGAAAAATCAAAATATTTCAGATTTCCACCTTTAAAAGCAGAGAAATGACGGTTTGTGCAATGATATTATTCATTGATTTTAGACATTGAAAAACATCCTGTTACTCATATACCAGAAATGGTACAAGGTATTGGCTGAACGCAAACAGATAGCAGCTCACCCTCTTTGAATCTTCTTTAGCATGCTAAAAGGAGCAGGAAAAAGCAAAAAATTTCAGAATTCCTCCTTTCCAAGCAGAGAAATTACTGTTTGTGCATTGACATTATTCATTGATTTTTGCCATTGAAAAATGTTCTGTTACTCATATAACAGAAATGTTTGAAGGTATTGGCTGAACACAAAAAGATAGGATGCCACCCTCTTTGAATCTTCTTTAGCATGATAAAAAGAGCAGGAAAAACCCAAAAAATTCAGAATTCCAACTTTTTAAGCAGAGAAATGACTGTTTGTGCAATGAAATTATTCATTGATTTTAGCCATTGAGAACTGTCCTGTTACTCATATACCAGAATTGGTTGAAGGTATTGGCTGAAATCAATTAGGTAGCAGCTCAACCTCTTTGAATCTTCTTTAGCATGCTAAAATGAGCAGTAAAAAGCAAGAAATTTCAGAATTCCACCTTTCCAAGCAGAGAAATGAATGTTTGTGCATTGACATTATTCATTGATTTTAGCCATCGAAAACCGTCCTGTTACTCATATACCAGAAATGGTTGAAGGTATTGGCTGAACGCAAACTTATAGCAGCTCACCCTCTTTGAATCTTCTTTAGCATGCTAAAAGGAGCAGGAAAAACCCCAAAAATTCAGAATTCCACCATTCAAAGCACAGGAATGAGTGTGCAATGACTTTATTCATTCAATTTAGACATTGAATACCGTCATTTTTCTCATTAACCAGAAATGGTTTTAAGGTATTGGCTGAATGCAAACATATAGCAGCTCACCCACTTTGAATCATCTTTAGCATGCTAAAAGGAGCAGGAAAAAGCAAAAAAATTCAGATTTCCACCTTTCCAAGCAGAGAAATTATTATTTGTGCAATGACATTATTCATTGATTTTAGCAATAGAAAAACGTGCTGTTACTCATATACCAGAAATGTTTTAAGGTATTGGCTGAACGCAAACAGATAGCAGCTCAACCTCTTTGAATCTTCTTTAGCATGCTAAAAGGAGCAGGAAAAAGCAAAAAATTTCAGATTTCCACCTTTTCAAGCAGAGAAATGACTGTTTGTGCAATGACATTATTCATTGATTTTAGCCATTGAAAAATGTCCTGTTACTCACATACCAGAAATGGTTGAAGGTATTGGCTGAACGCAAACAGATAGCAGCTCACCCTCTTAGAATCTTCTTTAGCATGCTAAAAGGAGCAGGAAAAAGCAAAAAATTTCAGATTTCCACCTTTCCAAGCAGAGAAATGACTGTTTGTGCAATGACATTATTCATTGATTTTAGCCATTGAAAACCGTCCTGTTACTCATGTACCAGAATTGGTTGAAGGTATTGGCTGAACTCAAACAGACAGCAGATCACCCTCTTTAAATATTCTTTAGCATGCTAAAAGGAGCAGGAAAAAGAAAAAAATTTCAGAATTCCACATTTCCAAGCACAGAAATGACTGTTTGTGCATTGACATTATTCATTGATTTTAGCCATTGAAAAACGTCCTGTTACTCATATACCAGAAATGTTTGAAGGTATTGGCTGAACACAAACAGATAGCAGCTCACCCTCTTTGAATCTTTTTTAGCATGCTAAAAGGAGCAGGAAAAAGCAAAAAAATTCAGAAATCCACCTTTACAAGCAGAGAAATTACTGTTTGTGTAATGACATTATTCATTCAATTTAGCCATTGAATACCGTCATTTTTCTCATATACCAGAAATGGTTTTAACTTATTGGCTGAATGCAAACAGATAGCAGCTCACCCTCTTTGAATCTACTTTAGCATGCTAAAAGGAGCAGGAAAAAGCAAAAAAATTCAGAATTCCACCTTTCCAAGCAGAGAAATCACTGTTTGCATTGACATTATTCATTAATGTTAGCCATTGAAATCATTTCTGTTACTCATATACCAGAAATGATTGAAGGTATTGGCTGAACACAAACAGATAGCAGCTCACTCTCTTTAAATCTTTTTTAGCATGATAAAAGGAGCAGGAAATAGCAAAAAATTTCAGAAATCCACCTTTCCAAGCAGAGAAATGACTGTTTGTGTAATGACATTATTCATTCAATTTAGCCATTGAATACCGTCATTTTTCTCATATACCAGAAATGGTTTTAACTTATTGGCTGAATGCAAACAGATAGCTGCTCAGCCTTTTTGAGTCTTCTTTAGCATGCTAAAAGGAGCAGGAAAAAGCAAAAAAATTCAGAATTCCGCCTTTCCAAGCAGAGAAATCACTTTTTGTGCAATGACATTATTCATTGATTTTAATCATTGAAAACCGTCCTGTCACTCATATACCAGAAATGGTTGAAGGTATTGGCTGAATGCAAACAGATAGCAGCTCACCCTCTTTGAATCTTATTTAGCATGCTAAAAGCAGCAGGAAAAATCAAAATATTTCAGATTTCCACCTTTAAAAGCAGAGAAATGACGGTTTGTGCAATGATATTATTCATTGATTTTAGACATTGAAAAACATCCTGTTACTCATATACCAGAAATGGTACAAGGTATTGGCTGAACGCAAACAGATAGCAGCTCACCCTCTTTGAATCTTCTTTAGCATGCTAAAAGGAGCAGGAAAAAGCAAAAAATTTCAGAATTCCTCCTTTCCAAGCAGAGAAATTACTGTTTGTGCATTGACATCATTCATTGATTTTAGCCATTGAAAAACATCCTGTTACTCATATACCAGAAATGGTTGAAGGTATTAGCTGAACGCAAAATGATAGCAGCTCACCCTCTTTGAATCTTCTTTAGCATGCTAAAAGGAGGAGGAAAAACCAAAAAATTTCAGAATTCCACCATTCAAAGCAGAGTAATGAATGTTTGTGCAATTACATTATTCATTGATTTTTGCCATTGAAAAACGTTCTGTTACTCATATAACAGAAATGTTTGAAGGTATTGGCTGAACACAAAAAGATAGGATGCCACCCTCTTTGAATCTTCTTTAGCATGATAAAAAGAGCAGGAAAAACCCAAAAAATTCAGAATTCCAACTTTTTAAGCAGAGAAATGACTGTTTGTGCAATGAAATTATTCATTGATTTTAGCCATTGAGAACTGTCCTGTTACTCATATACCAGAATTGGTTGAAGGTATTGGCTGAAATCAATTAGGTAGCAGCTCAACCTCTTTGGATCTTCTTTAGCATGCTAAAATGAGCAGTAAAAAGCAAGAAATTTCAGAATTCCACCTTTCCAAGCAGAGAAATGAATGTTTGTGCATTGACATTATTCATTGATTTTAGCCATTGAAAACCGTCCTGTTACTCATATACCAGAAATGGTTGAAGATATTGGCTGAACGCAAACTGATAGCAGCTCACTCTCTTTGAATCTTCTTTAGCATGCTAAAAGGAGCAGGAAAAACCCCAAAAAATTCAGAATTCCACCATTCAAAGCACAGGAATGAGTGTTTGTGCAATGACTTTATTCATTAAATTTAGACATTGAATACCGTCATTTTTCTCATTAACCAGAAATGGTTTTAAGGTATTGGCTGAATGCAAACATATAGCAGCTCACCCGCTTTGAATCATCTTTAGCATGCTAAAAGGAGCAGGAAAAAGCAAAAAAATTCAGATTTCCACCTTTCCAAGCAGAGAAATTATTATTTGTGCAATGACATTATTCATTGATTTTAGCAATAGAAAAACGTGCTGTTACTCATATAACAGAAATATTTTATGGTATTGGCTGAACGCAAACAGATAGCAGCTCACCCTCTTTAAATCTTCTTTAGCATTGTAGCGCTGGCGTCCCTGCCCTCTGCTAGGCAGGGACGCTGCTCCCCTCACCGCTCTGCTCCGTGCCCGGCGTCCTCTCCCCGCTCTGCTGTCAGCGCGCGTCCCTTCCCGGCCCCTGTGCTTAGGGCGCGCGCGCGCGCGCTCCCCTCCTCTTAAAGGGGCCGCGCGCGCCGCCCTAAGGAGTCCCCGGCCAATGGCCGGAGGACTTCATCATATATAAGGCACCTCCTCCAAAATGGAGGTGCCCGAGCAATGTTGTTTGCACCTGTGTCTCACCTGTGCTTCAGCCCTCAGGTCCCGTTGCCAGTTACCTGCCAGTTTCCTGCTAGTTACCTGCCAGTTACCTGCCTGATTCCTGCCTGAATACTTGTTACCTGTCTGCCAGTCTGAGGTCCGACGGTCTGCCTTACTACTCCTGTCAGTCTGTCTAAGGACCAGCCTGCCCGCTCACCTGGGAGCGCATATCAGCTACCTGCCTGCTTGCCTGAGGTCCGACGGTCTGCCTTACTACTCCGGTCAGTCTGTCTATGGACCAGCTTGCCCGCTCACCTGGGAGCGCTTCTCCGTTATCTGCCTGCTTGCCAGCCCGGAGGCTCCGTTGTCACGTGCTGTGACCACCAGCTATCTCAGAGACTCTTGCCCGCTCACCTGGGAGCGCATCTCCGTTACCTGCCTGCTTGCCAGCCCGGAGGTCCCGTTGTCACGTGCGGTGACCATCAGCTATTCCAGAGACTCTTGCCCGCTCACCTGGGAGCGCTTCTCCGTTACCTACCTGCCTGCCAGCCCGGAGGGTCCGCCGTCACGTGCCGTGACCACCTGCTATTCCAGAGACTCTCGCTTGCTCACCTGGGAGCACACATCTACCACCTGCCTGCTAGCCTACCCGGAGGCTCTGCCATCACAGGTCGTACCTACCCCTTACCCAGAGACTGCCCTGATCACTTGCCGTAACTCCCTGTCCGTTCACCCAGAGACTGCCACCCGCTCCCTTACAAGGGCCGCCCCCTTGTATAGTAGCTCAGAGGTTCCGCCTCCCGGACCCGTTACAGTCCGCCTCCCGGACCCGTTACAGTTTGCTCGGGCCATGGAACCCGGTGGCACCCAAGCTCCCTCGCTCTCGGACCTCTGTCTAGAACTGTCCCGTCAGAGGTCCCAACAGGAGGCCATCCTGGGTCACCTGCGGAATGTTAATACTCGCCTGAACACTCTGTCTGATCCACCAACAACCTCCGCCAGTGCCATATCTTGCAATCCGGCAGCTCCGCTGCCCACTAATACTATGGTATCCTACCCCGGACCCCGGCTTTCTGCACCTCCTCGCTTCGGAGGCGACCCCGTCCAGGCTCGGGGCTTCTTAAATCAGTGCACCCTGCATTTTGAACTTTTGTCCTACCAGTTTAACTCCGACCGGGCCAAAATTGCCTTCATCATGTCCCATCTCACCGGGGAGGCCCTGGCCTGGCTGAATCCTCTATGGGAGAGAGGAGACCCCCTGGTGTCCAACTTGCCTGCTTTTCTCACGGCTTTCCGGAAAGTCTTCGACGAACCCGGACGGAAGACCTCATCTGCATCATCGTTGCTACGCCTCCGTCAGGGGAGTCTCACCGTGGGCCAATATGCCATACGGTTCCGTACCCTTGCCTCGGAGCTGGCCTGGGATAACGACGCTCTGGTTTCCGTCTTCTGGGAGGGTCTGTCCGGCCGTATTAAAGATGAACTTGCCGGTCGGGACATTCCTACCACTCTCGATGACTTAATAACTCTTGCCACCCGGATTGACCTACGGTTCCAGGAGCGTGCAAAAGAGGTCACCCGTGAGAGAAGGATTCCACGTTTAGCTCCTACTTTCCAGAAACCCGTCATTCCCTCCATTTCTCCCCAGGTACACTCTCCTGAGCCTATGCAGGTCGACCAGACCAAGATGGTCAAAACCCGTCAGGACTCACGCCGTGCCGAGGGGAGCTGCTTCTACTGTGGCAGTAAGGAGCACCGGATCCGTGCCTGCCCGGAGAGGTCGGGAAACGCCTGTGTCTAGGTTCGCTCAGAGAGGTCCACCTAGACAAGAATAAATCCTCTCCATCCCTGCTGTTGTCAGTCTCGATCATCTACGGGGAGAACCGTTATTTCGAACTAGCCCAACTTGACTCTGGAGCAGCCGGGAACCTTATTTCACAGTCCCTGGTTGAGAAATACCGCATCCCCACCAAACCTCTGGCTGTACCCTTGTCTGTCGCTGCCGTGGATGGGGGCCTCTTACCTCGCCCCATTCAACTCATCACCGAATCCATTACCCTGCAGGTGGGAATGCTGCATTCTGAAAGTATCTCCTTTCATGTTCTACCTGGACTCTCTCACGCCCTCTTGCTAGGTCTGCCCTGGCTCCAGAGACATGCACCCGTGCTAGACTGGCAAACCGGAGAGGTCCTTCGCTGGGGACAAGACTGTCATAAAACCTGCCTGGTTCCCGTCCATCCCGTCCGTCCCTCTCCTACCCCAGCTAATCTACCTGGACTTCCGATTCCTTATTGGTCTTATGCAGATGTCTTTAATAAAAAGGAGGCAGAGACATTACCACCACATAGACCATACGACTGTCCCATCGATCTGCTACCCGGTACTACTCCTCCCCGTGGGCGTATCTATCCTTTATCCGCTGCTGAGACCCGGTCAATGTCCGAATATATTGAGGAGAATCTGGCCAGAGGATTCATCCGGAAATCTACCTCCCCGGCGGGAGCAGGCTTCTTTTTCGTCAAAAAGAAGGACGGCTCTCTCCGTCCCTGTATAGACTATAGAGGCCTAAACCTGATCACGGTGAAGAATAAGTACCCCCTTCCGCTCATTCCAGAATTATTTGATCGTCTGAGGGGGGCTAGGATCTTCACCAAACTGGACCTTCGTGGGGCGTACAACCTGGTTCGTATTCGTCAGGGGGATGAATGGAAGACGGCATTCAACACCCGGGACGGCCACTATGAATACCTGGTAATGCCCTTTGGTCTCTGTAACGCTCCTGCCGTCTTTCAAGAGTTGGTCAATGACATCTTCCGGGACCTTCTCTACTCCTGCGTAGTGGTGTACCTGGACGACATCTTGGTCTTCTCTCCGGATCTCCAGACTCACCGGAGGGACGTTCGTCAGGTCCTGCTCAGGCTAAGGCAGAACCATCTCTACGCTAAATTTGAGAAGTGCCTCTTTGAGCAGACCTCGCTTCCGTTTCTGGGCTACTTTATCTCTCAGACCGGCCTACAAATGGATCCTGAGAAACTGTCTGCCATCGAGAAATGGCCCCGACCGGAGGGGTTGAAGGCCATTCAGCGATTCCTGGGCTTCGCCAACTACTACCGCCTCTTCATACCACACTTCTCTTCCCGGACGGCCCCAATTTCTGCGCTCACCCGTAAAGGTACTAATCCCAAAGAGTGGCCACCCGAAGCAGAGGAGGCCTTTCTTTCCCTTAAACAGGCCTTCTCTTCCGCCCCGGTGCTGCATCGCCCAGATGGCAACAAGCAGTTCTTCCTGGAAGTTGACGCCTCCTCCTCTGGAGCCGGAGCGGTACTTACTCAAAAATCATCTTCCGGGAGGATGGTAACTTGTGGCTTCTTCTCTAAACTCTTCTCCTCCTCTGAGCGCAACTATTCCATAGGAGACCGAGAGTTATTGGCCATCAAACTGGCATTGGAGGAGTGGCGTTACCTGCTCGAGGGGGCTCTTCATCCGGTAATAATTTACACTGACCACAAGAACTTGGCTTACCTCCAGCATGCCCAGAGACTTAACCCGCGCCAAGCCCGGTGGTCCTTGTTTTTTGCTCGTTTTGATTTTGTCCTTCATTTTCGCCCGGCTGACAAAAACGTCAAGGCGGACGCCTTGTCTCGATCCTTTCTGGTGTCTGATCTCGAGGAGGATCCGAAACATATCATCGATCCCGCCAGAGTAATGCAGGTGGCTCCCGTGAGTCTAAATCGTCTTCCTCCTGGTAAGACGTTCGTACCAGTACCTGATCGGGAGAAGATCCTACACTGGGGTCATTCGTCTAAACTAGCTGGCCACGCCGGTCAGAAAAAGACCCTCCAGCTTATTACCCGGCACTACTGGTGGCCTAACCTGCACAAGGATGTAATAGACTTTGTTTCTGCCTGTGTGTCCTGCGCCCGCAACAAAGTTCCGAGACACCTGCCGGCCGGCCGCCTCCTACCTCTGCCAGTACCTGCTGCCCCCTGGCAGCATATAGCGATGGACTTCATTACTGATCTGCCCGTCTCTGCCGGTTGTACGGTCATTTGGGTGGTCGCTGACCGCTTCTCCAAGATGGCTCACTTCATTCCACTGCCAGGTCTTCCGTCTGCACCCGAGCTGGCTAAAGACTTTATCCGCCACATCTTCCGTCTTCATGGCCTGCCCCGTCACATCGTGTCGGATCGTGGGGTACAGTTCACTTCCCGTTTCTGGAGAGCCACTTGTAAATTGCTGGACGTCACCCTGGACTTCTCCTCCGCTTACCACCCACAGTCTAATGGTCAAGTGGAGCGGATCAATCAGAACCTGACCAGTTACCTTCGGCACTTCGTTAATGCCCACCATTCTGACTGGGTGGATCTCCTGCCATGGGCCGAATTCTCGTACAACAATCACGAGAGCGAGTCTTCCTCCAAATCCCCGTTTTTTGTAGTCTACGGTCAGCATCCTCGGATCCCGTTTCCCGTCTCCACCTCGGCGGACAATCCGGCTGCGGAATCTCTTGTTAACAAATTTTCCTCCATATGGGAGAGTACCCGGTCCGCACTCCTTCTGTCATCCGAGCGTATGAAAAGACACGCTGACAAAAAACGTCTGGACCCTCCTCAATTCCGCCCTGGGGATAAAGTCTGGCTCTCGTCCAAATATGTCCGGCTCAAGATCCCTTCCTATAAGTTAGGGCCTCGGTTCATCGGCCCACTGGAGGTCATCAGTCAGATCAACCCGGTGGCCTATAAATTGAAACTCCCGGCCAACTTACGGATCCCTAACTCCTTCCATGTATCTCTCCTCAAACCTGTGGTACTTAACTCTTTTTCCAAGTCTACAGGTACGCCTCCTGCTCCGGTTTCTGCTGAGGACGAGTTTGAGGTAGAGAACATTCTTGCCACCAAAAGGGTAAGAGGAAAGACCTTTTTTCTGGTAGATTGGAAGGGGTTTGGTCCTGAGGAGAGAACGTGGGAGCCCCGGGAGAACATCCATGCCCCTCTCATCCTAGCTAAATTTCTGTCTGGCCTAAAAAAGGGGGGGCCTAAAGGGGGGGGTACTGTAGCGCTGGCGTCCCTGCCCTCTGCTAGGCAGGGACGCTGCTCCCCTCACCGCTCTGCTCCGTGCCCGGCGTCCTCTCCCCGCTCTGCTGTCAGCGCGCGTCCCTTCCCGGCCCCTGTGCTTAGGGCGCGCGCGCGCGCGCTCCCCTCCTCTTAAAGGGGCCGCGCGCGCCGCCCTAAGGAGTCCCCGGCCAATGGCCGGAGGACTTCATCATATATAAGGCACCTCCTCCAAAATGGAGGTGCCCGAGCAATGTTGTTTGCACCTGTGTCTCACCTGTGCTTCAGCCCTCAGGTCCCGTTGCCAGTTACCTGCCAGTTTCCTGCTAGTTACCTGCCAGTTACCTGCCTGATTCCTGCCTGAATACTTGTTACCTGTCTGCCAGTCTGAGGTCCGACGGTCTGCCTTACTACTCCTGTCAGTCTGTCTAAGGACCAGCCTGCCCGCTCACCTGGGAGCGCATATCAGCTACCTGCCTGCTTGCCTGAGGTCCGACGGTCTGCCTTACTACTCCGGTCAGTCTGTCTATGGACCAGCTTGCCCGCTCACCTGGGAGCGCTTCTCCGTTATCTGCCTGCTTGCCAGCCCGGAGGCTCCGTTGTCACGTGCTGTGACCACCAGCTATCTCAGAGACTCTTGCCCGCTCACCTGGGAGCGCATCTCCGTTACCTGCCTGCTTGCCAGCCCGGAGGTCCCGTTGTCACGTGCGGTGACCATCAGCTATTCCAGAGACTCTTGCCCGCTCACCTGGGAGCGCTTCTCCGTTACCTACCTGCCTGCCAGCCCGGAGGGTCCGCCGTCACGTGCCGTGACCACCTGCTATTCCAGAGACTCTCGCTTGCTCACCTGGGAGCACACATCTACCACCTGCCTGCTAGCCTACCCGGAGGCTCTGCCATCACAGGTCGTACCTACCCCTTACCCAGAGACTGCCCTGATCACTTGCCGTAACTCCCTGTCCGTTCACCCAGAGACTGCCACCCGCTCCCTTACAAGGGCCGCCCCCTTGTATAGTAGCTCAGAGGTTCCGCCTCCCGGACCCGTTACAGTCCGCCTCCCGGACCCGTTACAAGCATGCTAAAAGGAGCAGAAAAAGCAAAAAAAAATCAGAATTCCACCTTTCCAAGCAGAGAAATGACTGTTTGTGCAATGACATTATTCATTGATTTTAGCCATTGAAAACCATCCTGTTACTCATATACCAGAAATGGTTAAAGGTATTGGCTGAATGCAAATAGATAGCAGCTCACCCTTTCTGAATCTTTTTAGCATGCTAGAAGTAGCAGGAAAAAACAAAATATTTCAGATTTCCACTTTTACAAGCTGAGAAATGACTGTTTGTGCAATGACATTATTCATTGATTTTAGCAATTGAAAACCATCCAGTTACTCATATACCAGAAATGGTTGAAGGTATTGGCTGAACGCAAACAGACAGAAACTCACCCTCTTCGAATCTTCTTTAGCATGCTAAAAGGAGCAGGAAAAAGCAAAATAATTTCAGAATTCCACCTTTCCAAGCAGAGAAATGACTGTTTGTGCAATGACATTATTCATTGATTTTAGCCATGGAAAAACGTCCTGTTACTCATATACCAGAAATGGTTGAAGGTATTGGCTGAATGGAAATAGATAGCAGCTCACCCTCTTTGAATCTTCTTTAGCATGATAAAAGGAGCAGGAAAGAGCAAAAAATTTCAGAATTATACCTTTCCAAGCAGAGAAATGACTGTTTGTGCAATGACATTATTCATTGATTTTAGCCATTGAAAAACGTCCTGTTACTCATACACCAGAAATGGTTGAAGGTGTTGGCTGAACGCAAACAGATAGCTGCTCACCCTCTTTGAATCTTCTTTAGCATGCTAAAAGGAACAGGAAAAAGCAAAAAATTTCAGAATTCCACCTTTCCAAGCAGAGAAATGATTGTTTGTGCAATGACATTATTCATTGATTTTAGCCATTGAAAACCGTCCTGTTACTCATATACCAGAAATGGTTAAAGGTATTGGCTGAACGCAAAAAGATAGCAGGCCACCATCTTTGAATCTTTTTTTAGCATGATAAAAAAGGGCAGAAAAAGCAAAAAATTTCAGAATTCCACCTTTCAAAGCAAAGAAATGACTGTTTGTGCAATGACATTATTCATTGATTTTAGCCATTGAAAACCGTCCTGTTACTCATATGCCAGAATTGGTTGAAGGTATTGGCTGAAATCAAATAGGTAGCAGCTCAACCTCTTGGAATCTTCTTTAGCATGCTAAAAGGAGCAGGAAAAAGCAAAAAATTTCAGAATTCCACCTTTCCAAGCAGAGAAATGACTGTTTGTGCAATGACATTATTCATTGATTTTAGCCACTGAAAACCGTCCTGTTACTCATATACCAGAAATGGTTGAAGGTATTGGCTGAACGCAAACAGATAGCAGCTCACCCTCTTTGAATCTTCTTTAGCAATGCTAAATGGAGGAGGAAAAACCAAAAAAATACAGAATTCTACCATTCAAAGCAGAGGAATGACTGTTTGTGCGACGACATTATTCATTGATTTTAGCCATTGAAAAACGTCCTGTTACTTATACACCAGAAATGGTTGAAGGTATAGGGTGAGCACAAAAAGATAGGAGGCCACCCTCTTTGAATCTTCTTTAGTATGATAAGAAGAGCAGGAAAAAGTAAAAAAATTCAGAATTCCACCTTTCAAAGCAAAGAAATGACTGTTTGTGTATTGACATTATTCATTGATTTTAGCCTTTGAAAACCGCCTTGTTACTCATATACCAGAAATGGTTGAAGGTATTGGCTGAACGCAAACTGTTAGCAGCTCACCCTCTTTGTATCTTCTTTAGCACGCTAAAAGGAGGAGGAAAAACCAAAAAATTTCAGAATTCCACCTTTCCAAGCAGAGAAATGAATGTTTGTGTAATGACATTATTCATTCAAATTAGCTATTGAATACCGTCATTTTTCTCATATGCCAGAAATGGTTTTAAGTTATTGGCTGAATGCAACCAGATAGTAGGTCACCCTATTTGAATCTTCTTTACCATGCTAAAAGGAGCAGGAAAGAGCAAAAAATTTCAGAACTTCTCCAATCCAAGCAGAGAAATGACTGTTTGTGCAAGACTTTATTCATTGATTTTAGCCATTGAATACCGTGATTTTTTTCATATACCAGAAATGGTTTTAAGTTATTGGCTGAATGCAAACAGATAGCAGCTCACCGTTTTGAATCTTCTTTAGTATGCTAAAAGGAGCAGGAAAAAACAAAAAATTTCAGATTTCCAGCTTTAAAAGCAGAGAAATGACTGTTTGTGAAATGACATTATTCATTGATTTTAGCCATTGAAAAACGTCCTGTTACTCATATACCAGAATTCGTTGAAGTTATTGCCTGAACTCAAACAGACAGCAGCTCAGCCTCTTTGAATCTTCTTTAGCATGCTAAAAGGAGCAGGATAAAGCAAAAAAATTCAGAATTACACCTTTCCAAGCAGAGAAATGACTGTTTGTGAAATGACATAATTCCCTGATGTTAGCCATTGAATATTGTCATGTTACTCATATACCAGAACTGGTTGAAGGTATTGGCTGAACGCAAACTGATAGCAGCTCACCATCTTTGAATCTTCTTTAGCATGATAAAAAGAGCAGGAAAATGCAAAAAATTTCAGAATTCCACCTTTCAAAGCAAAGAAATGACTGTGCCATGACATTACTCATTGATTTAAGCTATTGAAAAATGTCCTGTTACTCATATACCAGAATAGGTTGAAGGTATTGGCTGAACTCAAACAGATAGCAGCTCACCCTCTTTGAATCTTCTTTAGCATGCTAAATGGAGCAGGAAAAAGCAAAAAATTTCAGAATTCCTCCTTTCCAAGCAGAGAAATGACTGCTTGTGCATTGACATTATTCATTGATTTTAGCCATTGAAAAACATCCTGTTCCTCATATACCAGAAATGGTTGAAGATATTGGCTGAACACAAACAGACAGCAACTCACCCTCTTTGAATCTTCTTTAGCATGCTAAAAGGAGGAGGAAAAGCCACAAAACTTCAGAATTCCACGTTTCAAAGCAAAGAAATGACTGTTTGTGCAATGACATTATTCATTGATTTTAGCCATTGAAAAACGTCCTGTTACTCATATACAAGAATTCGTTGAAGGTATTGGCTGAACTTAAACAGGCAGCAGCTCACTATCTTTGAATCTTCTTTAGCATGCTAAAAGTAGCAGGAAAGAGCAAAACATTTCAGAATTCCACCTTTCCAAGCAGAGAAATGACTGTTTGTGCAATGACATTATACATTGATGTTAGCCATTGAAAACCGTCATGTTACTCATATACCAGAAATGGTTGAAGGTATTGGCTTAATGCAAACAGATAGCAGCTCCCCCTCTTTGAATCTTTTTTAGCATGCTAAAAGGAGCAGGAAAAATTTAAAGATTTCAGAATTCCAGCTTTCCAAGCAGAGAATTGACTGTTTGTGCAATGACATCATTCATTGATTTTAGACATTGAAAACCCTCCTGTTACTCATATAGCAGAAATAGTTGAAGGTATTGGCTGAATGCAAACAGATAGCAACTCACCCTCTTTGGATCTTCTTAGCATGCTAAAAGTAGCAGGGAAAAGCAAAACATTTCAGAATTCCACCTTTCCAAGCAGAGAATTGACTGTTTTGCTGTGACATTATTCATTCATTTTAGCCATTAAAAACCATCCTGTTACTCTTATGCCAGAAATGGTTGAAGTTATTGGCTGAAAGCAAACAGATAGAAGCTCACCCTCTTTGAATCTTCTTTAGCATGGTAAAAGGAGCAGGAAAAAGCAAAAAATTTCAGAATTCCACCTTTCCAAGCAAATAAAAGACTGTTTGTGCAATGACATTATTCAATGATTTTAGACATTGAAAACCGCCCTGCTACTCATATACCAGAAATGGTTGAAGGTATTGGCTTAACGTTAACAGAAAGCAGATCACCCTCTTCGAGTCTTCTTTAGCATGCTAATAGGAGCAGGAAAAAGTAAAAACATTTCAGATTTCCACCTTTTCAAGCAGAGAATGACTATTTGTGCAATGACATTATTCATTGATTTTAGCCATTGAAAAACGTCCTGTTAATCATATACCAGAAATGGTTGACGGTATTGGCTTAACGTAAACAGATAGCAGTTCACCCTCTTTGAATCTTCTTTAGCATGCTAAAAGGAGGAGGAAAAAACAAAAAATTTCAGAATTCCACCTTTCAAAGCAGAGGAATGACTGTTTGTGCAATGACATTATTCATTGATTTTAGCCATTGAAAAACGTCCTGTTACTCATATACCAGAAATGGTTGAAATTATTGGCTGAACACAAACAGATAGCAGCTCACCCTCTTTGAATCTT
Organism: Phyllobates terribilis; assembly: GCF_046119375.1. Lineage (NCBI taxonomy): Eukaryota > Metazoa > Chordata > Amphibia > Anura > Dendrobatidae > Phyllobates > Phyllobates terribilis. The sequence continues at coordinate 4,511,983 of NW_027362771.1, read as the reverse complement.
TTTTAGCATGCTAAATGGAGCAGGAAAAAGGTAAAGATTTCAGAATTCCAGCTTTCCAAGCAGAGAATTGACTGTTTGTGCAATGACATCATTCATTGATTTTAGCCATCGAAAACCGTCCTGTCACACATATACCAGAAATGGTTGAAGGTATTGGCTGAACGCAAACAGATAGCAGCTCACCCTCTTTGAATCTTCTTTAGCTTGCTAAAAGTAGCAGAAAAAAACTAAATATTTCAGATTTCCACCTTTAAAAGCAGAGAAATGACAGTTTGCGCAATGATATTATTCATTGATTTTAGAAATTGAAAAACATCCTGTTACTCATAAACCAGAAATGGTTCAAGGTGTTGGCTGAACGCAAATAGACAGCAACTCACCCTCCTTGAATCTTCTTTAGCATGCTAAAAGGTTGAGTAAAAAGCAAAATTATTTCAGAATTCCAGCTTTCCAAGCAGAGAATTGACTGTTTGTGCAATGACATTATTCATTAATTTTAGCCATTGAAAACCGTCCTGTTACTCATATAGCAGAAATGGTTAAAGGTATTGGCTGAACGCAAACAGATAGCAGACCACCCTCTTAGAATCTTCTTTAGCATGATAAAAAAGCAGGAAAAAGCAAACAATTTCAGATTTCCACCTTTCAAAGCAAAGAAATGACTGTTTGTGCAATGACATTATTCATTGATTTTAGCCCTTGAAAAACGTCCTGTTACTCATATGCCAGAAATGGTTGAAGGTATTGGCTGAACACAAAAAGATAGAAGGCCACACTCTTTGAATCTACTTTAGCATGATAAAAATAGGAGGAAAAAGCCAAAAATTTCAGAATTCCACCTTTCAAAGCAAAGAAATGACTGTTTGTGTATTGACATTATTCATTGATTTTAGCCATTGAAAACCGTCCTGTTACTCATATACTAGAATTGGTTAAAGGTAATGGCTGAACTCAAACAGAAAACACATAGCTGCTCACCCTCTTTGAATCTTCTTTAGCATGCTAAAAGGAGCAGGAAAAAGCAACAAATTTCAGAATTCCACCTTTCCAAGCAGAGAAATGACTGTTTGTGCAATGATATTATTCATTGATTTTAGCCACTGAAAACCGTCCTGTTTAGAGATGAGCGTTGTTCTACTCGAACTGTTCGCCAATCTCAAATTTGAGCTGTTTTGGGCGGTGTTCGAGCCGGTCGGTGAACACGAACAATTTGAGAAAAATTCGGCTGTTCGAGGTTATGTGCGATAACTGTTCGTGCACCAAAATCATAACTGGATTTTTTCTCAGTAATGATGAAAATTAATGTTAATACGCAGTTTGAGTGTACAGCGGGGCGGGGGGAGGGTCAGGGGATGGATCTCTGCAGGAACAATGAAGATCTCCATTTTTTTTTCTCTTTCCCGCATTTGCAGTGGGGAGGTGCAATCTGTCAGCCTATCAGCAGCGCACACACGGAGCGAAGTGCTTTTTTTCACACAAGCAAGGGCATGTGTGATTGGCAGTGTATGTCACATGTCCTTGCCCTATAAGACCAAGCCATTTTCCCCGTCGCCACCATTTTCTCACTGCTGCAGCTGCGTGTTAGACGGCACCGCTGTTGCTGTGTGCGCTATACCTCGTTAATTTCAAGCCAATTTTCGCACAAATATACAGATAGCTTGGGAGTAGGGAATAGTTGTGATTGCAGTCCTTTTAAGGACTAGGTTACAGCATTTCCTACGACTTTTATCAAGCAGGTCTGTGCTCTTAAATAGATAGATTGTGGGAGTAAAGACTAATTGTAATTGGAGTCCTTTTCAGGACTAGGTTACATCAGTTCCTATCAGTTTTTGCCAGGCAGGTCTGTGCCAGTGCTGTGCAAGTTTTTTTCACAGCATTTGGCTGAATCTAGCAAAGCTAATCCTTTTTGGCCTATTGCAGAGTGTGTTAGTCAGTGGAGTAGCCTATCTGTGTTGAAAGATATACCACCTGTGTATAGAATACCAATTTTTTTACTGCACCTAGTGATGCAAAATCTTTTGGGCATAGCATCATTCTATTAGTCCTTCTATACTGACCTCCAGCAGGTTGCAAATTGAATATAATTTTTTTCTGCATCTAGCTCTGAAAAAATATTTGGGCTTCTAGCAGTGTGTGGGACTTGGTCTATTAGTCCATCTATACTGACCTCCATCAGGTTGCAAATTAAAAATAATTTTTTTCTTCATTTAGCTCTGAAAAAATATTTGGGCTTCTAGCATGTGTGTGGGACTTGTTCTATTAGTCCTTCTATACTGACCTCCAGCAGGTTGCAAATTGAATATAATTTTTTTCTGCATCTAGCTCTGAAAAAATATTTGGGCTTCTAGCGGTGTGTGGGAATTGGTCTATTAGTCCATCTATACTGACCTCCATCAGGTTGCAAATTAAAAATAATTTTTTTCTGCATCTAGCTCTGAAAAAATATTTGGGCTTCTAGCAGTGTGTGGGACTTGGTCTATTAGTCCATCTACACTGACCTCCATCAGGTTGCAAATTAAAAATAATTTTTTTCTTCATTTATCTCTGAAAAAATATTTGGGCTTCTAGCAGCGTGTGGGACTTGTTCTATTAGTCCATCTATACTGACCTCCATCAGGTTGCAAATTAAAAATAATTTTTTTCTGCATCTAGCTCTGAAAATATATTTGGGCTTCTAGCAGTGTGTGGGACTTGGTCTATTAGTCCATCTATACTGACCTCCATCAGGTTGCAAATTAAAAATAATTTTTTTCTGCATCTAGCTCTGAAAACATATTTGGGCTTCTAGCAGTGTGTGGGACTTGGTCTATTAGTCCATCTATACTGACCTCCATCAGGTTGCAAATTGAATAAAAAAATTTTCTGCATCTAGCTCTGAAAAAATATTTGGGCTTCTAGCGGTGTGTGGGACTTGGTCTATTAGTCCATCTATACTGACCTCCATCAGGTTGCAAATTAAAAATAATTTTTTTCTGCATCTAGCTCTGAAAAAATATTTGGGCTTCTAGCAGTGTGTGGGACTTGGTCTATTAGTCCATCTATACTGACCTCCATCAGGTTGCAAATTAAAAATAATTTTTTTCTGCATCTAGCTCTGAAAAAATATTTGGGCTTCTAGCAGTGTGTGGGACTTGGTCTATTAGTCCATCTATACTGACCTCCATCAGGTTGCAAATTGAATAAAAAAATTTTCTGCATCTAGCTCTGAAAAAATATTTGGGCTTCTAGCGGTGTGTGGGACTTGGTCTATTAGTCCATCTATACTGACCTCCATCAGGTTGCAAATTAAAAATAATTTTTTTCTGCATCTAGCTCTGAAAAAATATTTGGGCTTCTAGCAGTGTGTGGGACTTGGTCTATTAGTCCATCTATACTGACCTCCATCAGGTTGCAAATTAAAAATAATTTTTTTCTTCATTTATCTCTGAAAAAATATTTGGGCTTCCAGCAGCGTGTGGGACTTGTTCTATTAGTCCATCTATACTGACCTCCATCAGGTTGCAAATTAAAAATAATTTTTTTCTGCATCTAGCTCTGAAAAAATATTTGGGCTTCTAGCAGTGTGTGGGACTTGGTCTATTAGTCCATCTATACTGACCTCTATCAGGTTGCAAATTAAAAATAATTTTTTTCTTCATTTAGCTCTGAAAAAATATTTGGGCTTCTAGCAGTGTGTGGGACTTGTTCTATTAGTCCTTCTATACTGACCTCCAGCAGGCTGCAAATTGAATATAATTTTTTTCTGCATCTAGCTCTGAAAAAATATTTGGGCTTCTAGCGGTGTGTGGGACTTGGTCTATTAGTCCATCTACACTGACCTCCATCAGGTTGCAAATTAAAAATAATTTTTTTCTGCATCTAGCTCTGAAAAAATATTTGGGCTTCTAGCAGTGTGTGGGACTTGGTCTATTAGTCCATCTATACTGACCTCCATCAGGTTGCAAATTAAAAATATTTTTTTTCTGCATCTAGCTCTGAAAAAATATTTGGGCTTCTAGCAGTGTGTGGGACTTGGTCTATTAGTCCATCTATACTGACCTCCATCAGGTTGCAAATTAAAAATAATTTTTTTCTGCATCTAACCCAGCCAATAGTTTTGGCCTAATAACACAGTTTGGCCACTCAGCTCTGCTCGGTTACCATCCATTGTTTTTTTGTGCAAACAACTCCAGAGTTGTGAATTAGTTAACCACCAAAATGAGTGGAAAAAGGCCTGCTGCTGGTGGAAAGGGGAATAGGCGTGTTGGGAAGGGGAAAAAAGGTTGTGTCCGTGGGGTAGGTGCAGAAGAAAGACCATCTTCCAGCCAAACTAAAATGTCTACTTCTTTTAGCGGACAATGTGATAAGATCCCTTTCTTACGGCCACGCCAATCACTACAAATTCCAGATGAGGCACAAAAACAGCAGGTGCTTCAACGGATATCAAGTGCTCCTTTAAGTGGGCTCTCCTCCACATCAACTTCAACATCACAAATACTCCAGTCCTCAAAGGTGTCACCCAAATCGCACTTGCTTCCTCACAGCTCCCAAATCTCCAGCTGCCCGTCTGAGTATGAGGTAGAACAGATGGTTGAGTCTGCAGAGCTGTTTACTCATACTATAGCCTGGGAATCAGAGGTCGACTCCAGCGCTTCTGTGAATCCAGACGAGGAAATGATCTGCACTGATGCCCAGAATCTTTATGAGTCGGATCCAGGACCAGACGCAGAAGGTTCTGACCATAATGTAGACCCTCATTCTGTAACTCCTGTTGGTGGAGACAATGAGGAAGACGATGATAAGACTCAAATACCTGATTGGAGCGACAACTTTAGTTTTTTGTCAGGGCAGGAACAGGTTGGCTCTGAGGACGACGGGTGTGATAACGCACAGGGTGATGATGATGAGGTCGGAGATCCCACTTACTGTCAACCCACAGTCAGCCAAGAGATGAGGTCAGCAGAGGAGGTGGAGGAAGATGCTAGTGACGACGAGGTCAGGTTGCGCCTTCCTGGACAGAGACGTAGTACTGGAAGCACGTCAACAACTGCATCCTCAAACACAACTCTGCCTCTCACCACAAGTCGTGGTGGCTCTTCAGGTCGCATGGGTGCTAAGCCTTGCATAGCCTGGGCATTTTTTCAGATCAATAAAGATGACCCAACTCGTGTTATCTGTAACATTTGTCAGCAAAAGCTAAGTAGAGGCCAAAAAATACATAGTTTGAGTACTTCATGCATGAACCGGCACATGGACATGAAGCATAAGTTGCAGTGGGAAGCTCAGTGTGCTACAATGCGGCCTAGCCGGCCGGGCCAACCACCGTCTGCCATATCTTGTGCATCCGCGGCCTCTTCATCCTCTCTGACTGGGGGGACAGCAGTCACACCTGTTTTGGGGCGCAGACCTGCCACCTCTTTACCCGCAACAGCCAGCGTGATTGGCAGGTCATCATTTTCTTTGGAGGTGGTAACACCAGCTGGTCTTGAGCGCTGTCCGACATCGATAGCACCACCTTTGGATCAAGGCAACCTAACATGTCCGCCTGCATCTTCCTCACAGACCGGCAGTTTGCCGGGGACACCCTTATCAACCCCGTCTAAGCACAATAGCCAGCCCTCGGTCCCTCAGATGTGGACAAGTAAAAGACCATTTCCTCCTAGCCATGAGAAAGCTAAGAGGTTGAATTTCACCATCTGCAAGCTCTTGGCTACAGAAATGCTGCCTTTCCGCCTGGTGGACACAGAGGATTTTCGAGACCTTATGTCCGTCGCAGTGCCCCAGTACCAGATGCCCAGTCGGCACTACTTCTCAAAGAAAGGTGTGCCTGCGCTCCACCAGCATGTCGCACACAACATCACCGCTTCTTTGAGAAACTCTGTGTGTGACAGGGTGCATTTCACCACAGACACTTGGACGAGTAGGCATGGACAGGGGCGTTACATGTCGCTGACTGGGCACTGGGTAACTATGGTGACAGCAGGACAAGGGGCTGCTGTCCAAGTCTTGCCGTCCCCACGAGTTGTGCGTCAATCCTCTTTATGTCAAAGTTCCTCCACTGCTTCTGCCTCCTCAACCTCCTCTCGGTCTTCCACCTGCACCCAAAGCCTGTCTGGTCATGCCACAAGCTTTCTAACTGCGCAGAAGGGATCCTGCACACCTCCTTACTATGCTGGCAGTAGGGCTCAACGTCATCAGGCGGTTTTTACATTGAAATGTCTGGGAAATGTGAGTCACACAGCTGAGGAGTTGTGGTCAGCTCTGGAGAACCAATTTCATGAATGGTTGTCTCCACTGGACCTGAAACCAGGGAAGGCCGTGTGCGACAATGCTGCAAACCTGGGTGCGGCCCTTCGCCGGGGCAATGTCACACACGTGCCTTGTATGGCTCACGTGTTGAACCTGGTTGTCCAGCAATTTTTAGCCCACTATCCCAGACTAGATGGCCTTCTGCAGAGGGCACGGTCGCTGTGTGCTCACTTCCGCCGTTCGCATCCCGCAGCTCAGCGACTTACATCTCTACAGAAGTCGTTGGGCCTGCCACTTCACCGGCTAAAATGCGATGTGCCTACCCGGTGGAATTCAACTCTGCACATGTTGCAGCGACTGTGGCAGCACCGACAAGCCCTGGTGCAATACGTTCTGACGTATAGCCTGGGCCAACGAGATTCAGAGGTGGGGCAAATCACGCTGGAGGAGTGGTCTCAGATCAGGGACCTATGCACCCTTCTGCACAGTTTTGAAATGGCGACGAAGATGTTTAGTGCTGACGATGCCATTATTAGCATGACTATTCCGGTGATTTACATGCTGGAGCACATGTTAAACAGAATTTGGAGTCAGGTGGTGGCACAAGAGGAGGTGGAGGAAGTAGAGGAGGAGGAGTTGTATGCGGAAGGGCTAACATCTGCAAGGTCCAGACGGTCGGCAGCACCAAGGCGGCAGGCATGTGAGGGTGGGGGAGATGGTTTTACCAGGGCGCATGGTAGCAGCCAAACTAGTGAGGAAGGTGCAGGAGCCCAGGAAGAAGTGGAGGACGAACTGATGGAAGACTCATCAGATGAGGGAGACCTTGATCACATTTCTGTTGTGCGAGGTTGGGGGGAGAGGACAGAGGAAGGAAGCATGATTGTTACCTCACCACCAACACAACAGGGACTTGGTGCTCCTGGATGCGCAACACACATGAGTGCCTTCTTGCTGCACTACCTGCAACATGACCCTCGAATTGTGAGAATTAGAAATAATCCTGACTACTGGGTTGCCACACTGTTAGATCCCCGGTACAAAAGTAAATTTGCAGAAATTATTCCTGCCATAGAAAGGGATGCACGCATGCAGGAGTATCAGCAGAGACTGTTGCAGAATCTTACATGTGCTTTTCCACAAAATACCAGTGGTGCACGTAGTGAATCTCACAGTTCCAACTTGCCAACCGTGGGACCGTCAAGTGTTCAGCACTCAAACCGTAACAGAACCACAGTATCTGGTGGTAACATCAATTTTGCGGAATCATTTCACCACTTTTTTAGCCCATCCTTTGCAAGGCCACAGGAGACAAGAAGTCTGACACATAGTCAACGCCTAGAGACGATGGTACAGGAGTATCTCCAAGTAAACATTGAAGCCACGACTGTGTCACTGGACCCTTGCTCTTTTTGGGCTTCCAATCTGGATAAATGGCCGGAGCTAGCCACTTACGCCTTGGAGATCTTGTCATGCCCCGCAGCCAGCGTTCTGTCTGAACGTGTGTTCAGCGCTGCTGGTGGTGTGCTGACAGGTAAGCGCACGCGGCTCTCCACTGATAATGTAGACAGACTCACGTTCATAAAGATGAACAAATCATGGATCCGAAACGACTTTTCTACCCCTGTGTCATCCTGGGGAGAGTAAAAGCTTGATGATTGGTTAAAATCACCCTACCAACCGTTTTAAGCTTTCAAATTACTAATCATGTTTATCTGTATCTTGACTGGAAAATAATTTGGGCTTTGTAGCAGTGTGCAGCACTGATCCTATTAGGCCATCTATAATAAGCTTCACCAGATTTAAAATTAAAAATAATTTTTAGCTGCATCTAGCCCGGAAAATAATTTTGGGGCTCCGAGATGCGCAAGACACATAAGTGCCTTCTTGTTGCACTACCTGCAGCATGACCCTCATATTGTCAGAATTTGAAGTAATCATGACTACTGGGTTGCCACACTCTTAGATCCCCCAAACTTTTCGATCAACCTTTTCATTTTAATAAAGACCAAAAAAATGGTCATTTTTGAAATTATAAGCATTAGCAGGTTGTTAGAAACTGAAATCAAACAGTTTTCAACTCAAAACTTTATTCTAGGTGATGTTACATTTTCACATAGGACCCCTTGTTCGAAAGGAGCTTCTGAACTCTCTCGTCCATTGAATTTGTCAGGTTTTGGATGGTTTCTGCTTCAATTGTTTTGCATGAGGACAGAATACCCTCCCAGAGCTGTTGCTTAGATGTGAACTGCCTCCCGCCATCTTAGACACTCCTTTTAATGATGCTCCAAAGGTTCTGAATGGGGTAGAGGTCAGGGGAGCATGGGGGTCACACCATAAGTTTGTCCCCTTTTATGCCCATATCAGCCAGAGATGCAGATGTTTTATGTGCAGCATGAGATGGTGCATTATCATGCAGAAAAATGATCTTGCTGTGAAATACACGGTTCTTCTTCTTGAACCATGGCAGGAAGTGCTGTTTGAGAAAATCCACATACATTATGGAGTTCATCTTTAGCGCCTTCAGGGATCCTAAAGGGGCCGACAATCTCTCTCCCCATGATTCCAGCCCAAAACATTACTCCACCTCCTCCTTGTTGGCGCTGTAGCCGTGTTTGCGTGGGGTGTCCATCAACCAGCCATCCTCCACTCCAGTCATCTGGACCATCGAGCACTGCATGGCACTCATCCGTGAACAAAACAGTTTTGAAATCAGTCTTCATGTAATGTTTGGCCCACTGGAGCCGTTTCTGCTTGTGTGAAGTGGATAGAGGAGGTCGACAGGATGGCGTATGCACAGCTGCAAACCTCTGAAGGACCCTGCATCTTGTTGTTCGGGGGACGTTGGAGGCACAAGCAGCTTCAAAAACTTGTCTGCTGCTATGACAAGGCTTTTTTGCCGCTGCTCTTTCAACCTGACGTAATTGCCTGTAGGAAAGAGTCCTCAATTTGCCCTTATCAGCACGCACACGTGTGTACTGTGAATCAGCTACATACTTCTTGATTGCCAAGACACTTCATCCTGATCATCGCACAATGTTGATTGTAGTCATGCCTTGACCTAAACACTCCACAATTTGTTGCTTCTCAGCAGCCGACACATCCTTTTTCTTTCCTATTTTGGCAGAAAATGTAGGCTGCTTAATAATGTGAGAGAGCCTTCTTAAGTAGTCTTGCCTTTCATTGGACACACCTGCCAAACTAATTAGCACAGGTGTCTGCAATTGCTTACAGTGATATAAAGAGCCCTGACACACATCACCATCAATGAGTTTAACTGACAAACAAACAAATTCTTCCCTTATCACTCCTAAACACTTTTTGCATAATAATTTGGAACGCGGTGTACATGTGCTTTTCCACAAAACACCAGTGGTTCACGTAGTGAATCTTACAGTTCTAACTTGCCAACCGTGGTCTGTATGGAATTGTTCAATAAAGGGCCCAAAATTAAGATAACATAGATGGGAGAGGTCTCTATGAATAGGAATTCCTAAGTATTTGATACCCTGTGAGGGCCAGGCAAAGGGAAAGTTGGACTGGATGGAATCCTATATGGATTTAGGGAGGGAGACATCGAGGGCCTCAGACTTCACTGCATTGATTTTAAAATTTTACCATGTAACAAAGTGATCTATTTCAGCCATAACAGCAGGGATGGATATATGTGATTGAGTGATATATACTAGGACATCATCAGCAAATAGAGAGCACTTGTACTCGGTGCCTCCCACCTCAATCCACCTAATATTGGGGTTATGGCGAATTGATGAGAGCAGGTGCTCCGTCACTAGGATGTATAAGAGAGGGGACAGAGGACATCCCTGCCTTGTCCCATTGGTGATTGTGAAAGGTGATGAAAATGTTCTGACGCACCCCCTGGGCCTTGGGACACCCGGAGCCGGACCCTTTTTGGTGGATGCTGGTGGTTGTAGTCTTCGTGGCGGCGATCCGGTTCCGTGGCTCAGGGCGGTCAAACCAGTGGCGGAACTATTTATGTGGTTTTGATGTTTAAATGTCCGACTACGCCACCCGTGGATTGCGGTCAGAGTGAACCGCCGCTACAGGGCAGACCGCTAAGGCTGGTGTTGTGGGTGCAGCAGAGCGTAGCATAACTCCCCACGGGAGGAGTATAGCCTCAGGGCAGTGTATGCGGAGGATGGGGGTGATGGTGCAGGGCAGCAGCAGTAACGACACGGAGTCAGTGATGCAGTTCAGGGCCTTTACTCACAGTTCTTATTATCCAGACCACGTCTGCAGGTAACGGCTGCCCACGTCGTACTGTGCTCACCAGGTGAGGGGCTCAGACAACTCCCAGATAACTTTGGAGCGCTTCACAGGACCCCCTTTGTGTGTCCTTTGTCTGGCCTTTCTTACCAACACTTCTGTCCGGCTGCCTCGGGCCTCCTCTTGGTAAACTTGGCGCCAGTTTCCCTGACCCTATGTGGTGCCTTCCTAGCGGGTGGAGCAAGGGGCTGCGCCACATAAAATGTCAGAGCCTCCGGTTTCTAGCTGAGGGTCGTTTCCTGCCTCCACTAGTTCGGGGACCGGTCTCCCCCTTTGGCCTGACCCCTCCACGCAGGTGGATTCGGGCGTGCGGTGGCGACTCGCCCGTCCGCACCCCTGGGATCCCTTCATTCCTCGCTCCTGGAGCCTTCTCCGCTCCTCTTCCTTCCTTCTCCCTCTTGCAGGCCTGGGCCTCTGTTACTAGGCCCGCCTCCGGAGCAGAGCTCATGCAGAGCCCCTGCTCCCTGCCACTTCTGCTCAGACTTCTCTGCACTGAACTAAGATGGTGCCCACCTTTTATACTCCCTTCTCAATGCACCCAGGAACTGCTTCCTCCCTGCTCCTGCACTGCAGGATTCCCCTTCCTCAGTGTTCCCTCCCCCCACTCCAGCCAGGGACAGGGACTGTCGTGCCCATCTCAGGGGCATATTGGTCGCCCTGCCCCACGGCAATGTGGTGTAATGCATGCAGGTGTCTGGTCCTGATCCACACTCCATCCTTATCTGAGAGTGAGATATCACACCTCTGGGTGAGGTGCAATACGTCTGTAGCAACCGAGCCCTCGGTGCTACAGTTCCATTTATCTTCAGCCTAGGTGACGTATTGTGATACAGGGCCGTGATTTTGGCTATAAAAGGGTCCCCTAGACCCCTACCCCAAGTTTTTTAAGAGAATCATATATGGCGTGCCAGGAGACTCTATGGAATGCTTTCTCAGCATCCAACGAGAGTATCTACTTACAAATTTTTAACTGCATCTAGCCCAGGAAATACTTTGTGCCTAGTAGCAGTGTCTGCTAGTCAGCGGATTATCCCGGCTGTTAAGCAAGCTACACCACCTGTAGTTTGGACACTTAATTTTTTCAAAGGAAATGCTTCGGGACCACGGGATACTCAGTGAAGAGCATCAGGAGGCACCCCAAGGCATAGGGGCTGGGACTGGCACTAGGATGCCTTGCGGTGGACAGCCGAGCTCGATCCTTATAAAAGCTTTTTAACTGCAGCAGCTTTAGTGGACGCTACTGGAGCTGGAATTACGCCGCTGCTGGCATGAGACTTGCCCTCCAATAGATCCTTGTAAATGGATTTAAAGTGTATTCATTCAAATTAGAGGGACAATTTAAATTAAAAAGCTTAGAGCTGCCTCCACCACAGGGGGGCTCTCTCGACCCACCAGCGGACAGGCACCAGTATTGGGAGAGGGGGGCTGGTCGTCAGGGTTCACCGCGGCTCTGGCACAAACCCGGCGACACGGAGGTGGCACGGGCAGGAGCGGACTGGCCGTCTCGGCTTCTCACTTTTTGGATTTTAGAAGGGCATGACATGCCTATATCTGTGTCTCCCCCTCCACCTCTTTTCTTTTCGCATGACTATATGTACTTGTCACTTTTCCATGTGTTAGTTGTGTCTTCTGAGCAGTTTGTCAGCTTTTGGACACCTTTGAAGGTGTTTTCTATGTGTTTCTATGTGTTTTTGTTTGCCTGCCATTGGTTTTAACGGTGTTCGAAGGTGTTCGACGAACAGTTCGACGAACAGTTCGGCGAACACACGGGTGTTCGACGAACCGAACCGAACTCGAACACTACGGGGGTGGCTCAACACTAGTCCTGTTACTCATATACCAGAAATGGTTGAAGGTATTGGCTGAACGCAAACAGATAGCAGCTCACCCTCTTTGAATCTTCTTTAGCAATGCTAAATGGAGGAGGAAAAACCAAAAAAATTCAGAATTCTACCATTCAAAGCAGAGGAATGACTGTTTGTGCGACGACATTATTCATTGATTTTAGCCATTGAAAAACGTCCTGTTACTTATACACCAGAAATGGTTGAAGGTATAGGGTGAGCACAAAAAGATAGGAGGCCACCCTCTTTGAATCTTCTTTAGTATGATAAGAAGAGCAGGAAAAGGTACAAAAATTCAGAATTCCACCTTTCAAAGCAAAGAAATGACTGTTTGTGTATTGACATTATTCATTGATTTTAGCCTTTGAAAACCGCCTTGTTACTCATATACCAGAAATGGTTGAAGGTATTGGCTGAACGCAAACTGTTAGCAGCTCACCCCCTTTGTATCTTCTTTAGCATGCTAAAAGGAGGAGGAAAAACCAAAAAATTCCAGAATTCCACCTTTCCAAGCAGAGAAATGAATGTTTGTGTAATGACATTATTCATTCAAATTAGCTATTGAATACCGTCATTTTTCTCATATACCAGAAATGGTTTTAAGCTATTGGCTGAATGCAACCAGATAGTAGGTCACCCTATTTGAATCTTCTTTAGCATGCTAAAAGGAGCAGGAAAGAGCAAAAAATGTCAGAACTCCTCCAATCCAAGCAGAGAAATGACTGTTTGTGCAAGACTTTATTCATTGATTGTAGCCATTGAATACCGTGATTTTTTTCATATACCAGAAATGGTTTTAAGTTATTGGCTGAATGCAAACAGATAGCAGCTCACCCTTTTGAATCTTCTTTAGCATGCTAAAAGGAGCAGGAAAAAGCAAAATAAATTCAGAATTCTATCTTTCCAAGCAGAGAAATGACTGCTTGTGCATTGACATTATTCATTGATTTTAGCCATTGAAAAACATCCTGTTCCTCATATACCAGAAATGGTTGAAGGCATTGGCTGAACACAAACAGACGGCAACTCACCCTCTTTGAATCTTCTTTAGCATGCTAAAAGGAGGAGGAAAAGCCACAAAACGTCAGAATTCCACCTTTCAAAGCAAAGAAGTGACTGTTTGTGCAATGACATTATTCATTGATTTTAACCATTGAAAAACGTCCTGTTACTCATATACCAGAATTCGTTGAAGTTATTGCCTGAACTCAAACAGACAGCAGCTCAGCCTCTTTGAATCTTCTTTAGCATGCTAAAAGGAGCAGGATAAAGCAAAAAAATTCAGAATTCCACCTTTCCAAGCAGAGAAATGACTGTTTGTGAAATGACATAATTCCCTGATGTTAGACAATGAATATTGTCATGTTACTCATATACCAGAACTGGTTGAAGGTATTGGCTGAACGCAAACTGATAGCAGCTCACCTCTTTGAATCTTCTTTAGCATGATAAAAAGAGTAGGAAAATGCAAAAAATTTCAGAATTCCACCTTTCAAAGCAAAGAAATGACTGTGCCATGACATTACTCATTGATTTAAGCTATTGAAAAAAGTCCTGTTACTCATATACCAGAATTGGTTGAAGGTATTGGCTGAACTCAAACAGATAGCAGTTCACCCTCTTTGAATCTTCTTTAGCATGCTAAAAGGAGGAGGAAAAAACAAAAAATTTCAGAATTCCACCTTTCAAAGCAGAGGAATGACTGTTTGTGCAATGACATTATTCATTGATTTTAGCCATTGAAAAACGTCCTGTTACTCATATACCAGAAATGGTTGAAGGTATTGGCTGAACACAAACAGATAGCAGCTCACCCTCTTTGAATCTTTTTTAGCATGCTAAATGGAGCAGGAAAAAGGTAAAGATTTCAGAATTCCAGCTTTCCAAGCAGAGAATTGACTGTTTGTGCAATGACATCATTCATTGATTTTAGCCATTGAAAACCGTCCTGTCACACATATACCAGAAATGGTTGAAGGTATTGGCTGAACGCAAACAGATAGCAGCTCACCCTCTTTGAATCTTCTTTAGCTTGCTAAAAGTAGCAGAAAAAAACTAAATATTTCAGATTTCCACCTTTAAAAGCCGAGAAATGACAGTTTGCGCAATGATATTATTCATTGATTTTAGCCATTGAAAAACATCCTGTTACTCATAAACCAGAAATGGTTCAAGGTGTTGGCTGAACGCAAATAGACAGCAACTCACCCTCTTTGAATCTTCTTTAGCATGCTAAAAGGATGAGTAAAAAGCAAAATTATTTCAGAATTCCACCTTTCCAAGCAGAGAAATGACTGTTTGTGCAATGACATTATTCATTGATTTTAGCCATTGAAAAACGTCATGTTACTCATATACCAGAAATGGTTGAAGATATTGGCTGAACACAAAGAGATAGTAGCTCACCCTCTTTGAATCTTCTTTAGCATGCCAAAAGGAGAAGGAAAAAGCAAAAAAAAAATCAGAATTCCACCTTTCCAAGCAGAGAAATGACTGTTTGTGCAATGACATTATTCATTGATTTTAGCCATTGAAAACCGTCCTGTTACTCATATACCAGAAATGGTTAAAGGTTTTGGATGAACACAAAAAGATAGCAGGCAACCCTCTTTGAATCTTCTTTAGCATGAAAAAAAGAGCAGGAAAAAGCAAAAAATTTCAGAATTCCAGCTTTCAAAGCAAAGAAATGACTGTTTGTGCAATGACATTATTCATTGATTTTAGCCATTGAAAAAGGTCCTGTTACTCATATAACAGAATTGTTTGAAGGTATTGGCTGAACTCAAACAGATAGCAGCTCACCCTCTTTGAATCTTCTTTAGCATGCTAAAAGGAACAGGAAAAAGCAAAAAATTTTAGAAATCCACCTTTCCAAGCAGAGAAATGACTGTTTGTGCATTGACATTATTCATTGATTTTGGCCATTGAAAACCGTTCTGTTACTCATATACCAGAAATGGTTGAAGGTATTGGCTGAACGCAAACTGATAGCAGCTCACCCTCTTTGCATCTTCTTTAGCATTCTAAAAGGAGGAGGAAAAAACAAAAAATTTCAGAATTCCACCATTCAAAGCAGAGGAATGACTGTTTGTGCAATGACATTATTCATTGATTTTAGCCATTGAAAAACGTCCTGTTACTTGTATACCAGAAATGGTTGAAGGTATAGGGTGAGCACAAAAAGATAGGAAGCCAAACTCTTTGAATCTTCTTCAGCATGATAAAAAGAGCATGAAAAAGCAAAAAATGACTGTTTGTGCAATGACATTATTCATTGATTTTAGCCATTAAAAAACATCCTGTTACTCACATACCAGAAATGGTTGAAGGTATTGGCTGAACGCAAACTGATAGCAGCTCACCCTCTTTGAATCTTCTTTAGCATGCTAAAAGGAGCAGGAAAAAGCAAAACATTTCAGAAATCCACCTTTCCAAGCACAGAAATGACTGTTTGTGCAATGACATTATTTATTGATTTTTGCCATTGAAAACCATCCTGTTACTCATATATCAGAAATGGTTGAAGGTATTGGCTGAACGCAAAGAGATAGCAGCTCACCCTCTTTGAATTTTCTTTAGCATGCTAAAAGGAGCTGGAAAAAGCAAAAAATTTCAGATTTCAACCTTTCCAAGCAGACAAATGACTGTGCAATGACATTATTCATTGATTTTAGCCATTGAAAACCATCCTGTTACTCATATACCAGAAAAGGTTGAAGGTATTGGCTGAACGCAAGCAGATAGCTGCTCTCCCTTTTGAATCTTCTTTAGCATGCTAAAAGGAGCAGGAAAAAGCAAAAAAATTCAGAAATCCTTCTTCCAAGCAGAGAAATGACTGTTTGTGCAATGACATTATTCATTGATTTTAGCCATTGAAAACCGTCCTGTTACTCATATACCAGTATTGGTTAAAGGTAATGGCTGAACTCAAACAGAAAACAGATAGCTGCTCACCCTCTTTGAGTCTTCTTTAGCATGCTAAAAGGAGCAGGAAAAAGCAAAACATTTCTGAATTACACCTTTCCAAGCAGAGAAATGACTGTTTGTGCAATGACATTATTCACTGATTTTAGCCACTGAAAACCGTCCTGTTACTCATATACCTGAAATGGTTGAAGGTATTGGCTGAACACAAACAGATAGCAGCTCACCCTCTTGGAATCTTCTTTAGCAATGCTAAAAGGAGGCGGAAAAAACAAAAAAATTCAGAATTCCACCATTCAAAGCAGAGGAATGACTGTTTGTGCAATGACATTATTCATTGATTTTAGCCATTGAAAAACGTCCTGTTACTTATACACCAGAAATGGTTGAAGGTATAGGGTGAGCACAAAAAGATAGGAGGCCACCCACTTTGAATCTTCTTTAGTATGATAAGAAGAGCAGGAAAAAGCAAAAAAATTCAGAATGACTGTTTGTGTAATGACATTATTCATTCAATTTAGCTATTGAATACCGTCATTTTTCTCATATACCAGAAATGTTTTTAAGTTATTGGCTGAATGCAACTAGATAGTAGCTCACCCTATTTGAATCTTCTTTAGCATGCTAAAAGGAGAAGGAAAGAGCAAAAAATTTATTTCAGAACTCCTCCTTTCCAAGCAGAGAAATGACTGTTTGTGCAAGACATTATTCATTGATTTTAGCCATTGAATACCGTGATTTTTTTCATATACCAGAAATGGTTTTAAGTTATTGGCTGAATGCAAACAGATAGCAGCTCACCCTCTTTGAATCTTCTTTAGCATGCTAAAAGGAGCAGGAAAAAACAAAAAACTTCAGATTTCCACCTGTAAAAGCAGAGAAATGACTGTTTGTGCAATGACATTAATCATTGATTTTAGCCATTGAAAAACATCCTGTTCCTCATATACCAGAAATGGTTGAAGGTATTGGCTGAACACAAACAGACAGCAACTCACCGTCTTTGAATCTTCTTTAGCATGCTAAAAGGAGCAGGAAAAAGCCAAATAATTTCAGAATTCCACCTTTCCAAGCAGAGAAATGACTGTTTGTGCAATGACATTATTCAATGATTTAAGCCATTGAAAAATGTCCTGTTACTCATATTCCAGAATTCGTTGAAGGTATTGCCTGAACTGAAACAGACAGCAGCTCACCCTCTTTGAATCTTCATAAGCATGCTAAAAGGAGCAGGATAAAGCAAAAAATTTCAGAATTCCACCTTTCCAAGCAGAGAAATGACTGTTTGTGAAATGACATAATTCACTGATGTTAGCCATTTAAAATTGTCATGTTACTCATATACCAGAACTGGTTGAAGGTATTGGCTGAACGCAAACTGATAGCAGCTCACCCTCTTTGAATCTTCTTTAGCATGATAAAAAGAGCAGGAAAATGCAAAAAATTTCAGAAATCCACCTTTCCAAGCAGAGAAATGACAGTTTGCGCAATGATATTATTCATTGATTTTAGCCATTGAAAAACATCCTGTTACTCATAAACCAGAAATGGTTCAAGGTGTTGGCTGAACGCAAATAGTCAGCAACTCACCCTCTTTGAATCATCTTTAGCATGCTAAAAGGATGAGTAAAAAGCAAAATTATTTCAGAATTCCACCTTTCCAAGCAGAGAAATGACTGTTTGTGCAATGACATTATTCATTGATTTTAGCCATTGAAAAGCATCCTGTTACTTATATACCAGAAATGGTTGAAGATATTGGCTGAACACAAAGAGATAGTAGCTCACCCTCTTTGAATCTTCTTTAGCATGCCAAAAGGAGAAGGAAAAAGCAAAAAAAATTCAGAATTCCACCTTTCCAAGCAGAGAAATGACTGTTTGTGCAATGACATTATTCATTGATTTTAGCCATTGAAAACCGTCCTGTTACTCATTTACCAGAAATGGTTATAGGTATTGGCTGAACGCAAACAGATAGCAACCACCCTCTTAGAATCTTCTTTAGCATGATAAAAAAGCAGGAAAAAGCAAATAATTTCAGATTTCCACCTTTCAAAGCAAAGAAATGACTGTTTGTACAATGACATTATTCATTGATTTTAGCCATTAAAAAACATCCTGTTACTCATATACCAGAATTGGTTGAAGGTCTTGGCTGAAATCAAACAGATAGCAGCTCACCCTCTTTGAATCTTCTTTAGCATGCTAAAAGGAGCAGGAAAATACAAAAAATTTCAGAAATCCACCTTTCCAAGCAGAGAAATGACTGTTTGTGCAATGACATTATTCATTGATTTTAGCCATTGAAAACCATCCTGTAACTCATATACTAGAAATGGTTGAAGGCTTTGGATGAACACAAAAAGATAGCAGGCCACCCTCTTTGAATCTTCTTTAGCATGAAAAAAAGAGCAGGAAAAAGCAAAAAATTTCAGAATTCCAGCTTTCAAAGCAAAGAAATGACTGTTTGTGCAATGACATTATTCATTGATTTTAGCCATTGAAAAAGGTCCTGTTACTCATATACCAGAAATGGTTGAAGGTATTGGCTGAACGCAAACTGATAGCAGCTCACCCTCTTTGCATCTCCTTTAGCATTCTAAAAGGAGGAGGAAAAAACAAAAAATTTCAGAATTCCACCATTCAAAGCAGAGGAATGACTTTTTGTGCAATGACATTATTCATTGATTTTAGCCAATGAAAAACGTCCTGTTACTTATATACCAGAAATGGTTGAAGGTATAGGGTGAGCACAAAAAGATAGGAAGCCACCCTCTTTGAATCTTCTTCAGCATGATAAAAAGAGCATGAAAAAGGAAAAAATTTCAGAATTCCACCTTTCAAAGCAAAGAAATGACTGTTTGTGCAATGACATTATTTATTGATTTTAGCCATTGAAAACCGTCCTGTTACTCATATATCAGAAATGGTTGAAGGTATTGGCTGAACGCAAACAGCAGCTCACCCTCTTTGAATCCTCTTTAGCATGCTAAAAGGAGCTGGAAAAAGCAAAAAATTTCAGATTTCCACCTTTCCAAGCAGACAAATGACTGTTTGTGCAAAGACATTATTCATTGATTTTAGCCATTGAAAACCATCCTGTTACTCATATACCAGAAACGGTTGAAGGTATTGGCTGAACGCAAACAGATAGCAGCTCTCCCTTTTGAATCTTCTTTAGCATGCTAAAAGGAGCAGGAAAAAGCAAAAAAATTCAGAAATCCTTCTTCCAAGCAGAGAAATGACTGTTTGTGCAATGACAATATTCATTGATTTTAGCCATTGAAAACCATCCTGTAACTCATATTCTAGAAATGGTTGAAGGTTTTGGATGAACACAAAAAGATAGCAGGCCAACCTCTTTGAATCTTCTTTAGCATGAAAAAAAGAGCAGGAAAAAGCAAAAAATTTCAGAATTCCACATTTCAAAGCAAAGAAATGACTGTTTGTGTATTGACTTTATTCATTGATTTTAGCCATTGAAAACCGTCCTGTTACTCATATACCAGTATTGGTTTAAGGTAATGGCTGAACTCAAACAGAAAACAGATAGCTGCTCACCCTCTTTGAATCTTCTTTAGCATGCTAAAAGGAGCAGGAAAAGGCAAAAAATTTCTGAATTCCACCTTTCCAGGCAGAGAATTGACTGTTTGTGCAATGACATTATTCACTGATTTTAGCCACTGAAAACCGTCCTGTTACTCATATACCAGAAATGGTTGAAGGTATTGGCTGAACACAAACAGATAGGAGGCCACCCTCTTTGAATCTTCTTTAGTATGATAAGAAGAGCAGGAAAAAGCAAAAAAATTCAGAATTCCACCTTTACAAGCAGAGAAATGACTGTTTGTGTAATGACATTATTCATTCAATTTAGCTATTGAATACCGTCATTTTTCTCATATACCAGAAATGGTTTTAAGTTATTGGCTGAATGCAACCAGATAGTAGCTCACCCTATTTGAATCTTCTTTAGCATGCTAAAAGGAGCAGGAAAGAGCAAAAAATTTCAGAACTCCTCCTTTCCAATCAGAGAAATGACTGTTTGTGCAAGACATTATTCATTGATTTTAGCGATTGAATACCGTGATTTTTTTCATATACCAGAAATGGATTTAAGTTATTGGCTGAATGCAAACAGATAGCAGCTCACCCTCTTTGAATCTTCATTAGCATGCTAAAAGGAGCAGGAAAAAACAAAAAATTTCAGATTTCCACCTTTAAAGGCAGAGAAATGACTGTTTGTGCAATGACATTATTCATTGATTTTAGCCATTGAAAAACATCCTGTTCCTCATATACCAGAAATGGTTGAAGGTATTGGCTCAACACAAACAGACAGCAACTCACCGTCTTTGAATGTTCTTTAGCATGCTAAAAGGAGCAGGAAAAAGAAAAATAATTTCAGAATTCCACCTTTCCAAGCAGAGAAATGACTGTTTGTGCAATGACATTATTCATTGATTTAAGCCATTGAAAAATGTCCTGTTACTCATATACCAGAATTCGTTGAAGGTATTGCCTGAACTGAAACAGACAGCAGCTCACCCTCTTTGAATCTTCTTTAGCATGCTAAAAGGAGCAGGATAAAGCAAAAAATTTCAGAATTCCACCTTTCCAAGCAGAGAAATGACTGTTTGTGAAATGACATAATTCCCTGATGTTAGCCATTGAAAATTGTCATGTTACTCATATACCAGAACTGGTTGAAGGTATTGGCTGAGCGCAAACTGATAGCAGCTCACCCTCTTTGAATCTTCTTTAGCATGATAAAAAGAGCAGGAAAATGCAAAAAAATTAAGAATTCCACCTTTCAAAGCAAAGAAATGATTGTTTGCGCCATGATATTATTCATTGATTTTAGCTTTTGAAAAAAGTCCTGTTCCTCATATACCAGAAATGGTTGAAGGCATTGGCTGAACACAAACAGACAGCAACTCACCCTCTTTGAATCTTCTTTAGCATGCTAAAAGGAGCAGGAAAAAGCAAAAAAATTCTGAATTCCTCCTTTCCAATCAGAGAAATGACTGTTTGTGCAATGACATAATTCATTGATTTTAGCCATTGAAAACCGTCCTGCTACTCATATACCAGAAAAGGTTGAAGGTATTGGCTGACAGCAAACGGATAGCAGCTCACCCTCTTGGAATCTTCTTTAGGATGCTAAAAGGAGGAGAAAAAGGCACAAAACTTCAGAATTCCACCTTTCAAAGCAAAGAAATGGCATTATTCATTGATTTTAGCCATTGAAAAACGTCCTGTTACTCATATACCAGAATTCGTTGAAGGTATTGGTTGAACTCAAACAGGCAGCAGCTCAATATCTTTGAATCTTATTTAGCATGCTAAAAGGAGCAGGAAAGAGCAAAACATTTCAGAATTCCACCTTTCCAAGCAGAGAAATGACTGTTTGTGCAATGACATTATACATTGATGTTAGCCATTGAAACCGTCATGTTACTCATATACCAGAAATGGTTAAAGGTATTCGCTGAATGCAAACAGATAGCAGCTCCCCCTCTTTGAATCTTTTTTAGCATGCTTAAAGGAGCAGGAAAAAGGTAAAGATTTCAGAATTCCAGCTTTCCAAGCAGAGAATTGACTGTTTGTGCAATGACATCATTCATTGATTTTAGACATTGAAAACCCTCCTGTTACTCATATAGCAGAAATAGTTGAAGGTATTGGCTGAATGCTAACAGATAGCAGCTCACCCTCTTTGGATCTTCTTAGCATGATAAAAGAAGCAGGAAAAAGCAAAACATTTCAGAATTCCACCTTTCCAAGCAGAGAATTGACTGTTTGCAATGACATTATCCATTCATTTTAGCCATTAAAAACCATCCTGTTACTCTTATGCCAGAAATGGTTGAAGGTATTGGCTGAACGCAAACAGAATGCAGCTCACCCTCTTTGAATCTTCTTTAGCATGCTAAAAGTAGCAGGAAAAAACAAAATATTTCAGATTTCCACCTTTAAAAGCAGAGAAATGACAGTTTGTGCAATGACATTATTCATTGATTTTAGCCATTGAAAAATGTCATGTTACTCATATACCAGAAATGGTTGAAGATATTGGCTGAACGCAAACAGATAGCAGCTCACCCTCTTTGAATCTATTTTAGCATGCCAAAAGGAGAAGGAAAAAGCAAAAAAAATCAGAATTCCACCTTTCCAAGGAGAGAAATGACTGTTTGTGCAATGACGTTATTCATTGATTTTAGCCATTGAAAACCGTCCTGTTAGTCATATACCAGAAATGGTTGAAGGTATTGGCTGAACACAAAAAGATAGCAGCTCACCCTCTTTGCATCTTCTTTAGCATTCTAAAAGGAGGAGGAAAAACCAAAAAATTTCAGAATTCCACCATTCAAAGCAGAGGAATGACTGTTTGTGCAATGACATTATTCATTGATTTTAGCGATTGAAAAACGTCCTGTTACTCATATACCATAAATGGTTGAAGGTATAGGGTGAGCACAAAAATATAGGATGCCACCCTCTTTGAATCTTCTTTAGCATGATAAAAAGAGCATGAAAAAGCAAAATATTTCAGAATTCCACCTTTCAAAGCAAGGAAATGACGGTTTGTGCAATGACATTATTCATTGATTTTAGCCATTGAAAACCGTCCTGTCACTCATATACCAGAAATGGTTGAAGGTATTGGCTGAACGCAAACAGATAGCGGCTCACCCTCTTTCCATCTTCTTTATCATGCTAAAAGTAGCAGGAAAAAAGAAAATATTTCAGATTTCCACCTTTAAAAGCAGAGAAATGACAGTTTGCGCAATGATATTATTCATTGATTTTAGCCATTGAAAAACATCCTGTTACTCATATACCAGAAATGGTTCAAGGTGTTGGCTGAACGCAAATAGACAGCAAATCACCCTCTTTGAATCTTCTTTAGCATGCTAAAAGGAGCAATAAAAAGCAAAATAATTTCAGAATTCCACCTTTCCAAGCAGAGAAATGACTGTTTGTGAATTGACTTTATTCATTGATTTTAGCCGTTGAAAAATGTCCTGTTCCTCATATACCAGAAATGGTTGAAGGTATTGGCTGAACGAAAACAGACAGCAACTCACCGTCTTTGAATCTTCTTTAGCATGATAAAAGGAGCAGGAAAAAGCAAAATAATTTCAGAATTCCAACTTTCCAAGCAGAGAAATGACTGTTTGTGCAATGACATTATTCATTGATTTAAGCCATTGAAAAACGTCCTGTTACTCATATACCAGAATTCGTTGAAGGTATTGGCTGAACGCAAACTGATAGCAGCTCACCCTCTTTGAATCTTCTTTAGCATGCTAAAAGGAGCAGGAAAAAGCAAAACATTTCAGAAATCCACCTTTCCAAGCAGAGAAATGACTGTTTGTGCAATGACATTATTTATTGATTTTAGCCATTGAAAAATGTCCTGTTACTCATATATCAGAAATGGTTGAAGGTATTGGCTGAACGCAAACAGATAGCAGCTCACCCTCTTTGAATCTTCTTTAACATGCTAAAAGGAGCTGGAAAAAGCAAAAAAAATCTGATTTCCACCTTTCCAAGCAGAAAAATGACTGTTTGTGCAATGACATTATTCATTGATTTTAGCCATTGAAAACCATCCTGTTACTCATATACCAGAAACGGTTGAAGGTATTGGCTGAACGCAAACAGATAGCAGCTCACCCTTTTGAATCTTCTTTAGCATGCTAAAAGAAGCAGGAAAAAGCAAAAAATTTCAGAATTCCTCCTTTCCAAGGAGAGAAATGACTGCTTGTGCATTGACATTATTCATTGATTTTAGCCATTGAAAACCATCCTGTAACTCATATTCTAGAAATGGTTGAAGGTTTTGGGTGAACACAAAAAGATAGCAGGCCACCCTCTTTGAATCTTCTTTAGCATGAAAAAAAGAGCAGGAAAAAGCAAAAAATTTCAGAATTCCACCTTTCAAAGTAAAGAAATGACTGTTTGTGCAATGACATTATTCATTGATTTTAGCCATTGAAAAAGGTCCTGTTACTCATATAAAAGAATTGTTTGAAGGTATTGGCTGAACTCAAACAGATAGCAGCTCACCCTCTTTGAATCTTCTTTAGCATGCTAAAAGGAGCAGGAAAAAGCAAAACATTTCAGAAATCCACCTTTCCCAACTGAGAAATGACTGTTTGTGCAATGACATTATTTATTGATTTTAGCCATTGAAAACCATCCTGTTACTCATATATCAGAAAAGGTTGAAGGTATTGGCTGAAGGCAAACTGATAGCAGCTCACCCTCCTTGTATCGTCTTTAGCATGCTAAAAGGAGTAGGAAAAAGCAAAAAATTTCAGATTTCCACCTTTCCAAGCAGAGAAATGACTGTTTGTGTAATGACATTATTCATTCAATTTAGCTATTGAGTACCGTCATTTTTCTCATATACCAGAAATGGTTTTAAGTTATTGGCTGAATGCAACCAGATAGTAGCTCACCCTATTTGAATCTTCTTTAGCATGCTAAAAGGAGCAGGAAAGAGCAAAAAATTTCAGAACTCCTCCTTTCCAAGCAGAGAAATGACTGCTTGTGCAAGACATTATTCATTGATTTAGCCATTGAATACCGTGATTTTTTTCATATACCAGAAATGGTTTTAAGTTATTGGCTGAATGCAAACAGATAGCAGCTCACCCTCTTTGAATCTTCTTTAGCATGCTAAAAGGAGCAGGAAAAAACAAAAAATTTCAGATTTCCACCTTTAAAAGCAGAGAAATGACTGTTTGTGCTATGACATTATTCATTGATTTTAGTCATTGAAAAACATCCTGTTCCTCATATACCAGAAATGGTTGAAGGTATTGGCTGAACGAAAACAGACAGCAACTCACCGTCTTTGAATGTTCTTTAGCATGCTAAAAGGAGCAGGAAAAAGCAAAATAATTTCAGAATTCCACCTTTTCAAGCAGAGAAATGACTGTTTGTGCAATGACATTATTCATTGATTTAAGCCACTGAAAAACATCCTGTTCCTCATATACCAGAAATGGTTGCAGGTATTGCCTGAACTCAAACAGACAGCAGCTCACCCTCTTTGAATCTTCTTTAGCATGATAAAAAGAGCAGGAAAATGCAAAAAATTTCAGAATTCCACCTTTCAAAGCAAAGAAATGACTGTTTGTGCCATGATATTATTCATTGATTTTAGCTATTGAAAAAAGTCCTGTTACTCATATACCAGAATAGGTTGAAGGTATTGGCTGAACTCAAACAGATAGCAGCTCACCCTCTTTGAATCTTCTTTAGCATGCTAAAAGGAGCAGGAAAAAGCAAAAAATTTCAGAATTCCTCCTTTCCAAGGAGAGAAATGACTGCTTGTGCATTGACATTATTCATTGATTTTAGCCATTGAAAAACATCCTGTTCCTCATATACCAGAAATGGTTGAAGGCATTGGCTGAACACAAACAGACAGCAACTCACCCTCTTTGAATCTTCTTTAGCATGCTAAAAGGAGCAGGAAAAGCCACAAAACTTCAGAAGTCCACCTTTCAAAGCAAAGAAATGACTGTTTGTGCAATGAAATTATTCATTGATTTTAGCCATTGAAAAACGTCCTGTTACTCATATACCAGAATTTGTAGAAGGTATTGGCTGAACTCAAACAGGCAGCAGCTCACTATCTTTGAATATTATTTAGCATGCTAAAAGGAGCAGGAAAGAGCAAAACATTTCAGAATTCCACCTTTCCAAGCAGAGAAATGACTGTTTGTGCAATGACATTATACATTGATGTTAGCCATTGAAAACCGTCATGTTACTCATATACCAGAAATGGTTGAAGGTATTGGCTTAATGCAAACAGATAGCAGCTCCCCCTCCTTGAATCTTTTTTAGCATGCTAAAAGGAGCAGGATCAAGCTAAAGATTTCAGAATTCCAGCTTTCCAAGCAGAGAATTGACTGTTTGTGCAATGACATCATTCATTGATTTTAGACATTGAAAACCCTCCTGTTACTCATATAGCAGAAATAGTTGAAGGTATTGGCTGAATGCAAACAGATAGCAGCTCACCCTCTTTGGATCTTCTTAGCATGCTAAAAGGAGCAGGAAAAAGCAAAACATTTCAGAATTCCACCTTTCCAAGCAGAGAATTGACTGTTTTGCAATGACATTATTCATTCATTTTAGCCATTAAAAACCATCTTGTTACTCTTATGCCAGAAATGGTTGAAGGTATTGGCTGAACGCAAACAGATAGCAGCTCACCCTCTTTGAATCTTCTTAAGCATGGTAAAAGGAGCAGGAAAAAGCAAAAAATTTCAGAATTCCACCTTTAAAAGCAAATAAAAGACTGTTTGTGCAATGACATTATTCAATGATTTTAGACATTGAAAACCGCCCTGCTACTCATATACCAGAAATGGTTGAAGGTATTGGCTTAACGTAAACAGATAGCAGCTCACACTCTTCGAGTCTTCTTTAGCATGCTAATAGGAGCAGTAAAAAGTAAAAACATTTTAGATTTCCACATTTCCAATCAGAGAATGACTATTTGTGCAATGACATTATTCAATGATTTTAGCAATTGAAAAACATCCTGTTACTCATATACCAGAAATGGTTGACGGTATTGGCTTAACGTAAACAGATATCAGCTCACCTTCTTTGAATCTTCTTTAGCATGCTAAAATGAGGAGGAAAAAACAAAAAATTTCAGAATTCCACCTTTCAAAGCAGAGGAATGACTGTTTGTGCAATGACATTATTCATTGATTTTAGCCATTGAAAAACGTCCTGTTACTCATATACCAGAAATGCTTGAAGGTATTGGCTGAACACAAACAGATAGCAGCTCACCCTCTTTGAATCTTTTTTAGCATGCTAAATGGAGCAGGAAAAAGCAAAAAATTTCAGAAATCCACGTTTCCAAGCAGAGAAATGACAGTTTGTGCAATGACATTATTCATTGATTTTAGCCATTGAAAACCGTCCTGTCACACATATACCAGAAATGGTTGAAGGTATTGGCTGAAAGCAAACATATATCAGCTCACCCTCTTTGAATCTTCTTTAGCATGCTAAAAGTAGCAGGAAAAAACTAAATATTTCAGATTTCCACCTTTAAAAGCAGAGAAATGACAGTTTGTGCAATGACATTATTCATTGATTTTAGCCATTGA
Source organism: Phyllobates terribilis (assembly GCF_046119375.1). Taxonomy (NCBI): domain Eukaryota; kingdom Metazoa; phylum Chordata; class Amphibia; order Anura; family Dendrobatidae; genus Phyllobates; species Phyllobates terribilis. The sequence continues at coordinate 4,484,547 of NW_027362771.1, read as the reverse complement.
AAAACATCCTGTTACTCATAAACCAGAAATGGTTCAAGGTGTTGGCTGAACGCAAATAGACAGCAACTCACCCTCTTTGAATCTTCTTTAGCATGCTAAAAGGAGCAGTAAAAAGCAAAATAATTTCAGAAATCCACCTTTCCAAGCAGAGAAATGACTGTTTGTGCAATGACATTATTCATTGATTTTAGACATTGAAAAACGTCCTGTTACTCATATACCAGAAATGGTTGAAGATATTGGCTGAACGCAAACAGATAGCAGCTCACCCTCTTTGAATCTTCTTTAGCATGCCAAAAGGAGAAGGAAAAAGCAAAAAAAAATCAGAATTCCACCTTTCCAAGCAGAGAAATGACTGTTTGTGCAATGACATTATTCATTGATTTTAGCCATTGAAAACTGTCCTGTTACTCACATACCAGAAATGGTTGAAGGTATTGGCTGAACGCAAGCAGATAGCAGACCACCCTCTTAGAATCTTCTTTAGCATGATAAAAAGAGCAGGAAAAAGCAAAAAATTTCAGATTTCCACCTTTCAAAGCAAAGAAACGACTGTTTGTGCAATGACATTATTCATTGATTTTAGCCATTAACAAACATCCTGTTACTCTTATAACAGAATTGGTTGAAGGTATTGGCTGAAATCAAACAGATAGCAGCTCACCCTCTTTGAATCTTCTTTAGCATGCTAAAAGGAGCAGAAAAAAGCAAAAAATTTCAGAAATCCACCTTTCCAAGCAGAGAAATGACTGTTTGTGCAATGACGTTATTTATTGATTTTAGCCATTGAAAACCATCCTGTTACTCATATACCAGAAATGGTTGAAGGTATTGGCTGAACGCAAACTGATATCAGCTCACCCTCTTTGAATCTTCTTTAGCATGCCAAAAGGAGAAGGAAAAAGCAAAAAAAAATCAGAATTCCACCTTTCCAAGCAGAGAAATGACTGTTTGTGCAATGACATTATTCATTGATTTTAGCCATTGAAAACTGTCCTGTTACTCATATACCAGAAATGGTTGAAGGTATTGGCTGAACGCAAGCAGATAGCAGACCACCCTCTTAGAATCTTCTTTAGCATGATAAAAAGAGCAGGAAAAAGCAAAAAATTTCAGATGTCCACCTTTCAAATCAAAGAAATGACTGTTTGTACAATGACATTATTCATTGATTTTAGCCATTAACAAACATCCTGTTACTCATATAACAGAATTGGTTGAAGGTATTGGCTGAAATCAAACAGATAGCAGTTCACCCTTATTGAATCTTCTTTAGCATGCTAAAAGGAGCAGAAAAAAGCAAAAAATTTCAGAAATCCACCTTTCCAAGCAGAGAAATGACTGTTTGTGCATTGACATTATTCATTGATTTTGGCCATTGAAAACCGTCCTGTTACTCATATACCAGAAATGGTTGAAGGTATTGGCTGAACGCAAACTGATAGCAGCTCACCCTCTTTGCATCTTCTTTAGCATTCTAAAAGGAGGAGGAAAAAACAAAAAATTTCAGAATTCCACCATTCAAAGCAGAGGAATGACTGTTTGTGCAATGACATTATTCATTGATTTTAGCCATTGAAAAACGTCCTGTTACTCATATACCAGAAATGGTTGAAGGTATAGGGTGAGCACAAAACAATAGGAGGCCACCCTCTTTGCATCTTCTTTAGCATGATAAAAAGAGCATGAAAAAGCAAAAAACTTCAGAATTCCACCTTTCAAAGCAAGGAAATGACGGTTTGTGCAATGACATTATTCATTGATTTTAGCCATTGAAAACCGTCCTGTCACTCATATATCAGAAATGGCTGAAGGTATTGGCTGAACGCAACAGATAGCAGATCACCCTCTTTGAATCTTCTTTATCATGCTAAAAGTAGCAGGAAAAAACAAAATATTTCAGATTTCCACCTTTAAAAGCAGAGAAATGACAGTTTGCGCAATGATATTATTCATTGATTTTAGCCATTGAAAAACATCCTGTTACTCATAAACCAGAAATGGTTCAAGGTGTTGGCTGAATGCAAATAGACAGCAACTCACCCTCTTTGAATCTTCTTTAGCATGCTAAAAGGAGCAGTAAAAAGCAAAATAATTTCAGAATTCCACCTTTCCAATCAGAGAAATGACTGTTTGTGAAATGACGTTATTCATTGATTTTAGCCATTGAAAAATGTCCTGTTACTCATATACCAGAAATGGTTGAAGATATTGGCTGAACGCAAACAGATAGCAGCTCACCCTCTTTGAATCTTCTTTAGCATGCCAAAAGGAGAAGGAAAAAGCAAAAAAAATCTGAATTCCACCTTTCCAAGCAGAGAAATGACTGTTTGTGCAATGACATTATTCATTGATTTTAGCCATTGAAAACCGTGCTGTTATTCATATACCAGAAATGTTTGAAGGTATTGGCTGATTGCAAACAGATAGCAGCTCACCCTCTTTGAATCTTCTTTAGCATGCTAAAAGGAGCAGGAAAAAGCAAAAATTTCAGAATTCCACCTTTCCAAGCAGAGAAATGACTTTTTGTGCAATGACGTTATTCATTGATTTTAGCCATTGAAAACCGTCCTGTTAGTCATATACCAGAAATGGTTGAAGGTATTGGCTGAACACAAAAAGATAGCAGGCCACCCTCTTTGAATCTTCTTTAGCATGAAAAAAAGAGCAGGAAAAGGCAATAAAATTCAGAATTCCACCTTTCAAAGCAAAGAATTGACTGTTTGTGCAATGACATTATTCATTGATTTTAGCCATTAAAAAACATGCTGTTACTCACATACGAGAATTGGTTGAACGTATTTTCTGAAATCAAACAGATAGCAGCTCACCCTCTTTGAATCTTCTTTAGCATGCTAAAAGGAGCAGGAAAAAGCAAAACATTTCAGAAATCCACCTTTCCAAGCAGAGAAATGACTGTTTGTGCAATGACATTATTTATTGATTTTAGCCATTGAAAACCGTCCTGTTACTCATATACCAGAAACGGTTGAAGGTATTGGCTGAATGCAAACAGATAGCAGCTCACCCTTTTGATTCTTCTTTAGCATGCTAAAAGGAGCAGGAAAAAGCAAAAAATTTCAGAAATCCACCTTTCCATGCAGAGAAATGACTGTTTGTGCAATGACATTATTCATTGATTTTAGCCATTGAAAACCATCCTGTAACTCATATTCTAGAAATGGTTGAAGGTTTTGGATGAACACAAAAAGATAGCAGCTCACTCTCTTTGAATCTTCTTTAGCATGAAAAAAGAGAAGGAAAAAGCAAAAAATTTCAGAATTCCACCTTTCAAAGCAAAGAAATGACTGTTTGTGCAATGACATTATTCATTGATTTTGGCCATTGAAAACCGTCCTTTTACTCATATACCAGAAATGGTTGAAGGTATTGGCTGAATGCAAACTGATAGCAGCTCACCCTCTTTGCATCTTCTTTAGCATTCTAAAAGTAGCAGGAAAAAACAAAATATTTCAGATTTCCTCCTTTAAAAGCAGAGAAATGACAGTTTGCGCAATGATATTAATCATTGATTTTAGCCATTGAAAAACATCCTGTTACTCATAAACAAGAAATGGTTCAAGGTGTTGGCTGAACGCAAATAGACAGCAACTCACCCTCTTTGAATCTTCTTCAGCATGCTAAAAGGAGCAGTAAAAATCAAAATAATTTCAGAATTCCACTTTTCCAAGCAGAGAAATGACTGTTTGTGAAATGACGTTATTCATTGATTTTAGCCATTGAAAAATGTCCTGTTACTCATATACCAGAAATGGTTGAAGGTATTGGCTGAACGCAAACTGATAGCAGCTCACCCTCTTTGCATCTTCTTTAGCATGCTAAAAGGAGGAGGAAAAACCAAAAAATTTCAGAATTCCACCATTCAAAGCAGAGGAATGACTGTTTGTGCAATGACATTATTCATTGATTTTAGCCTTTGAAAAACGTCCTGTTACTCATATACCAGAAATGGTTGAAAGTATTGGCTGAACACAAAAAGATAGGAGGCCACCCTCTTTGAATCTTCTTTAGCATGATAAAAAGAGCAGGAAAAAGCAAAAAAAATCAGAATTCCACCTTTCCAAGCAAAGAAATGACGAATTGTGCAATGACATTATTCATTCAATTTAGCCATTGAATACCGTCATTTTTCTCATATACCAGAAATGGTATTAAGGTATTGGCTGAATGCAAACAGATAGCAGCTCATCCTCTTTGAATCTTCCTTATCATGCTAAAAGGAGAAGCAAAAAGCAAAAACATTAAGAATTCCACCTTTCCAAGCAGAGAAATGACTGTTTGTGCAATGACATTATTCAATGATTTTAGCCACTGAAAACCGTCCTGTCACTCACATACCAGAAATAGTTGAAGGTATTGGCTGAACGCAAACAGATAGCAGCTCACCCTCTTTGAATCTTCTTTAGCATGCTAAAAGTAGGAGGAAAAAACAAAATATTTCAGATTTCCAACTTTAAAAGCAGAGAAATGACTGTTTGCACAATGACATTATTCATTGATTTTAGCCATTGAAAAACATCCTGTTACTTATATACCAGAAATGATTCAAGGTATTGGCTGAACGCAAACAGACAGCAACTTACCCTCTTTGAATCTTCTTTAGCATGCTAAAAGGAGCAGGAAAAGCAAAATAATTTCAGAATTCCATCTTTCCAAGCAGAGAAATTACTTTTTGTGCATTGACATTATTCATTGATTTTAGCCATTGAAAACCATCCTGTTACTCATATACCAGAAATGGTAGAAGGTATTGGCTGAACGCAAACTGATAGCAGCTCACCCTCTTTGAATCTTCTTTAGCATGCTAAAAGAAGCAGGAAAGAGCAAAAAATTTCAGAATTCCACCATTCAAAGCCGAGTAATGACTGTTTGTGCAATGACATTATTCATTGATTTTTGCCATTGAAAAATGTTCTGTTACTCATATACCAGAAATGTTGGAAGGTATTGGCTGAACACAAAAAGATAGGATGCCACCTTCTTTGAATCTTCTTTAGCATGATAAAAAGAGCAGGAAAAAGCAAAAAAATTCAGAATTCCAACTTTTTAAGCAGAGAAATAACTGTTTGTTCAATGACATTATTCATAGATTTTAGACATTGAAAACCGTCCTGTTACTCATATATCAGAAATGGTTGAAGGTATTGGCTGATTGCAAACAAATATCAGCTCACCCTCTTTGAATCTTCTTTAGCAGGCTAAAAGTAGCAGGAAAAAGCAAAACTTTTCAGAGTTTCACCTTTCCAAGAAGAGAATAGAGTGTTTGTGCAATGACATTATTTATTCATTTTAGCCATTGAAAACCGTCCTGTTACTCATATACCAGAAATGTATGAAGGTATTGGCAGAAAGCAAACAGATTGCAGCTCACCCTCTTTGAATCTTCTTTAGCATGCTAAAAGTAGCAGGAAAAAGCAAAACATTTCAGAATTCCACCTTTCCAAGCAGAGAATTGACTGTTTGTGCAATGGCATTATTCAATCATTTTTGCCATTGAAAACTGTCCTTTTACTTATATACCAGAAATGGATGAAGGTATTGGCTGAACCCAAAAATATAGCAGCTCACCCTCTTTGAATCTTTTTTAGCATGCTAAAAGGATCAGGAAAAAGCAAAAAAATTCAGAATTCCACCGTTCCAAGCAGAGAAATGACTATTTGTGCAATGACATTATTCATTGATTTTAGCAATTGAAAAACGTGCTGTTACTCATATACCAGAAATGGTTGAAGGTATTGGCTGAACGCAAACAGAAAGCAGCTCACCCTCCTTAAATCTTGTTGTCAGTATTCCGGGTTTTCTAGGTAACCTTGTAAATGATTTTGCCCTTTGCTAAGATGGAGTTTGCTGTTCTTGTGCGCCCTACTTCCTGTTCGTTTGTTTAAAACCCGGCTCAGGTGCTGGCTTCCTTGCTGGAGTATTCTGCTTCCTTTTCCCTTCAACCCAGCTGCCTTGTCCTACTATTATCTCCCAGATCTCTTTTGTATTTACCAGGTTAATCTTCACGTGTTTCTCAGCAGCAGTGAGCTACTACCCCTGGCTCTGGACATTCTCTGCATATGTAAGCTACACTCACTGTGTTATCATTAACCTGTTGACTTTGGAATTTTAACCCTTGGCTTACTCTACCTGGTAAGAACTGTGTTTCTGATCTGTGTTGCTGTTTAACCCTTTGTTCATTCCCTCCGGTGAGGGCTGCTGGAACTATTTACTGGAATATTACTTAAATGTGAACTTGTTTCTGGACTTCCCTGAATCTACGCCGCATCTAGGATTAACTTGTGAACTTGTTTTTGGACTTCCCTGTGGCTACTGCATACCTGGATCTGACTCTTACTACACCAGCAGTGTTTGAATCAAGCCACATCACCAGTGTGTCAGACTTTCCTTTTGATCACATTTGTGTGAGGACTCCGTCGTAAGAACCTTGCCGACTTTGCTATATAGGTTCCAAAGACTCAATATCGCTGGACTTATTTCATTGCATGTCACTACGGGTTATTTGTATATTGTTTTTGGGTGTTATTGCTGTTGCACAAATACACTACTTGCAGTAAAGAAACCCGTCTCTGATTGTTCATTGCCCCACGCTACCAGAATCCTCGAGTTCCTACAATAGTATTACAGGATACTCCTGCCCAAAAAGATGATTCTGCTGGGGCTATGACGGAGACACAGGCAGACAAACTGTTCACCATAATTAACTCCTTGCAGCAGAAGATAGAGGCTATACACAATTTGATTAGAGACATAGAATCCTGGGTTGACCACAATGCACAGGTGTTTGCTCAGGCTCTCCAAGATCTACGTACTAGGTCAGACGTCCGGGAGGCCTTACCTACTGAGCCTACATCATCCACCAGTATGCCCAAATTGCCTCCATTCTGGTTTAATGGTGACCGAAGTCAATTCCGTGGGTTTGTTAATCAATGCATATTATTTTTTGATGTACATGCCCCCTATTACCGGTCTGATAGATCTAAGGTTCTATGTATTATTATGTTGTTGACATCACGGGCACTGGCTTGGGCAAATCCTATGGTTGAAAGTCACGATACCCATCTAAATAATTTGGATGATTTTCTGACAGCCATGGCACAAATGTTCGACGATCCCAACCGCCGTGCTACCGCTGAATCTGCCTTGCTTTCTTTACGCAAGGGGAAACATTCACTCATAGAATATGTTACTGAATTTAAAAGGTTAGTGGTGGATACCAACTGGGATAACAATGCTTTATTGCCAAACTTTAGAAAGGGTTTGTCCAGTGCAATCAAGGATGAACTAGCTCGTTCAGAGTCTCCACAGGAGTTTGAGTTGTTTTTACAACACTGTGTACGTATTGATATCCGTCTAACTGAACGCAGACAAGAAAAATGGGCAGCTGTAAATCGCATTACTAATTTCTCTCTTCTGTCTAGGGAAACCACAGGCAAAAACTCGCGGGAGGCCGAGGAGGTGCCTATGCAGGTGGACTCGCTACAAAGACGTGAGAGTAATGAACGCCGGGAATACCGTCTCCTTGAGCGCTTATGTTTTTATTGTGGTCAATCAGACCATTACCTTATCAATTGTCCTAAATGTCCCAGGAGACCCAACAACGTTTTGGCGGTAGTAGGGGATAATGATAACACTGACGCTGAGTCTGAAGTTTCGGAGACCAGTCTACATCTAGATGCTGTTTTTCCCCCTATATTGATGCCGACTTCCCCTAAAGACCAAGGGGAGAAATATTCACATTGTTCTCTTCCTATTCAGATTCAGTGGGAGGGACAATGGATACTAAGTTCTGCCATGATAGACTCTGGAGCAGGTGGAAATTTCATGGATTCTTCTTTTACCAGGGAACATGGTATAAAGACACAACTAAGAGCTTCAACAGTCACTATGGAAATGGTGGATGGTTCCCCATTAGTTTCTGGACCAGTAGATCGGGAGACAGTGCTTCTGGAGTGTAGGATGGAACCAGACCATCAAGAAACACTTTCATTCATGTTAATATCTTCTCCTCATTTTCCTGTAATTTTAGGAATTCCCTGGTTACAGTCACAAAATCCAAACATCAATTGGGAAACCAAGGAGATATCCTTCCTCCCGAAGTGTAGTCCTACTATCAGTCCAATGGAAGTGGTTCCAGTTACCCAGAACTTGGAAGAGGCAATACAGGTACCTACTCTCCCCCTGGTTTACCAGGAATTCTCGGACGTTTGTGACAAGAGGAAGGCAGATCAACTTCCCCCACATAGACCGTATGACTGCCCCATAGAATTGCTTCCTGGGGCAGCGATTCCTTTCGGCCATGTTTACCCGCTGGCGGTTCCGGAATTAAAGTCATTACAAGAATATATAGATGATAATTTAGCCAAGGGGTTTATCCGACCATCTTCTTCACCAGCGGGAGCCCCTATATTCTTTGTAAAGAAGAAGGATGGGACTCTAAGACCCTACATTGACTACCGGGAGTTAAATAAGGTAACCATTCGTAACAGGTACCCGTTGCCGCTAATTCCGGAATTGTTGGAAAGAATTCGCCAGGCCAAAGTATTTACCAAATTAGATCTTCGTGGGGCATATAATTTACTCCGTATACGTCCCGGAGACGAATGGAAGACAGCTTTTAGATGCCGGTATGGACATTATGAATATTTGGTGATGCCATTCGGACTCTGTAACGCTCCTGCTGCTTTTCAACATTTAGCCAGCAATATTTTCAGGGATTTATTGGACCAATATGTGGTAATTTACCTGGATGACATTTTGATCTTCTCTGATTCCTTACAGGAACATCGGGAACATGTTAAGACCGTGCTTAGACATTTGAGAGATAATCATTTGTACATCAAACTCGAAAAGTGTGAATTTCATTGCTCCGAAATCCAATTTTTAGGCTATATTATGTCTCCTCAGGGATTGAATATGGAGTCCAGCAAGATCCAGGCAATCTTAGACTGGCCGGTACCAGGAAACATTAAAGAGATACAACGATTCATTGGTTTCGCTAACTTTTATAGACGTTTCATCCGAAATTTTTCAGAAGTTGTCCGTCCCATCACTCTCCTCACCAAGAAGGGGAAGAAGTTTGTATGGTCTTCGCAAGCTCAGGGAGCCTTTGATCGCCTTAAGGTTTGTTTTACCACGGCTCCGATATTGATGCATCCGGATCCTGCACTGCCTTTCACCGTGGAGGTGGACGCTTCTGACTGTGCATTGGGAGCTATCCTCTCACAACATACCGGAGACAAAGGTTTGCTGCACCCGTGTGCCTTCCTTTCTTGTAGGTTATCTTCTGCTGAACTGAACTATGATATTGAAGATAAGGAACTTTTGGCAATTATTTCCGCCTTTAAGGAAAGGAGACACCATTTGCAGGGAGCAACTCAACAGGTAGTGGTACTCACGGATCATCGTAATTTGGAATTCCTTAAGTCTGCCAGGTGTCTTTCTCCTCGACAAGCTAGGTGGAGTTAGTTCTTGAACCAGTTTAATTTTATTATTTCGTACCGCCCAGGTTCACGTAATGGGAAAGCTGACGCATTATCCCGAATCCATATGGTGGACTCCGTGCCTGGGACCCCGTCTAAGACCATCTTGTCTGATGCCAATTTCGTAGGAGTGCTCCAGGACCGGGACTTGTGGCAGGAGATCAAGCTGGCCTATGACGGTGACGTATTTCTTGCTGCTCCACCTGACAACATGAATCTTGTCGTTCGGAATGGTGTGTGGCTTAGAGATCGATGTATTTATGTCCCAGAGGCTGTGAGACTTTGAATTCTCAAATTGGTCCACGACTCTGTATTGGCTGGTCATAGGGGGGTACAGAAGACTCAGGAATTTTTAAGTCATTTTTTTTGGTGGCCTACCTGTTTGAAAGATGTAAATGACTATGTCCGCTCTTGTGAGGTTTGTGCCCGGTACAAATTTCCTCGCGTTTCACCTACTGGTCTTCTTAAACCGCTACCTGTACCTTCTCGCCCTTGGGGGTCTATTTCGATGGACTTTATTGTGGAGTTACCCACCTCTGGCGGTAAAAATACTATTTTGGTGGTAGTAGATCGTCTAACGAAGGCTGCTCATTTCATTCCGTGTACCGGTCTTCCCTCAGCTACAGAGACAGTGGATCTGGTTATCCAGAACGTTTTCCGGCTGCATGGGGTACCAGATGAGATCATTTCTGACCGGGGAATACAATTTACCTCTAGATTTTGGAAAGGATTTTGTTCTGCGCTCCACATTAATGTTTGCTTGTCTTCTGCATACCATCCTCAGACCAATGGGCAGACCGAACGGACAAATCAAACCTTGGAGCAATATCTACGCTGTTACGTCAGCCATTTGCAGGATGATTGGCTGAAGCTACTTACTTTAGCGGAATTTTCGTACAATAACTCTCAGAGCAGTTCCACAAAGGTAACTCCTTTTTTTGCCAATCTGGGATATCATCCAAATATTTTGCCTAGGTCTCCGGTTGCTACTTCGGTAACGGCGGTTGAAGACAGAGTGACGGTGTTGCAACGTAATCTTGAAGTTTTGAAGGACTCCCTGACCGTAGCACAGGAGCGTTATAAGAAGTCGGCCGATAGATTCCGGAAACCGGCACCTATGTGTAAGGTAGGAGCCTCGGTTTGGTTGTCCACCAAGAATCTAAGATTGGGTGTTCCTTCGCAGAAACTGGGACAGAAATTCATCGGTCCATTCAAGATCACTGGGATTGTGAGCTCTGTTGCCTGTCGGCTGAAGCTACCACGGACTTTAAAGGTACACCCAGTATTTCATGTTTCTTTATTAAAACCGGTCTCTCCCAACACGTTTCAGGGACATATCGTATCTCCCCCTCCACCAGTGTTGGTTCATGGCGAAGAACAATTTGTGGTACATGATATTGTTGATTCAAGACTTCATAGGAACCGGCTTCAGTATCTAGTTAGATGGCAAGGTTACTCTCCCGAAAACGATACTTGGGAACCAGTAAGTAACATCAATGCTCCCCTGAAGGTTGCTCAGTTTCATCGTAGACACCCGGACAAGCCTGGTCCAGGACCGTCTGGAGGCCGTCTTTAGGGGGGGAGTAATGTCAGTATTCCGGGTTTTCTAGGTAACCTTGTGAATGATTTTGCCCTTTGCTAAGATGGAGTTTGCTGTTCTTGTGCGCCCTACTTCCTGTTCGTTTGTTTAAAGCCCAGCTCAGGTGCTGGCTTCCTTGCTAGAGTATTCTGCTTCTGTTTCCCTTCAACCCAGCTGCCTTGTCCAACTATTATCTCCCAGATCTCTTGTGTATTTACCAGGTTAATCTTCACGTGTTTCTCATTGTCAGTGAGCTTCTACCCCTGGCTCTGGACATTCTCTGCATATGTAAGCTACACTCACTGTGTTATCATTAACCTGTTGACTTTGCAATTTTAACCATTGGCTTACTCTACCTGGTAAGAACTGTGTTTCTGAACTGTGTTGCTGTTTAACCCTTTGTTCACTCCCTCCTGTGACGGCTGCTGGAACTATTTACTGGAATATTACTTAAATGTGAACTTGTTTCTGGACTTCCCTGAATCTACGCCGCATCTAGGATTAACTTGTGAACTTGATTTTGGACTTCCCTGTGGCTACTGCATACCTGGATCTGACTCTTACTACACCAGCAGTGTTTGAATCAAGCCACGTCACCAGTGTGTCAGACTTTCCTTTTGATCACATTTGTGTGAGGACTCCGTCGTAAGAACCTTGCCGACTTTGCTATATAAGGTTCCAAAGACTCAATATCGCTGGACTTATTTCATTGCATGTCACTACAGGTTATTTGTATATTGTTTTTGGGTGTTATTGCTGTTGCACAAATACACTACTTGCAGTAAAGAAACCCGTCTCTGATTGTTCATTGCCCCACGCTACCAGAATCCTCGAGTTCCTACAATAGTATTACACTTGTTTAGCATGCTAAAAGGAGCAGGAAAAAGCAAAAAAATTTCAGAATTCCACCTTTTAAAGCAGAGAAATGACTGAGCAATGACATTATTCACTGATTTTAGCCATTGAAAAATATCCTGTTACTCATATGTCAGAAATGGTTGAAGGTATTGGCTGAACGCCAACAGAGAGCAGCTCGCCCTCTTTCAATCTTCTTTAGCATGCTAAAAGGAGAAAAAACCAAAAAATTTCAGAAATCCACCATTCAAAGCACAGGAATGACTGTTTGTGCAATGACTTTATTCATTCAATTTAGCCATTGAATACCGTCATTTTTCTCATATACCAGAAATGGTTTTAAGGTATTGACTGAATGCAAACAGATAGCAGGTCATCCTCTTTGAATCTTCTTTAGCATGCTAAAGGTAGCAGGAAAAAAAAATATTTCAGATTTCCACCTTTAAAACAAGAGAAATGACTTTTTGTGCAATGACATTATTCATTGATTTTAGTCATTAAAAAACATCCTGTTACTCATATACCAGAAATGGTTGAATATATTGGCTGAACGCAAACAGACAGCAACTCACCCTCTTTGAATCTTCTTTAGCATGCTAAAAGGAGCAGGAAAAAACAAAATAATTTCTGAATTCCACCTTTCCAAGCAGAGAAATGACTGTTTGTGCAATGACATTATTCATTGATATTAACCATTGAAAAACATCCTGTCACTCATATACAAGAAATGGTTGAAGGTATTGGCTGAATGCAAACAGATAGCAGCTCACCCTCTTTGAATCTTCTTTAGCATGCTAAAAGGAGCAGAAAAAAGCTAATTATTTCAGAATTTCACCTTTCCAAGCAGAAAAATGACTGTTTGTGCAATGACATTATTCATTGATATTAGCCATTGAAAACCGTCCTGTTACTCATATACCAGAAATGGTTGAAGGTATTGGCAGAACACAAAAAGATAGCAGGCCAACCTCTTTGAATCTTCTTTAGCATGCTAAAAGGAGGAGGATAAAACACAAAATTTCAGTATTACACCTTTCAAAGCAATGAAATGACTGTTTGTGCAATGACATTATTCATTGATTTTAGCCATTGAAAAACGTCCTGTTACTCATATACCAGAATTGGATGAAGGTATTGGCTGAACTCAAACAGACAGCAGCTCACCCTCTTTGAATCTTCTTTAGCATGCTAAAAGGAGCAGGAAAAAGCAAAAAATTTCAGAATTCCACCTTTCCAAGCAGAAAAATGACTGTTTGTGCATTGAGATTATTCATTGATGTTAGCCATTGAAAACCGTCCTGTTACTCATATACCAGAAATGGTTGAAGGTATTGGCTGAACGCAAACTGATAGCAGCTCACCCTCTTTGAATCTTCTTTAGCATGCTAAAAGGAGGAGGAAAAAACAAAATATTTCTAATTTCCACATTTAAAAGAAGAGAAATGACTGTTTGTGCAATGACATTATTCACTGATTTTAGCCATTGGAAAACATCCTGTTACTCATATACCAGAAATGGTTAAATAGATTGGCTGAACGCAAACAAACAGCAACTCACACTCTTTGAATCTTCTTTAGCATGCTAAAAGGAGGAGCAAAAACCAAAAAATTTCAGAATTCCACCATCCAATGCACAGGAATGACTGTTTGTGCAATGACTTTATTCATTCATTTTAGCCATTGAATACAGTCATTTTTCTCATATACCAGAAATGGTTTTAAGGTACTGGCTGAATGCAAATAGATAGCAGATCACCATCTTTGAATCTTCTTTAGCATGCTAAAAGGAGCAGGAAAAAGCAAAAAAAATCAGAATTCCACCTTTCCAAGCAGAGAAATGACTGTTTGTGCATAGACATTATTCATTGATTTTAGCCATTGAAAAACGTTCTGTTACTCATATACCTGAAATGGTTGAAGGTATTGGCTGAACGCAAACAGATAGCAGCTCACCCTCTTTAAATCTTCTTTAGCATGCTAAAAGGAGCAGGAAAAAGCAAAAAATTTCAGAATTCCACCTTTCCAAGCAGAGAAATGACTGTTTGTGCAATGACATTATTCATTAATTTTACCCATTGATAACCGTCCTGTTACTCATATACCAGAAATGGTTGAAGGTATTGGCTGAACGCAAACAGATAGCAGCTCATCCTCTTTGAATCTTCTTTAGCATGCTAAAAGGAGCAGGAAAAGCAAAACATTTCAGTATTCCACCTTTCCAAGCAGAGAAATGACTGTTTGTGCATTGACATTATTCATTGATTTTAGCCTTTGAAAACCGTCCTGTTACTCATATAACAGAAATGGTTGAAGGTATTGGCTGAACGCAAACTGATAGCAGCTCACCCTCTTTGAATCTTCTTTAGCATGCTAAAAGTAACAGGAAAAAACAAAACATTTCAGATTTTCAGCCTTAAAAGCATAGAAATGACTGGTTGTGCAATGACATTATTCATTGATTTTAGCCATTGAAAACCATCCTGTTACTCATATACCAGAAATGTTTGAAGGTATTGGCTGAACGCAAACTGATAGCAGCTCACCCTCTTTGAATCTTCTTTAGCATGCTAAAAGGAGGAGGAAAAACCAAAAAATTTCAGAATTCCACTATTCAAAGCAGAGGAATGACTGTTTGTGCAATGACATTATTAATTGATTTATGCCATTGAAAAACGTTCTGTTACTCATATACCAGAAATGTTTGAAGGTATTGGCTGAACACAAAAAGATAGGATGCCACCTTCTTTGAAACTTCTTTAGCATGATGAAAAGAGCAGGAAAAAGCAAAAAAATTCAGAATTCCAACTTTATAAGCAGAGAAATGACTGTTTGTTCAATGACATTATTCATAGATTTTAGACATTGAAAACCGTCCTGTTACTCATATATCAGAAATGGTTGAAGGTATTGGCTGATTGCAAACAAATATCAGCTCACCCTCTTTGAATCTTCTTTAGCATGCTAAAAGTAGCAGGAAAAAGCAAAACATTTCAGAATTCCACCTTTCCAAGAAGAGAATAGAGTGTTTGTGCAATGACATTATTTATTCATTTTAGCCATTGAAAACCGTCCTGTTACTCATATACCAGAAATGTATGAAGGTATTGGCAGAAAGCAAACAGATTGCAGCTCACCCTCTTTGAATCTACTTTAGCATGCTAAAAGTAGCAGGAAAAAGCAAAACATTTCAGAATTCCACCTTTCCAAGCAGAGAATTGACTGTTTGTGCAATGACATTATTCATTGATTTTAGCAATTGAAAAACGTGCTGTTACTCATATACCAGAAATGGTTGAAGGTATTGGCTGAACGCAAACAGATAGCAGCTCACCCTCTTTAAATCTTGTTGTCAGTATTCCGGGTTTTCTAGGTAACCTTGTAAATGATTTTGCCCTTTGCTAAGATGGAGTTTGCTGTTCTTGTGCGCCCTACTTCCTGTTCGTTTGTTTAAAACCCGGCTCAGGTGCTTGCTTCCTTGCTGGAGTATTCTGCTCCTGTTTCCCTTCAACCCAGCTGCCTTGTCCCACTATTATCTCCCAGATCTCTTGTGTATTTACCAGGTTAATCTTCACCTGTTTCTTAGCAGCAGTGAGCTACTACCCCTGGCTCTGGACATTCTCTGCATATGTAAGCTACACTCACTGTGTTATCATTAACCTGTTGACTTTGGAATTTTAACCCTTGGCTTACTCTACCTGGTAAGAACTGTGTTTCTGAACTGTGTTGCTGTTTAACCTTTTGTTCACTCCCTCCAGTGAGGGCTGCTGGAACTATTTACTGGAATATTACTTAAATGTGAACTTGTTTCTGGACTTCCCTGAATCTACGCCGCATCTAGGATTAACTTGTGAACTTGTTTTTGGACTTCCCTGTGGCTACTGCATACCTGGATCTGACTCTTACTACACCAGCAGTGTTTGAATCAAGCCACGTCACCAGTGTGTCAGACTTTCCTTTTGATCACATTTGTGTGAGGACTCCGTCGTAAGAACCTTGCCGACTTACCTATATTGGTTCCAAAGACTCAATATCGCTGGACTTATTTCATTGCATGTCACTACGGGTTATTTGTATATTGTTTTTGGGTGTTATTGCTGTTGCACAAATACACTACTTGCAGTAAAGAAACCCGTCTCTGATTGTTCATTGCCCCACGCTACCAGAATCCTCAAGTTCCTACAATAGTATTACACTTGTTTAGCATGCTAAAAGGAGCAGGAAAAAGCAAAAAAATTTCAGAATTCCACCTTTCAAAGCAGAGAAATGACTGAGCAATGACATTATTCACTGATTTTAGCCATTGAAAAACATCCTGTTACTCATATGTCAGAAATGGTTGAAGGTATTGGCTGAACGCCAACAGAGAGCAGCTCACCCTCTTTGAATCTTCTTTAGCATGCTAAAAGGAGGAAAAACCAAAAAATTTCAGAAATCCACCATTCAAAGCACAGGAATGACTGTTTGTGCAATGACTTTATTCATTCAATTTAGCCATTGAATACCGTCATTTTTCTCATATACCAGAAATGGTTTTAAGGTATTGACTGAATGCAAACAGATAGCAGCTCATCCTCTTTGAATCTTCCTTAGCATGCTAAAGGAAGCAGGAAAAAAAATATTTCAGATTTCCACCTTTAAAAGCAGAGAATTGACTTTTTGTGCAATGACATTATTCATTGATTTTAGCCATTAAAAAACATCCTATTACTCATATACCAGAAATGGTTGAATATATTTTGGCTGAACGCAAACAGACAGCAACTCACTCTCTTTGAATCTTCTTTAGCATGCTAAAAGGAGCAGGAAAAAGCTAATAATTTCAGAATTCCACCTTTCCAAGCAGAAAAATGACTGTTTGTGCAATGACATTATTCATTGATATTAGCCATTGAAAACCGTCCTGTTACTCATATACCAGAATTGGTTGAAGGTATTGGCTGAACTCAAACAGATAGCTGCTCACCCTCTTTGAATCTACTTTAGCATGCTAAAAGGAGCAGGAAAAAGCAAAAAATTTAAGAATTCCTCCTTTCCAAGCAGAGAAATGACTGTTTGTGCAATGACATTATTCATTGATTTTAGCTATTGAAAAACGTCCTGTTACTCATATACCAGAATAGGTTGAAGGTATTGGCTGAACTCAAACAGATAGCAGCACACCCTCTTCGAATCTACTTTAGCATGCTAAAAGGAGCAGGAAAAAGCAAAAAATTTCAGAATTCCACCTTTCCAAGCAGAGAAATGACTGTTTGTGTGATGACATTATTCATTCAATTTAGCCATTGAATAACGTCATTTTTCTCATATACCAGAAATGGTTTTAACTTATTGTCTGATTGCAAACTGATAGCTGCTCACCCTCTTTGAATCTTCTTTAGCATGATAAAAGGAGCAGGAAAAAGCAAAATATTCAGAATTCCGCCTTTCCAAGCAATGAAATGACTGTTTGTGCAATGACATTATTCATTGATTTTAGTCATTGAAAACTGTCCTGTCACACATATACACAAAATTTCAGATTTCCACCTTTAAAAGCAGAGAAATGATGGTTTGTGCAATGATAATATTCATTGATTTAGCCATTGAAAAACATCCTGTTACTCATATACAAGAAATGGTTGAAGGTATTGGCTGAACACAAACAGACAGCAACTCACGCTCTTTGAATCTTCTTTAGCATGCTAAAAATAGGAGGAAAAAACAAAATATTTCAGAATTCCACCTTTAAAAGCAGAGAAATGATGGTTTGCGCAATGATATTATTCATTGATTTTAGCCATTGAAAACCATCCTGTTACTCATATACAAGAAATGGTTCAAGGTATTGGCTGAACGCAAACAGATAGCAGCTCACCCTCTTTGAATCGTCTTTAGCATGCTAAAAGGAGCAGGAAAAAGCAAAAAATTTCAGAATTCCTCCTTTCCAAGCAGAGAAATGACTGTTTGTGCATTGACATTATTCATTGATTTTAGCCATTGAAAAACATCCTGTTACTCATATACCAGAAATGGTTCAAGGTATTGGCTGAACGCAAACAGATAGCAGCTCACCCTCTTTGAATCGTCTTTAGCATGCTAAAAAGAGCAGGAAAAAGCAAAAAAATTCAGAATTCCACCTTTCAAAGCAGAGAAATGACTGAGCAATGACGTTATTCATTGATTTTAGCCATTGAAAACCGTCCTTTTACTCATATACCAGAAATGGATGAAGGTATTTGCTGAACGCAAACTGATAGCAGCTCACCCTCTTTGAATCTTCTTTAGCATGCTAAAAGGAGCAGGAAAAACAAAAAAAATTCTGAATTCCAACATTCAAAGCACAGGAATGACTGTTTGTGCAATGACTTTATTCATTAAATTAAGCCATTGAATACCGTCATTTTTCTCATATACCAGAAATGGTTTTAAGGTATTGGCTGAATGCAAACAGATAGCAGCTCACCCTCTTTGAATCTTCTTTAGCATGCTAAAAGCAGCAGGAAAAAGCAAAAAAATTCAGAATTCCACCTTTCCAAGCAGAGAAATGACTGTTTGTGCAATGACATTACTCATTGATTTTAGCCATTGAAAAACATCCTGTTACTCATATACCAGAAATGGTTGAAGGTATTGGCTGAAGGCAAACAGACAGCAACTCAACCTCTTTGAATCTTCTTTAGCATGCTAAAAGGAGCAGGAAAAAGCAAAATAATTTCAGAATTCCACCGTTCCAAGCAGAGAAATGACTGTTTGTGCAATGACATTATTCATTGATTTTAGCCATTGAAAACCGTCCTGTTACTCATATACCAGAAATGGTTGAAGGTATTGGCTGAACGCAAAAACATAGCAGGCCACCCTCTTTGAATCTTCTTTAGCATGATAAAAATAGCAGGAAAAAGCAAAATAAATTTCAGAATTCCACCTTTCAAAGCAAAGAAATGACTGTTAGTGCAATGACATTATTCATTGATTTTAGCCATTAAAAAACATCCTGTTACTCATATACCAGAAATGGTTGAAGGTATTGGCTGAACTCAAACAGATAGCAGCTCACCCTCTTTGAATCTACTTTAGCATGCTAAAAGGAGCAGGAAAAAGCAAAAAATTTCAGAATTCCACCTTTCCAAGCAGAGAAATGACTGTTTGTGTGATGACATTATTCATTCAATTTAGCCATTGAACAACGTCATTTTTCTCATATACCAGAAATGGTTTTAACTTATTGTCTGATTGCAAACTGATAGCTGCTCACCCTCTTTGAATCTTCTTTAGCATGATAAAAGGAGCAGGAAAAAGCAAAATATTCAGAATTCCGCCTTTTCAAGCAATGAAATGACTGTTTGTGCAATGACATTATTCATTGATTTTAGTCATTGAAAACTGTCCTGTCACACATATACACAAAATTTCAGATTTCCACCTTTAAAAGCAGAGAAATGATGGTTTGTGCAATGATAATATTCATTGATTTAGCCATTGAAAAACATCCTGTTACTCATATACAAGAAATGGTTGAAGGTATTGGCTGAACACAAACAGACAGCAACTCACGCTCTTTGAATCTTCTTTAGCATGCTAAAAATAGGAGGAAAAAACAAAATATTTCAGAATTCCACCTTTAAAAGCAGAGAAATGATGGTTTGCGCAATGATATTATTCATTGATTTTAGCCATTGAAAACCATCCTGTTACTCATATACAAGAAATGGTTCAAGGTATTGGCTGAACGCAAATAGATAGCAGCTCACCCTCTTTGAATCGTCTTTAGCATGCTAAAAGGAGCAGGAAAAAGCAAAAAATTTCAGAATTCCTCCTTTCCAAGCAGAGAAATGACTGTTTGTGCATTGATATTATTCATTGATTTTAGCCATTGAAAAACATCCTGTTACTCATATACCAGAAATGGTTCAAGGTATTGGCTGAACGCAAACAGATAGCAGCTCACCCTCTTTGAATCGTCTTTAGCATGCTAAAAAGAGCAGGAAAAAGCAAAAAAATTCAGAATTCCACCTTTCAAAGCAGAGAAATGACTGAGCAATGACGTTATTCATTGATTTTAGCCATTGAAAACCGTCCTTTTACTCATATACCAGAAATGGATGAAGGTATTGGCTGAACGCAAACTGATAGCAGCTCACCCTCTTTGAATCTTCTTTAGCATGCTAAAAGGAGCAGGAAAAACAAAAAAATTTCTGAATTCCAACATTCAAAGCACAGGAATGACTGTTTGTGCAATGACTTTATTCATTAAATTAAGCCATTGAATACCGTCATTTTTCTCATATACCAGAAATGGTTTTAAGGTATTGGCTGAATGCAAACAGATAGCAGCTCACCCTCTTTGAATCTTCTTTAGCATGCTAAAAGCAGCAGGAAAAAGCAAAAAAATTCAGAATTCCACCTTTCCAAGCAGAGAAATGACTGTTTGTGCAATGACATTACTCATTGATTTTAGCCATTGAAAAACATCCTGTTACTCATATACCAGAAATGGTTGAAGGTATTGGCTGAAGGCAAACAGACAGCAACTCAACCTCTTTGAATCTTCTTTAGCATGCTAAAAGGAGCAGGAAAAAGCAAAATAATTTCAGAATTCCACCGTTCCAAGCAGAGAAATGACTGTTTGTGCAATGACATTATTCATTGATTTTAGCCATTGAAAACCGTCCTGTTACTCATATACCAGAAATGGTTGAAGGTATTGGCTGAACACAAAAACATAGCAGGCCACCTTCTTTGAATCTTCTTTAGCATGATAAAAAGAGCAGGAAAAAGCAAAATAAATTTCAGAATTCCACCTTTCAAAGCAAAAAAATGACTGTTAGTGCAATGACATTATTCATTGATTTTAGCCATTAAAAAACATCCTGTTACTCATATACCAGAAATGGTTGAAGGTATTGGCTGAATGAAAACTGATAGCAGCTCACCCTCTTTGAATCTTCTTTAGCATGCTAAAAGTAGCAGGAAAAAAAAATTTCAAAAGTCCACCTTTAAAAGCAGAGAAATTACTGTTTGTGCAATGACATTATTCATTGATTTTAGCCATTGAAAAACGTCCTGTTACTCATATACCAAAAATGGTTGAAGGTATTGGCTGAACGCAAACAGATAGCAGCTCACCCTCTTTGAATATTCTTTAGCATGCTAAAAGGAGCAGGAAAAAGCAAAAAATTTCAGATTCCAACTTTCCAAGCAGAGAAATGACTGTTTGTGCAAGGACATTATTCATTAATTTTAGCCATTGAAAACCGTACTGTTATTAATATACCAAAATGGTTGAAGGTATTGGTTGAACGCAAACTGATAGCAGCTCAATCTCTTTGAATCTTCTTTAGCATGCTAAAAGCAGCAGGAAAAAACAAAATATTTCAGATTTCCACCTTTAAAAGCAGAGAAATGACTGTTTGTGCAATGACATTATTCATTGATTTTGGCCATTGAAAAACATCCTGTTACTCATATACCAGAAATGGTTGAATATATTGGCCGAACGCTAACAGACAGCAACTCACCCTCTTTGAATCTTATTTAGCATGCTAAAAGGAGCAGGAAAAAGAAAAATAATTTCAGAATTCCACCTTTCCAAGTAGAGAAATGACTGTTTGTGCAATGGCATTATTCATTGATTAAAGCCATTGAAAAATGTCCTGTTACTCATATACCAGAAATGGTTGAAGGTATTGGCTGAACGCAAACAGATAGCAGCTCATCCTCTTTGAATCTTCTTTAGCATGCTAAAAGGAGCAGGAAAAAGCAAAAAATTTCAGATTTCCACCTTTCCAAACAGTGAAATGACTGTTTGTGCAATGACATTATTCATTGATTTTAGCCATTGAAAACCGACCTGTTACTCAAATACCAGAAATGGTTGAAGGTATTGGCTGAACGCAAACAGATAGTAGCTCACACTCTTTGAATCTTCTTTAGCATGATAAAAGGAGCAGGAAAAAGCAAAAAATTTCCAAAATCCACCTTTTCAAGCAGAGAAATGACTGTTTGTGCAATGACATTATTCATTGATTTTAACCATTGAAAACCGTCCTGTAACTCATATACCAGAAATGGTTGAAGGTTTTGGCTGAACACAAAAAGATAGCAGGCCACCCTTTTTGAATCTTTTTTATCATGAAAAGAAGAGCAGGAAAAAGCAAAAAATTTCAGAATTCCACCTTTCAAAGCAAAGAAATGACTGTTTGTGCAATGACATTATTCATTGATTTTTACCATTGAAAAAGGTCCTGTTACTCATATACCAGAATTGGTTGAAGGTATTGGCTGAACTCAAACAGATAGCAGGTCACCCTCTTTGAATCTTCTTTAGCATGCTAAAAGGAGCAGGAAAAAGCAAAAAATTTCAGAATTCCACCTTTCCAAGCAGAGAAATGACTGTTTGTGCATTGACATTATTCATTGACTTTGGCCATTGAAAACCATCCTGTTACTCATATACCAGAAATGGTTGAAGGTATTGGCTGAACGCAAACTGATAGCAGCTCAGCCTCTTTGCATCTTCTTTAGCATGCTAAAAGGAGGAGGAAAAACCAAAAAATTTCAGAATTCCACAATTCAAAGCAGAGGAATGACTGTTTGTGCAATGACATTATTCATTGATTTTAGCCTTTGAAAAACGTCCTGTTACTCATATACCAGAAATGGTTGAAGGTATTGGCTGAACACAAAAAGAAAGGAGGCCACCCTCTTGGAATCTTCTTTAGCATGATAAAAAGAGCAGCAAAAAGCAAAAAATTTCAGAATTCCACCTTTCAAAGCAAATAAATGACTGTTTGTGTATTGACATTATTCATTCAATTTAGCTATTGAATTCTGTCATTTTTCTCATATACCAGAAATGATTAAAAGGTATTGGCTGAATGCAACCAGATAGCAGCTCACCCTCTTTAAATCTTCTTTAGCATGCTTAAAGGAGCAGGAAAAAGCAAAAAATTTCAGAATTCCACCTTTCCAAACAAAGAAATGACATTATTCATTGATTTTAGCCATTGAATACCGTGATTTTTTTTCATATACCAGAAATGGTTTTAAGGTATTGGCTGAAAGCAAATAGATAGCAGCTCACCCTCTTTGAATCTTCTTTAGCATGCTAAAAGGAGCAGGAAAAAGCAAAAAATTTCAGATTTCCACCTTTAAAAGTTGCGAAATGACTGTTTGTGCAATGACATTATTCGTTGAATTTAGCCATTGAAAAACATCCTGTTCATCATATACCAGAAATGATTGACGGTATTGGCTGAACGCAAACAGACAGCAACACACCCTCTTTGAATCTTCTTTAGCATGCTAAAAGGAGCAGGAAAAAGCAAAATAATTTCAGAATTCCACCTTTCCAAGCGGAGAAATGACTGTTTGTGCAATGACATTATTCATTGATTTTAACCATTGAAAAACAGCCTGTTACTCATATACAAGAAATGGTTGAAGGTATTGGCTGAATGCAAACAGATAGCAGCTCACCCTCTTTGAATCTTCTTTAGCATGCTAAAAGGAGCAGGAAAAAGTAAAAAATTTCAGAATTCCAACTTTTCAAGCAGAGAAATGACTGTTTGTGCAATGACATTATTCATTGATATTAGCCATTGAAAACCGTCCTTTTACTCATATACCAGAAATGGTTGAAGGTATTGGCTGAACACAAAAAGATAGCAGGCCACCCTCTTTGAATGCTCTTTAGCATGATAAAAAGAGCAGAAAAATGCAAAAAATTTCAGAATTCCACCTTTCAAAGCAAAGATATGACTGTTTGTGCAATGACATTATTCATTGATTTTAGCTATTGAAAAACGTCCTGTTACTCATATACCAGAAAAGGTTGAAGATATTGGCTGAACTCAAACAGATAGCAGCTCACCCTCTTTGAATCTACTTTAGCATGCTAAAAGGAGCAGGAAAAGCAAAAAATTTCAGAATTCCTCCTTTCCAAGCAGAGAAATGACTGTTTGTGCATTGACATTATTCATCGATTTTATCCATTGAAAAACATCCTGTTCCTCATATACCAGAACTGGTTGATGGTATTGGTTGAACGCAAACTGATAGCAGCTCACCCTCTTTGAATCTTCTTTAGCATGATAAAAAGAGCAGGAAAATGCAAAAAATTTCAGAATTCCACCTTTCAAAGCAAAGAAATGACTGTTTGTGCCATGATATTATTCATTGATTTTAGCCATTGAAAAACATCCTGTTCCTCATATACCAGAAATGGTTGAAGGCATTGGCTGAACACAAACAGACAGCAACTCACCCTCTTTGAATCTTCTTTAGCATGCTAAAAGGAGCAGGAAAAAGCAAAAAATTTCTGAATTCCTCCTTTCCAATCAGAGAAATGACTGTTTGTGCAATGACATTATTAATTGATTCTAGCCATTGAAAACCGTCATGCTACTGATATACCAGAAAAGGTTGAAGGTATTGGCTGACAGCAAACTGATAGCAGCTCACCCTCTTTGAATCTTCTTTAGCATGCTAAAAGGAGGAGGAAAAGCCACAAAACTTCAGAAGTCCACCTTTCAAAGCAAAGAAATGACTGTTTGTGCAATGACATTATTCATTGATTTTAGCCATTGAAAATAGTCCTGTTACTCATATACCAGAATTTGTAGAAGGTATTGGCTGAACTCAAACAGGCAGCAGCTCACTATCTTTGAATCTTCTTTAGCATGCTAAAAGGAGCATGAAAGAGCAAAACATTTCAGAATTCCACCTTTACAAGCAGAGAAATGACTGTTTGTGCAATGACATTATACATTGATGTTAGCCATTGAAAAGCATCATGTTACTCATATACCAGAAATGGTTGAAGGTATTGGCTTAATGCAAACAGATAGCAGCTCCCCCTCCTTGAATCTTTTTTAGCATGCTAAAAGGAGCAGGATCAAGCTAAAGATTTCAGAATTTCAGCTTTCCAAGCAGAGAACTGACTGTTTGTGCAATGACATCATTCATTGATTTTAGCCATTGAAAAAGGTCCTGTTACTCATATAACAGAATTGTTTGAAAGTATTGGCTGAATTCAAACAGATAGCAGCTCACCCTCTTTGAATCTTCTTTAGCATGCTAAAAGGAGCAGGAAAAAGCAAAAAATTTTAGAAATCCACCTTTCCAAGCAGAGAAATGACTGTTTGTGCATTGACATTATTCATTGATTTTGGCCATTGAAAACCGTCCTGTTACTCATATACCAGAAATGGTTGAAGGTATTGGCTGAACGCAAGCTGATAGCAGCTCACCCTCTTTGCATTTTCTTAAGCATTCTAAAAGGAGGAGGAAAAAACAAAAAATTTCAGAATTCCACTATTCAAAGCAGAGGAATGACTGTTTGTGCAATGACATTATTCATTGATTTTAGCCATTGAAAAACGTCCTGTTACTCATATACCAGAAATGGTTGAAGGTATAGGGTGAGCACAAAACGATAGGAGGCCACCCTCTTTGCATCTTCTTTAGCATGATAAAAAGAGCATGAAAAAGCAAAAAATTTCAGAATTCCACCTTTCAAAGCAAGGAAATGACGGTTTGTGCAATGACATTATTCATTGATTTTAGCCATTGAAAACCGTCCTGTCACTCATATATCAGAAATGGCTGAAGGTATTGGCTGAACGCAACAGATAGCAGATCACCCTCTTTGAATCTTCTTTATCATGCTAAAAGTAGCAGGAAAAAAAAAAATATTTCAGATTTCCACCTTTAAAAGCAGAGAAATGACAGTTTGCGCAATGATATTATTCATTGATTTTAGCCATTGAAAAACATCCTGTTACTCATAAACCAGAAATGGTTCAAGGTGTTGGCTGAATGCAAATAGACAGCAACTCACCGTCTTTGAATCTTCTTTAGCATGCTAAAAGGAGCAGTAAAAAGCAAAATAATTTCAGAATTCCACATTTCCAATCAGAGAAATGACTGTTTGTGAAATGACGTTATTCATTGATTTTAGCCATTGAAAAATGTCCTGTTACTCATATACCAGAAATGGTTGAAGATATTGGCTGAACGCAAACAGATAGCAGCTCACCCTCTTTGAATCTTCTTTAGCATGCCAAAAGGAGAAGGAAAAAGCAAAAAAAATCTGAATTCCACCTTTCCAAGCAGAGAAATGACTGTTTGTGCAATGACATTATTCATTGATTTTAGCCATTGAAAACCGTGCTGTTATTCATATACCAGAAATGTTTGAAGGTATTGGCTGATTGCAAACAGATAGCAGCTCACCCTCTTTGAATCTTCTTTAGCATGCTAAAAGGAGCAGGAAAAAGCAAAAATTTCAGAATTCCACCTTTCCAAGCAGAGAAATGACTTTTTGTGCAATGACGTTATTCATTGATTTTAGCCATTGAAAACCGTCCTGTTAGTCATATACCAGAAATGGTTGAAGGTATTGGCTGAACACAAAAAGATAGCAGGCCACCCTCTTTGAATCTTCTTTAGCATGAAAAAAAGAGCAGGAAAAGGCAAAAAAAATCAGAATTCCACCTTTCAAAGCAAAGAATTGACTGTTTGTGCAATGACATTATTCATTGATTTTAGCCATTAAAAAACATGCTGTTACTCACATACCAGAATTGGTTGAACGTATTTTCTGAAATCAAACAGATAGCAGCTCAGCCTCTTTGAATCTTCTTTAGCATGCTAAAAGGAGCAGAAAAAAGCATAAAAATTTCAGAATTCCCCCTTTCAAGCAGAGAAATGACTGTTTGTGCATTGACATTATTCATTGCTTTTAGCCATTGAAAACCATCCTGTTACTCATATACCAGAAATGGTTTAAGGTATTGGCTGAACGCAAACTGATAGCAGCTCACCCTCTTTGAATCTTCTTTAGCATGCTAAAAGGAGCAGGAAAAAGCAAAACATTTCAGAAATCCACCTTTCCAAGCAGAGAAATGACTGTTTGTGCAATGACATTATTTATTGATTTTAGCCATTGAAAACCGTCCTGTTACTCATATACCAGAAACGGTTGAAGGTATTGGCTGAATGCAAACAGATAGCAGCTCACCCTTTTGAATCTTCTTTAGCATGCTAAAAGGAGCAGGAAAAAGCAAAAAATTTCAGAAATCCACCTTTCCATGCAGAGAAATGACTGTTTGTGCAATGACATTATTCATTGATTTTAGCCATTGAAAACCATCCTGTAACTCATATTCTAGAAATGGTTGAAGGTTTTGGATGAACACAAAAAGATAGCAGCTCACTCTCTTTGAATCTTCTTTAGCATGAAAAAAGAGAAGGAAAAAGCAAAAAATTTCAGAATTCCACCTTTCAAAGCAAAGAAATGACTGTTTGTGCAATGACATTATTCATTGATTTTGGCCATTGAAAACCGTCCTTTTACTCATATACCAGAAATGGTTGAAGGTATTGGCTGAATGCAAACTGATAGCAGCTCACCCTCTTTGCATCTTCTTTAGCATTCTAAAAGTAGCAGGAAAAAACAAAATATTTCAGATTTCCTCCTTTAAAAGCAGAGAAATGACAGTTTGCGCAATGATATTAATCATTGATTTTAGCCATTGAAAAACATCCTGTTACTCATAAACAAGAAATGGTTCAAGGTGTTGGCTGAACGCAAATAGACAGCAACTCACCCTCTTTGAATCTTCTTCAGCATGCTAAAAGGAGCAGTAAAAATCAAAATAATTTCAGAATTCCACTTTTCCAAGCAGAGAAATGACTGTTTGTGAAATGACGTTATTCATTGATTTTAGCCATTGAAAAATGTCCTGTTACTCATATACCAGAAATGGTTGAAGGTATTGGCTGAACGCAAACTGATAGCAGCTCACCCTCTTTGCATCTTCTTTAGCATGCTAAAAGGAGGAGGAAAAACCAAAAAATTTCAGAATTCCACCATTCAAAGCAGAGGAATGACTGTTTGTGCAATGACATTATTCATTGATTTTAGCCTTTGAAAAACGTCCTGTTACTCATATACCAGAAATGGTTGAAAGTATTGGCTGAACACAAAAAGATAGGAGGCCACCCTCTTTGAATCTTCTTTAGCATGATAAAAAGAGCAGGAAAAAGCAAAAAAAATCAGAATTCCACCTTTCCAAGCAAAGAAATGAGGAATTGTGCAATGACATTATTCATTCAATTTAGCCATTGAATACCGTCATTTTTCTCATATACCAGAAATGGTATTAAGGTATTGGCTGAATGCAAACAGATAGCAGCTCATCCTCTTTGAATCTTCCTTATCATGCTAAAAGGAGAAGCAAAAAGCAAAAACATTAAGAATTCCACCTTTCCAAGCAGAGAAATGACTGTTTGTGCAATGACATTATTCAATGATTTTAGCCACTGAAAACCGTCCTGTCACTCACATACCAGAAATAGTTGAAGGTATTGGCTGAACGCAAACAGATAGCAGCTCACCCTCTTTGAATCTTCTTTAGCATGCTAAAAGTAGGAGGAAAAAACAAAATATTTCAGATTTCCAACTTTAAAAGCAGAGAAATGACTGTTTGCACAATGACATTATTCATTGATTTTAGCCATTGAAAAACATCCTGTTACTCATATATCAGAAATGATTCAAGGTATTGGCTGAACGCAAACAGACAGCAACTTACTCTCTTTGAATCTTCTTTAGCATGCTAAAAGGAGCAGGAAAAGCAAAATAATTTCAGAATTCCATCTTTCCAAGCAGAGAAATTACTTTTTGTGCATTGACATTATTCATTGATTTTAGCCATTGAAAACCATCCTGTTACTCATATACCAGAAATGGTAGAAGGTATTGGCTGAACGCAAACTGATAGCAGCTCACCCTCTTTGAATCTTCTTTAGCATGCTAAAAGAAGCAGGAAAGAGCAAAAAATTTCAGAATTCCACCATTCAAAGCCGAGTAATGACTGTTTGTGCAATGACATTATTCATTGATTTTTGCCATTGAAAAATGTTCTGTTACTCATATACCAGAAATGTTGGAAGGTATTGGCTGAACACAAAAAGATAGGATGCCACCTTCTTTGAATCTTCTTTAGCATGATAAAAAGAGCAGGAAAAAGCAAAAAAATTCAGAATTCCAACTTTTTAAGCAGAGAAATAACTGTTTGTTCAATGACATTATTCATAGATTTTAGACATTGAAAACCGTCCTGTTACTCATATATCAGAAATGGTTGAAGGTATTGGCTGATTGCAAACAAATATCAGCTCACCCTCTTTGAATCTTCTTTAGCAGGCTAAAAGTAGCAGGAAAAAGCAAAACTTTTCAGAGTTTCACCTTTCCAAGAAGAGAATAGAGTGTTTGTGCAATGACATTATTTATTCATTTTAGCCATTGAAAACCGTCCTGTTACTCATATACCAGAAATGTATGAAGGTATTGGCAGAAAGCAAACAGATTGCAGCTCACCCTCTTTGAATCTTCTTTAGCATGCTAAAAGTAGCAGGAAAAAGCAAAACATTTCAGAATTCCACCTTTCCAAGCAGAGAATTGACTGTTTGTGCAATGGCATTATTCAATCATTTTTGCCATTGAAAACTGTCCTTTTACTTATATACCAGAAATGGATGAAGGTATTGGCTGAACCCAAAAATATAGCAGCTCACCCTCTTTGAATCTTTTTTAGCATGCTAAAAGGATCAGGAAAAAGCAAAAAAATTCAGAATTCCACCGTTCCAAGCAGAGAAATGACTATTTGTGCAATGACATTATTCATTGATTTTAGCAATTGAAAAACGTGCTGTTACTCATATACCAGAAATGGTTGAAGGTATTGGCTGAACGCAAACAGAAAGCAGCTCACCCTCCTTAAATCTTGTTGTCAGTATTCCGGGTTTTCTAGGTAACCTTGTAAATGATTTTGCCCTTTGCTAAGATGGAGTTTGCTGTTCTTGTGCGCCCTACTTCCTGTTCGTTTGTTTAAAACCCGGCTCAGGTGCTGGCTTCCTTGCTGGAGTATTCTGCTTCCTTTTCCCTTCAACCCAGCTGCCTTGTCCTACTATTATCTCCCAGATCTCTTTTGTATTTACCAGGTTAATCTTCACGTGTTTCTCAGCAGCAGTGAGCTAAAACCCCTGGCTCTGGACATTCTCTGCATATGTAAGCTACACTCACTGTGTTATCATTAACCTGTTGACTTTGGAATTTTAACCCTTGGCTTACTCTACCTGGTAAGAACTGTGTTTCTGATCTGTGTTGCTGTTTAACCCTTTGTTCATTCCCTCCGGTGAGGGCTGCTGGAACTATTTACTGGAATATTACTTAAATGTGAACTTGTTTCTGGACTTCCCTGAATCTACGCCGCATCTAGGATTAACTTGTGAACTTGTTTTTGGACTTCCCTGTGGCTACTGCATACCTGGATCTGACTCTTACTACACCAGCAGTGTTTGAATCAAGCCACATCACCAGTGTGTCAGACTTTCCTTTTGATCACATTTGTGTGAGGACTCCGTCGTAAGAACCTTGCCGACTTTGCTATATAGGTTCCAAAGACTCAATATCGCTGGACTTATTTCATTGCATGTCACTACGGGTTATTTGTATATTGTTTTTGGGTGTTATTGCTGTTGCACAAATACACTACTTGCAGTAAAGAAACCCGTCTCTGATTGTTCATTGCCCCACGCTACCAGAATCCTCGAGTTCCTACAATAGTATTACAGGATACTCCTGCCCAAAAAGATGATTCTGCTGGGGCTATGACGGAGACACAGGCAGACAAACTGTTCACCATAATTAACTCCTTGCAGCAGAAGATAGAGGCTATACACAATTAGATTAGAGACATAGAATCCTGGGTTGACCACAATGCACAGGTGTTTGCTCAGGCTCTCCAAGATCTACGTACTAGGTCAGACGTCCGGGAGGCCTTACCTACTGAGCCTACATCATCCACCAGTATGCCCAAATTGCCTCCATTCTGGTTTAATGGTGACCGAAGTCAATTCCGTGGGTTTGTTAATCAATGCATATTATTTTTTGATGTACATGCCCCCTATTACCGGTCTGATAGATCTAAGGTTCTATGTATTATTATGTTGTTGACATCACGGGCACTGGCTTGGGCAAATCCTATGGTTGAAAGTCACGATACCCATCTAAATAATTTGGATGATTTTCTGACAGCCATGGCACAAATGTTCGACGATCCCAACCGCCGTGCTACCGCTGAATCTGCCTTGCTTTCTTTACGCAAGGGGAAACATTCACTCATAGAATATGCTACTGAATTTAAAAGGTTAGTGGTGGATACCAACTGGGATAACAATGCTTTATTGCCAAACTTTAGAAAGGGTTTGTCCAGTGCAATCAAGGATGAACTAGCTCGTTCAGAGTCTCCACAGGAGTTTGAGTTGTTTTTACAACACTGTGTACGTATTGATATCCGTCTAACTGAACGCAGACAAGAAAAATGGGCAGCTGTAAATCGCATCACTAATTTCTCTCTTCTGTCTAGGGAAACCACAGGCAAAAACTCGCGGGAGGCCGAGGAGGTGCCTATGCAGGTGGACTCGCTACAAAGACGTGAGAGTAATGAACGCCGGGAATACCGTCTCCTTGAGCGCTTATGTTTTTATTGTGGTCAATCAGACCATTACCTTATCAATTGTCCTAAATGTCCCAGGAGACCCAACAACGTTTTGGCGGTAGTAGGGGATAATGATAACACTGACGCTGAGTCTGAAGTTTCGGAGACCAGTCTACATCTAGATGCTGTTTTTCCCCCTATATTGATGCCGACTTCCCCTAAAGACCAAGGGGAGAAATATTCACATTGTTCTCTTCCTATTCAGATTCAGTGGGAGGGACAATGGATACTAAGTTCTGCCATGATAGACTCTGGAGCAGGTGGAAATTTCATGGATTCTTCTTTTGCCAGGGAACATGGTATAAAGACACAACTAAGAGCTTCAACAGTCACTATGGAAATGGTGGATGGTTCCCCATTAGTTTCTGGACCAGTAGATCGGGAGACAGTGCTTCTGGAGTGTAGGATGGAACCAGACCATCAAGAAACACTTTCATTCATGTTAATATCTTCTCCTCATTTTCCTGTAATTTTAGGAATTCCCTGGTTACAGTCACAAAATCCAAACATCAATTGGGAAACCAAGGAGATATCCTTCCTCCCGAAGTGTAGTCCTACTATCAGTCCAATGGAAGTGGTTCCAGTTACCCAGAACTTGGAAGAGGCAATACAGGTACCTACTCTCCCCCTGGTTTACCAGGAATTCTCGGACGTTTGTGACAAGAGGAAGGCAGATCAACTTCCCCCACATAGACCGTATGACTGCCCCATAGAATTGCTTCCTGGGGCAGCGATTCCTTTCGGCCATGTTTACCCGCTGGCGGTTCCGGAATTAAAGTCATTACAAGAATATATAGATGATAATTTAGCCAAGGGGTTTATCCGACCATCTTCTTCACCAGCGGGAGCCCCTATATTCTTTGTAAAGAAGAAGGATGGGACTCTAAGACCCTACATTGACTACCGGGAGTTAAATAAGGTAACCATTCGTAACAGGTACCCGTTGCCGCTAATTCCGGAATTGTTGGAAAGAATTCGCCAGGCCAAAGTATTTACCAAATTAGATCTTCGTGGGGCATATAATTTACTCCGTATACGTCCCGGAGACGAATGGAAGACAGCTTTTAGATGCCGGTATGGACATTATGAATATTTGGTGATGCCATTCGGACTCTGTAACGCTCCTGCTGCTTTTCAACATTTAGCCAGCAATATTTTCAGGGATTTATTGGACCAATATGTGGCAATTTACCTGGATGACATTTTGATCTTCTCTGATTCCTTACAGGAACATCGGGAACATGTTAAGACCGTGCTTAGACATTTGAGAGATAATCATTTGTACATCAAACTCGAAAAGTGTGAATTTCATTGCTCCGAAATCCAATTTTTAGGCTATATTATGTCTCCTCAGGGATTGAATATGGAGTCCAGCAAGATCCAGGCAATCTTAGACTGGCCGGTACCAGGAAACATTAAAGAGATACAACGATTCATTGGTTTCGCTAACTTTTATAGACGTTTCATCCGAAATTTTTCAGAAGTTGTCCGTCCCATCACTCTCCTCACCAAGAAGGGGAAGAAGTTTGTATGGTCTTCGCAAGCTCAGGGAGCCTTTGATCGCCTTAAGGTTTGTTTTACCACGGCTCCGATATTGATGCATCCGGATCCTGCACTGCCTTTCACCGTGGAGGTGGACGCTTCTGACTGTGCATTGGGAGCTATCCTCTCACAACATACCGGAGACAAAGGTTTGCTGCACCCGTGTGCCTTCCTTTCTTGTAGGTTATCTTCTGCTGAACTGAACTATGATATTGAAGATAAGGAACTTTTGGCAATTATTTCCGCCTTTAAGGAAAGGAGACACCATTTGCAGGGAGCAACTCAACAGGTAGTGGTACTCACGGATCATCGTAATTTGGAATTCCTTAAGTCTGCCAGGTGTCTTTCTCCTCGACAAGCTAGGTGGAGTTAGTTCTTGAACCAGTTTAATTTTATTATTTCGTACCGCCCAGGTTCACGTAATGGGAAAGCTGACGCATTATCCCGAATCCATATGGTGGACTCCGTGCCTGGGACCCCGTCTAAGACCATCTTGTCTGATGCCAATTTCGTAGGAGTGCTCCAGGACCGGGACTTGTGGCAGGAGATCAAGCTGGCCTATGACGGTGACGTATTTCTTGCTGCTCCACCTGACAACATGAATCTTGTCGTTCGGAATGGTGTGTGGCTTAGAGATCGATGTATTTATGTCCCAGAGGCTGTGAGACTTTGAATTCTCAAATTGGTCCACGACTCTGTATTGGCTGGTCATAGGGGGGTACAGAAGACTCAGGAATTTTTAAGTCATTTTTTTTGGTGGCCTACCTGTTTGAAAGATGTGAATGACTATGTCCGCTCTTGTGAGGTTTGTGCCCGGTACAAATTTCCTCGCGTTTCACCTACTGGTCTTCTTAAACCGCTACCTGTACCTTCTCGCCCTTGGGGGTCTATTTCGATGGACTTTATTGTGGAGTTACCCACCTCTGGCGGTAAAAATACTATTTTGGTGGTAGTAGATCGTCTAACGAAGGCTGCTCATTTCATTCCGTGTACCGGTCTTCCCTCAGCTACAGAGACAGTGGATCTGGTTATCCAGAACGTTTTCCGGCTGCATGGGGTACCAGATGAGATCATTTCTGACCGGGGAATACAATTTACCTCTAGATTTTGGAAAGGATTTTGTTCTGCACTCCACATTAATGTTTGCTTGTCTTCTGCATACCATCCTCAGACCAATGGGCAGACCGAACGGACAAATCAAACCTTGGAGCAATATCTACGCTGTTACGTCAGCCATTTGCAGGATGATTGGCTGAAGCTACTTACTTTAGCGGAATTTTCGTACAATAACTCTCAGAGCAGTTCCACAAAGGTAACTCCTTTTTTTGCCAATCTGGGATATCATCCAAATATTTTGCCTAGGTCTCCGGTTGCTACTTCGGTAACGGCGGTTGAAGACAGAGTGACGGTGTTGCAACGTAATCTTGAAGTTTTGAAGGACTCCCTGACCGTAGCACAGGAGCGTTATAAGAAGTCGGCCGATAGATTCCGGAAACCGGCACCTATGTGTAAGGTAGGAGACTCGGTTTGGTTGTCCACCAAGAATCTAAGATTGGGTGTTCCTTCGCAGAAACTGGGACAGAAATTCATCGGTCCATTCAAGATCACTGGGATTGTGAGCTCTGTTGCCTGTCGGCTGAAGCTACCACGGACTTTAAAGGTACACCCAGTATTTCATGTTTCTTTATTAAAACCGGTCTCTCCCAACACGTTTCAGGGACATATCGTATCTCCCCCTCCACCAGTGTTGGTTCATGGCGAAGAACAATTTGTGGTACAGGATATTGTTGATTCAAGACTTCATAGGAACCGGCTTCAGTATCTAGTTAGATGGCAAGGTTACTCTCCCGAAAACGATACTTGGGAACCAGTAAGTAACATCAATGCTCCCCTGAAGGTTGCTCAGTTTCATCGTAGATACCCGGACAAGCCTGGTCCAGGACCGTCTGGAGGCCGTCTTTAGGGGGGGAGTAATGTCAGTATTCCGGGTTTTCTAGGTAACCTTGTGAATGATTTTGCCCTTTGCTAAGATGGAGTTTGCTGTTCTTGTGCGCCCTACTTCCTGTTCGTTTGTTTAAAACCCAGCTCAGGTGCTGGCTTCCTTGCTAGAGTATTCTGCTTCTGTTTCCCTTCAACCCAGCTGCCTTGTCCAACTATTATCTCCCAGATCTCTTGTGTATTTACCAGGTTAATCTTCACGTGTTTCTCATTGTCAGTGAGCTTCTACCCCTGGCTCTGGACATTCTCTGCATATGTAAGCTACACTCACTGTGTTATCATTAACCTGTTGACTTTGCAATTTTAACCATTGGCTTACTCTACCTGGTAAGAACTGTGTTTCTGAACTGTGTTGCTGTTTAACCCTTTGTTCACTCCCTCCTGTGACGGCTGCTGGAACTATTTACTGGAATATTACTTAAATGTGAACTTGTTTCTGGACTTCCCTGAATCTACGCCGCATCTAGGATTAACTTGTGAACTTGATTTTGGACTTCCCTGTGGCTACTGCATACCTGGATCTGACTCTTACTACACCAGCAGTGTTTGAATCAAGCCACGTCACCAGTGTGTCAGACTTTCCTTTTGATCACATTTGTGTGAGGACTCCGTCGTAAGAACCTTGCCGACTTTGCTATATAAGGTTCCAAAGACTCAATATCGCTGGACTTATTTCATTGCATGTCACTACGGGTTATTTGTATATTGTTTTTGGGTGTTATTGCTGTTGCACAAATACACTACTTGCAGTAAAGAAACCCGTCTCTGATTGTTCATTGCCCCACGCTACCAGAATCCTCGAGTTCCTACAATAGTATTACACTTGTTTAGCATGCTAAAAGGAGCAGGAAAAAGCAAAAAAATTTCAGAATTCCACCTTTCAAAGCAGAGAAATGACTGAGCAATGACATTATTCACTGATTTTAGCCATTGAAAAACATCCTGTTACTCATATGTCAGAAATGGTTGAAGGTATTGGCTGAACGCCAACAGAGAGCAGCTCACCCTCTTTGAATCTTCTTTAGCATGCTAAAAGGAGGAAAAACCAAAAAATTTCAGAAATCCACCATTCAAAGCACAGGAATGACTGTTTGTGCAATGACTTTATTCATTCAATTTAGCCATTGAATACCGTCATTTTTCTCATATACCAGAAATGGTTTTAAGGTATTGACTGAATGCAAACAGATAGCAGCTCATCCTCTTTGAATCTTCCTTAGCATGCTAAAGGAAGCAGGAAAAAAAAATATTTCAGATTTCCACCTTTAAAAGCAGAGAATTGACTTTTTGTGCAATGACATTATTCATTGATTTTAGCCATTAAAAAACATCCTATTACTCATATACCAGAAATGGTTGAATATATTTTGGCTGAACGCAAACAGACAGCAACTCACTCTCTTTGAATCTTCTTTAGCATGCTAAAAGGAGCAGGAAAAAGCTAATTATTTCAGAATTCCACCTTTCCAAGCAGAAAAATGACTGTTTGTGCAATGACATTATTCATTGATATTAGCCATTGAAAACCGTCCTGTTACTCATATACCAGAATTGGTTGAAGGTATTGGCTGAACTCAAACAGATAGCAGCTCACCCTCTTTGAATCTACTTTAGCATGCTAAAAGGAGCAGGAAAAAGCAAAAAATTTAAGAATTCCTCCTTTCCAAGCAGAGAAATGACTGTTTGTGCAATGACATTATTCATTGATTTTAGCTATTGAAAAACGTCCTGTTACTCATATACCAGAATAGGTTGAAGGTATTGGCTGAACTCAAACAGATAGCAGCACACCCTCTTCGAATCTACTTTAGCATGCTAAAAGGAGCAGGAAAAAGCAAAAAATTTCAGAATTCCACCTTTCCAAGCAGAGAAATGACTGTTTGTGTGATGACATTATTCATTCAATTTAGCCATTGAATAACGTCATTTTTCTCATATACCAGAAATGGTTTTAACTTATTGTCTGATTGCAAACTGATAGCTGCTCACCCTCTTTGAATCTTCTTTAGCATGATAAAAGGAGCAGGAAAAAGCAAAATATTCAGAATTCCGCCTTTCCAAGCAATGAAATGACTGTTTGTGCAATGACATTATTCATTGATTTTAGTCATTGAAAACTGTCCTGTCACACATATACACAAAATTTCAGATTTCCACCTTTAAAAGCAGAGAAATGATGGTTTGTGCAATGATAATATTCATTGATTTAGCCATTGAAAAACATCCTGTTACTCATATACAAGAAATGGTTGAAGGTATTGGCTGAACACAAACAGACAGCAACTCACGCTCTTTGAATCTTCTTTAGCATGCTAAAAATAGGAGGAAAAAACAAAATATTTCAGAATTCCACCTTTAAAAGCAGAGAAATGATGGTTTGCGCAATGATATTATTCATTGATTTTAGCCATTGAAAACCATCCTGTTACTCATATACAAGAAATGGTTCAAGGTATTGGCTGAACGCAAACAGATAGCAGCTCACCCTCTTTGAATCGTCTTTAGCATGCTAAAAGGAGCAGGAAAAAGCAAAAAATTTCAGAATTCCTCCTTTCCAAGCAGAGAAATGACTGTTTGTGCATTGACATTATTCATTGATTTTAGCCATTGAAAAACATCCTGTTACTCATATACCAGAAATGGTTCAAGGTATTGGCTGAACGCAAACAGATAGCAGCTCACCCTCTTTGAATCGTCTTTAGCATGCTAAAAAGAGCAGGAAAAAGCAAAAAAATTCAGAATTCCACCTTTCAAAGCAGAGAAATGACTGAGCAATGACGTTATTCATTGATTTTAGCCATTGAAAACCGTCCTTTTACTCATATACCAGAAATGGATGAAGGTATTTGCTGAACGCAAACTGATAGCAGCTCACCCTCTTTGAATCTTCTTTAGCATGCTAAAAGGAGCAGGAAAAACAAAAAAATTTCTGAATTCCAACATTCAAAGCACAGGAATGACTGTTTGTGCAATGACTTTATTCATTAAATTAAGCCATTGAATACCGTCATTTTTCTCATATACCAGAAATGGTTTTAAGGTATTGGCTGAATGCAAACAGATAGCAGCTCACCCTCTTTGAATCTTCTTTAGCATGCTAAAAGCAGCAGGAAAAAGCAAAAAAATTCAGAATTCCACCTTTCCAAGCAGAGAAATGACTGTTTGTGCAATGACATTACTCATTGATTTTAGCCATTGAAAAACATCCTGTTACTCATATACCAGAAATGGTTGAAGGTATTGGCTGAAGGCAAACAGACAGCAACTCAACCTCTTTGAATCTTCTTTAGCATGCTAAAAGGAGCAGGAAAAAGCAAAATAATTTCAGAATTCCACCGTTCCAAGCAGAGAAATGACTGTTTGTGCAATGACATTATTCATTGATTTTAGCCATTGAAAACCGTCCTGTTACTCATATACCAGAAATGGTTGAAGGTATTGGCTGAACACAAAAACATAGCAGGCCACCCTCTTTGAATCTTCTTTAGCATGATAAAAATAGCAGGAAAAAGCAAAATAAATTTCAGAATTCCACCTTTCAAAGCAAAGAAATGACTGTTAGTGCAATGACATTATTCATTGATTTTAGCCATTAAAAAACATCCTGTTACTCATATACCAGAAATGGTTGAAGGTATTGGCTGAACTCAAACAGATAGCAGCTCACCCTCTTTGAATCTACTTTAGCATGCTAAAAGGAGCAGGAAAAAGCAAAAAATTTAAGAATTCCTCCTTTCCAAGCAGAGAAATGACTGTTTGTGCAATGACATTATTCATTGATTTTAGCTATTGAAAAACGTCCTGTTACTCATATACCAGAATAGGTTGAAGGTATTGGCTGAACTCAAACAGATAGCAGCACACCCTCTTCGAATCTACTTTAGCATGCTAAAAGGAGCAGGAAAAAGCAAAAAATTTCAGAATTCCACCTTTCCAAGCAGAGAAATGACTGTTTGTGTGATGACATTATTCATTCAATTTAGCCATTGAATAACGTCATTTTTCTCATATACCAGAAATGGTTTTAACTTATTGTCTGATTGCAAACTGATAGCTGCTCACCCTCTTTGAATCTTCTTTAGCATGATAAAAGGAGCAGGAAAAAGCAAAATATTCAGAATTCCGCCTTTTCAAGCAATGAAATGACTGTTTGTGCAATGACATTATTCATTGATTTTAGTCATTGAAAACTGTCCTGTCACACATATACACAAAATTTCAGATTTCCACCTTTAAAAGCAGAGAAATGATGGTTTGTGCAATGATAATATTCATTGATTTAGCCATTGAAAAACATCCTGTTACTCATATACAAGAAATGGTTGAAGGTATTGGCTGAACACAAACAGACAGCAACTCACGCTCTTTGAATCTTCTTTAGCATGCTAAAAATAGGAGGAAAAAACAAAATATTTCAGAATTCCACCTTTAAAAGCAGAGAAATGATGGTTTGCGCAATGATATTATTCATTGATTTTAGCCATTGAAAACCATCCTGTTACTCATATACAAGAAATGGTTCAAGGTATTGGCTGAACGCAAATAGATAGCAGCTCACCCTCTTTGAATCGTCTTTAGCATGCTAAAAGGAGCAGGAAAAAGCAAAAAATTTCAGAATTCCTCCTTTCCAAGCAGAGAAATGACTGTTTGTGCATTGATATTATTCATTGATTTTAGCCATTGAAAAACATCCTGTTACTCATGTACCAGAAATGGTTCAAGGTATTGGCTGAACGCAAACAGATAGCAGCTCACCCTCTTTGAATCGTCTTTAGCATGCTAAAAAGAGCAGGAAAAAGCAAAAAAATTCAGAATTCCACCTTTCAAAGCAGAGAAATGACTGAGCAATGACGTTATTCATTGATTTTAGCCATTGAAAACCGTCCTTTTACTCATATACCAGAAATGGATGAAGGTATTGGCTGAACGCAAACTGATAGCAGCTCACCCTCTTTGAATCTTCTTTAGCATGCTAAAAGGAGCAGGAAAAACAAAAAAATTTCTGAATTCCAGCATTCAAAGCACAGGAATGACTGTTTGTGCAATGACTTTATTCATTAAATTAAGCCATTGAATACCGTCATTTTTCTCATATACCAGAAATGGTTTTAATGTATTGGCTGAATGCAAACAGATAGCAGCTCACCCTCTTTGAATCTTCTTTAGCATGCTAAAAGCAGCAGGAAAAAGCAAAAAAATTCAGAATTCCACCTTTCCAAGCAGAGAAATGACTGTTTGTGCAATGACATTACTCATTGATTTTAGCCATTGAAAAACATCCTGTTACTCATATACCAGAAATGGTTGAAGGTATTGGCTGAAGGCAAACAGACAGCAACTCAACCTCTTTGAATCTTCTTTAGCATGCTAAAAGGAGCAGGAAAAAGCAAAATAATTTCAGAATTCCACCGTTCCAAGCAGAGAAATGACTGTTTGTGCAATGACATTATTCATTGATTTTAGCCATTGAAAACCGTCCTGTTACTCATATACCAGAAATGGTTGAAGGTATTGGCTGAACACAAAAACATAGCAGGCCACCTTCTTTGAATCTTCTTTAGCATGATAAAAAGAGCAGGAAAAAGCAAAATAAATTTCAGAATTCCACCTTTCAAAGCAAAAAAATGACTGTTAGTGCAATGACATTATTCATTGATTTTAGCCATTAAAAAACATCCTGTTACTCATATACCAGAAATGGTTGAAGGTATTGGCTGAATGAAAACTGATAGCAGCTCACCCTCTTTGAATCTTCTTTAGCATGCTAAAAGTAGCAGGAAAAAAAAATTTCAATAGTCCACCTTTAAAAGCAGAGAAATTACTGTTTGTGCAATGACATTATTCATTGATTTTAGCCATTGAAAAACGTCCTGTTACTCATATACCAAAAATGGTTGAAGGTATTGGCTGAACGCAAACAGATAGCAGCTCACCCTATTTGAATATTCTTTAGCATGCTAAAAGGAGCAGGAAAAAGCAAAAAATTTCAGATTCCAACTTTCCAAGCAGAGAAATGACTGTTTGTGCAAGGACATTATTCATTAATTTTAGCCATTGAAAACCGTACTGTTATTAATATACCAAAAATGGTTGAAGGTATTGGTTGAACGCAAACTGATAGCAGCTCAATCTCTTTGAATCTTCTTTAGCATGCTAAAAGCAGCAGGAAAAAACAAAATATTTCAGATTTCCACCTTTAAAAGCAGAGAAATGACTGTTTGTGCAATGACATTATTCATTGATTTTAGCCATTGAAAAACATCCTGTTACTCATATACCAGAAATGGTTGAATATATTGGCCGAACGCTAACAGACAGCAACTCACCCTCTTTGAATCTTATTTAGCATGCTAAAAGGAGCAGGAAAAAGCAAAATAATTTCAGAATTCCACCTTTCCAAGTAGAGAAATGACTGTTTGTGCAATGGCATTATTCATTGATTAAAGCCATTGAAAAATGTCCTGTTACTCATATACCAGAAATGGTTGAAGGTATTGGCTGAACGCAAACAGATAGCAGCTCATCCTCTTTGAATCTTCTTTAGCATGCTAAAAGGAGCAGGAAAAAGCAAAAAATTTCAGATTTCCACCTTTCCAAACAGTGAAATGACTGTTTGTGCAATGACATTATTCATTGATTTTAGCCATTGAAAACCGACCTGTTACTCAAATACCAGAAATGGTTGAAGGTATTGGCTGAACGCAAACAGATAGTAGCTCACACTCTTTGAATCTTCTTTAGCATGATAAAAGGAGCAGGAAAAAGCAAAAAATTTCCAAAATCCACCTTTTCAAGCAGAGAAATGACTGTTTGTGCAATGACATTATTCATTGATTTTAACCATTGAAAACCGTCCTGTAACTCATATACCAGAAATGGTTGAAAGTTTTGGCTGAACACAAAAAGATAGCAGGCCACCCTTTTTGAATCTTTTTTATAATGAAAAGAAGAGCAGGAAAAAGCAAAAAATTTCAGAATTCCACCTTTCAAAGCAAAGAAATGACTGTTTGTGCAATGACATTATTCATTGATTTTTACCATTGAAAAAGGTCCTGTTACTCATATACCAGAATTGGTTGAAGGTATTGGCTGAACTCAAACAGATAGCAGCTCACCCTCTTTGAATCTTCTTTAGCATGCTAAAAGGAGCAGGAAAAAGCAAAAAATTTCAGAATTCCACCTTTCCAAGCAGAGAAATGACTGTTTGTGCATTGACATTATTCATTGACTTTGGCCATTGAAAACCATCCTGTTACTCATATACCAGAAATGGTTGAAGGTATTGGCTGAACGCAAACTGATAGCAGCTCAGCCTCTTTGCATCTTCTTTAGCATGCTAAAAGGAGGAGGAAAAACCAAAAAATTTCAGAATTCCACAATTCAAAGCAGAGGAATGACTGTTTGTGCAATGACATTATTCATTGATTTTAGCCTTTGAAAAACGTCCTGTTACTCATATACCAGAAATGGTTGAAGGTATTGGCTGAACACAAAAAGAAAGGAGGCCACCCTCTTGGAATCTTCTTTAGCATGATAAAAAGAGCAGCAAAAAGCAAAAAATTTCAGAATTCCACCTTTCAAAGCAAATAAATGACTGTTTGTGTATTGACATTATTCATTCAATTTAGCTATTGAATTCTGTCATTTTTCTCATATACCAGAAATGATTAAAAGGTATTGGCTGAATGCAACCAGATAGCAGCTCACCCTCTTTAAATCTTCTTTAGCATGCTTAAAGGAGCAGGAAAAAGCAAAAAATTTCAGAATTCCACCTTTCCAAACAAAGAAATGACATTATTCATTGATTTTAGCCATTGAATACCGTGATTTTTTTTCATATACCAGAAATGGTTTTAAGGTATTGGCTGAAAGCAAATAGATAGCAGCTCACCCTCTTTGAATCTTCTTTAGCATGCTAAAAGGAGCAGGAAA
This sequence comes from Phyllobates terribilis, assembly GCF_046119375.1. Classification (NCBI taxonomy): domain Eukaryota; kingdom Metazoa; phylum Chordata; class Amphibia; order Anura; family Dendrobatidae; genus Phyllobates; species Phyllobates terribilis. The sequence goes on along the minus strand of NW_027362771.1, from coordinate 4,441,591 downwards.
AAGCAAAAAATTTCAGATTTCCACCTTTAAAAGTTGCGAAATGACTGTTTGTGCAATGACATTATTCATTGAATTTAGCCATTGAAAAACATCCTGTTCATCATATACCAGAAATGATTGACGGTATTGGCTGAACGCAAACAGACAGCAACACACCCTCTCTGAATCTTCTTTAGCATGCTAAAAGGAGCAGGAAAAAGCAAAATAATTTCAGAATTCCACCTTTCCAAGCGGAGAAATGACTGTTTGTGCAATGACATTATTCATTGATTTTAACCATTGAAAAACATCCTGTTACTCATATACAAGAAATGGTTGAAGGTATTGGCTGAATGCAAACAGATAGCAGCTCACCCTCTTTGAATCTTCTTTAGCATGCTAAAAGGAGCAGGAAAAAGTAAAAAATTTCAGAATTCCACCTTTTCAAGCAGAGAAATGACTGTTTGTGCAATGACATTATTCATTGTTATTAGCCATTGAAAACCGTCCTTTTACTCATATACCAGAAATGGTTGAAGGTATTGGCTGAACACAAAAAGATAGCAGGCCACCCTCTTTGAATGCTCTTTAGCATGATAAAAAGAGCAGAAAAATGCAAAAAATTTCAGAATTCCACCTTTCAAAGCAAAGATATGACTGTTTGTGCAATGACATTATTCATTGATTTTAGCTATTGAAAAACGTCCTGTTACTCATATACCAGAAAAGGTTGAAGATATTGGCTGAACTCAAACAGATAGCAGCTCACCCTCTTTGAATCTACTTTAGCATGCTAAAAGGAGCAGGAAAAGCAAAAAATTTCAGAATTCCTCCTTTCCAAGCAGAGAAATGACTGTTTGTGCATTGACATTATTCATCGATTTTATCCATTGAAAAACATCCTGTTCCTCATATACCAGAAATGGTTGAAGGTATTGGCTGAACACAAACAGACCGCAACTCACCCTCTTTGAATCTTCTTTAGCATGCTAAAAGGAGCAGGAAAAAGTAAAAAATTTCAGAATTCCTCCTTTGCAAGCAGAGAAATATCTGTTTGTGCATTGACATTATTCAAAGATTTTAGCCATTGAAAACCATCCTGCTACTCATATACCAGAAATGGTTGAAGGTATTGGCTGACCGCAAACTGATAGCAGCTCATCCTCTTTAAATCTTCTTTAGCATGCTAAAAGGAGAAGGAAAAATCACATAATTTCAGAATTCCACCTTTCAAAGCAAAGAAATGACTCTTTGTGCAATGACATTATTCATTGATTTTAGCCATTGAAAAACGTCCTGTTACTCATGTACCAGAATTGGTTGAAGGTATTGGCTGAACTCAAACAGACAGCAGATCACCCTCTTTGAATCTTCTTTAGCATGCTAAAAGGAGCAGGAAAAAGAAAAAAATTTAAGAATTCCACATTTCCAAGCACAGAAATGACTGTTTGTGCATTGACATTATTCATTGATTTTAGCCATTGAAAAACGTCCTGTTACTCATATACCAGAAATGGTTGAAGGTATTGGCTGAACACAAACAGATAGCAGCTCACCCTCTTTGAATCTTTTTTAGCATGCTAAAAGGAGCAGGAAAAAGCAAAAAATTTCAGAAATCCACCTTTACAAGCAGAGAAATTACTGTTTGTGTAATGACATTATTCATTCAATTTAGCCATTGAATACCATCATTTTTCTCATATACCAGAAATAGTTTTAACTTATTGGCTGAATGCAAACAGATAGCAGCTCACCCTCTTTGAATCTACTTTAGCATGCTAAAAGGAGCAGGAAAAAGCAAAAAAATTCAGAATTCCTACTTTTCAAGCAGAGAAATGACTGTTTGTGCATTGCAATTATTCATTGATGTTAGCCATTGAAAAACATCCTGTTACTCATATACCAGAAATGGTTGAAGGTATTGGCTGAACACAAACAGACAGCAACTCACCCTCTTTGAACCTTCTTTAGCATGCCAAAAGGAGAAGGAAAAAGCAAAAAATTTCAGAATTCCTCCTTTCCAAGCAGAAAAATGACTGTTTGTGCATTGACAATATTCATTGATTTTAGCCATTGAAAACCGTCCTGCTACTCATATACCAGAAATGGTTGAAGGTATTGGCTGACTGCAAACTGATAGCAGCTCACCCTCTTTGAATCTTTTTTAGCAAGCTAAAAGGAGGAGGGAAAACCACAAAATTTCAGAATTCCACCTTTCAAAGCAAATAAATGACTGTTTGTGCAATGACATTATTCATTGATTTTAGCCATTGAAAAATGTCCTGTTACTCATATACCAGAATTGGTTGATGGTACTGGCTGAACTCAAACGGACAGCAGCTCACCCTCATTGAATCTTCTTTAGCATGCTAAAAGGAGCAGGAAAAAGCAAAAAAATTCAGAATTCCACCTTTCCAAGCAGAGAAATCACTGTTTGCATTGACATTATTCATTAATGTTAGCCATTGAAATCATTTTTGTTACTCATATACCAGAAATGGTTGAAGGTATTGGCTGAAAACAAACAGATAGCAGCTCACTCTCTTTAAATCTTTTTTAGCATAATAAAAGGAGCAGGAAATAGCAAAAATTTCAGAAATCCACCTTTCCAAGCAGAGAAATGACTGTTTGTGTAATGACATTATTCATTCAATTTAGCCATTGAATACCGTCATTTTTCTCATATACCAGAAATGGTTTTAACTTATTGGCTGAATGCAAACAGATAGCTGCTCACCCTTTTGAGTCTTCTTTAGCATGCTAAAAGGAGCAGGAAAAAGCAAAAAAATTCAGAATTCCGCCTTTCCAAGCAGAGAAATCACTTTTTGTGCAATGACATTATTCATTGATTTTAATCATTGAAAACCGTCCTGTCACTCATATACCAGAAATGGTTGAAGGTATTGGCTGAATGCAAACAGATAGCAGCTCACCCTCTTTGAATCTTATTTAGCATGCTAAAAGGAGCAGGAAAAATCAAAATATTTCAGATTTCCACCTTTAAAAGCAGAGAAATGACGGTTTGTGCAATGATATTATTCATTGATTTTAGACATTGAAAAACATCCTGTTACTCATATACCAGAAATGGTACAAGGTATTGGCTGAACACAAACAGATAGCAGCTCACCCTCTTTGAATCTTCTTTAGCATGCTAAAAGGAGCAGGAAAAAGCAAAAAATTTCAGAATTCCTCCTTTCCAAGCAGAGAAATTACTGTTTGTGCATTGACATCATTCATTGATTTTAGCCATTGAAAAACATCCTGTTACTCATATACCAGAAATGGTTGAAGGTATTAGCTGAACGCAAAATGATAGCAGCTCACCCTCTTTGAATCTTCTTTAGCATGCTAAAAGGAGGAGGAAAAACCCAAAAATTTCAGAATTCCACCATTCAAAGCAGAGTAATGAATGTTTGTGCAATTACATTATTCATTGATTTTTGCCATTGAAAAACGTTCTGTTACTCATATAACAGAAATGTTTGAAGGTATTGGCTGAACACAAAAAGATAGGATGCCACCCTCTTTGAATCTTCTTTAGCATGATAAAAAGAGCAGGAAAAACCCAAAAAATTCAGAATTCCAACTTTTTAAGCAGAGAAATGACTGTTTGTGCAATGAAATTATTCATTGATTTTAGCCATTGAGAACTGTCCTGTTACTCATATACCAGAATTGGTTGAAGGTATTGGCTGAAATCAATTAGGTAGCAGCTCAACCTCTTTGAATCTTCTTTAGCATGCTAAAATGAGCAGTAAAAAGCAAGAAATTTCAGAATTCCACCTTTCCAAGCAGAGAAATGAATGTTTGTGCATTGACATTATTCATTGATTTTAGCCATCGAAAACCGTCCTGTTACTCATATACCAGAAATGGTTGTAGGTATTGGCTGAACGCAAACTTATAGCAGCTCACCCTCTTTGAATCTTCTTTAGCATGCTAAAAGGAGCAGGAAAAACACAAAAAATTCAGAATTCCACCATTCAAAGCACAGGAATGAGTGTTTGTGCAATGACTTTATTCATTCAATTTAGACATTGAATACCGTCATTTTTCTCATTAACCAGAAATGGTTTTAAGGTATTGGCTGAATGCAAACATATAGCAGCTCACCCACTTTGAATCATCTTTAGCATGCTAAAAGGAGCAGGAAAAAGCAAAAAAATTCAGATTTCCACCTTTCCAAGCAGAGAAATTATTATTTGTGCAATGACATTATTCATTGATTTTAGCAATAGAAAAACGTGCTGTTACTCATATACCAGAAATGTTTTAAGGTATTGGCTGAACGCAAACAGATAGCAGCTCACCCTCTTTAAATCTTCTTTAGCATGCTAAAAGGAGCAGAAAAAGCAAAAAAAATTCAGAATTCCACCTTTCCAAGCAGAGAAATGACTGTTTGTGCAATGACATTATTCATTGATTTTAGCCATTGAAAACCATCCTGTTACTCATATACCAGAAATGGTTGAAGGTATTGGCTGAATGTAAATAGATAGCAGCTCACCCTCTCTGAATCTTCTTTAGCATGCTAGAAGTAGCAGGAAAAAACAAAATATTTCAGATTTCCACTTTTAAAAGCAGAGAAATGACTGTTTGTGCAATGACATTATTCATTGATTTTACCCATTGAAAACCATCCAGTTACTCATATACCAGAAATGGTTGAAGGTATTGGCTGAACGCAAACAGACAGAAACTCACCCTCTTTGAATCTTCTTTAGCATGCTAAAAGGAGCAGGAAAAAGCAAAATAATTTCAGAATTCCACCTTTCCAAGCAGAGAAATGACTGTTTGTGCAATGACATTATTCATTGATTTTAGCCATGGAAAAACGTCCTGTTACTCATATACCAGAAATGGTTGAAGGTATTGGCTGAACGCAAATAGATAGCAGCTCACCCTCTTTGAATCTTCTTTAGCAGCAGTGAGCTACTACCCCTGGCTCTGGACATTCTCTGCATATGTAAGCTACACTCACTGTGTTATCATTAACCTGTTGACTTTGGAATTTTAACCCTTGGCTTACTCTACCTGGTAAGAACTGTGTTTCTGAACTGTGTTGCTGTTTAACCTTTTGTTCACTCCCTCCAGTGAGGGCTGCTGGAACTATTTACTGGAATATTACTTAAATGTGAACTTGTTTCTGGACTTCCCTGAATCTACGCCGCATCTAGGATTAACTTGTGAACTTGTTTTTGGACTTCCCTGTGGCTACTGCATACCTGGATCTGACTCTTACTACACCAGCAGTGTTTGAATCAAGCCACGTCACCAGTGTGTCAGACTTTCCTTTTGATCACATTTGTGTGAGGACTCCGTCGTAAGAACCTTGCCGACTTACCTATATTGGTTCCAAAGACTCAATATCGCTGGACTTATTTCATTGCATGTCACTACGGGTTATTTGTATATTGTTTTTGGGTGTTATTGCTGTTGCACAAATACACTACTTGCAGTAAAGAAACCCGTCTCTGATTGTTCATTGCCCCACGCTACCAGAATCCTCAAGTTCCTACAATAGTATTACACTTGTTTAGAATGCTAAAAGGAGCAGGAAAAAGCAAAAAAATTTCAGAATTCCACCTTTCAAAGCAGAGAAATGACTGAGCAATGACATTATTCACTGATTTTAGCCATTGAAAAACATCCTGTTACTCATATGTCAGAAATGGTTGAAGGTATTGGCTGAACGCCAACAGAGAGCAGCTCACCCTCTTTGAATCTTCTTTAGCATGCTAAAAGGAGGAAAAACCAAAAAATTTCAGAAATCCACCATTCAAAGCACAGGAATGACTGTTTGTGCAATGACTTTATTCATTCAATTTAGCCATTGAATACCGTCATTTTTCTCATATACCAGAAATGGTTTTAAGGTATTGACTGAATGCAAACAGATAGCAGCTCATCCTCTTTGAATCTTCCTTTGCATGCTAAAGGAAGCAGGAAAAAAAAATATTTCAGATTTCCACCTTTAAAAGCAGAGAATTGACTTTTTGTGCAATGACATTATTCATTGATTTTAGCCATTAAAAAACATCCTATTACTCATATACCAGAAATGTTTGAATATATTTTGGCTGAACGCAAACAGACAGCAACTCACTCTCTTTGAATCTTCTTTAGCATGCTAAAAGGAGCAGGAAAAAGCTAATTATTTCAGAATTCCACCTTTCCAAGCAGAAAAATGACTGTTTGTGCAATGACATTATTCATTGATATTAGCCATTGAAAACCGTCCTGTTACTCATATACCAGAATTGGTTGAAGGTATTGGCTGAACTCAAACAGATAGCAGCTCACCCTCTTTGAATCTACTTTAGCATGCTAAAAGGAGCAGGAAAAAGCAAAAAATTTCAGAATTCCACCTTTCCAAGCAGAGAATTGACTGTTTGTGCAATGACATTATTCATTGATTTTAGCTATTGAAAAACGTCCTGTTACTCATATACCAGAATAGGTTGAAGGTATTGGCTGAACTCAAACAGATAGCAGCACACCCTCTTCGAATCTACTTTAGCATGCTAAAAGGAGCAGGAAAAAGCAAAAAATTTCAGAATTCCACCTTTCCAAGCAGAGAAATGACTGTTTGTGTGATGACATTATTCATTCAATTTAGCCATTGAATAACGTCATTTTTCTCATATACCAGAAATGGTTTTAACTTATTGTCTGATTGCAAACTGATAGCTGCTCACCCTCTTTGAATCTTCTTTAGCATGATAAAAGGATCAGGAAAAAGCAAAATATTCAGAATTCCGCCTTTCCAAGCAATGAAATGACTGTTTGTGCAATGACATTATTCATTGATTTTAGTCATTGAAAACTGTCCTGTCACACATATACACAAAATTTCAGATTTCCACCTTTAAAAGCAGAGAAATGATGGTTTGTGCAATGATAATATTCATTGATTTAGCCATTGAAAAACATCCTGTTACTCATATACAAGAAATGGTTGAAGGTATTGGCTGAACACAAACAGACAGCAACTCACGCTCTTTGAATCTTCCTTAGCATGCTAAAAATAGGAGGAAAAAACAAAATATTTCAGAATTCCACCTTTAAAAGCAGAGAAATGATGGTTTGCGCAATGATATTATTCATTGATTTTAGCCATTGAAAACCATCCTGTTACTCATATACAAGAAATGGTTCAAGGTATTGGCTGAACGCAAACAGATAGCAGCTCACCCTCTTTGAATCGTCTTTAGCATGCTAAAAGGAGCAGGAAAAAGCAAAAAATTTCAGAATTCCTCCTTTCCAAGCAGAGAAATGACTGTTTGTGCATTGACATTATTCATTGATTTTAGCCATTGAAAAACATCCTGTTACTCATATACCAGAAATGGTTCAAGGTATTGGCTGAACGCAAACAGATAGCAGCTCACCCTCTTTGAATCGTCTTTAGCATGCTAAAAAGAGCAGGAAAAAGCAAAAAAATTCAGAATTCCACCTTTCAAAGCAGAGAAATGACTGAGCAATGACGTTATTCATTGATTTTAGCCATTGAAAACCGTCCTTTTACTCATATACCAGAAATGGATGAAGGTATTTGCTGAACGCAAACTGATAGCAGCTCACCCTCTTTGAATCTTCTTTAGCATGCTAAAAGGAGCAGGAAAAACAAAAAAATTTCTGAATTCCAACATTCAAAGCACAGGAATGACTGTTTGTGCAATGACTTTATTCATTAAATTAAGCCATTGAATACCGTCATTTTTCTCATATACCAGAAATGGTTTTAAGGTATTGGCTGAATGCAAACAGATAGCAGCTCACCCTCTTTGAATCTTCTTTAGCATGCTAAAAGCAGCAGGAAAAAGCAAAAAAATTCAGAATTCCACCTTTCCAAGCAGAGAAATGACTGTTTGTGCAATGACATTACTCATTGATTTTAGCCATTGAAAAACATCCTGTTACTCATATACCAGAAATGGTTGAAGGTATTGGCTGAAGGCAAACAGACAGCAACTCAACCTCTTTGAATCTTCTTTAGCATGCTAAAAGGAGCAGGAAAAAGCAAAATAATTTCAGAATTCCACCGTTCCAAGCAGAGAAATGACTGTTTGTGCAATGACATTATTCATTGATTTTAGCCATTGAAAACCGTCCTGTTACTCATATACCAGAAATGGTTGAAGGTATTGGCTGAACACAAAAACATAGCAGGCCACCCTCTTTGAATCTTCTTTAGCATGATAAAAATAGCAGGAAAAAGCAAAATAAATTTCAGAATTCCACCTTTCAAAGCAAAGAAATGACTGTTAGTGCAATGACATTATTCATTGATTTTAGCCATTAAAAAACATCCTGTTACTCATATACCAGAAATGGTTGAAGGTATTGGCTGAACTCAAACAGATAGCAGCTCACCCTCTTTGAATCTACTTTAGCATGCTAAAAGGAGCAGGAAAAAGCAAAAAATGTAAGAATTCCTCCTTTCCAAGCAGAGAAATGACTGTTTGTGCAATGACATTATTCATTGATTTTAGCTATTGAAAAACGTCCTGTTACTCATATACCAGAATAGGTTGAAGGTATTGGCTGAACTCAAACAGATAGCAGCACACCCTCTTCGAATCTACTTTAGCATGCTAAAAGGAGCAGGAAAAAGCAAAAAATTTCAGAATTCCACCTTTCCAAGCAGAGAAATGACTGTTTGTGTGATGACATTATTCATTCAATTTAGCCATTGAATAACGTCATTTTTCTCATATACCAGAAATGGTTTTAACTTATTGTCTGATTGCAAACTGATAGCTGCTCACCCTCTTTGAATCTTCTTTAGCATGATAAAAGGAGCAGGAAAAAGCAAAATATTCAGAATTCCGCCTTTTCAAGCAATGAAATGACTGTTTGTGCAATGACATTATTCATTGATTTTAGTCATTGAAAACTGTCCTGTCACACATATAGACAAAATTTCAGATTTCCACCTTTAAAAGCAGAGAAATGATGGTTTGTGCAATGATAATATTCATTGATTTAGCCATTGAAAAACATCCTGTTACTCATATACAAGAAATGGTTGAAGGTATTGGCTGAACACAAACAGACAGCAACTCACGCTCTTTGAATCTTCTTTAGCATGCTAAAAATAGGAGGAAAAAACAAAATATTTCAGAATTCCACCTTTAAAAGCAGAGAAATGATGGTTTGCGCAATGATATCATTCATTGATTTTAGCCATTGAAAACCATCCTGTTACTCATATACAAGAAATGGTTCAAGGTATTGGCTGAACGCAAATAGATAGCAGCTCACCCTCTTTGAATCGTCTTTAGCATGCTAAAAGGAGCAGGAAAAAGCAAAAAATTTCAGAATTCCTCCTTTCCAAGCAGAGAAATGACTGTTTGTGCATTGATATTATTCATTGATTTTAGCCATTGAAAAACATCCTGTTACTCATATACCAGAAATGGTTCAAGGTATTGGCTGAACGCAAACAGATAGCAGCTCACCCTCTTTGAATCATCTTTAGCATGCTAAAAAGAGCAGGAAAAAGCAAAAAAATTCAGAATTCCACCTTTCAAAGCAGAGAAATGACTGAGCAATGACGTTATTCATTGATTTTAGCCATTGAAAACCGTCCTTTTACTCATATACCAAAAATGGATGAAGGTATTGGCTGAACGCAAACTGATAGCAGCTCACCCTCTTTGAATCTTCTTTAGCATGCTAAAAGGAGCAGGAAAAACAAAAAAATTTCTGAATTCCAACATTCAAAGCACAGGAATGACTGTTTGTTCAATGACTTTATTCATTAAATTAAGCCATTGAATACCGTCATTTTTCTCATATACCAGAAATGGTTTTAAGGTATTGGCTGAATGCAAACAGATAGCAGCTCACCCTCTTTGAATCTTCTTTAGCATGCTAAAAGCAGCAGGAAAAAGCAAAAAAATTCAGAATTCCACCTTTCCAAGCAGAGAAATGACTGTTTGTGCAATGACATTACTCATTGATTTTAGCCATTGAAAAACATCCTGTTACTCATATACCCGAAATGGTTGAAGGTATTGGCTGAAGGCAAACAGACAGCAACTCAACCTCTTTGAATCTTCTTTAGCATGCTAAAAGGAGCAGGAAAAAGCAAAATAATTTCAGAATTCCACCGTTCCAAGCAGAGAATTGACTGTTTGTGCAATGACATTATTCATTGATTTTAGCCATTGAAAACCGTCCTGTTACTCATATACCAGAAATGGTTGAAGGTATTGGCTGAACACAAAAACATAGCAGGCCACCTTCTTTGAATCTTCTTTAGCATGATAAAAAGAGCAGGAAAAAGCAAAATAAATTTCAGAATTCCACCTTTCAAAGCAAAAAAATGACTGTTAGTGCAATGACATTATTCATTGATTTTAGCCATTAAAAAACATCCTGTTACTCATATACCAGAAATGGTTGAAGGTATTGGCTGAATGAAAACTGATAGCAGCTCACCCTCTTTGAATCTTCTTTAGCATGCTAAAAGTAGCAGGAAAAAAAAATTTCAAAAGTCCACCTTTAAAAGCAGAGAAATTACTGTTTGTGCAATGACATTATTCATTGATTTTAGCCATTGAAAAACGTCCTGTTACTCATATACCAAAAATGGTTGAAGGTATTGGCTGAACGCAAACAGATAGCAGCTCACCCTCTTTGAATATTCTTTAGCATGCTAAAAGGAGCAGGAAAAAGCAAAAAATTTCAGATTCCAACTTTCCAAGCAGAGAAATGACTGTTTGTGCAAGGACATTATTCATTACTTTTAGCCATTGAAAACCGTACTGTTATTAATATACCAAAAATGGTTGAAGGTATTGGTTGAACGCAAACTGATAGCAGCTCAATCTCTTTGAATCTTCTTTAGCATGCTAAAAGCAGCAGGAAAAAACAAAATATTTCAGATTTCCACCTTTAAAAGCAGAGAAATGACTGTTTGTGCAATGACATTATTCATTGATTTTAGCCATTGAAAAACATCCTGTTACTCATATACCAGAAATGGTTGAATATATTGGCCGAACGCTAACAGACAGCAACTCACCCTCTTTGAATCTTATTTAGCATGCTAAAAGGAGCAGGAAAAAGCAAAATAATTTCAGAATTCCACCTTTCCAAGTAGAGAAATGACTGTTTGTGCAATGGCATTATTCATTGATTAAAGCCATTGAAAAATGTCCTGTTACTCATATACCAGAAATGGTTGAAGGTATTGGCTGAACGCAAACAGATAGCAGCTCATCCTCTTTGAATCTTCTTTAGCATGCTAAAAGGAGCAGGAAAAAGCAAAAAATTTCAGATTTCCACCTTTCCAAACAGTGAAATGACTGTTTGTGCAATGACATTATTCATTGATTTTAGCCATTGAAAACCGACCTGTTACTCAAATACCAGAAATGGTTGAAGGTATTGGCTGAACGCAAACAGATAGTAGCTCACACTCTTTGAATCTTCTTTAGCATGATAAAAGGAGCAGGAAAAAGCAAAAAATTTCCAAAATCCACCTTTTCAAGCAGAGAAATGACTGTTTGTGCAATGACATTATTCATTGATTTTAACCATTGAAAACCGTCCTGTAACTCATATACCAGAAATGGTTGAAGATTTTGGCTGAACACAAAAAGATAGCAGGCCACCCTTTTTGAATCTTTTTTATCATGAAAAGAAGAGCAGGAAAAAGCAAAAAATTTCAGAATTCCACCTTTCAAAGCAAAGAAATGACTGTTTGTGCAATGACATTATTCATTGATTTTTACCATTGAAAAAGGTCCTGTTACTCATATACCAGAATTGGTTGAAGGTATTGGCTGAACTCAAACAGATAGCAGCTCACCCTCTTTGAATCTTCTTTAGCATGCTAAAAGGAGCAGGAAAAAGCAAAAAATTTCAGAATTCCACCTTTCCAAGCAGAGAAATGACTGTTTGTGCATTGACATTATTCATTGACTTTGGCCATTGAAAACCATCCTGTTACTCATATACCAGAAATGGTTGAAGGTATTGGCTGAACGCAAACTGATAGCAGCTCAGCCTCTTTGCATCTTCTTTAGCATGCTAAAAGGAGGAGGAAAAACCAAAAAATTTCAGAATTCCACAATTCAAAGCAGAGGAATGACTGTTTGTGCAATGACATTATTCATTGATTTTAGCCTTTGAAAAACGTCCTGTTACTCATATACCAGAAATGGTTGAAGGTATTGGCTGAACACAAAAAGAAAGGAGGCCACCCTCTTGGAATCTTCTTTAGCATGATAAAAAGAGCAGCAAAAAGCAAAAAATTTCAGAATTCCACCTTTCAAAGCAAATAAATGACTGTTTGTGTATTGACATTATTCATTCAATTTAGCTATTGAATTCTGTCATTTTTCTCATATACCAGAAATGATTAAAAGGTATTGGCTGAATGCAACCAGATAGCAGCTCACCCTCTTTAAATCTTCTTTAGCATGCTTAAAGGAGCAGGAAAAAGCAAAAAATTTCAGAATTCCACCTTTCCAAACAAAGAAATGACATTATTCATTGATTTTAGCCATTGAATACCGTGATTTTTTTTCATATACCAGAAATGGTTTTAAGGTATTGGCTGAAAGCAAATAGATAGCAGCTCACCCTCTTTGAATCTTCTTTAGCATGCTAAAAGGAGCAGGAAAAAGCAAAAAATTTCAGATTTCCACCTTTAAAAGTTGCGAAATGACTGTTTGTGCAATGACATTATTCGTTGAATTTAGCCATTGAAAAACATCCTGTTCATCATATACCAGAAATGATTGACGGTATTGGCTGAACGCAAACAGACAGCAACACACCCTCTTTGAATCTTCTTTAGCATGCTAAAAGGAGCAGGAAAAAGCAAAATAATTTCAGAATTCCACCTTTCCAAGCGGAGAAATGACTGTTTGTGCAATGACATTATTCATTGATTTTAACCATTGAAAAACATCCTGTTACTCATATACAAGAAATGGTTGAAGGTATTGGCTGAATGCAAACAGATAGCAGCTCACCCTCTTTGAATCTTCTTTAGCATGCTAAAATGAGCAGGAAAAAGCAAAAAATTTCAGAATTCCACCTTTTCAAGCAGAGAAATGACTGTTTGTGCAATGACATTATTCATTGATATTAGCCATTGAAAACCGTCCTTTTACTCATATACCAGAAATGGTTGAAGGTATTGGCTGAACACAAAAAGATAGCAGGCCACCCTCTTTGAATGCTCTTTAGCATGATAAAAAGAGCAGAAAAATGCAAAAAATTTCAGAATTCCACCTTTCAAAGCAAAGATATGACTGTTTGTGCAATGACATTATTCATTGATTTTAGCTATTGAAAAACGTCCTGTTACTCATATACCAGAAAAGGTTGAAGATATTGGCTGAACTCAAACAGATAGCAGCTCACCCTCTTTGAATCTACTTTAGCATGCTAAAAGGAGCAGGAAAAGCAAAAAATTTCAGAATTCCTCCTTTCCAAGCAGAGAAATGACTGTTTGTGCATTGACATTATTCATCGATTTTATCCATTGAAAAACATCCTGTTCCTCATATACCAGAAATGGTTGAAGGTATTGGCTGAACACAAACAGACCGCAACTCACCCTCTTTGAATCTTCTTTAGCATGCTAAAAGGAGCAGGAAAAAGTAAAAAAATTCAGAATTCCTCCTTTGCAAGCAGAGAAATATCTGTTTGTGCATTGACATTATTCAAAGATTTTAGCCATTGAAAACCATCCTGCTACTCATATACCAAAAATGGTTGAAGGTATTGGTTGAACGCAAACTGATAGCAGCTCAATCTCTTTGAATCTTCTTTAGCATGCTAAAAGCAGCAGGAAAAAACAAAATATTTCAGATTTCCACCTTTAAAAGCAGAGAAATGACTGTTTGTGCAATGACATTATTCATTGATTTTAGCCATTGAAAAACATCCTGTTACTCATATACCAGAAATGGTTGAATATATTGGCCGAACGCTAACAGACAGCAACTCACCCTCTTTGAATCTTATTTAGCATGCTAAAAGGAGCAGGAAAAAGCAAAATAATTTCAGAATTCCACCTTTCCAAGTAGAGAAATGACTGTTTGTGCAATGGCATTATTCATTGATTAAAGCCATTGAAAAATGTCCTGTTACTCATATACCAGAAATGGTTGAAGGTATTGGCTGAACGCAAACAGATAGCAGCTCATCCTCTTTGAATCTTCTTTAGCATGCTAAAAGGAGCAGGAAAAAGCAAAAAATTTCAGATTTCCACCTTTCCAAACAGTGAAATGACTGTTTGTGCAATGACATTATTCATTGATTTTAGCCATTGAAAACCGACCTGTTACTCAAATACCAGAAATGGTTGAAGGTATTGGCTGAACGCAAACAGATAGTAGCTCACACTCTTTGAATCTTCTTTAGCATGATAAAAGGAGCAGGAAAAAGCAAAAAATTTCCAAAATCCACCTTTTCAAGCAGAGAAATGACTGTTTGTGCAATGACATTATTCATTGATTTTAACCATTGAAAACCGTCCTGTAACTCATATACCAGAAATGGTTGAAGGTTTTGGCTGAACACAAAAAGATAGCAGGCCACCCTTTTTGAATCTTTTTTATCATGAAAAGAAGAGCAGGAAAAAGCAAAAAATTTCAGAATTCCACCTTTCAAAGCAAAGAAATGACTGTTTGTGCAATGACATTATTCATTGATTTTTACCATTGAAAAAGGTCCTGTTACTCATATACCAGAATTGGTTGAAGGTATTGGCTGAACTCAAACAGATAGCAGCTCACCCTCTTTGAATCTTCTTTAGCATGCTAAAAGGAGCAGGAAAAAGCAAAAAATTTCAGAATTCCACCTTTCCAAGCAGAGAAATGACTGTTTGTGCATTGACATTATTCATTGACTTTGGCCATTGAAAACCATCCTGTTACTCATATACCAGAAATGGTTGAAGGCATTGGCTGAACGCAAACTGATAGCAGCTCAGCCTCTTTGCATCTTCTTTAGCATGCTAAAAGGAGGAGGAAAAACCAAAAAATTTCAGAATTCCACAATTCAAAGCAGAGGAATGACTGTTTGTGCAATGACATTATTCATTGATTTTAGCCTTTGAAAAACGTCCTGTTACTCATATACCAGAAATGGTTGAAGGTATTGGCTGAACACAAAAAGAAAGGAGGCCACCCTCTTGGAATCTTCTTTAGCATGATAAAAAGAGCAGCAAAAAGCAAAAAATTTCAGAATTCCACCTTTCAAAGCAAATAAATGACTGTTTGTGTATTGACATTATTCATTCAATTTAGCTATTGAATTCTGTCATTTTTCTCATATACCAGAAATGATTAAAAGGTATTGGCTGAATGCAACCAGATAGCAGCTCACCCTCTTTAAATCTTCTTTAGCATGCTTAAAGGAGCAGGAAAAAGCAAAAAATTTCAGAATTCCACCTTTCCAAACAAAGAAATGACATTATTCATTGATTTTAGCCATTGAATACCGTGATTTTTTTTCATATACCAGAAATGGTTTTAAGGTATTGGCTGAAAGCAAATAGATAGCAGCTCACCCTCTTTGAATCTTCTTTAGCATGCTAAAAGGAGCAGGAAAAAGCAAAAAATTTCAGATTTCCACCTTTAAAAGTTGCGAAATGACTGTTTGTGCAATGACATTATTCGTTGAATTTAGCCATTGAAAAACATCCTGTTCATCATATACCAGAAATGATTGACGGTATTGGCTGAACGCAAACAGACAGCAACACACCCTCTTTGAATCTTCTTTAGCATGCTAAAAGGAGCAGGAAAAAGCAAAATAATTTCAGAATTCCACCTTTCCAAGCGGAGAAATGACTGTTTGTGCAATGACATTATTCATTGATTTTAACCATTGAAAAACATCCTGTTACTCATATACAAGAAATGGTTGAAGGTATTGGCTGAATGCAAACAGATAGCAGCTCACCCTCTTTGAATCTTCTTTAGCATGCTAAAAGGAGCAGGAAAAAGCAAAAAATTTCAGAATTCCACCTTTTCAAGCAGAGAAATGACTGTTTGTGCAATGACATTATTCATTGATATTAGCCATTGAAAACCGTCCTTTTACTCATATACCAGAAATGGTTGAAGGTATTGGCTGAACACAAAAAGATAGCAGGCCACCCTCTTTGAATGCTCTTTAGCATGATAAAAAGAGCAGAAAAATGCAAAAAATTTCAGAATTCCACCTTTCAAAGCAAAGATATGACTGTTTGTGCAATGACATTATTCATTGATTTTAGCTATTGAAAAACGTCCTGTTACTCATATACCAGAAAAGGTTGAAGATATTGGCTGAACTCAAACAGATAGCAGCTCACCCTCTTTGAATCTACTTTAGCATGCTAAAAGGAGCAGGAAAAGCAAAAAATTTCAGAATTCCTCCTTTCCAAGCAGAGAAATGACTGTTTGTGCATTGACATTATTCATCGATTTTATCCATTGAAAAACATCCTGTTCCTCATATACCAGAAATGGTTGAAGGTATTGGCTGAACACAAACAGACCGCAACTCACCCTCTTTGAATCTTCTTTAGCATGCTAAAAGGAGCAGGAAAAAGTAAAAAATTTCAGAATTCCTCCTTTGCAAGCAGAGAAATATCTGTTTGTGCATTGACATTATTCAAAGATTTTAGCCATTGAAAACCATCCTGCTACTCATATACCAGAAATGGTTGAAGGTATTGGCTGAACACAAAAAGATAGCAGGCCACCCTCTTTGAATGCTCTTTAGCATGATAAAAAGAGCAGAAAAATGCAAAAAATTTCAGAATTCCACCTTTCAAAGCAAAGATATGACTGTTTGTGCAATGACATTATTCATTGATTTTAGCTATTGAAAAACGTCCTGTTACTCATATACCAGAAAAGGTTGAAGATATTGGCTGAACTCAAACAGACAGCAGATCACCCTCTTTGAATCTTCTTTAGCATGCTAAAAGGAGCAGGAAAAAGAAAAAAATTTAAGAATTCCACGTTTCCAAGCACAGAAATGACTGTTTGTGCATTGACATTATTCATTGATTTTAGCCATTGAAAAACGTCCTGTTACTCATATACCAGAAATGGTTGAAGGTATTGGCTGAACACAAACAGATAGCAGCTCACCCTCTTTGAATCTTTTTTAGCATGCTAAAAGGAGCAGGAAAAAGCAAAAAATTTCAGAAATCCACCTTTACAAGCAGAGAAATTACTTTTTGTGTAATGACATTATTCATTCAATTTAGCCATTGAATACCATCATTTTTCTCATATACCAGAAATAGTTTTAACTTATTGGCTGAATGCAAACAGATAGCAGCTCACCCTCTTTGAATCTACTTTAGCATGCTAAAAGGAGCAGGAAAAAGCAAAAAAATTCAGAATTCCTACTTTTCAAGCAGAGAAATGACTGTTTGTGCATTGCAATTATTCATTGATTTTAGCCATTGAAAAACATCCTGTTACTCATATACCAGAAATGGTTGAAGGTATTGGCTGAACACAAACAGACAGCAACTCACCCTCTTTGAACCTTCTTTAGCATGCCAAAAGGCGAAGGAAAAAGCAAAAAATTTCAGAATTCCTCCTTTCCAAGCAGAAAAATGACTGTTTGTGCATTGACAATATTCATTGATTTTAGCCATTGAAAACCGTCCTGCTACTCATATACCAGAAATGGTTGAAGGTATTGGCTGACTGCAAACTGATAGCAGCTCACCCTCTTTGAATCTTTTTTAGCAAGCTAAAAGGAGGAGGGAAAACCACAAAATTTCAGAATTCCACCTTTCAAAGCAAAGAAATGACTGTTTGTGCAATGACATTATTCATTGATTTTAGCCATTGAAAAATGTCCTGTTACTCATATACCAGAATTGGTTGATGGTATTGGCTGAACTCAAACGGACAGCAGCTCACCCTCATTGAATCTTCTTTAGCATGCTAAAAGGAGCAGGAAAAAGCAAAAAAAATTCAGAATTCCACCTTTCCAAGCAGAGAAATCACTGTTTGCATTGACATTATTCATTAATGTTAGCCATTGAAATCATTTTTGTTACTCATATACCAGAAATGGTTGAAGGTATTGGCTGAAAACAAACAGATAGCAGCTCACTCTCTTTAAATCTTTTTTAGCATGATAAAAGGAGCAGGAAATAGCAAAAAATTTCAGAAATCCACCTTTCCAAGCAGAGAAATGACTGTTTGTGTAATGACATTATTCATTCAATTTAGCCATTGAATACCGTCATTTTTCTCATATACCAGAAATGGTTTTAACTTATTGGCTGAATGCAAATAGATAGCTGCTCACCCTTTTGAGTCTTCTTTAGCATGCTAAAAGGAGCAGGAAAAAGCAAAAAAATTCAGAATTCCGCCTTTCCAAGCAGAGAAATCACTTTTTGTGCAATGACATTATTCATTGATTTTAATCATTGAAAACCGTCCTGTCACTCATATACCAGAAATGGTTGAAGGTATTGGCTGAATGCAAACAGATAGCAGCTCACCCTCTTTGAATCTTATTTAGCATGCTAAAAGGAGCAGGAAAAATCAAAATATTTCAGATTTCCACCTTTAAAAGCAGAGAAATGACGGTTTGTGCAATGATATTATTCATTGATTTTAGACATTGAAAAACATCCTGTTACTCATATACCAGAAATGGTACAAGGTATTGGCTGAACACAAACAGATAGCAGCTCACCCTCTTTGAATCTTCTTTAGCATGCTAAAAGGAGCAGGAAAAAGCAAAAAATTTCAGAATTCCTCCTTTCCAAGCAGAGAAATTACTGTTTGTGCATTGACATCATTCATTGATTTTAGCCATTGAAAAACATCCTGTTACTCATATACCAGAAATGGTTGAAGGTATTAGCTGAACGCAAAATGATAGCAGCTCACCCTCTTTGAATCTTCTTTAGCATGCTAAAAGGAGGAGGAAAAACCCAAAAATTTCAGAATTCCACCATTCAAAGCAGAGTAATGAATGTTTGTGAAATTACATTATTCATTGATTTTTGCCATTGAAAAACGTTCTGTTACTCATATAACAGAAATGTTTGAAGGTATTGGCTGAACACAAAAAGATAGGATGCCACCCTCTTTGAATCTTCATTAGCATGATAAAAAGAGCAGGAAAAACCCAAAAAATTCAGAATTCCAACTTTTTAAGCAGAGAAATGACTGTTTGTGCAATGAAATTATTCATTGATTTTAGCCATTGAGAACTGTCCTGTTACTCATATACCAGAATTGGTTGAAGGTATTGGCTGAAATCAATTAGGTAGCAGCTCAACCTCTTTGAATCTTCTTTAGCATGCTAAAATGAGCAGTAAAAAGCAAGAAATTTCAGAATTCCACCTTTCCAAGCAGAGAAATGAATGTTTGTGCATTGACATTATTCATTGATTTTAGCCATCGAAAACCGTCCTGTTACTCATATACCAGAAATGGTTGTAGGTATTGGCTGAACGCAAACTTATAGCAGCTCACCCTCTTTGAATCTTCTTTAGCATGCTAAAAGGAGCAGGAAAAACCCAAAAAATTCAGAATTCCACCATTCAAAGCACAGGAATGAGTGTTTGTGCAATGACTTTATTCATTCAATTTAGAAATTGAATACCGTCATTTTTCTCATTAACCAGAAATGGTTTTAAGGTATTGGCTGAATGCAAACATATAGCAGCTCACCCACTTTGAATCATCTTTAGCATGCTAAAAGGAGCAGGAAAAAGCAAAAAAATTCAGATTTCCACCTTTCCAAGCAGAGAAATTATTATTTGTGCAATGACATTATTCATTGATTTTAGCAATAGAAAAACGTGCTGTTACTCATATACCAGAAATGTTTTAAGGTATTGGCTGAACGCAAACAGATAGCAGCTCACCCTCTTTAAATCTTCTTTAGCATGCTAAAAGGAGCAGAAAAAGCAAAAAAAATTCAGAATTCCACCTTTCCAAGCAGAGAAATAACTGTTTGTGCAATGACATTATTCATTGATTTTAGCCATTGAAAAACGTCCTGTTACTCATATACCAGAAATGGTTGAAGGTATTGGCTGAATGTAAATAGATAGCAGCTCACCCTCTCTGAATCTTCTTTAGCATGCTAGAAGTAGCAGGAAAAAACAAAATATTTCAGATTTCCACTTTTAAAAGCAGAGAAATGACTGTTTGTGCAATGACATTATTCATTGATTTTAGCCATGGAAAAACGTCCTGTTACTCATATACCAGAAATGGTTGAAGGTATTGGCTGAACGCAAATAGATAGCAGCTCACCCTCTTTGAATCTTCTTTAGCATGCTAAAAGGAGCAGGAAAGAGCAAAAAATTTCAGAATTATACCTTTCCAAGCAGAGAAATGACTGTTTGTGCAATGACATTATTCATTGATTTTAGCCATTGAAAAACGTCCTGTTACTCATATACCAGAAATGGTTGAAGGTGTTGGCTGAACGCATACAGATAGCTGCTCACCCTCTTTGAATCTTCTTTAGCATGCTAAAAGGAACAGGAAAAAGCAAAAAATTTCAGAATTCCACCTTTCCAAGCAGAGAAATGCTTGTTTGTGCAATGACATTATTCATTGATTTTAGCCATTGAAAACCGTCCTGTTACTCATATACCAGAAATGGTTAAAGGTATTGGCTGAACGCAAAAAGATAGCAGGCCACCATCTTTGAATCTTTTTTTAGCATGATAAAAAAGAGCAGAAAAAGCAAAAAATTTCAGAATTCCACCTTTCAAAGCAAAGAAATGACTGTTTGTGCAATGACATTATTCATTGATTTTAGCCATTCAAAACCGTGCTGTTACTCATATGCCAGAATTGGTTGAAGGTATTGGCTGAAATGAAATAGGTAGCAGCTCAACCTCTTGGAATCTTCTTTAGCATGCTAAAAGGAGCAGGAAAAAGCAAAAAATTTCAGAATTCCACCTTTCCAAGCAGAGAAATGACTGTTTGTGCATTGACATTATTCATTGATTTTAGCCATTGAAAACCGTCCTGTTACTCATATACCAGAAATGGTTGAAGGTATTGGCTGAACGCATACTGATAGCAGCTCACCCTCTTTGAATCTTCTTTAGCATGCTAAAAGGAGCAGGAAAAAGCAAAAAATTTCAGATTTCCACCTTTTCAAGCAGAGAAATGACTGTTTGTGCAATGACATTATTCATTGATTTTAGCCATTGAAAAATGTCCTGTTACTCACATACCAGAAATGGTTGAAGGTATTGGCTGAACGCAAACAGATAGCAGCTCACCCTCTTAGAATCTTCTTTAGCATGCTAAAAGGAGCAGGAAAAAGCAAAAATTTTCAGATTTCCACCTTTCCAAGCAGAGAAATGACTGTTTGTGCAATGACATTATTCATTGATTTTAGCCATTGAAAACCGTCCTGTTACTCATGTACCAGAATTGGTTGAAGGTATTGGCTGAACTCAAACAGACAGCAGATCACCCTCTTTGAATCTTCTTTAGCATGCTAAAAGGAGCAGGAAAAAGAAAAAAATTTCAGAATTCCACGTTTCCAAGCACAGAAATGACTGTTTGTGCATTGACATTATTCATTGATTTTAGCCATTGAAAAACGTCCTGTTACTCATATACCAGAAATGTTTGAAGGTATTGGCTGAACACAAACAGATAGCAGCTCACCCTCTTTGAATCTTTTTTAGCATGCTAAAAGGAGCAGGAAAAAGCAAAAAAATTCAGAAATCCACCTTTACAAGCAGAGAAATTACTGTTTGTGTAGTGACATTATTCATTCAATTTAGCCTTTGAATACCGTCATTTTTCTCATATACCAGAAATGGTTTTAACTTATTGGCTGAATGCAAACAGATAGCAGCTCACCCTCTTTGAATCTACTTTAGCATGCTAAAAGGAGCAGGAAAAAGCAAAAAAATTCAGAATTCCTACTTTTCAAGCAGACAAATGACTGTTTGTGCATTGCAATTATTCATTGATTTTAGCCATTGAAAAACATCCTGTTAATCATATACCAGAAATGGTTGAAGGTATTGGCTGAACACAAACAGACAGCAACTCACCCTCTTTGAACCTTCTTTAGCATGCCAAAAGGAGAAGGAAAAAGCAAAAAATTTCAGAATTCCTCCTTTCCAAGCAGAAAAATGACTGTTTGTGCATTGACAATATTCATTGATTTTAGCTATTGAAAACCGTCCTGCTACTCATATACCAGAAATGGTTGAAGGTATTGGCTGACTGCAAACTGATAGCAGCTCACCCTCTTTGAATCTTTTTTAGCATGCTAAAAGGAGGAGGGAAAACCACAAAATTTCAGAATTCCACCTTTCAAAGCAAAGAAATGACTGTTTGTGCAATGACATTATTCATTGATTTTAGCCATTGAAAAATGTCCTGTTACTCATATACCAGAATTGGTTGATGGTATTGGCTGAACTCAAACGGACAGCAGCTCACCCTCTTTGAATCTTCTTTAGCATGCTAAAAGGAGCAGGAAAAAGCAAAAAAATTCAGAATTCCACCTTTCCAAGCAGAGAAATCACTGTTTGCATTGACATTATTCATTAATGTTAGCCATTGAAATCATTTCTGTTACTCATATACCAGAAATGGTTGAAGGTATTGGCTGAACACAAACAGATAGCAGCTCACTCTCTTTAAATCTTTTTTAGCATGATAAAAGGAGCAGGAAATAGAAAAAAAATTTCAGAAATCCACCTTTCCAAGCAGAGAAATGACTGTTTGTGTAATGACATTATACATTCAATTTAGATATTGAATACCGTCATTTTTCTCATATACCAGAAATGGTTTTAACTTATTGGCTGAATGCAAACAGATAGCTGCTCACCCTTTTTGAGTCTTCTTTAGCATGCTAAAAGGAGCAGGAAAAAGCAAAAAAATTCAGAATTCCGCCTTTCCAAGCAGAGAAATCACTTTTTGTGCAATGACATTATTCATTGATTTTAATCATTGAAAACCGTCCTGTCACTCATATACCAGAAATGGTTGAAGGTATTGGCTGAATGCAAACAGATAGCAGCTCACCCTCTTTGAATCTTATTTAGCATGCTAAAAGCAGCAGGAAAAATCAAAATATTTCAGATTTCCACCTTTAAAAGCAGAGAAATGACGGTTTGTGCAATGATATTATTCATTGATTTTAGACATTGAAAAACATCCTGTTACTCATATACCAGAAATGGTACAAGGTATTGGCTGAACGCAAACAGATAGCAGCTCACCCTCTTTGAATCTTCTTTAGCATGCTAAAAGGAGCAGGAAAAAGCAAAAAATTTCAGAATTCCTCCTTTCCAAGCAGAGAAATTACTGTTTGTGCATTGACATCATTCATTGATTTTAGCCATTGAAAAACATCCTGTTACTCATATACCAGAAATGGTTGAAGGTATTAGCTGAACGCAAAATGATAGCAGCTCACCCTCTTTGAATCTTCTTTAGCATGCTAAAAGGAGGAGGAAAAACCAAAAAATTTCAGAATTCCACCATTCAAAGCAGAGTAATGAATGTTTGTGCAATTACATTATTCATTGATTTTTGCCATTGAAAAACGTTCTGTTACTCATATAACAGAAATGTTTGAAGGTATTGGCTGAACACAAAAAGATAGGATGCCACCCTCTTTGAATCTTCTTTAGCATGATAAAAAGAGCAGGAAAAACCCAAAAAATTCAGAATTCCAACTTTTTAAGCAGAGAAATGACTGTTTGTGCAATGAAATTATTCATTGATTTTAGCCATTGAGAACTGTCCTGTTACTCATATACCAGAATTGGTTGAATGTATTGGCTGAAATCAATTAGGTAGCAGCTCAACCTCTTTGGATCTTCTTTAGCATGCTAAAATGAGCAGTAAAAAGCAAGAAATTTCAGAATTCGACCTTTCCAAGCAGAGAAATGAATGTTTGTGCATTGACATTATTCATTGATTTTAGCCATTGAAAACCGTCCTGTTACTCATATACCAGAAATGGTTGAAGATATTGGCTGAACGCAAACTGATAGCAGCTCACTCTCTTTGAATCTTCTTTAGCATGCTAAAAGGAGCAGGAAAAACCCAAAAAATTCAGAATTCCACCATTCAAAGCACAGGAATGAGTGTTTGTGCAATGACTTTATTCATTCAATTTAGACATTGAATACCGTCATTTTTCTCATTAACCAGAAATGGTTTTAAGGTATTGGCTGAATGCAAACAT
Organism: Phyllobates terribilis; assembly: GCF_046119375.1. Taxonomy (NCBI): domain Eukaryota; kingdom Metazoa; phylum Chordata; class Amphibia; order Anura; family Dendrobatidae; genus Phyllobates; species Phyllobates terribilis. The sequence continues at coordinate 4,417,405 of NW_027362771.1, read as the reverse complement.
ATAGCAGCTCACCCGCTTTGAATCATCTTTAGCATGCTAAAAGGAGCAGGAAAAAGCAAAAAAATTCAGATTTCCACCTTTCCAAGCAGAGAAATTATTATTTGTGCAATGACATTATTCATTGATTTTAGCAATAGAAAAACGTGCTGTTACTCATATAACAGAAATATTTTATGGTATTGGCTGAACGCAAACAGATAGCAGCTCACCCTCTTTAAATCTTCTTTAGCATGCTAAAAGGAGCAGAAAAAGCAAAAAAAATTCAGAATTCCACCTTTCCAAGCAGAGAAATGACTGTTTGTGCAATGACATTATTCATTGATTTTAGCCATTGAAAACCATCCTGTTACTCATATACCAGAAATGGTTGAAGGTATTGGCTGAATGCAAATAGATAGCAGCTCACCCTCTCTGAATCTTCTTTAGCATGCTAGAAGTAGCAGGAAAAAATAAAATATTTCAGATTTCCACTTTTACAAGCTGAGAAATGAATGTTTGTGCAATGACATTATTCATTGATTTTAGCCATTGAAAACCATCCAGTTACTCATATACCAGAAATGGTTGAAGGTATTGGCTGAACGCAAACAGACAGAAACTCACCCTCTTTGAATCTTCTTTAGCATGCTAAAAGGAGCAGGAAAATGCAAAATAATTTCAGAATTCCACCTTTCCAAGCAGAGAAATGACTGTTTGTGCAATGACATTATTCATTGATTTTAGCCATGGAAAAAAGTCCTGTTACTCATATACCAGAAATGGTTGAAGGTATTGGCTGAATGCAAATAGATAGCAGCTCACCCTCTTTGAATCTTCTTTAGCATGATAAAATGAGCAGGAAAGAGCAAAAAAATTCAGAATTATACCTTTCCAAGCAGAGAAATGACTGTTTGTGCAATGACATTATTCATTGATTTTAGCCATTGAAAAACGTCCTGTTACTCATATACCAGAAATGGTTGAAGGTGTTGGCTGAACGCAAACAGATAGCTGCTCACCCTCTTTGAATCTTCTTTAGCATGCTAAAAGGAACAGGAAAAAGCAAAAAATTTCAGAATTCCACCTTTCCAAGCAGAGAAATGATTGTTTGTGCAATGACATTATTCATTGATTTTAGCCATTGAAAACCGTCCTGTTACTCATATACCAGAAATGGTTAAAGGTATTGGCTGAACGCAAAAAGATAGCAGGCCACCATCTTTGAATCTTTTTTTAGCATGATAAAAAAGGGCAGAAAAAGCAAAAAATTTCAGAATGCCACCTTTCAAAGCAAAGAAATCACTGTTTGTGCAATGACATTATTCATTGATTTTAGCCATTGAAAACCGTCCTGTTACTCATATGCCAGAATTGGTTGAAGGTATTGGCTGAAATCAAATAGGTAGCAGCTCAACCTCTTGGAATCTTCTTTAGCATGCTAAAAGGAGCAGGAAAAAGCAAAAATTTTCAGAATTCCACCCTTCCAAGCAGAGAAATGACTGTTTGTGCAATGACATTATTCATTGATTTTAGCCACTGAAAACCGTCCTGTTACTCATATACCAGAAATGGTTGAAGGTATTGGCTGAACGCAAACAGATAGCAGCTCACCCTCTTGGAATCTTCTTTAGCAATGCTAAATGGAGGAGGAAAAACCCAAAAAATACAGAATTCTACCATTCAAAGCAGAGGAATGACTGTTTGTGCGACGACATTATTCATTGATTTTAGCCATTGAAAAACGTCCTGTTACTTATACACCAGAAATGGTTGAAGGTATAGGGTGAGCACAAAAAGATAGGAGGCCACCCTCTTTGAATCTTCTTTAGTATGATAAGAAGAGCAGGAAAAAGTAAAAAAATTCAGAATTCCACCTTTCAAAGCAAAGAAATGACTGTTTGTGTATTGACATTATTCATTGATTTTAGCCTTTGAAAACCGCCTTGTTACTCATATACCAGAAATGGTTGAAGGTATTGGCTGAACGCAAACTGTTAGCAGCTCACCCTCTTTGTATCTTCTTTAGCACGCTAAAAGGAGGAGGAAAAACTAAAAAATTTCAGAATTCCACCTTTCCAAGCAGAGAAATGAATGTTTGTGTAATGACATTATTCATTCAAATTAGCTATTGAATACTGTCATTTTTCTCATATACCAGAAATGGTTTTAAGTTATTGGTTGAATGCAACCAGATAGTAGGTCACCCTATTTGAATCTTCTTTAGCATGCTAAAAGGAGCAGGAAAGAGCACAAAATTTCAGAACTCCTCCAATCCAAGCAGAGAAATCACTGTTTGTGCAAGACTTTATTCATTGATTTTAGCCATTGAATACCGTGATTTTTTTCATATACCAGAAATGGTTTTAAGTTATTGGCTGAATGCAAACAGATAGCAGCTCACCGTTTTGAATCTTCTTTAGCATGCTAAAAGAAGCAGGAAAAAACAAAAAATTTCAGATTTCCACCTTTAAAAGCAGAGAAATGACTGTTTGTGCAATGACATTATTCATTGATTTTAGCCATTGAAAAACGTCCTGTTACTCATATACCAGAATTCGTTGAAGTTATTGCCTGAACTCAAACAGACAGCAGCTCAGCCTCTTTGAATCTTCTTTAGCATGCTAAAAGGAGCAGGATAAAGCAAAAAAAATCAGAATTCCACCTTTCCAAGCAGAGAAATGACTGTTTGTGAAATGACATAATTCCCTGATGTTAGCCATTGAATATTGTCATGTTACTCATATACCAGAACTGGTTGAAGGTATTGGCTGAACGCAAACTGATAGCAGCTCACCGTCTTTGAATCTTCTTTAGCATGATAAAAAGAGCAGGAAAATGCAAAAAATTTCAGAATTCCACCTTTCAAAGCAAAGAAATGACTGTGCCATGACATTACTCATTGATTTAAGCTATTGAAAAAAGTCCTGTTACTCATATACCAGAATAGGTTGAAGGTATTGGCTGAACTCAAACAGATAGCAGCTCACCCACTTTGAATCTTCTTTACCATGCTAAATGGAGCAGGAAAAAGCAAAAAATTTCAGAATTCCTCCTTTCCAAGCAGAGAAATGACTGATTGTGCATTGACATTATTCATTGATTTTAGCCATTGAAGAACATCCTGTTCCTCATATACCAGAAATGGTTGAAGATATTGGCTGAACACAAACAGACAGCAACTCACCCTCTTTGAATCTTCTTTAGCATGCTAAAAGGAGGAGGAAAAGCCACAAAACTTCAGAATTCCACCTTTCAAAGCAAACAAATGACTGTTTGTGCAATGACATTATTCATTGATTTTAGCCATTGAAAAACGTCCTGTTACTCATATACAAGAATTCGTTGAAGGTATTGGCTGAACTTAAACAGGCAGCAGCTCACTATCTTTGAATCTTCTTTAGCATGCTAAAAGTAGCAGGAAAGAGCAAAACATTTCAGAATTCCACCTTTCCAAGCAGAGAAATGACTGTTTGTGCAATGACATTATACATTGATGTTAGCCATTGAAAACCGTCATGTTACTCATATACCAGAAATGGTTGAAGGTATTGGCTTAATGCAAACAGATAGCAGCTCCCCCTCTTTGAATCTTTTTTAGCATGCTAAAAGGAGCAGGAAAAATTTAAAGATTTCAGAATTCCAGCTTTCCAAGCAGAGAATTGACTGTTTGTGCAATGACATCATTCATTGATTTTAGACATTGAAAACCCTCCTGTTACTCATATAGCAGAAATAGTTGAAGGTATTGGCTGAATGCAAACAGATAGCAGCTCACCCTCTTTGGATCTTCTTAGCATGCTAAAAGGAGCAGGGAAAAGCAAAACATTTCAGAATTCCACCTTTCCAAGCAGAGAATTGACTGTTTTGCTGTGACATTATTCATTCATTTTAGCCATTAAAAACCATCCTGTTACTCTTATGCCAGAAATGGTTGAAGTTATTGGCTGAACGCAAACAGATAGAAGCTCACCCTCTTTGCATCTTCTTTAGCATGGTAAAAGGAGCAGGAAAAAGCAAAAAATTTCAGAATTCCACCTTTCCAAGCAAATAAAAGACTGTTTGTGCAATGACATTATTCAATGATTTTAGACATTGAAAACCGCCCTGCTACTCATATACCAGAAATGGTTGAAGGTATTGGCTTAACGTTAACAGAAAGCAGATCACCCTCTTCGAGTCTTCTTTAGCATGCTAATAGGAGCAGGAAAAAGTAAAAACATTTCAGATTTCCACCTTTTCAAGCAGAGAATGACTATTTGTGCAATGACATTATTCATTGATTTTAGCCATTGAAAAACGTCCTGTTAATCATATACCAGAAATGGTTGACGGTATTGGCTTAACGTAAACAGATAGCAGTTCACCCTCTTTGAATCTTCTTTAGCATGCTAAAAGGAGGAGGAAAAAACAAAAAATTTCAGAATTCCACCTTTCAAAGCAGAGGAATGACTGTTTGTGCAATGACATTATTCATTGATTTTAGCCATTGAAAAACGTCCTGTTACTCATATACCAGAAATGGTTGAAGGTATTGGCTGAACACAAACAGATAGCAGCTCACCCTCTTTGAATCTTTTTTAGCATGCTAAATGGAGCAGGAAAAAGGTAAAGATTTCAGAATTCCAGCTTTCCAAGCAGAGAATTGACTGTTTGTGCAATGACATCATTCATTGATTTTAGCCATCGAAAACCGTCCTGTCACACATATACCAGAAATGGTTGAAGGTATTGGCTGAACGCAAACAGATAGCAGCTCACCCTCTTTGAATCTTCTTTAGCTTGCTAAAAGTAGCAGAAAAAAACTAAATATTTCAGATTTCCACCTTTAAAAGCAGAGAAATGACAGTTTGCGCAATGATATTATTCATTGATTTTAGCCATTGAAAAACATCCTGTTACTCATAAACCAGAAATGGTTCAAGGTGTTGGCTGAACGCAAATAGACAGCAACTCACCCTCTTTGAATCTTCTTTAGCATGCTAAAAGGTTGAGTAAAAAGCAAAATTATTTCAGAATTCCACCTTTCCAAGCAGAGAAATGACTGTTTGTGCAATGACATTATTCATTGATTTTAGCCATTGAAAAACGTCCTGTTACTCATATACCAGAAATGGTTGAAGATATTGGCTGAACACAAAGAGATAGTAGCTCACCGTCTTTGAATCTTCTTTAGCATGCCAAAAGGAGAAGGAAAAAGCAAAAAAAAAAATCAGAATTCCACCTTTCCAAGCAGAGAAATGACTTTGTGCAATGACATTATTCATTAATTTTAGCCATTGAAAACCGTCCTGTTACTCATATACCAGAAATGGTTAAAGGTATTGGCTGAACGCAAACAGATAGCAGACCACCCTCTTAGAATCTTCTTTAGCATGATAAAAAAGCAGGAAAAAGCAAAAAATTTCAGATTTCCACCTTTCAAAGCAAAGAAATGACTGTTTGTGCAATGACATTATGCATTGATATTAGCCCTTGAAAAACGTCCTGTTACTCATATGCCAGAAATGGTTGAAGGTATTGGCTGAACACAAAAAGATAGAAGGCCACACTCTTTGAATCTACTTTAGCATGATAAAAAGAGGAGGAAAAAGCAAAAAATTTCAGAATTCCACCTTTCAAAGCAAAGAAATGACTGTTTGTGTATTGACATTATTCATTGATTTTAGCCATTGAAAACCGTCCTGTTACTCATATACTAGAATTGGTTAAAGGTAATGGCTGAACTCAAACAGAAAACACATAGCTGCTCACCCTCTTTGAATCTTCTTTAGCATGCTAAAAGGAGCAGGAAAAAGCAACAAATTTCAGAATTCCACCTTTCCAAGCAGAGAAATGACTGTTTGTGCAATGATATTATTCATTGATTTTAGCCACTGAAAACCGTCCTGTTTAGAGATGAGCGTTGTTCTACTCGAACTGTTCGCCAATCTCAAATTCGAGCTGTTTTGGGCGGTGTTCGAGCCGGTCGGCGAACACGAACAATTTGAGAAAAATTCGGCTGTTCGAGGTTATGTTCGATAACTGTTCGTGCACCAAAATCATAACTGGATTTTTTCTCAGTAATGATGAAAATTAATGTTAATACGCAGTTTGAGTGTACAGCGGGGCGGGGGGAGGGGCAGGGGATGGATCTCTGCAGGAACAATGAAGATCTCCATTTTTTTTTCTCTTTCCCGCATTTGCAGTGGGGAGGTGCAATCTGTCAGCCTATCAGCAGCGCACACACGGAGCGAAGTGCTTTTTTTCACACAAGCAAGGGCATGTGTGATTGGCAGTGTATGTCACATGTCCTTGCCCTATAAGACCAAGCCATTTTCCCCGTCGCCACCATTTTCTCACTGCTGCAGCTGCGTGTTAGACATCACCGCTGTTGCTGTGTGCGCTATACCTCGTTAATTTCAAGCCAATTTTCGCACAAATATACAGATAGCTTGGGAGTAGGGAATAGTTGTGATTGCAGTCCTTTTAAGGACTAGGTTACAGCATTTCCTACGACTTTTATCAAGCAGGTCTGTGCTCTTAAATAGATAGATTGTGGGAGTAAAGACTAATTGTAATTGGAGTCCTTTTCAGGACTAGGTTACATCAGTTCCTATCAGTTTTTGCCAGGCAGGTCTGTGCCAGTGCTGTGCAAGTTTTTTTCACAGCATTTGGCTGAATCTAGCAAAGCTAATCCTTTTTGGCCTATTGCAGAGTGTGTTAGTCAGTGGAGTAGCCTATCTGTGTTGCAAGATATACCACCTGTGTATAGAATACCAATTTTTTTACTGCACCTAGTGATGTAAAATCTTTTGGGCATAGCATCATTCTATTAGTCCATCTATACTGACCTCCATCAGGTTGCAAACTGAATATAATTTTTTTCTGCATCTAGCTCTGAAAAAATATTTGGGCTTCTAGCAGTGTGTGGGACTTGGTCTATTAGTCCATCTATACTGACCTCCATCAGGTTGCAAATTAAAAATAATTTTTTTCTTCATTTAGCTCTGAAAAAATATTTGGGCTTCTAGCAGTGTGTGGGACTTGTTCTATTAGTCCTTCTATACTGACCTCCAGCAGGTTGCAAATTGAATATAATTTTTTTCTGCATCTAGCTCTGAAAAAATATTTGGGCTTCTAGCAGTGTGTGGGACTTGGTCTATTAGTCCATCTATACTGACCTCCATCAGGTTGCAAATTAAAAATAATTTTTTTCTTCATTTAGCTCTGAAAAAATATTTGGGCTTCTAGCAGTGTGTGGGACTTGTTCTATTAGTCCTTCTATACTGACCTCCAGCAGGTTGCAAATTGAATATAATTTTTTTCTGCATCTAGCTCTGAAAAAATATTTGGGCTTCTAGCGGTGTGTGTGACTTGGTCTATTAGTCCATCTATACTGACCTCCATCAGGTTGCAAATTAAAAATAATTTTTTTCTGCATCTAGCTCTGAAAAAATATTTGGGCTTCTAGCAGTGTGTGGGACTTGGTCTATTAGTCCATCTACACTGACCTCCATCAGGTTGCAAATTAAAAATAATTTTTTTCTTCACTTATCTCTGAAAAAATATTTGGGCTTCTAGCAGCGTGTGGGACTTGTTCTATTAGTCCACCTATACTGACCTCCATCAGGTTGCAAATTAAAAATAATTTTTTTCTGCATCTAGCTCTGAAAAAATATTTGGGCTTCTAGCAGTGTGTGGGACTTGGTCTATTAGTCCATCTATACTGACCTCCATCAGGTTGCAAATTAAAAATAATTTTTTTCTGCATCTAGCTCTGAAAAAATATTTGGGCTTCTAGCAGTGTGTGGGACTTGGTCTATTAGTCCATCTATACTGACCTCCATCAGGTTGCAAATTGAATAAAACAATTTTCTGCATCTAGCTCTGAAAAAATATTTGGGCTTCTAGCGGTGTGTGGGACTTGGTCTATTAGTCCATCTATACTGACCTCCATCAGGTTGCAAATTAAAAATATTTTTTTTCTGCATCTAGCTCTGAAAAAATATTTGGGCTTCTAGCAGTGTGTGGGACTTGGTCTATTAGTCCATCTATACTGACCTCCATCAGGTTGCAAATTAAAAATAATTTTTTTCTGCATCTAGCTCTGAAAAAATATTTGGGCTTCTAGCAGTGTGTGGGACTTGGTCTATTAGTCCATCTATACTGACCTCCATCAGGTTGCAAATTGAATAAAAAAATTTTCTGCATCTAGCTCTGAAAAAATATTTGGGCTTCTAGCGGTGTGTGGGACTTGGTCTATTAGTCCATCTATACTGACCTCCATCAGGTTGCAAATTAAAAATATTTTTTTTCTGCATCTAGCTCTGAAAAAATATTTGGGCTTCTAGCAGTGTGTGGGACTTGGTCTATTAGTCCATCTATACTGACCTCCATCAGGTTGCAAATTAAAAATAATTTTTTTCTTCATTTATCTCTGAAAAAATATTTGGGCTTCTAGCAGCGTGTGGGACTTGTTCTATTAGTCCATCTATACTGACCTCCATCAGGTTGCAAATTAAAAATAATTTTTTTCTGCATCTAGCTCTGAAAAAATATTTGGGCTTCTAGCAGTGTGTGGGACTTGGTCTATTAGTCCATCTATACTGACCTCCATCAGGTTGCAAATTAAAAATAATTTTTTTCTTCATTTAGCTCTGAAAAAATATTTGGGCTTCTAGCAGTGTGTGGGACTTGTTCTATTAGTCCTTCTATACTGACCTCCAGCAGGTTGCAAATTGAATATAATTTTTTTCTGCATCTAGCTCTGAAAAAATATTTGGGCTTCTAGCGGTGTGTGGGACTTGGTCTATTAGTCCATCTATACTGACCTCCATCAGGTTGCAAATTAAAAATAATTTTTTTCTGCATCTAGCTCTGAAAAAATATTTGGGCTTCTAGCAGTGTGTGGGACTTGGTCTATTAGTCCATCTATACTGACCTCCATCAGGTTGCAAATTAAAAATAATTTTTTTCTGCATCTAGCTCTGAAAAAATATTTGGGCTTCTAGCAGTGTGTGGGACTTGGTCTATTAGTCCATCTATACTGACCTCCATCAGGTTGCAAATTGAATAAAAAAATTTTCTGCATCTAGCTCTGAAAAAATATTTGGGCTTCTAGCGGTGTGTGGGACTTGGTCTATTAGTCCATCTATACTGACCTCCATCAGGTTGCAAATTAAAAATAATTTTTTTCTGCATCTAACCCAGCCAATAGTTTTGGCCTAATACCACAGTTTGGCCACTCAGCTCTGCTCGGTTACCATCCATTGTTTTTTTGTGCAAACAACTCCAGAGTTGTGAATTAGTTAACCACCAAAATGAGTGGAAAAAGGCCTGCTGCTGGTGGAAAGGGGAATAGGCGTGTTGGGAAGGGGAAAAAAGGTTGTGTCCGTGGGGTAGGTGCAGAAGAAAGACCATCTTCCAGCCAAACTAAAATGTCTACTTCTTTTAGCGGACAATGTGATAAGATCCCTTTCTTACGGCCACGCCAATCGCTACAAATTCCAGATGAGGCACAAAAACAGCAGGTGCTTCAACGGATATCAAGTGCTCCTTTAAGTGGGCTCTCCTCCACATCAACTTCAACATCACAAATACTCCAGTCCTCAAAGGTGTCACCCAAATCGCACTTGCTTCCTCACAGCGCCCAAATCTCCAGCTGCCCGTCTGAGTATGAGGTAGAACAGATGGTTGAGTCTGCAGAGCTGTTTACTCATACTATAGCCTGGGAATCAGAGGTCGACTCCAGCGCTTCTGTGAATCCAGACGAGGAAATGATCTGCACTGATGCCCAGAATCTTTATGAGTCGGATCCAGGACCAGACGCAGAAGGTTCTGACCATAATGTAGACCCTCATTCCCAAACTGTAACTCCTGTTGGTGGAGACAATGAGGAAGACGATGATAAGACTCAAATACCTGATTGGAGCGACAACTTTAGTTTTTTGTCAGGGCAGGAACAGGTTGGCTCTGAGGACGACGGGTGTGATAACGCACAGGGTGATGATGATGAGGTCGGAGATCCCACTTACTGTCAACCCACAGTCAGCCAAGAGATGAGGTCAGCAGAGGAGGTGGAGGAAGATGCTAGTGACGACTAGGTCAGGTTGCGCCTTCCTGGACAGAGACGTAGTACTGGAAGCACGTCAACAACTGCATCCTCAAACACAACTCTGCCTCTCACCACAAGTCGTGGTGGCTCTTCAGGTCGCATGGGTGCTAAGCCTTGCATAGCCTGGGCATTTTTTCAGATCGATAAAGATGACCCAACTCGTGTTATCTGTAACATTTGTCAGCAAAAGCTAAGTAGAGGCCAAAAAATACATAGTTTGAGTACTTCATGCATGAACCGGCACATGGACATGAAGCATAAGTTGCAGTGGGAACCTCAGTGTGCTACAATGCGGCCTAGCCGGCCGGGCCAACCACCGTCTGCCATATCTTGTGCATCCGCGGCCTCTTCATCCTCTGTGACTGGGGGGACAGCAGTCACACCTGTTTTGGGGCGCAGACCTGCCACCTCTTTACCCGCAACAGCCAGCGTGATTGGCAGGTCATCATTTTCTTTGGAGGTGGTAACACCAGCTGGTCTTGAGCGCTGTCCGACATCGATAGCACCACCTTTGGATCAAGGCAACCTAACATGTCCGCCTGCATCTTCCTCACAGACCGGCAGTTTGCCGGGGACACCCTTATCAACCCCGTCTAAGCACAATAGCCAGCCCTCGGTCACTCAGATGTGGACAAGTAAAAGACCATTTCCTCCTAGCCATGAGAAAGCTAAGAGGTTGAATTTCACCATCTGCAAGCTCTTGGCTACAGAAATGCTGCCTTTCCGCCTGGTGGACACAGAGGATTTTCGAGACCTTATGTCCGTCGCAGTGCCCCAGTACCAGATGCCAAGTCGGCAGTACTTCTCAAAGAAAGGTGTGCCTGCGCTCCACCAGCATGTCGCACACAACATCACCGCTTCTTTGAGAAACTCTGTGTGTGACAGGGTGCATTTCACCACAGACACTTGGACGAGTAGGCATGGACAGGGGCGTTACATGTCGCTGACTGGGCACTGGGTAACTATGGTGACAGCAGGACAAGGGGCTGCTGTCCAAGTCTTGCCGTCCCCACGAGTTGTGCGTCAATCCTCTTTATGTCAAAGTTCCTCCACTGCTTCTACCTCCTCAACCTCCTCTCGGTCTTCCACCTGCACCCAAAGCCTGTCTGGTCATGCCACAAGCTTTCTAACTGCGCAGAAGGGATCCTGCACACTTCCTTACTATGCTGGCAGTAGGGCTCAACGTCATCAGGCGGTTTTTACATTGAAATGTCTGGGAAATGTGAGTCACACAGCTGAGGAGTTGTGGTCAGCTCTGGAGAACCAATTTCATGAATGGTTGTCTCCACTGGACCTGAAACCAGGGAAGGCCGTGTGCGACAATGCTGCAAACCTGGGTGCGGCCCTTCGCCGGGGCAATGTCACACACGTGCCTTGTATGGCTCACGTGTTGAACCTGGTTGTCCAGCAATTTTTAGCCCACTATCCCAGACTAGATGGCCTTCTGCAGAGGGCACGGTCGCTGTGTGCTCACTTCCGCCGTTCGCATCCCGCAGCTCAGCGACTTACATCTCTACAGAAGTCGTTGGGCCTGCCACTTCACCGGCTAAAATGCGATGTGCCTACCCGGTGGAATTCAACTCTGCACATGTTGCAGCGACTGTGGCAGCACCGACAAGCCCTGGTGCAATACGTTCTGACGTATAGCCTGGGCCAACGAGATTCAGAGGTGGGCCAAATCACGCTGGAGGAGTGGTCTCAGATCAGGGACCTATGCACCCTTCTGCACAGTTTTGAAATGGCGACGAAGATGTTTAGTGCTGACGATGCCATTATTAGCATGACTATTCCGGTGATTTACATGCTGGAGCACATGTTAAACAGAATTCGGAGTCAGGTGGTGGCACAAGAGGAGGTGGAGGAAGTAGAGGAGGAGGAGTTGTATGCAGAAGGGCTAACATCTGCAAGGTCCAGACGGTCGGCAGCACCAAGGCGGCAGGCATGTGAGGGTGGGGGAGATGATTTTACCAGGGCGCATGGTAGCAGCCAAACTAGTGAGGAAGGTGCAGGAGCCCAGGAAGAAGTGGAGGACGAACTGATGGAAGACTCATCAGATGAGGGAGACCTTGATCACATTTCTGTTGTGCGAGGTTGGGGGGAGAGGACAGAGGAAGGAAGCATGATTGTTACCTCGCCACCAACACAACAGGGACTTGGTGCTCCTGGATGCGCAACACACATGAGTGCCTTCTTGCTGCACTACCTGCAACATGACCCTCGAATTGTGAGAATTAGAAATAATCCTGACTACTGGGTTGCCACACTGTTAGATCCCCGGTACAAAAGTAAATTTGCAGAAATTATTCCTGCCATAGAAAGGGATGCACGCATGCAGGAGTATCAGCAGAGACTGTTGCAGAATCTTACATGTGCTTTTCCACAAAATACCAGTGGTGCACGTAGTGAATCTCACAATTCCAACTTGCCAACCGTGGGACCGTCAAGTGTTCAGCACTCAAACCGTAACAGAACCACAGTATCTGCTGGTAACATCAATTTTGCGGAATCATTTCACCACTTTTTTAGCCCATCCTTTGCAAGGCCACAGGAGACAAGAAGTCTGACACATAGTCAACGCCTAGAGACGATGGTACAGGAGTATCTCCAAGTAAACATTGAAGCCACGACTGTGTCACTGGACCCTTGCTCTTTTTGGGCTTCCAATCTGGATAAATGTCCGGAGCTAGCCACTTACGCCTTGGAGATCTTGTCATGCCCCGCAGCCAGCGTTCTGTCTGAACGTGTGTTCAGCGCTGCTGGTGGTGTGCTGACAGATAAGCGCACGCGGCTCTCCACTGATAATGTAGACAGACTCACGTTCATAAAGATGAACAAATCATGGATCCGAAACGACTTTTCTACCCCTGTGTCATCCTGGGGAGAGTAAAAGCTTGATGATTGGTTAAAATCACCCTACCAACCGTTTTAAGCTTTCAAATTACTAATCATGTTTATCTGTATCTTGACTGGAAAATAATTTGGGCTTTGTAGCAGTGTGCAGCACTGATCCTATTAGGCCATCTATAATAAGCTTCACCAGATTTAAAATTAAAAATAATTTTTAGCTGCATCTAGCCCGGAAAATAATTTTGGGGCTCCGAGATGCGCAAGACACATAAGTGCCTTCTTGCTGCACTACCTGCAGCATGACCCTCATATTGTCAGAATTTGAAGTAATCATGACTACTGGGTTGCCACACTCTTAGATCCCCCAAACTTTTCGATCAACCTTTTCATTTTAATAAAGACCAAAAAAATGGTCATTTTTGAAATTATAAGCATTAGCAGGTTGTTAGAAACTGAAATCAAACAGTTTTCAACTCAAAACTTTATTCTAGGTGATGTTACATTTTCACATAGGACCCCTTGTTCGAAAGGAGCTTCTGAACTCTCTCGTCCATTGAATTTGTCAGGTTTTGGATGGTTTCTGCTTCAATTGTTTTGCATGAGGACAGAATACCCTCCCAGAGCTGTTGCTTAGATGTGAACTGCCTCCCGCCATCATAGACACTCCTTTTAATGATGCTCCAAAGGTTCTGAATGGGGTAGAGGTCAGGGGAGCATGGGGGTCACACCATAAGTTTGTCCCCTTTTATGCCCATATCAGCCAGAGATGCAGATGTTTTATGTGCAGCATGAGATGGTGCATTATCATGCAGAAAAATGATCTTGCTGTGAAATACACGGTTCTTCTTCTTGAACCATGGCAGGAAGTGCTGTTTGAGAAAATCCACATACATTATGGAGTTCATCTTTAGCGCCTTCAGGGATCCTAAAGGGGCCGACAATCTCTCTCCCCATGATTCCAGCCCAAAACATTACTCCACCTCCTCCTTGTTGGCGCTGTAGCCGTGTTTGCGTGGGGTGTCCATCAACCAGCCATCCTCCACTCCATTCATCTGGACCATCGAGCGCTGCACGGCACTCATCCGTGAACAAAACAGTTTTGAAATCAGTCTTCATGTAATGTTTGGCCCACTGGAGTCGTTTCTGCTTGTGTGAAGTGGATAGAGGAGGTCGACAGGATGGCGTATGCACAGCTGCAAACCTCTGAAGGACCCTGCATCTTGTTGTTCGGGGGACGTTGGAGGCACAAGCAGCTTCAAAAACTTGTCTGCTGCTATGACAAGGCTTTTTTGCCGCTGCTCTTTCAACCTGACGTAATTGCCTGTAGGAAAGAGTACTCAATTTGCCCTTTTCAGCACGCACACGTGTGTACTGTGAATCAGCTACATATTTCTTGATTGCCAAGACACTTCATCCTGATCATCGCACAATGTTGATTGTAGTCATGCCTTGACCTAAACACTCCACAATTTGTTGCTTCTCAGCAGCCGACACATCCTTTTTCTTTCCCATTTTGGCAGAAAATGTAGGCTGCTTAATAATGTGAGAGAGCCTTCTTAAGTAGTCTTTCCTTTCATTGGACACACCTGCCAAACTAATTAGCACAGGTGTCTGCAATTGCTTACAGTGATATAAAGAGCCCTGACACACATCACCATCAATGAGTTTAACTGACAAACAAACAAATTCTTCCCTTATCACTCCTAAACACTTTTTGCATAATAATTTGGAACGCGGTGTACATGTGCTTTTCCACAAAACACCAGTGGTTCACGTAGTGAATCTTACAGTTCTAACTTGCCAACCGTGGTCTGTATGGAATTGTTCAATAAAGGGCCCAAAATTAAGATAACATAGATGGGAGAGGTCTCTATGAATAGGAATTCCTAAGTATTTGATACCCTGTGAGGGCCAGGCAAAGGGAAAGTTGGACTGGATGGAATCCTATATGGATTTAGGGAGGGAGACATCGAGGGCCTCAGACTTCGCTGCATTGATTTTAAAATTTTACCATGTAACAAAGTGATCTATTTCAGCCATAACAGCAGGGATGGATATATGTGATTGAGTGATATATACTAGGACATCATCAGCAAATAGAGAGCACTTGTACTCGGTGACTCCCACCTCAATCCACCTAATATTGGGGTTATGGCGAATTGATGAGAGCAGGTGCTCCGTCACTAGGATGTATAAGAGAGGGGACAGAGGACATCCCTGCCTTGTCCCATTGGTGATTGTGAAAGGTGATGAAAATGTTCTGACGCACCCCCTGGGCCTTGGGACACCCGGAGCCGGACCCTTTTTGGTGGATGCTGGTGGTTGTAGTCTTCGTGGCGGCGATCCGGTTCCGTGGCTCAGGGCGGTCAAACCAGTGGCGGAACTATTTATGTGGTTTTGATGTTTAAATGTCCGACTACGCCACCCGTGGATTGCGGTCAGAGTGAACCGCCGCTACAGGGCAGACCGCTAAGGCTGGTGTTGTGGGTGCAGCAGAGCGTAGCATAACTCCCCACGGGAGGAGTATAGCCTCAGGGCAGTGTATGCGGAGGATGGGGGTGATGGTGCAGGGCAGCAGCAGTAACAACACGGAGTCAGTGATGCAGTTCAGGGCCTTTACTCACAGTTCTTATTATCCAGACCACGTCTGCAGGTAACGGCTGCCCACGTCGTACTGTGCTCACCAGGTGAGGGGCTCAGACAACTCCCAGATAACTTTGGAGCGCTTCACAGGACCCCCTTTGTGTGTCCTTTGTCTGGCCTTTCTTACCAACACTTCTGTCCGGCTGCCTCGGGCCTCCTCTTGGTAAACTTGGCGCCAGTTTCCCTGACCCTATGTGGTGCCTTCCTAGCGGGTGGAGCAAGGGGCTGCGCCACATAAAATGTCAGAGCCTCCGGTTTCTAGCTGAGGGTCGTTTCCTGCCTCCACTAGTTCGGGGACCGGTCTCCCCCTTTGGCCTGACCCCTCCACGCAGGTGGATTCGGGCGTGCGGTGGCGACTCGCCTGTCCGCACCCCTGGGATCCCTTCATTCCTCGTTCCTGGAGCCTTCTCCGCTCCTCTTCCTTCCTTCTCCCTCTTGCAGGCCTGGGCCTCTGTTACTAGGCCCGCCTCCGGAGCAGAGCTCATGCAGAGCCCCTGCTCCCTGCCACTTCTGCTCAGACTTCTCTGCACTGAACTAAGATGGTGCCCACCTTTTATACTCCCTTCTCAATGCACCCAGGAACTGCTTCCTCCCTGCTCCTGCACTGCAGGATTTCCCTTCCTCAGTGTTCCCTCCCCCCACTCCAGCCAGGGACAGGGACTGTCGTGCCCATCTCAGGGGCATATTGGTCGCCCTGCCCCACGGCAATGTGGTGTAATGCATGCAGGTGTCGGGTCCTGATCCACACTCCATCCTTATCTGAGAGTGAGATATCACACCTCTGGGTGAGGTGCAATACGTCTGTAGCAACCGAGCCCTTGGTGCTACAGTTCCATTTATCTTCAGCCTAGGTGACGTATTGTGATACAGGGCCGTGATTTTGGCTATAAAAGGGTCCCCTAGACCCCTACCCCAAGCTTTTTAAGAGAATCATATATGGCGTGCCAGGAGACTCTATGGAATGCTTTCTCAGCATCCAACGAGAGTATCTACTTACAAATTTTTAACTGCATCTAGCCCAGGAAATACTTTGTGCCTAGTAGCAGTGTCTGCTAGTCAGCGGATTATCCCGGCTGTTAAGCAAGCTACACCACCTGTAGTTTGGACACTTAATTTTTTCAAAGGAAATGCTTCGGGACCACGGGATACTCAGTGAAGAGCATCAGGAGGCACCCCAAGGCATAGGGGCTGGGACTGGCACTAGGATGCCTTGCGGTGGACAGCCGAGCTCGATCCTTATAAAAGCTTTTTAACTGCAGCAGCTTTAGTGGACGCTACTGGAGCTGGAATTACGCCGCTGCTGGCATGAGACTTGCCCTCCAATAGATCCTTGTAAATGGATTTAAAGTGTATTCATTCAAATTAGAGGGACAATTTAAATTAAAAAGCTTAGAGCTGCCTCCACCACAGGGGGGCTCTCTCGACCCACCAGCGGACAGGCACCAGTATTGGGAGAGGGGGGCTGGTCGTCAGGGTTCACCGCGGCTCTGGCACAAACCCGGCGACACGGAGGTGGCACGGGCAGGAGCGGACTGGCCGTCTCGGCTTCTCACTTTTTGGATTTTAGAAGGGCATGACATGCCTATATCTGTGTCTCCCCCTCCTTTTACTCCTCCACCTCTTTTCTTTTCGCATGACTATATGTACTTGTCACTTTTCCATGTGTTAGTTGTGTCTTCTGAGCAGTTTGTCAGCTTTTGGACACCTTTGAAGGTGTTTTCTATGTGTTTCTATGTGTTTTTGTTTGCCTGCCATTGGTTTTAACGGTGTTCGAAGGTGTTCGACGAACAGTTCGACGAACAGTTCGGCGAACACACGGGTGTTCGACGAACCGAACCGAACTCGAACACTACGGGGGTGGCTCAACACTAGTCCTGTTACTCATATACCAGAAATGGTTGAAGGTATTGGCTGAACGCAAGCAGATAGCAGCTCACCCTCTTGGAATCTTCTTTAGCAATGCTAAATGGAGGAGGAAAAACCAAAAAAATTCAGAATTCTACCATTCAAAGCAGAGGAATGACTGTTTGTGCGACGACATTATTCATTGATTTTAGCCATTGAAAAACGTCCTGTTACTTATACACCAGAAATGGTTGAAGGTATAGGGTGAGCACAAAAAGATAGGAGGCCACCCTCTTTGAATCTTCTTTAGTATGATAAGAAAAGCAGGAAAAGGTAAAAAAATTCAGAATTCCACCTTTCAAAGCAAAGAAATGACTGTTTGTGTATTGACATTATTCATTGATTTTAGCCTTTGAAAACCGCCTTGTTACTCATATACCAGAAATGGTTGAAGGTATTGGCTGAACGCAAACTGTTAGCAGCTCACCCCCTTTGTATCTTCTTTAGCACGCTAAAAGGAGGAGGAAAAACCAAAAAATTCCAGAATTCCACCTTTCCAAGCAGAGAAATGAATGTTTGTGTAATGACATTATTCATTCAAATTAGCTATTGAATACCGTCATTTTTCTCATATACCAGAAATGGTTTTAAGTTATTGGCTGAATGCAACCAGATAGTAGGTCACCCTATATGAATCTTCTTTAGCATGCTAAAAGGAGCAGGAAAGAGCAAAAAATGTCAGAACTCCTCCAATCCAAGCAGAGAAATGACTGTTTGTGCAGGAC
Organism: Phyllobates terribilis; assembly: GCF_046119375.1. Taxonomy (NCBI): domain Eukaryota; kingdom Metazoa; phylum Chordata; class Amphibia; order Anura; family Dendrobatidae; genus Phyllobates; species Phyllobates terribilis. The sequence goes on along the minus strand of NW_027362771.1, from coordinate 4,399,213 downwards.
TTTATTCATTGATTGTAGCCATTGAATACCGTGATTTTTTTCATATACCAGAAATGGTTTTAAGTTATTGGCTGAATGCAAACAGATAGCAGCTCACCCTTTTGAATCTTCTTTAGCATGCTAAAAGGAGCAGGAAAAAACAAAAAATTTCAGATTTCCACCTTTAAAAGCAGAGAAATGACTGTTTGTGCAATGACATTATTCATTGATTTTAGCCATTGAAAAACATCCTGCTCCTCATATACCAGAAATGGTTGAAGGTATTGGCTGAACGCAAACAGACAGCAACTCACCGTCTTTGAATCTTCTTTAGCATGCTAAAAGGAGCAGGAAAAAGCAAAATAATTTCAGAATTCTACCTTTCCAAGCAGAGAAATGACTGCTTGTGCATTGACATTATTCATTGATTTTAGCCATTGAAAAACATCCTGTTCCTCATATACCAGAAATGGTTGAAGGCATTGGCTGAACACAAACAGACAGCAACTCACCCTCTTTGAATCTTCTTTAGCATGCTAAAAGGAGGAGGAAAAGCCACAAAACGTCAGAATTCCACCTTTCAAAGCAAAGAAATGACTGTTTGTGCAATGACATTATTCATTGATTTTAGCCATTGAAAAACGTCCTGTTACTCATATACCAGAATTCGTTGAAGTTATTGCCTGAACTCAAACAGACAGCAGCTCAGCCTCTTTGAATCTTCTTTAGCATGCTAAAAGGAGCAGGATAAAGCAAAAAAATTCAGAATTCCACCTTTCCAAGCAGAGAAATGACTTTGTGAAATGACATAATTCCCTGATGTTAGACCTTGAATATTGTCATGTTACTCATATACCAGAACTGGTTGAAGGTATTGGCTGAACGCAAACTGATAGCAGCTCACCTCTTTGAATCTTCTTTAGCATGATAAAAAGAGTAGGAAAATGCAAAAAATGTCAGAATTCCACCTTTCAAAGCAAAGAAATGACTGTGCCATGACATTACTTATTGATTTAAGCTATTGAAAAAAGTCCTGTTACTCATATACCAGAATTGGTTGAAGGAATTGGCTGAACTCAAACAGATAGCAGTTCACCCTCTTTGAATCTTCTTTAGCATGCTAAAAGGAGGAGGAAAAAACAAAAAATTTCAGAATTCCACCTTTCAAAGCAGAGGAATGACTGTTTGTGCAATGACATTATTCATTGATTTTAGCCATTGAAAAACGTCCTGTTACTCATATACCAGAAATGGTTGAAGGTATTGGCTGAACACAAACAGATAGCAGCTCACCCTCTTTGAATCTTTTTTAGCATGCTAAATGGAGCAGGAAAAAGGTAAAGATTTCAGAATTCCAGCTTTCCAAGCAGAGAATTGACTGTTTGTGAAATGACATCATTCATTGATTTTAGCCATTGAAAACCGTCCTGTCACACATATACCAGAAATGGTTGAAGGTATTGGCTGAACGCAAACAGATAGCAGCTCACCCTCTTTGAATCTTCTTTAGCTTGCTAAAAGTAGCAGAAAAAAACTAAATATTTCAGATTTCCACCTTTAAAAGCAGAGAAATGACAGTTTGCGCAATGATATTATTCATTGATTTTAGCCATTGAAAAACATCCTGTTACTCATAAACCAGAAATGGTTCAAGGTGTTGGCTGAACGCAAATAGACAGCAACTCACCCTCTTTGAATCTTCTTTAGCATGCTAAAAGGATGAGTAAAAAGCAAAATTATTTCAGAATTCCACCTTTCCAAGCAGAGAAATGACTGTTTGTGCAATGACATTATTCATTGATTTTAGCCATTGAAAAACGTCCTGTTACTCATATACCAGAAATGGTTGAAGATATTGGCTGAACACAAAGAGATAGTAGCTCACCCTCTTTGAATCTTCTTTAGCATGCCAAAAGGAGAAGGAAAAGGCAAAAAAAAAATCAGAATTCCACCTTTCCAAGCAGAGAAATGACTGTTTGTGCAATGACATTATTCATTGATTTTAGCCATTGAAAACCGTCCTGTAACTCATATACCAGAAATGGTTAAAGGTTTTGGATGAACACAAAAAGATAGCAGGCAACCCTCTTTGAATCTTCTTTAGCATGAAAAAAAGAGCAGGAAAAAGCAAAAAATTTCAGAATTCCAGCTTTCAAAGCAAAGAAATGACTGTTTGTGCAATGACATTATTCATTGATTTTAGCCATTGAAAAAGGTCCTGTTACTCATATAACAGAATTGTTTGAAGGTATTGGCTGAACTCAAACAGATAGCAGCTCACCCTCTTTGAATCTTCTTTAGCATGCTAAAAGGAGCAGGAAAAAGCAAAAAATTTTAGAAATCCACCTTTCCAAGCAGAGAAATGACTGTTTGTGCATTGACATTATTCATTGATTTTGGCCATTGAAAACCGTTCTGTTACTCATATACCAGAAATGGTTGAAGGTATTGGCTGAACGCAAACTGATATCAGCTCACCCTCTTTGTATCTTCTTTAGCATTCTAAAAGGAGGAGGAAAAAACAAAAAATTTCAGAATTCCACCATTCAAAGCAGAGGAATGACTGTGCAATGACATTATTCATTGATTTTAGCCATTGAAAAACGTCCTGTTACTTGTATACCAGAAATGGTTGAAGGTATAGGGTGAGCACAAAAAGATAGGAAGCCAAACTCTTTGAATCTTCTTCAGCATGATAAAAAGAGCATGAAAAAGCAAAAAATGACTGTTTGTGCAATGACATTATTCATTGATTTTAGCCATTAAAAAACATCCTGTTACTCACATACCAGAAATGGTTGAAGGTATTGGCTGAACGCAAACTGATAGCAGCTCACCCTCTTTGAATCTTCTTTAGCATGCTAAAAGGAGCAGGAAAAAGCAAAACATTTCAGAAATCCACCTTTCCAAGCAGAGAAATGACTGTTTGTGCAATGACATTATTTATTGATTTTTGCCATTGAAAACCGTCCTGTTACTCATATATCAGAAATGGTTGAAGGTATTGGCTGAACGCAAAGAGATAGCAGCTCACCCCCTTTGAATCTTCTTTAGCATGCTAAAAGGAGCTGGAAAAAGCAAAAAATTTCAGATTTCAACCTTTCCAAGCAGACAAATGACTGTTTGTGCAATGACATTATTCATTGATTTTAGCCATTGAAAACCATCCTGTTACTCATATACCAGAAAAGGTTGAAGGTATTGGCTGAACGCAAGCAGATAGCAGCTCTCCCTTTTGAATCTTCTTTAGCATGCTAAAAGGAGCAGGAAAAAGCAAAAAAATTCAGAAATCCTTCTTCCAAGCAGAGAAATGACTGTTTGTGCAATCACATTATTCATTGATTTTAGCCATTGAAAACCATCCTGTAACTCATATTCTTGAAATGGTTGAAGGTTTTGGATGAACACAAAAAGATAGCAGGCCACCCTCTTTGAATCTTCTTTAGCATGAAAAAAAGAGCAGGAAAAAGCAAAAAATTTCAGAATTCCACCTTTCAAAGCAAAGAAATGACTGTTTGTGTATTGACATTATTCATTGATTTTAGCCATTGAAAACCGTCCTGTTACTCATATACCAGTATTGGTTAAAGGTAATGGCTGAACTCAAACAGAAAACAGATAGCTGCTCACCCTCTTTGAGTCTTCTTTAGCATGCTAAAAGGAGCAGGAAAAAGCAAAACATTTCTGAATTACACCTTTCCAAGCAGAGAAATGACTGTTTGTGCAATGCCATTATTCACTGATTTTAGCCACTGAAAACCGTCCTGTTACTCATATACCTGAAATGGTTGAAGGTATTGGCTGAACACAAACAGATAGCAGCTCACCCTCTTGGAATCTTCTTTAGCAATGCTAAAAGGAGGCGGAAAAACCAAAAAAAATTCAGAATTCCACCATTCAAAGCAGAGGAATGACTGTTTGTGCAATGACATTATTCATTGATTTTAGCCATTGAAAAACGTCCTGTTACTTATACACCAGAAATGGTTGAAGGTATAGGGTGAGCACAAAAAGATAGGAGGCCACCCTCTTTGAATCTTCTTTAGTATGATAAGAAGAGCAGGAAAAAGCAAAAAAATTCAGAATGACTGTTTGTTTAATGACATTATTCATTCAATTTAGCTATTGAATACCGTCATTTTTCTCATATACCAGAAATGGTTTTAAGTTATTGGCTGAATGCAACCAGATAGTAGCTCACCCTATTTGAATCTTCTTTAGCATGCTAAAAGGAGCAGGAAAGAGCAAAAAATTTCAGAACTCCTCCTTTCCAAGCAGAGAAATGACTGTTTGTGCAAGACATTATTCATTGATTTTAGCCATTGAATACCGTGATTTTTTTCATATACCAGAAATGGTTTTAAGTTATTGGCTGAATGCAAACAGATAGCAGTTCACCCTCTTTGAATCTTCTTTAGCATGCTAAAAGGAGCAGGAAAAAACAAAAAATTTCAGATTTCCACCTGTAAAAGCAGAGAAATGACTGTTTGTGCAATGACATTAATCATTGATTTTAGCCATTGAAAAACATCCTGTTCCTCATATACCAGAAATGGTTGAAGGTATTGGCTGAACACAAACAGACAGCAACTCACCGTCTTTGAATCTTCTTTAGCATGCTAAAAGGAGCAGGAAAAAGCCAAATAATTTCAGAATTCCACCTTTCCAAGCAGTGAAATGACTGTTTGTGCAATGACATTATTCATTGATTTAAGCCATTGAAAAATGTCCTGTTACTCATATTCCAGAATTCGTTGAAGGTATTGCCTGAACTGAAACAGACAGCAGCTCACCCTCTTTGAATCTTCTTAAGCATGCTAAAAGGAGCAGGATAAAGCAAAAAATTTCAGAATTCCACCTTTCCAAGCAGAGAAATGACTGTTTGTGAAATGACATAATTCACTGATGTTAGCCATTGAAAATTGTCATGTTACTTATATACCAGAACTGGTTGAAGGTATTGGCTGAACGCAAACTGATAGCAGCTCACCCTCTTTGAATCTTCTTTAGCATGATAAAAAGAGCAGGAAAATGCAAAAAATTTCAGAAATCCACCTTTCCAAGCAGAGAAATGACAGTTTGTGCAATGACATTATTTATTGATTTTCGCCATTGAAAACCGTCCTGTCACACATATACCAGAAATGGTTGAAGGTATTGGCTGAATGCAAACAGATAGCAGCTCACCCTCTTTGAATCTTCTTTAGCATGCTAAAAGTAGCAGGAAAAAACTAAATATTTCAGATTTCCACCTTTAAAAGCAGAGAAATGACAGTTTGCGCAATGATATTATTCATTGATTTTAGCCATTGAAAAACATCCTGTTACTCATAAACCAGAAATGGTTCAAGGTGTTGGCTGAACGCAAATAGTCAGCAACTCACCCTCTTTGAATCTTCTTTAGCATGCTAAAAGGATGAGTAAAAAGCAAAATTATTTCAGAATTCCACCTTTCCAAGCAGAGAAATGACTGTTTGTGCAATGACATTATTCATTGATTTTAGCCATTGAAAAGCGTCCTGTTACTTATATACCAGAAATGGTTGAAGATATTGGCTGAACACAAAGAGATAGTAGCTCACCCTCTTTGAATCTTCTTTAGCATGCCAAAAGGAGAAGGAAAAAGCAAAAAAAAAATCAGAATTCCACCTTTCCAAGCAGAGAAATGACTGTTTGTGCAATGACATTATTCATTGATTTTAGCCATTGAAAACCGTCCTGTTACTCATTTACCAGAAATGGTTATAGGTATTGGCTGAACGCAAACAGATAGCAGACCACCCTCTTAGAATCTTCTTTAGCATGATAAAAAAGCAGGAAAAAGCAAATAATTTCAGATTTCCACCTTTCAAAGCAAAGAAATGACTGTTTGTACAATGACATTATTCATTGATTTTAGCCATTAAAAAACATCCTGTTACTCATATACCAGAATTGGTTGAAGGTCTTGGCTGAAATCAAACAGATAGCAGCTCACCCTCTTTGAATCTTCTTTAGCATGCTAAAAGGAGCAGGAAAAAGCAAAAAATTTCAGAAATCCACCTTTCCAAGCAGAGAAATGACTGTTTGTGCAATGACATTATTCATTGATTTTAGCCATTGAAAACCATCCTGTAACTCATATACTAGAAATGGTTGAAGGCTTTGGATGAACACAAAAAGATAGCAGGCCACCCTCTTTGAATCTTCTTTAGCATGAAAAAAAGAGCAGGAAAAAGCAAAAAATTTCAGAATTCCAGCTTTCAAAGCAAAGAAATGACTGTTTGTGCAATGACATTATTCATTGATTTTAGCCATTGAAAAAGGTCCTGTTACTCATATACCAGAATTGTTTGAAGGTATTGGCTGAACTCAAACAGATAGCAGCTCACCCTCTTTGAATCTTCTTTAGCATGCTAAAAGGAGCAGAAAAAAGCAAAAAATTTTAGAAATCCACCTTTCCAAGCAGAGAAATGACTGTTTGTGCATTGACATTATTCATTGATTTTGGCCATTGAAAACCGTTCTGTTACTCATATACCAGAAATGGTTGAAGGTATTGGCTGAACGCAAACTGATAGCTGCTCACCCTCTTTGCATCTCCTTTAGCATTCTAAAAGGAGGAGGAAAAAACAAAAAATTTCAGAATTCCACCATTCAAAGCAGAGGAATGACTTTTTGTGCAATGACATTATTCATTGATTTTAGCCAATGAAAAACGTCCTGTTACTTATATACCAGAAATTGTTGAAGGTATAGGGTGAGCACAAAAAGATAGGAAGCCACCCTCTTTGAATCTTCTTCAGCATGATAAAAAGAGCATGAAAAAGGAAAAAAATTCAGAATTCCACCTTTCAAAGCAAAGAAATGACTGTTTGTGCAATGACATTATTCATTGATTTTAGCCATTAAAAAATATCCTGTTACTCACATACCAGAAATGGTTGAAGGTATTGGCTGAACGCAAACTGATAGCAGCTCACCCTCTTTGAATCTTCTTTAGCATGCTAAAAGGAGCAGGAAAAAGCAAAACATTTCAGAAATACACCTTTCCAAGTAGAGAAATGACTGTCTGTGCAATGACATTATTTATTGATTTTAGCCATTGAAAACCGTCCTGTTACTCATATATCAGAAATGGTTGAAGGTATTGGCTGAACGCAAACAGATAGCAGCTCACCCTCTTTGAATCCTCTTTAGCATGCTAAAAGGAGCTGGAAAAAGCAAAAAATTTCAGATTTCCACCTTTCCAAGCAGACAAATGACTGTTTGTGCAAAGACATTATTCATTGATTTTAGCCATTGAAAACCATCCTGTTACTCATATACCAGAAACGGTTGAAGGTATTGGCTGAACGCAAACAGATAGCAGCTCTCCCTTTTGAATCTTCTTTAGCATGCTAAAAGGAGCAGGAAAAAGCAAAAAAATTCAGAAATCCTTCTTCCAAGCAGAGAAATGACTGTTTGTGCAATGACAATATTCATTGATTTTAGCCATTGAAAACCATCCTGTAACTCATATTCTAGAAATGGTTGAAGGTTTTGGATGAACACAAAAAGATAGCAGGCCAACCTCTTTGAATCTTCTTTAGCATGAAAAAAAGAGCAGGAAAAAGCAAAAAATTTCAGAATTCCACATTTCAAAGCAAAGAAATGACTGTTTGTGTATTGACTTTATTCATTGATTTTAGCCATTGAAAACCGTCCTGTTACTCATATACCAGTATTGGTTTAAGGTAATGGCTGAACTCAAACAGAAAACAGATAGCTGCTCACCCTCTTTGAATCTTCTTTAGCATGCTAAAAGGAGCAGGAAAAGGCAAAAAATTTCTGAATTCCACCTTTCCAGGCAGAGAAATGACTGTTTGTGCAATGACATTATTCACTGATTTTAGCCACTGAAAACCGTCCTGTTACTCATATACCAGAAATGGTTGAAGGTATTGGCTGAACACAAACAGATAGCAGCTCACCCTCTTGGAATCTTCTTTAGCAATTCTAAAAGGAGGAGGAAAAACCAAAAAAATTCAGAATTCCACCATTCAAAGCAGAGGAATGACTGTTTGTGCAATGACATTATTCATTGATTTTAGCCATTGAAAAACGTCCTGTTACTTATACACCAGAAATGGTTGAAGGTATAGGGTGAGCACAAAAAGATAGGAGGCCACCCTCTTTGAATCTTCTTTAGTATGATAAGAAGAGCAGGAAAAAGCAAAAAAATTCAGAATTACACCTTTACAAGCAGAGAAATGACTGTTTGTGTAATGACATTATTCATTCAATTTAGCTATTGAATACCGTCATTTTTCTCATATACCAGAAATGGTTTTAAGTTATTGGCTGAATGCAACCAGATAGTAGCTCACCCTATTTGAATCTTCTTTAGCATGCTAAAAGGAGCAGGAAAGAGCAAAAAATTTCAGAACTCCTCCTTTCCAAGCAGAGAAATGACTGTTTGTGCAAGACATTATTCATTGATTTTAGCCATTGAATACCGTGATTTTTTTCATATACCAGAAATGGTTTTAAGTTATTGGCTGAATGCAAACAGATAGCAGTTCACCCTCTTTGAATCTTCTTTAGCATGCTAAAAGGAGCAGGAAAAAACAAAAAATTTCAGATTTCCACCTGTAAAAGCAGAGAAATGACTGTTTGTGCAATGACATTAATCATTGATTTTAGCCATTGAAAAACATCCTGTTCCTCATATACCAGAAATGGTTGAAGGTATTGGCTGAACACAAACAGACAGCAACTCACCGTCTTTGAATCTTCTTTAGCATGCTAAAAGGAGCAGGAAAAAGCCAAATAATTTCAGAATTCCACCTTTCCAAGCAGAGAAATGACTGTTTGTGCAATGACATTATTCATTGATTTAAGCCATTGAAAAATGTCCTGTTACTCATATTCCAGAATTCGTTGAAGGTATTGCCTGAACTGAAACAGACAGCAGCTCACCCTCTTTGAATCTTCTTAAGCATGCTAAAAGGAGCAGGATAAAGCAAAAAATTTCAGAATTCCACCTTTCCAAGCAGAGAAATGACTGTTTGTGAAATGACATAATTCACTGATGTTAGCCATTGAAAATTGTCATGTTACTCATATACCAGAACTGGTTGAAGGTATTGGCTGAACGCAAACTGATAGCAGCTCACCCTCTTTGAATCTTCTTTAGCATGATAAAAAGAGCAGGAAAATGCAAAAAATTTCAGAAATCCACCTTTCCAAGCAGAGAAATGACAGTTTGTGCAATGACATTATTTATTGATTTTCGCCATTGAAAACCGTCCTGTCACACATATACCAGAAATGGTTGAAGGTATTGGCTGAACGCAAACAGATAGCAGCTCACCCTCTTTGAATCTTCTTTAGCATGCTAAAAGTAGCAGGAAAAAACTAAATATTTCAGATTTCCACCTTTAAAAGCAGAGAAATGACAGTTTGCGCAATGATATTATTCATTGATTTTAGCCATTGAAAAACATCCTGTTACTCATAAACCAGAAATGGTTCAAGGTGTTGGCTGAACGCAAATAGTCAGCAACTCACCCTCTTTGAATCTTCTTTAGCATGCTAAAAGGATGAGTAAAAAGCAAAATTATTTCAGAATTCCACCTTTCCAAGCAGAGAAATGACTGTTTGTGCAATGACATTATTCATTGATTTTAGCCATTGAAAAGCGTCCTGTTACTTATATACCAGAAATGGTTGAAGATATTGGCTGAACACAAAGAGATAGTAGCTCACCCTCTTTGAATCTTCTTTAGCATGCCAAAAGGAGAAGGAAAAAGCAAAAAAAAAATCAGAATTCCACCTTTCCAAGCAGAGAAATGACTGTTTGTGCAATGACATTATTCATTGATTTTAGCCATTGAAAACCGTCCTGTTACTCATTTACCAGAAATGGTTATAGGTATTGGCTGAACGCAAACAGATAGCAGACCACCCTCTTAGAATCTTCTTTAGCATGATAAAAAAGCAGGAAAAAGCAAATAATTTCAGATTTCCACCTTTCAAAGCAAAGAAATGACTGTTTGTACAATGACATTATTCATTGATTTTAGCCATTAAAAAACATCCTGTTACTCATATACCAGAATTGTTTGAAGGTCTTGGCTGAAATCAAACAGATAGCAGCTCACCCTCTTTGAATCTTCTTTAGCATGCTAAAAGGAGCAGGAAAAAGCAAAAAATTTCAGAAATCCACCTTTCCAAGCAGAGAAATGACTGTTTGTGCAATGACATTATTCATTGATTTTAGCCATTGAAAACCATCCTGTAACTCATATACTAGAAATGGTTGAAGGCTTTGGATGAACACAAAAAGATAGCAGGCCACCCTCTTTGAATCTTCTTTAGCATGAAAAAAAGAGCAGGAAAAAGCAAAAAATTTTAGAAATCCACCTTTCCAAGCAGAGAAATGACTGTTTGTGCATTGACATTATTCATTGATTTTGGCCATTGAAAACCGTTCTGTTACTCATATACCAGAAATGGTTGAAGGTATTGGCTGAACGCAAACTGATAGCAGCTCACCCTCTTTGCATCTCCTTTAGCATTCTAAAAGGAGGAGGAAAAAACAAAAAATTTCAGAATTCCACCATTCAAAGCAGAGGAATGACTTTTTGTGCAATGACATTATTCATTGATTTTAGCCAATGAAAAACGTCCTGTTACTTATATACCAGAAATGGTTGAAGGTATAGGGTGAGCACAAAAAGATAGGAAGCCACCTTCTTTGAATCTTCTTCAGCATGATAAAAAGAGCATGAAAAAGGAAAAAATTTCAGAATTCCACCTTTCAAAGCAAAGAAATGACTGTTTGTGCAATGACATTATTCATTGATTTTAGCCATTAAAAAATATCCTGTTACTCACATACCAGAAATGGTTGAAGGTATTGGCTAAACGCAAACTGATAGCAGCTCACCCTCTTTGAATCTTCTTTAGCATGCTAAAAGGAGCAGGAAAAAGCAAAACATTTCAGAAATCCACCTTTCCAAGTAGAGAAATGACTGTTTGTGCAATGACATTATTTATTGATTTTAGCCATTGAAAACCGTCCTGTTACTCATATATCAGAAATGGTTGAAGGTATTGGCATGTACGCAAACAGATAGCAGCTCACCCTCTTTGAATCCTCTTTAGCATGCTAAAAGGAGCTGGAAAAAGCAAAAAATTTCAGATTTCCACCTTTCCAAGCAGACAAATGACTGTTTGTGCAAAGACATTATTCATTGATTTTAGCCATTGAAAACCATGATGTTACTCATATACCAGAAACGGTTGAAGGTATTGGCTGAACGCAAACAGATAGCAGCTCTCCCTTTTGAATCTTCTTTAGCATGCTAAAAGGAGCAGGAAAAAGCAAAAAAATTCAGAAATCCTTCTTCCAAGCAGAGAAATGACTGTTTGTGCAATGACAATATTCATTGATTTTAGCCATTGAAAACCATCCTGTAACTCATATTCTAGAAATGGTTGAAGGTTTTGGATGAACACAAAAAGATAGCAGGCCAACCTCTTTGAATCTTCTTTAGCATAAAAAAAAGAGCAGGAAAAAGCAAAAAATTTCAGAATTCCACATTTCAAAGCAAAGAAATGACTGTTTGTGTATTGACTTTATTCATTGATTTTAGCCATTGAAAACCGTCCTGTTACTCATATACCAGTATTGGTTTAAGGTAATGGCTGAACTCAAACAGAAAACAGATAGCTGCTCACCCTCTTTGAATCTTCTTTAGCATGCTAAAAGGAGCAGGAAAAGGCAAAAAATTTCTGAATTCCACCTTTCCAGGCAGAGAAATGACTGTTTGTGCAATGACATTATTCACTGATTTTAGCCACTGAAAACCGTCCTGTTACTCATATACCAGAAATGGTTGAAGGTATTGGCTGAACACAAACAGATAGCAGCTCACCCTCTTTGAATCTTCTTTAGTATGATAAGAAGAGCAGGAAAAAGCAAAAAAATTCAGAATTACACCTTTACAAGCAGAGAAATGACTGTTTGTGTAATGACATTATTCATTCAATTTAGCTATTGAATACCGTCATTTTTCTCATATACCAGAAATGGTTTTAAGTTATTGGCTGAATGCAACCAGATAGTAGCTCACCCTATTTGAATCTTCTTTAGCATGCTAAAAGGAGCAGGAAAGAGCAAAAAATTTCAGAACTCCTCCTTTCCAATCAGAAATGACTGTTTGTGCAAGACATTATTCATTGATTTTAGCCATTGAATACCGTGATTTTTTTCATATACCAGAAATGGATTTAAGTTATTGGCTGAATGCAAACAGATAGCAGCTCACCCTCTTTGAATCTTCATTAGCATGCTAAAAGGAGCAGGAAAAAACAAAAAATTTCAGATTTCCACCTTTAAAAGCAGAGAAATGACTGTTTGTGCAATGACATTATTCATTGATTTTAGCCATTGAAAAACATCCTGTTCCTCATATACCAGAAATGGTTGAAGGTATTGGCTCAACACAAACAGACAGCAACTCACCGTCTTTGAATGTTCTTTAGCATGCTAAAAGGAGCAGGAAAAAGCCAAATAATTTCAGAATTCCACCTTTCCAAGCAGAGAAATGACTGTTTGTGCAATGACATTATTCATTGATTTAAGCCATTGAAAAATGTCCTGTTACTCATATACCAGAATTCGTTGAAGGTATTGCCTGAACTGAAACAGACAGCAGCTCACCCTCTTTGAATCTTCTTTAGCATGCTAAAAGGAGCAGGATAAAGCAAAAAATTTCAGAATTCCACCTTTCCAAGCAGAGAAATGACTGTTTGTGAAATGACATAATTCCCTGATGTTAGCCATTGAAAATTGTCATGTTACTCATATACCAGAACTGGTTGAAGGTATTGGCTGAGCGCAAACTGATAGCAGCTCACCCTCTTTGAATCTTCTTTAGCATGATAAAAAGAGCAGGAAAATGCAAAAAAATTAAGAATTCCACCTTTCAAAGCAAAGAAATGATTGTTTGCGCCATGATATTATTCATTGATTTTAGCTTTTGAAAAAAGTCCTGTTCCTCATATACCAGAAATGGTTGAAGGCATTTGCTGAACACAAACAGACAGAAATTCACCCTCTTTGAATCTTCTTTAGCATGCTAAAAGGAGCAGGAAAAAGCAAAAAAATTCTGAATTCCTCCTTTCCAATCAGAGAAATGACTGTTTGTGCAATGACATAATTCATTGATTTTAGCCATTGAAAACCGTCCTGCTACTCATATACCAGAAAAGGTTGAAGGTATTGGCTGACAGCAAACTGATGGCAGCTCACCCTCTTGGAATCTTCTTTAGGATGCTAAAAGGAGGAGAAAAAGGCACAAAACTTCAGAATTCCACCTTTCAAAGCAAAGAAATGACTGTTTGTGCAATGGCATTATTCATTGATTTTAGCCATTGAAAAACGTCCTGTTACTCATATACCAGAATTCGTTGAAGGTATTGGTAGAACTCAATCAGGCAGCAGCTCAATATCTTTGAATCTTCTTTAGCATGCTAAAAGGAGCAGGAAAGAGCAAAACATTTCAGAATTCCACCTTTCCAAGCAGAGAAATGACTGTTTGTGCAATGACATTATACATTGATGTTAGCCATTGAAAACCGTCATGTTACTCATATACCAGAAATGGTTAAAGGTATTGGCTGAATGCAAACAGATAGCAGCTCCCCCTCTTTGAATCTTTTTTAGCATGCTTAAAGGAGCAGGAAAAAGGTAAAGATTTCAGAATTCCAGCTTTCCAAGCAGAGAATTGACTGTTTGTGCAATGACATCATTCATTGATTTTAGACATTGAAAACCCTCCTGTTACTCATATAGCAGAAATAGTTGAAGGTATTGGCTGAATGCTAACAGATAGCAGCTCACCCTCTTTGGATCTTCTTAGCATGATAAAAGGAGCAGGAAAAAGCAAAACATTTCAGAATTCCACCTTTCCAAGCAGAGAATTGACTGTTTGCAATGACATTATCAATTCATTTTAGCCATTAAAAACCATCCTGTTACTCTTATGCCAGAAATGGTTGAAGGTATTGGCTGAACGCAAACAGAATGCAGCTCACCCTCTTTGAATCTTCTTTACCATGCTAAAAGTAGCAGGAAAAAACAAAATATTTCAGATTTCCACCTTTAAAAGCAGAGAAATGACAGTTTGCGCAATGATATTATTCATTGATTTTAGCCATTGAAAAACATCCTGTTACTCATAAACTAGAAATGGTTCAAGGTGTTGGCTGAACGCAAATAGACAGCAACTCACCCTCTTTGAATCTTCTTTAGCATGCTAAAAGGAGCAGTAAAACGCAAAATAATTTCAGAATTCCACCTTTCCAAGGAGAGAAATGACTGTTTGTGCAATGACATTATTCATTGATTTTAGCCATTGAAAAATGTCATGTTACTCATATACCAGAAATGGTTGAAGATATTGGCTGAACGCAAACAGATAGCAGCTCACCCTCTTTGAATCTATTTTAGCATGCCAAAAGGAGAAGGAAAAAGCAAAAAAAATCAGAATTCCACCTTTCCAAGGAGAGAAATGACTGTTTGTGCAATGACGTTATTCATTGATTTTAGCCATTGAAAACCGTCCTGTTAGTCATATACCAGAAATGGTTGAAGGTATTGGCTGAACACAAAAAGATAGCAGACCACCCTCTTTGAATCTTCTTTAGCATGAAAAAAAGAGCAGGAAAAAGCAAAAAAATTCAGAATTCCACCTTTCAAAGCAAAGAAATGACTGTTTGTGCAATGACATTATTCATTGATTTTAGCCATTGAAAAAGGTCCTGTTACTCATAAACCAGAATTGTTTGAAGGTATTGGCTGAACTCAAACAGATAGCAGCTCACCCTCTTTGAATCTTCTTTAGCATGCTAAAAGGAGCAGGAAAAAGCAAAAAAATTTAGAAATCCAACTTTCCAAGCAGAGAAATGACTGTTTGTGCATTGACATTATTCATTGATTTTGGTCATTGAAAACCATCCTGTTACTCATATACCAGAAATGGTTGAAGGTATTGGCTGAACGCAAACTGATAGCAGCTCACCCTCTTTGCATCTTCTTTAGCATTCTAAAAGGAGGAGGAAAAACCCAAAAATTTCAGAATTCCACCATTCAAAGCAGAGGAATGACTGTTTGTGCAATGACATTATTCATTGATTTTAGCGATTGAAAAACGTCCTGTTACTCATATACCAGAAATGGTTGAAGGTATAGGGTGAGCACAAAAATATAGGATGCCACCCTCTTTGAATCTTCTTTAGCATGATAAAAAGAGCATGAAAAAGCAAAATATTTCAGAATTCCACCTTTCAAAGCAAGGAAATGACGATTTGTGCAATGACATTATTCATTGATTTTAGCCATTGAAAACCGTCCTGTCACTCATATACCAGAAATGGTTGAAGGTATTTCCTGAACGCAAACAGATAGCAGCTCACCCTCTTTCCATCTTCTTTATCATGATAAAAGTAGCAGGAAAAAAGAAAATATTTCAGATTTCCACCTTTAAAAGCAGAGAAATGACAGTTTGCGCAATGATATTATTCATTGATTTTAGCCATTGAAAAACATCCTGTTACTCATATACCAGAAATGGTTCAAGGTGTTGGCTGAACGCAAATAGACAGCAACTCACCCTCTTTGAATCTTCTTTAGCATGCTAAAAGGAGCAGTAAAAAGCAAAATAATTTCAGAATTCCACCTTTCCAAGCAGAGAAATGACTGTTTGTGAAATGACTTTATTCATTGATTTTAGCCGTTGAAAAATGTCCTGTTCCTCATATACCAGAAATGGTTGAAGGTATTGGCTGAACGAAAACAGACAGCAACTCACCGTCTTTGAATCTTCTTTAGCATGCTAAAAGGAGCAGGAAAAAGCAAAATAATTTCAGAATTCCAACTTTCCAAGCAGAGAAATGACTGTTTGTGCAATGACATTATTCATTGATTTAAGCCATTGAAAAACGTCCTGTTACTCATATACCAGAATTCGTTGAAGGTATTGGCTGAACGCAAACTAATAGCAGCTCACCCTCTTTGAATCTTCTTTAGCATGCTAAAAGGAGCAGGAAAAAGCAAAACATTTCAGAAATCCACCTTTCCAAGCAGAGAAATGACTGTTTGTGCAATGACATTATTTATTGATTTTAGCCATTGAAAAATGTCCTGTTACTCATATATCAGAAATGGTTGAAGGTATTGGCTGAACGCAAACAGATAGCAGCTCACCCTCTTTGAATCTTCTTTAACATGCTAAAAGGAGCTGGAAAAAGCAAAAAAATTCTGATTTCCACCTTTCCAAGCAGAAAAATGACTGTTTGTGCAATGACATTATTCATTGATTTTAGCCATTGAAAACCATCCTGTTACTCATATACCAGAAACGGTTGAAGGTATTGGCTGAATGCAAACAGGTAGCAGCTCACCCTTTTGAATCTTCTTTAGCATGCTAAAAGGAGCAGGAAAAAGCAAAAAATTTCAGAATTCCTCCTTTCCAAGGAGAGAAATGACTGCTTGTGCATTGACATTATTCATTGATTTTAGCCATTGAAAACCATCCTGTAACTCATATTCTAGAAATGGTTGAAGGTTTTGGGTGAACACAAAAAGATAGCAGGCCACCCTCTTTGAATCTTCTTTAGCATGAAAAAAAGAGCAGGAAAAAGCAAAAAATTTCAGAATTCCACCTTTCAAAGCAAAGAAATGACTGTTTGTGCAATGACATTATTCATTGATTTTAGCCATTGAAAAAGGTCCTGTTACTCATATAAAAGAATTGTTTGAAGGTATTGGCTGAACTCAAACAGATAGCAGCTCACCCTCTTTGAATCTTCTTTAGCATGCTAAAAGGAGCAGGAAAAAGCAAAACATTTCAGAAATCCACCTTTCCCAACAGAGAAATGACTGTTTGTGCAATGACATTATTTATTGATTTTAGCCATTGAAAACCATCCTGTTACTCATATATCAGAAATGGTTGAAGGTATTGGCTGAAGGCAAACTGATAGCAGCTCACCCTCTTGTATCGTCTTTAGCATGCTAAAAGGAGTAGGAAAAAGCAAAAAATTTCAGATTTCCACCTTTCCAAGCAGAGAAATGACTGTTTGTGTAATGACATTATTCATTCAATTTAGCTATTGAGTACCGTCATTTTTCTCATATACCAGAAATGGTTTTAAGTTATTGGCTGAATGCAACCAGATAGTAGCTCACCCTATTTGAATCTTTTTAGCATGCTAAAAGGGGCAGGAAAGAGCAAAAAATTTCAGAACTCCTCCTTTCCAAGCAGAGAAATGACTGCTTGTGAAAGACATTATTCATTGATTTAGCCATTGAATACCGTGATTTTTTTCATATACCAGAAATGGTTTTAAGTTATTGGCTGAATGCAAACAGATAGCAGCTCACCCTCTTTGAATCTTCTTTAGCATGCTAAAAGGAGCAGGAAAAAACAAAAAATTTCAGATTTCCACCTTTAAAAGCAGAGAAATGACTGTTTGTGCTATGACATTATTCATTGATTTTAGCCATTGAAAAACATCCTGTTCCTCATATACCAGAAATGGTTGAAGGTATTGGCTGAACGAAAACAGACAGCAACTCACCGTCTTTGAATCTTCTTTAGCATGCTAAAAGGAGCAGGAAAAAGCAAAATAATTTCAGAATTCCACCTTTTCAAGCAGAGAAATGACTGATTGTGCAATGACATTATTCATTGATTTAAGCCTCTGAAAAACATCCTGTTCCTCATATACCAGAAATGGTTGAAGGTATTGCCTGAACTCAAACAGACAGCAGCTCACCCTCTTGAATCTTCTTTAGCATGATAAAAAGAGCAGGAAAATGCAAGAAATTTCAGAATTCCACATTTCAAAGCAAAGAAATGACTGTTTGTGCCATGATATTATTCATTGATTTTAGCTATTGAAAAAAGTCCTGTTACTCATATACCAGAATAGGTTGAAGGTATTGGCTGAACTCAAACAGATAGCAGCTCACCCTCTTTGAATCTTCTTTAGCATGCTAAAAGGAGCAGGAAAAAGCAAAAAATTTCAGAATTCCTCCTTTCCAAGGAGAGAAATGACTGCTTGTGCATTGACATTATTCATTGATTTTAGCCATTGAAAAACATCCTGTTCCTCATATACCAGAAATGGTTGAAGGCATTGGCTGAACACAAACAGACAGCAACTCACCCTCTTTGAATCTTCTTTAGCATGCTAAAAGGAGCAGGAAAAGCCACAAAACTTCAGAAGTCCACCTTTCAAAGCAAAGAAATGACTGTTTGTGCAATGAAATTATTCATTGAATTTAGCCATTGAAAAACGTCCTGTTACTCATATACCAGAATTTGTAGAAGGTATTGGCTGAACTCAAACAGGCAGCAGCTCACTATCTTTGAATATTCTTTAGCATGCTAAAAGGAGCAGGAAAGAGCAAAACATTTCAGAATTCCACCTTTCCAAGCAGAGAAATGACTGTTTGTGCAATGACATTATACATTGATGTTAGCCATTGAAAACCGTCATGTTACTCATATACCAGAAATGGTTGAAGGTATTGGCTTAATGCAAACAGATAGCAGCTCCCCCTCCTTGAATCTTTTTTAGCATGCTAAAAGGAGCAGGATCAAGCTAAAGATTTCAGAATTCCAGCTTTCCAAGCAGAGAATTGACTGTTTGTGCAATGACATCATTCATTGATTTTAGACATTGAAAACCCTCCTGTTACTCATATAGCAGAAATAGTTGAAGGTATTGGCTGAATGCAAACAGATAGCAGCTCACCCTCTTTGGATCTTCTTAGCATGCTAAAAGGAGCAGGAAAAAGCAAAACATTCCAGAATTCCACCTTTCCAAGCAGAGAATTGACTGTTTTGCAATGACATTATTCATTCATTTTAGCCATTAAAAACCATCTTGTTACTCTTATGCCAGAAATGGTTGAAGGTATTGGCTGAACGCAAACAGATAGCAGCTCACCCTCTTTGAATCTTCTTAAGCATGGTAAAAGGAGCAGGAAAAAGCAAAAAATTTCAGAATTCCACCTTTCCAAGCAAATAAAAGACTGTTTGTGCAATGACATTATTCAATGATTTTAGACATTGAAAACCGCCCTGCTACTCATATACCAGAAATGGTTGAAGGTATTGGCTTAACGTAAACAGATAGCAGCTCACACTCTTCGAGTCTTCTTTAGCATGCTAATAGAAGCAGTAAAAAGTAAAAACATTTTAGATTTCCACATTTCCAATCAGAGAATGACTATTTGTGCAATGACATTATTCAATGATTTTAGCAATTGAAAAACATCCTGTT
The DNA here is from genome assembly GCF_046119375.1 of Phyllobates terribilis. Lineage (NCBI taxonomy): Eukaryota > Metazoa > Chordata > Amphibia > Anura > Dendrobatidae > Phyllobates > Phyllobates terribilis. The sequence continues at coordinate 4,379,908 of NW_027362771.1, read as the reverse complement.
ACTCATATACCAGAAATGGTTGACGGTATTGGCTTAACGTAAACAGATATCAGCTCACCTTCTTTGAATCTTCTTTAGCATGCTAAAATGAGGAGGAAAAAACAAAAAATTTCAGAATTCCACCTTTCAAAGCAGAGGAATGACTGTTTGTGCAATGACATTATTCATTGATTTTAGCCATTGAAAAACGTCCTGTTACTCATATACCAGAAATGCTTGAAGGTATTGGCTGAACACAAACAGATAGCAGCTCACCCTCTTTGAATCTTTTTTAGCATGCTAAATGGAGCAGGAAAAAGCAAAAAATTTCAGAAATCCACCTTTCCAAGCAGAGAAATGACAGTTTGTGCAATGACATTATTCATTGATTTTAGCCATTGAAAACCGTCCTGTCACACATATACCAGAAATGGTTGAAGGTATTGGCTGAACGCAAACATATATCAGCTCACCCTCTTTGAATCTTCTTTAGCATGCTAAAAGTAGCAGGAAAAAACTAAATATTTCAGATTTCCACCTTTAAAAGCAGAGAAATGACAGTTTGTGCAATGATATTATTCATTGATTTTAGCCATTGAAAAACATCCTGTTACTCATAAACCAGAAATGGTTCAAGGTGTTGGCTGAACGCAAATAGACAGCAACTCACCCTCTTTGAATCTTCTTTAGCATGCTAAAAGGAGCAGTAAAAAGCAAAATAATTTCAGAAATCCACCTTTCCAAGCAGAGAAATGACTGTTTGTGCAATGACATTATTCATTGATTTTAAACATTGAAAAACGTCCTGTTACTCATATACCAGAAATGGTTGAAGATATTGGCTGAACGCAAACAGATAGCAGCTCACCCTCTTTGAATCTTCTTTAGCATGCCAAAAGGAGAAGGAAAAAGCAAAAAAAAATCAGAATTCCACCTTTCCAAGCAGAGAAATGACTGTTTGTGCAATGACATTATTCATTGATTTTAGCCATTGAAAACTGTCCTGTTACTCATATACCAGAAATGGTTGAAGGTATTGGCTGAACGCAAGCAGATAGCAGACCACCCTCTTAGAATCTTCTTTAGCATGATAAAAAGAGCAGGAAAAAGCAAAAAATTTCAGATTTCCACCTTTCAAAGCAAAGAAACGACTGTTTGTGCAATGACATTATTCATTGATTTTAGCCATTAACAAACATCCTGTTACTCTTATAACAGAATTGGTTGATGGTATTGGCTGAAATCAAACAGATAGCAGCTCACCCTCTTTGAATCTTCTTTAGCATGCTAAAAGGAGCAGAAAAAAGCAAAAAATTTCAGAAATCCACCTTTCCAAGCAGAGAAATGACTGTTTGTGCAATGACGTTATTTATTGATTTTAGCCATTGAAAACCATCCTGTTACTCATATACCAGAAATGGTTGAAGGTATTGGCTGAACGCAAACTGATATCAGCTCACCCTCTTTGAATCTTCTTTAGCATGCCAAAAGGAGAAGGAAAAAGCAAAAAAAAATCAGAATTCCACCTTTCCAAGCAGAGAAATGACTGTTTGTGCAATGACATTATTCATTGATTTTAGCCATTGAAAACTGTCCTGTTACTCATATACCAGAAATGGTTGAAGGTATTGGCTGAACGCAAGCAGATAGCAGACCACCCTCTTAGAATCTTCTTTAGCATGATAAAAAGAGCAGGAAAAAGCAAAAAATTTCAGATGTCCACCTTTCAAAGCAAAGAAATGACTGTTTGTACAATGACATTATTCATTGATTTTAGCCATTAACAAACATCCTGTTACTCATATAACAGAATTGGTTGAAGGTATTGGCTGAAATCAAACAGATAGCAGTTCACCCTTATTGAATGTTCTTTAGCATGCTAAAAGGAGCAGAAAAAAGCAAAAAATTTCAGAAATCCACCTTTCCAAGCAGAGAAATGACTGTTTGTGCAATGACATTATTTATTGATTTTAGCCATTGAAAACCATCCTGTTACTCATATACCAGAATTCGTTGAAGGTATTGCTTGAACTCAAACAGACAGCAGCTCACCCTCTTTGAATCTTCTTTAGCACGCTAAAAGGAGCAGGAAAAAGCAAAAAATTTCAGAATTCCACCTTTCCAAGCAGAGAAATGACTGTTTGTGAAATGACATAATTCCCTGATGTTAGCCATTGAAAATCGTCATGTTACTCATATACCAGAACTGGTTGATGGTATTGGTTGAACGCAAACTGATAGCAGCTCACCCTCTTTGAATCTTCTTTAGCATGATAAAAAGAGCAGGAAAATGCAAAAAATTTCAGAATTCCACCTTTCAAAGCAAAGAAATGACTGTTTGTGCCATGATATTATTCATTGATTTTAGCCATTGAAAAACATCCTGTTCCTCATATTCCAGAAATGGTTGAAGGCATTGGCTGAACACAAACAGACAGCAACTCACCCTCTTTGAATCTTCTTTAGCATGCTAAAAGGAGCAGGAAAAAGCAAAAAATTTCTGAATTCCTCCTTTCCAATCAGAGAAATGACTGTTTGTGCAATGACATTATTCATTGATTTTAGCCATTGATAACCGTCATGCTACTGATATACCAGAAAAGGTTGAAGGTATTGGCTGACAGCAAACTGATAGCAGCTCACCCTCTTTGAATCTTCTTTAGCATGCTAAAAGGAGGAGGAAAAGCCACAAAACTTCAGAAGTCCACCTTTCAAAGCAAAGAAATGATTGTTTGTGCAATGACATTATTCATTGATTTTAGCCATTGAAAATAGTCCTGTTACTCATATACCAGAATTTGTAGAAGGTATTGGCTGAACTCAAACAGGCAGCAGCTCACTATCTTTGAATCTTCTTTAGCATGCTAAAAGGAGCAGGAAAGAGCAAAACATTTCAGAATTCCACCTTTACAAGCAGAGAAATGACTGTTTGTGCAATGACATTATACATTGATGTTAGCCATTGAAAACCGTCATGTTACTCATATACCAGAAATGGTTGAAGGTATTGGCTTAATGCAAACAGATAGCAGCTCCCCCTCCTTGCATCTTTTTTAGCATGCTAAAAGGAGCAGGATCAAGCTAAAGATTTCAGAATTCCAGCTTTCCAAGCAGAGAACTGACTGTTTGTGCAATGACATCATTCATTGATTTTAGCCATTGAAAAAGGTCCTGTTACTCATATAACAGAATAGTTTGAAAGTATTGGCTGAATTCAAACAGATAGCAGCTCACCCTCTTTGAATCTTCTTTAGCATGCTAAAAGGAGCAGGAAAAAGCAAAGAATTTTAGAAATCCACCTTTCCAAGCAGAGAAATGACTGTTTGTGCATTGACATTATTCATTGATTTTGGCCATTGAAAACCGTCCTGTTACTCATATACCAGAAATGGTTGAAGGTATTGGCTGAACGCAAGCTGATAGCAGCTCACCCTCTTTGCATTTTCTTAAGCATTCTAAAAGGAGGAGGAAAAAACAAAAAATTTCAGAATTCCACTATTCAAAGCAGAGGAATGACTGTTTGTGCAATGACATTATTCATTGATTTTAGCCATTGAAAAACGTCCTGTTACTCATATACCAGAAATGGTTGAAGGTATAGGGTGAGCACAAAACGATAGGAGGCCATCCTCTTTGCATCTTCTTTAGCATGATAAAAAGAGCATGAAAAAGCAAAAAATTTCAGAATTCCACCTTTCAAAGCAAGGAAATGACGGTTTGTGCAATGACATTATTCATTGATTTTAGCCATTGAAAACCGTCCTGTCACTCATATATCAGAAATGGCTGAAGGTATTGGCTGAACGCAACAGATAGCAGATCACCCTCTTTGAATCTTCTTTATCATGCTAAAAGTAGCAGGAAAAAACAAAATATTTCAGATTTCCACCTTTAAAAGCAGAGAAATGACAGTTTGCGCAATGATATTATTCATTGATTTTAGCCATTGAAAAACATCCTGTTACTCATAAACCAGAAATGGTTCAAGGTGTTGGCTGAATGCAAATAGACAGCAACTCACCCTCTTTGAATCTTCTTTAGCATGCTAAAAGGAGCAGTAAAAAGCAAAATAATTTCAGAATTCCACCTTTCCAATCAGAGAAATGACTGTTTGTGAAATGACGTTATTCATTGATTTTAGCCATTGAAAAATGTCCTGTTACTCATATACCAGAAATGGTTGAAGATATTGGCTGAACGCAAACAGATAGCAGCTCACCCTCTTTGAATCTTCTTTAGCATGCCAAAAGGAGAAGGAAAAAGCAAAAAAAATCTGAATTCCACCTTTCCAAGCAGAGAAATGACTGTTTGGGCAATGACATTATTCATTGATTTTAGCCATTGAAAACCGTGCTGTTATTCATATACCAGAAATGTTTGAAGGTATTGGCTGATTGCAAACAGATAGCAGCTCACCCTCTTTGAATCTTCTTTAGCATGCTAAAAGGAGCAGGAAAAAGCAAAAATTTCAGAATTCCACCTTTCCAAGCAGAGAAATGACTTTTTGTGCAATGACGTTATTCATTGATTTTAGCCATTGAAAACCGTCCTGTTAGTCATATACCAGAAATGGTTGAAGGTATTGGCTGATTGCAAACAGATAGCAGCTCACCCTCTTTGAATCTTCTTTAGCATGCTAAAAGGAGCAGGAAAAAGCAAAAATTTCAGAATTCCACCTTTCCAAGCAGAGAAATGACTTTTTGTGCAATGACGTTATTCATTGATTTTAGCCATTGAAAACCGTCCTGTTAGTCATATACCAGAAATGGTTGAAGGTATTGGCTGAACACAAAAAGATAGCAGGCCACCCTCTTTGAATCTTCTTTAGCATGAAAAAAAGAGCAGGAAAAGGCAAAAAAATTCAGAATTCCACCTTTCAAAGCAAAGAAATGACTGTTTGTGCAATGACATTATTCATTGATTTTAGCCATTAAAAAACATGCTGTTACTCACATACCAGAATTGGTTGAACGTATTTTCTGAAATCAAACAGATAGCAGCTCAGCCTCTTTGAATCTTCTTTAGCATACTAAAAGGAGCAGAAAAAAGCATAAAAATTTCAGAATTCCCCCTTTCAAGCAGAGAAATGACTGTTTGTGCATTGACATTATTCATTGCTTTTAGCCATTGAAAACCATCCTGTTACTCATATACCAGAAATGGTTTAACACTAGGACTACTGGACTCGTGACCCCGCCTAGAACTACTGAAAGGAGTCATTTTGACTCCTTGCTTGTTTTCGTTTATTTTTAGAGTTTCATTTGTAGTTATTTATTAATAATTATATTTTTTGTAATGTATTATTATTGTGAGATCCAACAGTAATGCTTTTGATTGTTTTTTTTCTGCTTTTCTTATTTTTCTACAGAAAATAACAATAATTATAATAGACGTTTTTCAAACATTTTTTTTTATTCAAGTGCACACATATAAACAACAACTGAAGAACAAAAAGTAGAGAAAATGTAGGTGGAGGAGCATAAAAATGAAAATATGGTGCAGAATTCACCTTCTAAACATTTGGTGTTTCGCATTTTAGGCATTGCCTTTGATTTATGGCAGTACATTGCCCACACAAAGACTTACCACAAGTCTTACAATTTTCGACAGATCTATTTTTCTTGCACTTTTCTTTGATCTGGCAAAATTTAGTTTGAACCATCACTTCTGAGCATGTAGAAACTTGGGACGTGGAACCCTTTTCCCTATCTGTGACATAAGGACCACTCAACTCTCTCACAAGCGTTTGCAAAAATGCCTTGCGTGACATTTTTTGGTGGGTAATCTCCTTGAATATTATCCATGCATTTATACCCGCAAAGTCTAAGGCATTTTCAAATGCATGAACAGGCCATCTCCTTGTGCATGTTCGTGTGGTATATTTTCGTGCCATCTGATCCACTACATCTACTCCATATTTTGTTTCATTGTAAAACTTTACCGTTTCTGGAGTTTTTTTAGCGGAATCAGACGCAACAACAACATCTGGATGGACGGAACTCAAAATGACAACATTTTTGTTGGGCTTTCCTTGATATACTGTAAGTGTAAAATTGTCTTCATTTCTAAACACTTTAGTGTTGTACAATTCCTCTTTCATGGATTTTATTTCTTTAGGCACTTCTCGCCTTATCTTGTTCAGTGTTCCCACGATGGTTGTTCCTTTGCTTTTTAGCTGTTTAGCTAATTTTACTGAAGTAAAATAATTATCGGTTGTAACATTGCGACCTTTTTTCAAAAACGGGTCCAATAACTTCATTACCACATGGTCAGCTAAACGGTCCTCAGCACGGCGTGTGTCATCTTTGCCTAGATAAGGGAAGCCATTTGCCAGATATTTGCTCCTCTTATCAACAGCTAGCCAATATTTGTGGCCATATTTATCTGGTTTGGAAGGCATGTACTGCGTGAATGGACACCTAGTTTTGCTTGGGAAAAGTTGCTCATCCACCGTTATGTATGGGCCAGGTTTGTAACACGCAATACAATTTTCAATAAACCTGTCCCACACAGTAGAAAATAGAGCAAATTTGTCCGTTTGCAGTCTCTCCGATCGAGTAGATTTCTCATCAAATCTGAGAAACCTCATAATTTCAACAAAGCGGTCCCTAGACATTGTCGCTTTGCAAAACGGTATTCCCCAGTCATTACACCAAATACTGCTAATTGAGTGACGGTTCGTGCCAGATATTCCACGAGCATAGAATATCACAATGAATGCATCTAGCTCCTCATCAGATAGAGTTTGTTCAGCATTACACAGTAATACAAGCAGGTAAAACACAAGGAAAATGTGAAAAGTTGACATGTAAATTGAACTACATCTATATGAACATCAGGGTAAATAAGACAGAGTGAAAAAATTATGCACAAAACTTTATAGCAACATTTAGTGACAAAAGGACCTCAAAATATAGTAGGGAGTCAAAATGACTCCCTTCAGTAGTTCTTGGTAAATTTTGAAAAAAACGCGCAAATTTTTCACCAAAATTATTTATTCTCACAAAATCTTTTTTCACATCATATTTGAGGAAAAGTCACCGAGTTTCAAGCCGGAATTCTGAAAAATGTAGTCACAGAAGAGAAATAAAAAACGAAAGGAGTCAAAATGACTCCATCAGTAGTTCTAGTGTTAAGGCATTGGCTGAACGCAAACTGATAGCAGCTCACCCTCTTTGAATCTTCTTTAGCATGCTAAAAGGAGCAGGAAAAAGCAAAAAATTTCAGAAATCCACCTTTCCATGCAGAGAAATGACTGTTTGTGCAATGACATTATTTATTGATTTTAGCCATTGAAAACCATCCTGTTACTTATATACCAGAAACGGTTGAAGGTATTGGCTGAATGCAAACAGATAGCAGCTCACCCTTTTGAATCTTCTTTAGCATGCTAAAAGGAGCAGGAAAAAGCAAAAAATTTCAGAAATCCACCTTTCCATGCAGAGAAATGACTGTTTGTGCAATGACATTATTCATTGATTTTAGCCATTGAAAACCATCCTGTAACTCATATTCTAGAAATGGTTGAAGGTTTTGGATGAACACAAAAAGATAGCAGCTCACTCTCTTTGAATCTTCTTTAGCATGAAAAAAGAGAAGGAAAAAGCAAAAAATTTCAGAATTCCACCTTTCAAAGCAAAGAAATGACTGTTTGTGCAATGACATTATTCATTGATTTTGGCCATTGAAAACCGTCCTTTTACTCATATACCAGAAATGGTTGAAGGTATTGGCTGAATGCAAACTGATAGCAGCTCACCCTCTTTGCATCTTCTTTAGCATTCTAAAAGTAGCAGGAAAAAACAAAATATTTTAGATTTCCTCCTTTAAAAGCAGAGAAATGACAGTTTGCGCAATGATATTAATCATTGATTTTAGCCATTGAAAAACATCCTGTTACTCATAAACAAGAAATGGTTCAAGGTGTTGGCTGAACGCAAATAGACAGCAACTCACCCTCTTTGAATCTTCTTCAGCATGCTAAAAGGAGCAGTAAAAATCAAAATAATTTCAGAATTCCACTTTTCCAAGCAGAGAAATGACTGTTTGTGAAATGACGTTATTCATTGATTTTAGCCATTGAAAAATGTCCTGTTACTCATATACCAGAAATGGTTGAAGATATTGGCTGAACGCAAACAGATAGCAGCTCACACTCTTTGAATCTTCTTTAGCATGCCAAAAGGAGAAGGAAAAAGCAAAAAAAATCTGAATTCCATATATCCAAGCAGAGAAATGACTGTTTGTGCAATGACATTATTCATTGATTTTAGCCATTGAAAACCGTCCTGTTACTCATATACCAGAAATGGTTGAAGGTATTTTATGAACGCAAATAGAAAGCAACTCACCCACTTTGAAACTTATTTAGCATGCTAAAAGGAGCAGGAAAAAGCAAAAAATTTCAGAATTCCACCTTTCCAAGCAGAGAAATGACTGTTTGTGCAATGACGTTATTCATTGATTTTAGCAATTGAAAACCGTCCTGTTAGTCATATACCAGAAATGGTTGAAGGTACTGGCTGAACACAAAAAGATAGCAGACCACCCTCTTAGAATCTTCTTTAGCATGATAAAAAGAGCAGGAAAAACAAAAAATTTCAGATTTCCACCTTTCAAAGCAAAGAAATGACTCTTTGTGCAATGACATTATTCATTGATTTTAGCATTTAAAAAACATCCTGTTACTCATACACCAGTATTGGTTGAAGGTATTGGCTGAAATCAAACAGATAGCAGATCACCCTCTTTGAATCTTCTTTAGCATGCTAAAAGGAGCAGAAAAAAGCAAAAAATTTCAGAATTACACCTTTCCAAGCAGATAAATGACTGTTTGTGCATTGACATTATTCATTGATTTTATCCATTGAAAACCATCCTGTTACTCATATACCAGAAATGGTTGAAGGTATTGGCTGAATGCAAACTGATAGCAGCTCCCCCTCTTTGAATCTTTTTAGCATGCTAAAAGGAGCAGGAAAAAGCAAAACATTTCAGTATTCCACCTTTCCAAGCAGAGAATTGACTGTTTGTGCAATGACATTATTCATTCATTTTCGCCATTGAAAACCGTCCTGTTACTCATATACCAGAAATTGTTGAAGGTATTGGCTTAGCGCAAACAGATAGCAGCTCACCCTCTTTGAATCTTGTTTAGCATGGTAAAAGGAGCAGGAAAAAGCAAAAAATTTCAGAATTTCACCTTTCAAAGCAGATAAATGACTGTTTGTGCAATGACATTATTCATTGATTTTAGCAAATGAAAAACGTGCTGTTACTCATACAGCAGAAATGGTTGAAGCTATGGGCTGAACACAAACAGGTAGCAGCTCACCCTCTTTGAATCTTCTTTAGCATGCTAATAGGAGCAGGAAAAAGCAAAAAAAATTCAGAATTCCACCTTTCCAAGAAGAGAAATGACTGTGCACTGACATTATTCATTTATTTTAGCCATTGAAAAATGTCCTGTTACTCATATACCTGAATTGGTTGAAGGTATTAGCTGAACGCAAAAAGATAGCAGCTCACCCTCTTTGAATCTTCTTTAGCATGCTAATAGGAGCAGGAAAAAGCAAAAAAATTTCAGATTTCCACCTTTTCAAGCAGAGAATTGACTGTTTGTGCAATGACATTATTCATTGATTTTAGCCATTGAAAACCATCCTGTTACTCATATACCAGAAACGGTTGAAGGTATTGGCTGAACGCAAACAGATAGCAGCTCACCCTTTTGAATCTTCTTTAGCATGCTAAAAGGAGCAGGAAAAAGCAAAAAATTTCAGAAATCCACCTTTCCAAGCAGAGAAATGACTGTTTGTGCAATGATATTATTCATTGATTTTAGCCATTGAAAACCATCCTGTAACTCATATACTAGAAATGGTTTAAGGTTTTGAATGAACACAAAAAGATAGGAGGCCACCCTCTTTGAATCTTCTTTAGCATGATAAAAAGAGCATGAAAAAGCAAAAAATTTCAGAACTCCACCTTTCAAAGCAAAGAAATGACTGTTTGTGCAATGACATTATTCATTGATTTTAGCCATTGAAAACCATCCTGTCACTCATATACAAGAAATGGTTGAAGGTATTGGCTGAAAGCAAACAGATAGCAGCTCACCTGCTTTGAATCTTCTTTAGCATGCTAAAAGTAGCAGGAAAAAACAAAATATTTCAGATTTCCACCTTTAAAAGCACAGAAATGACAGTTTGCGCAATGATATTATTCATTGATTTTAGCCATTGAAAAACATCCTGTTACTCATAAACCAGAAATGGTTCAAAGTGTTGGCTGAACGCAAATAGGGAGCAACTCACCCTCTTTGAATCTTCTTTAGCATGCTAAAAGGAGCAGGAAAAATAAAAAAATTCAGAATTCCACCTTTCCAAGCAGAGAAATGACTGTTTGTGCACTGACATTATTCATTGATTTTAGCCATTGAAAAACGTCCTGTTACTCATATTCCTGAATTGGTTGAAGGTATTGGCTGAACGCAAAAAGATAGCAGCTCACCCTCTTTGAATCTTCTTTAGCATGCTAATAGGAGCAGGAAAAATCAAAAAAAAATCAGATATCCACCTTTTCAAGCAGAGAAATGACTGTTTGCGCAATGACACTATTCATTGATTTTAGCCATTGAAAATCGTGCTGTTACTCAAATACCAGAAATCGTTGATGGTATTGGCTGAACACAAACAGGTAGCAGCTCACCCTCTTTGAATCTTCTTTAGCATGCTAAAAGGAGCAGGAAAAAGAAAAAATTTCAGAATTCCACCTTTCCAAGCAGAGAAATGACTGTGCAATGACATTATTCATTGATTTTAGACATTGAAAACCGTCCTGTTACTCATATATCAGAAATGGTTGAAGGTATTGGCTGAACGCAAAAAGATAGCAGCTCACCTCATTGATTCTTCTTTAGAATGACAAAAAGAGCAGGAAAAAGCAAAAAAATTCTGAATTCCACCTTTCAAAGCAGATAAATTACTGTTTGTGCAATGACATTATTCATTGATTTTATCCGTTGAAAAACTTCCTGTTACTCATATACAAGAAATGGTTGAAGGTATTTGCTGAACACAAACAGATAGCAGCTCACCCTCTTTGAATCTTCTTTAGCTTGCTAAAAGGAGCAGGAAAAAGCAAAAAATTTCAGAATTCCACCTTTCCAAGCAGAGAAATGACTGTTTGTGTAATGACATTATTCATTCAATTTAGCCATTGAATACCGTGATTTTTCTCATATACCAGAAATAGTTTTAAGTTATTGGCTGAACGCAAACAAAGAGCAGCTCACCCTCTTTGAATGTTCTTAGCATGCTAAAATGAGTAGGAAAAAGCAAAACAATTCAGAATTCCACCTTTCCAAGCAGAGAAATGACTGTGCAATGATATTATTCATTGATTTTAGACATTGAAAACCGTACTGTTACTCATATATCAGAAATGGTTAAAGGTATTGGCTGAACTCAAAAAGATAGCAGCTCACCTCATTGATTCTTCTTTAGAATGACAAAAAGAGCAGGAAAAAGAAAAAAAAATTCTGAATTCCACCTATCAAAGCAGAGAAATTACTGTTTGTGCAATGACATTATTCAATCATTTTAGCCATTGAAAACCGTCTTGTTTCTCATATACCAGAAATGGTTGAAGGTATTGGCTGAACGCAAACAGATAGCAGCTCACCCTCTCTGAATCTTCTTTAGAATGGTAAAAGGAACAGGAAAATGCAAAAAAATTAAGAATTCCACCTTTCCAAGCAGAGAAATGACTGTTTGTGTAATGACATTATTCATTCAATTTAGCCATTCAATACCGTGATTTTTCTCATATACCAGAAATGGTTTTAAGGTATTGGCTGAACACAAACAGAGAGCAGCTCACTCTCTTTGAATCTTCTTTAGCATGCTAAAAGTAGCAGGAAAAAACAAAAAATTTCAGATTTCCATGTTCAAAAGCAGAGAAATGACTGTTTGTGAAATGACATTATTCATTGATTTTAGCCATTGAAAAATATCCTGTTACTCATATACCAGAAATGACTGAAGGTATTGGCTGAACGCAAACGGATAGCAGCACACCCTCTTTGAATCATCTTTAGCATGCTAAAAGGAGCAGGAATAAGAACAAATTTCAGAATTCCACCTTTCCAAGCAGAGAAATGACTGTTTGTGCAATGACATTATTCATTGATTTTAGACATTGAAAACCGTCCTGTTACTCATATACCAGAAATGGATGAAGGTATCGGCTGAATGCAAACAGATAGCAGCTCACCCTCTTTGAATATTCTTTAGGATGCTAATAGGAGCAGGAAAAAGCAAAAAAAATTTCAGATTTCCACCTTTTCAAGCAGAGAAATGAGTGTTTGTGCAATGACATTATTCATAGATTTTAGCCATTGAAAACCATTCTGTAACTCATATTCTAGAAATGGTTTAAGGTTTTGGATGAACACAAAAAGATAGGAGGCCACCCTCTTTGAATCTTCTTTAGCATGATAAAAAGAGCATGAAAAAGCAAAAAATTTCAGAATTCCACCTATCAAAGCAAAGAAATGACTGTTTGTGCAATGACATTATTTATTGATTTTAGCCATTGAAAACCGTCCGGTCACTCATATACCAGAAATGGTTGAAGGTATTGGCTGAACGCAAACAGATGGCAGCTCACCCGCTTTGAATCTTCTTTAGCATGCTAAAAGTAGCAGGAAAAAAACAAAATATTTCAGATTTCCACCTTTAAAAGCAGAGAAATGACAGTTTGCGCAATGATACTATTCATTGATTTTAGCCATTGAAAAACGTCCTGTTACTCATATACCAGTAATGGTTGAAGATATTGGCTGAATGCAAACAGATAGCAGCTCACCCTCTTTGAATCTTCTTTAGCATGCCAAAAGAAGAAGGAAAAAGCAAAAAAAATCACAGTTTCACCTTTCCAAGCAGAGAAATGACTGTTTGTGCAATGACATTATTTATTGATTTTAGCCATTGAAAACCATCCTGTCACTCATATACAAGAAATGGGTGAAGGTATTGGCTGAAAGCAAACAGATAGCAGCTCACCTGCTTTGAATCTTCTTTAGCATGCTAAAAGTAGCAGGAAAAAACAAAATATTTCAGATTTCCACCTTTAAAAGCACAGAAATGACAGTTTGCGCAATGATATTATTCATTGATTTTAGCCATTGAAAAACATCCTGTTACTCATAAACCAGAAATGGTTCAAAGTGTTGGCTGAACGCAAATAGGGAGCAACTCAACCTCTTTGAATCTTCTTTAGCATGCTAAAAGGAGCAGGAAAAATAAAAAAATTCAGAATTCCACCTTTCCAAGCAGAGAAATGACTGTTTGTGCACTGACATTATTCATTGATTTTAGCCATTGAAAAACGTCCTGTTACTCATATTCCTGAATTGGTTGAAGGTATTGGCTGAACGCAAAAATATAGCAGCTCACCCTCTTTGAATCTTCTTTAGCATGCTAATAGGAGCAGGAAAAATCAAAAAAAATTCAGATATCCACCTTTTCAAGCAGAGAAATGACTGTTTGCGCAATGACACTATTCATTTATTTTAGCCTTTGAAAATCGTGCTGTTACTCAAATACCAGAAATGGTTGATGGTATTGGCTGAACACAAACAGGTAGCAGCTCAACCTCTTTGAATCTTCTTTAGCATGCTAAAAGGAGCAGGAAAAAGAAAAAATTTCAGAATTCCACCTTTCCAAGCAGAGAAATGACTGTGCAATGACATTATTCATTGATTTTAGACATTGAAAACCGTCCTGTTACTCATATATCAGAAATGGTTGAAGGTATTGGCTGAACGCAAAAAGATAGCAGCTCACCTCATTGATTCTTCTTTAGAATGACAAAAAGAGCATAAAAAAGTAAAAAAATTCTGAATTCCACCTTTCAAAGCAGAAAAATTACTGTTTGTGCAATAACATTATTCATTGATTTTATCCGTTGAAAAACGTCCTGTTACTCATATACAAGAAATGGTTGAAGGTATTTGCTGAACACAAACAGATAGCAGCTCACCCTCTTTGAATCTTCTTTAGCTTGCTAAAAGGAGCAGGAAAAAGCAAAAAATTTCAGAATTCCACCTTTCCAAGCAGAGAAATGACTGTTTGTGTAATGACATTATTCATTCAATTTAGCCATTGAATACCGTGATTTTTCTCATATACCAGAAATAGTTTTAAGTTATTGGCTGAACGCAAACAAAGAGCAGCTCACCCTCTTTGAATGTTCTTAGCATGCTAAAATGAGTAGGAAAAAGCAAAACAATTCAGAATTCCACCTTTCCAAGCAGAGAAATGACTGTGCAATGATATTATTCATTGATTTTAGACATTGAAAACCGTACTGTTACTCATATATCAGAAATGGTTAAAGGTATTGGCTGAACTCAAAAAGATAGCAGCTCACCTCATTGATTCTTCTTTAGAATGACAAAAAGAGCAGGAAAAAGCAAAAAAATTCTGAATTCCACCTATCAAAGCAGAGAAATTACTGTTTGTGCAATGACATTATTCAATCATTTTAGCCATTGAAAACCGTCTTGTTTCTCATATACCAGAAATGGTTGAAGGTATTGGCTGAACGCAAACAGATAGCAGCTCACCCTCTCTGAATCTTCTTTAGAATGGTAAAAGGAACAGGAAAATGCAAAAAAATTAAGAATTCCACCTTTCCAAGCAGAGAAATGACTGTTTGTGTAATGACATTATTCATTGATTTTAGCCATTGAAAAACGTCCTGTTACTCATTTACCAGAATTCGTTGAGGATATTGGCTGAAATGAAACAGATAGCAGCTCACCCTCTTTGAATCTTCTTTAGCATGCTAAAAGGAGCAGGAAAAAGCAAAAAATTTCAGAATTCCACCTTTCCAATCAGAGAAATGACTGTTTGTGCATTGACATTATTCATTGATTTTAGCCTTTGAATACCGTGATTTTTTTCATATACCAGAAATGGTTTTAAGGTATTGGCTGAATGCAAACAGATGGCAGCTCACCCTCTTTGAATCTTCTTTAGCATGCTAAAAGGAGCAGGAAAAAACAAAAATTTCAGATTTCCACCTTTAAAAGCAGAGAAATGACTGTTTGTGCAATGACATTATTCATTGATTTTAGCCATTGAAAAACATCCTGTTCCTCATATACCAGAAATGGTTGAAGCTATTGGTTGAACGCAAACAGACAGCAACTCACCCTCTTTGAATCTTCTTCAACATGCTAAAAGGAGCAGGAAAAAGCAAAATAATTTCAGAATTCCACCTTTCCAAGCAGATAAATGACTGTTTGTGCAATGACATTATTCATTGATTTTAGCCATTGAAAAACGTCCTGTTACTCATATACCAGAAATGGTTGAAGGTATTGGCTGAATGCAAACAGATAGCAGCTCACCCTCTTTGAATCTTCTTTAGCATGCTAAAAGGAGCAGGAAAAAGCAAAAAATTTTAGAAATCAACCTTTCCAAGCAGAGAAATGACTGTTTGTGCATTGACATTATTCATTGATTTTGGACATTGAAAACTGTCCTGTTACTCATATACCAGAAATGGTTGAAGGTATTGGCTGAACGCAATCTGATAGCAGCTCACCCTCTTTGCATCTTCTTTAGCAATCTAAAAGGAGGAGGAAAAACCAAAAAATTTCAGAATTCCACCATTCAAAGCAAAGAAATGACTGTTTGTGTATTGACATTATTTATTGATTTTAGCCATTGAAAACCGTCCTGTTACTCATATACCAGAATTGGTTGAAGGTATTGGCTTAACTCAAACAGACAGCAGCTCACCCTCTTTGAATCTTCTTTAGCATGCTAAAAGGAGCAGGAAAAAGCAAAAAAATTCAAAATTCCACCTTTCCAAGCAGAGAAATGACTGTTTGTGCAATGACATTATTCATTGATTTTAGCCATTGAAAACCGTCCTGTTACTCATATACCAGAAGTGGTTGAAACTATTGGCTGAACGCAAACAGAGAGCAGCTCACCCTCTTTGAATCATCTTTAGCATGCTAAAACAAGGAGGAAAAAACAAAAAATTTCAGAATTCCACCATTCAAAGCAGAGGAATGACTGTGCAATGACATTATTCATTGATTTTAGTCATTGAAAAACGTCCTGTTACTCATATACCAGAAATGGTTGAGGGTATAGGGTGAGCACAAAAAGAAAGGAGGCCACCCTCTTTGAATCGTCTTTAGCATGATAAAAAGAGCAGGAAAAAGCAAAAAATTTCAGAATTCCACCTTTCAAAGCAAAGAAATGACTGTTTGTGCAATGACATTATTCATTGATTTTAGCCATTAAAAAACGTCCTGTTACTCATGTACCAGAATTGGTTGAGGGTATTGGCTGAACTAAAACAGATAGCAGCTCACCCTCTTTGAATCTTCTTTAGCATGCTAAAAGGAGCAGGAAAAAGCAAAAAATTCCAGAATTTCACCTTTCAAAGCAGATATATGACTGTTTGTGCAATGACATTATTCATTGATTTTAGCAAATGAAAAATGTGCTGTTACTCATACAGCAGAAATGGTTGAAGGTATTGGCTGAACACTAACAGGTAGCAGCTCACCCTCTTTGAATCTTATTTAGCATGCTAATAGGAGCAAGAAAAAGCAAAAAAAATTCAGAATTCCACCTTTCCAAGCAGAGAAATTACTGTTTGTGCACTGACATTATTCATTGATTTTAGCCATTGAAAAACGTCCTGTTACTCATATACCTGAATTGGTTGAAGGTATTGACTGAACGCAAAAGATAGCAGCTCACCCTCTTTGAATCTTCTTTAGCATGCTAATAGGAGCAGGAAAAACAAAAAAATTTCAGATATCCACATTTTCAAGCAGAGAAATGACTGTTTGCGCAATGACATTATTCATTGATTTTAGCCATTGAAAACCGTCCTGTTAATCAAATACCAGAAATGGTTGATGGTATTGGCTGAACGCAAACAGATAGCAGTTCACGCTCTTTGAATCTTCTTTAGCATGCTAAAAGGAGCAGGAAAAAGCAAAAATTTCAGAACTCCACCTTTCCAAGCAGAGAAATGACTGTGCAATGACATTATTCATTGATTTTAGACATTGAAAACAGTCCTGTTACTCATATATCAGAAATGGTTGAAGGTATTGGCTGAACGCAAACAGATAGCAGCTCACCCTCTTTGAATCTTCTTTAGAATGGTGAAAAGAGCAGGAAAAAGCAAAAAATTTCAGAATTCCAACTTTCCAAGCAGAGAAATGACTGTTTGTATAATGACATTATTCATTCAATTTAGCCATTGAATACCGTGATTTTTCTCATATACCAGAAATAGTTTTAAGGTATTGGCTGAACGCAAACAGAGAGCAGCTCACCCTCTTTGAATCTTCTTAGCATGCTAAAATGAGCAGGAAAAAGCAAAAAATTTCAGAATCCCACCTTTCCAAGCAGAGAATTGACTTCAATGACATTATTCAATCATTTTAGCCATTGAAAACCGTCTTGTTCCTCATATACCAGAAATGGTTGAAGGTATTGGATGAACGCAAAAAGATAGCAGCTCACCCTCTTTGAATCTTCTTTAGAATGGTAAAAGGAGCAGGAAAAAGCAAAAAAATTAAGAATTCCACCTTTCCAAGCAGAGAAATGACTGTTTGTGTAATGAAATTATTCATTCAATTTAGCCATTCAATACTGTGATTTTTCTCATATACCAGAAATGGTTTTAAGGTATTGGCTGAAAACAAACAGAGAGCAGCTCACTCTCTTTGAATATTCTTTAGCATGCTAAAAGTAGCAGGAAAAAACAAAAACTTTCAGATTTCCACATTTAAAAGCAGAGAAATGACAGTTTGTGAAATGACATTATTCATTGATTTTAGCCATTGAAAAACATCCTGTTACTGATATACCAGAAATGATTGAAGGTATTGGCTGAACGCAAACGGATAGTAGCACACCCTCTTTGAATCATCTTTAGCATGCTAAAAGGAGCAGGAAAAAGAAAAAAAATCAGAATTTCACCTTTCCAAGCAGAGAAATGACTGCTTGTGCAATGACATTATTCATTGATTTTAGACATTGAAAACCGTCCTGTTACTCATATACCAGAAATGGATGAAGGTATCGGCTGAATGCAAACAGATAGCAGCTCCCCCTCTTTGAATCTTCTTTAGCATGCTAAAAGGAGCAGGAAAAAGCAAAACATTTCAGAATTCCACTTTTCCAAGCAGAGAATTGACTGTTTGTGCAATGACATCATTCATTGATTTTAGACATTGAAAACAGACCTGTTTCTCATATAGCAGAAATGGTTGAACGTATTGGCTGAATGCAAACAGAGGGCAACTCACCCTCTTTGAATCTTCTTAGCATGCTAAAAGGAGCAGGAAAAAGCAAACCATTTCACAATTCCACCTTTCCAAGCAGAAAATTGACTGTTTGTGCAATGACATTACTCATTCATTTTAGCCATTGAAAACCGTCCTGTTACTCATATACCAGAAATGGTTTTAAGGTATTGGCTGAACGCAAACAGAGAGCAGCTCACCCTCTTTGAATCTTCTTTAGCATGCTAAAAGTAGCAGGAAAAACCAAAAATTTCAGATTTCCACATTTAAAAGCAGAGAAATTACTGTTTGTGAAATGACATTATTCATTGATTTCAGCCATTGAAAAATATCCTGTTACTCATATACCAGAAATGATTGAAGGTATTGGCTGAATGCAAACAGATAGCAGCTCCCCCTCTTTGAATCTTCTTTAGCATGCTAAAAGGAGCAGGAAAAAGCAAAACATTTCAGAATTCCACCTTTCCAAGCAGAGAAATGACTGTTTGTGTAATGACATTATTCATTAATTTTAGCCATTGAAAAACGTCCTTTTACTCATATACCATAAATGGTTGAAGGTATTGGCTGAATGCAAACAGATAGCAGCTCCCCCTCTTTGAATTTTCTTTAGCATGCTAAAAGGAGCAGGAAAAAGCAAACAATTTCAGAATTCCACCTTTCAAAGCAGAGAAATGACTGTTTGTGTAATGACATTATTCATTGATTTTATCCGTTGAAAAACATCCTGTTACTCATATACAAGAAATGGTTGAAGGTATTTGCTGAACACAAACAGATAGCAGCTCCCCCTCTTTGAGTCTTCTTTAGCATGCTAAAAGGAGCAGGAAAAAGCAAGAAAATATAGAATTCCACCTTTCCAAGCAGAGAAATGACTGTTTGTGCAATAACATTATTCATTCAATTTAGCCATTGAATACAGTGATTTTTCTCATATACCAGAAATGGTTTCAAGGTATTGGCTGAACGCAAACAGATAGCAGCTCACCCTCTTTGAATCTTCTTTAGCATGTAAAATTAGCAGGAAAAAACAAAAATGTCATATTTCCACCTTTAAAAGCAGAGAAATGTCTGTTTGTGCAATGACCTTATTCATTGATTTTAGCCATTGAAAAACATCCTGCTACTCATATACCAGAAATGGTTGAAGGTATTGGCTGAATGCAAACAGATAGCAGCTCCTCCTCTTTGAATCTTCTTATCATGCTAAAAGGAGCATGAAAAATCAAAACATTTCAGAATTCCATCTTTCCAAGGAGCGAATTGACTGTTTGTGCAATGACATTATTGATTCATTTTAGCCATTGAAAACTGTCCTGTTACTCATATAGGAGAAATGGTTGAAGGTATTGGCTGAGCACAAACAGATAGCAGCTCACCCTCCTTGAATCTTCTTTAGCATGCTAAAAGGAGCAGGAAAAAGCAAAAAATTTTAGAAATCCACCTTTCCAAGCAGAGAAACGACTGTTTGTGCATTGACATTCTTCATTGATTTTGGCCATTGAAAACCGTCCTGTTTCTCATGTACCAGAAATGGTTGACGGTATTGGCTGAACGCAAACTGATAGCAGCTCACCCTCTTTGAATCTTCTTTAGCATTCAAAAAGGAGGAGGAAAAACCAAAAAATTTCAGAATTCCACCATTCAAAGCAGAGGAATGACTGTTTGTGCAATGACATTATTCATTGATTTTAGCCATTGAAAAACGTCCTGTTACTCATATACCAGAAATGGTTGAAGGTATTGGGTGAGCACAAAAAGATAGGAGTCCACCGTCGTTGAATCTTCTTTAGCGTGATAAAAAGAGCATGAAAAAGAAAAGAAAATTCAGAATTCCACCTTTCAAAGCAAAGAAATTACTGTTTGTGCAATGACATTATTCATTGATTTTAGCCATTGAAAAACGTCCTGTTACTCATGTACCGGAATTGTTTGAGGATATTGGCTGAACTGAAACAGATAGCAGCTCACCCTCTTTGTATCTTCTTTAGCATGCTAAAAGGAGCAGGAAAAAGCAAAAAATTTCAGAATTCCACCTTTCCAATCAGAGAAATGACTGTTTGTGCATTGACATTATTCATTGATTTTAGCCATTGAATACCGTGATTTTTTTCATATACCAGAAATGGTTTAAGGTATTGGCTGAATGCAAACAGATGGCAGCTCACCCTCTTTGAATCTTCTTTAGCATGCTAAAAGGAGCAGGAAAAAACAAAAATTTCAGATTTCCAACTTTAAAAGCAGAGAAATGACTGTTTGTGCAATGACATTATTCATTGACTTTAGCCATTGAAAAACATCCTGTTCCTCATATACCAGAAATGGTTGAAGGTATTGGTTGAACGCAAACAGACAGCAACTCACCCTCTTTGAATCTTCTTCAACATGCTAAAAGGAGCAGGAAAAAGCAAAATAATTTCAGAATTCCACCTTTCCAAGCAGAGAAATGACTGTTTGTGCAATGACATTATTCATTGATTTTAGCCATTGAAAAACGTCCTGTTACTCATATACCAGAAATGGTTGAAGGTATTGGCTGAATGCAAACAGATAGCAGCTCACCCTCTTTGAATCTTCTTTAGCATGCTAAAAGGAGCAGGAAAAAGCCAAAAATTTTTTAAATCAACCTTTCCAAGCAGAGAAATGACTGTTTGTGCATTGACATTATTCATTGATTTTGGACATTGAAAACCGTCCTGTTACTCATATACCAAAAATGGTTGAAGGTATTGGCTGAACGCAAACTGATAGCAGCTCACCCTCTTTGCATCTTCTTTAGCAATCTAAAAGGAAGAGGAAAAACTAAAAAATTTCAGAATTCCACCATTCAAAGCAGAGGAATGCCTGTTTGTGCACTTACATTATTCATTGATTTTAGCCTTTGAAAAACGTCCTGTTACTCATATACCAGAAATGGTTGAAGGTATTGGCTGAACACAAAGAGATAGGAGGCCACCCTCTTTGAATCTTTTTCAGCATGATAAAAAGAGCAGGAAAAAGAAAAAAATCTCAGAATTCCACCTTTCAAAGCAGAGAAATGACTGTTTGTGCAATGACATTATTCATTGATTTTAGCCATTGAAAACCGTCCTGTTACTCATATACCAGAAGTGGTTGAAACTATTGGCTGAACGCAAACAGAGAGCAGCTCACCCTCTTTAAATCATCTTTAGCATGCTAAAACAAGGAGGAAAAAACAAAAAATTTCAGAATTCCACCTTTCAAAGCAAAGAAATGACTGTTTGTGCAATGACATTATTCATTGATTTTAGCCATTAAAAAACGTCCTGTTACTCATGTACCAGAATTGGTTGAGGGTATTGGCTGAACTAAAACAGATAGCAGCTCACCCTCTTTGAATCTTCTTTAGCATGCTAAAAGGAGCAGGAAAAAGTAAAAAATTCCAGAATTTCACCTTTCAAAGCAGATAAATGACTGTTTGTGCAATGACATTATTCATTGATTTTAGCAAATGAAAAATGTGCTGTTACTCACACATCAGAAATGGTTGAAGGTATTGGCTTAACACTAACAGGTAGCAGCTCACCCTCTTTGAATCTTATTTAGCATGCTAATAGGAGCAGGAAAAAGCAAAAAAATTTCACAATACCACCTTTCCAAGCAGAGAAATGACTGTTTGTGCACTGACATTATTCATTGATTTTAGCCATTGAAAAACGTCCTGTTACTCATATACCTGAATTGGTTGAAGGTATTGACTGTACGCAAAAGATAGCAGCTCACCCTCTTTGAATCTTCTTTAGCATGCTAATAGGAGCAGGAAAAAGCAAAAAAATTTCAGATATCCACATTTTCAAGCAGAGAAATGACTGTTTGCGCAATGACATTATTCATTGATTTTAGCCATGGAAAACAGTCCTGTTTATCAAATACCAGAAATAGTTGATGGTATTGGCTGAACGCAAACAGATAGCAGTTCACCCTCTTTGAATCTTCTTTAGCATGCTAAAAGGAGCAGGAAAAAGAAAAAATTTCAGAATTCCACCTTTCCAAGCAGAGAAATGACTGTGCAGTGACATTATTCATTGATTTTAGACATTGAAAACCGTCCTATTACTCATATATCAGTAATGGTTGAAGGTATTGGCTGAACACAAACAGATAGCAGCTCACCCTCTTTGAATCTTCTTTAGAATGGTGAAAAGAGCAGGAAAAAGCAAAAAATTTCAGAATTCCAACTTTCCAAGCAGAGAAATGACTGTTTGTATAATGACATTATGCATTCAATTTAGCCATTGAATACCGTGATTTTTCTCATATACTAGAAATAGTTTTAAGGTATTGGCTGAACTGAAACAGAGAGCAGCTCACCCTCTTTGAATCTTCTTAGCATGATAAAATGAGCAGGAAAAAGCAAAACATTTCAGAATTCCACATTTCCAAGCAGAGAATTGACTGTTTGGGCAATGACATTATTCAATCATTTTAGCCATTGAAAACCGTCCTGTTACTCATATACCAGAAATGGTTGAAGGTATTGGCTTAGCGCAAACAGATAGCAGCTCACCCTCCTTGAATCTTATTTAGCATGGTAAAAGGAGCAGGAAAAAGCAAAAAATTTCAGAATTCCACCTTTCAAAGCAGAGAAATGACTGTTTATGCAATGACATTATTCATTGATTTTAGCCGTTGAAAAACATCCTGTTACTCATATACAAGAAATGGTTGAAGGTATTTGCTGAACACAAACACATATCAGCTCACCGTCTTTGAATTTTCTTTAGCATGCTAAAAGGAGCAGGAAAAAGCAAAAAATTTCAGAATTTCACGTTTCCAAACAGAGAAATGACTGTTTGTGTATTGACATTATTCATTCAATTTAGCCATTGAATACCGTGATTTTTCTCATATACCAGAAATGGAGTTAAGGTATCGGATGAACGCAAATAGATAGCAGCTCACCCTCTTTGAATCTTCTTTAGAATGGTAAAAGGAGCAGGAAAAAGCAAAAAAAATAAGAATTCCACCTTTCCAAGCAGAGAAATGACTGTTTGTGTAATGACATTATTCATTCAATTTAGCCATTCAATACCGTGATTTTTCTCACAAACCTGAAATGGTTTTAAGGTATTGGCTGAAAACAAACAGAGAGCAGCTCACTCTCTTTGAATCTTCTTTAGCATGCTAAAAGTAGCAGGAAAAAACAAAAACTTTCAGATTTCCACGTTTAAAAGCAGAGAAATGACAGTTTGTGAAATGACATTATTCATTGATTTTAGCCATTGAAAAACATCCTGTTACTGATATACCAGAAATGATTGAAGGTATTGGCTGAACGCAAACGGATAGTAGAACACCCTCTTTGAATCATCTTTAGCATGCTAAAAGGAGCAGGAAAAAGAAAAAAATTCAGAATTTCACCTTTCCAAGCAGAGAAATGACTGCTTGTGCAATGACATTATTCATTGATTTTAGACATTGAAAACCATCCTGTTACTCATATACCAGAAATGGATGAAGGTATCGGCTGAATGCAAACAGATAGCAGCTCCCCCTCTTTGAATCTTCTTTAGCATGCTAAAAGGAGCAGGAGAAAGCAAAACATTTCAGAATTCCACTTTCCAAGCAGAGAATTGACTGTTTGTGCAATGACATCATTCATTGATTTTAGACATTGAAAACAGTCCTGTTTCTCCTATAGCAGAAATGGTTGAACATATTGGCTGAATGCAAACAGAGGGCAGCTCACCATCTTTGAATCTTCTTAGCATGCTAAAAGGAGCAGGAAAAAGCAAACCATTTCAGAATTCCACCTTTCCAAGCAGAAAATTGACTGTTTGTGCAATGACATTACTCATTCATTTTAGCCATTAAAAACCGTCCTGTTACTCATATACCAGAAATGGTTTTAAGGTATTGGCTGAACGCAAACAGAGAGCAGCTCACCCTCTTTGAATCTTCTTTAGCATGCTAAAAGTAGCAGGAAAAAACAAAAACTTCAGATTTCCACATTTAAAAGCAGAGAAATTACTGTTTGTGAAATGACATTATTCATTGATTTTAGCCATTGAAAAACATCCTATTACTCATATACCAGAAATGATTGAAGGTATTGGCTGAATGCAAACAGATAGCAGCTCCCCCTCTTTGAATCTTCTTTAGCATGCTAAAAGGAGCAGGAAAAAGCAAAACATTTCAGAATTCCACCTTTCCAAGCAGAGAAATGACTGTTTGTGTAATGACATTATTCATTGATTTTAGCCGTTGAAAAACATCCTGTTACTCATATACAAGAAATGGTTGAAGGTATTTGCTGAACACAAACAGATAGCAGCTCACCCTCTTTGAATCTTCTTTAGCATGCTAAAAGGAGCAGGAAAAAGCAAAAAATTTCAGAATTCCACCTTTCCAAGCAGAGAAATGACTGTTTGTGCAATAACATTATTCATTCAATTTAGCCATTGAATAAAGTGATTTTTCTCATATACCAGAAATGGTTTTAAGGTATTGGCTGAATGCAAACAGATAGCAGCTCACCCTCTTTGAATCTTCTTTAGCATGTAAAAGTAGCATGAAAAATCAAAACATTTCAGAATTCCACCTTTCCAAGGAGCGAATTGACTGTTTGTGCAATGACATTATTCATTCATTTTAGCGATTGAAAACCGTCCTGTTACTCATATACCAGAAATGGTTGAAGGTATTGGCTGAGCACAAACATATAGCAGCTCACCCTCTTTGAATCCTATTTAGCATGGTAAAAGGAGCAGGAAAAAGCAAAAATTTCAGAATTCCAACTTTCCAAGCAGAGAAATGACTGTGCAATGACAATATTCATTGATTTTAGACATTGAAAACTGTCCTGTTACTCATATATCAGAAATGGTTGAAGGTATTGGCTGAACGCAAACAGATAGCAGCTCACCCTCTTTGAATCTTCTTTAGAATGGTGAAAAGAGCAGGAAAAAGCAAAAAATTTCAGAATTCCAACTTTCCAAGCAGAGAAATGACTGTTTGTATAATGACATTATTCATTCAATTTAGCCATTGAATACCGTGATTTTTCTCATATACCAGAAATAGTTTTAAGGTATTGGCTGAACGCGAACAGAGATCAGCTCACCCTCTTTGAATCTTCTTAGCATGCTAAAATGAGCAGGAAAAAGCAAAACATTTCAGAATTCCAACTTTCCAAGCAGAGAAATGACTGTTTGTGCAATGACATTATTCAATCATTTTAGACATTGAAAACCGTCTTGTAACTCATATACCAGAAATGTTTGCAGGTATAGGCTGAACGCAAAAAGATAGCAGCTCACCCTCTTTGAATCTTCTTTAGAATGGTAAAAGGAGCAGGAAAAAGCAAAGAAATTAAGAACTCCACCTTTCCAAGCAGAGAAATGACTGTTTGTGTAATGACATTATTCATTCAATTTAGCCATTCAATACCGTGAATTTTCTCATATACCAGAAATGTTTTTAAGGTATTGGCTGAACGCAAACAGAGAGCAGCTCACCCTCTTTGAATCTTCTTTAGCATGCTAAAAGTAGCAGGAAAAACCATAAAATTTCAGATTTCCACATTTAAAAGCAGAGAAATGACTGTTTGTGCAATGACATTATTCATTGATTTTAGCCATTGAAAAACCTCCTGTTACTCATATACCAGAAATGGTTGAAGGCATTGGCTGAATGCGAACGGATAGCAGCTCCCTCTCTTTGAATCTTCCTTAACATGCTAAAAGGAGCAGAAAAAAGCAAAACATTTCAGAATTCCACCTTTCCAAGCAGAGAAATGACTGTTTGTGCAATGACAATTGTGATGTAGCAGACATCCCTTTAATGGTTCAGTGTGTTTGAATGTCCATATACCATCCCCTTTAATTGACTGGTCACATGACCGTGACATCACACAGGTCCTTATGCACACAGAGGGTGTGTACACATGACTCTGACATCAGTTAAGGTCCTATCTGTGGATATGTGCATGTGTGCTGCAAGATATAACAACCCTGTGTGTTCCTGTGTGGGTGTGTTCCGCTATGTAGGAGTTCCTATGTGTTGGGAGCTCCTGTGTGGGCACCGTGTGAGAGGCACAAGGCTGTTCCCTGTGTGTAGGGGGAGCACCGCTCCTGTGAGGCCTGGTGAGGCCTGGTAGACTCCGGTGGAGATGAAGCCTGGATCCCTTTGAGAGTGTGGGATGCCAGTAAGCCTCGAAGTGCCACACAAGCATCCTGAAAGGTGAAGCCTGGATATGAGTAGTATGCCAGTAAGTCTTAAAGGGAGTGACGGCTGGAATGAGGCTGTCCCCAGTGTGTGTGGGGAACACCGCTCGTGTGAGGCTTGGTGAGGCCTGGTGGACTCTGGTGGAGGTGAAGCCTGGATCCCTCTCTGAGAGTGTGTGGGATGCCAGTAAGCCTCGGAGTGCCACACAAGCATCCTGGTGGGTGAAGCCTGGGTATGTGAAATACGCCAGTAAGCCTTAAAGGGTGGAGGGCTGGAGACCACGTGTGGTCAAGTCTTAGAGCCACAGTGGCGGCGGACTAAAAGCAGCTGAAAGCCGATAAAGGTAATACTCTTTATGTTATGGACATTTTCATAGACATTGTTTTATTACCTTGCGGGAGGCTGTAATTGGAGCCAAGTGGGCCGGTCTGCTACTTGGGCTTGTGGACATGTTGTATGTGAAATACGGTTTATGGAGATGTAATAAACTGTGGATGGTGAAAAACGGCAAAGTAGTTGCTGGTGTGCAGTGATTGACGCAGCAAAGCGAGTATGCCCCAGGATAATAAGTAGCGCTGCCTTACATGCAAGATGCTTGTGTGGCACTCCGAGGCTTACTTGCATCCCACACTCTCAAAGGGATCCAGGCTTCACCTCCACCGGAGTCCACCAGGCCTCACCAGGCCTCACAAGAGCGGTATTCCCCCTACACACAGGGAACAGCCTCGTGCCTCTCACACGGTGCCCACACAGGAGCTCTCAACACATAGGAACTCCGACACACCGGAACACACCCACACAGGAACACACAGGGTTTTTATATCTTGCAGCACACATGCACATATCCACAGATAGGACCTTAACTGATGTCAGAGTCATGTGTCCACACCCTCTGTGTGTATAAGGACCTGTGTGATGTCACGGTCATGTGACCAGTCAATTAAAGGGGAAGGTACATGGACATTCAAACACACTGAACCATTAAAGGGATGTCTGCTACATCACACAATATTCATTGA
The DNA here is from genome assembly GCF_046119375.1 of Phyllobates terribilis. NCBI lineage: Eukaryota > Metazoa > Chordata > Amphibia > Anura > Dendrobatidae > Phyllobates > Phyllobates terribilis. Next base: position 4,352,365 of record NW_027362771.1, on the reverse strand, counting down.
TTTTAGCCATTGAAAAACGTTCTGTTACTCATACACCACAAATGGTTGAAGGTATTGGCTGAATGCAAACAGATAGCAGCTCAGCCTCTTTGAATCTTCTTTAGCATGCTAATAGGTGCAGGAAAAAGAAAAAACAATTCAGAATTCCACCTTTCCAAGCAGAGAAATGACTGTTTGTGTAATGACATTATTCATTGATTTTAGCCATTGAAACACGTCCTGTTACTCTTATACCAGAAATGGTTGAAGGTATTGGCTGAACGCAAACGGATAGCAGCACACCCTCTTTGAATCATCTTTAGTATGCTAAAAGGAGCAGGAAAAAGAAAAAATTTCAGATTACCACCTTTCCAAGCAGAGAAATGACTGTTTGTGCAATTACATTATTCATTGATTTTAGCCATTGAAAAACCTCCTGTTACTCATATACCAGAAATGGTTGAAGGCATTGGCTGAATGTGAACGGATAGCAACTCCCTCTCTTTGAATCTTCCTTAACATGCTAAAAGGAGCAGAAAAAAGCAAAACATTTCAGAATTCCACCTTTCCAAGCAGAGAAATGACTGTTTGTGCAATGACAATTGTGATGTAGCAGACATCCCTTTAATGGTTCAGTGTGTTTGAATGTCCATGTACCATCCCCTTTAATTGACTGGTCACATGACCGTGACATCACACAGGTCCTTATGCACACAGAGGGTGTGGACACATGACTCTGACATCAGTTAAGGTCCTATCTGTGGATATGTTCATGTGTGCTGCAAGATATAACAACCCTGTGTGTTCCTGTGTGGGTGTGTTCCGCTATGTAGGAGTTCCTATGTGTTGGGAGCTCCTGTGTGGGCACCGTGTGAGAGGCACGAGGCTGTTCCCTGTGTGTAGGTGAAACACCGCTCCTGTGAGGCCTGGTGAGGCCTGGTGGACTCCGGTGGAGATGAAGCCTGGATCCCTTTGAGAGTGTGGGATGCCAGTAAGCCTCGGAGTGCCACACAAGCATCCTGAAAAGGTGAAGCCTGGATATTAGTAGTATGCCAGTAAGCCTTAAAGGGAGTGACGGCTGGAATGAGGCTGTTCCCAGTGTGTGTGGGGAACACCGCTCGTGTGAGGCTTGGTGAGGCCTGGTGGACTCTGGTGGAGGTGAAGCCTGGATCCCTCTCTGAGAGTGTGTGGGATGCCAGTAAGCCTCGGAGTGCCACACAAGCATCCTGGTGGGTGAAGCCTGGGTATGAGAAATACGCCAGTAAGCCTTAAAGGGTGGAGGGCTGGAGACCACGTGTGGTCAAGTCTTAGAGCCACAGTGGTGGCGGACTAAAAGCAGCTGAAAGCCGATAAAGGTAATACTCTTTATGTTATGGACATTTTCATGGACATTGTTTTATTACCTTGCGGGAGGCTGTAATTGGAGCCAAGTGGGCCGGTCTGCTACTTGGGCTTGTGGACATGTTGTATGTGAAATACGGTTTATGGAGATGTAATAAACTGTGGATGGTGAAAAACGGCAAAGTAGTTGCTGGTGTGCTGTGATTGACGCAGCAAAGCGAGTATCCCCCAGGATAATAAGTAGCGCTGCCTTACATGCAGGACGCTTGTGTGGCACTCCGAGGCTTACTGGCATCCCACAAACTCTCACAGAGAGATCCAGGCTTCACCTCCACCGGAATCCACCAGGCCTCACCAAGCCTCACACGAGCGGTGTTCCCCACACACACAGGGAACAGCCTCGTTCCAGCCATCACTCCCTTTAAGGCTTACTGGCATACTACTCATATCCAGGCTTCACCTTTCAGGATGCTTGTGTGGCACTCCAAGGCTTACTTGCATCCGACACTCTCAAAGGGATCCAGGCTTCACCTCCACCGGAGTCCACCAGGCCTCACCAGGCCTCACAGGAGCGGTATTCCCCCTACACACAGGGAACAGCCTCGTGCCTCTCACTCGGTGCCCACACAGGAGCTCTCAACACATAGGAACTCCTACACACCGGAACACACCCACACAGGAACACACAGGAACACACAGGGTTTTTATATCTTGCAGCACACATGCACATATCCACAGATAGGACCTTAACTGATGTCAGAGTCATGTGTCCACACCCTCTGTGTGCATAAGGACCTGTGTGATGTCACGGTCATGTGACCAGTCAATTAAAGGGGAAGGTACATGGACATTCAAACACACTGAACCATTAAAGGGATGTCTGCTACATCACACAATATTCATTGATTTTAGCCATTGAAAAACGTTCTGTTACTCATACACCACAAATGGTTGAAGGTATTGGCTGAATGCAAACAGATAGCAGCTCAGCCTCTTTGAATCTTCTTTAGCATGCTAATAGGAGCAGGAAAAAGAAAAAACAATTCAGAATTCCACCTTTCCAAGCAGAGAAATGACTGTTTGTGCAATGATATTATTCATTGATTTTAGCCACTGAAAACCGTCCTGTTACTCATATACCAGAAATGGTTGAAGGTATTAGTTGAACGCAAACAGATAGCAGCTCACCCTCTTTGAATCTTCTTTAGCATGCTAAAAAGAGAAGGAAAAAGCAAAACATTTGAGAATTCCACCTTTCAAAGCAGAGAAATGACTGATTGTGCAATGACATTATTCATTGATTTTAGCCATTGAAAAATGTCCTGTTACTCATATACCAGAAATGGTTGAAGGTATTGGCTGAAAGAAAGCAGACAGCAACACACCCTTTTTGAGTATTCTTTAGCACGCTAAAAGGAGCAGGAAAAAGCAAAAAAAATTCAGAATTCCACCTTTCCAAGCAGAGAAATGACTGTTTGTGCAATGACATTATTCATTGGTTTTAGCCATTGAAAACCATCATGTTACACATATACCAGAAATGGTTGAAGGTATTGGCTGAACACAAACAGATAGCAGCTCCCTCTCTTTGAATCTTCTTTAACATGCTAAAAGGAGCAGGAAAAAGCAAAACATTTCAGAATTCCACCTTTTAAAGCAGAGAAATGACTGTTTGTGCAATGACATTATTCATTGATTTTAGCCATAGAAAAACGTGCTGTTAGTCATACACCAAAAATGATTGAAGGTATTGGCTGAAAGCAAACAGATAGCAGCTCACCCTCTTTGAATCTTCTTTAGCATGCTAATAGGAGCAGGAAAAAGCAAAAAAATCAGAATTCCACCTTTCCAAGCAGAGAAATGACTGTTTGTGCAATGACATTATGTAGCATCGGCGTCTCTGCCCCGTACTAGGCAGAGACGCCGTCCCTCTCACCTCCCCGCTCCTGGTGCGGCGTCCTCCAGCGCTTCTCTCCCCGCTGTTTCCGGCACGCGCTCCTTCCCCGGCAGTGTGCTTAGGGCGCGCGCGCGCGTGCTCCCCCTCTCTTAAAGGGACCACGCGCGCCATCCTAAGGAGTCCCTGGCCAATTGCCGGAGGACCTCCCATATATAAGGCACCTCCTCCAAAATGGAGGTGCCCGAGCAATGTTGTTGCACTGTTCACTACTCTGCTTCAGCCCTCAGGTCCCGTTTCCAGTTACCTGCCAGTTACCTGCCAGTTTGCTGTCTGACTCCTGCCTGTTATCCGCTTACCTGCTTGCTAGCCTGAGGTCCGACGGTCTGCCTTCCGACATCTGTCAGTCTGTCTATGGACCAGCTTGCCCGCTCACCTGGGAGCGCTCACCTGCTACCTGTCTGCTAGCATACCTGGAGGCTCCGCCGTCACGTGCTGTGACCACCTGCCAGTCCAGAGACTCTTGCCCGCTCACCTGGGAGCGCTCACCTGCTACCTGTCTGCTAGCCTACCTGGAGGCTCCGCCGTCATGTGCTGTGACCACCTGCCAGTCCAGAGACACTTGCCCGCTCACCTGGGAGCGCTCATCTGCTACCTGCCTGTTAGCCTACCTGGAGGCTCCGCCGTCACATGCTGTGACCACCTGCTTATCCAGAGACTCTCGTCTGCTCACCTGGGAGCACGCATCTGCCATCTACCTGCTAGCCTACCTGGAGGCTCAGCCGTCACAGGTCGTACCTACCCTTTACCCAGAGACTGTCCCGGTCACTTGCCGTGACCTCCTGCCCGTTCACCCAGAGACTGCCCCGGTCACTTGCTGTGACCTCCTGTCCGTTTACCAGAGACTATCCCGGTCACCTGCTGTGACCGCCTGCCCGTCTTCCTTGGTCGCCACCCGCTTCCTTACAAGGACCGCCCCCTTGTATATTTGCTCAGAGGTTCCACCTCCCAGATCCGTTACAGTTTGCTCGGGCACCGGAACCCGGTGGTCCCCAGATCTCCAATCTGCGCCAGGAAGTCTTACGTCAGAGAACTCAGCAGGAGCTGGTACTGTCCTATCTACGGTCCGTTAACTCTCGTCTAGGCGCATTGTGTGACTCATCTTTGTCTACCTCTGGTCCAGCCGTGCCCATTCCTGCGGTACCGCAATCCAGTCCCTTCATGGTACCTGACTATGGACCTCGGCTTCTGGCACCTCCACGCTTTGCCGGCGAACCCACCTCAGCTCGGGGTTTCATAAACCAGTGCACCCTGCACTTTGAGCTATTGGCATACCAGTTCATCTCCGACCGGGCCAAGGTGGCCTTGATCATGTCCCATCTCAATGGGGAGGCACTGGCATGGCTAAATCCCCTGTGGGAGAGAGGGGATCCCCTGGTGTCTGACCTGCCGTCTTTCCTCGCTGCTTTCCGGAAAGTCTTCGATGAACCTGGACGGAAAACCTCTTCTGCCTCCTCTCTGCTACGTCTCCGCCAAGGGAGTCTCACCGTGGCCCAATATGCCATATGGTTCCGCACCCTCACTTCTGAGCTTTCCTGGGAAAATGAGGCTCTGGTGTCCGTCTTCTGGGAGGGTTTTTCCGGTCAGATTAAGGACGAGTTAGCTGGTCGGGACTAGAGATGAGCGGTGTTCGACTAGAACTGTTCGCCAATCTCAAATTCAAGCTGTTTTGGGCGGTGTTCGAGTTGCTCGACGAACCCGAACGATTTGCAAAAAATTCGGCTGTTCGAGGTTATGTTCGATAACTGTTCGTACACCAAAAGCGTGTCCTGCATGTCTGGCGCTATTTAGAGCACCAATCATGCAGGGATTGTCTGCCACTCACTGTAATGCCACAGCCATGGTGGTTGTGGCATTACAGTGATTGCCCAAATCGATGGGAACAGTGCTCACAGTGAAACATGAAAAGCCGGCAATTCATCAGCGGCATACACCGGTAACCGACAATTTAGAACAAAAAGAATAGAGCTTCACACATAGATTAGATAGATAGAAACATGTCAGTCACATATATATGAAGTACAGTGACAGTGCTGCTTACTGTACTTGTCATTTAGTGTAAAGGATTTATCAAAAAAAATAATAGTGTTTTCATGCACCGTCTCTTTAAAAAAGCCGGCCGGCAATTCAGCAGCGGTACCCGACAATTTATGACAGACAGAATAGAGCTTCACACATAGATTAGATAGATAGAAACATGTCAGTCACATATATATGAAGTACAGTGACAGTGTTGATTACTGTACTTGTCATTTAGTGTTAAAATAAAGGATTTATTTAAAAAAAAATTGGCGTGGGGTTCCCCTTAATTTTAGTCTCTAGCGGAGGTTAAGCAGACTGCTGGGGCAGATGTTTGAAGCCTGGGAAGGGGGTAATACCCACGGAGCTTCCCAGGCTACTAATATCAGCCCCCAGCGGAATACCTAGCCTTTACTAGCTATTAAAATGGGGGACCCCCCAAAAAAATGACATGGGGTCCCCCCTATTTTAATAGCTAGCAAAGGCTAGGCAGACAGCTGGGGGCTGATATTAATAGCCCAGGAAGGGTGCCATGAATATTGGCCCCCTCCCAGGCTAGAAACACCAGCCGTCAGCCGCCCCAGAAATGGCGCATCCTCAGAATGCGCCAATTCTGGCACTTAGGCTCGCTCTTCCCACTGCCCTGTAGCGGTGGCAGTGGGGTAATAGGGTTGGGGTTGATGTCAGCTTATAATGCCAGCTGACATCAAGCCCAGGTTAGTAATGGAGAGGCGTCTATAAGACACCCCCATTACTAACCCCATAGTCAAAGTTAAAAGAAAACACAAACACCCAGAATAAAGTCCTTTAATTGAAATAAAGACACATTCCTTTATTGTTCTAAATTAAACCATACTTACCATCACGCCCATTCCAGCTGAAGCCAACGATCTCCTGCAATAAAAGAAAAATAATAAAGCAACCTCATCCTTACCTTTCCATGGTTCCCACGACAGCTTCAGCTCTGCTACATCGAGATAACAGGCTGGACCGCAGCAGAACGCCGCCATCCAGCCTGTCATCCCGCAGACACTGAGAAGCGCAGGCATTCTTGCGCTCTGCAGTGTCTGGCTGTGACGGCATCCAGATGAGCCGAGGTCATGTCCAATGAACTCGGCGCACCTCATGCACGTCACTGACAGCGTGGGAGAATTCTCCTGCACTCAGCACTTCAGCGTGAGAATTCTCCCACGCTGTCAGTGACGTACATGAGGTCAGCTGAGTTCATTGGACATGAATGAGCTCACCTCATGTACGTCACTGACAGCGTGGGAGAATTCTCACGCTGAAGTGCTGAGTGCAGGAGAATTCTCCCACGCTGTCAGTGACGTGCATGAGGTGAGCCGAGTTCATTGGACATGAACTTGTCTCATCTTTATGCCGTCACAGCCAGACACTGCAGAGCGCAAGCAAGCCTGCGCTTCTCAGTGTCCGCGGGATGACAGGCTGGATGGCAGCTTTCTGCTGCGGTCCAGCCTGTCATCTCGATGTAGCAGAGCTGAAGCTGTCCTGGGAACCATGGAAAGGTAAGGATGATGTTGGTTTATTATTTTACTTTTATTGCACAAGACATTGGCTTCAGCTGGAATGGGCGTGATGGTAAGTATGGTTTAATTTAGAACAATAAAGAATTGTGTGTTTATTTCAATTAAAGGACTTTATTCTGGGTGTTTGTGTTTTTTTTAAATACTTTACTAGAAATTCATGGTGGTCATGTCTAATATTGGCGTGACCCCATCAATTTCGGGCTTAGGGCCAGCTGATAATGCCAAGCTGGCCTTAACCCCTTTATTACCCAGTGAGCCACCGCACCAGGGCCCTGGATGAGTTGGGTACAGCGGCAGAAGATGGCGCTTCTATGAACGCGCCATTTTCTGGGGCGGCTGCGGACTGCAATTTGCAGCGGGTGGGGCCCAGAAAGCTTGGGCCTCCCTGCGCTGCGGATTCCAGCTCCCAGCTGCCTAGTTGTACCAGGCTGGGCACAAAAATAGGGCGAAGCCCAACGCATTTTTTTTTTAATTATTTCATGAAATTTATGGAATAATTAAGAAAAAAAGGGCTTCCCTATATTGTTGTGTCCAACCAGGTACAAATAGGCAGCTGGTGGTTGGGGGCAGCCCGTCCCTGCCTGCTGTACCTGGCTGGACACAAATATAGTGCGAAGCCCCACGTCAATTTTTTTTTAATTATTTCATGAAATAATTTTTTTAAAAAAGGGCTTCCCTATATTGTTGTGTCTGGCCAGGTACAAATAGGCAGCTGGTGGTTGGGGGCAGCCCGTTCCTGCCTGCTGTACCTGACTGGACACAAATATAGGGCGAAGCCCCACGTCAATTTTTTTTAAATTATTTCAGGAAATTCATGAAATAATGAAAAAAAAATTGATGTGGGGCTTCGCCCTATATTTGTGTCCAGTCAGGTACAGCAGGCAGGAACGGGCTGCTCCCAACCACCAGCTGCCTATTTGTACCTAGCCGGACACAACAATATAGGGAAGCCCTTTTTTTCTTAATTATTCCATGAATTTCATGAATCTAAAAAAAAAATGCGTGGAGCTACGCCCTATTTTTGTGTCCAGCCAGGTACAACTAGGCAGCTGGGGGCTGGAATCTGCAGCGGAGGGAGGCCCAAGCTTTCTGGGCCCCACCCTCTGCAAATTGCAGTCCGCAGCCGCCCCGGAAAATGGCGCATTCATAGAAGCGCCATCTTCTGGCGCTGTACCCAACTCATCCAGGGCCCTGGTGCGGTGGCTCACTGGGTAATAAAGGGGTTAAGGCCAGCTTGGCATTATCAGCTGGCCCTAAGCCCGAAATTCATGGGGTCACGCCAATATTAGACATGACCACCATGAATTTCTAGTAAAGTATTTAAAAAAAACACAACACCCAGAAAAAAGTCCTTTAATTGAAATAAACACACAATTCTTTATTGTTCTAAATTAAACCATACTTACCATCACGCCCATTCCAGCTGAAGCCAACGATCTCCTGCAATAAAAGAAAAATAATAAAGCAACATCATCCTTACCTTTCCATGGCTCCCACGACAGCTTCAGCTCTGCTACATCGAGATGACAGGCTGGACCGCAGCAGAACGCTGCCATCCAGCCTGTCATCCCGCAGACACTGAGAAGCGCAGGCTTGCTTGCGCTACTCAGTGTCTGGCTGTGACGGCATCCAGATGAGCCGAGGTCATGTCCAATGAACTCGGCGCACCTCATGCACGTCACTGACAGCGTGGGAAAATTCTCACGCTGAAGCGCTGAGTGCAGGAGAATTTTCCCACGCTGTCAGTGACGTACATGAGGTGAGCCGAGTTCATTGTCGGCTCATCTGGATGCCGTCACAGTCAGACACTGAGGAGCGCAAGCATGCCTGCGCTTCTCAGTGTCCGCGGGATGACAGGCTGGATGGCAGCGTTCTGCTGCGGTCCAGCCTGTCATCTCGATGTAGCAGAGCTGGAGCTGTCCTGGGAACCATGGAAAGGTAAGGATGAGGTTGCTTTATTATTTTTCTTTTATTGCAGGAGATCATTGGCTTCAGCTGGAATGGGCGTGATGGTAAGTATGGTTTAATTTAGAACAATAAAGAATTGTGTCTTTATTTCAATTAAAGGACTTTATTCTGGGTGTTTGTGTTTTTTTTTTAACTTTGACTATGGGGTTAGTAATGGGGGTGTCTTATAGACGCCTCTCCATTACTAACCTGGGCTTGATGTCAGCTGGCATTATAAGCTGACATCAACCCCAACCCTATTACCCCCTGCCACCGCACCAGGGCAGCGTGGAAGAGCGAGGCTAAGTGCCAGAATTGGCGCATCCTATGGATGCGCCATTTCTGGGGCGGCTGACGGCTGGTGTTTCTAGCCTGGGAGGGGGCCAATATTCATGGCTCCCTTCCTGGGCTATTAATATCAGCCCCCAGCTGTCTGCCTAGCCTTTGCTAGCTATTAAATTAGGGGGGACCCCACGTCATTTTTTTGGGGGGGTCCTCCATTTTAATAGCTAGTAAAGGCTAGGTATTCAGCTGGTGGCTGATATTAGTAGCCTGGGAAGCTCCGTGGGTATTACCCCCTTCCCAGGCTTCAAACATCTGCCCCAGCCGTCTGCTTAACCTCCGCTAGAGACTAAAATTACGGGGAATCCCACGCCAATTTTTTTTAATAATAAATCCTTTATTTTAATACTAAATGACAAGTACAGTAACCAACACTATCACTGTACTTATTATATATGTGACTGACATGTTTCTATCTATCTAATCTATGTGTGAAGCTCTATTCTGTCTGTCATAAATTGTCGGGTACCGCTGCTGAATTGCCGGCCGGCTTTTTTAAAGAGACGGTGCACGAAAACACTATTATATTTTTTAATAAATCCTTTACACTAAATGACAAGTACAGTAAGCAACACTGTCACTGTACTTCATATATATGTGACTGACATGTTTCTATCTATCTAATCTATGTGTGATGCTCTATTCCTTCATGTCTAAATTGTCGGGTACCGATGTATGCCGCTGCTGAATTGCCGGCCGGCTTTTTTAAAGAAAGCGTCTTCTGAGCAGTTCGTCAGCTTTTGGACACCTTTGAAGGTGTTTTCTATGTGTTCCTATGTGTTTTTGTTTGCCTGCCATTGGTTTTAACGGTGTTCGACGGTGTTCTAAGGTGTTCGACGAACAGTTCGACGAACAGTTGCTCGAACATCCCGGTGTTCGACGAACCGAACCGAACCCGAACACTACGGGGGTGGCTCAACACTAGTCGGGACATTCCTTCCACTCTGGATGACCTGGTGTCACTAGCTACCTGGAATGGCATCCGGTTCCAAGAGCGTGCCAAAGAGACTGCCTGGGAGAAAGACTTTTCTTGCTCTGCTCCTACTTCCCTGAGTCCTGCCTCTCAACCAGTCACTCCGTGGGTGCTCTCGCCTGAACGTATGCAGATCGACCAGACCAAGATGGTCATATCTCGCCAAGAATCTCGCCGAGCCGAGGGAAGCTGTTTCTATTGTGGCAGTATGGAGCACTTCATCCGTTCCTGCCCGGAAAAGCCGGGAAACGCCAGTGTCTAGGACCGCTCGGAGAGGTCGTCCTAGACAAAAGTAAGCCCTCTCTGTCTCTGACTTTACCGGTCTCTATTGCTTGGGGAGAGAACCGTCACTTTGAACTCGCCCACCTGGATTCCGGAGCTGCTGGAAACCTCATCTCCCAGTCTCTGGTAGAGAGATACCGTATTCCCACCAAGTCGATGGCTGAACCATTGTCAGTCGCCTCCTTGGATGGAAGACTTCTCTCGGAGACCATCCTGCTCGTCACTGAACCCATAACCCTGCAGGTGGGAATGCTGCACTCTGAGGAGATCTCATTCCATGTGCAGTCCGAACTTTCTCACTCCCTGTTGCTAGGTCTACCTTGGCTCCAGACACACGAACCCGTATTGAACTGGCAATCCGGTGAAGTACTCCGATTGGGTCCAGACTGCCATAGGACCTGCCTGGTTCCGGTCCGCCCACTTCGCCCTCCGCCTACTCCAGCTAATTTACCTGGTCTCCCGGCTCCTTACTGACCCTATGCGGACGTCTTCGGTAAAAAGGAAGCAGAGACGTTGCCACCCCATAGGCCATACGACTGCCCGATTGACCAGGTACCTGGCACCACTCCTCCCCGTGGGCGTATCTACCCGTTGTCTGCAGCCGAGACCCGGGCCATGTCTGAGTACATTGAAGAGAATCTGGCTAGGGGATTTATCCGAAAATCTACCTCCCCGGCTGGAGCCGGATTCTTCTTTGTCAAAAAGAAAGACGGCTCGCTACGTCCCTGTATTGACTACAGAGGACTCAATCTCATCACAGTGAAAAACAAATACCCCCTGCCGCTCATCTCCGAATTGTTTGACCGTCTCAAGGGCGCCAGGATCTTCTCCAAGCTGGATCTACGAGGAGCATATAACCTGGCCCGTATCCGTCAAGGAGATGAGTGGAAGACGGCATTCAATACCCGGGACGGTCACTATGAGTACCTTGTGATGCCCTTCGGTCTCTGTAATGCTCCCGCTGTCTTTCAGGAACTAGTCAACGACATCTTCCGTGACCTCCTGTACTCCTGCGTAGTGGTATACCTGGACGATATCTTGGTCTTCTCTCCGGATCTCCCCACACACCGAAGGGATGTTCATCAGGTCCTGCTTAGGCTTCGGCAGAACCACCTCTATGCCAAATACGAGAAGTGCCTCTTCGATCAGTTTTCCCTACCGTTCTTGGGCTATGTCATCTCCCAGACAGGTCTGCAAATGGATCCCGAGAAGCTCTCTTCCGTTCTAAAATGGCCTCGTCCTGAAGGTTTGAAGGCGATACAGCGATTCCTTGGCTTCGCTAATTACTATCGACTTTTCATCCCACACTTCTCGTCTCGGACTGCTCCCATATCGGCACTTACCCGTAAAGGGGCTAACCCCAGGACATGGTCGCCTGAAGCCGAGGAGGCCTTCCTTTCCTTAAAGAAAGCCTTCGCCTCTGCTCCCTTCCTGCACCGTCCGGACTGTAATAAACAATTCTACCTGGAGGTGGATGCTGAACGCAAACATATATCAGCTCACCCTCTTTGAATCTTCTTTAGCATGCTAAAAGTAGCAGGAAAAAACTAAATATTTCAGATTTCCACCTTTAAAAGCAGAGAAATGACAGTTTCTGCAATGATATTATTCATTGATTTTAGCCATTGAAAAACATCCTGTTACTCATAAACCAGAAATGGTTCAAGGTGTTGGCTGAACGCAAATAGAAAGCAACTCACCCTCCTTGAATCTTCTTTAGCATTCTAAAAGGAGCAGTAAAAAGCAAAATAATTTCAGAAATCCACCTTTCCAAGCAGAGAAATGACTGTTTGTGCAATGACATTATTCATTGATTTTAGCCATTGAAAAACGTCCTGTTACTCATATACCAGAAATGGTTGAAGATATTGGCTGAACGCAAGCAGATAGCAGCTCACCCTCTTTGAAACTTCTTTAGCATGACAAAAGGAGAAGGAAAAAGCAAAAAAAAATCAGAATTCCACCTTTCCAAGCAGCGAAATGACTGTTTGTGCAATGACATTATTCATTGATTTTAGCCATTGAAAACCGTCCTGTTACTCATATACCAGAAATGGTTGAAGGTATTGGCTGAACGCAAGCAGATAGCAGACCACCCTCTTAGAATCTTCTTTAGCATGATAAAAAGAGCAGGAAAAAGCAAAAAATTTCAGATGTCCACCTTTCAAAGCAAAGAAATGACTGTTTGTGCAATGACATTATTCATTGATTTTAGCCATTAACAAACATCCTGTTACTCATATAACAGAATTGGTTGAAGGTATTGGCTGAAATCAAACAGATAGCAGCTCACCCTCTTTGAATCTTATTTAGCATGCTAAAAGGAGCAGAAAAAAGCAAAAAATTTCAGAAATCCACCTTTCCAAGCAGAGAAATGACTGTTTGTGCAATGACATTATTTATTGATTTTAGCCATTGAAAACCATCCTGTTACTCATATACCAGAAATGGTTGAAGGTATTGGCTGAACGCAAACTGATAGCAGCTCACCCTCTTTGAATCTTCTTTAGCATGCTAAAAGGAGCAGGAAAAAGAAAAACATTTCAGAAATCCACCTTTCCAAGCAGAGAAATGACTGTTTGTGCAAGGACATTATTCATTGATTTTATCCATTGAAAACCATCCTGTTACTCATAAACCAGAAACAGTTGAAGGTATTTGCTGAATGCAAACAGATAGCAGCTTACACTTTTGAGTCTTCTTTAGCATGCTAAAAGGAGCAGGAAAAAGCAAAAAATTTCAGAAATCCACCTTTCCAAGAAGAGAAATGACTGTTTGTGCAATGACATTATTCATTGATTTTAGCCATTGAAAACCATCCTGCTACTCATATACCAGAAACGGTTGAAGGTATTGGCTGATCGCAAACAGATAGCAGGCCACCCTCTTTGAATCTTCTTTAGTATGAAAAAAAGAGCAGGAAAGAGCAAATAATTTCAGAATTCCACCTTTCAAAGCAAAGAAATGACTGTTTGTGCAATGACATTATTCATTGATTTTAGCCAATGAAAAAGGTCCTGTTACTCATATAACAGAATTGTTTGAAAGTATTGGCTGAACTCAAACAGATAGCAGCTCACCCTCTTTGAATCTTCTTTAGCATGCTAAAAGGAGCAGGAAAAAGCAAAAAAATTTAGAAATCCACCTTTCCAAGCAGAGAAATGACTGTTTGTGCAATGACATTATTCATTGATTTTAGCCATTGAAAAACGTCCTATTACTCATATACCAGAAATGGTTGAAGGTAAAGGGTGAGCACAAAACGATAGGAGGCCACTCTCTTTGCATCTTCTTTAGCATGATAAAAAGAGCATGAAAAAGCAAAAAATTTCAGAATTCCACCTTTCAAAGCAAAGAAATGATGGTTTGTGCAATGACATTATTCATTGATTTTAGCCATTGAAAACCGTCCTGTCACTCATATACCAGAAATGGCTGAAGGTATTGGCTGAACGCAACAGATAGCAGCTCACCCTCTATGAATCTTCTTTATCATGCTAAAAGTAGCAGGAAAAAACAAAATATTTCAGATTTCCACCTTTAACAGCAGAGAAATGACAGTTTGCGCAATGATATTATTCATTGATTTTAGCCATTGAAAAACATGCTGTTACTCATAAACCAGAAATGGTTCAAGGTGTTGGCTGAATGCAAATAGACAGCAACTCACCCTCTTTGAATCTTCTTTAGCATGCTAAAAGGAGCAGTAAAAAGCAAAATAATTTCAGAATTCCACCCTTCCAATCAGAGAAATGACTGTTTGTGAAATGACGTTATTCATTGATTTTAGTCATTGAAAAATGTCCTGTTACTCATATACCAGAAATGGTTGAAGATATTGGCTGAACGCAAACAGATAGCAGCTCACCCTCTTTGAATCTTCTTTAGCATGCCAAAAGGAGAAGGAAAAAGCAAAAAAAATCAGAATTCCACCTTTCCAAGCAGAGAAATGACTTTTTGTGCAATGACATTATTCATTGATTTTAGCCATTGAAAACCGTCCTGTTATTCATATACCAGAAATGTTTGAAGGTATTGTTTGATTGCAAACAGATAGCAGCTCACCCACTTTGAATCTTCTTTAGCATGCTAGAAGGAGCAGGAAAAAGCAAAAATTTCAGAATTCCACCTTTCCAAGCAGAGAAATGACTTTTTGTGCAATGACGTTATTCATTGATTTTAGCCATTGAAAACTGTCCTGTTAGTCATATACCAGAAATGGTTGAAGGTATTGGCTGAACACAAAAAGATAGCAGGCCACCCTCTTTGAATCTTCTTTAGCATGAAAAAAAGAGCAGGAAAAAGCAAAAAATTTCAGAATTCCACCTTTCAAAGCAAAGAAATGACTGATTGTGCAATGACATTATTCATTGATTTTAGCCATTAAAAAACATGCTGTTACTCACATACCAGAATTGGTTGAACGTATTGGGTGAAATCAAACAGATAGCAGCTCAGCCTCTTTGAATCTTCTTTAGCATGCTAAAAGGAGCAGAAAAAAGCAAAAAATTTCAGAATTCCCCCTTTCAAGCAGAGAAATGACTGTTTGTGCATTGACATTATTAATTGCTTTTAGCCATTGAAAACCATCCTGTTACTCATATACCAGAAATGGTTTAAGGTATTGGCTGAACGCAAGCTGATAGCAGCTCACCCTCTTTGAATCTTCTTCAGCATGCTAAAAGGAGCAGGAAAAAGCAAAACATTTCAGAAATCCACCTTTCCAAGCAGAGAAATGACTGTTTGTGCAATGACATTATTTATTGATTTTAGCCATTGAAAACCGTCCTGTTACTCATATACCAGAAACGGTTGAAGGTATTGGCTGAATGCAAACAGATAGCAGCTCACCCTTTTGAATCTTCCTTAGCATGCTAAAAGGAGCAGGAAAAAGCAAAAAATTTCAGAAATCCACCTTTCCAAGCAGAGAAATGACTGTTTGTGCAATGACATTATTCATTGATTTTGGCCATTGAAAACCGTCCTGTTACTCATATACCAGAAATGGTTGAAGGTATTGGCTGAATGCAAACTGATAGCAGCTCACCCTCTTTGCATCTTCTTTAGCATTCTAAAAGTAGCAGGAAAACACAAAATATTTCAGATTTCCTCCTTTAAAAGCTGAGAAATGACAGTTTGCGCAATGATATTATTCATTGATTTTAGCCTTTGAAAAACATCCTGTTACTCATAAACCAGAAATGGTTCAAGGTGTTGGCTGAACGTAAATAGACAGCAACTCACCCTCTTTGAATCTTCTTCAGCATGCTGAAAGGAGCAGTAAAAAGCAAAATAATTTCAGAATTCCACCTTTCCAAGCAGAGAAATGAATGTTTGTGAAATGACGTTATTCATTGATTTTAGCCATTGAAAAATGTCCTGTTACTCATATACCAGAAATGGTTGAAGATATTGGCTGAACGCAAACAGATAGCAGCTCACACTCTTTGAATCTTCTTTAGCATGCCAAAAGGAGAAGGAAAAAGCAAAAAAAATCAGAATTCCACATATCCAAGCAATGAAATGACTGTTTGTGCAATTACATTATTCATTGATTTTAGCCATTGAAAACCGTCCTGTTACTCATATACCAGAAATGGTTGAAGGTATTGGCTGAACACAAATAGATAGCAGCTCACCCACTTTGAATTTTCTTTAGCATGCTAAACGGAGCAGGAAAAAGCAAAAAATTTCTGAATTCCACCTTTCCAGGCAGAGAAATGACTGTTTGTGCAATGACGTTATTCATTGATTTTAGCCATTGAAAACCGTCCTGTTAGTCATATACCAGAAATGGTTGAAGGTATTGGCTGAACACAAAAAGATAGCAGACCACCCTCTTAGAATCTTCTTTAGCATGATAAAAAGAGCAGGAATAAACAAAGAATTTCAGATTTCCACCTTTCAAAGCAAAGAAATGACTGTTTGTGCAATGACATTATTCATTGATTTTAGCCATTAAAAAACATCCTGTTACTCACATACCAGAATTGGTTGAAGGTATTGGCTGAAATCAAACAGATAGCAGCTCACCCTCTTTGAATCTTCTCTAGCATGCTAAAAGGAGCAGAAAAAAGCAAAAAAATTCAGAATTCCACCTTTCAAAGCAAAGAAATGACTGTTTGTGCAATGACATTATTCATTGATTTTAGCCATTAAAAAACATGCTGTTACTCACATACCAGAATTGGTTGAACGTATTGGCTGAAATCAAACAGATAACAGCTCAGCCTCTTTGAATCTTCTTTAGCATGCTAAAAGGAGCAGAAAAAAGCAAAAAATTTCAGAATTCCCCCTTTCAAGCAGAGAAATGACTGTTTGTGCATTGACATTATTCATTGATTTTAGCCATTGAAAACCATCCTGTAACTCATATTCTAGAAATGGTTGAAGGTTTTGGATGAACACAAAAAGATAGCAGCTCACTCTCTTTGAATCTTCTTTAGCATGAAAAAAAGAGCAGGAAAAAGCAAAAAATTTCAGAATTCCACCTTTCAAAGCAAAGAAATGACTGTTTGTGCAATGACATTATTCATTGATTTTAGCCATTGAAAAAGGTCCTGTTACTCATATAACATAATTGTTTGAAAATATTGGCTGAACTCAAACAGATAGCAGCTCACCCTCTTTGAATCTTCTTTAGCATGCTAAAAGGAGCAGGAAAAAGCAAAAAATTTTAGAAATCCACCTTTCCAAGCAGAGAAATGACTGTTTGTGCATTGACATTATTCATTGATTTTGGCCTTTGAAAACCGTCCTGTTACTCATATACCAGAAATGGTTGAAGGTATTGGCTGAATGCAAACTGATAGCAGCTCACCCTCTTTGCATCTTCTTTAGCATTCTAAAAGTAGCAGGAATAAACAAAATATTTCAGATTTCCTCCTTTAAAAGCAGAGAAATGACAGTTTGCGCAATGATATTATTCATTGATTTTAGCCATTGAAAAACATCCTGTTACTCGTAAACCAGAAATGGTTCAAGGTGTTGGCTGAACGTAAATAGACAGCAACTCACACTCTTTGAATCTTCTTCAGCATGCTAAAAGGAGCAGTAAAAAGCAAAATAATTTCAGAATTCCACCTTTCCAAGCAGAGAAATGACTGTTTGTGAAATGACGTTATTCATTGATTTTAGCCATTGAAAAATGTCCTGTTACTCATATACCAGAAATGGTTGAAGATATTGGCTGAACGCAAACAGATAGCCGCTCACACTCTTTGAATCTTCTTTAGCATGCCAAAAGGAGAAGGAAAAAGCAAAAAATTTCAGAATTCCACTTTTCCAGGCAGAAAAATGACTGTTTGTGCAATGACGTTATTCATTGATTTTAGCCATTGAAAACCGTCCTGTTAGTCATATACCAGAAATGGTTGAAGGTATTGGCTAAACACAAAAAGATAGCAGACCACCCTCTTAGAATTTTCTTTAGCATGATAAAAAGAGCAGGAATAAACAAAAAATTTCAGATTTCCACCTTTCAAAGCAAAGAAATGACTGTTTGTGCAATGACATTATTCATTGATTTTAGCCATTAAAAAACATCCTGTTACTCACATACCAGAATTCGTTGAAGGTATTGGCTGAAATCAAACAGATAGCAGCTCACGCTCTTTGAATCTTCTTTAGCATGCTAAAAGGAGCAGAAAAAAGCAAAAAAATTCAGAATTCCACCTTTCCAAGCAGAGAAATGACTGTTTGTGCATTGACATTATTCATTGATTTTAGCCATTGAAAACCATCCTGTTACTCATATACCAGAAATGGTTTAAGGTATTGGCTGAACGCAAACTGATAGCAGCTCACCCTCTTTGAATCTTTTTTAGCATGCTAAAAGAAGCAGGAAAAAGCAAAACATTTCAGAAATCCACCTTTCCAAGCAGAGAAATGACTGTTTGTGCAATGACATTATTCATTGATTTTAGCCATTGAAAACCGTCCTGTTACTCATATACCAGAAATGGTTGAAGGTATAGGGTGAACACAAAAAGATAGGAGGCCACACTCTTTGAATCTTCTTTAGCATGAAAAAAAGAGCAAGAAAAAGCAAAAAATTTCAGAATTCTACCTTTCAAAGCAAAGAAATGACTGTTTCTGCAATGACATTATTCATTGAATTTAGCCATTGAAAAACGTCCTGTTACTCATGTACCTGAATTGGTTGAAGGTATTTGCTGAACGCAAAAAGATATCAGCTCACCCTCTTTGAATCTTCTTTAGCATGCAAATAGGAGCAGGAAAAATAAAAAAAAATTCAGATATCCACCTTTTCAAGCAGAGAAATGACTGTTTGCGCAATGACATTATTGATTGATTTTAGCCATTGAAAACCGTGCTGTTAGTCAAATACCAGAAATGTTTGATGGTATTGGCTAAACACAAACAGATAGCAGCTCACCCTCTTTGAATCTTCTTTAGCATGCTAAAAGAAGCAGGAAAAAGAAAAAATTTCAGAATTCCATTTTTCCAAGCAGAGAAATGACTGTACAATGACATTATTCATTGATTTTAGACATTGAAAACCGTCCTGTTACTCATATATCAGAAATGGTTGAAGGTATTGGCTGAACGCAAACAGATAGCAGCTCACCCTCATTGAATCTTCTTTAGAATGGTAAAAAGAGCAGGAAAAAGCAAAAAAATTCTGAATTCCACCTTTCAAAGCAGAGAAATGACTGTTTGTGCAATGACATTATTCATTGATTTTACCCGTTGAAAAACGTCCTGTTACTCATATACAAGAAATGGTTGAAGATATTTGCTGATAACAAACAGATAGCAGCTCACCCTCTTTGAATCTTCTTTAGCATGCTAAAACGAGCAGGAAAAAGCAAAAAAATTCAGAATTCCACCTTTCCAAGCAGAGAAATGACTGTTTGTGTAATGACATTATTCATTCAATTTAGCCATTGAATACCGTGATTTTTGTCATATACCAGAAATAGTTTTAAGTTATTGGCTGAACGCAAACAGAGAGCAGCTCACCCTCTTTGAATGTTCTTAGCATGCTAAAATGAGCAGGAAAAAGCAAAACATTTCAGAATTCCACCTTTCAAAGCAGAGAATTGACTGTTTGTGCAATGACATTATTCAATCATTTTAGCCATTGAAAACCGTCTTGTTTCTCATATACCAGAAATGGTTGAAGGTATTGGCTGAACGCAAACAGATAGCAGCTCACCCTCTCTGAATCTTCTTTAGAATGGTAAAAGGAGCAGGAAAAAGCAAAAAAATTAAGAATTCCACCTTTCCAAGCAGAGAAATGACTGTTTATGTAATGACATTATTCATTCAATTTAGCCATTTAATATCGTGATTTTTCTCATATACCAGATATGGTTTTAAGGTATTTGCTGAACACAAACAGAGAGCAGCTCACTCTCTTTGAATCTTCTTTAGCATGCTAAAAGTAGCAGGAAAAAACAAAAAATTTCAGATTTACATGTTCAAAAGCAGAGAAATGACAGTTTGTGAAATGACATTATTCATTGATTTTAGCCATTGAAAAATATCCTGTTACTCATATACCAGAAATGTTTGAAGGTATTGGCTGAACGCAAACGGATAGCAGCACACCCTCTTTGAATCATCTTTAGCATGCTAAAAAGAGCAGGAAGAAGAAAACATTTCAGAATTCCACCTTTCCAAGCAGAGAAATGACTGTTTGTGCAATGACATTATTCATTGATTTTAGACATTGAAAACCGTCCTGTTACTCATATACCAGAAATGGATGAAGGTATCGGCTGAATGCAAACAGATAGCAGCTTCCCCTCTATGAATCTTCTTTAGCATGCTAAAAGGAGCAGGAAAAAGCAAAACATTTCAGAATTCCACCTTTCCAAGCAGAGAATTGACTGTTTGTGCAATGACATTATTCATTCATTTTCGCCATTGAAAACCGTCCTGTTACTCATATAAAAGAAATTGCTGAAGGTATTGGCTTAGCGCAAACAGATAACAGCACACCCTCTTTGAATCTTATTTAGCATGGTAAAAGGAGCAGGAAAAAGCAAAAAATTTCAGAATTTCACCTTTCAAAGCAGAGAAATGACTGTTTGTGCAATGACATTATTCATTGATTTTAGCAAATGAAAAATGTGCTGTTACTCATATATACCTGAATTGGTTGAAGGTATTGGCTGAACGCAAAAAGATAGCAGCTCACCCTCTTTGAATCTTCTTTAGCATGCTAATAGCAGCAGGAAAAAGCAAAAAAATTTCAGATTTCCACCTTTTCAAGCAGAGAATTGAATGTTTGTGCAATGGCATTATTCATTGATTTTAGCCATTGAAAACCATCCTGTTACTCATATACCAGAAACGGTTGAAGGTATTGGCTGAACGCAAACAGATAGCAGCTCACCCTTTTAAATCTTCTTTAGCATGCTAAAAGGAGCAGGAAAAAGCAAAAAATTTCAGAAATCCACCTTTCCAAGCAGAGAAATGACTGTTTGTGCAATGACATTATTCATTGATTTTAGCCATTGAAAACCATCCTGTAACTTATATTCTAGAAATGGTTTAAGGTTTTGGATGAACACAAAAAGATAGGAGGCCACCCTCTTTGAATCTTCTTTAGCATGATAAAAAGAGCATGAAAAAGCAAAAAATTTCAGAATTCCACCTATCAAAGCAAAGAAATGACTGTTTGTGCAATGACATTATTCATTGATTTTAGCCATTGAAAACCGTCCGGTCACTCATATACCAGAAATGGTTGAAGGTATTGGCTGAACGCAAACAGATAGCAGCTCACCCGCTTTGAATCTTCTTTAACATGCTAAAAGTAGCAGGAAAAAACAAAATATTTCAGATTTCCGCCTTTAAAAGCAGAGAAATGACAGTTTGCGCAATGATACTATTCATTGATTTTAGCCATTGAAAAACATCCTGTTACTCATAAACCAGAAATGGTTCAAGGTGTTGGCTGAACGCAAATAGACAGCAACCTACCCCCTTTGAATCTTCTTTAGCATGCTAAAAGGAGCAGTAAAAAGCAAAATAATTTCAGAATTCCACCTTTCCAAGCAGAGAAATGACTGTTTGTGCAATGACATTTTTCATTGATTTTAGCCATTGAAAACCGTCCTGTTAGTCATATACCAGAAATGGTTGAAGGTACTGGCTGAACACAAAAAGATAGCAGACCACCCTCTTAGAATCTTCTTTAGCATGATAAAAAGAGCAGAAAAAACAAAAAATTTCAGATTTCCACCTTTCAAAGCAAAGAAATGACTTTCCGCAATGACATTATTCATTGATTTTAGCATTTAAAAAACATCCTGTTACTCATATACCAGTATTGGTTGAAGGTATTGGCTGAAATCAAACAGATAGCAGCTCACCCTCTTTGAATCTTCTTTAGCATGCTAAAAGGAGCAGAAAAAAGCAAAAAATTTCAGAATTACACCTTCCAAGGAGAGAAATGACTGTTTGTGCATTGACATTATTCATTGATTTTAGCCATTGAAAACCATCCTGTTACTTATATACCAGAAATGGTTGAAGGTATTGGCTGAATGCAAACTGATAGCAGCTCCCCCTCTTTGAAACTTTTTAGCATGCTAAAAGGAGCAGGAAAAAGCAAAACATTTCAGAATTCCACCTTTCCAAATAGAGAATTGACTGTTTGTGCAATGACATTATTCATTGATTTTAGCAAATGAAAAACGTGCTGTTACTCATACAGCAGAAATGGTTGAAGCTATTGGCTGAACACAAACAGGTAGCAGCTCACCCTCTTTGAATCTTCTTTAGCATGCTAATAGGAGCAGGAAAAAGCAAAAAAAATTCAGAATTCCACCTTTCCAAGCAGAGAAATGACTGTGCACTGACATTATTCAATGATTTTAGCCATTGAAAAATGTCCTCTTACTCATATACCTGAATTGGTTGAAGGTATTGGCTGAACGCAACAAGATATCAGCTCACCCTCTTTGAATCTTCTTTAGCATGCTAATAGGAGCAGGAAAAAGCAAAAAAATTTCAGATTTCCACCTTTTCAAGCAGAGAATTGACTGTTTGTGCAATGACATTATTCATTGATTTTAGCCATTGAAAACCATCCTGTTACTCATGTACCAGAATATGTTGAGGGTATTGGCAGAAGTAAAACAGATAGCAGCTCACCCTCTTTGAATCTTCTTTAGCATGCTAAAAGGAGCAGGAAAAAGCAAAAAATTCCAGAATTTCACCTTTCAAAGCAGATAAATGACTGTTTGTGCAATGACATTATTCATTGATTTTAGCAAATGAAAAATGTGATGTTACTCATACAGCAGAAATGGTTGAAGCTATTGGCTGAACACAAACAGGTAGCAGCTCAACCTCTTTGAATCTTCTTTAGCATGCTAATAGGAGCAGGAAAAAGCAAAAACAATTCAGAATTCCACCTTTCCAAGCAGAGAAATGACTGTGCACTGACATTATTCATTGATTTTAGCCATTGAAAAATGTCCTGTTACTCATATACCTGAATTGGTTGAAGGTATTGGCTGAACGCAACAAGATAGCAGCTCACCCTCTTTGAATCTTCTTTAGCATGCTAATAGGAGCAGGAAAAAGCAAAAAAATTTCAGATTTCCACCTTTTCAAGCAGAGAATTGACTGTTTGTGCAATGACATTATTCATTGATTTTAGCCATTGAAGACCATCCTGTTACTCATATACCAGAAACGGGTGAAGGAATTGGCTGAATGCAAAGAGATAGCAGCTCACCCTTTTGAATCTTCTTTAGCATGCTAAAAGGAGCAGGAAAAAGCAAAAATGTTCAGAAATCCACCTTTCCAAGCAGAGAAATGACTGTTTGTGCCATGACATTATTTATTGATTTTAGCCATTGAAAACCGTCCTGTTACTCATATATCAGAAATGGTTGAAGGTATTGGCTGAACGCAAACAGATAGTAGCTCACCCTCTTTGAATCTTCTTTAGCATGCCAAAAGCAGCAGGAAAAAGCAAAAAATTTCAGATTTCCACCTATCCAAGCAGAGAAATGACTGTTTGTGCAATGACATTATTCATTGATTTTAGCCATTGAAAACCATTCTGTTACTCATATACCTGAAACAATTGAAGGTATTCGCTGAACGCAAACAGATAGCAGCTCACCCTTTTGAATCTTCTTTAGCATGCTAAAAGGACCAGGAAAAAGCAAAAAATTTCAGAAATCCACCTTTCCAAGCAGAGAAATGACTGTTTGTGCAATGACATTATTCATTGATTTTAGCCATTGAAAACCATCCTGTAACTCATATACTAGAAATGGTTGAAGGTTTTGGATGAACACAAAAAGATAGCAGGCCACCCTCCTTGAATCTTCTTTAGCATGAAAAAAAAAGCAGGAAAAAGCAAAAAATTTCAGAATTCCACCTTTCAAAGCAAAGAAATGACTGTTTGTGCAATGACATTATTCATTGATTTTAGCCATTGAAAAAGGTCCTGTTACTCATACACCAGAATTGTTTGAAGGTATTGGCTGAACTCAAACAGATAGCAGCTCACCTTCTTTGAATCTTCTTTAGCATGCTAAAAGGAGCAGGAAAAAGCAAAAAATTTTAGAAATCCACCTTTCCAAGCAGAGAAACGACTGTTTGTGCATTGACATTATTCATTGATTTTGGCCTTTGAAAACCGTCCTGTTACTCATGTACCAGAAATGGTTGAAGGTATTGGCTGAACACAAAGAGATAGGAGGCCACAATCTTTGAATCTTCTTTAGCATGATAAAAAGAGCAGGAAAAAGCAAAAAATTTCAGAATTCCACCTTTCAAAGCAAAGAAATGACTGTTTGTGTATTGACATTATTCATTGATTTTAGCCATTGAAAACCGTCCTGTTACTCATATACCAGAATTGGTTGAAGGTATTGGCTTTACTCAAACAGATAGCAGCTCACCCTCTTTGAATCTTCTTTAGCATGCTAAAAGGAGCAGGAAAAAGCAAAAAAATTCAGAATAACACCTTTCCAAGCAGAGAAATGACTGTTTGTGCAATGACATTATTCATTGATTTTAGCCATTGAAAACCGTCCTGTTACTCATATACCAGAAGTGTTTAAAACTATTGGCTGAACGCAAACAGAGAGCAGCTCACCCTCTTTGAATCATCTTTAGCATGCTAAAACGAGGAGGAAAAAACAAAAAATTTCAGAATTCCACCATTCAAAGCAGAGGAATGACTGTTTGTGCAATGACATTATTCATTGATTTTAGTCATTGAAAAACGTCCTGTTACTCATATACCAGAAATGGTTGAGCGTATAGGGTGAGCACAAAAAGATAGGAGGCCACCCTCTTTGAATCGTCTTTAACATGATAAAAAGAGCAGGAAAAAGCAAAAAATTTCAGAATTCCACCTTTCAAAGCAAAGAAATGACTGATTGTGCAATGACATTATTCATTGATTTTAGCCATTAAAAAACGTCCTGTTACTCATGTACCAGAATTGGTTGAGGGTATTGGCAGAACTAAAACAGATAGCAGCTCATCCTCTTTGAATCTTCTTTAGCATGCTAAAAGGAGCAGGAAAAAGCAAAAAATTCCAGAATTTCACCTTTCAAAGCAGATAAATGACTGTTTGTGCAATGACATTATTCATTGATTTTAACAAATGAAAAATGTGCTGTTACTCATACAGCAGAAATGGTTGAAGGTATTGGCTGAACACTAACAGGTAGCAGCTCACCCTCTTTGAATCTTATTTAGCATGCTAATAGGAGCAGGAAAAAGCAAAAAAATTTCAGAATTCCACCTTTCCAAGCAGAGAAATGACTGTTTGTGCACTGACATTATTCATTGATTTTAGCCATTGAAAAACGTACTGTTACTCATATAAATGAATTGGTTGAAGGTATTGACTGAACGCAAAAGATAGCAGCTCACCCTCTTTGAATCTTCTTTAGCATGCTAATAGGAGCAGGAAAAAGCAAAAAAATT
This sequence comes from Phyllobates terribilis, assembly GCF_046119375.1. Taxonomy (NCBI): domain Eukaryota; kingdom Metazoa; phylum Chordata; class Amphibia; order Anura; family Dendrobatidae; genus Phyllobates; species Phyllobates terribilis. The sequence continues at coordinate 4,327,041 of NW_027362771.1, read as the reverse complement.
TCAGATATCCACATTTTCAAGCAGAGAAATGACTGCGCAATGACATTATTCATTGATTTTAGACATTGAAAACCGTCCTGTTACTCATATATCAGAAATGGTTGAAGGTATTGGCTGAACGCAAACAGACAGCAGCTCACCCTCTTTGAATCTTCTTTAGAATGGTGAAAAGAGCAGGAAAAAGCAAAAAATTTCAGAATTCCAACTTTCCAAGCAGAGAAATGACTGTTTGTATAATGACATTATTCATTCAATTTAGCCATTGAATACCGTGATTTTTCTCATATACCAGAAATAGTTTTAAGGTATTGGCTGAACGCAAACAGAGAGCAGCTCACCCTCTTTGAATCTTTTTAGCATGCTAAAATGAGCAGAAAAAAGCAAAACATTTCAGAATTCCACATTTCCAAGCAGAGAATTGACTGTTTGTGCAATGACATTATTCAATCATTTTAGCCATTGAAAACCGTCCTGTTACTCATATACCAGAAATGGTTGAAGGTATTGGCTTAGCGCAAACAGATAGCAGCTCACCCTCCTTGAATCTTATTTAGCATGGTAAAAGGAGCAGGAAAAAGCAAAAAATTTCAGAATTCCACCTTTCAAAGCAGAGAAATGACTGTTTGTGCAATGACATTATTCATTGATTTTAGCCATTGAAAAACATCCTGTTACTCATATACAAGAAATGGTTGAAGGTGTTTGCTGAACACAAACACATATCAGCTCACCGTCTTTGAATTTTCTTTAGCATGCTAAAAGGAGCAGAAAAAAGCAAAAAATTTCAGAATTCCAACTTTCCAAACAGAGAAATGACTGTTTGTGTATTGACATTATTCATTCAATTTAGCCATTGAATACCGTGATTTTTCTCATATACCAGAAATGGAGTTAAGGTATTGGCTGAACGCAAACAGAGAGTAGCTCACCCTCCTTGAATCTTCTTAGCATGCTAAAATGAGCAGGAAAAAGCAAAACATTTCAGAATTCCACCTTTCCAAGCAGAGAATTGACTGTTTGTGCAATGACATTATTCAATCATTTTAGCCATTGAAAACCGTCTTGTCACTCATATACCAGAAATGGTTGAAGGTATTGGATGAACGCAAAAAGATAGCAGCTCACCCTCTTTGAATCTTCTTTAGAATGGTAAAAGGAGCAGGAAAAAGCAAAAAAATTAAGAATTCCACCTTTCCAAGCAGAGAAATGACTGTTTGTGTAATGACATTATTCATTCAATTTAGCCATTCAATACCGTGATTTTTCTCATATACCAGAAATGGTTTTAAGGTATTGGCTGAAAACAAACAGAAAGCAGCTCACTCTCTTTGAATCTTCTTTAGCATGCTAAAAGTAGAAGGAAAAATCAAAACTTTCAGATTTCCACGTTTAAAAGCAGAGAAATGACAGTTTGTGAAATGACATTTTTCATTGATTTTAGCCATTGAAAAACATCCTGTTACTGATATACCAGAAATGATTGAAGGTATTGGCTGAACGCAAACGGATAGTAGCACACCCTCTTTGAATCATCTTTAGCATGCTAAAAGGAGCAGGAAAAAGAAAAAAATTCAGAATTTCACCTTTCCAAGCAGAGAAATGACTGCTTGTGCAATGACATTATTCATTGATTTTAGACATTGAAAACCGTCCTGTTACTCATATACCAGAAATGGATGAAGGTATCGGCTGAATGCAAACAGATAGCAGCTCCCCCTCTTTGAATCTTCTTTAGCATGCTAAAAGGAGCAGGAAAAAGCAAAACATTTCAGAATTCCACTTTTCCAAGCAGAGAATTGACTGTTTGTGCAATGACATCATTCATTGATTTTAGACATTGAAAACAGTCCTGTTTCTCATATAGCAGAAATGGTTGAACGTATTGGCTGAATGCAAACAGAGGGCAGCTCACCCTCTTTGAATCTTCTTAGCATGCTAAAAGGAGCAGGAAAAAGCAAACCATTTCAGAATTCCACCTTTCCAAGCAGAAAATTGACTGTTTGTGCAATGACATTACTCATTCATTTTAGCCATTGAAAACCGTCCTGTTACTCATATACCAGAAATGGTTTTAAGGTATTGGTTGAACGCAAACAGATAGCAGCTCCCCCTCTTTGAATCTTCTTTAGCATGCTAAAAGTAGCAGGAAAAACCAAAAATTTCAGATTTCCACATTTAAAAGCAGAGAAATTACTGTTTGTGAAATGACATTATTCATTGATTTTAGGCATTGAAAAACATCCTGTTACTCATATACCAGAAATGATTGAAGGTATTGGCTGAATGCAAACAGATTGCAGCTCCCCCTCTTTGAATCTTCTTTAGCATGCTAAAAGGAGCAGGAAAAAGCAAAACATTTCAGAATTCCACCTTTCCAAGCAGAGAAATGACTGTTTGTGTAATGACATTATTCATTAATTTTAGCCATTGAAAAACGTCCTTTTACTCATATACCATTAATGGTTGAAGGTATTGGCTGAATGCAAACAGATAGCAGCTCCCCCTCTTTGAATTTTCTTTAGCATGCTAAAAGAAGCAGGAAAACGCAAACAATTTCAGAATTCCACCTTTCAAAGCAGAGAAATGACTGTTTGTGCAATGACATTATTCATTGATTTTAGCCGTTGAAAAACATCCTGTTACTCATATACAAGAAATGGTTGAAGGTATTTGCTGAACACAAACAGATAGCAGCTCACCCTCTTTGAATCTTCTTTAGCATGCTAAAAGGAGCAGGAAAAAGCAAAAAATTTCAGAATTCCACCTTTCCAAGCAGAGAAATGACTGTTTGTGCAATAACATTATTCATTCAATTTAGCCATTGAATACAGTGATTTTTCTCATATACCAGAAATGGTTTTAAGGTATTGGCTGAACGCAAACAGATAGCAGCTCACCCTCTTTGAATCTTCTTTAGCATGTAAAAGTAGCAGGAAAAAACAAAAATGTCATATTTCCACCTTTAAAAGCAGAGAAATGACTGTTTGTGCAATGACATTATTCATTGATTTTAACCATTGAAAAACATCCTGTTACTCATGTACCAGAAATGGTTGAAGGAATTGGCTGAATGCAAACAGATAGCAGCTCCTCCTCTTTGAATCTTCTTATCATGCTAAAAGGAGCATGAAAAATCAAAACATTTCAGATTTCCACCTTTCCAAGGAGCGAATTGATTGTTTGTGCAATGACATTATTCATTCATTTTAGCCATTGAAAACCGTCCTGTTACTCATATACCAGAAATGGTTGAAGGTATTGGCTGAGCACAAACAGATAGCAGCTCACCCTCTTTGAATCCTATTTAGCATGGTAAAAGGAGCAGGAAAAAGCAAAAAATTTCAGAATTCCACCTTTCAAAGCAGAGAAATTACTGTTTGTGCAATGACATTATTCATTGATTTTAGCAAATAAAAAACGTGCTGTTACTCATACAGCAGAAATGGTTGAAGGTATAGGCTGAACACAAACAGGTAGCAGCTCACCCTCTTTGAATCTTCTTTAGCATGCTAATAGGCTAATAGGAGCAGGAAAGAGCAAAAAAAAATCAGAATTCCACCTTTCCAAGCAGAGAAATGACTGTTTGTGCACTGACATTATTCATTAATTTTAGCCATTGAAAAACATCCTGTTACTCATATACCTGAATTGGTTGAAGGTATTGGCTGAACGCAAAAAGATAGCAGCTCACCCTCTTTGAATCTTCTTTAACATGCTAATAGGAGAAGGAAAAAGCAAAAAAAAATCAGATTTCCACCTTTTCAAGCAGAGAAATGACTGTGCAATGACATTATTCATTGATTTTAGCCATTGAAAACCGTCCTGTTACTCTTATGCCAGAAACGGTTGAAGGTATTGGCTGAATGCAAACAGCAGCTCCCCCTCTTTGAATATTCTTTAGCATGCTAAAAGGAGCAGTAAAAAGCAATACATTTCAGAATTCCACCTTTCCAAGCAGAGAATTGACTGTTTGTGCAATGACATTGTTCATTCATTTTAGCCATTGAAGACCGTCTTGTTACTCATATACCAGAAATGATTGAAGGTATTGGCTGAACGCAAACAGATAGCAGCTCACCCTCTTTGAATCTTCTTTAGAATGGTAAAAAGAGCAGGAAAAACCAAAAAATTTCAGAATTCCAACTTTCAAAGCAGAGAAATGACTGTTTGTGTAATGACATTATTCATTCAATTTAGCCATTCAATACCGTGATTTTTCTCATATACCAGAAATGTTTTTAAGGTATTGGCTGAACGCAAACAGAGAGCAGCTCACCCTCTTTGAATCTTCTTTAGCATGCTAAAAATAGCAGGAAAAAACATAAAATTTCAGATTTCCACATTTAAAAGCAGAGAAATGACTGTTTGTGCAATGACATTATTCATTGATTTTAGCCATTGAAAAACCTCCTGTTACTCATATACCAGAAATGGTTGAAGGCATTGGCTGAATGCGAACGGATAGCAGCTCCCTCTCTTTGAATCTTCCTTAACATGCTAAAAGGAGCAGAAAAAAGCAAAACATTTCAGAATTCCACCTTTCCAAGCAGAGAAATGACTGTTTGTGCAATGACAATTGTGATGTAGCAGACATCCCTTTAATGGTTCAGTGTGTTTGAATGTCCATGTACCATCCCCTTTAATTGACTGGTCACATGACCGTGACATCACACAGGTCCTTATGCACACAGAGGGTGTGTACACATGACTCTGACATCAGTTAAGGTCCTATCTGTGGATATGTGCATGTGTGCTGCAAGATATAACAACCCTGTGTGTTCCTGTGTGGGTGTGTTCCGCTATGTAGGAGTTCCTATGTGTTGGGAGCTCCTGTGTGGGCACCGTGTGAGAGGCACAAGGCTGTTCCCTGTGTGTAGGGGGAGCACCGCTCCTGTGAGGCCTGGTGAGGCCTGGTAGACTCCGGTGGAGATGAAGCCTGGATCCCTTTGAGAGTGTGGGATGCCAGTAAGCCTCGAAGTGCCACACAAGCATCCTGAAAGGTGAAGCCTGGATATGAGTAGTATGCCAGTAAGCCTTAAAGGGAGTGATGGCTGGAATGAGGCTGTTCCCAGTGTGTGTGGGGAACACCGCTCGTGTGAGGCTTGGTGAGGCCTGGTGGACTCTGGTGGAGGTGAAGCCTGGATCCCTCTCTGAGAGTGTGTGGGATGCCAGTAAGCCTCGGAGTGCCACACAAGCATCCTGGTGGGTGAAGCCTGGGTATGTGAAATACGCCAGTAAGCCTTAAAGGGTGGAGGGCTGGAGACCACGTGTGGTCAAGTCTTAGAGTCACAGTGGCGGCGGACTAAAAGCAGCTGAAAGCCGATAAAGGTAATACTCTTTATGTTATGGACATTTTCATAGACATTGTTTTATTACCTTGCGGGAGGCTGTAATTGGAGCCAAGTGGGCCGGTCTGCTACTTGGGCTTGTGGACATGTTGTATGTGAAATATGGTTTATGGAGATGTAATAAACTGTGGATGGTGAAAAACGGCAAAGTAGTTGCTGGTGTGCAGTGATTGACGCAGCAAAGCGAGTATCCCCCAGGATAACAAGTAGCACTGCCTTACATGCAGGACGCTTGTGTGGCACTCCGAGGCTTACTGGCATCCCACACACTCTCACAGAGGGATCCAGGCTTCACCTCCACCGGAATCCACCAGGCCTCACCAAGCCTCACACGAGCGGTGTTCCCCACACACACAGGGAACAGCCTCGTTCCAGCCATCACTCCCTTTAAGGCTTACTGGCATACTACTCATATCCAGGCTTCACCTTTCAGGATGCTTGTGTGGCACTCCGAGGCTTACTTGCATCCCACACTCTCAAAGGGATCCAGGCTTCACCTCCACCGGAGTCCACCAGGCCTCACCAGGCCTCACAGGAGCGGTGTTCCCCCTACACATAGGGAACAGCCTCGTGCCTCTCACACGGTGCCCACACAGGAGCTCTCAACACATAGGAACTCCTACACACCGGAACACACCCACACAGGAACACACAGGGTTTTTATATCTTGCAGCACACATGCACATATCCACAGATAGGACCTTAACTGATGTCAGAGTCATGTGTCCACACCCTCTGTGTGCATAAGGACCTGTGTGATGTCACGGTCATGTGACCAGTCAATTAAAGGGGAAGGTACATGGACATTCAAACACACTGAACCATTAAAGGGATGTCTGCTACATCACACAATATTCATTGATTTTAGCCATTGAAAAACGTTCTGTTACTCATACACCACAAATGGTTGAAGGTATTGGCTAAATGTAAACAGATAGCAGCTCAGCCTCTTTGAATCTTCTTTAGCATGCTAATAGGAGCAGGAAAAAGAAAAAAAAATTCAGAATTCCACCTTTCCAAGCAGAGAAATGACTGTTTGTGCAATGATATTATTAATTGATTTTAGCCACTGAAAACCGTCCTGTTACTCATATACCAGAAATGGTTGAAGGTATTAGTTGAACGCAAACACATAGCAGCTCACCCTCTTTGAATCTTCCTTAGCATGCTAAAAAGAGAAGGAAAAAGCAAAACATTTCAGAATTCCACCTTTCAAAGCAGAGAAATGACTGATTGTGCAATGACATTATTCATTGATTTTAGCCATTGAAAACCATCCTGTAACTCATATACTAGAAATGGTTGAAGGTTTTGGATGAACACAAAAAGATAGCAGGCCACCCTCCTTGAATCTTCTTTAGCATGAAAAAAAAAGCAGGAAAAAGCAAAAAATTTCAGAATTCCACCTTTCAAAGCAAAGAAATGACTGTTTGTGCAATGACATTATTCATTGATTTTAGCCATTGAAAAAGGTCCTGTTACTCATACACCAGAATTGTTTGAAGGTATTGGCTGAACTCAAACAGATAGCAGCTCACCTTCTTTGAATCTTCTTTAGCATGCTAAAAGGAGCAGGAAAAAGCAAAAAATTTTAGAAATCCACCTTTCCAAGCAGAGAAACGACTGTTTGTGCATTGACATTATTCATTGATTTTGGCCATTGAAAACCGTCCTGTTACTCATGTACCAGAAATGGTTGACGGTATTGGCTGAACGCAAACTGATAGCAGCTCACCCTCTTTGCATCTTCTTTAGCAATCTAAAAGGAGGAGGAAAAACCAAAAAATTTCAGAATTCCACCATTCAAAGCAGAGGAATGACTGTTTGTGCACTGACATTATGCATTGATTTTAGCCTTTGAAAAACGTCCTGTTGCTCATATACCAGAAATGGTTGAAGGTATTGGCTGAACACAAAGAGATAGGAGGCCACAATCTTTGAATCTTCTTTAGCATGATAAAAAGAGCAGGAAAAAGCAAAAAATTTCAGAATTCCACCTTTCAAAGCAAAGAAATGACTGTTTGTGTATTGACATTATTCATTGATTTTAGCCATTGAAAACCGTCCTGTTACTCATATACCAGAATTGGTTGAAGGTATTGGCTTTACTCAAACAGATAGCAGCTCACCCTCTTTGAATCTTCTTTAGCATGCTAAAAGGAGCAGGAAAAAGCAAAAAAATTCAGAATAACACCTTTCCAAGCAGAGAAATGACTGTTTGTGCAATGACATTATTCATTGATTTTAGCCATTGAAAACCGTCCTGTTACTCATATACCAGAAGTGTTTAAAACTATTGGCTGAACGCAAACAGAGAGCAGCTCACCCTCTTTGAATCATCTTTAGCATGCTAAAACGAGGAGGAAAAAACAAAAAATTTCAGAATTCCACCATTCAAAGCAGAGGAATGACTGTTTGTGCAATGACATTATTCATTGATTTTAGTCATTGAAAAACGTCCTGTTACTCATATACCAGAAATGGTTGAGCGTATAGGGTGAGCACAAAAAGATAGGAGGCCACCCTCTTTGAATCGTCTTTAACATGATAAAAAGATCAGGAAAAAGCAAAAAATTTCAGAATTCCACCTTTCAAAGCAAAGAAATGACTGTTTGTGCAATGACATTATTCATTGATTTTAGCCATTAAAAAACGTCCTGTTACTCATGTACCAGAATTGGTTGAGGGTATTGGCAGAACTAAAACAGATAGCAGCTCATCCTCTTTGAATCTTCTTTAGCATGCTAAAAGGAGCAGGAAAAAGCAAAAAATTCCAGAATTTCACCTTTCAAAGCAGATAAATGACTGTTTGTGCAATGACATTATTCATTGATTTTAGCAAATGAAAAATGTGCTGTTACTCATACAGCAGAAATGGTTGAAGGTATTGGCTGAACACTAACAGGTAGCAGCTCACCCTCTTTGAATCTTATTTAGCATGCTAATAGGAGCAGGAAAAAGCAAAAAAATTTCAGAATTCCACCTTTCCAAGCAGAGAAATGACTGTTTGTGCACTGACATTATTCATTGATTTTAGCCATTGAAAAACGTCCTGTTACTCATATAAATGAATTGGTTGAAGGTATTGACTGAACGCAAAAGATAGCAGCTCACCCTCTTTGAATCTTCTTTAGCATGCTAATAGGAGCAGGAAAAAGCAAAAAAAATTCAGATATCCACATTTTCAAGCAGAGAAATGACTGCGCAATGACATTATTCATTGATTTTAGACATTGAAAACCGTCCTGTTACTCATATATCAGAAATGGTTGAAGGTATTGGCTGAACGCAAACAGACAGCAGCTCACCCTCTTTGAATCTTCTTTAGAATGGTGAAAAGAGCAGGAAAAAGCAAAAAATTTCAGAATTCCAACTTTCCAAGCAGAGAAATGACTGTTTGTATAATGACATTATTCATTCAATTTAGCCATTGAATACCGTGATTTTTCTCATATACCAGAAATAGTTTTAAGGTATTGGCTGAACGCAAACAGAGAGCAGCTCACCCTCTTTGAATCTTCTTAGCATGCTAAAATGAGCAGGAAAAAGCAAAACATTTCAGAATTCCACATTTCCAAGCAGAGAATTGACTGTTTGTGCAATGACATTATTCAATCATTTTAGCCATTGAAAACCGTCCTGTTACTCATATACCAGAAATGGTTGAAGGTATTGGCTTAGCGCAAACAGATAGCAGCTCACCCTCCTTGAATCTTATTTAGCATGGTAAAAGGAGCAGGAAAAAGCAAAAAATTTCAGAATTCCACCTTTCAAAGCAGAGAAATGACTGTTTGTGCAATGACATTATTCATTGATTTTAGCCATTGAAAAACATCCTGTTACTCATATACAAGAAATGGTTGAAGGTGTTTGCTGAACACAAACACATATCAGCTCACCGTCTTTGAATTTTCTTTAGCATGCTAAAAGGAGCAGAAAAAAGCAAAAAATTTCAGAATTCCAACTTTCCAAACAGAGAAATGACTGTTTGTGTATTGACATTATTCATTCAATTTAGCCATTGAATACCGTGATTTTTCTCATATACCAGAAATGGAGTTAAGGTATTGGCTGAACGCAAACAGAGAGTAGCTCACCCTCCTTGAATCTTCTTAGCATGCTAAAATGAGCAGGAAAAAGCAAAACATTTCAGAATTCCACCTTTCCAAGCAGAGAATTGACTGTTTGTGCAATGACATTATTCAATTATTTTAGCCATTGAAAACCGTCTTGTCACTCATATACCAGAAATGGTTGAAGGTATTGGATGAACGCAAAAAGATAGCAGCTCACCCTCTTTGAATCTTCTTTAGAATGGTAAAAGGAGCAGGAAAAAGCAAAAAAATTAAGAATTCCACCTTTCCAAGCAGAGAAATGACTGTTTGTGTAATGACAATATTCATTCAATTTAGCCATTCAATACCGTGATTTTTCTCATATACCAGAAATGGTTTTAAGGTATTGGCTGAAAACAAACAGAAAGCAGCTCACTCTCTTTGAATCTTCTTTAGCATGCTAAAAGTAGCAGGAAAAATCAAAACTTTCAGATTTCCACGTTTAAAAGCAGAGAAATGACAGTTTGTGAAATGACATTTTTCATTGATTTTAGCCATTGAAAAACATCCTGTTACTGATATACCAGAAATGATTGAAGGTATTGGCTGAACGCAAACGGATAGTAGCACACCCTCTTTGAATCATCTTTAGCATGCTAAAAGGAGCAGGAAAAAGAAAAAAATTCAGAATTTCACCTTTCCAAGCAGAGAAATGACTGCTTGTGCAATGACATTATTCATTGATTTTAGACATTGAAAACCGTCCTGTTACTCATATACCAGAAATGGATGAAGGTATCGGCTGAATGCAAACAGATAGCAGCTCCCCTCTTTCAATCTTCTTTAGCATGCTAAAAGGAGCAGGAAAAAGCAAAACATTTCAGAATTCCACTTTTCCAAGCAGAGAATTGACTGTTTGTGCAATGACATCATTCATTGATTTTAGACATTGAAAACAGTCCTGTTTCTCATATAGCAGAAATGGTTGAACGTATTGGCTGAATGCAAACAGAGGGCAGCTCACCCTCTTTGAATCTTCTTAGCATGCTAAAAGGAGCAGGAAAAAGCAAACCATTTCAGAATTCCACCTTTCCAAGCAGAAAATTGACTGTTTGTGCAATGACATTACTCATTCATTTTAGCCATTGAAAACCGTCCTGTTACTCATATACCAGAAATGGTTTTAAGGTATTGGTTGAACGCAAACAGATAGCAGCTCCCCCTCTTTGAATCTTCTTTAGCATGCTAAAAGTAGCAGGAAAAACCAAAAATTTCAGATTTCCACATTTAAAAGCAGAGAAATTACTGTTTGTGAAATGACATTATTCATTGATTTTAGGCATTGAAAAACATCCTGTTACTCATATACCAGAAATGATTGAAGGTATTGGCTGAAAGCAAACAGATAGCAGCTCCCCCTCTTTGAATCTTCTTTAGCATGCTAAAAGGAGCAGGAAAAAGCAAAACATTTCAGAATTCCACCTTTCCAAGCAGAGAAATGACTGTTTGTGTAATGACATTATTCATTGATTTTAGGCATTGAAAAACGTCCTTTTACTCATATACCATTAATGGTTGAAGGTATTGGCTGAATGCAAACAGATAGCAGCTCCCCCTCTTTGAATTTTCTTTAGCATGCTAAAAGAAGCAGGAAAACGCAAACAATTTCAGAATTCCACCTTTCAAAGCAGAGAAATGACTGTTTGTGTAATGACATTATTCATTGATTTTAGCCGTTGAAAAACATCCTGTTACTCATATACAAGAAATGGTTGAAGGTATTTGCTGAACACAAACAGATAGCAGCTCACCCTCTTTGAATCTTCTTTAGCATGCTAAAAGGAGCAGGAAAAAGCAAAAAATTTCAGAATTCCACCTTTCCAAGCAGAGAAATGACTGTTTGTGCAATAACATTATTCATTCAATTTAGCCATTGAATACAGTGATTTTTCTCATATACCAGAAATGGTTTTAAGGTATTGGCTGAACGCAAACAGATAGCAGCTCACCCTCTTTGAATCTTCTTTAGCATGTAAAAGTAGCAGGAAAAAACAAAAATGTCATATTTCCACCTTTAAAAGCAGAGAAATGACTGTTTGTGCAATGACATTATTCATTGATTTTAACCATTGAAAAACATCCTGTTACTCATATACCAGAAATGGTTGAAGGAATTGGCTGAATGCAAACAGATAGCAGCTCCTCCTCTTTGAATCTTCTTATCATGCTAAAAGGAGCATGAAAAATCAAAACATTTCAGATTTCCACCTTTCCAAGGAGCGAATTGATTGTTTGTGCAATGACATTATTCATTCATTTTAGCCATTGAAAACCGTCCTGTTACTCATATACCAGAAATGGTTGAAGGTATTGGCTGAGCACAAACAGATAGCAGCTCACCCTCTTTGAATCTTATTTAGCATGGTAAAAGGAGCAGGAAAAAGCAAAAAATTTCAGAATTCCACCTTTCAAAGCAGAGAAATTACTGTTTGTGCAATGACATTATTCATTGATTTTAGCAAATAAAAAACGTGCTGTTACTCATACAGCAGAAATGGTTGAAGGTATAGGCTGAACACAAACAGGTAGCAGCTCACCCTCTTTGAATCTTCTTTAGCATGCTAATAGGCTAATAGGAGCAGGAAAGAGCAAAAAAACTTCAGAATTCCACCTTTCCAAACAGAGTAATGACTGTTTGTGCACTGACATTATTCATTAATTTTAGCCATTGAAAAACATCCTGTTACTCATATACCTGAATTGGTTGAAGGTATTGGCTGAACGCAAAAAGATAGCAGCTCACCCTCTTTGAATCTTCTTTAACATGCTAATAGGAGAAGGAAAAAGCAAAAAAAAATCAGATTTCCACCTTTTCAAGCAGAGAAATGACTGTGCAATGACATTATTCATTGATTTTAGCCATTGAAAACCGTCCTGTTACTCTTATGCCAGAAACGGTTGAAGGTATTGGCTGAATGCAAACAGCAGCTCCCCCTCTTTGAATATTCTTTAGCATGCTAAAAGGAGCAGTAAAAAGCAAAACATTTCAGAATTCCACCTTTCCAAGCAGAGAATTGACTGTTTGTGCAATGAAATTGTTCATTCATTTTAGCCATTGAAGACCGTCTTGTTACTCATATACCAGAAATGATTGAAGGTATTGGCTGAACGCAAACAGATAGCAGCTCACCCTCTTTGAATCTTCTTTAGAATGGTGAAAAGAGCAGGAAAAACCAAAAAATTTCAGAATTCCAACTTTCAAAGCAGAGAAATGACTGTTTGTGTAATGACATTATTCATTCAATTTAGCCATTCAATACCGTGATTTTTCTCATATACCAGAAATGTTTTTAAGGTATTGGCTGAACGCAAACAGAGAGCAGCTCACCCTCTTTGAATCTTCTTTAGCATGCTAAAAGTAGCAGGAAAAAACATAAAATTTCAGATTTCCACATTTAAAAGCAGAGAAATGACTGTTTGTGCAATGACATTATTCATTGATTTTAGCCATTGAAAAACCTCCTGTTACTCATATACCAGAAATGGTTGAAGGCATTGGCTGAATGCGAACGGATAGCAGCTCCCTCTCTTTGAATCTTCCTTAACATGCTAAAAGGAGCAGAAAAAAGCAAAACATTTCAGAATTCCACCTTTCCAAGCAGAGAAATGACTGTTTGTGCAATGACAATTGTGATGTAGCAGACATCCCTTTAATGGTTCAGTGTGTTTGAATGTCCATGTACCATCCCCTTTAATTGACTGGTCACATGACCGTGACATCACACAGGTCCTTATGCACACAGAGGGTGTGTACACATGACTCTGACATCAGTTAAGGTCCTATCTGTGGATATGTGCATGTGTGCTGCAAGATATAACAACCCTGTGTGTTCCTGTGTGGGTGTGTTCCGCTATGTAGGAGTTCCTATGTGTTGGGAGCTCCTGTGTGGGCACCGTGTGAGAGGCACAAGGCTGTTCCCTGTGTGTAGGGGGAGCACCGCTCCTGTGAGGCCTGGTGAGGCCTGGTAGACTCCGGTGGAGATGAAGCCTGGATCCCTTTGAGAGTGTGGGATGCCAGTAAGCCTCGAAGTGCCACACAAGCATCCTGAAAGGTGAAGCCTGGATATGAGTAGTATGCCAGTAAGCCTTAAAGGGAGTGACGGCTGGAATGAGGCTGTTCCCAGTGTGTGTGGGGAACACCGCTCGTGTGAGGCTTGGTGAGGCCTGGTGGACTCTGGTGGAGGTGAAGCCTGGATCCCTCTCTGAGAGTGTGTGGGATGCCAGTAAGCCTCGGAGTGCCACACAAGCATCCTGGTGGGTGAAGCCTGGGTATGTGAAATACGCCAGTAAGCCTTAAAGGGTGGAGGGCTGGAGACCACGTGTGGTCAAGTCTTAGAGCCACAGTGGCGGCGGACTAAAAGCAGCTGAAAGCCGATAAAGGTAATACTCTTTATGTTATGGACATTTTCATAGACATTGTTTTATTACCTTGCGGGAGGCTGTAATTGGAGCCAAGTGGGCCGGTCTGCTACTTGGGCTTGTGGACATGTTGTATGTGAAATACGGTTTATGGAGATGTAATAAACTGTGGATGGTGAAAAACGGCAAAGTAGTTGCTGGTGTGCAGTGATTGACGCAGCAAAGCGAGTATCCCCCAGGATAACAAGTAGCGCTGCCTTACATGCAGGACGCTTGTGTGGCACTCCGAGGCTTACTGGCATCCCACACACTCTCACAGAGGGATCCAGGCTTCACCTCCACCGGAATCCACCAGGCCTCACCAAGCCTCACACGAGCGGTGTTCCCCACACACACAGGGAACAGCCTCGTTCCAGCCATCACTCCCTTTAAGGCTTACTGGCATACTACTCATATCCAGGCTTCACCTTTCAGGATGCTTGTGTGGCACTCCGAGGCTTACTTGCATCCCACACTCTCAAAGGGATCCAGGCTTCACCTCCACCGGAGTCCACCAGGCCTCACCAGGCCTCACAGGAGCGGTGTTCCCCCTACACATAGGGAACAGCCTCGTGCCTCTCACACGGTGCCCACACAGGAGCTCTCAACACATAGGAACTCCTACACACCGGAACACACCCACACAGGAACACACAGGGTTTTTATATCTTGCAGCACACATGCACATATCCACAGATAGGACCTTAACTGATGTCAGAGTCATGTGTCCACACCCTCTGTGTGCATAAGGACCTGTGTGATGTCACGGTCATGTGACCAGTCAATTAAAGGGGAAGGTACATGGACATTCAAACACACTGAACCATTAAAGGGATGTCTGCTACATCACACAATATTCATTGATTTTAGCCATTGAAAAACGTTCTGTTACTCATACACCACAAATGGTTGAAGGTATTGGCTAAATGTAAACAGATAGCAGCTCAGCCTCTTTGAATCTTCTTTAGCATGCTAATAGGAGCAGGAAAAAGAAAAAAAAATTCAGAATTCCACCTTTCCAAGCAGAGAAATGACTGTTTGTGCAATGATATTATTAATTGATTTTAGCCACTGAAAACCGTCCTGTTACTCATATACCAGAAATGGTTGAAGGTATTAGTTGAACGCAAACAGATAGCAGCTCAACCTCTTTGAGTCTTCCTTAGCATGCTAAAAAGAGAAGGAAAAAGCAAAACATTTCAGAATTCCACCTTTCAAAGCAGAGAAATGACTGATTGTGCAATGACATTATTCATTGATTTTAGCCATTGAAAAATGTCCTGTTACTCATATACCAGAAATGGTTGAAGGTATTGGCTGAAAGCAAACAGACAGCAACACACCCTTTTTGAGTATTCTTTAGCACGCTAAAAGGAGCAGGAAAAAACAAAAAAAATTCAGAATTCCACCTTTCCAAGCAGAGAAATGACTGTTTGTGCAATGACATTATTCATTGGTTTTAGCCATTGAAAACCATCATGTTGCACATATACCAGAAATGGTTGAAGGTATTGGCTGAACACAAACAGATAGCAGCTCCCTCTCTTTGAATCTTCTTTAACATGCTAAAAGGAGCAGGAAAAAGCAAAACATTTCAGAATTTCACCTTTTAAAGCAGAGAAATGACTGTTTGTGCAATGACATTATTCATTGATTTTAGCCATAGAAAAACGTGCTGTTACTCATACACCAAAAATGATTGAAGGTATTGGCTGAAAGCAAACAGATAGCAGATCACCCTCTTTGAATCTTCTTTAGCATGCTAATAGGAGCAGGAATAAGCAAAAAAATCAGAATTCCACCTTTCCAAGCAGAGAAATGACTGTTTGTGCAATGACATTATGTAGCATCGGCGTCTCTGCCCCGTACTAGGCAGAGACGCCGTCCCTCTCACCTCCCCGCTCCTGGCGCGGCGTCCTCCAGCGCTTCTCTCCCCGCTGTTTCCGGCACGCGCTCCTTCCCCGGCAGTGTGCTTAGGGCGCGCGCGCTCCCCCTCTCTTAAAGGGACCACGCGCGCCGTCCTAAGGAGTTCCTGGCCAATTGCCGGAGGACCTCCCATATATAAGGCACCTCCTCCAAAATGGAGGTGCCCGAGCAATCTTTTTGCACTGTTCACTACTCTGCTTCAGCCCTCAGGTCCCGTTTCCAGTTACCTGCCAGTTACCTGCCAGTTTGCTGTCTGACTCCTGCCTGTTATCCGCTTACCTGCTTGCTAGCCTGAGGTCCGACGGTCTGCCTTCCGACATCTGTCAGTCTGTCTATGGACCAGCTTGCCTGCTCACCTGGGAGCGCTCACCTGCTACCTGTCTGCTAGCATACCTGGAGGCTCCGCCGTCACGTGCTGTGACCACCTGCCAGTCCAGAGACTCTTGCCCGCTCACCTGGGAGCACTCACCTGCTACCTGTCTGCTAGCCTACCTGGAGGCTCCGCCGTCACGTGCTGTGACCACCTGCCAGTCCAGAGACTCTTGCCCACTCACCTAGGAGCGCTCATCTGCTACCTGCCTGTTAGCCTACCTGGAGGCTCCGCCGTCACATGCTGTGACCACCTGCTTATCCAGAGACTCTCGTCTGCTCACCTGGGAGCACGCATCTGCCATCTACCTGCTAGCCTACCTGGAGGCTCAGCCGTCACAGGTCGTACCTACCCTTTACCCAGAGACTGTCCCGGTCACTTGCCGTGACCTCCTGCCCGTTCACCCAGAGACTGCCCCGGTCACTTGCTGTGACCTCCTGTCCGTTTACCAGAGACTATCCCGGTCACCTGCTGTGACCGCCTGCCCGTCTTCCTTGGTCGCCACCCGCTTCCTTACAAGGACCGCCCCCTTGTATAGTTGCTCAGAGGTTCCACCTCCCAGATCCGTTACAGTTTGCTCGGGCACCGGAACCCGGTGGTCCCCAGATCTCCGATCTGCGCCAGGAAGTCTTACGTCAGAGAACTCAGCAGGAGCTGGTACTGTCCTATCTACGGTCCGTTAACTCTCGTCTAGGCGCATTGTGTGACTCGTCTTTGTCTACCTCTGGTCAAGCCGTGCCCATTCCGGCGGTACCGCAATCCAGTCCCTTCATGGTACCCGACTATGGACCTCGGCTTCTGGCACCTCCACGCTTTGCCGGCGAACCCACCTCAGCTCGGGGTTTCATAAACCAGTGCACCCTGCACTTTGAGCTATTGGCATACCAGTTCATCTCCGACCGGGCCAAGGTGGCCTTCGACATGTCCCATCTCACTGGGGAGGCACTGGCATGGCTAAATCCCCTGTGGGAGAGAGGGGATCCCCTGGTGTCCGACCTGCCGTCTTTCCTCGCTGCTTTCCGGAAAGTCTTCGATGAACCTGGACGGAAAACCTCTTCTGCCTCCTCTCTGCTACATCTCCGCCAAGGGAGTCTCACCGTGGCCCAATATGCCATATGGTTCCGCACCCTCGCTTCTGAGCTTTCCTGGGAAAATGAGGCTCTGGTGTCCGTCTTCTGGGAGGGTCTTTCCGGTCAGATTAAGGACGAGTTAGCTGGTCGGGACATTCCTTCCACTCTGGATGACCTGGTGTCACTAGCTACCCAGATTGGCATCCGGTTCCAAGAGCGTGCCAAAGAGACTGCCTGGGAGAAATACTTTTCTTGCTCTGCTCCTACTTCCCTGAGTCCTGCCTCTCAACCAGTCACTCCGCGGGCGCTCTCGCCTGAACGTATGCAGATCGACCAGACCAAGATGGTCAGATCTTGCCAAGAATCTCGCCGAGCCGAGGGAAGCTGTTTCTATTGTGGCAGTATGGAGCACTTCATCCGTTCCTGCCCGGAAAAGCCGGGAAACGCCAGTGTCTAGGACCGCTCGGAGAGGTCGTCCTAGACAAAAGTAAGCCCTCTCCGTCTCTGACTTTATCGGTCTCTATTGCTTGGGGAGAGAACCGTCACTTTGAACTCGCCCACCTGGATTCCGGAGCTGCTGGAAACCTCATCTCCCAGTCTCTGGTAGAGAGATACCGTATTCCCACCAAGTCCCTGGCTGAACCATTGTCAGTCGCCTCCGTGGATGGAAGACTTCTCTCGGAGACCATCCTGCTCATCACTGAACCCATAACCCTGCAGGTGGGAATGCTGCACTCTGAGGAGATCTCATTCCATGTGCTGTCCGGACTTTCTCACTCCCTGTTGCTAGGTCTACCTTGGCTCCAGACACACGAACCCGTATTGAACTGGCAATCCGGTAAAGTACTCCGATGGGGTCCAGACTGCCATAGGACCTGCCTGGTTCCGGTCCGCCCACTTCGCCCTCCGCCTACTCCAGCTAATTTACCTGGTCTCCCGGCTCCTTACTGACCCTATGCGGACGTCTTCGGTAAGAAGGAAGCAGAGACGTTGCCACCCCATAGGCCATACGACTGCCCGATCGACCAGGTACCTGGCACCACTCCTTCCCTTGGGCGTATCTACCCGTTGTCTGCAGCCGAGACCCGGGCCATGTCTGAGTACATTGAAGAGAATCTGGCTAGGGGATTTATCGGAAAATCTACCTCCCCGGCTGGAGCCGGATTCTTCTTTGTCAAAAAGAAAGACTGCTCGCTACGTCCCTGTATTGACTACAGAGGACTCAATCTCATCACAGTGAAAAACAAATACCCCCTGCCGCTCATCTCCGAATTGTTTGACCGTCTCAAGGGCGCCAGGATCTTCTCCAAGCTGGATCTACGAGGAGCATATAACCTGGTCCGTATCCGTCAAGGAGACGAGTGGAAGACGGCATTCAATACCCGGGACGGTCACTATGAGTACCTTGTGATGCCCTTCAGTCTCTGTAATGCTCCCGCTGTCTTTCAGGAACTAGTCAACGACATCTTCCGTGACCTCCTGAACTCCTGCGTAGTGGTATACCTGGACGATATCTTGGTCTTCTCTCCGGATCTCCCCACACACCGAATGGATGTTCGTCAGGTCCTGCTTAGGCTTCGGCAGAACCACCTCTATGCCAAATACGAGAAGTGCCTCTTCGATCAGACCTCCCTACCGTTCTTGGGCTATGTCATCTCCCAGACAGGTCTGCAAATGGATCCCGAGAAGCTCTCTTCCGTTCTAAAATGGCCTCGTCCTGAAGGTTTGAAGGCGATACAGCAATTCCTTGGCTTCGCTAATTACTATCGTCTTTTCATCCCACACTTCTCGTCTCGGACTGCTCCCATATCGGCACTTACCTGTAAAGGGGCTAACCCCAGGACATGGTCGCCTGAAGCCGAGGAGGCCTTCCTTTCCTTAAAGAAAGCCTTCGCCTCTGCTCCCGTCCTGCACCGTCCGGACTATAATAAACAATTCTACCTGGAGGTGGATGCCTCCTCCTCCTCCTCCGGAGCGGTGCTCACCCAAAAATCTTCTACCGGGATAATGGTAACCTGTGGCTTCTTCTCCAAAATCTTCTCCTCGTATGAGCGCAACTACTCCATAGGAGACCGTGAATTGCTAGCCATCAAATTGACACTGGGGGAGTGGCGCTATCTGCTTGAAGGGGCTCTCTACCCGGTAATTATCTACACGGATAACAAAAACCTGGCATATCTCCAAAATGCCCAGAGACTCAATCCTTGCCAGGCCCGGTGGTCATTGTTTTTTGCCCGCTTCGACTTCATTCTTCATTTCCGTCCGGCGGACAAGAACGTCAAAGCTGATGCCTTGTCCCGGTCCTTCCTGTCCTCCGATCAGGAGGAGGAGCCTACGCACATCATCAACTCCTCCAAAGTGATGAATGTGGCTCCCTTGGATCTGACTGGTCTCCCACCCGGTAAGACGTTTGTAGCTGTACCAGATCGGGAGAGGGTTCTTCGCTGGGGACATTCTTCTAAACTAGCTGGCCATGCTGGCCAAAAGAAGACCTTCCAACTCATTACCCGGCATTACTGGTGGCCTTCCCTGCGTAAGGACGTGGTAGACTTCGTCGCGGCCTGCTCATCCTGTGCTCGTAACAAAGTTCCCAGACATCTACCAGCCGGCCATCTCCTGCCCCTTCCCGTACCTGCTGCTCCTTGGCAACACATCGCTATGGACTTTATCACCGATCTTCCTATTTCTGCCGGTTGTACTGTCATTTGGGTTGTCGCTGACCGCTTTTCTAAGATGGCCCACTACATTCCCCTGCCTGGTCTCCCATCTGCACCCAAGCTGGATAAAGACTTTATCCGCCACATCTTCCGTCTCCATGGCCTGCCCCTCCACATCGTGTCGGATCGTGGGGTTCAGTTCACCTCACGCTTCTGGAGAGCCACATGTAAGCTGCTAGACATTACCCTGGACTTCTCCTCCGCTTACCACCCTCAGTCCAATGGTCAAGTGGAGCGGATCAATCAGTTCCTGACCAGTTACCTCCGGCACTTCGTTGATGCTCACCACTCGGACTGGGTGGATCTCCTACCATGGGCCGAGTTCTCTTACAACAACCATGAGAGCGAATCCTCTTCCAAATCCCCGTTCTTTATAGTCAGTGGCCAACATCCCCAGATTCCACTTCCTGTCTCCGTTTCTGTGGACAACCCTGCTGCGGAGTCTCTTGTCAGCAAATTTTCTACTATTTGGGAGAGTACCAGGTCCCCTCTTCTTCTGTCCTCTGAGCGGATGAAGAGATATGCTGATAAGAGACGTCTGGATCCGCCTCAATTCCGTCCGGGAGACAAGGTTTGGCTCCCGTCCAAACATGTGCGGCTCAAAGTACCCTCCTTCAAGTTGGGCCCTCGATTCATCGGTCCCTTCGAAGTCCTCAGGCAAATTAACCCTGTGGCCTACAAATTGAAACTCCCGGCCACCCTACAGATCCCCAACTCCTTCCACATATCTCTCCTCAAACCCGTTGTCTTTAACTCTTTCTCCAATAATCCAGGTGCCCCTCCTGCTCCGGTTTCCGCTGATGACGTCTTTGAGGTAGAGAGTATTCTGGCCTCCAAGAGGGTAAGAGGAAAAACCTTTTTTCTGGTAGATTGGAAGGGGTTTGGTCCTGAGGAGAGAACTTGGGAACCCAGGGAGAACATCAACGCCCCTCTTCTACTTGAAAAATTTCTTTCTAGCCAAAAAAAGAGGGGGCCTAAAGGGGGGGTACTGTAGCATCGGCGTCTCTGCCCCGTACTAGGCAGAAATGCCGTCCCTCTCACCTCCCCGCTCCTGGCGCGGCGTCCTCCAGCGCTTCTCTCCCCGCTGTTTCCGGCACGCGCTCCTGCCCCGGCAGTGTGCTTAGGGCGCGCGCGCGCTCGCTCCCCCTCTCTTAAAGGGACCACGCGCGCCGTCCTAAGGAGTCCCCGGCCAATTGCCGGAGGACCTCCCATATATAAGGCACCTCCTCCAAAATGGAGGTGCCCGAGCAATGTTGTTGCACTGTTCACTACTCTGCTTCAGCCCTCAGGTCCCATTTCCAGTTACCTGCCAGTTACCTGCCAGTTTGCTGTCTGACTCCTGCCTGTTATCCGCTTACCTGCTTGCTAGCCTGAGTTCCGACGGTCTGCCTTCCGACATCTGTCAGTCTGTCTATGGACCAGCTTGCCCGCTCACCTGGGAGCGCTCACCTGCTACCTGTCTGCTAGCATACCTGGAGGCTCCGCCGTCACGTGCTGTGACCACCTGCCAGTCCAGAGACTCTTGCCCGCTCACCTGGGAGCGCTCACATGCTACCTGTCTGCTAGCCTACCTGGAGGCTCCGCCGTCACGTGCTGTGACCACCTGTCAGTCCAGAGACTCTTGCCCGCTCACCTGGGAGCGCTCATCTGCTACCTGCCTGTTAGCCTACCTGGAGGCTCCGCAGTCACATGCTGTGACCACCTGCTTATCCAGAGACTCTCGTCTGCTCAACTGGGAGCACGCATCTGCCATCTACCTGCTAGCCTACCTGGAGGCTCAGCCGTCACAGGTCATACCTACCCTTTACCCAGAGACTGTCCCGGTCACTTGCCGTGACCTCCTGCCCGTTCACCCAGAGACTGCCCCGGTCACTTGCTGTGACCTCCTGTCCGTTTACCAGAGACTATCCCGGTCACCTGCTGTGACCGCCTGCCCGTCTTCCTTGGTCGCCACCCGCTTCCTTAAAAGGACCGCCCCCTTGCATAGTTGCTCAGAGGTTCCACCTCCCAGATCCGTTACACATTATTCATTGATTTTAGACATTGAAAAATGTCCTGTTACTCATATACCAGAATTAGTTGAAGGTATTGGCAGAACGCAAAAAGATAGCAGCTCAACCTCTTTGAATCGTCTTTAGCATGCTAATAGGAGTGGGAAAAAGCAAAAAAATTTCAGATTTCCACCTTTCCAAGCAGAGAAATGACTGTTTGTGCAAAGACATTACTCATTGAATTTAGCCATTGAAAAACGTCCTGTTACTCATATACCAGAAATGGTTGAAGGTATTGGCTTAACGTTAACAGATAGCAACTCAACCTCTTTGAATCTCCTTTAGCATGCTAAAAGGAGTAGGAAAAAGCAAAACATTTTTAAAATTCCACCTTTCCAAGCAGAGAAATGACTGTTTGTGCAATGACATTATTCATTCATTTTAGCCACTGAATGCCGTCCTGTCACTCATATATCAGAAATGGTTGAAGGTATTGGCTGAACGCAAACAGATAGCAGCTCACCCTCTTTGAATCTTCTGTAGCATGCTAAAAGTAGAAGGAAAAAGCAAAAAATGTCAGTTTCCACCTTACAAAGCATAGAAATGACTGTATGTGCAATGACATTATTCATTGATTTTAGCCATTGAAAACCGTCCTGTTACTCATATAACAGAAATGGTTGAAGGTATTGGCTGAAAGCAAACAGATAGCAGCTCAACCTCTTTGAATCTTCTTTAGCATGCTAAAAGGAGCAGGAAAAATCAAAACATTTCAGAATTCCACCTTTCCAAGCAGAGAAATGACTCTTTGTGCAATAACGTTATTCATTGATTTTAGACTTTGAAAACCGTCATGTTACTCATATAGCATAAATGGTTGAAGGTATTGGCTGAATGCAAACAGAGAGCAGCTCACCCTCTTTGAATCTTATTTAGCATGCTAAAAAGAGCAGGAAAAAGCAAAAAATTTCAGAATTCCAACTTTCAAAGCAGAGAAATGACTGATTATGCAATGACATTATTCATTGATTTTAGCCTTTGAAAAACATCCTGTTACTCATATAACATAAATGCTTGAATGTATTGGCTGAACGCAAGCAGTCCGCAACTCACCCTCTTTGAATCTTCTTTAGCACGCTAAAAGGAGCAGGAAAAAGCAAAAAAATTTCAGAATTCCACCTTTTCCTTTACAAGCAGAGAAATGACTATTTGTGCAATGACATTATTCATTGATTTTAGCCATAGAAAACCGTCCTGTTACTCATATACCAGAAATGGTTGAAGGTATTGGCTGAACGCAAACAGATTGCAGCTCCCTCACTTTGAATCTTCTTTAGCATGCTAAAAGGAGCAGGAAAATTCAAAACATTTCAGAATTCCACCTTTCCAAGCAGAGAAATGATTGTTTGTGCAATGACATTATTCATTGATTTTAGCCATTGAAAAACATACTGTTACTCATATACAAGAAATGGTTGAAGTTATTGGCTGAATGCAAACAGATAGCAGCTCACCCTCTTTGAATCTTCTTTAGCATGCTAAAAGGAGCAGGAAAAAGCAAAAAATTTCAGAATTCCACCTTTCCAAGCAGAGAAATGACTCTATGTGCAATGACATTCTTTCATTTTAGCCATTGAATACTGTCCTGTTGCTCATATACTAGAAATGGTTGTAGGTATTTGCTGAACGCAAATAGACAGCAACTCACCCTCTTTGAATCTTTTTAGCACGCTAAAAGGAGCAGGAAAAAGCAAAAAAAATTCAGAATTCCACCTTTCCAAACAGAAAAATGACTGTTTGTGCAATGACATTATTCATTGATTTTAGCCATTGCAAAACGTCCTGTTACTCATATACCAGAAATGGTTGAAGGTACTGGCTGAACACAAACAGATAGCAGCTCTCCTTCTTTGAATCTTCTTCAGCATGCTAAAAGGAGCAGAAAAAAACAAAAAATTTCAGAATTCCACCTTTCAAAGCAGAGAAATGACTGATTGTGCAATGACATTCATTGATTTTAGCCATTGAAAAATGTCCTGTTACTCATATACCAGAAATGGTTGAAGGTATTGGCTGAACGCAAGCAGTTAGCTACTCACCCTCTTTGAATCTTCTTTAGCACACTAAAAGGAGCAGGAAAAATAAAAAAAAATTCAGAATTCCACCTTTGAAAGCAGAGAAATGACTGTTTGTGCAATAACATTATTCATTCATTTTAGCCATTAAAGAACGTCCTGTTACTCTTATACCAGAAATGGTTGAAGGTATTGGCTGAACGCAAACAGATAGCAGCTCCCTCTCTTTGAATCTTCTTTAACATGCTAAAAGGAGCAGGAAAAATCAAACCATTTCAGAATTCCACCTTTCCAAGCAGAGAAATGACTGTTTGTGCAATGACATTATTCATTGATTTTAGCCTTTGAAAAACATCCTGTTACTCATATACCAGAAATGGTTGAAGATATTGGCTGAAAGCAAACAGATAGCAGCTCAACCTCTTTGAATCTTCTTTAGCATGCTAAAAGGAGCAGGAAAAAGCAAAAAATTCAGAATTCCACCTTTCCAAGCAGAGAAATGACTCTTTGTGCAATAACTTTATTCATTGATTTTAGCCATTGAAAACCGTCCTGTTACTCATATACCAGAATTGTTTGAAGGTATAGGCTGAAAGCAAACAGACAGAAACTCACCCTCTTTTAATCTTCTTTAGCACGTTAAAAGGAGCAGGAAAAAGCAAAAAAATTTCAGAATTCCACCTTTCCAAGCAGAGAATTGACTGCTTGTGCAATGACATTATTCATTGATTTTAGCCATTGAAAAACATCCTGTTACTCATACACCAGAAATGGATGAAGGTATTGCATGAACGCAAACAGATAGCAGCTCACCCTCTTTGAATCTTCTTTAGCATGCTAAAAGGAGCAGGAAAAAGCAAAACATTTCAGAATTCCACCAATCCAAGCAGAGAAATGACTGTTTGTGCAATGACATTATTCATTGATTTTAAGCATTGAAAACCGTCCTGTTACTCATATACCAGAAATGGTTGAAGGTATTGGCGAAACGCAAACATATAGCAGCTCAACCTCTTTGAATCTTCTTTAGTATGCTAAAAAGAGCAGGAAAAAGCAAACATTTTTAGAATTCCACCTTTCAAAGCAGAGAAATGACTGATTGTGCAATGACATTATTCATTGATTTTAGCCATGGAAAAACGTCCTGTTACTCATATGCCAGAAATGGTTGAAGGTATTGGCTGAACGCAAACAGACAGCAACTCATCCTCTTTGAATCTTCTTTAGCACGCTAAAAGGAGCAGGAAAAAGCAAAAAAATGTCAGAATTCCACCTTTCCAAGCCGTGAATTGACTGTTTGTGCAATGACATTATTCATTGATTTTAGCCATTGAAAAACGACCTGTTACTCATATACCAGAAATGTATGAAGGTATTGCCTGAACGCAAACAAATAGTAGCTCACCCTCTTTGAATCTTCTTTAGCATGCTAAAAGGAGCAGGAAAAAGCAAAAAATTTCAGAATTCCACCTTGCCAAGCAGAGAAATGTCTGTTTGTGCAATGACATTATTCATTGATTTTAGCCATTGAAAACCGTCCTGTTACTCATATACCAGAAATGGTTGAAGGTATTGGCTGAACACAAACAGATAGTAGCTCACCCTCTTGAATCTTCTTTAGCATGCTAATACGAGCAGGAAAAAGCAAAAAAAAATCAGATTTCCACCTTTCAAAGCAGAGAAATGACTGTGCAAAGACATTATTCATTGATTTTAGCCATTGAAAAACGTCCTGTTACACATATACCACAAACGGTTGAAGGCATTGGCTGAACGTAAACAGATAGCAGCTCACCTTCTTTGAATCTTCTTTAGCATGCTAAAAGGAGTAGGAAAAAGCAAAACATTTTTAGAATGCCACCTTTCAAAGCAGAGAAATGACTGTTTGTGCAATGACATTATTCATTGATTTTAGCCATTGAAAATCGTCCTGTTACTCATATACCAGAAATGGTTGAAGGTATTGGCTGAATACAAACAGATAGCAGCTCTCCCTCTTTGAATCTTCTTAGCATGCTAAAAGGAGCAGGAAAAAGCAAAAAATTTCAGAATTCCACGTTTCCAAGCAGAGAAATAACTCTTTGTGCAATGACATTATTCATTGATTTTAGCCACTGAAAACCGTCCTGTTACTCATATACCAGAAATAGTGGAAGGTATTGGCTGAACGCAAACAGATAGCAGCACACCCTCTTTGAATCTTCTTTAGCATGCTAAAAAAGCAGGAAAAAGCAAAAAATTTCAGAATTACACCTTTGAAAGCAGAGAAATGACTGTTTGCGCAATAACATTATTCATTCATTTTAGCCATTAAAGAACGTCCTGTTACTCTTATACCAGAAATGGTTGAAGGTATTGGCTGAACGCAAACAGATAGCAGCTCCCTCTCTTTGAATCTTCTTTAACGTGCTAAAAGGAGCAGGAAAGATCAAACCATTTCAGAATTCCACCTTTCCAAGCAGAGAAATGACTGTTTGTGCAATGACATTATTCATTGATTTTAGCCATTGAAAAACATCCTGTTACTCATATACCAGAAATGGTTGAAGATATTGGCTGAAAGCAAACAGATAGCAGCTCAACCTCTTTGAATCTTCTTTGGCATGCTAAAAGGAGCAGGAAAAAGCAAAAAATTCAGAATTCCACCTTTCCAAAGAGAGAAATGACTCTTTGTGCAATAACTTTATTCATTGATTTTAGCCATTGAAAACCATCCTGTTACTCATATACCAGAAATGGTTGAAGGTATAGGCTGAAAGCAAACAGACAGCAACTCACCCTCTTTGAATCTTCTTTAGCACGCTAAAAGGAGCAGGAAAAAGCAAAAAAATTTCAGAATTCCACCTTTCCAAGCAGAGAATTGACTGCTTGTGCAATGACATTATTCATTAATGTTTGCAATTGAAAAACGTCCTATTACTCATATACCAGAATTGGTTGAAGGTATTGGCTGAACGCCAAAAGATAGCAGCTCACCATCTTTGAATCTTCATTATCATGCTAATAGGAACAGGAAAAAGCAAAAATATTTCAGATTTCCACCTTTCCAAGCAGAGAAATGATTGTTTGTGCAAAGACATTATTCATTGATTTTAGCCATTGAAAGACGTCCTGTTTAGAGATGAGCGTTGTTCTACTCGAACTGTTCGCTAATCTCAAATTCGAGCTGTTTTGGGCGGTGTTCGAGCCGGTCGGCGAACACGAACAATTTGAGAAAAATTCGGCTGTTCGAGGTTATGTTCGATAACTGTTCGTGCACCAAAATCATAACTGGATTTTTTCTCAGTAATGATGAAAATTATTGTTAATACGCAGTTTGAGTGTACAGCGGGGCGGGGGGAGGGGCAGGGGATGGATCTCTGCAGGAACAATGAAGATCTCCATTTTTTTTTCTCTTTCCCGCATTTGCAGTGGGGAGGTGCAATCTGTCAGCCTATCAGCAGCGCACACACGGAGCGAAGTGCTTTTTTTCACACAAGCAAGGGCATGTGTGATTGGCAGTGTATGTCACATGTCCTTGCCCTATAAGACCAAGCCATTTTCCCCGTCGCCACCATTTTCTCACTGCTGCAGCTGCGTGTTAGACGGCACCGCTGTTGCTGTGTGCGCTATACCTTGTTAATTTCAAGCCAATTTTCGCACAAATATACAGATAGCTTGGGAGTAGGGAATAGTTGTGATTGCAGTCCTTTTAAGGACTAGGTTACAGCATTTCCTACGACTTTTATCAAGCAGGTCTGTGCTCTTAAATAGATAGATTGTGGGAGTAAAGACTAATTGTAATTGGAGTCCTTTTCAGGACTAGGTTACATCAGTTCCTATCAGTTTTTGCCAGGCAGGTCTGTGCCAGTGCTGTGCAAGTTTTTTTCACAGCATTTGGCTGAATCTAGCAAAGCTAATCCTTTTTGGCCTATTGCAGAGTGTGTTAGTCAGTGGAGTAGCCTATCTGTGTTGCAAGATATACCACCTGTGTATAGAATACCAATTTTTTTACTGCACCTAGTGAAGTAAAATCTTTTGGGCATAGCATCATTCTATTAGTCCATCTATACTGACCTCCATCAGGTTGCAAACTGAATATAATTTTTTTCTGCATCTAGCTCTGAAAAAATATTTGGGCTTCTAGCAGTGTGTGGGACTTGGTCTATTAGTCCATCTATACTGACCTCCATCAGGTTGCAAATTAAAAATAATTTTTTTCTGCATCTAGCTCTGAAAAAATATTTGGGCTTCTAGCAGTGTATGGGACTTGGTCTATTAGTCCATCTATACTGACCTCCATCAGGTTGCAAATTAAAAATAATTTTTTTCTGCATCTAGCTCTGAAAAAATATTTGGGCTTCTAGCAGTGTGTGGGACTTGGTCTATTAGTCCATCTATACTGACCTCCATCAGGTTGCAAATTGAATAAAAAAATTTTCTGCATCTAGCTCTGAAAAAATATTTGGGCTTCTAGCGGTGTGTGGGACTTGGTCTATTAGTCCATCTATACTGACCTCCATCAGGTTGCAAATTAAACATAATTTTTTTCTGCATCTAGCTCTGAAAAAATATTTGGGCTTCTAGCAGTGTGTGGGACTTGGTCTATTAGTCCATCTATACTGACCTCCATCAGGTTGCAAATTAAAAATAATTTTTTTCTTCATTTAGCTCTGAAAAAATATTTGGGCTTCTAGCAGTGTGTGGGACTTGGTCTATTAGTCCATCTATACTGACCTCCATCAGGTTGCAAATTGAATAAAAAAAATTTCTGCATCTAGCTCTGAAAAAATATTTGGGCTTCTAGCGGTGTGTGGGACTTGGTCTATTAGTCCATCTATACTGACCTCCATCAGGTTGCAAATTAAAAATAATTTTTTTCTGCATCTAGCTCTGAAAAAATATTTGGGCTTCTAGCAGTGTGTGGGACTTGGTCTATTAGTCCATCTATACTGACCTCCATCAGGTTGCAAATTAAAAATAATTTTTTTCTTCATTTAGCTCTGAAAAAATATTTGGGCTTCTAGCAGTGTGTGGGACTTGTTCTATTAGTCCTTCTATACTGACCTCCAGCAGGTTGCAAATTGAATATAATTTTTTTCTGCATCTAGCTCTGAAAAAATATTTGGGCTTCTAGCGGTGTGTGGGACTTGGTCTATTAGTCCATCTATACTGACCTCCATCAGGTTGCAAATTAAAAATAATTTTTTTCTGCATCTAGCTCTGAAAAAATATTTGGGCTTCTAGCAGTGTGTGGGACTTGGTCTATTAGTCCATCTATACTGACCTCCATCAGGTTGCAAATTAAAAATAATTTTTTTCTGCATCTAGCTCTGAAAAAATATTTGGGCTTCTAGCAGTGTGTGGGACTTGGTCTATTAGTCCATCTATACTGACCTCCATCAGGTTGCAAACTGAATAAAAAAATTTTCTGCATCTAGCTCTGAAAAAATATTTGGGCTTCTAGCGGTGTGTGGGACTTGGTCTATTAGTCCATCTATACTGACCTCCATCAGGTTGCAAATTAAAAATAATTTTTTTCTGCATCTAACCCAGCCAATAGTTTTGGCCTAATACCACAGTTTGGCCACTCAGCTCTGCTCGGTTACCATCCATTGTTTTTTTGTGCAAACAACTCCAGAGTTGTGAATTAGTTAACCACCAAAATGAGTGGAAAAAGGCCTGCTGCTGGTGGAAAGGGGAATAGGCGTGTTGGGAAGGGGAAAAAAGGTTGTGTCCGTGGGGTAGGTGCAGAAGAAAGACCATCTTCCAGCCAAACTAAAATGTCTACTTCTTTTAGCGGACAATGTGATAAGATCCCTTTCTTACGGCCACGCCAATCGCTACAAATTCCAGATGAGGCACAAAAACAGCAGGTGCTTCAACGGATATCAAGTGCTCCTTTAAGTGGGCTCTCCTCCACATCAACTTCAACATCACAAATACTCCAGTCCTCAAAGGTGTCACCCAAATCGCACTTGCTTCCTCACAGCTCCCAAATCTCCAGCTGCCCGTCTGAGTATGAGGTAGAACAGATGGTTGAGTCTGCAGAGCTGTTTACTCATACTATAGCCTGGGAATCAGAGGTCGACTCCAGCGCTTCTGTGAATCCAGACGAGGAAATGATCTGCACTGATGCCCAGAATCTTTATGAGTCGGATCCAGGACCAGACGCAGAAGGTTCTGACCATAATGTAGACCCTCATTCCCAAACTGTAACTCCTGTTGGTGGAGACAATGAGGAAGACGATGATAAGACTCAAATACCTGATTGGAGCGACAACTTTAGTTTTTTGTCAGGGCAGGAACAGGTTGGCTCTGAGGACGACGGGTGTGATAACGCACAGGGTGATGATGATGAGGTCGGAGATCCCACTTACTGTCAACCCACAGTCAGCCAAGAGATGAGGTCAGCAGAGGAGGTGGAGGAAGATGCTAGTGACGATGAGGTCAGGTTGCGCCTTCCTGGACAGAGACGTAGTACTGGAAGCACGTCAACAACTGCATCCTCAAACACAACTCTGCCTCTCACCACAAGTCGTGGTGGCTCTTCAGGTCGCATGGGTGCTAAGCCTTGCATAGCCTGGGCATTTTTTCAGATCGATAAAGATGACCCAACTCGTGTTATCTGTAACATTTGTCAGCAAAAGCTAAGTAGAGGCCAAAAAATACATAGTTTGAGTACTTCATGCATGAACCGGCACATGGACATGAAGCATAAGTTGCAGTGGGAAGCTCAGTGTGCTACAATGCGGCCTAGCCGGCCGAGCCAACCACCGTCTGCCATATCTTGTGCATCCGCGGCCTCTTCATCCTCTGTGACTGGGGGGACAGCAGTCACACCTGTTTTGGGGCGCAGACCTGCCACCTCTTTACCCGCAACAGCCAGCGTGATTGGCAGGTCATCATTTTCTTTGCGCTGTCCGACATCGATAGCACCACCTTTGGATAAAGGCAACCTAACATGTCCGCCTGCATCTTCCTCACAGACCGGCAGTTTGCCGGGGACACCCTTATCAACCCCGTCTAAGCACAATAGCCAGCCCTCGGTCCCTCAGATGTGGACAAGTAAAAGACCATTTCCTCCTAGCCATGAGAAAGCTAAGAGGTTGAATTTCACCATCTGCAAGCTCTTGGCTACAGAAATGCTGCCTTTCCGCCTGGTGGACACAGAGGATTTTCGAGACCTTATGTCCGTCGCAGTGCCCCAGTACCAGATGCCCAGTCGGCACTACTTCTCAAAGAAAGGTGTGCCTGCGCTCCACCAGCATGTCGCACACAACATCACCGCTTCTTTGAGAAACTCTGTGTGTGACAGGGTGTATTTCACCACAGACACTTGGACGAGTAGGCATGGACAGGGGCGTTACATGTCGCTGACTGGGCACTGGGTAACTATGGTGACAGCAGGACAAGGGGCTGCTGTCCAAGTCTTGCCGTCCCCACGAGTTGTGCGTCAATCCTCTTTATGTCAAAGTTCCTCCACTGCTTCTGCCTCCTCAACCTCCTCTCGGTCTTCCACCTGCACCCAAAGCTTGTCTGGTCATGCCACAAGCTTTCTAACTGCGCAGAAGGGATCCTGCACACTTCCTTACTATGCTGGCAGTAGGGCTCAACGTCATCAGGCGGTTTTTACATTGAAATGTCTGGGAAATGTGAGTCACACAGCTGAGGAGTTGTGGTCAGCTCTGGAGAACCAATTTCATGAATGGTTGTCTCCACTGGACCTGAAACCAGGGAAGGCCGTGTGCGACAATGCTGCAAACCTGGATGCGGCCCTTCGCCGGGGCAATGTCACACACGTGCCTTGTATGGCTCACGTGTTGAACCTGGTTGTCCAGCAATTTTTAGCCCACTATCCCAGACTAGATGGCCTTCTGCAGAGGGCACGGTCGCTGTGTGCTCACTTCCGCCGTTCGCATCCCGCAGCTCAGCGACTTACATCTCTACAGAAGTTGTTGGGCCTGCCACTTCACCGGCTAAAATGCGATGTGCCTACCCGGTGGAATTCAACTCTGCACATGTTGCAGCGACTGTGGCAGCACCGACAAGCCCTGGTGCAATACGTTCTGACGTATAGCCTGGGCCAACGAGATTCAGAGGTGGGGCAAATCACGCTGGAGGAGTGGTCTCAGATCAGGGACCTATGCACCCTTCTGCACAGTTTTGAAATGGCGACGAAGATGTTTAGTGCTGACGATGCCATTATCAGCATGACTATTCTGGTGATTTACATGCTGGAGCACATGTTAAACAGAATTCGGAGTCAGGTGGTGGCACAAGAGGAGGTGGAGGAAGTAGAGGAGGAGGAGTTGTATGCGGAAGGGCTAACATCTGCAAGGTCCAGACGGTCGGCAGCACCAAGGCGGCAGGCATGTGAGGGTGGGGGAGATGATTTTACCAGGGCGCATGGTAGCAGCCAAACTAGTGAGGAAGGTGCAGGAGCCCAGGAAGAAGTGGAGGACGAACTGATGGAAGACTCATCAGATGAGGGAGACCTTGATCACATTTCTGTTGTGCGAGGTTGGGGGGAGAGGACAGAGGAAGGAAGCATGATTGTTACCTCGCCACCAACACAACAGGGACTTGGTGCTCCTGGATGCGCAACACACATGAGTGCCTTCTTGCTGCACTACCTGCAACATGACCCTCGAATTGTGAGAATTAGAAATAATCCTGACTACTGGGTTGCCACACTGTTAGATCCCCGGTACAAAAGTAAATTTGCAGAAATTATTCCTGCCATAGAAAGGGATGCACGCATGCAGGAGTATCAGCAGAGACTGTTGCAGAATCTTACATGTGCTTTTCCACAAAATACCAGTGGTGCACGTAGTGAATCTCACAGTTCCAACTTGCCAACCGTGGGACCGTCAAGTGTTCAGCACTCAAACCGTAACAGAACCACAGTATCTGCTGGTAACATCAATTTTGCGGAATCATTTCACCACTTTTTTAGCCCATCCTTTGCAAGGCCACAGGAGACAAGAAGTCTGACACATAGTCAACGCCTAGAGACGATGGTACAGGGGTATCTCCAAGTAAACATTGAAGCCACGACTGTGTCACTGGACCCTTGCTCTTTTTGGGCTTCCAATCTGGATAAATGGCCGGAGCTAGCCACTTGCGCCTTGGAGATCTTGTCATGCCCCACAGCCAGCGTTCTGTCTGAACGTGTGTTCAGCGCTGCTGGTGGTGTGCTGACAGATAAGCGCACGCGGCTCTCCACTGATAATGTAGACAGACTCACGTTCATAAAGATGAACAAATCATGGATCCGAAACGACTTTTCTACCCCTGTGTCATCCTGGGGAGAGTAAAAGCTTGATGATTGGTTAAAATCACCCTACCAACCGTTTTAAGCTTTCAAATTACTAATCATGTTTATCTGTATCTTGACTGGAAAATAATTTGGGCTTTGTAGCAGTGTGCAGCACTGATCCTATTAGGCCATCTATAATAAGCTTCACCAGATTTAAAATTAAAAATAATTTTTAGCTGCATCTAGCCCGGAAAATAATTTTGGGGCTCCGAGATGCGCAAGACACATAAGTGCCTTCTTGCTGCACTACCTGCAGCATGACCCTCATATTGTCAGAATTCGAAGTAATCATGACTACTGGGTTGCCACACTCTTAGATCCCCCAAACTTTTCGATCAACCTTTTCATTTTAATAAAGACCAAAAAAATGGTCATTTTTGAAATTATAAGCATTAGCAGGTTGTTAGAAACTGAAATCAAACAGTTTTCAACTCAAAACTTTATTCTAGGTGATGTTACATTTTCACATAGGACCCCTTGTTCGAAAGGAGCTTCTGAACTCTCTCGTCCATTGAATTTGTCAGGTTTTGGATGGTTTCTGCTTCAATTGTTTTGCATGAGGACAGAATACCCTCCCAGAGCTGTTGCTTAGATGTGAACTGCCTCCCGCCATCATAGACACTCCTTTTAATGATGCTCCAAAGGTTCTGAATGGGGTAGAGGTCAGGGGAGCATGGGGGTCACACCATAAGTTTGTCCCCTTTTATGCCCATATCAGCCAGAGATGCAGATGTTTTATGTGCAGCATGAGATGGTGCATTATCATGCAGAAAAATGATCTTGCTGTGAAATACACGGTTCTTCTTCTTGAACCATGGCAGGAAGTGCTGTTTGAGAAAATCCACATACATTATGGAGTTCATCTTTAGCGCCTTCAGGGATCCTAAAGGGGCCGACAATCTCTCTCCCCATGATTCCAGCCCAAAACATTACTCCACCTCCTCCTTGTTGGCGCTGTAGCCGTGTTTGCGTGGGGTGTCCATCAACCAGCCATCCTCCACTCCATTCATCTGGACCATCGAGTGCTGCACGGCACTCATCCGTGAACAAAACAGTTTTGAAATCAGTCTTCATGTAATGTTTGGCCCACTGGAGCCGTTTCTGCTTGTGTGAAGTGGATAGAGGAGGTCGACAGGATGGCGTATGCACAGCTGCAAACCTCTGAAGGACCCTGCATCTTGTTGTTCGGGGGACGTTGGAGGCACAAGCAGCTTCAAAAACTTGTCTGCTGCTATGACAAGGCTTTTTTGCCGCTGCTCTTTCAACCTGACGTAATTGCCTGTAGGAAAGAGTCCTCAATTTGCCCTTATCAGCACGCACACGTGTGTACTGTGAATCAGCTACATACTTCTTGATTGCCAAGACACTTCATCCTGATCATCGCACAATGTTGATTGTAGTCATGCCTTGACCTAAACACTCCACAATTTGTTGCTTCTCAGCAGCCGACACATCCTTTTTCTTTCCCATTTTGGCAGAAAATGTAGGCTGCTTAATAATGTGAGAGAGCCTTCTTAAGTAGTCTTGCCTTTCATTGGACACACCTGCCAAACTAATTAGCACAGGTGTCTGCAATTGCTTACAGTGATATAAAGAGCCCTGACACACATCACCATCAATGAGTTTAACTGACAAACAAACAAATTCTTCCCTTATCACTCCTAAACACTTTTTGCATAATAATTTGGAACGCGGTGTACATGTGCTTTTCCACAAAACACCAGTGGTTCACGTAGTGAATCTTACAGTTCTAACTTGCCAACCGTGGTCTGTATGGAATTGTTCAATAAAGGGCCCAAAATTAAGATAACATAGATGGGAGAGGTCTCTATGAATAGGAATTCCTAAGTATTTGATACCCTGTGAGGGCCAGGCAAAGGGAAAGTTGGACTGGATGGAATCCTATATGGATTTAGGGAGGGAGACATCGAGGGCCTCAGACTTCGCTGCATTGATTTTAAAATTTTACCATGTAACAAAGTGATCTATTTCAGCCATAACAGCAGGGATGGATATATGTGATTGAGTGATATATACTAGGACATCATCAGCAAATAGAGAGCACTTGTACTCGGTGCCTCCCACCTCAATCCACCTAATATTGGGGTTATGGCGAATTGATGAGAGCAGGTGCTCCGTCACTAGGATGTATAAGAGAGGGGACAGAGGACATCCCTGCCTTGTCCCATTGGTGATTGTGAAAGGTGATGAAAATGTTCTGACGCACCCCCTGGGCCTTGGGACACCCGGAGCCGGACCCTTTTTGGTGGATGCTGGTGGTTGTAGTCTTCGTGGCGGTGATCCGGTTCCGTGGCTCAGGGCGGTCAAACCAGTGGCGGAACTATTTATGTGGTTTTGATGTTTAAATGTCCGACTACGCCACCCGTGGATTGCGGTCAGAGTGAACCGCCGCTACAGGGCAGACCGCTAAGGCTGGTGTTGTGGGTGCAGCAGAGCGTAGCATAACTCCCCACGGGAGGAGTATAGCCTCAGGGCAGTGTATGCGGAGGATGGGGGTGATGGTGCAGGGCAGCAGCAGTAATGACACGGAGTCAGTGATGCAGTTCAGGGCCTTTACTCACAGTTCTTATTATCCAGACCACGTCTGCAGCTAACGGCTGCCCACGTCGTACTGTGCTCACCAGGTGAGGGGCTCAGACAACTCCCAGATAACTTTGGAGCGCTTCACAGGACCCCCTTTGTGTGTCCTTTGTCTGGCCTTTCTTACCAACACTTCTGTCCGGCTGCCTCGGGCCTCCTCTTGGTAAACTTGGCGCCAGTTTCCCTGACCCTATGTGGTGCCTTCCTAGCGGGTGGAGCAAGGGGCTGCGCCACATAAAATGTCAGAGCCTCCGGTTTCTAGCTGAGGGTCGTTTCCTGCCTCCACTAGTTCGGGGACCGGTCTCCCCCTTTGGCCTGACCCCTCCACGCAGGTGGATTCGGGCGTGCGGTGGCGACTCGCCCGTCCGCACCCCTGGGATCCCTTCATTCCTCGTTCCTGGAGCCTTCTCCGCTCCTCTTCCTTCCTTCTCCCTCTTGCAGGCCTGGGCCTCTGTTACTAGGCTCGCCTCCGGAGCAGAGCTCATGCAGAGCCCCTGCTCCCTGCCACTTCTGCTCAGACTTCTCTGCACTGAACTAAGATGGTGCCCACCTTTTATACTCCCTTCTCAATGCACCCAGGAACTGCTTCCTTCCTGCTCCTGCACTGCAGGATTCCCCTTCCTCAGTGTTCCCTCCCCCCACTCCAGCCAGGGACAGGGACTGTCGTGTCCATCTCAGGGGCATATTGGTCGCCCTGCCCCACGGCAATGTGGTGTAATGCATGCAGGTGTCGGGTCCTGATCCACACTCCATCCTTACCTGAGAGTGAGATATCACACCTCTGGGTGAGGTGCAATACGTCTGTAGCAACCGAGCCCTCAGGGTGCTACAGTTCCATTTATCTTCAGCCTAGGTGACGTATTGCGATACAGGGCCGTGATTTTGGCTATAAAAGGGTCCCCTAGACCCCTACCCCAAGCTCATTAAGAGAATCATATATGGCGTGCCAGGAGACTCTATGGAATGCTTTCTTAGCATCCAACGAGAGTATCTAATTACAAATTTTTAACTGCATCTAGCCCAGGAAATACTTTGTGCCTAATAGCAGTGTCTGCTAGTCAGCGGATTATCCCGGCTGTTAAGCAAGCTACACCACCTGTAGTTTAGACACTTAATTTTTTCAAAGGAAATGCTTCGGGACCATGGGATACTTAGTGAAGAGCATCAGGAGGCACCCCAAGGCATAGGGGCTGGGACTGGCAGTAGGATGCCTTGCGGTGGACAGCCGAGCTCGATCCTTATAAAAGCTTTTTAACTGCAGCAGCTTTAGTGGACGCTACTGGAGCTGGAATTACCGCGGCTGCTGGCATGAGACTTGCCCTCCAATAGATCCTTGTAAATGGATTTAAAGTGTATTCATTCAAATTAGAGAGACAATTTAAATTAAAAAGCTTAGAGCTGCCTCCACCACAGGGGGGCTCGCTCGACCCACCAGCGGACAGGCACCAGTATTGGGAGAGGGGGGCTGGCCGTCAGGGTTCACCGCGGCTCTGGCACAAACCCGGCGACACGGAGGTGGCACGGGCAGGAGTGGACTGGCCGTGTCGGCTTCTCACTTTTTGCATTTTAGAAGGGCATGACATGCCTATATCTGTGTCTCCCCCTCCTTTTACTCCTCCACCTCTTTTATTTTCGCATGACTATATGTACTTGTCACTTTTCCATGTGTTAGTTATGTCTTCTGAGCAGTTTGTCAGCTTTTGGACACCTTTGAAGGTGTTTTCTATGTGTTTCTATGTGTTTTTGTTTGCCTGCCATTGGTTTTAACGGTGTTCGAAGGTGTTCGACGAACAGTTCGACGAACAGTTCGGCGAACACACGGGTGTTCGACGAACCGAACCGAACTCGAACACTACGGGGGTGGCTCAACCCTAGTCCTGTTATTCATATACCAGAAATGGTTGAAGGTACTGGCTTAACGTAAACATATAGCAGCTCACCCTCTTTGAATTTTCTTTAGCATGCTAAAAGGAGTTGGAAAAAGCAAAACATTTTTAGAATTCCACCTTTCCAAGCAGAGAAATGACTGTTTGTGCAATGACATTATTCATTGATTTTAGCCATTGAAAAATGTCCTGTTACTCATATACCAGAATTGGTTGAAGGTATTGGCTGAACGCAAACAGATAGCAGATCACCCTCTTTGAATCTTCATTAGCATGCTAATATGAGCAGGAAAAAGCAAAAAAATTTCAGTATTCCACCCTTCAAAGCAGAGAAATGACTGTTTGTGCAATAACAGTATTCATTGATTTTAGCCATTGAATAAACGTCTTGATACTCATATACCAGAAATGGTTGAAGGTATTGGCTTAACACAAACAGATAGCAGCTCTCCCTCTTTGAATCTTCTTTAGCATGATAAAAGGAGCAGGAAAAAGCAAAAAATTTCAGAATTCCACCTTTGAAAGCAGAGAAATGACTGTTTGTGCAATAACATTATTCATTGATTTTAGCCATTAAAGAACGTCCTGTTACTCATATACCAGAAATGGTTGAAGATATTGGCTGAACGCAAACAGATAGCAGCTACCGCTCTTTGAATCTTCTTTAACATGCTAAAAGGAGCAGGAAAAATCAAAACATTTCAGAATTCCACCTTTTTAGGCAGAGAATTGACTGTGCAATAACACCAATCATTGATATTAGCCACTGAAAACCGTCCTGTTACTCATATACCAGAAAAAGTGGAAGGTATTGGCTGAACGCAAACAGATAGCAGCTCACCCTCTTTGAATCTTCTTTAGCATGCTAAAAAAGCAGGAAAAAGCAAAAAATTTCAGAATTACACCTTTCAAAGCACAGAAATGACTGATTGTGCAATGACATTATTCATTGATTTTAGCCATTGAAAAACGTCCTGTTACTCATATATCAGAAATGGTTGAAGGTATTGGCTGAAAGCAAACAGATAGCAGCTCAACCTCTTTGAATCTTCTTTAGCATGCTAAAAGGAGCAGGAAAAATCAAAACATTTCAGAATTTCACCTTTCCAAGCAGAGAAATGACTCTTTTTGCAATAACATTATTCATTGATTTTAGACTTTGAAAACCGTCCTGTTACTCATATAGCATAAATGGTTGAAGGTATTGGCTGAATGCCAACAGAGAGCAGCTCACCCTCTTTGAATCTTTTTTAGCATGCTAAAAAGAGCAGGAAAAAGCAAAAAATTCAGAATTCTAACTTTCAAAGCAGAGAAATAACTGCTTGTGCAATAACATTATTCATTGATTTTAGCCATTGAAAAACATACTGTTACTCATATACCATAAATTGTTGAATGTATTGGCTGAACGCAAGCAGTCCGCAACTCACCCTCTTTAAATCTTCTGTAGCACGCTAAAAGGAGCAGCAATAAGCAAAAAAATTTCAGAATTCCACCTTTTCCTTTACAAGCAGAGAAATGACTATTTGTGCATTGACATTATTCATTGATTTTAGCCATTGAAAACCGTCCTGTTACTCATATACCAGAAATGGTTGAAGCTATTGGCTGAACGCAAACAGATAGCAGCTCACCCTCTTTGAATCTTATTTAGCATTCTGAAAAGAGCAGGAAAAAGCAAAAAATTTCAGAATTCCATCTTTGAAAGCAGAGAAATGACTGCTTGTGCAATAACATTATTCATTGATTTTAGCCATTGAAGAACGTCCTGTTACTCATATACCAGAAATGGTTCTAGGTATTGGCTGAACGCAAACAGATAGCAGCTCCCTCACTTTGAATCTTCTTTAGCATGCTAAAAGGAGCAGGAAAAATCAAAACATTTCAGAATTCCACCTTTCCAAGCAGAGAAAAGACTGATTGTGCCATGACATTATTCATTGATTTTAGCCATTGAAAAACATGCTGATACTCATATACCAGAAATGGTTGAAGGTATTGGCTGAACGCAAACAGATAGCAGCTCACCCTCTTTGAATCTTCTTAAGCATGCTAAAAGGAGTAGGAAAAAGGAAAACATTTCAGAATTCCCCCTTACCAATCTGAGAAATGACTGTATGTGTAATGACATTCTTTCATTTTAGCCATTGAATACCGTCCTGTTACTCATATACTAGAAATGGTTGT
The DNA here is from genome assembly GCF_046119375.1 of Phyllobates terribilis. Lineage (NCBI taxonomy): Eukaryota > Metazoa > Chordata > Amphibia > Anura > Dendrobatidae > Phyllobates > Phyllobates terribilis. The sequence continues at coordinate 4,287,056 of NW_027362771.1, read as the reverse complement.
AGGTATTTGCTGAATGCAAATAGACAGCAACTCACCCTCTTTGAATCTTCTTTAGCACGCTAAAAGGAGCAAGAAAAAGCAAAAAAATTTCAGAATTCCAACTTTCCAAACAGAAAAATGACTGTATGTGCAATGACATTATTCATTGATTTTAGCCATTGAATAAACGTCCTGTTACTCATATACCAGAAATGGTTGAAGGTACTGGCTGAACACAAACAGATAGCAGCTCTCCCTCTTTGAATCGTCTTTAGCATGCTAAAAGAAGCAGAAAAAAAAAAAAAATTCAGAATTCCAGATTTCAAAGCAGAGAAATGACTGTTTGTGCAATAACATTATTCATTGATTTTAGCCATTGAAAAATGTCCTGTTACTCATATTCCAGAAATGGTTGAAGGTATTGGCTGAACGGAAGCAGTCAGCTACTCATCCTCTTTGAATCTTCTTTAGCACTCTAAAAGGAACAGGAAAAATCAAAAAAATTTCAGAATTCAACCTTTGAAAGCAGAGAAATGACTGTTTGTGCTACAACATTATTCATTGATTTTAGCCATTGAAAATCGTCCTGTTACTCATATACCAGAAATGGTTGAAGGTATAGGCTGAACGCAAACAGACAGCAACTCACCCTCTTTGAATCTTCTTTAGCACGCTAAAAGGAGCAGGAAAAAGTAAAAAAATTTCAGAATTCCACCTTTCCAAGCAGAGAATTGACTGCTTGTGCAATAACATTATTCATTGATTTTAGCCTTTGAAAAACGTCCTGTTACTCATATACCAGAAATGGATGAAGGTAATGACGAACGCAAACAGATATCAGCTCACCCTCTTTGAATCTTCTTTAGCATGCTAAAAAGAGGAGGAAAAAGCAAAACATTTCAGAATTCCACCTTTCTAAGCAGAGAATTGAAAGTTTGTGCAATGACTATATTCATTCATTTTAGCCATTATAAATCGTCTTGTTACTGATACACCAGAAATGCTTGAAGGTATTGGCTGAATGCAAACAGATAGCAGCTCACCCTCTTTGAATCTTCTTTAGCATAGTAAAAGCAAAAAATTTCAGAATTCCACCTTTCCAAGCAGAGAAATGACTCTTTGTGCAATAACATTATTCATTGATTTTAGACTTTGAAAACCGTCCTGTTACTCATATAGCATAAATGGTTGAAGGTATTGGCTGAATGCAAACAGATAGCAGCTCACCCTCTTTGAATCTTTTTTAGCATGCTAAAAAGATCAGGAAAAAGCAAAAAATTCAGAATTCCAACTTTCAATGCAGAGAAATGACTGATTGTGCAATGACATTATTCATTGATTTTAGCCATTGAAAAACATCCTGTTACTCATATACCATGAATGGTTGAATGTATTGGCTGAACGTAAGCAGTCCGCAACTCACCCTCCTTGAATCTTATTTAGCATGCTGAAAAGAGCAGGAAAAAGCAAAAAATTTCAGAATTCCACCTTTCCAAGCAGAGAAATGACTGATTGTGCAATGACATTATTCATTGATTTTAGCCATTGAAAAACATACTGTTACTCATATACCAGAAATGGTTGAAGGTATTGGCTGAACGCAAACAGATAGCAGCTCACCCTCTTTGAATCTTCTTAAGCATGCTAAAAGGAGTAGGAAAAAGTAAAACATTTCAGAATTCCCCCTTACCAATCTGAGAAATGACTGTATGTGTAATGACATTATTTCATTTTAGCCATTGAATACCGTCCTGTTACTCATATACTAGAAATGGTTGTAGGTATTTGCTGAATGCAAATTGACAGCAACTCACACTCTTTGAATCTTCTTTAGCACGCTAAAAGGAGCAGGAAAAGCAAAAAATTTCAGAATTCCACCTTTCCATGCCGAGAAATTACTCTTTGTGCAATAACTTTATTCATTGATTTTAGCCATTGAAAAACGTCCTGTTACTCATATACCAGAAATGGTTGTAGGTATAGGCTGAACGCAAACAGACAGCAAATCACCCTCTTTGAATCTTCTTTAGCACGCTAAAAGGAGCAGGAAAAAGCAAAAAAATGTCAGAATTCCACCTTTCCAAACAGAAAAATGACTGTTTGTGCAATGACATTATTCATTGATTTTAGCCATTCCAAAACGTCCTGTTACTCATATACCAGAAATGGTTGAAGGTATTGGCTGAACCCAAACAGGTAGCAGCTCACCCTCTTTGAATCTTCTTTAGCATGCTAAAAGGAGCAGGAAAAGCAAAAAATGTCAGAATTCCACCTTTCAAAGCAGAGAAATGACTGTGCAATAACATTATTCATTGATTTTAGCCATTGAATAAACGTCCTGTTACTCATATACCAGAAATGGTTGAAGGTATTGGCTGAACGCAAGCAGTCAGCTACTCACCCTCTTGAATCTTTTTTAGCACACTAAAAGGAGCAGGAAAAATCAAAAAAATTTCAGAATTCCACCTTTGAAAGCAGAGAAATGACTGTTTGTGCAATAACATTATTCATTGATTTTAGCCATTAAAGAACGTCCTTTTACTCTTATACCAGAAATGGTTGAAGGTATTGGCTGAAAGCAAACAGATAGCAGCTCAACCTCTTTCAATCTTCTTTAGCATGCTAAAAGGAGCAGGAAAAAGCAAAGCAAAAAATTTTAGAATTCCACCTTTCCAAGCAGAGAAATGACTCTTTGTGCAATAACTTTATTCATTGATTTTAGCCATTGAAAACCGTCCTGTTACTCATATACCAGAAATGGTTGAAGGTATAGGCTGAACGCAAACAGACAGCAACTCACCCTCTTTGAATCTTCTTTAGCACGCTAAAAGGAGCAGGAAAAAGTAAAAAAATTTCCGAATTACACCTTTCAAAGCAGAGGAATGACTGTTTGTGCAATGACATTCATTGATTTTAGCCATTGAAAAACGTGCTGTCACTCATACACCAGAAATGGTTTAAGGTATTGGCTGAAGGCAAACAGATAGCAGCTCACCCTCTTTGAATATTCTTTAGAATGCTAATACGAGCATGAAAAAGCAAAAAAAAAAATCAGAATTCCACCTTTCCAAGCAGAGAAATGGCTGTTTGTGCAATGATATTAATTATTGATTTTAGCCATTAAAAAACGTGCTGATACTCATATACCAAAATTGGTGTAAGGTATTGGCTGAATGCAAACAGACAGCAACTCACCCTCTTTGAATCTTCTTTAGCATGCTAATAGGAGCAGGAAAAAGCAAAAAAAAATCAGATTTCAACCTTTCAAAGCAGAGAAATGACTGTTTGTGCAATGATAATATTCATTGATTTTAGCCATTAAAAAACGTGCTGATACTCATATACCAAAATTGGTTGAAGGTATTGGCTGAACGCAAACAGACAGCAGCTCACCCTCTTTGAATCTTCTTTAGCACACTGAAAGGAGCAGGAAAAATCAAAAAAATTTCAGAATTCCACCTTTGAAAGCAGAGAAATGACTGTTTGTGCAATAACATTATTCATTGATTTTAGCCATTTAAGAACGTCCTGTTACTCTTATTCCAGAAATGGTTGAAGGTATTGGCTGAACGCAAACAGATAGCAGCTCCCTCTCTTTGAATTTTCTTTAACATGCTAAAAGGAGCAGGAAAAATCAAAACATTTCAGAATTCCACCTTTCCAAGCAGAGAAATGTCTGTTTGTGCAATGACATTATTCATTGATTTTAGCCATTGAAAAACATCCTGTTACTCATATACCAGAAATGGTTGAAGATATTGGCTGAAAGCAAACAGATAGCAGCTCAACCTCTTTGAATCTTCTTTAGCATGCTAAAAGGAGCAGGAATAAGCAAAAAATTTCAGAATTCCACCTTTCCATGCAGAGAAATGACTCTTTGTGCAATAACTTTATTCATTGATTTTAGCCATTGAAAACCGTGCTGTTACTCATATACCAGAAATGGTTAAAGGTATAGGCTGAACGCAAACAGACAGCAACTCACCCTCTTTGAATCTTCTTTAGCACGCTAAAAGGAGCAGGAAAAAGCAAAAAAATTTCACTATTCCACCTTTCCAAGCAGAGAATTGACTGCTTGTGCAATGACAGTATTCATTGATTTTAGCCATTGAAAAACGTCCTGTTACTCATATACCAGAAATGGATGAAGGTATTGCCTGAACGCAAACAGATAGCAGCTCACTCTCTTTGAATCTTTTTTAGCATGCTAAAAGGAGCAGGAAAAAGCAAAAAATTTCAGAATTCCACCTTTCCAAGCAGAGAAATGACTGTTTGTGCAATGACATTGTTCTTTCATTTTAGCCATTGAAAAACGTCCTGTTACTCATATAACAGAAATGGTTGAAGGTACTGGCTTAACGTAAACATATAGCAGCTCACCCTCTTTGAATCTTCTTTAGCATGCTAAAAGGAGTAGGAAAAAGCAAAAAAATTTTAGAATTCCACCTTTCCAAGCAGAGAAATGACTGTTTGTGCAATGACATTATTCATTGATTTTAGCCATTGAAAAATGTCCTGTTACTCATATACCAGAATTGGTTGAAGGTATTGGCTGAACGCAAACAGATAGCAGATCACCCTCTTTGAATCTACATTAGCATGCTAATAGGAGCAGGAAAAAGCAAAACATTTCAGAATTCCACCTTTCAAAGCAGAGAAATGACTGTTGGTGCAATAAGATTATTAATTGATTTTAGCAATTGAATAAACGTCTTGATACTCATATACCAGAAATGGTTGAAGGTATTGTCTGAACACAAACAGATAGCAGCTCACCCTCTTTGAATCCTATTTAGCATGCTAAAAAGGGCAGGAAAAAGAAAAAATATTTCAGAATTCCACCTTTGAAAGCAGAGAAATGACTGTTTGTGCAATAACATTATTCATTGATTTTTGCCATTAAAGAACGTCCTGTTACTCATATACCAGAAATGGTTGAAGATATTGGCTGAACGCAAACAGATAGCAGCTACCTCTCTTTGAATCTTCTTTAACATGCTAAAAGGAGCAGGAAAAATCAAAACATTTCAGAATTCCAGCTTTCCAAGCAGAGAAATGACTCTTTAGGAATAACTCTAATCATTGATTTTAGCCATTGAAAAACGTGCTGTCACTCATACACCAGAAATGGTTGAGGGTATTGGCTGAACGCAAACAGATAGCGGCTCCCTCTCTTTGAATTTTCTTTAACATGCTAAAAGGAGCAGGAAAAAGCAAAAAAATGTCAGAATTCCACCTTTCAAACAGAGAATTGACTGCTTGTGCAATGACATTATTCATTGATTTTAGCCATTGAAAAACGTACTGTTACTCATATACCAGAAATGTATGAAGGTATTGCCTGAACGCAAACAGATAGCAGCTCACCCTCTTTGAATTTTCTTTAGCATGCTAAAAGGAGCAGGAAAAAGCAAAAAATTTCAGAATTCCACCTTTCCAAGCAGAGAAATGACTGCTTGTGCAATGACATTGTTCTTTCATTTTAGCCATTGAATACCGTCCTCTTACTCAAATACCAGAAATCGTTCAAGGTAATGGCTGAATGCAAACAGATAGCAGCTCACCCTCTTTGAATCTTCTTTAGCATGCTAAAAGGAGCAGGAAAAAGCAAAAAATTTCAGAATTCCACCAATCCAAGCAGAGAAATGACTGTTTGTGCAATGACATTATTCATTGATTTCAGCCCTTGAAAACAACCTGTTACTCATATACCAGAAATGGTTGAAGGTATTGTCGAAACGCAAACAGATATCAGCTCACCCTCTTTGAATTTTCTTTAGCATGCTAAAAAGAGGAGGAAAAAGCAAAACATTTCAGAATTCCACCTTTCTAAGCAGAGAATTGAATGTTTATGCAATGACTATATTCATTCATTTTAGCCATTATAAACCGTCCTGTTACTGATACACCAGGAATGCTTGAAGGTATTGGCTGAATGCAAACAGATAGCAGCTCACCCTCTTTGAATCTTCTTTAGCATAGTAAAAGGAGCAGCAAAAAGCAAAAAATTTCAGAATTCCACCTTTCCAAGCAGAGGAATGACTGTTTGTGCAATGACATTCATTGATTTTAGGCATTGAAAAACGTGCTGTCACTCATACACCAGAAATGGTTGAAGGTATTGGCTGAATGCAAACAGACAGCAGCTCACCCTCTTTGAAACTTCTTTAACATGCTAAAAGGAGCAGGAAAAATCAAAACATTTCAGAATTCCACCTTTCAAAGCAGAGAAATGACTGTTTGTGCAATGACATTATTCATTGATTTTAGCCATTGAAAAACATCCTGTTACTCATATACCAGAAATGGTTGAAGATATTGGCTGAACGCAAAAAGATAGCAGCTCACCCTCTTTAAATCTTCTTTAGCATGCTAATAGGAGCAGGAAAAAGCAAAAAAAAAATCAGAATTCCACCTTTCCAAGCAGAGAAATGACTGTTTGTGCAATGACATTATTCATTGATGTTTGCCATTGAAAAACGTTCTATTACTCATATACCAGAATTGGTTGAAGGTATTGGCTGAATGCAAAAAGATAGCAGCTCACCCTCTTTGAATCTTCGTTATCATGCTAATAGGAGCAGGAAAAAGCAAAAATATTTCAGATTTCCACCTTTCCAAGCAGAGAAATGATTGTTTGTGCAAAGACATTATTCATTGATTTTAGCCATTGAAAAACGTCCTGTTACTCATATAACAGAAATGGTTGAAGGTACTGGCTTAACGTAAACATATAGCAGCTCACCCTCTTTGAATCTTCTTTAGCATGCTAAAAGGAGTAGGAAAAAGCAAAAAATTTTCAGAATTCCACCTTTCAAAGCAGAGAAATGACTGTTGGTGCAATAACATTATTCATTGATTTTAGCCATTGAATAAACGTCTTGATACTCATATACCAGAAATGGTTGAAGGTATTGGCTGAACACAAACAGATAGCAGCTCTCCCTCTTTGAATCATCTTTAGCATGCTAAAAGGAGCAGGCAAAAGCAAAACATTTCAGAATTCCACCTTTCCAAGCAGAGAAATGACTGTTTGTGTAATGACATTTTTCAATCATTTTAGCCATTGAATACCGTACTGTTACTCATATGCCAGAAATGGTTGTAGGTATTGGCTGAACGCAAACAGATAGCAGCTCACCCTCTTTGAATCTTATTTAGCATTCTAAAAAGAGAAGGAAAAAGCAAAAAATTTCAGAATTCCACCTTTGAAAGCAGAGAAATGACTGTTTGTGCAATAACATTATTCATTGATTTTAGCCATTAAAGAACGTCCTGTTACTCATATACCAGAAATGGTTGAAGATATTGGCTGAACGCAAACAGATAGCAGCTACCTCTCTTTGAATCTTCTTTAACATGCTAAAAGGAGCAGGAAAAATCAAAACATTTCAGAATTCCACCTTTCCAAGCAGAGAAATGACTCTTTAGGAATAACTTTATTCATTGATTTTAGCCATTGAAAAACGTGCTGTCACTCATACACCAGAAATGGTTGAGGGTATTGGCTGAACGCAAACAGATAGCAGCTCCCTCTCTTTGAATTTTCTTTAACATGCTAAAAGGAGCAGGAAAAATCAAAACATTTCAGAATTCCACCTTTCCAAGCAGAGAAATGACTGTTTGTGCAATGACATTATTCATTGATTTTAGCCGTTGAAAAACATCCTGTTACTCATATACCAGAAATGGTTGAAGATATTGGCTGAAAGCAAACAGATAGCAGCTCAACCTCTTTGAATCTTCTTTTGCATGCTAAAAGGAGCAGGAAAAAGCAAAAAATTTCAGAATTCCACCTTTCCATGCAGAGAAATGACTCTTTGTGCAATAACTTTATTCATTGATTTTAGCCATTGAAAACAGTCCTGTTACTCATATACCAGAAATGGTTTAAGGTATAGGCTGAACGCAAACAGACAGCAACTCACCTTCTTTGAATCTTCTTTAGCACGCTAAAAGGAGCAGGAAAAAGCAAAAAAATGTCAGAATTTCACCTTTCCAAGCAGAGAATTGACTGCTTGTGCAATGACATTATTCATTGATTTTAGCCATTGAAAAACGTCCTGTTACTCAAATACCAGAAGTGGATGAAGGTATTGCCTGAACGCAAACAGATAGCAGCTCACCCTCTTTGAATTTTCTTTAGCATGCTAAAAGGAGCAGGAAAAAGCAAAAAATTTCAGAATTCCACCTTTCCAAGCAGAGAAATGACTGCTTGTGCAATGACATTGTTCTTTCATTTTAGCCATTGAATACCGTCCTCTTACTCAAATACCAGAAATGGTTCAAGGTAATGGCTGAATGCAAACAGATAGCAGCTCACCCTCTTTGAATCTTCTTTAGCATGCTAAAAGGAGCAGGAAAAAGCAAAAAATTTCAGAATTCCACCAATTCAAGCAGAGAAATGACTGTTTGTGCAATGACATTATTCATTGATTTCAGCCCTTGAAAAACGTCCTGTTACTCATATACCAGAAATGGTTGAAGGTATTGTCGAAACGCAAACAGATATCAGCTCACCCTCTTTGAATCTTCTTTAGCATGCTAGAAAGAGGAGGAAAAAGCAAAACATTTCAGAATTCCACCTTTCTAAGCAGAGAATTGAATGTTTGTGCAATGACTATATTCATTCATTTTAGCCATTATAAACCGTCCTGTTACTGATACACCAGGAATGCTTGAAGGTATTGGCTGAATGCAAACAGATAGCAGCTCACCCTCTTTGAAACTTCTTTAGCATAGTAAAAGGAGCAGCAAAAAGCAAAAAATTTCAGAATTCCACCTTTCCAAGCAGAGGAATGACTGTTTGTGCAATGACATTCATTGATTTTAGCCATTGAAAAAAGTGCTGTCACTCATACACCAGAAATGGTTGAAGGTATTGGCTGAACGCAAACAGATAGCAGCTCACCCTCTTTGAATCTTCTTTAGCATGCTAATACGAGCATGAAAAAGCAAAAAAAATTCAGAATTCCACCTTTCCAAGCAGAGAAATGACTGTTTGTGCAATGACATTATTCATTGATTTTAGCCATTAAAAAACGTGCTGATACTCATATACCAAAATTGGTTGAAGGTATTGGCTGAATGCAAACAGACAGCAGCTCACCCTCTTTGAATCTTCTTTAGCATGCTAATAGGAACAGGAAAAAGCAAAAAAAAATCCGATTTCCACCTTTCAAAGCAGAGAAATGACTGTTTGTGCAATGACATTATTCATTGATTTTAGCCATTAAAAAACGTGCTGATACTCATATACCAAAATTCGTTGAAGGTATTGGCTGAACGCAAACAGACAGCAGCTCACCCTCTTTGAATCTTCTTTAGCACACTAAAAGGAGCAGGAAAAATCAAAAAAATTTCAGAATTCCACCTTTGAAAGCAGAGAAATGACTGTTTGTGCAATAACAATATTCATTGATTTTAGCCATTAAAGAACGTCCTGTTACTCTTATACCAGAAATGGTTGAAGGTATTGGCTGAACGCAAACAGATAGCAGCTCCCTCTCTTTGAATCTTCTTTAGCATGCCAAAAGGAGCAGGAAAAAGCAAAAAATTTTAGAATTCCACCTTTCCATGCAGAGAAATGACTCTTTGTGCAATAACTTTATTTATTGATTTTAGCCATTGAAAACAGTCCTGTTACTCATATACCAGAAATGGTTGAAGATATAGGCTGAACGCAAACAAACAGCAACTCACCCTCTTTGAATCTTCTTTAGCACACTAAAAGGAGCAGGAAAAATCTAAAAAAATTCAGAATTCCACCTTTGAAAGCAGAGAAATGACTGTTTGTGCAATAACATTATTCATTGATTTTAGCCATTAAAGAACGTCCTGTTACTCTTATACCAGAAATGGTTGAAGGTATTGGCTGAATGCAAACAGATAGCAGCTCCCTCTCTTTGAATCTTCTTTAACATGCTAAAAGGAGCAGGAAAAATCAAAACATTTCAGAATTCCACCTTTCCAAGCAGAGAAATGACTGTTTGTGCAATGACATTATTCATTGATTTTAGCCATTGAAAAACATCCTGTTACTCATATACCAGAAATGGTTGAAGATATTGGCTGAACGCAAAAAGATAGCAGCTCACCCTCTTTGAATCTTCTTTAGCATGCTAATAGGAGCAGGAAAAAGCAAAAAAAAAATCAGAATTCCACCTTTCCAAGCAGAGAAATGACAGTTTGTGCAATGACATTATTCAATGATGTTTGCCATTGAAAAACGTCCTATTACTCATATACCAGAATTGGTTGAAGGTATTGGCTGAACGCAAAAAGATAGCAGCTCACCCTCTTTGAATCTTCGTTATCATGCTAATAGGAGCAGGAAAAAGCAAAAATATTTGAGATTTCCACCTTTCCAAGCAGAGAAATGATTGTTTGTCCAAAGACATTATTCATTGATTTTAGCCATTGAAAAACGTCCTGTTACTCATATAACAGAAATGGTTGAAGGTACTGGCTTAACGTAAACATATAGCAGCTCACCCTCTTTGAATCTTCTTTAGCATGCTAAAAAGAGTAGGAAAAAGCAAAAAATTTTTAGAATTCCACCTTTCCAAGCAGAGAAATGACTGTTTGTGCAATGACATTATTCATTGATTTTAGCCATTGAAAAACATCCTGTTACTCATATACCAGAAATGGTTGAAGATATTGGCTGAACGCAAAAAGATAGCAGCTCACCCTCTTTGAATCTTCTTTATCATGCTAATAGGAGCAAGAAAAAACAAAAAAAAAATCAGAATTCCACCTTTCCAAGCAGAGAAATGACAGTTTGTGCAATGACATTATTCAATGATGTTTGCCATTGAAAAACGTCCTATTACTCATATACCAGAATTGGTTGAAGGTATTGGCTGAACGCAAAAAGATAGCAGCTCACCCTCTTTGAATCTTCGTTATCATGCTAATAGGAGCAGGAAAAAGCAAAAATATTTGAGATTTCCACCTTTCCAAGCAGAGAAATGATTGTTTGTCCAAAGACATTATTCATTGATTTTAGCCATTGAAAAACGTCCTGTTACTCATATAACAGAAATGGTTGAAGGTACTGGCTTAACGTAAACATATAGCAGCTCACCCTCTTTGAATCTTCTTTAGCATGCTAAAAAGAGAAGGAAAAAGCAAAAAATTTTTAGAATTCCACCTTTCCAAGCAGAGAAATGAATGTTTGTGCAATGACATTATTCATTGATTTTAGCCATTGAAAAATGTCCTGTTACTCATATACCAGAATTGGTTGAAGGTATGGGCTGAACGCAAACAGATAGCAGATCAACCTCTTTGAATCTTCTTTAGCATGCTTAAAGGAGCAGGAAAAAGCAAAAAATTTCAGAATTCCACCTTTCCAAGCAGAGAAATGACTGCTTGTGCAATGACATTGTTCTTTCATTTTAGCCATTTAATACCGTCCTCTTACTCAAATACCAGAAATGGTTCAAGGTAATGGCTGAATGCAAACAGATAGCAGCTCACCCTCTTTGAATCTTCTTTAGCATGCTAAAAGGAGCAGGAAAAAGCAAAAAATTTCAGAATTCCACCAATCCAAGTAGAGAAATGACTGTTTGTGCAATGACATTATTCATTGATTTCAGCCCTTGAAAACCGTCCTGTTACTCATATACCAGAAATGGTTGAAGGTATTGTCGAAACGCAAACAGATATCAGCTCACCCTCTTTGAATCTTCTTTAGCATGCTAAAAAGAGGAGGAAAAAGCAAAACATTTCAGAATTCCACCTTTCTAAGCAGAGATTTGAATGTTTGTGCAATGACTATATTCATTCATTTTAGCCATTATAAACCGTCCTGTTACTGATACACCAGGAATGCTTGAAGGTATTGGCTGAATGCAAACAGATAGCAGCTCACCCTCTTTGAATCTTCTTTAGCATAGAAAAAAGGAGCAGCAAAAAGCAAAAAATTTCAGAATTCCACCTTTCAAAGCAGAGGAATGACTGTTTGTGCAATGACATTCATTGATTTTAGCCATTGAAAAACGTGCTGTCACTCATACACCAGAAATGGTTGAAGGTATTGGCTGAACGCAAACAGATAGCAGATCCCTCTCTTTGAATTTTCTTTAACATGCTAAAAGGAGCAGGAAAAATCAAAACATTTCAGAATTCCACCTTTCAAAGCAGAGGAATGACTGTTAGTGCAATGACATTCATTGATTTTAGCCCTTGAAAAACGTGCTGTCACTCATACACCAGAAATGGTTGAAGGTATTGGCTGAACGCAAACAGATAGCAGCTCACCCTCTTTGAATCTTCTTTAGCATGCTAATACGAGCATGAAAAAGCAAAAAAAAATCAGAATTCCACCTTTCCAAGCAGAGAAATGACTGTGCAATGATATTATTCATTGATTTTAGCCATTAAAAAACGTGCTGATACTCATATACCAAAATTGGTTGAAGGTATTGGCTGAATGCAAACAGACAGCAGCTCACCCTCTTTGAATCTTCTTTAGCATGCTAATAGGAGCAGGAAAAAGCAAAAAAAAATCAGATTTCCACCTTTCAAAGCAGAGAAATGACTGTTTGTGCAATAACATTATTCATTGATTTTAGCCATTAAAGAACGTCCTGTTACTCTTATACCACAAATGGTTGAAGGTATTGGCTGAACGCAAAAAGAAAGCAGCTCAACCTCTTTGAATCTTCTTTAGCATGCTAATAGGAGCAGGAAAAAGCAAAAAAAAAATCAGAATTCCACCTTTCCAAGCAGAGAAATGACTATTTGTGCAATGACATTATTCATTGATGTTTGCCATTGAAAAACGTCCTATTACTCATATACCAGAATTGGTTGAAGTTATTGGCTGAACGCAAAAAGATAGCAGCTCACCCTCTTTGAATCTTCGTTACCATGCTAATAGGAGCAGGAAAAAGCAAAAATATTTCAGATTTCCACCTTTCCAAGCAGAGAAATGATTGTTTGTGCAAAGACATTATTCATTGATTTTAGCCATTGAAAAACGTCCTGTTACTCATATAACAGAAATGGTTGAAGGTACTGGCTTAACGTAAACATATAGCAGCTCACCCTCTTTGAATCTTCTTTAGCATGCTAAAAGGAGTAGGAAAAAGCAAAAAATTTTTAGAATTCCACCTTTCCAAGCAGAGAAGTGACTGTTTGTGCAATGACATTATTCATTGATTTTAGCTATTGAAAAATGTCCTGTTACTCATATACCAGAATTGGTTGAAGGTATTGGCTGAACGCAAACAGATAGCAGATCACCCTCTTTGAATCTACATTAACATGCTAATAGGAGCAGGAAAAAGCAAAAAATTTCAGAATTCCACCTTTCAAAGCAGAGAAATGACTGTTGGTGCAATAACATTATTCATTGATTTTAGCCATTGAATAAACGTCTTGATACTCATATACCAGAAAAGGTTGAAGGTATTGGCTGAACACAAACAGATAGCAGCTCTCCCTCTTTGAATCTTCTTTAGCATGCTAAAAGGAGCAGGAAAAAGCAAAACATTTCAGAATTCCACCTTTCCAAGCAGAGAAATGACTGTTTGTGTAATGACATTTTTCAATCATTTTAGCCATTGAATACCGTACTGTTACTCATATGCCAGAAATGGTTGTAGGTATTGGCTGAACGCAAACAGATAGCAGCTCACCCTCTTTGAATCTTATTTAGCATGCTAAAAAGAGCAGGAAAAAGCAAAAAATTTCAGAATTCCACCTTTGAAAGCAGAGAAATGACAGTTTGTGCAATAACATTATTCATTGATTTTAGCCATTAAAGAACGTCCTGTTACTCATATACCAGAAATGGTTGAAGATATTGGCTGAACGCAAACAGATAGTAGCTACCTCTCTTTGAATCTTCTTTAACATGCTAAAAGGAGCAGGAAAAATCAAAACATTTCAGAATTCCTCCTTTCCAAGCAGAGAAATGACTCTTTAGGAATAACTTTATTCATTGATTTTAGCCATTGAAAACCGTCCTGTTACTCATATACCAGAAATGGTTGAAGGTATAGGCTGAACGCAAACAGATAGCAAATCACCCTCTTTGAATCTTCTTTAGCACGCCAAAAGGAGCAGGAAAAAGCAAAAAAAATTTCAGAATTCCACCTTTCCTTGCAGAGTAATGATTGTTTGTTCAATTACATTATTCATTGATTTTAGCCATTGAAAACCGTCCTGTTACTCATATACCAGAAATCGTTGAAGGTATTGGCTGAACGCAAACATATAGCAACTAACACTCTTTGAAACTTCTTTAGCATGCTAAAAAGAGCAAGAAAAAGCAAACATTTTTAGAATTCCACCTTTCAAAGCAGAGAAATGACTGATTGTGCAATGACATTATTCATTGATTTTAGCCATGGAAAAATGTCCTGTTAATCATATGCCAGAAATGGTTGAAGGTATTGGCTGAACGCAAACAGACAGCAACTCATCCTCTTTGAATCTTCTTTAGCACGCTAAAAGGAACAGGAAAAAGCAAAAAATAATCAGAATTCCACCTTTCCAAGCAGAGAATTGACTGTTTGTGCAATGACATTATTCATTGATTTTAGCCATTGAAAAACGTACTGTTACTCATATGGCAGAAATGGGTGAAGGTATTGGCTGAACGCAAACAGATAGCAGCTCACCCTCTTTGAATCTTCTTTAGCATGCTAATAGGAGCAGGAAAAAGAAAAAAAATCAGATTTCCACCTTTCAAAGCAGAGAAATGACGGTTTGTGCAAAGACATTATTCATTGATTTTAGCCATTGAAAAACGTCCTGTTACTCATATACCAGAAATGGTTGAAGGTATTGGCTTAATGTAAACAGATAGCAGCTCACTCTCTTTGAATCTTCTTTAGCATGCTAAAAGGAGTAGGAAAAAGCAAAACATGTTTAGAATGCCACCTTTCCAAGCAGAGAAATAACTGTTTGTGCAATGACATTATTCATTGATTTTAGCCATTGAAAATCATCCTGTTACTCATATACCAGAAATGGTTGAAGGTATTGGCTGAACACAAACAGATAGCAGCTCTCCCTCTTTCAATCTTCTTAGCATGCTAAAAGGAGCAGGAAAAAGCAAAAAATTTCAGAATGCCACCTTTCCAAGCAGAGAAATATCTCTTTGTGCAATGACATTATTCATTGATTTTAGCCACTGAAAACCGTCCTGTTACTCATATAACAGAAATAGTTGAAGTTATTGGCTGAACGCAAGCAGTCATCAACTCACCCTCTTTGAATCTTCTTTAGCATGCTAAAAGGAGCAGGAAAGAGCAAAAAAATTTCAGAATTCCATCTTTCCAAGCAGAGAAATGACTGATTGTGCAAAGAAATTATTCATTGATTTTAGCCATTGAAAAACGTCCTGTTACTCATATATCAGAAATGGTTGAAGGTATTTTCTTAATGCAAGCAGACAGCAACTCACCCTCATTGAATCTTCTTTAGCATGCTAAAAAGAGCTTTAAAAAGCAAAAAAATTCAGAATTCCACCTTTCAAAGCAGAAAAATGACTGTTTGTGCAATGACATTATTTATTGATTTTAGCCATTGAAAAACATCCTGTTACTCATATACCAGAATTTTTTTAAGGTATTGGCTGAACGCAAAAAGATAGCAGCTCACCGTCTTTCCATCTTCTTTAGCATGCTAATAGGAGTAGGAAAAAGCAAAAAAAAATTCAGAATTCCACCTTTCCAAGCAGAGAAATGACTGTTTGTGCAACGACATTATTCATTGATGTTAGCCATTGAAAAACGTCCTGTTACTCATATACAAGAATTGGTTGAAGGTATTGGCTGAACGCAAAATGATATCAGCTCACCCTCTTTGAATCTTCTTTATCATGTTAATAGGAGCAGGAAAAAGCAAAAAAAAAATCAGATTTCCACCTTTCCAAGCAGAGAAATGATTGTTTGTGCAAAGACATTATTCATTGATTTTAGCCATTGAAAAACGTCCTGTTACTCATATAACAGAAATGGTTGAAGGTACTCGCTTAACGTAAACATATAGCAGCTCACCCTCTTTGAATCTTCTTTAGCATGCTAAAAGGAGTAGGAAAAAGCAAAAAATTTTTAGAATGCCACCTTTCCAAGCAGAGAAATAACTGTTTGTGCAATGACATTATTCATTGATTTTAGCCATTGAAAAATGTCCTGTTACTCATATACCAGATTTGTTTGAAGGTATTGGCTGAACGCAAGCAGATAGCAGATCACCCTCTTTGAATCTACATTAGCATGCTAATAGGAGCAGGAAAAAGCAAAACATTTCAGAATTCCACCTTTCAAAGCATAGAAATGACTGTTGGTGCAATAACATTATTCATTGATTTTAGCCATTGAATAAACGTCTTGATACTCATATACCAGAAATGGTTGAAGGTATTGGCTGAACACAAACAGATAGCAGCTCACCCTCTTTGAATCTTCTTTAGCATAGTAAAAGGAGCAGCAAAAAGCAAAAAAATTCAGAATTCCACCTTTCAAAGCAGAGGAATGACTGTTTGTGCAATGACATTCATTGATTTTAGCCATTGAAAAATGTGCTGTCACTCATACACCAGAAATGGTTGAAGGTATTGGCTGAACGCAAACAGATAGCAGCTCACCCTCTTTGAATCTTCTTTAACATGCTAATACGAGCATGAAAAAGCAAAAAAAATTCAGAATTCCACCTTTCCAAGCAGAGAAATGACTGTTTGTGCAATGACATTATTCATTGATTTTAGCCATTAAAAAACGTGCTGATACTCATATACCAAAATTGGTTGAAGGTATTGGCTGAATGCAAACAGACAGCAGCTCACCCTCTTTGAATCTTCTTTAGCATGCTAATAGGAACAGGAAAAAGCAAAAAAAAAATCAGATTTCCACCTTTCAAAGCAGAGAAATGACTGTTCGTGCAATGACATTATTCATTGATTTTAGCCATTAAAAAACGTGCTGATACTCATATACCAAAATTGGTTGAAGGTATTGGCTGAACGCAAACAGACAGCAGCTCACCCTCTTTGAATCTTCTTTAGCACACTAAAAGGAGCAGGAAAAATTAAAAAAATTTCAGAATTCCGCCTTTAAAAGCAGAGAAATGACTGTTTGTGCAATAACATTATTTATTGATTTTAGCCATTAAAGAACGTCCTGTTACTCTTATACCAGAAATGGTTGAAGGTATTGGCTGAATGCAAACAGATAGCAGCTCCCTCTCTTTGAATCTTCTTTACCATGCCAAAAGGAGCAGGAAAAAGCAAAAAATTTCAGAATTCCACCTTTGCATGCAGAGAAATGACTCTTTGTGCAATAACTTTATTCATTGATTTTAGCCATTGAAAACCGTCCTGTTACTCATATACCAGAAATGGTTGAAGGTATAGGCTAAACACAAACAGACAGCAACTCACCCTCTTTGAATCTACTTTAGCACGCTAAAAGGAGCAGGAAAAAGCAAAAAAATGTCAGAATTCCACCTTTTCAAGCAGAGAATTGACTGCTTGTGCAATGACATTATTCATTGATTTTAGCCATTGAAAAACGTGCTGTTACTCATATACCAGAATTGGTTGAAGGTATTTTCTGAATGCAAACAGATAGCAGATCACCCTCTTTGAATCTACATTAGCATGCTAATAGGAGCAGGAAAAAGCAAAACATTTCAGAATTCCACCTTTCAAAGCATAGAAATGACTGTTGGTGCAATAACATTATTCATTGATTTTAGCCATTGAATAAACGTCTTGATACTCATATACCAGAAATGGTTGAAGGTATTGGCTGAACACAAACAGATAGCAGCTCTCCCTCTTTGAATCTTCTTTAGCATGCTAAAAGGAACAGGAAAAAGCAAAACATTTCAGAATTCCACCTTTCCAAGCAGAGAAATGACTGTTTGTGTAATGACATTTTTCAATCATTTTAGCCATTGAATTCCGTACTGTTACTCATATGCCAGAAATGGTTGTAGGTATTGGCTGAACGCAAACAGATAGCAGCTCACCCTCTTTGAATCTTATTTAGCATGCTAAAAAGAGCAGGAAGAAGCAAAAAATTTCAGAATGCCACCTTTGAAAGCAGAGAAATGACTGTTTGTGCAATAACATTATTCATTGATTTTAGCCATTAAAGAACGTCCTGTTACTCATATACCAGAAATGTTTGAAGATATTGGCTGAACGCAAACAGATAGCAGCTACCTCTCTTTGAATCTTCTTTAACATGCTAAAAGGAGCAGGAAAAATCAAAATATTTCAGAATTCCACCTTTCCAAGCAGAGAAATGACTCTTTAGGAATAACTTTATTCATTGATTTTAGCCATTGAAAAACGTGCTGTCACTCATACACCAGAAATGGTTGAAGGTATTGGCTGAACGCAAACAGATAGCAGCTCCCTCTCTTTGAATTTTCTTTAACATGCTAAAAGGAGCAGGAAAAATCAAAACATTTCAGAATTCCACCTTTCCAAGCAGAGAAATGACTGTTTGTGCAATGACATTATTCATTGATTTTAGCCATTGAAAAACATCCTGTTACTCATATACCAGAAATGGTTGAAGATATTGGTTGAAAGCAAACAGATAGCAGCTCAACCTCTTTGAATCTTCTTTAGCATGCTAAAAGGAGCAGGAAAAAGCAAAAAATTTCAGAATTCCACCTTTCCATGCAGAGAAATGACTCTTTGTGCAATAACTTTATTCATTGATTTTAGCCTTTGAAAACCGTCCTGTTACTCATATACCAGAAATGGTTGAAGGTATAGGCTGAACGCAAACAGACAGCAACTCACCCTCTTTGAATCTTCTTTAGCACGCCAAAAGGAGCAGGAAAAAGCAAAAAAATGTCAGAATTCCACCTTTCCAAGCAGAGAATTGACTGCTTGTGCAATGACATTATTCATTGATTTTAGCCATTGAAAAACGTCCTGTTACTCATATACCAGAAATGGATGAAGGTATTGCCTGAGCGCAAACAGATAGCAGTTCACCCTCTTTGAATTTTCTTTAGCATGCTAAAAGGAGCAGGAAAAAGCAAAAAATTTCAGAATTCCACCTTTCCAAGCAGAGAAATGACTGCTTGTGCAATGACATTGTTCTTTCATTTTAGCCATTGAATACCGTCCTCTTACTCAAATACCAGAAATGGTTCAAGGTAATGGCTGAATGCAAACAGATAGCAGCTCACCCTCTTTGAATCCTCTTTAGCATGCTAAAAGGAGCAGGAAAAAGCAAAAAATTTCAGAATTCCACCAATCCAAGCAGAGAAATGACTGTTTGTGCAATGACATTATTCATTGATTTCAGCCCTTGAAAACCGTCCTGTTACTCATATACCAGAAATGGTTGAAGGTATTGTCGAAACGCAAACAGATATCAGCTCACCCACTTTGAATCTTCTTTAGCATGCTAAAAAGAGGAGGAAAAAGCAAAACATTTCAGAATTCCACCTTTCTAAGCAGAGAAATGACTGTTTGTGTAATGACATTTTTCAATCATTTTAGCCATTGAATACCGTTCTGTTACTCATATGCCAGAAATGGTTGTAGGTATTGGCTCAACGCAAACAGATAGCAGCTCACCCTCTTTGAATCTTATTTAGCATGCTAAAAAGAGCAGGAAAAAGCAAAAAATTTCAGAATTCCACCTTTGAAAGCAGAGAAATGACAGTTTGTGCAATAACATTATTCATTGATTTTAGCCATTAAAGAACGTCCTGTTACTCATATACCAGAAATGGTTGAAGATATTGGCTGAACGCAAACAGATAGCAGCTACCTCTCTTTGAATCTTCTTTAACATGCTAAAAGGAGCAGGAAAAATCAAAACATTTCAGAATTCCACCTTTCCAAGCAGAGAAATGACTCTTTAGGAATAACTTTATTCATTGATTTTAGCCATTGAAAACCGTCCTGTTACTCATATACCAGAAATGGTTGAAGGTATAGGCTGAACGCAAACAGATAGCAAATCACCCTCTTTGAATCTTCTTTAGCACGCCAAAAGGAGCAGGAAAAAGCAAAAAAAATTTCAGAATTCCACCTTTCCTTGCAGAGTAATGATTGTTTGTTCAATTACATTATTCATTGATTTTAGCCATTGAAAACTGTCCTGTTACTCATATACCAGAAATCGTTGAAGGTATTGGCTGAACGCAAACATATAGCAACTAACACTCTTTGAAACTTCTTTAGCATGCTAAAAAGAGCAAGAAAAAGCAAACATTTTTAGAATTCCACCTTTCAAAGCAGAGAAATGACTGATTGTGCAATGACATTATTCATTGATTTTAGCCATGGAAAAATGTCCTGTTAATCATATGCCAGAAATGGTTGAAGGTATTGGCTGAACGCAAACAGACAGCAACTCATCCTCTTTGAATCTTCTTTAGCACGCTAAAAGGAACAGGAAAAAGCAAAAAAAAATCAGAATTCCACCTTTCCAAGCAGAGAATTGACTGTGCAATGACATTATTCATTGATTTTAGCCATTGAAAAATGTACTGTTACTCATATGGCAGAAATGGGTGAAGGTATTGGCTGAACGCAAACAGATAGCAGCTCACCCTCTTTGAATCTTCTTTAGCATGCTAATAGGAGCAGGAAAAAGAAAAAAAAATCAGATTTCCACTTTTCAAAGCAGAGAAATGACGGTTTGTGCAGAGACATTATTCATTGATTTTAGCCATTGAAAAACGTCCTGTTACTCATATACCAGAAATGGTTGAAGGTATTGGCTTAATGTAAACAGATAGCAGCTCACCCTCTTTGAATCTTCTTTAGCATGCTAAAAGGAGTAGGAAAAAGCAAAACATGTTTAGAATGCCACCTTTCCAAGCAGAGAAATAACTGTTTGTGCAATGACATTATTCATTGATTTTAGCCATTGAAAATCATCCTGTTACTCATATACCAGAAATGGTTGAAGGTATTGGCTGAACACAAACAGATAGCAGCTCTCCCTCTTTCAATCTTCTTAGCATGCTAAAAGGAGCAGGAAAAAGCAAAAAATTTCAGAATGCCACCTTCCCAAGCAGAGAAATATCTCTTTGTGCAATGACATTATTCATTGATTTTAGCCACTGAAAACCGTCCTGTTACTCATATAACAGAAATAGTTGAAGTTATTGGCTGAACGCAAGCAGACATCAACTCACCCTCTTTGAATCTTCTTTAGCATGCTAAAAGGAGCAGGAAAGAGCAAAAAAATTTCAAAATTCCATCTTTCCAAGCAGAGAAATGACTGATTGTGCAAAGAAATTATTCATTGATTTTAGCCATTGAAAAACGTCCTGTTACTCATATATCAGAAATGGTTGAAGGTATTTTCTTAATGCAAGCAGACAGCAACTCACCCTCATTGAATCTTCTTTAGCATGCTAAAAAGAGCTTTAAAAAGCAAAAAAATTCAGAATTCCACCTTTCAAAGCAGAAAAATGACTGTTTGTGCAATGACATTATTTATTGATTTTAGCCATTGAAAAACGTCCTGTTACTCATATACCAGAATTTTTTTAAGGTATTGGCTGAACGCAAAAAGATAGCAGCTCACCGTCTTTCCATCTTCTTTAGCATGCTAATAGGAGCAGGAAAAAGCAAAAAAAATTCAGAATTCCACCTTTCCAAGCAGAGAAATGACTGTTTGTGCAACGACATTATTCATTGATGTTAGCCATTGAAAAACGTCCTGTTACTCATATACAAGAATTGGTTGAAGGTATTGGCTGAACGCAAAATGATATCAGCTCACCCTCTTTGAATCTTCTTTATCATGTTAATAGGAGCAGGAAAAAGCAAAAAAAAAATCAGATTTCCACCTTTCCAAGCAGAGAAATGATTGTTTGTGCAAAGACATTATTCATTGATTTTAGCCATTGAAAAACGTCCTGTTACTCATATAATAGAAATGGTTGAAGGTACTGGCTTAACGTAAACATATAGCATCTCACCCTCTTTGAATCTTCTTTAGCATGCTAAAAGGAGTAGGAAAAAGCAAAAAATTTTTAGAATGCCACCTTTCCAAGCAGAGAAATGACTGTTTGTGCAATGACATTATTAATTGATTTTAGCCATTGAAAAATGTCCTGTTACTCATATACCAGATTTGTTTGAAGGTATTGGCTGAACGCAAACAGATAGCAGATCACCCTCTTTGAATCTACATTAGCATGCTAATAGGAGCAGGAAAAAGCAAAACATTTCAGAATTCCACCTTTCAAAGCATAGAAATGACTGTTTGTGCAATAACATTATTCATTGATTTTAGCCATTGAATAAACGTCTTGATACTCATATACCAGAAATGGTTGAGGGTATTGGCTGAACACAAACAGATAGCAGCTCACCCTCTTTGAATCTTCTTTAGCATAGTAAAAGCAGCAACAAAAAGCAAAAAAATTCAGAATTCCACCTTTCAAAGCAGAGGAATGACTGTTTGTGCAATGACATTCATTGATTTTAGCCATTGAAAAATGTGCTGTCACTCAAACACCAGAAATGGTTGAAGGTATTGGCTGAACGCAAACAGATAGCAGCTCACCCTCTTTGAATCTTCTTTAACATGCTAATACAAGCATGAAAAAGCAAAAAAAATTCAGAATTCCACCTTTCCAAGCAGAGAAATGACTGTTTGTGCAATGACATTATTCATTGATTTTAGCCATTAAAAAACGTGCTGATACTCATATACCAAAATTGGTTGAAGGTATTGGCTGAATGCAAACAGACAGCAGCTCACCCTCTTTGAATCTTCTTTAGCATGCTAATAGGAACAGGAAAAAGCAAAAAAAAAATCAGATTTCCACCTTTCAAAGCAGAGAAATGACTGTTCGTGCAATGACATTATTCATTGATTTTAGCCATTAAAAAACGTGCTGATACTCATATACCAAAATTGGTTGAAGGTATTGGCTGAACGCAAACAGACAGCAGCTCACCCTCTTTGAATCTTCTTTAGCACACTAAAAGGAGCAGGAAAAATTAAACAAATTTCAGAATTCCGCCTTTAAAAGCAGAGAAATGACTGTTTGTGCAATAACATTATTCATTGATTTTAGCCATTAAAGAACGTCCTGTTACTCTTATACCAGAAATGGTTGAAGGTATTGGCTGAATGCAAACAGATAGCAGCTCCCTCTCTTTGAATCTTCTTTACCATGCCAAAAGGAGCAGGAAAAAGCAAAAAATTTCAGAATTCCACCTTTGCATGCAGAGAAATGACTCTTTGTGCAATAACTTTATTCATTGATTTTAGCCATTGAAACCCGTCCTGTTACTCATATACCAGAAATGGTTGAAGGTATAGGCTAAACGCAAACAGACAGCAACTCACCCTCTTTGAATCTACTTTAGCACGCTAAAAGGAGCAGGAAAAAGCAAAAAAATGTCAGAATTCCACCTTTTCAAGCAGAGAATTGACTGCTTGTGCAATGACATTATTCATTGATTTTAGCCATTGAAAAACGTGCTGTTACTCATATACCAGAATTGGTTGAAGGTATTGGCTGAATGCAAACAGATAGCAGATCACCCTCTTTGAATCTACATTAGCATGCTAATAGGAGCAGGAAAAAGCAAAACATTTCAGAATTCCACCTTTCAAAGCATAGAAATGACTGTTGGTGCAATAACATTATTCATTGATTTTAGCCTTTGAATAAACGTCTTCATACTCATATACCAGAAATGGTTGAAGGTATTGGCTGAACACAAACAGATAGCAGCTCTCCCTCTTTGAATCTTCTTTAGCATGCTAAAAGGAACAGGAAAAAGCAAAACATTTCAGAATTCCACCTTTCCAAGCAGAGAAATGACTGTTTGTGTAATGACATTTTTCAATCATTTTAGCCATTGAATACCGTACTGTTACTCATATGCCAGAAATGGTTGTAGGTATTGGCTGAACGCAAACAGATAGCAGCTCACCCTCTTTGAATCTTATTTAGCATGCTAAAAAGAGCAGGAAGAAGCAAAAAATTTCAGAATTCCACCTTTGAAAGCAGAGAAATGACTGTTTGTGCAATAACATTATTCATTGATTTTAGCCATTAAAGAACGTCCTGTTACTCATATACCAGAAATGTTTGAAGATATTGGCTGAACGCAAACAGATAGCAGCTACCTCTCTTTGAATCTTCTTTAACATGCTAAAAGGAGCAGGAAAAATCAAAATATTTCAGAATTCCACCTTTCCAAGCAGAGAAATGACTCTTTAGGAATAACTTTATTCATTGATTTTAGCCATTGAAAAACGTGCTGTCACTCATACACCAGAAATGGTTGAAGGTATTGGCTGAACGCAAACAGATAGCAGCTCCCTCTCTTTGAATTTTCTTTAACATGCTAAAAGGAGCAGGAAAAATCAAAACATTTCAGAATTCCACCTTTCCAAGCAGAGAAATGACTGTTTGTGCAATGACATTATTCATTGATTTTAGCCATTGAAAAACATCCTGTTACTCATATACCAGAAATGGTTGAAGATATTGGTTGAAAGCAAACAGATAGCAGCTCAACCTCTTTGAATCTTCTTTAGCATGCTAAAAGGAGCAGGAAAAAGCAAAAAATTTCAGAATTCCACCTTTCCATGCAGAGAAATGACTCTTTGTGCAATAACTTTATTCATTGATTTTAGCCTTTGAAAACCGTAATGTTAGTCATATACCAGAAATGGTTGAAGGTATAGGCTGAACGCAAACAGACAGCAACTCACCCTCTTTGAATCTTCTTTAGCACGCTAAAAGGAGCAGGAAAAAGCAAAAAAATGTCAGAATTCCACCTTTCCAAGCAGAGAATTGACTGCTTGTGCAATGACATTATCCATTGATTTTAGCCATTGAAAAACGTCCTGTTACTCATATACCAGAAATGGATGAAGGTATTGCCTGAACGCAAACAGATAGCAGTTCACCCTCTTTGAATTTTCTTTAGCATGCTAAAAGGAGCAGGAAAAAGCAAAAAATTTCAGAATTCCACCAATCCAAGCAGAGAAATGACTGTTTGTGCAATGACATTATTCATTGATTTCAGCCCTTGAAAACCGTCCTGTTACTCATATACCAGAAATGGTTGAAGGTATTGTCGAAACGCAAACAGATATCAGCTCACCCTCTTTGAATCTTCTTTAGCATGCTAAAAAGAGGAGGAAAAAGCAAAACATTTCAGAATTCCACCTTTCTAAGCAGAGAATTGAATGTTTGTGCAATGACTATATTCATTCATTTTAGCCATTATAAACCGTCCTGTTACTGATACACCAGGAATTCTTGAAGGTATTGGCTGAATGCAAACAGATAGCAGCTCACCCTCTTTGAATCTTCTTTAGCATAGTAAAAGGAGCAGCAAAAAGCAAAAAAATTCAGAATTCCACCTTTCAAAGCAGAGGAATGACTGTTTGTGCAATGACATTCATTGATTTTAGCCATTGAAAAACGTGCTGTCACTCATACACCAGAAATGGTTGAAGGTATTGGCTGAACGCAAACAGATAGCAGCTCACCCTCTTCGAATCTTCTTTAGCATGCTAATACGAGCATGAAAAAGCAAAAAAAATTCAGAATTCCACCTTTCCAAGCAGAGAAATTACTGTTTGTGCAATGACATTATTCATTGATTTTAGCCATTAAAAAACGTGCTGATACTCATATACCAAAATAGGTTGAAGGTATTGGCTGAATGCAAACAGACTGCAGCTCACCCTCTTTGAATCTTCCTTAGCATGCTAATAGGAGCAGGAAAAAGCAAAAAAAAAATCAGATTTCCACCTTTCAAAGCAGAGAAATGACTGTTCGTGCAATGACATTATTCATTGATTTTAGCCATTAAAAAACGTGCTGATACTCATATACCAAAATTGGTTGAAGGTATTGGCTGAACGCAAACAGACAGCAGCTCACCCTCTTTGAATCTTCTTTAGCACACTAAAAGGAGCAGGAAAAATTAAAAAAATTTCAGAATTCCGCCTTTAAAAGCAGAGAAATGACTGTTTGTGCAATAACATTATTCATTGATTTTAGCCATTAAAGAACGTCCTGTTACTCTTATACCAGAAATGGTTGAAGGTATAGGCTGAACGCAAACAGACAGCAACTCACCCTCTTTGAATCTTCTTTAGCACGCTAAAAGGACCAGGAAAAAGCAAAAAAATGTCAGAATTCCACCTTTCCAAGCAGAGAATTGACTGCTTGTGCAATGACATTATTCATTGATTTTAGCCATTGAAAAACGTCCTGTTACTCATATAACAGAAATGGATGAAGGTATTGCCTGAACGCAAACAGATAGCAGCTCACCCTCTTTGAATTTTCTTTAGCATGCTTAAAGGAGCAGGAAAAAGCAAAAAATTTCAGAATTCCACCTTTCAAAGCAGAGAAATGACTGCTTGTGCAATGACATTGTTCTTTCATTTTAGCCATTGAATACCGTTCTCTTACTCAAATACCAGAAATGGTACAAGGTAATGGCTGAATGCAAACAGATAGCAGCTCACACTCTTTGAATCTTCTTTAGCATGCTAAAAGGAGCAGGAAAAAGCAAAAAATTTCAGAATTCCACCAATCCAAGCAGAGAAATGACTGTTTGTGCAATGACATTATTCATTGATTTCAGCCCTTGAAAACCGTCCTGTTACTCATATACCAGAAATGGTTGAATTTATTGTCGAAACGCAAACAGATATCAGCTCACCCTCTTTGAATCTTCTTTAGCATGCTAAAAAGAGGAGGAAAAAGCAAAACATTTCAGAATTCCACCTTTCTAAGCAGAGAATTGAATGTTTGTGCCATGACTATATTCATTCATTTTAGCCATTATAAACCGTCCTGTTACTGATACACCAGGAATGCTTGAAGGTATTGGCTGAATGCAAACAGATAGCAGCTCACCCTCTTTGAATCTTCTTTAGCATAGTAAAAGGAGCAGCAAAAAGCAAAAAATTTCCGAATTCCACCTTTCAAAGCAGAGGAATGACTGTTTGTGCAATGACATTCATTGATTTTAGCCATTGAAAAACATGCTGTCACTCATACACCAGAAATATTTGAAGTTATTGGCTGAACGCAAACAGATAGCAGCTCACCCTCTTTGAATCTTCTTTAGCATGCTAATACGAGCATGAAAAAGCAAAAAAAAATTCAGAATTCCACCTTTCCAAGCAGAGAAATGACTGTTTGTGCAATGACATTATTCATTGATTTTAGCCATTAAAAAACGTGCTGATTCTCATATACCAAAATTGGTTGAAGGTATTGGCTGAATGCAAACAGACAGCAGCTAACCCTCTTTGAATCTTCTTTAGCATGCTAATAGGAGCAGGAAAAAGCAAAAAAATTTCAGAATTCCACCTTTGAAAGCAGAGAAATGACTGTTTGTGCCATTACATTATTCATTGATTTTAGCCATTAAAGAACGTCCTGTTACTCTTATACCAGAAATGGTTGAAGGTATTGGCTGAAAGCAAACAGATAGCAGCTTCCTCTCTTTGAATCTTCTTTAACATGCTAAAAGGAGCTTGAAAAATCAAAACATTTCAGAATTCCACCTTTCCAAGCAGAGAAATGACTGTTTGTGCAATGACATTATTCATTGATTTTAGCCATTGAAAAACATCCTGTTACTCATATACCAGAAATGGTTGAAGATATTGGCTGAACGCAAAAAGATAGCAGCTCACCCTCTTTGAATCTTCTTTAGCATGCTAATAGGAGCAGGAAAAAGCAAAAAAAAATCAGAATTCCACCTTTGCAAGCAGCGAAATGACTGTTTGTGCAATGACATTATTCATTGATGTTTGCCATTGAAAAACGTCCTATTACTCATATACCAGAATTGGTTGAAGGTATTGGCTGAACGCAAAAAGATAGCAGCTCACCCTCTTTGAATCTTCGTTATCATGCTAATAGGAGCAGGAAAAAGCAAAAATATTTCAGATTTCCACCTTTCCAAGCAGAGAAATGATTGTTTGTGCAAAGACATTATTCATTGATTTTAGACATTGAAAAACGTCCTGTTACTCATATACCAGAAATGATTGAAGGTATTGGCTTGACATAAAGATATAGCAGCTCACCCTCTTTGAATCTTCTTTAGCATGCTAATACGAGCATGAAAAAGCAAAAAAAATTCAAAATTCCACCTTTCCAAGCAGAGAAATGACTGTTTGTGCAATGACATTATTCATTGATTTTAGCCATTGCAAAACGTCCTGTTACTCATATACCAGAAATGGTTGAAGGTATTGGCTTAAAGTAAACAGATAGCAGCTCTACCTCTTTAAATCTTCTTAGCATGCTAAAAGGAGCAGGAAAAAGCAAAAAATTTCATAATTCCACCTTTCCAAGCAGAGAAATAACTCTTTGTGCTATGACATTATTCATTGATTTTAGCTACTGAAAACCGTCCTGTTACTCATATACCAGAAATAGTTGAAGTTATTGGCTGATCACAAGCAGACAGCAACTCACCCTCTTTGAAACATCTTTAGCATGCTAAAAGGAGCAGGAAAGAGCAAAAAAATTTCAGAATTCCACCTTTCCAAGCAGAGAAATGACTGATTGTGCAAAGACATTATTCATTGATTTTAGCCATTGAAAAACGTCCTGTTACTCATATATCAGAAATGGTTGTAGGTATTGGCTTAATGCAAGCAGACAGCAACTCACCCTCTTTGAATCTTCTTTAGCATGCTAAAAAGAGCAGGAAAAAGCAAAAAAATCCAGAATTCCACCTTTCAAAGCAGAGAAATGACTGTTTGTGCAATGACATTATTCATTGATTTTAGCCATTGAAAAACGTGCTGTCACTCATACACCAGAAATGGTTGAAGGTATTGGCTGAACACAAACAAATAGCAGCTCACCCTCTTTGAGTCTTCTTTAACATGCTAAAAGTAGCATGAAAAAGCAAAAAAAAATTCAGAATTTCACCTTTCCAAGCAGAGAAATGACTGTTTGTGCAATGTTTAGCCATTGAAAAACGTGCTGTCACTCATACATCAGAAATGGTTGAAGGTATTGGCTGAACGCAAACAGACAGCAGCTCACCCTCTTTGAATGTTCTTTAGCATGTTAATACGAGCATGAAAAAGCAAAAAAATTTCAGATTTCCACCTTTACAAACAGAGAAATGATTGTTTGTGCAAAGACATTATTCATTGATTTTAGCCATTGAAAAACGTCCTGTTACTCATATACCAGAAATGGTTGAAGGTATTGGCTTAACATAAAGATATAGCAGCTCACTCTCTTTGAATCTTCTTTAGCATGCTAAAAGAAGTATGATAGAGCAAAACATTTTTAGAATTCCACCTTTCCAAGCAGAGAAATGACTCTTTATGTAATGACATTATTCATTGATTTTAGCCATTGAAAACCGTCCTTTTACTCATATACCTGAACTGGTTGAAGGTATTGGCTGAACACAAACAGATAGTAGCTCAACCTCTTTGAATCTTCTTTAGCATGCTAAAAGGAGTAGGAAAAAGCAAAACATTTCAGAATTCCACCTTTCCAAGCAAATAAATGACTGTTTGTGTAATGACATTAATCTTTCGTTTTAGCCATTGAATACCGTCCTGTTACTCATATACCAGAAATGGTTCAAGGTAATGGCTGAATGCAAACAGATAGTAGCTCACCCTCTTTGAATCTTCTTTAGCATGCTAATACGAGCAGGAAAAAGCAAAAAATATTCAGATTTCCACCTTTCAAAGCAGAGAAATGACTGTTTGTGCAAAGACATTATTCATTGATTTTAGCCATTGAAAAACGTCCTGTTAATCATATACCAGAAATGGTTGACGGTATTGGCTTAACGTAAACAGATAGCAGCTCACCCTCTTTGAATCTTCTTTAGCATGCTAAAAGGAGTAGGAAAGAGCAAAACATTTTTAGAATGCCACCTTTCAAAGCAGAGAAATGACTGTTTGTGCTATGACATTATTCATTGATTTTAGCCATTGAAAATCGTCCTGTTACTCATTTACCAGAAATAGTTGAAGGTATTGGCTGAACGCAAGAAGACAGCAACTCACCCTCTTTGAATCTTCTTTAGCATGCTAAAAGGAGCAGGAAAGAGCAAAAAAATTTCAGAATTCCACCTTTTCAAGCAGAGAATTGACTGATTGTGCAATGACATTATTCATTGATTTTAGGCATTGAAAACCATCCTGTTACTCATATATCAGAAATGGTTGAAGGTATTGGCTTAATGCAAGCAGACAGCAACTCACCCTCTTTGAATATTCTTTAGCATGCTAAAAAGAGCAGGAAAAATCAAAAAAATTCAGAATTCCACCTTTCAAAGCAGAGAAATGACTGTGTGTGCAATGATATTATTCATTGATTTTAGCCATTGAAAATCGTCCTGTTACTCGTATATCAGAATTTGTTGAAGGTATTGGCTGAACGCAAAAAGATAGCAGCTCACCCTCTTTGAATCTTACAAAATCATAGAATGGTAGAGTTGGAAGGGACCTCCTGGATCATCTGGTCCAACCCCCTGCTGAAAGCATGCTAATAGGAGCAGGAAAAAGCAAAAAAAATTCAGATTTCCACCTTTCAAAGCAGGGAAATGACTGTTTGTGCAATGACAATATTCATTGATTTTAGCCATTGAAAACCGTCCTGTCACTCATATGCCAGAAATGGTTGAAGGTATTGGCTGAACGCAAACAGATAGCAGCTCACCCTCTTTGAATATTCTTTAGCATGCTAAAAGTAGCAGGAAAATGCAAAAAATTTCAGATTTCCAACTTTCAAAGCAGAGAAATGACTGTTTGGGCAATGACATTATTCATTGATTTTAGGCATTGAAAAACGTGCTGTTATTCATATACCAGAAATGGATGAAGGTATTGGCTGAACACAAACAGACAGTAGCTCTCCCTCTTTGAGTCTTCTTAGCACGCTAAAAGGAGCAAGAAAAAGCAAAAAATTTCAGAATTCCACCTTTCCAAGCAGAGAATTGACTGTTTGTGCAATGACATTATTCATTCATTTTAGCCTTTAAAAACCGTCCTGTTACTCATATACCAGAAATGCTTGAAGGTATTGGCTGAATGCAAACAGATAGCAGCTGACCCTCTTTGAATCTTCTTTAGCATGGTAAAAGGAGCAGGAAAAAGCAAAAAATTTCAAAATTCCACCTTTCAAAGCAGAGAAATGACTGTTTGTGCAATGACAGTATTCATTGATTTTAGGCATTGAAAAACGTGCTGTCACTTATACACTAGAAATGGTTGAAGGTATTGGCTGAACGCAAACAGACAGCAGCTCACCCTCTTTGAATCTTCTTTATCATGCTTATACGAGCAAGAAAAAGCAAAAAAAATCAGAATTCCACGTTTCCAAGCAGAGAAATGACTGTTTGTGCAATGACATTATTCATTGATTTTAGCCATTGAAAAACGTCGTGATACTCATATACCAGAATTGGTTGAAGGTATTGGCTGAATGCAAACAGATAGCAGCTCACCCTCTTTGAATCTTCTTTAGCATGCTAATAGGAGCAGGAAAAAGCAAAAAAATTTCAGATTTCAACCTTTCCAAGCAGAGAAATGACTGTTTGTGCAAAGACTTTATTCATTGATTTTAGCCATTGAAAAATGTCCTGTTACTCATATACCAGAAATGGTTGAAGGTATTTGCTGAACTCAAGCAGACAGCAACTCACCCTCTTTGAATCTTCTTTAGAATGCTAAAAGGAGCAGGAAAGAGCAACAAAATTTCAGAATTCCACCTTTCCAAGGAGAGAAATGACTGATTGTGCAATGATATTATTCATTGATTTTAGCGATTGAATAACGACCTGTTACTCATATACCAGAATTTGTTGAAGGTATTGGCTGAACGCAAAAAGATAGCAGCTCACCCTCTTTGAATCTTCTTTAGCATGCTAATAGGAGCAGGAAAAAGCAAAAAAAATTCAGAATTCCACCTTTCCAAGCAGAGATATTACTGTTTGTGCAACGACATTATTCATTGATGTTAGCCATTGAAAAACGTCCTGTTACTCATATGCCAGAATTGGTTGAAGGTATTGGCTGAACGCAAAAAGATAGCAGCTCACCCTCTTTGAATCTCCTTTAACATGCTAATAAAAGCAGGAAAAAGCATAAAAATTTCAGATTTCCACCTTTCCAAGCAGAGAAATGATTGTTTCTGCAAAGACATTATTCATTGATTTCAGCCTTTGAAAAACGTCCTGTTACTCATATACCAGAAATGGTTGAAGGTATTGGCCGAACGCAAACAGATAGCAGCTCATGCTCTTTGAATCTTCTTTAGCATGCTAAAAGTAGCATGAAAAACCAAAAAAAATTCAGAATTCCACCTTTCCAAACAGAGAAATGACTGTTTGTGCAATGACATTATTCATTGATTTTAGCCATTGAATAACATCCTGTTACTCATATACCAGAATTGGTTGAAGGTATTGGCTGAACGCAAACAGATAGCAGCTCACCCTCTTTGAATCTTCTTTAGCATTCTAAAAGGAGTAGGAAAAAGCAAAACATTTTCAGAATGCCACCTTTCAAAGCAGAGAAATGACTGTTTGTGCAATGACATTATTCATTGATCTTAGCCGTTGAAAGCCGCCCTGTCACTCATATACCAGAAATGGTTGAAGGTATTGGCTGAACGCAAATAGATAGCAGCTCACCCTCTTTGAATCTTCTTTAGCACGCTAAAAGGAGCAGGAAAAAGCAAAAAAATTTCAGAATTCCACCTTTCCAAGCAGAGAATTGACTGTTTGTGCAATGACATTATTCATTCATTTTAGCCATTAAAAACCATCCTATTACTCATATACCAGAAATGCTTGAAGGTATTGGCTGAATGCAAACAGATAGCAGCTGACCCTCTTTGAATCTTCTTTAGCATGGTAAAAGGAGCAGGAAAAAGCAAAAAAATTCAAAATACCACCTTTCAAAGCAGAGAAATGACTGTTTGTGCAATGACAGTATTCATTGATTTTAGCCATTGAAAACGTGCTGTCACTTATACACTAGAAATGGTTGAAGGTATTGGCTGAACGCAAATAGACAGCAGCTCACCCTCTTTGAATCTTCTTTATCATGCTTAAACGAGCATGAAAAAGCAAAAAAAATCAGAATTCCACGTTTCCAAGCAGAGAAATGACTGTTTGTGCAATGACATTATTCATTGATTTTAGCCATTGAAAAACGTCCTGATACTCATATACCAGAATTGGTTGAAGGTATTGGCTGAACGCAAACAGATAGCAGCTCACCCTCTTTGAATCTTCTTTAGCATGCTAATAGGAGCAGGAAAAAGCAAAAAAATTTCAGATTTCAACCTTTCCAAGCAGAGAAATGACTGTTTGTGCAAAGACTTTATTCATTGATTTTAGCCATTGAAAAATGTCCTGTTACTCATATACCAGAAATGGTTGAAGGTATTGGCTTAACGTAAACAGATACCAGCTCACCCTCTTTGAATCTTCTTTAGTATGCTAAAAGGAGTAGGAAAATGCAAAACATTTTTAGAATGCCATCTTTCAAATCAGAGAAATGACTTTGTGCAATGACATTATTCATTGATTTTAGCCATTGAAAACCGTCCTGTTACTCATATACCAGAAATGGTTGAAGGTATTGGCTGAACACAAACAGATAGCAGCTCTCCCTCTTTGAATCTTCTTAGCATGCTAAAAGGAGCAGTAAAAAGCAAAAAATTTCAGAATGCCACCTTTCCAAGCAGATAAATGACTCTTTGTGCAATGACATTATTCATTGATTTTAGCCACTGAAAACCGTCCTGTTACTCATATACGAGAAATAGTTGAAGGTATTGGCTGAACGCAAACAGATAGCAGCTCACCCTCTTTGAATCTTCTTTAGCATGCTAAAAAAGCAGGAAAAAGCAAAAAATTTCAGAATTCCACCTTTCAAAGCAGAGAAACGACTGATTGTGCAATGACATTATTCATTGATTTTAGCCATTGAAAAACGTCCTGTTACTCATATACCAGAAATGGTTGAAGGTATTTGCTGAACTCAAGCAGACAGCAACTCACCCTCTTTGAATCTTCTTTAGAATGCTAAAAGGAGCAGGAAAGAGCAACAAAATTTCAGAATTCCACCTTTCCAAGCAGAGAAATGACTGATTGTGCAATGACATTATTCATTGATTTTAGCGATTGAATAACGACCTGTTACTCATATACCAGAATTTGTTGAAGGTATTGGCTGAACGCAAAAAGATAGCAGCTCACCCTCTTTGAATCTTCTTTAGCATGCTAATAGGAGCAGGAAAAAGCAAAAAAAATTCAGAATTCCACCTTTCCAAGCAGAGATATTACTGTTTGTGCAACGACATTATTCATTGATGTAAGTCATTGAAAAACGTCCTGTTACCCATATGCCAGAATTGGTTGAAGGTATTGGCTGAACGCAAAAAGATAGCAGCTCACCCTCTTTGAATCTCCTTTAACATGCTAATAAAAGCAGGAAAAAGCATAAAAATTTCAGATTTCCACCTTTCCAAGCAGAGAAATGATTGTTTCTGCAAAGACATTATTCATTGATTTCAGCCTTTGAAAAACGTCCTGTTACTCATATACCAGAAATGGTTGAAGGTATTGGCCGAACGCAAACAGATAGCAGCTCATGCTCTTTGAATCTTCTTTAGCATGCTAAAAGTAGCATGAAAAAGCAAAAAAAATTCAGAATTCCACCTTTCCAAACAGAGAAATGACTGTTTGTGCAATGACATTATTCATTGATTTTAGCCATTGAATAACATCCTGTTACTCATATACCAGAATTGGTTGAAGGTATTGGCTGAACGCAAACAGATAGCAGCTCACCCTCTTTGAATCTTCTTTAGCATTCTAAAAGGAGTAGGAAAAAGCAAAACATTTTCAGAATGCCACCTTTCAAAGCAGAGAAATGACTGTTTGTGCAATGACATTATTCATTGATCTTAGCCGTTGAAAGCCGCCCTGTCACTCATATACCAGAAATGGTTGAAGGTATTGGCTGAACGCAAATAGATAGCAGCTCACCCTCTTTGAATCTTCTTTAGCACGCTAAAAGGAGCAGGAAAAAGCAAAAAAATTTCAGAATTCCACATTTCCAAGCAGAGAATTGACTGTTTGTGCAATGACATTATTCATTGATTTTAGCCATTGAAAAACGTCCTGTTACTCATATACCAGAAATGGTTGAAGGTATTTGCTGAACTCAAGCAGACAGCAACTCACCCTCTTTGAATATTCTTTAGAATGCTAAAAGGAGCAGGAAAGAGCAACAAAATTTCAGAATTCCACCTTTCCAAGCAGAGAAATGACTGATTGTGCAATGACATTATTCATTGATTTTAGCCATTGAATAACGACCTGTTACTCATATACCAGAATTTGTTGAAGGTATTGGCAGAACGCAAAAAGATAGCAGCTCACCCTCTTTGAATCTCCTTTATCATGCTAATAAGAGCAGGAAAAAGCATAAAAATTTCAGATTTCCACCTTTCCAAGCAGAGAAATGATTGTTTCTGCAAAGACATTATTCATTGATTTCAGCCTTTGAAAAACGTCCTGTTACTCATATACCAGAAATGGTTGAAGTTATTGGCCGAACGCAAACAGATAGCAGCTCATGCTCTTTGAATCTTCTTTAGCATGCTAAAAGTAGCATGAAAAAGCAAAAAAAATTCAGAATTCCACCTTTCCAAACAGAGAAATGACTGTTTGTGCAATGACATTATTCATTGATTTTAGCCATTGAATAACATCCTGTTACTCATATACCAGAAATGGTTGAAGGTATTGGCTGAATGCAAACAGATAGCAGCTCACCCTCTTTGAATCTTCTTTAGCATGCTAAAAGTAGCAGGAAAAAGCAAAAAATTTCAGAATGCCACCTTTCCAAGCAGAGAAATGACTCTTTGTGCAATGTGATTATTCTTTGATTTTAGCCATTGAAAATCGTCCTGTTACTCATATACCCGAAATAGTTGAAGGTATTGGCTGAACGCAAAAAGATAGCAGATCACTCTCTTTGAATCTTCTTTATCTTGCTAAAAGGAGGAGGAAAAAGCAAAAAAATGTCAGATTTCCACCTTTCCAAGCAGAGAAATTACTGTTTTTGCAAAGACATTATTCATTGATTTTGGCCCTTGAAAAACATCCTGTTACTCATATATCAGAAATGGTTGAAGGTGTTGGTTTAACGTAAACAGATAGCAGCTCACCCTCTTTGAATCTTCTTTAGCATTCTAAAAGGAGTAGGAAAAAGCAAAACATTTTCAGAATTCCACCTTTCCAAGCAGAGAAATGACTGTTTGTGCAATGACATTATTCATTGATCTTAGCCGTTGAAAGGCGCCCTGTCACTCATATACCAGAAATGGTTGAAGGTATTGGCTGAACGCAAATAGATAGCAGCTCACCCTCTTTGAATTTTCTTTAGCACGCTAAAAGGAGCAGGAAAAAGCAAAAAAATTTCAGAATTCCACACTTCCAAGCAGAGAAATGACTGTTAATGCAATGACATCATTCATTGATTTTAGCCATTGAAAACCATCCTGTTACTCATATACCAGAATTGGTTCGAGGTATTGGCTGACCGCAAACAGATAGCAGCTCCCTATCTTTGAATCTTCTTTAACATGCTAAAAGTAGCAGGAAAAAGCAAAACATTTCAGAATTCCACCTTTCAAAGCAGAGAAATGACTGATTGCGCAATGACATTATTCATTGATTTTAGCCATTGAATAACATCCTGTTACTCATATACAAGAATTGGTTGAAGGTATTGGCTGAACGGAAACAGATAGCAGCTCAGCCTCTTTGAATCTTCTTTAGCATGCTAAAAGTCGCAGGAAAAAGCAAAAAATTTCAGAATGCCACCTTTCCAAGCAGAGAAATGACTCTTTGTGCAATGTGATTATTCTTTGATTTTAGCCATTGAAAACCGTCCTGTTACCCATATACCCGAAATAGTTGAAGGTATTGGCTGAACGCAAAAAGATAGCAGATCACTCTCTTTGAATCTTCTTTATCTTGCTAAAAGGAGCAGGAAAAAGAAAAAAAATGTCATATTTCCACCTTTCAAAGCAGAGAAATGACTGATTGCGCCATGACATTATTCATTGATTTTAGCCATTGAAAAACATCCTCTTACTCATATAGCAGAATTGGTTGAAGGTATTGGTTGAACTCAAAAAGATAGCAGCTCACCCTCTTTGAATCTTCTTTGCATGCTAATAGGAACAGGAAAAAGGAAAAAGAATTAAAATTTCCACCTTTCCAAGCAGAGAAATGACTGTTTGTGCAATGACATTATTCATTGATTTTAGCTATTGAAAAACGTCCTGTTACTCATATACCTGAAATGGTTGAAGGTATTGTCTTAGGGTAAACAGATAGCAGCTCACCCTCTTTGAATCTTCTTTAGCATGCTAAAAGGAGCAGGAAAATGCAAAATATTTTTAGAATTCCACCTTTCCAAGCAGAGAAATGACTGTTTGTGCAATGACAATATTGATTGATTTTAGCCATTGAAAACCGTCCTGTTTCTCATATACCAGAAATGGTTGAAGGTATTGGCTGAACACAAACAGATAGCAGCTCTCCCTCTTTGAATCTTCTTTAGCATGCTAAAAGGAGGAGGAAAAAGCAAAAAATTTCAGAATTCCACCTTCCAAAGCAGAGAAATGACTGTTTGTGCAATGACATTATTCATTGATTTTAGCCATTGAAAACCGTCCTGTTACTCATATATCAGAAATGGTTGAAGGTATTGGCTGAACACAAACAGATAGCAGCTCTCCCTCTTTGAATCTTCTTTAGCATGGTAAAAGGAGCAGGAAAAATCAAAACATTTCAGAATTCCACCTTTCCAAGCAGAGAAATGACTGTTTGTGCAGTGACATTATTCATTCATTTTAGCCATTGAATACCGTCCTGTTACTCATATACCAGTAATGGTTGAAGGTGTAGGCTGAATGCAAACACATAGCAGCTCACCCTCTTTGAATCTTCTTTAGCCTGCTAAAAGTAGCAGGAAAAAGCAAAAAAATTCAGATTTCCACCTTTCAAAGCAGAGAAATGACGGCTTGTACAATGACATTATTCATTGATTTTAGCCTTTGAAAAACATCCTGTTACTCATATACCAGAAATGGTTAAAGGTATTGGCTGAACGCAAACAGATAGCAGCTCCCTATGTTTGAATCTTCTTTAACATGGTAAAAGGAGCAGGAAAATGCAAAACATTTCAGAATTCCACCTTTCCAAGCAGAGAAATGACTGTTTGCGCAATGACATTATTCATTGATTTTAGCTATTGAAAAACGTCATGTTACTCATATACCTGAAATGGTTGAAGGTATTGGCTGAATGCAAACACCTAGCAGCTCACCCTCTTTGAATCTTCTTTAGCATGCGAAAAGTAGAAGGAAAAAGCAAAACATTTCAGATTTTCACCTTTCAAAGCAGAGAAATTACTGTTTGTGCAATGACATTATTCATTGATTTTAGCCATTGAAGAACATCCTGTTACTCATATACCAGAAATGGTTGAAGGTATTGGCTGAATGCAAACACCTAGCAGCTCACCCTCTTTGAATCTTCTTTAGCATGCTAAAAGGAGCTGGAAAAAGCAAAAAATTTCAGAATTCCACCTTTCCAAGCAGAGAAATGACTGTTTGTGCAATGACATTATTCATTGATTTTAGCCATTGAAAACCGTCCTGTTACTCATATACCAGAAATGGTTGAAGTTATTGGCTGAGCGCAAACAGATAGCTGCTCACCCT
Source organism: Phyllobates terribilis (assembly GCF_046119375.1). Lineage (NCBI taxonomy): Eukaryota > Metazoa > Chordata > Amphibia > Anura > Dendrobatidae > Phyllobates > Phyllobates terribilis. The sequence continues at coordinate 4,248,311 of NW_027362771.1, read as the reverse complement.
TTTTGAATCTTCTTTAGCATGCTAAAATTAGCAGGAAAAAGCAAAAAAAAATCAGAATTCCACCTTTCCAAGCAGAGAAATGACTGTTTGTGCAATGACATTATTCATTGATTTTTTTTTTGAAAACCGTCCTGTTACTCATATACCAGAAATGGTTGAAGGTATTGGCTGAACGCAAACAGATAGCAGCTCACCCTCTTTGAATCTTCTTTATTATGCTAAAAAGAGCAGGAAAAAGCAAAAAAATTCAGAATTCCACCTTTCAAAGTAGAGAAATGACTGATTGTGCAATGACAGTATTCATTGATTTAAGCCATTGAAAAATGTCCTCTTACTCATATACCAGAATTGGTTGAAGGTATTGGCTAAACACAAACAGACAGCAACTCACCCTCTTTGACTCTTCTTTAGCACGCTAAAAGTAGCAGGAAAAATCAAAACAATTCAGAATTCCACCTTTCCAAGCAGAGAAATGACTGTTTGTGCAATGACAATATTCATTGATTTTAGCCATTGAAAGCCATCCTGTCACTCATATACCAGAAATGGTTGAAGGTATTGGCTGAACGCAAACAGATAGCAGCTCACCCTCTTTGAATTTCTTTAGCATTCTAAAAGTAGCAGGAAAAAGGAAAAAAATTCAGATTTCCACCTTTCAATGCAGAGAAATGACTGTTTGTGTAATGACATTATTCATTGATTTTAGCCATTGAAAAACACCCTGTTACTCATATACCAGAAATGGTTGAAGATATTGGCTGAACACAAACAGATAGCAGCTCTCCCTCTTTGAATCTTCTTCAGCATGCTAAAAGGAGCAGGAAAAAGCAAAAAATTTCAGATTTTCACCTTTCAAAGCAGAGAAATGACGGCTTGTGCAATGACATTATTCATTGATTTTAGCCTTTGAAAAACATCCTGTTACTCATATACCAGAAATGGTTGAAGGTATTGGCTGAACGCAAACAGAGAGCAACTCACCCTCTTTGAATTTTCTTTAGCACGCTAAAAGGAGCAGGAAAAAGCAAAAAATTTCAGAATTCCACCTTTCTAAGCAGAGAAATGACTGTTTGTGCAATGACATTATTCATTGATTTTAGCCATTGAAAACCGTCCTGTTACTCATATACCATAAATGGTTAAAGGTATTGGCTGAATGCAAACAGATAGCAGCTCTCCCTATTTGAATCTTCTTTAGCATGTTAAAAGGAGCAGGAAAAATCAAAACATTTCAGAATTCCACCTTTCCAAGCAGAAAAATGACTGTTTGTGTAATGACATTATTCATTCATTTTAGCCATTGAATACCGACCTGTTACTCATATACCAGTAATGGTTGAAGGTATAGGCTGAATGCAAACAGATAGCAGCTCACCCTCTTTGAATCTTCTTTAGGATGCTAATTGGAGCAGGAAAAAGCAAAAAATTTCAGAATTCCACCTTCCAAAGCAGAGAAATGACTGTTTGTGCAATGACATTATTCATTGATTTTAGCCATTGAAAAATGTCCTGTTACTCATATACCAGAAATGGCTGAAGGTATTGGCTGAACGGAAACAGACAGCAACTCACCCACTTTGAATCTTCTTTAGCACACTAAAAGGAGCAGGAAAAAGGAAAACATTTCAGAATTCCACCTTTCCAAGCAGAGAATTGACTGTTTGGGCAATGACATCATTCATTGATTTTAGACATTTAAATCTGTCCTGTTACTCATAAAGCAAAAATGGTTGAAGGTGTTGGCTGAATGCAAATAAATAGCAGCTCACCGTCTTTGAATCTTCTTTAGCATGCTAAAAGGAGCAGGAAAAAGCAAAACATTTCAGAATTCCACCTTTCCAAGCAGAGAATTGACTGTTTGTGCAATGCCATTATTCATTCATTTTAGCCATTGAAAAACGTGCTGTTACTCATACACCAGAAATGGTTGAAGGTATTGCCTGAACGCAAACAGATAGCAGCTCACCCTCTATGAATCTTCTTTAGCATACTAATAGGAGCAGGAAAAAGCAAAAAAAATTCAGATTTCCACCTTTCCAAGCAGAGAAATGACAGTTTGTGCAATGACATTATTCATTGATTTTAGCCATTGAAAAATGTCCTGTTCCTCATATACCAGAAATGGTTGAAGGTATTGGTTTAAAGTAAAAAGGTAGCAGCTCACGCTCTTTGAATCTTCTTTAGCATGCTAAAAGGAGCAGGAAAAAGCAAAACATTATTAGAATTCCACCTTTCCAAGCAGAGAATTGACTGTTTGTGCAATGACATTATTCATTGATTTTAGCCATTGAAAACCGTCCTATCACTCATATACCAGAAATGTTTGAAGGTATTGGCTGAACGCAAACAGATAGCTGCTCACCCTCTTTGAATCTTCTTTAGCATGCTAAAAGCAGGAGGAAAAAGCAAAAAATTTCAGATTTCCACCTTTCAAAGCAGAGAAATGACTGTTTGTGCAATGACATTATTCATTGATTTTAGCCATTGAAAAACATTCTGTTACTCATATACCAGAATTGGTTGAAGGTATTGGCTGAACGCAAAAAGATAGCAGCTCACCCTCTTTGAATCTTCTTTAGCATGCTAAAAGAAGTAGGAAAAAGCAAAACATTTTTAGAATTCCACATCTCCAAGCAGAGAAATGACTGTTTGTGCAATGACATTATTCATTGATTTTAGCCATTGAAAACCATCCTGTTACTCATATACCAGAAATGGTTGAAGGTATTGGCTGAACGCAAACAGATAGCAGCTCACCCTCTTTGAATCTTCTTTAGCATGCTAAAATTAGCAGGAAAAAGCAAAAAATTTCAGAATTCCACCTTTCCAAGCAGAGAAATGACTGTTTGTGCAATGACATTATTCATTGCTTTTAGCCATTGAAAACCGTCCTGTTATTCATATAGCAGAAATGGTTGAAGGTGTTGGCTGAATGCAAAGAGATAGCAGCTCACCCTCTTTGAATCTTCTTTAGCATGGTAAAAAGTGCAGGAAAAAGCAAAGTATTCCAGTATTCCACCTTTCCAGCAGAGAATTGACTGTTTGTGCAATGACATCATTCATTGATTTTAGACATTTAAAACTGTCCTGTTACTCATACACCAGAAATGGTTGAAGGTATTGCCTGAACGCAAACAGATAGCAGCTCACCCTCTTTGAATCTTCTTTAGCATGCTAAAAGTAGCAGGAAAAAGCAAAAAATTTCAGAATTCCACCTTTCCAAGCAGAGAAATGACTGTTTGTGCCATGACATTATTCATTGATTTTAGCCATTGAAAACCGTCCTGTTATTCATATACCAGAAATGGTTGAAGGTATTGGCTGAACGCAAACAGATAGCAGCTCACCCTCTTTGAATATTCTTTATCATGCTAAAAAGAGCAGGAAAAAGCAAAAAAATTCAGAATTCCACCTTTCAAAGCAGAGAAATGACTGATTGTGCAATGACAGTATTGATTGATTTTAGCCATTGAAAAATGTCCTCTTACTCATATACCAGAAATTGTTGAAGGTATTGGCTAAACGCAAACAGACAGCAACTCAGCCTCTTTGACTCTTCTTTAGCACGCTAAAAGTAGCACGAAAAAGCAAAACAATTCAGAATTCCACCTTTTCAAGCAGAGAAATGACTGTTTGTGCAATGACATCATTCATTGATTTTAGACATTTAAAACTGTTCTGTTACTCATATAGCAGAAATGGTTGAAGGTGTTGGCTGAATGCAAACAGATAGCAGCTCACCGTCTTTGAATCTTCTTTAGCATGCTAAAAGGAGCAGGAAAAAGCAAAACATTTCAGAATTCCACCTTTCCAAGCAGAGAATTGACTGTTTGTGCAATGACATAATTCATTGATTTTAGCCTTTGAAAAACGTGCTGTTACTCATACACCAGAAATGGTTGAAGGTATTGCCTGAACGCAAACAGATAGCAGCTCACCCTCTTTGAATCTTCTTTAGCATGCAAAAATTTGCAGGAAAAAGCAAAAAATTTCAGAATTCCACCTTTCCAAGCAGAGAAATGACTGTTTGTGCAATGACATTATTCATTGATTTTAGCCATTGAAAATCGTCCTGTTACTCATATACCAGAAATGGTTGAAGGTATTGTCTGAACGCAAACAGATATCAGCTCCCCCTCTTTGAATCTTCTTTAGCATGCTAAAAGGAGGAGGAAAAATCAAAACATTTCAGAATTCCTCCTTTCAAAGCAGAGAATTTAATGTTTGTGCAATGACATCATTCATTGATATTAGACATTTAAAAATGTCCTGTTACTCATAAAGCAGAAATGGTTGAAGGTGTTGGCTGAATGCAAATAAATAGCAGCGCAGCGTCTTTGAATCTTCTTTAGTATGCTAAAAGGAGCAGGAAAAAGCAAAACATTTCAGAATTCCACCTTTCCAAGCAGAGAATTGACTGTTTGTGCAATGCCATTATTCATTCATTTTAGCCATTGAAAAACGTGCTGTTACTCATACACCAGAAATGCTTGACGGTATTGCCTGAACGCAAACAGATAGCAGCTCACCCTCTATGAATCTTCTTTAGCATGCTAATAGGAGCAGGAAAAAGCAAAAAAAAATTCAGATTTCCACCTTTCCAAGCAGAGAAATGACTGTTTGTGCAATGACATTATTCATTGATTTTAGCTATTGAAAAATGTCCTGTTCATCATATACCAGAAATGGTTGAAGGTATTGGTTTAACGTAAACAGATAGCAGCTCACCCTCTTTGAATCTTCTTTAGCATGCTAAAAGGAGCAGGAAAAAGCAAAACATTTTTAGAATTCCACCTTTCCAAGCAGAGAATTGACTGCTTGTGCAATGACATTATTCATTGATTTTAGCCATTGAAAACCATCCTATCACTCATATACCAGAAATGTTTGAAGGTATTGGCTGAACGCAAACAGATAGCTGCTCACCCTCTTTGAATCTTCTTTAGCAAGCTAAAAGCAGCAGGAAAAAGCAAAAAATTTCAGTTTTCCACCTTTCAAAGCAGAGAAATGACTGTTTGTGCAATGACATTATTCATTGATTTTAGCCATTGAAAAACATCCTGTTACTCATATACCAGAATTGGTTGAAGGTATTGGCTGAAAGCAAAAAGATAGCAGCTCACCCTATTTGAATCTTCTTTAGCATGCTAAAAGGAGTAGGAAAAAACAAAACATTTTTATAATTCCACATTTCCAAGCAGAGAAATGACTGTGCAATGACATTATTCATTGATTTTAGCCATTGAAAACCGTCCTGTTACTCATATACCAGAAATAGTTGAAGGTATTGGCTGAACGCAAACAGATAGCAGCTCACCTTCTTTGAATCTTCTTTAGCATGCTAAAATTAGCAGGAAAAAGCAAAAAATGTCAGAATTCCACCTTTCCAAGCAAAGAAATGACTGTTTGTGCAATGAGATTATTCATTGATTTTAGCCATTGAAAACCATCCTGTTATTCATATACCAGAAATGGTTGAAGGTATTGGCTGAACGCAAACAGATAGCAGCTCACCCTCTTTGAATATTCTTTATCATGTTAAAAAGAGCAGGAAAAAGCAAAAAAATTCAGAATTCCACCTTTCAAAGCAGAGAAATGACTGATTGTGCAATGACAGTATTCATTGATTTTAGCCATTGAAAAATGTCCTCTTACTCATATGCCAGAAATGGTTGAAGGTATTGGCTAAACGCAAACAAACAGCAACTCAGCCTCTTTGACTCTTCTTTAGCACGCTAAAAGTAGCACGAAAAAGCAAAACAATTCAGAATTCCACCTTTTCACGCAGAGAAATGACTGTTTGTGTAATGACATTATTCTTTCATTTTAGTCATTGAATACCGTCCTGTTACTCATATACCAGAAATGGTTGAAGGTATTGGCTGAATGCAAACAGATAGTAGCTCACCCTCTTTGAACCTTCTTTAGCATGCTAAAAAGTGCAGGAAAAAGCAAAATATTCCAGTATTCCACCTTTCCAAGCAGAGAAATGACTGTTTGTGCAATGACATTATTCATTGATTTCAGCCATTGAAAATCGTCCTGTTACTCATATACCAGAAATGGTTGAAGGTATTGGCTGAACGCAAACAGATAGCAGCTCCCCCTCTTTGAATCTTCTTTATCATGCTAAAAGGAGCAGGAAAAAGCAAAACATTTCAGAATTCCACCTTTCCAAGCAGAGAATTGACTGTTTGTGCAATAACATTATTCATTGATTTTAGACATTTAAAACTGTTCTGTTACTCATATAGCAGAAATGGTTGAAGGTGTTGGCTAAATGCAAACAGATAGCAGCTCACCGTCTTTGAATCTTCTTTAGCATGCTAAAAGGAGCAGGAAAAAGCAAAACATTTCAGAATTCCACCTTTCCAGCAGAGAATTGACTGTTTGTGCAATGACATAATTCATTGATTTTAGCCATTGAAAAATGTGCTGTTACTCATACACCAGAAATGGTTGAAGGTATTGCCTGAACGCAAACAGATAGCAGCTCACCCTCTTTGAATCTTCTTTAGCATGCTAAAAGTAGCAGGAAAAAGCAAAAAATTTCAGAATTCCACCTTTCCAAGCAGAGAAATGACTGTTTGTGCAATGACATTATTCATTGATTTTAGCCATTGAAAATCGTCCTGTTATTCATATACCAGAAATGGTTGAAGGTATTGGCTAAATGCAAACAGATAGCAGCTCACCCTCTTTGAATATTCTTTATCATGCTAAAAAGAGTAGGAAAAAGCAAAAAAATTCAGAATTCCACCTTTCAAAGCAGAGAAATGACTGATTGGTCAATGACAGTATTCATTGATTTTAGCCATTGAAAAATGTCCTCTTACTCATATACCAGAAATGGTTGAAGGTATTGGCTAAACGCAAACAGACAGCAACTCAGCCTCTTTGACTCTTCTTTAGCATGCTAAAAGTAGCACGAAAAAGCAAAACAATTCAGAATTCCACCTTTTCAAGCAGAGAAATGACTGTTTGTGTAATGACATTATTCTTTCATTTTAGTCATTGAATACCGTCCTGTTACTCAAATACCAGAAATGGTTGAAGGTATTGTCTGAACGCAAACAGATAGCAGCTCTCCCTCTTTGAATCTTCTTTATCATGCTAAAAGGAGCAGGAAAAAGCAAAACATTTCAGAATTCCTCCTTTCAAAGCAGAGAATTGACTGTTTGTGCAATGACATCATTCATTGATTTTAGACATATAAAACTGTTCTGTTACTCATATAGCAGAAATGGTTGAAGGTGTTGGCTGAATGCAAACAGATAGCAGCTCACCGTCTTTGAATCTTCTTTAGCATGCTAAAAGGAGCAGGAAAAAGCAAAACATTTCAGAATTCCACCTTTCCAAGCAGAGAATTGACTGTTTGTGCAATGACATCATTCATTGATTTTAGACATTTAAAACTGTTCTGTTACTCATAAAGCAGAAATGGTTGAAGGTGTTGGCTGAATGCAAACAGATAGCAGCTCACCGTCTTTGAATCTTCTTTAGCATGCTAAATGGAGCAGGAAAAAGCAAAACATTTCAGAATTCCACCTTTCCAAGCAGAGAATTGACTGTTTGTGCAATGACATAATTCATTGATTTTAGCCATTGAAAAACGTGCTGTTACTCATACACCAGAAATGGTTGTAGGTATTGCCTGAACGCAAACAGCTAGCAGCTCATCCTCTTTGAATCTTCTTTAGCATGCAAAAATTAGCGGGAAAAAGCAAAAAAATTCAGAATTCCACCTTTCCAAGCAGAGAAATGACTGTTTGTGCAATGACATTATTCATTGATTTTAGCCATTGAAAATCGTCCTGTTACTCATATACCAGAAATGGTTGAAGGAATTGGCTGAATGCAAATAAATAGCAGCTCACCGTCTTTGAATCTTCTTTAGCATGCTAAAAGGAGCAAGAAAAAGCAAAACATTTCAGTGTTCCACCTTTCCAACCAGAGAATTGACTGTTTGTTCAATGCCATTATTCATTCATTTTAGCCATTGAAAAACGTGCTGTTACTCATACACCAGAAATGGTTGAAGGTATTGCCTGAACGCCAACAGATAGCAGCTCACCCTCTATGAATCTTCTTCAGCATGCTAATAGGAGCAGGAAAAAGCAAAAAAAATTCAGATTTCCACCTTTCCAAGCAGAGAAATGACTGTTTGTGCAATGACATTATTCATTGATTTTAGCCATTGAAAAATGTCCTGTTCCTCATATACCTGAAATGGTTGAAGGTATTGGTTTAACGTAAACAGATAGCAGCTCACCCTCTTTTAATCTTCTTTAGCATGCTAAAATGAGCAGGAAAAAGCAAAACATTTTTAGAATTCCACCTTTACAAGCAGAGAAATGACTGTTTGTGCAATGACATAATTCATTGATTTTAGCCATTGAAAACCGTCCTATCACTCATATACCAGAAATGTTTGAAGGTATTGCGTGAACGCAAACAGATAGCTGCTCACCCTCTTTGAATCTTCTTTAGCATGCTAAAAGCAGCAGGAAAGAGCAAAAAATTTCAGATTTCCACCTTTCAAAGCAGAGAAATGACTGTTTGTGCAATGACATTATTCATTGATTTTAGCCATTGAAAAACATCCCGTTACTCATATACCAGAATTCGTTGAAGGTATTGGCTGAACGCAAACAGATAGCAGCTCACCCTCTTTGAATATTCTTTATCATGCTAAAAAGAGCAGGAAAAAGCAAAAAAATTCAGAATTGCACCTTTCAAAGCAGAGAAATGACTGATTGTGCAATGACAGTATTCATTGATTTTAGCCATTGAAAAATGTCCTCTTACTCATATGCCAGAAATGGTTGAAGGTATTGGCTAAACGCAAACAAACAGCAACTCAGCCTCTTTGACTCTTCTTTAGCACGCTAAAAGTAGCACGAAAAAGCAAAACAATTCAGAATTCCACCTTTTCACGCAGAGAAATGACTGTTTGTGTAATGACATTATTCTTTCATTTTAGTCATTGAATACCGTCCTGTTACTCATATACCAGAAAAGGTTGAAGGTATTGGCTGAATGCAAACAGATAGTAGCTCACCCTCTTTGAACCTTCTTTAGCATGCTAAAAAGTGCAGGAAAAAGCAAAATATTCCAGTATTCCACCTTTCCAAGCAGAGAAATGACTGTTTGTGCAATGACAGTATTCATTGATTTTAGCCATTGAAAAATGTCCTCTTACTCATATGCCAGAAATGGTTGAAGGTATTGGCTAAACGCAAACAAACAGCAACTCAGCCTCTTTGACTCTTCTTTAGCACGCTAAAAGTAGCACGAAAAAGCAAAACAATTCAGAATTCCACCTTTTCACGCAGAGAAATGACTGTTTGTGTAATGACATTATTCTTTCATTTTAGTCATTGAATACCGTCCTGTTACTCATATACCAGAAATGGTTGAAGGTATTGGCTGAATGCAAACAGATAGTAGCTCACCCTCTTTGAACCTTCTTTAGCATGCTAAAAAGTGCAGGAAAAAGCAAAATATTCCAGTATTCCACCTTTCCAAGCAGAGAAATGACTGTTTGTGCAATGACATTATTCATTGATTTCAGCCATTGAAAATCGTCCTGTTACTCATATACCAGAAATGGTTGAAGGTATTGGCTGAACGCAAACAGATAGCAGCTCCCCCTCTTTGAATCTTCTTTATCATGCTAAAAGGAGCAGGAAAAAGCAAAACATTTCAGAATTCCACCTTTCCAAGCAGAGAATTGACTGTTTGTGCAATAACATTATTCATTGATTTTAGACATTTAAAACTGTTCTGTTACTCATATAGCAGAAATGGTTGAAGGTGTTGGCTAAATGCAAACAGATAGCAGCTCACCGTCTTTGAATCTTCTTTAGCATGCTAAAAGGAGCAGGAAAAAGCAAAACATTTCAGAATTCCACCTTTCCAGCAGAGAATTGACTGTTTGTGCAATGACATAATTCATTGATTTTAGCTATTGAAAAATGTGCTGTTACTCATACACCAGAAATGGTTGAAGGTATTGCCTGAACGCAAACAGATAGCAGCTCACCCTCTTTGAATCTTCTTTAGCATGCTAAAAGTAGCAGGAAAAAGCAAAAAATTTCAGAATTCCACCTTTCCAAGCAGAGAAATGACTGTTTGTGCAATGACATTATTCATTGATTTTAGCCATTGAAAATCGTCCTGTTATTCATATACCAGAAATGGTTGAAGGTATTGGCTGAATGCAAACAGATAGCAGCTCACCCTCTTTGAATATTCTTTATCATGCTAAAAAGAGTAGGAAAAAGCAAAAAAATTCAGAATTCCACCTTTCAAAGCAGAGAAATGACTGATTGGTCAATGACAGTATTCATTGATTTTAGCCATTGAAAAATGTCCTCTTACTCATATAAAAGAAATGGTTGAAGGTATTGGCTAAACGCAAACAGACAGCAACTCAGCCTCTTTGACTCTTCTTTAGCATGCTAAAAGTAGCACGAAAAAGCAAAACAATTCAGAATTCCACCTTTTCAAGCAGAGAAATGACTGTTTGTGTAATGACATTATTCTTTCATTTTAGTCATTGAATTCCGTCCTGTTACTCAAATAGCAGAAATGGTTGAAGGTATTGTATGAACGCAAACAGATAGCAGCTCTCCCTCTTTGAATCTTCTTTATCATGCTAAAAGGAGCAGGAAAAAGCAAAACATTTCAGAATTCCTCCTTTCAAAGCAGAGAATTGACTGTTTGTGCAATGACATCATTCATTGATTTTAGACATATAAAACTGTTCTGTTACTCATATAGCAGAAATGGTTGAAGGTGTTGGCTGAATGCAAACAGATAGCAGCTCACCGTCTTTGAATCTTCTTTAGCATGCTAAAAGGAGCAGGAAAAAGCAAAACATTTCAGAATTCCACCTTTCCAAGCAGAGAATTGACTGTTTGTGCAATGACATCATTCATTGATTTTAGACATTTAAAACTGTTCTGTTACTCATAAAGCAGAAATGGTTGAAGGTGTTGGCTGAATGCAAACAGAAAGCAGCTCACCGTCTTTGAATCTTCTTTAGCATGCTAAAAGGAGCAGGAAAAAGCAAAACATTTCAGAATTCCACCTTTCCAAGCAGAGAATTGACTGTTTGTGCAATGACATCATTCCTTGATTTTAGACATTTAAAACTGTCCTGGTACTCATATAGCAGAAATGGTTGAAGGTGTTGGCTGAATGCAAACAGATAGCAGCTCACCGTCTTTGAATCTTCTTTAGCATGCTAAATGGAGCAGGAAAAAGCAAAACATTTCAGAATTCCACCTTTCCAAGCAGAGAATTGACTGTTTGTGCAATGACATAAATCATTGATTTTAGCCATTGAAAAACGTGCTGTTACTCATACACCAGAAATGGTTGTAGGTATTGCCTGAACGCAAACAGCTAGCAGCTCATCCTCTTTGAATCTTCTTTAGCATGCAAAAATTAGCAGGAAAAAGCAAAAAAATTCAGAATTACACCTTTCCAAGCAGAGAAATGACTGTTTGTGCAATGACATTATTCATTGATTTTAGCCATTGAAAATCGTTCTGTTACTCATATACCAGAAATGGTTGAAGGCATTGGATGAATGCAAATAAATAGCAGCTCACCGTCTTTGAATCTTCTTTAGCATGCTAAAAGGAGCAAGAAAAAGCAAAACATTTCAGTATTCCACCTTTCCAACCAGAGAATTGACTGTTTGTTCAATGCCATTATTCATTCATTTTAGCCATTGAAAAACGTGCTGTTACTCATACACCAGAAATGGTTGAAGGTATTGCCTGAACGCAAACAGATAGCAGCTCACCCTCTATGAATCTTCTTTAGCATGCTAATAGGAGCAGGAAAAAGCAAAAAAAATTCAGATTTCCACCTTTCCAAGCAGAGAAATGACTGTGCAATGACATTATTCATTGATTTTAGCCATTGAAAAATGTCCTGTTCCTCATATACCAGAAATGGTTGAAGGTATTGGTTTAACGTAAACAGATAGCAGCTCACCCTCTTTTAATCTTCTTTAGCATGCTAAAAGGAGCAGGAAAAAGCAAAACATTTTTAGAATTCCACCTTTCCAAGCAGAGAAATGACTGTTTGTGCAATGACATTATTCATTGATTTTAGCCATTGAAAACCGTCCTGTTATTCATATACCAGAAATGTTTGAAGGTATTGCGTGAACGCAAACAGATAGCTGCTCACCCTCTTTGAATCTTCTTTAGCATGCTAAAAGCAGCAGGAAAGAGCAAAAAATTTCAGATTTCCACCTTTCAAAGCAGAGAAATGACTGTTTGTGCAATGACATTATTCATTGATTTTAGCCATTGAAAAACATCCCGTTACTCATATACCAGAATTGGTTGAAGGTATTGGCTGAACGCAAAAAGATAGCAGCTCTCACTCTTTGAATCTTCTTTAGCATACTAAAAGGAGTAGGAAAAAGGAAAACATTTTTAGAATACCACATTTCCAAGCAGAGAAATGACTGTTTGTGCAATGATATTATTCATTGATTTTAGCCATTGAAAACCGTCCTGTTACTCATATACCAGAAATGATTGAAGGTATTGGCTGAACGCAAACAGATAGCAGGTCACCCTCTTTGAATCTTCTTTAGCATGCTAAAAGGAGCAGGAAAAATCAAAAAATGTCAGAATTCCACCTTTCCAAGCAGAGAAATGACTGTTTGTGCAATGACATTATTCATTGATTTTAGCCATTGAAAACCGTCCTGTTATTCATATACCAGAAATGGTTGAAGGTATTGGCTGAACGCAAACAGCAGCTCACCCTCTTTGAATATTCTTTATCATGCTAAAAAGAGTAGGAAAAAGCAAAAAAATTCAGAATTCCACCTTTCAAAGCAGAGAAATGTCTGATTGTGCAATGACAGTATTCATTGAGTTTAGCCATTGAAAAATGTCCTCTTACTCATATACCAGAAATGGTTGAAGGTATTGGCTAAACACAAACTGACAGCATCTCAGCCTCTTTGACTCTTCTTTAGCACGCTAAAAGTAGCACGAAAAAGCAAAACATTTCAGAATTCCACCTTTCCAAGCAGAGAATTGACTGTTTGTGCAATAACATCATTCATTGATTTTAGACATATAAAACTGTTCTGTTACTCATATAGCAGAAATGGTTGAAGGTGTTGGCTGAATGCAAACAGATAGCAGCTCACCGTCTTTGAATCTTCTTTAGCATGCTAAAAGGAGCAGGAAAAAGGAAAACATTTCAGAATTCCACCTTTCCAATCAGAGAATTGACTGTTTGTGCAATGACATCATTCATTGATTTTAGACATTTAAAACTGTCCTGTTACTCATATAGCAGAAATGGTTGAAGGTGTTGGCTGAATGCAAACAGATAGCAGCTCAACGTCTTTGAATCTTCTTTAGCATACTAAAAGGAGCAGGAAAAAGCAAAACATTTCAGAATTCCACCTTTCCAAGCACAGAATTGACTGTTTGTGCAATGACATAATTCATTGATTTTAGCCATTGAAAAACGTGCTGTTACTCATACACCAGAAATGGTTGAAGGTATTGCCTGAACGTAAGCAAATAGCAGCTCACCCTCTTTGAATATTCTTTATCATGCTAAAAAGAGCAGGAAAAAGCAAAAAAATTCAGAATTCCACCTTTCAAAGCAGAGAAATGACTGATTGTGCAATGACAGTATTCATTGATTTTAGCCATTGAAAAATGTCCTCTTACTCATATACCAGAAATGGTTGAAGGTATTGGCTAAACGCAAACAGACAGCAACTCAGCCTCTTTGACTCTTCTTTAGCACGCTAAAAGTAGCACGAAAAAGCAAAACAATTCAGAATTCCACCTTTTCAAGCAGAGAAATGACTGTTTGTGTAATTACATTATTCTTTCCTTTTAGTCATTGAATACCGTCCTGTTACTCATATACCAGAAATGGTTGAAGGTATTGGCTGAATGCAAACAGATAGTAGCTCACCCTCTTTGAATCTTCTTTAGCATGCTAAAAAGTGCAGGAAAAAGCAAAATATTCCAGTATTCCACCTTTCCAAGCAGAGAAATGACTGTTTGTGCAATGACATTATTCATTGATTTCAGCCATTGAAAATCGTCCTGTTACTCATATACCAGAAATGGTTGAAGGTATTGTCTGAACGCAAACAGATAGCAGCTACCCCTCTTTGAATCTTCTTTATCATGCTAAAAGGAGCAGGAAAAAGCAAAAGATTTCAGAATTCCTCCTTTCAAAGTAGAGAATTGTCTGTTTGTGCAATGACATCATTCATTGATTTTAGACATTTAAAACTGTTCTGTTACTCATATAGCAGAAATGGTTGAAGGTGTTGGCTGAATGCAAACAGATAGCAGCTCACCGTCTTTGAATCTTCTTTAGCATGCTAAAAGGAGCAGGAAAAAGCAAAACATTTCAGAATTCCACCTTTCCAAGCACAGAATTGACTGTTTGTGCAATGACATAATTCATTGATTTTAGCCATTGAAAAACGTGCTGTTACTCATACACCAGAAATGGTTGAAGGTATTGCCTGAACGCAAACAGATAGCAGCTCACCCTCTTTGAATCTTCTTTAGCTTGCAAAAATTAGCAGGAAAAAGCAAAACATTTCAGAATTCCACCTTTCCAAGCACAAAATTGACTGTTTGTGCAATGACATAATTCATTGATTTTAGCCATTGAAAACCGTCCTGTTATTCATATACCATAAATGGTTGAAGGTATTGGCTGAACGCAAACAAATAGCAGCTCACCCTCTTTGAATATTTTTTATCATGCTAAAAAGAGCAGGAAAAAGCAAAAAAATTCAGAATTCCACCTTTCAAAGCAGAGAAATGACTGATTGTGCAATGACAGTATTCATTGATTTTAGCCATTGAAAAATGTCCTATTACTCATATGCCAGAAATGGTGGAAGGTATTGGCTAAACGCAAACAGACAGCAACTCAGCCTCTTTGACTCTTCTTTAGCACGCTAAAAGTAGCACGAAAAAGCAAAACAATTCAGAATTCCACCTTTTCAAGCAGAGAAATGACTGTTTGTGTAATGACATTATTCTTTCCTTTTAGTCATTGAATACCGTCCTGTTACTCATATACCAGAAATGGTTGAAGGTATTGGCTGAATGCAAACAGATAGTAGCTCACCCTCTTTGAATCTTCTTTAGCATGCTAAAAGGAGCAGGAAAAAGCAAAACATTTCAGAATTCCACCTTCACAAGCACAGAATTGACTGTTTGTGCAATGACATAATTCATTGATTTTAGCCATTGAAAACCGTCCTGTTATTCATATACCATAAATAGTTGCAAGTATTGGCTGAACGCAAACAAATAGCAACTCACCCTCTTTGAATATTCTTTATCATGCTAAAAAGAGCAGGAAAATGCAAAAAAATTCAGAATTCCACCTTTCAAAGCAGAGAAATGACTGATTGTGCAATGACAGTATTCATTGATTTTAGCCATTGAAAAATGTCCTATTACTCATATACCAGAAATGGTTGAAGGTATTGGCTAAAAGCAAACAGACAGCAACTCAGCCTCTTTGACTCTTCTTTAGCACGCTAAAAGTAGCACGAAAAATTAAAACAATTCAGAATTCCACCTTTTCAAGCAGAGAAATGAATGTTTGTGTAATGACATTATTCTTTCCTTTTAGTCATTGAATACCGTCCTGTTACTCATATACCAGAAATGGTTGAAGGTATTGGCTGAATGCAAACAGATAGTAGCTCACCCTCTTTGAATCTTCTTTAGCATGCTAAAAAGTGCAGGAAAAAGCAAAATATTCCAGTATTCCACCGTTCCAAGCAGAGAAATGACTGTTTGTGCAATGACATTATTCATTGATTTCAGCCTTTGAAAATCGTCCTGTTACTCATATACCAGAAATGGTTGAAGGTATTGTCTGAACGCAAACAGATAGCAGCTCCCCCTCTTTGAATCTTCTTTATCATGCTAAAAGGAGCAGGAAAAAGCAAAAGATTTCAGAAATCCTCCTTTCAAAGCAGAGAATTGACTGTTTGTGCAATGACATCATTCATTGATTTTAGACATTTAAAACTGTTCTGTTACTCATATAGCAGAAATGGTTGAAGGTGTTGGCTGAATGCAAACAGATAGCAGCTCACCGTCTTTGAATCTTCTTTAGCATGCTAAATGGAGCAGGAAAAAGCAAAATATTTCAGAATTCCACCTTTCCAAGCAGAGAATTGACTGTTTGTGCAATGACATCATTCATTGATTTTAGACATTTAAAACTGTCCTGTTACTCATATAGCAGAAATGGTTGAAGGTGTTGGCTGAATGCAAACAGATAGCAGCTCACCTTCTTTGAATCTTATTTAGCATGCTAAAAGGAGCAGGAAAAAGCAAAACATTTCAGAATTCCACCTTTCCAAGCAGAGAATTGAATGTTTGTGCAATGACATAATTCATTGATTTAAGCCATTGAAAAACGTGCTGTTACTCATACTCCAGAAATGGTTGAAGGTATTGCCTGAACGCAAACAGATAGCAGCTCACCCTCTTTGAATCTTTTTTAGCATGCTAAAAGTAACAGGAAAAAGCAAAAAATTTCAGATTTCCACCTTTCAAAGCAGAGAAATGACTGTTTGTGCAATGACATTATTCATTGATTTTAGCCATTGAAAAACATCCTGTTACTCATATACCAGAATTGGTTGAAGGTATTGGCTTAAACCAAAAATATAGCAGCTCACCCTCTTTGAATCTTCTTTAGCATGCAAAAAGGAGTAGGAAAAAGCAAAACATTTTTAGAATTATACCTTTACAAGCAGAGAAATGACTGTTTGTGCAATGACATTATTCATTGATTTTAGCCATTGAAAACTGTCCTGTTACTCATATACCAGAAAAGGTTGAAGGTATTGGCTGAACACAAACAGATAGCAGCTCACCCTCTTTGAATCTTCTTTAGAATGCTAAAAGTAGCAGGAAAAATTAAAAAAATTCAGAATTTCACCTTTCCAAGCAAAGAAATGACTGTTTGTGCAATGACATTATTCAATGATTTTAGCCATTGAAGAACATCCTGTTACTCATATACCAGAAATGGTTGAAGGTATTGGCTGAATGCAAACAGATAGTAGCTCACCCTCTTTGAATCCTCTTTAGCATGCTAAAAAGTGCAGGAAAAAAAAAAAAATTCAGAATTCCACCTTTCCAAGCAGAGAAATGACTGTTTGTGCAATGACAATATTCATAGAATTTAGCCATTGAAAGCCATCCTGACACTCATATACCAGAAATGGTTGAAGGTATTGGCTGAACGCAAACAGATAGCAGCTCACCCTCTTTGAATCTTCTTTTGCATGCTAAAAGCAGCAGGAAAAAGCAAAAAATTTCAGATTTCCACCTTTCAAAGCAGAGAAATGACGGTTTATGCAATGACATTATTCATTGATTTTAGCCATTGAAAAACATACTGTTACTCATATACCAGAAATGGTTGAAGGTATTGGCTGAACGCAAAAAGATAGCAGCTCTCACTCATTGAATCTTCTTTAGCATGCTAAAAGGAGCAGGGAAAAGCAAAACATTTTTAGAATTTCACCTTTCCAAGCAGAGAAATGACTGTTTGTGCAATGACATTATTCATTGATTTTAGCCATTGAAAACCGTCCTGTTACTCATATACCAGAAATGGTTGACGGTATTGGCTGAACGCAAACAGATAGCAGCTCACCCTCTTTGAATCTTCTTTAGCATGCTAAAAATAGCAGGAAAAAGCTAAAAATTTCAGAATTCCACCTTTCCAAGCAGAGAAATGACTGTTTGTGCAATGACATTATTCATTGATTTTAGCCATTGAAAACTGTCCTGTTATTCATATACCAGAAATGGTTAAAGGTATTGGCTGAACGCAAACAGATAGCAGCTCACCGTCTTTGAATCTTCTTTATGATGCTAAAAAGAGCAGGAAAAAGCAAAAAAATTCAGAATTCCACCTTTCCAAGCACAGAAATGACTGTTTGTGTAATGACATTATTCTTTCATTTTAGTCATTGAATACCGTCCTGTTACTCATATACCAGAAATGGTTGAAGGTATTGGCTGAATGCAAACAGATAGTATCTCACCCTCTTTGAATCTTCTTTAGCATTCTAAAAAGTGCTGGAAAAAGCAAAATATTTCAGTATTCCACCTTTCCAAACAGAGAAATGACTGTTTGTGCAATGACATTATTCATTGATTTCAGCCATTGAAAATCGTCCTGTTACTCATATACCAGAAATGGTTGAAGGTATTGTCTGAACGCAAACAGATAGCAGCTCTCCCTCTTTGAATCTTCTTAAGCATGCTAAAAGGAGCAGGAAAAAGGAAGAGATTTCAGAATTCCACCTTTCCAAGCAGAGAAATGACTTTGCAATGACATCATTCATTGATTTTAGACATTTAAAACTGTCCTGTTACTCATAAAACAGAAATGGTTGAAGGTGTTGGCTGAATGCAAACAGATAGCAGCTCACCGTCTGTGAATCTTCTTTAGCATGCGAAAAGGAGCAGGAAAAAGCAAAACATTTCAGAATTCCACCTTTCCAAGCCGAGAATTGACTGTTGGTGCAATGACATTATTCATTCATTTTAGCCATTGAAAACTGTCCTGTTACTCATATACCAGAAATGGTTGAAGGTTTTGGCTGAATGAAAACAGATAGCAGCTCACCGTTTTTGAATCTTCATTAGCATGGTTAGAGGAGCAGGAAAAGCAAAAAATTTCAGAATTCCACCTTTCAAACCAGAGAAATGACTGTTTGTGCAATGACATAATTAATTGATTTTAGCCATTGAAAAACGTGCTGTTACTCATACACCAGAATTGGTTGAAGGTATTGCCTGAACGCAAACAGATAGCAGCTCACCCTCTTTGAATCTTCTTTAGCATGCTAATAGGAGCAGGAAAAAGCAAAAAAAATTCAGATTTCCACCTTTCCAAGCAGAGAAATGACTGTTTGTGCAATGACATTATTCATTGATTTTAGCCATTGAAAAATGTCCTGTTCCTCATATACCAGAAATGTTTGAAGGTATTGGCTTAACGTAAACAGATTGCAGCTCACCCTCTTTGAATCTTCTTTAGCATGCTAAAAGGAGCAGGAAAAAGAAAAACATTTTTAGAATTCCACCTTTCCATGCAGAGAAATGACTGTTTGTGCAATGACATTATTCATTGATTTTAGACATTGAAAACCGTCCTATCACTCATATACCAGAAATGTTTGAAGGTTTTGGCTGAACAGAAACAGATAGCTTGCTCACCCTCTTTGAATCTTCTTTAGCATGCTAAAAGCAGCAGGAAAAAGCAAAAAAAAATTCAGATTTCCACCTTCCAAAGCAGAGAAATGACTGTTGGTGCAATGACATTATTCATTGATTTTAGCCATTGAAAAATGTCCTGTTACTCATATACCAGAAATGGCTGAAGGTATTGGCTGAGTGAAAATAGACAGCAGCTCACCCACTTTGAATCTTCTTTAGCACACTAATAGGAGCAGGAAAGAGCAAAAAATTTCAGAATTCCACCTTTCCAAGCAGAGAAATGACTGTTTGTGCAATGACATTATTCATTGATTTTAGCCATTGAAAACCGTCCTGTTACTCATATACCAGAAATGGTTGACGGTATTGGCTGAACGCAAACAGATAGCAGCTCACCCTCTTTGAATCTTCTTTAGCATGCTAAAAATAGCAGGAAAAAGCAAAAAATTTCAGAA
This sequence comes from Phyllobates terribilis, assembly GCF_046119375.1. Classification (NCBI taxonomy): domain Eukaryota; kingdom Metazoa; phylum Chordata; class Amphibia; order Anura; family Dendrobatidae; genus Phyllobates; species Phyllobates terribilis. The sequence goes on along the minus strand of NW_027362771.1, from coordinate 4,228,558 downwards.
TTCCACCTTTCCAAGCAGAGAAATGACTGTTTGTGCAATGACATTATTCATTGATTTTAGCCATTGAAAACTGTCCTGTTATTCATATACCAGAAATGGTTGAAGGTATTGCCTGAACGCAAACAGATAGCAGCTCACCCTCTTTGAATCTTCTTTAGCATGCTAATAGGAGCAGGAAAAAGCAAAACATTTCAGAATTCCACCTTTCTAAGCAGAGAATTGACTGTTTGTGCAATGACATAATTCATTGATTTTAGCCATTGAAAATCGTGCTGTTACTCATTCACCAGAAATGGTTGAAGGGATTAGCTGAACGCAAACAGATACCTGCTCACCCTCTTTGAATCTTCTTTAGCATGCTAATAGGAGCAGGAAAAAGCAAAACATTTCAGATTTTAACCTTTCAAAGCAGAGAAATGACGGTTTATGCAATGACATTATTCATTGATTTTAGCCATTGAAAAACATACTGTTACTCATATACCAGAATTGGTTGAAGGTATTGGCTGAACGCAAAAAGATAGCAGCTCTCACTCTTTGAATCTTCTTTAGTATGTTAAAAGGAGCAGGGAAAAGCAAAACATTTTTAGAATTTCACCTTTCCAAGCAGAGAAATGACTGTTTGTGCAATGACATTATTCATTGATTTTAGCCATTGAAAACCGTCCTGTTACTCATATACCAGAAATGGTTGACGGTATTGGCTGAACGCAAACAGATAGCAGCTCACCCTCTTTGAATCTTCTTTAGCATGCTAAAAATAGCAGGAAAAAGCAAAAAATTTCAGAATTCCACCTTTCCAAGCAGAGAAATGACTGTTTGTGCAATGACATTATTCATTGATTTTAGCCATTGAAAACTGTCCTGTTATTCATATACCAGAAATGGTTAAAGGTATTGGCTGAACGCAAACAGATAGCAGCTCACCCTCTGTGAATCTTCTTTATGATGTTAAAAAGAGCTGGAAAAAGCAAAAAAATTCAGAATTCCACCTTTCCAAGCACAGAAATGACTGTTTGTGTAATGACATTATTCTTTCATTTTAGTCATTGAATACCGTCCTGTTACTCATATACCAGAAATGGTTGAAGGTATTGGCTGAATGCAAACAGATAGTATCTCACCCTCTTTGAATCTTCTTTAGCATTCTAAAAAGTGCTGGAAAAAGCAAAATATTTCAGTATTCCACCTTTCCAAACAGAGAAATGACTGTTTGTGCAATGACATTATTCATTGATTTCAGCCATTGAAAATCGTCCTGTTACTCATATACCAGAAATGGTTGAAGGTATTGTCTGAACGCAAACAGATAGCAGCTCCCCCTCTTTGAATCTTCTTAAGCATGCTAAAAGGAGCAGGAAAAAGCAAGAGATTTCAGAATTCCACCTTTCCAAGCAGAGAAATGACTTTGCAATGACATCATTCATTGATTTTAGACATTTAAAACTGTCCTGTTACTCATAAAACAGAAATGGTTGAAGGTGTTGGCTGAATGCAAACAGATAGCAGCTCACCGTCTTTGAATCTTCTTTAGCATGCTAAAAGGAGCAGGAAAAAGCAAAACATTTCAGAATTCGACCTTTTCAAGCCGAGAATTGACTGTTTGTGCAATGACATTATTCATTCATTTTAGCCATTGAAAACTGTCCTGTTACTCATATACCAGAAATGGTTGAAGGTTTTGGCTGAATGAAATCAGATAGCAGCTCACCGTTTTTGAATCTTCATTAGCATGGTTAAAGGAGCAGGAAAAAGCAAAAAATTTCAGAATTCCACCTTTCAAAGCAGAGAAATGACTGTTTGTGCAATGACATAATTAATTGATTTTAGCCATTGAAAAACGTGCTGTTACTCATACACCAGAATTGGTTGAAGGTACTGCCTGAACGCAAACAGATAGCAGCACACCCTCTTTGAATCTTCTTTAGCATGCTAATAGGAGCAGGAAAAAGCAAAAAAAATTCAGATTTCCACCTTTCCAAGCAGAGACATGACTGTTTGTGCAATGACATTATTCATTGATTTTAGCCATTGAAAAATGTCCTGTTCCTCATATACCAGAAATGGTTGAAGGTATTGGCTTAACGTAAACAGATAGCAGCTCACCCTCTTTGAATCTTCTTTAGCATGCTAAAAGGAGCAGGAAAAAGAAAAACATTTTTAGAATTCCACCTTTCCATGCAGAGAAATGACTGTTTGTGCAATGACATTATTCATTGATTTTAGACATTGAAAACCGTCCTATCACTCATATACCAGAAATGTTTGAAGGTATTGGCTGAACGCCAACAGATAGCTTGCTCACCCTCTTTGAATCTTCTTTAGCATGCTAAAAGCAGCAGGAAAAAGCAATAAATTTCAGAATTCCACATTTCCAAGCAGAGAAATGACTGTTTGTGCAATGACATTATTCATTGATTTTAGCCATTGAAAACCGTCCTGTTACTCATATATCAGAAATGGTTGAAGGTATTGGCTGAACACAAACAGATAGCAGCTCACCTTCTTTGAATCTTCTTTATCATGCTAAAAGGAGCAGGAAAAAGCAAAAAATTTCAGAATTCCACCTTTCAAAGCAGAGAAATGACGGCTTGTGCAATGACATTATTCATTGATTTTAGCCTTTGAAAAACATCCTGTTACTCATATACTAGAAATGGTTGAAGGTATTGGCTGAACGCAAACAGACAGCAACTCACCCACTTTGAATCTTCTTTAGCACGCTAAAAGGAGCAGGAAAAAGCAAAAAATTTCAGAATTCCACCTTTCTAAGCAGAGAAATGCCTGCTTGTGCAATGACATTATTCATTGATTTTAGCCATTGAATAACGTGCTCTTTCTCATACACCAGAAATGGTTGAAGGTATTGGCTTAACGTAAACAGATAGCTGCTCACCCTCTTTGAATCCTCTTTAGCATGCTAAAAGTTGCAGGAAAAAGCAAAAAATTTCAGATTTCCACCTTTCAAAGCAGAGAAATGACTGTTTGTGCATTGACATTATTCACTGATTTTCGTCATTGAAAAACATCCTGTTGCTCATATATCAGAAATGGTTGAAGGTATTGGCTGAACACAAACAGATTGCAGCTCTCCCTCTGTGAATCTTCTTTAGCCTGCTAAAAGGAGCAGTAAAATGCAAAATATTTCAGAATTCCACCTTTTCAAGCAGAGAAATGACTGTTTGTGTAATGACATTATTCAATCATTTTAGCCATTGAATACCGTCCTGTTACTCATATACCAGAAATGGTGGAAGGTTTTGGCTGAACGCAAATAAACAGCAACTCACCCTCTTTGAATCTTCTTTAGCATGCTAAAAGTAGAAGGAAAAAGCAAAACATTTCAGATTTTCACCTTTCCAAGCAGAGATATGACTGTGCAATGACATCATTCATTGATTTTAGACATTTAAAACTGTCCTGTTACTCATAAAACAGAAATGGTTGAAGGTGTTGGCTGAATGCAAACAGATAGCAGCTCATCGTCTTTGAATCTTCTTTAGCATGCTAAAAGGAGCAGGAAAAAGCAAAACATTTCAGAATTCCACCTTTCCAAGCCGAGAATTGACTGTTTGTGCAATGACATTATTCATTCATTTTGGCCATTGAAAACTGTCCTGTTACTTATATACCAGAAATGGTTGAAGGTTTTGGCTGAATGCAAACAGATAGCAGCTCACCGTTTTTGAATCTTCATTAGCATGGTTAAAGGAGCAGGAAAAAGCAAAAAATTTCAGAATTCCACCTTTCAAAGCAGAGAAATGACTGTTTGTGCAATGACATAATTAATTGATTTTAGCCATTGAAAAACGTGCTGTTACTCATACACCAGAATTGGTTGAAGGTATTGGCTTAACGTAAACAGATAGCAGCTCACCCTCTTTGAATCTTCTTTAGCATGCTAAAAGGAGCAGGAAAAAGAAAAACATTTTTAGAATTCCACCTTTCCATGCAGAGAAATGACTGTTTGTGCAATGACATTATTCATTGATTTTCGCCATTGAAAAACATCCTGTTGCTCATATATCAGAAATGGTTGAAGGTATTGGCTGAACACAAACAGATTGCAGCTCTCTCTCTGTGAATCTTCTTTAGCCTGCTAAAAGGAGCAGTAAAATGCAAAATATTTCAGAATTCCACCTTACCAAGCAGAGAAATGACTCTTTGTGTAATGACATTATTCAATCATTTTAGCCATTGAATACCGTCCTGTTACTCATATACCAGAAATGGTTGAAGGTTTTGGCTGAATGAAATCAGATAGCAGCTCACCGTTTTTGAATCTTCATTAGCATAGTTAAAGGAGCAGGAAAAAGCAAAACATTTCAGAATTCCACCTTTCAAAGCAAAGAAATGACTGTTTGTGCAATGACATAATTAATTGATTTTAGCCATTGAAAAACGTGCTGTTACTCATACACCAGAATTGGTTGAAGGTACTGGCTGAACACAAACAGATAGCAGCTCACCCTCTTTGAATCTTCTTTAGCATGCTAATAGGAGCAGGAAAAAGCAAAACATTTCAGATTTCCACCTTTCCAAGCAGAGAAATGACTGTTTGTGCAATGACATTATTCATTGATTTTAGCCATTGAAAAATGTCCTGTTCCTCATATACCAGAAATGGTTGAAGGTATTGCCTGAACGCAAACAGATAGCAGCTCACCCTCTTTGAATCTTCTTTAGCATGCTAATAGGAGCAGGAAAAAGCAAAACATTTCAGAATTCCACCTTTCCAAGCAGAGAATTGACTGTTTGTGCAATGACATAATTCATTGATTTTAGCCATTGAAAAACGTGCTGTTACTCATTCACCAGAAATGGTTGAAGGGATTGCCTGAACGCAAACAGATACCTGCTCACCCTCTTTGAATCTTCTTTAGCATGCTAAAAGTAGCAGAAAAAAGCAAAAAATTTCAGATTTCCACCTTTCCAAGCAGAGAAATGACTGTTTGTGTAATGACATTATTCATTGATTTTAGACATTGAAAACCGTCCTGTTACTCATATACCAGAAATGGTTGAATATATTGTCTGAATGCAAACAGATAGCAGCTCCCCCTATTTGAATCTAATTTATCATGCTAAAAGGAGCAGGAAAAAGCAAAACATTTCAGAATTCCACCTTCCCAAGCACAGAATTCACTGTTTGTGTAATGACATCATTCATTGATTTTAGACATTGAATACCGTCCTGTTACTCATATAGCAGAAATGGTCGAAGTTATTGGCTGAATGCAAACAGATAGCAGCTCACCCTCTTTGAATCTTCTTAGCATGCTAAAAGGAGCAGGAAAAAGCAAAACATTTCAGAATTCCACCTTTCAAAGCAGAGAAATGACTGTTTGTGCAATGACATTATTCATTGATTTTAGCCATTGAAAAATGAGCTGTTACTCATATACCAGAAATGGTTGATGGTATTGGCTGAACGCAAACAGATAGCAGCTCACCCTCTTTGAATATTCTTTAGCATGCTAAAAGGAACAGGAAAAAGAAAAAAATTCCGATTTCCACCTTTCCAAGCAGAGAAATGACTGTTTGTGCAATGACATTGTTCATTGATTTTAGCCATTGAAAAATGTGCTGTTACTCATATACCAGTAATGGTTGAAGGTATTGGATGATTGCAAACAGATTGCTGCTCACCCTCTTTGAATCTTCTTTAGCATGCTAAAAGTAGGAGGAATAAGCAATAAATTTCAGATTTCCACCTTTCAAAGTAGAGAAAAGACTGTTTGTGCAATGACATTATTCATGGATTTTAGCCACTGAAAAACATCCTGTTACTCATATACCAGAAATGGTTGAAGTTATTGGCTGAACGCTAAAAGATAGCAGCCCACCCTCTTTGAATCTTCTTTAGCATGCTAAAAGGAGCAGGAAAAAGAAAAACATTTCAGAATACCACCTTTCCAAGTAGTGAAATGACTGTTTGTGTAATGACATTATTCTTTCATTTTAGACATTGAATACCGTCCTGTTACTCATATACAAGAAATGGTTGAAGGTATTGGCTGAATGCAAACAGATAGCAGCTCACCCTCTTTGAATCTTCTTTAGCATTCTAAAAAAGTGCAGGAAAAAGCAAAAAATTTCAGAATTTCACCTTTCAAAGCAGAGAAATGACTGTTTGTGCAATGACATTATTCAATGATTTTAGCCATTGAAAAAAGTCCAGTTACTCATATACCAGAAATGGTTGAAGGTATTGGCTGAACGCAAACAGATAGCAGCTCACCCTCTTTGTATCTACTTTAGCATGCTAAAAGGAGCAGGAAAAAGCAAAAAATTTCAGAATTCCACCTTTCCAAGCAGATAAATGGCTGTGCAATAATATTATTCATTGATTTTACCTATTGAAAAACATCCTGTTACTCATATACCAGAAATGGTTGAAGGTATTGGCTGAATGCAAACAGATAGCAGCTCACCCTCTTTGAATCTTCTTAGCATGCTAAAAGGAGCAGTAAAAAGCAAAACATTTCAGAATTCCACCTTTCAAAGCAGAGAAATGACTGTTTGTGCAATGACATTATTCATTGATTTTAGCCATTTAAAAACTTGCTGTTAGTCATATACCAGAAATGGTTGAAGGTATTGGCTGAATGCAAACAGATAGCATCTCACCCTCTTTGAATCTTCTTAGCATGCTAAAAGGAGCAGGAAAAAGCAAAACATTTACAGAATTCCACCTTTCAAAGCAGAGAAATGACTGTTTGTGCAATGACATTATTCATTCGTTTTAGCCATTGAAAAACGTGCTGTTACTCATATACCAGAAATGGTTGAAGGTATTGGCTGAACGCCAACAGATAGCAGCTCACCCTCTTTGAATCTTCTTTAGCATGCTAAAAGTAGCAGAAAAAGTAAAAAATGTCAGATTTCCACCTTTCAAAGCAGAGAAATGACTGTTTGTGCAATGACATTATTCATTGATTTTAGCCATTGAAAAACGTCCTGTTACTCATTTACCAGCAATGGTTGAAGGTATTGGATGAATACAAGCAGATAGCTGCTCACCCTCATTGAATCTTCTTTAGCATGCTAAAAGTAAGAGGAAAAAGCAAAAAATTTCAGATTTCCACCTTTCAAAGTAGAGAAAAAGCTGTTTGTGCAATGACATTATTCATTGATTTTAGCCATTAAAAAACGTCCTGTTACTTATATACCAGAATTGGTTGAAGTTATTGGCTGATCGCAAAAAGATAGCAGCTCAACCTCTTTGAATCTTCTTTAGCATGCTAATAGGAGCAGGAAAAAGCAAAAAAAAATCAGATTTCCACCTTTCCAAGAAGAGAAATTACGGTTATGGAATGACAATATTCCTTGATTTTAGCCATTGAAAAACGTGCTGTTACTCATCTACCAGAAATGGTTGAAGGTATTTGCTGAATGCAAACAGATAGCAGCTCACCCTCTTTGAATCTTCTTCAGCATGCTAAAAGGAGTAGGAAATAGCAAAACATTTTTAGAATTCCACCTTTCCAAGCAGAGAAATGACTGTTTGTGCAATGACATTAATCATTGATATTAGCCATTGAAAACCGTCCTGTCACTCATATACCAGAAATGGTTGAAGGTATTGGCTGAATGCAAAAAGATAGCAGCTCACCCTCTACGAATCTTCTTTAGCATGCTAAAAGGAGCAGGAAAAAGCAAAACATTTCAGAATTCCACCTTTCCAAGCAGAGAATTGACTGTTTGTGTAATGACATCATTCATTGATTTTAGACATTGAATACCGTCCAGTTACTCATATAGCAGAAATGGTTGAAGGTATTGGCTGAATGCAAACAGATAGCAGCTCACCCTCTTTGCATCTTCTTAGCATGCTAAAAGGAGCAGTAAAAAGCAAAACATTTCAGATTTTCACCTTTCAAAGCAGAGAATTGAATGTTTGTGCAATGACATTATTCATTGATTTTAGCCAATGAAAAACTTGCTGTTACTCATATACCAGAAATGGTTGAAGGTATTGGCTAGCAGCAAGCAGATAGCAGCTCACCCTCTTTGAATCTTCTTTAGCATGCTAAAAGTAGCAGGAAAAAGTAAAAAATTTCAGATTTTCACCTTTCAAAGCAGAGAAATGACTGTTTGTGGAATGACATTATTCATTGATTTTAGCCATTGAAAAATGTACTGTTACTCATATACCAGAAATGATGGAAGGTATTGGCTGAACGCAAACAGATAGCAGCTCACCCTCTATGAATCTTCTTTAGCATGCTAAAAGTAGCAGGAAAAATCAAAAAAATTCAGATTTCCACCTTTCAAAGCAGAGAAATGACTGTTTGTGCAATGACATTATTCATTGATTTTAGCCATTGAAAAACATCCTGTTACTCATATAGCAGAAATGGTTGAAGATTTTGGCTGAATGCAAACAGATAGCAACTCACCCTCTTTGAATCTTCTTTAGCATGCTAAAAGGAGCAGGAAAAAGAAAAACATTTCAAAATACCACCTCTCCAAGCAGTGAAATGACTGTTTGTGTAATGACATTATTCTTTCATTTTAGACATTGAATACCGTCCTGTTACTCATATACAAGAAATGGTTGAAGGTATTGGCTGAATGCAAACAGATAGCAGCTCACCCTCTTTGAATCTTCTTTAGCATTCTAAAAAAGAGCAGGAAAAAGCAAAAAATTTCAGAATTTCACCTTTCAAAGCAGAGAAATGACTGTTTGTGCAATGACATTATTCAATGATTTTAGCCATTGAAAAAAGTCCAGTTACTCATATACCAGAAATGGTTGAAGGTATTGGCTGAACGAAAACAGATAGCAGCTCACCCTCTTTGTATCTACTTTAGCATGCTAAAAGGAGCAGGAAAAAGCAAAATATTTCAGAATTCCACCTTTCCAAGCAGATAAATGGCTGTGCAATAATATTATTCATTGATTTTACCTATTGAAAAACATCCTGTTACTCATATACCAGAAATGGTTGAAGGTATTGGCTGAATGCAAACAGATAGCAGCTCACCCTCTTTGAATCTTCTTAGCATGCTAAAAGTAGGAGGAAAAAGCAAAAATTTTCAGATTTCCACCTTTCAAAGTAGAGAAAAAACTGTTTGTGCAATGACATTATTCATTGATTTTAGCCATTAAAAAACGTCCTGTTACTCATATACCAGAATTGGTTGAAGTTATTGGCTGAACGCAAAAAGATAGCAGCTCAACCTCTTTGAATCTTCTTTAGCATGCTAATAGGAGCAGGAAAAAGCAAAAAAAAAATCAGATTTCCACCTTTCCAAGCAGAGAAATTACGGTTATGGAATGACAATATTCATTGATTTTAGCCATTGAAAAATGTGCTGTTACTCATCTACCAGAAATGGTTGAAGGTATTTGCTGAATGCAAACAGATAGCAGCTCACCCTCTGTGAATCTTCTTTAGCATGCTAAAAGGAGCAGGAAAAAGCAAAACATTTCAGAATTCCACCTTTCCAAGCAGAGAATTGACTGTTTGTGTAATGACATCATTCATTGATTTTAGACATTGAATACGGTCCAGTTACTCATATAGCAGAAATGGTTGAAGGTATTGGCTGAATGCAAGCAGATAGCAGCTCACCCTCTTTGCATCTTCTTAGCATGCTAAAAGGAGCACTAAAAAGCAAAACATTTCAGATTTTCACCTTTCAAAGCAGAGAATTGAATGTTTGTGCAATGACATTATTCATTGATTTTAGATAATGAAAAACTTGCTGTTACTCATATACCAGAAATGGTTGAAGGTATTGGCTGACAGCAAGCAGATAGCAGCTCACCCTCTTTGAATCTTCTTTAGCATGCTAAAAGTAGCAGGAAAAAGAAAAAAAATTTCAGATTTTCACCTTTCAAAGCAGAGAAATGACTGTTTGTGGAATGACATTATTCATTGATTTTAGCCATTGAAAAATGTACTGTTACTCATATACCAGAAATGATGGAAGGTATTGGCTGAACGCAAACAGATAGCAGCTCACCCTCTTTGAATCTTCTTTAGCATGCTAAAAGTAGCAGGAAAAATCAAAAAAATTCAGATTTCCACCTTTCAAAGCAGAGAAATGACTGTTTGTGCAATGACATTATTCATTGATTTTAGCCATTGAAAAACATCCTGTTACTCATATAGCAGAAATGGTTGAAGATTTTGGCTGAACGCAAACAGACAGCAACTTACCCTCTTTGAATCTTCTTTAGCATGCTAAAAGTAGCAGGCAAAAGCAAAAAAAATCAGAATTCCACCTTTCCAAGCAGAGAAATGACTGTTTGTGCTTTGACATTATTCATTGATTTTAGCCATTGAAAACCGTCCTGTTACTCATATACCAGAAATGGTTGAAGGTATTGGCTGAATGCAACCAGATAGCAGCTCCCCATCTTTGAATCTAATTTATCATGCTAAAAGGAGCAGGAAAAAGCAAAACATTTCAGAATTCCACCTTTCCAAGCACAGAATTGACTGTTTGTGTAATGACATCATTCATTGATTTTAGACATTGAATACGGTCCTGTTACTCATATAGCAGAAATGGTCGAAGTTATTGGCTGAATGCAAACAGATAGCAGCTCACCCTCTTTGAATCTTCTTAGCATGCTAAAAGGAGCAGGAAAAAGCAAAACATTTCAGAATTCCACCTTTCAAAGCAGAGAAATGTCTGTTTGTGCAATGACATTATTCATTGAATTTAGCCATTGAAAAAGGTGCTGTTACTCATGTACCAGACATGGTTGAAGGTATTGGCTGAACGCAAACAGATAGCAGCTCACCCTCTTTGAATCTTCTTTAACATGCTAAAAGTAGCAGGAAAAAGTAAAAAATTTCAGATTTCCACCTTTCCAAGCAGAGAAATGACTGTTTGTGCAATGACATTATTCATTGATTTTAGCCATTGAAAAATGTCCTGTTACTCATATACCAGTAATGGTTGAAGGTATTGGATGAACGCAAACAGATTGCTGCTCACCCTCTTTGAATCTTCATTAGCATGATAAAAGTAGGATGAAAAAGCAATAAATTTCAGATTTCCACCTTTCAAAGTAGAGAAAAGACTGTTTGTGGAATGACATTTTTCATTGATTTTAGCCACTGAAAAACATCCTTTTACTCATATACCAGAAATGGTTGAAGTTATTGGCTGAACGCAAACAGATAGCAGCTCACCCTCCTTGAATCTTCTTTAGCATGCTAAAAGGAGCAGGAAAAAGAAAAACATTTCAGAATTCCACCTTTCCAACCAGAGAATTGACAGTTTGTGCAATGACATCATTTATTGATTTTAGACATTGAAAACCGTCCTGTTACTCATATATCAGAAATGGTTGTATGAGATGGCTGAATGCAAGCAGATAGCAGCTCACTCTCTTTGAATCTTCTTAGCATGCTAAAAGGAGCAGGAAAACGCAAAACAATTCAGAATTCCACCTTTCCAAGCAGAGAAATGACTGTTTATGCATTGACATTATTCATTGATTTTAGCCATTGAAAAGCGTCCTGTTACTCATATAAAAGAAATGGTTGAAGGTATTGGCTGAATGCAAACAGATAGCAGCTCCGCATCTTTGAATCTAATTTATCATGCTAAAAGGAGCAGGATAAAGCAAAACATTTCAGAATTCCACCTTTCCAAGCACAGAATTGACTGTTTGTGTAATGAGATCATTCATTGATTTTAGACATTGAATACCGTCCTGTTACTCATATAGCAGAAATGGTCGAAGTTATTGACTGAATGCAAACAGATAGCAGCTCACCCTCTTTGAATCTTCTTAGCATGCTAAAAGGAGCAGGAAAAAGCAAAACATTTCAGAATTCCACCTTTCAAAGCAGAGAAATGACTGTTTGTGCAATGACATTATTCATTGACTTTAGCAATTGAAAAATGTCCTGTTACTTATATACCAGTAATGGTTGAAGGTATTGGATGAACGCAAACAGATTGCTGCTCACCCTCTTTGAATCTTCTTTAGCATGCTAAAAGTAGGAGGAAAAGGCAATAAATTTCAGATTTCCACCTTTCAAAGTAGAGAAAAGACTGTTTGTGGAATGACATAATTCATTGATTTTAGCCACTGAAAAACATCCTGTTACTCATATACCAGAAATGGTTGAAGTTATTGGCTGAACGCAAACAGATAGCAGCTCACCCTCTTTGAATCTTCTTTAGCATGCTAAAAGGAGCAGGAAAAAGAAAAACATTTCAGAATTCCACCTTTCCAAGCAGTGAAATGACTGTTTGTGTAATGACATCATTCTTTCATTTTAGACATTGAATACCGTCCTGTTACTCATATACAAGAAATGGTTGAAGGTATTGGCTGAATGCAAACAGATAGCAGCTCACCCTCTTTGAATCTTCTTTAGCATTCTAAAAAAGATCAGGAAAAAGCAAAAAATTTCAGAATTTCACTTTTCAAAGCAGAGAAATGACTGTTTGTGCAATGACATAATTCAATGATTTTAGCCATTGAAAAAAGTCCAGTTACTCATATACCAGAAATGGTTGAAGGCATTGGCTGAACGCAAACAGATAGCAGCTCACCCTCTTTGTATCTACTTTAGCATGCTAAAAGGAGCAGGAAAAAGCAAAATATTTCAGAATTCCACCTTTCCAAGCAGATAAATGGCTGTGCAATAATATTATTCATTGATTTTACCTATTGAAAAACATCCTGTTACTCATGTACCAGAAATGGTTGAAGGTATTGGCTGAATGCAAACAGATAGCAGCTCACCCTCTTTGAATCTTCTTAGCATGCTAAAAGGAGCAGGAAAAAGCAAAATATTTCAGAATTCCACCTTTCCAACCAGAGAATTGACAGTTTGTGCAATGACATTATTCATTCATTTTAGCAATTAAAAACCGTTCTGTTACTCATATACCAGAAATGGCTGAAGGTATTGCCTGAAAGCAAACAGATAGCAACTCATCCTTTTTGAATCTTCTTTAGCATGGTAAAAGGAGCAGGAAAAAGCAAAATATTTCAGAATTCCACCTTTCAAAGCAGAGAAATGACTGTTTGTGCAATGACATTATTCATTGATTTTAGCCATTTAAAAACGTTCTGTTACTGATATACCAGAAGTGGTTGAAGGTACTGGCTTAACTCAAACAGATAGCATCTCACCCTCTTTGAATCTTCTTAGCATGCTAAAAGGAGCAGGAAAAAGCAAAACATTTCAGAATTCCACCTTTCAAAGCAGAGAAATGACTGTTTGTGCAATGACATTATTCATTCGTTTTAGCCATTGAAAAACGTGCTGTTACTCATATACCAGAAATGGTTGAAGGTATTGGCTGAATGCCAACAGATAGCAGCTCACCCTCTTTGAATCTTCTTTATCATGCTAAAAGTAGCAGAAAAAGTAAAAAATGTCAGATTTCCACCTTTCAAAGCAGAGAAATGACTGTTTGTGCAATGACATTATTCATTGATTTTAGCCATTGAAAAACGTCCTGTTACTCATTTACCAGCAATGGTTGAAGGTATTGGATGAACACAAACAGATAGCTGCTCACCCTCATTGTATCTTCTTTAGCATGCTAAAAGTAGGAGGAAAAAGCAAAAAATTTCAGATTTCCACCTTTCAAAGTAGAGAAAAAACTGTTTGTGCAATGACATTATTCATTGATTTTAGCCATTAAAAAACGTCCTGTTACTCATATACCAGAATTGGATGAAGTTATTGGCTGAAAGCAAAAAGATAGCAGCTAAACCTCTTTGAATCTTCTTTAGCATCCTAATAGGAGCAGGAAAAATCAAAAAAAAATCAGATTTCCACCTTTCCAAGCAGAGAAATTACGGTTATGGAATGACAATATTCATTGATTTTAGCCATTGAAAAACTTGCTGTTACTCATCTACCAGAAATGGTTGAAGGTATTTGCTGAATGCAAACAGATAGCAGCTCACCCTCTTTGAATCTTCTTTAGCATGCTAAAAGGAGTAGGAAAAAGCAAAACATTTTTAGAATTCCACCTTTCCAAGCAGAGAAATGAATGTTTGTGCAATGACATTATTCATTGATTTTAGTCATTGAAAACCGTCCTGTCACTCATATACCATAAATGGTTGAAGGTATTGGCTGAATGCAAACAGATAGCAGCTCACCCTCTACGAATCTTCTTTAGCATGCTAAAAGGAGCAGGAAAAAGCAAAACATTTCAGAATTCCACCTTTCCAATCAGAGAATTGACTGTTTGTGTAATGACATCATTCATTGATTTTAAACATTGAATACCGTCCAGTTACTCATATAGCAGAAATGGTTGAAGGTATTGGCTGAATGCAAACAGATGGCAGCTCACCCTCTTTGCATCTTCTTAGCATGCTAAAAGGAGCAGTAAAAAGCAAAACATTTCAGATTTTCACCTTTCAAAGCAGAGAATTGAATGTTTGTGCAATGACATTATTCATTGATTTTAGCCAATGAAAAACTTGCTGTTACTCATATACCAGAAATGGTTGAAGGTATTGGCTGACAGCAAGCAGATAGCAGCTCACCCTCTTTGAATCTTCTTTAGCATGCTAAAAGTAGCAGGAAAAAGTAAAAAATTTCAGATTTTCACCTTTCAAAGCAGAGAAATGACTGTTTGTGGAATGACAATATTCATTGATTTTAGCCATTGAAAAACGAACTGTTACTCATATACAAGAAATGGCTGAAGGTATTGGCTGAATGCAAACAGATAGCAGCTCACCCTCTTTGTATCTCCTTTAGCATGCTAAAAGGAGCAGGAAAAATCAAAATATTTCAGAATTCCACCTTTCCAAGCAGATAAATGATTGTGCAATAATATTATTCATTGATTTTAGCCATTGAAAAACATCCTGTTACTCATATACCAGTAATGGTTGAAGGTATTGGCTGAACGCAAACAGATAGCCACTCGCCCTCTTTGTATCTCCTTTAGCATGCTAAAAGGAGCAGGAAAAAGCAAAATATTTCAGAATTCCACCTTTCCAACCAGAGAATTGACAGTTTGTGCAATGACATTATTCATTCATTTTAGCAATTAAAAACCGTTCTGTTACTCATATACCAGAAATGGCTGAAGGTATTGCCTGAAAGCAAACAGATAGCAACTCATCCTTTTTGAATCTTCTTTAGCATGGTAAAAGGAGCAGGAAAAAGCAAAATATTTCAGAATTCCACCTTTCAAAGCAGAGAAATGACTGTTTGTGCAATGAAATTATTCATTGATTTTAGCCATTTAAAAACGTTCTGTTACTGATATACCAGAAGTGGTTGAAGGTACTGGCTTAACTCAAACAGATAGCATCTCACCCTCTTTGAATCTTCTTTAGCATGCTAAAAGGAGTAGGTAAAAGCAAACATTTTTAGAATTCCACCTTTCCAAGCAGAGAAATGACTGTTTGTGCAATGACATTATTCATTGATTTTAGCCATTGAAAAACATACCGTTACTCTTATACCAGAAATGGTTGAAGGTTTTGGCTGAATGCAAACAGTCAGCAAAACACCCTCTTTGAATCTTCTTTAGCACGCTAAAAGGAGAAGGAAAAAGCAAAAAAATTCAGAATTCCACCTTTCCAAGGAGAGAAATGACTGTTTGTGCAATGACATTATTCATTGATTAAACCATTGAAGACTGTCCTGTTACTCATATACCAGAAATGTTTGAAGCTATTGGCTGAACGCAAACAAATAGCAGCTCACCCTCTTTGAATCTTCTTTAGCATGCTAAAAGGAGCAGGAAAAAGCAAAAAATTTCAAAATTCCACCTTTCCAAGCAGAGAAATGACTGTTTGTGCAATAACATTATTCATTGATTTTAGATATTGAAAACCGTCCTGTTACTCATATACCAGAAATAGTTTAAGGTATTGGCTGAACACAAACAGATAGTAGCTCACTCGCTTTGAATCCTCTTTAACATGCTAAAGGAGCAGGAAAAGGCAAACAATTTCAGAATTCCACCTTTCAAAGCAGAGAAAAGACTGTTTGTGCTATGATATTATTCATTGATTTTAGCCATTGAAAACCGTCCTGTTACTCATGTACCAGAAAAGGTTGAAGGCATTGGCTGAACTCAAACAGATAGCAGCTCAACCTCTTTGAATCTTCTTTTGCATGCTAAAAGGAGCAGGAAAAAGCAAAAAATTTCAGAATTCCACCTTTCCAAGCAGAGAAATGACTGAGCAATGACATTATTCTCTGATTTTAGCCATTGAAAAAGTCCTGTTACTCATATACCAGAAATAGTTGAAGGTATTGGCTGAACGCAAACAGGTAGCAGCTCAACCACTTTGAATCTTCTTTAGCATGCTAAAAGGAGCAGGAAAAAGCAAAACATTTCAGAATTCCACCTTTCCAAGCAGAGAAATGACTGTTTGTGTAATGACATTATTCATTCATTTTATCCATGGAAAAACGTCCTGTTTCTCAAATACCAGAAATGGTTGAAGGTATTGGCTGAACGCAAACAGACAGCAACTCACCCTCTTTGAATTTTCTTTAGCATGCTAAAAGGAGAGGGAAAAAGCAAAACATTTCAGAATTCCACCTTTCCAAGCAGAGAAATGACTGTTTGTGTAATGACATTATTCATTCATTTTAGCCATTGAAAAACGTCCTGGTACTCATATACCTGAAATGGTTGAAGGTATTGGCTGAACGCAAACAGATAGCAGTTCATCGTCTTTCAATCTTCTTTGGCATGCTAAAAAGAGCAGGAAAATGCAAAAAAGTTCAGAATTCCACCTTTCAAAGCGGAGAAATGACTGATTGTGCTATGACTTTATTCATTGATTTTACATAATTGAAAAACATCGTGTTACTCATATTCCAGAAATGGTTGAAGGTATTGACTGAACGCAAACAGACAGCAACTCACCCTCTTTGAATCTTCTTTAGCATGCTAAAAGTAGCAGGAAAAAGCAAAAAATGTCAGATTTCCACCTTTCAAAGCAGAGAAATGACTGTTTGTGCAATGACATTATTCATTGATTTTAACCATTGAAAAACATCATGTTACTCATATACCAGAAATGTTTGAAGGTATTGGCTGAACGCAAACAGTCAGCAACTCAACCTTTTTGAATCTTCTTTAGCACGCTAAAAGTAGCAGGAAAAAGCAAAAAATTTCAGAATTCCACCTTTCCAAGCAGAGAAATGACTGTTTGTGCAATGACATTATTCATTGATTTTAGCCATTGAAAACTGTACTGTTACTCATATACCAGAAATGGTTGAAGGTATTGGCTGAACTCAAACAGATAGCAGCTTATCCTCTTTGAATCTTCTTTACAATGCTAAAAGGAGCAGGGAAAAGCAAAAAATTTCAGAATTCCACCTTTCCAAGCAGAGAAATGACTGTTTGTGCAATGACATTATTCATTGATTTTATCCATTGAAAATCTTCCTGTTACTCATATAACAGAAATGGTTGAAGGTATTGGCTGAATGCAAACAGATAGCAGCTCACCCTCTTTGAATCTTCTTTAGCATGCGAAAAGGAGCAGGAAAAAGAAAAACATTTCAGAATACCACCTTTCCAAGCATTGAAATGACTGTTTGTGTAATGACATTATTCTTTCATTTTAGACATTGAATACCGCCCTGTTACTCATATACAAGAAATGGTTGAAGGTATTGGCTGAATGCAAACAGATAACTCACCCTCTTTGAATCTTCTTTAGCATTCTAAAAGGAGCAGGAAAAAGCAAAAAATTTCAGAATTTCACCTTTCAAAGCAGAGAAAAGACTGTTTGTGCAATGACATTATTCAATGATTTTAGCCTTTGAAAAAAGTCCAGTTACTCATATACCAGAAATGGTTGAAGGTATTGGCTGAACACAAGAAGATAGCAGCTCACCCTCTTTGTATCTCCTTTAGCATTCTAAAAGGAGCAGGAAAAGGCAAAATATTTCAGAATTCCACCTTTCCAAGCAGAGAATTGACAGTTTGTGCAATGACATCATTCATTGATTTTAGACATTGAAAACCGTCCTGTTACTCTTATATCAGAAATGGTTGTATGAGATGGCTGAATGCAAGCAGATAGCAGCTCACCCTCTTAGAATCTTCTTTTGCATGCTAAAAGGAGTAGGAAAAAGCAAAACATTTTTAGAATTCCACCTTTCCAAGGAGAGAAATGACTGTTTGTGCAATGACATTATTCATTGATTTAACCAGTGAAGACTGTCCTCTTAATCATATACCAGAAATAGTTGAAGGTATTGGCTGAACGCAAACAGATAGTAGCTCACTCGCTTTGAATCTTCTTTAACATGCTAAAGGAGCTGGAAAAGGCAAACAATTTCAGAATTCCACCTTTCCAAGCAGAGAAAAGTCTGTTTGTGCAATGATATTATTCATTGATTTTAGCCATTGAAAACCATCCTGTTACTCATGTACCAGAAAAGGTTGAAGGCATTGGCTGAACTCAAACAGATAGCAGCTCAACCTTTTTGAATCTTCTTTAGCATGCTAAAAGGAGCTGAAAAAAGCAAAAAATTTCAGAATTCCACCTTTCCAAGCCAGAGAAATGACTGAGCAATGACATTAGTCACTGATTTTAGCCATTGAAAAACGTCCTGTTACTCATATACCAGAAATAGTTGAAGGTATTGGCTGAAAGCAAACAGATAGCAGCTCAACCTCTTTGAATCTTCTTTAGCATGCTAAAATGAGCAGGAAAAAGCAAAACATTTCAGAATTTCACCTTTCCAAGCAGAGAAATGGCTGTTTGTGCAATGACATTATTCATTGATTTTAGATGTTGAAAACCGTCCTGTTACTCATATACCAGAAATAGTTGAAGGTATTGGCAGAACGCAAACAGATAGTAGCTCACTCGCTTTGAATCTTCTTTAACATGCTAAAGGAGCAGGAAAAGGCAAACAATTTCAGAACTCCACCTTTCCAAGCAGAGAAAAGACTGTTTGTGCAATGATATTATTCATTGATTTTAGCCATTGAAAACCGTCCTGTTACTCATGTACCAGAAAAGGTTGAAGGCATTGGCTGAACTCAAACAGATAGCAGCTCACCCTTTTTGTATCTCCTTTAGCATGCTAAAAGGAGCAGGAAAAATCAAAATATTTCAGAATTCCACCTTTCCAAGCAGATAAATGACTGTGCAATAATATTATTCATTGATTTTAGCCATTGAAAAACATACTGTTACTCATATACCAGTAATGATTGAAAGTATTGGCGGAACGCAAACAGATAGCCGCTCACCCTCTTTGTATCTCCTTTAGCATGCTAAAAGGAGCAGGAAAAAGCTAAACATTTCAGAATTCCACCTTTCCAACCAGAGAATTGACAGTTTGTGCAATGACATCATTCATTGATTTTAGACATTGAAAACCGTCCTGTTACTCATATATCAGAAATGGTTGTATGAGATGGCTGAATGCAAGCAGATAGCAGCTCACCCTCTTTGAATCTTCTTAGCATGCTAAAAGGAGCAGGAAAAAGCAAAACAATTCAGAATTCCACCTTTCCAAGCAGAGAAATGACTGTTTGTGGATTGACATTATTCATTGATTTTAGCCATTGAAAACCGTCCTGTTACTCATATAAAAGAAATGGTTGAAGGTATTGGCTGAATGCAAACAGATAGCAGCTCCCCATCTTTGAATCTAATTTATCATGCTAAAAGGAGCAGGAAAAAGCAAAACAATTCAGAATTCCACCTTTCCAAGCAGAGAAATGACTGTTTGTGGATTGACATTATTCATTGATTTTAGCCATTGAAAACCGTCCTGTTACTCATATAAAAGAAATGGTTGAAGGTATTGGCTGAATGCAAACAGATAGCAGCTCCCCATCTTTGAATCTAATTTATCATGCTAAAAGGAGCAGGAAAAAGCAAAACATTTCAGAATTCCACCTTTCCAAGCACAGAATTGACTGTTTGTGTAATGACATCATTCATTGATTTTAGACATTGAATACCGTCCTGTTACTCATATAGCAGAAATGGTCGAAGTTATTGGCTGAATGCAAACAGATAGCAGCTCACCCTCTTTGAATCTTCTTAGCATGCTAAAAGGAGCAGGAAAAAGCAAAACATTTCAGAATTCCACCTTTCAAAGCAGAGAAATGACTGTTTGTGCAATGACATTATTCATTGATTTTAGCAATTGAAAAATGTCCTGTTACTTATATACCAGTAATGGTTGAAGGTATTGGATGAACGCAAAGAGATTGCTGCTCACCCTCTTTGAATCTTCTTTAGCATGCTAAAAGTAGGAGGAAAAAGCAATAAATTTCAGATTTCCACCTTTCAAAGTAGAGAAAAGACTGTTTGTGGAATGACATTATTCATTGATTTTAGCCACTGAAAAACATCCTGTTACTCATATACCAGAAATGGTTGAAGTTATTGGCTGAACGCAAACAGATAGCAGCTCACCCTCTTTGAATCTTCTTTAGCATGCTAAAAGGAGCAGGAAAAAGAAAAACATTTCAGAATACCACCTTTCCAAGCAGTGAAATGACTGTTTGTGTAATGACATTATTCTTTCATTTTAGACATTGAATACCGTCCTGTTACTCATACACAAGAAATTTTTGAAGGTATTGGCTGAATGCAAACAGATAGCAGCTCACCCTCTTTGTATCTCCTTTAGCATGCTAAAAGGAGCAGGAAAAATCAAAATATTTCAGAATTCCACCTATCCAAGCAGATAAATGACTGTGCAATAATATTATTCATTGATTTTAGCCATTGAAAAACTTCCTGTTACTCATATACCAGTAATGGTTGAAGGTATTGGCTGAACGCAAACAGATAGCCGCTCACCCTCTTTGTATCTCCTTTAGCATGCTAAAAGGAGCAGGAAAAAGCTAAACATTTCAGAATTCCACCTTTCCAACCAGAGAATTGACAGTTTGTGCAATGACATCATTCATTGATTTTAGACATTGAAAACCGTCCTGTTACTCATATATCAGAAATGGTTGTATGAGATGGCTGAATGCAAGCAGATAGCAGCTCACCCTCCTTGAATCTTCTTAGCATGCTAAAAGGAGCAGGAAAAAGCAAAACAATTCAGAATTCCACCTTTCCAAGCAGAGAATTGACTGTTTGTGCAATGACATTATTCATTCATTTTAGCAATTAAAAACCGTCCTGTTACTCATATACCAGAAATGGCTGAAGGTATTGGCTGAAAGCAAACAGATAGCAACTCATACTTTTTGAATCTTCTTTAGCATGGTAAAAGGAGCAAGAAAAATCAAAATATTTCAGAATTCCACCTTTCAAAGCAGAGAAATGACTGTTTGTGCAATGACATTATTCATTGATTTTAGCCATTTAAAAACGTTCTGTTATTGATATACCAGAAGTGGTTGAAGGTACTGGCTTAACTCAAACAGATAGCAGCTCACCCTCTTTGAATCTTCTTTAGCATGCTAAAAGGAGTAGGAAAAAGCAACCATTTTTAGAATTCCACCTTTCCAAGCAGAGAAATGACTGTTTGTGCAATGACATTATTCATTGATTTTAGCCATTGAAAAACATCCCGTTACTCTTATACCAGAAATGGTTGAAGGTTTTGGCTGAATGCAAACAGTCAGCAAAACACCCTCTTTGAATCTTCTTTAGCACGCTAAAAGGAGAAGGAAAAAGCAAAAAAATTCAGAATTCCACCTTTCCAAGGAGAGAAATGACTGTTTGTGCAATGACATTATTCATTGATTAAACCAGTGAAGACTGTCCTGTTACTCATATACCAGAAATGGTTGAAGGTATTGGCTGAACACAAACAGATAGTAGCTCACTCACTTTGAATCTTCTTTAACATGCTAAAGGAGCAGGAAAAGGCAAACAATTTCAGAATTCCACCTTTCAAAGCAGAGAAAAGACTGTTTGTGCAATGATATTATTCATTGATTTTAGCCATTGAAAACCTTCCTGTTACTCATGTACCAGAAAAGGTTGAAGGCATTGGCTCAACTCAAACAGATAGCAGCTCAACCTCTTTGAATCTTCTTTTGCATGCTAAAAGGAGCAGGAAAAAACAAAAAATTTCAGAATTCCACCTTTCCAAGCAGAGAAATGACTGTGCAATGACATTATTCACTGATTTTAGCCATTGAAAAACGTCCTGTTACTCATATAGCAGAAATAGTTGAAGGTATTGGCTGAACGCAAACAGGCAGCAGCTCAACCTCTTTGAATATTCGTTAGCATGCTAAAAGGAGCAGGAAAAAGCAAAACATTTCAGAATTCCACCTTTCCAACCAGAGAAATGACTGTTTGTGTAATCACATTATTCATACATTTTATCCATGGAAAAACGTCCTGTTTCTCAAATACCAGAAATGGTTGAAGATATTGGCTGAACGCAAACAGACAGCAACTCACCCTCTTTGAATTTTCTTTAGCATGCTAAAAGGAGAGGGAAAAAGCAGAACATTTCAGAATTCCACCTTTCCAAGCAGAGAAATGACTGTTTGTGTAATGACATTATTCATTCATTTTAGCCATTGAAAAACGTCCTGGTACTCATATACCTGAAATGGTTGAAGGTATTGGCTGAACGCAAACAGATAGCAGCTCATCGTCTTTCAATCTTCTTTAGCATGCTAAAAAGAGCAGGAAAATGCAAAAAAATTCAGAATTCCACCTTTCAAAGCAGAGAAATGGCTGATTGTGCTATGACTTTATTCATTGATTTCACATAATTGAAAAACATCGTGTTACTCATATTCCAGAAATGGTTGAAGGTATTGACTGAACGCAAACAGACAGCAACTCACCCTCTTTGAATCTTCTTTAGCATGCTAAAAGTAGCAGGAAAAAGCAAAAAATGTCAGATTTCCACCTTTCAAAGCAGAGAAATGACTGTTTGTGCAATGACATTATTCATTGATTTTAACCATTGAAAAACATCATGTTACTCATATACCAGAAATGTTTGAAGGTATTGGCTGAACGCAAACAGTCAGCAACTCAACCTTTTTGAATCTTCTTTAGCACGCTAAAAGTAGCAGGAAAAAGCAAAAAATTTCAGAATTCCACCTTTCCAAGCAGAGAAATGACTGTTTGTGCAATGACATTATTCATTGATTTTAGCCATTGAAAACCGTATTGTTACTCATATACCAGAAATGGTTGAAGGTATTGGCTGAACGCCAACAGATAGCAGCTTATCCTCTTTGAATCTTCTTTACAATGCTAAAAGGAGCAGGGAAAAGCAAAAAATTTCAGAATTCCACCTTTCCAAGCAGAGAAATGACTGTTTGTGCAATGACATTATTGATTGATTTTATCCATTGAAAATCGTCCTGTTACTCATATAACAGAAATGGTTGAAGGTATTGGCTGAACGCAAACAGATAGCAGCTCACCCTCTATGAATCTTCTTAAGCATGCTAAAAGGAGCAGTAAAAAACAAAAAATTTCAGAATTAAACCTTTCCAAGCAGAGAAAAGACTGTTTGTGCAATGACATAATTCATTGATTTTAGCCACTGAAATACATCCTGTTACTCATATACCAGAAATGATTGAAGTTATTGGCTGAATGCAAACAGATAGCAGCTCACCCTCTTTGAATCTTCTTTAGCATGTGAAAAGGAGCAGGAAAAAGAAAAATATTTCAGACTACCACCTTTCCAAGCAGTGTAATGACTGTTTGTGTAATGACATTATTCTTTCATTTTTGACATTGAAAACCGTCCTGTTACTCATATACAAGAAATGGTTGAAGGTATTGGCTGAATGCAAACAGATAGCAGCTCACCCTCTTTGAATCTTCCTTAGCATTCTAAAAGGAACAGGAAAAAGAAAAAAATTTCAGAATTCCACCTTTCCAAGCAGAGACATGACTGTTTGTGCAATGACATTATTCATTGATTTTAGATATTGAAAACCGTCCTGTTACTCATATACCAGAAATAGTTGAAGGTATTGGCTGAACGCAAACAGATAGTAGCTCACTCGCTTTGAATCTTCTTTAACATGCTAAAGGAGCAGGAAAAGGCAAACAATTTCAGAACTCCACCTTTCCAAGCAGAGAAAAGACTGTTTGTGCAATGATATTATTCATTGATTTTAGCCATTGAAAACCGTCCTGTTACTCATGTACCAGAAAAGGTTGAAGGCATTGGCTGAACTCAAACAGATAGCAGCTCAGCCTTTTTGTATCTCCTTTAGCATGCTAAAAGGAGCAGGAAAAATTAAAATATTTCAGAATTACACCTTTCCAAGCAGATAAATGACTGTGCATTAATATTATTCATTGATTTTAGCCATTGAAAAACATCCTGTTACTCATATACCAGAAATGGTTGAAGGTATTGGCTGAACGCAAACAGATAGCAGCTCACCCTCTTTGTATCTCCTTTAGCATGCTAAAAGGAGCAGGAAAAAGCAAAACATTTCAGAATTCCACCTTTCCAACCAGAGAATTGACAGTTTGTGCAATGACATCATTCATTGATTTTAGACATTGAAAACCGTCCTGTTACTCATATATCAGAAATGGTTGTATGAGATGGCTGAATGCAAGAAGATAGCAGCTCACCCTCTTTGAATCTTCTTTAGTATGCTAAAGGAGCAGGAAAAAGCAAAACAATTCAAAATTCCACCTTTCCAAGCAGAGACTTGACTGTTTGTGCAATGACATTATTCATTGATTTTAGCCATTAAAAACGTTCTGTTACTGATATACCAGAAGTCGTTGAAGGAACTGGCTTGACGTAAACAGATAGCAGCTCACCCTCTTTGAATCTTCTTTTGCATGCTAAAAGGAGTAGGAAAAAGCAAAACATTTTTAGAATTCCACCTTTCCAAGGAGAGAAATGACTGTTTGTGCAATGACATTATTCATTGATTTAAACAGTGAAGACTGTCCTGTTACTCATATACCAGAAATAGTTGAAGGTATTGGCTGAACGCAAACAGATAGTAG
Source organism: Phyllobates terribilis (assembly GCF_046119375.1). Taxonomy (NCBI): domain Eukaryota; kingdom Metazoa; phylum Chordata; class Amphibia; order Anura; family Dendrobatidae; genus Phyllobates; species Phyllobates terribilis. The sequence goes on along the minus strand of NW_027362771.1, from coordinate 4,203,666 downwards.
CTCACTCGCTTTGAATCTTCTTTAACATGCTAAAGGAGCAGGAAAAGGCAAACAATTTCAGAATTCCACGTTTCCAAGCAGAGGAAAGACTGTTTGTGCAATGATATTATTCATTGATTTTAGCCATTGAAAACCATCCTGTTACTCATGTACCAGAAAAGGTTGAAGGCATTACCTGAACTCAAACAGATAGCAGCTCAACCTCTTTGAATCTTCTTTAGCATGCTAAAAGGAGTTGAAAAAAGCAAAAAATTTCAGAATTCCACCTTTCCAAGCCAGAGAAATGACTGAGCAATGACATTATTCACTGATTTTAGCCATTGAAAAACGTCCTGTTACTCATATACCAGAAATAGTTGAAGGTATTGGCTGAACGCAAACAGATAGCAGCTCAACCTCTTTGAATCTTCTTTAGCATGCTAAAAGGAGCAGGAAAAAGCAAAACATTTCAGAATTCCACCTTTCCAAGCAGAGAAATGACTGTTTGTGCAATGACATTATTCATTGATTTTAGATATTGAAAACCGTCCTGTTACTCATATACCAGGAATATTTGAAGGTATTGGCTGAACGCAAACAGATAGTAGCTCACTTACTTTGAATCTTCTTTAACATGCTAAAGGAGCAGGAAAAGGCAAACAATTTCAGAACTCCACCTTTCCAAGCAGAGAAAAGACTGTTTGTGCAATGATATTATTCATTGATTTTAGCCATTGAAAACCGTCCTGTTACTCATGTACCAGAAAAGGTTGAAGGCATTGGCTGAACTCAAACAGATAGTAGCTCAACCTCTTTGAATCTTCTTTAGCATGCTAAAACTAGCAGGAAAAAGCAAAACATTTCCGAATTCCACCTTTCCAAGCAGAGAATTGACTGTTTGTGTAATGACATTATTTATTCATTTTAGCAATTGAAAAACGTCCTGTTACTCATATACCAGAAATGGTTGAAGGTATTGGCTGAACGCAAACAGATAGCAGCTCATCGTCTTTGAATCTTCTTTAGCATGCTAAAAAGAGCAGGAAAAAGCAAAAAAAATCAGAATTCCACCTTTCAAAGCAGAGAAATGACTGATTGTGCAATGACATTATTAATTGAATTTTGAAAATTTAAAAACGTCGTGTTACTCATATACCAGAAATGGTTGAAGGTATTGTCTGAAAGCAAACAGACATCATCTCACCCTCTTTGAATCTTCTTTAGCACGCTAAAATGAGCAGGAAAAAGCAAAAAAAATTCAGAATTCCTCCTTTCCAAGCAAAGAAATGACTGTTTGTGCAATGACATTATTCATTGATTTTAGCCATTGAAAACGTCCTGTTTCTCACATTCCAGAAATGGTTGAAGGTATTGGCTGAACGCAAACAGATAGCTTCTTATCCTCTTTGAATATTTTTTATAATGCTAAAAGGAGCAGGGAAATGCAAAAAATTTCAGAATTCCACCTTTCCAAGCAGAGAAATGACTGTTTGTGCAATGACATTATTCATTGATTTTAGCCATTGAAAATCGTCCTGTTACTCATATAACAGAAATGGTTGAAGGTATTGGCTGAACGCAAACAGAAAGCAGCTCACCCTCTATGAATCTTCTTAAGCATGCTAAAAGGAGCAGGAAAAAACAAAAAATTACAGAATTCCACCTTTCCAAGCAGAGAAATGACTGTTTGTGCAATGACATTATTCATTGATTTCAGCCATTGAAAACCGTCCTGTTACTCATATAACAGAAGTGGTTGAAGGTATTGGCTGTACACAAACAGATAGCAGCTCACACTCTTTGAATCTTCTTTAGCATGCTAAAGGAGCAGGAAAAGGCAAAACATTTCAGATTTCCACCTTTCAAAGCAGAGAAATGACTGTTTGTGCAATGATATTATTCATTGATTTTAGCCAATGAAATACTTCCTGCTTCTCATATACCAGAAATGGTTGAAAGTATTGGCTGAATGCAAACAGACAGCAACTCACCCTCTTTGAATCTTCTTTAGCATGCTAAATGGAGCAGGAAAAGCAAAAAAAATTAGGAATTCCACCTTTCCAAGCAGATAAATAACTGTTTGTGCAATGACATTATTCATTGATTTTAGCCTTTGAAAAACGTACTGTTACTCATATACCAGAAATGGTTGGAGGTATTGGCTGAGCGCAAACAGATAGCAGCTCACCCTTTTTGAATCTTCTTTAGCATGCTATAAGGAGCAGGAAAAAGCAAAATATTTCAGAATTTCACCTTTCCAAGCACAGAAATGACTGTTTGTGTAATCAAATTATTCTTTCATTTTAGCCATTGAATACCGTCCTGTTACTCATATAACAGAAATGGTTGAAGGTATTGGCTGAACACAAAAAGATAGCATCTCACCCTCTTTGATTCTTCTTTAGCATGCTAAAAGGAGCAGTAAAAAGCAAAACATTTCAGTATTCCACCTTTCCAAGCAGAGAAATGACTGTTTGTGCAATGACATTATTAATTGATTTTAGCCATTGAAAAACGTCCTGTTACTCATATACCAGAAATGGTTGAAGGTATTGGCTGAATGCAAACAGGTAGCAGCTCACCCTCTTTGAATCTTCTTTAGCATGCAAAAAGGAGCAGGAAAAAGCAAAAAATTTCAGAATTCCACCTTTCCAAGCAGAGAAATGACTGTTTGTGCAATTAAATTATTCATTGATTTTAGCCATTGAAAACTGTAAAGTTACTCATATACCAGAAAAGGTTGAAGGTATTGGCTGAACGCAAACAGATAGCAGCTCACCCTCTTTGTTTCTTCTTTAGCATGGTAAAAGGAGCCTGTAAAAGCAAAAAAATTTCAGATTTCCACCTTTCCAAGCAAATAAATGAGTGTTTGTGCAATGACATTATTCATTGATTTTAGCCATTGAAAAAAACGTCCTGTTACTCACATACAAGATGTGTTTGAAGGCATTGGCTTAACGTAAATAAATAGCAGCTCACCCTCTTTGAATCTTCTTTAGCATGCTAAAAGGAGCAGGAAAAAGCAAAACAATTCAGAATTCCACCTTTCCAAGCAGAGAAATGACTGTTTGTGCAATGACATTATTCATTGATTTTAGCCATTGAAAACCGTCCTGTCACTCATATATCAGAAATGGTTGAAGTCATTGGCTGAACGCAAACAGATATCAGCTCACCCTCTTTGAATCTTATTTAGCATGCTAAACGTAGCAGGAAAAAGCAAAAAATTTCAGATTTCCACCTTTCAAAGCAGAGAAATGACTGAGCAATGACATTATTCATTGATTTTAGCCATTGAAAAACATCCTGTTACTCATATTCCAGAAATGGTTGAAGGTATTGGCTGAATGCAAACAGACAGCAACTCACCCTCTTTTAATCTTCTTTAGCACGCTAAAAGGAGCAGGAAACAGCAAAAAATTTCAGAATTCCACCTTTCAAAGCAGAGAAATCACTGTTTGTGCAATGACATTGTTCATTGATTTTAGACATTGAAAACCGTCCTGTTAATCATATAAGAGAAATGGTTGAAGTTATTGGTGAATGCAAACAAATAGCAGCTTAACCTCTTTAAATCTTCTTTAGCATGCTAAAAGGAGCAGGAAAATGCAAAACATTTTAGAATTCCACCTTTCCAAGCAGAGAATTGATTGTTTGTGCAATGACATTATTCATTGATTTTAGCCATTGAAAAACATGCTGCTACTCATACACCAGAAATGGTTGAAGAAATTGGCTGAACGCAAACAGATAGCAGCTCACGCTCTTTGAGTCTTCTTTAGCATGCTAAAAGGAGCAGGAAAGAGCAAAAAAATTTCAGAATTACACCTTTCCAAGCAGAGAAATTACTGTTTGTGCAATGACATTATTCATTGATTTTAGACATTGAAAAAGGTCCTGTTACTCATATACCAGAATTGTTTGAAGGTATTGGCTGAACGCAAAAAGATAGCAGCTCACCCTCTTTGAATCTTCATTAGCATGCTAATAGGAGCAGGAAGAAGCAAAAAAAATTTCAGATCTCCACCTTTCCAAGCAGAGAAATGACTGCTTGTGCAATGGCATTATTCATTGATTTTAGCCAATGAAAAACGTCCTGTTACTCATATACAAGAAATGGTTGAAGGTATTGGCTGAACGTAAACAGATAGCAGCTCACCCTCTTCGAATCTTCGTTAGCATGCTAAAAAGGAGTAGGAAAAAGCAAAACATTTTTAGAATTCCACCTTTCCAAGCAGAGAAATGACTGATTGTGCAATGACATTATTCATTGATTTTAGCCATTGTAAATCATCCTGTTACTCATATTCCAGAAAGGGTTGAAGGTATTGGCTGAACACAAACAGATAGCAGCTCACCCTCTTTGAATCTTCTTTAGCATATTAAAAGGAGCAGGAAAATGCAAAACATTTCAGAATTCCACCTTTCCAAGCAGCGAATTGACTGTTTGTGCAATAACATTATTCACTGATTTTAGCCATTGAAAAACGTGCTGATACTCATACACCAGAAATGGTTGAAGGTATTGGTTGAACGCAAACAGATAGCAGCTCACGCTCTTTGAATCTTATTTACCATGCAAATAGGAGCAGGAAAAAGCAAAAAAATTTCAGAATTCCACCTTTACAAGCAGAGAAATTACTGTTTGTGCATTGACATTATTCATTGATTTTAGCCATTGAAAAAGGTCCTGTTACTCATATACCAGAATTGGTTGAAGGTATTGGCTGAATGCGAACAGATAGCAGCTCACCCTTTTTGAATATTCTTTAGCATGCTAATAGGATCTGGAAAAAGCAAAAAATTTTCAGATTTCCACCTTTCCAAGCAGAGAAATGACTGTTTGTGCAATGACATTATTCATTGATTTTAGCCGTTGAAAAGCGTCCTGTTACTCATATACCAGAAATGGTTGAAGGTATTGGCTGAACGTAAACAGATAGCAGCTCACCCTCTTTGAATCTTCTTTAGCATGCTAAAAGGAGTAGGAAAAAGCAAAACATTTTTAGAATTCCACCTTTCCAAGCACATTAATGACTGTTTGTGCAATGACATTATTCATTGAGTTTAGCCATTGAAAACCATCCTGTAACTCATATTCGAGAAATAGATGAAGGTATTGGCTGAACGCAAACAGGCAGCAACTCACCCTCTTTGAATCTTCTTTAGCACGAAAAAAGGAGCAGGAAAAAGCAAAAAATTTTCAGATTTCCACCTTTCCAAGCAGAGGTATGACTGTTTGTGCAATGACATTATTCATTAATTTTAGCCATTGAAAACCATCCTGTTACTCATATACCAGAAATGGTTGAGGTTATTGGCTGAACACAAACAGATAGCAGCTCACCCTCTTTGAATCTTCTTTAGCATGCTAAAAGGAGCAGGAAAAAGCCAAAAATTTCATAATTCCACCTTTCCAAGCAGAGAAATGACATTGCAATGTCATGATTCATTGATTTTAGACATTGAAAACCGTCCTGTTAATCATATACCAGAAATGGTTTGAGGTATTGGCTGAATGCAAACAGATAGCAACTCACCCTCTTTGAATCTTCTTTAGCATGCTAAAAGGAACAGGAAAATACAAAAAAATTCAGAATTCCACCTTTCCAAGCAGAGAATTGACTGTTTGTGCAATGACATTATTCATTGATTTTAGCCATTGAAAAACATGTTGTTACTCATATACCAGAAATGGTTGAATTACTTGGCTGAAGGCAAACAGATAGCAACTCACCCTCTTTGAATCTTCTTTAGCATGCTAAAAGAAGCAGGAAAAAGCAAAAAAATTCAGATTTCCACCTTTCAAAGCAGAGAAATGACTGTTTGTGCAATGACATTATTCATTCATTTTAACCATTGAAAAACATCCTGTTACTCATATTCCAGAAATGGTTGAAGGTATTGACTGAACGCAAAGAGATAGCAACTCACCTTCTTTTAATCTTCTTTAGCATGCTAAAAGGAGCAGGAAACAGCAAAAAATTTCAGAGTTCCATCTTTCCAAGAAGAGAAATGACTGTTTGTGCAATGACATTATTCATTGATTTTAGTCATTAAAAAACGTCCTGTTACTCATATACCAGAAATGATTTAAGGTATTGGATGAATGCAAACAGATAGCAGCTCACCCTCTTTAAATCTTCATTAGCTTGCTAAAAGGAGCAGGAAAAAGCAAAACATTTCAGAATTCCACCTTTATAAGCAGAGAATTGACTGTTTGTGCAATGACATTATTCATTCATTTTAGCCATTGAAAACCGTCCTGTTACTCATATACCAGAAATTGTTGAAGGTATTGGCTGAACGCAAACAGATAGCAGCTCACCCTCTTTGAATCTTCTTTTGCATGCTAAAAGGAGCAGGGAAAAGCAAAACATTTAAGAATTCCACCTTTCAAAGCAGAGAAATGACTGTTTGTGCAATGACATTATTCATTGATTTTAGTCATTGAAAAATGTCCTGTTACTCATATACCAGAAATGGTTGAAGGTATTGGTTGAACGCAAACAGATAGCAGCTCACGCTCTTTGAATCTTATTTACCATGCTAATAGGAGCAGGAAAAAGCAAAAAAATTTCAGAATTCCACCTTTACAAGCAGAGAAATTACTGTTTGTGCATTGACATTATTCATTGATTTTAGCCATTGAAAAAGGTCCTGTTACTCATATACCAGAATTGGTTGAAGGTATTGGCTGAATGCGAACAGATAGCAGCTCACCCTTTTTGAATATTCTTTAGCATGCTAATAGGATCTGGAAAAAGCAAAAAATTTTCAGATTTCCACCTTTCCAAGCAGAGAAATGACTGTTTGTGCAATGACATTATTCATTGATTTTAGCCGTTGAAAAGCGTCCTGTTACTCATATACCAGAAATGGTTGAAGGTATTGGCTGAACGTAAACAGATAGCAGCTCACCCTCTTTGAATCTTCTTTAGCATGCTAAAAGGAGTAGGAAAAAGCAAAACATTTTTAGAATTCCACCTTTCCAAGCAGATTAATGACTGTTTGTGCAATGACATTATTCATTGAGTTTAGCCATTGAAAACCATCCTGTAACTCATATTCGAGAAATAGATGAAGGTATTGGCTGAACGCAAACAGGCAGCAACTCACCCTCTTTGAATCTTCTTTAGCACGAAAAAAGGAGCAGGAAAAAGCAAAAAATTTTCAGATTTCCACCTTTCCAAGCAGAGGTATGACTGTTTGTGCAATGACATTATTCATTAATTTTAGCCATTGAAAACCGTCCTGTTACTCATATACCAGAAATGGTTGAGGTTATTGGCTGAACACAAACAGATAGCAGCTCACCCTCTTTGAATCTTCTTTAGCATGCTAAAAGGAGCAGGAAAAAGCCAAAAATTTCATAATTCCACCTTTCCAAGCAGAGAAATGACATTGCAATGTCATGATTCATTGATTTTAGACATTGAAAACCGTCCTGTTAATCATATACCAGAAATGGTTTGAGGTATTGGCTGAATGCAAACAGATAGCAACTCACCCTCTTTGAATCTTCTTTAGCATGCTAAAAGGAACAGGAAAATACAAAAAAATTCAGAATTCCACCTTTCCAAGCAGAGAATTGACTGTTTGTGCAATGACATTATTCATTGATTTTAGCCATTGAAAAACATGTTGTTACTCATATACCAGAAATGGTTGAATTACTTGGCTGAAGGCAAACAGATAGCAACTCACCCTCTTTGAATCTTCTTTAGCATGCTAAAAGAAGCAGGAAAAAGCAAAAAAATTCAGATTTCCACCTTTCAAAGCAGAGAAATGACTGTTTGTGCAATGACATTATTCATTCATTTTAACCATTGAAAAACATCCTGTTACTCATATTCCAGAAATGGTTGAAGGTATTGACTGAACGCAAAGAGATAGCAACTCACCTTCTTTTAATCTTCTTTAGCATGCTAAAAGGAGCAGGAAACAGCAAAAAATTTCAGAGTTCCATCTTTCCAAGAAGAGAAATGACTGTTTGTGCAATGACATTATTCATTGATTTTAGTCATTAAAAAACGTCCTGTTACTCATATACCAGAAATGATTTAAGGTATTGGATGAATGCAAACAGATAGCAGCTCACCCTCTTTAAATCTTCATTAGCTTGCTAAAAGGAGCAGGAAAAAGCAAAACATTTCAGAATTCCACCTTTATAATCAGAGAATTGACTGTTTGTGCAATGACATTATTCATTCATTTTAGCCATTGAAAACCGTCCTGTTACTCATATACCAGAAATTGTTGAAGGTATTGGCTGAACGCAAACAGATAGCAGCTCACCCTCTTTGAATCTTCTTTTGCATGCTAAAAGGAGCAGGGAAAAGCAAAACATTTAAGAATTCCACCTTTCAAAGCAGAGAAATGACTGTTTGTGCAATGACATTATTCATTGATTTTAGTCATTGAAAAATGTCCTGTTACTCATATACCAGAAATGGTTTAAGGTATTGGATGAATGCAAACAGATAGCAGCTCACCCTCTTTGAATCTTCTTTAGCATGCTAAAAGGAGTAGGAAAAAGCAAAACATTTTTAGAATTCCACCTTTCCAAGCAGAGGAATGACTGATTGTGCAATGACATAATTCATTGATTTTAGCCATTGTACACCATCCTGTTACTCATAATCCAGAAAGGGTTGAAGGTATTGGCTGAACGCACACAGATATCAGCTCACCCTCTTTGAATCTTCTTTAGCATGCTAATAGGAGCAGGAAAAAGCAAAAAAATTTAAGAATTCCACCTTTCCAAGCAGAGAAATGACTGTGCAATGACATTATTCATTGGTTTTAGCCATTGAAAACTGTTTTGTTACTCATATACCAGAAATGTTTGAAGGTATTGGCTGAACGCAAACAGATAGCAGCTCACCCTCTTTGAATCTTCTTTAGCATGCAAAAAGGAGCAGAAAAAGCAAAATATTTTAGAATTCCACCTTTCCAAGGAGAGAATTGATTGTTTGTGCAATGACATCATTCATTGATTTTAGCCATTGAAAAACGTGCTGTTACTCATACACCAGAAATGGTTTAAGTTATTGGCTGAACGCAAACAGATAGCAGCTCATGCTCTTTGAATCTACTTTGGCATGCTAAAAGGAGCAGGAAAAAGCAAAAAAATTTCAGAATTACACCTTTCCAAGCAGAGAAATGACTGTGCAATGACATTATTCATTGATTTTAGACAATGAAAAAGGTCCTGTTACTCAAATACCAGAATTGGTTGAAGGTATTGGCTGAACGCAAACAGATAGCAGCTCATCCTCTTTGAATCCTCTTTAGCATGGTAACAGGAGCAGGAAAAGCAAAAAATTTCAGAATTCCACCTTTCCAAGAAGAGAAATGACTGTGCAATGACATTATTCATTGGTTTTAGCCATTGAAAACTGTCTTTTTACTCATATACCAGAAATGGTTGAAGGTATTGGCTGAATGCAAACAGTTAGCAGCTCACCCTCTTTGAATCTTCTTTAGCATGCTAAAAGGAGCAGGAAAAAAACAAAACATTTTAGAATTCCACCTTTCCAAGCAGAGAATTGATTGTTTGTACAATGACATCATTCATTGATTTTAGCCATTGAAAAACGTGCTGTTACTCATACACCAGAAATGGTTGAAGGTATTGGCTGAACGAAAACAGATAGCAGCTCATGCTCTTTGAATCTACTTTAGCATGCTAAAAGGAGCAGGAAAAAGCAAAAAAATTTCAGAATTACACCTTTCCAAGCAGAGAAATGACTGTTTGTGCAATGACATTATTCAATGATTTTAGACATTGAAAAAGGTCCTGTTACTCAAATAACAGAATTGGTTGAAGGTATTGGCTGAACGCAAACAGATAGCAGCTCATCCTCTTTGAATTTTCTTTAGCATGGTAAAAGGAGTAGGAAAAGCAAAAAATTTCAGAATTCCACCTTTCCAAGCAGAGAAATGACTGTGCAATGACATTATTCATTGATTTTAGCCATTGAAAACTGTCTTGTTACTCATATACCAGAAATGATTGAAGGTATTGGCTGAATGCACAGATAGCAGCTCACCCTCTTTAAATCTTCTTTAGCATGCTAAAAGTAGTAGGAAAAATCAAAACATTTTTAGAATTCCACCTTTCCAAGCAGAGAAATGACTGATTGTGCAATGACATAATGCATTGATTTTAGCCATTGTAAACCATCCTGTTACTCATATACCAGAAAGGGTTGAAGTTATTGGCTGAACGCAAACAGACATCAGCTCACCCTCTTTGAATCTTATTAAGCACGCAAAAAGGAGCAGGAAAAAGCAAAAAATTTCAGAATTCCATCTTTCCAAGCAGAGAAATGACTGTTTGTGCAATGACATTATTCATTGATTTTAGCCATTGAAAATCGTACTGTTACTCATATACCAGAAATGGTTGAAGGTATTGGCTGAATGCAAACAGATAGCAGCTCACCCTCTTTGAATCTCCTTTAGCATGCTAAAAGGAGCAGGAGAAAGCAAAACATTTCAGAATTCCACCTTTCCAAGCAGAGAATTGATTGTTTGTGCAATGACATCATTCATTGATTTTAGACATTGAAAACCGTCCTGTTACTCACATAGCAGAAATGGTTGAAGGTATTGGCTGAATGCAAACAGATAGCAGCTCACCCTCTTTGAATCTTCTTAGCATGCTAATAGGAGCAGGAAAAAGCAAAAAAAATTCAGATTTCCACTTTTCCAAGCCCAAGCAGAGAAATGACTGTTTGTGCAATGACATTATTCATTGATTTTAGCCATTGAAAAATGTGCTATTTCTAATATACCAGAAATGGTTGAAGGTATTGGCTGAACGTAAACAGATAGCAGCTCACCCTCTTTGAATCTTCTTTAGCATGCTAAAAGGAGTAGGAAAAAGCAAAACATTTTTAGAATTCCACCTTTCCAAGCAGAGAAATGACTGTTTGTGCAATGACATTATTCATTGATTTTAGCCATTGAAAACCGTTGTGTTACTCATACACCAGAAATGGTTGAAGGTATTTTCTGAACGCAAACAGATAGCATCTCACCCTCTTTGAATCTTCTTTAGAATGCTAAAAGGAGCAGGAAAATGCAAAAAAATTTTAGAATTCCACCTTTCCAAGCAGAGAAATGACTGTTTGTGCAATGACATTATTCATTGATTTTAGCCATTGAAAAATGTGCTGTTACTCATATACCAGAAATGGTTGAAGGTATTGGCTGAACCAAAACAGTTAGCAGCTCACCCTCTTTGAATCTTCTTTAGCATGCTAAAAGGAGCAGGAAAAAGCAAAAAATTTCAGAATTCCACCTTTCCAAGCAGAGAATTGACTTTTTGTGCAATGACATTATTCATTGATTTTAGCCCTTGAAGACTGTCTTTTTACTCATATACCAGAAATGGTTGAAGGTATTGGCTGAATGCAAACAGATAGCAGCTCACCAGCTTTGAATCTTCTTTAGCACGAAAAAAGGAGCAGGAAAAAGCAAAAAATTTCAGAATTCCACTTTTCCAAGCCGAGGTATGACTGTTTGTGCAATGACATTATTCATTGATTTTAGCCATTGAAAACCGTCCTGTTACTCATATACCAGAAATGGTTGAAGTTATTGGCTGAACACAAACAGATAGCAGCTCACTCTCTTTGAATCTTCTTTAGCATGCTAAAAGGAGCAGGAAAAAGCAAAAAATTTCAGAATTCCACCTTTCCAAGCAGAGAAATGACTGTGCAATGTCATTATTCATTGATTTTAGACATTGAAAACAGTCCTGTTAATCATATACCAGAAATGGTTTGAGGTATTGGCTGAATGCAAACAGGTAGCAACTCACCCTCTTTGACTTTTCTTTAGCATGCTAAAAGGAACAGGAAAATGTAAAACATTTCAGAATTCCACCTTTCCAAGCAGAGAATTGACTGTTTGTGCAATGACATTATTCATTGATTTTAGCCATTGAAAAACATGTTGTTACTCATATACCAGAAATGGTTGAATTACTTGGCTGAAGGCAAACAGATAGCAGCTCACCCTCTTTGAATCTTCTTTAGCATGCTAAAAGTAGCAGGAAAAAGCAAAAAATTTCAGATTTCCACCTTTCAAAGCAGAGAAATGACTGTTTGTGCAATGACATTATTCATACATTTTAACCATTGAAAAACATCCTGTTACTCATATTCCAGAAATGGTTGAAGGCATTGGCTGAACTCAAACAGACAGCAACTCACCCTCTTTTAATCTTCTTTAGCACGCTAAAAGGAGCAGGAAACAGCCAAAAATTTCAGAGTTCCATCTTTCCAAGCAGAAAAATGACTGTTTGTGCAATGACATTATTCATTGATTTTAGCCATTGAAAAAGGTCATGTTACTCATATACCAGAAATGGTTGAAGGTACTGGCTGAACCCAAGCAGATAGCAGCTTACCCTCTTTGAATCTTCATTAGCATGTTAAAAGGAGCTGTAAAAAGCAAAAAATTTCAGAATTCCACCTTTCAAAGCAGAGAAATCACTATTTGTGCAATGACATTATTCATTTATTTTAGTCATTGAAAAACATCCTGTTACTCATATACCAGTAATGATTTAAGGTATTGGATGAATGCAAACAGATAGCAGCTCACCCTCTTTCAATCTTCATTAGCATGCTAAAAGGAGCAGGAAAAAGCAAAACATTTCAGAATTCCACCTTTCCAAGCAGAGAATTGACTGTTTGTGCAATGACATTATTCATTCATTTTAGCCATTGAAAACCGTCCTGTTACTCATATACCAGAAATGGTTGAAGGTATTGGCTTAACGCAAACAGATAGCAGCTCACCCACCCTCTTTGAATCTTCTTTAGCATGCTAAAAGGAGCAGGAAAAAGCAAAACCTTTCAGAATTCCACCTTTCAAAGCAGAGAAATGACTGCTTGTGCAATGACATTATTCATTGATTTTAGTTATTGAAAAATGTCCTGTTACTCATATACCAGAAATGGTTTAAGGTATTGGATGAATGCAAACAGATAGCAGCTCACCCTCTTTGAATCTTCTTTAGCATGCTAAAACGAGCAGGAAAAAGCAAAACATTTCAGAATTCCACCTTTCCAAGAAGAGAATTGATTGTTTGTGCAATTACATCATTCGTTGATTTTAGACATTGAAAACCATCCTGTTACTCATATATAGTGTTGAGCCACCCCCGTAGTGTTCGAGTTCGGTTCGGTTCGTCGAACACCCGTGTGTTCGCCGAACTATTCGTCGAACACCTTCGAACACCGTTAAAACCAATGGCAGGCAAACAAAAACACATAGAAACACATAGAAAACACCTTCAAAGGTGTCCAAAAGCTGACAAACTGCTCAGAAGACACAACTAACACATGGAAAAGTGATAAGTACATATAGTCATGCGAAAAGAAAAGAGGTGGAGGAGTAAAAGGAGGGGGAGACACAGATATAGGCATGTCATGCCCTTCTAAAGTCCAAAAAGTGAGAAGCCGACACGGCCAGTCCGTTCCTGCCCGTGCCACCTCTGTGTCGCCGGGTTTGTGCCAGAGCCGCGGTGGACCCTGACGGCCAGCCTCCCTATCCCAATACTGGTGCCTGTCCGCCGGTGGGTCGAGGCCCCCCACGGTGGGGGGGGGGAGTAACATCTGCAGAAGAAAGACCATCTTCCAGCCAAACTAAGATGTCGACTTCTTTTCGTGGACAATGTGATACGATCCCATTCTTACGGACACGCCCATCGCTACAAATTCTAGATGAGGCACAAAAACAGCAGGTGCTTCAACGGATATCAATTGCTCCTTCAAGTGGGCTCTCCATCACCTCAATTTCAACATCACAAATACTCCAGTCCTCAGAGGTGTCACCCCAGTCGCACTTGCTTCCTCACAGCTCCCAAGTCTCCAGCTGCCCGTCTGAGTATGGGGTAACACAGATGGTTGAGTCTGCACAGTTGTTTACTCATACTATAGCCTGGGAAACGGAGGTCTGCTCCAGAGCTTCTGTTAATCCAGATGAGGAAATGATCTGATCTGATGCCCAGAATCTTTATAAGTCGGATCCAGGACCAGATGAAGAAGGTTCTGAGCATAATGTAGACCCTTGTTCCCAAACTGTAACTCCTGTTGGTGGAGACAATGATGAAGACGATAATGAGACTCAAATACCTGATTGGAGCGACAACTTGACTTTTCGGTCAGGGCAGGAAGAGGTTGGCTCTGAGGACGACGGGTGTGATAACACACAGGGTGATGATGACGAGGTTGGAGATCCGACTTACTGTCAACCCACAGTCAGCCAGTCGATGAGGTCAGCAGAGGAGGATGTGACTAGCCCTGGGGATGGGGATGACTCGGTACCCGGGCATTTGCCTGGCCTTGGGGATGTCGCGGTGGTCGGCTCCCTGGCCCGTACCCTGGGGTCTCTCTTTAAAAGGGTGGATAATTGTTAATTTTATAAGAGTTCATGACGCCACCTGTGGTATCTGGTGACAAGCACCAGCGCTGCAGCAGTCCACTGAGGCCGGTGATAAGGCAGCTCGATGGTATAGCTCCCCACAGGTGGAGATAGGTCTCAGGGCAGCGTATGCAGGGGGAATGCAGGACAGGTGAGACCCAGCTGGGTCAGAGCAAGAACGGGAACGGACACGGTAGTCACTTCAGTACCTTTTACTGGTGGAAATTCAGGCACATCCCGGAGCACTGTAGGGTGAAGGGTGCATATCAGGATCCTCCCCAATGAGCGGGTGTAGGGCCTCCTGTTTCTTGCCTCTGCGTAGTAAGTTTCTGACCTGACTGGAGCTAGGCCTAACTTTGTCTTTGTCCTGCGCTGGCTGACCTTGTGGTAGGGCCTTCTCTTGGAGTTCACGCTCCCAGTATGCGGGGCCTAAGCGTCTCCTGGCTCTGTTACATATCAGCACCTTAGCGATCCTGGGACTTTTAGTTCTCCAGGGATTCCGGTTATGCCTTACTGGGTCATAGAGATACTGGTAAGCTCGGATCCTGTGTCCGGTAAATGCTTCGGGGTGAGCTGGTTAAGCTCCTCTGCCCCTTATGTACTAACTCACCACTCGCCTTCGGCCTACTCGGGCCCTCACTAGGCTATACACACTAACGGCAGCTTGCCGCGTTTCACTGATCTTACGGCACCGGCACAAGTTAAGCTCTATCTGGGCTCCCTGAATCTAGCAAGCAGGAGCCTCGTGCTCCACTGCTGAACTATTAACTGCGTTCTCTAGACTAGACTGAGCTCCACTGCACCAGACAATGTGAACTGAGGTCTAAGATGGCAGACATACAAGAAACAGAGGCATGTTCACACTAGCAAAAAAGAAGCAAGACAAAAATATATCTCATACCCTACCATAATTATATATAAATGTAAAGCAAAATTGCATAATAAATATAGGGTACTTAGTGAACTATTTTTGATCAAAAAAAGTATACAAGCCGTCCCACCAGCGGCAAGGTGACCCTAAATTGGGACGGTACCTATACTGCCTATATTAAAAACCTTACTGTATATCAAAGTTGAAGTAATGCATATAAAAGGGTAGACAAATAGGACCGGGTCCCAACTCCAGACCACCTAGGCCCGTGGTAAGCTACATATATACCAATCGGCTCAACAAAGGGCATGCCACACCCTTAAATTGCACAGAATGCAAACAAGTCAAAAAACCAGACAATGTGAACTGAGGTCTAAGATGGCAGACATACAAGAAACAGAGGCATGTTCACACTAGCAAAAAAGAAGCAAGACAAAAATATATCTCATACCCTACCATAATTATATATAAATGTAAAGCAAAATTGCATAATAAATATAGGGTACTTAGTGAACTATTTTTGATCAAAAAAAGTATACAAGCCGTCCCACCAGCGGCAAGGTGACCCTAAATTGGGACGGTACCTATACTGCCTATATTAAAAACCTTACTGTATATCAAAGTTGAAGTAATGCATATAAAAGGGTAGACAAATAGGACCGGGTCCCAACTCCAGACCACCTAGGCCCGTGGTAAGCTACATATATACCAATCAGCTCAACAAAGGGCATGCCACACCCTTAAATTGCACAGAATGCAAACAAGTCAAAAAACCAGACAATGTGAACTGAGGTCTAAGATGGCAGACATACAAGAAACAGAGGCATGTTCACACTAGCAAAAAAGAAGCAAGACAAAAATATATCTCATACCCTACCATAATTATATATAAATGTAAAGCAAAATTGCATAATAAATATAGGGTACTTAGTGAACTATTTTTGATCAAAAAAAGTATACAAGCCGTCCCACCAGCGGCAAGGTGACCCTAAATTGGGACGGTACCTATACTGCCTATATTAAAAACCTTACTGTATATCAAAGTTGAAGTAATGCATATAAAAGGGTAGACAAATAGGACCGGGTCCCAACTCCAGACCACCTAGGCCCGTGGTAAGCTACATATATACCAATCAGCTCAACAAAGGGCATGCCACACCCTTAAATTGCACAGAATGCAAACAAGTCAAAAAACCAGACAATGTGAACTGAGGTCTAAGATGGCAGACATACAAGAAACAGAGGCATGTTCACACTAGCAAAAAAGAAGCAAGACAAAAATATATCTCATACCCTACCATAATTATATATAAATGTAAAGCAAAATTGCATAATAAATATAGGGTACTTAGTGAACTATTTTTGATCAAAAAAAGTATACAAGCCGTCCCACCAGCGGCAAGGTGACCCTAAATTGGGACGGAGCCTATACTGCCTATATTAAAAACCTTACTGTATATCAAAGTTGAAGTAATGCATATAAAAGGGTAGACAAATAGGACCGGGTCCCAACTCCAGACCACCTAGGCCCGTGGTAAGCTACATATATACCAATCAGCTCAACAAAGGGCATGCCACACCCTTAAATTGCACAGAATGCAAACAAGTCAAAAAACCAGACAATGTGAACTGAGGTCTAAGATGGCAGACATACAAGAAACAGAGGCATGTTCACACTAGCAAAAAAGAAGCAAGACAAAAATATATCTCATACCCTACCATAATTATATATAAATGTAAAGCAAAATTGCATAATAAATATAGGGTACTTAGTGAACTATTTTTGATCAAAAAAAGTATACAAGCCGTCCCACCAGCGGCAAGGTGACCCTAAATTGGGACGGTACCTATACTGCCTATATTAAAAACCTTACTGTATATCAAAGTTGAAGTAATGCATATAAAAGGGTAGACAAATAGGACCGGGTCCCAACTCCAGACCACCTAGGCCCGTGGTAAGCTACATATATACCAATCAGCTCAACAAAGGGCATGCCACACCCTTAAATTGCACAGAATGCAAACAAGTCAAAAAACCAGACAATGTGAACTGAGGTCTAAGATGGCAGACATACAAGAAACAGAGGCATGTTCACACTAGCAAAAAAGAAGCAAGACAAAAATATATCTCATACCCTACCATAATTATATATAAATGTAAAGCAAAATTGCATAATAAATATAGGGTACTTAGTGAACTATTTTTGATCAAAAAAAGTATACAAGCCGTCCCACCAGCGTCAAGGTGACCCTAAATTGGGACGGTACCTATACTGCCTATATCAAAAATCTTACTGTATATCAAAGTTGAAGTAATGCATATAAAAGGGTAGACAAATAGGACCGGGTCCCAACTCCAGACCACCTAGGCCCGTGGTAAGCTACATATATACCAATCAGCTCAACAAAGCATTATATGCATTACTTCAACTTTGATATACAGTAAGGTTTTTAATATAGGCAGTATAGGTACCGTCCCAATTTAGGGTCACCTTGCCGCTGGTGGGACGGCTTGTATACTTTTTTTGATCAAAAATAGTTCACTAAGTACCCTATATTTATTATGCAATTTTGCTTTACATTTATATATAATTATGGTAGGGTATGAGATATATTTTTGTCTTGCTTCTTTTTTGCTAGTGTGAACATGCCTCTGTTTCTTGTATGTCTGCCATCTTAGACCTCAGTTCACATTGTCTGGTTTTTTGACTTGTTTGCATTCTGTGCAATTTAAGGGTGTGGCATGCCCTTTGTTGAGCTGATTGGTATATATGTAGCTTACCACGGGCCTAGGTGGTCTGGAGTTGGGACCCGGTCCTATTTGTCTACCCTTTTATATGCATTACTTCAACTTTGATATACAGTAAGGTTTTTAATATAGGCAGTATAGGTACCGTCCCAATTTAGGGTCACCTTGCCGCTGGTGGGACGGCTTGTATACTTTTTTTGATCAAAAATAGTTCACTAAGTACCCTATATGTATTATGCAATTTTGCTTTACATTTATATATAATTATGGTAGGGTATGAGATATATTTTTGTCTTGCTTCTTTTTTGCTAGTGTGAACATGCCTCTGTTTCTTGTATGTCTGCCATCTTAGACCTCAGTTCACATTGTCTGTTTTTTTGACTTGTTTGCATTCTGTGCAATTTAAGGGTGTGGCATGCCCTTTGTTGAGCTGATTGGTATATATGTAGCTTACCACAGGCCTAGGTGGTCTGGAGTTGGGACCCGGTCCTATTTGTCTACCCTTTTATATGCATTACTTCAACTTTGATATACAGTAAGGTTTTTAATATAGGTAGTATAGGTACCGTCCCAATTTAGGGTCACCTTGCCGCTGGTGGGACGGCTTGTATACTTTTTTTGATCAAAAATGGTTCACTAAGTACCCTATATTTATTATGCAATTTTGCTTTACATTTATATATAATTATGGTAGGGTATGAGATATATTTTTGTCTTGCTTCTTTTTTGCTAGTGTGAACATGCCTCTGTTTCTTGTATGTCTGCCATCTTAGACCTCAGTTCACATTGTCTGGTTTTTTGACTTGTTTGCATTCTGTGCAATTTAAGGGTGTGGCATGCCCTTTGTTGAGCTGATTGGTATATATGTAGCTTACCACGGGCCTAGGTGGTCTGGAGTTGGGACCCGGTCCTATTTGTCTACCCTTTTATATGCATTACTTCAACTTTGATATACAGTAAGGTTTTTAATATAGGCAGTATAGGTACCGTCCCAATTTAGGGTCACCTTGCCGCTGGTGGGACGGCTTGTATTCTTTTTTTGATCAAAAATAGTTCACTAAGTACCATATATTTATTATGCAATTTTGCTTTACATTTATATATAATTATGGTAGGGTATGAGATATATTTTTGTCTTGCTTCTTTTTTGCTAGTGTGAACATGCCTCTGTTTCTTGTATGTCTGCCATCTTAGACCTCAGTTCACATTGTCTGGTTTTTTGACTTGTTTGCATTCTGTGCAATTTAAGGGTGTGGCATGCCCTTTGTTGAGCTGATTGGTATATATGTAGCTTACCACGGGCCTAGGTGGTCTGGAGTTGGGACCCGGTCCTATTTGTCTACCCTTTTATATGCATTACTTCAACTTTGATATACAGTAAGGTTTTTAAAATATGCAGTATAGGTACCGTCCCAATTTAGGGTCACCTTGCCGCTGGTGGGACGGCTTGTATACTTTTTTTGATCAAAAATAGTTCACTAAGTACCCTATATTTATTATGCAATTTTGCTTTACATTTATATATAATTATGGTAGGGTATGAGATATATTTTTGTCTTGCTTCTTTTTTGCTAGTGTGAACATGCCTCTGTTTCTTGTATGTCTGCCATCTTAGACCTCAGTTCACATTGTCTGGTTTTTTGACTTGTTTGCATTCTGTGCAATTTAAGGGTGTGGCATGCCCTTTGTTGAGCTGATTGGTATATATGTAGTTACCACGGGCCTAGGTGGTCTGGAGTTGGGACCCGGTCCTATTTGTCTACCCTTTTATATGCATTACTTCAACTTTGATATACAGTAAGGTTTTTAATATAGGCAGTATAGGTACCGTCCCAATTTAGGGTCACCTTGCCGCTGGTGGGACGGCTTGTATACTTTTTTTGATCAAAAATAGTTCACTAAGTACCCTATATTTATTATGCAATTTTGCTTTACATTTATATATAATTATGGTAGGGTATGAGATATATTTTTGTCTTGCTTCTTTTTTACTAGTGTGAACATGCCTCTGTTTCTTGTATGTCTGCCATCTTAGACCTCAGTTCACATTGTCTGGTTTTTTGACTTGTTTGCATTCTGTGCAATTTAAGGGTGTGGCATGCCCTTTGTTGAGCTGATTGGTATATATGTAGCTTACCACGGGCCTAGGTGGTCTGGAGTTGGGACCCGGTCCTATTTGTCTACCCTTTTATATGCATTACTTCAACTTTGATATACAGTAAGGTTTTTAATATAGGCAGTATAGGTACCGTCCCAATTTAGGGTCACCTTGCCGCTGGTGGGACGGCTTGTATACTTTTTTTGATCAAAAATAGTTCACTAAGTACCCTATATTTATTATGCAATTTTGCTTTACATTTATATATAATTATGGTAGGGTATGAGATATATTTTTGTCTTGCTTCTTTTTTACTAGTGTGAACATGCCTCTGTTTCTTGTATGTCTGCCATCTTAGACCTCAGTTCACATTGTCTGGTTTTTTGACTTGTTTGCATTCTGTGCAATTTAAGGGTGTGGCATGCCCTTTGTTGAGCTGATTGGTAAATATGTAGCTTACCACGGGCCTAGGTGGTCTGGAGTTGGGACCCGGTCCTATTTGTCTACCCTTTTATATGCATTACTTCAACTTTGATATACAGTAAGGTTTTTAATATAGGCAGTATAGGTACCGTCCCAATTTAGGGTCACCTTGCCGCTGGTGGGACGGCTTGTATACTTTTTTTGATCAAAAATAGTTCACTAAGTACCTTATATTTATTATGCAATTTTGCTTTACATTTATATATAATTATGGTAGGGTATGAGATATATTTTTGTCTTGCTTCTTTTTTGCTAGTGTGAACATGCCTCTGTTTCTTGTATGTCTGCCATCTTAGACCTCAGTTCACATTGTCTGGTTTTTTGACTTGTTTGCATTCTGTGCAATTTAAGGGTGTGGCATGCCCTTTGTTGAGCTGATTGGTATATATGTAACTTACCACGGGCCTAGGTGGTCTGGAGTTGGGACCCGGTCCTATTTGTCTACCCTTTTATATGCATTACTTCAACTTTGATATACAGTAAGGTTTTTAATAGAGGCAGTATAGGTACCGTCCCAATTTAGGGTCACCTTGCCGCTGGTAGGACGGCTTGTATACTTTTTTTGATCAAAAATAGTTCACTAAGTACCCTATATTTATTATGCAATTTTGCTTTACATTTATATACAATTATGGTAGGGTATGAGATATATTTTTGTCTTGCTTCTTTTTTGCTAGTGTGAACATGCCTCTGTTTCTTGTATGTCTGCCATCTTAGACCTCAGTTCACATTGTCTGGTTTTTTGACTTGTTTGCATTCTGTGCAATTTAAGGGTGTGGCATGCCCTTTGTTGAGCTGATTGGTATATATGTAGCTTACCACGGGCCTAGGTGGTCTGGAGTTGGGACCCGGTCCTATTTGTCTACCCTTTTATATGCATTACTTCAACTTTGATATACAGTAAGGTTTTTAATATAGGCAGTATAGGTACCGTCCCAATTTAGGGTCACCTTGCCGCTGGTGGGACGGCTTGTATACTTTTTTTGATCAAAAATAGTTCACTACGTACCCTATATTTATTATGCAATTTTGCTTTACATTTATTTATAATTATGGTAGGGTATGAGATATATTTTTGTCTTGCTTCTTTTTTGCTAGTGTGAACATGCCTCTGTTTCTTGTATGTCTGCCATCTTAGACCTCAGTTCACATTGTCTGGTTTTTTGACTTGTTTGCATTCTGTGCAATTTAAGGGTGTGGCATGCCCTTTGTTGAGCTGATTGGTATATATGTAGCTTACCACGGGCCTAGGTGGTCTGGAGTTGGGACCCAGTCCTATTTGTCTACCCTTTTATATGCATTACTTCAACTTTGATATACAGTAAGGTTTTTAATATAGGCAGTATAGGTACCGTCCCAATTTAGGGTCACCTTTCCGCTGGTGGGACGGCTTGTATACTTTTTTTGATCAAAAATAGTTCACTAAGTACCCTATATTTATTATGCAATTTTGCTTTACATTTATATATAATTATGGTAGGGTATGAGATATATTTTTGTCTTGCTTCTTTTTTGCTAGTGTGAACATGCCTCTGTTTCTTGTATGTCTGCCATTTTAGACCTCAGTTCACATTGTCTGGTTTTTTGACTTGTTTGCATTCTGTGCAATTTAAGGGTGTGGCATGCCCTTTGTTGAGCTGATTGGTATATATGTAGCTTACCACGGGCCTAGGTGGTCTGGAGTTGGGACCCGGTCCTATTTGTCTACCCTTTTATATGCATTACTTCAACTTTGATATACAGTAAGGTTTTTAATATAGGCAGTATAGGTACCGTCCCAATTTAGGGTCACCTTGCCGCTGGTGGGACGGCTTGTATACTTTTTTTGATCAAAAATAGTTCACTAAGTACCCTATATTTATTATGCAATTTTGCTTTACATTTATATATAATTATGGTAGGGTATGAGATATATTTTTGTCTTGCTTCTGTTTTGCTGAGCTCCACTGCAGACTGACCTCTCTTAGGCATCTCTACTGCAGGAACTCTTCAGAGGAACTGATCTGCCTAGCTCCACCTTCCCTATTAATATCCCTAACGGGCTCCTTCTGCTGGTCTGAGGTGGAAGGTGGAGATGTGTGAATGTTTATGGGGGCCTCTTGTGGAGGATTCCATCAATGCACTCTTCTAGGATCTGTGATACCAAGCGCAGCTGGGCATCACAGATGCTATTGACGACGAGGTTAGGTTGCGCCTTCCTGAACAGAGATGGAGTACTGGAAGCACGTCAACAACTGCATCCTCAACCACAACTCTGCCTCTGACCACAAGTCGTAGTGGCTCTTCAGGTCACATGGGCTCTAAGCCTTGCTTAGCCTGGGCATTTATTCAGATCGATAAGGATGACCCAACTCGTGTTATCTGTAATATTTGTCAGCAAAAGCTAAGTAGAGGCCAAAAAATCCATAGTTTGAGTACTTCATGCATGTACGGTCACATGGATATGAAGCATAAGTTGCAGTGGGAAGCTCACTGTGCTACTATGCGGCCTAGCCGGCTTGGCCAACCACCGTCTGCCCCATCTTGTGCATCCGCAGCCTCTTCATCCTCTGTGACTGGGGGGACAGCAGTCACACATGTTTTTGGACGCAGACCTGCCACCTCTTTACCCGCAACAGCCAGTGTGATTGGCAGGTCGTCAGTTCATTGGGAAGTGGAAACACCTGCTAGTGTTGAGCGCTCTCCGACATCGAGAGCACCACCTTTGGATCAAGGCAACCTAACATGTCCGCCTGCATCTTCCTCACAGACCGGCAGTTTGCCGGGGACACCCTACTCAACACCGTCTAAGCACAACAGCCAGCCCTCGGTCCCTCAGATGTGGAAAAGTAAAAGACCATTTCCTCCTAGCCATGAGAAAGCTAAGAGGTTGAATTTCACCATCTGCAATCTGTTGGCTACAGAAATGCTGCCTTTCCACCTGGAGGACACAGAGGATTTTCAAGACCTTATGTCCGTCACAGTGCCCCAGTACCAGATGCCCAGTCGGCACTACTTCTCAAAGAAAGGTGTGCCTGCGCTCCACTAGCATGTCGCACACAACATCACCGCTTCTTTGAGAAACTCTGTGTGTGACAGGGTGCACTTCACCACAGACACTTGGACGAGAAGGCATGGACAGGGGAGTTACATGTCGCTGACTGGGCACTGGGTAACTATGGTGACAGCAGGACAAGGGGCTGCTGTCCAAGTCTTACCGTCCCCACGAGTTGTGCGTCAATCCTCTTTATCTCGAAGTTCGTCCACTGCTTCTGCCTCCTCAACCTCCTCTCGGTCCTCCAACTGCACCCAAAGCCTGTCTGGTAATGCCACCTGCTTTCTAACTGCGCAGAAGGAATCCTGCACACCTCCTTACTATGCTGGCAGCAGGGCTCAACGGCATCAGTGTTTACTTTGAAATGTCTGGGAAATGTGAGTCACACAGCTGAGGAGTTGTGGTCAGTTCTGGAGACCCAGTTTCATGAAAGGTTGTCTCCACTGGACCTGCAACCAGGGAAGGCCATGTGCGACAATGCTGCAAACCTGGATGCGGCACTTCGCCGGGGCAATGTCACACACGTGCCTTGTATGGCTCACGTGTTGAACCTGGTTGTCCAGCAATTTTTAGCCCACTATCCCGGCCTAGATGGCCTTCTGCAGAGGGCACGGTCGCTGTGTGCTCACTTCCGCCGTTCGCATCCCGCAGTTCAACGACTTACATCTCTACAGAAGTCGTTGGGCCTGCCAGTTCACCGGCTGAAATGCGATGTGCCGACACGGTGGAATTCAACTCTGCACATGTTGCAGCGACTGTGGCAGCACCGACAAGCCCTGGTGCAATACGTTCTGACGTATAGCCTGGGCCAACGAGATCCAGAGGTGGGGAAAATCACGCTGCAGGAGTGGTCTCAGATCAGGGACCTATGAAGTTGACGCGCCCCCTGGGCCATGGGGTACCCTGAGCCGGGCCGGTAGACGCTGGGGGTTGTAGTCACTGTGGCGGTGACCCAGTCCGTGACCCAGGGCGGTCAATCCAAGGGTAATTTGTATATATGGATTTTATAATGTCTGACTACGCCACCTGTGGAGTGCGGCCAAAGGGGCCGCCGCTGTGGAACAGTCCTCTGAAGCTGGTGGTTTTGCAGCAACGGTATTATTACTCACCACAGGGAGAGTGTAGCTTCAGGGCAGTGTGGGTGGATGATGGTGGTTGTAGTGCAGGGAGTCAGTAATGAACACAGAGTCCGTGTGATGCCGTCTCAAGATATTACTCACAGTTGTTGTAGTCCAGATTACAGGTACCAGAGCAATCTCCCCCGTCATGCTGTGCATACTCAGTGAGGGGCTCAGTCCACCCCCAGATAGCTCCGGAGTACTTAGCAGGACCCCCTTCTGTGTGTCCTTTCTCTGGCCTTCTCCCTGCACCTCACACCCAGTGACACTTCTATCCGGTATCCTCGGGCCTTGGCGGGTGACGTGTGTTCCGTCCCCTGGGTCCTATGTGGCTACCTTCTTAGTGAGACTGGTGTGGACTTTGGCCTGCAGTACATGAAATGCAGCAGCCTCCGGTTTCTAGTTGAGCCTTGCTGTTTCTCCGCTAGTTGAGGGACCGGTTCCCCTTATCTGGCCTGACCCCTCTACCTCCTGGTAGCAGCGGGAGTACGGGTGGCCTTCTGCATGGCCCATAGCCGTAGGGTCCCTACGGTTCCTGAAGCCTTCCAGCTCCCACTCCTCTCTTCTCTCCTTCAGTCCTGGGCCTCCCAGGCTAGGCCCGCCTCCGGAGCAGAGCTCATGCCTAGTCTCTGCTCCTGTCACTTTTCCTCCTCTGTCTGGCTTGCTCTTTCTAAGATGGCTTCCTATTTATACTCTCCTTGTCATGTGCTCCCCTAAGCTGCTCCCCTAAGCACCCACTACATAGGACCCTCAAACCAGCTAGCGACCTGGGACTGTGCTCTCCCTTAGGAGCAATCTCGCCCTACCCCCACTGCGGGTATGTGTTGGATGCAGGAGTTAGGGTCCCGAGCCATACGCCTTCCTTACCTGAGGGTGAGATACCACACCTCTGGGTGAGATGCAGTAACTCTGTGGCGACTGAACCCTCAGGGGCGCCACACACCCTTCTGCACAGTTTTGAAATGGCGACGAAGATGTTTAGTGCTGACGACGATGCCATTATCAGCATGACTATTCCGGTGATTTACATGCTGGAGCACACATTAAACAGAATTCAGAGTCAGGTGGTGGGACAAGAGGAGGTGGAGGAAGTAGAGGAGGAGTCGTATGCGGAAGGGATAACATCTCCAAGGTCCAGACGGTTGGCAGCACCAAGGCGGCAGGCATGGGAGGGTGGGGGAGAGGGATTAACCAGGGCGCATGGTAGCAGCCAAACTGTTGAGGAAGGTGCAGGAGCTGAGGAAGAAGCGGAGGACGAACTGGCGATGGGCATGGAAGACTCATCAGATGAGGGAGACCTTGATCACATTTCTGTTGCGCGAGGTTGGAGGGAGAGGGCAGAGGAAGGAAGCATGATTCTTACCTCGCTACCAACACAACAAGGACTTGGTCCTTCTGGATGCGCAAGACACATGAATGCCTTCTTGCTGCACTACCTGCAACATGACCCCCAGATTGTCAGAATTCGAAGTAATCCCGACTACTGGGTAGCCACACTCTTAGATCCCCGGTACAAAAGTATATTTGCCGAAATTATTCCTGCCATAAAAAGGTATTGACGAATGCAGGAGTATCTGCAGACGCTGTTGCAGAATCTTACATGTGCTTTTCCACAAAACACCAGTGGTGCACGTAGTGAATCTCACAGTTCTAACTTGCCAACGGTGGGACTGTCGAGTCTTCATCACTCAAACAGTAACAGTAACACAGTATCTGCTGGTAACAGCAATTTTGTGGAATCGTTTCACCACTTTTTTAGACCATCCTTTGCAAGGCCACAGGAGACAAGAAGTCTGACACATAGTCAATGCCTAGAGAGGATGGTACAGGAGAATCTCCAAGTGAACATCGAAGCCATGACTGTGTCACTGGACCCTTGCTCATTTTGGTATTCCAATCTGGAAAAATCGCCAGAGCTCGCCACTCACGCCTTGGAGATCTTGTCATGCCATGCAGCCAGCGTTCTCTCTGAACGTGTGTTGAGCGCTGCTGGTGGTGTGCTGACAGATAAGCGCACGCGGCTGTCCACTGAGAATGTAGACAGACTCACGTTCATAAAGATGAACAAATCATGGATTCGCAAGGACATTTCTACCCCTGTGTCATCCTTGGGAGACTAAAAGCTTGGGGATTTGGTAAAATCACCTCACCAACCGTTTTAAGCAACAGTGGGGCAATTGATGCCACTTAACCCTAGAATGCATGACCATAAAAATCTACACTTTCACATACCTGGGGCCCTTTAGGCCCGTGTGCAAATAACATGGAATAACTCAAACTCAAATGACAAACAACTATATACATGAAGAATACCTAGAGTTTCAAAATTCTAACTAAAGTAATCTTGCAGAAAATAGAAAACAATTAACTGGGCGGGCCTGCAAGGCCACAGGTATGCGTTCTAGGGTTAAGTGGTGTCTGTGCCACAATTTTGGGAGTCCCCTTGCTGTGTCTTACGTGACGTTGGCATCATCAATTCCAGGTGGGTTGGGTCACACCCCCCCCTTTTAACTGTAAGAAACTACATACACTATGGCTTGGGGTAACACAGATGGTTGAGTCTGAAGAGCTGTTTACTCAGAGGTCTGCTCCAAATCTTCAGTGTCTGCTAGTCTGCGTAGAATTTTTAACTGCATCTAGCCTAGGCAATACTTTGGGCGTAGTAGCCCAGCTGCGAAGCAAGCTGCACCGCCTGTGTATCTAATAAGAATTTTTAAATGAATCTAGCCTAGGCAGACTGTGGGGACCCCCAACCAAACCCAGACGCTCAGCCCCCCTACCGCCCCCCTTTCATGGACAATACAATAATGTAACTCTTACAACTGGATGGGTGAGGATCGGTCACAGCTTTATTAACTCTTTATACTCATTCCATTAGAAAGGCATTTTATTTCTAAAATAATTCAGCTTGTTGCAGCATGCCCTGGGTCCCCACTCCGGCAAGTTGGCCAACAAGTGTAACTCTCCAACATGTCCTTTCTATTTCCAGGCCACGGAGGATCCAGCGTTCTCGTATGCAGGACTCTGACCCCACCCATCACTCTTAACGCTTGTTCCACTCCGTCCTGGAGTCCTGACAGGAATATGTCCAGTCCAATATCTATTAAGTGAACACCGTCGGGCCGTATGAGGCCTGCTTTATCTCCTTCCAGTTGTCGGTGTCGTATCACTACACCGCCTCTGTCTCTTCTAAATTTTGCCATCCGAATATTTATTACCCGCCTTGTCCATTCGATGGCCGTGATGTCTCGCGCACATTGCCATACCGTTTTCGGCACAATCTCTGACCATACTATAGCTAATTTTGTGAAAAATTCTCTGCAGCGCTCAGTGTCTAGTTTCAGTATTGCCATTAGTTATGCGCTCTTGTGATGACCTAGGTTGTTTCCCCCGGCCTGTATAACTAAGATGACCGGACCTCTTGCCTCTCTCCCTACCTTGATTACCTCCATTAGTACCTGTGGCCATAGCAGGCCTCTAATACCTCTCCAGTTGAAATATGTGTTATGAAACTCTAATTTCCTCCCGCCTGGGCGGACTTTCGCCCTTTTTTGTGCCCAATATATATACGAGTGGCCTATCACTCACACTTTTGGCTTAGCGTCACCTGTAAAAGAAACAAACCACGTTAGGATAACAAGTCCGGTCTTATGTATCTCGCCAAACACGTGGATCGCCATCTCCCTATCCTCTGAACTTCCGTTTCTGACAGTCCTGCTCTTGCTGCTTCCGTGGCCGCACCTATGCGGAATGAGTGTGTCCCGTAATCTTTGGGGTGGTTCCCTGCTGATGTTATGCATTTATTAAATATAGCTTGGAACAGGTATCTTGATAATGGCGTTCAATCAATGTGTGATAGGAAGAAATTACTTTGTGATCTGATGGTTAGATATGTTTTTACTATTGTTACCCGACTCAGTGTACCGTTTGTGGGTTGTAGAAGTACCCAAGTACCCCTGCCCGCTGGAACCGTTTTGGATTGGTGTATGCGTAGACGTATTGCATTATTGGCTATGACTACGTCCTGGTGTAATAAGCCTCCACTGGTGGTAATTTTGGATTGAGGGACTAATTCGCTTATACATAGCGCCCCGAAGAAGGCGATCACAAATGCAGTAGACATTAGTGTTGCTTCAAATTGTGAGTGTCATGTTAATGGTGTTAGGGATAAGATGTGAGAAATCAGTTTTAGTGACAGGGGCGGGACGTCTACATTCCTGACTTGGCTGACCCCTTTTCCACCCTTTTATGGATTGTCTGATGAAGAATCTTTGTCACATCTCCCCAATTCAGTAGTTGGAAGTGAAATGCTACTCCGGTCAGACACCGCTGCGCTGACGCCCCTGATATGCCCCTCATCATTAGCTGGTGGAGAAATTCTATGGTGACTTGTGATCTGGCTTGTTCACATTGGTCAACCCGTCTGCCTGCTACTAGTCGTGTCCACTCTTCCCATGCCTTACCGTATGCTTGCCACGTTGACGGGGCAACTGACGCTCTGATTAATGGCATCAACTATTTGCCACTAGATCACATAGGGAGGGTGGGCAACTGTTGCCCGATGGGTGGGCGTTGTGGAAGAGCTCTGTGAAAATCTGCCAATTGAATTGTTATAAAGCACTAGCAGCAGCTTTATACCCCTCAGCATAGTGGCTAGCGCGGACCCATACATTGTGTTTTAGGCACAGGAATGCTAGCCTGCGTAGAAGGTCTAGCACTGGGAGAGACGATGATGCCATCTTATTAATGCAGTGCGCTAGGCTGGTGTTTTGTGTTATGAAGCGTATATTTTTGTTAGCCAGGCGCGCGCCCCATATTTCTATTGCTACCACTATTGGGAAAAATTATTTTCAGGGCTAGATGCAGCTAAAAATTATTATTAATTTCAAAGCTGGTGGAGCTTGGTATAAATGGCCTAATACAATGAGTCCCACACACTGCTAGAAGCCCAAATTTTTTTTTAGCGGTAGATGCAGAAAAAAATTATATTCAATTTGCAACCTGATGGAGGTCAGTATAGATGGACTAATAGACAAAGTCCCACACACTGCTAGAAGGCCAAATATTTTTTCAGAGCTAGATGCAGAAAAAAATTATATTCAGTTTGCAACCTGATGGAGGTCAGTATAGATGGACTAATAGAACAAGTCCCACACACAGCTAGAAGCCCAAATATTTTTTCAGAGGTAGATGCAGAAAAAAAATATATTCAGTTTGCAACCTGATGGAGGTCAGTATAGATGGACTAATAGAGAAAGTCCCACACACTGCTAGAAGGCCAAATATTTTTTCAGAGCTAGATGCAGACAAAAAATTATTTTTAATTTGCAACCTGATGGAGGTCAGTATAGATGGACTAATAGAGAAAGTCCCACACACTGCTAGAAGGCCAAATATTTTTTCAGAGCTAGATGCAGACAAAAAATTATTTTTAATTTGCAACCTGATGGAGGTCAGTATAGATGGACTAATAGAGAAAGTCCCACACACTGCTAGAAGGCCAAATATTTTTTCAGAGCTAGATGCAGACAAAAAATTATTTTTAATTTGCAACCTGATGGAGGTCAGTATAGATGGACTAATAGAGAAGGTCCCACACACTGCTAGAAGGCCAAATATTTTTTCAGAGCTAGATGCAGATATAAATTATTTTTAATTTGCAACCTGATGGAGGTCAGTATAGATGGACTAATAGAGAAAGTCCCACACACTGCTAGAAGGCCAAATATTTTTTCAGAGCTAGATGCAGAAAAAAATTATATTCAGTTTGCAACCTAATGGAGGTCAGTATAGATGGACTAATAGGACAAGTCCCACACACAGCTAGAAGGCCAAATATTTTTTCAGAGGTAGATGCAGATAAAAATTATTTTTAATTTGCAGCCTGATGGAGGTCAGTATAGATGGACTAATAGAGAAAGTCCCACACACTGCTAGAAGGCCAAATATTTTTTCAGAGCTAGATGCAGACAAAAAATTATTTCTAATTTGCAACCTGATGGAGGTCAGTATAGATGGACTAATAGAGAAAGTCCCACACACTGCTAGAAGGCCAAATATTTTTTCAGAGCTAGATGCAGATAAAAATTATTTTTAATTTGCAACCTGGTGGAGGTCAGTATAGATGGACTAATAGAGAAAGTCCCACACACTGCTAGAAGGCCAAACATTTTTTCAGAGCTAGATGCAGAAAAAAATTATATTCAGTTTGCAACCGGATGGAGGTCAGTATAGATGGACTAATAGAACAAGTCCCACACACAGCTAGAAGCCCAAATATTTTTTCAGAGGTAGATGCAGATAAAAATTATTTTTAATTTGCAATCTGATGGAGGTCAGTATAGATGGACTAATAGAGAAAGTCCCTCACACTGCTAGAAGGCCAAATATTTTTTCAGAGCTAGATGCAGACAAAAAATTATTTTGAATTTGCAGCGTGATGGAGGTCAGTATAGATGGACTTATAGAACAAGTCCCAAACACTGCTAGAAGGCCAAATATTTTTTCAGAGCTAGATGCAGAAAAAAATGATATTCTGTTTTTCAACCTGATGGTGGTCAGTATAGATGGACTAATAGAACAAGTCCCACACACTGCTAGAAGCCCAAATATTTTTTCAGAGCTAGATGCAGAAAAAAATTATATTCAATTTGCAACCTGATGGAGGTCAGTATAGATGGACTAATAGAATGATGCTATGACCAAAAGATTTTACTTCACTAGGTGCAGTAAAAAAATTGGTATTCTATACACAGGTGGTATATCTTGCAACACAGATAGGCTACTCCACTGACTAACACACTCTGCAATAGGCCAAAAAGGATGAGCTTTGCTAGATTCAGCCAAATGCTGTGAAAAAAACTTGCACAGCACTGGCACAGACCTGCCTGGCAAAAACTGATAGGAACTGATGTAACCTAGTCCTGAAAAGGACTCCAATTACAATTAGTCTTTACTCCCACAATCTATCTATTTAAGAGCACAAACCTGCCTGATAAAAGTCGTAGGAAATGCTGTAACCTAGTCCTTAAAAGGACTGCAATCACAACTATTCCCTACTCCCAAGCTATCTGTAGATTTGTGCGAAAATTGGCTTGAAATTAACAAGGTATAGCGCACACAGCAACAGCGGTGCCGTCTAACACGCAGCTGCAGCAGTGAGAAAATGGTGGCGACGGGGAAAATGGCTTGGTCTTATAGGGCAAGGACATGTGACATACACTGCCAATGACACATGCCCTTGCTTGTGTGAAAAAAAGCCCTTCGCTCCGTGTGTGCGCTGCTGATTCATTGTTCCTGCAGAGATCCATCCCCTGCCCCTCCCCCCACCCCGCTGTACACTCAAACTGCGTATTAACATTAATTTTCATCATTACTGAGAAAAAATCCAGTTATGATTTTGGTGCACGAACAGTTATCGAACATAACCTCGAACAGCCGAATTTTTCTGAAATCGTTCGTGTTCGCCGAACGGCTCGAACACCGCCCAAAACAGATCGAATTTGAGATTGGTGAACATTTCGAGGAGAACAACGCTCATCTCTACTCATATAGCAGAAATGGTTGAAGGTATTGGCTGAATGCAAACAGAAAGCAGCTCACCCTCTTTGAATCTTCTTAGCATGCTAAAAAGAGCAGGAAAAAGCAAAACATTTCAGAATTCCACATTTCCAAGCAGAAAATTGACTGTTTGTGCAATGACATTATTCATTGATTTTAGCCATTGAAAAATGTGCTGTTACTCATGCACCAGAAATGGTTGAAGGTATTGGCTGAACGCAAACAGATAGCAGCTCACACTCTTTGAATCTTCTTTAGCATTCTAAAAGGAGTAGGAATAAGCAAAACATTTTTAGAATTCCACCTTTCCACGCAGAGAAATGACTGTTTGTGTAATGACATTATTCATTGATTTTAGCCATTGAAAACCATCCTGTTACTCATACAACAGAAATGGTAGAAGGTATTGGCTGAACGCAACCAGATAGCATCTCACCCTCTTTGAATCTACTTTAGTATGCTAAAAGTAGAGATGAGCGTTGTTCTACTCGAACTGTTCGCCAATCTCAAATTCGAGCTGTTTTGGGCGGTGTTCGAGCCGTTCTGCGAACACGAACAATTTGAGAAAAATTCGGCTGTTCGAGGTTATGTTCGATAACTGTTCGTGCACCAAAATCATAACTGGATTTTTTCTCAGTAATGATGAAAATTAATGTTAATACGCAGTTTGAGTGTACAGCGGGGTGGGGGGAGGGGCAGGGGATGGATCTCTGCAGGAACAATGAAGATCTCCATTTTTTTTTCTCTTTCCCACATTTACAGTGGGGAGGTGCAATCTGTCAGCCTATCAGCAGCGCACACACGGAGCGAAGTGCTTTTTTTCACACAAGCAAGGGCATGTGTCATTGGCAGTGTATGTCACATGTCCTTGCCCTATAAGACCAAGCCATTTTCCCCGTTGCCACCATTTTCTCACTGCTGCAGCGGCGTGTTAGACGGCACCGCTGTTGCTGTGTGCGCTATACCTTGTTAATTTCAAGCCAATTTTCGCACAAATATACAGATAGCTTGGGAGTAGGGAATAGTTGTGATTGCAGTCCTTTTAAGGACTAGGTTACAGCATTTCCTATGACTTTTATCAGGGAGGTCTGTGCTCTTAAATAGATAGGCTGTGGGAGTAAAGACTAATTGTAATTGGAGTCCTTTTCAGGACTAGGTTACATGAGTTCCTATCAGTTTTTGCCAGGCAGGTCTGTGCCAGTGCTGTGCAAGTTTTTTTCACAGCATTTGGCTGAATCTAGCAA
The DNA here is from genome assembly GCF_046119375.1 of Phyllobates terribilis. Taxonomy (NCBI): domain Eukaryota; kingdom Metazoa; phylum Chordata; class Amphibia; order Anura; family Dendrobatidae; genus Phyllobates; species Phyllobates terribilis. The sequence continues at coordinate 4,170,085 of NW_027362771.1, read as the reverse complement.
AGCTAATCCTTTTTGGCCTATTGCAGAGTGTGTTAGTCAGTGGAGTAGCCTATCTGTGTTGCAAGATATACCACCTGTGTATAGAATACCAATTTTTTTACTGCACCTAGTGAAGTAAAATCTTTTGGGCATAGCATCATTCTATTAGTCCATCTATACTGACCTCCATCAGGTTGCAAATTAAAACTAATTTTTATCTGCATCTACAGTACCTCTGAAAAAATATTTGGGCTTCTAGCAGTGTGTGGGACTTGTTCTATTAGTCCATCTATACTGACCTCCATCAGGTTGCAAACTGAATATATTTTTTTCTGCATCTACCTCTGAAAAAATATTGGGCTTCTAACTGTGTGCGGGACTTGTTGTATTAGTCCATCTATACTGACCTCCATCAGGTTGCAAACTGAATATAATTTTTTTCTGCATCTACCTCTGAAAAAATATTTGGCCTTCTAGTAGTGTGTCGTACTTTCTCTATTAGTCCATCTATACTGACCTCCATCAGGTTGCAAATTAAAACAAATTTTTATCTGCATCTACAGTACCTCTGAAAAAATATTTGGGCTTCTAGCAGTGTGTGGGACTTGTTCTATTAGTCCATCTATACTGACCTCCATCAGGTTGCAAACTGAATATATTTTTTTCTGCATCTACCTCTGAAAAAATATTGGGCTTCCAGCTGTGTGTGGGTCTTGTTCTATTAATCCATCTATACTGACCTCCATCAGGTTGCAAACTGAATATATTTTTTTCTGCATCTACCTCTGAAAAAATATTTGGCCTTCTAGTAGTGTGTCGGACTTTCTCTATTAGTCCATCTATACTGACCTCCATCAGGTTGCAAATTAAAACTAATTTTTATCTGCATCTACAGTACCTCTGAAAAAATATTTGGGCTTCTAGCAGTGTGTGGGACTTTTTGTATTAGTCCATCTATACTGACCTCCATCAGGTTGCAAACTGAATATATTTTTTTCTGCATCTACCTCTGAAAAAATATTTGTCCTTCTAGTAGTGTGTCGGACTTTCTCTATTAGTCCATCTATACTGACCTTCATCAGGTTGCAAATTAAAACTAATTTTTATCTGCATCTACAGTACCTCTGAAAAAATATTTGGGCTTCTAGCAGTGTGTGGGACTTGTTCTATTAGTCCATCTATACTGACCTCCATCAGGTTGCAAACTGAATATATTTTTTTCTGTATCTACCTCTGAAAAAATATTTGGCCTTCTAGTAGTGTGTCGGACTTGTTCTATTAGTCCATCTATACTGACCTCCATCAGGTTGCAAACTGAATATATTTTTTTCTGCATCTACCTCTGAAAAAATATTTGGCCTTCTAGTAGTGTGTCGGACTTTCTCTATTAGTCCATCTATACTGACCTCCATCAGGTTGCAAATTAAAACTAATTTTTATCTGCATCTACAGTACCTCTGAAAAAATATTTGGGCTTCTAGCTGTGTGTGGGACTTGTTGTATTAATCCATCTATACTGACCTCCATCAGGTTGCAAATTCAAAATAATTTTTTTCTGCATCTAACCCAGCCAATAGTTTTGGCCTAATACCACAGTTTGGCCACTCAGCTCTGCTCGGTTACCATCCATTGTTTTTTTGTGCAAACAACTCCAGAGTTGTGAATTAGTTAACCACCAAAATGAGTGGAAAAAGGCCTGCTGCTGGTGGAAAGGGGAATAGGCGTGTTGGGAAGGGGAAAAAAGGTTGTGTCCGTGGGGTAGGTGTTAAAGCAACAGTAACATCTGCAGAAGAAAGACCATCTTCCAGCCAAACTAAAATGTCTACTTCTTTTAGCGGACAATGTGATAAGATCCCTTTCTTACGGCCACACCAATCGCTACAAATTCCAGATGAGGCACAAAAACAGCAGGTGCTTCAACGGATATCAAGTGCTCCTTTAAGTGGGCTCTCCTCCACATCAACTTCAACATCACAAATACTCCAGTCCTCAAAGGTGTCACCCAAATCGCACTTGCTTCCTCACAGCTCCCAAATCTCCAGCTGCCCGTCTGAGTATGAGGTAGAACAGATGGTTGAGTCTGCAGAGCTGTTTACTCATACTATAGCCTGGGAATCAGAGGTCGACTCCAGCGCTTCTGTGAATCCAGACGAGGAAATGATCTGCACTGATGCCCAGAATCTTTATGAGTCGGATCCAGGACCAGACGCAGAAGGTTCTGACCATAATGTAGACCCTCATTCCCAAACTGTAACTCCTGTTGGTGGAGACAATGAGGAAGACGATGATAAGACTCAAATACCTGATTGGAGCGACAACTTTAGTTTTTTGTCAGGGCAGGAACAGGTTGGCTCTGAGGACGACGGGTGTGATAACGCACAGGGTGATGATGATGAGGTCGGAGATCCCACTTACTGTCAACCCACAGTCAGCCAAGAGATGAGGTCAGCAGAGGAGGTGGAGGAAGATGCTAGTGACGACGAGGTCAGGTTGCGCCTTCCTGGACAGAGACGTAGTACTGGAAGCACGTCAACAACTGCATCCTCAAACACAACTCTGCCTCTCACCACAAGTCGTGGTGGCTCTTCAGGTCGCATGGGTGCTAAGCCTTGCATAGCCTGGGCATTTTTTCAGATCGATAAAGATGACCCAACTCGTGTTATCTGTACCATTTGTCAGCAAAAGCTAAGTAGAGGCCAAAAAATACATAGTTTGAGTACTTCATGCATGAACCGGCACATGGACATGAAGCATAAGTTGCAGTGGGAAGCTCAGTGTGCTACAATGCGGCCTAGCCGGCCGGGCCAACCACCGTCTGCCATATCTTGTGCATCCGCGGCCTCTTCATCCTCTGTGACTGGGGGGACAGCAGTCACACCTGTTTTGGGGCGCAGACCTGCCACCTCTTTACCCGCAACAGCCAGCGTGATTGGCAGGTCATCATTTTCTTTGGAGGTGGTAACACCAGCTGGTGTTGAGCGCTGTCCGACATCGATAGCACCACCTTTGGATGAAGGCAACCTAACATGTCCGCCTGCATCTTCCTCACAGACCGGCAGTTTGCCGGGGACACACTTTTCAACCCCGTCTAAGCACAATAGCCAGCCCTCGGTCCCTCAGATGTGGACAAGTAAAAGACCGTTTCCTCCTAGCCATGAGAAAGCTAAGAGGTTGAATTTCACCATCTGCAAGCTCTTGGCTACAGAAATGCTGCCTTTCCGCCTGGTGGACACAGAGGATTTTCGAGACCTTATGTCCGTCGCAGTGCCCCAGTACCAGATGCCCAGTCGGCACTACTTCTCAAAGAAAGGTGTGCCTGCGCTCCATCAGCATGTCGCACACAACATCACCGCTTCTTTGAGAAACTCTGTGTGTGACAGGGTGCATTTCACCACAGACACTTGGACGAGTAGGCATGGACAGGGGCGTTACATGTCGCTGACTGGGCACTGGGTAACTATGGTGACAGCAGGACAAGGGGCTGCTGTCCAAGTCTTGCCGTCCCCACGAGTTGTGCGTCAATCCTCTTTATGTCAAAGTTCCTCCACTGCTTCTGCCTCCTCAACCTCCTCTCGGTCTTCCACCTGCACCCAAAGCCTGTCTGGTCATGCCACAAGCTTTCTAACTGCGCAGAAGGGATCCTGCACACCTCCTTACTATGCTGGCAGTAGGGCTCAACGTCATCAGGCGGTTTTTACATTGAAATGTCTGGGAAATGTGAGTCACACAGCTGAGGAGTTGTGGTCAGCTCTGGAGAACCAATTTCATGAATGGTTGTCTCCACTGGACCTGAAACCAGGGAAGGCCGTGTGCAACAATGCTGCAAACCTGGGTGCGGCCCTTCGCCGGGGCAATGTCACACACGTGCCTTGTATGGCTCACGTGTTGAACCTGGTTGTCCAGCAATTTTTAGCCCACTATCCCAGACTAGATGGCCTTCTGCAGAGGGCACGGTCGCTGTGTGCTCACTTCCGCCGTTCGCATCCCGCAGCTCAGCGACTTACATCTCTACAGAAGTCGTTGGGCCTGCCACTTCACCGGCTAAAATGCGATGTGCCTACCCGGTGGAATTCAACTCTGCACATGTTGCAGCGACTGTGGCAGCACCGACAAGCCCTGGTGCAATACGTTCTGACGTATAGCCTGGGCCAACGAGATTCAGAGGTGGGGCAAATCACGCTGGAGGAGTGGTCTCAGATCAGGGACCTATGCACCCTTCTGCACAGTTTTGAAATGGCGACGAAGATGTTTAGTGCTGACGATGCCATTATCAGCATGACTATTCCGGTGATTTACATGCTGGAGCACATGTTAAACAGAATTCGGAGTCAGGTGGTGGCACAAGAGGAGGTGGAGGAAGTAGAGGAGGAGGAGTTGTATGCGGAAGGGCTAACATCTGCAAGGTCCAGAAGGTCGGCAGCACCAATGCGGCAGGCATGTGAGGGTGGGGGAGATGGTTTTACCAGCGTGCATGGTAGCAGCCAAACTAGTGAGGAAGGTGCAGGAGCCCAGGAAGAAGTGGAGGACGAACTGATGGAAGACTCATCAGATGAGGGAGACCTTGATCACATTTCTGTTGTGCGAGGTTGGGGGGAGAGGACAGAGGAAGGAAGCATGATTGTTACCTCGCCACCAACACAACAGGGACTTGGTGCTCCTGGATGCGCAACACACATGAGTGCCTTCTTGCTGCACTACCTGCAACATGACCCTCGAATTGTGAGAATTAGAAATAATCCTGACTACTGGGTTGCCACACTGTTAGATCCCCGGTACAAAAGTAAATTTGCAGAAATTATTCCTGCCATAGAAAGGGATGCACGCATGCAGGAGTATCAGCAGAGACTGTTGCAGAATCTTACATGTGCTTTTCCACAAAATACCAGTGGTGCACGTAGTGAATCTCACAGTTCCAACTTGCCAACCGTGGGACCGTCAAGTGTTCAGCACTCAAACCGTAACAGAACCACAGTATCTGCTGGTAACATCAATTTTGCGGAATCATTTCACCACTTTTTTAGCCCATCCTTTGCAAGGCCACAGGAGACAAGAAGTCTGACACATAGTCAACGCCTAGAGACGATGGTACAGGAGTATCTCCAAGTAAACATTGAAGCCACGACTGTGTCACTGGACCCTTGCTCTTTTTGGGCTTCCAATCTGGATAAATGGCCGGAGCTAGCCACTTACGCCTTGGAGATCTTGTCATGCCCCGCAGCCAGCGTTCTGTCTGAACGTGTGTTCAGCGCTGCTGGTGGTGTGCTGACAGATAAGCGCACGCGGCTCTCCACTGATAATGTAGACAGACTCACGTTCATAAAGATGAACAAATCATGGATCCGAAACGACTTTTCTACCCCTGTGTCATCCTGGGGAGAGTAAAAGCTTGATGATTGGTTAAAATCACCCTACCAAACGTTTTAAGCTTTCAAATTACTAATCATGTTTATCTGTATCTTGACTGGAAAAAAATTTGGGCTTTGTAGCAGTGTGCAGCACTGATCCTATTAGGCCATCTATAATAAGCTCCACCAGATTTAAAATTAAAAATAATTTTTAGCTGCATCTAGCCCGGAAAATAATTTTGGGGCTCCGAGATGCGCAAGACACATAAGTGCCTTCTTGCTGCACTACCTGCAGCATGACCCTCATATTGTCAGAATTCGAAGTAATCATGACTACTGGGTTGCCACACTCTTAGATCCCCCAAACTTTTCGATCAACCTTTTCATTTTAATAAAGACCAAAAAAATGGTCATTTTTGAAATTATAAGCATTAGCAGGTTGTTAGAAACTGAAATCAAACAGTTTTCAACTCAAAACTTTATTCTAGGTGATGTTACATTTTCACATAGGACCCCTTGTTCGAAAGGAGCTTCTGAACTCTCTCGTCCATTGAATTTGTCAGGTTTTGGATGGTTTCTGCTTCAATTGTTTTGCATGAGGACAGAGTACCCTCCCAGAGCTGTTGCTTAGATGTGAACTGCCTCCCGCCATCATAGACACTCCTTTTAATGATGCTCCAAAGGTTCGGAATGGGGTAGAGGTCAGGGGAGCATGGGGATCACACCATAAGTTTGTCCCCTTTTATGCCCATATCAGCCAGAGATGCAGATGTTTTATGTGCAGCATGAGATGGTGCATTATCATGCAGAAAAATGATCTTGCTGTGAAATACACGGTTCTTCTTCTTGAACCATGGCAGGAAGTGCTGTTTGAGAAAATCCACATACATTATGGAGTTCATCTTTAGCGCCTTCAGGGATCCTAAAGGGGCCGACAATCTCTCTCCCCATGATTCCAGCCCAAAACATTACTCCACCTCCTCCTTGTTGGCGCTGTAGCCGTGTTTGCATGGGGTGTCCATCAACCAGCCATCCTCCACTCCATCCATCTGGACCATCGAGCGCTGCACGGCACTCATCCGTGAACAAAACAGTTTTGAAATCAGTCTTCATGTAATGTTTGGCCCACTGGAGCCGTTTCTGCTTGTGTGAAGTGGATAGAGGAGGTCGACAGGATGGCGTATGCACAGCTGCAAACCTCTGAAGGACCCTGCATCTTGTTGTTCGGGGGACGTTGGAGGCACAAGCAGCTTCAAAAACTTGTCTGCTGCTATGACAAGGCTTTTTTGCCGCTGCTCTTTCAACCTGACGTAATTGCCTGTAGGAAAGAGTCCTCAATTTGCCCTTATCAGCACGCACACGTGTGTACTGTGAATCAGCTACATACTTCTTGATTGCCAAGACACTTCATCCTGATCATCGCACAATGTTGATTGTAGTCATGCCTTGACCTAAACACTCCACAATTTGTTGTTTCTCAGCAGCCGACACATCCTTTTTCTTTCCCATTTTGGCAGAAAATGTAGGCTGCTTAATAATGTGAGAGAGCCTTCTTAAGTAGTCTTGCCTTTCATTGGACACACCTGCCAAACTAATTAGCACAGGTGTCTGCAATTGCTTACAGTGATATAAAGAGCCCTGACACACATCACCATCAATGAGTTTAACTGACAAACAAACAAATTCTTCCCTTATCACTCCTAAACACTTTTTGCATAATAATTTGGAACGCGGTGTACATGTGCTTTTCCACAAAACACCAGCGGTTCACGTAGTGAATCTTACAGTTCTAACTTGCCAACCGTGGTCTGTATGGAATTGTTCAATAAAGGGCCCAAAATTAAGATAACATAGATGGGAGAGGTCTCTATGAATAGGAATTCCTAAGTATTTGATACCCTGTGAGGGCCAGGCAAAGGGAAAGTTGGACTGGATGGAATCCTATATGGATTTGGGGAGGGAGACATCGAGGGCCTCAGACTTCGCTGCATTGATTTTAAAATTTTACCATGTAACAAAGTGATCTATTTCAGCCATAACAGCATGGATGGATATATGTGATTGAGTGATATATACTAGGACATCATCAGCAAATAGAGAGCACTTGTACTCGGTGCCTCCCACCTCAATCCACCTAATATTGGGGTTATGGCGAATTAATGAGAGCAGGTGCTCCGTCACTAGGATGTATAAGAGAGGGGACAGAGGACATCCCTGCCTTGTCCCATTGGTGATTGTGAAAGGTGATGAAAATGTTCTGACGCACCCCCTGGGCCTTGGGACACCCGGAGCCGGACCCTTTTTGGTGGATGCTGGTGGTTGTAGTCTTCGTCTCGGCGACCCGGTTCCGTGGCTCAGGGCGGTCAAACCAGTGGCGGAACTATTTATGTGGTTTTGATGTTTAAATGTCCGACTACGCCACCCGTGGATTGCGGTCAGAGTGAACCGCCGCTACAGGGCAGACCGCTGAGGCTGGTGTTGTGGGTGCAGCAGAGCGTAGCATAACTCCCCACGGGAGGAGTATAGCCTCAGGGCAGTGTATGCGGAGGATGGGGGTGATGGTGCAGGGCAGCAGCAGTAATGACACGGAGTCAGTGATGCAGTCCAGGGCCTTTACTCACAGTTCTTATTATCCAGACCACGTCTGCAGGTAACGGCTGCCCACGTCGTACTGTGCTCACCAGGTGAAGGGCTCAGACAACTCCCAGATAACTTTGGAGCACTTCACAGGACCCCCTTTGTGTGTCCTTTGTCTGGCCTTTCTTACCAACACTTCTGTCCGGCTGCCTCGGGCCTCCTCTTGGTAAACTTGGCGCCAGTTTCCCTGACCCTATGTGGTGCCTTCCTAGCGGGTGTAGCGAGGGTCTGCGCCACATAAAATGTCAGAGCCTCCGGTTTCTAGCTGAGGGTCGTTTCCTGCCTCCACTAGTTCGGGGACCGGTCTCCCCCTTTGGCCTGACCCCTCCACGCAGGTGGATTCGGGCGTGCGGTGGCGACTTGCCCGTCCGCACCCCTGGGATCCCTTCATTCCTCGTTCCTGGAGCCTTCTCCGCTCCTCTTCCTTCCTTCTCCCTCTTCCAGGCCTGGGCCTCTGTTACTAGGCCCGCCTCCGGAGCAGAGCTCATGCAGAGCCCCTGCTCCCTGCCACTTCTGCTCAGACTTCTCTGCACTGAACTAAGATGGTGCCCACCTTTTATACTCCCTTCTCAATGCACCCAGGAACTGCTTCCTCCCTGCTCCTGCACTACAGGGTTCCCCTTCCTCAGTGTTCCCTCCCCCCACTCCAGCCAGGGACAGGGACTGTCGTGCCCATCTCAGGGGCATATTGGTCGCCCTGCCCCACGGCAATGTGGTGTAATGCATGCAGGTGTCGGGTCCTGATCCACACTCCATCCTTACCTGAGAGTGAGATATCACACCTCTGGGTGAGGTGCAATACGTCTGTAGCAACCGAGCCCTCAGGGTGCTACAGTTCCATTTATCTTCAGCCTAGGTGACGTATTGCGATACAGGGCCGTGATTTTGGCTATAAAAGGGTCCCCTAGACCCCTACCCCAAGCTTTTTAAGAGAATCATATATGGCGTGCCAGGACACTCTATGGAATGCTTTCTCAGCATCCAACGAGAGTATCTAATTACAAATTTTTAACTGCATCTAGCCCAGGAAATACTTTGTGCCTAGTAGCAGTGTCTGCTAGTCAGCGGATTATCCCGGCTGTTAAGCAAGCTACACCACCTGTAGTTTAGACACTTAATTTTTTCAAAGGAAATGCTTCGGGACCATGGGATACTCAGTGAAGAGCATCAGGAGGCACCCCAAGGCATAGGGGCTGGGACTGGCAGTAGGATGCCTTGCGGTGGACAGCCGAGCTCTATCCTTATAAAAGCTTTTTAACTGCAGCAGCTTTAGTGGACGCTACTGGAGCTGGAATTACGCGGCTGCTGGCATGAGACTTGCCCTCCAATAGATCCTTGTAAATGGATTTAAAGTGTATTCATTCAAATTAGAGAGACAATTTAAATTAAAAAGCTTAGAGCTGCCTCCACCACAGGGGGGCTCGCTCGACCCACCAGCGGACAGGCACCAGTATTGGGAGAGGGGGGCTGGCCATCAGGGTTCACCGCGGCTCTGGCACAAACCCGGCGACACGGAGGTGGCACGGGCAGGAGCGGACTGGCCGTGTCGGCTTCTCACTTTTTGGATTTTAGAAGGGCATGACATGCCTATATCTGTGTCTCCCCCTCCTTTTACTCCTCCACCTCTTTTATTTTCGCATGACTATATGTACTTGTCACTTTTCCATGTGTTAGTTGTGTCTTCTGAGCAGTTTGTCAGCTTTTGGACACCTTTGAAGGTGTTTTCTATGTGTTTCTATGTGTTTTTGTTTGCCTGCCATTGGTTTTAACGGTGTTCGACGAACAGTTCGACGAACAGTTCGGCGAACACACGGGTGTTCGACGAACCGAACCGAACTCGAACACTACGGGGGTGGCTCAACACTAGCTAAAAGGAGCAGGAAAAAGCAAAAAAATTTCAGATTTCCACCTTTCAAAGCAGAGAAATGACTGTTTTTGTGTAGCATCGGCGTCTCTGCGCCGTTCTAGGCAGAGACGCCGTCTCTCTCACCTCCCCGCTCCTGGCGCGGCGTCCTCCAGCGCTTCTCTCCCCGCTGCTTCCGGCACGCACTCCTTCCCCGGCAGTGTGCTTAGGGCGCGCGCGCGCTCCCCCTCTCTTAAAGGGACCGCGCGCGCCGTCCTAAGGAGTCCTCGGCCAATTGCCGGAGGACCTCCCATATAAAAGGCACCTCCTCCAAAATGGAGGTGCCCGAGCAATGTTGTAGCACTGTTCACTACTCTGCTTCAGCCCTCAGGTCCCGTTGCCAGTTACCTGCCAGATACCTGCCAGATTCCTGCCAGTCTGCTGTCTAATTCCTGCCTGATATCCTGCTACCTGCCTGCTAGCCTGAGGTCCGACGGTCTGCCTTCCAACTCCTGTCAGTCTGTCTAAGGACCAGCTTGCCCGCTCACCTGGGAGCGCACATCTTCTACCTGCCTGCTTGCCTGAGGTCCGACGGTCTGCCTTCCAACTCCTGTCAGTCTGTCTAAGGACCAGCTTGCCCGCTCACCTGGGAGTGCTCATCTGCTGCCTGTCTGCTAGCCTACCAGGAGGCTCTGCCATCACGTGCTGTGACCACCCGCCTGTCCAGAGACTCCTGCCCGCTCACCTGGGAGCGCTCATCTGCTACCTGTCTGTTGGTCTTCCTGGAGGCTCCGCCGTCACATGCTGTGACCACCCGGTTATCCAGAGACTCTCGCCTGCTCACCTGGGAGCTCACGTCTATCATCTGCCGCCACAGGTCGTACCAATCCTTTACCCAGAGACTGCCCCGGTCACTTGCCGTGATCTCCTGCCCGTTCATCCAGAGACTGCCCTGGTCACTTGCCGTGACCTCCTGCCCGTTCATCCAGAGACTGCCCCGGTCACTTGCCGTGACCTCCTGTCCGTTCATTCAGAGACTGTCCCGGTCACCTGCTGTGACTGCCTGCCCGTCTACCCTGGTCGCCACCCGCTCCCTTACAAGGACTGCCCCCTTGTATAGTAGCTCAGAGGTTCCGCCGCCCAGACCCGTTGCATTGTGCAATGACATTATTCATTCATTTTTACCATTGAAAAACATCCTGTTACTCATATTCCAGAAATGGTTGAAGGTATTGGCTGAACGCAAACAGACAGTAACTCACCCTCTTTTAATCTTCTTTAGCACGCTAAAAGGAGCAGGAAACAGCAAAAAATTTCAGAGTTCCATCTTTCCAAGCAGAGAAATGACTGTTTGTGCAATGACATTATTCATTGATTTTAGCCATTGAAAAAGGTCCTGTTACTCATATACCAGAAATGGTTGAAGGTATTGGCTGAACGCAAGCAGGTAGAAGGTCTCCCTCTTTGAATCTTCATTAGCATGCTAAAAGGAGCAGTAAAAAGCAAAAAATTTCAGAATTCCACCTTTCAAAGCAGAGAAATGACTGTTTGTGCAATGACATTATTCATTGATTTTAGTCATTGAAAAACGTCCTGTTACTCATATACCAGAAATGATTTAAGGTATTGGATGAACGTAAACAGATAGCAGCTCAACCTCTTTGAATCTTCATTAGCATGCTAAAAGGAGCAGGAAAAAGCAAAACATTTCAGAATTCCACCTTTCCAAGCAGAGAATTGACTGTTTGTGCAATGACATTATTCATTCATTTTAGCCATTGAAAACCGTCCTGTTACTCATATACCAGAAATGGTTGAAGGTATTGGCTGAACGCAAACAGATAGCAGCTCACCCTCTTTGAATCTTCTTTAACATGCTAAAAGGAGCAGGAAAAAGCAAAACATTTCAGAATTCCACCTTTCAAAGCAGAGAAATGACTGTTTGTGTAATGACATTATTCATTGATTTTAGTCATTGAAAAATGTCCTGTTACTCATATACCAGAAATGGTTTAAGGTATTGGATGAATGCAAACAGATAGCAGCTCACCCTCTTTGAATATTCTTTAGCATGCTAAAACGAGCAGGAAAAAGGAAAACATTTCAGAATTCCACCTTTCCAAGAAGAGAATTGATTGTTTGTGCAATGACATCATTCGTTGATTTTAGACATTGAAAACCATCCTGTTACTCATATAGCAGAAATGGTTGAAGGTATTGGCTGAATGAAAACAGATAGCAGCTCACCCTCTTTGAATCTTCTTAGCATGCTAAAAGGAGTAAGAAAAAGCAAAACATTTCAGATTTCCACCTTTCCAAGCAGAGAATCGCCTGTTTGTGCAATGACATTATTCATTGATTTTAGCCATCGAAAAACATGCTGTTACTCATACAACAGAAATGGTTGAAGGTATTGGCTGAACGCACACAGATATCAGTTCACCCTTTTTGAATCTTCTTTAGCATGCTAATAGGAGCAGGAAAAGCAAAAAAATTTCAGATTTCCACCTTTCCAAGCAGAGAAATGACTGTTTGTGCAATGACATTATTCATTGATTTTAGCCATTGTAAAACGTCCTGTTTCTCATATACCAGAAATGGTTGAAGGTATTGGCTGAACGTAAACAGATAGCAGCTCACCCTCTTTGAATATTCTTTAGCATGCTAAAAGGAGTAGGAAAAAGCAAAACATTTTTAGAATTCCACCTTTCCAAGCAGAGTAATGACTGTTTGTGCAATGACATTATTCATTGAGTTTAGCCATTGAAAAACATCCTGTTACTCATATTCGAGAAATAGATGAAGGTATTGGCTGAACGCAAACAGGAAGCAACTCACCCTCTTTGAATCTTCTTTAGCACGCAAAAAGGAGCAGGAAAAAGCAAAAAATTTCAGAATTCCACTTTTCCAAGCAGAGGTATGTCTGTTTTTGCAATGACATTATTCATTGATTTTAGCCATTGAAAACCGTCCTGTTAATCATATACCAGAATTGGCTGAAGGTATTGGCTGAACGCAAACAGATAGCAGCTCATCCTCTTTGAATCTTCTTTAGCATGGTAAAAGGAGCAGGAAAAGCAAAAAAAAATCAGAATTCCACCTTTCCAAGCAGAGAAATGACTGTGCAATGACATTATTCATTGGTTTTAGCCATTGAAAACTGTCTTGCTACTCATATACCAGTAATAATTGAAGGTATTGGCTGAACGCAAACAGATAGCAGCTCACCCTCTTTGAATCTTCTTTAGCATGCTAAAAGAAGCAGGAAAAATCAAAACATTTTAGAATTCCACTTTTCCAAGCAGAGAATTGATTGTTTGTGCAATGACATCATTCATTGATTTTAGCCATTGAAAAACGTGCTGTTACTCATACACCAGAAATGGTTGAAGGTATTGGCTGAACGCAAACAGATAGCAGCTCACCCTCTTTGAATCTACTTTAGCATGCTAAAAGGAGCAGGAAAAAGCAAAAAAAATTCAGAATTACACCTTTCTAAGCAGAGAAATGACTGTTTGTGCAATGACATTATTCATTGATTTTAGACATTGAAAAAGGTCCTGTTACTCAAATAACAGAATTGGTTGAAGGTATTGACTGAACGCAAACAGATAGCAGCTCATCCTCTTTGAATCTTCTTTAGCATTGTAAAAGGAGTAGGAAAAGCAAAAAATTTCAGAATTCCACCTTTCCAAGCAGAGAAATGACTGTGCAATGACATAATTCATTGATTTTAGCCATTGTAAACCATCCTGTTACTCATATTCCAGAAAGGGTTGAAGGTATTGGCTGAACGCAAACAGACAGCAGCTCACCCTCTTTGAATCTTATTAAGAACGCAAAAAGGAGCAGGAAAAAGCAAAAAATTTCAGAATTCCACCTTTCCAAGCAGAGAAATGACTGTTTGTGCAATGACATTATTCATTGACTTTAGCCATTGAAAATCGTACTGTTTCTCATATACCAGAAATGGTTGAAGGTATTGGCTGAATGCAAACAGAACCTACAAAAGACAAAAGACAAAAATATATCTCATACCCTACCATCATTATATATAAATGTAAAGCAAAGTTGCATAATAAATATAGGGTACTTAGTGAACTATTTTTGATCAAAAAATGTATACAAGCCGTCCCACCAGCGGCAAGGTGACCCTAAATTGGGACGGTACCTATACTGCCTATATTAAAAACCTTACTGTATATCAAAGTTGAAGCAATGCATATAAAAGGGTAGACAAATAGGACCAGGTCCCAACTCCAGACCACCCAGGCCCGTGGTAAGCTACATATATACCAGTCAGCTCAACAAAGGGGATGCCACACCCTTAAATTGCACAGAATGCAAACAAGACAAAAAACCAGGCAATGTGAACTGAGGTCTAAGATGGTAGACATGCAAGAAATAGGAGCATGTTCACACTAGCAAAAAAGAAACAAAACCTACAAAAGACAAAAGACAAAAATATATCTCATACCCTACCATCATTATATATAAATGTAAAGCAAAGTTGCATAATAAATATAGGGTACTTAGTGAACTATTTTTGATCAAAAAAAGTATACAAGCCGTCCCACCAGCGGCAAGGTGACCCTAAATTGGGACGGTACCTATACTGCCTATATTAAAAACCTTACTGTATATCAAAGTTGAAGCAATGCATATAAAAGGGTAGACAAATAGGACCGGGTCCCAACTCCAGACCACCCAGGCCCGTGGTAAGCTACATATATACCAGTCAGCTCAACAAAGGGGATGCCACACCCTTAAATTGCACAGAATGCAAACAAGACAAAAAACCAGGCAATGTGAACTGAGGTCTAAGATGGTAGACATGCAAGAAATAGGAGCATGTTCACACTAGCAAAAAAGAAACAAAACCTACAAAAGACAAAAGACAAAAATATATCTCATACCCTACCATCATTATATATAAATGTAAAGCAAAGTTGCATAATAAATATAGGGTACTTAGTGAACTATTTTTGATCAAAAAAAGTATACAAGCCGTCCCACCAGCGGCAAGGTGACCCTAAATTGGGACGGTACCTATACTGCCTATAATAAAAACCTTACTGTATATCAAAGTTGAAGCAATGCATATAAAAGGGTAGACAAATAGGACCGGGTCCCAACTCCAGACCACCCAGGCCCGTGGTAAGCTACATATATACCAGTCAGCTCAACAAAGGGGATGCCACACCCTTAAATTGCACAGAATGCAAACAAGACAAAAAACCAGGCAATGTGAACTGAGGTCTAAGATGGTAGACATGCAAGAAATAGGAGCATGTTCACACTAGCAAAAAAGAAACAAAACCTACAAAAGACAAAAGACAAAAATATATCTCATACCCTACCTGGGTGGTCTGGAGTTGGGACCCGGTCCTATTTGTCTACCCTTTTATATGCATTGCTTCAACTTTGATATACAGTAAGGTTTTTAATATAGGCAGTATATTTACCGTCCCAATTTAGGGTCACCTTGCCGCTGGTGGGACGGCTTGTATACTTTTTTTGATCAAAAATAGTTCACTAAGTACCCTATATTTATTATGCAACTTTGCTTTACATTTATATTTAATGATGGTAGGGTATGAGATATATTTTTGTCTTTTGTCTTTTGTAGGTTTTGTTTCTTTTTTGCTAGTGTGAACATGCTCCTATTTCTTGCATGTCTACCATCTTAGACCTCAGTTCACATTGCCTGGTTTTTTGTCTTGTTTGCATTCTGTGCAATTTAAGGGTGTGGCATCCCCTTTGTTGAGCTGACTGGTATATATGTAGCTTACCACGGGCCTGGGTGGTCTGGAGTTGGGACCCGGTCCTATTTGTCTACCCTTTTATATGCATTGCTTCAACTTTGATATACAGTAAGGTTTTTAATATAGGCAGTATAGGTACCGTCCCAATTTAGGGTCACCTTGCCGCTGGTGGGACGGCTTGTATACTTTTTTTGATCAAAAATAGTTCACTAAGTACCCTATATTTATTATGCAACTTTGCTTTACATTTATATATAATGATGGTAGGGTATGAGATATATTTTTGTCTTTTGTCTTTTGTAGGTTTTGTTTCTTTTTTGCTAGTGTGAACATGCTCCTATTTCTTGCATGTCTACCATCTTAGACCTCAGTTCACATTGCCTGGTTTTTTGTCTTGTTTGCATTCTGTGCAATTTAAGGGTGTGGCATCCCCTTTGTTGAGCTGACTGGTATATATGTAGCTTACCACGGGCCTGGGTGGTCTGGAGTTGGGACCCGGTCCTATTTGTCCAACCTTTTATATGCATTGCTTCAACTTTGATATACAGTAAGGTTTTTAATATAGGCAGTATAGGTACCGTCCCAATTTAGGGTCACCTTGCCGCTGGTGGGACGGCTTGTATACTTTTTTTGATCAAAAATAGTTCACTAAGTACCCTATATTTATTATGCAACTTTGCTTTACATTTATATATAATGATGGTAGGGTATGAGATATATTTTTGTCTTTTGTAGGTTATGTTTCTTTTTTGCTAGTGTGAACATGCTCCTATTTCTTGCATGTCTACCATCTTAGACCTCAGTTCACATTGCCTGGTTTTTTGTCTTGTTTGCATTCTGTGCAATTTAAGGGTGTGACATCCCCTTTGTTGAGCTGACTGGTATATATGTAGCTTACCACGGGCCTGGGTGGTCTGGAGTTGGGACCCGGTCCTATTTGTCTACCCTTTTATATGCATTGCTTCAACTTTGATATACAGTAAGGTTTTTAATATAGGCAGTATAGGTACCGTCCCAATTTAGGGTCACCTTGCCGCTGGTGGGACGGCTTGTATACTTTTTTTGATCAAAAATAGTTCACTAAGTACCCTATATTTATTATGCAACTTTGCTTTACATTTATATATAATGATGGTAGGGTATGAGATATATTTTTGTCTTTTGTCTTTTGTAGGTTTTGTTTCTTTTTTGCTAGTGTGAACATGCTCCTATTTCTTGCATGTCTACCATCTTAGACCTCAGTTCACATTGCCTGGTTTTTTGTCTTGTTTGCATTCTGTGCAATTTAAGGGTGTGGCATCCCCTTTGTTGAGCCGACTGGTATATATGTAGCTTACCACGGGCCTGGGTGGTCTGGAGTTGGGACCCGGTCCTATTTGTCTACCCTTTTATATGCATTGCTTCAACTTTGATATACAGTAAGGTTTTTAATATAGGCAGTATAGGTACCGTCCCAATTTAGGGTCACCTTGCCGCTGGTGGGACGGCTTGTATACTTCTTTTGATCAAAAATAGTTCACTAAGTACCCTATATTTATTATGCAACTTTGCTTTACATTTATATATAATGATGGTAGGGTATGAGATATATTTTTGTCTTTTGTCTTTTGTAGGTTTTGTTTCTTTTTTGCTAGTGTGAACATGCTCCTATTTCTTGCATGTCTACCATCTTAGACCTCAGTTCACATTGCCTGTTTTTTTGTCTTGTTTGCATTCTGTGCAATTTAAGGGTGTGGCATCCCCTTTGTTGAGCTGACTGGTATATATGTAGCTTACCACGGGACTGGGTGGTCTGGAGTTGGGACTCGGTCCTATTTGTCTACCCTTTTATATGCATTGCTTCAACTTTGATATACAGTAAGGTTTTTAATATAGGCAGTATAGGTACCGTCCCAATTTAGGGTCACCTTGCCGCTGGTGGGACGGCTTGTATACTTTTTTTGATCAAAAATAGTTCACTAAGTACCCTATATTTATTATGCAACTTTGCTTTACATTTATATATAATGATGGTAGGGTATGAGATATATTTTTGTCTTTTGTCTTTTGTAGGTTTTGTTTCTTTTTTGCTAGTGTGAACATGCTCCTATTTCTTGCATGTCTACCATCTTAGACCTCAGTTCACATTGCCTGTTTTTTTGTCTTGTTTGCATTCTGTGCAATTTAAGGGTGTGGCATCCCCTTTGTTGAGCTGACTGGTATATATGTAGCTTACCACGGGCCTGGGTGGTCTGGAGTTGGGACCCGGTCCTATTTGTCTACCCTTTTATATGCATTGCTTCAACTTTGATATACAGTAAGGTTTTTAATATAGGCAGTATAGGTACCGTCCCAATTTAGGGTCACCTTGCCGCTGGTGGGACGGCTTGTATACTTTTTTTGATCAAAAATAGTTCACTAAGTACCCTATATTTATTATGCAACTTTGCTTTACATTTATATATAATGATGGTAGGGTATGAGATATATTTTTGTCTTTTGTCTTTTGTAGGTTTTGTTTCTTTTTTGCTAGTGTGAACATGCTCCTATTTCTTGCATGTCTACCATCTTAGACCTCAGTTCACATTGCCTGTTTTTTTGTCTTGTTTGCATTCTGTGCAATTTAAGGGTGTGGCATCCCCTTTGTTGAGCTGACTGGTATATATGTAGCTTACCACGGGCCTGGGTGGTCTGGAGTTGGGACCCGGTCCTATTTGTCTACCCTTTTATATGCATTGCTTCAACTTTGATATACAGTAAGGTTTTTAATATAGGCAGTATAGGTACCGTCCCAATTTAGGGTCACCTTGCCGCTGGTGGGACGGCTTGTATACTCTTTTTGATCAAAAATAGTTCACTAAGTACCCTATATTTATTATGCAACTTTGCTTTACATTTATATATAATGATGGTAGGGTATGAGATATATTTTTGTCTTTTGTCTTTTGTAGGTTTTGTTTCTTTTTTGCTAGTGTGAACATGCTCCTATTTCTTGCATGTCTACCATCTTAGACCTCAGTTCACATTGCCTGGTTTTTTGTCTTGTTTGCATTCTGTGCAATTTAAGGGTGTGGCATCCCCTTTGTTGAGCTGACTGGTATATATGTAGCTTACCACGGGCCTGGGTGGTCTGGATTTGGGACCCGGTCCTATTTGTCTACCCTTTTATATGCATTACTTCAACTTTGATAAACAGTAAGGTTTTAATTATAGGCAGTATAGGTACCGTCCCAATTTAGGGTCACCTTGCCGCTGGTGGGACGGCTTGTATACTTTTTTTGATCAAAAATAGTTCACTAAGTACCCTATATTTATTATGCAACTTTGCTTTACATTTATTTATAATGATGGTAGGGTATGAGATATATTTTTGTCTTTTGTCTTTTGTAGGTTTTGTTTCTTTTTTGCTAGTGTGAACATGCTCCTATTTCTTGCATGTCTACCATCTTAGACCTCAGTTCACATTGCCTGGTTTTTTGTCTTGTTTGCATTCTGTGCAATTTAAGGGTGTGGCATCCCCTTTGTTGAGCTGACTGGTATATATGTAGCTTACCACGGGCCTGGGTGGTCTGGAGTTGGGACCCGGTCCTATTTGTTTACCCTTTTATATGCATTGCTTCAACTTTGATATACAGTAAGGTTTTTAATGTAGGCAGTATAGGTACCGTCCCAATTTAGGGTCACCTTGCTGCTGGTGGGACGGCTTGTATACTTTTTTTGATCAAAAATAGTTCACTAAGTACCCTATATTTATTATGCAACTTTGCTTTACATTTATATATAATGATGGTAGGGTATGAGATATATTTTTGTCTTTTGTCTTTTGTAGGTTTTGTTTCTTTTTTGCTAGTGTGAACATGCTCCTATTTCTTGCATGTCTACCATCTTAGACCTCAGTTCACATTGCCTGTTTTTTTGTCTTGTTTGCATTCTGTGCAATTTAAGGGTGTGGCATCCCCTTTGTTGAGCTGACTGGTATATATGTAGCTTACCACGGGCCTGGGTGGTCTGGAGTTGGGACCCGGTCCTATTTGTCTACCCTTTTATATGCATTGCTTCAACTTTGATATACAGTAAGGTTTTTAATATAGGCAGTATAGGTACCGTCCCAATTTAGGGTCACCTTGCCGCTGGTGGGACGGCTTGTATACTTTTTTTGATCAAAAATAGTTCACTAAGTACCCTATATTTATTAAGCAACTTTGCTTTACATTTATATATAATGATGGTAGGGTATGAGATATATTTTTGTCTTTTGTCTTTTGTAGGTTTTGTTTCTTTTTTGCTAGTGTGAACATGCTCCTATTTCTTGCATGTCTACCATCTTAGACCTCAGTTCACATTGCCTGGTTTTTTGTCTTGTTTGCATTCTGTGCAATTTAAGGGTGTGGCATCCCCTTTGTTGAGCTGACTGGTATATATGTAGCTTACCATGGGCCTGGGTGGTCTGGAGTTGGGACCCGGTCCTATTTGTCTACCCTTTTATATGCATTGCTTCAACTTTGATATACAGTAAGGTTTTTAATATAGGCAGTATAGGTACCGTCCCAATTTAGGGTCACCTTGCCGCTGGTGGGACGGCTTGTATACTTTTTTTGATCAAAAATAGTTCACTAAGTACCCTATATTTATTATGCAACTTTGCTTTACATTTATATATAATGATGGTAGGGTATGAGATATATTTTTGTCTTTTGTCTTTTGTAGGTTTTGTTTCTTTTTTGCTAGTGTGAACATGCTCCTATTTCTTGCATGTCTACCATCTTAGACCTCAGTTCACATTGCCTGGTTTTTTGTCTTGTTTGCATTCTGTGCAATTTAAGGGTGTGGCATCCCCTTTGTTGAGCTGACTGGTATATATGTAGCTTACCACGGGCCTGGGTGGTCTGGAGTTGGGACCCGGTCCTATTTGTCTACCCTTTTATATGCATTGCTTCAACTTTGATATACAGTAAGGTTTTTAATATAGGCAGTATAGGTACCGTCCCAATTTAGGGTCACCTTGCCGCTGGTGGGACGGCTTGTATACTTTTTTTGATCAAAAATAGTTCACTAAGTACCCTATATTTATTATGCAACTTTGCTTTACATTTATATATAATGATGGTAGGGTATGAGATATATTTTTGTGTTTTGTCTTTTGTAGGTTTTGTTTCTTTTTTGCTAGTGTGAACATGCTCCTATTTCTTGCATGTCTACCATCTTAGACCTCAGTTCACATTGCCTGGTTGAATGCAAACAGATAGCAGCTCACCCTCTTTGAATCTCCTTTAGCATGCTAAAAGGAGCAGGAAAAATCAAAACATTTCAGAATTCCACCTTTCCAAGCAGAGAATTGATTGTTTGTGCAATGACATCATTCATTGATTTTAGACATTGAAAACCGTCCTGTTACTCATATAGCAGAAATGGTTGAAGGTATTAGCTGAATGCAAACAGATAGCAGCTCACCCTCTTTGAATCTTCGTAGCATGCTAAAAGGAGTTGGAAAAAGCAAAATATTTCAGATTTCCACCTTTACAAGCAGAGAATTGACTGTTTGTGCAATGACATTATTCATTGATTTTAGCCATCGAAAAAAATGCTGTTACTCATACACCAGAAATGGTTGAAGGTATTGGCTGAACGCACACAGATATCAGCTCACCCTCTTTGAATCTTCTTTACCATGCTAATAGGAACAGGAAAAAGCAAAAAAAATTCAGATTTCCACCTTTCCAAGCAGAGAAATGACTGTTTGTGCAATGTCATTATTCATTGATTTTAGCCATTGAAAAACGTCCTGTTTCTCATATACCAGAAATGGTTGAAGGCATTGGCTGAACGTAAACAGATAGCAGCTCATCCTCTTAGAATCTTCTTTAGCAAGCTAATAGGAGTAGGAAAAAGCAAAACATTTTTAGAATTCCACCTTTCCAAGCAGAGAATTGACTATTTGTGCAATGGCATTATTCATTGATTTTAGCCATTGAAAAACATGTTGTTACTCATATACCAGAAATGGTTGAATTACTTGGCTGAAGGCAAACAGATAGCAGCTCACCCTCTTTGAATCTTCTTTAGCGTGCTAAAAGTAGCAGGAAAAAGCAAAAAATTTCAGATATCCACCTTTCAAAGCAGAGAAATGACTGTTTGTGCAATGACATTATTCATTCATTTTAACCATTGAAAAACATCCTGTTACTCATATTCCAGAAATGGTTGAAGGTATTGGCTGAATGCAAACAGACAGCAACTCACCCTCTTTTAATCTTCTTTAGCACGCTAAAAGGAGCAGGAAACAGCAAAAAATTTCAGAGTTCCATCTTTCCAAGCAGAGAAATGACTGTTTGTGCAATGACATTATTCATTGATTTTAGCCATTGAAAAATGTCCTGTTACTCATACACCAGAAATGGTTGAAGGTAATGGCTGAACGCAAGCAGATAGCAGCTCACCCTCTTTGAATCTTCATTAGCATGCTAAAAGGAGCAGGAAAAAGCAAAACATTTCAGAATTCCACCTTTCAAAGCATAGAAATGACTGTTTGTGCAATGACATTATTCATTGATTTTAGTCATTGAAAAACGTCCTGTTACTCATATACCAGAAATGATTTAAGGTATTGGATGAATGCAAACAGATAGCAGCTCACCCTCTTTGAATCTTAATTAGCATGCTAAAAGGAGCAGGAAAAAGCAAAACATTTCAGAATTCCACCTTTCCAAGAAGAGAATTGATTGTTTGTGCAATGACATCATTCGTTGATTTTAGACATTGAAAACCATCCTGTTACTCAAATAGCAGAAACGGTTGAAGGTATTGGCTGAATGCAAACAGAAAGCAGCTCACCCTCTTTGAATCTTCTTAGCATGCTAAAAGGAGCAGGAAAAAGCAAAACATTTCAGAATTTCACCTTTCCAAGCAGAGAATTGACAGTTTGTGCAATGACATTATTCATTGATTTTAGCCATTGAAAAACGTGCTGTTACTCATGCACCAGAATTGGTTGAAGGTATTGGCTGAACGCAAACAGATAGCAGCTCACACTCTTTGAATCTTCTTTAGCATGCTAAAAGGAGCAGGAAATGCAAAAAAATTTTAGAATTCAATCTTTCCAAGCAGAGAAATGACTGTTTGTGCAATGACATTATTCATTGATTTTAGCCATTGAAAAATGTCCTGTTACTCATATGCCAGAAATGGTTGAAGGTATTGGCTGAACCCAAACAGTTAGCTGCTCACCCTCTTTGAATCTTCTTTAGCATGCTAAAAGGAGCAGGAAAAAGCAAAACATTTCAGAATTCCACCTTTCCAAGCAGAGAAATGACTGTTTGTGCAATGACATTTTTCATTGATTTTAGCCATTGAAAAACGTCCTGTTACTTATATACCAGAAATGGTTGAAGATATTGGCTGCACTCAAACAGATAGTAGCTCACTCTCTTTGAATCTTCTTTAGCATACTAACAGAAGCAGGAAAAGGCAAAAAATTTCAGAATTTCACCTTTCCAAGCAGAGAAATTACTGTTTGTGCAATGATATTATTCATTGATTTTAGCCTTAGAAAACCGTCCTGTTACTCATATATCAGAAAAGGTTGAAGGCATTGGCTGAACTCAAACAGATAGCAGCTCAACCTCTTTCAATCTTCTTTAGCATGCTAAAAGTAGCAGGAAAAAGCAAAAAAATTTTATAATTCCACCTTTCCAAGCAGAGAAATGACTGTTTGTGCAATGACATTATTCATTGACTTTAGCCATTGAAATCTGTGATGTTATTTATATACCAGAAATGGTTGAAGGTATTGTCTGAACACAAACACATAGCAGATCACCCTCTTTGAAGCTTCTTTAGCATGCTAAAAGGAGCAGGAAAAAGCAAAACATTTCAGAATTTCACCTTTCCAAACAGAGAATTGACTTTTTGTGCAATGACATAATTCATTCATTTTAGCCATTGAAAACTGTCCTTTTACTCATATACCAGAAATGGTTGAAGGTATTGGCTGAACGCAAACAGATAGTAGCTCATCCTCTTTGAATCTTCTTTAGCATGTTAAAAGGAGCAGGAAAAGCAAAAAATTTCAGAATTTCATCTTTCCAAGCAGAGAAATGACTGTGCAATGACATTATTCATTGGTTTTAGCCATTGAAAACTGTCTTCTTACTCATATACCAGAAATGGTTGAAGTTATTGGCTGAATGCAAACAGATAGCAGCTCTCTCTCTTTGAATCTTCTTTAGCATGCTAAAAGGAGAAGGAAAAAGCAAAACATTTTAGAATTCCACCTTTCGAAGCAGAGAATTGATTGTTTGTGCAATGACATCATTCATTGATTTTAGCCATTGAAAAACGTGCTGTTACTCATCCACCAGAAATGGTTGAAGGTATTGGCTGAAAGCAAACAGATAGCAGCTCACGCTCTTTGAATCTACTTTAGCATGCTAAAATGAGCAGGAAAAAGCAAAAAAATTTCAGAATTACACCTTTACAAGCAGAGAAATAACTGTTTGTGCAATGACATTATTCATTGATTTTAGACATTGAAAAAGGTCCTGTTACTCAAATAACAGAATTCGTTGAAGGTATTGGCTGAAAGCAAACAGATAGCAGCTTATCCTCTTTGAATCTTCTTTAGCATGGTAAAAGGAGTAGGAAAAGCAAAATATTTCAGAATTCCCCCTTTCCAAGCAGAGAAATGACTGTGCAATGACAATATTCATTGATTTTAGCCATTGAAAACTGTCTTGTTACTCATATACCAGAAATGGTTGAAGGTATTGGCTGAATGCACAGATAGCAGCTCACCCTCTTTGAATCTTATTAAGCACGCAAAAAGGAGCAGGAAAAAGCAAAAAATTTCAGAATTCCACCTTTCCAAGCAGAGAAATGACTGTTTGTGCAATGACATTATTCATTGATTTTAGCCATTGAAAATCGTACTGTTACTCATATAACAGAAATGGTTGAAGGTATTGGCTGAATGCAAACAGATAGCAGCTCACCCTCTTTGAATCTCCTTTAGCATGCTAAAAGGAGCAGGAAAAAGCAAAACATTTCAGAATTCCACCTTTCCAAGCAGAGAATTGATTGTTTGTGCAATGACATCATTCATTGATTTTAGACATTGAAAACTGTCCTGTTACTCATATAGCAGAAATGGTTGAAGGTATTGGCTGAATGCAAACAGATAGCAGCTAACCCTCTTTGAATCTTCTTAGCATGCTAAAAGGAGTAGGAAAAAGCAAAACATTTCAGAATTTCACCTTTCCCAGCAGAGAATTGACTTTTTGTGCAATGACATAATTCATTCATTTTAGCCATTGAAAACCGTCCTTTTACTCATATACCAGAAATGGTTGAAGGTATTGGCTGAAATCAAACAGATAGCAGCTCATCCTCTTTGAATCTACTTTAGCATGGTAAAAGGAGCAGGAAAAGCAAAAAAATTCAGAATTCCACCTTTCCAAGCAGAGAAATGACTGTGCAATGACATTATTCATTGATTTTAGCCATTGAAAACTGTCTTGTTACTCATACACCAGAAATGGTTGAAGGTATTGGCTGAACGCAAACAGATAGCAGCTTACGCTCTTTGAATCTACTTTAGCATGCTAAAAGGAGCAGGAAAAAGCAAAAAAAATTCAGAATTACACCTTTACAAGCAGAGAAATGACTGTTTGTGCAATGACATTATTCATTGATTTTAGACATTGAAAAAGGTCCTGTTACTCAAATACCAGAATTGGTTGAAGGTATTGGCTGAACGCAAACAGATGGCAGCTCATCCTCTTTGAATCTTCTTTAGCATGGTAAAATGAGCAGGTTAAGCAAAAAATTTCAGAATTTCACCTTTCCAAGCAGAGAAATGACTGTGCAATGACATTATTCATTGGTTTTAGCCATTGAAAACTGTCTTGTTACTCATATACCAGAAATGGTTGAAGGTATTGGCTGAATTCTCAGATAGCAGCTCACCCTCTTTGAATCTTCTTTAGCATGCTAAAAGGAGTAGGAAAAAGCAAAACATTTTTAGAAATCCACCTTTCCAAGCAGAGAAATGACTGATTGTGCAATGACATAATTCATTGATTTTAGCCATTGTACACCATCCTGTTACTCATATTCCAGAAATGGTTGAAGGTATTGGCTGAACGCAAACAGACAGCAGCTCACCCTCTTTGAATCTTATTAAGCACGCAAAAAGGAGCAGGAAAAAGCAAAACATTTCAGAATTCCACGTTTCCAAGCAGAGGAATGACTGTTTGTGCAATGACATTATTCATTGATTTTAGCCATTGAAAATCGTACTGTTACTCATATACCAGAAATGGTTGAAGGTATTGGCAGAATGCAAACAGATAGCAGCTCACCCTCTTTGAATCTCCTTTAGCATGCTAAAAGTAGCAGGAAAAAGCAAAACTTTTCAGAATTCCACCTTTCCAAACAGAGAATTGACTGTTTGTGCAATGACATTATTCATTCATTTTAGCCATTGAAAACCGTCCTGTTACTCATATACCAGAAATGGTTGAAGGTATTGGCTGAACGCAAACAGATAGCTGCTCACCCTCTTTGAATCTTCTTTAGCATGCTAAAAGGAGCAGGAAAAAGCAAAACATTTCAGAATTCCACCTTTCAAAGCCGAGAAATGACTGTTTGTGCAATGACATTATTCATTGATTTTAGTCATTGAAAAATGTCCTGTTACTCATATTCCAGAAATGGTTTAAGGTATTGGATGAATGCAAACAGATAGCAGCTCACCCTCTTTGAATATTCTTTAGCATGCTAAAAGGAGCAGGAGAAAGCAAAACATTTCAGAATTCCACCTTTCCAAGAAGAGAATTGATTGTTTGTGCAATGACATCATTCGTTGATTTTAGACATTGAAAACCATCCTGTTATTCATATAGCAGAAATGGTTGAAGGTATTGGCTTAATGCAAACAGAAAGCAGCTCACCCTCTTTGAATCTTCTTAGCATGCTAAAAGGAGCAGGAAAAAGCAAAACATTTCAGAATTTCACCTTTCCAAGCAGAGAATTGACTGTTTGTGCAATGACATTATTCATTGATTTTAGCCATTGAAAAACGTGCTGTTACTCATGCACCAGAAATTGTTGAAGGTATTGGCTGAACCCAAACAGTTAGCAGCTCACCCTCTTTGAATCTTCTTTAGCATGCTAAAAGGAGCAGGAAAAAGCAAAAAATTTCAGAATTCCACCTTTCCAAGCAGAGAAATGACTATTTGTGCAATGACATTTTTCATTGATTTTAGCCATTGAAAAACGTCCTGTTACTCATTTACCAGAAATGGTTGAAGATATTGGCTGAACGCAAACAGATAGTAGCTCACTCTCTTTGAATCTTCTTTAGCATGCTAATAGAAGCAGGAAAAGGCAAAAAATTTCAGAATTTCACCTTTCCAAGCAGAGAAATTACTGTTTGTGCAATGATATTATTCATTGATTTTAGCCTTAGAAAACCGTCCTGTTACTCATATACCAGAAAAGGTTGATGGCATTGGCAGAACTCAAACAGATAGCAGCTCAACCTCTTTGAATCTTCTTTAGCATGCTAAAAGCAGCAGGAAAAAGCAAAAAAATTTTAGAATTCCACCTTTCCAAGCAGAGAAATGACTGTTTGTGCAATGACATTATTCATTGACTTAAGACATTAAAAACGGTCCTGTTACTTATATACCAGAAATAGTTGAAGGTATTGTCTGAACACAAACATATAGCAGCTCACCCTCTTTGAATCTTCTTTAGCATGCTAAAAGGAGCAGGAAAAAGCAAAACATTTCAGAATTTCACCTTTCCAAACAGAGAATTGACTTTTTGTGCAATGACATAATTCATTCATTTTAGCCATTGAAAACCGTCCTTTTACTCATATACCAGAAATGGTTGAAGGTATTGGCTGAACGCAAACAGATAGCAGCTCATCCTCTTTGAATCTTCTTTAGCATGTTAAAAGGAGCAGGAAAAGCAAAAAATTTCAGAATTCCACCTTTCCAAGCAGAGAAATGACTGTGCAATGACATTATTCATTGGTTTTAGCCATTGAAAACTGTCTTGTTACTCATATACCAGAAATGGTTGAAGGTATTGGCTGAATGCAAACAGATAGCAGCTCACCCTCTTTGAATCTTCTTTAGCATGCTAAAAGGAGCAGGAAAAAGCAAAACATTTTAGAATTCCACCTTTCGAAGCAGAGAATTGATTGTTTGTGCAATGACATCATTCATTGATTTTAGCCATTGAAAAACGTGCTGTTACTCATCCACAAGAAATGGTTGAAGGTATTGGCTGAATGCAAACAGATAGCAGCTCACGCTCTTTGAATCTACTTTAGCATGCTAAAAGGAGCAGGAAAAATCAAAAAAAATTCAGAATTACACCTTTCCAAGCAGAGAAATTAGTGTTTGTGCAATGACATTATTCATTGATTTTAGACATTGAAAAAGGTCCTGTTACTCAAATAACAGAATTGGTTGAAGGTATTGGCTGAACGCAAACAGATAGCAGCTCATCCTCTTTGAATCTTCTTTAGCATGCTAAAAGGAGCAGGAAAAAGCAAAAAAATGTCAGAATTACACCTTTACAAGCAGAGAAATGACTGTTTGTGCAATGACATTATTCATTGATTTTAGACATTGAAAAAGGTACTGTTACTCAAATACCAGAATTGGTTGAAGGTATTGGCTGAACGCAAACAGATAGCAGCTCATCCTCTTTGAATCTTCTTTAGCATGCTAAAAGGAGCAGGAAAAGCAAAAAATTTCAGAATTTCACCTTTCCAAGCAGAGAAATGAATGTGCAATGACATTATTCATTGATTTTAGCCATTGTACACCATCCTGTTACTCATATTCCAGAAAGGGTTGAAGGTATTGGCTGAACGCAAACAGACAGCAGCTCACCCTCTTTGAATCTTATTAAGCACGCAAAAAGGAGCAGGAAAAAGCAAAAAATTTCAGAATTCCACCTTTTCAAGCAGAGAAATGACTGTTTGTGCAATGACATTATTCATTGATTTTAGCCATTGAAAATCGTACTGTTACTCATATACCAGAAATGGTTGAAGGTATTGGCAGAATGCAAACAGATAACAGCTCACCCTCTTTGAATCTCCTTTAGCATGCTAAAAGGAGCAGGAAAAAGCAAAACATTTCAGAATTACACCTTTCCAAGCAGAGAATTGAATGTTTGTGCAATGACATCATTCATTGATTTTAGACATTGAAAACCGTCCTGTTACTCATATAGCAGAAATGGTTGAAGGTATTGGCTGAATGCAAACAGATAGCAGTTCACCCTCTTTGAATCTTCTTAGCAAGCTAAAAGGAGTAGGAAAAAGCAAAACATTTCAGATTTCCACCTTTCCAAGCAGAGAATTGACTGTTTGTGCAATGACATTATTCATTGATTTTAGCCATCGAAAAACATGCTGTTACTCATACACCAGAAATGGTTGAAGGTATTGGCTGATCGCACACAGATATCAGCTCACCTTTTTTGAATCTTCTTTAGCATGCTAATAGGAGTAGAAAAAAGCAAAAAAAATTCAGATTTCCACCTTTCCAAGCAGAGAAATGACTGTTTGTGCAATGACATTATTCATTGATTTTAGCCATTGAAAAAAGTCCTGTTTCTCATATACCAGGAATGGTTGAAGGTATTGGCTGAACGCAAACAGATAGCAGCTCATCCTCCTTGAATCTTCTTTAGCATGTTAAAAGGAGCAGGAAAATCAAAAAATTTCAGAATTCCACCTTTCCAAGCAGAGAAATGACTGTGCAATGACATTTTTCATTGATTTTAGCCATTTTACACCATCCTGTTACTCATATTCCAGAAAGGGTTGAAGGTATTGGCTGAATTCACAGATAGCAGCTCACCCTCTTTGAATCTTCTTTAGCATGCTAAAAGGAGTAGGAAAAAGCAAAACATTTTTAGATTTCCACCTTTCCAAGCAGAGAAATGACTGATTGTGCAATGACATAATTCATTGATTTTAGCCATTGTAAACCATCCTGTTACTCATATTCCAGAAAAGGTTGAAGGTATTGGCTGAACGCAAACAGACAGCAGCTCACACTCTTTGAATCTTATTAAGCACGCAAAAAGGAGCAGGAAAAAGCAAAAAATTTCAGAATTCCACCTTTCCAAGCAGAGAAATGACTGTTTGTGCAATGACATTATTCATTGATTTTAGCAATTGAAAAACGTCCTGTTACTCATATACCAGAAATGGTTGAAGGTATTGGCTGAATGCAAACAGATAGCAGCTCACCCTCTTTGAATCTCCTTTAGCATGCTAAAAGGAGCAAGAAAAAGCAAAACATTACAGAATTAGACCTTTCCGAGCAGAGAATTGATTGTTTGTGCAATGACATCATTCATTGATTTTAGACATTGAAAACCGTCCTGTTACTCATATAGCAGAAATGGTTGAAGGTATTGGCTGAATGCAAACAGATAGCAACTCACGCTCTTTGAGTATTCTTAGCATGCTAAAAGGAGTAGGAAAAAGAAAAACATTTTAGAATTAAACCTTTCCAAGCAGAGAATTGATTGTTTGTGCAATGACAACATTCATTGATTTTAGCCATTGAAAAACGTGCTGTTACTCAAATAACAGAATTGGTTGAAGGTATTGGCTGAACGCAAACAGATAGCAGCTTATCCTCTTTGAATCTTCTTTAGCATGGTGAAATGAGTAGGAAAAGCAAAAAAATTTCAGAATTCCACCTTTCAAAACGGAGAAATGACTGTGCAATGACATTATTCATTGATTTTAGCCATTGAAAACTGTCTTGTTACTCATATACCATAAATGGTTGAAGGTATTGGCTGAATGCACAGATAGCAGCTCACACTCTTTGAATCTTCTTTAGCATGCTAAAAGGAGTAGGAAAAAGCAAAACATTTTTAGAATTCCACCTTTCCAAGCGGAGAAATGACTCATTGTGCAATGACATACTTCATTGATTTTAGCCATTGTAAACCATCCTGTTACTCATATTCCAGAAAGGGTTGAAGGTATTGGCTGAACGCAAACAGACAGCAGCTCAGCCTCTTTGAATCTTATTAAGCACGCAAAAAGGAGCAGGAAAAAGCAAAAATTTCAGAATTCCACCTTTTCAAGCAGAGAAATGACTGTTTGTGCAATGACATTATTCATTGATTTTAGCCATTGAAAATCGTACTGTTACTCATATACCAGAAATGGTTGAAGGTATTGGCTGAATGCAAACAGATAGCAGCTCATCCTCTTTGAATCTCCTTTAGCATGGTAAAAGGAGCAGGAAAAAGCAAAACATTTCAGAATTCCACCTTTCCAAGCAGAGAATTGATTGTTTGTGCAATGACATCATTCATTGATTTTAGACATTGAAAACCATCCTGTTACTCATATAGCAGAAATGGTTGAAGGTATTGGCTGAACGCAAACAGATAGCAGCTCACCCTCTTTGAATCTTCTTAGCTAAAAGGAGTAGGAAAAAGCAAAACATTTCAGATTTCCACCTTTCCAAGCAGAGAATTGACTGTTTGTGCAATGACATTATTCATTGATTTTAGCCATCGAAAAACATGCTTTTACTCATACACCAGAAATGGTTGAAGGTATTGGCTGAAAGCACACAGATATCAGCTCACCCTCTTTAAATCTTCTTTAGCATGCTAATAGGAGCAGGAAAAAGCAAAAAAAATTCAGATTTCCACCTTTCCAAGCAGAGAAATGACTGTTTGTGCAATGACATTATTCATTGATTTTAGCAATTGAAAAACGTCCTGTTTCTCATATACCAGAAATGGTTGAAGGTATTGGCTGAACGTAAACAGATAGCAGCTCACCCTCTTTGAATCTTCTTTAGCATGCTAAAAGGAGTAGGAAAAAGCAAAACATTTTTAGAATTCCACCTTTCCAAGCAGAGTAATGACTGTTTGTGCAATGACATTATTCACTCAGTTTAGCCATTGAAAACCGTCCTGTTACTCATATACCAGAAATCGTTAAAGTTATTGGCTGAACACAAAAAGATAGCAGCTCACCCTCTTTGAATCTTCTTTAGCATGCTAAAAGGAGCATGAAAAAGCAAAAAAATTCATAATTCCACCTTTCCAAGCAGAGAAATGACTGTGCAATGTCATTCATTGATTTCAGACATTGAAAACCGTCCTGTTGATCATATACCAGAAATGGTTTGAGGTATTGGCTGAATGCAAACAGATATCAACTCACCCTCTTTGAATATTTTTTAGCATGCTAAAAGGAGTAGGAAAAAGCAAAACATTTTTAGAATTCCACCTTTCCAAGCAGAGAAATGACTGATTGAGCAATGACATAATTCATTGATTTTAGCCATTGTAAACCATCCTGTTTCTCATATTCCAGAAAGGGTTGAAGGTATTGGCTGAACGCAAACAGACAGCAGCTCACCCTCTTTGAATCTTATTAAGCACGCAAAAAGGAGCAGGAAAAAGCAAAAAATTTCAGAATTCCACCTTTCCAAGCAGAGAAATGACTTTTTGTGCAATGACATAATTCATTCATTTTAGCCATTGAAAACCATCCTTTTACTCATATACCAGAAATGGTTGAAGGTATTGGCTGAACGCAAACAGATAGCAGCTCGTCCTCTTTGAATCTTCTTTAGCATGGTAAAAGGAGCAGGAAAAGCAAAAAATTTCAGAATTTCACCTTTACAAGCAGAGAAATGACTGTGCTATGACATTATTCATTGGTTTTAGCCATTGAAAACTGTCTTGTTACTCATATACCAGAAATTCTTGAAGGTATTGGCTAAATTCACAGATAGCAGCTCACCCTCTATGAATCTTATTAAGCACGCAAAAAGGAGCAGCCATTGTACACCATCCTGTTACTCATATTCCAGAATGGGTTGAAGGTATTCATTGATTTTAGCCATTGAAAATCGTACTGTTACTCATATACCAGAAATGGTTGAAGGTATTGGCTGAATGCAAACAGATAGCAGCTCACCCTCTTTGAATCTCCTTTAGCATGTTAAAAGGAGCAGGAAAAAGCAAAACATTTCAGAATTCCACCTTTCCAAGCAGAGAATTGATTGTTTGTGCAATGACATCATTCATTGATTTTAGACATTGAAAACCATCCTGTTACTCATATAGCAGAAATGGTGGAAGGTATTGGCTGAACGCACACAGATATCAGCTCACCCTTTTTTGAATCTTCTTTAGCATGCTAATAGGAGTAGGAAAAAGCAAAAAAAATTCAGATTTCCACCTTTCCAAGCAGAGAAATGACTGTTTGTGCAATGACATTATTCATTGATTTTAGCCATTGAAAAAAGTCCTGTTTCTCATATACCAGAAATGGTTGAAGGTATTGGCTGAACGCACACAGATATCAGCTCACCCTCTTTGAATCTTCTTTAGCATGCTAATAGGAGCAGGAAAAAGCAAAAAAATTTCAGATTTCCACCTTTCCAAGCAGAGAAATGACTGTTTGTGCAATGAAATTATTCATTGATTTTAGCCATTGAAAAATGTCCTGTTTCTCATATACCAGAAATTGTTGAAGGTATTGGTTGAACGTAAACAGATAGCAGCTCACCCTCTTTGAATCTTCTTTAGCACGCAAAAAGGAGCAGGAAAAAGCAAAAATTTTCAGAATTCCACTTTTCCAAGCAGAGGTATGACTGTTTTTGCAATGACATTATTCATTGATTTTAGCCATTGAAAACCGTCTTGTTAATCATATACCAGAATTGGTTGAAGGTATTGGCTGAACGCAAACAGATAGCAGCTCATCCTCCTTGAATCTTCTTTAGCATGTTAAAAGGAGCAGGAAAATCAAAAAATTTCAGAATTCCACCTTTCCAGGCAGAGAAATGAATGTGCAATGACATTTTTCATTGATTTTAGCCATTGTACACCATCCTGTTACTCATATTCCAGAAAGGGTTGAAGGTATTGGCTGAATTCACAGATAGCAGCTCACCCTCTTTGAATCTTCTTTAGCATGCTAAAAGGAGTAGGAAAAAGCAAAACATTTTTAGATTTCCACCTTTCCAAGCAGAGAAATGACTGATTGTGCAATGACATAATTCATTGATTTTAGCCATTGTACACCATCCTGTTACTCATATTCCAGAAAAGGTTGAAGGTATTGGCTGAACGTAAACAGACAGCAGCTCACACTCTTTGAATCTTATTAAGCACGCAAAAAGGAGCAGGAAAAAGCAAAAAATTTCAGAATTCCACCTTTCCAAGCAGAGAAATGACTGTTTGTGCAATGACATTATTCATTGATTTTAGCCATTGAAAAACGTCCTGTTACTCATATACCAGAAATGGTTGAAGGTATTGGCTGAATGCAAACAGATAGCAGCTCACCCTCTTTGAATCTCCTTTAGCATGCTAAAAGGAGTAGGAAAAAGCAAAACATTTTAGAATTAAACCTTTCCAAGCAGAGAATTGATTGTTTGTGCAATGACGTCATTCATTGATTTTAGCCATTGAAAAACGTGCTGTTACTCATACACCAGAAATGGTTGAAGGTATTGGGTGAACGAAAACAGATAGCAGCTCACGCTCTTTGAATCAACTTTACCATGCTAAAAGGAGCAGGAAAAAGCAAAAAAATTTCAGAATTACACCTTTCCAAGCAGAGAAATGACTGTGCAATGACATTATTCATTGATTTTAGCCATTGAAAACTGTCTTGTTACTCATATACCAGAAATGGTTGAAGGTATTGGCTGAATGCACAGATAGCAGCTCACACTCTTTGAATCTTCTTTAGCATGCTAAAAGGAGTAGGAAAAAGAAAAACATTTTTAGAATTCCACCTTTCCAAGCAGAGAAATGACTGATTGTGCAATGACATCATTCATTGATTTTAGACATTGAAAACCATCCTGTTACTCATATAGCAGAAATGGTTGAAGGTATTGGCTGAATGCAAACAGATAGCAGCTCACCCTCTTTGAATCTTCTTAGCATGCTAAAACTAGTAGGAAAAAGCAAAACATTTCAGATTTCCACATTTCCAAGCAGAGAATTGACTGTTTGTGCAATGACATTATTCATTGATTTTAGCCATCGAAAAACATGCTGTTACTCATACACCAGAAATGGTTGAAGGTATTGGCTGAACGCACACAGATATCAGCTCACCTTCTTTAATCTTCTTTAGCATGCTAATAGGAGCAGGAAAAAGCAAAAAAAATTCAGATTTCCACCTTTCCAAGCAGAGAAATGACTGTTTGTGCAATGACATTATTCATTGATTTTAGCCATTGAAAAACGTCCTGTTTCTCATATACCAGAAATGGTTGAAGGTATTGGCTGAAATCAAACAGATAGCAGCTCATCCTCTTTGAATCTTCTTTAGCATGGTAAAAGGAGCAGG
The DNA here is from genome assembly GCF_046119375.1 of Phyllobates terribilis. Taxonomy (NCBI): domain Eukaryota; kingdom Metazoa; phylum Chordata; class Amphibia; order Anura; family Dendrobatidae; genus Phyllobates; species Phyllobates terribilis. The sequence goes on along the minus strand of NW_027362771.1, from coordinate 4,135,147 downwards.
AAAAGCAAAAAATTTCAGAATTCCACCTTTCCAAGCAGAGAAATGACTGTGCAATGACATTATTCATTGATTTTAGCCATTGAAAACTGTCTTGTTACTCATACACCAGAAATGGTTGAAGGTATTGGCTGAACGCAAACAGATAGCGGCTTACGCTCTTTGAATCTACTTTAGCATGCTAAAAGGAGCAGGAAAAAGCAAAAAAATTTCAGAACTACACCTTTACAAGCAGAGAAATGACTGTTTGTGCAATGACATTATTCATTGATTTTAGACATTGAAAAAGGTCCTGTTACTCAAATACCAGAATTGGTTGAAGGTATTGGCTGAACGCAAACAGATAGCAGCTCATCCTCTCTGAATCTTCTTTAGCATGGTAAAAGGAGCAGGAAAAGCAAAAAATTCCAGAATTTCACCTTTCCAAGCAGAGAAATGACTGTGCAATAACATTATTCATTGGTTTTAGCCATTGAAAACTGTCTTGTTACTCATATACCAGAAATGGTTGAAGGTATTGGCTGAATTCACAGATAGCAGCTCACCCTCTTTGAATCTTCTTTAGCATGCTAAAAGGAGTAGGAAAAAGCAAAACATTTTTAGAATTCCACCTTTCCAAGCAGAGAAGTGACTGAGTGTGCTATGACATAATTCATTGATTTTAGCCGTTGCACACCATCCTGTTACTCATATTCTAGAGAGGGTTGAAGGTATTGGCTGAACGCAAACAGACAGCAGCTCACCCTCTTTGAATCTTATTAAGCACGCAAAAAGGAGCAGGAAAAGGCAAAAAATTTCAGATTTCCACCTTTCCAAGCAGAGAAATGACTGTGCAATGACATAATTCATTGATTTCAGCAATCGAAAAACATGCTGTTACTCATACACCAGAAATGGTTGAAGATATTGGCTGAACGCACACAGATATCAGCTCACCCTCTTTGAATCTTCTTTAGCATGCTAATAGGAGCAGGAAAAAGCAAAAAAAATTCAGATTTCCACTTTCCAAGCAGAGAAATGACTGTTTGTGCAATGACATTATTCATTGATTTTAGCCATTGAAAACCCTCCTGTTAATCATATACCAGAATTGGTTGAAGGTATTGGCTGAATGCAAACAGATAGCAGCTCATCCTCTTTGAATCTTCTTAGCATGGTAAAAGGAGCAGGAAAAGCAAAAAATTTCAGAATTCCACCTTTCCAAGCAGAGAAATGACTGTGCAATGACATTATTCATTGATTTTAGCCATTGAAAACTGTCTTGTTACTCATATACCAGAAATGGTTGAAGGTATTGGCTGAATGCAAAGATAGCAGCTCAGCCTCTTTGAATCTTCTTTAGCATGCTAAAAGGAGTAGGAAAAAGCAAAACATTTTTAGAATTCCACCTTTCCAAGCAGAGAAATGCCTGTTTGTGCAATGACATTATTCATTGATTTTAGCCATTGAAAAATGTCCTGTTACTCATATACCAGAAATAGTTGAAGGTATTGGCTGAACCCAAACAGTTAGCAGCTCACCCTCTTTGAATCTTCTTTAGCATACTAAAAGGAGCAGGAAAAAGCAAAACATTTCAGAATTCCACCTTTCCAAGCATTGAAATGACTGTTTGTGCAATGACATTATTCATTGATTTTAGCCATTGAAAATCGTACTGTTACTCATATACCAGAAATGGTTGAAGGTATTGGCTGACTGCAAACACATAGAAGCTCATCCTCTTTGAATCTCCTTCAGCATTCTAAAAGGAGCAGGAAAAAGCAAAACATTTCAGAATTCCACCTTTCCAAGCAGAGTATTGATTGTTTGTGCAATGACATCATTCATTGATTTTAGACATTGAAAACCGTCCTGTTACTAATATAGCAGAAATGGTTGAAGGTATTGGCTGAATGCAAACAGATATCAGCTCACCCTCTTTGAATCTTCTTTAGCATGCTAATAGGAGCAGGAAAAAGCAAAAAAAAATCAGATTTCCACCTTTCCAAGCAGAGAAATGACTGTTTGTGCAATGACATTATTCATTGATTTTAGCCATTGAAAAATGTCCTGTTTCTCATATACCAGAAATGGTTGAAGGTATTGGCTGAACGTAAACAGGTAGAAGCTCACCCTCTTTGAATCTTCTTTAGCATGCTAAAAGGAGTAGGAAAAAGCAAAACATTTTTAGAATTCCACCTTTCCAAGCAGAGAAATGACTGTTTGGGCAATGACATTATTTATTGATTTTAGCCATTGAAAAACGTCCTGTTTCTCATATACCAGAAATGTTTGAAGGTATTGGCTGAACGTAAACAGATAGCAGCTCACCCTCTTTGAATCTTCTTTAGCATGCTAAACGGAGTAGGAAAAAGCAAAACATTTTTAGAATTCCACCTTTCCAAGCAGAGTAATGACTGTTTGTGCAATGACATAATTCATAGATATTAGCCATTGAAAAACGTGTTGTTACTCAAATACCAGAAATGGTTGAATTACTTGGCTGAACGCAAACAGATAGCAGCTCATCCTCTTTGAATCTTCTTTAGCATGCTAAAAGTAGCAGGAAAAAGCAAAAAATTTCAGATTTCCACCTTTCAAAGCAGAGAAATGACAGTTTGTGCAATGACATTATTCATTCATTTTAGCCATTGAAAAACATCCTGTTACTCATATTCCAGAAACGGTTGAAGGTATTGGCTGAACGCAAACAGACAGCAACTCACCCTCTTTTAAACTTCTTTAGCATGCTAAATGGAGCAGGAAACAGCAAAAAATTTCACATTTCCACCTTTCAAAGCAGAGAAATAACTGTTTGTGCAATGACATTATTCATTGATTTTAGTCATTGAAAAACGTACTGTAACTCATATACCAGAAATGATTTAAGGTATTGGATGAATGCAAACAGATAGCAGCTCACCCTCTTTGAATCTTCATTAGCATGCTAAAAGTAGCAGGAAAAAGCAAAACATTTCAGAATTCCACCTTTCCAAGCAGAGAATTGACTGTTTGTGCAATGACATTATTCATACATTTTAGCCATTGAAAACCGTCCTGTTACTCATATACGAGAAATGGTTGAAGGTATTGGCTGAACGCAAACAGATAGCAGCTCACCCTCTTTGAATCTCCTTTAGCATGCTAAAAGGAGCAGGAAAAAGCAAAACATTTCAAAATTCCACCTTTCAAAGCAGAGAAATGACTGTTTGTGCAATGACATTATTCATTGATTTTAGTCATTGAAAAATGTCCTGTTACTCATATACCATAAATGGTTTAAGGTATTGGATGAATGCAAACAGATAGCAGCTCACCCTCTTTGAATATTCTTTAGCATGCTAAAACGAGCAGGAAAAAGCAAAACATTTCAGAATTCCACCTTTCCAAGAAGAGAATTGATTGTTTGTGCAATGACATCATTCGTTGATTTTAGATATTGAAAACCATCGTGTTACTCATATAGCAGAAATGGTTGAAGGTATTGGCTGAATGCAAACAGAAAGCAGCTCACCCTCTTTGAATGTTCTTAGCATGCTAAAAGGAGTAGGAATAAACAAAACATTTTTAGAATTCCACCTTTCCAAGCAGAGATATGACTGTTTGTGCAATGACATTATTCATTGATTTTAGCCATTGAAAACCGTCCTGTTACTCATACACCAGAAATGGTTGAAGGTATTGGCTGAATGCAACCAGATAGCATCTCACCCTCTTTGAAACTTCTTTAGCATGCTAAAAGGAGCAGGAAATGCAAAAAATTTTTAGAATTCCACCTTTCCAAGCAGAGAAATGCCTGTTTGTGCAATGACATTATTCATTGATTTTAGCCATTGAAAAATGTCCTGTTACTCATATACCAGAAATAGTTGAAGGTATTGGCTGAACCCAAACAGTTAGCAGCTCACCCTCTTTGAATCTTCTTTAGCATACTAAAAGGAGCAGGAAAAAGCAAAACATTTCAGAATTTCACCTTTCCAAGCAGAGAAATGACTGTTTGTGCAATGACATTTTTCATTGGTTTAGCCATTGAAAAACGTCCTGTTACTCATATACCAGAAATGTTTGAAGATATTGGCTGAACGCAAACAGATAGTAGCTCAATCTCTGTGAATCTTCTTTAGCATGCTAATAGAAGCAGGAAAAGGCAAAAAATTTCAGAATTTCACGTTTCCAAGCTGAGAAATTACTGTTTGTGCAATCACATTATTCATTGATTTTAGCCATTGAAAACTGTCTTGTTACTCATACACCAGAAATGCTTGAAGGTATTGGCTGAACGCAAACAGATAGCAGCTTACGCTCTTTGAATCTACTTTAGCATGCTAAAAGGAGCAGGAAAAAGCAAAAAAATTTCAGAATTACACCTTTCCAAGCAGAGAAATGACTGTTTGTGCAATGACATTATTCATTGATTTTAGACATTGAAAAGGTCCTGTTACTCAAATACCAGAATTGGTTGAAGTTATTGGCTGAAAGCAAACAGATAGCAGCTCATCCTCTTTGAAGCTTCTTTAGCATGGTAAAAGGAGCAGGAGAAGCAAAAAATTTCAGAATTCCACCTTTCCAAGCAGAGAAATGACTGTGCAATGACATTATTCATTGGTTTTAGCCATTGAAAACTGTCTTGTTACTCATATACCAGAAATGGTTGAAGGTATTGGCTGACTGCAAACAGATAGCAGCTCACCCTCTTTGAATCTTCTTTAGCATGCTAAAAGGAGCAGGAAAAAGCAAAACATTTTAGAATTCCACCTTTCCAAGCAGAGAATTGATTGTTTGTGCAATGACATCATTCATTGATTTTAGCCATCGAAAAACGTGCTGTTACTCATACACCAGAAATGGTTGAAGGTATTGGCTGAACTCAAACAGATAGCAGCTCACGCTCTTTGAATCTACTTTAGCATGCTAAAAGGAGCAGGGAAAAGCAAAAAAATTTCAGAATTACACCTTTCCAAGCAGAGAAATGACTGTTTGTGCAATGACATTATTCATTGATTTTAGACATTGAAAAAGGTCCTGTTACTCAAATAACAGAATTGGTTGAAGGTATTGGCTGAACGCAAACAGATAGCAGCTCATCCTCTTTGAATCTTCTTTAGCATGGTAAAAGCAGTAGGAAAAGCAAAAAAATTCAGAATTCCACCTTTCCAAGCAGAGAAATTACTGTGCAATGACATTATTCATTGATTTTAGCCTTTGAAAACTGTCTTGTTACTCATATACCAGAAATGGTTGAAGGTATTGGCTGAATGCACAGATAGCAGCTCACCCTCTTTGAATCTTTTTTAGCATGCTAAAAGGAGTAGGAAAAAGCAAAACATTTTTAGAGTTCCACCTTTCCGATCAGAGAAATGACTGATTGTGCAATGACATAATTCATTGATTTTAGCCATTGTAAACCATCCTGTCACTCATATTCCAGAAAGGGTTGAAGGTACTGGCTGAACGCAAACAGACAGCAGCTCACACTCTTTGAATCTTATTAAGCACGCAAAAAGGAGCAGGAAAAAGCAAAAAAATTCAGAATTCCACCTTTGCAAGCAGAGAAATGACTGTTTGTGCAATGACATTATTCATTGATTTTAGCCATTGAAAATCGTACTGTTACTCATATACCAGAAATGGTTGAAGGTATTTCCTGAATGCAAACAGATAGTAGCTCACCCTCTTTGAATCTCCTTTAGCATGCTAAAAGGAGCAGGAAAAAGCAAAACATTTCAGAATTCCACCTTTCCAAGCAGAGAATTGATTGTGCAATGACACCATTCATTGATTTTAGACATTGAAAACCATCCTGTTACTCATATAGCAGAAATGGTTGAAGGTATTGGCTGAATGCAAACAGATAGCAGCTCACCCTCTTTGAATCTTCTTAGCATGCTAATAGGAGCAGGAAAAAGCAAAAAAAAATCAGATTTCCACCTTTCCAAGCAGAGAAATGACTGTTTGTGCAATGACATTATTCATTGATTTTAGCCATTGAAAAACGTCCTGTTTCTCATATACCAGAAATGGTTGAAGGTATTGGCTGAATGTAAACAAATAGCAGCTCACCCTCTTTTAATCTTCTTTAGCATGCTAAAAGGAGTAGGAAAAAGCAAAACATTTTTCGAATTCCACCTTTCCAAGCAGAGTAATGACTGTTTGTGCAATTACATTATTCATTCAGTTTAGCCATTGAAAACCATCCTGTAACTCATATTCGAGAAATAGATGAAGGTATTGGCTGAACGCAAGCAGGCAGCAACTCACCCTCTTTGAATCTTCTTTAGTACGCAAAAAGGAGCAGGAAAAAGCAAAAAATTTCAGAATTCCACTTTTCCAAGCAGAGGTATGACTGTTTGTGCAATGTCATTATTCATTTGATTTTAGCAATTGAAAACCATCCTGTAACTCATATTCAAGAAATAGATGAAGGTATTGGCTGAAGGCAAACAGACAGCAGCTCACCCTCTTTGAATCTTATTAAGCACGCAAAAAGTAGCAGGAAAAAGCAAAAAAATTCAGAATTCCACCTTTCCAAACAGAGAAATGACTGTTTGTGCAATGACATTATTCATTGATTTTAGCCATTGAAAATCGTACTGTTAATCATATACCAGAAATGGTTGAAGGTATTGGCTGAATGCAAACAGATAGCAGCTCACCCTCTTTGAATCTCCTTTACCATGCTAAAAGGAGCAGGAAAAAGCAAAACATTTCAGAATTCCACGTTTCCAAGCAGAAAATTGATTGTTTTTGCAATGACATCATTCATTGATTTTAGACATTGAAAACCGTCCTGTTACTCATATAGCAGAAATGGTTGAAGGTATTGGCTGAATGCAAACAGATAGCAGCTCACCCTCTTTGAATCTTCTTAGCATGCTAAAAGAAGTAGGAAAAAGCAAAACATTTCAGATTTCCACCTTTCCAAGCAGAGAAATGACTGTTTGTGCAATGACATTATTCATTGATTTTAGTCAATGAAAAATGACCAGTTACTCATATACCAGAAATGGTTTAAGGTATTGGATGAATGCAAACAGATAGCAGCTCACCCTCTTTGAATATTCTTTAGCATGCTAAAATGAGCAGGAAAAGCAAAACATTTCAGAATTCCATCTTTCCAAGAAGAGAATTGATTGTTTGTGCAATGACATTATTCATTGATTTTAGCCATTGAAAAATGTCCTGTTACTCATATACCAGAAATGGTGGAAGGTATTGGCTGAACCCAAACAGTTTGCAGCTCACCCTCTTTGAATCTTCTTTAGCATACTAATAGGAGCAGGAAAAAGCAAAAAATTTCAGAATTTCACCTTTCCAAGCAGAGAAATGACTGTTTGTGCAATGATATTTTTCATTGATTTTAGCCATTGAAAAACGTCCTGTTACTCATATACCAGAAATGGTTGAAGATATTGGCTGAACGCAAACAGATAGTAGCGCACTCCCTTTGAATCTTCTTTAGCATGCTAATAGAAGCAGGAAAAGGCAAAAAAATTCAGTAATTGACCTTTCCAAGCAGAGAAATTACTTTTTGTGCAATGATATTATTCATTGATTTTAGCCTTAGAAAACAGTCATGTTACTCATATACCAGAAAAGGTTGAAGGCATTGGCTGAACTCAAACAGGTAGCAGAACAACCTCTTTGAATCTTCTTTAGCATGCTAAAAGCAGCAGGAAAAAGCAAAAAAATTTTAGAATTCCACCTTTCCAAGCAGAGAAATGACTGTTTGTGCAATGACATTATTCATTGACTTTAGCCATTGAAAACTGTCCTGTTACTTATATACCAGAAATGGTTGAAGGTATTGGCTGAACACAAACACATAGCAGCTCATCCTCTTTGAAGCTTCTTTAGCATGCTAAAAGGAGCAGGAAAAAGCAAAACATTTCAGAATTTCACCTTTCCAAGCAGAGAATTGACTTTTTGTGCAATGACATAATTCATTCATTTTAGCCATTGAAATCCGTCCATTTACTCATATACCAGAAATGGTTGAAGGTATTGGCTGAAATCAAACAGATAGCAGCTCATCCTCTTTGAATCTTCTTTAGCATGGTAAAAGGAGCAGGAAAAGCAAAAAAATTCAGAATTCCACCTTTCCAAGCAGAGAAATGACTGTGCAATGACATTATTCATTGATTTTAACCATTGAAAACTGTCTTGTTACTCATACACCCGAAATGGTTGAAGGTATTGGCTGAACGCAAACAGATAGCAGCTTATGCTCTTTGAATCTACTTTAGCATTCTAAAAGGAGCAGGAAAAAGCATAAAAATTTCAGAATTACACCTTTATAAGCCGAGAAATGACTGTTTGTGCAATGACATTATTCATTGATTTTAGACATTGAAAAAGGTCCTGTTACTCAAATTCCAGAATTGGTTGAAGGTATTGGCTGAACGCAAACAGATAGCAGCTCATCCTCTCTGAATCTTCTTTAGCATGGCAAAATGAGCAGGAAAAGAAAAAATTTCAGAATTTCACCTTTCCAAGCAGAGAAATGACTGTGCAATGACATTATTCATTGGTTTTAGCCATTGAAAACTGTCTTGTTACTCATATACCAGAAATGGTTGAAGGTATTGGCTGAATTCACAGATAGCAGCTCACCCTCTTTGAATCTTCTTTAGCATGCTAAAAGGAGTAGGAAAAAGCAAAACATTTTTAGAATTCCACCTTTCCAAGCAGAGAAGTGACTGAGTGTGCTATGACATAATTCATTGATTTTAGCCGTTGCACACCATCCTGTTACTCATATTCTAGAGAGGGTTGAAGGTATTGGCTGAACGCAAACAGACAGCAGCTCACCCTCTTTGAATCTTATTAAGCACGCAAAAAGGAGCAGGAAAAGGCAAAAAATTTCAGAATTCCACCTTTCCAAGCAGAAAAATGACTGTTTGTGCAATGACATTATTCATTGATTTTAGCCATTGAAGATCGTACTGTTACTCATATACCGGAAATGGTTGAAGGTATTGGCTGAATGCAAACAGATAGCAGCTCACCCTCTTTGAATCTCCTTTAGCATGCTAAAAGGAGCAGGAAAAAGCAAAACTTTTCAGAATTCCACCTTTCCAAGCAAACAATTGATTGTTTGTGCAATGATATCATTCATTGATTTTAGACATTGAAAACCGTACTGTTACTCATATAGCAGAAATGGTTGAAGGTATTGGCTGAATGCAAACTGATAGCAGCTTACCCTCTTTGAATCTTCTTAGCATGCTAAAAGGAGTAGGAAAAAGCAAAACATTTCAGATTTCCACCTTTCCAAGCAGAGAAATGACTGTGCAATGACATAATTCATTGATTTTAGCAATCGAAAAACATGCTGTTACTCATACACCAGAAATGGTTGAAGATATTGGCTGAACGCACACAGATATCAGCTCACCCTCTTTGAATCTTCTTTAGCATGCTAATAGGAGCAGGAAAAAGCAAAAAAAATTCAGATTTCCACTTTCCAAGCAGAGAAATGACTGTTTGTGCAATGACATTATTCATTGATTTTAGCCATTGAAAACCGTCCTGTTAATCATATACCAGAAAGGGTTGAAGGTATTGGCTGAACGCAAACAGACAGCAGCTCACCCTCTTTGAATCTTATTAAGCACGCAAAAAGGAGCAGGAAAAAGCAAAAAATTTCAGAATTCCACCTTTCCTAGCATTGAAATGACTGTTTGTGCAATGACATTATTCATTGATTTTAGCCATTGAAAATCGTACTGTTACTCATATACCAGAAATGTTTGAAGGTATTGGCTGACTGCAAGCACATAGAAGCTCATCCTCTTTGAATCTCCTTCAGCATTCTAAAAGGAGCAGGAAAAAGCAAAACATTTCAGAATTCCACCTTTCCAAGCAGAGAATTGATTGTTTGTGCAATGACATCATTCATTGATTTTAGACATTGAAAACCGTCCTGTTACTAATATAGCAGAAATGGTTGAAGGTATTGGCTGAATGCAAACAGATATCAGCTCACCCTCTTTGAATCTTCTTTAGCATGCTAATAGGAGCAGGAAAAAGAAAAAAAAAATCAGATTTTCACCTTTCCAAGCAGAGAAATGACTGTTTGTGCAATGACATTATTCATTGATTTTAGCCATTGAAAAATGTCCTGTTTCTCATATACCAGAAATGGTTGAAGGTATTGGCTGAACGTAAACAGGTAGAAGCTCACCCTCTTTGAATCTTCTTTAGCATGCTAAAAGGAGTAGGAAAAAGCAAAACATTTTTAGAATTCCACCTTTCCAAGCAGAGAAATGACAGTTTGTGCAATGACATTATTTATTGATTTTAGCCATTGAAAAACGTCCTGTTTCTCATATACCAGAAATGTTTGAAGGTATTTGCTGAACGTAAACAGATAGCAGCTCACCCTCTTTGAATCTTCTTTAGCATGCTAAACGGAGTAGGAAAAAGCAAAACATTTTTAGAATTCCACCTTTCCAAGCAGAGTAATGACTGTTTGTGCAATGACATAATTCATAGATTTTAGCCATTGAAAAACGTGTTGTTACTCAAATACCAGAAATGGTTGAATTACTTGGCTGAACGCAAACAGATAGCAGCTCATCCTCTTTGAATCTTCTTTAGCATGCTAAAAGTAGCAGGAAAAAGCAAAAAATTTCAGATTTCCACCTTTCAAAGCAGAGAAATGACTGTTTGTGCAATGACATTATTCATTCATTTTAGCCATTGAAAAACATCCTGTTACTCATATTCCAGAAACGGTTGAAGGTATTGGCTGAACGCAAACAGACAGCAACTCACCCTCTTTTAACCTTCTTTAGCATGCTAAATGGAGCAGGAAACAGCAAAAAATTTCAGAGTTCCACCTTTCCAAGCAGAGAAATGACTGTTTGTGCAATGACATTATTCATTGATTTTAGCCATTGAAAACCGTCCTGTAACTCATATACCAGAAATGGTTGAAGGTATTGGCTGAAGGCAAGCAGATAGCAGCTCACCCTCTTTGAATCTTCATTAGCATGCTAAAAGTAGCAGGAAAAAGCAAAACAGTTCAGAATTCCACCTTTCCAAGCAGAGAATTGACTGTTTGTGCAATGACATTATTCATACATTTTAGCCATTGAAAACCGTCCTGTTACTCATATACGAGAAATGGTTGAAGGTATTGGCTGAACGCAAACAGATAGCAGCTCACCCTCTTTGAATCTCCTTTAGCATGCTAAAAGGAGCAGGAAAAAGCAAAACATTTCAAAATTCCACCTTTCCAAGCAGAGTAATGACTGTTTGTGCAATGACATAATTCATAGATTTTAGCCATTGAAAAACGTGTTGTTACTCAAATACCAGAAATGGTTGAATTACTTGGCTGAACGCAAACAGATAGCAGCTCATCCTCTTTGAATCTTCTTTAGCATGCTAAAAGTAGCAGGAAAAAGCAAAAAATTTCAGATTTCCACCTTTCAAAGCAGAGAAATGACTGTTTGTGCAATGACATTATTCATTCATTTTAGCCATTGAAAAACATCCTGTTACTCATATTCCAGAAACGGTTGAAGGTATTGGCTGAACGCAAACAGACAGCAACTCACCCTCTTTTAACCTTCTTTAGCATGCTAAATGGAGCAGGAAACAGCAAAAAATTTCAGAGTTCCACCTTTCCAAGCAGAGAAATGACTGTTTGTGCAATGACATTATTCATTGATTTTAGCCATTGAAAACCGTCCTGTAACTCATATACCAGAAATGGTTGAAGGTATTGGCTGAAGGCAAGCAGATAGCAGCTCACCCTCTTTGAATCTTCATTAGCATGCTAAAAGTAGCAGGAAAAAGCAAAACATTTCAGAATTCCACCTTTCCAAGCAGAGAATTGACTGTTTGTGCAATGACATTATTCATACATTTTAGCCATTGAAAACCGTCCTGTTACTCATATACGAGAAATGGTTGAAGGTATTGGCTGAACGCAAACAGATAGCAGCTCACCCTCTTTGAATCTCCTTTAGCATGCTAAAAGGAGCAGGAAAAAGCAAAACATTTCAAAATTCCACCTTTCAAAGCAGAGAAATGACTGTTTGTGCAATGACATTATTCATTGATTTTAGTCATTGAAAAATGTCCTGTTACTCATATACCATAAATGGTTTAAGGTATTGGATGAATGCAAACAGATAGCAGCTCACCCTCTTTGAACATTCTTTAGCATGCTAAAACGAGCAGGAAAAAGCAAAACATTTCAGAATTCCACCTTTCCAAGAAGAGAATTGATTGTTTGTTCAATGACATCATTCGTTGATTTTAGATATTGAAAACCATCGTGTTACTCATATAGCAGAAATGGTTGAAGGTATTGGCTGAATGAAAACAGAAAGCAGCTCACCCTCTTTGAATCTTCTTAGCATGCTAAAAGGAGCAGGAAAAAGCAAAACATTTCAGAATTTCACCTTTCCAAGCAGAGAATTGACTGTTTGTGCAATGACATTATTCATTGATTTTAGCCATTGAAAAACGTGCTGTTACTCATGCACCAGAAATGGTTGAAGGTATTGGCTGAACGCAAACAGATAGCAGCTCATACTCTTTGAATCTTCTTTAGCATGCTAAAAGGAGTAGGAATAAACAAAACATTTTTAGAATTCCACCTTTCCAAGCAGAGAAATGACTGTTTGTGCAATGACATTATTCATTGATTTTAGCCATTGAAAAATGTCCTGTTACTCATATACCAGAAATAGTTGAAGGTATTGGCTGAACCCAAACAGTTAGCAGCTCACCCTCTTTGAATCTTCTTTAGCATACTAAAAGGAGCAGGAAAAAGCAAAACATTTCAGAATTTCACCTTTCCAAGCAGAGAAATGACTGTTTGTGCAATGACATTTTTCATTGGTTTAGCCATTGAAAAACGTCCTGTTACTCATATACCAGAAATGTTTGAAGATATTGGCTGAACGCAAACAGATAGTAGCTCAATCTCTGTGAATCTTCTTTAGCATGCTAATAGAAGCAGGAAAAGGCAAAAAATTTCAGAATTTCACGTTTCCAAGCTGAGAAATTACTGTTTGTGCAATCACATTATTCATTGATTTTAGCCATTGAAAACTGTCTTGTTACTCATACACCAGAAATGGTTGAAGGTATTGGCTGAACGCAAACAGATAGCAGCTTACGCTCTTTGAATCTACTTTAGCATGCTAAAAGGAGCAGGAAAAAGCAAAAAAATTTCAGAATTACACCTTTCCAAGCAGAGAAATGACTGTTTGTGCAATGACATTATTCATTGATTTTAGCTATTGAAAAACGTGCTGTTACTCATGCACCAGAAATGGTTGAAGGTATTGGCTGAATGCAAACAGATAGCAGCTCATACTCTTTGAATCTTCTTTAGCATGCTAAAAGGAGTAGGAATAAACAAAACATTTTTAGTATTCCACCTTTCCAAGCAGAGATATGACTGTTTGTGCAATGACATTATTCATTGATTTTAGCCATTGAAAACCGTCCTGTTACTCATACACCAGAAATGGTTGAAGGTATTGGCTGAATGCACAGATAGCAGCTCACCCTCGTTGAATCTTCTTTAGCATGCTTAAAGGAGTAGGAAAAAGCAAAACATTTTTAGAATTCCACCTTTCCAAGCAGAGAATTGACTTTTTGTGCAATGACATAATTCATTCATTTTAGCCATTGAAATCCGTCCATTTACTCATATACCAGAAATGGTTGAAGGTATTGGCTGAAATCAAACAGATAGCAGCTCATCCTCTTTGAATCTTCTTTAGCATGGTAAAAGGAGCAGGAAAAGCAAAAAAATTCAGAATTCCACCTTTCCAAGCAGAGAAATGACTGTGCAATGACATTATTCATTGATTTTAACCATTGAAAACTGTCTTGTTACTCATACACCCGAAATGGTTGAAGGTATTGGCTGAACGCAAACAGATAGCAGCTTATGCTCTTTGAATCTACTTTAGCATTCTAAAAGGAGCAGGAAAAAGCAAAAAAATTTCAGAATTACACCTTTATAAGCAGAGAAATGACTGTTTGTGCAATGACATTATTCATTGATTTTAGACATTGAAAAAGGTCCTGTTACTCAAATTCCAGAATTGGTTGAAGGTATTGGCTGAACACAAACAGATAGCAGCTCATCCTCTTTGAATCTTCTTTAGCATGGCAAAATGAGCAGGAAAAGAAAAAATTTCAGAATTCCACCTTTCCAAGCAGAGAAATGACTGTGCAATGACATTATTCATTGGTTTTAGCCATTGAAAACTGTCTTGTTACTCATATACCAGGAATGGTTGAAGGTATTGGCTGAATGCACAGATAGCAGCTCACCCTCGTTGAATCTTCTTTAGCATGCTTAAAGGAGTAGGAAAAAGCAAAACATTTTTAGAATTCCACCTTTCCAAGCAGAGAATTGACTGATTGTGCAATGACATTATTCATTGATTGTAGCCATTGTAAACCATCCTGTTACTCATATTCCAGAAATGGTTGAAGGTATTGGCTGAAAGCAAACAGACAGCAGCTCACACTCTTTGAATCTTATTAAGCATGCAAAAAGGAGCAGGAAAAAGCAAAAAATTTCAGAATTCCACCTTTCCAAGCAGAGAAATGACTGTTTGTGCAATGACATTATTCATTGAATTTTGCCATTGAAAATCGTACTGTTACTCATATACCAGAAATGGTTGAAGGTATTGGCTGAATTCAAACAGATAGCAGCTCACCCTCTTTGAATCTCCTTTAGCATGCTAAACGGAGCAGGAAAAAGCAAAACATTTCAGAATTCCACCTTTCCAAGCAGAGAATTGATTGTTTGTGCAATGACATCATTCATTGATTTTAGCCATCGAAAAACATGCTGTTACTCATACACCAGAAATGGTTGAAGGTATTAGCAGAACGCACACAGATATCAGCTCACCCTCTTTGAATCTTCTTTAGCATGCTAATAGGAGCAGGAAAAAGCAAAAAAAATTCTGATTTCCACCTTTCCAAGCAGAGAAATTACTCTTTATGCAATGACATTATTCATTGATTTTACACATTCAAAAACGTCCTGTATCTCATATACCAGAAATGGTTGAAGGTATTGGCTGAACGTAAACAGATAGTAGCTCACCCTCTTTGAATCTTCTTTATCATGCTAAAAGGAGTAGGAAAAAGCAAAACATTTTTAGAATTCCACCTTTCCAAGCAGAGAAATGACTGTGCAATGACATTATTCAATGATTTTAGCCATTGAAAACCATCCTGTTACTTATACACCAGAAAAGGTTGAAGGTATTGGCTGAACGCAAACAGATAGCATCTCAACCTCTTTGAATCTTCTTTAGCATGCTAAAAGAAGCAGGAAAAAGCAAAACATTTCAGAATTCCACCTTTCCAAGCAGAGAAATGACTGTTTGTGCAGTGACATTATTCATTGATTTTTGCCATTGAAAAACGTCCTGTTACTCATATACCAGAAATGGTTGAAGGTATTGGCTAAACGCAAACAGATAGCAGCTCACCCTTTTGAATTTTCTTTAGCATGCTAAAAGGAGCAGGAAAAAGCAAAACATTTCAGAATTCCACCTTTCCAAGTAAAGAATTGACTGTCTGTGCAATGACATTAATCACTCATTTTAGCCATTGAAAGCCGTCCTATTACTCATATACCAGAAATGGTTGAAGGTATTGGCTGAACACAAACAGACAGCAGCTCACCCACTTGAGTCTTCTTTAGCATGCTAAAATGAGCAGGAAAAAGGAAAAAAATTCAGAATTCCACCTTTCAAAGCAGAGAAATGGCTGTTTGTGCAATGACATTATTCATTGATTTTAGCCATTGAAAAACATCGTGTTACTCATATACCAGAAATGGTTGAAGGTATTGGCTGAACGCAAACAGATAGCATCTCAACCCCTTTGAATCTTCTTTAGCATGCTAAAAGGAGCAGGAAAATGCAAAAATTTATTAGAGTTCCACCTTTCCAAGCAGAGAAATGACTGTTTGTGCAATGACATTATTCATTGATTTTAGTCATTGAAAAATGTCCTGTTACTCATATACCAGAAATAGTTGAAGGTATTGGCTGAACGCAAACAGATAGTAGCTCCCTCTCTTTGAATCCTCTTTAGCATACTAAAGGAGCAGAAAAAGGCAAAAAATTTCAGAATTTCACCTTTCCAAGCAGAGAAATTACTGTTTGTGCAATGATATTATTCATTGATTTTAGCCATTGAAAAAGGTCCTGTTACTCATATACCAGAAATGGTTGAAGGTATTGCTACACGCAAACAGATAGTAGCTCCCTCTCTTTGAATCCTCTTTAGCATACTAAAGGAGCAGAAAAAGGCAAAAAATTTCAGAATTTCACCTTTCCAAGCAGAGAAATTACTGTTTGTGCAATGATATTATTCATTGATTTTAGCCATAGAAAACAGTCCTGTTACTCATATACCAGAAAAGGTTGAAGGTATTGGCTGAACTCAAACAGATAGCAGCTAAACCTCTTTGAATCTTCTTTAGCATGCTAAAAGGAGCAGGAAAAAGCAAAATATTAAAGAATTCCACCTTTCCAAGCAGAGAAATGACTGAGCATGGACATTATTCACTGATTTTAGCCATTGAAAAATGTCCTGTTACTCATATACCCGAATTGGTTGAAGGTATTGGCTGAATAAAAACAGATAGTAGCTCAGCCTCTTTGAATCGTCGTTAGCATGCTAAAAAGAGAAGAAAAAAACAGAAAAAAATTCAGAATTCCACCTTTCCAAGCAGAGAAATGACTGTTTGTGCAATGACATTATTCATTGATGTTAGCCATTGAAAACCGTCCTGTTACTCACATACCAGAAATGGTTGAAGGTATTAGCTGAACACAAACAGATAGCAGCTCACCCTCTTTGAATCTTCTTTAGCATGCTAAAAGGAGCAGGAAAAAGCAAACAATTTCAGAATTCCACCTTTCAAAGCAGACAAATGACTGTTTGTGCAATGACATTATTCATTGATTTTAGCCATTGAAAAACGTGTGGTTACTCATATACCAGAAATGGTTGAATTACTTGGCTGAACGCAAACAAATAGCAGCTCACCCTCTTTGAATCTTCTTTAGCATGCTAAAAGTAGGAGGAAAATGCAAAAAAATTCAGATTTCCACCTTTCAAAGCAGAGAAATGACTGTTTGTGCAATGACATTATTCATTGATTTTAGCCATTGAAAAACATCCTGTTACTAGTGTTGAGCCACCCCCGTAGTGTTCGGGTTCGGTTCGGTTCGTCGAACACCGGGATGTTCGAGGAACTGTTCTTCGAACTGTTCGTCGAACACCTTAGAACACCGTCGAACACCGTTAAAACCAATGGCAGGCAAACAAAAACACATAGAAACACATAGAAAACACCTGCAAAGGTGTCCAAAAGCTGACAAACTGCTCAGAAGACACTCTCTTTAAAAAAGCCGGCCGGCAAATTCAGCAGCGGCATACACCGGTACCCGACAATTTAGACAAGAAGGAATAGAGCATCACACATAGATTAGATAGATAGAAACATGTCAGTCACACATATAAGAAGCACAGTGACAGTGTTGGTTACTGCACTTGTCATTTAGTGTAAAGGATTTATTAAAAAAAATATTAGTGTTTTCATGCACCGTCTCTTTAAAAAAGCCGGCCGGCAATTCAGCATCTGTACCCGACAATTTAGAACAGAAAGAATAGAGCTTCACACATAGATTAGATAGATAGAAACATGTCAGTCACATATATAATAAGTACAGTGATAGTGTTGCTTACTATACTTGTCATTTAGTGTAAAGGATTTATTTAAAAAAATAATAGTGTTTTCATGCACTGTCTCTTTAAAAAAGCCGGCCGGCAATTCAGCAGTGGTACCCGACAATTTAGAACAGAAAGATAGAGCATCACACATAGATTAGATAGATAGAAACATGTCAGTCACATATATATGAAGTACAGTGATAGTGTTGGTTACTGTACTTGTCATTTAGTATTAAAATAAAGGATTTATTATTAAAAAAATTGGCGTGGGGTTCCCCTTAATTTTAGCTCTAGCGGAGGTTAAGCAGACGGCTGGGGCAGATGTTTGAAGCCTGGGAAGGGGGTAATACCCACGGAGCTTCCCAGGCTACTAATATCAGCCCCCAGCTGAATACATAGCCTTTACTAGCTATTAAAATGGGGGACCCCCCCAAAAAAATGACGTGGGGTCCCCCCTAATTTAATAGCTAGCAAAGGCTAGGCAGACAGCTGGGGGCTGATATTAATAGCCCAGGAAGGGAGCCATGAATATTGGCCCCCTCCCAGGCTAGAAACACCAGCCGTCAGCCGCCCCAGAAATGGCGCATTCATAGGATGCGCCAATTCTGGCACTTAGCCTCGCTCTTCCACGCTGCCCTGGTGCGGTGGCAGGGGGTAATAGGGTTGGGGTTGATGTCAGCTTATAATGCCAGCTGACATCAAGCCCAGGTTAGTAATGGAGAGGCGTCTATAAGACACCCCCATTACTAACCCCATAGTCAAAGTTAAAAAAAACACAAACACCCAGAATAAAGTCCTTTAATTGAAATAAAGACACAATCCTTTATTGTTCTAAATTAAACCATACTTACCATCACGCCCATTCCAGCTGAAGCCAACGATCTCCTGCAATAAAAGAAAAATAATAAAGCAACCTCATCCTTACCTTTCCATGGTTCCCACGACAGCTTCAGCTCTGCTACATCGAGATGACAGGCTGGACCGCAGCAGAACGCTGCCATCCAGCCTGTCATCCCGCAGACACTGAGAAGCGCAGGCTTGCTTGCGCTGCTCAGCGTCTCTCTGTGACGACATCCAGATGAGCCGAGTTCATCTCCAATGAACTCGGCTCACCTCATGCACGTCACTGACAGCGTGGGAAAATTCTCACGCTGAAGCGCTGATTGCAGGAGAATTTTCCCACGCTGTCAGTGACGTGCAGGAGGTGAGCTGAGTTCATTGGACATGAGCTCACCTCATGCACATCACTGACAGCGTGGGAGAATTCTCCTGCACTCAGCACTTCAGCGTGAGAATTTTCCCACGCTGTCAGTGACGTGCATGAGGTGAGCCGAGTTCATTGGACATGACCTCGGCTCATCTGGATGCCGTCACAGCGAGACAGTGAGGAGCGCAAGCATGCCTGCGCTTCTCAGTGTCTGCGGGATGACAGACTGGATGGCAGCGTTCTGCTGCGGTCCAGCCAGTCATCTCGATGTAGCAGAGCTGAAGCTGTCGTGGGAACCATGGAAAGGTAAGGATGAGGTTGGTTTATTATTTTTCTTTTATTGCAGGAGATCGTTGGCTTCAGCTGGAATGGGTGTGATGGTAAGTATGGTTTAATTTAGAACAATAAAGAATTGTGTCTTTATTTCAATTAAAGGACTTTATTCTGGGTGTTGTGTTTTTTTTAAATACTTTACTAGAAATTCATGGCGGTCATGTCTAATACTGGCGTGACCCCATGAATTTTGGGCTTGGGGCCAGCTGATAATACCAAGCTGGCCCTAACCCCTTTATTACCCAGTGAGCCACCGCACCAGGGCCCTGGATGAGTTGGGTACAGCGCCAGAAGATGGCGCTTCTATGAACGCGCCATTTTCTGGGGCGGCTGCGGACTGCAATTTGCAGCGGGGGTGGCCCAGAAAGCTTGGGCCTCCCTGCGCTGCAGATTCCAGCCCCCAGCTGCCTAGTTGTACCTGGCTGGACAAAAATAGGGCGAAGCCCCACGTACTTTTTTTTTAATTATTTCATGAAATTCATGAAATAATTAAGAAAAAAAGGGCTTCCCTATATTGTTGTGTCCGGCCAGGTACAAATAGGCAGCTGGTAGATGGGGGCAGCCCGTTCCTGCCTGCTGTACCTGGCTGGACACAAATATAGTGCGAAGCCCCACTTCAATTTTTTTAATTATTTCATGAATTTCATGAAATAATTAAGAAAAAAAGGGCTTCCCTATATTGTTGTGTCCGGCCAGGTACAAATAGGCAGCTGGTGGATGGGGGCAGCCCGTTCCTGCCTGCTGTACCTGGCTGGACACAAATATAGTGCGAAGCCCCACTTCAATTTTTTTAAATTATTTCAGGAAATTCATGAAATAATTTAAAAAAAATTGACGTGGGGCTTCGCACTATATTTGTGTCCAGCCAGGTACAGCAGGCAGGAACGGGCTGCCCCCAACCACCAGCTGCCTATTTGTACCTGGCCGGACACAACAATATAGGGAAGCCCTTTTTTTCTTAATTATTTCATGAAATAATTTAAAGAAAATTGACGTGGGGCTTCGCCCTGTTTTTGTGTCCAGCCAGGTACAACTAGGCAGCTGGGGGCTGGAATCCGCAGCGCAGGGAGGCCCAAGCTTTCTGGGCCACCCCCGCTGCAAATTGCAGTCCGCAGCCACCCCGGAAAATGGCGCGTTCATAGAAGCGCCATCTTCTGGCGCTGTACCCAACTCATCCAGGGCCCTGATGCGGTGGCTCACTGGGTAATAAAGGGGTTAGGGCCAGCTTGGCATTATCAGCTGGCCCTAAGCCCGAAATTCATGGGGTCACGCCAATATTAGACATGACCACCATGAATTTCTAGTAAAGTATTTAAAAAAAACACAACACCCAGAAAAAAGTCCTTTAATTGAAATAAACACACAATTCTTAATTGTTCTAAATTAAACCATACTTACCATCACGCCCATTCCAGCTGAAGCCAACGATCTCCTGAAATAAAAGAAAAATAATAAAGCAACATCATCCTTACCTTTCCATGGTTCCCATGACAGCTTCAGCTCTGCTACATCGAGATGACAGGCTGGACCGCAGCAGAACGCTGCCATCCAGCCTGTCATCCCGCAGACACTGAGAAGCGCAGGCTTGCTTGCGCTCCACAGTGTCTCTCTGTGAGGGCATCCAGATGAGCCGAGTTAATGTCTAATGAACTCGGCTCACCTCATGCACGTCACTGACAGCGTGGGAAAATTCTCCTGCACTCAGCGCTTCAGCGTGGGAGAATTCTCACACTGAAGCGCTGAGTGCAGGAGAATTCTCCCACGCTGTTAGTGACGTGCAGGAGGTGAGCTGAGTTCATTGGACATGAGCTCACCTTATGCACGTCACTGACAGCGTGGGAGAATTCTCCTGCACTCACCGCTTCAGCGTGAGAATTTTCCCACGCTGTCAGTGACGTGCATGAGGTGAGCCGAGTTCATTGGACATGAACTCGGCTCATCTGGATGTCGTCACAGAGAGACGCTGAGCAGCGCAAGCAAGCCTGCGCTTCTCAGTGTCTGCGGGATGAGAGGCTGGATGGCAGCGTTCTGCTGCGGTCCAGCCTGTCATCTCGATGTAGCAGAGCTGAAGCTGTCGTGGGAACCATGGAAAGGTAAGGATGAGGTTGCTTTATTATTTTTCTTTTATTGCAGGAGATCGTTGGCTTCAGCTGGAATGGGCGTGACTTTAAGTATGGTTTAATTTAGAACAATAAAGGATTGTGTCTTTATTTCAATTAAAGGACTTTATTCTGGGTGTTTGTGTTTTTTTTAACTTTGACTATGGGGTTAGTAATGGGGGTGTCTTATAGACGCCTCTCCATTACTAACCTGGGCTTGATGTCAACTGGCATTATAAGCTGACATCAACCCCAACCCTATTACCCCCTGCCACCGCACCAGGGCAGCGTGGAAGAGCGAGGCTAAGTGCCAGAATTGGCGCATCCTATGAATGCGCCATTTCTGGGGCGGCTGACGGCTGGTGTTTCTATCCTGGGAGGGGGCCAATATTCATGGCTCCCTTCCTGGGCTATTAATATCAGCCCCCAGCTGTCTGCCTAGCCTTTGCTAGCTATTAAATTAGGGGGGACCCCACGTCATTTTTTTGGGGGGGTCCCCCATTTTAATAGCTAGTAAAGGCTATGTATTCAGCTGGGGGCTGATATTAGTAGCCTGGGAAGCTCCGTGGGTATTACCCCCTTCCCAGGCTTCAAACATCTGCCCCAGCCGTCTGCTTAACCTCCGCTAGAGCCTAAAATTAAGGGGAACCCCACGCCAATTTTTTTAATAATAAATCCTTTATTTTAATACTAAATGACAAGTACAGTAACCAACACTATCACTGTACTTCATATATATGTGACTGACATGTTTCTATCTATCTAATCTATGTGTGAAGCTCTATTCTGTCTGTTATAAATTGTCGGGTACCGCTGCTGAATTGCCGGCCGGCTTTTTTAAAGAGACGGTGCATGAAAACACTATTATTTTTTTTGATAAATCCTTTACGCTAAATGACAAGTACAGTAAGCAGCACTTTCACTGTACTTCGTATATATGTGGCTGACATGTTTATATCTATCTAATCTATGTGTGAAGCTCTATTCTTTCGGTTCTAAATTGTCGGGTACCGGTGTATGCCGCTGCTGAATTGCCGGCTTTTCATGTTTCACTGTTGGCACTGTTCCCATCGATTTGGGCAATCACTGTAATGCCACAACCACCATGGCTGTGGCATTACAGTGAGTGGCAGACAATCCCTGCATGATTGGTGCTCTAAATAGCACCAGACATGCAGGACACGCTTTTGGTGCACGAACAGTTATCGAACATAACCTCGAACAGCCGAATTTTTTGCAAATCGTTTGGGTTCGTCGAACAACTCGAACACCGCCCAAAACAGCTCGAATTTGAGATTGGCGAACAGTTCTAGTCGAACACGGCTCATCTCTACCTGTTACTCATATTCCAGAAATGGTTGAAGGTATTGGCTGAACGCAAACAGACAGCAACTCACCCTCTTTTAATCTTCTTTAGCACGCTAAAAGGAGCAGTAAACAGCAAACAATTTCAGAGTTCCACCTTTCCAAGCAGAGAAATGACTGTTTGTGCAATGACATTATTCATTGATTTTAGCCATTGAAAACCGTCCTGTTACTCATATACCAGAAAAGGTTGAAGGTATTGGCTGAACTCAAACAGATAGCAGCTCAACCTCTTTGAATCTTCTTTAGCATGCTAAAAGGAGCAGGAAAAAGCAAAATATTAAAGAATTCCACCTTTCCAAGCAGAGAAATGACTGTTTGTGCAGTGACATTATTAATTGATTTTAGCCATTGAAAAACGTCCTGTTACTCATATACCAAAAATGGTTGAAGGTATTGGCTGAACGCAAACAGACAGAAACTCACCCTCTTTGAATATTCTTTAGCACGCTAATAGGAGCAGGAATTAGCAAAAAAATTTCTGAATTCCATCTTTCCAAGCAGACAATTGACTGTTTGTGCAATGACATTATTCATTGATTTTAGACATTGAAAACCGTCCTGTTACTCATATATCAGAAATGGTTGAAGGTATTGGCTGAATGCAAACAGATAGCAGCTCACCCTCTTTGAATCTTCTTTAGCATGCAAAAAGGAGCAGGAAAAAGCAAAACATTTCAGAATTCCGCCTTTCCAAGTAGAGAATTGACTGTTTGTGCAATGACATTAATCACTCATTTTACCCATTGAAAGCTGTCCTATTACTCATATACCAGAAATGGTTGAAGGTATTGGCTGAACACAAACAGATAGCAGCTTAACCTCTTTGAATCTTCTTTAGCATGCTAAAATGAGCAGGAAAAAGCAAAAAAATTCAGAATTCCGCCTTTCCAACTAGAGAATTGACTGTTTGTGCAATGACATTAATCACTCATTTTAGCCATTGAAAGCTGTCCTATTACTCATATACCAGAAATGGTTGAAGGTATTGGCTGAACGCAAACAGACAGCAACTCATCCTCTTTTAATCTTCTTAAGCACGCTAAAAGGAGCAGGAAACAGCAAACAATTTCAGAGTTCCACCTTTCCAAGCAGAGAAATGACTTTTTGTGCAATGACATTATTCATTGATTTTAGCCATTGAAAACCATCCTGTTACTCATATATAGTGTTGAGCCACCCCCGTAGTGTTCGAGTTCGGTTCGGTTCGTCGAACACCCGTGTGTTCGCCGAACTCTTCGTCGAACTGTTCGTCGAACACCTTCGAACACCGTTAAAACCAATGGCAGGCAAACAAAAACACATAGAAACACATAGAAAACACCTTCAAAAGTGTCCAAAAGCTGACAAACTGCTCAGAAGACACAACTAACACATGGAAAAGTGACAAGTACATATAGTCATGCGAAAAGAAAAGAGGTGGAGGAGTAAAAGGAGGGGGAGACACAGATATAGGCATGTCATGCCCTTCTAAAATCCAAAAAGTGAGAAGCCGACACGGCCAGTCCGCTCCTGCCCGTGCCACCTCCGTGTTGCCGGGTTTGTGCCAGAGCCGCGGTGAACCCTGATGGCCAGCCCCCCGCTCCCAATACTGGTGCCTGTCCGCTGGTGGGTCGAGCGAGCCCCCCTGTGGTGGAGGCAGCTCTAAGCTTTTTAATTTAAATTGTCTCTCTAATTTGAATGAATACACTTTAAATCCATTTACAAGGATCTATTGGAGGGCAAGTCTCATGCCAGGAGCCGCGTAATTCCAGCTCCAGTAGCGTCCACTAAAGCTGCTGCAGTTAAAAAGCTTTTATAAGGATCGAGCTCGACTGTCCACCGCAAGGCATCCTACTGCCAGTCCCAGCCCCTATGCCTTGGGGTGCCTCCTGATGCTCTTCACTGAGTATCCCATGGTCCCGAAGCATTTCCTTTGAAAAAATTAAGTGTCTAAACTACAGGTGGTGTAGCTTGCTTAACAGCCGGGATAATCCGCTGACTAGCAGACACTGCTACTAGGCACAAAGTATTTCCTGGGCTAGATGCAGTTAAAAATTTGTAATTAGATACTCTCGTTGGATGCTGAGAAAGCATTCCATAGAGTCTCCTGGCACGCCATATATGATTCTCTTAAAAAGCTTGGGGTAGGGGTCTAGGGGACCCTTTTATAGCCAAAATCATGGCCCTGTATCGCAATACGTCACCTAGGCTGAAGATAAATGGAACTGTAGCACCCTGAGGGCTCGGTTGCTACAGACGTATTGAACCTCACCCAGAGGTGTGATATCTCACTCTCAGGTAAGGATGGAGTGTGGATCATGACCCGACACCTGCATGCATTACACCACATTGCCGTGGGGCAGGGCGACCAACATGCCCCTGAGATGGGCACGACAGTCCCTGTCCCTGGCTAGAGTGGGGGGAGGGAACACTGAGGAAGGGGAACCCTGTAGTGCAGGAGCAGGGAGGAAGCAGTTCCTGGGTGCATTGAGAAGGGAGAATAAAAGGTGGGCACCATCTTAGTTCAGTGCAGAGAAGTCTGAGCAGAAGTGGCAGGGAGCAGGGGCTCTGCATGAGCTCTGCTCCGGAGGCGGGCCTAGTAACAGAGGCCCAGGCCTGGAAGAGGGAGAAGGAAGGAAGAGGAGCGGAGAAGGCTCCAGGAACGAGGAATGAAGGGATCCCAGGGGTGCGGACGGGCGAGTCGCCACCGCACGCCCGAATCCACCTGCGTGGAGGGGTCAGGCCAAAGGGGGAGACCGGTCCCCGAACTAGTGGAGGCAGGAAATGACCCTCAGCTAGAAACCGGAGGCTCTGACATTTTATGTGGCGCAGCCCCTCGCTACACCCGCTAGGAAGGCACCACATAGGGTCAGGGAAACTGGCGCCAAGTTTACCAAGAGGAGGCCCGAGGCAGCCGGACAGAAGTGTTGGTAAGAAAGGCCAGACAAAGGACACACAAAGGGGGTACTGTGAAGTGCTCCAAAGTTATCTGGGAGTTGTCTGAGCCCCTCACCTGGTGAGCACATTATGACGTGGGCAGCCGTTACCTGCAGACGTGGTCTGGATAATAAGAACTGTGAGTAAAGGCCCTGGACTGCATCACTGACTCCGTGTCGTTACTGCTGCTGCCCTGCACCATCACCCCCATCCTCCGCATACACTGCCCTGAGGCTATACTCCTCCCGTGGGGAGTTATGCTACGCTCTGCTGCACCCACAACACCAGCCTCAGCGGTCTGCCCTGTAGCGGCGGTTCACTCTGACCGCAATCCACGGGTGGCGTAATCGGACATTTAAACATCAAAACTACATAAATAGTTCCGCCACTGGTTTGACCGCCCTGAGCCACGGAACCGGGTCGCCGCCACGAAGACTACAACCACCAGCATCCACCAAAAAGGGTCCGGCTCCGGGTGTCCCAAGGCCCAGGGGGTGCGTCAGAACATTTTCATCACCTTTCACAATCACCAATGGGACAAGGCAGGGATGTCCTCTGTCCCCTCTCTTATACATCCTAGTGACGGAGCACCTGCTCTCATCAATTCGCCATAACCCCAATATTAGGTGGATTGAGGTGGGAGGCACCGAGTACAAGTGCTCTCTATTTGCTGATGATGTCCTAGTATATATCAATCAATCACATATATCCATCCATGCTGTTATGGCTGAAATAGATCACTTTGTTACATGGTAAAATTGTGATAAGGGAAGAATTTGTTTGTTTGTCAGTTAAACTCATTGATGGTGATGTGTGTCAGGGCTCTTTATATCACTGTAAGCAATTGCAGACACCTGTGCTAATTAGTTTGGCAGGTGTGTCCAATGAAAGGCAAGACTACTTAAGAAGGCTCTCTCACATTATTAAGCAGCCTACATTTTCTGCCAAAATGGGAAAGAAAAAGGATGTGTCGGCTGCTGAGAAGCAACAAATTGTGGAGTGTTTAGGTCAAGGCATGACTACAATCAACATTGTGCGATGATCAGGATGAAGTGTCTTGGCAATCAAGAAGTATGTAGCTGATTCACAGTACACACGTGTGCGTGCTGATAAGGGCAAATTGAGGACTCTTTCCTACAGGCAATTACGTCAGGTTGAAAGAGCAGCGGCAAAAAAGCCTTGTCATAGCAGCAGACAAGTTTTTGAAGCTGCTTGTGCCTCCAACGTCTCCCGAACAACAAGATGCAGGGTCCTTCAGAGGTTTGCAGCTGTGCATACGCCATCCTCTCGACCTCCTCTATCCACTTCACACAAGCAGAAACGGCTCCAGTGGGCCAAACATTACATGAAGACTGATTTCAAAACTGTTTTGTTCACGGATGAGTGCCGTGCAGCGCTCGATGGTCCAGATGGATGGAGTGGAGGATGGCTGGTTGATGGACACCCCACGCAAACACGGCTACAGCGCCAACAAGGAGGAGGTGGAGTAATGTTTTGGGCTGGAATCATGGGGAGAGAGATTGTCGGCCCCTTTAGGATCCCTGAAGGCGCTAAAGATGAACTCCATAATGTATGTGGATTTTCTCAAACAGCACTTCCTGCCATGGTTCAAGAAGAAGAACCGTGTATTTCACAGCAAGATCATTTTTCTGCATGATAATGCACCATCTCATGCTGCACATAAAACATCTGCATCTCTGGCTGATATGGGCATAAAAAGGAACAAACTTATGGTGTGACCCCCATGCTCCCCTGACCTCTACCCCATTCAGAACCTTTGGAGCATCATTAAAAGGAGTGTCTATGATGGCGGGAGGCAGTTCACATCTAAGCAACAGCTCTGGGAGGGTATTCTGTCCTCATGCAAAACAATTGAAGCAGAAACCATCCAAAACCTGACAAATTCAATGGACGAGAGAGTTCAGAAGCTCCTTTCGAACAAGGGGTCCTATGTGAAAATGTAACATCACCTAGAATAAAGTTTTGAGTTGAAAACTGTTTGATTTCAGTTTCTAACAACCTGCTAATGCTTATAATTTCAAAAATGACCATTTTTTTGGTCTTTATTAAAATGAAAAGGTTGATCGAAAAGTTTGGGGGATCTAAGAGTGTGGCAACCCAGTAGTCATGATTACTTCGAATTCTGACAATATGAGGGTCATGCTGCAGGTAGTGCAGCAAGAAGGCACTTATGTGTCTTGCGCATCTCGGAGCCCCAAAATTATTTTCCGGGCTAGATGCAGCTAAAAATTATTTTTAATTTTAAATCTGGTGGAGCTTATTATAGATGGCCTAATAGGATCAGTGCTGCACACTGCTACAAAGCCCAAATTATTTTCCAGTCAAGATACAGACAAACATGATTAGTAATTTGAAAGCTTAAAACGTTTGGTAGGGTGATTTTAACCAATCATCAAGCTTTTACTCTCCCCAGGATGACATAGGGGTAGAAAAGTCGTTTCGGATCCATGATTTGTTCATCTTTATGAACGTGAGTCTGTCTACATTATCAGTGGAGAGCCGCGTGCGCTTATCTGTCAGCACACCACCAGCAGCGCTGAACACACGTTCAGACAGAACGCTGGCTGCGGGGCATGACAAGATCTCCAAGGCGTAAGTGGCTAGCTCCGGCCATTTATCCAGATTGGAAGCCCAAAAAGAGCAAGGGTCCAGTGACACAGTCGTGGCTTCAATGTTTACTTGGAGATACTCCTGTACCATCGTCTCTAGGCATTGACTATGTGTCAGACTTCTTGTCTCCTGTGGCCTTGCAAAGGATGGGCTAAAAAAGTGGTGAAATGATTCCGCAAAATTGATGTTACCAGCAGATACTGTGGTTCTGTTACGGTTTGAGTGCTGAACACTTGACGGTCCCACGGTTGGCAAGTTGGAACTGTGAGATTCACTACGTGCACCACTGGTATTTTGTGGAAAGCACATGTAAGATTCTGCAACAGTCTCTGCTGATACTCCTGCATGCGTGCATCCCTTTCTATGGCAGGAATAATTTCTGCAAATTTACTTTTGTACCGGGGATCTAACAGTGTGGCAACCCAGTAGTCAGGATTATTTCTAATTCTCACAATTCGAGGGTCATGTTGCAGGTAGTGCAGCAAGAAGGCACTCATGTGTGTTGCCCATCCAGGAGCACCAAGTCCCTGTTGTGTTGGTGGCGAGGTAACAATCATGCTTCCTTCCTCTGTCCTCTCCCCCCAACCTCGCACAACAGAAATGTGATCAAGGTCTCCCTCATCTGATGAGTCTTCCATCAGTTCGTCCTCCACTTCTTCCTGGGCTCCTGCACCTTCATCACTAGTTTGGCTGCTACCATGCGCCCTGGTAAAACCATCTCCCCCACCCTCACATGCCTGCCGCCTTGGTGCTGCCGACCTTCTGGACCTTGCAGATGTTAGCCCTTAAGCATACAACTCCTCCTCCTCTACTTCCTCCACCTCCTCTTGTGCCACCACCTGACTCCGAATTCTGTTTAACATGTGCTCCAGCATGTAAATCACCGGAATAGTCATGCTGATAATGGCATCGTCAGCACTAAACATCTTCGTCGCCATTTCAAAACTGTGCAGAAGGGTGCATAGGTCCGTGATCTGAGACCACTCCTCCAGCGTGATTTTCCCCACCTCTGAATCTCGTTGGCCCAGGCTATACGTCAGAACGTATTGCACCAGGGCTTGTCGGTGCTACCACAGTCGCTGCAACATGTGCAGAGTTGAATTCCACCGGGTAGGCACATCGCATTTTAGCCGGTGAAGTGGCAGGCCCAACGACTTCTGTAGAGATGTAAGTCGCTGAGCTGCGGGATGCGAACGGCGGAAGTGAGCACACAGCGACCGTGCCCTCTGCAGAAGGCCATCTAGTCTGGGATAGTGGGCTAAAAATTGCTGGACAACCAGGTTCAACACGTGAGCCATACAAGGCACGTGTGTGACATTGCCCCGGCGAAGGGCCGCACCCAGGTTTGCAGCATTGTCGCACACGGCCTTCCCTGGTTTCAGGTCCAGTGGAGACAACCATTCAAGAAATTGGTTCTCCAGAGCTGACCACAACTCCTCAGCTGTGTGACTCACATTTCCCAGACATTTCAATGTAAAAACCGCCTGATGACGTTGAGCCCTACTGCCAGCATAGTAAGGAGGTGTGCAGGATCCCTTCTGCGCAGTTAGAAAGCTTGTGGCATGACCAGACAGGCTTTGGGTGCAGGTGGAAGACCGAGAGGAGGTTGAGGAGGCAGAAGCAGTGGAGGAACTTTGACATAAAGAGGATTGACGCACAACTCGTGGGGACGGCAAGACTTGGACAGCAGCCCCTTGACCTGCTGTCACCATAGTTACCCAGTGCCCAGTCAGCGACATGTAACGCCCCTGTCCATGCCTACTCGTCCAAGTGTCTGTGGTGAAATGCACCCTGTCACACACAGAGTTTCTCAAAGAAGCGGTGATGTTGTGTGCGACATGCTGGTGGAGCGCAGGCACACCTTTCTTTGAGAAGTAGTGCCGACTGGGCATCTGGTACTGGGGCACTGCGACGGACATAAGGTCTCGAAAATCCTCTGTGTCCACCAGGCGGAAAGGCAGCATTTCTGTAGCCAAGAGCTTGCAGATGGTGAAATTCAACCTCTTAGCTTTCTCATGGCTAGGAGGAAATGGTCTTTTACTTGTCCACATCTGAGGGACCGAGGTCTGGCTATTGTGCTTAGACAGGGTTGATAAGGGTGTCACCGGCAAACTGCCGGTCTGTGAGGAAGATGCAGGCGGACATGTTAGGTTGCCTTCATCCAAAGGTGGTGCTATCGATGTCGGACAGCGCTCAACACCAGCTGGTGTTACCACCTCCAAAGAAAATGATGACCTGCCAATCACGCTGGCTGTTGCGGGTAAAGAGGTGGCAGGTCTGCGCCCCAAAACAGGTGTGACTGCTGTCCCCCCAGTCACAGAGGATGAAGAGGCCGCGGATGCACAAGATATGGCAGACGGTGGTTGGCCCGGCCGGCTAGGCCGCATTGTAGCACACTGAGCTTCCCACTGCAACTTATGCTTCATGTCCATGTGCCGGTTCATGCATGAAGTACTCAAACTATGTATTTTTTGGCCTCTACTTAGCTTTTGCTGACAAATGTTACAGATAGCACGAGTTGGGTCATCTTTATTGATCTGAAAAAATGCCCAGGCTATGCAAGGCTTAGCACCCATGCGACCTGAAGAGCCACCACGACTTGTGGTGAGAGGCAGAGTTGTGTTTGAGGATGCAGTTGTTGACGTGCTTCCAGTACTACGTCTCTGTCCAGGAAGGCGCAACCTGACCTCGTCGTCACTAGCATCTTCCTCCACCTCCTCTGCTGACCTCATCTCTTGGCTGACTGTGGGTTGACAGTAAGTGGGATCTCCGACCTCATCATCATCACCCTGTGCGTTATCACACCCGTCGTCCTCAGAGCCAACCTGTTCCTGCCCTGACAAAAAACTAAAGTTGTCGCTCCAATCAGGTATTTGAGTCTTATCATCGTCTTCCTCATTGTCTCCACCAACAGGAGTTACAGTTTGGGAATGAGGGTCTACATTATGGTCAGAACCTTCTGCGTCTGGTCCTGGATCCGACTCATAAAGATTCTGGGCATCAGTGCAGATCATTTCCTCGTCTGGATTCACAGAAGCGCTGGAGTCGACCTCTGATTCCCAGGCTATAGTATGAGTAAACAGCTCTGCAGACTCAACCATCTGTTCTACCTCATACTCAGACGGGCAGCTGGAGATTTGGGAGCTGTGAGGAAGCAAGTGCGATTTGGGTGACACCTTTGAGGACTGGAGTATTTGTGATGTTGAAGTTGATGTGGAGGAGAGCCCACTTAAAGGAGCACTTGATATCCGTTGAAGCACCTGCTGTTTTTGTGCCTCATCTGGAATTTGTAGCGATTGGCGTGGCCGTAAGAAAGGGATCTTATCACATTGTCCGCTAAAAGAAGTAGACATTTTAGTTTGGCTGGAAGATGGTCTTTCTTCTGCAGATGTTACTGTTGCTTTAACACCTACCCCACGGACACAACCTTTTTTCCCCTTCCCAACATGCCTATTCCCCTTTCCACCAGCAGCAGGCCTTTTTCCACTCATTTTGGTGGTTAACTAATTCACAACTCTGGAGTTGTTTGCACAAAAAAACAATGGATGGTAACCGAGCAGAGCTGAGTGGCCAAACTGTGGTATTAGGCCAAAACTATTGGCTGGGTTAGATGCAGAAAAAAATTATTTTGAATTTGCAACCTGATGGAGGTCAGTATAGATGGAGTAATAGAGAAAGTCCGACACACTACTAGAAGGCCAAATATTTTTTCAGAGGTAGATGCAGAAAAAAATATATTCAGTTTGCAACCTGATGGAGGTCAGTATAGATGGACTAATACAACAAGTCCCGCACACAGCTAGAGGCCCAAATATTTTTTCAGAGGTACTGTAGATGCAGAAAAAAATTATTTTTAATTTGCAACCTGATGGAGGTCAGTATAGATGGACTAATTGAGAAAGTCCGACACACTACTAGAAGGCCAAATATTTTTTCAGAGGTAGATGCAGAAAAAAATATATTCAGTTTGCAACCTGATGGAGGTCAGTATAGATGGACTAATACAACAAGTCCCACACACAGCTAGAAGCCCAAATATTTTTTCAGAGGTACTGTAGATGCAGATAAAAATTAGTTTTAATTTGCAACCTGATGGAGGTCAGTATAGATGGACTAATAGAGAAAGTCCGACACACTACTAGAAGGCCAAACATTTTTTCAGAGCTAGATGCAGAAAAAAATTATATTCAGTTTGCAACCTGATGGAGGTCAGTATAGATGGATTAATAGAACAAGACCCACACACAGCTAGAAGCCCAATATTTTTTCAGAGGTAGATGCAGAAAAAAATATATTCAGTTTGCAACCTGATGGAGGTCAGTATAGATGGATTAATAGAACAAGTCCCACACACTGCTAGAAGCCCAAATATTTTTTCAGAGGTACTGTAGATGCAGATAAAAATTAGTTTTAATTTGCAACCTGATGGAGGTCAGTATAGATGGACTAATAGAGAAAGTCCGACACACTACTAGAAGGCCAACTATTTTTTCAGAGCTAGATGCAGAAAAAAATTATATTCAGTTTGCAACCTGATGGAGGTCAGTATAGATGGACTAATAGAGAAAGTCCGACACACTACTAGAAGGCCAAATATTTTTTCAGAGCTAGATGCAGAAAAAAATTATATTCAGTTTGCAACCTGATGGAGGTCAGTATAGATGGATTAATAGAACAAGACCCACACACAGCTAGAAGCCCACTATTTTTTCAGAGGTAGATGCAGAAAAAACTATATTCAGTTTGCAACCTGATGGAGGTCAGTATAGATGGACTAATACAACAAGTCCCACACACTGCTAGAAGCCCAAATATTTTTTCAGAGGTACTGTAGATGCAGATAAAAATTAGTTTTAATTTGCAACCTGATGGAGGTCAGTATAGATGGACTAATAGAGAAAGTCCGACACACTACTAGAAGGCCAAATATTTTTTCAGAGCTAGATGCAGAAAAAAATTATATTCAGTTTGCAACCTGATGGAGGTCAGTATAGATGGATTAATAGAACAAGACCCACACACAGCTAGAAGCCCAATATTTTTTCAGAGGTAGATGCAGAAAAAACTATATTCAGTTTGCAACCTGATGGAGGTCAGTATAGATGGACTAATAGAACAAGTCCCACACACTGCTAGAAGCCCAAATATTTTTTCAGAGGTACTGTAGATGCAGATAAAAATTAGTTTTAATTTGCAACCTGATGGAGGTCAGTATAGATGGACTAATAGAGAAAGTCCGACACACTACTAGAAGGCCAAATATTTTTTCAGAGCTAGATGCAGAAAAAAATTATATTCAGTTTGCAACCTGATGGAGGTCAGTATAGATGGACTAATAGAGAAAGTCCGACACACTACTAGAAGGCCAAATATTTTTTCAGAGGTAGATGCAGAAAAAAATATATTCAGTTTGCAACCTGATGGAGGTCAGTATAGATGGATTAATAGAACAAGACCCACACACAGCTAGAAGCCCAATATTTTTTCAGAGGTAGATGCAGAAAAAACTATATTCAGTTTGCAACCTGATGGAGGTCAGTATAGATGGACTAATAGAACAAGTCCCACACACTGCTAGAAGCCCAAATATTTTTTCAGAGGTACTGTAGATGCAGATAAAAATTAGTTTTAATTTGCAACCTGATGGAGGTCAGTATAGATGGACTAATAGAGAAAGTCCGACACACTACTAGAAGGCCAAATATTTTTTCAGAGCTAGATGCAGAAAAAAATTATATTCAGTTTGCAACCTGATGGAGGTCAGTATAGATGGACTAATAGAGAAAGTCCGACACACTACTAGAAGGCCAAATATTTTTTCAGAGGTAGATGCAGAAAAAAATATATTCAGTTTGCAACCTGATGGAGGTCAGTATAGATGGATTAATAGAACAAGACCCACACACAGCTAGAAGCCCAAAATTTTTTAAGAGGTAGATGCAGAAAAAACTATATTCAGTTTGCAACCTGATGGAGGTCAGTATAGATGGACTAATAGAACAAGTCCCACACACTGCTAGAAGCCCAAATATTTTTTCAGAGGTACTGTAGATGCAGATAAAAATTAGTTTTAATTTGCAACCTGATGGAGGTCAGTATAGATGGACTAATAGAGAAAGTCCGACACACTACTAGAAGGCCAAATATTTTTTCAGAGCTAGATGCAGAAAAAAATTATATTCAGTTTGCAACCTGATGGAGGTCAGTATAGATGGATTAATAGAACAAGACCCACACACAGCTAGAAGCCCAATATTTTTTCAGAGGTAGATGCAGAAAAAACTATATTCAGTTTGCAACCTGATGG
The DNA here is from genome assembly GCF_046119375.1 of Phyllobates terribilis. Classification (NCBI taxonomy): domain Eukaryota; kingdom Metazoa; phylum Chordata; class Amphibia; order Anura; family Dendrobatidae; genus Phyllobates; species Phyllobates terribilis. The sequence goes on along the minus strand of NW_027362771.1, from coordinate 4,100,562 downwards.
AGATCAGTATAGATGGACTAATAGAACAAGTCCCACACACTGCTAGAAGCCCAAATATTTTTTCAGAGGTACTGTAGATGCAGATAAAAATTAGTTTTAATTTGCAACCTGATGGAGGTCAGTATAGATGGACTAATAGAGAAAGTCCGACACACTACTAGAAGGCCAAATATTTTTTCAGAGCTAGATGCAGAAAAAAATTATATTCAGTTTGCAACCTGATGGAGGTCAGTATAGATGGACTAATAGAGAAAGTCCGACACACTACTAGAAGGCCAAATATTTTTTCAGAGGTAGATGCAGAAAAAAATATATTCAGTTTGCAACCTGATGGAGGTCAGTATAGATGGATTAATAGAACAAGACCCACACACAGCTAGAAGCCCAATATTTTTTCAGAGGTAGATGCAGAAAAAACTATATTCAGTTTGCAACCTGATGGAGGTCAGTATAGATGGACTAATAGAACAAGTCCCACACACTGCTAGAAGCCCAAATATTTTTTCAGAGGTACTGTAGATGCAGATAAAAATTAGTTTTAATTTGCAACCTGATGGAGGTCAGTATAGATGGACTAATAGAGAAAGTCCGACACACTACTAGAAGGCCAAATATTTTTTCAGAGCTAGATGCAGAAAAAAATTATATTCAGTTTGCAACCTGATGGAGGTCAGTATAGATGGACTAATAGAGAAAGTCCGACACACTACTAGAAGGCCAAATATTTTTTCAGAGGTAGATGCAGAAAAAAATATATTCAGTTTGCAACCTGATGGAGGTCAGTATAGATGGATTAATAGAACAAGACCCACACACAGCTAGAAGCCCAATATTTTTTCAGAGGTAGATGCAGAAAAAACTATATTCAGTTTGCAACCTGATGGAGGTCAGTATAGATGGACTAATAGAACAAGTCCCACACACTGCTAGAAGCCCAAATATTTTTTCAGAGGTACTGTAGATGCAGATAAAAATTAGTTTTAATTTGCAACCTGATGGAGGTCAGTATAGATGGACTAATAGAGAAAGTCCGACACACTACTAGAAGGCCAAATATTTTTTCAGAGCTAGATGCAGAAAAAAATTATATTCAGTTTGCAACCTGATGGAGGTCAGTATAGATGGACTAATAGAGAAAGTCCGACACACTACTAGAAGGCCAAATATTTTTTCAGAGGTAGATGCAGAAAAAAATATATTCAGTTTGCAACCTGATGGAGGTCAGTATAGATGGATTAATAGAACAAGACCCACACACAGCTAGAAGCCCAAAATTTTTTAAGAGGTAGATGCAGAAAAAACTATATTCAGTTTGCAACCTGATGGAGGTCAGTATAGATGGACTAATAGAACAAGTCCCACACACTGCTAGAAGCCCAAATATTTTTTCAGAGGTACTGTAGATGCAGATAAAAATTAGTTTTACTTTGCAACCTGATGGAGGTCAGTATAGATGGACTAATAGAATGATGCTATGCCCAAAAGATTTTACTTCACTAGGTGCAGTAAAAAAATTGGTATTCTATACACAGGTGGTATATCTTGCAACACAGATAGGCTACTCCACTGACTAACACACTCTGCAATAGGCCAAAAAGGATTAGCTTTGCTAGATTCAGCCAAATGCTGTGAAAAAAACTTGCACAGCACTGGCACAGACCTGCCTGGCAAAAACTGATAGGAACTCATGTAACCTAGTCCTGAAAAGGACTGCAATTACATTTAGTCTTTACTCCCACAACCGATCTATTTAAGAGCACAGACCTCCCTGATAAAAGTCGTAGGAAATGTTGTAACCTAGTCCTTAAAAGGACTGCAATCACAACTATTCCCTACTCCCAAGCTATCTGTATATTTGTGCGAAAATTGGCTTGAAATTAACAAGGTATAGCGCACACAGCAACAGCGGTGCCGTCTAACACGCAGCTGCAGCAGTGAGAAAATGGTGGCGACGGGGAAAATGGCTTTGTCTTATAGGGCAAGGACATGTGACATACACTGCCAATGACACATGCCCTTGCTTGTGTGAAAAAAAGCACTTCGCTCCGTGTGTGCGCTGCTGATAGGCTGACAGATTGCACCTCCCCACTGTAAATGCGGGAAAGAGAAAAAAAAATGGAGATCTTCATTGTTCCTGCAGAGATCCATCCCCTGCCCCTCCCCCCACCCCGCTGTACACTCAAACTGCGTATTAACATTAATTTTCATCATTACTGAGAAAAAATCCAGTTATGATTTTGGTGCACGAACAGTTATCGAACATAACCTCGAAAAGCCGAATTTTTCTCAAATAGTTCGTGTTCGCCGAACGGCTCGAACACCGCCCAAAACAGCTCGAATTTGAGATTGGCGAACAGTTCGACTAGAACAACGCTCATCTCTACTCATATACCAGAAAAGGTTGAAGGTATTGGCTGAACTCAAACAGATAGCAGCTCAACCTCTTTGAATCTTCTTTAGCATGCTAAAAGGAGCAGGAAAAAGCAAAATATTAAAGAATTCCACCTCTCCAAGCAGAGAAATGACTGAGCATGGACATTATATACTGATTTTAGCCATTGAAAAACGTCCTGTTTCTCATATGCCAGAATTGGTTGAAGGTATTGGCTGAATACAAACAGATAGTAGCTCAGCCTCTTTGAATCGTCGTTAGCATGCTAAAAAGAGAAAAGAAAAAAACAGAAAAAAATTCAGAATTCCACCTTTCCAAGCAGAGAAATGACTGTTTGTGCAATGACATTATTCCTTGATTTTAGCCATTGAAAACCGTCCTGTTACTTATATAGCAGAAATGGTAGAAGGTATTGGTTGAACACAAACACATAGCAGCTCAACCTCTTTGAATCTTCTTTAGCATGCTAAAGGAGCAGGAAAAGTCAAAAAATTTCAGAATTTCACCTTTCCAAGCAGAGAAATTACTGTTTGTGCAATGATATTATTCATTGATTTTAGCCATAGAAAGCTGTCGTGTTACTCATATACCAGAAAAGTTTGAAGGCATTGGCTGAACTCAAACAGATAGCAGCTCAACCTCTTTGAATCTTCTTTAGCATGCTAAAAGGAGCAGGAAAAAGCAACAATTTTCAGAATTCCACCTTTCCAAGCAGAGAAATGACTGAGCATGGACATTATTCACTGATTTTAGCCATTGAAAAACGTCCTGTTACTCATACACCAGAAATGGTTGAAGGTATTGGCTGAACACAAACAGAACTCACCCTATTTGAATCTTCTTTAGCACGCTAAAATGAGCAGGGAAAAGCAAAAAAAATTCAGAATTCCATCTTTCCAAGCAGACAAATGACTGTTTGTGCATTGACATTATACATTGATTTTAGCCATTGAAAAACATCCTGTTACTCATATACTACAAATGCTTGAAGGTATTGGCTGAAAACAAACAGATGGCAGCTCACCCTCTTTGAATCTTCTTTAGAATGGTAAAAGCAGCAAGAAAAAGCAAAAAATGTCAGAATTTCAGCTTTCCAAGCAGAGAAATGACTGTTTGTGCAATGACATTATTCATTGATTTTAGCCATTGAAAACCGTCCTGTTACTCATATACCAGAAATGGTTGAAGGTATTGGCTGAACACAAACAGATAGCAGCTCACTCTCTTTGAATCTTCTTTAGCATGATAAAAGGAGCAGGAAAAAGCAAAAAAATTCAGAATTCCACCTTTCAAAGCCGACAAATGACTTTTTGTGCAATGACATTATTCATTGATTTTAGCCATTGAAAAACATGTTGTTACTCATATTAAAGAAAGGGTTGAATTACTTGGCTGAACGCAAACAGACAGCAGCTCACCCTCTTTGAATCTTCTTTAGCACGCAAAAAGGAGCAGGAAACAGCAAAAATTTCAGAGCTCCACCTTTCCAAGCAGAGAAATGACTGCTTGTGCAATGACATTATTCATTGATTTTAGCCATTGAAAACCGTCCTGTTACTCATATACCAGAAAAGGTTGAAGGTACTGGCTGAATAAAAAACAGATAGCAGCTCAACCTCTTTGAATCTTCTTTAGCATGCTAAAAGGAGCCGGAAAAAGCAAAATATTAAAGAATTCCACCTTTCCAAGCAGAGAAATGACTGAGCATGGACATTATTCACTGATTTTAGCCACTGAAAAACGTCCTGTTACTCACATACCAGAATTGGTTGAAGGTATTGGCTGAATACAAACAGATAGTAGCTCAGCCTCTTTGAATCGTCGTTAGCATGCTAAAAAGAGAAGAAAAAAACAGAAAACATTTCAGAATTCCACCTTTCCAAGCAGATAAATGACTGTTTGTGCAATGACATTATTCATTGATTTTAGACATTGAAAAAGGTCCTGTTACTCGTATACCAGAATTGGCTGAAGGTATTGGCTGAACGCAAACAGATAGCAACTCACCCTCTTTGAATCTTCTTTAGCATGCTAATAGGTGCAGAAAAAAGCAAAAAAATTTCAGATTTCCACCTTTCCAAGCAGTGAAATGACTGTTTGTGCAATGACATTATTCATTGATTTTAGCCATTGAAAAATGTACTCTTACTCATATACAAGAAATGGTTGAAAGTATTGGCTGAACGTAAACAGATAGCAGCTCACTCTCTTTGAATCTTCTTTAGCATGCTAAAAGGAGTAGGAAAAAGCAAAACATTTTTAGAATTCCAACTTTCCAAACAGGGAAATGACTGATTGTGCAATGACATTATTCATTGATTTCAGCCATTGTAAACCATCCTGTTACTCATATTCCAGAAAGGGTTGAAGGTATTGGCTGAACGCAAACAGACAGCAGCTCACCCTCTTTGAATCTTCTTAAGCACGCAAAAAGGAGTAGGAAAAAGCCCAAAATTTCAGAATTCCACCTTTCCAAGCAGAGAAATGACTGTTTGTGCAATGACATTATTCCTTGATTTTAGCCATTGAAAACCGTCCTGTTAATTATATAGCAGAAATGGTAGAAGGTATTGGCTGAACAAAAAACACATAGCCGCTCAACCTCTTTGAATCTTCTTTAGCATGCTAAAAGGAGCAGGAAAAAGCAAAACATTTCAGAATTCCACCTTTCCAAGCAGAGAAATGACTGTTTGTGCAGTGACATTATTAATTGATTTTAGCCATTGAAAAACGTCCTGTTACTCATATACCAAAAATGGTGGAAGGTATTGGCTGAACGCAAACAGACAGAAACTCACCCTCTTTGAATATTCTTTAGCACGCTAATAGGAGCAGGAATTAGCAAAAAAATTTCAGAATTCCATCTTTCCAAGCAGACAAATGACTGTTTGTGCAATGACATTATTCATTGATTTTAGACATTGAAAACCGTCCTGTTACTCATACATCAGTACTGTTGAGCCACCCCCGTAGTGTTCGAGTTCGGTTCGGTTCGTCGAACACCCGTGTGTTCGCCGAACTGTTCGTCGAACTGTTCGTCGAACACCTTCGAACACCGTTAAAACCAATGGCAGGCAAACAAAAACACATAGAAACACATAGAAAACACCTTCAAAGGTGTCCAAAAGCTGACAAACTGCTCAGAAGACACAACTAACACATGGAAAAGTGACAAGTACATATAGTCATGCGAAAAGAAAAGAGGTGGAGGAGTAAAAGGAGGGGGAGACACAGATATAGGCATGTCATGCCCTTCTAAAATCCAAAAAGTGAGAAGCCGAGACGGCCAGTCCGCTCCTGCCCGTGCCACCTCCGTGTCGCCGGGTTTGTGCCAGAGCCGCGGTGAACCCTGATGGCCAGCCCCCCTCTCCCAATACTGGTGCCTGTCCGCTGGTGGGTCGAGAGAGCCCCCCTGTGGTGGAGGCAGCTCTAAGCTTTTTAATTTAAATTGTCCCTCTAATTTGAATGAATACACTTTAAATCCATTTACAAGGATCTATTGGAGGGCAAGTCTCATGCCAGCAGCCGCGTAATTCCAGCTCCAGTAGCGTCCACTAAAGCTGCTGCAGTTAAAAAGCTTTTATAAGGATCGAGCTCGGCTGTCCACCGCAAGGCATCCTAGTGCCAGTCCCAGCCCCTATGCCTTGGGGTGCCTCCTGATGCTCTTCACTAAGTATCCCGTGGTCCCGAAGCATTTCCTTTGAAAAAATTAAGTGTCCAAACTACAGGTGGTGTAGCTTGCTTAACAGCCGGGATAATCCGCTGACTAGCAGACACTGCTACTAGGCACAAAGTATTTCCTGGGCTAGATGCAGTTAAAAATTTGTAAGTAGATACTCTCGTTGGATGCTGAGAAAGCATTCCATAGAGTCTCCTGGCACGCCATATATGATTCTCTTAAAAAGCTTGGGGTAGGGGTCTAGGGAACCCTTTTATAGCCAAAATCACGGCCCTGTATCACAATACGTCACCTAGGCTGAAGATAAATGGAACTGTAGCACCGAGGGCTCGGTTGCTACAGACGTATTGCACCTCACCCAGAGGTGTGATATCTCACTCTCAGATAAGGATGGAGTGTGGATCAGGACCCGACACCTGCATGCATTACACCACATTGCCGTGGGGCAGGGCGACCAATATGCCCCTGAGATGGGCACGACAGTCCCTGTCCCTGGCTGGAGTGGGGGGAGGGAACACTGAGGAAGGGGAACCCTGCAGTGCAGGAGCAGGGAGGAAGCAGTTCCTGGGTGCATTGAGAAGGGAGTATAAAAGGTGGGCACCATCTTAGTTCAGTGCAGAGAAGTCTGAGCAGAAGTGGCAGGGAGCAGGGGCTCTGCACGAGCTCTGCTCCGGAGGCGGGCCTAGTAACAGAGGCCCAGGCCTGCAAGAGGGAGAAGGAAGGAAGAGGAGCGGAGAAGGCTCCAGGAACGAGGAATGAAGGGATCCCAGGGGTGCGGACGGGCGAGTCGCCACCGCACGCCCGAATCCACCTGCGTGGAGGGGTCAGGCCAAAGGGGGAGACCGGTCCCCGAACTAGTGGAGGCAGGAAACGACCCTCAGCTAGAAACCGGAGGCTCTGACATTTTATGTGGCGCAGCCCCTTGCTCCACCCGCTAGGAAGGCACCACATAGGGTCAGGGAAACTGGCGCCAAGTTTACCAAGAGGAGGCCCGAGGCAGCCGGACAGAAGTGTTGGTAAGAAAGGCCAGACAAAGGACACACAAAGGGGGTCCTGTGAAGCGCTCCAAAGTTATCTGGGAGTTGTCTGAGCCCCTCACCTGGTGAGCACAGTACGACGTGGGCAGCCGTTACCTGCAGACGTGGTCTGGATAATAAGAACTGTGAGTAAAGGCCCTGAACTGCATCACTGACTCCGTGTCGTTACTGCTGCTGCCCTGCACCATCACCCCCATCCTCCGCATACACTGCCCTGAGGCTATACTCCTCCCGTGGGGAGTTATGCTACGCTCTGCTGCACCCACAATACCAGCCTTAGCGGTCTGCCCTGTAGCGGCGGTTAACTCTGACCGCAATCCACGGGTGGCGTAGTCGGACATTTAAACATCAAAACCACATAAATAGTTCCGCAACTGGTTTGACCGCCCTGAGCCACGGAACCGGATCGCCGCCGCGAAGACTACAACCACCAGCATCCACCAAAAAGGGTCCGGCTCCGGGTGTCCCAAGGCCCAGGGGGTGCGTCAGAACATTTTCATCACCTTTCACAATCACCAATGGGACAAGGCAGGGATGTCCTCTGTCCCCTCTCTTATACATCCTAGTGACGGAGCACCTGCTCTCATCAATTCGCCATAACCCCAATATTAGGTGGATTGAGGTGGGAGGCACTGAGTACAAGTGCTCTCTATTTGCTGATGATGTCCTAGTATATATCACTCAATCACATATATCCATCCCTGCTGTTATGGCTGAAATAGATCACTTTGTTACATGGTAAAATTTTAAAATCAATGCAGCGAAGTCTGAGGCCCTCGATGTCTCCCTCCCTAAATCCATATAGGATTCCATCCAGTCCAACTTTCCCTTTGCCTGGCCCTCACAGGGTATCAAATACTTAGGAATTCCTATTCATAGAGACCTCTCCCATCTATGTTATCTTAATTTTGGGCCATTTATTGAACAATTCCATACAGACCACGGTTGGCAAGTTAGAACTGTAAGATTCACTACGTGAACCACTGGTGTTTTGTGGAAAAGCACATGTACACCGCGTTCCAAATTATTATGCAAAAAGTGTTTAGGAGTGATAAGGGAAGAATTTGTTTGTTTGTCAGTTAAACTCATTGATGGTGATGTGTGTCAGGGCTCTTTATATCACTGTAAGCAATTGCAGACACCTGTGCTAATTAGTTTGGCAGGTGTGTCCAATGAAAGGCAAGACTACTTAAGAAGGCTCTCTCACATTATTAAGCAGCCTACATTTTCTGCCAAAATGGGAAAGAAAAAGGATGTGTCGGCTGCTGAGAAGCAACAAATTGTGGAGTGTTTAGGTCAAGGCATGACTACAATCAACATTGTGCGATGATCAGGATGAAGTGTCTTGGCAATCAAGAAGTATGTAGCTGATTCACAGTACACACGTGTGCGTGCTGATAAGGGCAAATTGAGGACTCTTTCCTACAGGCAATTACGTCAGGTTGAAAGAGCAGCGGCAAAAAAGCCTTGTCATAGCAGCAGACAAGTTTTTGAAGCTGCTTGTGCCTCCAACGTCCCCCGAACAACAAGATGCAGGGTCCTTCAGAGGTTTGCAGCTGTGCATACGCCATCCTGTCGACCTCCTCTATCCACTTCACACAAGCAGAAACGGCTCCAGTGGGCCAAACATTACATGAAGACTGATTTCAAAACTGTTTTGTTCACGGATGAGTGCCGTGCAACGCTCGATGGTCCAGATGAATGGAGTGGAGGATGGCTGGTTGATGGACACCCCACGCAAACACGGCTACAGCGCCAACAAGGAGGAGGTGGAGTAATGTTTTGGGCTGGAATCATGGGGAGAGAGATTGCGGGCCCCTTTAGGATCCCTGAAGGCGCTAAAGATGAACTCCATAATGTATGTGGATTTTCTCAAACAGCACTTCCTGCCATAGTTCAAGAAGAAGAACCGTGTATTTCACAGCAAGATCATTTTTCTGCATGATAATGCACCATCTCATGCTGCACATAAAACATCTGCATCTCTGGCTGATATGGGCATAAAAGGGGACAAACTTATGGTGTGACCCCCATGCTCCCCTGACCTCTACCCCATTCAGAACCTTTGGAGCATCATTAAAAGGAGTGTCTATGATGGCGGGAGGCAGTTCACATCTAAGCAACAGCTCTGGGAGGGTATTCTGTCCTCATGCAAAACATTTGAAGCAGAAACCATCCAAAACCTGACAAATTCAATGGACGAGAGAGTTCAGAAGCTCCTTTCGAACAAGGGGTCCTATGTGAAAATGTAACATCACCTAGAATAAAGTTTTGAGTTGAAAACTGTTTGATTTCAGTTTCTAACAACCTGCTAATGCTTATAATTTCAAAAATGACCATTTTTTTGGTCTTTATTAAAATGAAAAGGTTGATCGAAAAGTTTGGGGGATCTAAGAGTGTGGCAACCCAGTAGTCATGATTACTTCGAATTCTGACAATATGAGGGTCATGCTGCAGGTAGTGCAGCAAGAAGGCACTTATGTGTCTTGCGCATCTCGGAGCCCCAAAATTATTTTCCGGGCTAGATGCAGCTAAAAATTATTTTTAATTTTAAATCTGGTGAAGCTTATTATAGATGGCCTAATAGGATCAGTGCTGCACACTGCTACAAAGCCCAAATTATTTTCCAGTCAAGATACAGATAAACATGATTAGTAATTTGAAATCTTAAAACGCTTGGTAGGGTGATTTTAACCAATCATCAAGCTTTTACTCTCCCCAGGATGACACAGGGGTAGAAAAGTCGTTTCGGATCCATGATTTGTTCATCTTTATGAACGTGAGTCTGTCTACATTATCAGTGGAGAGCCGCGTGCGCTTATCTGTCAGCACACCACCAGCAGCGCTGAACACACGTTCAGACAGAACGCTGGCTGCGGGGCATGACAAGATCTCCAAGGCGTAAGTGGCTAGCTCCGGCCATTTATCCAGATTGGAAGCCCAAAAAGAGCAAGGGTCCAGTGACACAGTCGTGGCTTCAATGTTTACTTGGAGATACTCCTGTACCATCGTCTCTAGGCGTTGACTATGTGTCAGACTTCTTGTCTCCTGTGGCCTTGCAAAGGATGGGCTAAAAAAGTGGTGAAATGATTCCGCAAAATTGATGTTACCAGCAGATACTGTGGTTCTGTTACGGTTTGAGTGCTGAACACTTGACGGTCCCACGGTTGGCAAGTTGGAACTGTGAGATTCACTACGTGCACCACTGGTATTTTGTGGAAAAGCACATGTAAGATTCTGCAACAGTCTCTGCTGATACTCCTGCATGCGTGCATCCCTTTCTATGGCAGGAATAATTTCTGCAAATTTACTTTTGTACCGGGGATCTAACAGTGTGGCAACCCAGTAGTCAGGATTATTTCTAATTCTCACAATTCGAGGGTCATGTTGCAGGTAGTGCAGCAAGAAGGCACTCATGTGTGTTGCGCATCCAGGAGCACCAAGTCCCTGTTGTGTTGGTGGCGAGGTAACAATCATGCTTCCTTCCTCTGTCCTCTCCCCCCAACCTCGCACAACAGAAATGTGATCAAGGTCTCCCTCATCTGATGAGTCTTCCATCAGTTCGTCCTCCACTTCTTCCTGGGCTCCTGCACCTTCCTCACTAGTTTGGCTGCTACCATGCGCCCTGGTAAAATCATCTCCCCCACCCTCACATGCCTGCCGCCCTGGTGCTGCCGACCGTCTGGACCTTGCAGATGTTAGCCCTTCCGCATACAACTCCTCCTCCTCTACTTCCTCCACCTCCTCTTGTGCCACCACCTGACTCCGAATTCTGTTTAACATGTGCTCCAGCATGTAAATCACCGGAATAGTCATGCTGATAATGGCATCGTCAGCACTAAACATCTTCGTCGCCATTTCAAAACTGTGCAGAAGGGTGCATAGGTCCCTGATCTGAGACCACTCCTCCAGCGTGATTTGCCCCACCTCTGAATCTCGTTGGCCCAGGCTATACGTCAGAACGTATTGCACCAGGGCTTGTCGGTGCTGCCACAGTCGCTGCAACATGTGCAGAGTTGAATTCCACCGGGTAGGCACATCGCATTTTAGCCGGTGAAGTGGCAGGCCCAACGACTTCTGTAGAGATGTAAGTCGCTGAGCTGCGGGATGCGAACGGCGGAAGTGAGCACACAGCGACCGTGCCCTCTGCAGAAGGCCATCTAGTCTGGGATAGTGGGCTAAAAATTGCTGGACAACCAGGTTCAACACGTGAGCCATACAAGGCACGTGTGTGACATTGCCCCGGCGAAGGGCCGCACCCAGGTTTGCAGCATTGTCGCACACGGCCTTCCCTGGTTTCAGGTCCAGTGGAGACAACCATTCACATTTCCCAGACATTTCAATGTAAAAACCGCCTGATGACGTTGAGCCCTACTGCCAGCATAGTAAGGAGGTGTGCAGGATCCCTTCTGCGCAGTTAGAAAGCTTGTGGCATGACCAGACAGGCTTTGGGTGCAGGTGGAAGACCGAGAGGAGGTTGAGGAGGCAGAAGCAGTGGAGGAAAAATGACATAAAGAGGATTGACGCACAACTCGTGGGGACGGCAAGACTTGGACAGCAGCCCCTTGTCCTGCTGTCACCATAGTTACCCAGTGCCCAGTCAGCGACATGTAACGCCCCTGTCCATGCCTACTCGTCCAAGTGTCTGTGGTGAAATGCACCCTGTCACACACAGAGTTTCTCAAAGAAGCGGTGATGTTGTGTGCGACATGCTGGTGGAGCGCAGGCACACCTTTCTTTGAGAAGTAGTGCCGACTGGGCATCTGGTACTGGGGCACTGCGACGGACATAAGGTCTCGAAAATCCTCTGTGTCCACCAGGTGGAAAGGCAGCATTTCTGTAGCCAAGAGCTTGCAGATGGTGAAATTCAACCTCTTAGCTTTCTCATGGCTAGGAGGAAATGGTCTTTTACTTGTCCACATCTGAGGGACCGAGGTCTGGCTATTGTGCTTAGACAGGGTTGATAAGGGTGTCCCCGGCAAACTGCCGGTCTGTGAGGAAGATGCAGGCGGACATGTTAGGTTGCCTTCATCCAAAGGTGGTGCTATCGATGTCGGACAGCGCTCAACACCAGCTGGTGTTACCACCTCCAAAGAAAATGATGACCTGCCAATCACGCTGGCTGTTGCGGGTAAAGAGGTGGCAGGTCTGCGCCCCAAAACAGGTGTGACTGCTGTCCCCCCAAGTCACAGAGGATGAAGAGGCCGCGGATGCACAAGATATGGCAGACGGTGGTTGGCCCGGCCGGCTAGGCCGCATTGTAGCACACTGAGCTTCCCACTGCAACTTATGCTTCATGTCCATGTGCCGGTTCATGCATGAAGTACTCAAACTATGTATTTTTTGGCCTCTACTTAGCTTTTGCTGGGTTGACAGTAAGTGGGATCTCCGACCTCATCATCATCACCCTGTGCGTTATCACACCCGTCGTCCTCAGAGCCAACCTGTTCCTGCCCTGACAAAAAACTAAAGTTGTCGCTCCAATCAGGTATTTGAGTCTTATCATCGTCTTCCTCATTGTCTCCACCAACAGGAGTTACAGTTTGGGAATGAGGGTCTACATTATGGTCAGAACCTTCTGCGTCTGGTCCTGGATCCGACTCATAAAGATTCTGGGCATCAGTGCAGATCATTTCCTCGTCTGGATTCACAGAAGCGCTGGAGTCGACCTCTGATTCCCAGGCTATAGTATGAGTAAACAGCTCTGCAGACTCAACCATCTGTTCTACCTCATACTCAGACGGGCAGCTGGAGATTTGGGAGCTGTGAGGAAGCAAGTGCGATTTGGGTGACACCTTTGAGGACTGGAGTATTTGTGATGTTGAAGTTGATGTGGAGGAGAGCCCACTTAAAGGAGCACTTGATATCCGTTGAAGCACCTGCTGTTTTTGTGCCTCATCTGGAATTTGTAGCGATTGGCGTGGCCGTAAGAAAGGGATCTTATCACATTGTCCGCTAAAAGAAGTAGACATTTTAGTTTGGCTGGAAGATGGTCTTTCTTCTGCACCTACCCCATGGACACAACCTTTTTTCCCCTTCCCAACACACCTATTCCCCTTTCCACCAGCAGCAGGCCTTTTTCCACTCATTTTGGTGGTTAACTAATTCACAACTCTGGAGTTGTTTGCACAAAAAAACAATGGATGGTAACCGAGCAGAGCTGGGTGGCCAAACTGTGGTATTAGGCCAAAACTATTGGCTGGGTTAGATGCAGAAAAAAATTATTTTTAATTTGCAACCTGATGGAGGTCAGTATAGATGGACTAATAGACCAAGTCCCACACACTGCTAGAAGCCCAAATATTTTTTCAGAGCTAGAAGCAGAAAAAAATTATTTTTAATTTGCAACCTGATGGAGGTCAGTGTAGATGGACTAATAGACCAAGTCCCACACACCGCTAGAAGCCCAAATATTTTTTCTGAGCTAGATGCAGAAAAAAATTATATTCAATTTGCAACCTGATGGACGTCAGTATAGAAGGACTAATAGAACAAGTCCCACACACTGCTAGAAGCCCAAATATTTTTTCAGAGCTAAATGAAGAAAAAAATTATTTTTAATTTGCAACCTGATGGAGGTCAGTATAGATGGACTAATAGACCAAGTCCCACACACTGCTAGAAGCCCAAATATTTTTTCAGAGCTAGATGCAGAAAAAAATTATTTTTAATTTGCAACCTGATGGAGGTCAGTATAGATGGACTAATAGACCAAGTCCCACACACCGCTAGAAGCCCAAATATTTTTTCAGAGCTAGATGCAGAAAATTTTTTTATTCAATTTGCAACCTGATGGAGGTCAGTATAGATGGACTAATAGACCAAGTCCCACACACTGCTAGAAGCCCAAATATTTTTTCAGAGCTAGATGCAGAAAAAAATTATTTTTAATTTGCAACCTGATGGAGGTCAGTATAGATGGACTAATAGAACAAGTCCCACACGCTGCTAGAAGCCCAAATATTTTTTCAGAGATAAATGAAGAAAAAAATTATTTTTAATTTGCAACCTGATGGAGGTCAGTATAGATGGACTAATAGACCAAGTCCCACACACTGCTAGAAGCCCAAATATTTTTTCAGAGCTAGATGCAGAAAAAAATTATTTTTAATTTGCAACCTGATGGAGGTCAGTATAGATGGACTAATAGACCAAGTCCCACACACCGCTAGAAGCCCAAATATTTTTTCAGAGCTAGATGCAGAAAAAAATTATATTCAATTTGCAACCTGCTGGAGGTCAGTATAGAAGGACTAATAGAACAAGTCCCACACACTGCTAGAAGCCCAAATATTTTTTCAGAGCTAGATGCAGAAAAAAATTATTTTTAATTTGCAACCTGATGGAGGTCAGTATAGATGGACTAATAGACCAAGTCCCACACACTGCTAGAAGCCCAAATATTTTTTCAGAGCTAGATGCAGAAAAAAATTATATTCAGTTTGCAACCTGACGGAGGTCAGTATAGATGGACTAATAGAATGATGCTATGCCCAAAAGATTTTACTTCACTAGGTGCAGTAAAAAAATTGGTATTCTATACACAGGTGGTATATCTTGCAACACAGATAGGCTACTCCACTGACTAACACACTCTGCAATAGGCCAAAAAGGATTAGCTTTGCTAGATTCAGCCAAATGCTGTGAAAAAAACTTGCACAGCACTGGCACAGACCTGCCTGGCAAAAACTGATAGGAACTGATGTAACCTAGTCCTGAAAAGGACTCCAATTACAATTAGTCTTTACTCCCACAATCTATCTATTTAAGAGCACAGACCTGCCTGATAAAAGTCGTAGGAAATGCTGTAACCTAGTCCTTAAAAGGACTGCAATCACAACTATTCCCTACTCCCAAGCTATCTGTATATTTGTGCGAAAATTGGCTTGAAATTTACAAGGTATAGCGCACACAGCAACAGCGGTGCCGTCTAACACGCAGCTGCAGCAGTGAGAAAATGGTGGCGACGGGGAAAATGGCTTGGTCTTATAGGGCAAGGACACGTGACATACACTGCCAATCACACATGCCCTTGCTTGTGTGAAAAAAAGCACTTCGCTCCGTGTGTGCGCTGCTGATAGGCTGACAGATTGCACCTCCCCACTGCAAATGCGGGAAAGAGAAAAAAAAATGGAGATCTTCATTGTTCCTGCAGAGATCCATCCCCTGCCCCTCCCCCCGCCCCGCTGTACACTCAAACTGGGTATTAACATTAATTTTCATCATTACTGAGAAAAAATCCAGTTATGATTTTGGTGCACGAACAGTTATCGAACATAACCTCGAACAGCCGAATTTTTCTCAAATTGTTCGTGTTCGCCGACCGGCTCGAACACCGCCCAAAACAGCTCGAATTTGAGATTGGCGAACAGTTCGAGTAGAACAACGCTCATCTCTATACATCAGAAATGTTTGAAGGTATTGGCTAAATGCAAACAGATAGCAGCTCACCCTCTTTGAATCTTCTTTAGCATACTAAAAGGAGCAGGAAAAAGCAAAACATTTCAGAATTCCACCTTTCCAATTAGAGAATTGACTGTTTGTGCAATGACATTAGTCACTCATTTTAGCCATTGAAAGCTGTTCTATTACTCATATACCAGAAATGGTTGAAGGTATTGGCTGAACACAAACAGATAGCAGCTCACCCTCTTTGAATCTTCTTTAGAATGGTAAAAGCAGCAAGAAAAAGCAAAAAATTTCAGAATTTCAGCTTTCCAAGCAGAGAAATGACTATTTGTGCAATGACACTATTCATTGATTTTAGCCATTGAAAAACGTGCTGTTACTCATACACCAGAAATGGTTGAAGGTATTGGCTGAACTCAAACAGATAACAGCTCAACCTCTTTGAATCTTCTTTAGCATGCTAAAAGGAGCAGGAAAAAGCAAAAAATTTCAGAATTCCTCCTTTCCAAGCAGAGAAATGACTGAGCATGGACATTATTCACTGATTTTAGCCATTGAAAAACGTCCTGTTACTCATACACCAGAAATGGTTGAAGGTATTGGCTGAACCCAAGCAGAACTCACCCTATTTGAATCTTCTTTAGCACACTAAAATGAGCAGGGAAAAGCAAAAAAAATTCAGAATTCCATCTTTCCAAGCAGACAAATGACTGTTTGTGCATTGACATTATACATTGATTTTAGCCATTGAAAAACATCCTGTTACTCATATACTAGAAATGGTTGAAGGTATTGGCTGAAAACAAACAGATGGCAGCTCACCCTCTTTGAATCTTCTTTAGAATGGTAAAAGCAGCAAGAAAAAGAAAAAAATTTCAGAATTTCAGCTTTCCAAGCAGAGAAATGACTGTTTGTGCAATGACATTATTCATTGATTTTAGCCATTGAAAACCGTCCTGTTACTCATATACCAGAAATGGTTGAAGGTATTGGCTGAACACAAACAGATAGCAGCTCACCCTCCTTGAATCTTCTTTAACAAGCTAAAAGGAGCAGGAAAAAGCAAAAAAATTTAGAATTCCAACTTTCAAAGCAAACAAATGACTGTTTGTGCAATGACATTATTCATTTATTTTAGCCATTGAAAAATATCCTGTTACTCATATTCCAAAAATGGTTGAAGGTATTGACTGAACGCAAACAGACAGCAACTCACCCTCTTTTAATCTTCTTTAGCACGCTAAAAAGAGCAGGAAACAGCAAAAAATGTCAAAATTTCACCTTTCCAAGCAGAGAAATGACTGTGCAATGACATTATTCATTGATTTTAGACACTGAAAACCATCCTGTTAATCATATGCAAGAAATGGTTGAAGTTAATGGCTGAGTGCAAACAAATAGCAGCTCAACCTCTTTGAATATTCTTTAGTATGCTAAAAGGAGCAGGAAAATGCAAAACATTTCAGAATTCCACGTTTCCAAGCAGAGAATTGATTGTTTGTGTAATGACATTATTCATTGATTTTAGCCATTGAAAAACGTGCTGTTACTCATACACCAGAAATGGTTGAAGGTATTGGCTGAACGCAAACAGATAGCAGCTCACGCTGTTTGAATCTTCTTTAGCTTGCTAAAAGGAGCAGGAAAAAGCAAAAAAATTTCAGAATTACACCTTTCCATGCAGAGAAATGACTGTTTGTGCAATGACATTATTCATTGATTTTAGACATTGAAAAAGGTCCTGTTAATCATATACCAGAATTGATCGAAGGTATTGGCTGAACGCAAACAGATAGCAGCTCACCCTCTTTGAATCTTCTTTAGCATGCTAATAAGAGCAGGAAAAAGCAAAAAAAAATCAGATTTCCACCTTTCCAAGCAGAGAAATGACTGTTTGTGCAATGACATTATTCATTGATTTTAGCCATTGAAAAACGTCCTGTTACTCATGTACAAGAAATGGTTGAAGGTATTGGCTGGACGTAAACAGATAGCAGTTCACACTCTTTGAATCTTCTTTAGCATGCTAAAAGGAGTCGTAAAAAGCAAAACATTTTTAGAATTTCACCTTTCCAAGCAGAGAAATGACTGATTGTGCAATGACATTATTCATTGATTTTAGCCATTGAAAATCATCCTGTTACTCATATACCAGAAATGGTTGTAGGTATTGGCTGAACGCAAACAGATAGCAGCTCACCCTCTTTGAATCTTCTTTAGCATGCTTAAAGGAGCACGAAAATGCAAAACATTTCAGAATTCCACCTTTCCAATCAGAGAATTGATTGTTTGTGCAATGACATCATTCATTAATTTTAGACATTGAAAACCGTCCTGTTACTCATATACCAGAAATGGTTGAAGGTATTGGCTGAATGCAAACAGTTAGCAGCTCACCCTCTTTGAATCTTCTTAGCATGCTAATAGGAGCTGGAAAAAGCAAAAAATTTTCAGATTTCCACCTTTCCAAGCAGAGAAATGACTGTTTGTGCAATAAAATTATTCATTGATTTTAGCCATTGAAGACCATCCTGTTACTCATATTCCAGAAATGGTTGAAGGTATTGGCTGAACGCATACAGACGGCAACTCACCCTCTTTGAATCTTCTTTAGCACGCAAAAAGGAGAAGGAAAAAGCAAAAAATTTCAGAATTCCACCTTTCCTAGCAGAGAAATGACTGTGCAATGACATTACTCATTGATTTTAGACATTGAAAAACGTCCTGTTAATAATATACCAGAAATGGTTGAAGGTATTGGCTGAATGCAAACAGATATCAGCACACCCTCTTTGTAATCCTCTTAGCATGCTAAAAGGAGCAGGAAAGAGCAAAACTTTTCAGAATTCCACCTTTCCAAGCAGAGAAATGACGGTTTGTGCAATGACATTATTCATTGATTTTAGCCATTGAAAAACATGATGTTACTCATACACCAGAAGTGGTTGAAGGTCTTGGCTGAACGCAAACAGATAGCAGCTCACCCGCTTTGAATCTTCTTTAGCATGCTAATAAGCGCAGGAAAAAGCAAAAACATTTCAGAATTCCACATTGCCAAGCAGAGAAATGACTGTGCAATGACATTATTCATTGTTTTTAGACATTGAAAAAGGTCCTGTTTCTCATATACCAGAATTGGCTGAAGGTATTGGCTGAACGCAAACAGATAGTAACTCACTCTCTTTGAATCTTCTTTAGCATGCTAAAGGAGCAGGAAAAGTCAAAAAATTTCAGAATTTCACCTTTCCAAGCAGAGAAATTACTGTTTGTGCAATGATATTATTCATTGATTTTAGCCATAGAAAGCTGTCCTGTTACTCATATACCAGAAAAGTTTGAAGGCATTGGCTGAACTCAAACAGATAGCAGCTCAACCTCTTTGAATCTTCTTTAGCATGCTAAAAGGAGCAGGAAAAAGCAAAAAATTTCAGAATTCCACTTTTCCAAGCAGAGAAATGACTGTTTGTGCAATGACATTATTCATTGATTTTAGTCATTGAAAAATGTACTGTTACTCATATACCAGAAATGGTTCAAGGTATTGGCTGAACGCAAACAGATAGCAGCTCACCCTCTTTGAATCTTCTTTAGCATGCTAAATGGAGCAGGAAAATGCAAAACATTTCAGAATTCCACCTTTCCAAGCAGAGAATTGATTGTTAGTGTAATGACATCATTCATTGATTTTAGACATTGAAAACCGTCCTGTTATTCATATAGCAGAAATGGTTGAAGGTACTGGCTGAATGGAAACAGATAGCACCTCAGCCTCTTTGAATCTTCTTAGCATGCTAAAAGTAGCAGGAAAAAGCCAAACATTTCAGAATTCCACCTTTCCAAGCAAAGAAATGACTGTTTGTGCAATAACATTATTCATTGATTTTAGCCATTGAAAAACTTGCTGTTACTCATACACCAGAAATGGTTGTAGGTATTGGCTGAACGCAAACAGATAGCAGCTCACGCTCTTTGAATCTTCTTTAGCATGCTAATAGGAGAAGGAAAAAGCAAAAAAAAATTCAGAATTAACCCTTTCCAAGCAGAGAAATGACTGTTTGTGCAATAACATTATTCATTGATTTTAGACATTGAAAACCATCCTGTTACTCATATACCAGAAATGGTTGAAGGTATTGGCTGAATGCAAACAGATAGCAGCTCCCCCTCTTTGAATCTTCTTTAGCATGCTAAAAGGATCAGGAAAAGCAAAACATTTCAGAATTCCAATTTTCCAAGCAGAGAATTGACTGATTGTGCTATGACATTATTCACTCATTTTAGCCATTGAAAACCGTCCTGTTACTCATATACCAGAAATGGCTGCAGATATTGGCTGAACGCAAACAGATAGCAGCTCACCCTCTTTGAATCTTCTTTAGCATGCTAAAAGGAGCAGGAAAAAGCAAAACATTTCAGAATTCCACCTTTCAAAGCAGAGAATTGACTGTTTGTGCAATGACATTATTCATTGATTTTAGCCATCGAAAAAAACACCCTGTTACTCATATACTAGAAATATTTGAAGGTATTGGCTGATCGAAAACAGATAGCAGCTCACCCTCTTTGAATCTTCTTTAGCATGCTAAAAGGAGCAGGAAAAACTAAAACATTTCATAATTCCACCTTTCCAAGCAGAGAAATGACTGTGCAATGACATTATTCATTAATTTTAGACATTAAAAAATGTCCTGTTAATCATATACCAGAAATGGTTGAAGGTATTGCCTGAATGCAAAGAGATAGCATCTCACCCTCTTTGAATCTACTTTAGCAAAAAGTAGCAGGAAAAATCAAAACATTTCAGAATTCCGCCTTTCCAAGCAGAGAATTGATTGTTTGTGCAATGACATCAATCATTGATTTTAGACATTGAAAACCGTCCTGTTACTCATATAGCAGAAATGTTTGAAGGTATTGGCTGAATGCAAACAGATAGCAGCACACCCTCTTTGTAATCCTCTTAGCATGCTAAAGGGAGCAGGAAAGAGCAAAACATTTCTGAATTCCACCTTTCAAAGTAGACAAATGACTGTGCAATGACATTATTCATTGATTTTAGCCATTGAAAATTGTGCTGCTACTCATATGCCAGAAATGGTTGAAGGACTTGGCTGAACGCAAACAGATAGCAGCTCACCCTCTTTGCATCTTCTTTAGCATGCTAAAAGTAGCAGGAAAAAGCAAACCATTTCAGATTTCCACCTTTCAAAGCAGAGAAATGACTGTTTGTGCAATGACAATATTCATTGATTTTAGCCAAAGAAAAACATCCTGTTACTCATATACCAGAAATGGTTGAAGGTATTGGCTGATCGCAAACAGATAGCAGCTCACCCCCTTTGAATCTTCTTTAGCATGCTAATAGGAGCAGTAAAAAGCAAAAACAATTCTGAATTCCACCTTTCCAAGCAGAGAAATGACTGTTTGTGCAATGACTTTATTCATTGATTTTAGCCATTGAAAAACATCGTGTTACTCATATACCAGAAATGGTTGAAGGTATTCGCTGAACGTAAACAGATAGCAGCTCACCATCTTTGAATCTTCTTTAGCATGATAAAAGGAGTAGGAAAAAGCAAAACATTTTTAGAATTCCACCTTTCGAAGCAGAGAAATGACTGTTTGTGCAATGAAATTATTCATTGATTTTAGCCATTGAAGACCATCCTGTTACTCATATTCCAGAAATGGTTGAAGTTATTGGCTGAATGCAAACAGAGAGCAGCTCACCCTCTTTGAATCTTCTTTAGCATGCTAAAAGGAGCAGGAAAAAGCAAAACATTTCAGAATTCCAACTTTCCAAGCAAAGAAATGACTGAGCACGGACAATGTTGACTGATTTTAGCCATTGAAAAACATCCTGTTACTCATATACCAGAAATGGTTAAAGGTATTGGCTGAATACAAACAGATAGCAGCTCACCCTCTTTGAATCTTTTTTGCATGCTAAAAAGAGCAGGAAAAAGCAAACAATTTCAGAATTAGACCTTTCAAAGCAGAGAAATGACTGTTTGTGCAATGACATTATTCATTGATTTTAGCCATTGAAAAACGTCCTGTTACTCATATACCAGAAATGGTTGAAGGTATTGGCTGAACGCAAACAGAACTCACCCTCTTTGAATCTTCTTTTGCACGCTAAAAGGAGCAAAAAAAAGCAAAAAAATTTCAGAATTCCATCTTTCCAAGCAGACAAATGACTGTTTGAGCATTGACATTATTCATTGAGTTTAGCCATTGAAAAACATCCTGTTACTCATATAACAGAAATGGTTCAAGGTATTGGCTGAACGCAAACAGATAGCAGCTCAGCCTCTTTGAATCTTCTTTAGCATGCTAAAAGGAGCAGGAAAAAGCAAAAAATTTCAGAATTCCACCTTTCCAAGCAGAGAAATGACTGTTTGTGCAATGACATTATTCATTGATTTTAGCCATTGAAAAACGTACTGTTACTCATATACCAGAAATGGTTGAAGGTATTGGCTGAACTCAAACAGATAGCAGCTCACCCTCTTTAAATCTTCTTTAGCATGCTACAATGAGCAGAAAAAAGCAAAACATTTCAGAATTCCACCTTTCCAAGCAGAGAAATGACTGTGCAATGTCATTATTCAATGATTTTAGACATTGAAAACCATCCTGTTAATCATATACCAGAAATGGATGAAGGTATTGGCTGAATGCAAACAGATAGCAACTCACCCTCTTTGAATCTTCTTTAGCATACTAAAAGGAGCAGGAAAATGCAAAACATTTCAGAATTCCACCTTTCCAAGCAGAGAATTGATTGTTTGTGCAATTACATCATTCATTGATTTTAGACATTGTAAACCGTCCTGTTACTCATATACCAGAAATGGTTGAAGGTATTGGCTGAATGCAAACAGATAGCAGCTCAACCTCTTTGAATCTTCTTAGCATGCTAAAAGGAGCAGGAAAAAGCAAAACATTTCAGAATTCCACCTTTCCAAGCAGAGAATTGACTGTTTGTGCAATGACATTATTCATTGATTTTACCATTGAAAAACGTGCTGTTACTCATACACCAGAAATGGTTGAAGGTATTGGCTGAGCGCAAACAGATAGCAGCTCACCCTCTTTGAATCTTGCTTAGCATGCTAATAGGAGCAGGAAAAAGCAAAAAAATCAGAATTCCACCTTTCCAAGCAGAGAAATGACTGTTTGTGCAATGACATTATTCATTGATTTTACACATTGAAAAAGGTCCTGTTACTCATATACCAGAATTGGTTGAAGGTATTGGCTGAACTCAAAAAAGATAGCAGCTCACCCTCTTAGAATCTTCTTTAGCATGCTAATAGGAGCGGGAAAAAGCAAAAAAATTTCAGATTTCCACCTTTCCAAGCAGAGAAAAGACTGTTTGTGCAATGACATTATTCATTGACTTTAGACATTGAAAAAGGTCCTGTAACTCATATACCAGAATTGGTTGAAGGTATTGGCTGAATGCAAACAGATAGCAGCTCACCTTCTTAGAATTTTCTTTAGCATGCTAATAGGAGCTGGAAAAAGCAAAAAATTTTCAGATTTCCACCTTTCCAAGCAGAGAAATGACTGTTTGTGCAATGACATTATTCATTTGATTTTAGCCATTGAAAAACGTCCTGTTACTCATATACCAGAAATGGTGAAGGTTTTGGCTGAACGCAAAAATACAGCAACTCACCCTCTTTGAATCTTCTATAGCACGCAAAAAGGAGCAGGAAAAAGCAAAATATTTCAGAATTACACCATTCCAAGCAGAGAAATGACTGTTTGTGCAATGACATTATTCATTGATTTTAGCCATTGAAAACCACCCTATTACTCTTATACCAGAAACGATTGTAGGTATTGGCTGAACGCAAACAGATAGCAGCCCACCATCTTTGAATCTTCTTTAGCATGCTAAAAGGAGCAGGAAAAAGCAAAACATTTCAGAATTCCACTTTTACAAGCAGAGAAATGACTGTTTGAGCAATGACATTATTCATTGATTTTAACCATTAAAAAACATTCTGTTACTCATAAAATAGAAATGGTTGAAGGCATTGGCTGAACGTAAACAGACAGCAACTCACCCTCTTTGAATCTTCTTTAGCACGCTAAAAGAAGCAGGAAAAAGCAAAATAATTTCAGAATTCCACCTTTCCAAGAAGAGAATCACTGCTTGTGCAATGACATTATTCATTGATTTTAGCCATTGAAAACCATCCTGTTTCTCATATACCAGAAATGGTTGAAGTTATTGTCTGAACACAAACAGATAGCAGCTCACCCTCTTTGAATCTTCCTTAGCATGATAGAATAAAACAAGGAAACCAAAAAACAAGATGTACTTCCGGCGGAAATAAATATAAGTGTATAAATTCAGAGTACATAAATATTCAACCAGCCAGAATAAGGGACCAATATAAGCAAGAGGGACAATCGTAAAAAACACCAAAAGAAGAAGGGGAGAGAGGGAAGCCGACCATAAAGTCCCAAATATCAAATGTAGTGAATAATTTCATATTTATTAACAACAGGTGACAATGAATAGCAGATCAAATACATGATAAAAATAACTAAAAACATCTAAAAACATGGGCGAGTGTCCGATATGATATTCCGTGTGGGAAAGAAAAATAGAAAAAAAAAAAAAAAAAAATATATATATATATATATATAATAATAATTGAATAAATAGTCTATAAATAGATAAGATAAATAAAGAATAATTGTGAATAATAAATAAGGTGCATAGTGAGATATATTAGAAAGTGTCAGTGCTATGAATATTTTGATGTCTACCCCAAGATTGTGTACAGAGTATATATAAAGATATATAACAAGTCAATAGCAGCATCAATGCATAATATATGTTTATCAATATATATATACTAGGGAGACAGGGCAGAGAAAATCAATGCCTTAATCAAGAAATCAGCAATGCAAGTGCCTGAGAATAGATCAATGTGTACCTGAGGTAGATAACTATCCTAGCATAATTAACAAATAATGAAATTGAAATATACCTACAAATGTGTAGTGAGGGGCTCCCACACACCAGACACGCGTCCACCACGATGCGCGTTTCGGCAAGCGCCTTCGTCAGGGGGTGAAGATACCAGGCAACCAGGAAGTATAAGAGGAGACGGGGACCAATCATATAAGGGGGCGTGTGGTGATAGACCAATCACAGGAGAGGGGGCGTGGTATGGCATGATGTAAACCCCAAACCAATCATGTAGGGGGCGTGTGTGAATGGACCAATCATCAAGGAGGAGGCGTGGTGTGATGCGACGCAAGCCCCAGCGTCCGCGCGTCTCCGCAGCAACCGCGTCACGTGACCCGCAGTCACGAGACCACGCAGCACACGTGATTCGGAACCACAGGGCACCTAATAGACGCGGTCATCACGGAGACAGCAGAGGACGCAGGATCACACGCCGCATACCGCCTGCTCCAGGATGGTAAAGGAGGCGTGGAATGACGCATATGACGCCACGATAACCAAGGGCAGCCGCGACCCCCGTGTCATGTGACCAAAACAATGTAAGGCCACATAGAGACACAGCATGCTAAAAGGAGCAGGAAAAAGCAAAAAATTTCATAATTCCACCTTTCCAAGCAGAGAAATGACTGTTTGTGCAATGACATTATTCATTTGATTTTAGCCATTGAAAAACGTCCTGTTACTCATATACCAGAAATGGTTGAAGGTATTGGCTGAACGCAAAAATACAGCAACTCATCCTCTTTGAATCTTCTATAGCACGCAAAAAGGAGCAGGAAAAAGCAAAAAATTTCAGCATTCCACTTTTCCAAGCAGAGGTATGACTGTTTGTGCAATGTCATTATTCATTGATTTTAGACATTGAAAACCGTCCTGTTAATCATATAACAGAAATGGTTGAAGGTATTGGCTGAATGCAAACAGACAGCAACTCACCCTCTTTGAATCTTCTTTAGCATGCTAAAAGGAGCAGGAAAATGCAAAACATTTCAGAATTCCACCTTTCCAAGCAGAGAATTGATTGTTTGTGCAAATACATCATTCATTGATTTTAGACATTGAAAACCGTCCTGTTACTCATATACCAGAAATGGTTGAAGGTATTGGCTGAATGCAAACAGATAGCAGCTCACCCCCTTTGAATCTTCTTAGCATGCTAAAAGGAGCAGGAAAAAGAAAAACATTTCAGAATTCCACCTTTCCAAGCAGAGAATTGACTGTTTGTGCCATGACATTATTCATTAATTTTAGCCATTGAAAAACGTGCTGTTACTCATACACCAGAAATGGTTGAAGGTATTGGCTGAATGCAAACAGATAGCCGCTCACCCTCTTTGAATCTTCTTTAGCATGCTAATAGGAGCAGGAAAAAGCAAAAAAAATCAGAATCCCACCTTTCCAAGCAGAGAAATGACTGTTTGTGCAATGACATTATTCATTGATTTTAGCCATTGAAAACCGTCCTGTTACTCATATACCAGAATTGGTTGAAGGTATTAGCTGAATGCAAACAGACAGCAACTCACCCTCTTTGAATCTTCTTTAGCATGCTAAAAGGAGCAGGAAAATGCAAAACATTTCAGAATTCCACCTTTCCAAGCAGAGAATTGATTGTTTGTGCAAATACATCATTCATTGATTTTAGACATTGAAAACCGTCCTGTTACTCATATACCAGAAATGGTTGAAGGTATTGGCTGAATGCAAAGAGATAGCAGCTCACCCTCTTAGAATCTTCTTTAGCATGCTAATAGGAGCTGGAAAAAGCAAAAAAATTTCAGATTTCCACCTTTCCAAGCAGAGAAATGACTGTTTGTGCAATGACATTATTCATTTGATTTTAGCCATTGAAAAACGTCCAGTTACTCATATACCAGAAATGGTTGAAGGTATTGGCTGAACGCAAAAATACAGCAACTCACCCTCTTTGAATCTTCTATAGCACGCAAAAAGGAGCAGGAAAAAGCAAAATATTTCAGAATTCCACCATTCCAAGCAGAGAAATGACTGTTTGTGCAATGACATTATTCATAGATTTTAGCCATTGAAAACCACCCTATTACTCTTATACCAGAAACGGTTGTAGGTATTGGCTGAACGCAAACAGATAGCAGCCCACCATCTTTAAATCTTCTTTAGCATGCTAAAAGGAGCAGGAAAAAGCAAAACATTTCAGAATTCCACTTTTACAAGCAGAGAAATGACTGTTTGAGCAATGACATTATTCATTGATTTTAACCATTAAAAAACATTCTCTTACTCATAAACCAGAAATGGTTGAAGGCATTGGCTGAACGTAAACAGACAGCAACTCACCCTCTTTGAATCTTCTTTAGCACGCTAAAAGAAGCAGGAAAAAGCAAAATAATTTCAGAATTCCACCTTTCCAAGAAGAGAATCACTGCTTGTGCAATGACATTATTCATTGATTTTAGCCATTGAAAACCATCCTGTTTCTCATACACCAGAAATGGTTGAAGTTATTGTCTGAACACAAACAGATAGCAGCTCACCCTCTTTGAATCTTCCTTAGCATGATAGAATAAAACTAGGAAGCCAAAAAACAAGATGTGCTTCCGGCGGAAATAAATATAAGTGTATAAATTCAGAGTACATAAATACTCAACCAGCCAGAATAAGGGACCAATATAAGCAAGAGGGACAATCGTAAAAAACACCAAAAGAAGAAGGGGAGAGAGGGAAGCCGACCATAAAGTCCCAAATATCAAATGTAGTGAATAATTTCATATTTATTAACAACAGGTGACAACAATGAATAGCAGATCAAATACATGATAAAAATAACTAAAAACATCTAAAAACAGGGGCGAGTGTCCGATATGATATTCCGTGTGGGAAAGAAAAATAGAAAAAAAAAAAAAAAAATATATATATATATATAATAATAATTGAATAAATAGTCTATAAATA
The DNA here is from genome assembly GCF_046119375.1 of Phyllobates terribilis. NCBI lineage: Eukaryota > Metazoa > Chordata > Amphibia > Anura > Dendrobatidae > Phyllobates > Phyllobates terribilis. Next base: position 4,073,116 of record NW_027362771.1, on the reverse strand, counting down.
GATAAGATAAATAAAGAATAATTGTGAATAATAAATAAGGTGCATAGTGAGATATATTAGAAAGTGTCAGTGCTATGAATATTTTGATGTCTACCCCAAGATTGTGTACAGAGTATATATAAAGATATACAGTCATATGAAAAAGTTTGGGCACCCCTATTAATCTTAAGCTTAATGTTTTATAAAAATTGGTGTTTTTGCAACAGCTATTTCAGTTTGATATATGTAATAACTGTTGGATACAGTAATGTTTCTGCCTTGAAATGAGGTTTATTGTACTAACAGAAAATGTGCAATCTGCATTCAAACAAAATTTGACAGGTGCATAAGTATGGGCACCTCACCAGAAAAGTGACATTAATATTTAGTAGATCCTCCTTTTGCAAAAATAACAGCCTCTAGTCGCTTCCTGTAGCTTTTAATGAGTTCCTGGATCCTGGATGAAGGTATTTTTGACCATTCCTCTTTACAAAACAATTCCAGTTCAGTTAAGTTTGATGGTCGCCGAGCATGGACAGCCTCTTCAAATGATCCCACAGATGTTCAATGATATTCAGGTGTGGGGACTGGGATGGCCATTCCAGAACATTGTAATTGTTCCTCTGCATGAATGCCTGAGTAGATTTGGAGCGGTGTTTTGGATCATTGTCTTGCTGAAAGATCCATCCACTGCGTAACTTCAACTTTATCACTGATTCTTGAACACTATTGCCAAGAATCTGCTGATACTGAGTGGAATCCATGCGTCCCTCAACTTTAACAAGATTCCCAGTGCCGGCATTGACCACACAGCCCCAAAGTATGATGGAACCTCCACCAAATTTTACTGTGGGTAGCAAGTGTTTTTCTTGGAATGCTGTGTTTTTTTGCCACCATGCATAACGCCTTTTTGTATGACCAAACAACTCAATCTTGGTTTCATCAGTCCACAGGACCTTCTTCCAAAAAGAAATAGGCTTCTTCAAATGTGCTTTTGCATACCTCAGCCGACTCTGTTTGTGCATACTTGCAGAAACGGCTTCTTTCGCATCACTCTCCCATACAGCTTCTCCTTGTGCAAAGTGCGTTGTATAGTTGACCGATGCACAGTGACACCATCTGCAGCAAGTTGATGCTGCAGCTCTCTGGAGGTGGTCTGAGGATTGTCCTTGACTGATCTCACCATTCTTCTTCTCTGCCTTTCTGATGTTTTTCTTGTCCTGACACTTCTGGCCTTAACAAGAACTGTCCCTATGTTCTTCCATTTCCTTACTATGTTCCTCACAGTGGAAACTGACAGGTTAAATCTCTGAGACAGCTTTTTGTATCCTTCCCCTGAACAACTATGTTGAATAATCTTTGTTTTCAGATCATTTGACAGTTGTTTTGAGGAGCCCATGATGCCACTCTTCAGAGGAGATTCAAACAGGAGAACAACTTGCAAGTGGCCACTTTAAGTAGCTTTTCTCATGATTGCATACACCTGGCTATAAAGTTCAAAGCTAAATGAGGTTACAAAACCAAAAAAAGTGCTTTAGTAAGTCAGTAAAAAGTAGGCAGGAGTATTTAAAACAAGAAAATGATAAGGGTGCCCATACTTATGCACCGGTCAAATTTTGTTTGAATGCAGATTGCACATTTTCTGTTAGCACAATGAACCTCATTTCAAGGCAGAAACATTACTGTGTCCAACAGTTATTACATATATCAAACTGAAATAGCTGTTGCAAAAACACCAATTTTTATAAAACATTAAGCTTAAGATTAATAGGGGTGCCCAAACTTTTTCATATGACTGTATAACAAGTCAATAGCAGCATCAATGCATAATATATGTTTATCAATATATATATACTAGGGAGACAGGGCAGAGAAAATCAATGCCTTAATCAAGAAATCAGCAATGCAAGTGCCTGAGAATAGATCAATGTGTACCTGAGGTAGATAACTATCCTAGCATAATTAACAAATAATGAAATTGAAATATACCTACAAATGTGTAGTGAGGGGCTCCCACACACCAGACACGCGTCCACCACGATGCGCGTTTCGGCAAGCGCCTTCGTCAGGGGGTGAAGATACCAGGCAACCAGGAAGTATAAGAGGAGACGGGGACCAATCATATAAGGGGGCGTGTGGTGATAGACCAATCACAGGAGAGGGGGCGTGGTATGGCATGATGTAAACCCCAAGCCAATCATGTAGGGGGCGTGTGTGAATGGACCAATCATCAAGGAGGAGGCGTGGTGTGAAGCGACACAAGCCCCAGCGTCCGCGCGTCTCCGCAGCAACCGCGTCACGTGACCCGCAGTCACGAGACCACGCAGCACACGTGATTCGGAACCACAGGGCACCTAATGGACGCGGTCATCACGGAGACAGCAGAGGACGCAGGATCACACGCCGCATACCGCCTGCTCCAGGATGGTAAAGGAGGCGTGGAATGACGCATATGACGCCACGATAACCAAGGGCAGCCGCGACCCCCGTGTCATGTGACCAAAACAATGTAAGGCCACATAGAGACACAGCATGCTAAAAGGAGCAGGAAAAAGCAAAAAATTTCATAATTCCACCTTTCCAAGCAGAGAAATGACTGTTTGTGCAATGACATTATTCATTTGATTTTAGCCATTGAAAAACGTCCTGTTACTCATATACCAGAAATGGTTGAAGGTATTGGCTGAACGCAAAAATATAGCAACTCATCCTCTTTGAATCTTCTTTAGCATGCTAAAAGGAGCAGGAAAATGCAAAACATTTCAGAATTCCACCTTTCCAAGCAGAGAATTGATTGTTTGTGCAAATACATCATTCATTGATTTTAGACATTGAAAACCGTCCTGTTACTCATATACCAGAAATGGTTGAAGGTATTGGCTGAATGCAAACAGATAGCAGCTCACACCCTTTGAATCTTCTTAGCATGCTAAAAGGAGCAGGAAAAAGAAAAACATTTCAGAATTCCACCTTTCCAAGCAGAGAATTGAATGTTTGTGCCATGACATTATTCATTAATTTTAGCCATTGAAAAACGTGCTGTTACTCATACACCAGAAATGGTTGAAGGTATTGGCTGAATGCAAACAGATAGCCGCTCACCCTCTTTGAATCTTCTTTAGCATGCTAATAGGAGCAGGAAAAAGCAAAAAAAATCAGAATCCCACCTTTCCAAGCAGAGAAATGACTGTTTGTGCAATGACATTATTCATTGGTTTTAGCCATTGAAAAACGTCCTGTTACTCATATACCAGAAATGGTTGAAGGTATTGGTTGAACGTAAACAGATAGCAGCTCACCCTCTTTGAATCTTCTTTAGCATGCAAAAAGGTGTAGGAAAAAGCAAAACATTTTTAGAATTCCACTTTCCAAGTAGAGAAATGACTGTTTGTGCAATAAAATTATTCATTGATTTTAGCCATTGAAGACCATCCTGTTACTCATATTCCAGAAATGGTTGAAGGCATTGGCTGAACACATACAGACAGCAACTCACCCTCTTTGAATCTTCTTTAGCACGCAAAAAGGAGCAGGAAAAAGCAAAAAATTTCAGAATTCCACCTTTCCTAGCAGAGAAATGGCTATTTGTGCAATGACATTATTCATTGATTTTAACTATTGAAAACCGTCCTGTTACTCATATACTAGAAATATTTGAAGGCATTGGCTGAACGCAAAAAGATAGCAGCTCACCCTCTTTGAATCTTCTTTAGCATACTAAAAGGAGCAGGAAAAACCAAAAAATTTCATAATTCCACCTTTCCAAGCAGAGAAATGACTGTGCAATGACATTATTCATTGATTTTAGACATTGAAAAACGTCCTGTTAATCATATACCAGATATGGTTGAAGGTATTGGCTGAATGCAAAGAGATAGCAGCTCACCTTCTTTGAATCTTCTTTAGCAAAAAGGAGCAGGAAAAAGCAAAACATTTCAGAATTCCACCTTTCCAAGCAGAGAATTGATTGTTTGTGCAATGACATCAATAATTGATTTTAGACATTGAAAACCGTCCTGTTACTCATATAGCAGAAATGGTTGAAGGTATTGGCTGAATGCAAACAGATAGCAGCACACCCTCTTTGTAATACTCTTAGTATGCTAAAAGGAGCAGAAAGAGCAAAACATTTCAGAATTCCACCTTTCCAAGCAGAGAATTGATTGTTTGTGCAAATACATCATTCATTGATTTTAGACATTGAAAACCGTCCTGTTACTCATATACCAGAAATGGTTGAAGGTATTGGCTGAATGCAAACAGATAGCAGCTCACCCCCTTTGAATCTTCTTAGCATGCTAAAAGGAGCAGGAAAAAGAAAAACATTTCAGAATTCCACCTTTCCAAGCAGAGAATTGACTGTTTGTGCCATGACATTATTCATTAATTTTAGCCATTGAAAAACGTGCTGTTACTCATACACCAGAAATGGTTGAAGGTATTGGCTGAATGCAAACAGATAGCCGCTCACCCTCTTTGAATCTTCTTTAGCATGCTAATAGGAGCAGGAAAAAGCAAAAAAAATCAGAATCCCACCTTTCCAAGCAGAGAAATGACTGTTTGTGCAATGACATTATTCATTGGTTTAGCCATTGAAAAACGTCCTGTTACTCATATACCAGAAATGGTTGAAGGTATTGGTTGAACATAAACAGATAGCAGTTCACACGCTTTGAATCTTCTTTAGCATGCTAATAGGAGCAGGAAAAAGCAAAAAAAATTCAGAATTCAACATTTCCAAGCAGAGAAATGACTGTTTGTGCAATGATATTATTCATTGATTTTAGCCATAGAAAGCTGTTCTGTTACTCATATACCAGAAAAGGTTGAAGGCATTGGCTGAACTCAAACAGATAGCAGCTCAACCTCTTTGAATCTTCTTTAGCATGCTAAAAGGAGCAGGAAAAAGCAAAAAATTTCAGAATTCCACTTTTCCAGGCAGAGAAATCACTGTTTGTGCAATCACATTATTCATTGATTTTAGTCATTGAAAAATGCAATGTTACTCATATACCAGAAATGGTTGAAGGCATTGGCTGAACGCAAACAGATAGCAGCTCACCCTATTTGAATCTTCTTTAGCATGCTAAAAGGAGCAGGAAAAAGCAAAAAATTTCAGTATTCCACCTTTCCAAGCAGAGAAATGACTGTTTGTGCAATGACATTATTCATTGATTTTAGCCATTGAAAAACATCCTGTTACTCATATACCAGAAATGGTTGAAGGTATTGGCTGAACGCAAACAGAACTCACCCTCTTTAAATCTTCTTTAGCACGCTAAAAGGAGCAGGAAAAAGCAAAAAATTTCAGAATTCCACCTTTCCAAGCAGAGAAATGACTGTTTGTGCAATGACATTATTCATTGATTTTAGACATTGAAAACCATCCTGTTACTCATATACCGGAAATGGTTGAAGGTATTGGCTGAATGCAAACAGATAGTAGCTCCCCCTCTTTGAATCTTCTTTAGCGTGCTAAAAGGAGTAGTGTTGAGCCACCCCCGTAGTGTTCGAGTTCGGTTCGGTTCGTCGAACACCCGTGTGTTCGCCGAACTGTTCGTCGAACTGTTCGTCGAACACCTTCGAACACCGTTAAAACCAATGGCAGGCAAACAAAAACACATAGAAACACATAGAAAACACCTTCAAAGGTGTCCAAAAGCTGACAAACTGCTCAGAAGACACAACTAACACATGGAAAAGTGAAAAGTACATATAGTCATGCGAAAAGAAAAGAGGTGGAGGAGTAAAAGGAGGGGGAGACACAGATATAGGCATGTCATGCCCTTCTAAAATCCAAAAAGTGAGAAGCCGAGACGGCCAGTCCGCTCCTGCCCGTGCCACCTCCGTGTCGCCGGGTTTTTGCCAGAGCCGCGGTGAACCCTGACGGCCAGACCCCCTCTCCCAATACTGGTGCCTGTCCGCTGGTGGGTCGAGAGAGCCCCCCTGTGGTGGAGGCAGCTCTAAGCTTTTTAATTTAAATTGTCCCTCTAATTTGAATGAATACTCTTTAAATCCATTTACAAGGATCTATTGGAGGGCAAGTCTCATGCCAGCAGCCGCGTAATTCCAGCTCCAGTAGCGTCCACTAAAGCTGCTGCAGTTAAAAGCTTTTATAAGGATCGAGCTCGGCTGTCCACCGCAAGGCATCCTAGTGCCAGTCCCAGCCCCTATGCCTTGGGGTGCCTCCTGATGCTCTTCACTAAGTATCCCGTGGTCCCGAAGCATTTCCTTTGAAAAAATTAAGTGTCCAAACTACAGGTGGTGTAGCTTGCTTAACAGCCGGGATAATCCGCTGACTAGCAGACACTGCTACTAGGCACAAAGTATTTCCTGGGCTAGATGCAGTTAAAAATTTGTAAGTAGATACTCTCGTTGGATGCTGAGAAAGCATTCCATAGAGTCTCCTGGCACGCCATATATGATTCTCTTAAAAAGCTTGGGGTAGGGGTCTAGGGGACCCTTTTATAGCCAAAATCACGGCACTGTATCACAATACGTCACCTAGGCTGAAGATAAATGGAACTGTAGCACCGAGGGCTCGGTTGCTACAGACGTATTGCACCTCACCCAGAGGTGTGATATCTCACTCTCAGATAAGGATGGAGTGTGGATCAGGACCCGACACCTGCATGCATTACACCACATTGCCGTGGGGCAGGGCGACCAATATGCCCCTGAGATGGGCACGACAGTCCCTGTCCCTGGCTGGAGTGGGGGGAGGGAACACTGAGGAAGGGGAACCCTGCAGTGCAGGAGCAGGGAGGAAGCAGTTCCTGGGTGCATTGAGAAGGGAGTATAAAAGGTGGGCACCATCTTAGTTCAGTGCAGAGAAGTCTGAGCAGAAGTGGCAGGGAGCAGGGGCTCTGCATGAGCTCTGCTCCGGAGGCGGGCCTAGTAACAGAGGCCCAGGCCTGCAAGAGGGAGAAGGAAGGAAGAGGAGCGGAGAAGGCTCCAGGAACAAGGAATGAAGGGATCCCAGGGGTGCGGACGGGCGAGTCGCCACCGCACGCCCGAATCCACCTGCGTGGAGGGGTCAGGCCAAAGGGGGAGACCGGTCCCCGAACTAGTGGAGGCAGGAAACGACCCTCAGCTAGAAACCGGAGGCTCTGACATTTTATGTGGCGCAGCCCCTTGCTCCACCCGCTAGGAAGGCACCACATAGGGTCAGGGAAACTGGCGCCAAGTTTACCAAGAGGAGGCCCGAGGCAGCCGGACAGAAGTGTTGGTAAGAAAGGCCAGACAAAGGACACACAAAGGGGGTCCTGTGAAGCGCTCCAAAGTTATCTGGGAGTTGTCTGAGCCCCTCACCTGGTGAGCACAGTACGACGTGGGCAGCCGTTACCTGCAGACGTGGTCTGGATAATAAGAACTGTGAGTAAAGGCCCTGAACTGCATCACTGACTCCGTGTCGTTACTGCTGCTGCCCTGCACCATCACCCCCATCCTCCGCATACACTGCCCTGAGGCTATACTCCTCCCGTGGGGAGTTATGCTACGCTCTGTTGCACCCACAACACCAGCCTTAGCGGTCTGCCCTGTAGCGGCGGTTCACTCTGACCGCAATCCACGGGTGGCGTAGTCGGACATTTAAACATCAAAACCACATAAATAGTTCCGCCACTGGTTTGACCGCCCTGAGCCACGGAACCGGATCGCCGCCACGAAGACTACAACCACCAGCATCCACCAAAAAGGGTCCGGCTCCGGGTGTCCCAAGGCCCAGGGGGTGCGTCAGAACATTTTCATCACCTTTCACAATCACCAATGGGACAAGGCAGGGATGTCCTCTGTCCCCTCTCTTATACATCCTAGTGACGGAGCACCTGCTCTCATCAATTCGCCATAACCCCAATATTAGGTGGATTGAGGTGGGAGGCACCGAGTACAAGTGCTCTCTATTTGCTGATGATGTCCTAGTATATATCACTCAATCACATATATCCATCCCTGCTGTTATGGCTGAAATAGATCACTTTGTTACATGGTAAAATTTTAAAATCAATGCAGCGAAGTCTGAGGCCCTCGATGTCTACCTCCCTAAATCCATATAGGATTCCATCCAGTCCAACTTTCCCTTTGCCTGGCCCTCACAGGGTATCAAATACTTAGGAATTCCTATTCATAGAGACCTCTCCCATCTATGTTATCTTAATTTTGGGCCCTTTATTGAACAATTCCATACAGACCACGGTTGGCAAGTTAGAACTGTAAGATTCACTACGTGAACCACTGGTGTTTTGTGGAAAAGCACATGTACACCGCGTTCCAAATTATTATGCAAAAAGTGTTTAGGAGTGATAAGGGAAGAATTTGTTTGTTTGTCAGTTAAACTCATTGATGGTGATGTGTGTCAGGGCTCTTTATATCACTGTAAGCAATTGCAGACACCTGTGCTAATTAGTTTGGCAGGTGTGTCCAATGAAAGGCAAGACTACTTAAGAAGGCTCTCTCACATTATTAAGCAGCCTACATTTTCTGCCAAAATGGGAAAGAAAAAGGATGTGTCGGCTGCTGAGAAGCAACAAATTGTGGAGTGTTTAGGTCAAGGCATGACTACAATCAACATTGTGCGATGATCAGGATGAAGTGTCTTGGCAATCAAGAAGTATGTAGCTGATTCACAGTACACACGTGTGCGTGCTGATAAGGGCAAATTGAGGACTCTTTCCTACAGGCAATTACGTCAGGTTGAAAGAGCAGCGGCAAAAAAGCCTTGTCATAGCAGCAGACAAGTTTTTGAAGCTGCTTGTGCCTCCAACGTCCCCCGAACAACAAGATGCAGGGTCCTTCAGAGGTTTGCAGCTGTGCATACGCCATCCTGTCGACCTCCTCTATCCACTTCACACAAGCAGAAACGGCTCCAGTGGGCCAAACATTACATGAAGACTGATTTCAAAACTGTTTTGTTCACGGATGAGTGCCGTGCAGCGCTCGATGGTCCAGATGAATGGAGTGGAGGATGGCTGGTTGATGGACACCCCACGCAAACACGGCTACAGCGCCAACAAGGAGGAGGTGGAGTAATGTTTTGGGCTGGAATCATGGGGAGAGAGATTGTCGGCCCCTTTAGGATCCCTGAAGGCGCTAAAGATGAACTCCATAATGTATGTGGATTTTCTCAAACAGCACTTCCTGCCATGTTTCAAGAAGAAGAACCGTGTATTTCACAGCAAGATCATTTTTCTGCATGATAATGCACCATCTCATGCTGCACATAAAACATCTGCATCTCTGGCTGATATGGGCATAAAAGGGGACAAACTTATGGTGTGACCCCCATGCTCCCCTGACCTCTACCCCATTCAGAACCTTTGGAGCATCATTAAAAGGAGTGTCTATGATGGCGGGAGGCAGTTCACATCTAAGCAACAGCTCTGGGAGGGTATTCTGTCCTCATGCAAAACAATTGAAGCAGAAACCATCCAAAACCTGACAAATTCAATGGACGAGAGAGTTCAGAAGCTCCTTTCGAACAAGGGGTCCTATGTGAAAATGTAACATCACCTAGAATAAAGTTTTGAGTTGAAAACTGTTTGATTTCAGTTTCTAACAACCTGCTAATGCTTATAATTTCAAAAATGACCATTTTTTTGGTCTTTATTAAAATGAAAAGGTTGATCGAAAAGTTTGGGGGATCTAAGAGTGTGGCAACCCAGTAGTCATGATTACTTCGAATTCTGACAATATGAGGGTCATGCTGCAGGTAGTGCAGCAAGAAGGCACTTATGTGTCTTGCGCATCTCGGAGCCCCAAAATTATTTTCCGGGCTAGATGCAGCTAAAAATTATTTTTAATTTTAAATCTGGTGAAGCTTATTATAGATGGCCTAATAGGATCAGTGCTGCACACTGCTACAAAGCCCAAATTATTTTCCAGTCAAGATACAGATAAACATGATTAGTAATTTGAAAGCTTAAAACGGTTGGTAGGGTGATTTTAACCAATCATCAAGCTTTTACTCTCCCCAGGATGACACAGGGGTAGAAAAGTCGTTTCGGATCCATGATTTGTTCATCTTTATGAACGTGAGTCTGTCTACATTATCAGTGGAGAGCCGCGTGCGCTTATCTGTCAGCACACCACCAGCAGCGCTGAACACACGTTCAGACAGAACGCTGGCTGCGGGGCATGACAAGATCTCCAAGGCGTAAGTGGCTAGCTCCGGCCATTTATCCAGATTGGAAGCCCAAAAAGAGCAAGGGTCCAGTGACACAGTCGTGGCTTCAATGTTTACTTGGAGATACTCCTGTACCATCGTCTCTAGGCGTTGACTATGTGTCAGACTTCTTGTCTCCTGTGGCCTTGCAAAGGATGGGCTAAAAAAGTGGTGAAATGATTCCGCAAAATTGATGTTACCAGCAGATACTGTGGTTCTGTTACGGTTTGAGTGCTGAACACTTGACGGTCCCACGGTTGGCAAGTTGGAACTGTGAGATTCACTACGTGCACCACTGGTATTTTGTGGAAAAGCACATGTAAGATTCTGCAACAGTCTCTGCTGATACTCCTGCATGCGTGCATCCCTTTCTATGGCAGGAATAATTTCTGCAAATTTACTTTTGTACCGGGGATCTAACAGTGTGGCAACCCAGTAGTCAGGATTATTTCTAATTCTCACAATTCGAGGGTCATGTTGCAGGTAGTGCAGCAAGAAGGCACTCATGTGTGTTGCGCATCCAGGAGCACCAAGTCCCTGTTGTGTTGGTGGCGAGGTAACAATCATGCTTCCTTCCTCTGTCCTCTCCCCCCAACCTCGCACAACAGAAATGTGATCAAGGTCTCCCTCATCTGATGAGTCTTCCATCAGTTCGTCCTCCACTTCTTCCTGGGCTCCTGCACCTTCCTCACTAGTTTGGCTGCTACCATGCGCCCTGGTAAAATCATCTCCCCCACCCTCACATGCCTGCCGCCCTGGTGCTGCCGACCGTCTGGACCTTGCAGATGTTAGCCCTTCCGGATACAACTCCTCCTCCTCTACTTCCTCCACCTCCTCTTGTGCCACCACCTGACTCCGAATTCTGTTTAACATGTGCTCCAGCATGTAAATCACCGGAATAGTCATGCTGATAATGGCATCGTCAGCACTAAACATCTTCGTCGCCATTTCAAAACTGTGCAGAAGGGTGCATAGGTCCCTGATCTGAGACCACTCCTCCAGCGTGATTTGCCCCACCTCTGAATCTCGTTGGCCCAGGCTATACGTCAGAACGTATTGCACCAGGGCTTGTCGGTGCTGCCACAGTCGCTGCAACATGTGCAGAGTTGAATTCCAACGGGTAGGCACATCGCATTTTAGCCGGTGAAGTGGCAGGCCCAACGACTTCTGTAGAGATGTAAGTCGCTGAGCTGCGGGATGCGAACGGCGGAAGTGAGCACACAGCGACCGTGCCCTCTGCAGAAGGCCATCTAGTCTGGGATAGTGGGCTAAAAATTGCTGGACAACCAGGTTCAACACGTGAGCCATACAAGGCACGTGTGTGACATTGCCCCGGCGAAGGGCCGCACCCAGGTTTGCAGCATTGTCGCACACGGCCTTCCCTGGTTTTAGGTCCAGTGGAGACAACCATTCATGAAATTGGTTCTCTAGAGCTGACCACAACTCCTCAGCTGTGTGACTCACATTTCCCAGACATTTCAATGTAAAAACCGCCTGATGACGTTGAGCCCTACTGCCAGCATAGTAAGGAGGTGTGCAGGATCCCTTCTGCGCAGTTAGAAAGCTTGTGGCATGACCAGACAGGCTTTGGGTGCAGGTGGAAGACCGAGAGGAGGTTGAGGAGGCAGAAGCAGTGGAGGAAAAATGACATAAAGAGGATTGACACACAACTCGTGGGGATGGCAAGACTTGGACAGCAGCCCCTTGTCCTGCTGTCACCATAGTTACCCAGTGCCCAGTCAGCGACATGTAACGCCCCTGTCCATGCCTACTCGTCCAAGTGTCTGTGGTGAAATGCACCCTGTCACACACAGAGTTTCTCAAAGAAGCGGTGATGTTGTGTGCGACATGCTGGTGGAGCGCAGGCACACCTTTCTTTGAGAAGTAGTGCCGACTGGGCATCTGGTACTGGGGCACTGCGACGGACATAAGGTCTCGAAAATCCTCTGTGTCCACCAGGCGGAAAGGCAGCATTTCTGTAGCCAAGAGCTTGCAGATGGTGAAATTCAACCTCTTAGCTTTCTCATGGCTAGGAGGAAATGGTCTTTTACTTGTCCACATCTGCGGGACCGAGGGCTGGCTATTGTGCTTAGACGGGGTTGATAAGGGTGTCCCCGGCAAACTGCCGGTCTGTGAGGAAGATGCAGGCGGACATGTTAGGTTGCCTTGATCCAAAGGTGGTGCTATCGATGTCGGACAGCGCTGAAGACCAGCTGGTGTTACCACCTCCAAAGAAAATGATGACCTGCCAATCACGCTGGCTGTTGCGGGTAAAGAGGTGGCAGGTCTGCGCCCCAAAACAGGTGTGACTGCTGTCCCCCCAGTCACAGAGGATGAAGAGGCCGCGGATGCACAAGATATGGCAGACGGTGGTTGGCCCGGCCGGCTAGACCGCATTGTAGCACACTGAGCTTCCCACTGCAACTTATGCTTCATGTCCATGTGCCGGTTCATGCATGAAGTACTCAAACTATGTATTTTTTGGCCTCTACTTAGCTTTTGCTGACAAATGTTACAGATAACACGAGTTGGGTCATCTTTATCGATCTGAAAAAATGCCCAGGCTATGCAAGGCTTAGCACCCATGCGACCTGAAGAGCCACCACGACTTGTGGTGAGAGGCAGAGTTGTGTTTGAGGATGCAGTTGTTGACGTGCTTCCAGTACTACGTCTCTGTCCAGGAAGGCGCAACCTGACCTCGTCGTCACTAGCATCTTCCTCCACCTCCTCTGCTGACCTCATCTCTTGGCTGACTGTGGGTTGACAGTAAGTGGGATCTCCGACCTCATCATCATCACCCTGTGCGTTATCACACCCGTCGTCCTCAGAGCCAACCTGTTCCTGCCCTGACAAAAAACTAAAATTGTCGCTCCAATCAGGTATTTGAGTCTTATCATCGTCTTCCTCATTGTCTCCACCAACAGGAGTTACAGTTTGGGAATGAGGGTCTACATTATGGTCAGAACCTTCTGCGTCTGGTCCTGGATCCGACTCATAAAGATTCTGGGCATCAGTGCAGATCATTTCCTCGTCTGGATTCACAGAAGCGCTGGAGTCGACCTCTGATTCCCAGGCTATAGTATGAGTAAACAGCTCTGCAGACTCAACCATCTGTTCTACCTCATACTCAGACGGGCAGCTGGAGATTTGGGAGCTGTGAGGAAGCAAGTGCGATTTGGGTGACACCTTTGAGGACTGGAGTATTTGTGATGTTGAAGTTGATGTGAAGGAGAGCCCACTTAAAGGAGCACTTGATATCTGTTGAAGCACCTGCTGTTTTTGTGCCTCATCTGGAATTTGTAGCGATTGGCGTGGCCGTAAGAAAGGGATCTTATCACATTGTCCGCTAAAAGAAGTAGACATTTTAGTTTGGCTGGAAGATGGTCTTTCTTCTGCACCTACCCCACGGACACAACCTTTTTTCCCCTTCCCAACACGCCTATTCCCCTTTCCACCAGCAGCAGGCCTTTTTCCACTCATTTTGGTGGTTAACTAATTCACAACTCTGGAGTTGTTTGCACAAAAAAACAATGGATGGTAACCGAGCAGAGCTGAGTGGCCAAACTGTGGTATTAGGCCAAAAGTATTGGCTGGGTTAGATGCAGAAAAAAATTATTTTTAATTTGCAACCTGATGGAGGTCAGTATAGATGGACTAATAGACCAAGTCCACACACCGCTAGAAGCCCAAATATTTTTTCAGAGCTAGATGCAGAAAAAAATTATATTCAATTTGCAACCTGCTGGACGTCAGTATAGAAGGACTAATAGAACAAGTCCCACACACTGCTAGAAGCCCAAATATTTTTTCAGAGCTAAATGAAGAAAAAAATTATTTTTAATTTGCAACCTGATGGAGGTCAGTATAGATGGACTAATAGACCAAGTCCCACACACTGCTAGAAGCCCAAATATTTTTTCAGAGCTAAATGAAGAAAAAAATTATTTTTAATTTGCAACCTGATGGAGGTCAGTATAGATGGACTAATAGACCAAGTCCCACACACTGCTAGAAGCCCAAATATTTTTTCAGAGCTAGATGCAGAAAAAAATTATTTTTAATTTGCAACCTGATGGAGGTCAGTATAGATGGACTAATAGACCAAGTCCCACACACCGCTAGAAGCCCAAATATTTTTTCAGAGCTAGATGCAGAAATTTTTTTTATTCAATTTGCAACCTGATGGAGGTCAGTATAGATGGACCAATAGACCAAGTCCCACACACTGCTAGAAGCCCAAATATTTTTTCAGAGCTAGATGCAGAAAAAAATTATTTTTAATTTGCAACCTGATGGAGGTCAGTATAGATGGACTAATAGACCAAGTCCCACACACTGCTAGAAGCCCAAATATTTTTTCAGAGCTAGATGCAGAAAAAAATTATTTTTAATTTGCAACCTGATGGAGGTCAGTATAGATGGACTAATAGAACAAGTCCCACACGCTGCTAGAAGCCCAAATATTTTTTCAGAGATAAATGAAGAAAAAAATTATTTTTAATTTGCAACCTGATGGAGGTCAGTATAGATGGACTAATAGACCAAGTCCCACACACTGCTAGAAGCCCAAATATTTTTTCAGAGCTAGATGCAGAAAAAAATTATTTTTAATTTGCAACCTGATGGAGGTCAGTATAGATGGACTAATAGACCAAGTCCCACACACCGCTAGAAGCCCAAATATTTTTTCAGAGCTAGATGCAGAAAAATTTTTTATTCAATTTGCAACCTGCTGGAGGTCAGTATAGAAGGACTAATAGAACAAGTCCCACACACTGCTAGAAGCCCAAATATTTTTTCAGAGCTAAATGAAGAAAAAAATTATTTTTAATTTGCAACCTGATGGAGGTCAGTATAGATGGACTAATAGACCAAGTCCCACACACTGCTAGAAGCCCAAATATTTTTTCAGAGCTAGATGCAGAAAAAAATTATATTCAGTTTGCAACCTGATGGAGGTCAGTATAGATGGACTAATAGAATGATGCTATGCCCAAAAGATTTTACTTCACTAGGTGCAGTAAAAAAATTGGTATTCTATACACAGGTGGTATATCTTGCAACACAGATAGGCTACTCCACTGACTAACACACTCTGCAATAGGCCAAAAAGGATTAGCTTTGCTAGATTCAGCCAAATGCTGTGAAAAAAACTTGCACAGCACTGGCACAGACCTGCCTGGCAAAAACTGATAGGAACTGATGTAACCTAGTCCTGAAAAGGGCTCCAATTACAATTAGTCTTTACTCCCACAATCTATCTATTTAAGAGCACAGACCTGCCTGATAAAAGTCGTAGGAAATGCTGTAACCTAGTCCTTAAAAGGACTGCAATCACAACTATTCCCTACTCCCAAGCTATCTGTATATTTGTGCGAAAATTGGCTTGAAATTAACAAGGTATAGCGCACACAGCAACAGCGGTGCCGTCTAACACGCAGCTGCAGCAGTGAGAAAATGGTGGCGATGGGGAAAATGGCTTGGTCTTATAGGGCAAGGACATGTGACATACACTGCCAATCACACATGCCCTTGCTTGTGTGAAAAAAAGCACTTCGCTCCGTGTGTGCGCTGCTGATAGGCTGACAGATTGCACCTCCCCACTGCAAATGCGGGAAAGAGAAAAAAAAATGGAGATCTTCATTGTTCCTGCAGAGATCCATCCCCTGCCCCTCCCCCCGCCCCGCTGTACACTCAAACTGCGTATTAACATTAATTTTCATCATTACTGAGAAAAAATCCAGTTATGATTTTGGTGCACGAACAGTTATCGAACATAACCTCGAACAGCCGAATTTTTCTCAAATTGTTCGTGTTCGCCGACCGGCTCGAACACCGCCCAAAACAGCTCGAATTTGAGATTGGCGAACAGTTCGAGTAGAACAACGCTCATCTCTAAAAAGGAGCAGGAAAAGCAAAACATTTCAGAATTCCACCTTTCCAAGCAGAGAATTGACTGTTTGTGCAATGACATTGTTCACTCATTTTAGCCATTGAAAACCGTCCTGTTACTCATATACCAGAAAAGGCTGAAGGTATTGGCTGAACGCAAACAGATAGCAGCTCACCCTCATTTGAATCTTCTTTAGCATGCTAAAAGGAGAAGGAAAAAGCAAAAAATTTCAGAATTCCACCTTTCAAAGCAGAGAATTGATTGTTTGTGCAATGACATTAGTCATTGATTTTAGCCATCGAAAAAAACCCTGTTACTCATATACTATAAATATTTGTAGGTATTGGCTGATAGAAAACAGATAGCAGCTCACCCTCTTTGAATCTTCTTTAGCATGCTAAAAGGAGCAGGAAAAACCAAAACATTTCATAATTCCACCTTTCCAAGCAGAGAAATGACTGTGCAATGACATTATTCATTAATTTTAGACATTAAAAAACGTCCTGTTAATCATATGCCAGAAATGGTTGAAGGTATTGGCAGAATGCAAAGAGATAGCATCTCACCCTCTTTGAATCTTCTTTAGCAAAAAGGAGCAGGAAAAAGCAAAACATTTCAGAATTCCACCTTTCCAAGCAGAGAATTGATTGTTTGTGCAATGACATCAATCATTGATTTTAGACATTGAAAACCATCCTGTTAATCATATAGCAGAAATGGTTGAAGGTATTGGCTGAATGCAAACAGATAGCAGCACACCCTCTTTGTAATCCTCTTAGCATGTTAAAGAGAGCAGGAAAGAGCAAAGCATTTCAGAATTCCACCTTTCAAAGTAGACAAATGACTGTGCAATGACATTATTCATTGATTTTAGCCATTGAAAATTGTGCTGCTACTCATATGCCAGAAATGGTTGAGGAACTTGGCTGAACGCAAACAGATAGCAGCTCACCCTCTTTCATCTTCTTTAGCATGCTAAAAGTAGCAGGAAAAAGCAAAACATTTCAGATTTCCACCTTTCAAAGCAGAGAAATGACTGTTTGTGCAATGACAATATTCATTGATTTTAGCCAATGAAAAACATCATGTTACTCATACACCAGAAATGGTTGAAGGTATTGGCTGATCGCAAACAGATAGCAGCTCACCCTCTTTGAATCTTTTTTAGCATGCTAATAGGAGCAGTAACAAGCAAAAACAATTCAGAATTCCACCTTTCCAAGCAGAGAAATGACTGTTTGTGCAATGACTTTATTCATTGATTTTAGCCATTGAAAAACCTCGTGTTACTCATATACCAGAAATGGTTGAAGGTATTCGCTGAACGTAAACAGATAGCAGCTCACCATCTTTGAATCTTCTTTAGCATGCTAAAAGGAATAGGAAAAAGCAAAACATTTTTAGAATTCCACCTTTCCAAGCAGAGAAATTACTGTTTGTGTAATGACATTATTCATTGATTTTAGCCATTGAAAACCGTCCTGTTACTCATATATCAGAAATGGTTGAAGGTATTGGCTGAACGCAAACAGATAGCTGCTCACTCTCTTTGAATCTTCTTTAGCATGCTAAAAGGAGCAGGAACAAGCAAAAAATTTCAGAATTCCACATTTCAAAGCAGAGAAATGACTGTTTGTGCAAAGACATTATTCATTGATTTTAGCCATTGAAAATTGTGCTGTTACTCATATACCAGAAATGGTTGAAGGACTTGGCTGAACGCAAACAGATAGCAGCTCACACTCTTTGAATCTTCTTTAGTATGCTAACAGTAGCAGGAAAAAGCAAAACATTTCAGATTTCCATCTTTAAAAGCAGAGAAATGACTGTTTGTGCAATGACATCATTCATTGATTTTAGCTATTGAAAACCGTCCTGTTACTCATATACCAGAAATGGTTGAAGGTTTTGGCTGAATGAAAACAGATAACAGCTCACCCTCTTTGAATCTTCTTTAGCATGCTAAAAGGAGCAGGAAAAAGCAAAACATTTCAGAATTCCACCTTTCCAAGCAGAGAATTGATTGTTTGTGCAATGACATCATTCATTCATTTTAGACATTGAAAACTGTCCTGTTACTCATATAGCAGAAATGGTTGAAGGTATTGGCTGAATGCAAACAGATAGCAGCTCACCCTGTTTGATTCTTCTTAGCATGCTAAAAGGAGCAGGAAAAAGCAAAACATTTCAGAATTCCACCTTTCCAAGCCGAGAATTGACTGTGCAATGACGTTATTCATTGATTTTAGACATTGAAAACCGTCCTGTTACTCATATACCAGAAATGGTTGAAGGTATTGGCTGAACGCAAAGAAATAGCAGCTCACCCTCTTTGAATCTTCTTTAGCATGCTAAAAGGAGCAGGAAAAAGCAAAAAATTTCAGAATTCCACCTTTCAAAGCAGACAAATGAATGTGCAATGACATTATTCATTGATTTTAGCCATTGAAAAACATCCTGTTACTCATATTCCAGAAATGGTTGAAGGTATTGGCTGAACCCAAACAGACAGCAACTTACCCTCTTTGAATCTTCTTTAGCATGCTAAAAGGAGCAGGAAAAAGCAAAAAATTTCAGAATTCCATCTTTCCAAGCAGAGAAATGACTGTTTGTGCAATGACATTATTCATTGATTTTAGCTATTGAAAACCATCCTGTTACTCATATACCAGAAATGGTTGAAGGTATTGGCTGAATGAAAACAGATAACAGCTCACCCTCTTTGAATCTTCTTTAGCATTCTAAAAGGAGCAGGAAAAAGCAAAACATTTCAGAATTCCACCTTTCCAAGCCGAGAATTGACTGTGCAATGACATTATTCATTGATTTTAGCTATTGAAAAACGTGCTGTTACTCATATACCAGAAATGGTTGAAGGTATTGGCTGAACGCAAACATATAGCAGCTCAACCTCTTTGAATCTTCTTTAGCATGCTAATAGGAGCAGGAAAAAGAAAAACAATTTCAGAATTCCACCTTTCCAAGCAGAGAAATGACTGTTTGTGCAATGACATTATTCATTGATTTTAGACATTGAAAAATCTCCTGTTACTCATATACCAGAATTGATTGAAGGTATTGGCTGAACGCAAAATGATAGCAGCTCACCATCTTTGAATCTTCTTTAGCATGCTAATAGAAGCAGGAAAAAGCAAAAAAATTTCAGATTTCCACCTTTCCAAGCAGAGAAATGACTGCTTGTGCAATGAAATTATTCATTGATTTTAACCATTGAAAAACGTCCTGGTACTCATATAATAGAAATGGTTGAAGGTATTGGCTGAACGTAAAAAGATAGCAGCTCACCCTCTTTGAATATTCTTTAGCATGCTAAATGGAGCAGGAAAAAGCAAAAAATTTCAGAATTCCACCTTTCAAAGCAGAGAAATGACTGCTTGTGCAAAGACATTATTCATTGATTTTAGCCATTGAAAATTGTGCTGTTACTCGTATACCAGAAATGGATGAAGGACTTGACTGAACGCAAACAGATAGTAGCTCACACTCTTTGAATCTTCTTTAGCATGCTAACAGTAGCAGGAAAAAGCAAAACATTTCAGATTTCCATCTTTCAAAGTAGAGAAATGACTGTTTGTACAATGACATTATTCATTGATTTTAGCCATTGAAAAACATCCTGTTACTTATATTCCAGAAATGGTTGAAGGTATTGGCTGAACGCAAACAGACAGCAACTCACCCTCTTTGAATCCTCTTTAGCATGCTAAAAGGAGCAGGAAAAAGCAAAACATTTCAGAATTCCACCTTTCCAAGCAGAGAATTGATTGTTTGTGCAATGACATCATTCATTGATTTTAGCTATTGAAAACCGTCCTGTTACTCATATTGCAGAAATGGTTGAAGGTATTGGCTGAATGCAAACAGATAGCAGCTCACCCTCTTTGAATCTTCTTTAGCATGCTAAAAGGAGCAGGAAAAAGCAAAACATTTCAGAATTCCACCTTTCCAAGCAGAGAATTGATTGTTTGTGCAATGACATCATTCATTGATTTTAGCTATTGAAAACCGTCCTGTTACTCATATACCAGAAATGGTTGAAGGAATTGGCTGAATGAAAACAGATAACAGCTCACCCTCTTTGAATCTTCTTTAGCATGCTAAAAGGAGCAGGAAAAAGCAAAACATTTCAGAATTCCACCTTTCCAAGCAGAGAATTGATTGTTTGTGCAATGACATCAATCATTCATTTTAGACATTGAAAACCGTCCTGTTACTCATATTGCAGAAATGGTTGAAGGTATTGGCTGAATGCAAAGAGATAGCAGCTCACCCTCTTTGAATCTTATTTAGCATGCTAAAAGGAGCAGGAAAAAGCAAAAAATTTCAGAATTCCACCTTTCCAAGCAGAGAAATGACTGTTTGTGCAATGACATTATTCATTGATTTTAGCTATTGAAAACCATCCTGTTACTCATATACCAGAAATGGTTGAAGGTATTGGCTGAATGAAAACAGATAGCAGCTCACCCTCTTTGAATCTTCTTTAGCATGCTAAAAGGAGCAGGAAAAAGCAAAACATTTCAGAATTCCACCTTTCGAAGCCGAGAATTGACTGTGCAATGACATTATTCATTGATTTTAGCTATTGAAAAACGTGCTGTTACTCATATACCAGAAATGGTTGAAGGTATTGGCTTAACGCAAACAGATAGCAGCTCAACGTCTTTGAATCTTCTTTAGCATGCTAATATGAGCAGGAAAAAGAAAAACAATTTCAGAATTCCACCTTTCCAAGCAGAGAAATGACTGTTTGTGCAATGACATTATTCATTGATTTTAGACATTGAAAAATTTCCTGTTACTCATATACCAGAATTGGTTGAAGGTATTGGCTGAACGCAAAATGATAGCAGCTCACCCTCTTTGAATATTCTTTAGCATGCTAATATACGCAGGAAAAAGCAAAAAAATTTCAGATTTCCACCTTTCCAAGCAGAGAAATGACTGCTTGTGCAATGACATTATTCATTGATTTTAGCCATTGAAAATCGTCCTGTTACTCATATAATAGAAATGGTTGAAGCTATTGGCTGAACGTAAACAGATAGCAGCTCACCCTCTTTGAATCTTCTTTAGCATGCTAAAAGGAGCAGGAAAAAGCAAAACATTTTTAGAATTCCACCTTTCCAAGCAGAGAAATTAGTGTTTGCGCAATGACATTATTCATTGATTTTAGCCATTGAAAACCATCCTGTTACTCATATTCCAGAAATGGTTGAAGGTATTGGCTGAACGCACACAGACAGCAACTCACCCTCTTTGAATCTTCTTTAGCATGCTAAAAAGAGCAGAAAAAGCAAAAAATTTCAGAATTCCACCTTTCAAAGCAGAGAAATGACTGTTTGTGCAATGACATTATTCATTGATTTTAGCCATTGAAAAACGTCCTGTTACTCATATACCAGAAATGGTTGAAGGTATTGGCTGTACGCAAACAGAACTCACCCTCTTTGAATCTTCTTTAGCACGCTAAAAGGAGCAGAAAAAAGCGAAAAAAAATCACAATTCCATCTTTCCAAGCAGACAAATGACTGTTTGTGCATTGACATTATTCACTGATTTTAGCCATTGAAAAAAGTACTGTTACTCATATATCAGAAATGGTTGAAGGTATTGGCTGAACTCAAAAAGATAGCAGCTCACCCTCTTTGAATCTTCTTTAGCATTCTATGAGGAGCAGGAAAAAGCAAAAAATTTCAGAATTAGACCTTTACAAGCAGAGAAATGACTGTTTGTGCAATGACATTATTCATTGATTTTAGCCATTGAAAAACATCCTGTTATTCATATATCAGAAATGGTTGAAGGTATTGGCTGAACGCAAACAGATAGCAGCTCACCCTCTTTGAATCTTCTTTAGAATGCTAAAAGTAGCAGGAAAAAGCAAAAAATTTCAGGTTTCCACCTTTCCAAGCAGAGAAATGACTGTTTGTGCAATGACCTTATTCAATGATTTTAGCCATTGAAAAAAGTCCTGTTGCTCATATACCAGAACTGGTTGAAGGAATTGGCAGAACATAAACAGAAAGCAGTTCACCCTCTTTAAATCTTCTTTAGCATGCTTAAAGGAGACGGAAAAAAGCACAAATTTTAAGAATTCCACCTTTCCAAGCAGAGAAATTATTGTTTGTGTAATGATATTATTCATTCAATTTAGCCATTGAATACTGTCATTTTTCTCATATACCCGAAATGGTTTTAAGGTATTTGGCTGAATTCCAACAGATAGCAGCCCACCCTCTTTGAATCTTCTATAGCATGCTAAAAGGATCAGGAAAAAGCAAAAAAATTCAGAATTCCACCTTTCCAAGCAGAAAAATGGCTGTTTATGCAAAGAAAATATTCATTCATTTTAGCCATTGAAAACCATCCTGTTACTCATATACAAGAAATGGATGAAGGTATTCGCTGAACGCAACCAGACAGCTCACACTCTTTGAATCTTCTTTAGCACGCTTAAAGGAGAAGGAAAAAACAAAACATTTCAGAATTCCACCTTTCCAAGCAGAGAAATGACTATTTCTGCAATGACATTATTCATTGATTTTAGCCATTGAAAACCATCCTATTACTCATATACCAGAAATGGTTGAAGGTATTGGCTGAACGCAAACAGATAGCAGCTCACCCTCTTTTAAACTTCATTAGCATGCTAAAAGTAGCAGGAAAAACAAAAAAATTTCAGAATTCCAGCTTTCAAAGCAGAGAAATGACTGTTTGTGCAATGACATTATTCATTGATTTTAGCCATTGAAAACCATCCTGTTACACATATACCAGAATTGGTTGAAGGTATTGGCTGAACGCAAACAGATAGAAGCTCACCCTCTTTGAATCTTCTTTAGCATGCTAAAAGGAGCAGGTAAAAGCAAAATATTTCAGAATTCCACCATTCCAAGCAGAGAAATGACTGTTTGTGCAATGACATTATTCATTGATTTTAGCCATTGAAAACCACCCTATTACTCTTATACCAGAAACGGTTGTAGGTATTGGCTGAACGCAAACAGATAGCAGCCCACCATCTTTGAATCTTCTTTAGCATGCTAAAAGGAGCAGGAATAAGCAAAACATTTCAGAATTCCACTTTTACAGGCAGAGAAATGACTGTTTGAGCAATGACATTATTCCTTGATTTTAACCATTAAAAAACATTCTGTTACTCATAAACCAGAAATGGCTGAAGGCATTGGCTGAACGTAAACAGACAGCAACTCACCATCTTTGAATCTTCTTTAGCACGCTAAAAGAAGCAGGAAAAAGCAAAATAATTTCAGAATTCCACCTTTCCAAGAAGAGAATCACTGCTTGTGCAATGACATTATTCATTGATTTTAGCCATTGAAAAACATTCTGTTACTCATATACCAGAAATGGTTGAAGCTATTGGCTGA
Organism: Phyllobates terribilis; assembly: GCF_046119375.1. Lineage (NCBI taxonomy): Eukaryota > Metazoa > Chordata > Amphibia > Anura > Dendrobatidae > Phyllobates > Phyllobates terribilis. The sequence continues at coordinate 4,049,670 of NW_027362771.1, read as the reverse complement.
ACGCAAACAGATAGCAGCTCACCCTCTTTGAATCTTCTTTAGCATGCTAAAAGGAGCAGGAGAAAGCAAAACATTTCAGAATTCCACCTTTCCAAGCAGAGAAATGACTGATTGTGTAATGACATTATTCATTTAATTCAGCCATTGAATGCCATCATTTTTCTCATATACAAGAAATGGTTTTAAGGTATTGTCTGAATGCAAACAGATAGCAGCTCACCCTCTTTGAATCTTCTTTAGCATGCTAAAAGGAGAAGGAAAAAGCAAAAAAATTCAGAATTGCACCTTTCCAAGCAGAGAAATGACTGTTTGTGCAATGACATTATTCATTGATTTTAGCCATTGAAAACCGTCCTGTCACTCATATACCATAAATGGTTGAAGGTATTGGCTGAACGCAAACAGATAGCAGCTCACCCTCTTTGAATGTTCTTTAGCACACTAAAAGTAGCAGGAAAAAGCAAAAAATTTCAGAATTCCAACATTTCAAGCAGAGAAATGACTGTTTGTGCAATGACATTATTCATTGATTTTAGCCATTGAAAACCGTCCTGTTACTCTTATACCAGAAATGGTGGAAGGCATCAGCTGAACGCAAACAGATAGCAGCTCACCCTCTTTGAATCATCTTTAGCATGCTAAAAGAAGCAGGAAAAAGCAAAAAATTTCAAAATTCCACCTTCAAAGCAGAGAAATGACTGTTTGTGCAATGATATTATTATTTGATTTTCAACAATGAAAACAGTCCTGTTACTCATATACCAGAAATGGTTGAAGGCATTGGCTGAACGCAAACAGACAGAAACTCACACTCTTTGAATCTTCTTTAGCACGCTAAAAGGAGCAAGAAAAAGCTAAATAATTTCAGAATTCCACCATTCAAACATAGAAATGACTGTTCGTTCTATGACATTATTCATTGAATTTAGCCATTGAAAACCACCCTGTCACTCATATACCAGAAATGGTTGAAGGTATTGCATGAATGCAAACAGATAGCAGCTCAACCTCTTTGAATCTTCTTTAGAATCCTAAAAGTAGCAGGAAAAAGCAAAAAATTTCAGGTTTCCACCTTTCCAAGCAGAGAAATGACTGTTTGTGCAATGACCTTATTCATTGATTTTAGCCATTGAAAAAAAGCCTGTTGCTCATATACCAGAACTGGTTGAAGGAATTGGCTGAACATAAACAGATAGCAGTTCACCCTCTTTGAATCTTCTTTAGCATGCTTAAAGGAGACGGAAAAAGCACAAAATTTCAGAATTCCACCTTTCCAAACAGAGAAATTACTGTTTGTGTAATGACATTATTCATTCAATTTAGCCATTGAATACCGTCATTTTTCTCATATACCCAAAATGGTTTTTAGGTATTTGGCTGAATTCCAACAGATAGCAGCTCACCCTCTTTGAATCTTCTATAGCATCCTAAAAGTAGCAGGAAAAAGCAAAAAAATTCAGAATTCCACCTTTCCAAGCAGAAAAATGACAGTTTGTGCAATGACATTATTCATTGATTTTAGACATTGAAAACCGTCCTGTTACTCATATACAAGAAATGGTTGAAGATATTGGCTGAATGCAAACAGATAGCAGCTCACCCTCTTTGAATCTTCTTTAGCATGCTAAAAGGAGCAGGAAAAAACAAAACATTTCAAAATGCCACCTTTCCAAGCAGAGAATAGACTGTTTGTGCAAAGAAAATATTCATTCATTTTAGCCATTGAAAACCATCCTGATACTCATATACAAATAATGGATGAAGGTATTTGCTGAAAGAAACCAGACAGCTCACACTCTTTGAATCTTCTTTAGCATGCTTAAAGGAGAAGGAAAAAAAAAAAAAATCAGAATTCCACCTTTCCAAGCAGAGAAATGACTATTTGTGCAATGACATTATTCATTGATTTTAGCCATTGAAAACCATCCTATTACTCATTTGGCAGAAATGGTTGAAGGTATTGGCTGAACGCAAACAGATAGCAGCTCACCCTCTTTGAATCTACTTTAGCATGCTAAAAGTAGCAGGAAAAAACAAAAAAATTCAGATTTCCACCTTTCAAAGCAGAGAAATGACTGTTTGTTCAATGACATTATTCATTGATTTTAGCCATTGAAAACCATCCTGTTACTCATGTACCAGAAATGGTTGAAGTTATTGGCTGAATGCAAATAGAGAGCAGCTCACCCTATTTGAATATTCTTTAGCATGCTAAACGGAGTAGGAAAAAGCAAATATTTCAGAATTCCACCTTTCCAAGCAGAGAAATTACTGTTTGTGCAATGACATTATTCATTGATATTAGCCATTGAAAAATGTTCTGTTACTCATATACCAGAAATGGTTGAAGGTATTGGCTGAACGCAAACAGATAGCAGCTCACCCTATTTAAATATTCTTTAGCATGCTAAAAGGAGTAGGAAAAAGCAAAAAATTTCAGAATTCCACCATTTCAAGAAGAGAAATGACTATTTGTGCAATGACATTATTCATTGATTTTAGCCATTGAAAACCGTCCTGTCACTCATATACCAGAAATGATTGAAGGTATTGGCTGAACGCAAACAGATAGCAGCTCACCCTCTTTGAATCTTCTTTAGAATGCTAAAAGTAGCAGGAAAAAGCAAAAAATTTCAGGTTTCCACCTTTCCAAGCAGAGAAATGACTGTTTGTGCAATGACCTTATTCATTGATTTTAGCCATTGAAAAAAGGCCTGTTGCTCATATACCAGAACTGGTTGAAGGAATTGGCTGAACATAAAAGGATCAGTTCACGCTCTTTGAATCTTCTTTAGCATGCTTAAAGGAGACGGAAAAATCACAAAATTTCAGAATTCCACCTTTCCAAGCAGAGAAATTACTGTTTGTGTAATGACATTATTCATTCAATTTAGCCATTAAATACCGTCATTTTTCTCATATACCCGAAATGGTTTTAAGGTATTTGGCTGAATTCCAACAGTTAGCAGCTCACCCTCTTTGATTCTTCTATAGCATGCTAATAGGAGCCAGAAAAAGCAAAAAAATTCAGAATTCCACCTTTCCAAGCAGAAAAATGACTGTTTGTGCAATGACATTATTCATTGATTTTAGACATTGAAAACTGTCTTGTTACTTATATATCAGAAATGGTTGAAAATATTGGCTGAATGCAAACAGGTAGCAGCTCACCCTCTTTGAATCTTCTTTAGCATGCTTAAAGGACCAGGAAAAAGCAAAACATTTCAAAATTCCACCTTTCCAAGCAGAGAATAGCCTGTTTGTGCAAAGAAAATATTCATTCATTTTAGCCATTGAAAACCGTCCTGTTACTCATATAGAAGAAATGGATGAAGATATTCGCTGAAAGCAACCAGACAGCACACACTCTCTGAATCTTCTTTAGCATGCTTAAAGGAGAAGGAAAAAACAAAAAATTTCAGAATTCCACCTTTCCAAGCAGAGAAATGACTATTTCTGCAATGACATTATTCATTGATTTTAGCCATTGAAAACCGTCCTGTTACTCTTATACCAGAAATGGTTGAAGGTATTGGCTGAACGCAAACAGATAGCAGCTCACCTTCTTTGAATCTTCTTTAGCACGCTAAAAGAAGCAGGAAAAAGCTAAATAAATTCAGAATTACACCTTTCCAAGAAGAGAAATCACTGTTTGTGCAATGACATTATTCATTGATTTTAACCATTGAAAAACATTCTGTTACTCATAAACCAGAAATGGTTGAAGGCATTGGCTGAACGTAAACAGACAGCAACTCACCCTCTTTGAATCTTCTTTAGCACGCTAAAAGAAGCAGGAAAAAGCAAAATAAATTCAGAATTCCACCTTTCCAAGAAGAGAAATCACTGTTTGTGCAATGATATTATTCATTGATTTTAGCCATTTAAAAACGTTCTGTAACTCATACACCAGAAATTGTTGAAGCTATTGGCTGAACGCAAACAGAAAGCAGCTCACCCTCTTTGAATCTTCTTTAGCATGCTAAAAGGAGCAGGAGAAAGCAAAACATTTCAGAAATCCACCTTTCCAAGCAGAGAAATGACTGATTGTGTAATGACATTATTCATTTAATTTAGCCATTGAATACCGTCATTTTTCTCATATACAAGAAATGGTTTTAAGGTATTGGCTGAATGCAAACAGATAGCAGCTCACCCTCTTTGAATCTTCTTTAGCATGCTAAAAGGAGAAGGAAAAAGCAAAAAAATTCAGGTTTCCACCTTCCCAAGCAGAGAAATGACTGTTTGTGCAATGACCTTATTCATTGATTTTAGCCATTGAAAAAAGTCCTGTTGCTCATATACCAGAACTGGTTGAAGGAATTGGCTGAACATAAACAGATAGCAGTTCACGCTCTTTGAATCTTCTTTAGCATGCTTAAAGGAGACGGAAAAAGCACAAAATTTCAGAATTCCACCTTTCCAAGCAGAGAAATTACTGTTTGTGTAATGACATTATTCATTCAATTTAGCCATTAAATACCGTCATTTTTCTCATATACCCGAAATGGTTTTAAGGTATTTGGCTGAATTCCAACAGATAGCAGCTCACCCTCTTTGAATCTTCTATAGCATGCTAAAAGGAGCCAGAAAAAGCAAAAAAATTCAGAATTCCACCTTTTCAAGCAGAAAAATGACTGTTTGTGCAATGACATTATTCATTGATTTTAGACATTGAAAACTGTCTTGTTACTCATATACCAGAAATGGTTGAAAATATTGGCTGAATGCAAACAGATAGCAGCTCACCCTCCTTGAATCTTCTTTAGCATGCTTAAAGGAGCAGGAAAAAGCAAAACATTTCAATATTCCACCTTTCCAAGCAGAGAATAGCATGTTTGTGCAATGACATTATTCATTGATTTTAGCCATTGAAAACCGTCCTGTCACTCATATACCAGAATTGGTTGAAGGTATTGGCTGAACACAAACAGCAGCTCACCCTCTTTGAATCTTCTTTAGCATATTAAAAGTAGCAGGAAAAAGCAAAAAATTTCAGATTTCCACCTTTCAAAGCAGAGAAATGACTGTTTGTGCAATGACATGATTCAATGATTTTAGCCATTGAAAAACATCCTGTTAGTCATATACCAGAAATGGTTGAAGGTATTGGCTGAACGCAAACAGATTGCAGCTCACCCTCTTTGAATCTTCTTTAGCATGCTAAAAGGGGCAGGAAAAAGCAAAAAATTTCAGAATTCCAACTTTCAAAACAGAGAATTGACTGTTTGTGCAATGACATTATTCATTGATTTTAGCCATTGAAAACAGTCCTGTTACTCTTATACCAGAAATTGTTGAAGGTATTGGCTGAACACAAAGAGATAGCAGCTCACCATCTTTGAATCTTCTTTAGCATGATAAAAGAAGCAGGAAAAGCAAAAAATTTCAGAATTCCACTTTTACAAGCAGAGAAATGACTGTTTGTGCAATGACATTATTCATTAATTTTAGCCATTGTAAAACATTCTGTTACTCATACACCAGAAATGGTTGAAGGCATTGGCTGATTGTAAACAGACAGCAACTCACCCTCTTTGAATCTTCTTTAGCACGCTAAAAGGAGCAGGAAAAAGAAAAATAATTTCAGAATTTCCTCTTTCCAAGCAGAGAAATGACTGTTTGTGCAATGACATTATTCATTGATTTTAGCCATTGAAAAACGTTCTGTTACTCATATACCAGAAATGGTTGAAGGTATTGGCTGAACGCAAACAGATAGAAGCTCACCCTCTTTGAATCTTCTTTATCATGCTAAAAGGAACAGGAAAAAGCAAAAAATTTCAGAATTCCACCTTTCCAAGTAGAGAAATGACTCTTTGTGCATTGACATTATTCATTGATTTTAGCCATTGAAAACCATCCTGACTCCCATATACCAGAAACGGTTGAAGGTATTGGCTGAACGCAAACAGATAGCAGCTCACTCTCTTTGAATCTTCTTTAGCATGCTAAAAGGAGCAGGAAAAAGCAAAAAATATCAGAATTCTACTTTTACAAGCAGAGAACTGACTGTTTGTGCAATGACATTATTCATTGATTTTAGCCATTGAAAAATATTCTGTTACTAATACACCAGAAATGGATGAAGGCATTGACTGAACGTAAGCAGACAGCAACTCACCCTCTTTGAATCTTCTTTAGCACACTAAAAGGAGCAGGAAAAAGCAAAATAATTTCAGAATTCCACCTTTCCAAGCAGAGAAATGTCTGTTTGTGTAATGACATTATTCATTGATTTTAGCCATTGAAAAACGTCTTGTTGCTCATGTACCAGAACTGGTTGAAAGAATTGGCTGAACAAAAACAGATAGCAGCTCACCCTCTGTGAATCTTCTTTAGTATGCTAAAACGAGCAGGAAAAAGCAAAACATTTCAGAATTCCTCCTTTCGAAGCAGAGAAATGACTGTTTGTGTAATGACATTACTCATTCAATTTAGCCATTGAATACCGTCATTTTTCTCATATACCCGAAATGGTTTTAAGGTATTTGGCTGAATTCCAACAGATAGCAGCTCACCCTCTTTCAATCTTCTTTATCATGCTAAAAGGAACAGGAAAAAGCAAAAAATTTCAGAATTCCACCTTTCCAAGCACAGAAATGACTCTTTGTGCAATGACATTATTCATTGATTTTAGCCATTGAAAACAATCATGCCTCCCATATACCAGAAACGGTTGAAGGTATTGGCTGAACGCAAACAGATAGCAGCTCACCCTCTTTGAATCTTCTTTAGCATGCTAAAAGTAGCAGGAAAAAGCAAAAAACTTCAGATTTCCACCTTTCAAAGCAGAGAAATGACTGTTTTTGCAATGACATTATTCATTGATTTTAGTCATTGAAAAATATCCTGTTACTCATATACCAGAAAAGGTTGAAGGTATTGGCTGAACGCAAACAGACAGCAACTCTCACTCTTTGAATCTTCCTTAGCACGCTAAAAGGAGCAGGAAAATCAAAATTATTTCAGAATACCACTTTTCCAAGCAGAGAAATGACTGTTTGTTCAATGATAATATTCATTGATTTTAGACATTGAAAACCGTCCTGTTACTCATATACCAGAAATTGTTGAAGGTATTGGCTGAACTCAATCAGATAGAAGATCACCCTCTTTGAATCTTCTTTAGCATGCTAAAAGGAGAAGGAAAAAGCAAAACAATTTCAGAAATCCACCTTTCCAAGCAGACAAATGTCTTAATGAGCAATGACATTATTCATTGATTTTAGCCATTGAAAAACATCCTGTTACTCATGTACCAGAAATGGTTGAAGGCATCGGCTGAACGCAAACAGATAGCAGCTCACCCTCTTTGAATTTTCTTTAGCATGCTAAAAGGAGCAGGTAAAAGCAAAAAATTTCAGAATTCCGCCGTTCCAAGCAGAGAAATGACTGTTTGTGCAATGACATTATTCATTGATTTTAGACATTGAAAATTGTCCTGTTACTCTTATACCAGAAATGTTTGAAGGTATTGGCTGAACGCAAAGAGATAGCAACCCACCATCTTTGAATATTCTTTAGAATGCTAAAAGTAGCAGGAAAAATCAAAAAATTTCAGAATTCCACCATTATAAGCAGAGAAATGACTGTTTGTGCAATGACATTATTCATTGATTTTAGCCATTGAAAACCATCCTGTTACTCATATACCAGAAATGGTTGAAGGTATTGGCTGAACGCAAACAGATAGCAGCTCACCCTCTTTGAATCTCCTTTAGCATGCTAAAAGTAGCAGGAAAAAGCAAAAAATTTCAGAATTCCACCTTTCAAAGCAGAGAAATGACTTTTTGAGCAATGACATTATTCATTGATTTTAGCCATTGAAAAACGTCTTGTTGCTCATATACCAGAACTGGTTGAAGGAATTGGCTGAACATAAACAGATAGCAGCTCACCCTCTTTGAATCTTCTTTAGCATGCTAAAAGGAGCAGGAAAAAGCAAAAAATTTCAGAATTCCACCTTTCCAAGCAGAAAAATGACTGCTTGTGCAATGACATTATTCAATGATTTTAGACATTGAAAACCATCCTGTTACTCATATACCAGAAATGGTTGAAGGTATTGGCTGAATACAAACAGATAGCAGCTCACTCTCTTAGAATCTTCTTTAGCATGCTAAAAGGAGCAGGAAAAAACAAAACATTTCAGAATTCCACCTTTCCAAGCAGAGAATAGACTGTTTGTGCAAAGACAATATTCATTCATTTTATCCATTGAAAACCTTCCTGTTACTCATATATAGAGATGAGCGTTGTTCTACTCGAACTGTTCGCCAATCTCAAATTCGAGCTGTTTTGGGCGGTGTTCGAGCCGGTCGGCGAACACGAACAATTTGAGAATAATTCGGCTGTTCGAGGTTATGTTCGATAACTGTTCGTGCACCAAAATCATAACTGGATTTTTTCTCAGTAATGATGAAAATTAATGTTAATACGCAGTTTGAGTGTACAGCGGGGCGGGGGGAGGGGCAGGGGATGGATCTCTGCAGGAACAATGAAGATCTCCATTTTTTTTTCTCTTTCCCGCATTTGCAGTGGGGAGGTGCAATCTGTCAGCCTATCAGCAGCGCACACACGGAGCGAAGTGCTTTTTTTCACACAAGCAAGGGCATGTGTGATTGGCAGTGTATGTCACATGTCCTTGCCCTATAAGACCAAGCCATTTTCCCCGTCGCCACCATTTTCTCACTGCTGCAGCTGCGTGTTAGACGGCACCGCTGTTGCTGTGTGCGCTATACCTTGTTAATTTCAAGCCAATTTTCGCACAAATATACAGATAGCTTGGGAGTAGGGAATAGTTGTGATTGCAGTCCTTTTAAGGACTAGGTTACAGCATTTCCTATGACTTTTATCAGGCAGGTCTGTGCTCTTAAATAGATAGATTGTGGGAGTAAAGACTAATTGTAATTGGAGTCCTTTTCAGGACTAGGTTACATCAGTTCCTATCAGTTTTTGCCAGGCAGGTCTGTGCCAGTGCTTTGCAAGTTTTTTTCACAGCATTTGGCTGAATCTAGCAAAGCTAATCCTTTTTGGCCTATTGCAGAGTGTGTTAGTCAGTGGAGTAGCCTATCTGTGTTGCAAGATATACCACCTGTGTATAGAATACCAATTTTTTTACTGCACCTAGTGAAGTAAAATCTTTTGGGCATAGCATCATTCTATTAGTCCATCTATACTGACCTCCATCAGGTTGCAAACTGAATATAATTTTTTTCTGCATCTAGCTCTGAAAAAATATTTGGGCTTCTAGCGGTGTGTGGGACTTGGTCTATTAGTCCATCTATACTGACCTCCATCAGGTTGCAAATTAAAAATAATTTTTTTCTGCATCTAGCTCTGAAAAAATATTTGGGCTTCTAGCAGTGTGTGGGACTTGGTCTATTAGTCCATCTATACTGACCTCCATCAGGTTGCAAATTAAAAATAATTTTTTTCTGCATCTAGCTCTGAAAAAATATTTGGGCTTCTAGCAGTGTGTGGGACTTGGTCTATTAGTCCATCTATACTGACCTCCATCAGGTTGCAAATTAAAAATAATTTTTTTCTTCATTTATCTCTGAAAAAATATTTGGGCTTCTAGCAGCGTGTGGGACTTGTTCTATTAGTCCATCTATACTGACCTCCATCAGGTTGCAAATTAAAAATAATTTTTTTCTGCATCTAGCTCTGAAAAAATATTTGGGCTTCTAGCAGTGTGTGGGACTTGGTCTATTAGTCCATCTATACTGACCTCCATCAGGTTGCAAATTAAAAATAATTTTTTTCTGCATCTAGCTCTGAAAAAATATTTGGGCTTCTAGCAGTGTGTGGGACTTGGTCTATTAGTCCATCTATACTGACCTCCATCAGGTTGCAAATTAAAAATAATTTTTTTCTTCATTTATCTCTGAAAAAATATTTGGGCTTCTAGCAGCGTGTGGGACTTGTTCTATTAGTCCATCTATACTGACCTCCATCAGGTTGCAAATTAAAAATAATTTTTTTCTGCATGTAGCTCTGAAAAAATATTTGGGCTTCTAGCAGTGTGTGGGACTTGGTCTATTAGTCCATCTATACTGACCTCCATCAGGTTGCAAATTAAAAATAATTTTTTTCTTCATTTATAGCTGAAAAAATATTTGGGCTTCTAGCAGCGTGTGGGACTTGTTCTATTAGTCCATCTATACTGACCTCCATCAGGTTGCAAATTAAAAATACTTTTTTTCTGCATCTAGCCCAGCCAATAGTTTTGGCCTAATACCACAGTTTGGCCACTCAGCTCTGCTCGGTTACCATCCATTGTTTTTTGTGCAAACAACTCCAGAGTTGTGAATTAGTTAACCACCAAAATGAGTGGAAAAAGGCCTGCTGCTGGTGGAAAGGGGAATAGGCGTGTTGGGAAGGGGAAAAAAGGTTGTGTCCGTGGGGTAGGTGCAGAAGAAAGACCATCTTCCAGCCAAACTAAAATGTCTACTTCTTTTAGCGGACAATGTGATAAGATCCCTTTCTTACGGCCACGCCAATTGCTACAAATTCCAGATGAGGCACAAAAACAGCAGGTGCTTCAACGGATATCAAGTGCTCCTTTAAGTGGGCTCTCCTCCACATCAACTTCAACATCACAAATACTCCAGTCCTCAAAGGTGTCACCCAAATCGCACTTGTTCACAGCTCCCAAATCTCCAGCTGCCCGTCTGAGTATGAGGTAGAACAGATGGTTGAGTCTGCAGAGCTGTTTACTCATACTATAGCCTGGGAATCAGAGGTCGACTCCAGCACTTCTGTGAATCCAGACGAGGAAATGATCTGCACTGATGCCCAGAATCTTTATGAGTCGGATCCAGGACCAGACGCAGAAGGTTCTGACCATAATGTAGACCCTCATTCCCAAACTGTAACTCCTGTTGGTGGAGACAATGAGGAAGACGATGATAAGAATCAAATACCTGATTGGAGCGACAACTTTAGTTTTTTGTCAGGGCAGGAACAGGTTGGCTCTGAGGACGACAGGTGTGATAACGCACAGGGTGATGATGATGAGGTCGGAGATCCCACTTACTGTCAACCCACAGTCAGCCAAGAGATGAGGTCAGCAGAGGAGGTGGAGGAAGATGCTAGTGACGACGAGGTCAGGTTGGCCTTCCTGGACAGAGAGGTAGTACTGGAAGCATGTCAACAACTGCATCCTCAAACACAACTCTGCCTCTCACCACAAGTCGTGGTGGCTCTTCAGGTCGCATGGGTGCTAAGCCTTGCATAGCCTGGGCATTTTTTCAGATCGATAAAGATGACCCAACTCGTGTTATCTGTAACATTTGTCAGCAAAAGCTAAGTAGAGGCCAAAAAATACATAGTTTGAGTACTTCATGCATGAACCGGCACATGGACATGAAGCATAAGTTGCAGTGGGAAGCTCAGTGTGCTACAATGCGGCCTAGCCGGCCGGGCCAATCACCGTCTGCCATATCTTGTGCATCCGCGGCCTCTTCATCCTCTGTGACTGGGGGGACAGCAGTGACACCTGTTTTGGGGCGCAGACCTGCCACCTCTTTACCCGCAACAGCCAGCGTGATTGGCAGGTCATCATTTTCTTTGGAGGTGGTAACACCAGCTGGTGTTGAGCGCTGTCCGACATCGATAGCACCACCTTTGGATCAAGGCAACCTAACATGTCCGCCTGCATCTTCCTCACAGACTGGCAGTTTGCCGGGGACACCCTTATCAACCCCGTCTAAGCACAATAGCCAGCCCTCGGTCCTTCAGATGTGGACAAGTAAAAGACCATTTCCTTGTAGCCATGAGAAAGCTAAGAGGTTGAATTTCACCATCTGCAAGCTCTTGGCTACAGAAATGCTGCCTTTCCGCCTGGTGGACACAGAGGATTTTCGAGACCTTATGTCTGTCGCAGTGCCCCAGTACCAGATGCCCAGTCGGCACTACTTCTCAAAGAAAGGTGTGCCTGCGCTCCACCAGCATGTCGCACACAACATCACCGCTTCTTTGAGAAACTCTGTGTGTGACAGGGTGCATTTCACCACAGACACTTGGACGAGTAGGCATGGACAGGGGCGTTACATGTCGCTGACTGGGCACTGGGTAACTATGGTGACAGCAGGACAAGGGGCTGCTGTCCAAGTCTTGCCGTCCCCACGAGTTGTGCGTCAATCCTCTTTATGTCAAAGTTCCTCTACTGCTTCTGCCTCCTCAACCTCCTCTCGGTCTTCCACCTGCACCCAAAGCCTGTCTGGTCATGCCACAAGCTTTCTAACTGCGCAGAAGGGATCCTGCACACCTCCTTACTATGCTGGCAGTAGGGCTCAACGTCATCAGGCGGTTTTTACATTGAAATGTCTGGGAAATGTGAGTCACACAGCTGAGGAGTTGTGGTCAGCTCTGGAGAACCAATTTCATGAATGGTTGTCTCCACTGGACCTGAAACCAGGGAAGGCCGTGTGCGACAATGCTGCAAACCTGGGTGCGGCCCTTCGCCGGGGCAATGTCACACACGTGCCTTGTATGGCTCACGTGTTGAACCTGGTTGTCCAGCAATTTTTAGCCCACTATCCCAGATTAGATGGCCTTCTGCAGAGGGCACGGTCGCTGTGTGCTCACTTCCGCCGTTCGCATCCCGCAGCTCAGCGACTTACATCTCTACAGAAGTCGTTGGGCCTGCCACTTCACCGGCTAAAATGCGATGTGCCTACCCGGTGGAATTCAACTCTGCACATGTTGCAGCGACTGTGGCAGCACCGACAAGCCCTGGTGCAATACGTTCTGACGTATAGCCTGGGCCAACGAGATTCAGAGGTGGGGCAAATCACGCTGGAGGAGTGTTCTCAGATCAGGAACCTATGCACCCTTCTGCACAGTTTTGAAATGGCGACGAAGATGTTTAGTGCTGACGATGCCATTATCAGCATGACTATTCCGGTGATTTACATGCTGGAGCACATGTTAAACAGAATTCGGAGTCAGGTGGTGGCACAAGAGGAGGTGGAGGAAGTAGAGGAGGAGGAGTTGTATGCGGAAGGGCTAACATCTGCAAGGTCCAGACGGTCGGCAGCACCAAGGCGGCAGGCATGTGAGGGTGGGGGAGATGGTTTTACCAGGGCGCATGGTAGCAGCCAAACTAGTGAGGAAGGTGCAGGAGCCCAGGAAGAAGTGGAGGACGAACTGATGGAAGACTCATCAGATGAGGGAGACCTTGATCACATTTCTGTTGTGCGAGGTTGAGGGGAGAGGACAGAGGAAGGAAGCATGATTGTTACCTCGCCACCAACACAACAGGGACTTGGTGCTCCTGGATGCGCAACACACATGAGTGCCTTCTTGCTGCACTACCTGCAACATGACCCTCGAATTGTGAGAATTAGAAATAATCCTGACTACTGGGTTGCCACACTGTTAGATCCCCGGTACAAAAGTAAATTTGCAGAAATTATTCCTGCCATAGAAAGGGATGCACGCATGCAGGAGTATCAGCAGAGACTGTTGCAGAATCTTACATGTGCTTTTCCACAAAATACCAGTGGTGCACGTAGTGAATCTCACAGTTCCAACTTGCCAACCGTGGGACCGTCAAGTGTTCAGCACTCAAACCGTAACAGAACCACAGTATCTGCTGGTAACATCAATTTTGCGGAATCATTTCACCACTTTTTTAGCCCATCCTTTGCAAGGCCACAGGAGACAAGAAGTCTGACACATAGTCAACGCCTAGAGACGATGGTACAGGAGTATCTCCAAGTAAACATTGAAGCCACGACTGTGTCACTGGACCCTTGCTCTTTTTGGGCTTCCAATCTGGATAAATGGCCGGAGCTAGCCACTTACGCCTTGGAGATCTTGTCATGCCCCGCAGCCAGCGTTCTGTCTGAACGTGTGTTCAGCGCTGCTGGTGGTGTGCTGACAGATAAGCGCACGCGGCTCTCCACTGATAATGTAGACAGACTCACGTTCATAAAGATGAACAAATCATGGATCCGAAACGACTTTTCTACCCCTGTGTCATCCTGGGGAGAGTAAAAGCTTGATGATTGGTTAAAATCACCCTACCAACCGTTTTAAGCTTTCAAATTACTAATCATGTTTATCTGTATCTTGACTGGAAAATAATTTGGGCTTTGTAGCAGTGTGCAGCACTGATCCTATTAGGCCATCTATAATAAGCTTCACCAGATTTAAAATTAAAAATAATTTTTAGCTGCATCTAGCCCGGAAAATAATTTTGGGGCTCCGAGATGCGCAAGACACATAAGTGCCTTCTTGCTGCACTACCTGCAGCATGACCCTCATATTGTCAGAATTCGAAGTAATCATGACTACTGGGTTGCCACACTCTTAGATCCCCCAAACTTTTCGATCAACCTTTTCATTTTAATAAAGACCAAAAAAATGGTCATTTTTGAAATTATAAGCATTAGCAGGTTGTTAGAAACTGAAATCAAACAGTTTTCAACTCAAAACTTTATTCTAGGTGATGTTACATTTTCACATAGGACCCCTTGTTCGAAAGGAGCTTCTGAACTCTCTCGTCCATTGAATTTGTCAGGTTTTGGATGGTTTCTGCTTCAATTGTTTTGCATGAGGACAGAATACCCTCCCAGAGCTGTTGCTTAGATGTGAACTGCCTCCTGCCATCATAGACACTCCTTTTAATGATGCTCCAAAGGTTCTGAATGGGGTAGAGGTCAGGGGAGCATGGGGGTCACACCATAAGTTTGTCCCCTTTTATGCCCATATCAGCCAGAGATGCAGATGTTTTATGTGCAGCATGAGATGGTGCATTATCATGCAGAAAAATGATCTTGCTGTGAAATACACGGTTCTTCTTCTTGAACCATGGCAGGAAGTGCTGTTTGAGAAAATCCACATACATTATGGAGTTCATCTTTAGCGCCTTCAGGGATCCTAAAGGGGCCGACAATCTCTCTCCCCATGATTCCAGCCCAAAACATTACTCCACCTCCTCCTTGTTGGCGCTGTAGCCGTGTTTGCGTGGGGTGTCCATCAACCAGCCATCCTCCACTCCATTCATCTGGACCATCGAGCGCTGCATGGCACTCATCCGTGAACAAAACAGTTTTGAAATCAGTCTTCATGTAATGTTTGGCCCACTGGAGCCGTTTCTGCTTGTGTGAAGTGGATAGAGGAGGTCGACAGGATGGCATATGCACAGCTGCAAACCTCTGAAGGACCCTGCATCTTGTTGTTCGGGGGACGTTGGAGGCACAAGCAGCTTCAAAAACTTGTCTGCTGCTATGACAAGGCTTTTTTGCCGCTGCTGTTTCAACCTGACGTAATTGCCTGTAGGAAAGAGTCCTCAATTTGCCCTTATCAGCACGCACACGTGTGTACTGTGAATCAGCTACATACTTCTTGATTGCCAAGACACTTCATCCTGATCATCGCACAATGTTGATTGTAGTCATGCCTTGACCTAAACACTCCACAATTTGTTGCTTCTCAGCAGCCGACACATCCTTTTTCTTTCCCATTTTGGCAGAAAATGTAGGCTGCTTAATAATGTGAGAGAGCCTTCTTAAGTAGTCTTGCCTTTCATTGGACACACCTGCCAAACTAATTAGCACAGGTGTCTGCAATTGCTTACAGTGATATAAAGAGCCCTGACACACATCACCATCAATGAGTTTAACTGACAAACAAACAAATTCTTCCCTTATCACTCCTAAACACTTTTTGCATAATAATTTGGAACGCGGTGTACATGTGCTTTTCCACAAAACACCAGTGGTTCACGTAGTGAATCTTACAGTTCTAACTTGCCAACCGTGGTCTGTATGGAATTGTTCAATAAAGGGCCCAAAATTAAGATAACATAGATGGGAGAGGTCTCTATGAATAGGAATTCCTAAGTATTTGATACCCTGTGAGGGCCAGGCAAAGGGAAAGTTGGACTGGATGGAATCCTATATGGATTTAGGGAGGGAGACATCGAGGGCCTCAGACTTCGCTGCATTGATTTTAAAATTTTACCATGTAACAAAGTGATCTATTTCAGCCATAACAGCAGGGATGGATATATGTGATTGAGTGATATATACTAGGACATCATCAGCAAATAGAGAGCACTTGTACTAGGTGCCTCCCACCTCAATCCACCTAATATTGGGGTTATGGCGAATTGATGAGAGCAGGTGCTCCGTCACTAGGATGTATAAGAGAGGGGACAGAGGACATCCCTGCCTTGTCCCATTGGTGATTGTGAAAGGTGATGAAAATGTTCTGACGCACCCCCTGGGCCTTGGGACACCCGGAGCCGGACACTTTTTGGTGGATGCTGGTGGTTGTAGTCTTCGTGGCGGCGATCCGGTTCCATGGCTCAGGGCGGTCAAACCAGTGGCGGAACTATTTATGTGGTTTTGATGTTTAAATGTCCGACTACGCCACCCGTGGATTGCGGTCAGAGTGAACCGCCGCTACAGGGCAGACCGCTAAGGCTGGTGTTGTGGGTGCAGCAGAGCGTAGCATAACTCCCCACGGGAGGAGTATAGCCTCAGGGCAGTGTATGCGGAGGATGGGGGTGATGGTGCAGGGCAGCAGCAGTAACGACACGGAGTCAGTGATGCAGTTCAGGGCCTTTACTCACAGTTCTTATTATCCAGACCACGTCTGCAGGTAACGGCTGCCCACGTCGTACTGTGCTCACCAGGTGAGGGGCTCAGACAACTCCCAGATAACTTTTGAGCGCTTCACAGGACCCCCTTTGTGTGTCCTTTGTCTGGCCTTTCTTACCAACACTTCTGTCCGGCTGCCTCGGGCCTCCTCTTGGTAAACTTGGCGCCAATTTCCCTGACCCTATGTGGTGCCTTCCTAGCGGGTGGAGCAAGGGGCTGCGCCACATAAAATGTCAGAGCCTCCGGTTTCTAGCTGAGGGTCGTTTCCTGCCTCCACTAGTTCAGGGACCGGTCTCCCCCTTTTGCCTGACCCCTCCACGCAGGTGGATTCGGGCGTGCGGTGGCGACTCGCCCGTCCGCACCCCTGGGATCCCTTCATTCCTCGTTCCTGGAGCCGTCTCCGCTCCTCTTCCTTCCTTCTCCCGCTTGCAGGCCTGGGCCTCTGTTACTAGGCCCGCCTCCGGAGCAGAGCTCATGCAGAGCCCCTGCTCCCTGCCACTTCTGCTCAGACTTCTCTGCACTGAACTAAGATGGTGCCCACCTTTTATACTCCCTTCTCAATGCACCCAGGAACTGCTTCCTCCCTGCTCCTGCACTGCAGGGTTCCCCTTCCTCAGTGTTCCCTCCCCCCACTCCAGCCAGGGACAGGGACTGTAGTGCCCATCTCAGGGGCATATTGGTCGCCCTGCCCCACGGCAATGTGGTGTAATGCATGCAGGTGTCGGGTCCTGATCCACACTCCATCCTTATCTGAGAGTGAGATATCACACCTCTGGGTGAGGTGCAATACGTCTGTAGCAACCGAGCCCTCGGTGCTACAGTTCCATTTATCTTCAGCCTAGGTGACGTATTGTGATACAGGGCCGTGATTTTGGCTATAAAAGGGTCCCCTAGACCCCTACCCCAAGCTTTTTAAGAGAATCATATATGGCGTGCCAGGAGACTCTATGGAATGCTTTCTCAGCATCCAACGAGAGTATCTACTTACAAATTTTTAACTGCATCTAGCCCAGGAAATACTTTGTGCCTAGTAGCAGTGTCTGCTAGTCAGCGGATTATCCCGGCTGTTAAGCAAGCTACACCACCTGTAGTTTGGACACTTAATTTTTTCAAAGGAAATGCTTCGGGACCACGGGATACTTAGTGAAGAGCATCAGGAGGCACCCCAAGGCATAGGGGCTGGGACTGGCACTAGGATGCCTTGCGGTGGACAGCCAAGCTCGATCCTTATAAAAGCTTTTTAACTGCAGCAGCTTTAGTGGACGCTACTGGAGCTGGAATTACGCGGCTGCTGGCATGAGACTTGCCCTCCAATAGATCCTTGTAAATGGATTTAAAGTGTATTCATTCAAATTAGAGGGACAATTTAAATTAAAAAGCTTAGCGCTGCCTCCACCACAGGGGGGCTCTCTCGACCCACCAGCGGACAGGCACCAGTATTGGGAGAGGGGGGCTGGCCGTCAGGGTTCACCGCGGCTCTGGCACAAACCCGGCAAAACGGAGGTGGCACGGGCAGGAGCGGACTGGCCGTCTCGGCTTCTCACTTTTTGGATTTTAGAAGGGCATGACATGCCTATATCTGTGTCTCCCCCTCCTTTTACTCCTCCACCTCTTTTCTTTTCGCATGACTATATGTACTTGTCACTTTTCCATGTGTTAGTTGTGTCTTCTGAGCAGTTTGTCAGCTTTTGGACACCTTTGAAGGTGTTTTCTATGTGTTTCTATGTGTTTTTGTTTGCCTGCCATTGGTTTTAACGGTGTTCGAAGGTGTTCGACGAACAGTTCGACGAACAGTTCGGCGAACACACGGGTGTTCGACGAACCGAACCGAACTCGAACACTACGGGGGTGGCTCAACACTACTCATATACAAGAAATGGATGAAGGTATTGGCTGTTCGCAACCAGACAGCTCACACTCTTTGAATCTTCTTTAGCATTCTAAAAGGAACAGGAAAAAGCAAAAAAATTCAGAATTCCACCTTTCCAAGCAGAGAAATGACTGTTTGTGTAATGACATTATTCATTCAATTTAGCCATTGAATACCGTCATTTTTCCCATATAACCTAAATGTTTTTAAGGTATTGGCTGAATGCAAACACATAGCAGCTCACCCTCTTTGAATTTTCTTTAGCATGCTAAAAGGAGCAGGAAAAAGCAAGAATGTCAGAATTCCACCTTTCAAAGCAGAGAAATGACTTTTTGAGCAATGACATTATTCATTGATTTTAGCCATTGAAAAACATCCTGCTACTCATATACCAGAAATGGTTGAAGGTATTGGCTGAACGCAAACAGATAGCAGCTCACTCTCTTTAAATCTTCTTTAGCATGCTAAAAGGAGCAGGAAAAAGCAAAAAATGTCAGAATTCCACTTTTACAAGCAGAGAATTGACTGTTTGTGTAATGACATTATTCATTGATTTTAGCCATTGAAAAACATTCTGTTGCTCATACACCAGAAATGGTTGAAGGTATCGGCTGAACGCAAACAGATAGCAGCTCACCCTCTTTGAGTCTTCTTTAGCATGCTAAAAGGTGCAGGTAAAAGCAAAAAATTTCAGAATCCCACCATTCCAAGCAGAGAAATCACTGTTTGGGCAATGACATTATTCATTGATTTTAGAATTTGAAAACCGTCCTGTTACTCTTATACCAGAAATGGTTGAAGGTATTGGCTGAACGCAAAGAGATAGCAGCCCACCATCTTTGAATCTTCTTTAGTATGCTAAAAGGAGCAGGGAAAAGCAAAAAATGTCAGAATTCCACTTTTACAAGCAGAGAAATGACTGTTTGTGCAATGACATTATTCATTGATTTTAGCCATTGAAAAACATTCTGTTACTCATATACCAGAAATGGTTGAAGGTATTTGCTGAACGCAAACAGATAGCAGCTCACCCTCTTTGAATCTTCTTTAGCATGCTAAAAGTAGCAGGAGAAAGCAAAATATTTCAGAATTCCACCTTTCCAAGCAGAGAAATGACTGTTTGCGTAATGACATTATTCATTGATTTTAGCCATTGAAAAATGTCTTGTTGCTCATATACCAGAACTGGTTGAATGAATTGGCTGAACTTAAACAGATAGCAGCTCACCCTCTGTGAATCTTCTTTAGCATGCTAAAAGGAGCATGAAAAAGCAAAAAATTTCAGAATTCCTTCTTTCCAAGAAGAGAAATGACTGTTTGTGTAATGACATTATTCATTCATTTTAGCCATTGAATACCGTCATTTTTCTCATATACCCGAAATGGTTTTAAGGTATTTGGCTGAATTCCAACAGATAGCAGCTCACCCTCTTGAATCTTCTTTAGCATGCTAAAAGGAGCAGGAAAAAGCAAAAAATTTCAGAATTCCACCTTTCCAAGCAGAGAGATGACTCTTTGTGCAATGACATTATTCAGTGATTTTAGCCATAGAAAACCATCCTGTTACACATACACCTGAAGTGGTTGAAGGTATTGGCTGAACGCAAACAGATAGCAGCTCACCCTCTTTGAATCTCCTTTAGCATGCTAAAAGTAGCAGGAAAAACAAAAAATTTCAGAATTCTACCTTCCAAAGCAGAGAAATAACTTTTTGAGCAATGACATTATTCATTGATTTTAGCCATTGAAAAACATCCTGTTACTCATATACCAGAAATGGTTGAAGGTATCGGCTGAACGCAAACAGATAGCAGCTCACTCTCTTTGAATCTTCTTTAGTATGCTAAAAGGAGCAGGTAAAAGCAAAAAAATTCAGAATTCCACCATTCCAAGCAGAGAAATGACTGTTTGTGCAATGACATTATTCATTGATTTTAGCCATTGAAAACCATCCTGTTACTCTTATACCAGAAATGGTTGAAGGTATTGCCTGAACACAAAGAGATAGAAGCCCACCATCTTTGAATCTCCTTTAGCATGCTAAAAGGAGCAGGAAAAAGCAAAAAATGTCAGAATTCCACTTTTACAAGCAGAGAATTGACTGTTTGTGCATTGACATTATTCATTGATATTAGCCATTGAAAAACTTTCCGTTACTTATACACCAGAAATGGTTGAAGGCATTGGCTGAACGTAAACAGACAGCAACTCACCCTCTTTGAATCTTCTTTAGCACACTAAAAGGAGCAGGAGAAAGCAAAATAATTTCAGAATTCCAACTTTCCAAGAAGAGAAATGACTGTTTGTATAATGACATTATTCATTGATTTTAGCCATTGAAAAACGTCTTGTTGCTCATATACCAGAACTGGTTGAAGGAATTGGCTGAACATAAACAGATAGCAGCTCACACTCTTTGAATCTTCTTTATCATGCTAAAAGGAACAGGAAAAAGCAAAAAAATTCAGAATTCCACCTTTCCAAGCAGAGAAATGACTGTTTGTTCATTGACATTATTCATTGAATGTAGACATTGAAAACCGTCATGTTACTCATATACCCGAAATGGTTGAAGGTATTGGCTGAACGCAAACAGATAGCAGCTCACCCTCTTTGAATCACCGTTAGCATGCTAAAAGTAGCAGGAAAAAGCAAAAAATTTCAGAATTCCACCTTTCAAAGCAGAGAAATGACTTTTTGAGTCATGACATTATTCATTGATTTTAGCCATTGAAAAACATCCTGCTACTCATATACCAGAAATGGTTGAAGGTATCGCCTGAACGCAAACAAATAGCAGCTCACGCTCTTGGAATCTACTTTAGCATGCTAAAAGGAGCAGGAAAAAGCAAAACATTTCAGAATTCTACCTTTCCAAGCAGAGAATAGACTGTTTGTGCAAAGACAATATTCTTTCATTTTAGCCATTGAAAACCGTCCTGTTACTCATATACAAGAAATAGATGAAGGTATTGGCTGTACGCAACCAGACAACTCATACTCTTTGAATCTTCTTTAGCATGCTAAAAGGAACAGGAAAAAGCAAAAAATTTCAGAATTCCACCTTTCAAGCAGAGAAATGACTCTTTCTGTAATTACATTATTCATTCAATTTAGCCATTGAATACCATCATTTTTCCCATATAACCGAAATGGTTTTAAGGTATTGGCTGAATGCAAACACATAGCAGCTCACCCTCTTTGAATCTTCTTTAGCATGCTAAAAGGAGTAGTAAAAAGTAAAAAAAATTCAGAATTCCACCTTTCCAAGCAGAGAAATGACTCTTTGTGCAATGACATTATTCATTGATTTTAGCCATTGAAAACCATCCTGTTACTCATATACCAGCAATGGTTGAAGGTATTGGCTGAACGCAAACAGATAGCAGCTGACCCTCTTTGAATCTTCTTTAGCATGCTAAAAGGAGCAGGAAAAAGCAAAAAATGTCAGAATTCCACCTATCAAAGCAGAGAAATGACATTTTGAGCAATGACATTATTCATTGATTTTAGCCATTGAAAAACATCCTGTTACTTATATACCAGAAAAGGTTGAAGGTATCGGCTGAACGCAAACAGATAGCAGCTCTCCCTCTTTGAATATTCTTTAGCATGCTAAAAGGAGCAGGTTAAAGCAAAAAATGTCAGAATTACACCTTTCCAAGCAGAGAAATGTGTAATGACATTATTCATTGATTTTAGCCATTGAAAACCGTCCTGTTAATCTTATACCAGAAATGGTTGAAGGTATTGGCTGAACGCAAAGAGATAGTTGCCCACCATCTTTGAATCTTCTTTAGCATGCTAAAAGGAGCAGGAAAAAGCAAAAAAATTCAGAATTCCACTTTTACAAGCAGAAAAATAACTGTATGTGCAATGACATTATTCATTGATTTTAGCAATTGAAAAACATTCTGTTACTCATACACCAGAAATGGTTGAACGCATTGGCTGAACATAAACAGACAGCAACTCACCCTCTTTGAATCTTCTGTAGCACGCTAAAAGGAGCAGGAAAAAGCAAAATAGTTTCAGAATTCCACCTTTCCAAGCAGAGAAATGAATGTGCAATGACATTATTCATTGATTTTAGCCATTGAAAAACGTTCTGTTACTCATATACCAGAAATTGTTGAAGGTATTGTCTGAACGCAAACAGATAGAAGCTCACCCTCTTTGAATATTCTTTAGCATGCTAAAAGGAACAGGAAAAAGCAAAAAATTTCAGTTTTCCACTTTATCAAGCAGAGAAATAACTGTTTGTGCCATGACATTATTCATTGATTTTTGCCATTGAAAACCGTCCTGTAACTCATATACCAGAAATTGTTGAAGGTATTGTCTGAACGCAAACAGATAGAAGCTCTCCCTCTTTGAATATTCTTTAGCATGCTAAAAGGAGCAGGAAAAAGCAAAAAAATTCAGAATTCCACCTTTCAAAGTAGAGTAATGACTTTTTGAGCAATGACATTATTCATTGATTTTAGCCATTGAAAAACATCCTGTTACTCATATACCAGAAATGGTTGTAGGTATCGGCTGAACGCAAACAGATAGCAGCTCACCCTCTTTGAATCTTCTTTAGCATGCTAAAAGGAGCAGGTAAAAGCAAAACATTTCAGAATTCCACCTTTCCAAGCAGAGAAACGACTGTTTGTGCAAAGACATCATTCACTGACTTTACCCGTTGAAAACCATCCTATTACTCTTATACCAGAAAGGTTGAACGTATTGGCTGTACGCAAACAGATAGCAGCCCACCATCTTTGAATCATCTTTAACATGCTAAAAGAAGCAGGAAAAAGCAAAACATTACAGAATTCCACTTTTACAAGCAGAGAAATGACTGTTTGTTCAATGACATTATTGATTGATTTTAGCCAATGGAAAACATCGTGTTACTCATGCACCAGAAGTGGTTGTAGGCATTGGCTGAACGTAACAGACAGCAACTCACACTCTTTGAATCTTCTTTAGTACGCTAAAAGGAGCAGGAAAAATCAAAAGAATTTCAGAATTCCACCTTTCCAAGCAGAGAAATGACTGTTTGTGCAATAACATTATTCATTGATTTTAGACATTGAAAAGCGTCCTGTTACTCATATACCAGAAATGGTTGAAGGTATTGGCTGAACGCAAACAGATAGCATCTCACCCTCTTTGAATCTTCTTTAGCATGCTAAAAGGAGCAGGATAAAGCAAAAAATTTCAGAATTCCACCATTCAAAGCAGAGAAATGACTTTTTGAGCAATGACATTATTCATTGATTTTAGCCATTGAAAAACATCCTGCTACTCATATACCAGAAATGGTTAAAGGTATCGGCTGAACGCAAACAGTTAGCAGCTCGCTCTCTTTGAATCTTCTTTAGCATGCTAAAAGGAGCAGGTAAAAGCAAAAAATTTCAGAATTCCACCATTCCAAGCAGAGAAATGTCTGTTTGTGCAATAACATTATTCATTGATTTTAGACATTGAAAACCGTCCTGTTACTCTTATACCAGAAATGGTTGAAGGTATTGGCTGAACGCAAAAAGATAGCAGCCCACCATTTTGAATCTTCTTTAGCATGCTAAAAGGAGCAGGAAAAAACAAAACATTTCAGAATTCCTCCTTTCCAAGCAGAGAAGAGACTGTTTGTGCAAAGACAATATTCATTCATTTTAGCCATTGAAAACCGTCCTGTTACTCATATAAAAGAAATGGATGAAGGCATTGGCTGTTCGCAACCAGATAGCTCACACTCTTTGAATCTTCTTTAGCATGCTAAAAGGAACAGGAAAAAGCAAAAAAATTCAGAATTCCACCTTTCCAATCAGAGAAATGATTGTTTGTGTAATGACATTATTCATTCAATTTAGCCATTGAATACCATCATTTTTCCCATATAACCGAAATGTTTTTAAGGTATTGGCTGAATGCAAACACATAGCAGATCACCCTCTTTGAATCTTCTTTAGCATGCTAAAAGGAGCAGGAAAAAGCAAAAAATGTCAGAATTCCACCTTTCAAAGCAGAGAAATGACATTTTGAGCAATGACATTATTGATTGATTTTAGCCATTGAAAAACATCCTGTTACTCATATACCAGAAATGGTTGAAGGTATCGGCTGAACGCTAACAGATAGCAGCTCACCCTCTTTGAATCTTTTTTAGAATGCTAAAAGGAGCAGGTAAAAGCAAAAAATTTCAGAATTCCACCATTTCAAGCAGAGAAATGACTGTTTGGGCAATGACATTATTTATTGATTTTAGAAATTGAAAACCGTCTTGTTACTCTTATACCAGAAATGGTTGAAGGTATTGGCTGAACGCAAAGAGATAGCAGCCCACCATCTTTGAATCTTCTTTAGCATGCTAAAAGGAGCAGGGAAAAGCAAAAAATGTCAGAATTGCACTTTTACAATCAGAGAAATGACTGTTTGTGCAATGACATTATTCATTGATTTTAGACATTGAAAAACATTCTATTACTCATACACCAGAAATGGTTGAAGGCACTGGCTGAACGTAAACAGACAGCAACTCACCCTCTTTGAATCTTCTTTAGCACGCTAAAAGGAGCAGGAAAAAGCAAGATAATTTCAGAATTCCACCTTTCCAAGAAGAGAAATGACTGTTTGTGCAATGACATTATTCATTGATTTTAGCCATTGAAAAATGTTCTGTTACTCATATACCAGAAATGGTTGAAGATATTGGCTGAACGCAAACAGATAGCAGCTCACCATCTTTGAATCTTCTTTAGCATGCTAAAAGGGGCAGGAAAAAGCAAAAACATTTCAGAATTCCACCTTTCCAAGCAGAGAAATGACTGTTTGTGCAATGACAATATTCATTGATTTTATCCATTGTAAAACGACCTGTTACTCATATACCAAAAAGGTTTGCAAGGTATTGGCTAAACGCAAACAGATAGCAGCTCACCCGCTTTGAATTTTCTTTAGCATGCTAAAAGGAGCAGGAAAAAGCAAAACATTTCAGAATTCCACCTTTCCAAGCAGAGAATAGACTATTTGTGCAAAGACAATATTCATTCATTTTAGCCATTGAAAAACATCCTGTTACTTATATACCAGAAATGGTTGTAGGTATCGGCTGAACGCAAACAGATAGCAGCTCACCCTCTTTGAATCTTCTTTAGCATGCTAAAAGGAGCAGGTAAAAGCAAAACATTTCAAAATTCCACCTTTCCAAGCAGAGAAACGACTGTTTGTGCAATGACATCATTCACTGACTTTAGCCGTTGAAAACCATCCTGTTACTCTTATACCAGAAATGGTTGAAGGTATTGGCTGTACGCAAACAGATAGCAGCCCACCATCTTTGAATCGTCTTTAACATGCTAAAAGGAGCAGGAAAAACTAAAACATTACAGAATTCCACTTTTACAAGCAGAGAAATGACTGTTTGTTCAATGACATTATTGATTCATTTTAGCCAATGGAAAACATCCTGTTACTCATACACCAGAATTGGTTGTAGGCATTGGCTGAACGTAAACAGACAGCAACTCACCCTCTTTGAATCTTCTTTAGCACGCTAAAAGGAGCAGGAAAAAGCAAGATAATTTCAGAATTCCACCTTTCCAAGTAGAGAAATTACTGTTTGTGCAATGACATTATTCATTGATTTTAGCCATTGAAAAATGTTCTGTTACTCATATACCAGAAATGGTTGAAGATATTGGCTGAACGCAAACAGATAGCAGCTCACCCTCTTTGAATCTTCTTTAGCATGCTAAAAGGGGCAGGAAAAAGCAAAAACATTTCAGAATTCCGCCATTCAAAGCAGAGAAATTACTTTTTGAGCAATGATATTATTCATTGATTTTAGCCATTGAAAAACATCCTGCTGCTCATATACCAGAAATTGTTGAAGGTATCGGCTGAACGCAAAGAGATAGCAGCTCGCTCTCTTTGAATCTTCTTTAGCATGCTAAAAGGAGCAGGTAAAAGCAAAAAATTTCAGAATTCCACCATTCCAAGCAGAGTAATGACTGTTTGTGCAATGACATTATTCATTGATTATAGCCATGGAAAACCGTCCTGTTACTCTTATACCAAAATTGGTTGAAGGTTTTGGCTGAACGCAAAGAGATAGCAGCCCACCATCTTTAAATCTTCTTTAAGATGCTAAAAGGAGCAGGAAAAAGCAAAAAATGGCAGAATTCCACTTTTACAAGCAGAGAATTGACAGTTTGTGCAATGACATTATTCATTGATTTTAGCCATTGAAAAACATTCTGTTACTCATACACCAGAAATGGTTGAACGCATTGGCTGAACATAAACAGACAGCAACTCACCCTCTTTGAATCTTCTGTAGCACGCTAAAAGGAGCAGGAAAAAGCAAAATAGTTTCAGAATTCCACCTTTCCAAGCAGAGAAATGAATGTGCAATGACATTATTCATTGATTTTAGCCATTGAAAAACGTTCTGTTACTCATATACCAGAAATTGTTGAAGGTATTGTCTGAACGCAAACAGATAGAAGCTCACCCTCTTTGAATATTCTTTAGCATGCTAAAAGGAACAGGAAAAAGCAAAAAATTTCAGTTTTCCACTTTATCAAGCAGAGAAATAACTGTTTGTGCCATGACATTATTCATTGATTTTTGCCATTGAAAACCGTCCTGTAACTCATATACCAGAAATTGTTGAAGGTATTGTCTGAACGCAAACAGATAGAAGCTATCCCTCTTTGAATATTCTTTAGCATGCTAAAAGGAGCAGGAAAAAGCAAAAAAATTCAGAATTCCACCTTTCCAAGCAGAGAAATGACTGTTTGTGCAATGACAATATTCATTGATTTTATCCATTGTAAAACGTCCTGTTACTCATATACCAAAAATGTTTGCAAGGTATTGGCTAAACGCAAACAGATAGCAGCTCACCCGCTTTGAATTTTCTTTAGCATGCTAAAAGGAGCAGGAAAAAGCAAAACATTTCAGAATTCCACCTTTCCAAGCAGAGAATAGACTATTTGTGCAAAGACAATATTCATTCATTTTAGCCATTGAAAAACATCCTGTTACTTATATACCAGAAATGGTTGTAGGTATCGGCTGAACGCAAACAGATAGCAGCTCACCCTCTTTGAATCTTCTTTAGCATGCTAAAAGGAGCAGGTAAAAGCAAAACATTTCAGAATTCCACCTTTCCAAGCAGAGAAACGACTGTTTGTGCAAAGACATCATTCACTGACTTTAGCCGTTGAAAACCATCCTATTACTCTTATACCAGAAAGGGTTGAACGTATTGGCTGTACGTAAACAGATAGCAGCCCACCATCTTTGAATCGTCTTTAACATGCTAAAAGAAGCAGGAAAAAGCAAAACATTACAGAATTCCACTTTTACAAGCAGAGAAATGACTGTTTGTTCAATGACATTATTGATTGATTTTAGCCAATGGAAAACATCGTGTTACTCATACACCAGAAGTGGTTGTAGGCATTGGCTGAACGTAACAGACAGCAACTCACACTCTTTGAATCTTCTTTAGTACGCTAAAAGGAGCAGGAAAAATCAAAAGAATTTCAGAATTCCACCTTTCCAAGCAGAGAAATGACTGTTTGTGCAATAACATTATTCATTGATTTTAGACATTGAAAAGCGTCCTGTTACTCATATACCAGAAATGGTTGAAGGTATTGGCTGAACGCAAACAGATAGCAGCTCACCCTCTTTGAATCTTCTTTAGCATGCTAAAAGGAGCAGGAAAAAGCAAAAAATTTCAGAATTCCACCATTCAAAGCAGAGAAATGACTTTTTGAGCAATGACATTATTCAGTGATTTTAGCCATTGAAAAACATCCTGCTACTCATATACCAGAAATGGTTAAAGGTATCGGCTGAACGCAAACAGATAGCAGCTCGCTCTCTTTGAATCTTCTTTAGCATGCTAAAAGGAGCAGGTAAAAGCAAAAAATTTCAGAATTCCACCATTCCAAGCAGAGAAATGTCTGTTTGTGCAATAACATTATTCATTGATTTTAGACATTGAAAACCGTCCTGTTACTCTTATACCAGAAATGGTTGAAGGTATTGGCTGAACGCAAAAAGATAGCAGCCCACCATCTTTGAATCTTCTTTAGCATGCTAAAAGGAGCAGGAAAAAACAAAACATTTCAGAATTCCTCCTTTCCAAGCAGAGAAGAGACTGTTTGTGCAAAGACAATATTCATTCATTTTAGCCATTGAAAACCGTCCTGTTACTCATATACAAGAAATGGATGAAGGCATTGGCTGTTCGCAACCAGATAGCTCACACTCTTTGATTCTTCTTTAGCATGCTAAAAGGAACAGGAAAAAGCAAAAAAATTCAGAATTCCACCTTTCCAATCAGAGAAATGACTGTTTGTGTAATGACATTATTCATTCAATTTAGCCATTGAATACCATCATTTTTCCCATATAACCGAAATGTTTTTAAGGTATTGGCTGAATGCAAACACATAGTAGCTCACCCTCTTTGAATCTTCTTTAGCATGCTAAAAGGAGCAGGAAAAATCAAAAAATGTCAGAATTCCACCTTTCAAAGCAGAGAAATGACATTTTGAGCAATGACATTATTGATTGATTTTAGCCATTGAAAAACATCCTGTTACTCATATACCAGAAATGGTTGAAGGTATCGGCTGAACGCTAACAGATAGCAGCTCACCCTCTTTGAATCTTCTTTAGAATGCTAAAAGGAGCAGGTAAAAGCAAAAAATTTCAGAATTCCACCATTTCAAGCAGAGAAATGACTGTTTGGGCAATGACATTATTTATTGATTTTAGAAATTGAAAACCGTCTTGTTACTCTTATACCAGAAATGGTTGAAGGTATTGGCTGAACGCAAAGAGATAGCAGCCCACCATCTTTGAATCTTCTTTAGCATGCTAAAAGGAGCAGGGAAAAGCAAAAAATGTCAGAATTGCACTTTTACAATCAGAGAAATGACTGTTTGTGCAATGACATAATTCATTGATTTTAGACATTGAAAAACATTCTATTACTCATACACCAGAAATGGTTGAAGGCACTGGCTGAACGTAAACAGACAGCAACTCACCCTCTTTGAATCTTCTTTAGCACGCTAAAAGGAGCAGGAAAAAGCAAGATAATTTCAGAATTCCACCTTTCCAAGAAGAGAAATTACTGTTTGTGCAATGACATTATTCATTGATTTTAGCCATTGAAAAATGTTCTGTTACTCATATACCAGAAATGGTTGAAGATATTGGCTGAACGCAAACAGATAGCAGCTCACCCTCTTTGAATCTTCTTTAGCATGCTAAAAGGGGCAGGAAAAAGCAAAAACATTTCAGAATTCCACCTTTCCAAGCAGAGAAATGACTGTTTGTGCAATGACAATATTCATTGATTTTATCCATTGTAAAACGTCCTGTTACTCATATACCAAAAATGTTTGCAAGGTATTGGCTAAACGCAAACAGATAGCAGCTCACCCGCTTTGAATTTTCTTTAGCATGCTAAAAGGAGCAGGAAAAAGCAAAACATTTCAGAATTCCACCTTTCCAAGCAGAGAATAGACTATTTGTGCAAAGACAATATTCATTCATTTTAGCCATTGAAAAACATCCTGTTACTTATATACCAGAAATGGTTGTAGGTATCGGCTGAACGCAAACAGATAGCAGCTCACCCTCTTTGAATCTTCTTTAGCATGCTAAAAGGAGCAGGTAAAAGCAAAACATTTCAAAATTCCACCTTTCCAAGCAGAGAAACGACTGTTTGTGCAATGACATCATTCACTGACTTTAGCCGTTGAAAACCATCCTGTTACTCTTATACCAGAAATGGTTGAAGGTATTGGCTGTACGCAAACAGATAGCAGCCCACCATCTTTGAATCATCTTTAACATGCTAAAAGGAGCAGGAAAAACTAAAACATTACAGAATTCCACTTTTACAAGCAGAGAAATGACTGTTTGTTCAATGACATTATTGATTCATTTTAGCCAATGGAAAACATCCTGTTACTCATACACCAGAATTGGTTGTAGGCATTGGCTGAACGTAACAGACAGCAACTCACACTCTTTGAATCTTCTTTAGTACGCTAAAAGGAGCAGGAAAAAGCAAAAGAATTTCAGAATTCCACCTTTCCAAGCAGAGAAATGACTGTTTGTGCAATGACATTATTCATTGATTTTAGACATTGAAAACCGTCCTGTTACTCATATACCAGAAATGGTTGAAGGTATTGGCTGAATGCAAACAGATAGCAGCTCACCCTCTTTGAATCTTCCTTAGCATGCTAAAAGGAGCAGGAAAAAGCAAAACATTTCAGAATTCCGCCATTCAAAGCAGAGAAATGACTTTTTGAGCAATGATATTATTCATTGATTTTAGCCATTGAAAAACATCCTGCTACTCATATACCAGAAATTGTTGAAGGTATCGGCTGAACGCAAAGAGATAGCAGCTCACTCTCTTTGAATCTTCTTTAGCATGCTAAAAGGAGCAGGTAAAAGCAAAAAATTTCAGAATTCCACCATTCCAAGCAGAGAAATGACTGTTTGTGCAATGACATTATTCATTGATTTTAGCCATGGAAAACCGTCCTGTTACTCTTATACCAGAAATGGTTGAAGGTATTAGCTGAACGCAAAGAGATAGCAGCCCACCATCTTTAAATCTTCTTTAAGATGCTAAAAGGAGCAGGAAAAAGCAAAAAATGTCAGAATTCCACTTTTACAAGCAGAGAATTGACAGTTTGTGCAATGACATTATTCATTGATTTTAGCCATTGAAAAACATTCTGTTACTCATACACCAGAAATGGTTGAAGGCATTGGCTGAACATAAACAGACAGCAACTCACCCTCTTTGAATCTTCTTTAGCACACTAAAAGGAGCAGGAAAAGCAAAATAATTTCAGAATTCCACCTTTCCAAGAAGAGAAATGACTGTTTGTGTAATGACATTATTCATTGATTTTAGCCATTGAAAAACATCTTGTTGCTCATATACCAGAACTGGTTGAAGGAATTGGCTGAACATAACAGATAGCAGCTCACCCTCTGTGAATCTTCTTTAGTATCTTAAAAGGAGGAGGAAAAAGCAAACATTTCAGAATTCCTACTTTGCAAGCAGAGAAATGACTGTTTGTGAAATGACATTATTCATTCAATTTAGCCATTGAATACCGTCATTTTTCCCATATAACCGAAATGTTTTTAAGGTATTGGCTGAATGCAAACACATAGCAGCTCACCCTCTTTGAATCTTCTTTATTATGCTAAAAGTAGCAGGAAAAAGCAAAAATTTCAAAATTCCACCTTTCCAAGCACAGAAATGACTGTTTGTGCAATGACATTATTCGTTGATTTTAGTCATTGAAAAACGTCCTGTTACTCATATACCAGAAAAGGTTGAAGGTATTGACTGAATGCAAACAGAGAGCATCTCACTCTCTGTGAATCTTCTTTAGCAAGCTAAAAGGAGGGGGAAAATGCATACATTTTTTAGAATTCCACCTTTCCAAGCAGAGAAATGTCTTTTTGTGCAATGACATTATTCATTGATTTTAAACACTGAAAACCGTCCTGTTACTCATATGCCAGAAATGGTTGAAGTTATTGTCTGAACGCAAAGAGAGAGCAGCTCACCCTTTTTGACTCTTCTTTAGCATGTTTAAAGGAACAGGAAAAAGCAAAAAATTTCAGAATTCCACCTTTCCAAGCAGAGAAAAGGCTGTTTGTGCAATGACATTATTCATTGATTTTAGCCATTGAAAAATGTCCTGTTACTCATATACCATAAATGGTTCAAGGTATTGGCTGAACACAAACAGATAGCAGCTTACCCTCTTTGAATCTTCTTTAGCATGCTAAAAGGAGCAGGAAAAATCAAAACATTTCAGAATTCCACCTTTCCAAGCAGAGAATTGACTGTTTGTGCAATGACATTATTCATTCATTTTAGACATTGAAAACAGTCCTGTTACTCATATACCAGAAATGGATAAAGGTATTGGCAGAAGGCAAACAGATTGCAGCTCACCCTCTTTGAGTCTTCATTAGCATGCTAAAAGGAGCAGGAAAAATCAAAACATTTCAGAATTCCATCTTTCCAAGCAGAGAATTGACTGTTTGTACAATGGCATTATTCAATAATTTTAGTTATTGAAAACCGTCTTGTTACTCATATACCAGAAATGGATGAAGGTATTGGCTGAACGCAAACAGATAGCAGCTCACCCTCTTTGAATCTTCTTTAGCATACTAAAATGAGCAGGAAAAAGCAAAAAATTTCAGAATTCCACCTTTCCAAGCAGAGAAATGACAGTTTGTGCAATGACATTATTCGTTGATTTTAGCCATTGAAAAACGTCCTGTTACTCATATACCTGAAATGGTTGAAGGTATTGTCTGAACGTAAACAGATAGCAGCTCACATTTTTTGAATTTTCTTTGGCATGATAAAAGGAGTAGGAAAAAGCAAAAAAATTTCAGAATTCCACCATTCCAAGTAGAGAAATGACTGTTTGTGCAATGACATTGTTCATTGATTTTAGCCATTGAAAACCGTCCTGTTACTGATATACCAGAAATCGTTGAAGGTATTGACTGAACGCAAACAGATAGCATCTCACTCTCTTTGAATCTTCTTTAACATGCGAAAGGAGAGGGAAAATGCATACATTTTTGAGAATTCCACCTTTCCAAGCAGAGAAATGACTGTTTGTTCAATGACATTATTCATTGATTTTAGACATTGAAAACCGTCCTGCTACTCATATACCAGAAATGGTTGAAGGTATTGGCTGAGTGCAAACAGATAGCAACTCACCCACTTTGAATCTGCTTTAGCATGCTAAAAGAGCAGGAAAAAGCAAAACATTTCAGAATTCCACCTTTCCAAGCAGAGAATTGATTGTTTGTGCAATGACATCATTCATTCATTTTAGCCGTTGAAAAGCGTCCTGTTACTCATATACCACAAATGGATGAAGGTGTTGGCAGAAACCAAACACATTGCAGCTCACCCTCTTTGAATCTTCTTTAGCATGCTGATAGGAGCAGGAAAATCAAAACATTTCAGAATTCCATCTTTCCAAGCAGAGAATTGACTGTTTGTGCAATGGCATTATTCAAACATTTTAGCCATTGAAAACCGTCTTGTTACTCATATACCAGAAATGGATGAAGGTATTGGCTGAATGCAAACAGAAAGCAGCTCACCCTCTTTGAATCTTCTTTAGCATACTAAAATGAGCAGGAAAAAGCAAAAAATTTCAGAATTCCACCTTTCCAAGCAGAGAATTGACTGTTTGTGCAGTGACATTATTCATTCATTTTAGACATTGAAAACCATGCTGTTACTCATATACCAGAAATGGATGAAGGTATTGGCAGAAAGCAAACAGTTGCAGCTCATCCTCTTTGAATCTTCTTTAGCATGCTAAAAGGAGCAGGAAAATCAAAACATTTCAGAATTCCATCTTTACAAGCAGAGAATTGACTGTTTGTGCAATGGCACTATTAATTCATTTTAGCCATTGAAAACCGTCCTTTTACTCGTATACCAGAAATGGATGAAGGTATTAGCAGAAAGCAAACAGATTGCAGCTCACCCTCTTTGAGTCTTCTTTAGCATGCTAAAGGGAGCAGGAAAAAGCAAAACATTTCAAAATTCCACCTTTCCAATCAGAGAATTGACTGTTTGTGCAATGGCATTATTCAATCACTTTAGCGATTGAAAACCGTCCCTTACTCATATACCAGAAATGGATGAAGGTATTGGCAGAAAGCAAACAGATTGCAGCTCACACTCTTTGAGGCTTCATTCGCATGCTAAAAGGAGCAGGAAAAAGAAAACCATTTCAGAATTCCATCTTTCCAAGCAGAGAATTGACTGTTTGTACAATGGCATTATTCAATCATTTTAGCCATTGAAAACCGTCTTGTTACTCATATACCAGAAATGGATGAAGGTATTGGCAGAAAGCAAACAGATTGCAGCTCACCCTCTTTGGAGCTTCTTTAGCATACTAAAATGAGCAGAAAAAAGTAAAAAATTTCAGAATTCCACCTTTCCAAGCAGAGAAATGACAGTTTGTGTAATGACATTATTCATTCAATTTAGCCATTGAATACCGTTATTTTTCTCATATACCCGAAATTGTTTTAAGGTATTGGCTGAATGCAAACACATAGCAGCTCACCCTCTTTGAATCTTCTTTAGAATGCTAATAGAATCAGGAAAAAGCCAAAAATTTTCAGAATTCCACCTTTCCAAGCAGAGAAATGACTGTTTGTGCAATGACATTATTCGTTGATTTTAGCCATTGAAAAAAGTCCTGTTACTCATATACCAGAAATGGTTGAAGGTACTGTTTGAACGTAAAAAGATAGCAGCTCACCCTTTTTGAATTTTCTTTAGCATGATAAAAGGAGTAGGAAAAAGCAAAAAAATTTCAGAATTCCACCATTCCAACCAGAGAAATGACTGTTTGTGCAATGACATTATTCATTGATTTTAGGCATTGAAAAACGTCCTGTTACTGATAAACCAGAAATGGTTGAAGGTATTGACTGAACGCAAACAGAAAGCATCTCACTCTCTCTGAATCTTCTTTAGCATGCTAAAAGGAGAGGGAAAATGCATAAATTTTTGAGAATTCCAACTTTCCAAGCAGAGAAATGACTGTTTGTGCAATGACATTGTTCATTGATTTTAGCCATTGAAAACCGTCCTGTTACTCATATACCAGAAATGGTTGAAGGTATTGGCTGAACGCAAAGAGAGAGCAGCTCACCCTCTTTGAATCTATTTTAGCATCCTAAAAGTGGCAGTAAAAAGCAAAAACATTTCAGAATTCCACCTTTCCAAGCAGAGAAATGACTGTTTGTGCAATGACAATATTCATTGATTTTAACCATTGAAAAACGTCCTGTTACTCATATGCCATAAATGTTTGCAAGGTATTGGCTAAACGCAAACAGATAGCAGCTCACCGGCTTTGAATCTTCTTTAGCATGCTAAAAGGAGAAGGAAAAAGCCAAAAATTTCAGAATTCCACCTTTCCAAGCAGAGAAATGACTATTTGTTCAATGACATTATTCATTGATTTTAGACATTGAAAATCATCCTGCTACTCATATACAAGAAATGGTGGAAGGTATTGGCTGAATGCAAACAGATAGCAGCTCACCCTCTTTGAATCTTCTTTAGCATGCTAAAAGGAGCAGGAAAAAGCAAAACATTTCAGATTTCCACCTTTCCAAGCAGAGAATTGATTGTTTGTGCAATGACATCATTCATTCATTTTAGCCATTGAAAAGCGTCTTGTTACTCATATACCAGAAATGGATGAAGGTTTTGGCAGAAACCAAACAGATTACAGCTGACCCTCTTTGAATCTTCTTTAGCATGCTAAAAGGAGCAGTAAAATCAAAACATTTCAGAATTCCATCTTTTCAAGCAGAGAATTGACTGTTTGTGTAATGACATTATTCATTCAATTTAGCCATTGAATACCGTTATTTTTCTCATATACCCGAAATTGTTTTAAGGTATTGGCTGAATGCAAACACATAGCAGCTCACCCTCTTTGAATCTTCTTTAGAATGCTAATAGAATCAGGAAAAAGCAAAAAATTTTCAGAATTCCACCTTTCCAAGCAGAGAAATGACTGTTTGTGCAAAGACATTATTCGTTGATTTTAGCCATTGAAAAAAGTCCTGTTACTCATATACCAGAAATGGTTGAAGGTATTGTTTGAACGTAAAAAGATAGCAGCTCACCCTTTTTGAATTTTCTTTAGCATGATAAAAAGAGTAGGAAAAAGCAAAAAAATTTCAGAATTCCACCATTCCAACCAGAGAACTGACTGTTTGTGCAATGACATTATTCATTGATTTTAGCCATTGAAAAACGTCCTGTTACTGATAAACCAGAAATGGTTGAAGGTATTGACTGAACGCAAACAGAAAGCATCTCACTCTCTTTGAATCTTCTTTAGCATGCTAAAAGGAGAGGGAAAATGCATAAATTTTTGAGAATTCCAACTTTCCAAGCAGAGAAATGACTGTTTGTGCAATGACATTGTTCATTGATTTTAGCCATTGAAAACCGTCCTGTTACTCATATACCAGAAATGGTTGAAGGTATTGGCTGAACGCAATTAGAGAGCAGATCACCCTCTTTGAATCTATTTTAGCATGCTAAAAGGGGCAGGAAAAAGCAAAAACATTTCAGAATTCCACCTTTCCAAGCAGAGAAATGACTGTTTGTGCAATGACAATATTCATTGATTTTAACCATTGAAAAACGTCCTGTTACTCATATACCATAAATGTTTGCAAGGTATTGGCTAAACGCAAACAGATAGCAGCTCACCGGCTTTGAATTTTCTTTAGCATGCTAAAAGGAGCAGGAAAAAGCCAAAAAATTCAGAATTCCACCTTTCCAAGCAGAGAAATGACTGTTTGTTCAATGACATTATTCATTGATTTTAGACATTGAAAACCATCCTGCTACTCATATACAAGAAATGGTGGAAGGTATTGGCTGAATGCAAACAGATAGCAGCTCACCCTCTTTGAATCTTCTTTAGCATGCTAAAAGGAGCAGGAAAAAGCAAAACATTTCAGAATTCCACCTTTCCAAGCAGAGAATTGATTGTTTGTGCAATGACATCATTCATTCATTTTAGCCATTGAAAAGCGTCCTGTTACTCATATACCAGAAATGGATGAAGGTTTTGGCAGAAACCAAACAGATTACAGCTCACCCTCTTTGAATCTTCTTTAGCATGCTAAAAGGAGCAGTAAAATCAAAAACATTTCAGAATTCCATCTTTCCAAGCAGAGAATTGACTGTTTGTGCAATGGCACTATTAATT
This sequence comes from Phyllobates terribilis, assembly GCF_046119375.1. Taxonomy (NCBI): domain Eukaryota; kingdom Metazoa; phylum Chordata; class Amphibia; order Anura; family Dendrobatidae; genus Phyllobates; species Phyllobates terribilis. Next base: position 4,012,312 of record NW_027362771.1, on the reverse strand, counting down.
CATTTTAGCCATTGAAAACAGTCCTTTTACTCGTATACCAGAAATGGATGAAGGTATTTGCAGAAAGCAAACAGATTGCACCTCACCCTCTTTGAGTCTTCTTTAGCATGCTAAAGGGAGCAGGAAAAAGCAAAACATTTCAGAATTCCATCTTTCCAAGAAGAGAATTGACTGTTTGTGCAATAGCATTATTCAAACATTTTAGCCATTGAAAACCGTCTTGTTACTCATATACCAGAAATGGATGAAGGTATTGGCTGAACGCAAACAGAAAGCAGCTCACCCTCTTTGAATCTTATTTAGCATACTAAAATGAGCAGGAAAAAGCAAAAAATTTCAGAATTCCACCTTTCCAAGCAGAGAAATGACAGTTTGTGTAATGAAATTATTAATTCAATTTAGCCATTGAATACCGTTATTTTTCTCATATACCCAACATTGTTTTAAGGTATTGGCTGAATGCAAACAGATAGCAGCTCACCCTCTTTGAATCTTCTTTAGCATGCTAAAAGGAGCAGGGAAAGGCAAAACATTTCAGAATTCCACCTTTCCAAGAAGATAATTGACTGTTTGTGCAATGACATTATTCATTCATTTTAGACATTGAAAACCATCCTGTTACTCATATACCAGAAATGGATGAAGGTCTTGGCAGAAAGCAAACAATTTCAGCTCACCCTCTTTGAATCTTATTTAGCATGCTAAAAGGAGCAGGAAAATCAAAACATTTCAGAATTCCATCTTTCCAAGCAGAGAATTGACTGTTGTTGCAATGACATTATTCATGGATTTTAGACATTGAAAACCGTCCTGTTACTCATATACCAGAAATGGTTGAAGGTATTGACTGAATGCAAACAGATAGCAGCTCACCCTCTTTGAATATTCTTTAGCATGCTAAAAGGAGCAGGAAAAAGCAAAACATTTCACAATTCCATCTTTCCAATCAGAGAATTGACTGTTTGTGCAATGGCATTATTCAATCATTTTAGCCATTGAAAACCGTCTTGTTACTCATATACCAGAAATGGATGAAGGTATTTGCTGAACGCAAACACATAGCAGCTCAACCTCTTTGATTCTTCTTTAGCATACTAAAATGAGCAGGAAAAAGCTAAAAATTTCAGAATTCCACCTTTCCAAGCAGAGAAATGACTGTTTGTGCAATGCCATTATTCATAGATTTTGGCCATTGAAAACCGTCCTGTTACTCATATACCAGAAATGGTTGAAAGTATTGACTGAATGCAAACAGATAGCATCTCACGCTCTTTGAATCTACTTTAGCATGCTAAAAGTAGAGGGAAAATGCATAAATTTTTTAAAATTCCACCTTTCCAAGCAGAGAAAAGTCTGTTGGTGCAATGACATTTTTCATTGATTTTAGCCATTGAAAACCGTCCTGTTACTCATATACCAGAAATGGTTGAAGGTATTGGCTGAACGCAAACAGACAGCAACTCACCCTCTTTGAATCTTCTTTATCACGCTAAAAGAAGCAGGAAAAAGCAAAAAAATTTCAGAATTCCACATTTACAAGCAGAGAAATGACTGTTTGTGCAATGACATTATTCATTGATTTTAGCCATTGAAAAATGTCCTGTTACTCATATACCATAAATGGTTCAAGGTATTGGCTGAACGCAAACAGGTAGCAGGTCAACCTCTTTAAATCTTCTTTAGCATGCTAAAAGGACCAGGAAAAAGCAAAAAATTTCAGAATTTCACCTTTCCAAGCAGATAGAAAACTGTTTGTTCAATGACATTATTCATTGATTTTAGACATTGAAAGCCATCCTGTAACTCTTATACCAGAAATGGTTGAAGGTATCGGCGGAATGCAAACATAGCAGCTCACCCTCTTTGAATCTTCTTTAGCATGCTAAAAGGAGCAGGAAAAAGCAAAACATTTCAGAATTCCATCTTTCCAAGCAGAGAATTTACTGTTTGTGCAATGTCATTATTCAATCATTTTAGCCATTGAAAACCGTCCTGTTACTCATATACCAGAAATGGATGAAGGTATTAACTGAACGCAAACAGATAGCAGCTCAACCTCTATGAATCTTCTTTAGCATGCTAAAAAGAACAGGAAAAAGAAAAAAATTTCCAGAATTCCACCTTTCCAAGTAGAGAAATGACTGTTTGTGCAATGAGATTATTCATTGATTTTAGCCATTGAAAACCGTTCTGTTACTCATATACCAGAAATGGTTGAAGGTATTGGCTGAATGCAAACAGATAGCAAATCACCCTCTTTGAATCTTTTTCAGCATGCTAAAAAGAGCAGGAAAAAGCAAAAAATTTCAGAATTCTACCTTTCAAAGCAGAGAAATTACTGTTTGTGCAGTGACATTATTCATTGATTTTAGCTATTGAAAAACGTCCTGTTACTCATATACCAGAAATGGTTGAAGGTATTGGCTGTACGCAAACAGATAGCAGCTCACCCACTTTGAATCAAGTTTCGCATGCTAAAAGGAGCAGGAAAAAGCAAAAAATTTAAGAATTCCACCTTTCCAAGCAGAGAAAAGACTGTTTGTTCAATGACATTATTCTTTGATTTTCGACATTGAAAACAGTCCTGTTACTCATATACCAGAAATGGTTGAAGGTATTGACTGAATGCAAACAGATAGCAGCTCACCCTCTTTGAATCTTCTTTAGCATGCTAAAAGGAGCACTAAAAAGCAAAGCATTTCAGAATTCCACCTTTCCAAGCAGACAATTGACTGTTTGTGCAAAGACAATATTCATTCATTTTAGCCATTGAAAACCATCCTGTTACTCATATACAAGAAATGGATGAAGGTATTGGCTGAACACAACCAGACAGCTCACAATCTTTGAATCTTCTTTAGCATGCTTAAAGGAGAAGGAAAAAACAAAAAATTTCAGAATTCCACCTTTCCAAGCAGAGAAATGACTCTTTGTTCAATGACATTCTTCATTGATTGTAGACATTGAAAACCGTCCTGTTACTCATATACCAGAAATGGTTAAAGGTATTGGCTGAATTGAAACAGACAGCAGCTCACTCTCTTTGAATCTTCTTTAGCAGGCTAAAAGGAGCAGGAAAAAGCAAAACATTTCAGAATTCCATCTTTCCAAGCAGAGAATTGACTGTTTGTGAAATTGCATTATTCAATCATTTTAGCCATTGAAAACAGTCCTGTTACTCATATACCAGAAATGGATGAATATATTGGCTGAGCACAAACAGATAGCAGCTCACCCTCTTTGAATCTTCTTTAGCATGCTAAAAGGAGCTGGAGAGAGCAAAACTTTTCAGAATTCCACCTTTCCAAGCAGAGAATTGACTGTTTGTGTAATGACATTATTCATTTAATTTAGCCATTGAATACCATCATTTTTCTCATATACCACAAATGGTTGAAGATATTGGCTGAAAGCAAACAGATAGCAGCTCACCCTCTTTGAATCTTCTTTAGAATGCTAAAAGTAGCTGGAAATATCAAAAAATTTCAGGTTTCCACCTTTCCAAGCAGAGAAATGACTGTTTGTGCAATGACATTATTCTTTGATTTTCGACATTGAAAACAGTCCTGTTACTCTTATACCATAAATGTTTGCAAGGTATTGGCTAAACGCAAACAGATAGCAGCTCACTGGCTTTGAATTTATTTTAGCATGCTAAAAGGAGCAGGAAAAAGCAAAACATTTCAGAATTTCACCTTTCCAAGCAGAGAATTGATTGTTTGTGCAATGACATCATTCATTCATTTTAGCCATTGAAAAGCGTCCTGTTACTCATATACCAGAAATGGATGAAGGTGTTGGCAGAAACCAAATAGATTGCAGCTCACCCTCTTTGAATCTTCTTTAGCATGCTAAAAGGAGCAGCAAAATCAAAACATTTCAGAATTCCATCTTTCCAAGCAGAGAATTGACTGTTTGTGCAATGGCACTATTAATTCATTTTAGCCATTGAAAACCGTCCTTTTACTCGTATACCAGAAATGGATGAAGGTATTGGCAGAAAGCAAACAGATTGCACCTCACCCTCTTTGAGTCTTCTTTAGCATGCTAAAGTGAGCAGGAAAAAGCAAAACATTTCAGAATTCCATCATTCCAAGCAGAGAATTGACTAATTGTGCAATGGCATTATTCAAACATTTTAGCCATTGAAAACCGTCTTGTTACTCATATACCAGAAATGGATGAAGGTATTGGCTGAACGCAAACAGAAAGCAGCTCACCCTCTTTGAATCTTCTTTAGCATACTAAAATGAGCAGGAAAAAGCAAAAAATTTCAGAATTCCACCTTTCCAAGCAGAGAAATGACAGTTTGTGTAATGAAATTATTCATTCAATTTAGCCATTGAATACCGTTATTTTTCTCATATACCCAACATTGTTTTAAGGTATTGGCTGAATGCAAACAGATAGCAGCTCACCCTCTTTGAATCTACTTTAGCATGCTAAAAGGAGCAGGAAAAGGCAAAACATTTCAGAATTCCACCTTTCCAAGAAGATAATTGACTGTTTGTGCAATGACATTATTCATTCATTTTAGACATTGAAACCGTCCTGTTACTCATATACAAGAAATGGATGAAGGTCTTGGCAGAAAGCAAACAATTTCAGCTCACCCTCTTTGAATCTTATTTAGCATGCTAAAAGGAGCAGGAAAATCAAAACATTTCAGAATTCCATCTTTCCAAGCAGAGAATTGACTGCTGTTGCAATGACATTATTCATTGATTTTAGACATTGAAAACCGTCCTGTTACTCATATACCAGAAATGGTTGAAGGTATTGACTGAATGCAAACAGATAGCAGCTCACCCTCTTTGAATCTTCTTTAGCATGCTAAAAGGAGAGGGAAAATGCATAAATTTTTTAGAATTCCACCTTTCCAAGCAGAGAAAAGTCTGTTGGTGCAATGACATTTTTCATTGATTTTAGCCATTGAAAACCGTCCTGTTACTCATATACCAGAAATGGTTGAAGGTATTGGCTGAACGCAAACAGACAGCAACTCACCCTCTTTGAATCTTCTTTATCACGCTAAAAGAAGCAGGAAAAAGCTAAAAAATTTCAGAATTCCACCTTTACAAGCAGAGAAATGACTGTTTGTGCAATGACATTATTCATTGATTTTAGCCATTGAAAAATGTCCTGTTACTCATATACCATAAATGGTTCAAGGTATTGGCTGAACGCAAACAGGTAGCAGCTCAACCTCTTTGAATCTTCTTTAGCATGCTAAAGGGAGCAGGAAAAAGCCAAAATTTTCAGAATTTCACCTTTCCAAGCAGATAAAAAACTGTTTGTTCAATGACATTATTCATTGATTTTAGACATTGAAAGCCATCCTGTAACTCTTATACCAGAAATGGTCGAAGGTATCGGCTGAATGCAAACATAGCAGATCACCCTCTTTGAATCTTCTTTAGCATGCTAAAAGGAGCAGGAAAAAGCAAAACATTTCAAAATTCCATCTTTCCAAGCTGAGAATTTACTGTTTGTGCAATGTCATTATTCAATCATTTTAGCCATTGAAAACCGTCCTGTTACGAATATACCAGAAATGGATGAAGGTATTAACTGAACGCAAACAGATAGCAGCTCAACCTCTATGAATCTTCTTTAGCATACTAAAATAAGCAGGAAAAAGCAAAAAAATTCAAAATTCCACCTTTCCAAGCAGAGAAATTACTATTTGTGCAATGACATTATTCATTGATTTTAGCCATTGCGAAACGTGCTGTTACTCATATACCCGAAATGATTTTAAGATATTGGCTGAATGCAAACAGATAGCAAATCACCCTCTTTGAATCTTCTTTAGCATGCTAATAGGAGCAGAAAAAAGCAAAAAATTTTCAGAATTCCACCTTTCCAAGTAGAGAAATGACTGTTTGTGCAATGACATTATTCATTGATTTTAGCCATTGAAAACCCTCCTGTTACTCATATACCAGAAATGGTTGAAGGTATTTTATTGAATGCAAACAGATAGCAAATCACCCTCTTTGAATCTTTTTTAGCATGCTAAAAGGAGTGGGAAAAAGCAAAACATTTCAGAATTCCACCTTTCCAAGCAGACAATTGACTGTTTGTGCAATGACAATATTCATTCATTTTAGCCATTGAAAACCGTCCTGTTATTCATATACAAGAAATGGATGAAGGTATTGGCTGAACACAACCAGACAGCTCACAATCTTTGAATCTTCTTTAGCATGCTTAAAGGAGAAGGAAAAAGCAAAAATCTTCAGAATTCCACCTTTCCAAGCAGACAAATGATTGTTTGTTCAATGACATTCTTCATTGATTGTAGACATTGAAAACCGTCCTGTTACTCATATACCAGAAATGGTTGAAGGTATTTTCTGAATTGAAACAGATAGCAGCTCACTTTCTTTGAATCTTCTTTAGCAGGCTAAAAGGAGCAGGAAAAAGCAAAACATTTCAGAATTCCATCTTTCCAAGCAGAGAATTGACTGTTTGTGAAATTGCATTATTTAATCATTTTAGCCATTGAAAACAGTCCTGTTACTCATATACCAGAAATGGATGAAGATATTGGCTGAGCACAAACAGATAGCAGCTCACCCTCTTTGAATCTTCTTTAGCATGCTAAAAGGAGCTGGAGAAAGCAAAACATTTCAGAATTCCACCTTTCCAAGCAGAGAATTGACTGTTTGTGTAATGACATTATTCATTTAATTTAGCCATTGAATACCATCATTTTTCTCATATACCAGAAATGGTTGAATGTATTGGCTGAAAGCAAACAGATAGCAGCTCACCCTCTTTGAATCTTCTTTAGAATGCTAAAAGCAGCTGGAACTACAAAAAAATTTCAGGTTTCCACCTTTCTAAGCAGAGAAATGACTGGTTGTGCAATGACCTTATTCATTGCTTTTAGCCATTGAAAAAGTCCTGTTGCTCATATACCAGAACTGGTTGAAGGAATTGGCTGAACATAAACAGATAGCAGCTCACCCTCTTTGAATCTTCTTTAGCATGCTAAAAGGAGCAGGAAAAAGCAAAAAATTTCAGAATTCCACCTTTCCAAGCAGAGAAATGACTGTTTGTGTAATGACATTATTCATTCAATTTAGCCATTGAATACCGTCATTTTTCTCATATACCCGAAATGGTTTTAAGGTATTTGGCTGAATTCCAACAGATAGCAGCTCACCCTCTTTGAATCTTCTTTAGCATGCTAAAAGAAGCAGGAAAAAGTAAAAATTTCAGAATTCCTCCTTTCAAAGCAGAGAAATGACTTTTTGAGCAATGACATTATTCATTGGTTTTAGCCATTGAAAAACATTCTGTTACTCATATACCAGAAATGGTTGAATTTATCGGCTGAATGCAAACAGATAGCAGCTCACCCTATTTGAATCTTCTTTATCATGCTAAATGGAACAGGAAAAAGCAAAAAATTTCAGAATTCCACCTTTCCAAGCATAGAAATTAGTGTTTGTGTAATGACACTATTCATTCAATTTAGCCATTGAATACCATAATTTTTCTCATATACCCAAAATGGTTTTAAGGTATTGGCTAAATGCAAACAGATAGCAGCTCACCCTCTTTGAATCTTCTTTAGCATGCTAAAAGTAGCAGGAAAAAGCAAAATAATTTCAGAATTCCACCTTTCCAAGCAGAGAAATGACTGTTTGTTCAATGACATTATTCATTGATTTTAGACATTGAAAACCGTCCTGTTACTCATATACCAGAATTGGTTGAAGGTATTGGCTGAAGTCAAACACATAGCAGCTCACCCTTTTTGAATCTTCTTTAGCATGCTAAAAGGAGCAGGAAAAAGCAAAACAATTTCAGAAATCCACCTTTCCAAGCAGAGAAATGACTGTTTGTACAATGACATTATTCTTTGATTTTAGCCATTGAAAAACGTCCTGTTACTCATACACAAGAAATGGTTGAAAGTATTGGCTGAACACTCACAGATAGCAGCACACCCTCTTTAAATCTTCTTTAGCATGCAAAAGGAGCAGGAAAAAGCAAAAAATTTCAGAATTCCACCTTTCCAAGTAGAGAAATGACTGTTTGTTCAATGACGTTCTTCATTGATTTTAGACATTGAAAACCGTCCTGTTACTCATATACCAGAAATGGTTGAAGGTATTGGCTGAATAGAAACAGATAGCAGCTCACTCTCTTTGAATCTTGTTTAGCAGGCTAAAAGGAGCAGGAAAAAGCAAAACATTTCAGAATTCCATCTTTCCAAGCAGAGAATTGACTCATTGTGCAATGATGTTATTCATTCATTTTAGTCATTGAAAACCGTCGTCTTACTCATATACCAGAAATGTATGAAGGTATTGGCAGAAAGCAAACAGATTGCAGCTCACCCTCTTTGAGACTTCTTTAGCATGCTAAAAGGAGCAGGAAAAAGCAAAACATTTCAGAATTCCATCTTTCCAAGCAGAGAATTGACTGTTTGTGAAAAGGCATTACTCAATCATTTTAGCCATTGAAAACAGTCCAGTTACTCATATACCAGAACTGGTTGAAGGTATTGGCTGAATGCAAACAGATAGCAGCTCACCCTCTTTGAATCTTCTTTAGCATTCTAAAAGGAGCAGGAAAAAGCAAAAAATTTCAGAATTCCACCTTTCCAAGCAGAAAAATGACTGTTTGTGCAATGACATTATTCATCGATTTTAGACATTGAAACCCATCCTGTTACTCATATACCAGAAATGGTTGAAGGTATTGGCTGAATGCAAACAGATAGCAGCTCACCCTCTTTGAATTTTCTTTAGCATGCTAAAAGGAGCAGGAAAAAGCAAAAAATTTCAGAATTCCACCTTTCAAAGCAGAGAAATTACTGTTTGTGCAGTGACATTATTCATTGATTTTAGCCATTGAAAAACGTCCTGTTACTCATATACCAGAAATGTTTGAAGTTATTGGCTGTACGCAAACAGATAGCAGCTAACCCACTTTGAATCATCTTTCGCATGCTAATAGGAGCAGGAAAAAGTAAAAAATTAAAGAATTCCACCTTTCCAAGCAGAGAAAAGACTGTTTGTTCAATGACATTATTATTTGATTTTCAACAATGAAAACAGTCCTGTTACTCATATACCAGAAATGGTTGAAGGTATTGCCTGAATGCAAACATATAGAAGCTCACCCTCTTTGAATCTTCTTTAGCATGCTAAAAGGAGCAGGAAAAAGCAAAACATTTCAGAATTCCACCTTTCCAAGCAGAGAAATGACTCTTTGTGCAATGGCAATATTCATTCATTTTAGCCATTGAAAACCGTCCTGTTACTCGTATACCAGATATGGTAGAAGGTATTGGCTGAACACAAACAGATAGCAGCTCACCCTCTTTGAATCTTCTTTATCATGCTAAAATTTCAGAATTCCACCTTTCCAAGCATAGAAATTACTGTTTGTGTAAAGACATTATTCATTCAATTTAGCCATTGAAAACTGTCATTTTTCTCATATACCCGAAATGGTTTTAAGGTATTGGCTGAATGCAAACAGATAGCAGCTCACCCTCTTTGAATCTTCTTTAGCATGCTAAAAGGAGCAGGAAAAAGCAAAAAAAATCAGAATTCCACCTTTCCAAGCAGAGAAATGACTCTTTGTGCAATGACATAATTCCTTGATTTTAGCCATTGAAAACCGTCCAGCCTCCCATATACCAGAAATGGTTGAAGGTATTGGCTGAACGCAAACAGATAGCAGCTCAACCACTTTGAATCTTCTTTAGCATGCTAAAAGGAGAAGGAAAAAGCAAAAAATTTCAGAATTGCACCTTTCCAAGCAGAGAAATGACTGTTCGTGCAATGACATTATTCATTGATTGTAGACATTGAAAACCGTCCTGTTACTCATATACCAGAAATGGTTGAAGGTATTGGCTGAATTGAAACAGATAGCAGCTCACTCTCTTTGAATCTTCTTTAGCAGGCTAAAAGGAGCAGGAAAATGCAAAACATTTCAGAATTCCGTCTTTCCAAGCAGAGAATTGACTGTTTGTGAAATTGCATTATTCAATCATTTTAGCCATTGAAAACAGTCCTGTTACTCATATACCAGAAATGGATGAAGATATTGGCTGAACACAAACAGATAGCAGCTCACCCTCTTTGAATCTTCTTTAGCATGCTAAAAGGAGCTGGAGAAAGCAAAAAATTTCAGAATTCCACCTTTCCAAGCAGAGAAATGACTGTTTGTGCAATGACCTTATTCATTGATTTTAGCCATTTGAAAATGTCCTGTTGCTCATATACCAGAACTGGTTGAAGGAATTGGCTGAACATAAACAGATAACAGCTCAACCTCTTTGAATCTTCTTTAGCATGCTAAAAGGAGCAGGAAAAAGCAAATAATTTCAGAATTCCACCTTTCCAAGCAGAGAAATGACTGTTTGTGTAATGACATTATTTATTCAATTTAGCCATTGAATACCGTCATTTTTCTCATATACCCGAAATGGTTTTAAGGTATTTGGCTGAATTCCAACAGATAGCAGCTCACCCTCTTTGAATCTTCTTTAGCATGATAAAAGAAGCAGGAAAAAGTAAAAAATTTCAGAATTCCTCCTTTCAAATCAGAGAAATGACTTTTTGATTAATGACATTATTCATTGGTTTTAGCCATTGAAAAACATTCTGTTACTCATATACCAGAAATTGTTGAAGGTATCGGCTGAACGCAAACAGATAGCAGCTCACCCTCTTTAAATCTTCTTTATCATGCTAAAAGGAACAGGAAAAAGCAAAAAATTTCAGAATTCCACCTTTCCAAGCATAGAAATTAGTGTTTGTGTAATGACATTATTCATTCAATTTAGCCATTGAATACCGTCATTTTTCTCATATGCCCAAAATGGTTTTAAGGTATTGGCTGAATGCAAACAGATAGCAGCTCACCTCTTTGAATCTTCTTTAGCATGCTAAAAGTAGCAGGAAAAAGCAAAACAATTCAGAATTCCACCTTTCCAAGCAGAGAAATGACTCTTTGTGCAATGACATAATTCCTTGATTTTAGCCATTGAAAACCGTCCTGTTACCCATAAACCAGAAATGGCTGAAGGTATTGGCTGAACGCAAGCAAACAGCAACTCAATCTCTTTGAGTCTTCTTTGGCATGCTAAAAGTAGCAGGAAAAAGCAAAAAATTTCAGATTTCCACCTTTCAAAGCAGAGAAATGACTGTTTGTGCAATGACATTAATCATGAATTTTAGACATTGAAAAACATCCTGTTACTCATAAACCAGAAATGGTTGAAGGTATTGGCTGAACGCAAGCAAACAGTAACTCAATCTCTTTGAATCTTCTTTGGCACGGTAAAAAGAGCAGGAAAAAGCAAAATAATTTCAGAATTCCACCTTTCCAAGCAGAGAAATGACTGCTTGTTCAATGACATTATTCTTTGATTTTAGCCATTGAAAAAAGTCCTGTTACTCATACACCAGAAATGGTTGAAGGTATTGGCTGAACACTCACAGATAGCAGCTCACCCTCTTTGAATCTTCTTTAGCATGCAAAAGGAGCAGGAAAAAGCAAAAAATTTCAGAATTCCACCTTTCCAAGCAGAGAATTGACTCATTGTGCAGTGACTTTATTCATTCATTTTAGTCATTGAAAACCGTCCTCTTACTCATATACCAGAAATGGATGAAAGTATTGGCTGAGCGCAAACAGAGAGCAGCTCATCCTCTTTGAATCTTTTTAAGAATGCTAAAAGTAGCAGGAAATGGCAAAAAAAATTCAGGTTTGCACCTTTCCAAGCAGAGAAATGACTGTTTGTGCATTGACCTTATTCATTTAATTTAGCCATTGAAACCCATCCTGTTACTCATATACCACAAATGTTTGAAGGTATTGGCTGAATGCAAACAGATAGCAGCTCACCCTCTTTGAATCTTCTTTAGCATGCTAAAAGGAGCAGGAAAAAGCAAAACATTTCAGATTTGCAATTTTCCAAGCAGACAATTGACTGTTTGTGCAAAGACAATATTCATTAATTTAAGCCATTGAAAACCATCCTGTTACTCATATACAAGAAATGGATGAAGGTATTGGCTGAACACAACCAGACAGCTCACAATCTTTGAATCTTCTTTAGCATGCTTAAAGGAGAAGGAAAAAACAAAAAAAAAATCAGAATTCCACCTTTCCAAGCAGAGAAATGAGTGTTTGTGCAATGACATTATTCAATGATTTTAGCCATTGAAAACGATCCTATTACTCATTAACCAGAAATGGTTGAAGGTATTGGCTGAACGCAAACAGATAGCAGCTCACCCTCTTTGAATCTTCTTTAGCATGCAAAAAGAAGCAGGAAAAAGCAAACATTTTCTGAATTCCACCGTTGGAAGCAGAGAAATGACTGTTTGTTCAATGACACTCATCATTGATTGTAGACATTGAAAACAGTCCTGTTACTCATATACCAGAAATGGTTGAAGGTATTTACTGAATTGAAACAGATAGCAGCTCACTCTCTTTGAATCTTCTTTAGCAGGCTAAATGGAGCAGGAAAAAGCAAAACATTTCAGAATTCCATCTTTCCAAGCAGAGAATTGACTCTTTATGCAATGACATTATTCATTCATTTTAGCCATTGAAAACCGTCCCTTACTCATATACCAGAAATGGATGAAGGTATTGGCAGAAAGCAAACAGATTGCAGCTCACCCTCTTTGAATCTTCTTTAGCATGCTAAAAGGAGCAGGAAAAAGCAAAACATTTCAGAATTCAATCTTTCCAAACAGAGAATTGACTGTTTGTGAAATGGCATTATTCAATCATTTTAGCCATTGAAAACAGTCCTGTTACTCATATACCAGAAATGGATGAAGATATTGGCTGAGCACAAACAGATAGCAGCTCACCCTCTTTGAATCTTCTTTAGCATGCTAAAAGGATCAGGAGAAAGCAAAACATTTTAGAATTCCACCTTTCCAAGCAGAGAATTGACTGTTTGTGTAATGACATTATTCATTTAATTTAGCCATTGAATACCGTCATTTTTCTCATATACCAGAAATGGTTGAAGATATTGGCTGAGCACAAACAGATAGCAGCTCATCCTCTTTGAATCTTCTTTAGAATGCTAAAAGTAGCTGGAAATAGCAAAAAAATTCAGGTTTCCACCTTTCCAAGCAGAGAAATGACTGTTTGTGTAATGACATTATTCATTCAATTTAGCCATAGAATACCATCATTTTTCTCATATACCCGAAATGGTTTTAAGGTATTTGGCTGAATTCCAACAGATAGCAGCTCACCCTCATTGAATCTTGTTTAGCATGCTAAAAGAAGCAGGAAAAAGTAAAAAATTTCACAATTCCTCCTTTCAAAGCAGAGAAATGACTTTTTGAGCAATGACATTATTCATTGGTTTTAGCCATTGAAAAACATTCTGTTACTCATATACCAGAAATGGTTGAAGGTATCGGCTGAACGCAAACAGATAGCAGCTCACCCTCTTTGAATCTTCTTTAGCATGCTAAAAGGAGCAGGAAAAAGCAAAACATTTCAGAATTCCACTTTTCCAAGCAGAGAAAAGACTATTTGTGCAAAGACAATATTCATTCATTTTAGCCATTGAAAACCGTCCTGTCATTCATATACCAGATATGGATGAAGGTATTGGCTGAACGCAAATAGATAGCAGCTCAAACTCTTTGAATCTTCTTTAGCATGCTAAAATGAGCAAGAAAAAAAAAAAAAATTCAGAATTCCACCTTTATAAGCAGAGAAATGACTATTTGTGCAATGACATTATTTATTGATTTTATCCATTGAAAACCATCCTGTTACTCATATACCAGAAATGGTTGAAGGTATTGGATGAACGCAAACAGATAGCAGCTCACTCTCTTTGAATCTTCTTTAGCATGCTAAAAGTCGCAGGAAAAAGCAAAAAAATTCAGAATTCCACATTTCAAATCAGAGAAATGACTTTTTGAGCCATGACATTATTCATTGATTTTAGCCATTGAAAAACATCCTGTTGCTCATATACCAGAAATGGTTGAAGGTATCGGCTAAACCCAAACAGACAGCAGCTCACCCTCTTCCAATCTTCTTTAGCATGCTAAAAGGAGCAGGCAAAAGCAAAAAATTTCAGAATTCCACCTTTCCAAGCAGAGAAATGACTGTTTGTGCAATGACATTATTCATTGATTTTAACCATTGAAAACCGTCCTGTTACTCTTATAACAGAAATGGTTGATGGTATTGGCTGAACCCAAATAGATAGCAGCCCAACATCTTTGAATCTTCTTTAGTATGCTAAAAGGAGCAGGAAAAAGCAAAAAATATCAGAATTCCACTTTTACAATCAGAGAAATGACTGTTTGTGCAATGACATTATTCATTGATTTTAGCTATTGAAAAACATTCTGTTACTCATACACCAGAAATGGTTGAAGGCATTGGCTGAACGTAAATAGACAGCAACTCACCCGCTATGAATCTTCTTTAGCACGCTAAAAGGAGCAGGAAAACGCAAAATAATTTCAGAATTCCACCTTTCCAAGTAGAGAAATGGCTGTTTGTGCAATGATATTATTCATTCATTTTAGCCATTGAAAAACGTTCTGTTACTCAAATACCAGAAATGGTTGAAGGTATTGGCTGAACGCAAACAGATAGCAGCTCACACTCTTTGAATCTTCTTTAGCATGCTAAAAGAAGCAGGAGAAAGCAAAACAATTCAGAATTCCACCTTTCCAAGCAGAGAAATGACTGTTTGTGTAATGACAATATTCATTTAATTTAGCCATTGAATACCATCATTTTTCTCATATACCAGAAATGGTTTTAAGGTATTGGCTGAATGCAAACAGATAGCAGCTCACCCTCTTTGAATCTTCTTAAGCATACTAAAAGTAGCAGGAAAAAGCAAAAAAATTCAGATTTCCACCTTTCAAAGCAGAGAAATGACTGTTTGTGCAATGACATTTTTCACTGATTTTAGCCATTGAAAAACATCCTGTTATTCATATACCAGAAATGGTTGAAGGTATTGGCTGAACGCAAACAGATAGCAGCTCACCCTATTTGAATATTTTTTAGCATGCTAAAAGGAGCAGGAAAAAGCAAAAAATTTCAGAATTCCACCTTTCCCAGCAGAGAATTGACTGTGTGTGCAGTGACAATATTCATTCATTTTAGCCATTGAAAACCGTCCTGCTACTCATATATCAGAAATGGATGAAGGTATTGGCTGAAAGCAAACAGATAGCAGCTCAAACTCTTTGAATCTTCTTTAGCATGCTAAAATGAGAAGGAAAAAACAAAAAATTTCAGAATTCCACCTTTATAAGCAGAGAAATGACTGTTTGTGCAATGACATTATTCATTGATTTTAGACATTGAAAACCGTCCTGTTACTCATATACCAGAAATGGTTGAAGGTATTGGCTGAATGCAAACAGATAGCAGCTCACCCTCTTTGAATCTTCTTTAGCATGCTAAAATGAGCAGGAAAAAACAAAAAATTTCAGAATTCCACCTTTATAAGCAGAGAAATGACTGTTTGTGCAATGAAATTATTCATTGATTTTAGCCATTGAAAAACATCCTGTTACTCATATACCAGAAATGATTGAAGGTAATGGCTGAACGCAAACAGACAGCAACTCTCCCTCTTTGAATCTTCTTTAGTACGCTAAAAGGAGCACAAAAAAGCAAAATAATTTCAGAATTTCACCTTTCCAAGCAGAGAAATGACTGTTTGTGCAATGACATTATTCATTGATTTTAGACATTGAAAACCGTCCTGTTACTCATATACCATAAGTGGTTGAAGGTATTGGCTGAAGGCAAACAGATAGCAGCTCACCCTCTTTGAATCTTCTTTAGCATGCTAAACGGAGCAGGAAAAAGCAAAACATTTCAGAATTCCACCTTTCCAAGCAGAGAATTGACTTTTTGTGCAATGACATTATTCATTGATTTTAGCCATTGAAAAACATTCTGTTACTCATACACCAGAAATGGTTGGAAGCATTGGCTGAACGTAAATAGATAGCAGCTCACCCTAATTGAATCTTCTTTAGAATGCTAAAAGTAGCAGGAAAAAGCAAAAAATTTCAGGTTTCCACCTTTCCAAGCAGAGAAATGACTGTTTGTGCAATGACATTATTCATTGATTTTAGCCATTGAAAAACGTCCTGTTGCTCATATACCAGAACTGGTTGAAGGAATTGGCTGAACAAAAACAGATAGCAGCTCAGCCTCTTTGAATCTTCTTTAGCATGCTAAAAGGAGCAGGAAAAAGCAAAAAAATTCAGAATTCCACCCTTCCAAGCAGAGAAATGACTGTTTGTGTAATTACATTATTCATTCAATTTCTCCATTGAATAACGTCATTTTTCTCATATACCCGAAATGGTTTTAAGGTATTTGGCTGGATTCCAACAGATAGCAGCTCACCCTCTTTGAATCTTCTTTAGCATGCTAAAAGGAGCAGAAGAAAGCAAAACATTTCAGAATTCCACCTTTCCAAGCAGAGAAATGACTGTTTGTGTAATGACATTATTCATTTAATTTAGCCATTGAATACCGTCATTTTTCTCATATACCAGAAATGGTTTTAAGGTATTGGCTGAATGCAAACAGATAGCAGCTCACCCTCGTTGAATCTTCTTTAGCATGCTAAAAGGAGAAGGAAAAAGCAAAACATTTCAGAATTGCACCTTTCCAAGCAGAGAAATGACTGTTTGTGCAATGACACTATTCATTGATTTTAGCCATTGAAAAACATCCTGTTACTCATGTACCAGAAATGGTTGAAGGTATTGGCTGAACGCAAACAGACAGCAACTCACCCTCTTTGAATCTTCTTTAGTACGCTAAAAGGAGCAGGAAAAAACAAAAAACTTCAGAATTCCACCTTTATAAGCAGAGAAATGTCTGTTTGTGCAAAGACATTATTCTTTGATTTTAGACATTGAAAACCATACTGTTACTCATATACCAGAAATGGTTGAAGATATTGGCTGAACACAAACAGATAGCAGCTCACCCTCTTTGAATCTTCTTTAGCATGCTAAAAGTAGCAGGAAAAAGCAAAAAATTTCAGAAATCCACCTTTCAAAGCAGAGAAATGACTGTTTGTGCAATGACATTATTCATTGATTTTAGACATTGAAAACCGTCCTGTTACTCATATACCATAAGTGGTTGAAGGTATTGGCTGAAGGCAAACAGATAGCAGCTCACCCTCTTTGAATCTTCTTTAGCATGCTAAACGGAGCAGGAAAAAGCAAAACATTTCAGAATTCCACCTTTCCAAGCAGAGAATTGACTTTTTGTGCAATGACATTATTCATTGATTTTAGCCATTGAAAAACATTCTGTTACTCATACACCAGAAATGGTTGGAAGCATTGGCTGAACGTAAATAGATAGCAGCTCACCCTAATTGAATCTTCTTTAGAATGCTAAAAGTAGCAGGAAAAAGCAAAAAATTTCAGGTTTCCACCTTTCCAAGCAGAGAAATGACTGTTTGTGCAATGACATTATTCACTGATTTTAGCCATTGAAAAACGTCCTGTTGCTCATATACCAGAACTGGTTGAAGGAATTGGCTGAACAAAAACAGATAGCAGCTCAGCCTCTTTGAATCTTCTTTAGCATGCTAAAAGGAGCAGGAAAAAGCAAAAAAATTCAGAATTCCACCCTTCCAAGCAGAGAAATGACTGTTTGTGTAATTACATTATTCATTCAATTTCTCCATTGAATAACGTCATTTTTCTCATATACCCGAAATGGTTTTAAGGTATTTGGCTGGATTCCAACAGATAGCAGCTCACCCTCTTTGAATCTTCTTTAGCATGCTAAAAGGAGCAGAAGAAAGCAAAACATTTCAGAATTCCACCTTTCCAAGCAGAGAAATGACTGTTTGTGTAATGACATTATTCATTTAATTTAGCCATTGAATACCGTCATTTTTCTCATATACCAGAAATGGTTTTAAGGTATTGGCTGAATGCAAACAGATAGCAGCTCACCCTCGTTGAATCTTCTTTAGCATGCTAAAAGGAGAAGGAAAAAGCAAAACATTTCAGAATTGCACCTTTCCAAGCAGAGAAATGACTGTTTGTGCAATGACACTATTCATTGATTTTAGCCATTGAAAAACATCCTGTTACTCATGTACCAGAAATGGTTGAAGGTATTGGCTGAACGCAAACAGACAGCAACTCACCCTCTTTGAATCTTCTTTAGTACGCTAAAAGGAGCAGGAAAAAACAAAAAACTTCAGAATTCCACCTTTATAAGCAGAGAAATGACTGTTTGTGCAAAGACATTATTCTTTGATTTTAGACATTGAAAACCATACTGTTACTCATATACCAGAAATGGTTGAAGATATTGGCTGAACACAAACAGATAGCAGCTCACCCTCTTTGAATCTTCTTTAGCATGCTAAAAGTAGCAGGAAAAAGCAAAAAATTTCAGAAATCCACCTTTCAAAGCAGAGAAATGACTTTTTGAGCAATGACATTATTAATTGATTTTAGCCATTGAAAAACATCCTGTTACTCATATACCAGGAATGGTTGAAGGTATCGGCTGAACACAAACAGATAGCAGCTCACCCTCTTTGAATCTTCTTTAGCATGCTAAAAGTAGCAGGAAAAAGCAAAAAATTTCAGAATTCCACCTTTCAAAGCAGAGAAATGACTTTTTGAGCAATGACATTATTAATTGATTTTAGCCTTTGAAAAACATCCTGTTACTCATATACCGGAAATGGTTGAAGGTATTGGCTGAACGCAAACAGGTAGCAGCTGAACGTCTTTGAATCTTCTTTAGCATAATAAAAGTAGCAGGAAAAAGCAAAAAATTTCAGATTTCCACCTTTCAAAGCAGAGAAATGACTGTTAGTGCAGTGACATTATTCATTGTTTTTAGCCATTGAAAACCGTCCTGTTACTCTTATACCAGAAATGGTTGAAGGTTTTGGCTGAACGCAAAGAGATAGCAGCCAACCATCTTTGAATCTTTTTTAGCATGCTAAAAGGAGCAGGAAAAAGGAAAAAATTTCAGAATTCCACCTTTATAAGCAGAGAAATGACTGTGCAATGACATTATTCATTGATTTTAGCCAATGAAAACCATCCTGTTACTCATATACCAGAAAACGTTGAAGGTATTGGCTGAACTCAAACATATAGCAGCTCACCCTCTTTGAATCTTCTTTAGCATGCTAAAAGGAGCAGGTAAAAGCAAAAAATTTCAGAATTTCACCATTCCAAGCAGAGAAATGACTGTTTGTGCAATGACATTATTCATTGATTTTAGCCATTGAAAACCGTCCTGTCACTCATATACCAGAAATGGTTGAAGGTATTGGCTGAACGCAAACAGGTAACAACTCAACGTCTTTGAATCTTCTTTAGCATACTAAAAGTAGTAGGAAAAAGCAAAAAAATTCTGATTTCCACCTTTCAAAGCAGAGAAATGACTGTTAGTGCAGTGACATTATTCATTGATTTTAGCCATTTAAAAACGTCCTGTTACTCATATACCAGAAATGGTTTTAAGGTATTGGCTGAATGCAAACAGATAGCAGCTCACCCTCGTTGAATCTTCTTTAGCATGCTAAAAGGAGAAGGAAAAAGCAAAAAATTTCAGAATTGCAACTTTCCAAGCAGAGAAATGACTGTTTGTGCAATGACACTATTCATTGATTTTAGCCATTGAAAAACATCCTGTTACTCATGTACCAGAAATGGTTGAAGGTATTGGCTGAACGCAAACAGACAGCAACTCACCCTCTTTGAATGTTCTTTAGTACGCTAAAAGGAGCAAGAAAAAGCAAAATAATTTCAGAATTTCACCTTTCAAAGCAGAGAATTGACTGTTGGTGCAATGACTATATTCATTCATTTTAGCCATTGAAAACCGTCCTGTTACTCATATACCAGAAATGGATGAATGTATTGGCTGAACGCAAACAGATAGCAGCTCAAACTCTTTGAGCCTTCTTTAGCATGCTAAAATGAGCAGGAAAAAACAAAAAAAATCAGAATTCCACCTTTCAAAGCAGAGAAATGAATGTTTGTGCAATGACATTATTCATTGATTTTAGACATTGAAAACCATCCTGTTACTCATATACCAGAAATGGTTGAAGGTATTGGCTGAACGCAAACAGATAGCAGCTCACCCTCTTTGAATCTTCTTTAGCTTGCTAAAAGGAGCAGGAAAAAGCAAACAATTTCAGAATTCCACCTTTCCAAGCAGAAAAATGACTATTTGTGCAATGACATTATTCATTGATTTTAGACATTGAAAACCGTCCTGTTACTCATATACCAGAAATGGTTGAAGGTATTGGCTGAATGCAAACAGATAGCAGCTCACCCTCTTTGAATCTTCTTTAGCATGCTAAAAGGAGCAGAAGAAAGCAAAACATTGCAGAATTCCACCTTTCCAAGCAGAGAAATGACTCTTTGTGTAATGACAATATTCATTTAATTTAGCCATTGAATACCGTCATTTTTCTCGAACACCAGAAATGGTTTTAAAGTATTGGCTAAATGCAAACAGATAGCAGCTCACCCTCATTGAATCTTCTTTAGCATGCTAAAAGGAGAAGGAAAAAGCAAAACATTTCAGAATTGCACCTTTCCAAGCAGAGAAATGACTGTTTGTGCAATGACATTATTAATTGATTTTAGCCATTGATAACCGTCCTGTCACTCGTATACCAGAAATGGTTGAAGGTATTGGCTGAACGCAAACAGATAGCAGCTCACCTTGAATCTTCTTTAACATACTAAAAGTAGCAGGAAAAAGCAAAAAATTGCAGATTTCCACCTTTCAAAGCAGAGAAATGAATGTTTGCGCAATGACATTATTCATTGATTTTAGCCATTGAAAAACATCCTGTTACTCATATACCAGAAATGATTGAAGGTATTGGCTGAACGCAAAAAAACAGCAACTCTCCCTCTTTGAATCTTCTTTAGTACTCTAAAAGGAGCAAGAAAAAACAAAATAATTTCAGAATTCCACCTTTCCAAGCAGAGAAATGACTGTTTGTGCAATGATATTATTCATTGATTTTAGACATTGAAAACCGTCCTGTTACTCATATACCAGAAGTGGTTGAAGGTATTGGCTGAAGGCAAACAGATAGCAGCTCACCCTCTTTGAATCTTATTTAGCATGCTAAAAGGAGCATGAAAAAGCAAAACATTTCAGAATTCCACCTTTCCAAGCAGAGAATTGACTGTTGTTGCAATGACTATATTCATTCATTTTAGCCATTGAAAACCGTCCTGTTACTCATATACCAGAAATGGATGAAGGTATTGGCTGAACGAAAACAGATAGCAGCTCAAACTCTTTGAGTCTTCTTTAGCATGCTAAAATGAGCAGGAAAAAACAAAAAAATTCAGAATTCCACCTTTATAAGCAGAGAAATGACTGTTTGTGCAATGACATTATTCATTGATTTTAGCCATTGAAAACCATCCTGTTACTCATACACCAGAAATGGTTGAAGGTATTGGCTGAACGCAAACAGACAGCAGCTCACCCACTTTGAATCTTCTTAAGCATGCTAAAAGTAGCAGGAAAAAGCAAAAAATTTCAGAATTCCACCTTTCAAAGCAGAGAAATGACTTTTTGAGCAATGACATTATTCATTGATTTTAGCCATTGAAAAACATCCTGTTACTCATATACCAGAAATGGTTGAAGGTATCGGCTGAACGCAAACAGATAGCAGCTCACCCTCTTTGATTCTTCTTTAGCATGCTAAAAGGAGCAGGTAAAAGCAAAAAATTTCAGAATTCCACCTTTCCAAGCAGAGAAATGACTGTTTGTGCAATGACATTATTCATTGATTTTAGCCATTGAAAAACATCCTGTTACTCATATATCAGAAATGGTTGAAGGTATCGGCTGAACGCAAACAGATAGCAGCTCACCCTTTTTGAATCTTCTTTAGCATGCTACAAGTAGCAGGAAAAAGCAAAAAATTTTAGATTTCCCCCTTTCAAAGCAGAGAAATGACTGTTTTTGCAATGACATTATTCATTGATTTTAGCCATTGAAAAACATCCTGTTACTTATACACCAGAAGTGGTTGAAGGCATTGGCTTAACGTAAACAGACAGCAACTCACCCTCTTTGAATCTTCTTTAGCACGCTAAAAGGAGCAGAAAAAAGCAAAATAATTTCAGAATTCCACCTTTTCAAGCAGAGAAATGACTGTTTGTGCAATGACATTATTCATTGATTTTAGCCATTGAAAAATGTTTTGTTACTCATATACCAGAAATGGTTGAAGGTATTGGCTGAACGCAAACATATAGCAGCTCACCCTCATTGAATCTTCTTTATCATGCTAAAAGGAATGGGAAAAAGCAAAACATTTCAGAATTCCACCTCTCCGAGCAGAGAAATGACTCTTTCTATAATGACATTATTCATTGATTTTAGCCATTGAACACCATCCTGTTACTCATATACCAGAAATGGTTGAAGGTATTGGCTGAACGCAAACATATAGCAGCTCACCCTCATTGAATCTTCTTTAGCATGCTAAAAGGAGCAGGAAAAAACAAAAAACTTCAGAATTCCACCTTTATAAGCAGAGAAATGACTGTTTGTGCAAAGACATTATTCTTTGATTGTAGCCATTGAAAACCATACTGTTACTCATATACCAGAAATGGTTGAAGGTATTGGCTGAACACAAACAGATAGCAGCTCACCCTCTTTGAATCTTCTTTAGCATGCTAAAAGTAGCAGGAAAAAGCAAAAAATTTCAGAATTCCACCTTTCAAAGCAGAGAAATGACTTTTTGAGCAATGACATTATTAATTGATTTTAGCCTTTGAAAAACATCCTGTTACTCATATACCAGAAATGGTTGAAGGTATTGGCTGAACGCAAACAGGTAGCAGCTGAACGTCTTTGAATCTTCTTTAGCATAATAAAAGTAGCAGGAAAAAGCAAAAAATTTCAGATTTCCACCTTTCAAAGCAGAGAAATAACTGGTAGTGCAGTGACAATATTCATTGTTTTTAGCCATTGAAAACCGTCCTGTTACTCTTATACCAGAAATGGTTGAAGGTTTTGGCTGAACGCAAAGAGATAGCAGCATACCATCTTTGAATCTTTTTTAGCATGCTAAAAGGAGCAGGAAAAAGGAAAAAATTTCAGAATTCCACCTTTATAAGCAGAGAAATGACTGTGCAATGACATTATTCATTAATTTTAGCCATTGAAAACCATCCTGTTACTCATATACCAGAAATCGTTGAAGGTATTGGCTGAACGCAAACATATAGCAGCTCACCCTCTTTGAATCTTCTTTAGCATGCTAAAAGGAGCAGGTAAAAGCAAAAAATTTCAGAATTTCACCATTCCAAGCAGAGAAATGACTGTTTGTGCAATGACATTATTCATTGATTTTAGCAATTGAAAACCGTCCTGTCACTCATATACCAGAAATGGTTGAAGGTATTGGCTGAACGTAAACAGGTAGCAACTCAACGTCTTTGAATCTTCTTTAGCATACTAAAAGTAGCAGGAAAAAGCAAAAAATTTCTGATTTCCACCTTTCAAAGCAGAGAAATGACTGTTAGTGCAGTGACATTATTCATTGATTTTAGCCATTGAAAAACGTCCTGTTACTCATATACCAGAAATGGTTTTAAGGTATTGGCTGAATGCAAACAGATAGCAGCTCACCCTCGTTGAATCTTCTTTAGCATGCTAAAAGGAGAAGGAAAAAGCAAAAAATTTCAGAATTGCACCTTTCCAAGCAGAGAAATGACTGTTTGTGCAATGACACTATTCATTGATTTAAGCCATTGAAAAACATCCTGTTACTCATGTACCAGAAATGGTTGAAGGTATTGGCTGAACGCAAACAGACAGCAACTCACCCTCTTTGAATCTTCTTTAGTACGCTAAAAGGAGCAAGAAAAAGCAAAATAATTTCAGAATTCCACCTTTCAAAGCAGAGAAATGACTGTTTGTGCAATGACTTTATTCATTGATTTTAGACAATGAAAACCGTCCTGTTACTCATATACCTGAAGTAATTGAAGGTATTGGCTAAAGGCAAACAGATAGCAGCTCACCCTCTTTGAATCTGTTTTAGCATGCTTAAAGGAGCAGGAAAAAGCAAAACATTTCAGAATTGCACCTTTCCAAGCAGAGAATTGACTGTTGGTGCAATGACTATATTCATTCATTTTAGCCATTGAAAACTGTCCTGTTACTCATATACCAGAAATGGATGAAGGTATTGGCTGAACGCAAACAGATAGCAGCTCAAACTCTTTGAGCCTTCTTTAGCATGCTAAAATGAGCAGGAAAAACAAAAAAATTCAGAATTCCACCTTTCAAAGCAGAGAAATGAATGTTTGTGCAATGACATTATTCATTGATTTTAGACATTGAAAACCATCCTGTTACTCATATACCAGAAATGGTTGAAGGTATTGGCTGAACGCAAACAGATAGCAGCTCACCCTCTTTGAATCTTCTTTAACATACTAAAAGTAGCAGGAAAAAGCAAAAAATTTCAGATTTCCACCTTACAAAGCAGAGAAATGAATGTTTGCGCACTGACATTATTCATTGATTTTAGCCATTGAAAAGCATCCTGTTACTCATATACAAGAAATGATTGAAGGTATTGGCTGAACGCAAACAGACAGCAACTCTCCCTCTTTGAATCTTCTTTAGTACTCTAAAAGGAGCAAGAAAAAACAAAATAATTTCAGAATTCCACCTTTCCAAGCAGAGAAATGACTGTTTGTTCAATGATATTATTCATTGATTTTAGCCATTGAAAACCGTCCTGTTACTCATATACCAGAAGTGGTTGAAGGTATTGGCTGAAGGCAAACAGATAGCAGCTCACCCTCTTTGAATCTTCTTTAGCATGCTAAAAGGAGCAGGAAAAAGCAAAACATTTCAGAATTACACCTTTCCAAGCAGAGAATTGACTGTGGGTGCAATGACTATATTCATTCATTTTAGCCATTGAAAACCATCCTGTTACTCATATGCCAGAAATGGTTGAAGGTATTGGCTGAACGCAAACAGACAGCAGCTCACCCTCTTTGAATCTTCTTAAGCATGCTAAAAGTAGCAGGAAAAAGCAAAAAATTTCAGAATTCCACCTTTCAAAGCAGAGAAATGACATTTTGAGCAATGACATTATTCACTGATTTTATCCATTGAAAAACATCCTGTTACTCATATACCAGAAATGGTTGAAGGTATCGGCTGAACGCAAACAGACAGCAGCTCACCCTCTTTGATTCTTCTTTAGCATGCTAAAAGGAGCAGGTAAAAGCAAAAAATTTCAGAATTCCACCTTTCCAAGCAGAGAAATGACTGTTTGTGCAAAGACATTATTCTTTGATTTTAGACATTGAAAACCATACTGTTACTCATATACCAGAAATGGTTGAAGATATTGGCTGAACACAAACAGATAGCAGCTCACCCTCTTTGAATGTTCTTTAGCATGCTAAAAGTAGCAGGAAAAAGCAAAAAATTTCAGAAATCCACCTTTCAAAGCAGAGAAATGACTTTTTGAGCAATGACATTATTAATTGATTTTAGCCATTGAAAAACATCCTGTTACTCATATACCAGGAATGGTTGAAGGTATCGGCTGAACACAAACAGATAGCAGCTCACCCTCTTTGATTCTTCTTTAGCATGCTAAAAGGAGCAGGAAAAAACAAAAAATTTCAGAATTCCACCTTCATAAGCAGAGAAATGACTGTTTGTGCAAAGACATTATTCTTTGATTTTAGCCATTGAAAACCATACTGTTACTCATATACCAGAAATGGTTGAAGGTATTGGCTGAACACAAACAGATAGCAGCTCACCCTCTTTGAATCTTCTTTAGCATGCTAAAAGTAGCAGGAAAAAGCAAAAAATTTCAGAATTCCACCTTTCAAAGCAGAGAAATGACTTTTTGAGCAATGACATTATTAATTGATTTTAGCCTTTGAAAAACATCCTGTTACTCATATACCAGAAATGGTTGAAGGTATTGGCTGAACGCAAACAGGTAGCAGCTGAACGTCTTTGAATCTTCTTTAGCATAATAAAAGTAGCAGGAAAAAGCAAAAAATTTCAGATTTCCACCTTTCAAAGCAGAGAAATGACTGTTAGTGCAGTGACATTATTCATTGTTTTTAGCCATTGAAAACCGTCCTGTTACTCTTATACCAGAAATGGTTGAAGGTTTTGGCTGAACGCAAAGAGATAGCAGCCAACCATCTTTGAATCTTTTTTAGCATGCTAAAACGAGCAGGAAAAAGGAAAAAATTTCAGAATTCCACCTTTATAAGCAGAGAAATGACTGTGCAATGACATTATTCATTGATTTTAGCCATTGAAAACCATCCTGTTACTCATATACCAGAAATCGTTGAAGGTATTGGCTGAACTCAAACATATAGCAGCTCACCCTCTTTGAATCTTCTTTAGCATGCTAAAAGGAGCAGGTAAAAGCAAAAAATTTCAGAATTTCACCATTCCAAGCAGAGAAATGACTGTTTGTGCAATGACATTATTCATTGATTTTAGCCACTGAAAACCGTCCTGTCACTCATATACCAGAAATGGTTGAAGGTATTGGCTGAACGCAAACAGGTAACAACTCAACGTCTTTGAATCTTCTTTAGCATACTAAAAGTAGCAGGAAAAAGCAAAAAATTTCTGATTTCCACCTTGCAAAGCAGAGAAATGACTGTTAGTGCAGTGACATTATTCATTGATTTTAGCCATTGAAAAACGTCCTGTTACTCATATACCAGAAATGGTTTTAAGGTATTGGCTGAATGCAAACAGATAGCAGCTCACCCTCGTTGAATCTTCTTTAGCATGCTAAAAGGAGAAGGAAAAAGCAAAAAATTTCAGAATTGCAACTTTCCAAGCAGAGAAATGACTGTTTGTGCAATGACACTATTCATTGATTTTAGCCATTGAAAAACATCCTGTTACTCATGTACCAGAAATGGTTGAAGGTATTGGCTGAACGCAAACAGACAGCAACTCACCCTCTTTGAATCTTCTTTAGTACGCTAAAAGGAGCAAGAAAAAGCAAGATAATTTCAGAATTTCACCTTTCAAAGCAGAGAAATGACTGTTTGTGCAATGACATTATTCATTGATTTTAGACATTGAAAACCGTCCTGTTACTCATATACCTGAAGTAATTGAAGGTATTGGCTAAAGGCAAACAGATAGCAGCTCACCCTCTTTGAATCTGTCTTAGCATGCTTAAAGGAGCAGGAAAAAGTAAAACATTTCAGAATTGCACCTTTCCAAGCAGAGAATTGACTGTTGATGCAATGACTATATTCATTCATTTTAGCCATTGAAAACCGTCCTGTTACTCATATACCAGAAATGGATGAATGTATTGGCTGAACGCAAACAGATAGCAGCTCAAACTCTTTGAGCCTTCTTTAGCATGCTAAAATGAGCAGGAAAAAACAAAAAATTCAGAATTCCACCTTTCAAAGCAGAGAAATGAATGTTTGTGCAATGACATTATTCATTGATTTTAGACATTGAAAACCATCCTGTTACTGATATACCAGAAATGGTTGAAGGTATTGGCTGAACGCAAACAGATAGCAGCTCACCCTCTTTGAATCTTCTTTAGCTTGCTAAAAGGAGCAGGAAAAAGCAAACAATTTCAGAATTCCACCTTTCCAAGCAGAAAAATGACTATTTGTGCAATGACATTATTCATTGATTTTAGACATTGAAAACCGTCCTGTTACTCATATACCAGAAATGGTTGAAGGTATTGGCTGAATGCAAACAGATAGCAGCTCACCCTCTTTGAATCTTCTTTAGCATGCTAAAAGGAGCAGAAGAAAGCAAAACATTGCAGAATTCCACCTTTCCAAGCAGAGAAATGACTCTTTGTGTAATGACAATATTCATTTAATTTAGCCATTGAATACCGTCATTTTTCTCATATACCAGAAATGGTTTTAAAGTATTGGCTAAATGCAAACAGATAGCAGCTCACCCTCATTGAATCTTCTTTAGCATGCTAAAAGGAGAAGGAAAAAGCAAAACATTTCAGAATTGCACCTTTCAAAGCAGAGAAATGACTGTTTGTGCAATGACATTATTAATTGATTTTAGCCATTGATATCCATCCTGTCACTCATATACCAGAAATGGTTGAAGGTATTGGCTGAACGCAAACAGATAGCAGCTCACCTTGAATCTTCTTTAACATACTAAAAGTAGCAGGAAAAAGCAAAAAATTGCAGATTTCCACCTTTCAAAGCAGAGAAATGAATGTTTGCGCAATGACATTATTCATTGATTTTAGCCATTGAAAAACATCCTGTTACTCATATACCAGAAATGATTGAAGGTATTGGCTGAACGCAAACAGACAGCAACTCTCCCTCTTTGAATCTTCTTTAGTACTCTAAAAGGAGCAAGAAAAAACAAAATAATTTCAGAATTCCACCTTTCCAAGCAGAGAAATGACTGTTTGTGCAATGATATTATTCATTGATTTTAGACATTGAAAACCGTCCTGTTACTCATATACCAGAAGTGGTTGAAGGTATTGGCTGAAGGCAAACAGATAGCAGCTCACCCTCTTTGAATCTTCTTTAGCATGCTAAAAGGAGCAGGAAAAAGCAAAACATTTCAGAATTCCACCTTTCCAAGCAGAGAATTGACTGTTGGTGCAATGACTATATTCATTCATTTTAGCCATTGAAAACCGTCCTGTTACTCATATACCAGAAATGGATGAAGGTATTGGCTGAACGCAAACAGATAGGTGCTCAAACTCTTTGAGTCTTCTTTAGCATGCTAAAATGAGCAGGAAAAAACAAAAAAATTCAGAATTCCACCTTTATAAGCAGAGAAATGACTGTTTGTGCAATGACATTATTCATTGATTTTAGCCATTGAAAACCATCCTGTTACTCATATACCAGAAATGGTTGAAGGTATTGGCTGAACGCAAACAGACAGCAGCTCACCCACTTTGAATCTTCTTAAGCATGCTAAAAGTAGCAGGAAAAAGCAAAAAATTTCAGAATTCCACCTTTCAAAGCAGAGAAATGACTTTTTGAGCAATGACATTATTCATTGATTTTAGCCATTGAAAAACATCCTGTTACTCATATACCAGAAATGGTTGAAGGTATCGGCTGAACGCAAACAGATAGCAGCTCACCCTCTTTGATTCTTCTTTAGCATGCTAAAAGGAGCAGGTAAAAGCAAAAAATTTCAGAATTCCACCTTTCCAAGCAGAGAAATGACTGTTTGTGCAATGACATTATTCATTGATTTTAGCCATTGAAAACCGTCCTCTTACTCTTATACCCGAAACGGTTGAAGGTATTGGGTGAACGCAAAGAGATAGCAGCCCACCATCTCTGAATCTTCTTTAGCATGCTATAAGGAGCAGGAAAAAGCAAAAAATTTCAGAATTCCACTTTTACAAGCAGAGAAATGACTGTTTGTGCAATGACATTATTCATTGATTTTAGCCATTGAAAAACATCCTGTTACTCATATATCAGAAATGGTTGAAGGTATCGGCTGAACGCAAACAGATAGCAGCTCACCCTTTTTGAATCTTCTTTAGCATGCTACAAGTAGCAGGAAAAAGCAAAAAATTTTAGATTTCCCCCTTTCAAAGCAGAGAAATGACTGTTTTTGCAATGACATTATTCATTGATTTTAGCCATTGAAAAACATCCTGTTACTCATACACCAGAAGTGGTTGAAGGCATTGGCTTAACGTAAACAGACAGCAACTCACCCTCTTTGAATCTTCTTTAGCACGCTAAAAGGAGCAGAAAAAAGCAAAATAATTTCAGAATTCCACCTTTTCAAGCAGAGAAATGACTGTTTGTGCAATGACATTATTCATTGATTTTAGCCATTGAAAAATGTTTTGTTACTCATATACCAGAAATGGTTGAAGGTATTGGCTGAACGCAAACATATAGCAGCTCACCCTCTTTGAATCTTCTTTATCATGCTAAAAGGAATGGGAAAAAGCAAAACATTTCAGAATTCCACCTCTCCGAGCAGAGAAATGACTCTTTCTATAATGACATTATTCATTGATTTTAGCCATTGAACACCATCCTGTTACTCATATACCAGAAATGGTTGAAGGTATTGGCTGAACGCAAACATATAGCAGCTCACCCTCATTGAATCTTCTTTAGCATGCTAAAAGGAGCAGGAAAAAACAAAAAACTTCAGAATTCCACCTTTATAAGCAGAGAAATGACTGTTTGTGCAAAGACATTATTCTTTGATTGTAGCCATTGAAAACCATACTGTTACTCATATACCAGAAATGGTTGAAGGTATTGGCTGAACACAAACAGATAGCAGCTCACCCTCTTTGAATCTTCTTTAGCATGCTAAAAGTAGCAGGAAAAAGCAAAAAATTTCAGAATTCCACCTTTCAAAGCAGAGAAATGACTTTTTGAGCAATGACATTATTAATTGATTTTAGCCTTTGAAAAACATCCTGTTACTCATATACCAGAAATGGTTGAAGGTATTGGCTGAACGCAAACAGGTAGCAGCTGAACGTCTTTGAATCTTCTTTAGCATAATAAAAGTAGCAGGAAAAAGCAAAAAATTTCAGATTTCCACCTTTCAAAGCAGAGAAATGACTGTTAGTGCAGTGACATTATTCATTGTTTTTAGCCATTGAAAACCGTCCTGTTACTCTTATACCAGAAATGGTTGAAGGTTTTGGCTGAACGCAAAGAGATAGCAGCATACCATCTTTGAATCTTTTTTAGCATGCTAAAAGGAGCAGGAAAAAGGAAAAAATTTCAGAATTCCACCTTTATAAGCAGAGAAATGACTGTGCAATGACATTATTCATTGATTTTAGCCATTGAAAACCATCCTGTTACTCATATACCAGAAATCGTTGAAGGTATTGGCTGAACGCAAACATATAGCAGCTCACCCTCTTTGAATCTTCTTTAGCATGCTAAAAGGAGCAGGTAAAAGCAAAAAATTTCAGAATTTCACCATTCCAAGCAGAGAAATGACTGTTTGTGCAATGACATTATTCATTGATTTTAGCCATTGAAAACCGTCCTGTCACTCATATACCAGAAATGGTTGAAGGTATTGGCTGAACGCAAACAGGTAGCAACTCAACGTCTTTGAATCTTCTTTACCATACTAAAAGTAGCAGGAAAAAGCAAAAAATTTCTGATTTCCACCTTTCAAAGCAGAGAAATGACTGTTAGTTCAGTGACATTATTCATTGATTTTAGCCATTGAAAAACGTCCTGTTACTCATATACCAGAAATGGTTTTAAGGTATTGGCTGAATGCAAACAGATAGCAGCTCACCCTCGTTGAATCTTCTTTAGCATGCTAAAAGGAGAAGGAAAAAGCAAAAAATTTCAGAATTGCACCTTTCCAAGCAGAGAAATGACTGTTTGTGCAATGACACTATTCATTGATTTTAGCCATTGAAAAACATCCTGTTACTCATGTACCAGAAATGGTTGAAGGTATTGGCTGAACGCAAACAGACAGCAACTCACCCTCTTTGAATCTTCTTTAGTACGCTAAAAGGAGCAAGAAAAAGCAAAATAATTTCAGAATTCCACCTTTCAAAGCAGAGAAATGACTGTTTGTGCAATGACATTATTCATTGATTTTAGACAATGAAAACCGTCCTGTTACTCATATACCTGAAGTAATTGAAGGTATTGGCTAAAGGCAAACAGATAGCAGCTCACCCTCTTTGAATCTGTTTTAGCATGCTTAAAGGAGCAGGAAAAAGCAAAACATTTCAGAATTGCACCTTTCCAAGCAGAGAATAGACTGTTGGTGCAATGACTATATTCATTCATTTTAGCCATTGAAAACCGTCCTGTTACTCATATACCAGAAATGGATGAAGGTATTGGCTGAACGCAAACAGATAGCAGCTCAAACTCTTTGAGCCTTCTTTAGCATGCTAAAATGAGCAGGAAAAACAAAAAAATTCAGAATTCCACCTTTCAAAGCAGAGAAATGTATGTTTGTGCAATGACATTATTCATTGATTTTAGACATTGAAAACCATCCTGTTACTCATATACCAGAAATGGTTGAAGGTATTGGCTGAACGCAAACAGATAGCAGCTCATCTTCTTTGAATCTTCTTTAACATACTAAAAGTAGCAGGAAAAAGCAAAAAATTTCAGATTTCCACGTTACAAAGCAGAGAAATGAATGTTTGCGCAATGACATTATTCATTGATTTTAGCCATTGAAAAACATCCTGTTACTCATATACCAGAAATGATTGAAGGTATTGGCTGAACGCAAACAGACAGCAACTCTCCCTCTTTGAATCTTCTTTAGTACTCTAAAAGGAGCAAGAAAAAACAAAATAATTTCAGAATTCCACCTTTCCAAGCAGAGAAATGACTGTTTGTGCAATGATATTATTCATTGATTTTAGACATTGAAAACCGTCCTGTTACTCATATACCAGAAGTGGTTGAAGGTATTGGCTGAAGGCAAACAGATAGCAGCTCACCCTCTTTGAATCTTCTTTAGCATGCTAAAAGGAGCAGGAAAAAGCAAAAAATTTCAGAATTCCACCTTTCCAAGCAGAGAATTGACTGTTGATGCAATGACTATATTCATTCATTTTAGCCATTGAAAACCGTCCTGTTACTCATATACCAGAAATGGATGAAGGTATTGGCTGAACGCAAACAGATAGCAGCTCAAACTCTTTGAATCTTCTTAAGCATGCTAAAAGTAGCAGGAAAAAGCAAAAAATTTCAGAATTCCACCTTTCCAAGCAGAGAAATGACTTTTTGAGCAATGACATTATTCATTGATTTTAGCCATTGAAAAACATCCTGTTACTCATATACCAGAAATGGTTGAAGGTATCGGCTGAACGCAAACAGATAGCAGCTCACCCTCTTTGATTCTTCTTTAGCATGCTAAAAGGAGCAGGTAAAAGCAAAAAATTTCAGAATTCCACCTTTCCAAGCAGAGAAATGACTGTTTTTGCAATGACATTATTCATTGATTTTAGCCATTGAAAAACATCCTGTTACTCATACACCAGAAGTGGTTGAAGGTATTGGCTTAACGTAAACAGACAGCAACTCACCCTCTTTGAATCTTCTTTAGCACGCTAAAAGGAGCAGAAAAAAGCAAAATAATTTCAGAATTCCACCTTTTCAAGCAGAGAAATGACTGTTTGTGCAATGACATTATTCATTGATTTTAGCCATTGAAAAATGTTTTGTTACTCATATACCAGAAATGGTTGAAGGTATTGGCTGAACGCAAACATATAGCAGCTCACCTTCATTGAATCTTCTTTATCATGCTAAAAGGAACAGGAAAAAGCAAAACATTTCAGAATTCCACCTCTCCGAGCAGAGAAATGACTCTTTCTATAATGACATTATTCTTTGATTTTAGCCATTGAAAACCATACTGTTACTCATATACCAGAAATGGTTGAAGATATTGGCTGAACACAAACAGATAGCAGCTCACCCTCTTTGAATCTTCTTTAGCATGCTAAAAGTAGCAGGAAAAAGCAAAAAATTTCAGAAATCCACCTTTCAAAGCAGAGAAATGACTTTTTGAGCAATGACATTATTAATTGATTTTAGCCATTGAAAAACATCCTGTTACTCATATACCAGGAATGGTTGAAGGTATCGGCTGAACACAAACAGATAGCAGCTCACCCTCTTTGATTCTTCTTTAGCATGCTAAAAAGAGTAGGTAAAAGCAAAAAATTTCAGAATTCCACCTTTCCAACCAGAGAAATGACTGTTTGCGCAATGACATCATTCATTGATTTTAGCCATTGAAAACCGTCCTGTTACTCTTATACCCGAAATGGTTGAAGGTATTGGGTGAACGCAAAGAGATAGCAGCCCACCATCTCTAAATCTTCTTTAGCATGCTAAAAGTAGCAGGAAAAAGCAAAAAATTTCAGAATTCCACTTTTACAAGCAGAGAAATGACTGTTTGTGCAATGACATTATTCATTGATTTTAGCCATTGAAAAACATCCTGTTACTCATATACCAGAAATGGTTGAAGGTATCGGCTGAACGCAAACAGATAGCAGCTCACCCTCTTTGAATCTTCTTTAGCATGCTAAAAGTAGCAGGAAAAAGCAAAAAATTTCAGAAATCCACCTTTCAAAGCAGAGAAATGACTTTTTGAGCAATGACATTATTAATTGATTTTAGCCATTGAAAAACATCCTGTTACTCATATACCAGGAATGGTTGAAGGTATCGGCTGAACACAAACAGATAGCAGCTCACCCTCTTTGATTCTTCTTTAGCATGCTAAAAAGAGTAGGTAAAAGCAAAAAATTTCAGAATTCCACCTTTCCAACCAGAGAAATGACTGTTTGCGCAATGACATCATTCATTGATTTTAGCCATTGAAAACCGTCCTGTTACTCTTATACCCGAAATGGTTGAAGGTATTGGGTGAACGCAAAGAGATAGCAGCCCACCATCTCTAAATCTTCTTTAGCATGCTAAAAGTAGCAGGAAAAAGCAAAAAATTTCAGAATTCCACTTTTACAAGCAGAGAAATGACTGTTTGTGCAATGACATTATTCATTGATTTTAGCCATTGAAAAACATCCTGTTACTCATATACCAGAAATGGTTGAAGGTATCGGCTGAACGCAAACAGATAGCAGCTCACCCTTTTTGAATCGTCTTTAGCATGCTACAAGTAGCAGGAAAAAGCAAAAAATTTTAGATTTCCACCTTTCAAAGCAGAGACATGACTGTTTTTGCAATGACATTATTCATTGATTTTAGCCATTGAAAAACATCCTGTTACTCATACACCAGAAGTGGTTGAAGGCATTGGCTTAACGTAAACAGACAGCAACTCACCCTCTTTGAATCTTCTTTAGCACGCTAAAAGGAGCAGAAAAAAGCTAAATAATATCAGAATTCCACCTTTTCAAGCAGAGAAATGACTGTTTGTGCAATGACATTATTCATTGATTTTAGCCATTGAAAAATGTTTTGTTACTCATATACCAGAAATGGTTGAACGTTTTGGCTGAACGCAAACATATATCAGCTCACCCTCATTGAATCTTCTTTATCATGCTAAAAGGAACAGGAAAAAGCAAAACATTTCAGAATTCCACCTTTCAAAGCAGAGAAATGACTTTTTGAGCAATGACATTATTAATTGATTTTAGCCTTTGAAAAACAACCTGTTACTCATATACCAGAAATGGTTGAAGGTATTGGCTGAACGCAAACAGGTAGCAGCTGAACGTCTTTAAATCTTCTTTAGCATACTAAAAGTAGCAGGAAAAAGCAAAAAATTTCAGATTTCCACCTTTCAAAGCAGAGAAATGACTGTTAGTGCAGTGACATTATTCATTGATTTTAGCCATTGAAAACCGTCCTGATACTCTTATACCAGAAATGGTTGAAGGTTTTGGCTGAACTCAAAGAGATAGCAGCCAACCATCTTTGAATCTTCTTAAGCATGCTAAAAGTAGGAGGAAAAAGCAAAAAATTTCAGAATTCCACCTTTCCAAGCAGAGAAATGACTTTTTGAGCAATGACATTATTCATTGATTTTAGCCATTGAAAAACATCCTGTTACTCATATACCAGAAATGGTTGAAGGTATCGGCTGAACGCAAACAGATAGCAGCTCACCCTCTTTGATTCTTCTTTAGCATGCTAAAAGGAGCAGGTAAAGGCAAAAAATTTCAGAATTCCACCTTTCCAAGCAGAGAAATGACTGTTTGTGCTATGACATTATTCATTGATTTTAGCCATTGAAAACCGTCCTGTTACTCTTAAACCCGAAACGGTTGAAGATATTGGGTGAACGCAAAGAGATAGCATCCCACCATCTCTGAATCTTCTTTAGCATGCTAAAAGGAGCAGGAAAAAGCAAAAAATTTCAGAATTCCACTTTTACAAGCAGAGAAATGACTGTTTGTGCAATGACATTATTCATTGATTTTAGCCATTGAAAAACATCCTGTTACTCATATATCAGAAATGGTTGAAGGTATCGGCTGAACGCAAACAGATAGCAGCTCACCCTTTTTGAATCTTCTTTAGCATGCTACAAGTAGCAGGAAAAAGCAAAAAATTTTAGATTTCCCCCTTTCAAAGCAGAGAAATGACTGTTTTTGCAATGACATTATTCATTGATTTTAGCCATTGAAAAACATTATGTTACTCATACACCAGAAGTGGTTGAAGGCATTGGCTTAACGTAAACAGACAGCAACTCACCCTCTTTGAATCTTCTTTAGCACGCTAAAAGGAGCAGAAAAAAGCAAAATAATTTCAGAATTCCACCATTTCAAGCAGAGAAATGACTGTTTGTGCAATGACATTATTCATTGATTTTAGCCATTGAAAAATGTTTTGTTACTCATATACCAGAAATGGTTGAAGGTATTGGCTGAACGCAAACATATAGCAGCTCACCCTCATTGAATCTTCTTTATCATGCTAAAAGGAACAGGAAAAAGCAAAACATTTCAGAATTCCACCTCTCCGAGCAGAGAAATGACTCTTTCTATAATGAAATTATTCTTTGATTTTAGCCATTGAAAACCATACTGTTATTCATATACCAGAAATGGTTGAAGATATTGGCTGAACACAAACAGATAGCAGCTCACCCTCTTTGAATCTTCTTTAGCATGCTAAAAGTAGCAGGAAAAAGCAAAAAATTTCAGAAATCCACCTTTCAAAGCAGAGAAATGACTTTTTGAGCAATGACATTATTAATTGATTTTAGCCATTGAAAAACATCCTGTTACTCATATACCAGGAATGGTTGAAGGTATCGGCTGAACACAAACAGATAGCAGCTCACCCTCTTTGATTCTTCTTTAGCATGCTAAAAGGAGTAGGTAAAAGCAAAAAATTTCAGAATTCCACCTTTCCAAGCAGAGAAATGACTGTTTGCGCAATGACATCATTCATTGATTTTAGCCATTGAAAACCGTCCTGTTACTCTTATACCCGAAATGGTTGAAGGTATTGGGTGAACGCAAAGAGATAGCAGCCCACCATCTCTAAATCTTCTTTAGCATGCTAAAAGTAGCAGGAAAAAGCAAAAAATTTCAGAATTCCACTTTTACAAGCAGAGAAATGACTGTTTGTGCAATGACATTATTCATTGATTTTAGCCATTGAAAAACATCCTGTTACTCATATACCAGAAATGGTTGAAGGTATCGGCTGAACGCAAACAGATAGCAGCTCACCCTTTTTGAATCGTCTTTAGCATGCTACAAGTAGCAGGAAAAAGCAAAAAATTTTAGATTTCCACCTTTCAAAGCAGAGACATGACTGTTTTTGCAATGACATTATTCATTGATTTTAGCCATTGAAAAACATCCTGTTACTCATTCACCAGAAGTGGTTGAAGGCATTGGCTTAACGTAAACAGACAGCAACTCACCCTCTTTGAATCTTCTTTAGCACGCTAAAAGGAGCAGAAAAAAGCTAAATAATTTCAGAATTCCACCTTTTCAAGCAGAGAAATGACTGTTTGTGCAATGACATTATTCATTGATTTTAGCCATTGAAAAACGTTTTGTTACTCATATACCAGAAATGGTTGAACGTTTTGGCTGAACGCAAACATATATCAGCTCACCCTCATTGAATCTTCTTTATCATGCTAAAAGGAACAGGAAAAAGCAAAACATTTCAGAATTCCACCTCTCCGAGCAGAGAAATGACTCTTTCTATAATGACATTATTCATTGATTTTAGCCATTGAACACCATCCTGTTACTCATATACCAGAAATGGTTGAAGATATTGGCTGAACGCAAACATATAGCAGCTCACCCTCATTGAATCTTCTTTAGCATGCTAAAAGGAGCAGGAAAAAACAAAAAACTTCAGAATTCCACCTTTATAAGCAGAGAAATGACTGTTTGTGCAAAGACATTATTCTTTGATTTTAGCCATTGAAAACCATACTGTTACTCATTTACCAGAAATGGTTGAAGGTATTGGCTGAACACAAACAGATAGCAGCTCACCCTCTTTGAATCTTCTTTAGCATGCTAAAAGTAGCAGGAAAAAGCAAAACATTTCAGAATTCCACCTTTCAAAGCAGAGAAATGACTTTTTGAGCATTGACATTATTAATTGATTTTAGCCTTTGAAAAACAACCTGTTACTCATATACCAGAAATGGTTGAAGGTATTGGCTGAGCGCAAACAGGTAGCAGCTGAACGTCTTTGAATCTTCTTTAGCATACTAAAAGTAGCAGGAAAAAGCAAAAAATTTCAGATTTCCACCTTTCAAAGCAGAGAAATGACTGTTAGTGCAGTGACATTATTCATTGATTTTAGCCATTGAAAACCGTCCTGATACTCTTATACCAGAAATGGTTGAAGGTTTTGGCTGAACGCAAAGAGATAGCAGCCAACCATCTTTGAATCTTCTTTAGCATGCTAAAAGGAGCAGGAAAAAGGAAAAAAATTCAGAATTCCACCTTTATAAGCAGAGAAATGACTGTGCAATGACATTATTCATTGATTTTAGCCATTGAAAACCATCCTGTTACTCATATACCAGAAATCGTTGAAGGTATTGGCTGAACGCAAACATATAGCAGCTCACCCTCTTTGAATCTTCTTTAGCATGCTAAAAGGAGCATTTAAAAGCAAAAAATTTCAGAATTCCACCATTCCAAGCAGAGAAATGACTGTTTGTGCAATGACATTATTCATTGATTTTAGCCATTGAAAACCGTCCTGTCACTCATATACCAGAAATGGTTGAAGGTACTGGCTGAAAGTAAACAGATAGCAGCTCACCCTCTTTGTATCTTCTTTAGCATGCTAAAAGAAGCAGGAAAAAGCAAACAATTTCAGATTTCCACCTTTCAAAACAGAGAAATGACTGTTTGTGCAATGACATTATTCATTGATTTTAGCCGTTGAAAAACATCCTGTTACTCATACACCAGAAATGGTTGAAGGCATTGGCTGAACGTAAACAGACAGCAACTCTCCCTCTTTGAATCTTCTTTAGCACGCTAAAAGGAGCAGGAAAATGCAAAATAATTTCACATTTCCACCTTTATAAGCAGAGAAATTACTGTTTGTGCTATGACATTATTCATTGATTTTAGCCTTTGAAAACCATCCTGTTACTCATATACCATAAATGGTTGAAGGTATTGGCTGCACGCATACAGATAGCAGCTCACCATCTTTGAATCTTCTTTAGCATGTTAAAAGTAGCAGGAAAAATCAAAAAATTTCAGAATTCCACCTTTCAAAGCAGAGAAATGACTTTTTGAGCAATGACATTATTCATTGATTTTAGCCATTGAAAAGCAACCTGTTACTCATATAGCAGAAATGGTTGAAGGCATTGGCTGAACACAAACAGATAGCAGCTCACCATCTTTGAATCTTTTTTAGCATGCTAAAATGAGCAGGAAAAAACAAAAAATTTCAGAATTCCACCTTTATAAGCAGAGAAATGACTGTGCAATGACATTATTCATTGATTTTAGCCATTGAAACCCATCCTGTTACTCATATACCAGAAATGGTTGAAGGTATTGGCTGAACGCAAACAGACAGCAGCTCACTCTCTTTGAATGTTCTTTAGCACGCTAAAAGGAGCAAGAAAAAGCAAAATAATTTAATAATTCCACCATTCAGAGCAGCGAAATGACTGTTCATGCAATGACATTATTCATTGATTTTAGCCATTGAAAACCATCCTGTTACTCATATACCAGAAATCGTTGAAGGTATTGGCTGAACGCAAACATGTAGCAGCTCACCCTCTTTGAATCTTCTTTAGCATGCTAAAAGGAGCAGGTAAAAGCAAAAAATTTCAGAATTCCACCATTCCAAGCAGAGAAATGACTGTTTGTGCAATGACATTATTCATTGATTTTAGCCATTGAAAACCGTCCTGTCATTCACATACCAGAAATGGTTGAAGGTATTGGCTGAACGCAAACAGGTAGCAGCTCAACGTCTTTGAATCTTCTTTATCATATTAAAAGTAGCAGGAAAAAGCAAAAAATTTCAGATTTCCACCTTTCAAAGCAGAGAAATGACTGTTAGTGCAGTGACATTATTCATTGATTTTAGCCATTGAAAAACGTCCTGTTACTCATATACCAGAAACGGTTGAAGGCATTGGCTGAACGCAAACAGACAGCAGCTCACCCTCTTTGAATGTTCTTTAGCACGCTAAAAGGAGCAAGAAAAAGCAAAATAATTTCAGAATTCCACCATTCAGAGCAGCGAAATGACTGTTCATGCAATGACATTATTCATTGATTTTAGCCATTGAAAAACATCCTGCTACTCATACACCAGAAATGGTTGAAGGCATTGTCTGAATGTAAACAGACAGCAACTCACCCTCTTTGAATCTACTTTAGCACGCTAAAAGGAGCAGGAAACAACTAAATAATTTCAGAATTCCACCTTTCCAAGCAGAGAAATTACTGTTTGTGCAATGACATAATTCATTGATTTTAGCCATTGAAAAATGTTCTGTTGCTCATATACCAGAAATGGTTGAAGGTACTGGCTGAAAGTAAACAGATAGCAGCTCAACCTCTTTGAATCTTCTTTAGCATGCTAAAAGAAGCAGGAAAAAGCAAACAATTTCAGATTTCCACCTTTCAAAGCAGAGAAATGACTGTTTGTGCAAGGACATTATTCATTGATTTTAGCCGTTGAAAAACATCCTGTTACTCATACACCAGAAATGGTTGAAGGCATTGGCTGAACGTAAACAGACAGCAACTCTCCCTCTTTGAATCTTCTTTAGCACGCTAAAAGGAGCTGGAAAATGCAAAATAATTTCACATTTCACCTTTATACGCAGAGAAATTACTGTTTGTGCTATGACATTATTCATTGATTTTAGCCATTGAAAATCATCCTGTTACTCATATACCATAAATGGTTGAAGGTATTGGCTGCACGCATACAGATAGTATCTCACCATCTTTAAATCTTCTTTAGCATGTTAAAAGTAGCAGGAAAAATCAAAAAATTTCAGAATTCCACCTTTCAAAGCAGAGAAATGACTTTTTGAGCAATGACATTATTCATTGATTTTAGCCATTGAAAAGCAACCTGTTACTCATATAGCAGAAATGGTTGAAGGTATTGGCTGAACACAAACAGATAGCAGCTCACCATCTTTGAATCTTTTTTAGCATGCTAAAATGAGCAGGAAAAAACAAAAAATTTCAGAATTCCACCTTTATAAGCAGAGAAATGACTGTGCAATGACATTATTCATTGATTTTAGCCATTGAAAACCATCCTGTTACTCATATAGCAGAAATGGTTGAAGGTATTGGCTGAACACAAACAGATAGCAGCTCACCCTCTTTGAATCTTCTTTAGCATGCTAAAAGTAGAAGGAAAAAGCAAAAAATTTCAGAATTCCAACTTTCAAAGCAGAGAAATGACTTTTTGAGCAATGACATTATTCATTGATTTTAGCCATTGAAAACCGTCCTTTTTCTCTTATACCAGAAATGGTTGAAGGTTTTGGCTGAACGCAAACAGATAGCAGCTCACCCTCTTTGAATCTTCTTTAGCATGCTAAAAGGAGCCGGTAAAAGAAAAAAAATTCAGAATTCCACCATTCCAAGCAGAGAAATGACTGTTTGTGCAATGACATTATTCATTGATTTTAGCCATTGAAATCCGTCCTGTCACTCATATACCAGAAATGGTTGAAAGCATTGGCTGAACGCAAACAGGTAGCAGCTCACCCTCTTTGAATCTTCTTTAGCATACTAAAAGTAGGCGGAAAAGGCAAAAAATTTCAGATTTCCACCTTTCAAAGCAGAGAAATGACTGTTTGTGCAATGACATTATTCATTGATTTTAGCCATTGAAAAACGTCCTGTTACTCATATACCAGAAATGGTTGAAGGTATTGGCTGAACGCAAACAGGTAGCAGCTCAACGTCTTTGAATCTTCTTTAGCATACTAAAAGTAGCAGGAAAAAGCAAAAAATTTCAAGTTTCCACCTTTCAAAGCAGAGAAATGACTGTTAGTGCAGTGACATTATTCATTGATTTTAGCCATTGAAAAATGTCCTGTTACTCATACACCAGAAATGGTTGAAGGCATTGTCTGAATGTAAACAGACAGCAACTCACCCTCTATGAATCTTCTTTAGCACGCTAAAAGGAGCAGGAAAAAACTAAATAATTTCAGAATTCCACCTTTCAAAGCAGAGAAATGACTGTTTGTGCAATGACATAATTCATTGATTTTAGCCATTGAAAAATGTTCTGTTACTCATATACCAGAAATGGTTGAAGGTACTGGCTGAAAGTAAACAGATAGCAGCTCACCCTCTTTGAATCTTCTTTAGCATGCTAAAAGAAGCAGGAAAAAGCAAACAATTTCAGATTTCCACCTTTCAAAGCAGAGAAATAACTGTTTGTGTAATGACATTATTCATTGATTTTAGCCGTAGAAGAACATCCTGTTACTCAAACACCAGAAATGGTTGAAGGCATTGGCTGAACGTAAACAGTCAGCAACTCTCCCTCTGAATCTTCTTTGGCACGCTAAAAGGAGCTGGAAAATGCAAAATAATTTCACATTTCCACCTTTATAAGCAGAGAAATTACTGTTTGTGCTATGACATTATTCATTGATTTTAGCCATTGAAAACCATCCTGTTACTCATATACCATAAATGGTTGAAGGTATTGGCTGCACGCATACAAATAGTAGCTCACCATCTTTGAATCTTCTTTAGCATGTTAAAAGTAGCAGGAAAAATCAAAAAATTTCAGAATTCCACCTTTCAAAGCAGAGAAATGACTTTTTGAGCAATGACATTATTCATTGATTTTAGCCATTGAAAAGCAACCTGTTACTCATATACCAGAAATGGTTGAAGGTATTGGCTGAACGCAAAGAGATAGCAGCCCACCATCTTTGAATCTTCTTTAGCATGCTAAAAGGAGAAGAAAAAAAATTAAAAAATTCAGAATTCCACCTTAATAAGCAGAGAAATGACTGTTTGTGCAATGACATTATTCATTGATTTTAGCCATTGAAAACCATCCTGTTACTCATATACCAGAAATGGTTGAAGGTATTGGCTGAACGCAAAGAGACAGCAGCTCATCCTCTTTGAATGTTCTTTAGCACGCTAAAATGAGCAAAAAAAGCTAAATAATTTCAGAATTCCACCATTCAAAGCAGCGAAATGACTGTTTGTCCAATGACATTATTCATTGATTTTAACCATTGAAAAACATTTTGTTACTCATACACCAGAAATGGTTGAAGGTATTGACTGAACGCAAACAGATAGCAGCTCACCCTCTTTGAATCTTCTTTAGCATGCTAAAAGGAGCAGGAGAAAGCAAAACATTTCAGAATTCCACCTTTCCAAGCAGAGAAATGACTGTTTGTCCAATGACATTATTCATTCATTTTAGCCATTGAAAACCGTCCTGTTACTCATATTCCAGAAATTGATGAAGGTATTGGCTGAAAGCAAACAGATAGCAGCTCAAACTCTTTGAATCTTTTTTAGCATGCTAAAATGAGCAGGAAAAAACAAAAAATTTCAGAATTCCACCTTTATAAGCAGAGAAATGACTGTGCAATGACATTATTCATTGATTTTAGCCATTGAAAACCATCCTGTTACTCATATAGCAGAAATGGTTGAAGGTATTGGCTGAACACAAACAGATAGCAGCTCACCCTCTTTGAATCTTCTTTAGCATGCTAAAAGTAGAAGGAAAAAGCAAAAAATTT
This sequence comes from Phyllobates terribilis, assembly GCF_046119375.1. Taxonomy (NCBI): domain Eukaryota; kingdom Metazoa; phylum Chordata; class Amphibia; order Anura; family Dendrobatidae; genus Phyllobates; species Phyllobates terribilis. The sequence goes on along the minus strand of NW_027362771.1, from coordinate 3,968,467 downwards.
CAGAATTCCACCTTTCAAAGCAGAGAAATGACTTTTTGAGCAATGACATTATTCATTGATTTTAGCCATTGAAAACCGTCCTTTTTCTCTTATACCAGAAATCGTTGAAGGTTTTGGCTGAACGCAAACATATAGCAGCTCACCCTCTTTGAATCTTCTTTAGCATGCTAAAAGGAGCAGGTAAAAGAAAAAAAATTCAGAATTCCACCATTCCAAGCAGGGAAATGACTGTTTGTGCAATGACATTATTCGTTGATTTTAGCCATTGAAAACCGTCCTGTCACACATATACCAGAAATGGTTGAAAGCATTGGCTGAACGCAAACAGGTAGCAGCTCACCCTCTTTGAATCTTCTTTAGCATAAAAAAAGTAGGCGGAAAAGGCAAAAAATTTCAGATTTCCACCTTTCAAAGCAGAGAAATGACTGTTTGTGCAATGACATTATTCATTGATTTTAGCCATTGAAAAACGTCCTGTTACTCATATACCAGAAATGGTTGAAGGTATTGGCGGAACGCAAAGAGACAGCAGCTCATCCTCTTTGAATGTTCTTTAGCACGCTAAAATGAGCAAGAAAAAGCAAAATAATTTCAGAATTCCACCATTCAAAGCAGAGAAATGACTGTTTGTGCAATGACATTATTCATTGATTTTAGACATTGAAAACCGTCCTGTTACTCATATACCAGAAATGGTTGAAGATATTGGCTGAATGCAAACAGATAGCAGCTCACCCTCTTTGAATCTTTTTTAGCATGCTAAAAGGAGCAGGAAAAAGCAAAACATTTCAAAATTCCACCTTGCCAAGCAGAGAAATGACTGTTTGTCCAATGACATTATTCATTCATTTTAGCCATTGAAAACCGTCCTGTTACTCATATTCCAGAAATTGATGAAGGTATTGGCTGAAAGCAAACAGATAGCAGCTCAAACTCTTTGAATCTTTATTAGCATGCTAAAATGAGCAGGAAAAAACAAAAAATTTCAGAATTCCACCTTTATAAGCAGAGAAATGACTGTGCAATGACATTATTCATTGATTTTAGCCATTGAAAACCATCCTGTTACTCATATAGCAGAAATGGTTGAAGGTATTGGCTGAACACAAACAGATAGCAGCTCACCCTCTTTGAATCTTCTTTAGCATGCTAAAAGTAGAAGGAAAAAGCAAAAAATTTCAGAATTCCACCTTTCAAAGCAGAGAAATGACTTTTTGAGCAATGACATTATTCATTGATTTTAGCCATTGAAAACCGTCCTTTTTCTCTTATACCAGAAATCGTTGAAGGTTTTGGCTGAACGCAAACATATAGCAGCTCACCCTCTTTGAATCTTCTTTAGCATTGTAAAAGGAGCAGGTAAAAGAAAAAAAATTCAGAATTCCACCATTCCAAGCAGGGAAATGACTGTTTGTGCAATGACATTATTCATTGATTTTAGCCATTGAAAACCGTCCTGTCACACATATACCAGAAATGGTTGAAAGCATTGGCTGAACGCAAACAGGTAGCAGCTCACCCTCTTTGAATCTTCTTTAGCATACTAAAAGTAGGCGGAAAAGGCAAAAAATTTCAGATTTCCACCTTTCAAAGCAGAGAAATGACTGTTTGTGCAATGACATTATTCATTGATTTTAGCCATTGAAAAACGTCCTGTTACTCATATACCAGAAATGGTTGAAGGTATTGGCGGAACGCAAAGAGACAGCAGCTCATCCTCTTTGAATGTTCTTTAGCACGCTAAAATGAGCAAGAAAAAGCAAATAATTTCAGAATTCCACCATTCAAAGCAGAGAAATGACTGTTTGTGCAATGACATTATTCATTGATTTTAGACATTGAAAACCGTCCTGTTACTCATATACCAGAAATGGTTGAAGATATTGGCTGAATGCAAACAGATAGCAGCTCACCCTCTTTGAATCTTTTTTAGCATGCTAAAAGGAGCAGGAAAAAGCAAAACATTTCAAAATTCCACCTTTCCAAGCAGAGAATAGACTGTTTGTGCAAAGAGAATATTCATTCATTTTAGCAATTGAAAACCGTCCTGTTACTCATATACAAGAAATGGATGAAGGTATTCGCTGAACGCAACCAGACAGCTCACACTCTTTGAATCTTCTTTAGCATGCTTAAAGGAGAAGGAAAAAACAAAAAATTTCAGAATTCCACGTTTCCAAGCAGAGAAATGACTATTTCTGCAATGACATTTTTCATTGATTTCAGGGATTGAAATCCATCCTATTACTCATATACCAGAAATGGTTGAAGGTGTTGGCTGAACGCAAACAGATAGCAGGTCACCCTCGTTGAATCTTCTTTAGCATGCTTAAAAGAGAAGGAAAAAACAAAAAATTTCAGAATTCCATCTTTATAAGAAGAGAAATGACTGTTTGTGCAATGACATTATTCATGATAATAGCCATTGAAAACCATCCTGTTACTCATATAACAGAAATCGCTGAAGGTATTGGCTGAACGCAAACAGATAGCAGATCACCCTCTTTGAATCTTCTTTAGCATGCTAAAAGTAGCAGGAAAAAGCAAAAAATTTCAGAATTCCACCTTTCAAAGCAGAGAAATGACTTTTTGAGCAAAGATATTATTCATTGATTTTAGCCATTGAAAACCATCCTGTTACTCATATACAAGAAATGGTTGAAGGTATCGGCTGAACGCAAACAGATAGCAGCTCAACCTCTTTGAATCTTTTTTAGCATACTAAAAGGAGCAGGTAAAAGCAAAAAAATTCAGAATTCCACCATTTCAAGCAGAGAAATGACTGTTTGTGCAATGACATTATTCTTTGATTTTAGCCATTGAAAACCGTCCTGTCACTCATATACCAGAAATGGTTGAAGGTATTGGCTGAACGCAAACAGACAGAAACTCACCCTCTTTGAATCTTATTTAGCACGCTAAAAGGAGCAAGAAAAAGCAAAATAATTTCAGAATTCCACCATTCAAACAGAGAAATGACTGTTCGTGCTATGACATTATTTATTAATTTTAGCCATTGAAAACCATATACCAGAAATGGTTGAAAGAGTTGGCTGAACATAAACAGATAGCAGTTCACCCTCTTTGAATATTCTTTAGCATGCTTAAAGGAGACGGAAAAAGCACAAAATTTCAGAATTCCACCTTTCCAAGCAGAGAAATTACTGTTTGTGTAATGACATTATTCATTCAATTTAGCTATTGAATACCATCATTTTTCGCATATACCCGAAATTTTTTTAAGGTATTTGGCTGAATTCCAACAGATAGCAGCTCACACTCTTTGAATGTTCTATAGCATGCTAAAAGGAGCAGCAAAAAGCAAAAGAATTCAGAATTCCACCTTTCCAAGCAGAAAAATGACTGTTTGTGCAATGACATTATTCATTGATTTTAGACATTGAAAACCGTCCAGTTACTCATATTCCAGAAATGGTTGAAGATATTGGCTGAATGCAAACAGATAGCAGCTCACTGTCTTTGAATCTTCTTTAGCATGCTAAAAGGAGCAGGAAAAAGCAAAACATTTCAAAATTCCACTTTTCCAAGCAGAGAATAGACTGTTTGTGCAAAGAAAATATTCATTCATTTTAGCCATTGAAAAAGTCCTGTTACTCATATACAAGAAATGGATGAAGGTATTATCTGAACGCAACCAGACAGCTCACACTCTTTGAATATTCTTTAGCATGCTTAAAGGAGAAGGAAAAAACAAAAAAATTTCAGAATTGCACCTTTCCAAGCAGAGAAAAGACTATTTGTGCAATGACATTATTCATTGATTTTAGCCATTGAAAAACGTTCTGTTACTCATAAACCAGAAATGGTTGAAGCTATTGGCTGAACGCAAACATATAGCAGCTCACCCTCTTTGAATCTTCTTTAGCATGCTAAAAGGAGCAGGAAAAAGCAAAAAATTTTAGAATTCCACCTTTCCAAGCAGAAAAAAGACTGTTTGTGCAATGACATTATTCATTGATTTTAGACATTGAAAACCGTCCTGTTACTCATATACCAGAAATAGTTGAAGATATTGGCTGAATGCAAACAGAGAGCAGCTCACTCTCTTTGAATCTTCTTTAGCATTCTAAAAGGAGCAGGAAAAAGCAAAATATTTCAGAATTCCACCTTTCAAAGCAGAGAATTGACTTTTTGAGCAATGACATTATTCATTGATTTTAGCCATTGAAAAACATCCTGTTACTCTTATACCAGAAATGGTTGAAGGTATCGGCTGAACGCAAACAGATAGCAGCTCACCCTCTTTGAATCTTCTTTAGCATGCTAAAAGAAGCAGGAAAAAGCAAAAAATTTCAGATTTCCACCTTTCAAAGCAGAGAAATGACTGTTTGTGCAATGACATCATTCATTGATTTTAGCCATTGAAAAACATCCTGTTACTCATACACCAGAAATGGTTGAATGCATTGGCTGAACGTAAACAGACAGCAACTCTCCCTTTTTGAATCTTCTTTAGCACGCTAAAAGGAGCAGGAAAAAGCAAAAAATTTCAGATTTCCACCTTTCCAAGCAGAGAAATTACTGTTTGTGCAATGACATTATTCATTGATATTAGCCATTGAAAAATGTTCTGTTACTCATATACCAGAAATGGTTGAAGGTATTGGCTGAACGCAAACAGATAGCAGCTCACCCTATTTGAATATTCTTCAGCATGCTAAAAGGAGTAGGAAAAAGCAAAAAAATTCAGAATTCCACCTTTCCAAGCAGGGAAATGACTGTTTGTGCAATGACATTAATCATTGATTTTAGACATTGAAAACCGTCCTGTTACTCATATACAAGAAATGGTTGAAGGTATTGGCTGAACACAAACAGATAGCAGATCAAACTGTTTGAATCTTCTTTAGCATGCTAAAAGGAGCAGGAAAAAACAAAAAATTTCAGAGTACCACCTTTATAAGCAGAGAAATGATTGTTTGTGCAATGACATTATTCATTGATTTTACCATTGAAAACCATCCTGTTACTCATATACCAGAAATGGTTGAAGGTATTGGCTGAACGCAAACAGATAGCAGCTCACCCTCTTTGAATCTTCTTTAGCTTACTAAAAGTAGCAGGAAAAAGCAAAAAATTTCAGATTTCCACCTTTCAAAGCAGAGAAATGAGTGTTTGTGCAATGACATTATTCATTGATTTTATCCATTGAAAAACATCATGTTACTCATATACCAGAAATGGTTGAAGGTATTGGCTGAACGCAAACAGACAGAAACTCACCCTCTTTGAATCTTCTTTAGCACGGTAAAAGGAGCAAGAAAAAGCAAAATTATTTCAGAATTCCACCAGTCAAACAAAGAAATGACTGTTCTTGCAATGACATTATTCATTGATTTTAGCCATTGAAAACCATCCTGTCACTCATATAGCAGAAATGGTTGAAGGTATTTTCTGAACGCAAACAGATAGCAGCTCACCCTCTTTGAATCTTCTTTAGAATGCTAAAAGTAGCAGGAAAAAGCAAAAAATTTCAGAATTCCACCTTTCCAAGCAGAAAAATGACTGTTTGTGCAATGACAATATTCATTGATTTTAGACATTGAAAAACATCCTGTTACTCATATACCAGAAATGGTTGAAGATATTGGCTGAATGCAAACAGATAGCAGCTCACCCTCTTTGAATCTTCTTTAGCATGTTAAAAGGAGCAGGAAAAAGCAAAACATTTCAAAATTCCCCCTTTCCAAGCAGAGAATAGACTGTGCAAAGAAAATATTCATTCATTTTAGCCATTGAAAACCGTCCTGTTACTCATATACAAGAAATGGATGAAGGTATTCGCTGAACGCTACCAGACAGCTCACACTCTTTGAATCTTCTTTAGCTTGCTTAAAGGAGAAGAAAAAAACAAAAAAATTCAGAATTCCACCTTTCCAAACAGAGAAATGACTATTTGTGCAATGACATTATTCATTGATTTTAGCCATTCAAAACCATCCTATTACTCATATACCAGAAATGGTTGAAGGTATTGGCTGAACGCAAACAGATAGCAGCTCACCCTCTTTGAATCTTCTTTAGCATGCAAAAAGTAGCAGGAAAAACCAAAAAATTTCAGATTTTCACCTTTCAAAGCAGAGAAATGACGGTTTGTGCAATGACATTATTCATTGATTTTAGCCATTGAAAACCATCCTGTTAATCATATACCAGAAATGGTTGAATGTATTCGCTGAACGCAAACAGATAGAAGCTCACCCTCTTTGAATCTTCTTTAGCATGCTAAAAGGAGCAGGTAAAAGCAAAAAAATTTCAGAATTCCACCATTCCAAGCAGAGAAATGACTTTTTGTGCAATGACATTATTCATTGATTTTAGCCATTGAAAGCGGTCCTGTTACTCTTATACCAGAAGTGGTTGTAGGTATTGGCTGAACGCAAACAGATAGCAGTCCACCATCTTTGAATCTTCTTTAGCATGCTAAAAGTAGCAGGAAAAATAAAAAAATTTCAGAATTCCACCTTTCAAAGCAGAGAAATGACTTTTTGAGCAATGATATTATTCATTGATTTTAGCCATTGAAAAGCATCCTGTTACTCATATACCAGAAATGGTTGAAGGTATCGGCTGAACGCAAACAGATAGCAGCTCAACCTCTTTGAATCTTCTTTAGCATGCTAAAAGGAGCAGGAAAATGCAAAATAATTTCAGAATTCCACCTTTCCAAGCAGAGAAATTACTGTTTGTGCAATGACATTATTCTTTGATTTTAGCCATTGAAAACCGTCCTGTCACTCATATACCAGAATTGGTTGAAGGTATTGGCTGAACGCAAACAGATAGCAGCTCACTCTCTTTGAATCTTCTTTAGAATACTAAAAGTAGCAGGAAAAATCAAAAAATTTCAGATTTCCACCTTTCAAAGCAGAGAAATTACTGTTTGTGCAATGACATTATTCATTGATTTTAACCATTGAAAAACATCCTGTTACTCATATCCCAGAAATGGTTGAAATTATTGGCTGAACGCAAACAGATAGCAGTTCACCCTCTTTGAATCTACTTTAGCATACTAAAAGTAGCAGGAAAAAGCAAAAAATTTCAGATTTCCACCTTTCAAAGCAGAGAAATGACGGTGTGTGCAATGACATTATTTATTGATTTTAGCCATTGAAAAACATCCTGTTACTCATACACCAGAAATGGTTGAATGCATTGGTTGAACTTAAACAGACAGCAACTCTCCCTCTTTGAATCTTCTTTAGCACGCTAAAAGGAGCAAGAAAAAGCAAAATAATTTCAGAATTCCACCATTCAAACAGAGAAATGACTGTTCGTGCAATGACATTATTCATTGATTTTAGCCATTGAAAACCGTCCTGTCACTCATATACCAGAAATGGTTGAAGGTATTGCCTGAGCAAAAACAGATAGCAGCTCACCCTCTTTCAATCTTTAGAATGCTAAAAGAAGCAGGAAAAAGCAAAAAATTTCAGGTTTCCACCTTTCCAAGCAGAGAAATTATTGTTTGTGCAATGACCTTATTCATTGATTTTAGCCATTGAAAAATGTCCTGTTGCTCATATACCAGAACTGGTTGAAGGAATTGGCTGAACATAAACAGATAGAAGTTCACCCTCTTTGAATCTTCTTTAGCATGCTTAAAGGAGACGCGAAAAGCACAAAATTTCAGAATTCCACCTTTCCAAGAAGAAAAATGACTGTTTGTGTAATGACATTATTCATTCAATTTAGCCATTGAATACCGTCATTTTTCTCATATACCCGAAATAGTTTTAAGGTATTTGGCTGAATTCCAACAGATAGCAGCTCACCCTCTTTGAATCTTCTATAGCATTCTAAAAGGAGCAGGAAAAAGCAAAAAATTTCAGAATTCCACCTTTCCAAGCAGAAAAATGACTGTTTGTGCAATGACATTATTCATTGATTTTAGACATTGAAAACCATCCTGTTACTCATATACCAGAAATGGTTGAAGGTATTGGCTGAATGCAAACAGATAGCAGCTCACCCTCTTTGAATCTTCTTTAGCATGCTAAAAGGAGCAGGAAAAAGCAAAACATTTCAAAATTCCACCTTTACAAGCAGAGAATAGACTGTTTGTGCAAAGAAAATATTCATTCATTTTAGCCATTGAAAACCATCCTGTTACTCATATACAAGAAATGGATGAAGGTATTCGCTGAACGCTACCAGACAGCTCACACTCTTTCAATCTTCTTTAGCATGCTTAAAGGAGAAGGAAAAAACAAATAAATTTAGAATTCCACCTTTCCAAGCAGAGAAATGACTATTTGTGCAATGACATTATTCATTGATTTTAGCCATTCAAAACCATCCTATTACTCATATACCAGAAATGGTTGAAGGTATTGGCTGAACGCAAACAGATAGCAGCTCACCCTCTTTGAATCTTCTTTAGCATGCTAAAAGTATCAGGAAAAAACAAAAAAATTCAGATTTCCACCTTTCAAAGCAGAGAAATGACGGTTTGTTCAATGACATTATTCATTGATTTTAGCCATTGAAAACCATCCTGATAATCATATACCAGAAATGGTTGAATGTATTTGCTGAACGCAAACAGATAGAATCTCACCCTCTTTGAATCTTCTTAAGCATGCTAAAAGGAGCAGGTAAAAGCAAAAAATTTCAGAATTCCACCATTCCAAACAGAGAAATGACTGTTTGTGCAATGACATTATTCATTGATTTTAGTCATTGAAAGCCGTCCTGTTACTCTTATACCAGAAATGGTTGTAGGTATCGGCTGAAAGCAAACAGACAGCAACTCACACTCTTTGAATCTTCTTTAGCACGCTAAAAGGAGCAAGAAAAAGCAAAATACTTTCAGAATTCCACCATTCAAACAGAGAAATGACTGTTCGTGCAATGACATTATTCATTGATTTTAGCCATTGAAAACCGTCCTGTCACTCATATACCCTAAATGGTTGAAGGTATTGGCTGAACGCAAACAGATAGCAGCTCACCCTCTTTGAATCTTCTTTAGCATACTAAAAGTAGCAGGAAAAAGCAAAAAATTTCATATTTCCACCTTTCAAAGCAGAGAAATTACGGTGTGTGCAATGACATTGTTTATTGATTTTAGCCATTGAAAAACATCCTGTTACTCATACACCAGAAATGGTTGAATGCATTGGCTGAACTTAAACAGACAGCAACTCTCCCTATTTGAATGTTCTTTAGCACGCTAAAAGGAGCTGGAAAATGCAAAATAATTTCAGAATTCCACCTTTCCAAGCAGAGAAATTACTGTTTGGCAATGACATTATTCATTGATATTAGCCATTGAAAACCATCCTGTTACTCATATACCAGAAATGGTTGAAGGTATTGGCTGAACGCAAACAGAGAGGAGCTCACCCTCTTTGAATCTTCTTTAGCATGCTAAAAGTAGCAGGAAAAAGCAAAAAAAATCAGAATTCCACCTTTCAAAGCAGACAAATGACTTTTTGAGCAATGATATTATTCATTGATTTTAGCCATTGAAAAGCATCCTGTTACTCATATACCAGAAATGGTTGAAGGTATAGGCTGAACTCAAACAGATAGCAGCTCAACCTCTTTGAATCTTCTTTAGCATGCTAAAAGGAGCAAGAAAAAGCAAAATAATTTCAGAATTCCACCATTCAAACAGAGAAATGACTGTTCGTGCAATGACATTATTCATTGATTTTAGCCATTGAAAACCATCCTGTCAGTCGTATACCAGAAATGGTTGAAGGTACTGCCTGAACACAAACAGATAGCAGCTCACCTTCTTTGAATCTTCTATAGCATGCTAAAAGGAGCAGGAAAAAGCAAAAAATTTCAGAATTCCACCTTTCCAAGCAGAAAAATTACTGTTTGTGCAATGACATTATTCATTGATTTAAGACATTGAAAACCATCCTGTTACTCATATACCAGAAATGGTTGATGGTATCGGCTGAACGCAAACACATTGCAGCTCACCCTCTTTGAATCTTCTTTAACATGCTAAAAGGAGCAGGATAAAGCAAAAAAATTTCAGAATTCCACTTTTACAAGCAGAGAAATGACTGTTTGTGCAATGACATTATTCATTGATTTTAGCCATTGAAAAACATTCTGTTATTCATACACCAGAAATGGTTGAAGGTATCGGCTGAACGCAAACAGACAGCAACTCACACTCTTTGAATCTTCTTTAGCACGCTAAAAGGAGCAGGAAAAAACAAAATAATTTCAGAATTCCACCTTTCCAAGCAGAGAAATGATTGTGCAATGACATTATTCATTGATTTTAGCCTTTGAAAACCATCCTGTTACTCATATACCAGAAATGGTTGAAGGTATTGACTGAACGCAAAGAGATAGCAGCCCATCATCTTTGAATCTTCTTTCTCATGCTAAAAGGAACAGGAAAACGCCAAAAAGTTCAGAATTCCGCCTTTCCAAGCAGAGAAATGACTGTTAGTGCAATGACCTTATTCATTGATTTTAGCCATTGAAAAACGTCCTGTTACTCATATACCAGAAATGGTTGAAGGTATCGGCTGAACGAAAACAGATAGCAGCTCACCCTCTTATATTTTTCTTTAGCATGCTAAAAGGGGCAGGTAAAAGCAAAAAATTTCAGAATTCCACCTTTCCAAGCAGAGAAATGACTGTTTGTGCAATGACATTATTCATTGATTTTAGCCATTGAAAAACATTCTGTTATTCATACACAAGAAATGGTTGAAGGTATCGGCTGAAAGCAAACAGACAGCAACTCACACTCTTTGAATCTTCTTTAGCACGCTAAATGGAGCAAGAAAAAGCAAAATACTTTCAGAATTCCACCATTCAAACAGAGAAATGACTGTTCGTGCAATGACATTATTCATTGATTTTAGCCATTGAAAACCGTCCTGTCACTCATATACCCTCAATGGTTGAAGGTATTGGCTGAACGCAAACAGATAGCAGTTCACCCTCTTTGAATCTTCTTTAGCATACTAAAAGTAGCAGGAAAAAGCAAAAAATTTCATATTTCCACCTTTCAAAGCAGAGAAATTACGGTGTGTGCAATGACATTATTTATTGATTTTAGCCATTGAAAAACATCCTATTACTCATACACCAGAAATGGTTGAATGCATTGGCTGAACTTAAACAGACAGCAACTCTCCCTCTTTGAATCTTCTTTAGCACGCTAAAAGGAGCAGGAAAATGCAAAATAATTTCAGAATTCCACGTTTCCAAGCAGAGAAATTACTGTTTAGCAATGACATTATTCATTGATTTTAACCATTGAAAAACATCCTGTTACTCATATCCCAGAAATGGTTGAAATTATTGGCTGAACGCAAACAGATAGCAGTTCACCCTCTTTGAATCTACTTTAGCATACTAAAAGTAGCAGGAAAAAGCAAAAAATTTCAGATTTCCACCTTTCAAAGCAGAGAAATGACGGTGTGTGCAATGACATTATTTATTGATTTTAGCCATTGAAAAACATCCTGTTACTCATACACCAGAAATGGTTGAATGCATTGGTTGAACTTAAACAGACAGCAACTCTCCCTCTTTGAATCTTCTTTAGCACGCTAAAAGGAGCAAGAAAAAGCAAAATAATTTCAGAATTCCACCATTCAAACAGAGAAATGACTGTTCGTGCAATGACATTATTCATTGATTTTAGCCATTGAAAACCGTCCTGTCACTCATATACCAGAAATGGTTGAAGGTATTGCCTGAGCAAAAACAGATAGCAGCTCACCCTCTTTCAATCTTTAGAATGCTAAAAGAAGCAGGAAAAAGCAAAAAATTTCAGGTTTCCACCTTTCCAAGCAGAGAAATTATTGTTTGTGCAATGACCTTATTCATTGATTTTAGCCATTGAAAAATGTCCTGTTGCTCATATACCAGAACTGGTTGAAGGAATTGGCTGAACATAAACAGATAGAAGTTCACCCTCTTTGAATCTTCTTTAGCATGCTTAAAGGAGACGCGAAAAGCACAAAATTTCAGAATTCCACCTTTCCAAGAAGAAAAATGACTGTTTGTGTAATGACATTATTCATTCAATTTAGCCATTGAATACCGTCATTTTTCTCATATACCCGAAATAGTTTTAAGGTATTTGGCTGAATTCCAACAGATAGCAGCTCACCCTCTTTGAATCTTCTATAGCATTCTAAAAGGAGCAGGAAAAAGCAAAAAATTTCAGAATTCCACCTTTCCAAGCAGAAAAATGACTGTTTGTGCAATGACATTATTCATTGATTTTAGACATTGAAAACCATCCTGTTACTCATATACCAGAAATGGTTGAAGGTATTGGCTGAATGCAAACAGATAGCAGCTCACCCTCTTTGAATCTTCTTTAGCATGCTAAAAGGAGCAGGAAAAAGCAAAACATTTCAAAATTCCACCTTTACAAGCAGAGAATAGACTGTTTGTGCAAAGAAAATATTCATTCATTTTAGCCATTGAAAACCATCCTGTTACTCATATACAAGAAATGGATGAAGGTATTCGCTGAACGCTACCAGACAGCTCACACTCTTTCAATCTTCTTTAGCATGCTTAAAGGAGAAGGAAAAAACAAATAAATTTAGAATTCCACCTTTCCAAGCAGAGAAATGACTATTTGTGCAATGACATTATTCATTGATTTTAGCCATTCAAAACCATCCTATTACTCATATACCAGAAATGGTTGAAGGTATTGGCTGAACGCAAACAGATAGCAGCTCACCCTCTTTGAATCTTCTTTAGCATGCTAAAAGTATCAGGAAAAAACAAAAAAATTCAGATTTCCACCTTTCAAAGCAGAGAAATGACGGTTTGTTCAATGACATTATTCATTGATTTTAGCCATTGAAAACCATCCTGATAATCATATACCAGAAATGGTTGAATGTATTTGCTGAACGCAAACAGATAGAATCTCACCCTCTTTGAATCTTCTTAAGCATGCTAAAAGGAGCAGGTAAAAGCAAAAAATTTCAGAATTCCACCATTCCAAACAGAGAAATGACTGTTTGTGCAATGACATTATTCATTGATTTTAGTCATTGAAAGCCGTCCTGTTACTCTTATACCAGAAATGGTTGTAGGTATCGGCTGAAAGCAAACAGACAGCAACTCACACTCTTTGAATCTTCTTTAGCACGCTAAAAGGAGCAAGAAAAAGCAAAATACTTTCAGAATTCCACCATTCAAACAGAGAAATGACTGTTCGTGCAATGACATTATTCATTGATTTTAGCCATTGAAAACCGTCCTGTCACTCATATACCCTAAATGGTTGAAGGTATTGGCTGAACGCAAACAGATAGCAGCTCACCCTCTTTGAATCTTCTTTAGCATACTAAAAGTAGCAGGAAAAAGCAAAAAATTTCATATTTCCACCTTTCAAAGCAGAGAAATTACGGTGTGTGCAATGACATTGTTTATTGATTTTAGCCATTGAAAAACATCCTGTTACTCATACACCAGAAATGGTTGAATGCATTGGCTGAACTTAAACAGACAGCAACTCTCCCTATTTGAATGTTCTTTAGCACGCTAAAAGGAGCTGGAAAATGCAAAATAATTTCAGAATTCCACCTTTCCAAGCAGAGAAATTACTGTTTGGCAATGACATTATTCATTGATATTAGCCATTGAAAACCATCCTGTTACTCATATACCAGAAATGGTTGAAGGTATTGGCTGAACGCAAACAGAGAGGAGCTCACCCTCTTTGAATCTTCTTTAGCATGCTAAAAGTAGCAGGAAAAAGCAAAAAAAATCAGAATTCCACCTTTCAAAGCAGAGAAATGACTTTTTGAGCAATGATATTATTCATTGATTTTAGCCATTGAAAAGCATCCTGTTACTCATATACCAGAAATGGTTGAAGGTATAGGCTGAACTCAAACAGATAGCAGCTCAACCTCTTTGAATCTTCTTTAGCATGCTAAAAGGAGCAAGAAAAAGCAAAATAATTTCAGAATTCCACCATTCAAACAGAGAAATGACTGTTCGTGCAATGACATTATTCATTGATTTTAGCCATTGAAAACCATCCTGTCAGTCGTATACCAGAAATGGTTGAAGGTACTGCCTGAACACAAACAGATAGCAGCTCACCTTCTTTGAATCTTCTATAGCATGCTAAAAGGAGCAGGAAAAAGCAAAAAATTTCAGAATTCCACCTTTCCAAGCAGAAAAATTACTGTTTGTGCAATGACATTATTCATTGATTTAAGACATTGAAAACCATCCTGTTACTCATATACCAGAAATGGTTGATGGTATCGGCTGAACGCAAACACATTGCAGCTCACCCTCTTTGAATCTTCTTTAACATGCTAAAAGGAGCAGGATAAAGCAAAAAAATTTCAGAATTCCACTTTTACAAGCAGAGAAATGACTGTTTGTGCAATGACATTATTCATTGATTTTAGCCATTGAAAAACATTCTGTTATTCATACACCAGAAATGGTTGAAGGTATCGGCTGAACGCAAACAGACAGCAACTCACACTCTTTGAATCTTCTTTAGCACGCTAAAAGGAGCAGGAAAAAACAAAATAATTTCAGAATTCCACCTTTCCAAGCAGAGAAATGATTGTGCAATGACATTATTCATTGATTTTAGCCTTTGAAAACCATCCTGTTACTCATATACCAGAAATGGTTGAAGGTATTGACTGAACGCAAAGAGATAGCAGCCCATCATCTTTGAATCTTCTTTCTCATGCTAAAAGGAACAGGAAAACGCCAAAAAGTTCAGAATTCCGCCTTTCCAAGCAGAGAAATGACTGTTAGTGCAATGACCTTATTCATTGATTTTAGCCATTGAAAAACGTCCTGTTACTCATATACCAGAAATGGTTGAAGGTATCGGCTGAACGAAAACAGATAGCAGCTCACCCTCTTATATTTTTCTTTAGCATGCTAAAAGGGGCAGGTAAAAGCAAAAAATTTCAGAATTCCACCTTTCCAAGCAGAGAAATGACTGTTTGTGCAATGACATTATTCATTGATTTTAGCCATTGAAAAACATTCTGTTATTCATACACAAGAAATGGTTGAAGGTATCGGCTGAAAGCAAACAGACAGCAACTCACACTCTTTGAATCTTCTTTAGCACGCTAAATGGAGCAAGAAAAAGCAAAATACTTTCAGAATTCCACCATTCAAACAGAGAAATGACTGTTCGTGCAATGACATTATTCATTGATTTTAGCCATTGAAAACCGTCCTGTCACTCATATACCCTCAATGGTTGAAGGTATTGGCTGAACGCAAACAGATAGCAGTTCACCCTCTTTGAATCTTCTTTAGCATACTAAAAGTAGCAGGAAAAAGCAAAAAATTTCATATTTCCACCTTTCAAAGCAGAGAAATTACGGTGTGTGCAATGACATTATTTATTGATTTTAGCCATTGAAAAACATCCTATTACTCATACACCAGAAATGGTTGAATGCATTGGCTGAACTTAAACAGACAGCAACTCTCCCTCTTTGAATCTTCTTTAGCACGCTAAAAGGAGCAGGAAAATGCAAAATAATTTCAGAATTCCACGTTTCCAAGCAGAGAAATTACTGTTTAGCAATGACATTATTCATTGATATTAGCCATTGAAAACCATCCTGTTACTCATATACCAGAAATGGTTGAAGGTATTGGCTGAACGCAAACAGAGAGGAGCTCACCCTCTTTGAATCTTCTTTAGCATGCTAAAAGTAGCAGGAAAAAGCAAAAAGATTCAGAATTCCACCTTTCAAAGCAGAGAAATGACTTTTTGAGCAATGATATTATTCATTGATTTTAGCCATTGAAAAGCATCCTGTTACTCATATACCAGAAATGGTTGAAGTTATCGGCTGAACTCAAACAGATAGCAGCTCAACCTCTTTGAATCTTCTTTAGCATGCTTAAAGGAGCAAGAAAAAGCAAAATAATTTCAGAATTCCACCATTCAAACAGAGAAATGACTGTTTGTGCAATGACATTATTCATTGATTTTAGCCATTGAAAACCATCCTGTCACTCATATACCAGAAATGGATGAAGGTATTGCCTGAACACAAACAGATAGCAGCTCACCTTCTTTGAATCTTCTATAGCATGCTAAAAGGAGCAGGAAAAAGCAAAAAATTTCAGAATTCCACCTTTCCAAGCAGAAAAATGAATGTTTGTGCAATGACATAATTCATTGATTTAAGACATTGAAAACCAACCTGTTAATCATATACCAGAAATGGTTGAAGATATTGGCTGAATGCAAACAGATAGCAGCTCACCCTCTTTGAATCTACTTTAGCATGCTAAAAGGAGCAGGAAAAAGCAAAACATTTCAAAATTCCACCTTTACAAGCAGAGAATAGACTTTTTGTGCAAAGAAAATATTCATTTATTTTAGCCATTGAAAACCATCCTGTTACTCATATACAAGAAATGGATGAAGGTATTCGCTGAACGCTACCAGACAGCTCACACTCTTTGAGTCTTCTTTAGCATGCTTAAAGGAGAAGGAAAAAACAAAAAAATTCAGAATTCCACCTTTCCAAGCAGAGAAATGACTATTTGTGCAATGACATTATTCATTGATTTTAGCCATTCAAAACCATCCTATTACTCATATACCAGAAATGGTTGAAGGTATTGGCTGAACCCAAACAGATAGCAGCTCACCCTCTTTGAATCTTCTTTAGCATGCTAAAAGTAGCAGGAAAAACCAAAAAATTTCAGATTTCCACCTTTCAAAGCAGAGAAATGACGGTTTGTGCAATGACATTATTCATTGATTTTAGCCATTTAAAACCATCCTGTTAATCATATACCAGAAATGGTTGAATGTATTCGCTGAACGCAAATATATAGAAGCTCACCCTCTTTGAATGTTCTTTAGCATGCTAAAAGGAGCAGGTAAAAGCAAAAAATTTCAGAATTCCTCCATTCCAAGCAGAGAAATGACTGTTTGTGCAATGACATTATTCATTGATTTTAGCCATTGAAAGCCGTCCTGTTACTCTTATACCAGAAATGGTTGTAGGTATTGGCTGATTGCAAACAGATAGCAGTCCACCATCTTTGAATCTTCTTTAGTATGCTAAAAGGAGCAGGAAAAAGCAAAAAATGTCATAATTCCACTTTTACAAGCAGAGAAATGATTGTTTGAGCAATGACATTATTCACTGATTTTAACCATTGAAAAACATTCTTTTACTCATACACCAGAAATGGTTGAAGGCATTGGTTGAACTTAAACAGATAGCAGCTCACCCTCTTTCAATTTTCTTTAGAATACTAAAAGTAGCAGGAAAAAGAAAAAAATTTCAGATTTCCACCTTTCAAAGCAGAGAAATGACTGCTTGTGCAATGACATTATTCATTGATTTTAACCATTGAAAAACATCCTATTACTCATATACCAGAAATGGTTGAAAGTATTGGCTGAACGCAAACAGACAGAAACTCACCCTCTTTGAATCTTCTTTAGCACGCTAAAAGGAGCAAGAAAAAGCAAAATAATTTCAGAATTCCACCATTCAAACAGAGAAATGACTGTTCGTGCAATGACATTATTCATTGATTTTAGCCATTGAAAACCATCCTGCCACTCATATACCAGAAATGGTTGAATGTAATTGCTGAACGCAAACAGATAGCAGCTCACCCTCTTTGAATCTTCTTTAGAATGCTAAAAGTAGCAGTAAAAAGCAAAAAATTTCAGGTTTCCACCTATCCAAGCAGAGAAATGACTGTTTGTGCAATGACCTTATTCATTGATTTTAGCCATTGAAAAAAGTCCTGTTGCTCATATACCAGAACTGGTTGAAGGAATTGGCTGAACATAAACAGATAGCAGTTCACCCTCTTTGAATCTTCTTTAGCATGCTTAAAGGAGACGGAAAAAGCACAAAACTTCAGAATTCCACATTTCCAAGCAGAGAAATTACTGTCTGTGTAATGACATTATTCATTCAATTTAGCCATTGAATACCGTCATTTTTCTCATATACCCGAAATGGTTTTAAGGTATTTGGCTGAATTCCAACAGATAGCAGCTCACCCTCTTTGAATCTTCTATAGCATGCTAAAAGGAACAGGAAAAAGCAAAAAATTTCAGAATTCCACCTTTCCAAGCAGAAAAATGACTCTTTGTGCAATGACATTATTCATTGATTTTAGCCATTGAAAACCGTCCTGCCTCCCATATACAAGAAATGGTTGAAGGTATTGACTGAACGCAAACAGATAGCAGCTCACCCTCTTTGAATCTTCTTTAGCATGCTAAAAGTAGCAGGAAAATGCAAAAAATTTCAGATTTCCTCATTTCAAAGCAGAGAAATGACTGTTTGTGTAATGACATTATTCATTTATTTTAGACATGGAAAAACATCCTGTTACTCATATACCAGAAATGGTTTAAGGTATTGGCTGAACGCAAACAGACAGCAACTCTCCCTCTTTGAATCTTCTTTAGCACACTAAAAGGTGCAGGAAAAAGCAAAACAATTTCAGAAATCCACCTTTCCAAGCATTGAAATGACTGTTTGTACAATGACATTATTCATTGATTTTAGCCTTTAAAAACGTCCTGTTACTCATATACCAGAAATGGTTGAAGGTATTGGCTGAACGCTAACAGATAGCAGCTCGCCCTCTTTGAATCTTCTTTAGCATGCAAAAAGGAGAGGGAAAAAGCAAAAAATTTCAGAATTCGACCTTTCCAAGCAGAGAAATAACTGTTTGTTCATTGACATTGTTCATTGATTGTGGACATTGAAAACCGTCATGTTACTCATATACCAGAAATGGATGAAGGTATTTTCAGAAAGCAAACTGATTGCAGCTCATCCTCTTTGAGTCTTCTTTAGCATGCTAAAAGGAGCAGGAAAAAGCAAAACATTTCAGAATTCCATTTTTCCAAGCAGAGAATTGACTGTTTGTGCAATGACATTATTCATTGATTTTAGCCATTGAAAAACATCCTGTTAGTCATATACCAGAAATGTTTGAAGGCATTGACTGAATGCAAACAGACAGCAACTCACCCTCTTTGAATCTTCTTTAGCATGCTAAAAGTAGCAGGAAAAAGCAAAAAGTTTCAGAATTACACCTTTCAAGCAGAGAAATGACTTTTTGAGCAATGACATTATTCATTGATGTTAGCCATTGAAAAACATCCTGCTACTCATATACCAGAAATGGTTGAAGGCATTGGCTGAATTTAAATAGATAGCAGCTCATCCTCTTTGAATCTTCTTTAGCATGCTAAAAGGAGCAGGAGAAAGCAAAACATTTCAGAATTCCAACTTTCCAAACATAGAAATGAATTTTTGTGTAATGACATTATTCATTTAATTTAGCCATTGAATACCGTCATTTTTCTCATATACCAGAAATAGTTTTAAGGTATTGGCTGAATGCAAACAGATAGCAGCTCACCTTCTTTGAATCTTCTTTAACATGCTAAAAGGAGAAGGACAAAGCAAAAATTTCAGAATTGCACCTTTTCAAGCAGAGAAATGACTGTTTGTGCAATGACATTATTCATTGATTTTAGTCATTGAAAACCGTCCTGTCACTCATATACCAGAAATGGTTGAAGGTATTGGCTGAATGCAAACAGATTGCAGCTCACCCTCTTTGAATCTTCTTTAGCATACTAAAAGTAGCAGGAAAAAGCAAAAAATTTCAGATTTCCACTTTTCAAAGCAGAGAAATGACTGTTTGTGCAATGACATTATTCATTGATTTTAGCCATTGAAAAACATCCTGTTACTCATATACCAGAAATGGATGAAGGTATTTTCAGAAAGCAAACTGATTGCAGCTCACCTTCTTTGAGTCTTCTTTAGCATGCTAAAAGAAGCAAGGAAAAACCAAAACATTTCAGAATTCCATCTTTCCAAGCCGAGAATTTACCTTTTGTGCAATGACATTATTCATTGATTTTAGCCATTGAAAAACATCCTGCTACTCATATACCAGAAATGGTTGAAGGTATTGGCTGAACGCAAACAGATAGCAGCTCACCCTCTTTGAATCTTCTTTAGCATGCTAAAAGGAGCGGGTAAAAGCAAAAAATTTCAGAATTCCACAATTCCAAGCAGAGAAATGACTGTTTGTGCAATGACATTATTCATTGATTTTAGACATTGAAAACTGTCCTGTTACTCTTATACCAGAAATGGTTGAAGGTATTGGCTGAACGCAAAGAGATAGCAGCCCACCATCTTTGAATCTTCTTTAGCATGCTAAAAATAGCAAGGAAAAGCAAAAAATTTCAGAATTCCACTTTTACAAGCAGAGAAATGACTGTTTGTGCAATGACATTATTCATTGATTTTAGCCATTGAAAAGCATTCTGTTACTCATACACCAGAAATGGTTGAAGGCATTGGCTGAACGTAAACCGACAGCAACTCATCCTCTTTGAATCTTCTTTAGCATGCTAAAAGGAGCAGGAAAAAGCAAAATAATTTTGGAATTCCACCTTTCCAAGAAGAGAAATGACTGTTTGTGAAATGACATTATTCATTGATTTTAGCCATTGAAAAACGTTCTGTTACTCATATACCAGATATGGTTGAAGGTATTGGCTGAACGCAAACAGATAACAGCTCACCCTCTTTGAATCTTCTTTAGCATGCTAAAAGGAGCAGGAGAAAGCAAAACATTTCAGAATTCCACCTTTCCAAGCAGAGAAATGACTGTTTGTGTAATGATATTATTCATTTAATTTAGCCATTGAATACCGTCATTTTTCTCATATACCAGAAATGCTTTTAAGGTATTGGCTGAATGCAAACAGATAGCAGCTCAACCTCTTTGAATCTTCTTAAGCATGCTAAATGAGAAGGAAAAAGCAAAAAATTTCAGAATTCAACCTTTCCAAGCAGAGAAATGACTGTGCAATGACATTATTCATTGATTTTAGCCATTGAAAACCGTCCTGTCACTCATATACCAAAAATGGTTGAAGGTATTGGCTGAACACAAACAGATAGCAGCTCACCCTCTTTGAATCTTCTTTAGCATGCTAAAAGTAGCAGGAAAAAGCAAAACATTTCAGGTTTCCACCTTTTCAAAGCAGAGAAATGACTGTTTGTGCAATGACCTTATTCATTGATTTTAGCCATTGAAAAACGTCCTGTTGCTCATATACCAGAACTGTTTGAAGGAATAGGCTGAACATAAACAGATAGCAGCTCACCCTCTGTGAATCTTCTTTCGCATGCTAAAAGGAGCAGGAAAAAGCAAAAAAATTCAGAATTCCACCTTTTCAATCAGAGAAATGACTGTTTGTGTAATGACATTATTCATTCAATTTAGCGATTGAATAACGTCATTTTTCTCATATACCCGAAATGGTTTTAAGGTATTTGGCTGAATTCCAACAGATAGCAGCTCACCCTCTTTGAATCTTCTATAGCATGCTAAAAGGAACAGGAAAAAGCAAAAAATTTCAGAATTCCACCTTTCCAAGCAGAAAAATGACTGTTTGTGCAATGACATTATTCATTGATTTTAGACATTGAAAACCGTCCTGTTACTCATATACCAGAAATGGTTGAAGATATTGGCTGAATGCAAACAGATAGCAGCTCACCCTCTTTGAATCTTCTTTAGCATGCTAAAAGGAGCAGGAAAAAGCAAAACATTTCAAAATTCCACCTTTCCGAGCAGAGAATAGACTGTTTGTGCAAAGAAAATATTCATTCATTTTAGCCATTGAAAACCATCCTGTTACTCATATACAAGAAATGGATGAAGGTATTCGCTGAATGCATCCAGACAGCTCACACTCTTTGAATCTTCTTTAGCATGCTTAAAGGAGAAGGAAAAAACAAAAAATTTCAGAATTCCACCTTTCCAAGCAGAGAAATGACTATTTGTGCAATGACATTATTCATTGATTTTAGCCATTCAAAACCATCGTATTACTCATATACCAGAAATGGTTGAAGGTATTGGCTGAACGCAAACAGATAGCAGCTCACCCTCTTTGAATCTTCTTTAGCATGCTTAAAGTAGCAGGAAAAAACAAAAAAATTCAGATTTCCACCTTTCAAAGCAGAGAAATGACGGTTTGTGCAATGACATTATTCATTGATTTTAGCAATTGAAAACCATCCTGCTACTCATATACCAAAAATGGTTGAAGGTGTTCGCTGAACACAAACAGATAGAAGCTCACCCTCTTTGAATCATCTTTAGCATGCTAAAAGGAGCAGGTAAAAGCAAAAAATTTCAGAAATCCACCATTCCAAGCAGAGAAATGACTGTTTGTGCAATGACATTATTCATTGATTTTAGCCATTGAAAACCGTCCTGTCACTCATATCCAAGAAATGGTTGAAGGTATTGGCTGAACGCAAACAGATAGCAGCTCACCCTCTTTGAATCTTCTTTAGCGTACTAAAAGTAGCAGGAAAAGCAAAAAATTTCAGATTTCCACCTTTCAAAGCAGAGAAATAACAGTTTGTGCAATGACATTATTCATTGATTTTAGCCATTGAAAACCATTCTGTTACTCATACACGAGAAATGGTTGAAGGCATTGGCTGAATGTAAACAGACAGAAACTCACCCTCTTTGAATCTTCTTTAGCATGCTAAAAGGAGCAGGAGAAAGCAAAACATTTCAGAATTCCACCTTTCCAAACATAGAAATGAATTTTTGTGTAATGACATTATTCATTTAATTTAGCCATTGAATACGGTCATTTTTCTCATATACCATAAATACTTTTAAGGTATTGGCTGAATGCAAACAGATAGCAGCTCACCTTCTTTGAATCTTCATTAACATGCTAAAAGGAGAAGGACAAAGCAAAAATTTCAGAATTGCACCTTTTCAAGCAGAGAAATGACTGTTTGTGCAATGACATTATTCATTGATTTTAGTGATTGAAAAACGTCCTGTCACTCATATACCAGAAATGGTTGAAGGTATTGGCTGAATGCAAACAGTTAGCAGCTCACCCTCTTTGAATCTTCTGTAGCATACTAAAAGTAGCAGGAAAAAGCAAAAAATTTCAGATTTCCACTTTTCAAAGCAGAGAAATGACTGTTTGTGCAATGACATTATTCATTGATTTTAGCCATTGAAAAACATCCTGTTACTCATATACCAGAAATGGATGAAGGTATTTTCAGAAAGCAAACTGATTGCAGCTCACCCTCTTTGAGTCTTCTTTAGCATGCTAAAAGAAGCAAGGAAAAACCAAAACATTTCAGAATTCCATCTTTCCAAGCCGAGAATTTACCTTTTGTGCAATGACATTATTCATTGATTTTAGCCTTTGAAAAACATCCTGTTACTCATATGCCAGAAATGGTTGAAGGTATTGGCTGAACGCAAACAGATAGCAGCTCACCCTCTTTGAGTCTTCTTTAGCATGCTAAAAGTAGCAGGAAAAAGCAAACAATTTCAGAATTCCACCTTTCAAAGCAGAGAAATTACTTTTTGAGCAATGACATTATTCATTGATTTTAGCCATTGAAAAACATCCTGTTACTCATATACCAAAAATGGTTGAAGGTATCGGCTGAACGCAAACAGATAGCAGCTCACCCTCTTTGAATCTTCTTTAGCATGCTAAAAGGAGCGGGTAAAAGCAAAAAATTTCATAATTCCACAATTCCAAGCAGAGAAATGACTGTTTGTGCAATGACATTATTCATTGATTTTAGACATTGAAAACTGTCCTGTTACTCTTATACCAGAAATGGTTGAAGGTATTGGCTGAACGCAAAGAGATAGCAGCCCACCATCTTTGAATCTTCTTTAGCATGCTAAAAATAGCAAGGAAAAGCAAAAAAATTCAGAATTCCACTTTTTCAAGCAGAGAAATGACTGTGTGTACAATGACATTATTCATTGATTTTAGCCATTGAAAAACATTCTGTTACTCATACACCAGAAATGGTTGAAGGCATTGGCTGAACGTAAACCGACAGCAACTCATCCTCTTTGAATCTTCTTTAGCATGCTAAAAGGAGCAGGAAAAAGCAAAATAATTTCGGAATTCCACCTTTCCAAGAAGAGAAATGACTGTTTGTGAAATGACATTATTCATTGATTTTAGCCATTGAAAAACATTCTGTTACTCATATACCAGATATGGTTGAAGGTATTGGCTGAACGCAAACAGATAGCAGCTCACCCTCTTTGAATCTTCTTTAGCATGCTAAAAGGAGCAGGAGAAAGCAAAACATTTCAGAATTCCACCTTTCCAAGCAGAGAAATGACTGTTTGTGTAATGACATTATTCATTTAATTTAGCCATTGAATACCGTCATTTTTCTCATATACCAGAAATGCTTTTAAGGTATTGGCTGAATGCAAACAGATAGCAGCTCAACCTCTTTGAATCTTCTTAAGCATGCTAAAGGAGCAGGAAAAAGCAAACAATTTCAGAATTCCACCTTTCAAAGCAGAGAAATGACTTTTTGAGCAATGACATTATTCATTGATTTTAGCCATTGAAAAACATCCTGTTACTCATGTACCAGAAATGGTTGAAGGTATCGGCTGAACGCAAACAGATAGCAGCTCACCCTCTTTGAATCTTCTTTAGCATGCTAAAAGGAGCGGGTAAAAGCAAAAAATTTCATAATTCCACAATTCCAAGCAGAGAAATGACTCTTTGTGCAATGACATTATTCATTGATTTTACACATTGAAAACTGTCCTGTTACTCTTATACCAGAAATGGTTGAAGGTATTGGCTGAACGCAAAGAGATAGCAGCCCACCATCTTTGAATCTTCTTTAGCATACTAAAAATAGCAAGGAAAAGCAAAAAATTTCAGAATTCCACTTTTACAAGCAGAGAAATGACTGTTTGTGAAATGACATTATTCATTGATTTTAGCCATTGAAAAACGTTCTGTTACTCATATACCAGATATGGTTGAAGGTATTGGCT
This sequence comes from Phyllobates terribilis, assembly GCF_046119375.1. Lineage (NCBI taxonomy): Eukaryota > Metazoa > Chordata > Amphibia > Anura > Dendrobatidae > Phyllobates > Phyllobates terribilis. The sequence continues at coordinate 3,943,567 of NW_027362771.1, read as the reverse complement.
GAACGCAAACAGATAGCAGCTCACCCTCTTTGAATCTTCTTTAGCATGCTAAAAGGAGCAGGAGAAAGCAAAACATTTCAGAATTCCACCTTTCCAAGCAGAGAAATGACTGTTTGTGTAATGACATTATTCATTTAATTTAGCCATTGAATACCATCATTTTTCTCATATACCAGAAATGCTTTTAAGGTATTGGCTGAATGCAAACAGATAGCAGCTCAACCTCTTTGAATCTTCTTAAGCATGCTAAATGAGAAGGAAAAAGCAAAAAATTTCAGAATTCAACCTTTCCAAGCAGAGAAATGACTGTGCAATGACATTATTCATTGATTTTAGCCATTGAAAACCGTCCTGTCACTCATATACCAAAAATGGTTGAAGGTATTGGCTGAAAGCAAACAGATAGCAGCTCACCCTCTTTGAATCTTCTTTAGCATGCTAAAAGTAGCAGGAAAAAGCAAAAAATTTCAGGTTTCCACCTTTTCAAAGCAGAGAAATGACTGTTTGTGCAATGACCTTATTCATTGATTTTAGCCATTGAAAAACGTCCTGTTGCTCATATACCAGAACTGTTTGAAGGAATAGGCTGAACATGAACAGATAGCAGCTCACCCTCTGTGAATCTTCTTTCGCATGCTAAAAGGAGCAGGAAAAAGCAAAAAAATTCAGAATTCCACCTTTTCATTTAGAGAAATGACTGTTTGTGTAATGACATTATTCATTCAATTTAGCCATTGAATACCGTCATTTTTCTCATATACCCGAAATGGTTTTAAGGTATTTGGCTGAATTCCAACAGATAGCAGCTCACCCTCTTTGAATCTTCTATAGCATGCTAAAAGGAACAGGAAAAAGCAAAAAATTGCAGAATTCCACCTTTCCAAGCAGAAAAATGACTGTTTAGGCAATGACATTATTCATTGATTTTAGACATTGAAAACCGTCCTGTTACTCATATACCAGAAATGGTTGAAGATATTGGCTGAATGCAAACAGATAGCAGCTCACCCTCTTTGAATCTTCTTTAGCATGCTAAAAGGAGCAGGAAAAAGCAAAACATTTCAAAATTCCACCTTTCCGAGCAGAGAATAGACTGTTTGTGCAAAGAAAATATTCATTCATTTTAGTCATTGAAAACCATCCTGTTACTCATATACAAGAAATGGATGAAGGTATTCGCTGAATGCATCCAGACAGCTCACACTCTTTGAATCTTCTTTAGCATGCTTAAAGGAGAAGGAAGAAACAAAAAATTTCAGAATTCCACCTTTCCAAGCAGAGAAATGACTATTTGTGCAATGACATTATTCATTGATTTTAGCCATTCAAAACCATCCTATTACTCATATACCAGAAATGGTTGAAGGTATTGGCTGAACGCAAACAGATAGCAGCTCACCCTCTTTGAATCTTCTTTAGCATGCTAAAAGTAGCAGGAAAAAACAAAAAATTTCAGATTTCCACCTTTCAAAGCAGAGAAATGACGGTTTGTGCAATGACATTATTCATTGATTTTAGCCATTGAAAACCATCCTGCTACTCATATACCAAAAATGGTTGAAGGTGTTCACTGAACGCAAACAGATAGAAGCTCACCCTCTTTGAATCATCTTTAGCATGCTAAAAGGAGCAGGTAAAAGCAAAAAATTTCAGAAATCCACCATTCCAAGCAGAGAAATGACTGTTTGTGCAATGACATTATTCATTGATTTTAGCCATTGAAAACCATCCTGTTACTCATATACCAGAAATGGTTGAAGGTATTGGCTGAACGCAAACAGACAGAAACTCACCCTCTTTGAATCTTCTTTAGCACGCTAAAAGGAGCAAGAAAAAGCAAAATAATTTCAGAATTCCACCATTCAAACAGAGAAATGACTGTTTTTGTAATGATATTATTCATTCAATTTAAACATTGAATACCGTCATTTTTCTCATATACCCGAAATGGTTTTAAAGTATTTGGCTGAATTCCAACAGATAGCAGCTCACCCTCTTTGAATCTTCTATAGCATGCTAAAAGGAACAGGAAAAATCAAAAAATTTTAGAATTACACCTTTCCAAGCAGAAAAAAGACAGTTTGTGCAATGACATTATTCATTGATTTTAGACATTGAAAACCGTCCTGAAACTCATATACCAGAAATGGTTGAAGATATTGGCTGAATGCAAACAGATAGCAGCTCACCTTCTTTGAATCTTCTTTAGCATGCTAAAAGGAGCAGGAAAAAGCAAAACATTTCAGAATTCCACCTTTCCAAGCAGAGAATAGACTGTTTGTGCAAAGACAATATTCATTCATTTTAGCCATTGAAAACCGTCGTGTTACGCATATACAAGAAATAAATGAACGTATTCCCTGAGCGCAACCAGACAGCTCAGACTCTTTGAGTCTTCTTTAGCATGCTTAAAGGAGAAGGAAAAAACAAAAAAATTCAGAATTCCACCTTTTCAAGCAGAGAAATGACAGTTTGTGCAATGAAATTATTCATTGATTTTAGCCGTGGAAAACCATCCTATTACTCATGTATCAGAAAAGGTTGAAGGTATTGGCTGAACGCAAAAAGATAGCAGCTCCTACTCCTTGAATCTTCTTTAGCATGCTAAAAGTAGCAGGAAAAACAAAAAAATTTCAGATTTACACCTTTCAAAGCAGAGAAATGACTGTTTGTGCAATGACATTATTCATTGATTTTAACCAATGAAAAACATCCTGTTACTCATACACCAGAAATGGTTGAAGGCATTGGCTGAACGTAAACAGACAGCTACTCACCCTCTTTGAATCTTCTTTAGCACGCTAAAAGGAGCAGGAAAAAGCAAAATAATTTCAGGATTCCACCTTTCCAAGCAGAGAAATGACTGTTTGTGCAATGACATTATTCATTGATTTAGGAATTTGAAAACCGTTCTGTTACTCATATACCAGAAATGGTTGAAGGTATTGGCTGAAAGCAAACAGATAGCAGCTCACCATCTTTGAATCTTCTTTAGCATGCTAAAAGGAGCAGGAAAAAGCAAAACATTTCAGAACTCCAACTTTCCAAGCAGAGAATTGACTGTGTGCAATGACAATATTCATTCATTTTAGCCATTGAAAACCGTCCTGTTACTCATATACCAGAAATGGATGAAGGTATTGGCTAAAAGCAAACAGATAGGAGCTCAAACTCTTTGCATCTTCTTTAGCATGCTAAAATGAGCAGGAAAAAACAAAAAATTTCAGAATTCCACCTTTATAAGCAGAGAAATGACTGTTTGTGCAATGACATTATTCATTGATTTTAGCCATTGAAAACCATCCTGCTACTCATATACCAGAAATGGATGAAGGTATTGGCTGAACGCAAACAGATAGCAGCTCACCCTCTTTGAATCTTCTTTAGCATACTAAAAGTAGCAGGAAAAAGCAAAAAATTTCAGATTTCCACTTTTCAAAGCAGAGAAATGACTGTTTGTGCAATGACATTATTCATTGATTTTAGCCATTGAAAAACATCCTGTTACTCATATACCAGAAATGGTTCAAGGTATCGGCTGAACACAAACAGATAGCAGCTCACCCTCTTTGAATCTTCTTTAGCATGCTAAAAGGAGCGGGTAAAAGCTAAAAAGTTCAGAATTCCACAATTTCAAGCAGAGAAATGACTGTTTGTGCAATGACATTATTCATTGATTTTAGACATTGAAAACTGTCCTGTTACTCTTATACCAGAAATGGTTGAAGGTATTGGCTGAACGCAAAGAGATAGCAGCCCACCATCTTTAAATCTTCTTTAGCATGCTAAAAGGAGCAAGGAAAAGCAAAAAATTTCAGAATTCCACTTTTACAAGCAGAGAAATGACTGTTTGTGCAATGACATTATTCATTGATTTTAGCCATTGAAAAACATTCTGTTACTCATACACCAGAAATGGTTGAAGGCATTGGCTGAACGTAAGCCGACAGCAACTCACCCTCTTTGAATCTTCTTTAGCATGCTAAAAGGAGCAGGAAAAAGCAAAATAATTTTGGAATTCCACCTTTCCAAGCAGAGAAATGACTGTTTGTGAAATGACATTATTCATTGATTTTAGCCATTGAAAAACATTCTGTTACTCATATACCAGATATGGTTGAAGGTATTGGCTGAATGCAAACAGAAAGCAGCTCACCCTCTTTGAATCTTCTTTAGCATGCTAAAAGGAGCACGAGAAAGCAAAACATTTCAGAATTCCACCTTTCCAAGCAGAGAAATGACTGTTTGTGTAATGACATTATTCATTTAATTTAGTCATTGAATACCGTCATTTTTCTCATATACCAGAAATGCTTTTAAGGTATTGGCTGAATGCAAACAGATAGCAGCTCAACCTCTTTGAATCTTCTTAAGCATGCTAAATGAGAAGGAAAAAGCAAAAAATTTCAGAATTCAACCTTTCCAAGCAGAGAAATGACTGTGCAATGACATTATTCATTGATTTTAGCCATTGAAAACCGTCCTGTCACTCAAATACCAGAAATGGTTGAAGGTACTGGCTGAACGCAAAAAGATAGCAGCTCACCCTCTTTGAATCTTCTTTATCATACTAAAAGTGGCAGGAAAAAGCAAAAAATTTCAGGTTTCCACCTTTTCAAAGCAGAGAAATGACTGTTTGTGCAATGACCTTATTCATTGATTTTAGCCATTGAAAAACGTCCTGTTGCTCATATACCAGAACTGTTTGAAGGAATAGGCTGAACATAAACAGATAGCAGCTCACCCTCTGTGAATCTTCTTTCGCATGCTAAAAAGAGCAGGAAAAAGCAAAAAATTTCAGAATTCCACCTTTCCAAGCAGAGAAATGACTGTTTGTGCAATGACATTATTCATTGATTTTAGACATTGAAAACCATCCTGTTACTCATATACCAGAACTGTTTGAAGGAATAGGCTGAACATAAACAGATAGCAGCTCACCCTCTGTGAATCTTCTTTCGCATGCTAAAAGGAGCAGGAAAAAGCAAAAAAATTCAGAATTCCACCTTTTCAAGCAGAGAAATGACTGTTTGTGTAATGACATTATTCATTCAATTTAGCCATTGAATACCGTCATTTTTCTTATATACTCGAAATGGTTTTAAGGTATTTGGCTGAATTCCAACAGATAGCAGCTCACAATCTTTGAATCTTCTTTAGCATGCTAAAAGGAGCAGGAAAAAGCAAAAAATTTCAAAATTCCACCTTTCCGAGCAGAGAAATGACTGTTTGTACAATGACATTATTCATTGATTTTAGCCCTTGAAAAACATCCTGTTACTCATATACCAGAAATGGTTGAAGGTATTGGCTGAATGCTAACAGATAGCAGCTCACCCTCTTTGAATCTTTTTTAGCATGCAACAAGGAGTAGGAAAAAGCAAAAAATTTCTGAATTCGACCTTTCTAAGCAGAGAAATGACTGTTGATTCAATGACATTATTCTTTGATTGTAGACATTGAAAACCATGATGTTACTCATATACCAGAAATGGATGAAGGTATTGGCAGAAAGCAAACTGATTGCAGCTCACCCTCTTTGATTCTTCTTTAGCATGCTAAAAGGAGCAGGAAAAAGCAAAAAAATTCAGAATTCCACCTTTCAAAGCAGAGAAATGATTTTTTGAACAATAACATTATTCATTGTTTCTAGCCATTGAAAAACATCCTGTTACTCATATACCAGAAATGGTTGAAGGTATCGGCTGAACGAAAACAGATAGCAGCATACCCTCTTTGAATCTTCTTTAGCATGCCAGAAGGAGCAGGTAAAAGCAAAAAATTTCAGAATTCCACCTTTCCAAGCAGAAAAATGACTGTGCAATGACATTATTCATTGATTTTAGCCATTGAAAAACATTCTGTTATTCATACACCAGAAATAGTTGAAGGTATCGGCTGAACGCAAACAGACAGCAACTCACACTCTTTGAATCTTCTTTAGCACGCTAAAAGGAGCAGGAAAAAGCAAAATAATTTCAGAATTCCACCTTTCCAAGCAGAGAAATGACTGTGCAATGACATTATTCATTGATTTTAGCCTTTGAATACCATCCTGTTACTCATATACCAGAAATGGTTGAAGGTAATGACTGAACGCAAAGAGATAGCAGCCAACCATCTGTGAATCTTCTTTATCATGCTAAAAGGAACAGGAAAAAGCAAAAAATTTCAGAATTCCACCTTTCCAAGCAGAGAAATGACTCTTTGTGCAATGACATTATTCATTAATTTTAGCTATTGAAAACCGTCCTGCCTCCCATATACAAGAAATGGTCGAAGGAATTGGCTGAACGCAAACAGAGAGCAGCTCACCCTCTTTGAATCTTCTTCAGCATGCTAAAAGTAGCAGGAAAAAGCAAAAAATTTCAGATTTCCACCTTTCAAAGCAGAGAAATGACTGTTTGTGCAATGACATTACTCATTGATTTTAGACATTGAAAAACATCCTGTTACTCATATACCAGAAATGGTTGAAGGTATTGGCTGAACGCAAACAGACCACAACTCTCACTCTTTGAATCTTCTTTAGCATGCTAAAAGGAGAAGGAAAAAGCTAAACAACTTTAGAAATCCACCTTTCCAAGCAGAGAAATGACTGTTTCTACAATGATATTATTCATTGATTTTAGCCACTGAAAAACATACTGTTACTCATATACCAGTAATAGTTGAAGGTATTGGCTGAATGCAAACAGACAACAACTCACCCTCTTTGAATCTTCTTTAGCACGCTAAAAGGAGCAAGAAAAATCAAAATAATTTCAGAATTCCACCATTCAAAGCAGAGAAATGACTGATCGTGCAATGACATTATTCATTGATTTTAGCCATTGAAAACCATCCTGTCACTCATATACCAGAAATAGTTGAAGGTATTGGCTGAACTCAAACATATAGCAGCTCACCCTCTTTGAATGTTCTTTAGAATGCTAAAAGTAGCAGGAAAAATCAAAAAATATCACGTTTCCACCTTTCCAAGCAGAGAAATGACTGTTAGTGTAATGACCTTATTCATTGATTTTAGCCATTGAAAAACGTCCTGTTACTCACATACCAGAACTGGTTGAAGGAATTGGCTGAACATAAACAGATAGCAGCTCACCCTCTTTGAATCTTCTTTAGCATGCAAAAAGGAGCAGGAAAAAGTAAAAAATTTCGGAAGTCCACCTTTCCAAGCAGAGAAATGACTGTTTGTGTAAAGACATTATTCATTCAATTTAGCCATTGAATACCGTCATTTTTCCCATATAACCGAAATGGTTTTAAGGTATTGCCTGAATGCAAACAGATAACAGCTCACCCTCTTTGAATCTTCTATATCATGCTAAAAGGAGCAGGAAAAAGCAAAAAAATCAGAATTCCACCTTTCCAAGCAGAGAAATGACTCTTTGTGCAATGACATTATTCATTGATTTTAGCCATTGAAAATCGTTCTGTCTCACATATACCAAAAATGGTTGAAGGTATTGGCTGAACGCAAAGAGATAGCAGCTCACCCTCTTTGAATCTTCTTTAGCATGCTAAAAGTAGCAGGAAAAAACAAAAAAATTCAGAATTCCACCTTTATAAGCAGAGAAATGACTGTGTAATGACATTATTCATTGATTTTAGCCATTGAAAACCATCCTGTTACTCATATACCAGAAATGGTTGAAGGTATTGGCTGAACGCAAACAGATAGCAGCTCACCCTCTTTGAATCTTCTTTAGCATGCTAAAAGTAGCAGGAAAATGCAAACAATTTCAGAATTCCACCTTTCAAAGCAGAGAAATGACTTTTTGAGCAATGACATTATTCATTGATTTTAGCCATTGAAAAACATCCTGTTACTCATATACCAGAAATGGTTGAAGGTATCGACTGAACGCAAACAGATAGCAGCTCTCCCTCTTTGAATCTTCTTTAACATGCTAAAAGGAGCAGGTAAAAGCAAAAAATTTCAGAATTCCACCTTTCCAAGCAGAGAAATGACTGTTTGTGCAATGACATTATTCATTGATTTTAGCCATTGAAAACCGTCCTGTTACTCTTATGCCAGAAATGGTTGAAGGTATTGGCTGAACGCAAAGAGATAGCAGCCCACCATCTTTGAATGTTCTTTAGCATGCTAAAAGGAGCAGGAAAAAGCAAAAAATTTCAGAATTCCACTTTTACAAGCAGAGAAATAACTGTTTGTGCATTGACATTATTCATTGATTTTAGCCATTGAAAAACATTCTGTTACTCATACACCAGAAATGGTTGAAGGCATTGGCTGAACGTAAACAGACAGCAATTCGCCCTCTTTGAATCTTCTTTAGCATGCTAAAAGGAGCAGGAAAAAGCTAAATAATTTCAGAATTCCCCCTTTCCAAGCAGAGAAATGACTGTTTGTGCAATGACATTATTCATTGATTTTAGCCATTGAAAAATGTTCTGTTACTCATATACCAGAAATGGTTGAAGGTATTGGCCGAACGCAAACAGATAGCAGCTCACCCTCTTTGAAACTACTTTATCATGCTAAAAGGAACAGGAAAAAGCAAAAAAATTCAGAATTCCACCTTTCCAAGCAGAGAAATGACTCTTTGTGCAATGACATTATTCATTGATTTTAGCCATTGAAAACCATCCTGTCACTCATATACCAGAAATAGTTGAAGGTATTGGCTGAACTCAAACAGATAGCAGCTCACCCTCTTTGAATCTTCTTTAGAATGCTAAAAGTAGCAGGAAAAATCAAAAAATATCAGGTTTCCACCTTTCCAAGCAGAGAAATGACTGTTAGTGCAATGACCTTATTCATTGATTTTAGCCATTGAAAAACGTCCTGTTACTCATATACAAGAAATTTTTGAAGGTATCGGATGAACGAAAACAGATAGCAGCTCACCCTCTTATATTCTTCTTTAGCATGCTAAAAGGAGCAGGTAAAAGCAAAAAATTTCAGAATTCCACCTTTCCAAGCAGAGAAATGATTGTTTGTGCAATGACATTATTCATTGATTTTAGCCATTGAAAAACATTCTGTTATTCATACACCAGAAATGGTTGAAGATATCGGCTGAAAGCAAACAGACAGCAACTCACACTCTTTGAATCTTCTTTAGCACGCTAAAAGGAGCAGGTAAAAGCAAAATAATTTCAGAATTCCACCTTTCCAAGCAGAGAAATGACTGTTTGTGCCGTGACATTATTCATTGATTTTAGCCATTGAAAAAAGTTCTGTTACTCATATACCAGAAATGGATGAAGGTATTGGCTGAACGAAAACAGATAGCAGCTCAAACTCTTTGAGTCTTCTTTAGCATGCTAAAATGAGCAGGAAAAAACAAAAAAATTCAGAATTCCACCTTTATAAGCAGAGAAATGACTGTTTGTGCAATGACATTATTCATTGATTTTAGCCATTGAAAACCATCCTGTTACTCATACACCAGAAATGGTTGAAGGTATTGGCTGAACGCAAACAGACAGCAGCTCACCCACTTTGAATCTTCTTAAGCATGCTAAAAGTAGCAGGAAAAAGCAAAAAATTTCAGAATTCCACCTTTCCAAGCAGAGAAATGATTCTTTGTGCAATGACATTATTGTTACAACTCTCCTGTTAGGTTTTTTTTAGTTTGCTGGTCACATGACCAGTTTTGCCTATTTAATCCGGCTCCGCCCTCCTGGCATTGCTGGACTTCATTTGTTTTTACTACTGTTGAGCTAGCTTGGTGCTCTGTTGCCGTTCTCTGTTAGTTTTGCTAGGTCTTCTGACCTCTTTACTTTTTGTTGTGTGTTTGTCTTTGACTGCTACGATTTCTGCTATGAGGTGTCCAACTTTTCCCAGTCCCTAGTTCTTGTAGCGATTCCTCCCTCACATCTATAGGTCTTCGTACAGACTAGCCGAGGACTTTAGCGGGTCTGATCGCAGGATCAGGTTCCCCGTTACATCGTAGGGATCTAGTTTAGTTCTATTGTAGGGACAGATCTCCTGTCTTTCCTTAGTCTCTGTAGCAGATCATAACAGTAAGTCCAGCCATTAAAAAAAAAAAAAAAAAAATTTCTCTAAGGAAAGACCTCCAGTTTTCCATCATGATCTCGGTGCAAGATTTGGCTCAACACTTGCAGGGACTCTCTCTGGAGGTGACCAAGCTCCAACAACACGTGAGTAGCTGTTCTGGAGCGCATTTTGTGGAACCAAAGGTACGTCTGCCTGATCTATTTTTTGGCGAACAACAAGATTTTTTTTCTTTTAAAAATGCTTGTCTATTATATTTTCGTTTGAGACCCGGATCCTCTGGTGATGAATCACAGAGCATAGGGTTCATAATGTCACTTTTGCGCAAAGATCCTCAGGGATGGGCCTTCTCTCTCCAACCTAGTGATCCGTGCTTTAGATCAGTGATTAGTTTTTTTTCTGCTTTGGGTTTGCTGTACGATGATCCTGATCGTGTCTCATCTGCTGAGTCTGAATTAAGACGTTTGAGGCAAGGATCAGGTAATGTGAAAAAATATTGTTCTCACTTCCGTCGGTGGTCTGCCCAGGTGGGGTGGAACGATTCAGCTTTGAAAAGCTTGTTTCTTGCAGGGCTAGGTGAAAGGGTTAAGGATTTACTGATTGCTTATCCCACACCTGGAAACTTGCAGGAGTCAATGCAATTAGCTATATGGGTGGACAGGAGACTGCGTGCAAGGGTTAATGAGAGCAAATCCTCTGCTATGTCAGCTTCGAGTCCTGAGAGGTTCAGTGCTGACAATGGTGAGCCGATGGAAATTGGGGCGATGGCACCCCGCTCTCAGGAAAAAGACCGCCGACTTTCTGAAGGTTTGTGTTTCTATTGCGGAAATTCTGGTCATTTTATTAAGAGCTGTGTGCTTCGTATGAAGAAAGAAAAAAAAATGGTCAGTCATGCCCGTATTGCCTGTTTAAATTCTAAGGGAGTATTCCTATATGCCACTACTGCTGCTCAGGATGAATTAATTGAATTTCGGGTATTTGTGGATTGTGGATCTACTCTGAATGTGATTGATGGGGGATTCTTGGAAAAACTTAGATTAGAACCTAAAACTTTGTCATCCCCTATTGCTGTGGTTTCTGTCGATGGCTCTCCCTTGAAGAGTGTTACTCACAAGGTCTGTGAATTTCCCCTCACTATTAATGGTATTCATCAAGAGAATTTGGATTTGGTGGTATTGGATAATTTGCCTTCTCCAGTAATATTGGGGTTACCCTGGTTAAAATTGCACAATCCTGTACTGGATTGGTCTACCAATAAAATTAAGTCCTGGAGCCCTAAGTGTTATGACAAGTGTTGTAACGGGCGCATTGCTGCTGTGGATAGAGGGGAATTGCCTGTACCTATTCAGGATTTTTGGAGAGTTTTTTCTGAGGAGGAGTCGCAGGTTTTGCCTCCTCATAGAGACTATGATTGTACCATTGAATTCGTCCCTGGAGCAACTCTTCCTAAGAGTCGTTTATTTAATCTTACTATTCCTGAGAGAAAGGCTTTGGAGGAATACATACAGGCAAGCTTGGCCGCTGGTCACATTAGGCCTTCCAAGTCTCCTGTGGCTGTTGGATTTTTTTTTGTAAAAAAAAAAGATGGCGGTTTACGTCCTTGTCTGGACTTTCGTGAGATTAATAAAATTACTGTACGCAATCCTTACCCACTGCCATTGATTCCTGATTTATTTAACCAGTTAGTGGGGGCCAAGTGGTTCTCTAAAATTGATCTCCGGGGGGCATACAATTTGTTGCGCATGAAGGAGGGTGATGAATGGAAGACTGCTTTTAACACTCCTGTGGGTCATTTTGAGAATCTGGTTATGCCATTTGGTCTCACCAATGCTCCAGCATTTGTTCAGAATCTTATTAATGATATCCTTAGACCTTTAATCGGCAAAAATGTGGTTGTGTATTTGGATGACATTTTGATTTATTCGCCGGATCTGGAGTCTCATTGGCGGAGCGTACGTGAGGTATTACAGTTATTGATGGACAATTCGCTTTTTGCTAAGCTGGAGAAATGTGAGTTCGCTGTACAGAGAATTAGTTTTTTGGGCTACATTATCTCCAGTGAAGGTTTTGAGATGGACCCGGTTAAGGTTCAAGCTGTGCAGGAATGGCCTAGGCCTATTGGTTTGAAATCGATACAGAGGTTTTTGGGTTTCGCCAATTATTACAGAAAATTCATAAAAAATTTTTCTATTATTGTCAAACTGCTGACCGATCTCACCAGGAAAGGTGCTAATGCGGTTCAGTGGACTTCTGAGGCCATTGAAGCTTTTGTGTTTTTAAAGGAGAGGTTCACCTCTGCTCCCATCCTTATGCAGCCTGATGTGACTAAGCCGTTTTTGGTTGAGGTTGATGCTTCTTCGGTGGGGGTTGTTGCGGTGTTGTCTCAGGAAAACAAGAATGGAATACATCCCTGTGCCTTTTTTTCAAAAATTTTTTCCGAGACTGAAATAATTACGATATTGGTAATCGGGAATTGCTGGCGATTAAACTCGCATTTGAACACTGGCATCACCTCTTGGAAGGTGCTGATTTTCCCATTCAGGTTTTCACTGATCATAAAAATCTGATCTATCTTGATGCTGCCAAGCGCTTGAATGCCCGTCAGGCTAGGTGGGCACTTTTTTTCTCGCGGTTTAATTTTTCCGTTACTTACATCCCGGGTACCAAGAATGTTAAAGCGGATGCTTTGTCTCGCAGCTTTTCGCCCATGGTCAGTGTTGAGGAGGAAGAGGAGACCATTTTACAAGAAGGTGTTGTGATTGCTGCTTTGGACTCCGTTTTGGAGGATGAGATTCTTAAAGCACAGGAGAATGCCCCATCTAACACTCCCCATGGGAGGTTGTTTGTGCCTAGGACCTTTAGGAGAGATTTGTTTGTTGAGTGTCATGAGTCTCGGTTGGCAGGTCATCCAGGAATTTCTGAGACCAAGAGACTTGTGGGTCGCAGTTTTTGGTGGCCTGGATGGCAGAAGGAAGTCATTAAGTGGATGCGCCAATGTACTGTGTGTGCAAGATCCAAGTCTTCGCATGCTCCTGCTACGGGGTTGCTTTGCCATCTGGAGGTTCCTAGTGCACCTTGGACACATCTGGCTATGGACTTTATTACTGACCTTCCTCCCTCTGAAGGTTTCACGGTCATCTGGGTGGTCGTGGACCGTTTTAGCAAGATGTGTCACTTGGTTCCCTTCATCAAACTGCCTTGCGCTAAGACACTCGCTAAGGCCTTTGTCAAGGAAATTGTCAGACTACATGGTGTTCCTACTGACATTGTTTCTGATAGGGGACCTCAGTTCGTGGCTCGTTTTTGGCGTGCCTTTTGTGACAGGTTGGGAGTCCATTTGTCGTTTTCATCCGGATATCATCCTGAGTCTAATGGTCAGACAGAAAGGAAGAACCAGGATGTTGAGCAGTTCTTGCATTGTTTTGTGGCAGACAATCAAGAGGGGTGGTCTGAGTTTCTGCCACTTGCTGAATTTGCTCTTAACAACCATACATCCTCTTCTGCTGGGTGTTCGCCTTTTTTTTGTTGTTCTGGGAGACATCCGTCTTTTGGGTCATTCTCCAAATTGGTTTCGGCTGTGCTTGAGGAGGAGAGTTTTTCCGGTGATTTGGAGAGAGTTTGGACGGATGTGCGTGGTAATCTTCAGGAGGCTAACAAAAAATCTAAGAGGTACTTTGATAGGAAACGGCAAGAGGTTTTGTTTGCTGTTGGTGACATGGTTTGGTTGTCCTCGAAGAATCTGCGATTGAGGATTCCTTCTAAAAAATTGGGTCCCAAGTTCGTAGGGCCCTTTAAGGTGCTTCAGATAGTTAACCAATCTGCTGTTAGGCTGGAGGTTCCTACGTCCTGGAGGATTAATCCGGTGTTTCATGTTTCTCTGTTGAAAAAAGCTGATGTGTCGGATGGTGACGCCTCTGCCACTGTTCCTCCGGTGGTGGAGGACGGGGAATATGAAATTTCCCGCATCCTAAATTCTAGACGGTATAGAGGGAGTTTGCAGTATCTCGTCGCTTGGAAGGGTTTCGGACCTGAGGATAACTCATGGGTGAGGGCGGATGATGTTTTTGCTTCCAAACTTGTCCGAGCGTTTCACAGGAGGTTTCCTGGTAAGCCTGGGCCTAGGGGATCCGGAGGATCCTCTTAGAAGAGGGGGTACTGTTACAACTCTCCTGTTAGTTTTTTTTTAGTTTGCTGGTCACATGACCAGTTTTGCCTATTTAATCTGGCTCCGCCCTCCTGGCATTGCTGGACTTCATTTGTATTTACTACTGTTGAGCTAGCTTGGTGCTCTGTTGCCGTTCTCTGTTAGTTTTGCTAGGTCTTCTGACCTCTTTACTTTTTGTTGTGTGTTTGTCTTTGACTGCTACGATTTCTGCTAGGAGGTGTCCAACTTTTCCCAGTCCCTAGTTCTTGTAGGGATTCCTCCCTCACATCTATAGGTCTTCGTACAGACTAGCCGAGGACTTTAGCGGGTCTGATCGCAGGATCAGGTTCCCCATTAAATCATAGGGATCTAGTTTAATTCTATTGTAGGGACAGATCTCCTGTCTTTCCTTAGTCTCTGTAGCAGATCATAACAGTTATTCATTGATTTTAGCCATTGAAAACCGTTCTGTCTCCCATATACCAGAAATGGTTGAAGGTATTGGCTGAACGCAAACATATAGCAGCTCACCCTCTTTGAATCTTCTTTAGCATGCTAATAGTAGCAGGAAAAAGCAAAAAAAATCAGAATTCCCCCTTTATAAGCAGAGAAATGACATTGCAATGACATTATTCATTGATTTTAGCCATTGAAAACCATCCTGTTACTCATATACCAGAAATGGTTGAAGGTATTGGCTGAACGCAAACAGATAACAGCTCACCCTCTTTGAATCTTCTTTAGCATGCTAAAAGTAGCAGGAAAAAGCAAACAATTTCAGAATTCCACCTTTCAAAGCAGAGAAATGACTTTTTGAGCAATGACATTATTCATTGATTTTAGCCATTGAAAAACATCCTGTTACTCATATACCAGAAATGGTTGAAGGTATCGGCTGAACGCAAACAGATTGCAGCTCACCCTCTTTGAATCTTCTTTAACATGCTAAAAGGAGCAGGAAAAATCAAAACATTTCAGAATTACACCTTTCCAAGCAGAGAAATGACTGTTTGTGCAATGACATTATTCATTGATTTTAGCCATTGAAAACAGTCCTGTTACTCTTATGCCAGAAATGGTTGAAGGTATTGGCTGAACGCAAAGAGATAGCAGCCCACCATCTTTGAATCTTCTTTAGCATGCTAAAAGGAGCAGGAAAAAGCAAAAAATTTCAGAATTCCACTTTTACAAGCAGAGAAATGACTGTTTGTGCAATGACATTATTCATTGATTTTAGCCATTGAAAAACATTCTGTTACTCATACACCAGAAATGGTTGAAGGCATTGGCTGAACGTAAACAGACAGCAACTTACCCTCTTTGAATCTTCTTTAGCATGCTAAAAGGAGCAGGAAAAAGCTAAATAATTTCAGAATTTCCCCTTTCCAAGCAGAGAAATGACTGTTTGTGCAATGACATTATTCATTGATTTTAGCCATTGAAAAATGTTCTGTTACTCATATACCAGAAATGGTTGAAGGTATTGGCCGAACGCAAACAGATAGCAGCTCACCCTCTTTGAAACTACTTTATCATGCTAAAAGGAACAGGAAAAAGCAAAAAAATTCAGAATTCCACCTTTCCAAGCAGAGAAATGACTCTTTGTGCAATGACATTATTCATTGATTTTAGCCATTGAAAACCATCCTGTCACTCATATACCAGAAATAGTTGAAGGTATTAGCTGAACTCAAACAGATAGCAGCTCACCCTCTTTGAATCTTCTTTAGAATGCTAAAAGTAGCAGGAAAAATTAAAAAATATCAGGTTTCCACCTTTCCAAGCAGAGAAATGACTGTTAGTGCAATGACCTTATTCATTGATTTAAGCCATTGAAAAACGTCCTGTTACTCATATACCAGAAATTGTTGAAGGTATCGGCTGAACGAAAACAGATAGCATCTCACCCTCTTATATACTTCTTTAGCATGCTAAAAGGAGCAGGTAAAAGCAAAAAATTTCAGAATTCCACCTTTCCAAGCAGAGAAATGACTGTTTGTGCAATGACATTATTCATTGATTTTAGCCATTGAAAAACATTCTGTTATTCATACACCAGAAATGGTTGAAGGTATCGGCTGAAAGCAAACAGACAGCAACTCACACTCTTTGAATCTTCTTTAGCACGCTTAGAGGAGCAGGTAAAAGCAAAATAATTTCAGAATTCCACCTTTCCAAGCAGAGAAATGACTGTTTGTGCAGTGACATTATTCATTGATTTTAGCCATTGAAAAAAGTTCTGTTACTCATATAATGGTTGAAGGTATTGGCTGAACGCAAACAGATAATAGCTCAACCTCTTTGAATCTTCTTTATCATGCTAAAAGGAACAGGAAAAATCAAAAAATTTCAGAATTCCACCTTTCCAAGCAGAGAAATGAGTGTTTGTGTAAAGACATTATTCATTCAATTTAGCCATTGAATACCGTCATTTTTCACATATAACCGAAATGGTTTTAAGGTATTGCCTGAATTCAAACAGATAACAGCTCACCCTCTTTGAATCTTCTTTAGCATGCTAATAGTAGAAGGAAAAAACAAAAAAATTCAGAATTCCACCTTTATAAGCAGAGAAATGACATTGAAATGACATTATTCATTGATTTTAGCCATTGAAAACCATCCTGTTACTCATATACCAGAAATGGTTGAAGGTATTGGCTGAACGCAAACAGATACCAGCTCACCCTCTTTGAATCTTCTTTAGCAAGCTAAAAGTAGCAGGAAAAAGCAAACAATTTCAGAATTCCACCTTTCAAAGCAGATAAATGACTTTTTGAGCAATGACATTATTCATTGATTTTAGCCATTGAAAAACATCCTGTGACTCATATACCAGAAATGGTTGAAGGTATCGGCTGAACGCAAACAGATTGCAGCTCACCCTCTTTGAATCTTCTTTAACATGCTAAAAGGAGCAGGAAAAAGCAAAAAATTTCAGAATTCCACTTTTACAAGCAGAGAAATGACTGTTTGTGCAATGACATTATTCATTGATTTTGGCCATTGAAAAACATTCTGTTATTCATACATCAGAGATGGTTGAAGGTATCGGCTGAACGCAAACAGACAGCAACTCACACTCTTTGAATCTTCTTTAGGACGCTAACAGGAGCAGAAAAAAGCAAAATAATTTCAGAATTCCACCTTTCCAAGCAGAGAAATGACTGTGCAATGACATTATTCATTGATTTTAGCCTTTTAAAACCATCCTGTTACTCATATACCAGAAATGGTTGAAGGTATTGACTGAACGCAAAGAGATAGCAGCCCACCATCTTTGAATCTTCTTTAGCATGCTAAAAGGAGCAGAAAAAAGAAAAAAATTTCAGAAATACACCTTTGCAAGCAGAGAAATGACTGTTTGTCCAATGACATTATTCATTGATTTTAGCCATTGAAAAATGTTTTGTTACTCATATACCAGAAATGGTTGAAGGTATTGGCTGAACGCAAACAGATAGCAGCTCAAACTCTTTGAATCTTCTTTATCATGCTAAAAGGAACAGGAAAAAGCAAAAAAATTCAGAATTCCACCTTTCCAAGCAGAGAAATGACTCTTTGTGCAATGACATTATTCATTGATTTTAGCCATTGAAAACCATCCTGTCACTCATATACCAGAAATAGTTGAAGGTATTAGCTGAACTCAAACAGATAGCAGCTCACCCTCTTTGAATCTTCTTTAGAATGCTAAAAGTAGCAGGAAAAATTAAAAAATATCAGGTTTCCACCTTTCCAAGCAGAGAAATGACTGTTAGTGCAATGACCTTATTCATTGATTTAAGCCATTGAAAAACGTCCTGTTACTCATATACCAGAAATTGTTGAAGGTATCGGCTGAACGAAAACAGATAGCATCTCACCCTCTTATATACTTCTTTAGCATGCTAAAAGGAGCAGGTAAAAGCAAAAAATTTCAGAATTCCACCTTTCCAAGCAGAGAAATGACTGTTTGTGCAATGACATTATTCATTGATTTTAGCCATTGAAAAACATTCTGTTATTCATACACCAGAAATGGTTGAAGGTATCGGCTGAAAGCAAACAGACAGCAACTCACACTCTTTGAATCTTCTTTAGCACGCTTAGAGGAGCAGGTAAAAGCAAAATAATTTCAGAATTCCACCTTTCCAAGCAGAGAAATGACTGTTTGTGCAGTGACATTATTCATTGATTTTAGCCATTGAAAAAAGTTCTGTTACTCATATAATGGTTGAAGGTATTGGCTGAACGCAAACAGATAATAGCTCAACCTCTTTGAATCTTCTTTATCATGCTAAAAGGAACAGGAAAAATCAAAAAATTTCAGAATTCCACCTTTCCAAGCAGAGAAATGAGTGTTTGTGTAAAGACATTATTCATTCAATTTAGCCATTGAATACCGTCATTTTTCACATATAACCGAAATGGTTTTAAGGTATTGCCTGAATTCAAACAGATAACAGCTCACCCTCTTTGAATCTTCTTTAGCATGCTAATAGTAGAAGGAAAAAACAAAAAAATTCAGAATTCCACCTTTATAAGCAGAGAAATGACATTGAAATGACATTATTCATTGATTTTAGCCATTGAAAACCATCCTGTTACTCATATACCAGAAATGGTTGAAGGTATTGGCTGAACGCAAACAGATACCAGCTCACCCTCTTTGAATCTTCTTTAGCAAGCTAAAAGTAGCAGGAAAAAGCAAACAATTTCAGAATTCCACCTTTCAAAGCAGATAAATGACTTTTTGAGCAATGACATTATTCATTGATTTTAGCCATTGAAAAACATCCTGTGACTCATATACCAGAAATGGTTGAAGGTATCGGCTGAACGCAAACAGATTGCAGCTCACCCTCTTTGAATCTTCTTTAACATGCTAAAAGGAGCAGGAAAAAGCAAAAAATTTCAGAATTCCACTTTTACAAGCAGAGAAATGACTGTTTGTGCAATGACATTATTCATTGATTTTGGCCATTGAAAAACATTCTGTTATTCATACATCAGAGATGGTTGAAGGTATCGGCTGAACGCAAACAGACAGCAACTCACACTCTTTGAATCTTCTTTAGGACGCTAACAGGAGCAGAAAAAAGCAAAATAATTTCAGAATTCCACCTTTCCAAGCAGAGAAATGACTGTGCAATGACATTATTCATTGATTTTAGCCTTTTAAAACCATCCTGTTACTCATATACCAGAAATGGTTGAAGGTATTGACTGAACGCAAAGAGATAGCAGCCCACCATCTTTGAATCTTCTTTAGCATGCTAAAAGGAGCAGAAAAAAGAAAAAAATTTCAGAAATACACCTTTGCAAGCAGAGAAATGACTGTTTGTCCAATGACATTATTCATTGATTTTAGCCATTGAAAAATGTTTTGTTACTCATATACCAGAAATGGTTGAAGGTATTGGCTGAACGCAAACAGATAGCAGCTCAAACTCTTTGAATCTTCTTTATCATGCTAAAAGGAACAGGAAAAAGCAAAAAAATTCAGAATTCCACCTTTCCAAGCAGAGAAATGACTCTTTGTGCAATGACATTATTCATTAATTTTAACCATTGAAAACCGTCCTGCCTCCCATATACAAGAAATGGTTGAAGGAATTGGCTGAACCAAAAGATATAGCAGCTCACCCTCTTTGAATCTTCTTTAGCATGCTAAAAGTAGCAGGAAAAAACAAAAAAATTCAGAATTCCACGTTTATAAGCAGAGAAATGACATTGCAATGACGTTATTCATTGATTTTAGCCATTGAAAACCATCCTGTTACTCATATACCAGAAATGGTTGAAGATATTGGCTGAACACAAACAGATACCAGCTCACCCTCTTTGAATCTTCTTTAGCATGCTAAAAGTAGCAGGAAAAAGCAAACAATTTCAGAATTCCACCTTTCAAAGCAGAGAAATGACTTTTTGAGCAATGACATTATTCATTGATTTTAGCCATTGAAAAACATCCTGTTACTCATATACCAGAAATGGTTGATGGTATCGGCTGAACGCAAATAGATTGCAGCTCACCCTCTTTGAATCTTCTTTAACATGCTAAAAGGAGCAGGAAAAAGCAAAACATTTCAGAATTCCACTTTTACAAGCAGAGAAATGACTGTGTGTGCAATGACATTATTCATTGATTTTAGCCATTGAAAAACATTCTGTTATTCATACACCAGAAATGGTTGAAGGTATCGGCTGAACGCAAACAGACAGCAACTCACACTCTTTGAATATTCTTTAGCACGCTAAAACGAGCAGGAAAAAGCAAAATAATTTCAGAATTCCACCTTTCCAAGCAGAGAAATGATTGTGCAATGACATTATTCATTGATTTTAGCCTTTGAAAACCATCCTGTTACTCATATACCAGAAATGGTTGAAGGTATTGACTGAACGCAAAGAGATAGCAGCCCACAATCTTTGAATCTTCTTTAGCATGCTAAAAGGAGCAGAAAGAAGAAAAAAATTTCAGAATTCCACTTTTCCAAGCAAAGAAATGACTGTTTGTGCAATGACATTATTCATTGATTTTAGCCATTGAAAAACGTTTTGTTACTCATATACCAGAACTGGTTGAAGGTATTGGCTGAACGCAAACAGATAGCAGCTCAAACTCTTTGAATCTTCTTTATCATGCTAAAAGGAACAGGAAAAAGCAAAAAATTTCAGAATTCCACCTTTCCAAGCAGAGAAATGACTGTTAGTGCAATGACCTTATTCATTGATTTTAGCCATTGAAAAAAGTCCTGTTACTCATATACCAGAAATTGTTGAAGGTATCGGCTGAACGAAAACAGATAGCAGCTCACCCTCTTATATTCTTCTTTAGCATGCTAAAAGGAGCAGGTAAAAGCAAAAAATTTCAGAATTCCACCTTTCCAAGCAGAGAAATGACTGTTTGTGCAATGACATTATTTATTGATTTTAGCCATTGAAAAACATTCTGTTATTCATACACCAGAAATGGTTGAAGGTATCGGCTGAAAGCAAACAGACAGCAACTCACACTCTTTGAATCTTCTTTAGCACGCTAAAAGGAGCAGGTAAAAGCAAAATAATTTCAGAATTCCACCTTTCCAAGCAGAGAAATGACTGTTTGTGCAGTGACATTATTCATTGATTTTAGCCATTGAAAAAAGTTCTGTTACTCATATACCAGAAATGGTTGAAGGTATTGGCTGAACGCAAACAGATAATAGCTCAACCTCTTTGAATCTTCTTTATCATGCTAAAAGGAACCGGAAAAATCAAAAAATTTCAGAATTCCACCTTTCCAAGCAGAGAAATGACTATTTGTGTAAAGACATTATTCATTCAATTTAGCCATTGAATACCGTTATTTTTCCCATATAACCGAAATGGTTTTAAGGTATTGCCTGAATTCAAACAGATAACAGCTCACCCTCTTTGAATCTTCTTTAGCATGCTAATAGTAGCAGGAAAAAACAAAAAAATTCCGAATTCCACCTTTATAAGCAGAGAAATGACATTGCAATGACATTATTCATTGATTTTAGCCATTGAAAACCATCCTGTTACTCATATAGCAGAAATGGTTGCAGGTATTGGCTGAACCCAAACATGTAGCTGCTCACCCTCTTTGAATCTTCTTTAACATGCTAAAAGTAGCAGGAAAAAACAAAAAAATTCAGAATTCCACCTTTATAAGCAGAGAAATGACATTGCAATGACATTATTCATTGATTTTAGCCATTGAAAAACTTCCTTTTACTCATATACCAGAAATGGTTGCAGGTATTGGCTGAACGCAAACAGATACCAGCTCACCCTCTTTGAATCTTCTTTAGCATGCTAAAAGTAGCAGGAAAAAGCAAACAATTTCAGAATTCCACCTTTCAAAGCAGAGAAATGACTTTTTGAGCAATGACATTATTCATTGATTTTAGCCATTGAAAAACATCCTGTTACTCATATACCAGAAATGGTTGATGGTATCGGCTGAACGCAAACAGATTGCAGCTCACCCTCTTTGAATCTTCTTTAACATGCTAAAAGGAGTAGGAAAAAGCAAAAAATTTCAGAATTCCACTTTTACAAGCAGAGAAAGGACTGTTTGTGCAATGACATTATTCATTGATTTTAGCCATTGAAAAAAGTTCTGTAACTCATATACCAGAAATGGTTGAAGGTATTGGCTGAACGCAAACAGACAGCAACTCACACTCTTTGAATCTTCTTTAGCACGCTAAAAGGAGCAGGAAAAAGCAAAATAATTTCAGAATTCCACCTTTCCAAGCAGAGAAATGATTGTGCAATGACATTATTCACTGATTTTAGCCTTTGAAAACCATCCTGTTACTCATATACCAGAAATGGTTGAAGGTATTGACTGAACGCAAAGAGATAACAGCCCACCATCTTTGAATCTTCTTTAGCATGCTAAAAGGAGCAGAAAAAATAAAAAAAATTCAGAATTCCACCTTTCCAAGCAGAGAAATGACTGTTTGTGCAATGACATTATTCATTGATTTTAGCCATTGAAAAACGTTTTGTTACTCATATACCAGAACTGGTTGAAGGTATTGGCTGAACGCAAACAGATAGCAGCTCAAACTCTTTGAATCTTCTATATCATGCTAAAACGAACAGGAAAAAGCAAGACATTTCAGAATTTAACCTTTCCAAGCAGAGAAATGACTCTTTGTGCAATGACATTATTCATTAATTTTAGCCATTGAAAACCGTCCTGCCTCCCATATACAAGAAATGGTTGAAGGAATTGGCTGAACCCAAATAGATAGCAGCTCACCCTCTTTGAATCTTCTTTAGCATGCTAAAAGTTGCAGGAAAAAGCAAAAAAATTCAGATTTCCACCTTTCAAAGCAGAGAAATGACTGTTTGTTAATGACATTACTCATTGATTTTAGACATTGAAAAACATCCTGTTAGTCATACACCAGAAATGGTTGAAGGTATTGGCTGAACGCAAAAAGACAGCAATTCTCCCTCTATGAATCTTCTTTAGCACGCTAAAAGGAGCAGGAAAAAGCAAAACAACTTTAGAAATCCACCTTTCCAAGCAGAGAAATGACTGTTTGTATAATGATATTATTCATTGAATTTAGTCATTGAAAAACATCCTGTTACTCATATACCAGTAATGGTTGAAGGTATTGGCTGAATGCAAACAGACAACAACTCACCCTCTTTGAATCTTCTTTAGCACGCTAAAAGGAGCAAGAAAAATCAAAATAATTTCAGAATTCCACCATTCAAAGCAGAGAAATGACTGATCGTGCAATGACATTATTCATTGATTTAAGCCATTGAAAACCATCCTGTCACTCATATACCAGAAATAGTTGAATGTATTGGCTGAACTCAAACAGATAGCAGCTCACCCTCTTTGAATCTTCTTTAGAATGCTAAAAGCAGCAGGAAAAATCAAAAAATATCAGGTTGCCACCTTTCCAAGCAGAGAAATGACTGTTAGTGCAATGACCTTATTCATTGATTTTAGCCATTGAAAAACGTCCTGTTACTCATATACCAGAACTGGTTGAAGGAATTGGCTGAACATAAACAGATAGCAGCTCACCATCTTTCAATCTTCTTTAGCATGCAAAAAGGAGCAGGAAAAAGCAAAAAATTTCAGAATTCCACCTTTCAAAGCAGAGAAATGACTTTTTGAGCAATGACATTATTCATTGTTTTTAGCCATTGAAAAACATCCTGTTACTCATATACCAGAAATGGTTGAAGGTATCGGCTGAGCGAAGACAGATAGCAGCTCACCCTCTTTGATTCTTCTTTAGCATGCTAATAGTAGCAGGAAAAAACAAAAAAATTCTGAATTCCACCTTTATAAGCAGAGAAATGACATTGCAATGACATTATTCATTGATTTTAGCCATTGAAAACCATCCTGTTACTCATATACCAGAAATGTTTGCAGGTATTGGCTGAACGCAAACAGATACCAGCTCACCCTCTTTGAATCTTCTTTATCATGCTAAAAGGAACAGGAAAAAGCAAAAAAATTCAGAATTCCACCTTTCCAAGCAGAGAAATGACTCTTTGTGCAATGACATTATTCATTAATTTTAACCATGGAAAACCGTCCTGCCTCCCATATACAAGAAATGGTTGAAGGAATTGGCTGAACCCAAACATATAGCTGCTCACCCTCTTTGAATCTTCTTTAACATGCTAAAAGTAGCAGGAAAAAACAAAAAAATTCAGAATTCCACCTTTATAAGCAGAGAAATGACATTGCAATGACATTATTCATTGATTTTAGCCATTGAAAACCATCCTGTTACTCATATGCCAGAAATGGTTGCAGGTATTGGCTGAACGCAAACAGATACCAGCTCACCCTCTTTGAATCTTCTTTAGCATGCTAAAAGTAGCAGGAAAAAGCAAACAATTTCAGAATTCCACCTTTCAAAGCAGAGAAATGACTTTTTGAGCAATGACATTATTCATTGATTTTAGCCATTGAAAAACATCCTGTTACTCATATACCAGAAATGGTTGATGGTATCGGCTGAACGCAAACAGATTGCAGCTCACCCTCTTTGAATCTTCTTTAACATGCTAAAAGGAGCAGAAAAAAGCAAAAAATTTCAGAATTCCACCTTTACAAGCAGAGAAAGGACTGTTTGTGCAATGACATTATTCATTGATTTTAGCCATTAAAAAACATTCTGTTATTCTTACACCAGAAATGGTTGAAGGTATCGGCTGAATGCAAACAGACAGCAACTCACACTCTTTGAATCTTCTTTAGCACGCTAAAAGGAGCAGGAAAAAGCAAAATAATTTCAGAATTCCACCTTTCCAAGCAGAGAAATGATTGTGCAATGACATTATTCATTGATTTTAGCCTTTGAAAACCATCCTGTTATTCATATACCGGAAATGGTTGAAGGTATTGACTGAACGCAAAGAGATAGCAGCCCACCATCTTTGAATCTTCTTTAGCATGCTAAAAGGAGCAGAAAAAATAAAAAAAAATTCAGAATTTCACCTTTCCAAGCAGAGAAATGACTGTTTGTGCAATGACATTATTCATTGATTTTAGACATTGAAAAACGTTTTGTTACTCATATACCAGAACTGGTTGAAGGTATTGGCTGAACGCAAACAGATAGCAGCTCAAACTCTTTGAATCTTCTATATCATGCTAAAAGGAACAGGAAAAAGCAGGACATTTCAGAATTCCACCTTTCCAAGCAGAGAAATGACTCTTTGTGCAATGACATTATTCATTAATTTTAGCCATTGAAAACCGTCCTGCCTCCCATATACAAGAAATGGTTGAAGGAATTGGCTGAACCCAAATAGATAGCAGCTCACCCTCTTTGAATCTTCTTTAGCATGCTAAAAGTTGCAGGAAAAAGCAAAAAAATTCAGATTTCCACCTTTCAAAGCAGAGAAATGACTGTTTGTGCAATGACATTACTCATTGATTTTAGACATTGAAAAACATCCTGTTAGTCATATACCAGAAATGGTTGAAGGTATTGGCTGAACACAAACAGACAGCAACTCTCCCTCTTTGAATCTTCTTTAGCACGCTAAAAGGAGCAGGAAAAAGCAAAACAACTTTAGAAATCCACCTTTCCAAGCAGAGAACTGACTGTTTGTATAATGATATTATTCATTGATTTTAGCCATTGAAAAACATCCTGTTACTCATATACCAGTAATGGTTGAAGGTATTGGCTGAATGCAAACAGACAACAACTCACCCTCTTTGAATCTTCTTTAGCACGCTAAAAGGAGCAAGAAAAATCAAAATAATTTCAGAATTCCACCATTCAAAGCAGAGAAATGACTGATCGTGCAATGACATTATTCATTGATTTTAGCCATTGAAAACCATCCTGTCACTCATATACCAGAAATAGTTGAATGTATTGGCTGAACTCAAACAGATAGCAGCTCACCCTCTTTGAATCTTCTTTAGAATGCTAAAAGCAGCAGGAAAAATCAAAAAATATCAGTTTTCCACCTTTCCAAGCAGAGAAATGACTGTTAGTGCAATGACCTTATTCATTGATTTTAGCCATTGAAAAACGTCCTGTTACTCATATACCAGAACTGCTTGAAGGAATTGGCTGAACATAAACAGATAGCAGCTCACCATGTTTGAATCTTCTTTAGCATGCAAAAAGGAGCAGGAAAAAGCAAAAAATTTCAGAATTCCACCTTTCAAAGCAGAGAAATGACTTTTTGAGCAATGACATTATTCATTGTTTTTAGCCATTGAAAAACATCCTGTTACTCATATACCAGAAATGGTTGAAGGTATCGGCTGAGCGAAAACAGATAGCAGCTCACCCTCTTTGAATCTTCTTTAGCATGCTAAAAGGAGCATGTAAAAGCAAAAAATTTCAGAATTCCACCTTTCCAAGCAGAGAAATTACTGTTTGTGTAAAGACATTATTCATTCAATTTAGCCATTGAATAGCGTCATTTTTCCCATATAACCAAAATGGTTTTAAGGTATTGCCTGTATGCAAACAGATAACAGCTCACCCTCTTTGAATCTTCTATATCATGCTAAAAGGAGCAGGAAAAAGCAAAAAATTCAGAATTCCACCTTTCCAAGCAGAGAAATGACTCTTTGTGCAATGACAATATTCATTGATTTTAGCCATTGAGAACCGTTCTGTCTCCTATATACCAGAAATGGTTGAAGGTGTTGGCTGAACGCAAACAGATAGCAGCTCACCCTCTTTGAATCTTCTTTAGCATGCTAAAAGTAGCAGGAATAAAAAAAAATTCAGAATTCCACCTTTATAGGCAGAGAAATGACTGTGCAATGACATTATTCATTGATTTTAGCCATTGGAAACCATCCTGTTACTCATATGCCAGAAATGGTTGAAGGTATTGGCTGAACGCAAACAGATAGCAGCTCACCCACTTTGAATCTTCTTTAGCATGCTAAAAGTAGCAGGAAAAAGCAAACAATTTCAGAATTCCACGTTTCAAAGCAGAGAAATGACTTTTTGAGCAATGACATTATTCACTGATTTTAGCCATTGAAAAACATTCTGTTACTCATATAACAGAAATGGTTGAAGGTATTGGCTGAACGCAAACAGATAGCAGCTCAAACTCTTTGAATCTTCTATATCATGCTAAAAGGAACAGGAAAAAGCAAAACATTTCAGAATTCCACCTTTCCAAGCAGAGAAATGACTCTTTGTGCAATGACATTATTCATTAATTTTAGCCATTGAAAACCGTCCTGCCTCCCATATACAAGAAATGGTTGAAGGAATTGGCTGAACCCAAATAGATAGAAGCTCACCCACTTTGAATCTTCTTTAGCATGCTAAAAGTTGCAGGAAAAAGCAAAAAAATTCAGATTTCCACCTTTCAAAGCAGAGAAATGACTGTTTGTGCAATGACATTACTCATTGATTTTAGACATTGAAAAACATCCTGTTAGTCATATACCAGAAATGGTTGAAGGTATTGGCTTAACACAAACAGACAGCAACTCTCCCTCTTTGAATCTTCTTTAGCATGCTAAAAGGAGCAGGAAAAAGCAAAACAACATTAGAAATCCACCTTTCCAAGCAGAGAAATGACTGTTTGTATAATGATATTTTTCATTGATTTTAGCCATTGAAAAACATCCTGTTACTCATATACCAGTAATGGTTGAAGGTATTGGCTGAATGCAAACAGACAACAACTCACCCTCTTTGAATCTTCTTTAGCATGCTAAAAGTAGCAAGAAAAATCAAAATAATTTCAGAATTCCACCATTCAAAGCAGAGAAATGACTGATCGTGCAATGACATTATTCATTGATTTTAGCCATTGAAAACCATCCTGTCACTCATATACCAGAAATAGTTGAATGTATTGGCTGAACTCAAACAGATAGCAGCTCACCCTCTTTGAATCTTCTTTAGAATGCTAAAAGCAGCAGGAAAAATCAAAAAATATCAGGTTTCCACCTTTCCAAGCAGAGAAATGACTGTTAGTGCAATGACCTTATTCATTGATTTTAGCCATTGAAAAACTTCCTGTTACTCATATACCAGAACGGGTTGAAGGAATTGGCTGAACATAAACAGATAGCAGCACACCATCTTTGAATCTTCTTTAGCATGCAAAAAGGAGCAGGAAAAAGCAAAAAATTTCAGAATTCCACCTTTCAAAGCAGAGAAATGACTTTTTGAGCAATGACATTATTCATTGTTTTTAGCCATTGAAAAACATCCTGTTACTCATATACCAGAAATGGTTGAAGGTATCGGCTGAGCGAAAACAGATTTCAGCTCACCCTCTTTGAATCTTCTTTAGCATGCTAAAAGGAGCATGTAAAAGCAAAAAATTTCAGAATTCCACCTTTCCAAGCAGAGAAAGTACTGTTTGTGTAAAGACATTATTCATTCAATTTAGCCATTGAATAGCATCATTTTTCCCATATAACCAAAATGGTTTTAAGGTATTGCCTGTATGCAAACAGATAACAGCTCACCCTCTTTGAATCTTCTATATCATGCTAAAAGGAGCAGGAAAAAGCAAAAAATTCAGAATTCCACCTTTCCAAGCAGAGAAATGACTCTTTGTGCAATGACAATATTCATTGATTTTAGCCATTGAGAACCGTTCTGTCTCCTATATACCAGAAATGGTTGAAGGTGTTGGCTGAACGCAAACAGATAGCAGCTCACCCTCTTTGAATCTTCTTTAGCATGCTAAAAGTAGCAGGAATAAAAAAAAATTCAGAATTCCACCTTTATAGGCAGAGAAATGACTGTGCAATGACATTATTCATTGATTTTAGCCATTGGAAACCATCCTGTTACTCATATGCCAGAAATGGTTGAAGGTATTGGCTGAACGCAAACAGATAGCAGCTCACCCACTTTGAATCTTCTTTAGCATGCTAAAAGTAGCAGGAAAAAGCAAACAATTTCAGAATTCCACGTTTCAAAGCAGAGAAATGACTTTTTGAGCAATGACATTATTCACTGATTTTAGCCATTGAAAAACATTCTGTTACTCATATAACAGAAATGGTTGAAGGTATTGGCTGAACGTAAACAGACAGCAACTCACCCTCTTTGAATCTTCCTTAGCACGCTAAAAGGAGCAGGAAAAAGCTAAATAATTTCAGAATTCCATCATTCAAAGCAGAGAAATGACTGATCGTGCAATGACATTATTCACTGATTTTAGCCATTGAAAAACGTCCTGTTACTCATATACAGGAACTGGTTGAAGGAATTGGCTGAACATAAACAGATAGCAGCTCACCCTCTTTGAATCTTCTTTAGCATGCTAAAAGGAGCAGGTAAAAGCAAAAAAATTCAGAATTCCACCTTTCCAAGCAGAGAAATGACTGTTTGTGCAGAGACATTATTCATTGATTTTAGCCATTGAAAAACATTCTGTTATTCATACACCAGAAATGGTTGAAGGTATCGGCTGAAAGGAAAAAGACAGCAACTCACACTCTTTGAATCTTCTTTAGCACGCTAAAAGGAGCAGGAAAAAGCAAAATAATTTCAGAATTACACCTTTCCAAGCAGAGAAATGACTGTTTGTGTAAAGACATTATTCATTCAATTTAGCCATTGAATATCCTCATTTTTCCCATATAACCGAAATGGTTTTAAGGTATTGCCTGAATGCAAACAGATAACAGCTCACACTCTTTGAATCTTCTTTATCATGCTAAAAGGAGCAGGAAAAAGCAAAAAAATTCAGAATTCCACCTTTCCAGGCCGAGAAATGACTCTTTGTGCAATGACATTATTCATTGATTTTAGCCATTGAAAACCGTTCTGTCTCCCATATACCAGAAATGGTTGAAGGTATTGGCTGAACGCAAACAGATAGCAGCTCACCATCTTTGAATGTTCTTTAGCATGCTAAAAGTAGCAAGTAAAAACAAAAAAATTCAGAATTCCACCTTTATAAGCAGAGAAATGACTGTGCAATGACATTATTCATTGATTTTAGCCATTGAAAAAAGTTCGGTTACTCATATACGAGAAATGGTTGAAGGTATAGGCTGAACACAAACAGATAGCAGCTCACCCTCTTTCAATCTTCTTTATCATGCTAAAAGGAACAGGAAAAGCAAAAAATGTCAGAATTCCACCTTTCCAAGCAGAGAAATTACTGTTTGTGTAAAGACATTATTCATTCAATTTAGCCATTGAATAGCGTCATTTTTCCCATATAACCAAAATGGTTTTAAGGTATTGCCTGAATGCAAACAGATAACAGCTCACCCTCTTTGAATCTTCTATATCATGCTAAAAGGAGCAGGAAAAAGCAAAAAATTCAGAATTCCACCTTTCCAAGCAGAGAAATGACTCTTTGTGCATTGACATTATTCATTGATTTTAGCCATCGAGAACCGTTCTGTCTCCTATATACCAGAAATGGTTGAAGGTATTGGCTGAACGCAAACAGATAGCAGCTCACCCTCTTTGAATCTTCTTTAGCATGCTAAAAGTAGCAGGAAAAAACAAAAAAATTCAGAATTCCACCTTTATAGGCAGAGAAATGACTGTGCAATGACATTATTCATTGATTTTAGCCATTGAAAACCATCCTGTTACTCATATACCAGAAATGGTTGAAGGTATTGGCTGAACGCAAACAGATAGCAGCTCACCCACTTTGATTCTTCTTTAGCATGCTAAAAGTAGCAGGAAAAAGCAAACAATTTCAGAATTCCACCTTTCAAAGCAGAGAAATGACTTTTCGAGCAATGACATTATTCACTGATTTTAGCCATTGAAAAACATTCTGTTACTCATATAACAGAAATGGTTGAAGGTATTTTCTGAATGTAAACAGACAGCAACTCACCCTCTTTGAATCTTCCTTAGCACGCTAAAAGGAGCAGGAAAAAGCTAAATAATTTCAGAATTCCATCATTCAAAGCAGAGAAATGACTGATGGTGCAATGACATTATTCACTGATTTTAGCCATTGAAAAATGTCCTGTTACTCATATACCAGAACTGGTTGAAGGAATTGGCTGAACATAAACAGATAGCAGCTCACCCTCTTTGAATCTTCTTTAGCATGCTAAATGGAGCAGGTAAAAGCAAAAAAATTCAGAATTCCACCTTTCCAAGCAGAGAAATTACTGTTTGTGCAGTGACATTATTCATTGATTTTAGCCATTGAAAAACATTCTGTTATTCATACACCAGAAATGGTTGAAGGTATCGGCTGAAAGCAAAAAGACAGCAACTCACACTCTTTGAATCTTCTTTAGCATGCTAAAAGGAGCAGGAAAAAGCAAAATAATTTCAGAATTCCACCTTTCCAAGCAGAGAAATTACTGTTTTTGCAGTGACATTATTCATTGATTTTAGCCATTGAAAAAATTTGTGTTACTCATATACCAGAAATGGTTGAAGGTATTGGCTGAACGCAAACAGATAGCTGCTCAACCTCTTTGAATCTTCTTTATCATGCTAAAAGGAACAGGAAAAAGCAAAAAATGTCAGAATTCCAGCTTTCCAAGCAGAGAAATGACTGTTTGTGTAAAGACATTATTCATTCAATTTAGAAATTGAATACCGTCATTTTTCCCATATAACCGAAATGGTTTTAAGGTATTGCCTGAATGCAAACAGATAACAGCTCACACTCTTTGAATCATCTTTATCATGCTAAAAGGAGCAGGAAAAAGCAAAAAAAATTCAGAATTCCACCTTTCCAGGCCGAGAAATGACTCTTTGTGCAATGACATTATTCATTGATTTTAGCCATTGAAAACCGTTCTATCTCCCATATACCAGAAATGGTTGAAGGTATTGGCTGAACGCAAACAGATAGCAGCTCACCATCTTTGAATCTTCTTTAGCATGCTAAAAGTAGCAGGAAAAAACAAAAAAATTCAGAATTCCACCTTTATAAGCACAGAAATGACTGTGCAATGACATTATTCATTGATTTTAGCCATTGAAGACCATCCTCTAACTCATATACCAGAAATGGTTGAAGATATTGGCTGAACGCAAACAGATACCAGCTCACCCTCTTTGAATCTTCTTTAGCACGCTAAAAGTAGCAGGAAAAAGCAAACAATTTCAGAATTCCACCTTTCAAAGCAGAGAAATGACTTTTTGAGCAATGACATTATTCATTGATTTTAGCCATTGAAAAACATCCTGTTACTCATATACCAGAAATGGTTGAAGTTATCGGCTGAACGCAAACAGATAGCAGCTCACCCTCTTTGAATCTTCTTTAGCATGCTAAAAGGAGCAGGAAAAAGCAAAACATTTCAGAATTCCACTTTTACAAGCAGAGAAATGTCTGTTTGTGCAATGACATTATTCATTGATTTTAGCCATTGAAAAACATCCTGTTACTCATATACCAGAAATGTTTGAAGGTATCGGCTGAACGCAAACAGACAGCAACTCACACTCTTTGAATCTTCTTTAGCACGCTAAAAGGTGCAGGAAAAAGCAAAATAATTTCAGAATTCCACCTTTCCAAGCAGAGAAATGACTGTACAATGACATTATTCATTGATTTTAGCCTTTTAAAACCATCCTGTTACTCATATACCAGAAATCGTTGAAGGTTTTGACTGAACGCAAAGAGATAGCAGCCCACCATCTTTGAATCTTCTTTAGCATGCTAAAAGGAGCAGAAAAAAAAATAATTCAGAATTCCACCTTTCCAAGCAGAGAAATGACTGTTTGTGCAATGACATTATTCATTGATTTTAGCCATTGAAAAACGTTTTGTTACTCATATACCAGAAATGGTTGAAGGTATTGGCTGAACGCAAACAGATAGCAGCTCAAACTCTTTGAATCTTCTTTATCATGCTAAAAGGAACAGGAAAAAGCAAAAAAATTCAGAATTCCACCTTTCCAAGCAGAGAAATGACTCTTTGTGCAATGACATTATTCATTAATTTTAACCATTGAAAACCGTCCTGCCTCCCAAATACAAGAAATGGTTGAAGGAATTGGCTGAACCCAAACATATAGCAGCTCACCCTCTTTGAAGCTTCTTTAGCATGCTAAAAGTAGCAGGAAAAAACAAAAAAATTCATAATTCCACCTTTATAAGCAGAGAAATGACATTGCAATGACATTATTCATTGATTTTAGCCATTGAAAACCATCCTGTTATTCATATACCAGAAATGGTTGAAGGTATTGGCTGAACACAAACAGATATCAGCTCACCCTCTTTGAATCTTCTTTAGCATGCTAAAAGTAGCAGGAAAAAGCAAACAATTTCAGAATTCCACCTTTCAAAGCAGAGAAATGACTTTTTGAGCAATGACATTATTCATTGATTTTAGCCATTGAAAAACATCCTGTTACTCATATACCAGAAATGGTTGATGGTATCGGCTGAAAGCAAACAGGTTGCAGCTCACCCTCTTTGAATCTTCTTTAACATGCTAAAAGGAGCAGGAAAAAGCAAAAAATTTCAGAATTCCACCTTTACAAGCAGAGAAAGGACTGTTTGTGCAATGACATTATTCATTGATTTTAGCCATTGAAAAACATTCTGTTATTCATACACCAGAAATGTTTGAAGGTATCGGCTGAACGCAAACAGACAGCAAATCACACTCTTTGAATCTTCTTTAGCACGCTAAAAGGAGCAGGAAAAAGCAAAATAATTTCAGAATTCCACCTTTCCAAGCAGAGAAATGATTGTGCAATGACATTATTCATTGATTTTAGCCTTTGAAAACCATCCTGTTACTCATATACCAGAAATGGTTGAAGGTATTGACTGAACGCAAAGACATAGCAGCCCACCATCTTTGAATCTTCTTTAGCATGCTAAAAGGAGCAGAAAAAAGAAAAAAAATTCAGAATTCCACCTTTCCAAGCAGAGAAATGACTGTTTGTGCAATGATATTATTCATTGATTTTAGCCATTGAAAAATGTTTTGTTACTCATATACCAGAACTGGTTGAAGGTATTGGCTGAACGCAAACAGATAGCAGCTCAAACTCTTTGAATCTTCTTTATCATGCTAAAAGGAACAGGAAAAAGCAAAAAATTTCAGAATTCCACCTTTCCAAGCAGAGAAATGACTCATTGTGCAATGACATTATTCATTAATTTTAGCCATTGAAAACCGTCCTGCCTCCCATATACAAGAAATGGTTGAAGGAATTGGCTAAACCCAAATAGATAGCAGCTCACCCTCTTTGAATCTTCTTTAGCATGCTAAAAGTAGCAGGAAAAAGCAATAAATTTCAGAATTCCACCTTGCAAAGCAGAGAAATGACTTTTTGAGCAATGACATTATTCATAGAGATGAGCGTTGTTCGACACGAACTTTTCGCCAATCTCAAATTCGATCTGTTTTGGGCGGTGTTCGAGCCGTTCGGCGAACACGAACGATTTGAGAAAAATTCGGCTGTTCGAGGTTATGTTCGATAAGTGTTCGTGCACCAAAATCATAACTGGATTTTTTCTCAGTAATGATGAAAATTAATGTTAATACGCAGTTTGAGTGTACAGCGGGGTTGGGGGAGGGGCAGGGGCTGGATCTCTGCAGGAATAATGAAGATCTCCATTTTTTTTTCTCTTTCCCGCATTTACAGTGGGGAGGTGCAATCTGTCAGCCTATCAGCAGCGCACACACGGAGCGATGTGCTTTTTTTCACACAAGCAAGGGCATGTTTCATTGGCAGTGTATGTCACATGTCCTTGACATATAAGACCCAACCATTTTCCCCGTCGCCACCATTTTCTCACTGCTGCAGCTGCGTGTTAGACGGCACCGCTGTTGCTGTGTGTGCTATACCTTGTTAATTTCATGCCAATTTTAGCACAAATCTACAGATAGCTTGGGAGTAGGGAATAGTTGTGATTGCAGTCCTTTTAAGGACTAGGTTACAGCATTTCCTACGACTTTTATCAGGCTGGTCTGTGCTCTTAAATAGATAGGTTGTGGGAGTAAAGACTAATTGTAATTGCAGTCCTTTTCAGGACTAAGATACATCAGTTCCTATCAGTTTTTGCCAGGCAGGTCTGTGCCAGTGCTGTGCAAGTTTTTTTCACAGCATTTGGCTGAATCTAGCAAAGCTAATCCTTTTTGGCCTATTGCAGAGTGTGTTAGTCAGTGGAGTAGCCTATCTGTGTTGCAAGATACACCACCTGTGTATAGAACACCAATTTTTTTACTGCACCTAGTGAAGTAAAACCTTTTGGGC
Organism: Phyllobates terribilis; assembly: GCF_046119375.1. Lineage (NCBI taxonomy): Eukaryota > Metazoa > Chordata > Amphibia > Anura > Dendrobatidae > Phyllobates > Phyllobates terribilis. The sequence continues at coordinate 3,908,265 of NW_027362771.1, read as the reverse complement.
ATAGCATCATTCTATTAGTCCATCTATACTGACCTCCATAAGGTTGCAAATTGAATTTAATTTTTTTCTGCATCTAGCTCTGAAAAAATATTTGTCCTTCTAGTAGTGTGTGGGACTTGTTCTATTAGTCCATCTATACTGACCTCCATCAGGTTGCAAATTAAAAATCATTTTTATCGGCATCTAGCTGTGAAAAAATATTTGGCCTTCTAGCAGTGTGTGGGACTTGTTCTATTAGTCCATCTATACTGACCTTCATCAGGTTGCAAACTGAATATAATTTTTTTCTGCATCTACCTCTGAAAAAATATTTGTCCTTCTAGCAGTGTGTGGGGCATGTTCTACTAGTCCATCTATACTGACCTCCATCAGGTTGCAAACTGAATATAAATTTTTTCTGCATCTACCTCTGAAAAAATATTTGTCCTTCTAGCAATGTGTGGGACTTGTTCTACTAGTCCATCTATACTGACCTCCATCAGGTTGCAAACTTAATATAATATTTTTCTGCATCTAGCTCTGAAAAAATATTTGGCCTTCTAGCAGTGTGTGGGACTTGTTCTATTAGTCGATCTATACTGACCTCCATCAGGTTGCAAACTGAATATAATTTTTTTCTGCATCTACCTCTGAAAAAATATTTGGCCTTCTAGCAGTGTGTGGGACTTGTTCTACTAGTCCATCTATACTGACCTCCATCAGGTTGCAAACTGAATATAATTTTTTTCTGCATCTACCTCTGAAAAAATATTTGTCCTTCTAGCAATGTGTGGGACTTGTTCTACTAGTCCATCTATACTGACCTCCATCAGGTTGCAAATTCAAAATAAATTTTTGTCTGCATCTAGCTCTGAAAAAATATTTGGCCTTTTAGCAGTGTGTGGGACTTGATCTATTAGTCCATCTATACTGACCTCCATCAGGTTGCAAATTGAAAATAATTTTTTTCTGCATATAGCTCTGAAAAAATATTTGTCCTTCTAGCAGTGTGTGGGGCATGTTCTACTAGTCCATCTATACTGACCTCCATCAGGTTGCAAACTGAATATAAATTTTTTCTGCATCTACCTCTGAAAAAATATTTGTCCTTCTAGCAATGTGTGGGACTTGTTCTACTAGTCCATCTATACTGACCTCCATCAGGTTGCAAATTGAATATAATTTTTTTCTGCATATAGCTCTGAAAAAATATTTGGGCTTCTAGCAGTGTGTGGGACTTGGTCTATTAGTCCATCTATACTGACCTCCATCAGGTTGCAAACTTAATATAATATTTTTCTGCATCTAGCTCTGAAAAAATATTTGGCCTTCTAGCAGTGTGTGGGACTTGTTCTATTAGTCCTTCTATACTGACCTCCATCAGGTTGCAAACTGAATATAATTTTTTTCTGCCTCTACTTCTGAAAAAATATTTGTGCTTCTAGCAATGTGTGGAACTTGTTTTATTAGTCCATCTATACTGACCTCCATCAGGTTGCAAGTTAAAAATAATTTTTATCTGCATCTAGATCTGAAAAAATATTTGGCCTTCTAGCAGTGTGTGGGACTTGTTCTATTAGTCCATCTATACTGACCTCCATCAGGTTGCAAACTGAATATAATTTTTTTCTGCATCTTCCTCTGAAAAAATATTTCTCCTTCTAGCAGTATGTGGGACTTGTTCTATTAGTCCATCTATACTGACCTCCATCAGGTTGCAAACTGAATATAATTTTTTTCTGCATCTACCTCTGAAGAAATATTTGTCCTAATAGCAGTGTGTGGGACTTGTTCTACTAGTCCTTCTATACTGACCTCCATCAGGTTGCAAATTCAAAATAATTTTTTGTCTGCCTCTAGCTCTGAAAAAATATTTGGCCTTCTAGCAGTGTGTGGGACTTGTTCTATTAGTCCATCTATACTGACCTCCATCAGGTTGCAAATTGAATATAATTTTTTTCTGCATCTAGCTCTGAAAAAATATTTGGGCTTCTAGCAGTGTGTGGGACTTGATCTATTAGTCCATCTATACTGACCTCCATCAGGTTGCAAATTGAATATAATATTTTTCTGCATCTAGCTCTGAAAAAATATTTGGCCTTCTAGCAGTGTGTGGGACTTGTTCTATTAGTCCATCTATACTGACCTCCATCAGGTTGCAAACTGAATATAATTTTTTTCTGCATCTACCTCTGAAAAAATATTTGTCCTTCTAGCAGTGTGTGGGACTTGTTCTACTAGTCCATCTATACTGACCTCCATCAGGTTGCAAATTCAAAATAATTTTTTGTCAGCATCTAGCTCTGGAAAATTATTTGGCCTTCTAGCAGTGTGTGGGACTTGTTCTATTAGTCCATCTGTACTGACCTCCATCAGCTTGCAAACTGAATATAATTTTTTTCTGCCTCTACTTCTGAAAAAATATTTGTGCTTCTAGCAGTGTGTGGAACTTGTTTAATTAGTCCATCTATACTGACCTCCATCAGGTTGCAAGTTAAAAATAATTTTTATCTGCATCTAGCTCTGAAAAAATATTTGGCCTTCTTGCAGTGTGTGGGGCTTGTTCTATTAGTCCATCTATACTGACCTCCATCAGGTTGCAAACTGAATATAATTTTTTTCTGCATCTACCTCTGAAAAAATATTTGTCCTTCTAGCAGTGTGTGGGACTTGTTCTATTAGTCCATCTATACTGACCTCCATCAGGTTGCAAATTGAATATAATTTTTTTCAGCATCTACCTCTGAATAAATATTTGTCCTAATAGCAGTGTGTGGGACTTGTTCTACTGGTCCATCTATACTGACCTCCATCAGGTTGCAAATTCAAAATAATTTTTTGACTGCATCTAGCTCTGAAAAAATATTTGGCCTTCTAGCAGTGTGTGGGACTTGTTCTATTAGTCCATATATACTGACCTCCATCAGGTTGCAAATTGAATATAATTTTTTTCTGCATACAGCTCTGAAAAAATATTTGGGCTTCTAGCAGTGTGTGGGACTTGGTCTATTAGTCCATCTATAATGACCTCCATCAGGTTGTAAATTGAATATAATATTCTTCTGCATCTAGCTCTGAAAAAATGTTTGGCCTTCTAGCAGTGTGTGGGACTTGTTCTATTAGTCCATCTATACTGACCTCCATCAGGTTGCAAACTGAATATAATTTTTTTCTGCATCTACTTCTGAAAAAATATTTGTGCTTCTAGCAGTGTGTGGGACTTGTTTTATTAGTCCATCTATACTGACCTCCATCAGGTTGCAAATTAAAAATAATTTTTATCTGCATCTAGCTCTGAAAAAATATTTGGCCTTCTAGCAGTGTGTGGGACTTGTTCTATTAGTCCATCTATACTGACCTCCATCAGGTTGCAAACTGAATATAATTTTTTTCTGCATCTACCTTTGAAAAAATATTTGTCCTTCTAGCAGTGTGTGGGACTTGTTCTACTAGTCCATCTATACTGACCTCCATCAGGTTGCAAATTCAAAATAATTTTTTGTCAGCATCTAGCTCTGAAAAAATATTTGGCCTTCTCGCAGTGTGTGGGACTTGTTCTATTAGTCCATCTGTACTGACCTCCATCAGGTTGCAAACTGAATATAATTTTTTTCTGCCTCTACTTCTGAAAAAATATTTGTGCTTCTAGCAGTGTGTGGAACTTGTTTTATTAGTCCATCTATACTGACCTCCATCAGGTTGCAAGTTAAAAATAATTTTTATCTGCGTCTAGCTCTGAAAAAATATTTGGCCTTCTTGCAGTGTGTGGGGCTTGTTCTATTAGTCCATCTATACTGACCTCCATCAGGTTGCAAACTGAATATAATTTTTTTCTGCATCTAGCTTTGAAAAAATATTTGTCCTTCTAGCAGTGTGTGGGACTTGTTCTATTAGTCCATCTATACTGACCTCCATCAGGTTGCAAACTGAATATAATTTTTTTCGGCATCTACCTCTGAATAAATATTTGTCCTAATAGCAGTGTGTGGGACTTGTTCTACTAGTCCATCTATACTGACCTCCATCAGGTTGCAAATTCAAAATAATTTTTTGACTGCATCTAGCTCTGAAAAAATATTTGGCCTTCTAGCAGTGTGTGGGACTTGTTCTATTAGTCCATATATACTGACCTCCATCAGGTTGCAAATTGAATATAATTTTTTTCTGCATACAGCTCTGAAAAAATATTTGGGCTTCTAGCAGTGTGTGGGACTTGGTCTATTAGTCCATCTATACTGACCTACATCAGGTTGAAAATTGAATATAATATTTTTCTGCATCTAGCTCTGAAAAAATATTTGGCCTTCTAGCAGTGTGTGGGACTTGTTCTATTAGTCCATCTATACTGACCTCCATCAGGTTGCAAACTGAATATAATTTTTTTCTGCATCTACTTCTGAAAAAATATTTGTGCTTCTAGCAGTGTGTGGGACTTGTTTTATTAGTCCATCTATACTGACCTCCATCAGGTTGCAAATTAAAAATAATTTTTATCTGCATCTAGCTCTGAAAAAATATTTGGCCTTCTAGCAGTGTGTGGGACTTGTTGTATTAGTCCATCTATACTGACCTCCATCAGGTTGCAAACTGAATATAATTTTTTTCTGCATCTACCTCTGAAAAAATATTTGTCCTTCTAGCAATGTGTGTGACTTGTTCTACTAGTCCATCTATACTGACCTCCATCAGGTTGCAAATTCAAAATAATTTTTTGTCTGCATCTAGCTCTGAAAAAATATTTGGCCTTTTAGCAGTGTGTGAGACTTGTTCTATTAGTCCATCTATACTGACCTCCATCAGGTTGCAAATTGAAAATAATTTTTTTCTGCCTATAGCTCTGAAAAAATATTTGGGCTTCTAGCAGTGTGTGGGACTTGGTCTATTAGTCCATCTATACTGACCTCCATCAGGTTGCAAACTTAATGTAATATTTTTCTGCATCTAGCTCTGAAAAAATATTTGGCCTTCTAGCAGTGTGTGGGACTTGTTCTATTAGTCCATCTATACTGACCTCCATCAGGTTGCAAACTGAATATAATTTTTTTCTGCCTCTACTTCTGAAAAAATATTTGTGCTTCTAGCAGTGTGTGGAACTTTTTTTATTAGTCCATCTATACTGACCTCCATCAGGTTGCAAGTTAAAAATAATTTTTATCTGCATCTAGATCTGAAAAAATATTTGGCCTTCTAGCAGTGTGTGGGACTTGTTCTATTAGTCCATCTATACTGACCTCCATCAGGTTGCAAACTGAATATAATTTTTTTCTGCATCTACCTCTGAAGAAATATTTGTCCTAATAGCAGTGTGTGGGACTTGTTCTACTAGTCCTTCTATACTGACCTCCATCAGGTTGCAAATTCAAAATAATTTTTTGTCTGCATCTAGCTCTGAAAAAATATTTGGCCTTCTAGCAGTGTGTGGGACTTGTTCTATTAGTCCATCTATACTGACCTCCATCAGGTTGCAAATTGAATATAATTTTTTTCTGCATATAGCTCTGAAAAAATATTTAGGCTTCTAGCAGTGTGTGGGACTTGATCTATTAGTCCATCTATACTGACCTCCATCAGGTTGCAAATTGAATATAATATTTTTCTGCATCTAGCTCTGAAAAAATATTTGGCCTTCTAGCAGTGTGTGGGACTTGTTCTATTAGTCCATCTATACTGACCTCCATCAGGTTGCAAACTGAATATAATTTTTTTCTGCATCTACCTCTGAAAAAATATTTGTCCTTCTAGCAGTGTGTGGGACTTGTTCTACTAGTCCATCTATACTGACCTCCATCAGGTTGCAAATTCAAAATAATTTTTTGTCAGCATCTAGCTCTGAAAAAATATTTGGCCTTCTAGCAGTGTGTGGGACTTGTTCTATTAGTCCATCTGTACTGACCTCCATCAGGTTGCAATCTGAATATAATTTTTTTCTGCCTCTACTTCTGAAAAAATATTTGTGCTTCTAGCAGTGTGTGGAACTTGTTTTATTAGTCCATCTATACTGACCTCCATCAGGTTGCAAGTTAAAAATAATTTTTATCTGCATCTAGCTCTGAAAAAATATTTGGCCTTCTTGCAGTGTGTGGGGCTTGTTCTATTAGTCCATCTATACTGACCTCCATCAGGTTGCAAACTGAATATAATTTTTTTCTGTATCTACCTCTGAAAAAATATTTGTCCTTCTAGCAGTGTGTGGGACTTGTTCTATTAGTCCATCTATACTGACCTCCATCAGGTTGCAAACTGAATATAATTTTTTTCGGCATCTACCTCTGAATAAATATTTGTCCTAATAGCAGTGTGTGGGACTTGTTCTACTAGTCCATCTATACTGACCTCCATCAGGTTGCAAATTCAAAATAATTTTTTGACTGCATCTAGCTCTGAAAAAATATTTGGCCTTCTAGCAGTGTGTGGGACTTGTTCTATTAGTCCATATATACTGACCTCCATCAGGTTGCAAATTGAATATAATTTTTTTCTGCATACAGCTCTGAAAAAATATTTGGGCTTCTAGCAGTGTGTGGGACTTGGTCTATTAGTCCATCTATACTGACCTCCATCAGGTTGTAAATTGAATATAATATTTTTCTGCATCTAGCTCTGAAAAAATATTTGGCCTTCTAGCAGTGTGTGGGACTTGTTCTATTAGTCCATCTATACTGACCTCCATCAGGTTGCAAACTGAATATAATTTTTTTCTGCATCTACTTCTGAAAAAATATTTGTGCTTCTAGCAGTGTGTGGGACTTGTTTTATTAGTCCATCTATACTGACCTCCATCAGGTTGCAAATTAAAAATAATTTTTATCTGCATCTAGCTCTGAAAAAATATTTGGCCTTCTAGCAGTGTGTGGGACTTGTTCTATTAGTCCATCTATACTGACCTCCATCAGGTTGCAAACTGAATATAATTTTTTTCTGCATCTACCTCTGAAAAAATATTTGTCCTTCTAGCAGTGTGTGGGACTTGTTCTACTAGTCCATCTATACTGACCTCCATCAGGTTGCAAATTCAAAATAATTTTTTGTTAGCATCTAGCTCTGAAAAAATATTTGGCCTTCTAGCAGTGTGTGGGACTTGTTCTATTAGTCCATCTACACTGACCTCCATCAGGTTGCAAATTGAATATAATTTTTTCTGCATATAGCTCTGAAAAAATATTTGGGCTTCTAGCAGTGTTTGGGACTTGTTCTATTAGTCCATCTATACTGACCTCCATCAGGTTGCAAATTGAATATAATATTTTTCTGCATCTAGCTCTGAAAAAATATTTGGCCTTCTAGCAGTGTGTGGGACTTGTTCTATTAGTCCATCTATACTGACCTTCATCAGGTTGCAAACTGAATATATTTTTTTTCTGCATATACTTCTGAAAAAATATTTGTGCTTCTAGCAGTGTGTGGTACTTGTTTTATTAGTCCATCTATACTGACCTCCATCAGGTTGCAAATTAAAAATAATTTTTATCTGCATCAAGCTATGAAAAAATATGTGGCCTTCTAGCAGTGTGTGGGACTTGTTCTATTAGTCCATCTATACTGACCTCCATCAGGTTGCAAACTGAATATAATTTTTTTCTGCATCTACCTCTGAAAAAATATTTGTCCTTCTAGCAGTGTGTGGGACTTGTTCTACTAGTCCATCTATACTGACCTCCTTCAGGTTGCAAACTGAATATAAATTTTTTCTGCATCTACCTTTGAAAAAATATTTGTCCTTCTAGCAATGTGTGGGACTCGTTCTACTAGTCCATCTATACTGACCTCCATCAGGTTGCAAATTGAATATAATTTTTTTCTGCATATAGCTCTGAAAAAATATTTGTGCTTCTAGCAGTGTGTGGGACTTGGTCTATTAGTCCATCTATACTGACCTCCATCAGGTTGCAAATTAAAAATAATTTTTATCTGCATCAAGCTATGAAAAAATATTTGGCCTTCTAGCAGTGTGTAGGACTTGTTCTATTAGTCCATCTATACTGACCTCCATCAGGTTGCAAACTGAATATAATTTTTTTCTGCATCTACCTCTGAAAAAATATTTGTCCTTCTAGCAGTGTGTGGGACTTGTTCTACTAGTCCATCTATACTGACCTCCATCAGGTTGCAAACTGAATATAAATTTTTTCTGCCTCTACCTTTGAAAAAATATTTGTCCTTCTAGCAATGTGTGGGACTTGTTCTACTAGTCCATCTATACTGACCTCCATCAGGTTGCAAATTGAATATAATTTTTTTCTGCATATAGCTCTGAAAAAATATTTGTCCTTCTAGCAGTGTGTGGGACTTGATCTATTAGTCCATCTATACTGACCTCCATCAGGTTGCAAACTGAATATAATATTTTTCTGCATCTACCTCTGAAAAAATATTTGGGCTTCTAGCTGTGTGTGGGACTTGTTCTACAGTGCTGGCCAAAAGTATTGGCACCCATGCAATTCTGTCAGATAATACTCAGCTTCTTCCTGAAAATGTTTGCAATCACAAATTCTTTGCTCTTATTCTCTTCATTTAATTTGTTTGCAAGGAAAAAACACAAAAGAGAATGAAGCAAAAATCAAATCATTGATCATTTCACACAAAACTCCAAAAAAGGGCCGGACAAAAGTATTGGCACCCTCAGCCTAATACTTGGTTGCACAACCTTTAGCCAAAATAACTGCGAGCAATCGCTTCAAGTAACCATCAATGAGTTTCTTACAATGCTCTGCTGGAATTGTAGACCATTCTTCTTTGGCAAACTGCTCCAAGTCCCTGATATTTGAAGGGTGCCTTCTCCAAACTGCAATTTTGAGATCTCTCCACAGGTGTTCTTTGGGATTCAGGTCTGGACTCATTGCTGGCCACCTTAGAAGTCTCCAGTGCTTTCTCTCAAACCATTTTATAGTGCTTTTGGAAGTGTGTTTTGGGTCATTGTCCTGCTGGAAGACCCATGACCTCTGAGGGAGACCCAGCTTTCTCACACTGGGCCCTACATTATGCTGCAAAATTTGTTGGTAGTCTTCAGACTTCATAATGCCATGCACACGGTCAAGCAGTCCAGTGCCAGAGGCAGCAAAGCAACCCCAAAACATCAGGGAACCTCCGCCATGTTTGACTGTAGGGACCGTGTTCTTTTCTTTGAATGCCTCTTTTTTTTTCCTGTACACTCTATGTTGATGCTTTTTCCCAAAAAGCTCTACTTTTGTCTCATCTGACCAGAGAACATTCTTCCAAAACGTTTTAGGCTTTCTCAGGTAAGTTTTGGCAAACTACAGCCTGGCTTTTTTATGTCTCGGGTTTAAAAGTGGGGTCTTCCTGGGTATCCTACCATACAGTGCCTTTTCATTCAGACGCCAACGGATAGTACAGGTTGAAACTGTTGCACCCTCGGACTGCAGGGCAGCTTGAACTTGTTTGTATGTTAGTTGAGGTTCTTTATCCACCATCCGCACAATCTTGCGTTGAAATCTTTCGTCAATTTTTCTTTTCCGTCCACATCTAGGGAGGTTAGCCACAGTGCCATGGGCTTTAAACTTCTTGATGACACTGCGCATGGAAGACACAGGAACATTCAGGTCTTTGGAGATGGACTTGTAGCCTTGAGATTGCTCATGCTTCCTCACAATTTGGTTTCTCAAGTCCTCAGACAGTTCTTTGGTCTTCTTTCTTTTCTCCATGCTCAATGTGGTACACACAAGGACACAGGACGGAGGTTGAGTCAACTTTAATCCATGTTAACTGGCTGCAAGTGTGATTTAGTTATTGCCAACACCTGTTAGGTGCCACAGGTAAGTTGCAGGTGCTGTTAATTACACGAATTAGAGAAGCATCACATGATTTTTCAAAGGGTGCCAATACTTTTGTCCACCCCCTTTTTTAGGTTTGGTGTGGAATTATATCCAATTTGGCTTTAGGACAATTCTTTTTGTGTTTTTTTCATTAAAGACAAATTAAATGAAGAGAATAATACCAAAGAATTTGTGATTGCAATCATTTTCAGGAAGAAACTGAGTATTATCTGACAGAATTGCAGGGGTGCCAATACTTTTGGCCAGCACTGTATTAGTGCATCTATACTGACCTCCATCAGGTTGCAAACTGAATATAATTTTTTTCTGCATCTACCTCTGAAAAAAACTTTGTGCTTCTAGCAGTGTGTGGGATTGTTTTATTAGTCCATCTATACTGACCTCCATCAGGTTGCAAATTAAAATATTTTTTGCCTGCATCTACCTCTGAAAAAATATTTGGCCTTCTAGCAGTGTGTGGGACTTGTTCTATTAGTCCATCTATACTGACCTCCATCAGTTGCAAACTGAATATAATTTTTTTCTGCATCTACCTCTGAAAAAATATTTGTCCTTCTAGCAGTGTGTGGGACTTGTTCTACTAGTCCATCTATACTGACCTCCATCAGGTTGCAAATTCAAAATAATTTTTTGTCTGCATCTAGCTCTGAAAAATTATTTGGCCTTCTAGCAGTGTGTGGGACTTGTTCTATTAGTCCATCTATACTGACCTCCATCAGGTTGCAAATTGAATATAATTTTTTTCTGCATATAGCTCTGAAAAAAAATTTGTTCTTCTAGCAGTGTGTGGGACTTGGTCTATTAGTCCATCTATACTGACCTCCATCAGGTTGCAAATTGAATATAATATTTTTCTGCATCTAGCTCTGAAAAAATATTTGGCCTTCTAGCAGTGTGTGGGACTTGTTCTATTAGTCCATCTATACTGACCTCCATCAGGTTGCAAACTGAATATAATTTTTTTCTGCATCTACTTCTGAAAAAATATTTGTGCTTCTAGCAGTGTGTGGGACTTGTTTTATTAGTCCATCTATAGTGACCTCCATCAGGTTGCAAATTAAAAATAATTTTTATCTGCATCTAGCTCTGAAAAAATATTTGGCCTTCTAGCAGTGTGTGGGACTTGTTCTACTAGTCCATCTATACTGACCTCCATCTGGTTGCAAACTGAATATAATTTTTTTCTGCATCTACCTCTGAAAAAATATTTGTCCTTCTAGCAATGTGTGGGACTTGTTCTACTAGTCCATCTATACTGACCTCCATCAGATTGCAAATTCAAAATAATTTTTTGTCTGCATCTAGCTCTGAAAAAATATTTGGCCTTTTAGCAGTGTGTGGGACTTGTTCTATTAGTCCATCTATACTGACCTCCATCAGGTTGCAAATTGAATATAATTTTTTTCTGCATATAGCTCTGAAAAAATATTTGGGCTTCTAGCAGTGTGTGGGACTTGGTCTATTAGTCCATCTATACTGACCTCCATCAGGTTGCAAACTTAGTATAATATTTTTCTGCATCTAGCTCTGAAAAAATATTTGGCCTTCTAGCAGTGTGTGGGACTTGTTCTATTAGTCCATCTATACTGACCTCCATCAGGTTGCAAACTGAATATAATTTTTTTCTGCGTCTACTTCTGAAAAAATATTTGAGCTTCTAGCAGTGTGTGGAACTTGTTTTATTAGTCCATCTATACTAACCTCCATCAGGTTGCAAGTTAAAAATATTTTTTATCTGCATCTAGCTCTGAAAAAATATTTGGCCTTCTAGCAGTGTGTGGGACTTGTTCTATTAGTTAATCTATACTGACCTCCATCAGGTTGCAAACTGAATATAATTTTTTTCTGCATCTACCTCTGAAGAAATATTTGTCCTAATAGCAGTGTGTGGGACTTGTTCTACTAGTCCATCTATACTGACCTCCATCAGGTTGCAAATTCAAAATAATTTTTTGACTGCATCTAGCTCTGAAAAAATATTTGGCCTTCTAGCAGTGTGTGGGACTTGTTCTATTAGTCCATATATACTGAACTCCATCAGGTTGCAAATTGAATATAATTTTTTTCTGCATCTAGCTCTGAAAAAATATTTGGGCTTCTAGCACTGTGTGGGACTTGGTCTATTAGTCCATCTATACTGACCTCCATCAGGTTGTAAATTGAATATAATATTTTTCTGCATCTACCTCTGAAAAAATATTTGTCCTTCTAGCAATGTGTGGGACTTGTTCTACTAGTCCATCTATACTGACCTCCATCAGGTTGCAAATTCAAAATAATTTTTTGTCTGCATCTAGCTCTGAAAAAATATTTGGCCTTTTAGCAGTGTGTGGGACTTGTTCTATTAGTCCATCTATACTGACCTCCATCAGGTTGCAAATTGAATATAATTTTTTTCTGCATATAGCTCTGAAAAAATATTTGGGCTTCTAGCAGTGTGTGGGACTTGGTCTATTAGTCCATCTATACTGACCTCCATCAGGTTGCAAACTTAATATAATATTTTTCTGCATCTAGCTCTGAAAAAATATTTGGCCTTCTAGCAGTGTGTTGGACTTGTTCTATTAGTCCATCTATACTGACCTCCATCAGGTTGCAAACTGAATATAATTTTTTTCTGCATCTACTTCTGATAAAATATTTGTGCTTCTAGCAGTGTGTGGGACTTGTTTTATTAGTCCATCTATACTGACCTCCATCAGGTTGCAAATTAAAAATAATTTTTATCTGCATCTAGCTCTGAAAAAATATTTGGCCTTCTAGCAGTGTGTGGGACTTGTTCTATTAGTCCATCTATACTGACCTCCATCAGGTTGCAAACTGAATATAATTTTTTTCTGCATCTACCTCTGAAAAAATATTTGTCCTTCTAGCAGTGTGTGGGACTTGTTCTACTTGTCCATCTATACTGACCTCCATCTGGTTGCAAACTGAATATAATTTTTTTCTGCATCTACCTCTGAAAAAATATTTGTCCTTCTAGCAATGTGTGGGACTTGTTCTACTAGTCCATCTATACTGACCTCCATCAGATTGCAAATTCAAAATAATTTTTTGTCTGCATTTAGCTCTGAAAAAATATTTGGCCTTTTAGCAGTGTGTGGGACTTGTTCTATTAGTCCATCTATACTGACCTCCATCAGGTTGCAAATTGAATATAATTTTTTTCTGCATATAGCTCTGAAAAAATATTTGGGCTTCTAGCAGTGTGTGGGACTTGGTCTATTAGTCCATCTATACTGACCTCCATCAGGTTGCAAACTTAGTATAATATTTTTCTGCATCTAGCTCTGAAAAAATGTTTGGCCTTCTAGCAGTGTGTGGGACTTGTTCTATTAGTCCATCTATACTGACCTCCATCAGGTTGCAAACTGAATATAATTTTTTTCTGCATCTACTTCTGAAAAAATATTTGAGCTTCTAGCAGTGTGTGGAACTTGTTTTATTAGTCCATCTATACTGACCTCCATCAGGTTGCAAGTTAAAAATATTTTTTATCTGCATCTAGCTCTGAAAAAATATTTGGCCTTCTAGCAGTGTGTGGGACTTCTTCTATTAGTCCATCTATACTGACCTCCATCAGGTTGCAAACTGAATATAATTTTTTTCTGCATCTACCTCTGAAAAAATATTTGTCCTTCTAGCAGTGAGTGGGACTTGTTCTATTAGTCCATCTATACTGACCTCCATCAGGTTGCAAACTGAATATAATTTTTTTCTGCATCTACCTCTGAAGAAATATTTGTCCTAATAGCAGTGTGTGGGACTTGTTCTACTAGTCCATCTATACTGACCTCCATCAGGTTGCAAATTCAAAATAATTTTTTGACTGCATCTAGCTCTGAAAAAATATTTGGCCTTCTAGCAGTGTGTGGGACTTGTTCTATTAGTCCATATATACTGAACTCCATCAGGTTGCAAATTGAATATAATTTTTTTCTGCATCTAGCTCTGAAAAAATATTTGGGCTTCTAGCAGTGTGTGGGACTTGGTCTATTAGTCCATCTATACTGACCTCCATCAGGTTGTAAATTGAATATAATATTTTTCTGCATCTAGCTCTGAAAAAATATTTGGCCTTCAAGCTGTGTGTGGCACTTGTTCTATTAGTCCATCTATACTGACCTCCATCAGGTTGCAAACTGAATATAATTTTTTTCTGCATCTACTTCTGAAAAAATATTTGTGCTTCTAGCAGTGTGTGGGACTTGTTTTATTAGTCCTTCTATACTGACCTCCATCAGGTTGCAAACTTAATATAATATTTTTCTGCATCTAGCTCTGAAAAAATATTTGGCCTTCTAGCAGTGTGTGGGACTTGTTCTATTAGTCCATCTATACTGACCTCCATCAGGTTGCAAACTGAATATAATTTTTTTCTGCCTCTACTTCTGAAAAAATATTTGTGCTTCTAGCAGTGTGTGGAACTTGTTTTATTAGTCCATCTATACTGACCTCCATCAGGTTGCAAGATAAAAATAATTTTTATCTGCATCTAGCTCTGAAAAAATATTTGGCCTTCTAGCAGTGTGTGGGGCTTGTTCTATTAGTCCATCTGTACTGACCTCCATCAGGTTGCAAACTGAATATAATTTTTTTCTGCATCTACCTCTGAAAAAATATTTGTCCTTCTAGCAGTGTGTGGGACTTGTTCTATTAGTCCATCTATACTGACCTCCATCAGGTTGCAAACTGAATATAATTTTTTTCTGCATCTACCTCTGAATAAATATTTGTCCTAATAGCAGTGTGTGGGACTTGTTCTACTAGTCCATCTATACTGACCTCCATCAGGTTGCAAATTCAAAATAATTTTTTGACTGCATCTAGCTCTGAAAAAATATTTGGCCTTCTAGCAGTGTGTGGGACTTGTTCTATTAGTCCATATATACTGACCTCCATCAGGTTGCAAATTGAATATAATTTTTCTCTGCATATAGCTCTGAAAAAATATTTGGGCTTCTAGCAGTGTGTTGGACTTGGTCTATTAGTCCATCTATACTGACCTCCATCAGGTTGTAAATTGAATATAATATTTTTCTGCATCTAGCTCTGAAAAAATATTTGGCCTTCTAACAGTGTGTGGGACTTGTTCTATTAGTCCATCTATACTGACCTCCATCAGGTTGCAAACTGAATATAATTTTTTTCTGCATCTACCTCTGAAAAAATATTTGTCCTTCTAGCAGTGTGTGGAACTTGTTCTACTAGTCCATCTATACTGACCTCCATCAGGTTGCAAATTCAAAATAATTTTTTGTCAGCATCTAGCTCTGAAAAAATATTTGGCCTTCTAGCAGTGTGTG
This sequence comes from Phyllobates terribilis, assembly GCF_046119375.1. NCBI lineage: Eukaryota > Metazoa > Chordata > Amphibia > Anura > Dendrobatidae > Phyllobates > Phyllobates terribilis. The sequence continues at coordinate 3,893,189 of NW_027362771.1, read as the reverse complement.
GGACTTGTTCTATTAGTCCATCTATACTGACCTCCATCAGGTTGCAAATTGAATATAATTTTTTTCTGCATCTAGCTCTGAAAAAATATTTGGGCTTCTAGCAGTGTGTGGGACTTGGTCTATTAGTCCATCTATACTGACCTCAATCAGGTTGCAAATTGAATATAATATTTTTCTGCATCTAGCTCTGAAAAAATATTTGGCCTTCTAGCAGTGTGTGGGACTTGTTCTATTAGTCCATCTATACTGACCTCCATCAGGTTGCAAACTGAATATAATTTTTTTCTGCATCTACCTCTGAAAAAATATTTTTCCTTCTAGCAGTGTATGGGACTTGTTCTACTACTCCTTCTATACGGACCTCCATCAGGTTGCAAATTCAAAATAATTTTTTGTCTGCATCTAGCTCTGAAAAAATATTTGGCCTTCTAGCAGTGTGTGGGACTTGTTCTATTAGTCCATCTATACTGACCTCCATCAGGTTGCTAATTGAATATAATTTTTTTCTGCATCTAGCTCTGAAAAATATTTGGGCTTCTAGCAGTGTGTGGGACTAGTTCTATTAGTCCATCTATACTGACCTCCATCAGGTTGCAAACTGAATATAATTTTTTTCTGCATCTACCTCTGAAAAAATATTTGTCCTTCTAGCAGTGTATTTGACTTGTTCTACTACTCCTTCTATATGGACCTCCATCAGGTTGCAAATTGAATATAATATTTTTCTGCATCTAGCTCTGAAAAAATATTTGGCCTTCTAGCAGTGTGTGGGACTTGATCTATTAGTCCATCTATACTGACCTCCATCAGGTTGCAAACTGAATATAATATTTTTCTGCATCTACCTCTGAAAAAATATTTGGGCTTCTAGCTGTGTGTGGGAATTGTTCTATTAGTGCATCTATACTGACCTCCATCAGGTTGCAAACTGAATATAATTTTTTTCTACATCTACCTCTGAAAAAAACTTTGTGCTTCTAGCAGTGTGTTGGACTTGTTTTATTAGTCCATCTATAATGACCTCCATCAGGTTGCAAATTAAAAATATTTTTTGCCTGCATCTACCTCTGAAAAAATATTTGGCCTTCTAGCAGTGTGTGGTACTTGTTCTATTAGTCCATCTATACTGACCTCCATCAGTTGCAAACTGAATATAATTTTTTTCTGCATCTACCTCTGAAAAAATATTTGTCCTTCTAGCAGTGTGTGGGACTTGTTCTACTAGTCCATCTATACTGACCTCCATCAGGTTGCAAATTCAAAATAATTTTTTGTCTGCATCTAGCTCTGAAAAAATATTTGTCCTTCTAGCAGTGTGTGGGACTTGTTCTGTTAGACCATCTATACTGACCTCCATCAGGTTGCAAATTGAATATAATTTTTTTCTGCATATAGCTCTGAAAAAATATTTGGGCTTCTAGCAGTGTGTGGGACTTGGTCTATTAGTCCATCTATACTGACCTCCATCAGGTTGCAAATTAAAAATAATTTTTATCTGCATCTAGCTCTGAAAAAATATTTGGCCTTCTAGCAGTGTGTGGGACTTGTTCTATTAGTCCATCTATACTGACCTCCATCAGGTTGCAAACTGAATATAATTTTTTTCTGCATCTACCTCTGAAAAAATATTTGTCCTTCTAGCAGTGTGTGGGACTTGTTCTACTAGTCCATCTATACTGACCTCCATCTGGTTGCAAACTGAATATAATTTTTTTCTGCATCTACTTCTGAAAAAATATTTGTCCTTCTAGCAATGTGTGGGACTTGTTCTACTAGTCCATCTATACTGACCTCCATCAGGTTGCAAATTCAAAATAATTTTTTGTCTGCATCTAGCTCTGAAAAAATATTTGGCCTTTTAGCAGTGTGTGGGACTTGTTCTATTAGTCCATCTCTACTGACCTCCATCAGGTTGCAAATTGAATATAATTTTTTTCTGCATATAGCTCTGAAAAAATAATTGGGCTTCTAGCAGTGTGTGGGACTTGGTCTATTAGTCCATCTATACTGACCTCCATCAGGTTGTAAATTGAATATAATATTTTTCTGCATCTAGCTCTGAAAAAATATTTGGCCTGCTAGCAGTGTGTGGGACTTGTTCTATTAGTCCATCTACACTGACCTCCATCAGGTTGCAAACTGAACATAATTTTTTTCTGCATCTACTTCTGAAAAAATATTTGTGCTTCTAGCAGTGTGTGGGACTTGTTTTATTAGTCCTTCTATACTGACCTCCATCAGGTTGCAAACTTAATATAATATTTTTCTGCATCTAGCTCTGAAAAAATATTTGGCCTTCTAGCAGTGTGTGGGACTTGTTCTATTAGTCCATCTATACTGACCTCCATCAGGTTGCAAACTGAATATAATTTATTTCTGCCTCTACTTCTGAAAAAATATTTGTGCTTCTAGCAGTGTGTGGAACTTGTTTTATTAGTCCATCTATACTGACCTCCATCAGGTTGCAAGATAAAAATAATTTTTATCTGCATCTAGCTCTGAAAAAATATTTGGCCTTCTAGCAGTGTGTGGGGCTTGTTCTATTAGTCCATCTGTACTGACCTCCATCAGGTTGCAAACTGAATATAATTTTTTTCTGCATCTACCTCTGAATATATATTTGTCCTAATAGCAGTGTGTGGGACTTGTTCTACTAGTCCATCTATACTGACCTCCATCAGGTTGCAAATTCAAAATAATTTTTTGACTGCATCTAGCTCTGAAAAAATATTTGGCCTTCTAGCAGTGTGTGGGACTTGTTCTATTAGTCCATATATACTGACCTCCATCAGGTTGCAAATTGAATATAATTTTTTTCTGCATATAGCTCTGAAAAAATATTTGGGCTTCTAGCAGTGTGTGTGACTTGGTCTATTAGTCCATCTATACTGACCTCCATCAGGTTGTAAATTGAATATAATATTTTTCTGCATCTAGCTCTGAAAAAATATTTGGCCTTCTAGCAGTGTGTGGGACTTGTTCTATTAGTCCATCTATACTGACCTCCATCAGGTTGCAAACTGAATATAATTTTTTTCTGCATCTACTTCTGAAAAAATATTTGTGCTTCTAGCAGTGTGTGGGACTTGTTTTATTAGTCCATCTATACTGACCTCTATCAGGTTGCAAATTAAAAATAATTTTTATCTGCATCTAGCTCTGAAAAAATATTTGGCCTTCTAGCAGTGTGTGGTACTTGTTCTATTAGTCCATCTATACTGACCTCCATCAGGTTGCAAACTGAATATAATGTTTTTCTGCATCTACCTCTGAAAAAATATTTGTCCTTCTAGCAGTGTGTGGGACTTGTTCTACTAGTCCTTCTATACTGACCTCCATCAGGTTGCAAATTCAAAATATTTTTTTGTCTGCATCTACCTCTGAAAAAATATTTGTCCTTCTAGCAGTGTGTGGGACTTGGTCTATTAGTCCATCTATACTGACCTCCATCAGGTTGCAAACTTAATATAATATTTTTCTGCATCTAGCTCTGAAAAAACATTTGACCTTCTAGAAGTGTGTGGGACTTGTTCTATTAGTCCATCTATACTGACCTCCATCAGGTTGCAAACTGAATATAATTTTTTTCTGCCTCTACTTCTGAAAAAATATTTGTGCTTCTAGCAGTGTGTGGAACTTGTTTTATTAGTCCATCTATACTGACCTCCATCAGGTTGCAAGTTAAAAATAATTTTTATCTGCATCTAGCTCTGAAAAAATATTTGGCCTTCTAGCAGTGTGTGGGACTTGTTCTACTCGTCCATCTATACTGACCTCCATCAGGTTGCAAATTCAAAATAATTTTTTGACTGCATCTAGCTCTGAAAAAATATTTGGCCTTCTAGCAGTGTGTGGGACTTTTTCTATTAGTCCATATATACTGACCTCCATCAGGTTGCAAATTGAATATAATTTTTTTCTGCATAAAGCTTTGAAAAAATATTTGGGCTGCCAGCAGTGTGTGGGACTTGGTCTATAAGTCCATCTATACTGACCTCCATCAGGTTGCAAACTGAATATAATGTTTTTCTGCATCTACCACTGAAAAAATATTTGTCCTTCTAGCAGTGTGTGGGACTTGTTCTACTAGTCCTTCTATACTGACCTCCATCAGGTTGCAAATTCAAAATAATTTTTTGTCTGCATCTAGCTCTGAAAAAATATTTGGCCTTCTAGCAGTGTGTGGGACTTGTTCTATTAATCCATCTATACTGACCTCCATCAGGTTGCAAATTGAATATAATTTTTTTCTGCATCTAGCTCTGAAAAAATATTTGGGCTTCTAGCAGTGTGTGGGACTTGATCTATTAGTCCATCTATACTGACCTCCATCAGGTTGCAAATTGAATATAATATTTTTCTGCATCTAGCTCTGAAAAAATATTTGGGCTTCTAGCAGTGTGTGGGACTTGGTCTATTAGTCCATCTATACTGACCTCCATCAGGTTGCAAATTGAATATAATATTTTTCTGCATCTAGCTCTGAAAAAATATTTGGCCTTCTAGCAGTGTGTGGGACTTGTTCTATTAGTCCATCTATACTGACCTCCATCAGGTTGCAAACTGAATATATTTTTTTTCTGCATATACTTCTGAAAAAACATTTGTGCTTCTAGCAGTGTGTGGGACTTGTTTTATTAGTCCATCTATACTGACCTCCATCAGGTTGCAAATTAAAAATAATTTTTATCTGCATCAAGCTATGAAAAAATATTTGTCCTTCTAGCAGTGTGTGGGACTTGTTCTATTAGTCCATCTATACTGACCTCCATCAGGTTGCAAACTGAATATAATTTTTTTCTGCATCTAGCTCTGAAAAAATATTTGTCCTTCTAGCAGTGTGTGGGACTTGTTCTACTAGTCCATCTATACTGACCTCCATCAGGTTGCAAACTGAATATAAATTTTTCCTGCATCTACCTTTGAAAAAATATTTGTCCTTCTAGCAGTGTGTGGGACTTGTTCTACTAGTCCATCTATACTGACCTCCATCAGGTTGCAAATTGAATATAATTTTTTTCTGCATATAGCTCTGAAAAAATATTTGGGCTTCTAGCAGTGTGTGGGACTTGGTCTATTAGTCCATCTATACTGACCTCCATCAGGTTGAAAACTGAATATAATTTTTTTCTGCATCTACTTCTAAAAAAATATTTGTGCTTCTAGCAGTGTGTGGAACTTGTTTTATTAGTCCATATATACTGACCTCCATCAGGTTGCAAATTAAAAATAATTTTTATCTGCATCTAGCTCTGAAAAAATATTTGGCCTTCTAGCAGTGTGTGGTACTTGTTCTATTAGTCCATCTATACTGACCTCCATCAGGTTGCAAACTGAATATAATGTTTTTCTGCATCTACCTCTGAAAAAATATTTGTCCTTCTAGCAGTGTGTGGGACTTGTTCTACTAGTCCTTCTATACTGACCTCCATCAGGTTGCAAATTCAAAATATTTTTTTGTCTGCATCTACCTCTGAAAAAATATTTGGCCTTCTAGCAGTGTGTGTGACTTGTTCTATTAGTCCATCTATACTGACCTCCATCAGGTTGCAAATTGAATATAATTTTTTCTGCATATAGCTCTGAAAAAATATTTGGGCTTCTAGCAGTGTGTGGGACTTGGTCTATTAGTCCATCTATACTGACCTCCATCAGGTTGCAAACTTAATATAATATTTTTCTGCATCTAGCTCTGAAAAAACATTTGACCTTCTAGAAGTGTGTGGGACTTGTTCTATTAGTCCATCTATACTGACCTCCATCAGGTTGCAAACTGAATATAATTTTTTTCTGCCTCTACTTCTGAAAAAATATTTGTGCTTCTAGCAGTGTGTGGAAATTGTTTTATTAGTCCATCTATACTGACCTCCATCAGGTTGCAAGTTAAAAATAATTTTTATCTGCATCTAGCTCTGAAAAAATATTTGGCCTTCTAGCAGTGTGTGGGACTTGTTCTACTCGTCCATCTATACTGACCTCCATCAGGTTGCAAATTCAAAATAATTTTTTGACTGCATCTAGCTCTGAAAAAATATTTGGCCTTCTAGCAGTGTGTGGGACTTGTTCTATTAGTCCATATATACTGACCTCCATCAGGTTGCAAATTGAATATAATTTTTTTCTGCATAAAGCTTTGAAAAAATATTTGGGCTGCCAGCAGTGTGTGGGACTTGGTCTATAAGTCCATCTATACTGACCTCCATCAGGTTGCAAACTGAATATAATGTTTTTCTGCATCTACCACTGAAAAAATATTTGTCCTTCTAGCAGTGTGTGGGACTTGTTCTACTAGTCCTTCTATACTGACCTCCATCAGGTTGCAAATTCAAAATAATTTTTTGTCTGCATCTAGCTCTGAAAAAATATTTGGCCTTCTAGCAGTGTGTGGGACTTGTTCTATTAATCCATCTATACTGACCTCCATCAGGTTGCAAATTGAATATAATTTTTTTCTGCATCTAGCTCTGAAAAAATATTTGGGCTTCTAGCAGTGTGTGGGACTTGATCTATTAGTCCATCTATACTGACCTCCATCAGGTTGCAAATTGAATATAATATTTTTCTGCATCTAGCTCTGAAAAAATATTTGGGCTTCTAGCAGTGTGTGGGACTTGGTCTATTAGTCCATCTATACTGACCTCCATTAGGTTGCAAATTGAATATAATATTTTTCTGCATCTAGCTCTGAAAAAATATTTGGCCTTCTAGCAGTGTGTGGGACTTGTTCTATTAGTCCATCTATACTGACCTCCATCAGGTTGCAAACTGAATATATTTTTTTTCTGCATATACTTCTGAAAAAATATTTGTGCTTCTAGCAGTGTGTGGGACTTGTTTTATTAGTCCATCTATACTGACCTCCATCAGGTTGCAAATTAAAAATAATTTTTATCTGCATCAAGCTATGAAAAAATATTTGTCCTTCTAGCAGTGTGTGGGACTTGTTCTATTAGTCCATCTATACTGACCTCCATCAGGTTGCAAACTGAATATAATTTTTTTCTGCATCTAGCTCTGAAAAAATATTTGTCCTTCTAGCAGTGTGTGGGACTTGTTCTACTAGTCCATCTATACTGACCTCCATCAGGTTGCAAACTGAATATAAATTTTTCCTGCATCTACCTTTGAAAAAATATTTGTCCTTCTAGCAGTGTGTGGGACTTGTTCTACTAGTCCATCTATACTGACCTCCATCAGGTTGCAAATTGAATATAATTTTTTTCTGCATATAGCTCTGAAAAAATATTTGGGCTTCTAGCAGTGTGTGGGACTTGGTCTATTAGTCCATCTATACTGACCTCCATCAGGTTGCAAACTGAATATAATTTTTTTCTGCATCTACTTCTAAAAAAATATTTGTGCTTCTAGCAGTGTGTGGAACTTGTTTTATTAGTCCATATATACTGACCTCCATCAGGTTGCAAATTAAAAATAATTTTTATCTGCATCTAGCTCGGAAAAAATATTTGGCCTTCTAGCAGTGTGTGGAACTTGTTTTATTAGTCCATATATACTGACCTCCATCAGGTTGCAAATTAAAAATAATTTTTATCTGCATCTAGCTCGGAAAAAATATTTGGCCTTCTAGCAGTGTGTGGGACTTGTTCTATTAGTCCATCTATACTGACCTCCATCAGGTTGCAAACTGAATATAATTTTTTTCTGCATCTACCTCTGAAAAAATATTTGTCCTTCTAGCAGTGTGTGGGACTTGTTCTATTAGTCCATCTATACTGACCTCCATCAGGTTGCAAACTGAATATATTTTTTTTCTGCATCTACCTCTAAAGAAATATTTGTCCTTCTAGCAGTGTGTGGGACTTGTTCTACTAGTCCATCTATACTGACCTCCATCAGGTTGCAAATTCAAAATAATTTTTTGTCTGCATCTAGCTCTGAAAAAATATTTGGCCTTCTAGCAGTGTGTGGGACTTGTTCTATTAGTCCATATATACTGACCTCCATCAGGCTGCAAATTGAATATAATTTTTTTCTGCATATAGCTCTGAAAAAATATTTGGGCTTCTAGCAGTGTGTGGGACTTGGTCTATTAGTCCATCTATACTGACCTCCATCAGGTTGTAAATTGAATATAATATTTTTCTACATCTAGCTCTGAAAAAATATTTGGCCTTCTAGCAGTGTGTGGGACTTGTTCTATTAGTCCATCTATACTGACCTCCATCAGGTTGCAAATTAAAAATAATTTTTATCTGCATCTAGCTCTGAAAAAATATTTGGCCTTCTAGCAGTGTGTGGGACTTGTTCTATTAGTCCATCTATACTGACCTCCATCAGGTTGCTAATTGAATATAATTTTTTTCTGCATCTAGCTCTGAAAAAATATTTGGGCTTCTAGCAGTGTGTGGGACTTGATCTATTAGTCCATCTATACTGACCTCCATCAGGTTGCAAATTGAATATAATATTTTTCTGCATCTAGATCTGAAAAAATATTTGGCCTTCTAGCAGTGTGTGGGACTTGATTTATTAGTCCATATATACTGACCTCCATCAGGCTGCAAATTGAATATAATTTTTTTCTGCATATAGCTCTGAAAAAATATTTGGGCTTCTAGCAGTGTGTGGGACTTGGTCTATTAGTCCATCTATACTGACCTCCATAAGGTTGTAAATTGAATATAATATTTTTCTGCATCTAGCTCTGAAAAAATATTTGGCCTTCTAGCAGTGTGTGGGACTTGTTCTATTAGTCCATCTATACTGACCTCCATCAGGTTGCAAATTAAAAATAATGTTTATCTGCATCTAGCTCTGAAAAAATATTTGGCCTTCTAGCAATGTGTGGGACTTGTTCTATTAGTCCATCTATACTGACCTCCATCAGGTTGCAAACTGAATATAATTTTTTTCTGCATCTACCTCTGAAAAAATATTTGTCCTTCTAGCAGTGTGTGGGACTTGTTCTACTACTCCTTCTATATGGACCTCCATCAGGTTGCAAATTGAATATAATATTTTTCTGCATCTAGCTCTGAAATTATATTTGGCCTTCTAGCAGTGTGTGGGACTTGATCTATTAGTCCATCTATACTGACCTCCATCAGGTTGCAAACTGAATATAATATTTTTCTGCATCTACCTCTGAAAAAATATTTGGGCTTCTAGCTGTGTGTGGGAATTGTTCTATTAGTGCATCTATACTGACCTCCATCAGGTTGCAAACTGAATATAATTTTTTTCTGCATCTACCTCTGAAAAAAACTTTGTGCTTCTAGCAGTGTGTGGGACTTGTTTTATTAGTCCATCTATACTGACCTCCATCAGGTTGCAAATTAAAAATATTTTTTGCCTGCATCTACCTCTGAAAAAATATTTGGCCTTCTAGCAGTGTGTGGGACTTGTTCTATTAGTCCATCTATACTGACCTCCATCAGGTTGCAAACTGAATATAATTTTTTTCTGCATCTACCTCTGAAAAAATATTTGTCCTTCTAGCAGTGTGTGGGACTTGTTCTACTAGTCCATCTATACTGACCTCCATCTGGTTGCAAACTGAATATAATTTTTTTCTGCATCTACCTCTGAAAAAATATTTGTCCTTCTAGCAATGTGTGGGACTTGTTCTACTAGTCCATCTATACTGACCTCCATCAGGTTGCAAATTCAAAATAATTTTTTGTCTGCATCTAGCTCTGTAAAAATATTTGGCCTTTTAGCAATGTGTGGGACTTGTTCTATTAGTCCATCTACACTGACCTCCATCAGGTTGCAAATTGAATATAATTTTTTTCTGCATATAGCTCTGAAAAAATATTTGGGCTTCTAGCAGTGTGTGGGACGTGTTCTACTAGTCCATCTATACTGACCTCCATCAGGTTGCAAATTCAAAATATTTTTTTGACTGCATCTAGCTCTGAAAAAATATTTGGCCTTCTAGCAGTGTGTGGGACTTGTTCTATTAGTCCATATATACTGACCTCCATCAGTTTGCAAATTGAATATAATTTTTTTCTGCATATAGCTCTGAAAAATTATTTGGGCTTCTAGCAGTGTGTGGGACTTGGTCTATTAGTCCATCTATACTGACCTCCATCAGGTTGTAAATTGAATATAATATTTTTCTGCATCTAGCTCTGAAAAATTATTTGGCCTTCTAGCAGTGTGTGGGACTTGTTCTATTAGTCCATCTATACTGACCTCCATCAGGTTGAAAACTGAATATAATTTTTTTCTGCATCTACTTCTGAAAAAATATTTGTGCTTCTAGCAGTGTGTGGGACTTGTTTTATTAGTCCATCTATACTGACCTCCATCAGGTTGCAAATTAAAAATAATTTTTATCTGCATCTAGCTCTGAAAAAATATTTGGCCTTCTAGCAGTGTGTGGGACTTGTTCTATTAGTCCATCTATACTGACCTCCATCAGGTTGCAAACTGAATATAATTTTTTTCTGCATCTACCTCTGAAAAAATATTTGTCCTTCTAGCAGTGTGTGGGACTTGTTCTATTAGTCCATCTATACTGACCTCCATCAGGTTGCAAACTGAATATAATTTTTTTCTGCATCTACCTCTGAAGAAATATTTGTCCTAATAGCAGTGTGTTTGACTTGTAATACTAGTCCATCTATACTGACCTCCATCAGGTTGCAAATTTAAAATAATTTTTTTCTGCATCTAACTCTGAAAAAATATTTGGCCTTCTAGCAGTGTGTGGGACTTGTTCTATTAGTCCATCTATACTGACCTCCATCAGGTTGCAAACTGAATATAATTTTTTTCTGCATCTACCTCTGAAAAAATATTTGTCCTTCTAGCAGTGTGTGGGACTTGTTCTACTAGTCCTTCTATACTGACCTCCATCAGGTTGCAAATTCAAAATAATTTTTTGTCTGCATCTAGCTCTGAAAAGTATTTGGCCTTCTAGCAGTGTGTGGGACTTGTTCTATTAGTCCATCTATACTGACTAGTGTTGAGCCACCCCCGTAGTGTTCGAGTTCGGTTCGGTTCGTCGAACACCCGTGTGTTCGCCGAACTGTTCGTCGAACTGTTCGTCGAACACCTTCGAACACCGTTAAAACCAATGGCAGGCAAACAAAAACACATAGAAACACATAGAAAACACCTTCAAAGGTGTCCAAAAGCTGACAAACTGCTCAGAAGACACAACTAACACATGGAAAAGTGACAAGTACATATAGTCATGCGAAAAGAAAAGAGGTGGAGGAGTAAAAGGAGGGGGAGACACAGATATAGGCATGTCATGCCCTTCTAAAATCCAATAAGTGAGAAGCCGAGACGGCCAGTCCGCTCCTGCCCGTGCCACCTCCGTGTCGCCGGGTTTGTGCCAGAGCCGCGGTGAACCCTGACGGCCAGCCCCCCTCTCCCAATACTGGTGCCTGTCCGCTGGTGGGTCGAGAGAGCCCCCCTGTGGTGGAGGCAGCTCTAAGCTTTTTAATTTAAATTGTCCCTCTAATTTGAATGAATACACTTTAAATCCATTTACAAGGATCTATTGGAGGGCAAGTCTCATGCCAGCAGCCGCGTAATTCCAGCTCCAGTAGCGTCCACTAAAGCTGCTGCAGTTAAAAAGCTTTTATAAGGATCGAGCTCGGCTGTCCACCGCAAGGCATCCTAGTGCCAGTCCCAGCCCCTATGCCTTGGGGTGCCTCCTGATGCTCTTCACTGAGTATCCCGTGGTCCCGAAGCATTTCCTTTGAAAAAATTAAGTGTCCAAACTACAGGTGGTGTAGCTTGCTTAACAGCCGGGATAATCCGCTGACTAGCAGACACTGCTACTAGGCACAAAGTATTTCCTGGGCTAGATGCAGTTAAAAGTTTGTAAGTAGATACTCTCGTTGGATGCTGAGAAAGCATTCCATAGAGTCTCCTGGCACGCCATATATGATTCTCTTAAAAAGCTTGGGGTAGGGGTCTAGGGGACCCTTTTATAGCCAAAATCACGTCCCTGTATCACAATACGTCACCTAGGCTGAAGATAAATGGAACTGTAGCACCGAGGGCTCGGTTGCTACAGACGTATTGCACCTCACCCAGAGGTGTGATATCTCACTCTCAGATAAGGATGGAGTGTGGATCAGGACCCGACACCTGCATGCATTACACCACATTGCCGTGGGGCAGGGCGACCAATATGCCCCTGAGATGGGCACGACAGTCCCTGTCCCTGGCTGGAGTGGGGGGAGGGAACACTGAGGAAGGGGAACCCTGCAGTGCAGGAGCAGGGAGGAAGCAGTTCCTGGGTGCATTGAGAAGGGAGTATAAAAGGTGGGCACCATCTTAGTTCAGTGCAGAGAAGTCTGAGCAGAAGTGACAGGGAGCAGGGGCTCTGCATGAGCTCTGCTCCGGAGGCGGGCCTAGTAACAGAGGCCCAGGCCTGCAAGAGGGAGAAGGAAGGAAGAGGAGTGGAGAAGGCTCCAGGAACGAGGAATGAAGGGATCCCAGGGGTGCGGACGGGCGAGTCGCCACCGCACGCCCGAATCCACCTGCGTGGAGGGGTCAGGCCAAAGGGGGAGACCGGTCCCCGAACTAGTGGAGGCAGGAAACGACCCTCAGCTAGAAACCGGAGGCTCTGACATTTTATGTGGCGCAGCCCCTTGCTCCACCCGCTAGGAAGGCACCACATAGGGTCAGGGAAACTGGCGCCAAGTTTACCAAGAGGAGGCCCGAGGCAGCCGGACAGAAGTGTTGGTAAGAAAGGCCAGACAAAGGACACACAAAGGGGGTCCTGTGAAGCGCTCCAAAGTTATCTGGGAGTTGTCTGAGCCCCTCACCTGGTGAGCACAGTACGACGTGGGCAGCCGTTACCTGCAGACGTGGTCTGGATAATAAGAACTGTGAGTAAAGGCCCTGAACTGCATCACTGACTCCGTGTCGTTACTGCTGCTGCCCTGCACCATCACCCCCATCCTCCGCAAACACTGCCCTGAGGCTATACTCCTCCCGTGGGGAGTTATGCTACGCTCTGCTGCACCCACAACACCAGCCTTAGCGGTCTGCCCTGTAGCGGCGGTTCACTCTGACCGCAATCCACGGGTGGCGTAGTCGGACATTTAAACATCAAAACCACATAAATAGTTCCGCCACTGGTTTGACCGCCCTGAGCCACGGAACCGGATCGCCGCCACGAAGACTACAACCACCAGCATCCACCAAAAAGGGTCCGGCTCTGGGTGTCCCAAGGCCCAGGGGGTGCGTCAGAACATTTTCATCACCTTTCACAATCACCAATGGGACAAGGCAGGGATGTCCTCTGTCCCCTCTCTTATACATCCTAGTGACGGAGCACCTGCTCTCATCAATTCGCCATAACCCCAATATTAGGTGGATTGAGGTGGGAGGCACCGAGTACAAGTGCTCTCTATTTGCTGATGATGTCCTAGTATATATCACTCAATCACATATATCCATCCCTGCTGTTATGGCTGAAATAGATCACTTTGTTACATGGTAAAATTTTAAAATCAATGCAGCGAAGTCTGAGGCCCTCGATGTCTCCCTCCCTAAATCCATATAGGATTCCATCCAGTCCAACTTTCCCTTTGCCTGGCCCTCACAGGGTATCAAATACTTAGGAATTCCTATTCATAGAGACCTCTCCCATCTATGTTATCTTAATTTTGGGCCCTTTATTGAACAATTCCATACAGACCACGGTTGGCAAGTTAGAACTGTAAGATTCACTACGTGAACTACTGGTGTTTTGTGGAAAAGCACATGTACACCGCGTTCCAAATTATTATGCAAAAAGTGTTTAGGAGTGATAAGGGAAGAATTTGTTTGTTTGTCAGTTAAACTCATTGATGGTGATGTGTGTCAGGGCTCTTTATATCACTGTAAGCAATTGCAGACACCTGTGCTAATTAGTTTGGCAGGTGTGTCCAATGAAAGGCAAGACTACTTAAGAAGGCTCTCTCACATTATTAAGCAGCCTACATTTTCTGCCAAAATGGGAAAGAAAAAGGATGTGTCGGCTGCTGAGAAGCAACAAATTGTGGAGTGTTTAGGTCAAGGCATGACTACAATCAACATTGTGCGATGATCAGGATGAAGTGTCTTGGCAATCAAGAAGTATGTAGCTGATTCACAGTACACACGTGTGCGTGCTGATAAGGGCAAATTGAGGACTCTTTCCTACAGGCAATTACGTCAGGTTGAAAGAGCAGCGGCAAAAAAGCCTTGTCATAGCAGCAGACAAGTTTTTGAAGCTGCTTGTGCCTCCAACGTCCCCCGAACAACAAGATGCAGGGTCCTTCAGAGGTTTGCAGCTGTGCATACGCCATCCTGTCGACCTCCTCTATCCACTTCACACAAGCAGAAACGGCTCCAGTGGGCCAAACATTACATGAAGACTGATTTCAAAACTGTTTTGTTCATGGATGAGTGCCGTGCAGCGCTCGATGGTCCAGATGAATGGAGTGGAGGATGGCTGGTTGATGGACACCCCACGCAAACACGGCTACAGCGCCAACAAGGAGGAGGTGGAGTAATGTTTTGGGCTGGAATCATGGGGAGAGAGATTGTCGGCCCCTTTAGGATCCCTGAAGGCGCTAAAGATGAACTCCATAATGTATGTGGATTTTCTCAAACAGCACTTCCTGCCATGGTTCAAGAAGAAGAACCGTGTATTTCACAGCAAGATCATTTTTCTGCATGATAATGCACCATCTCATGCTGCACATAAAACATCTGCATCTCTGGCTGATATGGGCATAAAAGGGGACAAACTTATGGTGTGACCCCCATGCTCCCCTGACCTCTACCCCATTCAGAACCTTTGGAGCATCATTAAAAGGAGTGTCTATGATGGCGGGAGGCAGTTCACATCTAAGCAACAGCTCTGGGAGGGTATTCTGTCCTCATGCAAAACAATTGAAGCAGAAACCATCCAAAACCTGACAAATTCAATGGACGAGAGAGTTCAGAAGCTCCTTTCGAACAAGGGGTCCTATGTGAAAATGTAACATCACCTAGAATAAAGTTTTGAGTTGAAAACTGTTTGATTTCAGTTTCTAATAACCTGCTAATGCTTATAATTTCAAAAATGACCATTTTTTTGGTCTTTATTAAAATGAAAAGGTTGATCGAAAAGTTTGGGGGATCTAAGAGTGTGGCAACCCAGTAGTCATGATTACTTCGAATTCTGACAATATGAGGGTCATGCTGCAGGTAGTGCAGCAAGAAGGCACTTATGTGTCTTGCGCATCTCGGAGCCCCAAAATTATTTTCCGGGCTAGATGCAGCTAAAAATTATTTTTAATTTTAAATCTGGTGAAGCTTATTATAGATGGCCTAATAGGATCAGTTCTGCACACTGCTACAAAGCCCAAATTATTTTCCAGTCAAGATACAGATAAACATGATTAGTAATTTGAAAGCTTAAAACGGTTGGTAGGGTGATTTTAACCAATCATCAAGCTTTTACTCTCCCCAGGATGACACAGGGGTAGAAAAGTCGTTTCGGATCCATGATTTGTTCATCTTTATGAACGTGAGTCTGTCTACATTATCAGTGGAGAGCCGCGTGCGCTTATCTGTCAGCACACCACCAGCAGCGCTGAACACACGTTCAGACAGAACGCTGGCTGCGGGGCATGACAAGATCTCCAAGGCGTAAGTGGCTAGCTCCGGCCATTTATCCAGATTGGAAGCCCAAAAAGAGCAAGGGTCCAGTGACACAGTCGTGGCTTCAATGTTTACTTGGTGATACTCCTGTACCATCGTCTCTAGGCGTTGACTATGTGTCAGACTTCTTGTCTCCTGTGGCCTTGCAAAGGATGGGCTAAAAAAGTGGTGAAATGATTCCGCAAAATTGATGTTACCAGCAGATACTGTGGTTCTGTTACGGTTTGAGTGCTGAACACTTGACGGTCCCACGGTTGGCAAGTTGGAACTGTGAGATTCACTACGTGCACCACTGGTATTTTGTGGAAAAGCACATGTAAGATTCTGCAACAGTCCCTGCTGATACTCCTGCATGCGTGCATCCCTTTCTATGGCAGGAATAATTTCTGCAAATTTACTTTTGTACCGGGGATCTAACAGTGTGGCAACCCAGTAGTCAGGATTATTTCTAATTCTCACAATTCGAGGGTCATGTTGCAGGTAGTGCAGCAAGAAGGCACTCATGTGTGTTGCGCATCCAGGAGCACCAAGTCCCTGTTGTGTTGGTGGCGAGGTAACAATCATGCTTCCTTACTCTGTCCTCTCCCCCCAACCTCGCACAACAGAAATGTGATCAAGGTCTCCCTCATCTGATGAGTCTTCCATCAGTTCGTCCTCCACTTCTTCCTGGGCTCCTGCACCTTCCTCACTAGTTTGGCTGCTACCATGCGCCCTGGTAAAATCATCTCCCCCACCCTCACATGCCTGCCGCCTTGGTGCTGCCGACCGTCTGGACCTTGCAGATGTTAGCCCTTCCGCATACAACTCCTCCTCCTCTACTTCCTCCACCTCCTCTTGTGCCACCACCTGACTCCGAATTCTGTTTAACATGTGCTCCAGCATGTAAATCACCGGAATAGTCATGCTGATAATGGCATCGTCAGCACTAAACATCTTCGTCGCCATTTCAAAACTGTGCAGAAGGGTGCATAGGTCCCTGATCTGAGACCACTCCTCCAGCGTGATTTGCCCCACCTCTGAATCTCGTTGGCCCAGGCTATACGTCAGAACGTATTGCACCAGGGCTTGTCGGTGCTGCCACAGTCGCTGCAACATGTGCAGAGTTGAATTCCACCGGGTAGGCACATCGCATTTTAGCCGGTGAAGTGGCAGGCCCAACGACTTCTGTAGAGATGTAAGTCGCTGAGCTGCGGGATGCGAACGGCGGAAGTGAGCACACAGCGACCGTGCCCTCTGCAGAAGGCCATCTAGTCTGGGATAGTGGGCTAAAAATTGCTGGACAACCAGGTTCAACACGTGAGCCATACAAGGCACGTGTGTGACATTGCCCCGGCGAAGGGCCGCACCCAGGTTTGCAGCATTGTCGCACACGGCCTTCCCTGGTTTCAGGTCCAGTGGAGACAACCATTCATGAAATTGGTTCTCCAGAGCTGACCACAACTCCTCAGCTGTGTGACTCACATTTCCCAGACATTTCAATGTAAAAACCGCCTGATGACGTTGAGCCCTACTGCCAGCATAGTAAGGAGGTGTGCAGGATCCCTTCTGCGCAGTTAGAAAGCTTGTGGCATGACCAGACAGGCTTTGGGTGCAGGTGGAAGACCGAGAGGAGGTTGAGGAGGCAGAAGCAGTGGAGGAACTTTGACATAAAGAGGATTGACGCACAACTCGTGGGGACGGCAAGACTTGGACAGCAGCCCCTTGTCCTGCTGTCACCATAGTTACCCAGTGCCCAGTCAGCGACATGTAACGCCCCTGTCCATGCCTACTCGTCCAAGTGTCTGTGGTGAAATGCACCCTGTCACACACAGAGTTTCTCAAAGAAGCGGTGATGTTGTGTGCGACATGCTGGTGGAGCGCAGGCACACCTTTCTTTGAGAAGTAGTGCCGACTGGGCATCTGGTACTGGGGCACTGCGACGGACATAAGGTCTCGAAAATCCTCTGTGTCCACCAGGCGGAAAGGCAGCATTTCTGTAGCCAAGAGCTTGCAGATGGTGAAATTCAACCTCTTAGCTTTCTCATGGCTAGGAGGAAATGGTCTTTTACTTGTCCACATCTGAGGGACCGAGGGCTGGCTATTGTGCTTAGACGGGGTTGATAAGGGTGTCCCCGGCAAACTGCCGGTCTGTGAGGAAAATGCAGGTGGACATGTTAGGTTGCCTTGATCCAAAGGTGGTGCTATCGATGTCGGACAGCGCTCAAGACCAGCTGGTGTTACCACCTCCAAAGAAAATGATGACCTGCCAATCACGCTGGCTGTTGCGGGTAAAGAGGTGGCAGGTCTGCGCCCCAAAACAGGTGTGACTGCTGTCCCCCCAGTCACAGAGGATGAAGAGGCCGCGGATGCACAAGATATGGCAGACGGTGGTTGGCCCGGCCGGCTAGGCCACATTGTAGCACACTGAGCTTCCCACTGCAACTTATGCTTCATGTCCATGTGCCGGTTCATGCATGAAGTACTCAAACTATGTATTTTTTGGCCTCTACTTAGCTTTTGCTGACAAATGTTACAGATAACACGAGTTGGGTCATCTTTATCGATCTGAAAAAATGCCCAGGCTATGCAAGGCTTAGCACCCATGCGACCTGAAGAGCCACCACGACTTGTGGTGAGAGGCAGAGTTGTGTTTGAGGATGCAGTTGTTGACGTGCTTCCAGTACTACGTCTCTGTCCAGGAAGGCGCAACCTGACCTCGTCGTCACTAGCATCTTCCTCCACCTCCTCTGCTGACCTCATCTCTTGGCTGACTGTGGGTTGACAGTAAGTGGGATCTCCGAACTCATCATCATCACCCTGTGCGTTATCACACCCGTCGTCCTCAGAGCCAACCTGTTCCTGCCCTGACAAAAAACTAAAGTTGTCGCTCCAATCAGGTATTTGAGTCTTATCATCGTCTTCCTCATTGTCTCCACCAACAGGAGTTACAGTTTGGGAATGAGGGTCTACATTATGGTCAGAACCTTCTGCGTCTGGTCCTGGATCCGACTCATAAAGATTCTGGGCATCAGTGCAGATCATTTCCTCGTCTGGATTCACAGAAGCGCTGGAATCGACCTCTGATTCCCAGGCTATAGTATGAGTAAACAGCTCTGCAGACTCAACCATCTGTTCTACCTCATACTCAGACGGGCAGCTGGAGATTTGGGAGCTGTGAGGAAGCAAGTGCGATTTGGGTGACACCTTTGAGGACTGGAGTATTTGCGATGTTGAAGTTGATGTGGAGGAGAGCCCACTTAAAGGAGCACTTGATATCCGTTGAAGCACCTGCTGTTTTTGTGCCTCATCTGGAATTTGTAGCGATTGGCGTGGCCGTAAGAAAGGGATCTTATCACATTGTCCGCTAAAAGAAGTAGACATTTTAGTTTGGCTGGAAGATGGTCTTTCTTCTGCACCTACCCCACGGACACAACCTTTTTTCCCCTTCCCAACACGCCTATTCCCCTTTCCACCAGCAGCAGGCCTTTTTCCACTCATTTTGGTGGTTAACTAATTCACAACTCTGGAGTTGTTTGCACAAAAAAACAATGGATGGTAACCGAGCAGAGCTGAGTGGCCAAACTGTGGTATTAGGCCAAAACTATTGGCTAGGTTAGATGCAGAAAAAAATTATTTTTAATTTGCAACCTGATGGAGGTCAGTATAGATGGACTAATAGACCAAGTCCCACACACCGCTAGAAGCCCAAATATTTTTTCAGAGCTAGGTGCAGAAAATTTTTTTATTCAATTTGCAACCTGATGGAGGTCAGTATAGATGGACTAATAGACCAAGTCCCACACACTGCTAGAAGCCCAAATATTTTTTCAGAGCTAGATGCAGAAAAAAATTATTTTTAATTTGCAACCTGATGGAGGTCAGTATAGATGGACTAATAGACCAAGTCCCACACACCGCTAGAAGCCCAAATATTTTTTCAGAGCTAGATGCAGAAAAAAATTATATTCAATTTGCAACCTGCTGGAGGTCAGTATAGAAGGACTAATAGAACAAGTCCCACACACTGCTAGAAGCCCAAATATTTTTTCAGAGCTAAATGAAGAAAAAAATTATTTTTAATTTGCAACCTGATGGAGGTCAGTATAGATGGACTAATAGACCAAGTCCCACACACTGCTAGAAGCCCAAATATTTTTTCAGAACTAGATGCAGAAAAAAATTATATTCAGTTTGCAACCTGATGGAGGTCAGTATAGATGGACTAATAGAATGATGCTATGCCCAAAAGATTTTACTTCACTAGGTGCAGTAAAAAAATTGGTATTCTATACACAGGTGGTATATCTTGCAACACAGATAGGCTACTCCACTGACTAACACACTCTGCAATAGGCCAAAAAGGATTAGCTTTGCTAGATTCAGCCAAATGCTGTGAAAAAACTTGCACAGCACTGGCACAGACCTGCCTGGCAAAAACTGATAGGAACTGATGTAACCTAGTCCTGAAAAGGACTCCAATTACAATTAGTCTTTACTCCCACAATCTATCTATTTAAGAGCACAGACCTGCTTGATAAAAGTCGTAGGAAATGCTGTAACCTAGTCCTTAAAAGGACTGCAATCACAACTATTCCCTACTCCCAAGCTATCTGTATATTTGTGCGAAAATTGGCTTGAAATTAACAAGGTATAGCGCACACAGCAACAGCGGTGCCGTCTAACACGCAGCTGCAGCAGTGAGAAAATGGTGGCGACGGGGAAAATGGCTTGGTCTTATAGGGCAAGGACATGTGACATACACTGCCAATCACACATGCCCTTGCTTGTGTGAAAAAAAGCACTTCGCTCCGTGTGTGCGCTGCTGATAGGCTGACAGATTGCACCTCCCCACTGCAAATGCGGGAAAGAGAAAAAAAAATGGAGATCTTCATTGTTCCTGCAGAGATCCATCCCCTGCCCCTCCCCCCGCCCCGCTGTACACTCAAACTGCGTATTAACATTAATTTTCATCATTACTGAGAAAAAATCCAGTTATGATTTTGGTGCATGAACAGTTATCGAACATAACCTCGAACAGCCGAATTTTTCTCAAATTGTTCGTGTTCGCCGACCGGCTCGAACACCGCCCAAAACAGCTCGAATTTGAGATTGGCGAACAGTTCGAGTAGAACAACGCTCATCTCTAATACTGACCTCCATCAGGTTGCAAATTGAATATAATTTTTTTCTGCATCTAGCTCTGAAAAAATATTTGGGCTTCTAGCAGTGTGTGGGACTTGATCTGTTAGTCCATCTATACTGACCTCCATCAGGTTGCAAATTGAATATAACATTTTTCTGTATCTAGCTCTGAAAAAATATTTGGCTTTCTAGCTGTGTGTGGGACTTGTTCTATTAGTGCATCTATACTGACCTCCATCAGGTCGCAAACTGAATATAATTTTTTTCTGCATCTACTTCTGAAAAAATATTTGTGCTTCTAGCAGTGTGTTGGACTTGTTTTATTAGTCCATCTATACTGACCTCCATCAGGTTGAAAATTAAAAATATTTTTTGTCTGCATCTATCTCTGAAAAAATATTTGGCCTTCTAGCAGTGTGTGGGACTTGTTCTATTAGCCCATCTATACTGACCTCCATCAGGTTGCAAACTGAATTTAATTTTTTTCTACATCTAACTCTGAAAAAATATTTGTCCTTCTAGCAGTGTGTGGGTCTTGTTCTACTGGTCCATCTATACTGACCTCCATCAGGTTGCAAATTCAAAATAATTTTTTGTCTGCATCTAGCTCTGAAAAAATATATATGGCCTTATAGCAGTGTGTGGGACTTGTTCTATTAGTCCATCTATACTGACCACCATCAGGTTTAAAATTGAATATAATTTTTTTCTGCATGTAGCTCTGAAAAAATATTTGGGCTTCTAGCATTGTGTGGGACTTGGTCTATTATTCCATCTATACTGACCTCCATCAGGTTGCAAATTGAATATAATATTTTTCTACATCTAGCTCTGAAAAAATATTTCTCCTTCTAGCAGTGTGTGGGACTTGTTCTATTAGTCCATCTATACTGACCTCCATCAGGTTGCAAACTGAATATAATATTTTTCTGCATCTACCTCTGAAAAAATATTTGGGCTTTTAGCTGTGTGTGGGACTTGTTCTATTAGTCCATCTATACTGACCTCCACCAGGTTGCAAATTGAATATAATTTTTTTCTGCATCTAACCCAGCCAATAGTTTTGGCCTAATACCGCAGTTTGGCCACTCAGCTCTGCTCGATTCCCATCCATTGTTTTTTTGTGCAAACAACTCCAGAGTTGTGAATTAGTTAACCACCAAAATGAGTGGAAAAAGGCCTGCTGCTGGTGGAAAGGGGAATAGGCGTGTTGGGAAGGGAAAAAAAGGTTGTGTCCGTGGGGTAGGTGTTAAAGCAACAGTAACATCTGCAGAAGAAAGACCATCTTCCAGCCAAGTTAAAATATCTACTTCTTTTAGCGGACAATGTGATAAGATCCCTTTCTTATGGCCACGCCAATCGCTACAAATTCCAGATGAGGCACAAAAACAGCAGGTGCTTCAACAGATATCAAGTGTTCCTTTAAGTGGGCTCTCCTCCACATCAACTTCAACATCACAAATACTCCAGTCCTCAAAGGTGTCACCCCAATCGCACTTGCTTCCTCACAGCTCCCAAATCTCCAGCTGCCCGTCTGAGTATGAGGTAGAACAGATGGTTGAGTCTGCAGAGCTGTTTACTCATACTATAGCCTGGGAATCAGAGGTCGGCTCCAGCGCTTCTGTGAATCCAGACGAGGAAATGATCTGCACTGATGCCCAGAATCTTTATGAGTCGGATCCAGGACCAGAAGATGAAGGTTCTGACCATAATGTAGACCCTCATTCCCAAACTGTAACTCCTGTTGGTGGAGACAATGAGGAAGACGATGATGAGACTCAAATACCTGATTGGAGCAACAGCTTTAGTTTTTTGTCAGGACAGGAACAGGTTGGCTCTGAGGACGACGGGTGTGATAACGCACAGGGTGATGATCATGAGGTTGGAGATCCCACTTACTGTCAACCCACAGTCAGCCAAGAGATGAGGTCAGCAGAGGAGGTGGAGGAGAATGCTAGTGACATCGAGGTCAGGTTGCGCCTTCCTGGACAGAGACGTAGTACTGGAAGCACGTCAACAACTGCATCCTCAAACACAACTCTGCCTCTCACCACAAGTCGTGGTGGCTCTTCAGGTCGCATGGGTGCTAAGCCTTGCATAGCCTGGGCATTTTTTCAGATCGATAAAGATGACCCCACTCGTGTTATCTGTTACATTTGTCAGCAGAAGCTAAGTAGAGGCCAAAAAATACATAGTTTGAGTACTTCATGCATGAAGCGGCACATGGACATGAAGCATAAGTTGCAGTGGGAAGCTCACTGTGCTGCAATGCGGCCTAGCCGGCCGAGCCAACCACCGTCTACCATAGCTTGTGCATCCGCGGCCTATTCATCCTCTGTGACTGGGGGGACAGCAGTCACACCTGTTTTGGGGCGCAGACCTGCCACCTCTTTACCCGCAACAGCCAGGGTGATTGGCAGGTCATCATTTTCTTTGGAGGTGGTAACACCAGCTGGTGTTGAGCGCTGTCCGACATCGATAGCACCACCTTTGGATCAGGGCAACCTAACATGTCCGCCTGCATCTTCCTCACAGACCGGCAGTTTGCCGGGGACACCCTTATCAACCTCGTCTAAGCACAATAGCCAGCCCTCGGTCCCTCAGATGTGGACAAGTAAAAGACCATTTCCTCCAAGCCATGAGAAAGCAAAGAGGTTGAATTTCACCATCTGCAAGCTCTTGGCTACAGAAATGCTGCCTTTCTGCCTGGTGGACACAGAGGATTTTTGAGACCTTATGTTCGTCGCAGTGCCCCAGTACCAGATGCCCAGTCGGCACTATTTCTCAAAGAAAGGTGTGCCTGCGCTCCACCAGCATGTCGCACACAACATCACCGCTGCTTTGAGAAACTCTGTGTGTGACAGGGTGCATTTCACCACAGACACTTGGATGAGTAGGCATGGACAGGGGCGTTACATGTCGCTGACTGGGCACTGGGTAACTATGGTGACTAGTGTTGAGCCACCCCCGTAGTGTTCGAGTTCGGTTCGGTTCGTCGATCACCCGTGTGTTCGCCGATCTGTTCGTCGAACTGTTCGTCGAACACCTTCGAACACCATTAAAATCAACGGCAGGCAAACAAAAACACATAGAAACACATAGAAAACACCTTCAAAGGTGTCCAAAAGCTGACAAACTGCTCAGAAGACACAACTAACACATGGAAAAGTGACAAGTACATATAGTCATGCGAAAAGAAAAGAGCTGGAGGAGTAAAAGGAGGGGGAGACACAGATATAGGCATGTCATGCCCTTCTAAAATCCAAAAAGTGAGAAGCCGACACGGCCAGTCCGTTCCTGCCCGTGCCACCTCCGTGTCGCCGGGTTTGTGCCAGAGCCGCGGTGGACCCTGACGGCCAGCCCCCCTCTCCTAATACTGGTGCCTGTCCGCTGGTGGGTCGAGCCCCCCGCGGTGGGGGGGGAGTAACATCTGCAGAAGAAAGACCATCTTCCAGCCAAACTAACATGTCGACTTCTTTTCGTGGACAATGTGATACGATCCCTTTGTTACGGACACGCCCATCGCTACAAATTCCAGATGAGGCACAAAAACAGCAGGTGCTTCAGCGGATATCAAGTGCTCCTTCAAGTGGGCTCTCCTCCACCTCAACTTCAACATCACAAATACTCCAGTCCTCAGAGGTGTCACCCCAATCGCACTTGCTTCCTCACAGCTCCCAAGTCTCCAGCTGCCCGTCTGAGTATGGGGTAACACAGATGGTTGAGTCTGCACAGCTGTTTACTCATACTATAGCCTTTGAAACGGAGGTCTGCTCCAGAGCTTCTGTTAATCCAGACGAGGAAATGATCTGCACTGATGCCCAGAATCTTTATAAGTCGGATCCAGGACCAGATGAAGAAGGTTCTGAGCATAATGTAGACCCTCGTTCCCAAACTGTAACTCCTGTTGGTGGAGACAATGATGAAGACGATGATGAGACTCAAATACCTGATTGGAGCGACAACTTGACTTTTCGGTCAGGGCAGGAAGAGGTTGGCTTTGAGGACGACGGGTGTGATAACACACAGGGTGATGATGACAAGGTTGGAGATCCCACTTACTGTCAACCCACAGTCAGCCAGTCGATGAGGTCACCCGGGCCTTTGCCTGGCCTTTGGGATGTCGCGGTGGTCGGCTCCCTGGCCCGTACCCTGGGGTCACTCTTTAAAAGGGTGGATAATTGTTAATTTTATAAGAGTTTGTGACACCACCTGTGGTATCTGGTGAGAAGCACCAGCGCTGCAGCAGTCCACTGAGGCCCGTGATAAGGCAGCTCGATGGTATAGCTCCCCACAGGTGGAGCTAGGTCTCAGGGCAGCGTATGCAGGGGGAATGCAGGACAGACGAGACCCAGCTGGGTCAGAGCAAGAACGGAAACGGACACGGTAGTCACTTCAGTACCTTTTACTGGAGGAAATTCAGGCACATCCTGGAGCACTGTAGGGTGAAGGGTGCATATCAGGATCCTCCCCAATGAGCGGGTGTAGGGCCTCCTGTTTCTTGCCTCTGCGCAGTAAGTTTCTGACCTGCCTGGAGCTAGGCCTTACTTTGTCTCTGTCCTGCGCTGGCTGACCTTGTGGTAGGGCCTTCTCTTGAAGTTCACGCTCCCAGTATGCGGGGCCTAAGCGTCTCCTGGCTCTGTTACGTATCAGCACCTTAGCGATCCTGGGACTTGTAGTTCTCCAGGGATTTCGGTTATTCCTTACTGGGTCATAGAGATCCCGGTAAGCTCGGATCCGGTGTCCGGTAAATGCTTCGGGGTGAGCTGGTTAAGCTCCTCTGCCCCTTATGTACTAACTCGTCACTCGCCTTCGGCCTACTCGGGCCCTCAATAGGCTATACACACTAACGGCAGCTTGCCGCGCTTCACCGATCTTATGACGCCGGCACACCTTAAGCTCTATCTGGGCTCCCTGAATCTAGCTAGCAGGAGCCTCGTGCTCCACTGCTGAACTATTAACTGAGTTCTCTAGACTAGACTGAGCTCCACTGCAGACTGACCTCTCTTAGGCTTCTCTCCTGCAGGAACTCTTCAGAGGAACTGAACTGCCTAGCTCCACCTTCCCTATTTATATTCCTAACGGGCTCCCTCTGCTGGTCTGAGGTGGAAGGTGGAGATGTGTGAATGTTTATGGGGGCCTCTTGTGGAGGATTCCATCAATACACTCTTCTAGGATCTGTGATACCAAGCGCAGCGGGGCGTCACAGATGCTATTGACGACGAGGTTAGGTTGCGCCTTCCTGGACAGAGACGGAGTACTGGAAGCATGTCAACAACTGCATCCTCAACCACAACTCCGCCTCTGACCACAAGTCGCCGTGGCTCTTCAGGTCTCATGGGCTCTAAGCCTTGCATAGCCTGCGCATTTATTCAGATCGATAAGGATGACCCAACTCGTGTTATCTGTAATATTTGTCACCAAAAGCTAAGTAGAGGCCAAAAAATCCATAGTTTGAGTACTTCATGCATGTACCGTCACATGGATATGAAGCATAAGTTGCAGTGGGAAGCTCATTGTGCTACAATGCGGCCTAGCAGGCTGGGCCAACCACCGTGTGCCCCATCTTGTGCATCCGCGGCCTCTTCATCCTCTGTGACTGGGGCGACAGCAGTCACACATGTTTTTGGACGCAGACCTGCCACCTCTTTACCTGCAACAGCCAGTGTGATTGGCAGGTCGTCAGTTCATTGGGAAGTGGAAACACCTGCTGGTGTTGAGAGCTCTCTGACATCGAGAGCACCACCTTTGGATCAAGGCAACCTAACATGTCCGCCTGCATATTCCTCACAGACCGGCAGTTTGCCAGGGACACCCTACTCAACCCCGTCAAAGCACAACAGCCAGCCCTCGGTCCCTCAGATGTGGACAAGTAAAAGACCATTTCCTCCCAGCCATGAGAAAGCTAAGAGGTTGAATTTCACCATCTGCAAGCTGTTGGCTACAGAAATGCTGCCTTTCCGCCTGGAGGACACAGTGGATTTTTGAGACCTTATGTCCGTCGCAGTGCCCCAGTACCAGATGCCCAGTCGGCACTACTTCTCAAAGAAAGGTGTGCCTGCGCTCCACCAGCATGTCGCACACAACATCACCGCTTCTTTGAGAAACTCTGTGTGTGACAGGGTGCATTTCACCACAGACACTTGGACGAGTAGGCATGGACAGGGGCGTTACATGTCGCTGACAGGGCACTGGGTAACTATGGTGACAGCAGGACAAGGGGCTGCTGTCCAAGTCTTGCCATCCCCGCGAGTTGTACGTCAATCCTCTTTATCTAGAAGTTCCTCCACTGCTTCTGCCTCTTCAACCTCCTCTCGGTCCTCCACCTGCACCCAAAGCCTGTCTGGTAATGCCACCTGCTTTCTAACTG
This sequence comes from Phyllobates terribilis, assembly GCF_046119375.1. Taxonomy (NCBI): domain Eukaryota; kingdom Metazoa; phylum Chordata; class Amphibia; order Anura; family Dendrobatidae; genus Phyllobates; species Phyllobates terribilis. The sequence continues at coordinate 3,866,089 of NW_027362771.1, read as the reverse complement.
CGCACCTCTTTACTATGCTGGCAGCAGGGCTCAACGGCATCAGTGTTTACTTTGAAATGTCTGGGAAATGTGAGTCACACAGCTGAGGACTTGTGGTCAGCTCTGGAGACCCAGTTTCATGAATGGTTGTCTCCACTGGACCTGCAACCAGGGAAGGCCGTGTGCGACAATGCTGCAAACCTGGGTGCGGCCCTTCGCCGGGGCAATGTTACACACGTGCCTTGTATGGCTCACGTGTTGAACCTGGTTGTCCATAAATTTTTAGCCCACTATCCCGGACTAGATGGCCTTCTGCAGAGGGCACGGTCGCTGTGTGCTCACTTCCGCCGTTCGCATCCCGCAGCTCAATGACTTACATCTCTACAGAAGTCGTTGGGCCTGCCAGTTCACCGGCTGAAATGCGATGTGCCGACATGGTGGAATTCAACTCTGCACATGTTGCAGCGACTGTGGCAGCACCGACAAGCCCTGGTGCAATACTTTCTGAAGTATAGCCTGGGCCAGCGAGATCCAGAGGTGGGGCAAATCACACAGCAGGAGTGGTCTCAGATCAGGGACCTATGAAGTTGACGCGCCCCCTGGGCCATGGGGTACCCGGAGCCGGGCCGGTAGACGCTGGGGGTTGTAGTCACTGTGGCGGTGACCCGGTCCGTGACCCAGGGCGGTCAATCCAACGGTAATTTGTATATATGGATTTTATAATGTCCGACTACGCCACCTGTGGAGTGCGGCCAAAGGGGCCACCGCTGTGGAACAGTCCTCTGAAGCTGGTGGTTTTGCTGCAATGGTATTATTACTCACCACAGGAAGAGTGTAGCTTCAGGGCAGTATGGGTGGATGATGGTGGTTGTAGTGCAGGGAGTCAGTAATGAACACAGAGTCCGTGTGATGCAGTCCCAAGATCTTTACTCACAGTTGTTGCAGTCCAGATTACAGGTACCAGAGCTATCTCACCCGTCGTGCTGTGCGTACTCAGTGAGGGGCTCAGTCCACCCCCAGATAGCTCCGGAGTACTTTGCAGGACCCCCTTCTGTGTGTCATTTCTCTGGCCTTCTCCCTGCACCTCACACCCAGTGACACTTCTATCCGGTATCCTCGGGCCTTGGCGGGCGACTTGTGTTCCGTCCCCTGGGTCCTATGTGGCTACCTTCTTAGTGAGACTGGTGTGGACTTTTGCCTGCAGTACATGAAATGCTGCAGCCTCCGCTTTCTAGTTGAGCCTTGCTGTTTCTCCTCTAGTTGAGGGACCGGTTCCCCTTATCTGGCCTGACCCCTCTACCTCCTGGTAGCAGCGGGAGTACAGGTGGCCTTCTGCACGGCCCGTAGCCCTAGGGTCCCTTCGGTTCCTGGAGCCTTCCTGCTCCCACTCCTCTCTTCTCTCCTTCAGTCTTGGGCCTCCCATGCTAGGCCCGCCTCCGGAGCAGAGCTCATGCCGAGCCTCTGCTCCTGTCACTTTTCCTCCTCTGACTGGCTTGCTCTTTCTAAGATGGCTTCCTATTTATACTCTCCCTGTCATGTGCTCCCCTAAGCTGCTCCCCTAAGCACCCACTACATAGGATCCTCCCACCAGCTAGGGACCTGGGACTGTGCTCTCCCTTAGGAGCAATCTCGCCCTAACCCCACTGCGGGTATGTGTTGGATGCAGGTGTTAGGGTCCCGAGCCATACGCCTTCCTTACCTGAGGGTGAGATACCACACCTCTGGGTGAGATGCAGTAACTCTGTGGTGACTGCACCCTCAGGGGCGCCACACACCTTTCTGCACAGTTTTGAAATGGCGACGAAGATGTTTAGTGCTGACGACGATGCCATTATCAGCATAACTATTCCGGTGATTTACATGCTGGAGCACACATTAAACAGAATTCAGAGTCAGGTGGTCGGACAAGAGGAGGTGGAGGAAGTAGGGGAGGAGTCGTATGCGGAAGGTATAACATCTCCAAGGTCCAGACGGTTGGCAGCACCAAGGAGGCAGGCATGGGAGGGTGGGGGAGAGGGATTAAACAGGGCGCATGGTAGCAGCCAAACTGTTGAGGAAGGTGCAGGAGCCGAGGAAGAAGTGGAGGATGAACTGGCGATGGGCATGGAAGACTCATCAGATGAGGGAGACCTTGATCACATTTCTGTTGTGCGAGGTTGGGGGGAGAGGGCAGAGGAAAGAAGCATGATTCTTACCTCGCTACCAACACAACAAGGACTTGGTCCTCCTGGATGCGCAAGACACATGAGTGCCTTCTTGCTGCACTACCTGCAACATGACCCTCAGATTGCAGAATTCGAAGTAATCTCGACTACTGGGTTGCCACACTCTTAGATCCCCGGTACAAAAGTAATTTTGCTGAAATAATTCCTGCCATAAAAAGGGATTGACGCATGCAGGAGTATCTGCAGACGCTGTTGCAGAATCTTACATGTGCTTTTCCACAAAACACCAGTGGTGCACGAAGTGAATCTCACAGTTCTAACTTGCCAACCGCGGGACTGTCGAGTCTTCATCACTCAAACCGTAACAGTAACACAGTATCTGCTGGTAACAGCAATTTTGTGAAATCGTTTCACCACTTTTTTAGACCATCCTTTGCAAGGCCACAGGAGACAAGAAGTCTGACACATAGTCAATGCCTAGAGAGGATGGTGCAGGAGTATCTCTAAGTGAACATCGAAGCCATGACTGTGTCACTGGACCCTTGCTCATTTTGGTATTCCAATCTGGAAAAATGGCCGGAGCTCGCCACTCACGCCTTGGAGATCTTGTCATGCCCTGCAGCCAGTGTTCTCTCTGAACGTGTGTTCAGCGCTGCTGATGGTGTGCTGACAGATAAGCGCACGCGGCTGTCCACTGAGAATGTAGACAGACTCTCGTTCATAAAGATGAACAAATTATGGATTCGCAAGGACTTTTCTAATCCTGTGTTATCCTTGGGAGGCTAAAAGCTTGAGGATTTGGTAATATCACCTCACCAACCATTTTAAGCAACTGTGGGGCAATTGATGCCACTTAACCCTAGAACGCATGACCATAAAAATCTACACTTTCATATACCTGAGGCCTTTTAGGCCCGTGTGCAAATAACATTGAATAACTCAAACTCAAATGACAAACAACTATATACATGAAGAATACCTAGAGTTTCAAAATTCTAACTAAAGTAATCTTGCAGAAAATAGAAAACAATTAACAGGGCGGGACTGCGAGGCCCCAGGTATGCGTTCTAGGGTTAAGTGGTGTCTGTGCCACAATTTTGGGAAAAAATGGAAACTCTTTTTGGAGTCCCCTTGCTGTGTCTTACGTGACGTTGGCATCGTCAATTCCAGGTGGGTTGGGTCGCTCCCCCCCCCCCCCTTTTAACTGTAAGAAACTACATACACTATGGCTTGGGGTAACACAGATGATTGAGTCTGAAGAGCTGTTTACTCAGAGGTCTGCTCCAAATCTTCAGTGTCTGCTAGTCAGCGTAGAATTTTTAACTGCATCTAGCCTAGGCAATACTTTGGGCGTAGTAGCCCAGCTGCGAAGCAAGCTGCACCGCCTGTGTATCTAATAAGAATTTTTAAATGCATCTAGCCTAGGCAGACTGTGGGGACCCCCAACCAAACCCAGACGCTCAGCCCCCCTACCGCCCCCCTTTCCTTGACAATACAATAATGTAACTCTTACAACTGGATGGGTGAGGATCGGTCACAGCTTTATTAACTCTTTATACTCATTCCATTAGAAAGACATTTTATTTCTAAAATAATTCAGCTTGTTGCAGCATGCCCTGGGTCTCCACTCCGGCAACTTGGCCAACAAGTGTAACTCTCCAACATGTCCTTTCTATTTCCAGGCCACGGAGGATCCTGCGTACTCGTATGCAGGACTCTGACCCCCACCCATCACTCTTAACGCTTGTTCCACTCCGTCCTGGAGTCCTGACACGAATATGTCCAGTCCAATATCCATTAAGTGAACACCGTCGGGCCGTATGAGGCCTGCTTTATCTCCTTCCAGTTGTCGGTGTCGTACCACTACACCGCCTCTGTCTCTTCTAAATTTTGCCATCCGAATATTTATTACCCGCCTTGTCCGTTCGATGGCCGTGATGTCTCGCGCACCTTGCCATACCGCTATCGGCACAATCTCTGACCATACTATAGCTAGTTTTGTGAAAAATTCTCTGAAGCGCTCAGTGTCTAGTTTCATTATTGCCATTAGTTATGCGCTCTTGTGATGACCTAGGTTGTTTCCCCCGGCCTGAATAACTAAGATGACCAGACATCTTGCCTCTCTCCCTACCTTGATTACCTCCATTAGTACCTGTGGCCATAGCAGGCCTCTAATACCTCTCCAGTTGAAATATGTGTTATGAAACTCTAATTTCCTCCCGCCTGGGCGGACTTTCGCCCTTTAATCTGCCCAATATATATATGAGTGGCCTATCACCCACACTGTTGGCTTAGCGTCACCTGTAAAAGAAACAAACCACGTTGGGATAACAAGTCCGGTCTTATGTATCTTGCCAAACACGTGGATCACCATCTCTCTATCCTCTGAACTTCCGTTTCTGACAGTCCTGCTCTTGCTGCTTCTGTGGCCGCGCCTATGCGGAATGAGTGTGTCCCGTAATCTTTGGGGTGGTTCCCTGCCGATGTTATGCATTTATTAAATATAGCTTGGAACTGGTATCTTGCTAATGGCGTCCCATCAATGTGTGATAGGAACAAATTACTTTGTGATCTGATGGTTAGATATGGTTTTACTATTGTTACCCGACTCAGTGTACCGTTTGTGGGTTGTAGAAGTACCCAAGTGCCCCTGCCCGCTGGAACCATTTTCGATTTGTGTATGCGTAGACGTATTGCATTATTGGCTATGACTACGTCCTGGTGTAATAAGCCTCCACTGGTGCTAATTTTGGATTGAGGGACTAATTTGCTTATGCATAGCGCCCTGAAGAAGGCGATCACAAATGCAGTAGACAGTAGTGTTGCTTCAAATTGTGAGTGTCATGTTAATGGTGTTAGGGATATGATGTGAGAAATCAGTTTTAGTGACACGGGACGGGACGTCTACACTCCTGACTTGGCTGACCCCTTTTCCACCCTTTTATGGATTGTCTGATGATGAATCTTTGTCACATCTCCCCAATTCAGTAGTTGGAAGTGAAATGCTACTCCGGTCAGACACCGCTGCGCTGACGCCCCTGATATGCCCCTCATCATTAGCTGGTGGAGAAATTCTATGGTGACTTGTGATCTGGCTTGTTCACATTGGTCAACCCGTCTGCCTGCTACTAGTCGTGTCCACTCTTCCCATGCCTTACCGTATGCTTGCCACGTCGACGGGGCAACTGACGCTCTGATTAATGGCATCAACTATTCGCCACTAGATCCCATAGGGAAGGTGGGCAACTGTTGTCCCGATGGGTGGGCATTGTGGAAGAGCTCTGTGAAAATCTGCCAATTGAATTGTTATAAAGCGTTAGCAGCAGCTTTAGACCCCTCAGCATAGTGGCTAGCGCGGACCCATACATTGTGTTTTAGGCACAGGAATGCTAGCCTGGGTAGTAGGCCTAGCAATGGGAGAGACGATGATGCCATCTTATTAATGCAGTGCGCTAAGCTGGTGTTTTTTGTTATGAAGCGTATATTTTTGTAAGCCAGGAGCGCGCCCCATATTTCTAGTGCTACCACTATTGGGAAGAAAAATTATTTTCAGGGCTAGATGCAGCGAAAAATTATTATTAATTGAAAAGCTGGTGGAGCTTGGTATAGATGGCCTAATACAATGAGATCCACACACTGCTAGAAGGCCAAATATTTTTTCAGAGTTAGATGCAGAAAAAAATTATATTCAGTTTGCAACCTGATGGAGGTCAGTATAGATGGACTAATAGAACAAGTCCCACACACTGCTAGAAGGCCAAATATTTTTTCAGAGTTAGATGCAGAAAAAAATTATATTCAGTTTGCAACCTGATGGAGGTCAGTATAGATGGACTAATAGAACAAGTCCCACACACTGCTAGAAGGCAAAATATTTTTTCAGAGGTAGATGCAGACAAAAAATTATTTTGAATTTGCAACCTGATGGAGGTCAGTATAGATGACTAATAGAACAAGTCCCACACACTGCTAGAAGGCCAAATATTTTTTCAGTGCTAGATGCAGAAAAATATTATATTCAATTTGCAACCTGATGGAGGTCAGTATAGATGGACAAATAGAACAAGTCCCACACACAGCTAGAAGCCCAAATATTTTTTCAGAGGTAGATGCAGAAAAAAATTATATTCAATTTGCAACCTGATGGAGGTCAGTATAGATGGACTAATAGAACAAGTCCCACATACAGCTAGAAGCCCAAATATTTTTTCAGAGTTAGATGCAGAAAAAAATTATATTCAGTTTGCAACCTGATGGAGGTCAGTATAGATGGACTAATAGAACAAGTCCCACACACTGCTAGAAGGCCAAATATTTTTTCAGAGTTAGATGCAGAAAAAAATTATATTCAGTTTGCAACCTGATGGAGGTCAGTATAGATGGACTAATAGAACAAGTCCCACATACTGCTAGAAGGCCAAATATTTTTTCAGAGGCAGATGCAGACAAAAAATTATTTTGAATTTGCAACCTGATGGAGGTCAGTATAGATGACTAATAGAACAAGTCCCACACACTGCTAGAAGGCCAAATATTTTTTCAGTGCTAGATGCAGAAAAATATTATATTCAATTTGCAACCTGATGGAGGTCAGTATAGATGGACAAATACAACAAGTCCCACACACAGCTAGAAGCCCAAATATTTTTTCAGAGGTAGATGCAGAAAAAAATTATATTCAATTTGCAACCTGATGGAGGTCAGTATAGATGGACTAATAGAACAAGTCCCACACACAGCTAGAAGCCCAAATATTTTTTCAGAGGTAGATGCAGAAAAAAATTATATTCAGTTTGCAACCTTATGGAGGTCAGTATAGATGGACTAATAGAACAAGTCCCACACACAGCTAGAAGGCCAAATATTTTTTCAGAGTTAGATGCAGAAAAAAATTATATTCAGTTTGCAACCTGATGGAGGTCAGTATAGATGGACTAATAGAACAAGTCCCACACACTGCTAGAAGGCCAAATATTTTTTCAGAGGTAGATGCAGACAAAAAATTATTTTGAATTTGCAACCTGATGGAGGTCAGTATAGATGACTAATAGAACAAGTCCCACACACTGCTAGAAGGCCAAATATTTTTTCAGTGCTAGATGCAGAAAAATATTATATTCAATTTGCAACCTGATGGAGGTCAGTATAGATGGACAAATAGAACAAGTCCCACACACAGCTAGAAGCCCAAATATTTTTTCAGAGGTAGATGCAGAAAAAAATTATATTCAATTTGCAACCTGATGGAGGTCAGTATAGATGGACTAATAGAACAAGTCCCACACACAGCTTGAAGCCCAAATATTTTTTCAGAGGTAGATGCAGAAAATAATTATATTCAGTTTGCAACCTTATGGAGGTCAGTATAGATGGACTAATAGAACAAGTCCCACACACAGCTAGAAGGCCAAATATTTTTTCAGAGCTAGATGCAGAAAAAAATTATATTCAATTTGCAACCATATGGAGGTCAGTATAGATGGACTTATAGAACAAGTCCCACACACTGCTAGAAGGCCAAATATTTTTTCAGAGCTAGATGCAGACAAAAAATTATTTTGAATTTGCAACCTGATGGAGGTCTGTATAGATGGACTAATAGAACAAGTCTCACACACTGCTAGAAGGCCAACTATTTTTTCAGAGCTAGATGCAGACAAAAAGTTATTTTGAATTTGCAACCTGATGGAGGTCAGTATAGATGGACTAATAGAACAAGTCCCACACACTGCTAGTAGGCCAAATATTTTTTCAGAGCTAGATGCAGAAAAATATTATATTCAATTTGCAACCTGATGGAGGTCAGTATAGATGGACTAATAGAACAAGTCCCACACACAGCTAGAAGCCCAAATATTTTTTCAGAGGTAGATGCAGAAAAAAATTATATTCAGTTTGCAACCTGATGGAGGTCAGTATAGATGGACTAACAGAACAAGTCCCACACACAGTTAGAAGCCCAAATATTTTTTCAGAGGTAGATGCAGAAAAAAATTATATTCAGTTTGCAACCTTATGGAGGTCAGTATAGATGGACTAATAGAACAAGTCCCACACACAGCTAGAAGGCCAAATATTTTTTCAGAGCTAGATGCAGACAAAAAATTATTTTGAATTTGCAACCTGATGGAGGTCAGTATAGATGGAATAATAGAACAAGTCCCACACACTGCTAGAAGGCCAAATATTTTTTCAGAGCTAGATGCAGACAAAAAATTATTTTGAATTTGCAACCTGATGGAGGTCAGTATAGATGGACTAATAGAACAAGTCCCACACACTGCTAGAAGGCCAAACATTTTTTCAGAGCTAGATGCAGAAAAATATTATATTCAATTTGCAACCTGATGGAGGTCAGTATAGATGGACTAATAGAACAAGTCCCACACACAGCTAGAAGGCCAAATATTTTTTCAGAGGTAGATGCAGAAAAAAATTATATTCAGTTTGCAACCTGATGGAGGTCAGTAGAGATGGACTAATAGAACAAGTCCCACACACAGCTAGAAGGCCAAATATTTTTTTAGAGCTAGATGCAGACAAAAATATATTCAGTTTGCAACCTGATGGAGGTCTGTATAGATGGATTAATAGAACAAGTCCCACACACAGCTAGAAGCCCAATATTTTTTCAGAGGTAGATACAGAAAAAAATATATTCAGTTTGCAACCTGATGGAGGTCAGTAAAGATGGACTAATACAACAAGTCCCACACACTGCTAGAAGCCAATATTTTTTCAGAGGTAGATGCAGAAAAAAATATATTCAGTTTGCAACCTGATGGAGGTCTGTATAGATGGATTAATAGAACAAGTCCCACACACAGCTAGAAGCCTAATATTTTTTCAGAGGTAGATGCAGAAAAAAATATATTCAGTTTGCAACCTGATGGAGGTCTGTATAGATGGATTAATAGAACAAGTCCCACACACAGCTAGAAGCCCAATATTTTTTCAGAGGTAGATGCAGAAAAAAATATATTCAGTTTGCAACCTGATGGAGGTCTGTATAGATGGATTAATAGAACAAGTCCCACACACAGCTAGAAGCCCAATATTTTTTCAGAGGTAGATGCAGAAAAAAATATATTCAGTTTGCAACCTGATGGAGGTCTGTATAGATGGATTAATAGAACAAGTCCCACACACAGCTCGAAGCCCAATATTTTTTCAGAGGTAGATGCAGAAAAAAATATATTCAGTTTGCAACCTGATGGAGGTCTGTATAGATGGATTAATAGAACAAGTCCCACACACAGCTAGAAGCCCAATATTTTTTCAGAGGTAGATGCAGAAAAAAATATATTCAGTTTGCAACCTGATGGAGGTCTGTATAGATGGATTAATAGAACAAGTCCCACACACAGCTAGAAGCCCAATATTTTTTCAGAGGTAGATGCAGAAAAAAATATATTCAGTTTGCAACCTGATGGAGGTCTGTGTAGATGGACTAATACAACAAGTCCCACACACAGCTAGAAGCCCAATATTTTTTCAGAGGTAGATGCAGAAAAAAATATATTCAGTTTGCAACCTGATGGAGGTCAGTATAGATGGACTAATACAACAAGTCCCACACACAGCTAGAAGCCCAATATTTTTTCAGAGCTAGATGCAGAAAAAAATTATATTCAATTTGCAACCTGATGGAGGTCAGTATAGATGGACTAATAGAATGATGCTATGCCCAAAATATTTTACTTCACTAGGTGCAGTAAAAAAATTGGTATTCTATACAAAGGTGGTATATCTTGCAACACAGATAGGCTACTCCACTGACTAACACACTCTGCAATAGGCCAAAAAGGATTAGCTTTGCTAGATTCAGCCAAATGCTGTGAAAAAAACTTGCACAGCACTGGCACAGACCTGCCTGGCAAAAACTGATAGGAACTGATGTAACCTAGTCCTGAAAAGGACTCCAATTACAATTAGTCTTTACTCCCACAATCTATCTATTTAAGAGCACATTCCTGTCTGATAAAAGTCGTAGGAAATGCTGTAACCTAGTCCTTAAAAGGACTGCAATCACAACTATTCCCTACTCCCAAGCTATCTGTAGATTTGTGCGAAAATTGGCTTGAAATTAACAAGGTATAGCGCACACAGAAACAGCGGTGCCGTCTAACACGCAGCTGCAGCAGTGAGAAAATGGTGGCGATGGGGAAAATTGCTTGGTCTTATAGGGCAAGGACATGTGACATACACTGCCAATGACACATGCCCTTGCTTGTGTGAAAAAAAGCACTTCGCTCCGTGTGTGCGCTGCTGATAGGCTGACAGATTGCACCTCCCCACTGTAAATGCGGGAAAGAGAAAAAAAAAATGGAGATCTTCATTGTTCCTGCAGAGATCCATCCCCTGCCCCTCCCCCCACTCCGCTGTACACTCAAACTGCGTATTAACATTAATTTTCATCATTACTGAGAAAAAATCCAGTTATGATTTTGGTGCACGAACAGTTATCGAACATAACCTCGAACAGCCGAATTTTTCTCAAATTGTTCGTATTCGCCGAACGGCTCGAACACCGCCCAAAACAGCTCGAATTTGAGATTGGCGAACAGTTCGAGTAGAACAACGCTCATCTCTAATGGTGACAGCAGGACAAGGGTCTGCTATCCAAGTCTTGCCGTCCCCACGAGTTGTGCATCAATCCTCTTTATCTCAAATTTCCTCCACTGCTTCTGCCTCCTCAACCTCCTCTCGGTCCTCCACCTGCACCCAAAGCCTGTCTGGTCATGACACAAGCTTTCTAACTGCGCAGAAGGGATCCTGCACACCTCCTTACTCTGCTGGCAGTAGGGCTCAACGTCATCAGGCGGTTTTTACTTTGAAATGTCTGGGAAATGTGAGTCACACAGCTGAGGAGTTGTGGTCAGCTCTGGAGAACCAATTTCATGAATGGTTGTCTCCACTGGACCTGAAACCAGGGAAGGCTGTGTGCGAGAATGCTGCAAACCTGGGTGCGGCCCTTCCCCGGGGCAATGTCACACATGTGCCTTGTATTGCTCATGTGTTGAACCTGGTTGTCCAGCAATTTTTAGCCCACTATCCCGGACTAGATGGCCTTCTGCAGAGGGCACGGTCGCTGTGTGCTCACTTCCGCCGTTCGCATCCCGAAGCTCAGCGACTTACATCTCTACAGAAGTCGTTGGGCCTGCCACTTCACCGGCTAAAATGCGATGTGCCTACCCGGTGGAATTCAACTCTGCACATGTTGCAGCGACTGTGGCAGCACCGACAAGCCCTGGTGCAATACGTTCTGATGTATAGCCTGGGCCAACGAGATCCAGAGGTGGGGAAAATCACGCAGGAGGAGTGGTCTCAGATCAGGGACCTATGCACCCTTCTGCACAGTTTTGAAATGGCGACGAAGATGTTTAGTGCTGACGATGCCATTATCAGCATGACTATTCTGGTGATTTACATACTGGAGCACATGTTAAACAGAATTCGGAGTCAGGTGGTGGCACAAGAGGAGGTGGAAAAAGTAGAGGAGGAGGAGTTGTATGCGGAAGGGCTAACATCTGCAAGGTCCAGACGGTCGGCAGCACCAAGGCGGCAGGCATGGGAGGGTGGGGGAGATGGTTTTAAAAGGGCGCATGGTAGCAGCCAAACTAGTGAGGAAGGTGCAGGAGCCCAGGAAGAAGTGGAGGACGAACTGATGGAAGACTCATCAGATGAGGGAGACCTTGATCACATTTCTGTTGTGCGAGGTTGGCGGGAGAGGACAGAGGAAGGAAGCATGATTGTTACCTCGCCACCAACACAACAGGGACTTGGTGCTCCTGGATGCGCAACACACATGAGTGCCTTCTTGCTGCACTACCTGCAACATGACCCTCGAATTGTGAGAATTAGAAATAATCCTGACTACTGGGTTGCCACACTGTTAGATCCCCGGTACAAAAGTAAATTTGCAGAAATTATTCCTGCCATAGAAAGGGATGCACGCATGCAGGAGTATCAGCAGAGACTGTTGCAGAATCTTACATGTGCTTTTCCACAAAACACCAGTGGTGCACGTACTGAATCTCACAGTTCCAACTTGCCAACCGTGGGACCGTCGAGTGTTCAGCACTCAAACCGTAACAGAAACACAGTATCTGCTGGTAACATCAATTTTGCGGAATCATTTCACCACTTTTTTAGCCCATCCTTTGCAAGGCCACAGGAGACAAGAAGTCTGACACATAGTCAATGCCTAGAGACGATGGTACAGAAGTATCTCCAAGTAAACATTGAAGTCATGACTGTGTCACTGGACCCTTGCTCTTTTTGGCTTCCAATCTGGATAAATGGCCGGAGCTAGCCACTTACGCCTTGGAGATCTTGTCTGCCCCGCAGCCAGCGTTCTGTCTGAACGTGTGTTCAGCGCTGCTGGTGGTGTGCTGACAGATAAGCGCATGCGGCTCTCCACTGATAATGTAGACAGACTCACGTTTATAAAGATGAACAAATCATGGATCCAAAATGACTTTTCTACCCCTGTGTCATCCTGGGGAGAGTAAAAGCTTGATTATTGGTTAAAATCACCTCACCAACCATTTCAAGCTTTCAAATTACTAATCATGTTTATCTGTTTCTTGGCTGGAAAATAATTTGGGCTTTGTAGCAGTGTGCAGTACTGATTCTATTAGGCCATCTATACTAAGTTCCACCAGATTTAAAATTAATAATAATTTTTAGCTGCATCTAGCCCGGAAAATAATTTTGGGGCTCTGAGATGCGCAAGACACATAAGTGCCTTCTTGCTGCACTACCTGCAACATGACCCTCAGATTGTCAGAATTCGAAGTAATCCTGACTACTGGGTTGCCACACTATTAGATCCCCCACACTCTTCGATCAACCTTTTCATTTTAATAAAGACCAAAAAAATGGTCATTTTTGAAATTATAAGCATTAGCAGGTTATTAGAAACTGAAATCAAACAGTTTTCAACTCAAAACTTTATTCTAGGTGATGTTACATTTGCACATAGGACCCCTTGTTCGAAAGGAGCTTCTGAACTCTCTCGTCCATTGAATTTGTCAGGTTTTGGATGGTTTCTGCTTCAATTGTTTTGCATGAGGACAGAATACCCTCCCAGAGCTGTTGCTTAGATGTGAACTGCCTCCCGCCATCATAGACACTCCTTTTGATGATGCTCCAGAGGTTCTGAATGGGGTAGAGGTCAGGGGAGCAATGGGGTCACACCATAAGTTTGTCCCCTTCTATGCCGATATCAGCCAGAGATGCAGATGTGTTATGTACAGCATGAGATGGTGCATTATCATGCATAAAAATGATCTTGCTGTGGATTACACGGTTCTTCTTCTTGAACCATGGCAGGAAGTGCTGTTTGAGAAACTCCACATACATTATGGAGTTCATCTTTACCCCTTCAGGGATCCTAAAGGGCCGACAATCTCTCTCCCCATGATTCCAGCCCAAAACATTACTCCACCTCCTCCTTGTTGGCGCTGTAGCCGTGTTTGCGTGGGGTGTCCATCAACCAGCCATCCTCCACTCCATCCATCTGGACCATCGAGAGTTACACGGCACTCATCCATGAGCAAAACAGTTTTGAAATCAGTCTTCATGTAATGTTTGGCCCACTGGAGCCGTTTCTGCTTCTGTGAAGTGGATAGAGGAGGTCGACAGGATGGCGTATGCACAGCTGCAAACCTCTGAAGGCCCCTGCATCTTGTTGTTCGGGGGACGTTGGAGGCACCAGCAGCTTCAAAAACTTGTCTGCTGCTATGACAAGGCTTTTTTGCCGCTGCTCTTTTAACCAGACGTAATTGCCTGTAGGAAAGAGTCCTCAATTTGCCCTTATCAGCACGCACACGTGTGTACTGTGAATCATCTACATACTTCTTGATTGCCAAGACACTTCATCCTGCTCATCGCACAATGTTGATTGTAGTCATGCCTTGACCTAAACACTCCACAATTTGTTGCTTCTCAGCAGCCGACACATCCTTTTACTTTCCCATTTTGGCAGAAAATGTAGACTGCTTAATAATGTGGGACAGCCTTCTTAAGTAGTCTTGCCTTTCATTGGACACACCTGCCAAACTAATTAGCACAGGTGTCTGCAATTGCTTACAGTGATATAAAAAGCCCTGACACACATCACCATCAATGAGTTTAACTGACAAACAAACAAATTCTTCCCTTATCACTCCTAAACACTTTTTGCATAATAATTTGGAACACAGTGTACATGTGCTTTTCCACAAAACACCAGTGGTTAACGTCGTGAATCTTACAGTTCTAACTTGCCAACCGTGGTCTGTATGGAGCTGTTCAATAAAGGGCCCAAAATTAAGATAACATAGTTGGGAGAGGTCTCTATGAATAGGAATTCCTAAGTATTTGATACCCTGTGAGGGCCAGGCAAAGGGAAAGTTGGACTGGATGGAATCCTGTATGGATTTGGGGAGGGAGACATCGAGGGCCTCAGACTTCGCTGTATTGATTTTAAAATTTGACCATGTAACAAAGTGATCTATTTCAGCCATAACAGCAGTGATGGATATATGTGATTGAGTGATATATACTAGGAGATCATCAGCAAATAGAGAGCACTTGCACTCGGTGCCTCCCACCTCAATCCACCTAATATTGGGGTTATGGCGAATTGATGAGAGCAGGTGCTCCGTCACTAGGATGTATAAGAGAGGGGACAGAGGACATCCCTGCCTTGTCCCATTGGTGATTATGAAAGGTGATGAAAATGTTCTGACGCGCCCCCTGGGCCTTGGGACACCCGGAGCCGGACCCTTTTTGGTGGATGCTGGTGGTTGTAGTCTCCGTGGCGGTGACCCGGTTCCGTGGCTCAGGCAGTCAAACCATGGCGGAACTATTTATGTGGTTTTGATGTTTAAATGTCCGACTACGCCACCCGTGGATTGCGGTCAGAGTGAACCGCCGCTGCAGGGCAGACCGCTGAGGCTGGTGTTGTGGGTGCAGCAGAGCGTAGCATAACTCCCCACGGGAGGAGTATAACCTCTGGGCAGTGTATGCGGAGGAAAGGAGTGATGGTGCAGGGCAGCAGCAGTAATGACACGGAGTCAGTGATGCAGTCCAGGGCCTTTACTCACAGTTCTTATTATCCAGACCACGTCTGCAGGTAACGGCTGCCCACGTCGTACTGTGCTCACCAGGTGAGGGGCTCAGACAACTCCCAGATAACTTTGGAGCGCTTCACAGGACCCCCTTTGTGTGTCCTTTGTCTGTCCTTTCTTACCAACCCTTCTGTCCGGCTGCCTCGGGCCTCCTCTTGGTAAACTTGGCGCCAGTTTCCCTGACCCTATGTGGTGCCTTCCTAGCGGGTGTAGCGAGGGGCTGCGCCACATAAAATGTCACAGCCTCCGGTTTCTAGCTGAGGGTCATTTCCTGCCTCCACTAGTTTCGGGGACCGGTCTCCCACTTTGGCCTGACCCCTCCACGCAGATGGATTCGGGCGTGCGGTGGTGACTCGCACGTCCGCGCCCCTGGGATCCCTTCGTTCCTTGTTCCTGGAGCCGTCTCCGCTCCTCTTCCTTCCTTCTCCCTCTTCCAGGCCTGGTCCTCTGTTACTAGGCCAGCCTCCGGAGCAGAGCTCATGCAGAGCCCCTGCTCCCTGTCACTTCTGCTCAGACTTCTCTGCACTGAACTAAGATGGTGCCCACCTTTTATACTCCCTTCTCAATGCTGTAACGGGTCCGGGAGGCGGAACCTCTGAGCTACTATACAAGGGGGCGACCCTTGTAAGGGAGCGGGTGGCAGTCTCTGGATGAACGGACAGGGAGATACGGCAAGTGATCAGGGCAGTCTCTGGGTGAACGGACAGGGAGATACGGCAAGTGATCAGGGCAGTCTCTGGGTAAGGGGTAGGTACGACCTGTGATGGCAGAGCCTCCGGGTAGGCTAGCAGGCAGAGGGTAGATGGGTGCTCCCAGGTGAGCAAGCGAGAGTCTCTGGAATAGCAGGTGGTCACGGCACGTGACGGCGGAGCCTCCGGGCTGGCAGGCAGGCAGGTAACGGAGAAGCGCTCCCAGGTGAGCGGGCAAGAGTCTCTGGAATAGCTGGTGGTCACCGCACGTGACAACGGAACCTCCGGGCTGGCAAGCAGGCAGGTAACGGAGATGCGCTCCCAGGTGAGCGGGGAAGAGTCTCTGAGATAGCTGGTGGTCACAGCACGTGACAACGGAGCCTCCGGGCTGGCAAGCAGGCAGGTAACGGAGAAGCGCTCCCAGGTGAGCGGGCAAGCTGGTCCTTAGACAGACTGACCGGAGTAGTAAGGCAGACCGTCGGACCTCAGGCAAGCAGGCAGGTAGCTGATATGCGCTCCCAGGTGAGCGGGCAGGCTGGTCCTTAGACAGACTGACAGGAGTAGTAAGGCAGACCGTCGGACCTCAGACTGGCAGACAGGTAACAAGTATTCAGGCAGGAATCAGGCAGGTAACTGGCAGGTAACTGGCAACGGGACCTGAGGGCTGAAGCACAGGTGAGACACAGGTGCAAACAACATTGCTCGGGCACCTCCATTTTGGAGGAGGTGCCTTTTATATGATGAAGTCCTCCGGCCATTGGCCGGGGACTCTTTAGGGCGGCGCGCGCGGCCCCTTTAAGAGGAGGGGAGCGCGCGCGCGCGCGCCCTAAGCACAGGGGCCGGGAAGGAGCGCGCGCCGACAGCAGAGCGGGGAGAGGACGCCGGGCAGGAGCGCGCGCTGACAGCAGAGCGGGGAGAGGACGCCGGGCACGGAGCAGAGCGGTGAGGGGAGCAGCGTCCCTGCCTAGCAGAGGGCAGGGACGCCAGCGCTACAGTACCCCCCCCTTTAGGCCCCCCCTTTTTTAGGCCAGACAGAAATTTAGCTAGGATGAGAGGGGCATGGATGTTCTCCCGGGGCTCCCACGTTCTCTCCTCAGGACCAAACCCCCTCCAATCTACCAGAAAAAAGGTCTTTCCTCTTACCCTTTTGCTGGCAAGAATGTTCTCTACCTCAAACTTGTCCTCAGCAGAAACCAGAGCAGGAGGCGTACCTGTAGACTTAGAAAAAGAGTTAAGTACCACAGGTTTGAGGAGAGATACATGGAAGGAGTTAGGGATCCGTAAGTTGGCCGGGAGTTTCAATTTATAGGCTACCGGGTTGATCTGACCGATGACCACCAGTGGGCCGATGAACCGAGACCCTAACTTATAGGAAGGGATCTTGAGTCGGACATATTTGGACGAGAGCCAGACTTTATCCCCAGGACGGAATTGAGGAGGGTCCATCGCTAAATGCTGCCAGGGGGCAGCAGGTACTGGCAGAGGAAGAAGGCGGCCGGCCGACAGGTGTCTCGGAACTTTGTTGCGGGCGCAGGACACACAGGCAGAAACAAAGTCCATAACATCCTTGTGCAGGTTAGGCCACCAGTAGTGTCGGGTAATAAGCTGGAGGGTCTTTTTCCGACCGGCGTGGTCAGCTAGTTTAGACGAATGACCCCAGTGTAGGATTCTCTCCCGATCAGGCACCGATACGAACGTCTTACCAGGAGGGAGACAATTTAGACTCACGGGAGCCACCTGCATTACTCTGGCGGGATCGATGGGGCAGTCACATGGTCTATGAGGTGGTGATGTCTCTGCCTCCTCCTTAACAAAGACATCAGCACTAGACCAATAAGGAATCGGAAGTCCAGGTAGATTAGCTGCGATAGGAGAGGGACGGACGGAATGGACGGGAACCAGGCAGGTTTTATGACAGGCCTGTCCCCAGTGAAGGACTTCTCCGGTTTGCCAGTCAAGCACGGGTGCATGTCTCTGGAGCCAAGGCAGACCTAGCAAGAGGGCGTGAGGGAGACCAGGCAGAACGTGAAAGGAGATACTCTCTGAATGCAGCATTCCCACCTGCAGAGTAATGGATTCAGTGATGAATTGGATGGGGCGAGGTAAGAGGCCCCCATCCACGGCAACAACAGACAAGGGTACAGCCAGAGGTTTGGTGGGGATGCGGAATTTCTCCACCAGGGACTGTGAAATAAGATTTCCGGCTGCTCCAGAGTCAAGTTGGGCTAGTTCGGAATAACGATTCTCCCCGCAGATGATTGAGACTGACAACAGCAGGGATGGAGAGGATTTATTTTTGTCTAGATCGACCCCTCTGAGTGAACCTAGATACAAGCGTTCTCCCGACCTCTCCGGGCAGGCACGGATCAGATGCTCCTTACTGCCACAGTAGAAGCAGCTCCCCTCGGCACGGCGGAAATCCTGACGGGATTTGACCATCTTGGTCTGGTCGACCTGCATAGGCTCAGGAGAGTGTACCTGGGGAGAAACGGAAGGAATGACGGGTTCCTGGAAAGTAGGAGCTAGACGTGGAATCCTTCTCTCACGGGTGACCTCTTTGGCACGTTCCTGGAACCGTAGGTCAATCCGGGTGGCAAGGGTTATTAGATCATCGAGAGTGGTAGGAATGTCCCGACCAGCAAGTTCATCTTTAATACGGCCGGACAGACCCTCCCAGAAGACGGATACCAGGGCTTCGTTATCCCAGGCCAGCTCCGAGGCAAGGGTACGGAACCGTATGGCATATTGGCCCACGGTGAGGCTTCCCTGACGGAGGCGAAGCAGAGAAGATGCGGATGAGGTCCTCCGTCCGGGTTCGTCGAAGGCTTTCCGGAAAGCCATGAGAAAGGCAGGCAAGTCGGACACCAGGGGATCTCCTCTCTCCCATAGAGGATTTAGCCAGGCCAGGGCCTCCCCGGTGAGATGGGACATAATAAAGGCAATTTTGGCTCGGTCGGAGTTAAACTGGTGGGATAATAGTTCAAAATGCAGGGTGCACTGATTTATGAAGCCCCGAGCCAGGACGGAGTCGCCTCCGAAGCGAGGAGGTGCAGAGAGCCGGGGTCCGGAAAAGGATACCATGGTACTGGCGGAGGTTGTTGGTGGATCAGACAGAGTGTTCAGGCGAGTATTAACATTCCGCAGGTGACCCAGGATGGTCTCCTGTTGGGACCTCTGACGGGACAGTTCAAGACAGAGGTCCGAGAGCGAGGGAGCTTGGGTGCCACCGGGTTCCATGGCCCGAGCAAACTGTAACGGGTCCGGGAGGCGGAACCTCTGAGCTACTATACAAGGGGGCGACCCTTGTAAGGGAGCGGGTGGCAGTCTCTGGATGAACGGACAGGGAGATACGGCAAGTGATCAGGGCAGTCTCTGGGTGAACGGACAGGGAGATACGGCAAGTGATCAGGGCAGTCTCTGGGTAAGGGGTAGGTACGACCTGTGATGGCAGAGCCTCCGGGTAGGCTAGCAGGCAGAGGGTAGATGGGTGCTCCCAGGTGAGCAAGCGAGAGTCTCTGGAATAGCAGGTGGTCACGGCACGTGACGGCGGAGCCTCCGGGCTGGCAGGCAGGCAGGTAACGGAGAAGCGCTCCCAGGTGAGCGGGCAAGAGTCTCTGGAATAGCTGGTGGTCACCGCACGTGACAACGGAACCTCCGGGCTGGCAAGCAGGCAGGTAACGGAGATGCGCTCCCAGGTGAGCGGGGAAGAGTCTCTGAGATAGCTGGTGGTCACAGCACGTGACAACGGAGCCTCCGGGCTGGCAAGCAGGCAGGTAGCTGATATGCGCTCCCAGGTGAGCGGGCAGGCTGGTCCTTAGACAGACTGACAGGAGTAGTAAGGCAGACCGTCGGACCTCAGACTGGCAGACAGGTAACAAGTATTCAGGCAGGAATCAGGCAGGTAACTGGCAGGTAACTGGCAACGGGACCTGAGGGCTGAAGCACAGGTGAGACACAGGTGCAAACAACATTGCTCGGGCACCTCCATTTTGGAGGAGGTGCCTTTTATATGATGAAGTCCTCCGGCCATTGGCCGGGGACTCTTTAGGGCAGCGCGCGCGGCCCCTTTAAGAGGAGGGGAGCGCGCGCGCGCGCGCCCTAAGCACAGGGGCCGGGAAGGAGCGCGCGCCGACAGCAGAGCGGGGAGAGGACGCCGGGCAGGAGCGCGCGCTGACAGCAGAGCGGGGAGAGGACGCCGGGCACGGAGCAGAGCGGTGAGGGGAGCAGCGTCCCTGCCTAGCAGAGGGCAGGGACGCCAGCGCTACAAATGCACCCAGGAACTGCTTCCTCCCTGCTCCTGCACTACAGGGTTCCCCTTCCTCAGTGTTCCCTCCCCCCACTCCAGCCAGGGACAGGGACTGTTGTGCCCATATTGGTCGCCCTGCCCCACGGCAATGTGGTGTAATGCATGCAGGTGTCGGGTCCTGATCCACACTCCATCCTTACCTGAGAGTGAGATATCACACCTCTGGGTGAGGTGCAATACCTCTGTAGCAACAGAGCCCTCAGGGTGCTACAGTTCCATTTATCTTCAGCCTAGGTGACGTATTGCGATACAGGGCCGTGATTTTGGCTATAAAAGGGTCCCCTAGACCCCTACCCCAAACTTTTTATGAGAATAATATATGGCGTGCCAGGAGATTCTATGGAATGCTTTCTCAGCATCCAACGAGAGTATCTAATTACTAATTTTTAACTGCATCTAGCCCAGGAAATACTTTGTGCCTAGTAGCAGTGTCTGCTAGTCAGCGGATTATCCCGGCTGTTAAGCAAGCTACACCACCTGTAGTTTGGACACTTAATTTTTTCAAAGGAAATGCTTCGGGACCACGGGATACTCAGTGAAGAGCATCAGGAGGCACGCCAAGGTATAGGGGCTGTGGCTGGCAGTAGGATGCCTTGCGGTGGACAGCCAAGCTCGATCCTTATAAAAGCTTTTTAACTGCAGCAGCTTTAGTGGACGCTACTGGAGCTGGAATTACGTGGCTGCTGGCATGAGACTTGCCCTCCAATAGATCCTTGTAAATGGATTTAAAGTGTATTCATTCAAATTAGAGAGACAATTTAAATTAAAAAGCTTAGAGCTGCTTCCACCACACGAGGGCTCGCTCGACCCACCAGCGGACAGGCACCAGTATTGGGAGAGGGGGGCTGGCCGTCAGAGTTCACCGCGGCTCTGGCACAAACCCGGCGACACGGAGGTGGCACAGGCAGGAGAGGACTGGCCGTGTCGGCTTCTCACTTTTTGGATTTTAGAAGGGCATGACATGCCTATATCTGTGTCTCCCCCTCCTTTTACTCCTCCACATCTTTTCTTTTCGCATGACTATATGTACTTGTCACTTTTCCCTGAGTTAGTTATGTCTTCTGAGCAGTTTGTCAGCTTTTGGACACCTTTGAAGGTGTTTTCTATGTGTTTCTATGTGTTGTGTTTGCCTGCCATTGGTTTTAATGGTGTTCGAAGGTGTTCGATGAACAGTTCGACGAACAGTTCGGCGAACACATGGGAGTTCGATGAACCGAACCGTACTCGAACACTACGGGGGTTGCTCAACACTAATTATTCATTGATTTTAGCCATTGAAAAACAACCTGTTACTCATATACCAGAAATGGTTGAAGGTATCGGCTGAACGCAAACAGATAGCAGCTCACCCTCTTTGAATCTACTTTAGCATGCTAAAAGGAGCAGGTAAAAGCAAAAAGTTTCAGAATTCCACCTTTCCAAGCAGAGAAATGACTGTTTGTGCAATGACATTATTTATTGATTTTAGCCATTGAAAACCATCCTGTTACTCTTATGCCAGAAATCGTTGAAGGTATTGGCTGAACGCAAAGAGATAGCAGCCCACCCTCTTTGAATCCTCTTTAGCATGCTAAAAGGAGCAGGAAAAATCTAAATAATTTCAGAATTCCACCTTTCCAAGCAGAGAAATGACTGTTTGTTCAATGATATTATTCATTGATTTTAGACTTTGAAAACCGTCCTGTTACTCATATACCAGAAATGGTTGAAGGTATTGGCTGAACTCAATCAGATAGCAGCTCACCCTCTTTGAATCTTCTTTAGCATGCTAAAAGGAGCAGGTAAAAGCAAAAAATTGAGGAATTCCACCTTTCAAAGCAGAGAACTGACTTTTTGAGCAATGACATTATTCATTGATTTTAGCCATTGAAAAACATCCTGTTACTCACATACCAGAAATGGTTGAAGGTATCGGCTGAACGCAAACAGATAGCAGCTCACCCTCTTTGAATCTTCTTTAGCATGCTAAAAGGAACAGGTAAAAGCAAAAAATTTCAGAATTCCACCTTTCCAAGCAGAGAAATGACTGTTTGTGCAATGACATTATTCATTGATTTTAGCCATTGAAAACTGTCCTGTTACTCTTATACCAGAAATGGTTGAAGGTATTGTCTGAAAGCAAAGAGATAGCAGCTCAACATCTTTGAATCTTCTTTAGCATGCTAAATGGAGCAGGAAAAGCAAAAAATTTCAGAATTCCACTTTTACAAACAGAGAAATGACTGTTCGTGCAATGACATTATTCATTGATTTTAGCCATTGAAAAACATTCTGTTACTCATACACCAGAAATGGTTGAAGGCATTGGCTGATCGTAAACAGACAGCAACTCACCCTCTTTGAATTTTCTTTATTACGCTAAAAGGAGCAGGAAAAAGCAAAATAATTTCAGAATTCCCCCTTTCCAAGCAGAGAAACGTCTGTTTGTGCAATGACATTATTCATTGATTTTAGCCATTGAAAAACGTTCTGTTACTGATATACCAGAAATGGTTGAAGGTATTGGCTGAACGCAAACAGATAGCAGCTCACACTCTTTGAATCTTCTTTAGCATGCTAAAAGTAGCAGGAAAAAGCAAAAAATTTCAGATTTCTTCATTTCAAAGCAGAGAAATGACTGTTTGTGTAATGACATTATTCATTGATTTTAGTCATTGAAAAACATCCTGTTACTCATATACCAGAAATGGTTGAAGGTATCGGCTGAACGCAAACAGATAGCAGCTCACCCTCTTTGAATCTACTTTAGCATGCTAAAAGGAGCAGGTAAAAGCAAAAAATTTCAGAATTCCACCTTTCCAAGCAGAGAAATGACTGTTTGTTCAATGATATTATTCATTGATTTTAGACTTTGAAAACCGTCCTGTTACTCATATACCAGAAATGGTTGAAGGTATTGGCTGAACTCAATCAGATAGCAGCTCACCCTCTTTGAATCTTCTTTAGCATGCTAAAAGGAGCAGGTAAAAGCAAAAAATTTCAGAATTCCACCTTTCAAAGCAGAGAAATGACTTTTTGAGCAATGACATTATTCATTGATTTTAGCCATTGAAAAACATCCTGTTACTCATATGCCAGAAATGGTTGATGGTATTGGCTGAACGCAAACAGAGAGCAGCTCACCCTCTTTGAATCTTCTTTAGCATGCTAAAAGTAGCAGGAAAAAGCAAAAAAATTCAGAATTCCACCTTTCGAAGCACAGAAATGACTTTTTGAGCAATGACATTATTCATTGATTTTAGCCATTGAAAAACATCCTGTTACTCATATACCAGAAATAGTTGAAGGTATTGATTGAACGCAAACAGACAGCAACTCTCCCTCTTTGAATCTTCCTTAGCACACTAAAAGGAGCAGAAAAAAGCAAAATAATTTCAGAATTCCACCTTTCCAAGCAGAGAAATGACTGTTTGTTCAATGATATTATTCATTGATTTTTGACATTGAAAACCGTCCTGTTACTCATATACCAGAAATGGTGTAAGGTATTGGCTGAACTCAATCAGATAGCATCTCACCCTCTTTGAATCTTCTTTAGCATGCTAAAAGGAGAAGGAAAAAGCACAACAATTTCAGAAATCCACCTTTCCAAGCAGACAAATGTCTTTTTGAGCAATGACATTATTCATTGATTTTAGTCATTGAAAAACATCCTGTTACTCATATACCAGAAATGGTTGAAGGTATTGATTGAAGGCAAACAGACAGCAACTCTCCCTCTTTGAATCTTCCTTAGCACGCTATAAGGAGCAGGAAAAAGCAAAAAATGTCAGAATTCCACTTTTACAAGCAGAGAAATGACTGTTTGTGCAATGACATTATTCATTGATTTTAGCCATTGAAAAACATTCTGTTACTCATACACCAGAAATGGTTGAAGGCATTGGCTGAAAGTAAAAAGACAGCAACTCACCCTCTTTGAATCTTCTTTAGCCCACTAAAAGGAGCAGGAAAAAGCAAAGCAATTTCAGAATTCCACCTTTCCAAGCAGAGAAATGACTGTTTGTGTAATGACATTATTCATTCAATTTAGCCATTGAATACCGTCATTTTTCTCATATAATCAAAATGGTTTTAAAGTATTTGGCTGAATTCCAACAGATAGCAGCTCACCCTCTTTGAATCTTCTTTAGCATGCTAAATGGAGCAGGAAAAAGCAAAAAATTTCAGAATTCCACCTTTCCAAGCAGAAAAATGAATGTTTGTGCAATGACATTATTCATTGATTTTAGACATTGAAAAGTGTCCTGTTACTCATATACCAGAAATGGTTGAAGGTATTGGCTGAATGCAAACAGATAGCAGCTCGCTCTCTTAGAATCTTCTTTAGCATGCTAAAAGGAGCAGGAAAAAACAAAACATTTCAGAATTCCACCTTTCCAATCAGAGAATAGACTGTTTGTGCAAAGACAATATTCATTCATTTTAGCCATTGAAAACCGTACTGTTACTCATATACAAGAAATGAATGAAGGTATTGGCTGTTTGCAACCAGAAAGCTCACACTCTTTGAATCTTCTGTAGCATGCTAAAAGTAACAGGAAAAAGCAAAAAATTTCAGAATTCCACCTTTCCAAGCAGGGAATTGTCTGTTTGTGCAATGACAATATTCATTCATTTTAGCCATTGAAAACCGTCCTGTTACTCATATACCAGAAATGGATGAAGGTATTGGCTGAACGCAAACAGACAGCAGCTCAAACTCTTTGAATCTTCTTTAGCATGCTAAAATGAGCAGGAAAAAACAAAAAATTTCAGAATTCCACCTTTATAAGCAGAGAAATCACTGTTTGTGTAATGACATTATTCATTGATTTTAGCCATTGAAAACCATCCTGTTACTCATATACCAGAAATGGTTGAAGGTATTGGTTGAACGCAAACAGATAGCAGACCACCATCTTTGAATATTCTTTAGCATACTAAAAGGAGCAGGAAAAAGCAAAAAATTTCAGAAATCAACTTTTGCAAGCAGAGAAATGACTGCTTGTGCAATGACATTATTCATTGATTTTAGCCATTTAAAAACATTCTGTTACTCATACACCAGAAATGGTTGAGCGCATTGGCTGAACGTAAACAGACAGCAACTCACCCTCTTTGAATCTTCTTTAGCACGCTAAAAGGAGCAGGAAAAAGCAAAAAATATCAGAATTCCAGCTTTCCAAGCAGAGAAATGACTTTTTGAGCAATGACATTATTCATTGATTTTAGCCATTGAAAAACATCCTGTTACTCATATACCAGAAATGGTTGAAGGTATTGGCTGAAAGCAAGCAGATAGCAGCTCACCCTCTTTGAATCTTCTTTAGCATGCTAAAAGTAGCAGGAAAAAGCAAAAAATGTCAGAATTCCACCTTAGAAAGCAGAGAAATGACATTTTGAGCAATGAGATTATTCATTGATTTTAGCCATTGAAAAACATCCTGTTACTCATATACCAGAAAAGGTTGAAGGTATCGGCTGAACGCAAACAGATAGCAGCCCACCCTCTTTGAATCTTCTTTAGCACGCTAAAAGGAGCAGGAAAAAGCAAAAAATTTCAGAATTCCACCTTTCCAAGCAGAGAAATGACTGTTTGTGCAATGACATTATTCATTGATTTTAGCCATTTAAAAGCATCCTATTACCCATATACCAGAAATGGTTGAACGCATTGGCTGAACGTAAACAGACAGCAACTCACCCTCTTTGAATCTTCTTTAGCACGCTAAAAGAAGCTGGAAAAAGCAAAATAATTTCAGAATTCCACCTTTCCAACCAGAGAAATGACTGTTTGTGCAATGACATTATTCATTGATTTTAGCCAATGAAAAATGTTCTGTTACTCATATACAAGGAATGGTTGAAGGTATTGGCTGAACGCAAACATATAGAAGCTCACCCACTTTGAATCTTCTTTAGCACGCTAAAAGGAGCAGGAAAAAGCAAAAAATATCAGAATTCCAGCTTTCCAAGCAGAGAAATGACTTTTTGAGCAATGACATTATTCATTGATTTTAGCCATTGAAAAACATCCTGTTACCCATATACCAGAAATGGTTGAAGGTATTGGCTGAAAGCAAACAGATAGCAGCTCACCCTCTTTGAATCTTCTTTAGCATGCTAAAAGTAGCAGGAAAAAGCAAAAAATGTCAGAATTCCACCTCTGAAAGCAGAGAAATGACATTTTGAGCAATGACATTATTCATTGATTTTAGCCATTGAAAAACATCCTGTTACTCATATACCAGAAAAGGTTGAAGGTATCGGCAGAACGCAAACAGATAGCAGCCCACCCTCTTTGAATCTTCTTTAGCACGCTAAAAGGAGCAGGAAAAAGCAAAAAATTTCAGAATTCCACCTTTCCAAGCAGAGAAATGACTGTTTGTGCAATGACATTATTCATTGATTTTAGCCATTTAAAAGCATCCTATTACCCATATACCAGAAATGGTTGAACGCATTGGCTGAACGTAAACAGACAGCAACTCACCCTCTTTGAATCTTCTTTAGCACGCTAAAAGAAGCAGGAAAAAGCAAAATAATTTCAGAATTCCACCTTTCCAACCAGAGAAATGACTGTTTGTGCAATGACATTATTCATTGATTTTAGCCAATGAAAAATGTTCTGTTACTCATATACAAGTAATGGTTGAAGGTATTGGCTGAACGCAAACATATAGAAACTCACCCTCTTTGAATCTTCTTTAGCACGCTAAAAGGAGCAGGAAAAAGCAAAAAATATCAGAATTCCAGCT
Organism: Phyllobates terribilis; assembly: GCF_046119375.1. Classification (NCBI taxonomy): domain Eukaryota; kingdom Metazoa; phylum Chordata; class Amphibia; order Anura; family Dendrobatidae; genus Phyllobates; species Phyllobates terribilis. The sequence continues at coordinate 3,839,092 of NW_027362771.1, read as the reverse complement.
TTCCAAGCAGAGAAATGACTTTTTGAGCAATGACATTATTCATTGATTTTAGCCACTGAAAAACATCCTGTTACCCATATACCAGAAATGGTTGAAGGTATTGGCTGAAAGCAAACAGATAGCAGCTCACCCTCTTTGAATCTTCTTTAGCATGCTAAAAGTAGCAGGAAAAAGCAAAAAATGTCAGAATTCCACCTCTGAAAGCAGAGAAATGACATTTTGAGCAATGACATTATTCATTGATTTTAGCCATTGAAAAACATCCTGTTACTCATATACCAGAAAAGGTTGAAGGTATCGGCAGAACGCAAACAGATAGCAGCCCACCCTCTTTGAATCTTCTTTAGCACGCTAAAAGGAGTAGGAAAAAGCAAAAAATTTCAGAATTCCACCTTTCCAAGCAGAGAAATGACTGTTTGAGCAATGACATTATTCATTGATTTTAGACATTGAAAAGCATCCTATTACCCATATACCAGAAATGGTTGAAGGTATTGGCTGACGCAAACAGATAGCAGCTCACCCACTTTGAATCTTCTTTAGCATGCTAAAAGGAGCAGGAAAAGGCAAAAAATTTCAGAATTCCACCATTCAAAGCAGAGAAATGACTTTTTGAGCAATGACATTATTCATTGATTTTAGCCATTGAAAAACATCCTGTTACTCATATTCCAGAAATGGTTGAGGGTATTTGCTGAACTCAAACAGATAGCAGCTAACCCTCTTTGAATCTTCTTTAGCATGCTAAACGGAGTAGGAGAAAGCAAAAAAAATTCAGAATTCCACCTTTCCAAGCAGAGAAATGACTGTTTGTGCAATGACATTATTCATTGATTTTAGACATTGAAAACCGTCCTGTTACTCATATACCAGAAATGGTGGAAGGTATTGGCTGAATGCAAACAGATAGCAGCTCACGATCTTTGAATCTTCTTTAGCATGCTAAAAGTAGCAGGAAAAAGCAAAAAATGTCAGAATTCCACCTTTCAAAGCAGAGAAATGACATTTTGAGCAATGACATTATTCATTGATTTTAGCCATTGAAAAACATCCTGTTACTCATATACCAGAAATAGTTGAAGGTATTGATTGAACGCAAACAGACAGCAACTCTCCCTCTTTGAATCTTCCTTAGCACACTAAAAGGAGCAGAAAAAAGCAAAATAATTTCAGAATTCCACCTTTCCAAGCAGAGAAATGACTGTTTGTTCAATGATATTATTCATTGATTTTTGACATTGAAAACCGTCCTGTTACTCATATACCAGAAATGGTGTAAGGTATTGGCTGAACTCAATCAGATAGCATCTCACCCTCTTTGAATCTTCTTTAGCATGCTAAAAGGAGAAGGAAAAAGCACAACAATTTCAGAAATCCACCTTTCCAAGCAGACAAATGTCTTTTTGAGCAATGACATTATTCATTGATTTTAGTCATTGAAAAACATCCTGTTACTCATATACCAGAAATGGTTGAAGGTATTGATTGAAGGCAAACAGACAGCAACTCTCCCTCTTTGAATCTTCCTTAGCACGCTATAAGGAGCAGGAAAAAGCAAAAAATGTCAGAATTCCACTTTTACAAGCAGAGAAATGACTGTTTGTGCAATGACATTATTCATTGATTTTAGCCATTGAAAAACATTCTGTTACTCATACACCAGAAATGGTTGAAGGCATTGGCTGAAAGTAAAAAGACAGCAACTCACCCTCTTTGAATCTTCTTTAGCCCACTAAAAGGAGCAGGAAAAAGCAAAGCAATTTCAGAATTCCACCTTTCCAAGCAGAGAAATGACTGTTTGTGTAATGACATTATTCATTCAATTTAGCCATTGAATACCGTCATTTTTCTCATATAATCAAAATGGTTTTAAAGTATTTGGCTGAATTCCAACAGATAGCAGCTCACCCTCTTTGAATCTTCTTTAGCATGCTAAATGGAGCAGGAAAAAGCAAAAAATTTCAGAATTCCACCTTTCCAAGCAGAAAAATGAATGTTTGTGCAATGACATTATTCATTGATTTTAGACATTGAAAAGTGTCCTGTTACTCATATACCAGAAATGGTTGAAGGTATTGGCTGAATGCAAACAGATAGCAGCTCGCTCTCTTAGAATCTTCTTTAGCATGCTAAAAGGAGCAGGAAAAAACAAAACATTTCAGAATTCCACCTTTCCAATCAGAGAATAGACTGTTTGTGCAAAGACAATATTCATTCATTTTAGCCATTGAAAACCGTACTGTTACTCATATACAAGAAATGAATGAAGGTATTGGCTGTTTGCAACCAGAAAGCTCACACTCTTTGAATCTTCTGTAGCATGCTAAAAGTAACAGGAAAAAGCAAAAAATTTCAGAATTCCACCTTTCCAAGCAGGGAATTGTCTGTTTGTGCAATGACAATATTCATTCATTTTAGCCATTGAAAACCGTCCTGTTACTCATATACCAGAAATGGATGAAGGTATTGGCTGAACGCAAACAGACAGCAGCTCAAACTCTTTGAATCTTCTTTAGCATGCTAAAATGAGCAGGAAAAAACAAAAAATTTCAGAATTCCACCTTTATAAGCAGAGAAATCACTGTTTGTGTAATGACATTATTCATTGATTTTAGCCATTGAAAACCATCCTGTTACTCATATACCAGAAATGGTTGAAGGTATTGGTTGAACGCAAACAGATAGCAGACCACCATCTTTGAATATTCTTTAGCATACTAAAAGGAGCAGGAAAAAGCAAAAAATTTCAGAAATCAACTTTTGCAAGCAGAGAAATGACTGCTTGTGCAATGACATTATTCATTGATTTTAGCCATTTAAAAACATTCTGTTACTCATACACCAGAAATGGTTGAGCGCATTGGCTGAACGTAAACAGACAGCAACTCACCCTCTTTGAATCTTCTTTAGCACGCTAAAAGGAGCAGGAAAAAGCAAAAAATATCAGAATTCCAGCTTTCCAAGCAGAGAAATGACTTTTTGAGCAATGACATTATTCATTGATTTTAGCCATTGAAAAACATCCTGTTACTCATATACCAGAAATGGTTGAAGGTATTGGCTGAAAGCAAGCAGATAGCAGCTCACCCTCTTTGAATCTTCTTTAGCATGCTAAAAGTAGCAGGAAAAAGCAAAAAATGTCAGAATTCCACCTTTGAAAGCAGAGAAATGACATTTTGAGCAATGAGATTATTCATTGATTTTAGCCATTGAAAAACATCCTGTTACTCATATACCAGAAAAGGTTGAAGGTATCGGCTGAACGCAAACAGATAGCAGCCCACCCTCTTTGAATCTTCTTTAGCACGCTAAGAGGAGCAGGAAAAAGCAAAAAATTTCAGAATTCCACCTTTCCAAGCAGAGAAATGACTGTTTGTGCAATGACATTATTCATTGATTTTAGCCATTTAAAAGCATCCTATTACCCATATACCAGAAATGGTTGAACGCATTGGCTGAACGTAAACAGACAGCAACTCACCCTCTTTGAATCTTCTTTAGCACGCTAAAAGAAGCTGGAAAAAGCAAAATAATTTCAGAATTCCACCTTTCCAACCAGAGAAATGACTGTTTGTGCAATGACATTATTCATTGATTTTAGCCAATGAAAAATGTTCTGTTACTCATATACAAGGAATGGTTGAAGGTATTGGCTGAACGCAAACATATAGAAGCTCACCCACTTTGAATCTTCTTTAGCACGCTAAAAGGAGCAGGAAAAAGCAAAAAATATCAGAATTCCAGCTTTCCAAGCAGAGAAATGACTTTTTGAGCAATGACATTATTCATTGATTTTAGCCATTGAAAAACATCCTGTTACCCATATACCAGAAATGGTTGAAGGTATTGGCTGAAAGCAAACAGATAGCAGCTCACCCTCTTTGAATCTTCTTTAGCATGCTAAAAGTAGCAGGAAAAAGCAAAAAATGTCAGAATTTCACCTCTGAAAGCAGAGAAATGACATTTTGAGCAATGACATTATTCATTGATTTTAGCCATTGAAAAACATCCTGTTACTCATATACCAGAAAAGGTTGAAGGTATCGGCAGAACGCAAACAGATAGCAGCCCACCCTCTTTGAATCTTCTTTAGCACGCTAAAAGGAGCAGGAAAAAGCAAAAAATTTCAGAATTCCACCTTTCCAAGCAGAGAAATGACTGTTTGTGCAATGACATTATTCATTGATTTTAGCCATTTAAAAGCATCCTATTACCCATATACCAGAAATGGTTGAACGCATTGGCTGAACGTAAACAGACAGCAACTCACCCTCTTTGAATCTTCTTTAGCACGCTAAAAGAAGCAGGAAAAAGCAAAATAATTTCAGAATTCCACCTTTCCAACCAGAGAAATGACTGTTTGTGCAATGACATTATTCATTGATTTTAGCCAATGAAAAATGTTCTGTTACTCATATACAAGTAATGGTTGAAGGTATTGGCTGAACGCAAACATATAGAAACTCACCCTCTTTGAATCTTCTTTAGCACGCTAAAAGGAGCAGGAAAAAGCAAAAAATATCAGAATTCCAGCTTTCCAAGCAGAGAAATGACTTTTTGAGCAATGACATTATTCATTGATTTTAGCCACTGAAAAACATCCTGTTACCCATATACCAGAAATGGTTGAAGGTATTGGCTGAAAGCAAACAGATAGCAGCTCACCCTCTTTGAATCTTCTTTAGCATGCTAAAAGTAGCAGGAAAAAGCAAAAAATGTCAGAATTCCACCTCTGAAAGCAGAGAAATGACATTTTGAGCAATGACATTATTCATTGATTTTAGCCATTGAAAAACATCCTGTTACTCATATACCAGAAAAGGTTGAAGGTATCGGCAGAACGCAAACAGATAGCAGCCCACCCTCTTTGAATCTTCTTTAGCACGCTAAAAGGAGTAGGAAAAAGCAAAAAATTTCAGAATTCCACCTTTCCAAGCAGAGAAATGACTGTTTGAGCAATGACATTATTCATTGATTTTAGACATTGAAAAGCATCCTATTACCCATATACCAGAAATGGTTGAAGGTATTGGCTGACGCAAACAGATAGCAGCTCACCCACTTTGAATCTTCTTTAGCATGCTAAAAGGAGCAGGAAAAGGCAAAAAATTTCAGAATTCCACCATTCAAAGCAGAGAAATGACTTTTTGAGCAATGACATTATTCATTGATTTTAGCCATTGAAAAACATCCTGTTACTCATATTCCAGAAATGGTTGAGGGTATTTGCTGAACTCAAACAGATAGCAGCTAACCCTCTTTGAATCTTCTTTAGCATGCTAAACGGAGTAGGAGAAAGCAAAAAAAATTCAGAATTCCACCTTTCCAAGCAGAGAAATGACTGTTTGTGCAATGACATTATTCATTGATTTTAGACATTGAAAACCGTCCTGTTACTCATATACCAGAAATGGTGGAAGGTATTGGCTGAATGCAAACAGATAGCAGCTCACGATCTTTGAATCTTCTTTAGCATGCTAAAAGTAGCAGGAAAAAGCAAAAAATGTCAGAATTCCACCTTTCAAAGCAGAGAAATGACATTTTGAGCAATGACATTATTCATTGATTTTAGCCATTGAAAACCGTCCTGTTACTCTTATACCAGAAATCGTTGAAGGTATTGGCTGAACGCAAACAGATAGCAGCCCAACATCTTTGAATCTTCTTTAGCATGCTAAAAGGAGCAGGTAAAAGCAAAAAATTTCAGAATTCCACTTTTAGAAGCAGAAAAATGACTGTATGTGCAATGACATTATTCATTGATTTTAGCAATTGAAAAACATTCTGTTACTCATACACCAGAAATGGTTGAACGCATTGGCTGAACGTAAACAGACAGCAACTCACCCTCTTTGAATATTCTTTAACACGTTAAAGGAGCAGGAAAAAGCAAAATAATTTCAGAATTCCACATTTCCAAGCAGAGAAATGACATTTTGAGCAATGACATTATTCATTGATTTTAGCCATTGAAAAACGTTCTGTTACTCATATACCAGAAATTGTTGAAGGTATTGGCTGAACGCAAACAGATAGAAGCTCACCCTCTTTGAATATTCTTTAGCATGCTAAAAGTATCAGGAAAAAGCAAAAAATTTCAGAATTCCACCATTCAAAGCAGAGAAATGACTTTTTGAGCACTGACATTATTCATTGATTTTAGCCATTGAAAACCGTTCTGTTACTCTTATACCAGAAATGGATGAAAGTATTGGCTGAACGCAAAGAGATAGCAGCCCACCCTCTTTGAATCCTCTTTAGCATGCTAAAAAGAGCAGGAAAAATCTAAATAATTTCAGAATTCCACCTTTCCAAGCAGTGAAATGACTGTTTGTTCAATGATATTATTCATTGATTTTAGACATTGAAAACCGTCCTGTTACTAATACACCGGAAATGGTTGAAGGTATTGGCTGAACTCAATCAGATAGCAGCTCACCCTCTTTGAATCTTCTTTAGCATGCTAAAAGGAGCAGGAAAAAGCAAAACAATTTCAGAAGTCCACCTTTCCAAGCAGACAAATGTCTTTTTGAGCAATGACATTATTCATTGATTTTAGCCATTGAAAAACATCCTGTTACTCATATTCCAGAAATGGTTGAAGGTATCGGCTGAATGCAAACAGATAGCAGCTCACCCTATTTGAATCTTCTTTAGCATGCTAAAAGGAGGTAAAAGCAAAAAATTTCAGAATTCCACCATTTCAAGCAGAGAAATAACTGTGCAGTGACATTATTCATTGATTTTAGACATTGAACACTGTCCTGTTACTCTTATACCAGAAATGGTTGAAGGTATTGGCTGAACGCAAAGAGATAGCAGCCCACCCTCTTTGAATCTTCTTTAGCATGCTAAAAGGAGCAGGAAAAAGCAAAACATTTCAGAATTCCACTTTTACAATCAGAGAAATGACTGTTTGTGCAATGACATTATTCATTGATTTTAGCCATTGAAAAACGTTCTGTTACTCATATACCAGAAATGGTTGAAGGTATCGGCTGAACGCAATGAGATAGCAGCCCACCATCTTTGAATCTTCTTTAGCATGTTAAAAGGAGCATGAAAAAGCAAAAAATTTCAGAATTACACCTTTATAAGCAGAGAAATGATTGTTTGTGCAATGACGTTATTCATTGAGTTTAGCCATTGAAAACCAACCTGTTACTCATATGCCAGAAATGGTTGAAGGTATTGGCTAAACGCAAACAGATAGCAGCTCACCCTCTTTGAATGTTCTTTAGCATGCTAAAAGGAGCAGGAAAAAGCAAAACATTTCAGAATTCCACCTTTCCAAGCAGAGAATTGAGTGTTTGTGCAATGACAATATTCATTCATTTTAGCCATTGAAAACCGTCCTGTTACTCATGTATCAGAAATGGATGAAGGTATTGGCTTAACGCAAACAGTTAGCAGCTCAAACTGTTTGATTCTTCTTTAGCATGCTAAATGGAGCAGGAAAAAGGAAAACATTTCAGAATTCCACCTTTCCAAGCAGAGAATTGTCTGTTTGTGCAATGACAATATTCATTTATTTTAGCCATTGAAACCGTCCTGGTACTCTTATACCAGAAATGGTTAAAGGTATTGGCTGAATGCAAACAGATAGCAGCCCACCATCTTTGAATATTCTTTAGTATGCTAAAAGGAGCAGGAAAAAGCAAAAAATTTCAGAATTCCACTTTTACAAGCAGAGAAATGACTGTTTGTGCAATGACATTATTCATTGATTTTAGCCATTGAAAAACATCCTGTTACTCACACAGCATAAATGGTTGAAGGCATTGGCTGAACGTAAACAGACAGCAACTCACCCTCTTTGAATCTTCTTTATCATGCTAAAAATATCAGGAAAAAGCAAAAAATTTCAGAATTCCACCTTTACAAGCAGAGAAATGACTGTTTGTGCAATGACATTATTCATTGATTTTAGACATTGAAAACCATCCTGTTACTCATATACCAGAAATGGTTGAAGGTATTGGCTGAATGCAAACAGATAGCAGCTCACCCTCTTTGAATCTCCTTTAGCATGTTTAAAGGAGCAGGAAAAAGCAAAACATTTCAGAATTCCACCTTTCCAAGCAGAGAATTGAGTGTTTGTGCAATGACAATATTCATTCATTTTAGCCATTGAAAACCGTCCTGTTACTCATATATCAGAAATGGATGAAGGTATTGGCTTAACGCAAACAGTTAGCAGCTCAAACTGTTTGATTCTTCTTTAGCATGCTAAATGGAGCAGGAAAAAACAAAAAATTTCAGAATTCTACCTTTATAAGCAGAGAAATGATTGTTTGTGCAGTGACATTATACATTGATTTTAGCCATTGAAACCATCCTGTTACTCATATACCAGAAATGGTTGAAGGTATTGGCTGAACACAAACAGATATCAGCTCACCCTCTTTGAGTCTTCTTTAGCATGCTAAAAGGAGCAGGAAAAAGCTAAATAACTTCAGAATTCCACCTTTCCAAGCAGAGAAATTACTGTTTGTGCAATGACATTATTCATTGATTTTAGCCATTGAAAAACGTTCTGTTACTCATATACCAGAAATGGTTGAAGGTATCGGCTGAACGCAATGAGATAGCAGCCCACCATCTTTGAATCTTCTTTAGCATGTTAAAAGGAGCATGAAAAAGCAAAAAATTTCAGAATTCCACCTTTATAAGCAGAGAAATGATTGTTTGTGCAATGACGTTATTCATTGATTTTAGCCATTGAAAACCAACCTGTTACTCATATGCCAGAAATGGTTGAAGGTATTGGCTAAACGCAAACAGATAGCAGCTCACCCTCTTTGAATGTTCTTTAGCATGCTAAAAGGAGCAGGAAAAAGCAAAAAATTTCAGAATTCCACCTTTATAAGCAGAGAAATGACTGTTTGTGCAATGACGTTATTCATTGATTTTAGCCATTGAAAACCAACCTGTTACTCATATACCAGAAATGGTTGAAGGTATCGGCTGAACGCAAACAGATAGCAGCTCACTCTCTTTGAATCTTCTTTAGCATGCTAAAAGGAGCAGGTAAAAGCAAAAAATTTCAGAATTCCACCATTCCAAGCAGAGATAATAACTGTTTGTGCCATGACATTATTCATTGATTTTAGACATTGAAAACTGTCCTGTTACTCTTATACCAGAAATGGTTGAAGGTATTGGCTGAACGCAATGAGATAGCAGCCCACCATCTTTGAATCTTCTTTAGCATGCTAAAAGGAGCAGGAAAAAGCAAATAATTTCAGATTTCCACCTTTATAAGCAGAGAAATGACTGTTTGTGCAATGACGTTATTCATTGATTTTATCCATTGAAAACCAACCTGTTTCTCATATGCCAGAAATGGTTGAAGGTATTGGCTGAAGGCAAACAGATAGCAGCTCACCCTCTTTGAATGTTCTTTAGCATGCTAAAAGTAGCAAGAAAAAGCAAAAAATTTCAGAATTCCACCTTTCGAAGCACAGCAATGACTTTTTGAGCAATGACATTATTCATTGATTTTAGCCATTGAAAAACATCCTGTTACTCATATACCAGAAATGGTTGAAGGTATCGGCTGAAAGCAAACAGATAGCAGCTCACCCTCTTTGAATCTTCTTTAGCATGCTAAAAGGAAGAGGTAAAAGCAAAAAAGTTCAGAATTCCACCTTTCCAAGCAGAGAAATGACTGTTTGTGCAATGACATTATTCATTGATTTTAGCCATTGAAAACCGTCCTGTTACTCTTATACCAGAAATGGTTGAAGGTATTGGCTGAATGCAAAGAGATAGCAGCTCAACATCTTTGAATCTTCTTTAGCATGCTAAATGTAGCAGGAAAAGCAAAAAATTTCAGAATTCCACTTTTACAAGCAGAGAAATGACTGTTTGTGCAATGACATTATTCATTGATTTTAGCCACTGAAAAACATTCTGTTACTCATACACCAGAAATGGTTGAAGGTATTGGCTGAACGCAAACAGATAGCAGCGCACCCTCTTTGAATCTTCATTACCATGCTAAAAGGAACATGAAAAAGCAAAAAAATTTCAGAATTCCCCCTTTCCAAGCAAAGAAACGTCTGTTTGTGCAATGACATTATTCATTGATTTTAGCCATTGAAAAACGTTCTGTTACTCATATACCAGAAATGGTTGAAGGTATTGGCTGAACGCAAATAGATAGCAGCGCACCCTCTTTGAATCTTCATTACCATGCTAAAAGGAACAGGAAAAAGCAAAAAAATTCAGAATTCCATCTTTCCAAGCAGAGAAATGACTCTTTGTGCAATGACATTATTGATTGATTTTAGCCATTGAAAACCATCCTGCCTCCCATATACAAGAAACGGTTGAAGGTATTGGCTGAACGCAAACAGATAGCAGCTCACACTCTTTGAATCTTCTTTAGCATGCTAAAAGTATCAGGAAAAAGCAAAAAATTTCAGATTTCCACCTTTCAAAGCAGAGAAATGTCTGTTTGTGCAATGACATTATTCATTGATTTTAGCCATTGAAAAACATCCTGTCATTCATACATCAGAAATAGTTGAAGGCATTGGCTGAATGTAAACAAACAGCAACTCACCCTCTTTGAATCTTCTTTAGCACGCTAAATGGAGCAGGAATAAGCAAAATAATTTCAGAATTCCACCTTTCCAAGCAGAGAAATGACTGTTTGTGCAATGACATTATTCATTGATTTTAGCCATTGAAAACCGTCCTGTTACTCATATACCAGAAATGCTTGAAGGTATTGGCTGAACTCAAACAGATAGCAGCTAACCCTCTTTGAATCTTCTTTGCATGCTAAAAGAAGCAGGAAAAAGCAAAAAATTTCAGAATTCCACCTTTCCAAGCAGAGAAATGACTGTTTGTGCAACGACATTATTCATTGATTTTAGACATTGAAAACCGTCCTGTTACTCATATACCAGAAATGGATGAAGGTATTTTCTGAGCTGAAACAGATAGCAGCTCAAATTCTTTGAATCTTCTTTAGCATGCTAAAATGAGCAGGAAAAAGCAAAAAATTTCAGAATTCCACTTTTACAAGCAGAGAAAAGACTGTTTGTGCAATGACATTATTCATTGATTTTAGCCATTTAAAAACATTCTGTTACTCATACACCAAAAATGGTTGAACGCATTGGCTGAACGTAAACAGACAGCAACTCACCCTCTTTGAATCTTCTTTAGCACGCTAAAAGAAGCTGGAAAAAGCAAAATAATTTCAGAATTCCACCTTTCCAAGCAGAGAAATGACTTTTTGTGCAATGACATTATTCATTGATTTTAGCCATTGAAAAATGTTCTGTTACTCATATACCAGAAATGGTTGAAGGTATTGGCTGAATGCAAACAGACGGCAACTCACCCTCTTTGAATCTTCTTTAGCACGCTAAAAGGAGCAGGATAAAGCAAAAAATGTCAGAATTCCACCTTTCCAAGCAGAGAAATGACTGTTTGTGCAATGACATTATTCATTGATTTTAGACATTGAAAACCGTCCTGTTACTCATATACCAGAAATGGTTGAAGGTATTGGCTGAATGCAAACAGATAGCAGCTCACCCTCTTTGAATCTTCTTTAGCATGCTAAAAGTAGCAGGAAAAAGCAAAAAATGTCAGAATTCCACCTTTCAAAGCAGAGAAATGACATTTTGAGCAATGACATTATTCATTGATTTTAGCCATTGAAAACCGTCCTGTTACTCTTATACCAGAAATCGTTGAAGTTAATGGCTGAACGCAAACAGATAGCAGCCCACCATCTTTGAATCTTCTTTAGCATGCTAAAAGGAGCAGGTAAAAGCAAAAAATTTCAGAATTCCACTTTTACAAGCAGAAAAATGACTGTATGTGCAATGACATTATTCATTGATTTTAGCAATTGAAAAACATTCTGTTACTCATACACCAGAAATGGTTGAACGCATTACCTGAACGTAAACAGACAGCAACTCACCCTCTTTGAATATTCTTTAACACGTTAAAGGAGCAGGAAAAAGCTAAATAATTTCAGAATTCCACATTTCCAAGCAGAGAAATGACTGTGCAACGACATTATTCATTGATTTTAGCCATTGAAAAATGTTCGGTTACTCATATACCAGAAATTGTTGAAGGTATTGGCTGAACGCAAACAGATAGAAGCTCACCCTCTTTCAATCATCTTTAGCATGCTACAAGTAGCAGGAAAATGCAAAAAAATTCAGAATTCCACCTTTCAAAGCAGAGAAATTACTTTTTGAGCAATGACATTATTCATTGATTTTAGCCATTGAAAAACATCCTGTTACTTATATACCAGAAATGGTTGTAGGTATCGGCTGAATGCAAACAGATAGCAGCTCACCCTCTTTGAATCTTCTTTAGCATGCTAAAAGGAGTAGGTAAAAGCAAAACATTTCAGAATTCCATCTTTCCAACAGAGAAACGACTGTTTGTGCAATGACATCATTCACTGATTTTAGCCGTTGAAAACCATCCTGTTACTCTAATACCAGAAATGGTTGAAGGTATTGGCTGTACGCAAACAGGCAGCAGCCCACCATCTTTGAATCGTCTTTAGCATGCTAAAAGCAGCAGTAAAAAGCAAAACATTACAGAATTCCACTTTTACAAGCAGAGAAATTACTGTTTGTTCAATGACATTACTGATTGATTTTAGCCAATGAATAACATCCTGTTACTCATACACCAGAAGGGGTTGTAGGCATTGGCTGAAAGTAACAGACAGCAACTCACACTCTTTGAGTCTTCTTTCGTACGCTAAAAGGAGCAGGAAAAAGCAAAAGAATTTCAGAATTCCACCTTTCTAAGCAGAGAAATGACTGTTTGTGCAATGACATTATTCATTGATTTTAGACATTGAAAACCGTCCTGTTACTCATATACCAGAAATGGTTGAAGGTATTGGCTGAACGCAAACAGTTAGCAGCTCACCCTCTTTGAATCTTCTTTAGCATGCTAGAAGGAGCAGGAAAAGCAAAAAATTTCAGAATTCCACCATTCAAAGCAGAAAAATGACTTTTTGAGCACTGACATTATTCATTGATTTTAACCATTGAAAAACATCCTGTTACTCATATAACAGAAATGGTTGAAAGTATCTGCTGAACGCATGCAGATAGCTGCTCACCCTCTTTGAATCTTCTTTAGCATGCTAAAAGGAGCAGGTAAAAGCAAAAAATTTCAGAATTCCACCTTTTCAAGCAGAGAATTGAGTGTTTGTGCAATGACAATATTCATTCATTTTAGCCATTGAAAACCGTCCTGTTACTCATATATCAGAAATGGATGAAGGTATTGGCTTAACGCAAACAGTTAGCAGCTCAAACTGTTTGATTCTTGTTTAGCATGCTAAATGTAGCAGTAAAAAACAAAAAATTTCAGAATTCTACCTTTATAAGCAGAGAAATGACTGTTTGTGCAGTGACATTATTCATTGATTTTAGCCATTGAAACCATCCTGTTACTCATGTACCAGAAATGGTTGAAGGTATTGGCTGAACACAAACAGATATCAGCTCACCCTCTTTGAGTCTTCTTTAGCATGCTAAAAGGAGCAGTAAAAAGCTAAATAACTTCAGAATTCCACCTTTCCAAGCAGAGAAATTACTGTTTGTGCAATGACATTATTCATTGATTTTAGCCATTGAAAAACGTTCTGTTACTCATATACCAGAAATGGTTGAAGGTATTGGCTGAACGCAAACAGATAGCAACTCATCCTCTTTGAATATTTTTTAGCATGCTAAAAGGAGAGGAAAAAGCAAAAAATTTCAGAATTCCACCTTACCAAGCATAGAAATAACTGTTTGTGCAGTGACATTATTCATTGGTTTTAGACATAGAAAACCGTCCTGTTACTCATATACCAGAAATGGTTGAAGGTATTGGCTGAATGCAAACAGATAGCAGCTCACCCTCTTTGAATCTTCTTTAGCATGCTAAAAGGAGCAGGAAAAAGCAAAACATTTCAGAATTCCACCTTTCCAAGCAGAGAATTGAGTGTTTGTGCAATGACAATATTCATTCATTTTAGCCATTGAAAACCGTCCTGTTACTCATATGCCAGAAATGGATGAAGGTATTGGCTTAACGCAAACAGTTAGCAGCTCAAACTGTTTGATTCTTCTTTAGCATGCTAAATGGAGCAGGAAAAAGCAAAACATTTCAGAATTCCACCTTTCCAAGCAGAGAATTGACTGTTTGTGCAATGACAATATTCATTCATTTTAGCCATTGAAATCGTCCTGGTACTCTTATACCAGAAATGGTTAAAGGTATTGGCTGAATGCAAACAGATAGCAGCCCACCATCTTTGAATATTCTTTAGTATGCTAAAAGGAGCAGGAAAAAGCAAAAAATTTCAGAATTCCACTTTTACAAGCAGAGAAATGACTGTTTGTGCAATGACATTATTCATTGATTTTAGCCATTGAAAAACATCCTGTTACTCACACAGCATAAATGGTTGAAGGCATTGGCTGAACGTAAACAGACAGCAACTCACCCTCTTTGAATCTTCTTTATCATGCTAAAAAGATCAGGAAAAAGCAAAAAATTTCAGAATTCCACCTTTCCAAGCAGAGAAATGACTGTTTGTGCAATGACATTATTCATTGATTTTAGACATTGAAAACCATCCTGTTACTCATATACCAGAAATGGTTGAAGGTATTGGCTGAATGCAAACAGATAGCAGCTCACCCTCTTTGAATCTCTTTAGCATGCTAAAAGAAGCAGGAAAAAGCAAAAAATTTCAGAATTCCACCTTTCGAAGCAGAGAATTGACTGTTTGTGCAATGACAATATTCATTCATTTTAGCCATTGAAAACCGTCCTGTTACTCGTATATCAGAAATGGATGAAGGTATTGGCTTAACGCAAACAGTTAGCAGCTCAAACTGTTTGATTCTTCTTTAGCATGCTAAATGGAGCAGGAAAAAGCTAAATAACTTCAGAATTCCACCTTTCCAAGCAGAGAAATTACTGTTTGTGCAATGACATTATTCATTGATTTTAGCCATTGAAAAACGTTCTGTTACTCATATACCAGAAATGGTTGAAGGTATTGGCTGAACGCAAACAGATAGCAACTCATCCTCTTTGAATATTTTTTAGCATGCTAAAAGTAGCAGGAAAAAGCAAAAAATTTCAGAATTCCACCTTACCAAGCAGAGAAATAACGGTATGTGCAGTGACATTATTCATTGGTTTTAGACATAGAAAACCGTCCTGTTACTCATATACCAGAAATGGATGAAGGTATTGGTTTAACGGAAACAGTTAGCAGATCAAACTGTTTGATTCTTCTTTAGCATGCTAAATGGAGCAGGAAAAAGCAAAACATTTCAGAATTCCACCTTTCCAAGCACAGAATTGACTGTTTGTGCAATGACAATATTCATTCATTTTAGCCATTGAAAACCGTCCTGTTACTCTTATACCAGAAATGGTTAAAGGTATTGGCTGAACGCAAACAGATAGCAGCCCACCATCTTTGAATCTTCTTTACCATGCTAAAAGGAGCAGTAAAAAGCAAAAAATTTCAGAATTCCACTTTTGCAAGCAGAGAAATGACTGTTTGTGCAATGACATTATTCATTGATTTTAGCCATTGAAAAACATCCTGTTACTCATACACCATAAATGGTTGAAGGCATTGGCTGAACGTAAACAGACAGCAACTCACCCTCTTTGAATCTTCTTTATCATGCTAAAAAGAGCAGGAAAAAGCAAAAAATTTCAGAATTCCACCTTTCCAAGCAGAGAAATGACTGTTTGTGCAATGACATTATTCATTGATTTTAGACATTCAAAACCATCCTGTTACTCATATACCAGAAATGGTTGAAGGTATTGGCTGAATGCAAACAGATAGCAGCTCACCCTCTTTGAATCTTCTTTAGCATGCTAAAAGGAGCAGGAAAAAGCAAAACATTTCAGAATTCCACCTTTCCAAGCAGAGAATTGAGTGTTTGTGCAATGACAATATTCATTCATTTTAGCCATTGAAAACCGTCCTGTTACTCATATATCAGAAATGGATGAAGGTATTGGCTTAACGCAAACAGTTAGCAGCTCAAACTGTTTGATTCTTCTTTAGCATGCTAAATGGAGCAGGAAAAAGCAAAACATTTCAGAATTCCACCTTTCCAAGCAGAGAATTGACTGTTTGTGCAATGACAATATTCATTCATTTTAGCCATTGAAATCGTCCTGGTACTCTTATACCAGAAATGGTTAAAGGTATTGGCTGAATGCAAACAGATAGCAGCCCACCATCTTTGAATATTCTTTAGTATGCTAAAAGGAGCAGGAAAAAGCAAAACATTTCAGAATTCCACTTTTACAAGCAGAGAAATGACTGTTTGTGCAATGACATTATTCATTGATTTTAGCCATTGAAAAACATCCTGTTACTCACACAGCATAAATGGTTGAAGGCATTGGCTGAACGTAAACAGACAGCAACTCACCCTCTTTGAATCTTCTTTATCATGCTAAAAAGATCAGGAAAAAGCAAAAAATTTCAGAATTCCACCTTTCCAAGCAGAGAAATGACTGTTTGTGCAATGACATTATTCATTGATTTTAGACATTGAAAACCATCCTGTTACTCATATACCAGAAATGGTTGAAGGTATTGGCTGAATGCAAACAGATAGCAGCTCACCCTCTTTGAATTTCTTCAGCATGCTAAAAGAAGCAGGAAAAAGCAAAACATTTCAGAATTCCACCTTTCCAAGCAGAGAATTGAATGTTTGTGCAATGACAATATTCATTCATTTTAGCCATTGAAAACCGTCCTGTTACTCGTATATCAGAAATGGATGAAGGTATTGGCTTAACGCAAACAGCAGCTCAAACTGTTTGATTCTTCTTTAGCATGCTAAATGGAGCAGGAAAAAGCTAAATAACTTCAGAATTCCACCTTTCCAAACAGAGAAATTACTGTTTTTGCAATGACATTATTCATTGATTTTAGCCATTGAAAAACGTTCTGTTACTCATATACCAGAAATGGTTGAAGGTATTGGCTGAACGCAAACAGATAGCAACTCATCCTCTTTGAATATTTTTTAGCATGCTAAAAGGAGCAGGAAAAAGCAAAAAATTTCAGAATTCCACCTTACCAAGCAGAGAAATAACGGTATGTGCAGTGACATTATTCATTGGTTTTAGACATAGAAAACCGTCCTGTTACTCATATACCAGAAATGGATGAAGGTATTGGCTTAACGGAAACAGTTAGCAGATCAAACTGTTTGATTCTTCTTTAGCATGCTAAATGGAGCAGGAAAAAGCAAAACATTTCAGAATTCCACCTTTCCAAGCACAGAATTGACTGTTTGTGCAATGACAATATTCATTCATTTTAGCCATTGAAAACCGTCCTGTTACTCTTATACCAGTAATGGTTAAAGGTATTGGCTGAACGCAAACAGATAGCAGCCCACCATCTTTGAATCTTCTTTAGCTTGCTAAAAGGAGCAGTAAAAAGCAAAAAATTTCAGAATTCCACTTTTACAAACAGAGAAATGACTGTTTGTGCAATGACATTATTCATTGATTTTAGCCATTGAAAAACATCCTGTTACTCATACACCATAAATGGTTGAAGGCATTGGCTGAACGTAAACAGACAGCAACTCACCCTCTTTGAATCTTCTTTATCATGCTAAAAAGAGCAGGAAAAAGCAAAAAATTTCAGAATTCCACCTTTCCAAGCAGAGAAATGACTGTTTGTGCAATGACATTATTCATTGATTTTAGACATTCAAAACCATCCTGTTACTCATATACCAGAAATGGTTGAAGGTATTGGCTGAATGCAAACAGATAGCAGATCACCCTCTTTGAATCTTCTTTAGCATGCTAAAAGGAGCAGGAAAAAGCAAAACATTTCAGAATTCCACCTTTCCAAGCAGAGAATTGAGTGTTTGTGCAATGACAATATTCATTCATTTTAGCCATTGAAAACCGTCCTGTTACTCATGTATCAGATATGGATGAAGGTATTGGCTTAACGCAAACAGTTAGCAGCTCAAACTGTTTGATTCTTCTTTAGCATGCTAAATGGAGCAGGAAAAAGCAAAACATTTCAGAATTCCACCTTTCCAAGCAGAGAATTGTCTGTTTGTGCAATGACAATATTCATTCATTTTAGCCATTGAAACCGTCCTGGTACTCTTATACCAGAAATGGTTAAAGGTATTGGCTGAATGCAAACAGATAGCAGCCCACCATCTTTGAATATTCTTTAGTATGCTAAAAGGAGCAGGAAAAAGCAAAAAATTTCAGAATTCCACTTTTACAAGCAGAGAAATGACTGTTTGTGCAATGACATTATTCATTGATTTTAGCCATTGAAAAACATCATGTTACTCACACAGCATAAATGGTTGAAGGCATTGGCTGAACGTAAACAGACAGCAACTCACCCTCTTTGAATCTTCTTTATCATGCTAAAAAGATCAGGAAAAAGCAAAAAATTTCAGAATTCCACCTTTACAAGCAGAGAAATGACTGTTTGTGCAATGACATTATTCATTGATTTTAGACATTGAAAACCATCCTGTTACTCATATACCAGAAATGGTTGAAGGTATTGGCTGAATGCAAACAGATAGCAGCTCACCCTCTTTGAATCTCCTTTAGCATGTTTAAAGGAGCAGGAAAAAGCAAAACATTTCAGAATTCCACCTTTCCAAGCAGAGAATTGAGTGTTTGTGCAATGACAATATTCATTCATTTTAGCCATTGAAAACCGTCCTGTTACTCATATATCAGAAATGGATGAAGGTATTGGCTTAACGCAAACAGTTAGCAGCTCAAACTGTTTGATTCTTCTTTAGCATGCTAAATGGAGCAGGAAAAAACAAAAAATTTCAGAATTCTACCTTTATAAGCAGAGAAATGATTGTTTGTGCAGTGACATTATACATTGATTTTAGCCATTGAAACCATCCTGTTACTCATATACCAGAAATGGTTGAAGGTATTGGCTGAACGCAAACAGATAGCAACTCATCCTCTTTGAATATTTTTTAGCATGCTAAACGGAGCAGGAAAAAGCAAAAAATTTCAGAATTCCACCTTATTAAGCAGAGAAATAACTGTTTGTGCAGTGACATTATTCATTGGTTTTAGACATAGAAAACCGTCATGTTACTCATATACCAGAAATGGATGAAGGTATTGGCTTAACGCAAACAGATAGCAGCCCACCATCTTGAATCTTCTTTAGCATGCTAAAAGGAGCAGTAAAAAGCAAAAAATTTCAGAATTCCACTTTTACAAGCAGAGAAATGACTGCTTGTGCAATGACATTATTCATTGATTTTAGCCATTGAAAAACATGCTGTTACTCATATATCAGAAATGGATGAAGGTATTGGCTTAACGCAAACAGTTAGCAGCTCAAACTGTTTGATTCTTCTTTAGCATGCTAAATGGAGCAGGAAAAAGCAAAACATTTCAGAATTCCACCTTTCCAAGCAGAGAATTGTCTGTTTGTGCAATGACAATATTCATTCATTTTAGCCATTGAAAACCGTCCTGTTACTCATATATCAGAAATGGATGAAGGTATTGGCTTAACGCAAACAGTTAGCAGCTCAAACTGTTTGATTCTTCTTTAGCATGCTAAATGGAGCAGGAAAAAGTAAAACATTTCAGAATTCCACCTTTCCAAGCAGAGAATTGTCTGTTTGTGCAATGACAATATTCATTCATTTTAGCCATTGAAACCGTCCTGGTACTCTTATACCAGAAATGGTTAAAGGTATTGGCTGAATGCAAACAGATAGCAGCCCACCATCTTTGAATATTCTTTAGTATGCTAAAAGGAGCAGGAAAAAGCAAAAAATTTCAGAATTCCACTGTTACAAGCAGAGAAATGACTGTTTGTGCAATGACATTATTCATTGATTTTAGCCATTGAAAAACATCCTGTTACTCACACAGCATAAATGGTTGAAGGCATTGGCTGAACGTAAACAGACAGCAACTCACCCTCTTTGAATCTTCTTTATCATGCTAAAAAGATCAGGAAAAAGCAAAAAATTTCAGAATTCCACCTTTACAAGCAGAGAAATGACTGTTTGTGCAATGACATTATTCATTGATTTTAGACATTGAAAACCATCCTGTTACTCATATACCAGAAATGGTTGAAGGTATTGGCTGAATGCAAACAGATAGCAGCTCAGCCTCTTTGAATCTCCTTTAGCATGATTAAAGGAGCAGGAAAAAGCAAAACATTTCAGAATTCTACCTTTCCAAGCAGAGAATTGAGTGTTTGTGCAATGACAATATTCATTCATTTTAGCCATTGAAAACCGTCCTGTTACTCATATATCAGAAATGGATGAAGGTATTGGCTTAACGCAAGCAGTTAGCAGCTCAAACTGTTTGATTCTTCTTTAGCATGCTAAATGGAGCAGGAAAAAACAAAAAATTTCAGAATTCTACCTTTATAAGCAGAGAAATGATTGTTTGTGCAGTGACATTATACATTGATTTTAGCCATTGAAACCATCCTGTTACTCATATACCAGAAATGGTTGAAGGTATTGGCTGAACACAAACAGATATCAGCTCACCCTCTTTGAGTCTTCTTTAGCATGCTAAAAGGAGCAGGAAAAAGCTAAATAACTTCAGAATCCCACCTTTCCAAGCAGAGAAATTACTGTTTGTGCAATGACATTATTCATTGATTTTAGCCATTGAAAAACGTTCTGTTACTCATATTCCAGAAATGGTTGAAGGTATTGGCTGAACGCAAACAGATAGCAACTCATCCTCTTTGAATATTTTTTAGCATGCTAAAAGGAGCAGGAAAAAGCAAAAAATTTCAGAATTCCACCTTATTAAGCAGAGAAATAACTGTTTGTGCAGTGACATTATTCATTGGTTTTAGACATAGAAAACCGTCATGTTACTCATATACCAGAAATGGATGAAGGTATTGGCTTAACGCAAACAGTTAGCAGATCAAACTGTTTGATTCTTCTTTAGCATGCTAAATGGAGCAGGAAAAAGCAAAACATTTCAGAATTCCACCTTTCCAAGCACAGAATTGACTGTTTGTGCAATGACAATATTCATTCATTTTAGCCATTGAAAACCGACCTGTTACTCTTATACCAGAAATGGTTAAAGGTATTGGCTGAATGCAAACAGATAGCAGCCCACCATCTTGAATCTTCTTTAGCATGCTAAAAGGAGCAGTAAAAAGCAAAAAATTTCAGAATTCCACTTTTACAAGCAGAGAAATGACTGCTTGTGCAATGACATTATTCATTGATTTTAGCCATTGAAAAACATCCTGTTACTCACACAGCATAAATGGTTGAAGGCATTGGCTGAACGTAAACAGACAGCAACTCACCCTCTTTGAATCTTCTTTATCATGCTAAAAAGATCAGGAAAAAGCAAAAAATTTCAGAATTCCACCTTTACAAGCAGAGAAATGACTGTTTGTGCAATGACATTATTCATTGATTTTAGACATTGAAAACCATCCTGTTACTCATATACCAGAAATGGTTGAAGGTATTGGCTGAATGCAAACAGATAGCAGCTCAGCCTCTTTGAATCTCCTTTAGCATGCTTAAAGGAGCAGGAAAAAGCAAAACATTTCAGAATTCCACCTTTCCAAGCAGAGAATTGACTGTTTGTGCAATGACAATATTCATTCATTTTAGCCATTGAAAACCGTCCTGTTACTGATATACAAGAAATGGATGAATGTATTGGCTTAACGCAAACAGTTAGCAGCTCAAACTCTTTGAGTCTTCTTTAGCATGCTAAATGGAGCAGGAAAAAACAAAAAATTTCAGAATTCTACCTTTATAAGCAGAGAAATGACTGTTTGTGCAATGACATTATTCATTGATTTCAGCCATTGCAAACCATCCTGTTACTCATATACCAGAAATGGTTGAAGGTATTGGCTGAACGCAAACAGATAGCAGCTCACCCTCTTTGAGTCTTCTTTAGCATGCTAAAAGGAGGAAGAAAAGGCAAAAAATTTCAGAATTCCACGTTTCAAAGCAGAGAAATTACTGTTTGTGCAATGACATTATTCATTCATTTTAGCCATTAAATACCGTCCTGTTACTCATATGCCAAAAATGGTTGAAGGTATTGGCTGAATGCAAACAGTTAGCAGCTCAAACTGTTTGATTCTTCTTTAGCATGCTAAATGGAGCAGGAAAAAGCAAAACATTTCAGAATTCCACCTTTCAAAGCAGAGAATTGTCTATTTGTGCAATGACAATATTCATTCATTTTAGCCATTGAAAACGTCCTGGTACTCTTATACCAGAAATGGTTAAAGGTATTGGCTGAATGCAAACAGATAGCAGCCCACCATCTTTGAATATTCTTTAGTATGCTAAAAGGAGCAGGAAAAAGCAAAACATTTCAGAATTCCACTTTTACAAGCAGAGAAATGACTGTTTGTGCAATGATATTATTCATTGATTTTAGCCATTGAAAAACATACTGTTACTCATACACCATAAATGGTTGAAGGCATTGGCTGAACATAAACAGACAGCAACGCACCCTCTTTGAATCTTCTTTATCATGCTAAAAAGAGCAGGAAAAAGCAAAAAATTTCAGAATTCCACCTTTCCAAGCAGAGAAATGACTGTTTGTGCAATGACATTATTCATTGATTTTAGACATTGAAAACCATCCTGTTACTCATATACCAGAAATGGTTGAAGGTATTGGCTGAATGCAAACAGATAGCAGCTCACCCTCTTTGAATCTTCTTTAGCATGCTAAAAGTAGCAGGAAAAAGCAAAACATTTCAGAATTCCACCTTTCCAAGCAGAGAATTGAGTGTTTGTGCAATGACAATATTCATTGATTTTAGCCATTGAAAAACGTTCTGTTACTCATATACCAGAAATGGTTGAAGGTATTGGCTGAACGCAAACAGATAGCAACTCATCCTCTTTGAATATTTTTTAGCATGCTAAAAGGAGCAGGAAAAAGCAAAAAAATTCAGAATTCCACCTTACCAAGCAGAGAAATAACTGTTTGTGCAGCGACATTATTCATTGGTTTTAGACATAGAAAACCGTCCTGTTACTCATATACCAGAAATGGATGAAGGTATTGGCTGAACGCAAACAGATACCAGCTCAAACTCTTTGAATCTTCTTTAGTATGCTAAAAGGAGTGGGAAAAAAAAATTTCAGAATTCCACCTTCATAAGCCGAGAAATGTCTTTTTGAGCAATGACATTATTCATTGATTTTAGCCATTGAAAAACGTTCTGTTACTCATATACCAGAAATGGTTGAAGGTATTGGCTGAACGCAAACAGATCGCAGCTCACCCTCTTTGAGTATTCTTTAGCATGCTAAAAGGAGCAGGAAAAAGCAAATCATTTCAGAATTCCTCCTTTCCAAGCCGAGAAATGACTGTGCAATGATATTATTCATTGATTTTAGACATTGAAAACCGTCCTGTTACTCATATACCAGAAATGGTTAAAGGTATTGGCTGAATGCAAACAGATAGCATCTCACCCTCTTTGAATTTTCTTTAGCATGCTAAAAGGAGCAGGAAAGGTAAAGCCTTTCAGAATTCCACCTTTCCAAGCAGAGAATTGACTTTTTGTGCAATCATAATATTCATTCATTTTAGCAATTGAAAACCATCCTGTTACTCATATAGCAGAAATGGATGAAGGTATTGGCTTAACGCCAACAGATAGCATCTCAGACTCTTTAAATCTTCTTTAGCATGCTAAAAGGAGCGGGAAAAAACAAAAAATTTCAGAATTCCACCTTTATAAGCAGAGAAATGACTGTTTGTGCAGTGACATTATTCATTGATTTTAGCCATTGAAACCATCCTGTTACTCATATACCAGAAATGGTTGAAGGTATTGGCTGAACACAAACAGATATCAGCTCACCCTCTTTGAGTCTTCTTTAGCATGCTAAAAGGAGCAGGAAAAAGCTAAATAACTTCAGAATTCCACCTTTCCAAGCAGAGAAATTACTGTTTGTGCATTGACATTATTCATTGATTTTAGCCATTGAAAAACGTTCTGTTACTCATATACCAGAAATGGTTGAAGGTATTGGCTGAACGCAAACAGATAGCAACTCATCCTCTTTGAATATTTTTTAGCATGCTAAAAGGAGCAGGAAAAAGCAAAAAATTTCAGAATTCCACCTTACCAAGCAGAGAAATAACTGTTTGTGCAGTGACATTATTCATTGGTTTTAGACATAGAAAACCGTCCTGTTACTCATATACCAGAAATGGATGAAGGTATTGGCTTAACGCAAACAGTTAGCATATCAAACTGTTTGATTCTTCTTTAGCATGCTAAATGGAGCAGGAAAAAGCAAAACATTTCAGAATTCCACCTTTCCAAGCACAGAATTGACTGTTTGTGCAATGACAATATTCATTCATTTTAGCCATTGAAAACCGTCCTGTTACTCTTATACCAGAAATGGTTAAAGGTATTGGCTGAACGCAAACAGATAGCAGCCCACCATCTTTGAATCTTCTTTAGCATGCTAAAAGGAGCAGTAAAAAGCAAAAAATTTCAAAATTTGACTTTTACAAGCAGAGAAATGACTGTTTGTGCAATGATATTATTCATTGATTTTAGCCATTAAAAAACATCCTGTTACTCATACACCAGAAATGGTTGAAGGCATTGGCTGAACGTAAACAGACAGCAACTCACCCTCTTTAAATCTTCTTTAGCATGCTAAAAAGAGCAGGAAAAAGCAAAAAAATTCAGAATTCCACCTTTCCAAGCAGAGAAATGACTGTTTGTGCAATGACAATATTCATTGATTTTAGACATTGAAAACCGTCCTGTTACCAATATTAAAGAAATGGTTGAAGGTATTGGCTGAATGCAAACAGATAGCAGCTCACCCTCTTTGTATCTTCTTTAGCATGCTAAAAGGAGCAGGAAAAAGCAAAACATTTCAGAATTCCACCTTTCCAAGCAGAGAAATGACTGTTTGTGCCATGACATTATTCATTGATTTTAGCCATTGCAAACCATCCTGTTACTCATATACCAGAAATGGTTGAAGGTATTGGCTGAACGCAAACAGATAGCAGCTCACCCTCTTTGAGTCTTCTTTAGCATGCTAAAAGGAGGAAGAAAAAGCAAAAAATTTCAGAATTCCACGTTTCAAAGCAGAGAAATTACTGTTTGTGCAATGACATTATTCATTAATTTTAGCCATTAAATACCGTCCTGTTACTCATATACCAGAAATGGTTGAAGGTATTGGCTGAATGCAAACAGATAGCAGCTCACCCTCTTTGAATCTTCTTTAGCATTCTAAAAGGAGCAGGAAAAAGCAAAAAATTTCAGAATTCCACCTTTCCAAGCAGAGAAATTACTGTTCGTGCAATGACATAATTCACTGATTTTTATCCATTGAAAACCATCCTTTTACTCATATACCAGAAATGGTTGAAGGTATTGGCTGAACGCAAACAGATAGCAACTCATCCTCTTTGAATATTCTTTACCATGCTAAAAGGAGCAGGAAAAAGCAAAAAATTTCAGAATTCCACCTTACCAAGCAGAGAAATAATTGTTTGAGCAGTGACATTATTCATTGGTTTTAGCCATAGAAAACCGTCCTGTTACTCATATACCAGAAATGGATGAAGGTACTGGCTTAACGCAACCAGTTAGCAGCTCAAACTGTTTGATTCTTCTTTAGCATGCTAAATGGAGCAGGAAAAATTTTTTTTTTCAGAATTCTACCTTTATAAGCAGAGAAATGACTGTTTGAGCAATGACATTATTCATTGATTTTAGCCATTGAAACCATCCTGTTACTCATATACCAGAAATGGTTGAAGGTATTGGCTCAACGTAAACAGATATCAGCTCACCCTCTTTGAGTCTTCTTTAGCATGCTAAAAGGAGCAGGTAAAAGCAAAAAATTTCAGAATTCCACCGTTCAAAGCAGAGAGATGACTTTTTGAGCAATGACATTATTCATTGATTTTAGCCATTGAAAAACATCCTGTTAATCATATACCAGAAATGGTTGAAGGTATCGGCTGAACGCAAACAGATAGCAGCTCACCCTCTTTGAATCTTCTTTAGCATGCTAAAAGGATCAGGTAAAAGCAAAACATTTCAGAATTCCACCTTTCCAAGCAGAGAAACGACTGTTTGTGCAATGACATTATTTATTGATTTTAGCCATTGAAAACCGTCCTGTTACTCTTATACCCGAAATCGTTAAAGGTATTGGCTGAACGCAAACAGATAGCAGCCCACCATCTTTGAATCGTCTTTAGCATGCTAAAAGGAGCAGGAAAAAGCAAAATAATTTCAGAATTCCACCTTTCCAAGTAGAGAAATTACTGTTTGTGCAATGACATTATTCATTGATTTTAGCCACTGAAAAACGTTCTGTTACTCATATACCAGAAATGATTGAAGGTTTTGTCTGAACGCAAACAGATAGCAACTCATCCTCTTTGAATATTCTTTAGCATGCTAAAATTAGCAGGTAAAAGCAAAAAAATTCAGAATTTCACCTTACCAAGCAGAGAAATAACTGTTTGTGCAATGACATTATTCATTGATTTTAGCCATTGAAAACCGTCCTATTACTCATATAACAGAAATGGATGAAGGTATTGGCTGAACGCAAACAGATAACAGCTCAAACTCTTTGAATCTTCTTTAGTATGTTAAAAGGAGCGGGAAAAAAAAATTTCAGAATTCCACCTTCATAAGCCGAGAAATGTCTTTTTGAGCAATGACATTATTCATTGATTTTAGCCATTGAAAAACGTTCTGTTACTCATATACCAGAAATGGTTGAAGGTATTGGCTGAACGCAAACAGATCGCAGCTCACCCTCTTTGAGTATTCTTTAGCATGCTAAAAGGAGCAGGAAAAAGCAAATCATTTCAGAATTCCACCTTTCCAAGCAGAGAAATGACTGTGCAATGATATTATTCATTGATTTTAGACATTGAAAACCGTCCTGTTACTCATATACCAGAAATGGTTAAAGGTGTTGTCTGAATGCAAACAGATAGCATCTCACCCTCTTTGAATTTTCTTTAGCATGCTAAAAGGAGCAGGAAAGGTAAAGCATTTCAGAATTCCACCTTTCCAAGCAGAGAATTGACTTTTTGTGCAATCATAATATTCATTCATTTTAGCCATTGAAAACCGTCCTGTTACTCATATACCAGAAATGGATGAAGGTATTGGCTTAACGCAAACAGATAGCATCTCAGACTCTTTAAATCTTCTTTAGCATGCTAAAAGGAGCGGGAAAAAACAAAAAATTTCAGAATTCCACCTGTTTAAGCAGGGAAATGACTGTTTGTGCAATGACATTATTCATTGATTTTAGCCATTGAAAACCATCCTGTTACTCATATACCAGAAATGGTTGAAGGTATTGGCTGAACGTAAACAGATAGCAGCTCAACTTCTTTAAATCTTCTTTAGCATGCTAAAAGGAGCAGGAAAAAGCAAAAATTTTCAGAATTTCACCTTTCAAAGCAGAGAAATGACTTTTTGAGGAATGACATTATTCATTGATTTTAGCTAGTGTTGAGCGAGCACTAAAATGCTCGGGTGCTCGAAGCTCGACTCGAGCAACGAGCCCCATGTTAGTCTATGGGAGACTCGAGCATTTTTGCGGTGTCACCCCCGGCAGTTTTTTAAAAGCCTAACAAGTGCCCAAAATGATAGTGACAGTGCTCAAATGACATGGGGACAGCATGGGGATCGCCCCAGGAAGCATTTCTGACCCCCAGGTCACTGCTGTCAACAACGTGGTCAGAGGTATTAAGCCACTTTTACAGGCTCACAATAAAACGTTCAAAAACGAAAGTGAAACTTTTTTCCTGTGAAATATGTTAAGGAGCATCTTTTCCAGGGAAAAGACTTGTGTATAAGTTAAAATAAATGACCAAAAACAAAAATACTCCTCCACACCTTCGGCTATGTTCACAAGTAGCATTTTTTATGCATTTTTGCACTTTTGTATTGCTTTCAACTATGACAAATGCATTCACCGTGAAATGTCATTTTAACATTTTACAACCTTATCTGGCCATGTGCTGTGTGACACATGCATAAAGTGCTGAAAAGACAAGGGAACAGCATGGGGAAGAACCCTGGAAGCAACTCTGACTCCCAGGTCACTGTCTAAAAGTGTGCCCATCATAAGTGATCCTTACCGCATCAGAAGATGCAGACTTGCAACTATCCCCATGCCACCCCTATTTCTCCTTGGAACATCCCCCCACACACTTTTCTTAGCCCGGCCTGCTTTAGGTAGCATTGGACGAGCCCAACAGAGAACCAAACTCCTCCAGTGGGCCGTGACTTCTCCATCGGTGGAGTTGAGAGTGCCAAGGTGAGGAGCATGATGATGATGACAGAAGTTAGCATCTGCTATGTTTTCTTTTAATGCAAGTGTAAGTGTGCAGCCTGCCACCCACCCACCCACCCCCAGACTGCAATTCCATACTGCTAGCTTGCACTTGAAATGGGGCATTTTAGTTTGGAGGAGGCCGAAGCTGGCCACTACCTCATGGCTGCTTCAGCAGCGAGGTATCCATACTCAGTCCCCAGCCGCCCATATTTGTCCTGGTGTGCCTTATACATAAGATTAACCGCGTATACCAAAACATTACCTGTGCCCTCCCCAGTGCATTTAGTGGGAAGGAGAGCATATTCTGCTGTAGTGTGTGCATGCCAAACCCCTGTTCATGGTACATGCCTCCCACCTTGCACCTGTCATTGCAGACTTGCAACTATCCCCATTCAAGTCCTTGTCCCAGGACAGTGTTCAATTTTACCTCTCCCATTCCTTGCAATGCAAGCACAAGTATGTAGCCTGCCACCCACCCACCCCCAGTCTGCAATACCATACTGCTTGCTTGCTTGCACTTTAAATTGGGCCTTTTAGGCATGTGGAGGCGGAATCTGGCCACCACGCCATGGCTGTGTTCGCGGTCTGGTATCCATACTCAGTCCCCAGCCGCCTGGTGGCCGGGTGTCCCCGCTTGCTCCCCAGCCTCCAGGGGGTGGCCGGGTGTCCATACTCGGTCCCCAGCCACCCCTATTTGTCCTGGTAACCTTTCCCACACTTTTCTTAGCCTGGCCTGCTTTAGGGCAGCATTGGCCGAGTCCACTGGACTATCAGACTCCTCCGATGGACCCTGGCTTCTCCATCAGGGGAGTTGAGAGTGCCAAGGTGAGGAGCATGATGAGGATGATAGAAGTTAGCATCTGCTTTGTTTTGTTGTAATGCAAGCGCATGTATGTAGTAGCGGCTAGGCCTGAGGATTTCTGGATGTTTTCCTGCTACTATCCAAGTTCTATGACTCCCGTTAACACAAAGCTTCAGGTGATAAATGATGGATGAGGTAGTGCCAAAGGAGAAAGAGCAGGAGGAACAGGGATCATTCACATCAATATCAGTCCAGTCAACCAGATATGTCTTGTAGGATATGTTTCTGTAACAAAAGGAGCGGTTCGGCTACACAGTTATAGGGCATACAGTGAGTGCAATGCCTACCAAAAATTTCGAGCCACTCCAATGCCCCTTGGAAATGACATGGAGGTCAGAGGGCGTTAACTAAACCTTTTTTTCCATTTATAGCAACTGGGTCTCCCGTGCACTGTTGGCCTAAGCAGTGAATGAAAGGCTTTCCAAAAATTATGAGGAACTGCAATGCCCCTTACAAGAGCCATGTGTGGCACCCCAGGGGTCTGGTCACCACAGTAATAGAGATATTACGTCGGAGAGCAAGTGGGAGGTTTCCTGGTCAGGATCCCTTAAACATGCAACATCCTCCTGCCCCAATCTTGGGAGGGGAGAATTCTGCCCTTATAAACTGGATCAGGGGTGGGGTTGAGTGAGTCAGAGAACAGTCAGAGTCAGAGTGAGAGCAAGGGAAAGTAACAGCAAGGAGCTCTGTAGGAGCTAGGAGCTAAAGACCAGGGGCTGGAAGCTGAGCAGAGCTCGCCCTGGCAGAAGACAATAGGAACCGGACACAGGAGTCCGAAGCTGTGAGGACTTATATATCCAGCAGCAGAAACCAGCCGGCAGGGGATTTCAGGTCCTCTGGCCATAGAAGCCCGGAGGCTCAGTCACAAGCAAGGGACCAGCACCACTGTTGTGGAGCGGAGGCTAACAGAAGGCCCCAAGTCACCAACCATACGGGTGAGCACTACACGGTATACTCAGGGACGTGGGCTACTTCTACCCGCTTACAGCAAGGTAGCCAGGAAGAGTGCAGACAGACGGGGAGGCCTACAACTCCACCTGGCCAGGGGAACTCCTGCTTGCTCACAGACTGACCAGGTCTCTTATGCTAGCCAGAACTCTCAGGAGGGTTTACCTTATAATCATCAGTAAAGACCCTGAACTGCACTGCAAAGACTCTGAGTCATTCCTGCTGCGCTCGTGCACCATCACCCCCATCATCCACACTCACTGCCCTGAGGCTATACTCCTCCCGAGGGGAGTTATCCCATTCTATGCTGCGCA
Organism: Phyllobates terribilis; assembly: GCF_046119375.1. Classification (NCBI taxonomy): domain Eukaryota; kingdom Metazoa; phylum Chordata; class Amphibia; order Anura; family Dendrobatidae; genus Phyllobates; species Phyllobates terribilis. The sequence continues at coordinate 3,808,538 of NW_027362771.1, read as the reverse complement.
CACAACACCAGCCTCAGCTGTTTGCTTGGCAGCGGTGGTACTCCCTGACCGCAATCCACGGGTGGCGCAGTCGGATAATTAACCTCAAAACCTAAGAAAGACTGCCACTGGTTTGACCAGCCTGAGCCACGGGACCGGGTCACAGCCACGGAGACTACAGACCCCAGAGACCCGGCACCGGGTATCCCACACACGTGTACACACGGCGCAGGGGGCACGTCACATGCAGTACAGCATATTACAAAGATAAGTCCCATTATTGGGGAGTGGGTGTCCCATGGTATTTGCTTATGCTTTCCAAGCAAAAGCTGCCAAAAATTAGGAAGGAGCAACTTGCAATGCCCCTTACAAGAGCCATGCAGTACAGCATATTACAAACATAAGTCCCATTATTGGGTAGTGGGTGTCCCATAGTATTTGCTTATGCTTTCCCAGCAAAAGCTGCCAAAAATTAGGACGGAGCAACTTGCAATGCCCCTTACAAGAGCCATGCAGTACAGCATATTAAAAACATAAGTCCCATTATTGGGGAGTGGGTGTCCCATAGTATTTGCTTATGCCTTGCAAGCAAAAGCTGCCAAAAATTAGGACAGAGCAACTTGCAATGCCCCTTACAAGAGCCATGCAGTACAGCTTATTACAAACATAAGTCCCATTATTGGGGAGTGGGTGTCCCATAGTATTTGCTTATGCTTTCCCAGCAAAAGCTGCCAAAAATTAGGACGGAGTAACTTGCAATGCCCCTTACAAGAGCCATGCAGTACAGCATATTACAAACATAAGTCACATTATTGGGGAGTGGGTGTCCCATGGTATTTGCTTATGCTTTCCCAGCAAAAGCTGCCCAAAATTAGGACGGAGCAACTCGCAATGCCCCTTACAAGAGCCATGCAGTACAGCATATTACAAACATAAGTCCCATTATTGGGGAGTGGGTGTCCCATAGTATTTGCTTATGCTTTCCCAGCAAAAGCTGCCAAAAATTAGGATGGAGCAACTTGCAATGCCCCTTACAAGAGCCATGCAGTGCAGCATATTACAAACATAAGTCACATTATTGGGGAGTGGGTGTCCCATGTTATTTGCTTATGCTTTCCAAGCAAAAGCTGCCAAAAATAAGGACGGAGGAACTTGCAATGCTGGCACCCTGGTGGTATAGTGGTGGTGGAGGCTGAGGATAAGGAGAAGAAGATTAAACCGCCGAAACGAGGAAGCGTATACCCATGTGTGGGTGTGAAGCGGTGCATGTGAATACACCTCCCGAAATAACACAGTGGATTTGACTTTATGTTAATCTGCTGTCATTTGGTGGTGACGAGAAGTCTGGCCCAATCCAGCCCTTGTTCATTTTGATAAGGGTCAGCTTGTCAGCATTGTCAGTTGACAGGCGAGTGCACTTATCAGTTATAATTCCCCCAGCGGCACTAAAAACACGCTCCGATAACACGCTAGCGGCAGGGCAGGCCAGGACCTCCAAGGCATACAGAGCGAGTTCATTCCAAGTGTCCAGCTTGGATACCCAATAATTAAAAGGCACAGAGGAATCACGGAGGACGCTGGTTCGATCGGCAAGCTACTCCCTCACCATCTTTTGAAACTTTCCACTCCTTGTGAGAGTACCCCGCGCCTCAGGGCCTGTAAGCTGGGCGGGTGTCAGAAAATTGTCCCAGAACATTGACAGTGTTCCCCTGCCTCTGCTGGATTGGGGTTGCATCTCTCTCGCCTGTACGCCTTGGTTGGGCAACGAACTGTGACCTCTGCCGCTAGCGTGTTCAGATGGGAATTTTTTTAAGAGTTCTGCAGCAAGGGCCTTCTGGTATTGCCTCAATTTTGCAGACCTCTCCACCTCAGGAATAAGAGAGTGAAAGTTCTCCTTGTAGCGGGGGTCTACAAGTGTCACCAACCAGTAATGACTGTCACCCAACATTTTGGCAACGCGAGGGCCACAGTTAAGGCAGCGTAACATAAAGTCAGCCATGCGTGCCAGACTGGTAACGAGCAAGATTTCTGTGTCCTCACCAAGATGACGACTGACCATGCTCTCCTCCTCCTCCTCTTCCTCCTCTCCCCTGTCCTCAGGCCACCCACGCTGAACCGACGGTATGACACTTGTACAGGTACTACCGTCTACAATGCATGATAGCAGCTCCTGTTCTTCCTCCTCCTCCTCCTCCTCCTCCTCTCCCTCTTTGTCCCCCAATGCACGTTGGGATGAGATGAGTCTGGGCTGTGTGCAATCGCCCGCTACGGCTTCTTGATCCATCTCATCATACTCTGGCTGCAATGCCTCCTCTTTAATTCTCTGCAGAGAGCGTTGCAAAAGACAGACAAGTGGGATGCTGACACTAATGATGGCATCATCGTCACTCACCATCTTGGTGGCCTCCTCAAAGTTTGTCAGGATGGTACATATGTCAGACATCCAGGTCCACTCCTGAAGTCTTATGTGTGGAGTCTGACCTGAATATCGACGGCCTTGTTGCAGCTGGTACTCCACAACTGCTCTCTTCTGCTCACAAATCCTTTGCAACATGTGGAGGGTAAAGTTCCAACGTGTGGGGACATCACACACCAGTCGGTGTGCCAGAAGCTGCAAACGCTGCTGCAACACAGCAAGGGCAGCGGAAGCTGTAGCCGACTTGCGAAAATGAGCTGACAGGCGGCGTACTTTCACGAGCAGATCTGGCAACTCGGGGTACGATTTAAGAAACCGCTGAACCACGAGGTTAAGCACATGAGCCAGGCATGGTACGTGTGTGATCTCACCTCACCTCAGAGCCGCCACCAGGTTACGGCCATTGTCACACACGACCATGCCGGGATGTAGGTTTAGCGGTCTCAGCCACAGATCTGCCTGCTCTTTCACAGCTGTCAACAACTCACAAGCAGTGTGAGGTTTATCACCTAAGCTTATGAGTTTCAGCACAGCCTGTTGCTGCGTGGAGGAGGCAGTACTGCAATGCTTCCAGCTTGTAACTGATGTGGTGATATCTGAGATGGAGGCTGAACATGAGGAGGAGGAGGAGGAGGATGATGCACAGGAGCTGTACACTGTGGGGGCAACTCTGACTGACATAGGGCCCGCAATCCTTGGTGTGGGGAGGATGTGTTCCGTCCCAAGGTCCGACTGGGTCCCGGCTTCCACTATGTTTACCCAGTGTGCCGTCAGAGAGATGAACCCTCCCTGGCCTCAAGCACTTGTCCACGTGTCCGTTGTCAGGTGGACTCTCCCAGTAACTGCATTGTTGAGGGCACGGCAGATGCTTTGGGACACTTGCTTGTGTAGTGCTGTGATGGCACACCGGGCAAAATAGTGTCGGCTGGGGACCGAGTACCGAGGGACGGCCACCGCCATAAGATTGCGGAAGGATTCTGTCTCCACCAGCCTAAAAGGCAGCATTTCCAGTGCAAGCAGTCGTGAAATGTGCGAATTTAGGACTGTGGCCTGTGGGGCGTTAGCTGCGAATTTCCGCTTTCGTTCAAAGGTCTGGGATATGAACAATTGAACGCTGCAGTGGGACGTGGAAGTGGACGTTGATGCTGTTTCTTGAGAAACTGCCATAACAAGTGAAGACTGAGAGGAGGGGGCATCTTTACATGCAGTATGGACAGGGGGTTGCCTTGCACACACAACAGGGGGTTCTATTGCACGCACAACAGTAGAAGAAGCAGTGGTGACACCCGCTGACAATGGTCGTGGACCCTGGGTTTCGCCCCACAAAGTCGGGTGTTTTGCTGCCATGTGCCTGATCATGCTGGTGGTGGTCAGGCTGGTAGTTTTGTCACCCCTGCTGATGCTGGCATGGCAGGTGGAACATATGGCCTTTTTGGGGTTATCAGCAGAGTCTTTAAAAAAATTCCAGACTCTGGAAGACCTACCGCTTGTACTGGCAACGTCCCTCAGTGTTGGTGTTACGGGGAACGGTTGCCTGCCTTCTGTGTGCGGCCACCACACTGCTTCTTCCTGCCTGTTGGGGTACTCTGACTCCCTCCCCCTGTGTGCTGCTGGCCTCACTCTGCATGTCCTCCTTCCACGTTGGGTCAGTTACTAGATCATCCACCACCTCCTCCTCTTCCACTTGCGCACCACGATCCTCCTCCTCACTTCCTGGCAATTGTGTCTCGTCATCGTCCACCTCTTATGACAGATTGCCAACGTCGACTTCCTGTGGCTGTGGCTGTTCAAATATTTGGGCATTGCAACATGGGATTTCCTCTTCCACCACTTCAAGCGTATCAGGCGAGGGGCCCAAATATGGAAATTGACCAGTGAACAGCTCTTCAGAGTGTCCAAGTGTGGGATCACTTGCTGTCTGACGACACTCGGCATGGTGGGAGGAAGCAGCATCAGGGTGAGGAGGAGTATGCGGTCGAGACTCACGGCTACTAAGAGTTGACCGTGTGGAAGACAGACCGGAGGTGGGGGTGCCCAGGTAACTGGAAGAATTATCTTCTATCCAATTAATAACCTGTTCACACTAATCAGTTCTCAATACTGGTGTTGTTCTGTGCTTCCCTAGTAATTCGGTCAAGAAGTGGGAGCGAGAAGATGTGGCTGTTGGTTGTGGCACATTTTCACCTTGGCCGCGGCCCCGTCCTCTGCACGAACCATCACCAGAACGTCCACTTCCACGTCCCTTGCCACGCGCCTTGCCCATTGTAAATGAAGTAAAATAGCTTACATTTGCACTATCAATGGAAAAAGGGTAATAAAGAGTAGATTAGAACCGTGGAAGAGGAAAACCACAGTTATTGTTTACTGGGGTATACCACACTTTTTAAAATAGCGATATTTGCGGCTGAACAGTGAGCGACACACTCAAACTGCTTTTTTTTAAGATACCAAAGGCCCAAAACTGGATAGCACAGCGATTTGACCCGTGGAACTGTGAAACCACACTGGGATGTCGGGCCTACACAAGACTATTTTCAACAGATATATTTTTGTGTCACAACAGTCAGGAGACACTACTGTTTTTCTTTACGGAAAAAACTACCAAACGCTGAATAATAGAGATTTTTTACCGTGGGATGGCAAAACCACAGTTATTGTTTACTGGGGTACACCACACTTTTTTAAATAGAGATATTTGCGGCTGAACAGTGAGCGACACACTCAAACTGCTTTTTTTTTAGATACCAAAGGCCCAAAACTGGATAGTACAGCGATTTGACCAGTGGAACTGCGAAACCACACTGGGATGTCGGGCCTACACAAGACTATTTTCAACAGATATATTTTTGTGTCACAACAGTCAGGAGACACTACTGTTTTTCTTTACGGAAAAAACTACCAAACGCTGAATAATAGAGATTTTTTACCGTGGGATGGCAAAACCAGTTATTGTTTACTGGGGTATACCACACTTTTTTAAATAGAGATATTTGCGGCTGAACAGTGAGCGACACACTCAAACTGCTTTTTTTTAGATACCAAAAGCCCAAAACTGGATAGTACAGCGATTTGACCCGTGGAACTGCGAAACCACACTGGGATGTCGGGCCTACACAAGACTATTTTCAACAGATATATTTTTGTGTCACAACAGTCAGGAGACACTACTGTTTTTCTTTACGGAAAAATATACCAAAAGCTGAATAATAGAGATTTTTTACCGTGGGATGGCAAAACCACAGTTATTGTTTACTGGGGTATACCACACTTTTTTAAATAGAGATATTTGCGGCTGAACAGTGAGCGACACACTCAAACTGCTTTTTTTTAGATTCCAAATGCCCAAAACTGGATAGTACAGCGATTTAACCCGTGGAACTGCGAAACCAGACTGGGATGTCGGGCCTACACAAGACTATTTTCAACAGATATATTTTTGTGTCACAACAGTCATGAGACACTACTGTTTTTCTTTACGGAAAAAACTACCAAAAGCTGAATAATAGAGATTTTTTACCGTGGGATGGCAAAACCACAGTTATTGTTTACTGGGGTATACCACACTTTTTTAAATAGAGATATTTGCGGCTGAACAGTGAGCGACACACTCAAACTGCTTTTTTTTTAGATACCAAAGGCCCAAAACTGGATAGTACAGCGATTTGACCAGTGGAACTGTGAAACCACACTGGGATGTCGGGCCTACACAAGACTATTTTCAACAGATATATTTTTGTGTCACAACAGTCAGGAGACACTACGGTTTTTCTTTACGGAAAAATCTACCAAACGCTGAATAATAGAGATTTTTTACCATGGGATGTCAAAACCACAGTTATTGTTTACTGGGGTATACCACACTTTTTAAAATAGCGATATTTGCGGCTGAACAGTGAGCGACACACTCAAACTGCTTTTTTTTAAGATACCAAAGGCCCAAAACTGGATAGTACAGCGATTTGACCCGTGGAACTGTGAAACCACACTGGGATGTCGGGCCTACACAAGACTATTTTCAACAGATATATTTTTGTGTCACAACAGTCAGGAGACACTACTGTTTTTCTTTACGGAAAAAACTACCAAACGCTGAATAATAGAGATTTTTTACCGTGGGATGGCAAAACCACAGTTATTGTTTACTGGGGTACACCACACTTTTTTAAATAGAGATATTTGCGGCTGAACAGTGAGCGACACACTCAAACTGCTTTTTTTTTAGATACCAAAGGCCCAAAACTGGATAGTACAGCGATTTGACCAGTGGAACTGCGAAACCACACTGGGATGTCGGGCCTACACAAGACTATTTTCAACAGATATATTTTTGTGTCACAACAGTCAGGAGACACTACTGTTTTTCTTTACGGAAAAAACTACCAAACGCTGAATAATAGAGATTTTTTACCGTGGGATGGCAAAACCAGTTATTGTTTACTGGGGTATACCACACTTTTTTAAATAGAGATATTTGCGGCTGAACAGTGAGCGACACACTCAAACTGCTTTTTTTTAGATACCAAAAGCCCAAAACTGGATAGTACAGCGATTTGACCCGTGGAACTGCGAAACCACACTGGGATGTCGGGCCTACACAAGACTATTTTCAACAGATATATTTTTGTGTCACAACAGTCAGGAGACACTACTGTTTTTCTTTACGGAAAAAAATACCAAAAGCTGAATAATAGAGATTTTTTACCGTGGGATGGCAAAACCACAGTTATTGTTTACTGGGGTATACCACACTTTTTTAAATAGAGATATTTGCGGCTGAACAGTGAGCGACACACTCAAACTGCTTTTTTTTAGATTCCAAATGCCCAAAACTGGATAGTACAGCGATTTAACCCGTGGAACTGCGAAACCAGACTGGGATGTCGGGCCTACACAAGACTATTTTCAACAGATATATTTTTGTGTCACAACAGTCATGAGACACTACTGTTTTTCTTTACGGAAAAAACTACCAAAAGCTGAATAATAGAGATTTTTTACCGTGGGATGGCAAAACCACAGTTATTGTTTACTGGGGTATACCACACTTTTTTAAATAGAGATATTTGCGGCTGAACAGTGAGCGACACACTCAAACTGCTTTTTTTTTAGATACCAAAGGCCCAAAACTGGATAGTACAGCGATTTGACCAGTGGAACTGTGAAACCACACTGGGATGTCGGGCCTACACAAAACTATTTTCAACAGATATATTTTTGTGTCACAACAATCAGGAGACACTACTGTTTTTCTTTACGGAAAAATCTACCAAACGCTGAATAATAGAGATTTTTTACCATGGGATGTCAAAACCACAGTTATTGTTTACTGGGGTATACCACACTTTTTTAAATAGAGATATTTGCGGCTGAACAGTGAGCGACACACTTAAACTGCTTTTTTTTTAGATACCAAAGGCCCAAAACTGGATAGTACAGCGATTTGACCCGTGGAACTGCGAAACCCCACTGGGATGTCGGGCCTACACAAGACTATTTTCAACAGATATATTTTTGTGTCACAACAGTCAGGAGACACTACTGTTTTTCTTTATGGAAAAATCTACCAAACGCTGAATAATAGAGATTTTATACCGTGGGATGGCAAAACCACAGTTATTGTTTACTGGGGTATACCACACTTTTTTAAATAGAGATATTTGCGGCTGAACAGTGAGCGACACACTCAAACTGCTTTTTTTTTAGATACCAAAGGCCCAAAACTGGATAGTACAGCGATTTGACCAGTGGAACTGCGAAACCACACTGGGATGTCGGCCTACACAAGACTATTTTCAACAGATATATTTTTGTGTCACAACAGTCAGGAGACACTACTGTTTTTCTTTACGGAAAAAAATACCAAACGCTGAATAATAGAGATTTTTTACCGTGGGATGGCAAAACCAGTTATTGTTTACTGGGGTATACCACACTTTTTTAAATAGAGATATTTGCGGCTGAACAGTGAGCGACACACTCAAACTGCTTTTTTTTAGATTCCAAAGGCCCAAAACTGGATAGTACAGCGATTTGACCCGTGGAACTGCGAAACCACACTGGGATGTCGGGCCTACACAAGACTATTTTCAACAGATATATTTTTGTGTCACAACAGTCAGGAGACACTAATGTTTTTCTTTATGGAAAAAACTACCAAAAGCTGAATAATAGAGATTTTTTACCGTGGGATGGCAAAACCACAGTTATTGTTTACTGGGGTATACCACACTTTTTTAAATAGAGATATTTGCGGCTGAACAGTGAGCGACACACTCAAACTGCTTTTTTTTAGATACCAAAGGCCCAAAACTGGATAGTACAGCGATTTGACCCGTGGAACTGCGAAACCACACTGGGATGTCAGGCCTACACAAGACTATTTTCAACAGATATATTTTTGTGTCACAACAGTCAGGAGACACTACTGTTTTTCTTTACGGAAAAAACTACCAAAAGCTGAATAATAGAGATTTTTTACCGTGGGATGGCAAAACCACAGTTATTGTTTACTGGGGTATACCACACTTTTTTAAATAGAGATATTTGCGGCTGAACAGTGAGCGACACACTCAAACTGCTTTTTTTTTAGATACCAAAGGCCCAAAACTGGATAGTACAGCGATTTGACCAGTGGAACTGCGAAACCACACTGGGATGTCGGGCCTACACAAGACTATTTTCAACAGATATATTTTTGTGTCACAACAGTCAGGAGACACTACTGTTTTTCTTTACGGAAAAATCTACCAAACGCTGAATAATAGAGATTTTTTACCGTGGGATGGCAAAACCACAGTTATTGTTTACTGGGGTATACCACACTTTTTTAAATAGATATATTTGCGGCTGAACAGTGAGCGACACACTCAAATTGTTTTTTTTTTTTAGATACAAATGGCCCAAAATGGATAATACAGAGGTTTGAACCGTGGAAGTCCAAAACAACACTTCTGTTTCTCTAGCCTACACCAGACTATTTTCAACAGTTATATTTGTGTCTGAAAAATCAGAGACACGCTTTTTTTTTGGGGGGGTGGGGACACACCAAAAGGTTAATAAGACGGGTATTTGTACAGTGTGAAGGAGGAAAAAAAAAGGAGGATTTAGATGAAAAAAAAAGGATTTTTCCTGGCCCCCGACACCTGGTGCTAAGTCCAGCAATTTCAGCAACAGGAGCACACAGGACTGTAATGCAGCGTTTGCTCTTATAACCACTGTGTCTCCTATACAGCCTGCCTGCCTGGTATCTGGGATGGATATTAGTCCTGAAAAGGACTGTTTGTTTGTTCTGGCAGCCTTTACAGACCCTACACTAACTATTTCGCAGTTTATATCTCTCCCTAAATCAGCAACGCTGTCCCTACACTGTCTAATCCGGAGCAACTGTATCCAAGATGGCGGTGCCCCGCTTTAAATACTCGAGGTGACGCTGTGCGGCCAGCCAATCACTGTAATGCCCACAACCAACATGGCTGCAGCATTACATTGACTGGCTGGCAATCCCTGCATGTTCATTGGCTCTGTAAAGAGAACCAAACATGCAGGGCGGAGACCCGAGCTCCCGCCCGAGTAACCCGGAAATGCTCGGTGCTCGCCGAACATCCCAAGGAGCGTGATGCTCGGGCGAGTACCGAGCAGTGTCGAGCACGTTCGCTCAACACTAATTTTAGCAATTGAAAAACATCCTGTTACTCATATACCAGAAATGGTTGAAGGTATTGGCTGAACGAAAACAGATAGCAGCTCACCCTCTTTGAATCTTCTTTAGCATGCTAAAAGGAGCAGGTAAAAGCAAAAAAATTCAGAATTCCACCTTTCCAAGCAGAGAAATGACTGTTTGTGCATTGACATTATTCATTGATTTTAGCCATTGAAAACCGTCCTGTTACTTATATACCAGAAATGGTTGAAGGTATTGGCTGAACGCAAACAGATAGCAGCTCACCCTCTTTGAATATTCTTTAGCATGCTAAAAGGAGCAGGAGAAAGCAAAAAATTTCAGAATTCCACCTTTCAAAGCAGAGAAATGACTGAGCAATGACATTATTCATTGATTTTAGCAATTGAAAACCGTCCTGTTACCTATATACCAGAAATGGCTGAAGGTATTGGCTGAACACAAAGAGATAGCAGGTCACCCTCTTTGAATCTTCTTTAGCATGCTAAAAGGAGCAGGAAATAGCAAAACATTTCAGAATTCCACCTTTCCAAGCAGAGAAATGACTTTGTGTGTAATGACATTATTCATTCATTTTAGCCATTGAATACCATCCTGTTACTGAAATACCAGAAATGGTTGAAGGTATTGGCTGAATGCAAACAGATAGCAGCTCACCCTCTCTGAATCTTCTTTAGCATACTAAAAGGAGCAGGAAAAAGCAAAAAAATTCAAAATGTCACCTTTCCAAGCAGAGAATTGACTGCTTGTGCAATGACAATATTCATTCATTTTAGCCATTGAAAACCGTCCTGTTACTCATATACCAGAAATGGATGAAGGTATTGGCTGAATGCAAACAGATAGCAGCTCAAACTCTTTGAATCTTCTTTAGCATGCTAAAAGGAGCAGCAAAAAAACAAAAAAATTCAGAATTCCACCTTTATAAGCAGAGAAATGACTGTTTGTGCAATGACATTATTCATTGATTTTAGCCATTGAAAACCATCCTGTTACTCATATACCAGAAATAGTTGAAGGTATTGGCTGTACGCAAACAGATAGCAGCTCACCCACTTTGAATCTACTTTAGCATGCTAAAAGGAGCAGGAAAAAGCAATGCATTTCAGAAATCCACCTTTCAAAGCAGAGAAATTACTTTTTGAGGAATGACATTATTCACTGATTTTAGCCATTGAAAAACATCCTGTTAATCATATACCAGAAATGGTTGAAGGTATTGGCTGAACGCAAACAGATAGCTGCTCACTCTCTTTGAATCTTCTTTAGCATGCTAAAAGGAGCAGGAAAAAGCAAAAAAATTCAGAATTCCACCTTTCCAAGCAGAGAAATGACTGAGCAATGACATTATTCATTGATTTTAGCAATTGAAAACCGTCCTGTTACCTATATACCAGAAATGGCTGAAGGTATTGGCTGAAAATAAACAGATAGCAGCTCACCCTCTTTGAATCTTCTTTAGCATGCTAAAGAGAGCAGGAAATAGCAAAACATTTCAGAATTCCACCTTTCCAAGCAGAGAAATGACTGTGTGTGTAATGACATTATTCATTGATTTTAGCCATTGAATACCGTCCTGTTACTGAAATACCAGAAATGGTTGAAGGTATTGGCTGAATGCAAACAGATAGCAGCTCATCCTCTTTGAATCTTCTTTAGCATACTAAAAGGAGCAGGAAAAAGCAAAAAAATTCAAAATTTTACCTTTCCAAGCTGAGAAATGACTGTTTGTGCAATGACATTATTCATTGATTTCAGCCATTGAAAAACATCCTGTTACTCATATACCAGAAAAGGTTGAAGGTATTGGCTGAACGCAAACAGATAGCATCTCACCCTCTATGAATCTTTTTTAGCATGCTTAAAAGAGCAGGTAAAAGCAAAAAATTTCAGAATTCCACCTTTCCAAGCAGAGAAATGATTGTTTGTGCATTTACATTATTCATTGATTTTAGCCATTGAAAACCGTCCTCTTACTGTTATACCAGAAATGGTTGAAGGTATTGACTGAACGCAAATAGATTGCAGCTCGCCCTCTTTGAATCTATTTTAGCATGCTAAAAGGAGCAGGAGAAAGCAAAATATTTCAGAATTCCACCTTTCCAAGCAGGGAAATGACTGTTTGTGCAATGACATTATTCATTGATTTTAGCCATTGAAAAATGGGCTATTACTCATATACCAGAAATGGTTGAAGGTATTGGCTGAACGCAAACAGATACCAGCTAACCCTCTTTGAATCCTCTTTAGCATGCTAAAAGTAGCAGGAGAAAGCAAAAAATTTCAGAATCCCACCTTTCAAAGCAGAGAAATGACTGAGCAATGACATTATTCCCTGATTTTAGCCATTGAAAAATGTCCTGTTACTCATATACCAGAAATGATTGAAGGTTTTGGCAGAACACAAAGAAATAGCAGCCCACCCTCTTTGAATCGTCTTTTGCATGCTAAAAGGAGCAGAAAAAGGCAAAAAATTTAAGAATTCCACTTTTCAAAGCAGAGTAATGACTGTTTGTGCAATGACATTATTCATTGATTTTAGCCATTGAAAACCATCCTGTTACTCATATACCAGAAATGGTTGAAGGTATTGGCTGTACGCAAACAGATAGCAGCTCACCCACTTTGAATCTACTTTAGCATGCTAAAAGGAGCAGGAAAAAGCAATACATTTCAGAAATCCACCTTTCAAAGCAGAGATTTTACTTTTTGAGGAATGACATTATTCACTGATTTTAGCCATTGAAAAACATCCTGTTAATCATATACCAGAAATGGTTGAAGGTATCGGCTGAACGCAAACAGATAGCTGCTCACTCTCTTTGAATCTTCTTTAGCATGCTAAAAGGAGCAGGAAAAAGCAAAAAAATTCAGAATTCCACCTTTCCAAGCAGAGAAATGACTGAGCAATGACATTATTCATTGATTTTAGCAATTGAAAACCGTCCTGTTACCTATATACCAGAAATGGCTGAAGGTATTGGCTGAAAACAAACAGATAGCAGCTCACCCTCTTTGAATCTTCTTTAGCATGCTAAAGGGAGCAGGAAATAGCAAAACATTTCAGAATTCCACCTTTCCAAGCAGAGAAATGACTGTGTGTGTAATGACATTATTCATTGATTTTAGCCATTGAATACCGTCCTGTTACTGAAATACCAGAAATGGTTGAAGGTATTGGCTGAATGCAAACAGATAGCAGCTCATCCTCTTTGAATCTTCTTTAGCATACTAAAAGGAGCAGGAAAAAGCAAAAAAATTCAAAATTTTACCTTTCCAAGCTGAGAAATGACTGTTTGTGCAATGACATTATTCATTGATTTCAGCCATTGAAAAACATCCTGTTACTCATATACCAGAAAAGGTTGAAGGTATTGGCTGAACGCAAACAGATAGCATCTCACCCTCTATGAATCTTTTTTAGCATGCTTAAAAGAGCAGGTAAAAGCAAAAAATTTCAGAATTCCACCTTTCCAAGCAGAGAAATGATTGTTTGTGCATTTACATTATTCATTGATTTTAGCCATTGAAAACCGTCCTCTTACTGTTATACCAGAAATGGTTGAAGGTATTGACTGAACGCAAATAGATTGCAGCTCGCCCTCTTTGAATCTATTTTAGCATGCTAAAAGGAGCAGGAGAAAGCAAAATATTTCAGAATTCCACCTTTCCAAGCAGGGAAATGACTGTTTGTGCAATGACATTATTCATTGATTTTAGCCATTGAAAAATGGGCTATTACTCATATACCAGAAATGGTTGAAGGTATTGGCTGAACGCAAACAGATACCAGCTAACCCTCTTTGAATCCTCTTTAGCATGCTAAAAGTAGCAGGAGAAAGCAAAAAAATTCAGAATCCCACCTTTCAAAGCAGAGAAATGACTGAGCAATGACATTATTCCCTGATTTTAGCCATTGAAAAATGTCCTGTTACTCATATACCAGAAATGATTGAAGGTTTTGGCAGAACACAAAGAAATAGCAGCCCACCCTCTTTGAATCGTCTTTTGCATGCTAAAAGGAGCAGAAAAAAGCAAAAAATTTAAGAATTCCACTTTTCAAAGCAGAGTAATGACTGTTTGTGCAATGACATTATTCATTGATTTTAGTCATTGAAAAGAGTCCTGTTACTCATGTACCAGAAGTGATTGAAGGTACTGGCTGAACGCAAACATATAGCAGCTCACCCACTTTGAATCTTCTTTAGCATGCTAAAAGGAGCAGGAAATAACAAAAAAAATCAGAATTTCACCTCTCCCAGCAGAGAAATGACTGAGCAATGACATTATTCACTAATTTTAGCCATTGAAAAATATCCAGTTACTCATATACCAGAAATGGTTGAAGGTATTGGCTGAACGCAAACAGATAGCAGCTCACCCTCTTTGAACCTTCTTTAGCATGCCAAAAGGAGCAGGAAAAAGCACAAAAATTCAGAATTCCACCTTTCAAAGCAGAGAAATGACTGTTTGTGCAATGACATTATTCATTGATTTTAGCCTTTGAAAACAGTCCTGTTACTCATTTACCAGAATTGGTTGAAGGTACTGGCAGAACGCAAACAGATAGCAGCTCACCCTCTTTGATTCTTCTTTAGCATGCTAAAAGGAGAAGGAAAAAGCTAAAAATTTCAGAACTCCACCTTTCCCAGCAGAGAAATGACTGAGCAATGACATTATTCATTGATTTTAACCATTGAAAATCGTCCTGTTACTCATACAACAGAAATGGTTGAAGGTATTGGCTGAACGCAAATAGATAGCAGCTCACCCTCTTTGAATATTCTTTAGTATGCTAAAAGGAGCAGGAAAAAGCAAAAAAATTCAGAATTCATCCTTACGAAGGAGAGAAAAAACTCTTTGTGCAATGACATTATTGATTGATTTTAGCCATTGAAAACCGTCCTGTTACTCATATACCAGAAATGGTTGAAGGTATTGGCTGAACTCAAAGAGATAGCAGCTAACCCTCTTTGAATCTTCTCTAGCATGCTAAAATGTGCAGGAAAAAGCAAAAAATTTCAGAATTCGACCTTTCCAAGCAGACAAATGACTGCTTGTGCAATGACATTATTCATTGATTTTAGACATTGAAAACCGTCCTGTTACTCATATACCAGAAATGGTTGAAGGTATTGGATGAATGCAAATGGATAGCAGCTCACCCTCTTTGAATCTTCTTTAGCATGCTAAAAGGAGCGGAAAAATGCAAAACATTTCAGAATTCCACCTTTCCAAGCAGAGAATTGTCTGTGCAATGACAATATTCATTCATTTTAGTCATTGAAAACCATCCTGTTACTCATATACCAGAAATGGATGAAGGTATTGGCTTAGCGCAAACAGATAGCAGCTCATACTCTTTGAACCTACTTTAGCATGCTAAAAGAAGTAGGAAAAAACAAAAAAAATCAGAATTCTAACATTATAAGCAGAGAAATGACTGTTTGTGCAATGAAATTATTCAATGATTTTAGCCATTGATAAGCATCCTGTTACTCATATACCAGAAATGGTTGAAGGTATTGGCTGAACGCAAACAGATAGCAGCTCACCTTCTTTGAATCTACTTTAGCATGCTAAAAGGAGCAGGAAAAAGCAAAAAAATTCAGAATTCCACCTTTCAAAGCAGAGAAATGACTTTTTGAGCAATGACATTATTCATTGATTTTAGCCATTGAAAAACATCCTGTTACTCATATACCAGAAATGGTTGAAGGTATTGGCTGAACACAAACAGATAGCAGCTCACCCTCTTTGAATCTTCTTTAGCATGTTAAAAGGAGCAGGAAATAGCAAAACATTTCAGAATTCCACCTTTCCAAGCAGAGAAATGACTGTGTGTGTAATGACGTTATTCATTCATTTTAGCCATTGAATACCGTCCTGTTACTGAAATACCAGAAATGGTTGAAGGTATTGGCTGAATGCAAACAGATAGCAGCTCACCCTCTTTGCATCTTCTTTACCATGCTAAAAAGAGCAGGAAAAGGCAAAAAAATTCAGAATTCCAACTTTCAAATCAGAGAAATGACTGTTTGTGCAATGACATTATTCATTGATTTTAGCCATTGAAAAACTTCCTGTTGCTCACATACCTGAAATGGTTGAAGTTATTGGCTGATCAAAAACAGACAGAAACTCACCCTCTTTGAATCTTCTTTAGCACGCTAAAAGGAGCAGGAGAAAAATATCAGAATTCCACCTTTCCAAGCGGAGAAAGGAATGTTTGTGCAAAGACATTATTCACTGATTTTAGCCATAGAAAAACATCCTGTTACTCATGTCCCAGAAATGTTTGAAGGTATTGGCTGAACACAAAGAGGTAGCAGCCCACCCTCTTTGAATCTTCTTTATCATAATAAAAGGAGCAGGAAAAAGCAAAAAATTTCAGAATTCCACCTTTCAACGCAGAGAAATGACTATTTGTGCAGTAACATTATTCATTGATTTTAGCCATTGAAAACCGTCCTGTTACTCATATACCAGAAATGGTTGAAGGTATGGGCTGAATGCTAATAGATAGCAGCTCACCCTCTTTGAATATTCTTAAGCATGCTAAAAGGAGCAGGAAAAAGCAAAACCTTTCCAAGCAGAGAATTGACTATTTTTGCAATGACAAAATTCATTAATTTTAGCCATTGAAAACCATCCTGTTACTCATATACCAAAAATGAATGAAGGTATTGGCAGAACGCAAGCAAATAGCTGCTTACCCTATTTGAATCTTCTTTAGCATGCTAAAAGGAGCAGGAAAAAGCAAAAAAATTCAGAATTCCACCTTTCAAAGCAGAGAAAAGACTTTTTGAGCAATGATATTATTCATTGATTTTAGCCATTGAAAAACATCCTGTTACTCATATACCAGAAATAGTTGAAGGTATCGGCTGAACTCAAACAGATAGCATCTCACCCTCTTTGAATCTTTTTTAGCATGCTAAAAGGAGCAGGTAAAAGCAAAAAATTTCAGAATTCCACCTTTCCAAGCAGAGAAATGATTGTTTGTGCATTTACATTATTCATTGATTTTAGCCATTGAAAACCGTCCTCTTACTGTTATACCAGAAATGGTTGAAGGTGTTGGCTGAACGCAAAGAGATTGCATCTCACCCTCTTTGAATCTATTTTAGCATGCTAAAAGGAGCAGGAGAAAGCAAAAAATTTCAGAATTCCACCTTTCCAAGCAGGGAAATGACTGTTTGTGCAATGACATTATTCATTGATTTTAGCCATTGAAAAATGTGCTATTACTCATATACCAGAAATGGTTGAAGGTATTGGCTGAATGCAAACAGATAGCAGCTAACCCTCTTTGAATCTTCTTTAGCATGCTAAAAGTAGCAGCAGAAAGCAAAAAATTTCAGAATTCCTCCTTTCAAAGCAGAGAAATGACTGAGCAATGACATTATTCCCTGATTTTAGCCGTTGAAAAATTTCCTGTTACTCAAATACCAGAAATGTTTGAAGGTTTTGGCAGAACACAAAGAAAGAGCAGCCCACCCTCTTTGAATCGTCTTTTGCATGCTAAAAGGAGCAGAAAAAAGCAAAAAATTTAAGAATTCCACTTTTCAAAGCAGAGTAATGACTGTTTGTGCAATGACATTATTCATTGATTTTAGTCATTGAAAAGAGTCCTGTTACTCATGTACCAGAAGTGATTGAAGGTACTGGCTGAACGCAAACATATAGCAGCTCACCCACTTTGAATCTTCTTTAGCATGCTAAAAGGAGCAGGAAATAACAAAAAAAATCAGAATTTCACCTCTCCCAGCAGAGAAATGACTGAGCAATGACATTATTCACTAATTTTAGCCATTGAAAAATATCCAGTTACTCATATACCAGAAATGGTTGAAGGTATTGGCTGAACGCAAACAGATAGCAGCTCACCCTCTTTGAACCTTCTTTAGCATGCCAAAAGGAGCAGGAAAAAGCACAAAAATTCAGAATTCCACCTTTCAAAGCAGAGAAATGACTGTTTGTGCAATGACATTATTCATTGATTTTAGCCTTTGAAAACAGTCCTGTTACTCATTTACCAGAATTGGTTGAAGGTACTGGCAGAACGCAAACAGATAGCAGCTCACCCTCTTTGATTCTTCTTTAGCATGCTAAAAGGAGAAGGAAAAAGCTAAAAATTTCAGAACTCCACCTTTCCCAGCAGAGAAATGACTGAGCAATGACATTATTCATTGATTTTAACCATTGAAAATCGTCCTGTTACTCATACAACAGAAATGGTTGAAGGTATTGGCTGAACGCAAATAGATAGCAGCTCACCCTCTTTGAATATTCTTTAGTATGCTAAAAGGAGCAGGAAAAAGCAAAAAAATTCAGAATTCATCCTTACGAAGGAGAGAAAAAACTCTTTGTGCAATGACATTATTGATTGATTTTAGCCATTGAAAACCGTCCTGTTACTCATATACCAGAAATGGTTGAAGGTATTGGCTGAACTCAAAGAGATAGCAGCTAACCCTCTTTGAATCTTCTCTAGCATGCTAAAATGTGCAGGAAAAAGCAAAAAATTTCAGAATTCGACCTTTCCAAGCAGACAAATGACTGCTTGTGCAATGACATTATTCATTGATTTTAGACATTGAAAACCGTCCTGTTACTCATATACCAGAAATGGTTGAAGGTATTGGATGAATGCAAATGGATAGCAGCTCACCCTCTTTGAATCTTCTTTAGCATGCTAAAAGGAGCGGAAAAATGCAAAACATTTCAGAATTCCACCTTTCCAAGCAGAGAATTGTCTGTGCAATGACAATATTCATTCATTTTAGTCATTGAAAACCATCCTGTTACTCATATACCAGAAATGGATGAAGGTATTGGCTTAGCGCAAACAGATAGCAGCTCATACTCTTTGAACCTACTTTAGCATGCTAAAAGAAGTAGGAAAAAACAAAAAAAATCAGAATTCTAACATTATAAGCAGAGAAATGACTGTTTGTGCAATGAAATTATTCAATGATTTTAGCCATTGATAAGCATCCTGTTACTCATATACCAGAAATGGTTGAAGGTATTGGCTGAACGCAAACAGATAGCAGCTCACCTTCTTTGAATCTACTTTAGCATGCTAAAAGGAGCAGGAAAAAGCAAAAAAATTCAGAATTCCACCTTTCAAAGCAGAGAAATGACTTTTTGAGCAATGACATTATTCATTGATTTTAGCCATTGAAAAACATCCTGTTACTCATATACCAGAAATGGTTGAAGGTATTGGCTGAACACAAACAGATAGCAGCTCACCCTCTTTGAATCTTCTTTAGCATGTTAAAAGGAGCAGGAAATAGCAAAACATTTCAGAATTCCACCTTTCCAAGCAGAGAAATGACTGTGTGTGTAATGACGTTATTCATTCATTTTAGCCATTGAATACCGTCCTGTTACTGAAAAACCAGAAATGGTTGAAGGTATTGGCTGAATGCAAACAGATAGCAGCTCACCCTCTTTGCATCTTCTTTACCATGCTAAAAAGAGCAGGAAAAGGCAAAAAAATTCAGAATTCCAACTTTCAAATCAGAGAAATGACTGTTTGTGCAATGACATTATTCATTGATTTTAGCCATTGAAAAACTTCCTGTTGCTCACATACCTGAAATGGTTGAAGTTATTGGCTGATCAAAAACAGACAGAAACTCACCCTCTTTGAATCTTCTTTAGCACGCTAAAAGGAGCAGGAGAAAAATATCAGAATTCCACCTTTCCAAGCGGAGAAAGGAATGTTTGTGCAAAGACATTATTCACTGATTTTAGCCATAGAAAAACATCCTGTTACTCATGTCCCAGAAATGTTTGAAGGTATTGGCTGAACACAAAGAGGTAGCAGCCCACCCTCTTTGAATCTTCTTTATCATAATAAAAGGAGCAGGAAAAAGCAAAAAATTTCAGAATTCCACCTTTCAACGCAGAGAAATGACTATTTGTGCAGTAACATTATTCATTGATTTTAGCCATTGAAAACCGTCCTGTTACTCATATACCAGAAATGGTTGAAGGTATGGGCTGAATGCTAATAGATAGCAGCTCACCCTCTTTGAATATTCTTAAGCATGCTAAAAGGAGCAGGAAAAAGCAAAACCTTTCCAAGCAGAGAATTGACTATTTTTGCAATGACAAAATTCATTAATTTTAGCCATTGAAAACCATCCTGTTACTCATATACCAAAAATGAATGAAGGTATTGGCAGAACGCAAGCAAATAGCTGCTCACCCTATTTGAATCTTCTTTAGCATGCTAAAAGGAGCAGGAAAAAGCAAAAAAATTCAGAATTCCACCTTTCAAAGCAGAGAAAAGACTTTTTGAGCAATGATATTATTCATTGATTTTAGCCATTGAAAAACATCCTGTTACTCATATACCAGAAATAGTTGAAGGTATCGGCTGAACTCAAACAGATAGCATCTCACCCTCTTTGAATCTTTTTTAGCATGCTAAAAGGAGCAGGTAAAAGCAAAAAATTTCAGAATTCCACCTTTCCAAGCAGAGAAATGATTGTTTGTGCATTTACATTATTCATTGATTTTAGCCATTGAAAACCGTCCTCTTACTGTTATACCAGAAATGGTTGAAGGTGTTGGCTGAACGCAAAGAGATTGCATCTCACCCTCTTTGAATCTATTTTAGCATGCTAAAAGGAGCAGGAGAAAGCAAAAAATTTCAGAATTCCACCTTTCCAAGCAGGGAAATGACTGTTTGTGCAATGACATTATTCATTGATTTTAGCCATTGAAAAATGTGCTATTACTCATATACCAGAAATGGTTGAAGGTATTGGCTGAATGCAAACAGATAGCAGCTAACCCTCTTTGAATCTTCTTTAGCATGCTAAAAGTAGCAGCAGAAAGCAAAAAATTTCAGAATTCCTCCTTTCAAAGCAGAGAAATGACTGAGCAATGACATTATTCCCTGATTTTAGCCGTTGAAAAATTTCCTGTTACTCAAATACCAGAAATGTTTGAAGGTTTTGGCAGAACACAAAGAAAGAGCAGCCCACCCTCTTTGAGTCGTCTTTTGCATGCTAAAAGGAGCAGAAAAAAAGCAAAAAATGTCAGAATTCCACCTTTCAAAGCAGAGAAATGACTGTTTGTGCAATGACATTATTCATTGATTTTAGCCTTTGAAAACAGTCCTGTTACTCATTTACCAGAATTGGTTGAAGGTACTGGCTGAACGCAAACAGATAGCAGCTCACCCTCTTTGAATCTTCTTTACCATGCTAAAAGGAGCAGGAAATAACAAAAAAAATCAGAATTCCACCTCTCCCAGCAGAGAAATGACTGAGCAATGACATTATTCACAAATTTTAGCCATTGAAAAATATGCTGTTCCTCATATACCAGAAATGGTTGAAGGTATTGGCTGTACGCAAACAGATAGCAGCTCACCCTCTTTGAACCTTCGTTAGCATGCCAAAAGGAGCAGGAAAAAGCAAAAAAAATCAGAATTCCACCTTTCAAAGCAGAGAAATGACTGTTTGTGCAATGACATTATTCATTGATTTTAGCCATTGAAAACAGTCCTGTTACTCATTTACCAGAATTGGTTGAAGGTACTGGCTGAACGCAAACAGATAGCAGCTCACCCTCTTTGAATGTTCTTTAGCATACTCAAAGGAGCAGGAAAAAGCAAAAAAAATTCAGAATTCCCCCTTTCCAAGCAGATAAATTACTGTTTGTGCAATGACATTATTCATTGATTTTAACCATTGAAAATCGTCCTGTTACTCATACACCAGAAATGGTTGAAGGTATTGGCTGAATGCAAACGGATAGCAGCTCACCCTCTTTGAATCTTCTTTAGCATGCTAAAAGGAGCAGGAAAAAGCAAAAAATTACAGGTTTCCACCTTTCAAAGCAGAGAAATGACTGAGCAATGACATTATTCAGTGATTTTAGCAATTGAAAACCATCCTGTTACTTATATACCAGAAATGGCTGAATTTATTGGCTGAACACAAACAGATAGCAGCTCACCCTCTTTGAATCTTCTTTAGCATGCTAAAAGGAGCAGGAAAAAGCAAAACATTATAGAATTCCACCTTTCCAAGCAGAGAAATGACTGTGTGTGTAATGACATTATTCATTCATTTTAGCCATTGAATACCTTTCTGTTACTGATATTCCAGAAATGGTTGAAGCTATTGGCTGAATGCAAACAGATAGCAGCTCACCCTCTTTGAATCATCTTTAGCATACTAAAAGGAGCAGGAAAAAGCAAAAAAATTCAGATTTTCACCTTTCCAAGCAGAGAAATTACGGTTTGTGCAATGACATCATTCATTGATTTCAGCCATTGAAAATCATCCTGTTACTCATATACCAGAAATGGTTGTAAGGCATTGGCTGAACGCAGACAGATAGCAGCTCACCCTCTTTGAATCTTCTTTAGCATGCTAATAAGAGCAGGAAAAAGCAAAAAATTTCAGAATTCCACCTTTCAAAGCAGAGAAATGACTGTTTGTGCAATGGCAATATGCATTCATTTTAGCCATTGAAAGCTGTCCTGTTACTCATATACCAGAAATGAATGAAAGTACTGGCAGAAAGCAGACAGATAGCAGCTCACCCTCTTTGAATCTTCTTTATCATGCTAAAAGGAGCAGGAAAAAGCAAAACATTTCAGAATTCCACCTTTCCAAGCAGAGAATTGACTGTATGTGCAATGTCATTACTTATTCATTTTAGCCATTGAAAACCGTCCTGTTACTCATATACCAGAAATGGTTGAAGGTATTGGCTGAACGCAAACAGATACCAGCTCAGTCTCTTTGAATCGTCTTTAGCATGCTAAAAGGAGCAGAAAAAATAAAAAAAAAATTCAGAATTCCACCTTTTCAAGCAGAGAAACGACTGTTTATGCAATGACATTATTCATTGATTTTAGCTATTGAAAACCGTCCTGCTACTCATATACCAGAAATGGTTGAAGGTATTGGCTGAACACAAACAGAGAGCAGCTCACCCTCTTTGAATCATCTTTAGCATGCTAAAAAGAGCAGGAAAAAGCAAAACATTTCAGAATTTCATCGTTCCAAGCGGAAAAATGACTGTTTGTGTAATGATATTGTTCATTCATTTTAGCCATTGAATACCGTCCTGTTACTCATATACCAGAAATGGATGAAGGTATTGGCTGAAGGCAAACAGATAGTAGCTCACCCTCTTTGAATATTCTTTAGCATGCTAAAAGGAGCAGGAAAAAGCGAAAAATTTCAGAATTCCACCTTACCAAGGAGAGAAAAAACTGTTTGTGCAATGACATTATTCATTGATTTTAGCTATTGAAAACTGTCCTGTTACTCATATACCAGAAATGGTTGAACGTATTGGCTGAACTGAAACAGATAGCAGCTAACCCTCTTTGAATCTTCTTTAGCATAATAAAAGGAGCAGAAAAAAAACAAAAAATATTTCAGAATTCCACCTTACCAAGGAGAGAAATAACTGTTTGTGCAATGACATTTTTCATTGATTTTAGCCATTGAAAAACGTCCTGTTACTCATATACCAGAAATGGTTGAAGGTATTGGCTGAACTCAAACAGATAGCAGCTCACCCTCTTTGAATCTTCTTTAGCATGCTAAAAGGTGCAGGAAAAAGCAAAAAAATTCAGAATTCTACCTTTCCAAGCAGAGAAATGACTGTTTGTGCAATGACATTATTCATTGATTTTAGACATTGAAAACCATTCTGTTACTCATATACCAGAAATGGTTAAAGGTATTGGCTGAACGCAAACAGATAGCAGCTCAAACTCTTTGAATATTCTTTAGCATGGTAAAAGGAGCAGGAAATAGCAAAAAATTACAGAATTCCACCTTACCAAGGAGAGAAATAACTGTTTGCGCAATGACATTTTTCATTGATTTTAGCCATTGAAAAACGTCCTGTTACTCATATACCAGAAATGGTTGAAGGTATTGGCTGAATGCAAAGAGATAGCAGATCACCCTCTTTGAATCTTCTTTAGCATGCTAAAAGGAGCAGGAAAAAGCAAAACATTTCAGAATTCCTCCATTCCAAGCTGAGAATTGACTGTTTGTGCAATGACAATATTCATTCAATTTAGCCATTGAAAACCGTCCTGTTACTCATATACCAGAAATGCATGAAGGTATTGACTTAATGCAAACAGATAGCAGCTCACCCTCTTTGAATCTTCTTTACCATGCTAAAAGGTGCAGGAAAAAGCAAAAAAATTCAGAATTCCACCTTTCCAAGCAGAGAAATGACTGTTTGTGCAATGACATTATTCAATGATTTTAGACATTGAAAACCGGCCTGTTACTCATATACCAGAAATGGTTGAAGGTATTGGCTGAATGCAAACAGATAGCAGCTCAACTTCTTTGAATCTTCTTTAGCATGCTAAAAGGAGCAGGAAATAGCAAAAAAATTCAGAATTCCACCTCTCCCAGCAGAGAAATGAATTTTTGAGCAATGACAATTTTCATTGATTTTAGCCATTGAAAAACATACTGTTCCTCAAATACCAGAAATGGTTGAAGGTATCGGCTGAACGCAAACCGGTAGCATCTCACCCTCTTTGAATCTTCTTTAGCATGCTAAAAGGAGCAGGTAAAAGCAAAAAATTTCAGAATTCTACCTTTCCATCAGAGAAATGACTGTTTGTGCAATGACATTATTCATTGATTTTAGCCATTGAAAACCGTCCTGTTACTCTTATACCAGAAATGGTTGAAGTTATTGTCTGAACGCAAACAGATAGCAGCCCACCATCTTTGAATCTTCTTTAGTATGCTAAAAGGAAAAGGAAAAAGCAAAAAATTTCAGAATTTCACTTTTACAAGCAGACAAATGACTGTTTGTTCAATGTTATTATTCATTGATTTTAGCCATTGAAAACAGTCCTGTTACTCATATACCAGAAATGGTTGAAGGTATTGGCTGAACGCAAACAGATAGCAGCTCACCCTCTTTGAATATTCTTTCGCATGCTAAAAGGAGCAGGAGAAAGCAAAAAATTTCAGAATTACTCCTTTCAAAGCAGAGAAATGACTGAGCAATGACATTATTCATTGATTTTAGCCATTGAAAAATGTGCTATTACTCATATACCAGAAATGGTTGAAGGTATTGGCTGAATGCAAACAGATAGCAGCTAACCCTCTTTGAATCTTCCTTAGCATGCTAAAAGTAGCAGCAGAAAGCAAAAAATTTCAGAATTCCACCTTTCAAAGCAGAGAAATGACTGAGCAATGACATTATTCCCTGATTTTAGCCGTTGAAAAATTTCCTGTTACTCAAATACCAGAAATGGTTGAAGGTTTTGGCAGAACACAAAGAAATAGCAGCCCACCCTCTTTGAATCATCTTTTGCATGCTAAAAGGAGCAGAAAAAAAAGCAAAAAATTTCAGAATTCCACCTTTCAAAGCAGAGAAATGACTGTTTGTGCAATGACATTATTCATTGATTTTAGCCTTTGAAAACAGTCCTGTTACTCATTTACCAGAATTGGTTGAAGGTACTGGCTGAACGCAAACAGATAGCAGCTCACCCTCTTTGAATCTTCTTTACCATGCTAAAAGGAGCAGGAAATAACAAAAAAAATCAGAATTCCATCTCTCCCAGCAGAGAAATGACTGAGCAATGACATTATTCACTGATTTTAGCCATTGAAAAATATGCTGTTCCTCATATACCTGAAATGGTTGAAGGTATTGGCTGTACGCAAACAGATAGCAGCTCACCCTCTTTGAACCTTCTTTAGCATGCCAAAAGGAGCAGGAAAAAGCAAAAAAAATCAGAATTCCACCTTTCAAAGCAGAGAAATGACTGTTTGTGCAATGACATTATTCATTGATTTTAGCCATTGAAAACAGTCCTGTTACTCATTTACCAGAATTGGTTGAAGGTACTGGCTGAACGCAAACAGATAGCAGCTCACCCTCTTTGAATGTTCTTTAGCATACTAAAAGGAGCAGGAAAAAGCAAAAAAAATTCAGAATTCCCCCTTTCCAAGCAGATAAATTACTGTTTGTGCAATGACATTATTCATTGATTTTAACCATTGAAAATCGTCCTGTTACTCATACACCAGAAATGGTTGAAGGTATTGGCTGAATGCAAACGGATAGCAGCTCACCCTCTTTGAATCTTCTTTAGCATGCTAAAAGGAGAAGGAAAATGCAAAAAATTACAGGTTTCCACCTTTCAAAACAGAGAAATGACTGATCAATGACATTATTCAGTGATTTTAGCAATTGAAAACCATCCTGTTACTTATATACCAGAAATGGCTGAATTTATTGGCTGAACACAAACAGATAGCAGCTCACCCTCTTTGAGTCTTCTTTAGCACTCTAAAAGGAGCAGGAAAAAGCAAAAAATTTCAGAATTCCACCTTTCCAAGCAGAGAAATGAAGGTTTGTTCAATCACATTATTCAATTATTTTAAACATTGAAAAATGTCTTGTTACTCATATACCAGAAATGGTTGAAGGTATTGGCTGAATGCAAACAGGTAGCAGCTCACCCTCTTTGAATCTTCTTTAGCATGCTAAAAGGAGCAGGAAAAAGCAAAACATTTCAGAATTCCACCTTTCCTAGCAGAGAATTGACTGTTTCTGGAATGGCAATATGCATTCATTTTAGTCATTGAAAACTGTCCTGTTACTCATATACCAGAAATGAATGAAAGTATTGGCTGAAAGCAAACAGATTGCAGCTCACCCTCTTTGAATCTTCTTTAGCATGCTAAAAGGAGCAGAAAAAAGCAAAACATTTCAGAATTCCCCCTTTCCAAGCAGAGAATTGACTGTTTGTGCAATGACATTATTCAATCATTTTAGCCATTGAAAACCGTCCAGTTACTCATATAACAGAAATGGATTAAGGTATTGGCTGAACGCAAACAGGTAGCAGCTCACTCTCTTTGAATCTTCTTCAGCATGCTAAAGGAGCAGGAAAAGGGAAAAAAATTCAGAATTCCACCTTTCCCAGCAGAGAAATGACAGCAATTACAATATTCACTGATTTTAGCCATTGAAAAACGTCCTGTTACTCACATACCAGAAATGGTTGAAGGTATTGGCTGAACGCAAACAGATTGCAGCTCAGCCTCTTTGAATCGTCTTTAGCATTGTAAAAGGAGCAGAAAAAAACAAAAAAAACTTCAGAATTCCACCTTTCCAAGCAGAGAAATGACTGTGTAATGACATTATTCATTGATTTTAGCCATTGAAAACCGTCCTGTCACTCATATACCAGAAATGGTTGATGGTATTGGCTGAACGCATACAGTTAGCAGCTCACCCTCTTTGAGGCTTCTTTAGCATGCTAAAAGGAGCAGGAAAAAGCAAAACATTTCAGAATTCCACCTTTCCAAGCAGAGAATTGACTGTTTGTGCAATGACAATATTCATTCATTTTAGCCATTGAAAACCGTCCTGTTACTCATATACCAAAAATTAATGAAGGTATTGGCAGAACGCAAGCATATAGCAGCTCACCCTTTTTGAATCATCTTTAGCATGCTAAAAGGAGCAGGAAAAAGCAAAAAATTTCAGAATTCCTCCTTTCAAAGCAGAGAAATTACTTTTTGAGCAAAGATATTATTCATTGATTTGAGCCATTGAAAAACATCCTGTTACTCATATACCAGAAATGGTTGAAGGTATCGGCTGAACGCAAACAGATAGCAGCTCACCCAATTTGAATATTCTTTAGCATGCTAAAAGGAGCAGAAAGAAACAAAAAACATTTCAGAATTCCACCTTTCCAAGCAGAGAAATTACTGTTTGTGCAATGACATTATTCATTGATTTTAGCCATTAAAAACCGTCCTGTTACTTATATAGAAGAAATGGTTGATGGTATTGGCTGAACACAAACAGGTTGCAGCTCACCCAATTTGAATATTCTTTAGCATGCTAAAAGGAGCAGGAAAAAGCAAAAAATTTTAAAATTCCACCTTTCCAAGCAGAGAAGTGACTGTTAGTGCATTGACATTATTCTTTGATTTTAGCCATTGAAAACCGTCCAGTCACTCATATACCAGAAATGGTTGAAGGTATTGGCTGAACACAAACAGATAGCAGCTCACCCTCATTGAATCTTCTTTAGCATGCCAAATGGAGCAGGAAAAAGCAAAAAATTTCAGAATTCCACCTTTCAAAGCAGAGAAATGACTGTTTGTGCAATGACATTATTCATTGATTTTAGACATTGAAAACAGTCCTGTTACTTATATACAAGAAATGGTTGATGGTATTGGCTGAACACAAACAGATAGCAGCTCAGCCTCTTTGAGTCAAGTTTTGCATGCTAAAAGGAGCAGAAAAAAACAAAAAACATTTCTGAATTGCACCTTTCCAAGCAGAGAAATGCCTGTTTGTGCAATGACATTATTCACTGATTTTAGCCATTGAAAACCGTCCTGTTACTTATATACAAGAAATGGTTGATGGTATTGGCTGAACACAAACAGATAGCAGCTCACCCTCTTTGAATTTTTTTAGCATGCCAAAAGTAGCAGAAAAAGCAAAAAATTTCAGAATTCCACCTTTCCATGCAGAGAAATGACTGTTTGTGCCATGACATTATTCATTGATTTTAGCCATTGAAAACAGTCCTGTTACTCATATACCAGAATTGGTTGAAGGTGTTGGCTGAACCTAAACAGATAGCAGCTCACCCTCTTTCATTCTTCTTTAGCATGCTAAAAGGAGCAGGAAAAAGCAAAAAATTTCAGAACTCCACCTTTCCCAGCAGAGAAATGACTGATCAATGACATTATTCACTGATTTTAGCCATTGAAAAACGTCCTGTTACTCATATACCAGAAATGGTTGAAGGTATTGGCTGAACGCAAACAGCTAGCAGCTCAGCCTCTTTGAATCATCTTCTGCATGCTAAAAGGAGCAAAAAAAACCAAAAAACATTTCAGAATTCCACCTTTCCAAGCAGAGAAATGACTGTTTGTGCAATGACATTATTCATTGATTTTAGCCGTTGAAAACCGTCCTGTTACTCATATACAAGAAATGGTTGATGATATTGGCTGAATACAATCAGTTTGCAGCTCACCCTCTTTGAATCTTCTTTAGCATGCTAAAAGGAGCAGGAAAAAGCAAAACATTTCAGAATTCCTCCTTTCCAAGCAGAGAATTGACTGTTTGTGCAATGACAATATTCATTCAATTTAGCCATTGAAAACCATCCTGTTACTCATATACCAGAAATGGTTGAAGGTATTGCCTGAACACAAATAGATAGCAGCTCACCCTTTGTGAATATTCTTTAGCATGCCAAAAGGAGCAGGAAATAGCAAAAAAATTCAGAATTCCACCTCTCCCAGCAGAGAAATGACTTTTTGAGCAATGACATCATTCATTGATTTTAGCCATTGAAAAACATCCTGATACTCAAATACCAGAAATAGTTGAAGGTATCGGTTGAACGCAAACAGGTAGCAGCTCACCCTCTTTGAATCTTCTTTAGCATGCTAAAAGGAGCAGGTAAAAGCAAAAAAATTCAGAATTCCACCTTTCCATCAGAGAAATGACTGTTTGTGCAATGACATTATTCATTGATTTTAGCCATTGAAAACCGTCCTGTTACTCTTATACCAGAAATGGTTGAAGTTATTGGCTGAACGCAAACAGATAGCAGCCCACCATCTTTGAATCTTCTTTAGCATGCTAAAAGGAGAAGGAAAAAGCAAAAAAATTCAGAATTCCACTTTTACAAGCATAGAAATGACTGTTTGTTCAATGTTATTATTCATTGATTTTAGCCATTGAAAATCGTCCTGTTACTCATATACCAGAAATGGTTGAAGGTATGGGCTGAACGCAAACAGATAGCAGCTCACCCTCTTTGAATCTTCTTTAGCATGCTAAAAGGAGCAGGAAAAAGCAAAACATTTCAGAATTCCTCCTTTCCAAGCAGAGAATTGACTGTTTGTGAAATGACAATATTCATTAAATTTAGCCATTGAAAACCGTCCTGTTACTTTTATACCATTAATGGTTGAAGTTATTGGCTGAACGCAAACAGATAGCAGCCCACCCTCTTTGAATCTTCTTTATCATAATAAAAGGAGGAGAAAAAAGCAAAAAATTTCAGAATTCCACCTTTCAAAGCAGAGAAATGACTATTTGTGAATAACATTATTCATTGATTTTAGCCATTGAAAACCGTTCTGTTACTCATAGACCAGAATGGGTTGAAGGTACTGGCTGAACGCAAACAGATAGCAGCTCATCCTCTTTGAATCTTCTTTAGCATGCTAAATGGAGCAGGAAAAAGTAGAAAAAAAATCAGAATTACACATTTCAAAGCAGAGAAATGAAGGTTTGTTCAATCACATTATTCAATTATTTTAAACATTGAAAAATGTCTTGTTACTCATATACCAGAAATGGTTGAAGGTATTGGCTGAATGCAAACAGGTAGCAGCTCACCCTCTTTGAATCTTCTTTAGCATGCTAAAAGGAGCAGGAAAAAGCAAAACATTTCAGAATTCCACCTTTCCTAGCAGAGAATTGACTGTTTGTGGAATGGCAATATGCATTCATTTTAGTCATTGAAAACTGTCCTGTTACTCATATACCAGAAATGAATGAAAGTATAGGCTGAAAGAAAACAGATTGCAGCTCACCCTCTTTGAATCTTCTTTAGCATGCTAAAAGGAGCAGGGAAAAGCAAAACATTTCAGAACTCCACCTTTCCAAGCAGAGAATTGACTGTTTGTGCAATGACATATTCAATCATTTTAGCCATTGAAAACCGTCCTGTTACTCATATACCAGAAATGGATTAAGGTATTGGCTGAACGCAAACAGGTAGCAGCTCACTCTCTTTGAATCTTCTTCAGCATGCTAAAGGAGCAGGAAAAGGCAAAAAAATTCAGAATTCCACCTTTCCCACCAGAGAAATGACTGAGCAATGACAATATTCACTTATTTTATCCATTGAAAAACGTCCTGTTACTCACATACCAGAAATGGTTGAAGGTATTGGCTGAACGCAAACAGATTGCAGCTCAGTCTCTTTGAATCGTCTTTACCATGGTAAAAGGAGCAGAAAAAAACAAATAAAACTTCAGAATTCCACCTTTCCAAGCAGAGAAATGACTGTTTGTGCAATGACATTATTCATTAATTTTAGCCATTGAAAACTGTCCTGTTACTTATATGCCAGAAATGGTTGAAGGTATTAGCTGAACACAAACAGATAGCAGCTCACCCTCTTTCAATCTTATTTAGCATGCTAAAAGGAGCAGTAAAAAGCAAAATATTTCAGAATTCCACCTTCCCAGCAAAAAAATGACTGTGTAATGACATTATTCATTAATTTTAGCCATTGAATACCGTCCTGTTACTCATATACCAGAAATGGTTGAAGGTATTGTCTGAATGCAAACAAATAGCAGCTGACCCTCTTTCAATCTTCTTTAGCATACTAAAAGGAGCAGGAAAAAGCAAAAAAAATCAGAATTCCACCTTTCCAAGCAGAGAAATGACTGTTTGGGCAATGACATTATTCATTGATTTTAGCCATTGAAAACCGTCCTGTCACTCATATACCAGAAATGGTTGATGGTATTCGCTGAACACATACAGTTAGCAGCTCACCCTCTTTGAGTCTTCTTTAGCATGGTAAAAGGAGCAGAAAGAAGTGAAACATTTCAGAATTCCACCTTTCCAAGCAGAGAATTGACTGTTTGTGCAATGACAATATTCATTCATTTTAGCCATTGAAAACCGTCCTGTTACTCATATACCAAAAATTAATGAAGGTATTGGCAGAACGCAAGCATGTAGCAGCTCACCCTTTTTGAATCTTCTTTAGCTCGCTAAAAGGAGCAGGAAAAAGCAAAAAATTTCAGAATTCCTCCTTTCAAAGCAGAGAAATTACTTTTTGAGCAATGATATTATTCATTGCTTTGAGCCATTGAAAAACATCCTGTTACTCATATACCAGAAATGGTTGAAGGTATCGGCTGAACGCAAACAGATAGCAGCTCAGCCTCTTTGAATCGTCTTTAACATGCTAAAAGTAACAGGAGAAAGCAAAAAATTTCAGAATTCCACCTTTCCAAGCAGGGAAACGACTGTTTGTGCAATGACATTATTCATTGATTTTAGCCATTGAAAAACGTGCTGTTATTCATATACCAGAAATAGTTGAAGGTATTGGCTGAACGCAAAGATATAGCAGCTCAGCCTCTTTGAATCATCTTTTGCATGCTAAACGGAGCAGAAAGAAACAAAAAACATTTCAGAATTCCACCTTTCCAAGCAGAGAAATTACTGTTTGTGCAATGACATTATTCATTGATTTTAGCCATTAAAAACCGTCCTGTTACTTATATACAAGAAATGGTTGATGGTATTGGCTGAACACAAACAGGTTGCAGCTCACCCAATTTGAATATTCTTTAGCATGCTAAAAGGAGCCGGAAAAAGCAAAAAATTTTAAAATTCCACCTTTCCAAGCAGAGAAGTGACTGTTTGTGCATTGACATTATTCATTGATTTTAGCCATTGAAAACCGTCCTGTCACTCATATACCAGAAATGGTTGAAGGTATTGGCTGAACACAAACAGATAGCAGCTCACCCTCTTTGAATCTTCTTTAGCATGCCAAATGGAGCACGAAAAAGCAAAAAATTTCAGAATTCCACCTTTCAAAGCAGAGAAATGACTGTTTGTGCAATGACATTATTCATTGATTTTAGCCATTGAAAACAGTCCTGTTACTCATATTCCAGAATTGGTTGAAGGTACTGGCTGAACGCAAACAGATAGCAGCTCACCCTCTTTGATTCTTCTTTAGCATGCTAAAAGGAGCAGGAAAAAGCAAAAAATTTCAGAATTCCACCTTTCACAGAAGAGAAATGACTGAGTAATAACTTTATTCACTGATTTTAGCCTTTGAAAAACGTCCTGTTGCTCATATACCAGAAATGGTTGAAGGTATTGGCTGAACTCAAACAGATAGCAGCTCAGCCTCTTTGAGTCAACTTTTGCATGCTAAAAGGAGCAGAAAAAAACAAAAAACATTTCTGAATTCTACCTTTCCAAGCAGAGAAATTCCTGTTTGTGCAATGACATTATTCATTGATTTTAGCCATTGAAAACCGTCCAGTTACTTATATACAAGAAATGGTTGATGGTATTGGCTGAAAACAATCAGTTTGCAACTTACCCTCTTTGAATATTCTTAAGCATGCTAAACGGAGCAGGAAAAAGCAAAAAATCTCAACATTGCACCTTTCCAAGCAGAGAAGTGACTGTTTGTGCATTGACATTATTCATTGATTTTAGCCATTGAAAACCGTCCTGTCACTCATATACCAGAAATGGTTGAAGCTATTAGCTGAACGCAAACAGATAGCAGCTCACCCTCTTTTAATCTTCTTTAGCATGCTTTAAGGAGCAGGAAAAAGCAAAAAATTTCAGAATTCCACCTTTCAAAGCAGAGAAATGACTGAGCAATGACATTATTCAATGATTTTAGCCTTTGAAAAATGTCCTGTTACTCATATACCCGAAATGGTTGAAGATATTGGCTGTACGCAAACTGATAGCAGCTCAACCTCTTTGAATCATCTTTTGCATGCTAAAAGGAGGGTAAAAAAACAAAAAAAAAATCAGAATTTCACCTTTCCAAGCAGAGAAATGACTGTTTGTGCAATGACATTATTCATTTATTTTTTTGCCATTGAAAAACATCCTGTTACTCATATACCAGAAATCGTTGATGGTGTTGGCTGAACACAAAAAGGAGCAGGAAAAAGCAAATAATTTCAAAAATTCAACCTTTCCAAGCAGAGAAGTGACTGTTTGTGCATTGACATTATTCATTGATTTCAGCCATTGAAAACCGTCCTGTCACTCATATACCAGAAATGGTTGAAGGTATTGGCTGAACACAGACAGATAGCAGCTCACCCTCTTTTAATCTTCTTTAGCATGCTAAAAGCAGCAGGAAAAAGGAAAAAATTTCAGTTTTCCAACTTTCAAAGCAGAGAAATGACTGAGCAATGACATTATTCACTGATTTTAGCAAATGAAAAATGTCCTGCTATTCATATACCAGAAATGGTTGAAGGTATTGGCTGAACACAGACAGATAGCAGCTCAACCTCTTTTAATCTTCTTTAGCATGATAAAAGGAGCAGGAAAAAGCAAAAAATTTCAGAATTCCACCTTTCAAAGCAGAGAAATGACTGTTTGTGCAATGACATTATTCATTGATTTTAGCCATTGAAAACCGTACTGTTACTTATATACAAGGAATGGTTGATGGTATTGGCTGAACACAAACAAGTTGCAACTCACCCTCTTTGAATCTTCTTTAGCATGCTAAAACGAGCAGGAAAAAGCAAAAAATTTCAAAAATTCCACCTTTCCAAGCAGAGAAGTGACTGTTTGTGCATGGACATACATTGATTTTAGCCATTGAAAACCGTCCTGTCACTCATATACCAGAAATGGTTGAAGGTATTGGCTGAACGCAAACAGATAGCAGCTCACCCTATTTGAATCTTCTTTAGCATGCTAAAAGGAGCAGGAAAAATCAAAACATTTCAGAATTCCACCTTTCAAAGCAGAGAATTTACTGAGCAATAACATTATTCACTGATTTTAGCCATTGAAAAATGTCCTGTTACTCATATACCAGAATTTGCTGAAGGTATTGGCTTAACACAAAGAGATAGCAGCCCACCATCTTTGAATCTTCTTTAGCATGATAAAAGGAGCAGGAAAAAGCAAAAAATTTCAGAATTCCACCTTTCAAAGCAGAGAAATGACTGTTTGTGCAATGACATTATTCATTGATATTAGCCTTTGAAAACAGTCCTGTTACTCATATACCAGAATTGGTTGAAGGTACTGGCTGAACGCAAACAGATAGCAGCTCTGCCTCTTTTATTCTTCTTTAGCATACTAAAAGGAGCAGGAAAATGCAAAAAATTTCAGAACGCCACCTATCCCAGCAGAGAAATGACTGAGCAATGACATTATTCACTGATTTTAGCCATTGAAAAATGTCCTGTTACTCATATACCAGGAATGGTTGAAGGTATTGGCTGAACGCAAACAGATAGCAGCTCAGCCTCTTTGAATCGTCTTTTGCTTGCTAAAAGGAGCAGAAAAAAACAAAAAACAATTCAGAATTCCACCTTTCCAAGCAAAGAAATGACTCCTTGTGCAATGACATTATTCATTTATTTTAGCCATTGAAAACCATCCTGTTACTTATATACAAGAAATGGTTAATGGTATTGGCTGAACACAAACAGGTAGCAGCTCACCCTCTTTGAATCTTCTTTATCATGCTAAAAGGAGCAGGAAAAAGCAAAAAAATTCAGAATTCCACCTCTCCCCGCAGAGAAATGACTGAGCAATGACATTATTCACTAATTTTAGCCATTGAAAAATGTCCTGTTACTCATATACCAGAAATGGTTGTAGGTGTTGGCTGAACGCAAACAGAAAGCAGCTCAGACTCTTTGAATCGTCTTTTGCATGCTAAAATGAGGAGAAAAAAGAAAAAAAAAATCAGAATTCCACCTTTCCAAGCAGAGAAATGACTGTTTGTGCAATGACATTATTCATTGATTTAAGCCATTGAAAAACATCTTGTTACTCATATACCAGAAATGGTTGAAGGTATTGACTGAACACAAACAGATAGTAGCTCAGGCTCTTTGAATCGTATTTTGCATGCTAAAAGGGGATGATAAAAACAAAAAAAAATTCAGAATTCCACCTTTCCAAGCAGAGAAATGACTGTTTGTGCAATGACTTTATTGATTGATTTTAGCCATTGAAAACCGTCCTGTTACTTATATACCAGAAATGGTTGTAGGTATTGGCTGAACACAAACAGGTAGCAGCTCACCCTCTTTGAATCTTCTTTAGCATGGTAAAAAGAGCAGAAAAAAGCAAAAAAATTCAAATTTCCAACTTTCCAAGCAGAGAATTGACTGTTTGTGCAATGACATTATTCATTGATTTTAGCCATTGAAAGCCGTCCTGTCACTCATATACCAGAAATTGTTGAAGGTATTGGCTGAACGCAAACAGATAGCAGCTCACCCTCTTTGAACCTTCTTTAGCATGCCAAAAGGAGGAGGAAAAAGCAAAAAATTTCAGACTTCCACCTTTCAAAGCAGAGAAATGACTGTTTGTGCATGACATTATTCATTCATTTCAGCCATTGAAAACCATCCTGTCACTCATATACCAGAAATGGTTGAAGGTATTGGCTGCACGCAGACAGATAGCAGCTCAACCTCTTTTAATCTTCTTTAGCATGCTAAAATTAGCAGGAAAAAGCAAAAAATTTCAGAATTCCACCTTTCAAAGCAAAGAAATGACTGACTAATGACATTATTCACTGATTTTAGCCATTGAAAAATGTCCTGTTACTCATATAGCAGAAATGGTTGAAGGTATTGGCTGAACACAAAGAGATAGCAGCACACCCTCGTTGAATCATATTTAGCATGATAAAAGGAGCAGGAAACAGCAAAAAATTTCAGAATTTCAACTTTCAAAGCAGAGAAATGACTGTTTGTGCAATGACATTATTCATTGATTTAAGCCATTGAAAAACATCTTGTTACTCATATACCAGAAATGGTTGAAGGTATTGGCTGAACGCAAACAGATAGTAGCTCAGGCTCTTTGAATCTTATTTTGCATGCTAAAAGGGGCTGATAAAAACAAAAAAAATTTCAGAATTCCACCTTTCCAAGCAGAGAAATGACTGTTTGTGCAATGACTTTATTGATTGATTTTAGCCATTGAAAACCGTCCTGTTACTTATATACCAGAAATGGTTGTGGGTATTGGCTGAACACAAACAGGTAGCAGCTCACCCTCTTTGAATCTTCTTTAGCATGGTAAAATAGCAGGAAAAAGCAAAAAATTTCAAATTTCCAACTTTCCAAGCAGAGAATTGACTGTTTGTGCAATGACATTATTCATTGATTTTAGCCATTGAAAGCCGTCCTGTCACTCATATACCAGAAATTGTTGAAGGTATTGGCTGAACGTTAACAGATAGCAGCTCACCCTCTTTGAACCTTCTTTAGCATGCCAAAAGGAGGAGGAAAAATCAAAAAATTTCAGACTTCCACCTTTCAAAGCAGAGAAATGACTGTTTGTGCATGACATTATTCATTGATTTTAGCCATTGAAAAACATCCTGTTACTCATATACCAGAAATGGTTGATGGTATTGGCTGAACACCAACAGGTTGCTGCTCACCCTCTTTGAATATTCTTTAGAATGCTAAAAGGAGCAGGAAAAAGCAAAAAATTTCAAAAATTCCACCTTTCCAAACAGAGAAGTGACTGTTTGTGCATTGACATTATTCATTCATTTCAGCCATTGAAAACCATCCTGTCACTCATATACCAGAAATGGTTGAAGGTATTGGCTGAACGCAGACAGATAGCAGCTCAACCTCTTTTAATCTTCTTTAGCATGCTAAAATTAGCAGGAAAAAGCAAAAAAATTCAGAACTCCACCTTTCACAGCAGAGAAATGACTCAGCAATGACATTATTCACTGATTTTAGCCATTGAAAAATGTCCTGTTACTCATAAACCAGAAATGGTTGAAGGTATTGGCTGAACACAAAGAGATAGCAGCCCAACCTCTTTCAATCTTCTTTAGCATGATAAAATTAGTAGGAAAAAGCAAAAAATTTCAGAATTCCACCTTTCAAAGCAGAGAAATGACTGTTTGTGCAATGACATTATTCATTGATTTTTGCCATTGAAAACAGTCCTGTTACTCATATACCCGATTTGGTTGAAGGTACTGGCTGAACGCAAACAAACAGCATCTCAACCTCTTTGAATCTTCTTTAGCATGCTAAAAGGAACATGAAAGAGCAAAAAAATTCAGAATTCCACCTCTCCCAGCAGAGAAATGACTGAGCAATGACATTATTCACTAATTTTAGCCATTGAAAAATGTCCTGTTACTCATATGCCAGAAATGGTGGAAGGTATTGGCTGAACGCAAACAGATAGCAGCTCAGCCTCTTTGAATCATCTTTTGCATGCTAAAAGGAGAAGAAAAAAAACAAAAAAAAATTCAAAATTCCACCTTTCCAAGCAGAGAAATGACTGTTTGTGCAATGACATTATTCATTGATTTTAGCCATTGAAAACAGTCCTGTTACTCATATACCCGATTTGGTTGAAGGTACTGGCTGAACGCAAACAAACAGCATCTCAACCTCTTTGAATCTTCTTTAGCATGCTAAGAGGAACATGAAAAAGCAAAAAAATTCAGAATTCCACCTCTCCCAGTAGAGAAATGACTGAGCAATGACATTATTCACTAATTTTAGCCATTGAAAAATGTCCTGTTACTCATATACCAGAAATGGTTGAAGGTATTGGCTGAACGCAAACAGATAGCAGCTCAGCCTCTTTGAATCGTCTTTTGCATGCTAAAAGGAGGAGAAAAAACAAAAGAAAATTCAGAATTCCACCTTTCCAAGCAGAGAAATGACTGTGCAATGACATTATTCATTGATTTAAGCCATTGAAAAACATCTTGTTACTCATATACCCTCTTTGAATCTTCTTTAGCAGGCTAAAAGGAGCAGGAAAAAGGAAAAAATTTCAAAAATTCCACCTTTCCAAGCAGAGAAGTGACTGCTTGTGCATGGACATTATTTATTGATTTTAGCCATTGAAAACCGTCCTGTCACTCATATACCAGAAATGGTTGAATTTATTGGCTGAACGCAAACAGATAGCAGCTCACCCTCTTTGAATCTTCTTTAGCATGCTAAAAGGAGCAGGAAAAAGCAAAAAATTTCAGAATTCCACCTTTCAAAGCAGAGAAATGACTGAGCAATAGTGTTGAGCGATACCTTCCGATATCGGGAAATATCGGATCGGATTGGATCAGACCGATACCGAAAAAGTATCGGATATCGCCAATTCCGATACCGGAAACCAATGCAAGTCAATGGGACAGAAATATCGGAATGAAAATAAACCCTTTCTTTCCTTGTAGGTTAATTCTACATGAAGTAAAACAACTAAGAATAATGTAGAATGTATTGGGGGAGGTGGGGGAGACAAAGGCATAGAGGCTTAGCCCAATGAAATGGAATAGCAGGAATTAATATTTTTTTTTAAGACGTTCTAAGTTACGGAAATATTGACTATGTTAAGTATTTTTATATTTTGTCAGATATTTATGTTTCACTACTTCCATGCTCTTCACCTTCTTTTTTACTTCTCCCACACTTACTCCTTCATCATCTTCAGCATCTTTTTCATCCACTTCTTCTTCACCTTCTTAATCTTCTTCTTCTTCACCTTCTTCGTATTATTCTTTTTTTTTACATTCTTCATATTCTACTTCTTCATCTTCTTCATCTTCTTCTTCTTCATCATATTCTTATTTGTGGCAGGCATTCCTGTAGTTGTTATCTATAAAAGGTTGGACATTACACCTTTCGTTCTGCCCGTCACAAAAGATTTACAACAGGATTTGTCCGCGTTCAGTTTGGCCTGCAGCAGCAGGTCTTTTCCAGGGGCACCACGAGGAGGAACGGACTCACCCCCATACACTGCTTTGTCATCTTCTGCTTATAATTTAGATATGATCTTTTGCTCTGATTTTTAGTCTTATGCTTAATGTTCTTCCGCTTTTTGGTCTGCAGCTTCTTGTATTTCTGCTTCTTGGTTTTCTGTCTCTTGTTCTTCTGTATCTTGGTGCTTGTCTTCTCTTCTTTGTCCTCTTGGTCAACTTCTTCAGGGTCATCTTCTCGGTCTTCTTCGGGGTGGTCTTCAGGGTCGTCGTGTTCGGGGGTCCTCGTCTTCGGGGTCCTCGTCTTCTTCGGGTTGGTCTTCTCGGTCCTCGTCTTCGGGGTCCTAGTCTTCTTCGGGGTGGTCTTCAGGGTCCTCGTCTTCTTCGGGGTGGTCTTCAGGCTCCTCATCTTCAGGGTCGTCATCTTCGGGGTCCTCGTCTTCTTAGGGTTGGTCTTCAGGGTCCTCGTCTTCAGGGTCCTCGTCAGGGAGATCTAGAGTGATTACCAAGAACCATTTCAAAAAGCTTGAACTTGGAAATGTAGCAGAAGGTACAAGAAAGCTGAGGAACTACCGAGGACCAGCTGACGGTACTGGAACCCGGATGGGTAGCAGAAGGTACAAGAGCCAATGGAACTGCCACAGACCAGCTGACGGTACTGGAACTCGGTTACTAAGCAGGAGGTAACTGTGCCAGAAAGCACTACCAAGGACCAGCAGACGTTGGTGGAACTTGGATACCGAGAAGGAGGCACCTAATCCAAAGGCACTGCCGAGAACCAGCTGATGGTACTGGAACCCGGATGGGTAGCAGAAGGTACCCATGTAAAAAAAAGTTCAAGGCCGCGAGCCGGCCGCAGTTACCAAAACCCACAGTCCTACAGGGGGTACATGTCCTAATGGCACTATGGAACCAGCCTTCATTGCCAGATCCCGCAGCCCACATAGGAGTCACCTAAACTGCAGGCACCATAGAGTCGGCTAACCCGACCACAACACGACAGGACAACGCATTGGAGGCAAAGTGACGTTGACACTACCCGGAAACAGCTGGCGTGCTGGAACCAGGCTGGGCAGGAGGGAGTACCCGTGCCAAAGTCACTGCCGAGAACCAGCAGACGGTACTGGAACCCGAATGGGTAGTAGAAGGTACAAGAGCAAATGGAACTACCGAGGACCAGCTGACGGTACTGGAACCCGGATGGGTAGCAGAAGGTACAAGAGCCAATGGAACTGCCAAAGACCAGCTGACGGTACTGGAACTCGGTTACTAAGCAGGAGGTAACTGTGCCAGAAAGCACTACCAAGGACCAGCAGACGTTGGTGGAACTTGGATACCGAGAAGGAGGCACCTAATCCAAAGGCACTGCCGAGAACCAGCTGATGGTACTGGAACCCAGATGGGTAGCAGAAGGTACCCATGTAAAAAAATTTCAAGGCCGCGAGCCGGCCGCAGTTACCAAAACCCACAGTCCTACAGGGGGTGCATGTCCTATTGGCACTATGGAACCAGCCTTCATTGCCAGATCCCGCAGCCCACATAGGAGTCACCTAAACTGCAGGCACCATAGAGTCGGCTAACCCGAAAGCAACACGACAGGACAACACATTGGAGGCAAAGTGACGTTGACACTACCCGGAAACAGCTGGCGTGCTGGAACCAGGCTGGGCAGGAGGGAGTACCCGTGCCAAAGTCACTGCCGAGAACCAGCTGACGGTACTGGAACCCGAATGGGTAGTAGAAGGTACAAGAGCAAATGGAACTACCGAGGACCAGCTGACGGTACTGGAACCCGGATGGGTAGCAGAAGGTACAAGAGCGAATGGAACTGTCGAAGACCAGCTGACGGTACTGGAACTCGGTTACTAAGCAGGAGGTACCTGTGCCAGAAAGCACTACCAAGGACCAGCAGACGTTGGTGGAACTTGGATACCGAGAAGGAGGCACCTAATCCAAAGGCACTGCCGAGTAGCAGCTGATGGTACTGAAACCCGGATGGGTAGCAGAAGGTACCCATGTAAAAAAAAGTTCAAGGCCGCGAGCCGGCCGCAGTTACCAAAACCCACAGTCCTACAGGGGGTGCTTGTCCTATTGGCACTATGGAACCAGCCTTCATTGCCAGATCCCGCAGCCCACATAGGAGTCACCTAAACTGCAGGCACCATAGAGTCGGCTATCCCGACCGCAACACGACAGGACAACGCATTGGAGGCAAAGTGACGTTGACACTACCCGGAAACAGCTGGCGTGCTGGAACCAGGCTGGGCAGGAGGGAGTACACGTGCCAAAGTCACTGCCGAGAACCAGCTGACGGTACTGGAACCTGGATGGGTAGTAGAAGGTACAAGAGCAAATGGAACTACCGAGGACCAGCTGACGGTACTGGAACCCAGATGGGTGGCAGAAGGTACAAGAGCCAATGGAACTGCCGAAGACCAGCTGACGGTACTGGAACTCGGTTACTAAGCAGGAGGTACCTGTGCCAGAAAGCACTAGCAAGGACCAGCAGACGTTGTTGGAACTTGGATACCGAGAAGGAGGCACCTAATCCAAAGGCACTGCCGAGAACCAGCTGATGGTGCTGGAACCCGGATGGGTAGCAGAAGGTAGCCGTGTAAAAAAAAGTTCAAGGCCGCGAGCCGGCCGCAGTTACCAAAGCCCACAGTCCTACAGGGGGTGCTTGTCCTATTGGCACTATGGAACCAGCCTTCATTGCCAGATCCCGCAGCCCACATAGGAGTCACCTAAACTGCAGACACCATAGAGTCGGCTAACCCGACCGCAACACGACAGAACAACGCATTGGAGGCAAAGTGACGTTGACACTACCCGGAAACAGCTGGCGTGCTGGAACCAGACTGGGCAGGAGGGAGTACCCGAAAGTCACTGCCGAGAACCAGCTGACGGTACTGGAACCCGGATGGGTAGTAGAAGGTACAAGAGCAAATGGAACTACCGAGGACCAGCTGACGGTACTGGAATCCGGATGGGTAGCAGAAGGTACAAGAGCAAATGGAACTACCGAGAACCAGCTGGCGGTGCTGGAACCCAGGGTAAATACTAAAAACAGAGTGGAGCCAGAGGTGTAATTGGAGAAAGTTTTAAATCCGTAGTCCAGTGGATGTGGACAAAGCAGGAGAATTTGCCGGACACACAGCTGGGGATCAGCTGACGTTACTGAACCCCAATAACACTGGAGCAAGCGTTGACTGTGCAGACGGCACTTCTGAGCAGCAACTAGCGGTATTGGAGCCCAGGGTAAATACTAAAATCAGAGGAGCCAGAGGTGTATTTGGAGGAGGTTTTAAATCAGTAGTACAGTGGATGTGGACAAAGCAGGAGAATTTGCCGGACACACAGCTGGGGATCAGCTGACGTTACTGAACCCCAATAACACGGCAGCAAGCGTTGACTGTGCAGACGGCACTTCCGAGCAGCAACTAGCGGTATTGGAGCCCAGGGTAAATACTAAAAACAGAGGAGCCAGAGGTGTATTTGGAGGATGTTTTAAATCAGTAGTACAGTGGATGTGGACAAAGCAGGAGAATTTGCCGGACACACAGCTGGGGAACAGCTGACGGTACTGAACCCCAATAACACTGGAGCAAGCGTTGACTGTGCAGACGGCACTTCTGAGCAGCAACTAGCGGTATTGGAGCCCAGGGTAAATACTAAAAACAGAGGAGCCAGAGGAGTATTTGGAGGAGGTTTTAAATCAGTAGTACAGTGGATGTGGACAAAGCAGGAGATTTTGCCGGACACACAGCAGGGGATCAGCTGACTTTACTGAACCCCAATAACACGGCAGCAAGTGTTGACTGTGCAGACGGCACTTCTGAGCGCCAACTGGCGGTGTTGGAGCTCAGGGATAATACTGAAAACAGAGGAGCCAGAGGTGTATTTGGAGGAGGTTTTAAATCAGTAGTACAGTGGATGTGGACAGAGCAGGAGAAATTGCCGTCCGCACAGCAGGGGAGCAGCTGACGTTACTGAACCCCAATAACACGGCAGCAAGTGTTGACTGTGCAGACGGCACTTCCGAGCGCCAACTGGCGGTGTTGGAGCTCAGGGATAATACTGAAAACAGAGGAGCCAGAGGTGTATTTGGAGCAACTTTAAAATCTGTAGTAGTGAGAATGTGGACAGAGCAGGAGAAATTGCCGTCCGCACAGCAGGGGAACAGCTGACGTCACTGAACCCAAATAACACGGCAGCAAGTGTTGACTGTACAGACGGCACTTCCGAGCGCCAACTGGCGGTGTTGGAGCTCAGGGATTACAGTTCAGGTGGTAGAAACATGAACAGAACAGGAGACCTGGATATTGTTGCCAACCAATTATTTATTCTGGAAGAGGACTTGCAAATTCATGAGAGATCCAGGCCTTGTTCATTTTGAGAAAAGTAAGCCGGTC
The DNA here is from genome assembly GCF_046119375.1 of Phyllobates terribilis. NCBI lineage: Eukaryota > Metazoa > Chordata > Amphibia > Anura > Dendrobatidae > Phyllobates > Phyllobates terribilis. Next base: position 3,764,490 of record NW_027362771.1, on the reverse strand, counting down.
AACGTTATCGGAGGATAGTCGCATGCGACGGTCTGTTAGTACACCACCTGCGGCACTAAAGACGCGTTCCGATAGTACACTAGCAGCAGGGCAAGCTAGCACCTCCAATGCATACTGACTAAGCTCTGGCCATGTATCCAGCTTACAGACCCAAAACTTGAAGGGAGAAGAGCCATCTGGGAGTACACTAAGAGGGCAAGACATGTAGTCTGTCACCATCTGACCGAAACGTTGCCTCCTGCTGACTGTTGCCGTCTGTGATGGTGTAGACATTTGTGGCAGCGGGGACACAAAACTTTGCCACATTTCGGCCATACTGGTCTTGCCTTGTGCTGGGGCGCTGCTTCTGCTCCCTCTTTGTGCAGAGCTTCCTCCACTGCCTCGACGCACTGAGCTGCTTTGTAAAGCACTAGCAGCACTGCTCTCGGTTGGAATGGAGAACATGATGGAATGCACCAGTGCGTCTTGGTACTCCCGCATTTTACGCTTCCGGTTCAACGGTGTTATGAGGCTTTGTAAGTTGTCCCGGTAGCGAGGATCTAGGCGAGTGGACACCCAATAATCAGCCGTGTTGAGAATGTGGGCAATGCGGCGGTCGTTTCTCAGGCACTGCAGCATGAAATCAACCATGTGCTGCAGACTGCCAACTGGCCAAGAAACGCTGTCCCCTGCTTGAGGCGTGATCTCTGCCTGCTCTGCATCACCCCACCCTCGCTCTAGATACTGACTACTAGAGCATTGTGTACCTCCCTCCTCTGGACAGATGTCTTCCTCATCCATTGACTCCTCCTCATCCTCCTCACAAAGTGTCCCCTGCCTAGGCCTTTGTGAGGAACCACGTTGCGCAGACTGTAGAGAAGCAGATGGCATTTGTGACTCCTCATCTTCCACCTCTTCCAAAACCTCGTCCCTTAGTGCTTGCAGTGTTTTTTCAAGCAGGCAGATAAGGGGGATAGTCATGCTGACTAGTGCATCATCTGCACTCGCCATCCGCGTGGAATAATCGAAGGCACGCAAAACGTGGCAAATGTCCTTCATAGAGGCCCACTCAGTGGTGGTGAAGTGTGAACGGCACGCACTGCGACTTGTTTGCGCCTGCTGCAGCTGGTACTCCATTACTGCTGCCTGCTGCTCACACAACCTCTCCAACATATGTAACGTTGAATTCCACCTGGTGGGTAGGTCACATATGATGCGATGTTCCGGAAGACGTAATCGGCGCTGCAGAGCTGCAATGCGTGATCTTGCATTGCTGGAACGCCGCAAGTGAGCGCACTCTATGCGGACCTTGTGAAGCAGTGCATCAAGATCCGGATAGTCCCTCAAAAAACTCTGCACGACCAAGTTGAGCACATGTGCCAGACATGGGATGTGAGTAAGGTTGCCTAGGCCCAGAGCTGCCACCAGATTTCGGCCATTGTCACACACTACCATGCTTGGCTGAAGATTCGCTGGCACAAACCACACGTCGCTCTGCTGCTTGATGGCATTCCAGAGCTCCTGCGCTGTGTGGCTTCGATTCCCCAAAGAAATTAATTTTAATACGGCCTGTTGACGTTTGGCCACGGCTGTGCTCATATTGGTCACCATAACAGGTAACCGTTCACAGGTCGATGTGGAGGTAGACCGTGACGGCTCCTGCAGCGCTGATTCAGAGGAACTGGAGTATGAGGAGGATCAATGTGTACAGACTGGATTCCTGCAATCCTTGGAGTTGGCAGAACACGTACAGCGCCACTCTCAAGATCTGTACCCGGCTCCACAACATTTACCCAATGGGCAGTGAGGGAAAGGTATCGTCCCTGTCCATGCTTACTGTCCACGCATCGGTGGTCAGGTGGACCTTGCTACTGACGGCGTTTTGTAGCGCATGTTTAATTTTTCCCTCCACATGATGTTGCAGGGCAGGGACGGCTTGCCTGCTGAAATAAAATCGGCTGGGCACGTTGTATTGTGGGACTGCCAATGCCATAAAGTTACGGAATGTGTCAGTCTCCACCAGCCTGGATGATAGCATTTCAAGGGCCAGTAGTTTAGCAATGCCAGCATTCAGAGCCTGTGCTCGGGGGTGGTTTGCCGAGTATGGGCGCCTTTTCTTCCATGCCTGTGCTAACGATGGCTGTAGACTGGCCTGGGAGTGTGAGGATGACTGGGAAAGTGGTGCTGTGGGTTGAATTACACTGTGTCTCTGTACAACAGTGCCAGAGATTCTTCCATGGCGATCCTGTGAGGAAGCCGAACCAGCTGTGTGTGAGCTGGAGGAAGAGGCTACAACACGAGCTGAAGAGGTGGTAGGTGGCGCTGTAGGTTGGCCTAGGTCTTCAGTGTGTTTTTGTAACTCCACCACGTGCTTGGTCCGCACATGTTTCCACATATTTGTGGTATTGAGGTTGCTGACACTTTTCCCTCTTTTCACCTTCTGATTACACAGCTTGCATTTGACAAAGCAAATGTCATCTGCAACTGTGTCAAAAAAGGACCAGGCACTGCAAGTCTTGGGAGCGCCCGCTTTGGATTTTGGAAGAGCCATGCTCCTAATGGGTGCCGAAGTGGAGGCTACAGGCAACCAAGTCTGCCCCCTCCCTCTCCCTCCTTTTTGGGCCGTTCGGGGAATCTCTTCCTCAGAGCTGCTCCCACCACCTTCCTGTCCCTCACACCATGATGGGTCAAGGACCTCATCATCTACACCACCCTCTTCAAACAACTGCTTCTCCTGGGTAGTCTCGACAGCACAGTACGCACCAGAAAGTGGCACCTGAGTCTCATCATCAGATGCGTACTGAGGTGTGCTGCTGACCATAGGCACTGGCCCACCCGCCTCTTCAGATTCAGAGAGACAAAACGGTTGCGCACCACTGCATACTACCTCTTCTTCAAATTCTCGAATTCTGCTTGGCTGGCCCCCTCTTTCCAAGCCAAGAGATTCAGAGAACAGAAGTAGAGATGGCTCCTGTCCAGGGCTCTCTGACTGCCTGGGCAATTTGGCAGGTGGTGAAGAGACAGATGGGTGCTCTTCAGTGCTCAGGACCTGAGAGGATCTGGAACTAGTTGAAGTCAATGCGTTAGCTGCCATCCATCCGACAATGGCTTCAATTTGGTCCTCGCGCAGCAGTGGGGTACGGCTAGCTCCTACAAAGCTGCGCATAAAGGACTGTTCCCTGGTAAAACTGGGGGATGCTGAGTCACTGGTGCCCGCAGCAGGCACAGAATCCCCACGTCCTCTCCCTGCAGGCACAGAATCCTCACGTCCTCTCCCTGCAGAGACTCCACGCCCACGCCCACGCCCACGACCACATGCCTTACTCCCTGCCTTCTTCATCTTGGTAGACTGATAAAGATAGGCAGAAAAGTACTAAGGGCTTAGTGTGCTTATTCCTGAACAGCTGATAACAGGTATAAGAAACACTAATTTTATAAAGTGTGGACTAGACTTTAATATGAGCTAATGTGGCCTACACAACTGTAAAGTGGAGTGTTTGGTGAACTTTATTTAGGTTTTTTTTGTCACAAAAAGACACTGGATGTGCCTAAAGATGTAATAATGATAGTATCACAAATACATTGTAGCTATTACAATGTAGGAAGGTAACCTACAATGCAATAGATGAGGCTGCAAAAAATAGGCTAATACTAATCTGGCTGGGGCTGCAGGGCCCAATGCTGCAGAAAGGCTCCTCTAACTACTCCTATATAGTGTGTTTGGAACCAATTTAGCTGAATACGGATGGAACCACCACACTAATAGGAGAAATCAGGAAAAATTATGAATTGGCAAAAAAGGACAATGTATGAGGCAGTGACACACACTGAGTGCACTACAACCAGACGTGGTTGAAGCACACACTACAGGGTGAGCTGCACTCACACACCAGACCTTGCAGACAGCGGTGAACAGTACAGATGCAGAGCACTGTGCACTAGCGCTGCAAGACCAAAAAAATTTCTCTATCTACTCCTATATAGTGTGTTTGGAACCAATTTAGCTGAATACGGATGGAACCACCACACTAATATGAGATATCAGGAAAAATTATGAATTGGCAAAAAAGGACAATGTATGAGGCAGTGACACACATTGAGTGCACTACAACCAGACGTGGTCGAAGCACACACTACAGGGTGAGCTGCACTCACACACCAGACCTTGCAGACAGCGGTGAGCAGTACAGATGCAGAGCACTGTGCACTAGCGCTGCAAGACCAAAAAAATTTCTCTATCTACTCCTATATAGTGTGTTTGGAACCAATTTAGCTGAATACGGATGGAACCACCACACTAATAGGAGATATCAGGAAAAATTATGAATTGGCCAAAAAGGACAATGTATGAGGCAGTGACACACACTGAGTGCACTACAACCAGATGTGGCTGAAGCACACACTACAGGGTGAGCTGCACTCACACACAGAGACCTTGCAGAAAGCGGTGAACAGCACAGAGAACTGTGCACTAGCACTGCAAGGCACAGCGATTTATAAAGTAGCTTGGGTAAAGCAGAATAGACCAAATAGGTAGCTAAAACTGTCCCTCAGAACAACAGCGTCCTATCCCTAACTGAATTGACAGCAGAGTGAGCTCAAAATGGCGGTGGCGGCTTTTATAGTGCATCATGACATCATTTCAGCAGCCAATCACAGCCATGCCATTAGTTAAGATGCCTACATGCCTAACAGGATGTGCCCACACTTCTTAGGATCCTCATTGGCTGAATAAAATGAAAATGGCTCATTGCATTATGGGAACTTCCAATTCCGGTATACGATATTGCAAAAGTATCGGAATTAAGTATCGGAATTTCGATACCGCGAATATCGGCCGATACCCGATGTTTCAGTATCGAAATGCTCAACACTACTGAGCAATGACATTATTCACTGATTTTAGCCATTGAAAAATGTCCTGTTACTCATATACCAGAAATGGTTGAAGGTATTGGCTGAACACAAAGAGATAGCAGCCCACCCTCTTTGAATCTTCTTTAGCACGCTAAAAGGAGTAGGAAAAAGCAAAAAATTTCAGAATTCCACCTTTCAAAACAGAGAAATGACTGAGCAATAACATTATTCACTGATTTTAGCCATTGAAAAATGTCTTGTTACTCATATACCAGAAATGGTTGAAAGTATTGGCTGAACACAAAGAGATAGTAGCCCACCCTCTTTGAAACTTCTTTAGCATGATAAAAGGAGCAGGAAAAAGCAAAAAAAAATCAGAATTCCAACTTTCAAAGCAGAGAAATGACTGTTTGTGCAATGACATTATTCATTGATTTTAGCCTTTGAAAACAGTCCTGTTACTCATATACCAGAATTGGTTGAAGGTACTGGCTGAACGCAAACAGATAGCAGCTCACCCTCTTATATTCTTCTTTAGCATGCTAAAAAGAGCAGGAAAATGCCAAAAATTTCAGAACTCCACCTATCCCAGCAGAGAAATGACTGAGCAATGACATTATTCACTGATTTTAGCCATTGAAAATCGTCCTGTTACTCATATACCAGAAATGGTTGAAGGTATTGGCTGAACGCAAACAGATAGCTGCTCAGCCTCTTTGGATCATCTTTTGCATGCTAAAAGGAGCAGAAAAAAACAAAAAACATTTCAGAATTCCACCTTTCCAAGGAGAACAATGACTGTTTGTGCAATGATATTATTCATTGATTTTAGCCATTGAAAACCATCCTGTTACTTATATACCAGAATTGGTTGAAGGTACTGGCTGAACGTAAACAGAGAGCAGCTCACCTTCTTTGAATCTTCTTTAGCATGCTAAAAGGAGCAGGAAAAAGCAAAAAAATTCAGAATTCCACCTCTCCCCGCAGAGAAATGACTGAGTAATGACATTATTCACTAAGTTTAGCCATTGAAACATGGCCTGTTACTCATATACCAGAAATGGTTGAAGGTATTGGCTGAATGCAAACAGATAGTAGCTCAGCCTCTTTGAATCGTATTTTGCATGCTAAAAGGAGCAGATAAAAACAAAAATAATTTCAGAATTCCACCTTTCCAAGCAGAGAAATGACTGTTTGTGCAATGACATTATTGATTGATTTTAGCCATTGAAAACCATCCTGTTACTTATATACCAGAAATGGTTGCAGGTATTGGCTGAACACAAACCGATAGCAGCTCACCCTCTTTAAATCTTCTTTAGCATGGTAAAAAGAGAAGGAAAAAGCAAAAAATTTCAAAATTCCACCTTTCCAAGCAGAGAAATGACTGTTTGTGCAATGACATTATTTATTGATTTTAGCCAGTGAAAAACATCCTGTTACTCATATACCAGAAATGATGGATGGTATTGGCTGAACACAAACTGGTTGCTGATCACCCTCTTTGAATCTTCTTTAGGATGCTAAAAGGAGCAGGAAAAAGCAAAAAATTTCAGAATTCCACCTTTCAAAACAGAGAAATGATTGAGCAATAACATTATTCACTGATTTTAGCCATTGAAAAATGTCATGTTACTCATATACCAGAAATGGTTGAAAGTATTGGCTGAACACAAAGAGATAGCAGCCCACCCTCTTTGAATCTTCTTTAGCATGATAAAAGGAGCAGGAAAAAGCAAAAATAAATCAGAATTCCACCTTTCAAAGCAGAGAAATGACTGTTTGTGCAATGACATTATTCATTGATTTTAGCCTTTGAAAACAGTCCTGTTACTCATATACCAGAATTGGTTGAAGGTACTGGCTGAACGCAAACAGATAGCAGCTCACCCTCTTATATTCTTCTTTAGCATGCTAAAAGGAGCAGGAAAATGCCAAAAATTTCAGAACTCCACCTATCCCAGCAGAGAAATGACTGAGCAATGACATTATTCACTGATTTTAGCCATTGAAAATCGTCCTGTTGCTCATATACCAGAAATGGTTGAAGTTATTGGCTGAACGCAAACAGATAGCAGCTCAGCCTCTTTGGATCATCTTTTGCATGCTAAAAGGAGCAGAAAAAACAAAAAACATTTCAGAATTCCACCTTTCCAAGCAGAGAAATTACTGTTTGTGCAATGATATTATCAATTGATTTTAGCCATTGAAAATATCCTGTTACTTATATACAAGAAATGGTTGAAGGTATTGGCTTAACACAAAGAGATAGCAGCCCACCCTCTTTTAATCTTCTTTAGCATGATAAAAGGAGCAGGAAAAAGCAAAAAATTTCAGAATTCCACCTTTCAAAGCAGAGAAATGACTGTTTGTGCAATGAGATTATTCATTGATTTTAGCCATTGAAAACAGTCCTGTTACTCATATACCAGAACTGGATGAAGGTACCGGTTGAACGCAAACAGATAGCAGCTCACCCTCTTTGAATCTTCTTTAGCATGCTAAAAGGAGCAGGAAAAAGCAAAAAAATTCAGAATTCCACCTCTCCCCACAGAGAAATGACTGAGCAATGACATTATTCACTAATTTTAGCCATTGAAACATGTCTTGTTACTCATATACCAGAAATGGTTGAAGGTATTGGCTGAACGCAAACAGATAGCAGCTCAGCCTCTTTGTATCGTCTTTTGCATGCTAAAAGGAGGAGAAAAAACAAAAAAAAATTCAGAATTCCACCTTTCCAAGCAGAGAAATGTCTGTTTGTGCAATGACATTATTCATTGATTTAAGCCATTGAAAAACATCTTGTTACTCATATACCAGAAATGGTTGATGGTATTGGCTGAACACAAACAGTTTGCTGCTCACCCTCTTTCAATCTTCTTTAGCATGCTAAAAGGAGCAGGAAAAAGCAAAAAATTTCAGAATTCCACCTTTCAAAGCAGAGAAATGACTGAGCAATAACATTATTCACTGATTTTAGCCATTGAAAAATGTCATGTTACTCATATACCAGAAATGGTTGAAAGTATTGGCTGAACACAAAGAGATAGCAGCCCACCCTCTTTGAATCTTCTTTAGCATGATAAAAGGAGCAGGAAAAAGCAAAAAAAATTCAGAATTCCACCTTTCAAAGCAGAGAAATGACTGTTTGTGCAATGACATTATTCATTGATTTTAGCCTTTGAAAACAGTCCTGTTACTCATATACCAGAATTGGTTGAAGGTACTGGCTGAACGCAAACAGATAGCAGCTCACCCTCTTATATTCTTCTTTAGCATGCTAAAAGGAGCAGGAAAATGCCAAAAATTTCAGAACTCCACCTATCCCAGCAGAGAAATGACTGAGCAATGACATTATTCACTGATTTTAGCCATTGAAAATCGTCCTGTTACTCATATACCAGAAATGGTTGAAGGTATTGGCTGAACTCAAACAGATAGCAGCTCAGCCTGTTTGGATCATCTTTTGCATGCTAAAAGGAGCACAAAAAACAAAAAACATTTCAGAATTCCACCTTTCCAAGCAGAGAAATGACTCTTTGTGCAATGATATTATTCATTGATTTTAGCCATTGAAAACCATCCTGTTACTTATATACCAGAATTGGTTGAAGGTACTGGCTGAACGCAAACAGATAGCAGCTCACCTTCTTTGAATCTTCTTTAGCATGCTAAAAGGAGCAGGAAAAAGCAAAAAAATTCAGAATTCCACCTCTCCCCGCAGAGAAATGACTGAGTAATGACATTATTCACTAATTTTAGCCATTGAAACATGGCCTGTTACTCATATACCAGAAATGGTTGAAGGTATTGGCTGAATGCAAACAGATAGTAGCTCAGCCTCTTTGAATCGTATTTTGCATGCTAAAAGGAGCCGATAAAAACAAAAAAAATTTCAGAATTCCACCTTTCCAAGCAGAGAAATGACTGTTTGTGCAATGACATTATTGATTGATTTTAGCCATTGAAAACCATCCTGTTACTTATATACCAGAAATGGTTGAACGTATTGGCTGAACACAAACAGTTAGCAGCTCACCCTCTTTGAATCTTCTTTAGCATGGTAAAAAGAGAAGGAAAAAGCAAAAAATTTCAAAATTCCACCTTTCCAAGCAGAGAAATGACTGTTTGTGCAATGACATTATTTATTGATTTTAGCCAGTGAAAAACATCCTGTTACTCATATACCAGAAATGGTGGATGGTATTGGCTGAACACAAACTGGTTGCTGATCACCCTCTTTGAATCTTCTTTAGGATGCTAAAAGGAGCAGGAAAAAGAAAAAAATTTCAATAACTCCACCTTTCCAAGCAGAGAAGTGACTGTTTGTGCATTGACATTATTCATTAATTTCAGCCATTGAAAACCATCCTGTCACTCATATACCAGAAATGGTTGAAGGTATTGGCTGAACGCAGACAGATAGCAGCTCAACCTCTTTTAATCTTGTTTAGAATGCTAAAATTAGCAGGAAAAAGCAAAAAATTTCAGAATTAAACCTTTCCTAGCAGAGAAATGACTGTTTGTGCAATGACATTATTTATTGATTTTAGCCTTTGAAAATAGTCCTGTTACTCATATACCAGAATTGGTTGAAGGTACTGGCTGAACGCAAACAGATAGCAGCTCACCCTCTTTTATTCTTCTTTAGCATGCTAAAAGGAGCAGGAAAATGCAAAAAATTTCAGAACTCCACCAATCCCAGCAGAGAAATGACTGAGCAATGACATTATTCACTGATTTTAGCCATTGAAAATCGTCCTGTTACTCATATACCAGAATTAGATGAAGGTACTGGCTGAACACAAACAGATAGCAGCTCACCCTCTTTGAATCTTCTTTAGCATGCTAAAAGGAGCAGGAAAAAGCAAAAAAAATCAGAATTCCACCTCACCCCGCAGAGAATTGACTGAGCAATGACATTATTCACGAATTTTAGCCATTGAAACATGTCCTGTTGCTCATATACCAGAAATGGTTGAAGGTATTTGCTGAAAGCAAACAGATAGCAGCTGAGCCTCTTTGAATCGTCTTTTGCATGCGAAAAGAAGGAGAAAAAACAAAAAAAAATTCAGAATTCCACCTTTCCAAGCAGAGAAGTGACTGTTTGTGCAATGACATTATTCATTGATTTAAGCCATTGAAAAACATCTTGTTACTCATATACCAGAAATGGTTGATGGTATTGGCTGAACACAAACAGTTTGCTGCTCACCCTCTTTGAATCTTCTTTAGCATGCTAAAAGGAGCAGGAAAAAGGAAAAAATTTCAAAAATTCCACCTTTCCAAGCAGAGAAGTGACTGCTTGTGCATGGACATTATTCATTGATTTTAGCCAATGAAAACCGTCCTGTCACTCATATACCAGAAATGGTTGAAGGTATTGGCTGAACGCAAACAGATAGCAGCTCACCCTCTTTGAATCTTCTTTAGCATGCTAAAAGGAGCAGGAAAAAGCAAAAAATTTCAGAATTCCACCTTTCAAAGCAGAGAAATGACTGAGCAATAACATTATTCACTGATTTTAGCCATTGAAAAATGTACTGTTACTCATATACCAGAAATGATTGAAGGTATTGGCTGAACACAAAGAGATAGCAGCCCACCCTATTTGAATCTTCTTTAGCATGATAAAAGGAGCAGGAAAAAGCAAAAAATTTCAGGATTCCAACTTTCAAAGCAGAGAAATTACTGTTTGTACAATGACATTATTCATTGATTTTAGCCTATGAAAACAGTCCTGTTACTCATATACCAGAAATGGTTGAAGGTATTAGCTGAACGCAAACAGATTGCAGCTCACCCTCTTTGAATCTTCTTTAGCATGCTATAAGGAGCAGGAAAAAGCAAAAAAATTCAGAACTCCACCTTTCACAGCAGAGAATTGACTCAGCAATGACATTATTCACTGATTTTAGCCATTGAAAAATGTCCTGTTACTCATATACCAGAAATGGTTGAAGGTATTGGCTGAACACAAAGAGATAGCATCCCAACCTCTTTCAATCTTCTTTAGCATGATAAAAGGAGTAGGAAAAAGCAAAAAATTTCAGAATTCCACCTTTCAAAGCAGAGAAATGACTGTTTGTGCAATGACATTATTCATTGATTTTTGCCATTGAAAACAGTCCTGTTACTCATATACCCGATTTGGTTGAAGGTACTGGCTGAACGCAAAAAACAGCATCTCAACCTCTTTGAATCTTCTTTAGCATGCTAAAAGGAACATGAAAGAGCAAAAAATACAGAATTCCACCTCTCCCAGCAGAGAAATGACTGAGCAATGACATTATTCACTAATTTTAGCCATTGAAAAATGTCCTGTTTCTCATATGCCAGAAATAGTGGAAGGTATTGGCTGAACGCAAACAGATAGCAGCTCAGCCTCTTTGAATCATCTTTTGCATGCTAAAAGGAGAAGAAATAAACCAAAAAAAATTTCAAAATTCCACCTTTCCAAGCAGAGAAATGACTGTTTGTGCAATGACATGATTCATTGATTTTAGCCATTGAAAACAGTCCTGTTACTCATATACCCGATTTGGTTGAAGGTACTGGCTGAACGCAAACAAACAGCATCTCAACCTCTTTGAATCTTCTTTAGCATGCTAAAAGGAACATGAAAAAGCAAAAAAAATCAGAATTTCACCTCTCCCAGTAGAGAAATGACTGAGCAATGACATTATTCACTAATTTTAGCCATTGAAAAATGTCCTGTTACTCATATACCAGAAATTGTTTAAGGTATTGGCTGAACGCAAACAGATAGCAGCTCAGCCTCTTTGAATCATCTTTTGCATGCTAAGGGGGAGAAAAAAAAAAAAAAAATTCAAAATTCCACCTTTCCAAGCAGAAAAATGACTGTATGTGCAATGACATTATTCATTGATTTTAGCCATTGAAAAACATCCTGTTACTCATATACCAGAAATCATTGATGGTATTGGCTGAACACAAACAGTTTGCTGCTCAGCCTCTTTGAATCTTCTTTAGCATGCTAAAAGGAACAAGAAAAAGCAAAATATTTCAAAAATTCCACCTTTCCAAGCAGAGAAGTGACTGTTTATGCATTGACATTATTCATTGATTTCAGCCATTGAAAACCGTCCTGTCACTCATATATCAGAAATGGTTGAAGGTATTGGCTGAACGCAGACAGATAGCAGCTCACCCTCTTTTAGTTTTCTTTAGCATGCTAAAAGGAGCAGGAAAAATAAAAAAATTCAGAATTCCACCTTTCAAAGCAGAGAAATTACTGAGCAATGACATTATTCACTGATTTTAGCCAATGAAAAATGTCCTGTTACTCATATACCAGAAATGGTTGAAGGTATTGGCTGAACACAAAGAGATAGCAGCCCACCCTATTTGAATCTTCTTTAGCATGATAAAAGGAGCAGGAAAAAGCAAAAAAAAATCAGAATTCCACCTTTCAAAGCAGAGAAATAACTGTTTGTGCAATGACATTATTCATTGATTTTAGCCATTGAAAACCGTCCTGTCACTCATATACCAGAAATGGTTGAAGGTATTGGCTGAACGCAAACAGATAGCAGCTCACCCTCTTTGAATCTTCTTTAGCATGCTAAAAGGAGCAGGAAAAATCAAAAAAATTCAGAATTCCACCTTTCAAAGCAGAGAAATTACTGAGCAGTAACATTATTCACTGATTTTAGCCATTGAAAAATGTCCTGTTACTCATATACCAAAATTGGTTGAAGGTATTGGCTTAACACAAAGAGATAGCAGCCCACCATAATTGAATCTTCTTTAGCATGATAAAAGGAGCAGGAAAAAGCAAAAAATTTCAGAATTCCACCTTTCAAAGCAGAGAAATGACTGTTTGTTCAATGAGATTATTCATTGATTTTAGCCATTGAAAACAGTCCTGTTACTCATATACCAGAATTGGATGAAGGTACTGGCTGAACACAAACAGATAGCAGCTCACCCTCTTTGAATCTTCTTTAGCATGCTAAAAGGAGCAGGAAAAAGCAAAAAAATTCAGAATTCCACCTCTCCCCACAGAGAAATGACTGAGCAATGACATTATTCACTAATTTTAGCCATTGAAACATGTCTTGTTACTCATATACCAGAAATGGTTGAAGGTATTGGCTGAACGCAAACAGATAGCAGCTCAGCCTCTTTGAATCGTCTTTTGCATGCTAAAAGGAGGAGAAAAAACAGAAAAAAATTCAGAATTCCACCTTTCCAAGCAGAGAAATGACTGTTTGTGCAATGACATTATTCATTGATTTAAGCCATTGAAAAACATCTTGTTACTCATATACCAGAAATGGTTGATGGTATATGCTGAACACAAACAGTTTGCTGCTCACCCTCTTTGAATCTTCTTTAGCAGGCTAAAAGGAGCAGGAAAAAGGAAAACATTTCAAAAATTCCACCTTTCCAAGCAGAGAAGTGACTGCTTGTGCATGGACATTATTTATTGATTTTAGCCATTGAAAACCGTTCTGTCACTCATATACCAGAAATGGTTGAATTTATTGGCTGAACGCAAACAGATAGCAGCTCACCCTCTTTGAATCTTTTTTAGGATGCTAAAAGGAGCAGGAAAAAGCAAAAAAATTCAGAATTCCACCTTTCAAAGCAGAGAAATGACTGAGCAATAGTGTTGAGCGATACCTTCCGATATCGGGAAATATCGGATTGGATTGGATCGGACCGATACCGAAAAAGTATCAGATATCGCCAATTCCGATACCGGAAACCAATGCAAGTCAATGGGACAGAAATATCGGAATGAAAATAAACCCTTTCTTTCCTTGTAGGTTAATTCTGCATGAAGTAAAACAACTAAGAATAATGTAGAATGTATTGGGGGAGGTGGGGGAGACAAAGGCATAGAGGTTTAGCCCAATCAAATGGAATAGCAGGAATTAATTGTCACGGGTGTGTCGCCACGAAGATCGTCACGATTACACAGCCTGACTTCTAACAGCTGACTTTTGGTGCTTTGTGTTTTTCGGCAGTGAGGGAGTTAATTCTCTCTCTCTCTGTGCTAGACGAGGTCCAGCCTCGCCCAGCTGCAATCAATGCTGCTGTAGTGAGACTCCTTCAAATGCCTGCTGGTCTGTTAGGGAAGTGTCGGTGAAAGCATTTCATGCAGACTAACAGAGCGGATCGTGGTATTTGGAGTTTCAGAGATAAGTGTATTCGGAGAGTTTTTTCCCTTCCTCGCTTTATCATTTATCTCCTTTCCCGTTGGTGTTCCCTCTGTTGTAGTTGTGTAGTTTTTGTATGCAAGGTGGTTTTGGTTTTTCCCTTGTACTGTCTCGTTCGTCTAAGTACTGTTTGTGGGCATATTATTACTTGTCCCCTTTTGTTGTGATCGGGGGCCTTCTCAGGACTAGATTACTTAGGTGCAGGGATCCTCAGGAGGTAGGGGTTACGCTGGCGGCCTGGACCTCTGTACCTTTAACAGTACCTCCAGGTTGAGGGATTAGTCAGGGCCCCAGCTTAGGGTCAGCTTAGGCCCCCTACCTCCAGTATACAGAGACAGCGTGACATTAATATTTTTTTTTAAGACGTTCTGAGTTACGGAAATATTGACTATATTAAGTATTTTTATATTTTGTCAGATATTTATGTTTCACTACTTCCATGCTCTTCACCTTCTTTTTTACTTCTCCCACACTTTCTCCTTCATCATCTTCAGCATCTTTTTCATCCACTTCTTCTTCACCTTCTTAATCTTCTTCTTCTTCACCTTTTTCGTATTATTCTTTTTTTTTACATCCTTCATATTCTACTTCTTCATCTTCTTCATCTTCTTCTTCTTCATCATATTCTTATTTGTGGCAGGCATTCCTGTAGTTGTTATCTATAAAAGGTTGGACATTACACCTTTCGTTCTGCCCGTCACAAAAGATTTACAACAGGATTTGTCCGCGTTCAGTTTGGCCTGCAGCAGCAGGTCTTTTCCAGGGGCACCACGAGGAGGAACGGACTCACCCCCATACACTGCTTTGTCATCTTCTGCTTATAATTTAGATATTATCTTTTGCTCTGATTTTTAGTCTTATGCTTAATGTTCTTCCGCTTTTTGGTCTGCAGCTTCTTGTATTTCTGCTTCTTGGTTTTCTGTCTCTTGTTCTTCTGTATCTTGGTGCTTGTCTTCTCTTCTTTGTCCTCTTGGTCAACTTCTTCAGGGTCATCTTCTTGGTCTTCTTCGGAGTGGTCTTCAGGGTCGTCGTCTTCGGGGGTCCTCGTCTTCGTGGTCCTCGTCTTCTTCGGGTTGGTCTTCTGGGTCCTCGTCTTCGGGGTCCTCGTCTTCTTCGGGGTGGTCTTCAGGGTCCTCGTCTTCTTCGGGGTGGTCTTCAGGGTCCTCGTCTTCTTCGGGGTGGTCTTCAGGGTCTTTGTCTTCAGGGTCGTCATCTTCGGGGTCCTCGTCTTCTTAGGGTTGGTCTTCAGGGTCCTCGTCTTCAGGGTCCTCGTCAGGGAGATCTAGAGTGATTACCAAGAACCATTTCAAAAAGCTTGAACTTGGAAATGTAGCAGAAGGTACAAGAAAGCTGAGGAACTACCGAGGACCAGCTGACGGTACTGGAACCCGGATGGGTAGCAGAAGGTACAAGAGCCAATGGAACTGCCGAAGACCAGCTGACGGTACTGGAACTCGGTTACTAAGCAGGAGGTACCTGTGCCAGAAAGCACTACCAAGGACCAGCAGACGTTGGTGGAACTTGGATACCGAGAAGGAGGCACCTAATCCAAAGGCACTGCCGAGAACCAGCTGATGGTACTGGAACCCGGATGGGTAGCAGAAGGTACCCATGTAAAATAAAGTTCAAGGCCACGAGCCGGCCGCAGTTACCAAAGCCCACAGTCCTACAGGGGGTGCTTGTCCTATTGGCACTATGGAACCAGCCTTCATTGCCAGATCCCGCAGCCCACATAGGAGTCACCTAAACTGCAGGCACCATAGAGTCGGCTAACCCGACCGCAACACGACAGGACAACGCATTGGAGGCAAAGTGACGTTGACACTACCCGGAAACAGCTGGCGTGCTGGAACCAGGCTGGGCAGGAGGGAGTACCCGTGCCAAAGTCACTGCCGAGAACCAGCTGACGGTACTGGAACCCGGATGGGTAGTAGAAGGTACAAGAGCAAATGGAACTACCGAGGACCAGCTGACGGTACTGGAATCCGGATGGGTAGCAGAAGGTACAAGAGCAAATGGAACTACCGAGAACCAGCTGGCGGTGCTGGAACCCAGGGTAAATACTAAAAACAGAGTGGAGCCAGAGGTGTAATTGGAGCAAGTTTTAAATCCGTAGTCCAGTGGATGTGGACAAAGCAGGAGAATTTGCCGGACACACAGCTGGGGATCAGCTGACGTTACTGAACCCCAATAACACTGGAGCAAGCGTTGACTGTGCAGATGGCACTTCTGAGCAGCAACTAGCGGTATTGGAGCCCAGGGTAAATACTAATATCAGAGGAGCCAGAGGTGTATTTGGAGGAGGTTTTAAATCAGTAGTACAGTGGATGTGGACAAAGCAGGAGAATTTGCCGGACACACAGCTGGGGATCAGCTGACGGTACTGAACCCCAATAACACTGGAGCAAGCATTGACTGTGCAGACGGCACTTCTGAGCAGCAACTAGCGGTATTGGAGCCCAGGGTAAATACTAAAAACAGAGGAGCCAGAGGTGTATTTGGAGGAGGTTTTAAATCAGTAGTACAGTGGATGTGGACAAAGCAGGAGAATTTGCCGGACACACAGCTGGGGATCAGCTGACGTTACTGAACCCCAATAACACGGCAGCAAGTGTTGACTGTGCAGACGGCACTTCCGAGCGCCAACTGGCGGTGTTGGAGCTCAGGGATAATACTGAAAACAGAGGAGCCAGAGGTGTATTTGGAGGAGAATTTAAATCAGTAGTACAGTGGATGTGGACAGAGCAGGAGAAATTGCCGTCCGCACAGCAGGGGAACAGCTGACGTTACTGAGCCCCAATAACACGGCAGCAAGTGTTGACTGTGCAGACGGCACTTCCGTGCGCCAACTGGCGGTGTTGGAGCTCAGGGATAATACTGAAAACAGAGGAGCCAGAGGTGTAATTGGAGCAACTTTAAAATCTGTAGTAGTGAGAATGTGGACAGAGCAGGAGAAATTGCCGTCTGCACAGCAGGGGAACAGCTGACGTTACTGAACCCCAATAACACGGCAGCAAGTGTTGACTGTGCAGACGGCACTTCCATGCGCCAACTGGCGGTGTTGGAGCTCAGGGATAATACTGAAAACAGAGGAGCCAGAGGTGTAATTGGAGCAACTTTAAAATCTGTAGTAGTGAGAATGTGGACAGAGCAGGAGAAATTGCCGTCCGCACAGCAGGGGAACAGCTGACGTTACTGAACCCCAATAACACGGCAGCAAGTGTTGACTGTGCAGACGGCACTTCCGTGCGCCAACTGGCGGTGTTGGAGCTCAGGGATAATACTGAAAACAGAGGAGCCAGAGGTGTATTTGGAGCAACTTTAAAATCTGTAGTAGTGAGAATGTGGACAGAGCAGGAGAAATTGCCGTCCGCACAGCAGGGGAACAGCTGACGTTACTGAACCCCAATAACACGGCAGCAAGTGTTGACTGTGCAGACGGCACTTCCGAGCTCCAACTGGCGGTGTTGGAGCTCAGGCATAATACTGAAAACAGAGGAGCCAGAGGTGTAATTGGAGCAACTTTAAAATCTGTAGTAGTGAGAATGTGGACAGAGCAGGAAAAATTGCCATCCGCACAGCTGGGGAACAGCTGATGTTACTGAACCCCAATAACACGGCAGCAAGTGTTGACTGTGCAGACGGCACTTCCGTGCACCAACTGGCGGTGTTGGAGCTCAGGAATAATACTGAAAACAGAGGAGCCAGCGGTGTATTTGGAGCAACTTTAAAATCTGTAGTAGTGAGAATGTGGACAGAGCAGGAGAAATTGCTGTCCGCACAGCAGGGGAACAGCTGACGTTACTGAACCCCAATAACACGGCAGCAAGTGTTGACTGTGCAGACGGCACTTCCGAGCGCCAACTGGCAGTGTTGGAGCTCAGGGATAATACTGAAAACAGAGGAGCCAGAGGTGTATTTGGAGCAACTTTAAAATCTGTAGTAGTGAGAATGTGGACAGAGCAGGAGAAATTGCCGTCCGCACAGCAGGGGAACAGCTGACGTTACTGAACCCAAATAACACGGCAGCAAGTGTTGACTGTACAGACGGCACTTCCGAGCGCCAACTGGCGGTGTTGGAGCTCAGGGATTACAGTTCAGGTGGTAGAAACATGAACAGAACAGGAGACCTGGATATTGTTGCCAACCAATTATTTATTCTGGAAGAGGACTGGCAAATTCATGAGAGATCCAGGCCTTGTTCATTTTGAGAAAAGTAAGCCGGTCAACGTTATCGGAGGATAGTCGCATGCGACGGTCTGTTAGTACACCACCTGCGGCACTAAAGACGCGTTCCGATAGTACACTAGCAGCAGGGCAAGCTAGCACCTCCAATGCATACTGACTAAGCTCTGGCCATGTATCCAGCTTACAGACCCAAAACTTGAAGGGAGAAGAGCCATCTGGGAGTACACTAAGAGGGCAAGACATGTAGTCTGTCACCATCTGACCGAAACGTTGCCTCCTGCTGACTGTTGCCGTCTGTGATGGTGTAGACATTTGTGGCAGCGGGGACACAAAACTTTGCCACATTTCGGCCATACTGGTCTTGCCTTGTGCTGGGGCGCTGCTCCTGCTCCCTCTTTGTGCAGAGCTTCCTCCACTGCCTCGACGCACTGAGCTGCTTTGTAAAGCACTAGCAGCACTGCTCTCGGTTGGAATGGAGAACATGATGGAATGCACCAGTACGTCTTGGTACTCCCGCATTTTACGCTCCCGGTTCAACGGTGTTATGAGGCTTTGTACGTTGTCCCGGTAGCGAGGATCTAGGCGGGTGGACACCCAATAATCAGCCGTGTTGAGAATGTGGGCAATGCGGCGGTCGTTTCTCAGGCACTGCAGCATGAAATCAACCATGTGCTGCAGACTGCCAACTGGCCAAGAAACGCTGTCCCCTGCTTGAGGCGTGATCTCTGCCTGCTCTGCATCACCCCACCCTCGCTCTAGATACTGACTACTAGAGCATTGTGTACCTCCCTCCTCTGGACAGATGTCTTCCTCATCCATTGACTCCTCCTCATCCTCCTCACAAAGTGTCCCCTGCCTAGGCCTTTGTGAGGAACCACGTTGCGCAGACTGTAGAGAAGCAGATGGCATTTGTGACTCCTCATCCTCCACCTCTTCCAAAACCTCGTCCCTTAGTGCTTGCAGTGTTTTTTCAAGCAGGCAGATAAGGGGGATAGTCATGCTGACTAGTGCATCATCTGCACTCGCCATCCGCGTGGAATAATCGAAGGCACGCAAAACGTGGCAAATGTCCTTCATAGAGGCCCACTCAGCGGTGGTGAAGTGTGAACGGCGCGCACTGCGACTTGTTTGCGCCTGCTGCAGCTGGTACTCCATTACTGCTGCCTGCTGCTCACACAACCTTTCCAACATATGTAACGTTGAATTCCACCTGGTGGGTAGGTCACATATGATGCGATGTTCCGGAAGACGTAATCGGCGCTGCAGAGCTGCAATGCGTGATCTTGCATTGCTGGAACGCCGCAAGTGAGCGCACTCTATGCGGACCTTGTGAAGCAGTGCATCAAGATCCGGATAGTCCCTCAAAAAACTCTGCACGACCAAGTTGAGCACATGTGCCAGACATGGGATGTGAGTAAGGTTGCCTAGGCCCAGAGCTGCCACCAGATTTCGGCCATTGTCACACACTACCATGCCTGGCTGAAGATTCGCTGGCACAAACCACACGTCGCTCTGCTGCTTGATGGCATTCCAGAGCTCCTGCGCTGTGTGGCTTCGATTCCCCAAAGAAATTAATTTTAATACGGCCTGTTGACGTTTGGCCACGGCTGTGCTCATATTGGTCACCATAACAGGTAACCGTTCACAGGTCGATGTGGAGGTAGACCGTGACGGCTCCTGCAGCGCTGATTCAGAGGAACTGGAGTATGAGGAGGATCAATGTGTACAGACTGGATTCCTGCAATCCTTGGAGTTGGCAGAACACGTACAGCGCCACTCTCAAGATCTGTACCCGGCTCCACAACATTTACCCAATGGGCAGTGAGGGAAAGGTATCGTCCCTGTCCATGCTTACTGTCCACGCATCGGTGGTCAGGTGGACCTTGCTACTGACGGCGTTTTGTAGCGCATGTTTAATTTTTCCCTCCACATGATGTTGCAGGGCAGGGACGGCTTGCCTGCTGAAATAAAATCGGCTGGGCACGTTGTATTGTGGGACTGCCAATGCCATAAAGTTACGGAATGTGTCAGTCTCCACCAGCCTGAATGATAGCATTTCAAGGGCCAGTAGTTTAGCAATGCCAGCATTCAGAGCCTGTGCTCGGGGGTGGTTTGCCGAGTATGGGCGCCTTTTCTTCCATGCCTGTGCTAACGATGGCTGTAGACTGGCCTGGGAGTGTGAGGATGACTGGGAAAGTGGTGCTGTGGGTGGAATTACACTGTGTCTCTGTACAACAGTGCCAGAGATTCTTCCATGACGATCCTGTGAGGAAGCCGAACCAGCTGTGTGTGAGCTGGAGGAAGAGGCTACAACACGAGCTGAAGAGGTGGTAGGTGGCGCTGTAGGTTGGCCTAGGTCTTCAGTGTGTTTTTGTAACTCCACCACGTGCTTTGTCCGCACATGTTTCCACATATTTGTGGTATTGAGGTTGCTGACACTTTTCCCTCTTTTCACCTTCTGATTACACAGCTTGCATTTGACAAAGCAAATGTCATCTGCAACTGTGTCAAAAAAGGACCAGGCACTGCAAGTCTTGGGAGCGCCCGCTTTGGATTTTGGAAGAGCCATGCTCCTAATGGGTGCCGAAGTGGAGGCTACAGGCAACCAAGTCTGCCCCCTCCCTCTCCCTCCTTTTTGGGCCGTTCGGGGAATCTCTTCATCAGAGCTGCTCCCACCACCTTCCTGTCCCTCACACCATGATGGGTCAAGGACCTCATCATCTACACCACCCTCTTCAAACAACTGCTTCTCCTGGGTAGTCTCGACAGCACAGTACGCACCAGAAAGTGGCACCTGAGTCTCATCATCAGATGCGTACTGAGGTGTGCTGCTGACCATAGGCACTGGCCCACCCGCCTCTTCAGATTCAGAGAGACAAAACGGTTGCGCATCACTGCATACTACCTCTTCTTCAAATTCTCGAATTCTGCTTGGCTGGCCCCCTCTTTCCAAGCCAAGAGATTCAGAGAACAGAAGTAGAGATGGCTCCTGTCCAGGGCTCTCTGACTGCCTGGGCAATTTGGCAGGTGGTGAAGAGACAGATGGGTGCTCTTCAGTGCTCAGGACCTGAGAGGATCTGGAACTAGTTGAATTCAATGCGTTAGCTGCCATCCATCCGACAATGGCTTCAATTTGGTCCTCGCGCAGCAGTGGGGTACGGCTAGCTCCTACAAAGCTGCGCATAAAGGACTGTTCCCTGGTAAAACTGGGGGATGCTGAGTCACTGGTGCCCGCAGCAGGCACAGAATCCCCACGTCCTCTCCCTGCAGGCACAGAATCCTCACGTCCTCTCCCTGCAGAGACTCCACGCCCACGCCCACGACCACATGCCTTACTCCCTGCCTTCTTCATCTTGGTAGACTGATAAAGATAGGCAGAAAAGTACTAAGGGCTTAGTGTGCTTATTCCTGAACAGCTGATAACAGGTATAAGAAACACTAATTTTATAAAGTGTGGACTAGACTTTAATATGAGCTAATGTGGCCTACACAACTGTAAAGTGGAGTGTTTGGTGAACTTTATTTAGGTTTTTTTTGTCACAAAAAGACACTGGATGTGCCTAAAGATGTAATAATGATAGTATCACAAATACATTGTAGCTATTACAATGTAGGAAGGTAACCTACAATGCAATAGATGAGAGTGCAAAAAATAGGCTAATACTAATCTGGCTGGGGCTGCAGGGCCCAATGCTGCAGAAAGGCTCCTCTAACTACTCCTATATAGTGTGTTTGGAACCAATTTAGCTGAATACGGATGGAACCACCACACTAATAGGAGAAATCAGGAAAAATTATGAATTGGCAAAAAAGGACAATGTATGAGGCAGTGACACACACTGAGTGCACTACAACCAGACGTGGTTGAAGCACACACTACAGGGTGAGCTGCACTCACACACCAGACCTTGCAGACAGCGGTGAACAGTACAGATGCAGAGCACTGTGCACTAGCGCTGCAAGACCAAAAAAATTTCTCTATCTACTCCTATATAGTGTGTTTGGAACCAATTTAGCTGAATACGGATGGAACCACCACACTAATAGGAGATATCAGGAAAAATTATGAATTGGCAAAAAAGGACAATGTATGAGGCAGTGACACACACTGAGTGCACTACAACCAGACGTGGTCGAAGCACACACTACAGGGTGAGCTGCACTCACACACCAGACCTTGCAGACAGCGGTGAGCAGTACAGATGCAGAGCACTGTGCACTAGCGCTGCAAGACCAAAAAAATTTCTCTATCTACTCCTATATAGTGTGTTTGGAACCAATTTAGCTGAATACGGATGGAACCACCACACTAATAGGAGATATCAGAAAAAATTATGAATTGGCCAAAAAGGACAATGTATGAGGCAGTGACACACACTGAGTGCACTACAACCAGACGTGGCTGAAGCACACACTACAGGGTGAGCTGCACTCACACACAGAGACCTTGCAGAAAGCGGTGAACAGCACAGAGAACTGTGCACTAGCACTGCAAGGCACAGCGATTTATAAAGTAGCTTGGGTAAAGCAGAATAGACCAAATAGGTAGCTAAAACTGTCCCTCAGAACAACAGCGTCCTATCCCTAACTGAATTGACAGCAGAGTGAGCTCAAAATGGCGGCGGCGGCTTTTATAGTGCATCATGACATCATTTCAGCAGCCAATCACACCCATGCCATTAGTTAAGATGCCTACATGCCTAACAGGATGTGCCCACATTTCTTAGGATCCTCATTGGCTGAATAAAATGAAAATGGCTCATTGCATTATGGGAACTTCCGATTCCGGTATACGATATTGCAAAAGTATCGGAATTAAGTATCGGAATTTCGATACCGCGAATATCGGCCGATACCCGATGTTTCAGGATCGGAATGCTCAACACTACTGAGCAATGACTTTATTCACTGATTTTAGCCATTGAAAAATGTCCTGTTACTCATATACCAGAAATGGTTGAAGGTATTGGCTGAACACAAAGAGATAGCAGCCCACCCTCTTTGAATCTTCTTTAGCATGATAAAAGGAGCAGGAAAAAGCAAAAAAATTCAGAATTCCACCTTTCAAAGCAGAGAAATGACTGTTTGTGCAATGACATTATTCATTGATTTTAGCCTTTGAAAACAGTCCTGTTACTCATATACCAGAATTGGTTGAAGGTACTGGCTGAACGCAAACAGATAGCAGCTCACCCTCTTATACTCTTCTTTAGCATGCTAAAAGGAGCAGGAACATGCCAAAAATTTCAGAACTCCACCTTTCCCAGCAGAGAAATGACTGAGCAATGACATTATTCACTGATTTTAGCCATTGAAAATCGTCCTGTTACTCATATACCAGAAATGGTTGAAGGTATTGGCTGAACGCAAACAGATAGCAGCTCAGCCTCTTTGGATCATCTTTTGCATGCTAAAAGGAACAGAAAAAAACAAAAAACATTTCAGAATTCCACCTTTCCAAGCAGAGAAATGACTGTTTCTGCAATGATATTATTCATTGATTTTAGCCATTGAAAATATCCTGTTACTTATATACAAGAAATGGTTGAAGGTATTGGCTTAACACAAAGAGATAACAGCCCACTCTCTTTGAATCTTCTTTAGCATGATAAAATGAGCAGGAAAAAGCAAAAAATTTCAGAATTCCACCTTTCAAAGCAGAGAAATGACTGTTTGTGCAATGAGATTATTCATTGATTTTAGCCATTGAAAACAGTCCTGTTACTCATATACCAGAACTGGATGAAGGTACTGGTTGAACGCAAACAGATAGCAGCTGACCCTCTTTGAATCTTCTTTAGCATGCTAAAAGGAGCAGGAAAAAGCAAAAAAATTCAGAATTCCACCTCTCCCCACAGAGAAATGACTGAGCAATGACATTATTCACTAATTTTAGCCATTGAAACATGTCTTGTTACTCATATACCAGAAATGGTTGAAGGTATTGGCTGAACGCAAACAGATAGCAGCTCAGCCTCTTTGAATCGTCTTTTGCATGCTAAAAGGAGGAGAAAAAACAAAAAAAAAATTCAGAATTCCACCTTTCCAAGCAGAGAAATGACTGTTTGTGCATAGACATTATTCATTGATTTAAGCCATTGAAAAACATCTTGTTACTCATATACCAGAAATGGTTGATGGTATTGGCTGAACACAAACAGTTTGCTGCTCACCCTCTTTGAATCTTCTTTAGCACGCTAAAAGGAGCAGGAAAAAGCAAAAAATTTCAGAATTCCACCTTTCAAAACAGAGAAATGACTGAGCAATAACATTATTCACTGATTTTAGCCATTGAAAAATGTCATGTTACTCATATACCAGAAATGGTTGAAAGTATTGGCTGAACACAAAGAGATAGCAGCCCACCCTCTTTGAATCTTCTTTAGCATGATAAAAGGAGCAGGAAAAAGCAAAAAAAAATCAGAATTCCACCTTTCAAAGCAGAGAAATGACTGTTTGTGCAATGACATTATTCATTGATTTTAGCCTTTGAAAACAGTCCTGTTACTCATATACCAGAATTGGTTGAAGGTACTGGCTGAACGCAAACAGATAGCAGCTTACCCTCTTATATTCTTCTTTAGCATGCTAAAAGGAGCAGGAAAAAGCAAAAAAATTCAGAATTCCACCTCTCCCCGCAGAGAAATGACTGAGTAATGACATTATTCGCTAATTTTAGCCATTGAAACATGGCCTGTTACTCATATACCAGAAATGGTTGAAGGTATTGGCTGAACACAAACAGTTAGCAGCTCACCCTCTTTGAATCTTCTTTAGCATGGTAAAAAGAGAAGGAAAAAGCAAAAAATTTCAAAATTCCACCTTTCCAAGCAGAGAAATGACTGTTTGTGCAATGACATTATTTATTGATTTTAGCCAGTGAAAAACATCCTGTTACTCATATACCAGAAATGGTGGATGGTATTGGCTGAACACAAACTGGTTGCTGATCACCCTCTTTGAATCTTCTTTAGGATGCTAAAAGGAGCAGGAAAAAGAAAAAAATTTCAATAACTCCACCTTTCCAAGCAGAGAAGTGACTGTTTGTGCATTGACATTATTCATTAATTTCAGCCATTGAAAACCATCCTGTCACTCATATACCAGAAATGGTTGAAGGTATTGGCTGAACGCAGACAGATAGCAGCTCAACCTCTTTTAATCTTGTTTAGAATGCTAAAATTAGCAGGAAAAAGCAAAAAATTTCAGAATTCCACCTTTCCTAGCAGAGAAATGACTGTTTGTGCAATGACATTATTTATTGATTTTAGCCTTTGAAAATAGTCCTGTTACTCATATACCAGAATTGGTTGAAGGTACTGGCTGAACGCAAACAGAGAGCAGCTCACCCTCTTTTATTCTGCTTTAGCATGCTAAAAGGAGTAGGAAAATGCAAAAAATTTCAGAACTCCACCAATCCCAGCAGAGAAATGACTGAGAAATGACATTATTCACTGATTTTAGCCATTGAAAATCGTCCTGTTACTCATATACCAGAATTAGATGAAGGTACTGGCTGAACGCAAACAGATAGCAGCTCACCCTTTTTGAATCTTCTTTAGCATGCTAAAAGGAGCAGGAAAAAGCAAAAAAAATCAGAATTCCACCTCACCCCGCAGAGAATTGACTGAGCAATGACATTATTCACTAATTTTAGCCATTGAAACATGTCCTGTTGCTCATATACCAGAAATGGCTGAAGGTATTTGCTGAAAGCAAACAGATAGCAGCTGAGCCTCTTTGAATCGTCTTTTGCATGCGAAAAGAAGGAGAAAAAACTAAAAAAAAATTCAGAATTCCACCTTTCCAAGCAGAGAAATGACTGTTTGTGCAATGACATTATTCATTGATTTAAGCCATTGAAAAACATCTTGTTACTCATATACCAGAAATGGTTGATGGTATTGGCTGAACACAAACAGTTTGCTGCTCACCCTCTTTGAATCTTCTTTAGCATGCTAAAAGGAGCAGGAAAAAGGAAAAAATTTCAAAAATTCCACCTTTCCTAGCAGAGAAGTGACTGCTTGTGCATGGACATTATTCATTGATTTTAGCCAATGAAAACTGTCCTGTCACTCATATACCAGAAATGGTTGAAGGTATTGGCTGAACGCAAACAGATAGCAGCTCACCCTCTTTGAATCTTCTTTAGCATACTAAAAGGAGCAGGAAAAAGCAAAAAATTTCAGAATT
The DNA here is from genome assembly GCF_046119375.1 of Phyllobates terribilis. Lineage (NCBI taxonomy): Eukaryota > Metazoa > Chordata > Amphibia > Anura > Dendrobatidae > Phyllobates > Phyllobates terribilis. Next base: position 3,738,082 of record NW_027362771.1, on the reverse strand, counting down.
CCACCTTTCAAAGCAGAGAAATGACTGAGCAATGACATTATTCACTGATTTTAGCCATTGAAAAATGTACTGCTACTCATATACCAGAAATGATTGAAGGTATTGGCTGAACACAAAGAGATAGCAGCCCACCCTATTTGAATCTTCTTTAGCATGATAAAAGGAGCAGGAAAAAGCAAAAAATTTCAGGATTCCAACTTTCAAAGCAGAGAAATTACTGTTTGTACAATGACATTATTCATTGATTTTAGCCTATGAAAACAGCCCTGTTACTCATATACCAGAAATGGTTGAAGGTATTAGCTGAACGCAAACAGATTGCAGCTCACCCTCTTTGAATCTTCTTTAGCATGCTATAAGGAGCAGGAAAAAGCAAAAAAATTCAGAACTCCACCTTTCACAGCAGAGAAATGACTCAGCAATGACATTATTCACTGATTTTAGCCATTGAAAATCGTCCTGTTACTCATATACCAGAATTAGATGAAGGTACTGGCTGAACGCAAACAGATAGCAGCTCACCCTTTTTGAATCTTCTTTAGCATGCTAAAAGGAGCAGGAAAAAGCAAAAAAAATCAGAATTCCACCTCACCCCGCAGAGAATTGACTGAGCAATGACATTATTCACTAATTTTAGCCATTGAAACATGTCCTGTTGCTCATATACCAGAAATGGCTGAAGGTATTTGCTGAAAGCAAACAGATAGCAGCTGAGCCTCTTTGAATCGTCTTTTGCATGCGAAAAGAAGGAGAAAAAACTAAAAAAAAATTCAGAATTCCACCTTTCCAAGCAGAGAAATGACTGTTTGTGCAATGACATTATTCATTGATTTAAGCCATTGAAAAACATCTTGTTACTCATATACCAGAAATGGTTGATGGTATTGGCTGAACACAAACAGTTTGCTGCTCACCCTCTTTGAATCTTCTTTAGCATGCTAAAAGGAGCAGGAAAAAGGAAAAAATTTCAAAAATTCCACCTTTCCTAGCAGAGAAGTGACTGCTTGTGCATGGACATTATTCATTGATTTTAGCCAATGAAAACTGTCCTGTCACTCATATACCAGAAATGGTTGAAGGTATTGGCTGAACGCAAACAGATAGCAGCTCACCCTCTTTGAATCTTCTTTAGCATACTAAAAGGAGCAGGAAAAAGCAAAAAATTTCAGAATTCCACCTTTCAAAGCAGAGAAATGACTGAGCAATGACATTATTCACTGATTTTAGCCATTGAAAAATGTACTGCTACTCATATACCAGAAATGATTGAAGGTATTGGCTGAACACAAAGAGATAGCAGCCCACCCTATTTGAATCTTCTTTAGCATGATAAAAGGAGCAGGAAAAAGCAAAAAATTTCAGGATTCCAACTTTCAAAGCAGAGAAATTACTGTTTGTACAATGACATTATTCATTGATTTTAGCCTATGAAAACAGCCCTGTTACTCATATACCAGAAATGGTTGAAGGTATTAGCTGAACGCAAACAGATTGCAGCTCACCCTCTTTGAATCTTCTTTAGCATGCTATAAGGAGCAGGAAAAAGCAAAAAAATTCAGAACTCCACCTTTCACAGCAGAGAAATGACTCAGCAATGACATTATTCACTGATTTTAGCCATTGAAAAATGTCCTGTTACTCATATACCAGAAATGGTTGAAGGTATTGGCTGAACACAAAGAGATAGCATCCCAACCTCTTTCAATCTTCTTTAGCATGATAAAAGGAGTAGGAAAAAGCAAAAAATTTCAGAATTCCACCTTTCAAAGCAGAGAAATGACTGTTTGTGCAATGAAATTATTCATTGATTTTTGCCATTGAAAACAGTCCTGTTACTCATATACCCGATTTTGTTGAAGGTACTGGTTGAACGCAAAAAACAGCATCTCAACCTCTTTGAATCTTCTTTAGCATGCTAAAAGGAACATGAAAGAGCAAAAATATACAGAATTCCACCTCTCCAAGCAGAGAAATGACTGAGCAATGACATTATTCACTAATTTTAGCCATTGAAAAATGTCCTGTTACTCATATGCCAGAAATGGTGGAAGGTATTGGCTGAACGCAAACAGATAGCAGCTCAGCCTCTTTGAATCATCTTTTGCATGCTAAAAGGAGAAGAAATAAACCAAAAAAAATTTCAAAATTCCACCTTTCCAAGCAGAGAAATGACTGTTTGTGCAATGACATTATTCATTGATTTTAGCCATTGAAAACAGTCCTGTTACTCATATACCCGATTTGGTTGAAGGTACTGGCTGAACGCAAACAAACAGCATCTCAACCTCTTTGAATCTTCTTTAGCATGCTAAAAGGAACATGAAAAAGCAAAAAAATTCAGAATTTCACCTCTCCCAGTAGAGAAATGACTGAGCAATGACATTATTCACTAATTTTAGCCATTGAAAAATGTCCTGTTACTCATATACCAGAAATGGTTGAAGGTATTGGCTGAACGCAAACAAATAGCAGCTCAGCCTCTTTGAATCATCTTTTGCATGCTAAGGAGGAGAAAAAAACAAAAAAAAATTCAAAATTCCACCTTTCCAAGCAGAAAAATGACTGTATGTGCAATGACATTATTCATTGATTTTAGCCATTGAAAAACATCCTGTTACTCATATACCAGAAATCATTGATGGTATTGGCTGAACACAAACAGTTTGCTGCTCAGCCTCTTTGAATCTTCTTTAGCATGCTAAAAGGAACAAGAAAAAGCAAACAATTTCAAAAATTCCACCTTTCCAAGCAGAGAAGTGACTGTTTGTGCATTGACATTATTCATTGATTTCAGCCATTGAAAACCGTCCTGTCACTCATATATCAGAAATGGTTGAAGGTATTGGCTGAACGCAGACAGATAGCAGCTCACCCTCTTTTAGTCTTCTTTAGCATGCTAAAAGGAGCAGGAAAAATAAAAAAAATTCAGAATTCCACCTTTCAAAGGAGAGAAATTACTGAGCAATGACATTATTCACTGATTTTAGCCAATGAAAAATGTCCTGTTACTCATATACCAGAAATGGTTGAAGGTATTGGCTGAACACAAAGAGATAGCAGCCCACCCTATTTGAATCTTCTTTAGCATGATTAAAGGAGCAGGAAAAAGCAAAAAAAAAATCAGAATTCCACCTTTCAAAGCAGAGAAATAACTGTTTGTGCAATGACATTATTCATTGATTTTAGCCATTGAAAACCGTCCTGTCACTCATATACCAGAAATGGTTGAAGGTATTGGCTGAACGCAAACAGATAGCAGCTCACCCTCTTTGAATCTTCTTTAGCATGCTAAAAGGAGCAGGAAAAATCAAAAAAATTCAGAATTCCACCTTTCAAAGCAGAGAAATTACTGAGCAGTAACATTATTCACTGATTTTAGCCATTGAAAAATGTCCTGTTACTCATATACCAAAATTGGTTGAAGGTATTGGCTTAACACAAAGAGATAGCAGCCCACCCTCTTTGAATCTTCTTTAGCATGATAAAAGGAGCAGGAAAAAGCAAAAAATTTCAGAATTCCACCTTTCAAAGCAGAGAAATGACTGTTTGTTCAATGAGATTATTCATTGATTTTAGCCATTGAAAACAGTCCTGTTACTCATATACCAGAATTGGATGAAGGTACTGGCTGAACACAAACAGATAGCAGCTCACCCTCTTTGAATCTTCTTTAGCATGCTAAAAGGAGCAGGAAAAAGCAAAAAAATTCAGAATTCCACCTCTCCCCACAGAGAAATGACTGAGCAATGACATTATTCACTAATTTTAGCCATTGAAACATGTCTTGTTACTCATATACCAGAAATGGTTGAAGGTATTGGCTGAACGCAAACAGATAGCAGCTCAGCCTCTTTGAATCGTCTTTTGCATGCTAAAAGGAGGAGAAAAAACAAAAAAAAATTCAGAATTCCACCTTTCCAAGCAGAGAAATGACTGTTTGTGCAATGACATTATTCATTGATTTAAGCCATTGAAAAACATCTTGTTACTCATATACCAGAAATGGTTGATGGTATATGCTGAACACAAACAGTTTGCTGCTCACCCTCTTTGAATCTTCTTTAGCAGGCTAAAAGGAGCAGGAAAAAGGAAAACATTTCAAAAATTCCACCTTTCCAAGCAGAGAAGTGACTGCTTGTGCATGGACATTATTTATTGATTTTAGCCATTGAAAACCGTTCTGTCACTCATATACCAGAAATGGTTGAATTTATTGGCTGAACGCAAACAGATAGCAGCTCACCCTCTTTGAATCTTCTTTAGGATGCTAAAAGGAGCAGGAAAAAGCAAAAAATTTCAGAATTCCACCTTTCAAAGCAGAGAAATGACTGAGCAATAGTGTTGAGCGATACCTTCCGATATCGGGAAATATCGGATTGGATTGGATCGGACCGATACCGAAAAAGTATCAGATATCGCCAATTCCGATACCGGAAACCAATGCAAGTCAATGGGACAGAAATATCGGAATGAAAATAAACCCTTTCTTTCCTTGTAGGTTAATTCTACATGAAGTAAAACAACTAAGAATAATGTAGAATGTATTGGGGGAGGTGGGGGAGACAAAGGCATAGAGATTTAGCCCAATCAAATGGAATAGCAGGAATTAATTGTCACGGGTGTGTCGCCACGAAGATCGTCACGATTACACAGCCTGACTTCTCACAGCTGACTTTTTGGTGCTTTGTGTTTTTCGGCAGTGAGGGAGTTAATTCTCTCTCTCTCTGTGCTAGACGAGGTCCAGCCTCGCCCAGCTGCAATCAATGCTGCTGTAGTGAGACTCCTTCAAATGCCTGCTGGTCTGTTAGGGAAGTGTCGGTGAAAGCATTTCATGCAGACTAACAGAGCGGATCGTGGTATTTAGAGTTTCAGAGATAAGTGTATTCGGAGAGATTTTTCCCTTCCTCGCTTTATCATTTATCTCCTTTCCCGTTGGTGTTCCCTCTGTTGTAGTTGTGTAGTTTTTGTATGCAAGGTGGTTTTGGTTTTTCCCTTGTACTGTCTCGTTCGTCTAAGTACTGTTTGTGGGCATATTATTACTTGTCCCCTTTTGTTGTGATCGGGGTCCTTCTCAGGACTAGATTACTTAGGTGCAGGGATTCTCAGGAGGTAGGGGTTACGCTGGCGGCCTGGACCTATGTACCTTTAACAGTACCTCCAGGTTGAGGGATTAGTCAGGGCCCCAGCTTAGGGTCAGCTTAGGCCCCCTACCTCCAGTATACAGAGACAGCGTGACATTAATATTTTTTTTAAGACGTTCTGAGTTACGGAAATATTGACTATATTAAGTATTTTTATATTTTGTCAGATATTTATGTTTCACTACTTCCATGCTCTTCACCTTCTTTTTTACTTCTCCCACACTTTCTCCTTCATCATCTTCAGCATCTTTTTCATCCACTTCTTCTTCACCTTCTTAATCTTCTTCTTCTTCACCTTTTTCGTATTATTCTTTTTTTTTACATCCTTCATATTCTACTTCTTCATCTTCTTCATCTTCTTCTTCTTCATCATATTCTTATTTGTGGCAGGCATTCCTGTAGTTGTTATCTATAAAAGGTTGGACATTACACCTTTCATTCTGCCCGTCACAAAAGATTTACAACAGGATTTGTCCGCATTCAGTTTGGCCTGCAGCAGCAGGTCTTTTCCAGGGGCACCACGAGGAGGAACGGACTCACCCCCATACACTGCTTTGTCATCTTCTGCTTATAATTTAGATATTATCTTTTGCTCTGATTTTTAGTCTTATGCTTAATGTTCTTCCGCTTTTTGGTCTGCAGCTTCTTGTATTTCTGCTTCTTGGTTTTCTGTCTCTTGTTCTTCTGTATCTTGGTGCTTGTCTTCTCTTCTTTGTCCTCTTGGTCAACTTCTTCAGGGTCATCTTCTTGGTCTTCTTCGGAGTGGTCTTCAGGGTCGTCGTCTTCGGGGGTCCTCGTCTTCGGGGTCCTCGTCTTCTTCGGGTTGGTCTTCTGGGTCCTCGTCTTCGGGGTCCTCGTCTTCTTCGGGGTGGTCTTCAGGGTCCTCGTCTTCTTCGGGGTGGTCTTCAGGGTCCTCGTCTTCTTCGGGGTGGTCTTCAGGGTCTTCGTCTTCAGGGTCGTCATCTTCGAGGTCCTCGTCTTCTTAGGGTTGGTCTTCAGGGTCCTCGTCTTCAGGGTCCTCGTCAGGGAGATCTAGAGTGATTACCAAGAACCATTTCAAAAAGCTTGAACTTGGAAATGTAGCAGAAGGTACAAGAAAGCTGAGGAACTACCGAGGACCAGCTGACGGTACTGGAACCCGGATGGGTAGCAGAAGGTACAAGAGCCAATGGAACTGCCGAAGACCAGCTGACGGTACTGGAACTCGGTTACTAAGCAGGAGGTACCTGTGCCAGAAAGCACTACCAAGGACCAGCAGACGTTGGTGGAACTTGGATACCGAGAAGGAGGCACCTAATCCAAAGGCACTGCCGAGAACCAGCTGATGGTACTGGAACCCGGATGGGTAGCAGAAGGTACCCATGTAAAATAAAGTTTAAGGCCACGAGCCGGCCGCAGTTACCAAAGCCCACAGTCCTACAGGGGGTGCTTGTCCTATTGGCACTATGGAACCAGCCTTCATTGCCAGATCCCGCAGCCCACATAGGAGTCACCTAAACTGCAGGCACCATAGAGTCGGATAACCCGACCGCAACATGACAGGACAACGCATTGGAGGCAAAGTGACGTTGACACTACCCGAAAACAGCTGGCGTGCTGGAACCAGGCTGGGCAGGAGGGAGTACCCGTGCCAAAGTCACTGCCGAGAACCAGCTGACGGTATTGGAACCCGGATGGGTAGTAGAAGGTACAAGAGCAAATGGAACTACCGAGGACCCGCTGACGGTACTGGAATCCGGATGGGTAGCAGAAGGTACAAGAGCAAATGGAACTACCGAGAACCAGCTGGCGGTGCTGGAACCAGTTTTAAATCCGTAGTCCAGTGGATGTGGACAAAGCAGGAGAATTTGCCGGACACACAGCTGGGGATCAGCTGACGTTACTGAACCCCAATAACACTGGAGCAAGCGTTGACTGTGCAGATGGCACTTCTGAGCAGCAACTAGCGGTATTGGAGCCCAGGGTAAATACTAATATCAGAGGAGCCAGAGGTGTATTTGGAGGAGGTTTTAAATCAGTAGTACAGTGGATGTGGACAAAGCAGGAGAATTTGCCGGACACACAGCTGGGGATCAGCTGACGTTACTGAACCCCAATAACACTGGAGCAAGCGTTGACTGTGCAGACGGCACTTCTGAGCAGCAACTAGCGGTATTGGAGCCCAGGGTAAATACTAAAAACAGAGGAGCCAGAGGTGTATTTGGAGGAGGTTTTAAATCAGTAGTACAGTGGATGTGGACAAAGCAGGAGAATTTGCCGGACACACAGCTGGGGATCAGCTGACGGTACTGAACCCCAATAACACTGGAGCAAGCATTGACTGTGCAGACGGCACTTCTGAGCAGCAACTAGCGGTATTGGAGCCCAGGGTAAATACTAAAAACAGAGGAGCCAGAGGTGTATTTGGAGGAGGTTTTAAATCAGTAGTACAGTGGATGTGGACAAAGCAGGAGAATTTGCCGGACACACAGCTGGGGATCAGCTGACGTTACTGAACCCCAATAACACGGCAGCAAGTGTTGACTGTGCAGACGGCACTTCCGAGCGCCAACTGGCGGTGTTGGAGCTCAGGGATAATACTGAAAACAGAGGAGCCAGAGGTGTATTTGGAGGAGAATTTAAATCAGTAGTACAGTGGATGTGGACAGAGCAGGAGAAATTGCCGTCCGCACAGCAGGGGAACAGCTGACTTTACTGAGCCCCAATAACACGGCAGCAAGTGTTGACTGTGCAGACGGCACTTCCGTGCGCCAACTGGCGGTGTTGGAGCTCAGGGATAATACTGAAAACAGAGGAGCCAGAGGTGTAATTGGAGCAACTTTAAAATCTGTAGTAGTGAGAATGTGGACAGAGCAGGAGATATTGCCGTCTGCACAGCAGGGGAACAGCTGACGTTACTGAACCCCAATAACACGGCAGCAAGTGTTGACTGTGCAGACGGCACTTCCATGCGCCAACTGGCGGTGTTGGAGCTCAGGGATAATACTGAAAACAGAGGAGCCAGAGGTGTAATTGGAGCAACTTTAAAATCTGTAGTAGTGAGAATGTGGACAGAGCAGCAGAAATTGCCGTCCGCACAGCAGGGGAACAGCTGACGTTACTGAACCCCAATAACACGGCAGCAAGTGTTGACTGTGCAGACGGCACTTCCGTGCGCCAACTGGCGGTGTTGGAGCTCAGGGATAATACTGAAAACAGAGGAGCCAGAGGTGTATTTGGAGCAACTTTAAAATCTGTAGTAGTGAGAATGTGGACAGAGCAGGAGAAATTGCCGTCCGCACAGCAGGGGAACAGCTGACGTTACTGAACCCCAATAACACGGCAGCAAGTGTTGACTGTGCAGACGGCACTTCCGAGCTCCAACTGGCGGTGTTGGAGCTCAGGCATAATACTGAAAACAGAGGAGCCAGAGGTGTAATTGGAGCAACTTTAAAATCTGTAGTAGTGAGAATGTGGACAGAGCAGGAGAAATTGCCATCCGCACAGCAGGGGAACAGCTGACGTTACTGAACCCCAATAACACGGCAGCAAGTGTTGACTGTGCAGACGGCACTTCCGTGCACCAACTGGCGGTGTTGGAGCTCAGGAATAATACTGAAAACAGAGGAGCCAGCGGTGTATTTGGAGCAACTTTAAAATCTGTAGTAGTGAGAATGTGGACAGAGCAGGAGAAATTGCCGTCCGCACAGCAGGGGAACAGCTGACGTTACTGAACCCCAATAACACGGCAGCAAGTGTTGACTGTGCAGACGGCACTTCCGAGCGCCAACTGGCAGTGTTGGAGCTCAGGGATAATACTGAAAACAGAGGAGCCAGAGGTGTATTTGGAGCAACTTTAAAATCTGTAGTAGTGAGAATGTGGACAGAGCAGGAGAAATTGCCGTCCGCACAGCAGGGGAACAGCTGACGTTACTGAAACCAAATAACACGGCAGCAAGTGTTGACTGTACAGACGGCACTTCCGAGCGCCAACTGGCGGTGTTGGAGCTCAGGGATTACAGTTCAGGTGGTAGAAACATGAACAGAACAGGAGACCTGGATATTGTTGCCAGCCAATTATTTATTCTGGAAGAGGACTGGCAAATTCATGAGAGATCCAGGCCTTGTTCATTTTGAGAAAAGTAAGCCGGTCAACGTTATCGGAGGATAGTCGCATGCGACGGTCTGTTAGTACACCACCTGCGGCACTAAAGACGCATTCCGATAGTACACTAGCAGCAGGGCAAGCTAGCACCTCCAATGCATACTGACTAATCTCTGGCCATGTATCCAGCTTACAGACCCAAAACTTGAAGGGAGAAGGGCCATCTGGGAGTACACTAAGAGGGCAAGACATGTAGTCTGTCACCATCTGACCGAAACGTTGCCTCCTGCTGACTGTTGCCGTCTGTGATGGTGTAGACATTTGTGGCAGCGGGGACACAAAACTTTGCCACATTTCGGCCATACTGGTCTTGCCTTGTGCTGGGGTGCTGCTTCTGCTCCCTCTTTGTGCAGGGCTTCCTCCACTGCCTCGACGCACTGAGCTGCTTTGTAAAGCAATAGCAGCACTGCTCTCGGTTGGAATGGAGAACATGATGGAATGCACCAGTGCGTCTTGGTACTCCCGCATTTTACGCTCCCGGTTCAACGGTGTTATGAGGCTTTGTAAGTTGTCCCGGTAGCGAGGATCTAGGCGGGTGGACACCCAATAATCAGCCGTGTTGAGAATGTGGGCAATGCGGCGGTCGTTTCTCAGGCACTGCAGCATGAAATCAACCATGTGCTGCAGACTGCCAACTGGCCAAGAAACGCTGTCCCCTGCTTGAGGCGTGATCTCTGCCTGCTCTGCATCACCCCACCCTCGCTCTAGATACTGACTACTAGAGCATTGTGTACCTCCCTCTTCTGTACAGATGTCTTCCTCATCCATTGACTCCTCCTCATCCTCCTCACAAAGTGTCCCCTGCCTAGGCCTTTGTGAGGAACCACGTTGCGCAGACTGTAGAGAAGCAGATGGCATTTGTGACTCCTCATCCTCCACCTCTTCCAAAACCTCGTCCCTTAGTGCTTGCAGTGTTTTTTCAAGCAGGCAGATAAGGGGGATAGTCATGCTGACTAGTGCATCATCTGCACTCGCCATCCGCGTGGAATAATCGAAGGCACGCAAAACGTGGCAAATGTCCTTCATAGAGGCCCACTCAGTGGTGGTGAAGTGTGAACGGCGCGCACTGCGACTTGTTTGCGCCTGCTGCAGCTGGTACTCCATTACTGCTGCCTGCTGCTCACACAACCTTTCCAACATATGTAACGTTGAATTCCACCTGGTGGGTAGGTCACATATGATGCGATGTTCCGGAAGACGTAATCGGCGCTGCAGAGCTGCAATGCGTGATCTTGCATTGCTGGAACGCCGCAAGTGAGCGCACTCTATGCGGACCTTGTGAAGCAGTGCATCAAGATCCGGATAGTCCCTCAAAAAACTCTGCACGACCAAGTTGAGCACATGTGCCAGACATGGGATGTGAGTAAGGTTGCCTAGGCCCAGAGCTGCCACCAGATTTCGGCCATTGTCACACACTACCATGCCTGGCTGAAGATTCGCTGGCACAAACCACACGTCGCTCTGCTGCTTGATGGCATTCCAGAGCTCCTGCGCTGTGTGGCTTCGATTCCCCAAAGAAATTAATTTTAATACGGCCTGTTGACGTTTGGCCACGGCTGTGCTCATATTGGTCACCATAACAGGTAACCGTTCACGGATCGATGTGGAGGTGGACCGTGACGGCTCCTGCAGCGCTGATTCAGAGGAACTGGAGTATGAGGAGGATCAATGTGTACAGACTGGATTCCTGCAATCCTTGGAGTTGGCAGAACACGTACAGCGCCACTCTCAAGATCTGTACCCGGCTCCACAACATTTACCCAATGGGCAGTGAGGGAAAGGTATCGTCCCTGTCCATGCTTACTGTCCACGCATCGGTGGTCAGGTGGACCTTGCTACTGACGGCGTTTTGTAGCGCATGTTTAATTTTTCCCTCCACATGATGTTGCAGGGCAGGGACGGCTTGCCTGCTGAAATAAAATCGGATGGGCACGTTGTATTGTGGGACTGCCAATGCCATAAAGTTACGGAATGTGTCAGTCTCCACCAGCCTGAATGATAGCATTTCAAGGGCCAGTAGTTTAGCAATGCCAGCATTCAGAGCCTGTGCTCGGGGGTGGTTTGCCGAGTATGGGCGCCTTTTCTCCCATGCCTGTGCTAACGATGACTGTAGACTGGCCTGGGAGTGTGAGGATGACTGGGAAAGTGGTGCTGTGGGTGGAATTACACTGTGTCTCTGTACAACAGTGCCAGAGATTCTTCCATGGCGATCCTGTGAGGAAGCCGAACCAGCTGTGTGTGAGCTGGAGGAAGAGGCTACAACACGAGCTGAAGAGGTGGTAGGTGGCGCTGTAGGTTGGCCTAGGTCTTCAGTGTGTTTTTGTAACTCCACCACGTGCTTGGTCCGCACATGTTTCCACATATTTGTGGTATTGAGGTTGCTGACACTTTTCCCTCTTTTCACCTTCTGATTACACAGCTTGCATTTGACAAAGCAAATGTCATCTGCAACTGTGTCAAAAAAGGACCAGGCACTGCAAGTCTTGGGAGCGCCCGCTTTAGATTTTGGAAGAGCCATGCTCCTAATGGGTGCCGAAGTGGAGGCTACAGGCAACCAAGTCTGCCCCCTCCCTCTCCCTGTTTTTTGGGCCGTTCGGGGAATCTCTTCCTCAGAGCTGCTCCCACCACCTTCCTGTCCCTCACACCATGATGGGTCAAGGACCTCATCATCTACACCACCCTCTTCAAACAACTGCTTCTCCTGGGTAGTCTCGACAGCACAGTACGCACCAGAAAGTGGCACCTGAGTCTCATCATCAGATGCGTACTGAGGTGTGCTGCTGACCATAGGCACTGGCCCACCCGCCTCTTCAGATTCAGAGAGACAAAACGGTTGCGCATCACTGCATACTACCTCTTCTTCAAATTCTCGAATTCTGCTTGGCTGGCCCCCTCTTTCCAAGCCAAGAGATTCAGAGAACAGAAGTAGAGATGGCTCCTGTCCAGGGCTCTCTGACTGCCTGGGTAATTTGGCAGGTGGTGAAAAGACAGATGGGTGCTCTTCAGTGCTCAGGACCTGAGAGGATCTGGAACTAATTGAAGTCAATGCGTTAGCTGCCATCCATCCGACAATGGCTTCAATTTGGTCCTCGCGCAGCAGTGGGGTGCGGCTAGCTCCTACAAAGCTGCGCATAAAGCACTGTTCCCTGGTAAAACTGGGGGATGCTGAGTCACTGGTGCCCGCAGCAGGCACAGAATCCCCACGTCCTCTCCCTGCAGGCACAGAATCCTCACGTCCTCTCCCTGCAGAAACTCCACGCCCACGCCCACGCCCACGACCACATGCCTTACTCCCTGCCTTCTTCATCTTGGTAGACTGATAAAGATAGGCAGAAAAGTACTAAGGGATTAGTGTGCTTATTCCTGAACAACTGCTAACAGGTATAAGAAACACTAATTTTATAAAGTGTGGACTAGACTTTAATATGAGCTAATGTGGCCTACACAACTGTAAAGTGGAGTGTTTGGTGAACTTTTTTTAGGTTTTTTTTGTCACAAAAAGACACTGGATGTGCCTAAAGATGTAATAATGATAGTATCACAAATACATTGTAGCTATTACAATGTAGGAAGGTAACCTACAATGCAATAGATGAGGCTGCAAAAAATAGGCTAATACTAATCTGGCTGGGGCTGCAGGGCCCAATGCTGCAGAAAGGCTCCTCTAACTACTCCTATATAGTGTGTTTGGAACCAATTTAGCTGAATACGGATGGAACCACCACACTAATAGGAGAAATCAGGAAAAATTATGAATTGGCAAAAAAGGACAATGTATGAGGCAGTGACACACACTGAGTACACTACAACCAGACGTGGTTGAAGCACACACTACAGGGTGAGCTGCACTCACACACTAGACCTTGCAGACAGCGGTGAACTGTACAGATGCAGAGCACTGTGCACTAGCGCTGCAAGACCAAAAAAATTTCTCTATCTACTCCTATATAGCGTGTTTGGAACCAATTTAGCTGAATACGGATGGAACCAACACACTAATAGGAGATATCAGGAAAAATTATGAATTGGCAAAAAAGGACAATGTATGAGGCAGTGACACACACTGAGTGCACTACAACCAGACGTGGTCGAAGCACACACTACAGGGTGAGCTGCACTCACACACCAGACCTTGCAGACAGCGGTGAACAGTACAGATGCAGAGCACTGTGCACTAGCGCTGCAAGACCAAAAAAAATTCTCTATCTACTCCTATATAGTGTGTTTGGAACCAATTTAGCTGAATACGGATGGAACCACCACACTAATAGGAGATATCAGGAAAAATTATGAATTGGCCAAAAAGGACAATGTATGAGGCAGTGACACACACTGAGTGCACTACAACCAGACGTGGCTGAAGCACACACTACAGGGTGAGCTGCACTCACACACAGAGACCTTGCAGAAAGCGGTGAACAGCACAAAGAACTGTGCACTAGCACTGCAAGGCACAGCGATTTATAAAGTAGCTTGGGTAAAGCAGAATAGACCAAATAGGTAGCTAAAACTGTCCCTCAGAACAACAGCGTCCTATCCCTAACTGAATTGACAGCAGAGTGAGCTCAAAATGGCGGCGGCGGCTTTTATAGTGCATCATGACATCATTTCAGCAGCCAATCACAGCCATGCCATTAGTTAAGATGCCTACATGCCTAACAGGATGTGCCCACACTTCTTAGGATCCTCATTGGCTGAATTAAATAAAAATGGCTCATTGCATTATGGGAACTTCCGATTCCGGTATACGATATTGCAAAAGTATCGGAATTAAGTATCGGAATTTCGATACCGCGAATATCGGCCGATACCCGATGTTTCAGTATCGGAATGCTCAACACTACTGAGCAATGACATTATTCACTGATTTTAGCCATTGAAAAATGTCCTGTTACTCATATACCAGAAATGGTTGAAGGTATTGGCTGAACACAAAGAGATAGCAGCCCACCCTCTTTGAATCTTCTTTAGCATGATAAAAGGAGCAGGAAAAAGCAAAAAAATTCAGAATTCCACCTTTCAAAGCAGAGAAATGACTGTTTGCGCAATGACATTATTCATTGATTTTAGCCTTTGAAAACAGTCCTGTTACTCATATACCAGAATTGGTTGAAGGTACTGGCTGAACGCAAACAGATAGCAGCTCACCCTCTTATACTATTCTTTAGCATGCTAAAAGGAGCAGGAAAATGCCAAAAATTTCAGAACTCCACCTATCCCAGCAGAGAAATGACTGAGCAATGACATTATTCACTGATTTTAGCCATTGAAAATCGTCCTGTTACTCATATACCAGAAATGGTTGAAGGTATTGGCTGAACGCAAACAGATAGCAGCTCAGCCTCTTTGGATCATCTTTTGCATGCTAAAAGGAGCAGAAAAAAACAAAATACATTTCAGAATTCCACCTTTCCAAGCAGAGAAATGACTGTTTCTGCAATGATATTATTCATTGATTTTAGCCATTGAAAATATCCTGTTACTTATATACAAGAAATGGTTGAAGGTATTGGCTTAACACAAAGAGATAGCAGCCCACCCTCTTTGAATCTTCTTTAGCATGATAAAAGGAGCAGGAAAAAGCAAAAAATTTAAGAATTCCACCTTTCAAGGCAGAGAAATGACTGTTTGTGCAATGAGATTATTCATTGATTTTAGCCATTGAAAACAGTCCTGTTACTCATAAACCAGAACTGGATGAAGGTACTGGTTGAACGCAAACAGTTAGCAGCTCAGCCTCTTTGAATCGTCTTTTGCAAGCTAAAAGGAGGAGAAAAAACAAGAAAAAAATTCAGAATTCCACCTTTCCAAGCAGAGAAATGACTGTTTGTGCAATGACATTATTCATTGATTTAAGCCATTGAAAAACATCTTGTTACTCATATACCAGAAATGGTTGATGGTATTGGCTGAACACAAACAGTTTGCTGCTCACCCTCTTTGAATCTTCTTTAGCATGCTAAAAGGAGCAGGAAAAAGCAAAAAATTTCAGAATTCCACCTTTCAAAGCAGAGAAATGACTGAGCAATAACATTATTCATTGATTTTAGCCTTTGAAAACAGTCCTGTTACTCATATACCAGAATTATTTGAAGGTACTGGCTGAACGCAAACAGATAGCAGCTCACCCTCTTATATTCTTCTTTAGCATGCTAAAAGGAGCAGGAAAATGCCAAAAATTTCAGAACTCCACCTATCCCAGCAGAGAAATGACTGAGCAATGACATTATTCACTGATTTTAGCCATTGAAAATCGTCCTGTTACTCATATACCAGAAATGGTTGAAGGTATTGGCTGAACGCAAACAGATAGCAGCTCAGCCTCTTTGGATCATCTTTTGCATGCTAAAAGGAGCAGAAAAAACAAAAATCATTTCAGAATTCCACCTTTCCAAGCAGAGAAATGACTGTTTGTGCAATGACATTATTGATTGATTTTAGCCCTTGAAAACCATCCTGTTACTTATATACCAGAAATGGTTGTAGGTATTGGCTGAACACAAACAGGTAGCAGCTCACCCTCTTTGAATCTTCTTTAGCATGGTAAAAAGAGAAGGAAAAAGCAAAAAATTTCAAAATTCCACCTTTCCAAGCAGAGAAATGACTGCTTGTGCAATGACATTATTTATTGATTTTAGCCAGTGAAAAACATCCTGTTACTCATATACCAGAAATGGTGGATGGTATTGGCTGAACACAAACTGGTTGCTGATCACCTTCTTTGAATCTTCTTTAGGATGCTAAAAGGAGCAGGAAAAAGCAAAAAATTTCAATAACTCCACCTTTCCAAGCAGAGAAGTGACTGTTTGTGCATTGACATTATTCATTAATTTCAGCCATTGAAAACCATCCTGTCAGTCATATACCAGAAATGGTTGAAGGTATTGGCTGAACGCAGACAGATAGCAGCTCAACCTCTTTTAATCTTGTTTAGAATGCTAAAATTAGCAGGAAAAAGCAAAAAATTTCAGAATTCCACCTTTCCTAGCAGAGAAATGACTGTTTGTGCAATGACATTATTTATTGATTTTAGCCTTTGAAAATAGTCCTGCTACTCATATACCAGAATTGGTTGAAGGTACTGGCTGAACGCAAACAGATAGCAGCTCACCCTCTTTTATTCTTCTTTAGCATGCTAAAAGGAGCAGGAAAATGCAAAAAATTTCAGAACTCCAGCAATCCCAGCAGAGAAATGACTGAGCAATGACATTATTCACTGATTTTAGCCATTGAAAATCGTCCTGTTACTCATATACCAGAATTAGATGAAGGTACTGGCTGAACGCAAACAGATAGCAGCTCACCCTCTTTGAATCTTCTTTAGCTTGCTAAAAGGAGCAGGAAAAAGCAAAAAAAATCAGAATTCTACCTCTCCCCACAGAGAATTGACTGAGCAATGACATTATTCACTAATTTTAGCCATTTAAACATGTCCTGTTGCTCATATACCAGAAATGGTTGAAGATATTGGCTGAAAGCAAACATATAGCAGCTCAGCATCTTTGAATCGTCTTTTGCATGCGAAAAGAAGGAGAAAAAACAAAAAAAAATTCAGAATTCCACCTTTCCAAGCAGAGAAGTGACTGCTTGTGCATGGACATTATTCATTGATTTTAGCCAATGAAAACCGTCCTGTCACTCATATACCAGAAATGGTTGAATTTATTGGCTGAACGCAAACAGATAGCAGCTCACCCTCTTTGAATCTTCTTTAGCATGCTAAAAGGAGCAGGAAAAAGCAAAAAATTTCAGAATTCCACCTTTCAAAGCAGAGAAATGACTGAGCAATAACATTATTCACTGATTTTAGCCATTGAAAAATGTACTGTTACTCATATACAAGAAATGGTTGTAGATATTGGCTGAACACAAAGAGATAGCAGCCCACCCTCTTTGAATCTTCTTTAGCATGATAAAAGGAGCAGGAAAAAGCAAAAAATTTCAGGATTCCAACTTTCAAAGCAGAGAAATTACTGTTTGTACAATGACATTATTCATTGATTTTAGCCTATGAAAACAGTCCTGTTACTCATATTCCAGAATTGGTTGAAGGTACTGGCTGAACTCAAACAGATAGCAGCTCACCCTCTATTATTCTTCTTTAGTATGCTAAAAGGAGCAGGAAAATGCAAAGAGTTTTAGAACTCCACCTTTCCCAGCAGAGAAATGACTGAGCAATAACATTATTCACTGATTTTAGCCATTGAAAAACGTCCTGTTACTCATATACCAGAAATGGTTGAAGGTATTGGCTGAAAGCAAACAGATAGCTGCTCAGCCTCTTTGAATCGTCTTTTGCATGCGAAATGGAGCAGAAAAAAACAAAAAACATTTCAGAATTCCACCTTTCCAAGTAGAGAAATGACTGTTTGTGCAATGACATTATTCAATGATTTTAGCCATTGAAAACCATCCTGTTACTTATATACAAGAAATGGTTGATGGTATTGGCTGAACACAAACAGGTTGCAGCTCACCCTCTTTGAATCTTGTTTAGCATGATAAAAGGAGCAGGAAAAAGCAAAAAATTTCAGAATTCCACCTTTCAAAGCAGAGAAATGACTGTTTGTGCAATGACATTATTCATTGATTTTAGCCTTTGAAAACAGTCCTGTTACTCATATACCAGAATTAGTTGAAGGTACTGGCTGAACGCAAACAGATCGCAGCTCACCCTCTTATATTCTTCTTTAGCATGCTAAAAGGAGCAGGAAAATGCCAAAAATTTCAGAACTCCACCTATCCCAGCAGAGAAATGACTGAGCAATGACATTATTCACTGATTTTAGCCATTGAAAATCCTCCTGTTACTCATATACCAGAAATGGTTGAAGGTATTGGCTGAACGCAAACAGATAGCAGCTCAGCCTCTTTGGATCATTTTTTGCATGCTAAAAGGAGCAGAAAAAACAAAAAACATTTCAGAATTCCACCTTTCCAAGCAGAGAAATGACTGTTTGTGCAATGATATTATTCATTGATTTTAGCCATTGAAAACCATCCTGTTACTTATATACCAGAATTGGTTGAAGGTACTGGCTGAACGCAAACAGATAGCAGCTCACCTTCTTTGAATCTTCTTTAGCATGCTAAAAGGAGCAGGAAAAAGCAAAAAATTCAGAATTCCACCTCTCCCCGCAGAGAAATGACTGAGTAATGACATTATTCACTAATTTTAGCCATTGAAACATGACCTCTTACTCATATACCAGAAATGGTTGAAGGTATTGGCTGAATGCAAACAGATAGTAGCTCAGCCTCTTTGAATCGTATTTTGCATGCTATAAGGAGCAGATAAAAACAAAAAAAATTTCAGAATTCCACCTTTCCAAGCAGAGAAATGACTGTTTGTGCAATGACATTATTGATTGATTTTAGCCCTTGAAAACCATCCTGTTACTTATATACCAGAAATGGTTGTAGGTATTGGCTGAACACAAACAGGTAGCAGCTCACCCTCTTTGAATTTTCTTTAGCATGGTAAAAAGAGAAGGAAAAAGCAAAAAATTTCAAAATTCCACCTTTCCAAGCAGAGAAATGACTGTTTGTGCAATGACATTATTTATTGATTTTAGCCAGTCAAAAACATCCTGTTACTCATATACCAGAAATGGTGGATGGTATTGGCTGAACACAAACTGGTTGCTGATCACCCTCTTTGAATCTTCTTTAGGATGCTAAAAGGAGCAGGAAAAAGCAAAAAATTTCAATGACTCCACCTTTCCAAGCAGAGAAGTGACTGTTTGTGCATTGACATTATTCATTAATTTCAGCCATTGAAAACCATCCTGTCACTCATATACCAAAAATGGTTGAAGGTATTGGCTGAACTCAGACAGATAGCAGCTCAACCCCTTTTAATCTTGTTTAGAATGCTAAAATTAGCAGGAAAAAGCAAAAAATTTCAGAATTCCACCTTTCCTAGCAGAGAAATGACTGTTTGTGCAATGACATTATTTATTGATTTTAGCCTTTGAAAATAGTCCTGTTACTCATATACCAGAATTCGTTGAAGGTACTGGCTGAACGCAAACAGATAGCAGCTCACCCTCTTTTATTCTTCTTTAGCATGCTAAAAGGAGCAGGAAAAAGCAAAAAAAATCAGAATTCTACCTCTCCCCGCAGAGAATTGACTGAGCAATGACATTATTCACTAATTTTAGCCATTGAAACATGTCCTGTTGCTCATATACCAGAAATGGTTGAAGGTATTGGCTGAAAGCAAACATATAGCAGCTCAGCCTCTTTGAATCGTCTTTTGCATGCGAAAAGGAGAAAAAACAAAAAAAAATTCAGAATTCCACCTTTCCAAGCAGAGAAATGACTGTTTGTGCAATGACATTATTCATTGATTTAAGCCATTGAAAAACATCTTGTTACTCATATACCAGAAATGGTTGATGGTATTGGCTGAACACAAACAGTTTGCTGCTCACCCTCTTTGAATCTTCTTTAGCATGCTAAAAGGAGCAGGAAAAAGGAAAAAATTTCAAAAATTCCACCTTTCCAAGCAGAGAAGTGACTGCTTGTGCATGGACATTATTCATTGATTTTAGCCAATGAAAACCGTCCTGTCACTCATATACCAGAAATGGTTGAATTTATTGGCTGAACGCAAACAGATAGCAGCTCACCCTCTTTGAATCTTCTTTAGCATGCTAAAAGGAGCAGGAAAAAGCAAAAAATTTCAGAATTCCACCTTTCAAAGCAGAGAAATGACTGAGCAATAACATTATTCACTGATTTTAGCCATTGAAAAATGTACTGTTCCTCATATACCAGAAATGGTTGAAGATATTGGCTGAACACAAAGAGATGGCAGCCCACCCTCTTTGAATCTTCTTTAGCATGATAAAAGGAGCAGGAAAAAGCAAAAAATTTCAGGATTCCAACTTTCAAAGCAGAGAAATGACTGTTTGTGCAATGACATTATTCATTGATTTTAGCCTTTGAAAACAGTCCTATTACTCATATTCCAGAATTAGTTGAAGGTACTGGCTGAACGCAAACAGATCGCAGCTCACCCTCTTATATTCTTCTTTAGCATGCTAAAAGGAGCAGGAAAATGCCAAAAATTTCAGAACTCCACCTATCCCAGCAGAGAAATGACTGAGCAATGACATTATTCACTGATTTTAGCCATTGAAAATCGTCCTGTTACTCATATACCAGAAATGGTTGAAGGTATTGGCTGAACGCAAACAGATAGCCGCTCAGCCTCTTTGGATCATCTTTTGCATGCTAAAAGGAGCAGAAAAAAAACAAAAAACCTTTCAGAATTCCACCTTTCCAAGCAGAGAAATGACTGTTTGTGCAATGACATTATTCATTGATTTTAGCCATTGAAAACCATCCTGTTACTTATATGCAGGAAATGGTTGATGGTATTGGCTGAACACAAACAGGTTGGAGCTCACCCTCTTTGAATCTTCTTTAGCATGATAAAAGGAGCAGGAAAAAGCAAAAAATTTCAGAATTCCACCTTTCAAAGCAGAGAAATGACTGTTTGTGCAATGACATTATTCATTAATTTTAGACATTGAAAACAGTCCTGTTACTCATATACCAGAATTAGATGAAGGTACTGGCTGAACGCAAACAGATAGCAGCTCACCCTCTTTGAAACTTCTTTAGCATGCTAAAAGGAGCAGGAAAAAGCAAAAAAATTCAGAATACCACCTCTCTCCGCAGAGAAATGACTGAGCAATGACATTATTCACTAATTTTAGCCATTGAAACATGTCCTGTTGCTCATATACCAGAAATGGTTGAAGGTATTGGCTGAGCGCAAACAGACAGCAGCTCAGCCTCTTTGAATCGTCTTTTGCATGCGAAAAGGAGGAGAAAAAACAAAAAAAAATTCAGAATTCCACCTTTCCAAGCAGAGAAATGACTGTTTGTTCAATGACATTATTCATTGATTTAAGCCATTGAAAAACATCTTGTTACTCATATACCAGAAATGGTTGATGGTATTGGCTGAACACAAACAGTTTGCTGCTCACCCTCTTTGAATCTTCTTTAGCATGATAGAAGGAGCAGGAATAAGGAAAAAATTTCAAAAATTCCACCTTTCCAAGCAGAGAAGTGACTGCTTGTGCATGGACATTATTCATTGATTTTAGCCAATGAAAACCGTCCTGTCACTCATATACCAGAAATGGTTGAAGGTATTGGCTGAACGCAAACAGATAGCAGCTCACCCTCTTTGAATCTTCTTTAGCATGCTAAAAGGAGCAGGAAAATGCAAAAAATTTCAGAACTACACCTATCCCAGCAGAGAAATGACTGAGCAATGACATTATTCACTGATTTTAGCCATTGAAAATCCTCCTGTTACTCATACACCAGAAATGGTTGAAGGTATTGGCTGAACGCAAAAAGATAGCCGCTCAGCCTCTTTGGATCATCTTTTGCATGCTTAAAGGAGCAGAAAAAAACCAAAAACATTTCAGAATTCCACCTTTCCAAGCAGAGCAATGACTGTTTGTGCAATGACATTATTCATTGATTTTAGCCATTGAAAACCATCCTGTTACTTATATACAAGAAATGGTTGATGGTATTGGCTGAACACAAACAGGTTGGAGCTCACCCTCTTTGAATCTTCTTTAGCATGATATAAGGAGCAGGAAAAAGCATAAAAATTCAGAATTCCACCTTTCAAAGCAGAGAAATGACTGTGCAATGAGATTATTCATTGATTTTAGACATTGAAAACAGTCCTGTTACTCATATACCAGAATTAGATAAAGGTACTGGCTGAACGCAAACAGATAGGAGCTCACCCTCTTTAAATCTTCCTTAGCATGCTAAAAGGAGCAGGAAAAAGCAAAAAAATTCAGAATTCCACCTCTCCCCGCAGAGAAATGACTGAGCAATGACATTATTCACTAATTTTAGCCATTGAAACATGTCCTGTTGCTCATATACCAGAAATGGTTGAAGGTATTGGCTGAACGCAAACAGACAGCAGCTCACCCTCTTTGAATCTTCTTTAGTATGCTAAAAGGAGCAGGAAAAAGCAAAAAAATTCAGAATTCCACCTCTCCCCACAGAGAAATGACTGAGCAATAACATTATTCACTAATTTTAGCCATTGAAACATGTCCTGTTACTCATATACCAGAAATGGTTGAAGTTATTGGCTGAACGCAAACACATAGCAGCTCAGCCTCTTTGAATCGTCTTTTGCATGCTAAAAGGAGGAGAAAAAACAAAAAAAATTCAGAATTCCACCTTTCCAAGCAGAGAAGTGACTGCTTGTGCATTGACATTATTCATTGATTTTAGCCATTGAAAACCGTCCTGTTACTCATATTCCAGAAATGGTTGAAGGTATTGGCTGAACGCAAACAGATAGCAGCTCAGCCTCTTTGAATCGTCTTTTGCATGCTAAAAGGAGCAGAAAAAAACAAAAAACAATTCAGAATCCCACCTTTCCAAGCAGAGAAATGACTGCTTGTGCAATCACATTATTCATTGATTTTAGCCATTGAAATCCATCCTGTTACTTATATACAAGATATGGTTGATGGTATTGGCTGAACACAAACAGGTTGCAGCTCACCCTCTTTGAATCTTTTTAGCATGATAAAAGGAGCAGGAAAAAGCAAAAAAATTCAGAATTCCACCTTCCAAAGCAGAGAAATGACTGTTTGTGCAATGAGATTATTCATTGATTTTAGCCATTGAAAACAGTCCTGTTACTCATATACCAGAATTGGATGAAGGTACTGGCTGAACGCAAACAGATAGCAGCTCACCCTCTTTGAACCTTCTTTAGCATGCTAAAAGGAGCAGGAAAAAGCAAAAAAATTCAGAATTCCACCCCTCCCGGCAGAGAAATGACTGAGCAATGACATTATTCACTAATTTTAGCCATTGAAACATTTCCTGTTACTCATATAACAGAAATGGTTGAAGTTGTTGGCTGAACGCAAACAGAAAGCAGCTCAGCCTCTTTGAATCGTCTTTTGCATGCTACAAGGAGGAGAAAAAACAAAAAAAAATTCAGAATTCCACCTTTCCAAGCAGAGAAATGACTGTTTGTGCAATGACATTATTCATTGATTTAAGACATTGAAAACAGTCCTGTTACTCATATACCATAATTGGATGAAGTTACTGGCTAAACGCAAACAGATAGCAGCTCACCCTCTTTGAATCTTCTTTAGCATGCTAAAAGGAGCAGGAAAAAGCAAAAAAATTCAGAATTCCCCCTCTCCCCACAGAGAAATGACTGGGCAATGACATTATTCACTAATTTTAGCCATTGAAACATTTCCTGTTACTCATATACCAGAAATGGTTGAATGTGTTGGCTGAACGCAAACGGAAAGCAGCTCAGCCTCTATGAATCGTCTTTTGCATGCTAAAAGGAGGAGAAAAAACAAAAAAAAATTATGAATTCCACCTTTCCAAGCAGAGAAATGACTGTTTGTGCAATGACATTATTCATTGATTTAGGACATTGAAAAACATCTTGTTACTCATATACCAGAAATGATTGAAGGTATTGGCTGAACGCAAACAGATAGTAGCTCAGCCTCTTTGAATCGTATTTTGCATGCTAAAAGGGGTTGATAAAAACAAAAAAATTTCAGAATTCCACCTTTCCAAGCAGAGAAATGACTGTTTGTGCAATCACATTATTGATTGATTTTAGCCAATGAAAACCGTCCTGTTACTTATATACCAGAAATGGTTGTAGGTATTGGCTGAACACAAACAGGTAGCAGCTCACCCTCTTTGAATCTTCTTTAGCATGGAAAAAATAGCAGGAAAAAGCAAAAAATTTAAAAATTCCAACTTTCCAAGCAGAGAATTGACTGTTTGTGCATTGACATTATTCATTGATTTTAGCCATTGAAAGTCGTCCTGTCACTCATATACCAGAAATTGTTGAAGGTATTGGCTGAACGCAAAAAGATAGCAGCTCACCCTCTTTGAATCTTCTTTAGCATGCCAAAAGGAGGAGGAAAAAGCAAAAAATTTCAGACTTCCACCTTTCAAAGCAGAGAAATGACTGTTTGTGCATGACATTATTCATTGATTTTAGCCATTGAAAAACATCCTGTTACTCATATACCAGAAATGGTTGATGGTATTGGCTGAACAGAAACAGGTTGCTGCTCAGTCTCTTTGAATCTTCTTTAGCATGCTAAAAGAAGCAGGAAAAAGCAAAAAATTTCAGAATTCCACCTTTCAAAGCAGAGAAATGACTGTTTGTGCAATGAGATTATTCATTAATTTTAGCCATTGAAAACAGTCCTGTTACTTATATACCAGAATTGGATGAAGGTACTGGCTCAACGCAAACAGATAGCAGCTCACCCTCTTTGAATCTTCTTTAGTATGCTAAAAGGAGCAGGAAAAAGCAAAAAAATTCAGAATTCCACCTCTCCCCGCAGAGAAATGACTGAGCATTGACATTATTCACTAATTTTAGCCATTGAAACATGTCTTGTTACTCATATACCAGAAATGGTTGAAGGAATTGGCTGAACGCAAACACATAGCAGCTCAGCCTCTTGGAATCGTCTTTTGCATGCTAAAAGGAGGAGAAAAAACAAAAAAAATTCAGAATTCCACCTTTCCAAGCAGAGAAATGACTGTTTGTGCAATGACATTATTCATTGATTTAAGCAATTGAAAAACATCTTGTTACTCATATACCAGAAATGGTTGAAGGTATTGGCTGAACACAAACCGATAGCAGCTCACGCTCTTTGAATCTTCTTTAGAATGCTAAAAGGTGCAGGAAAAAGCAAAAAATTTCAGAATTCCACCTTTCAAAGCAGAGAAATGACTGAGCAATAACATTATTCACTGATTTTAGCCATTGAAAAATGTCCTGTTACTTATATACCAGAAATGGTTGAAGGTATTGGCTGAACACAAAGAGATAGCAGCCCACCCTCTTTGAATCTTCTTTAACATGATAAAAGGAGCAGGAAAAACAAAAAAATTCAGAATTCCACCTTTCAAAGCAGAGAAATGTCTGTTTATGCAATGACATTATTCATTGATTTAGCCTTTGAAAACAGTCCTGTTATTCATATACCAGAATTGGTTGAAGGTACTGGCTGAACGCAAACAGATAGCAGCTCACCCTGTTTTATTCTTCTTTAGCATGCTAAAAGAAGCAGGAAAATGCAAAAAATTTCAGATCGCCACCTTTCCCAGCAGAGAAATGACTGAGCAATAACATTATTCACTGATTTTAGCCATTGAAAAACGTCCTGTTACTCATATAACAGGAATGGTTGAAGGTATTGGCTGAACGCAAACAGATAGCCGCTCAGCCTCTTTGGATCATCTTTTGCATGCTAAAAGGAGCAGAAAAAAAACAAAAAACCTTTCAGAATTCCACCTTTCCAAGCAGAGAAATGACTGTTTGTGCAATGACATTATTCATTGATTTTAGCCATTGAAAACCATCCTGTCACTCATATACCAGAAATGGTTGAAGGTATTGGCTGAACGCAGACAGATAGCAGCTCACCCTATTTTAATCTTCTTTAGCATGCTAAAATTAGCAGGAAAAAGCAAAAAATTTCAGAATTCCAGCTTTCAAAGAAGAGAAATGACTGACTAATGACATTATTCACTGATTTTAGCCATTGAAAAATGTCCTGTTACTCATATACCAGAAATGGTTGAAGGTATTGGCTGAACACAAAGAGATAGGAGCCCACCCTCGTTGAATCATCTTTAGCATGATAAAATGAGCAGGAAAAAGCAAAAAATTTCAGAATTTCAACTTTCAAAGCAGAGAAATGACTGTTTGTGCAATGACAATTTTCATTGATTTTAGCCATTGAAAACAGTCCTGTTACTCATACTAGAATTTGTTGAAGGTACTAGCTGAACGCAAACAGATAGCAGCACACGCTTTTTGAATCTTCTTTAGCATGCTAAAAGGAGCAGGAAAAAGCAAAAAAAATCAGAATTCCACCTCTCGCAGCAGACAAATGACAGAGCAATGACATTATTCACTAATTTTAGCCATTGAAAAATGTCCTGTTAATCAAATTCCAGAAATGGTTAAAGGTATTGGCTGAACACAAACAGATAGCAGATCAGCCTCTTTTAATCGTCTTTTGCATGCTAAAAGGAGCAGAAAAAAAAAATAGAATTCCACCTTTCAAAGCAGAGAAATGATTATTTGTGCAATGACATAATTCATGGATTTTAGCTATTGAAAACCGTCCTGTCACTCATATACCAGAAATGGTTGAAGATATTAGCTGAACGCAAACAGATTGCAGCTCACCCTATTTGAATCTTCTTTAGCATGCTATAAGGAGCAGGAAAAAGCAAAAAATTTCAGAATTCCACCTTTCACAGCAGAGAAATAACTCAGCAATGACATTATTCACTGATTTTAGCCATTGAAAAATGTCCTGTTACTCATATACCAGAAATGGTTGAAGGTATTGGCTGAACACAAAGAGATAGCAGCCCAACCTCTTTCAATCTTCTTTAGCATGATAAAAGGAGTAGGAAAAAGCAAAAAATTTCAGAATTCCACCTTTCAAAGCAGAGAAATGACTGTTTGTGCAATGACATTATTCATTGATTTTAGCCATTGAAAACAGTCCTGTTACTCATATACCAGATTTGGTTGAAGGTACTGGCTGAACGCAAACAAACAGCATCTCAACCTCTTTGAATCTTCTTTACCATGCTAAAAGGAACATGAAAAAGCAAAAAAATTCAGAATTCCACCTCTCCCAGCAGAGAAATGACTGAGCAATTACATTATTCACTAATTTTAGCCATTGAAAAATGTCCTGTTACTCATATACCAGAAATGGTTGAAGGTATTGGCTGAACGCAGATAGCAGCTCAGCCTCTTTGAATCATCTTTTGCATGCTAAAAGGAGGAGAAAAAAACAAAAAAAAATTCAAAATTCCACCTTTCCAAGCAGAGAAATGACTGTTTGTGCAATTACATTACTCATTGATTTTAGCCATTGAAAAACATCCTGCTACTCATATACCAGAAATCGTTGATGGTATTGGCTGAACACAAACAGTTTGCTGCTCAGCCTCTTTGAATCTTCTTTAGCATGCTAAAAGGAGCAAGAAAAAGCAAACAATTTCAAAAATTCCACCTTTCCAAGCAGAGAAGTGACTGTTTGTGCATTGACATTATTCATTGATTTCAGCCATTGAAAACCGTCCTGTCACTCATATACCAGAAATGGTTGAAGGTATTGGCTGAACGCAGACAGATAGCAGCTCAGCCTCCATTAATCTTCTTTAGCATGCTATAAGGAGTAGGAAAAAGCAAAAAATTTCAGTTTTCCAAATTTCAAAGCAGAGAAATGGCTGAGCAATGACATTATTCACTGATTTTAGCCATTGAAAAATATCCTGTTACTCATATACCAGAAATGGTTGAAGGCATTGGCTGAACACAAAGAGATAGCAGCCCACCCTCTTTGAATCTTTTTTAGCATGATAAAAGGAGCAGGAAAAAGCAAAAAATTTCAGAATTCCACCTTTCAATGCAGAGAAATCACTGTTTGTGCAATGACATTATTCATTTATTTTAGCCATTGAAAACCGTCCTGTTACTTATATACAAGAAATGGTTGATGGTATTGGTTGAACATAATCAGGTTGCAGCTCACCCTCTTTGAATCTTCTTTAGCATGCTAAAAGGAGCAGGAAAAAGCAAAAAATTTCAAAAATTCCACCTTTCCAAGCAGAGAAGTGATTGTTTGTGCATGGACACTATTCATTGATTTTAGCCATTGAAAACCGTCCTGTCACTCATATACCAGAAATGGTTGAAGGTATTGGCTAAACGGAAACAGATAGCAGCTCACCCTTTTTGAATCTTCTTTAGGATGCTAAAAGAGCAGGAAAAATCAAAAAATTTCACAATTCCACCTTTCAAAGCAGAGAAATTACTGAGCAATAACATTATTCACTGATTTTAGCCATTAAAAAATGTCCTGTTACTCATATACAAGAAATAGTTGTAGGTATTGGCTTAACACAAAGAGAGAGCAGCCCACCCTCTTTGAATTTTCTGAAGCATGATAAAAGGAGCAGGAGAAAACAAAAAATTTCAGAATTCCACCTTTCAAAGTAGAGAAATGACTGTTTATTCAATGAGATTATTCATTGATTTTAGCCATTGAAAACAGTCCTGTTACTCATATACCAGAATTGAATGAAGGTACTGGCTGAACGCAAACAGATAGCAGCTCCCCCTCTTTGAATCTTCTTTAGCATGCAAAAAGGAGCAGGAAAAAGCAAAAAAATTCAGAATTCCACCTCTCCCCACTGAGAAATGACTGGGCAATGACATTATTCACTAATTTTAGCCATTGAAACATGTCTTGTTACTCATATACCAGAAATGGTTGAATGTATTGGCTGAACGCAAACAGATAGCCTGCTCAGCCTCTTTGAATCGTCTTTTGCATGCTAAAAGGAGGAGAAAAAACAAAAAAAAATTCAGAATTCCACCTTTCCAAGCAGAGAAATGACTGTTTGCGCAATGACATTATTCATTGATTTTAGCCATTGAAAAACATCTTGTTACTCATATAACAGAAATGGTTGATGGTATTGGCTGAACACAAACAGTTTCCTGCTCACCCTATTTTAATCTTCTTTAGCATGCTAAAAGGAGCAGGAAAAAGCAAAAAATTTCAGAATTCCAGCTTTCAAAGAAGAGAAATGACTGACTAATGACATTATTCACTGATTTTAGCCATTGAAAAATGTCCTGTTACTCATATACCAGAAATGGTTGAAGGTATTGGCTGAACACAAAGAGATAGGAGCCCACCCTCGTTGAATCATCTTTAGCATGATAAAATGAGCAGGAAAAAGCAAAAAATTTCAGAATTTCAACTTTCAAAGCAGAGAAATGACTGTTTGTGCAATGACAATTTTCATTGATTTTAGCCATTGAAAACAGTCCTGTTACTCATACTAGAATTTGTTGAAGGTACTAGCTGAACGCAAACAGATAGCAGCACACGCTTTTTGAATCTTCTTTAGCATGCTAAAAGGAGCAGGAAAAAGCAAAAAAAATCAGAATTCCACCTCTCGCAGCAGACAAATGACAGAGCAATGACATTATTCACTAATTTTAGCCATTGAAAAATGTCCTGTTAATCAAATTCCAGAAATGGTTAAAGGTATTGGCTGAACACAAACAGATAGCAGATCAGCCTCTTTTAATCGTCTTTTGCATGCTAAAAGGAGCAGAAAAAAAAATAGAATTCCACCTTTCAAAGCAGAGAAATGATTATTTGTGCAATGACATAATTCATGGATTTTAGCTATTGAAAACCGTCCTGTCACTCATATACCAGAAATGGTTGAAGATATTAGCTGAACGCAAACAGATTGCAGCTCACCCTCTTTGAATCTTCTTTAGCATGCTATAAGGAGCAGGAAAAAGCAAAAAATTTCAGAATTCCACCTTTCACAGCAGAGAAATGACTCAGCAATGACATTATTCACTGATTTTAGCCATTGAAAAATGTCCTGTTACTCATATACCAGAAATGGTTGAAGGTATTGGCTGAACACAAAGAGATAGCAGCCCAACCTCTTTCAATCTTCTTTAGCATGATAAAAGGAGTAGGAAAAAGCAAAAAATTTCAGAATTCCACCTTTCAAAGCAGAGAAATGACTGTTTGTGCAATGACATTATTCATTGATTTTAGCCATTGAAAACAGTCCTGTTACTCATATACCAGATTTGGTTGAAGGTACTGGCTGAACGCAAACAAACAGCATCTCAACCTCTTTGAATCTTCATTACCATGCTAAAAGGAACATGAAAAAGCAAAAAAATTCAGAATTCCACCTCTCCCAGCAGAGAAATGACTGAGCAATTACATTATTCACTAATTTTAGCCATTGAAAAATGTCCTGTTACTCATATACCAGAAATGGTTGAAGGTATTGGCTGAACGCAGATAGCAGCTCAGCCTCTTTGAATCATCTTTTGCATGCTAAAAGGAGGAGAAAAAAACAAAAAAAAATTCAAAATTCCACCTTTCCAAGCAGAGAAATGACTGTTTGTGCAATTACATTACTCATTGATTTTAGCCATTGAAAAACATCCTGCTACTCATATACCAGAAATCGTTGATGGTATTGGCTGAACACAAACAGTTTGCTGCTCAGCCTCTTTGAATCTTCTTTAGCATGCTAAAAGGAGCAAGAAAAAGCAAACAATTTCAAAAATTCCACCTTTCCAAGCAGAGAAGTGACTGTTTGTACATTGACATTATTCATTGATTTCAGCCATTGAAAACCGTCCTGTCACTCATATACCAGAAATGGTTGAAGGTATTGGCTGAACGCAGACAGATAGCAGCTCAGCCTCCATTAATCTTCTTTAGCATGCTATAAGGAGTAGGAAAAAGCAAAAAATTTCAGTTTTCCAAATTTCAAAGCAGAGAAATGGCTGAGCAATGACATTATTCACTGATTTTAGCCATTGAAAAATATCCTGTTACTCATATACCAGAAATGGTTGAAGGCATTGGCTGAACACAAAGAGATAGCAGCCCACCCTCTTTGAATCTTTTTTAGCATGATAAAAGGAGCAGGAAAAAGCAAAAAATTTCAGAATTCCACCTTTCAATGCAGAGAAATCACTGTTTGTGCAATGACATTATTCATTTATTTTAGCCATTGAAAACCGTCCTGTTACTTATATACAAGAAATGGTTGATGGTATTGGTTGAACATAATCAGGTTGCAGCTCACCCTCTTTGAATCTTCTTTAGCATGCTAAAAGGAGCAGAAAAAAGCAAAAAATTTCAAAAATTCCACCTTTCCAAGCAGAGAAGTGATTGTTTGTGCATGGACACTATTCATTGATTTTAGCCATTGAAAACCGTCCTGTCACTCATATACCAGAAATGGTTGAAGGTATTGGCTAAACGGAAACAGATAGCAGCTCACCCTTTTTGAATCTTCTTTAGGATGCTAAAAGAGCAGGAAAAATCAAAAAATTTCACAATTCCACCTTTCAAAGCAGAGAAATTACTGAGCAATAACATTATTCACTGATTTTAGCCATTAAAAAATGTCCTGTTACTCATATACAAGAAATAGTTGTAGGTATTGGCTTAACACAAAGAGAGAGCAGCCCACCCTCTTTGAATTTTCTGAAGCATGATAAAAGGAGCAGGAGAAAACAAAAAATTTCAGAATTCCACCTTTCAAAGTAGAGAAATGACTGTTTGTTCAATGAGATTATTCATTGATTTTAGCCATTGAAAACAGTCCTGATACTCATATACCAGAATTGAATGAAGGTACTGGCTGAACGCAAACAGATAGCAGCTCCCCCTCTTTGAATCTTCTTTAGCATGCAAAAAGGAGCAGGAAAAAGCAAAAAAATTCAGAATTCCACCTCTCCCCACTGAGAAATGACTGGGCAATGACATTATTCACTAATTTTAGCCATTGAAACATGTCTTGTTACTCATATACCAGAAATGGTTGAATGTATTGGCTGAACGCAAACAGATAGCAGCTCAGCCTCTTTGAATCGTCTTTTGCATGCTAAAAGGAGGAGAAAAAACAAAAAAAAATTCAGAATTCCACCTTTCCAAGCAGAGAAATGACTGTTTGTGCAATGACATTATTCATTGATTTAAGCCATTGAAAAACATCTTGTTACTCATATAACAGAAATGGTTGATGGTATTGGCTGAACACAAACAGTTTCCTGCTCACCCTCTTTAAATCTTCTTTAGCATGTTAAAAGGAGCAGGAAAAAGGAAAAAATTTCAAAAATTCCACCTTTCCAAGCAGAGAAGTGACTGCTTGTGCATGGACATTATTCATTGATTTTAGCAATTGAAAACCGTCCTGTCACTCATATACCAGAAATTGTTAAATTTATTGGCTGAACGCAAACAGATAGCAGCACACCCTCTTTGAATCTTCTTTAGCATGCTAAAAGGAGCAGGAAAAGCAAAAAATTTCAGAATTCCACCTTTCAAAGCAGAGAAATGACTGAGCAATGACATTATTCACTGATTTTAGCCATTGAAAATCGTCCTGTTACTCATATACCAGAAATGGTTGAAGGTATTGGCTGAACGCAGACAGATAGCAGCTCACCCTCCTTTAATCTTCTTTAGCATGCTATAAGGAGTAGGAAAAAGCAAAAAAATTCAGTTTTCCAAATTTCAAAGCAGAGAAATGACTGAGCAATGACATTATTCACTGATTTTAGCCATTGAAAAATGTCCTGTTACTCATATACCAGAAATGGTTGAAGGTATTGGCTGAACACAAAGAGATAGCAGCCCACCCTCTTTGAATCTTCTTTAGCATGATTAAAGGAGCAGGAAAAAGCAAAAAATTTCAGAATTCCACCTTTCAATGCAGAGAAATCACTGTTTGTGCAATGACATTATTCATTGATTTTAGCCATTGAAAACTGTCCTGTTACTTATATACAAGAAATGGTTGATAGTATTGGTTGAACATAATCAGGCTGCAGCTCACCCTCTTTGAATCTTCTTTAGCATGCTAAAAGGAGCAGGAAAAAGCAAAAAAATTCAAAAATTCCACCTTTCCAAGCAGAGAAGTGACTGTGTGTGCATGGACATTATTCATTGATTTTAGCCATTGAAAACCGTCCTGTCACTCATATACTAGAAATGGTTGAAGGTATTGGCTAAACGCAAACAGATAGCCGCTCACCCTCTTTGAATCTTCTTTAGGATGCTAAAAGGAGCAGGAAAAATCAAAAAATTTCAGAATTCCACCTTTCAAAGCAGAGAAATTACTGAGCAATAACATTATTCACTGATTTTAGCCATTAAAAAATGTCCTGTTACTCATATACAAGAAATAGTTGAAGGTATTGGCTGAACGCAAACAGATAGCAGCTCAGCCTCTTTGAATGGTCTTTTGCATGCTAAAAGGAGGAGAAAAAACAAAAAAAAATTCAGAATTCCACCTTTCCAAGCAGAGAAATGACTGTTTGTGCAATGACATTATTCATTGATTTCAGCCATTGAAAAACATCTTGTTACTCATATACCAGAAATGGTTGATGGTATTGGCTGAAAACAAACAGTTTGCTGCTCATCCTCTTTGAATCTTCTTTAGCATGCTAAAAGGAGCAGGAAAAAGGAAAAATTTCAAAAATTCCATCTTTCCAAGCAGAGAAGTGACTGCTTGTGCATTGACATTATTCATTGATTTTAGCCATTGAAAACCGTCCTGTCACTCATATACCAGAAATGGTTGAATTTATTGGCTGAACGCAAACAGATAGCAGCTCACCCTCTTTGAATCTTCTTTAGCATGCTAAAAGGAGCAGGAAAAAGCAAAAAATTTCAGAATTCCACCTTTCAAAGCAGAGAAATGACTGAGCAATAACATTATTCACTGATTTTAGCCATTGAAAAATGTCCTGTTACTCATATACCAGAAATGATTGAAGGTATTGGCTGAACACAAAGAGATAGCACCCCACCCTCTTTGAATCTTCTTTAGCATGCTAAAAGGAGCAGGAAAAAGAAAAAAAAATCAGAATTCCACCTTTCAAAGCAGAGAAATGACTGTTTGTGCAATGACATTATTCATTGATTTTAGCCTTTGAAAACAGTCCTGTTACTCATATACCAGAATTGGTTGAAGGTACTGGCTGAACGCAAACAGATAGCAGCTCAACCTCTTTTATTCTTCTTTAGCATGCTAAAAGGAGCAGGAAAATGCAAAAAAATTCAGAACTCCATCTATCCCAGCAGAGAAATGACTGAGCAATGACATTATTCACTGATTTTAGCCATTGAAAATCGTCCTGTTACTCATACACCAGAAATGGTTGACGATATTGGCTAAACGCAAACAGATAGCCGCTCAGCCTCTTTGGATCATCTTTTGCATGCTAAAAGGAGCAGAAAAAAAAAAAAACATTTCAGAATTCCACCTTTCCAAGCAGAGAAATGACTGTTTGTGCAATGACATTATTCATTGATTTTAGCCATTGAAAACCATCCTGTTACTTATATACCAGAAATGGTTGATGGTATTGGCTGAACACAAACAGGTTGGAGCTCACCCTCTTTGAATCTTCTTTAGCATGATAAAAGGAGCAGGAAAAAGCAAAAAATTTCAGAATTCCACCTTTCAAAGCAGAGAAATGACTGTTTGTGCAATGACATTATTCATTGATTTTAGCCATTGAAAACAGTCCTGTTACTCATATACCAGATTTGGTTGAAGGTACTGGCTGAACGCAAACAAACAGCATCTCAACCTCTTTGAATCTTCTTTAGCATGCTAAAAGGAACATGAAAAAGCAAAAAAATTCAGAATTCCACCTCTCCCAGCAGAGAAATAACTGAGCAATTACATTATTCACTAATTTTAGCCATTGAAAAATGTCCTGTTACTCATATACCAGAAATGGTTGAAGGTATTGGCTGAACGCAAACAGATAGCAGCTCAGCCTCTTTGAATCATCTTTTGCATGCTAAAAGGAGGAGAAAAAAACAAAAAAAAATTCAAAATTCGACCTTTCCAAGCAGAGAAATGACTGTTTGTGCAATTACATTATTCATTGATTTTAGCCATTGAAAAACATCCTGTTACTCATATACCAGAAATCGTTGATGGTATTGGCTGAACACAAACAGTTTGCTGCTCAGCCTCTTTGAATCTTCTTTAGCATGCTAAAAGGAGCAAGAAAAAGCAAACAATTTCAAAAATTCCACCTTTCCAAGCAGAGAAGTGACTGTTTGTGCATTGACATTATTCATTGATTTCAGCCATTGAAAACCGTCCTGTCACTCATATACCAGAAATGGTTGAAGGTATTGGCTGAACGCAGACAGATAGCAGCTCACCCTCCTTTAATCTTCTTTAGCATGCTATAAGGAGTAGGAAAAAGCAAATAATTTCAGTTTTCCAAATTTCAAAGCAGAGAAATGACTGAGCAATGACATTATTCACTGATTTTAGCCATTGAAAAATATCCTGTTACTCATATAACAGAAATGGTTGAAGGTATTGGCTGAACACAAAGAGATAGCAGCCCACACTCTTTGAATCTTTTTTAGCATGATAAAAGGAGCAGGAAAAAGCAAAATAATTTCAGAATTCCACCTTTCAATGCAGAGAAATCACTGTTTGTGCAATGACATTATTCATTTATTTTAGCCATTGAAAACCGTCCTGTTACTTATATACAAGAAATGGTTGATGGTATTGGTTGAACATAATCAGGTTGCAGCTCACCCTCTTTGAATCTTCTTTAGCATGCTAAAAGGAGCAGGAAAAAGCAAAAAATTTCAAAAATTCCACCTTTCCAAGCAGAGAAGTGATTGTTTGTGCATGGACACTATTCATTGATTTTAGCCATTGAAAACCGTCCTGTCACTCATATACCAGAAATGGTTGAAGGTATTGGCTAAACGGAAACAGATAGCAGCTCACCCTCTTTGAATCTTCTTTAGGATGCTAAAAGAGCAGGAAAAATCAAAAAATTTCAGAATTCCACCTTTCAAAGCAGAGAAATTACTGAGCAATAACATTATTCACTGATTTTAGCCATTAAAAAATGTCCTGTTACTAATATACAAGAAATAGTTGTAGGTATTGGCTTAACACAAAGAGAGAGCAGCCCACCCTCTTTGAATTTTCTTTAGCATGATAAAAGGAGCAGGAAAAAACAAAAAATTTCAGAATTCCACCTTTCAAAGTAGAGAAATGACTGTTTGTTGAATGAGATTATTCATTGATTTTAGCCATTGAAAACAGTCCTGTTACTCATATACCAGAATTGAATGAAGGTACTGGCTGAACGCAAACAGATAGCAGCTCCCCCTCTTTGAATCTTCTTTAGCATGCTAAAAGGAGCAGGAAAAAGCAAAAAAATTCAGAATTCCACCTCTCCCCACAGAGAAATGACTGGGCAATGACATTATTCACTAATTTTAGCCATTGAAACATGTCTTGTTACTCATATACCAGAAATGGTTGAATGTATTGGCTGAACGCAAACAGATAGCAGCTCAGCCTCTTTGAATCGTCTTTTGCATGCTAAAAGGAGGAGAAAAAACAAAAAAAAATTCAGAATTCCACCTTTCCAAGCAGAGAAATGACTGTGTGTGCAATGACATTATTCATTGATTTAAGCCATTGAAAAACATCTTGTTACTCATATAACAGAAATGGTTGATGGTATTGGCTGAACACAAACAGTTTGCTGCTCACCCTCTTTGAATCTTCTTTAGCATGTTAAAAGGAGCAGGAAAAAGGAAAAAATTTCAAAAATTCCACCTTTCCAAGCAGAGAAATGACTGTTTGTGCAATGACATTATTCATTTATTTAAGCCATTGAAAAACATCTTGTTACTCATATACCAGAAATGGTTGATGGTATTGGCTGAACACAAACAGTTTGCTGCTCACCCTCTTTGAATCTTCTTTAGCATGCTAAAAGGAGCAGGAAAAAGGAAAAAATTTCAGAATTCCACCTTTCCAAGCATAGAAATTACTGTTTGTGTAATGACATTATTCATTCAATTTAGCCATTGAATATCGTCATTTTTCTCATATACCCAAAATGATTTTAAGGTATTTGGCTGAATTCCAACAGATTGCAGCTCACTCTCTTTGAATCTTCTTTAGCATTCTAAAAGGAGCAGGAAAAAGCAAAAAATTTCAGAATTCCACCTTTCCAAGCAGAAAAATGACTGTTTGTGCAATGACATTATTCATCGATTTTAGACATTGAAAACCATCCTGTTACTCATATACCAGAAATGGTTGAAGGCATTGGCTGAATGCAAACAGATAGCAGCTCACCCTCTTTGAATCTTCATTAGCCTGCTAAAAGGAGCAGGAAAAAGCAAAACATTTCAGAATTCCACCTTTCCAAGCAGACAATTGACTGTTTGTGCAAAGACAATATTCATTCATTTTAGCCATTGAAAACGATCCTATTACTCATGTACCAGAAATGGTTGAAGGCATTGGCTGAAAGCAAACAGATAGCAGCTCACCCTCTTTGAATCTTCTTTAGAATGCTAAAAGTAGCTGGAAATAGCAAAAAAATTCAGGTTAACACCTTTCCAAGCAGAGAAATGACTGTGCAATGACCTTATTCACTGATTTTAGCCATTGAAAAACGTCCTGTTGCTCATATACCAGAACTGGTTGAAGGAATTGGCTGAACATAAACAGATAGCAGCTCACCCTCTTTGAATCTTCTTTAGCATGCTAAAAGGAGCAGGAAAAAGCAAATAATTTCAGAATTCCACCTTTCCAAGCAGAGAAAT
This sequence comes from Phyllobates terribilis, assembly GCF_046119375.1. Classification (NCBI taxonomy): domain Eukaryota; kingdom Metazoa; phylum Chordata; class Amphibia; order Anura; family Dendrobatidae; genus Phyllobates; species Phyllobates terribilis. Next base: position 3,700,490 of record NW_027362771.1, on the reverse strand, counting down.
GACTGTTTGTGTAATGACAATATTCATTCAATTTAGCCATTGAATACCGTCATTTTTCTCAGATACCCGAAATGGTTTTAAGGTATTTGGCTGAATTCCAACAGATAGCAGCTCACCCTCTTTGAATCTTCTTTAGCATGCTAAAAGAAGCAGGAAAAAGTAAAAAATTTCAGAATTCCTCCTTTCAAATCAGAGAAATGACTTTTTGAGCAATGGCATTATTCATTGGTTTTAGCCATTGAAAAACATTCTGTTAGTCATATACCAGAAATGGTTGAAGGTATCGGCTGAACGCAAACAGATAGCAGCTCACCCTCTTTGAATCTTCTTTATCATGCTAAAAGGAACAGGAAAAAGCAAAAAATTTCAGAATTCCACCTTTCCAAGCATAGAAATTAGTGTTTGTGTAATGACATTATTCATTCAATTTAGCCATTGAATACCGTCATTTTTCTCATATACCCGAAATGGTTTTAAGTTATTGGCTGAATGCAAACAGATAGCAGCTCACCCTCTTTGAATCTTCTTTAGCATGCTAAAAGTAGCATGAAAAAGCAAAACAATTCAGAATTCCACCTTTCCAAGCAGAGAAATGTCTCTTTGTGCAATGACATAATTCCTTGATTTTAGCCATTGAAAACCGTCCTGCCTCCCATATACCAGAAATGGTTGAAGGTATTGGCTGAAGGCAAACAGATAGCAGCTCAACCACTTTGAATCTTCTTTAGCATGCTAAAAGTAGCAGGAAAAGGCAAAATAATTTCAGAATTCCACCTTTCAAAGCAGAGAAATGACTGTTTGTTCAATGACATTAATCATGAATTTTAGACATTGAAAAACATCCTGTTACTCATAAACCAGAAACGGTTGAAGGTATTGGCTGAACGCAAGCAAACAGTAACTCAATCTCTTTGAATCTTCTTTGGCACGGTAGAAGGAGCAGGAAAAAGCAAAATAATTTCAGAACTCCACCTTTCCAAGCAGAGACATGACTGTTTGTTCAATGACATTATTCATTGATTTTAGACATTGAAATCCGTCCTGTTACTCATATACCAGAATTGGTTGAAGGTATTGGCTGAACTCAAACACATAGCAGCTCACCCTTTTTGAATCTTCTTTAGCATGCTAAAAGGAGCAGGAAAAAGCAAAACAATTTCAGAAATCCACCTTTCCAAGCAGAGAAATGACTGTTTGTACAATGACATTATTCTTTGATTTTAGCCATTGAAAAAATTCCTGTTACTCATACACCAGAAATGGTTGAAGGTATTGGCTGAACACTCACAGATAGCAGCTCAACCTCTTTGAATCTTCTTTAGCATGCAAAAGGAGCAGGAAAAAGCAAAAAATTTCAGAATTCCACCTTTCCAAGCAGAGAATTGACTCATTGTGCAATGACATTATTCATTCATTTTAGTCAATGAAAACCGTCCTCTTACTCATATACCAGAAATGGATGAAGGTATTGGCAGAAAGCAAACAGATTGCAGCTCACCCTCTTTGAGTCTTCTTTAGCATGCTAAAAGAAGCAGGAAAAAGCAAAACATTTCAGAATTCCATCTTTACAAGCAGAGAATTGACTGTTTGTGAAATGGCATTATTCAATCATTTTAGCCATTGAAAACAGTCCTGTTACTCATATACCAGAAATGGATGAAAGTTTTGGGTGAGCGCAAACAGATAGCAGCTCATCCTCTTTGAATCTTCTTTAGCATTCTAAAAGGAGCAGGAAAAAGCAGAACATTTCAGAATTGCAATTTTCCAAGCAGACAATTGACAGTTTGTGCAAAGACAATATTTATTCATTTTAGCCATTGAAAACCGTCCTGTTACTTATATACAATAAATGGATGAAGGTATTGGCTGAACACAACCAGACAGCTCACAATCTTTGAATCTTCTTTAACATGCTTAAAGGAGAAGGAAAAAACAAAAAAATTCAGAATTCCACCTTTCCAAGCAGAGAAATGAGTGTTTGTGCAATGACATTATTCAATGATTTTAGCCATTGAAAATGATCCTATTACTCATTAACCAGAAATGGTTGAAGGTATTGGCTGAACGCAAACAGATAGCAGCTCACCCTCTTTGAATCTTCTTTAGCATGCAAAACGAAGCTGGAAAAAGCAAAAAATTTCAGAATTCCACCTTTCCAAGCAGAGAAATGTCTGTTTGTGCAATGACATTATTCATTGATTTTAGCCATTGAAAACCGTCCTGTTACTCTTATAACAGAAATGGTTGATGGTATTGGCTGAACCCAAAGAGATAGCAGCACACCATCTTTGAATCTTCTTTTGCATGCTAAAAGGAGCAGGAAAAAGCAAAAAATATCAGAATTCCACTTTTACAAGCAGAGAAATGACTGTTTGTGCAATGACATTATTCATTGATTTTAGCTATTGAAAAACATTCTGTTACTCATACACCAGAAATGGTTGAAGGCATTGGCTGAACGTAAATAGACAGCAACTCACCCTCTATGAATCTTCTATAGCATGCTAAAAGGAGCGGGAAAAAGCAAAATAATTTCAGAATTCCACCTTTTCAAGAAGAGAAATGGCTGTTTGTGCAATGATATTATTCATTCATTTTAGCCATTGAAAAACGTTCTGTTACTCAAATACCAGAAATGGTTGAAGGTATTGGCTGAACGCACACAGATAGCAGCTCACCCTCTTTCAATCTTCTTTATCATGATAAAAGGAGCAGGAGAAAGCAAAACATTTTAGAATTCCACCTTTCCAAGCAGAGAAATGACTGTTTGTGTAATGACATTATTCATTTAATTTAGCCATTGAATACCGTCATTTTTCTCATATACCAGAAATAGTTTTAAGGTATTGGCTGAATGCGAACAGATAGCAGCTCACTCTCTTCGAATCTTCTTTAGCATGCTAAAAGGAGAAGGAAAAAGCAAAGAATTTCAGAATTGCACCTTTCCAAGCAGAGAAATGACTGTTCGTGCAATGACATTATTCATTGATTTTAGCCATTAAAAACTGTCCTGTCACTCATTAACCAGAAATGGTTGAAGGTATTGGCTGAATGCAAACAGATAGCAGCTCACCCTCTTTGAATCTTCTTAAGCATACAAAAAGTAGCAGGAAAAAGCAAAAAATTTCAGATTTCCACCTTTCAAAGCAGAGAAATGACTGTTTGTGCAATGACATTATTCACTGATTTTAGCCATTGAAAAACATCCTGTTACTCATATACCAGAAATGGTTGAAGGTATTGGCTGAACGCAAACAGATAGCAGCTCACCCTATCTGAATATTTTTTAGCATGCTAAAAGGAGCATGAAAAAGCCAAAAATTTCAGAATTCCACCTTTCCAAGCAGAGAAATGACTGTTTGTGCAATGACATTATTCATTGATTTTAGACATTGATAACAGTCTTGTTACTCATATACCAGAAATGGTTGAAGGTATTGGCTGAATGCAAACAGATAGCAGCTCACCCTCTTAGAATCTTCTTTAGCATGCTAAAAGTAGCAGGAAAAAGCAAAAAATTTCAGAATTGCATTTTTCCAAGCAGAGAATTGTCTGTGTGTGCAATGACAATATTCATTCATTTTAGCCATTGAAAACAGTCCTGCAACTCATATACCAGAAATGGATGAAGGTATTGGCTGAACGCAAACAGATAGCAGCTCAAACTCTTTGAATCTTCTTTAGCATGATAAAATGAGCAGGAAAAAATAAAAATTTCAGAATTCCACCTTTATAAGCAGAGAAATGACTGTTTGTGCAATGACATTATTCATTGATTTTAGCCATTGAAAAACATCCTGTTACTCATATACCAGAAATGGTTGAAGGTATCGGCTGAACGCAAACAGATAGCAGCTCACCCTCTTTCAATCTTCTTTATCATGCTAAAAGGAGCAGGAAAAAGCAAAATAATTTCAGAATTCCACCTTTCCAAGCAGAAAAATGACTATTTGTGCAATTACATTATTCATTGATTTTAGACATTGAAAACCGTCCTGTTACTCATATACCAGAAATGGTTGAAGGTATTGGCTGAATGCAAACAGATAGCAGCTCACCCTCTTTGAATCTTCTTTAGCATGCTAAAATGAGCAGAAGAAAGCAAAACATTGCAGAATTCCACCTTTCCAAGCAGAGAAATGACTGTTTGTGTAATGACATTATTCATTTAATTTAGCCATTGAATACCGTCATTTTTCTCATATACCAGAAATGGTTTTAAAGTATTGGCTAAATGCAAATAGATAGGAGCTCACCCTCTTTGAATCTTCTTTAGCATGCTAAAAGGAGAAGGAAAAAGCAAAAAATTTCAGAATTGCACCTTTCCAAGCAGAGAAATGACTGTTTGTGCAATGACATTATTCATTGATTTTAGCCATTGATAACCGTCCTGTCACTCATATACCAGAAATGCTTGAAGGTATTGGCTGAACGCAAACAGATAGCAGCTCAAACTCTTTGAATCTTCTTTAGCATGCTAAAATGAGCAGGAAAAAACAAAAAATTTCAGAATTCCACCTTTATAAGCAGAGAAATGACTGCTTGTGCAATGACATTATTCATTGATTTTAACCATTGAAAAACATCCTGTTACTCATATACCAGAAATGATTGAAGGTAATGGCTGAACGCAAACAGACAGCAACTCTTCCTCTTTGAATCTTCTTTAGTACGCTAAAAGGAGCAAGAAAAAGCAAAATAATTTCAGAATTCCACCTTTCCAAGCAGAGAAATGACTGTTTGTGCAATGACATTATTCATTGATTTTAGACATTGAAAACCGTCCTGTTACTCATATACCAGAAGTGGTTGAAGGTATTGGCTGAAGGCAAACAAATAGCAGCTCACCCTCTTTGAATCTTTTTTAGCATGCTAAAAGGAGCAGGAAAAAGCAAAACATTTCAGAATTCCACCTTTCCAAGCAGAGAATTGACTGTTTGTGCAATGACATTATTCATTGATTTTAGCCATTGAAAAACATTCTGTTACTCATACACCAGAAATGGTTGAAGGCATTGGCTGAATGTAAATAGATAGCAGCTCATCCTAATTGAATCTTCTTTAGAATGCTAAAAGTAGCAGGAAAAAGCAAAAAATTTCAGGTTTCCACCTTTCCAAACAGAGAAATGACTGTTTGTGCAATGACCTTATTCATTGATTTTAGCCATTGAAAAACGTCCTGTTGCTCATATACCAGAACTGTTTGAAGGAATTGGCTGAACAAAAACAGATAGCAGCTCACCCTCTTTGAATCTTCTTTAGCATGCTAAAAGGAGCAGGAAAAAGCAAAAAAATTCAGAATTCCACCTTTCCAAGCAGAGAAATGACTGTTTGTGTAATGACATTATTCATTCAATTTAGCCATTGAATACCGTCATTTTTCTCATATACCCGAAATGGTTTTAAGGTATTTGGCTGAATTCCAACAGATAGCAGCTCACCCTCTTTGAATCTTGTTTAGCATGCTAAAAGAAGCAGGAAAAAGTAAAAAATTTCACAATTCCTCCTTTCAAAGCACAGAAATGACTTTTTGAGCAATGACATTATTCATTGGTTTTAGCCATTGAAAAACATTCTGTTACTCATATACCAGAAATGGTTGAAGGTATCGGCTGAACGCAAACAGATAGCAGCTCACCCTCTTTGAATCTTCTTTAGCATGCTAAAAGGAGCAGGAAAAAGCAAAACATTTCAGAATTCCACTTTTCCAAGCAGTGAATAGACTATTTGTGCAAAGACAATATTCATTCATTTTAGCCATTGAAAACTGTCCTGTCATTCATATACCAGATATGTATGAAGGTATTGGCTGAACGCAAATAGATAGCAGCTGAAACTCTTTGAATCTTCTTTAGCATGCTAAAATGAGCAGGAAAAAACAAAAAAATACAGAATTCCACCTTTATAAGCAGAGAAATGACTGTTTGTGCAATGACATTATTTATTGATTTTAGCCATTGAAAACCATCCTGTTACTCATATAGCAGAAATGGTTGAAGGTATTGGCTGAACGCAAACAGATAGCAGCTCACTCTCTTTGAATCTTCTTTAGCATGCTAAAAGTAGCAGGAAAAAGCAAAAAAATTCAGAATTCCACATTAGAGATGAGCGGTGTTCGACTAGAACTGTTCGCCAATCTCAAATTCGAGCTGTTTTGGGCGGTGTTCGAGTTGTTTGACGAACCCGAACGATTTGCAAAAAATTCGGCTGTTCGAGGTTATGTTCGATAACTGTTCGTGCACCAAAAGCGTGTCCTGCATGTCTGGCGCTATTTAGAGCACCAATCATGCAGGGATTGTCTGCCACTCACTGTAATGCCACAGCCATGGTGGTTGTGGCATTACAGTGATTGCCCAAATCGATGGGAACAGTGCCAACAGTGAAACATGAAAAGCCGGCAATTCAGCAGCGGCATACACCGGTACCCGACAATTTAGAACCGAAAGAATAGAGCTTCACACATAGATTAGATAGATATAAACATGTCAGCCACATATATACGAAGTACAGTGAAAGTGCTGCTTACTGTACTTGTCATTTAGCGTAAAGGATTTATCAAAAAAAATAATAGTGTTTTCATGCACCGTCTCTTTAAAAAAGCCGGCCGGCAATTCAGCAGCGGTACCCGACAATTTATAACAGACAGAATAGAGCTTCACACATAGATTAGATAGATAGAAACATGTCAACCACATATATACGAAGTACAGTGACAGTGTTGCTTACTGTACTTGTCATTTAGCGTAAAGGATTTATCAAAAAAAATAATAGTGTTTTCATGCACCGTCTCTTTAAAAAAGCCGGCCGGCAATTCAGCAGCGGTACCCGACAATTTATAACAGACAGAATAGAGCTTCACACATAGATTAGATAGATAGAAACATGTCAGTCACATATATATGAAGTACAGTGATAGTGTTGGTTACTGTACTTGTCATTTAGTATTAAAATAAAGGATTTATTATTAAAAAAATTGGCGTGGGGTTCCCCTTAATTTTAGGCTCTAGCGGAGGTTAAGCAGACGGCTGGGGCAGATGTTTGAAGCCTGGGAAGGGGGTAATACCCACGGAGCTTCCCAGGCTACTAATATCAGCCCCCAGCTGAATACATAGCCTTTACTAGCTATTAAAATGGGGGACCCCCCAAAAAAAATGATGTGGGGTCCCCCCTAATTTAATAGCTAGCAAAGGCTAGGCAGACAGCTGGGGGCTGATATTAATAGCCCAGGAAGGGAGCCATGAATATTGGCCCCCTCCCAGGCTAGAAACACCAGCCGTCAGCCGCCCCAGAAATGGCGCATTCATAGGATGCGCCAATTCTGGCACTTAGCCTCGCTCTTCCACGCTGCCCTGGTGCGGTGGCAGGGGGTAATAGGGTTGGGGTTGATGTCAGCTTATAATGCCAGCTGACATCAAGCCCAGGTTAGTAATGGAGAGGCGTCTATAAGACACCCCCATTACTAACCCCATAGTCAAAGTTAAAAAAAACACAAACACCCAGAATAAAGTCCTTTAATTGAAATAAAGACACAATCCTTTATTGTTCTAAATTAAACCATACTTACCGTCACGCCCATTCCAGCTGAAGCCAACGATCTCCTGCAATAAAAGAAAAATAATAAAGCACCCTCATCCTTACCTTTCCATGGTTCCCACGACAGCTTCAGCTCTGCTTCATCGAGATGACAGGCTGGACCGCAGCAGAACGCTGCCATCCAGCCTCTCATCCCGCAGACACTGAGAAGCGCAGGCTTGCTTGCGCTGCTCAGCGTCTCTCTGTGACGACATCCAGATGAGCCGAGTTCATGTCCAATGAACTCGGCTCACCTCATGCACGTCACTGACAGTGTGGGAAAATTCTCACGCTGAAGCGGTGAGTGCAGGAGAATTCTCCCACGCTGTCAGTGACGTGCATAAGGTGAGCTCATGTCCAATGAACTCAGCTCACCTCCTGCACATCACTGACAGCGTGGGAGAATTCTCCTGCACTCAGCGCTTCAGTGTGAGAATTCTCCCACTCTGAAGCGCTGAGTGCAGGAGAATTTTCCCACGCTGTCAGTGACGTGCATGAGGTGAGCCGAGTTCATTGGACATTAACTCGGCTCATCTGGATGCCCTCACAGAGAGACACTGTGGAGCGCAAGCAAGCCTGCGCTTCTCAGTGTCTGCGGGATGACAGGCTGGATGGCAGCGTTCTGCTGCGGTCCAGCCTGTCATCTCGATGTAGCAGAGCTGAAGCTGTCATGGGAACCATGGAAAGGTAAGGATGATGTTGCTTTATTATTTTTCTTTTATTTCAGGAGATCGTTGGCTTCAGCTGGAATGGGCGTGATGGTAAGTATGGTTTAATTTAGAACAATAAAGAATTGTGTGTTTATTTCAATTAAAGGACTTTTTTCTGGGTGTTGTGTTTTTTTTAAATACTTTACTAGAAATTCATGGTGGTCATGTCTATTATTGGCGTGACCCCATGAATTTCGGGCTTAGGGCCAGCTGATAATGCCAAGCTGGCCCTAACCCCTTTATTACCCAGTGAGCCACCGCATCAGGGCCCTGGATGAGTTGGGTACAGCGCCAGAAGATGGCGCTTCTATGAACGCGCCATTTTCCGGGGTGGCTGCGGACTGCAATTTGCAGCGGGGGTGGCCCAGAAAGCTTGGGCCTCCCTGCGCTGCGGATTCCAGCCCCCAGCTGCCTAGTTGTACCTGGCTGGACACAAAAACAGGGCGAAGCCCCACGTCAATTTTCTTTAAATTATTTCATGAAATAATTAAGAAAAAAAGGGCTTCCCTATATTGTTGTGTCCGGCCAGGTACAAATAGGCAGCTGGTGGTTGGGGGCAGCCCGTTCCTGCCTGCTGTACCTGGCTGGACACAAATATAGTGCGAAGCCCCACGTCAATTTTTTTTAAATTATTTCATGAATTTCCTGAAATAATTTAAAAAAATTGAAGTGGGGCTTCGCACTATATTTGTGTCCAGCCAGGTACAGCAGGCAGGAACGGGCTACCCCCATCCACCAGCTGCCTATTTGTACCTGGCCGGACACAACAATATAGGGAAGCCCTTTTTTTCTTAATTATTTCATGAATTTCATGAAATAATTAAAAAAAATTGAAGTGGGGCTTCGCACTATATTTGTGTCCAGCCAGGTACAGCAGGCAGGAACGGGCTGCCCCCAACCACCAGCTGCCTATTTGTACCTGGCCGGACACAACAATATAGAGAAGGCCTTTTTTTCTTAATTATTTCATGAATTTCATGAAATAATTTAAAAAAAAGTACGTGGGGCTTCGCCCTATTTTTGTGTCCAGCCAGGTACAACTAGGAAGCTGGGGGCTGGAATCTGCAGCGCAGGGAGGCCCAAGCTTTCTGGGCCCCCCCCCGCTACAAATTGCAGTCCGCAGCCACCCCGGAAAATGGCGCGTTCATAGAAGCGCCATCTTCTGGCGCTGTACCCATCTCATCCAGGGTCCTGGTGCGGTGGCTCACTGGGTAATAAAGGGGTTAGGGCCAGCTTGGTATTATCAGCTGGCCCCAAGCCCAAAATTCATGGGGTCACGCCAGTATTAGACATGACCACCATGAATTTCTAGTAAAGTATTTAAAAAAAACACAACACCCAGAATAAAGTCCTTTAATTGAAATAAAGACACAATTCTTTATTGTTCTAAATTAAACCATACTTACCATCACACCCATTCCAGCTGAAGCCAACGATCTCCTGCAATAAAAGAAAAATAATAAACCAACCTCATCCTTACCTTTCCATGGTTCCCACGACAGCTTCAGCTCTGCTACATCGAGATGACTGGCTGGACCGCAGCAGAACGCTGCCATCCAGCCTGTCATGCCGCAGACACTGAGAAGAGCAGGCATGCTTGCGCTCCTCACTGTCTCGCTGTGACGGCATCCAGATGAGCCGAGGTCATGTCCAATGAACTCGGCTCACCTCATGCACGTCACTGACAGCGTGGGAAAATTCTCACGCTGAAGTGCTGAGTGCAGGAGAATTCTCCCACGCTGTCAGTGATGTGCATGAGGTGAGCTCATGTCCAATGAACTCAGCTCACCTCCTGCACGTCACTGACAGCGTGGGAAAATTCTCCTGCAATCAGCGCTTCAGCGTGAGAATTTTCCCACGCTGTCAGTGACGTGCATGAGGTGAGCCGAGATCATTGGACATGAACTCGGCTCATCTGTATGTCGTCACAGAGAGACGCTGAGCAGCGCAAGCAAGCCTGCGCTTCTCAGTGTCTGCGGGATGACAGGCTGGATGGCAGCGTTCTGCTGCGGTCCAGCCTGTCATCTCGATGTAGCAGAGCTGAAGCTGTCGTGGGAACCATGGAAAGGTAAGGATGAGGTTGCTTTATTATTTTTCTTTTATTGCAGGAGATCGTTGGCTTCAGCTGGAATGGGCGTGATGGTAAGTATGGTTTAATTTAGAACAATAAAGGATTGTGTCTTTATTTCAATTAAAGGACTTTATTCTGGGTGTTTGTGTTTTTTTTAACTTTGACTATGGGGTTAGTAATGGGGGTGTCTTATGGACGCCTCTCCATTACTAACCTGGGCTTGATGTCAGATGGCATTATAAGCTGACATCAACCCCAACCCTATTACCCCCTGCCACCGCACCAGGGCAGCATGGAAGAGCGAGGCTAAGTGCCAGAATTGGCGCATCCTATGAATGCGCCATTTCTGGGGCGGCTGACGGCTGGTGTTTCTAGCCTGGGAGGGGGCCAATATTCATGGCTCCCTTCCTGGGCTATTAATATCAGCCCCCAGCTGTCTGCCTAGCCTTTGCTAGCTATTAAATTAGGGGGGACCCCACGTCATTTTTTTGGGGGGGTCCCCCATTTTAATAGCTAGTAAAGGCTATGTATTCAGCTGGGGGCTGATATTAGCAGCCTGGGAAGCTCCGTGGGTATTACCCCCTTCCCAGGCTTCAAACATCTGCCCCAGCCGTCTGCTTAACCTCCGCTAGAGCCTAAAATTAAGGGGAATCCCACGCCAATTTTTTTAATAATAAATCCTTTATTTTAATACTAAATGACAAGTACAGTAACCAACACTATCACTGTACTTCATATATATGTGACTGACATGTTTCTATCTATCTAATCTATGTGTGATGCTCTATCTTTCTGTTCTAAATTGTCGGGTACCGCTGCTGAATTGCCGGCCGGCTTTTTTAAAGAGACAGTGAATGAAAACACTATTATTTTTTTAAATAAATCTTTTACACTAAATGACAAGTACAGTAAGCAACACTATCACTGTACTTATTATATATGTGACTGACATGTTTCTATCTATCTAATCTATGTGTGAAGCTCTATTCTTTCTGTTCTAAATTGTCGGGTACAGATGCTGAATTGCCGGCCGGCTTTTTTAAAGAGACGGTGCATGAAAACACTAATATTTTTTTTAATAAATCCTTTACACTAAATGACAAGTGCAGTAACCAACACTGTCACTGTGCTTCTTATATGTGTGACTGACATGTTTCTATCTATCTAATCTATGTGTGATGCTCTATTCCTTCTTGTCTAAATTGTCGGGTACCGGTGTATGCCGCTGCTGAATTTGCCGGCCGGCTTTTTTAAAGAGAGTGTCTTCTGAGCAGTTTGTCAGCTTTTGGACACCTTTGCAGGTGTTTTCTATGTGTTTCTATGTGTTTTTGTTTGCCTGCCATTGGTTTTAACGGTGTTCGACGGTGTTCTAAGGTGTTCGACGAACAGTTCGACGAACAGTTCCTCGAACATCCCGGTGTTCGACGAACCGAACCGAACCCGAACACTATGGGGGTGGCTCAACACTATTCCACATTTCAAAGTAGAGAAATGACTTTTTGAGCCATGACATTATTCATTGATTTTAGCCATTGAAAAACATCCTGCTACTCATATACCAGAAATGGTTGAAGGTATCGGCTAAACGCAAACAGACAGCAGCTCACCATCTTCCAATCTTCTTTAGTATGCTAAAAGGAGCAGGGAAAAGCAAAAAATTTCAGAATTCCACCTTTCCAAGCAGAGAAATGTCTGTTTGTGCAATGACATTATTCATTGATTTTAGCCATTGAAAACCGTCCTGTTACTCTTATAACAGAAATGGTTGATGGTATTGGCTGAACCCAAAGAGATAGCAGCCCAACATCTTTGAATCTTCTTTAGCATGCTAAAAGGAGCAGGAAAAAGCAAAAAATATCAGAATTCCACTTTTACAAGCAGAGAAATGACTGTTTGTGCAATGACATTATTCATTGATTTTAGCTATTGAAAAACATTCTGTTACTCATACACCAGAAATGGTTGAAGGCATTGGCTGAACGTAAATAGACAGCAACTCACCCTCTATGAATCTTCTATAGCATGCTAAAAGGAGCGGGAAAAAGCAAAAATAATTTCAGAATTCCACCTTTCCACGAAGAGAAATGGCTGTTTGTGCAATGATATTATTCATTCATTTTAGCCATTGAAAAACATTCTGTTACTCAAATACCAGAAATGGTTGAAGGTATTGGCTGAACGCAAACAGATAGCAACTCACCCTCTTTCAATGTTCTTTATCATGATAAAAGGAGCAGGAGAAAGCAAAAAATATCAGAATTCCACCTTTCCAAGCAGAGAAATGACTGTTTGTGTAATGACATTATTCATTTAATTTAGCCATTGAATACCGTCATTTTTCTCATATACCAGAAATAGTTTTTAGGTATTGGCTGAATGCGAACAGATAGCAGCTCACCCTCTTTGAATCTTCTTTAGCATGCTAAAAGGAGAAGGAAAAAGCAAAAAATTTCAGAATTGCACCTTTCCAAGCAGAGAAATGACTGTTTGTGCAATGACATTATTCATTGATTTTAGACATTGATAACAGTCTTGTTACTCATATACCAGAAATGGTTGAAGGTATTGGCTGAATGCAAACAGATAGCAGCTCACCCTCTTTGAATCTTCTTTAGCATGCTAAAAGTAGCAGGAAAAAGCAAAAAATTTCAGAATTGCATTTTTCCAAGCAGAGAATTGTCTGTGTGTGCAATGACAATATTCATTCATTTTAGCCATTGAAAACAGTCCTGCAACTCATATACCAGAAATGGATGAAGGTATTGGCTGAACGCAAACAGATAGCAGCTCAAACTCTTTGAATCTTCTTTAGCATGATAAAATGAGCAGGAAAAAATAAAAATTTCAGAATTCCACCTTTATAAGCAGAGAAATGATTTTTTGTGCAATGACATTATTCATTGATTTTAGCCATTGAAAAACATCCTGTTACTCATATACCAGAAATGGTTGAAGGTATCGGCTGAACGCAAACAGATAGCAGCTCACCCTCTTTCAATCTTCTTTTTCATGCTAAAAGGAGCAGGAAAAAGCAAAAAATTTCAGAATTCCACCTTTCCAAGCAGAAAAATGACTATTTGTGCAATAACATTATTCATTGATTTTAGACATTGAAAACCGTCCTGTTACTCATATACCAGAAATGGTTGAAGGTATTGGCTGAATGCAAACAGATAGCAGCTCACCCTCTTTGAATCTTCTTTAGCATGCTAAAAGGAGCAGAAGAAAGCAAAACATTGCAGAATTCCACCTTTCCAAGCAGAGAAATGACTGTTTGTGCAATGACATTATTCATTGATTTTAGCCATTGAAAACCGTCCTGTTACTCTTATACCAGAAATGGTTGTAGGTATTGGCTGAACGCAAACAGATAGCAGTCCACCATCTTTGAATCTTCTTTAGCATGCTAAAAGAAGCAGGAAAAATCAAAAAAATTCAGAATTCCACTTTTACAAGCAGAGAAATGACTGTTTGAGCAATGACATTATTCATTGATTTTAACCATTGAAAAAACATTCTTTTACTCATACACCAGAAATGGTTGAAGGCATTGTTTGAACGTAAACAGACAGCAACTCACCCTCTTTGAATCTTCTTTAGCATGCTAAAAGGAGCAGGTAAAAGCAAAAAATTTCAGAATTCCACCATTCCAAGCAGAGAAATGATTGTTCGTGCAATGACATTATTCATTGATTTTAGTCATTGAAAGCCGTCCTGTTACTCTTATACCAGAAATGGTTATAGGTATTGGCTGAACGCAAACAGATAGCGGTCCACCATCTTTGAATCTTCTTTAGCATGCTAAAAGTGGCAGGAAAAAGCAAAAAAATTTCAGAATTCCACCTTTCAAAGCAGAGAAATGACTTTTTGAGCAATGATATTATTCATTGATTTTAGCCATTGAAAAACATCCTGTTACTCATATACAAGAAATGGTTGAAGGTATCGGCTGAACACAAACAGATAGCAGCTCAACCTCTTTGAATCTTCTTTAGCATGCTAAAAGGAGCAGGAAAATGCAAAATAATTTCAGAATTCCACCTTTCCAAGCAGAGAAATTACTGTTTGTGCAATGACATTATTCTTTGATTTTAGCCATTGAAAACCGTCCTGTCACTCATATACCAGAAATGGTTGAAGGTATTGGCTGAACGCAAACAGATAGCAGCTCACTCTCTTTGAATCTTCTTTAGAATACTAAAAGTAGCAGGAAAAAGCAAAAAAATTCAGATTTCCACCTTTCAAAGCAGAGAAATGACGGTGTGTGCAATGACATTATTTATTGATTTTAGCCATTGAAAACCATCCTGTTACTCATGCACCAGAAATAGTTGAATGCATTGGCTGAACTTAAACAGACAGCAACTCTCCCTCTTTGAATCTTCTTTACCACGCTAAAAGGAGCAGGAAAATGCAAAATAATTTCAGAATTCCACCTTTCCAAGCAGAGAAACTACTGTTTGGCAATGACATTATTCATTGATATTAGCCATTGAAAACCATCCTGTTACTCATATACCAGAAATGGTTGAAGGTATTGGCTGAACGCAAACAGAGAGGAGCTCACCCTTTTTGAATCTTATTTAGCATGCTAAAATTAGCAGGAAAAAGCAAAAAAATTCAGAATTCTACCTTTCAAAGCAGAGAAATGACTTTTTGAGCAATGATATTATTCATTGATTTTAGCCATTGAAAAGCATCCTGTAACTCATATACCAGAAATGGTTGAAGGTATCGGCTTAACGCAAACAGATAGCAGCTCAACCTCTTTGAATCTTCTTTAGCATGCTAAAAGGAGCAAGAAAAAGCAAAATAATTTCAGAATTCCACCATTCAAACAGAGAAATGACTGTTCGTGCAATGACATTATTCATTGATTTTAGCCATTGAAAACCATCCAGTCACTCATATACCAGAAATGGTTGAAGGTATTGCCTGAACACAAACAGATAGCAGCTCACCCTCTTTCAATCTTCTTTAGAATGCTAAAAGAAGCAGGAAAAAGCAAAAAATTTCAGGTTTCCACCTTTCCAAGCAGAGAAATTATTGTTTGTGCAATGACCTTATTCATTGATTTTAGCCATTGAAAAGTGTCCTGTTGCTCATATACCAGAACTGGTTGAAGGAATTGGCTGAACATAAACAGATAGAAGTTCACCCTCTTTGAATCTTCTTTAGCATGCTTAAAGGAGACGGAAAAAGCACAAAATTTCAGAATTCCACCTTTCCAAGCAGAGAAATTACTGTTTGTGTAATGACATTATTCACTCAATTTAGCCATTGAATACCGTCATTTTTCTCATATACCCGAAATGGTTTTAAGGTGTTTGGCTGAATTCCAACAGATAGCAGCTCACCCTCTTTGAATCTTCTATAGCATGATAAAAGGAGCAGGAAAAAGCAAAAAATTTCAGAATTCCACCTTTCCAAGCAGAAAAATGACTGTTTGTGCAATGACATTATTCATTGATTTTAGACATTGAAAACCATCCTGTTACTCATATACCAGAAATGGTTGAAGATATTGGCTGAATGCAAACAGATAGCAGCTCACCCTCTTTGAATCTTCTTTAGCATGCTAAAAGGAGCAGGAAAAAGCAAAACATTTCAAAATTCCACCTTTACAAGCAGAGAATAAACTGTTTGTGCAAAGAAAATATTCATTCATTTTAGCCATTGAAAACCATCCTGTTACTCATATACAAGAAATGGATGAAGGTATTCGCTGAACGCTGCCAGACAGCTCACACTCTTTCAATCTTCTTTAGCATGCTTAAAGGAGAAGGAAAAAATAAAAAATTTCAGAATTCCACCTTTCCAAGCAGAGAAATGTCTATTTGTGCAATGACATTATTCATCTATTTTAGCCATTCAAAACCATCCTATTACTCATATACCAGAAATGGTTGAAGGTATTGGCTGAACGCAAACAGATAGCAGCTCACCCTTTTGAATCTTCTTTATCATGCTAAAAGTAGCAGGAAAAACCAAAAAATTTCAGATTTCCACCTTTCAAAGCAGAGAAATGACGGTTTGTGCAATGACATTATTCATTGATTTTAGCCATTGAAAACCATCCTGCTACTCATATACCAGAAATGGTTGAAGGTGTTCGCTGAACGCAAACAGATAGAAGCTCACCCTCTTTGAATCTTCTTTAGCATGCTAAAAGTAGCAGGAAAAACCAAAAAATTTCAGATTTCCACCTTTCAAAGCAGAGAAATGTCGGTTTGTTCAATGACATTATTCATTGATTTTAGCCATTGAAAACCATCCTGTTAATCATATACCAGAAATGGTTGAATGTATTCACTGAACGCAAACAGATAGAAGCTCACCCTCTTTGAATCTTTTTTAGCATGCTAAAAGGAGCAGGTAAAAGCAAAAAATTTCAGAGTTCCACCATTCCAAGCAGAGAAATGACTGTTTGTGCAATGACATTATTCATTGATTTTAACCATTGAAAAACATTCTTTTACTCATACACCAGAAATGGTTGAAGGCATTGGTTGAACGTAAACAGACAGCAACTCACCCTCTTTTAATCTTCTTTAGCACGCTAAAAGGAGCAGGAAAATGCAAAATAATTTCAGAATTACACCTTTCCAAGCAGAGAAATTACTGTTTGTGCAATGACATTATTCATTGATATTAGCCATTGAAAACCATCCTGTTACTCATATATCAGAAATGGTTGAAGGTATTGGCTGAACGCAAACAGATAGCAGCTCACCCTCTTTGAATTGTCTTTAGAATACTAAAAGTAGCAGGAAAAAGCAAAAAATTTCAGATTTCCACCTTTCAAAGCAGAGAAATGACTGTTTGTGCAATGACATTATTCATTGATTTTAACTATTGAAAAACATCCTGTTACTCATATACCAGAAATGGTTGAACGTATTGGCTGAACGCAAACAGACAGAAACTCACCCTCTTTGAATCTTCTTTAGCACGCTAAAAGGAGCAAGAAAAAGCAAAATAATTTCAGAATTCCACCATTCAAACAGAGAAATGACTGTTCGTGCAATGACATTATTCATTGATTTTAGCCATTGAAAACCATCCTGTCACTCATATACCAGAAATGGTTGAATGTAATTGCCTGAACGCAAACAGATAGCAGCTCACCCTCTTTGAATCTTCTTTAGAATGCTAAAAGTAGCAGGAAAAAGCAAAAAATTTCAGGTTTCCACATTTCCAAGCAGAGAAATGACAGTTTGTGACAGGACCTTATTCATTGATTTTAGCCATTGAAAAAAGTCCTGTTGCTCATATACCAGAACTGGTTGAAGGAATTGGCTGAACATAAACAGATAGCAGTTCACCCTCTTTGAATCTTCTTTAGCATGCTTAAAGGAGACGGAAAAAGCACAAAATTTCAGAATTCCACCTTTCCAAGCAGAGAAATTACTGTTTGTGTAATGACATTATTCATTCAATTTAGCCATTGAATACCGTCATTTTTCTCATATACCCGAAATGGTTTTAAGGTATTTGGCTGAATTCCAACAGATAGCAGCTCACCCTCTTTGAATCTTCTATAGCATGCTAAAAGGAACAGGAAAAAGCAAAAAATTTCAGAATTCCACCTTTCCAAGCAGAAAAATCACTGTTTGTGCAATGACATTATTCATTGATTTTAGACATTGAAAACCGTCCTGTTACTCATATACCAGAAATGGTTGAAGATATTGGCTGAATGCAAACAGATAGCAGCTCACCCTCTTTGAATCTTCTTTAGCATGTTAAAAGTAGCAGGAAAAACCAAAAAATTTCAGATTTCCACCTTTCAAAGCAGAGAAATGACGGTTTGTGCAATGACATTATTCATTGATTTCAGCCATTGAAAACCATCATGTTACTCATATACCAGAAATGGTTGAAGGTATTCGCTGAACGCAAACAGATAACAGCTCACCCTCTTTGAATCTTTTTAGCATGCTAAAAGGAGCAGGTAAAAGCAAAAAATTTCAGAATTTCACCATTCCAAGCAGAGAAATGACTGTTTGTGCAATGAAATTATTCATTGATTTTAGCCATTGAAAACCGTCCTGTTACTCTTATACCAGAAATGGTTGTAGGTATTGGCTGAACGCAAATAGATAGCAGTCCACCATCTTTGAATCTTCTTTAGCATGCTAAAAGAAGCAGGAAAAAGCAAAAAAATTCAGAATTCCACTTTTACAAGCAGAGAAATGACTGTTTGAGCAATGACATTATTCATTGATTTTAACCATTGAAAAACATTCTTTTACTCATACACCAGAAATGGTTGAAGGCATTGTTTGAACGTAAACAGACAGCAACTCACCCTCTTTGAATCTTCTTTAGCATGCTAAAAGGAGCAGGTAAAAGCAAAAAATTTCAGAATTCCACCATTCCAAGCAGTGAAATGACTGTTCGTGCAATGACATTATTCATTGATTTTAGTCATTGAAAGCCGTCCTGTTACTCTTATACCAGAAATGGTTATAGGTATTGGCTGAACGCAAACAGATAGCGGTCCACCATCTTTGAATCTTCTTTAGCATGCTAAAAGTAGCAGGAAAAAGCAAAAAATTCAGAATTCCACCTTTCAAAGCAGAGAAATGACTTTTTGAGCAATGATATTATTCATTGATTTTAGCCATTGAAAAACATCCTGTTACTCATATACAAGAAATGGTTGAAGGTATCGGCTGAACGCAAACAGATAGCAGCTCAACCTATTTGAATTTTCTTTAGCATGCTAAAAGGAGCAGGAAAATGCAAAATAATTTCAGAATTCCACCTTTCCAAGCAGAGAAATTACTGTTTGTGCAATGACATTATTCTTTGATTTTAGCCATTGAAAACCGTCCTATCACTCATATACCAGAAATGGTTGAAGGTATTGGCTGAACGCAAACAGATAGCAGCTCACTCTCTTTGAATCTTCTTTAGAATACTAAAAGTAGCAGGAAAAAGCAAAACATTTCAGATTTCCACCTTTCAAAGCAGAGAAATGACGGTGTGTGCAATGACATTATTTATTGATTTTAGCCATTGAAAACCATCCTGTTACTCATGCACCAGAAATGGTTGAATGCATTGGCTGAACTTAAACAGACAGCAACTCTCCCTCTTTGAATCTTCTTTACCACGCTAAAAGGAGCAGGAAAATGCAAAATAATTTCAGAATTCCACCTTTCCAAGCAGAGAAATTACTGTTTGGCCATGACATTATTCATTGATATTAGCCATTGAAAACCATCCTGTTACTCATATACCAGAAATGGTTGAAGGTATTGGCTGAACGCAAACAGAGAGGAGCTCACCCTCTTTGAATCTTCTTTAGCATGCTAAAATTAGCAGGAAAAAGCAAAAAAAATCAGAATTCTACCTTTCAAAGCAGAGAAATGACTTTTTGAGCAATGATATTATTCATTGATTTTAGCCATTGAAAACCATCCTGTCACTCATATACCAGAAATGGTTGAAGGTATTGCCTGAACACAAACAGATAGCAGCTCACCCTCTTTCAATCTTCTTTAGAATGCTAAAAGAAGCAGGAAAAAGCAAAAAATTTCAGGTTTCCACCTTTCCAAGCAGAGAAATTATTGTTTGTGCAATGACCTTATTCATTGATTTTAGCCTTTGAAAAATGTCCTGTTGCTCATATACCAGAACTGGTTGAAGGAATTGGCTGAACATAAACAGTTAGAATTTCACCCTCTTTGAATCTTCTATAGCATGCTTAAAGGAGACGGAAAAAGCACAAAATTTCAGAATTCCACCTTTCCAAGCAGAGAAATTACTGTTTGTGTAATGACATTATTCATTCAATTTAGCCATTGAATACCGTCATTTTTCTCATATACCCGAAATGGTTTTAAGGTATTTGGCTGAATTACAACAGATAGCAGCTCACCCTCTTTGAATCTTCTATAGCATGCTAAAAGGAGCAGGAAAAAGCAAAAAATTTCAGAATTCCACCTTTCCAAGCAGAAAAATGACTGTTTGTGCAATAACATTATTCATTGATTTTAGACATTGAAAACCATCCTGTTACTCATATACCAGAAATGGTTGAAGATATTGGCTGAATGCAAACAGATAGCAGCTCACCCTCTTTGAATCTTATTTAGCATGATAAAAGGAGCAGGAAAAAGCAAAACATTTCAAAATTCCACCTTTACAAGCAGAGAATAGACTGTTTGTGCAAAGAAAATATTCATTCATTTTAGCCATTGAAAACCATCCTGTTACTCATATACAAGAAATGGATGAAGGTATTCGCTGAACGCTACCAGACAGCTCACACTCTTTCAATCTTCTTTAGCATGCTTAAAAGAGAAGGAAAAAACAAAAAAAATCTGAATTCCACCTTTCCAAGCAGAGAAATGACTATTTGTGCAATGACATTATTCAGTGATTTTAGCCATTCAAAACCATCCTATTACTCATATACCAGAAATGGTTGAAGGTATTGGCTGAACGCAAACAGATAGCAGCTCACCCTCTTTGAATCTTCTTTAGCATGCTAAAAGTAGCAGGAAAAACCAAAAAATTTCAGATTTCCACCTTTCAAAGCAGAGAAATGTCGGTTTGTTCAATGACATTATTCATTGATTTTAGCCATTGAAAACCATCCTGTTAATCATATACCAGAAATGGTTGAATGTATTCACTGAACGCAAACAGATAGAAGCTCACCCTCTTTGAATCTTTTTTAGCATGCTAAAAGGAGCAGGTAAAAGCAAAAAATTTCAGAGTTCCACCATTCCAAGCACAGAAATGACTGTTTGTGCAATGACATTATTCATTGATTTTAACTATTGAAAAACATCCTGTTACTCATATACCAGAAATGGTTGAACGTATTGGCTGAACGCAAACAGACAGAAACTCACCCTCTTTGAATCTTCTTTAGCACGCTAAAAGGAGCAAGAAAAAGCAAAATAATTTCAGAATTCCACCATTCAAACAGAGAAATGACTGTTCGTGCAATGACATTATTCATTGATTTTAGCCATTGAAAACCATCCTGTCACTCATATACCAGAAATGGTTGAATGTAATTGCCTGAACGCAAACAGATAGCAGCTCACCCTCTTTGAATCTTCTTTAGAATGCTAAAAGTAGCAGGAAAAAGCAAAAAATTTCAGGTTTCCACATTTCCAAGCAGAGAAATGACAGTTTGTGACAGGACCTTATTCATTGATTTTAGCCATTGAAAAAAGTCCTGTTGCTCATATACCAGAACTGGTTGAAGGAATTGGCTGAACATAAACAGATAGCAGTTCACCCTCTTTGAATCTTCTTTAGCATGCTTAAAGGAGACGGAAAAAGCACAAAATTTCAGAATTCCACCTTTCCAAGCAGAGAAATTACTGTTTGTGTAATGACATTATTCATTCAATTTAGCCATTGAATACCGTCATTTTTTTCATATACCCGAAATGGTTTTAAGGTATTTGGCTGAATTCCAACAGATAGCAGCTCACCCTCTTTGAATCTTCTATAGCATGCTAAAAGGAACAGGAAAAAGCAAAAAATTTCAGAATTCCACCTTTCCAAGCAGAAAAATCACTGTTTGTGCAATGACATTATTCATTGATTTTAGACATTGAAAACCGTCCTGTTACTCATATACCAGAAATGGTTGAAGATATTGGCTGAATGCAAACAGATAGCAGCTCACCCTCTTTGAATCTTCTTTAGCATGTTAAAAGTAGCAGGAAAAACCAAAAAATTTCAGATTTCCACCTTTCAAAGCAGAGAAATGACGGTTTGTGCAATGACATTATTCATTGATTTCAGCCATTGAAAACCATCATGTTACTCATATACCAGAAATGGTTGAAGGTATTCGCTGAACGCAAACAGATAACAGCTCACCCTCTTTGAATCTTCTTTAGCATGCTAAAAGGAGCAGGTAAAAGCAAAAAATTTCAGAATTTCACCATTCCAAGCAGAGAAATGACTGTTTGTGCAATGACATTATTCATTGATTTTAGCCATTGAAAACCGTCCTGTTACTCTTATACCAGAAATGGTTGTAGGTATTGGCTGAACGCAAATAGATAGCAGTCCACCATCTTTGAATCTTCTTTAGCATGCTAAAAGAAGCAGGAAAAAGCAAAAAAATTCAGAATTCCACTTTTACAAGCAGAGAAATGACTGTTTGAGCAATGACATTATTCATTGATTTTAACCATTGAAAAACATTCTTTTACTCATACACCAGAAATGGTTGAAGGCATTGTTTGAACGTAAACAGACAGCAACTCACCCTCTTTGAATCTTCTTTAGCATGCTAAAAGGAGCAGGTAAAAGCAAAAAATTTCAGAATTCCACCATTCCAAGCAGTGAAATGACTGTTCGTGCAATGACATTATTCATTGATTTTAGTCATTGAAAGCCGTCCTGTTACTCTTATACCAGAAATGGTTATAGGTATTGGCTGAACGCAAACAGATAGCGGTCCACCATCTTTGAATCTTCTTTAGCATGCTAAAAGTAGCAGGAAAAAGCAAAAAATTCAGAATTCCACCTTTCAAAGCAGAGAAATGACTTTTTGAGCAATGATATTATTCATTGATTTTAGCCATTGAAAAACATCCTGTTACTCATATACAAGAAATGGTTGAAGGTATCGGCTGAACGCAAACAGATAGCAGCTCAACCTCTTTGAATTTTCTTTAGCATGCTAAAAGGAGCAGGAAAATGCAAAATAATTTCAGAATTCCACCTTTCCAAGCAGAGAAATTACTGTTTGTGCAATGACATTATTCTTTGATTTTAGCCATTGAAAACCGTCC
This sequence comes from Phyllobates terribilis, assembly GCF_046119375.1. NCBI lineage: Eukaryota > Metazoa > Chordata > Amphibia > Anura > Dendrobatidae > Phyllobates > Phyllobates terribilis. The sequence continues at coordinate 3,677,355 of NW_027362771.1, read as the reverse complement.
TATCACTCATATACCAGAAATGGTTGAAGGTATTGGCTGAACGCAAACAGATAGCAGCTCACTCTCTTTGAATCTTCTTTAGAATACTAAAAGTAGCAGGAAAAAGCAAAAAATTTCAGATTTCCACCTTTCAAAGCAGAGAAATGACGGTGTGTGCAATGACATTATTTATTGATTTTAGCCATTGAAAACCATCCTGTTACTCATGCACCAGAAATGGTTGAATGCATTGGCTGAACTTAAACAGACAGCAACTCTCCCTCTTTGAATCTTCTTTACCACGCTAAAAGGAGCAGGAAAATGCAAAATAATTTCAGAATTCCACCTTTCCAAGCAGAGAAATTACTGTTTGGCCATGACATTATTCATTGATATTAGCCATTGAAAACCATCCTATTACTCATATACCAGAAATGGTTGAAGGTATTGGCTGAACGCAAACAGAGAGGAGCACACCCTCTTTGAATCTTCTTTAGCATGCTAAAATTAGCAGGAAAAAGCAAAAAAAATCAGAATTCTACCTTTCAAAGCAGAGAAATGACTTTTTGAGCAATGATATTATTCATTGATTTTAGCCTTTGAAAAGCATCCTGTTACTCATATACCAGAAATGGATGAAGGTATCGGCTGAACGCAAACAGATAGCAGCTCAACCTCTTTGAATCTTCTTTAGCATGCTAAAAGGAGCAAGAAAAAGCAAAATAATTTCAGAATTCCACCATTCAATCAGAGAAATGACTGTTCGTGCAATGACATTATTCATTGATTTTAGCCATTGAAAACCATCCTGTCACTCATATACCAGAAATGGTTGAAGGTATTGCCTGAACACAAACAGATAGCAGCTCACCCTCTTTCAATCTTCTTTAGAATGCTAAAAGAAGCAGGAAAAAGCAAAAAATTTCAGGTTTCCACCTTTCCAAGCAGAGAAATTATTGTTTGTGCAATGACCTTATTCATTGATTTTAGCCTTTGAAAAATGTCCTGTTGCTCATATACCAGAACTGGTTGAAGGAATTGGCTGAACATAAACAGATAGAATTTCACCCTCTTTGAATCTTCTATAGCATGCTTAAAGGAGACGGAAAAAGCACAAAATTTCAGAATTCCACCTTTCCAAGCAGAGAAATTACTGTTTGTGTAATGACATTATTCATTCAATTTAGCCATTGAATACCGTCATTTTTCTCATATACCCGAAATGGTTTTAAGGTATTTGGCTGAATTACAACAGATAGCAGCTCACCCTCTTTGAATCTTCTATAGCATGCTAAAAGGAGCAGGAAAAAGCAAAAAATTTCAGAATTCCACCTTTCCAAGCAGAAAAATGACTGTTTGTGCAATAACATTATTCATTGATTTTAGACATTGAAAACCATCCTGTTACTCATATACCAGAAATGGTTGAAGATATTGGCTGAATGCAAACAGATAGCAGCTCACCCTCTTTGAATCTTATTTAGCATGCTAAAAGGAGCAGGAAAAAGCAAAACATTTCAAAATTCCACCTTTACAAGCAGAGAATAGACTGTTTGTGCAAAGAAAATATTCATTCATTTTAGCCATTGAAAACCATCCTGTTACTCATATACAAGAAATGGATGAAGGTATTCGCTGAACGCTACCAGACAGCTCACACTCTTTCAATCTTCTTTAGCATGCTTAAAAGAGAAGGAAAAAACAAAAAAAATCAGAATTCCACCTTTCCAAGCAGAGAAATGACTATTTGTGCAATGACATTATTCAGTGATTTTAGCCATTCAAAACCATCCTATTACTCATATACCAGAAATGGTTGAAGGTATTGGCTGAACGCAAACAGATAGCAGCTCACCCTCTTTGAATCTTCTTTAGCATGCTAAAAGTAGCAGGAAAAACCAAAAAATTTCAGATTTCCACCTTTCAAAGCAGAGAAATGTCGGTTTGTTCAATGACATTATTCATTGATTTTAGCCATTGAAAACCATCCTGTTAATCATATACCAGAAATGGTTGAATGTATTCACTGAACGCAAACAGATAGAAGCTCACCCTCTTTGAATCTTTTTTAGCATGCTAAAAGGAGCAGGTAAAAGCAAAAAATTTCAGAGTTCCACCATTCCAAGCAGAGAAATGACTGTTTGTGCAATGACATTATTCATTGATTTTAACCATTGAAAAACATTCTTTTACTCATACACCAGAAATGGTTGAAGGCATTGGTTGAACGTAAACAGACAGCAACTCACCCTCTTTTAATCTTCTTTAGCACGCTAAAAGGAGCAGGAAAATGCAAAATAATTTCAGAATTACACCTTTCCAAGCAGAGAAATTACTGTTTGTGCAATGACATTATTCATTGATATTAGCCATTGAAAACCATCCTGTTACTCATATATCAGAAATGGTTGAAGGTATTGGCTGAACGCAAACAGATAGCAGCTCACCCTCTTTGAATTGTCTTTAGAATACTAAAAGTAGCAGGAAAAAGCAAAAAATTTCAGATTTCCACCTTTCAAAGCAGAGAAATGACTGTTTGTGCAATGACATTATTCATTGATTTTAACTATTGAAAAACATCCTGTTACTCATATACCAGAAATGGTTGAAGGTATTGGCTGAACGCAAACAGACAGAAACTCACCCTCTTTGAATCTTCTTTAGCACGCTAAAAGGAGCAAGAAAAAGCAAAATAATTTCAGAATTCCACCATTCAAACAGAGAAATGACTGTTCGTGCAATGACATTATTCATTGATTTTAGCCATTGAAAACCATCCTGTCACTCATATACCAGAAATGGTTGAATGTAATTGCCTGAACGCAAACAGATAGCAGCTCACCCTCTTTGAATCTTCTTTAGAATGCTAAAAGTAGCAGGAAAAAGCAAAAAATTTCAGGTTTCCACATTTCCAAGCAGAGAAATGACAGTTTGTGACAGGACCTTATTCATTGATTTTAGCCATTGAAAAAAGTCCTGTTGCTCATATACCAGAACTGGTTGAAGGAATTGGCTGAACATAAACAGATAGCAGTTCACCCTCTTTGAATCTTCTTTAGCATGCTTAAAGGAGACGGAAAAAGCACAAAATTTCAGAATTCCACCTTTCCAAGCAGAGAAATTACTGTTTGTGTAATGACATTATTCATTCAATTTAGCCATTGAATACCGTCATTTTTCTCATATACCCGAAATGGTTTTAAGGTATTTGGCTGAATTCCAACAGATAGCAGCTCACCCTCTTTGAATCTTCTATAGCATGCTAAAAGGAACAGGAAAAAGCAAAAAATTTCAGAATTCCACCTTTCCAAGCAGAAAAATCACTGTTTGTGCAATGACATTATTCATTGATTTTAGACATTGAAAACCGTCCTGTTACTCATATACCAGAAATGGTTGAAGATATTGGCTGAATGCAAACAGATAGCAGCTCACCCTCTTTGAATCTTCTTTAGCATGCTAAAAGGAGCAGGAAAAAGCAAAACATTTCAAAATTCCACCTTTCCGAGCAGAGAATAGACTGTTTGTGCAAAGAAAATATTCATTCATTTTAGCCATTGAAAACCATCCTGTTACTCATATACACGAAATAGATGAAGGTATTCGCTGAACGCATCCAGACAGCTCACACTCTTTCAATCTTCTTTAGCATGCTTAAAGGAGATGGAAAAAACAAAAAATTTCAGAATTCCACCTTTCCAAGCAGAGAAATGTCTATTTGTGCAATGACATTATTCATCTATTTTAGCCATTCAAAACCATCCTATTACTCATATACCAGAAATGGTTGAAGGTATTGGCTGAACGCAAACAGATAGCAGCTCACCCTCTTTGAATCTTCTTTAGCATGCTAAAAGTAGCAGGAAAAACCAAAAAATTTCAGATTTCCACCTTTCAAAGCAGAGAAATGACGGTTTGTGCAATGACATTATTCATTGATTTTAGCCATTGAAAACCATCCTGCTACTCATATACCAGAAATGGTTGAAGGTGTTCGCTGAACGCAAACAGATAGAAGCTCACCCTCTTTGAATCTTCTTTAGCATGCTAAAATTAGCAGGAAAAAGCAAAAAAATTCAGAATTCCACCTTTCAAAGCAGAGAAATGACTTTTTGAGCAATGATATTATTCATTGATTTTAGCCATTGAAAAGCATCCTGTTACTCATATACCAGAAATGGTTGAAGGTATCGGCTGAACGCAAACAGATAGCAGCTCAACCTCTTTGAATCTTCTTTAGCATGCTAAAAGGAGCAAGAAAAAGCAAAATAATTTCAGAATTCCACCTTTCAAACAGAGAAATGACTGTTCGTGCAATGACATTATTCATTGATTTTAGCCATTGAAAACCATCCTGTCACTCATATACCAGAAATGGTTGAAGGTATTGCCTGAACACAAACAGATAGCAGCTCACCCTCTTTGAATCTTCTTCAGAATGCTAAAAGAAGCAGGAAAAAGCAAAAAATTTCAGGTTTCCACCTTTCCAAGCAGAGAAATTATTGTTTGTGCAATGACCTTATTCATTGATTTTAGCCATTGAAAAATGTCCTTTTGCTCATATACCAGAACTGGTTGAAGGAATTGGCTGAACATAAACAGATAGAATTTCAACCTCTTTGAATCTTCTATAGCATGCTTAAAGGAGACGGAAAAAGCACAAAATTTCAGAATTCCACCTTTCCAAGCAGAGAAATTACTGTTTGTGTAATGACATTATTCATTCAATTTAGCCATTGAATACCGTCATTTTTCTCATATACCCGAAATGGTTTTAAGGTATTTGGCTGAATTCCAACAGATAGCAGCTCACCCTCTTTGAATCTTCTATAGCATGCTAAAAGGAGCAGGAAAAAGCAAAAAATTTCAGAATTCCACCTTTCCAAGCAGAAAAATGACTGTTTGTGCAATAACATTATTCATTGATTTTAGACATTGAAAACCATCCTGTTACTCATATACCAGAAATGGTTGAAGATATTGGCTGAATGCAAACAGATAGCAGCTCACCCTCTTTGAATCTTATTTAGCATGCTAAAAGGAGCAGGAAAAAGCAAAACATTTCAAAATTCCACCTTTACAAGCAGAGAATAGACTGTTTGTGCAAAGAAAATATTCATTCATTTTAGCCATTGAAAACCATCCTGTTACTCATATACAAGAAATGGATGAAGGTATTCGCTGAACGCTACCAGACTGCTCACACTCTTTCAATCTTCTTTAGCATGCTTAAAAGAGAAGGAAAAAACAAAAAAAATCAGAATTCCACCTTTCCAAGCAGAGAAATGACTATTTGTGCAATGACATTATTCATTGATTTTAGCCATTCAAAACCATCCTATTACTCATATACCAGAAATGGTTGAAGGTATTGGCTGAACGCAAACAGATAGCAGCTCTTCCTCTTTGAATCTTCTTTAGCATGCTAAAAGTAGCAGGAAAAACCAAAAAATTTCAGATTTCCACCTTTCAAAGCAGAGAAATGTCGGTTTATTCAATGACATTATTCATTGATTTTAGCCATTGAAAACCATCCTGTTAATCATATACCAGAAATGGTTGAATGTATTCGCTGAACGCAAACAGATAGAAGCTCACCCTCTTTGAATCTTCTTTAGCATGCTAAAAGGAGCAGGAAAAAGCAAAACATTTCAAAATTCCACCTTTCCGAGCAGAGAATAGACTGTTTGTGCAAAGAAAATATTCATTCATTTTAGCCATTGAAAACCATCCTGTTACTCATATACACGAAATAGATGAAGGTATTCGCTGAACGCATCCAGACAGCTCACACTCTTTCAATCTTCTTTAGCATGCTTAAAGGAGATGGAAAAAACAAAAAATTTCAGAATTCCACCTTTCCAAGCAGAGAAATGTCTATTTGTGCAATGACATTATTCATCTATTTTAGCCATTCAAAACCATCCTATTACTCATATACCAGAAATGGTTGAAGGTATTGGCTGAACGCAAACAGATAGCAGCTCACCCTCTTTGAATCTTCTTTAGCATGCTAAAAGTAGCAGGAAAAACCAAAAAATTTCAGATTTCCACCTTTCAAAGCAGAGAAATGACGGTTTGTGCAATGACATTATTCATTGATTTTAGCCATTGAAAACCATCCTGCTACTCATATACCAGAAATGGTTGAAGGTGTTCGCTGAACGCAAACAGATAGAAGCTCACCCTCTTTGAATCTTCTTTAGCATGCTAAAATTAGCAGGAAAAAGCAAAAAAATTCAGAATTCCACCTTTCAAAGCAGAGAAATGACTTTTTGAGCAATGATATTATTCATTGATTTTAGCCATTGAAAAGCATCCTGTTACTCATATACCAGAAATGGTTGAAGGTATCGGCTGAACGCAAACAGATAGCAGCTCAACCTCTTTGAATCTTCTTTAGCATGCTAAAAGGAGCAAGAAAAAGCAAAATAATTTCAGAATTCCACCTTTCAAACAGAGAAATGACTGTTCGTGCAATGACATTATTCTAGCCATTGAAAACCATCCTGTCACTCATATACCAGAAATGGTTGAAGGTATTGCCTGAACACAAACAGATAGCAGCTCACCCTCTTTGAATCTTCTTTAGAATGCTAAAAGAAGCAGGAAAAAGCAAAAAATTTCAGGTTTCCACCTTTCCAAGCAGAGAAATTATTGTTTGTGCAATGACCTTATTCATTGATTTTAGCCATTGAAAAATGTCCTTTTGCTCATATACCAGAACTGGTTGAAGGAATTGGCTGAACATAAACAGATAGAATTTCAACCTCTTTGAATCTTCTATAGCATGCTTAAAGGAGACGGAAAAAGCACAAAATTTCAGAATTCCACCTTTCCAAGCAGAGAAATTACTGTTTGTGTAATGACATTATTCATTCAATTTAGCCATTGAATACCGTCATTTTTCTCATATACCCGAAATGGTTTTAAGGTATTTGGCTGAATTCCAACAGATAGCAGCTCACCCTCTTTGAATCTTCTATAGCATGCTAAAAGGAGCAGGAAAAAGCAAAAAATTTCAGAATTCCACCTTTCCAAGCAGAAAAATGACTGTTTGTGCAATAACATTATTCATTGATTTTAGACATTGAAAACCATCCTGTTACTCATATACCAGAAATGGTTGAAGATATTGGCTGAATGCAAACAGATAGCAGCTCACCCTCTTTGAATCTTATTTAGCATGCTAAAAGGAGCAGGAAAAAGCAAAACATTTCAAAATTCCACCTTTACAAGCAGAGAAATGACTGTTTGTGCAAAGAAAATATTCATTCATTTTAGCCATTGAAAACCATCCTGTTACTCATATACAAGAAATGGATGAAGGTATTCGCTGAACGCTACCAGACTGCTCACACTCTTTCAATCTTCTTTAGCATGCTTAAAAGAGAAGGAAAAAACAAAAAAAATCAGAATTCCACCTTTCCAAGCAGAGAAATGACTATTTGTGCAATGACATTATTCATTGATTTTAGCCATTCAAAACCATCCTATTACTCATATACCAGAAATGGTTGAAGGTATTGGCTGAACGCAAACAGATAGCAGCTCTTCCTCTTTGAATCTTCTTTAGCATGCTAAAAGTAGCAGGAAAAACCAAAAAATTTCAGATTTCCACCTTTCAAAGCAGAGAAATGTCGGTTTATTCAATGATATTATTCATTGATTTTAGCCATTGAAAACCATCCTGTTAATCATATACCAGAAATGGTTGAATGTATTCGCTGAACGCAAACAGATAGAAGCTCACCCTCTTTGAATCTTTTTTAGCATGCTAAAAGGAGCAGGTAAAAGCAAAAAATTTCAGAGTTCCACCATTCCAAGCAGAGAAATGACTGTTTGTGCAATGACATTATTCATTGATTTTAACCATTGAAAAACATTCTTTTACTCATACACCAGAAATGGTTGAAGGCATTGGTTGAACGTAAACAGACAGCAACTCACCCTCTTTGAATCTTCTTTAGCACGCTAAAAGGAGCAGGAAAATGCAAAATAATTTCAGAATTACACCTTTCCAAGCAGAGAAATTACTGTTTGTGCAATGACATTATTCATTGATATTAGCCATTGAAAACCATCCTGTTACTCATATATCAGAAATGGTTGAAGGTATTGGCTGAACGCAAACAGAGAGGAGCTCACCCTCTTTGAATCTTCTTTAGCATGCTAAAATTAGCAATAAAAAGCAAAAAAATTCAGAATTCCACCTTTCAAAGCAGAGAAATGACTTTTTGAGCAATGATATTATTCATTGATTTTAGCCATTGAAAAGCATCCTGTTACTCATATACCAGAAATGGTTGAAGATATTGGCTGAACGCAAACAGATAGCAGCTCACCCTCTTTGAATCTTCTTTAGCATGCTAAAAGTAGCAGGAAAAACCAAAAAATTTCAGATTTCCACCTTTCCAAGCAGAGAAATGACGGTTTGTTCAATGACATTATTCATTGATTTTAGCCATTGAAAACCATCCTGTCACTCATATACCAGAAATGGTTGAATGTAATTGCCTGAACGCAAACAGATAGCAGCTCACCCTCTTTGAATCTTCTTTAGAATGCTAAAAGTAGCAGGAAAAAGCAAAAAATTTCAGGTTTCCACATTTCCAAGCAGAGAAATGACTGTTTGTGACAGGACCTTATTCATTGATTTTAGCCATTGAAAAAAGTCCTGTTGCTCATATACCAGAACTGGTTGAAGGAATTGGCTGAACATAAACAGATAGCAGTTCACCCTCTTTGAATCTTCTTTAGCATGCTTAAAGGAGACGGAAAAAGCACAAAATTTCAGAATTCCACCTTTCCAAGTAGAGAAATTACTGTTTGTGTAATGACTAGTGTTGAACATTCCGATACTGTAATATCGGGTATCGGCCGATATTCGCGGTATCGGAATTCCGATACTTAATTCCGATATTTTTACAATATCGAATACCGGAATCGGAAGTTCCCATAATGCCTGCGCTCTGCAGTGTCTCTGAAGGATGACAAGCTGGGTGGCAGCGCTCAGCTGAGATCCAGCCTGTCATCAGAATGCCATACCAGCGGGGGGGAATTCTCCTGATTGTTTAAAAGCCGGCGGGCGGTAAAAAGCCGCCGGCTTTTAAACAATCACACAGCCCCATACTGCTTCCCCACAGCCTCCCACCCCGACCCTCCGCTCCCCTCGCCACCTCCAATCCCAATCGTAAATTAGGACCGGGCGGGGAGCGCAGCACCAAGGAGCGGGGAGCGAAGGACCCGGGCGGGGAAGCCGGCAGTGAAAAGACTTCACCGCCGGCTTTCCCGTTCTGTGCTGCGCTTTCCCGCCGGTTATTTCAAATGAACAGCTGAGGTATCAGGTGATGCCGATCAGCTGTTCATTTGAAGTAGCCGCGGTGCCCTCAGAGGGTTCACGTGAGTTCATGCTTGACCGCATTGCATGAACTCACATGAACTTTCCCACGGCCGCACAGGTCAGCCTCACCTCCCAGACCCGTCATGATTGGTGTGTGTGGGTGTCTGTGCGATGTGTGCGAGTGTGTGCGGGGTGTCTGTGCGTGTGTGTGCGGGGTGTGTGTGCGATGTCTGCGTATGTGTGCGGGGTGTCTGTGTGATGTTTGTGCGGGTGTGCGCGGTGTCTGTGCGTGCAGGCAGACATAGGCCGATGTGACACTACTACTCCCATCGGTCTATGTCTGTCCCCCGTCCACTCGTGCCAGCAGGATCAGCTCGATGGGAGCAGTAGTTCCCATCAGCCTGATCCTGCTATTTAAATTGCCCTACTGTGTCCCCAATAAATTTTAAATACATGTCATTGGTGGCCAGTGGTTACCTACAATAAATTAGTTCATACATTACCTGTCCCCGCCGATCGCCACCTAAAATAAAGTAAAAAATAAAAAACTACACCTATACTCACCTAGACACCTAATTCCCCGAAGCCATCGATCTCCTGTAAAAAAATATAAAATAATAAACCACAAACTTATCCTTACCCCTCCGTAGTAGTCCACGAGTGTCCCACGAAGATCTCCAGTTCAGAGCAGCCACATAGAATGTGACCGCTCTGAACCGCTGCCGCCGCTAGAATGACGGGGCCGTAAGGGTTCACCGGAGTTCAGGCAGCGCTGCTCCGGTTAGCTCCATTACGGCCCTGCTGTATCGTGAGAAATTCCCACGGTACAGCAGTGCCGTAAAGGAGGTCTCCGGAGCTGCGCTGACTGAATGCACTCCGGTGACCTCAGTCAGTGGCTCCCGCTGCCGGGAGCGGACCTGTTCCCGGCAGCGTGAGCTTACAGCAGCCATGCACAGCTGTCACCTTCTCCAGATGTGACAGCTGTGCATGGGAGATCAGCGCAGGAACGTGGACAGGTAACTATTATTTTTAGTAAACTAAGAATTAAATAAAATGGTGTGGTTTATTTCAAATAAATCATTTTTTTCTGGGTGTAGTGTGTTTTTTCTTTTTAACACTTTGTAGGTTAGTAATGGGGGTGTCTTATAGACGGCCATCATTACTAACCTGGGCTTCATGGCAGCTGGCGCTGACATGAACCCCACCACTATTACCCCCTGCCACCGCACCAGGGCAGCGTGGAAGAGCGAGGCTAAGTGCCAGAATTGGCACATCCTATGGATGCGCCATTTCTGGGGCGGCTGACGGCTGGTGTTTCTAGCCTGGGAGGGGGCCATTATTCATGGCACCCTTCCTGAGCTATTAATATCAGCCCCCAGCTGTCTGCCTAGCCTTTGCTAGCTATTAAAATAGGGGTGACCCCACGTCATTTTTTTGGGGGGGGGTCCCCCATTTTAATAGCTAGTAAAAAGGGCTTCCCTATATTGTTGTGTCCAACCAGGTACAAATAGGCAGCTGGTGGTTGGGGGCAGCCCGTTCCTGCCTGCTGTACCTGACTGGACACAAATATAGGGCGAAGCCCCACATCAATTTTTTTTAATTATTTCATGAATTTCCTGAAATGATTTAAAAAAAATTGACGTGGGGCTTCGCCCTATATTTGTGTCCAGTCAGGTACAGCAGGCAGGAACGGGCTGCCCCCAACCACCAGCTGCCTATTTGTACCTGGTTGGACACAACAATATAGGGAAGCCCTTTTTTTCTTAATTATTTCATGAATTTCATGAAATAATTAAAAAAAAAAAAATACGTGAAGCTTTTTCCTATTTTTGTGTCCAGCCAGGTACAACTAGGCAGCTGGGGGATGGAATCTGCAGCGCAGGGAGGCCCAAGCTTTCTGCCCCCCCCCGCTGAAAATTGCAGTCCACAGCCACCCCGGAAAATGACGCGTTCATAGAAGCTGGATGCTGTACCTGGCTGGCATACAAAAATATGGCGAAGCCCACGTCAAAAGTTTTGGGAAAAATTAATTAAAAAAATAAATAATAATTTAGGGACTGCATCTTTATTAACTCCTCAAATGTCATTTAGTGTTAAAATAAAGGATTTATTTTAAAAAAAATTGATGTGGGGCTTCGCCCTATATTTGTGTCCAGCCAGGTACAGCAGGCAGGAACAGGCTGCCCCCAACCACCAGCTGCCTATTTGTACCTGGCCGGACACAACAATATAGGGAAGCCCTTTTTAAAAAAAATTATTTCATGAAATAATTAAAAAAAAATTGACGTGGGGCTTCGCACTATATTTGTGTCCAGCCAGGTACAGCAGGCAGGAACGGGCTGCCCCCAACCACCAGCTGCCAATTTGTACCTGGTTGGACACAAAAATATAGGGAAGCCCTTTTTTTCTTAATTATTCCATGAATTTCATGAAATAATTAAAAAAAAAAATGCGTGGGGCTTCGCCCTATTTTTGTGCCCAGCCAGGTACAACTAGGCAGCTGGGGGCTGGAATCCGCAGCGCAGGGAGGACCAAGCTTTCTGGGCCCCACCCGCTGCAAATTGCAGTCCGCAGCCGCCCCAGAAAATGGCGCGTTCATAGAAGCGCCATCTTCTGGCGCTGTACCCAACTCATCCAGGGCCCTGGTGCGGTGGCTCACTGGGTAATAAAGGGGTTAAGGCCAGCTTGGCATTATCAGCTGGCCCTAAGCCCGAAATTCATGGGGTCACGCCAATATTAGACATGACCACCATGAATTTCTAGTAAAGTATTTAAAAAAACACAACACCCAGAATAAAGTCCTTTAATTGAAATAAACACACAATTCTTTATTGTTCTAAATTAAACCATACTTACCATCACGCCCATTCCAGCTGAAGCCAACGATCTCCTGCAATAAAAGTAAAATAATAAAGCAACCTCATCTTTACCTTTCCATGGCTCCCACGACAGCTTCAGCTCTGCTACATCGAGATGACAGGATGGACCGCAGCAGAACGCTGCCATCCAGCCTGTCATCCCGCAGACACTGAGAAGCGCAGGCATGCTTGCGCTCCTCAGTGTCTGGCTGTGACGGCATAAAGATGAGCCGAGGTCATGTCCAATGAACTCAGCTCACCTCATGCACGTCACTGACAGCGTGGGAAAATTCTCCTGCACTCAGCACTTCAGCGTGAGAATTTTCCCACGCTGTCAGTGACGTGCATGAGGTGAGCTGAGTTCATTGAACATGACCTCACCTCATGTATGTCACTGACAGCGTGGGAAAATTCTCACGCTGAAGCGCTGAGTGCAGGAGAATTTTCCCACGCTGTCAGTGACGTGCATGAGGTGAGCTGAGTTCATTGGACATGAACTCGGCTCATCTGGATGCCGTCACAGCGAGACACTGAGGAGCGCAAGCATGCCTGCGCTTCTCAGTGTCTGCGGGATGACAGGCTGGATGGCAGCGTTCTGCTGCGGTCCAGCCTGTCATGTGAATGTAGCAGAGCTGAAGCTGTCCTGGGAACCATCGAAAGGTAAGGATGATGTTGCTTTATTATTTTTCTTTTATTGCAGGAGATCGTTGGCTTCAGCTGGAATGGGCGTGATGGTAAGTATGGTTTAATTTAGAACAATAAAGAATTGTGTCTTTATTTCAATTAAAGGACTTTATTCTGGGTGTTTGTGTTTTTCTTTAACTTTGACTATGGGGTTAGTAATGGGGGTGTCTTATAGACGCCTGTCCATTACTAACCTGGGCTTGATGTCAGCTGGCATTATAAGCTGACATCAACCCCAAACCTATTACCCCACTGCCACCGCTACAGGGCAGTGTGAAGAGCGAGGCTAAGTGCCAGAGTTGGCGCATCCTATGGATGCGCCATTTCTGGGGCGGCTGACGACTGGTGTTTCTAGCCTGGGAGGGGGCCAATATTCATGGCACCCTTCCTGGGCTATTAATATCAGCCCCCAGCTGTCTGCCTAGCCTTTGCTAGCTATTAAAATAGGGGGGACCCCACGTCATTTTTTTGGGGGGTCCCCCATTTTAATAGCTAGTAAAGGCTAGGCATTCAGCTGGGGGCTGATATTAGTTGCCTGGGAAGCTCCATGGGTATTACCCCCTTCCCAGGCTTCAAACATCTGCCCCAGCCATCTGCTTAACCTCCGCTAGAGACTAAAATTACGGGGAACCCCACGCCAATTTTTTTTTAAATAAATCCTTTATTTTAACACTAAATGACAAGTACAGTAAGCAACACTGTCACTGTACTTCTTATATATGTGACTGACATGTTTCTATCTATCTAATCTATGTGTGAAGCTCTATTCTGTCTGTTATAAATTGTCGGGTACAGATGCTGAATTGCCGGCCGGCTTTCTTAAAGAGACGGTGCATGAAAACACTATTATTTTTTTAAATAAATCCTTTACACTAAATGACAAGTACAATAAGAAACACTGTCACTGTACTTCATATATATGTGACTGACATGTTTCTATCTATCTAATCTATTCTTTCTGTGATGCTCTATTCTTTCTGTTGTAAATTGTCGGGTACCGGTGAATGCCGCTGATGAATTGCCGGCTTTTCATGTCATTCTACATTATTCTTAGTTGTTTTACTTCATGTAGAATTAAGCTACAAGGAAAGAAAGGGTTTATTTTCATTCCGATATTTGTTTCCCATTGACTTGCATTGGTTTCCGGTATCGGAATCGGCGATATCCGATACTTTTTGGGTATCGGCCCGATCCAATCCGATACGATATTTCCTGATATCGGAAGGTATCGCTCAACACTAGTAATGACATTATTCATTCAATTTAGCCATTGAATACCGTCATTTTTCTCATATACCCGAAATGGTTTTAAGGTATTTGGCTGAATTCCAACAGATAGCAGCTCACCCTCTTTGAATCTTCTATAGCATGCTAAAAGGAACAGGAAAAAGCAAAAAATTTCAGAATTCCACCTTTCAAAGCAGAAATATCACTGTTTGTGCAATGACATTATTCATTGATTTTAGACATTGAAAACCGTCCTGTTACTCATATACGAGAAATGGTTGAAGATATTGGCTGAATGCAAACAGATAGCAGCTCACCCTCTTTGAATCTTCTTTAGCATGCTAAAAGGAGCAGGAAAAAGCAAAACATTTCAAAATTCCACCTTTCCGAGCAGAGAATAGACTGTTTGTGCAAAGAAAATATTCATTCATTTTAGCCATTGAAAATCATCCTGTTACTCATATACAAGAAATAGATGAAGGTATTCGCTGAACGCATCCAGACAGCTCACACTCTTTCAATCTTCTTTAGCATACTTAAAGGAGAAGGAAAAAACAAAAAATTTCAGAATTCCACCTTTCCAAGCAGAGAAATGTCTATTTGTGCAATGACATTATTCATCTATTTTAGCCATTCAAAACCATCCTATTACTCATATACCAGAAATGGTTGAAGGTATTGGCTGAACGCAAACAGATAGCAGCTCACCCTCTTTGAATCTTCTTTAGCATGCTAAAAGTAGCAGGAAAAACCAAAAAATTTCAGATTTCCACCTTTCAAAGCAGAGAAATGACAGTTTGCGCAATGACATTATTCATTGATTTTAGCCATTGAAAACCATCCTGCTACTCATATACCAGAAATGGTTGAAGGTGTTCGCTGAACGCAAACAGATAGAAGCTCACCCTCTTTGAATCTTCTTTAGCATGCTAAAATTAGCAGGAAAAAGCAAAAAAAATCAGAATTCCACCTTTCAAAGCAGAGAAATGACTTTTTGAGCAATGATATTATTCATTGATTTTAGCCATTGAAAAGCATCCTGTTACTAATATACCAGAAATGGTTGAAGGTATCGGCTGAACGCAAACAGATAGCAGCTCAACCTCTTTGAATCTTTTTTAGCATGCTAAAAGGAGCAAGAAAAAGCAAAATAATTTCAGAATTCCACCATTCAAACAGAGAAATGACTGTTCATGCAATGACATTATTCATTGATTTCAGCCATTGAAAACCATCCTGTCACTCATATACCAGAAAAGGTTGAAGGTATTGCCTGAACACAAACAGATAGCAGCTCACCCTCTTTGAATCTTCTTTAGAATGCTAAAAGAAGCAGGAAAAAGCAAAAAATGTCAGGTTTCCACCTTTCCAAGCAGAGAAATTATTGTTTGTGCAATGACCTTATTCATTGATTTTAGCCATTGAAAAATGTCCTGTTGCTCATATACCAGAACTGGTTGAAGGAATTTGCTGAACATAAACAGATAGAAGTTTACCCTCTTTGAATCTTCTTTAGCATGCTTAAAGGAGACGGAAAAAGCACAAAATTTCAGAATTCCACCTTTCCAAGCAGAGAAATTACTGTTTGTGTAATGACATTATTCATTCAATTTAGCCATTGAATACCGTCATTTTTCTCATATACCCGAAATGGTTTTAAGGTATTTGGCTGAATTCCAACAGATAGCAGCTCACCCTCTTTGAATCTTCTATAGCATGCTAAAAGGAGCAGGAAAAAGCAAAAAATTTCAGAATTCCACCTTTCCAAGCAGAAAAATGACTGTTTGTGCAGTGACATTATTCATTGATTTTAGACATTGAAAACCATCCTGTTACTCATATACCAAAAATGGTTGAAGATATTGGCTGAATGCAAACAGATAGCAGCTCACCCTCTTTGAATCTTCTTTAGCATGCTAAAAGGAGCAGGAAAAAGCAAAACATTTCAAAATTCCACCTTTACAAGCAGAGAATAGACTGTTTGTGCAAAGAAAATATTCATTCATTTTAGCCATTGAAAACCATCCTGTTACTCATATACAAGAAATGTATGAAGGTATTCGCTGAACGCTACCAGACAGCTCACACTCTTTCAATCTTCTTTAGCATGCTTAAAAGAGAAGGAAAAAACAAAAAAATTCAGAATTCCACCTTTCCAAGCAGAGAAATGACTATTTGTGCAATGACATTATTCATTGATTTTAGCCATTCAAAACCATCCTATTACTCATATACCAGAAATGGTTGAAGGTATTGGCTGAACGCAAACAGATAGCAGCTCACCCTCTTTTAATCTTCTTTAGCATGCTAAAAGTAGCAGGAAAAACCAAGAAATTTCAGATTTCCACCTTTCCAAGCAGAGAAATGACGGTTTGTTCAATGACATTTATTCATTGATTTTAGCCATTGAAAACCATCCTGTTAATCATATACCAGAAATGGTTGAATGTATTCGCTGAACGCAAACAGATAGAAGCTCACCCTCTTTGAATCTTCTTTAGCATGCTAAAAGGAGCAGGTAAAAGCAAAAAATTTCAGAGTTCCACTATTCCAAGCAGAGAAATGACTGTTTGTGCAATGACATTATTCATTGATTTTAGCCATTGAAAGCCGTCCTGTTACTCTTATACCAGAAATGGTTGAAGGTATTGGCTGAACGCAAACAGATAGCAGTCCACCATCTTTGAATCTGCTTTAGCATGCTAAAAGGAGCAGGAAAAAGCAAAAAATTTCAGAATTCCATTTTTACAAGCAGAGAAATGACTGTTTGAGCAATGACATAGTTTGTAAAGCCAAATAAAGACTTGCGTCCATCAAGTTCGACCTGTTAGTTCTGTAATTGCTAAAGTTGATCCAGAGGAGGGCAAAAACCCCAAATGATTTGGCCAATCTTCACCTGAGGAAAAATTCCCTCCCGACTCTGAAACCAGCAGTCAGAATAAATCCCTGTATCAACCTACTATTTTGTTTTATTTTTAAGTATATGCTGAAATCTGCCTGGTATCTAGAAATGCATCCAGTCCCCGCTTGAACTGGTGTAGTGAATCCGACATTACCGTCTCCTCACTCAGTGAATTCCATATTCTCACTGCTCTTACCGTAAAGAACCCCTTCCTATGCTGGTGCTGAAACCTTTTCTCTTCCAGTCTTTGTGAGTGCCCTCTTGTTACCGTAATATCCCTCCTTTTGAACAAATCCCGGGCAAGATCTCTATACTGTCCCCTAACATATTTGTACACATTTATTATGCCCCCCCTCAACCTTCTCTTTTCCAGGCTGAATAGTTCTAGCTTTGCCAACCTCTCTGGGTATTGCAGTCCCTCCATTCCCTTTATTAATTTTGTTGCCCTCCTTTGTACCTTTTCAAGCTCATTTATATCCTTTCTATATATTGGGGCCCATAACTGAGCACAGTATTCCAAGTGTGGTCTGACCAGTGCTTTGTACAGTGGAAGAACAATGTTCTCATCCTTTGCAGCTATACCTCTTCTGATACATCCCATTACCCTGTTTGCCCTTACAGCAGCGGCCTGACTTTGGGCACTCCAATTTAGTTTGCTATCAATCAAGATGCCCAAGTCCTTCTCCATCTCTGAATTCCCCAATGATTTCCCATTCAGTGAGTACTGGTGACTTCCATTTTTCCTTCCCATATGTATGACCTTACATTTCTCCTCGTTAAACCTCATTTGCCACTTAATGCTCCACCTACCCAGCTTATCCAAATCCCTCTGTAGGTCTGCACTGTCCTCTTTTGTATTAATTGTTTTACATAACTTTGTGTCATCTGCAAATATTGATATTTTACTATTTATCCCCTTGACTATGTCGTTAATAAAGATATTAAATAACATTGGGCCTAGTACAGACCCCTGTGGTACCCCACTAGTGACGCTTACCCAATCTGAGTATATTCCATTTATAACCACCCTCTGCCTTCTATCCTTTAGCCAGTTAGCTACCCACTTGCAGACATTTTCCCCCAGCCCCATCATTCTCATTTTGTATACCAACCTATTATGTGGCACGCTATCGAACGCTTTTGAGAAGTCGAGATACACGACATCCACTGGTTCCCCCTGATCTACTTGAGAGCTAACCTTCTCGTAGAAGTCAATCAGGTTTGTTTGGCAGGAGTGATTCCTCATGAATCCATGTTGGTTCGGGATTAAAAGATTATTAGCATCAAGATGCTCCGTAATTGCCTCTTTAATGAAGCTTTCAAAAATTTTGCCCACAACAGACGTCAGACTCACCGGCCGATAGTTTCCGGCGTCACTTTTCGCTCCCTTTTTGAATATTGGCACTACATTCGCCTGTCGCCAATCAAGTGGCACAGACCCAGTCTCAACAGAGTCCTTAAATATAAGATATAACGGTCTGTCTATCACATTACTTAGTTCCCTTAGTACCCGTGGGTGTATGCCATCAGGTCCTGGTGATTTGTTTATTTTAATGTTACTGAGGCATTTCTGTACCCCAGCTTGGGTTAGATTTGTCATACTTAGTGGAGGATTAAGCTTGTCACTTCTCATTTCTCCTGTTAGTTCGATTTCCTTTGTGAAAGTTGTCGAAAAAAAATTATTTAATAGATTAGCTTTATCCTCATCTTTCTCTATGATTTTGCCTTCCTCACTTTTTATCGGTCCAATATTATCTGATTTAATCCTTTTACTATTTACATACGTAAA
This sequence comes from Phyllobates terribilis, assembly GCF_046119375.1. Classification (NCBI taxonomy): domain Eukaryota; kingdom Metazoa; phylum Chordata; class Amphibia; order Anura; family Dendrobatidae; genus Phyllobates; species Phyllobates terribilis. The sequence continues at coordinate 3,658,573 of NW_027362771.1, read as the reverse complement.
GAACATTTTGGGATTTGATCTACTTTCCCTAGCAATACGTCTCTCTGTTTCCTCCTTCGCTATTTTTAATTGTTTTTTACAGGTTCTCGTTTTTTCCTTGTAGCACATTAGTGCCTCCTTACTGTTTTCCTGTTTTAATCTCTTGAATGCCTCTTTTTTGCTATTTAACGCCCCTTTTACGTTCTTGTTCAACCATATTGGTTTCCTCTTATTTCTGGCCCTTTTATTCCCATACGGTATATACCTCTCGCACTGAGTATTCAGAATTCTTTTGAAGGTTTCCCATTTACTATTCGTATTCCTTTGATTAAGAACTTTGTCCCAGTCAATAAGTTGAAGGCTTTCTTTCAGCTGATCAAACTTCGCCCTCCTAAAGTTTAATGTTTTTGTTGTTCCCTTATTGATAACCCTACTGAAGGGCATTTTGAAGTCGATAATATTATGGTCGCTATTACCTAGGTGCCCCCCTATCTGTACCTCAGTTATTCTATCAGGCCTATTAGTCAATATTAAGTCCAACACGGCCTTCCCTCTCGTTGGTTCCTGCACTAGTTGGGAGAGATAATTATGCTTAATATTTGTCAAGAACCTTTTTCCTTTCTGAGATCTACAGGTTTCTGTTTCCCAGTCAATATACGGGTAGTTGAAATCCCCCATTACAATCACTTCATTATGTTTTGCTACTTTGTCTATTTGTCCTAATAGCAGATTCTCATTCTCCTCTGTTATATTTGGTGGCTTATAGCAGACCCCCAGTAATATTTTATTATTATTTTTAGTTCCCTCTATCTCTACCCACATGGACTCGACCCCCTCTTCTCCCTCTCCTATATCTTCCCTTAGTCTGGGTTTTAGACATGACTTTACATATAAGCAGACTCCTCCGCCTTTCCCCTGTTTCCGGTCCCTTCTAAATAAACTATAATCTAATAAATTTACTGCCCAGTCGTAGCTATCGTCTAGCCAAGTCTCTGTTATACCTACGATGTCATACCTCTCCTCCGATATAAGCGCCTGCAGCTCATCCGCCTTATTGGTCAGGATTCTTGCGTTGGTCAGCATGCAAGATAAAACTTTGGGGTTATTTAGCATACTAATCTTCTCTAACGATCTAACTGTACTATCCCCACCCCCCTCTCCACCCTCATTATATTCACTTCTCCCCTTCCCCCTTGCTTGCCTCACATCCCACCTATTTCCTTGGTTCCCCCCCGTCTCTAGTTTAAAAACTCCTCCAACCTATTAGCCATCTTCTTCCCCAGCACCGCTGCACCCTCCCCATTGAGGTGCAGCCCGTCCCTACGGTAGAGCCTGTAGCCGACCGCGAAGTCGGCCCAGTTCACCATGAACCCAAACCCTTCTGCCTTGCACCAACTCTTTAGCCACTTATTCACCTCCCTAACTTCCCGTTGGCGCTCCTGTGTGGCTCGCGGGATTGGTAGCATTTCTGAGAATACTACCTTGGAGGTCCTTGCCCTAAGCTTCCTACCTAGGTCCCTGAAATCATTTTTAAGGACCCTCCATCTACCACTCACTTTGTCATTGGTGCCGATGTGGACCATGACCGCTGGGTCTTCGCCAGCCCCAACCAGTAACCTGTCAACCCGATCCGCGATGTGCCGGACTCGAGCGCCAGGGAGGCAGCACACCGTTCGGCGATCCCGGTCTTTGTGACAGATTGCCCTGTCTGTCCCCCTAATAATAGAGTCACCCACTACCAGAACCTGTCTTGCCTGCCCTACACTTCCCCCCTCCCCCTCATTACTGGAGCATACACTCCCCCGGCGGTCAGAGGATCTGTCGTGCTCCAATAATGCCGGTTCTGAACCAGCCTTCCTATATTTCTTCCCTCTATCCCTCCTAACTGTTATCCAGCTCCCTGCCTGTTCAGCCTGCACTTCTCCTCTATGCTCCACCCCCAGTATTGACCCATTGAGTGTCTGCTCGGTGAGCAGCAAACTCCGTTCCATGTTGTCGATGCTCCTCAGTACCGCTATCTGAGCACTTAGATCCAGAATTTGGGCTTCCAAGTGCACGATATGCTCACTAGAGATGAGCGTTGTTCTACTCGAACTGTTCGCCAATCTCAAATTCGAGCTGTTTTGGGCGGTGTTCGAGCCGTTCGGCGAACACGAACAATTTGAGAAAAATTCGGCTGTTCGAGGTTATGTTCGATAACTGTTCGTGCACCAAAATCATAACTGGATTTTTTCTCAGTAATGATGAAAATTAATGTTAATACGCAGTTTGAGTGTACAGCGGGGTGGGGGGAGGGGCAGGGGATGGATCTCTGCAGGAACAATGAAGATCTCCATTTTTTTTTCTCTTTCCCGCATTTGCAGTGGGGAGGTGCAATCTGTCAGCCTATCAGCAGCACACACATGGAGCGAAGTACTTTTTTTCACACAAGCAAGGGCATGTGTCATTGGCAGTGTATGTCACATGTCCTTGCCCTATAAGACCAAGCCATTTTCCCCGTCGCCACCATTTTCTCACTGCTGCAGCTGTATGTTAGATGGCACCGCTGTTGCTGTGTGCGCTATACCTTGTTAATTTCAAGCCAATTTTCGCACAAATCTACAGATAGCTTGGGAGTAGGGAATAGTTGTGATTGCAGTCCTTTTAAGGACTAGGTTACAGCATTTCCTACGACTTTTATCAGGCAGGTCTGTGCTCTTAAATAGATAGATTGTGGGAGTAAAGACTAATTGTAATTGGAGTCCATTTCAGGACTAGGTTACATCAGTTCCTATCAGTTTTTGCCAGGCAGGTCTGTGCCAGTGCTGTGCAAGTTTTTTTCACAGCATTTGGCTGAATCTAGCAAAGCTAATCCTTTTTGGCCTATTGCAGAGTGTGTTAGTCAGTGGAGTAGCCTATCTGTGTTGCAAGATATACCACCTGTGTATAGAATACCAATTTTTTACTGCACCTAGTGAAGTAAAATCTTTTGGGCATAGCATCATTCTAATAGTCCATCTATACTGACCTCCATCAGGTTGCAAATTGAATATAATTTTTTTCTGCATCTAGCTCTGAAAAAATATTGGGCTTCTAGCTGTGTGTGGGACTTGTTGTATTAGTCCATCTATACTGACCTCCAACAGGTTGCAAACTGAATATATTTTTTTCTGCATCTACCTCTGAAAAAATATTGGGCTTCTAGCTGTGTGTGGGACTTGTTGTATTAGTCCATCTATACTGACCTCCATCAGGTTGCAAACTGAATATATTTTTTTCTGCATCTACCTCTGAAAAAATATTGGGCTTCTAGCTGTGTGTGGGACTTGTTCTATTAGTCCATCTATACTGACCTCCATAAGGTTGCAAACTGAATATATTTTTTTTCTGCATCTACCTCTGAAAAAATATTTGGCCTTCTAGCTGTGTGTGGGACTTGTTCTATTAGTCCATCTATACTGACCTCCATAAGGTTGCAAACTGAATATAATTTTTTTCTGCATCTACCTCTGAAAAAATATTTGGGCTTCTAGCTGTGTGTGGGACTTGTTCTATTAGTCCATCTATACTGACCTCCATAAGGTTGCAAATTCAAAATAATTTTTTGTCTGCATCTACCTCTGAAAAAATATTTGGCCTTCTAGCTGTGTGTGGGACTTGTTCTATTAGTCCATCTGTACTGACCTCCATAAGGTTGCAAACTGAATATAATTTTTTTCTGCATCTACCTCTGAAAAAATATTTGGGCTTCTAGCTGTGTGTGGGACTTGTTCTATTAGTCCATCTATACTGACCTCCATAAGGTTGCAAACTGAATATAATTTTTTTCTGCATCTACCTCTGAAAAAATATTTGGCCTTCTAGCTGTGTGTGGGACTTGTTCTATTAGTCCATCTATACTGACCTCCATAAGGTTGCAAACTGAATATAATTTTTTTCTGCATCTACCTCTGAAAAAATATTTGGGCTTCTAGCTGTGTGTGGGACTTGTTCTATTAGTCCATCTATACTGACCTCCATAAGGTTGCAAATTCAAAATAATTTTTTGTCTGCATCTACCTCTGAAAAAATATTTGGCCTTCTAGCTGTGTGTGGGACTTGTTCTATTAGTCCATCTATACTGACCTCCATAAGGTTGCAAACTGAATATAATTTTTTTCTGCATCTACCTCTGAAAAAATATTTGGGCTTCTAGCTGTGTGTGGGACTTGTTCTATTAGTCCATCTATACTGACCTCCATAAGGTTGCAAACTGAATATAATTTTTTTCTGCATCTACCTCTGAAAAAATATTTGGCCTTCTAGCTGTGTGTGGGACTTGTTTTATTCGTCCATCTATACTGACCTCCATAAGGTTGCAAACTGAATATAATTTTTTTCTGCATCTACCTCTGAAAAAATATTTGGCCTTCTAGCTGTGTGTGGGACTTGTTCTATTAGTCCATCTATACTGACCTCCATAAGGTTGCAAACTGAATATAATTTTTTTCTGCATCTACCTCTGAAAAAATATTTGGCCTTCTAGCAGTGTGTGGGTCTCATTGTATTAGGCCATCTATACCAAGCTCCACCAGCTTTTCAATTAATAATAGTTTTTCGCTGCATCTAGCCCTGAAAATAATTTTTCTTCCCAATAGTGGTAGCAATAGAAATATGGGGCGCGCTCCTGGCTTACAAAAATATACGCTTCATAACAAAAAACACCAGCTTAGCGCACTGCATTAATAAGATGGCATCATCGTCTCTCCCAGTGCTAGGCCTACTACCCAGGCTAGCATTCCTGTGTCTAAAACACAATGTATGGGTCCGCGCTAGCCACTATGCTGAGGGGTCTAAAGCTGCTGCTAACGCTTTATAACAATTCAATTGGCAGATTTTCACAGAGCTCTTCCACAATGCCCACCCATCGGGACAACAGTTGCCCACCTTCCCTATGGGATCTAGTGGCGAATAGTTGATGCCATTAATCAGAGTGTCAGTTGCCCCGTCGACGTGGCAAGCATACGGTAAGGCATGGGAAGAGTGGACACGACTAGTAGCAGGCAGACGGGTTGACCAATGTGAACAAGCCAGATCACAAGTCACCATAGAATTTCTCCACCAGCTAATGATGAGGGGCATATCAGGGGCGTCAGCGCAGCGGTGTCTGACCGGAGTAGCATTTCACTTCCAACTACTGAATTGGGGAGATGTGACAAAGATTCATCATCAGACAATCCATAAAAGGGTGGAAAAGGGGTCAGCCAAGTCAGGAGTGTAGACGTCCCGTCCCGTGTCACTAAAACTGATTTCTCACATCATATCCCTAACACCATTAACATGACACTCACAATTTGAAGCAACACTACTGTCTACTGAATTTGTGATCGCCTTCTTCGGGGCGCTATGCATAAGCGAATTAGTCCCTCAATCCAAAATTAGCACCAGTGGAGGCTTATTACACCAGGACGTAGTCATAGCCAATAATGCAATACGTCTACGCATACACAAATCGAAAATGGTTCCAGCGGGCAGGGGCACTTGGGTACTTCTACAACCCACAAACGGTACACTGAGTCGGGTAACAATAGTAAAACCATATCTAACCATCAGATCACAAAGTAATTTGTTCCTATCACACATTGATGGGACACCATTAGCAAGATACCAGTTCCAAGCTATATTTAATAAATGCATAACATCGGCAGGGAACCACCCCAAAGATTACGGGACACACTCATTGCGCATAGGCGCGGCCACAGAAGCAGCAAGAGCAGGACTGTCAGAAACGGAAGTTCAGAGGATAGAGAGATGGTGATCCACGTGTTTGGCAAGATACATAAGACCGGACTTGTTATCCTAACGTGGTTTGTTTCTTTTACAGGTGACGCTAAGCCAACAGTGTGGGTGATAGGCCACTCGTATATATATTGGGCAGATTAAAGGGCGAAAGTCTGCCCAGGCGGGAGGAAATTAGAGTTTCATAACACATATTTCAACTGGAGAGGTATTAGAGGCCTGCTATGGCCACAGGTACTAATGGAGGTAATCAAGGTAGGGAGAGAGGCAAGATGTCTGGTCATCTTAGTTATACAGGCCGGGGGAAACAACCTAGGTCATCACAAGAGCGCATAACTAATGGCAATAATGAAACACTGAGACACTGAGCGCTTCAGAGAATTTTTCAAAAAACTAGCTATAGTATGGTCAGAGATTGTGCCGATAGCGGTATGGCAAGGTGCGCGAGACATCACGGCCATCGAACGGACAAGGCGGGTAATAAATATTCGGATGGCAAAATTTAGAAGAGACAGAGGCGGTGTAGTGGTACGACACCGACAGCTGGAAGGAGATAAAGCAGGCCTCATACGGCCCGACGGTGTTCACTTAATGGATATTGGACTGGACATATTCCTGTCAGGACTCCAGGATGGAGTGGAACAAGCGTTAAGAGTGATGGGTGGGGGTCAGAGTCCTGCATACGAGTACGCAGGATCCTCCGTGGCCTGGAAATAGAAAGGACATGTTGGAGAGTTACACTTGTTGGCCAAGTTGCCGGAGTGGAGACCCAGGGCATGCTGCAACAAGCTGAATTATTTTAGAAATAAAATGTCTTTCTAATGGAATGAGTATAAAGAGTTAATAAAGCTGTGACCGATCCTCACCCATCCAGTTGTAAGAGTTACATTATTGTATTGTCAAGGAAAGGGGGGCAGTAGGGGGGCTGAGCGTCTGGGTTTGGTTGGGGGTCCCCACAGTCTGCCTAGGCTAGATGCATTTAAAAATTCTTATTAGATACACAGGCGGTGCAGCTTGCTTCGCAGCTGGGCTACTACGCCCAAAGTATTGCCTAGGCTAGATGCAGTTAAAAATTCTACGCTGACTAGCAGACACTGAAGATTTGGAGCAGACCTCTGAGTAAACAGCTCTTCAGACTCAATCATCTGTGTTACCCCAAGCCATAGTGTATGCAGTTTCTTACAGTTAAAAGGGGGGGGGGAGCGACCCAACCCACCTGGATTTGACGATGCCAACGTCACGTAAGACACAGCAAGGGGACTCCAAAAAGAGTTTCCATTTTTTCCCAAAATTGTGGCACAGACACTACTTAACCCTAGAACGCATACCTGGGGCCTCGCAGTCCCGCCCTGTTAATTGTTTTCTATTTTCTGCAAGATTACTTTAGTTAGAATTTTGAAACTCTAGGTATTCTTCATGTATATAGTTGTTTGTCATTTGAGTTTGAGTTATTCACTGTTATTTGCACACGGGCCTAAAAGGCCCCAGGTATATGAAAGTGTAGATTTTTATGGTCATGCGTTCTAGGGTTAAGTGGCATCAATTGCCCCACAGTTGCTTAAATCGGTTGGTGAGGTGATATTACCAAATCCTCAAGCTTTTAGCCTCCCAAGGATAACACAGGATTAGAAAAGTCCTTGCGAAACCATGATTTGTTCATCTTTATGAACGTGAGTCTGTCTACATTCTCAGTGGACAGCCGCGTGCGCTTATCTGTCAGCACATCATGAGCAGCGCTGAACACACGTTCAGAGAGAACACTGGCTGCAGGGCATGACAAGATCTCCAAGGCGTGAGTGGCGAGCTCCGGCCATTTTTCCAGATTGGAATACCAAAATGAGCAAGGGTCCAGTGACACAGTCATGGCTTCGATGTTCACTTGGAGATACTCCTGCACCATCCTCTCTAGGCATTGACTATGTGTCAGACTTCTTGTCTCCTGTGGCCTTGCAAAGGATGGTCTAAAAAAGTGGTGAAACGATTTCACTAAATTGCTGTTACCAGCAGATACTGTGTTACTGTTACAGTTTGAGTGATGAAGACTCGACAGTCCCGCGGTTGGCAAGTTAGAACTGTGAGATTCACTTCGTGCACCACTGGTGTTTTGTGGAAAAGCACATGTAAGATTCTGCAACAGCGTCTGCAGATACTCCTGCATGCGTCAATCCCTTTTTATGGCAGGAATTATTTCGGCAAATTTACTTTTGTACCGGGTATCTAAGAGTGTGGCAACCCAGTAGTCGAGATTACTTCGAATTCTGCAATCTGAGGGTCATGTTGCAGGTAGTGCAGCAAGAAGGCACTCATGTGTCTTGCGCATCCAGGAGGACCAAGTCCTTGTTGTGTTGGTGGCGAGGTAAGAATCATGCTTCTTTCCTCTGCCCTCTCCCCCCAACCTCGCACAACAGAAATGTGATCAAGGTCTCCCTCATCTGATGAGTCTTCCATGCCCATCGCCAGTTCATCCTCCACTTCTTCCTCGGCTCCTGCACCTTCCTCAACAGTTTGGCTGCTACCATGTGCCCTGTTTAATCCCTCTCCCCCACCCTCCCATGCCTGCCTCCTTGGTGCTGCCAACCGTCTGGACCTTGGAGATGTTATCCCTTCCGCATACGACTCCTCCTCTACTTCCTCCACCTCCTCTTGTCCGACCACCTGACTCTGAATTCTGTTTAATGTGTGCTCCAGCATGTAAATCACCGGAATAGTTATGCTGATAATGGCATCGTCGTCAGCACTAAACATCTTCGTCGCCATTTCAAAACTGTGCAGAAAGGTGTGTGGCGCCCCTGAGGGTGCAGTCACCACAGAGTTACTGCATCTCACCCAGAGGTGTGGTATCTCACCCTCAGGTAAGGAAGGCGTATGGCTCGGGACCCTAACACCTGCATCCAACACATACCCGCAGTGGGGTTAGGGCGAGATTGCTCCTAAGGGAGAGCACAGTCCCAGGTCCCTAGCTGGTGGGAGGATCCTATGTAGTGGGTGATTAGGGGAGCAGCTTAGGGGAGCACATGACAGGGAGAGTATAAATAGGAAGCCATCTTAGAAAGAGCAAGCCAGTCAGAGGAAGAAAAGTGACAGGAGCAGAGGCTCGGCATGAGCTCTGCTCCGGAGGCGGGCCTAGCCTGGGAGGCCCAGGACTGAAGGAGAGAAGAGAGGAGTGGGAGCAGGAAGGCTCCAGGAACCGAAGGGACCCTAGGGCTACGGGCCGTGCAGAAGGCCACCTGTGCTCCCGCTGCTACCAGGAGGTAGAGGGGTCAGGCCAGATAAGGGGAACCGGTCCCTCAACTAGAGGAGAAACAGCAAGGCTCAACTAGAAACCGGAGGCTGCAGCATTTCATGTACTGCAGGCAAAAGTCCACACCAGTCTCACTAAGAAGGTAGCCACATAGGACCCAGGGGACGGAACACAAGTCGCCCGCCAAGGCCCGAGGATACCGGATAGAAGTGTCACTGGGTGTGAGGTGCAGGGAGAAGGCCAGAGAAAGGACACACAGAAGGGGGTCCTGCTAAGTACTCCGGAGCTATCTGGGGGTGGACTGAGCCCCTCACTGAGTACGCACAGCACGACGGGTGAGATAGCTCTGGTACCTGTAATCTGGACTGCAACAACTGTGAGTAAAGATCTTGGGACTGCATCACACGGACTCTGTGTTCATTACTGACTCCCTGCACTACAACCACCATCATCCACCCACACTGCCCTGAAGCTACACTCTTCCTGTGGTGAGTAATAATACCATTGCAGCAAAACCACCAGCTTCAGAGGACTGTTCCGCAGCAGCGGCCCCTTTGGCCGCACTCCACAGGTGGCGTAGTCGGACATTATAAAATCCATATATACAAATTACCGTTGGATTGACCGCCCTGGGTCACGGACCGGGTCACCGCCACAGTGACTACAACCCCCAGCGTCTACCGGCCCAGCTCCGGGTACCCCACGGCCCAGGGGGCGCGTCAACTTCATAGGTCCCTGATCTGAGACCACTCCTGCTGTGTGATTTGCCCCACCTCTGGATCTCGTTGGCCCAGGCTATACATCATAAAGTATTGCACCAGGGCTTGTCGGTGCTGCCACAGTCGCTGCAACATGGGCAGAGTTGAATTCCACCGTGTCGGCACATCGCATTTCAGCCGGTGAACTGGCAGGCCCAACGACTTCTGTAGAGATGTAAGTCGCTGAGCTGCGGGATGCAAACGGCGGAAGTGAGCACACAGCGACCGTGCCCTCTGCAGAAGGCCATCTAGTCCGGGATAGTGGGCTAAAAGTTTATGGACAACCAGGTTCAACACGTGAGCCATACAAGGCACGTGTGAAACATTGCCCCGGCGAAGAGCCGCACCCAGGTTTGCAGCATTGTCGCACACGGCCTTCCCTGGTTGCAGGTCCAGTGGAGACAACCATTCATGAAACTGGGTCTCCAGAGCTGACCACAAGTCCTCAGCTGTGTGACTCACATTTCCCAGACATTTCAAAGTAAACACTGATGCCGTTGAGCCCTGCTGCCAGCATAGTAAGGAGGTGCGCAGTTAGAAAGCAGGTGGCATTACCAGACAGGCTTTGGGTGCAGGTGGAGGACCGAGAGGAGGTTGAGGAGGCAGAAGCAGTGGAGGAACTTCTAGATAAAGAGGATTGACGTACAAATCGCGGGGACGGCAAGACTTGGACAGCAGCCCCTTGTCCTGCTGTCACCATAGTTACCCAGTGCCCTGTCAGCGACATGTAACGCCCCTGTCCATGCCTACTCGTCCAAGTGTCTGTGGTGAAATGCACCCTGTCACACACAGAGTTTCTCAAAGAAGCGGTGATGTTGTGTGCGACATGCTGGTGTAGCGCAGGCACACCTTTCTTTGAGAAGTAGTGCCGACTGGGCATCTGGTACTGGGGCACTGCGACGGACATAAGGTCTCAAAAATCCACTGTGTCCTCCAGGCGGAAAGGCAGCATTTCTGTAGCCAACAGCTTGCAGATGGTGAAATTCAACCTCTTAGCTTTCTCATGGCTAGGAGGAAATGGTCTTTTACTTGTCCACATCTGAGGGACCGAGGGCTGGCTGTTGTGCTTTGACGGGGTTGAGTAGGGTGTCCCTGGCAAACTGCCGGTCTGTGAGTAAGATGCAGGCGGACATGTTAGGTTGCCTTGATCCAAAGGTGGTGCTCTCGATGTCAGAGAGCTCTCAACACCAGCAGGTGTTTCCACTTCCCAATGAACTGACGACCTGCCAATCACACTGGCTGTTGAAGGTAAAGAGGTGGCAGGTCTGCGTCCAAAAACATGTGTGACTGCTGTCCCCCAGTCACAGAGGATGAAGAGGCCGCGGATGCACAAGATGGGGCAGACGGTGGTTGGCCCAGCCTGCTAGGCCGCATTGTAGCACAGTGAGCTTCCCACTGCAACTTATGCTTCATATCCATGTGACGGTACATGCATGAAGTACTCAAACTATGGATTTTTTGGCCTCTACTTAGCTTTTGGTGACAAATATTACAGATAACACGAGTTGGGTCATCCTTATCGATCTGAATAAATGCCCAGGCTATGCAAGGCTTAGAGCCCATGCGACCTGAAGAGCCACTACGACTTGTGGTCAGAGGCGGAGTTGTGGTTGAGGATGCAGTTGTTGACGTGCTTCCAGTACTCCGTCTCTGTCCAGGAAGGCGCAACCTAACCTCGTCGTCAATAGCATCTGTGACGCCCCGCTGCGCTTGGTATCACAGATCCTAGAAGAGTGTATTGATGGAATCCTCCACAAGAGGCCCCCATAAACATTCACACATCTCCACCTTCCACCTCAGACCAGCAGAGGGAGCCCGTTAGGGATATAAATAGGGAAGGTGGAGCTAGGCAGTTCAGTTCCTCTGAAGAGTTCCTGCAATAGAGAAGCCTAAGAGAGGTCAGTCTGCAGTGGAGCTCAGTCTAGTCTAGAGGACTCAGTTAATAGTTCAGCAGTGGAGCACGAGGCTCCTCCTAGCTAGATTCAGGGAGCCCAGATAGAGCTTAAGGTGTGCCAGCGTCATAAGATCGGTGAAGCGCGGCAAGCTGCCGTTAGTGTGTATAGCCTATTGAGGGCCCGAGTAGGCCGAAGGCGAGTGGCGAGTTAGTACATAAGGGGCAGAGGAGCTTAACCAGCTCACCCCGAAGCATTTACCGGACACCGGATCCGAGCTTACCGGGATCTCTATGACCCAGTACGGCATAACCGGAATCCCTGGAGAACTACAAGTCCCAGGATCGCTAAGGTGCTGATACGTAACAGAGCCAGGAGACTCTTAGGCCCCGCATACTGGGAGCGTGAACTTCAAGAGAAGGCCCTACCACAAGGTCAGCCAGCGCAGGACAGAGACAAAGTTAGGCATAGCTCCAGGCAGGTCAGAAACTTACTGCGCAGAGGCAAGAAACAGGAGGCCCTACACCCGCTCATTGGGGAGGATCCTGATATGCACCCTTCACCCTACAGTGCTCCAGGATGTGCCTGAATTTTCTCCAGTAAAAGGTACTGAAGTGACTACCGTGTCCGTTTCCGTTCTTGCTCTGACCCAGCTGGGTCTCGCCAGTCCTGCATTCCCCCTGCATACGCTGCCCTGAGACCTAGCTCCACCTGTGGGGAGCTATACCATCGAGCTGCCTTATCACGGGCCTCAGTGGACTGCTGCAGCGCTGGTGCTTCTCACCGGATACCACAGGTGGTGTCACAAACTCTTATAAAATTAACAATTATCCACCCTTTTAAAGAGTGACCCCAGGGTACGGGCCAGGGAGCCGACCACCGCGACATCCCAAAGGCCAGGCAAAGGCCCGGGTGACCTCATCAACTGGCTGACTGTGGGTTGACAGTAAGTGGGATCTCCAACCTTGTCATCATCACCCTGTGTGTTATCACACCCGTCGTCCTCAAAGCCAACCTCTTCCTGCCCTGACCGAAAAGTCAAGTTGTCGCTCCAATCAGGTATTTGAGTCTCATCATCGTCTTCATCATTGTCTCCACCAACAGGAGTTACAGTTTGGGAACGAGGGTCTACATTATGCTCAGAACCTTCCTCATCTGGTCCTGGATCCGACTTATAAAGATTCTGGGCATCAGTGCAGATCATTTCCTCGTCTGGATTAACAGAAGCTCTGGAGCAGACCTCCATTTCCCAGGCTATAGTATGAGTAAACAGCTGTGCAGACTCAACCATCTGTGTTACCCCATACTCAGACGGGCAGCTGGAGACTTGGGAGCTGTGAGGAAGCAAGTGCGATTGGGGTGACACCTCTGAGGACTGGAGTATTTGTGATGTTGAAGTTGAAGTTGAGGTGGAGGAGAGCCCACTTGAAGGTGCACTTGATATCCGCTGAAGCACCTGCTGTTTTTGTGCCTCATCTGGAATTTGTAGCGATGGGCGTGTCCGTAACAAAGGGATCGTATCACATTGTCCACGAAAAGAAGTCGACAAGTTAGTTTGGCTGGAAGATGGTCTTTCTGCAGATGTTACTCCCCCCCCACCGCGGGGGGCTCGACCCACCAGCGGACAGGCACCAGTATTAGGAGAGGGGGGCTGGCCGTCAGGGTCCACCGCGGCTCTGGCACAAACCCGGCGACACGGAGGTGGCAGGGGCAGGAACGGACTGGCCGTGTCGGCTTCTCACTTTTTGGATTTTAGAAGGGCATGACATGCCTATATCTGTGTCTCCCCCTCCTTTTACTCCTCCACCTCTTTTATTTTCACATGACTATATGTACTTGTCACTTTTCCATGTGTTAGTTATGTCTTCTGAGCAGTTTGTCAGCTTTTGGACACCTTTGAAGGTGTTTTCTATGTGTTTCTATGTGTTTTTGTTTGCCTGCCATTGGTTTTAACGGTGTTCGAAGGTGTTCGACGAACAGTTCGACGAACAGTTCGGCGAACACACGGGTGTTCGACGAACCGAACCGAACTCGAACACTACGGGGGTGGCTCAACACTAATGCTCACATCTCTCGCAGCAGTATGGATCCTCGAGCGGTTGCTCATGGAATGCATACATTGCGCAAGATGTACACTGCACGGCTCCGGCCAAAATGGACGTCATTCTAAATATGGGGATACAGTCAGTATATATATACAAGTACAAAACACAATTATTTATATATAGGTGTATGGACGGGGATCAATTAGGGATGTGCAAGTGTATCAATTAGATATCGGCGGGGGATCAGTTAAGTATCAAGTATGGACGGGGGAATCAGATAAGTAGGACAGGTGGATTAATTAAGCAAAAAGTAAAGTAAAGAAAGAATGAAATACAGTCAGCAATTCAGTCCTAAGTCCTCCCTTCCAAACTCCCTGAATCCAAAGTCACTGAAAAACTAGTCACACACTTACTTTCGTTCGCACTTACGCTCTGGACACACGCAGCTCGTTCACACTCGCAAACTAAGAGATTTAAAGAGGTTTTTTTTTTTTTTTCTTCCTTTTCCAGCAATGTACCCTTCACCTCAATGCACTTCCAAAGGACTTGATGTCCAACCAGCTGCCCCTTATAAACCCCCAACTATGACCCCTTCCCCACAACTAACCCCCTGTGAGCAAATCCACACCTCAGGACTCCAGTGCAATGCAGCCAACCCCCAAATACACAGGTAGCAAACCAAGAAACCAAAACTGTAGTGAGAAAACAGGTTTTAAAAAGCCCAATAAATCTAAACAGGTTGAAAAGCACTCAGCAGGTCACAATGCAGCACTCACCGCAATTCACACAGGTATTTTCTGCAGGATTCCCAAATACCTCTTCCCTGAAAAACAAGTCACACACTTACTTTCGTTCGCACTTACGCTCCGGACACATGCAGCTCGTTCACACTCGCAAACTAAGAGATTTAAAGAGTTGTTTTTTTTTTTTGTTTTTTTTTTTTCCTTTTCCAGCAATGTACCCTTCACCTCAATGCACTTATTCATTGATTTTAACCATTGAAAAACATTCTGTTACTCATACACCGGAAATGGTTGAAGGCATTGGCTGAACGTAAACAGACAGCAACTCACCCTCTTTGAATCTTCTTTAGGACGCTAAAAGAAGCAGGAAAAAGCAAAATAATTTCAGAATTCCACCTTTCCAAGAAGAGAAATCACTGTTTGTGCAATGACATTATTCATTGATTTTAGCCATTGAAAAACGTTCTGCTACTCATATACCAGAATTGGTTGAAGCTATTGGCTGAACGCAAACAGATAGCAGCTCACCCTCTTTGAATATTCTTTAGCATGCTAAAAGGAGCAGGAGAAAGCAAAACATTTCAGAATTCCACCTTTCCAAGCAGAGAAATGACTGTTTGTGCAAAGACAATATTCATTCATTTTAGCCATTGAAAACCGTGGTGTTACGCATATACAAGAAATAAATGAAGGTATTCCCTGAGCGCAACCAGACAGCTCAGACTCTTTGAATCTTCTTTAGCATGCTTAAAGGAGAAGGAAAAAACAAAAAAATTCAGAATTCCACCTTTCCAAGCAGAGAAATGACAGTTTGTGCAATGACATTATTCATTGATTTTAGCCATGGAAAACTATCCTATTACTCATGTATCAGAAATGGTTGAAGGTATTGGCTGAACGCAAACAGATAGCAGCTCCTACTCTTTGAATCTTCTTTAGCATGCTAAAAGTAGCAGGAAAAACCAAAAAATTTCAGGTTTACACCTTTCAAAGCAGAGAAATGACTGTTTGTGCAATGACAATATTCATTGATTTTAGCCATTGAAAAACATCCTGTTACTCATACACCAGAAATGGTTGAAGGCATTGGCTGAACGTAAACAGACAGCTACTCACCCTCTTTGAATCTTCTTTAGCACGCTAAAAGGAGCAGGAAAAAGCAAAATAATTTCAGAATTCCACCTTTCCACGCAGAGAAACTACTGTTTGTGCAATGACATTATTCATTGACTTTAGCAATTGAAAAATGTTCTGTTACTCAAATACCAGAAATGGTTGAAGGTATTGGCTGAACGCAAACAGATAGCAGCTCACCCTAACTGAATATTCTTTAGAATGCTAAAAGGAGCAGGAAAAAGCAAAAAATTTCAGAATTCCACCTTTCCAAGCAGAGAAATGACTGTTTGTGCAATGACATTATTCATTGATTTAAGAATTTGAAAACCGTTCTGTTACTCATATACCAGAAATGGTTGAAGGTATTGGCTGAATGCAAACAGATAGCAGCTCACCATCTTTGAATCTTCTTTAGCATGCTAAAAGGAGCAGGAAAAAGCAAAACATTTCAGAACTCCACCTTTTCAAGCAGAGAATTGACTGTTTGTGCAATGACAATATTCATTCATTTTAGCCATTGAAAACCGTCCTGTTACTCATATACCAGAAATGGATGAAGTTATTGGCTAAAAGCAAACAGATAGGAGCTCAAACTCTTTGTATCTTCTTTAGCATGCTAAAATGAGCAGGAAAAAGCAAAAAATTTCAGAATTCCACCTTTCAAAGCAGAGAAATTATTTTTTGTGCAATGACATTATTCATTGATTTTAGCCATTGAAAACCGTCCTGTTACTCATATACCAGAAATCGTTGAAGGTATTGGCTGAACGCAAAGAAATAGCAGACCACCATCTTTGAATCTTCTTTAGCATGCTAAAAGGAGCAGGAAAATGTAAAAATTTTCATAATTCCACTTTTACGAGCAGAGAAATAACGGTTTGTGCAATGACTTTATTCATTGATTTTAGTCATTGAAAAACATCCTGTTACTCATATATAGAGATGAGCGTTGTTGTACTCGAACTGTTCGCCAATCTCAAATTCGAGCTGTTTTGGGCGGTGTTCGAGCCGGTCGGCGAACACGAACAATTTGAGAAAAATTCGGCTGTTCGAGGTTATGTTCGATAACTGTTCGTGCACCAAAATCATAACTGGATTTTTTCTCAGTAATGATGAAAATTAATGTTAATACGCAGTTTGAGTGTACAGCGGGGCGGGGGGAGGGGCAGGGGATGGATCTCTGCAGGAACAATGAAGATCTCCATTTTTTTTTCTCTTTCCCGCATTTGCAGTGGGGAGGTGCAATCTGTCAGCCTATCAGCAGCGCACACACGGAGCGAAGTGCTTTTTTTCACACAAGCAAGGGCATGTGTGATTGGCAGTGTATGTCACATGTCCTTGCCCTATAAGACCAAGCCATTTTCCCCGTCGCCACCATTTTCTCACTGCTGCAGCTGCGTGTTAGACGGCACCGCTGTTGCTGTGTGCGCTATACCTTGTTAATTTCAAGCCAATTTTCGCACAAATATACAGATAGCTTGGGAGTAGGGAATAGTTGTGATTGCAGTCCTTTTAAGGACTAGGTTACAGCATTTCCTACGACTTTTATCAGGCAGGTCTGTGCTCTTAAATAGATAGATTGTGGGAGTAAAGACTAATTGTAATTGGAGTCCTTTTCAGGACTAGGTTACATCAGTTCCTATCAGTTTTTACCAGGCAGGTCTGTGCCAGTGCTGTGCAAGTTTTTTTCACAGCATTTGGCTGAATCTAGCAAAGCTAATCCTTTTTGGCCTATTGCAGAGTGTGTTAGTCAGTGGAGTAGCCTATCTGTGTTGCAAGATATACCACCTGTGTATAGAATACCAATTTTTTTACTGCACCTAGTGAAGTAAAATCTTTTGGGCATAGCATCATTCTATTAGTCCATCTATACTGACCTCCATCAGGTTGCAAACTGAATACAATTTTTTTCTGCATCTAGCTCTGAAAAAATATTTGGGCTTCTAGCGGTGTGTGGGACTTGGTCTATTAGTCCATCTATACTGACCTCCATCAGGTTGCAAATTAAAAATAATTTTTTTCTTCATTTATCTCTGAAAAAATATTTGGGCTTCTAGCAGCGTGTGGGACTTGTTCTATTAGTCCATCTATACTGACCTCCATCAGGTTGCAAATTAAAAATAATTTTTTTCTGCATCTAGCTCTGAAAAAATATTTGGGCTTCTAGCAGTGTGTGGGACTTGGTCTATTAGTCCATCTATACTGACCTCCATCAGGTTGCAAATTAAAAATAATTTTTTTCTGCATCTAGCTCTGAAAAAATATTTGGGCTTCTAGCAGTGTGTGGGACTTGGTCTATTAGTCCATCTATACTGACCTCCATCAGGTTGCAAATTGAATAAAAAAATTTTCTGCATCTAGCTCTGAAAAAATATTTGGGCTTCTAGCGGTGTGTGGGACTTGGTCTATTAGTCCATCTATACTGACCTCCATCAGGTTGCAAATTAAAAATATTTTTTTTCTGCATCTAGCTCTGAAAAAATATTTGGGCTTCTAGCAGTGTGTGGGACTTGGTCTATTAGTCCATCTATACTGACCTCCATCAGGTTGCAAATTAAAAATAATTTTTTTCTTCATTTAGCTCTGAAAAAATATTTGGGCTTCTAGCAGTGTGTGGGACTTGTTCTATTAGTCCTTCTATACTGACGTCCAGCAGGTTGCAAATTGAATATAATTTTTTTCTGCATCTAGCTCTGAAAAAATATTTGGGCTTCTAGCGGTGTGTGGGACTTGGTCTATTAGTCCATCTATACTGACCTCCATCAGGTTGCAAATTAAAAATAATTTTTTTCTGCATCTAGCTCTGAAAAAATATTTGGGCTTCTAGCAGTGTGTGGGACTTGGTCTATTAGTCCATCTATACTGACCTCCATCAGGTTGCAAATTAAAAATAATTTTTTTCTGCATCTAACCCAGCCAATAGTTTTGGCCTAATACCACAGTTTGGCCACTCAGCTCTGCTCGGTTACCATCCATTGTTTTTTTGTGCAAACAACTCCAGAGTTGTGAATTAGTTAACCACCAAAATGAGTGGAAAAAGGCCTGCTGCTGGTGGAAAGGGGAATAGGCATGTTGGGAAGGGGAAAAAAGGTTGTGTCCGTGGGGTAGGTGCAGAAGAAAGACCATCTTCCAGCCAAACTAAAATGTCTACTTCTTTTAGCGGACAATGTGATAAGATCCCTTTCTTACGGCCACGCCAATCGCTACAAATTCCAGATGAGGCACAAAAACAGCAGGTGCTTCAACGGATATCAAGTGCTCCTTTAAGTGGGCTCTCCTCCACATCAACTTCAACATCACAAATACTCCAGTCCTCAAAGGTGTCACCCAAATCGCACTTGCTTCCTCACAGCTCCCAAATCTCCAGCTGCCCGTCTGAGTATGAGGTAGAACAGATAGTTGAGTCTGCAGAGCTGTTTACTCATACTATAGCCTGGGAATCAGAGGTCGACTCCAGCGCTTCTGTGAATCCAGACGAGGAAATGATCTGCACTGATGCCCAGAATCTTTATGAGTCGGATCCAGGACCAGACGCAGAAGGTTCTGACCATAATGTAGACCCTCATTCCCAAACTGTAACTCCTGTTGGTGGAGACAATGAGGAAGACGATGATAAGACTCAAATACCTGATTGGAGCGACAACTTTAGTTTTTTGTCAGGGCAGGAACAGGTTGGCTCTGAGGACGACGGGTGTGATAACGCACAGGGTGATGATGATGAGGTCGGAGATCCCACTTACTGTCAACCCACAGTCAGCCAAGAGATGAGGTCAGCAGAGGAGGTGGAGGAAGATGCTAGTGACGACGAGGTCAGGTTGCGCCTTCCTGGACAGAGACGTAGTACTGGAAGCACGTCAACAACTGCATCCTCAAACACAACTCTGCCTCTCACCACAAGTCGTGGTGGCTCTTCAGGTCGCATGGGTGCTAAGCCTTGCATAGCCTGGGCATTTTTTCAGATCGATAAAGATGACCCAACTCGTGTTATCTGTAACATTTGTCAGCAAAAGCTAAGTAGAGGCCAAAAAATACATAGTTTGAGTACTTCATGCATGAACCGGCACATGGACATGAAGCATAAGTTGCAGTGGGAAGCTCAGTGTGCTACAATGCGGTCTAGCCGGCCGGGCCAACCACCGTCTGCCATATCTTGTGCATCCGCGGCCTCTTCATCCTCTGTGACTGGGGGGACAGCAGTCACACCTGTTTTGGGGCGCAGACCTGCCACCTCTTTACCCGCAACAGCCAGCGTGATTGGCAGGTCATGATTTTCTTTGGAGGTGGTAACACCAGCTGGTCTTGAGCGCTGTCCGACATCGATAGCACCACCTTTGGATCAAGGCAACCTAACATGTCCGCCTGCATCTTCCTCACAGACCGGCAGTTTGCCGGGGACACCCTTATCAACCCCGTCTAAGCACAATAGACAACCCTCGGTCCCTCAGATGTGGACAAGTAAAAGACCATTTCCTCCTAGCCATGAGAAAGCTAAGAGGTTGAATTTCACCATCTGCAAGCTCTTGGCTACAGAAATGCTGCCTTTCCGCCTGGTGGACACAGAGGATTTTCGAGACCTTATGTCCGTCGCAGTGCCCCAGTACCAGATGCCCAGTCGGCACTACTTCTCAAAGAAAGGTGTGCCTGCGCTCCACCAGCATGTCGCACACAACATCACCGCTTCTTTGAGAAACTCTGTGTGTGACAGGGTGCATTTCACCACAGACACTTGGACGAGTAGGCATGGACAGGGGCGTTACATGTCGCTGACTGGGCACTGGGTAACTATGGTGACAGCAGGACAAGGGGCTGCTGTCCAAGTCTTGCCGTCCCCACGAGTTGTGCGTCAATCCTCTTTATGTCATTTTTCCTCCACTGCTTCTGCCTCCTCAACCTCCTCTCGGTCTTCCACCTGCACCCAAAGCCTGTCTGGTCATGCCACAAGCTTTCTAACTGCGCAGAAGGGATCCTGCACACCTCCTTACTATGCTGGCAGTAGGGCTCAACGTCATCAGGCGGTTTTTACATTGAAATGTCTGGGAAATGTGAGTCACACAGCTGAGGAGTTGTGGTCAGCTCTGGAGAACCAATTTCATGAATGGTTGTCTCCACTGGACCTGAAACCAGGGAAGGCCGTGTGCGACAATGCTGCAAACCTGGGTGCGGCCCTTCGCCGGGGCAATGTCACACGCGTGCCTTGTATGGCTCACGTGTTGAACCTGGTTGTCCAGCAATTTTTAGCCCACTATCCCAGACTAGATGGCCTTCTGCAGAGGGCACGGTCGCTGTGTGCTCACTTCCGCCATTCGCATCCCGCAGCTCAGCGACTTACATCTCTACAGAAGTCGTTGGGCCTGCCACTTCACCGGCTAAAATGCGATGTGCCTACCCGGTGGAATTCAACTCTGCACATGTTGCAGCGACTGTGGCAGCACCGACAAGCCCTGGTGCAATACGTTCTGACGTATAGCCTGGGCCAACGAGATTCAGAGGTGGGGCAAATCACGCTGGAGGAGTGGTCTCAGATCAGGGACCTATGCACCCTTCTGCACAGTTTTGAAATGGCGACGAAGATGTTTAGTGCTGACGATGCCATTATCAGCATGACTATTCCGGTGATTTACATGCTGGAGCACATGTTAAACAGAATTCGGAGTCAGGTGGTGGCACAAGAGGAGGTGGAGGAAGTAGAGGAGGAGGAGTTGTATGCGGAAGGGCTAACATCTGCAAGGTCCAGACGGTCGGCAGCACCAGGGCGGCAGGCATGTGAGGGTGGGGGAGATGATTTTACCAGGGCGCATGGTAGCAGCCAAACTAGTGAGGAAGGTGCAGGAGCCCAGGAAGAAGTGGAGGACGAACTGATGGAAGACTCATCAGATGAGGGAGACCTTGATCACATTTCTGTTGTGCGAGGTTGGGGGGAGAGGACAGAGGAAGGAAGCATGATTGTTACCTCGCCACCAACACAACAGGGACTTGGTGCTCCTGGATGCGCAACACACATGAGTGCCTTCTTGCTGCACTACCTGCAACATGACCCTCGAATTGTGAGAATTAGAAATAATCCTGACTACTGGGTTGCCACACTGTTAGATCCCCGGTACAAAAGTAAATTTGCAGAAATTATTCCTGCCATAGAAAGGGATGCACGCATGCAGGAGTATCAGCAGAGACTGTTGCAGAATCTTACATGTGCTTTTCCACAAAATACCAGTGGTGCACGTAGTGAATCTCACAGTTCCAACTTGCCAACCGTGGGACCGTCAAGTGTTCAGCACTCAAACCGTAACAGAACCACAGTATCTGCTGGTAACATCAATTTTGCGGAATCATTTCACCACTTTTTTAGCCCATCCTTTGCAAGGCCACAGGAGACAAGAAGTCTGACACATAGTCAACGCCTAGAGACGATGGTACAGGAGTATCTCCAAGTAAACATTGAAGCCACGACTGTGTCACTGGACCCTTGCTCTTTTTGGGCTTCCAATCTGGATAAATGGCCGGAGCTAGCCACTTACGCCTTGGAGATCTTGTCATGCCCCGCAGCCAGCGTTCTATCTGAACGTGTGTTCAGCGCTGCTGGTGGTGTGCTGACAGATAAGCGCACGCGGCTCTCCACTGATAATGTAGACAGACTCACGTTCATAAAGATGAACAAATCATGGATCCGAAACGACTTTTCTACCCCTGTGTCATCCTGGGGAGAGTAAAAGCTTGATGATTGGTTAAAATCACCCTACCAACCGTTTTAAGCTTTCAAATTACTAATCATGTTTATCTGTATCTTGACTGGAAAATAATTTGGGCTTTGTAGCAGTGTGCAGCACTGATCCTATTAGGCCATCTATAATAAGCTTCACCAGATTTAAAATTAAAAATAATTTTTAGCTGCATCTAGCCCAGAAAATAATTTTGGGGCTCCGAGATGCGCAAGACACATAAGTGCCTTCTTGCTGCACTACCTGCAGCATGACCCTCATATTGTCAGAATTCGAAGTAATCATGACTACTGGGTTGCCACACTCTTAGATCCCCCAAACTTTTCGATCAACCTTTTCATTTTAATAAAGACCAAAAAAATGGTCATTTTTGAAATTATAAGCATTAGCAGGTTGTTAGAAACTGAAATCAAACAGTTTTCAACTCAAAACTTTATTCTAGGTGATGTTACATTTTCACATAGGACCCCTTGTTCGAAAGGAGCTTCTGAACTCTCTCGTCCATTGAATTTGTCAGGTTTTGGATGGTTTCTGCTTCAATTGTTTTGCATGAGGACAGAATACCCTCCCAGAGCTGTTGCTTAGATGTGAACTGCCTCCCGCCATCATAGACACTCCTTTTAATGATGCTCCAAAGGTTCTGAATGGGGTAGAGGTCAGGGGAGCATGGGGGTCACACCATAAGTTTGTCCCCTTTTATGCCCATATCAGCCAGAGATGCAGATGTTTTATGTGCAGCATGAGATGGTGCATTATCATGCAGAAAAATGATCTTGCTGTGAAATACACGGTTCTTCTTCTTGAACCATGGCAGGAAGTGCTGTTTGAGAAAATCCGCATACATTATGGAGTTCATCTTTAGCGCCTTCAGGGATCCTAAAGGGGCCGACAATCTCTCTCCCCATGATTCCAGCCCAAAACATTACTCCACCTCCTCCTTGTTGGCGCTGTAGCCGTGTTTGCGTGGGGTGTCCATCAACCAGACATCCTCCACTCCATTCATCTGGACCATCGAGCGCTGCACGGCACTCATCCGTGAACAAAACAGTTTTGAAATCAGTCTTCATGTAATGTTTGGCCCACTGGAGCCGTTTCTGCTTGTGTGAAGTGGATAGAGGAGGTCGACAGGATGGCGTATGCACAGCTGCAAACCTCTGAAGGACCCTGCATCTTGTTGTTCGGGGGACGTTGGAGGCACAAGCAGCTTCAAAAACTTGTCTGCTGCTATGACAAGGCTTTTTTGCCGCTGCTCTTTCAACCTGACGTAATTGCCTGTAGGAAAGAGTCCTCAATTTGCCCTTATCAGCACGCACACGTGTGTACTGTGAATCAGCTACATACTTCTTGATTGCCAAGACACTTCATCCTGATCATCGCACAATGTTGATTGTAGTCATGCCTTGACCTAAACACTCCACAATTTGTTGCTTCTCAGCAGCCGACACATCCTTTTTCTTTCCCATTTTGGCAGAAAATGTAGGCTGCTTAATAATGTGAGAGAGTCTTCTTAAGTAGTCTTGCCTTTCATTGGACACACCTGCCAAACTAATTAGCACAGGTGTCTGCAATTGCTTACAGTGATATAAAGAGCCCTGACACACATCACCATCAATGAGTTTAACTGACAAACAAACAAATTCTTCCCTTATCACTCCTAAACACTTTTTGCATAATAATTTGGAACGCGGTGTACATGTGCTTTTCCACAAAACACCAGTGGTTCACATAGTGAATCTTACAGTTCTAACTTGCCAACCGTGGTCTGTATGGAATTGTTCAATAAAGGGCCCAAAATTAAGATAACATAGATGGGAGAGGTCTCTATGAATAGGAATTCCTAAGTATTTGATACCCTGTGAGGGCCAGGCAAAGGGAAAGTTGGACTGGATGGAATCCTATATGGATTTAGGGAGGGAGACATCGAGGGCCTCAGACTTCGCTGCATTGATTTTAAAATTTTACCATGTAACAAAGTGATCTATTTCAGCCATAACAGCAGGGATGGATATATGTGATTGAGTGATATATACTAGGACATCATCAGCAAATAGAGAGCACTTGTACTCGGTGCCTCCCACCTCAATCCACCTAATATTGGGGTTATGGCGAATTGATGAGAGCAGGTGCTCCGTCACTAGGATGTATAAGAGAGGGGACAGAGGACATCCCTGCCTTGTCCCATTGGTGATTGTGAAAGGTGATGAAAATGTTCTGACGCACCCCCTGGGCCTTGGGACACCCGGAGCCGGACCCTTTTTGGTGGATGCTGGTGGTTGTAGTCTTCGTGGCGGCGATCCGGTTCCGTGGCTCAGGGCGGTCAAACCAGTGGCGGAACTATTTATGTGGTTTTGATGTTTAAATGTCCGACTACGCCACCCGTGGATTGCGGTCAGAGTGAACCGCCGCTACAGGGCAGACCGCTAAGGCTGGTGTTGTGGGTGCAGCAGAGCATAGCATAACTCCCCACGGGAGGAGTATAGCCTCAGGGCAGTGTATGCGGAGGATGGGGGTGATGGTGCAGGGCAGCAGCAGTAACGACACGGAGTCAGTGATGCAGTTCAGGGCCTTTACTCACAGTTCTTATTATCCAGACCACGTCTGCAGGTAACGGCTGCCCACGTCGTACTGTGCTCACCAGGTGAGGGGCTCAGACAACTCCCAGATAACTTTGGAGCGCTTCACAGGACCCCCTTTGTGTGTCCTTTGTCTAGCCTTTCTTACCAACACTTCTGTCCGGCTGCCTCGGGCCTCCTCTTGGTAAACTTGGCGCCAGTTTCCCTGACCCTATGTGGTGCCTTCCTTGCGGGTGGAGCAAGGGGCTGCGCCACATAAAATGTCAGAGCCTCCGGTTTCTAGCTGAGGGTCGTTTCCTGCCTCCACTAGTTCGGGGACCGGTCTCCCCCTTTGGCCTGACCCCTCCACGCA
Source organism: Phyllobates terribilis (assembly GCF_046119375.1). NCBI lineage: Eukaryota > Metazoa > Chordata > Amphibia > Anura > Dendrobatidae > Phyllobates > Phyllobates terribilis. The sequence continues at coordinate 3,633,401 of NW_027362771.1, read as the reverse complement.
GGTGGATTCGGGCGTGCGGTGGCGACTCGCCCGTCCGCACCCCTGGGATCCCTTCATTCCTCGTTCCTGGAGCCTTCTCCGCTCCTCTTCCTTCCTTCTCCCTCTTGCAGGCCTGGGCCTCTGTTACTAGGCCCGCCTCCGGAGCAGAGCTCATGCAGAGCCCCTGCTCCCTGCCACTTCTGCTCAGACTTCTCTGCACTGAACTAAGATGGTGCCCACCTTTTATACTCCCTTCTCAATGCACCCAGGAACTGCTTCCTCCCTACTCCTGCACTGCAGGGTTCCCCTTCCTCAGTGTTCCCTCCCCCCACTCCAGCCAGGGACAGGGACTGTCGTGCCCATCTCAGGGGCATATTGGTCGCCCTGCCCCACGGCAATGTGGTGTAATGCATGCAGGTGTCGGGTCCTGATCCACACTCCATCCTTATCTGAGAGTGAGATATCACACCTCTGGGTGAGGTGCAATACGTCTGTAGCAACCGAGCCCTTGGTGCTACAGTTCCATTTATCTTCAGCCTAGGTGACGTATTGTGATACAGGGCCGTGAATTTGGCTATAAAAGGGTCCCCTAGACCCCTACCCCAAGCTTTTTAAGAGAATCATATATGGCGTGCCAGGAGACTCTATGGAATGCTTTCTCAGCATCCAACGAGAGTATCTACTTACAAATTTTTAACTGCATCTAGCCCAGGAAATACTTTGTGCCTAGTAGCAGTGTCTGCTAGTCAGCGGATTATCCCGGCTGTTAAGCAAGCTACACCACCTGTAGTTTGGACACTTAATTTTTTCAAAGGAAATGCTTCGGGACCACGGGATACTTAGTGAAGAGCATCAGGAGGCACCCCAAGGCATAGGGGCTGGGACTGGCACTAGGATGCCTTGCGGTGGACAGCCGAGCTTGATCCTTATAAAAGCTTTTTAACTGCAGCAGCTTTAGTGGACGCTACTGGAGCTGGAATTACGCGGCTGCTGGCATGAGACTTGCCCTCCAATAGATCCTTGTAAATGGATTTAAAGTGTATTCATTCAAATTAGAGGGACAATTTAAATTAAAAAGCTTAGAGCTGCCTCCACCACAGGGGGGCTCTCTCGACCCACCAGCGGACAGGCACCAGTATTGGGAGAGGGGGCTGGCCGTCAGGGTTCACCGCGGCTCTGGCACAAACCCGGCGACACGGAGGTGGCACGGGCAGGAGCGGACTGGCCGTCTCGGCTTCTCACTTTTTGGATTTTAGAAGGGCATGACATGCCTATATCTGTGTCTCCCCCTCCTTTTACTCCTCCACCTCTTTTCTTTTCGCATGACTATATGTACTTGTCACTTTTCCATGTGTTAGTTGTGTCTTCTGAGCAGTTTGTCAGCTTTTGGACACCTTTGAAGGTGTTTTCTATGTGTTTCTATGTGTTTTTGTTTGCCTGCCATTGGTTTTAACGGTGTTCGAAGGTGTTCGACGAACAGTTCGACGAACAGTTCGGCGAACACACGGGTGTTCGACGAACCGAACCGAACTCAAACACTACGGGGGTGGCTCAACACTACTCATATACCAGAAATGGTTGAAGGTATTGGCTGAACGCAAACAGATAGCAGCTCACCCTCTTTGAATCTTCTTTATCATGCTAAAAGGAACAGGAAAAAGCAAAAAATTTCAGAATTCCACCTTTCCAAGCAGAGAAATGACTCTTTGTGCAATGACATTATTCATTGATTTTAGCCATTGAAAACCGTCCTGCCTCCCATATACAAGAAATGGTTGAAGGTATTGACTGAACGCAAACAGATAGCAGCTCACCCTCTTTGAATCTTCTTTAGCATGCTAAAAGTAGCAGGAAAAAGCAAAAAATTTCAGATTTCCTCATTTCAAAGCAGAGAAATGACTGTTTGTGCAATGACATCATTCATTGATTTTAGACATGGAAAAACATCCTGTTACTCATATACCAGAAATGGTTGAAGGTATTGGCTGAACGCAAACAGACAGCAACTCTCCCTCTTTGAATCTTCTTTAGCATGCAAAAAGGAGAGGGAAAAAGCAAAAAATTTCAGAATTCGACCTTTCCAAGCAGAGAAAAGACTGTTTGTTCATTGACATTATTCATTGATTGTGGACATTGAAAACCGTCATGTTACTCATATACCAGAAATGGATGAAGGTATTTTCAGAAAGCAAACTGATTGCAGCTGATCCTCTTTGAGTCTTCTTTAGCATGCTAAAAGGAGCTGGAAAAAGCAAAACATTTCAGAATTCCATTTTTCCAAGCAGAGAATTGACTGTTTGTGCAATGACATTATTCATTGATTTTAGCCATTGAAAAACATCCTGTTAGTCATTTACCAGAAATGTTTGAAGGCATTGGCTGAATGCAAACAGACAGCAACTCACCTTCTTTGAATCGTCTTTAGCACGATAAAAGGAGCAAGAAAAAGCAAAATAATTTCAGAATTCCACCATTCAAAGCAGAGAAATGACTGTTTGTGCCATGACATTATTCATTGATTTTAGCCATTGAAAAACATCCTGTTACTCATATACCAGAAATGTTTGAAGGTATTAGCTGAATGCAAACAGACAGCAACTCACCCTCTTTGAATCTTCTTTAGCATGCTAAAAGTAGCAGGAAAAAGCAAAACGTTTCAGAATTCCACCTTTCAAGCAGAGAAATGACTTTTTGAGCAATGACATTATTCATTGATTTTAGCCATTGAAAAACATCCTGTTACTCATATACCAGAAATGGTTGAAGGTATTGGCTGAACACAAAGAGATAGCAGCCCACCATCTTTAAATCTTCTTTAGCATGCTAAAAGGAACAGGAAAAAGCAAAAAAATTCAGAATTCCACTTTTACAAGCAGAGAAATGACTGTTTGTGCAATGACATTATTCATTGATTTTAGCCATTGAAAAACATTCTGTTACTCATACACGAGAAATGGTTGAAGGCATTGGCTGAATGTAAACAGATAGCAGCTCATCCTCTTTGAATCTTCTTTAGCATGCTAAAAGGAGCAGGAGAAAGCAAAACATTTCAGAATTCCACCTTTCCAAACAGAGAAATGAATTTTTGTGTAATGACATTATTCATTTAATTTAGCCATTGAATACCGTCATTTTTCTCATATACCAGAAATAGTTTTAAGGTATTGGCTGAATGCAAACAGATAGCAGCTCACCTTCTTTGAATCTTCTTTAGCATACTAAAAGTAGCAGGAAAAAGCAAAAAAATTCAGATTGCCACTTTTCAAAGCAGAGAAATGACTGTTTGTGCAGTGACATTATTCATTGATTTTAGCCATTGAAAAACATCCTGTTACTCATATACCAGAAATGGTTGAAGGTATCGGCTGAATGCAAACAGATAGCAGCTCACCCTCTTTGACTCTTCTTTAGCATGCTAAAAGGAGCGGGTAAAGGCAAATAATTTCAGAATTCCACAATTCCAAGTAGAGAAATGACTGTTTGTGCAATGACATTATTCATTGATTTTAGACATTGAAAACTGTCCTGTTACTCTTATACCAGAAATGGTTGAAGGTACTGGCTGAACACAAAGAGATAGCAGCCCACCATCTTTGAATCTTCTTTAGCATGCTAAAAGGAGCAAGGAAAAGCAAAAAATTTCAGAATTCCACTTTTACAAGCAGAGAAATGACTGTTTGTGCAATGACATTATTCATTGATTTTAGCCATTGAAAACATTCTGTTACTCATACACCAGAAATGGTTGAAGGCATTGGCTGAACACAAACAGATAGCAGCTCACCCTCTTTGAATCTTCTTTAGCATGCTAAAAGTAGCAGGTAAAAGCAAACAATTTCAGAATTCCACCTTTCAAAGCAGAGAAATGACTTTTTGAGCAATGACATTATTCATTGATTTTAGCCATTGAAAAACATCCTGTTACTCATATACCAGAAATGGTTGAAGGTATCGACTGAACGCAAACAGATAGCAGCTCACCCTCTTTGAATCTTCTTTAACATGCCAAAGGAGCAGGTAAAAGCAAAAAATTTCAGAATTCCACCTTACCAAGCAGAGAAATGACTGAGTGTGCAATGACATTATTCATTGATTTTAGCCATTGAAAACCATCCTGTTACTCTTATGCCAGAAATGGTTGAAGGTATTGGCTGAACGCAAAGAGAAAGCAGCCCACCATCTTTGAATTCTCTTTAGCATGCTAAAAGGAGCAGGAAAAAGCAAAAAATTTCAGAATTCCACTTTTACAAGCAGAGAAATGACTGTTTGTGCAACGACATTATTAATTGATTTTAGCCATTGAAAAACATTCTGTTACTCATACACCTGAAATGATTGAAGGCATTGGCTGAACGTAAACAGACAGCAACTCACACTCTTTGAATCTTCTTTAGCATTCTAAAAGGAGCAGGAAAAAGCTAAATAATTTCAGAATTCCCCCTTTCGAAGCAGAGAAATGACTGTTTGTGCAATGACATTATTCATTGATTTTAGCCATTGAAAAATGTTCTGTTACTCATATACCAGAAATGGTTGAAGGTATTGGCCGAACGCAAACAGATAGCAGCTCACCCTCTTTGAAACTACTTTATCATGCTAAAAGGAACAGGAAAAAGCAAAAAAATTCAGAATTCCACCTTTCCAAGCAGAGAAATGACTCTTTGTGCAATGACATTATTCATTGATTTTAGCCATTGAAAACCATCCTGTCACTCATATACCAGAAATAGTTGAAGGTATTGGCTGAACTCAAACAGATAGCAGCTCACCCTCTTTGAATCTTCTTTAGAATGCTAAAAGTAGCAGGAAAAATCAAAAAATATCAGGTTTCCACCTTTCCAAGCAGAGAAATGACTGTTAGTGCAATGACCTTATACATTGATTTTAGCCATTGAAAAACGTCCTGTTACTCATATACCAGAAATTGTTGAAGGTATCGGTTGAACGAAAACAGATAACAGCTCACCCTCTTATATTCTTCTTTAGCATGCTAAAAGGAGCAGGTAAAAGCAAAAAATTTCAGAACTCCACCTTTCCAAGCAGAGAAATGACTGTTTGTGCAATGACATTATTCATTGATTTTAGCCATTGAAAAACATTCTGTTATTCATACACCATAAATGGTTGAAGGTATTGGCTGAACGCAAACAGATAATAGCTCAACCTCTTTGAATCTTCTTTATCATGCTAAAAGAAACAGGAAAAAGCAAAAAATTTCAGAATTCCACCAGTCCAAGCAGAGAAATGACTGTTTGTGTAAAGACACTATTCATTCAATTTAGCCATTGAATATCGTCATTTTTCCCATATAACCGAAATGGTTTTAAGGTATTGCCTGAATTCATACAGATAACAGCTCACCCTCTTTGAATCTTCTTTATCATGCTAAAAGGAGCAGGAAAAAGCAAAAAAAAATCAGAATTCCACCTTTCCAAGCAGAGAAATGATTCTTTGTGCAATGACATTATTCATTGATTTTAGCCATTGAAAACCGTTCTGTCTCCCATATACCAGAAATGGTTGAAGGAATTGGCTGATCGCAAACATATAGCAGCTCACCCTCTTTGAATCTTCTTTAGCATGCTAAAAGTAGCAGGAAAAAGCAAAAAAATTCAGAATTCCCCCTTTATAAGCAGAGAAATGACATTGCAATGACATTATTCATTGATTTTAGCCATTGAAAACCATCCTGTTACTCATATACCAGAAATGGTTGAAGGTATTGGCTGAACGCAAACAGATACCAGCTCACCCTCTTTGCATCTTCTTTAGCATGCTAAAAGTAGCAGGAAAAAGCAAACAATTTCAGAATTCCACCTTTCAAAGCAGATAAATGAGTTTTTGAGCAATGACATTATTCATTGATTTTAGCCATTGAAAAACATCCTGTTACTCATATACCAGAAATGGTTGAAGGTATTGGCTGAACGCAAACAGATAGCAGCTCACCCCCTTTGAATCTTCTTTAGCATGCTAAAAGGAGCAGGAGAAAACAAAACATTTCAGAATTCCACCTTTCCAAGCAGAGAAATGACTGTTTGTGTAATGACATTATTCATTTAATTTAGCCATTGAATACCGTCATTTTTCTCATATACCAGAAATGCTTTTAAGGTATTGGCTGAATGCAAACAGATAGCAGCTCAACCTCTTTGAATCTTCTTAAGCATGCTAAAATGAGAAGGAAAAAGCAAAAAATTTCAGAATTCAACCTATCCAAGCAGAGAAATGACTGTGCAATGACATTATTCATTGATTTTAGCCATTGAATACCGTCCTGTCACTCATATACCAGAAATGGTTGAAGGTATTGGCTGAACGCAAACAGATAGCAGCTCACCCTCTTTGAATCTTCATTAGCATGATAAAAGTAGCAGGAAAAAGCAAACAATTTCAGATTTCCACCTTTCAAAGCAGAGAAAAGACTTTTTGAGCAATGACATTATTCATTGATTTTAGCCATTGAAAAACATCCTGTTACTCATATACTAGAAATGGTTGAAGGTATCGGCTGAACGCAAACAGATAGCAGCTCACCCTCTTTGAATCTTCTTTAACATGCTAAAAGGAGCAGGTAAAAGCAAAAAAATTCAGAGTTCCACCTTTCCAAGCAGAGAAATGACTGTTTGTGCAATGACATTATTCATTGATTTTAGCCATTGAAAACCTTCATGTTACTCTTATGCCAGAAATGGTTGAAGGTATTGGCTGAACCAAAGAGATAGCAGCCCAACATCTTTGAATCTTCTTTAGCATGCTAAAAGGAGCAGGAAAAGGCAAAAAATTTCAGAATTCCACTTTTACAAGCAGAGAAATGACTGTTTGTGCTATGACATTATTCATTGATTTTAGCCATTGAAAAACATTCTGTTACTCATACACCAGAAATGGTTGAAGGCATTGGCTGAACGTAAACAGATAGCAGCTCACCCTCTTTGAAACTACCTTATCATGCTAAAAGGAACAGGAAAAAGCAAAAAAATTCAGAATTCCACCTTTCCAAGCAGAGAAATGACTCTTTGTGCAATGACATTATTCATTGATTTTAGCCATTGTAAACCATCCTGTCACTCATATACCAGAAATAGTTGAAGGTATTGGCTGAACTCAAACAGATAGCAGCTCACCCTCTTTGAATCTTCTTTAGAATGCTAAAAGTAGCAGGAAAAATCAAAAAATATCATGTTTCCACCTTTCCAAGCAGAGAATTGACTGTTAGTGCAATGACCTTATTCATTGATTTTAGCCATTGAAAAACGTCCTGTTACTCATATACCAGAAATTGTTGAAGGTATCGGCTGAACGAAAACAGATAGCAGTTCACCATCTTATATTCTTCTTTAGCATGCTAAAAGGACCAAGTAAAAGCAAAAAATTTCAGAATTCTACCTTTCCAAGCAGAGAAATGACTGTTTGTGCAATGACATTATTCAATGATTTTAGCCATTGAAAAACATTCTATTATTCATACACCAGAAATGGTTGAAGGTATCGGCTGAAAGCAAACAGACAGCAACACACACTCTTTGAATCTTCTTTAGCACGCTAAAAGGAGCAGGTAAAAGCAAAATAATTTCAGAATTCCACCTTTCCAAGCAGAGAAATGACTGTTTGTGCAGTGACATTATTCACTGATTTTAGCCATTGAAAAAAGTTCTGTTACTCATATACCAGAAAAGGTTGAAGGTATTGGCTGAACGCAAACAGATAATAGCTCAACCTCTTTGAATCTTCTTTATCATGCTAAAAGGAACAGGAAAAAGCAAAAAATTTCAGAATTCCACCTTTCCAAGCAGAGAAATGACTGTTTGTGTAAAGACATTATTCATTCAATTTAGCCATTGAATACTGTCATTTTTCCCATATAACCGAAATGGTTTTAAGGTATTGCCTGAATTCAAACAGATAACAGCTCACCCTCTTTGAATCTTCTTTATCATGCTAAAAGGAGAAGGAAAAAGCAAAAAAAATCAGAATTCCACCTTTCCAAGCAGAGAAATGATTCTTTGTGCAATGACATTATTCATTGATTTTAGCCATTGAAAAACATTCTGTTATTCATACACCAGAAATGGTTGAAGGTATTGGCTGAACGCAAACAGACAGCAACTCACACTCTTTGAATCTTCTTTAGCACGCTAAAAGGAGCAGGAAAAAGCAAAATAATTTCAGAATTCCACCTTTCCAAGCAGAGAAATGACTGTTTGTGCAATGACATTATTCATTGATTATAGCCATTGAAAAAGGTTTTGTTACTCATATACCAGAAATGGTTGAAGGTATTAGCTGAACACAAACAGATAGCAGCTCAAACTCTTTGAATCTTCTTTATCATGCTAAAAGGAACAGGAAAAAGCAAAAAATTTCAGAATTCCACCTTTAAAAGCAGAGAAATGACTCTTTGTGCAATGACATTATTCATTAATTTTAGCCATTGAAAACCGTCCTGCCTCCCATATACAAGAAATGGTTGAAGGAATTGGCTGAACGCAAACAGATAGCAGCTCACCCTCTTTGAATCTTCTTTAGCATGCTAAAAGGAGCAGGAGAAAGCAAAACATTTCAGAATTCCACCTTTCCAAACAGAGAAATGAATTTTTGTGTAATGACATTATTCATTCAATTTAGCCATTGAATACCGTCATTTTTCTCATATACCAGAAATAGTTTTAAGGTATTGGCTGAATGCAAACAGATAGCAGCTCACCTTCTTTGAATCTTCTTTAACATGCTAAAAGGAGAAGGAAAAAGCAAGAATTTCAGAATTGCACCTTTTCAAGCAGAGAAATGACTGTTTGTGGAATGTCATTATTCATTGATTTTAGCCATTGAAAACCGTCCTGTCACTCATATACCAGAAATGGTTGAAGGTATTGGCTGAACGCAAACAAATAGCAGCTCACCCTCTTTGAATCTTCTTTAGCATACTAAAAGTAGCAGGAAAAAGCAAAAAAATTCTGATTGCCACTTTTCAAAGCAGAGAAATGACTGTTTGTGCAATGACATTATTCATTGATTTTAGAAATTGAAAAACATCCTGTTACTCATATACCAGAAATAGATGAAGGTATTTTCAGAAAGCAAACTGATAGCAGCTCACCCTCTTTGAGTCTTCTTTAGCATGCTAAAAGAAGGAGGGAAAAGCCAAAAAAATTCAGAATTCCACCTTTCAAAGCAGAGAAATGACTTTTTGAGCAATGACATTATTCATTGATTTTAGCCATTGAAAAACATCCTGTTACTCATATACCAGAAATGGTTGAAGGTATCGGCTGAATGCAAACAGATAGCAGCTCACCCTCTTTGAATCTTCTTTAGCATGCTAAAAGGAGCGGGTAAAGGCAAAAAATTTCAGAATTCCACAATTCCAAGCAGAGAAATGACTGTTTGTGCAATGACATTATTCATTGATTTTAGACATTGAAAACTGTCCTGTTACTCTTATACCAGAAATGGTTGAAGGTATCGGCTGAATGCAAACAGATAGCAGCTCACCCTCTTTGAATCTTCTTTAGCATGCTAAACGGAGCAGGAAAAAGCAAAATAATTTCTGAATTCCACCTTTCCAAGAAGAGAAATGACTGTTTGTGAAATGACATTATTCACTGATTTTAGCATTGAAAAACATTCTGTTACTCATATACCAGAAATGGTTGAAGGTATTGGCTGAACGCAAACAGATAGCAGCTCACCCTCTTTGAATCTTCTTTAGCATGCTGAAAGGAGCAGGAGAAAGCAAAACATTTCAGAATTCCACCTTTCCAAGCAGAGAAATGACTGTTTGTGTAATGACTTTATTCATTTAATTTAGCCATTGAATATCGTCATTTTTCTCATATACCAGAAATGCTTTTAAGGTATTGGCTGAATGCAAACAGATAGCAGCTCAACCTCTTTGAATCTTCTTAAGCATGCTAAAATGAGAAGGAAAAAGCAAAAAATTTCAGAATTTAACCTTTCCAAGCAGAGAAATGACTGTGCAATGACATTATTCATTGATTTTAGCCATTGAAAACCGTCCTGTCACTCATATACCAGAAATGGTTGAAGGTATTGGCTGAACGCAAACAGATAGCAGCTCACCCTCTTTGAATCTTCTTTAGCATACTAAAAGTAGCAGGAAAGAGCAAAAAATTTCAGGTTTCCACCTTTTCAAAGCAGAGAAATGACTGTTTGTGCAATGACCTTATTCATTGATTTTAGCCATTGAAAAACGTCCTGTTGCTCATATACCAGAACTGTTTGAAGGAATAGGCTGAACATAAACAGATAGCAGCTCACCCTCTGGAAATCTTCTTTATCATGCTAAAAGGAGCAGGAAAAAGCAAAAAAATTCAGAATTCCACCTTTTCAAGCAGAGAAATGACTGTTTGTGTAATGACATTATTCATTCAATTTAGCCATTGAATACCGTCATTTTTCTTATATACTCAAAATGGTTTTAAGGTGTTTGGCTTAATTCCAACAGATAGCAGCTCACCCTCTTTGAATCTTCTTTAGCATGCTAAAAGGAGCAGGAAAAAGCAAAAAATTTCAAAATTCCACCTTTCCGAGCAGAGAAATGACTGTTTGTACAATGACATTATTCATTGATTTTAGCCCTTGAAAAACATCCTGTTACTCATATACCAGAAATGGTTGAAGGTATTGGCTGAATGCTAACAGATAGCAGCTCACCCTCTTTGAATCTTTTTTAGCATGCAACAAGGAGCAGGAAAAAGCAAAAAAGTTCTGAATTCGACCTTTCTAAGCAGAGAAATGACTGTTGGTTCAATGACATTATTCTTTGATTGTAGACATTGAAAACCATCATGTTACTCATATACCAGAAATGGATGAAGGTATTGGCAGAAAGCAAACTCATTGCAGCTCACCCTCTTTGAGTCTTCTTTAGCATGCTCAAAGGAGCAGGAAAAAGCAAAAAATTTCAGAATTCCACCTTTCAAAGCAGAGAAATGATTTTTTGAACATTGACATTATTCATTGTTTTTAGCCATTGAAAAACATCCTGTTACTCATATACCAGAAATGGTTGTAGGTATGGGCTGAACGAAAACAGATAGCAGCACACCCTCTTTGAATATTCTTTAGCATGCCAGAAGGAGCAGGTAAAAGCAAAAAATGTCAGAATTCCACCTTTCCAAGCAGAGAAATAAGTGTTTGTGCAATGACATTATTCATTGATTTTAGCTATTGAAAAACATTCTGTTATTCATACACCAGAAATGGTTGAAGGTATCGGCTGAACGCAAACAGACAGCAACTCACACTCTTTGAATGTTCTTTAGCCCGCTAAAAGGAGCAGGAAAAAGCAAAATAATTTCAGAATTCCACCTTTCCAAGCAGAGAAATGACTGTGCAATGACATTATTCATTGATTTTAGCCTTTGAAAACCATCCTGTTACTCATTTACCAGAAATGGTTGAAGGTAATGACTGAACGCAAAGAGATAGCAGCCAACCATCTTTGAATCTTTTTTAGCATGCTAAAAGGAGCAGGAAAAAGAAAAAAATTTCAGAATTCCACCTTTCCAAGCAGAGAAATGACTGTTTGTTCAATGACATTATTCATTGATTTTAGCCATTGAAAAACGTTTTGTTACTCATATACCAGAAATGGTTGAAGGTATTGACTGAACGCAAACAGATAGCAGCTCAAACTCTTTGAATCTTCTTTATCATGCTAAAAGGAACAGGAAAAAGCAAAAAAATTCAGAATTCCACCTTTCCAAGCAGAGAAATGACTCTTTGTGCAATGACATTATTCATTAATTTTAGCCATTGAAAACCGTCCTGCCTCCCATATGCAAGAAATGGTTGAAGGAATTGGGTGAACGCAAACAGTTAGCAGCTCACCCTCTTTGAATCTTCTTTAGCATGCTAAAAGTAGCAGGAAAAACCAAAAAATTTCAGATTTCCACCTTTCAAAGCAGAGAAATGACTGTTTGTGCAATGACATTACTCATTGATTTTAGACATTGAAAATTATCCTGTTATTCATATACCAGAAATGGTTGAAGGTATTGGCTGAACGCAAACAGACAGAAACTCTCGCTCTTTGAATCTTCTTTAGCACGGTAAAAGGAGAAGGAAAAAGCTAAACAACTTTAGAAATCCACCTTTCCAAGCAGAGAAATGACTGTTTCTACAATGATATTATTCATTGATTTTAGCCACTGAAAAACATCCTGTTACTCATATACCAGTAATGGTTGAAGGTATTGGCTGAATGCAAACAGACAACAACTCACCCTCTTTGAATCTTCTTTAGCACGCTAAAAGGAGCAAGAAAAATCAAAATAATTTCAGAATTCCACCATTCAAAGCAGAGAAATGACTGATCGTGCAATGACATTATTCATTGATTTTAGCCATTGAAAACCATCCTGTCACTCATATACCAGAAATAGTTGAAGGTATTGGCTGAACTCAAACAGATAGCAGATCACCCTCTTTGAATCTTCTTTAGAATGCTAAAAGTAGCAGGAAAAATCAAAATATATCACGTTTCCACATTTCCAAGCAAAGAAATGACTGTTAGTGCAATGACCTTATTCATTGATTTTAGCCATTGAAAAACGTCCTGTTACTCATATACCAGAACTGGTTGAAGGAATTGGCTGAACATAAACAGATAGCAGCTCACCCTCTTTGAATCTTCTTTAGCATGCAAAAAGGAGCAGGAAGAAGCAAAAAATTTCAGAAGTCCGCCTTTCCAAGAAGAGAAATAACTGTTTGTGTAAAGACATTATTCATTCAATTTAGCCATTGAATACCGTCTTTTTTCCCATATAACCGAAATGGTTTCAAGATATTGCCTGAATTCAAACAGATAACAGCTCAACCTCTTTGAATCTTCTTTATCATGCAAAAAGGAGCAGGAAAAAGCAAAAAAATCAGAATTCCACCTTTCCAAGCAGAGAAATGACTCTTTGAGCAATGACATTATTCATTGATTTTAGCCATTGAAAATCGTTCTGTCTCACATATACCAGAAATGGTTGAAGGTATTGGCTGAACGCAAACAGATAGCAGCTCACCCTCTTTGAATCTTCTTTAGCATGCTAAAAGTAGCAGGAAAAAACAAAAAAATCAGAATTCCACCTTTCCAAGCAGAGAAATGAATCTTTGTGCAATAACATTATTCATTGATTTTAGCCATTGAAAACCATCCTGTTACTCTTATACCATAAATGGTTGAAGGCATTGGCTGAACACAAACAGATAGCAGCTCAACCTCTTTGAATCTTCTTTAGCATGCTAAAAGTAGCAGGTAAAAGCAAACAATTTCAGAATTCCACCTTTCAAAGCAGAGAAATGACTTTTTGAGCAATGACATTATTCATTGATTTTAGCCATTGAAAAACATCCTGTTACTCATATACCAGAAATGGTTGAAGGTATCGACTGAACACAAACAGATAGCAGCTCACCCTCTTTGAATCTTCTTTAACATGCCAAAAGGAGCAGGTAAAAGCAAAAAATTTCAGAATTCCACCTTACCAAGCAGAGAAATGACTGAGTCTGCAATGACATTATTCATTGATTTTAGCCATTGAAAAACATTCTGTTACTCATACACCAGAAATGGTTGAAGGCATTGGTTGAACGTAAACAGACAGCAACTCACACTCTTTGAATCTTCTTTAGCATGCTAAAAGGAGCAGGAAAAAGCTAAATAATTTCAGAATTCCCCCTTTCCAAGCAGAGAAATGACTGTTTGTGCAATGACATTATTCATTGATTTTAGCCATTGAAAAATGTTCTGTTACTCATATACCAGAAATGATTGAAGGTATTGGCCGAACGCAAACAGATAGCAGCTCACCCTCTTTGAAACTACTTTATCATGCTAAAAGGAACAGGAAAAAGCAAAAAAATTCAGAATTCCACCTTTCCAAGCAGAGAAATGACTCTTTGTGCAATGACATTATTCATTGATTTTAGCCATTAAAAACCATCCTGTCACTCATATACCAGAAATAGTTGAAGGTATTGGCTGAACTCAAACAGATAGCAGCTCACCCTCTTTGAATCTTCCTTAGAATGCTAAAAGTAGCAGGAAAAATCAAAAAATATCAGGTTTCCACCTTTCCAAGCAGAGAAATGACTGTTAGTGCAATGACCTTATTCATTGATTTTAGCCATTGAAAAACGTCCTGTTACTCATATACCAGAAATTGTTGAAGGTATCGGCTGAACGAAAACAGTTAACAGCTCACCCTCTTATATTCTTCTTTAGCATGCTAAAAGGATCAGGTAAAAGCAAAAAATTTCAGAACTCCACCTTTCCAAGCAGAGAAATGACTGTTTGTGCAATGACAATATTCATTGATTTTAGCCTTCGAAAAACATTCTGTTATTCATACACCAGAAATGGTTGAAGGTATTGGCTGAACGCAAACAGATAATAGCTCAACCTCTTTGAATCTTCTTTATCATGCTAAAAGAAACAGGAAAAAGCAAAAAATTTCAGAATTCCACAAGTCCAAGCAGAGAAATGACTGTTTGTGTAAAGACATAATTCATTCATTTAGCCATTGAATATCGTCATTTTTCCCATATAACCGAAATGGTTTTAAGGTATTGCCTGAATTCAAACAGATAACAGCTCACCCTCTTTGAATCTTCTTTATCATGCTAAAAGGAGCAGGAAAAAGCAAAAAAAAATCAGAATTCCACCTTTCCAAGCAGAGAAATGATTCTTTGTGCAATGACATTATTGATTGATTTTAGCCATTGAAAACCGTTCTGTCTCCCATATACCAGAAATGGTTGATGAAATTGGCTGATTGCAAACATATAGCAGCTCACCCTCTTTGAATCTTCTTTAGCATGCTAAAAGGAGCAGGAAAAAGCAAACAATTTCAGAATTCCACCTTTCAAAGCAGATAAATGAGTTTTTGAGCAATGACATTATTCATTGATTTTAGCCATTGAAAACCATCCTGTTACTCATATACCAGAAATGGTTGAAGGTATTGGCTGAACGCAAACAGATACCAGCTCACCCTCTTTGCATCTTCTTTAGCATGCTAAAAGTAGCAGGAAAAAGCAAACAATTTTAGAATTCCACCTTTCAAAGCAGATAAATGAGTTTTTGAGCAATGACATTATTCATTGATTTTAGCCATTGAAAAACATCCTGTTACTCATATACCAGAAATGATTGAAGGTATCGGCTGAACGCAAACAGATTGCAGCTCACCCTCTTTGAATCTTCTTTAGCATGCTAAAAGTAGCAGGAAAAAGCAAACAATTCCAGAATTCCACCTTTCAAAGCAGAGAAATGACTTTTTGAGCAATGACATTATTCATTGATTTTAGCCATTGAAAAACATCCTGTTACTCATATACCAGAAATGGTTGAAGGTATTGGCTGAACGCAAACAGATAGCAGCTCACCCTCTTTGAATCTTCTTTAGCATGCTAAAAGGAGCAGGAGAAAGCAAAACATTTCAGAATTCCACCTTTCCAAGCAGAGAAATGACTGTTTGTGTAATGACATTATTCATTTAATTTAGCCATTGAATACCGTCATTTTTCTCATATACCAGAAATGCTTTTAAGGTATTGGCTGAATGCAAACAGATAGCAGCTCAACCTCTTTGAATCTTCTTAAGCATGCTAAAATGAGAAGGAAAAAGCAAAAAATTTCAGAATTCCACCTTTCAAAGCAGAGAAATGACTGTGCAATGACATTATTCATTGATTTTAGCCATTGAATACCGTCCTGTCACTCATATACTAGAAATGGTTGAAGGTATTGGCTGAACGCAAACAGATAGCAGCTCACCCTCTTTGAATCTTCTTTGGCAAACTAAAGGTAGCAGGAAAAAGCAAAAAATATCACGATTTCACCTTTCCAAGCAGAGAAATGACTGTGCAATGACCTTATTCATTGATTTTAGCCATTGAAAAACGTCCTGTTACTCATATACCAGAACTGTTTGAAGGAATTGGCTGAACATAAACAGATAGCAGCTCACCCTTTTTGAATCTTTTTAGCATGCAAAAAGGAGCAGGAAAAAGCAAAAAATTTCAGAAGTCCACCTTTCCAAGCAGAGAAATGACTGTTTGTATAAAGACATTATTCATTCAATTTAGCCATTGAATACCGTCTTTTTTCCCATATAACCGAAATGGTTTTAAGGTATTGCCTGAATGCAAACAGATAGCAGCTCACCCTCTTTGAATCTTCTTTAGCATGATAAAAGTAGCAGGAAAAAGCAAACAATTTCAGAATTCCACCTTTCAAAGCAGAGAAATGACTTTTTGAGCAATGACATTTTTCATTGATTTTAGCCATTGAAAACCTTCATGTTACTCTTATGCCAGAAATGGTTGAAGGTATTGGCTGAACCAAAGAGATAGCAGCCCAACATCTTTGAATCTTCTTTAGCATGCTAAAAGGAGCAGGAAAAGTCAAAAAATTTCAGAATTCCACTTTTACAAGAAGAGAAATGACTGTTTGTGCTATGACATTATTCATTGATTTTAGCCATTGAAAAACATTCTGTTTCTCATACATCAGAAATGGTTGAAGGCATTGGCTGAACGTAAACAGATAGCAGCTCACCCTCTTTGAAACTACCTTGTCATGCTAAAAGGAACAGGAAAAAGCAAAAAAATTCAGAATTCCACCTTTCCAAGCAGAGAAATGACTCTGTGCAATGACATTATTCATTGATTTTAGACATTGAAAACCATCCTGTCACTCATATACCAGAAATAGTTGAAGGTATTGGCTGAACTCAAACAGATAGCAGCTCACCCTCTTTGAATCTTCTTTAGAATGCTAAAAGTAGCAGGAAAAATCAAAAAAATTCAGGTTTCCACCTTTCCAAGCAGAGAAATGACTGTTAGTGCAATGACCTTATTCATTGATTTTAGCCATTGAAAAACGTCCTGTTACTCATACCAGAAATTGTTGAAGGTATCGGCTGAATGAAAACAGATAGCAGTTCACCATCTTATATTCTTCTTTAGCATGCTAAAATGACCAGGTAAAAGCAAAAAATTTCAGAATTCCACCTTTCCAAGCAGAGAAATGACTGTTTGTGCAATGACATTATTCAATGATTTTAGCCATTGAAAAACATTCTATTATTCATACACCAGAAATGGTTGAAGGTATCGGCTGAAATCAAACAGACAGCAACTCACACTCTTAGAATCTTCTTTAGCACGCTAAAAGGAGCAGGTAAAAGCAAAATAATTTCAGAATTCCACCTTTCCAAGCAGAGAAATGACTGTTTGTGCAGTGACATTATTCATTGATTTTAGCCATTGAAAAAAGTTCTGTTACTCATATACCAGAAAAGGTTGAAGGTATTGGCTGAACGCAAACAGATAATAGCTCAACCTCTTTGAATCTTCTTTATCATGCTAAAAGGAACAGGAAAAAGCAAAAAATTTCAGAATTCCACCTTTCCAAGCAGAGAAATGACTGTTTGTGTAAAGACATTATTCATTCAATTTAGCCATTAAATACTGTCATTTTTCCCAAATAACCGAAATGGTTTTAAGGTATTGCCTGAATTCAAACAGATAACAGCTCACCCTCTTTGAATCTTCTTTATCATGCTAAAAGGAGCAGGAAAAAGCAAAAAATATCAGAATTCCACCTTTCGAAGCAGAGAAATGATTCTTTGTGCAATGACATTATTCATTGATTTTAGCCAATGAAAAACATTCTGTTATTCATACACCAGAAATGGTTGAAGGTATCGGCTGAACGCAAACAGACAGCAACTCACACTCTTTGAATCTTCTTTAGCACGCTTAAAGGAGCAGGAAAAAGCAAAATAATTTCAGAATTCCACCTTTCCAAGCAGAGAAATGACTGTTTGTGCAATGACATTATTCATTGATTATAGCCATTGAAAAACGTTTTGTTACTCATATACCAGAAATGGTTGAAGGTATTGGCTGAACGCAAACAGATAGCAGCTCAAACTCTTTGAATCTTCTTTATCATGCTAAAAGGAACAGGAAAAAGCAAAAAATTTCAGAATTCCACCTTTAAAAGCAGAGAAATGACTCTTTGTGCAATGACATTATTCATTAATTTTAGCCATTGAAAACCGTCCTGCCTCCCATATACAAGAAGTGGTTGAAGGAATTGGCTGATCGCAAACAGATAGCAGCTCACCCTCTTTGAATCTTCTTTAGCATGCTAAAAGTAGCAGGAAAAAGCAAAAAATTTCAGATTTCCACCTTTCAAAGCAGAGAAATGACTGATTGTGCAATGACATTACTCATTGATTTTAGACATTGAAAAACATCCTGTTACTCATATACCAGAAATTGTTGAAGTATTGGCTGAATGCAAACAGACAGCAACTCTCGCTCTTTGAATTTTCTTTAGCACGCTAAAAGAAGAAGGAAAAAGCTAAACAACTTTAGAAATCCACCTTTCCAAGCAGAGAAATGACTGTTTGTACAATGATATTATTCATTGATTTTAGCCACTGAAAAACATCCTGTTACTCATATACCAGTAATGGTTGAAGGTATTGGATGAATGCAAACAGACAACAACTCACCCTCTTTGAATCTTCTTTAGCACACTAAAAGGAGCAAGAAAAATCAAAATAATTTCAGAATTCCACCATTCAAAGCAGAGAAATGACTGATCGTGCAATGACATTATTCATTGATTTTAGCCATTGAAAATCATCCTGTCACTCATATACCAGAAATAGTTGAAGGTATTGGCTGAACTCAAACAGATAGCAGCTCACCCTCTTTGAATCTTCTTTAGAATGCTAAAAGTAGCAGGAAAAATCAAAAAATATCAGGTTTCTACCTTTCCAAGCAGAGAAATGACTGTTAGTGCAATGACCTTATTCATTGATTTTAGCCATTGAAAAACGTCCTGTTACTCATATAACAGAACTGGTTGAAGGAATTGGCTGAACGTAAACAGATATCAGCTCAACCTCTTTGAATCTTCTTTAGCATGCAAAAAGGAGCAGGAAAAAGCAAAAAATTTCAGAATTCCACCTTTCAAAGCAGAGAAATGACTTTTTGAGCAATGACATTATTCATTGTTTTTAGCCATTGAAAAACATCCTGTTACTCATATACCAGAAATGGTTGAAGGTATCGTCTGAACGAAAACAGATAGCAGCTCACCCTCTTTGAATCTTCTTTAGAATGCTAAAAGTAGCAGGAAAAATCAAAAAAATTCAGGTTTCCACCTTTCCAAGCAGAGAAATGACTGTTAGTGCAATGACCTTATTCATTGATTTTAGCCATTGAAAAACGTCCTGTTACTCATACCAGAAATTGTTGAAGGTATCGGCTGAATGAAAACAGATAGCAGTTCACCATCTTATATTCTTCTTTAGCATGCTAAAAGGACCAGGTAAAAGCAAAAAATTTCAGAATTCCACCTTTCCAAGCAGAGAAATGACTGTTTGTGCAATGACATTATTCAATGATTTTAGCCATTGAAAAACATTCTATTATTCATACACCAGAAATGGTTGAAGGTATCGGCTGAAATCAAACAGACAGCAACTCACACTCTTAGAATCTTCTTTAGCACGCTAAAAGGAGCAGGTAAAAGCAAAATAATTTCAGAATTCCACCTTTCCAAGCAGAGAAATGACTGTTTGTGCAGTGACATTATTCATTGATTTTAGCCATTGAAAAAAGTTCTGTTACTCATATACCAGAAAAGGTTGAAGGTATTGGCTGAACGCAAACAGATAATAGCTCAACCTCTTTGAATCTTCTTTATCATGCTAAAAGGAACAGGAAAAAGCAAAAAATTTCAGAATTCCACCTTTCCAAGCAGAGAAATGACTGTTTGTGTAAAGACATTATTCATTCAATTTAGCCATTAAATACTGTCATTTTTCCCAAATAACCGAAATGGTTTTAAGGTATTGCCTGAATTCAAACAGATAACAGCTCACCCTCTTTGAATCTTCTTTATCATGCTAAAAGGAGCAGGAAAAAGCAAAAAATATCAGAATTCCACCTTTCCAAGCAGAGAAATGATTCTTTGTGCAATGACATTATTCATTGATTTTAGCCAATGAAAAACATTCTGTTATTCATACACCAGAAATGGTTGAAGGTATCGGCTGAACGCAAACAGACAGCAACTCACACTCTTTGAATCTTCTTTAGCACGCTAAAAGGAGCAGGAAAAAGCAAAATAATTTCAGAATTCCACCTTTCCAAGCAGAGAAATGACTGTTTGTGCAATGACATTATTCATTGATTATAGCCATTGAAAAACGTTTTGTTACTCATATACCAGAAATGGTTGAAGGTATTGGCTGAACGCAAACAGATAGCAGCTCAAACTCTTTGAATCTTCTTTATCATGCTAAAAGGAACAGGAAAAAGCAAAAAATTTCAGAATTCCACCTTTAAAAGCAGAGAAATGACTCTTTGTGCAATGACATTATTCATTAATTTTAGCCATTGAAAACCGTCCTGCCTCCCATATACAAGAAGTGGTTGAAGGAATTGGCTGATCGCAAACAGATAGCAGCTCACCCTCTTTGAATCTTCTTTAGCATGCTAAAAGTAGCAGGAAAAAGCAAAAAATTTCAGATTTCCACCTTTCAAAGCAGAGAAATGACTGATTGTGCAATGACATTACTCATTGATTTTAGACATTGAAAAACATCCTGTTACTCATATACCAGAAATTGTTGAAGTATTGGCTGAATGCAAACAGACAGCAACTCTCGCTCTTTGAATTTTCTTTAGCACGCTAAAAGAAGAAGGAAAAAGCTAAACAACTTTAGAAATCCACCTTTCCAAGCAGAGAAATGACTGTTTGTACAATGATATTATTCATTGATTTTAGCCACTGAAAAACATCCTGTTACTCATATACCAGTAATGGTTGAAGGTATTGGATGAATGCAAACAGACAACAACTCACCCTCTTTGAATCTTCTTTAGCACACTAAAAGGAGCAAGAAAAATCAAAATAATTTCAGAATTCCACCATTCAAAGCAGAGAAATGACTGATCGTGCAATGACATTATTCATTGATTTTAGCCATTGAAAATCATCCTGTCACTCATATACCAGAAATAGTTGAAGGTATTGGCTGAACTCAAACAGATAGCAGCTCACCCTCTTTGAATCTTCTTTAGAATGCTAAAAGTAGCAGGAAAAATCAAAAAATATCAGGTTTCTACCTTTCCAAGCAGAGAAATGACTGTTAGTGCAATGACCTTATTCATTGATTTTAGCCATTGAAAAACGTCCTGTTACTCATATAACAGAACTGGTTGAAGGAATTGGCTGAACGTAAACAGATATCAGCTCAACCTCTTTGAATCTTCTTTAGCATGCAAAAAGGAGCAGGAAAAAGCAAAAAATTTCAGAATTCCACCTTTCAAAGCAGAGAAATGACTTTTTGAGCAATGACATTATTCATTGTTTTTAGCCATTGAAAAACATCCTGTTACTCATATACCAGAAATGGTTGAAGGTATCGTCTGAACGAAAACAGATAGCAGCTCACCCTCTTTAAATATTCTTTATCGTGCTAAAAGGAGCAGGTAAAAGCAAAAAAATTCAGAATTCCACCTTTCCAAGCAGAGAAATGACTGTTTGTGCAGTGACATTATTCACTGATTTTAGCCATTGAAAAAAGTTCTGTTACTCATATACCAGAAATGGTTGAAGGTATAGGCTGAACACAAACAGATAGCAGCTCACCCTCTTTCAATCTTCTTTATCGTGCTAAAAGGAACAGGAAAAAGTTAAAAATTTCAAATGTCCACCTTTCCAAGCAGAGAAATGACTGTTTGTGTAAAGACATTATTCAATGATTTTAACCATTGAAAATCATTCTGTCTCCCATATACCAGAAATGGTTGAAGGTATTGGCTGAACGCAAACAGATAGCAGCTCAACCTCTTTGAATCTTCTTTAGCATGCTAAAAGTAGCAGGAAAAAACAAAAAAATTCAGAATTCCACCTTTATAAGTAGAGAAATGACTCTTTGTGCAATGACATTATTCATTGATTTTAGCCATTGAAAACCATCCTGTCACTCATATACCAGAAATAGTTGAAGGTATTGGCTGAACTCAAACAGATAGCAGCTCACCCTCTTTGAATCTTCTTTAGAAGGCTAAAAGTAGCAGGAAAAATCAAAAAATATCAGGTTTCCACCTTTCCAAGCACTGAAATGACTGTTAGTGCAATGACCTTATTCATTGATTTTAGCCATTGAAATACGTCCTTTTACTCATATACCAGAAATTTTTGAAGGTATCGGCTGAACGAAAACAGATAGTAGCTCACCCTCTTATATTCTTCTTTAGCATGCTTAAAGGAGCAGGTAAAAGCAAAAAATTTCAGAATTCCACCTTTCCAAGCAGAGAAATGACTGTTTGTGCAGTGACATTATTCATTGATTTTAGCCATTGAAAAAAGTTCTGTTACTAATATACCAGAAATGGTTGAAGGTATTGGCTGAACGCAAACAGATAATAGCTCAACCTCTTTGAATCTTCTTTATCATGCTAAAAGGAACAGGAAAAAGCAAAAAATTTCAGAATTCCACCTTTCCAAGCAGAGAAATGACTGTTTGTGTAAAGACATTATTCATTCAATTTAGCCATTGAATACTGTCATTTTTCCCATATAACCGAAATGGTTTTAAGGTATTGCCTGAATTCAAACAGATAACAGCTCACCCTCTTTGAATCTTCTTTATCATGCTAAAAGGAGCAGGAAAAAGCAAAAAAAAATTAGAATTCCACCTTTCCAAGCAGAGAAATGATTCTTTGTGCAATGACATTATTCATTGATTTTAGCCATTGAAAAACATTCTGTTATTCATACACCAGAAATGGTTGAAGGTATCGGCTGAACGCAAGCAGACAGCAACTCACACTCTTTGAATCTTCTTTAGCACGCTAAAAGGAGCAGGAAAAAGCAAAATAATTTCAGAATTCCACCTTTCCAAGCAGAGAAATGACTGTTTGTGCAATGACATTATTCATTGATTATAGCCATTGAAAAACGTTTTGTTACTCATATACCAGAAATGGTTGAAGGTATTGGCTGAACGCAAACAGATAGCAGCTCAAACTCTTTGAATCTTCTTTATCATGCTAAAATGAACAGGAAAAAGCAAAAAATTTCAGAATTCCACCTTTCCAAGCAGAGAAATGACTCTTTGTGCAATGACATTATTCATTAATTTTAGCCATTGAAAACCGTCCTGCCTCCCATATACAAGAAATGGTTGAAGGAATTGGCTGAAAGCAAACAGATAGCAGCTCACCCTCTTTGAATCTTCTTTAGCATGCTAAAAGTAGCAGGAAAAAGCAAAAAATTTCAGATTTCCACCTTTCAAAGCAGAGAAATGACTGTTTGTGCAATGACATTACTCATTGATTTTAGACATTGAAAAACATCCTGTTACTCATATACCAGAAATGGTTGAAGATATTGGCTGAACGCAAACAGACAGCAACTCTCGCTCTTTGAATCTTCTTTAGCACGCTAAAAGGAGAAGGAAAAAGCTAAACAACTTTAGGAATCCACCTTTCCAAGCAGAGAAATGACTGTTTGTACAATGATATTATTCATTGATTTTAGCCACTGAAAAACATCCTGTTACTCATATACCAGTAATGGTTGAAGGTATTGGCTGAATGCAAACAGACAACAACTCACCCTCTTTGAATCTTCTTTAGCACGCTAAAAGGAGCAAGAAAAATCAAAATAATTTCAGAATTCCCCCTTTCAAAGCAGAGAAATGACTGATCGTGCAATGACATTATTCATTGATTTTAGCCATTGAAAACCATCGTGTCACTCATATACCAGAAATAGATGAAGGTATTGGCTGAACTCAAACAGATAGCAGCTCACCCTCTTTGAATCTTCTTTAGAATGCTAAAAGTAGCAGGAAAAATCAAAAAATATCAGGTTTCCACCTTTCCAAGCAGAGAAATGACTGTTAGTGCAATGACCTTATTCATTGATTTTAGCCATTGAAAAACGTCCTGTTACTCATATACCAGAACTGGTTGAAGGAATTTTACTGAACATAAACAGATAGCAGCTCAACCTCTTTGAATCTTCTTTAGCATGCAAAAAGGAGCAGGAAAAAGCAAAAAATTTCAGAATTCCACCTTTCAAAGCAGAGAAATGACTTTTTGAGCAATGACATTATTCATTGTTTTTAGCCATTGAAAAACATCCTGTTACTCATATACCAGAAATGGTTGAAGGTATCGGCTGAACGAAAACAGATAGCAGCTCACCCTCTTTAAATATTCTTTAGCATGCTAAAATGAGCAGGTAAAAGCAAAAAAATTCAGAATTCCACCTTTCCAAGCAGAGAAATGACTGTTTGTGCAGTGACATTATTCATTGATTTTAGCCATTGAAAAAAGTTCTGTTACTCATATACCAGAAATGGTTGAAGGTATAGGCTGAACGCAAACAGATAGCAGCTCACCCTCTTTCAATGTTCTTTATCATGCTAAAAGGAACAGGAAAAAGTTAAAAATTTCAAAAGTCCACCTTTCCAAGCAGAGAAATGACTGTTTGTGTAAAGACATTATTCATTGATTTTAGCCATTGAAAATAGTTCTGTCTCCCATATACCAGAAATGGTTGAAGGTATTGGCTGAACGCAAACAGATAGCAGCTCACCCTCTTTGAATCTTCTTTAGCATGCTAAAAGTAGCAGGAAAAAACAAAAAAATTCAGAATTCCACCTTTATAAGCAGAGAAATGACTCTTTGTGCAATGACATTATTCATTGATTTTAGCCATTGAAAACCATCCTGTCACTCATATACCAGAAATAGTTGAAGGTATTGGCTGAACTCAAACAGATAGCAGCTCACCCTCTTTGAATCTTCTTTAGAATGCTAAAAGTAGCAGGAAAAATCAAAAAATATCAGGTTTCCACCTTTCCTAGCACTGAAATGACTGTTAGTGCAATGACCTTATTCATTGAATTTAGCCATTGAAAAACGTCCTTTTACTCATATACCAGAAATTTTTGAAGGTATCGGCTGAACGAAAACAGATAGCAGCTCACCCTCTTATATTCTTCTTTAGCATGCTAAAAGGAGCAGGTAAAAGCAAAAAATTTCAGAATTCCACCTTTCCAAGCAGAGAAATGACTGTTTGTGCAATGACATTATTCATTGATTTTTGCCATTGAAAAACATTCTGTTATTCATACACCAGAAATGGTTGAAGGTATCGACTGAAAACAAACAGACAGCAACTCACACTCTTTGAATCTTCTTTAGCACGCTAAAAGGAGCAGGTAAAAGCAAAATAATTTCAGAATTCCACCTTTCCAAGCAGAGAAATGACTGTTTGTGCAGTGACATTATTCATTGATTTTAGCCATTGAAAAAAGTTCTGTTACTCATATACCAGAAATGGTTGAAGGTATTGGCTGAACGCAAACAGATAATAGCTCAACCTCTTTGAATCTTCTTTATCATGCTAAAAGGAACAGGAAAAAGCAAAAAATTTCAGAATTCCACCTTTCCAAGCAGAGAAATGACTGTTTGTGTAAAGACATTATTCATTCAATTTAGGCATTGAATACCGTCATTTTTCCCATATAACCGAAATGGTTTTAAGATATTGCCTGAATTCGAACAGATAACAGCTCACCCTCTTTGAATCTTCTTTATCATGCTAAAAGGAGCAGGAAAAAGCAAAAAAATCAGAATTCCACCTTTCCAAGCAGAGAAGTGACTCTTTGTGCAATGACATTATTCATTGATTTTAGCCATTGAAAATCGTTCTGTCTCACATATACCCGAAATGGTTGAAGGTATTGGCTGAACGCAAACAGATACCAGCTCACCCTCTTTGAATCTTCTTTAGCATGCTAAAAGTAGCAGGAAAAAACAAAAAAATTAAGAATTCCACCTTTATAAGCAGAGAAATGACTCTTTGTGCAATGACATTATTCATTGATTTTAGCCATTGAAAACCATCCTGTCACTCATATACCAGAAATAGTTGAAGGTATTGGCTGAACTCAAACAGATAGCAGCTCACCCTCTTTGAATCTTCTTTAGAATGCTAAAAGTAGCAGGAAAAATCAAAAAATATCAGGTTTCCACCTTTCCTAGCACTGAAATGACTGTTAGTGCAATGACCTTATTCACTGATTTTAGCCATTGAAAAACGTCCTTTTACTCATATACCAGAAATTTTTGAAGTTATCGGCTGAACGAAAACAGATAGCAGCTCACCCTCTTATATTCTTCTTTAGCATGCTAAAAGGAGCAGGTAAAAGCAAAAAATTTCAGAATTCCACCTTTCCAAGCAGAGAAATGACTGTTTGTGCAATGACATTATACATTGATTTTTGCCATTGAAAAACATTCTGTTATTCATACACCAGAATTGGTTGAAGGTATCGACTGAAAGCAAACAGACAACAACTCACACTCTTTGAATCTTCTTTAGCACGCTAAAAGGAGCAGGTAAAAGCAAAATAATTTCAGAATTCCACCTTTCCAAGCAGAGAAATGACTGTTTGTGCAGTGACATTATTCATTGATTTTAGCCATTGAAAAAAGTTCTGTTACTCATATACCAGAAATGGTTGAAGGTATTGGCTGAACGCAAACAGATAATAGCTCAACCTCTTTGAATCTTCTTTATCATGCTAAAAGAAACAGGAAAAAGCAAAAAATTGCAGAATTCCACCTTTCCAAGCAGAGAAATGACTGTTTGTGTAAAGACATTATTCATTCAATTTAGCCATTGAATACTGTCATTTTTCCCATATAACCGAAATGGTTTTAAGATATTGCCTGAATTCAAACAGATAACAGCTCACCCTCTTTGAATCTTCTTTATCATGCTAAAAGGAGCAGGAAAAAGCAAAAAAATCAGAATTCCACCTTTCCAAGCAGAGAAGTGACTCTTTGTGCAATGACATTATTCATTGATTTTAGCCATTGAAAATCGTTCTGTCTCACATATACCAGAAATGGTTGAAGGTATTGGCTGAACGCAAACAGATAGCAGCTCACCCTCTTTGAATCTTCTTTAGCATGCTAAAAGGAGCAGGAAAAAACAAAAAGATTCAGAATTCCACCTTTATAAGCAAAGAAATGACTGTGCAATGACATTATTCATTGATTTTAGCCATTGAAAACCATCCTGTTACTCATATACCAGAAATGGTTGAAGGTATTGGCTGAACGCAAACAGATAGCAGCTCACCCTCTTTGAATCTTCTTTAGCATGCTAAAAGTAGCAGGAAAAAGCAAACAATTTCAGAATTCCACCTTTCAAATCAGAGAAATGACTTTTTGAGCAATGACATTATTCATTGATTTTAGCCATTGAAAAACATCCTGTTACTCATATACCAGAAATGGTTGAAGGTATCGACTGAACGCAAAAAGATAGCAGCTCACCCTCTTTGAATCTTCTTTAACATGCTAAAAGGAGCAGGTAAAATCAAAAAATTTCAGAATTTCACCTTTCCAAGCAGAGAAATGACTGTTTGTGCAATGACATTATTCATTGATTTTAGCCATTGAAAAACATTCTGTTATTCATACACCAGAAATGGTTGAAGGTGTCGGCTGAAAGCAAACAGACAGCAACTCACACTCTTTGAATCTTCTTTAGCATGGTAAAAGGAGCAGGTAAAAGCAAAATAATTTCAGAATTCCACCTTTCCAAGCAGAGAAATGACTGTTTGTGCAATGACATTATTCATTGATTTAAGCCATTGAAAAACGTCCTGTTACTCATATACCAGAATTCATTGAAGGTATTGCTTGAACTCAAACAGACAGCAGCTCACCCTCTTTGAATCTTCTTTAGCACGCAAAAAGGAGCAGGAAAAAGCAAAAAATTTCAGAATTCCACCTTTCCAAGCAGAGAAATGACTGTTTGTGAAATGACATAATTCCCTGATGTTAGCCATTGAAAATCGTCATGTTACTCATATACCAGAACTGGTTGATGGTATTGGTTGAACGCAAACTGATAGCAGCTCACCCTCTTTGAGTCTTCTTTAGCATGATAAAAAGAGCAGGAAAATGCAAAAAATTTCAGAATTCCACCTTTCAAAGCAAAGAAATGACTGTTTGTGCCATGATATTATTCATTGATTTTAGCCATTCAAAAACATCCTGTTCCTCATATACCAGAAATGGTTGAAGGCATTGGCTGAACACAAACAGACAGCAACTCACCCTCTTTGAATCTTCTTTAGCATGCTAAAAGGAGCAGGAAAAAGCAAAAAATTTCTGAATTCCTCCTTTCCAATCAGAGAAATGACTGTTTGTGCAATGACATTATTCATTGATTTTAGCCATTGAAAACCGTCATGCTACTGATATACCAGAAAAGGTTGAAGGTATTGGCTGACAGCAAACTGATAGCAGCTCACCCTCTTTGAATCTTCTTTAGCATGCTAAAAGGAGGAGGAAAAGCCACAAAACTTCAGAAGTCCACCTTTCAAAGCAAAGAAATGACTGTTTGTGCAATGACATTATTCATTGATTTTAGCCATTGAAAATAGTCCTGTTACTCATATACCAGAATTTGTAGAAGGTATTGGCTGAACTCAAACAGGCAGCAGCTCACTATCTTTGAATCTTCTTTAGCATGCTAAAAGGAGCAGGAAAGAGCAAAACATTTCAGAATTCTACCTTTACAAGCAGAGAAATGACTGTTTGTGCAATGACATTATACATTGATGTTAGCCATTGAAAAGCGTCATGTTACTCATATACCAGAAATGGTTGAAGGTATTGGCTTAATGCAAACAGATAGCAGCTCCCCCTCCTTGAATCTTTTTTAGCATGCTAAAAGGAGCAGGATCAAGCTAAAGATTTCAGAATTCCAGCTTTCCAAGCAGAGTACTGACTGTTTGTGCAATGACATCATTCATTGATTTTAGCCATTGAAAAAGGTCCTATTACTCATATAACAGAATTGTTTGAAAGTATTGGCTGAATTCAAACAGATAGCAGCTCACCCTCTTTGAATCTTCTTTAGCATGCTAAAAGGAGCAGGAAAAAGCAAAAAATTTTAGAAATCCACCTTTCCAAGCAGAGAAATGACTGTTTGTGCATTGACATTATTCATTGATTTTGGCCATTGAAAACCGTCCTGTTACTCATATACCAGAAATGGTTGAAGGTATTGGCTGAACGCAAGCTGATAGCAGCTCACCCTCTTTGCATTTTCTTAAGCATTCTAAAAGGAGGAGGAAAAAACAAAAAATTTCAGAATTCCACTATTCAAAGCAGAGGAATGACTGTTTGTGCAATGACATTATTCATTGATTTTAGCAATTGAAAAACGTCCTGTTACTCATATACCAGAAATGGTTGAAGGTATAGGGTGAGCACAAAACGATAGGAGGCCACCCTCTTTGCATCTTCTTTAGCATGATAAAAAGAGCATGAAAAAGCAAAAAATTTCAGAATTCCACCTTTCAAAGCAAGGAAATGACGGTTTGTGCAATGACATTATTCATTGATTTTAGCCATTGAAAACCGTCCTGTCACTCATATATCAGAAATGGCTGAAGGTATTGGCTGAACGCAACAGATAGCAGATCACCCTCTTTGAATCTTCTTTATCATGCTAAAAGTAGCAGGAAAAAACAAAATATTTCAGATTTCTACCTTTAAAAGCAGAGAAATGACAGTTTGCGCAATGATATTATTCATTGATTTTAGCCATTGAAAAACATCCTGTTACTCATAAACCAGAAATGATTCAAGGTGTTGGCTGAATGCAAATAGACAGCAACTCACCCTCTTTGAATCTTCTTTAGCATGCTAAAAGGAGCAGTAAAAAGCAAAATAATTTCAGAATTCCACCTTTCCAATCAGAGAAATGACTGTTTGTGAAATGACGTTATTCATTGATTTTAGCCATTGAAAAATGTCCTGTTACTCATATACCAGAAATGGTTGAAGATATTGGCTGAACGCAAACAGATAGCAGCTCACCCTCTTTGAATCTTCTTTAGCATGCCAAAAGGAGAAGGAAAAAGCAAAAAAAATCTGAATTCCACCTTTCCAAGCAGAGAAATGAATGTTTGTGCAATGACATTATTCATTGATTTTAGCCATTGAAAACCGTGCTGTTATTCATATACCAGAAATGTTTGAAGGTATTGGCTGATTGCAAACAGATAGCAGCTCACCCTCTTTGAATCTTCTTTAGCATGCTAAAAGGAGCAGGAAAAAGCAAAAATTTCAGAATTCCACCTTTCCAAGCAGAGAAAGGACTTTTTGTGCAATGACGTTATTCATTGATTTTAGCCATTGAAAACCGTCCTGTTAGTCATATACCAGAAATGGTTGAAGGTATTGGCTGAACACAAAAAGATAGCAGGCCACCCTCTTTGAATATTCTTTAGCATGAAAAAAAGAGCAGGAAAAGGCAAAAAAATTCAGAATTCCACCTTTCAAAGCAAAGAAATGACTGTTTGTGCAATGACATTATTCATTGATTTTAGCCATTAAAAAACATGCTGTTACTCACATACCAGAATTGGTTGAATGTATTTTCTGAAATCAAACAGATAGCAGCTCAGCCTCTTTGAATCTTCTTTAGCATGCTAAAAGGAGCAGAAAAAAGCATAAAAATTTCAGAATTCCCCCTTTCAAGCAGAGAAATGACTGTTTGTGCATTGACATTATTCATTGCTTTTAGCCATTGAAAACCATCCTGTTACTCATATACCAGAAATGGTTTAAGGTATTGGCTGAACGCAAACTGATAGCAGCTCACCCTCTTTGAATCTTCTTTAGCATGCTAAAAGGAGCAGGAAAAAGCAAAACATTTCAGAAATCCACCTTTCCAAGCAGAGAAATGACTGTTTGTGCAATGACATTATTTATTGATTTTAGCCATTGAAAACCATCCTGTTACTCATATACCAGAAACGGTTGAAGGTATTGGCTGAATGCAAACAGATAGCAGCTCACCCTTTTGAATCTTCTTTAGCATGCTAAAAGGAGCAGGAAAAAGCAAAAAATTTCAGAAATCCACCTTTCCATGCAGAGAAATGACTGTTTGTGCAATGACATTATTCATTGATTTTAGCCATTGAAAACCATCCTGTAACTCATATTCTAGAAATGGTTGAAGGTTTTGGATGAACACAAAAAGATAGCAGCTCACTCTCTTTGAATCTTCTTTAGCATGAAAAAAGAGAAGGAAAAAGCAAAAAATTTCAGAATTCCACCTTTCAAAGCAAAGAAATGACTGTTTGTGCAATGACATTATTCATTGATTTTGGCCATTGAAAACCGTCCTTTTACTCATATACCAGAAATGGTTGAAGGTATCGGCTGAATGCAAACTGATAGCAGCTCACCCTCTTTGCATCTTCTTTAGCATTCTAAAAGTAGCAGGAAAAAACAAAATATTTCAGATTTCCTCCTTTAAAAGCAGAGAAATGACAGTTTGCGCAATGATATTAATCATTGATTTTAGCCATTGAAAAACATCCTGTTACTCATAAACAAGAAATGGTTCAAGGTGTTGGCTGAACGCAAATAGACAGCAACTCACCCTCTTTGAATCTTCTTCAGCATGCTAAAAGGAGCAGTAAAAATCAAAATAATTTCAGAATTCCACTTTTCCAAGCAGAGAAATGACTGTTTGTGAAATGACGTTATTCATTGATTTTAGCCATTGAAAAATGTCCTGTTACTCATATACCAGAAATGGTTGAAGGTATTGGCTGAACGCAAACTGATAGCAGCTCACCCTCTTTGCATCTTCTTTAGCATGCTAAAAGGAGGAGGAAAAACCAAAAAATTTCAGAATCCCACCATTCAAAGCAGAGGAATGACTGTTTGTGCAATGACATTATTCATTGATTTTAGCCTTTGAAAAACGTCCTGTTACTCATATATCAGAAATGGTTGAAAGTATTGGCTGAACACAAAAAGATAGGAGGCCACCCTCTTTGAATCTTCTTTAGCATGATAAAAAGAGCAGGAAAAAGCAAAAAAAATCAGAATTCCACCTTTCCAAGCAAAGAAATGACGAATTGTGCAATGACATTATTCATTCAATTTAGCCATTGAATACCGTCATTTTTCTCGTATACCAGAAATGGTATTAAGGTATTGGCTGTATGCAAACAGATAGCAGCTCATCCTCTTTGAATCTGCCTTATCATGCTAAAAGGAGAAGGAAAAAGCAAAAACATTAAGAATTCCACCTTTCCAAGCAGAGAAATGACTGTTTGTGCAATGACATTATTCAATGATTTTAGCCACTGAAAACCGTCCTGTCACTCACATACCAGAAATAGTTGAAGGTATTGGCTGAACGCAAACAGATAGCAGATCACCCTCTTTGAATCTTCTTTAGCATGCTAAAAGTAGGAGGAAAAAACAAAATATTTCAGATTTCCAACTTTAAAAGCAGAGAAATGACTGTTTGCACAATGACATTATTCATTGATTTTAGCCATTGAAAAACATCCTGTTACTCATATACCAGAAATGATTCAAGGTATTGGCTGAACGCAAACAGACAGCAACTTACCCTCTTTGAATCTTCTTTAGCATGCTAAAAGGAGCAGGAAAAGCAAAATAATTTCAGAATTCCATCTTTCCAAGCAGAGAAATTACTTTTTGTGCATTGACATTATTCATTGATTTTAGCCATTGAAAACCATCCTGTTACTCATATACCAGAAATGGTAGAAGGTATTGGCTGAACGCAAACTGATAGCAGCTCACCCTCTTTGAATCTTCTTTAGCATGCTAAAAGAAGCAGGAAAGAGCAAAAAATTTCAGAATTCCACCATTCAAAGCCGAGTAATGACTGTTTGTGCAATGACATTATTCATTGATTTTTGCCATTGAAAAATGTTCTGTTACTCATATACCAGAAATGTTGGAAGGTATTGGCTGAACACAAAAAGATAGGATGCCACCTTCTTTGAATCTTCTTTAGCATGATAAAAAGAGCAGGAAAAAGCAAAAAAATTCAGAATTCCAACTTTTTAAGCAGAGAAATAACTGTTTGTTCAATGACATTATTCAAAGATTTTAGACATTGAAAACCGTCCTGTTACTCATATATCAGAAATGGTTGAAGGTATTGGCTGATTGCAAACAAATATCAGCTCACCCTCTTTGAATCTTCTTTAGCAGGCTAAAAGTAGCAGGAAAAAGCAAAACATTTCAGAGTTTCACCTTTCCAAGAAGAGAATAGAGTGTTTGTGCAATGACATTATTTATTCATTTTAGCCATTGAAAACCGTCCTGTTACTCATATACCAGAAATGTATGAAGGTATTGGCAGAAAGCAAACAGATTGCAGCTCACCCTCTTTGAATCTTCTTTAGCATGCTAAAAGTAGCAGGAAAAAGCAAAACATTTCAGAATTCCACCTTTCCAAGCAGAGAATTGACTGTTTGTGCAATAGCATTATTCAATCATTTTTGCCATTGAAAACTGTCCTGTTACTTATATACCAGAAATGGATGAAGG
The DNA here is from genome assembly GCF_046119375.1 of Phyllobates terribilis. Taxonomy (NCBI): domain Eukaryota; kingdom Metazoa; phylum Chordata; class Amphibia; order Anura; family Dendrobatidae; genus Phyllobates; species Phyllobates terribilis. Next base: position 3,599,927 of record NW_027362771.1, on the reverse strand, counting down.
TATTGGCTGAACGCAAAAATATAGCAGCTCACCCTCTTTGAATCTTTTTTAGCATGCTAAAAGGATCAGGAAAAAGCAAAAAAATTCAGAATTCCACCGTTCCAAGCAGAGAAATGACTATTTGTGCAATGACATTATTCATTGATTTTAGCAATTGAAAAACGTGCTGTTACTCATATACCAGAAATGGTTGAAGGTATTGGCTGAACGCAAACAGAAAGCAGCTCACCCTCCTTAAATCTTGTTGTCAGTATTCCGGGTTTTCTAGGTAACCTTGTAATTGATTTTGCCCTTTGCTAAGATGGAGTTTGCTGTTCTTGTGCGCCCTACTTCCTGTTCGTTTGTTTAAAACCCGGCTCAGGTGCTGGCTTCCTTGCTGGAGTATTCTGCTTCCTTTTCCCTTCAACCCAGCTGCCTTGTCCTACTATTATCTCCCAGATCTCTTTTGTATTTACCAGGTTAATCTTCACGTGTTTCTCAGCAGCAGTGAGCTACTACCCCTGGCTCTGGACATTCTCTGCATATGTAAGCTACACTCACTGTGTTATCATTAACCTGTTGACTTTGGAATTTTAACCCTTGGCTTACTCTACCTGGTAAGAACTGTGTTTCTGAACTGTGTTGCTGTTTAACCCTTTGTTCATTCCCTCCGGTGAGGGCTGCTGGAACTATTTACTGGAATATTACTTAAATGTGAACTTGTTTCTGGACTTCCCTGAATCTACGCCGCATCTAGGATTAACTTGTGAACTTGTTTTTGGACTTCCCTGTGGCTACTGCATACCTGGATCTGACTCTTACTACACCAGCAGCGTTTGAATCAAGCCACATCACCAGTGTGTCAGACTTTCCTTTTGATCACATTTGTGTGAGGACTCCGTCGTAAGAACCTTGCCGACTTTGCTATATAGGTTCCAAAGACTCAATATCGCTGGACTTATTTCATTGCATGTCACTACGGGTTATTTGTATATTGTTTTTGGGTGTTATTGCTGTTGCACAAATACACTACTTGCAGTAAAGAAACCCGTCTCTGATTGTTCATTGCCCCACGCTACCAGAATCCTCGAGTTCCTACAATAGTATTACAGGATACTCCTGCCCAAAAAGATGATTCTGCTGGGGCTATGACGGAGACACAGGCAGACAAACTGTTCACCATAATTAACTCCTTGCAGCAGAAGATAGAGGCTATACACAATTAGATTAGAGACATAGAATCCCGGGTTGACCACAATGCACAGGTGTTTGCTCAGGCTCTCCAAGATCTACGTACTAGGTCAGACGTCCGGGAGGCCTTACCTACTGAGCCTACATCATCCACCAGTATGCCCAAATTGCCTCCATTCTGGTTTAATGGTGACCGAAGTCAATTCCGTGGGTTTGTTAATCAATGCATATTATTTTTTGATGTACATGCCCCCTATTACCGGTCTGATAGATCTAAGGTTCTATGTATTATTATGTTGTTGACATCACGGGCACTGGCTTGGGCAAATCCTATGGTTGAAAGTCACGATACCCATCTAAATAATTTGGATGATTTTCTGACAGCCATGGCACAAATGTTCGACGATCCCAACCGCCGTGCTACCGCTGAATCTGCCTTGCTTTCTTTACGCAAGGGGAAACATTCACTCATAGAATATGTTACTGAATTTAAAAGGTTAGTGGTGGATACCAACTGGGATAACAATGCTTTATTGCCAATCTTTAGAAAGGGTTTGTCCAGTGCAATCAAGGATGAACTAGCTCGTTCAGAGTCTCCACAGGAGTTTGAGTTGTTTTTACAACACTGTGTACGTATTGATATCCGTCTAACTGAACGCAGACAAGAAAAATGGGCAGCTGTAAATCGCATCACTAATTTCTCTCTTCTGTCTAGGGAAACCACAGGCAAAAACTCGCGGGAGGCCGAGGAGGTGCCTATGCAGGTGGACTCGCTACAAAGACGTGAGAGTAATGAACGCCGGGAATACCGTCTCCTTGAGCGCTTATGTTTTTATTGTGGTCAATCAGACCATTACCTTATCAATTGTCCTAAATGTCCCAGGAGACCCAACAACGTTTTGGCGGTAGTAGGGGATAATGATAACACTGACGCTGAGTCTGAAGTTTCGGAGACCAGTCTACATCTAGATGCTGTTTTTCCCCCTATATTGATGCCGACTTCCCCTAAAGACCAAGGGGAGAAATATTCACATTGTTCTCTTCCTATTCAGATTCAGTGGGAGGGACAATGGATACTAAGTTCTGCCATGATAGACTCTGGAGCAGGTGGAAATTTCATGGATTCTTCTTTTGCCAGGGAACATGGTATAAAGACACAACTAAGAGCTTCAACAGTCACTATGGAAATGGTGGATGGTTCCCCATTAGTTTCTGGACCAGTAGATCGGGAGACAGTGCTTCTGGAGTGTAGGATGGAACCAGACCATCAAGAAACACTTTCATTCATGTTAATATCTTCTCCTCATTTTCCTGTAATTTTAGGAATTCCCTGGTTACAGTCACAAAATCCAAACATCAATTGGGAAACCAAGGAGATATCCTTCCTCCCGAAGTGTAGTCCTACTATCAGTCCAATGGAAGTGGTTCCAGTTACCCAGAACTTGGAAGAGGCAATACAGGTACCTACTCTCCCCCTGGTTTACCAGGAATTCTCGGACGTTTGTGACAAGAGGAAGGCAGATCAACTTCCCCCACATAGACCGTATGACTGCCCCATAGAATTGCTTCCTGGGGCAGCGATTCCTTTCGGCCATGTTTACCCGCTGGCGGTTCCGGAATTAAAGTCATTACAAGAATATATAGATGATAATTTAGCCAAGGGGTTTATCCGACCATCTTCTTCACCAGCGGGAGCCCCTATATTCTTTGTAAAGAAGAAGGATGGGACTCTAAGACCCTACATTGACTACCGGGAGTTAAATAAGGTAACCATTCGTAACAGGTACCCGTTGCCGCTAATTCCGGAATTGTTGGAAAGAATTCGCCAGGCCAAAGTATTTACCAAATTAGATCTTCGTGGGGCATATAATTTACTCCGTATACGTCCCGGAGACGAATGGAAGACAGCTTTTAGATGCCGGTATGGACATTATGAATATTTGGTGATGCCATTCGGACTCTGTAACGCTCCTGCTGCTTTTCAACATTTAGCCAGCAATATTTTCAGGGATTTATTGGACCAATATGTGGTAATTTACCTGGATGACATTTTGATCTTCTCTGATTCCTTACAGGAACATCGGGAACATGTTAAGACCGTGCTTAGACATTTGAGAGATAATCATTTGTACATCAAACTCGAAAAGTGTGAATTTCATTGCTCCGAAATCCAATTTTTAGGCTATATTATGTCTCCTCAGGGATTGAATATGGAGTCCAGCAAGATCCAGGCAATCTTAGACTGGCCGGTACCAGGAAACATTAAAGAGATACAACGATTCATTGGTTTCGCTAACTTTTATAGACGTTTCATCCGAAATTTTTCAGAAGTTGTCCGTCCCATCACTCTCCTCACCAAGAAGGGGAAGAAGTTTGTATGGTCTTCGCAAGCTCAGGGAGCCTTTGATCGCCTTAAGGTTTGTTTTACCACGGCTCCGATATTGATGCATCCGTATCCTGCACTGCCTTTCACCGTGGAGGTGGACGCTTCTGACTGTGCATTGGGAGCTATCCTCTCACAACATACCGGAGACAAAGGTTTGCTGCACCCGTGTGCCTTCCTTTCTTGTAGGTTATCTTCTGCTGAACTGAACTATGATATTGAAGATAAGGAACTTTTGGCAATTATTTCCGCCTTTAAGGAAAAGAGACACCATTTGCAGGGAGCAACTCAACAGGTAGTGGTACTCACGGATCATCGTAATTTGGAATTCCTTAAGTCTGCCAGGTGTCTTTCTCCTCGACAAGCTAGGTGGAGTTAGTTCTTGAACCAGTTTAATTTTATTATTTCGTACCGCCCAGGTTCACGTAATGGGAAAGCTGACGCATTATCCCGAATCCATATGGTGGACTCCGTGCCTGGGACCCCGTCTAAGACCATCTTGTCTGATGCCAATTTCGTAGGAGTGCTCCAGGACCGGGACTTGTGGCAGGAGATCAAGCTGGCCTATGACGGTGACGTATTTCTTGCTGCTCCACCTGACAACATGAATCTTGTCGTTCGGAATGGTGTGTGGCTTAGAGATCGATGTATTTATGTCCCAGAGGCTGTGAGACTTTGAATTCTCAAATTGGTCCACGACTCTGTATTGGCTGGTCATAGGGGGGTACAGAAGACTCAGGAATTTTTAAGTCGTTTTTTTTGGTGGCCTACCTGTTTGAAAGATGTGAATGACTATGTCCGCTCTTGTGAGGTTTGTGCCCGGTACAAATTTCCTCGCGTTTCACCTACTGGTCTTCTTAAACCGCTACCTGTACCTTCTCGCCCTTGGGGGTCTATTTCGATGGACTTTATTGTGGAGTTACCCACCTCTGGCGGTAAAAATACTATTTTGGTGGTAGTAGATCGTCTAACGAAGGCTGCTCATTTCATTCCGTGTACCGGTCTTCCCTCAGCTACAGAGACAGTGGATCTGGTTATCCAGAACGTTTTCCGGCTGCATGGGGTACCAGATGAGATCATTTCTGACCGGGGAATACAATTTACCTCTAGATTTTGGAAAGGATTTTGTTCTGCGCTCCACATTAATGTTTGCTTGTCTTCTGCATACCATCCTCAGACCAATGGGCAGACCGAACGGACAAATCAAACCTTGGAGCAATATCTACGCTGTTACGTCAGCCATTTGCAGGATGATTGGCTGAAGCTACTTACTTTAGCGGAATTTTCGTACAATAACTCTCAGAGCAGTTCCACAAAGGTAACTCCTTTTTTTGCCAATCTGGGATATCATCCAAATATTTTGCCTAGGTCTCCGGTTGCTACTTCGGTAACGGCGGTTGAAGACAGAGTGACGGTGTTGCAACATAATCTTGAAGTTTTGAAGGACTCCCTGACCGTAGCACAGGAGCGTTATAAGAAGTCGGCCGATAGATTCCGGAAACCGGCACCTATGTGTAAGGTAGGAGACACGGTTTGGTTGTCCACCAAGAATCTAAGATTGGGTGTTCCTTCGCAGAAACTGGGACAGAAATTCATCGGTCCATTCAAGATCACTGGGATTGTGAGCTCTGTTGCCTGTCGGCTGAAGCTACCACGGACTTTAAAGGTACACCCAGTATTTCATGTTTCTTTATTAAAACCGGTCTCTCCCAACACGTTTCAGGGACATATCGTATCTCCCCCTCCACCAGTGTTGGTTCATGGCGAAGAACAATTTGTGGTACAGGATATTGTTGATTCAAGACTTCATAGGAACCGGCTTCAGTATCTAGTTAGATGGCAAGGTTACTCTCCCGAAAACGATACTTGGGAACCAGTAAGTAACATCAATGCTCCCCTGAAGGTTGCTCAGTTTCATCGTAGATACCCGGACAAGCCTGGTCCAGGACCGTCTGGAGGCCGTCTTTAGGGGGGGAGTAATGTCAGTATTCCGGGTTTTCTAGGTAACCTTGTGAATGATTTTGCCCTTTGCTAAGATGGAGTTTGCTGTTCTTGTGCGCCCTACTTCCTGTTCGTTTGTTTAAAACCCAGCTCAGGTGCTGGCTTCCTTGCTAGAGTATTCTGCTTCTGTTTCCCTTCAACCCAGCTGCCTTGTCCAACTATTATCTCCCAGATCTCTTGTGTATTTACCAGGTTAATCTTCACGTGTTTCTCATTGTCAGTGAGCTTCTACCCCTGGCTCTGGACATTCTCTGCATATGTAAGCTACACTCACTGTGTTATCATTAACCTGTTGACTTTGCAATTTTAACCCTTGGCTTACTCTACCTGGTAAGAACTGTGTTTCTGAACTGTGTTGCTGTTTAACCCTTTGTTCACTCCCTCCTGTGACGGCTGCTGGAACTATTTACTGGAATATTACTTAAATGTGAACTTGTTTCTGGACTTCCCTGAATCTACGCCGCATCTAGGATTAACTTGTGAACTTGATTTTGGACTTCCCTGTGGCTACTGCATACCTGGATCTGACTCTTACTACACCAGCAGTGTTTGAATCAAGCCACGTCACCAGTGTGTCAGACTTTCCTTTTGATCACATTTGTGTGAGGACTCCGTCATAAGAACCTTGCCGACTTTGCTATATAAGGTTCCAAAGACTCAATATCGCTGGACTTATTTCATTGCATGTCACTACGGGTTATTTGTATATTGTTTTTGGGTGTTATTGCTGTTGCACAAATACACTACTTGCAGTAAAGAAACCCGTCTCTGATTGTTCATTGCCCCACGCTACCAGAATCCTCGAGTTCCTACAATAGTATTACACTTGTTTAGCATGCTAAAAGGAGCAGGAAAAAGCAAAAAAATTTCAGAATTCCACCTTTCAAAGCAGAGAAATGACTGAGCAATGACATTATTCACTGATTTTAGCCATTGAAAAATATCCTGTTACTCATATGTCAGAAATGGTTGAAGGTATTGGCTGAACGCCAACAGAGAGCAGCTCGCCCTCTTTCAATCTTCTTTAGCATGCTAAAAGGAGGAAAAACCAAAAAATTTCAGAAATCCACCATTCAAAGCACAGGAATGACTGTTTGTGCAATTACTTTATTCATTCAATTTAGCCATTGAATACCGTCATTTTTCTCATATACCAGAAATGGTTTTAAGGTATTGACTGAATGCAAACAGATAGCAGGTCATCCTCTTTGAATCTTCTTTAGCATGCTAAAGGTAGCAGGAAAAAAAAAATATTTCAGATTTCCACCTTTAAAACAAGAGAAATGACTTTTTGTGCAATGACATTATTCATTGATTTTAGTCATTAAAAAACATCCTGTTACTCATATACCAGAAATGGTTGAATATATTGGCTGAACGCAAACAGACAGCAACTCACCCTCTTTGAATCTTCTTTAGCATGCTAAAAGGAGCAGGAAAAAAACAAAATAATTTCTGAATTCCATCTTTCCAAGCAGAGAAATGACTGTTTGTGCAATGACATTATTCATTGATATTAACCATTGAAAAACATCCTGTCACTCATATACAAGAAATGGTTGAAGGTATTGGCTGAATGCAAACAGATAGCAGCTCACCCTCTTTGAATCTTCTTTAGCATGGTAAAAGGAGCAGAAAAAAGCTAATTATTTCAGAATTTCACCTTTCCAAGCAGAAAAATGACTGTTTGTGCAATGACATTATTCATTGATATTAGCCATTGAAAACCGTCCTGTTACTCATATACCAGAAATGGTTGAAGGTATTGGCAGAACACAAAAAGATAGCAGGCCAACCTCTTTGAATCTTCTTTAGCATGCTAAAAGGAGGAGGATAAAACACAAAATTTCAGTATTACACCTTTCAAAGCAATGAAATGACTGTTTGTGCAATGACATTATTCATTGATTTTAGCCATTGAAAAAGTCCTGTTACTCATATACCAGAATTGGATGAAGGTATTGGATGAACTCAAACAGATAGCAGCTCACCCTCTTTGAATCTTCTTTAGCATGCTAAAAGGAGCAGGAAAAAGCAAAAAATTTCAGAATTCCACCTTTCCAAGCAGAGAAATGACTGTTTGTGCATTGAGATTATTCATTGATGTTAGCCATTGAAAACCGTCCTGTTACTCATATACCAGAAATGGTTGAAGGTATTGGCTGAACGCAAACTGATAGCAGCTCACCCTCTTTGAATCTTCTTTAGCATGCTAAAAGGAGGAGGAAAAAACAAAATATTTCTAATTTCCACCTTTAAAAGAAGAGAAATGACTGTTTGTGCAATGACATTATTCACTGATTTTAGCCATTGGAAAACATCCTGTTACTCATATACCAGAAATGGTTAAATAGATTGGCTGAACGCAAACAGACAGCAACTCACACTCTTTGAATCTTCTTTAGCATGCTAAAAGGAGGAGCAAAAACCAAAAAATTTCAGAATTCCACCATCCAATGCACAGGAATGACTGTTTGTGCAATGACTTTATTCATTCATTTTAGCCATTGAATACAGTCATTTTTCTCATATACCAGAAATGGTTTTAAGGTACTGGCTGATTGCAAATAGATAGCAGATCACCATCTTTGAATCTTCTTTAGCATGCTAAAAGGAGCAGGAAAAAGCAAAAAAAATCAGAATTCCACCTTTCCAAGCAGAGAAATGACTGTTTGTGCATAGACATTATTCATTGATTTTAGCCATTGAAAAACGTTCTGTTACTCATATACCTGAAATGGTTGAAGGTATTGGCTGAACGCAAACAGATAGCAGCTCACCCTCTTTAAATCTTCTTTAGCATGCTAAAAGGAGCAGGAAAAAGCAAAAAATTTCAGAATTCCACCTTTCCAAGCAGAGAAATGACTGTTTGTGCAATGACATTATTCATTAATTTTACCCATTGATAACCGTCCTGTTACTCATATACCAGAAATGGTTGAAGGTATTGGCTGAACGCAAACAGATAGCAGCTCATCCTCTTTGAATCTTCTTTAGCATGCTAAAAGGAGCAGGAAAAGCAAAACATTTCAGTATTCCACCTTTCCAAGCAGAGAAATGACTGTTTGTGCATTGACATTATTCATTGATTTTAGCCTTTGAAAACCGTCCTGTTACTCATATAACAGAAATGGTTGAAGGTATTGGCTGAACGCAAACTGATAGCAGCTCACCCTCTTTGAATCTTCTTTAGCATGCTAAAAATAACAGGAAAAAACAAAATATTTCAGATTTTCAGCCTTAAAAGCATAGAAATGACTGGTTGTGCAATGACATTATTCATTGATTTTAGCCATTGAAAACCATCCTGTTACTCATATACCAGAAATGTTTGAAGGTATTGGCTGAACGCAAACTGATAGCAGCTCACCCTCTTTGAATCTTCTTTAGCATGCTAAAAGGAGGAGGAAAAACCAAAAAATTTCAGAATTCCACTATTCAAAGCAGAGGAATGACTGTTTGTGCAATGACATTATTAATTGATTTATGCCATTGAAAAACGTTCTGTTACTCATATACCAGAAATGTTTGAAGGTATTGGCTGAACAAAAAAAGATAGGATGCCACCTTCTTTGAAACTTCTTTAGCATGATGAAAAGAGCAGGAAAAAGCAAAAAAATTCAGAATTCCAACTTTTTAAGCAGAGAAATGACTGTTTGTTCAATGACATTATTCATAGATTTTAGACATTGAAAACCGTCCTGTTACTCATATATCAGAAATGGTTGAAGGTATTGGCTGATTGCAAACAAATATCAGCTCACCCTCTTTGAATCTTCTTTAGCATGCTAAAAGTAGCAGGAAAAAGCAAAACATTTCAGAGTTCCACCTTTCCAAGAAGAGAATAGAGTGTTTGTGCAATGACATTATTTATTCATTTTAGCCATTGAAAACCGTCCTGTTTCTCATATACCAGAAATGTATGAAGGTATTGGCAGAAAGCAAACAGATTGCAGCTCACCCTCTTTGAATCTACTTTAGCATGCTAAAAGTAGCAGGAAAAAGCAAAACATTTCAGAATTCCACCTTTCCAAGCAGAGAATTGACTGTTTGTGCAATGACATTATTCATTGATTTTAGCAATTGAAAAACGTGCTGTTACTCATATACCAGAAATGGTTGAAGGTATTGGCTGAACGCAAACAGATAGCAGCTCACCCTCTTTAAATCTTGTTGTCAGTATTCCGGGTTTTCTAGGTAACCTTGTAAATGATTTTGCCCTTTGCTAAGATGGAGTTTGCTGTTCTTGTGCGCCCTACTTCCTGTTCGTTTGTTTAAAACCCGGCTCAGGTGCTTGCTTCCTTGCTGGAGTATTCTGCTTCTGTTTCCCTTCAACCCAGCTGCCTTGTCCCACTATTATCTCCCAGACCTCTTGTGTATTTACCAGGTTAATCTTCACCTGTTTCTTAGCAGCAGTGAGCTACTACCCCTGGCTCTGGACATTCTCTGCATATGTAAGCTACACTCACTGTGTTATCATTAACCTGTTGACTTTGGAATTTTAACCCTTGGCTTACTCTACCTGGTAAGAACTGTGTTTCTGAACTGTGTTGCTGTTTAACCTTTTGTTCACTCCCTCCAGTGAGGGCTGCTGGAACTATTTACTGGAATATTACTTAAATGTGAACTTGTTTCTGGACTTCCCTGAATCTACGCCGCATCTAGGATTAACTTGTGAACTTGTTTTTGGACTTCCCTGTGGCTACTGCATACCTGGATCTGACTCTTACTACACCAGCAGTGTTTGAATCAAGCCACGTCACCAGTGTGTCAGACTTTCCTTTTGATCACATTTGTGTGAGGACTCCGTCGTAAGAACCTTGCCGACTTACCTATATTGGTTCCAAAGACTCAATATCGCTGGACTTATTTCATTGCATGTCACTACGGGTTATTTGTATATTGTTTTTGGGTGTTATTGCTGTTGCACAAATACACTACTTGCAGTAAAGAAACCCGTCTCTGATTGTTCATTGCCCCACGCTACCAGAATCCTCAAGTTCCTACAATAGTATTACACTTGTTTAGCATGCTAAAAGGAGCAGGAAAAAGCAAAAAAATTTCAGAATTCCATCTTTCAAAGCAGAGAAATGACTGAGCAATGACATTATTCACTGATTTTAGCCATTGAAAAACATCCTGTTACTCATATGTCAGAAATGGTTGAAGGTATTGGCTGAACGCCAACAGAGAGCAGCTCACCCTCTTTGAATCTTCTTTAGCATGCTAAAAGGAGGAAAAACCAAAAAATTTCAGAAATCCACCATTCAAAGCACAGGAATGACTGTTTGTGCAATGACTTTATTCATTCAATTTAGCCATTGAATACCGTCATTTTTCTCATATACCAGAAATGGTTTTAAGGTATTGACTGAATGCAAACAGATAGCAGCTCATCCTCTTTGAATCTTCCTTAGCATGCTAAAGGTAGCAGGAAAAAAAAATATTTCAGATTTCCACCTTTAAAAGCAGAGAATTGACTTTTTGTGCAATGACATTATTCATTGATTTTAGCCATTAAAAAACATCCTATTACTCATATACCAGAAATGGTTGAATATATTTTGGCTGAACGCAAACAGACAGCAACTCACTCTCTTTGAATCTTCTTTAGCATGCTAAAAGGAGCAGGAAAAAGCTAATTATTTCAGAATTCCACCTTTCCAAGCAGAAAAATGACTGTTTGTGCAATGACATTATTCATTGATATTAGCCATTGAAAACCGTCCTGTTACTCATATACCAGAATTGGTTGAAGGTATTGGCTGAACTCAAACAGATAGCAGCTCACCCTCTTTGAATCTACTTTAGCATGCTAAAAGGAGCAGGAAAAAGCAAAAAATTTAAGAATTCCTCCTTTCCAAGCAGAGAAATGACTGTTTGTGCAATGACATTATTCATTGATTTTAGCTATTGAAAAACGTCCTGTTACTCATATACCAGAATAGGTTGAAGGTATTGGCTGAACTCAAACAGATAGCAGCACACCCTCTTCGAATCTACTTTAGCATGCTAAAAGGAGCAGGAAAAAGCAAAAAATTTCAGAATTCCACCTTTCCAAGCAGAGAAATGACTGTTTGTGTGATGACATTATTCATTCAATTTAGCCATTGAATAACGTCATTTTTCTCATATACCAGAAATCGTTTTAACTTATTGTCTGATTGCAAACTGATAGCTGCTCACCCTCTTTGAATCTTCTTTAGCATGATAAAAGGAGCAGGAAAAAGCAAAATATTCAGAATTCCGCCTTTCCAAGCAATGAAATGACTGTTTGTGCAATGACATTATTCATTGATTTTAGTCATTGAAAACTGTCCTGTCACACATATACACAAAATTTCAGATTTCCACCTTTAAAAGCAGAGAAATGATGGTTTGTGCAATGATAATATTCATTGATTTAGCCATTGAAAAACATCCTGTTACTCATATACAAGAAATGGTTGAAGGTATTGGCTGAACACAAACAGACAGCAACTCACGCTCTTTGAATCTTCTTTAGCATGCTAAAAATAGGAGGAAAAAACAAAATATTTCAGAATTCCACCTTTAAAAGCAGAGAAATGATGGTTTGCGCAATGATATTATTCATTGATTTTAGCCATTGAAAACCATCCTGTTACTCATATACAAGAAATGGTTCAAGGTATTGGCTGAACGCAAACAGATAGCAGCTCACCCTCTTTGAATCGTCTTTAGCATGCTAAAAGGAGCAGGAAAAAGCAAAAAATTTCAGAATTCCTCCTTTCCAAGCAGAGAAATGACTGTTTGTGCATTGACATTATTCATTGATTTTAGCCATTGAAAAACATCCTGTTACTCATATACCAGAAATGGTTCAAGGTATTGGCTGAACGCAAACAGATAGCAGCTCACCCTCTTTGAATCGTCTTTAGCATGCTAAAAAGAGCAGTAAAAAGCAAAAAAATTCAGAATTCCACCTTTCAAAGCAGAGAAATGACTGAGCAATGACGTTATTCATTGATTTTAGCCATTGAAAACCGTCCTTTTACTCATATACCAGAAATGGATGAAGGTATTGGCTGAACGCAAACTGATAGCAGCTCACCCTCTTTGAATCTTCTTTAGCATGCTAAAAGGAGCAGGAAAAACAAAAAAATTTCTGAATTCCAACATTCAAAGCACAGGAATGACTGTTTGTGCAATGACTTTATTCATTAAATTAAGCCATTGAATACCATCATTTTTCTCATATACCAGAAATGGTTTTAAGGTATTGGCTGAATGCAAACAGATAGCAGCTCACCCTCTTTGAATCTTCTTTAGCATGCTAAAAGCAGCAGGAAAAAGCAAAAAAATTCAGAATTCCACCTTTCCAAGCAGAGAAATGACTGTTTGTGCAATGACATTACTCTTTGATTTTAGCCATTGAAAAACATCCTGTTACTCATATACCAGAAATGGTTGAAGGTATTGGCTGAAGGCAAACAGACAGCAACTCAACCTCTTTGAATCTTCTTTAGCATGCTAAAAGGAGCAGGAAAAAGCAAAATAATTTCAGAATTCCACGGTTCCAAGCAGAGAAATGACTGTTTGTGCAATGACATTATTCATTGATTTTAGCCATTGAAAACCGTCGTGTTACTCATATACCAGAAATGGTTGAAGGTATTGGCTGAACACAAAAACATAGCAGGCCACCCTCTTTGAATCTTCTTTAGCATGATAAAAAGAGCAGGAAAAAGCAAAATAAATTTCAGAATTCCACCTTTCAAAGCAAAGAAATGACTGTTAGTGCAATGACATTATTCATTGATTTTAGCCATTAAAAAACATCCTGTTACTCATATACCAGAAATGGTTGAAGGTATTGGCTGAACTCAAACAGATAGCAGCTCACCCTCTTTGAATCTACTTTAGCATGCTAAAAGGAGCAGGAAAAAGCAAAAAATTTAAGAATTCCTCCTTTCCAAGCAGAGAAATGACTGTTTGTGCAATGACATTATTCATTGATTTTAGCTATTGAAAAACGTCCTGTTACTCATATACCAGAATAGGTTGAAGGTATTGGCTGAACTCAAACAGATAGCAGCACACCCTCTTCGAATCTACTTTAGCATGCTAAATGGAGCAGGAAAAAGCAAAAAATTTCAGAATTCCACCTTTCCAAGCAGAGAAATGACTGTTTGTGTGATGACATTATTCATTCAATTTAGCCATTGAATAACGTCATTTTTCTCATATACCAGAAATGGTTTTAACTTATTGTCTGATTGCAAACTGATAGCTGCTCACCCTCTTTGAATCTTCTTTAGCATGATAAAAGTAGCAGGAAAAAGCAAAATATTCAGAATTCCGCCTTTCCAAGCAATGAAATGACTGTTTGTGCAATGACATTATTCATTGATTTTAGTCATTGAAAACTGTCCTGTCACACATATACACAAAATTTCAGATTTCCACCTTTAAAAGCAGAGAAATGATGGTTTGTGCAATGATAATATTCATTGATTTAGCCATTGAAAAATATCCTGTCACTCATATACAAGAAATGGTTGAAGGTATTGGCTGAACACAAACAGACAGCAACTCACGCTCTTTGAATCTTCTTTAGCATGCTAAAAATAGGAGGAAAAAACAAAATATTTCAGAATTCCACCTTTAAAAGCAGAGAAATGATGGTTTGCGCAATGATATTATTCATTGATTTTAGCCATTGAAAACCATCCTGTTACTCATATACAAGAAATGGTTCAAGGTATTGGCTGAACGCAAACAGATAGCAGCTCACCCTCTTTGAATCGTCTTTAGCATGCTAAAAGGAGCAGGAAAAAGCAAAAAATTTCAGAATTCCTCCTTTCCAAGCAGAGAAATGACTGTTTGTGCATTGACATTATTCATTCATTTTAGCCATTGAAAAACATCCTGTTACTCATATACCAGAAATGGTTCAAGGTATTGGCTGAACGCAAACAGATAGCAGCTCACCCTCTTTGAATCGTCTTTAGCATGCTAAAAAGAGCAGGAAAAAGCAAAAAAATTCAGAATTCCACCTTTCAAAGCAGAGAAATGACTGAGCAATGACGTTATTCATTGATTTTAGCCATTGAAAACCGTCCTTTTACTCATATACCAGAAATGGATGAAGGTATTGGCTGAACGCAAACTGATAGCAGCTCACCCTCTTTGAATCTTCTTTAGCATGCTAAAAGGAGCAGGAAAAACAAAAAAAATTCTGAATTCCAACATTCAAAGCACAGGAATGACTGTTTGTGCAATGACTTTATTCATTAAATTAAGCCATTGAATACCGTCATTTTTCTCATATACCAGAAATGGTTTTAAGGTATTGGCTGAATGCAAACAGATAGCAGCTCACCCTCTTTGAATCTTCTTTAGCATGCTAAAAGCAGCAGGAAAAAGCAAAAAAATTCAGAATTCCACCTTTCCAAGCAGAGAAATGACTGTTTGTGCAATGACATTACTCTTTGATTTTAGCCATTGAAAAACATCCTGTTACTCATATACCAGAAATGGTTGAAGGTATTGGCTGAAGGCAAACAGACAGCAACTCAACCTCTTTGAATCTTCTTTAGCATGCTAAAAGGAGCAGGAAAAAGCAAAATAATTTCAGAATTCCACGGTTCCAAGCAGAGAAATGACTGTTTGTGCAATGACATTATTCATTGATTTTAGCCATTGAAAACCGTCGTGTTACTCATATACCAGAAATGGTTGAAGGTATTGGCTGAACACAAAAACATAGCAGGCCACCCTCTTTGAATCTTCTTTAGCATGATAAAAAGAGCAGGAAAAAGCAAAATAAATTTCAGAATTCCACCTTTCAAAGCAAAGAAATGACTGTTAGTGCAATGACATTATTCATTGATTTTAGCCATTAAAAAACATCCTGTTACTCATATACCAGAAATGGTTGAAGGTATTGGCTGAACTCAAACAGATAGCAGCTCACCCTCTTTGAATCTACTTTAGCATGCTAAAAGGAGCAGGAAAAAGCAAAAAATTTAAGAATTCCTCCTTTCCAAGCAGAGAAATGACTGTTTGTGCAATGACATTATTCATTGATTTTAGCTATTGAAAAACGTCCTGTTACTCATATACCAGAATAGGTTGAAGGTATTGGCTGAACTCAAACAGATAGCAGCACACCCTCTTCGAATCTACTTTAGCATGCTAAATGGAGCAGGAAAAAGCAAAAAATTTCAGAATTCCACCTTTCCAAGCAGAGAAATGACTGTTTGTGTGATGACATTATTCATTCAATTTAGCCATTGAATAACGTCATTTTTCTCATATACCAGAAATGGTTTTAACTTATTGTCTGATTGCAAACTGATAGCTGCTCACCCTCTTTGAATCTTATTTAGCATGATAAAAGTAGCAGGAAAAAGCAAAATATTCAGAATTCCGCCTTTCCAAGCAATGAAATGACTGTTTGTGCAATGACATTATTCATTGATTTTAGTCATTGAAAACTGTCCTGTCACACATATACACAAAATTTCAGATTTCCACCTTTAAAAGCAGAGAAATGATGGTTTGTGCAATGATAATATTCATTGATTTAGCCATTGAAAAACATCCTGTTACTCATATACAAGAAATGGTTGAAGGTATTGGCTGAACACAAACAGACAGCAAC
This sequence comes from Phyllobates terribilis, assembly GCF_046119375.1. NCBI lineage: Eukaryota > Metazoa > Chordata > Amphibia > Anura > Dendrobatidae > Phyllobates > Phyllobates terribilis. Next base: position 3,583,746 of record NW_027362771.1, on the reverse strand, counting down.
TCACGCTCTTTGAATCTTCTTTAGCATGCTAAAAATAGGAGGAAAAAACAAAATATTTCAGAATTCCACCTTTAAAAGCAGAGAAATGATGGTTTGCGCAATGATATTATTCATTGATTTTAGCCATTGAAAACCATCCTGTTACTCATATACAAGAAATGGTTCAAGGTATTGGCTGAACGCAAACAGATAGCAGCTCACCCTCTTTGAATCGTCTTTAGCATGCTAAAAGGAGCAGGAAAAAGCAAAAAAATTCAGAATTCCTCCTTTCCAAGCAGAGAAATGACTGAGCAATGATGTTATTCATTGATTTTAGCCATTGAAAACCGTCCTTTTACTCATATACCAGAAATGGATGAAGGTATTGGCTGAACGCAAACTGATAGCAGCTCACCCTCTTTGAATCTTCTTTAGCATGCTAAAAGGAGCAGGAAAAACAAAAAAATTTCTGAATTCCAACATTCAAAGCACAGGAATGACTGTTTGTGCAATGACTTTATTCATTAAATTAAGCCATTGAATACCGTCATTTTTCTCATATACCAGAAATGGTTTTAAGGTATTGGCTGAATGCAAACAGATAGCAGCTCACCCTCTTTGAATCTTCTTTAGCATGCTAAAAGCAGCAGGAAAAAGCAAAAAAATTCAGAATTCCACCTTTCCAAGCAGAGAAATGACTGTTTGTGCAATGACATTACTCATTGATTTTAGCCATTGAAAAACATCCTGTTACTCATATACCAGAAATGGTTGAAGGTATTGGCTGAAGGCAAACAGACAGCAACTCAACCTCTTTGAATCTTCTTTAGCATGCTAAAAGGAGCAGGAAAAAGCAAAATAATTTCAGAATTCCACCGTTCCAAGCAGAGAAATGACTGTTTGTGCAATGACATTATTCATTGATTTTAGCCATTGAAAACTGTCCTGTTACTCATATACCAGAAATTGTTGAAGGTATTGGCTGAACACAAAAACATAGCAGGCCACCCTCTTTGAATCTTCTTTAGCATGATAAAAAGAGCAGGAAAAAGCAAAATAAATTTCAGAATTCCACCTTTCAAAGCAAAGAAATGACTATTAGTGCAATGACATTATTCATTGATTTTAGCCATTAAAAAACATCCTGTTACTCATATACCAGAAATGGTTGAAGGTATTAGCTGAATGAAAACTGATAGCAGCTCACCCTCTTTGAATCTTCTTTAGCATGCTAAAAGTAGCAGGAAAAAAAAATTTCAAAAGTCCACCTTTAAAAGCAGAGAAATTACTGTTTGTGCAATGACATTATTCATTGATTTTAGCCATTGAAAAACGTCCTGTTACTCATATACCAAAAATGGTTGAAGGTATTGGCTGAACGCAAACAGATAGCAGCTCACCCTCTTTGAATATTCTTTAGCATGCTAAAAGGAGCAGGAAAAAGCAAAAAATTTCAGATTCCAACTTTCCAAGCAGAGAAATGACTGTTTGTGCAAGGACATTATTCATTAATTTTAGCCATTGAAAACCGTACTGTTATTAATATACCAAAAATGGTTGAAGGTAATGGTTGAACGCAAACTGATAGCAGCTCAATCTCTTTGAATCTTCTTTAGCTTGCTAAAAGCAGCAGGAAAAAACAAAATATTTCAGATTTCCACCTTTAAAAGCAGAGAAATGAATGTTTGTGCAATGACATTATTCATTGATTTTAGCCATTGAAAAACATCCTGTTACTCATATACCAGAAATGGTTGAATATATTGGCCGAACGCTAACAGACAGCAACTCACCCTCTTTGAATCTTATTTAGCATGCTAAAAGGAGCAGGAAAAAGCAAAATAATTTCAGAATTCCACCTTTCCAAGTAGAGAAATTACTGTTTGTGCAATGGCATTATTCATTGATTAAAGCCATTGAAAAATGTCCTGTTACTCATATACCAGAAATGGTTGAAGGTTTTGGCTGAACGCAGACAGATAGCAGCTCATCCTCTTTGAATCTTCTTTAGCATGCTAAAAGGAGCAGGAAAAAGCAAAAAATTTCAGATTTCCACCTTTCCAAACAGTGAAATGACTGTTTGTGCAATGACATTATTCATTGATTTTAGCCATTGAAAACCGACCTGTTACTCAAATACCAGAAATGGTTGAAGGTATTGGCTGAACGCAAACAGATAGTAGCTTACACTCTTTGAATCTTCTTTAGTATGATAAAAGGAGCAGGAAAAAGCAAAAAATTTCCAAAATCCACCTTTTCAAGCAGAGAAATGACTGTTTGTGCAATGACATTATTCATTGATTTTAACCATTGAAAACCGTCCTGTAACTCATATACCAGAAATGGTTGAAGGTTTTGGCTGAACACAAAAAGATAGCAGGCCACCCTTTTTGAATCTTTTTTATCATGAAAAGAAGAGCAGGAAAAAGCAAAAAATTTCAGAATTCCACCTTTCAAAGCAAAGAAATGACTGTTTGTGCAATGACATTATTCATTGATTTTTACCATTGAAAAAGGTCCTGTTACTCATATACCAGAATTGGTTGAAGGTATTGGCTGAACTCAAACAGATAGCAGCTCACCCTCTTTGAATCTTCTTTAGCATGCTAAAAGGAGCAGGAAAAAGCAAAAAATTTCAGAATTCCACCTTTCCAAGCAGAGAAATGACTGTTTGTGCATTGACATTATTCATTGACTTTGGCCATTGAAAACCATCCTGTTACTCATATACCAGAAATGGTTGAAGGTATTGGCTGAACGCAAACTGATAGCAGCTCAGCCTCTTTGCATCTTCTTTAGCATGCTAAAAGGAGGAGGAAAAACCAAAAAATTTCAGAATTCCACAATTCAAAGCAGAGGAATGACTGTTTGTGCAATGACATTATTCATTGATTTTAGCCTTTGAAAAACGTCCTGTTACTCATATACCAGAAATGGTTGAAGGTATTGGCTGAACACAAAAAGAAAGGAGGCCACCCTCTTGGAATCTTCTTTAGCATGATAAAAAGAGCAGCAAAAAGCAAAAAATTTCAGAATTCCACCTTTCAAAGCAAATAAATGACTGTTTGTGTATTGACATTATTCATTCAATTTAGCTATTGAATTCTGTCATTTTTCTCATATACCAGAAATGATTAAAAGGTATTGGCTGAATGCAACCAGATAGCAGCTCACCCTCTTTAAATCTTCTTTAGCATGCTTAAAGGAGCAGGAAAAAGCAAAAAATTTCAGAATTCCACCTTTCCAAACAGAGAAATGACATTATTCATTGATTTTAGCCATTGAATACCGTGATTTTTTTTCATATACCAGAAATGGTTTTAAGGTATTGGCTGAAAGCAAATAGATAGCAGCTCACCCTCTTTGAATCTTCTTTAGCATGCTAAAAGGAGCAGGAAAAAGCAAAAAATTTCAGATTTCCACCTTTAAAAGCAGCGAAATGACTGTTTGTGCAATGACATTATTCGTTGAATTTAGCCATTGAAAAACATCCTGTTCCTCATATACCAGAAATGATTGACGGTATTGGCTGAACGCAAACAGACAGCAACACACCCTCTTTGAATCTTCTTTAGCATGCTAAAAGGAGCAGGAAAAAGCAAAATAATTTCAGAATTCCACCTTTCCAAGCGGAGAAATGACTGTTTGTGCAATGACATTATTCATTGATTTTAACCATTGAAAAACATCCTGTTACTCATATACAAGAAATGGTTGAAGGTATTGGCTGAATGCAAACAGATAGCAGCTCAACCTCTTTGAATCTTCTTTAGCATGCTAAAAGGAGCAGGAAAAAGCAAAAAATTTCAGAACTCCACCTTTTCAAGCAGAGAAATGACTGTTTGTGCAATGACATTATTCATTGATATTAGCCATTGAAAACCGTCCTTTTACTCATATACCAGAAATGGTTGAAGGTATTGGCTGAACACAAAAAGATAGCAGGCCACCCTCTTTGAATGCTCTTTAGCATGATAAAAAGAGCAGAAAAATGCAAAAAATTTCAGAATTCCACCTTTCAAAGCAAAGATATGACTGTTTGTGCAATGACATTATTCATTGATTTTAGCTATTGAAAAACGTCCTGTTACTCATATATCAGAAAAGGTTGAAGATATTGGCTGAACTCAAACAGATAGCAGCTCACCCTCTTTGAATCTACTTTAGCATGCTAAAAGGAGCAGGAAAAGCAAAAAATTTCAGAATTCCTCCTTTCCACGCAGAGAAATGACTGTTTGTGCATTGACATTATTCATCGATTTTATCCATTGAAAAACATCCTGTTCCTCATATACCAGAAATGGTTGAAGGTATTGGCTGAACACAAACAGACCGCAACTCACCCTCTTTGAATCTTCTTTAGCATGCTAAAAGGAGCAGGAAAAAGTAAAAAATTTCAGAATTCCTCCTTTGCAAGCAGAGAAATATCTGTTTGTGCATTGACATTATTCAAAGATTTTAGCCATTGAAAACCATCCTGCTACTCATATACCAGAAATTGTTGAAGGTATTGGCTGACCGCAAACTGATAGCAGCTCATCCTCTTTAAATCTTCTTTAGCATGCTAAAAGGAGAAGGAAAAATCACATAATTTCAGAATTCCACCTTTCAAAGCAAAGAAATGACTGTTTGTGCAATGACATTATTCATTGATTTTAGCCATTGAAAAACGTCCTGTTACTCATGTACCAGAATTGGTTGAAGGTATTGGCTGAACTCAAACAGACAGCAGATCACCCTCTTTGAATCTTCTTTAGCATGCTAAAAGGAGCAGGAAAAAGAAAAAAATTTCAGAATTCCACGTTTCCAAGCACAGAAATGACTGTTTGTGCATTGACATTATTCATTGACTTTAGCCATTGAAAAACGTCCTGTTACTCATATACCAGAAATGGTTGAAGGTATTGGCTGAACACAAACAGATAGCAGCTCACCCTCTTTGAATCTTTTTTAGCATGCTAAAAGGAGCAGGAAAAAGCAAAAAATTTCAGAAATCCACCTTTACAAGCAGAGAAATTACTGTTTGTGTAATGACATTATTCATTCAATTTAGCCATTGAATACCATCATTTTTCTCATATACCAGAAATAGTTTTAACTTATTGGCTGAATGCAAACAGATAGCAGCTCACCCTCTTTGAATCTACTTTAGCATGCTAAAAGGAGCAGGAAAAAGCAAAAAAATTCAGAATTCCTACTTTTCAAGCAGAGAAATGACTGTTTGTGCATTGCAATTATTCATTGATTTTAGCCATTGAAAAACATCCTGTTACTCATATACCAGAAATGGTTGAAGGTATTGGCTGAACACAAACAGACAGCAACTCACCCTCTTTGAACCTTCTTTAGCATGCCAAAAGGAGAAGGAAAAAGCAAACAATTTCAGAATTCCTCCTTTCCAAGCAGAAAAATGACTGTTTGTGCATTGACAATATTCATTGATTTTAGCCATTGAAAACCGTCCTGCTACTCATATACCAGAATTGGTTGATGGTATTGGCTGAACTCAAACGGACAGCAGCTCACCCTCATTGAATCTTCTTTAGCATGCTAAAAGGAGCAGGAAAAAGCAAAAAAATTCAGAATTCCACCTTTCCAAGCAGAGAAATCACTGTTTGCATTGACGTTATTCATTAATGTTAGCCATTGAAATCATTTTTGTTACTCATATACCAGAAATGGTTGAAGGTATTGGCTGAAAACAAACAGATAGCAGCTCACTCTCTTTAAATCTTTTTTAGCATGATAAAAGGAGCAGGAAATAGCAAAAAATTTCAGAAATCCACCTTTCCAAGCAGAGAAATGACTGTTTGTGTAATGACATTATTCATTCAATTTAGCCATTGAATACCGTCATTTTTCTCATATACCAGAAATGGTTTTAACTTATTGGCTGAATGCAAACAGATAGCTGCTCACCCTTTTGAGTCTTCTTTAGCATGCTAAAAGGAGCAGGAAAAAGCAAAAAAATTCAGAATTCCGCCTTTCCAAGCAGAGAAATCACTTTTTGTGCAATGACATTATTCATTGATTTTAATCATTGAAAACCGTCCTGTCACTCATATACCAGAAATGGTTGAAGGTATTGGCTGAATGCAAACAGATAGCAGCTCACCCTCTTTGAATCTTATTTAGCATGCTAAAAGGAGCAGGAAAAATCAAAATATTTCAGATTTCCACCTTTAAAAGCAGAGAAATGACGGTTTGTGCAATGATATTATTCATTGATTTTAGACATTGAAAAACATCCTGTTACTCATATACCAGAAATGGTACAAGGTATTGGCTGAACGCAAACAGATAGCAGCTCACCCTCTTTGAATCTTCTTTAGCATGCTAAAAGGAGCAGGAAAAAGCAAAAAATTTCAGAATTCCTCCTTTCCAAGCAGAGAAATTACTGTTTGTGCATTGACATCATTCATTGATTTTAGCCATTGAAAAACATCCTGTTACTCATATACCAGAAATGGTTGAAGGTATTAGCTGAAAGCAAAATGATAGCAGCTCACCCTCTTTGAATCTTCTTTAGCATGCTAAAAGGAGGAGGAAAAACCAAAAAATTTCAGAATTCCACCATTCAAAGCAGAGTAATGAATGTTTGTGCAATTACATTATTCATTGATTTTTGCCATTGAAAAACGTTCTGTTACTCATATAACAGAAATGTTTGAAGGTATTGGCTGAACACAAAATGATAGGATGCCACCCTCTTTGAATCTTCTTTAGCATGATAAAAAGAGCAGGAAAAACCCAAAAAATTCAGAATTCCAACTTTTTAAGCAGAGAAATGACTGTTTGTGCAATGAAATTATTCATTGATTTTAGCCATTGAGAACTGTCCTGTTACTCATATACCAGAATTGGTTGAAGGTATTGGCTGAAATCAATTAGGTAGCAGCTCAACCTCTTTGAATCTTCTTTAGCATGCTAAAAGGAGCAGAAAAAGCAAAAAAATTCAGAATTCCACCTTTCCAAGCAGAGAAATGAATGTTTGTGCATTGACATTATTCATTGATTTTAGCCATCGAAAACCGTCCTGTTACTCATATACCAGAAATGGTTGAAGGTATTGGCTGAACGCAAACTTATAGCAGCTCACCCTCTTTGAATCTCCTTTAGCATGCTAAAAGGAGCAGGAAAAACCCAAAAAATTCAGAATTCCACCATTCAAAGCACAGGAATGAGTGTTTGTGCAATGACTTTATTCATTCAATTTAGACATTGAATACAGTCATTTTTCTCATTAACCAGAAATGGTTTTAAGGTATTGGCTGAATGCAAACATATAGCAGCTCACCCACTTTGAATCATCTTTAGCATGCTAAAAGGAGCAGGAAAAAGCAAAAAAATTCAGATTTCCACCTTTCCAAGCAGAGAAATTATTATTTGTGCAATGACATTATCCATTGATTTTAGCAATAGAAAAACGTGCTGTTACTCATATACCAGAAATGTTTTAAGGTATTGGCTGAACGCAAACAGATAGCAGCTCACCCTCTTTAAATCTTCTTTAGCATGCTAAAAGGAGCAGAAAAAGCAAAAAAATTCAGAATTCCACCTTTCCAAGCAGAGAAATGACTGTTTGTGCAATGACATTATTCATTGATTTTAGCCATTGAAAACCATCCTGTTACTCATATACCAGAAATGGTTGAAGGTATTGGCTGAATGTAAATAGATAGCAGCTCACCCTCTCTGAATATTCTTTAGCATGCTAGAAGTAGCAGGAAAAAACAAAATATTTCAGATTTCCACTTTTAAAAGCAGAGAAATGACTGTTTGTGCAATGACATTATTCATTGATTTTACCCATTGAAAACCATCCAGTTACTCATATACCAGAAATGGTTGAAGGTATTGGCTGAACGCAAACAGACAGAAACTCACCCTCTTTGAATCTTCTTTAGCATGCTAAAAGGAGCAGGAAAAAGCAAAATAATTTCAGAATTCCACCTTTCCAAGCAGAGAAATGACTGTTTGTGCAATGACATTATTCATTGATTTTAGCCATGGAAAAATGTCCTGTTACTCATATACCAGAAATGGTTGAAGGTATTGGCTGAACGCAAATAGATAGCAGCTCACCCTCTTTGAATCTTCTTTAGCATGCTAAAAGGAGCAGGAAAGAGCAAAAAATTTCAGAATTATACCTTTCCAAGCAGAGAAATGACTGTTTGTGCAATGACATTATTCATTGATTTTAGCCATTGAAAAACGTCCTGTTACTCATATACCAGAAATGGTTGAAGGTGTTGGCTGAACGCAAACAGATAGCTGCTCACCCTCTTTGAATCTTCTTTAGCATGCTAAAAGGAACAGGAAAAAGCAAAAAATTTCAGAATTCCACCTTTCCAAGCAGAGAAATGCTTGTTTGTGCAATGACATTATTCATTGAATTTAGCTATTGAAAACCGTCCTGTTACTCATATACCAGAAATGGTTAAAGGTATTGGCTGAACGCAAAAAGATAGCAGGCCACCATCTTTGAATCTTTTTTTAGCATGATAAAAAAGAGCAGAAAAAGCAAAAAATTTCAGAATTCCACCTTTCAAAGCAAAGAAATGACTGTTTGTGCAATGACATTATTCATTGATTTTAGCCATTCAAAACCGTGCTGTTACTCATATGCCAGAATTGGTTGAAGGTATTGGCTGAAATCAAATAGGTAGCAGCTCAACCTCTTGGAATCTTCTTTAGCATGCTAAAAGGAGCAGGAAAAAGCAAAAAATTTCAGAATTCCACCTTTCCAAGCAGAGAAATGACTGTTTGTGCATTGACATTATTCATTGATTTTAGCCATTGAAAACCGTCCTGTTACTCATATACCAGAAATGGTTGAAGGTATTGGCTGAACGCATACTGATAGCAGCTCACCCTCTTTGAATCTTCTTTAGCATGCTAAAAGGAGCAGGAAAAAGCAAAAAATTTCAGATTTCCACCTTTTCAAGCAGAGAAATGACTGTTTGTGCAATGACATTATTCATTGATTTTAGCCATTGAAAAATGTCCTTTTACTCACATACCAGAAATGGTTGAAGGTATTGGCTGATCGCAAACAGATAGCAGCTCACCCTCTTAGAATCTTCTTTAGCATGCTAAAAGGAGCAGGAAAAAGCAAAAAATTTCAGATTTCCACCTTTCCAAGCAGAGAAATGACTGTTTGTGCAATGACATTATTCATTGATTTTAGCCATTGAAAACCGTCCTGTTACTCATGTACCAGAATTGGTTGAAGGTATTGGCTGAACTCAAACAGACAGCAGATCACCCTCTTTGAATCTTCTTTAGCATGCTAAAAGGAGCAGGAAAAAGAAAAAAATTTCAGAATTCCACGTTTCCAAGCACAGAAATGACTGTTTGTGCATTGACATTATTCATTGATTTTAGCCATTGAAAAACGTCCTGTTACTCATATACCAGAAATGTTTGAAGGTATTGGCTGAACACAAACAGATAGCAGCTCACCCTCTTTGAATCTTTTTTAGCATGCTAAAAGGAGCAGGAAAAAGCAAAAAAATTCAGAAATCCACCTTTACAAGCAGAGAAATAACTGTTTGTGTAGTGACATTATTCATTCAATTTAGCCATTGAATACCGTCATTTTTCTCATATACCAGAAATGGTTTTAACTTATTGGCTGAATGCAAACAGATAGCAGCTCACCCTCTTTGAATCTACTTTAGCATGCTAAAAGGAGCAGGAAAAAGCAAAAAAATTCAGAATTCCTACTTTTCAAGCAGAGAAATGACTGTTTGTGCATTGCAATTATTCATTGATTTTAGCCATTGAAAAACATCCTGTTAATCATATACCAGAAATGGTTGAAGGTATTGGCTGAACACAAACAGACAGCAACTCACCCTCTTTGAACCTTCTTTAGCATGCCAAAAGGAGAAGGAAAGAGCAAAAAATTTCAGAATTCCTCCTTTCCAAGCAGAAAAATGACTGTTTGTGCATTGACAATATTCATTGATTTTAGCTATTGAAAACCGTCCTGCTACTCATATACCAGAAATGGTTGAAGGTATTGGCTGACTGCAAACTGATAGCAGCTCACCCTCTTTGAATCTTTTTTAGCATGCTAAAAGGAGGAGGGAAAACCACAAAATTTCAGAATTCCACCTTTCAAAGCAAAGAAATGACTGTTTGTGCAATGACATTATTCATTAACGTTAGCCATTGAAATCATTTCTGTTACTCATATACCAGAAATGGTTGAAGGTATTGGCAGAACACAAACAGATAGCAGCTCACTCTCTTTAAATCTTTTTTAGCATGATAAAAGGAGCAGGAAATAGCAAAAAATTTCAGAAATCCACCTTTCCAAGCAGAGAAATGACTGTTTGTGTAATGACATTATTCATTCAATTTAGCCATTGAATACCGTCATTTTTCTCATATACCAGAAATGGTTTTAACTTATTGGCTGAATGCAAACAGATAGCTGCTCACCCTTTTTGAGTCTTCTTTAGCATGCTAAAAGGAGCAGGAAAAAGCAAAAAAATTCAGAATTCCGCCTTTCCAAGCAGAGAAATCACTTTTTGTGCAATGACATTATTCATTGATTTTAATCATTGAAAACCGTCCTGTCACTCATATACCAGAAATGGTTGAAGGTATTGGCTGAATGCAAACAGATAGCAGCTCACCCTCTTTGAATCTTCTTTAGCATGCTAAAAGGAGCAGGAAAAAGCAAAAAATTTCAGAATTCCTCCTTTCCAAGCAGAGAAATTACTGTTTGTGCATTGACATCATTCATTGATTTTAGCCATTGAAAAACATCCTGTTACTCATATACCAGAAATGGTTGAAGGTATTAGCTGAACGCAAAATGATAGCAGCTCACCCTCTTTGAATCTTCTTTAGCATGCTAAAAGGAGGAGGAAAAACCAAAAAATTTCAGAATTCCACCATTCAAAGCAGAGTAATGAATGTTTGTGCAATTACATTATTCATTGATTTTTGCCATTGAAAAACGTTCTGTTACTCATATAACAGAAATGTTTGAAGGTATTGGCTGAACACAAAAAGATAGGATGCCACCCTCTTTGAATCTTCTTTAGCATGATAAAAAGAGCAGGAAAAACCCAAAAAATTCAGAATTCCAACTTTTTAAGCAGAGAAATGACTGTTTGTGCAATGAAATTATTCATTGATTTTAGCCATTGAGAACTGTCCTGTTACTCATATACCAGAATTGGTTGAAGGTATTGGCTGAAATCAATTAGGTAGCAGCTCAACCTCTTTGGATCTTCTTTAGCATGCTAAAATGAGCAGTAAAAAGCAAGAAATTTCAGAATTCCACCTTTCCAAGCAGAGAAATGAATGTTTGTGCATTGACATTATTCATTGATTTTAGCCATTGAAAACCGTCCTGTTACTCATATACCAGAAATGGTTGAAGATATTGGCTGAACGCAAACTGATAGCAGCTCACTCTCTTTGAATCTTCTTTAGCATGCTAAAAGGAGCAGGAAAAACCCAAAAAATTCAGAATTCCACCATTCAAAGCACAGGAATGAGTGTTTGTGCAATGACTTTATTCATTCAATTTAGACATTGAATACCGTCATTTTTCTCATTAACCAGAAATGGTTTTAAGGTATTGGCTGAATGCAAACATATAGCAGCTCACCCGCTTTGAATCATCTTTAGCATGCTAAAAGGAGCAGGAAAAAGCAAAAAAATTCAGATTTCCACCTTTCCAAGCAGAGAAATTATTATTTGTGCAATGACATTATTCATTGATTTTAGCAATAGAAAAACGTGCTGTTACTCATATAACAGAAATATTTTATGGTATTGGCTGAACGCAAACAGATAGCAGCTCACCCTCTTAAAATCTTCTTCAGCATGCTAAAAGGAGCAGAAAAAGCAAAAAAAATTCAGAATTCCACCTTTCCAAGCAGAGAAATGACTGTTTGTGCAATGACATTATTCATTGATTTTAGCCATTGAAAACCATCCTGTTACTCATATACCAGAAATGGTTGAAGGTATTGGCTGAATGCAAATAGATAGCAGCTCACCCTCTCTGAATCTTCTTTAGCATGCTAGAAGTAGCAGGAAAAAACAAAATATTTCAGATTTCCACTTTTACAAGCTGAGAAATGAATGTTTGTGCAATGACATTATTCATTGATTTTAGCCATTGAAAACCATCCAGTTACTCATATACCAGAAATGGTTGAAGGTATTGGCTGAACGCAAACAGACAGAAACTCACCCTCTTTGAATCTTCTTTAGCATGCTAAAAGGAGCAGGAAAATGCAAAATAATTTCAGAATTCCACCTTTCCAAGCAGAGAAATGACTGTTTGTGCAATGACATTATTCATTGATTTTAGCCATTGAAAAACGTCCTGTTACTCATATACCAGAAATGGTTGAAGGTGTTGGCTGAACGCAAACAGATAGCTGCTCACCCTCTTTGAATCTTCTTTAGCATGCTAAAAGGAACAGGAAAAAGCAAAAAATTTCAGAATTCCACCTTTCCAAGCAGAGAAATGATTGTTTGTGCAATGACATTATTCATTGATTTTACGATTGAAAACCGTCCTGTTACTCATATACCAGAAATGGTTAAAGGTATTGGCTGAACGCAAAAAGATAGCAGGCCACCATCTTTGAATCTTTTTTTAGCATGATAAAAAAGGGCAGAAAAAGCAAAAAATTTCAGAATTCCACCTTTCAAAGCAAAGAAATGACTGTTTGTGCAATGACATTATTCATTGATTTTAGCCATTGAAAACCGTCCTGTTACTCATATGCCAGAATTGGTTGAAGGTATTGGCTGAAATCAAATAGGTAGCAGCTCAACCTCTTGGAATCTTCTTTAGCATGCTAAAAGGAGCAGGAAAAAGCAAAAAATTTCAGAATTCCACCTTTCCAAGCAGAGAAATGACTGTTTGTGCAATGACATTATTCATTGATTTTAGCCACTGAAAACCGTCCTGTTACTCATATACCAGAAATGGTTGAAGGTATTGGCTGAACGCAAACAGATAGCAGCTCACCCTCTTGGAATCTTCTTTAGCAATGCTAAATGGAGGAGGAAAAACCAAAAAAATACAGAATTCTACCATTCAAAGCAGAGGAATGACTGTTTGTGCGACGACATTATTCATTGATTTTAGCCATTGAAAAACGTCCTGTTACTTATACACCAGAAATGGTTGAAGGTATAGGGTGAGCACAAAAAGATAGGAGGCCACCCTCTTTGAATCTTCTTTAGTATGATAAGAAGAGCAGGAAAAAGTAAAAAAATTCAGAATTCCACCTTTCAAAGCAAAGAAATGACTGTTTGTGTATTGACATTATTCAATGATTTTAGCCTTTGAAAACCGCCTTGTTACTCATATACCAGAAATGGTTGAAGGTATTGGCTGAACGCAAACTGTTAGCAGCTCACCCTCTTTGTATCTTCTTTAGCACGCTAAAAGGAGGAGGAAAAACCAAAAAATTTCAGAATTCCACCTTTCCAAGCAGAGAAATGAATGTTTGTGTAATGACATTATTCATTCAAATTAGCTATTGAATACTGTCATTTTTCTCATATACCAGAAATGGTTTTAAGTTATTGGCTGAATGCAACCAGATAGTACGTCACCCTATTTGAATCTTCTTTAGCATGCTAAAAGGAGCAGGAAAGAGCAAAAATTTTCAGAACTCCTCCAATCCAAGCAGAGAAATGACTGTTTGTGCAAGACTTTATTCATTGATTTTAGCCATTGAATACCGTGATTTTTTTCATATACCAGAAATGGTTTTAAGTTATTGGCTGAATGCAAACAGATAGCAGCTCACCGTTTTGAATCTTCTTTAGCATGCTAAAAGGAGCAGGAAAAAACAAAAAATTTCAGATTTCCACCTTTAAAAGCAGAGAAATGACTGTTTGTGCAATGACATTATACATTGATTTTAGCCATTGAAAAACGTCCTGTTACTCATATACCAGAATTCGTTGAAGTTATTGCCTCAACTCAAACAGACAGCAGCTCAGCCTCTTTGAATCTTCTTTAGCATGCTAAAAGGAGCAGGATAAAGCAAAAAAATTCAGAATTCCACCTTTCCAAGCAGAGAAATGACTGTTTGTGCAATGACATTATACATTGATTTTAGCCATTGAATATTGTCATGTTACTCCTATACCAGAACTGGTTGAAGGTATTGGCTGAACGCAAACTGATAGCAGCTCACCGTCTTTGAATCTTCTTTAGCATGATAAAAAGAGCAGGAAAATGTAAAAAATTTCAGAATTCCACCTTTCAAAGCAAAGAAATGACTGTGCCATGACATTACTCATTGATTTAAGCTATTGAAAAAAGTCCTGTTACTCATATACCAGAATAGGTTGAAGGTATTGGCTGAACTCAAACAGATAGCAGCTCACCCTCTTTGAATCTTCTTTAGCATGCTAAATGGAGCAGGAAAAAGCAAAAAATTTCAGAATTCCTCCTTTCCAAGCAGAGAAATGACTGCTTGTGCATTGACATTATTCATTGATTTTAGCCATTGAAAAACATCCTGTTCCTCATATACCAGAAATGGTTGAAGGTATTGGCTGAACACAAACAGACAGCAACTCACCCTCTTTGAATCTTCTTTAGCATGCTAAAAGGAGGAGGAAAAGCCACAAAACTTCAGAATTCCACGTTTCAAAGCAAACAAATGACTGTTTGTGCAATGACATTATTCATTGATTTTAGCCATTGAAAAACGTCCTGTTACTCATATACAAGAATTCGTTGAAGGTATTGGCTGAACTTAAACAGGCAGCAGCTCACTATCTTTGAATCTTCTTTAGCATGCTAAAAGTAGCAGGAAAGAGCAAAACATTTCAGAATTCCACCTTTCCAAGCAGAGAAATGACTGTTTGTGCAATGACATTATACATTGATGTTAGCCATTGAAAACCGTCATGTTACTCATATACCAGAAATGGTTGAAGGTATTGGCTTAATGCAAACAGATAGCAGCTCCCCCTCTTTGAATCTTTTTTAGCATGCTAAAAGGAGCAGGAAAAATTTAAAGATTTCAGAATTCCAGCTTTCCAAGCAGAGAATTGACTGTTTGTGCAATGACATCATTCATTGATTTTAGACATTGAAAACCCTCCTGTTACTCATATAGCAGAAATAGTTGAAGGTATTCGCTGAATGCAAACAGATAGCAGCTCACCCTCTTTGGATCTTCTTAGCATGCTAAAAGGAGCAGGGAAAAGCAAAACATTTCAGAATTCCACCTTTCCAAGCAGAGAATTGACTGTTTTGCTGTGATATTATTCATTCATTTTAGCCATTAAAAACCATCCTGTTACTCTTATGCCAGAAATGGTTGAAGTTATTGGCTGAACGCAAACAGATAGAAGCTCACCCTCTTTGAATCTTCTTTAGCATGGTAAAAGGAGCAGGAAAAAGCAAAAAATTTCAGAATTCCACCTTTCCAAGCAAATAAAAGACTGTTTGTGCAATGACATTATTCAATGATTTTAGACATTGAAAACCGCCCTGCTACTCATATACCAGAAATGGTTGAAGGTATTGGCTTAACGTTAACAGAAAGCAGATCACCCTCTTCGAGTCTTCTTTAGCATGCTAATAGGAGCAGGAAAAAGTAAAAACATTTCAGATTTCCACCTTTTCAAGCAGAGAATGACTATTTGTGCAATGACATTATTCATTGATTTTAGCCATTGAAAAACGTCCTGTTAATCATATACCAGAAATGGTTGACGGTATTGGCTTAACGTAAACAGATAGCAGTTCACCCTCTTTGAATCTTCTTTAGCATGCTAAAAGGAGGAGGAAAAAACAAAAAATTTCAGAATTCCACCTTTCAAAGCAGAGGAATGACTGTTTGTGCAATGACATTATTCATTGATTTTAGCCATTGAAAAACGTCCTGTTACTCATATACCAGAAATGGTTGAAGGTATTGGCTGAACACAAACAGATAGCAGCTCACCGTCTTTGAATCTTTTTTAGCATGCTAAATGGAGCAGGAAAAAGGTAAAGATTTCAGAATTCCAGCTTTCCAAGCAGAGAATTGACTGTTTGTGCAATGACATCATTCATTGATTTTAGCCATCGAAAACCGTCCTGTCACACATATACCAGAAATGGTTGAAGGTATTGGCTGAACGCAAACATATATCAGCTCACCCTCTTTGAATCTTCTTTAGCATGCTAAAAGTAGCAGGAAAAAACTAAATATTTCAGATTTCCACCTTTAAAAGCAGAGAAATGACAGTTTGTGCAATGATATTATTCATTGATTTTAGCCATTGAAAAACATCCTGTTACTCATAAACCAGAAATGGTTCAAGGTGTTGGCTGAACGCAAATAGAAAGCAACTCACCCTCCTTGAATCTTCTTTAGCATTCTAAAAGGAGCAGTAAAAAGCAAAATAATTTCAGAAATCCACCTTTCCAAGCAGAGAAATGACTGATTGTGCAATGACATTATTCATTGATTTTAGCCATTGAAAAACGTCCTGTTACTCATATACCAGAAATGGTTGAAGATATTGGCTGAACGCAAGCAGATAGCAGCTCACCCTCTTTGAAACTTCTTTAGCATGACAAAAGGAGAAGGAAAAAGCAAAAAAAAATCAGAATTCCACCTTTCCAAGCAGAGAAATGACTGTTTGTGCAATGACATTATTCATTGATTTTAGCCATTGAAAACCGTCCTGTTACTCATATACCAGAAATGGTTGAAGGTATTGGCTGAACGCAAGCAGATAGCAGACCACCCTCTTAGAATCTTCTTTAGCATGATAAAAAGAGCAGGAAAAAGCAAAAAATTTCAGATGTCCACCTTTCAAAGCAAAGAAATGACTGTTTGTGCAATGACATTATTCATTGATTTTAGCCATTAACAAACATCCTGTTACTCATATAACAGAATTGGTTGAAGGTATTGGCTGAACTCAAACAGATAGCAGCTCACCCTCTTTGAATCTTATTTAGCATGCTAAAAGGAGCAGAAAAAAGCAAAAAATTTCAGAAATCCACCTTTCCAAGCAGAGAAATGACTGTTTGTGCAATGACATTATTTATTGATTTTAGCCATTGAAAACCATCCTGTTACTCATATACCAGAAATGGTTGAAGGTATTGGCTGAACGCAAACTGATAGCAGCTCACCCTCTTTGAATCTTCTTTAGCATGCTAAAAGGAGCAGGAAAAAGCAAAACATTTCAGAAATCCACCTTTCCAAGCAGAGAAATGACTGTTTGTGCAAGGACATTATTCATTGATTTTATCCATTGAAAACCATCCTGTTACTCATAAACCAGAAACAGTTGAAGGTATTTGCTGAATGCAAACAGATAGCAGCTTACACTTTTGAGTCTTCTTTAGCATGCTAAAAGGAGCAGGAAAAAGCAAAAAATTTCAGAAATCCACCTTTCCAAGCAGAGAAATGACTGTTTGTGCAATGACATTATTCATTGATTTTAGCCATTGAAAACCATCCTGCTACTCATATACCAGAAACGGTTGAAGGTATTGGCTGATCGCAAACAGATAGCAGTCCACCCTCTTTGAATCTTCTTTAGTATGAAAAAAAGAGCAGGAAAGAGCAAAAAATTTCAGAATTCCACCTTTCAAAGCAAAGAAATGACTGTTTGTGCAATGACATTATTCATTGATTTTAGCCAATGAAAAAGGTCCTGTTACTCATATAACAGAATTGTTTGAAAGTATTGGCTGAACTCAAACAGATAGCAGCTCACCCTCTTTGAATCTTCTTTAGCATGCTAAAAGGAGCAGGAAAAAGCAAAAAATTTTAGAAATCCACCTTTCCAAGCAGAGAAATAACTGTTTGTGCATTGACATTATTCATTGATTTTGGCCATTGAAAACCGTCCTGTTACTCATATACCAGAAATGGTTGAAGGTATTGGCTGAACGGAAACTGATAGCAGCTCACCCTCTTTGCATCTTCTTTAGCATTCTAAAAGCAGGAGGAAAAAACAAAAAATTTCAGAATTCCACCATTCAAAGCAGAGGAATGACTGTTTGTGCAATGACATTATTCATTGATTTTAGCCATTGAAAAACGTCCTGTTACTCATATACCAGAAATGGTTGAAGGTAAAGGGTGAGCACAAAACGATAGGAGGCCACTCTCTTTGCATCTTCTTTAGCATGATAAAAAGAGCATGAAAAAGCAAAAAATTTCAGAATTCCACCGTTCAAAGCAAAGAAATGACGGTTTGTGCAATGACATTATTCATTGATTTTAGCCATTGAAAACCGTCTTGTCACTCATATACCAGAAATGGCTGAAGGTATTGGCTGAACGCAACAGATAGCAGCTCACCCTCTTTGAATCTTCTTTATCATGCTAAAAGTAGCAGGAAAACACAAAATATTTCAGATTTCCTCCTTTAAATGCTGAGAAATGACAGTTTGCGCAATGATATTATTCATTGATTTTAGCCATTGAAAAACATCCTGTTACTCATAAACCAGAAATGGTTCAAGTTGTTGGCTGAACGTAAATAGACAGCAACTCACCCTCTTTGAATCTTCTTCAGCATGCTGAAAGGAGCAGTAAAAAGCAAAATAATTTCAGAATTCCACCTTTCCAAGCAGAGAAATGACTGTTTGTGAAATGACGTTATTCATTGATTTTAGCCATTGAAAAATGTTCTGTTACTCATATACCAGAAATGGTTGAAGATATTGGCTGAACGCAAACAGATAGCAGCTCACACTCTTTGAATCTTCTTTAGCATGCCAAAAGGAGAAGGAAAAAGCAAAAAAAATCAGAATTCCACATATCCAAGCAATGAAATGACTGTTTGTGCAATTACATTATTCATTGATTTTAGCCATTGAAAACCGTCCTGTTACTCATATACCAGAAATGGTTGAAGGTATTGGCTGAACACAAATAGATAGCAGCTCACCCACTTTGAATTTTCTTTATCATGCTAAAAGGAGCAGGAAAAAGCAAAAAATTTCTGAATTCCACCTTTCCAGGCAGAGAAATGACTGTTTGTGCAATGACGTTATTTATTGATTTTAGCCATTGAAAACCGTCCTGTTAGTCATATACCAGAAATGGTTGAAGGTATTGGCTGAACACAAAAAGATAGCAGACCACCCTCTTAAAATCTTCTTTAGCATGATAAAAAGAGCAGGAATAAACAAAGAATTTCAGATTTTCACCTTTCAAAGCAAAGAAATGACTGTTTGTGCAATGACATTATTCATTGATTTTAGCCATTAAAAAACATCCTGTTACTCACATACCAGAATTGGTTGAAGGTATTGGTTGAAATCAAACAGATAGCAGCTCACCCTCTTTGAATCTTCTCTAGCATGCTAAAAGGAGCAGAAAAAAGCAAAAAAATTCAGAATTCCACCTTTCCAAGCAAACAAATGACTGTTTGTGCAATGACATTATTCATTGATTTTAGCCATTAAAAAACATGCTGTTACTCACATACCAGACTTGGTTGAACGTATTGGCTGAAATCAAACAGATAACAGCTCAGCCTCTTTGAATCTTCTTTAGCATGCTAAAAGGAGCAGAAAAAAGCAAAAAATTTCAGAATTCCCCCTTTCAAGCAGAGAAATGACTGTTTGTGCATTGACATTATTCATTGATTTTAGCCATTGAAAACCATCCTGTAACTCATATTCTAGAAATGGTTGAAGGTTTTGGATGAACACAAAAAGATAGCAGCTCACTCTCTTTGAATCTTCTTTAGCATGAAAAAAAGAGCAGGAAAAAGCAAAAAATTTCAGAATTCCACCTTTCAAAGCAAAGAAATGACTGTTTGTGCAATGACATTATTCATTGATTTTAGCCATTGAAAAAGGTCCTGTTACTCATATAACATAATTGTTTGAAAATATTGGCTGAACTCAAACAGATAGCAGCTCACCCTCTTTGAATCTTCTTTAGCATGCTAAAAGGAGCAGGAAAAAGCAAAAAATTTTAGAAATCCACCTTTCCAAGCAGAGAAATGACTGTTTGTGCATTGACATTATTCATTGATTTTGGCCTTTGAAAACCGTCCTGTTACTCATATACCAGAAATGGTTGAAGGTATTGGCTGAATGCAAACTGATAGCAGCTCACCCTCTTTGCATCTTCTTTAGCATTCTAAAAGTAGCAGGAATAAACAAAATATTTCAGATTTCCTCCTTTAAAAGCAGAGAAATGACAGTTTGCGCAATGATATTATTCATTGATTTTAGCCATTGAAAAACATCCTGTTACTCGTAAACCAGAAATGGTTCAAGGTGTTGGCTGAACGTAAATAGACAGCAACTCACACTCTTTGAATCTTCTTCAGCATGCTAAAAGGAGCAGTAAAAAGCAAAATAATTTCAGAATTCCACCTTTCCAAGCAGAGAAATGACTGTTTGTGAAATGACGTTATTCATTGATTTTAGCCATTGAAAAATGTCCTGTTACTCATATACCAGAAATGGTTGAAGATATTGGCTGAACGCAAACAGATAGCCCCTCACACTCTTTGAATCTTCTTTAGCATGCCAAAAGGAGAAGGAAAAAGCAAAAAATTTCAGAATTCCACCTTTCCAGGCAGAGAAATGACTGTTTGTGCAATGACGTTATTCATTGATTTTAGCCATTGAAAACCGTCCTGTTAGTCATATACCAGAAATGGTTGAAGGTATTGGCTAAACACAAAAAGATAGCAGACCACCCTCTTAGAATTTTCTTTAGCATGATAAAAAGAGCAGGAATAAACAAAAAATTTCAGATTTCCACCTTTCAAAGCAAAGAAATGACTGTTTGTGCAATGACATTATTCATTGATTTTAGCCATTAAAAAACATCCTGTTACTCACATACCAGAATTGGTTGAAGGTATTGGCTGAAATCAAACAGATAGCAGCTCACGCTCTTTGAATCTTCTTTAGCATGCTAAAAGGAGCAGAAAAAAGCAAAAAAATTCAGAATTCCACCTTTCCAAGCAGAGAAATGACTGTTTGTGCATTGACATTATTCATTGATTTTAGCCATTGAAAAACATCCTGTTACTCATATACCAGAAATGGTTTAAGGTATTGGCTGAACGCAAACTGATAGCAGCTCACCCTCTTTGAATCTTTTTTAGCATGCTAAAAGAAGCAGGAAAAAGCAAAACATTTCAGAAATCCACCTTTCCAAGCAGAGAAATGACTGTTTGTGCAATGACATTATTCATTGATTTTAGCCATTGAAAACCGTCCTGTTACTCATATACCAGAAATGGTTGAAGGTATAGGGTGAACACAAAAAGATAGGAGGCCACACTCTTTGAATCTTCTTTAGCATGAAAAAAAGAGCAAGAAAAAGCAAAAAATTTCAGAATTCTACCTTTCAAAGCAAAGAAATGACTGTTTGTGCAATGACATTATTCATTGATTTTAGCCATTGAAAAACGTCCTGTTACTCATGTACCAGAATTGGTTGAGGGTATTGGCTGAACTCAAACAGATAGCAGCTCAACCTCTTTGAATCTTCTTTAGCATGCTAAAAGGAGCAGGAAAAAGCAGAAAATTCCAGAATTTCACCTTTCAAAGCAGAGAAATGACTGTTTGTGCAATGACATTATTCATTGATTTCAGCAAATGAAAAACGTGCTGTTACTCATACAGCAGAAATGGTTGAAGGTATTGGCTGAACACAAACAGGTAGCAGCTCACCCTCTTTGAATCTTATTTAGCATGCTAATAGGAGCAGGAAAAAGCAAAAAAATTTCAGAATTCCACCTTTACAAGCAGAGAAATGACTGTGCACTGACATTATTCATTGATTTTTGCCATTGAAAAACATCCTGTTACTCATATACCTGAATTGGTTGAAGGTATTTGCTGAACGCAAAAAGATATCAGCTCACCCTCTTTGAATCTTCTTTAGCATGCAAATAGGAGCAGGAAAAATAAAAAAAAATTCAGATATCCACCTTTTCAAGCAGAGAAATGACTGGTTGCGCAATGACATTATTGATTGATTTTAGCCATTGAAAACCGTGCTGTTAGTCAAATACCAGAAATGTTTGATGGTATTGGCTAAACACAAACAGATAGCAGCTCACCCTCTTTGAATCTTCTTTAGCATGCTAAAAGGAGCAGGAAAAAGAAAAAATTTCAGAATTCCATTTTTCCAAGCAGAGAAATGACTGTACAATGACATTATTCATTGATTTTAGACATTGAAAACCGTCCTGTTACTCATATATCAGAAATGGTTGAAGGTATTGGCTGAACGCAAACAGATAGCAGCTCACCCTCATTGAATCTTCTTTAGAATGGTAAAAAGAGCAGGAAAAAGCAAAAAAATTCTGAATTCCACCTTTCAAAGCAGAGAAATGACTGTTTGTGCAATGACATTATTCATTGATTTTACCCGTTGAAAAACGTCCTGTTACTCATATACAAGAAATGGTTGAAGATATTTGCTGATAACAAACAGATAGCAGCTCACCCTCTTTGAATCTTCTTTAGCATGCTAAAACGAGCAGGAAAAAGCAAAAAAATTCAGAATTCCACCTTTCCAAGCAGAGAAATGACTGTTTGTGTAATGACATTATTCATTCAATTTAGCCATTGAATACCGTGATTTTTCTCATATACCAGAAATAGTTTTAAGTTATTGGCTGAAAAAAAACAGAGAGCAGCTCACCCTCTTTGAATGTTCTTAGCATGCTAAAATGAGCAGGAAAAAGCAAAACATTCCAGAATTCCACTTTTCAAAGCAGAGAATTGACTGTTTGTGCAATGACATTATTCAATCATTTTAGCCATTGAAAACCGTCTTGTTTCTCATATACCAGAAATGGTTGAAGGTATTGGCTGAACGCAAACAGATAGCAGCTCACCCTCTCTGAATCTTCTTTAGAATGGTAAAAGGAGCAGGAAAAAGCAAAAAAATTAAGAATTCCACCTTTCCAAGCAGAGAAATGACTGTTTATGTAATGACATTATTCATTCAATTTAGCCATTTAATACCGTGATTTTTCTCATATACCAGAAATGGTTTTAAGGTATTTGCTGAACACAAACAGAGAGCAGCTCACTCTCTTTGAATCTTCTTTAGCATGCTAAAAGTAGCAGGAAAAAACAAAAAATTTCAGATTTACATGTTCAAAAGCAGAGAAATGACTGTTTGTGAAATGACATTATTCATTGATTTTAGCCATTGAAAAATATCCTGTTACTCATATACCAGAAATGTTTGAAGGTATTGGCTGAACGCAAACGGATAGCAGCACACCCTCTTTGAATCATCTTTAGCATGCTAAAAGGAGCAGGAAGAAGAAAACATTTCAGAATTCCACCTTTCTAAGCAGAGAAATGACTGTTTGTGCAATGACATTATTCATTGATTTTAGACATTGAAAACCGTCCTGTTACTCATATACCAGAAATGGATGAAGGTATCGGCTGAATGCAAACAGATAGCAGCTTCCCCTCTATGAATCTTCTTTAGCATGCTAAAAGGAGCAGGAAAAAGCAAAACATTTCAGAATTCCACCTTTCCTAGCAGAGAATTGACTGTTTTTGCAATGACATTATTCATTCATTTTCACCATTGAAAACCGTCCTGTTACTCATATAAAAGAAATTGTTGAAGGTATTGGCTTAGCGCAAACAGATAACAGCTCACCCTCTTTGAATCTTATTTAGCATGGTAAAAGGAGCAGGAAAAAGCAAAAAATTTCAGAATTTCACCTTTCAAAGCAGAGAAATGACTGTTTGTGCAATGACATTATTCATTGATTTTAGCAAATGAAAAACGTGCTGTTACTCATACAGCAGAAATGGTTGAAGGTATTGGCTGAACACAAACAGGTAGCAGCTCAACCTCTTTGAATCTTATTTAGCATGGTAAAAGGAGCAGGAAAAAGCAAAAAATTTCAGAATTTCACCTTTCAAAGCAGAGAAATGACTGTTTGTGCAATGACATTATTCATTGATTTTAGCAAATGAAAAACGTGCTGTTACTCATATATACCTGAATTGGTTGAAGGTATTGGCTGAACGCAAAAAGATAGCAGCTCACCCTCTTTGAATCTTCTTTAGCATGCTAATAGCAGCAGGAAAAAGCAAAAAAATTTCAGATTTCCACCTTTTCAAGCAGAGAATTGAATGTTTGTGCAATGGCATTATTCATTGATTTTAGCCATTGAAAACCATCCTGTTACTCATATACCAGAAACGGTTGAAGGTATTGGCTGAACGCAAACAGATAGCAGCTCACCCTTTTAAATCTTCTTTAGCATGCTAAAAGGAGCAGGAAAAAGCAAAAAATTTCAGAAATCCACCTTTCCAAGCAGAGAAATGACTGTTTGTGCAATGACATTATTCATTGATTTTAGCCATTGAAAACCATCCTGTAACTCATATTCTAGAAATGGTTTAAGGTTTTGGATGAACACAAAAAGAAAGGAGGCCACCCTTTTAAATCTTCTTTAGCATGATAAAAAAAGCATGAAAAAGCAAAAAAATTTCAGATTTCCACCTTTTCAAGCAGAGAATTGAATGCTTGTGCAATGACATTATTCATTGATTTTAGCCATTGAAAACCGTCCGGTCACTCATATACCAGAAATGGTTGAAGGTATTGGCTGAACGCAAACAGATAGCAGCTCACCCGCTTTGAATCTTCTTTAACATGCTAAAAGTAGCAGGAAAAAACAAAATATTTCAGATTTCCACCTTTAAAAGCAGAGAAATGACAGTTTGTGCAATGATACTATTCATTGATTTTAGCCATTGAAAAACATCCTGTTACTCATAAACCAGAAATGGTTCAAGGTGTTGGCTGAACGCAAATAGACAGCAACCTACCCCCTTTGAATCTTCTTTAGCATGCTAAAAGGAGCAGTAAAAAGCAAAATAATTTCAGAATTCCACCTTTCCAAGCAGAGAAATGACTGTTTGTGCAATGATATTATTCATTGATTTTAGCCAATTGAAAACCGTCCTGTTAGTCATATACCAGAAATGGTTGAAGGTACTGGCTGAACACAAAAAGATAGCAGACCACCCTCTTAGAATCTTCTTTAGCATGATAAAAAGAGCAGAAAAAACAAATAATTTCAGATTTCCACCTTTCAAAGCAAAGAAATGACTTTCTGCAATGACATTATTCATTGATTTTAGCATTTAAAAAACATCCTGTTACTCATATACCAGTATTGGTTGAAGGTATTGGCTGAAATCAAACAGATAGCAGCTCACCCTCTTTGAATCTTCTTTAGCATGCTAAAAGGAGCAGAAAAAAGCAAAAAATTTCAGAATTACACCTTCCAAGGAGAGAAATGACTGTTTGTGCATTTACATTATTCATTGATTTTAGCCATTGAAAACCATCCTGTTACTTATATACCAGAAATGGTTGAAGGTATTGGCTGAATGCAAACTGATAGCAGCTCCCCCTCTTTGAAACTTTTTAGCATGCTAAAAGGAGCAGGAAAAAGCAAAACATTTCAGAATTCCACCTTTCCAAGTAGAGAATTGACTGTTTGTGCAATGACATTATTCATTGATTTTAGCAAATGAAAAACGTGCTGTTACTCATACAGCAGAAATGGTTGAAGCTATTGGCTGAACACAAACAGGTAGCAGCTCACCCTCTTTGAACCTTCTTTAGCATGCTAATAGGAGCAGGAAAAAGCAAAAAAAATTCAGAATTCCACCTTTCCAAGCAGAGAAATGACTGTGCACTGACATTATTCATTGATTTTAGCCATTGAAAAATGTCCTGTTACTCATATACCTGAATTGGTTGAAGGTATTGGCTGAACGCAACAAGATATCAGCTCACCCTCTTTGAATCTTCTTTAGCATGTTAATAGGAGCAGGAAAAAGCAAAAAAATTTCAGATTTCCACCTTTTCAAGCAGAGAATTGACTGTTTGTGCAATGACATTATTCATTGATTTTAGCCATTGAAAACCATCCTGTTACTCATGTACCAGAATATGTTGAGGGTATTGGCAGAAGTAAAACAGATAGCAGCTCACCCTCTTTGAATCTTCTTTAGCATGCTAAAAGGAGCAGGAAAAAGCAAAAAATTCCAGAATTTCACCTTTCAAAGCAGATAAATGACTGTTTGTGCAATGACATTATTCATTGATTTTAGCAAATGAAAAATGTGCTGTTACTCATACAGCAGAAATGGTTGAAGCTATTGGCTGAACACAAACAGGTAGCAGCTCAACCTCTTTGAATCTTCTTTAGCATGCTAATAGGAGCAGGAAAAAGCAAAAACAATTCAGAATTCCACCTTTCCAAGCAGAGAAATGACTGTGCACTGACATTATTCATTGATTTTAGCCATTGAAAAATGTCCTGTTACTCATATACCTGAATTGGTTGAAGGTATTGGCTGAACGCAACAAGATAGCAGCTCACCCTCTTTGAATCTTCTTTAGCATGCTAATAGGAGCAGGAAAAAGCAAAAAAATTTCAGATTTCCACCTTTTCAAGCAGAGAATTGACTGTTTGTGCAATGACATTATTCATTGATTTTAGCCATTGAAAACCATCCTGTTACTCATATACCAGAAACGGGTGAAGGAATTGGCTGAATGCAAACAGATAGCAGCTCACCCTTTTGAATCTTCTTTAGCATGCTAAAAGGAGCAGGAAAAAGCAAAAATGTTCAGAAATCCACCTTTCCAAGCAGAGAAATGACTGTTTGTGCAATGACATTATTCCTTGATTTTAGCCATTGAAAACAGTCCTGTTAGTCATATACCAGAAATGGTTGAAGGTACTTTCTGAACACAAAAATATAGCAGACCACCCTCTTAGAATCTTTTTTAGCATGATAAAAAGAGCAGGAAAAAACAAAAAATTTCAGATTTCCTCCTTTCAAAGCAAAGAAATGACAGTTTGTGCAATGACATTATTAATTGATTTTAGCCATTAAAAAACATCCTGTTACTCATATACCAGAATTGGTTGAAGGTATTGGCTGAAATCAAACAGATAGCAGCTCACCCTCTTTGAATCTTCTTTAGCATGCTAAAAGGAGCAGAAAAAAGCAAAAAATTTCAGAATTTCACCTTTCCAAGCAGAGAAATGACTGTTTGTGCATAGACATTATTCATTGATTTTAGCCATTGAAAACCATCCTGTTACTCATATACCAGAAATGGTTGAAGGTATTGGCTGAATGCAAACTAATAGCAGCTCACCCTCTTTGAATCTTCTTTAGCATGCTAAAAGGAGCAGTAAAAAGCAAAACATTTCAGAAATCCACTTTTCCAAGCAAAGAAATGACTGTTTGTGCAATGACATTATTTATTGATTTTAGCCATTGAAAACCGTCCTGTTACTCATATATCAGAAATGGTTGAAGGTATTGGCTGAACGCAAACAGATAGTAGCTCACCCTCTTTGAATCTTCTTTAGCATGCCAAAAGCAGTAGGAAAAAGCAAAAAATTTCAGATTTCCACCTATCCAAGCAGAGAAATGACTGTTTGTGCAATGACATTATTCATTGATTTTAGCCATTGAAAACCATTCTGTTACTCATATACCTGAAACGATTGAAGGTATTCGCTGAACGCAAACAGATAGCAGCTCACCCTTTTGAATCTTCTTTAGCATGCTAAAAGGACCAGGAAAAAGCAAAAAATTTCAGAAATCCACCTTTCCAAGCAGAGAAATGACTGTTTGTGCAATGACATTATTCATTGATTTTAGCCATTGAAAACCATCCTGTAATTCATATACTAGAAATGGTTGAAGGTTTTGGATGAACACAAAAAGATAGCAGGCCACCCTCCTTGAATCTTCTTTAGCATGAAAAAAAAAGCAGGAAAAAGCAAAAAATTTCAGAATTCCACCTTTCAAAGCAAAGAAATGACTGTTTGTGCAATGACATTATTCATTGATTTTAGCCATTGAAAAAGGTCCTGTTACTCATACACCAGAATTGTGTGAAGGTATTGGCTGAACTCAAACAGATAGCAGCTCACCTTCTTTGAATCTTCTTTAGCATGCTAAAAGGAGCAGGAAAAAGCAAAAAATTTTAGAAATCCACCTTTCCAAGCAGAGAAACGACTGTTTGTGCATTGACATTATTCATTGATTTTGGCCATTGAAAACCGTCCTGTTACTCATGTACCAGAAATGGTTGACGGTATTGGCTGAACGCAAACTGATAGCAGCTCACCCTCTTTGCATCTTCTTTAGCAATCTAAAAGGAGGAGGAAAAACCCAAAAATTTCAGAATTCCACCATTCAAAGCAGAGGAATGACTGTTTGTGCACTGACATTATGCATTGATTTTAGCCTTTGAAAAACGTCCTGTTGCTCATATACCAGAAATGGTTGAAGGTATTGGCTGAACACAAAGAGATAGGAGGCCACAATCTTTGAATCTTCTTTAGCATGATAAAAAGAGCAGGAAAAAGCAAAAAATTTCAGAATTCCACCTTTCAAAGCAAAGAAATGACTGTTTGTGTATTGACATTATTCATTGATTTTAGCCATTGAAAACCGTCCTGTTACTCATATACCAGAATTGGTTGAAGGTATTGGCTTTACTCAAACAGATAGCAGCTCACCCTCTTTGAATCTTCTTTAGCATGCTAAAAGGAGCAGGAAAAAGCAAAAAAATTCAGAATAACACCTTTCCAAGCAGAGAAATGACTGTTTGTGCAATGACATTATTCATTGATTTTAGCCATTGAAAACCGTCCTGTTACTCATATACCAGAAGTGGTTAAAACTATTGGCTGAACGCAAACAGAGAGCAGCTCACCCTCTTTGAATCATCTTTAGCATGCTAAAACGAGGAGGAAAAAACAAAAAATTTCAGAATTCCACCATTCAAAGCAGAGGAATGACTGTTTGTGCAATGACATTATTCATTGATTTTAGTCATTGAAAAACGTCCTGTTACTCATATACCAGAAATGGTTGAGCGTATAGGGTGAGCACAAAAAGATAGGAGGCCACCCTCTTTGAATCGTCTTTAACATGATAAAAAGAGCAGGAAAAAGCAAAAAATTTCAGAATTCCACCTTTCAAAGCAAAGAAATGACTGTTTGTGCAATGACATTATTCATTGATTTTAGCCATTAAAAAACGTCCTGTTACTCATGTACCAGAATTGGTTGAGGGTATTGGCAGAACTAAAACAGATAGCAGCTCATCCTCTTTGAATCTTCTTTAGCATGCTAAAAGGAGCAGGAAAAAGCAAAAAATTCCAGAATTTCACCTTTCAAAGCAAAGAAATGACTGTTTGTGCAATGACATTATTCATTGATTTTAGCAAATGAAAAATGTGCTGTTACTCATACAGCAGAAATGGTTGAAGGTATTGGCTGAACACTAACAGGTAGCAGCTCACCCTCTTTGAATCTTATTTAGCATGCTAATAGGAGCAGGAAAAAGCAAAAAAATTTCAGAATTCCACCTTTCCAAGCAGAGAAATGACTGTTTGTGCACTGACATTATTCATTGATTTTAGCCATTGAAAAATGTCCTGTTACTCATATAAATGAATTGGTTGAAGGTATTGACTGAACGCAAAAGATAGCAGCTCACCCTCTTTGAATCTTCTTTAGCATGCTAATAGGAGCAGGAAAAAGCAAAAAAATTTCAGATATCCACATTTTCAAGCAGAGAAATGACTGCGCAATGACATTATTCATTGATTTTAGACATTGAAAACCGTCCTGTTACTCATATATCAGAAATGGTTGAAGGTATTGGCTGAACGCAAACAGACAGCAGCTCACCCTCTTTGAATCTTCTTTAGAATGGTGAAAAGAGCAGGAAAAAGCAAAAAATTTCAGAATTCCAACTTTCCAAGCAGAGAAATGACTGTTTGTATAATGACATTATTCATTCAATTTAGCCATTGAATACCGTGATTTTTCTCATATACCAGAAATAGTTTTAAGGTATTGGCTGAACGCAAACAGAGAGCAGCTCACCCTCTTTGAATCTTCTTAGCATGCTAAAATGAGCAGGAAAAAGCAAAACATTTCAGAATTCCACATTTCCAAGCAGAGAATTGACTGTTTGTGCAATAACATTATTCATTCAATTTAGCCATTGAATACAGTGATTTTTCTCATATACCAGAAATGGTTTTAAGGTATTGGCTGAACGCAAACAGATAGCAGCTCACCCTCTTTGAATCTTCTTTAGCATGTAAAAGTAGCAGGAAAAAACAAAAATGTCATATTTCCACCTTTAAAAGCAGAGAAATGACTGTTTGTGCAATAACATTATTCATTGATTTTAACCATTGAAAAACATCCTGTTACTCATATACCAGAAATGGTTGAAGGAATTGGCTGAATGCAAACAGATAGCAGCTCCTCCTCTTTGAATCTTCTTATCATGCTAAAAGGAGCATGAAAAATCAAAACATTTCAGATTTCCACCTTTCCAAGGAGCGAATTGATTGTTTGTGCAATGACATTATTCATTCATTTTAGCCATTGAAAACCGTCCTGTTACTCATATAACAGAAATGGTTGAAGGTATTGGCTGAGCACAAACAGATAGCAGCTCACCCTCTTTGAATCCTATTTAGCATGGTAAAAGGAGCAGGAAAAAGCAAAAAATTTCAGAATTCCACCTTTCAAAGCAGAGAAATTACTGTTAGTGCAATGCCATTATTCATTGATTTTAGCAAATAAAAAACGTGCTGTTACTCATACAGCAGAAATGGTTGAAGGTATAGGCTGAACACAAACAGGTAGCAGCTCACCCTCTTTGAATCTTCTTTAGCATGCTAATAGGCTAATAGGAGCAGGAAAGAGCAAAAAAAATTCAGAATTCCACCTTTCCAAACAGAGAAATGACTGTTTGTGCACTGACATTATTCATTAATTTTAGCCATTGAAAAACATCCTGTTACTCATATACCTGAATTGGTTGAAGGTATTGGCTGAACGCAAAAAGATAGCAGCTCACCCTCTTTGAATCTTCTTTAACATGCTAATAGGAGCAGGAAAAAGCAAAAAAAAATCAGATTTCCACCTTTTCAAGCAGAGAAATGACTGTGCAATGACATTATTCATTGATTTTAGCCATTGAAAACCGTCCTGTTACTCTTATGTCAGAAACGGTTGAAGGTATTGGCTGAATGCAAACAGCAGCTCCCCCTCTTTGAATATTCTTTAGCATGCTAAAAGGAGCAGTAAAAAGCAAAACATTTCAGAATTCCACCTTTCCAAGCAGAGAATTGACTGTTTGTGCAATGACATTGTTCATTCATTTTAGCCATTGAAGACCGTCTTGTTACTCATATACCAGAAATGATTGAAGGTATTGGCTGAACGCAAACAGATAGCAG
Source organism: Phyllobates terribilis (assembly GCF_046119375.1). Lineage (NCBI taxonomy): Eukaryota > Metazoa > Chordata > Amphibia > Anura > Dendrobatidae > Phyllobates > Phyllobates terribilis. Next base: position 3,552,457 of record NW_027362771.1, on the reverse strand, counting down.
CTCACCCTCTTTGAATCTTCTTTAGAATGGTAAAAAGAGCAGGAAAAACCAAAAAATTTCAGAATTCCAACTTTCAAAGCAGAGAAATGACTGTTTGTGTAATGACATTATTCATTCAATTTAGCCATTCAATACCGTGATTTTTCTCATATACCAGAAATGTTTTTAAGGTATTGGCTGAACGCAAACAGAGAGCAGCTCACCCTCTTTGAATCTTCTTTAGCATGCTAAAAGTAGCAGGAAAAAACATAAAATTTCAGATTTCCACATTTAAAAGCAGAGAAATGACTGTTTGTGCAATGACATTATTCATTGATTTTAGCCATTGAAAAACCTCCTGTTACTCATATACCAGAAATGGTTGAAGGCATTGGCTGAATGCGAACGGATAGCAGCTCCCTCTCTTTGAATCTTCCTTAACATGCTAAAAGGAGCAGAAAAAAGCAAAACATTTCAGAATTCCACCTTTCCAAGCAGAGAAATGACTGTTTGTGCAATGACAATTGTGATGTAGCAGACATCCCTTTAATGGTTCAGTGTGTTTGAATGTCCATGTACCATCCCCTTTAATTGACTGGTCACATGACCGTGACATCACACAGGTCCTTATGCACACAGAGGGTGTGTACACATGACTCTGACATCAGTTAAGGTCCTATCTGTGGATATGTGCATGTGTGCTGCAAGATATAACAACCCTGTGTGTTCCTGTGTGGGTGTGTTCCGCTATGTAGGAGTTCCTATGTGTTGGGAGCTCCTGTGTGGGCACCGTGTGAGAGGCACAAGGCTGTTCCCTGTGTGTAGGGGGAGCACCGCTCCTGTGAGGCCTGGTGAGGCCTGGTAGACTCCGGTGGAGATGAAGCCTGGATCCCTTTGAGAGTGTGGGATGCCAGTAAGCCTCGAAGTGCCACACAAGCATCCTGAAAGGTGAAGCCTGGATATGAGTAGTATGCCAGTAAGCCTTAAAGGGAGTGACGGCTGGAATGAGGCTGTTCCCAGTGTGTGTGGGGAACACCGCTCGTGTGAGGCTTGGTGAGGCCTGGTGGACTCTGGTGGAGGTGAAGCCTGGATCCCTCTCTGAGAGTGTGTGGGATGCCAGTAAGCCTCGGAGTGCCACACAAGCATCCTGGTGGGTGAAGCCTGGGTATGTGAAATACGCCAGTAAGCCTTAAAGGGTGGAGGGCTGGAGACCACGTGTGGTCAAGTCTTAGAGCCACAGTGGCGGCGGACTAAAAGCAGCTGAAAGCCGATAAAGGTAATACTCTTTATGTTATGGACATTTTCATAGACATTGTTTTATTACCTTGCGGGAGGCTGTAATTGGAACCAAGTGGGCCGGTCTGCTACTTGGGCTTGTGGACATGTTGTATGTGAAATACGGTTTATGGAGATGTAATAAACTGTGGATGGTGAAAAACGGCAAAGTAGTTGCTGGTGTGCAGTGATTGACGCAGCAAAGCGAGTATCCCCCAGGATAACAAGTAGCGCTGCCTTACATGCAGGACGCTTGTGTGGCACTCCGAGGCTTACTGGCATCCCACACACTCTCACAGAGGGATCCAGGCTTCACCTCCACCGGAATCCACCAGGCCTCACCAAGCCTCACACGAGCGGTGTTCCCCACACACACAGGGAACAGCCTCGTTCCAGCCATCACTCCCTTTAAGGCTTACTGGCATACTACTCATATCCAGGCTTCACCTTTCAGGATGCTTGTGTGGCACTCCGAGGCTTACTTGCATCCCACACTCTCAAAGGGATCCAGGCTTCACCTCCACCGGAGTCCACCAGGCCTCACCAGGCCTCACAGGAGCGGTGTTCCCCCTACACATAGGGAACAGCCTCGTGCCTCTCACACGGTGCCCACACAGGAGCTCTCAACACATAGGAACTCCTACACACCGGAACACACCCACACAGGAACACACAGGGTTTTTATATCTTGCAGCACACATGCACATATCCACAGATAGGACCTTAACTGATGTCAGAGTCATGTGTCCACACCCTCTGTGTGCATAAGGACCTGTGTGATGCCACGGTCATGTGACCAGTCAATTAAAGGGGAAGGTACATGGACATTCAAACACACTGAACCATTAAAGGGATGTCTGCTACATCACACAATATTCATTGATTTTAGCCATTGAAAAACGTTCTGTTACTCATACACCACAAATGGTTGAAGGTATTGGCTAAATGTAAACAGATAGCAGCTCAGCCTCTTTGAATCTTCTTTAGCATGCTAATAGGAGCAGGAAAAAGAAAAAAAAATTCAGAATTCCACCTTTCCAAGCAGAGAAATGACTGTTTGTGCAATGATATTATTAATTGATTTTAGCCACTGAAAACCGTCCTGTTACTCATATACCAGAAATGGTTGAAGGTATTAGTTGAACGCAAACAGATAGCAGCTCAACCTCTTTGAATCTTCCTTAGCATGCTAAAAAGAGAAGGAAAAAGCAAAACATTTCAGAATTCCACCTTTCAAAGCAGAGAAATGACTGATTGTGCAATGACATTATTCATTGATTTTAGCCATTGAAAAATGTCCTGTTACTCATATACCAGAAATGGTTGAAGGTATTGGCTGAAAGCAAACAGACAGCAACACACCCTTTTTGAGTATTCTTTAGCACGCTAAAAGGAGCAGGAAAAAACAAAAAAAATTCAGAATTCCACCTTTCCAAGCAGAGAAATGACTGTTTGTGCAATGACATTATTCATTGGTTTTAGCCATTGAAAACCATCATGTTGCACATATACCAGAAATGGTTGAAGGTATTGGCTGAACACAAACAGATAGCAGCTCCCTCTCTTTGAATCTTCTTTAACATGCTAAAAGGAGCAGGAAAAAGCAAAACATTTCAGAATTTCACCTTTTAAAGCAGAGAAATGACTGTTTGTGCAATGACATTATTCATTGATTTTAGCCATAGAAAAACGTGCTGTTACTCATACACCAAAAATGATTGAAGGTATTGGCTGAAAGCAAACAGATAGCAGATCACCCTCTTTGAATCTTCTTTAGCATGCTAATAGGAGCAGGAATAAGCAAAAAAATCAGAATTCCACCTTTCCAAGCAGAGAAATGACTGTTTGTGCAATGACATTATGTAGCATCGGCGTCTCTGCCCCGTACTAGGCAGAGACGCCGTCCCTCTCACCTCCCCGCTCCTGGCGCGGCGTCCTCCAGCGCTTCTCTCCCCGCTGTTTCCGGCACGCGCTCCTTCCCCGGCAGTGTGCTTAGGGCGCGCGCGCTCCCCCTCTCTTAATGGGACCACGCGCGCCGTCCTAAGGAGTTCCTGGCCAATTGCCGGAGGACCTCCCATATATAAGGCACCTCCTCCAAAATGGAGGTGCCCGAGCAATCTTTTTGCACTGTTCACTACTCTGCTTCAGCCCTCAGGTCCCGTTTCCAGTTACCTGCCAGTTACCTGCCAGTTTGCTGTCTGACTCCTGCCTGTTATCCGCTTACCTGCTTGCTAGCCTGAGGTCCGACGGTCTGCCTTCCGACATCTGTCAGTCTGTCTATGGACCAGCTTGCCTGCTCACCTGGGAGCGCTCACCTGCTACCTGTCTGCTAGCATACCTGGAGGCTCCGCCGTCACGTGCTGTGACCACCTGCCAGTCCAGAGACTCTTGCCCGCTCACCTGGGAGCACTCACCTGCTACCTGTCTGCTAGCCTACCTGGAGGCTCCGCCGTCACGTGCTGTGACCACCTGCCAGTCCAGAGACTCTTGCCCACTCACCTAGGAGCGCTCATCTGCTACCTGCCTGTTAGCCTACCTGGAGGCTCCGCCGTCACATGCTGTGACCACCTGCTTATCCAGAGACTCTCGTCTGCTCACCTGGGAGCACGCATCTGCCATCTACCTGCTAGCCTACCTGGAGGCTCAGCCGTCACAGGTCGTACCTACCCTTTACCCAGAGACTGTCCCGGTCACTTGCCGTGACCTCCTGCCCGTTCACCCAGAGACTGCCCCGGTCACTTGCTGTGACCTCCTGTCCGTTTACCAGAGACTATCCCGGTCACCTGCTGTGACCGCCTGCCCGTCTTCCTTGGTCGCCACCCGCTTCCTTACAAGGACCGCCCCCTTGTATAGTTGCTCAGAGGTTCCACCTCCCAGATCCGTTACAGTTTGCTCGGGCACCGGAACCCGGTGGTCCCCAGATCTCCGATCTGCGCCAGGAAGTCTTACGTCAGAGAACTCAGCAGGAGCTGGTACTGTCCTATCTACGGTCCGTTAACTCTCGTCTAGGCGCATTGTGTGACTCGTCTTTGTCTACCTCTGGTCAAGCCGTGCCCATTCCGGCGGTACCGCAATCCAGTCCCTTCATGGTACCCGACTATGGACCTCGGCTTCTGGCACCTCCACGCTTTGCCGGCGAACCCACCTCAGCTCGGGGTTTCATAAACCAGTGCACCCTGCACTTTGAGCTATTGGCATACCAGTTCATCTCCGACCGGGCCAAGGTGGCCTTCATCATGTCCCATCTCACTGGGGAGGCACTGGCATGGCTAAATCCCCTGTGGGAGAGAGGGGATCCCCTGGTGTCCGACCTGCCGTCTTTCCTCGCTGCTTTCCGGAAAGTCTTCGATGAACCTGGACGGAAAACCTCTTCTGCCTCCTCTCTGCTACATCTCCGCCAAGGGAGTCTCACCGTGGCCCAATATGCCATATGGTTCCGCACCCTCGCTTCTGAGCTTTCCTGGGAAAATGAGGCTCTGGTGTCCGTCTTCTGGGAGGGTCTTTCCGGTCAGATTAAGGACGAGTTAGCTGGTCGGGACATTCCTTCCACTCTGGATGACCTGGTGTCACTAGCTACCCAGATTGGCATCCGGTTCCAAGAGCGTGCCAAAGAGACTGCCTGGGAGAAATACTTTTCTTGCTCTGCTCCTACTTCCCTGAGTCCTGCCTCTCAACCAGTCACTCCGCGGGCGCTCTCGCCTGAACGTATGCAGATCGACCAGACCAAGATGGTCAGATCTTGCCAAGAATCTCGCCGAGCCGAGGGAAGCTGTTTCTATTGTGGCAGTATGGAGCACTTCATCCGTTCCTGCCCGGAAAAGCCGGGAAACGCCAGTGTCTAGGACCGCTCGGAGAGGTCGTCCTAGACAAAAGTAAGCCCTCTCCGTCTCTGACTTTATCGGTCTCTATTGCTTGGGGAGAGAACCGTCACTTTGAACTCGCCCACCTGGATTCCGGAGCTGCTGGAAACCTCATCTCCCAGTCTCTGGTAGAGAGATACCGTATTCCCACCAAGTCCCTGGCGGAACCATTGTCAGTCGCCTCCGTGGATGGAAGACTTCTCTCGGAGACCATCCTGCTCATCACTGAACCCATAACCCTGCAGGTGGGAATGCTGCACTCTGAGGAGATCTCATTCCATGTGCTGTCCGGACTTTCTCACTCCCTGTTGCTAGGTCTACCTTGGCTCCAGACACACGAACCCGTATTGAACTGGCAATCCGGTGAAGTACTCCGATGGGGTCCAGACTGCCATAGGACCTGCCTGGTTCCGGTCCGCCCACTTCGCCCTCCGCCTACTCCAGCTAATTTACCTGGTCTCCCGGCTCCTTACTGACCCTATGCGGATGTCTTCGGTAAGAAGGAAGCAGAGACGTTGCCACCCCATAGGCCATACGACTGCCCGATCGACCAGGTACCTGGCACCACTCCTTCCCGTGGGCGTATCTACCCGTTGTCTGCAGCCGAGACCCGGGCCATGTCTGAGTACATTGAAGAGAATCTGGCTAGGGGATTTATCGGAAAATCTACCTCCCCGGCTGGAGCCGGATTCTTCTTTGTCAAAAAGAAAGATGGCTCGCTACGTCCCTGTATTGACTACAGAGGACTCAATCTCATCACAGTGAAAAACAAATACCCCCTGCCGCTCATCTCTGAATTGTTTGACCGTCTCAAGGGCGCCAGGATCTTCTCCAAGCTGGATCTACGAGGAGCATATAACCTGGTCCGTATCCGTCAAGGAGACGAGTGGAAGACGGCATTCAATACCCGGGACGGTCACTATGAGTACCTTGTGATGCCCTTCGGTCTCTGTAATGCTCCCGCTGTCTTTCAGGAACTAGTCAACGACATCTTCCGTGACCTCCTGAACTCCTGCGTAGTGGTATACCTGGACGATATCTTGGTCTTCTCTCCGGATCTCCCAACACACCGAATGGATGTTCGTCAGGTCCTGCTTAGGCTTCGGCAGAACCACCTCTATGCCAAATACGAGAAGTGCCTCTTCGATCAGACCTCCCTACCGTTCTTGGGCTATGTCATCTCCCAGACAGGTCTGCAAATGGATCCCGAGAAGCTCTCTTCCGTTCTAAAATGGCCTCGTCCTGAAGGTTTGAAGGCGATACAGCGATTCCTTGGCTTCGCTAATTACTATCGTCTTTTCATCCCACACTTCTCGTCTCGGACTGCTCCCATATCGGCACTTACCTGTAAAGGGGCTAACCCCAGGACATGGTCGCCTGAAGCCGAGGAGGCCTTCCTTTCCTTAAAGAAAGCCTTCGCCTCTGCTCCCGTCCTGCACCGTCCGGACTATAATAAACAATTCTACCTGGAGGTGGATGCCTCCTCCTCCTCCTCCGGAGCGGTGCTCACCCAAAAATCTTCTACCGGGATAATGGTAACCTGCGGCTTCTTCTCCAAAATCTTCTCCTCGTATGAGCGCAACTACTCCATAGGAGACCGTGAATTGCTAGCCATCAAATTGGCACTGGGGGAGTGGCGCTATCTGCTTGAAGGGGCTCTCTACCCGGTAATTATCTACACGGATCACAAAAACCTGGCATATCTCCAAAATGCCCAGAGACTCAATCCTTGCCAGGCCCGGTGGTCATTGTTTTTTGCCCGCTTCGACTTCATTCTTCATTTCCGTCCGGCGGACAAGAACGTCAAAGCTGATGCCTTGTCCCGGTCCTTCCTGTCCTCCGATCAGGAGGAGGAGCCTACGCACATCATCGACTCCTCCAAAGTGATGAATGTGGCTCCCTTGGATCTGACTGGTCTCCCACCCGGTAAGACGTTTGTAGCTGTACCAGATCGGGAGAGGGTTCTTCGCTGGGGACATTCTTCTAAACTAGCTGGCCATGCTGGCCAAAAGAAGACCTTCCAACTCATTACCCAGCATTACTGGTGGCCTACCCTGCGTAAGGACGTGGTAGACTTCGTCGCGGCCTGCTTATCCTGTGCTCGTAACAAAGTTCCCAGACATCTACCAGCCGGCCATCTCCTGCCCCTTCCCGTACCTGCTGCTCCTTGGCAACACATCGCTATGGACTTTATCACCGATCTTCCTATTTCTGCCGGTTGTACTGTCATTTGGGTTGTCGCTGACCGCTTTTCTAAGATGGCCCACTACATTCCCCTGCCTGGTCTCCCATCTGCACCCGAGCTGGATAAAGACTTTATCCGCCACATCTTCCGTCTCCATGGCCTGCCCCTCCACATCGTGTCGGATCGTGGGGTTCAGTTCACCTCACGCTTCTGGAGAGCCACATGTAAGCTGCTAGACATTACCCTGGACTTCTCCTCCGCTTACCACCCTCAGTCCAATGGTCAAGTGGAGCGGATCAATCAGTTCCTGACCAGTTACCTCCGGCACTTCGTTGATGCTCACCACTCGGACTGGGTGGATCTCCTACCATGGGCCGAGTTCTCTTACAACAACCATGAGAGCGAATCCTCTTCCAAATCCCCGTTCTTTATAGTCAGTGGCCAACATCCCCAGATTCCACTTCCTGTCTCCGTTTCTGTGGACAACCCTGCTGCGGAGTCTCTTGTCAGCAAATTTTCTACTATTTGGGAGAGTACCAGGTCTGCTCTTCTTCTGTCCTCTGAGCGGATGAAGAGATATGCTGATAAGAGACGTCTGGATCCGCCTCAATTCCGTCCGGGAGACAAGGTTTGGCTCCCGTCCAAACATGTGCGGCTCAAAGTACCCTCCTTCAAGTTGGGCCCTCGATTCATTGGTCCCTTCGAAGTCCTCAGGCAAATTAACCCTGTGGCCTACAAATTGAAACTCCCGGCCACCCTACAGATCCCCAACTCCTTCCACGTATCTCTCCTCAAACCCGTTGTCTTTAACTCTTTCTCCAATAATCCAGGTGCCCCTCCTGCTCCGGTTTCCGCTGATGACGTCTTTGAGGTAGAGAGTATTCTGGCCTCCAAGAGGGTAAGAGGAAAAACCTTTTTTCTGGTAGATTGGAAGGGGTTTGGTCCTGAGGAGAGAACTTGGGAACCCAGGGAGAACATCAACGCCCCTCTTCTACTTGAAAAATTTCTTTCTAGCCAAAAAAAGAGGGGGCCTAAAGGGGGGGGTACTGTAGCATCGGCGTCTCTGCCCCGTACTAGGCAGAAATGCCGTCCCTCTCACCTCCCCGCTCCTGGCGCGGCGTCCTCCAGCGCTTCTCTCCCCGCTGTTTCCGGCACGCGCTCCTGCCCCGGCAGTGTGCTTAGGGCGCGCGCGCGCTCGCTCCCCCTCTCTTAAAGGGACCACGCGCGCCGTCCTAAGGAGTCCCCGGCCAATTGCCGGAGGACCTCCCATATATAAGGCACCTCCTCCAAAATGGAGGTGCCCGAGCAATGTTGTTGCACTGTTCACTACTCTGCTTCAGCCCTCAGGTCCCATTTCCAGTTACCTGCCAGTTACCTGCCAGTTTGCTGTCTGACTCCTGCCTGTTATCCGCTTACCTGCTTGCTAGCCTGAGTTCCGACGGTCTGCCTTCCGACATCTGTCAGTCTGTCTATGGACCAGCTTGCCCGCTCACCTGGGAGCGCTCACCTGCTACCTGTCTGCTAGCATACCTGGAGGCTCCGCCGTCACGTGCTGTGACCACCTGCCAGTCCAGAGACTCTTGCCCGCTCACCTGGGAGCGCTCACATGCTACCTGTCTGCTAGCCTACCTGGAGGCTCCGCCGTCACGTGCTGTGACCACCTGTCAGTCCAGAGACTCTTGCCCGCTCACCTGGGAGCGCTCATCTGCTACCTGCCTGTTAGCCTACCTGGAGGCTCCGCCGTCACATGCTGTGACCACCTGCTTATCCAGAGACTCTCGTCTGCTCAACTGGGAGCACGCATCTGCCATCTACCTGCTAGCCTACCTGGAGGCTCAGCCGTCACAGGTCATACCTACCCTTTACCCAGAGACTGTCCCGGTCACTTGCCGTGACCTCCTGCCCGTTCACCCAGAGACTGCCCCGGTCACTTGCTGTGACCTCCTGTCCGTTTACCAGAGACTATCCCGGTCACCTGCTGTGACCGCCTGCCCGTCTTCCTTGGTCGCCACCCGCTTCCTTAAAAGGACCGCCCCCTTGCATAGTTGCTCAGAGGTTCCACCTCCCAGATCCGTTACACATTATTCATTGATTTTAGACATTGAAAAATGTCCTGTTACTCATATACCAGAATTAGTTGAAGGTATTGGCAGAACGCAAAAAGATAGCAGCTCAAACTCTTTGAATCGTCTTTAGCATGCTAATAGGAGTGGGAAAAAGCAAAAAAATTTCAGATTTCCACCTTTCCAAGCAGAGAAATGACTGTTTGTGCAAAGACATTACTCATTGAATTTAGCCATTGAAAAACGTCCTGTTACTCATATACCAGAAATGGTTGAAGGTATTGGCTTAACGTTAACAGATAGCAACTCAACCTCTTTGAATCTTCTTTAGCATGCTAAAAGGAGTAGGAAAAAGCAAAACATTTTTAAAATTCCACCTTTCAAAGCATAGAAATGACTGTATGTGCAATGACATTATTCATTGATTTTAGCCATTGAAAACCGTCCTGTTACTCATATAACAGAAATGGTTGAAGGTATTGGCTGAAAGCAAACAGATAGCAGCTCAACCTTTTTGAATCTTCTTTAGCATGCTAAAAGGAGCAGGAAAAATCAAAACATTTCAGAATTCCACCTTTCCAAGCAGAGAAATGACTCTTTGTGCAATAACGTTATTCATTGATTTTAGACTTTGAAAACCGTCATGTTACTCATATAGCATAAATGGTTGAAGGTATTGGCTGAATGCAAACAGAGAGCAGCTCACCCTCTTTGAATCTTATTTAGCATGCTAAAAAGAGCAGGAAAAAGCAAAAAATTTCAGAATTCCAACTTTCAAAGCAGAGAAATGACTGATTATGCAATGACATTATTCATTGATTTTAGCCTTTGAAAAACATCCTGTTACTCATATAACATAAATGCTTGAATGTATTGGCTGAACGCAAGCAGTCCGCAACTCACCCTCTTTGAATCTTCTTTAGCACGCTAAAAGGAGCAGGAAAAAGCAAAAAAATTTCAGAATTCCACCTTTTCCTTTACAAGCAGAGAAATGACTATTTGTGCAATGACATTATTCATTGATTTTAGCCATAGAAAACCGTCCTGTTACTCATATACCAGAAATGGTTGAAGGTATTGGCTGAACGCAAACAGATTGCAGCTCCCTCACTTTGAATCTTCTTTAGCATGCTAAAAGGAGCAGGAAAATTCAAAACATTTCAGAATTCCACCTTTCCAAGCAGAGAAATGATTGTTTGTGCAATGACATTATTCATTGATTTTAGCCATTGAAAAACATACTGTTACTCATATACAAGAAATGGTTGAAGGTATTGGCTGAATGCAAACAGATAGCAGCTCACCCTCTTTGAATCTTCTTTAGCATGCTAAAAGGAGCAGGAAAAAGCAAAAAATTTCAGAATTCCACCTTTCCAAGCAGAGAAATGACTCTATGTGCAATGACATTCTTTCATTTTAGCCATTGAATACTGTCCTGTTGCTCATATACTAGAAATGGTTGTAGGTATTTGCTGAACGCAAATAGACAGCAACTCACCCTCTTTGAATCTTTTTAGCACGCTAAAAGGAGCAGGAAAAAGCAAAAAAAATTCAGAATTCCACCTTTCCAAACAGAAAAATGACTATTTGTGCAATGACATTATTCATTGATTTTAGCCATTGCAAAACGTCCTGTTACTCATATACCAGAAATGGTTGAAGGTACTGGCTGAACACAAACAGATAGCAGCTCTCCTTCTTTGAATCTTCTTCAGCATGCTAAAAGGAGCAGAAAAAAACAAAAAATTTCAGAATTCCACCTTTCAAAGCAGAGAAATGACTGATTGTGCAATGACATTCATTGATTTTAGCCATTGAAAAATGTCCTGTTACTCATATACCAGAAATGGTTGAAGGTATTGGCTGAACGCAAGCAGTTAGCTACTCACCCTCTTTGAATCTTCTTTAGCACACTAAAAGGAGCAGGAAAAATAAAAAAAAATTCAGAATTCCACCTTTGAAAGCAGAGAAATGACTGTTTGTGCAATAACATTATTCATTCATTTTAGCCATTAAAGAACGTCCTGTTACTCTTATACCAGAAATGGTTGAAGGTATTGGCTGAACGCAAACAGATAGCAGCTCCCTCTCTTTGAATCTTCTTTAACATGCTAAAAGGAGCAGGAAAAATCAAACCATTTCAGAATTCCACCTTTCCAAGCAGAGAAATGACTGTTTGTGCAATGACATTATTCATTGATTTTAGCCTTTGAAAAACATCCTGTTACTCATATACCAGAAATGGTTGAAGATATTGGCTGAAAGCAAACAGATAGCAGCTCAACCTCTTTGAATCTTCTTTAGCATGCTAAAAGGAGCAGGAAATAGCAAAAAATTCAGAATTCCACCTTTCCAAGCAGAGACATGACTCTTTGTGCAATAACTTTATTCATTGATTTTAGCCATTGAAAACCGTCCTGTTACTCATATACCAGAAATGGTTGAAGGTATAGGCTGAAAGCAAACAGACAGAAACTCACCCTCTTTTAATCTTCTTTAGCACGTTAAAAGGAGCAGGAAAAAGCAAAAAAATTTCAGAATTCCACCTTTCCAAGCAGAGAATTGACTGCTTGTGCAATGACATTATTCATTGATTTTAGCCATTGAAAAACGTCCTGTTACTCATACACCAGAAATGGATGAAGGTATTGCATGAACGCAAACAGATAGCAGCTCACCCTCTTTGAATCTTCTTTAGCATGCTAAAAGGAGCAGGAAAAAGCAAAACATTTCAGAATTCCACCAATCCAAGCAGAGAAATGACTGTTTGTGCAATGACATTATTCATTGATTTTAAGCATTGAAAACCGTCCTGTTACTCATATACCAGAAATGGTTGAAGGTATTGGCGAAACGCAAACATATAGCAGCTCAACCTCTTTGAATCTTCTTTAGTATGCTAAAAAGAGCAGGAAAAAGCAAACATTTTTAGAATTCCACCTTTCAAAGCAGAGAAATGACTGATTGTGCAATGACATTATTCATTGATTTTAGCCATGGAAAAACGTCCTGTTACTCATATGCCAGAAATGGTTGAAGGTATTGGCTGAACGCAAACAGACAGCAACTCATCCTCTTTGAATCTTCTTTAGCACGCTAAAAGGAGCAGGAAAAAGCAAAAAAATGTCAGAATTCCACCTTTCCAAGCCGTGAATTGACTGTTTGTGCAATGACATTATTCATTGATTTTAGCCATTGAAAAACGACCTGTTACTCATATACCAGAAATGGATGAAGGTATTGCCTGAACGCAAACAAATAGTAGCTCACCCTCTTTGAATCTTCTTTAGCATGCTAAAAGGAGCAGGAAAAAGCAAAAAATTTCAGAATTCCACCTTGCCAAGCAGAGAAATGTCTGTTTGTGCAATGACATTATTCATTGATTTTAGCCATTGAAAACCGTCCTGTTACTCATATACCAGAAATGGTTGAAGGTATTGGCTGAACACAAACAGATAGTAGCTCACCCTCTTGAATCTTCTTTAGCATGCTAATACGAGCAGGAAAAAGCAAAAAAAAATCAGATTTCCACCTTTCAAAGCAGAGAAATGACTGTGCAAAGACATTATTCATTGATTTTAGCCATTGAAAAACGTCCTGTTACACATATACCACAAATGGTTGAAGGTATTGGCTGAACGTAAACAGATAGCAGCTCACCTTCTTTGAATCTTCTTTAGCATGCTAAAAGGAGTAGGAAAAAGCAAAACATTTTTAGAATGCCACCTTTCAAAGCAGAGAAATGACTGTTTGTGCAATGACATTATTCATTGATTTTAGCCATTGAAAATCGTCCTGTTACTCATATACCAGAAATGGTTGAAGGTATTGGCTGAATACAAACAGATAGCAGCTCTCCCTCTTTGAATCTTCTTAGCATGCTAAAAGGAGCAGGAAAAAGCAAAAAATTTCAGAATTCCACCTTTCCAAGCAGAGAAATAACTCTTTGTGCAATGACATTATTCATTGATTTTAGCCACTGAAAACCGTCCTGTTACTCATATACCAGAAATAGTGGAAGGTATTGGCTGAACGCAAACAGATAGCAGCTCACCCTCTTTGAATCTTCTTTAGCATGCTAAAAAAGCAGGAAAAAGCAAAAAATTTCAGAATTACACCTTTGAAAGCAGAGAAATGACTGTTTGCGCAATAACATTATTCATTCATTTTAGCCATTAAAGAACGTCCTGTTACTCTTATACCAGAAATGGTTGAAGGTATTGGCTGAACGCAAACAGATAGCAGCTCCCTCTCTTTGAATCTTCTTTAACGTGCTAAAAGGAGCAGGAAAAATCAAACCATTTCAGAATTCCACCTTTCCAAGCAGAGAAATGACTGTTTGTGCAATGACATTATTCATTGATTTTCGCCATTGAAAAACATCCTGTTACTCATATACCAGAAATGGTTGAAGATATTGGCTGAAAGCAAACAGATAGCAGCTCAACCTCTTTGAATCTTCTTTGGCATGCTAAAAGGAGCAGGAAAAAGCAAAAAATTCAGAATTCCACCTTTCCAAAGAGAGAAATGACTCTTTGTGCAATAACTTTATTCATTGATTTTAGCCATTGAAAACCATCCTGTTACTCATATACCAGAAATGGTTGAAGGTATAGGCTGAAAGCAAACAGACAGCAACTCACCCTCTTTGAATCTTCTTTAGCACGCTAAAAGGAGCAGGAAAAAGCAAAAAAATTTCAGAATTCCACCTTTCCAAGCAGAGAATTGACTGCTTGTGCAATGACATTATTCATTAATGTTTGCAATTGAAAAACGTCCTATTACTCATATACCAGAATTGGTTGAAGGTATTGGCTGAACGCCAAAAGATAGCAGCTCACCATCTTTGAATCTTCATTATCATGCTAATAGGAACAGGAAAAAGCAAAAATATTTCAGATTTCCACCTTTCCAAGCAGAGAAATGATTGTTTGTGCAAAGACATTATTCATTGATTTTAGCCATTGAAAGACGTCCTGTTTAGAGATGAGCGTTGTTCTACTCGAACTGTTCGCCAATCTCAAATTCGAGCTGTTTTGGGCGGTGTTCGAGCCGGTCGGCGAACACGAACAATTTGAGAAAAATTCGGCTGTTCGAGGTTATGTTCGATAACTGTTCGTGCACCAAAATCATAACTGGATTTTTTCTCAGTAATGCTGAAAATTAATGTTAATACGCAGTTTGAGTGTACAGCGGGGCGGGGGGAGGGGCAGGGGATGGATCTCTGCAGGAGCAATGAAGATCTCCATTTTTTTTCTCTTTCCCGCATTTGCAGTGGGGAGGTGCAATCTGTCAGCCTATCAGCAGCGCACACACGGAGCGAAGTGCTTTTTTTCACACAAGCAAGGGCATGTGTGATTGGCAGTGTATGTCACATGTCCTTGCCCTATAAGACCAAGCCATTTTCCCCGTCGCCACCATTTTCTCACTGCTGCAGCTGCGTGTTAGACGGCACCGCTGTTGCTGTGTGCGCTATACCTTGTTAATTTCAAGCCAATTTTCGCACAAATATACAGATAGCTTGGGAGTAGGGAATAGTTGTGATTGCAGTCCTTTTAAGGACTAGGTTACAGCATTTCCTACGACTTTTATCAAGCAGGTCTGTGCTCTTAAATAGATAGATTGTGGGAGTAAAGACTAATTGTAATTGGAGTCCTTTTCAGGACTAGGTTACATCAGTTCCTATCAGTTTTTGCCAGGCAGGTCTGTGCCAGTGCTGTGCAAGTTTTTTTCACAGCATTTGGCTGAATCTAGCAAAGCTAATCCTTTTTGGCCTATTGCAGAGTGTGCTAGTCAGTGGAGTAGCCTATCTGTGTTGCAAGATATACCACCTGTGTATAGAATACCAATTTTTTTACTGCACCTAGTGAAGTAAAATCTTTTGGGCATAGCATCATTCTATTAGTCCATCTATACTGACCTCCATCAGGTTGAAAACTGAATATAATTTTTTTCTGCATCTAGCTCTGAAAAAATATTTGGGCTTCTAGCAGTGTGTGGGACTTGGTCTATTAGTCCATCTATACTGACCTCCATCAGGTTGCAAATTAAAAATAATTTTTTTCTTCATTTAGCTCTGAAAAAATATTTGGGCTTCTAGCAGTGTGTGGGACTTGTTCTATTAGTCCTTCTATACTGACCTCCAGCAGGTTGCAAACTGAATATAATTTTTTTCTGCATCTAGCTCTGAAAAAATATTTGGGCTTCTAGCGGTGTGTGGGACTTGGTCTATTAGTCCATCTATACTGACCTCCATCAGGTTGCAAATTAAAAATATTTTTTTTCTGCATCTAGCTCTGAAAAAATATTTGGGCTTCTAGCAGTGTGTGGGACTTGGTCTATTAGTCCATCTATACTGACCTCCATCAGGTTGCAAATTAAAAATTATTTTTTTCTTCATTTATCTCTGAAAAAATATTTGGGCTTCTAGCAGCGTGTGGGACTTGTTCTATTAGTCCA
Source organism: Phyllobates terribilis (assembly GCF_046119375.1). Lineage (NCBI taxonomy): Eukaryota > Metazoa > Chordata > Amphibia > Anura > Dendrobatidae > Phyllobates > Phyllobates terribilis. The sequence continues at coordinate 3,536,636 of NW_027362771.1, read as the reverse complement.
TCTATACTGACCTCCATCAGGTTGCAAATTAAAAATAATTTTTTTCTGCATCTAGCTCTGAAAAAATATTTGGGCTTCTAGCAGTGTGTGGGACTTGGTCTATTAGTCCATCTATACTGACCTCCATCAGGTTGCAAATTAAAAATAATTTTTTTCTGCATCTAGCTCTGAAAAAATATTTGGGCTTCTAGCAGTGTGTGGGACTTGGTCTATTAGTCCATCTATACTGACCTCCATCAGGTTGCAAATTAAAAATAATTTTTTTCTGCATCTAGCTCTGAAAAAATATTTGGGCTTCTAGCAGTGTGTGGGACTTGGTCTATTAGTCCATCTATACTGACCTCCATCAGGTTGCAAATTGAATAAAAAAATTTTCTGCATCTAGCTCTGAAAAAATATTTGGGCTTCTAGCGGTGTGTGGGACTTGGTCTATTAGTCCATCTATACTGACCTCCATCAGGTTGCAAATTAAAAATAATTTTTTTCTGCATCTAGCTCTGAAAAATTATTTGAGCTTCTAGCAGTGTGTGGGACTTGGTCTATTAGTCCATCTATACTGACCTCCATCAGGTTGCAAATTAAAAATAATTTTTTTCTTCATTTAGCTCTGAAAAAATATTTGGGCTTCTAGCAGTGTGTGGGACTTGTTCTATTAGTCCTTCTATACTGACCTCCAGCAGGTTGCAAATTAATATAATTTTTTTCTGCATCTAGCTCTGAAAAAATATTTGGGCTTCTAGCGGTGTGTGGGACTTGGTCTATTAGTCCATCTATACTGACCTCAATCAGGTTGCAAATTAAAAATAATTTTTTTCTGCATCTAGCTCTGAAAAAATATTTGGGCTTCTAGCAGTGTGTGGGACTTGGTCTATTAGTCCATCTATACTGACCTCCATCAGGTTGCAAATTAAAAATAATTTTTTTCTGCATCTAGCTCTGAAAAAATATTTGGGCTTCTAGCAGTGTGTGGGACTTGGTCTATTAGTCCATCTATACTGACCTCCATCAGGTTGCAAATTGAATAAAAAAATTTTCTGCATCTAGCTCTGAAAAAATATTTGGGCTTCTAGCGGTGTGTGGGACTTGGTCTATTAGTCCATCTATACTGACCTCCATCAGGTTGCAAATTAAAAATAATTTTTTTCTGCATCTAGCTCTGAAAAATTATTTGAGCTTCTAGCAGTGTGTGGGACTTGGTCTATTAGTCCATCTATACTGACCTCCATCAGGTTGCAAATTAAAAATATTTTTTTTCTTCATTTAGCTCTGAAAAAATATTTGGGTTTCAAGCAGTGTGTGGGACTTGTTCTATTAGTCCTTCTATACTGACCTCCAGCAGGTTGCAAATTAATATAATTTTTTTCTGCATCTAGCTCTGAAAAAATATTTTAGCTTCTAGCGGTGTGTGGGACTTGGTCTATTAGTCCATCTATACTGACCTCAATCAGGTTGCAAATTAAAAATAATTTTTTTCTGCATCTAGCTCTGAAAAAATATTTGGGCTTCTAGCAGTGTGTGGGACTTGGTCTATTAGTCCATCTATACTGACCTCCATCAGGTTGCAAATTGAATAAAAAAATTTTCTGCATCTAGCTCTGAAAAAATATTTGGGCTTCTAGCGGTGTGTGGGACTTGGTCTATTAGTCCATCTATACTGACCTCCATCAGGTTGCAAATTAAAAATAATTTTTTTCTGCATCTAACCCAGCCAATAGTTTTGGCCTAATACCACAGTTTGGCCACTCAGCTCTGCTCGGTTACCATCCATTGTTTTTTTGTGCAAACAACTCCAGAGTTGTGAATTAGTTAACCACCAAAATGAGTGGAAAAAGGCCTGCTGCTGGTGGAAAGGGGAATAGGCGTGTTGGGAAGGGGAAAAAAGGTTGTGTCCGTGGGGTAGGTGCAGAAGAAATACCATCTTCCAGCCAAACTAAAATGTCTACTTCTTTTAGCGGACAATGTGATAAGATCCCTTTCTTACGGCCACGCCAATCGCTACAAATTCCAGATGAGGCACAAAAACAGCAGGTGCTTCAACGGATATCAAGTGCTCCTTTAAGTGGGCTCTCCTCCACATCAACTTCAACATCACAAATACTCCAGTCCTCAAAGGTGTCACCCAAATCGCACTTGCTTCCTCACAGCTCCCAAATCTCCAGCTGCCCGTCTGAGTATGAGGTAGAACAGATGGTTGAGTCTGCAGAGCTGTTTACTCATACTATAGCCTGGGAATCAGAGGTCGACTCCAGCGCTTCTGTGAATCCAGACGAGGAAATGATCTGCACTGATGCCCAGAATCTTTATGAGTCGGATCCAGGACCAGACGCAGAAGGTTCTGACCATAATGTAGACCCTCATTCCCAAACTGTAACTCCTGTTGGTGGAGACAATGAGGAAGACGATGATAAGACTCAAATACCTGATTGGAGCGACAACTTTAGTTTTTTGTCAGGGCAGGAACAGGTTGGCTCTGAGGACGACGGGTGTGATAACGCACAGGGTGATGATGATGAGGTCGGAGATCCCACTTACTGTCAACCCACAGTCAGCCAAGAGATGAGGTCAGCAGAGGAGGTGGAGGAAGATGCTAGTGACGACGAGGTCAGGTTGCGCCTTCCTGGACAGAGACGTAGTACTGGAAGCACGTCAACAACTGCATCCTCAAACACAACTCTGCCTCTCACCACAAGTCGTGGTGGCTCTTCAGGTCGCATGGGTGCTAAGCCTTGCATAGCCTGGGCATTTTTTCAGATCGATAAAGATGACCCAACTCGTGTTATCTGTAACATTTGTCAGCAAAAGCTAAGTAGAGGCCAAAAAATACATAGTTTGAGTACTTCATGCATGAACCGGCACATGGACATGAAGCATAAGTTGCAGTGGGAAGCTCAGTGTGCTACAATGCGGCCTAGCCGGCCGGGCCAACCACCGTGTGCCATATCTTGTGCATCCGCGGCCTCTTCATCCTCTGTGACTGGGGGGACAGCAGTCACACCTGTTTTGGGGCGCAGACCTGCCACCTCTATACCCGCAACAGCCAGCGTGATTGGCAGGTCATCATTTTCTTTGCGCTGTCCGACATCGATAGCACCACCTTTGGATAAAGGCAACCTAACATGTCCGCCTGCATCTTCCTCACAGACCGGCAGTTTGCCGGGGACACCCTTATCAACCCCGTCTAAGCACAATAGCCAGCCCTCGGTCCCTCAGATGTGGACAAGTAAAAGACCATTTCCTCCTAGCCATGAGAAAGCTAAGAGGTTGAATTTCACCATCTGCAAGCTCTTGGCTACAGAAATGCTGCCTTTCCGCCTGGTGGACACAGAGGATTTTCGAGACCTTATGTCCGTCGCAGTGCCCCAGTACCAGATGCCCAGTCGGCACTACTTCTCAAAGAAAGGTGTGCCTGCGCTCCACCAGCATGTCGCACACAACATCACCGCTTCTTTGAGAAACTCTGTGTGTGACAGGGTGTATTTCACCACAGACACTTGGACGAGTAGGCATGGAGAGGGGCGTTACATGTCGCTGACTGGGCACTGGGTAACTATGGTGACAGCAGGACAAGGGGCTGCTGTCCAAGTCTTGCCGTCCCCACGAGTTGTGCGTCAATCCTCTTTATGTCAAAGTTCCTCCACTGCTTCTGCCTCCTCAACCTCCTCTCGGTCTTCCACCTGCACCCAAAGCCTGTCTGGTCATGCCACAAGCTTTCTAACTGCGCAGAAGGGATCCTGCACACCTCCTTACTATGCTGGCAGTAGGGCTCAACGTCATCAGGCGGTTTTTACATTGAAATGTCTGGGAAATGTGAGTCACACAGCTGAGGAGTTGTGGTCAGCTCTGGAGAACCAATTTCATGAATGGTTGTCTCCACTGGACCTGAAACCAGGGAAGGCCGTGTGCGACAATGCTGCAAACCAGGATGCGGCCCTTCGCCGGGGCAATGTCACACACGTGCCTTGTATGGCTCACGTGTTGAACCTGGTTGTCCAGCAATTTTTAGCCCACTATCCCAGACTAGATGGCCTTCTGCAGAGGGCACGGTCGCTGTGTGCTCACTTCCGCCGTTCGCATCCCGCAGCTCAGCGACTTACATCTCTACAGAAGTTGTTGGGCCTGCCACTTCACCGGCTAAAATGCGATGTGCCTACCCGGTGGAATTCAACTCTGCACATGTTGCAGCGACTGTGGCAGCACCGACAAGCCCTGGTGCAATACGTTCTGACGTATAGCCTGGGCCAACGAGATTCAGAGGTGGGGCAAATCACGCTGGAGGAGTGGTCTCAGATCAGGGACCTATGCACCCTTCTGCACAGTTTTGAAATGGCGACGAAGATGTTTAGTGCTGACGATGCCATTATCAGCATGACTATTCCGGTGATTTACATGCTGGAGCACATGTTAAACAGAATTCGGAGTCAGGTGGTGGCACAAGAGGAGGTGGAGGAAGTAGAGGAGGAGGAGTTGTATGCGGAAGGGCTAACATCTGCAAGGTCCAGACGGTCGGCAGCACCAAGGCGGCAGGCATGTGAGGGTGGGGGAGATGATTTTACCAGGGCGCATGGTAGCAGCCAAACTAGTGAGGAAGGTGCAGGAGCCCAGGAAGAAGTGGAGGACGAACTGATGGAAGACTCATCAGATGAGGGAGACCTTGATCACATTTCTGTTGTGCGAGGTTGGGGGGAGAGGACAGAGGAAGGAAGCATGATTGTTACCTCGCCACCAACACAACAGGGACTTGGTGCTCCTGGATGCGCAACACACATGAGTGCCTTCTTGCTGCACTACCTGCAACATGACCCTCGAATTGTGAGAATTAGAAATAATCCTGACTACTGGGTTGCCACACTGTTAGATCCCCGGTACAAAAGTAAATTTGCAGAAATTATTCCTGCCATAGAAAGGGATGCACGCATGCAGGAGTATCAGCAGAGACTGTTGCAGAATCTTACATGTGCTTTTCCACAAAATACCAGTGGTGCACGTAGTGAATCTCACAGTTCCAACTTGCCAACCGTGGGACCGTCAAGGGTTCAGCACTCAAACCATAACAGAACCACAGTATCTGCTGGTAACATCAATTTTGCGGAGTCATTTCACCACTTTTTTAGCCCATCCTTTGCAAGGCCACAGGAGACAAGAAGTCTGACACATAGTCAACGCCTAGAGACGATGGTACAGGAGTATCTCCAAGTAAACATTGAAGCCACGACTGTGTCACTGGACCCTTGCTCTTTTTGGGCTTCCAATCTGGATAAATGGCCGGAGCTAGCCACTTACGCCTTGGAGATCTTGTCATGCCCCGCAGCCAGCGTTCTGTCTGAACGTGTGTTCAGCGCTGCTGGTGGTGTGCTGACAGATAAGCGCACGCGGCTCTCCACTGATAATGTAGACAGACTCACGTTCATAAAGATGAACAAATCATGGATCCGAAACGACTTTTCTACCCCTGTGTCATCCTGGGGAGAGTAAAAGCTTGATGATTGGTTAAAATCACCCTACCAACCGTTTTAAGCTTTCAAATTACTAATCATGTTTATCTGTATCTTGACTGGAAAGTAATTTGGGCTTTGTAGCAGTGTGCAGCACTGATCCTATTAGGCCATCTATAATAAGCTTCACCAGATTTAAAATTAAAAATAATTTTTAGCTGCATCTAGCCCGGAAAATAATTTTGGGGCTCCGAGATGCGCAAGACACATAAGTGCCTTCTTGCTGCACTACCTGCAGCATGACCCTCATATTGTCAGAATTCGAAGTAATCATGACTACTGGGTTGCCACACTCTTAGATCCCCCAAACTTTTCGATCAACCTTTTCATTTTAATAAAGACCAAAAAAATGGTCATTTTTGAAATTATAAGCATTAGCAGGTTGTTAGAAACTGAAATCAAACAGTTTTCAACTCAAAACTTTATTCTAGGTGATGTTACATTTTCACATAGGACCCCTTGTTCGAAAGGAGCTTCTGAACTCTCTCGTCCATTGAATTTGTCAGGTTTTGGATGGTTTCTGCTTCAATTGTTTTGCATGAGGACAGAATACCCTCCCAGAGCTGTTGCTTAGATGTGAACTGCCTCCCGCCATCATAGACACTCCTTTTAATGATGCTCCAAAGGTTCTGAATGGGGTAGAGGTCAGGGGAGCATGGGGGTCACACCATAAGTTTGTCCCCTTTTATGCCCATATCAGCCAGAGATGCAGATGTTTTATGTGCAGCATGAGATGGTGCATTATCATGCAGAAAAATGATCTTGCTGTGAAATACACGGTTCTTCTTCTTGAACCATGGCAGGAAGTGCTGTTTGAGAAAATCCACATACATTATGGAGTTCATCTTTAGCGCCTTCAGGGATCCTAAAGGGGCCGACAATCTCTCTCCCCATGATTCCAGCCCAAAACATTACTCCACCTCCTCCTTGTTGGCGCTGTAGCCGTGTTTGCGTGGGGTGTCCATCAACCAGCCATCCTCCACTCCATTCATCTGGACCATCGAGTGCTGCACGGCACTCATCCGTGAACAAAACAGTTTTGAAATCAGTCTTCATGTAATGTTTGGCCCACTGGAGCCGTTTCTGCTTGTGTGAAGTGGATAGAGGAGGTCGACAGGATGGCGTATGCACAGCTGCAAACCTCTGAAGGACCCTGCATCTTGTTGTTCGGGGGACGTTGGAGGCACAAGCAGCTTCAAAAACTTGTCTGCTGCTATGACAAGGCTTTTTTGCCGCTGCTCTTTCAACCTGACGTAATTGCCTGTAGGAAAGAGTCCTCAATTTGCCCTTATCAGCACGCACACGTGTGTACTGTGAATCAGCTACATACTTCTTGATTGCCAAGACACTTCATCCTGATGATCGCACAATGTTGATTGTAGTCATGCCTTGACCTAAACACTCCACAATTTGTTGCTTCTCAGCAGCCGACACATCCTTTTTCTTTCCCATTTTGGCAGAAAATGTAGGCTGCTTAATAATGTGAGAGAGCCTTCTTAAGTAGTCTTGCCTTTCATTGGACACACCTGCCAAACTAATTAGCACAGGTGTCTGCAATTGCTTACAGTGATATAAAGAGCCCTGACACACATCACCATCAATGAGTTTAACTGACAAACAAACAAATTCTTCCCTTATCACTCCTAAACACTTTTTGCATAATAATTTGGAACGCGGTGTACATGTGCTTTTCCACAAAACACCAGTGGTTCACGTAGTGAATCTTACAGTTCTAACTTGCCAACCGTGGTCTGTATGGAATTGTTCAATAAAGGGCCCAAAATTAAGATAACATAGATGGGAGAGGTCTCTATGAATAGGAATTCCTAAGTATTTGATACCCTGTGAGGGCCAGGCAAAGGGAAAGTTGGACTGGATGGAATCCTATATGGATTTAGGGAGGGAGACATCGAGGGCCTCAGACTTCGCTGCATTGATTTTAAAATTTTACCATGTAACAAAGTGATCTATTTCAGCCATAACAGCAGGGATGGATATATGTGATTGAGTGATATATACTAGGACATCATCAGCAAATAGAGAGCACTTGTACTCGGTGCCTCCCACCTCAATCCACCTAATATTGGGGTTATGGCGAATTGATGAGAGCAGGTGCTCCGTCACTAGGATGTATAAGAGAGGGGACAGAGGACATCCCTGCCTTGTCCTATTGGTGATTGTGAAAGGTGATGAAAATGTTCTGACGCACCCCCTGGGCCTTGGGACACCCGGAGCCGGACCCTTTTTGGTGAATGCTGGTGGTTGTAGTCTTCGTGGCGGCGATCCGGTTCCGTGGCTCAGGGCGGTCAAACCAGTGGCGGAACTATTTATGTGGTTTTGATGTTTAAATGTCCAACTACGCCACCCGTGGATTGCGGTCAGAGTGAACCGCCGCTACAGGGCAGACCGCTAAGGCTGGTGTTGTGGGTGCAGCAGAGCGTAGCATAACTCCCCACGGGAGGAGTATAGCCTCAGGGCAGTGTATGCGGAGGATGGGGGTGATGGTGCAGGGCAGCAGCAGTAACGACACGGAGTCAGTGATGCAGTTCAGGGCCTTTACTCACAGTTCTTATTATCCAGACCACGTCTGCAGCTAACGGCTGCCCACGTCGTACTGTGCTCACCAGGTGAGGGGCTCAGACAACTCCCAGATAACTTTGGAGCGCTTCACACGACCCCCTTTGTGTGTCCTTTGTCTGGCCTTTCTTACCAACACTTCTGTCCGGCTGCCTCGGGCCTCCTCTTGGTAAACTTGGCGCCAGTTTCCCTGACCCTATGTGGTGCCTTCCTAGCGGGTGGAGCAAGGGGCTGCGCCACATAAAATGTCAGAGCCTCCGGTTTCTAGCTGAGGGTCGTTTCCTGCCTCCACTAGTTCGGGGACCGGTCTCCCCCTTTGGCCTGACCCCTCCACGCAGGTGGATTCGGGCGTGCGGTGGCGACTCGCCCGTCCGCACCCCTGGGATCCCTTCATTCCTCGTTCCTGGAGCCTTCTCTGCTCCTCTTCCTTCCTTCTCCCTCTTGCAGGCCTGGGCCTCTGTTACTAGGCTCGCCTCCGGAGCAGAGCTCATGCAGAGCCCCTGCTCCCTGCCACTTCTGCTCAGACTTCTCTGCACTGAACTAAGATGGTGCCCACCTTTTATACTCCCTTCTCAATGCACCCAGGAACTGCTTCCTCCCTGCTCCTGCACTGCAGGATTCCCCTTCCTCAGTGTTCCCTCCCCCCACTCCAGCCAGGGACAGGGACTGTCGTGTCCATCTCAGGGGCATATTGGTCGCCCTGCCCCACGGCAATGTGGTGTAATGCATGCAGGTGTCGGGTCCTGATCCACACTCCATCCTTACCTGAGAGTGAGATATCACACCTCTGGGTGAGGTGCAATACGTCTGTAGCAACCGAGCCCTCAGGGTGCTACGGTTCCATTTATCTTCAGCCTAGGTGACGTATTGCGATACAGGGCCGTGATTTTGGCTATAAAAGGGTCCCCTAGACCCCTACCCCAAGCTCTTTAAGAGAATCATATATGGCGTGCCAGGAGACTCTATGGAATGCTTTCTCAGCATCCAACGAGAGTATCTAATTACAAATTTTTAACTGCATCTAGCCCAGGAAATACTTTGTGCCTAATAGCAGTGTCTGCTAGTCAGCGGATTATCCCGGCTGTTAAGCAAGCTACACCACCTGTAGTATAGACACTTAATTTTTTCAATGGAAATGCTTCGGGACCATGGGATACTTAGTGAAGAGCATCAGGAGGCACCCCAAGGCATAGGGGCTGGGACTGGCAGTAGGATGCCTTGCGGTGGACAGCCGAGCTCGATCCTTATAAAAGCTTTTTAACTGCAGCAGCTTTAGTGGACGCTACTGGAGCTGGAATTACCGCGGCTGCTGGCATGAGACTTGCCCTCCAATAGATCCTTGTAAATGGATTTAAAGTGTATTCATTCAAATTAGAGAGACAATTTAAATTAAAAAGCTTAGAGCTGCCTCCACCACAGGGGGGCTCGCTCGACCCACCAGCGGACAGGCACCAGTATTGGGAGAGGGGGGCTGGCCGTCAGGGTTCACCGCGGCTCTGGCACAAACCCGGCGACACCTCTTTTATTTTCGCATGACTATATGTACTTGTCACTTTTCCATGTGTTAGTTATGTCTTCTGAGCAGTTTGTCAGCTTTTGGACACCTTTGAAGGTGTTTTCTATGTGTTTCTATGTGTTTTTGTTTGCCTGCCATTGGTTTTAACGGTGTTCGAAGGTTTTCGACGAACAGTTCGAAGAACAGTTCGGCGAACACACGGGTGTTCGACGAACCGAACCGAACTCGAACACTACGGGGGTGGCTCAACACTAGTCCTGTTATTCATATACCAGAAATGGTTGAAGGTACTGGCTTAACGTAAACATATAGCAGCTCACCCTCTTTGAATTTTCTTTAGCATGCTAAAAGGAGTAGGAAAAAGCAAAACATTTTTAGAATTCCACTTTTCCAAGCAGAGAAATGACTGTTTGTGCAATGACATTATTCATTGATTTTAGCCATTGAAAAATGTCCTGTTACTCATATACCAGAATTGGTTGAAGGTATTGGCTGAACGCAAACAGATAGCAGATCACCCTCTTTGAATCTTCATTAGCATGCTAATATGAGCAGGAAAAAGCAAAAAAATTTCACTATTCCACCCTTCAAAGCAGAGAAATGACTGTTTGTGCAATAACAGTATTCATTGATTTTAGCCATTGAATAAACGTCTTGATACTCATATACCAGAAATGGTTGAAGGTATCGGCTGAACACAAACAGATAGCAGCTCTCCCTCTTTGAATCTTCTTTAGCATGATAAAAGGAGCAGGAAAAAGCAAAAAATTTCAGAATTCCACCTTTGAAAGCAGAGAAATGACTGTTTGTGCAATAACATTATTCATTGATTTTAGCCATTAAAGAACGTCCTGATACTCATATACCAGAAATGGTTGAAGATATTGGCTGAACGCAAACAGATAGCAGCTACCGCTCTTTGAATCTTCTTTAACATGCTAAACGGAGCAGGAAAAATCAAAACATTTCAGAATTCCACCTTTTTAGGCAGAGAATTGACTGTGCAATAACACCAATCATTGATATTAGCCACTGAAAACCGTCCTGTTACTCATATACCAGAAAAAGTGGAAGGTATTGGCTGAACGCAAACAGATAGCAGCTCACCCTCTTTGAATCTTCTTTAGCATGCTAAAAAAGCAGGAAAAAGCAAAAAATTTCAGAATTACACCTTTCAAAGCACAGAAATGACTGATTGTGCAATGACATTATTCATTGATTTTAGCCATTGAAAAACGTCCTGTTACTCATATATCAGAAATGGTTGAAGGTATTGGCTGAAAGCAAACAGATAGCAGCTCAACCTCTTTGAATCTTCTTTAGCATGCTAAAAGGAGCAGGAAAAATCAAAACATTTCAGAATTTCACCTTTCCAAGCAGAGAAATGACTCTTTTTGCAATAACATTATTCATTGATTTTAGACTTTTAAAATCGTCCTGTTACTCATATAGCATAAATGTTTGAAGGTATTGGCTGAATGCCAACAGAGAGCAGCTCACCCTCTTTGAATCTTTTTTAGCATGCTAAAAAGAGCAGGAAAAAGCAAAAAATTCAGAATTCTATCTTTCAAAGCAGAGAAATAACTGCTTGTGCAATAACATTATTCATTGATTTTAGCCATTGAAAAACATACTGTTACTCATATACCATAAATTGTTGAATGTATTGGCTGAACGCAAGCAGTCCGCAACTCACCCTCTTTAAATCTTCTGTAGCACGCTAAAAGGAGCAGCAATAAGCAAAAAAATTTCAGAATTCCACCTTTTCCTTTACAAGCAGAGAAATGACTATTTGTGCATTGACATTATTCATTGATTTTAGCCATTGAAAACCGTCCTGTTACTCATATACCAGAAATGGTTGAAGCCATTGGCTGAACGCAAACAGATAGCAGCTCACCCTCTTTGAATCTTATTTAGCATGCTGAAAAGAGCAGGAAAAAGCAAAAAATTTCAGAATTCCATCTTTGAAAGCAGAGAAATGACTGCTTGTGCAATAACATTATTCATTGATTTTAGCCATTGAAGAACGTCCTGTTACTCATATACCAGAAATGGTTCTAGGTATTGGCTGAACGCAAACAGATAGCAGCTCCCTCATTTTGAATCTTCTTTAACATGCTAAAAGGAGCAGGAAAAATCAAAACATTTCAGAATTCCACCTTTCCAAGCAGAGAAAAGACTGATTGTGCAATGACATTATTCATTGATTTTAGCAATTGAAAAACATGCTGTTACTCATATACCAGAAATGGTTGAAGGTATTGGCTGAACGCAAACAGATAGCAGCTCACCCTCTTTGAATCTTCTTAAGCATGCTAAAAGTAGTAGGAAAAAGGAAAACATTTCAGAATTCCCCCTTACCAATCTGAGAAATGACTGTATGTGTAATGACATTCTTTCATTTTAGCCATTGAATACCGTCCTGTTACTCATATACTAGAAATGGTTGTAGGCATTTGCTGAATGCAAATAGACAGCAACTCACCCTCTTTGAATCTTCTTTAGCACGCTAAAAGGAGCAAGAAAAAGCAAAAAAATTTCAGAATTCCACCTTTCCAAAGAGAAAAATGACTGTATGTGCAATGACATTATTCATTGATTTTAGCCATTGAATAAACGTCCTGTTACTTATATACCAGAAATGGTTGAAGGTACTGGCTGAACACAAACAGATAGCAGCTCTCCCTCTTTGAATCGTCTTTAGCATGCTAAAAGAAGCAGAAAAAACAAAAAATTTCAGAATTCCAGATTTCAAAGCAGAGAAATGACTGTTTGTGCAATAACATTATTCATTGATTTTAGCCATTGAAAAATGTCCTGTTACTCATATACCAGAAATGGTTGAAGGTATTGGCTGAACGGAAGCAGTCAGCTACTCATCCTCTTTGAATCTTCTTTAGCACACTAAAAGGAACAGGAAAAATCAAAAAAATTTCAGAATTCAACCTTTGAAAGCAGAGAAATGACTGTTTGTGCTATAACATTATTCATTGATTTTAGCCATTGAAAATCGTCCTGTTACTCATATACCAGAAATGGTTGAAGGTATAGGCTGAACGCAAACAGACAGCAACTCACCCTCTTTGAATCTTCTTTAGCACGCTAAAAAGAGCAGGAAAAAGTAAAAAAATTTCAGAATTCCACCTGTCCAAGCAGAGAATTGACTGCTTGTGCAATAACATTATTCATTGATTTTAGCCTTTCAAAAACGTCCTGTTACTCATATACCAGAAATGGATGAAGGTAATGACGAACGCAAACAGATATCAGCTCACCCTCTTTGAATCTTCTTTAGCATGCTAAAAAGAGGAGGAAAAAGCAAAACATTTCAGAATTCCACCTTTATAAGCAGAGAATTTAATGTTTGTGCAATGACTATCTTCATTCATTTTAGCCATTATAAATCGTCTTGTTACTGATACACCAGAAATGCTTGAAGGTATTGGCTGAATGCAAACAGATAGCAGCTCACCCTCTTTGAATCTCCTTTAGCATAGTAAAAGCAAAAAATTTCAGAATTCCACCTTTCCAAGCAGAGAAATGACTCTTTGTGCAATAACATTATTCATTGATTTTAGACTTTGAAAACCGTCCTGTTACTCATATAGCATAAATGGTTGAAGGTATTGGCTGAATGCAAACAGATAGCAGCTCACCCTCTTTGAATCTTTTTTAGCATGCTAAAAAGATCAGGAAAAAGCAAAAAATTCAGAATTCCAACTTTCAAAGCAGAGAAATGACTGATTGTGCAATGACATTATTCATTGATTTTAGCCATTGAAAAACATCCTGTTACTCATATACCATGAATGGTTGAATGTATTGGCTGAACGTAAGCAGTCCGCAACTCACCCTCTTTGAATCTTATTTAGCATGCTGAAAAGAGCAGGAAAAAGCAAAAAATTTCAGAATTCCACCTTTGAAAGCAGAGAAATGACTGCTTGTGCAATAACATTATTCATTGATTTTAGCGATTGAAGAACGTCCTGTTACTCATGTACCAGAAATGGTTGAAGGTATTGGCTGAACGCAAACAGATAGCAGCTCCCTCACTTTGAATCTTCTTTAACATGCTAAAAGGAGCAGGAAAAATCAAAACATTTCAGAATTCCACCTTTCCAAGCAGAGAAATGACTGATTGTGCAATGACATTATTCATTGATTTTAGCCATTGAAAAACATACTGTTACTCATATACCAGAAATGGTTGAAGGTATTGGCTGAACGCAAACAGATAGCAGCTCACCCTCTTTGAATCTTCTTAAGCATGCTAAAAGGAGTAGGAAAAAGTAAAACATTTCAGAATTCCCCCTTACCAATCTGAGAAATGACTGTATGTGTAATGACATTATTTCATTTTAGCCATTGAATACCGTCCTGTTACTCATATACTAGAAATGGTTGTAGGTATTTGCTGAATGCAAATAGACAGCAACTCACACTCTTTGAATCTTCTTTAGCACGCTAAAAGGAGCAGGAAAAGCAAAAAATTTCAGAATTCCACCTTTCCATGCCGAGAAATGACTCTTTGTGCAATAACTTTATTCATTGATTTTAGCCATTGAAAAACGTCCTGTTACTCATATACCAGAAATGGTTGTAGGTATAGGCTGAACGCAAACAGACAGCAAATCACCCTCTTTGAATCTTCTTAAGCACGCTAAAAGGAGCAGGAAAAAGCAAAAAAATGTCAGAATTCCACCTTTCCAAACAGAAAAATGACTGTTTGTGCAATGACATTATTCATTGATTTTAGCCATTCCAAAACATCCTGTTACTCATATACCAGAAATGGTTGAAGGTATTGCCTGAACCCAAACAGGTAGCAGCTCACCCTCTTTGAATCTTCTTTAGCATGCTAAAAGGAGCAGGAAAAGCAAAAAATGTCAGAATTCCACCTTTCAAAGCAGAGAAATGACTGCTTGTGCAATAACATTATTCATTGATTTTAGCCATTGAATAAACGTCCTGTTACTCATATACCAGAAATGGTTGAAGGTACTGGCTGAACACAAACAGATAGCAGCTCTTCCTCTTTGAATCTTCTTTAGCATGCTAAAAGGAGCAGGAAAAAACAAAAAAAATTCAGAATTCCACCTTTCAAAGCAGAGAAATGACTGATTGTGCAATGACATTATTCATTGATTTTAGCCATTGAAAAATGTCCTGTTACTCATATACCAGAAATGGTTGAAGGTATTGGCTGAACGCAAGCAGTCAGCTACTCACCCTCTTGAATCTTTTTTAGCACACTAAAAGGAGCAGGAAAAATCAAAAAAATTTCAGAATTCCACCTTTGAAAGCAGAGAAATGACTGTTTGTGCAATAACATTATTCATTGATTTTAGCCATTAAAGAACGTCCTTTTACTCTTATACCAGAAATGGTTGAAGGTATTGGCTGAAAGCAAACAGATAGCAGCTCAACCTCTTTCAATCTTCTTTAGCATGCTAAAAGGAGCAGGAAAAAGCAAAGCAAAAAATTTTAGAATTCCACCTTTCCAAGCAGAGAAATGACTCTTTGTGCAATAACTTTATTCATTGATTTTAGCCATTGAAAACCGTCCTGTTACTCATATACCAGAAATGGTTGAAGGTATAGGCTGAACGCAAACAGACAGCAACTCACCCTCTTTGAATCTTCTTTAGCACGCTAAAAGGAGCAGGAAAAAGTAAAAAAATTTCCGAATTACACATTTCAAAGCAGAGGAATGACTGTTTGTGCAATGACATTCATTGATTTTAGCCATTGAAAAACGTGCTGTCACTCATACACCAGAAATGGTTTAAGGTATTGGCTGAAGGCAAACAGATAGCAGCTCACCCTCTTTGAATATTCTTTAGCATGCTAATACGAGCATGAAAAAGCAAAAAAAAAATCAGAATTCCACCTTTCCAAGCAGAGAAATGGCTGTTTGTGCAATGATATTAATTATTGATTTTAGCCATTAAAAAAGTGCTGATACTCATATACCAAAATTGGTGGAAGGTATTGACTGAATGCAAACAGACAGCAACTCACCCTCTTTGAATCTTCTTTAGCATGCTAATAGGAGCAGGAAAAAGCAAAAAAAAATCAGATTTCAACCTTTCAAAGCAGAGAAATGACTGTTTGTGCAATGATAATATTCATTGATTTTAGCCATTAAAAAACGTGCTGATACTCATATACCAAAATTGGTTGAAGGTATTGGCTGAACGCAAACAGACAGCAGCTCACCCTCTTTGAATCTTCTTTAGCACACTGAAAGGAGCAGGAAAAATCAAAAAAATTTCAGAATTCCACCTTTGAAAGCAGAGAAATGACTGTTTGTGCAATAACATTATTCATTGATTTTAGCCATTTAAGAACGTCCTGTTACTCTTATTCCAGAAATGGTTGAAGGTATTGGCTGAACGCAAACAGATAGCAGCTCCCTCTCTTTGAATTTTCTTTAAGATGCTAAAAGGAGCAGGAAAAATCAAAACATTTCAGAATTCCACCTTTCCAAGCAGAGAAATGTCTGTTTGTGCAATGACATTATTCATTGATTTTAGCCATTGAAAAACAACCTGTTACTCATATACCAGAAATGGTTGAAGATATTGGCTGAAAGCAAACAGATAGCAGCTCAACCTCTTTGAATCTTCTTTAGCATGCTAAAAGGAGCAGGAATAAGCAAAAAATTTCAGAATTCCACCTTTCCATGCAGAGAAATGACTCTTTGTGCAATAACTTTATTCATTGATTTTAGCCATTGAAAACCGTCCTGTTACTCATATACCAGAAATGGTTAAAGGTATAGGCTGAAAGCAAACAGACAGCAACTCACCCTCTTTGAATCTTCTTTAGCACACTAAAAGGAGCAGGAAAAAGCAAAAAAATTTCACTATTCCACCTTTCCAAGCAGAGAATTGACTGCTTGTGCAATGACAGTATTCATTGATTTTAGCCATTGAAAAACGTCCTGTTACTCATATACCAGAAATGGATGAAGGTATTGCCTGAACGCAAACAGATAGCAGCTCACCCTCTTTGAATCTTTTTTAGCATGCTAAAAGGAGCAGGAAAAAGCAAAAAATTTCAGAATTCCACCTTTCCAAGCAGAGAAATGACTGTTTGTGCAATGACATTGTTCTTTCATTTTAGCCATTGAAAAACGTCCTGTTACTCATATAACAGAGATGTTTGAAGGTACTGGCTTAACGTAAACATATAGCAGCTCACCCTCTTTGAATCTTCTTTAGCATGCTAAAAGGAGTAGGAAAAAGCAAAAAAATTTTAGAATTCCACCTTTCCAAGCAGAGAAATGACTGTTTGTGCAATGACATTATTCATTGATTTTAGCCATTGAAAAATGTCCTGTTA
The DNA here is from genome assembly GCF_046119375.1 of Phyllobates terribilis. Classification (NCBI taxonomy): domain Eukaryota; kingdom Metazoa; phylum Chordata; class Amphibia; order Anura; family Dendrobatidae; genus Phyllobates; species Phyllobates terribilis. Next base: position 3,519,701 of record NW_027362771.1, on the reverse strand, counting down.
CTCATATACCAGAATTGGTTGAAGGTATTGGCTGAACGCAAACAGATAGCAGATCACCCTCTTTGAATCTACATTAGCATGCTAATAGGAGCAGGAAAAAGCAAAACATTTCAGAATTCCACCTTTCAAAGCAGAGAAATGACTGTTGGTGCAATAAGATTATTAATTGATTTTAGCAATTGAATAAACGTCTTGATACTCATATACCAGAAATGGTTGAAGGTATTGTCTGAACACAAACAGATAGCAGCTCACCCTCTTTGAATCCTATTTAGCATGCTAAAAAGGGCAGGAAAAAGAAAAAATATTTCAGAATTCCACCTTTGAAAGCAGAGAAATAACTGTTTGTGCAATAACAATGTTCATTGATTTTTGCCATTAAAGAACGTCCTGTTACTCATATACCAGAAATGGTTGAAGATATTGGCTGAACGCAAACAGATAGCAGCTACCTCTCTTTGAATCTTCTTTAACATGCTAAAAGGAGCAGGAAAAATCAAAACATTTCAGAATTCCAGCTTTCCAAGCAGAGAAATGACTCTTTAGGAATAACTCTAATCATTGATTTTATCCATTGAAAAACGTGCTGTCACTCATACACCAGAAATGGTTGAGGGTATTGGCTGAACGCAAACAGATAGCAGCTCCCTCTCTTTGAATTTTCTTTAACATGCTAAAAGGAGCAGGAAAAATCAAAACATTTCAGAATTCCACCTTTCCAAGCAGAGAAATGACTGTTTGTGCAATGACATTGTTCACTGATTTTAGCCGTTGAAAAACATCCTGTTACTCATATACCAGAAATGGTTGAAGATATTGGCTGAAAGCAAACAGATAGCAGCTCAACCTCTTTGAATCTTCTTTAGCATGCTAAAAGGAGCAGGAAAAAGCAAAAAATTTCAGAATTCCACCTTTCCATGCAGAGAAATGACTCTTTGTGCAATAACTTTATTCATTGATTTTAGCCATTGAAAACCGTCCTGTTACTCATATACCAGAAATGGTTGAAGGTATAGGCTGAACGCAAACAGACAGCAACTCACCCTCTTTGAATCTTCTTTAGCACGCTAAAAGGAGCAGGAAAAAGCAAAAAAATGTCAGAATTCCACCTTTCAAACAGAGAATTGACTGCTTGTGCAATGACATTATTCATTGATTTTAGCCATTGAAAAACGTCCTGTTACTCATATACCAGAAATGTATGAAGGTATTGCCTGAACGCAAACAGATAGCAGCTCACCCTCTTTGAATTTTCTTTAGCATGCTAAAAGGAGCAGGAAAAAGCAAAAAATTTCAGAATTCCACCTTTCCAAGCAGAGAAATGACTGCTTGTGCAATGACATTGTTCTTTCATTTTAGCCATTGAATACCGTCCTCTTACTCAAATACCAGAAATCGTTCAAGGTAATGGCTGAATGCAAACAGATAGCAGCTCACCCTCTTTGAATCTTCTTTAGCATGCTAAAAGGAGCAGGAAAAAGCAAAAAATTTCAGAATTCCACCAATCCAAGCAGAGAAATGACTGTTTGTGCAATGACATTATTCATTGATTTCAGCCCTTGAAAACAACCTGTTACTCATATACCAGAAATGGTTGAAGGTATTGTCGAAACGCAAACAGATATCAGCTCACACTCTTTGAATTTTCTTTAGCATGCTAAAAAGAGGAGGAAAAAGCAAAACATTTCAGAATTCCACCTTTCTAAGCAGAGAATTGAATGTTTATGCAATGACTATATTCATTCATTTTAGCCATTATAAACCGTCCTGTTACTGATACACCAGGAATGCTTGAAGGTATTGGCTGAATGCAAACAGATAGCAGCTCACCCTCTTTGAATCTTCTTTAGCATAGTAAAAGGAGCAGCAAAAAGCAAAAAATTTCAGAATTCCACATTTCAAAGCAGAGGAATGACTGTTTGTGCAATGACATTCATTGATTTTAGGCATTGAAAAACGTGCTGTCACTCATACACCAGAAATGGTTGAAGGTATTGGCTGAATTCAAACAGACAGCAGCTCACCCTCTTTGAAACTTCTTTAACATGCTAAAAGGAGCAGGAAAAATCAAAACATTTCAGAATTCCACCTTTCCAAGCAGAGAAATTACTGTTTGTGCAATGACATTATTCATTGATTTTAGCCATTGAAAAACATCCTGTTACTCATATACCAGAAATGGTTGAAGATATTGGCTGAACGCAAAAAGACAGCAGCTCACCCTCTTTAAATCTTCTTTAGCATGCTAATAGGAGCAGGAAAAAGCAAAAAAAAAATCAGAATTCCACCTTTCCAAGCAGAGAAATGACTGTTTGTGCAATGACATTATTCATTGATGTTTGCCATTGAAAAACGTTCTATTACTCATATACCAGAATTGGTTGAAGGTATTGGCTGAATGCAAAAAGATAGCAGCTCACCCTCTTTGAATCCTCGTTATCATGCTAATAGGAGCAGGAAAAAGCAAAAATATTTCAGATTTCCACCTTTCCAAGCAGAGAAATGATTGTTTGTGCAAAGACATTATTCATTGATTTTAGCCATTGAAAAACGTCCTGTTACTCATATAACAGAAATGGTTGAAGGTACTGGCTTAACGTAAACATATAGCAGCTCACCCTCTTTGAATCTTCTTTAGCATGCTAAAAGGAGTAGGAAAAAGCAAAAAATTTTCAGAATTCCACCTTTCAAAGCAGAGAAATGACTGTTGGTGCAATAACATTATTAATTGATTTTAGCCATTGAATAAACGTCTTGATACTCATATACCAGAAATGGTTGAAGGTATTGGCTGAACACAAACAGATAGCAGCTCTCCCTCTTTGAATCTTCTTTAGCATGCTAAAAGGAGCAGGAAAAAGCAAAACATTTCAGAATTCCACCTTTCCAAGCAGAGAAATGACTGTTTGTGTAATGACATTTTTCAATCATTTTAGCCATTGAATACCGTACTGTTACTCATATGCCAGAAATGGTTGTAGGTATTGGCTGAACGCAAACAGATAGCAGCTCACCCTCTTTGAATCTTATTTAGCATTCTAAAAAGAGAAGGAAAAAGCAAAACATTTCAGAATTCCACCTTTGAAAGCAGAGAAATGACTGTTTGTGCAATAACATTATTCATTGATTTTAGCCATTAAAGAACGTCCTGTTACTCATATACCAGAAATGGTTGAAGATATTGGCTGAACGCAAACAGATAGCAGCTACCTCTCTTTGAATCTTCTTTAACATGCTAAAAGGAGCAGGAAAAATCAAAACATTTCAGATTTCCACATTTCCAAGCAGAGAAATGACTATTTAGGAATAACTTTATTCATTGATTTTAGCCATTGAAAAACGTGCTGTCACTCATACACCAGAAATGGTTGAGGGTATTGGCTGAAAGCAAACAGATAGCAGCTCAACCTCTTTGAATCTTCTTTAGCATGCTAAAAGGAGCAGGAAAAAGCAAAAAATTTCAGAATTCCACCTTTCCATGCAGAGAAATGACTCTTTGTGCAATAACTTTATTCATTGATTTTAGCCATTGAAAACAGTCCTGTTACTCATATACCAGAAATGGTTGAAGGTATAGGCTGAACGCAAACAGACAGCAACTCACCCTCTTTGAATCTTCTTTAGCACGCTAAAAGGAGGAGGAAAAAGCAAAAAAATGTCAGAATTCCACCTTTCCAAGCAGAGAATTGACTGCTTGTGCAATGACATTATTCATTGATTTTAGCCATTGAAAAACGTCCTGTTACTCAAATACCAGAAGTGGATGAAGGTATTGCCTGAACGCAAACAGATAGCAGCTCACCCTCTTTGAATTTTCTTTAGCATGCTAAAAGGAGCAGGAAAAAGCAAAAAATTTCAGAATTCCACCTTTCCAAGCAGAGAAATGACTGCTTGTGCAATGACATTGTTCTTTCATTTTAGCCATTGAATACCGTCCTCTTACTCAAATACCAGAAATGGTTCAAGGTAATGGCTGAATGCAAACAGATAGCAGCTCACCCTCTTTGAATCTTCTTTAGCATGCTAAAAGGAGCAGGAAAAAGCAAAAATTTTCAGAATTCCACCAACCCAAGCAGAGAAATGACTGTTTGTGCAATGACATTATTCATTGATTTCAGCCCTTGAAAACCGTCCTGTTACTCATATACCAGAAATGGTTGAAGGTATTGTAGAAACGCAAACAGATATCAGCTCACCCTCTTTGAATCTTCTTTAGCATGCTAGAAAGAGGAGGAAAAAGCAAAACATTTCAGAATTCCACCTTTCTAAGCAGAGATTTGAATGTTTGTGCAATGACTATATTCATTCATTTTAGCCATTATAAACCGTCCTGTTACTGATACACCTGGAATGCTTGAAGGTATTGGCTGAATGCAAACAGATAGCAGCTCACCCTCTTTGAATCTTCTTTAGCATAGTAAAAGGAGCAGCAAAAAGCAAAAAATTTCAGAATTCCGCCTTTCCAAGCAGAGGAATGACTGTTTGTGCAATGACATTCATTGATTTTAGCCATTGAAAAAAGTGCTGTCACTCATACACCAGAAATGGTTGAAGGTATTGGCTGAACGCAAACAGATAGCAGCTCACCCTCTTTGAATCTTCTTTAGCATGCTAATATGAGCATGAAAAAGCAAAAAAAATTCAGTATTCCACCTTTCCAAGCAGAGAAATGACTGTTTGTGCAATGACATTATTCATTGATTTTAGCCATTAAAAAACGTGCTGATACTCATATACCAAAATTGGTTGAAGGTATTGGCTGAATGCAAACAGACAGCAGCTCACCCTCTTTGAATCTTCTTTAGCATGCTAATAGGAACAGGAAAAAGCAAAAAAAAATCCGATTTCCACCTTTCAAAGCAGAGAAATGACTGTTTGTGCAATGACATTATTCATTGATTTTAGCCATTAAAAAACGTGCTGATACTCATATACCAAAATTCGTTGAAGGTATTGGCTGAACGCAAACAGACAGCAGCTCACCCTATTTGAATCTTCTTTAGCACACTAAAAGGAGCAGGAAAAATCAAAAAAATTTCAGAATTCCACCTTTGAAAGCAGAGAAATGACTGTTTGTGCAATAACAATATTCATTGATTTTAGCCATTAAAGAACGTCCTGTTACTCTTATACCAGAAATGGTTGAAGGTATTGGCTGAACGCAAACAGATAGCAGCTCCCTCTCTTTGAATCTTCTTTAGCATGCCAAAAGGAGCAGGAAAAAGCAAAAAATTTTAGAATTCCACCTTTCCATGCAGAGAAATGACTCTTTGTGCAATAACTTTATTTATTGATTTTAGCCATTGAAAACCGTCCTGTTACTCATATACCAGAAATGGTTGAAGATATAGGCTGACCGCAAACAAACAGCAACTCACCCTCTTTGAATCTTCTTTAGCACACTAAAAGGAGCAGGAAAAATCTAAAAAAATTCAGAATTCCACCTTTGAAAGCAGAGAAATGACTGTTTGTGCAATAACATTATTCATTGATTTTAGCCATTAAAGAACGTCCTGTTACTCTTATACCAGAAATGGTTGAAGGTATTGGCTGAATGCAAACAGATAGCAGCTCCCTCTCTTTGAATCTTCTTTAACATGCTAAAAGGAGCAGGAAAAATCAAAACATTTCAGAATTCCACCGTTCCAAGCAGAGAAATGACTGTTTGTGCAATGACATTATTCATTGATTTTAGCCATTGAAAAACATCCTGTTACTCATATACCAGAAATGGTTGAAGATATTGGCTGAACGCAAAAAGATAGCAGCTCACCCTCTTTGAATCTTCTTTAGCATGCTAATAGGAGCAGGAAAAAGCAAAAAAAAAATCAGAATTCCACCTTTCCAAGCAGAGAAATGACAGTTTGTGGAATGACATTATTCAATGATGTTTGCCATTGAAAAACGTCCTATTACTCATATACCCGAATTGGTTGAAGGTATTGGCTGAACGCAAAAAGATAGCAGCTCACCCTCTTTGAATCTTCGTTATCATGCTAATAGGAGCAGGTAAAAGCAAAAATATTTGAGATTTCCATCTTTCCAAGCAGAGAAATGATTGTTTGTCCAAAGACATTATTCATTGATTTTAACCATTGAAAAACGTCCTGTTACTCATATAACAGAAATGGTTGAAGGTACTGGCTTAACGTAAACATATAGCAGCTCACCCTCTTTGAATCTTCTTTAGCATGCTAAAAAGAGTAGGAAAAAGCAAAAAATTTTTAGAATTCCACCTTTCCAAGCAGAGAAATGACTGTTTGTGCAATGACATTATTCATTGATTTTAGCCATTGCAAAACATCCTGTTACTCATATACCAGAAATGGTTGAAGATATTGGCTGAACGCAAAAAGATAGCAGCTCACCCTCTTTGAATCTTCTTTAGCATGCTAATAGGAGCAGGAAAAAGCAAAAAAAAAATCAGAATTCCACCTTTCCAAGCAGAGAAATGACAGTTTGTGCAATGACATTATTCAATGATGTTTGCCATTGAAAAACGTCCTATTACTCATATACCAGAATTGGTTGAAGGTATTGGCTGAACGCAAAAAGATAGCAGCTCACCCTCTTTGAATCTTCGTTATCATGCTAATAGGAGCAGGAAAAAGCAAAAATATTTGAGATTTCCACCTTTCCAAGCAGAGAAATGATTGTTTGTCCAAAGACATTATTCATTGATTTTAGCCATTGAAAAACGTCCTGTTACTCATATAACAGAAATGGTTGAAGGTACTGGCTTAACGTAAACATATAGCAGCTCACCCTCTTTGAATCTTCTTTAGCATGCTAAAAAGAGTAGGAAAAAGCAAAAAATTTTTAGAATTCCACCTTTCCAAGCAGAGAAATGACTGTTTGTGCAATGACATTATTCATTGATTTTAGCCATTGAAAAATGTCCTGTTACTCATATACCAGAATTGGTTGAAGATATGGGCTGAACGCAAACAGATAGCAGATCAACCTCTTTGAATCTACATTAGCATGCCATTAGGAGCAGGAAAAAGCAAAACATTTCAGAATTCCACCTTCAAAGCAGAGAAATGACTGTTGGTGCAATAACATTATTCATTGATTTTAGCCATTGAATAAACGTCTTGATACTCATATACCAGAAATGGTTGAAGGTATTGGCTGAACACAAACAGATAGCAGCTCTCCCTCTTTGAATCTTCTTTAGCATGCTAAAAAGAGGAGGAAAAAGCAAAACATTTCAGAATTCTACCTTTCTAAGCAGAGAATTGAATGTTTGTGCAATGACTATATTCATTCATTTTAGCCATTATAAACCGTCCTGTTACTGATACACAAGGAATGCTTGAAGGTATTGGCTGAATGCAAACAGATAGCAGCTCACCCTCTTTGAATCTTCTTTAGCATAGTAAAAGGAGCAGCAAAAAGCCAAAAATTTCAGAATTCCAGCTTTCAAAGCAGAGGAATGACTGTTTGTGCAATGACATTCATTGATTTTAGCCATTGAAAAACGAGCTGTCACTCATACACCAGAAATGGTTGAAGGTATTGGCTGAACGCAAACAGATAGCAGCTCACCCTCTTTGAATCTTCTTTAGCATGCTAATACGAGCATGAAAAAGCAAAAAAAATTCAGAATTCCACCTTTCAAGCAGAGAAATTACTGTTTGTGCAATGACATTATTCATTGATTTTAGCCATTAAAAAACGTGCTGATACTCATATACCAAAATTAGTTGAAGGTATTGGCTGAATGCAAACAGACAGCAGATCACCCTCTTTGAATCTTCTTTAGCATGCTAATAGGAGCAGGAAAAAGCAAAAAAAAAATCAGATTTCCTCCTTTCAAAGCAGAGAAATGACTGTTTGTGCAATGACATTATTCATTGATTTTAGCCATTAAAAAATGTGCTGATACTCATATACCAAAATTGGTTGAAGGTATTGGCTGAACGCAAACAGACAGCAGCTCACCATCTTTGAATCATCTTTAGCACACTAAAAGGAGCAGGAAAAATCAAAAAAATTTCAGAATTCCACCTTTGAAAGCAGAGAAATGACTGTTTGTGCAATAACATTATTCATTGATTTTAGCCATTAAAGAACGTCCTGTTACTCTTATACCAGAAATGGATGAAGGTATTGCCTGAACGCAAACAGATAGCAGCTCACCCTCTTTGAATTTTCTTTAGCATGCTAAAAGGAGCAGGAAAAAGCAAAAAATTTCAGAATTCCACCTTTCCAAGCAGAGAAATGACTGCTTGTGCAATGACATTGTTCTTTCATTTTAGCCATTTAATACCGTCCTCTTACTCAAATACCAGAAATGGTTCAAGGTAATGGCTGAATGCAAACAGATAGCAGCTCACCCTCTTTGAATCTTCTTTAGCATGCTAAAAGGAGCAGGAAAAAGCAAAAAATTTCAGAATTCCACCAATCCAAGTAGAGAAATGACTGTTTGTGCAATGACATTATTCATTGATTTCAGCCCTTGAAAACCGTCCTGTTACTCATATACCAGAAATGGTTGAAGGTATTGTCTAAACGCAAACAGATATCAGCTCACCCTCTTTGAATCTTCTTTAGCATGCTAAAAAGAGGAGGAAAAAGCAAAACATTTCAGAATTCCACCTTTCTAAGCAGAGATTTGAATGTTTGTGCAATGACTATATTCATTCATTTTAGCCATTATAAACCGTCCTGTTACTGATACACCAGGAATGCTTGAAGGTATTGGCTGAATGCAAACAGATAGCAGCTCACCCTCTTTGAATCTTCTTTAGCATAGTAAAAGGAGCAGCAAAAAGCAAAAAATTTCAGAATTCCACCTTTCAAAGCAGAGGAATGACTGTTTGTGCAATGACATTCATTGATTTTGGCCATTGAAAAACGTGCTGTCACTCATACACCAGAAATGGTTGAAGGTATTTTCTGAACGCAAACAGATAGCAGATCCCTCTCTTTGAATTTTCTTTAACATGCTAAAAGGAGCAGGAAAAATCAAAACATTTCAGAATTCCACCTTTCAAAGCAGAGGAATGACTGTTAGTGCAATGACATTCATTGATTTTAGCCCTTGAAAAACGTGCTGTCACTCATACACCAGAAATGGTTGAAGGTATTGGCTGAACGCAAACAGATAGCAGCTCACCCTCTTTGAATCTTCTTTAGCATGCTAATACGAGCATGAAAAAGCAAAAAAAATTCAGAATTCCACCTTTCCAAGCAGAGAAATGACTGTTTGTGCAATGATATTATTCATTGATTTTAGCCATTAAAAAACGTGCTGATACTAATATACCAAAATTGGTTGAAGGTATTGGCTGAATGCAAACAGACAGCAGCTCACCCTGTTTGAATCTTCTTTAGCATGCTAATAGGAGCAGGAAAAAGCAAAAAAAAATCAGATTTCCACCTTTCAAAGCAGAGAAATGACTGTTTGTGCAATAACATTATTCATTGATTTTAGCCAATAAAGAACGTCCTGTTACTCTTATACCAGAAATGGTTGAAGGTATTGGCTGAACGCAAAAAGAAAGCAGCTCAACCTCTTTGAATCTTCTTTAGCATGCTAATAGGAGCAGGAAAAAGCAAAAAAAAAATCAGAATTCCACCTTTCCAAGCAGAGAAATGACTATTTGTGCAATGACATTATTCATTGATGTTTGCCATTGAAAAACGTCCTATTACTCATATACCAGAATTGGTTGAAGTTATTGGCTGAACGCAAAAAGATAGCAGCTCACCCTCTTTGAATCTTCGTTATCATGCTAATAGGAGCAGGAAAAAGCAAAAATATTTCAGATTTCCACCTTTCCAAGCAGAGAAATGATTGTTTGTGCAAAGACAGAAATGGTTGAAGGTACTGGCTTAACGTAAACATATAGCAGCTCACCCTCTTTGAATCTTCTTTAGCATGCTAAAAGGAGTAGGAAAAAGCAAAAAATTTTTAGAATTCCACCTTTCCAAGCAGAGAAGTGACTGTTTGTGCAATGACATTATTCATTGATTTTAGCCATTGAAAAATGTCCTGTTACTCATATACCAGAATTGGTTGAAGGTATTGGCTGAACGCAAACAGATAGCAGATCACCCTCTTTGAATCTACATTAGCATGCTAATAGGAGCAGGAAAAAGCAAAAAATTTCAGAATTCCACCTTTCAAAGCAGAGAATTGACTGCTTGTGCAATGACATTATTCATTGATTTTAGCCATTGAAAAACATCCTGTTACTCATATACCAGAAATGGATGAAGGTATTGCCTGAACGCAAACAGATAGCAGTTCACCCTCTTTGAATTTTCTTTAGCATGCTAAAAGGAGCAGGAAAAAGCAAAAAATTTCAGAATTCCACCTTTCCAAGCAGAGAAATGACTGCTTGTGCAATGACATTGTTCTTTCATTTTAGCCATTGAATATCGTCCTCTTACTCAAATACCAGAAATGGTTCAAGGTAATGGCTGAATGCAAACAGATAGCAGCTCACCCTCTTTGAATCCTCTTTAGCATGCTAAAAGGAGCAGGAAAAAGCAAAAAATTTCAGAATTCCACCAATCCAAGCAGAGAAATGACTGTTTGTGCAATGACATTATTCATTGATTTCAGCCCTTGAAAACAGTCCTGTTACTCATATACCAGAAATGGTTGAAGGTATTGTCGAAACGCAAACAGATATCAACTCACCCTCTTTGAATCTTCTTTAGCATGCTAAAAAGAGGAGGAAAAAGCAAAACATTTCAGAATTCCACCTTTCTAAGCAGAGAAATGACTGTGTAATGACATTTTTCAATCATTTTAGTCATTGAATACCGTACTGTTACTCATATGCCAGAAATGGTTGTAGGTATTGGCTGAACGCAAACAGATAGCAGCTCACCCTCTTTGAATCTTATTTAGCATGCTAAAAAGAGCAGGAAAAAGCAAAAAATTTCAGAATTCCACCTTTGAAAGCAGAGAAATGACAGTTTGTGCAATAACATTATTCATTGATTTTAGCCATTAAAGAACGTCCTGTTACTCATATACCAGAAATGGTTGAAGATATTGGCTGAACGCAAACAGATAGCAGCTACCTCTCTTTGAATCTTCTTTAACATGCTAAAAGGAGCAGGAAAAATCAAAACATTTCAGAATTCCACCTTTCCAAGCAGAGAAATGACTCTTTAGGAATAACTTTATTCATTGATTTTAGCCATTGAAAACCGTCCTGTTACTCATATACCAGAAATGGATGAAGGTATAGGCTGAACGCAAACAGATAGCAAATCACCCTCTTTGAATCTTCTTTAGCACGCCAAAAGGAGCAGGAAAAACCAAAAAAAAATTCAGAATTCCACCTTTCCTTGCAGAGTAATGATTGTTTGTTCAATTACATTATTCATTGATTTTAGCCATTGAAAACCGTCCTGTTACTCATATGCCAGAAATCGTTGAAGGTATTGGCTGAACGCAAACATATAGCAACTAACACTCTTTGAAACTTCTTTAGCATGCTAAAAAGAGCAAGAAAAAGCAAACATTTTTAGAATTCCACCTTTCAAAGCAGAGAAATGACTGATTGTGCAATGACATTATTCATTGATTTTAGCCATGGAAAAATGTCCTGTTAATCATATGCCAGAAATGGTTGAAGGTATTGGCTGAACGCAAACAGACAGCAACTCATCCTCTTTGAATCTTCTTTAGCACGCTAAAAGGAACAGGAAAAAGCAAAAAAAAAATCAGAATTCCACCTTTCCAAGCAGAGAATTGACTGTTTGTGCAATGACATTATTCATTGATTTTAGCCATTGAAAAACGTACTGTTACTCATATGGCAGAAATGGGTGAAGGTATTGGCTGAACGCAAACAGATAGCAGCTCACCCTCTTTGAATCTTCTTTAGCATGCTAATAGGAGCAGGAAAAAGAAAAAAAAATCAGATTTCCACCTTTCAAAGCAGAGAAATGACGGTTTGTGCAAAGACATTATTCATTGATTTTAGCCATTGAAAAACGTCCTGTTACTCATATACCAGAAATGGTTGAAGGTATTGGCTTAATGTAAACAGATAGCAGCTCACCCTCTTTGAATCTTCTTTAGCATGCTAAAAGGAGTAGGAAAAAGCAAAACATGTTTAGAATGCCACCTTTCCAAGCAGAGAAATAACTGTTTGTGCAATGACATTATTCATTGATTTTAGCCATTGAAAATCATCCTGTTACTCATATACCAGAAATGGTTGAAGGTATTGGCTGAACACAAACAGATAGCAGCTCTCCCTCTTTCAATCTTCTTAGCATGCTAAAAGGAGCAGGAAAAAGCAAAAAATTTCAGAATGCCACCTTTCCAAGCAGAGAAATATCTCTTTGTGCAATGACATTATTCATTGATTTTAGCCACTGAAAACCGTCCTGTTACTCATATAACAGAAATAGTTGAAGTTGTTGGCTGAACGCAAGCAGACATCAACTCACCCTCTTTGAATCTTCTTTAGCATGCTAAAAGGAGCAGGAAAGAGCAAAAAAATTTCAGAATTCCATCTTTCCAAGCAGAGAAATGACTGATTGTGCAAAGAAATTATTCATTGATTTTAGCCATTGAAAAACGTCCTGTTACTCATATATCAGAAATGGTTGAAGGTATTTTCTTAATGCAAGCAGACAGCAACTCACCCTCATTGAATCTTCTTTAGCATGCTAAAAAGAGCTTTAAAAAGCAAAAAAATTCAGAATTCCACCTTTCAAAGCAGAAAAATGACTGTTTGTGCAATGACATTATTTATTGATTTTAGCCATTGAAAAACATCCTGTTCCTCATATACCAGAATTTTTTTAAGGTATTGGCTGAACGCAAAAAGATGGCAGCTCACCGTCTTTCCATCTTCTTTAGCATGCTAATAGGAGCAGGAATAAGCAAAAAAAATTCAGAATTCCACCTTTCCAAGCAGAGAAATGACTGTTTGTGCAACGACATTATTCATTGATGTTAGCCATTGAAAAACGTCCTGTTACTCATATACAAGAATTGGTTGAAGGTATTGGCTGAACGCAAAATGATATCAGCTCACCCTCTTTGAATCTTCTTTATCATGTTAATAGGAGCAGGAAAAAGCAAAAAAAAAATCAGATTTCCACCTTTCCAAGCAGAGAAATGATTGTTTGTGCAAAGACATTATTCATTGATTTTAGCCATTGAAAAACGTCCTGTTACTCATATAATAGAAATGGTTGAAGGTACTGGCTTAACGTAAACATATAGCAGCTCACCCTCTTTGAATCTTCTTTAGCATGCTAAAAGGAGTAGGAAAAAGCAAAAAATTTTTAGAATGCCACCTTTCCAAGCAGAGAAATGACTGTTTGTGCAATGACATTATTCATTGATTTTAGCCATTGAAAAATGTCCTGTTACTCATATACCAGATTTGTTTGAAGGTATTGGCTGAACGCAAACAGATAGCAGATCACCCTCTTTGAATCTACATTAGCATGCTAATAGGAGCAGGAAAAAGCAAAACATTTCAGAATTCCACCTTTCAAAGCATAGAAATGACTGTTGGTGCAATAACATTATTCATTGATTTTAGCCATTGAATAAACGTCTTGATACTCATATACCAGAAATGGTTGAGGGTATTGGCTGAACACAAACAGATAGCAGCTCACCCTCTTTGAATCTTCTTTAGCATAGTAAAAGGAGCAGCAAAAAGCAAAAAAATTCAGAATTCCACCTTTCAAAGCAGAGGAATGACTGTTTGTGCAATGACATTCATTGATTTTAGCCATTGAAAAACGTGCTGTCACTCAAACACCAGAAATGGTTGAAGGTATTGGCTGAACGCAAACAGATAGCAGCTCACCCTCTTTGAATCTTCTTTAGCATAGTAAAAGGAGCATGAAAAAGCAAAAAAAATTCAGAATTCCACCTTTCCAAGCAGAGAAATGACTGTTTGTGCAATGACATTATTCATTGATTTTAGCCATTAAAAAACGTGCTGATACTCATATACCAAAATTGGTTGAAGGCATTGGCTGAATGCAAACAGACAGCAGCTCACCCTCTTTGAATCTTCTTTAGCATGCTAATAGGAACAGGAAAAAGCAAAAAAAAAATCAGATTTCCACCTTTCAAAGCAGAGAAATGACTGTTCGTGCAATGACATTATTCTTTGATTTTAGCCATTAAAAAACGTGCTGATACTCATATACCAAAATTGGTTGAAGGTATTGGCTGAACGCAAACAGACAGCAGCTCACCCTCTTTGAATCTTCTTTAGCACACTAAAAGGAGCAGGAAAAATTAAACAAATTTCAGAATTCCGCCTTTAAAAGCAGAGAAATGACTGTTTGTGCAATAACATTATTCATTGATTTTAGCCATTAAAGAACGTCCTGTTACTCTTATACCAGAAATGGTTGAAGGTATTGGCTGAATGCAAACAGATAGCAGCTCCCTCTCTTTGAATCTTCTTTACCATGCCAAAAGGAGCAGGAAAAAGCAAAAAATTTCAGAATTCCACCTTTGCATGCAGAGAAATGACTCTTTGTGCAATAACTTTATTCATTGATTTTAGCCATTGAAAACCGTCCTGTTACTCATATACCAGAAATGGTTGAAGGTATAGGCTAAACGCAAACAGACAGCAACTCACCCTCTTTGAATCTACTTTAGCACGCTAAAAGGAGCAGGAAAAAGCAAAAAAATGTCAGAATTCCACCTTTTCAAGCAGAGAATTGACTGCTTGTGCAATGACATTATTCATTGATTTTAGCCATTGAAAAACGTGCTGTTACTCATATACCAGAATTGGTTGAAGGTATTGGCTGAATGCAAACAGATAGCAGATCACCCTCTTTGAATCTACATTAGCATGCTAATAGGAGCAGGAAAAAGCAAAACATTTCAGAATTCCACCTTTCAAAGCATAGAAATGACTGTTGGTGCAATAACATTATTCATTGATTTTAGCCTTTGAATAAACGTCTTGATACTCATATACCAGAAATGGTTGAAGGTATTGGCTGAACACAAACAGATAGCAGCTCTCCCTCTTTGAATCTTCTTTAGCATGCTAAAAGGAACAGGAAAAAGCAAAACATTTCAGAATTCCACCTTTCCAAGCAGAGAAATGACTGTTTGTGTAATGACATTTTTCAATCATTTTAGCCATTGAATACCGTACTGTTACTCATATGCCAGAAATGGTTGTAGGTATTGGCTGAACGCAAACAGATAGCAGCTCACCCTCTTTGAATCTTATTTAGCATGCTAAAAAGAGCAGGAAGAAGCAAAAAATTTCAGAATTCCACCTTTGAAAGCAGAGAAATGACTGTTTGTGCAATAACATTATTCATTGATTTTAGCCATTAAAGAACGTCCTGTTACTCATATACCAGAAATGTTTGAAGATATTGGCTGAACGCAAACAGATAGCAGCTACCTCTCTTTGAATCTTCTTTAACATGCTAAAAGGAGCAGGAAAAATCAAAATATTTCAGAATTCCACCTTTCCAAGCAGAGAAATGACTCTTTAGGAATAACTTTATTCATTGATTTTAGCCATTGAAAAACGTGCTGTCACTCATACACCAGAAATGGTTGAAGGTATTGGCTGAACGCAAACAGATAGCAGCTCCCTCTCTTTGAATTTTCTTTAACATGCTAAAAGAAGCAGGAAAAATCAAAACATTTCAGAATTCCACCTTTCCAAGCAGAGAAATGACTGTTTGTGCAATGACATTATTCATTGATTTTAGCCATTGAAAAACATCCTGTTACTCATATACCAGAAATGGTTGAAGATATTGGTTGAAAGCAAACAGATAGCAGCTCAACCTCTTTGAATCTTCTTTAGCATGCTAAAAGGAGCAGGAAAAAGCAAAAAATTTCAGAATTCCACCTTTCCATGCAGAGAAATGACTCTTTGTGCAATAACTTTATTCATTGATTTTAGCCTTTGAAAACCGTCCTGTTACTCATATACCAGAAATGGTTGAAGGTATAGGCTGAACGCAAACAGACAGCAACTCACCCTCTTTGAATCTTCTTTAGCACGCTAAAAGGAGCAGGAAAAAGCAAAAAAATGTCATAATTCCACCTTTCCAAGCAGAGAATTGACTGCTTGTGCAATGACATTATTCATTGATTTTAGCCATTGAAAAACGTCCTGTTACTCATATACCAGAAATGGATGAAGGTATTGCCTGAACGCAAACACAAAGCAGTTCACCCTCTTTGAATTTTCTTTAGCATGCTAAAAGGAGCAGGAAAAAGCAAAAAATTTCAGAATTCCACCTTTCCAAGCAGAGAAATGACTGCTTGTGCAATGACATTGTTCTTTCATTTTAGCCATTGAATACCGTCCTCTTACTCAAATACCAGAAATGGTTCAAGGTAATGGCTGAATGCAAACGGATAGCAGCTCACCCTCTTTGAATCCTCTTTAGCATGCTAAAAGGAGCAGGAAAAAGCAAAAAATTTCAGAATTCCACCAATCCAAGCAGAGAAATGACTGTTTGTGCAATGACATTATTCATTGATTTCAGCCCTTGAAAACCGTCCTGTTACTCATATACCAGAAATGGTTGAAGGTATTGTCGAAACGCAAACAGATATCAGCTCACCCTCTTTGAATCTTCTTTAGCATGCTAAAAAGAGGAGGAAAAAGCAAAACATTTCAGAATTCCACCTTTCTAAGCAGAGAATTGAATGTTTGTGCAATGACTATATTCATTCATTTTAGCCATTATAAACCGTCCTGTTACTGATACACCAGGAATGCTTGAAGGTATTGGCTGAATGCAAACAGATAGCAGCTCACCCTCTTTGAATCTTCTTTAGCATAGTAAAAGGAGCAGCAAAAAGCAAAAAAATTCAGAATTCCACCTTTCAAA
Organism: Phyllobates terribilis; assembly: GCF_046119375.1. Taxonomy (NCBI): domain Eukaryota; kingdom Metazoa; phylum Chordata; class Amphibia; order Anura; family Dendrobatidae; genus Phyllobates; species Phyllobates terribilis. Next base: position 3,502,856 of record NW_027362771.1, on the reverse strand, counting down.
GCAGAGGAATGACTGTTTGTGCAATGACATTCATTGATTTTAGCCATTGAAAAACGTGCTGTCACTCATACACCAGAAATGGTTGAAGGTATTGGCTGAACGCAAACAGATAGCAGCTCACCCTCTTTGAATCTTCTTTAGCATGCTAATACGAGCATGAAAAAGCAAAAAAAATTCAGAATTCCACCTTTCCAAGCAGAGAAATTACTGTTTGTGCAATGACATTATTCATTGATTTTAGCCATTAAAAAACGTGCTGATACTCATATACCAAAATTGGTTGAAGGTATTGGCTGAATGCAAACAGAATGCAGCTCACCCTCTTTGAATCTTCCTTAGCATGCTAATAGGAGCAGGAAAAAGCAAAAAAAAAATCAGATTTCCACCTTTCAAAGCAGAGAAATGACTGTTCGTGCAATGACATTATTCATTGATTTTAGCCATTAAAAAACGTGCTGATACTCATATACCAAAATTGGTTGAAGGTATTGGCTGAACGCAAACAGACAGCAGCTCACCCTCTTTGAATCTTCTTTAGCACACTAAAAGGAGCAGGAAAAATTTAAAAAATTTCAGAATTCCGCCTTTAAAAGCAGAGAAATGACTGTTTGTGCAATAACATTATTCATTGATTTTAGCCATTAAAGAACGTCCTGTTACTCTTATACCAGAAATGGTTGAAGGTATTGGCTGAATGCAAACAGATAGCAGCTCCCTCTCTTTGAATCTTCTTTAGCATGCCAAAAGGAGCAGGAAAAAGCAAAAAATTTCAGAATTCCACCTTTCCATGCAGAGAAATGACTTTGTGCAATAACTTTATTCATTGATTTTAGCCATTGAAAACCGTCCTGTTACTCATATACCAGAAATGGTTGAAGGTATAGGCTGAACGCAAACAGACAGCAACTCACCCTCTTTGAATCTTCTTTAGCACGCTAAAAGGACCAGGAAAAAGCAAAAAAATGTCAGAATTCCACCTTTCCAAGCAGAGAATTGACTGCTTGTGCAATAACATTATTCATTGATTTTAGCCATTGAAAAACGTCCTGTTACTCATATACCAGAAATGGATGAAGGTATTGCCTGAACGCAAACAGATAGCAGCTCACCCTCTTTGAATCTTCTTTAGCATGCTAAAAGGAGCAGGAAAAAGCAAAAAATTTCAGAATTCCACCAATCCAAGCAGAGAAATGACTGTTTGTGCAATGACATTATTCATTGATTTCAGCCCTTGAAAACCGTCCTGTTACTCATATACCAGAAATGGTTGAATTTATTGTCGAAACGCAAACAGATATCAGCTCACCCTCTTTGAATCTTCTTTAGCATGCTAAAAAGAGGAGGAAAAAGCAAAACATTTCAGAATTCCACCTTTCTAAGCAGAGAATTGAATGTTTGTGCCATGACTATATTCATTCATTTTAGCCATTATAAACCGTCCTGTTACTGATACACCAGGAATGCTTGAAGGTATTGGCTGAATGCAAACAGATAGCAGCTCACCCTCTTTGAATCTTCTTTAGCATAGTAAAAGGAGCAGCAAAAAGCAAAAAATTTCAGAATTCCACATTTCAAAGCAGAGGAATGAGTGTTTGTGCAATGACATTCATTGATTTTAGCCATTGAAAAACGTGCTGTCACTCATACACCAGAAATGTTTGAAGTTATTGGCTGAACGCAAACAGATAGCAGCTCACCCTCTTTGAATCTTCTTTAGCATGCTAATACGAGCATGAAAAAGCAAAAAAAAATTCAGAATTCCACCTTTCCAAGCAGAGAAATGACTGTTTGTGCAATGACATTATTCATTGATTTTAGCCATTAAAAAACGTGCTGATACTCATATACCAAAATTGGTTGAAGGTATTGGCTGAATGCAAACAGACAGCAGCTAACCCTCTTTGAATCTTCTTTAGCATGCTAATAGGAGCAGGAAAATGCAAAAAAAAAATCAGATTTCCACCTTTCAAAGCAGAGAAATGACTGTTTGTGCAATGACATTATTCATTGATTTTAGCCATTAAAAAACGTGCTGATACTCATATACCAAAATTGGTTGAAGGTATTGGCTGAACGCAAACAGACAGCAGCTCACCCTCTTTGAATCTTCTTTAGCACACTAAAAGGAGCAGGAAAAATCAAAAAAATTTCAGAATTCCACCTTTGAAAGCAGAGAAATGACTGTTTGTGCCATTACATTATTCATTGATTTTAGCCATTAAAGAACGTCCTGTTACTCTTATACCAGAAATGGTTGAAGGTATTGGCTGAAAGCAAACAGATAGCAGCTTCCTCTCTTTGAATCTTCTTTAACATGCTAAAAGGAGCTTGAAAAATCAAAACATTTCAGAATTCCACCTTTCCAAGCAGAGAAATGACTGTTTGTGCAATGACATTATTCATTGATTTTAGCCATTGAAAAACATCCTGTTACTCATATACCAGAAATGGTTGAATATATTACCTGAACGCAAAAAGATAGCAGCTCACCCTCTTTGAATCTTCTTTAGCATGCTAATAGGAGCAGGAAAAAGCAAAAAAAAAATCAGAATTCCACCTTTGCAAGCAGAGAAATGACTGTTTGTGCAATGACATTATTCATTGATGTTTGCCATTGAAAAACGTCCTATTACTCATATACCAGAATTGGTTGAAGGTATTGGCTGAACGCAAAAAGATAGCAGCTCACCCTCTTTGAATCTTCGTTATCATGCTAATAGGAGCAGGAAAAAGCAAAAATATTTCAGATTTCCACCTTTCCAAGCAGAGAAATGATTGTTTGTGCAAAGACATTATTCATTGATTTTAGCCATTGAAAAACGTCCTGTTACTCATATACCAGAAATGATTGAAGGTATTGGCTTGACATAAAGATATAGCAGCTCACCCTCTTTGAATCTTCTTTAGCATGCTAATACGAGCATGAAAAAGCAAAAAAAATTCAAAATTCCACCTTTCCAAGCAAAGAAATGACTGTTTGTGCAATGACATTATTCATTGATTTTAGCCATTGCAAAACGTCCTGTTACTCATATACCAGAAATGGTTGAAGGTATTGGCTTAAAGTAAACAGATAGCAGCTCTCCCTCTTTAAATCTTCTTAGCATGCTAAAAGGAGAAGGAAAAAGCAAAAAATTTCATAATTCCACCTTTCCAAGCAGAGAAATAACTCTTTGTGCTATGACATTATTCATTGATTTTAGCCACTGAAAACCGTCCTGTTACTCATATACCAGAAATAGTTGAAGTTATTGGCTGATCATAAGCAGACAGCAACTCACCCTCTTTGAAACATCTTTAGCATGCTAAAAGGAGCAGGAAAGAGCAAAAAAATTTCAGAATTCCACCTTTCCAAGCAGAGAAATGACTGATTGTGCAAAGACATTATTCATTGATTTTAGCCATTGAAAAACGTCCTGTTACTCATATATCAGAAATGGTTGTAGGAATTGGCTTAATGCAAGCAGACAGCAACTCACCCTCTTTGAATCTTCTTTAGCATGCTAAAAAGAGCAGGAAAAAGCAAAAAAATCCAGAATTCCACCTTTCAAAGCAGAGAAATGACTGTTTGTGCAATGACATTATTCATTGATTTTAGCCATTGAAAAACGTGCTGTCACTCATACACCAGAAATGGTTGAAGGTACTGGCTGAACGCAAACAGATAGCAGCTCACCCTCTTTGAGTCTTCTTTAACATGCTAAAAGTAGCATGAAAAAGCAAAAAAAAATTCAGAATTTCACCTTTCCAAGCAGAGAAATGACTGTTTGTGCAATGACATTATTCATTGATTTTAGCCATTGAAAAACGTGCTGTCACTCATACATCAGAAATGGTTGAAGGTATTGGCTGAACGCAAACAGGCAGCAGCTCACCCTCTTTGAATGTTCGTTAGCATGTTAATACGAGCATGAAAAAGCAAAAAAATTTCAGATTTCCACCTTTACAAACAGAGAAATGATTGTTTGTGCAAAGACATTATTCATTGATTTTAGCCTTTGAAAAACGTCCTGTTACTCATATACCAGAAATGGTTGAAGGTATTGGCTTAACATAAAGATATAGCAGCTCACTCTCTTTGAATCTTCTTTAGCATGCTAAAAGAAGTAGGAAAGAGCAAAACATTTTTAGAATTCCACCTTTCCAAGCAGAGAAATGACTCTTTGTGTAATGACATTATTCATTGGTTTTAGCCATTGAAAGCCGTCCTGTCACTCATATACCAGAAATGGTTGAAGGTATTGGCTGAACACAAACAGATAGCAGCTCACTCTCTTTGAATCTTCTTTAGCATGCTAATAGGAGCAGGAAAAGGAAAAAACATTTCAGATTTCCACCTTTCAAAGCAGAGAAATGACTGTTTGTGCAATGACATTATTCATTGATTTTAGCCATTGAAAACCGTCCTTTTACTCATATACCTGAACTGGTTGAAGGTATTGGCTGAACACAAACAGATAGTAGCTCAACCTCTTTGAATCTTCTTTAGCATGCTAAAAGGAGTAGGAAAAAGCAAAACATTTCAGAATTCCACCTTTCCAAGCAAATAAATGACTGTTTGTATAATGACATTAATCTTTCGTTTTAGCCATTGAATACCGTCCTGTTACTCATATACCAGAAATGGTTCAAGGTAATGGCTGAATGCAAACAGATAGTAGCTCACCCTCTTTGAATCTTCTTTAGCATGCTAATACGAGCAGGAAAAAGCAAAAAATATTCAGATTTCCACCTTTCAAAGCAGAGAAATGACTGTTTGTGCAAAGACATTATTCATTGATTTTAGCCATTGAAAAACGTCCTGTTAATCATATACCAGAAATGGTTGACGGTATTGGCTTAACGTAAACAGATAGCAGCTCACCCTCTTTGAATCTTCTTTAGCATGCTAAAAGGAGTAGGAAAGAGCAAAACATTTTTAGAATGCCACCTTTCAAAGCAGAGAAATGACTGTTTGTGCTATGACATTATTCATTGATTTTAGCCATTGAAAATCGTCCTGTTACTCATTTACCAGAAATAGTTGAAGGTATTGGCTGAACGCAAGAAGACAGCAGCTCACCCTCTTTGAATCTTCTTTAGCATGCTAAAAGGAGCAGGAAAGAGCAAAAAAATTTCAGAATTCCACCTTTTCAAGCAGAGAATTGACTGATTGTGCAATGACATTATTCATTGATTTTAGGCATTGAAAACCATCCTGTTACTCATATATCAGAAATGGTTGAAGGTATTGGCTTAATGCAAGCAGACAGCAACTCACCCTCTTTGTTTTACCATATTTTTTTTATTTTTAATAAACAATTTAACAGGGGAATAACACACGTAGCATAAAAGTAGTGACAAAAGAATATTCATAATAAGGGAAAAATTCTGAGGGAAAGGAAAGGGAAAGGGAACAAACGGGAATGGATAATCAGGAAAGATGGGAGAAATTTGTTCGTCAAATAGTATATACGATAATACAGAAATTTGAACACTTTAAACACACATTACTATCATTAGCAAAATTAAACATATTAATGAGCTAAACACGACACACATTAAGATGTTCCAGCGTTATGAGAGGGTTGAGGGAATTTAGTGAGCCAAATATCCCACTTCCTAGAAAATTTAAGTAAATTATTGTTGATAAGGGAAAATCTGAATTCAAATATTCTATGGAGATTCATCTTATCAACTACGTCCTCCAAAGTGGGGACATGTGACTTTCTCCAATAAAAAGCCAATGCGTTCTTACACACTGAAAATAAGTGAATCACCAAAGATCTTTCAAACGACTTATATGGTTCAAGATCTAAGGATAGTAAAGCCATTTGAGGGGTCAATACTACAGGTCTGCCTAAAAGGTCATCTACCAAAGAAGAGATCTGAGCCCATAGATTCCGGATTTTTGGGCAGCTCCAAAAGAGATGTAAAAGATCTCCCCTAAGGCCGCACTCCCTCCAACAAAGGGGAGAGTTGCTGGGCTTTATATGGTGAAGCCTGATTGGAGTGTAATACCATCTGGTTAGAATTTTGAAGTAAGCCTCTTGTAAGGGCATAGATATATTAGAGGCCTGAGAAAAAAGAACAGCACTCTCCCATTGATCGGATTGGAAATTGAGTTTTAGATCTTTTTCCCAGCGTATCATGTAGAGGTGTTTTTGGAAGGAAAGATCATTATTGAAGCTGTTATATATGTGTCTCAGGCTCCAAAAAATTTTGTGGGATGGGTTGCTTAACAGGTTCACCGAGGTTTCAGAAACAATAAGTTTACCAGAAATAAATTCCAGAATAATGCTCTTTAAATGAGAGTATAAAAAGAAATCAGAGGAAGGTAAGTTGAATCTTTTTTTAAGAGTTTGGAAAGGAATAAAGGCAGAAGCTTCATAGAAGTCTCCAATTTTCCTTAACCCTTTATTGTCCCACTGATCTGGAATGGAAGAGTTATACAGATCAGCAACAAAACCAATTGGAAAATTTTTGACAAAAGAAAACTTATCCCTATCAGAATCTCTTAGGGGACTCTTTTTCTTTCTTTTGGCGATTTTTTTCCAGGCGTCAATAATCGCCTGGAAAATAGGATGGGAAGAATCATGAGTGCACTGTTTAAAGAGATGTCTAAGTAACAATTCACGGGGAGAAGAACCATTATTTAAGAAGGTCTCCAGAGTCATCCAAGCTGGGGGACTGTCAGAATTAAACCAATTACTGCTCTGTTTGATGAGGTTTGCCAAATAGTAAGCGAAAATATTAGGGTGGCTCAGACCTCCGTTGCACTTATTCTTGTACAATATATCTGCAGATATCCTCGCACGTTTATTATCCCAGACATAGGAATTAATCTGATTTTGAATTTTTTGAATAAAGATGTGAGAAATAGTTAGAGGTAAGTTGCGGAAAAAATACAAGATTTTGGGTAGAACAAACATCTTAATAGAGAGGACTCTACCCCACCATGACAAATCTCTTTTCAAAAATTCCATCAAATCTCCACGGACGATATCCTCAATCAGAACCAGGTTGTCAGAAATTGTTGAGTTAATAGTTTTACCAATACTGATCCCCAAATAAGTCAGATTGCGTTTAGCCAAACCGAAGGAAAATCTCGAGTGTAAAACCTCTCTCGTCTGACGGTCCAGATTAATGTTTAAAAGTTTAGACTTCTCATTATTGATCTTAAAATAAGAAATCTGAGAGAATAGTTCTAGAACCTTCGAAACTTCCGCAACCGAATTTACTGGGTCCAGCAAGGAAAGCATAACATCATCTGCAAAGAGGCCAATTTTAAATTCTCGAGATGGGGTAGAAATCCCCCTAATGTCAGTGTTTTCTCTAATCCTCTGTGCCAAAGGCTCCATAGCCAGGACAAAGAGAAGGGGGGAAAGTGGGCAACCCTGTCTAGTACCATTTGTGATAGGGATTGGATTTGAGAGATAATTGTTAACATAAATTTTTGCTTGGGGGTTAGAATAGAGGGCCATAATTGAAGAGAGAAATTTGTTATCAAAACCGAATTTAATAAGGGTGAGTTTAAGGTATAGCCAATTTAACCTGTCGAAAGCTTTTTCAGCGTCTAAAGCAAGCAATGAAGTTGGGAGTTTCGCCGTATTTATCACCTTAATAATATTCAGAAGTCTTCTAGAGCCATCAGTTGCTTGCCTCCCACCAACGAAGCCAATCTGATCATCGTTGATGAGAGATGGGAGAATAGTCGATAAACGATTGGCCAGAATTTTCGAATATATCTTAATATCAGTGTTAATTAGCGAAATGGGCCTATAATTTTTAACATTATCTCTCTCATCCTTAGACTTGGGTATTAGGGTAATGGTGGCTTCCAGCATTTCTGAGGGGAAGGAGCTTATTGAGGAAGCATGATTGAAAATTTTCGTGAGAGGGGAAGAAAGTAGGTCACAAAAAGTTTTATAATACTCATTAATGAACCCATCTGGACCCGGAGCCTTGAAATCTTTAAGTTGCTTTATTGTGTTAATAATTTCAAGGTTAGAAAAAGGCTTATTCAATGACTCGTGATCCAGAGGGCTCAATTTCGGTAGATTAATGGAGGATAAAAATTTGTTGATTGCATCTGGGTGAGGATGGGAAATTAGAGGATCAGTTTTGATGTTGTAGAGTTTTTTGTAAAAATTTGCAAACTGGTTCACTATATCTTTAGGGTGGCAAAACGTTATTCCACTATTGTTTTTTATTTTATCTATTCTATTAATTGCTCTTTTACATTTGACTAGGCGGGCCATAAAGCGGGTAGGTTTATTTAGAGCCGCATAGTAATTAAATTTTGATTTCCGAATAATTGCATCATAGGAGGAAGAAATTTCTGATTTTAGCTCTACCCTTAAATTTGAGAGTTCTTTTTGAATTATTGGGGAAGGGGAAGGAAGATTAATTTGCTCTAATTCTTTTTCCCTAATCAGTTTTTGAAGAGAATTAATTTTTGATCTTTTTTCTTTTTTTTCAGATGAGGATATCTGCATTAGTACACCACGAAGGACGGCCTTGTGAGCGCACCAGCTGGAGAAGGGATTAGATAAATCTGGGGTATCGTTCTCCCTAAAATAATCAGAAATAGCTTTTTCAATAATTTTTTTGTTTTTGGGGTTATGAATAAGTGAAGATCTACATTTCCAAAGAAATCCATTTTTAATAAGAGGACCAATATGAATTTCACATGACGTAGGGGCATGATCTGATAGAGACCTAAGGCCTATAGATACGTTAGAGAATTTGGGTAAAGAAAAAACGTCAGTTATTATTAAGTCTATTCTAGAGGCCGTTTGGTGCGCATCCGAAAAATGGGAGAATTCTTTGGAGGTAGTTTGCAGACATCTAAATGTATCAAATAGTTCATTTTTAAAAAGCCAATTATTTAGCGTCGGGTATAAATGACGGCTGGGGGAGGAAGAGTCCATATGCCCGTCCGGGACCATGTTGAAGTCTCCCAAAAAAATCAATTCGCCTCTCCTAACCTCTTCAACCTTTCTAAAAACCTTATTCAAAAAGGGTATTTGCTTTTTATTTGGGGCGTATAGGTTAACAACAGTGCACTCATGATTATTCAGTTTACAGAGCAATATATGGAACCTTCCATTGACATCTTTATGCTGATCTAAAAACTCAAATGGGACAGAATCTCTGATCACTGTAGCTACACCGGCTTTTTTCCGGTCGCTAGTGGATTCAAATATATGAGGGTAGCGTTTGTGGGTGAAAGTAGGGTGTTTTCCCTCGGCAAACCTTGTCTCCTGAAGACACGCAACATCAGCACCAAGATGACCCAATTCCTTCCAAAGGGAGAATCTCTTATTGGGACTGTTTAGGCCTCTTACATTATAGGTGATGATCTTGATAGGCATAGGTAAATTAATAATTAAAGTAAGTCAAAAGGAGAGGGGTCAGTTGGTCCAACAAATTCCCAAAAAATAAAAATCAACCGACAATCAAAGCTGGAATACAATATCTCTAATATTAATTCAAAGATAGTAATAACAATAACCAAATATTCAAAGAAAAAGAAAAAAAAACGAATCAAAAAATCTCCTGAGGGAACCTTCACCGAAAAGGTTCTCCCTCAGATTGGGGGGAAAAATAATGTGGACAAACCATGAAGGCTAAATATAAGAAGAATGATAAATTTATTATAGCATGTTAGGTGAGGTGATAAAATGAGATTATTTTTAAAGAGGGCTCCCGAGGGAGTAGTGTTTATCATTTCAGCGGTGGGGTGCCTTTGTAACTTTGTAGGGAATGTCTTTTATAAAATCAAAAAATTTGGGGCCTTCATCAGGATCTGTAAGAGTGAATGTTTTCCGGTTAAAGAAAATCAGCAACTTTACTGGAAAGCCCCACCTATATGGGATATTCATATCCCTCAGTCTATCTGTGATCAATTTGTATGACCTTCTTGCATCCATGGTTTCTTTGGAAAAATCGGAGAAGATTTTTAGGTGCGAGAAAGGCTCTGGAAAAGTCCTATTTTCCCTGATATAATTCAAGATTCTCTCTTTGGTCGAGAAGAAATGCAACCTAGCTATTACATCCCTAGGAAGATCCGAGGAAATGGAGGTCGGACGAAATAAGCGATGGGCCCTATCAATGATAAGATCCTGCTCAGAAAGGGATGGGATTGTCTTGTGAAATAAGTCTTTGAGAAAAGCCGAGATATCTGAGGGAGAAACATCCTCAGATATGCCTCTAATCTTCAAATTATTTCTCCTACTCCTATCCTCCAAATCCGCAACTTTTAATCTAAGTCTTTTGAGCTCGGATTTAATTTCCAAATTATCAGAAGAGACAGACTCTACCTTATCCTCCACCGTTTCAAGTCTTTTAGTGTTTTCCTCCAATTTAACTCCAAAAGCTTCCAAAGTAGATTTCATGGTGTCTACCTGTTTCTCAAAGCCCAGTTTCATATTTCTGTCAATCGTCTTTAAAAGATTGTCCAGATATGAACCAAGGTCGGTATTTCCCAACTCTTGAGAAATGGGTATTTTGGCCGGGACACTAGGCGTAGGGTCTGAAGACGAAGGGGAGACGTCCTTTTTGGCACGTCTCTTATCTGGACTAGGATTGGGAGACGTGTCCGAGGATTCCTCCTCCGAACTCGTGGCCAGTGAGGAATATTTGTTGCTCCAAGCTCCTGGATCCCTTCTCTTTGATGAGATGGAAATGTCCATCTCTTCCACTTTTTTTCTTTAACTACGGTGGAAGGGGCAGGTTTAGCGTCAGGAATTCTCTGTGGTTTTGGAGAAAATAGACTTTTAGCAGAGTCTTTGGTGGGAGAGCTTACTTTAAAACTCTGTCTGTCGTCAGGATTTCTATGAGGTGATCTGGACTTAAGTGGACTAATGGTATTGACAGTATCCTCTAAGGGATTTGAAAATGAAGAGCGTTGGGAGGACTTCGCTCTTACCACACTAGTTTTAAGGGGAGCTTCCAAAGACTTTTGGGTATTTTTTTTGTTAGCCGCCATTGTAAAAAAAAAAAAAAAAAATAAAAATAAATAAATAAATAAATAAATAAATAAGTCCTAAGTGTATATATAAGGAAAACACCAAAAAGACAATGGGAATATTTAACCTAGAGAGTGGACAGAAGACTTTAGAGTAGCAAAATGACTAGGAACAATGACTGGAAGAAATTAGCATTAAACAAATATCACTCCAATAAGAGGCAATCAATACCCTTAAAGACTGCAGAATTATGTACCCCCTAGAATGCAATCCTTTAAATGTAAATCACAATCAAAAATATCAAGAGAAATAGTAAACTTGACCTGAGGGATAAAAATAAAAGGCACATATAGTTCTTAACAGAAAACTAATTATTGTGGAAACTTGCAGATCTGTAGAGTTCCATGGGCACCAACTGTTATATGTATATCAGGTAGCGAAATCACAGTATATATATGGCAGAAGCATTTCCTCCTATCCTCCACCCCCCCTCAAAGTCAAGTCTCACAATTAAATGATTGTACAAAGTTTGGTGTTTAATGGACCTCTGTATCAGTACTGATATAAAATCAGCACCATGGACAGCAGTGCAAAGCGATGTTGCAGCAGGAGGCAGGAGAATTAACTAATGTAAAATCAGCACCTTGGACAGCAGAACAGAGCGACGCTATAGCAGGGGCAGGAGAGTTTGACTGAAATCAGCACCATGGACAGCAGCTCAAATCAGCACCATGGACAGCAGTGCAGAGCTACGCCGCAGCAGAGGGCAGGAGAATTTGATCAGCACCATGGACAGCAGTACAGAGGACGCTGCAGCAGGGGGCGGGAGAATTGAGTCTATCAGCTGATTATGGATATGAGGCAGAGGAGGGCAGCGGTGCCGTTGCAGGGAAGGACCAAGGGCAAGATCAGAGCGCAGCAACACCAGCACAAGAGGGGGAGGCAGTCACAGGGGTCTGTAGGGTCCCAACACCGAAGGGGCACAGTCAGCAGAGCGGCACAACGGGAATAGGTGGAGCGGAGCGCGGGGACCGGTGGCACCTGTCAGTTGCTAGTGGGGAGGGACAAAGCGGCCCCCCCAGAAGCAGGAGGGAGACACCGCCGCCTGTAAATCAGCCCCGGGGGATGTGGGGCGGCAAGCCCTATACACCGGCAGCGCCGGTCTTTAGAAGGGAGACAGGAGCGGAGCGGCTCCGGAACTAAGGAGGGGGAACTGCCACCACCGGAACAGCCCCCGAACCCAGGGAACAGCCGCAGCAAGAGGCAGGGATCCCGGCCGCAGACACAAGCAGCGCACGTCAGCAGGAGGGAGAGGGAGGACCGCTCCACAAAATAAAAGGGACACCGCCGCCACCAGACCCCAGACAATAGCCTCACAGAGTCACGATAATAGCCCTGGCATCAGCCAGGGCTTGTCTGACCTTTTAAGATGTTATCTACAGTTCCTCTCCTCTGTGTAGCCGCGTCAGCTGTGAGCAGGGCCGGGTCTTCGGGCTGCTGCCGGCGTCCTGAAGCAGGAAGGTCCCGTAGCTTGGCGTCCGTGTGCTGGACTTCTCAGGGCTCCGGTCTCACAATCTTCTTACTTGATTGTAGATCTGGAAGGTCCCCAGGGTCCGCGATCCTCCACAGAAAGTGCCGGCCGGTGTTTTAACTTCCGGAGTCCTGTCACTGGTCGCAGCTAGTAGCAGGGTGATACAGCGCCGGGCGGTGGTATCTCTGAAGGAGACTTACCCCCGGTCGCAGCTGGTAGTGGGGTGGATAGCAGGCAGGGACAACTTGCAGGCTGGCGGTCCAATACAGTGGGGCCGTTTTCAGGGTTACAGGGTCCCGTGGGTCTAGTTAGGACTCGGACCTTGTTACTTCCCAGCACAGGCTGTAAAAGCTGAAGTATATAATCGGCTCGTCCCGCAGCCACCGGTCTCCCACAACAGCAGAGCAGGCTTAAGGGCTCCGTGCCACCTTCCTCAAAATATGAATCCTTTGCAAATTGTCCGATAAAACCTGATAAGCAGTGTTCCTAGGTCCAGAGGAAGGGAGTAGGGAGGGTCCCCTTGCAGAGACACACAGACCTGCAAGCCTGCAGGTCTATGTCACAATACCCACGACTGGCATGAAATCAAGGACGCACCTCACTGCTTCCAAACGAAATATCTCCCAGAATAACGGGTCAGGGAGAGTCTTTTCAGTATCCAGATGATCCTTAAGCTTTAGGGAGTTAATCCATGTAAGAATTGATCGAATAAATCTTCTTAAGTTGCTTTTATCGTCGCTTTGTAGTTTTAGCCTTCAGGGAGCTCAGGATCAAGCTGCCATCTCGTCCTGTGCTCAGGCCACTCCCCCCAACTCACCCTCTTTGAATATTCTTTAGCATGCTAAAAAGAGCAGGAAAAATCAAAAAAATTCAGAATTCCACCTTTCAAAGCAGAGAAATGACTGTGTGTGCAATGACATTATTCATTGATTTTAGCCATTGAAAATCGTCCTGTTACTCGTATATCAGAATTTGTTGAAGGTATTGGCTGAACGCAAAAAGATAGCAGCTCACCCTCTTTGAATCTTATAGAATCATAGAATGGTAGAGTTGGAAGGGACCTCCTGGATCATCTGGTCCAACCCCCTGCTGAAAGCATGCTAATAGGAGCAGGAAAAAGCAAAAAAAATTCAGATTTCCACCTTTCAAAGCAGAGAAATGACTGTTTGTGCAATGACAATATTCATTGATTTTAGCCATTGAAAACCGTCCTGTCACTCATATGCCAGAAATGGTTGAAGGTATTGGCTGAACGCAAACAGATAGCAGCTCACCCTCTTTGAATATTCTTTAGCATGCTAAAAGTAGCAGGAAAAAGCAAAAAATTTCAGAATTCCACCTTTCCAAGCAGAGAATTGACTGTTTGTGCAATGACATTATTCATTCATTTTAGCCTTTAAAAACCGTCCTGTTACTCATATACCAGAAATGCTTGAAGGTATTGGCTGAATGCAAACAGATAGCAGCTGACCCTCTTTGAATCTTCTTTAGCATGGTAAAAGGAGCAGGAAAAAGCAAAAAATTTCAAAATTCCACCTTTCAAAGCAGAGAAATGACTGTTTGTGCAATGACAGTATTCATTGATTTTAGGCATTGAAAAACGTGCTGTCACTTATACACTAGAAATGGTTGAAGGTATTGGCTGAACGCAAACAGACAGCAGCTCACCCTCTTTGAATCTTCTTTATCATGCTAATACGAGCATGAAAAAGCAAAAAAAATCAGAATTCCACGTTTCCAAGCAGAGAAATGACTGTTTGTGCAAAGACTTTATTCATTGATTTTAGCCATTGAAAAATGTCCTGTTACTCATATACCAGAAATAGTTGAAGGTATTTGCTGAACTCAAGCAGACAGCAACTCACCCTCTTTGAATCTTCTTTAGAATGCTAAAAGGAGCAGGAAAGAGCAACAAAATTTCAGAATTCCACCTTTCCAAGGAGAGAAATGACTGATTGTGCAATGATATTATTCATTGATTTTAGCGATTGAATAACGACCTGTTACTCATATACCAGAATTTGTTGAAGGTATTGGCTGAACGCAAAAAGATAGCAGCTCACCCTCTTTGAATCTTCTTTAGCAAGCTAATAGGAGCAGGAAAAAGCAAAAAAAATTCAGAATTCCACCTTTCCAAGCAGAGATATTACTGTTTGTGCAACGACATTATTCATTGATGTTAGCCATTGAAAAACGTCCTGTTACTCATATGCCAGAATTGGTTGAAGGTATTGGCTGAACGCAAAAAGATAGCAGCTCACCCTCTTTGAATCTCCTTTAACATGCTAATAAAAGCAGGAAAAAGCATAAAAATTTCAGCTTTCCACCTTTCCAAGCAGAGAAATGATTGTTTCTGCAAAGACATTTTTCATTGATTTCAGCCTTTGAAAAACGTCCTGTTACTCATATACCAGAAATGGTTGAAGGTGTTGGCCGAACGCAAACAGATAGCAGCTCATGCTCTTTGAATCTTCTTTAGCATGCTAAAAGTAGCATGAAAAAGCAAAAAAAATTCAGAATTCCACCTTTCCAAACAGAGAAATGACTGTTTGTGCAATGACATTATTCATTGATTTTAGCCATTGAATAACATCCTGTTACTCATATACCAGAATTGGTTGAAGGTATTGGCTGAACGCAAACAGATAGCAGCTCACCCTCTTTGAATCTTCTTTAGCATGCTAAAAGTAGCAGGAAGAAGCAAAAAATTTCAGAATGCCACCTTTCCAAGCAGAGAAATGACTGTTTGTGCAATGACAGTATTCATTGATTTTAGGCATTGAAAAACGTGCTGTCACTTAAACACTAGAAATGGTTGAAGGTATTGGCTGAACGCAAACAGACAGCAGCTCACCCTCTTTGAATCTTCTTTATCATGCTAATACGAGCATGAAAAAGCAAAAAAAAATCAGAATTCCACGTTTCCAAGCAGAGAAATGACTGTTTGTGCAAAGACTTTATTCATTGATTTTAGCCATTGAAAAATGTCCTGTTACTCATATACCAGAAATAGTTGAAGGTATTTGCTGAACTCAAGCAGACAGCAACTCACCCTCTTTGAATCTTCTTTAGAATGCTAAAAGGAGCAGGAAAGAGCAACAAAATTTCAGAATTCCACCTTTCCAAGGAGAGAAATGACTGATTGTGCAATGATATTATTCATTGATTTTAGCGATTGAATAACGACCTGTTACTCATATACCAGAATTTGTTGAAGGAATTGGCTGAACGCAAAAAGATAGCAGCTCACCCTCTTTGAATCTCCTTTAACATGCTAATAAAAGCAGGAAAAAGCATAAAAATTTCAGCTTTCCACCTTTCCAAGCAGAGAAATGATTGTTTCTGCAAAGACATTTTTCATTGATTTCAGCCTTTGAAAAACGTCCTGTTACTCATATACCAGAAATGGTTGAAGGTATTGGCCGAACGCAAACAGACAGCAGCTCACCCTCTTTGAATCTTCTTTATCATGCTTAAACGAGCATGAAAAAGCAAAAAAAATCAGAATTCCACGTTTCCAAGCAGAGAAATGACTGTTTGTGCAATGACATTATTCATTGATTTTAGCCATTGAAAAACGTCCTGATACTCATATACCAGAATTGGTTGAAGTTATTGGCTGAACGCAAACAGATAGCAGCTCACCCTCTTTGAATCTTCTTTAGCATGCTAATAGGAGCAGGAAAAAGCAAAAAAATTTCAGATTTCAACCTTTCCAAGCAGAGAAATGACTGTTTGTGCAAAGACTTTATTCATTGATTTTAGCCATTGAAAAATGTCCTGTTACTCATATACCAGAAATGGTTGAAGGTATTGGCTTAACGTAAACAGATACCAGCTCACCCTCTTTGAATCTTCTTTAGTATGCTAAAAGGAGTAGGAAAATGCAAAACATTTTTAGAATGCCATCTTTCAAAGCAGAGAAATGACTTTGTGCAATGACATTATTCATTGATTTTAGCCATTGAAAACCGTCCTGTTACTCATATACCAGAAATGGTTGAAGGTATTGGCTGAACACAAACAGATAGCAGCTCTCCCTCTTTGAATCTTCTTAGCATGCTAAAAGGAGCAGTAAAAAGCAAAATATTTCAGAATGCCACCTTTCCAAGCAGATAAATGACTCTTTGTGCAATGACATTATTCATTGATTTTAGCCACTGAAAACCGTCCTGTTACTCATATACGAGAAATAGTTGAAGGTATTGGCTGAACGCAAACAGATAGCAGCTCACCCTCTTTGAATCTTCTTTAGCATGCTAAAAAAGCAGGAAAAAGCAAAAAATTTCAGAATTCCACCTTTCAAAGCAGAGAAACGACTGATTGTGCAATGACATTATTCATTGATTTTAGCCATTGAAAAACGTCCTGTTACTCATATACCAGAAATGGTTGAAGGTATTTGCTGAACTCAAGCAGACAGCAACTCACCCTCTTTGAATCTTCTTTAGAATGCTAAAAGTAGCAGGAAAGAGCAACAAAATTTCAGAATTCCACCTCTCCAAGCAGAGAAATGACTGATTGTGCAATGACATTATTCATTGATTTTAGCGATTGAATAACGACCTGTTACTCATATACCAGAATTTGTTGAAGGTATTGGCTGAACGCAAAAAGATAGCAGCTCACCCTCTTTGAATCTTCTTTAGCATGCTAATAGGAGCAGGAAAAAGGAAAAAAAATTCAGAATTCCACCTTTCCAAGCAGAGATGTTACTGTTTGTGCAACGACATTATTCATTGATGTAAGTCATTGAAAAACGTCCTGTTACCCATATGCCAGAATTGGTTGAAGGTATTGGCTGAACTCAAAAAGATAGCAGCTCACCCTCTTTGAATCTCCTTTATCATGCTAATAAAAGCAGGAAAAAGCATAAAATTTTCAGATTTCCACCTTTCCAAGCAGAGAAATGATTTTTTCTGCAAAGACATTATTCATTGATTTCAGCCTTTGAAAAACGTCCTGTTACTCATATACCAGAAATGGTTGAAGTTATTGGCTGAACACAAACAGATAGCAGCTCACCCTCTTTGAATCTTCTTTAGCATGCTAAAAGTAGCTATAAAAAGCAAAAAATTTCAGAATGCCACCTTTGCAAGCAGAGAAATGACTCTTTGTGCAATGTGATTATTCTTTGATTTTAGCCATTGAAAACCGTCCTGTTACTCATATACCCGAAATAGTTGAAGGTATTGGCTGAATGCAAAAAGATAGCAGATCACTCTCTTTGAATCTTCTTTATCTTGCTAAAAGGAGCAGGAAAAAGCAAAAAAAGTCAGATTTCCACCTTTCCAAGCAGAGAAATTACTGTTTTTGCAAAGACATTATTCATTGATTTTAGCCCTTGAAAAACATCCTGTTACTCATATATCAGAAATGGTTGAAGGTATTGGCTTAACGCAAACAGATAGCAGCTCACCCTCTTTGAATCTTCTTTAGCATTCTAAAAGGAGTAGGAAAAAGCAAAACATTTTCAGAATGCCACCTTTCAAAGCAGAGAAATGACTGTTTGTGCAATGACATTATTCATTGATCTTAGCCGTTGAAAGCCGCCCTGTCACTCATATACCAGAAATGGTTGAAGGTATTGGCTGAACGCAAATAGATAGCAGCTCACCCTCTTTGAATCTTCTTTAGCACGCTAAAAGGAGCAGGAAAAAGCAAAAAAATTTCAGAATTCCACATTTCCAAGCAGAGAATTGACTGTTTGTGCAATGACATTATTCATTCATTTTAGCCATTAAAAACCGTCCTGTTACTCATATACCAGAAATGCTTGAAGGTATTGGCTGAATGCAAACAGATAGCAGCTGACCCTCTTTGAATCTTCTTTAGCATGGTAAAAGGAGCAGGAAAAAGCAAAAAATTTCAAAATTCCACCTTTCAAAGCAGAGAAATGACTGTTTGTGCAATGACAGTATTAATTGATTTTAGCCATTGAAAAACGTGCTGTCACTTATACACTAGAAATGGTTGAAGGTATTGGCTGAACGCAAACAGATAGCAGCTCACCCTCTTTGAATCTTCTTTAGCATGCTAATAGGAGCAGGAAAAAGCAAAAAAATTTCAGATTTCAACCTTTCCAAGCAGAGAAATGACTGTTTGTGCAAAGACTTTATTCATTGATTTTAGCCATTGAAAAATGTCCTGTTACTCATATACCAGAAATGGTTGAAGGTATTGGCTTAACGTAAACAGATACCAGCTCACCCTCTTTGAATCTTCTTTAACATGCTAAAAGTAGCAGGAAAAAGCAAAACATTTCAGAATTCCACCTTTCAAAGCAGAGAAATGACTGATTGCGCAATGACATTATTCATTGATTTTAGCCATTGAAAAATTAGCTGTTACTCATATACCAGAAATGGTTGATGGTATTGGCTGAACGCAAACAGATAGCAGCTCACCCTCTTTGAATCTTCTTTAGCATTCTAAAAGGAGTAGGAAAAAGCAAAACATTTTCAGAATGCCACCTTTCAAAGCAGAGAAATGACTGTTTGTGCAATGACATTATTCATTGATCTTAGCCGTTGAAAGCCGCCCTGTCACTCATATACCAGAAATGGTTGAAGGTATTGGCTGAACGCAAATAGATAGCAGCTCACCCTCTTTGAATCTTCTTTAGCACGCTAAAAGGAGCAGGAAAAAGCAAAAAAATTTCAGAATTCCACATTTCCAAGCAGAGAATTGACTGTTTGTGCAATGACATTATTCATTCATTTTAGCCATTAAAAACCGTCCTGTTACTCATATACCAGAAATGCTTGAAGGTATTGGCTGAATGCAAACAGATAGCAGCTGACCCTCTTTGAATCTTCTTTAGCATGGTAAAAGGAGCAGGAAAAAGCAAAAAATTTCAAAATTCCACCTTTCAAAGCAGAGAAATGACTGTTTGTGCAATGACAGTATTAATTGATTTTAGCCATTGAAAAACGTGCTGTCACTTATACACTAGAAATGGTTGAAGGTATTGGCTGAACGCAAACAGACAGCAGCTCACCCTCTTTGAATCTTCTTTAGCATGCTAATAGGAGCAGGAAAAAGCAAAAAAATTTCAGATTTCAACCTTTCCAAGCAGAGAAATGACTGTTTGTGCAAAGACTTTATTCATTGATTTTAGCCATTGAAAAATGTCCTGTTACTCATATACCAGAAATGGTTGAAGGTATTGGCTTAACGTAAACAGATACCAGCTCACCCTCTTTGAATCTTCTTTAACATGCTAAAAGTAGCAGGAAAAAGCAAAACATTTCAGAATTCCACCTTTCAAAGCTGAGAAATGACTGATTGCGCAATGACATTATTCATTGATTTTAGCCATTGAAAAACATCCTGTTACTCATATAGCAGAATTGGTTGAAGGCATTGGTTGAACGCAAAAAGATAGCAGCTCACCCTCTTTTAATCTTCTTTAGCATGCTAATAGGAGCAGGAAAAAGCAAAAAAAATTCAGAATTCCACCTTTCCAAGCAGAGATATTACTGTTTGTGCAACGACATTATTCATTGATTTTAGCCATTGGAAAACGTCCTGTTACTCATATGCCAGAATTGGTTGAAGGTATTGGCCGAACGCAAACAGATAGCAGCTCATGCTCTTTGAATCTTCTTTAGCATGCTAAAAGTAGCATGAAAAAGCAAAAAAAATTCAGAATTCCACCTTTCCAAACAGAGAAATGACTGTTTGTGCAATGACATTATTCATTGATTTTAGCCATTGAATAACATCCTGTTACTCATATACAAGAATTGGTTGAAGGTATTGGCTGAACGCAAACAGATAGCAGCTCAGCCTCTTTGAATCTTCTTTAGCATGCTAAAAGTAGCAGGAAAAAGCAAAAAATTTCAGAATGCCACCTTTCCAAGCAGAGAAATGACTCTTTGTGCAATGTGATTATTCTTTGATTTTAGCCATTGTAAACCGTCCTGTTACCCATATACCCGAAATAGTTGAAGGTATTGGCTGAACGCAAAAAGATAGCAGATCACTCTCTTTGAATCTTCTTTATCATGCTAAAAGGAGCAGGAAAAAGAAAAAAAATGTCATATTTCCACCTTTCAAAGCAGAGAAATGACTGATTGCGCAATGACATTATTCATTGATTTTAGCCATTAAAAAGAAAAACTCTTACTCATATAGCAGAATTGGTTGAAGGTATTGGTTGAACTCAAAAAGACAGCAGCTCACCCTCTTTGAATCTTCTTTGCATGCTAATAGGAACAGGAAAAAGGAAAAAGAATTAAAATTTCCACCTTTCCAAGCAGAGAAATGACTGTTTGTGCAATGACATTATTCATTGATTTTAGCTATTGAAAAACGTCCTGTTACTCATATACCTGAAATGGTTGAAGGTATTGTCTTAGGGTAAACAGATAGCAGCTCACCCTCTTTGAATCTTCTTTAGCATGCTAAAAGGAGCAGGAAAATGCAAAATATTTTTAGAATTCCACCTTTCCAAGCAGAGAAATGACTGTTTGTGCAATGACAATATTGATTGATTTTAGCCATTGAAAACCGTCCTGTTTCTCATATACCAGAAATGGTTGAAGGTATTGCCTGAACACAAACAGATAGCAGCTCTCCCTCTTTGAATCTTCTTTAGCATGCTAAAAGGAGGAGGAAAAAGCAAAAAATTTCAGAATTCCACCTTTCAAAGCAGAGAAATGACTGTTTGTGCAATGACATTATTCATTGATTTTAGCCATTGAAAACCGTCCTGTTACTCATATATCAGAAATGGTTGAAGGTATTGGCTGAACACAAACAGATAGCAGCTCTCCCTCTTTGAATCTTCTTTAGCATGGTAAAAGGAGCAGGAAAAATCAAAACATTTCAGAATTCCACCTTTCCAAGCAGAGAAATGACTGTTTGTGCAGTGACATTATTCATTCATTTTAGCCATTGAATACCGTCCTGTTACTCATATACCAGTAATGGTTGAAAGTGTAGGCTGAATGCAAACAGATAGCAGCTCACCCTCTTTGAATCTTCTTTAGCCTGCTAAAAGTAGCAGGAAAAAGCAAAAAAATTCAGATTTCCACCTTTCAAAGCAGAGAAATGACGGCTTGTACAATGACATTATTCATTGATTTTAGCCTTTGAAAAACATCCTGTTACTCATATACCAGAAATGGTTAAAGGTATTGGCTGAACGCAAACAGATAGCAGCTCCCTATGTTTGAATCTTCTTTAACATGGTAAAAGGAGCAGGAAAATGCAAAACATTTCAGAATTCCACCTTTCCAAGCAGAGAAATGACTGTTTGCGCAATGACATTATTCATTGATTTTAGCCATTGAGAAACATCCTGTTACTCATATAGCAAAATTGGTTGAAGGTATTGGCTGAACGCAAAAAGATAGCTGCAAACCCTCTTTGAATCTTCTTTGCATGCTAATAGGAGCAGGAAAAAGGAAAAAGAATTAAAATTTCCAACTTTCCAAGCAGAGAAATGACTGTTTGTGCAATGACATTATTCATTGATTTTAGCTATTGAAAAACGTCCTGTTACTCATATACCTGAAATGGTTGAAGGTATTGGCTGAATGCAAACACCTAGCAGCTCACCCTATTTGAATCTTCTTTAGCATGCGAAAAGTAGAAGGAAAAAGCAAAACATTTCAGATTTTCACCTTTCAAAGCAGAGAAATTACTGTTTGTGCAATGACATTATTCATTGATTTTAGCCATTGAAGAACATCCTGTTACTCATATACCAGAAATGGTTGAAGGTATTGGCTGAATGCAAACACCTAGCAGCTCACCCTCTTTGAATCTTCTTTAGCATGCTAAAAGGAGCTGGAAAAAGCAAAAAATTTCAGAATTCCACCTTTCCAAGCAGAGAAATGACTGTTTGTGCAATGACATTATTCATTGATTTTAGCCATTGAAAACCGTCCTGTTACTCATATACCAGAAATGGTTGAAGTTATTGGCTGAGCGCAAACAGATAGCTGCTCACCTTTTTGAATCTTCTTTAGCATGCTAAAATTAGCAGGAAAAAGCAAAAAAAAATCAGAATTCCACCTTTCCAAGCAGAGAAATGACTGTTTGTGCAATGACATTATTCATTGATTTTTTTTTTGAAAACCGTCCTGTTACTCATATACCAGAAATGGTTGAAGGTATTGGCTGAAAGCAAACAGATAGTAGCTCACCCTCTTTGAATCTTCTTTATCATGCTAAAAAGAGCAGGAAAAAGCAAAAAAATTCAGAATTCCACCTTTCAAAGTAGAGAAATGACTGATTGTGCAATGACAGTATTCATTGATTTTAGCCATTGAAAAATGTCTTCTTACTCATATACCAGAATTGGTTGAAGGTATTGGCTAAACACAAACAGACAGCAACTCACCCTCTTTGACTCTTCTTTAGCACGCTAAAAGTAGCAGGAAAAATCAAAACAATTCAGAATTCCACCTTTCCAAGCAGAGAAATGACTGTTTGTGCAATGACAATATTCATTGATTTTAGCCATTGAAAGCCATCCTGTCACTCATATACCAGAAATGGTTGAAGGTATTGGCTGAACGCAAACAGATAGCAGCTCACCCTCTTTGAATTTCTTTAGCATTCTAAAAGTAGCAGGAAAAAGGAAAAAAATTCAGATTTCCACCTTTCAATGCAGAGAAATGACTGTTTGTGTAATGACATTATTCATTGATTTTAGCCATTGAAAAACACCCTGTTACTCATATACCAGAAATGGTTGAAGATATTGGCTGAACACAAACAGATAGCAGCTCTCCCTCTTTGAATCTTCTTCAGCATGCTAAAAGGAGCAGGAAAAAGCAAAAAATTTCAGATTTCCACCTTTCAAAGCAGAGAAATGACGGCTTGTGCAATGACATTATTCATTGATTTTAGCCATTGAAAACCGTCCTGTTACTCATATACCATAAATGGTTAAAGGTATTGGCTGAATGCAAACAGATAGCAGCTCTCCCTATTTGAATCTTCTTTAGCATGCTAAAAGGAGCAGGAAAAATCAAAACATTTCAGAATTCCACCTTTCCAAGCAGAAAAATGACTGTTTGTGTAATGACATTATTCATTCATTTTAGCCATTGAATACCGTCCTGTTACTCATATACCAGTAATGGTTGAAGGTATAGGCTGAATGCAAACAGATAGCAGCTCACCCTCTTTGAATCTTCTTTAGGATGCTAATTGGAGCAGGAAAAAGCAAAAAATTTCAGAATTCCACCTTCCAAAGCAGAGAAATGACTGTTTGTGCAATGACATTATTCATTGATTTTACCCATTGAAAAATGTCCTGTTACTCATATACCAGAAATGGCTGAAGGTATTGGCTGAACGGAAACAGACAGCAACTCACCCACTTTGAAACTTCTTTAGCACACTAAAAGGAGCAGGAAAAAGGAAAACATTTCAGAATTCCACCTTTCCAAGCAGAGAATTGACTGTTTGTGCAATGACATCATTCATTGATTTTAGACATTTAAATCTGTCCTGTTACTCATAAAGCAGAAATGGTTGAAGGTGTTGGCTGAATGCAAATAAATAGCAGCTCACCGTCTTTGAATCTTCTTTAGCATGCTAAAAGGAGCAGGAAAAAGCAAAACATTATTAGAATTCCACCTTTCCAAGCAGAGAAATGACTGTTTGTGCAATGACATTTTTCATTGATTTTAGCCATTGAAAACCGTCCTATCACTCATATACCAGAAATGTTTGAAGGTATTGGCTGAACGCAAACAGATAGCTGCTCACCCTCTTTGAATCTTCTTTAGCATGCTAAAAGCAGGAGGAAAAAGCAAAAAATTTCAGATTTCCACCTTTCAAAGCAGAGAAATGACTGTTTGTGCAATGACATTATTCATTGATTTTAGCCATTGAAAAACATTCTGTTTACTCATATACCAGAATTGGTTGAAGGTATTGGCTGAACGCAAAAAGATAGCAGCTCACCCTCTTTGAATCTTCTTTAGCATGCTAAAAGAAGTAGGAAAAAGCAAAACATTTTTAGAATTCCACATTTCCAAGCAGAGAAATGACTGTTTGTGCAATGACATTATTCATTGATTTTAGCCATTGAAAACCATCCTGTTACTCATATACCAGAAATGGTTGAAGGTATTGGCTGAACGCAAACAGATAGCAGCTCACCCTCTTTGAATCTTCTTTAGCATGCTAAAATTAGCAGGAAAAAGCAAAAAATTTCAGAATTCCACCTTTCCAAGCAGAGAAATGACTGTTTGTGCAATGACATTATTCATTGCTTTTAGCCATTGAAAACCGTCCTGTTATTCATATAGCAGAAATGGTTGAAGGTGTTGGCTGAATGCAAAGAGATAGCAGCTCACCCTCTTTGAATCTTCTTTAGCATGGTAAAAAGTGCATGAAAAAGCAAAGTATTCCAGTATTCCACCTTTCCAAGCAGAGAAATGACTGTTTGTGCAATGACATTATTCATTGATTTCAGCCATTGAAAATCGTCCTGTTACTCATATACCAGAAATGGTTGAAGGTATTGGCTGAACGCAAACAGATAGCAGCTCCCCCTCTTTGAATCTTCTTTATCATGCTAAAAGGAGCAGGAAAAAGCAAAACATTTCATAATTCCAACTTTCCAAGCAGAGAATTGACTGTTTGTGCAATAACATCATTCATTGATTTTAGACATATAAAACTGTTCTGTTACTAATATAGCAGAAATGGTTGAAGGTGTTGGCTGAATGCAAACAGATAGCAGCTCACCGTCTTTGAATCTTCTTTAGCATGCTAAAAGGAGCAGTAAAAAGGAAAACATTTCAGAATTCCACCTTTGCAGCAGAGAATTGACTGTTTGTGCAATGACATAATTCATTGATTTTAGCCATTGAAAAATGTGCTGTTACTCATACACCAAAAATGGTTGAAGGTATTGCCTGAACGCAAACAGATAGCAGCTCACCCTCTTTGAATCTTCTTTAGCATGCTAAAAGTAGCAGGAAAAAGCAAAAAATTTCAGAATTCCACCTTTCCAAGCAGAGAAATGACTGTTTGTGCAATGACATTATTCATTGATTTTAGCCATTGAAAATCATCCTGTTATTCATATACCAGAAATGGTTGAAGATATTGGCTGAATGCAAACAGATAGCAGCTCACCCTCTTTGAATATTCTTTATCATGCTAAAAAGAGTAGGAAAAAGCAAAAAAATTCAGAATTCCACCTTTCAAAGCAGAGAAATGACTGATTGGTCAATGACAGTATTCATTGATTTTAGCCATTGAAAAATGTCCTCTTACTCATATACCAGAAATGGTTGAAGGTATTGGCTAAACGCAAACAGACAGCAACTCAGCCTCTTTGACTCTTCTTTAGCATGCTAAAAGTAGCACGAAAAAGCAAAACAATTCAGAATTCCACCTTTTCAAGCATAGAAATGACTGTTTGTGTAATGACATTATTCTTTCATTTTAGTCATTGAATACCGTCCTGTTACTCAAATACCAGAAATGGTTGAAGGTATTGTCTGAACGCAAACAGATAGCAGCTCTCCCTCTTTGAATCTTCTTTATCATGCTAAAAGGAGCAGGAAAAAGCAAAACATTTCAGAATTCCACCTTTCCAAGCAGAGAATTGACTGTTTGTGCAATGACATCATTCATTGATTTTAGACACTTAAAACTGTTCTGTTACTCATAAAGCAGAAATGGTTGAAGGTGTTGGCTGAATGCAAACAGAAAGCAGCTCACCGTCTTTGAATCTTCTTTAGCATGCTAAAAGGAGCAGGAAAAAGCAAAACATTTCAGAATTCCACCTTTCCAAGCAGAGAATTGACTGTTTGTGCAATGACATCATTCCTTGATTTTAGACATTTAAAACTGTCCTGGTACTCATATAGCAGAAATGGTTGAAGGTGTTGGCTGAATGCAAACAGATAGCAGCTCACCGTCTTTGAATCTTCTTTAGCATGCTAAATGGAGCAGGAAAAGGCAAAACATTTCAGAATTCCACCTTTCCAAGCAGAGAATTGACTGTTTGTGCAATGACATAATTCATTGATTTTAGCCATTGAAAAACGTGCTGTTACTCATACACCAGAAATGGTTGTAGGTATTGCCTGAACGCAAACAGCTAGCAGCTCATCCTCTTTGAATCTTCTTTAGCATGAAAAAATTAGCAGGAAAAAGCAAAAAAATTCAGAATTCTACCTTTCCAAGCAGAGAAATGACTGTTTGTGCAATGACATTATTCATTGATTTTAGCCATTGAAAATCGTCCTGTTACTCATATACCAGAAATGGTTGAAGGCATTGGCTGAATGCAAATAAATAGCAGCTCACCGTCTTTGAATCTTCTTTAGCATGCTAAAAGGAGCAAGAAAAAGCAAAACATTTCAGTATTCCACCTTTCCAACCAGAGAATTGACTGTTTGTTCAATGCCATTATTCATTCATTTTAGCCATTGAAAAACGTGCTGTTACTCATACACCAGAAATGGTTGAAGGTATTGCCTGAACGCAAACAGATAGCAGCTCACCCTCTATGAATCTTCTTTAGCATGCTAATAGGAGCAGGAAAAAGCAAAAAAAATTCAGATTTCCACCTTTCCAAGCAGAGAAATGACTGTTTGTGCAAAGACTTTATTCATTGATTTTAGCCATTGAAAAACATCCCGTTACTCATATACCAGAATTGGTTGAAGGTATTGGCTGAACGCAAAAAGATAGCAGCTCTCACTCTTTGAATCTTCTTTAGCATACTAAAAGGAGTAGGAAAAAGGAAAACATTTTTAGAATTCCACATTTCCAAGCGGAGAAATGACTGTTTGTGCAATGATATTATTCATTGATTTTAGCCATTGAAAACCGTCCTGTTACTCATATACCAGAAATGGTTGAAGGTATTGGCTGAACGCAAACAGATAGCAGGTCACCCTCTTTGAATCTTCTTTAGCATGCTAAAAGGAGCAGGAAAAATCAAAAAATGTCAGAATTCCACCTTTCCAAGCAGAGAAATGACTGTTTGTGCAATGACATTATTCATTGATTTTAGCCATTGAAAACCGTCCTGTTATTCATATACCAGAAATGGTTGAAGGTATTGGCTGAACGCAAACAGCAGCTTACCCTCTTTGAATATTCTTTATCATGCTAAAAAGAGTAGGAAAAAGCAAAAAAATTCAGAATTCCACCTTTCAAAGCAGAGAAATGTCTGATTGTGCAATGACAGTATTCATTGAGTTTAGCCATTGAAAAATGTCCTCTTACTCATATACCAGAAATGGTTGAAGGTATTGGCTAAACACAAACTGACAGCATCTCAGCCTCTTTGACTCTTCTTTAGCACGCTAAAAGTAGCACGAAAAAGCAAAACATTTCAGAATTCCACCTTTCCAAGCAGAGAATTGACTGTTTTTGCAAAGACATCATTCATTGATTTTAGACATTTAAAACTGTCCTGTTACTCATATAGCAGAAATGGTTGAAGGTGTTGGCTGAATGCAAACAGATAGCAGCTCCCCCTCTTTGAAACTTCTTTATCATGCTAAAAGTAGCAGGAAAAAGCAAAATATTTCAGAATTCCACCTTTCCAAGCAGAGAATTGACTGTTTGTGCAATGACATTATTCATTGATTTTAGCCATTGAAAATCGTCCTGTTACTCATATACCAGAAATGGTTGAAGGCATTGGCTGAATGCAAATAAATAGCAGCTCACCGTCTTTGAATCTTCTTTAGCATGCTAAAAGGAGCAAGAAAAAGCAAAACATTTCAGTATTCCACCTTTCCAACCAGAGAATTGACTGTTTGTTCAATGCCATTATTCATTCATTTTAGCCATTGAAAAACGTGCTGTTACTCATACACCAGAAATGGTTGAAGGTATTGCCTGAACGCAAACAGATAGCAGCTCACCCTCTATGAATCTTCTTTAGCATGCTAATAGGAGCAGGAAAAAGCAAAAAAAATTCAGATTTCCACCTTTCCAAGCAGAGAAATGACTGTTTGTGCAATGACATTATTCATTGATTTTAGCCATTGAAAAATGTCCTGTTCCTCATATACCAGAAATGGTTGAAGGTATTGGTTTAACGTAAACAGATAGCAGCTCACCCTCTTTTAATCTTCTTTAGCATGCTAAAAGGAGCAGGAAAAAGCAAAACATTTTTAGAATTCCACCTTTCCAAGCAGAGAAATGACTGTTTGTGCAATGACATTATTCATTGATTTTAGCCATTGAAAACCGTCCTATTACTCATATACCAGAAATGTTTGAAGGTATTGCGTGAACGCAAACAGATAGCAGCTCACCCTCTTTGAATCTTCTTTAGCATGCTAAAAGTAGCAGGAAAAAGCAAAAAATTTCAGAATTCCACCTTTCCAAGCAGAGAAATGACTGTTTGTGCAATGACATTATTCATTGATTTTAGCCATTGAAAATCATCCTGTTATTCATATACCAGAAATGGTTGAAGATATTGGCTGAATGCAAACAGATAGCAGCTCACCCTCTTTGAATATTCTTTATCATGCTAAAAAGAGTAGGAAAAAGCAAAAAAATTCAGAATTCCACCTTTCAAAGCAGAGAAATGACTGATTGGTCAATGACAGTATTCATTGATTTTAGCCATTGAAAAATGTCCTCTTACTCATATACCAGAAATGGTTGAAGGTATTGGCTAAACGCAAACAGACAGCAACTCAGCCTCTTTGACTCTTCTTTAGCATGCTAAAAGTAGCACGAAAAAGCAAAACAATTCAGAATTCCACCTTTTCAAGCATAGAAATGACTGTTTGTGTAATGACATTATTCTTTCATTTTAGTCATTGAATACCGTCCTGTTACTCAAATACCAGAAATGGTTGAAGGTATTGTCTGAACGCAAACAGATAGCAGCTCTCCCTCTTTGAATCTTCTTTATCATGCTAAAAGGAGCAGGAAAAAGCAAAACATTTCAGAATTCCTCCTTTCAAAGCAGAGAATTGACTGTTTGTGCAATGACATCATTCATTGATTTTAGACATATAAAACTGTTCTGTTACTCATATAGCAGAAATGGTTGAAGGTGTTGGCTGAATGCAAACAGATAGCAGCTCACCGTCTTTGAATATTCTTTAGCATGCTAAAAGGAGCAGGAAAAAGCAAAACATTTCAGAATTCCACCTTTCCAAGCAGAGAATTGACTGTTTGTGCAATGACATCATTCATTGATTTTAGACATTTAAAACTGTTCTGTTACTCATAAAGCAGAAATGGTTGAAGGTGTTGGCTGAATGCAAACAGAAAGCAGCTCACCGTCTTTGAATCTTCTTTAGCATGCTAAAAGGAGCAGGAAAAAGCAAAACATTTCAGAATTCCACCTTTCCAAGCAGAGAATTGACTGTTTGTGCAATGACATCATTCCTTGATTTTAGACATTTAAAACTGTCCTGGTACTCATATAGCAGAAATGGTTGAAGGTGTTGGCTGAATGCAAACAGATAGCAGCTCACCGTCTTTGAATCTTCTTTAGCATGCTAAATGGAGCAGGAAAAGGCAAAACATTTCAGAATTCCACCTTTCCAAGCAGAGAATTGACTGTTTGTGCAATGACATAATTCATTGATTTTAGCCATTGAAAAACGTGCTGTTACTCATACACCAGAAATGGTTGTAGGTATTGCCTGAACGCAAACAGCTAGCAGCTCATCCTCTTTGAATCTTCTTTAGCATGAAAAAATTAGCAGGAAAAAGCAAAAAAATTCAGAATTCTACCTTTCCAAGCAGAGAAATGACTGTTTGTGCAATGACATTATTCATTGATTTTAGCCATTGAAAATCGTCCTGTTACTCATATACCAGAAATGGTTGAAGGCATTGGCTGAATGCAAATAAATAGCAGCTCACCGTCTTTGAATCTTCTTTAGCATGCTAAAAGGAGCAAGAAAAAGCAAAACATTTCAGTATTCCACCTTTCCAACCAGAGAATTGACTGTTTGTTCAATGCCATTATTCATTCATTTTAGCCATTGAAAAACGTGCTGTTACTCATACACCAGAAATGGTTGAAGGTATTGCCTGAACGCAAACAGATAGCAGCTCACCCTCTATGAATCTTCTTTAGCATGCTAATAGGAGCAGGAAAAAGCAAAAAAAATTCAGATTTCCACCTTTCCAAGCAGAAAAATGACTGTTTGTGCAAAGACTTTATTCATTGATTTTAGCCATTGAAAAACATCCCGTTACTCATATACCAGAATTGGTTGAAGGTATTGGCTGAACGCAAAAAGATAGCAGCTCTCACTCTTTGAATCTTCTTTAGCATACTAAAAGGAGTAGGAAAAAGGAAAACATTTTTAGAATTCCACATTTCCAAGCGGAGAAATGACTGTTTGTGCAATGATATTATTCATTGATTTTAGCCATTGAAAACCGTCCTGTTACTCATATACCAGAAATGGTTGAAGGTATTGGCTGAACGCAAACAGAGAGCAGGTCACCCTCTTTGAATCTTCTTTAGCATGCTAAAAGGAGCAGGAAAAATCAAAAAATGTCAGAATTCCACCTTTCCAAGCAGAGAAATGACTGTTTGTGCAATGACATTATTCATTGATTTTAGCCATTGAAAACCGTCCTGTTATTCATATACCAGAAATGGTTGAAGGTATTGGCTGAACGCAAACAGCAGCTTACCCTCTTTGAATATTCTTTATCATGCTAAAAAGAGTAGGAAAAAGCAAAAAAATTCAGAATTCCACCTTTCAAAGCAGAGAAATGTCTGATTGTGCAATGACAGTATTCATTGAGTTTAGCCATTGAAAAATGTCCTCTTACTCATATACCAGAAATGGTTGAAGGTATTGGCTAAACACAAACTGACAGCATCTCAGCCTCTTTGACTCTTCTTTAGCACGCTAAAAGTAGCACGAAAAAGCAAAACATTTCAGAATTCCACCTTTCCAAGCAGAGAATTGACTGTTTTTGCAAAGACATCATTCATTGATTTTAGACATTTAAAACTGTCCTGTTACTCATATAGCAGAAATGGTTGAAGGTGTTGGCTGAATGCAAACAGATAGCAGCTCCCCCTCTTTGAAACTTCTTTATCATGCTAAAAGTAGCAGGAAAAAGCAAAATATTTCAGAATTCCACCTTTCCAAGCAGAGAATTGACTGTTTGTGCAATAACATCATTCATTGATTTTAGACATATAAAACTGTTCTGTTACTCATATAGCAGAAATGGTTGAAGGTGTTGACTGAATGCAAACAGATAGCAGCTCACCGTCTTTGAATCTTCTTTAGCATGATAAAAGGAGCAGGAAAAAGGAAAACATTTCAGAATTCCACCTTTCCAATCAGAGAATTGACTGTTTGTGCAATGACATCATTCATTGATTTTAGACATTTAAAACTGTCCTGTTACTCATATAGCAGAAATGGTTGAAGGTGTTGGCTGAATGCAAACAGATAGCAGCTCACCGTCTTTGAATCTTCTTTAGCATGCTAAAAGGAGCAGGAAAAAGCAAAACATTTCAGAATTCCACCTTTCCAAGCACAGAATTGACTGTTTGTGCAATGACATAATTCATTGATTTTAGCCATTGAAAAACGTGCTGTTACTCATACACCAGAAATGGTTGAAGGTATTGCCTGAACGTAAACAGATAGTAGCTCACCCTCTTTGAATCTTCTTTAGCATGCAAAAATTAGCAGGAAAAAGCAAAACATTTCAGAATTCCACCTTTCCAAGCACAGAATTGACTGTTTGTGCAATGACATAATTCATTGATTTTAGCCATTGAAAACCGTCCTGTTATTCATATACCATAAATAGTTGAAGGTATTGGCTGAACGCAAGCAAATAGCAGCTCACCCTCTTTGAATATTCTTTATCATGCTAAAAAGAGCAGGAAAAAGCAAAAAAATTCAGAATTCCACCTTTCAAAGCAGAGAAATGACTGATTGTGCAATGACAGTATTCATTGATTTTAGCCATTGAAAAATGTCCTCTTACTCATATACCAGAAATGGTTGAAGGTATTGGCTAAACGCAAACAGACAGCAACTCAGCCTCTTTGACTCTTCTTTAGCACGCTAAAAGTAGCACGAAAAAGCAAAACAATTCAGAATTCCACCTTTTCAAGCAGAGAAATGACTGTTTGTGTAATGACATTATTCTTTCCATTTAGTCATTGAATACCGTCCTGTTACTCATATACCAGAAATGGTTGAAGGTATTGGCTGAATGCAAACAGATAGTAGCTCACCCTCTTTGAATCTTCTTTAGCATGCTAAAAAGTGCAGGAAAAAGCAAAATATTCCAGTATTCCACCTTTCCAAGCAGAGAAATGACTGTTTGTGCAATGACGTTATTCATTGATTTCAGCCATTGAAAATCGTCCTTTTACTCATATACCAGAAATGGTTGAAGGTATTGTCTGAACGCAAACAGATAGCAGCTCCCCCTCTTTGAATCTTCTTTATCATGCTAAAAGGAGCAGGAAAAAGCAAAAGATTTCAGAATTCCTCCTTTCAAAGTAGAGAATTGACTGTTTGTGCAATGACATCATTCATTGATTTTAGACATTTAAAACTGTTCTGTTACTCATATAGCAGAAATGGTTGAAGGTGTTGGCTGAATGCAAACAGATAGCAGCTCACCGTCTTTGAATCTTCTTTAGCATGCTAAAAGGAGCAGGAAAAAGCAAAACATTTCAGAATTCCACCTTTCCAAGCACAGAATTGACTGTTTGTGCAATGACATAATTCATTGATTTTAGCCATTGAAAAACGTGCTGTTACTCATACACCAGAAATGGTTGAAGGTATTGCCTGAACGCAAACAGATAGCAGCTCACCCTCTTTGAATCTTCTTTAGCATGCAAAAATTAGCAGGAAAAAGCAAAACATTTCAGAATTCCACCTTTCCAAGCACAAAATTGACTGTTTGTGCAATGACATAATTCATTGATTTTAGCCATTGAAAACCGTCCTGTTATTCATATACCATAAATGGTTGAAGGTATTGGCTGAACGCAAACAAATAGCAGCTCACCCTCTTTGAATATTTTTTATCATGCTAAAAAGAGCAGGAAAAAGCAAAAAAATTCAGAATTCCACCTTTCAAAGCAGAGAAATGACTGATTGTGCAATGACAGTATTCATTGATTTTAGCCATTGAAAAATGTCCTATTACTCATATGCCAGAAATGGTTGAAGGTATTGGCTAAACGCAAACAGACAGCAACTCAGCCTCTTTGACTCTTCTTTAGCACGCTAAAAGTAGCACGAAAAAGCAAAACAATTCAGAATTCCACCTTTTCAAGCAGAGAAATGACTGTTTGTGTAATGACATTATTCTTTCCTTTTAGTCATTGAATACCGTCCTGTTACTCATATACCAGAAATGGTTGAAGGTGTTGGCTGAATGCAAACAGATAGTAACTCACCCTCTTTGAATCTTCTTTAGCATGCTAAAAGGAGCAGGAAAAAGCAAAACATTTCAGAATTCCACCTTCACAAGCACAGAATTGACTGTTTGTGCAATGACATAATTCATTGATTTTAGCCATTGAAAAACGTGCTGTTAGTCATACACCAGAAATGGTTGAAGGTATTGCCTGAACGCAAACAGATAGCAGCTCACCCTCTTTGAATCTTCTTTAGCATGCAAAAATTAGCAGGAAAAAGCAAAACATTTCAGAATTCCACCTTTCCAAGCACAGAATTGACTGTTTGTGCAATGACATAATTCATTGATTTTAGCCATTGAAAACCGTCCTGTTATTCATATACCATAAATAGTTGAAGGTATTGGCTGAACGCAAACAAATAGCAGCTCACCCTCTTTGAATATTCTTTATCATGCTAAAAAGAGCAGGAAAAAGCAAAATATTCCAGTATTCCACCTTTCCAAGCAGAGAAATGACTGTTTGTGCAATGACATCATTCATTGATTTTAGCCATTGAAAAACGTGCTGTTACTCATACTCCAGAAATGGTTGAAGGTATTGCCTGAACGCAAACAGATAGCAGCTCACCCTCTTTGAATCTTTTTTAGCATGCTAAAAGTAACAGGAAAAAGCAAAAAATTTCAGATTTCCACCTTTCAAAGCAGAGAAATGACTGTTTGTGCAATGACATTATTCATTGATTTTAGCCATTGAAAAACATCCTGTTACTCATATACCAGAATTGGTTGAAGGTATTGGCTTAAACCAAAAATATAGCAGCTCACCCTCTTTGAATCTTCTTTAGCATGCAAAAAGGAGTAGGAAAAAGCAAAACATTTTTAGAATTATACCTTTACAAGCAGAGAAATGACTGTTTGTGCAATGACATTATTCATTGATTTTAGCCATTGAAAACTGTCCTGTTACTCATATACCAGAAAAGGTTGAAGGTATTGGCTGAACACAAACAGATAGCAGCTCACCCTCTTTGAATCTTCTTTAGAATGCTAAAAGTAGCAGGAAAAATTAAAAAAATTCAGAATTTCACCTTTCCAAGCAAAGAAATGACTGTTTGTGCAATGACATTATTCAATGATTTTAGCCATTGAAGAACATCCTGTTACTCATATACCAGAAATGGTTGAAGGTATTGGCTGAATGCAAACAGATAGTAGCTCACCCTCTTTGAATCCTCTTTAGCATGCTAAAAAGTGCAGGAAAAAAAAAAAAATTCAGAATTCCACCTTTCCAAGCAGAGAAATGACTGTTTGTGCAATGACAATATTCATAGAATTTAGCCATTGAAAGCCATCCTGACACTCATATACCAGAAATGGTTGAAGGTATTGGCTGAACGCAAACAGATAGCAGCTCACCCTCTTTGAATCTTCTTTTGCATGCTAAAAGCAGCAGGAAAAAGCAAAAAATTTCAGATTTCCACCTTTCAAAGCAGAGAAATGACGGTTTATGCAATGACATTATTCATTGATTTTAGCCATTGAAAAACATACTGTTACTCATATACCAGAAATGGTTGAAGGTATTGGCTGAACGCAAAAAGATAGCAGCTCTCACTCTTTGAATCTACTTTAGCATGCTAAAAGGAGCAGGGAAAAGCAAAACATTTTTAGAATTTCACCTTTCCAAGCAGAGAAATGACTGTTTGTGCAATGACATTATTCATTGATTTTAGCCATTGAAAACCATCCTGTTACTCATATACCAGAAATGGTTGACGGTATTGGCTGAACGCTAACAGATAGCAGCTCACCCTCTTTGAATCTTCTTTAGCATGCTAAAAATAGCAGGAAAAAGCAAAAAATTTCAGAATTCCACCTTTCCAAGCAGAGAAATGAC
The DNA here is from genome assembly GCF_046119375.1 of Phyllobates terribilis. Classification (NCBI taxonomy): domain Eukaryota; kingdom Metazoa; phylum Chordata; class Amphibia; order Anura; family Dendrobatidae; genus Phyllobates; species Phyllobates terribilis. The sequence goes on along the minus strand of NW_027362771.1, from coordinate 3,467,128 downwards.
TGTTTGTGCAATGACATTATTCATTGATTTTAGCCATTGAAAACTGCCCTGTTATTCATATACCAGAAATGGTTAAAGGTATTGGCTGAACGCAAACAGATAGCAGCTCACCCTCTGTGAATCTTCTTTATGATGCTAAAAAGAGCAGGAAATAGCAAAAAAATTCAGAATTCCACCTTTCCAAGCACAGAAATGACTGTTTGTGTAATGACATTATTCTTTCATTTTAGTCATTGAATACCGTCCTGTTACTCATATACCAGAAATGGTTGAAGGTATTGGCTGAATGCAAACAGATAGTATCTCACCCTCTTTGAATCTTCTTTAGCATTCTAAAAAGTGCTGGAAAAAGCAAAATATTTCAGTATTCCACCTTTCCAAACAGAGAAATGACTGTTTGTGCAATGACATTATTCATTGATTTCAGCCATTGAAAATCGTCCTGTTACTCATATACCAGAAATAGTTGAAGGTATTGTCTGAACGCAAACAGATAGCAGCTCCCCCTCTTTGAATCTTCTTAAGCATGCTAAAAGGAGCAGGAAAAAGCAAGAGATTTCAGAATTCCACCATTCCAAGCAGAGAAATGACTGTTTGTGCAATGACATCATTCATTGATTTTAGACATTTAAAACTGTCCTGTTACTCATAAAACAGAAATGGTTGAAGGTGTTGGCTGAATGCAAACAGATAGCAGCTCACCGTCTTTGAATCTTCTTTAGCATGCTAAAAGGAGCAGGAAAAAGCAAAACATTTCAGAATTCCACCTTTCCAAGCCGAGAATTGACTGTTTGTGCAATGACATTATTCATTCATTTTAGCCATTGAAAACTGTCCTGTTACTCATATACCAGAAATGGTTGAAGGTTTTGGCTGAATGAAAACAGATAGCAGCTCACCGTTTTTGAATCTTCATTAGCATGGTTAGAGGAGCAGGAAAAAGCAAAAAATTTCAGAATTCCACCTTTCAAACCAGAGAAATGACTGTTTGTGCAATGACATAATTAATTGATTTTAGCCATTGAAAAACGTGCTGTTACTCATACACCAGAATTGGTTGAAGGTATTGCCTGAACGCAAACAGATAGCAGCTCACCCTCTTTGAATCTTCTTTAGCATGCTAATAGGAGCAGGAAAAAGCAAAAAAAATTCAGATTTCCACCTTTCCAAGCAGAGAAATGACTGTTTGTGCAATGACATTATTCATTGATTTTAGCCATTGAAAAATGTCCTGTTCCTCATATACCAGAAATGTTTGAAGGTATTGGCTTAACGTAAACAGATTGCAGCTCACCCTCTTTGAATCTTCTTTAGCATGCTAAAAGGAGCAGGAAAAAGAAAAACATTTTTAGAATTCCACCTTTCCATGCAGAGAAATGACTGTTTGTGCAATGACATTATTCATTGATTTTAGACATTGAAAACCGTCCTATCACTCATATACCAGAAATGTTTGAAGGTTTTGGCTGAACGCAAACAGATAGCTTGCTCACCCTCTTTGAATTTTCTTTAGCATGCTAAAAGCAGCAGGAAAAAGCAAAAAAATTCAGATTTCCACCTTCCAAAGCAGAGAAATGACTGTTGGTGCAATGACATTATTCATTGATTTTAGCCATTGAAAAATGTCCTGTTACTCATATACCAGAAATGGCTGAAGGTATTGGCTGAGTGAAAACAGGCAGCAGCTCACCCACTTTGAATCTTCTTTAGCACACTAATAGGAGCAGGAAAGAGCAAAAAATTTCAGAATTCCACCTTTCCAAGCAGAGAAATGACTGTTTGTGCAATGACATTATTCATTGATTTTAGCCATTGAAAACCGTCCTGTTACTCATATACCAGAAATGGTTGACGGTATTGGCTGAACGCAAACAGATAGCAGCTCACCCTCTTTGAATCTTCTTTAGCATGCTAAAAATAGCAGGAAAAAGCAAAAAATTTCAGAATTCCACCTTTCCAAGCAGAGAAATGACTGTTTGTGCAATGACATTATTCATTGATTTTAGCCATTGAAAATCGTCCTGTTACTCATATACCAGAAATGGTTGAAGGCATTGGCTGAATGCAAATAAATAGCAGCTCACCGTCTTTGAATCTTCTTTAGCATGCTAAAAGGAGCAAGAAAAAGCAAAACATTTCAGTATTCCACCTTTGCAACCAGAGAATTGACTGTTTGTTCAATGCCATTATTCATTCATTTTAGCCATTGAAAAACGTGCTGTTACTCATACACCAGAAATGGTTGAAGGTATTGCCTGAACGCAAACAGATAGCAGCTCACCCTCTATGAATCGTCTTTAGCATGCTAATAGGAGCAGGAAAAAGCAAAAAAAATTCAGATTTCCACCTTTCCAAGCAGAGAAATGACTGTTTGTGCAATGACGTTATTCATTGATTTCAGCCATTGAAAATCGTCCTTTTACTCATATACCAGAAATGGTTGAAGGTATTGTCTGAACGCAAACAGATAGCAGCTCCCCCTCTTTGAATCTTCTTTATCATGCTAAAAGGAGCAGGAAAAAGCAAAAGATTTCAGAATTCCTCCTTTCAAAGTAGAGAATTGACTGTTTGTGCAATGACATCATTCATTGATTTTAGACATTTAAAACTGTTCTGTTACTCATATAGCAGAAATGGTTGAAGGTGTTGGCTGAATGCAAACAGATAGCAGCTCACCGTCTTTGAATCTTCTTTAGCATGCTAAAAGGAGCAGGAAAAAGCAAAACATTTCAGAATTCCACCTTTCCAAGCACAGAATTGACTGTTTGTGCAATGACATAATTCATTGATTTTAGCCATTGAAAAACGTGCTGTTACTCATACACCAGAAATGGTTGAAGGTATTGCCTGAACGCAAACAGATAGCAGCTCACCCTCTTTGAATCTTCTTTAGCATGCAAAAATTAGCAGGAAAAAGCAAAACATTTCAGAATTCCACCTTTCCAAGCACAAAATTGACTGTTTGTGCAATGACATAATTCATTGATTTTAGCCATTGAAAACCGTCCTGTTATTCATATACCATAAATGGTTGAAGGTATTGGCTGAACGCAAACAAATAGCAGCTCACCCTCTTTGAATATTTTTTATCATGCTAAAAAGAGCAGGAAAAAGCAAAAAAATTCAGAATTCCACCTTTCAAAGCAGAGAAATGACTGATTGTGCAATGACAGTATTCATTGATTTTAGCCATTGAAAAATGTCCTATTACTCATATGCCAGAAATGGTTGAAGGTATTGGCTAAACGCAAACAGACAGCAACTCAGCCTCTTTGACTCTTCTTTAGCACGCTAAAAGTAGCACGAAAAAGCAAAACAATTCAGAATTCCACCTTTTCAAGCAGAGAAATGACTGTTTGTGTAATGACATTATTCTTTCCTTTTAGTCATTGAATACCGTCCTGTTACTCATATACCAGAAATGGTTGAAGGTGTTGGCTGAATGCAAACAGATAGTAACTCACCCTCTTTGATTCTTCTTTAGCATGCTAAAAGGAGCAGGAAAAAGCAAAACATTTCAGAATTCCACCTTCACAAGCACAGAATTGACTGTTTGTGCAATGACATAATTCATTGATTTTAGCCATTGAAAAACGTGCTGTTAGTCATACACCAGAAATGGTTGAAGGTATTGCCTGAATGCAAACAGATAGCAGCTCACCCTCTTTGAATCTTCTTTAGCATGCAAAAATTAGCAGGAAAAAGCAAAACATTTCAGAATTCCACTTTTCCAAGCACAGAATTGACTGTTTGTGCAATGACATAATTCATTGATTTTAGCCATTGAAAACCGTCCTGTTATTCATATACCATAAATAGTTGAAGGTATTGGCTGAACGCAAACAAATAGCAGCTCACCCTCTTTGAATATTCTTTATCATGCTAAAAAGAGCAGGAAAAAGCAAAATATTCCAGTATTCCACCTTTCCAAGCAGAGAAATGACTGTTTGTGCAATGACATCATTCATTGATTTTAGACATTTAAAACTGTCCTGTTACTCATATAGCAGAAATGGTTGAAGGTGTTGGCTGAATGCAAACAGATAGCAGCTCACCTTCTTTGAATCTTATTTAGCATGCTAAAAGGAGCAGGAAAAAGCAAAACATTTCAGAATTCCACCTTTCCAAGCAGAGAATTGAATGTTTGTGCAATGACATAATTCATTGATTTTAGCCATTGAAAAACGTGCTGTTACTCATACTCCAGAAATGGTTGAAGGTATTGCCTGAACGCAAACAGATAGCAGCTCACCCTCTTTGAATCTTTTTTAGCATGCTAAAAGTAACAGGAAAAAGCAAAAAATTTCAGATTTCCACCTTTCAAAGCAGAGAAATGACTGTTTGTGCAATGACATTATTCATTGATTTTAGCCATTGAAAAACATCCTGTTACTCATATACCAGAATTGGTTGAAGGCATTGGCTTAAACCAAAAATATAGCAGCTCACCCTCTTTGAATCTTCTTTAGCATGCAAAAAGGAGTAGGAAAAAGCAAAACATTTTTAGAATTATACCTTTACAAGCAGAGAAATGACTGTTTGTGCAATGACATTATTCATTGATTTTAGCCATTGAAAACTGTCCTGTTACTCATATACCAGAAAAGGTTGAAGGTATTGGCTGAACACAAACAGATAGCAGCTCACCCTCTTTGAATCTTCTTTAGAATGCTAAAAGTAGCAGGAAAAATTAAAAAAATTCAGAATTTCACCTTTCCAAGCAAAGAAATGACTGTTTGTGCAATGACATTATTCAATGATTTTAGCCATTGAAGAACATCCTGTTACTCATATACCAGAAATGGTTGAAGGTATTGGCTGAATGCAAACAGATAGTAGCTCACCCTCTTTGAATCCTCTTTAGCATGCTAAAAAGTGCAGGAAAAAAAAAAAAATTCAGAATTCCACCTTTCCAAGCAGAGAAATGACTGTTTGTGCAATGACAATATTCATAGAATTTAGCCATTGAAAGCCATCCTGACACTCATATACCAGGAATGGTTGAAGGTATTGGCTGAACGCAAACAGATAGCAGCTCACCCTCTTTGAATCTTCTTTTGCATGCTAAAAGCAGCAGGAAAAAGCAAAAAATTTCAGATTTCCACCTTTCAAAGCAGAGAAATGACGGTTTATGCAATGACATTATTCATTGATTTTAGCCATTGAAAAACATACTGTTACTCATATACCAGAAATGGTTGAAGGTATTGGCTGAACGCAAAAAGATAGCAGCTCTCACTCTTTGAATCTTCTTTAGCATGCTAAAAGGAGCAGGGAAAAGCAAAACATTTTTAGAATTTCACCTTTCCAAGCAGAGAAATGACTGTTTGTGCAATGACATTATTCATTGATTTTAGCCATTGAAAACCGTCCTGTTACTCATATACCAGAAATGGTTGACGGTATTGGCTGAACGCAAACAGATAGCAGCTCACCCTCTTTGAATCTTCTTTAGCATGCTAAAAATAGCAGGAAAAAGCAAAAAATTTCAGAATTCCACCTTTCCAAGCAGAGAAATGACTGTTTGTGCAATGACATTATTCATTGATTTTAGCCATTGAAAACTGTCCTGTTATTCATATACCAGAAATGGTTAAAGGTATTGGCTGAACGCAAACAGATAGCAGCTCACCCTCTGTGAATCTTCTTTATGATGCTAAAAAGAGCAGGAAATAGCAAAAAAATTCAGAATTCCACCTTTCCAAGCACAGAAATGACTGTTTGTGTAATGACATTATTCTTTCATTTTAGTCATTGAATACCGTCCTGTTACTCATATACCAGAAATGGTTGAAGGTATTGGCTGAATGAAAACAGATAGTATCTCACCCTCTTTGAATCTTCTTTAGCATTCTAAAAAGTGCTGGAAAAAGCAAAATATTTCAGTATTCCACCTTTCCAAACAGAGAAATGACTGTTTGTGCAATGACATTATTCATTGATTTCAGCCATTGAAAATCGTCCTGTTACTCATATACCAGAAATGGTTGAAGGTATTGTCTGAACGCAAACAGATAGCAGCTCCCCCTCTTTGAATCTTCTTAAGCATGCTAAAAGGAGCAGGAAAAAGCAAGAGATTTCAGAATTCCACCATTCCAAGCAGAGAAATGACTGTTTGTGCAATGACATCATTCATTGATTTTAGACATTTAAAACTGTCCTGTTACTCATAAAACAGAAATGGTTGAAGGTGTTGGCTGAATGCAAACAGATAGCAGCTCACCGTCTTTGAATCTTCTTTAGCATGCTAAAAGGAGCAGGAAAAAGCAAAACATTTCAGAATTCCACCTTTCCAAGCCGAGAATTGACTGTTTGTGCAATGACATTATTCATTCATTTTAGCCATTGAAAACTGTCCTGTTACTCATATACCAGAAATGGTTGAAGGTTTTGGCTGAATGAAAACAGATAGCAGCTCACCGTTTTTGAATCTTCATTAGCATGGTTAGAGGAGCAGGAAAAAGCAAAAAATTTCAGAATTCCACCTTTCAAACCAGAGAAATGACTGTTTGTGCAATGACATAATTAATTGATTTTAGCCATTGAAAAACGTGCTGTTACTCATACACCAGAATTGGTTGAAGGTATTGCCTGAACGCAAACAGATAGCAGCTCACCCTCTTTGAATCTTCTTTAGCATGCTAATAGGAGCAGGAAAAAGCAAAAAAAATTCAGATTTCCACCTTTCCAAGCAGAGAAATGACTGTTTGTGCAATGACATTATTCATTGATTTTAGCCATTGAAAAATGTCCTGTTCCTCATATACCAGAAATGTTTGAAGGTATTGGCTTAACGTAAACAGATTGCAGCTCACCCTCTTTGAATCTTCTTTAGCATGCTAAAAGGAGCAGGAAAAAGAAAAACATTTTTAGAATTCCACCTTTCCATGCAGAGAAATGACTGTTTGTGCAATGACATTATTCATTGATTTTAGACATTGAAAACCGTCCTATCACTCATATACCAGAAATGTTTGAAGGTTTTGGCTGAACGCAAACAGATAGCTTGCTCACCCTCTTTGAATCTTCTTTAGCATGCTAAAAGCAGCAGGAAAAAGCAAAAAAATTCAGATTTCCACCTTCCAAAGCAGAGAAATGACTGTTGGTGCAATGACATTATTCATTGATTTTAGCCATTGAAAAATGTCCTGTTACTCATATACCAGAAATGGCTGAAGGTATTGGCTGAGTGAAAACAGACAGCAGCTCACCCACTTTGAATCTTCTTTAGCACACTAATAGGAGCAGGAAAGAGCAAAAAATTTCAGAATTCCACCTTTCCAAGCAGAGAAATGACTGTTTGTGCAATGACATTATTCATTGATTTTAGCCATTGAAAACCGTCCTGTTACTCATATACCAGAAATGGTTGACGGTATTGGCTGAACGCAAACAGATAGCAGCTCACCCTCTTTGAATCTTCTTTAGCATGCTAAAAATAGCAGGAAAAAGCAAAAAATTTCAGAATTCCACCTTTCCAAGCAGAGAAATGACTGTTTGTGCAATGACATTATTCATTGATTTTAGCCATTGAAAACTGTCCTGTTATTCATATACCAGAAATGGTTGAAGGTATTGCCTGATCGCAAATAGATAGCAGCTCACCCTCTTTGAATCTTCTTTAGCATGCTAATAGGAGCAGGAAAAAGCAAAACATTTCAGAATTCCATCTTTCCAAGCAGAGAATTGACTGTTTGTGCAATGACATAATTCATTGATTTTAGTCATTGAAAATCGTGCTGTTACTCATTCACCAGAAATGGTTGAAGGGATTAGCTGAACGCAAACAGATACCTGCTCACCCTCTTTGAATCTTCTTTAGCATGCTAATAGGAGCAGGAAAAAGCAAAACATTTCAGATTTCCACCTTTCAAAGCAGAGAAATGACGGTTTATGCAATGACATTATTCATTGATTTTAGCCATTGAAAAACATACTGTTACTCATATACCAGAATTGGTTGAAGGTATTGGCTGAACGCAAAAATATAGCAGCTCTCACTCTTTGAATCTTCTTTAGTATGCTAAAAGGAGCAGGGAAAAGCAAAACATTTTTAGAATTTCACCTTTCCAAGCAGAGAAATGACTGTTTGTGCAATGACATTATTCATTGATTTTAGCCATTGAAAACCGTCCTGTTACTCATATACCAGAAATGGTTGACGGTATTGGCTGAACGCAAACAGATAGCAGCTCACCCTCTTTGAATCTTCTTTAGAATGCTAAAAATAGCAGGAAAAAGCAAAAAATTTCAGAATTCCACCTTTCCAAGCAGAGAAATGACTGTTTGTGCAATGACATTATTCATTGATTTTAGCCATTGAAAACTGTCCTGTTATTCATATACCAGAAATGGTTAAAGGTATTGGCTGAACGCAAACAGATAGCAGCTCACCCTCTGTGAATCTTCTTTATGATGTTAAAAAGAGCAGGAAAAAGCAAAAAAAATCAGAATTCCACCTTTCCAAGCACAGAAATGACTGTTTGTGTAATGACATTATTCTTTCATTTTAGTCATTGAATACCGTCCTGTTACTCATATACCAGAAATGGTTGAAGGTATTGGCTGAATGCAAACAGATAGTATCTCACCCTCTTTGAATCTTCTTTAGCATTCTAAAAAGTGCTGGAAAAAGCAAAATATTTCAGTATTCCACCTTTCCAAACAGAGAAATGACTGTTTGTGCAATGACATAATTAATTGATTTTAGCCATTGAAAAACGTGCTGTTACTCATACAAGAGAATTGGTTGAAGGTATTGCCTGAACGCAAACAGATAGCAGCTCACCCTCTTTGAATCTTCTTTAGCATGCTAATAGGAGCAGGAAAAAGCAAAAAAAATTCAGATTTCCACCTTTCCAAGCAGAGAAATGACTGTTTGTGCAATGACATTATTCATTGATTTTAGCCATTGAAAAATGTCCTGTTCCTCATATACCAGAAATGGTTGAAGGTATTGGCTTAACGTAAAAAGATTGCAGCTCACCCTCTTTGAATCTTCTTTAGCATGCTAAAAGGAGCAGGAAAAAGAAAAACATTTTTAGAATTCCACCTTTCCATGCAGAGAAATGACTGTTTGTGCAATGACATTATTCATTGATTTTAGACATTGAAAACCGTCCTATCACTCATATACCAGAAATGTTTGAAGGTATTGGCTGAACGCCAACAGATAGCTTGCTCACCCTCTTTGAATCTTCTTTAGCATGCTAAAAGCAGCAGGAAAAAGCAAAAAATTTCAGATTTCCACCTTCCAAAGCAGAGAAATGACTGTTGGTGCAATGACATTATTCATTGATTTTAGCCATTGAAAAATGTCCTGTTACTCATATACCAGAAATGGCTGAAGGTATTGGCTGAGTGAAAACAGACAGCAACTCACCCACTTTGAATCTTCTTTAGCACACTAATAGGAGCAGGAAAGAGCAAAAAATTTCAGAATTCCACATTTCCAAGCAGAGAAATGACTGTTTGTGCAATGACATTATTCATTGATTTTAGCCATTGAAAACCGTCCTGTTACTCATATATCAGAAATGGTTGAAGGTATTGGCTGAACACAAACAGATAGCAGCTCACCTTCTTTGAATCTTCTTTATCATGCTAAAAGGAGCAGGAAAAAGCAAAAAATTTCAGAATTCCACCTTTCAAAGCAGAGAAATGACGGCTTGTGCAATGACATTATTCATTGATTTTAGCCTTTGAAAAACATCCTGTTACTCATATACTAGAAATGGTTGAAGGTACTGGCTGAACGCAAACAGACAGCAACTCACCCACTTTGAATCTTCTTTAGCACGCTAAAAGGAGCAGGAAAAAGCGAAAATATTCAGAATTCCACCTTTCTAAGCAGAGAAATGCCTGCTTGTGCAATGACATTATTCATTGATTTTAGCCATTGAATAACGTGCTCTTTCTCATACACCAGAAATGGTTGAAGGTATTGGCTTAATGTAAACAGATTGCTCCTCACCCTCTTTGAATCCTCTTTAGCATGCTAAAAGTTGCAGGAAAAAGCAAAAAATTTCAGATTTCCACCTTTCAAAGCAGAGAAATGACTGTTTGTGCATTGACATTATTCACTGATTTTCGTTATTGAAAAACATCCTGTTGCTCATATATCAGAAATGGTTGAAGGTATTGGCTGAACACAAACAGATTGCAGCTCTCCCTCTGTGAATCTTCTTTAGCCTGCTAAAAGGAGCAGTAAAATGCAAAATATTTCAGAATTCCACCTTTTCAAGCAGAGAAATGACTGTTTGTGTAATGACATTATTCAATCATTTTAGCCATTGAATACCGTCCTGTTACTCATATACCAGAAATGGTGGAAGGTTTTGGCTGAACGCAAATAAACAGCAACTCACCCTCTTTGAATCTTCTTTAGCATGCTAAAAGTAGAAGGAAAAAGCAAAACATTTCAGATTTTCACCTTTCAAAGCAGAGAAATGACCGTTTGTGCAATGACATTATTCATTGATTTTAGTGATTGAAAACCGTCCTGTTACTTATATACCAGAAATGGTTGAAGGTATTGGCTGAACACAAACAGATAGCAGCTCACCCTATTTGTATCTTCTTTAGCATGCTAAAATTAGCAGGAAAAAGCAAAAAATTTCAGAATTCCACCTTTCCAAGCAGAGAAATGACTGTTTGTGCAATGACATTATTCATTGATTTTAGCCATTGAAAACCATCCTGTTACTCATATACCAGAAATGGTTGAAGGTATTGGCTAAACGCAAACAGACAGCAACTCACCCTCTGTGACTCTTGTTTAGCACGCTAAAAGTAGCATAAAAAAGCAAAACAATTCAGAATTCCACCTTTTCAAGCAGAGAAATGACTGTTTGTGTAATTACATTATTCTTTCATTTTAGTCATTGAATACCGTCCTGTTACTCATATACCAGAAATGGTTGAAGGTATTGGCTGAATGCAAACAGATAGTAGCTCACCCTCTTTGAATCTTCTTTAGCATGCTAAAAAGTGCAGGAAAAAGCAAAAAATTTCAGTATTCCACCTTTCCAAGCAGAGATATGACTGTGCAATGACATCATTCATTGATTTTAGACATTTAAAACTGTCCTGTTACTCATAAAACAGAAATGGTTGAAGGTGTTGGCTGAATGCAAACAGATAGCAGCTCATCGTCTTTGAATCTTCTTTAGCATGCTAAAAGGAGCAGGAAAAAGCAAAACATTTCAGAATTCCACCTTTCCAAGCCGAGAATTGACTGTTTGTGCAATGACATTATTCATTCATTTTGGCCATTGAAAACTGTCCTGTTACTTATATACCAGAAACGGTTGAAGGTTTTGGCTGAATGCAAACAGATAGCAGCTCACCGTTTTTGAATCTTCATTAGCATGGTTAAAGGAGCAGGAAAAAGCAAAAAATTTCAGAATTCCACCTTTCAAAGCAGAGAAATGACTGTTTGTGCAATGACATAATTAATTGATTTTAGCCATTGAAAAACGTGCTGTTACTCATACACCAGAATTGGTTGAAGGTATTGCCTGAACGCAAACAGATAGCAGCACACCCTCTTTGAATCTTCTTTAGCATGCTAATAGGAGCAGGAAAAAGCAAAAAAAATTCAGATTTCCACCTTTCCAAGCAGAGACATGACTGTTTGTGCAATGACATTATTCATTGATTTTAGCCATTGAAAAATGTCCTGTTCCTCATATACCAGAAATGGTTGAAGGTATTGGCTTAACGTAAACAGATAGCAGCTCACCCTCTTTGAATCTTCTTTAGCATGCTAAAAGCAGCAGGAAAAAGCAAAAAATTTCAGATTTCCACCTTCCAAAGCAGAGAAATGACTGTTGGTGCAATGACATTATTCATTGATTTTAGCCATTGAAAAATGTCCTGTTACTCATATACCAGAAATGGCTGAAGGTATTGGCTGAGTGAAAACAGACAGCAACTCACCCACTTTGAATCTTCTTTAGCACACTAATAGGAGCAGGAAAGAGCAAAAAATTTCAGAATTCCACATTTCCAAGCAGAGAAATGACTGTTTGTGCAATGACATTATTCATTGATTTTAGCCATTGAAAACCGTCCTGTTACTCATATATCAGAAATGGTTGAAGGTATTGGCTGAACACAAACAGATAGCAGCTCACCTTCTTTGAATCTTCTTTATCATGCTAAAAGGAGCAGGAAAAAGCAAAAAATTTCAGAATTCCACCTTTCAAAGCAGAGAAATGACGGCTTGTGCAATGACATTATTCATTGATTTTAGCCTTTGAAAAACATCCTGTTACTCATATACTAGAAATGGTTGAAGGTACTGGCTGAACGCAAACAGACAGCAACTCACCCACTTTGAATCTTCTTTAGCACGCTAAAAGGAGCAGGAAAAAGCGAAAATATTCAGAATTCCACCTTTCTAAGCAGAGAAATGCCTGCTTGTGCAATGACATTATTCATTGATTTTAGCCATTGAATAACGTGCTCTTTCTCATACACCAGAAATGGTTGAAGGTATTGGCTTAACGTAAACAGATAGCTGCTCACCCTCTTTGAATCCTCTTTAGCATGCTAAAAGTTGCAGGAAAAAGCAAAAAATTTCAGATTTCCACCTTTCAAAGCAGAGAAATGACTGTTTGTGCATTGACATTATTCACTGATTTTCGTCATTGAAAAACATCCTGTTGCTCATATATCAGAAATGGTTGAAGGTATTGGCTGAACACAAACAGATTGCAGCTCTCCCTCTGTGAATCTTCTTTAGCCTGCTAAAAGGAGCAGTAAAATGCAAAATATTTCAGAATTCCACCTTTTCAAGCAGAGAAATGACTGTTTGTGTAATGACATTATTCAATCATTTTAGCCATTGAATACCGTCCTGTTACTCATATACCAGAAATGGTGGAAGGTTTTGGCTGAACGCAAATAAACAGCAACTCACCCTCTTTGAATCTTCTTTAGCATGCTAAAAGTAGAAGGAAAAAGCAAAACATTTCAGATTTTCACCTTTCAAAGCAGAGAAATGACTGTTTGTGCAATGACATTATTCATTGATTTTAGTGATTGAAAACCGTCCTGTTACTTATATACCAGAAATGGTTGAAGGTATTGGCTGAACACAAACAGATAGCAGCTCACCCTATTTGTATCTTCTTTAGCATGCTAAAATTAGCAGGAAAAAGCAAAAAATTTCAGAATTCCACCTTTCCAAGCAGAGAAATGACTGTTTGTGCAATGACATTATTCATTGATTTTAGCCATTGAAAACCATCCTGTTACTCATATACCAGAAATGGTTGAAGGTATTGGCTAAACGCAAACAGACAGCAACTCACCCTCTGTGACTCTTGTTTAGCACGCTAAAAGTAGCATAAAAAAGCAAAACAATTCAGAATTCCACCTTTTCAAGCAGAGAAATGACTGTTTGTGTAATTACATTATTCTTTCATTTTAGTCATTGAATACCGTCCTGTTACTCATATACCAGAAATGGTTGAAGGTATTGGCTGAATGCAAACAGATAGTAGCTCACCCTCTTTGAATCTTCTTTAGCATGCTAAAAAGTGCAGGAAAAAGCAAAAAATTTCAGTATTCCACCTTTCCAAGCAGAGATATGACTGTGCAATGACATCATTCATTGATTTTAGACATTTAAAACTGTCCTGTTACTCATAAAACAGAAATGGTTGAAGGTGTTGGCTGAATGCAAACAGATAGCAGCTCATCGTCTTTGAATCTTCTTTAGCATGCTAAAAGGAGCAGGAAAAAGCAAAACATTTCAGAATTCCACCTTTCCAAGCCGAGAATTGACTGTTTGTGCAATGACATTATTCATTCATTTTGGCCATTGAAAACTGTCCTGTTACTTATATACCAGAAACGGTTGAAGGTTTTGGCTGAATGCAAACAGATAGCAGCTCACCGTTTTTGAATCTTCATTAGCATGGTTAAAGGAGCAGGAAAAAGCAAAAAATTTCAGAATTCCATCTTTCAAAGCAGAGAATTGACTGTTTGTGCAATGACATAATTAATTGATTTTAGCCATTGAAAAACGTGTTGTTACTCATACACCAGAATTGGTTGAAGGTATTGCCTGAACGCAAACAGATAGCAGCACACCCTCTTTGAATCTTCTTTAGCATGCTAATAGGAGCAGGAAAAAGCAAAAAAAATTCAGATTTCCACCTTTCCAAGCAGAGACATGACTGTTTGTGCAATGACATTATTCATTGATTTTAGCCATTGAAAAATGTCCTGTTCCTCATATACCAGAAATGGTTGAAGGTATTGGCTTAACGTAAACAGATAGCAGCTCACTCTCTTTGAATCTTCTTTAGCATGCTAAAAGGAGCAGGAAAAAGCAAAACCTTTCAGAATTCCACCTTTCAAAGCAGAGAAATGACTGTTTGTGCAATGACATTATTCATTGATTTTAGCCATTGAAAACCATCCTGTTACTCATATACCAGAAATGGTTGAAGGTATTGGCTGAATGTAAATAGATAGCAGCTCACCCTCTCTGAATCTTCTTTAGCATGCTAGAAGTAGCAGGAAAAAACAAAATATTTCAGATTTCCACTTTTAAAAGCAGAGAAATGACTGTTTGTGCAATGACATTATTCATTGATTTTAGCCATTGAAAAATGTCCTGTTACTCATATACCAGAAATGGCTGAAGGTATTGGCTGAGTAAAAACAGACAGCAGCTCACCCACTTTGAATCTTCTTTAGCACACTAATAGGAGCAGGAAAGAGCAAAAAAATTCAGAATTCCACCTTTCCAAGCAGAGAAATGACTGTTTGTGCAATGACATTATTCATTGATTTTAGCCATTGAAAACCGTCCTGTTACTCATATATCAGAAATGGTTGAAGGTATTGGCTGAACACAAACAGATAGCAGCTCACCTTCTTTGAATCTTCTTTATCATGCTAAAAGGAGCAGGAAAAAGCAAAAAATTTCAGAATTCCACCTTTCAAAGCAGAGAAATGACGGCTTGTGCAATGACATTATTCATTGATTTTAGCCTTTGAAAAACATCCTGTTACTCATATACTAGAAATGGTTGAAGGTACTGGCTGAACGCAAACAGACAGCAACTCACCCACTTTGAATCTTCTTTAGCACGCTAAAAGGAGCAGGAAAAAGCGAAAATATTCAGAATTCCACCTTTCTAAGCAGAGAAATGCCTGCTTGTGCAATGACATTATTCATTGATTTTAGCCATTGAATAACGTGCTCTTTCTCATACACCAGAAATGGTTGAAGGTATTGGCTTAACGTAAACAGATAGCTGCTCACCCTCTTTGAATCCTCTTTAGCATGCTAAAAGTTGCAGGAAAAAGCAAAAAATTTCAGATTTCCACCTTTCAAAGCAGAGAAATGACTGTTTGTGCATTGACATTATTCACTGATTTTCGTCATTGAAAAACATCCTGTTGCTCATATATCAGAAATGGTTGAAGGTATTGGCTGAACACAAACAGATTGCAGCTCTCCCTCTGTGAATCTTCTTTAGCCTGCTAAAAGGAGCAGTAAAATGCAAAATATTTCAGAATTCCACCTTTTCAAGCAGAGAAATGACTGTTTGTGTAATGACATTATTCAATCATTTTAGCCATTGAATACCGTCCTGTTACTCATATACCAGAAATGGTGGAAGGTTTTGGCTGAACGCAAATAAACAGCAACTCACCCTCTTTGAATCTTCTTTAGCATGCTAAAAGTAGAAGGAAAAAGCAAAACATTTCAGATTTTCACCTTTCAAAGCAGAGAAATGACTGTTTGTGCAATGACATTATTCATTGATTTTAGTGATTGAAAACCGTCCTGTTACTTATATACCAGAAATGGTTGAAGGTATTGGCTGAACACAAACAGATAGCAGCTCACCCTATTTGTATCTTCTTTAGCATGCTAAAATTAGCAGGAAAAAGCAAAAAATTTCAGAATTCCACCTTTCCAAGCAGAGAAATGACTGTTTGTGCAATGACATTATTCATTGATTTTAGCCATTGAAAACCATCCTGTTACTCATATACCAGAAATGGTTGAAGGTATTGGCTAAACGCAAACAGACAGCAACTCACCCTCTGTGACTCTTGTTTAGCACGCTAAAAGTAGCATAAAAAAGCAAAACAATTCAGAATTCCACCTTTTCAAGCAGAGAAATGACTGTTTGTGTAATTACATTATTCTTTCATTTTAGTCATTGAATACCGTCCTGTTACTCATATACCAGAAATGGTTGAAGGTATTGGCTGAATGCAAACAGATAGTAGCTCACCCTCTTTGAATCTTCTTTAGCATGCTAAAAAGTGCAGGAAAAAGCAAAAAATTTCAGTATTCCACCTTTCCAAGCAGAGATATGACTGTGCAATGACATCATTCATTGATTTTAGACATTTAAAACTGTCCTGTTACTCATAAAACAGAAATGGTTGAAGGTGTTGGCTGAATGCAAACAGATAGCAGCTCATCGTCTTTGAATCTTCTTTAGCATGCTAAAAGGAGCAGGAAAAAGCAAAACATTTCAGAATTCCACCTTTCCAAGCCGAGAATTGACTGTTTGTGCAATGACATTATTCATTCATTTTGGCCATTGAAAACTGTCCTGTTACTTATATACCAGAAACGGTTGAAGGTTTTGGCTGAATGCAAACAGATAGCAGCTCACCGTTTTTGAATCTTCATTAGCATGGTTAAAGGAGCAGGAAAAAGCAAAAAATTTCAGAATTCCACCTTTCAAAGCAGAGAAATGACTGTTTGTGCAATGACATAATTAATTGATTTTAGCCATTGAAAAACGTGCTGTTACTCATACACCAGAATTGGTTGAAGGTATTGCCTGAACGCAAACAGATAGCAGCACACCCTCTTTGAATCTTCTTTAGCATGCTAATAGGAGCAGGAAAAAGCAAAAAAAATTCAGATTTCCACCTTTCCAAGCAGAGACATGACTGTTTGTGCAATGACATTATTCATTGATTTTAGCCATTGAAAAATGTCCTGTTCCTCATATACCAGAAATGGTTGAAGGTATTGGCTTAACGTAAACAGATAGCAGCTCACTCTCTTTGAATCTTCTTTAGCATGCTAAAAGGAGCAGGAAAAAGCAAAACCTTTCAGAATTCCACCTTTCAAAGCAGAGAAATGACTGTTTGTGCAATGACATTATTCATTGATTTTAGCCATTGAAAACCATCCTGTTACTCATATACCAGAAATGGTTGAAGGTATTGGCTGAATGTAAATAGATAGCAGCTCACCCTCTCTGAATCTTCTTTAGCATGCTAGAAGTAGCAGGAAAAAACAAAATATTTCAGATTTCCACTTTTAAAAGCAGAGAAATGACTGTTTGTGCAATGACATTATTCATTGATTTTAGCCATTGAAAAATGTCCTGTTACTCATATACCAGAAATGGCTGAAGGTATTGGCTGAGTAAAAACAGACAGCAGCTCACCCACTTTGAATCTTCTTTAGCACACTAATAGGAGCAGGAAAGAGCAAAAAAATTCAGAATTCCACCTTTCCAAGCAGAGAAATGACTGTTTGTGCAATGACATTATTCATTGATTTTAGCCATTGAAAACCGTCCTGTTACTCATATATCAGAAATGGTTGAAGGTATTGGCTGAACACAAACAGATAGCAGCTCACCTTCTTTGAATCTTCTTTATCATGCTAAAAGGAGCAGGAAAAAGCAAAAAATTTCAGAATTCCACCTTTCTAAGCAGAGAAATGACTGCTTGTGCAATGACATTATTCATTGATTTTAGCCATTGAATAACGTGCTGTTACTCATACACCAGAAATGGTTGAAGGTATTGGCTTAACGTAAACAGATAGCTGCTCACCCTCTTTGAATCCGCTTTAGCATGCTAAAAGTTGCAGGAAAAAGCAAAAAATTTCAGATTTCCACCTTTCAAAGCAGAGAAATGACTGTTTGTGCATTGACATTATTCACTGATTTTCGCCATTGAAAAACATCCTGTTGCTCATATATCAGAAATGGTTGAAGGTATTGGCTTAACACAAACAGATTGCAGCTCTCTCTCTGTGAATCTTCTTTAGCCTGCTAAAAGGAGCAGTAAAATGCAAAATATTTCAGAATTCCACCTTTCCAAGCAGAGAAATGACTCTTTGTGTAATGACATTATTCAATCATTTTAGCCATTGAATACCGTCCTGTTACTCATATACCAGAAATGGTGGAAGGTTTTGGCTGAACGCAAATAAACAGCAACTCACCCTCTTTGAATCTTCTTTAGCATGCTAAAAGTAGAAGGAAAAAGCAAAACATTTCAGATTTTCACCTTTCAAAGCAGAGAAATGACTGTTTGTGCAATGACATTATTCATTGATTTTAGTGATTGAAAACCGTCCTGTTACTCATATACCAGAAATGGTTGAAGGTATTGGCTGAACACAAACAGATAGCAGCTCACCCTATTTGTATCTTCTTTAGCATGCTAAAATTAGCAGGAAAAACCAAAAAATTTCAGAATTCCACCTTTCCAAGCAGAGAAATGACTGTTTGTGCAATGACATTATTCATTGATTTTAGCCATTGAAAACCGTCCTGTTACTCATATACCAGAAATGGTTGAAGGTATTGGCTAAACGCAAACAGACAGCAACTCACCCTCTGTGACTCTTGTTTAGCACGCTAAAAGTAGCATAAAAAAGCAAAACAATTCAGAATTCCACCTTTTCAAGCAGAGAAATGACTGTTTGTGTAATGACATTATTCTTTCATTTTAGTCATTGAATACCGTCCTGTTACTCATATACCAGAAATGGTTGAAGGTATTGGCTGAATGCAAACAGATAGTAGCTCACCCTCTTTGAATCTTCTTTAGCATGCTAAAAAGTGCAGGAAAAAGCAAAAAATTTCAGTATTCCACCTTTTCAAGCAGAGAAATGACTGTTTGTGCAATGACATCATTCATTGATTTTAGACATTTAAAACTGTCCTGTTACTCATAAAACAGAAATGGTTGAAGGTGTTGGCTGAATGCAAACAGATAGCAGCTCACCGTCTTTGAATCTTCTTTAGCATGCTAAAAGGAGCAGGAAAAAGCAAAACATTTCAGAATTCCACCTTTCTAAGCAGAGAATTGACTGTTTGTGCAATGACATTATTCATTCATTTTAGCCATTGAAAACTGTCCTGTTACTCATATACCAGAAATGGTTGAAGGTTTTGGCTGAATGAAAACAGATAGCAGCTCACCGTTTTTGAATCTTCATTAGCATAGTTAAAGGAGCAGGAAAAAGCAAAAAATTTCAGAATTCCACCTTTCAAAGCAAAGAAATGACTGTTTGTGCAATGACATAATTATTTGATTTTAGCCATTGAAAAACGTGCTGTTACTCATACACCAGAATTGGTTGAAGGTACTGGCTGAACACAAACAGATAGCAGCTCACCCTCTTTGAATCTTCTTTAGCATGCTAATAGGAGCAGGAAAAAGCAAAACATTTCAGATTTCCACCTTTCCAAGCAGAGTAATGACTGTTTGTGCAATGACATTATTCATTGATTTTAGCCATTGAAAAATGTCCTGTTCCTCATATACCAGAAATGGTTGAAGGTATTGCCTGAACGCAAACAGATAGCAGCTCACCCTCTTTGAATCTTCTTTAGCATGCTAATAGGAGCAGGAAAAAGCAAAACATTTCAGAATTCCACCTTTCCAAGCAGAGAATTGACTGTTTGTGCAATGACATAATTCATTGATTTTAGCCATTGAAAAACGTGCTGTTACTCATTCACCAGAAATGGTTGAAGGGATTGCCTGAACGCAAACAGATACCTGCTCACCCTCTTTGAATATTCTTTAGCATGCTAAAAGTAGCAGAAAAAAGCAAAAAATTTCAGATTTCCACCTTTCCAAGCAGAGAAATGACTGTTTGTGTAATGACTTTATTCATTGATTTTAGACATTGAAAACCGTCCTGTTACTCATATACCAGAAATGGTTGAATGTATTGTCTGAATGCAAACAGATAGCAGCTCCCCCTCTTTGAATCTAATTTATCATGCTAAAAGGAGCAGGAAAAAGCAAAACATTTCAGAATTCCACCTTCCCAAGCACAGAATTCACTGTTTGTGTAATGACATCATTCATTGATTTTAGACATTGAATACCGTCCTGTTACTCATATAGCAGAAATGGTCGAAGTTATTGGCTGAATGCAAACAGATAGCAGCTCACCCTCTTTGAATCTTCTTAGCATGCTAAAAGGAGCAGGAAAAAGCAAAACATTTCAGAATTCCACCTTTCAAAGCAGAGAAATGACTGTTTGTGCAATGACATTATTCATTGATTTTAGCCATTGAAAAATGAGCTGTTACTCATATACCAGAAATGGTTGATGGTATTGGCTGAACGCAAACAGATAGCAGCTCACCCTCTTTGAATATTCTTTAGCATGCTAAAAGTAGCAGGAAAAAGAAAAAAATTCCGATTTCCACCTTTCCAAGCAGAGAAATGACTGTTTGTGCAATGACATTATTCATTGATTTTAGCCATTGAAAAATGTGCTGTTACTCATATACCAGTAATGGTTGAAGGTATTGGATGATTGCAAACAGATTGCTGCTCACCCTCTTTGAATCTTCTTTAGCATGCTAAAAGTAGGAGGAATAAGCAATAAATTTCAGATTTCCACCTTTCAAAGTAGAGAAAAGACTGTTTGTGCAATGACATTATTCATGGATTTTAGCCACTGAAAAACATCCTGTTACTCATATACCAGAAATGGTTGAAGTTATTGGCTGAACGCTAAAAGATAGCAGCCCACCCTCTTTGAATCTTCTTTAGCATGCTAAAAGGAGCAGGAAAAAGAAAAACATTTCAGAATACCACCTTTCCAAGCAGAGAAATTACGGTTATGGAATGACAATATTCCTTGATTTTAGCCATTGAAAAACGTGCTGTTACTCATCTACCAGAAATGGTTGAAGGTATTTGCTGAATGCAAACAGATAGCAGCTCACCCTCTTTGAATCTTCTTCAGCATGCTAAAAGGAGTAGGAAATAGCAAAACATTTTTAGAATTCCACCTTTCCAAGCAGAGAAATGACTGTTTGTGCAATGACATTAATCATTGATATTAGCCATTGAAAACCGTCCTGTCACTCATATACCAGAAATGGTTGAAGGTATTGGCTGAATGCAAAAAGATAGCAGCTCACCCTCTACGAATCTTATTTAGCATGCTAAAAGGAGCAGGAAAAAGCAAAACATTTCAGAATTCCACCTTTCCAAGCAGAGAATTGACTGTTTGTGTAATGACATCATTCATTGATTTTAGACATTGAATACCGTCCAGTTACTCATATAGCAGAAATGGTTGAAGGTATTGGCTGAATGCAAACAGATAGCAGTTCACCCTCTTTGCATCTTCTTAGCATGCTAAAAGGAGCAGTAAAAAGCAAAACATTTCAGATTTTCACCTTTCAAAGCAGAGAATTGAATGTTTGTGCAATGACATTATTCATTGATTTTAGCCAATGAAAAACTTGCTGTTACTCATATACCAGAAATGGTTGAAGGTATTGGCTAGCAGCAAGCAGATAGCAGCTCACCCTCTTTGAATCTTCTTTAGCATGCTAAAAGTAGCAGGAAAAAGTAAAAAATTTCAGATTTTCACCTTTCAAAGCAGAGAAATGACTGTTTGTGGAATGACATTATTCATTGATTTTAGCCATTGAAAAATGTACTGTTACTCACATACCAGAAATGATGGAAGGTATTGGCTGAACGCAAACAGATAGCAGCTCACCCTCTTTGAATCTTCTTTAGCATGCTAAAAGTAGCAGGAAAAATCAAAAAAATTCAGATTTCCACCTTTCAAAGCAGAGAAATGACTGTTTGTGCAATGACATTATTCATTGATTTTAGCCATTGAAAAACATCCTGTTACTCATATAGCAGAAATGGTTGAAGATTTTGGCTGAATGCAAACAGACAGCAACTCACCCTCTTTGAATCTTCTTTAGCATGCTAAAAGGAGCAGGAAAAAGAAAAACATTTCAAAATACCACCTCTCCAAGCAGTGAAATGACTGTTTGTGTAATGACATTATTCTTTCATTTTAGACATTGAATACCGTCCTGTTACTCATATACAAGAAATGGTTGAAGGTATTGGCTGAATGCAAACAGATAGCAGCTCACCCTCTTTGAATCTTCTTTAGCATTCTAAAAAAGAGCAGGAAAAAGCAAAAAATTTCAGAATTTCACCTTTCAAAGCAGAGAAATGACTGTTTGTGCAATGACATTATTCAATGATTTTAGCCATTGAAAAAAGTCCAGTTACTCATATACCAGAAATGGTTGAAGGTATTGGCTGAACGAAAACAGATAGCAGCTCACCCTCTTTGTATCTACTTTAGCATGCTAAAAGGAGCAGGAAAAAGCAAAATATTTCAGAATTCCACCTTTCCAAGCAGATAAATGGCTGTGCAATAATATTATTCATTGATTTTACCTATTGAAAAACATCCTGTTACTCATATACCAGAAATGGTTGAAGGTATTGGCTGAATGCAAACAGATAGCAGCTCACCCTCTTTGAATCTTCTTAGCATGCTAAAAATAGGAGGAAAAAGCAAAAATTTTCAGATTTCCACCTTTCAAAGTAGAGAAAAAACTGTTTGTGCAATGACAATATTCATTGATTTTAGCCATTAAAAAAAGTCCTGTTACTCATATACCAGAATTGGTTGAAGTTATTGGCTGAACGCAAAAAGATAGCAGCTCAACCTCTTTGAATCTTCTTTAGCATGCTAATAGGAGCAGGAAAAAGCAAAAAAAAAATCAGATTTCCACCTTTCCAAGCAGAGAAATTACGGTTATGGAATGACAATATTCATTGATTTTAGCCATTGAAAAATGTGCTGTTACTCATCTACCAGAAATGGTTGAAGGTATTTGCTGAATGCAAACAGATAGCAGCTCACCCTCTGTGAATCTTCTTTAGCATGCTAAAAGGAGCAGGAAAAAGCAAAACATTTCAGAATTCCACCTTTCCAAGCAGAGAATTGACTGTGTAATGACATCATTCATTGATTTTAGACATTGAATACGGTCCAGTTACTCATATAGCAGAAATGGTTGAAGGTATTGGCTGAATGCAAACAGATAGCAGCTCACCCTCTTTGCATCTTCTTAGCATGCTAAAAGGAGCAGTAAAAAGCAAAACATTTCAGATTTTCACCTTTCAAAGCAGAGAATTGAATGTTTGTGCAATGACATTATTCATTGATTTTAGCCAATGAAAAACTTGATGTTACTCATATACCAGAAATGGTTGAAGGTATTGGCTGACAGCAAGCAGATAGCAGCTCACCCTCTTTGAATCTTCTTTAGCATGCTAAAAGTAGCAGGAAAAAGAAAAAAAATTTCAGATTTTCACCTTTCAAAGCAGAGAAATGACTGTTTGTGGAATGACATTATTCATTGATTTTAGCCATTGAAAAACGTACTGTTACTCATATACCAGAAATGATGGAAGGTATTGGCTGAACGCAAACAGATAGCACCTCACCCTCTTTGAATCTTCTTTAGCATGCTAAAAGTAGCAGGAAAAATCAAAAAAATTCAGATTTCCACCTTTCAAAGCAGAGAAATGACTGTTTGTGCAATGACATTATTCATTGATTTTAGCAATTGAAAAACATCCTGTTACTCATATAGCAGAAATGGTTGAAGATTTTGGCTGAACGCAAACAGACAGCAACTCACCCTCTTTGAATCTTCTTAGCATGCTAAAAGGAGCAGGAAAAAGCAAAACATTTCAGAATTCCACCTTTCAAAGCAGAGAAATGTCTGTTTGTGCAATGACATTATTCATTGAATTTAGCCATTGAAAAAGGTGCTGTTACTCATGTACCAGACATGGTTGAAGGTATTGGCTGAACGCAAACAGATAGCAGCACACCCTCTTTGAATCTTTTTTAGCATGCTAAAAGTAGCAGGAAAAAGTAAAAAATTTCAGATTTCCACCTTTCCAAGCAGAGAAATGACTGTTTGTGCAATGACATTATTCATTGATTTTAGCCATTGAAAAATGTCCTGTTACTCATATACCAGTAATGGTTGAAGGTATTGGATGAACGCAAACAGATTGCTGCTCACCCTCTTTGAATCTTCTTTAGCATGATAAAAGTAGGATGAAAAAGCAATAAATTTCAGATTTACACCTTTCAAAGTAGAGAAAAGACTGTTGGTGGAATGACATTATTCATTGATTTTAGCCACTGAAAAACATTCTTTTACTCATATACCAGAAATGGTTGAAGTTATTGGCTGAACGCAAACAGATAGCAGCTCACCCTCTTTGAATCTTCTTTAGCATGCTAAAAGGAGCAGGAAAAAGAAAAACATTTCAGAATACCACCTTTCCAAGCAGTGAAATGACTGTTTGTGTAATGACATTATTCTTTCATTTTAGACATTGAATACCGTCCTGTTGCTCATATACAAGAAATGGTTGAAGGTATTGGCTGAATGCAAACAGATAGCAGCTCACCCTCTTTGTATCTCCTTTAGCATGCTAAAAGGAGCAGGAAAAATCAAAATATTTCAGAATTCCACCTTTCCAAGCATATAAATGACTGTGCAATAATATTATTCATTGATTTTAGCCATTGAAAAACATCCTGTTACTCATATACCAGTAATGGTTGAAGGTATTGGCGGAATGCAAACAGATAGCCGCTCACCCTCTTTGTATCTCCTTTAGCATGCTAAAAGGAGCAGGAAAAAGCAAAACATTTCAGAATTCCACCTTTCCAACCAGAGAATTGACAGTTTGTGCAATGACATCATTTATTGATTTTAGACATTGAAAACCGTCCTGTTACTCATATATCAGAAATGGTTGTATGAGATGGCTGAATGCAAGCAGATAGCAGCTCACTCTCTTTGAATCTTCTTAGCATGCTAAAAGGAGCAGGAAAACGCAAAACAATTCAGAATTCCACCTTTCCAAGCAGAGAAATGACTGTTTATGCATTGACATTATTCATTGATTTTAGCCATTGAAAAGCGTCCTGTTACTCATATAAAAGAAATGGTTGAAGGTATTGGCTGAATGCAAACAGATAGCAGCTCCCCATCTTTGAATCTAATTTATCATGCTAAAAGGAGCAGGATAAAGCAAAACATTTCAGAATTCCACCTTTCCAAGCACAGAATTGACTGTTTGTGTAATGAGATCATTCATTGATTTTAGACATTGAATACCGTCCTGTTACTCATATAGCAGAAATGGTCGAAGTTATTGGCTGAATGCAAACAGATAGCAGCTCACCCTCTTTGAATCTTCTTAGCATGCTAAAAGGAGCAGGAAAAAGCAAAACATTTCAGAATTCCACCTTTCAAAGCAGAGAAATGACTGTTTGTGCAATGACATTATTCATTGATTTTAGCAATTGAAAAATGTCCTGTTACTTATATACCAGTAATGGTTGAAGGTATTGGATGAACGCAAACAGATTGCTGCTCACCCTCTTTGAATCTTCTTTAGCATGCTAAAAGTAGGAGGAAAAGGCAATAAATTTCAGATTTCCACCTTTCAAAGTAGAGAAAAGACTGTTTGTGGAATGACATTATTCATTGATTTTAGCCACTGAAAAACATCCTGTTACTCATATACCAGAAATGGTTGAAGTTATTGGCTGAACGCAAACAGATAGCAGCTCACCCTCTTTGAATCTTCTTTAGCATGCTAAAAGGAGCAGGAAAAAGAAAAACATTTCAGAATACCACCTTTCCAAGCAGTGAAATGACTGTTTGTGTAATGACATTATTCTTTCATTTTAGACATTGAATACCGTCCTGTTACTCATATACAAGAAATGGTTGAAGGTATTGGCTGAATGCAAACAGATAGCAGCTCACCCTCTTTGAATCTTCTTTAGCATTCTAAAAAAGAGCAGGAAAAAGCAAAAAATTTCAGAATTTCACTTTTCAAAGCAGAGAAATGACTGTTTGTGCAATGACATTATTCATTGATTTTAGCCATTGAAAAATGTCCTGTTACTCATATACCAGTAATGGTTGAAGGTATTGGATGAACGCAAACAGATTGCTGCTCACCCTCTTTGAATCTTCTTTAGCATGATAAAAGTAGGATGAAAAAGCAATTAAATTTCAGATTTCCACCTTTCAAAGTAGAGAAAAGACTGTTGGTGGAATGACATTATTCATTGATTTTAGCCACTGAAAAACATTCTTTTACTCATATACCAGAAATGGTTGAAGTTATTGGCTGAACGCAAACAGATAGCAGCTCACCCTCTTTGAATCTTCTTTAGCATGCTAAAAGGAGCAGGAAAAAGAAAAACATTTCAGAATACCACCTTTCCAAGCAGTGAAATGACTGTTTGTGTAATGACATTATTCTTTCATTTTAGACATTGAATACCGTCCTGTTGCTCATATACAAGAAATGGTTGAAGGTATTGGCTGAATGCAAACAGATAGCAGCTCACCCTCTTTGTATCTCCTTTAGCATGCTAAAAGGAGCAGGAAAAATCAAAATATTTCAGAATTCCACCTTTCCAAGCATATAAATGACTGTGCAATAATATTATTCATTGATTTTAGCCATTGAAAAACATCCTGTTACTCATATACCAGTAATGGTTGAAGGTATTGGCGGAATGCAAACAGATAGCCGCTCACCCTCTTTGTATCTCCTTTAGCATGCTAAAAGGAGCAGGAAAAAGCAAAACATTTCAGAATTCCACCTTTCCAACCAGAGAATTGACAGTTTGTGCAATGACATCATTTATTGATTTTAGACATTGAAAACCGTCCTGTTACTCATATATCAGAAATGGTTGTATGAGATGGCTGAATGCAAGCAGATAGCAGCTCACTCTCTTTGAATCTTCTTAGCATGCTAAAAGGAGCAGGAAAACGCAAAACAATTCAGAATTCCACCTTTCCAAGCAGAGAAATGACTGTTTATGCATTGACATTATTCATTGATTTTAGCCATTGAAAAGCGTCCTGTTACTCATATAAAAGAAATGGTTGAAGGTATTGGCTGAATGCAAACAGATAGCAGCTACCCATCTTTGAATCTAATTTATCATGCTAAAAGGAGCAGGATAAAGCAAAACATTTCAGAATTCCACCTTTCCAAGCACAGAATTGACTGTTTGTGTAATGAGATCATTCATTGATTTTAGACATTGAATACCGTCCTGTTACTCATATAGCAGAAATGGTCGAAGTTATTGGCTGAATGCAAACAGATAGCAGCTCACCCTCTTTGAATCTTCTTAGCATGCTAAAAGGAGCAGGAAAAAGCAAAACATTTCAGAATTCCACCTTTCAAAGCAGAGAAATGACTGTTTGTGCAATGACATTATTCATTGATTTTAGCAATTGAAAAATGTCCTGTTACTTATATACCAGTAATGGTTGAAGGTATTGGATGAACGCAAACAGATTGCTGCTCACCCTCTTTGAATCTTCTTTAGCATGCTAAAAGTGGGAGGAAAAGGCAATAAATTTCAGATTTCCACCTTTCAAAGTAGAGAAAAGACTGTTTGTGGAATGGCATTATTCATTGATTTTAGCCACTGAAAAACATCCTGTTACTCATATACCAGAAATGGTTGAAGTTATTGGCTGAACGCAAACAGATAGCAGCTCACCCTCTTTGAATCTTCTTTAGCATGCTAAAAGGAGCAGGAAAAAGAAAAACATTTCAGAATACCACCTTTCCAAGCAGTGAAATGACTGTTTGTGTAATGACATTATTCTTTCATTTTAGACATTGAATACCGTCCTGTTACTCATATACAAGAAATGGTTGAAGGTATTGGCTGAATGCAAACAGATAGCAGCTCACCCTCTTTGAATCTTCTTTAGCATTCTAAAAAAGAGCAGGAAAAAGCAAAAAATTTCAGAATTTCACTTTTCAAAGCAGAGAAATGACTGTTTGTGCAATGACATAATTCAATGATTTTAGCCATTGAAAAAAGTCCAGTTACTCATATACCAGAAATGGTTGAAGGTATTGGCTGAACGCAAACAGATAGCAGCTCACCCTCTTTGTATCTACTTTAGCATGCTAAAAGGAGCAGGAAAAAGCAAAATATTTCAGAATTCCACCTTTCCAAGCAGATAAATGGCTGTGCAATAATATTATTCATTGATTTTACCTATTGAAAAACATCCTGTTACTCATGTACCAGAAATGGTTGAAGGTATTGGCTGAATGCAAAAAGATAGCAGCTCACCCTCTTTGAATCTTCTTAGCATGCTAAAAGGAGCAGTAAAAAGCAAAACATTTCAGAATTCCACCTTTCAAAGCAGAGAAATGAATGTTTGTGAAATGACATTATTCATTGATTTTAGCCATTGAAAAACTTGCTGTTAGTCATATACCAGAAATGGTTGAAGGTATTGGCTGAATGCCAACAGATAGCAACTCACCCTCTTTGAATCTTCTTTATCATGCTAAAAGTAGCAGAAAAAGTAAAAAATGTCAGATTTCCACCTTTCAAAGCAGAGAAATGACTGTTTGTGCAATGACATTATTCATTGATTTTAGCCATTGAAAAACGTCCTGTTACTCATTTACCAGCAATGGTTGAAGGTATTGGATGAACACAAACAGATAGCTGCTCACCCTCATTGAATCTTCTTTAGCATGCTAAAAGTAGGAGGAAAAAGCAAAAAATTTCAGATTTCCACCTTTCAAAGTAGAGAAAAAACTGTTTGTGCAATGACATTATTCATTGATTTTAGCCATTAAAAAACGTCCTGTTACTCATATACCAGAATTGGTTGAAGTTATTGGCTGAAAGCAAAAAGATAGCAGCTCAACCTCTTTGAATCTTCTTTAGCATCCTAATAGGAGCAGGAAAAAGCAAAAAAAAATCAGATTTCCACCTTTCCAAGCAGAGAAATTACGGTTATGGAATGACAATATTCATTGATTTTAGCCATTGAAAAACCTGCTGTTACTCATCTACCAGAAATGGTTGAAGGTATTTGCTGAATGCAAACAGATAGCAGCTCACCCTCTTTGAATCTTCTTTAGCATGCTAAAAGGAGTAGGAAAAAGCAAAACATTTTTAGAATTCCACCTTTCCAAGCAGAGAAATGAATGTTTGTGCAATGACATTATTCATTGATTTTAGTCATTGAAAACCGTCCTGTCACTCATATACCATAAATGGTTGAAGGTATTGGCTGAATGCAAACAGATAGCAGCTCACCCTCTACGAATCTTCTTTAGCATGCTAAAAGGAGCAGGAAGAAGCAAAACATTTCAGAATTCCACCTTTCCAAGCAGAGAATTGACTGTTTGTGTAATGACATCATTCATTGATTTTAAACATTGAATACCGTCCAGTTACTCATATAGCAGAAATGGTTGAAGGTATTGGCTGAATGCAAACAGATGGCAGCTCACCCTCTTTGCATCTTCTTAGCATGCTAAAAGGAGCAGTAAAAAGCAAAACATTTTGGATTTTCACCTTTCAAAGCAGAGAATTGAATGTTTGTGCAATGACATTATTCATTGATTTTAGCCAATGAAAAACTTGCTGTTACTCATATACCAGAAATGGTTGAAGGTATTGGCTGACAGCAAGCAGATAGCAGCTCACCCTCTTTGAATCTTCTTTAGCATGCTAAAAGTAGCAGGAAAAAGTAAAAAATTTCAGATTTTCACCTTTCAAAGCAGAGAAATGACTGTTTGTGGAATGACATTATTCATTGATTTTAGCCATTGAAAAACGAACTGTTACTCATATACCAGAAATGATGGAAGGTATTGGCTGAACGCAAACAGATAGCATCTCACCCTCTTTGAATCTTCTTTAGCATGCTAAAAGTAGCAGGAAAAATCAAAAAAATTCAGATTTCCACCTTTCCAAGCAGAGAAATTACGGTTATGGAATGACAATATTCATTGATTTTAGCCATTGAAAAACGTGCTGTTACTCATCTACCAGAAATGGTTGAAGGTATTTGCTGAATGCAAACAGATAGCAGCTCACCCACTTTGAATCTTCTTTAGCATGCTAAAAGGAGTAGGAAAAAGCAAAACATTTTTAGAATTCCACCTTTCCAAGCAGAGAAATGAATGTTTGTGGAATGACATTATTCATTGATTTTAGCCATTGAAAACCGTCCTGTCACTCATATACCAGAAATGGTTGAAGGTATTGGCTGAATGCAACCAGATAGCAGCTCCCCATCTTTGAATCTAATTTATCATGCTAAAAGGAGCAGGAAAAAGCGAAACATTTCAGAATTCCACCTTTCCAAGCACAGAATTGAATGTTTTTGTAATGACATCATTCATTGATTTTAGACATTGAATACCGTCCTGTTACTCATATAGCAGAAATGGTCGAAGTTATTGCCTGAATGCAAACAGATAGCAGCTCACCCTCTTTGAATCTTCTTAGCATGCTAAAAAGAGCAGGAAAAAGCAAAACATTTCAGAATTCCACCTTTCAAAGCAGAGAAATGACTGTTTGTGCAATGACATTATTCATTGATTTTAGCAATTGAAAAATGTCCTGTTACCTATATACCAGTAATGGTTGAAGGTATTGGATGAACGCAAACAGATTGCTCCTCACCCTCTTTGAATCTTCTTTAGCATGCTAAAAGTAGGAGGAAAAAGCAATAAATTTCAGATTTCCACCTTTCAAAGTAGAGAAAAGACTGTTTGTGGAATGACATTATTCATTGATTTTAGCCACTGAAAAATATCCTGTCACTCATATACCAGAAATGGTTGAAGTTATTGGCTGAACGCAAACAGATAGCAGCTCACCCTCTTTGAATCTTCTTTAGCATGCTAAAAGGAGCAGGAAAATGAAAAACATTTCAGAATACCACCTTTCCAAGCAGTGAAATGACTGTTTGTGTAATGACATTATTCTTTCATTTTAGACATTGAATACCGTCCTGTTACTCATATACAAGAAATGGCTGAAGGTATTGGCTGAATGCAAACAGATAGCAGCTCACCCTCTTTGTATCTCCTTTAGCATGCTAAAAGGAGCAGGAAAAATCAAAACATTTCAGATTTTCACCTTTCCAAGCAGAGAAATGACTGTTTGTGCAATAACATTATTCATTGATTTTAGATATTGAAAACCGTCCTGTTACTCATATACCAGAAATACTTTAAGGTATTGGCTGAACACAAACAGATAGTAGCTCACTCGCTTTGAATCTTCTTTAACATGCTAAAGGAGCAGGAAAAGGCAAACAATTTCAGAATTCCACCTTTCAAAGCAGAGAAAAGACTGTTTGTGCTATGATATTATTCATTGATTTTAGCCATTGAAAACCGTCCTGTTACTCATGTACCAGAAAAGGTTGAAGGCATTGGCTGAACTCAAACAGATAGCAGCTCAACCTCTTTGAATCTTCTTTTGCATGCTAAAAGGAGCAGGAAAAAGCAAAAAATTTCAGAATTCCACCTTTCCAAGCAGAGAAATGACTGAGCAATGACATTATTCTCTGATTTTAGCCATTGAAAAAGTCCTGTTACTCATATACCAGAAATAGTTGAAGGTATTGGCTGAACGCAAACAGGTAGCAGCTCAACCGCTTTGAATCTTCTTTAGCATGCTAAAAGGAGCAGGAAAAAGCAAAACATTTCAGAATTCCACCTTTCCAAGCAGAGAAATGACTGTTTGTGTAATGACATTATTCATTCATTTTATCCATGGAAAAACGTCCTGTTTCTCAAATACCAGAAATGGTTGAAGGTATTGGCTGAACGCAAACAGACAGCAACTCACCCTCTTTGAATTTTCTTTAGCATGCTAAAAGGAGAGGGAAAAAGCAAAACATTTCAGAATTCCACCTTTCCAAGCAGAGAAATGACTGTTTGTGTAATTACATTATTCATTCATTTTAGCCATTGAAAAACGTCCTGGTACTCATATACCTGAAATGGTTGAAGGTATTGGCTGAACGCAAACAGATAGCAGTTCATCGTCTTTCAATCTTCTTTAGCATGCTAAAAAGAGCAGGAAAATGCAAAAAAGTTCAGAATTCCACCTTTCAAAGCGGAGAAATGACTGATTGTGCTATGACTTTATTCATTGATTTTACATAATTGAAAAACATCGTGTTACTCATATGCCAGAAATGGTTGAAGGTATTGACTGAACGCAAACAGACAGCAACTCACCCTCTTTGAATCTTCTTTAGCATGCTAAAAGTAGCAGGAAAAAGCAAAAAATGTCAGATTTCCACCTTTCAAAGCAGAGAAATGACTGTTTGTGCAATGACATTATTCATTGATTTTAACCATTGAAAAACATCATGTTACTCATATACCAGAAATGTTTGAAGGTATTGGCTGAACGCAAACAGTCAGCAACTCAACCTTTTTGAATCTTCTTTAGCACGCTAAAAGTAGCAGGAAAAAGCAAAACATTTCAGAATTCCACCTTTCCAAGCAGAGAAATGACTGTTTGTGCAATGACATTATTCATTGATTTTAGCCATTGAAAACCGTACTGTTACTCATATACCAGAAATGGTTGAAGGTATTGGCTGAACGCAAACAGATAGCAGCTTATCCTCTTTGAATCTTCTTTACAATGCTAAAAGGAGCAGGGAAAAGCAAAAAATTTCAGAATTCCACCTTTCCAAGCAGAGAAATGACTGTTTGTGCAATGACATTATTCATTGATTTTATCCATTGAAAATCGTCCTGTTACTCATATAACAGAAATGGTTGAAGGTATTGGCTGAATGCAAACAGATAGCAGCTCACCCTCTATGAATCTTCTTAAGCATGCTAAAAGGAGCAGGAAAAAACAAAAAATTTCAGAATTAAACATTTCCAAGCAGAGAAAAGACTGTTTGTGCAAAACATTATTCATTGATTTTAGCCACTGAAAAACATCCTGTTACTCATATACCAGAAATGGTTGAAGTTATTGGCTGAATGCAAACAGATAGCAGCTCACCCTCTTTGAATCTTCTTTAGCATGCGAAAAGGAGCAGGAAAAAGAAAAACATTTCAGAATACCACCTTTCCAAGCATTGAAATGACTGTTTGTGTAATGACATTATTCTTTCATTTTAGACATTGAATACCGCCCTGTTACTCATATACAAGAAATGGTTGAAGGTATTGGCTGAATGCAAACAGATAGCTCACCCTCTTTGAATCTTCTTTAGCATTCTAAAAGGAGCAGGAAAAAGCAAAAAATTTCAGAATTTCACCTTTCAAAGCAGAGAAATGACTGTTTGTGCAATGACATTATTCAATGATTTTAGCCTTTGAAAAAAGTCCAGTTACTCATATACCAGAAATGGTTGAAGGTATTGGCTGAACGCAAGAAGATAGCAGCTCACCCTCTTTGTATCTCCTTTAGCATGCTAAAAGGAGCAGGAAAAGGCAAAATATTCCAGAATTCCACCTTTCCAAGCAGAGAATTGACAGTTTGTGCAATGACATTATTCATTGATTTTAGATATTGAAAACCGTCCTGTTACTCATATACCAGAAATAGTTGAAGGTATTGGCTGAAAGCAAACAGATAGCAGCTCAACATCTTTGAATCTTCTTTAGCATGCTAAAAGGAGCAGGAAAAAGCAAAACATTTCAGAATTCCACCTTTCCAAGCAGAGAAATGGCTGTTTGTGCAATGACATTATTCATTGATTTTAGATATTGAAAACCGTCCTGTTACTCATATACCAGAAATAGTTGAAGGTATTGGCAGAACGCAAACAGATAGTAGCTCACTCGCTTTGAACCTTCTTTAACATGCTAAAGGAGCAGGAAAAGGCAAACAATTTCAGAACTCCACCTTTCCAAGCAGAGAAAAGACTGTTTGTGCAATGATATTATTCATTGATTTTAGCCATTGAAAACCGTCCTGTTACTCATGTACCAGAAAAGGTTGAAGGCATTGGCTGAACTCAAACAGATAGCAGCTCACCCTTTTTGTATCTCCTTTAGCATGCTAAAAGGAGCAGGAAAAATCAAAATATTTCAGAATTCCACCTTTCCAAGCAGAGAATTGACAGTTTGTGCAATGACATCATTCATTGATTTTAGACATTGAAAACCGTCCTGTTACTCATATATCAGAAATGGTTGTATGAGATGGCTGAATGCAAGCAGATAGCAGCTCACCCTCTTTGAATCTTCTTAGCATGCTAAAAGGAGCAGGAAAAAGCAAAACAATTCAGAATTCCACCTTTCCAAGCAGAGAAATGACTGTTTGTGGATTGACATTATTCATTGATTTTAGCCATTGAAAATCGTCCTGTTACTCATATAAAAGAAATGGTTGAAGGTATTGGCTGAATGCAAACAGATAGCATCTCCCCATCTTTGAATCTAATTTATCATGCTAAAAGGAGCAGGAAAAAGCAAAACATTTCAGAATTCCACCTTTCCAAGCACAGAATTGACTGTTTGTGTAATGACATCATTCATTGATTTTAGACATTGAATACCGTCCTGTTACTCATATAGCAGAAATGGTCGAAGTTATTGGCTGAATGCAAACAGATAGCAGCTCACCCTCTTTGAATCTTCTTAGCATGCTAAAAGGAGCAGGAAAAAGCAAAACATTTCAGAATTCCACCTTTCAAAGCAGAGAAATGACTGTTTGTGCAATGACATTATTCATTGATTTTAGCAATTGAAAAATGTCCTGTTACTTATATACCAGTAATGGTTGAAGGTATTGGATGAACGCAAAGAGATTGCTGCTCACCCTCTTTGAATCTTCTTTAGCATGCTAAAAGTAGGAGGAAAAAGCAATAAATTTCAGATTTCCACCTTTCAAAGTAGAGAAAAGACTGTTTGTGGAATGACATTATTCATTGATTTTAGCCACTGAAAAACATCCTGTTACTCATATACCAGAAATGGTTGAAGTTATTGGCTGAACGCAAACAGATAGCAGCTCACCCTCTTTGAATCTTCTTTAGCATGCTAAAAGGAGCAGGAAAAAGAAAAACATTTCAGAATACCACCTTTCCAAGCAGTGAAATGACTGTTTGTGTAATGACATTATTCTTTCATTTTAGACATTGAATACCGTCCTGTTACTCATATACAAGAAATGGTTGAAGGTATTGGCTGAATGCAAACAGATAGCAGCTCACCCTCTTTGTATCTCCTTTAGCATGCTAAAAGGAGCAGGAAAAATCAAAATATTTCAGAATTCCACCTATCCAAGCAAATAAATGACAGTGCAAGAATATTATTCATTGATTTTAGCCATTGAAAAACATCCTGTTACTCATATACCAGTAATGGTTGAAGGTATTGGCTGAACGCAAACACATAGCCGCTCACCCTCTTTGTATCTCCTTTAGCATGCTAAAAGGAGCAGGAAAAAGCAAAACATTTCAGAATTCCACCTTTCCAACCAGAGAATTGACAGTTTGTGCAATGACATCATTCATTGATTTTAGACATTGAAAACCGTCCTGTTACTCATATATCAGAAATGGTTGTATGAGATGGCTGAATGCAAGCAGATAGCAGCTCACCCTCCTTGAATCTTCTTAGCATGCTAAAAGGAGCAGGAAAAAGCAAAACAATTCAGAATTCCACCTTTCCAAGCAGAGAATTGACTGTTTGTGCAATGACATTATTCATTCATTTTAGCAATTAAAAACCGTCCTGTTACTCATATACCAGAAATGGCTGAAGGTATTGGCTGAAAGCAAACAGATAGCAACTCATACTTTTTGAATCTTCTTTAGCATGGTAAAAGGAGCAAGAAAAATCAAAATATTTCAGAATTCCACCTTTCAAAGCAGAGAAATGACTGTTTGTGCAATGACATTATTCATTGATTTTAGCCATTTAAAAACGTTCTGTTATTGATATACCAGAAGTGGTTGAAGGTACTGGCTTAACTCAAACAGATAGCAGCTCACCCTCTTTGAATCTTCTTTAGCATGCTAAAAGGAGTAGGAAAAAGCAACCATTTTTAGAATTCCACCTTTCCAAGCAGAGAAATGACTGTTTGTGCAATGACATTATTCATTGATTTTAGCCATTGAAAAACATCCCGTTACTCTTATACCAGAAATGGTTGAAGGTTTTGGCTGAATGCAAACAGTCAGCAAAACACCCTCTTTGAATCTTCTTTAGCACGCTAAAAGGAGAAGGAAAAAGCAAAAAAATTCAGAATTCCACCTTTCCAAGGAGAGAAATGACTGTTTGTGCAATGACATTATTCATTGATTAAACCAGTGAAGACTGTCCTGTTACTCATATACCAGAAATGGTTGAAGGTATTGGCTGAACACAAACAGATAGTAGCTCACTCACTTTGAATCTTCTTTAACATGCTAAAGGAGCAGGAAAAGGCAAACAATTTCAGAATTCCACCTTTCAAAGCAGAGAAAAGACTGTTTGTGCAATGATATTATTCATTGATTTTAGCCATTGAAAACCTTCCTGTTACTCATGTACCAGAAAAGGTTGAAGGCATTGGCTCAACTCAAACAGATAGCAGCTCAACCTCTTTGAATCTTCTTTTGCATGCTAAAAGGAGCAGGAAAAAACAAAAAATTTCAGAATTCCACCTTTCCAAGCAGAGAAATGACTGTGCAATGACATTATTCACTGATTTTAGCCATTGAAAAACGTCCTGTTACTCATATACCAGAAATAGTTGAAGGTATTGGCTGAATGCAAACAGGTAGCAGCTCAACCTCTTTGAATATTCTTTAGCATGCTAAAAGGAGCAGGAAAAAGCAAAACATTTCAGAATTCCACCTTTCCAACCA
Source organism: Phyllobates terribilis (assembly GCF_046119375.1). Taxonomy (NCBI): domain Eukaryota; kingdom Metazoa; phylum Chordata; class Amphibia; order Anura; family Dendrobatidae; genus Phyllobates; species Phyllobates terribilis. Next base: position 3,430,346 of record NW_027362771.1, on the reverse strand, counting down.
GAGAAATGACTGTTTGTGTAATCACATTATTCATACATTTTATCCATGGAAAAACGTCCTGTATCTCAAATACCAGAAATGGTTGAAGATATTGGCTGAACGCAAACAGACAGCAACTCACCCTCTTTGAATTTTCTTTAGCATGCTAAAAGGAGAGGGAAAAAGCAGAACATTTCAGAATTCCACCTTTCCAAGCAGAGAAATGACTGTTTGTGTAATGACATTATTCATTCATTTTAGCCATTGAAAAACGTCCTGGTACTCATATATCAGAAATGGTTGTATGAGATGGCTGAATGCAAGCAGATAGCAGCTCACCCTCCTTGAATCTTCTTAGCATGCTAAAAGGAGCAGGAAAAAGCAAAACAATTCAGAATTCCACCTTTCCAAGCAGAGAATTGACTGTTTGTGCAATGACATTATTCATTCATTTTAGCAATTAAAAACCGTCCTGTTACTCATATACCAGAAATGGCTGAAGGTATTGGCTGAAAGCAAACAGATAGCAACTCATACTTTTTGAATCTTCTTTAGCATGGTAAAAGGAGCAAGAAAAATCAAAATATTTCAGAATTCCACCTTTCAAAGCAGAGAAATGACTGTTTGTGCAATGACATTATTCATTGATTTTAGCCATTTAAAAACGTTCTGTTATTGATATACCAGAAGTGGTTGAAGGTACTGGCTTAACTCAAACAGATAGCAGCTCACCCTCTTTGAATCTTCTTTAGCATGCTAAAAGGAGTAGGAAAAAGCAACCATTTTTAGAATTCCACCTTTCCAAGCAGAGAAATGACTGTTTGTGCAATGACATTATTCATTGATTTTAGCCATTGAAAAACATCCCGTTACTCTTATACCAGAAATGGTTGAAGGTTTTGGCTGAATGCAAACAGTCAGCAAAACACCCTCTTTGAATCTTCTTTAGCACGCTAAAAGGAGAAGGAAAAAGCAAAAAAATTCAGAATTCCACCTTTCCAAGGAGAGAAATGACTGTTTGTGCAATGACATTATTCATTGATTAAACCAGTGAAGACTGTCCTGTTACTCATATACCAGAAATGGTTGAAGGTATTGGCTGAACACAAACAGATAGTAGCTCACTCACTTTGAATCTTCTTTAACATGCTAAAGGAGCAGGAAAAGGCAAACAATTTCAGAATTCCACCTTTCAAAGCAGAGAAAAGACTGTTTGTGCAATGATATTATTCATTGATTTTAGCCATTGAAAACCTTCCTGTTACTCATGTACCAGAAAAGGTTGAAGGCATTGGCTCAACTCAAACAGATAGCAGCTCAACCTCTTTGAATCTTCTTTTGCATGCTAAAAGGAGCAGGAAAAAACAAAAAATTTCAGAATTCCACCTTTCCAAGCAGAGAAATGACTGTGCAATGACATTATTCACTGATTTTAGCCATTGAAAAACGTCCTGTTACTCATATACCAGAAATAGTTGAAGGTATTGGCTGAATGCAAACAGGTAGCAGCTCAACCTCTTTGAATATTCTTTAGCATGCTAAAAGGAGCAGGAAAAAGCAAAACATTTCAGAATTCCACCTTTCCAACCAGAGAAATGACTGTTTGTGTAATCACATTATTCATACATTTTATCCATGGAAAAACGTCCTGTATCTCAAATACCAGAAATGGTTGAAGATATTGGCTGAACGCAAACAGACAGCAACTCACCCTCTTTGAATTTTCTTTAGCATGCTAAAAGGAGAGGGAAAAAGCAGAACATTTCAGAATTCCACCTTTCCAAGCAGAGAAATGACTGTTTGTGTAATGACATTATTCATTCATTTTAGCCATTGAAAAACGTCCTGGTACTCATATACCTGAAATGGTTGAAGGTATTGGCTGAACGCAAACAGGTAGCAGCTCATCGTCTTTCAATCTTCTTTAGCATGCTAAAAAGAGAAGGAAAATGCAAAAAAATTCAGAATTCCACCTTTCAAAGCAGAGAAATGGCTGATTGTGCTATGACTTTATTCATTGATTTCACATAATTGAAAAACATCGTGTTACTCATATTCCAGAAATGGTTGAAGGTATTGACTGAACGCAAACAGACAGCAACTCAACATCTTTGAATCTTCTTTAGCATGCTAAAAGTAGCAGGAAAAAGCAAAAAATGTCAGATTTCCACCTTTCAAAGCAGAGAAATGACTGTTTGTGCAATGACATTATTCATTGATTTTAACCATTGAAAAACATCATGTTACTCATATACCAGAAATGTTTGAAGGTATTGGCTGAACGCAAACAGTCAGCAACTCAACCTTTTTGAATCTTCTTTAGCACGCTAAAAGTAGCAGGAAAAAGCAAAAAATTTCAGAATTCCACCTTTCCAAGCAGAGAAATGACTGTTTGTGCAATGACATTATTGATTGATTTTATCCATTGAAAATCGTCCTGTTACTCATATAACAGAAATGGTTGAAGGTATTGGCTGAACGCAAACAGATAGCAGCTCACCCTCTATGAATCTTCTTAAGCATGCTAAAAGGAGCAGGAAAAAACAAAAAATTTCAGAATTAAACCTTTCCAAGCAGAGAAAAGACTGTTTGTGTAATGACATTATTCTTTCATTTTTGACATTGAATACCGTCCTGTTACTCATATACAAGAAATGGTTGAAGGTATTGGCTGAATGCAAACAGATAGCAGCTCACCCTCTTTGAATCTTCCTTAGCATTCTAAAAGGACCAGGAAAAAGAAAAAAATTCAGAATTCCACCTTTCCAAGCAGAGAAATGACTGTTTGTGCAATGACATTATTCATTGATTTTAGATATTGAAAACCGTCCTGTTACTCATATACCAGAAATAGTTGAAGGTATTGGCTGAACGCAAACAGATAGTAGCTCACTCGCTTTGAATCTTCTTTAACATGCTAAAGGAGCAGGAAAAGGCAAACAATTTCAGAACTCCACCTTTCCAAGCAGAGAAAAGACTGTTTGTGCAATGATATTATTCATTGATTTTAGCCATTGAAAACCGTCCTGTTACTCATGTACCAGAAAAGGTTGAAGGCATTGGCTGAACTCAAACAGATAGCAGCTCAGCCTTTTTGTATCTCCTTTAGCATGCTAAAAGGAGCAGGAAAAATCAAAATATTTCAGAATTACACCTTTCCAAGCAGATAAATGACTGTGCAATAATATTATTCATTGATTTTAGCCATTGAAAAACATCCTGTTACTCATATACCAGAAATGGTTGAAGGTATTGGCTGAACGCAAACAGATAGCAGCTCACCCTCTTTGTATCTCCTTTAGCATGCTAAAAGGAGCAGGAAAAAGCAAAACATTTCAGAATTCCACCTTTCCAACCAGAGAATTGACAGTTTGTGCAATGACATCATTCATTGATTTTAGACATTGAAAACCGTCCTGTTACTCATATATCAGAAATGGTTGTATGAGATGGCTGAATGCAAGCAGATAGCAGCTCACCCTCTTTGAATCTTCTTTAGTATGCTAAAGGAGCAGGAAAAAGCAAAACAATTCAAAATTCCACCTTTCCAAGCAGAGAATTGACTGTTTGTGCAATGACATTATTCATTGATTTTAGCCATTTAAAAACGTTCTGTTACTGATATACCAGAAGTCGTTGAAGGAACTGGCTTGACGTAAACAGATAGCAGCTCACCCTCTTTGAATCTTCTTTTGCATGCTAAAAGGAGTAGGAAAAAGCAAAACATTTTTAGAATTCCACCTTTCCAAGGAGAGAAATGACTGTTTGTGCAATGACATTATTCATTGATTTAAACAGTGAAGACTGTCCTGTTACTCATATACCAGAAATAGTTGAAGGTATTTGCTGAACGCAAACAGATAGTAGCTCACTCGCTTTGAATCTTCTTTGACATGCTAAAGGAGCAGGAAAAGGCAAACAATTTCAGAATTCCACGTTTCCAAGCAGAAGAAAGACTGTTTGTGCAATGATATTATTCATTGATTTTAGCCATTGAAAACCATCCTGTTACTCATGTACCAGAAAAGGTTGAAGGCATTACCTGAACTCAAACAGATAGCAGCTCAACCTCTTTGAATCTTCTTTAGCATGCCAAAAGGAGCTGAAAAAAGCAAAAAATTTCAGAATTCCACCTTTCCAAGCCAGAGAAATGACTGAGCAATGACATTATTCACTGATTTTAGCCATTGAAAAACGTCCTGTTACTCATATACCAGAAATAGTTGAAGGTATTGGCTGAACGCAAACAGATAGCAGCTCAACCTCTTTGAATCTTCTTTAGCATGCTAAAAGGAGCAGGAAAAAGCAAAACATTTCAGAATTCCACCTTTCCAAGCAGAGAAATGACTGTTTGTGCAATGATATTATTCATTGATTTTAGATATTGAAAACCGTCCTGTTACTCATATACCAGGAATAGTTGAAGGTATTGGCTGAACGCAAACAGATAGTAGCTCACTTACTTTGAATCTTCTTTAACATGCTAAAGGAGCAGGAAAAGGCAAACAATTTCAGAACTCCACCTTTCCAAGCAGAGAAAAGACTGTTTGTGCAATGATATTATTCATTGATTTCAGCCATTGAAAACCGTCCTGTTACTCATATAACAGAAGTGGTTGAAGGTATTGGCTGTACACAAACAGATAGCAGCTCACACTCTTTGAATCTTCTTTAGCATGCTAAAGGAGCAGGAAAAGGCAAAACATTTCAGCTTTCCACCTTTCAAAGCAGAGAAATGACTGTTTGTGCAATGATATTATTCATTGATTTTAGCCAATGAAATACTTCCTGCTTCTCATATACCAGAAATGGTTGAAAGTATTGGCTGAATGCAAACAGACAGCAACTCACCCTCTTTGAATCTTCTTTAGCATGCTAAATGGAGCAGGAAAAAGCAAAAAAAAATTAGGAATTCCACCTTTCCAAGCAGATAAATAACTGTTTGTGCAATGACATTATTCATTGATTTTAGCCTTTGAAAAACGTACTGTTACTCATATACCAGAAATGGTTGGAGGTATTGGCTGAGCGCAAACAGATAGCAGCTCACCCTTTTTGAATCTTCTTTAGCATGCTATAAGGAGCAGGAAAAAGCAAAATATTTCAGAATTTCACCTTTCCAAGCACAGAAATGACTGTTTGTGTAATCAAATTATTCTTTCATTTTAGCCATTGGATACCGTCCTGTTACTCATATAACAGAAATGGTTGAAGGTATTGGCTGAACACAAAAAGGTAGAATCTCACCCTCTTTGATTCTTCTTTAGCATGCTAAAAGGAGCAGTAAAAAGCAAAACATTTCAGTATTCCACCTTTCCAAGCAGAGAAATGACTGTTTGTGCAATGACATTATTAATTGATTTTAGCCATTGAAAAACGTCCTGTTACTCATATACCAGAAATGGTTGAAGGTATTGGCTGAATGCAAACAGGTAGCAGCTCACCCTCTTTGAATCTTCTTTAGCATGCAAAAAGGAGCAGGAAAAAGCAAAAAATTTCAGAATTCCACCTTTCCAAGCAGAGAAATGACTGTTTGTGCAATTAAATTATTCATTGATTTTAGCCATTGAAAACTGTAATGTTACTCATATACCAGAAATGGTTGGAGGTATTGGCTGAGCGCAAACAGATAGCAGCTCACCCTTTTTGAATCTTCTTTAGCATGCTATAAGGAGCAGGAAAAACCAAAATATTTCAGAATTTCACCTTTCCAAGCACAGAAATGACTGTTTGTGTAATCAAATTATTCTTTCATTTTAGCCATTGAATACCGTCCTGTTACTCATATAACAGAAATGGTTGAAGGTATTGGCTGAACACAAAAAGGTAGCATCTCACCCTCTTTGATTCTTCTTTAGCATGCTAAAAGGAGCAGTAAAAAGCAAAACATTTCAGTATTCCACCTTTCCAAGCAGAGAAATGACTGTTTGTGCAATGACATTATTAATTGATTTTAGCCATTGAAAAACGTCCTGTTACTCATATACCAGAAATGGTTGAAGGTATTGGCTGAATGCAAACAGGTAGCAGCTCACCCTCTTTGAATCTTCTTTAGCATGCAAAAAGGAGCAGGAAAAAGCAAAAAATTTCAGAATTCCACCTTTCCAAGCAGAGAAATGACTGTTTGTGCAATTAAATTATTCATTGATTTTAGCCATTGAAAACTGTAATGTTACTCATATACCAGAAAAGTTTGAAGGTATTGGCTGAACGCAAACAGATAGCAGCTCACCCTCTTTGTATCTTCTTTAGCATGGTAAAAGGAGCCTGTAAAAGCAAAAAAATTTCAGATTTCCACCTTTCCAAGCAAATAAATGAGTGTTTGTGCAATGACATTATTCATTGATTTTAGCCATTGAAAAAAACGTCCTGTTACTCACATACAAGATGTGTTTGAAGGCATTGGCTTAACGTAAATAAATAGCAGCTTACCCTCTTTGAATCTTCTTTAGCATGCTAAAAGGAGCAGGAAAAAGCAAAACAATTCAGAATTCCACCTTTCCAAGCAGAGAAATGACTGTTTGTGCAATGACATTATTCATTGATTTTAGCCATTGAAAACCGTCCTGTCACTCATATATCAGAAATGGTTGAAGGTATTGGCTGAATGCAAACAGACAGCAACTCACCCTCTTTTAATCTTCTTTAGCACGCTAAAAGGAGCAGGAAACAGCAAAAAATTTCAGAATTCCACCTTTCAAAGCAGAGAAATCACTGTTTGTGCAATGACATTGTTCATTGATTTTAGACATTGAAAACCGTCCTGTTAATCATATAAGAGAAATGGTTGAAGTTATTGGTGAATGCAAACAAATAGCAGCTTAACCTCTTTAAATCTTCTTTAGCATGCTAAAAGGAGCAGGAAAATGCAAAACATTTTAGAATTCCACCTTTCCAAGCAGAGAATTGATTGTTTGTGCAATGACATTATTCATTGATTTTAGCCATTGAAAAACATGCTGCTACTCATACACCAGAAATGGTTGAAGAAATTGGCTGAACGCAAACAGATAGCAGCTCACGCTCTTTGAATCTTCTTTAGCATGCTAAAAGGAGTAGGAAAGAGCAAAAAAATTTCAGAATTACACCTTTCCAAGCAGAGAAATGACTGTTTGTGCAATGACATTATTCATTGATTTTAGACATTGAAAAAGGTCCTGTTACTCATATACCAGAATTGGTTGAAGGTATTGGCTGAACGCAAAAAGATAGCAGCTCACCCTCTTTGAATCTTCATTAGCATGCTAATAGGAGCAGGAAAAAGCAAAAAAAATTTCAGATCTCCACCTTTCCAAGCAGAGAAATGACTGCTTGTGCAATGGCATTATTCATTGATTTTAGCCAATGAAAAACGTCCTGTTACTCATATACAAGAAATGGTTGAAGGTATTGGCTGAACGTAAACAGATAGCAGCTCACCCTCTTTGAATCTTCGTTAGCATGCTAAAAAGGAGTAGGAAAAAGCAAAACATTTTTAGAATTCCACCTTTCCAAGCAGAGAAATGACTGATTGTGCAATGACATTATTCATTGATTTTAGCCATTGTAAACCATCCTGTTACTCATATTCCAGAAAGGGTTGAAGGTATTGGCTGAACACAAACAGATAGCAGCTCACCCTCTTTGAATCTTCTTTAGCATATTAAAAGGAGCAGGAAAATGCAAAACATTTCAGATTTCCACCTTTCCAAGCAGAGAAATGACTGATTGTGCAATGACATTATTCATTCATTTTAACCATTGAAAAACATGTTGTTACTCATATACCAGAAATGGTTGAATTACTTGGCTGAAGGCAAACAGATAGCAACTCACCCTCTTTGAATCTTCTTTAGCATGCTAAAAGAAGCAGGAAAAAGCAAAAAAATTCAGATTTCCACCTTTCAAAGCAGAGAAATGACTGTTTGTGCAATGACATTATTCATTCATTTTAACCATTGAAAAACATCCTGTTACTCATATTCCAGAAATGGTTGAAGGTATTGACTGAACGCAAAGAGATAGCAACTCACCTTCTTTTAATCTTCTTTAGCATGCTAAAAGGAGCAGGAAACAGCAAAAAATTTCAGAGTTCCATCTTTCCAAGAAGAGAAATGACTGTTTGTGCAATGACATTATTCATTGATTTTAGTCATTAAAAAACGTCCTGTTACTCATATACCAGAAATGATTTAAGGTATTGGATGAATGCAAACAGATAGCAGCTCACCCTCTTTAAATCTTCATTAGCTTGCTAAAAGGAGCAGGAAAAAGCAAAACATTTCAGAATTCCACCTTTATAAGCAGAGAATTGACTGTTTGTGCAATGACATTATTCATTCATTTTAGCCATTGAAAACCGTCCTGTTACTCATATACCAGAAATTGTTGAAGGTATTGGCTGAACGCAAACAGATAGCAGCTCACCCTCTTTGAATCTTCTTTTGCATGCTAAAAGGAGCAGGGAAAAGCAAAACATTTAAGAATTCCACCTTTCAAAGCAGAGAAATGACTGTTTGTGCAATGACATTATTCATTGATTTTAGTCATTGAAAAATGTCCTGTTACTCATATACCAGAAATGGTTTAAGGTATTGGATGAATGCAAACAGATAGCAGCTCACCCTCTTTGAATCTTCTTTAGCATGCTAAAAGGAGTAGGAAAAAGCAAAACATTTTTAGAATTCCACCTTTCCAAGCATAGGAATGACTGATTGTGCAATGACATAATTCATTGATTTTAGCCATTGTACACCATCCTGTTACTCATAATCCAGAAAGGGTTGAAGGTATTGGCTGAACGCACACAGATATCAGCTCACCCTCTTTGAATCTTCTTTAGCATGCTAATAGGAGCAGGAAAAAGCAAAAAAATTTCAGAATTCCACCTTTCCAAGCAGAGAAATGACTGTGCAATGACATTATTCATTGGTTTTAGCCATTGAAAACTGTTTTGTTACTCATATACCAGAAATGTTTGAAGGTAATGGCTGAACGCAAACAGATAGCAGCTCACCCTCTTTGAATCTTCTTTAGCATGCTAAAAGGAGCAGAAAAAGCAAAACATTTTAGAATTCCACCTTTCCAAGCAGAGAATTGATTGTTTGTGCAATGACATCATTCATTGATTTTAGCCATTGAAAAACGTGCTGTTACTCATACACCAGAAATGGTTTAAGTTATTGGCTGAACGCAAACAGATAGCAGCTCATGCTCTTTGAATCTACTTTGGCATGCTAAAAGGAGCAGGAAAAAGCAAAAAAATGTCAGAATTACACCTTTCCAAGCAGAGAAATGACTGTTTGTGCAATGACATTATTCATTGATTTTAGACAATGAAAAAGGTCCTGTTACTCAAATACCAGAATTGGTTGAAGGTATTGGCTGAACGCAAACAGATAGCAGCTCATCCTCTTTGAATCCTCTTTAGCATGGTAACAGGAGCAGGAAAAGCAAAAAATTTCAGAATTCCACCTTTCCAAGAAGAGAAATGACCGTGCAATGACATTATTCATTGGTTTTAGCCATTGAAAACTGTCTTGTTACTCATATACCAGAAATGGTTGAAGGTATTGGCTGAATGCAAACAGTTAGCAGCTCACCCTCTTTGAATCTTCTTTAGCATGCTAAAAGGAGCAGGAAAAAACAAAACATTTTAGAATTCCACCTTTCCAAGCAGAGAATTGATTGTTTGTGCAAAGACATCATTCATTGATTTTAGCCATTGAAAAACGTGCTGTTACTCAAATAACAGAAATGGTTGAAGGTATTGGCTGAACGAAAACAGATAGCAGCTCATGCTCTTTGAATCTACTTTAGCATGCTAAAAGGAGCAGGAAAAAGCAAAAAAATTTCAGAATTACACCTTTCCAAGCAGAGAAATGACTGTTTGTGCAATGACATTATTCAATGATTTTAGACATTGAAAAAGGTCCTGTTACTCAAATAACAGAAATGGTTGAAGGTATTGGCTGAACGCAAACAGATAGCAGCTCATCCTCTTTGAATTTTCTTTAGCCTGGTAAAAGGAGTAGGAAAAGCAAAAAATTTCTGAATTCCACCTTTCCAAGCAGAGAAATGACTGTGCAATGACATTATTCATTGATTTTAGCCATTGAAAACTGTCTTGTTACTCATATACCAGAAATGATTGAAGGTATTGGCTGAATGCACAGATAGCAGCTCACCCTCTTTAAATCTTCTTTAGCATGCTAAAAGTAGTAGGAAAAATCAAAACATTTTTAGAATTCCACCTTTCCAAGCAGAGAAATGACTGATTGTGCAATGACATAATGCATTGATTTTAGCCATTGTAAACCATCCTGTTACTCATATTCCAGAAAGGGTTGAAGTTATTGGCTGAACGCAAACACATAGCAGCTCACCCTCTTTGAATCTCCTTTAGCATGCTAAAAGGAGCAGGAGAAAGCAAAACATTTCAGAATTCCACCTTTCCAAGCAGAGAATTGATTGTTTGTGCAATGACATCATTCTTTGATTTTAGACATTGAAAACCGTCCTGTTACTCACATAGCAGAAATGGTTGAAGGTATTGGCTGAATGCAAACAAATAGCAGCTCACCCTCTTTGAATCTTCTTAGCATGCTAATAGGAGCAGGAAAAAGCAAAAAAAATTCAGATTTCCACTTTTCCAAGCCGAAGCAGAGAAATGACTGTTTGTGCAATGACATTATTCATTGATTTTAGCCATTGAAAAATGTGCTATTTCTAATATACCAGAAATGGTTGAAGGTATTGGCTGAACGTAAACAGGTAGCAGCTCACCCTCTTTGAATCTTCTTTAGCATGCTAAAAGGAGTAGGAAAAAGCAAAACATTTTTAGAATTCCACCTTTCCAAGCAGAGAAATGACTGTTTGTGCAATGACATTATTAATTGATTTTAGCCATTGAAAACCGTTGTGTTACTCATACACCAGAAATGGTTGAAGGTATTTTCTGAACGCAAACAGATAGCATCTCACCCTCTTTGAATCTTCTTTAGAATGCTAAAAGGAGCAGGAAAATGCAAAAAAATTTTAGAATTCCACCTTTCCAAGCAGAGAAATGACTGTTTGTGCAATGACATTATTCATTGATTTTAGCCATTGAAAAATGTCCTGTTACTCATATACCAGAAATGGTTGAAGGTATTGGCTGAACCAAAACAGTTAGCAGCTCACCCTCTTTGAATCTTCTTTAGCATGCTAAAAGGAGCAGGAAAAAGCAAAAAATTTCAGAATTCCACCTTTCCAAGCAGAGAATTGACTTTTTGTGCAATGACATTATTCATTGATTTTAGCCCTTGAAGACTGTCTTTTTACTCATATACCAGAAATGGTTGAAGGTATTGGCTGAATGCAAACAGATAGCAGCTCACCAGCTTTGAATCTTCTTTAGCACGAAAAAAGGAGCAGGAAAAAGCAAAAAATTTCAGAATTCCACTTTTCCAAGCCGAGGTATGACTGTTTGTGCAATGACATTATTCATTGATTTTAGCCATTGAAAACCGTCCTGTTACTCATATACCAGAAATGGTTGAAGTTATTGGCTGAACACAAACAGATAGCAGCTCACCCTCTTTGAATCTTCTTTAGCATGCTAAAAGGAGCAGGAAAAAGCAAAAAATTTCAGAATTCCACCTTTCCAAGCAGAGAAATGACTGTGCAATGTCATTATTCATTGATTTTAGACATTGAAAACAGTCCTGTTAATCATATACCAGAAATGGTTTGAGGTATTGGCTGAATGCAAACAGGTAGCAACTCACCCTCTTTCACTTTTCTTTAGCATGCTAAAAGGAACAGGAAAATGCAAAACATTTTAGAATTCCACCTTTCCAAGCAGAGAATTGATTGTTTGTGCAATGACATTATTCATTGATTTTAGCCATTGAAAAACATGCTGCTACTCATACACCAGAAATGGTTGAAGAAATTGGCTGAACGCAAACAGATAGCAGCTCACGCTCTTTGAATCTTCTTTAGCATGCTAAAAGGAGTAGGAAAGAGCAAAAAAATTTCAGAATTACACCTTTCCAAGCAGAGAAATGACTGTTTGTGCAATGACATTATTCATTGATTTTAGACATTGAAAAAGGTCCTGTTACTCATATACCAGAATTGGTTGAAGGTATTGGCTGAACGCAAAAAGATAGCAGCTCACCCTCTTTGAATCTTCATTAGCATGCTAATAGGAGCAGGAAAAAGCAAAAAAAATTTCAGATCTCCACCTTTCCAAGCAGAGAAATGACTGCTTGTGCAATGGCATTATTCATTGATTTTAGCCAATGAAAAACGTCCTGTTACTCATATACAAGAAATGGTTGAAGGTATTGGCTGAACGTAAACAGATAGCAGCTCACCCTCTTTGAATCTTCGTTAGCATGCTAAAAAGGAGTAGGAAAAAGCAAAACATTTTTAGAATTCCACCTTTCCAAGCAGAGAAATGACTGATTGTGCAATGACATTATTCATTGATTTTAGCCATTGTAAACCATCCTGTTACTCATATTCCAGAAAGGGTTGAAGGTATTGGCTGAACACAAACAGATAGCAGCTCACCCTCTTTGAATCTTCTTTAGCATATTAAAAGGAGCAGGAAAATGCAAAACATTTCAGATTTCCACCTTTCCAAGCAGAGAAATGACTGATTGTGCAATGACATTATTCATTCATTTTAACCATTGAAAAACATGTTGTTACTCATATACCAGAAATGGTTGAATTACTTGGCTGAAGGCAAACAGATAGCAACTCACCCTCTTTGAATCTTCTTTAGCATGCTAAAAGAAGCAGGAAAAAGCAAAAAAATTCAGATTTCCACCTTTCAAAGCAGAGAAATGACTGTTTGTGCAATGACATTATTCATTCATTTTAACCATTGAAAAACATCCTGTTACTCATATTCCAGAAATGGTTGAAGGTATTGACTGAACGCAAAGAGATAGCAACTCACCTTCTTTTAATCTTCTTTAGCATGCTAAAAGGAGCAGGAAACAGCAAAAAATTTCAGAGTTCCATCTTTCCAAGAAGAGAAATGACTGTTTGTGCAATGACATTATTCATTGATTTTAGTCATTAAAAAACGTCCTGTTACTCATATACCAGAAATGATTTAAGGTATTGGATGAATGCAAACAGATAGCAGCTCACCCTCTTTAAATCTTCATTAGCTTGCTAAAAGGAGCAGGAAAAAGCAAAACATTTCAGAATTCCACCTTTATAAGCAGAGAATTGACTGTTTGTGCAATGACATTATTCATTCATTTTAGCCATTGAAAACCGTCCTGTTACTCATATACCAGAAATTGTTGAAGGTATTGGCTGAACGCAAACAGATAGCAGCTCACCCTCTTTGAATCTTCTTTTGCATGCTAAAAGGAGCAGGGAAAAGCAAAACATTTAAGAATTCCACCTTTCAAAGCAGAGAAATGACTGTTTGTGCAATGACATTATTCATTGATTTTAGTCATTGAAAAATGTCCTGTTACTCATATACCAGAAATGGTTTAAGGTATTGGATGAATGCAAACAGATAGCAGCTCACCCTCTTTGAATCTTCTTTAGCATGCTAAAAGGAGTAGGAAAAAGCAAAACATTTTTAGAATTCCACCTTTCCAAGCATAGGAATGACTGATTGTGCAATGACATAATTCATTGATTTTAGCCATTGTACACCATCCTGTTACTCATAATCCAGAAAGGGTTGAAGGTATTGGCTGAACGCACACAGATATCAGCTCACCCTCTTTGAATCTTCTTTAGCATGCTAATAGGAGCAGGAAAAAGCAAAAAAATTTCAGAATTCCACCTTTCCAAGCAGAGAAATGACTGTGCAATGACATTATTCATTGGTTTTAGCCATTGAAAACTGTTTTGTTACTCATATACCAGAAATGTTTGAAGGTAATGGCTGAACGCAAACAGATAGCAGCTCACCCTCTTTGAATCTTCTTTAGCATGCTAAAAGGAGCAGAAAAAGCAAAACATTTTAGAATTCCACCTTTCCAAGCAGAGAATTGATTGTTTGTGCAATGACATCATTCATTGATTTTAGCCATTGAAAAACGTGCTGTTACTCATACACCAGAAATGGTTTAAGTTATTGGCTGAACGCAAACAGATAGCAGCTCATGCTCTTTGAATCTACTTTGGCATGCTAAAAGGAGCAGGAAAAAGCAAAAAAATGTCAGAATTACACCTTTCCAAGCAGAGAAATGACTGTTTGTGCAATGACATTATTCATTGATTTTAGACAATGAAAAAGGTCCTGTTACTCAAATACCAGAATTGGTTGAAGGTATTGGCTGAACGCAAACAGATAGCAGCTCATCCTCTTTGAATCCTCTTTAGCATGGTAACAGGAGCAGGAAAAGCAAAAAATTTCAGAATTCCACCTTTCCAAGAAGAGAAATGACCGTGCAATGACATTATTCATTGGTTTTAGCCATTGAAAACTGTCTTGTTACTCATATACCAGAAATGGTTGAAGGTATTGGCTGAATGCAAACAGTTAGCAGCTCACCCTCTTTGAATCTTCTTTAACATGCTAAAAGGAGCAGGAAAAAACAAAACATTTTAGAATTCCACCTTTCCAAGCAGAGAATTGATTGTTTGTGCAAAGACATCATTCATTGATTTTAGCCATTGAAAAACGTGCTGTTACTCAAATAACAGAAATGGTTGAAGGTATTGGCTGAACGAAAACAGATAGCAGCTCATGCTCTTTGAATCTACTTTAGCATGCTAAAAGGAGCAGGAAAAAGCAAAAAAATTTCAGAATTACACCTTTCCAAGCAGAGAAATGACTGTTTGTGCAATGACATTATTCAATGATTTTAGACATTGAAAAAGGTCCTGTTACTCAAATAACAGAAATGGTTGAAGGTATTGGCTGAACGCAAACAGATAGCAGCTCATCCTCTTTGAATTTTCTTTAGCCTGGTAAAAGGAGTAGGAAAAGCAAAAAATTTCTGAATTCCACCTTTCCAAGCAGAGAAATGACTGTGCAATGACATTATTCATTGATTTTAGCCATTGAAAACTGTCTTGTTACTCATATACCAGAAATGATTGAAGGTATTGGCTGAATGCACAGATAGCAGCTCACCCTCTTTAAATCTTCTTTAGCATGCTAAAAGTAGTAGGAAAAATCAAAACATTTTTAGAATTCCACCTTTCCAAGCAGAGAAATGACTGATTGTGCAATGACATAATGCATTGATTTTAGCCATTGTAAACCATCCTGTTACTCATATTCCAGAAAGGGTTGAAGTTATTGGCTGAACGCAAACACATAGCAGCTCACCCTCTTTGAATCTCCTTTAGCATGCTAAAAGGAGCAGGAGAAAGCAAAACATTTCAGAATTCCACCTTTCCAAGCAGAGAATTGATTGTTTGTGCAATGACATCATTCTTTGATTTTAGACATTGAAAACCGTCCTGTTACTCACATAGCAGAAATGGTTGAAGGTATTGGCTGAATGCAAACAGATAGCAGCTCACCCTCTTTGAATCTTCTTAGCATGCTAATAGGAGCAGGAAAAAGCAAAAAAAATTCAGATTTCCACTTTTCCAAGCCGAAGCAGAGAAATGACTGTTTGTGCAATGACATTATTCATTGATTTTAGCCATTGAAAAATGTGCTATTTCTAATATACCAGAAATGGTTGAAGGTATTGGCTGAACGTAAACAGGTAGCAGCTCACCCTCTTTGAATCTTCTTTAGCATGCTAAAAGGAGTAGGAAAAAGCAAAACATTTTTAGAATTCCACCTTTCCAAGCAGAGAAATGACTGTTTGTGCAATGACATTATTAATTGATTTTAGCCATTGAAAACCGTTGTGTTACTCATACACCAGAAATGGTTGAAGGTATTTTCTGAACGCAAACAGATAGCATCTCACCCTCTTTGAATCTTCTTTAGAATGCTAAAAGGAGCAGGAAAATGCAAAAAAATTTTAGAATTCCACCTTTCCAAGCAGAGAAATGACTGTTTGTGCAATGACATTATTCATTGATTTTAGCCATTGAAAAATGTCCTGTTACTCATATACCAGAAATGGTTGAAGGTATTGGCTGAACCAAAACAGTTAGCAGCTCACCCTCTTTGAATCTTCTTTAGCATGCTAAAAGGAGCAGGAAAAAGCAAAAAATTTCAGAATTCCACCTTTCCAAGCAGAGAATTGACTTTTTGTGCAATGACATTATTCATTGATTTTAGCCCTTGAAGACTGTCTTTTTACTCATATACCAGAAATGGTTGAAGGTATTGGCTGAATGCAAACAGATAGCAGCTCACCAGCTTTGAATCTTCTTTAGCACGAAAAAAGGAGCAGGAAAAAGCAAAAAATTTCAGAATTCCACTTTTCCAAGCCGAGGTATGACTGTTTGTGCAATGACATTATTCATTGATTTTAGCCATTGAAAACCGTCCTGTTACTCATATACCAGAAATGGTTGAAGTTATTGGCTGAACACAAACAGATAGCAGCTCACCCTCTTTGAATCTTCTTTAGCATGCTAAAAGGAGCAGGAAAAAGCAAAAAATTTCAGAATTCCACCTTTCCAAGCAGAGAAATGACTGTGCAATGTCATTATTCATTGATTTTAGACATTGAAAACAGTCCTGTTAATCATATACCAGAAATGGTTTGAGGTATTGGCTGAATGCAAACAGGTAGCAACTCACCCTCTTTCACTTTTCTTTAGCATGCTAAAAGGAACAGGAAAATGTAAAACATTTCAGAATTCCACCTTTCCAAGCAGAGAATTGACTGTTTGTGCAATGACATTATTCATTGATTTTAGCCATTGAAAAACATGTTGTTACTCATATACCAGAAATGGTTGAATTACTTGGCTGAAGGCAAACAGATAGCAGCTCACCCTCTTTGAATCTTCTTTAGCATGCTAAAAGTAGCAGGAAAAAGCAAAAAATTTCAGATTTCCACCTTTCAAAGCAGAGAAATGACTGTTTGTGCAATGACATTATTCATTCATTTTAACCATTGAAAAACATCCTGTTACTCATATTCCAGAAATGGTTGAAGGCATTGGCTGAACTCAAACAGACAGCAACTCACCCTCTTTTAATCTTCTTTAGCACGCTAAAAGGAGCAGGAAACAGCCAAAAATTTCAGAGTTCCATCTTTCCAAGCAGAAAAATGACTGTTTGTGCAATGACATTATTCATTGATTTTAGCCATTGAAAAAGGTCCTGTTACTCATATACCAGAAATGGTTGAAGGTACTGGCTGAACCCAAGCAGATAGCAGCTTACCCTCTTTGAATCTTCATTAGCATGTTAAAAGGAGCTGTAAAAAGTAAAAAATTTCAGAATTCCACCTTTCAAAGCAGAGAAATGACTATTTGTGCAATGACATTATTCATTTATTTTAGTCATTGAAAAACATCCTGTTACTCATATACCAGAAATGATTTAAGGTATTGGATGAATGCAAACAGATAGCAGCTCACCCTCTTTCAATCTTCATTAGCATGCTAAAAGGAGCAGGAAAAAGCAAAACATTTCAGAATTCCACCTTTCCAAGCAGAGAATTGACTGTTTGTGCAATGACATTATTCATTCATTTTAGCCATTGAAAACCGTCCTGTTACTCATATACCAGAAATGGTTGAAGGTATTGGCTGAACGCAAACAGATAGCAGCTCACCCTCTTTGAATCTTCTTTAGCATGCTAAAAGGAGCAGGAAAAAGCAAAACCTTTCAGAATTCCACCTTTCAAAGCAGAGAAATGACTGATTGTGCAATGACATTATTCATTGATTTTAGTTATTGAAAAATGTCCTGTTACTCATATACCAGAAATGGTTTAAGGTATTGGATGAATGCAAACAGATAGCAGCTCACCCTCTTTGAATCTTCTTTAGCATGCTAAAACGAGCAGGAAAAAGCAAAACATTTCAGAATTCCACCTTTCCAAGAAGAGAATTGATTGTTTGTGCAATGACATCATTCGCTGATTTTAGACATTGAAAACCATCCTGTTACTCATATATAGTGTTGAGCCACCCCCGTAGTGTTCGAGTTCGGTTCGGTTCGTCGAACACCCGTATGTTCGCCGAACTGTTCGTCGAACACCTTCGAACACCGTTAAAACCAATGGCAGGCAAACAAAAACACATAGAAACACATAGAAAACACCTTCAAAGGTGTCCAAAAGCTGACAAACTGCTCAGAAGACACAACTAACACATGGAAAAGTGACAAGTACATATAGTCATGCGAAAAGAAAAGAGGTGGAGGAGTAAAAGGAGGGGGAGACACAGATATAGGCATGTCATGCCCTTCTAAAATCCAAAAAGTGAGAAGCCGACACGGCCAGTCCGTTCCTGCCCGTGCCACCTCTGTGTCGCCGGGTTTGTGCCAGAGCCACGGTGGACCCTGACGGCCAGCCTCCCTATCCCAATACTGGTGCCTGTCCGCCGGTGGGTCGAGGCCCCCCACGGTGGGGGGGGGGGAGTAACATCTGCAGAAGAAAGACCATCTTCCAGCCAAACTAAGATGTCGACTTCTTTTCGTGGACAATGTGATACGATCCCATTCTTACGGACACGCCCATCGCTACAAATTCTAGATGAGGCACAAAAACAGCAGGTGCTTCAACAGATATCAATTGCTCCTTCAAGTGGGCTCTCCATCACCTCAATTTCAACATCACAAATACTCCAGTCCTCAGAGGTGTCACCCCAATCGCACTTGCTTCCTCACAGCTCCCAAGTCTCCAGCTGCCCGTCTGAGTATGGGGTAACACAGATGGTTGAGTCTGCACAGTTGTTTACTCATACTATAGCCTGGGAAACGGAGGTCTGCTCCAGAGCTTCTGTTAATCCAGATGAGGAAATGATCTGATCTGATGCCCAGAATCTTTATAAGTCGGATCCAGGACCAGATGAAGAAGGTTCTGAGCATAATGTAGACCCTTGTTCCCAAACTGTAACTCCTGTTGGTGGAGACAATGATGAAGACGATAATGAGACTCAAATACCTGATTGGAGCGACAACTTGACTTTTCGGTCAGGGCAGGAAGAGGTTGGCTCTGAGGACGACGGGTGTGATAACACACAGGGTGATGATGATGAGGTTGGAGATCCGACTTACTGTCAACCCACAGTCAGCCAGTCGATGAGGTCAGCAGAGGAGGTGGAGGAGGATGTGACTAGCCCTGGGGATGGGGATGACTCGGTACCCGGGCATTTGCCTGGCCTTGGGGATGTCGCGGTGGTCGGCTCCCTGGCCCGTACCCTGGGGTCTCTCTTTAAAAGGGTGGATAATTGTTAATTTTATAAGAGTTCATGACGCCACCTGTGGTATCTGGTGACAAGCACCAGCGCTGCAGCAGTCCACTGAGGCCGGTGATAAGGCAGCTCGATGGTATAGCTCCCCACAGGTGGAGACAGGTCTCAGGGCAGCGTATGCAGGGGGAATGCAGGACAGGTGAGACCCAGCTGGGTCAGAGCAAGAACGGGAACGGACACGGTAGTCACTTCAGTACCTTTTACTGGTGGAAATTCAGGCACATCCCGGAGCACTGTAGGGTGAAGGGTGCATATCAGGATCCTCCCCAATGAGCGGGTGTAGGGCCTCCTGTTTCTTGCCTCTGCGTAGTAAGTTTCTGACCTGACTGGAGCTAGGCCTAACTTTGTCTTTGTCCTGCGCTGGCTGACCTTGTGGTAGGGCCTTCTCTTGGAGTTCACGCTCCCAGTATGCGGGGCCTAAGCGTCTCCTGGCTCTGTTACATATCAGCACCTTAGCGATCCTGGGACTTTTAGTTCTCCAGGGATTCCGGTTATGCCTTACTGGGTCATAGAGATACTGGTAAGCTCGGATCCTGTGTCCGGTAAATGCTTCGGGGTGAGCTGGTTAAGCTCCTCTGCCCCTTATGTACTAACTCACCACTCGCCTTCGGCCTACTCGGGCCCTCACTAGGCTATACACACTAACGGCAGCTTGCCGCGCTTCACTGATCTTACGGCACCGGCACACCTTAAGCTCTATCTGGGTTCCCTGAATCTAGCAAGCAGGAGCCTCGTGCTCCACTGCTGAACTATTAACTGCGTTCTCTAGACTAGACTGAGCTCCACTGCACCAGACAATGTGAACTGAGGTCTAAGATGGCAGACATACAAGAAACAGAGGCATGTTCACACTAGCAAAAAAGAAGCAAGACAAAAATATATCTCATACCCTACCATAATTATATATAAATGTAAAGCAAAATTGCATAATAAATATAGGGTACTTAGTGAACTATTTTTGATCAAAAAAAGTATACAAGCCGTCCCACCAGCGGCAAGGTGACCCTAAATTGGGACGGTACCTATACTGCCTATATTAAAAACCTTACTGTATATCAAAGTTGAAGTAATGCATATAAAAGGGTAGACAAATAGGACCGGGTCCCAACTCCAGATCACCTAGGCCCGTGGTAAGCTACATATATACCAATCAGCTCAACAAAGGGCATGCCACACCCTTAAATTGCACAGAATGCAAACAAGTCAAAAAACCAGACAATGTGAACTGAGGTCTAAGATGGCAGACATACAAGAAACAGAGGCATGTTCACACTAGCAAAAAAGAAGCAAGACAAAAATATATCTCATACCCTACCATAATAATATATAAATGTAAAGCAAAATTGCATAATAAATATAGGGTACTTAGTGAACTATTTTTGATCAAAAAAAGTATACAAGCCGTCCCACCAGCGGCAAGGTGACCCTAAATTGGGACGGTACCTATACTGCCTATATTAAAAACCTTACTGTATATCAAAGTTGAAGTAATGCATATAAAAGGGTAGACAAATAGGACCGGGTCCCAACTCCAGACCAACAAAGCATTATATGCATTACTTCAACTTTGATATACAGTAAGGTTTTTAATATAGGCAGTATAGGTACCGTCCCAATTTAGGGTCACCTTGCCGCTGGTGGGACGGCTTGTATACTTTTTTTGATCAAAAATAGTTCACTAAGTACCCTATATTTATTATGCAATTTTGCTTTACATTTATATATAATTATGGTAGGGTATGAGATATATTTTTGTCTTGCTTCTTTTTTGCTAGTGTGAACATGCCTCTGTTTCTTGTATGTCTGCCATCTTAGACCTCAGTTCACATTGTCTGGTTTTTTGACTTGTTTGCATTCTGTGCAATTTAAGGGTGTGGCATGCCCTTTGTTGAGCTGATTGGTATATATGTAGCTTACCACGGGCCTAGGTGGTCTGGAGTTGGGACCCGGTCCTATTTGTCTACCCTTTTATATGCATTACTTCAACTTTGATATACAGTAAGGTTTTTAATATAGGCAGTATAGGTACCGTCCCAATTTAGGGTCACCTTGCCGCTGGTGGGACGGCTTGTATACTTTTTTTGATCAAAAATAGTTCACTAAGTACCCTATATTTATTATGCAATTTTGCTTTACATTTATATATAATTATGGTAGGGTATGAGATATATTTTTGTCTTGCTTCTTTTTTGCTAGTGTGAACATGCCTCTGTTTCTTGTATGTCTGCCATCTTAGACCTCAGTTCACATTGTCTGGTTTTTTGACTTGTTTGCATTCTGTGCAATTTAAGGGTGTGGCATGCCCTTTGTTGAGCTGATTGGTATATATGTAGCTTACCACGGGCCTAGGTGGTCTGGAGTTGGGACCCGGTCCTATTTGTCTACCCTTTTATATGCATTACTTCAACTTTGATATACAGTAAGGTTTTTAATATAGGCAGTATAGGTACCGTCCCAATTTAGGGTCACCTTGCCGCTGGTGGGACGGCTTGTATACTTTTTTTGATCAAAAATAGTTCACTAAGTACTCTATATTTATTATGCAATTTTGCTTTACATTTATATATAATTATGGTAGGGTATGAGATATATTTTTGTCTTGCTTCTTTTTTGCTAGTGTGAACATGCCTCTGTTTCTTGTATGTCTGCCATCTTAGACCTCAGTTCACATTGTCTGTTTTTTTGACTTGTTTGCATTCTGTGCAATTTAAGGGTGTGGCATGCCCTTTGTTGAGCTGATTGGTATATATGTAGCTTACCACGGGCCTAGGTGGTCTGGAGTTGGGACCCGGTCCTATTTGTCTACCCTTTTATATGCATTACTTCAACTTTGATATACAGTAAGGTTTTTAATATAGGCAGTATAGGTACCGTCCCAATTTAGGGTCACCTTGCCGCTGGTGGGACGGCTTGTATACTTTTTTTGATCAAAAATAGTTAACTAAGTACCTTATATTTATTATGCAATTTTGCTTTACATTTATATATAATTATGGTAGGGTATGAGATATATTTTTGTCTTGCTTCTTTTTTGCTAGTGTGAACATGCCTCTGTTTCTTGTATGTCTGCCATCTTAGACCTCAGTTCACATTGTCTGGTTTTTTGACTTGTTTGCATTCTGTGCAATTTAAGGGTGTGGCATGCCCTTTGTTGAGCTGATTGGTATATATGTAACTTACCACGGGCCTAGGTGGTCTGGAGTTGGGACCCGGTCCTATTTGTCTACCCTTTTATATGCATTACTTCAACTTTGATATACAGTAAGGTTTTTAATATAGGCAGTATAGGTACCGTCCCAATTTAGGGTCACCTTGCCGCTGGTGGGACGGCTTGTATACTTTTTTTGATCAAAAATAGTTCACTAAGTACCCTATATTTATTATGCAATTTTGCTTTACATTTATATATAATTATGGTAGGGTATGAGATATATTTTTGTCTTGCTTCTTTTTTGCTAGTGTGAACATGCCTCTGTTTCTTGTATGTCTGCCATCTTAGACCTCAGTTCACATTGTCTGGTTTTTTGACTTGTTTGCATTCTGTGCAATTTAAGGGTGTGGCATGCCCTTTGTTGAGCTGATTGGTATATATGTAGCTTACCACGGGCCTAGGTGGTCTGGAGTTGGGACCCGGTCCTATTTGTCTACCCTTTTATATGCATTACTTCAACTTTGATATACAGTAAGGTTTTTAATATAGGCAGTATAGGTACCGTCCCAATTTAGGGTCACCTTGCCGCTGGTGGGACGGCTTGTATACTTTTTTTGATCAAAAATAGTTCACTAAGTACCCTATATTTATTATGCAATTTTGCTTTACATTTATATATAATTATGGTAGGGTATGAGATATATTTTTGTCTTGCTTCTTTTTTGCTAGTGTGAACATGCCTCTGTTTCTTGTATGTCTGCCATCTTAGACCTCAGTTCACATTGTCTGGTTTTTTGACTTGTTTGCATTCTGTGCAATTTAAGGGTGTGGCATGCCCTTTGTTGAGCTGATTGGTATATATGTAGCTTACCACGGGCCTAGGTGGTCTGGAGTTGGGACCCGGTCCTATTTGTCTACCCTTTTATATGCATTACTTCAACTTTGATATACAGTAAGGTTTTTAATATAGGCAGTATAGGTACCGTCCCAATTTAGGGTCACCTTGCCGCTGGTGGGACGGCTTGTATAATTTTTTTGATCAAAAATAGTTCACTAAGTACCCTATATTTATTATGCAATTTTGCTTTACATTTATATATAATTATGGTAGGGTATGAGATATATTTTTGTCTTGCTTCTTTTTTGCTGAGCTCCACTGCAGACTGACCTCTCTTAGGCATCTCTACTGCAGGAACTCTTCAGAGGAACTGATCTGCCTAGCTCCACCTTCCCTATTAATATCCCTAACGGGCTCCCTCTGCTGGTCTGAGGTGGAAGGTGGAGATGTGTGAATGTTTATGGGGGCCTCTTGTGGAGGATTCCATCAATGCACTCTTCTAGGATCTGTGATACCAAGTGCAGCTGGGCATCACAGATGCTATTGACGACGAGGTTAGGTTGCGCCTTCCTGAACAGAGATGGAGTACTGGAAGCACGTCAACAACTGCATCCTCAACCACAACTCTGCCTCTGACCACAAGTCGTAGTGGCTCTTCAGGTCACATGGGCTCTAAGCCTTGCTTAGCCTGGGCATTTATTCAGATCGATAAGGATGACCCAACTCGTGTTATCTGTAATATTTGTCAGCAAAAGCTAAGTAGAGGCCAAAAAATCCATAGTTTGAGTACTTCATGCATGTACCGTCACATGGATATGAAGCATAAGTTGCAGTGGGAAGCTCACTGTGCTACTATGCGGATTAGCCGGCTTGGCCAACCACCGTCTGCCCCATCTTGTGCATCCGCAGCCTCTTCATCCTCTGTGACTGGAGGGACAGCAGTCACACATGTTTTTGGACGCAGACCTGCCACCTCTTTACCCGCAACAGCCAGTGTGATTGGCAGGTCGTCAGTTCATTGGGAAGTGGAAACACCTGCTAGTGTTGAGCGCTCTCCGACATCGAGAGCACCACCTTTGGATCAAGGCAACCTAACATGTCCGCCTGCATCTTCCTCACAGACCGGCAGTTTGCCGGGGACACCCTACTCAACACCGTCTAAGCACAACAGCCAGCCCTCGGTCCCTCAGATGTGGAAAAGTAAAAGACCATTTCCTCCTAGCCATGAGAAAGCTAAGAGATTGAATTTCACCATCTGCAATCTGTTGGCTACAGAAATGCTGCCTTTCCACCTGGAGGACACAGAGGATTTTCAAGACCTTATGTCCGTCACAGTGCCCCAGTACCAGATGCCCAGTCGGCACTACTTCTCAAAGAAAGGTGTGCCTGCGCTCCACTAGCATGTCGCACACAACATCACCGCTTCTTTGAGAAACTCTGTGTGTGACAGGGTGCACTTCACCACAGACACTTGGACGAGAAGGCATGGACAGGGGAGTTACATGTCGCTGACTGGGCACTGGGTAACTATGGTGACAGCAGGACAAGGGGCTGCTGTCCAAGTCTTACCGTCCCCACGAGTTGTGCGTCAATCCTCTTTATCTCGAAGTTCGTCCACTGCTTCTGCCTCCTCAACCTCCTCTCGGTCCTCCAACTGCACCCAAAGCCTGTCTGGTAATGCCACCTGCTTTCTAACTGCGCAGAAGGAATCCTGCACACCTCCTTACTATGCTGGCAGCAGGGCTCAACGGCATCAGTGTTTACTTTGAAATGTCTGGGAAATGTGAGTCACACAGCTGAGGAGTTGTGGTCAGTTCTGGAGACCCAGTTTCATGAAAGGTTGTCTCCACTGGACCTGCAACCAGGGAAGGCCATGTGCGACAATGCTGCAAACCTGGATGCGGCACTTCGCCGGGGCAATGTCACACACGTGCCTTGTATGGCTCACGTGTTGAACCTGGTTGTCCAGCAATTTTTAGCCCACTATCCCGGCCTAGATGGCCTTCTGCAGAGGGCACGGTCGCTGTGTGCTCACTTCCGCCGTTCGCATCCCGCAGTTCAACGACTTACATCTCTACAGAAGTCATTGGGCCTGCCAGTTCACCGGCTGAAATGCGATGTGCCGACACGGTGGAATTCAACTCTGCACATGTTGCAGCGACTGTGGCAGCACCGACAAGCCCTGGTGCAATACGTTCTGACGTATAGCCTGGGCCAACGAGATCCAGAGGTGGGGAAAATCACGCTGCAGGAGTGGTCTCAGATCAGGGACCTATGAAGTTGACGCGCCCCCTGGGCCATGGGGTACCCTGAGCCGGGCCGGTAGACGCTGGGGGTTGTAGTCACTGTGGCGGTGACCCAGTCCGTGACCCAGGGCGGTCAATCCAAGGGTAATTTGTATATATGGATTTTATAATGTCTGACTACGCCACCTGTGGAGTGAGGCCAAAGGGGCCGCCGCTGTGGAACAGTCCTCTGAAGCTGGTGGTTTTGCAGCAACGGTATTATTACTCACCACAGGAAGAGTGTAGCTTCAGGGCAGTGTGGGTGGATGATGGTGGTTGTAGTGCAGGGAGTCAGTAATGAACACAGAGTCCGTGTGATGCCGTCTCAAGATATTACTCACAGTTGTTGTAGTCCAGATTACAGGTACCAGAGCAATCTCCCCCGTCGTGCTGTGCATACTCAGTGAGGGGCTCAGTCCACCCCCAGATAGCTCCGGAGTACTTAGCAGGACCCCCTTCTGTGTGTCCTTTCTCTGGCCTTCTCCCTGCACCTCACACCCAGTGACACTTCTATCCGGTATCCTCGGGCCTTGGCGGGTGACGTGTGTTCCGTCCCCTGGGTCCTATGTGGCTACCTTCTTAGTGAGACTGGTGTGGACTTTGGCCTGCAGTACATGAAATGCAGCAGCCTCCGGTTTCTAGTTGAGCCTTGCTGTTTCTCCGCTAGTTGAGGGACCGGTTCCCCTTATCTGGCCTGACCCCTCTACCTCCTGGTAGCAGCGGGAGTACGGGTGGCCTTCTGCATGGCCCATAGCCGTAGGGTCCCTACGGTTCCTGAAGCCTTCCAGCTCTCACTCCTCTCTTCTCTCCTTCAGTCCTGGGCCTCCCAGGCTAGGCCCGCCTCCGGAGCAGAGCTCATGCCTAGTCTCTGCTCCTGTCACTTTTCCTCCTCTGTCTGGCTTGCTCTTTCTAAGATGGCTTCCTATTTATACTCTCCTTGTCATGTGCTCCCCTAAGCTGCTCCCCTAAGCACCCACTACATAGGACCCTCAAACCAGCTAGCGACCTGGGACTGTGCTCTCCCTTAGGAGCAATCTCGCCCTACCCCCACTGCGGGTATGTGTTGGATGCAGGAGTTAGGGTCCCGAGCCATACGCCTTCCTTACCTGAGGGTGAGATACCACACCTCTGGGTCAGATGCAGTAACTCTGTGGCGACTGAACCCTCAGGGGCGCCACACACCCTTCTGCACAGTTTTGAAATGGCGACGAAGATGTTTAGTGCTGACGACGATGCCATTATCAGCATGACTATTCCGGTGATTTACATGCTGGAGCACACATTAAACAGAATTCAGAGTCAGGTGGTGGGACAAGAGGAGGTGGAGGAAGTAGAGGAGGAGTCGTATGCAGAAGGGATAACATCTCCAAGGTCCAGACGGTTGGCAGCACCAAGGCGGCAGGCATGGGAGGGTGGGGGAGAGGGATTAACCAGGGCGCATGGTAGCAGCTAAACTGTTGAGGAAGGTGCAGGAGCTGAGGAAGAAGCGGAGGACGAACTGGCGATGGGCATGGAAGACTCATCAGATGAGGGAGACCTTGATCACATTTCTGTTGCGCGAGGTTGGAGGGAGAGGGCAGAGGAAGGAAGCATGATTCTTACCTCGCTACCAACACAACAAGGACTTGGTCCTTCTGGATGCGCAAGACACATGAATGCCTTCTTGCTGCACTACCTGCAACATGACCCCCAGATTGTCAGAATTCGAAGTAATCCCGACTACTGGGTTGCCACACTCTTAGATCCCCGGTACAAAAGTATATTTGCCGAAATAATTCCTGCCATAAAAAGGTATTGACGAATGCAGGAGTATCTGCAGACGCTGTTGCAGAATCTTACATGTGCTTTTCCACAAAACACCAGTGGTGCACGTAGTGAATCTCACAGTTCTAACTTGCCAACGGTGGGACTGTCGAGTCTTCATCACTCAAACAGTAACAGTAACACAGTATCTGCTGGTAACAGCAATTTTGTGGAATCGTTTCACCACTTTTTTAGACCATCCTTTGCAAGGCCACAGGAGACAAGAAGTCTGACACATAGTCAATGCCTAGAGAGGATGGTACAGGAGAATCTCCAAGTGAACATCGAAGCCATGACTGTGTCACTGGACCCTTGCTCATTTTGGTATTCCAATCTGGAAAAATCGCCAGAGCTCGCCACTCACGCCTTGGAGATCTTGTCATGCCATGCAGCCAGCGTTCTCTCTGAACGTGTGTTGAGCGCTGCTGGTGGTGTGCTGACAGATAAGCGCACGCGGCTGTCCACTGAGAATGTAGACAGACTCACGTTCATAAAGATGAACAAATCATGGATTCGCAAGGACATTTCTACCCCTGTGTCATCCTTGGGAGACTAAAAGCTTGGGGATTTGGTAAAATCACCTCACCAACCGTTTTAAGCAACAGTGGGGCAATTGATGCCACTTAACCCTAGAATGCATGACCATAAAAATCTACACTTTCACATACCTGGGGCCCTTTAGGCCCGTGTGCAAATAACATGGAATAACTCAAACTCAAATGACAAACAACTATATACATGAAGAATACCTAGAGTTTCAAAATTCTAACTAAAGTAATCTTGCAGAAAATAGAAAACAATTAACTGGGCGGGCCTGCAAGGCCACAGGTATGCGTTCTAGGGTTAAGTGGTGTCTGTGCCACAATTTTGGGAGTCCCCTTGCTGTGTCTTACGTGACGTTGGCATCATCAATTCCAGGTGGGTTGGGTCACACCCCCCCCTTTTAACTGTAAGAAACTACATACACTATGGCTTGGGGTAACACAGATGGTTGAGTCTGAAGAGCTGTTTACTCAGAGGTCTGCTCCAAATCTTCAGTGTCTGCTAGTCTGCGTAGAATTTTTAACTGCATCTAGCCTAGGCAATACTTTGGGCGTAGTAGCCCAGCTGCGAAGCAAGCTGCACCGCCTGTGTATCTAATAAGAATTTTTAAATGAATCTAGCCTAGGCAGACTGTGGGGACCCCCAACCAAACCCAGACGCTCAGCCCCCCTACCGCCCCCCTTTCATGGACAATACAATAATGTAACTCTTACAACTGGATGGGTGAGGATCGGTCACAGCTTTATTAACTCTTTATACTTATTCCATTAGAAAGGCATTTTATTTCTAAAATAATTCAGCTTGTTGCAGCATGCCCTGGGTCCCCACTCCGGCAAGTTGGCCAACAAGTGTAACTCTCCAACATGTCCTTTCTATTTCCAGGCCACGGAGGATCCAGCGTTCTCGTATGCAGGACTCTGACCCCACCCATCACTCTTAACGCTTGTTCCACTCCGTCCTGGAGTCCTGACAGGAATATGTCCAGTCCAATATCTATTAAGTGAACACCGTCGGGCCGTATGAGGCCTGCTTTATCTCCTTCCAGTTGTCGGTGTCGTATCACTACACCGCCTCTGTCTCTTCTAAATTTTGCCATCCGAATATTTATTACCCGCCTTGTCCATTCGATGGCCGTGATGTCTCGCGCACCTTGCCATACCGTTTTCGGCACAATCTCTGACCATACTATAGCTAATTTTGTGAAAAATTCTCTGCAGCGCTCAGTGCCTAGTTTCATTATTGCCATTAGTTATGCGCTCTTGTGATGACCTAGGTTGTTTCCCCCGGCCTGTATAACTAAGATGACCGGACCTCTTGCCTCTCTCCCTACCTTGATTACCTCCATTAGTACCTGTGGCCATAGCAGGCCTCTAATACCTCTCCAGTTGAAATATGTGTTATGAAACTCTAATTTCCTCCCGCCTGGGCGGACTTTCGCCCTTTTTTGTGCCCAATATATATACGAGTGGCCTATCACTCACACTTTTGGCTTAGCGTCACCTGTAAAAGAAACAAACCACGTTAGGATAACAAGTCCGGTCTTATGTATCTCGCCAAACACGTGGATCGCCATCTCCCTATCCTCTGAACTTCCGTTTCTGACAGTCCTGCTCTTGCTGCTTCCGTGGCCGCACCTATGCGGAATGAGTGTGTCCCATAATCTTTGGGGTGGTTCCCTGCTGATGTTATGCATTTATTAAATATAGCTTGGAACAGGTATCTTGATAATGGCGTTCAATCAATGTGTGATAGGAAGAAATTACTTTGTGATCTGATGGTTAGATATGTTTTTACTATTGTTACCCGACTCAGTGTACCGTTTGTGGGTTGTAGAAGTACCCAAGTACCCCTGCCCGCTGGAACCGTTTTGGATTGGTGTATGCGTAGACGTATTGCATTATTGGCTATGACTACGTCCTGGTGTAATAAGCCTCCACTGGTGCTAATTTTGGATTGAGGGACTAATTCGCTTATACATAGCGCCCCGAAGAAGGCGATCACAAATGCAGTAGACATTAGTGTTGCTTCAAATTGTGAGTGTCATGTTAATGGTGTTAGGGATAAGATGTGAGAAATCAGTTTTAGTGACAGGGGCGGGACGTCTACATTCCTGACTTGGCTGACCCCTTTTCCACCCTTTTATGGATTGTCTGATGAAGAATCTTTGTCACATCTCCCCAATTCAGTAGTTGGAAGTGAAATGCTACTCCGGTCAGACACCGCTGCGCTGACGCCCCTGATATGCCCCTCATCATTAGCTGGTGGAGAAATTCTATGGTGACTTGTGATCTGGCTTGTTCACATTGGTCAACCCGTCTGCCTGCTACTAGTCGTGTCCACTCTTCCCATGCCTTACCGTATGCTTGCCACGTTGACGGGGCAACTGACGCTCTGATTAATGGCATCAACTATTTGCCACTAGATCACATAGGGAGGGTGGGCAACTGTTGCCCGATGGGTGGGCGTTGTGGAAGAGCTCTGTGAAAATCTGCCAATTGAATTGTTATAAAGCACTAGCAGCAGCTTTATACCCCTCAGCATAGTGGCTAGCGCGGACCCATACATTGTGTTTTAGGCACAGGAATGCTAGCCTGCGTAGAAGGTCTAGCACTGGGAGAGACGATGATGCCATCTTATTAATGCAGTGCGCTAGGCTGGTGTTTTGTGTTATGAAGCGTATATTTTTGTTAGCCAGGCGCGCGCCCCATATTTCTATTGCTACCACTATTGGGAAAAATTATTTTCAGGGCTAGATGCAGCTAAAAATTATTATTAATTTCAAAGCTGGTGGAGCTTGGTATAAATGGCCTAATACAATGAGTCCCACACACTGCTAGAAGCCCAAATTTTTTTTTAGCGGTAGATGCAGAAAAAAATTATATTCAATTTGCAACCTGATGGAGGTCAGTATAGATGGACTAATAGACAAAGTCCCACACACTGCTAGAAGGCCAAATATTTTTTCAGAGCTAGATGCAGAAAAAAGTTATATTCAGTTTGCAACCTGATGGAGGTCAGTATAGATGGACTAATAGAACAAGTCCCACACACAGCTAGAAGCCCAAATATTTTTTCAGAGGTAGATGCAGAAAAAAAATATATTCAGTTTGCAACCTGATGGAGGTCAGTTTAGATGGACTAATAGAGAAAGTCCCACACACTGCTAGAAGGCCAAATATTTTTTCAGAGCTAGATGCAGACAAAAAATTATTTTTAATTTGCAACCTGATGGAGGTCAGTATAGATGGACTAATAGAGAAAGTCCCACACACTGCTAGAAGGCCAAATTATTTTTCAGAGCTAGATGCAGACAAAAAATTATTTTTAATTTGCAACCTGATGGAGGTCAGTATAGATGGACTAATAGAGAAAGTCCCACACACTGCTAGAAGGCCAAATATTTTTTCAGAGCTAGATGCAGACAAAAAATTATTTTTAATTTGCAACCTGATGGAGGTCAGTATAGATGGACTAATAGAGAAGGTCCCACACACTGCTAGAAGGCCAAATATTTTTTCAGAGCTAGATGCAGATATAAATTATTTTTAATTTGCAACCTGATGGAGGTGAGTATAGATGGACTAATAGAGAAAGTCCCACACACTGCTAGAAGGCCAAATATTTTTTCAGAGCTAGATGCAGAAAAAAATTATATTCAGTTTGCAACCTAATGGAGATCAGTATAGATGGACTAATAGAACAAGTCCCACACACAGCTAGAAGGCCAAATATTTTTTCAGAGGTAGATGCAGATAAAAATTATTTTTAATTTGCAGCCTGATGGAGGTCAGTATAGATGGACTAATAGAGAAAGTCCCACACACTGCTAGAAGGCCAAATATTTTTTCAGAGCTAGATGCAGACAAAAATTATTTTGAATTTGCAACCTGATGGAGGTCAGTATAGATGGACTAATAGAGAAAGTCCCACACACTGCTAGAAGGCCAAATATTTTTTCAGAGCTAGATGCAGACAAAAAATTATTTTTAATTTGCAACCTGATGGAGGTCAGTATAGATGGACTAATAGAGAAAGTCCCACACACTGCTAGAAGGCCAAATATTTTTTCAGAGCTAGATGCAGATAAAAATTATTTTTAATTTGCAACCTGATGGAGGTCAGTATAGATGGACTAATAGAGAAAGTCCCACACACTGCTAGAAGGCCAAACATTTTTTCAGAGCTAGATGCAGAAAAAAATTATATTCAGTTTGCAACCTGATGGAGGTCAGTATAGATGGACTAATAGAACAAGTCCCACACACAGCTAGAAGCCCAAATATTTTTTCAGAGGTAGATGCAGATAAAAATTATTTTTAATTTGCAATCTGATGGAGGTCAGTATAGATGGACTAATAGAGAAAGTCCCTCACACTGCTAGAAGGCCAAATATTTTTTCAGAGCTAGATGCAGACAAAAAATTATTTTGAATTTGCAGCGTGATGGAGGTCAGTATAGATGGACTTATAGAACAAGTCCCACACACTGCTAGAAGGCCAAATATTTTTTCAGAGCTAGATGCAGAAAAAAATGATATTCAGTTTTTCAACCTGATGGAGGTCAGTATAGATGGACTAATAGAACAAGTCCCACACACTGCTAGAAGCCCAAATATTTTTTCAGAGCTAGATGCAGAAAAAAATTATATTCAATTTGCAACCTGATGGAGGTCAGTATAGATGGACTAATAGAATGATGCTATGACCAAAAGATTTTACTTCACTAGGTGCAGTAAAAAAATTGGTATTCTATACACAGGTGGTATATCTTGAAACACAGATAGGCTACTCCACTGACTAACACACTCTGCAATAGGCCAAAAAGGATGAGCTTTGCTAGATTCAGCCAAATGCTGTGAAAAAAACTTGCACAGCACTGGCACAGACCTGCCTG
Organism: Phyllobates terribilis; assembly: GCF_046119375.1. Lineage (NCBI taxonomy): Eukaryota > Metazoa > Chordata > Amphibia > Anura > Dendrobatidae > Phyllobates > Phyllobates terribilis. The sequence goes on along the minus strand of NW_027362771.1, from coordinate 3,397,555 downwards.
GCAAAAACTGATAGGAACTGATGTAACCTAGTCCTGACAAGGACTGCAATTACAATTAGTCTTTACTCCCACAATCTATCTATTTAAGAGCACAGACCTGCCTGATAAAAGTCGTAGGAAATGCTGTAACCTAGTCCTTAAAAGGACTGCAATCACAACTATTCCCTACTCCCAAGCTATCTGTAGATTTGTGCGAAAATTGGCTTGAAATTAACAAGGTATAGCGCACACAGCAACAGCGGTGCCGTCTAACACGCAGCTGCAGCAGTGAGAAAATGGTGGCGACGGGGAAAATGGCTTGGTCTTATAGGGCAAGGACATGTGACATACACTGCCAATGACACATGCCCTTGCTTGTGTGAAAAAAAGCCCTTCGCTCCGTGTGTGCGCTGCTGATTCATTGTTCCTGCAGAGATCCATCCCCTGCCCCTCCCCCCACCCCGCTGTACACTCAAACTGCGTATTAACATTAATTTTCATCATTACTGAGAAAAAATCCAGTTATGATTTTGGTGCACGAACAGTTATCGAACATAACCTCGAACAGCCGAATTTTTCTCAAATCGTTCGTGTTCGCCGAACGGCTCGAACACCGCCCAAAACAGATCGAATTTGAGATTGGTGAACATTTCGAGGAGAACAACGCTCATCTCTACTCATATAGCAGAAATGGTTGAAGGTATTGGCTGAATGCAAACAGAAAGCAGCTCACCCTCTTTCAATCTTCTTAGCATGCTAAAAAGAGCAGGAAAAAGCAAAACATTTCAGAATTCCACATTTCCAAGCAGAAAATTGACTGTTTGTGCAATGACATTATTCATTGATTTTAGCCATTGAAAAATGTGCTGTTACTCATGCACCAGAAATGGTTGAAGGTATTGGCTGAACGCAAACAGATAGCAGCTCACACTCTTTGAATCTTCTTTAGCATTCTAAAAGGAGTAGGAATAAGCAAAACATTTTTAGAATTCCACCTTTCCACGCAGAGAAATGACTGTTTGTGTAATGACATTATTCATTGATTTTAGCCATTGAAAACCATCCTGTTACTCATACAACAGAAATGGTTGAAGGTATTGGCTGAACGCAACCAGATAGCATCTCACCCTCTTTGAATCTACTTTGGTATGCTAAAAGTAGAGATGAGCGTTGTTCTACTCGAACTGTTCGCCAATCTCAAATTCGAGCTGTTTTGGGCGGTGTTCGAGCCGTTCGGCGAACACGAACAATTTGAGAAAAATTCGGCTGTTCGAGGTTATGTTCGATAACTGTTCGTGCACCAAAATCATAACTGGATTTTTTCTCAGTAATGATGAAAATTAATGTTAATACGCAGTTTGAGTGTACAGCGGGGTGGGGGGAGGGGCAGGGGATGGATCTCTGCAGGAACAATGAAGATCTCCATTTTTTTTTCTCTTTCCCGCATTTACAGTGGGGAGGTGCAATCTGTCAGCCTATCAGCAGCGCACACACGGAGCGAAGTGCTTTTTTTCACACAAGCAAGGGCATGTGTCATTGGCAGTGTATGTCACATGTCCTTGCCCTATAAGACCAAGCCATTTTCCCCGTCGCCACCATTTTCTCACTGCTGCAGCTGCGTGTTAGACGGCACCGCTGTTGCTGTGTGCGCTATACCTTGTTAATTTCAAGCCAATTTTCGCACAAATATACAGATAGCTTGGGAGTAGGGAATAGTTGTGATTGCAGTCCTTTTAAGGACTAGGTTACAGCATTTCCTACGACTTTTATCAGGGAGGTCTGTGCTCTTAAATAGATAGGCTGTGGGAGTAAAGACTAATTGTAATTGGAGTCCTTTTCAGGACTAGGTTACATGAGTTCCTATCAGTTTTTGCCAGGCACGTCTGTGCCAGTGCTGTGCAAGTTTTTTTCACAGCATTTGGCTGAATCTAGCAAAGCTAATCCTTTTTGGCCTATTGCAGAGTGTGTTAGTCAGTGGAGTAGCCTATCTGTGTTGCAAGATATACCACCTGTGTATAGAATACCAATTTTTTTACTGCACCTAGTGAAGTAAAATCTTTTGGGCATAGCATCATTCTATTAGTCCATCTATACTGACCTCCATCAGGTTGCAAATTAAAACTAATTTTTATCTGCATCTACAGTACCTCTGAAAAAATATTTGGGCTTCTAGCAGTGTATGGGACTTGTTCTATTAGTCCATCTATACTGACCTCCATCAGGTTGCAAACTGAATATATTTTTTTCTGCATCTACCTCTGAAAAAATATTGGGCTTCTAACTGTGTGTGGGTCTTGTTCTATTAATCCATCTATACTGACCTCCATCAGGTTGCAAACTGAATATAATTTTTTTCTGCATCTAGCTCTGAAAAAATATTTGGCCTTCTAGTAGTGTGTCGGACTTTCTCTATTAGTCCATCTATACTGACCTCCATCAGGTTGCAAATTAAAACTAATTTTTATCTGCATCTACAGTACCTCTGAAAAAATATTTGGGCTTCTAGCTGTGTGTGGGACTTGTTGTATTAGTCCATCTATACTGACCTCCATCAGGTTGCAAACTGAATATATTTTTTTCTGCATCTACCTCTGAAAAAATATTTGGCCTTCTAGTAGTGTGTCGGACTTTCTCTATTAGTCCATCTATACTGACCTCCATCAGGTTGCAAATTAAAAATAATTTTTATCTGCATCTACAGTACCTCTGAAAAAATATTTGGGCTTCTAGCTGTGTGCGGGACTTGTTGTATTAGTCCATCTATACTGACCTCCATCAGGTTGCAAACTGAATATATTTTTTTCTGCATCTACCTCTGAAAAAATATTTGGCCTTCTAGTAGTGTGTCGGACTTTCTCTATTAGTCCATCTATACTGAACTCCATCAGGTTGCAAATTAAAACTAATTTTTATCTGCATCTACAGTACCTCTGAAAAAATATTTGGGCTTCTAGCAGTGTGTGGGACTTGTTCTATTAGTCCATCTATACTGACCTCCATCAGGTTGCAATCTGAATATATTTTTTTCTGCATCTACCTCTGAAAAAATATTTGGCCTTCTAGTAGTGTGTCGGACTTTCTCTATTAGTACATCTATACTGACCTCCATCAGGTTGCAAATTAAAACTAATTTTTATCTGCATCTACAGTACCTCTGAAAAAATATTTGGGCTTCTAGCAGTGTGTGGGACTTGTTCTATTAGTCCATCTATACTGACCTCCATCAGGTTGCAAACTGAATATATTTTTTTCTGCATCTACCTCTGAAAAAATATTGGGCTTCCAGCTGTGTGTGGGTCTTGTTCTATTAATCCATCTATACTGACCTCCATCAGGTTGCAAACTGAATATATTTTTTTCTGCATCTACCTCTGAAAAAATATTTGGCCTTCTAGTAATGTGTCGGACTTTCTCTATTAGTCCATCTATACTGACCTCCATCAGGTTGCAAATTAAAACTAATTTTTATCTGCATCTACAGTACCTCTGAAAAAATATTTGGGCTTCTAGCAGTGTGTGGGACTTGTTGTATTAGTCCATCTATACTGACCTCCATCAGGTTGCAAACTGAATATATTTTTTTCTGCATCTACCTCTGAAAAAATATTTGGCCTTCTAGTAGTGTGTCGGACTTTCTCTATTAGTCCATCTATACTGACCTTCATCAGGTTGCAAATTAAAACTAATTTTTATCTGCATCTACAGTACCTCTGAAAAAATATTTGGGCTTCTAGCAGTGTGTGGGACTTGTTCTATTAGTCCATCTATACTGACCTCCATCAGGTTGCAAACTGAATATATTTTTTTCTGTATCTACCTCTGAAAAAATATTTGGCCTTCTAGTAGTGTGTCGGACTTGTTCTTTTAGTCCATCTATACTGACCTCCATCAGGTTGCAAACTGAATATATTTTTTTCTGCATCTACCTCTGAAAAAATATTTGGCCTTCTAGTAGTGTGTCGGACTTTCTCTATTAGTCCATCTATACTGACCTCCATCAGGTTGCAAATTAAAACTAATTTTTATCTGCATCTACAGTACCTCTGAAAAAATATTTGGGCTTCTAGCTGTGTGTGGGACTTGTTGTATTAGTCCATCTATACTGACCTCCATCAGGTTGCAAATTCAAAATAATTTTTTTCTGCATCTAGCCCAGCCAATAGTTTTGGCCTAATACCACAGTTTGGCCACTCAGCTCTGCTCGGTTACCATCCATTGTTTTTTTGTGCAAACAACTCCAGAGTTGTGAATTAGTTAACCACCAAAATGAGTGGAAAAAGGCCTGCTGCTGGTGGAAAGGGGAATAGGCGTGTTGGGAAGACGAAAAAAGGTTGTGTCCGTGGGGTAGGTGTTAAAGCAACAGTAACATCTGCAGAAGAAAGACCATCTTCCAGCCAAACTAAAATGTCTACTTCTTTTAGCGGACAATGTGATAAGATCCCTTTCTTACGGCCACACCAATCGCTACAAATTCCAGATGAGGCACAAAAACAGCAGGTGCTTCAACGGATATCAAGTGCTCCTTTAAGTGGGCTCTCCTCCACATCAACTTCAACATCACAAATACTCCAGTCCTCAAAGGTGTCACCCATATCGCACTTGCTTCCTCACAGCTCCCAAATCTCCAGCTGCCCATCTGAGTATGAGGTAGAACAGATGGTTGAGTCTGCAGAGCTGTTTACTCATACTATAGCCTGGGAATCAGAGGTCGACTCCAGCGCTTCTGTGAATCCAGATGAGGAAATGATCTGCACTGATGCCCAGAATCTTTATGAGTCGGATCCAGGACCAGACGCAGAAGGTTCTGACCATAATGTAGACCCTCATTCCCAAACTGTAACTCCTGTTGGTGGAGACAATGAGGAAGACGATGATAAGACTCAAATACCTGATTGGAGCGACAACTTTAGTTTTTTGTCAGGGCAGGAAAAGGTTGGCTCTGAGGACGACGGGTGTGATAACGCACAGGGTGATGATGATGAGGTCGGAGATCCCACTTACTGTCAACCCACAGTCAGCCAAGAGATGAGGTCAGCAGAGGAGGTGGAGGAAGATGCTAGTGACGACGAGGTCAGGTTGCGCCTTCCTGGACAGAGACGTAGTACTGGAAGCACGTCAACAACTGCATCCTCAAACACAACTCTGCCTCTCACCACAAGTCGTGGTGGCTCTTCAGGTCGCATGGGTGCTAAGCCTTGCATAGCCTGGGCATTTTTTCAGATCGATAAAGATGACCCAACTCGTGTTATCTGTAACATTTGTCAGCAAAAGCTAAGTAGAGGCCAAAAAATACATAGTTTGAGTACTTCATGCATGAACCGGCACATGGACATGAAGCATAAGTTGCAGTGGGAAGCTCAGTGTGCTACAATGCGGCCTAGCCGGCCGGGCCAACCACCGTCTGCCATATCTTGTGCATCCGCGGCCTCTTCATCCTCTGTGACTGGGGGGACAGCAGTCACACCTGTTTTGGGGCGCAGACCTGCCACCTCTTTACCCGCAACAGCCAGCGTGATTGGCAGGTCATCATTTTCTTTGGAGGTGGTAACACCAGCTGGTGTTGAGCGCTGTCCGACATCGATAGCACCACCTTTGGATGAAGGCAACCTAACATGTCCGCCTGCATCTTCCTCACAGACCGGCAGTTTGCCGGGGACACACTTATCAACCCCGTCTAAGCACAATAGCCAGCCCTCGGTCCCTCAGATGTGGACAAGTAAAAGACCATTTCCTCCTAGCCATGAGAAAGATAAGAGGTTGAATTTCACCATCTGCAAGCTCTTGGCTACAGAAATGCTGCCTTTCCGCCTGGTGGACACAGAGGATTTTCGAGACCTTATGTCCGTCGCAGTGCCCCAGTACCAGATGCCCAGTCGGCACTACTTCTCAAAGAAAGGTGTGCCTGCGCTCCATCAGCATGTCGCACACAACATCACCGCTTCTTTGAGAAACTCTGTGTGTGACAGGGTGCATTTCACCACAGACACTTGGACGAGTAGGCATGGACAGGGGCGTTACATGTCGCTGACTGGGCACTGGGTAACTATGGTGACAGCAGGACAAGGGGCTGCTGTCCAAGTCTTGCCGTCCCCACGAGTTGTGCGTCAAATCTCTTTATGTCAAAGTTCCTCCACTGCTTCTGCCTCCTCAACCTCCTCTCGGTCTTCCACCTGCACCCAAAGCCTGTCTGGACATGCCACAAGCTTTCTAACTGCGCAGAAGGGATCCTGCACACCTCCTTACTATGCTGGCAGTAGGGCTCAACGTCATCAGGCGGTTTTTACATTGAAATGTCTGGGAAATGTGAGTCACACAGCTGAGGAGTTGTGGTCAGCTCTGGAGAACCAATTTCATGAATGGTTGTCTCCACTGGACCTGAAACCAGGGAAGGCCGTGTGCAACAATGCTGCAAACCTGGGTGCGGCCCTTCGCCGGGGCAATGTCACACACGTGCCTTGTATGGCTCACGTGTTGAACCTGGTTGTCCAGCAATTTTTAGCCCACTATCCCAGACTAGATGGCCTTCTGCAGAGGGCACGGTCGCTGTGTGCTCACTTCCGCCGTTCGCATCCCGCAGCTCAGCGACTTACATCTCTACAGAAGTCGTTGGGCCTGCCACTTCACCGGCTAAAATACGATGTGCCTACCCGGTGGAATTCAACTCTGCACATGTTGCAGCGACTGTGGCAGCACCGACAAGCCCTGGTGCAATACGTTCTGACGTATAGCCTGGGCCAACGAGATTCAGAGGTGGGGCAAATCACGCTGGAGGAGTGGTCTCAGATCAGGGACCTATGCACCCTTCTGCACAGTTTTGAAATGGCGACGAAGATGTTTAGTGCTGACGATGCCATTATCAGCATGACTATTCCGGTGATTTACATGCTGGAGCACATGTTAAACAGAATTCGGAGTCAGGTGGTGGCACAAGAGGAGGTGGAGGAAGTAGAGGAGGAGGAGTTGTATGCGGAAGGGCTAACATCTGCAAGGTCCAGAAGGTCGGCAGCACCAAGGCGGCAGGCATGTGAGGGTGGGGGAGATGGTTTTACCAGGGCGCATGGTAGCAGCCAAACTAGTGAGGAAGGTGCAGGAGCCCAGGAAGAAGTGGAGGACGAACTGATGGAAGACTCATCAGATGAGGGAGACCTTGATCACATTTCTGTTGTGCGAGGTTGGGGGGAGAGGACAGAGGAAGGAAGCATGATTGTTACCTCGCCACCAACACAACAGGGACTTGGTGCTCCTGGATGCGCAACACACATGAGTGCCTTCTTGCTGCACTACCTGCAACATGACCCTTGAATTGTGAGAATTAGAAATAATCCTGACTACTGGGTTGCCACACTGTTAGATCCCCGGTACAAAAGTAAATTTGCAGAAATTATTCCTGCCATAGAAAGGGATGCACGCATGCAGGAGTATCAGCAGAGACTGTTGCAGAATCTTACATGTGCTTTTCCACAAAATACCAGTGGTGCACGTAGTGAATCTCACAGTTCCAACTTGCCAACCGTGGGACCGTCAAGTGTTCAGCACTCAAACCGTAACAGAACCACAGTATCTGCTGGTAACATCAATTTTGCGGAATCATTTCACCACTTTTTTAGCCCATCCTTTGCAAGGCCACAGGAGACAAGAAGTCTGACACATAGTCAACGCCTAGAGACGATGGTACAGGAGTATCTCCAAGTAAACATTGAAGCCACGACTGTGTCACTGGACCCTTGCTCTTTTTGGGCTTCCAATCTGGATAAATGGCCGGAGCTAGCCACTTACGCCTTGGAGATCTTGTCATGCCCCGCAGCCAGCATTCTGTCTGAACGTGTGTTCAGCGCTGCTGGTGGTGTGCTGACAGATAAGCGCACGCGGCTCTCCACTGATAATGTAGACAGACTCACGTTCATAAAGATGAACAAACCATGGATCCGAAACGACTTTTCTACCCCTGTGTCATCCTGGGGAGAGTAAAAGCTTGATGATTGGTTAAAATCACCCTACCAAACGTTTTAAGCTTTCAAATTACTAATCATGTTTATCTGTATCTTGACTGGAAAATAATTTGGGCTTTGTAGCAGTGTGCAGCACTGATCCTATTAGGCCATCTATAATAAGCTCCACCAGATTTAAAATTAAAAATAATTTTTAGCTGCATCTAGCCCGGAAAATAATTTTGTGGCTCCGAGATGAGCAAGACACATAAGTGCCTTCTTGCTGCACTACCTGCAGCATGACCCTCATATTGTCAGAATTCGAAGTAATCATGACTACTGGGTTGCCACACTCTTAGATCCCCCAAACTTTTCGATCAACCTTTTCATTTTAATAAAGACCAAAAAAATGGTCATTTTTGAAATTATAAGCATTAGCAGGTTGTTAGAAACTGAAATCAAACAGTTTTCAACTCAAAACTTTATTCTAGGTGATGTTACATTTTCACATAGGACCCCTTGTTCGAAAGGAGCTTCTGAACTCTCTCGTCCATTGAATTTGTCAGGTTTTGGATGGTTTCTGCTTCAATTGTTTTGCATGAGGACAGAGTACCCTCCCAGAGCTGTTGCTTAGATGTGAACTGCCTCCCGCCATCATAGACACTCCTTTTAATGATGCTCCAAAGGTTCGGAATGGGGTAGAGGTCAGGGGAGCATGGGGGTCACACCATAAGTTTGTCCCCTTTTATGCCCATATCAGCCAGAGATGCAGATGTTTTATGTGCAGCATGAGATGGTGCATTATCATGCAGAAAAATGATCTTGCTGTGAAATACACGGTTCTTCTTCTTGAACCATGGCAGGAAGTGCTGTTTGAGAAAATCCACATACATTATGGAGTTCATCTTTAGCGCCTTCAGGGATCCTAAATCGGCCGACAATCTCTCTCCCCATGATTCCAGCCCAAAACATTACTCCACCTCCTCCTTGTTGGTGCTGTAGCCGTGTTTGCGTGGGGTGTCCATCAACCAGCCATCCTCCACTCCATCCATCTGGACCATCGAGCGCTGCACGGCACTCATCCGTGAACAAAACAGTTTTGAAATCAGTCTTCATGTAATGTTTGGCCCACTGGAGCCGTTTCTGCTTGTGTGAAGTGGATAGAGGAGGTCGACAGGATGGCGTATGCACAGCTGCAAACCTCTGAAGGACCCTGCATCTTGTTGTTCGGGGGACGTTGGAGGCACAAGCAGCTTCAAAAACTTGTCTGCTGCTATGACAAGGCTTTTTTGCCGCTGCTCTTTCAACCTGACGTAATTGCCTGTAGGAAAGAGTCCTCAATTTGCCCTTATCAGCACGCACACGTGTGTACTGTGAATCAGCTACATACTTCTTGATTGCCAAGACACTTCATCCTGATCATCGCACAATGTTGATTGTAGTCATGCCTTGACCTAAACACTCCACAATTTGTTGCTTCTCAGCAGCCGACACATCCTTTTTCTTTCCCATTTTGGCAGAAAATGTAGGCTGCTTAATAATGTGAGAGAGCCTTCTTAAGTAGTCTTGCCTTTCATTGGACACACCTGCCAAACTAATTAGCACAGGTGTCTGCAATTGCTTACAGTGATATAAAGAGCCCTGACACACATCACCATCAATGAGTTTAACTGACAAACAAACAAATTCTTCCCTTATCACTCCTAAACACTTTTTGCATAATAATTTGGAACGCGGTGTACATGTGCTTTTCCACAAAACACCAGCGGTTCACGTAGTGAATCTTACAGTTCTAACTTGCCAACCGTGGTCTGTATGGAATTGTTCAATAAAGGGCCCAAAATTAAGATAACATAGATGGGAGAGGTCTCTATGAATAGGAATTCCTAAGTATTTGATACCCTGTGAGGGCCAGGCAAAGGGAAAGTTGGACTGGATGGAATCCTATATGGATTTGGGGAGGGAGACATCGAGGGCCTCAGACTTCGCTGCATTGATTTTAAAATTTTACCATGTAACAAAGTGATCTATTTCAGCCATAACAGCATGGATGGATATATGTGATTGAGTGATATATACTAGGACATCATCAGCAAATAGAGACCACTTGTACTCGGTGCCTCCCACCTCAATCCACCTAATATTGGGGTTATGGCGAATTGATGAGAGCAGGTGCTCCGTCACTAGGATGTATAAGAGAGGGGACAGAGGACATCCCTGCCTTGTCCCATTGGTGATTGTGAAAGGTGATGAAAATGTTCTGACGCACCCCCTGGGCCTTGGGACACCCGGAGCCGGACCCTTTTTGGTGGATGCTGGTGGTTGTAGTCTTCGTGGCGGCGACCCGGTTCCGTGGCTCAGGGCAGTCAAACCAGTGGCGGAACTATTTATGTGGTTTTGATGTTTAAATGTCCGACTACGCCACCCGTGGATTGCGGTCAGAGTGAACCGCCGCTACAGGGCAGACCGCTGAGGCTGGTGTTGTGGGTGCAGCAGAGCGTAGCATAACTCCCCACGGGAGGAGTATAGCCTCAGGGCAGTGTATGCGGAGGATGGGGGTGATGGTGCAGGGCAGCAGCAGTAACGACACGGAGTCAGTGATGCAGTCCAGGGCCTTTACTCACAGTTCTTATTATCCAGACCACGTCTGCAGGTAACGGCTGCCCACGTCGTACTGTGCTCACCAGGTGAGGGGCTCAGACAACTCCCAGATAACTTTGGAGCACTTCACAGGACCCCCTTTGTGTGTCCTTTGTCTGGCCTTTCTTACCAACACTTCTGTCCGGCTGCCTCGGGCCTCCTCTTGGTAAACTTGGCGCCAGTTTCCCTGACCCTATGTGGTGCCTTCCTAGCGGGTGTAGCGAGGGGCTGCGCCACATAAAATGTCAGAGCCTCCGGTTTCTAGCTGAGGGTCGTTTCCTGCCTCCACTAGTTCGGGGACCGGTCTCCCCCTTTGGCCTGACCCCTCCACGCAGGTGGATTCGGGCGTGCGGTGGCGACTCGCCCGTCCGCACCCCTGGGATCCCTTCATTCCTCGTTCCTGGAGCCTTCTCCGCTCCTCTTCCTTCCTTCTCCCTCTTCCAGGCCTGGGCCTCTGTTACTAGGCCCGCCTCCGGAGCAGAGCTCATGCAGAGCCCCTGCTCCCTGCCACTTCTGCTCAGACTTCTCTGCACTGAACTAAGATGGTGCCCACCTTTTATACTCCCTTCTCAATGCACCCAGGAACTGCTTCCTCCCTACTCCTGCACTACAGGGTTCCCCTTCCTCAGTGTTCCCTCCCCCCACTCCAGCCAGGGACAGGGACTGTCGTGCCCATCTCAGGGGCATATTGGTCGCCCTGCCCCACGGCAATGTGGTGTAATGCATGCAGGTGTCGGGTCCTGATCCACACTCCATCCTTACCTGAGAGTGAGATATCACACCTCTGGGTGAGGTGCAATACGTCTGTAGCAACCAAGCCCTCAGGGTGCTACAGTTCCATTTATCTTCAGCCTAGGTGACGTATTGCGATACAGGGCCGTGATTTTGGCTATAAAAGGGTCCCCTAGACCCCTACCCCAAGCTTTTTAAGAGAATCATATATGGCGTGCCAGGAGACTCTATGGAATGCTTTCTCAGCATCCAACGAGAGTATCTAATTACAAATTTTTAACTGCATCTAGCCCAGGAAATACTTTGTGCCTAGTAGCAGTGTCTGCTAGTCAGCGGATTATCCCGGCTGTTAAGCAAGCTACACCACCTGTAGTTTAGACACTTAATTTTTTCAAAGGAAATGCTTCGGGACCATGGGATACTCAGTGAAGAGCATCAGGAGGCACCCCAAGGCATAGGGGCTGGGACTGGCAGTAGGATGCCTTGCGGTGGACAGCCGAGCTCTATCTTTATAAAAGCTTTTTAACTGCAGCAGCTTTAGTGGACGCTACTGGAGCTGGAATTACGCGGCTGCTGGCATGAGACTTGCCCTCCAATAGATCCTTGTAAATGGATTTAAAGTGTATTCATTCAAATTAGAGAGACAATTTAAATTAAAAAGCTTAGAGCTGCCTCCACCACAGGGGGGCTCGCTCGACCCACCAGCGGACAGGCACCAGTATTGGGAGAGGGGGGCTGGCCATCAGGGTTCACCGCGGCTCTGGCACAAACCCGGCGACACGGAGGTGGCACGGGCAGGAGCGGACTGGCCGTGTCGGCTTCTCACTTTTTGGATTTTAGAAGGGCATGACATGCCTATATCTGTGTCTCCCCCTCCTTTTACTCCTCCACCTCTTTTATTTTCGCATGACTATATGTACTTGTCACTTTTCCATGTGTTAGTTGTGTCTTCTGAGCAGTTTGTCAGCTTTTGGACACCTTTGAAGGTGTTTTCTATGTGTTTCTATGTGTTTTTGTTTGCCTGCCATTGGTTTTAACGGTGTTCGAAGGTGTTCGACGAACAGTTCGACGAACAGTTCGGCGAACACACGGGTGTTCGACGAACCGAACCGAACTCGAACACTACGGGGGTGGCTCAACACTAGCTAAAAGGAGCAGGAAAAAGCAAAAAAATTTCAGATTTCCACCTTTCAAAGCAGAGAAATGACTGTTTTTATGTAGCATCGGCGTCTCTGCCCCGTTCTAGGCAGAGACGCCGTCTCTCTCACCTCCCCGCTCCTGGCGCGGCGTCCTCCAGCGCTTCTCTCCCCGCTGCTTCCGGCACGCACTCCTTCCCCGGCAGTGTGCTTAGGGCGCGCGCGCGCTCCCCCTCTCTTAAAGGGACCGCGCGCGCCATCCTAAGGAGTCCTCGGCCAATTGCCGGAGGACCTCCCATATAAAAGGCACCTCCTCCAAAATGGAGGTGCCCGAGCAATGTTGTAGCACTGTTCACTACTCTGCTTCAGCCCTCAGGTCCCGTTGCCAGTTACCTGCCAGATACCTGCCAGATTCCTGCCAGTCTGCTGTCTAATTCCTGCCTGATATCCTGCTACCTGCCTGCTAGCCTGAGGTCCGACGGTCTGCCTTCCAACCTCTGTCAGTCTGTCTAAGGACCAGCTTGCCCGCTCACCTGGGAGCGCACATCTTCTACCTGCCTGCTTGCCTGAGGTCCGACGGTCTGCCTTCCAACTCCTGTCAGTCTGTCTAAGGACCAGCTTGACCGCTCACCTGGGAGTGCTCATCTGCTGCCTGTCTGCTAGCCTACCAGGAGGCTCTGCCGTCACGTGCTGTGACCACCCGCCTGTCCAGAGACTCCTGCCCGCTCACCTGGGAGCGCTCATCTGCTACCTGTCTGTTGGTCTTCCTGGAGGCTCCGCCGTCACATGCTGTGACCACCCGGTTATCCAGAGACTCTCGCCTGCTCACCTGGGAGCTCACGTCTATCATCTGCCGCCACAGGTCGTACCAATCCTTTACCCAGAGACTGCCCCGGTCACTTGCCGTGATCTCCTGCCCGTTCATCCAGAGACTGCCCTGGTCACTTGCCGTGACCTCCTGCCCGTTCATCCAGAGACTGCCCCGGTCACTTGCCGTGACCTCCTGTCCGTTCATTCAGAGACTGTCCCGGTCACCTGCTGTGACTGCCTGCCCGTCTACCCTGGTCGCCACCCGCTCCCTTACAAGGACTGGGCCCTTGTATAGTAGCTCAGAGGTTCCGCCGCCCAGACCCGTTGCATTGTGCAATGACATTATTCATTCATTTTTACCATTGAAAAACATCCTGTTACTCATATTCCAGAAATGGTTGAAGGTATTGGCTGAACGCAAACAGACAGTAACTCACCCTCTTTTAATCTTCTTTAGCACGCTAAAAGGAGCAGGAAACAGCAAAAAATTTCAGAGTTCCATCTTTCCAAGCAGAGAAATGACTGTTTGTGCAATGACATTATTCATTTATTTTAGCCATTGAAAAAGGTCCTGTTACTCATATACCAGAAATGGTTGAAGGTATTGGCTGAACGCAAGCAGGTAGCAGGTCTCCCTCTTTGAATCTTCATTAGCATGCTAAAAGGAGCAGTAAAAAGCAAAAAATTTCAGAATTCCACCTTTCAAAGCAGAGAAATGACTGTTTGTGCAATGACATTATTCATTGATTTTAGTCATTGAAAAACGTCCTGTTACTCATATACCAGAAATGATTTAAGGTATTGGATGAACGTAAACAGATAGCAGCTCAACCTCTTTGAATCTTCATTAGCATGCTAAAAGGAGCAGGAAAAAGCAAAACATTTCAGAATTCCACCTTTCCAAGCAGAGAATTGACTGTTTGTGCAATGACATTATTCATTCATTTTAGCCATTGAAAACCGTCCTGTTACTCATATACCAGAAATGGTTGAAGGTATTGGCTGAACGCAAACAGATAGCAGCTCACCCTCTTTGAATCTTCTTTAGCATGCTAAAAGGAGCAGGAAAAAGCAAAACATTTCAGAATTCCACCTTTCAAAGCAGAGAAATGACTGTTTGTGTAATGACATTATTCATTGATTTTAGTCATTGAAAAATGTCCTGTTACTCATATACCAGAAATGGTTTAAGGTATTGGATGAATGCAAACAGATAGCAGCTCACCCTCTTTGAATATTCTTTAGCATGCTAAAACGAGCAGGAAAAAGGAAAACATTTCAGAATTCCACCTTTCCAAGAAGAGAATTGATTGTTTGTGCAATGACATCATTCGTTGATTTTAGACATTGAAAACCAACCTGTTACTCATATAGCAGAAATGGTTGAAGGTATTGGCTGAATGCAAACAGATAGCAGCTCACCCTCTTTGAATCTTCTTAGCATGCTAAAAGGAGTAGGAAAAAGCAAAACATTTCAGATTTCCACCTTTCCAAGCAGAGAATCGCCTGTTTGTGCAATGACATTATTCATTGATTTTAGCCATCGAAAAACATGCTGTTACTCATACAACAGAAATGGTTGAAGGTATTGGCTGAACGCACCCAGATATCAGTTCATCCTTTTTGAATCTTCTTTAGCATGCTAATAGGAGCAGGAAAAGCAAAAAAATTTCAGATTTCCACCTTTCCAAGCAGAGAAATGACTGTTTGTGCAATGACATTATTCATTGATTTTAGCCATTGTAAAACGTCCTGTTTCTCATATACCAGAAATGGTTGAAGGTATTGGCTGAACGTAAACAGATAGCAGCTCACCCTCTTTGAATCTTCTTTAGCATGCTAAAAGGAGTAGGAAAAAGCAAAACATTTTTAGAATTCCACCTTTCCAAGCAGAGTAATGACTGTTTGTGCAATGACATTATTCATTGAGTTTAGCCATTGAAAAACATCCTGTTACTCATATTCGAGAAATAGATGAAGGTATTGGCTGAACGCAAACAGGCAGCAACTCACCCTCTTTGAATCTTCTTTAGCACGCAAAAAGGAGCAGGAAAAAGCAAAAAATTTCAGAATTCCACTTTTCCAAGCAGAGGTATGTCTGTTTTTGCAATGACATTATTCATTGATTTTAGCCATTGAAAACCGTCCTGTTAATCATATACCAGAATTGGCTAAAGGTATTGGCTGAACGCAAACAGATAGCAGCTCATCCTCTTTGAATCTTCTTTAGCATGGTAAAAGGAGCAGGAAAAGCAAAAAAAAATCAGAATTCCACCTTTCGAAGCAGAGAAATGGCTGTGCAATGACATTATTCATTGGTTTTAGCCATTGAAAACTGTCTTGCTACTCATATACCAGTAATAATTGAAGGTATTGGCTGAACGCAAACAGATAGCAGCTCACCCTCTTTGAATCTTCTTTAGCATGCTAAAAGAAGCAGGAAAAAGCAAAACATTTTAGAATTCCACCTTTCCAAGCAGAGAATTTTTGTCTTGTTTGCATTCTGTGCAATTTAAGGGTGTGGCATCCCCTTTGTTGAGCTGACTGGTATATATGTAGCTTACCACGGGCCTGGGTGGTCTGGAGTTGGGACCCGGTCCTATTTGTCTACCCTTTTATATGCATTGCTTCAACTTTGATATACAGTAAGGTTTTTAATATAGGCAGTATAGGTACCGTCCCAATTTAGGGTCACCTTGCCGCTGGTGGGACGGCTTGTATACTTTTTTTGATCAAAAATAGTTCACTAAGTACCCTATATTTATTATGCAACTTTGCTTTACATTTATATATAATGATGGTAGGGTATGAGATATATTTTTGTCTTTTGTCTTTTGTAGGTTTTGTTTCTTTTTTGCTAGTGTGAACATGCTCCTATTTCTTGCATGTCTACCATCTTAGACCTCAGTTCACATTGCCTGGTTTTTTGTCTTGTTTGCATTCTGTGCAATTTAAGGGTGTGACATCCCCTTTGTTGAGCTGACTGGTATATATGTAGCTTACCACGGGCCTGGGTGGTCTGGAGTTGGGACCCGGTCCTATTTGTCTACCCTTTTATATGCATTGCTTCAACTTTGATATACAGTAAGGTTTTTAATATAGGCAGTATAGGTACCGTCCCAATTTAGGGTCACCTTGCTGCTGGTGGGACGGCTTGTATACTTTTTTTGATCAAAAATAGTTCACTAAGTACCCTATATTTATTATGCAACTTTGCTTTACATTTATATATAATGATGGTAGGGTATGAGATATATTTTTGTCTTTTGTCTTTTGTAGGTTTTGTTTCTTTTTTGCTAGTGTGAACAGGCTCCTATTTCTTGCATGTCTACCATCTTAGACCTCAGTTCACATTGCCTGGTTTTTTGTCTTGTTTGCATTCTGTGCAATTTAAGGGTGTGGCATCCCCTTTGTTGAGCTGACTGGTATATATGTAGCTTACCACGGGCCTGGGTGGTCTGGAGTTGGGACCCGGTCCTATTTGTCTACCCTTTTATATGCATTGCTTCAACTTTGATATACAGTAAGGTTTTTAATATAGGCAGTATAGGTACCGTCCCAATTTAGGGTCACCTTGCCGCTGGTGGGACGGCTTGTATACTCTTTTTGATCAAAAATAGTTCACTAAGTACCCTATATTTATTATGCAACTTTGCTTTACATTTATATATAATGATGGTAGGGTATGAGATATATTTTTGTCTTTTGTCTTTTGTAGGTTTTGTTTCTTTTTTGCTAGTGTGAACATGCTCCTATTTCTTGCATGTCTACCATCTTAGACCTCAGTTCACATTGCCTGGTTTTTTGTCTTGTTTGCATTCTGTGCAATTTAAGTGTGTGGCATCCCCTTTGTTGAGCTGACTGGTATATGTGTAGCTTACCACGGGCCTGGGTGGTCTGGATTTGGGACCCGGTCCTATTTGTCTACCCTTTTATATGCATTACTTCAACTTTGATATACAGTAAGGTTTTAATTATAGGCAGTATAGGTACCGTCCCAATTTAGGGTCACCTTGCCGCTGGTGGGACGGCTTGTATACTTTTTTTGATCAAAAATAGTTCACTAAGTACCCTATATTTATTATGCAACTTTGCTTTACATTTATATATAATGATGGTAGGGTATGAGATATATTTTTGTCTTTTGTCTTTTGTAGGTTTTGTTTCTTTTTTGCTAGTGTGAACATGCTCCTATTTATTGCATGTCTACCATCTTAGACCTCAGTTCACATTGCCTGGTTTTTTGTCTTGTTTGCATTCTGTGCAATTTAAGGGTGTGGCATCCCCTTTGTTGAGCTGACTGGTATATATGTAGCTTACCACGGGCCTGGGTAGTCTGGAGTTGGGACCCGGTCCTATTTGTCTACCCTTTTATATGCATTGCTTCAACTTTGATATACAGTAAGGTTTTTAATATAGGCAATATAGGTACCGTCCCAATTTAGGGTCACCTTGCCGCTGGTGGGACGGCTTGTATACTTTTTTTGATCAAAAATAGTTCACTAAGTACCCTATATTTATTATGCAACTTTGCTTTACATTTATATATAATGATGGTAGGGTATGAGATATATTTTTGTCTTTTGTCTTTTGTAGGTTTTGTTTCTTTTTTGCTAGTGTGAACATGCTCCTATTTCTTGCATGTCTACCATCTTAGACCTCAGTTCACATTGCCTGGTTTTTTGTCTTGTTTGCATTCTGTGCAATTTAAGGGTGTGGCATCCCCTTTGTTGAGCTGACTGGTATATATGTAGCTTACCACGGGCCTGGGTGGTCTGGAGTTGGGACCCGGTCCTATTTGTCTACCCTTTTATATGCATTGCTTCAACTTTGATATACAGTAAGGTTTTTAATATAGGCAGTATAGGTACCGTCCCAATTTAGGGTCACCTTGCCGCTGGTGGGACGGCTTGTATACTTTTTTTGATCAAAAATAGTTCACTAAGTACCCTATATTTATTATGCAACTTTGCTTTACATTTATATATAATGATGGTAGGGTATGAGATATATTTTTGTCTTTTGTCTTTTGTAGGTTTTGTTTCTTTTTGGCTAGTGTGAACATGCTCCTATTTCTTGCATGTCTACCATCTTAGACCTCAGTTCACATTGCCTGGTTGAATGCAAACAGATAGCAGCTCACCCTCTTTGAATCTCCTTTAGCATGCTAAAAGGAGCAGGAAAAATCAAAACATTTCAGAATTCCACCTTTCCAAGCAGAGAATTGATTGTTTGTGCAATGACATCATTCATTGATTTTAGACATTGAAAACCGTCCTGTTACTCATATAGCAGAAATGGTTGAAGGTATTAGCTGAATGCAAACAGATAGCAGCTCACCCTCTTTGAATCTTCTTAGCATGCTAAAAGGAGTTGGAAAAAGCAAAATATTTCAGATTTCCACCTTTACAAGCAGAGAATTGACTGTTTGTGCAATGACATTATTCATTGATTTTAGCCATCGAAAAAAATGCTGTTACTCATACACCAGAAATGGTTGAAGGTATTGGCTGAACGCACACAGATATCAGCTCACCCTCTTTGAATCTTCTTTACCATGCTAATAGGAACAGGAAAAAGCAAAAAAAATTCAGATTTCCACCTTTCCAAGCAGGGAAATGAGTGTTTGTGAAATGTCATTATTCATTGATTTTAGCCATTGAAAAACGTCCTGTTTCTCATATACCAGAAATGGTTGAAGGCATTGGCTGAACGTAAACAGATAGCAGCTCATCCTCTTTGAATCTTCTTTAGCATGCTAATAGGAGTAGGAAAAAGCAAAACATTTTTAGAATTCCACCTTTCCAAGCAGAGAATTGACTGTTTGTGCAATGACATTATTCATTGATTTTAGCCATTGAAAAACATGTTGTTACTCATATACCAGAAATGGTTGAATTACTTGGCTGAAGGCAAACAGATAGCAGCTCACCCTCTTTGAATCTTCTTTAGCATGCTAAAAGTAGCAGGAAAAAGCAAAAAATTTCAGATTTCCACCTTTCAAAGCAGAGAAATGACTGTTTGTGCAATGACATTATTCATTCATTTTAACCATTGAAAAACATCCTGTTACTCATATTCCAGAAATGGTTGAAGGTATTGGCTGAATGCAAACAGACAGCAACTCACCCTCTTTTAATCTTCTTTAGCACGCTAAAAGGAGCAGGAAACAGCAAAAAATTTCAGAGTTCCATCTTTCCAAGCAGAGAAATGACTGTTTGTGCAATGACATTATTCATTGATTTTAGCCATTGAAAAATGTCCTGTTACTCATACACCAGAAATGGTTGAAGGTATTGGCTGAACGCAAGCAGATAGCAGCTCACCCTCTTTGAATCTTCATTAGCATGCTAAAAGGAGCAGGAAAAAGCAAAACATTTCAGAATTCCACCTTTCAAAGCATAGAAATGACTGTTTGTGCAATGACATTATTCATTGATTTTAGTCATTGAAAAACGTCCTGTTACTCATATACCAGAAATGATTTAAGGTATTGGATGAATGCAAACAGATAGCAGCTCACCCTCTTTGAATCTTAATTAGCATGCTAAAAGGAGCAGGAAAAAGCAAAACATTTCAGAATTCCACCTTTCCAAGAAGAGAATTGATTGTTTGTGCAATGACATCATTCGTTGATTTTAGACATTGAAAACCATCCTGTTACTCAAATAGCAGAAACGGTTGAAGGTATTGGCTGAATGCAAACAGAAAGCAGCTCACCCTCTTTGAATCTTCTTAGCATGCTAAAAGGAGCAGGAAAAAGCAAAACATTTCAGAATTTCACCTTTCCAAGCAGAGAATTGACTGTTTGTGCAATGACATTATTCATTGATTTTAGCCATTGAAAAACGTGCTGTTACTCATGCACCAGAAATGGTTGAAGGTATTGGCTGAACGCAAACAGATAGCAGCTCACCCTCTTTGAATCTACTTTAGCATGCTAAAAGGAGCAGGAAAAAGCAAAAAAAATTCAGAATTACACCTTTCTAAGCAGAGAAATGACTGTTTGTGCAATGACATTATTCATTGATTTTAGACATTGAAAAAGGTCCTGTTACTCAAATAACAGAATTGTTTGAAGGTATTGACTGAACGCAAACAGATAGCAGCTCATCCTCTTTGAATCTTCTTTAGCATGGTAAAAGGAGTAGGAAAAGCAAAAAATTTCAGAATTCCACCTTTCCAAGCAGAGAAATGACTGTGCAATGACATAATTCATTGATTTTAGCCATTGTAAACCATCCTGTTACTCATATTCCAGAAAGGGTTGAAGGTATTGGCTGAACGCAAACAGACAGCAGCTCACCCTCTTTGAATCTTATTAAGCACGCAAAAAGGAGCAGGAAAAAGCAAAAAATTTCAGAATTCCACCTTTCCAAGCAGAGAAATGACTGTTTGTGCAATGACATTATTCATTGACTTTAGCCATTGAAAATCGTACTGTTTCTCATATACCAGAAATGGTTGAAGGTATTGGCTGAATGCAAACAGAACCTACAAAAGACAAAAGACAAAAATATATCTCATACCCTACCATCATTATATATAAATGTAAAGCAAAGTTGCATAATAAATATAGGGTACTTAGTGAACTATTTTTGATCAAAAAATGTATACAAGCCGTCCCACCAGCGGCAAGGTGACCCTAAATTGGGACGGTACCTATACTGCCTATATTAAAAACCTTACTGTATATCAAAGTTGAAGCAATGCATATAAAAGGGTAGACAAATAGGACCGGGTCCCAACTCCAGGCCACCCAGGCCCGTGGTAAGCTACATATATACCAGTCAGCTCAACAAAGGGGATGCCACACCCTTAAATTGCACAGAATGCAAACAAGACAAAAAACCAGGCAATGTGAACTGAGGTCTAAGATGGTAGACATGCAAGAAATAGGAGCATGTTCACACTAGCAAAAAAGAAACAAAACCTACAAAAGACAAAAGACAAAAATATATCTCATACCCTACCATCATTATATATAAATGTAAAGCAAAGTTGCATAATAAATATAGGGTACTTAGTGAACTATTTTTGATCAAAAAAAGTATACAAGCCGTCCCACCAGCGGCAAGGTGACCCTAAATTGGGACGGTACCTATACTGCCTATATTAAAAACCTTACTGTATATCAAAGTTGAATCAATGCATATAAAAGGGTAGACAAATAGGACCGGGTCCCAACTCCAGGCCACCCAGGCCCGTGGTAAGCTACATATATACCAGTCAGCTCAACAAAGGGGATGCCACACCCTTAAATTGCACAGAATGCAAACAAGACAAAAAAACAGGCAATGTGAACTGAGGTCTAAGATGGTAGACATGCAAGAAATAGGAGCATGTTCACACTAGCAAAAAAGAAACAAAACCTACAAAAGACAAAAGACAAAAATATATCTCATACCCTACCATCATTATATATAAATGTAAAGCAAAGTTGCATAATAAATATAGGGTACTTAGTGAACTATTTTTGATCAAAAAAAGTATACAAGCTGTCCCACCAGCGGCAAGGTGACCCTAAATTGGGACGGTACCTATACTGCCTATATTAAAAACCTTACTGTATATCCAAGTTGAAGCAATGCATATAAAAGGGTAGACAAATAGGACCGGGTCCCAACTCCAGACCACCCAGGCCCGTGGTAAGCTACATATATACCAGTCAGCTCAACAAAGGGGATGCCACACCCTTAAATTACACAGAATGCAAACAAGACAAAAAACCAGGCAATGTGAACTGAGGTCTAAGATGGTAGACATGCAAGAAATAGGAGCATGTTCACACTAGCAAAAAAGAAACAAAACCTACAAAAGACAAAAGACAAAAATATATCTCATACCCTACCTGGGAGGTCTGGAGTTGGGACCCGGTCCTATTTGTCTACCCTTTTATATGCATTGCTTCAACTTTGATATACAGTAAGGTTTTTAATATAGGCAGTATATTTACCGTCCCAATTTAGGGTCACCTTGCCGCTGGTGGGACGGCTTGTATACTTTTTTTGATCAAAAATAGTTCACTAAGTACCCTATATTTATTACGCAACTTTGCTTTACATTTATATTTAATGATGGTAGGGTATGAGATATATTTTTGTCTTTTGTAGGTTTTGTTTCTTTTTTGCTAGTGTGAACATGCTCCTATTTCTTGCATGTCTACCATCTTAGACCTCAGTTCACATTGCCTGGTTTTTTGTCTTGTTTGCATTCTGTGCAATTTAAGGGTGTGGCATCCCCTTTGTTGAGCTGACTGGTATATATGTAGCTTACCACGGGCCTGGGTGGTCTGGAGTTGGGACCCGGTCCTATTTGTCTACCCTTTTATATGCATTGCTTCAACTTTGATATACAGTAAGGTTTTTAATATAGGCAGTATAGGTAGCGTCCCAATTTAGGGTCACCTTGCCGCTGGTGGGACGGCTTGTATACTTTTTTTGATCAAAAATAGTTCACTAAGTACCCTATATTTATTATGCAACTTTGCTTTACATTTATATATAATGATGGTAGGGTATGAGATATATTTTTGTCTTTTGTCTTTTGTAGGTTTTGTTTCTTTTTTGCTAGTGTGAACATGCTCCTATTTCTTGCATGTCTACCATCTTAGACCTCAGTTCACATTGCCTGGTTTTTTGTCTTGTTTGCATTCTGTGCAATTTAAGGGTGTGACATCCCCTTTGTTGAGCTGACTGGTATATATGTAGCTTACCACGGGCCTGGGTGGTCTGGAGTTGGGACCCGGTCCTATTTGTCTACCCTTTTATATGCATTGCTTCAACTTTGATATACAGTAAGGTTTTTAATATAGGCAGTATAGGTACCGTCCCAATTTAGGGTCACCTTGCTGCTGGTGGGACGGCTTGTATACTTTTTTTGATCAAAAATAGTTCACTAAGTACCCTATATTTATTATGCAACTTTGCTTTACATTTATATATAATGATGGTAGGGTATGAGATATATTTTTGTCTTTTGTCTTTTGTAGGTTTTGTTTCTTTTTTGCTAGTGTGAACAGGCTCCTATTTCTTGCATGTCTACCATCTTAGAACTCAGTTCACATTGCCTGGTTTTTTGTCTTGTTTGCATTCTGTGCAATTTAAGGGTGTGGCATCCCCTTTGTTGAGCTGACTGGTATATATGTAGCTTACCACGGGCCTGGGTGGTCTGGAGTTGGGACCCGGTCCTATTTGTCTACCCTTTTATATGCATTGCTTCAACTTTGATATACAGTAAGGTTTTTAATATAGGCAGTATAGGTACCGTCCCAATTTAGGGTCACCTTGCCGCTGGTGGGACGGCTTGTATACTCTTTTTGATCAAAAATAGTTCACTAAGTACCCTATATTTATTATGCAACTTTGCTTTACATTTATATATAATGATGGTAGGGTATGAGATATATTTTTGTCTTTTGTCTTTTGTAGGTTTTGTTTCTTTTTTGCTAGTGTGAACATGCTCCTATTTCTTGCATGTCTACCATCTTAGACCTCAGTTCACATTGCCTGGTTTTTTGTCTTGTTTGCATTCTGTGCAATTTAAGGGTGTGGCATCCCCTTTGTTGAGCTGACTGGTATATATGTAGCTTACCACGGGCCTGGGTGGTCTGGATTTGGGACCCGGTCCTATTTGTCTACCCTTTTATATGCATTACTTCAACTTTGATATACAGTAAGGTTTTAATTATAGGCAGTATAGGTACCGTCCCAATTTAGGGTCACCTTGCCGCTGGTGGGACGGCTTGTATACTTTTTTTGATCAAAAATAGTTCACTAAGTACCCTATATTTATTATGCAACTTTGCTTTACATTTATATATAATGATGGTAGGGTATGAGATATATTTTTGTCTTTTTTCTTTTGTAGGTTTTGTTTCTTTTTTGCTAGTGTGAACATGCTCCTATTTCTTGCATGTCTACCATCTTAGACCTCAGTTCACATTGCCTGGTTTTTTGTCTTGTTTGCATTCTGTGCAATTTAAGTGTGTGGCATCCCCTTTGTTGAGCTGACTGGTATATGTGTAGCTTACCACGGGCCTGGGTGGTCTGGATTTGGGACCCGGTCCTATTTGTCTACCCTTTTATATGCATTACTTCAACTTTGATATACAGTAAGGTTTTAATTATAGGCAGTATAGGTACCGTCCCAATTTAGGGTCACCTTGCCGCTGGTGGGACGGCTTGTATACTTTTTTTGATCAAAAATAGTTCACTAAGTACCCTATATTTATTATGCAACTTTGCTTTACATTTATATATAATGATGGTAGGGTATGAGATATATTTTTGTCTTTTGTCTTTTGTAGGTTTTGTTTCTTTTTTGCTAGTGTGAACATGCTCCTATTTCTTGCATGTCTACCATCTTAGACCTCAGTTCACATTGCCTGGTTTTTTGTCTTGTTTGCATTCTGTGCAATTTAAGGGTGTGGCTTCCCCTTTGTTGAGCTGACTGGTATATATGTAGCTTACCACGGGCCTGGGTAGTCTATACTTGGGACCCGGTCCTATTTGTCTACCCTTTTATATGCATTGCTTCAACTTTGATATACAGTAAGGTTTTTAATATAGGCAATATAGGTACCGTCCCAATTTAGGGTCACCTTGCCGCTGGTGGGACGGCTTGTATACTTTTTTTGATCAAAAATAGTTCACTAAGTACCCTATATTTATTATGCAACTTTGCTTTACATTTATATATAATGATGGTAGGGTATGAGATATATTTTTGTCTTTTGTCTTTTGTAGGTTTTGTTTCTTTTTTGCTAGTGTGAACATGCTCCTATTTCTTGCATGTCTACCATCTTAGACCTCAGTTCACATTGCCTGGTTTTTTGTCTTGTTTGCATTCTGTGCAATTTAAGGGTGTGGCATCCCCTTTGTTGAGCTGACTGGTATATATGTAGCTTACCACGGGCCTGGGTGGTCTGGAGTTGGGACCCGGTCCTATTTGTCTACCCTTTTATATGCATTGCTTCAACTTTGATATACAGTAAGGTTTTTAATATAGGCAGTATAGGTACCGTCCCAATTTAGGGTCACCTTGCCGCTGGTGGGACGGCTTGTATACTTTTTTTGATCAAAAATAGTTCACTAAGTACCCTATTTTTATTATGCAACTTTGCTTTACATTTATATATATTGATGGTAGGGTATGAGATATATTTTTGTCTTTTGTCTTTTGTAGGTTTTGTTTCTTTTTTGCTAGTGTGAACATGCTCCTATTTCTTGCATGTCTACCATCTTAGACCTCAGTTCACATTGCCTGGTTTTTTGTCTTGTTTGCATTCTGTGCAATTTAATGGTGTGGCATCCCCTTTGTTGAGCTGACTGGTATATATGTAGCTTACCACGGGCCTGGGTGGTCTGGAGTTGGGACCCGGTCCTATTTGTCTACCCTTTTATATGCATTGCTTCAACTTTGATATACAGTAAGGTTTTTAATATAGGCAGTATAGGTACCGTCCCAATTTAGGGTCACCTTGCCGCTGGTGGGACGGCTTGTATACTTTTTTTGATCAAAAATAGTTCACTAAGTACCCTATATTTATTATGCAACTTTGCTTTACATTTATATATAATGATGGTAGGGTATGAGATATATTTTTGTCTTTTGTCTTTTGTAGGTTTTGTTTCTTTTTGGCTAGTGTGAACATGCTCCTATTTCTTGCATGTCTACCATCTTAGACCTCAGTTCACATTGCCTGGTTGAATGCAAACAGATAGCAGCTCACCCTCTTTGAATCTCCTTTAGCATGCTAAAAGGAGCAGGAAAAATCAAAACATTTCAGAATTCCACCTTTCCAAGCAGAGAATTGATTGTTTGTGCAATGACATCATTCATTGATTTTAGACATTGAAAACCGTCCTGTTACTCATATAGCAGAAATGGTTGAAGGTATTAGCTGAATGCAAACAGATAGCAGCTCACCCTCTTTGAATCTTCTTAGCATGCTAAAAGGAGTTGGAAAAAGCAAAATATTTCAGATTTCCACCTTTACAAGCAGAGAATTGACTGTTTGTGCAATGACATTATTCATTGATTTTAGCCATCGAAAAAAATGCTGTTACTCATACACCAGAAATGGTTGAAGGTATTGGCTGAACGCACACAGATATCAGCTCACCCTCTTTGAATCTTCTTTACCATGCTAATAGGAACAGGAAAAAGCAAAAAAAATTCAGATTTCCACCTTTCCAAGCAGAGAAATGAGTGTTTGTGCAATGTCATTATTCATTGATTTTAGCCATTGAAAAACGTCCTGTTTCTCATATACCAGAAATGGTTGAAGGCATTGGCTGAACGTAAACAGATAGCAGCTCATCCTCTTTGAATCTTCTTTAGCATGCTAATAGGAGTAGGAAAAAGCAAAACATTTTTAGAATTCCACCTTTCCAAGCAGAGAATTGACTGTTTGTGCAATGACATTATTCATTGATTTTAGCCATTGAAAAACATGTTGTTACTCATATACCAGAAATGGTTGAATTACTTGGCTGAAGGCAAACAGATAGCAGCTCACCCTCTTTGAATCTTCTTTAGCATGCTAAAAGTAGCAGGAAAAAGCAAAAAATTTCAGTTTTCCACCTTTCAAAGCAGAGAAATGACTGTTTGTGCAATGACATTATTCATTCATTTTAACCATTGAAAAACATCCTGTTACTCATATTCCAGAAATGGTTGAAGGTATTGGCTGAATGCAAACAGACAGCAACTCACCCTCTTTTAATCTTCTTTAGCACGCTAAAAGGAGCAGGAAACAGCAAAAAATTTCAGAGTTCCATCTTTCCAAGCAGAGAAATGACTGTTTGTGCAATGACATTATTCATTGATTTTAGCCATTGAAAAATGTCCTGTTACTCATACACCAGAAATGGTTGAAGGTATTGGCTGAACGCAAGCAGATAGCAGCTCACCCTCTTTGAATCTTCAATAGCATGCTAAAAGGAGCAGGAAAAAGCAAAACATTTCAGAATTCCACCTTTCAAAGCATAGAAATGACTGTTTGTGCAATGACATTATTCATTGATTTTAGTCATTGAAAAACGTCCTGTTACTCATATACCAGAAATGATTTAAGGTATTGGATGAATGCAAACAGATAGCAGCTCACCCTCTTTGAATCTTAATTAGCATGCTAAAAGGAGCAGGAAAAAGCAAAACATTTCAGAATTCCACCTTTCCAAGAAGAGAATTGATTGTTTGTGCAATGACATCATTCGTTGATTTTAGACATTGAAAACCATCCTGTTACTCAAATAGCAGAAACGGTTGAAGGTAT
The DNA here is from genome assembly GCF_046119375.1 of Phyllobates terribilis. Taxonomy (NCBI): domain Eukaryota; kingdom Metazoa; phylum Chordata; class Amphibia; order Anura; family Dendrobatidae; genus Phyllobates; species Phyllobates terribilis. The sequence goes on along the minus strand of NW_027362771.1, from coordinate 3,370,049 downwards.
TGGCTGAATGCAAACAGAAAGCAGCTCACCCTCTTTGAATCTTCTTAGCATGCTAAAAGGAGCAGGAAAAAGCAAAACATTTCAGAATTTCACCTTTCCAAGCAGAGAATTGACTGTTTGTGCAATGACATTATTCATTGATTTTAGCCATTGAAAAACGTGCTGTTACTCATGCACCAGAATTGGTTGAAGGTATTGGCTGAACGCAAACAGATAGCAGCTCACACTCTTTGAATCTTCTTTAGCATGCTAAAAGGAGCAGGAAATGCAAAAAAATTTTAGAATTCAATCTTTCCAAGCAGAGAAATGACTGTTTGTGCAATGACATTATTCATTGATTTTAGCCATTGAAAAATGTCCTGTTACTCATATGCCAGAAATGGTTGAAGGTATTGGCTGAACCCAAACAGTTAGCTGCTCACCCTCTTTGAATCTTCTTTAGCATGCTAAAAGGAGCAGGAAAAAGCAAAACATTTCAGAATTCCACCTTTCCAAGCAGAGAAATGACTGTTTGTGCAATGACATTTTTCATTGATTTTAGCCATTGAAAAACGTCCTGTTACTTATATACCAGAAATGGTTGAAGATATTGGCTGCACTCAAACAGATAGTAGCTCACTCTCTTTGAATCTTCTTTAGCATACTAACAGAAGCAGGAAAAGGCAAAAAATTTCAGAATTTCACCTTTCCAAGCAGAGAAATTACTGTTTGTGCAATGATATTATTCATTGATTTTAGCCTTAGAAAACCGTCCTGTTACTCATATATCAGAAAAGGTTGAAGGCATTGGCTGAACTCAAACAGATAGCAGCTCAACCTCTTTCAATCTTCTTTAGCATGCTAAAAGCAGCAGGAAAAAGCAAAAAAATTTTATAATTCCACCTTTCCAAGCAGAGAAATGACTGTTTGTGCAATGACATTATTCATTGACTTTAGCCATTGAAATCTGTGCTGTTATTTATATACCAGAAATGGTTGAAGGTATTGTCTGAACACAAACACATAGCAGATCACCCTCTTTGAAGCTTCTTTAGCATGCTAAAAGGAGCAGGAAAAAGCAAAACATTTCAGAATTTCACCTTTCCAAACAGAGAATTGACTTTTTGTGCAATGACATAATTCATTCATTTTAGCCATTGAAAACCGTCCTTTTACTCATATACCAGAAATGGTTGAAGGTATTGGCTGAACGCAAACAGATAGCAGCTCATCCTCTTTGAATCTTCTTTAGCATGTTAAAAGGAGCAGGAAAAGCAAAAAATTTCAGAATTTCATCTTTCCAAGCAGAGAAATGACTGTGCAATGACATTATTCATTGGTTTTAGCCATTGAAAACTGTCTTCTTACTCATATACCAGAAATGGTTCAAGTTATTGGCTGAATGCAAACAGATAGCAGCTCTCTCTCTTTGAATCTTCTTTAGCATGCTAAAAGGAGAAGGAAAAAGCAAAACATTTTAGAATTCCACCTTTCGAAGCAGAGAATTGATTGTTTGTGCAATGACATCATTCATTGATTTTAGCCATTGAAAAACGTGCTGTTACTCATCCACCAGAAATGGTTGAAGGTATTGGCTGAAAGCAAACAGATAGCAGCTCACGCTCTTTGAATCTACTTTAGCATGCTAAAATGAGCAGGAAAAAGCAAAAAAATTTCAGAATTACACCTTTACAAGCAGAGAAATAACTGTTTGTGCAATGACATTATTCATTGATTTTAGACATTGAAAAAGGTCCTGTTACTCAAATAACAGAATTGGTTGAAGGTATTGGCTGAAAGCAAACAGATAGCAGCTCACCCTCTTTGAATCTCCTTTAGCATGCTAAAAGGAGCTGGAAAAAGCAAAACATTTCAGAATTCTACCTTTCCAAGCAGAGAATTGATTGTTTGTGCAATGACATCATTCATTGATTTTAGACATTGAAAACTGTCCTGTTACTCATATAGCAGAAATGGTTGAAGGTATTGGCTGCATTCAAACAGATAGCAGCTCACCCTCTTTGAATCTTCTTAGCATGCTAAAAGGAGTAGGAAAAAGCAAAACATTTCAGAATTTCACCTTTCCCAGCAGAGAATTGACTTTTTGTGCAATGACATAATTCATTCATTTTAGCCATTGAAAACCGTCCTTTTACTCATATACCAGAAATGGTTGAAGGTATTGGCTGAAATCAAACAGATAGCAGCTCATCCTCTTTGAATCTTCTTTAGCATGATAAAAGGAGCAGGAAAAGCAAAAAAATTCAGAATTCCACCTTTCCAAGCAGAGAAATGACTGTGCAATGACATTATTCATTGATTTTAGCCATTGAAAACTGTCTTGTTACTCATATACCAGAATTGGTTGAAGGTATTGGCTGAACGCAAACAGATAGCAGCTCATCCTCTTTCAATCTTCTTTAGCATGGTAAAATGAGCAGGTTAAGCAAAAAATTTCAGAATTTCACCTTTCCAAGCAGAGAAATGACTGTGCAATGACATTATTCATTGGTTTTAGCCATTGAAAACTGTCTTGTTACTCATATACCAGAAATGGTTGAAGGTATTGGCTGAATTCTCAGATAGCAGCTCACCCTCTTTGAATCTTCTTTAGCATGCTAAAAGGAGTAGGAAAAAGCAAAACATTTTTAGAAATCCACCTTTCCAAGCAGAGAAATGACTGATTGTGCAATGACATAATTCATTGATTTTAGCCATTTTACACCATCCTGTTACTCATATTCCAGAAATGGTTGAAGGTATTGGCTGAACGCAAACAGACAGCAGCTCACCCTCTTTGAATCTTATTAAGCACGCAAAAAGGAGCAGGAAAAAGCAAAAAATTTCAGAATTCCACCTTTCCAAGCAGAGGAATGACTGTTTGTGCAATGACATTATTCATTGATTTTAGCCATTGAAAATCGTACTGTTACTCATATACCAGAAATGGTTGAAGGTATTGGCAGAATGCAAACAGATAGCAGCTCACTCTCTTTGAATCTCCTTTAGCATGCTAAAAGTAGCAGGAAAAAGCAAAACTTTTCAGAATTCCACCTTTCCAAACAGAGAATTGACTGTTTGTGCAATGACATTATTCATTCATTTTAGCCATTGAAAACCGTCCTGTTACTCATATACCAGAAATGGTTGAAGGTATTGGCTGAACGCAAACAGATAGCTGCTCACCCTCTTTGAATCTTCTTTAGCATGCTAAAAGGAGCAGGAAAAAGCAAAATATTTCAGAATTCCACCTTTCAAAGCCGAGAAATGACTGTTTGTGCAATGACATTATTCATTGATTTTAGTCATTGAAAAATGTCCTGTTACTCATATTCCAGAAATGGTTTAAGGTATTGGATGAATGCAAACAGATAGCAGCTCACCCTCTTTGAATATTCTTTAGCATGCTAAAACGAGCAGGAAAAAGCAAAACATTTCAGAATTCCACCTTTCCAAGAAGAGAATTGATTGTTTGTGCAATGACATCATTCGTTGATTTTAGACATTGAAAACCATCCTGTTACTCATATAGCAGAAATGGTTGAAGGTATTGGCTTAATGCAAACAGAAAGCAGCTCACCCTCTTTGAATCTTCTTAGCATGCTAAAAGGAGCAGGAAAAAGAAAAAACATTTCAGAATTTCACCTTTCCAAGCAGAGAATTGACTGTTTGTGCAATGACATTATTCATTGATTTTAGCCATTGAAAAACGTGCTGTTACTCATGCACCAGAAATGGTTGAAGGTATTGGCTGAAACCAAACAGTTAGCAGCTCACCCTCTTTGAATCTTCTTTAGCATGCTAAAAGGAGCAGGAAAAAGCAAAAAATTTCAGAATTCCACCTTTCCAAGCAGAGAAATGACTATTTGTGCAATGACATTTTTCATTGATTTTAGCCATTGAAAAACGTCCTGTTACTCATTTACCAGAAATGGTTGAAGATATTGGCTGAACGCAAACAGATAGTAGCTCACTCTCTTTGAATCTTCTTCAGCATGCTAATAGAAGCAGGAAAAGGCAAAAAATTTCAGAATTTCACCTTTCCAAGCAGAGAAATTACTGTTTGTGCAATGATATTATTCATTGATTTTAGCCTTAGAAAACCGTCCTGTTACTCATATACCAGAAAAGGTTGATGGCATTGGCTGAACTCAAACAGATAGCAGCTCAACCTCTTTGAATCTTCTTTAGCATGCTAAAAGCAGCAGGAAAAAGCAAAAAAATTTTAGAATTCCACCTTTCCAAGCAGAGAAATGACTGTTTGTGCAATGACATTATTCATTGACTTAAGACATTAAAAGCAGTCCTGTTACTTATATACCAGAAATAGTTGAAGGTATTGTCTGAACACAAACATATAGCAGCTCACCCTCTTTGAATCTTCTTTAGCATGCTAAAAGGAGCAGGAAAAAGCAAAACATTTCAGAATTTCACCTTTCCAAACAGAGAATTGACTTTTTGTGCAATGACATAATTCATTCATTTTAGCCATTGAAAACCGTCCTTTTACTCATATACCAGAAATGGTTGAAGGTATTGGCTGAACGCAAACAGATAGCAGCTCATCCTCTTTGAATCTTCTTTAGCATGTTAAAAGGAGCAGGAAAAGCAAAAAATTTCAGAATTCCACCTTTCCAAGCAGAGAAATGACTGTGCAATGACATTATTCATTGGTTTAAGCCATTGAAAACTGTCTTGTTACTCATATACCAGAAATGGTTGAAGGTATTGGCTGAATGCAAACAGATAGCAGCTCACCCTCTTTGAATCTTCTTTAGCATGCTAAAAGGAGCAGGAAAAAGCAAAACATTTTAGAATTCCACCTTTCGAAGCAGAGAATTGATTGTTTGTGCAATGACATCATTCATTGATTTTAGCCATTGAAAAACGTGCTGTTACTCATCCACAAGAAATGGTTGAAGGTATTGGCTGAATGCAAACAGATAGCAGCTCACGCTCTTTGAATCTACTTTAGCATGCTAAAAGGAGCAGGAAAAATCAAAAAAAATTCAGAATTACAACTTTCCAAGCAGAGAAATGAGTGTTTGTGCAATGACATTATTCATTGACTTAAGACATTAAAAACAGTCCTGTTACTTATATACCAGAAATAGTTGAAGGTATTGTCTGAACACAAACATATAGCAGCTCACCCTCTTTGAATCTTCTTTAGCATGCTAAAAGGAGCAGGAAAAAGCAAAACATTTCAGAATTTCACCTTTCCAAACAGAGAATTGACTTTTTGTGCAATGACATAATTCATTCATTTTAGCCATTGAAAACCGTCCTTTTACTCATATACCAGAAATGGTTGAAGGTATTGGCTGAACGCAAACAGATAGCAGCTCATCCTCTTTGAATCTTCTTTAGCATGTTAAAAGGAGCAGGAAAAGCAAAAAATTTCAGAATTCCACCTTTCCAAGCAGAGAAATGACTGTGCAATTACATTATTCATTGGTTTTAGCCATTGAAAACTGTCTTGTTACTCATATACCAGAAATGGTTGAAGGTATTGGCTGAATGCAAACAGATAGCAGCTCACCCTCTTTGAATCTTCTTTAGCATGCTAAAAGGAGCAGGAAAAAGCAAAACATTTTAGAATTCCACCTTTCGAAGCAGAGAATTGATTGTTTGTGCAATGACATCATTCATTGATTTTAGCGATTGAAAAACGTGCTGTTACTCATCCACCAGAAATGGTTGAATGTATTGGCTGAGCGCAAACAGATAGCAGCTCACGCTCTTTGAATCTACTTTAGCATGCTAAAAGGAGCAGGAAAAATCAAAAAAAATTCAGAATTACACCTTTCCAAGCAGAGAAATTAGTGTTTGTGCAATGACATTATTCATTGATTTTAGACATTGAAAAAGGTCCTGTTACTCAAATAACAGAATTGGTTGAAGGTATTGGCTGAACGCAAACAGATAGCAGCTTATCCTCTTTGAATCTTCTTTAGCATGGTAAAAGGAGTAGGAAAAGCAAAAAATTTCAGAATTCCACCTTTCCAAGCAGAGAAATGACTGTGCAATGACATTATTCATTGATTTTAGCCATTGAAAACTGTCTTGTTACTCATATATCAGAAATGGTTGAAGGTATTCGCTGAATGCACAGATAGCAGCTCACCCTCTTTGAATCTTATTAAGCACGCAAAAAGGAGCAGGAAAAAGCAAAAAATTTCAGAATTCCACCTTTCCAAGCAGAGAAATGACTGTTTGTGTAATGACATTATTCATTGATTTTAGCCATTGAAAATCGTACTGTTACTCATATACCAGAAATGGTTGAAGGTATTGGCTGAATGCAAACAGATAGCAGCTCACCCTCTTTGAATCTCCTTTAGCATGCTAAAAGGAGCAGGAAAAAGCAAAACATTTCAGAATTCCACCTTTCCAAGCAGAGAATTGATTGTTTGTGCAATGACATCATTCATTCATTTTAGCCATTGAAAACTGTCCTTTTACTCATATACCAGAAATGGTTGAAGGTATTGGCTGAAATCAAACAGATAGCAGCTCATCCTCTTTGAATCTTCTTTAGCATGCTAAAAGGAGCAGGAAAAAGCAAAAAAAATTCAGAATTACACATTTACAAGCAGAGAAATGACTGTTTGTGCAATGACATTATTCATTGATTTTAGACATTGAAAAAGGTACTGTTACTCAAATACCAGAATTGGTTAAAGGTATTGGCTGAACGCAAACAGATAGCATCTCATCCTCTTTGAATCTTCTTTAGCATGCTAAAAGGAGCAGGAAAAGCAAAAAATTTCAGAATTTCACCTTTCCAAGCAGAGAAATGACTGTGCAATGACATTATTCATTGATTTTAGCCATTGTACACCATCCTGTTACTCATATTCCAGAAAGGGTTGAAGGTATTGGCTGAACGCAAACAGACAGCAGCTCACCCTCTTTGAATCTTATTAAGCACGCAAAAAGGAGCAGGAAAAAGCAAAAAATTTCAGAATTCCACCTTTCCAAGCAGAGAAATGACTGTTTGTGCAATGACATTATTCATTGATTTTAGCCATTGAAAATCGTACTGTTACTCATATACCAGAAATGGTTGAAGGTATTGGCAGAATGCAAACAGATAGCAGCTCACCCTCTTTGAATCTCCTTTAGCATGCTAAAAGGAGCAGGAAAAAGCAAAACATTTCAGAATTACACCTTTCCAAGCAGAGAATTGAATGCTTGTGCAATGACATCATTCATTGATTTTAGACATTGAAAACCGTCCTGTTACTCATATAGCAGAAATGGTTGAAGGTATTGGCTGAATGCAAACAGATAGCAGCTCACCCTCTTTGAATCTTCTTAGCAAGCTAAAAGGAGTAGGAAAAAGCAAAACATTTCAGATTTCCACCTTTCCAAGCAGAGAATTGACTGTTTGTGCAATGATATTATTCATTGATTTTAGCCATCGAAAAACATGCTGTTACTCATACACCAGAAATGGTTGAAGGTATTGGCTGAACGCACACAGATATCAGCTCACCTTTTTTGAATCTTCTTTAGCATGCTAATAGGAGTAGGAAAAAGCAAAAAAAATTCAGATTTCCACCTTTCTAAGCAGAGAAATGACTGTTTGTGCAATGTCATTATTCATTGATTTTAGCCATTGAAAAAAGTCCTGTTTCTCATATACCAGAAATGGTTGAAGGTATTGGCTGAACGCAAACAGATAGCAGCTCATCCTCCTTGAATCTTCTTTAGCATGTTAAAAGGAGCAGGAAAAGCAAAAAATTTCAGAATTCCACCTTTCCAAGCAGAGAAATGACTGTGCAATGACATTTTTCATTGATTTTAGCCATTTTACACCATCCTGTTACTCATATTCCAGAAAGGGTTGAAGGTATTGGCTGAATTCACAGATAGCAGCTCACCCTCTTTGAATCTTCTTTAGCATGCTAAAAGGAGTAGGAAAAAGCAAAACATTTTTAGATTTCCACCTTTCCAAGCAGAGAAATGACTGATTGTGCAATGACATAATTCATTGATTTTGTAGTGCCGGCGTCCCTGCCCTCTGCTAGGCAGGGACGCTGCTGCCCTCACCACTCTGCTCCGTGCCCGGCATCCTCCCCCCGCTCTGCTGTCAGCGCGCGCTCCGTCCCGGCGTCCTCCTCCTGCTCTTCTCTCAGCGCGCGCTCCTTCCCGGCCCCTGCGCTTAGGGCGCGCGCGCGCGCGCTCCCCTCCTCTTAAAGGGGCCGCGCGCGTCGCCCTAAAGAGTCCCCGGCCAATGGCCGGAGGACTTCATCATATATAAGGCACCTCCTCCAAAATGGAGGTGCCCGAGCAATGTTGTTTGCACCTGTGTCTCACCTGTGCTTCAGCCCTCACGTCCCGTTGCCAGTTTCCTGCCAGTTTCCTGCCAGTTTCCTGCCAGTTACCTGCCAGTTACCTGCCTGATTCCTGCCTGAATACTTGTTACCTGTCTGCCAGTCTGAGGTCCGACGGTCTGCCTTACTACTCCTGTCAGTCTGTCTAAAGGACCAGCCTGCCCGCTCACCTGGGAGCGCATATCAGCTACCTGCCTGCTTGCCTGAGGTCCGACGGTCTGCCTTACTACTCCGGTCAGTCTGTCTATGGACCAGCTTGCCCGCTCACCTGGGAGCGCTTCTCCGTTATCTGCCTGCTTGCCAGCCCGGAGGCTCCGTTGTCACGTGCTGTGACCACCAGCTATCTCAGAGACTCTTGCCCACTCACCTGGGAGCGCATCTCCGTTACCTGCCTGCTTGCCAGCCTGGAGGCTCCGTTGTCACGTGCTGTGACCACCAGCTATCTCAGAGACTCTTGCCCGCTCACCTGGGAGCGCTTCTCCGTTACGTACCTACCCCTTACCCAGAGACTGCCCTGATCACTTGCCGTAACTCCCTGTCCGTTCACCCAGAGACTGCCACCCGCTCCCTTACAAGGGCCGCCCCCTTGTATAGTAGCTCAGAGGTTCCGCCTCCCGGACCCGTTACAGTTTGCTCGGGCCATGGAACCCGGTGGCACCCAAGCTCCCTTGCTCACGGACCTGTGTCATGAACTGTCCCGTCAAAGGTCCCAACAGGAGTCCATCCTGGGTCACCTGCGGAATGTCAATACTCGCCTGGACACTCTGACTGCACCACCTGCAGCCACTGCCAGTACCATGACTCGCAACCCGGCAGCTCCGCTACCCACTAATACCATGGTAACCTGTCCCGGTCCCCGGCTGTCTGCACCTCCTCGCTTCGGAGGCGACTCCGTCCAGGCTCGGGGCTTCATAAATCAGTGCACCCTGCACTTTGAACTTTTGTCCCATCAGTTTAATTCCGACCGGGCCAAAATTGCCTTTATCATGTCCCATCTCACCGGGGAGGCCCTGGCCTGGCTAAATCCTCTATGGGAGAGAGGAGACCCCCTGGTGTCCAACTTGCCTGCTTTTCTCTCGGCTTTCCGGAAAGTCTTCGACGAACCCGGACGGAAGACCTCATCCGCATCCTCTCTGCTACGCCTCCGTCAGGAGGGTCTCACCGTGGGCCAATATGCCATACGGTTCCGCACCCTTGCCTCGGAGCTGGCCTGGGATAACGACGCTCTGGTATCCGTCTTCTGGGAGGGTCTGTCCGGTCGTATTAAAGATGAACTTGCTGGTCGGGACATTCCTACCTCTCTCGATGATCTAATAACCCTTGCCACCCGGATTGACCTACGGTTCCAGGAGCGTGCCAAAGAGGTCACCCGTGAGAGAAGGATTCCACGTTTAGCTCCTACTTTCCAGAAACCCGTCATTCCCTCCATCTCTCCCCAGGTACACTCTCCTGAGCCTATGCAGGTCGACCAGACCAAGATGGTCAAAAACCGTCAGGACTCACGCCGTGCCGAGGGGAGCTGCTTCTACTGTGGCAGTAAGGAGCACCGGATCTGTGCCTGCCCGGAGAGGTCGGGAAACGCCTGTGTCTAGGTTCGCTCAGAGAGGTCCACCTAGACAAGAATAAATCCTCTCCATCCCTGCTGTTGTCAGTTTCGATCATCTACGGGGAGAACCGTTATTTCGAACTAGCCCAACTTGACTCTGGAGCAGCCGGGAACCTTATTTCACAGTCCCTGGTTGAGAAATACCGCATCCCCACCAAACCTCTGGCTGTACCCTTGTCTGTCGCTGCCGTGGATGGGGGCCTCTTACCTCGCCCCATTCAACTCATCACCGAATCCATTACCCTGCAGGTGGGAATGCTGCATTCTGAAAGTATCTCCTTTCATGTTCTGCCTGGACTCTCTCACGCCCTCTTGCTAGGTCTGCCCTGGCTCCAGAGACATGCACCCGTGCTAGACTGGCAAACCGGAGAGGTCCTTCGCTGGGGACAAGACTGTCATAAAACCTGCCTGGTTCCCGTCCATCCCGTCCGTCCCTCTCCTACCCCAGCTAATCTACCTGGACTTCCGATTCCTTATTTGTCTTATGCAGATGTCTTTAATAAAAAGGAGGCAGAGACATTACCACCACATAGACCATACGACTGTCCCATCGATCTGCTACCCGGTACTACTCCTCCCCGTGGGCGTATCTATCCTTTATCCGCTGCTGAGACCCGGTCAATGTCCGAATATATTGAGGAGAATCTGGCCAGAGGATTCATCCGGAAATCTACCTCCCCGGCGGGAGCAGGCTTCTATTTCGTCAAAAAGAAGGACGGCTCTCTCCGTCCCTGTATAGACTATAGAGGCCTAAACCTGATCACGGTGAAGAATAAGTACCCCCTTCCGCTCATTCCAGAATTATTTGATCGTCTGAGGGGGGCTAGGATCTTCACCAAACTGGACCTTCGTGGGGCGTACAACCTGGTTCGTATTCGTCAGGGGGATGAATGGAAGACGGCATTCAACACCCGGGACGGCCACTATGAATACCTGGTAATGCCCTTTGGTCTCTGTAACGCTCCTGCCGTCTTTCAAGAGTTGGTCAATGACATCTTCCGGGACCTTCTCTACTCCTGCGTAGTGGTGTACCTGGACGACATCTTGGTCTTCTCTCCGGATCTCCAGACTCACCGGAGGGACGTTCGTCAGGTCCTGCTCAGGCTAAGGCAGAACCATCTCTACGCTAAATTTGAGAAGTGCCTCTTTGAGCAGACCTCGCTTCCGTTTCTGGGCTACATTATCTCTCAGACCGGCCTACAAATGGATCCTGAGAAACTGTCTGCCATCGAGAAATGGCCCCGACCGGAGGGGTTGAAGGCCATTCAGCGATTCCTGGGCTTCGCCAACTACTACCGCCTCTTCATACCACACGTCTCTTCCCGGACGGCCCCAATTTCTGCGCTCACCCGTAAAGGTACTAATCCCAAAGAGTGGCCACCCGAAGCAGAGGAGGCCTTTCTTTCCCTTAAACAGGCCTTCTCTTCCGCCCCGGTGCTGCATCGCCCAGATGGCAACAAGCAGTTCTTCCTGGAAGTTGACGCCTCCTCCTCTGGAGCCGGAGCGGTACTTACTCAAAAATCATCTTCCGGGAGGATGGTAACTTGTGGCTTCTTCTCTAAACTCTTCTCCTCCTCTGAGCGCAACTATTCCATAGGAGACCGAGAGTTATTGGCCATCAAACTGGCATTGGAGGAGTGGCGTTACCTGCTCGAGGGGGCTCTTCACCCGGTAATAATTTACACTGACCACAAGAACTTGGCTTACCTCCAGCATGCCCAGAGACTTAACCCGCGCCAAGCCCGGTGGTCCTTGTTTTTTGCTCGTTTTGATTTTGTCCTTCATTTTCGCCCGGCTGACAAAAACGTCAAGGCGGACGCCTTGTCTCGATCCTTTCTGGTGTCTGATCTCGAGGAGGATCCGAAACATATCATCGATCCCGCCAGAGTAATGCAGGTGGCTCCCGTGAGTCTAAATCGTCTTCCTCCTGGTAAGACGTTCGTACCAGTACCTGATCGGGAGAAGATCCTACACTGGGGTCATTCGTCTAAACTAGCTGGCCACGCCGGTCAGAAAAAGACCCTCCAGCTTATTACCCGGCACTACTGGTGGCCTAACCTGCACAAGGATGTAATAGACTTTGTTTCTGCCTGTGTGTCCTGCGCCCGCAACAAAGTCCCGAGACACCTGCCGGCCGGCCGCCTCCTACGTCTGCCAGTACCTGCTGCCCCCTGGCAGCATATAGAGATGGACTTCATTACTGATCTGCCCGTCTCTGCCGGTTGTACGGTCATTTGGGTGGTCGCTGACCGCTTCTCCAAGATGGCTCACTTCATTCCACTGCCAGGTCTTCCGTCTGCACCCGAGCTGGCTAAAGACTTTATCCGCCACATCTTCCGTCTTCATGGCCTGCCCCGTCACATCGTGTCGGATCGTGGGGTACAGTTCACTTCCCGTTTCTGGAGAGCCACTTGTAAATTGCTGGACGTCACCCTGGACTTCTCCTCCGCTTACCACCCACAGTCTAATGGTCAAGTGGAACGGATCAATCAGAACCTGACCAGTTACCTTCGGCACTTCGTTAATGCCCACCATTCTGACTGGGTGGATCTCCTGCCATGGGCCGAATTCTCGTACAACAATCACGAGAGCGAGTCTTCCTCCAAATCCCCATTTTTTGTAGTCTACGGTCAGCATCCTCGGATCCCGTTTCCCGTCTCCACCTCGGCGGACAATCCGGCTGCGGAATCTCTTGTTAACAAATTTTCCTCCATATGGGAGAGTACCCGGTCCGCACTCCTTCTGTCATCCGAGCGTATGAAAAGACACGCTGACAAAAAACGTCTGGACCCTCCTCAATTCCGCCCTGGGGATAAAGTCTGGCTCTCGTCCAAATATGTCCGGCTCAAGATCCCTTCCTATAAGTTAGGGCCTCGGTTCATCGGCCCACTGGAGGTCATCAGTCAGATCAACCCGGTGGCCTATAAATTGAAACTCCCGGCCAACTTACGGATCCCTAACTCCTTCCATGTGTCTCTCCTCAAACCTGTGGTGCTTAACTCTTTTTCCAAGTCTACAGGTACGCCTCCTGCTCCGGTTTCTGCTGAGGACGAGTTTGAGGTAGAGAACATTCTTGCCACCAAAAGGGTAAGAGGAAAGACCTTTTTCCTGGTAGATTGGAAGGGGTTTGGTCCTGAGGAGAGAACGTGGGAGCCCCGGGAGAACATCCATGCCCCTCTCATCCTAGCTAAATTTCTGTCTGGCCTAAAAAAGGGGGGGCCTAAAGGGGGGGGGTACTGTAGTGCCGGCGTCCCTGCCCTCTGCTAGGCAGGGACGCTGCTCCCCTCACCACTCTGCTCCGTGCCCGGCCTCCCCCACCCGCTCTGCTGTCAGCGCGCGCTCCGTCCCGGCGTCCTCCTCCTGCTCTGCTCTCAGCGTGCGCTCCTTCCCGGCCCCTGTGCTTAGGGCGCGCGCGCGCGCTCCCCTCCTCTTAAAGGGGCCGCGCGACGCCCTAAAGAGTCCCCGGCCAATGGCCGGAGGACTTCATCATATATAAGGCACCTACTCCAAAATGGAGGTGCCCGAGCAATGTTGTTTGCACCTGTGTCTCACCTGTGCTTCAGCCCTCAGGTCCCGTTGCCAGTTTCCTGGCAGTTTCCTGCCAGTTTCCTGCCAGTTTCCTGCCAGTTACCTGCCAGTTACCTACCTGATTCCTGCCTGAATACTTGTTACCTGTCTGCCAGTCTGAGGTCCGACGGTCTGCCTTACTACTCCTGTCAGTCTGTCTAAAGGACCAGCCTGCCCGCTCACCTGGGAGCGCATATCAGCTACCTGCCTGCTTGCCTGAGGTCCGACGGTCTGCCTTACTACTCCGGTCAGTCTGTCTATGGACCAGCTTGCCCGCTCACCTGGGAGCGCTTCTCCGTTATCTGCCTGCTTGCCAGCCCGGAGGCTCCGTTGTCACGTGCTGTGACCCCCAGCTATCTCAGAGACTCTTGCCCGCTCACCTGGGAGCGCATCTCCGTTACCTGCCTGCTTGCCAGCCCGGAGGCTCCGTTGTCACGTGCTGTGACCACCAGCTATCTCAGAGACTCTTGCCCGCTCACCTGGGAGCGCATCTCCGTTACCTGCCTGCTTGCCAGCCCGGAGGTCCCGTTGTCACGTGCGGTGACCACCAGCTATTCCAGAGACTCTTGCCCGCTCACCTGGGAGCGCTTCTCCGTTACGTACCTACCCCTTACCCAGAGACTGCCCTGATCACTTGCCGTAACTCCCTGTCCGTTCACCCAGAGACTGCCACCCGCTCCCTTACAAGGGCCGCCCCCTTGTATAGTAGCTCAGAGGTTCCGCCTCCCGGACCCGTTACAGATTTTAGCCATTGTACACCATCCTGATACTCATATTCCAGAAAAGGTTGAAGGTATTGGCTGAACGCAAACAGACAGCAGCTCACACTCTTTGAATCTTATTAAGCACGCAAAAAGGAGCAGGAAAAAGCAAAAAATTTCAGAATTCCACCTTTCCAAGCAGAGAAATGACTGTTTGTGCAATGACATTATTCGTTGATTTTAGCCATTGAAAAACGTCCTGTTACTCATATACCAGAAATGGTTGAAGGTATTGGCTGAATGCAAACAGATAGCAGCTCACCCTCTTTGAATCTCCTTTAGCATGCTAAAAGGAGCAAGAAAAAGCAAAACATTACAGAATTAGACCTTTCCGAGCAGAGAATTGATTGTTTGTGCAATGACATCATTCATTGATTTTAGACATTGAAAACCGTCCTGTTACTCATATAGCAGAAATGGTTGAAGGTATTGGCTGAATGCAAACAGATAGCAACTCAAACTCTTTGAATATTCTTAGCATGCTAAAAGGAGTAGGAAAAAGAAAAACATTTTAGAATTAAACCTTTCTAAGCAGAGAATTGATTGTTTGTGCAATGACATCATTCATTGATTTTAGCCATTGAAAAACGTGCTGTTACTCATACACCAGAAATGGTTGAAGGTATTGGCTGAACGAAAACAGATAGCAGCTCACGCTCTTTGAATCTACTTTACCATGCTTAAAGGAGAAGGAAAAAGCAAAAAAATTTCAGAATTACACCTTTCCAAGCAGAGAAATGACTGTTTGTGCAATGACATTATTCATTGATTTTAGACATTGAAAAAGGTCCTGTTACTCAAATAACAGAATTGGTTGAAGGTATTGGCTGAACGCAAACAGATAGCAGCTTATCCTCTTTGAATCTTCTTTAGCATGGTAAAATGAGTAGGAAAAGCAAAAAAATTTCAGAATTCCACCTTTCAAAGCGGAGAAATGACTGTGCAATGACATTATTCATTGATTTTAGCCATTGAAAACTGTTTTGTTACTCATATACCAGAAATGGTTAAAGGTATTGGCTGAATGCACAGATAGCAGCTCACACTCTTTGAATCTTCTTTTGCATGCTAAAAGGAGTAGGAAAAAGCAAAACATTTTTAGAATTCCACCTTTCCAAGCGGAGAAATGACTGATTGTGCAATGACATACTTCATTGATTTTAGCCATTGTAAACCATCCTGTTACTCATATTCCAGAAATGGTTGAAGGTATTGGCTGAACGCAAACAGACAGCAGCTCAGCCTCTTTGAATCTTATTAAGCACGCAAAAAGGAGCAGGAAAAAGCAAAAATTTCAGAATTCCACCTTTTCAAGCAGAGAAATGACTGGTTGTGCAATGACATTATTCATTGATTTTAGCCATTGAAAATCGTACTGTTACTCATATACCAGAAATGGTTGAAGGTATTGGCTGAATTCAAACAGATAGCAGCTCATCCTCTTTGAATCTCCTTTAGCATGGTAAAAGGAGCAGGAAAAAGCAAAACATTTCAGAATTCCACCTTTCCAAGCAGAGAATTGATTGTTTGTGCAATGACATCATTCATTGATTTTAGACATTGAAAACCATCCTGTTACTCATATAGCAGAAATGGTTGAAGGTATTGGCTGAACGCAAACAGATAGCAGCTCACCCTCTTTGAATCTTCTTAGCTAAAAGGAGCAGGAAAAAGCAAAACATTTCAGATTTCCACCTTTCCAAGCAGAGAATTGACTGTTTGTGCAATGACATTATTCATTGATTTTAGCCATCGAAAAACATGCTGTTACTCATACACCAGAAATGGTTGAAGGTATTGGCTGAAAGCACACAGATATCAGCTCAGCCTCTTTAAATCTTCTTTAGCATGCTAATAGGAGCAGGAAAAAGCAAAAAAAATTCAGATTTCCACCTTTCCAAGCAGAGAAATGACTGCTTGTGCAATGACATTATTCATTGATTTTAGCAATTGAAAAACGTCCTGTTTCTCATATACCAGAAATGGTTGAAGGTATTGGCTGAACGTAAACAGATAGCAGCTCACCCTCTTTGAATCTTCTTTAGCATGCTAAAAGGAGTAGGAAAAAGCAAAACATTTTTAGAATTCCACCTTTCCAAGCAGAGTAATGACTGTTTGTGCAATGACATTATTCATTGAGTTTAGCCATTGAAAACCGTCCTGTTACTCATATACCAGAAATGGTTAAAGTTATTGGCTGAACACAAAAAGATAGCAGCTCACCCTCTTTGAATCTTCTTTAGCATGCTAAAAGGAGCATGAAAAAGCAAAAAATTTCATAATTCCACCTTTCCAAGCAGAGAAATGACTGTGCAATGTCATTCATTGATTTCAGACATTGAAAACCGTCCTGTTGATCATATACCAGAAATGGTTTGAGGCATTGGCTGAATGCAAACAGATATCAACTCACCCTCTTTGAATATTTTTTAGCATGCTAAAAGGAGTAGGAAAAAGCAAAACATTTTTAGAATTCCACCTTTCCAAGCAGAGAAATGACTGATTGAGCAATGACATAATTCATTGATTTTAGCCATTGTAAACCATCCTGTTTCTCATATTCCAGAAAGGGTTGAAGGTATTGGCTGAACGCAAACAGACAGCAGCTCACCCTCTTTGAATCTTATTAAGCACGCAAAATGGAGCAGGAAAAAGCAAAAAATTTCAGAATTCCACCTTTCCAAGCAGAGAAATGACTTTTTGTGCAATGACATAATTCATTCATTTTAGCCATTGAAAACCATCCTTTTACTCATATACCAGAAATGGTTGAAGGTATTGGCTGAACGCAAACAGATAGCAGCTCATCCTCTTTGAATCTTCTTTAGCATGGTAAAAGGAGCAGGAAAAGCAAAAAATTTCAGAATTTCACCTTTACAAGCAGAGAAATGACTGTGCAATGACATTATTCATTGGTTTTAGCCATTGAAAACTGTCTTGTTACTCATATACCAGAAATGGTTGAAGGTATTGGCTAAATTCACAGATAGCAGCTCACCCTCTATGAATCTTATTAAGCACGCAAAAAGGAGCAGCCATTGTACACCATCCTGTTACTCATATTCCAGAATGGGTTGAAGGTAGTGTTGAGCGATACCTTCCGATATCAAGAAATATCGTATCGGATTGGATCGGGCCGATACCCAAAAAGTATCGGATATCGCCGATTCCGATACCGGAAACCAATGCAAGTCAATGGGACACAAATATCGGAATGAAAATAAACCCTTTCTTTCCTTGTAGGTTAATTCTACATGAAGTAAAACAACTAAGAATAATGTAGAATGACATGAAAAGCCGGCAATTCATCAGCGGCATACACCGGTACCAGACAATTTACAACAGAAAGAATAGAGCTTCACACATAGATTAGATAGATAGAAACAGGTCAGTCACATATATAAGAAGCACAGTGACAGTGTTGATTACTGTACTTGTCATTTAGTGTAAAGGATTTATTAAAAAAAATATTAGTGTTTTCGTGCACCGTCTCTTTAAGAAAGCCGGCCGGCAATTCAGCATCTGTACCCGACAATTTATAACAGACAGAATAGAGCTTCACACATAGATTAGATAGATAGAAACATGTCAGTCACATATATATGAAGTACAGTGACAGTGTTGCTTACTGTACTTGTCATTTAGTGTAAAGGATTTATTTAAAAAAATAATAGTGTTTTCATGCACCGTCTCTTTAAGAAAGCCGGCCGGCAATTCAGCAGCGGTACCCGACAATTTATAACAGAAAGAATAGAGCATCACACATAGATTAGATAGATAGAAACAGGTCAGTCACATATATAAGAAGCACAGTGACAGTGTTGATTACTGTACTTGTCATTTAGTGTAAAGGATTTATTAAAAAAAATAATAGTGTTTTCATGCACCGTCTCTTTAAAAAAGCCGGCCGGCAATTCAGCATCTGTACCCGACAATTTAGAACAGAAAGAATAGAGCTTCACACATAGATTAGATAGATAGAAACATGTCAGTCACATATATATGAAGTACAGTGACAGTGTTGCTTACTGTACTTGTCATTTAGTGTAAAGGATTTATTTAAAAAAATAATAGTGTTTTCATGCACCGTCTCTTTAAGAAAGCCGGCCGGCAATTCAGCAGCGGTACCCGACAATTTATAACAGAAAGAATAGAGAATCACACATAGATTAGATAGATAGAAACATGTCAGTCACATATATATGAAGTACAGTGACAGTGTTGATTACTGTACTTGTCATTTAGTGTTAAAATAAAGGATTTATTTAAAAAAAAAATTGGCGTGGGGTTCCCCTTAATTTTAGGCTCTAGCGGAGGTTAAGCAGACAGCTGGGGCAAATGTTTGAAGCCTGGGAAGGGGGTAATACCCACGGAGCTTCCCAGGCTACTAATATCAGCCCCCAGCTGAATACCTAGCCTTTACTAGCTATTAAAATGGGGGAACCCCCCCAAAAAAATAACGTGGGGTCCCCCCTAATTTAATAGCTAGCACAGGCTAGGCAGACAGCTGGGGGCTGATATTAATAGCCCAGGAAGGGTGCCATGAATATTGGCCCCCTCCCAGGCTAGAAACACCAGCCGTCAGCCGCCCCAGAAATGGCGCATCCATAGGATGCGCCAATTCTGGCACTTAGCCTCGCTCTTCCACGCTGCCCTGGTGCGGTGGCAGGGGGTAATAGGGTTGGGGTTGATGTCAGCTTATAATGCCAGCTGACATCAAGCCCAGGTTAGTAATGGAGAGGCGTCTATAAGACACCCCCATTACTAACCCCATAGTCAAAGTTAAAAGAAAACACAAACACCCAGAGTAAAGTCCTTTAATTGAAATAAAGACACAATTCTTTATTGTTCTAAATTAAACCATACTTACCATCACGCCCATTCCAGCTGAAGCCAACGATCTCCTGCAATAAAAGAAAAATAATAAAGCAACCTCATCCTTACCTTTCCATGGTTCCCAGGACAGCTCCAGCTCTGCTACATCGAGATGACAGGCTGGACCGCAGCAGAACGCTGCCATCCATCCTGTCATCCCGCAGACACTGAGAAGTGCAGGCATGCTTGCGCTCCTCAGTGTCTCTCTGTGACGTCATCCAGATGAGCCGAGTTCATGTCCGATGAACTCAGCTCACCTCATGCACGTCACTGACAGCGTGGGAAAGTTCTCCTGCACTCAGCGCTTCAGCGTGAGAATTCTCCCACGCTGTCAGTGACATACATGAGGTGAGGTCATGTCCAATGAACTCAGCTCACCTCATGCACGTCACTGACAGTGTGGGAAAATTCTCACGTTGAAGTGCTGAGTGCAGGAGAATTTTCCCACGCTGTCAGTGACGTACATGAGGTGAGCTGAGTTCATTGGACATGACCTCGGCTCATCTGGATGCCGTCACAGCGAGACACTGAGGAGTGGAAGCATGCCTGCGCTTCTCAGTGTCTGCGGGATGACAGGCTGGATGGCAGCGTTCTGCTGCGGTCCTGCCTGTCATCTCGATGTAGCAGAGCTGAAGCTGTCGTGGGAGCCATGGAAAGGTAAGGATGATGTTGCTTTATTATTTTACTTTTATTGCAGGAGATCGTTGGCTTCAGCTGGAATGGGCGTGACGGTAAGTATGGTTTAATTTAGAACAATAAAGAATTGTGTGTTTATTTCAATTAAAGGACTTTTTTCTGGGTGTTGTGTTTTTTTAAATACTTTACTAGAAATTCATGGTGGTCATGTCTAATATTGGCGTGACCCCATGAATTTTGGGCTTAGGGCCAGCTGATAATGCCAAGCTGGCCTTAACCCCTTTATTACCCAGTGAGCCACCGCACCAGGGCCCTGGATGAGTTGGGTACAGCGCCAGAAGATGGCGCTTCAATGAACGCGCCATTTTCTGGGGCGGCTGCGGACTGCAATTTGCAGCGGGGGTGGCCCAGAAAGCTTGGGTCTCCCTGCGCTGCGGATTCCAGCCCCCAGCTGCCTAGTTGTATCTGGCTGGGCACAAAAATAGGGCGAAGCCCCACGCATTTTTTTTTTAAATTATTTCATGAAATTCATGGAATAATTAAGAAAAAAAGGGCTTCCCTATATTGTTGTGTCCAACCAGGTACAAATAGGCAGCTGGTGGTTGGGGGCAGCCCATTCCTGCCTGCTGTACCTGGCTGGACACAAATATAGTGCGAAGCCCCACGTCAATTTTTTTTTAATTATTTCATGAAATAATTTTTTTAAAAAAGGGCTTCCCTATATTGTTGTGTCCGGCCAGGTACAAATAGGCAGCTGGTGGTTGGGGGCAGCCCGTTCCTGCCTGCTGTACCTGGCTGGACACAAATATAGTGCGAAGCCCCACGTCAATTTTTTTTAAATCATTTCAGGAAATTCATGAAATAATTAAAAAAAATTGATGTGGGGCGTCGCCCTATATTTGTGTCCAGTCAGGTACAGCAGGCAGGAACGGGCTGCCCCCAACCACCAGCTGCCTATTTGTACCTAGCCGGACACAACAATATAGGGAAGCCCTTTTTTTCTTAATTATTCCATGAATTTCATGAAATAATTAAAAAAAAAAAAACGTGGAGCTTCTCCCTATTTTTGTGTCCAGCCAGGTACAACTAGGCAGCTGGGGGATGGAATCTGCAGCGCAGGGAGGCCCAAGCTTTCTGCCCCCCCCCCCGCTGAAAATTGCAGTCCGCGGCCGCCCCGGAAAATGGCGCGTTCATAGAAGCTGGATGCTGTACCTGGCTGGCATACAAAAATATGGCGAAGCCCACGTCAAAAGTTTTGGGAAAAATTTATTAAAAAATAAATAATAATTTAGGGACTGCATCTTTATTAAGTCCTCAAATGTCATTTAGTGTTAAAATAAAGGATTTATTTAAAAAAAAAATGGCGTGGGATCCCCCATAATTTTAGTCTCTAGCGGAGGTTAAGCAGACGGCTGGGGCAGATGTTTGAAGCCTGGGAAGGGGGTAATACCCACGGAGCTTCCCAGGCTACTAATATCAGCCCCCAGCTGAATACCTAGCCTTTACTAGCTATTAAAATGGGGGACCCCCCCAAAAAAATGATGTGGGGTCCCCCCTATTTTAATAGCTAGCAAAGGCTAGGCAGACAGCTGGGGGCTGATATTACTAGCTCAGGAAGGGTGCCATGAATATTGGCCCCCTCCCAGGCTAGAAACACCAGCCGTCAGCCGCCCCAGAAATGGCGCATCCATAGGATGCGCCAATTCTGGCACTTAGCCTCGCTCTTCCACGCTGCCCTGGTGCGGTGGCAGGGGGTAATAGTGGTGGGGTTCATGTCAGCGCCAGCTGCCATGAAGCCCAGGTTAGTAATGATGGGCGTCTATAAGACACCCCCATTACTAACCTACAAAGTGTTAAAAAGAAAAAACACACTACACCCCGAAAAAAATAATTTATTTGAAATAAAACACCATTTTATTTAATTCTTAGTTTACTAAAAAAAAATAGTTACCTGTCCACGTTCCTGCGCTGATCTCCCATGCACAGCTGTCACATCTGGAGATGGTGACAGCTGTGCATGGCTGCTGTAAGCTCACGCTGCCGGGAACACGTCCGCTCCCGGCAGCGGGAGCCACTGACTGAGGTCACCGGAGTGCATTCAGTCAGCGCAGCTCCGGAGACCTCGTTTACGGCAGTGCTGTACCGTGGGAATTTCTCACGATACAGCAGTGCCGTAAAGGAGCTAACCGGAGCAGCGCTGCCTGAACTCCGGTGAACCCTTACGGCCCCGTCATTCTAGCGGCGGCAGCGGTTCAGAGCGGTCACATTCTATGTGGCTGCTCTGAACTGGAGATCTTCGTGGGACACTCGTGGACTACTACGGAGGGGTAAGGATAAGGTTGTGGTTTATTATTTTATATTTTATTACAGGAGATCGATGGCTTCGGGGAATTAGGTGTCTTGGTGAGTATAGGTGTAGTTTTTTATTTTTTACTTTATTTTAGGTGGCGATCGGCGGGGACAGGTAATGTATGAACTAATTTCTTTTAGGTAACCACTGGCCACCAATGACATGTATTTAAAATTTATTGGGGACACAGTAGGGCAATTTAAATAGCAGGATCAGGCTGATGGGAACTACTGCTCCCATCGAGCTGATCCTGCTGGCAGGAGTGGACGGGGGACAGACATAGGCCGATGGGAGTAGTAGTGTCACATCGGCCTATGTCTGCCTGCACGCACACACACCGCACACACCCGCACACACACACCCCGCACACACACACCCCGCACACACACACACCGCACACACACACACCCGCACACACACACACCCGCACACACACACCCCGCACACGCACACCCCGCACACGCACAGACACCGCACACAGACACCCCACCCGCACACACACATCATGAAGGGCTGATGGTCTGGGAGGTGTGGCTGACCTGTGCGGCCGTGGGAAAGTTCATGTGAGTTCATGCAATGCAGTCAAGCATGAACTCACATGAACCCTCTGAGGGCACCGCGGCTACTTCAAATGAACAGCTGATCGGCATCACCTGATACCTCAGCTGTTCATTTGAAATAACCGGCGGGAAAGCGCAGCACAGAACGGGAAAGCCGGCGGTGAAGTCTTTTCACTGCCGGCTTCCCCGCCCGGGTCCTTCGCTCCTTGGTGCTGCGCTCCCCGCCCGGTCCTAACTTACGATCAGGATGGGAGGTGGCGAGGGGAGCGGAGGATCGGGGTGGGAGGCTGCGGGGAAGCAGTATGGGGCTGTGTGATTGTTTAAAAGCCGGCGGCTTTATACCGCCCGCCGGCTTTTAAACAATCAGGAGAATTCTCCCCCGCTGGGATGGCATTTTGATGACAGGCTGGATCGCGCTGCCATCCAACTTGTCATCCTTCACAGACACTGCAGAGCGCAGGCATTATGGGAACTTCCGATTCCGGTATCCGATATTGTAAAAGTATCGGAATTAAGTATCGGAATTCCGATACAGTGAATATCGGCCGATACCCGATATTTCAGTATCGGAATGCTCAACACTAGTTGAAGGTATTCATTGATTTTAGCCATTGAAAATCGTACTGTTACTCATATACCAGAAATGGTTGAAGGTATTGGCTGAATGCAAACAGATAGCAGCTCACCCTCTTTGAATCTCCTTTAGCATGTTAAAAGGAGCAGGAAAAAGCAAAACATTTCAGAATTCCACCTTTCCAAGCAGAGAATTGATTGTTTGTGCAATGACATCATTCATTGATTTTAGACATTGAAAACCATCCTGTTACTCATATAGCAGAAATGGTTGAAGGTATTGGCTGAACGCACACAGATATCAGCTCACCCTTTTTTGAATCTTCTTTAGCATGCTAATAGGAGTAGGAAAAAGCAAAAAAAATTCAGATTTCCACCTTTCCAAGCAGAGAAATGACTGTTTGTTCAATGACATTATTCATTGATTTTAGCCATTGAAATAAGTCCTGTTTCTCATATACCAGAAATGGTTGAAGGTATTGGCTGAACGCACACAGATATCAGCTCACCCTCTTTGAATCTTCTTTAGCATGCTAATAGGAGCAGGAAAAAGCAAAAAAATTTCAGATTTCCACCTTTCCAAGCAGAGAAATGACTGTTTGTGCAATGAAATTATTCATTGATTTTAGCCATTGAAAAATGTCCTGTTTCTCATATACCAGAAATTGTTGAAGGTATTGGTTGAACGTAAACAGATAGCAGCTCACCCTCTTTGAATCTTCTTTAGCACGCAAAAAGGAGCAGAAAAAAGCAAAACATTTCAGAATTCCACTTTTCCAAGCAGAGGTATGACTGTTTTTGCAATGACATTATTCATTGATTTTAGCCATTGAAAACCGTCTTGTTAATCATATACCAGAATTGGTTGAAGGTATTGGCTGAACGCAAACAGATAGCAGCTCATCCTCCTTGAATCTTCTTTAGCATGTTAAAAGGAGCAGGAAAATCAAAAAATTTCAGAATTCCACCTTTCCAAGCAGAGAAATGAATGTGCAATGACATTTTTCATTGATTTTAGCCATTGTACACCATCCTGTTACTCATATTCCAGAAAAGGTTGAAGGTATTGGCTGAACGTAAACAGACAGCAGCTCACACTCTTTGAATCTTATTAAGCACGCAAAAAGGAGCAGGAAAAAGCAAAAAATTTCAGAATTCCACCTTTCCAAGCAGAGAAATGACTGTTTGTGCAATGACATTATTCATTGATTTTAGCCATTGAAAAACGTCCTGTTACTCATATACCAGAAATGGTTGAAGGTATTGGCTGAATGCAAACAGATAGCAGCTCACCCTCTTTGAATCTCCTTTAGCATGCTAAAAGGAGTAGGAAAAAGCAAAACATTTTAGAATTAAACCTTTCCAAGCAGAGAATTGATTGTTTGTGCAATGACGTCATTCATTGATTTTAGCCATTGAAAAACGTGCTGTTACTCATACACCAGAAATGGTTGAAGGTATTGGCTGAACGAAAACAGATAGCAGCTCACGCTCTTTGAATCAACTTTACCATGCTAAAAGGAGCAGGAAAAAGCAAAAAAAATTCAGAATTACACCTTTCCAAGCAGAGAAATGACTGTGCAATGACATTATTCATTGATTTTAGCCATTGAAAACTGTCTTGTTACTCATATACCAGAAATGGTTGAAGGTATTGGCTGAATGCACAGATAGCAGCTCACACTCTTTGAATATTTTTTAGCATGCTAAAAGGAGTAGGAAAAAGCAAAACATTTTTAGAATTCCACCTTTCCAAGCAGAGAAATGACTGATTGTGCAATGACATCATTCATTGATTTTAGACATTGAAAACCATCCTGTTACTCATATAGCAGAAATGGTTGAAGATATTGGCTGAATGCAAACAGATAGCAGCTCACCCTCTTTGAATCTTCTTAGCATGCTAAAACTAGTAGGAAAAAGCAAAACATTTCAGATTTCCACATTTCCAAGCAGAGAATTGACTGTTTGTGCAATGACATTATTCATTGATTTTAGCCATCGAAAAACATGCTGTTACTCATACACCAGAAATGGTTGAAGGTATTGGCTGAACGCACACAGATATCAGCTCACCTTTTTTAATCTTCTTTAGCATGCTAATAGGAGCAGGAAAAAGCAAAAAAAATTCAGATTTCCACCTTTCCAAGCAGAGAAATGACTGTTTGTGCAATGACATTATTCATTGATTTTAGCCATTGAAAAACGTCCTGTTTCTCATATACCAGAAATGGTTGAAGGTATTGGCTGAAATCAAACAGATAGCAGCTCATCCTCTTTGAATCTTCTTTAGCATGGTAAAAGGAGCAGGAAAAGCAAAAAATTTCAGAATTCCACCTTTCCAAGCAGAGAAATGACTGTGCAATGACATTATTCATTGATTTTAGCCATTGAAAACTGTCTTGTTACTCATACACCAGAAATGGTTGAAGGTATTGGCTGAACGCAAACAGATAGCGGCTTACGCTCTTTGAATCTACTTTAGCATGCTAAAAGGAGCAGGAAAAAGCAAAAAAATTTCAGAATTACACCTTTACAAGCAGAGAAATGACTGTTTGTGCAATGACATTATTCATTGATTTTAGACATTGAAAAAGGTCCTGTTACTCAAATACCAGAATTGGTTGAAGGTATTGGCTGAACGCAAACAGATAGCAGCTCATCCTCTCTGAATCTTCTTTAGCATGGTAAAAGGAGCAGGAAAAGCAAAAAATTCCAGAATTTCACCTTTCCAAGCAGAGAAATGACTGTGCAATGACATTATTCATTGGTTTTAGCCATTGAAAACTGTCTTGTTACTCATATACCAGAAATGGTTGAAGGTATTGGCTGAATTCACAGATAGCAGCTCACCCTCTTTGAATCTTCTTTAGCATGCTAAAAGGAGTAGGAAAAAGCAAAACATTTTTAGAATTCCACCTTTCCAAGCAGAGAAGTGACTGAGTGTGCTATGACATAATTCATTGATTTTAGCCGTTGCACACCATCCTGTTACTCATATTCTAGAGAGGGTTGAAGGTATTGGCTGAACGCAAACAGACAGCAGCTCACCCTCTTTGAATCTTATTAAGCACGCAAAAAGGAGCAGGAAAAGGCAAAAAAAAACAGAATTCCACCTTTCCAAGCAGAAAAATGACTGTTTGTGCAATGACATTATTCATTGATTTTAGCCATTGAAGATCGTACTGTTACTCATATACCGGAAATGGTTGAAGGTATTGGCTGAATGCAAACAGATAGCAGCTCACCCTCTTTGAATCTCCTTTAGCATGCTAAAAGGAGCAGGAAAAAGCAAAACTTTTCAGAATTCCACCTTTCCAAGCAAACAATTGATTGTTTGTGCAATGATATCATTCATTGATTTTAGACATTGAAAACCGTACTGTTACTCATATAGCAGAAATGGTTGAAGGTATTGGCTGAATGCAAACTGATAGCAGCTCACCCTCTTTGAATCTTCTTAGCATGCTAAAAGGAATAGGAAAAAGCAAAACATTTCAGATTTCCACCTTTCCAATCAGAGAAATGACTGTGCAATGACATAATTCATTGATTTTAGCAATCGAAAAACATGCTGTTACTCATACACCAGAAATGGTTGAAGATATTGGCTGAACGCACACAGATATCAGCTCACCCTCTTTGAATCTTCTTTAGCATGCTAATAGGAGCAGGAAAAAGCAAAAAAAATTCAGATTTCCACTTTCCAAGCAGAGAAATGACTGTTTGTGCAATGACATTATTCATTGATTTTAGCCATTGAAAACCGTCCTGTTAATCATATACCAGAATTGGTTGAAGGTATTGGCTGAATGCAAACAGATAGCAGCTCATCCTCTTTGAATCTTCTTAGCATGGTAAAAGGAGCAGGAAAAGCAAAAAATTTCAGAATTCCACCTTTCCAAGCAGAGAAATGACTGTGCAATGACATTATTCATTGATTTTAGCCATTGAAAACTGTCTTGTTACTCATATACCAGAAATGGTTGAAGGTATTGGCTGAATGCAAAGATAGCAGCTCAGCCTCTTTGAATCTTCTTTAGCATGCTAAAAGGAGTAGGAAAAAGCAAAACATTTTTAGAATTCCACCTTTCCAAGCAGAGAAATGACTGATTGTATAATGACATAATTCATTGATTTTAGCCATTGTAAACCATCCTGTTTCTCATATTCCAGAAAGGGTTGAAGGTACTGGCTGAACGCAAACAGACAGCAGCTCACACTCTTTGAATCTTATTAAGCATGCAAAAAGGAGCAGGAAAAAGCAAAACATTTCAGAATTCCACGTTTCCAAGCAGAGAATTGATTGTGCAATGACACCATTCATTGATTTTAGACATTGAAAACCATCCTGTTACTCATATAGCAGAAATGGTTGAAGGTATTGGCTGAAT
Source organism: Phyllobates terribilis (assembly GCF_046119375.1). Classification (NCBI taxonomy): domain Eukaryota; kingdom Metazoa; phylum Chordata; class Amphibia; order Anura; family Dendrobatidae; genus Phyllobates; species Phyllobates terribilis. The sequence goes on along the minus strand of NW_027362771.1, from coordinate 3,342,406 downwards.
GCAAACAGATAGCAGCTCACCCTCTTTGAATCTTCTTAGCATGCTAATAGGAGCAGGAAAAAGCAAAAAAAAATCAGATTTCCACCTTTCCAAGCAGAGAAATGACTGTTTGTGCAATGACATTATTCATTGATTTTAGCCATTGAAAAACGTCCTGTTTCTCATATACCAGAAATGGTTGAAGGTATTGGCTGAATGTAAACAAATAGCAGCTCACCCTCTTTTAATCTTCTTTAGCATGCTAAAAGGAGTAGGAAAAAGCAAAACATTTTTCGAATTCCACCTTTCCAAGCAGAGTAATGACTGTTTGTGCAATGACATTATTCATTGAGTTTAGCCATTGAAAACCGTCCTGTTAATCATATACCAGAATTGGTTGAAGGTATTGGCTGAATGCAAACAGATAGCAGCTCATCCTCTTTGAATCTTCTTAGCATGGTAAAAGGAGCAGGAAAAGCAAAAAATTTCAGAATTCCACCTTTCCAAGCAGAGAAATGACTGTGCAATGACATTATTCATTGATTTTAGCCATTGAAAACTGTCTTGTTACTCATATACCAGAAATGGTTGAAGGTATTGGCTGAATGCAAAGATAGCAGCTCAGCCTCTTTGAATCTTCTTTAGCATGCTAAAAGGAGTAGGAAAAAGCAAAACATTTTTAGAATTCCACCTTTCCAAGCAGAGAAATGACTGATTGTATAATGACATAATTCATTGATTTTAGCCATTGTAAACCATCCTGTTTCTCATATTCCAGAAAGGGTTGAAGGTATTGGCTGAACGCAAACAGACAGCAGCTCACCCTCTTTGAATCTTATTAAGCACGCAAAAAGGAGCAGGAAAAAGCAAAAAATTTCAGAATTCCACCTTTCCAAGCATTGAAATGACTGTTTGTGCAATGACATTATTCATTGATTTTAGCCATTGAAAATCGTACTGTTACTCATATACTAGAAATGGTTGAAGGTATTGGCTGACTGCAAACACATAGAAGCTCATCCTCTTTGAATCTCCTTCAGCATTCTAAAAGGAGCAGGAAAAAGCAAAACATTTCAGAATTCCACCTTTCCAAGCAGAGAATTGATTGTTTGTGCAATGACATCATTCATTGATTTTAGACATTGAAAACCGTCCTGTTACTAATATAGCAGAAATGATTGAAGGTATTGGCTGAATGCAAACAGATATCAGCACACCCTCTTTGAATCTTCTTTAGCATGCTAATAGGAGCAGGAAAAAGCAAAAAAAAATCAGATTTCCACCTTTCCAAGCAGAGAAATGACTGTTTGTGCAATGACATTATTCATTGATTTTAGCCATTGAAAAATGTCCTGTTTCTCATATACCAGAAATGGTTGAAGGTATTGGCTGAACGTAAACAGGTAGAAGCTCACCCTCTTTGAATCTTCTTTAGCATGCTAAAAGGAGTAGGAAAAAGCAAAACATTTTTAGAATTCCACCTTTCCAAGCAGAGAAATGACTGTTTGTGCAATGACATTATTTATTGATTTTAGCCATTGAAAAACGTCCTGTTTCTCATATACCAGAAATGTTTGAAGGTATTGGCTGAAAGTAAACAGATAGCAGCTCACCCTCTCTGAATCTTCTTTAGCATGCTAAACGGAGTAGGAAAAAGCAAAACATTTTTAGAATTCCACCTTTCCAAGCAGAGTAATGACTGTTTGTGCAATGACATAATTCATAGATTTTAGCCATTGAAAAACGTGTTGTTACTCAAATACCAGAAATGGTTGAATTACTTGGCTGAACGCAAACAGATAGCAGCTCATCCTCTTTGAATCTTCATTAGCATGCTAAATGGAGCAGGAAACAGCAAAAAATTTCAGATTTCCACCTTTCAAAGCAGAGAAATGACTGTTTGTGCAATGACATTATTCATTCATTTTAGCCACTGAAAAACATCCTGTTACTCATATTCCAGAAACGGTTGAAGGTATTGGCTGAACGCAAACAGACAGCAACTCACCCTCTTTTAACCTTCTTTAGCATGCTAAATGGAGCAGGAAACAGCAAAAAATTTCAGAGTTCCACCTTTCCAAGCAGAGAAATGACTGTTTGTGCAATGACATTATTCATTGATTTTAGCCATTGAAAACCGTCCTGTAACTCATATACCAGAAATGGTTGAAGGTATTGGCTGAAGGCAAGCAGATAGCAGCTCACCCTCTTTGAATCTTCTTTAGCATGCTAAAAGGAGCAGGAAAAAGCAAAAAATTTCAGATTTCCACCTTTCAAAGCAGAGAAATAACTGTTTGTGCAATGACATTATTCATTGATTTTAGTCATTGAAAAACGTACTGTAACTCATATACCAGAAATGATTTAAGGTATTGGATGAATGCAAACAGATAGCAGCTCACCCTCTTTGAATCTTCATTAGCATGCTAAAAGTAGCAGGAAAAAGCAAAACATTTCAGAATTCCACCTTTCCAAGCAGAGAATTGACTGTTTGTGCAATGACATTATTCATACATTTTAGCCATTGAAAACCGTCCTGTTACTCATATACGAGAAATGGTTGAAGGTATTGGCTGAACGCAAACAGATAGCAGCTCACCCTCTTTGAATCTCCTTTAGCATGCTAAAAGGAGCAGGTAAAATCAAAGCATTTCAAAATTCCACCTTTCAAAGCAGAGAAATGACTGTTTGTGCAATGACATTATTCATTGATTTTAGTCATTGAAAAATGTCCTGTTACTCATATACCATAAATGGTTTAAGGTATTGGATGAATGCAAACAGATAGCAGCTCACCCTCTTTGAATATTCTTTAGCATGCTAAAACGAGCAGGAAAAAGCAAAACATTTCAGAATTCCACCTTTCCAAGAAGAGAATTGATTGTTTGTGCAATGACATCATTCGTTGATTTTAGATATTGAAAACCATCGTGTTACTCATATAGCAGAAATGGTTGAAGGTATTGGCTGAATGCAAACAGAAAGCAGCTCACCCTCTTTGAATCTTCTTAGCATGCTAAAAGGAGCAGGAAAAAGCAAAACATTTCAGAATTTCACCTTTACAAGCAGAGAATTGACTGTTTGTGCAATGACTTTATTCATTGATTTTAGCCATTGAAAAACGTGCTGTTACTCATGCACCAGAAATGGTTGAAGGTATTGGCTGAACGCAAACCGATAGCAGCTCATACTCTTTGAATCTTCTTTAGCATGCTAAAAGGAGTAGGAATAAACAAAACATTTTTAGAATTCCACCTTTCCAAGCAGAGATATGACTGTTTGTGCAATGACATTATTCATTGATTTTAGCCATTGAAAACCGTCCTGTTACTCATACACCAGAAATGGTTGAAGGTATTGGCTGAATGCAACCAGATAGCATCTCACCCTCTTTGAAACTTCTTTAGCATGCTAAAAGGAGCAGGAAATGCAAAAAATTTTTAGAATTCCACCTTTCCAAGCAGAGAAATGACTGTTTGTGCAATGACATTATTCATTGATTTTAGCCATTGAAAAATGTCCTGTTACTCATATACCAGAAATAGTTGAAGGTATTGGCTGAACCCAAACAGTTAGCAGCTCACCCTCTTTGAATCTTCTTTAGCATACTAAAAGGAGCAGCAAAAAGCAAAACATTTCAGAATTTCACCTTTCCAAGCAGAGAAATGACTGTTTGTGCAATGACATTTTTCATTGGTTTAGCCATTGAAAAACGTCCTGTTACTCATATACCAGAAATGTTTGAAGATATTGGCTGAACGCAAACAGATAGTAGCTCAATCTCTGTGAATCTTCTTTAGCATGCTAATAGAAGCAGGAAAAGGCAAAAAATTTCAGAATTTCACGTTTCCAAGCTGAGAAATTACTGTTTGTGCAATCACATTATTCATTGATTTTAGCCATTGAAAACTGTCTTGTTACTCATACACCAGAAATGGTTGAAGGTATTGGCTGAACGCAAACAGATAGCAGCTTACGCTCTTTGAATCTACTTTAGCATGCTAAAAGGAGCAGGAAAAAGCAAAAAAATTTCAGAATTACACCTTTCCAAGCAGAGAAATGACTGTTTGTGCAATGACATTATTCATTGATTTTAGACATTGAAAAAGGTCCTGTTACTCAAATACCAGAATTGGTTGAAGTTATTGGCTGAAAGCAAACAGATAGCAGCTCATCCTCTTTGAAGCTTCTTTAGCATGGTAAAAGGAGCAGGAAAAGCAAAAAATTTCAGAATTCCACCTTTCCAAGCAGAGAAATGACTGTGCAATGACATTATTCATTGGTTTTAGCCATTGAAAACTGTCTTGTTACTCATATACCAGAAATGGTTGAAGGTATTGGCTGAATGCAAACAGATAGCAGCTCACCCTCTTTGAATCTTCTTTAGCATGCTAAAAGGAGCAGGAAAAAGCAAAACATTTTTGAATTCCACCTTTCCAAGCAGAGAATTGATTGTTTGTGCAATGACATCATTCATTGATTTTAGCCATCGAAAAACGTGCTGTTACTCATACACCAGAAATGGTTGAAGGTATTGGCTGAACGCAAACAGATAGCAGCTCACGCTCTTTGAATCTACTTTAGCATGCTAAAAGAGCAGGGAAAAGCAAAAAAATTTCAGAATTACACCTTTCCAAGCAGAGAAATGACTGTTTGTGCAATGACTTTATTCATTGATTTTAGACATTGAAAAAGGTCCTGTTACTCAAATAACAGAATTGGTTGAAGGTATTGGCTGAACGCAAACAGATAGCAGCTCATCCTCTTTGAATCTTCTTTAGCATGGTAAAAGCAGTAGGAAAAGCAAAAAATTTCAGAATTCCACCTTTCCAAGCAGAGAAATTACTGTGCAATGACATTATTCATTGATTTTAGCCATTGAAAACTGTCTTGTTACTCATATACCAGAAATGGTTGAAGGTATTGGCTGAATGCACAGATAGCAGCTCACCCTCTTTGAATCTTTTTTAGCATGCTAAAAGGAGTAGGAAAAAGCAAAACATTTTTAGAATTCCACCTTTCCGATCAGAGAAATGACTGATTGTGCAATGACATAATTCATTGATTTTAGCCATTGTAAACCATCCTGTCACTCATATTCCAGAAAGGGTTGAAGGTACTGGCTGAACGCAAACAGACAGCAGCTCACACTCTTTGAATCTTATTAAGCATGCAAAAAGGAGCAGGAAAAAGCAAAACATTTCAGAATTCCACGTTTCCAAGCAGAGAATTGATTGTGCAATGACACCATTCATTGATTTTAGACATTGAAAACCATCCTGTTACTCATATAGCAGAAATGGTTGAAGGTATTGGCTGAATGCAAACAGATAGCAGCTCACCCTCTTTGAATCTTCTTAGCATGCTAATAGGAGCAGGAAAAAGCAAAAAAAAATCAGATTTCCACCTTTCCAAGCAGAGAAATGACTGTTTGTGCAATGACATTATTCATTGATTTTAGCCATTGAAAAACGTCCTGTTTCTCATATACCAGAAATGGTTGAAGGTATTGGCTGAATGTAAACAAATAGCAGCTCACCCTCTTTTAATCTTCTTTAGCATGCTAAAAGGAGTAGGAAAAAGCAAAACATTTTTCGAATTCCACCTTTCCAAGCAGAGTAATGACTGTTTGTGCAATGACATTATTCATTGAGTTTAGCCATTGAAAACCATCCTGTAACTCATATTCGAGAAATAGATGAAGGCATTGGCTGAACGCAAGCAGGCAGCAACTCACCCTCTTTGAATCTTCTTTAGCACGCAAAAAGGAGCAGGAAAAAGCAAAAAATTTCAGAATTCCACTTTTCCAAGCAGAGGTATGACTGTTTGTGCAATGTCATTATTCATTTGATTTTAGCCATTGAAAACCATCCTGTAACTCATATTCAAGAAATAGATGAAGGTATTGGCTGAACGCAAACAGACAGCAGCTCACCCTCTTTGAATCTTATTAAGCACGCAAAAAGTAGCAGGAAAAAGCAAAAAAATTCAGAATTCCACCTTTCCAAACAGAGAAATGACTGTTTGTGCAATGACATTATTCATTGGTTTTAGCCATTGAAAACTGTCTTGTTACTCATATAACAGGAATGGTTGAAGGTATTGGCTGAATGCACAGAAAGCAGCTCACCCTCGTTGAATCTTCTTTAGCATGCTTAAAGGAGTAGGAAAAAGCAAAACATTTTTAGAATTCCACCTTTCCAAGCAGAGAATTGACTGATTGTGCAATGACATTATTCATTGATTTTAGCCATTGTAAACCATCCTGTTACTCATATTCCAGAAAGGGTTGAAGGTATTGGCTGAAAGCAAACAGACAGCAGCTCACACTCTTTGAATCTTATTAAGCATGCAAAAAGGAGCAGGAAAAAGCAAAAAATTTCAGAATTCCACCTTTCCAAGCAGAGAAATGACTGTTTGTGCAATGACATTATTCATTGAATTTTGCCATTGAAAATCGTACTGTTACTCATATACCAGAAATGGTTGAAGGTATTGGCTGAATGCAAACAGATAGCAGCTCACCCTCTTTGAATCTCCTTTAGCATGCTAAAAGGAGCAGGAAAAAGCAAAACATTTCAGAATTCCACCTTTCCAAGCAGAGAATTGATTGTTTGTGCAATGACATCATTCATTGATTTTAGCCATCGAAAAACATGTGGTTACTCATACACCAGAAATGGTTGAAGGTATTGGCTGAACGCAAACAGATAGCGGCTTACGCTCTTTGAATCTACTTTAGCATGCTAAAAGGAGCAGGAAAAAGCAAAAAAATTTCAGAATTACACCTTTACAAGCAGAGAAATGACTGTTTGTGCAATGACATTATTCATTGATTTTAGACATTGAAAAAGGTCCTGTTACTCAAATACCAGAATTGGTTGAAGGTATTGGCTGAACGCAAACAGATAGCAGCTCATCCTCTCTGAATCTTCTTTAGCATGGTAAAAGGAGCAGGAAAAGCAAAACATTTCAGAATTTCACCTTTCCAAGCAGAGAAATGACTGTGCAATGACATTATTCATTGGTTTTAGCCATTGAAAACTGTCTTGTTACTCATATACCAGAAATGGTTGAAGGTATTGGCTGAATTCACAGATAGCAGCTCACCCTCTTTGAATCTTCTTTAGCATGCTAAAAGGAGTAGGAAAAAGCAAAACATTTTTAGAATTCCACCTTTCCAAGCAGAGAAGTGACTGAGTGTGCTATGACATAATTCATTGATTTTAGCCGTTGCACACCATCCTGTTACTCATATTCTAGAGAGGGTTGAAGGTATTGGCTGAACGCAAACAGACAGCAGCTCACCCTCTTTGAATCTTATTAAGCACGCAAAAAGGAGCAGGAAAAGGCAAAAAATTTCAGAATTCCACCTTTCCAAGCAGAAAAATGACTGTTTGTGCAATGACATTATTCATTGATTTTAGCCATTGAAGATCGTACTGTTACTCATATACCGGAAATGGTTGAAGGTATTGGCTGAATGCAAACAGATAGCAGCTCACCCTCTTTGAATCTCCTTTAGCATGCTAAAAGGAGCAGGAAAAAGCAAAACTTTTCAGAATTCCACCTTTCCAAGCAAACAATTGATTGTTTGTGCAATGATATCATTCATTGATTTTAGACATTGAAAACCGTACTGTTACTCATATAGCAGAAATGGTTGAAGGTATTGGCTGAATGCAAACTGATAGCAGCTTACCCTCTTTGAATCTTCTTAGCATGCTAAAAGGAGTAGGAAAAAGCAAAACATTTCAGATTTCCACCTTTCCAAGCAGAGAAATGACTGTGCAATGACATAATTCATTGATTTTAGCAATCGAAAAACATGCTGTTACTCATACACCAGAAATGGTTGAAGATATTGGCTGAACGCACACAGATATCAGCTCACCCTCTTTGAATCTTCTTTAGCATGCTAATAGGAGCAGGAAAAAGCAAAAAAAATTCAGATTTCCACTTTCCAAGCAGAGAAATGACTGTTTGTGCAATGACATTATTCATTGATTTTAGCCATTGAAAACCGTCCTGTTAATCATATACCAGAATTGGTTGAAGGTATTGGCTGAATGCAAACAGATAGCAGCTCATCCTCTTTGAATCTTCTTTAGCATGGTAAAAGGAGCAGGAAAAGCAAAAAATTTCAGAATTCCACCTTTCCAAGCAGAGAAATGACTGTGCAATGACATTATTCATTGATTTTAGCCATTGAAAACTGTCTTGTTACTCATATACCAGAAATGGTTGAAGGTATTGGCTGAATGCAAAGATAGCAGCTCAGCCTCTTTGAATCTTCTTTAGCATGCTAAAAGGAGTAGGAAAAAGCAAAACATTTTTAGAATTCCACCTTTCCAAGCAGAGAAATGACTGATTGTATAATGACATAATTCATTGATTTTAGCCATTGTAAACCATCCTGTTTCTCATATTCCAGAAAGGGTTGAAGGTATTGGCTGAACGCAAACAGACAGCAGCTCACCCTCTTTGAATCTTATTAAGCACGCAAAAAGGAGCAGGAAAAAGCAAAAAATTTCAGAATTCCACCTTTCCAAGCATTGAAATGACTGTTTGTGCAATGACATTATTCATTGATTTTAGCCATTGAAAATCGTACTGTTACTCATATACCAGAAATGGTTGAAGGTATTGGCTGACTGCAAACACATAGAAGCTCATCCTCTTTTAATCTCCTTCAGCATTCTAAAAGGAGCAGGAAAAAGCAAAACATTTCAGAATTCCACCTTTCCAAGCAGAGAATTGATTGTTTGTGCAATGACATCATTCATTGATTTTAGACATTGAAAACTGTTCTGTTACTAATATAGCAGAAATGGTTGAAGGTATTGGCTGAATGCAAACAGATATCAGCTCACCCTCTTTGAATCTTCTTTAGCATGCTAATAGGAGGCAAAAAAAAATCAGATTTTCACCTTTCCAAGCAGAGAAATGACTGTTTGTGCAATGACATTATTCATTGATTTTAGCCATTGAAAAATGTCCTGTTTCTCATATACCAGAATTGGTTGAAGGTATTGGCTGAACGTAAACAGGTAGAAGCTCACCCTCTTTAAATCTTCTTTAGCATGCTAAAAGGAGTAGGAAAAAGCAAAACATTTTTAGAATTCCACCTTTCCAAGCAGAGAAATGACTGTTTGTGCAATGACATTATTTATTGATTTTAGCCATTGAAAAACGTCCTGTTTCTCATATACCAGAAATGTTTGAAGGAATTGGCTGAACATAAACAGATAGCAGCTCACCCTCTTTGAATCTTCTTTAGCATGCTAAACGGAGTAGGAAAAAGCAAAACATTTTTAGAATTCCACCTTTCCAAGCAGATTAATGACTGTTTGTGCAATGACATAATTCATAGATTTTAGCCATTGAAAAACGTGTTGTTACTCAAATACCAGAAATGGTTGAATTACTTGGCTGAACGCAAACAGATAGCAGCTCATCCTCTTTGAATCTTCTTTAGCATGCTAAAAGTAGCAGTAAAAAGCAAAAAATTTCAGATTTCCACCTTTCCAAGCAGAGAAATGACTGTTTGTGCAATGACATTATTAATTGATTTTAGCCATTGAAAACCGTCCTGTAACTCATATACCAGAAATGGTTGACGGTATTGGCTGAAGGCAAGCAGATAGCAGCTCACCCTCTTTGAATCTTCTTTAGCATGCTAAAAGGAGCAGGAGAAAGCAAAAAATTTCAGATTTCCACCTTTCAAAGCAGAGAAATAACTGTTTGTGCAATGACATTATTCATTGATTTTAGTCATTGAAAAACGTACTGTTACTCATATACCAGAAATGATTTAAGGTATTGGATGAATGCAAACAGATAGCAGCTCACCCTCTTTGAATCTTCATTAGCATGCTAAAAGTAGCAGGAAAAAGCAAAACATTTCAGAATTCCACCTTTCCAAGCAGAGAATTGACTGTTTGTGCAATGACATTATTCATACATTTTAGCCATTGAAAACCGTCCTGTTACTCATATACGAGAAATGGTTGAAGGTATTGGCTGAACGCAAACAGATAGCAGCTCACCCTCTTTGAATCTCCTTTAGCATGCTAAAAGGAGCAGGAAAAAGCAAAACATTTCAAAATTCCACCTTTCAAAGCAGAGAAATGACTGTTTGTGCAATGACATTATTCATTGATTTTAGTCATTGAAAAATGTCCTGTTACTCATATACCATAAATGGTTTAAGGTATTGGATGAATGCAAACAGATAGCAGCTCACCCTCTTTGAATATTCTTTAGCATGCTAAAACGAGCAGGAAAAAGCAAAACATTTCAGAATTCCACCTTTCCAAGAAAAGAATTGATTGTTTGTGCAATGACATCATTCGTTGATTTTAGATATTGAAAACCATCGTGTTACTCATATAGCAGAAATGGTTGAAGGTATTGGCTGAATGCAAACAGAAAGCAGCTCACCCTCTTTGAATCTTCTTAGCATGCTAAAAGGAGCAGGAAAAAGCAAAACATTTCAGAATTTCACCTTTCCAAGCAGAGAATTGACTGTTTGTGCAATGACATTATTCATTGATTTTAGCCATTGAAAAACGTGCTGTTACTCATGCACCAGAAATGGTTGAAGGTATTGGCTGAACGCAAACAGATAGCAGCTCATACTCTTTGAATCTTCTTTAGCATGCTAAAAGGAGTAGGAATAAACAAAACATTTTTAGAATTCCACCTTTCCAAGCAGAGATATGACTGTTTGTGCAATGACATTATTCATTGATTTTAGCCATTGAAAACCGTCCTGTTACTCATACACCAGAAATGGTTGAAGGTATTGGCTGAATGCAACCAGATAGCATCTCACCCTGTTTGAAACTTCTTTAGCATGCTAAAAGGAGCAGGAAATGCAAAAAAATTTTAGAATTCCACCTTTCCAAGCAGAGAAATGACTGTTTGTGCAATGACATTATTCATTGATTTTAGCCATTGAAAAATGTCCTGTTACTCATATACCAGAAATAGTTGAAGGTATTGGCTGAACCCAAACAGTTAGCAGCTCACCCTCTTTGAATCTTCTTTAGCATACTAAAAGCAGCAGGAAAAAGCAAAACATTTCAGAATTTCACCTTTCCAAGCAGAGAAATGACTGTTTGTGCAATGACATTTTTCATTGGTTTAGCCATTGAAAAACGTCCTGTTACTCATATACCAGAAATGTTTGAAGATATTGGCTGAACGCAAACAGATAGCAGCTCAATCTCTGTGAATCTTCTTTAGCATGCTAATAGAAGCAGGAAAAGGCAAAAAATTTCAGAATTTCACGTTTCCAAGCTGAGAAATTACTGTTTGTGCAATCACATTATTCATTGATTTTAGCCATTGAAAACTGTCTTGTTACTCATACACCAGAAATGGTTGAAGGTATTGGCTGAACGCAAACAGATAGCAGCTTACGCTCTTTGAATCTACTTTAGCATGCTAAAAGGAGCAGGAAAAAGCAAAAAAATTTCAGAATTACACCTTTCCAAGCAGAGAAATGACTGTTTGTGCAATGACATTATTCTTTGATTTTAGCCATTGAAAAACGTGCTGTTACTCATGCACCAGAAATGGTTGAAGGTATTGGCTGAACGCAAACAGATAGCAGCTCATACTCTTTGAATCTTCTTTAGCATGCTAAAAGGAGTAGGAATAAACAAAACATTTTTAGAATTCCACCTTTCCAAGCAGAGATATGACTGTTTGTGCAATGACATTATTCATTGATTTTAGCCATTGAAAACCGTCCTGTTACTCATGCACCAGAAATGGTTGAAGGTATTGGCTGAACGCAAACAGATAGCAGCTCATACTCTTTGAAACTTCTTTAGCATGCTAAAAGGAGCAGGAAATGCAAAAAATTTTTAGAATTCCACCTTTCCAAGCAGAGAAATGACTGTTTGTGCAATGACATTATTCATTGATTTTAGCCATTGAAAAATGTCCTGTTACTCATATACCAGAAATAGTTGAAGGTATTGGCTGAACCCAAACAGTTAGCAGCTCACCCTCTTTGAATCTTCTTTAGCATACTAAAAGGAGCAGGAAAAAGCAAAACATTTCAGAATTTCACCTTTCCTAGCAGAGAAATGACTGTTTGTGCAATGACATTTTTCATTGGTTTAGCCATTGAAAAACGTCCTGTTACTCATATACCAGAAATGTTTGAAGATATTGGCTGAACGCAAACAGATAGTAGCTCAATCTCTGTGAATCTTCTTTAGCATGCTAATAGAAGCAGGAAAAGGCAAAAAATTTCAGAATTTCACGTTTCCAAGCTGAGAAATTACTGTTTGTGCAATCACATTATTCATTGATTTTAGCCATTGAAAACTGTCTTGTTACTCATACACCAGAAATGGTTGAAGGTATTGGCTGAACGCAAACAGATAGCAGCTTACGCTCTTTGAATCTACTTTAGCATGCTAAAAGGAGCAGGAAAAAGCAAAAAAATTTCAGAATTACACCTTTCCAAGCAGAGAAATGACTGTTTGTGCAATGACATTATTCATTGATTTTAGACATTGAAAAAGGTCCTGTTACTCAAATACCAGAATTGGTTGAAGTTATTGGCTGAAAGCAAACAGATAGCAGCTCATCCTCTTTGAAGCTTCTTTAGCATGGTAAAAGGAGCAGGAAAAGCAAAAAATTTCAGAATTCCACCTTTCCAAGCAGAGAAATGATTGTGCAATGACATTATTCATTGGTTTTAGCCATTGAAAACTGTCTTGTTACTCATACACCAGAAATGGTTGAAGGTATTGGCTGAATGCAAACAGATAGCAGCTCACCCTCTTTGAATCTTCTTTAGCATGCTAAAAGGAGCAGGAAAAAGCAAAACATTTTAGAATTCCACCTTTCCAAGCAGAGAATTGATTGTTTGTGCAATGACATCATTCATTGATTTTAGCCATCGAAAAACGTGCTGTTACTCATACACCAGAAATGGTTGAAGGTATTGGCTGAACGCAAACAGATAGCAGCTCACGCTCTTTGAATCTACTTTAGCATGCTAAAAGGAGCAGGGAAAAGCAAAAAAATTTCAGAATTACACCTTTCCAAGCAGAGAAATGACTGTTTGTGCAATGACATTATTCATTGATTTTAGACATTGAAAAAGGTCCTGTTACTCAAATAACAGAATTGGTTGAAGGTATTGGCTGAACGCAAACAGATAGCAGCTCATCCTCTTTGAATCTTCTTTAGCATGGTAAAAGCAGTAGGAAAAGCAAAAAATTTCAGAATTCCACCTTCCAAGCAGAGAAATTACTGTGCAATGACATTATTCATTGATTTTGGCCATTGAAAACTGTCTTGTTACTCATATACCAGAAATGGTTGAAGGTATTGGCTGAATGCACAGATAGCAGCTCACCCTCTTTGAATCTTTTTTAGCATGCTAAAAGGAGTAGGAAAAAGCAAAACATTTTTAGAATTCCACCTTTCCGATCAGAGAAATGACTGATTGTGCAATGACATAATTCAATGATTTTAGCCATTGTAAACCATCCTGTCACTCATATTCCAGAAAGGGTTGAAGGTACTGGCTGAACGCAAACAGACAGCAGCTCACACTCTTTGAATCTTATTAAGCACACAAAAAGGAGCAGGAAAAAGCAAAAAAATTCAGAATTCCACCTTTGCAAGCAGAGAAATGACTGTTTGTGCAATGACATTATTCATTGATTTTAGCCATTGAAAATCGTACTGTTACTCATATACCAGAAATGGTTGAAGGTATTGGCTGAATGCAAACAGATAGTACCTCACCCTCTTTGAATCTCCTTTAGCATGCTAAAAGGAGCAGGAAAAAGCAAAACATTTCAGAATTCCACCTTTCCAAGCAGAGAATTGATTGTGCAATGACACCATTCATTGATTTTAGACATTGAAAACCATCCTGTTACTCATATAGCAGAAATGGTTGAAGGTATTGGCTGAATGCAAACAGATAGCAGCTCACCCTCTTTGAATCTTCTTAGCATGCTAATAGGAGCAGGAAAAAGCAAAAAAAAATCAGATTTCCACCTTTCCAAGCAGAGAAATGACTGTTTGTGCAATGACATTATTCATTGATTTTAGCCATTGAAAAACGTCCTGTTTCTCATATACCAGAAATGGTTGAAGGTATTGGCTGAATGTAAACAAATAGCAGCTCACCCTCTTTTAATCTTCTTTAGCATGCTAAAAGGAGTAGGAAAAAGCAAAACATTTTTCGAATTCCACCTTTCCAAGCAGAGTAATGACTGTTTGTGCAATGACATTATTCATTGAGTTTAGCCATTGAAAACCATCCTGTAACTCATATTCGAGAAATAGATGAAGGTATTGGCTGAACGCAAGCAGGCAGCAACTCACCCTCTTTGAATCTTCTTTAGCACGCAAAAAGGAGCAGGAAAAAGCAAAAAATTTCAGAATTCCACTTTTCCAAGCAGAGGTATGACTGTTTGTGCAATGTCATTATTCATTTGATTTTAGCCATTGAAAACCATCCTGTACCTCATATTCAAGAAATAGATGAAGGTATTGGCTGAACGCAAACAGACAGCAGATCACCCTCTTTGAATCTTATTGAGCACGCAAAAAGTAGCAGGAAAAAGCAAAAAAATTCAGAATTCCACCTTTCCAAACAGAGAAATGACTGTTTGTGCAATGACATTATTCATTGACTTTAGCCATTGAAAATCGTACTGTTACTCATATACCAGAAATGGTTGAAGGTATTGGCTGAATGCAAACAGATAGCAGCTCACCCTCTTTGAATCTCCTTTACCATGCTAAAAGGAGCCGGAAAAAGCAAAACATTTCAGAATTCCACATTTCCAAGCAGAAAATTGATTGTTTTTGCAATGACATCATTCATTGATTTTAGACATTGAAAACCGTCCTGTTACTCATATAGCAGAAATGGTTGAAGGTATTGGCTGAATGCAAACAGATAGCAGCTCACCCTCTTTGAATCTTCTTAGCATGCTAAAAGAAGTAGGAAAAAGCAAAACATTTCAGATTTCCACCTTTCCAAGCAGAGAAATGACTGTTTGTGCAATGACATTATTCATTGATTTTAGTCAATGAAAAATGACCAGTTACTCATATACCAGAAATGGTTTAAGGTATTGGATGAATGCAAACAGATAGCAGCTCACCCTCTTTGAATATTCTTTAGCATGCTAAAATGAGCAGGAAAAGCAAAACATTTCAGAATTCCATCTTTCCAAGAAGAGAATTGATTGTTTGTGCAATGAAATTATTCATTGATTTTAGCCATTGAAAAATGTCCTGTTACTCATATACCAGAAATGGTGGAAGGTATTGGCTGAACCCAAACAGTTTGCAGCTCACCCTCTTTGAATCTTCTTTAGCATACTAATAGGAGCAGGAAAAAGCAAAAAATTTCAGAATTTCACCTTTCCAAGCAGAGAAATGACTGTTTGTGCAATGATATTTTTCATTGATTTTAGCCATTGAAAAACGTCCTGTTACTCATATACCAGAAATGGTTGAAGATATTGGCTGAACGCAAACAGATAGTAGCGCACTCCCTTTGAATCTTCTTTAGCATGCTAATAGAAGCAGGAAAAGGCAAAAAAATTCAGAAATTTACCTTTCCAAGCAGAGAAATTACTTTTTGTGCAATGATATTATTCATTGATTTTAGACATTCAAAAACGTCCTGTATCTCATATACCAGAAATGGTTGAAGGTATTGGCTGAACGTAAACAGACAGTAGCTCACCCTCTTTGAATCTTCTTTAGCATGCTAAAAGGAGTAGGAAAAAGCAAAACATTTTTAGAATTCCACCTTTCCAAGCAGAGAAATGACTGTGCAATGACATTATTCAATGATTTTAGCCATTGAAAACCATCCTGTTACTTATACACCAGAAAAGGTTGAAGGTATTGGCTGAACGCAAACAGATAGCATCTCAACCTCTTTGAATCTTCTTTAGCATGCTAAAAGAAGCAGGAAAAAGCAAAACATTTCAGAATTCCACCTTTCCAAGCAGAGAAATGACTGTTTGTGCAGTGACATTATTCAATGATTTTTGCCATTGAAAAACGTCCTGTTACTCATATACCAGAAATGGTTGAAGGTATAGGCTAAACGCAAACAGATAGCAGCTCACCCTTTTGAATTTTCTTTAGCATGCTAAAAGGAGCAGGAAAAAGCAAAACATTTCAGAATTCCACCTTTCCAAGTAAAGAACTGACTGTCTGTGCAATGACATTAATCACTCATTTTAGCCATTGAAAGCCGTCCTATTACTCATATACCAGAAATGGTTGAAGGTATTGGCTGAACACAAACAGACAGCAGCTCACCCACTTGAGTCTTCTTTAGCATGCTAAAATGAGCAGGAAAAAGGAAAAAAATTCAGAATTCCACCTTTCAAAGCAGAGAAATGACTGTTTGTGCAATGACATTATTCATTGATTTTAGCCATTGAAAAACATCGTGTTACTCATATACCAGAAATGGTTGAAGGTATTGGCTGAACGCAAACAGATAGCATCTCAACCCCTTTGAATCTTCTTTAGCATGCTAAAAGGAGCAGGAAAATGCAAAAATTTATTAGAGTTCCACCTTTCCAAGCAGAGAAATGACTGTTTGTGCAATGACATTATTCATTGATTTTAGTCATTGAAAAATGTCCTGTTACTCATATACCAGAAATAGTTGAAGGTATTGGCTGAACGCAAACAGATAGTAGCTCCCTCTCTTTGAATCCTCTTTAGCATACTAAAGGAGCAGAAAAAGGCAAAAAATTTCAGAATTTCACCTTTCCAAGCAGAGAAATTACTGTTTGTGCAATGATATTATTCATTGATTTTAGCCATTGAAAAAGGTCCTGTTACTCATATACCAGAAATGGTTGAAGGTATTGCTACACGCAAACAGATAGTAGCTCCCTCACTTTGAATCCTCTTTAGCATACTAAAGGAGCAGAAAAAGGCAAAAAATTTCAGAATTTCACCTTTCCAAGCAGAGAAATTACTGTTTGTGCAATGATATTATTCATTGATTTTAGCCATAGAAAACAGTCCTGTTACTCATATACCAGAAAAGGTTGAAGGTATTGGCTGAACTCAAACAGATAGCAGCTAAACCTCTTTGAATCTTCTTTAGCATGCTAAAAGGAGCAGGAAAAAGCAAAATATTAAAGAATTCCACCTTTCCAAGCAGAGAAATGACTGAGCATGGACATTATTCACTGATTTTAGCCATTGAAAAACGTCCTGTTACTCATATACCCGAATTGGTTGAAGGTATTGGCTGAATAAAAACAGATAGTAGCTCAGCCTCTTTGAATCGTCGTTAGCATGCTAAAAAGAGAAGAAAAAAACAGAAAAAAATTCAGAATTCCACCTTTCCAAGCAGAGAAATGACTGTTTGTGCAATGACATTATTAATTGATGTTAGCCATTGAAAACCGTCCTGTTACTCACATACCAGAAATGGTTGAAGGTATTAGCTGAACACAAACAGATAGCAGCTCACCCTCTTTGAATCTTCTTTAGCATGCTAAAAGGAGCAGGAAAAAGCAAACAATTTCAGAATTCCACCTTTCAAAGCAGACAAATGACTGTTTGTGCAATGACATTATTCATTGATTTTAGCCATTGAAAAACGTGTGGTTACTCATATACCAGAAATGGTTGAATTACTTGGCTGAACGCAAACAAATAGCAGCTCACCCTCTTTGAATCTTCTTTAGCATGCTAAAAGTAGGAGGAAAATGCAAAAAAATTCAGATTTCCACCTTTCAAAGCAGAGAAATGACTGTTTGTGCAATGACATTATTCATTGATTTTAGCCATTGAAAAACATCCTGTTACTAGTGTTGAGCCACCCCCGTAGTGTTCGGGTTCGGTTCGGTTCGTCGAACACCGGGATGTTCGAGGAACTGTTCTTCGAACTGTTCGTCGAACACCTTAGAACACCGTCGAACACCGTTAAAACCAATGGCAGGCAAACAAAAACACATTGAAACACATAGAAAACACCTGCAAAGGTGTCCAAAAGCTGACAAACTGCTCAGAAGACACTCTCTTTAAAAAAGCCGGCCGGCAAATTCAGCAGCGGCATACACCGGTACCCGACAATTTAGACAAGAAGGAATAGAGCATCACACATAGATTAGATAGATAGAAACATGTCAGTCACACATATAAGAAGCACAGTGACAGTGTTGGTTACTGCACTTGTCATTTAGTGTAAAGGATTTATTAAAAAAAATATTAGTGTTTTCATGCACCGTCTCTTTAAAAAAGCCGGCCGGCAATTCAGCATCTGTACCCGACAATTTAGAACAGAAAGAATAGAGCTTCACACATAGATTAGATAGATAGAAACATGTCAGTCACATATATAATAAGTACAGTGATAGTGTTGCTTACTATACTTGTCATTTAGTGTAAAGGATTTATTTAAAAAAATAATAGTGTTTTCATGCACTGTCTCTTTAAAAAAGCCGGCCGGCAATTCAGCAGCGGTACCCGACAATTTAGAACAGAAAGATAGAGCATCACACATAGATTAGATAGATAGAAACATGTCAGTCACATATATATGAAGTACAGTGATAGTGTTGGTTACTGTACTTGTCATTTAGTATTAAAATAAAGGATTTATTATTAAAAAAATTGGCGTGGGGTTCCCCTTAATTTTAGGCTCTAGCGGAGGTTAAGCAGACGGCTGGGGCAGATGTTTGAAGCCTGGGAAGGGGGTAATACCCACGGAGCTTCCCAGGCTACTAATATCAGCCCCCAGCTGAATACATAGCCTTTACTAGCTATTAAAATGGGGGACCCCCCCAAAAAAATGACGTGGGGTCCCCCCTAATTTAATAGCTAGCAAAGGCTAGGCAGACAGCTGGGGGCTGATATTAATAGCCCAGGAAGGGAGCCATGAATATTAGCCCCCTCCCAGGCTAGAAACACCAGCCGTCAGCCGCCCCAGAAATGGCGCATTCATAGGATGCGCCAATTCTGGCACTTAGCCTCGCTCTTCCACGCTGCCCTGGTGCGGTGGCAGGGGGTAATAGGGTTGGGGTTGATGTCAGCTTATAATGCCAGCTGACATCAAGCCCAGGTTAGTAATGGAGAGGCGTCTATAAGACACCCCCATTACTAACCCCATAGTCAAAGTTAAAAAAAACACAAACACCCAGAATAAAGTCCTTTAATTGAAATAAAGACACAATCCTTTATTGTTCTAAATTAAACCATACTTACCATCACGCCCATTCCAGCTGAAGCCAACGATCTCCTGCAATAAAAGAAAAATAATAAAGCAACCTCATCCTTACCTTTCCATGGTTCCCACGACAGCTTCAGCTCTGCTACATCGAGATGACAGGCTGGACCGCAGCAGAACGCTGCCATCCAGCCTGTCATCCCGCAGACACTGAGAAGCGCAGGCTTGCTTGCGCTGCTCAGCGTCTCTCTGTGACGACATCCAGATGAGCCGAGTTCATGTCCAATGAACTCGGCTCACCTCATGCACGTCACTGACAGCGTGGGAAAATTCTCACGCTGAAGCGCTGATTGCAGGAGAATTTTCCCACGCTGTCAGTGACGTGCAGGAGGTGAGCTGAGTTCATTGGACATGAGCTCACCTCATGCACATCACTGACAGCGTGGGAGAATTCTCCTGCACTCAGCACTTCAGCGTGAGAATTTTCCCACGCTGTCAGTGACGTGCATGAGGTGAGCCGAGTTCATTGGACATGACCTCGGCTCATCTGGATGCCGTCACAGCGAGACAGTGAGGAGCGCAAGCATGCCTGCGCTTCTCAGTGTCTGCGGGATGACAGACTGGATGGCAGCGTTCTGCTGCGGTCCAGCCAGTCATCTCGATGTAGCAGAGCTGAAGCTGTCGTGGGAACCATGGAAAGGTAAGGATGAGGTTGGTTTATTATTTTTCTTTTATTGCAGGAGATCGTTGGCTTCAGCTGGAATGGGTGTGATGGTAAGTATGGTTTAATTTAGAACAATAAAGAATTGTGTCTTTATTTCAATTAAAGGACTTTATTCTGGGTGTTGTGTTTTTTTTAAATACTTTACTAGAAATTCATGGCGGTCATGTCTAATACTGGCGTGACCCCATGAATTTTGGGCTTGGGGCCAGCTGATAATACCAAGCTGGCCCTAACCCCTTTATTACCCAGTGAGCCACCGCACCAGGGCCCTGGATGAGTTGGGTACAGCGCCAAAAGATGGCGCTTCTATGAACGCGCCATTTTCTGGGGCGGCTGCGGACTGCAATTTGCAGCGGGGGTGGCCCAGAAAGCTTGGGCCTCCCTGTGTTGCAGATTCCAGCCCCCAGCTGCCTAGTTGTACCTGGCTGGACACAAAAATAGGGCGAAGCCCCACGTACTTTTTTTTTAATTATTTCATGAAATTCATGAAATAATTAAGAAAAAAAGGGCTTCCCTATATTGTTGTGTCCGGCCAGGTACAAATAGGCAGCTGGTAGATGGGGGCAGCCCGTTCCTGCCTGCTGTACCTGGCTGGACACAAATATAGTGCGAAGCCCCACTTCAATTTTTTTAATTATTTCATGAATTTCATGAAATAATTAAGAAAAAAAGGGCTTCCCTATATTGTTGTGTCCGGCCAGGTACAAATAGGCAGCTGGTGGATGGGGGCAGCCCGTTCCTGCCTGCTGTACCTGGCTGGACACAAATATAGTGCGAAGCCCCACTTCAATTTTTTTAAATTATTTCAGGAAATTCATGAAATAATTTAAAAATAATTGACGTGGGGCTTCACACTATATTTGTGTCCAGCCAGGTACAGCAGGCAGGAACGGGCTGCCCCCAACCACCAGCTGCCTATTTGTACCTGGCCGGACACAACAATATAGGGAAGCCCTTTTTTTCTTAATTATTTCATGAAATAATTTAAAGAAAATTGACGTGGGGCTTCGCCCTGTTTTTGTGTCCAGCCAGGTACAACTAGGCAGCTGGGGGCTGGAATCCGCAGCGCAGGGAGGCCCAAGCTTTCTGGGCCACCCCCGCTGCAAATTGCAGTCCGCAGCCACCCCGGAAAATGGCGCGTTCATAGAAGCGCCATCTTCTGGAGCTGTACCCAACTCATCCAGGGCCCTGATGCGGTGGCTCACTGGGTAATAAAGGGGTTAGGGCCAGCTTGGCATTATCAGCTGGCCCTAAGCCCGAAATTCATGGGGTCACGCCAATATTAGACATGACCACCATGAATTTCTAGTAAAGTATTTAAAAAAAACACAACACCCAGAAAAAAGTCCTTTAATTGAAATAAACACACAATTCTTTATTGTTCTAAATTAAACCATACTTACCATCACGCCCATTCCAGCTGAAGCCAACGATCTCCTGAAATAAAAGAAAAATAATAAAGCAACATCATCCTTACCTTTCCATGGTTCCCATGACAGCTTCAGCTCTGCTACATCGAGATGACAGGCTGGACCGCAGCAGAACGCTGCCATCCAGCCTGTCATCCCGCAGACACTGAGAAGCGCAGGCTTGCTTGCGCTCCACAGTGTCTCTCTGTGAGGGCATCCAGATGAGCCGAGTTAATGTCTAATGAACTCGGCTCACCTCATGCACGTCACTGACAGCGTGGGAAAATTCTCCTGCACTCAGCGCTTCAGCGTGGGAGAATTCTCACACTGAAGTGCTGAGTGCAGGAGAATTCTCCCACGCTGTTAGTGACGTGCAGGAGGTGAGCTGAGTTCATTGGACATGAGCTCACCTTATGCACGTCACTGACAGCGTGGGAGAATTCTCCTGCACTCACCGCTTCAGCGTGAGAATTTTCCCACGCTGTCAGTGACGTGCATGAGGTGAGCCGAGTTCATTGGACATGAACTCGGCTCATCTGGATGTCGTCACAGAGAGACGCTGAGCAGCGCAAGCAAGCCTGCGCTTCTCAGTGTCTGCGGGATGAGAGGCTGGATGGCAGCGTTCTGCTGCGGTCCAGCCTGTCATCTCGATGTAGCAGAGCTGAAGCTGTCTTGGGAACCATGGAAAGGTAAGGATGAGGTTGCTTTATTATTTTTCTTTTATTGCAGGAGATCGTTGGCTTCAGCTGGAATGGGCGTGACGGTAAGTATGGTTTAATTTAGAACAATAAAGGATTGTGTCTTTATTTCAATTAAAGGACTTTATTCTGGGTGTTTGTGTTTTTTTTAACTTTGACTATGGGGTTAGTAATGGGGGTGTCTTATAGACGCCTCTCCATTACTAACCTGGGCTTGATGTCAGCTGGCATTATAAGCTGACATCAACCCCAACAATATTACCCCCTGCCACCGCACCAGGGCAGCGTGGAAGAGCGAGGCTAAGTGCCAGAATTGGCGCATCCTATGAATGCGCCATTTCTGGGGCGGCTGACGGCTGGTGTTTCTAGCCTGGGAGGGGGCCAATATTCATGGCTCCCTTCCTGGGCTATTAATATCAGCCCCCAGCTGTCTGCCTAGCCTTTGCTAGCTATTAAATTAGGGGGGACCCCACGTCATTTTTTTGGGGGGGTCCCCCATTTTAATAGCTAGTAAAGGCTATGTATTCAGCTGGGGGCTGATATTAGTAGCCTGGGAAGCTCCGTGGGTATTACCCCCTTCCCAGGCTTCAAACATCTGCCCCAGCCGTCTGCTTAACCTCCGCTAGAGCCTAAAATTAAGGGGAACCCCACGCCAATTTTTTTAATAATAAATCCTTTATTTTAATACTAAATGACAAGTACAGTAACACACGCTATCACTGTACTTCATATATATGTGACTGACATGTTTCTATCTATCTAATCTATGTGTGAAGCTCTATTCTGTCTGTTATAAATTGTCGGGTACCGCTGCTGAATTGCCGGCCGGCTTTTTTAAAGAGACGGTGCATGAAAACACTATTATTTTTTTTGATAAATCCTTTACGCTAAATGACAAGTACAGTAAGCAGCACTTTCACTGTACTTCGTATATATGTGGCTGACATGTTTATATCTATCTAATCTATGTGTGAAGCTCTATTCTTTCGGTTCTAAATTGTCGGGTACCGGTGTATGCCGCTGCTGAATTGCCGGCTTTTCATGTTTCACTGTTGGCACTGTTCCCATCGATTTGGGCAATCACTGTAATGCCACAACCACCATGGCTGTGGCATTACAGTGAGTGGCAGACAATCCCTGCATGATTGGTGCTCTAAATAGCACCAGACATGCAGGACACGCTTTTGGTGCACGAACAGTTATCGAACATAACCTCGAACAGCCGAATTTTTTGCAAATCGTTTGGGTTCGTCGAACAACTCGAACACCGCCCAAAACAGCTCGAATTTGAGATTGGCGAACAGTTCTAGTCGAACACCGCTCATCTCTACCTGTTACTCATATTCCAGAAATGGTTGAAGGTATTGGCTGAACGCAAACAGACAGCAACTCACCCTCTTTTAATCTTCTTTAGCACGCTAAAAGGAGCAGTAAACAGCAAACAATTTCAGAGTTCCACCTTTCCAAGCAGAGAAATGACTGTTTGTGCAATGACATTATTCATTGATTTTAGCCATTGAAAACCGTCCTGTTACTCATATACCAGAAAAGGTTGAAGGTATTGGCTGAACTCAAACAGATAGCAGCTCAACCTCTTTGAATCTTCTTTAGCATGCTAAAAGGAGCAGGAAAAAGCAAAATATTAAAGAATTCCACCTCTCCAAGTAGAGAAATGACTGAGCATGGACATTATATACTGATTTTAGCCATTGAAAAATGTCCTGTTTCTCATATGCCAGAATTGGTTGAAGGTATTGGCTGAATACAAACAGATAGTAGCTCAGCCTCTTTGAATCGTCGTTAGCATGCTAAAAAGAGAAAATAAAAAAACAGAAAAAATTTCAGAATTCCACCTTTCCAAGCAGAGAAATGACTGTTTGTGCAATGACATTATTCCTTGATTTTAGCCATTGAAAACCGTCCTGTTACTTATATAGCAGAAATGGTAGAAGGTATTGGTTGAACACAAACACATAGCAGCTCAACCTCTTTGAATCTTCTTTAGCATGCTAAAAGGAGCAGGAAAAAGCAAAACATTTCAGAATTCCACCTTTCCAAGCAGAGAAATGACTGTTTGTGCAGTGACATTATTAATTGATTTTAGCCATTGAAAAACGTCCTGTTACTCATATACCAAAAATGGTTGAAGGTATTGGCTGAACGCAAACAGACAGAAACTCACCCTCTTTGAATATTCTTTAGCACGCTAATAGGAGCAGGAATTAGCAAAAAAATTTCTGAATTCCATCTTTCCAAGCAGACAATTGACTGTTTGTGCAATGACATTATTCATTGATTTTAGACATTGAAAACAGTCCTGTTACTCATATATCAGAAATGGTTGAAGGTATTGGCTGAATGCAAACAGATAGCAGCTCACCCTCTTTGAATCTTCTTTAGCATGCAAAAAGGTGCAGGAAAAAGCAAAACATTTCAGAATTCCGCCTTTCCAAGTAGAGAATTGACTGTTTGTGCAATGACATTAATCACTCATTTTACCCATTGAAAGCTGTCCTATTACTCATATACCAGAAATGGTTGAAGGTATTGGCTGAACACAAACAGATAGCAGCTTAACCTCTTTGAATCTTCTTTAGCATGCTAAAATGAGCAGGAAAAAGCAAAAAAATTCAGAATTCCGCCTTTCCAAGTAGAGAATTGACTGTTTGTGCAATGACATTAATCACTCATTTTAGCCATTGAAAGCTGTCCTATTACTCATATACCAGAAATGGTTGAAGGTAATGGCTGAACGCAAACAGATAGCATCTCAACCCCTTTGAAAATTCTTTAGCATGCTAAAAGGAGCAGGAAAATGCAAAAATTTATTAGAGTTCCACCTTTCCAAGCAGAGAAATGACTGTTTGTGCAATGACATTATTCATTAATTTTAGTCATTGAAAAATGTCCTGTTACTCATATACCATAAATGGTTGAAGGTATTGGCTGACCGCAAACAGTTAGCAGCTCACCCTCTTTGAATCTTCTTTAGCATTCTAAAAGGAGCAGGAAAAAGCAAAATATTTCAGAATTCCACCTTTCCAAGCAGAGAAATGACTGTTTGTGCAATGACATTATTCATTGATTTTAGCCATTGAAAAAGGTCCTGTTACTCATATACCAGAAATGGTTGAAGGTATTGGCTAAACGCAAACAGATAGTAGATCCCTCTCTTTGTATCTTCTTTAGCATGCTAAAGGTGCAGAAAAAGGCAAAAAATTTCAGAATTTCACCTTTCCAAGCAGAGAAATTACTGTTTGTGCAATGATATTATTCATTGATTTTAGCCATAGAAAACAGTCCTGTTACTCATATACCAGAAAAGGTTGAAGGTATTGGCTGAACTCAAACAGATAGCAGCTAAACCTCTTTGAATCTTCTTTAGCATGCTAAAAGGAGCAGGAAAAAGCAAAATATTAAAGAATTCCACCTTTCCAAGCAGGGAAATGACTGAGCATGGTCATTATTCACTGATTTTAGCCATTGAAAAACGTCCTGTTACTCATATACCCGAATTGGTTGAAGGTATTGGCTGAATAAAAACAGATAGTAGCTCAGCCTCTTTGAATCGTCGTTAGCATGCTAAAAAGAGAAGAAAAAAACAGAAAAAAATTCAGAATTCCACCTTTCCAAGCAGAGAAATGACTGTTTGTGCAATGACATTATTCATTGATGTTAGCCATTGAAAACCGTCCTGTTACTCATATACCAGAAATGGTTGAAGGTATTAGCTGAACACAAACAGATAGCAGCTCACCCTCTTTGAATCTTCTTTAGCATGCTAAAAGGAGCAGGAAAAAGCAAACAATTTCAGAATTCCACCTTTCAAAGCAGACAAATGACTGTTTGTGCAATGACATTATTCATTGATTTTAGCCATTGAAAAACATGTGGTTACTCATATACCAGAAATGGTTGAATTACTTGGCTGAACGCAAACAAATAGCAGCTCACCCTCTTTGAATCTTCTTTAGCATGCTAAAAGTAGCAGGAAAATGCAAAAAAATTCAGATTTCCACCTTTCAAAGCAGAGAAATGACTGTTTGTGCAATGACATTATTCATTGATTTTAGCCATTGAAAAACATCCTGCTACTCATATTCCAGAAATGGTTGAAGGTATTGGCTGAACGCAAACAGACAGCAACTCATCCTCTTTTAATCTTCTTAAGCACGCTAAAAGGAGCAGGAAACAGCAAACAATTTCAGATTTCCACCTTTCCAAGCAGAGAAATGACTTTTTGTGCAATGACATTATTCATTGATTTTAGCCATTGAAAACCATCCTGTTACTCATATATAGTGTTGAGCCACCCCCGTAGTGTTCGAGTTCGGTTCGGTTCGTCGAACACCCGTGTGTTCGCCGAACTGTTCGTCGAACTGTTCGTCGAACACCTTCGAACACCGTTAAAACCAATGGCAGGCAAACAAAAACACATAGAAACACATAGAAAAAACCTTCAAAGGTGTCCAAAAGCTGACAGACTGCTCAGAAGACACAACTAACACATGGAAAAGTGACAAGTACATATAGTCATGCGAAAATAAAAGAGGTGGAGGAGTAAAAGGAGGGGGAGACACAGATATAGGCATGTCATGCCCTTCTAAAATCCAAAAAGTGAGAAGCCGACACGGCCAGTCCGCTCCTGCCCGTGCCACCTCCGTGTTGCCGGGTTTGTGCCAGAGCCGCGGTGAACCCTGATGGCCAGCCCCCCTCTCCCAATACTGGTGCCTGTCCGCTGGTGGGTCGAGCGAGCCCCCCTGTGGTGGAGGCAGCTCTAAGCTTTTTAATTTAAATTGTCTCTCTAATTTGAATGAATACACTTTAAATCCATTTACAAGGATCTATTGGAGGGCAAGTCTCATGCCAGCAGCCGCGTAATTCCAGCTCCAGTAGCGTCCACTAAAGCTGCTCCAGTTAAAAAGCTTTTATAAGGATCGAGCTCAGCTGTCCACCGCAAGGCATCCTACTGCCAGTCCCAGCCCCTATGCCTTGGGGTGCCTCCTGATGCTCTTCATTGAGTATCCCATGGTCCCGAAGCATTTCCTTTGAAAAAATTAAGTGTCTAAACTACAGGTGGTGTAGCTTGCTTAACAGCCGGGATAATCCGCTGACTAGCAGACACTGCTACTAGGCACAAAGTATTTCCTGGGCTAGATGCAGTTAAAAATTTGTAATTAGATACTCTCGTTGGATGCTGAGAAAGCATTCCATAGAGTCTCCTGGCACGCCATATATGATTCTCTTAAAAAGCTTGGGGTAGGGGTCTAGGGGACCCTTTTATAGCTAAAATCATGGCCCTGTATCGCAATACGTCACCTAGGCTGAAGATAAATGGAACTGTAGCACCCTGAGGGCTCCGTTGCTACAGACGTATTGCACCTCACCCAGAGGTGTGATATCTCACTCTCAGGTAAGGATGGAGTGTGGATCAGGACCCGACACCTGCATGCATTACACCACATTGCCGTGGGGCAGGGCGACCAATATGCCCCTGAGATGGGCACGACAGTCCCTGTCCCTGGCTGGAGTGGGGGGAGGGAACACTGAGGAAGGGGAACCCTGTAGTGCAGGAGCAGGGAGGAAGCAGTTCCTGGGTGCATTGAGAAGGGAGAATAAAAGGTGGGCACCATCTTAGTTCAGTGCAGAGAAGTCTGAGCAGAAGTGGCAGGGAGCAGGGGCTCTGCATGAGCTCTGCTCCGGAGGCGGGCCTAGTAACAGAGGCCCAGGCCTGGAAGAGGGAGAAGGAAGGAAGAGGAGCGGAGAAGGCTCCAGGAACGAGGAATGAAGGGATCCCAGGGGTGCGGACGGGCGAGTCGCCACCGCACGCCCGAATCCACCTGCGTGGAGGGGTCAGGCCAAAGGGGGAGACCGGTCCCCGAACTAGTGGAGGCAGGAAACGACCCTCAGCTAGAAACCGGAGGCTCTGACATTTTATGTGGCGCAGCCCCTCGCTACACCCGCTAGGAAGGCACCACATAGGGTCAGGGAAACTGGCGCCAAGTTTACCAAGAGGAGGCCCGAGGCAGCCGGACAGAAGTGTTGGTAAGAAAGGCCAGACAAAGGACACACAAATGGGGTACTGTGAAGTGCTCCAAAGTTATCTGGGAGTTGTCTGAGCCCCTCACCTGGTGAGCACAGTACGACGTGGGCAGCCGTTACCTGCAGACGTGGTCTGGATAATAAGAACTGTGAGTAAAGGCCCTGGACTGCATCACTGACTCCGTGTCGTTACTGCTGCTGCCCTGCACCATCACCCCCATCCTCCGCATACACTGTCCTGAGGCTATACTCCTCCCGTGGGGAGTTATGCTACGCTCTGCTGCACCCACAACACCAGCCTCAGCGGTCTGCCCTGTAGCGGCGGTTCACTCTGACCGCAATCCACGGGTGGTGTAATCGGACATTTAAACATCAAAACTACATAAATAGTTCCGCCACTGGTTTGACCGCCCTGAGCCACGGAACCGGGTCGCCGCCATGAAGACTACAACCACCAGCATCCACCAAAAAGGGTGCGGCTCCGGGTGTCCCAAGGCCCAGGGGGTGCGTCAGAACATTTTCATCACCTTTCACAATCACCAATGGGACAAGGCAGGGATGTCCTCTGTCCCCTCTCTTATACATCCTAGTGACGGAGCACCTGCTCTCATCAATTCGCCATAACCCCAATATTAGGTGGATTGAGGTGGGAGGCACCGAGTACAAGTGCTCTCTATTTGCTGATGATGTCCTAGTATATATCAATCAATCACATATATCCATCCTTGCTGTTATGGCTGAAATAGATCACTTTGTTACATGGTAAAATTTTAAAATCAATGCAGCGAAGTCTGAGGCCCTCGATGTCTCCCTCCCCAAATCCATATAGGATTCCATCCAGTCCAACTTTCCCTTTGCCTGGCCCTCACAGGGTATCAAATACTTAGGAATTCCTATTCATAGAGACCTCTCCCATCTATGTTATCTTAATTTTGGGCCCTTTATTGAACAATTCCATACAGACCACGGTTGGCAAGTTAGAACTGTAAGATTCACTACGTGAACCGCTGGTGTTTTGTGGAAAAGCACATGTACACCGCGTTCCAAATTATTATGCAAAAAGTGTTTAGGAGTGATAAGGGAAGAATTTGTTTGTTTGTCAGTTAAACTCATTGATGGTGATGTGTGTCAGGGCTCTTTATATCACTGTAAGCAATTGCAGACACCTGTGCTAATTAGTTTGGCAGGTGTGTCCAATGAAAGGCAAGACTACTTAAGAAGGCTCTCTCACATTATTAAGCAGCCTACATTTTCTGCCAAAATGGGAAAGAAAAAGGATGTGTCGGCTGCTGAGAAGCAACAAATTGTGGAGTGTTTAGGTCAAGGCATGACTACAATCAACATTGTGCGATGATCAGGATGAAGTGTCTTGGCAATCAAGAAGTATGTAGCTGATTCACAGTACACACGTGTGCGTGCTGATAAGGGCAAATTGAGGACTCTTTCCTACAGGCAATTACGTCAGGTTGAAAGAGCAGCGGCAAAAAAGCCTTGTCATAGCAGCAGACCAGTTTTTGAAGCTGCTTGTGCCTCCAACGTCTCCCGAACAACAAGATGCAGGGTCCTTCAGAGGTTTGCAGCTGTGCATACGCCATCCTCTCGACCTCCTCTATCCACTTCACACAAGCAGAAACGGCTCCAGTGGGCCAAACATTACATGAAGACTGATTTCAAAACTGTTTTGTTCACGGATGAGTGCCGTGCAGCGCTTGATGGTCCAGATGGATGGAGTGGAGGATGGCTGGTTGATGGACACCCCACGCAAACACGGCTACAGCGCCAACAAGGAGGAGTTGGAGTAATGTTTTGGGCTGGAATCATGGGGAGAGAGATTGTCGGCCCCTTTAGGATCCCTGAAGGCACTAAAGATGAACTCCATAATGTATGTGGATTTTCTCAAACAGCACTTCCTGCCATGGTTCAAGAAGAAGAACCGTGTATTTCACAGCAAGATCATTTTTCTGCATGATAATGCACCATCTCATGCTGCACATAAAACATCTGCATCTCTGGCTGATATGGGCATAAAAGGGGACAAACTTATGGTGTGACCCCCATGCTCCCCTGACCTCTACCCCATTCAGAACCTTTGGAGCATCATTAAAAGGAGTGTCTATGATGGCGGGAGGCAGTTCACATCTAAGCAACAGCTCTGGGAGGGTATTCTGTCCTCATGCAAAACAATTGAAGCAGAAACCATCCAAAACCTGACAAATTCAATGGACGAGAGAGTTCAGAAGCTCCTTTCGAACAAGGGGTCCTATGTGAAAATGTAACATCACCTAGAATAAAGTTTTGAGTTGAAAACTGTTTGATTTCAGTTTCTAACAACCTGCTAATGCTTATAATTTCAAAAATGACCATTTTTTTGGTCTTTATTAAAATGAAAAGGTTGATCGAAAAGTTTGGGGGATCTAAGAGTGTGGCAACCCAGTAGTCATGATTACTTCGAATTCTGACAATATGAGGGTCATGCTGCAGGTAGTGCAGCAAGAAGGCACTTATGTGTCTTGCGCATCTCGGAGCCCCAAAATTATTTTCCGGGCTAGATGCAGCTAAAAATTATTTTTAATTTTAAATCTGGTGGAGCTTATTATAGATGGCCTAATAGGATCAGTGCTGCACACTGCTACAAAGCCCAAATTATTTTCCAGTCAAGATACAGACAAACATGATTAGTAATTTGAAAGCTTAAAACGTTTGGTAGGGTGATTTTAACCAATCATCAAGCTTTTACTCTCCCCAGGATGACACAGGGGTAGAAAAGTCGTTTCGGATCCATGATTTGTTCATCTTTATGAACGTGAGTCTGTCTACATTATCAGTGGAGAGCCGCGTGCACTTATCTGTCAGCACACCACCAGCAGCGCTGAACACACGTTCAGACAGAACGCTGGCTGCGGGGCATGACAAGATCTCCAAGGCGTAAGTGGCTAGCTCCGGCCATTTATCCAGATTGGAAGCCCAAAAAGAGGAAGGGTCCAGTGACACAGTCGTGGCTTCAATGTTTACTTGGAGATACTCCTGTACCATCGTCTCTAGGCGTTGACTATGTGTCAGACTTCTTGTCTCCTGTGGCCTTGCAAAGGATGGGCTAAAAAAGTGGTGAAATGATTCCGCAAAATTGATGTTACCAGCAGATACTGTGGTTCTGTTACGGTTTGAGTGCTGAACACTTGACGGTCCCAAAGGTTGGCAAGTTGGAACTGTGAGATTCACTACGTGCACCACTGGTATTTTGTGGAAAGCACATGTAAGATTCTGCAACAGTCTCTGCTGATACTCCTGCATGCGTGCATCCCTTTCTATGGCAGGAATAATTTCTGCAAATTTACTTTTGTACCGGGGATCTAACAGTGTGGCAACCCAGTAGTCAGGATTATTTCTAATTCTCACAATTCGAGGGTCATGTTGCAGGTAGTGCAGCAAGAAGGCACTCATGTGTGTTGCCCATCCAGGAGCACCAAGTCCCTGTTGTGTTGGTGGCGAGGTAACAATCATGCTTCCTTCCTCTGTCCTCTCCCCCCAACCTCGCACAACAGAAATGTGATCAAGGTCTCCCTCATCTGATGAGTCTTCCATCAGTTCGTCCTCCACTTCTTCCTGGGCTCCTGCACCTTCCTCACTAGTTTGGCTGCTACCATGCGCCCTGGTAAAACCATCTCCCCCACCCTCACATGCCTGCCGCCTTGGTGCTGCCGACCTTCTGGACCTTGCAGATGTTAGCCCTTCCGCATACAACTCCTCCTCCTCTACTTCCTCCACCTCCTCTTGTGCCACCACCTGACTCCGAATTCTGTTTAACATGTGCTCCAGCATGTAAATCACCAGAATAGTCATGCTGATAATGGCATCGTCAGCACTAAACATCTTCGTCGCCATTTCAAAACTGTGCAGAAGGGTGCATAGGTCCCTGATCTGAGACCACTCCTCCAGCGTGATTTTCCCCACCTCTGAATCTCGTTGGCCCAGGCTATACGTCAGAACGTATTGCACCAGGGCTTGTCGGTGCTACCACAGTCGCTGCAACATGTGCAGAGTTGAATTCCACCGGGTAGGCACATCGCATTTTAGCCGGTGAAGTGGCAGGCCCAGCGACTTCTGTAGAGATGTAAGTCGCTGAGCTGCGGGATGCGAACGGCGGAAGTGAGCACACAGCGACCGTGCCCTCTGCAGAAGGCCATCTAGTCTGGGATAGTGGGCTAAAAATTGCTGGACAACCAGGTTCAACACGTGAGCCATACAAGGCACGTGTGTGACATTGCCCCGGCGAAGGGCCGCACCCAGGTTTGCAGCATTGTCGCACACGGCCTTCCCTGGTTTCAGGTCCAGTGGAGACAACCATTCAAGAAATTGGTTCTCCAGAGCTGACCACAACTCCTCAGCTGTGTGACTCACATTTCCCAGACATTTCAATGTAAAAACCGCCTGATGACGTTGAGCCCTACTGCCAGCATAGTAAGGAGGTGTGCAGGATCCCTTCTGCGCAGTTAGAAAGCTTGTGGCATGACCAGACAGGCTTTGGGTGCAGGTGGAAGACCGAGAGGAGGTTGAGGAGGCAGAAGCAGTGGAGGAACTTTGACATAAAGAGGATTGACGCACAACTCGTGGGGACGGCAAGACTTGGACAGCAGCCCCTTGACCTGCTGTCACCATAGTTACCCAGTGCCCAGTCAGCGACATGTAACGCCCCTGTCCATGCCTACTCGTCCAAGTGTCTGTGGTGAAATGCACCCTGTCACACACAGAGTTTCTCAAAGAAGCGGTGATGTTGTGTGCAACATGCTGGTGGAGCGCAGGCACACCTTTCTTTGAGAAGTAGTGCCGACTGGGCATCTGGTACTGGGGCACTGCGACGGACATAAGG
This sequence comes from Phyllobates terribilis, assembly GCF_046119375.1. NCBI lineage: Eukaryota > Metazoa > Chordata > Amphibia > Anura > Dendrobatidae > Phyllobates > Phyllobates terribilis. Next base: position 3,309,477 of record NW_027362771.1, on the reverse strand, counting down.
TCTCGAAAATCCTCTGTGTCCACCAGGCGGAAAGGCAGCATTTCTGTAGCCAAGAGCTTGCAGATGGTGAAATTCAACCTCTTAGCTTTCTCATGGCTAGGAGGAAATGGTCTTTTACTTGTCCACATCTGAGGGACCGAGGTCTGGCTATTGTGCTTAGACGGGGTTGATAAGGGTGTCCCCGGCAAACTGCCGGTCTGTGAGGAAGATGCAGGCGGACATGTTAGGTTGCCTTCATCCAAAGGTGGTGCTATCGATGTCGGACAGCGCTCAACACCAGCTGATGTTACCACCTCCAAAGAAAATGATGACCTGCCAATCACGCTGGCTGTTGCGGGTAAAGAGGTGGCAGGTCTGCGCCCCAAAACAGGTGTGACTGCTGTCCCCCCAGTCACAGAGGATGAAGAGGCCACGGATGCACAAGATATGGCAGACGGTGGTTGGCCCGGCCGGCTAGGCCGCAATGTAGCACACTGAGCTTCCCACTGCAACTTATGCTTCATGTCCATGTGCCGGTTCATGCATGAAGTACTCAAACTATGTATTTTTTGGCCTCTACTTAGCTTTTGCTGACAAATGTTACAGATAACACGAGTTGGGTCATCTTTATCGATCTGAAAAAATGCCCAGGCTATGCAAGGCTTAGCACCCATGCGACCTGAAGAGCCACCACGACTTGTGGTGAGAGGCAGAGTTGTGTTTGAGGATGCAGTTGTTGACGTGCTTCCAGTACTACGTCTCTGTCCAGGAAGGCGCAACCTGACCTCGTCGTCACTAGCATCTTCCTCCACCTCCTCTGCTGACCTCATCTCTTGGCTGACTGTGGGTTGACAGTAAGTGGGATCTCCGACCTCATCATCATCACCCTGTGCGTTATCACACCCGTCGTCCTCAGAGCCAACCTGTTCCTGCCCTGACAAAAAACTAAAGTTGTCGCTCCAATCAGGTATTTGAGTCTTATCATCGTCTTCCTCATTGTCTCCACCAACAGGAGTTACAGTTTGGGAATGAGGGTCTACATTATGGTCAGAACCTTCTGCGTCTGGTCCTGGATCCGACTCATAAAGATTCTGGGCATCAGTGCAGATCATTTCCTCGTCTGGATTCACAGAAGCGCTGGAGTCGACCTCTGATTCCCAGGCTATAGTATGAGTAAACAGCTCTGCAGACTCAACCATCTGTTCTACCTCATACTCAGACGGGCAGCTGGAGATTTGGGAGCTGTGAGGAAGCAAGTGCGATTTGGGTGACACCTTTGAGGACTGGAGTATTTGTGATGTTGAAGTTGATGTGGAGGAGAGCCCACTTAAAGGAGCACTTGATATCCGTTGAAGCACCTGCTGTTTTTGTGCCTCATCTGGAATTTGTAGCGATTGGTGTGGCCGTAAGAAAGGGATCTTATCACATTGTCCGCTAAAAGAAGTAGACATTTTAGTTTGGCTGGAAGATGGTCTTTCTTCTGCAGATGTTACTGTTGCTTTAACACCTACCCCACGGACACAACCTTTTTTCCCCTTCCCAACATGCCTATTCCCCTTTCCACCAGCAGCAGGCCTTTTTCCACTCATTTTGGTGGTTAACTAATTCACAACTCTGGAGTTGTTTGCACAAAAAAACAATGGATGGTAACCGAGCAGAGCTGAGTGGCCAAACTGTGGTATTAGGCCAAAACTATTGGCTGGGTTAGATGCAGAAAAAAATTATTTTGAATTTGCAACCTGATGGAGGTCAGTATAGATGGACTAATAGAGAAAGTCCGACACACTACTAGAAGGCCAAATATTTTTTCAGAGGTAGATGCAGAAAAAAATATATTCAGTTTGCAACCTGATGGAGGTCAGTATAGATGGACTAATACAACAAGTCCTGCACACAGCTAGAAGCCCAAATATTTTTTCAGAGGTACTGTAGATGCAGAAAAAAATTATTTTTAATTTGCAACCTGATGGAGGTCAGTATAGATGGACTAATAGAGAAAGTCCGACACACTACTAGAAGGCCAAATATTTTTTCAGAGGTAGATGCAGAAAAAAATATATTCAGTTTGCAACCTGATGGAGGTCAGTATAGATGGACTAATACAACAAGTCCCACACACAGCTAGAAGCCCAAATATTTTTTCAGAGGTACTGTAGATGCAGATAAAAATTAGTTTTAATTTGCAAACTGATGGAGGTCAGTATAGATGGACTAATAGAGAAAGTCCGACACACTACTAGAAGGCCAAATATTTTTTCAGAGCTAGATGCAGAAAAACATTATATTCAGTTTGCAACCTGATGGAGGTCAGTATAGATGGATTAATAGAACAAGACCCACACACAGCTAGAAGCCCAATATTTTTTCAGAGGTAGATGCAGAAAAAAATATATTCAGTTTGCAACCTGATGGAGGTCAGTATAGATGGACTAATAGAACAAGTCCCACACACTGCTAGAAGCCCAAATATTTTTTCAGAGGTACTGTAGATGCAGATAAAAATTAGTTTTAATTTGCAACCTGATGGAGGTCAGTATAGATGGACTAATAGAGAAAGTCCGACACACTACTAGAAGGCCAACTATTTTTTCAGAGCTAGATACAGAAAAAAATTATATTCAGTTAGCAACCTGATGGAGGTCAGTATAGATGGACTAATAGAGAAAGTCCGACACACTACTAGAAGGCCAAATATTTTTTCAGAGCTAGATGCAGAAAAAAATTATATTCAGTTTGCAACCTGATGGAGGTCAGTATAGATGGATTAATAGAACAAGACCCACACACAGCTAGAAGCCCAATATTTTTTCAGAGGTAGATGCAGAAAAAACTATATTCAGTTTGCAACCTGATGGAGGTCAGTATAGATGGACTAATAGAACAAGTCCCACACACTGCTAGAAGCCCAAATATTTTTTCAGAGGTACTGTAGATGCAGATAAAAATTAGTTTTAATTTGCAACCTGATGGAGGTCAGTATAGATGGACTAATAGAGAAAGTCCGACACACTACTAGAAGGCCAAATATTTTTTCAGAGCTAGATGCAGAAAAAAATTATATTCAGTTTGCAACCTGATGGAGGTCAGTATAGATGGATTAATAGAACAAGACCCACACACAGCTAGAAGCCCAATATTTTTTCAGAGGTAGATGCAGAAAAAACTATATTCAGTTTGCAACCTGATGGAGGTCAGTATAGATGGACTAATAGAACAAGTCCCACACACTGCTAGAAGCCCAAATATTTTTTCAGAGGTACTGTAGATGCAGATAAAAATTAGTTTTAATTTGCAACCTGATGGAGGTCAGTATAGATGGACTAATAGAGAAAGTCCGACACACTACTAGAAGGCCAAATATTTTTTCAGAGCTAGATGCAGAAAAAAATTATATTCAGTTTGCAACCTGATGGAGGTCAGTATAGATGGACTAATAGAGAAAGTCCGACACACTACTAGAAGGCCAAATATTTTTTCAGAGGTAGATGCAGAAAAAAATATATTCAGTTTGCAACCTGATGGAGGTCAGTATAGATGGATTAATAGAACAAGACCCACACACAGCTAGAAGCCCAATATTTTTTCAGAGGTAGATGCAGAAAAAACTATATTCAGTTTGCAACCTGATGGAGGTCAGTATAGATGGACTAATAGAACAAGTCCCACACACTGCTAGAAGCCCAAATATTTTTTCAGAGGTACTGTAGATGCAGATAAAAATTAGTTTTAATTTGCAACCTGATGGAGGTCAGTATAGATGGACTAATAGAGAAAGTCCGACACACTACTAGAAGGCCAAATAGTTTTTCAGAGCTAGATGCAGAAAAAAATTATATTCAGTTTGCAACCTGATGGAGGTCAGTATAGATGGACTAATAGAGAAAGTCCGACACACTACTAGAAGGCCAAATATTTTTTCAGAGGTAGATGCAGAAAAAAATATATTCAGTTTGCAACCTGATGGAGGTCAGTATAGATGGATTAATAGAACAAGACCCACACACAGCTAGAAGCCCAATATTTTTTCAGAGGTAGATGCAGAAAAAACTATATTCAGTTTGCAACCTGATGGAGGTCAGTATAGATGGACTAATAGAACAAGTCCCACACACTGCTAGAAGCCCAAATATTTTTTCAGAGGTACTGTAGATGCAGATAAAAATTAGTTTTAATTTGCAACCTGATGGAGGTCAGTATAGATGGACTAATAGAGAAAGTCCGACACACTACTAGAAGGCCAAATATTTTTTCAGAGCTAGATGCAGAAAAAAATTATATTCAGTTTGCAACCTGATGGAGGTCAGTATAGATGGACTAATAGAGAAAGTCCGACACACTACTAGAAGGCCAAATATTTTTTCAGAGGTAGATGCAGAAAAAAATATATTCAGTTTGCAACCTGATGGAGGTCAGTATAGATGGATTAATAGAACAAGACCCACACACAGCTAGAAGCCCAAAATTTTTTAAGAGGTAGATGCAGAAAAAACTATATTCAGTTTGCAACCTGATGGAGGTCAGTATAGATGGACTAATAGAACAAGTCCCACACACTGCTAGAAGCCCAAATATTTTTTCAGAGGTACTGTAGATGCAGATAAAAATTAGTTTTACTTTGCAACCTGATGGAGGTCAGTATAGATGGACTAATAGAATGATGCTATGCCCAAAAGATTTTACTTCACTAGGTGCAGTAAAAAAATTGGTATTCTATACACAGGTGGTATATCTTGCAACACAGATAGGCTACTCCACTGACTAACACACTCTGCAATAGGCCAAAAAGGATTAGCTTTGCTAGATTCAGCCAAATGCTGTGAAAAAAACTTGCACAGCACTGGCACAGACCTGCCTGGCAAAAACTGATAGGAACTCATGTAACCTAGTCCTGAAAAGGACTGCAATTACATTTAGTCTTTACTCCCACAACCGATCTATTTAATAGCACAGACCTCCCTGATAAAAGTCGTAGGAAATGCTGTAACCTAGTCCTTAAAAGGACTGCAATCACAAATATTCCCTACTCCCAAGCTATCTGTATATTTGTGCGAAAATTGGCTTGAAATTAACAAGGTATAGCGCACACAGCAACAGCGGTGCCGTCTAACACGCAGCTGCAGCAGTGAGAAAATGGTGGCGACGGGGAAAATGGCTTGGTCTTATAGGGCAAGGACATGTGACATACACTGCCAATGACACATGCCCTTGCTTGTGTGAAAAAAAGCACTTCGCTCCGTGTGTGCGCTGCTGATAGGCTGACAGATTGCACCTCCCCACTGTAAATGCGGGAAAGAGAAAAAAAAATGGAGATCTTCATTGTTCCTGCAGAGATCCATCCCCTGCCCCTCCCCCCACCCCGCTGTACACTCAAACTGCGTATTAACATTAATTTTCATCATTACTGAGAAAAAATCCAGTTATGATTTTGGTGCACGAACAGTTATCGAACATAACCTCGAAAAGCCGAATTTTTCTCAAATTGTTCGTGTTCGCCGAACGGCTCGAACACCGCCCAAAACAGCTCGAATTTGAGATTGGCGAACAGTTCGAGTAGAACAACGCTCATCTCTACTCATATACCAGAAAAGGTTGAAGGTATTGGCTGAACTCAAACAGATAGCAGCTCAACCTCTTTGAATCTTCTTTAGCATGCTAAAAGGAGCAGGAAAAAGCAAAATATTAAAGAATTCCACCTCTCCAAGCAGAGAAATGACTGAGCATGGACATTATATACTGATTTTAGCCATTGAAAAACGTCCTGTTTCTCATATGCCAGAATTGGTTGAAGGTATTGGCTGAATACAAACAGATAGTAGCTCAGCCTCTTTGAATCGTCGTTAGCATGCTAAAAAGAGAAAAGAAAAAAACAGAAAAAATTCAGAATTCCACCTTTCCAAGCAGAGAAATGACTGTTTGTGCAATGACATTATTCCTTGATTTTAGCCATTGAAAACCGTCCTGTTACTTATATAGCAGAAATGGTAGAAGGTATTGGTTGAACACAAACACATAGCAGCTCAACCTCTTTGAATCTTCTTTAGCATGCTAAAGGAGCAGGAAAAGTCAAAAAATTTCAGAATTTCACCTTTCCAAGCAGAGAAATTACTGTTTGTGCAATGATATTATTCATTGATTTTAGCCATAGAAAGCTGTCCTGTTACTCATATACCAGAAAAGTTTGAAGGCATTGGCTGAACTCAAACAGATAGCAGCTCAACCTCTTTGAATCTTCTTTAGCATGCTAAAAGGAGCAGGAAAAAGCAAAAAATTTCAGAATTCCACCTTTCCAAGCAGAGAAATGACTGAGCATGGACATTATTCACTGATTTTAGCCATTGAAAAACGTCCTGTTACTTATACACCAGAAATGGTTGAAGGTATTGGCTGAACGCAAGCAGAACTCACCCTATTTGAATCTTCTTTAGCACGCTAAAATGAGCAGGGAAAATCAAAAAAAATTCAGAATTCCATCTTTCCAAGCAGACAAATGACTGTTTGTGCATTGACATTATACATTGATTTTAGCCATTGAAAAACATCCTGTTACTCATATACTACAAATGCTTGAAGGTATTGGCTGAAAACAAACAGATGGCAGCTCACCCTCTTTGAATCTTCTTTAGAATGGTAAAAGCAGCAAGAAAAAGCAAAAAATGTCAGAATTTCAGCTTTCCAAGCAGAGAAATGACTGTTTGTGCAATGACATTATTCATTGATTTTAGCCATTGAACACCGTCCTGTTACTCATATACCAGAAATGGTTGAAGGTATTGGCTGAACACAAACAGATAGCAGCTCACTCTCTTTGAATCTTCTTTAGCATGATAAAAGGAGCAGGAAAAAGCAAAAAAATTCAGAATTCCACCTTTCAAAGCCGACAAATGACTTTTTGTGCAATGACATTATTCATTGATTTTAGCCATTGAAAAACATGTTGTTACTCATATTAAAGACAGGGTTGAATTACTTGGCTGAACGCAAACAGACAGCAGCTCACCCTCTTTGAATCTTCTTTAGCACGCAAAAAGGAGCAGGAAACATCAAAAATTTCAGAGCTCCACCTTTCCAAGCAGAGAAATGACTGCTTGTGCAATGACATTATTCATTGATTTTAGCCATTGAAAACCGTCCTGTTACTCATATACCAGAAAAGGTTGAAGGTACTGGCTGAATAAAAAACAGATAGCAGCTCAACCTCTTTGAATCTTCTTTAGCATGCTAAAAGGAGCCGGAAAAAGCAAAATATTAAAGAATTCCACCTTTCCAAGCAGAGAAATGACTGAGCATGGACATTATTCACTGATTTTAGCCATTGAAAAATGTCCTGTTACTCATATACCAGAATTGGTTGAAGGTATTGGCTGAATACAAACAGATAGTAGCTCAGCCTCTTTGAATCGTCGTTAGCATGCTAAAAAGATTAGAAAAAAACAGAAAACATTTCAGAATTCCACCTTTCCAAGCAGATAAATGACTGTTTGTGCACTGACATTATTCATTGATTTTAGACATTGAAAAAGGTCCTGTTACTCGTATACCAGAATTGGCTGAAGGTATTGGCTGAACGCAAACAGATAGCAGCTCACCCTCTTTGAATCTTCTTTATCATGCTAATAGGTGCAGAAAAAAGCAAAAAAATTTCAGATTTCCACCTTTCCAAGCAGTGAAATGACTGTTTGTGCAATGACATTATTCATTGATTTTAGCCATTGAAAAATGTACTGTTACTCATATACAAGAAATGGTTGAAAGTATTGGCTGAACGTAAACAGATAGCAGCTCACTCTCTTTGAATCTTCTTTAGCATGCTAAAAGGAGTAGGAAAAAGCAAAACATTTTTAGAATTCCAACTTTCCAAACAGGGAAATGACTGATTGTGCAATGACATTATTCATTGATTTCAGCCATTGTAAACCATCCTGTTACTCATATTCCAGAAAGGGTTGAAGGTATTGGCTGAACGCAAACAGACAGCAGCTCACCCTCTTTGAATCTTCTTAAGCACGCAAAAAGGAGCAGGAAAAAGCCCAAAATTTCAGAATTCCACCTTTCCAAGCAGAGAAATGACTGTTTGTGCAATGACATTATTCCTTGATTTTAGCCATTGAAAACCGTCCTGTTAATTATATAGCAGAAATGGTAGAAGGTATTGGCTGAACACAAACACATAGCCGCTCAACCTCTTTGAATCTTCTTTAGCATGCTAAAAGGAGCAGGAAAAAGCAAAACATTTCAGAGCTCCACCTTTCCAAGCAGAGAAATGACTGCTTGTGCAATGACATTATTCATTGATTTTACACATTGAAAACCGTCCTGTTACTCATACATCAGTAGTGTTGAGCCACCCCCGTAGTGTTCGAGTTCGGTTCGGTTCGTCGAACACCCGTGTGTTCGCCGAACTATTCGTCGAACTGTTCGTCGAACACCTTCGAACACCGTTAAAACCAATGGCAGGCAAACAAAAACACATAGAAACACATAGAAAAAACCTTCAAAGGTGTCCAAAAGCTGACAAACTGCTCAGAAGACACAACTAACACATGGAAAAGTGACAAGTACATATAGTCATGCGAAAAGAAAAGAGGTGGAGGAGTAAAAGGAGGGGGAGACACAGATATAGGCATGTCATGCCCTTCTAAAATCCAAAAAGTGAGAAGCCGAGACGGCCAGTCCGCTCCTGCCCGTGCCACCTCCGTGTCGCCGGGTTTGTGCCAGAGCCGCGGTGAACCCTGACGGCCAGCCCCCCTCTCCCAATACTGGTGCCTGTCCGCTGGTGGGTCGAGAGAGCCCCCCTGTGGCGGAGGCAGCTCTAAGCTTTTTAATTTAAATTGTCCCTCTAATTTGAATGAATACACTTTAAATCCATTTACAAGGATCTATTGGAGGGCAAGTCTCATGCCAGCAGCCGCGTAATTCCAGCTCCAGTAGCGTCCACTAAAGCTGCTGCAGTTAAAAAGCTTTTATAAGGATCGAGCTCGGCTGTCCACCGCAAGGCATCCTAGTGCCAGTCCCAGCCCCTATGCCTTGGGGTGCCTCCTGATGCTCTTCACTAAGTATCCCGTGGTCCCGAAGCATTTCCTTTGAAAAAATTAAGTGTCCAAACTACAGGTGGTGTAGCTTGCTTAACAGCCGGGATAATCCGCTGACTAGCAGACACTGCTACTAGGCACAAAGTATTTCCTGGGCTAGATGCAGTTAAAAATTTGTAAGTAGATACTCTCGTTGGATGCTGAGAAAGCATTCCATAGAGTCTCCTGGCACGCCATATATGATTCTCTTAAAAAGCTTGGGGTAGGGGTCTAGGGGACCCTTTTATAGCCAAAATCACGGCCCTGTATCACAATACATCACCTAGGCTGAAGATAAATGGAACTGTAGCACCGAGGGCTCGGTTCCTACAGACGTATTGCACCTCACCCAGAGGTGTGATATCTCACTCTCAGATAAGGATGGAGTGTGGATCAGGACCCGACACCTGCATGCATTACACCACATTGCCGTGGGGCAGGGCGACCAATATGCCCCTGAGATGGGCACGACAGTCCCTGTCCCTGGCTGGAGTGGGGGGAGGGAACACTGAGGAAGGGGAACCCTGCAGTGGAGGAGCAGGGAGGAAGCAGTTCCTGGGTGCATTGAGAAGGGAGTATAAAAGGTGGGCACCATCTTAGTTCAGTGCAGAGAAGTCTGAGCAGAAGTGGCAGGGAGCAGGGGCTCTGCATGAGCTCTGCTCCGGAGGCGGGCCTAGTAACAGAGGCCCAGGCCTGCAAGAGGGAGAAGGAAGGAAGAGGAGCGGAGAAGGCTCCAGGAACGAGGAATGAAGGGATCCCAGGGGTGCGGACGGGCGAGTCGCCACCGCACGCCCGAATCCACCTGCGTGGAGGGGTCAGGCCAAAGGGGGAGACCGGTCCCCGAACTAGTGGAGGCAGGAAACGACCCTCAGCTAGAAACCGGAGGCTCTGACATTTTATGTGGCGCAGCCCCTTGCTCCACCCGCTAAGAAGGCACCACATAGGGTCAGGGAAACTGGCGCCAAGTTTACCCAGAGGAGGCCCGAGGCAGCCGGACAGAAGTGTTGGTAAGAAAGGCCAGACAAAGGACACACAAAGGGGGTCCTGTGAAGCGCTCCAAAGTTATCTGGGAGTTGTCTGAGCCCCTCACCTGGTGAGCACAGTACGACGTGGGCAGCCGTTACCTGCAGACGTGGTCTGGATAATAAGAACTGTGAGTAAAGGCCCTGAACTGCATCACTGACTCCGTGTCGTTACTGCTGCTGCCCTGCACCATCACCCCCATCCTCCGCATACACTGCCCTGAGGCTATACTCCTCCCGTGGGGAGTTATGCTACGCTCTGCTGCACCCACAACACCAGCCTTAGCGGTCTGCCCTGTAGCGGCGGTTCACTCTGACCGCAATCCACGGGTGGCGTAGTCGGACATTTAAACATCAAAACCACATAAATAGTTCCGCCACTGGTTTGACCGCCCTGAGCCACGGAACCGGATCGCCGCCACGAAGACTACAACCACCAGCATCCACCAAAAAGGGTCCGGCTCCGGGTGTCCCAAGGCCCAGGGGGTGCATCAGAACATTTTCATCACCTTTCACAATCACCAATGGGACAAGGCAGGGATGTCCTCTGTCCCCTCTCTTATACATCCTAGTGACGGAGCACCTGCTCTCATCAATTCGCCATAACCCCAATATTAGGTGGATTGAGGTGGGAGGCACCGAGTACAAGTGCTCTCTATTTGCTGATGATGTCCTAGTATATATCACTCAATCACATATATCCATCCCTGCTGTTATGGCTGAAATAGATCACTTTGTTACATGGTAAAATTTTAAAATCAATGCAGCGAAGTCTGAGGCCCTCGATGTCTCCCTCCCTAAATCCATATAGGATTCCATCCAGTCCAACTTTCCCTTTGCCTGGCCCTCACAGGGTATCAAATACTTAGGAATTCCTATTCATAGAGACCTCTCCCATCTATGTTATCTTAATTTTGGGCCCTTTATTGAACAATTCCATACAGACCACGGTTGGCAAGTTAGAACTGTAAGATTCACTACGTGAACCACTGGTGTTTTGTGGAAAAGCACATGTACACCGCGTTCCAAATTATTATGCAAAAAGTGTTTAGGAGTGATAAGGGAAGAATTTGTTTGTTTGTCAGTTAAACTCATTGATGGTGATGTGTGTCAGGGCTCTTTATATCACTGTAAGCAATTGCAGACACCTGTGCTAATTAGTTTGGCAGGTGTGTCCAATGAAAGGCAAGACTACTTAAGAAGGCTCTCTCACATTATTAAGCAGCCTACATTTTCTGCCAAAATGGGAAAGAAAAAGGATGTGTCGGCTGCTGAGAAGCAACAAATTGTGGAGTGTTTAGGTCAAGGCATGACTACAATCAACATTGTGCGATGATCAGGATGAAGTGTCTTGGCAATCAAGAAGTATGTAGCTGATTCACAGTACACACGTGTGCGTGCTGATAAGGGCAAATTGAGGACTCTTTCCTACAGGCAATTACGTCAGGTTGAAAGAGCAGCGGCAAAAAAGCCTTGTCATAGCAGCAGACAAGTTTTTGAAGCTGCTTGTGCCTCCAACGTCCCCCGAACAACAAGATGCAGGGTCCTTCAGAGGTTTGCAGCTGTGCATACGCCATCCTGTCGACCTCCTCTATCCACTTCACACAAGCAGAAATGGCTCCAGTGGGCCAAACATTACATGAAGACTGATTTCAAAACTGTTTTGTTCACGGATGAGTGCCGTGCAGCGCTCGATGGTCCAGATGAATGGAGTGGAGGATGGCTGGTTGATGGACACCCCACGCAAACACGGCTACAGCGCCAACAAGGAGGAGGTGGAGTAATGTTTTGGGCTGGAATCATGGGGAGAGAGATTGTCGGCCCCTTTAGGATCCCTGAAGGCGCTAAAGATGAACTCCATAATGTATGTGGATTTTCTCAAACAGCACTTCCTGCCATGGTTCAAGAAGAAGAACCGTGTATTTCACAGCAAGATCATTTTTCTGCATGATAATGCACCATCTCATGCTGCACATAAAACATCTGCATCTCTGGCTGATATGGGCATAAAAGGGGACAAACTTATGGTGTGACCCCCATGCTCCCCTGACCTCTACCCCATTCAGAACCTTTGGAGCATCATTAAAAGGAGTGTCTATGATGGCGGGAGGCAGTTCACATCTAAGCAACAGCTCTGGGAGGGTATTCTGTCCTCATGCAAAACAATTGAAGCAGAAACCATCCAAAACCTGACAAATTCAATGGACGAGAGAGTTCAGAAGCTCCTTTCGAACAAGGGGTCCTATGTGAAAATGTAACATCACCTAGAATAAAGTTTTGAGTTGAAAACTGTTTGATTTCAGTTTCTAACAACCTGCTAATGCTTATAATTTCAAAAATGACCATTTTTTTGGTCTTTATTAAAATGAAAAGGTTGATCGAAAAGTTTGGGGGATCTAAGAGTGTGGCAACCCAGTAGTCATGATTACTTCGAATTCTGACAATATGAGGGTCATGCTGCAGGTAGTGCAGCAAGAAGGCACTTATGTGTCTTGCGCATCTCGGAGCCCCAAAATTATTTTCCGGGCTAGATGCAGCTAAAAATTATTTTTAATTTTAAATCTGGTGAAGCTTATTATAGATGGCCTAATAGGATCAGTGCTGCACACTGCTACAAAGCCCAAATTATTTTCCAGTCAAGATACAGATAAACATGATTAGTAATTTGAAAGCTTAAAACGGTTGGTAGGGTGATTTTAACCAATCATCAAGCTTTTACTCTCCCCAGGATGACACAGGGGTAGAAAAGTCGTTTCGGATCCATGATTTGTTCATCTTTATGAACGTGAGTCTGTCTACATTATCAGTGGAGAGCCGCGTGCGCTTATCTGTCAGCACACCACCAGCAGCGCTGAACACACGTTCAGACAGAACGCTGGCTGCGGGGCATGACAAGATCTCCAAGGCGTAAGTGGCTAGCTCCGGCCATTTATCCAGATTGGAAGCCCAAAAAGAGCAAGGGTCCAGTGACACAGTCGTGGCTTCAATGTTTACTTGGAGATACTCCTGTACCATCGTCTCTAGGCGTTGACTATGTGTCAGACTTCTTGTTTCCTGTGGCCTTGCAAAGGATGGGCTAAAAAAGTGGTGAAATGATTCCGCAAAGTTGATGTTACCAGCAGATACTGTGGTTCTGTTACGGTTTGAGTGCTGAACACTTGACGGTCCCACGGTTGGCAAGTTGGAACTGTGAGATTCACTACGTGCACCACTGGTATTTTGTGGAAAAGCACATGTAAGATTCTGCAACAGTCTCTGCTGATACTCCTGCATGCGTGCATCCCTTTCTATGGCAGGAATAATTTCTGCAAATTTACTTTTGTACCGGGGATCTAACAGTGTGGCAACCCAGTAGTCAGGATTATTTCTAATTCTCACAATTCGAGGGTCATGTTGCAGGTAGTGCAGCAAGAAGGCACTCATGTGTGTTGCGCATCCAGGAGCACCAAGTCCCTGTTGTGTTGGTGGCGAGGTAACAATCATGCTTCCTTCCTCTGTCCTCTCCCCCCAACCTCGCACAACAGAAATGTGATCAAGGTCTCCCTCATCTGATGAGTCTTCCATCAGTTCGTCCTCCACTTCTTCCTGGGCTCCTGCACCTTCCTCACTAGTTTGGCTGCTACCATGCGCCCTGGTAAAATCATCTCCCCCACCCTCACATGCCTGCCGCCCTGGTGCTGCCGACCGTCTGGACCTTGCAGATGTTAGCCCTTCCGCATACAACTCCTCCTCCTCTACTTCCTCCACCTCCTCTTGTGCCACCACCTGACTCCGAATTCTGTTTAACATGTGCTCCAGCATGTAAATCACCGGAATAGTCATGCTGATAATGGCATCGTCAGCACTAAACATCTTCGTCGCCATTTCAAAACTGTGCAGAAGGGTGCATAGGTCCCTGATCTGAGACCACTCCTCCAGCGTGATTTGCCCCACCTCTGAATCTCGTTGGCCCAGGCTATACGTCAGAACGTATTGCACCAGGGCTTGTCGGTGCTGCCACAGTCGCTGCAATATGTGCAGAGTTGAATTCCACCGGGTAGGCACATCGCATTTTAGCCGGTGAAGTGGCAGGCCCAACGACTTCTGTAGAGATGTAAGTCGCTGAGCTGCGGGATGCGAACGGCGGAAGTGAGCACACAGCGACCGTGCCCTCTGCAGAAGGCCATCTAGTCTGGGATAGTGGGCTAAAAATTGCTGGACAACCAGGTTCAACACGTGAGCCATACAAGGCACGTGTGTGACATTGCCCCGGCGAAGGGCCGCACCCAGGTTTGCAGCATTGTCGCACATGGCCTTCCCTGGTTTCAGGTCCAGTGGAGACAACCATTCATGAAACTGGTTCTCCAGAGCTGACCACAACTCCTCAGCTGTGTGACTCACATTTCCCAGACATTTCAATGTAAAAACCGCCTGATGACGTTGAGCCCTACTGCCAGCATAGTAAGGAGGTGTGCAGGATCCCTTCTGCGCAGTTAGAAAGCTTGTGGCATGACCAGACAGGCTTTGGGTGCAGGTGGAAGACCGAGAGGAGGTTGAGGAGGCAGAAGCAGTGGAGGAAAAATGACATAAAGAGGATTGACGCACAACTCGTGGGGACGGCAAGACTTGGACAACAGCCCCTTGTCCTGCTGTCACCATAGTTACCCAGTGCCCAGTCAGCGACATGTAACGCCCCTGTCCATGCCTACTCGTCCAAGTGTCTGTGGTGAAATGCACCCTGTCACACACAGAGTTTCTCAAAGAAGCGGTGGTGTTGTGTGCGACATGCTGGTGGAGCGCAGGCACACCTTTCTTTGAGAAGTAGTGCCGACTGGGCATCTGGTACTGGGGCACTGCGACGGACATAAGGTCTCGAAAATCCTCTGTGTCCACCAGGCGGAAAGGCAGCATTTCTGTAGCCAAGAGCTTGCAGATGGTGAAATTCAACCTCTTAGCTTTCTCATGGCTAGGAGGAAATGGTCTTTTACTTGTCCACATCTGAGGGACCGAGGGCTGGCTATTGTGCTTAGACGGGGTTGATAAGGGTGTCCCCGGCAAACTGCCGGTCTGTGAGGAAGATGCAGGCGGACATGTTAGGTTGCCTTGATCCAAAGGTGGTGCTATCGATGTCGGACAGCGCTCAAGACCAGCTGGTGTTACCACCTCCAAAGAAAATGATGACCTGCCAATCACGCTGGCTGTTGCGGGAAAAGAGGTGGCAGGTCTGCGCCCCAAAACAGGTGTGACTGCTGTCCCCCCAGTCACAGAGGATGAAGAGGCCACGGATGCACAAGATATGGCAGACGGTGGTTGGCCCGGCCGGCTAGGCCGCATTGTAGCACACTGAGCTTCCCACTGCAACTTATGCTTCATGTCCATGTGCCGGTTCATGCATGAAGTACTCAAACTATGTATTTTTTGGCCTCTACTTAGCTTTTGCTGACAAATGTTACAGATAACACGAGTTGGGTCATCTTTATCGATCTGAAAAAATGCCCAGGCTATGCAAGGCTTAGCACCCATGCGACCTGAAGAGCCACCACGACTTGTGGTGAGAGGCAGAGTTGTGTTTGAGGATGCAGTTGTTGACGTGCTTCCAGTACTACGTCTCTGTCCAGGAAGGCGCAACCTGACCTCGTCGTCACTAGCATCTTCCTCCACCTCCTCTGCTGACCTCATCTCTTGGCTGACTGTGGGTTGACAGTAAGTGGGATCTCCGACCTCATCATCATCACCCTGTGCGTTATCACACCCGTCGTCCTCAGAGCCAACCTGTTCCTGCCCTGACAAAAAACTAAAGTTGTCGCTCCAATCAGGTATTTGAGTCTTATCATCGTCTTCCTCATTGTCTCCACCAACAGGAGTTACAGTTTGGGAATGAGGGTCTACATTATGGTCAGAACCTTCTGCGTCTGGTCCTGGATCCGACTCATAAAGATTCTGGGCATCAGTGCAGATCATTTCCTCGTCTGGATTCACAGAAGCGCTGGAGTCGACCTCTGATTCCCAGGCTATAGTATGAGTAAACAGCTCTGCAGACTCAACCATCTGTTCTACCTCATACTCAGACGGGCAGCTGGAGATTTGGGAGCTGTGAGGAAGCAAGTGCGATTTGGGTGACACCTTTGAGGACTGGAGTATTTGTGATGTTGAAGTTGATGTGGAGGAGAGCCCACTTAAAGGAGCACTTGATATCCGTTGAAGCACCTGCTGTTTTTGTGCCTCATCTGGAATTTGTAGCGATTGGCGTGGCCGTAAGAAAGGGATCTTATCACATTGTCCGCTAAAAGAAGTAGACATTTTAGTTTGGCTGGAAGATGGTCTTTCTTCTGCACCTACCCCACGGACACAACCTTTTTTCCCCTTCCCAACACGCCTATTCCCCTTTCCACCAGCAGCAGGCCTTTTTCCACTCATTTTGGTGGTTAACTAATTCACAACTCTGGAGTTGTTTGCACAAAAAAACAATGGATGGTAACCGAGCAGAGCTGAGTGGCCAAACTGTGGTATTAGGCCAAAACTATTGGCTGGGTTAGATGCAGAAAAAAATTATTTTTAATTTGCAACCTGATGGAGGTCAGTATAGATGGACTAATAGACCAAGTCCCACACACTGCTAGAAGCCCAAATATTTTTTCAGAGCTAGATGCAGAAAAAAATTATTTTTAATTTGCAACCTGATGGAGGTCAGTATAGATGGACTAATAGACCAAGTCCCACACACCGCTAGAAGCCCAAATATTTTTTCTGAGCTAGATGCAGAAAAAAATTATATTCAATTTGCAACCTGCTGGACGTCAGTATAGAAGGACTAATAGAACAAGTCCCACACACTGCTAGAAGCCCAAATATTTTTTCAGAGCTAAATGAAGAAAAAAATTATTTTTAATTTGCAACCTGATGGAGGTCAGTATAGATGGACTAATAGACCAAGTCCCACACACTGCTAGAAGCCCAAATATTTTTTCAGAGCTAGATGCAGAAAAAAATTATTTTTAATTTGCAACCTGATGGAGGTCAGTATAGATGGACTAATAGACCAAGTCCCACACACCGCTAGAAGCCCAAATATTTTTTCAGAGCTAGATGCAGAAAATTTTTTTATTCAATTTGCAACCTGATGGAGGTCAGTATAGATGGACTAATAGACCAAGTCCCACACACTGCTAGAAGCCCAAATATTTTTTCAGAGCTAGATGCAGAAAAAAATTATTTTTAATTTGCAACCTGATGGAGGTCAGTATAGATGGACTAATAGACCAAGTCCCACACACTGCTAGAAGCCCAAATATTTTTTCAGAGCTAGATGCAGAAAAAAATTATTTTTAATTTGCAACCTGATGGAGGTCAGTATAGATGGACTAATAGAACAAGTCCCACATGCTGCTAGAAGCCCAAATATTTTTTCAGAGATAAATGAAGAAAAAAATTATTTTTAATTTGCAACCTGATGGAGGTCAGTATAGATGGACTAATAGACCAAGTCCCACACACTGCTAGAAGCCCAAATATTTTTTCAGAGCTAGATGCAGAAAAAAATTATTTTTAATTTGCAACCTGATGGAGGTCAGTATAGATGGACTAATAGACCAAGTCCCATACACCGCTAGAAGCCCAAATATTTTTTCAGAGCTAGATGCAGAAAAAAATTATATTCAATTTGCAACCTGCTGGAGGTCAGTATAGAAGGACTAATAGAACAAGTCCCACACACTGCTAGAAGCCCAAATATTTTTTCAGAGCTAAATGAAGAAAAAAATTATTTTTAATTTGCAACCTGATGGAGGTCAGTATAGATGGACTAATAGACCAAGTCCCACACACTGCTAGAAGCCCAAATATTTTTTCAGAGCTAGATGCAGAAAAAAATTATATTCAGTTTGCAACCTGATGGAGGTCAGTATAGATGGACTAATAGAATGATGCTATGCCCAAAAGATTTTACTTCACTAGGTGCAGTAAAAAAATTGGTATTCTATACACAGGTGGTATATCTTGCAACACAGATAGGCTACTCCACTGACTAACACACTCTGCAATAGGCCAAAAAGGATTAGCTTTGCTAGATTCAGCCAAATGCTGTGAAAAAAACTTGCACAGCACTGGCACAGACCTGCCTGGCAAAAACTGATAGGAACTGATGTAACCTAGTCCTGAAAAGGACTCCAATTACAATTAGTCTTTACTCCCACAATCTATCTATTTAAGAGCACAGACCTGCCTGATAAAAGTCGTAGGAAATGCTGTAACCTACTCCTTAAAAGGACTGCAATCACAACTATTCCCTACTCCCAAGCTATCTGTATATTTGTGCGAAAATTGGCTTGAAATTAACAAGGTATAGCGCACACAGCAACAGCGGTGCCGTCTAACACGCAGCTGCAGCAGTGAGAAAATGGTGGCGACGGGGAAAATGGCTTGGTCTTATAGGGCAAGGACATGTGACATACACTGCCAATCACACATGCCCTTGCTTGTGTGAAAAAAAGCACTTCGCTCCGTGTGTGCGCTGCTGATAGGCTGACAGATTGCACCTCCCCACTGCAAATGCGGGAAAGAGAAAAAAAAATGGAGATCTTCATTGTTCCTGCAGAGATCCATCCCCTGCCCCTCCCCCCGCCCCGCTGTACACTCAAACTGCGTATTAACATTAATTTTCATCATTACTGAGAAAAAATCCAGTTATGATTTTGGTGCACGAACAGTTATCGAACATAACCTCGAACAGCCGAATTTTTCTCAAATTGTTCGTGTTCGCCGACGGGCTCGAACACCGCCCAAAACAGCTCGAATTTGAGATTGGCGAACAGTTCGAGTAGAACAACGCTCATCTCTATACATCAGAAATGTTTGAAGGTATTGGCTGAATGCAAACAGATAGCAGCTTACCCTCTTTGAATCTTCTTTAGCATACTAAAAGGAGCAGGAAAAAGCAAAACATTTCAGAATTCCACCTTTCCAATTAGAGAATTGACTGTTTGTGCAATGACATTAGTCACTCATTTTAGCCATTGAAAGCTGTTCTATTACTCATATACCAGAAATGGTTGAAGGTATTGGCTGAACACAAACAGATAGCAGCTCACCCTCTTTGAATCTTCTTTAGAATGGTAAAAGCAGCAAGAAAAAGCAAAAAATTTCAGAATTTCAGCTTTCCAAGCAGAGAAATGACTATTTGTGCAATGACACTATTCATTGATTTTAGCCATTGAAAAACGTGCTGTTACTCATACACCAGAAATGGTTGAAGGTATTGGCTGAACTCAAACAGATAGCAGCTCAACCTCTTTGAATCTTCTTTAGCATGCTAAAAGGAGCAGGAAAAAGCAAAAAATTTCAGAATTCCTCCTTTCCAAGCAGAGAAATGACTGAGCATGGACATTATTCACTGATTTTAGCCATTGAAAAACGTCCTGTTACTCATACACCAGAAATGGTTGAAGGTATTGGCTGAACCCAAGCAGAACTCACCCTATTTGAATCTTCTTTAGCACACTAAAATGAGCAGGGAAAAGCAAAAAAAATTCAGAATTCCATCTTTCCAAGCAGACAAATGACTGTTTGTGCATTGACATTATACATTGATTTTAGCCATTGAAAAACATCCTGTTACTCATATACTAGAAATGGTTGAAGGTATTGGCTGAAAACAAACAGATGGCAGCTCACCCTCTTTGAATCTTCTTTAGAATGGTAAAAGCAGCAAGAAAAAGCAAAAAATTTCAGAATTTCAGCTTTCCAAGCAGAGAAATGACTGTTTGTGCAATGACATTATTCATTGATTTAAGCCATTGAAAACCGTCCTGTTACTCATTTACCAGAAATGGTTGAAGGTATTGGCTGAACACAAACAGATAGCAGCTCACCCTCCTTGAATCTTCTTTAACAAGCTAAAAGGAGCAGGAAAAAGCAAAAAAATTTAGAATTCCAACTTTCAAAGAAAACAAATGACTGTTTGTGCAATGACATTATTCATTGATTTTAGCCATTGAAAAATATCCTGTTACTCATATTCCAGAAATGGTTGAAGGTATTGACTGAACGCAAACAGACAGCAACTCACCCTCTTTTAATCTTCTTCAGCACGCTAAAAAGAGCAGGAAACAGCAAAAAATGTCAAAATTTCACCTTTCCAAGCAGAGAAATGACTGTGCAATGACATTATTCATTGATTTTAGACATTGAAAACCGTCCTGTTAATCATATGCCAGAAATGGTTGAAGTTAATGGCTGAGTGCAAACAAATAGCAGCTCAACCTCTTTGAATATTCTTTAGCATGCTAAAAGGAGCAGGAAAATGCAAAACATTTCAGAATTCCACCTTTCCAAGCAGAGAATTGATTGTTTGTGTAATGACATTATTCATTGATTTTAGCCATTGAAAAACGTGCTGTTACTCATACACCAGAAATGGTTGAAGGTATTGGCTGAACGCAAACAGATAGCAGCTCACGCTCTTTGAATCTTCTTTAGCTTGCTAATAGGAGCAGGAAAAAGCAAAAAAATTTCAGAATTACACCTTTCCATGCAGAGAAATGACTGTTTGTGCAATGACATTATTCATTGATTTTAGACATTGAAAAAGGTCCTGTTAATCATATACCAGAATTGATCGAAGGTATTGGCTGAACGCAAACAGATAGCAGCTCACCCTCTTTGAATCTTCTTTAGCATGCTAATAGGAGCAGGAAAAAGCAAAAAAAAATCAGATTTCCACCTTTCCAAGCAGAGAAATGACTGTTTGTGCAATGACATTATTCATTGATTTTAGCCATTGAAAAACGTCCTGTTACTCATGTACAAGAAATGGTTGAAGGTATTGGCTGGACGTAAACAGATAGCAGTTCACACTCTTTGAATCTTCTTTAGCATGCTAAAAGGAGTCGGAAAAAGCAAAACATTTTTAGAATTTCACCTTTCCAAGCAGAGAAATGACTGATTGTGCAATGACATTATTCATTGATTTTAGCCATTGAAAATCATCCTGTTACTCATATACCAGAAATGGTTGTAGGTATTGGCTGAACGCAAACAGATAGCAGCTCACCCTCTTTGAATCTTCTTTAGCATGCTTAAAGGAGCAGGAAAATGCAAAACACTTCAGAATTCCACCTTTCCAATCAGAGAATTGATTGTTTGTGCAATGACATCATTCATTAATTTTAGACATTGAAAACCGTCCTGTTACTCATATACCAGAAATGGTTGAAGGTATTGGCTGAATGCAAACAGTTAGCAGCTCACCCTCTTTGAATCTTCTTAGCATGCTAATAGGAGCTGGAAAAAGCAAAAAATTTTCAGATTTCCACCTTTCCAAGCAGAGAAATGACTGTTTGTGCAATAAAATTATTCATTGATTTTAGCCATTGAAGACCATCCTGTTACTCATATTCCAGAAATGGTTGAAGGTATTGGCTGAACGCATACAGACGGCAACTCACCCTCTTTGAATCTTCTTTAGCACGCAAAAAGGAGAAGGAAAAAGCAAAAAATTTCAGAATTCCACCTTTCCTAGCAGAGAAATGACTGTGCAATGACATTACTCATTGATTTTAGACATTGAAAAACGTCCTGTTAATAATATACCAGAAATGGTTGAAGGTATTGGCTGAATGCAAACAGATATCAGCACACCCTCTTTGTAATCCTCTTAGCATGCTAAAAGGAGCAGGAAAGAGCAAAACATTTCAGAATTCCACCTTTCCAAGCAGAGAAATGACTGTTTGTGCAGTGACATTATTCATTGATTTTAGCCATTGAAAAACATGATGTTACTCATACACCAGAAGTGGTTGAAGGTCTTGGCTGAACGCAAACAGATAGCAGCTCACCCGCTTTGAATCTTCTTTAGCATGCTAATAAGAGCAGGAAAAAGCAAAAACATTTCAGAATTCCACATTGCCAAGCAGAGAAATGACTGTGCAATGACATTATTCATTGTTTTTAGACATTGAAAAAGGTCCTGTTTCTCATATACCAGAATTGGCTGAAGGTATTGGCTGAACGCAAACAGATAGTAACTCACTCTCTTTGAATCTTCTTTAGCATGCTAAAGGAGCAGGCAAAGTCAAAAAATTTCAGAATTTCACCTTTCCAAGCAGAGAAATTACTTTTTGTGCAATGATATTATTCATTGATTTCAGCCATAGAAAGCTGTCCTGTTACTCATATACCAGAAAAGTTTGAAGGCATTGGCTGAACTCAAACAGATAGCAGCTCAACCTCTTTGAATCTTCTTTAGCATGCTAAAAGGAGCAGGAAAAAGCATAAAAAATTAAGAATTCCACTTTTCCAAGCAGAGAAATGACTGTTTGTGCAATGACATTATTCATTGATTTTAGTCATTGAAAAATGTACTGTTACTCATAGACCAGAAATGGTTCAAGGTATTGGCTGAACGCAAACAGATAGCAGCTCACCCTCTTTGAATCTTCTTTAGCATGCTAAATGGAGCAGGAAAATGCAAAACATTTCAGAATTCCACCTTTCCAAGCAGAGAATTGATTGTTAGTGCAATGACATCATTCATTGATTTTAGACATTGAAAACCGTCCTGTTATTCATATAGCAGAAATGGTTGAAGGTATTGGCTGAATGGAAACAGATAGCACCTCAGCCTCTTTGAATCTTCTTAGCATGCTAAAAGTAGCAGGAAAAAGCCAAACATTTCAGAATTCCACCTTTCCAAGCAAAGAAATGACTGTTTGTGCAATAACATTATTCATTGATTTTAGCCATTGAAAAACTTGCTGTTACTCATACACCAGAAATGGTTGTAGGTATTGGCTGAACGCAAACAGATAGCAGCTCACGCTCTTTGAATCTTCTTTAGCATGCTAATAGGAGAAGGAAAAAGCAAAAAAAATTCAGAATTAACCCTTTCCAAGCAGAGAAATGACTGTTTGTGCAATAACATTATTCATTGATTTTAGACATTGAAAACCATAATGTTACTCATATACCAGAAATGGTTGAAGGTATTGGCTGAATGCAAACAGATAGCAGCTCCCCCTCTTTGAATCTTCTTTAGCATGCTAAAAGGAGCAGGAAAAGCAAAACATTTCAGAATTCCAATTTTCCAAGCAGAGAATTGACTGATTGTGCTATGACATTATTCACTCATTTTAGCCATTGAAAACCGTCCTGTTACTCATATACCAGAAATGGCTGCAGATATTGGCTGAACGCAAACAGATAGCAGCTCACCCTCTTTGAATCTTCTTTAGCATGCTAAAAGGAGCAGGAAAAAGCAAAACATTTCAGAATTCCACCTTTCAAAGCAGAGAATTGACTGTTTGTGCAATGACATTATTCATTGATTTTAGCCATCGAAAAAAACACCCTGTTACTCATATACTAGAAATATTTGAAGGTATTGGCTGATCGAAAACAGATAGCAGCTCACCCTCTTTGAATCTTCTTTAGCATGCTAAAAGGAGCAGGAAAAACTAAAACATTTCATAATTCCACCTTTCCAAGCAGAGAAATGACTGTGCAATGACATTATTCATTAATTTTAGACATTAAAAAATGTCCTGTTAATCATATACCAGAAATGGTTGAAGGTATTGCCTGAATGCAAAGAGATAGCATCTCACCCTCTTTGAATCTACTTTAGCCAAAAGTAGCAGGAAAAATCAAAACATTTCAGAATTCCGCCTTTCCAAGCAGAGAATTGATTGTTTGTGCAATGACATCAATCATTGATTTTAGACATTGAAAACCGTCCTGTTACTCATATAGCAGAAATGGTTGAAGGTATTGGCGGAATGCAAACAGATAGCAGCATACCCTCTTTGTAATCCTCTTAGCATGCTAAAGGGAGCAGGAAAGAGCAAAACATTTCAGAATTCCACCTTTCAAAGTAGACAAATGACTGTGCAATGACATTATTCATTGATTTTAGCCATTGAAAATTGTGCTGCTACTCATATGCCAGAAATGGTTGAAGGACTTGGCTGAACGCAAACAGATAGCAGCTCACCCTCTTTGCATCTTCTTTAGCATGCTAAAAGTAGCAGGAAAAAGCAAATCATTTCAGATTTCCACCTTTCAAAGCAGAGAAATGACTGTTTGTGCAATGACAATATTCATTGATTTTAGCCAAAGAAAAACATCCTGTTACTCATATACCAGAAATGGTTGAAGGTATTGGCTGATCGCAAACAGATAGCAGCTCACCCTCTTTGAATCTTCTTTAGCATGCTAATAGGAGCAGTAAAAAGCAAAAACAATTCTGAATTCCACCTTTCCAAGCAGAGAAATGACTGTTTGTGCAATGACTTTATTCATTGATTTTAGCCATTGAAAAACATCGTGTTACTCATATACCAGAAATGGTTGAAGGTATTCGCTGAACGTAAACAGATAGCAGCTCACCATCTTTGAATCTTCTTTAGCATGCTAAAAGGAGTAGGAAAAAGCAAAACATTTTTAGAATTCCACCTTTCGAAGCAGAGAAATGACTGTTTGTGCAATGAAAATATTCATTGATTTTAGCCATTGAAGACCATCCTGTTACTCATATTCCAGAAATGGTTGAAGTTATTGGCTGAATGCAAACAGAGAGCAGCTCACCCTCTTTGAATCTTCTTTAGCATGCTAAAAGGAGCAGGATAAAGCAAAACATTTCAGAATTCCAACTTTCCAAGCAAATAAATGACTGAGCATGGACAATGTTGACTGATTTTAGCCATTGAAAAACATCCTGTTACTCATATACCAGAAATGGTTAAAGGTATTGGCTGAATACAAACAGAGAGCAGCTCACCCTCTTTGAATCTTTTTTGCATGCTAAAAAGAGCAGGAAAAAGCAAACAATTTCAGAATTAGACCTTTCAAAGCAGAGAAATGACTGTTTGTGCATGACATTATTCATTGATTTTAGCCATTGAAAAACGTCCTGTTACTCATATACCAGAAATGGTTGAAGGTATTGGCTGAACGCAAACAGAACTCACCCTCTTTGAATCTTCTTTTGCACGCTAAAAGGAGCAAAAAAAAGCAAAAAAATTTCAGAATTCCATCTTTCCAAGCAGACAAATGACTGTTTGAGCATTGACATTATTCATTGATTTTAGCCATTGAAAAACATCCTGTTACTCATATAACAGAAATGGTTCAAGGTATTGGCTGAACGCAAACAGATAGCAGCTCAGCCTCTTTGAATCTTCTTTAGCATGCTAAAAGGAGCAGGAAAAAGCAAAAAATTTCAGAATTCCACCTTTCCAAGCAGAGAAATGACTGTTTGTGCAATGACATTATTCATTGATTTTAGCCATTGAAAAACGTACTGTTACTCATATACCAGAAATGGTTGAAGGTATTGGCTGAACTCAAACAGATAGCAGCTCACCCTCTTTGAATCTTCTTTAGCATGCTACAATGAGCAGAAAAAAGCAAAAAATTTCAGAATTCCACCTTTCCAAGCAGAGAAATGACTGTGCAATGTCATTATTCATTGATTTTAGACATTGAAAACCATCCTGTTAATCATATACCAGAAATGGATGAAGGTATTGGCTGAATGCAAACAGATAGCAACTCACCCTCTTTGAATCTTCTTTAGCATACTAAAAGGAGCAGGAAAATGCAAAACATTTCAGAATTCCACCTTTCCAAGCAGAGAATTGATTGTTTGTGCAATTACATCATTCATTTATTTTAGACATTGTAAACCGTCCTGTTACTCATATACCAGAAATGGTTGAAGGTATTGGCTGAATGCAAACAGATAGCAGCTCAACCTCTTTGAATCTTCTTAGCATGCTAAAAGGAGCAGGAAAAAGCAAAACATTTCAGAATTCCACCTTTCCAAGCAGAGAATTGACTGTTTGTGCAATGACATTACTCATTGATTTTACCATTGAAAAACGTGCTGTTACTCATACACCAGAAATGGTTGAAGGTATTGGCTGAGCGCAAACAGATAGCAGCTCACCCTCTTTGAATCTTGCTTAGCATGCTAATAGGAGCAGGAAAAAGCAAAAAAATCAGAATTCCACCTTTCCAAGCAGAGAAATGACTGTTTGTGCAATGACATTATTCATTGATTTTAGACATTGAAAAAGGTCCTGTTACTCATATACCAGAATTGGTTGAAGGTATTGGCTGAACCCAAAAAAGATAGCAGCTCACCCTCTTAGAATCTTCTTTAGCATGCTAATAGGAGCGGGAAAAATCAAAAAAATTTCAGATTTCCACCTTTCCAAGCAGAGAAAAGACTGTTTGTGCAATGACATTATTCATTGACTTTAGACATTGAAAAAGGTCCTGTAACTCATATACCAGAATTGGTTGAAGGTGTTGGCTGAATGCAAACAGAT
The DNA here is from genome assembly GCF_046119375.1 of Phyllobates terribilis. NCBI lineage: Eukaryota > Metazoa > Chordata > Amphibia > Anura > Dendrobatidae > Phyllobates > Phyllobates terribilis. Next base: position 3,283,104 of record NW_027362771.1, on the reverse strand, counting down.
AGCAGCTCACCTTCTTAGAATTTTCTTTAGCATGCTAATAGGAGCTGGAAAAAGCAAAAAATTTTCAGATTTCCACCTTTCCAAGCAGAGAAATGACTGTTTGTGCAATGACATTATTCATTTGATTTTAGCCATTGAAAAACGTCCTGTTACTCATATACGAGAAATGGTGAAGGTATTGGCTGAACGCAAAAATACAGCAACTCACCCTCTTTGAATCTTCTATAGCACGCAAAAAGGAGCAGGAAAAAGCAAAATATTTCAGAATTACACCATTCCAAGCAGAGAAATGACTGTTTGTGCAATGACATTATTCATTGATTTTAGCCATTGATAACCACCCTATTACTCTTATACCAGAAACGATTGTAGGTATTGGCTGAACGCAAACAGATAGCAGCCCACCATCTTTGAATCTTCTTTAGCATGCTAAAAGGAGCAGGAAAAAGCAAAACATTTCAGAATTCCACTTTTACAAGCAGAGAAATGACTGTTTGAGCAATGATATTATTCATTGATTTTAACCATTAAAAAACATTCTGTTACTCATAAACCAGAAATGGTTGAAGGCATTGGCTGAACGTAAACAGACAGCAACTCACCCTCTTTGAATCTTCTTTAGCACGCTAAAAGAAGCAGGAAAAAGCAAAATAATTTCAGAATTCCACCTTTCCAAGAAGAGAATCACTGCTTGTGCAATGACATTATTCATTGATTTTAGCCATTGAAAACCATCCTGTTTCTCATATACCAGAAATGGTTGAAGTTATTGTCTGAACACAAACAGATAGCAGCTCACCCTCTTTGAATCTTCCTTAGCATGATAGAAGAAAACAAGGAAACCAAAAAACAAGATGTACTTCCGGCGGAAATAAATATAAGTGTATAAATTCAGAGTACATAAATATTCAACCAGCCAGAATAAGGGACCAATATAAGCAAGAGGGACAATCGTAAAAAACACCAAAAGAAGAAGGGGAGAGAGGGAAGCCGACCATAAAGTCCCAAATATCAAATGTAGTGAATAATTTCTTATTTATTAACAACAGGTGACAACAATGAATAGCAGATCAAATACATGATAAAAATAACTAAAAACATCTAAAAACATGGGCGAGTGTCCGATATGATATTCCGTGTGGGAAAGAAAAATAGAAAAAAAAAATATATATATATATATATATATATATATATATATATATATATACAGTACAGACCAAAAGTTTGGACACACCTTCTCATTTAAAGATTTTTCTGTATTTTCATGACCTTGAAAATTGTACATTCACACTGAAGGCATCAAAACTATGAATTAGCACATGTGGAATTATATACTTAACAAAAAAATGTGAAACAACTGAAAATATGTCTTATATTCTAGGTTCTTCAAAGTAGCCACATTTTGCTTTGATGGCTGCTTTGCATACTCTTGGCATTCTCATGATGAGCTTCAAGATGTAGTCACCGGAAATGGTCTTCCAACAATCTTGAAGGAGTTCCCAGAGATGCTTAGCACTTGTTGGCCCTTTTGCCTCCACTCTTCCTTCTGGTGACTGTGGAGGCCAGGTCATCTGGCGTAGCACCCCATCACTCTCCCTCTTGGTCAAATAGCCCTTACACAGCCTGGAGGTGTGTTTGTGGTCATTGTCCTGTTGAAAAATAAATGATGGTCCAACTAAATGCAAACCGGATGGAATAGCATGCCGCTGCAAGATGCTGTGGTAGCCATGCTGGTTCAGTATGCCTTCAATTTTGAATAAATCCCCAACAGTGTCACCAGCAAAGCAACCCCACACCATCACACCTCCTCCTCCATGCTTCACGGTGGGAAACAGGCATGTAGAGTCCATCCGTTCACCTTTTCTGTGTCGCACAAAGACACGGTGGTTGGAACCAAAGATCTCAAATTTGGACTCATCAGGCAAAAGCACAGATTTCCACTGGTCCATTCCTTATGTTCTTTAGCCCAAACAAGTTTTTTCTGCTTGTTGCCTGTCCTTAGCAGTGGTTTCCTAGCAGCTATTTTACCATGAAGGCCTGCTGCACAAAGTCTCCTCTTAACAGTTGTTGTAGAGATGTGTCTGCTGCTAGAACTCTGTGTGGCATTGACCTGGTCTCTAATCTGAGCTGCTGTTAACCTGCGATTTCTGAGGCTGGTGACTCGGATAAACTTATCCTCAGAAGCAGAGGTGACTCTTGGTCTTCCTTTCCTGGGGCGGTCCTCATGTGAGCCAGTTTCTTTGTAGCGCTTGTTGATTTTTGCAACTGCACTTGGGGACACATTCAAAGTTTGACCAATTTTTCAGACTGACTGACCTTCATTTCTTAAAGTAATGATGGCCACTCGTTTTTCTTTACTTAGCTGTTTTTTTCTTGCCATAATACAAATTCTAACAGTCTATTCAGTAGGACTATCAGCTGTGTATCCACCAGACTTTTGCACAACACAACTGATGGTCCCAACCCCATTTATAAGGCAAGAAATCCCACTTTTTAAACCTGACAGGGCACACCTGTGAAGTGAAAACCATTTCCGGTGACTACCTCTTGAAGCTCATCAAGAGAATGCCAAGAGTGTGCAAAGCAGTCATCAAAGCAAAAGGTGGCTACTTTGAAGAACCTAGAATATAAGACATATTTTCAGTTGGTTCACACTTTTTTGTTAAGTATATAATTCCACATGTGTTAATTCATAGTTTTGATGCCTTCAGTGTGAATGTACAACTTTCAAAGTCATGAAAATACAGAAAAATCTTTAAATGAGAAGGTGTGTCCAAACTTTTGGTCTGTACTGTATATATAATAATAATTGAATAAATAGTCTATAAATAGATAAGATAAATAAAGAATAATTGTGAATAATAAATAAGGTGCATAGTGAGATATATTAGAAAGTGTCAGTGCTATGAATATTTTGATGTCTACCCCAAGATTGTGTACAGAGTATATATAAAGATATATAACAAGTCAATAGCAGCATCAATGCATAATATATGTTTATCAATATATATATACTAGGGAGACAGGGCAGAGAAAATCAATGCCTTAATCAAGAAATCAGCAATGCAAGTGCCTGAGAATAGATCAATGTGTACCTGAGGTAGATAACTATCCTAGCATAATTAACAAATAATGAAATTGAAATATACCTACAAATGTGTAGTGAGGGGCTCCCACACACCAGACACGCGTCCACCACGATGCGCGTTTCGGCAAGCGCCTTCGTCAGGGGGTGAAGATACCAGGCAACCAGGAAGTATAAGAGGAGATGGGGACCAATCATATAAGGGGGCGTGTGGTGATAGACCAATCACAGGAGAGGGGGCGTGGTATGGCATGATGTAAACCCCAAACCAATCATGTAGGGGGCGTGTGTGAATGGACCAATCATCAAGGAGGAGGCGTGGTGTGATGCGACGCAAGCCCCAGCGTACGCGCGTCTCCGCAGCAACCGCGTCATGTGACCCGCAGTCACGAGACCACGCAGCACACGTGATTCGGAACCACAGGGCACCTAATAGACGCGGTCATCATGGAGACAGCAGAGGACGCAGGATCACACGCCGCATACCGCCTGCTCCAGGATGGTAAAGGAGGCGTGGAATGACGCATATGACGCCACGATAACCAAGGGCAGCCGCGACCCCCATGTCATGTGACCAAAACAATGTAAGGCCACATAGAGACACAGCATGCTAAAAGGAGCAGGAAAAAGCAAAAAAAATCATAATTCCACCTTTCCAAGCAGAGAAATGACTGTTTGTGCAATGACATTATTCATTTGATTTTAGCCATTGAAAAACGTCCTGTTACTCATATACCAGAAATGGTTGAAGGTATTGGCTGAACGCAAAAATACAGCAACTCATCCTCTTTGAATCTTCTATAGCACGCAAAAAGGAGCAGGAAAAAGCAAAAAATTTCAGCATTCCACTTTTCCAAGCAGAGGTATGACTGTTTGTGCAATGTCATTATTCATTGATTTTAGACATTGAAAACCGTCCTGTTAATCATATAACAGAAATGGTTGAAGGTATTAGCTGAATGCAAACAGACAGCAACTCACACTCTTTGAATCTTCTTTAGCATGCTAAAAGGAGCAGGAAAATGCAAAACATTTCAGAATTCCACCTTTCCAAGCAGAGAATTGATTGTTTGTGCAAATACATCATTCATTGATTTTAGACATTGAAAACCGTCCTGTTACTCATATACCAGAAATGGTTGAAGGTATTGGCTGAATGCAAACAGATAGCAGCTCACCCTCTTAGAATCTTCTTTAGCATGCTAATAGGAGCTGGAAAAAGCAAAAAAATTTCAGATTTCCACCTTTCCAAGCAGAGAAATGACTGTTTGTGCAATGACATTATTCATTTGATTTTAGCCATTGAAAAACGTCCTGTTACTCATATACCAGAAATGGTTGAAGGTATTGGCTGAACGCAAAAATACAGCAACTCACCCTCTTTGAATCTTCTATAGCACGCAAAAAGGAGCAGGAAAAAGCAAAATATTTCAGAATTCCACCATTCCAAGCAGAGAAATGACTGTTTGTGCAATGACATTATTCATAGATTTTAGCCATTGAAAACCACCCTATTACTCTTATACCAGAAACGGTTGTAGGTATTGGCTGAACGCAAACAGATAGCAGCCCACCATCTTTAAATCTTCTTTAGCATGCTAAAAGGAGCAGGAAAAAGCAAAACATTTCAGAATTCCACTTTTGCATGCAGAGAAATGACTGTTTGAGCAATGACATTATTCATTGATTTTAACCATTAAAAAACATTCTCTTACTCATAAACCAGAAATGGTTGAAGGCATTGGCTGAACGTAAACAGACAGCAACTCACCCTCTTTGAATCTTCTTTAGCACGCTAAAAGAAGCAGGAAAAAGCAAAATAATTTCAGAATTCCACCTTTCCAAGAAGAGAATCACTGCTTGTGCAATGGCATTATTCATTGATTTTAGCCATTGAAAACCATCCTGTTTCTCATACACCAGAAATGGTTGAAGTTATTGTCTGAACACAAACAGATAGCAGCTCACCCTCTTTGAATCTTCCTTAGCATGATAGAATAAAACAAGGAAACCAAAAAACAAGATGTACTTGCGGCGGAAATAAAGATAAGTGTATAAATACAGAGTACATAAGTATTCAACCAGCCAGAATAAGGGACCAATATAAGCAAGAGGGACAATCGGAAAAAACACCAAAAGAAGAAGGGGAGAGAGGGAAGCCGACAATAAAGTCCCAAATATCAAATGTAGTGAATAATTTCATATTTATTAACAACAGGTGACAACAATGAATAGCAGATCAAATACATGATAAAAAAAACTAAAAACATCTAAAAACAGGGGCGAGTGTCCGATATGATATTCCGTGTGGGAAAGAAAAATAGAAAAAAAAAAATATATATATATATATATATATATATATATATAATAATAATTGAATAAATAGTCTATAAATAGATAAGATAAATAAAGAATAATTGTGAATAATAAATAAGGTGCATAGTGAGATATATTAGAAAGTGTCAGTGCTATGAATATTTTGATGTCTACCCCAAGATTGTGTACAGAGTATATATAAAGATATATAACAAGTCAATAGCAGCATCAATGCATAATATATGTTTATCAATATATATATACTAGGGAGACAGGGCAGAGAAAATCAATGCCTTAATCAAGAAATCAGCAATGCAAGTGCCTGAGAATAGATCAATGTGTACCTGAGGTAGATAACTATCCTAGCATAATTAACAAATAATGAAATTGAAATATACCTACAAATGTGTAGTGAGGGGCTCCCACACACCAGACACGCGTCCACCACGATGCGCGTTTGGGCAAGCGCCTTCGTCAGGGGGTGTAGATACCAGGCAACCAGGAAGTATAAGAGGAGACGGGGACCAATCATATAAGGGGGCGTGTGGTGATAGACCAATCACAGGAGAGGGGGCGTGGTATGGCATGATGTAAACCCCAAACCAATCATGTAGGGGGCGTGTGTGAATGGACCAATCATCAAGGAGGAGGCGTGGTGTGATGCGACGCAAGCCCCAGCGTCCGCACGTCTCCGCAGCAACCGCGTCACGTGACCCGCAGTCACGAGACCACGCAGCACACGTGATTCGGAACCACAGGGCACCTAATGGACGCGGTCATCACGGAGACAGCAGAGGACGCAGGATCACACGCCGCATACCGCCTGCTCCAGGATGGTAAAGGAGGCGTGGAATGACGCATATGACGCCACGATAACCAAGGGCAGCCGCGACCCCCGTGTCATGTGACCAAAACAATGTAAGGCCACATAGAGACACAGCATGCTAAAAGGAGCAGGAAAAAGCAAAAAATTTCATAATTCCACCTTTCCAAGCAGAGAAATGACTGTTTGTGCAATGACATTATTCATTTGATTTTAGCCATTGAAAAACGTCCTGTTACTCATATACCAGAAATGGTTGAAGGTATTGGCTGAACGCAAAAATACAGCAACTCATCCTCTTTGAATCTTCTTTAGCATGCTAAAAGGAGCAGGAAAATGCAAAACATTTCAGAATTCCACCTTTCCAAGCAGAGAATTGATTGTTTGTGCAAATACATCATTCATTGATTTTAGACATTGAAAACCGTCCTGTTACTCATATACCAGAAATGGTTGAAGGTATTGGCTGAATGCAAACAGATAGCAGCTCACCCCCTTTGAATCTTCTTAGCATGCTAAAAGGAGCAGGAAAAAGAAAAACATTTCAGAATTCCACCTTTCCAAGCAGAGAATTGACTGTTTGTGCCATGACATTATTCATTAATTTTAGCCATTGAAAAACGTGCTGTTACTCATACACCAGAAATGGTTGAAGGTATTGGCTGAATGCAAACAGATAGCCGCTCACCCTCTTTGAATCTTCTTTAGCATGCTAATAGGAGCAGGAAAAAGCAAAAAAAATCAGAATCCCACCTTTCCAAGCAGAGAAATGACTGTTTGTGCAATGACATTATTCATTGGTTTTAGCCATTGAAAAACGTGCTGTTACTCATATACCAGAAATGGTTGAAGGTATTGGTTGAACGTAAACAGATAGCAGCTCACCCTCTTTGAATCTTCTTTAGCATGCAAAAAGGTGTAGGAAAAAGCAAAACATTTTTAGAATTCCACTTTCCAAGTAGAGAAATGACTGTTTGTGCAATAAAATTATTCATTGATTTTAGCCATTGAAGACCATCCTGTTACTCATATTCCAGAAATGGTTGAAGGCATTGGCTGAACACATACAGACAGCAACTCACCCTCTTTGAATCTTCTTTAGCACGCAAAAAGGAGCAGGAAAAAGCAAAAAATTTCAGAATTCCACCTTTCCTAGCAGAGAAATGGCTATTTGTGCAATGACATTATTCATTGATTTTAACTATTGAAAACCGTCCTGTTACTCATATACTAGAAATATTTGAAGGCATTGGCTGAACGCAAAAAGATAGCAGCTCACCCTCTTTGAATCTTCTTTAGCATACTAAAAGGAGCAGGAAAAACCAAAAAATTTCATAATTCCACCTTTCCAAGCAGAGAAATGACTGTGCAATGACATTATTCATTGATTTTAGACATTGAAAAACGTCCTGTTAATCATATACCAGAAATGGTTGAAGGTATTGGCTGAATGCAAAGAGATAGCAGCTCACCTTCTTTGAATCTTCTTTAGCAAAAAGGAGCAGGAAAAAGCAAAACATTTCAGAATTCCACCTTTCCAAGCAGAGAATTGATTGTTTGTGCAATGACATCAATAATTGATTTTAGACATTGAAAACCGTCCTGTTACTCATATAGCAGAAATGGTTGAAGGTATTGGCTGAATGCAAACAGATAGCAGCACACCCTCTTTGTAATACTCTTAATATGCTAAAAGGAGCAGAAAGAGCAAAACATTTCAGAATTCCCCCTTTCCAAGCAGAGAATTGATTGTTTGTGCAAATACATCATTCATTGATTTTAGACATTGAAAACCGTCCTGTTACTCATATACCAGAAATTATTGAAGGTATTGGCTGAATGCAAACAGATAGCAGCTCACCCCCTTTGAATCTTCTTAGCATGCTAAAAGGAGCAGGAAAAAGAAAAACATTTCAGAATTCCACCTTTCCAAGCAGAGAATTGACTGTTTGTGCCATGACATTATTCATTAATTTTAGCCATTGAAAAACGTGCTGTTACTCATACACCAGAAATGGTTGAAGGTATTGGCTGAATGCAAACAGATAGCCGCTCACCCTCTTTGAATCTTCTTTAGCATGCTAATAGGAGCAGGAAAAAGCAAAAAAAATCAGAATCCCACCTTTCCAAGCAGAGAAATGACTGTTTGTGCAATGACATTATTCATTGGTTTTAGCCATTGAAAAACGTCCTGTTACTCATATACCAGAAATGGTTGAAGGTATTGGTTGAACATAAACAGATAGCAGTTCACACGCTTTGAATCTTCTTTAGCATGCTAATAGGAGCAGGAAAAAGCAAAAAAAATTCAGAATTCAACATTTCCAAGCAGAGAAATGACTGTTTGTGCAATGATATTATTCATTGATTTTAGCCATAGAAAGCTGTTCTGTTACTCATATACCAGAAAAGGTTGAAGGCATTGGCTGAACTCAAACAGATAGCAGCTCAACCTCTTTGAATCTTCTTTAGCATGCTAAAAGGAGCAGTAAAAAGCAAAAAATTTCAGAATTCCACCTTTCCAAGCAGAGAAATGACTGAGCATGGAAATTATTCACTGATCTTAGCCATTGAAAAACGTCCTGTTACTAATATACCAGAAATGGTTGAAGGTATTGGCTGAACGCAAACAGAACTCACCCTCTTTGAATCTTCTTTAGCACGCTAAAATGAGCAGGAAAAAGCAAAAAAATTTCATAATTCCATCTTTCCAAGCAGACAAATCACTGTTAGTGCATTGACATTATTCATTGATTTTAGCCATTGAAAAACATCCTGTTACTCATATACCAGAAATGGTTGAAGGTATTGGCTGAAAGCAAACAGATAGCAGCTCACCCTCTTTGAATCTTCTTTAGCATGCTAAAAGGAGCAGGAAAAAGCAAAAAATTTCAGAATTCCACTTTTCCAGGCAGAGAAATCACTGTTTGTGCAATCACATTATTCATTGATTTTAGTCATTGAAAAATGTAATGTTACTCATATACCAGAAATGGTTGAAGGCATTGGCTGAACGCAAACAGATAGCAGCTCACCCTCTTTGAATCTTCTTTAGCATGCTAAAAGGAGCAGGAAAAAGCAAAAAATTTCAGTATTCCACCTTTCCAAGCAGAGAAATGACTGTTTGTGCAATGACATTATTCATTGATTTTAGCCATTGAAAAACATCCTGTTACTCATATACCAGAAATGGTTGAAGGTATTGGCTGAACGCAAACAGAACTCACCCTCTTTAAATCTTCTTTAGCATGCTAAAAGGAGCAGGGAAAAGCAAAAAATTTCAGAATTCCACCTTTCCAAGCAGAGAAATGACTGTTTGTGCAATGACATTATTCATTGATTTTAGACATTGAAAACCATCCTGTTACTCATATACCGGAAATGGTTGAAGGTATTGGCTGAATGCAAACAGATAGTAGCTCCCCCTCTTTGAATCTTCTTTAGCGTGCTAAAAGGAGTAGTGTTGAGCCACCCCCCTAGTGTTCGAGTTCGGTTCGGTTCGTCGAACACCCGTGTGTTCGCCGAACTGTTCGTCGAACTGTTCGTCGAACACCTTCGAACACCGTTAAAACCAATGGCAGGCAAACAAAAACACATAGAAACACATAGAAAACACCTTCAAAGGTGTCCAAAAGCTGACAAACTGCTCAGAAGACACAACTAACACATGGAAAAGTGAAAAGTACATATAGTCATGCAAAAAGAAAAGAGGTGGAGGAGTAAAAGGAGGGGGAGACACAGATATAGGCATGTCATGCCCTTCTAAAATCCAAAAAGTGAGAAGCCGAGACGGCCAGTCCGCTCCTGCCCGTGCCACCTCCGTGTCGCCGGGTTTGTGCCAGAGCCGCGGTGAACCCTGACGGCCAGCCCCCCTCTCCCAATACTGGTGCCTGTCCGCTGGTGGGTCGAGAGAGCCCCCCTGTGGTGGAGGCAGCTCTAAGCTTTTTAATTTAAATTGTCCCTCTAATTTGAATGAATACACTTTAAATCCATTTACAAGGATCTATTGGAGGGCAAGTCTCATGCCAGCAGCCGCGTAATTCCAGCTCCAGTAGCGTCCACTAAAGCTGCTGCAGTTAAAAAGCTTTTATAAGGATCGAGCTCGGCTGTCCACCGCAAGGCATCCTACTGCCAGTCCCAGCCCCTATGCCTTGGGGTGCCTCCTGATGCTCTTCACTAAGTATCCCGTGGTCCCGAAGCATTTCCTTTGAAAAAATTAAGTGTCCAAACTACAGGTGGTGTAGCTTGCTTAACAGCCGGGATAATCCGCTGACTAGCAGACACTGCTACTAGGCACAAAGTATTTCCTGGGCTAGATGCAGTTAAAAATTTGTAAGTAGATACTCTCGTTGGATGCTGAGAAAGCATTCCATAGAGTCTCCTGGCACGCCATATATGATTCTCTTAAAAAGCTTGGGGTAGGGGTCTAGGGGACCCTTTTATAGCCAAAATCACGGCCCTGTATCACAATACGTCACCTAGGCTGAAGATAAATGGAACTGTAGCACCGAGGGCTCGGTTGCTACAGACGTATTGCACCTCACCCAGAGGTGTGATATCTCACTCTCAGATAAGGATGGAGTGTGGATCAGGACCCGACACCTGCATGCATTACACCACATTGCCGTGGGGCAGGGCGACCAATATGCCCCTGAGATGGGCACGACAGTCCCTGTCCCTGGCTGGAGTGGGGGGAGGGAACACTGAGGAAGGGGAACCCTGCAGTGCAGGAGCAGGGAGGAAGCAGTTCCTGGGTGCATTGAGAAGGGAGTATAAAAGGTGGGCACCATCTTAGTTCAGTGCAGAGAAGTCTGAGCAGAAGTAGCAGGGAGCAGGGGCTCTGCATGAGCTCTGCTCCGGAGGCGGGCCTAGTAACAGAGGCCCAGGCCTGCAAGAGGGAGAAGGAAGGAAGAGGAGCGGAGAAGGCTCCAGGAACGAGGAATGAAGGGATCCCAGGGGTGCGGACGGGCGAGTCGCCACCGCACGCCCGAATCCACCTGCGTGGAGGGGTCAGGCCAAAGGGGGAGACCGGTCCCCGAACTAGTGGAGGCAGGAAACGACCCTCAGCTAGAAACCGGAGGCTCTGACATTTTATGTGGCGCAGCCCCTTGCTCCACCCGCTAGGAAGGCATCACATAGGGTCAGGGAAACTGGCGCCAAGTTTACCAAGAGGAGGCCCGAGGCAGCCGGACAGAAGTGTTGGTAAGAAAGGCCAGACAAAGGACACACAAAGGGGGTCCTGTGAAGCGCTCCAAAGTTATCTGGGAGTTGTCTGAGCCCCTCACCTGGTGAGCACAGTACGACGTGGGCAGCCGTTACCTGCAGACGTGGTCTGGATAATAAGAACTGTGAGTAAAGGCCCTGAACTGCATCACTGACTCCGTGTCGTTACTGCTGCTGCCCTGCACCATCACCCCCATCCTCCGCATACACTGCCCTGAGGCTATACTCCTCCCGTGTGGAGTTATGCTACGCTCTGCTGCACCCACAACACCAGCCTTAGCGGTCTGCCCTGTAGCGGCGGTTCACTCTGACCGCAATCCACGGGTGGCGTAGTCGGACATTTAAACATCAAAACCACATAAATAGTTCCGCCACTGGTTTGACCGCCCTGAGCCACGGAACCGGATCGCCGCCACGAAGACTACAACCACCAGCATCCACCAAAAAGGGTCCGGCTCCGGGTGTCCCAAGGCCCAGGGGGTGCATCAGAACATTTTCATCACCTTTCACAATCACCAATGGGACAAGGCAGGGATGTCCTCTGTCCCCTCTCTTATACATCCTAGTGACGGAGCACCTGCTCTCATCAATTCGCCATAACCCCAATATTAGGTGGATTGAGGTGGGAGGCACCGAGTACAAGTGCTCTCTATTTGCTGATGATGTCCTAGTATATATCACTCAATCACATATATCCATCCCTGCTGTTATGGCTGAAATAGATCACTTTGTTACATGGTAAAATTTTAAAATCAATGCAGCGAAGTCTGAGGCCCTCGATGTCTCCCTCCCTAAATCCATATAGGATTCCATCCAGTCCAACTTTCCCTTTGCCTGGCCCTCACAGGGTATCAAATACTTAGGAATTCCTATTCATAGAGACCTCTCCCATCTATGTTATCTTAATTTTGGGCCCTTTATTGAACAATTCCATACAGACCACGGTTGGCAAGTTAGAACTGTAAGATTCACTACGTGAACCACTGGTGTTTTGTGGAAAAGCACATGTACACCGCGTTCCAAATTATTATGCAAAAAGTGTTTAGGAGTGATAAGGGAAGAATTTGTTTGTTTGTCAGTTAAACTCATTGATGGTGATGTGTGTCAGGGCTCTTTATATCACTGTAAGCAATTGCAGACACCTGTGCTAATTAGTTTGGCAGGTGTGTCCAATGAAAGGCAAGACTACTTAAGAAGGCTCTCTCACATTATTAAGCAGCCTACATTTTCTGCCAAAATGGGAAAGAAAAAGGATGTGTCGGCTGCTGAGAAGCAACAAATTGTGGAGTGTTTAGGTCAAGGCATGACTACAATCAACATTGTGCGATGATCAGGATGAAGTGTCTTGGCAATCAAGAAGTATGTAGCTGATTCACAGTACACACGTGTGCGTGCTGATAAGGGCAAATTGAGGACTCTTTCCTACAGGCAATTACGTCAGGTTGAAAGAGCAGCGGCAAAAAAGCCTTGTCATAGCAGCAGACAAGTTTTTGAAGCTGCTTGTGCCTCCAACGTCCCCCGAACAACAAGATGCAGGGTCCTTCAGAGGTTTGCAGCTGTGCATACGCCATCCTGTCGACCTCCTCTATCCACTTCACACAAGCAGAAACGGTTCCAGTGGGCCAAACATTACATGAAGACTGATTTCAAAACTGTTTTGTTCACGGATGAGTGCCGTGCAGCGCTCGATGGTCCAGATGAATGGAGTGGAGGATGGCTGGTTGATGGACACCCCACGCAAACACGGCTACAGCGCCAACAAGGAGGAGGTGGAGTAATGTTTTGGGCTGGAATCATGGGGAGAGAGATTGTCGGCCCCTTTAGGATCCCTGAAGGCGCTAAAGATGAACTCCATAATGTATGTGGATTTTCTCAAACAGCACTTCCTGCCATGGTTCAAGAAGAAGAACCGTGTATTTCACAGCAAGATCATTTTTCTGCATGATAATGCACCATCTCATGCTGCACATAAAACATCTGCATCTCTGGCTGATATGGGCATAAAAGGGGACAAACTTATGGTGTGACCCCCATGCTCTCCTGACCTCTACCCCATTCAGAACCTTTGGAGCATCATTAAAAGGAGTGTCTATGATGGCGGGAGGCAGTTCACATCTAAGCAACAGCTCTGGGAGGGTATTCTGTCCTCATGCAAAACAATTGAAGCAGAAACCATCCAAAACCTGACAAATTCAATGGACGAGAGAGTTCAGAAGCTCCTTTCGAACAAGGGGTCCTATGTGAAAATGTAACATCACCTAGAATAAAGTTTTGAGTTGAAAACTGTTTGATTTCAGTTTCTAACAACCTGCTAATGCTTATAATTTCAAAAATGACCATTTTTTTGGTCTTTATTAAAATGAAAAGGTTGATCGAAAAGTTTGGGGGATCTAAGAGTGTGGCAACCCAGTAGTCATGATTACTTCGAATTCTGACAATATGAGGGTCATGCTGCAGGTAGTGCAGCAAGAAGGCACTTATGTGTCTTGCGCATCTCGGAGCCCCAAAATTATTTTCCGGGCTAGATGCAGCTAAAAATTATTTTTAATTTTAAATCTGGTGAAGCTTATTATAGATGGCCTAATAGGATCAGTGCTGCACACTGCTACAAAGCCCAAATTATTTTCCAGTCAAGATACAGATAAACATGATTAGTAATTTGAAAGCTTAAAACGGTTGGTAGGGTGATTTTAACCAATCATCAAGCTTTTACTCTCCCCAGGATGACACAGGGGTAGAAAAGTCGTTTCGGATCCATGATTTGTTCATCTTTATGAACGTGAGTCTGTCTACATTATCAGTGGAGAGCCGCGTGCGCTTATCTGTCAGCACACCACCAGACAGAACGCTGGCTGCGGGGCATGACAAGATCTCCAAGGCGTAAGTGGCTAGCTCCGGCCATTTATCCAGATTGGAAGCCCAAAAAGAGCAAGGGTCCAGTGACACAGTCGTGGCTTCAATGTTTACTTGGAGATACTCCTGTACCATCGTCTCTAGGCGTTGACTATGTGTCAGACTTCTTGTCTCCTGTGGCCTTGCAAAGGATGGGCTAAAAAAGTGGTGAAATGATTCCGCAAAATTGATGTTACCAGCAGATACTGTGGTTCTGTTACGGTTTGAGTGCTGAACACTTGACGGTCCCACGGTTGGCAAGTTGGAACTGTGAGATTCACTACGTGCACCACTGGTATTTTGTGGAAAAGCACATGTAAGATTCTGCAACAGTCTCTGCTGATACTCCTGCATGCGTGCATCCCTTTCTATGCCAGGAATAATTTCTGCAAATTTACTTTTGTACCGGGGATCTAACAGTGTGGCAACCCAGTAGTCAGGATAATTTCTAATTCTCACAATTCGAGGGTCATGTTGCAGGTAGTGCAGCAAGAAGGCACTCATGTGTGTTGCGCATCCAGGAGCACCAAGTCCCTGTTGTGTTGGTGGCGAGGTAACAATCATGCTTCCTTCCTCTGTCCTCTCCCCCCAACCTCGCACAACAGAAATGTGATCAAGGTCTCCCTCATCTGATGAGTCTTCCATCAGTTCGTCCTCCACTTCTTCCTGGGCTCCTGCACCTTCCTCACTAGTTTGGCTGCTACCATGCGCCCTGGTAAAATCATCTCCCCCACCCTCACATGCCTGCCGCCCTGGTGCTGCCGACCGTCTGGACCTTGCAGATGTTAGCCCTTCCGCATACAACTCCTCCTCCTCTACTTCCTCCACCTCCTCTTGTGCCACCACCTGACTCCGAATTCTGTTTAACATGTGCTCCAGCATGTAAATCACCGGAATAGTCATGCTGATAATGGCATCGTCAGCACTAAACATCTTCGTCGCCATTTCAAAACTGTGCAGAAGGGTGCATAGGTCCCTGATCTGAGACCACTCCTCCAGCGTGATTTGCCCCACCTCTGAATCTCGTTGGCCCAGGCTATACGTCAGAACGTATTGCACCAGGGCTTGTCGGTGCTGCCACAGTCGCTGCAACATGTGCAGAGTTGAATTCCACCGGGTAGGCACATCGCATTTTAGCCGGTGAAGTGGCAGGCCCAACGACTTCTGTAGAGATGTAAGTCGCTGAGCTGCGGGATGCGAACGGCGGAAGTGAGCACACAGCGACCGTGCCCTCTGCAGAAGGCCATCTAGTCTGGGATAGTGGGCTAAAAATTGCTGGACAACCAGGTTCAACACGTGAGCCATACAAGGCACGTGTGTGACATTGCCCCGGCGAAGGGCCGCACCCAGGTTTGCAGCATTGTCGCACACGGCCTTCCCTGGTTTCAGGTCCAGTGGAGACAACCATTCATGAAATTGGTTCTCTAGAGCTGACCACAACTCCTCAGCTGTGTGACTCACATTTCCCAGACATTTCAATGTAAAAACCGCCTGATGACGTTGAGCCCTACTGCCAGCATAGTAAGGAGGTGTGCAGGATCCCTTCTGCGCAGTTAGAAAGCTTGTGGCATGACCAGACAGGCTTTGGGTGCAAGTGGAAGACCGAGAGGAGGTTGAGGAGGCAGAAGCAGTGGAGGAAAAATGACATAAAGAGGATTGACGCACAACTCGTGGGGACGGCAAGACTTGGACAGCAGCCCCTTGTCCTGCTGTCACCATAGTTACCCAGTGCCCAGTCAGCGACATGTAACGCCCCTGTCCATGCCTACTCGTCCAAGTGTCTGTGGTGAAATGCACCCTGTCACACACAGAGTTTCTCAAAGAAGCGGTGATGTTGTGTGCGACATGCTGGTGGAGCGCAGGCACACCTTTCTTTGAGAAGTAGTGCCGACTGGGCATCTGGTACTGGGGCACTGCGACGGACATAAGGTCTCGAAAATCCTCTGTGTCCACCAGGCGGAAAGGCAGCATTTCTGTAGCCAAGAGCTTGCAGATGGTGAAATTCAACCTCTTAGCTTTCTCATGGCTAGGAGGAAATGGTCTTTTACTTGTCCACATCTGAGGGACCGAGGGCTGGCTATTGTGCTTAGACGGGGTTGATAAGGGTGTCCCCGGCAAACTGCCGGTCTGTGAGGAAGATGCAGGCGGACATGTTAGGTTGCCTTGATCCAAAGGTGGTGCTATCGATGTCGGACAGCGCTCAAGACCAGCTGGTGTTACCACCTCCAAAGAAAATGATGACCTGCCAATCATGCTGGCTGTTGCGGGTAAAGAGGTGGCAGGTCTGCGCCCCAAAACAGGTGTGACTGCTGTCCCCCCAGTCACAGAGGATGAAGAGGCCGCGGATGCACAAGATATGGCAGACGGTGGTAGGCCCGGCCGGCTAGACCGCATTGTAGCACACTGAGCTTCCCACTGCAACTTATGCTTCATGTCCATGTGCCGGTTCATGCATGAAGTACTCAAACTATGTATTTTTTGGCCTCTACTTAGCTTTTGCTGACAAATGTTACAGATAACACGAGTTGGGTCATCTTTATCGATCTGAAAAAATGCCCAGGCTATGCAAGGCTTAGCACCCATGCGACCTGAAGAGCCACCACGACTTGTGGTGAGAGGCAGAGTTGTGTTTGAGGATGCAGTTGTTGACGTGCTTCCAGTACTACGTCTCTGTCCAGGAAGGCGCAACCTGACCTCGTCGTCACTAGCATATTCCTCCACCTCCTCTGCTGACCTCATCTCTTGGCTGACTGTGGGTTGACAGTAAGTGGGATCTCCGACCTCATCATCATCACCCTGTGCGTTATCACACCCGTCGTCTCCAGAGCCAACCTGTTCCTGCCCTGACAAAAAACTAAAATTGTCGCTCCAATCAGGAATTTGAGTCTTATCATCGTCTTCCTCATTGTCTCCACCAACAGGAGTTACAGTTTGGGAATGAGGGTCTACATTATGGTCAGAACCTTCTGCGTCTGGTCCTGGATCCGACTCATAAAGATTCTGGGCATCAGTGCAGATCATTTCCTCGTCTGGATTCACAGAAGCGCTGGAGTCGACCTCTGATTCCCAGGCTATAGTATGAGTAAACAGCTCTGCAGACTCAACCATCTGTTCTACCTCATACTCAGACGGGCAGCTGGAGATTTGGGAGCTGTGAGGAAGCAAGTGCGATTTGGGTGACACCTTTGAGGACTGGAGTATTTGTGATGTTGAAGTTGATGTGGAGGAGAGCCCACTTAAAGGAGCACTTGATATCCGTTGAAGCACCTGCTGTTTTTGTGCCTCATCTGGAATTTGTAGCGATTGGCGTGGCCGTAAGAAAGGGATCTTATCACATTGTCCGCTAAAAGAAGTAGACATTTTAGTTTGGCTGGAAGATGGTCTTTCTTCTGCACCTACCCCACGGACACAACCTTTTTTCCCCTTCCCAACACGCCTATTCCCCTTTCCACCAGCAGCAGGCCTTTTTCCACTCATTTTGGTGGTTAACTAATTCACAACTCTGGAGTTTTTTGCACAAAAAAACAATGGATGGTAACCGAGCAGAGCTGAGTGGCCAAACTGTGGTATTAGGCCAAAAGTATTGGCTGGGTTAGATGCAGAAAAAAATTATTTTTAATTTGCAACCTGATGGAGGTCAGTATAGATGGACTAATAGACCAAGTCCCACACACCGCTAGAAGCCCAAATATTTTTTCAGAGCAAGATGCAGAAAAAAATTATATTCAATTTGCAACCTGCTGGACGTCAGTATAGAAGGACTAATAGAACAAGTCCCACACACTGCTAGAAGCCCAAATATTTTTTCAGAGCTAAATGAAGAAAAAAATTATTTTTAATTTGCAACCTGATGGAGGTCAGTATAGATGGACTAATAGACCAAGTCCCACACACTGCTAGAAGCCCAAATATTTTTTCAGAGCTAAATGAAGAAAAAAATTATTTTTAATTTGCAACCTGATGGAGGTCAGTATAGATGGACTAATAGACCAAGTCCCACACACTGCTAGAAGCCCAAATATTTTTTCAGAGCTAGATGCAGAAAAAAATTATTTTTAATTTGCAACCTGATGGAGGTCAGTATAGATGGACTAATAGACCAAGTCCCACACACCGCTAGAAGCCCAAATATTTTTTCAGAGCTAGATGCAGAAAATTTTTTTATTCAATTTGCAACCTGATGGAGGTCAGTATAGATGGACCAATAGACCAAGTCCCACACACTGCTAGAAGCCCAAATATTTTTTCAGAGCTAGATGCAGAAAAAAAATATTTTTAATTTGCAACCTGATGGAGGTCAGTATAGATGGACTAATAGACCAAGTCCCACACACTGCTAGAAGCCCAAATATTTTTTCAGAGCTAGATGCAGAAAAAAATTATTTTTAATTTGCAACCTGATGGAGGTCAGTATAGATGGACTAATAGAACAAGTCCCACACGCTGCTAGAAGCCCAAATATTTTTTCAGAGATAAATGAAGAAAAAAATTATATTTAATTTGCAACCTGATGGAGGTCAGTATAGATGGACTAATAGACCAAGTCCCACACACTGCTAGAAGCCCAAATATTTTTTCAGAGCTAGATGCAGAAAAAAATTATTTTTAATTTGCAACCTGATGGAGGTCAGTATAGATGGACTAATAGACCAAGTCCCACACACCGCTAGAAGCCCAAATATTTTTTCAGAGCTAGATGCAGAAAATTTTTTTATTCAATTTGCAACCTGCTGGAGGTCAGTATAGAAGGACTAATAGAACAAGTCCCACACACTGCTAGAAGCCCAAATATTTTTTCAGAGCTAAATGAAGAAAAAAATTATTTTTAATTTGCAACCTGATGGAGGTCAGTATAGATGGACTAATAGACCAAGTCCCACACACTGCTAGAAGCCCAAATATTTTTTCAGAGCTAGATGCAGAAAAAAATTATATTCAGTTTGCAACCTGATGGAGGTCAGTATAGATGGACTAATAGAATGATGCTATGCCCAAAAGATTTTACTTCACTAGGTGCAGTAAAAAAATTGGTATTCTATACACAGGTGGTATATCTTGCAACACAGATAGGCTACTCCACTGACTAACACACTCTGCAATAGGCCAAAAAGGATTAGCTTTGCTAGATTTAGCCAAATGCTGTGAAAAAAACTTGCACAGCACTGGCACAGACCTGCCTGGCAAAAACTGATAGGAACTGATGTAACCTAGTCCTGAAAAGGACTCCAATTACAATTAGTCTTTACTCCCACAATCTATCTATTTAAGAGCACAGACCTGCCTGATAAAAGTCGTAGGAAATGCTGTAACCTAGTCCTTAAAAGGACTGCAATCACAACTATTCCCTACTCCCAAGCTATCTGTATATTTGTGCGAAAATTGGCTTGAAATTAACAAGGTATAGCGCACACAGCAACAGCGGTGCCGTCTAACACGCAGCTGCAGCAGTGAGAAAATGGTGGCGACGGGGAAAATGGCTTGGTCTTATAGGGCAAGGACATGTGACATACACTGCCAATCACACATGCCCTTGCTTGTGTGAAAAAAAGCACTTCGCTCCGTGTGTGCGCTGCTGATAGGCTGACAGATTGCACCTCCCCACTGCAAATGCGGGAAAGAGAAAAAAAAATGGAGATCTTCATTGTTCCTGCAGAGATCCATCCCCTGCCCCTCCCCCCGCCCCGCTGTACACTCAAACTGCGTATTAACATTAATTTTCATCATTACTGAGAAAAAATCCAGTTATGATTTTGGTGCACGAACAGTTATCGAACATAACCTCGAACAGCCGAATTTTTCTCAAATTGTTCGTGTTCGCCGAAAGGCTCGAACACCGCCCAAAACAGCTCGAATTTGAGATTGGCGAACAGTTCGAGTAGAACAACGCTCATCTCTAAAAAGGAGCAGGAAAAGCAAAACATTTCAGAATTCCACCTTTCCAAGCAGAGAATTGACTGTTTGTGCAATGACATTGTTCACTCATTTTAGCCATTGAAAACCGTCCTGTTACTCATATACCAGAAAAGGATGAAGGTATTGGCTGAACGCAAACAGATAGCAGCTCACCCTCATTTGAATCTTCTTTAGCATGCTAAAAGGAGAAGGAAAAAGCAAAAAATTTCAGAATTCCACCTTTCAAAGCAGAGAATTGATTGTTTGTGCAATGACATTAGTCATTGATTTTAGCCATCGAAAAAAACCCTGTTACTCATATACTATAAATATTTGTAGGTATTGGCTGATAGAAAACAGATAGCAGCTCACCCTCTTTGAATCTTCTTTAGCATGCTAAAAGGAGCAGGAAAAACCAAAACATTTCATAATTCCACCTTTCCAAGCAGAGAAATGACTGTGCAATGACATTATTCATTAATTTTAGACATTAAAAAACGTCCTGTTAATCATATGCCAGAAATGGTTGAAGGTATTGGCTGAATGCAAAGAGATAGCATCTCACCCTCTTTGAATCTTCTTTAGCAAAAAGGAGCAGGAAAAAGCAAAACATTTCAGAATTCCACCTTTCCAAGCAGAGAATTGATTGTTTGTGCAATGACATCAATCATTGATTTTAGACATTGAAAACCATCCTGTTACTCATATAGCAGAAATGGTTGAAGGTATTATCTGAATGCAAACAGATAGCAGCACACCCTCTTTGTAATCCTCTTAGCATGTTAAAGAGAGCAGGAAAGAGCAAAGCATTTCAGAATTCCACCTTTCAAAGTAGACAAATGACTGTGCAATGACATTATTCATTGATTTTAGCCATTGAAAATTGTGCTGCTACTCATATGCCAGAAATGGTTGAGGAACTTGGCTGAACGCAAACAGATAGCAGCTCACCCTCTTTCCTCTTCTTTAGCATGCTAAAAGTAGCAGGAAAAAGCAAAACATTTCAGATTTCCACCTTTCAAAGCAGAGAAATGACTGTTTGTGCAATGACAATATTCATTGATTTTAGCCAATGAAAAACATCATGTTACTCATACACCAGAAATGGTTGAAGGTATTGGCTGATCGCAAACAGATAGCAGCTCACCCTCTTTGAATCTTCTTTAGCATGCTAATAGGAGCAGTAACAAGCAAAAACAATTCAGAATTCCACCTTTCCAAGCAGAGAAATGACTGTTTGTGCAATGACTTTATTCATTGATTTTAGCCATTGAAAAACATCGTGTTACTCATATACCAGAAATGGTTGAAGGTATTCGCTGAACGTAAACAGATAGCAGCTCACCATCTTTGAATCTTCTTTAGCATGCTAAAAGGAGTAGGAAAAAGCAAAACATTTTTAGAATTCCACCTTCCCAAGCAGAGAAATGACTGTTTGTGTAATGACATTATTCATTGATTTTAGCCATTGAAAACCGTCCTGTTACTCATATATCAGAAATGGTTGAAGGTATTGGCTGAACGCAAACAGATAGCTGCTCACTCTCTTTGAATCTTCTTTAGCATGCTAAAAGGAGCAGGAACAAGCAAAAAATTTCAGAATTCCACATTTCAAAGCAGAGAAATGACTGTTTGTGCAAAGACATTATTCATTGATTTTAGCCATTGAAAATTGTGCTGTTACTCATATACCAGAAATGGTTGAAGGACTTGGCTGAACGCAAACAGATAGCAGCTCACACTCTTTGAATCTTCTTTAGTATGCTAACAGTAGCAGGAAAAAGCAGAACATTTCAGATTTCCATCTTTAAAAGCAGAGAAATGACTGTTTGTGCAATGACATCATTCATTGATTTTAGCTATTGAAAACCGTCCTGTTACTCATATACCAGAAATGGTTGAAGGTTTTGGCTGAATGAAAACAGATAACAGCTCACCCTCTTTGAATCTTCTTTAGCATGCTAAAAGGAGCAGGAAAAAGCAAAACATTTCAGAATTCCACCTTTCCAAGCAGAGAATTGATTGTTTGTGCAATGACATCATTCATTCATTTTAGACATTGAAAACCGTCCTGTTACTCATATAGCAGAAATGGTTGAAGGTATTGGCTGAATGCAAACAGATAGCAGCTCACCCTGTTTGATTCTTCTTAGCATGCTAAAAGGAGCAGGAAAAAGCAAAACATTTCAGAATTCCACCTTTCCAAGCCGAGAATTGACTGTGCAATGACGTTATTCATTGATTTTAGACATTGAAAACCGTCCTGTTACTCATATACCAGAAATGGTTGAAGGTATTGGCTGAACGCAAAGAAATAGCAGCTCACCCTCTTTGAATCTTCTTTAGCATGCTAAAAGGAGCAGGAAAAAGCAAAAAATTTCAGAATTCCACCTTTCAAAGCAGACAAATGAATGTGCAATGACATTATTCATTGATTTTAGCCATTGAAAAACATCCTGTTACTCATATTCCAGAAATGGTTGAAGGTATTGGCTGAACCCAAACAGACAGCAACTTACCCTCTTTGAATCTTCTTTAGCATGCTAAAAGGAGCAGGAAAAAGCAAAAAATTTCAGAATTCCACCTTTCCAAGCAGAGAAATGACTGTTTGTGCAATGACATTATTCATTGATTTTAGCTATTGAAAACCATCCTGTTACTCATATACCAGAAATGGTTGAAGGTATTGGCTGAATGAAAACAGATAACAGCTCACCCTCTTTGAATCTTCTTTAGCATTCTAAAAGGTGCAGGAAAAAGCAAAACATTTCAGAATTCCACCTTTCCAAGCCGAGAATTGACTGTGCAATGACATTATTCATTGATTTTAGCTATTGAAAAACGTGCTGTTACTCATATACCAGAAATGGTTGAAGGTATTGGCTGAACGCAAACATATAGCAGCTCAACCTCTTTGAATCTTCTTTAGCATGCTAATAGGAGCAGGAAAAAGAAAAACAATTTCAGAATTCCACCTTTCCAAGCAGAGAAATGACTGTTTGTGCAATGACATTATTCATTGATTGTAGACATTGAAAAATCTCCTGTTACTCATATACCAGAATTGATTGAAGGTATTGGCTGAACGCAAAATGATAGCAGCTCACCATCTTTGAATCTTCTTTAGCATGCTAATAGAAGCAGGAAAAAGCAAAAAAATTTCAGATTTCCACCTTTCCAAGCAGAGAAATGACTGCTTGTGCAATGAAATTATTCATTGATTTTAACCATTGAAAAACGTCCTGGTACTCATATAATAGAAATGGTTGAAGGTATTGGCTGAACGTAAAAAGATAGCAGCTCACCCTCTTTGAATCTTCTTTAGCATGCTAAAAGGAGCAGGAAAAAGCAAAAAATTTCAGAATTCCACCTTTCAAAGCAGAGAAATGACTGCTTGTGCAAAGACATTATTCATTGATTTTAGCCATTGAAAATTGTGCTGTTACTCGTATACCAGAAATGGTTGAAGGACTTGAATGAACGCAAACAGATAGTAGCTCACACTCTTTGAATCTTCTTTAGCATGCTAACAGTAGCAGGAAAAAGCAAAACATTTCAGATTTCCATCTTTCAAAGTAGAGAAATGACTGTTTGTACAATGACATTATTCATTGATTTTAGCCATTGAAAAACATCCTGTTACTTATATTCCAGAAATGGTTGAAGGTATTGGCTGAACCCAAACAGACAGCAACTTACCCTCTTTGAATCTTCTTCAGCATGCTAAAAGGAGCAGGAAAAAGCAAAACATTTCAGAATTCCACCTTTCCAAGCAGAGAATTGATTGTTTGTGCAATGACATCATTCATTGATTTTAGATATTGAAAACCGTCCTGTTACTCATATTGCAGAAATGGTTGAAGGTATTGGCTGAATGCAAACAGATAGCAGCTCACCCTCTTTGAATCTTCTTTAGCATGCTAAAAGTAGCAGGAAAAAGCAAAACATTTCAGAATTCCACCTTTCCAAGCAGAGAATTGATTGTTTGTGCAATGACATCATTCATTGATTTTAGCTATTGAAAACCGTCCTGTTACTCATATACCAGAAATGGTTGAAGGAATTGGCTGAATGAAAACAGATAACAGCTCACCCTCTTTGAATCTTCTTTAGCATGCTAAAAGGAGCAGGAAAAAGCAAAACATTTCAGAATTCCACCTTTCCAAGCAGAGAATTGATTGTATGTGCAATGACATCAATCATTCATTTTAGACATTGAAAACCGTCCTGTTACTCATATTGCAGAAATGGTTGAAGGTATTGGCTGAATGCAAAGAGATAGCAGCTCACCCTCTTTGAATCTTATTTAGCATGCTAAAAGAAGCAGGAAAAAGCAAAAAATTTCAGAATTCCACCTTTCCAAGCAGAGAAATGACTGTTTGTGCAATGACATTATTCATTGATTTTAGCTATTGAAAACCATCCTGTTACTCATATACCAGAAATGGTTGAAGGTATTGGCTGAATGAAAACAGATAGCAGCTCACCCTCTTTGAATCTTCTTTAGCATGCTAAAAGGAGCAGGAAAAAGCAAAACATTTCAGAATTCCACCTTTCGAAGCCGAGAATTGACTGTGCAATGACATTATTCATTGATTTTAGCTATTGAAAAACGTGCTGTTACTCATATACCAGAAATGGTTGAAGGTATTGGCTGAACGCAAACAGATAGCAGCTCAACGTCTTTGAATCTTCTTTAGCATGCTAATAGGAGCAGGAAAAAGAAAAACAATTTCAGAATTCCACCTTTCCAAGCAGAGAAATGACTGTTTGTGCAATGACATTATTCATTGATTTTAGACATTGAAAAATTTCCTGTTACTCATATACCAGAATTGGTTGAAGGTATTAGCTGAACGCAAAATGATAGCAGCTCACCCTCTTTGAATATTCTTTAGCATGCTAATATACGCAGGAAAAAGCAAAAAAATTTCAGATTTCCACCTTTCCAAGCAGAGAAATGACTGCTTGTGCAATGACATTATTCATTGATTTTAGCCATTGAAAAACGTCCTGTTACTCATATAATAGAAATGGTTGAAGGTATTGGCTGAACGTAAACAGATAGCAGCTCACCCTCTTTGAATCTTCTTTAGCATGCTAAAAGGAGCAGGAAAAAGCAAAACATTTTTAGAATTCCACCTTTCCAAGCAGAGAAATTAGTGTTTGCGCAATGACATTATTCATTGATTTTAGCCATTGAAAACCATCCTGTTACTCATATTCCAGAAATGGTTGAAGGTATTGGCTGAACGCACACAGACAGCAACTCACCCTCTTTGAATCTTCTTTAGCATGCTAAAAAGAGCAGAAAAAGCAAAAAATTTCAGAATTCCACCTTTCAAAGCAGAGAAATGACTGTTTGTGCAGTGACATTATTCATTGATTTTAGCCATTGAAAAACGTCCTGTTACTCATATACCAGAAATGGTTGAAGGTATTGGCTGTACGCAAACAGAACTCACCCTCTTTGAATCTTCTTTAGCACGCTAAAAGGAGCAGAAAAAAGCGAAAAAAAATCACAATTCCATCTTTCCAAGCAGACAAATGACTGTTTGTGCATTGACATTATTCACTGATTTTAGCCATTGAAAAAAGTACTGTTACTCATATATCAGAAATGGTTGAAGGTATTGGCTGAACTCAAAAAGATAGCAGCTCACCCTCTTTGAATCTTCTTTAGCATTCTATGAGGAGCAGGAAAAAGCAAAAAATTTCAGAATTCCACCTTTACAAGCAGAGAAATGACTGTTTGTGCAATGACATTATTCATTGATTTTAGCCATTGAAAAACATCCTGTTATTCATATATCAGAAATGGTTGAAGGTATTGGCTGAACGCAAACAGATAGCAGCTCACCCTCTTTGAATCTTCTTTAGAATGCTAAAAGTAGCAGGAAAAAGCAAAAAATTTCAGGTTTCCACCTTTCCAAGCAGAGAAATGACTGTTTGTGCAATGACCTTATTCAATGATTTTAGCCATTGAAAAAAGTCCTGTTGCTCATATACCAGAACTGGTTGAAGGAATTGGCAGAACATAAACAGAAAGCAGTTCACCCTCTTTAAATCTTCTTTAGCATGCTTAAAGGAGACGGAAAAAAGCACAAATTTTAAGAATTCCACCTTTCCAAGCAGAGAAATTATTGTTTGTGTAATGACATTATTCATTCAATTTAGCCATTGAATACTGTCATTTTTCTCATATACCCGAAATGGTTTTAAGGTATTTGGCTGAATTCCAACAGATAGCAGCCCACCCTCTTTGAATCTTCTATAGCATGCTAAAAGGATCAGGAAAAAGCAAAAAATTTCAGAATTCCACCTTTCCAAGCAGAAAAATGGCTGTTTATGCAAAGAAAATATTCATTCATTTTAGCCATTGAAAACCATCCTGTTACTCATATACAAGAAATGGATGAAGGTATTCGCTGAACGCAACCAGACAGCTCACACTCTTTGAATCTTCTTTAGCACGCTTAAAGGAGAAGGAAAAAACAAAACATTTCAGAATTCCACCTTTCCAAGCAGAGAAATGACTATTTCTGCAATGACATTATTCATTGATTTTAGCCATTGAAAACCATCCTATTACTCATATACCAGAAATGGTTGAAGGTATTGGCTGAACGCAAACAGATAGCAGCTCACCCTCTTTTAAACTTCATTAGCATGCTAAAAGTAGCAGGAAAAACAAAAAAATTTCAGAATTCCAGCTTTCAAAGCAGAGAAATGACTGTTTGTGCAATGACATTATTCATTGATTTTAGCCATTGAAAACCATCCTGTTACTCATATACCAGAATTGGTTGAAGGTATTGGCTGAACGCAAACAGATAGAAGCTCACCCTCTTTGAATCTTCTTTAGCATGCTAAAAGGAGCAGGTAAAAGCAAAATATTTCAGAATTCCACCATTCCAAGCAGAGAAATGACTGTTTGTGCAATGACATTATTCATTGATTTTAGCCATTGAAAACCACCCTATTACTCTTATACCAGAAACGGTTGTAGGTATTGGCTGAACGCAAACAGATAGCAGCCCACCATCTTTGAATCTTCTTTAGCATGCTAAAAGGAGCAGGAATAAGCAAAACATTTCAGAATTCCACTTTTACAGGCAGAGAAATGACTGTTTGAGCAATGACATTATTCATTGATTTTAACCATTAAAAAACATTCTGTTACTCATAAACCAGAAATGGCTGAAGGCATTGGCTGAACGTAAACAGACAGCAACTCACCATCTTTGAATCTTCTTTAGCACGCTAAAAGAAGCAGGAAAAAGCAAAATAATTTCAGAATTCCACCTTTCCAAGAAGAGAATCACTGCTTGAGCAATGACATTATTCATTGATTTTAGCCATTGAAAAACATTCTGTTACTCATAAACCAGAAATGGTTGAAGCTATTGGCTGAACGCAAACAGATAGCAGCTCACCCTCTTTGAATCTTCTTTAGCATGCTAAAAGGAGCAGGAAAAAGCAAAACATTTCAGAATTCCACCATTCCAAGCAGAGAAATGACTGATTGTGTAATGACATTATTCATTTAATTTAGCCATTGAATGCCATCATTTTTCTCATATACAAGAAATGGTTTTAAGGTATTGTCTGAATGCAAACAGATAGCAGCTCACCCTCTTTGAATCTTCTTTAGCATGCTAAAAGGAGAAGGAAAAAGCAAAAAAATTCAGAATTGCACCTTTCCAAGCAGAGAAATGACTGTTTGTGCAATGACATTATTCATTGATTTTAGCCATTGAAAACCGTTCTGTTACTCTTATACCAGAAATGGTGGAAGGCATCAGCTGAACGCAAACAGATAGCAGCTCACCCTCTTTGAATCATCTTTAGCATGCTAAAAGAAGCAGGAAAAAGCAAAAAATTTCAAAATTCCACCTTCAAAGCAGAGAAATGACTGTTTGTGCAATGATATTATTATTTGATTTTCAACAATGAAAACAGTCCTGTTACTCATATACCAGAAATGGTTGAAGGCATTGGCTGAACGCAAACAGACAGAAACTCACACTCTTTGAATTTTCTTTAGCACGCTAAAAGGAGCAAGAAAAAGCAAAATAATTTCAGAATTCCACCATTCAAACAGAGAAATGACTGTTCATTCTATGACATTATTCATTGATTTTAGCCATTGAAAACCACCCTGTCACTCATATACCAGAAATGGATGAAGGTATTGCATGAATGCAAACAGATAGCAGCTCAACCTCTTTGAATCTTCTTTAGAATTAAAAAAGTAGCAGGAAAAAGCAAAAAATTTCAGGTTTCCACCTTTCCAAGCAGAGAAATGACTGTTTGTGCAATGACCTTATTCATTGATTTTAGCCATTGAAAAAAAGCCTGTTGCTCATATACCAGAACTGGTTGAAGGAATTGGCTGAACATAAACAGATAGCAGTTCACCCTCTTTGAATCTTCTTTAGCATGCTTAAAGGAGACGGAAAAAGCACAAAATTTCAGAATTCCACCTTTCCAAACAGAGAAATTACTGTTTGTGTAATGACATTATTCATTCAATTTAGCCATTGAATACCGTCATTTTTCTCATATACCCGAAATGGTTTTTAGGTATTTGGCTGAATTCCAACAGATAGCAGCTCACCCTCTTTGAATCTTCTATAGCATGCTAAAAGGAGCAGGAAAAAGCAAAAAAATTCAGAATTCCACCTTTCCAAGCAGAAAAATGACAGTTTGTGCAATGACATTATTCATTGATTTTAGACATTGAAAACCGTCCTGTTACTCATATACAAGAAATGGTTGAAGATATTGGCTGAATGCAAACAGATAGCAGCTCACCCTCTTTGAACCTTCTTTAGCATGCTAAAAGGAGCAGGAAAAAACAAAACATTTCAAAATGCCACCTTTCCAAGCAGAGAATAGACTGTTTGTGCAAAGAAAATATTCATTCATTTTAGCCATTGAAAACCATCCTGATACTCATATACAAATAATGGATGAAGGTATTTGCTGAACGAAACCAGACAGCTCACACTCTTTGAATCTTCTTTAGCATGCTTAAAGGAGAAGGAAAAAAAAAAAATCAGAATTCCACCTTTCTAAGCAGAGAAATGACTATTTGTGCAATGACATTATTCATTGATTTTAGCCATTGAAAACCATCCTATTACTCATTTGGCAGAAATGGTTGAAGGTATTGGCTGAACGCAAACAGATAGCAGCTCACCCTCTTTGAATCTACTTTAGCATGCTAAAAGTAGCAGGAAAAAACAAAAAAATTCAGATTTCCACCTTTATAAGCAGAGAAATGACTGTTTGTGCAAAGACATTATTCATTGATTTTAGCCATTGAAAACCATCCTGTTACTCATGTACCAGAAATGGTTGAAGTTATTGGCTGAATGCAAATAGAGAGCAGCTCACCCTATTTGAATATTCTTTAGCATGCTAAACGGAGTAGGAAAAAGCAAATATTTCAGAATTCCACCTTTCCAAGCAGAGAAATTACTGTTTGTGCAATGACATTATTCATTGATATTAGTCATTGAAAACTGTTCTGTTACTCATATACCAGAAATGGTTGAAGGTATTGGCTGAACGCAAACAGATAGCAGCTCACCCTATTTAAATATTCTATAGCATGCTAAAAGGAGTAGGAAAAAGCAAAAAATTTCAGAATTCCACCATTTCAAGAAGAGAAATGACTATTTGTGCAATGACATTATTCATTGATTTTAGCCATTGAAAACCGTCCTGTCACTCATATACCAGAAATGATTGAAGGTATTGGCTGAACGCAAACAGATAGCAGCTCACCCTCTTTGAATCTTCTTTAGAATGCTAAAAGTAGCAGGAAAAAGCAAAAAATTTCAGGTTTCCACCATTCCAAGCAGAGAAATGACTGTTTGTGCAATGACCTTATTCATTGATTTTAGCCATTGAAAAAAGGCCTGTTGCTCATATACCAGAACTGGTTGAAGGAATTGGCTGAACATAAAAGGATCAGTTCACGCTCTTTGAATCTTCTTTAGCATGCTTAAAGGAGACGGAAAAATCACAAAATTTCAGAATTCCACCTTTCCAAGCAGAGAAATTACTGTTTGTGTAATGACATTATTCATTCAATTTAGCCATTAAATACCGTCATTTTTCTCATATACCCGAAATGGTTTTAAGGTATTTGGCTGAATTCCAACAGTTAGCAGCTCACCCTCTTTGAATCTTCTATAGCATGCTAATAGGAGCCAGAAAAAGCAAAAAAATTCAAAATTCCACCTTTCCAAGCAGAAAAATGACTGTTTGTGCAATGACATTATTCATTGATTTTAGACATTGAAAACTGTCTTGTTACTCATATATCAGAAACGGTTGAAAATATTGGCTGAATGCAAACAGATAGCAGCTCACCCTCTTTGAATCTTCTTTAGCATGCTTAAAGGAGCAGGAAAAAGCAAAACATTTCAAAATTCCACCTTTCCAAGCAGAGAATAGCCTGTTTGTGCAAAGAAAATATTCATTCATTTTAGCCATTGAAAACCGTCCTGTTACTCATATAGAAGAAATGGATGAAGATATTCGCTGAAAGCAACCAGACAGCACACACTCTCTGAATCTTCTTTAGCATGCTTAAAGGAGAAGGAAAAAACAAAAAATTTCAGAATTCCACCTTTCCAAGCAGAGAAATGACTATTTCTGCAATGACATTATTCATTGATTTTAGCCATTGAAAACCATCCTGTTACTCATATACTAGAAATGGTTGAAGGTATTGGCTGAACGCAAACAGATAGAAGCTCACCCTCTTTGAATCTTCTTTAGCATGCTAAAATTAGCAGGTAAAAGCAAAATATTTCAGAATTCCACCATTCCAAGCAGAGAAATGACTGTTTGTGCAATGACCTTATTCATTGATTTTAGCCATTGAAAAAAGTCCTGTTGCTCATATACCAGAACTGGTTGAAGGAATTGGCTGAACATAAACAGATAGCAGTTCACGCTCTTTGAATCTTCTTTAGCATGCTTAAAGGAGACGGAAAAAGCACAAAATTTCAGAATTCCACCTTTCCAAGCAGAGAAATTACTGTTTGTGTAATGACATTATTCATTCAATTTAGCCATTAAATACCGTCATTTTTCTCATATACCCGAAATGGTTTTAAGGTATTTGGCTGAATTCCAACAGATAGCAGCTCACCCTCTTTGAATCTTCTATAGCATGCTAAAAGGAGCCAGAAAAAGCAAAAAAAATCAGAATTCCACCTTTTCAAGCAGAAAAATGACTGTTTGTGCAATGACATTATTCATTGATTTTAGACATTGAAAACTGTCTTGTTACTCATATACCAGAAATGGTTGAAAATATTGGCTGAATGCAAACAAATAGCAGCTCACCCTCCTTGAATCTTCTTTAGCATGCTTAAAGGAGCAGGAAAAAGCAAAACATTTCAAAATTCCACCTTTCCAAGCAGAGAATAGCCTGTTTGTGCAATGACATTATTCATTGATTTTAGCCATTGAAAACCGTCCTGTCACTCATATACCAGAATTGGTTGAAGGTATTGGCTGAACGCAAACAGCAGCTCACCCTCTTTGAATCTTCTTTAGCATATTAAAAGTAGCAGGAAAAAGCAAAAAATTTCAGATTTCCACCTTTCAAAGCAGAGAAATGACTGTTTGTGCAATGACATGATTCAATGATTTTAGCCATTGAAAAACATCCTGTTAGTCATATACCAGAAATGGTTGAAGGTATTGGCTGAACGCAAACAGATTGCAGCTCACCCTCTTTGAATCTTCTTTAGCATGCTAAAAGGGGCAGGAAAAAGCAAAAAATTTCAGAATTCCAACTTTCAAAACAGAGAATTGACTGTTTGTGCAATGACATTATTCATTGATTTTAGCCATTGAAAACAGTCCTGTTACTCTTATACCAGAAATTGTTGAAGGTATTGGCTGAACACAAAGAGATAGCAGCTCACCATCTTTGAATCTTCTTTAGCATGATAAAAGAAGCAGGAAAAGCAAAAAATTTCAGAATTTAACTTTTACAAGCAGAGAAATGACTGTTTGTGCAATGACATTATTCATTAAGTTTAGCCATTGTAAAACATTCTGTTACTCATACACCAGAAATGGTTGAAGGCATTGGCTGATTGTAAACAGACAGCAACTCACCCTCTTTGAATCTTCTTTAGCACGCTAAAAGGAGCAGGAAAAAGAAAAATAATTTCAGAATTTCCTCTTTCCAAGCAGAGAAATGACTGCTTGTGCAATGACATTATTCATTGATTTTAGCCATTGAAAAACGTTCTGTTACTCATATACCAGAAATGGTTGAAGGTATTGGCTGAACGCAAACAGATAGAAGCTCACCCTCTTTGAATCTTCTTTATCATGCTAAAAGGAACAGGAAAAAGCAAAAAATTTCAGAATTCCACCTTTCCAAGTAGAGAAATGACTCTTTGTGCATTGACATTATTCATTGATTTTAGCCATTGAAAACCATCCTGACTCCCATATACCAGAAACGGTTGAAGGTATTGGCTGAACGCAAACAGATAGCAGCTCACTCTCTTTGAATCTTCTTTAGCATGCTAAAAGGAGCAGGAAAAAGCAAAAAATATCAGAATTCTACTTTTACAAGCAGAGAACTGACTCTTTGTGCAATGACATTATTCATTGATTTTAGCCATTGAAAAATATCCTGTTACTAATACACCAGAAATGGATGAAGGCATTGACTGAACGTAAGCAGACAGCAACTCACCCTCTTTGAATCTTCTTTAGCACACTAAAAGGAGCAGGAAAAAGCAAAATAATTTCAGAATTCCACCTTTCCAAGCAGAGAAATGTCTGTTTGTGTAATGACATTATTCATTGATTTTAGCCATTGAAATACGTCTTGTTGCTCATGTACCAGAACTGGTTGAAAGAATTGGCTGAACAAAAACAGATAGCAGCTCACCCTCTGTGAATCTTCTTTAGTATGCTAAAACGAGCAGGAAAAAGCAAAACATTTCAGAATTCCTCCTTTCGAAGCAGAGAAATGACTGTTTGTGTAATGACATTACTCATTCAATTTAGCCATTCAATACCGTCATTTTTCTCATATACCCGAAATGGTTTTAAGGTATTTGGCTGAATTCCAACAGATAGCAGCTCACCCTCTTTCAATCTTCTTTATCATGCTAAAAGGAACAGGAAAAAGCAAAAAATTTCAGAATTCCACCTTTCCAAGCACAGAAATGACTCTTTGTGCAATGACATTATTCATTGATTTTAGCCATTGAAAACCATCATGCCTCCCATATACCAGAAACGGTTGAAGGTATTGGCTGAACGCAAACAGATAGCAGCTCACCCTCTTTGAATCTTCTTTAGCATGCTAAAAGTAGCAGGAAAAAGCAAAAAACTTCAGATTTCCACCTTTCAAAGCAGAGAAATGACTGTTTTTGCAATGACATTATTCATTGATTTTAGTCATTGAAAAACATCCTGTTACTCATATACCAGAAAAGGTTGAAGGTATTGGCTGAACGCAAACAGACAGCAACTCTCACTCTTTGAATCTTCCTTAGCACGCTAAAAGGAGCAGGAAAATCAAAATTATTTCAGAATACCACTTTTCTAAGCAGAGAAATGACTGTTTGTTCAATGATAATATTCATTGATTTTAGACATTGAAAACCGTCCTGTTACTCATATACCAGAAATTGTTGAAGGTATTGGCTGAACTCAATCAGATAGAAGATCACCCTCTTTGAATTTCTTTAGCATGCTAAAAGGAGAAGGAAAAAGCAAAACAATTTCAGAAATCCACCTTTCCAAGCAGACAAATGTCTTAATGAGCAATGACATTATTCATTGATTTTAGCCATTGAAAAACATCCTGTTACTCATGTACCAGAAATGGTTGAAGGCATTGGCTGAACGCAAACAGATAGCAGCTCACCCTCTTTGAATTTTCTTTAGCATGCTAAAAGGAGCAGGTAAAAGCAAAAAATTTCAGAATTCCGCCGTTCCAAGCAGAGAAATGACTGTTTGTGCAATGACATTATTCATTGATTTTAGACATTGAAAATTGTCCTGTTACTCTTATACCAGAAATGTTTGAAGGTATTGGCTGAACGCAAAGAGATAGCAACCCACCATCTTTGAATATTCTTTAGAATGCTAAAAGTAGCAGGAAAAATCAAAAAATTTCAGAATTCCACCATTATAAGCAGAGAAATGACTGTTTGTGCAATGACATTATTCATTGATTTTAGCCATTGAAAACGATCCTGTTACTCATATACCAGAAATGGTTGAAGGTATTGGCTGAACGCAAAGAGATAGCAACCCACCATCTTTGAATATTCTTTAGAATGCTAAAAGTAGCAGGAAAAATCAAAAAATTTCAGAATTCCACCATTATAAGCAGAGAAATGACTGTTTGTGCAATGACATTATTCATTGATTTTAGCCATTGAAAACCATCCTGTTACTCATATACCAGAAATGGTTGAAGGTATTGGCTGAATACAAACAGATAGCAGCTCACTCTCTTAGAATCTTCTTTAGCATGCTAAAAGGAGCAGGAAAAAACAAAACATTTCAGAATTCCACCTTTCCAAGCAGAGAATAGACTGTTTGTGCAAAGACAATATTCATTCATTTTATCCATTGAAAACCTTCCTGTTACTCATATATAGAGATGAGCGTTGTTCTACTCGAACTGTTCGCCAATCTCAAATTCGAGCTGTTTTGGGCGGTGTTCGAGCCGGTCGGCGAACACGAACAATTTGAGAAAAATTCGGCTGTTCGAGGTTATGTTCGATAACTGTTCGTGCACCAAAATCATAACTGGATTTTTTCTCAGTAATGATGAAAATTAATGTTAATACGCAGTTTGAGTGTACAGCGGGGCGGGGGGAGGGGCAGGGGATGGATCTCTGCAGGAACAATGAAGATCTCCATTTTTTTTTCTCTTTCCCGCATTTGCAGTGGGGAGGTGCAATCTGTCAGCCTATCAGCAGCGCACACACGGAGCGAAGTGCTTTTTTTCACACAAGCAAGGGCATGTGTGATTGGCAGTGTATGTCACATGTCCTTGCCCTATAAGACCAAGCCATTTTCCCCGTCGCCACCATTTTCTCACTGCTGCAGCTGCGTGTTAGACGGCACCGCTGTTGCTGTGTGCGCTATACCTTGTTAATTTCAAGCCAATTTTCGCACAAATATACAGATAGCTTGGGAGTAGGGAATAGTTGTGATTGCAGTCCTTTTAAGGACTAGGTTACAGCATTTCCTACGACTTTTATCAGGCAGGTCTGTGCTCTTAAATAGATAGATTGTGGGAGTAAAGACTAATTGTAATTGGAGTCCTTTTCAGGACTAGGTTACATCAGTTCCTATCAGTTTTTGCCAGGCAGGTCTGTGCCAGTGCTGTGCAAGTTTTTTTCACAGCATTTGGCTGAATCTAGCAAAGCTAATCCTTTTTGGCCTATTGCAGAGTGTGTTAGTCAGTGGAGTAGCCTATCTGTGTTGCAAGATATACCACCTGTGTATAGAATACCAATTTTTTTACTGCACCTAGTGAAGTAAAATCTTTTGGGCATAGCATCATTCTATTAGTCCATCTATACTGACCTCCATCAGGTTGCAAACTGAATATAATTTTTTTCTGTATCTAGCTCTGAAAAAATATTTGGGCTTCTAGCGGTGTGTGGGACTTGGTCTATTAGTCCATCTATACTGACCTCCATCAGGTTGCAAATTAAAAATAATTTTTTTCTGCATCTAGCTCTGAAAAAATATTTGGGCTTCTAGCAGTGTGTGGGACTTGGTCTATTAGTCCATCTATACTGACCTCCATCAGGTTGCAAATTAAAAATAATTTTTTTCTGCATCTAGCTCTGAAAAAATATTTGGGCTTCTAGCAGTGTGTGGGACTTGGTCTATTAGTCCATCTATACTGACCTCCATCAGGTTGCAAATTAAAAATAATTTTTTTCTTCATTTATCTCTGAAAAAATATTTGGGCTTCTAGCAGCGTGTGGGACTTGTTCTATTAGTCCATCTATACTGACCTCCATCAGGTTGCAAATTAAAAATAATTTTTTTCTGCATCTAGCTCTGAAAAAATATTTGGGCTTCTAGCAGTGTGTGGGACTTGGTCTATTAGTCCATCTATACTGACCTCCATCAGGTTGCAAATTAAAAATAATTTTTTTCTGCATCTAGCTCTGAAAAAATATTTGGGCTTCTAGCAGTGTGTGGGACTTGGTCTATTAGTCCATCTATACTGACCTCCATCAGGTTGCAAATTAAAAATAATTTTTTTCTTCATTTATCTCTGAAAAAATATTTGGGCTTCTAGCAGCGTGTGGGACTTGTTCTATTAGTCCATCTATACTGACCTCCATCAGGTTGCAAATTAAAAATAATTTTTTTCTGCATGTAGCTCTGAAAAAATATTTGGGCTTCTAGCAGTGTGTGGGACTTGGTCTATTAATCCATCTATACTGACCTCCATCAGGTTGCAAATTAAAAATAATTTTTTTCTTCATTTATCGCTGAAAAAATATTTGGGCTTCTAGCAGCGTGTGGGACTTGTTCTATTAGTCCATCTATACTGACCTCCATCAGGTTGCAAATTAAAAATACTTTTTTTCTGCATCTAGCCCAGCCAATAGTTTTGGCCTAATACCACAGTTTGGCCACTCAGCTCTGCTCGGTTACCATCCATTGTTTTTTTGTGCAAACAACTCCAGAGTTGTGAATTAGTTAACCACCAAAATGAGTGGAAAAAGGCCTGCTGCTGGTGGAAAGGGGAATAGGCGTGTTGGGAAGGGGAAAAAAGGTTGTGTCCGTGGGGTAGGTGCAGAAGAAAGACCATCTTCCAGCCAAACTAAAATGTCTACTTCTTTTAGCGGACAATGTGATAAGATCCCTTTCTTACGGCCACGCCAATCGCTACAAATTCCAGATGAGGCACAAAAACAGCAGGTGCTTCAACGGATATCAAGTGCTCCTTTAAGTGGGCTCTCCTCCACATCAACTTCAACATCACAAATACTCCAGTCCTCAAAGGTGTCACCCAAATCGCACTTGCTTCCTCACAGCTCCCAAATCTCCAGCTGCCCGTCTGAGTATGAGGTAGAACAGATGGTTGAGTCTGCAGAGCTGTTTACTCATACTATAGCCTGGGAATCAGAGGTCGACTCCAGCGCTTCTGTGAATCCAGACGAGGAAATGATCTGCACTGATGCCCAGAATCTTTATGAGTCGGATCCAGGACCAGACGCAGAAGGTTCTGACCATAATGTAGACCCTCATTCCCAAACTGTAACTCCTGTTGGTGGAGACAATGAGGAAGACGATGATAAGACTCAAATACCTGATTGGAGCGACAACTTTAGTTTTTTGTCAGGGCAGGAACAGGTTGGCTCTGAGGACGACGGGTGTGATAACGCACAGGGTGATGATGATGAGGTCGGAGATCCCACTTACTGTCAATCCACAGTCAGCCAAGAGATGAGGTCAGCAGAGGAGGTGGAGGAAGATGCTAGTGACGACGAGGTCAGGTTGCGCCTTCCTGGACAGAGACGTAGTACTGGAAGCACGTCAACAACTGCATCCTCAAACACAACTCTGCCTCTCACCACAAGTTGTGGTGGCTCTTCAGGTCGCATGGGTGCTAAGCCTTGCATAGCCTGGGCATTTTTTCAGATCGATAAAGATGACCCAACTCGTGTTATCTGTAACATTTGTCAGCAAAAGCTAAGTAGAGGCCAAAAAATACATAGTTTGAGTACTTCATGCATGAACCGGCACATGGACATGAAGCATAAGTTGCAGTGGGAAGCTCAGTGTGCTACAATGCGGTCTAGCCGGAGGGGCCAACCACCGTCTGCCATATCTTGTGCATCCGCGGCCTCTTCATCCTCTGTGACTGGGGGGACAGCAGTCACACCTGTTTTGGGGCGCAGACCTGCCACCTCTTTACCCGCAACAGCCAGCGTGATTGGCAGGTCATCATTTTCTTTGGAGGTGGTAACACCAGCTGGTGTTCAGCGCTGTCCGACATCGATAGCACCACCTTTGGATCAAGGCAACCTAACATGTCCGCCTGCATCTTCCTCACAGACCGGCAGTTTGCCGGGGACACCCTTATCAACCCCGTCTAAGCACAATAGCCAGCCCTCGGTCCCTCAGATGTGGACAAGTAAAAGACCATTTCCTCCTAGCCATGAGAAAGCTAAGAGGTTGAATTTCACCATCTGCAAGCTCTTGGATACAGAAATGCTGCCTTTCCGCCTGGTGGACACAGAGGATTTTTGAGACCTTATGTCTGTCGCAGTGCCCCAGTACCAGATGCCCAGTCGGCACTACTTCTCAAAGAAAGGTGTGCCTGCGCTCCACCAGCATGTCGCACACAACATCACTGCTTCTTTGAGAAACTCTGTGTGTGACAGGGTGCATTTCACCACAGACACTTGGACGAGTAGGCATGGACAGGGGCGTTACATGTCGCTGACTGGGCACTGGGTAACTATGGTGACAGCAGGACAAGGGGCTGCTGTCCAAGTCTTGCCGTCCCCACGAGTTGTGCGTCAATCCTCTTTATGTCAAAGTTCCTCCACTGCTTCTGCCTCCTCAACCTCCTCTCGGTCTTCCACCTGCACCCAAAGCCTGTCTGGTCATGCCACAAGCTTTCTAACTGCGCAGAAGGGATCCTGCACACCTCCTTACTATGCTGGCAGTAGGGCTCAAAGTCATCAGGCGGTTTTTACATTGAAATGTCTGGGAAATGTGAGTCACACAGCTGAGGAGTTGTGGTCAGCTCTGGAGAACCAATTTCATGAATGGTTGTCTCCACTGGACCTGAAACCAGGGAAGGCCGTGTGCGACAATGCTGCAAACCTGGGTGCGGCCCTTCGCCGGGGCAATGTCACACACGTGCCTTGTATGGCTCACGTGTTGAACCTGGTTGTCCAGCAATTTTTAGCCCACTATCCCAGACTAGATGGCCTTCTGCAGAGGGCACGGTCGCTGTGTGCTCACTTCCGCCGTTCGCATCCCGCAGCTCAGCGACTTACATCTCTACAGAAGTCGTTGGGCCTGCCACTTCACCGGCTAAAATGCGATGTGCCTACCCGGTGGAATTCAACTCTGCACATGTTGCAGCGACTGTGGCAGCACCGACAAGCCCTGGTGCAATACGTTCTGACGTATAGCCTGGGCCAATGAGATTCAGAGGTGGGGCAAATCACGCTGGAGGAGTGGTCTCAGATCAGGAACCTATGCACCCTTCTGCACAGTTTTGAAATAGCGACGAAGATGTTTAGTGCTGACGATGCCATTATCAGCATGACTATTCCGGTGATTTACATGCTGGAGCACATGTTAAACAGAATTCGGAGTCAGGTGGTGGCACAAGAGGAGGTGGAGGAAGTAGAGGAGGAGGAGTTGTATGCGGAAGGGCTAACATCTGCAAGGTCCAGACGGTCGGCAGCAGCAAGGCGGCAGGCATGTGAGGGTGGGGGAGATGGTTTTACCAGGGCGCATGATAGCAGCCAAACTAGTGAGGAAGGTGCAGGAGCCCAGGAAGAAGTGGAGGACGAACTGATGGAAGACTCATCAGATGAGGGAGACCTTGATCACATTTCTGTTGTGCGAGGTTGGGGGGAGAGGACAGAGGAAGGAAGCATGATTGTTACCTCGCCACCAACACAACAGGGACTTGGTGCTCCTGGATGCGCAACACACATGAGTGCCTTCTTGCTGCACTACCTGCAACATGACCCTCGAATTGTGAGAATTAGAAATAATCCTGACTACTGGGTTGCCACACTGTTAGATCCCCGGTACAAAAGTAAATTTGCAGAAATTATTCCTGGCATAGAAAGGGATGCACGCATGCAGGAGTATCAGCAGAGACTGTTGCAGAATCTTACATGTGCTTTTCCACAAAATACCAGTGGTGCACGTAGTGAATCTCACAGTTCCAACTTGCCAACCGTGGGACCGTCAAGTGTTCAGCACTCAAACCGTAACAGAACCACAGTATCTGCTGGTAACATCAATTTTGCGGAATCATTTCACCACTTTTTTAGCCCATCCTTTGCAAGGCCACAGGAGACAAGAAGTCTGACACATAGTCAACGCCTAGAGACGATGGTACAGGAGTATCTCCAAGTAAACATTGAAGCCACGACTGTGTCACTGGACCCTTGCTCTTTTTGGGCTTCCAATCTGGATAAATGGCCGGAGCTAGCCACTTACGCCTTGGAGATCTTGTCATGCCCCGCAGCCAGCGTTCTGTCTGAACGTGTGTTCAGCGCTGCTGGTGGTGTGCTGACAGATAAGCGCACGCGGCTCTCCACTGATAATGTAGACAGACTCACGTTCATAAAGATGAACAAATCATGGATCCGAAA
This sequence comes from Phyllobates terribilis, assembly GCF_046119375.1. NCBI lineage: Eukaryota > Metazoa > Chordata > Amphibia > Anura > Dendrobatidae > Phyllobates > Phyllobates terribilis. Next base: position 3,242,471 of record NW_027362771.1, on the reverse strand, counting down.
CGACTTTTCTACCCCTGTGTCATCCTGGGGAGAGTAAAAGCTTGATGATTGGTTAAAATCACCCTACCAACCGTTTTAAGCTTTCAAATTACTAATCATGTTTATCTGTATCTTGACTGGAAAATAATTTGGGCTTTGTAGCAGTGTGCAGCACTGATCCTATTAGGCCATCTATAATAAGCTTCACCAGATTTAAAATTAAAAATAATTTTTAGCTGCATCTAGCCCGGAAAATAATTTTGGGGCTCGGAGATGCGCAAGACACATAAGTGCCTTCTTGCTGCACTACCTGCAGCATGACCCTCATATTGTCAGAATTCGAAGTAATCATGACTACTGGGTTGCCACACTCTTAGATCCCCCAAACTTTTCGATCAACCTTTTCATTTTAATAAAGACCAAAAAAATGGTCATTTTTGAAATTATAAGCATTAGCAGGTTGTTAGAAACTGAAATCAAACAGTTTTCAACTCAAAACTTTATTCTAGGTGATGTTACATTTTCACATAGGACCCCTTGTTCGAAAGGAGCTTCTGAACTCTCTCGTCCATTGAACTTGTCAGGTTTTGGATGGTTTCTGCTTCAATTGTTTTGCATGAGGACAGAATACCCTCCCAGAGCTGTTGCTTAGATGTGAACTGCCTCCCGCCATCATAGACACTCCTTTTAATGATGCTCCAAAGGTTCTGAATGGGGTAGAGGTCAGGGGAGCATGGGGGTCACACCATAAGTTTGTCCCCTTTTATGCCCATATCAGCCAGAGAAGCAGATGTTTTATGTGCAGCATGAGATGGTGCATTATCATGCAGAAAAATGATCTTGCTGTGAAATACACGGTTCTTCTTCTTGAACCATGGCAGGAAGTGCTGTTTGAGAAAATCCACATACATTATGGAGTTCATCTTTAGCGCCTTCAGGGATCCTAAAGGGGCCGACAATCTCTCTCCCCATGATTCCAGCCCAAAACATTACTCCACCTCCTCCTTGTTGGCGCTGTAGCCGTGTTTGTGTGGGGTGTCCATCAACCAGCCATCCTCCACTCCATTCATCTGGACCATCGAGCGCTGCACGGCACTCATCCGTGAACAAAACAGTTTTGAAATCAGTCTTCATGTAATGTTTGGCCCACTGGAGCCGTTTCTGCTTGTGTGAAGTGGATAGAGGAGGTCGACAGGATGGCATATGCACAGCTGCAAACCTCTGAAGGACCCTGCATCTTGTTGTTCGGGGGACGTTGGAGGCACAAGCAGCTTCAAAAACTTGTCTGCTGCTATGACAAGGCTTTTTTGCCGCTGCTGTTTCAACCTGACGTAATTGCCTGTAGGAAAGAGTCCTCAATTTGCCCTTATCAGCACGCACACGTGTGTACTGTGAATCAGCTACATACTTCTTGATTGCCAAGACACTTCATCCTGATCATCGCACAATGTTGATTGTAGTCATGCCTTGACCTAAACACTCCACAATTTGTTGCTTCTCAGCAGCCGACACATCCTTTTTCTTTCCCATTTTGGCAGAAAATGTAGGCTGCTTAATAATGTGAGAGAGCCTTCTTAAGTAGTCTTGCCTTTCATTGGACACACCTGCCAAACTAATTAGCACAGGTGTCTGCAATTGCTTACAGTGATATAAAGAGCCCTGACACACATCACCATCAATGAGTTTAACTGACAAACAAACAAATTCTTCCCTTATCACTCCTAAACACTTTTTGCATAATAATTTGGAACGCGGTGTACATGTGCTTTTCCACAAAACACCAGTGGTTCACGTAGTGAATCTTACAGTTCTAACTTGCCAACCGTGGTCTGTATGGAATTGTTCAATAAAGGGCCCAAAATTAAGATAACATAGATGGGAGAGGTCTCTATGAATAGGAATTCCAAAGTATTTGATACCCTGTGAGGGCCAGGCAAAGGGAAAGTTGGACTGGATGGAATCCTATATGGATTTAGGGAGGGAGACATCGAGGGCCTCAGACTTCGCTGCATTGATTTTAAAATTTTACCATGTAACAAAGTGATCTATTTCAGCCATAACAGCAGGGATGGATATATGTGATTGAGTGATATATACTAGGACATCATCAGCAAATAGAGAGCACTTGTACTCGGTGCCTCCCACCTCAATCCACCTAATATTGGGGTTATGGCGAATTGATGAGAGCAGGTGCTCCGTCACTAGGATGTATAAGAGAGGGGACAGAGGACATCCCTGCCTTGTCCCATTGGTGATTGTGAAAGGTGATGAAAATGTTCTGACGCACCCCCTGGGCCTTGGGACACCCGGAGCCGGACACTTTTTGGTGGATGCTGGTGGTTGTAGTCTTCGTGGCGGCGATCCGGTTCCGTGGCTCAGGGCGGTCAAACCAGTGGCGGAACTATTTATGTGGTTTTGATGTTTAAATGTCCGACTACGCCACCCGTGGATTGCGGTCAGAGTGAACCGCCGCTACAGGGCAGACCGCTAAGGCTGGTGTTGTGGGTGCAGCAGAGCGTAGCATAACTCCCCACGGGAAAAGTATAGCCTCAGGGCAGTGTATGCGGAGGATGGGGGTGATGGTGCAGGGCAGCAGCAGTAACGACACGGAGTCAGTGATGCAGTTCAGGGCCTTTACTCACAGTTCTTATTATCCAGACCACGTCTGCAGGTAACGGCTGCCCACTTCGTACTGTGCTCACCAGGTGAGGGGCTCAGACAACTCCCAGATAACTTTGGAGCGCTTCACAGGACCCCCTTTGTGTGTCCTTTGTCTGGCCTTTCTTACAAACACTTCTGTCCGGCTGCCTCGGGCCTCCTCTTGGTAAACTTGGCGCCAGTTTCCCTGACCCTATGTGGTGCCTTCCTAGCGGGTGGAGCAAGGGGCTGCGCCACATAAAATGTCAGAGCCTCCGGTTTCTAGCTGAGGGTCGTTTCCTGCCTCCACTAGTTCGGGGACCGGTCTCCCCCTTTGGCCTGACCCCTCCACGCAGGTGGATTCGGGCGTGCGGTGGCGACTCGCCCGTCCGCACCCCTGGGATCCCTTCATTCCTCGTTCCTGGAGCCTTCTCCGCTCCTCTTCCTTCCTTCTCCCTCTTGCAGGCCTGGGCCTCTGTTACTAGGCCCGCCTCCGGAGCAGAGCTCATGCAGAGCCCCTGCTCCCTGCCACTTCTGCTCAGACTTCTCTGCACTGAATTCAGATGGTGCCCACCTTTTATACTCCCTTCTCAATGCACCCAGGAACTGCTTCCTCCCTGCTCCTGCACTGCAGGGTTCCCCTTCCTCAGTGTTCCCTCCCCCCACTCCAGCCAGGGACAGGGACTGTCATGCCCATCTCAGGGGCATATTGGTCGCCCTGCCCCACGGCAATGTGGTGTAATGCATGCAGGTGTCGGGTCCTGATCCACACTCCATCCTTATCTGAGAGTGAGATATCACACCTCTGGGTGAGGTGCAATACGTCTGTAGCAACCGAGCCCTCGGTGCTACAGTTCCATTTATCTTCAGCCTAGGTGACGTATTGTGATACAGGGCCGTGATTTTGGCTATAAAAGGGTCCCCTAGACCCCTACCACAAGCTTTTTAAGAGAATCATATATGGCGTGCCAGGAGACTCTATGGAATGCTTTCTCAGCATCCAACGAGAGTATCTACTTACAAATTTTTAACTACATCTAGCCCAGGAAATACTTTGTGCCTAGTAGCAGTGTCTGCTAGTCAGCGGATTATCCCGGCTGTTAAGCAAGCTACACCACCTGTAGTTTGGACACTTAATTTTTTCAAAGGAAATGCTTCGGGACCACGGGATACTTAGTGAAGAGCATCAGGAGGCACCCCAAGGCATAGGGGCTGGGACTGGCACTAGGATGCCTTGCGGTGGACAGCCGAGCTCGATCCTTATAAAAGCTTTTTAACTGCAGCAGCTTTAGTGGACGCTACTGGAGCTGGAATTACGCGGCTGCTGGCATGAGACTTGCCCTCCAATAGATCCTTGTAAATGGATTTAAAGTGTATTCATTCAAATTAGAGGGACAATTTAAATTAAAAAGCTTAGCGCTGCCTCCACCACAGGGGGGCTCTCTCGACCCACCAGCGGACAGGCACCAGTATTGGGAGAGGGGGGCTGGCCGTCAGGGTTCACCGCGGCTCTGGCACAAACCCGGCGACACGGAGGTGGCACGGGCAGGAGCGGACTGGCCGTCTCGGCTTCTCACTTTTTGGATTTTAGAAGGGCATGACATGCCTATATCTGTGTCTCCCCCTCCTTTTACTCCTCCACCTCTTTTCTTTTCGCATGACTATATGTACTTGTCACTTTTCCATGTGTTAGTTGTGTCTTCTGAGCAGTTTGTCAGCTTTTGGACACCTTTGAAGGTGTTTTCTATGTGTTTCTATGTGTTTTTGTTTGCCTGCCATTGGTTTTAACGGTGTTCGAAGGTGTTCGACGAACAGTTCGACGAACAGTTCGGCGAACACACGGGTGTTCGACGAACCGAACCGAACTCGAACACTACGGGGGTGGCTCAACACTACTCATATACAAGAAATGGATGAAGGTATTGGCTGTTCGCAACCAGACAGCTCACACTCTTTGAATCTTCTTTAGCATTCTAAAAGGAACAGGAAAAAGCAAAAAAATTCAGAATTCCACCTTTCCAAGCAGAGAAATGACTGTTTGTGTAATGACATTATTCATTCAATTTAGCCATTGAATACCGTCATTTTTCCCATATAACCTAAATGTTTTTAAGGTATTGGCTGAATGCAAACACATAGCAGCTCACCCTCTTTGAATCTTCTTTAGCATGCTAAAAGGAGCAGGAAAAAGCAAAAATGTCAGAATTCCACCTTTCAAAGCAGAGAAATGACTTTTTGAGCAATGACATTATTCATTGATTTTAGCCATTGAAAAACATCCTGCTACTCATATACCAGAAATGGTTGAAGGTGTCGGCTGAACGCAAACAGATAGCAGCTCACTCTCTTTAAATCTTCTTTAGCATGCTAAAAGGAGCAGGAAAAAGCAAAAAATGTCAGAATTCCACTTTTACAAGCAGAGAATTGACTGTTTGTGTAATGACATTATTCATTGATTTTAGCCATTGAAAAACATTCTGTTGCTCATACACCAGAAATGGTTGAAGGTATCGGCTGAACGCAAACAGATAGCAGCTCACCCTCTTTGAGTCTTCTTTAGCATGCTAAAAGGAGCAGGTAAAATCAAAAAATTTCAGAATCCCACCATTCCAAGCAGAGAAATGACTGTTTGGGCAATGACATTATTCATTGATTTTAGAATTTGAAAACCGTCCTGTTACTCTTATACCAGAAATGGTTGAAGGTATTGGCTGAACGCAAAGAGATAGCAGCCCACCATCTTTGAATCTTCTTTAGTATGCTAAAAGGAGCAGGGAAAAGCAAAAAATGTCAGAATTCCACTTTTACAAGCAGAGAAATGACTGTTTGTGCAATGACATTATTCATTGATTTTAGCCATTGAAAAACATTCTGTTACTCATATACCAGAAATGGTTGAAGGTATTTGCTGAACGCAAACAGATAGCAGCTCACCCTCTTTGAATCTTCTTTAGCATGCTAAAAGTAGCAGGAGAAAGCAAAATATTTAAGAATTCCACCTTTCCAAGCAGAGAAATGACTGTTTGCGTAATGACATTATTCATTGATTTTAGCCATTGAAAAATGTCTTGTTGCTCATATACCAGAACTGGTTGAATGAATTGGCTGAACTTAAACAGATAGCAGCTCACCCTCTGTGAATCTTCTTTAGCATGCTAAAAGGAGCATGAAAAAGCAAAAAATTTCAGAATTCCTTCTTTCCAAGAAGAGAAATGACTGTTTGTGTAATGACATTATTCATTCATTTTAGCCATTGAATAACGTCATTTTTCTCATATACCCGAAATGGTTTTAAGGTATTTGGCTGAATTCCAACAGATAGCAGCTCACCCTCTTGAATCTTCTTTAGCATGCTAAAAGGAGCAGGAAAAAGCAAAACATTCAAGAATTCCACCTTTCCAAGCAGAGAATAGACTGCTTGTGCAAAGACAATATTCATTAATTTTAGCCATTGAAAACCATCCTGTTACTCATATACAAGAAATGGATGAAGGTATTGGCTGTACGCAACCAGACAGCTCACACTCTTTGAATCTTCTTTAGCATGCTAAAAGGAACAGGAAAAAGCAAAAAATGTCAGAATTCCACCTTTCAAAGCAGAGAAATGACTGTTTGTGTAATGACATTATTCATTCAATTTAGCCATTGAATACCGTCATTTTTCCCATATAACCGAAATGGTTTTAAGGTATAGGCTGAATGCAAACACATAGCAGCTCACCCTCTTTGAATCTTCTTTAGCATGCTAAAAGGAGCAGGAAAAATTAAAAAAATTCAGAATTCCACCTTTCCAAGCAGAGAAATGACTCTTTGTGCAATGACATTATTCAGTGATTTTAGCCATAGAAAACCATCCTGTTACTCATATACCTGAAATGGTTGAAGGTATTGGCTGAACGCAAACAGATAGCAGCTCACTCTCTTTGAATCTTCTTTAGTATGCTAAAAGGAGCAGGTAAAAGCAAAAAAATTCAGAATTCCACCATTCCAAGCAGAGAAATGACTGTTTGTGCAATGACATTATTCATTGATTTTAGCCATTGAAAAACATCCTGCTACTCATATACCAGAAATGGTTGAAGGTATCGCCTGAACGCAAACAAATAGCAGCTCACGCTCTTGGAATCTACTTTAGCATGCTAAAAGGAGCAGGAAAAAGCAAAACATTTCAGAATTCTACCTTTCCAAGCAGAGAATAGACTGTTTGTGCAAAGACAATATTCTTTCATTTTAGCCATTGAAAACCGTCCTGTTACTCATATACAAGAAATGGATGAAGGTATTGGCTGTACGCAACCAGACAACTCATACTCTTTGAATCTTCTTTAGCATGCTAAAAGGAACAGGAAAAAGCAAAAAATTTCAGAATTCCACCTTTCAAGCAGAGAAATGACTCTTTGTGTAATTACATTATTCATTCAATTTAGCCATTGAATACCATCATTTTTCCCATATAACCGAAATGGTTTTAAGGTATTGGCTGAATGCAAACACATAGCAACTCACCCTCTTTGAATCTTCTTTAGCATGCTAAAAGGAGTAGTAAAAAGTAAAAAAATTCAGAATTCCACCTTTCCAAGCAGAGAAATGACTCTTTGTGCAATGACATTATTCATTGATTTTAGCCATTGAAAACCATCCTGTTACTCATATACCAGAAATGGTTGAAGGTATTGGCTGAACGCAAACAGATAGCAGCTGACCCTCTTTGAATCTTCTTTAGCATGCTAAAAGGAGCAGGAAAAAGCAAAAAATGTCAGAATTCCACCTATCAAAGCAGAGAAATGACATTTTGAGCAATGACATTATTCATTGATTTTAGCCATTGAAAAACATCCTGTTACTTATATACCAGAAAAGGATGAAGGTATCGGCTGAACGCAAACAGATAGCAGCTCTCCCTCTTTGAATCTTCTTTAGCATGCTAAAAGGAGCAGGTTAAAGCAAAAAATGTCAGAATTACACCTTTCCAAGCAGAGAAATGTGCAATGACATTATTCATTGATTTTAGCCATTGAAAACCGTCCTGTTAATCTTATACCAGAAATGGTTGAAGGTATTGGCTGAACGCAAAGAGATAGTTGCCCACCATCTTTGAATCTTCTTTAGCATGCTAGAAGGAGCAGGAAAAAGCAAAAAAATTCAGAATTCCACTTTTACAAGCAGAAAAATAACTGTATGTGCAATGACATTATTCATTGATTTTAGCAATTGAAAAACATTCTGTTACTCATACACCAGAAATGGTTGAACGAATTGGCTGAACATAAACAGACAGCAACTCACCCTCTTTGAATCTTCTGTAGCACGCTAAAAGGAGCAGGAAAAAGCAAAATAGTTTCAGAATTCCACCTTTCCAAGCAGAGAAATGAATGTGCAATGACATTATTCATTGATTTTAGCCATTGAAAAACGTTCTGTTACTCATATACCAGAAATTGTTGAAGGTATTGTCTGAACGCAAACAGATAGAAGCTCACCCTCTTTGAATATTCTTTAGCATGCTAAAAGGAACAGGAAAAAGCAAAAAATTTCAGTTTTCCACTTTATCAAGCAGAGAAATAACTGTTTGTGCCATGACATTATTCATTGATTTTTGCCATTGAAAACCGTCCTGTAACTCATATACCAGAAATTGTTGAAGGTATTGTCTGAACGCAAACAGATAGAAGCTCTACCTCTTTGAATATTCTTTAGCATGCTAAAAGGAGCAGGAAAAAGCAAAAAAATTCAGAATTCCACCTTTCAAAGTAGAGAAATGACTTTTTGAGCAATGACATTATTCATTGATTTTAGCCATTGAAAAACATCCTGTTACTCATATACCAGAAATGGTTGTAGGTATCGGCTGAACGCAAACAGATAGCAGCTCACCCTCTTTGAATCTTCTTTAGCATGCTAAAAGGAGCAGGTAAAAGCAAAACATTTCAGAATTCCACCTTTCCAAGCAGAGAAACGACTGTTTGTGCAAAGACATCATTCACTGACTTTACCCGTTGAAAACCATCCTATTACTCTTATACCAGAAAGGTTGAACGTATTGGCTGTACGCAAACAGATAGCAGCCCACCATCTTTGAATCGTCTTTAACATGCTAAAAGAAGCAGGAAAAAGCAAAACATTACAGAATTCCACTTTTACAAGCAGAGAAATGACTGTTTGTTCAATGACATTATTGATTGATTTTAGCCAATGGAAAACATCGTGTTACTCATACACCAGAAGTGGTTGTAGGCATTGGCTGAACGTAACAGACAGCAACTCACACTCTTTGAATCTTCTTTAGTACGCTAAAAGGAGCAGGAAAAATCAAAAGAATTTCAGAATTCCACCTTTCCAAGCAGAGAAATGACTTTTTGAGCAATGACATTATTCATTGATTTTAGCCATTGAAAAACATCCTGCTACTCATATACCAGAAATGGTTAAAGGTATCGGCTGAACGCAAACAGATAGCAGCTCGCTCTCTTTGAATCTTCTTTAGCATGCTAAAAGGAGCAGGTAACAGCAAAAAATTTCAGAATTCCACCATTCCAAGCAGAGAAATGTCTGTTTGTGCAATAACATTATTCATTGATTTTAGACATTGAAAACCGTCCTGTTACTCTTATACCAGAAATGGTTGAAGGTATTGGCTGAACGCAAAAAGATAGCAGCCCACCATTTTGAATCTTCTTTAGCATGCTAAAAGGAGCAGGAAAAAACAAAACATTTCAGAATTCCTCCTTTCCAAGCAGAGAAGAGACTGTTTGTGCAAAGACAATATTCATTCATTTTAGCCATTGAAAACCGAACTGTTACTCATATAAAAGAAATGGATGAAGGCATTGGCTGTTCGCAACCAGATAGCTCACACTCTTTGAATCTTCTTTAGCATGCTAAAAGGAACAGGAAAAAGCAAAAAAATTCAGAATTCCACCTTTCCAATCAGAGAAATGATTGTTTGTGTAATGACATTATTCATTCAATTTAGCCATTGAATACCATCATTTTTCCCATATAACCGAAATGTTTTTAAGGTATTGGCTGAATGCAAACACATAGCAGCTCACCCTCTTTGAATCTTCTTTAGCATGCTAAAAGGAGCAGGAAAAAGCAAAAAATGTCAGAATTCCACCTTTCAAAGCAGAGAAATGACATTTTGAGCAATGATATTATTGAATGATTTTAGCCATTGAAAAACATCCTGTTACTCATATACCAGAAATGGTTGAAGGTATCGGCTGAACGCTAACAGATAGCAGCTCACCCTCTTTGAATCTTTTTTAGAATGCTAAAAGGAGCAGGTAAAAGCAAAAAATTTCAGAATTCCACCATTTCAAGCAGAGAAATGACTGTTTGGGCAATGACATTATTTATTGATTTTAGAAATTGAAAACCGTCTTGTTACTCTTATACCAGAAATGGTTGAAGGTATTGGCTGAACGCAAAGAGATAGCAGCCCACCATCTTTGAATCTTCTTTAGCATGCTAAAAGGAGCAGGGAAAAGCAAAAAATGTCAGAATTGCACTTTTACAATCAGAGAAATGACTGTTTGTGCAATGACATTATTCATTGATTTTAGACATTGAAAAACATTCTATTACTCATACACCAGAAATGGTTGAAGGCAATGGCTGAACGTAAACAGACAGCAACTCACCCTCTTTGAGTCTTCTTTAGCACGCTAAAAGGAGCAGGAAAAAGCAAGATAATTTCAGAATTCCACCTTTCCAAGAAGAGAAATTACTGTTTGTGCAATGACATTATTCATTGATTTTAGCCATTGAAAAATGTTCTGTTACTCATATACCAGAAATGGTTGAAGATATTGGCTGAACGCAAACAGATAGCAGCTCACCCTCTTTGAATCTTCTTTAGCATGCTAAAAGGGGCAGGAAAAAGCAAAAACATTTCAGAATTCCACCTTTCCAAGCAGAGAAATGACTGTTTGTGCAATGACAATATTCATTGATTTTATCCATTGTAAAACGTCCTGTTACTCATATACCAAAAATGTTTGCAAGGTATTGGCTAAACGCAAACAGATAGCAGCTCACCCGCTTTGAATTTTCTTTAGCATGCTAAAAGGAGCAGGAAAAAGCAAAACATTTCAGAATTCCACCTTTCCAAGCAGAGAATAGACTATTTGTGCAAAGACAATATTCATTCATTTTAGCCATTGAAAAACATCCTGTTACTTATATACCAGAAATGGTTGTAGGTATCGGCTGAACGCAAACAGATAGCAGCTCACCCTCTTTGAATCTTCTTTAGCATGCTAAAAGGAGCAGGTAAAAGCAAAACATTTCAAAATTCCACCTTTCCAAGCAGAGAAACGACTGTTTGTGCAATGACATCATTCACTGACTTTAGCCGTTGAAAACCATCCTGTTACTCTTATACCAGAAATGGTTGAAGGTATTGGCTGTACGCAAACAGATAGCAGCCCACCATCTTTGAATCGTCTTTAACATGCTAAAAGGAGCAGGAAAAACTAAAACATTACAGAATTCCACTTTTACAAGCAGAGAAATGACTGTTTGTTCAATGACATTATTGATTCATTTTAGCCAATGGAAAACATCCTGTTACTCATACACCAGAATTGGTTGTAGGCATTGGCTGAACGTAACAGACAGCAACTCACACTCTTTGAATCTTCTTTAGTACGCTAAAAGGAGCAGGAAAAAGCAAAAGAATTTCAGAATTCCACCTTTCCAAGCAGAGAAATGACTGTTTGTGCAATGACATTATTCATTGATTTTAGACATTGAAAACCGTCCTGTTACTCATATACCAGAAATGGTTGAAGGTATTGGCTGAATGCAAACAGATAGCAGCTCACCCTCTTTGAATCTTCCTTAGCATGCTAAAAGGAGCAGGAAAAAGCAAAACATTTCAGAATTCCGCCATTCAAAGCAGAGAAATGACTTTTTGAGCAATGATATTATTCATTGATTTTAGCCATTGAAAAACATCCTGCTACTCATATACCAGAAATTGTTGAAGGTATCGGCTGAACGCAAAGAGATAGCAGCCCACCATCTTTAAATCTTCTTTAAGATGCTAAAAGGAGCAGGAAAAAGCAAAAAATGTCAGAATTCCACTTTTACAAGCAGAGAATTGACAGTTTGTGCAATGACATTATTCATTGATTTTAGCCATTGAAAAACATTCTGTTACTCATACACCAGAAATGGTTGAAGGCATTGGCTGAACATAAACAGACAGCAACTCAACCTCTTTGAATCTTCTTTAGCACACTAAAAGGAGCAGGAAAAGCAAAATAATTTCAGAATTCCACCTTTCCAAGAAGAGAAATGACTGTTTGTGTAATGATATTATTCATTGATTTTAGCCATTGAAAAACGTCTTGTTGCTCATATACCAGAACTGGTTGAAGGAATTGGCTGAACATAAACAGATAGCAGCTCACCCTCTGTGAATCTTCTTTAGTATCTTAAAAGGAGGAGGAAAAAGAAAACATTTCAGAATTCCTACTTTGCAAGCAGAGAAATGACTGTTTGTGTAATGACATTATTCATTCAATTTAGCCATTGAATACCGTCATTTTTCCCATATAACCGAAATGTTTTTAAGGTATTGGCTGAATGCAAACACATAGCAGCTCACCCTCTTTGAATCTTCTTTATTATGCTAAAAGTAGCAGGAAAAAGCAAAAATTTCAAAATTCCACCTTTCCAAGCACAGAAATGACTGTTTGTGCAATGACATTATTCGTTGATTTTAGTCATTGAAAAACGTCCTGTTACTCATATACCAGAAAAGGTTGAAAGTATTGACTGAATGCAAACAGAGAGCATCTCACTCTCTGTGAATCTTCTTTAGCAAGCTAAAAGGAGGGGGAAAATGCATACATTTTTTAGAATTCCACCTTTCCAAGCAGAGAAATGTCTTTTTGTGCAATGACATTATTCATTGATTTTAAACACTGAAAACCGTCCTGTTACTCATATGCCAGAAATGGTTGAAGTTATTGTCTGAACGCAAAGAGAGAGCAGCTCACCCTTTTTGACTCTTCTTTAGCATGTTTAAAGGAACAGGAAAAAGCAAAAAATTTCAGAATTCCACCTTTCCAAGCAGAGAAAAGGCTGTTTGTGCAATGACATTATTCATTGATTTTAGCCATTGAAAAATGTCCTGTTACTCATATACCATAAATGGTTCAAGGTATTGGCTGAACGCAAACAGATAGCAGCTTACCCTCTTTGAATCTTCTTTAGCATGCTAAAAGGAGCAGGAAAAAGCAAAAAAAATCAGAATTCCACCTTTCCAAGCAGAGAAATGACTGTTTGTGCAATGACATTATTCATTGATTTTAGCCATTGAAAAACGTCCTGTTACTCATATACCTGAAATGGTTGAAGGTATTGTCTGAACGTAAACAGATAGCAGCTCACATTTTTTGAATTTTCTTTGGCATGATAAAAGGAGTAGGAAAAAGCAAAAAAATTTCAGAATTCCACCATTCCAAGTAGAGAAATGACTGTTTGTGCAATGACATTGTTCATTGATTTTAGCCATTGAAAACCGTCCTGTTACTGATATACCAGAAATCGTTGAAGGTATTGACTGAACGCAAACAGATAGCATCTCACTCTCTTTGAATCTTCTTTAACATGCGAAAAGGAGAGGGAAAATGCATACATTTTTGAGAATTCCACCTTTCCAAGCAGAGAAATGACTGTTTGTTCAATGACATTATTCATTGATTTTAGACATTGAAAACCGTCCTGCTACTCATATACCAGAAATGGTTGAAGGTATTGGCTGAGTGCAAACAGATAGCAACTCACCCACTTTGAATCTGCTTTAGCATGCTAAAAGAGCAGGAAAAAGCAAAACATTTCAGAATTCCACCTTTCCAAGCAGAGAATTGATTATTTGTGCAATGACATCATTCATTCATTTTAGCCGTTGAAAAGCGTCCTGTTACTCATATACCACAAATGGATGAAGGTGTTGGCAGAAACCAAACAGATTGCAGCTCACCCTCTTTGAATCTTCTTTAGCATGCTGATAGGAGCAGGAAAATCAAAACATTTCAGAATTCCATCTTTCCAAGCAGAGAATTGACTGTTTGTGCAATGGCATTATTCAAACATTTTAGCCATTGAAAACCGTCTTGTTACTCATATACCAGAAATGGATGAAGGTATTGGCTGAATGCAAACAGAAAGCAGCTCACCCTCTTTGAATCTTCTTTAGCATACTAAAATGAGCAGGAAAAAGCAAAAAATTTCAGAATTCCACCTTTCCAAGCAGAGAATTGACTGTTTGTGCAGTGACATTATTCATTCATTTTAGACATTGAAAACCATCCTGTTACTCATATACCAGAAATGGATGAAGGTATTGGCAGAAAGCAAACAGATTGCAGCTCACCCTCTTTGAGTCTTCTTTAGCATGCTAAAGTGAGCAGGAAAAAGCAAAACATTTCAAAATTCCACCTTTCCAATCAGAGAATTGACTGTTTGTGCAATGGCATTATTCAATCACTTTAGCGATTGAAAACCGTCCCTTACTCATATACCAGAAATGGATGAAGGTATTGGCAGAAAGCAAACAGATTGCAGCTCACACTCTTTGAGGCTTCATTCGCATGCTAAAAGGAGCAGGAAAAAGAAAACCATTTCAGAATTCCATCTTTCCAATCAGAGAATTGACTGTTTGTACAATGGCATTATTCAATCATTTTAGCCATTGAAAACCGTCTTGTTACTCATATACCAGAAATGGATGAAGGTATTGGCAGAAAGCAAACAGATTGCAGCTCACCCTCTTTGGAGCTTCTTTAGCATACTAAAATGAGCAGAAAAAAGTAAAAAATTTCAGAATTCCACCTTTCCAAGCAGAGAAATGACAGTTTGTGTAATGACATTATTCATTCAATTTAGCCATTGAATACCGTTATTTTTCTCATATACCCGAAATTGTTTTAAGGTATTGGCTGAATGCAAACACATAGCAGCTCACCCTCTTTGAATCTTCTTTAGAATGCTAATAGAATCAGGAAAAAGCAAAAAATTTTCAGAATTCCACCTTTCCAAGCAGAGAAATGACTGTTTGTGCAATGACATTATTCGTTGATTTTAGCCATTGAAAAAAGTCCTGTTACTCATATACCAGAAATGGTTGAAGGTACTGTTTGAACGTAAAAAGATAGCAGCTCACCCTTTTTGAATTTTCTTTAGCATGATAAAAGGAGTAGGAAAAAGCAAAAAAATTTCAGAATTCCACCATTCCAACCAGAGAAATGACTGTTTGTGCAATGACATTATTCATTGATTTTAGGCATTGAAAAACGTCCTGTTACTGATAAACCAGAAATGGTTGAAGGTATTGACTGAACGCAAACAGAAAGCATCTCACTCTCTTTGAATCTTCTTTAGCATGCTAAAAGGAGAGGGAAAATGCATAAATTTTTGAGAATTCCAACTTTCCAAGCAGAGAAATGACTGTTTGTGCAATGACATTGTTCATTGATTTTAGCCATTGAAAACCGTCCTGTTACTCATATACCAGAAATGGTTGAAGGTATTGGCTGAACGCAAAGAGAGAGCAGCTCACCCTCTTGAATCTATTTTAGCATGCTAAAAGTGGCAGTAAAAAGCAAAAACATTTCAGAATTCCACCTTTCCAAGCAGAGAAATGACTGTTTGTGCAATGACAATATTCATTGATTTTAACCATTGAAAAACGTCCTGTTACTCATATGCCATAAATGTTTGCAAGGTATTGGCTAAACGCAAACAGATAGCAGCTCACCGGCTTTGAATTTTCTTTAGCATGCTAAAAGGAGCAGGAAAAAGCCAAAAAATTTAGAATTCCACCTTTCCAAGCAGAGAAATGACTATTTGTTCAATGACATTATTCATTGATTTTAGACATTGAAAATCATCCTGCTACTCATATACAAGAAATGGTGGAAGGTATTGGCTGAATGCAAACAGATAGCAGCTCACCCTCTTTGAATCTTCTTTAGCATGCTAAAAGGAGCAGGAAAAAGCAAAACATTTCAGATTTCCACCTTTCCAAGCAGAGAATTGATTGTTTGTGCAATGACATCATTCATTCATTTTAGCCATTGAAAAGCGTCTTGTTACTCATATACCAGAAATGGATGAAGGTTTTGGCAGAAACCAAACAGATTACAGCTGACCCTCTTTGAATCTTCTTTAGCATGCTAAAAGGAGCAGTAAAATCAAAACATTTCAGAATTCCATCTTTTCAAGCAGAGAATTGACTGTTTGTGTAATGACATTATTCATTCAATTTAGCCATTGAATACCGTTATTTTTCCTCATATACCCGAAATTGTTTTAAGGTATTGGCTGAATGCAAACACATAGCAGCTCACCCTCTTTGAATCTTCTTTAGAATGCTAATACAATCAGGAAAAAGCAAAAAATTTTCAGAATTCCACCTTTCCAAGCAGAGAAATTACTGTTTGTGCAAAGACATTATTCGTTGATTTTAGCCATTGAAAAAAGTCCTGTTACTCATATACCAGAAATGGTTGAAGGTATTGTTTGAACGTAAAAAGATAGCAGCTCACCCTTTTTGAATTTTCTTTAGCATGATAAAAGGAGTAGGAAAAAGCAAAAAAATTTCAGAATTCCACCATTCCAACCAGAGAAATGACTGTTTGTGCAATGACATTATTCATTGATTTTAGGCATTGAAAAACGTCCTGTTACTGATAAACCAGAAATGGTTGAAGGTATTGACTGAACGCAAACAGAAAGCATCTCACTCTCTTTGAATCTTCTTTAGCATGCTAAAAGGAGAGGGAAAATGCATAAATTTTTGAGAATTCCAACTTTCCAAGCAGAGAAATGACTGTTTGTGCAATGACATTGTTCATTGATTTTAGCCATTGAAAACCGTCCTGTTACTCATATACCAGAAATGGTTGAAGGTATTGGCTGAACGCAATTAGAGAGCAGCTCACCCTCTTTGAATCTATTTTAGCATGCTAAAAGAGGCAGGAAAAAGCAAAAACATTTCAGAATTCCACCTTTCCAAGCAGAGAAATGACTGTTTGTGCAATGACAATATTCATTGATTTTAACCATTGAAAAACGTCCTGTTACTCATATACCATAAATGTTTGCAAGGTATTGGCTAAACGCAAACAGATAGCAGCTCACCGGCTTTGAATTTTCTTTAGCATGCTAAAAGGAGCAGGAAAAAGCCAAAAAATTCAGAATTCCACCTTTCCAAGCAGAGAAATGACTGTTTGTTCAATGACATTATTCATTGATTTTAGACATTGAAAACCATCCTGCTACTCATATACAAGAAATGGTGGAAGGTATTGGCTGAATGCAAACAGATAGCAGCTCACCCTCTTTGAATCTTCTTTAGCATGCTAAAAGGAGCAGGAAAAAGCAAAACATTTCAGAATTCCACCTTTCCAAGCAGAGAATTGATTGTTTGTGCAATGACATCATTCATTCATTTTAGCCATTGAAAAGCGTCCTGTTACTCATATACCAGAAATGGATGAAGGTTTTGGCAGAATCCAAACAGATTACAGCTCACACTCTTTGAGTCTTCTTTAGCATGCTAAAAGGAGCAGTAAAATCAAAAACATTTCAGAATTCCATCTTTCCAAGCAGAGAATTGACTGTTTGTGCAATGGCACTATTAATTCATTTTAGCCATTGAAAACCGTCCTTTTACTCGTATACCAGAAATGGATGAAGGTATTTGCGGAAAAGCAAACAGATTGCACCTCACCCTCTTTGAGTCTTCTTTAGCATGCTAAAGGGAGCAGGAGAAAGCAAAACATTTCAGAATTCCATCTTTCCAAGAAGAGAATTGACTGTTTGTGCAATAGCATTATTCAAACATTTTAGCCATTGAAAACCGTCTTGTTACTCATATACCAGAAATGGATGAAGGTATTGGCTGAACGCAAACAGAAAGCAGCTCACCCTCTTTGAATCTTCTTTAGCATACTAAAATGAGCAGGAAAAAGCAAAAAATTTAAGAATTCCACCTTTCCAAGCAGAGAAAAGACTGTTTGTTCAATGACATTATTCTTTGATTTTCGACATTGAAAACAGTCCTGTTACTCATATACCAGAAATGGTTGAAGGTATTGGCTGAATGCAAACAGATAGCAGCTCACCCTCTTTGAATCTTCTTTAGCATGCTAAAAGGAGCACTAAAAAGCAAAGCATTTCAGAATTCCACCTTTCCAAGCAGACAATTGACTGTTTGTGCAAAGACAATATTCATTCATTTTAGCCATTGAAAACCATCCTGTTACTCATATACAAGAAATGGATGAAGGTATTGGCTGAACACAACCAGACAGCTCACAATCTTTGAATCTTCTTTAGCATGCTTAAAGGAGAAGGAAAAAACAAAAAATTTCAGAATTCCACCTTTCCAAGCAGAGAAATGACTCTTTGTTCAATGACATTCTTCATTGATTGTAGACATTGAAAACCGTCCTGTTACTCATATACCAGAAATGGTTAAAGGTATTGGCTGAATTGAAACAGACAGCAGCTCACTCTCTTTGAATCTTCTTTAGCAGGCTAAAAGGAGCAGGAAAAAGCAAAACATTTCAGAATTCCATCTTTCCAAGCAGAGAATTGACTGTTTGTGAAATTGCATTATTCAATCATTTTAGCCATTGAAAACAGTCCTGTTACTCATATACCAGAAATGGATGAAGATATTGGCTGAGCACAAACAGATAGCAGCTCACCCTCTTTGAATCTTCTTTAGCATGCTAAAAGGAGCTGGAGAGAGCAAAACTTTTCAGAATTCCACCTTTCCAAGCAGAGAATTGACTGTTTGTGTAATGACATTATTCATTTAATTTAGCCATTGAATACCATCATTTTTCTCATATACCACAAATGGTTGAAGATATTGGCTGAAAGCAAACAGATAGCAGCTCACCCTCTTTGAATCTTCTTTAGAATGCTAAAAGTAGCTGGAAATATCAAAAAATTTCAGGTTTCCACCTTTCCAAGCAGAGAAATGACTGTTTGTGCAATGACATTATTCTTTGATTTTCGACATTGAAAACAGTCCTGTTACTCTTATACCATAAATGTTTGCAAGGTATTGGCTAAACGCAAACAGATAGCAGCTCACTGGCTTTGAATTTATTTTAGCATGCTAAAAGGAGCAGGAAAAAGCAAAACATTTCAGAATTTCACCTTTCCAAGCAGAGAATTGATTGTTTGTGCAATGACATCATTCATTCATTTTAGCCATTGAAAAGCGTCCTGTTACTCATATACCAGAAATGGATGAAGGTGTTGGCAGAAACCAAATAGATTGCAGCTCACCCTCTTTGAATCTTCTTTAGCATGCTAAAAGGAGCAGCAAAATCAAAACATTTCAGAATTCCATCTTTCGAAGCAGAGAATTGACTGTTTGTGCAATGGCACTATTAATTCATTTTAGCCATTGAAAACCGTCCTTTTTCTCGTATACCAGAAATGGATGAAGGTATTGGCAGAAAGCAAACAGATTGCACCTCACCCTCTTTGAGTCTTCTTTAGCATGCTAAAGTGAGCAGGAAAAAGCAAAACATTTCAGAATTCCATCTTTCCAAGCAGAGAATTGACTAATTGTGCAATGGCATTATTCAAACATTTTAGCCATTGAAAACCGTCTTGTTACTCATATACCAGAAATGGATGAAGGTATTGGCTGAACGCAAACAGAAAGCAGCTCACCCTCTTTGAATCTTCTTTAGCATACTAAAATGAGCAGGAAAAAGCAAAAAATTTCAGAATTCCACCTTTCCAAGCAGAGAAATGACAGTTTGTGTAATGAAATTATTCATTCAATTTAGCCATTGAATACCGTTATTTTTCTCATATACCCAACATTGTTTTAAGGTATTGGCTGAATGCAAACAGATAGCAGCTCACCCTCTTTGAATCTTCTTTAGCATGCTAAAAGGAGCAGGAAAAGGCAAAACATTTCAGAATTCCACCTTTCCAAGAAGATAATTGACTGTTTGTGCAATGACATTATTCATTCATTTTAGACATTGAAAACCGTCCTGTTACTCATATACAAGAAATGGATGAAGGTATTGGCTGAACACAACCAGACAGCTCACAATCTTTGAATCTTCTTTAGCATGCTTAAAGGAGAAGGAAAAAACAAAAAATTTCAGAATTCCACCTTTCCAAGCAGAGAAATGACTCTTTGTTCAATGACATTCTTCATTGATTGTAGACATTGAAAACCGTCCTGTTACTCATATACCAGAAATGGTTAAAGGTATTGGCTGAATTGAAACAGACAGCAGCTCACTCTCTTTGAATCTTCTTTAGCAGGCTAAAAGGAGCAGGAAAAAGCAAAACATTTCAGAATTCCATCTTTCCAAGCAGAGAATTGACTGTTTGTGAAATTGCATTATTCAATCATTTTAGCCATTGAAAACAGTCCTGTTACTCATATACCAGAAATGGATGAAGATATTGGCTGAGCACAAACAGATAGCAGCTCACCCTCTTTGAATCTTCTTTAGCATGCTAAAAGGAGCTGGAGAGAGCAAAACTTTTCAGAATTCCACCTTTCCAAGCAGAGAATTGACTGTTTGTGTAATGACATTATTCATTTAATTTAGCCATTGAATACCATCATTTTTCTCATATACCACAAATGGTTGAAGATATTGGCTGAAAGCAAACAGATAGCAGCTCACCCTCTTTGAATCTTCTTTAGAATGCTAAAAGTAGCTGGAAATATCAAAAAATTTCAGGTTTCCACCTTTCCAAGCAGAGAAATGACTGTTTGTGCAATGACATTATTCTTTGATTTTCGACATTGAAAACAGTCCTGTTACTCTTATACCATAAATGTTTGCAAGGTATTGGCTAAACGCAAACAGATAGCAGCTCACTGGCTTTGAATTTATTTTAGCATGCTAAAAGGAGCAGGAAAAAGCAAAACATTTCAGAATTTCACCTTTCCAAGCAGAGAATTGATTGTTTGTGCAATGACATTATTCATTCATTTTAGACATTGAAAACCGTCCTGTTACTCATATACAAGAAATGGATGAAGGTCTTGGCAGAAAGCAAACAATTTCAGCTCACCCTCTTTGAATCTTATTTAGCATGCTAAAAGGAGCAGGAAAATCAAAACATTTCAGAATTCCATCTTTCCAAGCAGAGAATTGACTGTTGTTGCAATGACATTATTCATTGATTTTAGACATTGAAAACCGTCCTGTTACTCATATACCAGAAATGGTTGAAGGTATTGACTGAATGCAAACAGATAGCAGCTCACCCTCTTTGAATCTTCTTTAGCATGCTAAAAGGAGCAGGAAAAAGCAAAACATTTCACAATTCCATCTTTCCAATCAGAGAATTGACTGTTTGTGCAATGGCATTATTCAATCATTTTAGCCATTGAAAACCGTCTTTTACTCATATACCAGAAATGGATGAAGGTATTGGCTGAACGCAAACACATAGCAGCTCAACCTCTTTGATTCTTCTTTAGCATACTAAAATGAGCAGGAAAAAGCTAAAAATTTCAGAATTCCACCTTTCCAAGCAGAGAAATGACAATTTGTGTAATGACATTATTCATTCAATTTAGCCATCGAATACCGTTATTTTTCTCATATACCCGAAATTGTTTTAAGGTATTGGCTGAATGCAGATAGCAGCTCAACCTCTTGGAATCTTCTTTAGCATGCTAAAAGAAGCAGGAAAAAGCTAAAAAATTTCAGAATTCCACCTTTACAAGCAGAGAAATGACTGTTTGTGCAATGACATTATTCATTGATTTTAGCCATTGAAAAATGTCCTGTTACTCATATACCATAAATGGTTCAAGGTATTGGCTGAACGCAAACAGGTAGCAGCTCAACCTCTTTGAATCTTCTTTAGCATGCTAAAGGGAGCAGGAAAAAGCCAAAATTTTCAGAATTTCACCTTTCCAAGCAGATAAAAAACTGTTTGTTCAATGACATTATTCATTGATTTTAGACATTGAAAGCCATCCTGTAACTCTTATACCAGAAATGGTCGAAGGTATCGGCTGAATGCAAACATAGCAGATCACCCTCTTTGAATCTTCTTTAGCATGCTAAAAGGAGCAGGAAAAAGCAAAACATTTCAAAATTCCATCTTTCCAAGCAGAGAATTTACTGTTTGTGCAATGTCATTATTCAATCATTTTAGCCATTGAAAACCGTCCTGTTACGAATATACCAGAAATGGATGAAGGTATTAACTGAACGCAAACAGATAGCAGCTCAACCTCTATGAATCTTCTTTAGCATACTAAAATAAGCAGGAAAAAGCAAAAAAATTCAAAATTCCACCTTTCCAAGCAGAGAAATTACTATTTGTGCAATGACATTATTCATTGATTTTAGCCATTGCGAAACGTGCTGTTACTCATATACCCGAAATGATTTTAAGATATTGGCTGAATGCAAACAGATAACAAATCACCCTCTTTGAATCTTCTTTAGCATGCTAATAGGAGCAGGAAAAAGCAAAAAATTTTCAGAATTCCACCTTTCCAAGTAGAGAAATGACTGTTTGTGCAATGACATTATTCATTGATTTTAGCCATTGAAAACCCTCCTGTTACTCATATACCAGAAATGGTTGAAGGTATTGGCTGAATGCAAACAGATAGCAAATCACCCTCTTTGAATCTTTTTTAGCATGCTAAATGGAGTGGGAAAAAGCAAAACATTTCAGAATTCCACCTTTCCAAGCAGACAATTGACTGTTTGTGCAATGACAATATTCATTCATTTTAGCCATTGAAAACCGTCCTGTTATTCATATACAAGAAATGGATGAAGGTATTGGCTGAACACAACCAGACAGCTCACAATCTTTGAATCTTCTTTAGCATGCTTAAAGGAGAAGGAAAAAGCAAAAATCTTCAGAATTCCACCTTTCCAAGCAGACAAATGATTGTTTGTTCAATGACATTCTTCATTGATTGTAGACATTGAAAACCGTCCTGTTACTCATATACCAGAAATGGTTGAAGGTATTGGCTGAATTGAAACAGATAGCAGCTCACTTTCTTTGAATCTTCTTTAGCAGGCTAAAAGGAGCAGGAAAAAGCAAAACATTTCAGAATTCCATCTTTCCAAGCAGAGAATTGACTGTTTGTGAAATTGCATTATTTAATCATTTTAGCCATTGAAAACAGTCCTGTTACTCATATACCAGAAATGGATGAAGATATTGGCTGAGCACAAACAGATAGCAGCTCACCCTCTTTGAATCTTCTTTAGCATGCTAAAAGGAGCTGGAGAAAGCAAAACATTTCAGAATTCCACCTTTCCAAGCAGAGAATTGACTGTTTGTGTAATGACATTATTCATTTAATTTAGCCATTGAATACCATCATTTTTCTCATATACCAGAAATGGTTGAATGTATTGGCTGAAAGCAAACAGATAGCAGCTCACCCTCTTTGAATCTTCTTTAGAATGCTAAAAGCAGCTGGAAATAGAAAAAAATTTCAGGTTTCCACCTTTCTAAGCAGAGAAATGACTGTTTGTGCAATGACCTTATTCATTGCTTTTAGCCATTGAAAAAGTCCTGTTGCTCATATACCAGAACTGGTTGAAGGAATTGGCTGAACATAAACAGATAGCAGCTCACCCTCTTTGAATCTTCTTTAGCATGCTAAAAGGAGCAGGAAAAAGCAAAAAATTTCAGAATTCCACCTTTCCAAGCAGAGAAATGACTGTTTGTGTAATGACATTATTCATGCAATTTAGCCATTGAATACCGTCATTTTTCTCATATACCCGAAATGGTTTTAAGGTATTTGGCTGAATTCCAACAGATAGCAGCTCACCCTCTTTGAATCTTCTTTAGCATGCTAAAGGAAGCAGGAAAAAGTAAAAAATTTCAGAATTCCTCCTTTCAAAGCAGAGAAATGACTTTTTGAGCAATGACATTATTCATTGGTTTTAGCCATTGAAAAATATTCTGTTACTCATATACCAGAAATGGTTGAATTTATCGGCTGAATGCAAACAGATAGCAGCTCACCCTATTTGAATCTTCTTTATCATGCTAAATGGAACAGGAAAAAGCAAAAAATTTCAGAATTCCACCTTTCCAAGCATAGAAATTAGTGTTTGTGTAATGACACTATTCATTCAATTTAGCCATTGAATACCATAATTTTTCTCATATACCCAAAATGGTTTTAAGGTATTGGCTAAATGCAAACAGATAGCAGCTCACCCTCTTTGAATCTTCTTTAGCATGCTAAAAGTAGCAGGAAAAAGCAAAATAATTTCAGAATTCCACCTTTCCAAGCAGAGAAATGACTGTTTGTTCAATGACATTATTCATTGATTTTAGACATTGAAAACCGTCCTGTTACTCATATACCAGAATTGGTTGAAGGTATTGGCTGAACTCAAACACATAGCAGCTCACCCTTTTTGAATCTTCTTTAGCATGCTAAAAGGAGCAGGAAAAAGCAAAACAATTTCAGAAATCCACCTTTCCAAGCAGAGAAATGACTGTTTGTACAATGACATTATTCTTTGATTTTAGCCATTGAAAAACGTCCTGTTACTCTTACATAAGAAATGGTTGAAAGTATTGGCTGAACACTCACAGATAGCAGCTCACCCTCTTTAAATCTTCTTTAGCATGCAAAAGGAGCAGGAAAAAGCAAAAAATTTCAGAATTCCACCTTTCCAAGTAGAGAAATGACTGTTTGTTCAATGACGTTCTTCATTGATTTTAGACATTGAAAACCGTCCTGTTACTCATATACCAGAAATGGTTGAAGGTATTGGCTGAATTGAAACAGTTAGCAGCTCACTCTCTTTGAATCTTCTTTAGCAGGCTAAAAGGAGCAGGAAAAAGCAAAACATTTCAGAATTCCATCTTTCCAAGCAGAGAATTGACTCATTGTGCAATGATGTTATTCATTCATTTTAGTCATTGAAAGCCGTCCTCTTACTCATATACCAGGAATGTATGAAGGTATTGGCAGAAAGCAAACAGATTGCAGCTCACCCTCTTTGAGACTTCTTTAGCATGCTAAAAGGAGCAGGAAAAAGCAAAACATTTCAGAATTCCATCTTTCCAAGCAGAGAATTGACTGTTTGTGAAAAGGCATTACTCAATCATTTTAGCCATTGAAAACAGTCCAGTTACTCATATACCAGAACTGGTTGAAGGTATTGGCTGAATGCAAACAGATAGCAGCTCACCCTCTTTGAATCTTCTTTAGCATTCTAAAAGGAGCAGGAAAAAGCAAAAAATTTCAGAATTCCACCTTTCCAAGCAGAAAAATGACTGTTTGTGCAATGACATTATTCATCGATTTTAGACATTGAAACCCATCCTGTTACTCATATACCAGAAATGGTTGAAGGTATTGGCTGAATGCAAACAGATAGCAGCTCACCCTCTTTGAATTTTCTTTAGCATGCTAAAAGGAGCAGGAAAAAGCAAAAAATTTCAGAATTCCACCTTTCAAAGCAGAGAAATTACTGTTTGTGCAGTGACATTATTCATTGATTTTAGCCATTGAAAAACGTCCTGTTACTCATATACCAGAAATGGTTGAAGTTATTGGCTGTACACAAACAGATAGCAGCTAACCCTCTTTGAATCATCTTTCGCATGCTAATAGGAGCAGGAAAAAGCAAAAAATTAAAGAATTCCACCTTTCCAAGCAGAGAAAAGACTGTTTGTTCAATGACATTATTATTTGATTTTCAACAATGAAAACAGTCCTGTTACTCATATACCAGAAATGGTTGAAGGTATTGCCTGAATGCAAACATATAGAAGCTCACCCTCTTTGAATCTTCTTTAGCATGCTAAAAGGAGCAGGAAAAAGCAAAACATTTCAGAAATCCACCTTTCCAAGCAGAGAAATGACTCTTTGTGCAATGGCATTATTCATTCATTTTAGCCATTGAAAACCGTCCTGTTACTCGTATACCAGAAATGGTAGAAGGTATTGGCTGAACACAAACAGATAGCAGCTCACCCTCTTTGAATCTTCTTTATCATGCTAAAATTTCAGAATTCCACCTTTCCAAGCATAGAAATTACTGTTTGTGTAAAGACATTATTCATTCAATTTAGCTATTGAATACTGTCATTTTTCTCATATACCCGAAATGGTTTTAAGGTATTGGCTGAATGCAAACAGATAGCAGCTCACCCTCTTTGAATCTTCTTTAGCATGCTAAAAGGAGCAGGAAAAAGCAAAAAAATTCAGAATTCCACTTTTCCAAGCAGAGAAATGACTCTTTGTGTAATGACATAATTCCTTGATTTTAGCCATTGAAAACCGTCCAGCCTCCCATATACCAGAAATGGTTGAAGGTATTGGCTGAACGCAAACAGATAGCAGCACAACCACTTTGAATCTTCTTTAGCATGCTAAAAGGAGAAGGAAAAAGCAAAAAATTTCAGAATTGCACCTTTCCAAGCAGAGAAATGACTGTTCGTGCAATGACATTATTCATTGATTGTAGACATTGAAAACCGTCCTGTTACTCATATACCAGAAATGGTTGAAGGTATTGGCTGAATTGAAACAGATAGCAGCTCACTCTCTTTGAATCTTCTTTAGCAGGCTAAAAGGAGCAGGAAAATGCAAAACATTTCAGAATTCCGTCTTTCCAAGCAGAGAATTGACTGTTTGTGAAATTGCATTATTCAATCATTTTAGCCATTGAAAACAGTCCTGTTACTCATATACCAGAAATGGATGAAGATATTGGCTGAACACAAACAGATAGCAGCTCACCCTCTTTGAATCTTCTTTAGCATGCTAAAAGGAGCTGGAGAAAGCAAAAAATTTCAGAATTCCACCTTTCCAAGCAGAGAAATGACTGTTTGTGCAATGACCTTATTCATTGATTTTAGCCATTTGAAAATGTCCTGTTGCTCATATACCAGAACTGGTTGAAGGAATTGGCTGAACATAAACAGATAACAGCTCAACCTCTTTGAATCTTCTTTAGCATGCTAAAAGGAGCAGGAAAAAGCAAATAATTTCAGAATTCCACCTTTCCAAGCAGAGAAATGACTGTTTGTGTAATGACATTATTCATTCAATTTAGCCATTGAATACCGTAATTTTTCTCATATACCCGAAATGGTTTTAAGGTATTTGGCTGAATTCCAACAGATAGCAGCTCACCCTCTTTGAATCTTCTTTAGCATGATAAAAGAAGCAGGAAAAAGTAAAAAATTTCAGAATTCCTCCTTTCAAATCAGAGAAATGACTTTTTGATTAATGACATTATTCATTGGTTTTAGCCATTGAAAAACATTCTGTTACTCATATACCAGAAATTGTTGAAGGTATCGGCTGAACGCAAACAGATAGCAGCTCACCCTCTTTGAATCTTCTTTATCATGCTAAAAGGAACAGGAAAAAGCAAAAAATTTCAGAATTCCACCTTTCCAAGCATAGAAATTAGTGTTTGTGTAATGACATTATTCATTCAATTTAGCCATTGAATACCGTCATTTTTCTCATATACCCAAAATGGTTTTAAGGTATTGGCTGAATGCAAACAGATAGCAGCTCACCCTCTTTGAATCTTCTTTAGCATGCTAAAAGTAGCAGGAAAAAGCAAAACAATTCAGAATTCCACCTTTCCAAGCAGAGAAATGACTCTTTGTGCAATGACATAATTCCTTGATTTTAGCCATTGAAAACCGTCCTGTTACCCATAAACCAGAAATGGCTGAAGGTATTGGCTGAACGCAAGCAAACAGCAACTCAATCTCTTTGAGTCTTCTTTGGCATGCTAAAAGTAGCAGGAAAAGGCAAAATAATTTCAGAATTCCACCTTTCAAAGCAGAGAAATTACTGTTTGTGCAATGACATTAATCATGAATTTTAGACATTGAAAAACATCCTGTTACTCATAAACCAGAGATGGTTGAAGGTATTGGCTGAACGCAAGCAAACAGTAACTCAATCTCTTTGAATCTTCTTTGGCACAGTAAAAAGAGCAGGAAAAAGCAAAATAATTTCAGAATTCCACCTTTCCAAGCAGAGAAATGACTGTTTGTTCAATGACATTATTCTTTGATTTTAGCCATTGAAAAAAGTCCTGTTACTCATACACCAGAAATGGTTGAAGGTATTGGCTGAACACTCACAGATAGCAGCTCACCCTCTTTGAATCTTCTTTAGCATGCAAAAGGAGCAGGAAAAAGCAAAAAATTTTAGAATTCCACCTTTCCAAGCAGAGAATTGACTCATTGTGCAGTGACATTATTCATTCATTTTAGTCATTGAAAACCGTCCTCTTACTCATACACCAGAAATGGATGAAAGTATTGGCTGAGCGCAAACAGAGAGCAGATCATCCTCTTTGAATCTTTTTAAGAATGCTAAAAGTAGCAGGAAATGGCAAAAAAAATTCAGGTTTGCACCTTTCCAAGCAGAGAAATGACTGTTTGTGCATTGACCTTATTCATTTAATTTAGCCATTGAAACCCATCCTGTTACTCATATACCACAAATGTTTGAAGGTATTGGCTGAATGCAAACAGCAGCTCACCCTCTTTGAATCTTCTTTAGCATGCTAAAAGGAGCAGGAAAAAGCAAAACATTTCAGATTTGCAATTTTCCAAGCAGACAATTGACTGTTTGTGCAAAGACAATATTCATTAATTTAAGCCATTGAAAACCATCCTGTTACTCATATACAAGAAATGGATGAAGGTATTGGCTGAACACAACCAGACAGCTCACAATCTTTGAATCTTCTTTAGCATGCTTAAAGGAGAAGGAAAAAACAAAAAAAAAATCAGAATTCCACCTTTCCAAGCAGAGAAATGAGTGTTTGTGCAATGACATTATTCAATGATTTTAGCCATTGAAAACGATCCTATTACTCATTAACCAGAAATGGTTGAAGGTATTGGCTGAACGCAAACAAATAGCAGCTCACCCTCTTTGAATCTTCTTTAGCATGCAAAAAGAAGCAGGAAAAAGCAAACATTTTCTGAATTCCACCGTTGGAAGCAGAGAAATGACTGTTTGTTCAATGACACTCTTCATTGATTGTAGACATTGAAAACAGTCCTGTTACTCATATACCAGAAATGGTTGAAGGTATTGGCTGAATTGAAACAGATAGCAGCTCACTCTCTTTGAATCTTCTTTAGCAGGCTAAATAGAGCAGGAAAAAGCAAAACATTTCAGAATTCAATCTTTCCAAACAGAGAATTGACTGTTTGTGAAATGGCATTATTCAATCATTTTAGCCATTGAAAACAGTCCTGTTACTCATATACCAGAAATGGATGAAGATATTGGCTGAGCACAAACAGATAGCAGCTCACCCTCTTTGAATCTTCTTTAGCATGCTAAAAGGATCAGGAGAAAGCAAAACATTTTAGAATTCCACCTTTCCAAGCAGAGAATTGACTGTTTGTGTAATGACATTATTCATTTAATTTAGCCATTGAATACCGTCATTTTTCTCATATACCAGAAATGGTTGAAGATATTGGCTGAGCACAAACAGATAGCAGCTCATCCTCTTTGAATCCTCTTTAGAATGCTAAAAGTAGCTGGAAATAGCAAAAAAATTCAGGTTTCCACCTTTCCAAGCAGAGAAATGACTGTTTATGTAATGACATTATTCATTCAATTTAGCCATAGAATACCGTCATTTTTCTCATATACCCGAAATGGTTTTAAGGTATTTGGCTGAATTCCAACAGATAGCAGCTCACCCTCATTGAATCTTGTTTAGCATGCTAAAAGAAGCAGGAAAAAGTAAAAAATTTCACAATTCCTCCTTTCAAAGCAGAGAAATGGCTTTTTGAGCAATGACATTATTCATTGGTTTTAGCCATTGAAAAACATTCTGTTACTCATATACCAGAAATGGTTGAAGGTATCGGCTGAACGCAAACAGATAGCAGCTCACCCTCTTTGAATCTTCTTTAGCATGCTAAAAGGAGCAGGAAAAAGCAAAACATTTCAGAATTCCACTTTTCCAAGCAGAGAATAGACTATTTGTGCAAAGACAATATTCATTCATTTTAGCCATTGAAAACCGTCCTGTCATTCATATACCAGATATGGATGAAGGTATTGGCTGAACGCAAATAGATAGCAGCTCAAACTCTTTGAATCTTCTTTAGCATGCTAAAATGAGCAAGAAAAAACAAAAAAAATTCAGAATTCCACCTTTATAAGCAGAGAAATGACTATTTGTGCAATGAAATTATTTATTGATTTTATCCATTGAAAACCATCCTGTTACTCATACACCAGAAATGGTTGAAGGTATTGGATGAACGCAAACAGATAGTAGCTCACTCTCTTTGAATCTTCTTTAGCATGCTAAAAGTAGCAGGAAAAAGCAAAAAAATTCAGAATTCCACATTTCAAATCAGAGAAATGACTTTTTGAGCCATGACATTATTCATTGATTTTAGCCATTGAAAAACATCCTGTTGCTCATATACCAGAAATGGTTGAAGGTATCGGCTAAACCCAAACAGACAGCAGCTCACCCTCTTCCAATCTTCTTTAGCATGCTAAAAGGAGCAGGCAAAAGCAAAAAATTTCAGAATTCCACCTTTCCAAGCAGAGAAATGACTGTTTGTGCAATGACATTATTCATTGATTTTAACCATTGAAAACCGTCCTGTTACTCTTATAACAGAAATGGTTGATGGTATTGGCTGAACCCAAAGAGATAGCAGCCCACCATCTTTGAATCTTCTTTAGTATGCTAAAAGGAGCAGGAAAAAGCAAAAAATATCAGAATTCCACTTTTACAATCAGAGAAATGACTGTTTGTGCAATGACATTATTCATTGATTTTAGCTATTGAAAAACATTCTGTTACTCATACACCAGAAATGGTTGAAGGCATTGGCTGAACGTAAATAGACAGCAACTCACCCTCTATGAATCTTCTTTAGCATGCTAAAAGGAGCAGGAAAAAGCAAACAATTTCAGAATTCCACCTTTCCAAGCAGAAAAATGACTATTTGTGCAATGACATTATTCATTGATTTTAGACATTGATAACCGTCCTGTCACTCATATACCAGAAATGGTTGAAGGTATTGGCTGAACGCAAACAGATAGCAGCTCACCTTCTTTGAATCTTCTTTAGCATGCTAAAAAGAGAAGGAAAAAGCAAAAAATTTCAGAATTGCACCTTTCCAAGCAGAGAAATGACTGTTTGTGCAATGACATTATTAAATGATTTTAGCCATGGATAACCGTCCTGTCACTCATATACCAGAAATGGTTGAAGGTATTGGCTGAACGCAAACAGATAGCAGCTCACCTTCTTTGAATCTTCTTTAACATACTAAAAGTAGCAGGAAAAAGCAAAAAATTTCAGATTTCCACCTTTCAAAGCAGAGAAATGAATGTTTGTGCAATGACATTATTCATTGACTTTAGCCATTGAAAAACATCCTGTTACTCATATACCAGAAATGATTGAAGGTATTGGCTGAACGCAAACAGACAGCAACTCTCCCTACTTGAATCTTCTTTAGTACGCTAAAAGGAGCAAGAAAAAACAAAACAATTTCAGAATTCCACCTTTCCAAGCAGAGAATTGACTGTTGGTGCAATGACTATATTCATTCATTTTAGCCATTGAAAACCATCCTGTTACTCATATACCAGAAATGGATGAAGGTATTGGCTGAACGCAAACAGATAGCAGCTGAAACTCTTTGAGTCTTCTTTAGCATGCTAAAATGAGCAGGAAAAAACAAAAAAATTCAGAATTCCACCTTTATAAGCAGAGAAATGACTGTTTGTGCAATGACATTATTCATTGATTTTAGCCATTGAAAACCATCCTGTTACTCATATACCAGAAATGGTTGAAGGTATTGGCTGAACGCAAACAGACAGCAGCTCACCCTCTTTGAATCTTCTTTAGCATGCTAAAAGTAGCAGGAAAAAGCAAAAAATTTCAGAATTCCACCTTTCAAAGCAGAGAAATGACTTTTTGAGCAATGACATTATTCATTGATTTTAGCCATTGAAAAACATCCTGTTACTCATATACCAGAAATGATTGAAGGTATCGGCTGAACGCAAACAGATAGCAGCTCACCCTCTTTGATTCTTCTTTAGCATGCTAAAAGGAGCAGGTAAAAGCAAAAAATTTCAGAATTCCACCTTTCCAAGCAGAGAAATGACTGTTTTTGCAATGACATTATTCATTGATTTTAGCCATTGAAAACCGTCCTGTTACTCTTATACCCGAAATGGTTGAAGGTATTGGGTGAACGCAAAGAGATAGCAGCCCACCATCTCGGAATCTTATTTAGCATGCTAAAAGGAGCAGGAAAAAGCATAAAATTTCAGAATTCTACTTTTACAAGCAGAGAAATGACTGTTTGTGCAATGACATTATTCATTGATTTTAGCCATTGAAAAACATCCTGTTTCTCATATACCAGAAATGGTTGAAGGTGTCGGCTGAACGCAAACAGATAGCATCTCATCCTTTTTGAATCTTCTTTAGCATGCTACAAGTAGCAGGAAAAAGCAAAAAATTTTAGATTTCCACCTTTCAGAGCAGAGAAATGACTGTTTTTGCAATGACATTATTCATTGATTTTAGCCATTGAAAAACATCCTGTTACTCATACACCAGAAATGGTGGAAGGCATTGTTGGAACGTAAACATACAGCAACTCACCCTCTTTGAATCTTCTGTAGCACGCTAAAAGGAGCAGGAAAAAGCTAAATAATTTCAGAATTCCTCCTTTCCAAGCAGAGAAATTATTATTTGTGCAATGACATAATTCATTGATTTTAGCCATTGAAAAATGTTCTGTTACTCATATAACAGAAATGCTTGAAGGTACTGGCATAAAGCAAACAGATAGCAGCTCACCCTCTTTGAATCTTCTTTAGCATGCTAAAAGGAGCAGAAGAAAGCAAAACATTTCAGAATTCCACCTTTCCAAGCAGAGAAATGACTGTTTGTGTAATGACATTATTCATTTAATTTAGCCATTGAATACCGTCATTTTTCTCATATACCAGAAATGGTTTTAAGGTATTGGCTGAATGCAAACAGATAGCAGCTCACCCTCGTTGAATCTTCTTTAGCATTCTAAAAGGAGAAGGAAAAAGCAAAAAATTTCAGAATTTCACCTTTCCAAGCAGAGAAATGACTGTTTGTGCAATGACACTATTCATTGATTTTAGCCATTGAAAAACATCCTGTTACTCATGTACCAGAAATGGTTGAAGGTATTGGCTGAACGCAAACAGACAGCAACTCACCCTCTTTGAATCTTCTTTAGTACACTAAAAGGAGCAAGAAAAAGCAAAATAATTTCAGAATTCCACCTTTCAAAGCAGAGAAATGACTGTTTGTGCAATGACATTATTCATTGATTTTAGACATAGAAAACCGTCCTGTTACTCGTATACCAGAAGTAATTGAAGTTATTGGCTAAAGGCAAACAGATAGCAGCTCACCCTCTTTGAATCTGTTTTAGCATGCTTAAAGGAGCAGTAAAAAGCAAAACATTTCAGAATTGCACCTTTCCAAGCAGAGAATTGACTGTTGGTGCAATGACTATATTCATTCATTTTAGCAATTGAAAACCGTCCTGTTACTCATATACCAGAAATGGATGAAGGTTTTGGCTGAACGCAAACAGATAGCAGCTCAAACTCTTTGAGCCTTCTTTAGCATGCTAAAATGAGCAGGAAAAAACAAAAAAATTCAGAATTCCACCTTTCAAAGCAGAGAAATGAATGTTTGTGGAATGACATTATTCATTGATTTTAGCCATTGAAAACCATCCTGTTACTCATATACCAGAAATGGTTGAAGGTATTGGCTGAACGCAAGCAGATAGCAGCTCACCCTCTTGAATCTTCTTTAGCATGCTAAAAGGAGCAGGAAAAAGCAAACAATTTCAGAATTCCACCTTTCCAAGCAGAAAAATGACTATTTGTGCAATGACATTATTCATTGATTTTAGACATTGAAAACCGTCCTGTTACTCATATGCCAGAAATGGTTGAAGGTATTGGATGAATGCAAACAGATAGCAGCTCACCCTCTTTGAATCTTCTTTAGCATGCTAAAAGGAGCAGAAGAAAGCAAAACATTGCAGAATTCCACCTTTCCAAGCAGAGAAATGACTGTTTGTGTAATGACAATATTCATTTAATTTAGCCATTGAATACCGTCATTTTTCTCATATACCAGAAATGGTTTTAAAGTATTGGCTAAATGCAAACAAATAGCAGCTCACCCTCGTTGAATCTTCTTTATCATGCTAAAAGGATAAGGAAAAAGCAAAAAATTTCAGAATTGCACCTTTCCAAGCAGAGAAATGACTGTTTGTGCAATGACACTATTCATTGATTTTAGCCATTGAAAAACATCCTGTTACTCATGTACCAGAAATGGTTGAAGGTATTGGCTGAACGCAAACAGACAGCAACTCACCCTCTTTGAATCTTCTTTAGTACACTAAAAGGAGCAAGAAAAAGCAAAATAATTTCAGAATTCCACCTTTCAAAGCAGAGAAATGACTGTTTGTGCAATAACATTATTCATTGATTTTAGACATAGAAAACCGTCCTGTTACTCGTATACCAGAAGTAATTGAAGTTATTGGCTAAAGGCAAACAGATAGCAGCTCACCCTCTTTGAATCTGTTTTAGCATGCTTAAAGGAGCAGTAAAAAGCAAAACATTTCAGAATTGCACCTTTCCAAGCAGAGAATTGACTGTTGGTGCAATGACTATATTCATTCATTTTAGCCATTGAAAACCGTCCTGTTACTCATATACCAGAAATGGATGAAGGTTTTGGCTGAACGCAAACAGATAGCAGCTCAAACTCTTTGAGCCTTCTTTAGCATGCTAAAATGAGCAGGAAAAAACAAAAAAATTCAGAATTCCACCTTTCAAAGCAGAGAAATGAATGTTTGTGGAATGACATTATTCATTGATTTTAGCCATTGAAAACCATCCTGTTACTCATATACCAGAAATGGTTGAAGGTATTGGCTGAACGCAAGCAGATAGCAGCTCACCCTCTTGAATCTTCTTTAGCATGCTAAAAGGAGCAGGAAAAAGCAAACAATTTCAGAATTCCACCTTTCCAAGCAGAAAAATGACTATTTGTGCAATGACATTATTCATTGATTTTAGACATTGAAAACCGTCCTGTTACTCATATGCCAGAAATGGTTGAAGGTATTGGATGAATGCAAACAGATAGCAGCTCACCCTCTTTGAATCTTCTTTAGCATGCTAAAAGGAGCAGAAGAAAGCAAAACATTGCAGAATTCCACCTTTCCAAGCAGAGAAATGACTGTTTGTGTAATGACAATATTCATTTAATTTAGCCATTGAATACCGTCATTTTTCTCATATACCAGAAATGGTTTTAAAGTATTGGCTAAATGCAAACAGATAGCAGCTCACCCTCGTTGAATCTTCATTAGCATGCTAAAAGGAGAAGGAAAAAGCAAAAAAATTTCAGAATTGCACCTTTCCAAGCAGAGAAATGCCTGTTTGTGAAATGACATTATTAATTGATTTTAGCCATTGATAACCGTCCTGTCACTCATATACCAGAAATGGTTGAAGGTATTGGCTGAACGCAAACAGATAGCAGCTCACCTTCTTTGAATCTTCTTTAACATACTAAATGTAGCAGGAAAAAGCAAAAAATTTCAGATTTCCACCTTTCAAAGCAGAGAAATGAATGTTTGCGCAATGACATTATTCATTGATTTTAGCCATTGAAAAACATCCTGTTACTCATATACCAGAAATGATTGAAGGTATTGGCTGAACGCAAACAGATAGCAACTCTCCCTCTTTGAATCTTCTTTAGTACTCTAAAAGGAGCAAGAAAAAACAAAATAATTTCAGAATTCCACTATTCCAAGCAGAGAAATGACTGTTTGTGCAATGATATTATTCATTGATTTTAGACATTGAAAACCGTCCTGTTACTCATATACCAGAAGTGGTTGAAGGTATTGGCTGAAGGCAAACAGATAGCAGCTCACCCTCTTTGAATCTTCTTTAGCATGCTAAAAGGAGCAGGAAAAAGCAAAACATTTCAGAATTACACCTTTCCAAGCAGAGAATTGACTGTTGGTGCAATGACTATATTCATTCATTTTAGCCATTGAAAACCATCCTGTTACTCATATACCAGAAATGGTTGAAGGTATTGGCTGAACGCAAACAGACAGCAGCTCACCCTCTTTGAATCTTCTTAAGCATGCTAAAAGTAGCAGGAAAAAGCAAAAAATTTCAGAATTCCACCTTTCAAAGCAGAGAAATGACTTTTTGAGCAATGACATTATTCATTGATTTTAGCCATTGAAAAACATCCTGTTACTCATATACCATAAATGGTTGAAGGTATCGGCTGAACGCAAGCAGATAGCAGCTCACCCTCTTTGATTCTTCTTTAGCATGCTAAAAGGAGCAGGTAAAAGCAAAAAATTTCAGAATTCCACCTTTCCAAGCAGAGAAATGACTGTTTGTGCAATGACATTATTCATTGATTTTAGCCATTGAAAACCATCCTGTTACTCTTATACCCGAAATGGTTGAAGGTATTGGGTGAACGCAAACAGATAGCAGCTCACCCTTTTTGAATCTTCTTTAGCATGCTACAAGTAGCAGGAAAAAGCAAAAAATTTTAGATTTCCACCTTTCAAAGCAGAGAAATGACTGTTTTTGCAATGACATTATTCATTGATTTTAGCCATTGAAAAACATCCTGTTACTCATACACCAGAGGTGGTTGTAGGCATTGGCTTAACGTAAACAGACAGCAACTCACCCTCTTTGAATCTTCTTTAGCACGCTAAAAGGAGCAGAAAAAAGCAAAATAATTTCAGAATTCCACCTTTTCAAGCAGAGAAATTAGTGTTTGTGCAATGAAATTATTCATTGATTTTAGCCATTGAAAAATGTTTTGTTACTCATATACCAGAAATGGTTGAAGGTATTGGCTGAACGCAAACATATAGCAGCTCACCCTCATTGAATCTTCTTTATCATGCTAAAAGGAACAAGAAAAAGCAAAACATTTCAGAATTCCACCTCTCCGAGCAGAGAAATAACTCTTTCTATAATGACATTATTCATTGATTTTAGCCATTGAACACCATCTGTTACTCATATACCAGGAATGGTTGAAGGTATCGGCTGAACACAAACAAATAGCAGCTCACCCTCTTTGATTCTTCTTGAGCATGCTAAAAGGAGCAGGAAAAAACAAAAAAATTCAGAATTCCACCTTTATAAGCAGAGAAATG
Source organism: Phyllobates terribilis (assembly GCF_046119375.1). Lineage (NCBI taxonomy): Eukaryota > Metazoa > Chordata > Amphibia > Anura > Dendrobatidae > Phyllobates > Phyllobates terribilis. Next base: position 3,205,538 of record NW_027362771.1, on the reverse strand, counting down.
ACTGTTTGTGCAAAGACATTATTTTTTGATTTTAGCCATTGAAAACCATACTGTTACTCATATACCAGAAATGGTTGAAGTTATTGGCTGAACACAAACAGATAGCAGCTCACCCTCTTTGAATCTTCTTTAGCATGCTAAAAGTAGCAGGAAAAAGCAAAAAATTTCAGAATTCCACCTTTCAAAGCAGAGAAATGACTTTTTGAGCAATGACATTATTAATTGATTTAGCCTTTGAAAAACATCCTGTTACTCATATACCAGAAATGGTTGAAGGTATTGGCTGAACGCAAACAGGTAGCAGCTGAACGTCTTTGAATCTTCTTTAGCATAATAAAAGTAGCAGGAAAAAGCAAAAAATTTCAGATTTCCACCTTTCAAAGCAGAGAAATGACTGTTAGTGCAGTGACATTATTCATTGTTTTTAGCCATTGAAAACCGTCCTGTTACTCTTATACCAGAAATGGTTGAAGGTTTTGGCTGAACGCAAAGAGATAGCAGCCAACCATCTTTGAATCTTTTTTAGCATGCTAAAAGGAGCATTAAAAAGGAAAAAATTTCAGAATTCCACCTTTATAAGCAGAGAAATGACTGTGCAATGACATTATTCATTGATTTTAGCCATTGAAAACCATCCTGTTACTCATATACCAGAAATCGTTGAAGGTATTGGCTGAACTCAAACATATAGCAGCTCACCCTCTTTGAATCTTCTTTATCATGCTAAAGGAGCAGATAAAAGCAAAAAATTTCAGAATTTCACCATTCCAAGCAGAGAAATGACTGTTTGTGCAATGACATTATTCATTGATTTTAGCCATTGAAAACCGTCCTGTCACTCATATACCAGAAATGGTTGAAGGTATTGGCTGAACGCAAACAGGTAACAACTCAACGTCTTTGAATCTTCTTTAGCATACTAAAAGTAGCAGGAAAAAGCAAAAAATTTCTGATTTCCACCTTTCAAAGCAGAGAAATGACTGTTAGTGCAGTGACATTATTCATTGATTTTAGCCATTTAAAAACGTCCTGTTACTCATATACCAGAAATGGTTTTAAGGTATTGGCTGAATGCAAACAGATAGCAGCTCACCCTCGTTGAATCTTCTTTAGCATGCTAAAAGGAGAAGGAAAAAGCAAAAAATTTCAGAATTGCAACTTTCCAAGCAGAGAAATGACTGTTTGTGCAATGACACTATTCATTGATTTTAGCCATTGAAAAACATCCTGTTACTCATGTACCAGAAATGGTTGAAGGTATTGGCTGAACGCAAACAGACAGCAACTCACCCTCTTTGAATGTTCTTTAGTACGCTAAAAGGAGCAAGAAAAAGCAAAATAATTTCAGAATTTCACCTTTCAAAGCAGAGAAATGACTGTTTGTGCAATGACATTATTCATTGATTTTAGACATTGAAAACCGTCCTGTTACTCATATACCTGAAGTAATTGAAGGTATTGGCTAAAGGCAAACAGATAGCAGCTCACCCTCTTTGAATCTGTCTTAGCATGCTTAAAGGAGCAGGAAAAAGTAAAACATTTCAGAATTGCACCTTTCCAAGCAGAGAATTGACTGTTGGTGCAATGACTATATTCATTCATTTTAGCCATTGAAAACCGTCCTGTTACTCATATACCAGAAATGGATGAATGTATTGGCTGAACGCAAACAGATAGCAGCTCAAACTCATTGAGCCTTCTTTAGCATGCTAAAATGAGCAGGAAAAAACAAAAAAAATCAGAATTCCACCTTTCAAAGCAGAGAAATGAATGTTTGTGCAATGACATTATTCATTGATTTTAGACATTGAAAACCATCCTGTTACTCATATACCAGAAATGGTTGAAGGTATTGGCTGAACGCAAACAGATAGCAGCTCACCCTCTTTGAATCTTCTTTAGCTTGCTAAAAGGAGCAGGAAAAAGCAAACAATTTCAGAATTCCACCTTTCCAAGCAGAAAAATGACTATTTGTGCAACGACAATATTCATTGATTTTAGACATTGAAAACCGTCCTGTTACTCATATACCAGAAATGGTTGAAGGTATTGGCTGAATGCAAACAGATAGCAGCTCACCCTCTTTGAATCTTCTTTAGCATGCTAAAAGGAGCAGAAGAAAGCAAAACATTGCAGAATTCCACCTTTCCAAGCAGAGAAATGACTCTTTGTGTAATGACAATATTCATTTAATTTAGCCATTGAATACCGTCATTTCTCTCATATACCAGAAATGGTTTTAAAGTATTGGCTAAATGCAAACAGATAGCAGCTCACCCTCATTGAATCTTCTTTAGCATGCTAAAAGGAGAAGGAAAAAGCAAAACATTTCAGAATTGCACCTTTCCAAGCAGAGAAATGACTGTTTGTGCAATGACATTATTAATTGATTTTAGCCATTGATAACCGTCCTGTCACTCATATACCAGAAATGGTTGAAGGTATTGGCTGAACGCAAACAGATAGCAGCTCACCTTGAATCTTCTTTAACATACTAAAAGTAGCAGGAAAAAGCAAAAAATTGCAGATTTCCACCTTTCAAAGCAGAGAAATGAATGTTTGCGCAATGACATTATTCATTGATTTTAGCCATTGAAAAACATCCTGTTACTCATATACCAGAAATGATTGAAGGTATTGGCTGAACGCAAACAGACAGCAACTCTCCCTCTTTGAATCTTCTTTAGTACTCTAAAAGGAGCAAGAAAAAACAAAATAATTTCAGAATTCCACCTTTCCAAGCAGAGAAATGACTGTTTGTGCAATGATATTATTCATTGATTTTAGACATTGAAAACCGTCCTGTTACTCATATACCAGAAGTGGTTGAAGGTATTGGCTGAAGGCAAACAGATAGCAGCTCACCCTCTTTGAATCTTCTTTAGCATGCTAAAAGGAGCAGGAAAAAGCAAAACATTTCAGAATTCCACCTTTCCAAGCAGAGAATTGACTGTTGGTGCAATGACTATATTCATTCATTTTAGCCATTGAAAACCGTCCTGTTACTCATATACCAGAAATGGATGAAGGTATTGGCTGAACGCAAACAGATAGCAGCTCAAACTCTTTGAGTCTTCTTTAGCATGCTAAAATGAGCAGGAAAAAACAAAAAAAATCAGAATTCCACCTTTATAAGCAGAGAAATGACTGTTTGTGCAATGACATTATTCATTGATTTTAGCCATTGAAAACCATCCTGTTACTCATATACCAGAAATGGTTGAAGGTATTGGCTGAACGCAAACAGACAGCAGCTCACCCACTTTGAATCTTCTTAAGCATGCTAAAAGTAGCAGGAAAAAGCAAAAAATTTCAGAATTCCACCTTTCAAAGCAGAGAAATGACTTTTTGAGCAATGACATTATTCATTGATTTTAGCCATTGAAAAACATCCTGTTACTCATATACCAGAAATGGTTGAAGGTATCGGCTGAACGCAAACAGATAGCAGCTCACCCTCTTTGATTCTTCTTTAGCATGCTAAAAGGAGCAGGTAAAAGCAAAAAATTTCAGAATTCCACCTTTCCAAGCAGAGAAATGACTGTTTGTGCAATGACATTATTCATTGATTTTAGCCATTGAAAACCGTCCTCTTACTCTTATACCCGAAACGGTTGAAGGTATTGGGTGAACGCAAAGAGATAGCAGCCCACCATCTCTGAATCTTCTTTAGCATGCTAAAAGGAGCAGGAAAAAGCAAAAAATTTCAGAATTGCACTTTTACAAGCAGAGAAATGACTGTTTGTGCAATGACATTATTCATTGATTTTAGCCATTGAAAAACATCCTGTTACTCATATATCAGAAATGGTTGAAGGTATCGGCTGAACGCAAACAGATAGCAGCTCACCCTTTTTGAATCTTCTTTAGCATGCTACAAGTAGCAGGAAAAAGCAAAAAATTTTAGATTTCCCCCTTTCAAAGCAGAGAAATGACTGTTTTTGCAATGACATTATTCATTGATTTTAGCCATTGAAAAACATCCTGTTACTCATACACCAGAAGTGGTTGAAGGCATTGGCTTAACGTAAACAGACAGCAACTCACCCTCTTTGAATCTTCTTTAGCACGCTAAAAGGAGCAGAAAAAAGCAAAATAATTTCAGAATTCCACCTTTTCAAGCAGAGAAATGACTGTTTGTGCAATGACATTATTCATTGATTTTAGCCATTGAAAAATGTTTTGTTACTCATATACCAGAAATGGTTGAAGGTATTGGCTGAACGCAAACATATAGCAGCTCACCCTCATTGAATCTTCTTTATCATGCTAAAAGGAATGGGAAAAAGCAAAACATTTCAGAATTCCACCTCTCCGAGCAGAGAAATGACTCTTTCTATAATGACATTATTCATTGATTTTAGCCATTGAACACCATCCTGTTACTCATATACCAGAAATGGTTGAAGGTATTGGCTGAACGCAAACATATAGCAGCTCACCCTCATTGAATCTTCTTTAGCATGCTAAAAGGAGCAGGAAAAAACAAAAAACTTCAGAATTCCACCTTTATAAGCAGAGAAATGACTGTTTGTGCAAAGACATTATTCTTTGATTGTAGCCATTGAAAACCATACTGTTACTCATATACCAGAAATGGTTGAAGGTATTGGCTGAACACAAACAGATAGCAGCTCACCCTCTTTGAATCTTCTTTAGCATGCTAAAAGTAGCAGAAAAAAGCAAAAAATTTCAGAATTCCACCTTTCAAAGCAGAGAAATGACTTTTTGAGCAATGACATTATTAATTGATTTTAGCCTTTGAAAAACATCCTGTTACTCATATACCAGAAATGGTTGAAGGTATTGGCTGAACGCAAACAGGTAGCAGCTGAACGTCTTGGAATCTTCTTTACCATAATAAAAGTAGCAGGAAAAAGCAAAAAATTTCAGATTTCCACCTTTCAAAGCAGAGAAATGACTGTTAGTGCAGTGACATTATTCATTGTTTTTAGCCATTGAAAACCGTCCTGTTACTCTTATACCAGAAATGGTTGAAGGTTTTGGCTGAACGCAAAGAGATAGCAGCATACCATCTTTGAATCTTTTTTAGCATGCTAAAAGGAGCAGGAAAAAGGAAAAAATTTCAGAATTCCACCTTTATAAGCAGAGAAATGACTGTGCAATGACATTATTCATTGATTTTAGCCATTGAAAACCATCCTGTTACTCATATACCAGAAATCGTTGAAGGTATTGGCTGAACGCAAACATAAAGCAGCTCACCTTCTTTGAATCTTCTTTAGCATGCTAAAAGGAGCAGGTAAAAGCAAAAAATTTCAGAATTTCACCATTCCAAGCAGAGAAATGACTGTTTGTGCAATGACATTATTCATTGATTTTAGCCATTGAAAACCGTCCTGTCACTCATATACCAGAAATGGTTGAAGGTATTGGCTGAACGTAAACAGGTAGCAACTCAACGTCTTTGAATCTTCTTTAGCATACTAAAAGTAGCAGGAAAAAGCAAAAAATTTCTGATTTCCACCTTTCAAAGCAGAGAAATGACTGTTAGTGCAGTGACATTATTCATTGATTTTAGCCATTGAAAAACGTCCTGTTACTCATATACCAGAAATGGTTTTAAGGTATTGGCTGAATGCAAACAGATAGCAGCTCACCCTCATTGAATCTTCTTTAGCATGCTAAAAGGAGAAGGAAAAAGCAAAAAATTTCAGAATTGCACCTTTCCAAGCAGAGAAATGACTGTTTGTGCAATGACACTATTCATTGATTTTAGCCATTGAAAAACATCCTGTTACTCATGTACCAGAAATGGTTGAAGGTATTGGCTGAACGCAAACAGACAGCAACTCACCCTCTTTGAATCTTCTTTAGTACGCTAAAAGGAGCAAGAAAAAGCAAAATAATTTCAGAATTCCACCTTTCAAAGCAGAGAAATGACTGTTTGTGCAATGACATTATTCATTGATTTTAGACAATGAAAACCGTTCTGTTACTCATATACCTGAAGTAATTGAAGGTATTGGCTAAAGGCAAACAGATAGCAGCTCACCCTCTTTGAATCTGTTTTAGCATGCTTAAAGGAGCAGGAAAAAGCAAAACATTTCAGAATTGCACCTTTCCAAGCAGAGAATTGACTGTTGGTGCAATGACTATATTCATTCATTTTAGCCATTGAAAACCGTCCTGTTACTCATATACCAGAAATGGATGAAGGTATTGGCTGAACGCAAACAGATAGCAGCTCAACCTCTTTGAGCCTTCTTTAGCATGCTAAAATGAGCAGGAAAAACAAAAAAATTCAGAATTCCACCTTTCAAAGCAGAGAAATGAATGTTTGTGCAATGACATTATTCATTGATTTTAGATATTGAAAACCATCCTGTTACTCATATACCAGAAATCGTTGAAGGTATTGGCTGAACGCAAACAGATAGCAGCTCACCCTCTTTGAATCTTCTTTAACATACTAAAAGTAGCAGGAAAAAGCAAAAAATTTCAGATTTCCACCTTACAAAGCAGAGAAATGAATTTTTGCGCACTGACATTATTCATTGATTTTAGCCATTGAAAAACATCCTGTTACTCATATACCAGAAATGATTGAAGGTATTGGCTGAACGCAAACAGACAGCAACTCTCCCTCTTTGAATCTTCTTTAGTACTCTAAAAGGAGCAAGAAAAAACAAAATAATTTCAGAATTCCACCTTTCCAAGCAGAGAAATGACTGTTTGTTCAATGATATTATTCATTGATTTTAGACATTGAAAACCGTCCTGTTACTCATATACCAGAAGTGGTTGAAGGTATTGGCTGAAGGCAAACAGATAGCAGCTCACCCTCTTTGAATCTTCTTTAGCATGCTAAAAGGAGCAGGAAAAAGCAAAACATTTCAGAATTACACCTTTCCAAGCAGAGAATTGACTGTTGGTGCAATGACTATATTCATTCATTTTAGCCATTGAAAACCATCCTGTTACTCATATGCCAGAAATGGTTGAAGGTATTGGCTGAACGCAAACAGACAGCAGCTCACCCTCTTTGAATCTTCTTAAGCATGCTAAAAGTAGCAGGAAAAAGCAAAAAATTTCAGAATTCCACCTTTCAAAGCAGAGAAATGTCTTTTTGAGCAATGACATTATTCATTGATTTTAGCCATTGAAAAAAATCCTGTTACTCATATACCAGAAATGGTTGAAGGTATCGGCTGAACGCAAACAGATAGCAGCTCACCCTCTTTGATTCTTCTTTAGCATGCTAAAAGGAGCAGGTAAAAGCAAAAAATTTCAGAATTCCACCTTTCCAAGCAGAGAAATGACTGTTTGGGCAATGACATTATTCATTGATTTTAGCCATTGAAAACCATCCTGTTACTCTTATACCCGAAATGGTTGAAGGTATTGGGTGAACGCAAACAGATAGCAGCTCACCCTTTTTGAATCTTCTTTAGCATGCTACAAGTAGCAGGAAAAATCAAAAAATTTTAGATTTCCACCTTTCAAAGCAGAGAAATGACTGTTTTTGCAATGACATTATTCATTGATTTTAGCCATTGAAAAACATCCTGTTACTCATACACCAGAAGTGGTTGTAGGCATTGGCTTAACGTAAACAGACAGCAACTCACCCTCTTTGAATCTTCTTTACCCCGCTAAAAGGAGCAGAAAAAAGCAAAATAATTTCAGAATTCCACCTTTTCAAGCAGAGAAATTACTGTTTGTGCAATGAAATTATTCATTGATTTTAGCCATTGAAAAATGTTTTGTTACTCATATACCAGAAATGGTTGAAGGTATTGGCTGAACGCAAACATATAGCAGCTCACCCTCATTGAATCTTCTTTATCATGCTAAAAGGAACAGGAAAAAGCAAAACATTTCAGAATTCCACCTCTCCGAGCAGAGAAATAACTCTTTCTATAATGACATTATTCATTGATTTTAGCCATTGAACACCATCCTGTTACTCATATACCAGAAATGGTTGAAGTTATTGGCTGAACGCAAACATATAGCAGCTCACCCTCATTGAATCTTCTTTAGCATGCTAAAAGGAGCAGGAAAAAACAAAAAACTTCAGAATTCCACCTTTATAAGCAGAGAAATGACTGTTTGTGCAAAGACATTATTCTTTGATTTTAGACATTGAAAACCATACTGTTACTCATATACCAGAAATGGTTGAAGATATTGGCTGAACACAAACAGATAGCAGCTCACCCTCTTTGAATCTTCTTTAGCATGCTAAAAGTAGCAGGAAAAAGCAAAAAATTTCAGAAATCCAACTTTCAAAGCAGAGAAATGACTTTTTGAGCAATGACATTATTAATTGATTTTAGCCATTGAAAAACATCCTGTTACTCATATACCAGGAATGGTTGAAGGTATCGGCTGAACACAAACAGATAGCAGCTCACCCTCTTTGATTCTTCTTTAGCATGCTAAAAGGAGCAGGAAAAAAAAAAAATTTCAGAATTCCACCTTTATAAGCAGAGAAATGACTGTTTGTGCAAAGACATTATTCTTTGATTTTAGCCATTGAAAACCATACTGTTACTCATATACCAGAAATGGTTGAAGGTATTGGCTGAACACAAACAGATAGCAGCTCACCCTCTTTGAATCTTCTTTAGCATGCTAAAAGTAGCAGGAAAAAGCAAAAAATTTCAGAATTCCACCTTTCAAAGCAGAGAAATGACTTTTTGAGCAATGACATTATTAATTGATTTTAGCCTTTGAAAAACATCCTGTTACTCATATACCAGAAATGGTTGAAGGTATTGGCTGAACGCAAACAGGTAGCAGCTGAACGTCTTTGAATCTTCTTTAGCATAATAAAAGTAGCAGGAAAAAGCAAAAAATTTCAGATTTCCACCTTTCAAAGCAGAGAAATGACTGTTAGTGCAGTGACATTATTCATTGTTTTTAGCCATTGAAAACCGTCCTGTTACTCTTATACCAGAAATGGTTGAAGGTTTTGGCTGAACGCAAAGAGATAGCAGCCAACCATCTTTGAATCTTTTTTAGCATGCTAAAAGGAGCAGGAAAAAGGAAAAAATTTCAGAATTCCACCTTTATAAGCAGAGAAATGACTGTGCAATGACATTATTCATTGATTTTAGCCATTGAAAACCATCCTGTTACTCATATACCAGAAATCGTTGAAGGTATTGGCTGAACTCAAACATATAGCAGCTCACCCTCTTTGAATCTTCTTTAGCATGCTAAAAGGAGCAGGTAAAAGCAAAAAATTTCAGAATTTCACCATTCCAAGCAGAGAAATGACTGTTTGTGCAATGACATTATTCATTGATTTTAGCCATTGAAAACCGTCCTGTCACTCATATACCAGAAATGGTTGAAGGTATTGGCTGAACGCAAACAGGTAACAACTCAACGTCTTTGAATCTTCTTTAGCATACTAAAAGTAGCAGGAAAAAGCAAAAAATTTCTGATTTCCACCTTGCAAAGCAGAGAAATGACTGTTAGTGCAGTGACATTATTCATTGATTTTAGCCATTGAAAAACGTCCTGTTACTCATATACCAGAAATGGTTTTAAGGTATTGGCTGAATGCAAACAGATAGCAGCTCACCCTCGTTGAATCTTCTTTAGCATGCTAAAAGGAGAAGGAAAAAGCAAAAAATTTCAGAATTGCAACTTTCCAAGCAGAGAAATGACTGTTTGTGCAATGACACTATTCATTGATTTTAGCCATTGAAAAACATCCTGTTACTCATGTACCAGAAATGGTTGAAGGTATTGGCTGAACGCAAACAGACAGCAACTCACCCTCTTTGAATCTTCTTTAGTACGCTAAAAGGAGCAAGAAAAAGCAAAATAATTTCAGAATTTCACCTTTCAAAGCAGAGAAATGACTGTTTGTGCAATGACATTATTCATTGATTTTAGACATTGAAAACCGTCCTGTTACTCATATACCTGAAGTAATTGAAGGTATTGGCTAAAGGCAAACAGATAGCAGCTCTCCCTCTTTGAATCTGTCTTAGCATGCTTAAAGGAGCAGGAAAAAGTAAAACATTTCAGAATTGCACCTTTCCAAGCAGAGAATTGACTGTTGGTGCAATGACTATATTCATTCATTTTAGCCATTGAAAACCGTCCTGTTACTCATATACCAGAAATGGAAGAATGTATTGGCTGAACGCAAACAGATAGCAGCTCAAACTCTTTGAGCCTTCTTTAGCATGCTAAAATGAGCAGGAAAAAACAAAAAAATTCAGAATTCCACCTTTCAAAGCAGAGAAATGAATGTTTGTGCAATGACATTATTCATTGATTTTAGACATTGAAAACCATCCTGTTACTGATATACCAGAAATGGTTGAAGGTATTGGCTGAACGCAAACAGATAGCAGCTCACCCTCTTTGAATCTTCTTTAGCTTGCTAAAAGTAGCAGGAAAAAGCAAAAAATTTCAGAATTCCACCTTTCAAAGCAGAGAAATGACTTTTTGAGCAATGACATTATTCATTGATTTTAGCCATTGAAAAACATCCTGTTACTCATATACCAGAAATGGTTGAAGGTATCGGCTGAACGCAAACAGATAGCAGCTCACCCTCTTTGATTCTTCTTTAGCATGCTAAAAGGAGCAGGTAAAAGCAAAAAATTTCAGAATTCCACCTTTCCAAGCAGAGAAATGACTGTTTGTGCAATGACATTATTCATTGATTTTAGCCATTGAAAACCGTCCTCTTACTCTTATACCCGAAACGGTTGAAGGTATTGGGTGAACGCAAAGACATAGCAGCCCACCATCTCTGAATCTTCTTTAGCATGCTAAAAGGAGCAGGAAAAAGCAAAAAATTTCAGAATTCCACTTTTACAGGCAGAGAAATGACTGTTTGTGCAATGACATTATTCATTGATTTTAGCCATTGAAAAACATCCTGTTACTCATATATCAGAAATGGTTGAAGGTATCGGCTGAACGCAAACAGATAGCAGCTCACCCTTTTTGAATCTTCTTTAGCACGCTAAAAGGAGCAGAAAAAAGCAAAATAATTTCAGAATTCCACCTTTTCAAGCAGAGAAATGACTGTTTGTGCAATGACATTATTCATTGATTTTAGCCATTGAAAAATGTTTTGTTACTCATATACCAGAAATGGTTGAAGGTATTGGCTGAACGCAAACATATAGCAGCTCACCCTCATTGAATCTTCTTTATCATGCTAAAAGGAATGGGAAAAAGCAAAATATTTCAGAATTCCACCTCTCCGAGCAGAGAAATGACTCTTTCTATAATGACATTATTCATTGATTTTAGCCATTGAACACCATCCTGTTACTCATATACCAGAAATGGTTGAAGGTATTGGCTGAACGCAAACATATAGCAGCTCACCCTCATTGAATCTTCTTTAGCATGCTAAAAGGAGCAGGAAAAAACAAAAAACTTCAGAATTCCACCTTTATAAGCAGAGAAATGACTGTTTGTGCAAAGACATTATTCTTTGATTGTAGCCATTGAAAACCATACTGTTACTCATATACCAGAAATGGTTGAAGGTATTGGCTGAACACAAACAGATAGCAGCTCTCCCTCTTTGAATCTTCTTTAGCATGCTAAAAGTAGCAGGAAAAAGCAAAAAATTTCAGAATTCCACCTTTCAAAGCAGAGAAATGACTTTTTGAGCAATGACATTATTAATTGATTTTAGCCTTTGAAAAACATCCTGTTACTCATATACCAGAAATGGTTGAAGGTATTGGCTGAACGCAAACAGGTAGCAGCTGAACGTCTTTGAATCTTCTTTAGCATAATAAAAGTAGCAGGAAAAAGCAAAAAATTTCAGATTTCCACCTTTCAAAGCAGAGAAATGACTGTTAGTGCAGTGACATTATTCATTGTTTTAGCCATTGAAAACCGTCCTGTTACTCTTATACCAGAAATGGTTGAAGGTTTTGGCTGAACGCAAAGAGATAGCAGCATACCATCTTTGAATATTTTTTAGCATGCTAAAAGGAGCAGGAAAAAGGAAAAAATTTCAGAATTCCACCTTTATAAGCAGAGAAATGACTGTGCAATGACATTATTCATTGATTTTAGCCATTGAAAACCATCCTGTTACTCATATACCAGAAATCGTTGAAGGTATTGGCTGAACTCAAACATATAGCAGCTCACCCTCTTTGAATCTTCTTTAGCATGCTAAAAGGAGCAGGTAAAAGCAAAAAATTTCAGAATTTCACCATTCCAAGCAGAGAAATGACTGTTTGTGCAATGACATTATTCATTGATTTTAGCCATTGAAAACCGTCCTGTCACTCATATACCAGAAATGGTTGAAGGTATTGGCTGAACGCAAACATGTAGCAACTCAACGTCTTTGAATCTTCTTTAGCATACTAAAAGTAGCAGGAAAAAGCAAAAAATTTCTGATTTCCACCTTTCAAAGCAGAGAAATGACTGTTAGTGCAGTGACATTATTCATTGATTTTAGCCATTGAAAAACGTCCTGTTACTCATATACCAGAAATGGTTTTAAGGTATTGGCTGAATGCAAACAGATAGCAGCTCACCCTCGTTGAATCTTCTTTAGCATGCTAAAAGGAGAAGGAAAAAGCAAAAAATTTCAGAATTGCACCTTTCCAAGCAGAGAAATGACTGTTTGTGCAATGACACTATTCATTGATTTTAGCCATTGAAAAACATCCTGTTACTCATGTACCAGAAATGGTTGAAGGTATTGGCTGAACGCAAACAGACAGCAACTCACCCTCTTTGAATCTTCTTTAGTACGCTAAAAGGAGCAAGAAAAAGCAAAATAATTTCAGAATTCCACCTTTCAAAGCAGAGAAATGACTGTTTGTGCAATGACATTATTCATTGATTTTAGACAATGAAAACCGTCCTGTTACTCATATACCTGAAGTAATTGAAGGTATTGGCTAAAGGCAAACAGATAGCAGCTCACCCTCTTTGAATCTGTCTTAGCATGCTTAAAGGAGCAGGAAAAAGTAAAACATTTCAGAATTGCACCTTTCCAAGCAGAGAATTGACTGTTGGTGCAATGACTATATTCATTCATTTTAGCCATTGAAAACCGTCCTGTTACTCATATACCAGAAATGGAAGAATGTATTGGCTGAACGCAAACAGATAGCAGCTCAAACTCTTTGAGCCTTCTTTAGCATGCTAAAATGAGCAGGAAAAAACAAAAAAATTCAGAATTCCACCTTTCAAAGCAGAGAAATGAATGTTTGTGCAATGACATTATTCATTGATTTTAGACATTGAAAACCATCCTGTTACTGATATACCAGAAATGGTTGAAGGTATTGGCTGAACGCAAACAGATAGCAGCTCACCCTCTTTGAATCTTCTTTAGCTTGCTAAAAGTAGCAGGAAAAAGCAAAAAATTTCAGAATTCCACCTTTCAAAGCAGAGAAATGACTTTTTGAGCAATGACATTATTCATTGATTTTAGCCATTGAAAAACATCCTGTTACTCATATACCAGAAATGGTTGAAGGTATCGGCTGAACGCAAACAGATAGCAGCTCACCCTCTTTGATTCTTCTTTAGCATGCTAAAAGGAGCAGGTAAAAGCAAAAAATTTCGGAATTCCACCTTTCCAAGCAGAGAAATGACTGTTTGTGCAATGACATTATTCATTGATTTTAGCCATTGAAAACCGTCCTCTTACTCTTATACCCGAAACGGTTGAAGGTATTGGGTGAACGCAAAGAGATAGCAGCCCACCATCTCTGAATCTTCTTTAGCATGCTAAAAGGAGCAGGAAAAAGCAAAAAATTTCAGAATTCCACTTTTACAGGCAGAGAAATGACTGTTTGTGCAATGACATTATTCATTGATTTTAGCCATTGAAAAACATCCTGTTACTGATATATCAGAAATGGTTGAAGGTATCGGCTGAACGCAAACAGATAGCAGCTCACCCTTTTTGAATCTTCTTTAGCATGCTACAAGTAGCAGGAAAAAGCTAAAAATTTTAGATTTCCCCCTTTCAAAGCAGAGAAATGACTGTTTTTGCAATGACATTATTCATTGATTTTAGCCATTGAAAAACATCCTGTTACTCATACACCAGAAGTGGTTGAAGGCATTGGCTTAACGTAAACAGACAGCAACTCACCCTCTTTGAATCTTCTTTAGCACGCTAAAAGGAGCAGAAAAAAGCAAAATAATTTCAGAATTCCACCTTTTCAAGCAGAGAAATGACTGTTTGTGCAATGACATTATTCATTGATTTTAGCCATTGAAAAATGTTTTGTTACTCATATACCAGAAATGGTTGAAGGTATTGGCTGAACGCAAACATATAGCAGCTCACCCTCATTGAATCTTCTTTATCATGCTAAAAGGAATGGGAAAAAGCAAAATATTTCAGAATTCCACCTCTCCGAGCAGAGAAATGACTCTTTCTATAATGACATTATTCATTGATTTTAGCCATTGAACACCATCCTGTTACTCATATACCAGAAATGGTTGAAGGTATTGGCTGAACGCAAACATATAGCAGCTCACCCTCATTGAATCTTCTTTAGCATGCTAAAAGGAGCAGGAAAAAACAAAAAACTTCAGAATTCCACCTTTATAAGCAGAGAAATGACTGTTTGTGCAAAGACATTATTCTTTGATTGTAGCCATTGAAAACCATACTGTTACTCATATACCAGAAATGGTTGAAGGTATTGGCTGAACACAAACAGATAGCAGCTCTCCCTCTTTGAATCTTCTTTAGCATGCTAAAAATAGCAGGAAAAAGCAAAAAATTTCAGAATTCCACCTTTCAAAGCAGAGAAATGACTTTTTGAGCAATGACATTATTAATTGATTTTAGCCTTTGAAAAACATCCTGTTACTCATATACCAGAAATGGTTGAAGGTATTGGCTGAACGCAAACAGGTAGCAGCTGAACGTCTTTGAATCTTCTTTAGCATAATAAAAGTAGCAGGAAAAAGCAAAAAATTTCAGATTTCCACCTTTCAAAGCAGAGAAATGACTGTTAGTGCAGTGACATTATTCATTGTTTTAGCCATTGAAAACCGTCCTGTTACTCTTATACCAGAAATGGTTGAAGGTTTTGGCTGAACGCAAAGAGATAGCAGCATACCATCTTTGAATATTTTTTAGCATGCTAAAAGGAGCAGGAAAAAGGAAAAAATTTCAGAATTCCACCTTTATAAGCAGAGAAATGACTGTGCAATGACATTATTCATTGATTTTAGCCATTGAAAACCATCCTGTTACTCATATACCAGAAATCGTTGAAGGTATTGGCTGAACTCAAACATATAGCAGCTCACCCTCTTTGAATCTTCTTTAGCATGCTAAAAGGAGCAGGTAAAAGCAAAAAATTTCAGAATTTCACCATTCCAAGCAGAGAAATGACTGTTTGTGCAATGACATTATTCATTGATTTTAGCCATTGAAAACCGTCCTGTCACTCATATACCAGAAATGGTTGAAGGTATTGGCTGAACGCAAACATATAGCAGCTCACCCTCATTGAATCTTCTTTATCATGCTAAAAGGAATGGGAAAAAGCAAAATATTTCAGAATTCCACCTCTCCGAGCAGAGAAATGACTCTTTCTATAATGACATTATTCATTGATTTTAGCCATTGAAAACCATACTGTTACTCATATACCAGAAATGGTTGAAGGTATTGGCTGAACACAAACAGATAGCAGCTCTCCCTCTTTGAATCTTCTTTAGCATGCTAAAAGTAGCAGGAAAAAGCAAAAAATTTCAGAATTCCACCTTTCAAAGCAGAGAAATGACTTTTTGAGCAATGACATTATTAATTGATTTTAGCCTTTGAAAAACATCCTGTTACTCATATACCAGAAATGGTTGAAGGTATTGGCTGAACGCAAACAGGTAGCAGCTGAACGTCTTTGAATCTTCTTTAGCATAATAAAAGTAGCAGGAAAAAGCAAAAAATTTCAGATTTCCACCTTTCAAAGCAGAGAAATGACTGTTAGTGCAGTGACATTATTCATTGTTTTAGCCATTGAAAACCGTCCTGTTACTCTTATACCAGAAATGGTTGAAGGTTTTGGCTGAACGCAAAGAGATAGCAGCATACCATCTTTGAATATTTTTTAGCATGCTAAAAGGAGCAGGAAAAAGGAAAAAATTTCAGAATTCCACCTATATAAGCAGAGAAATGACTGTGCAATGACATTATTCATTGATTTTAGCCATTGAAAACCATCCTGTTACTCATATACCAGAAATCGTTGAAGGTATTGGCTGAACTCAAACATATAGCAGCTCACCCTCTTTGAATCTTCTTTAGCATGCTAAAAGGAGCAGGTAAAAGCAAAAAATTTCAGAATTTCACCATTCCAAGCAGAGAAATGACTGTTTGTGCAATGACATTATTCATTGATTTTAGCCATTGAAAACCGTCCTGTCACTCATATACCAGAAATGGTTGAAGGTATTGGCTGAACGCAAACAGGTAGCAACTCAACGTCTTTGAATCTTCTTTAGCATACTAAAAGTAGCAGGAAAAAGCAAAAAATTTCTGATTTCCACCTTTCAAAGCAGAGAAATGACTGTTAGTGCAGTGACATTATTCATTGATTTTAGCCATTGAAAAACGTCCTGTTACTCATATACCAGAAATGGTTTTAAGGTATTGGCTGAATGCAAACAGATAGCAGCTCACCCTCGTTGAATCTTCTTTAGCATGCTAAAAGGAGAAGGAAAAAGCAAAAAATTTCAGAATTGCACCTTTCCAAGCAGAGAAATGACTGTTTGTGCAATGACACTATTCATTGATTTTAGCCATTGAAAAACATCCTGTTACTCATGTACCAGAAATGGTTGAAGGTATTGGCTGAACGCAAACAGACAGCAACTCACCCTCTTTGAATCTTCTTTAGTACGCTAAAAGGAGCAAGAAAAAGCAAAATAATTTCAGAATTCCACCTTTCAAAGCAGAGAAATGACTGTTTGTGCAATGACATTATTCATTGATTTTAGACAATGAAAACCGTCCTGTTACTCATATACCTGAAGTAATTGAAGGTATTGGCTAAAGGCAAACAGATAGCAGCTCACCCTCTTCGAATCTGTCTTAGCATGCTTAAAGGAGCAGGAAAAAGTAAAACATTTCAGAATTGCACCTTTCCAAGCAGAGAATTGACTGTTGGTGCAATGACTATATTCATTCATTTTAGCCATTGAAAACCGTCCTGTTACTCATATACCAGAAATGGAAGAATGTATTGGCTGAACGCAAACAGATAGCAGCTCAAACTCTTTGAGCCTTCTTTAGCATGCTAAAATGAGCAGGAAAAAACAAAAAAATTCAGAATTCCACCTTTCAAAGCAGAGAAATGAATGTTTGTGCAATGACATTATTCATTGATTTTAGACATTGAAAACCATCCTGTTACTGATATACCAGAAATGGTTGAAGGTATTGGCTGAACGCAAACAGATAGCAGCTCACCCTCTTTGAATCTTCTTTAGCTTGCTAAAAGTAGCAGGAAAAAGCAAAAAATTTCAGAATTCCACCTTTCAAAGCAGAGAAATGACTTTTTGAGCAATGACATTATTCATTGATTTTAGCCATTGAAAAACATCCTGTTACTCATATACCAGAAATGGTTGAAGGTATCGGCTGAACGCAAACAGATAGCAGCTCACCCTCTTTGATTCTTCTTTAGCATGCTAAAAGGAGCAGGTAAAAGCAAAAAATTTCAGAATTCCACCTTTCCAAGCAGAGAAATGACTGTTTGTGCAATGACATTATTCATTGATTTTAGCCATTGAAAACCGTCCTCTTACTCTTATACCCGAAACGGTTGAAGGTATTGGGTGAACGCAAAGAGATAGCAGCCCACCATCTCTGAATCTTCTTTAGCATGCTAAAAGGAGCAGGAAAAAGCAAAAAATTTCAGAATTCCACTTTTACAGGCAGAGAAATGACTGTTTGTGCAATGACATTATTCATTGATTTTAGCCATTGAAAAACATCCTGTTACTCATATATCAGAAATGGTTGAAGGTATCGGCTGAACGCAAACAGATAGCAGCTCACCCTTTTTGAATCTTCTTTAGCATGCTACAAGTAGCAGGAAAAAGCTAAAAATTTTAGATTTCCCCCTTTCAAAGCAGAGAAATGACTGTTTTTGCAATGACATTATTCATTGATTTTAGCCATTGAAAAACATCCTGTTACTCATACACCAGAAGTGGTTGAAGGCATTGGCTTAACGTAAACAGACAGCAACTCACCCTCTTTGAATCTTCTTTAGCACGCTAAAAGGAGCAGAAAAAAGCAAAATAATTTCAGAATTCCACCTTTTCAAGCAGAGAAATGACTGTTTGTGCAATGACATTATTCATTGATTTTAGCCATTGAAAAATGTTTTGTTACTCATATACCAGAAATGGTTGAAGGTATTGGCTGAACGCAAACATATAGCAGCTCACCCTCATTGAATCTTCTTTATCATGCTAAAAGGAATGGGAAAAAGCAAAATATTTCAGAATTCCACCTCTCCGAGCAGAGAAATGACTCTTTCTATAATGACATTATTCATTGATTTTAGCCATTGAACACCATCCTGTTACTCATATACCAGAAATGGTTGAAGGTATTGGCTGAACGCAAACATATAGCAGCTCACCCTCATTGAATCTTCTTTAGCATGCTAAAAGGAGCAGGAAAAAACAAAAAACTTCAGAATTCCACCTTTATAAGCAGAGAAATGACTGTTTGTGCAAAGACATTATTCTTTGATTGTAGCCATTGAAAACCATACTGTTACTCATATACCAGAAATGGTTGAAGGTATTGGCTGAACACAAACAGATAGCAGCTCTCCCTCTTTGAATCTTCTTTAGCATGCTAAAAGTAGCAGGAAAAAGCAAAAAATTTCAGAATTCCACCTTTCAAAGCAGAGAAATGACTTTTTGAGCAATGACATTATTAATTGATTTTAGCCTTTGAAAAACATCCTGTTACTCATATACCAGAAATGGTTGAAGGTATTGGCTGAACGCAAACAGGTAGCAGCTGAACGTCTTTGAATCTTCTTTAGCATAATAAAAGTAGCTTGAAAAAGCAAAAAATTTAAGATTTCCACCTTTCAAAGCAGAGAAATGACTGTTAGTGCAGTGACATTATTCATTGTTTTAGCCATTGAAAACCGTCCTGTTACTCTTATACCAGAAATGGTTGAAGGTTTTGGCTGAACGCAAAGAGATAGCAGCATACCATCTTTGAATATTTTTTAGCATGCTAAAAGGAGCAGGAAAAAGGAAAAAATTTCAGAATTCCACCTTTATAAGCAGAGAAATGACTGTGCAATGACATTATTCATTGATTTTAGCCATTGAAAACCATCCTGTTACTCATATACCAGAAATCGTTGAAGGTATTGGCTGAACTCAAACATATAGCAGCTCACCCTCTTTGAATCTTCTTTAGCATGCTAAAAGGAGCAGGTAAAAGCAAAAAATTTCAGAATTTCACCATTCCAAGCAGAGAAATGACTGTTTGTGCAATGACATTATTCATTGATTTTAGCCATTGAAAACCGTCCTGTCACTCATATACCAGAAATGGTTGAAGGTATTGGCTGAACGCAAACATATAGCAGCTCACCCTCATTGAATCTTCTTTATCATGCTAAAAGGAATGGGAAAAAGCAAAATATTTCAGAATTCCACCTCTCCGAGCAGAGAAATGACTCTTTCTATAATGACATTATTCATTGATTTTAGCCATTGAAAACCATACTGTTACTCATATACCAGAAATGGTTGAAGGTATTGGCTGAACACAAACAGATAGCAGCTCTCCCTCTTTGAATCTTCTTTAGCATGCTAAAAGTAGCAGGAAAAAGCAAAAAATTTCAGAATTCCACCTTTCAAAGCAGAGAAATGACTTTTTGAGCAATGACATTATTAATTGATTTTAGCCTTTGAAAAACATCCTGTTACTCATATACCAGAAATGGTTGAAGGTATTGGCTGAACGCAAACAGGTAGCAGCTGAACGTCTTTGAATCTTCTTTAGCATAATAAAAGTAGCAGGAAAAAGCAAAAAATTTCAGATTTCCACCTTTCAAAGCAGAGAAATGACTGTTAGTGCAGTGACATTATTCATTGTTTTAGCCATTGAAAACCGTCCTGTTACTCTTATACCAGAAATGGTTGAAGGTTTTGGCTGAACGCAAAGAGATAGCAGCATACCATCTTTGAATATTTTTTAGCATGCTAAAAGGAGCAGGAAAAAGGAAAAAATTTCAGAATTCCACCTTTATAAGCAGAGAAATGACTGTGCAATGACATTATTCATTGATTTTAGCCATTGAAAACCATCCTGTTACTCATATACCAGAAATCGTTGAAGGTATTGGCTGAACTCAAACATATAGCAGCTCACCCTCTTTGAATCTTCTTTAGCATGCTAAAAGGAGCAGGTAAAAGCAAAAAATTTCAGAATTTCAATATTCCAAGCAGAGAAATGACTGTTTGTGCAATGACATTATTCATTGATTTTAGCCATTGAAAACCGTCCTGTCACTCATATACCAGAAATGGTTGAAGGTATTGGCTGAACGCAAACAGGTAGCAACTCAACGTCTTTGAATCTTCTTTAGCATACTAAAAGTTGCAGGAAAAAGCAAAAAATTTCTGATTTCCACCTTTCAAAGCAGAGAAATGACTGTTAGTGCAGTGACATTATTCATTGATTTTAGCCATTGAAAAACGTTCTGTTACTCATATACCAGAAATGGTTTTAAGGTATTGGCTGAATGCAAACAGATAGCAGCTCACCCTCGTTGAATCTTCTTTAGCATGCTAAAAGGAGAAGGAAAAAGCAAAAAATTTCAGAATTGCACCTTTCCAAGCAGAGAAATGACTGTTTGTGCAATGACACTATTCATTGATTTTAGCCATTGAAAAACATCCTGTTACTCATGTACCAGAAATGGTTGAAGGTATTGGCTGAACGCAAACAGACAGCAACTCACCCTCTTTGAATCTTCTTTAGTACGCTAAAAGGAGCAAGAAAAAGCAAAATAATTTCAGAATTCCACCTTTCAAAGCAGAGAAATGACTGTTTGTGCAATGACATTATTCATTGATTTTAGACAATGAAAACCGTCCTGTTACTCATATACCTGAAGTAATTGAAGGTATTGGCTAAAGGCAAACAGATAGCAGCTCACCCTCTTTGAATCTGTCTTAGCATGCTTAAAGGAGCAGGAAAAAGTAAAACATTTCAGAATTGCACCTTTCCAAGCAGAGAATTGACTGTTGGTGCAATGACTATATTCATTCATTTTAGCCATTGAAAACCGTCCTGTTACTCATATACCAGAAATGGAAGAATGTATTGGCTGAACGCAAACAGATAGCAGCTCAAACTCTTTGAGCCTTCTTTAGCATGCTAAAATGAGCAGGAAAAAACAAAAAAATTCAGAATTCCACCTTTCAAAGCAGAGAAATGAATGTTTGTGCAATGACATTATTCATTGATTTTAGACATTGAAAACCATCCTGTTACTGATATACCAGAAATGGTTGAAGGTATTGGCTGAACGCAAACAGATAGCAGCTCACCCTCTTTGAATCTTCTTTAGCTTGCTAAAAGTAGCAGGAAAAAGCAAAAAATTTCAGAATTCCACCTTTCAAAGCAGAGAAATGACTTTTTGAGCAATGACATTATTCATTGATTTTAGCCATTGAAAAACATCCTGTTACTCATATACCAGAAATGGTTGAAGGTATCGGCTGAACGCAAACAGATAGCAGCTCACCCTCTTTGATTCTTCTTTAGCATGCTAAAAGGAGCAGGTAAAAGCAAAAAATTTCAGAATTCCACCTTTCCAAGCAGAGAAATGACTGTTTGTGCAATGACATTATTCATTGATTTTAGCCATTGAAAACCGTCCTCTTACTCTTATACCCGAAACGGTTGAAGGTATTGGGTGAACGCAAAGAGATAGCAGCCCACCATCTCTGAATCTTCTTTAGCATGCTAAAAGGAGCAGGAAAAAGCAAAAAATTTCAGAATTCCACTTTTACAGGCAGAGAAATGACTGTTTGTGCAATGACATTATTCATTGATTTTAGCCATTGAAAAACATCCTGTTACTCATATATCAGAAATGGTTGAAGGTATCGGCTGAACGCAAACAGATAGCAGCTCACCCTTTTTGAATCTTCTTTAGCATGCTACAAGTAGCAGGAAAAAGCTAAAAATTTTAGATTTCCCCCTTTCAAAGCAGAGAAATGACTGTTTTTGCAATGACATTATTCATTGATTTTAGCCATTGAAAAACATCCTGTTACTCATACACCAGAAGTGGTTGAAGGCATTGGCTTAACGTAAACAGACAGCAACTCACCCTCTTTGAATCTTCTTTAGCACGCTAAAAGGAGCAGAAAAAAGCAAAATAATTTCAGAATTCCACCTTTTCAAGCAGAGAAATGACTGTTTGTGCAATGACATTATTCATTGATTTTAGCCATTGAAAAATGTTTTGTTACTCATATACCAGAAATGGTTGAAGGTATTGGCTGAACGCAAACATATAGCAGCTCACCCTCATTGAATCTTCTTTATCATGCTAAAAAGAATGGGAAAAAGCAAAATATTTCAGAATTCCACCTCTCCGAGCAGAGAAATGACTCTTTCTATAATGACATTATTCATTGATTTTAGCCATTGAACACCATCCTGTTACTCATATACCAGAAATGGTTGAAGGTATTGGCTGAACGCAAACATATAGCAGCTCACCCTCATTGAATCTTCTTTAGCATGCTAAAAGGAGCAGGAAAAAACAAAAAACTTCAGAATTCCACCTTTATAAGCAGAGAAATGACTGTTTGTGCAAAGACATTATTCTTTGATTGTAGCCATTGAAAACCATACTGTTACTCATATACCAGAAATGGTTGAAGGTATTGGCTGAACACAAACAGATAGCAGCTCTCCCTCTTTGAATCTTCTTTAGCATGCTAAAAGTAGCAGGAAAAAGCAAAAAATTTCAGAATTCCACCTTTCAAAGCAGAGAAATGACTTTTTGAGCAATGACATTATTAATTGATTTTAGCCTTTGAAAAACATCCTGTTACTCATATACCAGAAATGGTTGAAGGTATTGGCTGAACGCAAACAGGTAGCAGCTGAACGTCTTTGAATCTTCTTTAGCATAATAAAAGTAGCAGGAAAAAGCAAAAAATTTCAGATTTCCACCTTTCAAAGCAGAGAAATGACTGTTAGTGCAGTGACATTATTCATTGTTTTAGCCATTGAAAACCGTCCTGTTACTCTTATACCAGAAATGGTTGAAGGTTTTGGCTGAACGCAAAGAGATAGCAGCATACCATCTTTGAATATTTTTTAACATGCTAAAAGGAGCAGGAAAAAGGAAAAAATTTCAGAATTCCACCTTTATAAGCAGAGAAATGACTGTGCAATGACATTATTCATTGATTTAAGCCATTGAAAACCATCCTGTTACTCATATACCAGAAATCGTTGAAGGTATTGGCTGAACTCAAACATATAGCAGCTCACCCTCTTTGAATCTTCTTTAGCATGCTAAAAGGAGCAGGTAAAAGCAAAAAATTTCAGAATTTCACCATTCCAAGCAGAGAAATGACTGTTTGTGCAATGACATTATTCATTGATTTTAGCCATTGAAAACCGTCCTGTCACTCATATACCAGAAATGGTTGAAGGTATTGGCTGAACGCAAACAGGTAGCAACTCAACGTCTTTGAATCTTCTTTAGCATACTAAAAGTAGCAGGAAAAAGCAAAAAATTTCTGATTTCCACCTTTCAAAGCAGAGAAATGACTGTTAGTGCAGTGACATTATTCATTGATTTTAGCCATTGAAAAACGTCCTGTTACTCATATACCAGAAATGGTTTTAAGGTATTGGCTGAATGCAAACAGATAGCAGCTCACCCTCGTTGAATCTTCTTTAGCATGCTAAAAGGAGAAGGAAAAAGCAAAAAATTTCAGAATTGCACCTTTCCAAGCAGAGAAATGACTGTTTGTGCAATGACACTATTCATTGATTTTAGCCATTGAAAAACATCCTGTTACTCATGTACCAGAAATGGTTGAAGGTATTGGCTGAACGCAAACAGACAGCAACTCACCCTCTTTGAATCTTCTTTAGTACGCTAAAAGGAGCAAGAAAAAGCAAAATAATTTCAGAATTCCACCTTTCAAAGCAGAGAAATGACTGTTTGTGCAATGACATTATTCATTGATTTTAGACAATGAAAACCGTCCTGTTACTCATATACCTGAAGTAATTGAAGGTATTGGCTAAAGGCAAACAGATAGCAGCTCACCCTCTTTGAATCTGTTTTAGCATGCTTAAAGGAGCAGGAAAAAGCAAAACATTTCAGAATTGCACCTTTCCAAGCAGAGAATTGACTGTTGGTGCAATGACTATATTCATTCATTTTAGCCATTGAAAACCGTCCTGTTACTCATATACCAGAAATGGATGAAGGTATTGGCTGAACGCAAACAGATAGCAGCTCAAACTCTTTGAGCCTTCTTTAGCATGCTAAAATGAGCAGGAAAAACAAAAAAATTCAGAATTCCACCTTTCAAAGCAGAGAAATGAATGTTTGTGCAATGACATTATTCATTGATTTTAGACATTGAAAACCATCCTGTTACTCATATACCAGAAATGGTTGAAGGTATTGGCTGAACGCAAACAGATAGCAGCTCACCTTCTTTGAATCTTCTTTAACATACTAAAAGTAGCAGGAAAAAGCAAAAAATTTCAGATTTCCACGTTACAAAGCAGAGAAATGAATGTTTGCACAATGACATTATTCATTGATTTTATCCATTGAAAAACATCCTGTTACTCATATACCAGAAATGATTGAAGGTATTGGCTGAACGCAAACAGACAGCAACTCTCCCTCTTTGAATCTTCTTTAGTACTCTAAAAGGAGCAAGAAAAAACAAAATAATTTCAGAATTCCACCTTTCCAAGCAGAGAAATGACTGTTTGTGCAATGATATTATTCATTGATTTTAGACATTGAAAACCGTCCTGTTACTCATATACCAGAAGTGGTTGAAGGTATTGGCTGAAGGCAAACAGATAGCAGCTCACCCTCTTTGAATCTTCTTTAGCATGCTAAAAGGAGCAGGAAAAAACAAAACATTTCAGAATTCCACCTTTCCAAGCAGAGAATTGACTGTTGGTGCAATGACTATATTCATTCATTTTAGAGATTGAAATCCGTCCTGTTACTCATATACCAGAAATGGATGAAGGT
Organism: Phyllobates terribilis; assembly: GCF_046119375.1. NCBI lineage: Eukaryota > Metazoa > Chordata > Amphibia > Anura > Dendrobatidae > Phyllobates > Phyllobates terribilis. The sequence continues at coordinate 3,180,267 of NW_027362771.1, read as the reverse complement.
ATTGGCTGAACGGAAACAGATAGCAGCTCAAACTCTTTGAGTCTTCTTTAGCATGCTAAAATGTGCAGGAAAAAACAAAAAAATTCAGAATTCCACCTTTATAAGCAGAGAAATGACTGTTTGTGCAATGCGATTATTCATTGATTTTAGCCATTGAAAACCATCCTGTTACTCATATACCAGAAATGGTTGAAGGTATTGGCTGAACGCAAACAGACAGCAGCTCACCCTCTTTGAATCTTCTTAAGCATGCTAAAAGTAGCAGGAAAAAGCAAAAAATTTCAGAATTCCACCTTTCCAAGCAGAGAAATGACTTTTTGAGCAATGACATTATTCATTGATTTTAGCCATTGAAAAACATCCTGTTACTCATATACCAGAAATGGTTGAAGGTATCGGCTGAACGCAAACAGATAGCAGCTCACCCTCTTTGATTCTTCTTTAGCATGCTAAAAGGAGCAGGTAAAAGCAAAAAATTTCAGAATTCCACTTTTCCAAGCAGAGAAATGACTGTTTGTGCTATGACATTATTCATTGATTTTAGCCATTGAAAACCGTCCTGTTACTCTTAAACCCGAAACGGTTGAAGATATTGGGTGAACGCAAAGAGATAGCAGCCCACCATCTCTGAATCTTCTTTAGCATGCTAAAAGGAGCAGGAAAAAGCAAAAAATTTCAGAATTCCACTTTTACAAGCAGAGAAATGACTGTTTGTGCAATGACATTATTCATTGATTTTAGCCATTGAAAAACATCCTGTTACTCATATATCAGAAATGGTTGAAGGTATCGGCTGAACGCAAACAGATAGCAGCTCACCCTTTTTGAATCTTCTTTAGCATGCTACAAGTAGCAGGAAAAAGCAAAAAATTTTAGATTTCCCCCTTTCAAAGCAGAGAAATGACTGTTTTTGCAATGACATTATTCATTGATTTTAGCCATTGAAAAACATCCTGTTACTCATACACCAGAAGTGGTTGAAGGCATTGGCTTAACGTAAACAGACAGCAACTCACACTCTTTGAATCTTCTTTAGCGCGCTAAAAGGAGCAGAAAAAAGCAAAATAATTTCAGAATTCCACCTTTTCAAGCAGAGAAATGACTGTTTGTGCAATGACATTATTCATTGATTTTAGCCATTGAAAAATGTTTTGTTACTCATATACCAGAAATGGTTGAAGGTATTGGCTGAACGCAAACATATAGCAGCTCACCCTCATTGAATCTTCTTTATCATGCTAAAAGGAACAGGAAAAAGCAAAACATTTCAGAATTCCACCTCTCCGAGCAGAGAAATGACTCTTTCTATAATGACATTATTCTTTGATTTTAGCCATTGAAAACCATACTGTTACTCATATACCAGAAATGGTTGAAGATATTGGCTGAACACAAACAGATAGCAGCTCACCCTCTTTGAATCTTCTTTAGCATGCTAAAAGTAGCAGGAAAAAGCAAAAAATTTCAGAAATCCACCTTTCAAAGCAGAGAAATGACTTTTTGAGCAATGACATTATTAATTGATTTTAGCCATTGAAAAACATCCTGTTACTCATATACCAGGAATGGTTGAAGGTATCGGCTGAACACAAACAGATAGCAGCTCACCCTCTTTGATTCTTCTTTAGCATGCTAAAAAGAGTAGGTAAAAGCAAAAAATTTCAGAATTCCACCTTTCCAACCAGAGAAATGACTGTTTGCGCAATGACATCATTCATTGATTTTAGCCATTGAAAACCGTCCTGTTACTCTTATACCCGAAATGGTTGAAGGTATTGGGTGAACGCAAAGAGATAGCAGCCCACCATCCCTAAATCTTCTTTAGCATGCTAAAAGTAGCAGGAAAAAGCAAAAAATTTCAGAATTCCACTTTTACAAGCAGAGAAATGACTGTTTGTGCAATGACATTATTCATTGATTTTAGCCATTGAAAAACATCCTGTTACTCATATACCAGAAATGGTTGAAGGTATCGGCTGAACGCAAACAGATAGCAGCTCACCCTTTTTGAATCGTCTTTAGCATGCTACAAGTAGCAGGAAAAAGCAAAAAATTTTAGATTTCCACCTTTCAAAGCAGAGACATGACTGTTTTTGCAATGACAATATTCATTGATTTTAGCCATTGAAAAACATCCTGTTACTCATACACCAGAAGTGGTTGAAGGCATTGGCTTAACGTAAACAGACAGCAACTCACCCTCTTTGAATCTTCTTTAGCACGCTAAAAGGAGCAGAAAAAAGCTAAATAATATCAGAATTCCACCTTTTCAAGCAGAGAAATGACTGTTTGTGCAATGACATTATTCATTGATTTTAGCCATTGAAAAATGTTTTGTTACTCATATACCAGAAATGGTTGAACGTTTTGGCTGAAGGCAAACATATAGCAGCTCACCCTCATTGAATCTTCTTTATCTTGCTAAAAGGAACAGGAAAAAGCAAAACATTTCAGAATTCCACCTCTCCGAGCAGAGAAATGACTCTTTCTATAATGACATTATTCATTGATTTTAGCCATTGAACACCATCCTGTTACTCATATACCAGAAATGGTTGAAGATATTGGCTGAACGCAAACATATAGCAGCTCACCCTCATTGAATCTTCTTTAGCATGCTAAAAGGAGCAGGAAAAAACAAAAAACTTCAGAATTCCACCTTTATAAGCAGAGAAATGACTGTTTGTGCAAAGACATTATTCTTTGATTTTAGCCATTGAAAACCATACTGTTACTCATTTACCAGAAATAGTTGAAGGTATTGGCTGAACACAAACAGATAGCAGCTCACCCTCTTTGAATCTTCTTTAGCATGCTAAAAGTAGCAGGAAAAAGCAAAACATTTCAGAATTCCACCTTTCAAAGCACAGAAATGACTTTTTGAGCAATGACATTATTAATTGATTTTAGCCTTTGAAAAACAACCTGTTACTCATATACCAGAAATGGTTGAAGGTATTGGCTGAACGCAAACAGGTAGCAGCTGAACGTCTTTGAATCTTCTTTAGCATACTAAAAGTAGCAGGAAAAAGCAAAAAATTTCAGATTTCCACCTTTCAAAGCAGAGAAATGACTGTTAGTGCAGTGACATTATTCATTGATTTTAGCCATTGAAAACCGTCCTGATACTCTTATACCAGAAATGGTTGAAGGTTTTGGCTGAACGCAAAGAGATAGCAGCCAACCATCTTTGAATCTTCTTAAGCATGCTAAAAGTAGCAGGAAAAAGCAAAAAATTTCAGAATTCCACCTTTCCAAGCAGAGAAATGACTTTTTGAGCAATGACATTATTCATTGATTTTAGCCATTGAAAAACATCCTGTTACTCATATACCAGAAATGGTTGAAGGTATCGGCTGAACGCAAACAGATAGCAGCTCACCCTCTTTGATTCTTCTTTAGCATGCTAAAAGGAGCAGGTAAAAGCAAAAAAATTCAGAATTCCACTTTTCCAAGCAGAGAAATGACTGTTTGTGCTATGACATTATTCATTCATTTTAGCCATTGAAAACCGTCCTGTTACTCTTAAACCCGAAACGGTTGAAGATATTGGGTGAACGCAAAGAGATAGCATCCCACCATCTCTGAATCTTCTTTAGCATGCTAAAAAGAGCAGGAAAAAGCAAAAAATTTCAGAATTCCACTTTTACAAGCAGAGAAATGACTGTTTGTGCAATGACATTATTCATTGATTTTAGCCATTGAAAAACATCCTGTTACTCATATATCAGAAATGGTTGAAGGTATCGGCTGAACGCAAACAGATAGCAGCTCACCCTTTTTGAATCTTCTTTAGCATGCTACAAGCAGCAGGAAAAAGCAAAAAATTTTAGATTTCCCCCTTTCAAAGCAGAGAAATGACTGTTTTTGCAATGACATTATTCATTGATTTTAGCCATTGAAAAACATCCTGTTACTCATACACCAGAAGTGGTTGAAGGCATTGGCTTAACGTAAACAGACAGCTACTCACCCTCTTTGAATCTTCTTTAGCACGCTAAAAGGAGCAGAAAAAAGCAAAATAATTTCAGAATTCCACCTTTTCAAGCAGAGAAATGACTGTTTGTGCAATGACATTATTCATTGATTTTAGCCATTGAAAAATGTTTTGTTACTCATATACCAGAAATGGTTGAAGGTATTGGCTGAACGCAAACATATAGCAGCTCACCCTCATTGAATCTTCTTTATCATGCTAAAAGGAACAGGAAAAAGCAAAACATTTCAGAATTCCACCTCTCCGAGCAGAGAAATGACTCTTTCTATAATGACATTATTCTTTGATTTTAGCCATTGAAAACCATACTGTTACTCATATACCAGAAATGGTTGAAGATATTGGCTGAACACAAACAGATAGCAGCTCACCCTCTTTGAATCTTCTTTAGTATGCTAAAAGTAGCAGGAAAAAGCAAAAAATTTCAGAAATCCACCTTTCAAAGCAGAGAAATGACTTTTTGAGCAATGACATTATTAATTGATTTTAGCCATTGAAAAACATCCTGTTACTCATATACCAGGAATGGTTGAAGGTATCGGCTGAACACAAACAGATAGCAGCTCACCCTCTTTGATTCTTCTTTAGCATGCTAAAAAGAGTAGGTAAAAGCAAAAAATTTCAGAATTCCACCTTTCCAACCAGAGAAATGACTGTTTGCGCAATGACATCATTCATTGATTTTAGCCATTGAAAACCGTCCTGTTACTCTTATACCCGAAATGGTTGAAGGTATTGGGTGAACGCAAAGAGATAGCAGCCCACCATCTCTAAATCTTCTTTAGCATGCTAAAAGTAGCAGGAAAAAGCAAAAAATTTCAGAATTCCACTTTTACAAGCAGAGAAATGACTGTTTGTGCAATGACATTATTCATTGATTTTAGCCATTGAAAAACATCCTGTTACTCATATACCAGAAATGGTTGAAGGTATCGGCTGAACGCAAACAGATAGCAGCTCACCCTTTTTGAATCGTCTTTAGCATGCTACAAGTAGCAGGAAAAAGCAAAAAAATGTTAGATTTCCACCTTTCAAAGCAGAGACATGACTGTTTTTGCAATGACATTATTCATTGATTTTAGCCATTGAAAAACATCCTGTTACTCATACACCAGAAGTGGTTGAAGGCATTGGCTTAACGTAAACAGACAGCAACTCACCCTCTTTGAATCTTCTTTAGCACGCTAAAAGGAGCAGAAAAAAGCTAAATAATATCAGAATTCCACCTTTTCAAGCAGAGAAATGACTGTTTGTGCAATGACATTATTCATTGATTTTAGCCATTGAAAAATGTTTTGTTACTCATATACCAGAAATGGTTGAACGTTTTGGCTGAACGCAAACATATATCAGCTCACCCTCATTGAATCTTCTTTATCATGCTAAAAGGAACAGGAAAAAGCAAAACATTTCAGAATTCCACCTTTCAAAGCAGAGAAATGACTTTTTGAGCAATGACATTATTAATTGATTTTAGCCTTTGAAAAACAACCTGTTACTCATATACCAGAAATGGTTGAAGGTATTGGCTGAACGCAAACAGGTAGCAGCTGAACGTCTTTGAATCTTCTTTAGCATACTAAAAGTAGCAGGAAAAAGCAAAAAATTTCAGATTTCCACCTTTCAAAGCAGAAAAATGACTGTTAGTGCAGTGACATTATTCATTGATTTTAGCCATTGAAAACCGTCCTGATACTCTTATACCAGAAATGGTTGAAGGTTTTGGCTGAACGCAAAGAGATAGCAGCCAACCATCTTTGAATCTTCTTAAGCATGCTAAAAGTAGCAGGAAAAAGCAAAAAATTTCAGAATTCCACCTTTCCAAGCAGAGAAATGACTTTTTGAGCAATGACATTATTCATTGATTTTAGCCATTGAAAAACATCCTGTTACTCATATACCAGAAATGGTTGAAGGTATCGGCTGAACGCAAACAGATAGCAGCTCACCCTTTTTGAATCTTCTTTAGCATGCTACAAGTAGCAGGAAAAAGCAAAAAATTTTAGATTTCCCCCTTTCAAAGCAGAGAAATGACTGTTTTTGCAATGACATTATTCATTGATTTTAGCCATTGAAAAACATCCTGTTACTCATACACCAGAAGTGGTTGAAGGCATTGGCTTAACGTAAACAGATAGCAACTCACACTCTTTGAATCTTCTTTAGCACGCTAAAGGAGCAGAAAAAAGCAAAATAATTTCAGAATTCCACCTTTTCAAGCAGAGAAATGACTGTTTGTGCAATGACATCATTCATTGATTTTAGCCATTGAAAAATGTTTTGTTACTCATATACCAGAAATGGTTGAAGCTATTGGCTGAACGCAAACATAGAGCAGCTCACCCTCATTGAATCTTCTTTATCATGCTAAAAGGAACAGGAAAAAGCAAAACATTTCAGAATTCCACCTCTCCGAGCAGAGAAATGACTCTTTCTATAATGACATTATTCTTTGATTTTAGCCATTGAAAACCATACTGTTACTCATATACCAGAAATGGTTGAAGATATTGGCTGAACACAAACAGATAGCAGCTCCCCCTCTTTGAATCTTCTTTAGCATGCTAAAATTAGCAGGAAAAAGCAAAAAATTTCAGAAATCCACCTTTCAAAGCAGATAAATGACTTTTTGAGCAATGACATTATTAATTGATTTTAGCCATTGAAAAACATCCTGTTACTCATATACCAGGAATGGTTGAAGGTATCGGCTGAACACAAACAGACAGCAGCTCACCCTCTATGATTCTTCTTTAGCATGCTAAAAGGAGTAGGTAAAAGCAAAAAATTTCAGAATTCCACCTTTCCAAGCAGAGAAATGACTGTTTGCGCAATGACATCATTCATTGATTTTAGCCATTGAAAACCGTCCTGTTACTCTTATACCCGAAATGGTTGAAGGTATTGGGTGAACGCAAAGAGATAGCAGCCCACCATCTCTAAATCTTCTTTAGCATGCTAAAAGTAGCAGGAAAAAGCAAAAAATTTCAGAATTCCACTTTTACAAGCAGAGAAATGACTGTTTGTGCAATGACATTATTCATTGATTTTAGCCATTGAAAAACATCCTGTTACTCATATACCAGAAATGGTTGAAGGTATCGGCTGAACGCAAACAGATAGCAGCTCACCCTTTTTGAATCGTCTTTAGAATGCTACAAGTAGCAGGAAAAAGCAAAAAATTTTAGATTTCCACCTTTCAAAGCAGAGACATGACTGTTTTTGCAATGACATTATTCATTGATTTTAGCCATTGAAAAACATCCTGTTACTCATACACCAGAAGTGGTTGAAGGCATTGGCTTAACGTAAACAGACAGCAACTCACCCTCTTTGAATCTTCTTTAGCACGCTAAAAGGAGCAGAAAAAAGCAAAATAATTTCAGAATTCCACCTTTTCAAGCAGAGAAATGACTGTTTGTGCAATGACATTATTCATTTATTTTAGCCATTGAAAAATGTTTTGTTACTCATATACCAGAAATGGTTGAAGGTATTGGCTGAACGCAAACATATAGCAGCTCACCCTCATTGAATCTTCTTTATCATGCTAAAAGGAACAGGAAAAAGCAAAACATTTCAGAATTCCACCTCTCCGAGCAGAGAAATGACTCTTTCTATAATGACATTATTCTTTGATTTTAGCCATTGAAAACCATACTGTTACTCATATACCAGAAATGGTTGAAGATATTGGCTGAACACAAACAGATAGCAGCTCACCCTCTTTGAATCTTCTTTAGTATGCTAAAAGTAGCAGGAAAAAGCAAAAAATTTCAGAAATCCACCTTTCAAAGCAGAGAAATGACTTTTTGAGCAATGACATTATTAATTGATTTTAGCCATTGAAAAACATCCTGTTACTCATATACCAGGAATGGTTGAAGGTATCGGCTGAACACAAACAGATAGCAGCTCACCCTCTTTGATTCTTCTTTAGCATGCTAAAAAGAGTAGGTAAAAGCAAAAAATTTCAGAATTCCACCTTTCCAACCAGAGAAATGACTGTTTGCGCAATGACATCATTCATTGATTTTAGCCATTGAAAACCGTCCTGTTACTCTTGTACCCGAAATGGTTGAAGGTATTGGGTGAACGCAAAGAGATAGCAGCCCACCATCTCTAAATCTTCTTTAGCATGCTAAAAGTAGCAGGAAAAAGCAAAAAATTTCAGAATTCCACTTTTACAAGCAGAGAAATGACTGTTTGTGCAATGACATTATTAATTGATTTTAGCCATTGAAAAACATCCTGTTACTCATATACCAGGAATGGTTGAAGGTATCGGCTGAACACAAACAGATAGCAGCTCACCCTCTTTGATTCTTCTTTAGCATGCTAAAAAGAGTAGGTAAAAGCAAAAAATTTCAGAATTCCACCTTTCCAACCAGAGAAATGACTGTTTGCGCAATGACATCATTCATTGATTTTAGCCATTGAAAACCGTCCTGTTACTCTTATACCCGAAATGGTTGAAGGTATTGGGTGAACGCAAAGAGATAGCAGCCCACCATCTCTAAATCTTCTTTAGCATGCTAAAAGTAGCAGGAAAAAGCAAAAAATTTCAGAATTCCACTTTTACAAGCAGAGAAATGACTGTTTGTGCAATGACATTATTCATTGATTTTAGCCATTGAAAAACATCCTGTTACTCATATACCAGAAATGGTTGAAGGTATCGGCTGAACGCAAACAGATAGCAGCTCACCCTTTTTGAATCGTCTTTAGCATGCTACAAGTAGCAGGAAAAAGCAAAAAAATTTTAGATTTCCACCTTTCAAAGCAGAGACATGACTGTTTTTGCAATGACATTATTCATTGATTTTAGCCATTGAAAAACATCCTGTTACTCATACACCAGAAGTGGTTGAAGGCATTGGCTTAACGTAAACAGACAGCAACTCACCCTCTTTGAATCTTCTTTAGCACGCTAAAAGGAGCAGAAAAAAGCTAAATAATATCAGAATTCCACCTTTTCAAGCAGAGAAATGACTGTTTGTGCAATGACATTATTCATTGATTTTAGCCATTGAAAAATGTTTTGTTACTCATATACCAGAAATGGTTGAACGTTTTGGCTGAACGCAAACATATATCAGCTCACCCTCATTGAATCTTCTTTATCATGCTAAAAGGAACAGGAAAAAGCAAAACATTTCAGAATTCCACCTTTCAAAGCAGAGAAATGACTTTTTGAGCAATGACATTATTAATTGATTTTAGCCTTTGAAAAACAACCTGTTACTCATATACCAGAAATGGTTGAAGGTATTGGCTGAACGCAAACAGGTAGCAGCTGAACGTCTTTGAATCTTCTTTAGCATACTAAAAGTAGCAGGAAAAAGCAAAAAATTTCAGATTTCCACCTTTCAAAGCAGAAAAATGACTGTTAGTGCAGTGACATTATTCATTGATTTTAGCCATTGAAAACCGTCCTGATACTCTTATACCAGAAATGGTTGAAGGTTTTGGCTGAACGCAAAGAGATAGCAGCCAACCATCTTTGAATCTTCTTAAGCATGCTAAAAGTAGCAGGAAAAAGCAAAAAATTTCAGAATTCCACCTTTCCAAGCAGAGAAATGACTTTTTGAGCAATGACATTATTCATTGATTTTAGCCATTGAAAAACATCCTGTTACTCATATACCAGAAATGGTTGAAGGTATCGGCTGAACGCAAACAGATAGCAGCTCACCCTTTTTGAATCTTCTTTAGCATGCTACAAGTAGCAGGAAAAAGCAAAAAATTTTAGATTTCCCCCTTTCAAAGCAGAGAAATGACTGTTTTTGCAATGACATTATTCATTGATTTTAGCCATTGAAAAACATCCTGTTACTCATACACCAGAAGTGGTTGAAGGCATTGGCTTAACGTAAACAGATAGCAACTCACACTCTTTGAATCTTCTTTAGCACGCTAAAGGAGCAGAAAAAAGCAAAATAATTTCAGAATTCCACCTTTTCAAGCAGAGAAATGACTGTTTGTGCAATGACATCATTCATTGATTTTAGCCATTGAAAAATGTTTTGTTACTCATATACCAGAAATGGTTGAAGCTATTGGCTGAACGCAAACATAGAGCAGCTCACCCTCATTGAATCTTCTTTATCATGCTAAAAGGAACAGGAAAAAGCAAAACATTTCAGAATTCCACCTCTCCGAGCAGAGAAATGACTCTTTCTATAATGACATTATTCTTTGATTTTAGCCATTGAAAACCATACTGTTACTCATATACCAGAAATTGTTGAAGATATTGGCTGAACACAAACAGATAGCAGCTCCCCCTCTTTGAATCTTCTTTAGCATGCTAAAATTAGCAGGAAAAAGCAAAAAATTTCAGAAATCCACCTTTCAAAGCAGATAAATGACTTTTTGAGCAATGACATTATTAATTGATTTTAGCCATTGAAAAACATCCTGTTACTCATATACCAGGAATGGTTGAAGGTATCGGCTGAACACAAACAGACAGCAGCTCACCCTCTATGATTCTTCTTTAGCATGCTAAAAGGAGTAGGTAAAAGCAAAAAATTTCAGAATTCCACCTTTCCAAGCAGAGAAATGACTGTTTGCGCAATGACATCATTCATTGATTTTAGCCATTGAAAACCGTCCTGTTACTCTTATACCCGAAATGGTTGAAGGTATTGGGTGAACGCAAAGAGATAGCAGCCCACCATCTCTAAATCTTCTTTAGCATGCTAAAAGTAGCAGGAAAAAGCAAAAAATTTCAGAATTCCACTTTTACAAGCAGAGAAATGACTGTTTGTGCAATGACATTATTCATTGATTTTAGCCATTGAAAAACATCCTGTTACTCATATACCAGAAATGGTTGAAGGTATCGGCTGAACGCAAACAGATAGCAGCTCACCCTTTTTGAATCGTCTTTAGAATGCTACAAGTAGCAGGAAAAAGCAAAAAATTTTAGATTTCCACCTTTCAAAGCAGAGACATGACTGTTTTTGCAATGACATTATTCATTGATTTTAGCCATTGAAAAACATCCTGTTACTCATACACCAGAAGTGGTTGAAGGCATTGGCTTAACGTAAACAGACAGCAACTCACCCTCTTTGAATCTTCTTTAGCACGCTAAAAGGAGCAGAAAAAAGCAAAATAATTTCAGAATTCCACCTTTTCAAGCAGAGAAATGACTGTTTGTGCAATGACATTATTCATTGATTTTAGCCATTGAAAAATGTTTTGTTACTCATATACCAGAAATGGTTGAAGGTATTGGCTGAACGCAAACATATAGCAGCTCACCCTCATTGAATCTTCTTTATCATGCTAAAAGGAACAGGAAAAAGCAAAACATTTCAGAATTCCACCTCTCCGAGCAGAGAAATGACTCTTTCTATAATGACATTATTCTTTGATTTTAGCCATTGAAAACCATACTGTTACTCATATACCAGAAATGGTTGAAGATATTGGCTGAACACAAACAGATAGCAGCTCACCCTCTTTGAATCTTCTTTAGTATGCTAAAAGTAGCAGGAAAAAGCAAAAAATTTCAGAAATCCACCTTTCAAAGCAGAGAAATGACTTTTTGAGCAATGACATTATTAATTGATTTTAGCCATTGAAAAACATCCTGTTACTCATATACCAGGAATGGTTGAAGGTATCGGCTGAACACAAACAGATAGCAGCTCACCCTCTTTGATTCTTCTTTAGCATGCTAAAAAGAGTAGGTAAAAGCAAAAAATTTCAGAATTCCACCTTTCCAACCAGAGAAATGACTGTTTGCGCAATGACATCATTCATTGATTTTAGCCATTGAAAACCGTCCTGTTACTCTTATACCCGAAATGGTTGAAGGTATTGGGTGAACGCAAAGAGATAGCAGCCCACCATCTCTAAATCTTCTTTAGCATGCTAAAAGTAGCAGGAAAAAGCAAAAAATTTCAGAATTCCACTTTTACAAGCAGAGAAATGACTGTTTGTGCAATGACATTATTAATTGATTTTAGCCATTGAAAAACATCCTGTTACTCATATACCAGGAATGGTTGAAGGTATCGGCTGAACACAAACAGATAGCAGCTCACCCTCTTTGATTCTTCTTTAGCATGCTAAAAAGAGTAGGTAAAAGCAAAAAATTTCAGAATTCCACCTTTCCAACCAGAGAAATGACTGTTTGCGCAATGACATCATTCATTGATTTTAGCCATTGAAAACCGTCCTGTTACTCTTATACCCGAAATGGTTGAAGGTATTGGGTGAACGCAAAGAGATAGCAGCCCACCATCTCTAAATCTTCTTTAGCATGCTAAAAGTAGCAGGAAAAAGCAAAAAATTTCAGAATTCCACTTTTACAAGCAGAGAAATGACTGTTTGTGCAATGACATTATTCATTGATTTTAGCCATTGAAAAACATCCTGTTACTCATATACCAGAAATGGTTGAAGGTATCGGCTGAACGCAAACAGATAGCAGCTCACCCTTTTTGAATCGTCTTTAGCATGCTACAAGTAGCAGGAAAAAGCAAAAAAATTTTAGATTTCCACCTTTCAAAGCAGAGACATGACTGTTTTTGCAATGACATTATTCATTGATTTTAGCCATTGAAAAACATCCTGTTACTCATACACCAGAAGTGGTTGAAGTCATTGGCTTAACGTAAACAGACAGCAACTCACCCTCTTTGAATCTTCTTTAGCACGCTAAAAGGAGCAGAAAAAAGCTAAATAATATCAGAATTCCACCTTTTCAAGCAGAGAAATGACTGTTTGTGCAATGACATTATTCATTGATTTTAGCCATTGAAAAATGTTTTGTTACTCATATACCAGAAATGGTTGAACGTTTTGGCTGAACGCAAACATATATCAGCTCACCCTCATTGAATCTTCTTTATCATGCTAAAAGGAACAGGAAAAAGCAAAACATTTCAGAATTCCACCTTTCAAAGCAGAGAAATGACTTTTTGAGCAATGACATTATTAATTGATTTTAGCCTTTGAAAAACAACCTGTTACTCATATACCAGAAATGGTTGAAGGTATTGGCTGAACGCAAACAGGTAGCAGCTGAACGTCTTTGAATCTTCTTTAGCATACTAAAAGTAGCAGGAAAAAGCAAAAAATTTCAGATTTCCACCTTTCAAAGCAGAAAAATGACTGTTAGTGCAGTGACATTATTCATTGATTTTAGCCATTGAAAACCGTCCTGATACTCTTATACCAGAAATGGTTGAAGGTTTTGGCTGAACGCAAAGAGATAGCAGCCAACCATCTTTGAATCTTCTTAAGCATGCTAAAAGTAGCAGGAAAAAGCAAAAAATTTCAGAATTCCACCTTTCCAAGCAGAGAAATGACTTTTTGAGCAATGACATTATTCATTGATTTTAGCCATTGAAAAACATCCTGTTACTCATATACCAGAAATGGTTGAAGGTATCGGCTGAACGCAAACAGATAGCAGCTCACCCTTTTTGAATCTTCTTTAGCATGCTACAAGTAGCAGGAAAAAGCAAAAAATTTTAGATTTCCCCCTTTCAAAGCAGAGAAATGACTGTTTTTGCAATGACATTATTCATTGATTTTAGCCATTGAAAAACATCCTGTTACTCATACACCAGAAGTGGTTGAAGGCATTGGCTTAACGTAAACAGATAGCAACTCACACTCTTTGAATCTTCTTTAGCACGCTAAAGGAGCAGAAAAAAGCAAAATAATTTCAGAATTCCACCTTTTCAAGCAGAGAAATGACTGTTTGTGCAATGACATCATTCATTGATTTTAGCCATTGAAAAATGTTTTGTTACTCATATACCAGAAATGGTTGAAGCTATTGGCTGAACGCAAACATAGAGCAGCTCACCCTCATTGAATCTTCTTTATCATGCTAAAAGGAACAGGAAAAAGCAAAACATTTCAGAATTCCACCTCTCCGAGCAGAGAAATGACTCTTTCTATAATGACATTATTCTTTGATTTTAGCCATTGAAAACCATACTGTTACTCATATACCAGAAATGGTTGAAGATATTGGCTGAAAACAATCAGATAGCAGCTCCCCCTCTTTGAATCTTCTTTAGCATGCTAAAATTAGCAGGAAAAAGCAAAAAATTTCAGAAATCCACCTTTCAAAGCAGATAAATGACTTTTTGAGCAATGACATTATTAATTGATTTTAGCCATTGAAAAACATCCTGTTACTCATATACCAGGAATGGTTGAAGGTATCGGCTGAACACAAACAGACAGCAGCTCACCCTCTATGATTCTTCTTTAGCATGCTAAAAGGAGTAGGTAAAAGCAAAAAATTTCAGAATTCCACCTTTCCAAGCAGAGAAATGACTGTTTGCGCAATGACATCATTCATTGATTTTAGCCATTGAAAACCGTCCTGTTACTCTTATACCCGAAATGGTTGAAGGTATTGGGTGAACGCAAAGAGATAGCAGCCCACCATCTCTAAATCTTCTTTAGCATGCTAAAAGTAGCAGGAAAAAGCAAAAAATTTCAGAATTCCACTTTTACAAGCAGAGAAATGACTGTTTGTGCAATGACATTATTCATTGATTTTAGCCATTGAAAAACATCCTGTTACTCATATACCAGAAATGGTTGAAGGTATCGGCTGAACGCAAACAGATAGCAGCTCACCCTTTTTGAATCGTCTTTAGAATGCTACAAGTAGCAGGAAAAAGCAAAAAATTTTAGATTTCCACCTTTCAAAGCAGAGACATGACTGTTTTTGCAATGACATTATTCATTGATTTTAGCCATTGAAAAACATCCTGTTACTCATACACCAGAAGTGGTTGAAGGCATTGGCTTAACGTAAACAGACAGCAACTCACCCTCTTTGAATCTTCTTTAGTACGCTAAAAGGAGCAGAAAAAAGCTAAATAATATCAGAATTCCACCTTTTCAAGCAGAGAAATGACTGTTTGTGCAATGACATTATTCATTGATTTTAGCCATTGAAAAATGTTTTGTTACTCATATACCAGAAATGGTTGAACGTTTTGGCTGAACGCAAACATATATCAGCTCACCCTCATTGAATCTTCTTTATCATGCTAAAAGGAACAGGAAAAAGCAAAACATTTCAGAATTCCACCTTTCAAAGCAGAGAAATGACTTTTTGAGCAATGACATTATTAATTGATTTTAGCCTTTGAAAAACAACCTGTTACTCATATACCAGAAATGGTTGAAGGTATTGGCTGAACGCAAACAGGTAGCAGCTGAACGTCTTTGAATCTTCTTTAGCATACTAAAAGTAGCAGGAAAAAGCAAAAAATTTCAGATTTCCACCTTTCAAAGCAGAAAAATGACTGTTAGTGCAGTGACATTATTCATTGATTTTAGCCATTGAAAACCGTCCTGATACTCTTATATCAGAAATGGTTGAAGGTTTTGGCTGAACGCAAAGAGATAGCAGCCAACCATCTTTTAATCTTCTTAAGCATGCTAAAAGTAGCAGGAAAAAGCAAAAAATTTCAGAATTCCACCTTTCCAAGCAGAGAAATGACTTTTTGAGCAATGACATTATTCATTGATTTTAGCCATTGAAAAACATCCTGTTACTCATATACCAGAAATGGTTGAAGGTATCGGCTGAACGCAAACAGATAGCAGCTCACCCTCTTTGATTCTTCTTTAGCATGCTAAAAGGAGCAGGTAAAAGCAAAAAATTTCAGAATTCCACCTTTCCAAGCAGAGAAATGACTGTTTGTGCTATGACATTATTCATTGATTTTAGCCATTGAAAACCGTCCTGTTACTCTTAAACCCGAAACGGTTGAAGATATTGGGTGAACGCAAAGAGTTAGCATCCCACCATCTCTGAATCTTCTTTAGCATGCTAAAAGGAGCAGGAAAAAGCAAAAAATTTCAGAATTCCACTTTTACAAGCAGAGAAATGACTGTTTGTGCAATGACATTATTCATTGATTTTAGCCATTGAAAAACATCCTGTTACTCATATATCAGAAATGGTTGAAGGTATCGGCTGAACGCAAACAGATAGCAGCTCACCCTTTTTGAATCTTCTTTAGCATGCTACAAGTAGCAGGAAAAAGCAAAAAATTTTAGATTTCCCCCTTTCAAAGCAGAGAAATGACTGTTTTTGCAATGACATTATTCATTGATTTTAGCCATTGAAAAACATCCTGTTACTCATACACCAGAAGTGGTTGAAGGCATTGGCTTAACGTAACAGACAGCAACTCACCCTCTTTGAATCTTCTTTAGCACGCTAAAGGAGCAGAAAAAAGCAAAAAAATTTCAGAATTCCACCTTTTCAAGCAGAGAAATGACTGTTTGTGCAATGACATTATTCATTGATTTTAGCCATTGAAAAATGTTTTGTTACTCATATACCAGAAATGGTTGAAGGTATTGGCTGAACGCAAACATAGAGCAGCTCACCCTCATTGAATCTTCTTTATCATGCTAAAAGGAACAGGAAAAAGCAAAACATTTCAGAATTCCACCTCTCCGAGCAGAGAAATGACTCTTTCTATAATGACATTATTCTTTGATTTTAGCCATTGAAAACCATACTGTTACTCATATACCAGAAATGGTTGAAGATATTGGCTGAACACAAACAGATAGCAGCTCCCCCTCTTTGAATCTTCTTTAGCATGCTAAAATTAGCAGGAAAAAGCAAAAAATTTCAGAAATCCACCTTTCAAAGCAGATAAATGACTTTTTGAGCAATGACATTATTAATTGATTTTAGCCATTGAAAAACATCCTGTTACTCATATACCAGGAATGGTTGAAGGTATCGGCTGAACACAAACAGACAGCAGCTCACCCTCTATGATTCTTCTTTAGCATGCTAAAAGGAGTAGGTAAAAGCAAAAAATTTCAGAATTCCACCTTTCCAAGCAGAGAAATGACTGTTTGCGCAATGACATCATTCATTGATTTTAGCCATTGAAAACCATCCTGTTACTCTTATACCCGAAATGGTTGAAGGTATTGGGTGTACGCAAAGAGATAGCAGCCCACCATCTCTAAATCTTCTTTAGCATGCTAAAAGTAGCAGGAAAAAGCAAAAAATTTCAGAATTCCACTTTTACAAGCAGAGAAATGACTGTTTGTGCAATGACATTATTCATTGATTTTAGCCATTGAAAAACATCCTGTTACTCATATACCAGAAATGGTTGAAGGTATCGGCTGAACGCAAACAGATAGCAGCTCACCCTTTTTGAATCGTCTTTAGCATGCTACAAGTAGCAGGAAAAAGCAAAAAATTTTAGATTTCCACCTTTCAAAGCAGAGACATGACTGTTTTTGCAATGACATTATTCATTGATTTTAGCCATTGAAAAACATCCTGTTACTCATACACCAGAAGTGGTTGAAGGCATTGGCTTAACGTAAACAGACAGCAACTCACCCTCTTTGAATCTTCTTTAGCACGCTAAAAGGAGCAGAAAAAAGCTAAATAATTTCAGAATTCCACCTTTTCAAGCAGAGAAATGACTGTTTGTGCAATGACATTATTCCTTGATTTTAGCCATTGAAAAATGTTTTGTTACTCATATACCAGAAATGGTTGAACGTTTTGGCTGAACGCAAACATATATCAGCTCACCCTCATTGAATCTTCTTTATCATGCTAAAAGGAACAGGAAAAAGCAAAACATTTCAGAATTCCACCTCTCCGAGCAGAGAAATGACTCTTTCTATAATGACATTATTCATTGATTTTAGCCATTGAACACCATCCTGTTACTCATATACCAGAAATGGTTGAAGATATTGGCTGAATGCAAACAGATAGCAGCTCACCCTCTTTGAATCTTTTTTAGCATGCTAAAAGGAGCAGGAAAAAGCAAAACATTTCAAAATTCCACCTTTCCAAGCAGAGAATAGACTGTTTGTGCAAAGAGAATATTCATTCATTTTAGCAATTGAAAACCGTCCTGTTACTCATATACAAGAAATGGATGAAGGTATTCGCTGAACGCAACCAGACAGCTCACACTCTTTGAATCTTCTTTAGCATGCTTAAAGGAGAAGGAAAAAAAAAAAAATTTCAGAATTCCATCTTTATAAGAAGAGAAATGACTGTTTGTGCAATGACATTATTCATGATTTTAGCCATTGAAAACCATCCTGTTACTCATATAACAGAAATCGTTGAAGGTATTGGCTGAACGCAAACAGATAGCAGGTCACCCTCTTTGAATCTTCTTTAGCATTCTAAAAGTAGCAGGAAAAAGCAAAAAATTTCAGAATTCCACCTTTCAAAGCAGAGAAATGACGTTTTGAGCAAAGATATTATTCATTGATTTTAGCCATTGAAAACCATCCTGTTACTCATATACAAGAAATGGTTGAAGGTATCGGCTGAACGCAAACAGATAGCAGCTCAACCTCTTTGAATCTTTTTTAGCATACTAAAAGGAGCAGGTAAAAGCAAAAAAATTCAAAATTCCACCATTTCAAGCAGTGAAATGACTGTTTGTGCAATGACATTATTCTTTGATTTTAGCCATTGAAAACCGTCCTGTCACTCATATACCAGAAATGGTTGAAGGTATTGGCTGAACGCAAACAGACAGAAACTCACCCTCTTTGAATCTTATTTAGCACGCTAAAAGGAGCAAGAAAAATCAAAATAATTTCAGAATTTCACCATTCAAACAGAGAAATGACTGTTCGTGCTATGACATTATTTATTAATTTTAGCCATTGAAAACCATATACCAGAAATGGTTGAAGGAGTTGGCTGAACATAAACAGATAGCAGTTCACCCTCTTTGAATATTCTTTAGCATGCTTAAAGGAGACGGAAAAAGCACAAAATTTCAGAATTCCACCTTTCCAAGCAGAGAAATTACTGTTTGTGTAATGACATTATTCATTCAATTTAGCTATTGAATACCATCATTTTTCTCATATACCCGAAATTTTTTTAAGGTATTTGGCTGAATTCCAACAGATAGCAGCTCACACTCTTTGAATGTTCTATAGCATGCTAAAAGGAGCAGGAAAAAGCGAAAGAATTCAGAATTCCACCTTTCCAAGCAGAAAAATGACTGTTTGTGCAATGACATTATTCATTGATTTTAGACATTGAAAACCGTCCAGTTACTCATATTCCAGAAATGGTTGAAGATATTGGCTGAATGCAAACAGATAGCAGCTCACTGTCTTTGAATCTTCTTTAGCATGCTAAAAGGAGCAGAAAAAAGCAAAACATTTCAAAATTCCACCTTTCCAAGCAGAGAATAGACTGTTTGTGCAAAGAAAATATTCATTCATTTTAGCCATTGAAAAAGTCCTGTTACTCATATACAAGAAATGGATGAAGGTATTATCTGAACGCAACCAGACAGCTCACACTCTTTGAATATTCTTTAGCATGCTTAAAGGAGAAGGAAAAAACAAAAAATTTCAGAATTCCACCTTTCCAAGCAGAGAAATGACTATTTGTGCAATGACATTATTCATTGATTTTAGCCATTGAAAAACGTTCTGTTACTCATAAACCAGAAATGGTTGAAGCTATTGGCTGAACGCAAACATATAGCAGCTCACCCTCTTTGAATCTTCTTTAGCATGCTAAAAGGAGCAGGAAAAAGCAAAAAATTTTAGAACTCCACCTTTCCAAGCAGAAAAAAGACTGTTTGTGCAATGACATTATTCATTGATTTTAGACATTGAAAACCGTCCTGTTACTCATTTACCAGAAATAGTTGAAGATATTGGCTGAATGCAAACAGAGAGCAGCTCACTCTCTTTGAATCTTCTTTAGCATGCCAAAAGGAGGAGGAAAAAGCAAAATATTTCAGAATTCCACCTTTCAAAGCAGAGAATTGACTTTTTGAGCAATGACATTATTCATTGATTTTAGCCATTGAAAAACATCCTGTTACTCTTATACCAGAAATGGTTGAAGGTATCGGCTGAACGCAAACAGATAGCAGCTCACCCTCTTTGAATCTTCTTTAGCATGCTAAAAGAAGCAGGAAAAAGCAAAAAATTTCAGATTTCCACCTTTCAAAGCAGAGAAATGACTGTTTGTGCAATGACATCATTCATTGATTTTAGCCATTGAAAAACATCCTGTTACTCATACACCAGAAATGGTTGAATGCATTGGCTGAACGTAAACAGACAGCAACTCTCCCTTTTTGAATCTTCTTTAGCACGCTAAAAGGAGCAGGAAAAAGCAAAAAATTTCAGATTTCCACCTTTCCAAGCAGAGAAATTACTGTTTGTGCAATGACATTATTCATTGATATTAGCCATTGAAAAATGTTCTGTTACTCATATACCAGAAATGGTTGAAGGTATTGGCTGAACGCAAACAGATAGCAGCTCACCCTATTTGAATATTCTTCAGCATGCAAAAAGGAGTAGGAAAAATCAAAAAAATTCAGAATTCCACCTTTCCAAGCAGGGAAATGACTGTTTGTGCAATGACATTAATCATTGATTTTAGACATTGAAAACCGTCCTGTTACTCATATACAAGAAATGGTTGAAGGTATTGGCTGAACACAAACAGATAACAGATCAAACTGTTTGAATCTTCTTTAGCATGCTAAAAGGAACAGGAAAAAACAAAAAATTTCAGAGTTCCACCTTTATAAGCAGAGAAATGATTGTTTGTGCAATGACATTATTCATTGATTTTACCATTGAAAACCATCCTGTTACTCATATACCAGAAATGGTTGAAGGTATTGGCTGAACGCAAACAGATAGCAGCTCACCCTCTTTGAATCTTCTTTAGCATACTAAAAGTAGCAGGAAAAAGCAAAAAATTTCAGATTTCCACCTTTCAAAGCAGAGAAATGAGTGTTTGTGCAATGACATTATTCATTGATTTTATCCATTGAAAAACATCATGTTACTCATATACCAGAAATGGTTGAAGGTATTGGATGAACGCAAACAGACAGAAACTCACCCTCTTTGAATCTTCTTTAGCACGGTAAAAGGAGCAAGAAAAAGCAAAATAATTTCAGAATTCCACCAGTCAAACAAAGAAATGACTGTTCTTGCAATGACATTATTCATTGATTTTAGCCATTGAAAACCATCCTGTCACTCATATAGCAGAAATGGTTGAAGGTATTTTCTGAACGCAAACAGATAGCAGCTCACCCTCTTTGAATCTTCTTTAGAATGCTAAAAGTAGCAGGAAAAAGCAAAAAATTTCAGAATTCCACCTTTCCAAGCAGAAAAATGACTGTTTGTGCAATGACAATATTCATTGATTTTAGACATTGAAAAACATCCTGTTACTCATATACCAGAAATGGTTGAAGATATTGGCTGAATGCAAACAGATAGCAGCTCACCCTATTTGAATCTTCTTTAGCATGCTAAAAGGAGCAGGAAAAAGCAAAACATTTCAAAATTCCACCTTTCCAAGCAGAGAATAGACTGTGCAAAGAAAATATTCATTCATTTTAGCCATTGAAAACCGTCCTGTTACTCATATACAAGAAATGGATGAAGGTATTCGCTGAACGCTACCAGACAGCTCACACTCTTTGAATCTTCTTTAGCTTGCTTAAAGGAGAAGGAAAAAACAAAAAAATTCAGAATTCCACCTTTCCAAACAGAGAAATGACTATTTGTGCAATGACATTATTCATTGATTTTAGCCATTCAAAACCATCCTATTACTCATATACCAGAAATGGTTGAAGGTATTGGCTGAACGCAAACAGATAGCAGCTCACCCTCTTTGAATCTTCTTTAGCATGCAAAAAGTAGCAGGAAAAACCAAAAAATTTCAGATTTTCACCTTTCAAAGCAGAGAAATGACGGTTTGTGCAATGACATTATTCATTGATTTTAGCCATTGAAAACCATCCTGTTAATCATATACCAGAAATGGTTGAATGTATTCGCTGAACGCAAACAGATAGAAGCTCACCCTCTTTGAATCTTCTTTAGCATGCTAAAAGGAGCAGGTAAAAGCAAAAAAATTTCAGAATTCCACCATTCCAAGCAGAGAAATGACTTTTTGTGCAATGACATTATTCATTGATTTTAGCCATTGAAATCCGTCCTGTTACTCTTATACCAGAAGTGGTTGTAGGTATTGGCTGAACGCAAACAGATAGCAGTCCACCATCTTTGAATCTTCTTTAGCATGCTAAAAGTAGCAGGAAAAATAAAAAAATTTCAGAATTCCACCTTTCAAAGCAGAGAAATGACTTTTTGAGCAATGATATTATTCATTGATTTTAGCCATTGAAAAGCATCCTGTTACTCATATACCAGAAATGGTTGAAGGTATCGGCTGAACGCAAACAGATAGCAGCTCAACCTCTTAGAATCTTCTTTAGCATGCTAAAAGGAGCAGGAAAATGCAAAATAATTTCAGAATTCCACCATTCAGACAGAGAAATGACTGTTCGTGCAATGACATTATTCATTGATTTTAGCCATTGAAAACCGTCCTGTCACTCATATACCCTAAATGGTTGAAATTATTGGCTGAACGCAAACAGATAGCAGTTCACCCTCTTTGAATCTACTTTAGCATACTAAAAGTAGCAGGAAAAAGCAAAAAATTTCAGATTTTCACCTTTCAAAGCAGAGAAATGACGCTGTGTGCAATGACATTATTTATTGATTTTAGCCATTGAAAAACATCCTGTTACTCATACACCAGAAATGGTTGAATGCATTGGTTGAACTTAAACAGACAGCAACTCTCCCTCTTTGAATCTTCTTTAGCACGCTAAAAGGAGCAAGAAAAAGCAAAATAATTTCAGAATTCCACCATTCAAACAGAGAAATGACTGTTCGTGCAATGACATTATTCATTGATTTTAGCCATTGAAAACCGTCCTGTCACTCATATACCAGAAATGGTTGAAGGTATTGCCTGAGCAAAAACAGATAGCAGCTCACCCTCTTTCAATCTTCTTTAGAATGCTAAAAGAAGCAGGAAAAAGCAAAAAATTTCAGGTTTCCACCTTTCCAAGCAGAGAAATTATTGTTTGTGCAATGACCTTATTCATTGATTTTAGCCATTTAAAAATGTCCTGTTGCTCATATACCAGAACTGGTTGAAGGAATTGGCTGAACATAAACAGATAGAAGTTCACCCTCTTTGAATCTTCTTTAGCATGCTTAAAGGAGACGCGAAAAGCACAAAATTTCAGAATTCCACCTTTCCAAGAAGAAAAATGACTGTTTGTGTAATGACATTATTCATTCAATTTAGCCATTGAATACCGTCATTTTTCTCATATACCCGAAATAGTTTTAAGGTATTTGGCTGAATTCCAACAGATAGCAGCTCACCCTCTTTGAATCTTCTATAGCATTCTAAAAGGAGCAGGAAAAAGCAAAAAATTTCAGAATTCCACGTTTCCAAGCAGAAAAATGACTGTTTGTGCAATGACATTATTCATTGATTTTAGACATTGAAAACCATCCTGTTACTCATATACCAGAAATGGTTGAAGATATTGGCTGAATGCAAACAGATAGCAGCTCACCCTCTTTGAATCTTCTTTAGCATGCTAAAAGGAGCAGGAAAAAGCAAAACATTTCAAAATTCCACCTTTACAAGCAGAGAATAGACTGTTTGTGCAAAGAAAATATTCATTCATTTTAGCCATTGAAAACCATCCTGTTACTCATATACAAGAAATGGATGAAGGTATTCGCTGAACGCTACCAGACAGCTCACACTCTTTCAATCTTCTTTAGCATGCTTAAAGGAGAAGGAAAAAACAAATAAATTCAGAATTCCACCTTTCCAAGCAGAGAAATGACTATTTGTGCAATGACATTATTCATTGATTTTAGCCATTCAAAACCATCCTATTACTCATATACCAGAAATGGTTGAAGGTATTGGCTGAACGCAAACAGATAGCAGCTCACCCTCTTTGAATCTTCTTTAGCATGCTAAAAGTATCAGGAAAAAACAAAAAAATTCAGATTTCCACCTTTCAAAGCAGAGAAATGACGGTTTGTTCAATGACATTATTCATTGATTTTAGCCATTGAAAACCATCCTGTTAATCATATACCAGAAATGGTTGAATGTATTTGCTGAACGCAAACAGATAGAATCTCACCCTCTTTGAATCTTCTTAAGCATGCTAAAAGGAGCAGGTAAAAGCAAAAAATTTCAGAATTCCACCATTCCAAGCAGAGAAATGACTGTTTGTGCAATGACATTATTCATTGATTTTAGTCATTGAAAGCCGTCCTGTTACTCTTATACCAGAAATGGTTGTAGGTATTGGCTGAACGCAAACAGATAGCAGTACACCATCTTTGAATGTTCTTTAGCATGCTAAAAGGAGCAGGAAAAAGCAAAAAATTTCAGAATTCCACTTTTACAAGCAGAGAAATGATTGTTTGAGCAATGACATTATTCATTGATTTTAACCATTGAAAAACATTCTTTTACTTATACACCAGAAATGGTTGAAGGCATTGGTTGAACGTAAACAGACAGCAACTCACCCTCTTTGAATCTTCTTTAGCACGCTAAAAGGAGCAGGAAAATGCAAAATAATTTCAGAATTCCACCTTTCCAAGCAGAGAAATTACTGTTTGTGCAATGACATTATTTATTGATATTAGCCATTGAAAACCATCCTGTTACTCATATATCAGAAATGGTTGAAGGTATTGGCTGAACGCAAACAGATAGCAGCTCACCCTCTTAGAATTTTCTTTAGAATACTAAAAGTAGCAGGAAAAAGCAAAACATTTCAGATTTACACCTTTCAAAGCAGAGAAATGACTGTTTGTGCAATGACATTATTCAATGATTTTAACCATTGAAAAACATCCTGTTACTCATATACCAGAAATGGTTGAAGGTATTGGCTGAACGCAAACAGACAGAAACTCACCCTCTTTGAATCTTCTTTAGCACGCTAAAAGGAGCAAGAAAAAGCAAAATCATTTCAGAATTCCACCATTCAAACAGAGAAATGATTGTGCAATGACATTATTCATTGATTTTAGCCTTTGAAAACCATCCTGTTACTCATATACCAGAAATGGTTGAAGGTATTGACTGAACGCAAATATCAGCCCACCATTTTTGAATCTTCTTTAGCATGCTAAAAGGAGCAGAAAAAAGAAAAATATTTCAGAATTCCACCTTTCCAAGCAGAGAAATGACTGTTTGTGCAATGACATTATTCATTGATTTTAGCCATTGAAAAACGTTTTGTTACTCATATACCAGAACTGGTTGAAGGTATTGGCTGAACGCAAACAGATAGCAGCTCAAACTCTTTGAATCTTCTTTATCATGCTAAAAGGAACAGGAAAAAGCAAAAAATTTCAGAATTCCACCTTTCCAAGCAGAGAAATGACTGTTCGTGCAATGACATTATTCATTGATTTTAGCCATTGAAAACCATCCTGTCACTCATATACCCTAAATGGTTGAAGGTATTGGCTGAACGCAAACAGATAGCAGCTCACCCTCTTTGAATCTTCTTTAGCATACTAAAAGTAGCAGGAAAAAGCAAAAAATTTCATATTTCCACCTTTCAAAGCAGAGAAATTACGGTGTGTGCAATGACATTATTTATTGATTTTAGCCATTGAAAAACATCCTGTTACTCATACACCAGAAATGGTTGAATGCATTGGCTGAACTTAAACAGACAGCAACTCTACCTATTTGAATCTTCTTTAGCACGCTAAAAGGAGCTGGAAAATGCAAAATAATTTCAGAATTCCACCTTTCCAAGCAGAGAAATTACTGTTTGGCAATGACATTATTCATTGATATT
Organism: Phyllobates terribilis; assembly: GCF_046119375.1. NCBI lineage: Eukaryota > Metazoa > Chordata > Amphibia > Anura > Dendrobatidae > Phyllobates > Phyllobates terribilis. The sequence goes on along the minus strand of NW_027362771.1, from coordinate 3,154,530 downwards.
AGCCATTGAAAACCATCCTGTTACTCATATACCAGAAATGGTTGAAGGTATTGGCTGAACGCAAACAGAGAGGAGCTCACCCTCTTTGAATCTTCTTTAGCATGCTAAAAGTAGCAGGAAAAAGCAAAAAAATTCAGAATTCCACCTTTCAAAGCAGAGAAATGACTTTTTGAGCAATGATATTATTCATTGATTTTAGCCATTGAAAAGCATCCTGTTACTCATATACCAGAAATGGTTGAAGGTATAGGCTGAACTCAAACAGATAGCAGCTCAACCTCTTTGAATCTTCTTTAGCATGCTAAAAGGAGCAAGAAAAAGCAAAATAATTTCAGAATTCCACCATTCAAACAGAGAAATGACTGTTCGTGCAATGACATTATTCATTGATTTTAGCCATTGAAAACCATCCTGTCAGTCGTATACCAGAAATGGTTGAAGGTACTGCCTGAACACAAACAGATAGCAGCTCACCTTCTTTGAATCTTCTATAGCATGCTAAAAGGAGCAGGAAAAAGCAAAAAATTTCAGAATTCCACCTTTCCAAGCAGAAAAATTACTGTTTGTGCAATGACATTATTCATTGATTTAAGACATTGAAAACCATGCTGTTACTCATATACCAGAAATGGTTGATGGTATCGGCTGAACGCAAACAGATTGCAGCTCACCCTCTTTGAATCTTCTTTAACATGCTAAAAGGAGCAGGATAAAGCAAAAAATTTCAGAATTCCACTTTTACAAGCAGAGAAATGACTGTTTGTGCAATGACATTATTCATTGATTTTAGCCATTGAAAAACATTCTGTTATTCATACACCAGAAATGGTTGAAGGTATCGGCTGAACGCAAACAGACAGCAACTCACACTCTTTGAATCTTCTTTAGCACGCTAAAAGGAGCAGGAAAAAACAGAATAATTTCAGAATTCCACCTTTCCAAGCAGAGAAATGATTGTGCAATGACATTATTCATTGATTTTAGCCTTTGAAAACCATCCTGTTACTCATATACCAGAAATGGTTGAAGGTATTGACTGAACGCAAAGAGATAGCAGCCCACCATCTTTGAATCTTCTTTATCATGCTAAAAGGAACAGGAAAACGCAAAAAATTTCAGAATTCCGCCTTTCCAAGCAGAGAAATGACTGTTAGTGCAATGACCTTATTCATTGATTTTAGCCATTGAAAAACGTCCTGTTACTCATATACCAAAATTTGTTGAAGGTATCGGCTGAACGAAAACAGATAGCAGCTCACCCTCTTATATTATTCTTTAGCATGCTAAAAGGGGCAGGTAAAAGCAAAAAATTTCAGAATTCCACCTTTCCAAGCAGAGAAATGACTGTTTGTGCAATGACATTATTCATTGATTTTAGCCATTGAAAAACATTCTGTTATTCATACACAAGAAATGGTTGAAGGTATCGGCTGAAAGCAAACAGACAGCAACTCACACTCTTTGAATCTTCTTTAGCACGCTAAAAGGAGCAAGAAAAAGCAAAATACTTTCAGAATTCCACCATTCAAACAGAGAAATGACTGTTCGTGCAATGACATTATTCATTGATTTTAGCCATTGAAAACCATCCTGTCACTCATATACCCTAAATGGTTGAAGGTATTGGCTGAACGCAAACAGATAGCAGCTCACCCTCTTTGAATCTTCTTTAGCATACTAAAAGTAGCAGGAAAAAGCAAAAAATTTCATATTTCCACCTTTCAAAGCAGAGAAATTACGGTGTGTGCAATGACATTATTTATTGATTTTAGCCATTGAAAAACATCCTGTTACTCATACACCAGAAATGGTTGAATGCATTGGCTGAACTTAAACAGACAGCAACTCTACCTATTTGAATCTTCTTTAGCACGCTAAAAGGAGCTGGAAAATGCAAAATAATTTCAGAATTCCACCTTTCCAAGCAGAGAAATTACTGTTTGGCAATGACATTATTCATTGATATTAGCCATTGAAAACCATCCTGTTACTCATATACCAGAAATGGTTGAAGGTATTGGCTGAACGCAAACAGAGAGGAGCTCACCCTCTTTGAATCTTCTTTAGCATGCTAAAAGTAGCAGGAAAAAGCAAAAAAATTCAGAATTCCACCTTTCAAAGCAGAGAAATGACTTTTTGAGCAATGATATTATTCATTGATTTTAGCCATTGAAAAGCATCCTGTTACTCATATACCAGAAATGGTTGAAGGTATAGGCTGAACTCAAACAGATAGCAGCTCAACCTCTTTGAATCTTCTTTAGCATGCTAAAAGGAGCAAGAAAAAGCAAAATAATTTCAGAATTCCACCATTCAAACAGAGAAATGACTGTTCGTGCAATGACATTATTCATTGATTTTAGCCATTGAAAACCATCCTGTCAGTCGTATACCAGAAATGGTTGAAGGTACTGCCTGAACACAAACAGATAGCAGCTCACCTTCTTTGAATCTTCTATAGCATGCTAAAAGGAGCAGGAAAAAGCAAAAAATTTCAGAATTCCACTTTTACAAGCAGAGAAATGACTGTTTGTGCAATGACATTATTCATTGATTTTAGCCATTGAAAAACATTCTGTTATTCATACACCAGAAATGGTTGAAGGTATCGGCTGAACGCAAACAGGCAGCAACTCACACTCTTTGAATCTTCTTTAGCACGCTAAAAGGAGCAGGAAAAAACAAAATATTTTCAGAATTCCACCTTTCCAAGCAGAGAAATGATTGTGCAATGACATTATTCATTGATTTTAGCCTTTGAAAACCATCCTGTTACTCATATACCAGAAATGGTTGAAGGTATTGACTGAACGCAAAGAGATAGCAGCCCACCATCTTTGAATCTTCTTTATCATGCTAAAAGGAACAGGAAAACGCAAAAAATTTCAGAATTCCGCCTTTCCAAGCAGAGAAATGACTGTTAGTGCAATGATCTTATTCATTGATTTTAGCCATTGAAAAACGTCCTGTTACTCATATACCAAAATTTGTTGAAGGTATCGGCTGAACGAAAACAGATAGCAGCTCACCCTCTTATATTATTCTTTAGCATGCTAAAAGGGGCAGGTAAAAGCAAAAAATTTCAGAATTCCACCTTTCCAAGCAGAGAAATGACTGTTTGTGCAATGACATTATTCATTGATTTTAGCCATTGAAAAACATTCTGTTATTCATACACAAGAAATGGTTGAAGGTATCGGCTGAAAGCAAACAGACAGCAACTCACACTCTTTGAATCTTCTTTAGCACGCTAAAAGGAGCAAGAAAAAGCAAAATACTTTCAGAATTCCAACATTCAAACAGAGAAATGACTGTTCGTGCAATGACATTATTCATTGATTTTAGCCACTGAAAACCATCCTGTCACTCATATACCCTAAATGGTTGAAGGTATTGGCTGAACGCAAACAGATAGCAGCTCACCCTCTTTGAATCTTCTTTAGCATACTAAAAGTAGCAGGAAAAAGCAAAAAATTTCATATTTCCACCTTTCAAAGCAGAGAAATTACGGTGTGTGCAATGACATTATTTATTGATTTTAGCCATTGAAAAACATCCTGTTACTCATACACCAGAAATGGTTGAATGCATTGGCTGAACTTAAACAGACAGCAACTCTACCTATTTGAATCTTCTTTAGCACGCTAAAAGGAGCTGGAAAATGCAAAATAATTTCAGAATTCCACCTTTCCAAGCAGAGAAATTACTGTTTGGCAATGACATTATTCATTGATATTAGCCATTGAAAACCATCCTGTTACTCATATACCAGAAATGGTTGAAGGTATTGGCTGAACGCAAACAGAGAGGAGCTCACCCTCTTTGAATCTTCTTTAGCATGCTAAAAGTAGCAGGAAAAAGCAAAAAAATTCAGAATTCCACCTTTCAAAGCAGAGAAATGACTTTTTGAGCAATGATATTATTCATTGATTTTAGCCATTGAAAAGCATCCTGTTACTCATATACCAGAAATGGTTGAAGGTATAGGCTGAACTCAAACAGATAGCAGCTCAACCTCTTTGAATCTTCTTTAGCATGCTAAAAGGAGCAAGAAAAAGCAAAATAATTTCAGAATTCCACCATTCAAACAGAGAAATGACTGTTCGTGCAATGACATTATTCATTGATTTTAGCCATTGAAAACCATCCTGTCAGTCGTATACCAGAAATGGTTGAAGGTACTGCCTGAACACAAACAGATAGCAGCTCACCTTCTTTGAATCTTCTATAGCATGCTAAAAGGAGCAGGAAAAAGCAAAAAATTTCAGAATTCCACCTTTCCAAGCAGAAAAATTACTGTTTGTGCAATGACATTATTCATTGATTTAAGACATTGAAAACCATGCTGTTACTCATATACCAGAAATGGTTGATGGTATCGGCTGAACGCAAACAGATTGCAGCTCACCCTCTTTGAATCTTCTTTAACATGCTAAAAGGAGCAGGATAAAGCAAAAAATTTCAGAATTCCACTTTTACAAGCAGAGAAATGACTGTTTGTGCAATGACATTATTCATTGATTTTAGCCATTGAAAAACATTCTGTTATTCATACACAAGAAATGGTTGAAGGTATCGGCTGAACGCAAACAGACAGCAACTCACACTCTTTGAATCTTCTTTAGCACGCTAAAAGGAGCAGGAAAAAACAAAATAATTTCAGAATTCCACCTTTCCAAGCAGAGAAATGATTGTGCAATGACATTATTCATTGATTTTAGCCTTTGAAAACCATCCTGTTACTCATATACCAGAAATGGTTGAAGGTATTGACTGAACGCAAAGAGATAGCAGCCCACCATCTTTGAATCTTCTTTATCATGCTAAAAGGAACAGGAAAACGCAAAAAATTTCAGAATTCCGCCTTTCCAAGCAGAGAAATGACTGTTAGTGCAATGACCTTATTCATTGATTTTAGCCATTGAAAAACGTCCTGTTACTCATATACCAGAAATTGTTGAAGGTATCGGCTGAACGAAAACAGATAGCAGCTCACCCTCTTATATTTTTCTTTAGCATGCTAAAAGGGGCAGGTAAAAGCAAAAAATTTCAGAATTCCACCTTTCCAAGCAGAGAAATGACTGTTTGTGCAATGACATTATTCATTGATTTTAGCCATTGAAAAACATTCTGTTATTCATACACAAGAAATGGTTGAAGGTATCGGCTGAAAGCAAACAGACAGCAACTCACACTCTTTGAATCTTCTTTAGCACGCTAAATGGAGCAAGAAAAAGCAAAATACTTTCAGAATTCCACCATTCAAACAGAGAAATGACTGTTCGTGCAATGACATTATTCATTGATTTTAGCCATTGAAAACCGTCCTGTCACTCATATACCCTAAATGGTTGAAGGTATTGGCTGAACGCAAACAGATAGCAGTTCACCCTCTTTGAATCTTCTTTAGCATACTAAAAGTAGCAGGAAAAAGCAAAAAGATTCAGAATTCCACCTTTCAAAGCAGAGAAATAACTTTTTGAGCAATGATATTATTCATTGATTTTAGCCATTGAAAAGCATCCTGTTACTCATATACCAGAAATGGTTGAAGTTATCGGCTGAACTCAAACAGATAGCAGCTCAACCTCTTTGAATCTTCTTTAGCATGCTTAAAGGAGCAAGAAAAAGCAAAATAATTTCAGAATTCCACCATTCAAACAGAGAAATGACTGTTTGTGCAATGACATTATTCATTGATTTTAGCCATTGAAAACCATCCTGTCACTCATATACCAGAAATAGTTGAAGGTATTGCCTGAACACAAACAGATAGCAGCTCACCTTCTTTGAATCTTCTATAGCATGCTAAAAGGAGCAGGAAAAAGCAAAAAATTTCAGAATTCCACCTTTCCAAGCAGAAAAATGAATGTTTGTGCAATGACATTATTCATTGATTTATGACATTGAAAACCAACCTGTTAATCATATACCAGAAATGGTTGAAGATATTGGCTGAATGCAAACAGATAGCAGCTCACCCTCTTTGAATCTACTTTAGCATGCTAAAAGGAGCAGGAAAAAGCAAAACATTTCAAAATTCCACCTTTACAAGCAGAGAATAGACTTTTTGTGCAAAGAAAATATTCATTTATTTTAGCCATTGAAAACCATCCTGTTACTCATATACAAGAAATGGATGAAGGTATTCGCTGAACGCTACCAGACAGCTCACACTCTTTGAGTCTTCTTTAGCATGCTTAAAGGAGAAGGAAAAAACAAAAAAATTCAGAATTCCACCTTTCCAAGCAGAGAAATGACTATTTGTGCAATGACATTATTCATTGATTTTAGCCATTCAAAACCATCCTATTACTCATATACCAGAAATGGTTGAAGGTATTGGCTGACCCCAAACAGATAGCAGCTCACCCTCTTTGAATCTTCTTTAGCATGCTTAAAGGAGACGGAAAAAGCACAAAACTTCAGATTTCCACCTTTCAAAGCAGAGATTTGACGGTTTGTGCAATGACATTATTCATTGATTTTAGCCATTTAAAACCATCCTGTTAATCATATACCAGAAATGGTTGAATGTATTCGCTGAACGCAAATATATAGAAGCTCACCCTCTTTGAATGTTCTTTAGCATGCTAAAAGGAGCAGGTAAAAGCAAAAAATTTCAGAATTCCTCCATTCCAAGCAGAGAAATGACTGTTTGTGCAATGACATTATTCATTGATTTTAGCCATTGAAAGCCGTCCTGTTACTCTTATACCAGAAATGGTTGTAGGTATTGGCTGAATGCAAACAGATAGCAGTCCACCATCTTTGAATCTTCTTTAGTATGCTAAAAGGAGCAGGAAAAAGCAAAAAATTTCATAATTCCACTTTTACAAGCAGAGAATTGATTGTTTGAGCAATGACATTATTCACTGATTTTAACCATTGAAAAACATTCTTTTACTCATACACCAGAAATGGTTGAAGGCATTGATTGAACTTAAACAGATAGCAGCTCACCCTCTTTGAATTTTCTTTAGAATACTAAAAGTAGCAGGAAAAAGAAAAAAATTTCAGATTTCCACCTTTCAAAGCAGAGAAATGACTGTTTGTGCAATGACATTATTCATTGATTTTAACCATTGAAAAACATCCTATTACTCATATACCAGAAATGGTTGAAGGTATTGGCTGAACGCAAACAGACAGAAACTCACCCTCTTTGAATCTTCTTTAGCACGCTAAAAGGAGCAAGAAAAAGCAAAATAATTTCAGAATTCCACCATTCAAACAGAGAAATGACTGTTCGTGCAATCACATTATTCATTGATTTTAGCCATTGAAAACCATCCTGCCACTCATATACCAGAAATGGTTGAATGTAATTGCTGAACGCAAACAGATAGCAGCTCACCCTCTTTGAATCTTCTTTAGAATGCTAAAAGTAGCAGTAAAAAGCAAAAAATTTCAGGTTTCCACCTATCCAAGCAGAGAAATGACTGTTTGTGCAATGACCTTATTCATTGATTTTAGCCATTGAAAAAAGTCCTGTTGCTCATATACCAGAACTGGTTGAAGGAATTGGCTGAACATAAACAGATAGCAGTTCACCCTCTTTGAATCTTCTTTAGCATGCTTAAAGGAGACGGAAAAAGCACAAAACTTCAGAATTCCACATTTCCAAGCAGAGAAATTAGTGTTTGTGTAATGACATTATTCATTCAATTTAGCCATTGAACACCGTCATTTTTCTCATATACCCGAAATGGTTTTAAGGTATTTGGCTGAATTCCAACAGATAGCAGCTCACCCTCTTTGAATCTTCTATAGCATGCTAAAAGGAATAGGAAAAAGCAAAAAATTTCAGAATTCCACCTTTCCAAGCAGAAAAATGACTCTTTGTGCAATGACATTATTCATTGATTTTAGCCATTGGAAACCGTCCTGCCTCCCATATACAAGAAATGGTTGAAGGTATTGACTGAACGCAAACAGATAGCAGCTCACCCTCTTTGAATCTTCTTTAGCATGCTAAAAGTAGCAGGAAAATGCAAAAAATTTCAGATTTCCTCATTTCAAAGCAGAGAAATGACTGTTTGTGCAATGACATTATTCATTGATTTTAGACATGGAAAAACATCCTGTTACTCATATACCAGAAATGGTTTAAGGTATTGGCTGAACGCAAACAGACAGCAACTCTCCCTCTTTGAATCTTCTTTAGCACACAAAAAGGTGCAGGAAAAAGCAAAACAATTTCAGAAATCCACCTTTCCAAGCATTGAAATGACTGTTTGTACAATGACATTATTCATTGATTTTAGCCTTTAAAAACGTCCTGTTACTCATATACCAGAAATGGTTGAAGGTATTGGCTGAACGCTAACAGATAGCAGCTCGCCCTCTTTGAATCTTCTTTAGCATGCAAAAAGGAGAGGGAAAAAGCAAAAAATTTCAGAATTCGACCTTTCCAAGCAGAGAAATAACTGTTTGTTCATTGACATTGTTCATTGATTGTGGACATTGAAAACCGTCATGTTACTCATATACCAGAAATGGATGAAGGTATTTTCAGAAAGCAAACTGATTGCAGCTCATCCTCTTTGAGTCTTCTTTAGCATGCTAAAAGGAGCAGGAAAAAGCAAAACATTTCAGAATTCCATTTTTCCAAGCAGAGAATTGACTGTTTGTGCAATGACATTATTCATTGATTTTAGCCATTGAAAAACATCCTGTTAGTCATATACCAGAAATGTTTGAAGGCATTGACTGAATGCAAACAGACAGCAACTCACCCTCTTTGAATCTTCTTTAGCATACTAAAAGTAGCAGGAAAAAGCAAAAAGTTTCAGAATTACACCTTTCAAGCAGAGAAATGACTTTTTGAGCAATGACATTATTCATTGATGTTAGCCATTGAAAAACATCCTACTACTCATATACCAGAAATGGTTGAAGGTATTGGCTGAACACAAAGAGATAGCAGCCCACCATCTTTAAATCTTCTATAGCATGCTAAAAGGAGCAGGAAAAAGCAAAAAAATTCAGAATTCCACTTTTACAAGCAGAGAAATGACTGTTTGTGCAATGATATTATTCATTGATTTTAGCCATTGAAAAACATTCTGTTACTCATACACGAGAAATGGTTGAAGGCATTGGCTGAATGTAAATAGATAGCAGCTCATCCTCTTTGAATCTTCTTTAGCATACTAAAAGGAGCAGGAGAAAGCAAAACATTTCAGAATTCCACCTTTCCAAACATAGAAATGAATTTTTGTGTAATGACATTATTCATTTAATTTAGCCATTGAATACCGTCATTTTTCTCATATACCAGAAATAGTTTTAAGGTATTGGCTGAATGCAAACAGATAGCAGCTCACCTTCTTTGAATCTTCTTTAACATGGTAAAAGGAGAAGGACAAAGCAAAAATTTCAGAATTGCACCTTTTCAAGCAGAGAAATGACTGTTTGTGCAATGACATTATTCATTGATTTTAGTCATTGAAAACCGTCCTGTCACTCATATACCAGAAATGATTGAAGGTATTGGCTGAGTGCAAACAGATAGCAGCTCACCCTCTTTGAATCTTCTTTAGCATACTAAAAGTAGCAGGAAAAAGCAAAAAATTTCAGATTTCCACTTTTCAAAGCAGAGAAATGACTGTTTGTGCAATGACATTATTCATTGATTTTAGCCATTGAAAAACGTCCTGTTGCTCATATACCAGAACTGTTTGAAGGAATAGGCTGAACATAAACAGATAGCAGCTCACCCTCTGTGAATGTTCTTTCGCATGCTAAAAGGAGCAGGAAAAAGCAAAAAAATTCAGAATTCCACCTTTTCAATCAGAGAAATGACTGTTTGTGTAATGACATTATTCATTCAATTTAGCCATTGAATAACGTCATTTTTCTCATATACCCGAAATGGTTTTAAGGTATTTGGCTGAATTCCAACAGATAGCAGCTCTCCCTCTTTGAATCTTCTATAGCATGCTAAAAGGGACAGGAAAAAGCAAAAAATTTCAGAATTCCACCTTTCCAAGCAGAAAAATGACTGTTTGTGCAATGACATTATTCATTGATTTTAGACATTGAAAACCGTCCTGTTACTCATATACCAGAAATGGTTGAAGGTGTTCGCTGAACACAAACAGATAGAAGCTCACCCTCTTTGAATCATCTTTAGCATGCTAAAAGGAGCAGGTAAAAGCAAAAAATTTCAGAAATCCACCATTCCAAGCAGAGAAATGACTGTTTGTGCAATGACATTATTCATTGATTTTAGCCATTGAAAACCGTCCTATCACTCATATCCAAGAAATGGTTGAAGGTATTGGCTGAACGCAAACAGATAGCAGCTCACCCTCTTTGAATCTTCTTTAGCGTACTAAAAGTAGCAGGAAAAGCAAAAAATTTCAGATTTCCACCTTTCAAAGCAGAGAAATAACAGTTTGTGCAATGACATTATTCATTGATTTTAGCCATTGAAAACCATTCTGTTACTCATACACGAGAAATGGTTGAAGGCATTGGCTGAATGTAAACAGACAGAAACTCACCCTCTTTGAATCTTCTTTAGCATGCTAAAAGGAGCAGGAGAAAGCAAAACCTTTCAGAATTCCACCTTTCCAAACATAGAAATGAATTTTTGTGTAATGACATTATTCATTTAATTTAGCCATTGAATACGGTCATTTTTCTCATATACCATAAATACTTTTAAGGTATTGGCTGAATGCAAATAGATAGCAGCTCACATTCTTTGAATCTTCTTTAACATGCTAAAAGGAGAAGGACAAAGCAAAAATTTCAGAATTGCACCTTTTCAAGCAGAGAAATGACTGTTTGTGCAATGACATTATTCATTGATTTTAGTCATTGAAAAACGTCCTGTCACTCATATACCAGAAATGGTTGAAGGTATTGGCTGAATGCAAACAGTTAGCAGCTCACCCTCTTTGAATCTTCTGTAGCATATTAAAAGTAGCAGGAAAAAGCAAAAAATTTCAGATTTCCACTTTTCAAAGCAGAGAAATGACTGTTTGTGCAATGACATTATTCATTGATTTTAGCCATTGAAAAACATCCTGTTACTCATATACCAGAAATGGATGAAGGTATTTTCAGAAAGCAAACTGATTGCAGCTCACCCTCTTTGAGTCTTCTTTAGCATGCTAAAAGAAGCAAGGAAAAACCAAAACATTTCAGAATTCCATCTTTCCAAGCCGAGAATTTACCTTTTGTGCAATGACATTATTCATTGATTTTAGCCTTTGAAAAACATCCTGTTATTCATATGCCAGAAATGGTTGAAGGTATTGGCTGAACGCAAACAGATAGCAGCTCACCCTCTTTGAGTCTTCTTTAGCATGCTAAAAGTAGCAGGAAAAAGCAAACAATTTCAGAATTCCACCTTTCAAAGCAGAGAAATGACTTTTTGAGCAATGACATTATTCATTGATTTTAGCCATTGAAAAACATCCTGTTACTCATATACCAAAAATGGTTGAAGGTATCGGCTGAACGCAAACAGATAGCAGCTCACCCTCTTTGAATCTTCTTTAGCATGCTAAAAGGAGCGGGTAAAAGCAAAAAATTTCATAATTCCACAATTCCAAGCAGAGAAATGACTGTTTGTGCAATGACATTATTCATTGATTTTAGACATTGAAAACTGTCCTGTTACTCTTATACCAGAAATGGTTGAAGGTATTGGCTGAACGCAAAGAGATAGCAGCCCACCATCTTTGAATCTTCTTTAGCATGCTAAAAATAGCAAGGAAAAGCAAAAAATTTCAGAATTCCACTTTTTCAAGCAGAGAAATGACTGTGTGTACAATGACATTATTCATTGATTTTAGCCATTGAAAAACATTCTGTTACTCATACACCAGAAATGGTTGAAGGCATTGGCTGAACGTAAACCGACAGCAACTCATCCTCTTTGAATCTTCTTTAGCATGCTAAAAGGAGCAGGAAAAAGCAAAATAATTTCGGAATTCCACCTTTCCAAGAAGAGAAATGACTGTTTGTGAAATGACATTATTCATTGATTTTAGCCATTGAAAAACGTTCTGTTACTCATATACCAGATATGGTTGAAGGTATTGGCTGAACGCAAACAGATAGCAGCTCACCCTCTTTGAATCTTCTTTAGCATGCTAAAAGGAGCAGGAGAAAGCAAAACATTTCAGAATTCCACCTTTCCAAGCAGAGAAATGACTGTTTGTGTAATGACATTATTCATTTAATTTAGCCATTGAATACCGTCATTTTTCTCATATACCAGAAATGCTTTTAAGGTATTGGCTGAATGCAAACAGATAGCAGCTCAACCTCTTTGAATCTTCTTAAGCATGCTAAAGTAGCAGGAAAAAGCAAAAAATTTCTGGTTTCCACCTTTTCAAAGCAGAGAAATGACTGTTTGTGCAATGACCTTATTCATTGATTTTAGCCATTGAAAAACGTCCTGTTGCTCATATACCAGAACTGTTTGAAGGAATAGGCGGAACATAAACAGATAGAAGCTCACCCTCTGTGAGTCTTCTTTCGCATGCTAAAAGGAGCAGGAAAAAGCAAAAAAATTCAGAATTCCACCTTTTCAATCAGAGAAATGACTGTTTGTGTAATGGCATTATTCATTCAATTTAGCCATTGAATACCGTCATTTTTCTCATATACCCGAAATGGTTTTAAGGTATTTGGCTGAATTCCAACAGATAGCAGCTCACCCTCTTTGAATCTTCTATAGCATGCTAAAAGGAACAGGAAAAAGCAAAAAATTTCAGAATTCCACCTTTCCAAGCAGAAAAATGACTGTTTGTGCAATGACATTATTCATTGATATTAGACATTGACAACCGTCCTGTTACTCATATATCAGAAATGGTTGAAGATATTGGCTGAATGCAAACAGATAGCAGCTCACCCTCTTTGAATCTTCTTTAGCATGCTAAAAGGAGCAGGAAAAAGCAAAACATTTCAAAATTCCACCTTTCCGAGCAGAGAATAGACTGTTTGTGCAAAGAAAATATTCATTCATTTTAGCCATTGAAAACCATCCTGTTACTCATATACAAGAAATGGATGAAGGTATTCGCTGAATGCATCCAGACAGCTCACACTCTTTGAATCTTCTTTAGCATGCTTAAAGGAGAAGGAAAAAACAAAAAAATTCAGAATTCCACCTTTCCAAGCAGAGAAATGACTATTTGTCCAATGACATTATTCATTGATTTTAGCCATTCAAAACCAACCTATTACTCATATACCAGAAATGGTTGAAGGTATTGGCTGAACGCAAACAGATAGCAGCTCACCCTCTTTGAATCTTCTTTAGCATGCTAAAAGTAGCAGGAAAAAACAAAAAATTTCAGATTTCCACCTTTCAAAGCAGAGAAATGACGGTTTGTGCAATGACATTGTTCATTGATTTTAGCCATTGAAAACCATCCTGCTACTCATATACCAAAAATGGTTGAAGGTGTTCGCTGAACGCAAACAGATAGAAGCTCACCCTCTTTGAATCATCTTTAGCATGCTAAAAGGAGCAGGTAAAAGCAAAAAATTTCAGAAATCCACCATTCCAAGCAGAGAAATGACTGTTTGTGCAATGACATTATTCATTGATTTTAGCCATTGAAAACCGTCCTGTCACTCATATCCAAGAAATGGTTGAAGGCATTGGCTGAACGCAAACAGATAGCAGCTCACCCTTTTTGAATCTTCTTTAGAGTACTAAAAGTAGCAGGAAAAGCAAAAAATTTCAGATTTCCACCTTTCAAAGCAGAGAAATGACGGTTTGTGCAATGACATTATTCATTGATTTTAGCCATTGAAAACCATCCTGCTACTCATATACCAAAAATGGTTGAAGGTGTTCGCTGAACGCAAACAGATAGAAGCTCACCCTCTTTGAATCATCTTTAGCATGCTAAAAGGAGCAGGTAAAAGCAAAAAATTTCAGAAATCCACCATTCCAAGCAGAGAAATGACTGTTTGTGCAATGACATTATTCATTGATTTTAGCCATTGAAAACCATCCTGTTACTCATATACCAGAAATGGTTGAAGGTATTGGCTGAACGCAAACAAACAGAAACTCACCCTCTTTGAATCTTCTTTAGCACGCTAAAAGGAGCAAGAAAAAGCAAAATAATTTCAGAATTCCACCATTCAAACAGAGAAATGACTGTTTTTGTAATGATATTATTCATTCAATTTAAACATTGAATACCGTCATTTTTCTCATATACCCGAAATGGTTTTAAAGTATTTGGCTGAATTCCAACAGATAGCAGCTCACCCTCTTTGAATCTTCTATAGCATGCTAAAAGGAGCAGAAAAAAGCAAAAAAATTCAGAATTCCACTTTTACAAGCAGAGAAATGACTGTTTGTGCAATGACATTATTCATTGATTTTAGCCATTGAAAAACATTCTGTTACTCATACACGAGAAATGGTTGAAGGCATTGGCTGAATGTAAACAGATAGCAGCTCATCCTTTTTGAATCTTCTTTAGCAAGCTAAAAGGAGCAGGAGAAAGCAAAACATTTCAGAATTCCACCTTTCCAAACATAGAAATGAATTTTTGTGTAATGACATTATTCATTTAATTTAGCCATTGAATACCGTCATTTTTCTCATATACCAGAAATAGTTTTAAGGTATTGGCTGAATGCAAACAGATAGCAGCTCACCTTCTTTGAATCTTCTATAACATGCTAAAAGGAGAAGGACAAAGCAAAAATTTCAGATTTCCACTTTTCAAAGCAGAGAAATGACTGTTTGTGCAATGACATTATTCATTGATTTTAGCCATTGAAAAACATCCTGTTACTCATATGCCAGAAATGGATGAAGGTATTTTCAGAAAGCAAACTGATTGCAGCTCACCCTCTTTGAGTCTTCTTTAGCATGCTAAAAGAAGCAAGGAAAAACCAAAACATTTCAGAATTCCATCTTTCCAAGCCGAGAATTTACCTTTTGTGCAATGACATTATTCATTGATTTTAGCCATTGAAAAACATCCTGTTACTCATATACCAGAAATGGTTGAAGGTATTGGCTGAACGCAAACAGATAGCAGCTCACCCTCTTTGAATCTTCTTTAGCATGCTAAAAGTAGCAGGAAAAAGCAAACAATTTCAGAATTCCACCTTTCAAAGCAGAGAAATGACTTTTTGAGCAATGACATTATTCATTGATTTTAGCCATTGAAAAACATCCTGTTACTCATATACCAGAAATGGTTGAAGGTATTGGCTGAACGCAAACAGATAGCAGCTCACCCTCTTTGAATCTTCTTAAGCATGCTAAATGAGAAGGAAAAAGCAAAAAATTTCAGAATTCAACCTTTCCAAGCAGAGAAATGACTGTGCAATGACATTATTCATTGATTTTAGCCATTGAAAACCGTCCTGTCACCCATATACCAAAAATGGTTGAAGGTATTGGCTGAAAGCAAACAGATAGCAGCTCACCCTCTTTGAATCTTCTTTAGCATGCTGAAAGTAGCAGGAAAAAGCAAAAAATTTCAGGTTTCCACCTTTTCAAAGCAGAGAAATGACTGTTTGTGCAACGACCTTATTCATTGATTTTAGCCATTGAAAAACGCCCTGTTGCTCATATACCAGAACTGTTTGAAGGAATAGGCTGAACATAAACAGATAGCAGCTCACCCTCTGTGAATCTTCTTTCGCATGCTAAAAGGAGCAGGAAAAAGCAAAAAAATTCAGAATTCCACCTTTTCAATCAGAAAAATGACTGTTTGTGTAATCACATTATTCATTCAATTTAGCCATTGAATACCGTCATTTTTCTCATATACCCGAAATGGTTTTAAGGTATTTGGCTGAATTCCAACAGATAGCAGCTCACCCTCTTTGAATCTTCTATAGCATGCTAAAAGGAACAGGAAAAAGCAAAAAATTTCAGAATTCCACATTTCCAAGCAGAAAAATGACTGTTTAGGCAATGACATTATTCATTGATTTTAGACATTGAAAAACGTCCTGTTACTCATATACCAGAAATGGTTGAAGATATTGGCTGAATGCAAACAGATAGCAGCTCACCCTCTTTGAATCTTCTTTAGCATGCTAAAAGGAGCAGGAAAAAGCAAAACATTTCAAAATTCCACCTTTCCGAGCAGAGAATAGACTGTTTGTGCAAAGAAAATATTCATTCATTTTAGCCATTGAAAACCATCCTGCTACTCATATACCAAAAATGGTTGAAGGTGTTCGCTGAACGCAAACAGATAGCAGCTCACCCTCTTTGAATCTTCTTTAGCATGCTAAAAGTAGCAGGAAAAAACAAAAAATTTCAGATTTCCACCTTTCAAAGCAGAGAAATGACGGTTTGTGCAATGACATTATTCATTGATTTTAGCCATTGAAAACCATCCTCCTACTCATATACCAAAAATGGTTGAAGGTGTTCACTGAACGCAAACAGATAGAAGCTTACCCTCTTTGAATCATCTTTAGCATGCTAAAAGGAGCAGGTAAAAGCAAAAAATTTCAGAAATCCACCATTCCAAGCAGAGAAATGACTGTTTGTGCAATGACATTATTCATTGATTTTAGCCATTGAAAACCGTCCTGTCACTCATATCCAAGAAATGGTTGAAGGTATTGGCTGAACGCAAACAGATAGCAGCTCACCCTCTTTGAATCTTCTTTAGCGTACTAAAAGTAGCAGGAAAAGCAAAAAATTTCAGATTTCCACCTTTCAAAGCAGAGAAATAACAGTTTGTGCAATGACATTATTCATTGATTTTAGCCATTGAAAACCATCCTGTTACTCATATACCAGAAATGGTTGAAGGTATTGGCTGAACGCAAACAGACAGAAACTCAACCTCTTTGAATCTTCTTTAGCACGCTAAAAGGAGCAAGAAAAAGCAAAATAATTTCAGAATTCCACCATTCAAACAGAGAAATGACTGTTTTTGTAATGATATTATTCATTCAATTTAAACATTGAATACCGTCATTTTTCTCATATACCCGAAATTGTTTTAAAGTATTTGGCTGAATTCCAACAGATAGCAGCTCACCCTCTTTGAATCTTCTATAGCATGCTAAAAGGAGCAGGAAAAAGCAAAAAAATTCAGAATTCCACTTTTACAAGCAGAGAAATGACTGTTTGTGCAATGACATTATTCATTGATTTTAGCCATTGAAAAACATTCTGTTACTCATACACGAGAAATGGTTGAAGGCATTGGCTGAATGTAAACAGATAGCAGCTCATCCTCTTTGAATCTTCTTTAGCATGCTAAAAGGAGCAGGAGAAAGCAAAACATTTCAGAATTCCACCTTTCCAAACATAGAAATGAATTTTTGTGTAATGACATTATTCATTTAATTTAGCCATTGAATACCGTCATTTTTCTCATATACCAGAAATAGTTTTAAGGTATTGGCTGAATGCAAACAGATAGCAGCTCACCTTCTTTGAATCTTCTTTAACATGCTAAAAGGAGAAGGACAAAGCAAAAATTTCAGATTTCCACTTTTCAAAGCAGAGAAATGACTGTTTGTGCAATGACATTATTCATTGATTTTAGCCATTGAAAAACATCCTGCTACTCATATGCCAGAAATGGATGAAGGTATTTTCAGAAAGCAAACTGATTGCAGCTTACCCTCTTTGAGTCTTCTTTAGCATGCTAAAAGAAGCAAGGAAAAACCAAAACATTTCAGAATTCCATCTTTCCAAGCCGAGAATTTACCTTTTGTGCAATGACATTATTCATTGATTTTAGCCATTGAAAAACATCCTGTTACTCATATACCAGAAATGGTTGAAGGTATTGGCTGAACGCAAACAGATAGCAGCTCACCCTCTTTGAATCTTCTTTAGCATGCTAAAAGTAGCAGGAAAAAGCAAACAATTTCAGAATTCCACCTTTCAAAGCAGAGAAATGACTTTTTGAGCAATGACATTATTCATTGATTTTAGCCATTGAAAAACATCCTGTTACTCATATACCAGAAATGGTTGAAGGTATCAGCTGAACGCAAACAGATAGCAGCTCACCCTCTTTGAATCTTCTTTAGCATGCTAAAAGGAGCGGGTAAAAGCAAAAAATTTCATAATTCCACAATTCCAAGCAGAGAAATGACTGTTTGTGCAATGACATTATTCATTGATTTTAGACATTGAAAACTGTCCTGTTACTCTTATACCAGAAATGGTTGAAGGTATTGGCTGAACGCAAAGAGATAGCAGCCCACCATCTTTGAATCTTCTTTAGCATACTAAAAATAGCAAGGAAAAGCAAAAAATTTCAGAATTCCACTTTTACAAGCAGAGAAATGACTGTTTGTGCAATGACATTATTCATTGATTTTAGCCATTGAAAAACGTTCTGTTACTCATATACCAGATATGGTTGAAGGTATTGGCTGAACGCAAACAGATAGCAGCTCACCCTCTTTGAATCTTCTTTAGCATGCTAAAAGGAGCAGGAGAAAGCAAAACATTTCAGAATTCCACCTTTCCAAGCAGAGAAATGACTGTTTGTGTAATGACATTATTCATTTAATTTAGCCATTGAATACCATCATTTTTCTCATATACCAGAAATGCTTTTAAGGTATTGGCTGAATGCAAACAGATAGCAGCTCAACCTCTTTGAATCTTCTTAAGCATGCTAAATGAGAAGGAAAAAGCAAAAAATTTCAGAATTCAACCTTTCCAAGCAGAGAAATGACTGTGCAATGACATTATTCATTGATTTTAGCCATTGAAAACCGTCCTGTCACTCATATACCAAAAATGGTTGAAGGTATTGGCTGAAAGCAAACAGATAGCAGCTCACCCTCTTTGAATCTTCTTTAGCATGCTAAAAGTAGCAGGAAAAAGCAAAAAATTTCAGGTTTCCACCTTTTCAAAGCAGAGAAATGACTGTTTGTGCAATGACCTTATTCATTGATTTTAGCCATTGAAAAACGTCCTGTTGCTCATATACCAGAACTGTTTGAAGGAATAGGCTGAACATAAACAGATAGCAGCTCACCCTCTTTGAATCTTCTTTAGCATGCTAAAAGGAGCAGGAAAAAGCAAAAAAATTCAGAATTCCACCTTTTCAATCAGAGAAATGACTGTGTAATGACATTATTCATTCAATTTAGCCATTGAATACCGTCATTTTTCTCATATAACCGAAATGGTTTTAAGGTATTTGGCTGAATTCCAACAGATAGCAACTCACCCTCTTTGAATCTTCTATAGCATGCTAAAAGGAACAGGAAAAAGCAAAAAATTTCAGAATTCCACCTTTCCAAGCAGAAAAATGACTGTTTAGGCAATGACATTATTCATTGATTTTAGACATTGAAAACCGTCCTGTTACTCATATACCAGAAATGGTTGAAGATATTGGCTGAATGCAAACAGATAGCAGCTCACCCTCTTTGAATCTTCTTTAGCATGCTAAAAGGAGCAGGAAAAAGCAAAACATTTCAAAATTCCACCTTTCCGAGCAGAGAATAGACTGTTTGTGCAAAGAAAATATTCAATCATTTTAGCCATTGAAAACCATCCTGTTACTCATATACAAGAAATGGATGAAGGTATTCGCTGAATGCATCCAGACAGCTCACACTCTTTGAATCTTCTTTAGCATGCTTAAAGGAGAAGGAAGAAACAAAAAATTTCAGAATTCCACCTTTCCAAGCAGAGAAATGACTATTTGTGCAATGACATTATTCATTGATTTTAGCCATTCAAAACCATCCTATTACTCATATACCAGAAATGGTTGAAGGTATTGGCTGAACGCAAACAGATAGCAGCTCACCCTCTTTGAATCTTCTTTAGCATGCTAAAAGTAGCAGGAAAAAACAAAAAATTTCAGATTTCCACCTTTCAAAGCAGAGAAATGACGGTTTGTGCAATGACATTATTCATTGATTTTAGCCATTGAAAACCATCCTGCTACTCATATACCAAAAATGGTTGAAGGTGTTCGCTGAACGCAAACAGATAGAAGCTCACCCTCTTTGAATCATCTTTAGCATGCTAAAAGGAGCAGGTAAAAGCAAAAAATTTCAGAAATCCACCATTCCAAGCAGAGAAATGACTGTTTGTGCAATGACATTATTCATTGATTTTAGCCATTGAAAACCATCCTGTTACTCATATACCAGAAATGGTTGAAGGTATTGGCTGAACGCAAACAAACAGAAACTCACCCTCTTTGAATCTTCTTTAGCACGCTAAAAGGAGCAAGAAAAAGCAAAATAATTTCAGAATTCCACCATTCAAACAGAGAAATGACTGTTTTTGTAATGATATTATTCATTCAATTTAAACATTGAATACCGTCATTTTTCTCATATACCCGAAATGGTTTTAAAATATTTGGCTGAATTCCAACAGATAGCAGCTCACCCTCTTTGAATCTTCTATAGCATGCTAAAAGGAACAGGAAAAATCAAAAAATTTTAGAATTACACCTTTCCAAGCAGAAAAAAGACAGTTTGTGCAATGACATTATTCATTGATTTTAGACATTGAAAACCATCCTGAAACTCATATACCAGAAATGGTTGAAGATATTGGCTGAATGCAAACAGATAGCAGCTCACCTTCTTTGAATCTTCTTTAGCATGCTAAAAGAAGCAGGAAAAAGCAAAACATTTCAGAATTCCACCTTTCCAAGCAGAGAATAGACTGTTTGTGCAAAGACAATATTCATTCATTTTAGCCATTGAAAACCGTCGTGTTACGCATATGCAAGAAATTAATGAACGTATTCCCTGAGCGCAACCAGACAGCTCAGACTCTTTGAGTCTTCTTTAGCATGCTTAAAGGAGAAGGAAAAAACAAAAAAATTCAGAATTCCACCTTTTCAAGCAGAGAAATGACAGTTTGTGCAATGACATTATTCATTGATTTTAGCCGTGGAAAACCATCCTATTACTCATGTATCAGAAAAGGTTGAAGGTATTGGCTGAACGCAAAAAGATAGCAGCTCCTACTCCTTGAATCTTCTTTAGCATGCTAAAAGTAGCAGGAAAAACGAAAAAAATTTCAGATTTACACCTTTCAAAGCAGAGAAAAGACTGTTTGTGCAATGACATTATTCATTGATTTTAACCAATGAAAAACATCCTGTTACTCATACACCAGAAATGGTTGAAGGCATTGGCTGAACGTAAACAGACAGCTACTCACCCTCTTTGAATCTTCTTTAGCACGCTAAAAGGAGCAGGAAAAAGCAAAATAATTTCAGGATTCCACCTTTCCAAGCAGAGAAATGACTGTTTGTGCAATGACATTATTCATTGATTTAGGAATTTGAAAACCGTTCTGTTACTCATATACCAGAAATGGTTGAAGGTATTGGCTGAAAGCAAACAGATAGCAGCTCACCATCTTTGAATCTTCTTTAGCATGCTAAAAGGAGCAGGAAAAAGCAAAACATTTCAGAACTCCAACTTTCCAAGCAGAGAATTGACTGTTTGTGCAATGACAATATTCATTCATTTTAGCCATTGAAAACCGTCCTGTTACTCATATACCAGAAATGGATGAAGGTATTGGCTAAAAGCAAACAGATAGGAGCTCAAACTCTTTGCATCTTCTTTAGCATGCTAAAATGAGCAGGAAAAAACAAAAAATTTCAGAATTCCACCTTTATAAGCAGAGAAATGACTGTTTGTGCAATGACATTATTCATTGATTTTAGCCATTGAAAACCATCCTGCTACTCATATACCAGAAATGGTTGAAGGTATTGGCTGAACGCAAACAGATAGCAGCTCACCCTCTTTGAATCTTCTTTAGCATACTAAAAGTAGCAGGAAAAAGCAAAAAATTTCAGATTTCCACTTTTCAAAGCAGAGAAATGACTGTTTGTGCAATGACATTATTCATTGATTTTAGCCATTGAAAAACATCCTGTTACTCATATACCAGAAATGGTTCAAGGTATCGGCTGAACACAAACAGATAGCAGCTCACCCTCTTTGAATCTTCTTTAGCATGCTAAAAGGAGTGGGTAAAAGCTAAAAAGTTCAGAATTCCACAATTTCAAGCAGAGAAATGACTGTTTGTGCAATGACATTATTCATTGATTTTAGACATTGAAAACTGTCCTGTTACTCTTATACCAGAAATGGATGAAGGTATTGGCTGAACGCAAAGAGATAGCAGCCCACCATCTTTAAATCTTCTTAAGCATACTAAAAGGAGCAAGGAAAAGCAAAAAATTTCAGAATTCCACTTTTACAAGCAGAGAAATGACTGTTTGTGCAATGACATTATTCATTGATTTTAGCCATTGAAAAACATTCTGTTACTCATACACCAGAAATGGTTGAAGGCATTGGCTGAACGTAAGCCGACAGCAACTCACCCTCTTTGAATCTTCTTTAGCATGCTAAAAGGAGCAGGAAAAAGCAAAATAATTTTGGAATTCCACCTTTCCAAGCAGAGAAATGATTGTTTGTGAAATGACATTATTCATTGATTTTAGCCATTGAAAAACATTCTGTTACTCATATACCAGATATGGTTGAAGGTATTGGCTGAATGCAAACAGATAGCAGCTCACCCTCTTTGAATCTTCTTTAGCATGCTAAAAGGAGCATGAGAAAGGAAAACATTTCAGAATTCCACCTTTCCAAGCAGAGAAATGACTGTTTGTGTAATGACATTATTCATTTAATTTAGCCATTGAATACCGTCATTTTTCTCATATACCAGAAATGCTTTTAAGGTATTGGCTGAATGCAAACAGGTAGCAGCTCAACCTCTTTGAATCTTCTTAAGCATGCTAAATGAGAAGGAAAAAGCAAAAAATTTCAGAATTCAACCTTTCCAAGCAGAGAAATGACTGTGCAATGACATTATTCATTGATTTTAGCCATTGAAAACCGTCCTGTCACTCATATACCAGAAATGGTTGAAGGTATTGGCTGAACGCAAACAGATAGCAGCTCACCCTCTTTGAATCTTCTTTAGCATACTAAAAGTGGCAGGAAAAAGCAAAAAATTTCAGGTTTCCACCTTTTCAAAGCAGAGAAATGACTGTTTGTGCAATGACCTTATTCATTGATTTTAGCCATTGAAAAACGTCCTGTTGCTCATATACCAGAACTGTTTGAAGGAATAGGCTGAACATAAACAGATAGCAGCTCACCCTCTGTGAATCTTCTTTCGCATGCTAAAAAGAGCAGGAAAAAGCAAAAAATTTCAGAATTCCACCTTTCCAAGCAGAGAAATGACTGTTTGTGCAATGACATTATTCATTGATTTTAGACATTGAAAACCATCCTGTTACTCATATACCAGAACTGTTTGAAGGAATAGGCTGAACATAAACAGATAGCAGCTCACCCTCTGTGAATCTTCTTTCGCATGCTAAAAGGAGCAGGAAAAAGCAAAAAAATTCAGAATTCCACCTTTTCAAGCAGAGAAATGACTGTTTGTGTAATGACATTATTCATTCAATTTAGCCATTGAATACCGTCATTTTTCTCATATACTCGAAATGGTTTTAAGGTATTTGGCTGAATTCCAACAGATAGCAGCTCACCCTCTTTGAATCTTCTTTAGCATGCTAAAAGGAGCAGGAAAAAGCAAAAAATTTCAAAATTCCACCTTTCCGAGCAGAGAAATGACTGTTTGTACAATGACATTATTCATTGATTTTAGCCCTTGAAAAACATCCTGTTACTCATATACCAGAAATGGTTGAAGGTATTGGCTGAATGCTAACAGATAGCAGCTCACCCTCTTTGAATCTTTTTTAGCATGCAACAAGGAGTTGGAAAAAGCAAAAAATTTCTGAATTCGACCTTTCTAAGCAGAGAAATGACTGTTGGTTCAATGACATTATTCTTTGATTGTAGACATTGAAAACCATGATGTTACTGATATACCAGAAATGGATGAAGGTATTGGCAGAAAGCAAACTGATTGCAGCTCACCCTCTTTGATTCTTCTTTAGCATGCTAAAAGGAGCAGGAAAAAGCAAAAAAATTCAGAATTCCACCTTTCAAAGCAGAGAAATGATTTTTTGAACAATACCATTATTCATTGTTTCTAGCCATTGAAAAACATCCTGTTACTCATATACCAGAAATGGTTGAAGGTATCGGCTGAACGAAAACAGATAGCAGCACACCCTCTTTGAATCTTCTTTAGCATGCCAGAAGGAGCAGGTAAAAGCAAAAAATTTCAGAATTCCACCTTTCCAAGCAGAAAAATGACTGTGCAATGACATTATTCATTGATTTTAGCCATTGAAAAACATTCTGTTATTCATACACCAGAAATAGTTGAAGGTATCGGCTGAACGCAAACAGACAGCAACTCACACTCTTTGAATCTTCTTTAGCACGCTAAAAGGAGCAGGAAAAAGCAAAATAATTTCAGAATTCCACCTTTCCAAGCAGAGAAATGACTGTGCAATAACATTATTCATTGATTTTAGCCTTTGAATACCATCCTGTTACTCATATACCAGAAATGGTTGAAGGTAATGACTGAACGCAAAGAGATAGCAGCCAACCATCTGTGAATCTTCTTTATCATGCTAAAAGGAACAGGAAAAAGCAAAAAATTTCAGAATTCCACCTTTCCAAGCAGAGAAATGACTCTTTGTGCAATGACATTATTCATTAATTTTAGCTATTGAAAACCGTCCTGCCTCCCATATACAAGAAATGGTCGAAGGAATTGGCTGAACGCAAACAGAGAGCAGCTCACCCTCTTTGAATCTTCTTTAGCATGCTAAAAGTAGCAGGAAAAAACAAAAAATTTCAGATTTCCACCTTTCAAAGCAGAGAAATGACGGTTTGTGCAATGACATTATTCATTGATTTTAGCCATTGAAAACCATCCTGCTACTCATATACCAAAAATGGTTGAAGGTGTTCGCTGAACGCAAACAGATAGAAGCTCACCCTCTTTGAATCATCTTTAGCATGCTAAAAGGAGCAGGTAAAAGCAAAAAATTTCAGAAATCCACCATTCCAAGCAGAGAAATGACTGTTTGTGCAATGACATTATTCATTGATTTTAGCCATTGAAAACCGTCCTGTCACTCATATCCAAGAAATGGTTGAAGGCATTGGCTGAACGCAAACAGATAGCAGCTCACCCTCTTTGAATCTTCTTTAGCGTACTAAAAGTAGCAGGAAAAGCAAAAAATTTCAGATTTCCACCTTTCAAAGCAGAGAAATGACGGTTTGTGCAATGACATTATTCATTGATTTTAGCCATTGAAAACCATCCTGCTACTCATATACCAAAAATGGTTGAAGGTGTTCGCTGAACGCAAACAGATAGAAGCTCACCCTCTTTGAATCATCTTTAGCATGCTAAAAGGAGCAGGTAAAAGCAAAAAATTTCAGAAATCCACCATTCCAAGCAGAGAAATGACTGTTTGTGCAATGACATTATTCATTGATTTTAGCCATTGAAAACCATCCTGTTACTCATATACCAGAAATGGTTGAAGGTATTGGCTGAACGCAAACAAACAGAAACTCACCCTCTTTGAATCTTCTTTAGCACGCTAAAAGGAGCAAGAAAAAGCAAAATAATTTCAGAATTCCACCATTCAAACAGAGAAATGACTGTTTTTGTAATGATATTATTCATTCAATTTAAACATTGAATACCGTCATTTTTCTCATATACCCGAAATGGTTTTAAAGTATTTGGCTGAATTCCAACAGATAGCAGCTCACCCTCTTTGAATCTTCTATAGCATGCTAAAAGGAGCAGGAAAAAGCAAAAAAATTCAGAATTCCACTTTTACAAGCAGAGAAATGACTGTTTGTGCAATGACATTATTCATTGATTTTAGCCATTGAAAAACATTCTGTTACTCATACACGAGAAATGGTTGAAGGCATTGGCTGAATGTAAACAGATAGCAGCTCATCCTTTTTGAATCTTCTTTAGCATGCTAAAAGGAGCAGGAGAAAGCAAAACATTTCAGAATTCCACCTTTCCAAACATAGAAATGAATTTTTGTGTAATGACATTATTCATTTAATTTAGCCATTGAATACCGTCATTTTTCTCATATACCAGAAATAGTTTTAAGGTATTGGCTGAATGCAAACAGATAGCAGCTCACCTTCTTTGAATCTTCTTTAACATGCTAAAAGGAGAAGGACAAAGCAAAAATTTCAGATTTCCACTTTTCAAAGCAGAGAAATGACTGTTTGTGCAATGACATTATTCATTGATTTTAGCCATTGAAAAACATCCTGTTACTCATATGCCAGAAATGGATGAAGGTATTTTCAGAAAGCAAACTGATTGCAGCTCACCCTCTTTGAGTCTTCTTTAGCATGCTAAAAGAAGCAAGGAAAAACCAAAACATTTCAGAATTCCATCTTTCCAAGCCGAGAATTTACCTTTTGTGCAATGACATTATTCATTGATTTTAGCCATTGAAAAACATCCTGTTACTCACATACCAGAAATGGTTGAAGGTATTGGCTGAACGCAAACAGATAGCAGCTCACCCTCTTTGAATCTTCTTTAGCATGCTAAAAGTAGCAGGAAAAAGCAAACAATTTCAGAATTCCACCTTTCAAAGCAGAGAAATGACTTTTTGAGCAATGACATTATTCATTGATTTTAGCCATTGAAAAACATCCTGCTACTCATATACCAGAAATGGTTGAAGGTATTGGCTGAACGCAAACAGATAGCAGCTCACCCTCTTTGAATCTTCTTAAGCATGCTAAATGAGAAGGAAAAAGCAAAAAATTTCAGAATTCAACCTTTCCAAGCAGAGAAATGACTGTGCAATGACATTATTCATTGATTTTAGCCATTGAAAACCGTCCTGTCACCCATATACCAAAAATGGTTGAAGGTATTGGCTGAAAGCAAACAGATAGCAGCTCACCCTCTTTGAATCTTCTTTAGCATGCTGAAAGTAGCAGGAAAAAGCAAAAAATTTCAGGTTTCCACCTTTTCAAAGCAGAGAAATGACTGTTTGTGCAACGACCTTATTCATTGATTTTAGCCATTGAAAAACGCCCTGTTGCTCATATACCAGAACTGTTTGAAGGAATAGGCTGAACATAAACAGATAGCAGCTCACCCTCTGTGAATCTTCTTTCGCATGCTAAAAGGAGCAGGAAAAAGCAAAAAAATTCAGAATTCCACCTTTTCAATCAGAAAAATGACTGTTTGTGTAATCACATTATTCATTCAATTTAGCCATTGAATACCGTCATTTTTCTCATATACCCGAAATGGTTTTAAGGTATTTGGCTGAATTCCAACAGATAGCAGCTCACCCTCTTTGAATCTTCTATAGCATGCTAAAAGGAACAGGAAAAAGCAAAAAATTTCAGAATTCCACATTTCCAAGCAGAAAAATGACTGTTTAGGCAATGACATTATTCATTGATTTTAGACATTGAAAAACGTCCTGTTACTCATATACCAGAAATGGTTGAAGATATTGGCTGAATGCAAACAGATAGCAGCTCACCCTCTTTGAATCTTCTTTAGCATGCTAAAAGGAGCAGGAAAAAGCAAAACATTTCAAAATTCCACCTTTCCGAGCAGAGAATAGACTGTTTGTGCAAAGAAAATATTCATTCATTTTAGCCATTGAAAACCATCCTGTTACTCATATACAAGAAATGGATGAAGGTATTCGCTGAATGCATCCAGACAGCTCACACTCTTTGAATCTTCTTTAGCATGCTTAAAGGAGAAGGAAAAAACAAAAAATTTCAGAATTCCACCTTTCAAAGCAGCGAAATGACGGTTTGTGCAATGACATTATTCATTGATTTTAGCCATTGAAAACCATCCTGCTACTCATATACCAAAAATGGTTGAAGGTGTTCGCTGAACGCAAACAGATAGCAGCTCACCCTCTTTGAATCTTCTTTAGCATGCTAAAAGTAGCAGGAAAAAACAAAAAATTTCAGATTTCCACCTTTCAAAGCAGAGAAATGACGGTTTGTGCAATGACATTATTCATTGATTTTAGCCATTGAAAACCATCCTCCTACTCATATACCAAAAATGGTTGAAGGTGTTCGCTGAACGCAAACAGATAGAAGCTTACCCTCTTTGAATCATCTTTAGCATGCTAAAAGGAGCAGGTAAAAGCAAAAAATTTCAGAAATCCACCATTCCAAGCAGAGAAATGACTGTTTGTGCAATGACATTATTCATTGATTTTAGCCATTGAAAACCGTCCTGTCACTCATATCCAAGAAATGGTTGAAGGTATTGGCTGAACGCAAACAGATAGCAGCTCACCCTCTTTGAATCTTCTTTAGCGTACTAAAAGTAGCAGGAAAAGCAAAAAATTTCAGATTTCCACCTTTCAAAGCAGAGAAATAACAGTTTGTGCAATGACATTATTCATTGATTTTAGCCATTGAAAACCATCCTGTTACTCATATACCAGAAATGGTTGAAGGTATTGGCTGAACGCAAACAAACAGAAACTCACCCTCTTTGAATCTTCTTTAGCACGCTAAAAGGAGCAAGAAAAAGCAAAATAATTTCAGAATTCCACCATTCAAACAGAGAAATGACTGTTTTTGTAATGATATTATTCATTCAATTTAAACATTGAATACCGTCATTTTTCTCATATACCCGAAATGGTTTTAAAGTATTTGGCTGAATTCCAACAGATAGCAGCTCACCCTCTTTGAATCTTCTATAGCATGCTAAAAGGAGCAGGAAAAAGCAAAAAAATTCAGAATTCCACTTTTACAAGCAGAGAAATGACTGTTTGTGCAATGACATTATTCATTGATTTTAGCCATTGAAAAACATTCTGTTACTCATACACGAGAAATGGTTGAAGGCATTGGCTGAATGTAAACAGATAGCAGCTCATCCTTTTTGAATCTTCTTTAGCATGCTAAAAGGAGCAGGAGAAAGCAAAACATTTCAGAATTCCACCTTTCCAAACATAGAAATGAATTTTTGTGTAATGACATTATTCATTTAATTTAGCCATTGAATACCGTCATTTTTCTCATATACCAGAAATAGTTTTAAGGTATTGGCTGAATGCAAACAGATAGCAGCTCACCTTCTTTGAATCTTCTTTAACATGCTAAAAGGAGAAGGACAAAGCAAAAATTTCAGATTTCCACTTTTCAAAGCAGAGAAATGACTGTGTGTGCAATGACATTATTCATTGATTTTAGCCATTGAAAAACATCCTGTTACTCATATGCCAGAAATGGATGAAGGTATTTTCAGAAAGCAAACTGATTGCAGCTCACCCTCTTTGAGTCTTCTTTAGCATGCTAAAAGAAGCAAGGAAAAACCAAAACATTTCAGAATTCCATCTTTCCAAGCCGAGAATTTACCTTTTGTGCAATGACATTATTCATTGATTTTAGCCATTGAAAAACATCCTGTTACTCATATACCAGAAATGGTTGAAGGTATTGGCTGAACGCAAACAGATAGCAGCTCACCCTCTTTGAATCTTCTTTAGCATGCTAAAAGTAGCAGGAAAAAGCAAACAATTTCAGAATTCCACCTTTCAAAGCAGAGAAATGACTTTTTGAGCAATGACATTATTCATTGATTTTAGCCATTGAAAAACATCCTGTTACTCATATACCAGAAATGGTTGAAGGTATTGGCTGAACGCAAACAGATAGCAGCTCACCCTCTTTGAATCTTCTTAAGCATGCTAAATGAGAAGGAAAAAGCAAAAAATTTCAGAATTCAACCTTTCCAAGCAGAGAAATGACTGTGCAATGACATTATTCATTGATTTTAGCCATTGAAAACCGTCCTGTCACCCATATACCAAAAATGGTTGAAGGTATTGGCTGAAAGCAAACAGATAGCAGCTCACCCTCTTTGAATCTTCTTTAGCATGCTGAAAGTAGCAGGAAAAAGCAAAAAATTTCAGGTTTCCACCTTTTCAAAGCAGAGAAATGACTGTTTGTGCAACGACCTTATTCATTGATTTTAGCCATTGAAAAACGCCCTGTTGCTCATATACCAGAACTGTTTGAAGGAATAGGCTGAACATAAACAGATAGCAGCTCACCCTCTGTGAATCTTCTTTCGCATGCTAAAAGGAGCAGGAAAAAGCAAAAAAATTCAGAATTCCACCTTTTCAATCAGAAAAATGACTGTTTGTGTAATCACATTATTCATTCAATTTAGCCATTGAATACCGTCATTTTTCTCATATACCCAAAATGGTTTTAAGGTATTTGGCTGAATTCCAACAGATAGCAGCTCACCCTCTTTGAATCTTCTATAGCATGCTAAAAGGAACAGGAAAAAGCAAAAAATTTCAGAATTCCACATTTCCAAGCAGAAAAATGACTGTTTAGGCAATGACATTATTCATTGATTTTAGACATTGAAAAACGTCCTGTTACTCATATACCAGAAATGGTTGAAGATATTGGCTGAATGCAAACAGATAGCAGCTCACCCTCTTTGAATCTTCTTTAGCATGCTAAAAGGAGCAGGAAAAAGCAAAACATTTCAAAATTCCACCTTTCCGAGCAGAGAATAGACTGTTTGTGCAAAGAAAATATTCATTCATTTTAGCCATTGAAAACCATCCTGTTACTCATATACAAGAAATGGATGAAGGTATTCGCTGAATGCATCCAGACAGCTCACACTCTTTGAATCTTCTTTAGCATGCTTAAAGGAGAAGGAAAAAACAAAAAATTTCAGAATTCCACCTTTCAAAGCAGAGAAATGACGGTTTGTGCAATGACATTATTCATTGATTTTAGCCATTGAAAACCATCCTGCTACTCATATACCAAAAATGGTTGAAGGTGTTCGCTGAACGCAAACAGATAGCAGCTCACCCTCTTTGAATCTTCTTTAGCATGCTAAAAGTAGCAGGAAAAAACAAAAAATTTCAGATTTCCACCTTTCAAAGCAGAGAAATGACGGTTTGTGCAATGACATTATTCATTGATTTTAGCCATTGAAAACCATCCTCCTACTCATATACCAAAAATGGTTGAAGGTGTTCACTGAACGCAAACAGATAGAAGCTTACCCTCTTTGAATCATCTTTAGCATGCTAAAAGGAGCAGGTAAAAGCAAAAAATTTCAGAAATCCACCATTCCAAGCAGAGAAATGACTGTTTGTGCAATGACATTATTCATTGATTTTAGCCATTGAAAACCGTCCTGTCACTCATATCCAAGAAATGGTTGAAGGTATTGGCTGAACGCAAACAGATAGCAGCTCACCCTCTTTGAATCTTCTTTAGCGTACTAAAAGTAGCAGGAAAAGCAAAAAATTTCAGATTTCCACCTTTCAAAGCAGAGAAATAACAGTTTGTGCAATGACATTATTCATTGATTTTAGCCATTGAAAACCATCCTGTTACTCATATACCAGAAATGGTTGAAGGTATTGGCTGAACGCAAACAGACAGAAACTCAACCTCTTTGAATCTTCTTTAGCACGCTAAAAGGAGCAAGAAAAAGCAAAATAATTTCAGAATTCCACCATTCAAACAGAGAAATGACTGTTTTTGTAATGATATTATTCATTCAATTTAAACATTGAATACCGTCATTTTTCTCATATACCCGAAATTGTTTTAAAGTATTTGGCTGAATTCCAACAGATAGCAGCTCACCCTCTTTCAATCTTCTATAGCATGCTAAAAGGAGCAGAAAAAAGCAAAAAAATTCAGAATTCCACTTTTACAAGCAGAGAAATGACTGTTTGTGCAATGACATTATTCATTGATTTTAGCCATTGAAAAACATCCTGCTACTCATATGCCAGAAATGGATGAAGGTATTTTCAGAAAGCAAACTGATTGCAGCTTACCCTCTTTGAGTCTTCTTTAGCATGCTAAAAGAAGCAAGGAAAAACCAAAACATTTCAGAATTCCATCTTTCCAAGCCGAGAATTTACCTTTTGTGCAATGACATTATTCATTGATTTTAGCCATTGAAAAACATCCTGTTACTCATATACCAGAAATGGTTGAAGGTATTGGCTGAACGCAAACAGAGAGCAGCTCACCCTCTTTGAATCTTCTTTAGCATGCTAAAAGTAGCAGGAAAAAGCAAACAATTTCAGAATTCCACCTTTCAAAGCAGAGAAATGACTTTTTGAGCAATGACATTATTCATTGATTTTAGCCATTGAAAAACATCCTGTTACTCATATACCAGAAATGGTTGAAGGTATCGGCTGAACGCAAACAGATAGCAGCTCACCCTCTTTGAATCTTCTTTAGCATGCTAAAAGGAGCGGGTAAAAGCAAAAAATTTCATAATTCCACAATTCCAAGCAGAGAAATGACTGTTTGTGCAATGACATTATTCATTGATTTTAGACATTGAAAACTGTCCTGTTACTCTTATACCAGAAATGGTTGAAGGTATTGGCTGAACGCAAAGAGATAGCAGCCCACCATCTTTGAATCTTCTTTAGCATACTAAAAATAGCAAGGAAAAGCAAAAAATTTCAGAATTCCACTTTTACAAGCAGAGAAATGACTGTTTGTGCAATGACATTATTCATTGATTTTAGCCATTGAAAAACGTTCTGTTACTCATATACCAGATATGGTTGAAGGTATTGGCTGAACGCAAACAGATAGCAGCTCACCCTCTTTGAATCTTCTTTAGCATGCTAAAAGGAGCAGGAGAAAGCAAAACATTTCAGAATTCCACCTTTCCAAGCAGAGAAATGACTGTTTGTGTAATGACATTATTCATTTAATTTAGCCATTGAATACCATCATTTTTCTCATATACCAGAAATGCTTTTAAGGTATTGGCTGAATGCAAACAGATAGCAGCTCAACCTCTTTGAATCTTCTTAAGCATGCTAAATGAGAAGGAAAAAGCAAAAAATTTCAGAATTCAACCTTTCCAAGCAGAGAAATGACTGTGCAATGACATTATTCATTGATTTTAGCCATTGAAAACCGTCCTGTCACTCATATACCAAAAATGGTTGAAGGTATTGGCTGAAAGCAAACAGATAGCAGCTCACCCTCTTTGAATCTTCTTTAGCATGCTAAAAGTAGCAGGAAAAAGCAAAAAATTTCAGGTTTCCACCTTTTCAAAGCAGAGAAATGACTGTTTGTGCAATGACCTTATTCATTGATTTTAGCCATTGAAAAACGTCCTGTTGCTCATATACCAGAACTGTTTGAAGGAATAGGCTGAACATAAACAGATAGCAGCTCACCCTCTTTGAATCTTCTTTAGCATGCTAAAAGGAGCAGGAAAAAGCAAAAAAATTCAGAATTCCACCTTTTCAATCAGAGAAATGACTGTGTAATGACATTATTCATTCAATTTAGCCATTGAATACCGTCATTTTTCTCATATAACCGAAATGGTTTTAAGGTATTTGGCTGAATTCCAACAGATAGCAACTCACCCTCTTTGAATCTTCTATAGCATGCTAAAAGGAACAGGAAAAAGCAAAAAATTTCAGAATTCCACCTTTCCAAGCAGAAAAATGACTGTTTAGGCAATGACATTATTCATTGATTTTAGACATTGAAAACCGTCCTGTTACTCATATACCAGAAATGGTTGAAGATATTGGCTGAATGCAAACAGATAGCAGCTCACCCTCTTTGAATCTTCTTTAGCATGCTAAAAGGAGCAGGAAAAAGCAAAACATTTCAAAATTCCACCTTTCCGAGCAGAGAATAGACTGTTTGTGCAAAGAAAATATTCAATCATTTTAGCCATTGAAAACCATCCTGTTACTCATATACAAGAAATGGATGAAGGTATTCGCTGAATGCATCCAGACAGCTCACACTCTTTGAATCTTCTTTAGCATGCTTAAAGGAGAAGGAAGAAACAAAAAATTTCAGAATTCCACCTTTCCAAGCAGAGAAATGACTATTTGTGCAATGACATTATTCATTGATTTTAGCCATTCAAAACCATCCTATTACTCATATACCAGAAATGGTTGAAGGTATTGGCTGAACGCAAACAGATAGCAGCTCACCCTCTTTGAATCTTCTTTAGCATGCTAAAAGTAGCAGGAAAAAACAAAAAATTTCAGATTTCCACCTTTCAAAGCAGAGAAATGACGGTTTGTGCAATGACATTATTCATTGATTTTAGCCATTGAAAACCATCCTGCTACTCATATACCAAAAATGGTTGAAGGTGTTGGCTGAACGCAAACAGATAGAAGCTCACCCTCTTTGAATCATCTTTAGCATGCTAAAAGGAGCAGGTAAAAGCAAAAAATTTCAGAAATCCACCATTCCAAGCAGAGAAATGACTGTTTGTGCAATGACATTATTCATTGATTTTAGCCATTGAAAACCATCCTGTTACTCATATACCAGAAATGGTTGAAGGTATTGGCTGAACGCAAACAAACAGAAACTCACCCTCTTTGAATCTTCTTTAGCACGCTAAAAGGAGCAAGAAAAAGCAAACTAATTTCAGAATTCCACCATTCAAACAGAGAAATGACTGTTTTTGTAATGATATTATTCATTCAATTTAAACATTGAATACCGTCATTTTTCTCATATACCCGAAATGGTTTTAAAGTATTTGGCTGAATTCCAACAGATAGCAGCTCACCCTCTTTGAATCTTCTATAGCATGCTAAAAGGAACAGGAAAAATCAAAAAATTTTAGAATTACACCTTTCCAAGCAGAAAAAAGACAGTTTGTGCAATGACATTATTCATTGATTTTAGACATTGAAAACCGTCCTGAAACTCATATACCAGAAATGGTTGAAGATATTGGCTGAATGCAAACAGATAGCAGCTCACCTTCTTTGAATCTTCTTTAGCATGCTAAAAGGAGCAGGAAAAAGCAAAACATTTCAGAATTCCACCTTTCCAAGCAGAGAATAGACTGTTTGTGCAAAGACAATATTCATTCATTTTAGCCATTGAAAACCGTCGTGTTACGCATATACAAGAAATTAATGAACGTATTCCCTGAGCGCAACCAGACAGCTCAGACTCTTTGAGTCTTCTTTAGCATGCTTAAAGGAGAAGGAAAAAACAAAAAAATTCAGAATTCCACCTTTTCAAGCAGAGAAATGACAGTTTGTGCAATGACATTATTCATTGATTTTAGCCGTGGAAAACCATCCTATTACTCATGTATCAGAAAAGGTTGAAGGTATTGGCTGAACGCAAAAAGATAGCAGCTCCTACTCCTTGAATCTTCTTTAGCATGCTAAAAGTAGTAGGAAAAACAAAAAAATTTCAGATTTACACCTTTCAAAGCAGAGAAAAGACTGTTTGTGCAATGACATTATTCATTGATTTTAACCAATGAAAAACATCCTGTTACTCATACACCAGAAATGGTTGAAGGCATTGGCTGAACGTAAACAGACAGCTACTCACCCTCTTTGAATCTTCTTTAGCACGCTAAAAGGAGCAGGAAAAAGCTAAATAATTTCAGGATTCCACCTTTCCAAGCAGAGAAATGACTGTTTGTGCAATGACATTATTCATTGATTTAGGAATTTGAAAACCGTTCTGTTACTCATATACCAGAAATGGTTGAAGGTATTGGCTGAAAGCAAACAGATAGCAGCTCACCATCTTTGAATCTTCTTTAGCATGCTAAAAGGAGCAGGAAAAAGCAAAACATTTCAGAACTCCAACTTTCCAAGCAGAGAATTGACTGTTTGTGCAATGACAATATTCATTCATTTTAGCCATTGAAAACCGTCCTGTTACTCATATACCAGAAATGGATGAAGGTATTGGCTAAAAGCAAACAGATAGGAGCTCAAACTCTTTGCATCTTCTTTAGCATGCTAAAATGAGCAGGAAAAAACAAAAAATTTCAGAATTCCACCTTTATAAGCAGAGAAATGACTGTTTGTGCAATGACATTATTCATTGATTTTAGCCATTGAAAACCATCCTGCTACTCATATACCAGAAATGGTTGAAGGTATTGGCTGAACGCAAACAGATAGCAGCTCACCCTCTTTGAATCTTCTTTAGCATACTAAAAGTAGCAGGAAAAAGCAAAAAATTTCAGATTTCCACTTTTCAAAGCAGAGAAATGACTGTTTGTGCAATGACATTATTCATTGATTTTAGCCATTGAAAAACATCCTGTTACTCATATACCAGAAATGGTTCAAGGTATCGGCTGAACGCAAACAGATAGCAGCTCACCCTCTTTGAATCTTCTTTAGCATGCTAAAAGGAGTGGGTAAAAGCTAAAAAGTTCAGAATTCCACAATTTCAAGCAGAGAAATGACTGTTTGTGCAATGACATTATTCATTGATTTTAGACATTGAAAACTGTCCTGTTACTCTTATACCAGAAATGGATGAAGGTATTGGCTGAACGCAAAGAGATAGCAGCCCACCATCTTTAAATCTTCTTAAGCATACTAAAAGGAGCAAGGAAAAGCAAAAAATTTCAGAATTCCACTTTTACAAGCAGAGAAATGACTGTTTGTGCAATGACATTATTCATTGATTTTAGCCATTGAAAAACATTCTGTTACTCATACACCAGAAATGGTTGAAGGCATTGGCTGAACGTAAGCCGACAGCAACTCACCCTCTTTGAATCTTCTTTAGCATGCTAAAAGGAGCAGGAAAAAGCAAAATAATTTTGGAATTCCACCTTTCCAAGCAGAGAAATGATTGTTTGTGAAATGACATTATTCATTGATTTTAGCCATTGAAAAACATTCTGTTACTCATATACCAGATATGGTTGAAGGTATTGGCTGAATGCAAACAGATAGCAGCTCACACTCTTTGAATCTTCTTTAGCATGCTAAAAGGAGCATGAGAAAGCAAAACATTTCAGAATTCCACCTTTCCAAGCAGAGAAATGACTGTTTGTGTAATGACATTATTCATTTAATTTAGCCATTGAATACCGTCATTTTTCTCATATACCAGAAATGCTTTTAAGGTATTGGCTGAATGCAAACAGGTAGCAGCTCAACCTCTTTGAATCTTCTTAAGCATGCTAAATGAGAAGGAAAAAGCAAAAAATTTCAGAATTCAACCTTTCCAAGCAGAGAAATGACTGTGCAATGACATTATTCATTGATTTTAGCCATTGAAAACCGTCCTGTCACTCATATACCAGAAATGGTTGAAGGTATTGGCTGAACGCAAACAGATAGCAGCTCACCCTCTTTGAATCTTCTTTAGCATACTAAAAGTGGCAGGAAAAAGCAAAAAATTTCAGTTTTCCACCTTTTCAAAGCAGAGAAATGACTGTTTGTGCAATGACCTTATTCATTGATTTTAGCCATTGAAAAACGTCCTGTTGCTCATATACCAGAACTGTTTGAAGGAATAGGCTGAACATAAACAGATAGCAGCTCACCCTCTGTGAATCTTCTTTCGCATGCTAAAAAGAGCAGGAAAAAGCAAAAAATTTCAGAATTCCACCTTTCCAAGCAGAGAAATGACTGTTTGTGCAATGACATTATTCATTGATTTTAGACATTGAAAACCATCCTGTTACTCATATACCAGAACTGTTTGAAGGAATAGGCTGAACATAAACAGATAGCAGCTCACCCTCTGTGAATCTTCTTTCGCATGCTAAAAGGAGCAGGAAAAAGCAAAAAAATTCAGAATTCCACCTTTTCAAGCAGAGAAATGACTGTTTGTGTAATGACATTATTCATTCAATTTAGCCATTGAATACCGTCATTTTTCTCATATACTCGAAATGGTTTTAAGGTATTTGGCTGAATTCCAACAGATAGCAGCTCACCCTCTTTGAATCTTCTTTAGCATGCTAAAAGGAGCAGGAAAAAGCAAAAAATTTCAAAATTCCACCTTTCCGAGCAGAGAAATGACTGTTTGTACAATGACATTATTCATTGATTTTAGCCCTTGAAAAACATCCTGTTACTCATATACCAGAAATGGTTGAAGGTATTGGCTGAATGCTAACAGATAGCAGCTCACCCTCTTTGAATCTTTTTTAGCATGCAACAAGGAGTAGGAAAAAGCAAAAAATTTCTGAATTCGACCTTTCTAAGCAGAGAAATGACTGTTGGTTCAATGACATTATTCTTTGATTGTAGACATTGAAAACCATGATGTTACTCATATACCAGAAATGGATGAAGGTATTGGCAGAAAGCAAACTGATTGCAGCTCACCCTCTTTGATTCTTCTTTAGCATGCTAAAAGGAGCAGGAAAAAGCAAAAAAAATCAGAATTCCACCTTTCAAAGCAGAGAAATGATTTTTTGAACAATACCATTATTCATTGTTTCTAGCCATTGAAAAACATCCTGTTACTCATATACCAGAAATGGTTGAAGGTATCGGCTGAACGAAAACAGATAGCAGCACACCCTCTTTGAATCTTCTTTAGCATGCCAGAAGGAGCAGGTAAAAGCAAAAAATTTCAGAATTCCACCTTTCCAAGCAGAAAAATGACTGTGCAATGACATTATTCATTGATTTTAGCCATTGAAAAACATTCTGTTATTCATACACCAGAAATAGTTGAAGGTATCGGCTGAACGCAAACAGACAGCAACTCACAGTCTTTGAATCTTCTTTAGCACGCTAAAAGGAGCAGGAAAAAGCAAAATAATTTCAGAATTCCACCTTTCCAAGCAGAGAAATGACTGTGCAATAACATTATTCATTGATTTTAGCCTTTGAATACCATCCTGTTACTCATATACCAGAAATGGTTGAAGGTAATGACTGAACGCAAAGAGATAGCAGCCAACCATCTGTGAATCTTCTTTATCATGCTAAAAGGAACAGGAAAAAGCAAAAAATTTCAGAATTCCACCTTTCCAAGCAGAGAAATGACTCTTTGTGCAATGACATTATTCATTAATTTTAGCTATTGAAAACCGTCCTGCCTCCCATATACAAGAAATGGTCGAAGGAATTGGCTGAACGCAAACAGAGAGCAGCTCACCCTCTTTGAATCTTCTTCAGCATGCTAAAAGTAGCAGGAAAAAGCAAAAAATTTCAGATTTCCACCTTTCAAAGCAGAGAAATGACTGTTTGTGCAATGACATTACTCATTGATTTTAGACATTGAAAAACATCCTGTTACTCATATACCAGAAATGGTTGAAGGTATTGGCTGAACCCAAACAGACCACAACTCTCACTCTTTGAATCTTCTTTAGCATGCTAAAAGGAGAAGGAAAAAGCTAAACAACTTTAGAAATCCACCTTTCCAAGCAGAGAAATGACTGTTTCTACAATGATATTATTCATTGATTTTAGCCACTGAAAAACATCCTGTTACTCATATACCAGTAATGGTTGAAGGTATTGGCTGAATGCAAACAGACAACAACTCACCCTCTTTGAATCTTCTTTAGCACGCTAAAAGGAGCAAGAAAAATCAAAATAATTTCAGAATTCCACCATTCAAAGCAGAGAAATGACTGATCGTGCAATGACATTATTCATTGATTTTAGCCATTTAAAACCATCCTGTCACTCATATACCAGAAATAGTTGAAGGTATTGGCTGAACTCAAACATATAGCAGCTCACCCTCTTTGAATCTTCTTTAGAATGCTAAAAGTAGCAGGAAAAATCAAAAAATATCACGTTTCCACCTTTCCAAGCAGAGAAATGACTGTTAGTGTAATGACCTTATTCATTGATTTTAGCCATTGAAAAACGTCCTGTTACTCATATACCAGAACTGGTTGAAGGAATTGGCTGAACATAAACAGATAGCAGCTCACCCTCTTTGAATCTTCTTTAGCATGCAATAAGGAGCAGGAAAAAGTAAAAAATTTCGGAAGTCCACCTTTCCAAGCAGAGAAATGACTGTTTGTGTAAAGACATTATTCATTCAATTTAGCCATTGAATACCGTCATTTTTCCCATATAACCGAAATGGTTTTAAGGTATTGCCTGAATGCAAACAGATAACAGCTCACCCTCTTTGAATCTTCTATATCATGCTAAAAGGAGCAGGAAAAAGCAAAAAAATCAGAATTCCACCTTTCCAAGCAGAGAAATGACTCTTTGTGCAATGACATTATTCATTGATTTTAGCCATTGAAAATCGTTCTGTCTCACATATACCAAAAATGGTTGAAGGTATTGGCTGAACGCAAACAGATAGCAGCTCACCCTCTTTGAATCTTCTTTACCATGCTAAAAGTAGCAGGAAAAAACAAAAAAATTCAGAATTCCACCTTTATAAGCAAAGAAATGACTGTGCAATGACATTATTCATTGATTTTAGCCATTGAAAACCATCCTGTTACTCATATACCAGAAATGGTTGAAGGTATTGGCTGAACGCAAACAGATAGCAGCTCATCCTCTTTGAATCTTCTTTAACATGCTAAAAGGAGCAGGTAAAAGAAAAAAATTTCAGAATTCCACCTTTCCAAGCAGAGAAATGACTGTTTGTGCAATGACATTATTCATTGATTTTAGCCATTGAAAACCGTCCTGTTACTCTTATGCCAGAAATGGTTGAAGGTATTGGCTGAACGCAAAGAGATAGCAGCCCACCATCTTTGAATCTTCTTTAGCATGCTAAAAGTAGCAGGAAAATGCAAACAATTTCAGAATTCCACCTTTCAAAGCAGAGAAATGACTTTTTGAGCAATGACATTATTCATTGATTTTAGCCATTGAAAAACATCCTGTTACTCATATACCAGAAATGGTTGAAGGTATCGACTGAACGCAAACAGATAGCAGCTCTCCCTCTTTGAATCTTCTTTAACATGCTAAAAGGAGCAGGTAAAAGCAAAAAATTTCAGAATTCCACCTTTCCAAGCAGAGAAATGACTGTTTGTGCAATGACATTATTCATTGATTTTAGCCATTGAAAACCGTCCTGTTACTCTTATGCCAGAAATGGTTGAAGGTATTGGCTGAACGCAAAGAGATAGCA
Organism: Phyllobates terribilis; assembly: GCF_046119375.1. Taxonomy (NCBI): domain Eukaryota; kingdom Metazoa; phylum Chordata; class Amphibia; order Anura; family Dendrobatidae; genus Phyllobates; species Phyllobates terribilis. The sequence continues at coordinate 3,113,718 of NW_027362771.1, read as the reverse complement.
GCCCACCATCTTTGAATGTTCTTTAGCATGCTAAAAGGAGCAGGAAAAAGCAAAAAATTTCAGAATTCCACTTTTACAAGCAGAGAAATGACTGTTTGTGCAATGACATTATTCATTGATTTTAGCCATTGGAAAACATTCTGTTACTCATACACCAGAAATGGTTGAAGGCATTGGCTGAACGTAAACAGACAGCAATTCGCCCTCTTTGAATCTTCTTTAGCATGCTAAAAGGAGCAGGAAAAAGCTAAATAATTTCAGAATTCCCCCTTTCCAAGCAGAGAAATGACTGTTTGTGCAATGACATTATTCATTGATTTTAGCCATTGAAAAATGTTCTGTTACTCATATACCAGAAATGGTTGAAGGTATTGGCCGAACGCAAACAGATAGCAGCTCACCCTCTTTGAAACTACTTTATCATGCTAAAAGGAACAGGAAAAAGCAAAAAAATTCAGAATTCCACCTTTCCAAGCAGAGAAATGACTCTTTGTGCAATGACATTATTCATTGATTTTAGCCATTGAAAACCATCCTGTCACTCATATACCAGAAATAGTTGAAGGTATTGGCTGAACTCAAACAGATAGCAGCTCACCCTCTTTGAATCTTCTTTAGAATGCTAAAAGTAGCAGGAAAAATCAAAAAATATCAGGTTTCCACCTTTCCAAGCAGAGAAATGACTGTTAGTGCAATGACCTTATTCATTGATTTTAGCCATTGAAAAACGTCCTGTTACTCATATACCAGAAATTTTTGAAGGTATCGGCTGAACGAAAACAGATAGCAGCTCACCCTCTTATATTCTTCTTTAGCATGCTAAAAGGAGCAGGTAAAAGCAAAAAATTTCAGAATTCCACCTTTCCAAGCAGAGAAATGACTGTTTGTGCAATGACATTATTCATTGATTTTAGCCATTGAAAAACATTCTGTTATTCATACACCAGAAATGGTTGAAGATATCGGCTGAAAGCAAACAGACAGCAACTCACACTCTTTGAATCTTCTTTAGCACGCTAAAAGGAGCAGGTAAAAGCAAAATAATTTCAGAATTCCACCTTTCCCAGCAGAGAAATGACTGTTTGTGCCGTGACATTATTCATTGATTTTAGCCATTGAAAAAAGTTCTGTTACTCATATACCAGAAATGGTTGAAGGTATTGGCTGAACGCAAACAGATAGCAGCTCACCCTCTTTGAATCTTCTTTATCATGCTAAAAGGAGCAGGAAAAAGCAAAAAAAAATCAGAATTCCACATTTCCAAGCAGAGAAATGATTCTTTGTGCAATGACATTATTGTTACAACTCTCCTGTTAGTTTTTTTTTAGTTTGCTGGTCACATGACCAGTTTTGCCTATTTAATCCGGCTCCGCCCTCCTGGCATTGCTGGACTTCATTTGTTTTTACTACTGTTGAGCTAGCTTGGTGCTCTGTTGCCGTTCTCTGTTAGTTTTGCTAGGTCTTCTGACCTCTTTACTTTTTGTTGTGTGTTTGTCTTTGACTGCTACGATTTCTGCTATGAGGTGTCCAACTTTTCCCAGTCCCTAGTTCTTGTAGGGATTCCTCCCTCACATCTATAGGTCTTCGTACAGACTAGCCGAGGACTTTAGCGGGTCTGATCGCAGGATCAGGTTCCCCGTTACATCGTAGGGATCTAGTTTAGTTCTATTGTAGGGACAGATCTCCTGTCTTTCCTTAGTCTCTGTAGCAGATCATAACAGTAAGTCCAGCCATAAAAAAAAAAAAAAAAAAAAAAATTTCTCTAAGGAAAGACCTCCAGTTTTCCATCATGATCTCGGTGCAAGATTTGGCTCAACACTTGCAGGGACTCTCTCTGGAGGTGACCAAGCTCCAACAACACGTGAGTAGCTGTTCTGGAGCGCATTTTGTGGAACCAAAGGTACGTCTGCCTGATCTATTTTTTGGCGAACAACAAGATTTTTTTTCTTTTAAAAATGCTTGTCTATTATATTTTCGTTTGAGACCCGGATCCTCTGGTGATGAATCACAGAGCATAGGGTTCATAATGTCACTTTTGCGCAAAGATCCTCAGGGATGGGCCTTCTCTCTCCAACCTAGTGATCCGTGCTTTAGATCAGTGATTAGTTTTTTTTCTGCTTTGGGTTTGCTGTACGATGATCCTGATCGTGTCTCATCTGCTGAGTCTGAATTAAGACGTTTGAGGCAAGGATCAGGTAATGTGAAAAAATATTGTTCTCACTTCCGTCGGTGGTCTGCCCAGGTGGGGTGGAACGATTCAGCTTTGAAAAGCTTGTTTCTTGCAGGGCTAGGTGAAAGGGTTAAGGATTTACTGATTGCTTATCCCACACCTGGAAACTTGCAGGAGTCAATGCAATTAGCTATACGGGTGGACAGGAGACTGCGTGCAAGGGTTAATGAGAGCAAATCCTCTGCTATGTCAGCTTCGAGTCCTGAGAGGTTCAGTGCTGACAATGGTGAGCCGATGGAAATTGGGGCGATGGCACCCCGCTCTCAGGAAAAAGACCGCCGACTTTCTGAAGGTTTGTGTTTCTATTGCGGAAATTCTGGTCATTTTATTAAGAGCTGTGTGCTTCGTATGAAGAAAGAAAAAAAAATGGTCAGTCATGCCCGTATTGCCTGTTTAAATTCTAAGGGAGTATTCCTATCTGCCACTACTGCTGCTCAGGATGAATTAATTGAATTTCGGGTATTTGTGGATTGTGGATCTACTCTGAATGTGATTGATGGGGGATTCTTGGAAAAACTTAGATTAGAACCTAAAACTTTGTCATCCCCTATTGCTGTGGTTTCTGTCGATGGCTCTCCCTTGAAGAGTGTTACTCACAAGGTCTGTGAATTTCCCCTCACTATTAATGGTATTCATCAAGAGAATTTGGATTTGGTGGTATAGGATAATTTGCCTTCTCCAGTAATATTGGGGTTACCCTGGTTAAAATTGCACAATCCTGTACTGGATTGGTCTACCAATAAAATTAAGTCCTGGAGCCCTAAGTGTTATGACAAGTGTTGTAACGGGCGCATTGCTGCTGTGGATAGAGGGGAATTGCCTGTACCTATTCAGGATTTTTGGAGAGTTTTTTCTGAGGAGGAGTCGCAGGTTTTGCCTCCTCATAGAGACTATGATTGTACCATTGAATTCGTCCCTGGAGCAACTCTTCCTAAGAGTCGTTTATTTAATCTTACTATTCCTGAGAGAAAGGCTTTGGAGGAATACATACAGGCAAGCTTGGCCGCTGGTCACATTAGGCCTTCCAAGTCTCCTGTGGCTGTTGGATTTTTTTTTGTAAAAAAAAAAGATGGCGGTTTACGTCCTTGTCTGGACTTTCGTGAGATTAATAAAATTACTGTACGCAATCCTTACCCACTGCCATTGATTCCTGATTTATTTAACCAGTTAGTGGGGGCCAAGTGGTTCTCTAAAATTGATCTCCGGGGGGCATACAATTTGTTGCGCATGAAGGAGGGTGATGAATGGAAGACTGCTTTTAACACTCCTGTGGGTCATTTTGAGAATCTGGTTATGCCATTTGGTCTCACCAATGCTCCAGCCTTTGTTCAGAATCTTATTAATGATATCCTTAGACCTTTAATCGGCAAAAATGTGGTTGTGTATTTGGATGACATTTTGATTTATTCGCCGGATCTGGAGTCTCATTGGCGGAGCGTACGTGAGGTATTACAGTTATTGATGGACAATTCGCTTTTTGCTAAGCTGGAGAAATGTGAGTTCGCTGTACAGAGAATTAGTTTTTTGGGCTACATTATCTCCAGTGAAGGTTTTGAGATGGACCCGGTTAAGGTTCAAGCTGTGCAGGAATGGCCTAGGCCTATTGGTTTGAAATCGATACAGAGGTTTTTGGGTTTCGCCAATTATTACAGAAAATTCATAAAAAATTTTTCTATTATTGTCAATCTGCTGACCGATCTCACCAGGAAAGGTGCTAATGCGGTTCAGTGGACTTCTGAGGCCATTGAAGCTTTTGTGTTTTTAAAGGAGAGGTTCACCTCTGCTCCCATCCTTATGCAGCCTGATGTGACTAAGCCGTTTTTGGTTGAGGTTGATGCTTCTTCGGTGGGGGTTGTTGCGGTGTTGTCTCAGGAAAACAAGAATGGAATACATCCCTGTGCCTTTTTTTCAAAAATTTTTTCCGAGACTGAAATAATTACGATATTGGTAATCGGGAATTGCTGGCGATTAAACTCGCATTTGAACACTGGCATCACCTCTTGGAAGGTGCTGATTTTCCCATTCAGGTTTTCACTGATCATAAAAATCTGATCTATCTTGATGCTGCCAAGCGCTTGAATGCCCGTCAGGCTAGGTGGGCACTTTTTTTCTCGCGGTTTAATTTTTCCGTTACTTACATCCCGGGTACCAAGAATGTTAAAGCGGATGCTTTGTCTCGCAGCTTTTCGCCCATGGTCAGTGTTGAGGAGGAAGAGGAGACCATTTTACAAGAAGGTGTTGTGATTGCTGCTTTGGACTCCGTTTTGGAGGATGAGATTCTTAAAGCACAGGAGAATGCCCCATCTAACACTCCCCATGGGAGGTTGTTTGTGCCTAGGACCTTTAGGAGAGATTTGTTTGTTGAGTGTCATGAGTCTCGGTTGGCAGGTCATCCAGGAATTTCTGAGACCAAGAGACTTGTGGGTCGCAGTTTTTGGTGGCCTGGATGGCAGAAGGAAGTCATTAAGTGGATGCGCCAATGTACTGTGTGTGCAAGATCCAAGTCTTCGCATGCTCCTGCTACGGGGTTGCTTTGCCCTCTGGAGGTTCCTAGTGCACCTTGGACACATCTGGCTATGGACTTTATTACTGACCTTCCTCCCTCTGAAGGTTTCACGGTCATCTGGGTGGTCGTGGACCGTTTTAGCAAGATGTGTCACTTGGTTCCCTTCATCAAACTGCCTTGCGCTAAGACACTCGCTAAGGCCTTTGTCAAGGAAATTGTCAGACTACATGGTGTTCCTACTGACATTGTTTCTGATAGGGGACCTCAGTTCGTGGCTCGTTTTTGGCGTGCCTTTTGTGACAGGTTGGGAGTCCATTTGTCGTTTTCATCCGGATATCATCCTGAGTCTAATGGTCAGACAGAAAGGAAGAACCAGGATGTTGAGCAGTTCTTGCATTGTTTTGTGGCAGACAATCAAGAGGGGTGGTCTGAGTTTCTGCCACTTGCTGAATTTGCTCTTAACAACCATACATCCTCTTCTGCTGGGTGTTCGCCTTTTTTTTGTTGTTCTGGGAGACATCCGTCTTTTGGGTCATTCTCCAAATTGGTTTCGGCTGTGCTTGAGGAGGAGAGTTTTTCCGGTGATTTGGAGAGAGTTTGGACGGATGTGCGTGGTAATCTTCAGGAGGCTAACAAAAAATCTAAGAGGTACTTTGATAGGAAACGGCAAGAGGTTTTGTTTGCTGTTGGTGACATGGTTTGGTTGTCCTCTAAGAATCTGCGATTGAGGATTCCTTCTAAAAAATTGGGTCCCAAGTTCGTAGGGCCCTTTAAGGTGCTTCAGATAGTTAACCAATCTGCTGTTAGGCTGGAGGTTCCTAGGTCCTGGAGGATTAATCCGGTGTTTCATGTTTCTCTGTTGAAAAAAGCTGATGTGTCGGATGGTGACGCCTCTGCCACTGTTCCTCCGGTGGTGGAGGACGGGGAATATGAAATTTCCCGCATCCTAAATTCTAGAAGGTATAGAGGGAGTTTGCAGTATCTCGTCGCTTGGAAGGGTTTCGGACCTGAGGATAACTCATAGGTGAGGGCGGATGATGTTTTTGCTTCCAAACTTGTCCGAGCGTTTCACAGGAGGTTTCCTGGTAAGCCTGGGCCTAGGGGATCCGGAGGATCCTCTTAGAAGAGGGGGTACTGTTACAACTCTCCTGTTAGTTTTTTTTTAGTTTGCTGGTCACATGACCAGTTTTGCCTATTTAATCCGGCTCCGCCCTCCTGGCATTGCTGGACTTCATTTGTATTTACTACTGTTGAGCTAGCTTGGTGCTCTGTTGCCGTTCTCTGTTAGTTTTGCTAGGTCTTCTGACCTCTTTACTTTTTGTTGTGTGTTTGTCTTTGACTGCTACGATTTCTGCTAGGAGGTGTCCAACTTTTCCCAGTCCCTAGTTCTTGTAGGGATTCCTCCCTCACATCTATAGGTCTTCGTACAGACTAGCCGAGGACTTTAGCGGGTCTGATCGCAGGATCAGGTTCCCCATTAAATCATAGGGATCTAGTTTAATTCTATTGTAGGGACAGATCTCCTGTCTTTCCTTAGTCTCTGTAGCAGATCATAACAGTTATTCATTGATTTTAGCCATTGAAAACCGTTCTGTCTCCCATATACCAGAAATGGTTGAAGGTATTGGCTGAACGCAAACATATAGCAGCTCACCCTCTTTGAATCTTCTTTAGCATGCTAATAGTAGCAGGAAAAAGCAAAAAAAATCAGAATTCCCCATTTATAAGCAGAGAAATGACATTGCAATGACATTATTCATTGATTTTAGCCATTGAAAACCATCCTGTTACTCATATACCAGAAATGGTTGAAGGTATTGGCTGAACGCAAACAGATAACAGCTCACCCTCTTTGAATCTTCTTTAGCATGCTAAAAGTAGCAGGAAAAAGCAAACAATTTCAGAATTCCACCTTTCAAAGCAGAGAAATGACTTTTTGAGCAATGACATTATTCATTGATTTTAGCCATTGAAAAACATCCTGTTACTCATATACGAGAAATGGTTGAAGGTATCGGCTGAACGCAAACAGATTGCAGCTCACCCTCTTTGAATCTTCTTTAACATGCTAAAAGGAGCAGGAAAAATCAAAACATTTCAGAATTACACCTTTCCAAGCAGAGAAATGACTGTTTGTGCAATGACATTATTCATTGATTTTAGCCATTGAAAACAGTCCTGTTACTCTTATGCCAGAAATGGTTGAAGGTATTGGCTGAACGCAAAGAGATAGCAGCCCACCATCTTTGAATCTTCTTTAGCATGCTAAAAGGAGCAGGAAAAAGCAAAAAATTTCAGAATTCCACTTTTACAAGCAGAGAAATGACTGTTTGTGCAATGACATTATTCATTGATTTTAGCCATTGAAAAACATTCTGTTACTCATACACCAGAAATGGTTGAAGGCATTGGCTGAACGTAAACAGACAGCAACTTACCCTCTTTGAATCTTCTTTAGCATGCTAAAAGGAGCAGGAAAAAGCTAAATAATTTCAGAATTCCCCCTTTCCAAGCAGAGAAATGACTGTTTGTGCAATGACATTATTCATTGATTTTAGCCATTGAAAAATGTTCTGTTACTCATATACCAGAAATGGTTGAAGGTATTGGCCGAACTTAAACAGATAGCAGCTCACCCTCTTTGAAACTACTTTATCATGCTAAAAGGAACAGGAAAAAGCAAAAAAATTCAGAATTCCACCTTTCCAAGCAGAGAAATGACTCTTTGTGCAATGACATTATTCATTGATTTTAGCCATTGAAAACCATCCTGTCACTCATATACCAGAAATAGTTGAAGGTATTAGCTGAACTCAAACAGATAGCAGCTCACCCTCTTTGAATCTTCTTTAGAATGCTAAAAGTAGCAGGAAAAATTAAAAAATATCAGGTTTCCACCTTTCCAAGCAGAGAAATGACTGTTAGTGCAATGACCTTATTCATTGATTTAAGCCATTGAAAAACGTCCTGTTACTCATATACCAGAAATTGTTGAAGGTATCGGCTGAACGAAAACAGATAGCAGCTCACCCTCTTATATACTTCTTTAGCATGCTAAAAGGAGCAGGTAAAAGCAAAAAATTTCAGAATTCCACCTTTCCAAGCAGAGAAATGACTGTTTGTGCAATGACATTATTCATTGATTTTAGCCATTCAAAAACATTCTGTTATTCATACACCAGAAATGGTTGAAGGTATCGGCTGAAAGCAAACAGACAGCAACTCACACTCTTTGAATCTTCTTTAGCATGCTAAAAGGAGCAGGTAAAAGCAAAATAATTTCAGAATTCCACCTTTCCAAGCAGAGAAATGACTGTTTGTGCAGTGACATTATTCATTGATTTTAGCCATTGAAAAAAGTTCTGTTACTCATATACCAGAAATGGTTGAAGGTATTGGCTGAACGCAAACAGATAATAGCTCAACCTCTTTGAATCTTCTTTATCATGCTAAAAGGAACAGGAAAAATCAAAAAATTTCAGAATTCCACCTTTCCAAGCAGAGAAATGACTGTTTGTGTAAAGACATTATTCATTCAATTTAGCCATTGAATACCGTCATTTTTCACATATAACCGAAATGGTTTTAAGGTATTGCCTGAATTCAAACAGATAACAGCTCACCCTCTTTGAATCTTCTTTAGCATGCTAATAGTAGAAGGAAAAAACAAAAAAATTCAGAATTCCACCTTTATAAGCAGAGAAATGACATTGAAATGACATTATTCATTGATTTTAGCCATTGAAAACCATCCTGTTACTCATATACCAGAAATGGTTGAAGGTATTGGCTGAACGCAAACAGATACCAGCTCACCCTCTTTGAATCTTCTTTAGCAAGCTAAAAGTAGCAGGAAAAAGCAAACAATTTCAGAATTCCACCTTTCAAAGCAGATAAATGACTTTTTGAGCAATGACATTATTCATTGATTTTAGCCATTGAAAAACATCCTGTTACTCATATACCAGAAATGGTTGAAGGTATCGGCTGAACGCAAACAGATTGCAGCTCACCCTCTTTGAATCTTCTTTAACATGCTAAAAGGAGCAGGAAAAAGCAAAAAATTTCAGAATTCCACTTTTACAAGCAGAGAAATGACTGTTTGTGCAATGACATTATTCATTGATTTTGGCCATTGAAAAACATTCTGTTATTCATACATCAGAAATGGTTGAAGGTATCGGCTGAACGCAAACAGACAGCAACTCACACTCTTTGTATCTTCTTTAGGACGCTAACAGGAGCAGAAAAAAGCAAAATAATTTCAGAATTCCACCTTTCCAAGCAGAGAAATGACTGTGCAATGACATTATTCATTGATTTTAGCCTTTTAAAACCATCCTGTTACTCATATACCAGAAATGGTTGATGGTATTGACTGAACGCAAAGAGATAGCAGCCCACCATCTTTGAATCTTCTTTAGCATGCTAAAAGGAGCAGAAAAAAGAAAAAAATTTCAGAAATACACCTTTGCAAGCAGAGAAATGACTGTTTGTCCAATGACATTATTCATTGATTTTAGCCATTGAAAAATGTTTTGTTACTCATATACCAGAAATGGTTGAAGGTATTGGCTGAATGCAAACAGATAGCAGCTCAAACTCTTTGAATCTTCTTTAACATGCTAAAAGGAACAGGAAAAAGCAAAAAAATTCAGAATTCCACCTTTCCAAGCAGAGAAATGACTCTTTGTGCAATGACATTATTCATTAATTTTAACCATTGAAATCTGTCCTGCCTCCCATATACAAGAAATGGTTGAAGGAATTGGCTGAACCCAAAGATATAGCAGCTCACCCTCTTTGAATCTTCTTTAGCATGCTAAAAGTAGCAGGAAAAAACAAAAAAATTCAGAATTCCACCTTTATAAGCAGAGAAATGACATTGCAATGACGTTATTCATTGATTTTAGCCATTGAAAACCATCCTGTTACTCATATACCAGAAATGGTTGAAGATATTGGCTGAACACAAACAGATAGCAGCTCACCCTCTTTGAATCTTCTTTAGCATGCTAAAAGTAGCAGGAAAAAGCAAACAATTTCAGAATTCCACCTTTCAAAGCAGAGAAATGACTTTTTGAGCAATGACATTATTCATTGATTTTAGCCATTGAAAAACATCCTGTTACTCATATACCAGAAATGGTTGATGGTATCGGCTGAACACAAATAGATTGCAGCTCACCCTCTTTGAATCTTCTTTAACATGCTAAAAGGAGCAGGAAAAAGCAAAACATTTCAGAATTCCACTTTTACAAGCAGAGAAATGACTGTTTGTGCAATGACATTATTCATTGATTTTAGCCATTGAAAAACATTCTGTTATTCATACACCAGAAATGGTTGAAGGTATCGGCTGAACGCAAACAGACAGCAACTCACACTCTTTGAATATTCTTTAGCACGCTAAAAGGAGCAGGAAAAAGCAAAATAATTGCAGAATTCCACCTTTCCAAGCAGAGAAATGATTGTGCAATGACATTATTCATTGATTTTAGCCTTTGAAAACCATCCTGTTACTCATATACCAGAAATGGTTGAAGGTATTGACTGAACGCAAAGATATAGCAGCCCACAATCTTTGAATCTTCTTTAGCATGCTAAAAGGAGCAGAAAAAAGAAAAAAATTTCAGAATTCCACTTTTCCAAGCAGAGAAATGACTGTTTGTGCAATGACATTATTCATTGATTTTAGCCATTGAAAAACGTTTTGTTACTCATATACCAGAACTGGTTGAAGGTATTGGCTGAACGCAAACAGATAGCAGCTCAAACTCTTTGAATCTTCTTTATCATGCTAAAAGGAACAGGAAAAAGCAAAAAAATTCAGAATTCCACCTTTCCAAGCAGAGAAATGACTCTTTGTGCAATGACATTATTCATTAATTTTAACCATTGAAAACCGTCCTGCCTCCCATATACAAGAAATGGTTGAAGGAATTGGCTGAACCCAAAGATATAGCAGCTCACCCTCTTTGAATCTTCTTTAGCATGCTAAAAGTAGCAGGAAAAAACAAAAAAATTCAGAATTCCAGATTTATAAGCAGAGAAATGACATTGCAATGACGTTATTCATTGATTTTAGCCATTGAAAACCATCCTGTTACTCATATACCAGAAATGGTTGAAGATATTGGCTGAACACAAACAGATACCAGCTCACCCTCTTTGAATCTTCTTTAGCATGCTAAAAGTAGCAGGAAAAAGCAAACAATTTCAGAATTCCACCTTTCAAAGCAGAGAAATGACTTTTTGAGCAATGACATTATTCATTGATTTTAGCCATTGAAAAACATCCTGTTACTCATATAACAGAAATGGTTGATGGTATCGGCTGAACACAAATAGATTGCAGCTCACCCTCTTTGAATCTTCTTTAACATGCTAAAAGGAGCAGGAAAAAGCAAAACATTTCAGAATTCCACTTTTACAAGCAGAGAAATGACTGTTTGTGCAATGACATTATTCATTGATTTTAGCCATTGAAAAACATTCTGTTATTCATACACCAGAAATGGTTGAAGGTATCGGCTGAACGCAAACAGACAGCAACTCACACTCTTTGAATATTCTTTAGCACGCTAAAAGGAGCAGGAAAAAGCAAAATAATTGCAGAATTCCACCTTTCCAAGCAGAGAAATGATTGTGCAATGACATTATTCATTGATTTTAGCCTTTGAAAACCATCCTGTTACTCATATACCAGAAATGGTTGAAGGTATTGACTGAACGCAAAGAGATAGCAGCCCACAATCTTTGAATCTTCTTTAGCATGCTAAAAGGAGCAGAAAAAAGAAAAATATTTCAGAATTACACTTTTCCAAGCAGAGAAATGACTGTTTGTGCAATGACATTATTCATTGATTTTAGCCATTGAAAAACGTTTTGTTACTCATATACCAGAACTGGTTGAAGGTATTGGCTGAACGCAAACAGATAACAGCTCAAACTCTTTGAATCTTCTTTATCATGCTAAAAGGAACAGGAAAAAGCAAAAAATTTCAGAATTCCACCTTTCCAAGCAGAGAAATGACTGTTAGTGCAATGACCTTATTCATTGATTTTAGCCATTGAAAAAAGTCCTGTTACTCATATACCAGAAACTGTTGAAGGTATCGGCTGAACGAAAACAGATAGCAGCTCACCCTCTTATATTCTTCTTTAGCATGCTAAAAGGAGCAGGTAAAAGCAAAAAAATTCAGAATTCCACCTTTCCAAGCAGAGAAATGACTGTTTGTGCAATGACATTATTCATTGATTTTAGCCATTGAATAACATTCTGTTATTCATACACCAGAAATGGTTGAAGGTATCGGCTGAAAGCAAACAGACAGCAACTCACACTCTTTGAATCTTCTTTAGCACGCTAAAAGGAGCAGGTAAAAGCAAAATAATTTCAGAATTCCACCTTTCCAAGCAGAGAAATGACTGTTTGTGCAGTGACATTATTCATTGATTTTAGCCATTGAAAAAAGTTCTGTTACTCATATACCAGAAATGGTTGAAGGTATTGGCTGAACGCAAACAGATAATAGCTCAACCTCTTTGAATCTTCTTTATCATGCTAAAAGGAACAGGAAAAATCAAAAAATTTCAGAATTCCACCTTTCCAAGCAGAGAAATGACTATTTGTGTAAAGACATTATTCATTCAATTTAGCCATTGAATACCGTTATTTTTCCCATATAACCGAAATGGTTTTAAGGTATTGCCTGAATTCAAACAGATAACAGCTCACCCTCTTTGAAACTTCTTTAGCATGCTAATAGTAGCAGGAAAAAACAAAAAAATACCGAATTCCACCTTTATAAGCAGAGAAATGACATTGCAATGACATTATTCATTGATTTTAGCCATTGAAAACCATCCTGTTACTCATATACCAGAAATGGTTGCAGGTATTGGCTGAACCCAAACATTTAGCTGCTCACCCTCTTTGAATCTTCTTTAACATGCTAAAAGTAGCAGGAAAAAACAAAAAAATTCAGAATTCCACCTTTATAAGCAGAGAAATGACATTGCAATGACATTATTCATTGATTTTAGCCATTGAAAACCTTCCTGTTACTCATATACCAGAAATGGTTGCAGGTATTGGCTGAACGCAAACAGATACCAGCTCACCCTCTTTGAATCTTCTTTAGCATGCTAAAAGTAGCAGGAAAAAGCAAACAATTTCAGAATTCCACCTTTCAAAGCAGAGAAATGACTTTTTGAGCAATGACATTATTCATTGATTTTAGCCATTGAAAAACATCCTGTTACTCATATACCAGAAATGGTTGATGGTATCGGCTGAACGCAAACAGATTGCAGCTCACCCTCTTTGAATCTTCTTTAACATGCTAAAAGGAGTAGGAAAAAGCAAAAAATTTCAGAATTCCACCTTTACAAGCAGAGAAAGGACTGTTTGTGCAATGACATTATTCATTGATTTTAGCCATTGAAAAACATTCTGTTATTCATACACCAGAAATGGTTGAAGGTATCGGCTGAACGCAAACAGACAGCAACTCACACTCTTTGAATCTTCTTTAGCACGCTAAAAGGAGCAGGAAAAAGCAAAATAATTTCAGAATTCCACCTTTCCAAGCAGAGAAATGATTGTGCAATGACATTATTCACTGATTTTAGCCTTTGAAAACCATCCTGTTACTCATATACCAGAAATGGTTGAAGGTATTGACTGAACGCAAAGAGATAGCAGCCCACCATCTTTGAATCTTCTTTAGCATGCTAAAAGGAGCAGAAAAAATAAAAAAAATTCAGAATTCCACCTTTCCAAGCAGAGAAATGACTGTTTGTGCAATGACATTATTCATTGATTTTAGCCATTGAAAAACGTTTTGTTACTCATATACCAGAACTGGTTGAAGGTATTGGCTGAACGCAAACAGATAGCAGCTCAAACTCTTTGAATCTTCTTTATCATGCTAAAAGGAACAGGAAAAAGCAAAAAATTTCAGAATTCCACCTTTCCAAGCAAAGAAATGACTGTTAGTGCAATGACCTTATTCATTGATTTTAGCCATTGAAAAAAGTCCTGTTACTCATATACCAGAAACTGTTGAAGGTATCGGCTGAACGAAAACAGATAGCAGCTCACCCTCTTATATTCTTCTTTAGCATGCTAAAAGGAGCAGGTAAAAGCAAAAAATTTCAGAATTCCACCTTTCCAAGCAGAGAAATGACTGTTTGTGCAATGACATTATTCATTGATTTTAGCCATTGAAAAACATTCTGTTATTCATACACCAGAACTGGTTGAAGGTATTGGCTGAACGCAAACAGATAGCAGCTCAAACTCTTTGAATCTTCTATATCATGCTAAAAGGAACAGGAAAAAGCAGGACATTTCAGAATTCCACCTTTCCAAGCAGAGAAATGACTCTTTGTGCAATGACATTATTCATTAATTTTAGCCATTGAAAACCGTCCTGCCTCCCATATACAAGAAATGGTTGAAGGAATTGGCTGAACCCAAATAGATAGCAGCTCACCCTCTTTGAATCTTCTTTAGCATGCTAAAAGTTGCAGGAAAAAGCAAAAAAATTCAGATTTCCACCTTTCAAAGCAGAGAAATGACTGTTTGTTAATGACATTACTCATTGATTTTAGACATTGAAAAACATCCTGTTAGTCATACACCAGAAATGGTTGAAGATATTGTCTGAACGCAAACAGACAGCAATTCTCCCTCTTTGAATCTTCTTTAGCACGCTAAAAGGAGCAAGAAAAATCAAAATAATTTCAGAATTCCACCATTCAAAGCAGAGAAATGACTGATCGTGCAATGACATTATTCATTGATTTTAGCCATTGAAAACCATCCTGTCACTCATATACCAGAAATAGTTGAATGTATTGGCTGAACTCAAACAGATAGCAGCTCACCCTCTTTGAATCTTCTTTAGAATGCTAAAAGCAGCAGGAAAAATCAAAAAATATCAGGTTTCCACCTTTCCAAGCAGAGAAATGACTGTTAGTGCAATGACCTTATTCATTGATTTTAGCCATTGAAAAACGTCCTGTTACTCATATACCAGAACTGGTTGAAGGAATTGGCTGAACATAAACAGATAGCAGCTCACCATCTTTCAATCTTCTTTAGCATGCAAAAAGGAGCAGGAAAAAGCAAAAAATTTCAGAATTCCACCTTTCAAAGCAGAGAAATGACTTTTTGAGCAATGACATTATTCATTGTTTTTAGCCATTGAAAAACATCCTGTTACTCATATACCAGAAATGGTTGAAGGTATCGGCTGAGCGAAGACAGATAGCAGCTCACCCTCTTTGAATCTTCTTTAGCATGCTAATAGTAGCAGGAAAAAACAAAAAAATTCTGAATTCCACCTTTATAAGCAGAGAAATGACATTGCAATGACATTATTCATTGATTTTAGCCATTGAAAACCATCCTGTTACTCATATACCAGAAATGTTTGCAGGTATTGGCTGAACGCAAACAGATACCAGCTCACCCTCTTTGAATCTTCTTTATCATGCTAAAAGGAACAGGAAAAAGCAAAAAAATTCAGAATTCCACCTTTCCAAGCAGAGAAATGACTCTTTGTGCAATGACATTATTCATTAATTTTAACCATTGAAAACCGTCCTGCCTCCCATATACAAGAAATGGTTGAAGGAATTGGCTGAACCCAAACATATAGCTGCTCACCCTCTTTGAATCTTCTTTAACATGCTAAAAGTAGCAGGAAAAAACAAAAAAATTCAGAATTCCACCTTTATAAGCAGAGAAATGACATTGCAATGACATTATTCATTGATTTTAGCCATTGAAAACCATCCTGTTACTCATATACCAGAAATGGTTGCAGGTATTGGCTGAACGCAAACAGATACCAGCTCACCCTCTTTGAATCTTCTTTAGCATGCTAAAAGTAGCAGGAAAAAGCAAACAATTTCAGAATTCCACCTTTCAAAGCAGAGAAATGACTTTTTGAGCAATGACATTATTCATTGATTTTAGCCATTGAAAAACATACTGTTACTCATATACCAGAAATGGTTGATGGTATCGGCTGAACGCAAACAGATTGCAGCTCACCCTCTTTGAATCTTCTTTAACATGCTAAAAGGAGCAGGAAAAAGCAAAAAATTTCAGAATTCCACCTTTACAAGCAGAGAAAGGACTGTTTGTGCAATGACATTATTCATTGATTTTAGCCATTAAAAAACATTCTGTTATTCATATACCGGAAATGGTTGAAGGTATTGACTGAACGCAAAGAGATAGCAGCCCACCATCTTTGAATCTTCTTTAGCATGCTAAAAGGAGCAGAAAAAATAAAAAAAATTCAGAATTTCACCTTTCCAAGCAGAGAAATGACTGTTTGTGCAATGACAATATTCATTGATTTTAGCCATTGAAAAACGTTTTGTTACTCATATACCAGAACTGGTTGAAGGTATTGGCTGAACGCAAACAGATAGCAGCTCAAACTCTTTGAATCTTCTATATCATGCTAAAAGGAACAGGAAAAAGCAGGACATTTCAGAATTCCACCTTTCCAAGCAGAGAAATGACTCTTTGTGCAATGACATTATTCATTAATTTTAGCCATTGAAAACCGTCCTGCCTCCCATATACAAGAAATGGTTGAAGGAATTGGCTGAACCCAAATAGAGAGCAGCTCACCCTCTTTGAATCTTCTTTAGCATGCTAAAAGTTGCAGGAAAAAGCAAAAAAATTCAGATTTCCACCTTTCAAAGCAGAGAAATGACTGTTTGTGCAATGACATTACTCATTGATTTTAGACATTGAAAAACATCCTGTTAGTCATATACCAGAAATGGTTGAAGGTATTGGCTGAACGCAAACAGACAGCAACTCTCCCTCTTTGAATCTTCTTTAGCACGCTAAAAGGAGCAGGAAAAAGCAAAACAACTTTAGAAATCCACCTTTCCAAGCAGAGAAATGACTGTTTGTATAATGATATTATTCATTGATTTTAGCCATTGAAAAACATCCTGTTACTCATATACCAGTAATGGTTGAAGGTATTGGCTGAATGCAAACAGACAACAACTCAGCCTCTTTGAATCTTCTTTAGCACGCTAAAAGGAGCAAGAAAAATCAAAATAATTTCAGAATTCCACCATTCAAACAGAGAAATGACTGATCGTGCAATGACATTATTCATTGATTTTAGCCATTGAAAACCATCCTGTCACTCATATACCAGAAATAGTTGAATGTATTGGCTGAACTCAAACAGATAGCAGCTCACCCTCTTTGAATCTTCTTTAGAATGCGAAAAGCAGCAGGAAAAATCAAAAAATATCAGTTTTCCACCTTTCCAAGCAGAGAAATGACTGTTTGTGCAATGACCTTATTCATTGATTTTAGCCATTGAAAAACGTCCTGTTACTCATATACCAGAACTGGTTGAAGGAATTGGCTGAACATAAACAGATAGCAGCTCACCATCTTTGAATCCTCTTTAGCATGCAAAAAGGAGCAGGAAAAAGCAAAAAAATTCAGAATTCCACCTTTCAAAGCAGAGAAATGACTTTTTGAGCAATGACATTATTCATTGTTTTTAGCCATTGAAAAACATCCTGTTACTCATATACCAGAAATGGTTGAAGGTATCGGCTGAGCGAAAACAGATAGCAGCTCACCCTCTTTGAATCTTCTTTAGCATGCTAAAAGGAGCATGTAAAAGCAAAAAATTTCAGAATTCCACCTTTCCAAGCAGAGAAATTACTGTTTGTGTAAAGACATTATTCATTCAATTTAGCCATTGAATAGCGTCATTTTTCCCATATAACCAAAATGGTTTTAAGGTATTGCCTGTATGCAAACAGATAACAGCTCACCCTCTTTGAATCTTCTATATCATGCTAAAAGGAGCAGGAAAAAGCAAAAAATTCAGAATTCCACCTTTCCAAGCAGAGAAATGACTCTTTGTGCAATGACATTATTCATTGATTTTAGCCATTGAGAACCGTTCTGTCTCCTATATACCAGAAATGGTTGAAGGTATTGGCTGAACGCAAACAGATAGCAGCTCACCCTCTTTGAATCTTCTTTAGCATGCTAAAAGTAGCAGGAAAAAAAAAAAATTCAGAATTCCACCTTTATAGGCAGAGAAATGACTGTGCAATGACATTATTCATGGATTTTAGCCATTGAAAACCATCCTGTTACTCATATACCAGAAATGGTTGAAGGTATTGGCTGAACGCAAACAGATAGCAGCTCACCCACTTTGAATCTTCTTTAGCATGCTAAAAGTAGCAGGAAAAAGCTAACAATTTCAGAATTCCACGTTTCAAAGCAGAGAAATGACTTTTTGAGCAATGACATTATTCACTGATTTTAGCCATTGAAAAACATTCTGTTACTCATATAACAGAAATGGTTGAAGGTATTGGCTAAACGTAAACAGACAGCAACTCACCCTCTTTGAATCTTCCTTAGCACGCTAAAAGGAGCAGGAAAAACCTAAATAATTTCAGAATTCCATCATTCAAAGCAGAGAAATGACTGATCGTGCAATGACATTATTCACTGATTTTAGCCATTGAAAAACGTCCTGTTACTCATATACCAGAACTGGTTGAAGGAATTGGCTGAACATAAACAGATAGCAGCTCACCCTCTTTGAATCTTCTTTAGCATGCTAAAAGGAGCAGGAAAAAGCAAACAATTTCAGAATTCCACCTTTCAAAGCAGAGAAATGACTTTTTGAGCAATGACATTATTCATTGATTTTAGCCATTGAAAAACATCCTGTTACTCATATACCAGAAATGGTTGATGGTATCGGCTGAACGCAAACAGATTGCAGCTCACCCTCTTTGAATCTTCTTTAACATGCTAAAAGGAGCAGGAAAAAGCAAAACATTTCAGAATTCCACTTTTACAAGCAGAGAAATGACTGTTTGTGCAATGACATTATTCATTGATTTTAGCCATTGAAAAACGTCCTGTTACTCATATACAGGAACTGGCTGAAGGAATTGGCTGAACATAAACAGATAGCAGCTCACCCTCTTTGAATCTTCTTTAGCATGCTAAAAGGAGCAGGTAAAAGCAAAAAAATTCAGAATTCCACCTTTCCAAGCAGAGAAATGACTGTTTGTGCAGAGACATTATTCATTGATTTTAGCCATTGAAAAACATTCTGTTATTCATACACCAGAAATGGTTAAAGGTATCGGCTGAAAGGAAAAAGACAGCAACTCACACTCTTTGAATCTTCTTTAGCACGCTAAAAGGAGCAGGAAAAAGCAAAATAATTTCAGAATTCCACCTTTCCAAGCAGAGAAATGACTATTTGTGTAAAGACATTATTCATTCAATTTAGCCATTGAATATCGTCATTTTTCCCATATAACCGAAATGGTTTTAAGGTATTGCCTGAATGCAAACAGATAACAGCTCACACTCTTTGAATCTTCTTTATCATGCTAAAAGGAGCAGGAAAAAGCAAAAAAATTCAGAATTCCACCTTTCCAGGCCGAGAAATGACTCTTTGTGCAATGACATTATTCATTGATTTTAGCCATTGAAAACCTTCTGTCTCCCATATACCAGAAATGGTTGAAGGTATTGGCTGAACGCAAACAGATAGCAGCTCACCATCTTTGAATCTTCTTTAGCATGCTAAAAGTAGCAAGTAAAAACAAAAAAATTCAGAATTCCACCTTTATAAGCAGAGAAATGACTGTGCAATGACATTATTCATTGATTTTAGCCATTGAAAAAAGTACGGTTACTCATATACGAGAAATGGTTGAAGGTATAGGCTGAACACAAACAGATAGCAGCTCACCCTCTTTCAATCTTCTTTATCATGCTAAAAGGAACAGGAAAAGAAAAAAATGTCAGAATTCCACCTTTCCAAGCAGAGAAATTACTGTTTGTGTAAAGACATTATTCATTCAATTTAGCCATTGAATAGCGTCATTTTTCCCATATAACCAAAATGGTTTTAAGGTATTGCCTGAATGCAAACAGATAACAGCTCACCCTCTTTGAATCTTGTATATCATGCTAAAACGAGCAGGAAAAAGCAAAAAATTCAGAATTCCACCTTTCCAAGCAGAGAAATGACTCTTTGTGCATTGACATTATTCATTGATTTTAGCCATCGAGAACCGTTCTGTCTCCTATATACCAGAAATGGTTGAAGAAATTGGCTGAACGCAAACAGATAGCAGCTCACCCTCTTTGAATCTTCTTTAGCATGCTAAAAGTAGCAGGAAAAAACAAAAAAATTCAGAATTCCACCTTTATAGGCAGAGAAATGACTGTGCAATGACATTATTCATTGATTTTAGCCATTGAAAACCATCCTGTTACTCATATACCAGAAATGGTTGAAGGTATTGGCTGAACGCAAACAGATAGCAGCTCACCCACTTTGATTCTTCTTTAGCATGCTAAAAGTAGCAGGAAAAAGCAAACAATTTCAGAATTCCACCTTTCAAAGCAGAGAAATGACTTTTCGAGCAATGACATTATTCACTGATTTTAGCCATTGAAAAACATTCTGTTACTCATATAACAGAAATGGTTGAAGGTATTTTCTGAACGTAAACAGACAGCAACTCACCCTCTTTGAATCTTCCTTAGCACGCTAAAAGGAGCAGGAAAAAGCTAAATAATTTCAGAATTCCATCATTCAAAGCAGAGAAATGACTGATGGTGCAATGACATTATTCACTGATTTTAGCCATTGAAAAATGTCCTGTTACTCATATACCAGAACTGGTTGAAGGAATTGGCTGAACATAAACAGATAGCAGCTCACCCTCTTTGAATCTTCTTTAGCATGCTAAATGGAGCAGGTAAAAGCAAAAAAATTCAGAATTCCACCTTTCCAAGCAGAGAAATTACTGTTTGTGCAGTGACATTATTCATTGATTTTAGCCATTGAAAAACATTCTGTTATTCATACACCAGAAATGGTTGAAGGTATCGGCTGAAAGCAAAAAGACAGCAACTCACACTCTTTGAATCTTCTTTAGCATGCTAAAAGGAGCAGGAAAAAGCAAAATAATTTCAGAATTCCACCTTTCCAAGCAGAGAAATGACTGTTTTTGCAGTGACATTATTCATTGATTTTAGCCATTGAAAAAATTTGTGTTACTCATATACCAGAAATGGTTGAAGGTATTGGCTGAACGCAAACAGATAGCTGCTCAACCTCTTTGAATCTTCTTTATCATGCTAAAAGGAACAGGAAAAAGCAAAAAATGTCAGAATTCCAGCTTTCCAAGCAGAGAAATGACTGTTTGTGTAAAGACATTATTCATTCAATTTAGAAATTGAATACCGTCATTTTTCCGATATAACCGAAATGGTTTTAAGGTATTGCCTGAATGCAAACAGATAACAGCTCAAACTCTTTGAATCTTCTTTATCATGCTAAAAGGAGCAGGAAAAAGCAAAAAAAATTCAGAATTCCACCTTTCCAGGCCGAGAAATGACTCTTTGTGCAATGACATTATTCATTGATTTTAGCCATTGAAAACCGTTCTGTCTCCCATATACCAGAAATGGTTGAAGGTATTGGCTGAACGCAAACAGATAGCAGCTCACCATCTTTGAATCTTCTATAGCATGCTAAAAGTAGCAGGAAAAAACAAAAAAATTCAGAATTCCACCTTTATAAGCACAGAAATGACTGTGCAATGACATTATTCATTGATTTTAGCCATTGAAGACCATCCTGTTACTCATATACCAGAAATGGTTGAAGATATTGGCTGAACGCAAACAGATACCAGCTCACCCTCTTTGAATCTTCTTTAGCACGCTAAAAGTAGCAGGAAAAAGCAAACAATTTCAGAATTCCACCTTTCAAAGCAGAGAAATGACTTTTTGAGCAATGACATTATTCATTGATTTTAGCCATTGAAAAACATCCTGTTACTCATATACCAGAAATGGTTGAAGTTATCGGCTGAACGCAAACAGATAGCAGCTCACCCTCTTTGAATCTTCTTTAGCATGCTAAAAGGAGCAGGAAAAAGCAAAAAATTTCAGAATTCCACTTTTACAAGCAGAGAAATGACCGTTTGTGCAATGACATTATTCATTGATTTTAGCCATTGAAAAACATCCTGTTACTCATATACCAGAAATGTTTGAAGGTATCGGCTGAACGCAAACAGACAGCAACTCACACTCTTTGAATCTTCTTTAGCACGCTAAAAGGAGCAGGAAAAAGCTAAATAATTTCAGAATTCCACCTTTCCAAGCAGAGAAATGACTGTACAATGACATTATTCATTGATTTTAGCCTTTTAAAACCATCCTGTTACTCATATACCAGAAATGGTTGAAGGTATTGACTGAACGCAAAGAGATAGCAGCCCACCATCTTTGAATCTTCTTTAGCATGCTAAAAGGAGCAGAAAAAAAAATAATTCAGAATTCCACCTTTCCAAGCAGAGAAATGACTGTTTGTGCAATGACATTATTCATTGATTTTAGCCATTGAAAAACGTTTTGTTACTCATATACCAGAAATGGTTGAAGGTATTGGCTGAACGCAAACAGATAGCAGCTCAAACTCTTTGAATCTTCTTTATCATGCTAAAAGGAACAGGAAAAAGCAAAAAAATTCAGAATTCCACCTTTCCAAGCAGAGAAATGACTCTTTGTGCAATGACATTATTCATTAATTTTAACCATTGAAAACCGTCCTGCCTCCCAAATACAAGAAATGGTTGAAGGAATTGGCTGAACCCAAACATATAGCAGCTCACCCTCTTTGAATCTTCTTTAGCATGCTAAAAGTAGCAGGAAAAAACAAAAAAATTCAGAATTCCACCTTTATAAGCAGAGAAATGACATTGCAATGACATTATTCATTGATTTTAGCCATTGAAAACCATCCTGTTATTCATATACCAGAAATGGTTGAAGGTATTGGCTGAACACAAACAGATACCAGCTCACCCTCTTTGAATCTTCTTTAGCATGCTAAAAGTAGCAGGAAAAAGCAAACAATTTCAGAATTCCACCTTTCAAAGCAGAGAAATGACTTTTTGAGCAATGACATTATTCATTGATTTTAGCCATTGAAAAACATCCTGTTACTCATATACCAGAAATGGTTGATGGTATCGGCTGAAAGCAAACAGGTTGCAGCTCACCCTCTTTGAATCTTCTTTAACATGCTAAAAGGAGCAGGAAAAAGCAAAAAATTTCAGAATTCCACCTTTACAAGCAGAGAAAGGACTGTTTGTGCAATGACATTATTCATTGATTTTAGCCATTGAAAAACATTCTGTTATTCATACACCAGAAATGTTTGAAGGTATCGGCTGAATGCAAACAGACAGCAAATCACACTCTTTGAATCTTCTTTAGCACGCTAAAAGGAGCAGGAAAAAGCAAAATAATTTCAGAATTCCACCTTTCATGGCAGAGAAATGATTGTGCAATGACATTATTCATTGATTTTAGCCTTTGAAAACCATCCTGTTACTCATATACCAGAAATGGTTGAAGGTATTGACTGAACGCAAAGACATAGCAGCCCACCATCTTTGAATCTTCTTTAGCATGCTAAAAGGAGCAGAAAAAAGAAAAAAAATTCAGAATTCCACCTTTCCAAGCAGAGAAATGACTGTTTGTGCAATGATATTATTCATTGATTTTAGCCATTGAAAAACGTTTTGTTGCTCATATACCAGAACTGGTTGAAGGTATTGGCTCAACGCAAACAGATAGCAGCTCAAACTCTTTGAATCTTCTTTATCATGCTAAAAGGAACAGGAAAAAGCAAAAAATTTCAGAATTCCACCTTTCCAAGCAGAGAAATGACTCATTGTGCAATGACATTATTCATTAATTTTAGCCATTGAAAACCGTCCTGCCTCCCATATACAAGAAATGGTTGAAGGAATTGGCTAAACCCAAATAGATAGCAGCTCACCCTCTTTGAATCTTCTTTAGCATGCTAAAAGTAGCAGGAAAAAGCAATAAATTTCAGAATTCCACCTTGCAAAGCAGAGAAATGACTTTTTGAGCAATGACATTATTCATAGAGATGAGCGTTGTTCGACACGAACTTTTCGCCAATCTCAAATTCGATCTGTTTTGGGCGGTGTTCGAGCCGTTCGGCGAACACGAACGATTTGAGAAAAATTCGGCTGTTCGAGGTTATGTTCGATAAATGTTCGTGCACCAAAATCATAACTGGATTTTTTCTCAGTAATGATGAAAATTAATGTTAATACGCAGTTTGAGTGTACAGCGGGGTTGGGGGAGGGGCAGGGGCTGGATCTCTGCAGGAATAATGAAGATCTCCATTTTTTTTTCTCTTTCCCGCATTTACAGTGGGGAGGTGCAATCTGTCAGCCTATCAGCAGCGCACACACGTAGCGATGTGCTTTTTTTCACACAAGCAAGGGCATGTTTCATTGGCAGTGTATGTCACATGTCCTTGACATATAAGACCCAACCATTTTCCCCGTCGCCACCATTTTCTCACTGCTGCAGCTGCGTGTTAGACGGCACCGCTGTTGCTGTGTGCGCTATACCTTGTTAATTTTATGCCAATTTTAGCACAAATCTACAGATAGCTTGGGAGTAGGGAATAGTTGTGATTGCAGTCCTTTTAAGGACTAGGTTACAGCATTTCCTACGACTTTTATCAGGCTGGTCTGTGCTCTTAAATAGATAGGTTGTGGGAGTAAAGACTAATTGTAATTGCAGTCCTTTTCAGGACTAAGATACATCAGTTCCTATCAGTTTTTGCAAGGCAGGTATGTGCCAGTGCTGTGCAAGTTTTTTTCACAGCATTTGGCTGAATCTAGCAAAGCTAATCCTTTTTGGCCTATTGCAGAGTGTGTTAGTCAGTGGAGTAGCCTATCTGTGTTGCAAGATACACCACCTGTGTATAGAACACCAATTTTTTTACTGCATCTAGTGAAGTAAAACCTTTTGGGCATAGCATCATTCTATTAGTCCATCTATACTGACCTCCATAAGGTTGCAAATTGAATATAATTTTTTTCTGCATCTAGCTCTGAAAAAATATTTGTCCTTCTAGTAGTGTGTGGGACTTGTTCTAATAGTCCATCTATACTGACCTCCATCAAGTTGCAAAATAAAAATCATTTTTATCGGCATCTAGCTGTGAAAAAATATTTGGCCTTCTAGCAGTGTGTGGGACTTGTTCTATTAGTCCATCTATACTGACCTCCATCAGGTTGCAAATTGAATATAATTTTCTTCTGCATCTAGCTCTGAAAAAATATTTGGGCTTCTAGCAGTGTGTGGGACTTGGTCTATTAGTCCATCTATACTGACCTCCATCAGGTTGCAAATTGAATATAATTTTTTTCTGCATCTACCTCTGAAAAAATATTTGTCCTTCTAGCAGTGTGTGGGGCATGTTCTACTAGTCCATCTATACTGACCTCCATCAGGTTGCAAACTGAATATAAATTTTTTCTGCATCTACCTCTGAAAAAATATTTGTCCTTCTAGCAATGTGTGGGACTTGTTCTACTAGTCCATCTATACTGACCTCCATCAGGTTGCAAATTGAATATAATTTTTTTCTGCATATAGCTCTGAAAAAATATTTGGGCTTCCAGCAGTGTGTGGGACTTGGTCTATTAGTCCATCTATACTGACCTCCATCAGGTTGCAAACTTAATATAATATTTTTCTGCATCTAGCTCTGAAAAAATATTTGGCCTTCTAGCAGTGTGTGGGACTTGTTCTATTAGTCGATCTATACTGACCTCCATCAGGTTGCAAACTGAATATAATTTTTTTCTGCATCTACCTCTGAAGAAATATTTGTCCTAATAGCAGTGTGTGGGACTTGTTCTACTAGTCCTTCTATACTGACCTCCATCAGGTTGCAAATTCAAAATAATTTTTTGTCTGCATCTAGCTCTGAAAAAATATTTGGCCTTCTAGCAGTGTGTGGGACTTGTTCTATTAGTCCATCTATACTGACCTCCATCAGGTTGCAAATTGAATATAATTTTTTTCTGCATCTAGCTCTGAAAAAATATTTGGGCTTCTAGCAGTGTGTGGGACTTGATCTATTAGTCCATCTATACTGACCTCCATCAGGTTGCAAATTGAATATAATATTTTTCTGCATCTAGCTCTGAAAAAATATTTGGCCTTCTAGCAGTGTGTGGGACTTGTTCTATTAGTCCATCTATACTGACCTCCATCAGGTTGCAAACTGAATATAATTTTTTTCGGCATCTACCTCTGAATAAATATTTGTCCTAATAGCAGTGTGTGGGACTTGTTCTACTAGTCCATCTATACTGACCTCCATCAGGTTGCAAATTCAAAATAATTTTTTGACTGCATCTAGCTCTGAAAAAATATTTGGCCTTCTAGCAGTGTGTGGGACTTGTTCTATTAGTCCATATATACTGACCTCCATCAGGTTGCAAATTGAATATAATTTTTTTCTGCATACAGCTCTGAAAAAATATTTGGGCTTCTAGCAGTGTGTGGGACTTGGTCTATTAGTCCATCTATACTGACCTCCATCAGGTTGTAAATTGAATATAATATTCTTCTGCATCTAGCTCTGAAAAAATATTTGGCCTTCTAGCAGTGTGTGGGACTTGTTCTATTAGTCCATCTATACTGACCTCCATCAGGTTGCAAACTGAATATAATTTTTTTCTGCATCTACTTCTGAAAAAATATTTGTGCTTCTAGCAGTGTGTGGGACTTGTTTTATTAGTCCATCTATACTGACCTCCATCAGGTTGCAAATTAAAAATAATTTTTATCTGCATCTAGCTCTGAAAAAATATTTGGCCTTCTAGCAGTGTGTGGGACTTGTTCTATTAGTCCATCTATACTGACCTCCATCAGGTTGCAAACTGAATGTAATTTTTTGTCTGCATCTAGCTCTGAAAAAATTTTTGGCCTTCTAGCAGTGTGTGGGACTTGTTCTATTAGTCCATCTATACTGACCTCCATCAGGTTGCAAATTGAATATAATTTTTTTCTGCATCTAGCTCTGAAAAAATATTTGGGCTTCTAGCAGTGTGTGGGACTTGATCTATTAGTCCATCTATACTGACCTCCATCAGGTTGCAAATTGAATATAATATTTTTCTGCATCTAGCTCTGAAAAAATATTTGGCCTTCTAGCAGTGTGTGGGACTTGTTCTATTAGTCCATCTATACTGACCTCCATCAGGTTGCAAACTGAATATAATTTTTTTCTGCATCTACCTTTGAAAAAATATTTGTCCTTCTAGCAGTGTGTGGGACTTGTTCTACTAGTCCATCTATACTGACCTCCATCTGGTTGCAAATTCAAAATAATTTTTTGTCAGCATCTAGCTCTGAAAAAATATTTGGCCTTCTCGCAGTGTGTGGGACTTGTTCTATTAGTCCATCTGTACTGACCTCCATCAGGTTGCAAACTGAATATAATTTTTTTCTGCCTCTACTTCTGAAAAAATATTTGTGCTTCTAGCAGTGTGTGGAACTTGTTTTATTAGTCCATCTATACTGACCTCCATCAGGTTGCAAGTTAAAAATAATTTTTATCTGCGTCTAGCTCTGAAAAAATATTTGGCCTTCTTGCAGTGTGTGGGGCTTGTTCTATTAGTCCATCTATACTGACCTCCATCAGGTTGCAAACTGAATATAATTTTTTTCTGCATCTAGCTCTGAAAAAATATTTGTCCTTCTAGCAGTGTGTGGGACTTGTTCTATTAGTCCATCTATACTGACCTCCATCAGGTTGCAAACTGAATATAATTTTTTTCGGCATCTACCTCTGAATAAATATTTGTCCTAATAGCAGTGTGTGGGACTTGTTCTACTAGTCCATCTATACTGACCTCCATCAGGTTGCAAATTCAAAATAATTTTTTGACTGCATCTAGCTCTGAAAAAATATTTAGCCTTCTAGCAGTGTGTGGGACTTGTTCTATTAGTTCATATATACTGACCTCCATCAGGTTGCAAATTGAACATAATTTTTTTCTGCATACAGCTCTGAAAAAATATTTGGGCTTCTAGCAGTGTGTGGGACTTGGTCTATTAGTCCATCTATACTGACCTCCATCAGGTTGAAAATTGAATATAATATTTTTCTGCATCTAGCTCTGAAAAAATATTTGGCCTTCTAGCAGTGTGTGGGACTTGTTCTATTAGTCCATCTATACTGACCTCCATCAGGTTGCAAACTGAATATAATTTTTTTCTGCATCTACTTCTGAAAAAATATTTGTGCTTCTAGCAGTGTGTGGGACTTGTTTTATTAGTCCATCTATACTGACCTCCATCAGGTTGCAAATTAAAAATAATTTTTATCTGCATCTAGCTCTGAAAAAATATTTGGCCTTCTAGCAGTGTGTGGGACTTGTTGTATTAGTCCATCTATACTGACCTCCATCAGGTTGCAAACTGAATATAATTTTTTTCTGCATCTACCTCTGAAAAAATATTTGTCCTTCTAGCAATGTGTGGGACTTGTTCTACTAGTCCATCTATACTGACCTCCATCAGGGTGCAAATTCAAAATACTTTTTTGTCTGCATCTAGCTCTGAAAAAATATTTGGCCTTTTAGCAGTGTGTGGGACTTGTTCTATTAGTCCATCTATACTGACCTCCATCAGGTTGCAAATTGAAAATAATTTTTTTCTGCATATAGCTCTGAAAAAATATTTGGGCTTCTAGCAGTGTGTGGGACTTGGTCTATTAGTCCATCTATACTGACCTCCATCAGGTTGCAAACTTAATGTAATATTTTTCTGCATCTAGCTCTGAAAAAATATTTGGCCTTCTAGCAGTGTGTGGGACTTGTTCTATTAGTCCATCTATACTGACCTCCATCAGGTTGCAAACTGAATATAATTTTTTTCTGCCTCTACTTCTGAAAAAATATTTGTGCTTCTAGCAGTGTGTGGAACTTTTTTTATTAGTCCATCTATACTGACCTCCATCAGGTTGCAAGTTAAAAATAATTTTTATCTGCATCTAGATCTGAAAAAATATTTGGCCTTCTAGCAGTGTGTGGGACTTGTTCTATTAGTCCATCTATACTGACCTCCATCAGGTTGCAAACTGAATATAATTTTTTTCTGCATCTACCTCTGAAGAAATATTTGTCCTAATAGCAGTGTGTGGGACTTGTTCTACTAGTCCTTCTATACTGACCTCCATCAGGTTGCATATTCAAAATAATTTTTTGTCTGCATCTAGCTCTGAAAAAATATTTGGCCTTCTAGCAGTGTGTGGGACTTGTTCTATTAGTCCATCTATACTGACCTCCATCAGGTTGCAAAGTGAATATAATTTTTTTCTGCATCTAGCTCTGAAAAAATATTTGGGCTTCTAGCAGTGTGTGGGACTTGATCTATTAGTCCATCTATACTGACCTCCATCAGGTTGCAAATTGAATATAATATTTTTCTGCATCTAGCTCTGAAAAAATATTTGGCCTTCTAGCAGTGTGTGGGACTTGTTCTATTAGTCCATCTATACTGACCTCCATCAGGTTGCAAACTGAATATAATTTTTTTCTGCATCTAGCTCTGAAAAAATATTTGGGCTTCTAGCAGTGTGTGGGACTTGATCTATTAGTCCATCTATACTGACCTCCATCAGGTTGCAAATTGAATATAATATTTTTCTGCATCTAGCTCTGAAAAAATATTTGGCCTTCTAGCAGTGTGTGGGACTTGTTCTATTAGTCCATCTATACTGACCTCCATCAGGTTGCAAACTGAATATAATTTTTTTCTGCATCTACCTCTGAAAAAATATTTGTCCTTCTAGCAGTGTGTGGGACTTGTTCTACTAGTCCATCTATACTGACCTCCATCAGGTTGCAAATTCAAAATAATTTTTTGTCAGCATCAGCTCTGAAAAAATATTTGGCCTTCTAGCAGTGTGTGGGACTTGTTCTATTAGTCCATCTGTACTGACCTCCATCAGGTTGCAATCTGAATATAATTTTTTTCTGCCTCTACTTCTGAAAAAATATTTGTGCTTCTAGCAGTGTGTGGAACTTGTTTTATTAGTCCATCTATACTGACCTCCATCAGGTTGCAAGTTAAAAATAATTTTTATCTGCATCTAGCTCTGAAAAAATATTTGGCCTTCTTGCAGTGTGTGGGGCTTGTTCTATTAGTCCATCTATACTGACCTCCATCAGGTTGCAAACTGAATATAATTTTTTTCTGCATCTACCTCTGAAAAAATATGTGTCCTTCTAGCAGTGTGTGGGACTTGTTCTATTAGTCCATCTATACTGACCTCCATCAGGTTGCAAACTGAATATAATTTTTTTCGGCATCTACCTCTGAATAAATATTTGTCCTAATAGCAGTGTGTGGGACTTGTTCTACTAGTCCATCTATACTGACCTCCATCAGGTTGCAAATTCAAAATAATTTTTTGACTGCATCTAGCTCTGAAAAAATATTTGGCCTTCTAGCAGTGTGTGGGACTTGTTCTATTAGTCCATATATACTGACCTCCATCAGGTTGCAAATTGAATATAATTTTTTTCTGCATACAGCTCTGAAAAAATATTTGGGCCTCTAGCAGTGTGTGGGACTTGGTCTATTAGTCCATCTATACTGACCTCCATCAGGTTGTAAATTGAATATAATATTTTTCTGCATCTAGCTCTGAAAAAATATTTGGCCTTCTAGCAGTGTGTGGGACTTGTTCTATTAGTCCATCTATACTGACCTCCATCAGGTTGCAATCTGAATATAATTTTTTTCTGCCTCTACTTCTGAAAAAATATTTGTGCTTCTAGCAGTGTGTGGAACTTGTTTTATTAGTCCATCTATACTGACCTCCATCAGGTTGCAAGTTAAAAATAATTTTTATCTGCATCTAGCTCTGAAAAAATATTTGGCCTTCTTGCAGTGTGTGGGGCTTGTTCTATTAGTCCATCTATACTGACCTCCATCAGGTTGCAAACTGAATATAATTTTTTTCTGCATCTACCTCTGAAAAAATATTTGTCCTTCTAGCAGTGTGTGGGACTTGTTCTATTAGTCCATCTATACTGACCTCCATCATTTTGCAAACTGAATATAATTTTTTTCGGCATCTACCTCTGAATAAATATTTGTCCTAATAGCAGTGTGTGGGACTTGTTCTACTAGTCCATCTATACTGACCTCCATCAGGTTGCAAATTCAAAATAATTTTTTGACTGCATCTAGCTCTGAAAAAATATTTGGCCTTCTAGCAGTGTGTGGGACGTGTTCTATTAGTCCATATATACTGACCTCCATCAGGTTGCAAATTGAATATAATTTTTTTCTGCATACAGCTCTGAAAAAATATTTGGGCTTCTAGCAGTGTGTGGGACTTGGTCTATTAGTCCATCTATACTGACCTCCATCAGGTTGTAAATTGAATATAATATTTTTCTGCATCTAGCTCTGAAAAAATATTTGGCCTTCTAGCAGTGTGTGGGACTTGTTCTATTAGTCCATCTATACTGACCTCCATCAGGTTGCAAACTGAATATAATTTTTTTCTGCATCTACTTCTGAAAAAATATTTGTGCTTCTAGCAGTGTGTGGGACTTGTTTTATTAGTCCATCTATACTGACCTCCATCAGGTTGCAAATTAAAAATAATTTTTATCTGCATCTAGCTCTGAAAAAATATTTGGCCTTCTAGCAGTGTGTGGGACTTGTTCTATTAGTCCATCTATACTGACCTCCATCAGGTTGCAAACTGAATATAATTTTTTTCTGCATCTACCTCTGAAAAAATATTTGTCCTTCTAGCAGTGTGTGGGACTTGTTCTACTAGTCCATCTATACTGACCTCCATCAGGTTGCAAATTCAAAATAATTTTTTGTCAGCATCTAGCTCTGAAAAAATATTTGGCCTTCTAGCAGTGTTTGGGACTTGGTCTATTAGTCCATCTATACTGACCTCCATCAGGTTGCAAATTGAATATAATTTTTTCTGCATATAGCTCTGAAAAAATATTTGGGCTTCTAGCAGTGTTTGGGACTTGGTCTATTAGTCCATCTATACTGACCTCCATCAGGTTGCAAATTGAATATAATATTTTTCTGCATCTAGCTCTGAAAAAATATTTGGCCTTCTAGCAGTGTGTGGGACTTGTTCTATTAGTCCATCTATACTGACCTCCATCAGGTTGCAAACTGAATATATTTTTTTTCTGCATATACTTCTGAAAAAATATTTGTGCTTCTAGCAGTGTGTGGTACTTGTTTTATTAGTCCATCTATACTGACCTCCATCAGGTTGCAAATTAAAAATAATTTTTATCTGCATCAAGCTATGAAAAAATATTTGGCCTTCTAGCAGTGTGTGGGACTTGTTCTATTAGTCCATCTATACTGACCTCCATCAGGTTGCAAACTGAATATAATTTTTTTCTGCATCTACCTCTGAAAAAATATTTGTCCTTCTAGCAGTGTGTGGGACTTGTTCTACTAGTCCATCTATACTGACCTCCTTCAGGTTGCAAACTGAATATAAATTTTTTCTGCATCTACCTTTGAAAAAATATTTGTCCTTCTAGCAATGTGTGGGACTCGTTCTACTAGTCCATCTATACTGACCTCCATCAGGTTGCAAATTGAATATAATTTTTTTCTGCATATAGCTCTGAAAAAATATTTGTGCTTCTAGCAGTGTGTGGGACTTGGTCTATTAGTCCATCTATACTGACCTCCATCAGGTTGCAAATTAAAAATAATTTTTATCTGCATCAAGCTATGAAAAAATATTTGGCCTTCTAGCAGTGTGTGGGACTTGTTCTATTAGTCCATCTATACTGACCTCCATCAGGTTGCAAACTGAATATAATTTTTTTCTGCATCTACCTCTGAAAAAATATTTGTCCTTCTAGCAGTGTGTGGGACTTGTTCTACTAGTCCATCTATACTGACCTCCATCAGGTTGCAAACTGAATATAAATTTTTTCTGCATCTACCTTTGAAAAAATATTTGTCCTTCTAGCAATGTGTGGGACTTGTTCTACTAGTCCATCTATACTGACCTCCATCAGGTTGCAAATTGAATATAATTTTTTTCTGCATATAGCTCTGAAAAAATATTTGTCCTTCTAGCAATGTGTGGGACTTGTTCTACTAGTCCATCTATACTGACCTCCATCAGGTTGCAAACTGAATATAATTTTTTTCTGCATCTACCTCTGAAAAAATATTTGTCCTTCTAGCTGTGTGTGGGACTTGTTCTACAGTGCTGGCCAAAAGTATTGGCACCCATGCAATTCTGTCAGATAATACTCAGCTTCTTCCTGAAAATGTTTGCAATCACAAATTCTTTGCTCTTATTCTCTTCATTTAATTTGTTTGCAAGGAAAAAACACAAAAGAGAATGAAGCAAAAATAAAATCATTGATCATTTCACACAAAACTCCAAAAAAGGGCCGGACAAAAGTATTGGCACCCTCAGCCTAATACTTGGTTGCACAACCTTTAGCCAAAATAACTGCGAGCAACCGCTTCAAGTAACCATCAATGAGTTTCTTACAATGCTCTGCTGGAATTGTAGACCATTCTTCTTTGGCAAACTGCTCCAAGTAGCTGATATTTGAAGGGTGCCTTCTCCAAACTGCCATTTTGAGATCTCTCCACAGGTGTTCTTTGGGATTCAGGTCTGGACTCATTGCTGGCCACCTTAGAAGTCTCCAGTGCTTTCTCTCAAACCATTTTATAGTGCTTTTGGAAGTGTGTTTTGGGTCATTGTCCTGCTGGAAGACCCATGACCTCTGAGGGAGACCCAGCTTTCTCACACTGGGCCCTACATTATGCTGCAAAATTTGTTGGTAGTCTTCAGACTTCATAATGCCATGCACACGGTCAAGCAGTCCAGTGCCAGAGGCAGCAAAGCAACCCCAAAACATCAGGGAACCTCCGCCATGTTTGACTGTAGGGACCGTGTTCTTTTCTTTGAATGCCTCTTTTTTTTTCCTGTACACTCTATGTTGATGCTTTTTCCCAAAAAGCTCTACTTTTGTCTCATCTGACCAGAGAACATTCTTCCAAAACGT
Organism: Phyllobates terribilis; assembly: GCF_046119375.1. Classification (NCBI taxonomy): domain Eukaryota; kingdom Metazoa; phylum Chordata; class Amphibia; order Anura; family Dendrobatidae; genus Phyllobates; species Phyllobates terribilis. The sequence continues at coordinate 3,079,951 of NW_027362771.1, read as the reverse complement.
TTTAGGCTTTCTCAGGTAAGTTTTGGCAAACTACAGCCTGGCTTTTTTATGTCTCGGGTTTAAAAGTGGGGTCTTCCTGGGTATCCTACCATACAGTGCCTTTTCATTCAGACGCCAACGGATAGTACAGGTTGAAACTGTTGCACCCTCGGACTGCAGGGCAGCTTGAACTTGTTTGTATGTTAGTTGAGGTTCTTTATCCACCATCCGCACAATCTTGCGTTGAAATCTTTCGTCAATTTTTCTTTTCCGTCCACATCTAGGGAGGTTAGCCACAGTGCCATGGGCTTTAAACTTCTTGATGACACTGCGCATGGAAGACACAGGAACATTCAGGTCTTTGGAGATGGACTTGTAGCCTTGAGATTGCTCATGCTTCCTCACAATTTGGTTTCTCAAGTCCTCAGACAGTTCTTTGGTCTTCTTTCTTTTCTCCATGCTCAATGTGGTACACACAAGGACACAGGACGGAGGTTGAGTCAACTTTAATCCATGTTAACTGGCTGCAAGTGTGATTTAGTTATTGCCAACACCTGTTAGGTGCCACAGGTAAGTTGCAGGTGCTGTTAATTACACGAATTAGAGAAGCATCACATGATTTTTCAAAGGGTGCCAATACTTTTGTCCACCCCCTTTTTTAGGTTTGGTGTGGAATTATATCCAATTTGGCTTTAGGACAATTCTTTTTGTGTTTTTTTCATTGAAGACAAATTAAATGAAGAGAATAATACCAAAGAATTTGTGATTGCAATCATTTTCAGGAAGAAACTGAGTATTATCTGACAGAATTGCAGGAGTGCCAATACTTTTGGCCAGCACTGTATTAGTGCATCTATACTGACCTCCATCAGGTTGCAAACTGAATATAATTTTTTTCTGCATCTACCTCTGAAAAAAACTTTGTGCTTCTAGCAGTGTGTGGGATTGTTTTATTAGTCCATCTATACTGACCTCCATCAGGTTGCAAATTAAAATATTTTTTGCCTGCATCTACCTCTGAAAAAATATTTGGCCTTCTAGCAGTGTGTGGGACTTGTTCTATTAGTCCATCTATACTGACCTCCATCAGTTGCAAACTGAATATAATTTTTTTCTGCATCTACCTCTGAAAAAATATTTGTCCTTCTAGCAGTGTGTGGGACTTGTTCTACTAGTCCATCTATACTGACCTCCATCAGGTTGCAAATTGAATATAATTTTTTTCTGCATATAGCTCTGAAAAAAAATTTGGGCTTCTAGCAGTGTGTGGGACTTGGTCTATTAGTCCATCTATACTGACCTACATCAGGTTGCAAATTGAATATAATATTTTTCTGCATCTAGCTCTGAAAAAATATTTGGCCTTCTAGCAGTGTGTGGGACTTGTTCTATTAGTCCATCTATACTGACCTCCATCAGGTTGCAAACTGAATATAATTTTTTTCTGCATCTACTTCTGAAAAAATATTTGTGCTTCTAGCAGTGTGTGGGACTTGTTTTATTAGTCCATCTATAGTGACCTCCATCAGGTTGCAAATTAAAAATAATTTTTATCTGCATCTAGCTCTGAAAAAATATTTGGCCTTCTAGCAGTGTGTGGGACTTGTTCTATTAGTCCATCTATACTGACCTCCATCAGGTTGCAAACTGAATATAATTTTTTCTGCATCTACCTCTGAAAAAATATTTGTCCTTCTAGCAGTGTGTGGGACTTGTTCACCTAGTCCATCTATACTGACCTCCATCTGGTTGCAAACTGAATATAATTTTTTTCTGCATCTACCTCTGAAAAAATATTTGTCCTTCTAGCAATGTGTGGGACTTGTTCTACTAGTCCATCTATACTGACCTCCATCAGGTTGCAAATTCAAAATAATTTTTTGTCTGCATCTAGCTCTGAAAAAATATTTGGCCTTTTAGCAGTGTGTGGGACTTGTTCTATTAGTCCATCTATACTGACCTCCATCAGGTTGCAAATTGAATATAATTTTTTTCTGCATATAGCTCTGAAAAAATATTTGGGCTTCTAGCAGTGTGTGGGACTTGGTCTATTAGTCCATCTATACTGACCTCCATCAGGTTGCAAACTTAATATAATATTTTTCTGCATCTAGCTCTGAAAAAATATTTGGCCTTCTAGCAGTGTGTTGGACTTGTTCTATTAGTCCATCTATACTGACCTCCATCAGGTTGCAAACTGAATATAATTTTTTTCTGCATCTACTTCTGATAAAATATTTGTGCTTCTAGCAGTGTGTGGGACTTGTTTTATTAGTCCATCTATACTGACCTCCATCAGGTTGCAAATTAAAAATAATTTTTATCTGCATCTAGCTCTGAAAAAATATTTGGCCTTCTAGCAGTGTGTGGGACTTGTTCTATTAGTCCATCTATACTGACCTCCATCAGGTTGCAAACTGAATATAATTTTTTTCTGCATCTACCTCTGAAAAAATATTTGTCCTTCTAGCAGTGTGTGGGACTTGTTCTACTAGTCCATCTATACTGACCTCCATCTGGTTGCAAACTGAATATAATTTTTTACTGCATCTACCTCTGAAAAAATATTTGTCCCTCTAGCAATGTGTGGGACTTGTTCTACTAGTCCATCTATACTGACCTCCATCAGGTTGCAAATTGAATATAATTTTTTTCTGCATATAGCTCTGAAAAAATATTTGGCCTTTTAGCAGTGTGTGGGACTTGTTCTATTAGTCCATCTATACTGACCTCCATCAGGTTGCAAATTGAATATAATTTTTTTCTGCATATAGCTCTGAAAAAATATTTGGGCTTCTAGCAGTGTGTGGGACTTGGTCTATTAGTCCATCTATACTGACCTCCATCAGGTTGCAAACTTAGTATAATATTTTTCTGCATCTAGCTCTGAAAAAATATTTGGCCTTCTAGCAGTGTGTGGGACTTGTTCTATTAGTCCATCTATACTGACCTCCATCAGGTTGCAAACTGAATATAATTTTTTTCTGCATCTAGTTCTGAAAAAATATTTGAGCTTCTAGCAGTGTGTGGAACTTGTTTTATTAGTCCATCTATACTGACCTCCATCAGGTTGCAAGTTAAAAATATTTTTTATCTGCATCTAGCTCTGAAAAAATATTTGGCCTTCTAGCAGTGTGTGGGACTTGTTCTATTAGTCCATCTATACTGACCTCCATCAGGTTGCAAACTGAATATAATTTTTTTCTGCATCTACCTCTGAAAAAATATTTGTTCTTCTAGCAGTGTGTGGGACTTGTTCTATTAGTCCATCTATACTGACCTCCATCAGGTTGCAAACTGAATATAATTTTTTTCTGCATCTACCTCTGAAGAAATATTTGTCCTAATAGCAGTGTGTGGGACTTGTTCTACTAGTCCATCTATACTGACCTCCATCAGGTTGCAAATTCAAAATAATTTTTTGACTGCATCTAGCTCTGAAAAAATATTTGGCCTTCTAGCAGTGTGTGGGACTTGTTCTATTAGTCCATATATACTGAACTCCATCAGGTTGCAAATTGAATATAATTTTTTTCTGCATCTAGCTCTGAAAAAATATTTGGGCTTCTAGCAGTGTGTGGGACTTGGTCTATTAGTCCATCTATACTGACCTCCATCAGGTTGTAAATTGAATATAATATTTTTCTGCATCTACCTCTGAAAAAATATTTGTCCTTCTAGCAATGTGTGGGACTTGTTCTACTAGTCCATCTATACTGACCTCCATCAGGTTGCAAATTCAAAATAATTTTTTGTCTGCATCCAGCTCTGAAAAAATATTTGGCCTTTTAGCAGTGTGTGGGACTTGTTCTATTAGTCCATCTATACTGACCTCCATCAGGTTGCAAATTGAATATAATTTTTTTCTGCATATAGCTCTGAAAAAATATTTGGGCTTCTAGCAGTGTGTGGGACTTGGTCTATTAGTCCATCTATACTGACCTCCATCAGGTTGCAAACTTAATATAATATTTTTCTGCATCTAGCTCTGAAAAAATATTTGGCCTTCTAGCAGTGTGTTGGACTTGTTCTATTAGTCCATCTATACTGACCTCCATCAGGTTGCAAACTGAATATAATTTTTTTCTGCATCTACTTCTGATAAAATATTTGTGCTTCTAGCAGTGTGTGGGACTTGTTTTATTAGTCCATCTATACTGACCTCCATCAGGTTGCAAATTAAAAATAATTTTTATCCGCATCTAGCTCTGAAAAAATATTTGGCCTTCTAGCAGTGTGTGGGACTTGTTCTATTAGTCCATCTATACTGACCTCCATCAGGTTGCAAACTGAATATAATTTTTTTCTGCATCTACCTCTGAAAAAATATTTGTCCTTCTAGCAGTGTGTGGGACTTGTTCTACTAGTCCATCCATACTGACCTCCATCTGGTTGCAAACTGAATATAATTTTTTTCTGCATCTACCTCTGAAAAAATATTTGTCTTTCTAGCAATGTGTGGGACTTGTTCTACTAGTCCATCTATACTGACCTCCATCAGATTGCAAATTCAAAATAATTTTTTGTCTGCATCTAGCTCTGAAAAAATATTTGGCCTTTTAGCAGTGTGTGGGACTTGTTCTATTAGTCCATCTATACTGACCTCCATCAGGTTGCAAATTGAATATAATTTTTTTCTGCATGTAGCTCTGAAAAAATATTTGGGCTTCTAGCAGTGTGTGGGACTTGGTCTATTAGTCCATCTATACTGACCTCCATCAGGTTGCAAACTTAGTATAATATTTTTCTGCATCTAGCTCTGAAAAAATGTTTGGCCTTCTAGCAGTGTGTGGGACTTGTTCTATTAGTCCATCTATACTGACCTCCATCAGGTTGCAAACTGAATATAATTTTTTTCTGCATCTACTTCTGAAAAAGTATTTGAGCTTCTAGCAGTGTGTGGAACTTGTTTTATTAGTCCATCTATACTGACCTCCATCAGGTTGCAAGTTAAAAATATTTTTTATCTGCATCTAGCTCTGAAAAAATATTTGGCCTTCTAGCAGTGTGTGGGACTTCTTCTATTAGTCCATCTATACTGACCTTCATCAGGTTGCAAACTGAATATAATTTTTTTCTGCATCTACCTCTGAAAAAATATTTGTCCTTCTAGCAGTGTGTGGGACTTGTTCTATTAGTCCATCTATACTGACCTCCATCAGGTTGCAAACTGAATATAATTTTTTTCTGCATCTACCTCTGAAGCAATATTTGTCCTAATAGCAGTGTGTGGGACTTGTTCTACTAGTCCATCTATACTGACCTCCATCAGGTTGCAAATTCAAAATAATTTTTTGACTGCATCTAGCTCTGAAAAAATATTTGGCCTTCTAGCAGTGTGTGGAACTTGTTCTATTAGTCCATATATACTGAACTCCATCAGGTTGCAAATTGAATATAATTTTTTTCTGCATCTAGCTCTGAAAAAATATTTGGGCTTCTAGCAGTGTGTGGGACTTGGTCTATTAGTCCATCTATACTGACCTCCATCAGGTTGTAAATTGAATATAATATTTTTCTGCATCTAGCGCTGAAAAAATATTTGGCCTTCTAGCAGTGTGTGGGACTTGTTCTACTAGTCCTTCTATACTGACCTCCATCAGGTTGCAAATTCAAAATAATTTTTTGTCTGCATCTACCTCTGAAAAAATTTTGGCCTTCTAGCAGTGTCTGGGACTTGTTCTATTAGTCCATCTATACTGACCTCCATCAGGTTGCAGATTGAATATAATTTTTTCTGCATATAGCTCTGAAAAAATATTTGGGCTTCTAGCAGTGTGTGGGACTTGGTCTATTAGTCCATCTATACTGACCTCCATCAGGTTGCAAACTTAATATAATATTTTTCTGCATCTAGCTCTGAAAAAAATTTGGCCTTCTAGCAGTGTGTGGGACTTGTTCTATTAGTCCATCTACACTGACCTCCATCAGGTTGCAAACTGAATATAATTTTTTTCTGCCTCTACTTCTGAAAAAATATTTGTGCTTCTAGCAGTGTGTGGAACTTGTTTTATTAGTCCATCTATACTGACCTCCATCATGTTGCAAGTTAAAAATAATTTTTATCTGCATCTAGCTCTGAAAAAATATTTGGCCTTCTAGCAGTGTGTGGGACTTGTTCTATTAGTCCATCTATACTGACCTCCATCAGGTTGCAAACTGAATATAATTTTTTTCTGCATCTACCTCTGAAAAAATATTTGTCCTTCTAGCAGTGTGTGGGACTTGTTCTACTAGTCCATCTATACTGACCTCCATCAGTTTGCAAATTCAAAATAATTTTTTGACTGCATCTAGCTCTGAAAAAATATTTGGCCTTCTAGCAGTGTGTGGGACTTGTTCTAATAGTCCATATATACTGACTTCCATCAGGTTGCAAATTGAATATAATTTTTTTCTGCATAACGCTCTGAAAAAATATTTGGGCTGCCAGCAGTGTGTGGGACTTGGTCTATTAGTCCATCTATACTGACCTCCATCAGGTTGCAAACTGAATATAATGTTTTTCTGCATCTACCTCTGAAAAAATATTTGTCCTTCTAGCAGTGTGTGGGACTTGTTCTAATAGTCCTTCTATACTGACCTCCATCAGGTTGCAAATTCAAAATAATTTTTTGTCTGCATCTAGCTCTGAAAAAATATTTGGCCTTCTAGCAGTGTGTGGGACTTGTTCTACTAGTCCATCTATACTGACCTCCATCAGGTTGCAAATTCAAAATAATTTTTTGACTGCATCTAGCTCTGAAAAAATATTTGGCCTTCTAGCAGTGTGTGGGACTTGTTCTAATAGTCCATATATACTGACTTCCATCAGGTTGCAAATTGAATATAATTTTTTTCTGCATAAAGCTCTGAAAAAATATTTGGGCTGCCAGCAGTGTGTGGGACTTGGTCTATTAGTCCATCTATACTGACCTCCATCAGGTTGCAAACTGAATATAATATTTTTCTGCATCTACCTCTGAAAAAATATTTGTCCTTCTAGCAGTGTGTGGGACTTGTTCTAATAGTCCTTCTATACTGACCTCCATCAGGTTGCAAATTCAAAATAATTTTTTGTCTGCATCTAGCTCTGAAAAAATATTTGGCCTTCTAGCAGTGTGTGGGACTTGTTCTATTAATCCATCTATACTGACCTCCATCAGGTTGCAAATTGAATATAATTTTTTTCTGCATCTAGCTCTGAAAAAATATTTGGGCTTCTAGCAGTGTGTGGGACTTGATCTATTAGTCCATCTATACTGACCTCCATCAGGTTGCAAATTGAATATAATATTTTTCTGCATCTAGCTCTGAAAAAATATTTGGCCTTCTAACAGTGTGTGGGACTTGTTCTATTAGTCCATCTATACTGACCTCCATCAGGTTGCAAACTGAATATAATTTTTTTCTGCATCTACCTCTGAAAAAATATTTGTCCTTCTAGCAGTGTGTGGGACTTGTTCTACTAGTCCATCTATACTGACCTCCATCAGGTTGCAACTTCAAAATAATTTTTTGACTGCATCTAGCTCTGAAAAAATATTTGGCCTTCTAGCAGTGTGTGGGACTTGTTCTAATAGTCCATATATACTGACTTCCATCAGGTTGCAAATTGAATATAATTTTTTTCTGCATAAAGCTCTGAAAAAATATTTGGGCTGCCAGCAGTGTGTGGGACTTGGTCTATTAGTCCATCTATACTGACCTCCATCAGGTTGCAAACTGAATATAATGTTTTTCTGCATCTACCTCTGAAAAAATATTTGTCCTTCTAGCAGTGTGTGGGACTTGTTCTAATAGTCCTTCTATTCTGACCTCCATCAGGTTGCAAATTCAAAATAATTTTTTGTCTGCATCTAGCTCTGAAAAAATATTTGGCCTTCTAGCAGTGTGTGGGACTTGTTCTATTAATCCATCTATACTGACCTCCATCAGGTTGCAAATTGAATATAATTTTTTTCTGCATCTAGCTCTGAAAAAATATTTGGGCTTCTAGCAGTGTGTGGGACTTGATCTATTAGTCCATCTATACTGACCTCCATCAGGTTGCAAATTGAATATAATATTTTTCTGCATCTAGCTCTGAAAAAATATTTGGCCTTCTAACAGTGTGTGGGACTTGTTCTATTAGTCCATCTATACTGACCTCCATCAGGTTGCAAACTGAATATAATTTTTTTCTGCATCTACCTCTGAAAAAATATTTGTCCTTCTAGCAGTGTGTGGGACTTGTTCTACTAGTCCATCTATACTGACCTCCATCAGGTTGCAAATTCAAAATAATTTTTTGACTGCATCTAGCTCTGAAAAAATATTTGGCCTTCTAGCAGTGTGTGGGACTTGTTCTAATAGTCCATATATACTGACTTCCATCAGGTTGCAAATTGAATATAATTTTTTTCTGCATAAAGCTCTGAAAAAATATTTGGGCTGCCAGCAGTGTGTGGGACTTGGTCTATTAGTCCATCTATACTGACCTCCATCAGGTTGCAAACTGAATATAATGTTTTTCTGCATCTACCTCTGAAAAAATATTTGTCCTTCTAGCAGTGTGTGGGACTTGTTCTAATAGTCCTTCTATACTAACCTCCATCAGGTTGCAAATTCAAAATAATTTTTTGTCTGCATCTAGCTCTGAAAAAATATTTGGCCTTCTAGCAGTGTGTGGGACTTGTTCTATTAATCCATCTATACTGACCTCCATCAGGTTGCAAATTGAATATAATTTTTTTCTGCATCTAGCTCTGAAAAAATATTTGGGCTTCTAGCAGTGTGTGGGACTTGATCTATTAGTCCATCTATACTGACCTCCATCAGGTTGCAAATTGAATATAATATTTTTCTGCATCTAGCTCTGAAAAAATATTTGGCCTTCTAACAGTGTGTGGGACTTGTTCTATTAGTCCATCTATACTGACCTCCATCAGGTTGCAAACTGAATTTAATTTTTTTCTGCATCTACCTCTGAAAAAATATTTGTCCTTCTAGCAGTGTGTGGGACTTGTTCTACTAGTCCATCTATACTGACCTCCATCAGGTTGCAAATTCAAAATAATTTTTTGACTGCATCTAGCTCTGAAAAAATATTTGGCCTTCTAGCAGTGTGTGGGACTTGTTCTAATAGTCCATATATACTGACTTCCATCAGGTTGCAAATTGAATATAATTTTTTTCTGCATAAAGCTCTGAAAAAATATTTGGGCTGCCAGCAGTGTGTGGGACTTGGTCTATTAGTCCATCTATACTGACCTCCATCAGGTTGCAAACTGAATATAATGTTTTTCTGCATCTACCTCTGAAAAAATATTTGTCCTTCTAGCAGTGTGTGGGACTTGTTCTAATAGTCCTTCTATACTAACCTCCATCAGGTTGCAAATTCAAAATAATTTTTTGTCTGCATCTAGCTCTGAAAAAATATTTGGCCTTCTAGCAGTGTGTGGGACTTGTTCTATTAATCCATCTATACTGACCTCCATCAGGTTGCAAATTGAATATAATTTTTTTCTGCATCTAGCTCTGAAAAAATATTTGGGCTTCTAGCAGTGTGTGGGACTTGATCTATTAGTCCATCTATACTGACCTCCATCAGGTTGCAAATTGAATATAATATTTTTCTGCATCTAGCTCTGAAAAAATATTTGGCCTTCTAACAGTGTGTGGGACTTGTTCTATTAGTCCATCTATACTGACCTCCATCAGGTTGCAAACTGAATTTAATTTTTTTCTGCATCTACCTCTGAAAAAATATTTGTCCTTCTAGCAGTGTGTGGGACTAGTTCTACTAGTCCATCTATACTGACCTCCATCAGGTTGCAAATTCAAAATAATTTTTTGACTGCATCTAGCTCTGAAAAAATATTTGGCCTTCTAGCAGTGTGTGGGACTTGTTCTAATAGTCCATATATACTGACTTCCATCAGGTTGCAAATTGAATATAATTTTTTTCTGCATAAAGCTCTGAAAAAATATTTGGGCTGCCAGCAGTGTGTGGGACTTGGTCTATTAGTCCATCTATACTGACCTCCATCAGGTTGCAAACTGAATATAATGTTTTTCTGCATCTACCTCTGAAAAAATATTTGTCCTTCTAGCAGTGTGTGGGACTTGTTCTAATAGTCCTTCTATACTGACCTCCATCAGGTTGCAAATTCAAAATAATTTTTTGTCTGCATCTAGCTCTGAAAAAATATTTGGCCTTCTAGCAGTGTGTGGGACTTGTTCTATTAATCCATCTATACTGACCTCCATCAGGTTGCAAATTGAATATAATTTTTTTCTGCATCTAGCTCTGAAAAAATATTTGGGCTTCTAGCAGTGTGTGGGACTTGATCTATTAGTCCATCTATACTGACCTCCATCAGGTTGCAAATTGAATATAATATTTTTCTGCATCTAGCTCTGAAAAAATATTTGGCCTTCTAACAGTGTGTGGGACTTGTTCTATTAGTCCATCTATACTGACCTCCATCAGGTTGCAAACTGAATATAATTTTTTTCTGCATCTACCTCTGAAAAAATATTTGTCCTTCTAGCAGTGTGTGGGACTTGTTCTACTAGTCCATCTATACTGACCTCCATCAGGTTGCAAATTCAAAATAATTTTTTGACTGCATCTAGCTCTGAAAAAATATTTGGCCTTCTAGCAGTGTGTGGGACTTGTTCTAATAGTCCATATATACTGACTTCCATCAGGTTGCAAATTGAATATAATTTTTTTCTGCATAAAGCTCTGAAAAAATATTTGGGCTGCCAGCAGTGTGTGGGACTTGGTCTATTAGTCCATCTATACTGACCTCCATCAGGTTGCAAACTGAATATAATGTTTTTCTGCATCTACCTCTGAAAAAATATTTGTCCTTCTAGCAGTGTGTGGGACTTGTTCTAATAGTCCTTCTATACTGACCTCCATCAGGTTGCAAATTCAAAATAATTTTTTGTCTGCATCTAGCTCTGAAAAAATATTTGAACTTCTAGCAGTGTGTGGGACTTGTTCTATTAATCCATCTATACTGACCTCCATCAGGTTGCAAATTGAATATAATTTTTTTCTGCATCTAGCTCTGAAAAAATATTTGGGCTTCTAGCAGTGTGTGGGACTTGATCTATTAGTCCATCTATACTGACCTCCATCAGGTTGCAAACTGAATATAATTTTTTTCTGCATCTAGCTCTGAAAAAATATTTGGCCTTCTAACAGTGTGTGGGACTTGTTCTATTAGTCCATCTATACTGACCTCCATCAGGTTGCAAACTGAATATAATTTTTTTCTGCATCTACCTCTGAAAAAATATTTGTCCTTCTAGCAGTGTGTGGGACTTGTTCTACTAGTCCATCTATACTGACCTCCATCAGGTTGCAAATTCAAAATAATTTTTTGTCAGCATCTAGCTCTGAAAAAATATTTGGCCTTCTAGCAGTGTGTGGGACTTGTTCTATTAGTCCATCTATACTGACCTCCATCAGGTTGCAAATTGAATATAATTTTTTTCTGCATCTAGCTCTGAAAAAATATTTGGGCTTCTAGCAGTGTGTGGGACTTGGTCTATTAGTCCATCTATACTGACCTCAATCAGGTTGCAAATTGAATATAATATTTTTCTGCATCTAGCTCTGAAAAAATATTTGGCCTTCTAGCAGTGTGTGGGACTTGTTCTATTAGTCCATCTATACTGACCTCCATCAGGTTGCAAACTGAATATATATTTTTTCTGCATATACTTCTGAAAAAATATTTGTGCTTCTATCAGTGTGTGGGACATGTTTTATTAGTCCATCTATACTGACCTCCATCAGGGTGCAAATTAAAAATAATTTTTGTCTGCTTCAAGCTATGAAAAAATATTTGTCCTTCTAGCAGTGTGTGGGACTTGTTCTATTAGTCCATCTATACTGACCTCCATCAGGTTGCAAACTGAATATAATTTTTTTCTGCATCTAGCTCTGAAAAAATATTTGTCCTTCTAGCAGTGTGTGGGACTTGTTCTACTAGTCCATCTATACTGACCTCCATCAGGATGCAAATTGAATATAATTTTTTTCTGCATCTAGCTCTGAAAAAATATTTGGGCTTCTAGCAGTGTGTGGGACTTGGTCTATTAATGCATCTATACTGACCTCCATCAGGTTGCAAATTCAAAATAATTTTTTGTCTGCATCTAGCTCTGAAAAAATATTTGGCCTTCTAGCAGTGTGTGGGACTTGATCTATTAGTCCATATATACTGACCTCCATCAGGTTGCAAATTGAATATAATATTTTTCTGCATCTAGCTCTGAAAAAATATTTGGCCTTCTAGCAATGTGTGGGACTTGTTCTATTAGTCCATCTATACTGACCTCCATCAGGTTGCAAACTGAATATAATTTTTTTCTGCATCTACCTCTGAAAAAATATTTGTCCTTCTAGCAGTGTATGGGACTTGTTCTACTACTCCTTCTATACGGACCTCCATCAGGTTGCAAATTCAAAATAATTTTTTGTCTGCATCTAGCTCTGAAAAAATATTTGGCCTTCTAGCAGTGTGTGGGACTTGTTCTATTAGTCCATCTATACTGACCTCCATCAGGTTGCTAATTGAATATAATTTTTTTCTGCATCTAGCTCTGAAAAAATATTTGGGCTTCTAGCAGTGTGTGGGACTAGTTCTATTAGTCCATCTATACTGACCTCCATCAGGTTGCAAACTGAATATAATTTTTTTCTGCATCTACCTCTGAAAAAATATTTGTCCTTCTAGCTGTATGGGACTTGTTCTACTACTCCTTCTATACGGACCTCCATCAGGTTGCAAATTGAATATAATATTTTTCTGCATCTAGCTCTGAAAAAATATTTGGCCTTCTAGCAGTGTGTGGGACTTGATCTATTAGTCCATCTATACTGACCTCCATCAGGTTGAAAACTGAATATAATATTTTTCTGTATCTACCTCTGAAAAAATATTTGGGCTTCTAGCTCTGTGTGGGAATTGTTCTATTAGTGCATCTATACTGACCTCCATCAGGTTGCAAACTGAATATAATTTTTTTCTGCATCTACCTCTGAAAAAAACTTTGTGCTTCTAGCAGTGTGTTGGACTTGTTTTATTAGTCCATCTATAATGACCTCCATCAGGTTGCAAATTAAAAATATTTTTTGCCTGCATCTACCTCTGAAAAAATATTTGGCCTTCTAGCAGTGTGTGGGACTTGTTCTATTAGTCCATCTATACTGACCTCCATCAGTTGCAAACTGAATATAATTTTTTTCTGCATATAGCTCTGAAAAAATATTTGGGCTTCTAGCAGTGTGTGGGACTTGGTCTATTAGTCCATCTATACTGACCTCCATCAGGTTGCAAATTAAAAATAATTTTTATCTGCATCTAGCTCTGAAAAAATATTTGGCCTTCTAGCAGTGTGTGGGACTTGTTCTATTAGTCCATCTATGCTGACCTCCATCAGGTTGCAAACTGAATATAATTTTTTTCTGCATCTACCTCTGAAAAAATATTTGTCCTTCTAGCAGTGTGTGGGACTTGTTCTACTAGTCCATCTATACTGACCTCCATCTGGTTGCAAACTGAATATAATTTTTTTCTGCATCTACCTCTGAAAAAATATTTGTCCTTCTAGCAATGTGTGGGACTTGTTCTACTAGTCCATCTATACTGACCTCCATCAGGTTGCAAATTCAAAATAATTTTTTGTCTGCATCTAGCTCTGAAAAAATATTTGGCCTTTTAGCAGTGTGTGGGACTTGTTCTATTAGTCCATCTCTACTGACCTCCATCAGGTTGCAAATTGAATATAATTTTTTCTGCATATAGCTCTGAAAAAATAATTGGGCTTCTAGCAGTGTGTGGGACTTGGTCTATTAGTCCATCTATACTGACCTCCATCAGGTTGTAAATTGAATATAATATTTTTCTGCATCTAGCTCTGAAAAAATATTTGGCCTTCTAGCAGTGTGTGGGACTTGTTCTATTAGTCCATCTATACTGACCTCCATCAGGTTGCAAACTGAATATAATTTTTTTCTGCATCTACTTCTGAAAAAATATTTGTGCTTCTAGCAGTGTGTGGGACTTGTTTTATTTGTCCTTCTATACTGACCTCCATCAGGTTGCAAACTTAATATAATATTTTTCTGCATCTAGCTCTGAAAAAATATTTGGCCTTCTAGCAGTGTGTGGGACTTGTTCTATTAGTCCATCTATACTGACCTCCATCAGGTTGCAAATTGAATATAATTTATTTCTGCCTCTACTTCTGAAAAAATATTTGTGCTTCTAGCAGTGCGTGGAACTTGTTTTATTAGTCCATCTATACTGACCTCCATCAGGTTGCAAGATAAAAATAATTTTTATCTGCATCTAGCTCTGAAAAAATATTTGGCCTTCTAGCAGTGTGTGGGGCTTGTTCTATTAGTCCATCTGTACTGACCTCCATCAGGTTGCAAACTGAATATAATTTTTTTCTGCATCTACCTCTGAAAAAATATTTGTCCTTCTAGCAGTGTGTGGGACTTGTTCTATTAGTCCATCTATACTGACCTCCATCAGGTTGCAAACTGAATATAATTTTTTTCTGCATCTACCTCTGAATATATATTTGTCCTAATAGCAGTGTGTGGGACTTGTTCTACTAGTCCATCTATACTGACCTCCATCAGGTTGCAAATTCAAAATAATTTTTTGACTGCATCTAGCTCTGAAAAAATATTTGGCCTTCTAGCAGTGTGTGGGACTTGTTCTATTAGTCCATATATACTGACCTCCATCAGGTTGCAAATTGAATATAATTTTTTTCTGCATATAGCTCTGAAAAAATATTTGGGCTTCTAGCAGTGTGTGTGACTTGGTCTATTAGTCCATCTATACTGACCTCCATCAGGTTGTAAATTGAATATAATATTTTTCTGCATCTAGCTCTGAAAAAATATTTGGCCTTCTAGCAGTGTGTGGGACTTGTTCTATTAGTCCATCTATACTGACCTCCATCAGGTTGCAAACTGAATATAATTTTTTTCTGCATCTACTTCTGAAAAAATATTTGTGCTTCTAGCAGTGTGTGGGACTTGTTTTATTAGTCCATCTATACTGACCTCTATCAGGTTGCAAATTAAAAATAATTTTTATCTGCATCTAGCTCTGAAAAAATATTTGGCCTTCTAGCAGTGTGTGGTACTTGTTCTATCAGTCCATCTATACTGACCTCCATCAGGTTGCAAACTGAATATAATGTTTTTCTGCATCTACCTCTGAAAAAATATTTGTCCTTCTAGCAGTGTGTGGGACTTGATCTACTAGTCCTTCTATACTGACCTCCATCAGGTTGCAAATTCAAAATAATTTTTTGTCTGCATCTACCTCTGAAAAAATATTTGGCCTTCTAGCAGTGTGTGTGACTTGTTCTATTAGTCCATCTATACTGACCTCCATCAGGTTGCAAATTGAATATAATTTTTTCTGCATATAGCTCTGAAAAAATATTTGGGCTTCTAGCAGTGTGTGGGACTTGGTCTATTAGTCCATCTATACTGACCTCCATCAGGTTGCAAACTTAATATAATATTTTTCTGCATCTAGCTCTGAAAAAATATTTGGCCTTCTAGAAGTGTGTGAGACTTGTTCTATTAGTCCATCTATACTGACCTCCATCAGGTTGCAAACTGAATATAATTTTTTTCTGCCTCTACTTCTGAAAAAATATTTGTGCTTCTAGCAGTGTGTGGAACTTGTTTTATTAGTCCATCTATACTGACCTCCATCAGGTTGCAAGTTAAAAATAATTTTTATCTGCATCTAGCTCTGAAAAAATATTTGGCCTTCTAGCAGTGTGTGGGACTTGTTCTACTCGTCCATCTATACTGACCTCCATCAGGTTGCAAATTCAAAATAATTTTTTGACTGCATCTAGCTCTGAAAAAATATTTGGCCTTCTAGCAGTGTGTGGGACTTGTTCTATTAGTCCATATATACTGACCTCCATCAGGTTGCAAATTGAATATAATTTTTTTCTGCATAAAGCTTTGAAAAAATATTTGGGCTGCCAGCAGTGTGTGGGACTTGGTCTATAAGTCCATCTATACTGACCTCCATCAGGTTGCAAACTGAATATAATGTTTTTCTGCATCTACCTCTGAAAAAATATTTGTCCTTCTAGCAGTGTGTGGGACTTGTTCTACTAGTCCTTCTATACTGACCTCCATCAGGTTGCAAATTCAAAATAATTTTTTGTCTGCATCTAGCTCTGAAAAAATATTTGGCCTTCTAGCAGTGTGTGGGACTTGTTCTATTAATCCATCTATACTGACCTCCATCAGGTTGCAAATTGAATATAATTTTTTTCTGCATCTAGCTCTGAAAAAATATTTGGGCTTCTAGAAGTGTGTGGGACTTGATCTATTTGTCCATCTATACTGACCTCCATCAGGTTGCAAATTGAATATAATATTTTTCTGCATCTAGCTCTGAAAAAATATTTGGGCTTCTAGCAGTGTGTGGGACTTGGTCTATTAGTCCATCTATACTGACCTCCATCAGGTTGCAAATTGAATATAATATTTTTCTGCATCTAGCTCTGAAAAAATATTTGTCCTTCTAGCAGTGTGTGGGACTTGTTCTATTAGTCCATCTATACTGACCTCCATCAGGTTGCAAACTGAATATATTTTTTTTCTGCATATACTTCTGAAAAAATATTTGTGCTTCTAGCAGTGTGTGGGACTTGTTTTATTAGTCCATCTATACTGACCTCAATCAGGTTGCAAATTAAAAATAATTTTTATCTGCATCAAGCTATGAAAAAATATTTGTCCTTCTAGCAGTGTGTGGGACTTGTTCTATTAGTCCATCTATACTGACCTCCATCAGGTTGCAAACTGAATATAATTTTTTTCTGCATCTAGCTCTGAAAAAATATTTGTCCTTCTAGCAGTGTGTGGGACTTGTTCTACTAGTCCATCTATACTGACCTCCATCAGGTTGCAAACTGAATATAAATTTTTCCTGCATTTACCTTTGAAAAAATATTTGTCCTTCTAGCAGTGTGTGGGACTTGTTCTACTAGTCCATCTATACTGACCTCCATCAGGTTGCAAATTGAATATAATTTTTTTCTGCATAAAGCTCTGAAAAAATATTTGGGTTTCTAGCAGTGTGTGGGACTTGGTCTATTAGTCCATCTATACTGACCTCCATCAGGTTGCAAACTGAATATAATTTTTTTCTGCATCTACTTCTAAAAAAATATTTGTGCTTCTAGCAGTGTGTGGAACTTGTTTTATTAGTCCATATATACTGACCTCCATCAGGTTGCAAATTAAAAATAATTTTTATCTGCATCTAGCTCGGAAAAAATATTTGGCCTTCTAGCAGTGTGTGGAACTTGTTTTATTAGTCCATATATACTGACCTCCATCAGGTTGCAAATTAAAAATAATTTTTATCTGCATCTAGCTCGGAAAAAATATTTGGCCTTCTAGCAGTGTGTGGAACTTGTTTTATTAGTCCATATATACTGACCTCCATCAGGTTGCAAACTGAATATAATTTTTTTGTGCATCTACCTCTGAAAAAATATTTGTCCTTCTAGCAGTGTGTGGGACTTGTTCTATTAGTCCATCTGTACTGACCTCCATCAGGTTGCAAACTGAATATATTTTTTTTCTGCATCTACCTCTGAAGAAATATTTGTCCTTCTAGCAGTGTGTGGGACTTGTTCTACTAGTCCATCTATACTGACCTCCATCAGGTTGCAAATTCAAAATAATTTTTTGTCTGCATCTAGCTCTGAAAAAATATTTGGCCTTCTAGCAGTGTGTGGGACTTGTTCTATTAGTCCATATATACTGACCTCCATCAGGCTGCAAATTGAATATAATTTTTTTCTGCATATAGCTCTGAAAAAATATTTGGGCTTCTAGCAGTGTGTGGGACTTGGTCTATTAGTCCATCTATACTGACCTCCATCAGGTTGTAAATTGAATATAATATTTTTCTACATCTAGCTCTGAAAAAATATTTGGCCTTCTAGCAGTGTGTGGGACTTGTTCTATTAGTCCATCTATACTGACCTCCATCAGGTTGCAAACTGAATATAATTTTTTTCTGCATCTACCTCTGAAAAAATATTTGTCCTTCTAGCAGTGTGTGGGACTTGTTCTACTAGTCCTTCTATACGGACCTCCATCAGGTTGCAAATTCAAAATAATTTTTTGCCTGCATCTAGCTCTGAAAAAATATTTGGCCTTCTAGCAGAGTGTGGGACTTGTTCTATTAGTCCATCTATACTGACCTCCATCAGGTTGCAAACTGAATATAATTTTTTTCTGCATCTACCTCTGAAAAAATATTTGTCCTTCTAGCAGTGTGTGGGATTTGTTCTACTAGTCCATATATACTGACCTCCATCTGGTTGCAAACTGAATATAATTTTTTTCTGCATCTACCTCTGAAAAAATATTTGTCCTTCTAGCAATGTGTGGGACTTGTTCTACTAGTCCATCTATACTGACCTCCATCAGGTTGCAAATTCAAAATAATTTTTTGTCTGCATCTAGCTCTGTAAAAATATTTGGCCTTTTAGCAATGTGTGGGACTTGTTCTATTAGTCCATCTACACTGACCTCCATCAGGTTGCAAATTGAATATAATTTTTTTCTGCATATAGCTCTGAAAAAATATTTGGGCTTCTAGCAGTGTGTGGGACTTGGTCTATTAGTCCATCTATACTGACCTCCATCAGGTTGCAAACTTAAAATAATATTTTTCTCCATCTAGCTCTGAAAAAATATTTGGCCTTCTAGCAGTGTGTGGGAATTGTTCTATTAGTCCATCTATACTGACCTCCATCAGGTTGCAAACTGAATATAATTTTTTTCTGCCTCTACTTCTGAAAAAATATTTGTGCTTCTAGCAGTGTGTGGAACTTGTTTTATTAGTCCATCTATACTGACCTCCATCAGGTTGCAAGTTAAAAATATTTTTTATCTGCATCTAGCTCTGAAAAAATATTTGGCCTTCTAGCAGTGTGTGGGACTTGTTCTAATAGTCCATCTATACTGACCTCCATCAGGTTGCAAACTGAATATAATTTTTTTCTGCATCTACCTCTGAAAAAATATTTGTCCTTCTAGCAGTGTGTGGGACTTGTTCTATTAGTCCATCTATGCTGACCTCCATCAGGTTGCAAACTGAATATAATTTTTTTCTACCTCTACCTCTGAAGAAATATTTGTCCTAATAGCAGTGTGTGGGACTTGTTCTACTAGTCCATCTATACTGACCTCCATCAGGTTGAGAATTCAAAATATTTTTTTGACTGCATCTAGCTCTGAAAAAATATTTGGCCTTCTAGCAGTGTGTGGGACTTGTTCTATTAGTCCATATATACTGACCTCCATCAGTTTGCAAATTGAATATAATTTTTTTCTGCATATAGCTCTGAAAAATTATTTGGGCTTCTAGCAGTGTGTGGGACTTGGTCTATTAGTCCATCTATACTGACCTCCATCAGGTTGTAAATTGAATATAATATTTTTCTGCATCTAGCTCTGAAAAAATATTTGGCCTTCTAGCAGTGTGTGGGACTTGTTCTTTTAGTCCATCTATACTGACCTCCATCAGGTTGAAAACTGAATATAATTTTTTTCTGCATCTACTTCTGAAAAAATATTTGTGCTTCTAGCAGTGTGTGGGACTTGTTTTATTAGTCCATCTATACTGACCTCCATCAGGTTGCAAATTAAAAATAATTTTTATCTGCATCTAGCTCTGAAAAAATATTTGGCCTTCTAGCAGTGTGTGGGACTTGTTCTATTAGTCCATCTATACTGACCTCCATCAGGTTGCAAACTGAATATAATTTTTTTCTGCATCTACCTCTGAAAAAATATTTGTCCTTCTAGCAGTGTGTGGGACTTGTTCTATTAGTCCATCTATACTGACCTCCATCAGGTTGCAAACTGAATATAATTTTTTTCTGCATCTACCTCTGAAGAAATATTTGTCCTAATAGCAGTGTGTGGGACTTGTAATACTAGTCCATCTATACTGACCTCCATCAGGTTGCAAATTCAAAATAATTTTTTTCTGCATCTAACTCTGAAAAAATATTTGGCCTTCTAGCAGTGTGTGGGACTTGTTCTATTAGTCCATCTATACTGACCTCCATCAGGTTGCAAACTGAATATAATTTTTTTCTGCATCTACCTCTGAAAAAATATTTGTCCTTCTAGCAGTGTGTGGGACTTGTTCTACTAGTCCTTCTATACTGACCTCCATCAGGTTGCAAATTCAAAATAATTTTTTGTCTGCATCTAGCTCTGAAAAGTATTTGGCCTTCTAGCAGTGTGTGGGACTTGTTCTATTAGTCCATCTATACTGACTAGTGTTGAGCCACCCCCGTAGTGTTCGAGTTCGGTTCGTTTCGTCGAACACCCGTGTGTTCGCCGAACTGTTCGTCGAACTGTTCGTCGAACACCTTCGAACACCGTTAAAACCAATGGCAGGCAAACAAAAACACATAGAAACACATAGAAAACACCTTCAAAGGTGTCCAAAAGCTGACAAACTGCTCAGAAGACACAACTAACACATGGAAAAGTGACAAGTACATATAGTCTTGCGAAAAGAAAAGAGGTGGAGGAGTAAAAGGAGGGGGAGACACAGATATAGGCATGTCATGCCCTTCTAAAATCCAAAAAGTGAGAAGCCGAGACGGCCAGTCCGCTCCTGCCCGTGCCACCTCCGTGTCGCCGGGTTTGTGCCAGAGCCGCGGTGAACCCTGACGGCCAGCCCCCCTCTCCCAATACTGGTGCCTGTCCGCTGGTGGGTCGAGAGAGCCCCCCTGTGGTGGAGGCAGCTCTAAGCTTTTTAATTTAAATTGTCCCTCTAATTTGAATGAATACACTTTAAATCCATTTACAAGGATCTATTGGAGGGCAAGTCTCATGCCAGCAGCCGCGTAATTCCAGCTCCAGTAGCGTCCACTAAAGCTGCTGCAGTTAAAAAGCTTTTATAAGGATCGAGCTCGGCTGTCCACCGCAAGGCATCCTAGTGCCAGTCCCAGCCCCTATGCCTTGGGGTGCCTCCTGATGCTCTTCACTGAGTATCCCGTGGTCCCGAAGCATTTCCTTTGAAAAAATTAAGTGTCCAAACTACAGGTGGTGTAGCTTGCTTAACAGCCGGGATAATCCGCTGACTAGCAGACACTGCTACTAGGCACAAAGTATTTCCTGGGCTAGATGCGGTTAAAAATTTGTAAGTAGATACTCTCGTTGGATGCTGAGAAAGCATTCCATAGAGTCTCCTGGCACGCCATATATGATTCTCTTAAAAAGCTTGGGGTAGGGGTCTAGGGGACCCTTTTATAGCCAAAATCACATCCCTGTATCACAATACGTCACCTAGGCTGAAGATAAATGGAACTGTAGCACCGAGGGCTCGGTTGCTACAGACGTATTGCACCTCACCCAGAGGTGTGATATCTCACTCTCAGATAAGGATGGAGTGTGGATCAGGACCCGACACCTGCATGCATTACACCACATTGCCGTGGGGCAGGGCGACCAATATGCCCCTGAGATGGGCACGACAGTCCCTGTCCCTGGCTGGAGTGGGGGGAGGGAACACTGAGGAAGGGGAACCCTGCAGTGCAGGAGCAGGGAGGAAGCAGTTCCTGGGTGCATTGAGAAGGGAGTATAAAAGGTGGGCACCATCTTAGTTCAGTGCAGAGAAGTCTGAGCAGAAGTGACAGGGAGCAGGGGCTCTGCATGAGCTCTGCTCCGGAGGCGGGCCTAGTAACAGAGGCCCAGGCCTGCAAGAGGGAGAAGGAAGGAAGAGGAGTGGAGAAGGCTCCAGGAACGAGGAATGAAGGGATCCCAGGGGTGTGGACGGGCGAGTCGCCACCGCACGCCCGAATCCACCTGCGTGGAGGGGTCAGGCCAAAGGGGGAGACCGGTCCCCGAACTAGTGGAGGCAGGAAACGACCCTCAGCTAGAAACCGGAGGCTCTGACATTTTATGTGGCGCAGCCCCTTGCTCCACCCGCTAGGAAGGCACCACATAGGGTCAGGGAAACTGGCGCCAAGTTTACCAAGAGGAGGCCCGAGGCAGCCGGACAGAAGTGTTGGTAAGAAAGGCCAGACAAAGGACACACAAAGGGGGTCCTGTGAAGCGCTCCAAAGTTATCTGGGAGTTGTCTGAGCCCCTCACCTGGTGAGCACAGTACGACGTGGGCAGCCGTTACCTGCAGACGTGGTCTGGATAATAAGAACTGTGAGTAAAGGCCCTGAACTGCATCACTGACTCCGTGTCGTTACTGCTGCTGCCCTGCACCATCACCCCCATCCTCCGCATACACTGCCCTGAGGCTATACTCCTCCCGTGGGGAGTTATGCTACGCTCTGCTGCACCCACAACACCAGCCTTAGCGGTCTGCCCTGTAGCGGCGGTTCACTCTGACCGCAATCCACAGGTGGCGTAGTCGGACATTTAAACATCAAAACCACATAAATAGTTCCGCCACTGGTTTGACCGCCCTGAGCCACGGAACCGGATCGCCGCCACGAAGACTACAACCACCAGCATCCACCAAAAAGGGTCCGGCTCCGGGTGTCCCAAGGCCCAGGGGGTGCGTCAGAACATTTTCATCACCTTTCACAATCACCAATGGGACAAGGCAGGGATGTCCTCTGTCCCCTCTCTTATACATCCTAGTGACGGAGCACCTGCTCTCATCAATTCGCCATAACCCCAATATTAGGTGGATTGAGGTGGGAGGCACCGAGTACAAGTGCTCTCTATTTGCTGATGATGTCCTAGTATATATCACTCAATCACATATATCCATCCCTGCTGTTATGGCTGAAATAGATCACTTTGTTACATGGTAAAATTGTAAAATCAATGCAGCGAAGTCTGAGGCCCTCGATGTCTCCCTCCCTAAATCCATATAGGATTCCATCCAGTCCAACTTTCCCTTTGCCTGGCCCTCACAGGGTATCAAATACTTAGGAATTCCTATTCATAGAGACCTCTCCCATCTATGTTATCTTAATTTTGGGCCCTTTATTGAACAATTCCATACAGACCACGGTTGGCAAGTTAGAACTGTAAGATTCACTACGTGAACCACTGGTGTTTTGTGGAAAAGCACATGTACACCGCGTTCCAAATTATTATGCAAAAAGTGTTTAGGAGTGATAAGGGAAGAATTTGTTTGTTTGTCAGTTAAACTCATTGATGGTGATGTGTGTCAGGGCTCTTTATATCACTGTAAGCAATTGCAGACACCTGTGCTAATTAGTTTGGCAGGTGTGTCCAATGAAAGGCAAGACTACTTAAGAAGGCTCTCTCACATTATTAAGCAGCCTACATTTTCTGCCAAAATGGGAAAGAAAAAGGATGTGTCGGCTGCTGAGAAGCAACAAATTGTGGAGTGTTTAGGTCAAGGCATGACTACAATCAACATTGTGCGATGATCAGGATGAAGTGTCTTGGCAATCAAGAAGTATGTAGCTGATTCACAGTACACACGTGTGCGTGCTGATAAGGGCAAATTGAGGACTCTTTCCTACAGGCAATTACGTCAGGTTGAAAGAGCAGCGGCAAAAAAGCCTTGTCATAGCAGCAGACAAGTTTTTGAAGCTGCTTGTGCCTCCAACGTCCCCCGAACAACAAGATGCAGGGTCCTTCAGAGGTTTGCAGCTGTGCATACGCCATCCTGTCGACCTCCTCTATCCACTTCACACAAGCAGAAACGGCTCCAGTGGGCCAAACATTACATGAAGACTGATTTCAAAACTGTTTTGTTCACGGATGAGTGCCGTGCAGCGCTCGATGGTCCAGATGAATGGAGTGGAGGATGGCTGGTTGATGGACACCCCACGCAAACACGGCTACAGCGCCAACAAGGAGGAGGTGGAGTAATGTTTTGGGCTGGAATCATGGGGAGAGAGATTGTCGGCCCCTTTAGGATCCCTGAAGGCGCTAAAGATGAACTCCATAATGTATGTGGATTTTCTCAAACAGCACTTCCTGCCATGGTTCAAGAAGAAGAACCGTGTATTTCACAGCAAGATCATTTTTCTGCATGATAATGCACCATCTCATGCTGCACATAAAACATCTGCATCTCTGGCTGATATGGGCATAAAAGGGGACAAACTTATGGTGTGACCCCCATGCTCCCCTGACCTCTACCCCATTCAGAACCTTTGGAGCATCATTAAAAGGAGTGTCTATGATGGCGGGAGGCAGTTCACATCTAAGCAACAGCTCTGGGAGGGTATTCTGTCCTCATGCAAAACAATTGAAGCAGAAACCATCCAAAACCTGACAAATTCAATGGACGAGAGAGTTCAGAAGCTCCTTTCGAACAAGGGGTCCTATGTGAAAATGTAACATCACCTAGAATAAAGTTTTGAGTTGAAAACTGTTTGATTTCAGTTTCTAACAACCTGCTAATGCTTATAATTTCAAAAATGACCATTTTTTTGGTCTTTATTAAAATGAAAAGGTTGATCGAAATGTTTGGGGGATCTAAGAGTGTGGCAACCCAGTAGTCATGATTACTTCGAATTCTGACAATATGAGGGTCATGCTGCAGGTAGTGCAGCAAGAAGGCACTTATGTGTCTTGCGCATCTCGGAGCCCCAAAATTATTTTCCGGGCTAGATGCAGCTAAAAATTATTTTTAATTTTAAATCTGGTGAAGCTTATTATAGATGGCCTAATAGGATCAGTTCTGCACACTGCTACAAAGCCCAAATTATTTTCCAGTCAAGATACAGATAAACATGATTAGTAATTTGAAAGCTTAAAACGGTTGGTAGGGTGATTTTAACCAATCATCAAGCTTTTACTCTCCCCAGGATGACACAGGGGTAGAAAAGTCGTTTCGGATCCATGATTTGTTCATCTTTATGAACGTGAGTCTGTCTACATTATCAGTGGAGAGCCGCGTGCGCTTATCTGTCAGCACACCACCAGCAGCGCTGAACACACGTTCAGACAGAACGCTGGCTGCGGGGCATGACAAGATCTCCAAGGCGTAAGTGGCTAGCTCCGGCCATTTATCCAGATTGGAAGCCCAAAAAGAGCAAGGGTCCAGTGACACAGTCGTGGCTTCAATGTTTACTTGGTGATACTCCTGTACCATCGTCTCTAGGCGTTGACTATGTGTCAGACTTCTTGTCTCCTGTGGCCTTGCAAAGGATGGGCTAAAAAAGTGGTGAAATGATTCCGCAAAATTGATGTTACCAGCAGATACTGTGGTTCTGTTACGGTTTGAGTGCTGAACACTTGACGGTCCCACGGTTGGCAAGTTGGAACTGTGAGATTCACTACGTGCACCACTGGTATTTTGTGGAAAAGCACATGTAAGATTCTGCAACAGTCTCTGCTGATACTCCTGCATGCGTGCATCCCTTTCTATGGCAGGAATAATTTCTGCAAATTTACTTTTGTACCGGGGATCTAACAGTGTGGCAACCCAGTAGTCAGGATTATTTCTAATTCTCACAATTCGAGGGTCATGTTGCAGGTAGTGCAGCAAGAAGGCACTCATGTGTGTTGCGCATCCAGGAGCACCAAGTCCCTGTTGTGTTGGTGGCGAGGTAACAATCATGCTTCCTTCCTCTGTCCTCTCCCCCCAACCTCGCACAACAGAAATGTGATCAAGGTCTCCCTCATCTGATGAGTCTTCCATCAGTTCGTCCTCCACTTCTTCCTGGGCTCCTGCACCTTCCTCACTAGTTTGGCTGCTACCATGCGCCCTGGTAAAATCATCTCCCCCACCCTCACATGCCTGCCGCCTTGGTACTGCCGACCGTCTGGACCTTGCAGATGTTAGCCCTTCCGCATACAACTCCTCCTCCTCTACTTCCTCCACCTCCTCTTGTGCCACCACCTGACTCCGAATTCTGTTTAACATGTGCTCCAGCATGTAAATCACCGGAATAGTCATGCTGATAATGACATCGTCAGCACTAAACATCTTCGTCGCCATTTCAAAACTGTGCAGAAGGGTGCATAGGTCCCTGATCTGAGACCACTCCTCCAGCGTGATTTGCCCCACCTCTGAATCTCGCTGGCCCAGGCTATACGTCAGAACGTATTGCACCAGGGCTTGTCGGTGCTGCCACAGTCGCTGCAACATGTGCAGAGTTGAATTCCACCGGGTAGGCACATCGCATTTTAGCCGGTGAAGTGGCAGGCCCAACGACTTCTGTAGAGATGTAAGTCGCTGAGCTGCGGGATGCGAACGGCGGAAGTGAGCACACAGCGACCGTGCCCTCTGCAGAAGGCCATCAAGTCTGGGATAGTGGGCTAAAAATTGCTGGACAACCAGGTTCAACACGTGAGCCATACAAGGCACGTGTGTGACATTGCCCCGGCGAAGGGCCGCACCCAGGTTTGCAGCATTGTCGCACACGGCCTTCCCTGGTTTCAGGTCCAGTGGAGACAACCATTCATGAAATTGGTTCTCCAGAGCTGACCACAACTCCTCAGCTGTGTGACTCACATTTCCCAGACATTTCAATGTAAAAACCGCCTGATGACGTTGAGCCCTACTGCCAGCATAGTAAGGAGGTGTGCAGGATCCCTTCTGCGCAGTTAGAAAGCTTGTGGCATGACCAGACAGGCTTTGGGTGCAGGTGGAAGACCGAGAGGAGGTTGAGGAGGCAGAAGCAGTGGAGGAACTTTGACATAAAGAGGATTGACGCACAACTCGTGGGGACGGCAAGACTTGGACAGCAGCCCCTTGTCCTGCTGTCACCATAGTTACCCAGTGCCCAGTCAGCGACATGTAACGCCCCTGTCCATGCCTACTCGTCCAAGTGTCTGTGGTGAAATGCACCCTGTCACACACAGAGTTTCTCAAAGAAGCGGTGATGTTGTGTGCGACATGCTGGTGGAGCGCAGGCACACCTTTCTTTGAGAAGTAGTGCCGACTGGGCATCTGGTACTGGGGCACTGCGACGGACATAAGGTCTCGAAAATCCTCTGTGTAGACCAGGCGGAAAGGCAGCATTTCTGTAGCCAAGAGCTTGCAGATGGTGAAATTCAACCTCTTAGCTTTCTCATGGCTAGGAGGAAATGGTCTTTTACTTGTCCACATCTGAGGGACCGAGGGCTGGCTATTGTGCTTAGACGGGGTTGATAAGGGTGTCCCCGGCAAACTGCCGGTCTGTGAGGAAAATGCAGGCGGACATGTTAGGTTGCCTTGATCCAAAGGTGGTGCTATCGATGTCGGACAGCGCTCAAGACCAGCTGGTGTTACCACCTCCAAAGAAAATGATGACCTGCCAATCACGCTGGCTGTTGCGGGTAAAGAGGTGGCAGGTCTGCGCCCCAAAACAGGTGTGACTGCTGTCCCCCCAGTCACAGAGGATGAAGAGGCCGCGGATGCACAAGATACGGCAGACGGTGGTTGGCCCGGCCGGCTAGGCCGCATTGTAGCACACTGAGCTTCCCACTGCAACTTATGCTTCATGTCCATGTGCCGGTTCATGCATGAAGTACTCAAACTATGTATTTTTTGGCCTCTACTTAGCTTTTGCTGACAAATGTTACAGATAACACGAGTTGGGTCATCTTTATCGATCTGAAAAAATGCCCAGGCTATGCAAGGCTTAGCACCCATGCGACCTGAAGAGTCACCACGACTTGTGGTGAGAGGCAGAGTTGTGTTTGAGGATGCAGTTGTTGACGTGCTTCCAGTACTACGTCTCTGTCCAGGAAGGCACAACCTGACCTCGTCGTCACTAGCATCTTCCTCCACCTCCTCTGCTGACCTCATCTCTTGGCTGACTGTGGGTTGACAGTAAGTGGGATCTCTGAACTCATCATCATCACCCTGTGCGTTATCACACCCGTCGTCCTCAGAGCCAACCTGTTCCTGCCCTGACAAAAAACTAAAGTTGTCGCTCCAATCAGGTATTTGAGTCTTATCATCGTCTTCCTCATTGTCTCCACCAACAGGAGTTACAGTTTGGGAATGAGGGTCTACATTATGGTCAGAACCTTCTGCGTCTGGTCCTGGATCCGACTCATAAAGATTCTGGGCATCAGTGCAGATCATTTCCTCGTCTGGATTCACAGAAGCGCTGGAGTCGACCTCTGATTCCCAGGCTATAGTATGAGTAAACAGCTCTGCAGACTCAACCATCTGTTCTACCTCATACTCAGACGGGCAGCTGGAGATTTGGGAGCTGTGAGGAAGCAAGTGCGATTTGGGTGACACCTTTGAGGACTGGAGTATTTGTGATGTTGAAGTTGATGTGGAGGAGAGCCCACTTAAAGGAGCACTTGATATCCGTTGAAGCACCTGCTGTTTTTGTGCCTCATCTGGAATTTGTAGCGATTGGCGTGGCCGTAAGAAAGGGATCTTATCACATTGTCCGCTAAAAGAAGTAGACATTTTAGTTTGGCTGGAAGATGGTCTTTCTTCTGCACCTACCCCACGGACACAACCTTTTTTCCCCTTCCCAACACGCCTATTCCCCTTTCCACCAGCAGCAGGCCTTTTTCCACTCATTTTGGTGGTTAACTAATTCACAACTCTGGAGTTGTTTGCACAAAAAAACAATGGATGGTAACCGAGCAGAGCTGAGTGGCCAAACTGTGGTATTAGGCCAAAACTATTGGCTGGGTTAGATGCAGAAAAAAATTATTTTTAATTTGCAACCTGATGGAGGTCAGTATAGATGGACTAATAGACCAAGTCCCACACACCGCTAGAAGCCCAAATATTTTTTCAGAGCTAGGTGCAGAAAATTTTTTTATTCAATTTGCAACCTGATGGAGGTCAGTATAGATGGACTAATAGACCAAGTCCCACACACTGCTAGAAGCCCAAATATTTTTTCAGAGCTAGATGCAGAAAAAAATTATTTTTAATTTGCAACCTGATGGAGGTCAGTATAGATGGACTAATAGACCAAGTCCCACACACCGCTAGAAGCCCAAATATTTTTTCAGAGCTAGATGCAGAAAAAAATTATATTCAATTTGCAACCTGCTGGAGGTCAGTATAGAAGGACTAATAGAACAAGTCCCACACACTGCTAGAAGCCCAAATATTTTTTCAGAGCTAAATGAAGAAAAAAATTATTTTTAATTTGCAACCTGATGGAGGTCAGTATAGATGGACTAATAGACCAAGTCCCACACACTGCTAGAAGCCCAAATATTTTTTCAGAGCTAGATGCAGAAAAAAATTATATTCAGTTTGCAACCTGATGGAGGTCAGTATAGATGGACTAATAGAATGATGCTATGCCCAAAAGATTTTACTTCACTAGGTGTAGTAAAAAAATTGGTATTCTATACACAGGTGGTATATCTTGCAACACAGATAGGCTACTCCACTGACTAACACACTCTGCAATAGGCCAAAAAGGATTAGCTTTGCTAGATTCAGCCAAATGCTGTGAAAAAACTTGCACAGCACTGGCACAGACCTGCCTGGCAAAAACTGATAGGAACTGATGTAACCTAGTCCTGAAAAGGACTCCAATTACAATTAGTCTTTACTCCCACAATCTATCTATTTAAGAGCACAGACCTGCTTGATAAAAGTCGTAGGAAATGCTGTAACCTAGTCCTTAAAAGGACTGCAATCACAACTATTCCCTACTCCCAAGCTATCTGTATATTTGTGCGAAAATTGGCTTGAAATTAACAAGGTATAGCGCACACAGCAACAGCGGTGCCGTCTAACACGCAGCTGCAGCAGTGAGAAAATGGTGGCGACGGGGAAAATGGCTTGGTCTTATAGGGCAAGGACATGTGACATACACTGCCAATCACACATGCCCTTGCTTGTGTGAAAGAAAGCACTTCGCTCCGTGTGTGCGCTGCTGATAGGCTGACAGATTGCACCTCCCCACTGCAAATGCGGGAAAGAGAAAAAAAAATGGAGATCTTCATTGTTCCTGCAGAGATCCATCCCCTCCCCCTCCCCCCGCCCCGCTGTACACTCAAACTGCGTATTAACATTAATTTTCATCATTACTGAGAAAAAATCCAGTTATGATTTTGGTGCACGAACAGTTATCGAACATAACCTCGAACAGCCGAATTTTTCTCAAATTGTTCGTGTTCGCCGACCGGCTCGAACACCGCCCAAAACAGCTCGAATTTGAGATTGGCGAACAGTTCGAGTAGAACAACGCTCATCTCTAATACTGACCTCCATCAGGTTGCAAATTGAATATAATTTTTTTCTGCATCTAGCTCTGAAAAAATATTTGGGCTTCTAGCTGTGTGTGGGACTTGATCTATTAGTCCATCTATACTGACCTCCATCAGGTTGCAAATTGAATATAACATTTTTCTGCATCTAGCTCTGAAAAAATATTTGGCTTTCTAGCTGTGTGTGGGACTTGTTCTATTAGTGCATCTATACTGACCTTCATCAGGTCGCAAACTGAATATAATTTTTTTCTGCATCTACTTCTGAAAAAATATTTGTGCTTCTAGCAGTGTGTTGGACTTGTTTTATTAGTCCATCTATACTGACCTCCATCAGGTTGCAAATTAAAAATATTTTTTGTCTGCATCTATCTCTGAAAAAATATTTGGCCTTCTAGCAGTGTGTGGGACTTGTTCTATTAGCCCATCTATACTGACCTCCATCAGGTTGCAAACTGAATTTAATTTTTTTCTACATCTATCTCTGAAAAAATATTTGTCCTTCTAGCAGTGTGTGGGTCTTGTTCTACTGGTCCATCTATACTGACCTCCATCAGGTTGCAAATTCAAAATAATTTTTTGTCTGCATCTAGCTCTGAAAAAATATATATGGCCTTATAGCAGTGCGTGGGACTTGTTCTATTAGTCCATCTATACTGACCACCATCAGGTTTCAAATTGAATATAATTTTTTTCTGCATGTAGCTCTGAAAAAATATTTGGGCTTCTAGCATTGTGTGGGACTTGGTCTATTATTCCATCTATACTGACCTCCATCAGGTTGCAAATTGAATATAATATTTTTCTGCATCTAGCTCTGAAAAAATATTTCTCCTTCTAGCAGTGTGTGGGACTTGTTCTATTAGTCCATCTATACTGACCTCCATCAGGTTGCAAACTGAATATAATATTTTTCTGCATCTACCTCTGAAAAAATATTTGGGCTTCTAGCTGTGTGTGGGACTTGTTCTATTAGTCCATCTATACTGACCTCCACCAGGTTGCAAATTGAATATAATTTTTTTCTGCATCTAACCCAGCCAATAGTTTTGGCCTAATACCGCAGTTTGGCCACTCAGCTCTGCTCGATTCCCATCCATTGTTTTTTTGTGCAAACAACTCCAGAGTTGTGAATTAGTTAACCACCAAAATGAGTGGAAAAAGGCCTGCTGCTGGTGGAAAGGGGAATAGGCGTGTTGGGAAGGGAAAAAAAGGTTGTGTCCGTGGGGTAGGTGTTAAAGCAACAGTAACATCTGCAGAAGAAAGACCATCTTCCAGCCAAGTTAAAATGTCTACTTCTTTTAGCGGACAATGTGATAAGATCCCTTTCTTATGGCCACGCCAATCGCTACAAATTCCAGATGAGGCACAAAAACAGCAGGTGCTTCAACGGATATCAAGTGTTCCTTTAAGTGGGCTCTCCTCCACATCAACTTCAACATCACAAATACTCCAGTCCTCAAAGGTGTCACCCCAATCGCACTTGCTTCCTCACAGCTCCCAAATCTCCAGCTGCCCGTCTGAGTATGAGGTAGAACAGATGGTTGAGTCTGCAGAGCTGTTTACTCATACTATAGCCTGGGAATCAGAGGTCGGCTCCAGCGCTTCTGTGAATCCAGACGAGGAAATGATCTGCACTGATGCCCAGAATCTTTATGAGTCGGATCCAGGACCAGAAGATGAAGGTTCTGACCATAATGTAGACCCTCATTCCCAAACTGTAACTCCTGTTGGTGGAGACAATGAGGAAGACGATGATGAGACTCAAATACCTGATTGGAGCAACAACTTTAGTTTTTTGTCAGGACAGGAACAGGTTGGCTCTGAGGACGACGGGTGTGATAACGCACAGGGTGATGATCATGAGGTTGGAGATCCCACTTACTGTCAACCCACAGTCAGCCAAGAGATGAGGTCAGCAGAGGAGGTGGAGGAGAATGCTAGTGACAACGAGGTCAGGTTGCGCCTTCCTGGACAGAGACGTAGTACTGGAAGCACGTCAACAACTGCATCCTCAAACACAACTCTGCCTCTCACCACAAGTCGTGGTGGCTCTTCAGGTCGCATGGGTGCTAAGCCTTGCATAGCCTGGGCATTTTTTCAGATCGATAAAGATGACCCAACTCGTGTTATCTGTTACATTTGTCAGCAGAAGCTAAGTAGAGGCCAAAAAATACATAGTTTGAGTACTTCATGCATGAACCGGCACATGGACATGAAGCATAAGTTGCAGTGGGAAGCTCACTGTGCTGCAATGTGGCCTAGCCGGCCGGGCCAACCACCGTCTACCATAGCTTGTGCATCCGCGGCCTATTCATCCTCTGTGACTGGGGGGACAGCAGTCACACCTGTTTTGGGGCGCAGACCTGCCACCTCTTTACCCGCAACAGCCAGGGTGATTGGCAGGTCATCATTTTCTTTGGAGGTGGTAACACCAGCTGGTGTTGAGCGCTGTCCGACATCGATAGCACCACCTTTTGATCAGGGCAACCTAACATGTCCGCCTGCATCTTCCTCACAGACCGGCAGTTTGCCGGGGACACCCTTATCAACCTCGTCTAAGCACAATAGCCAGCCCTCGGTCCCTCAGATGTGGACAAGTAAAAGACCATTTCCTCCAAGCCATGAGAAAGCAAAGAGGTTGAATTTCACCATCTGCAAGCTCTTGGCTACAGAAATGCTGCCTTTCTGCCTGGTGGACACAGAGGATTTTTGAGACCTTATGTTCGTCGCAGTGCCCCAGTACCAGATGCCCAGTCGGCACTATTTCTCAAAGAAAGGTGTGCCTGCGCTCCACCAGCATGTCGCACACAACATCACCGCTGCTTTGAGAAACTCTGTGTGTGACAGGGTGCATTTCACCACAGACACTTGGATGAGTAGGCATGGACAGGGGCGTTACATGTCGCTGACTGGGCACTGGGTAACTATGGTGACTAGTGTTGAGCCACCCCCGTAGTGTTCGAGTTCGGTTCGGTTCGTCGAACACCCGTGTGTTCGCCGAACTGTTCGTCGAACTGTTCGTCGAACACCTTCGAACACCATTAAAACCAATGGCAGGCAAACAAAAACACATAGAAACACATAGAAAACACCTTCAAAGGTGTCCAAAAGCTGACAAACTGCTCAGAAGACACAACTAACACATGGAAAAGTGACAAGTACATATAGTCATGCGAAAAGAAAAGAGCTGGAGGAGTAAAAGGAGGGGGAGACACAGATATAGGCATGTCATGCCCTTCTAAAATCCAAAAAGTGAGAAGCCGACACGGCCAGTCCGTTCCTGCCCGTGCCACCTCCGTGTCGCCGGGTTTGTGCCAGAGCCGCGGTGGACCCTGACGGCCAGCCCCCCTCTCCTAATACTGGTGCCTGTCCGCTGGTGGGTCGAGCCCCCCGCGGTGGGGGGGGAGTAACATCTGCAGAAGAACGACCATCTTCCAGCCAAACTAACATGTCGACTTCTTTTCGTGGACAATGTGATACGATCCCTTTGTTACGGACACGCCCATCGCTACAAATTCCAGATGAGGCACAAAAACAGCAGGTGCTTCAGCGGATATCAAGTGCTCCTTCAAGTGGGCTCTCCTCCACCTCAACTTCAACATCACAAATACTCCAGTCCTCAGAGGTGTCACCCCAATCGCACTTGCTTCCTCACAGCTCCCAAGTCTCCAGCTGCCCGTCTGAGTATGGGGTAACACAGATGGTTGAGTCTGCACAGCTGTTTACTCATACTATAGCCTTTGAAACGGAGGTCTGCTCCAGAGCTTCTGTTAATCCAGACGAGGAAATGATCTGCACTGATGCCCAGAATCTTTATAAGTCGGATCCAGGACCAGATGAAGAAGGTTCTGAGCATAATGTAGACCCTCGTTCCCAAACTGTAACTCCTGTTGGTGGAGACAATGATGAAGACGATGATGAGACTCAAATACCTGATTGGAGCGACAACTTGACTTTTCGGTCAGGGCAGGAAGAGGTTGGCTTTGAGGACGACGGGTGTGATAACACACAGGGTGATGATGACAAGGTTGGAGATCCCACTTACTGTCAACCCACAGTCAGCCAGTCGATGAGGTCACCCGGGCCTTTGCCTGGCCTTTGGGATGTCGCGGTGGTCGGCTCCCTGGCCCGTACCCTGGGGTCACTCTTTAAAAGGGTGGATAATTGTTAATTTTATAAGAGTTTGTGACACCACCTGTGGTTTCTGGTGAGAAGCACCAGCGCTGCAGCAGTCCACTGAGGCCCGTGATAAGGCAGCTCGATGGTATAGCTCCCCACAGGTGGAGCTAGGTCTCAGGGCAGCGTATGCAGGGGGAATGCAGGACAGGCGAAACCCAGCTGGGTCAGAGCAAGAACGGAAACGGACACGGTAGTCACTTCAGTACCTTTTACTGGAGGAAATTCAGGCACATCCTGGAGCACTGTAGGGTGAAGGGTGCATATCAGGATCCTCCCCAATGAGCGGGTGTAGGGCCTCCTGTTTCTTGCCTCTGC
This sequence comes from Phyllobates terribilis, assembly GCF_046119375.1. Classification (NCBI taxonomy): domain Eukaryota; kingdom Metazoa; phylum Chordata; class Amphibia; order Anura; family Dendrobatidae; genus Phyllobates; species Phyllobates terribilis. The sequence continues at coordinate 3,045,309 of NW_027362771.1, read as the reverse complement.
GCAGTAAGTTTCTGACCTGCCTGGAGCTAGGCCTTACTTTGTCTCTGTCCTGCGCTGGCTGACCTTGTGGTAGGGCCTTCTCTTGAAGTTCACGCTCCCAGTATGCGGGGCCTAAGCGTCTCCTGGCTCTGTTACGTATCAGCACCTTAGCGATCCTGGGACTTGTAGTTCTCCAGGGATTCCGGTTATGCCTTACTGGGTCATAGAGATCCCGGTAAGCTCGGATCCGGTGTCCGGTAAATGCTTCGGGGTGAGCTGGTTAAGCTCCTCTGCCCCTTATGTACTAACTCGTCACTCGCCTTCGGCCTACTCGGGCCCTCAATAGGCTATACACACTAACGGCAGCTTGCCGCGCTTCACCGATCTTATGACGCCGGCACACCTTAAGCTCTATCTGGGCTCCCTGAATCTAGCTAGCAGGAGCCTCGTGCTCCACTGCTAAACTATTAACTGAGTTCTCTAGACTAGACTGAGCTCCACTGCAGACTGACCTCTCTTAGGCTTCTCTACTGCAGGAACTCTTCAGAGGAACTGAACTGCCTAGCTCCACCTTCCCTATTTATATTCCTAACGGGCTCCCTCTGCTGGTCTGAGGTGGAAGGTGGAGATGTGTGAATGTTTATGGGGGCCTCTTGTGGAGGATTCCATCAATACACTCTTCTAGGATCTGTGATACCAAGCGCAGCGGGGCGTCACAGATGCTATTGACGACGAGGTTAGGTTGCGCCTTCCTGGACAGAGACGGAGTACTGGAAGCATGTCAACAACTGCATCCTCAACCACAACTCCGCCTCTGACCACAAGTCGCCGTGGCTCTTCAGGTCTCATGGGCTCTAAGCCTTGCATAGCCTGCGCATTTATTCAGATCGATAAGGATGACCCAACTCGTGTTATCTGTAATATTTGTCACCAAAAGCTAAGTAGAGGCCAAAAAATCCATAGTTTGAGTACTTCATGCATGTACCGTCACATGGATATGAAGCATAAGTTGCAGTGGGAAGCTCATTGTGCTACAATGCGGCCTAGCAGGCTGGGCCAACCACCGTGTGCCCCATCTTGTGCATCCGCGGCCTCTTCATCCTCTGTGACTGGGGGGACAGCAGTCACACATGTTTTTGGACGCAGACCTGCCACCTCTTTACCTGCAACAGCCAGTGTGATTGGCAGGTCGTCAGTTCATTGGGAAGTGGAAACACCTGCTGGTGTTGAGAGCTCTCTGACATCGAGAGCACCACCTTTGGATCAAGGCAACCTAACATGTCCGCCTGCATCTTCCTCACAGACCGGCAGTTTGCCAGGGACACCCTACTCAACCCCGTCAAAGCCCAACAGCCAGCCCTCGGTCCCTCAGATGTGGACAAGTAAAAGACCATTTCCTCCCAGCCATGAGAAAGCTAAGAGGTTGAATTTCACCATCTGCAAGCTGTTGGCTACAGAAATGCTGCCTTTCCGCCTGGAGGACACAGTGGATTTTTGAGACCTTATGTCCGTCGCAGTGCCCCAGTACCAGATGCCCAGTCGGCACTACTTCTCAAAGAAAGGTGTGCCTGCGCTCCACCAGCATGTCGCACACAACATCACCGCTTCTTTGAGAAACTCTGTGTGTGACAGGGTGCATTTCACCACAGACACTTGGACGACTAGGCATGGACAGGGGCGTTACATGTCGCTGACAGGGCACTGGGTAACTATGGTGACAGCAGGACAAGGGGCTGCTGTCCAAGTCTTGCCGTCCCCGCGAGTTGTACGTCAATCCTCTTTATCTAGAAGTTCCTCCACTGCTTCTGCCTCTTCAACCTCCTCTCGGTCCTCCACCTGCACCCAAAGCCTGTCTGGTAATGCCACCTGCTTTCTAACTGCGCACCTCTTTACTATGCTGGCAGCAGGGCTCAACGGCATCAGTGTTTACTTTGAAATGTCTGGGAAATGTGAGTCACACAGCTGAGGACTTGTGGTCAGCTCTGGAGACCCAGTTCCATGAATGGTTGTCTCCACTGGACCTGCAACCAGGGAAGGCCGTGTGCGACAATGCTGCAAACCTGGGTGCGGCCCTTCGCCGGGGCAATGTTACACACGTGCCTTGTATGGCTCACGTGTTGAACCTGGTTGTCCATAAATTTTTAGCCCACTATCCCGGACTAGATGGCCTTCTGCAGAGGGCACGGTCGCTGTGTGCTCACTTCCGCCGTTCGCATCCCGCAGCTCAACGACTTACATCTCTACAGAAGTCGTTGGGCCTGCCAGTTCACCGGCTGAAATGCGATGTGCCGACATGGTGGAATTCAACTCTGCACATGTTGCAGCGACTGTGGCAGCACCGACAAGCCCTGGTGCAATACTTTCTGAAGTATAGCCTAGGCCAACGAGATCCAGAGGTGGGGCAAATCACACAGCAGGAGTGGTCTCAGATCAGGGACCTATGAAGTTGACGCGCCCCCTGGGCCATGGGGTACCCGGAGCCGGGCCGGTAGACGCTGGGGGTTGTAGTCACTGTGGCGGTGACCCGGTCCGTGACCCAGGGCGGTCAATCCAACGGTAATTTGTATATATGGATTTTATAATGTCCGACTACGCCACCTGTGGAGTGCGGCCAAAGGGGCCACCGCTGTGGAACAGTGCTCTGAAGCTGGTGGTTTTGCTGCAATGGTATTATTACTCACCACAGGAAGAGTGTAGCTTCAGGGCAGTGTGGGTGGATGATGGTGGTTGTAGTGCAGGGAGTCAGTAATGAACACAGAGTCCGTGTGATGCAGTCCCAAGATCTTTACTCACAGTTGTTGCAGTCCAGATTACAGGTACCAGAGCTATCTCACCCGTCGTGCTGTGCGTACTCAGTGAGGGGCTCAGTCCACCCCCAGATAGCTCCGGAGTTCTTAGCAGGACCCCCTTCTGTGTGTCATTTCTCTGGCCTTCTCCCTGCACCTCACACCCAGTGACACTTCTATCCGGTATCCTCGGGCCTTGGCGGGCGACTTGTGTTCCGTCCCCTGGGTCCTATGTGGCTACCTTCTTAGTGAGACTGGTGTGGACTTTTGCCTGCAGTACATGAAATGCTGCAGCCTCCGCTTTCTAGTTGAGCCTTGCTGTTTCTCCTCTAGTTGAGGGACCGGTTCCCCTTATCTGGCCTGACCCCTCTACCTCCTGGTAGCAGCGGGAGTACAGGTGGCCTTCTGCACGGCCCGTAGCCCTAGGGTCCCTTCGGTTCCTGGAGCCTTCCTGCTCCCACTCCTCTCTTCTCTCCTTCAGTCCTGGGCCTCCCATGCTAGGCCCGCCTCCGGAGCAGAGCTCATGCCGAGCCTCTGCTCCTGTCACTTTTCCTCCTCTGACTGGCTTGCTCTTTCTAAGATGGCTTCCTATTTATACTCTCCCTGTCATGTGCTCCCCTAAGCTGCTCCCCTAAGCACCCACTACATAGGATCCTCCCACCAGCTAGGGACCTGGGACTGTGCTCTCCCTTAGGAGCAATCTCGCCCTAACCCCACTGCGGGTATGTGTTGGATGCAGGTGTTAGGGTCCCGAGCCATACGCCTTCCTTACCTGAGGGTGAGATACCACACCTCTGGGTGAGATGCAGTAACTCTGTGGTGACTGCACCCTCAGGGGCGCCACACACCTTTCTGCACAGTTTTGAAATGGCGACGAAGATGTTTAGTGCTGACGACGATGCCATTATCAGCATAACTATTCCGGTGATTTACATGCTGGAGCACACATTAAACAGAATTCAGAGTCAGGTGGTCGGACAAGAGGAGGTGGAGGAAGTAGAGGAGGAGTCGTATGCGGAAGGTATAACATCTCCAAGGTCCAGACGGTTGGCAGCACCAAGGAGGCAGGCATGGGAGGGTGGGGGAGAGGGATTAAACAGGGCGCATGGTAGCAGCCAAACTGTTGAGGAAGGTGCAGGAGCCGAGGAAGAAGTGGAGGATGAACTGGCGATGGGCATGGAAGACTCATCAGATGAGGGAGACCTTGATCACATTTCTGTTGTGCGAGGTTGGGGGGAGAGGGCAGAGGAAAGAAGCATGATTCTTACCTCGCTACCAACACAACAAGGACTTGGTCCTCCTGGATGCGCAAGACACATGAGTGCCTTCTTGCTGCACTACCTGCAACATGACCCTCAGATTGCAGAATTCGAAGTAATCTCGACTACTGGGTTGCCACACTCTTAGATCCCCGGTACAAAAGTAATTTTGCTGAAATAATTCCTGCCATAAAAAGGGATTGACGCATGCAGGAGTATCTGCAGACGCTGTTGCAGAATCTTACATGTGCTTTTCCACAAAACACCAGTGGTGCACGAAGTGAATCTCACAGTTCTAACTTGCCAACCGCGGGACTGTCGAGTCTTCATCACTCAAACCGTAACAGTAACACAGTATCTGCTGGTAACAGCAATTTTGTGAAATCGTTTCACCACTTTTTTAGACCATCCTTTGCAAGGCCACAGGAGACAAGAAGTCTGACACATAGTCAATGCCTAGAGAGGATGGTGCAGGAGTATCTCTAAGTGAACATCGAAGCCATGACTGTGTCATTGGACCCTTGCTCATTTTGGTATTCCAATCTGGAAAAATGGCCGGAGCTCGCCACTCACGCCTTGGAGATCTTGTCATGCCCTGCAGCCAGTGTTCTCTCTGAACGTGTGTTCAGCGCTGCTGATGGTGTGCTGACAGATAAGCGCACGCAGCTGTCCACTGAGAATGTAGACAGACTCACGTTCATAAAGATGAACAAATCATGGATTCGCAAGGACTTTTCTAATCCTGTGTTATCCTTGGGAGGCTAAAAGCTTGAGGATTTGGTAATATCACATCACCAACCATTTTAAGCAACTGTGGGGCAATTGATGCCACTTAACCCTAGAACGCATGACCATAAAAATCTACACTTTCATATACCTGAGGCCTTTTAGGCCCGAGTGCAAATAACATTGAATAACTCAAACTCAAATGACAAACAACTATATACATGAAGAATACCTAGAGTTTCAAAATTCTAACTAAAGTAATCTTGCAGAAAATAGAAAACAATTAACAGGGCGGGACTGCGAGGCCCCAGGTAGGCGTTCTAGGGTTAAGTGGTGTCTGTGCCACAATTTTGGGAAAAAATGGAAACTCTTTTTGGAGTCCCCTTGCTGTGTCTTACGTGACGTTGGCATCGTCAATTCCAGGTGGGTTGGGTCGCTCCCCCCCCCCTTTTAACTGTAAGAAACTACATACACTATGGCTTGGGGTAACACAGATGATTGAGTCTGAAGAGCTGTTTACTCAGAGGTCTACTCCAAATCTTCAGTGTCTGCTAGTCAGCGTAGAATTTTTAACTGCATCTAGCCTAGGCAATACTTTGGGCGTAGTAGCCCAGCTGCGAAGCAAGCTGCACCGCCTGTGTATCTAATAAGAATTTTTAAATGCATCTAGCCTAGGCAGACTGTGGGGACCCCCAACCAAACCCAGACGCTCAGCCCCCCTACCGCCCCCCTTTCCTTGACAATACAATAATGTAACTCTTACAACTGGATGGGTGAGGATCGGTCACAGCTTTATTAACTCTTTATACTCATTCCATTAGAAAGACATTTTATTTCTAAAATAATTCAGCTTGTTGCAGCATGCCCTGGGTCTCCACTCCGGCAACTTGGCCAACAAGTGTAACTCTCCAACATGTCCTTTCTATTTCCAGGCCACGGAGGATCCTGCGTACTCGTATGCAGGACTCTGACCCCCACCCATCACTCTTAACGCTTGTTCCACTCCGTCCTGGAGTCCTGACAGGAATATGTCCAGTCCAATATCCATTAAGTGAACACCGTCGGGCCGTATGAGGCCTGCTTTATCTCCTTCCAGTTGTCGGTGTCGTACCACTACACCGCCTCTGTCTCTTCTAAATTTTGCCATCCGAATATTTATTACCCGCCTTGTCCGTTCGATGGCCGTGATGTCTCGCGCACCTTGCCATACCGCTATCGGCACAATCTCTGACCATACTATAGCTAGTTTTGTGAAAAATTCTCTGAAGCGCTCAGTGTCTAGTTTCATTATTGCCATTAGTTATGCGCTCTTGTGATGACCTAGGTTGCTTCCCCCGGCCTGAATAACTAAGATAACCAGACATCTTGCCTCTCTCCCTACCTTGATTACCTCCATTAGTACCTGTGGCCATAGCAGGCCTCTAATACCTCTCCAGTTGAAATATGTGTTATGAAACTCTAATTTCCTCCCGCCTGGGCGGACTTTCGCCCTTTAATCTGCCCAATATATATATGAGTGGCCTATCACCCACACTGTTGGCTTAGCGTCACCTGTAAAAGAAACAAACCACGTTGGGATAACAAGTCCGGTCTTATGTATCTTGCCAAACACGTGGATCACCATCTCTCTATCCTCTGAACTTCCGTTTCTGACAGTCCTGCTCTTGCTGCTTCTGTGGCCGCGCCTATGCGGAATGAGTGTGTCCCGTAATCTTTGGGGTGGTTCCCTGCCGATGTTATGCATTTATTAAATATAGCTTGGAACTGGTATCTTGCTAATGGCGTCCCATCAATGTGTGATAGGAACAAATTACTTTGTGATCTGATGGTTAGATATGGTTTTACTATTGTTACCCGACTCAGTGTACCGTTTGTGGGTTGTAGAAGTACCCAAGTGCCCCTGCCCGCTGGAACCATTTTCGATTTGTGTATGCGTAGACGTATTGCATTATTGGCTATGACTACGTCCTGGTGTAATAAGCCTCCACTGGTGCTAATTTTGGATTGAGGGACTAATTTGCTTATGCATAGCGCCCTGAAGAAGGCGATCACAAATGCAGTAGACAGTAGTGTTGCTTCAAATTGTGAGTGTCATGTTAATGGTGTTAGGGATATGATGTGAGAAATCAGTTTTAGTGACACGGGACGGGACGTCTACACTCCTGACTTGGCTGACCCCTTTTCCACCCTTTTATGGATTGTCTGATGATGAATCTTTGTCACATCTCCCCAATTCAGTAGTTGGAAGTGAAATGCTACTCCGGTCAGACACCGCTGCGCTGACGCCCCTGATATGCCCCTCATCATTAGCTGGTGGAGAAATTCTATGGTGACTTGTGATCTGGCTTGTTCACATTGGTCAACCCGTCTGCCTGCTACTAGTCGTGTCCACTCTTCCCATGCCTTACCGTATGCTTGCCACGTCGACGGGGCAACTGACGCTCTGATTAATGGCATCAACTATTCGCCACTAGATCCCATAGGGAAGGTGGGCAACTGTTGTCCCGATGGGTGGGCATTGTGGAAGAGCTCTGTGAAAATCTGCCAATTGAATTGTTATAAAGCGTTAGCAGCAGCTTTAGACCCCTCAGCATAGTGGCTAGCGCGGACCCATACATTGTGTTTTAGGCACAGGAATGCTAGCCTGGGTAGTAGGCCTAGCAATGGGAGAGACGATGATGCCATCTTATTAATGCAGTGCGCTAAGCTGGTGTTTTTTGTTATGAAGCGTATATTTTTGTAAGCCAGGAGCGCGCCCCATATTTCTATTGCTACCACTATTGGGAAGAAAAATTATTTTCAGGGCTAGATGCAGTGAAAAATTATTATTAATTGAAAAGCTGGTGGAGCTTGGTATAGATGGCCTAATACAATGAGATCCACACACTGCTAGAAGGCCAAATATTTTTTCAGAGTTAGATGCAGAAAAAAATTATATTCAGTTTGCAACCTGATGGAGGTCAGTATAGATGGACTAATAGAACAAGTCCCACACACTGCTAGAAGGCCAAATATTTTTTCAGAGTTAGATGCAGAAAAAAATTATATTCAGTTTGCAACCTGATGGAGGTCAGTATAGATGGACTAATAGAACAAGTCCCACACACTGCTAGGAGGCCAAATATTTTTTCAGAGGTAGATGCAGACAAAAAATAATTTTGAATTTGCAACCTGATGGAGGTCAGTATAGATGACTAATAGAACAAGTCCCACACACTGCTAGAAGGCCAAATATTTTTTCAGTGCTAGATGCAGAAAAATATTATATTCAATTTGCAACCTGATGGAGGTCAGTATAGATGGACAAATAGAACAAGTCCCACACACAGCTAGAAGCCCAAATATTTTTTCAGAGGTAGATGCAGAAAAAAATTATATTCAATTTGCAACCTGATGGAGGTCAGTATAGATGGACTAATAGAACAAGTCCCACATACAGCTAGAAGCCCAAATATTTTTTCAGAGTTAGATGCAGAAAAAAATTATATTCAGTTTGCAACCTGATGGAGGTCAGTATAGATGGACTAATAGAACAAGTCCCACACACTGCTAGAAGGCCAAATATTTTTTCAGAGTTAGATGCAGAAAAAAATTATATTCAGTTTGCAACCTGATGGAGGTCAGTATAGATGGACTAATAGAACAAGTCCCACACACTGCTAGAAGGCCAAATATTTTTTCAGAGGTAGATGCAGACAAAAAATTATTTTGAATTTGCAACCTGATGGAGGTCAGTATAGATGACTAATAGAACAAGTCCCACACACTGCTAGAAGGCCAAATATTTTTTCAGTGCTAGATGCAGAAAAATATTATATTCAATTTGCAACCTGATGGAGGTCAGTATAGATGGACAAATAGAACAAGTCCCACACACAGCTAGAAGCCCAAATATTTTTTCAGAGGTAGATGCAGAAAAAAATTATATTCAATTTGCAACCTGATGGAGGTCAGTATAGATGGACTAATAGAACAAGTCCCACACACAGGTAGAAGCCCAAATATTTTTTCAGAGGTAGATGCAGAAAAAAATTATATTCAGTTTGCAACCTTATGGAGGTCAGTATAGATGGACTAATAGAACAAGTCCCACACACAGCTAGAAGGCCAAATATTTTTTCAGAGTTAGATGCAGAAAAAAATTATATTCAGTTTGCAACCTGATGGAGGTCAGTATAGATGGACTAATAGAACAAGTCCCACACACTGCTAGAAGGCCAAATATTTTTTCAGAGGTAGATGCAGAAAAAAAATTATTTTGAATTTGCAACCTGATGGAGGTCAGTATAGATGGACTAATAGAACAAGTCCCACACACTGCTAGAAGGCCAAATATTTTTTCAGTGCTAGATGCAGAAAAATATTATATTCAATTTGCAACCTGATGGAGGTCAGTATAGATGGACAAATAGAACAAGTCCCACACACAGCTAGAAGCCCAAATATTTTTTCAGAGGTAGATGCAGAAAAAAATTATATTCAATTTGCAACCTGATGGAGGTCAGTATAGATGGACTAATAGAACAAGTCCCACACACAGCTAGAAGCCCAAATATTTTTTCAGAGGTAGATGCAGAAAAAAATTATATTCAGTTTGCAATCTGATGGAGGTCAGTATAGATGGACTAATAGACCAAGTCCCACTCACAGCTAGAAGGCCAAATTTTTTTTCAGAGCTAGATGCAGAAAAAAATTATATTCAATATGCAACCATATGGAGGTCAGTATAGATGGACTTATAGAACAAGTCCCACACACTGCTAGAAGGCCAAATATTTTTTCAGAGGTAGATGCAGAAAAAAATTATATTCAGTTTGCAACCTGATGGAGGTCAGTATAGATGGACTAATAGAACAAGTCCCACACACAGCTAGAAGGCCAAATATTTTTTCAGAGCTAGATGCAGAAAAAAATTATATTCAGTTTGCAACCTGATGGAGGTCAGTATAGATGGACTAATAGAACAAGTCCCACACACAGCTAGAAGCCCAAATATTTTTTCAGAGGTAGATGCAGAAAAAAATTATATTCAGTTTGCAACCTGATGGAGGTCAGTATAGATGGACTAATAGAACAAGTCCCACACACAGCTAGAAGGCCAAATATTTTTTCAGAGCTAGATGCAGAAAAAAATTATATTCAATTTGCAACCATATGGAGGTCAGTATAGATGGACTTATAGAACAAGTCCCACACACTGCTAGAAGGCCAAATATTTTTTCAGAGCTAGATGCAGACAAAAAATTATTTTGAATTTGCAACCTGATGGAGGTCAGTATAGATGGACTAATAGAACAAGTCTCACACACTGCTAGAAGGCCAACTATTTTTTCAAAGCTAGATGCAGACAAAAAGTTATTTTGAATTTGCAACCTGATGGAGGTCAGTATAGATGGACTAATAGAACAAGTCCCACACACAGCTAGAAGGCCAAATATTTTTTCAGAGCTAGATGCAGACAAAAAATTATTTTGAATTTGCAACCTTATGGAGGTCAGTATAGATGGAATAATAGAACAAGTCCCACACACTGCTAGAAGGCCAAATATTTTTTCAGAGCTAGATGCAGACAAAAAATTATTTTGAATTTGCAACCTGATGGAGGTCAGTATAGATGGACTAATAGAACAAGTCCCACACACTGCTAGAAGGCCAAACATTTTTTCAGAGCTAGATGCAGAAAAATATTATATTCAATTTGCAACCTGATGGAGGTCAGTATAGATGGACTAATAGAACAAGTCCCACACACAGCTAGAAGGCCAAATATTTTTTCAGAGGTAGATGCAGAAAAAAATTATATTCAGTTTGCAACCTGATGGAGGTCAGTAGAGATGGACTAATAGAACAAGTCCCACACACAGCTAGAAGGCCAAATATTTTTTTAGAGCTAGATGCAGACAAAAATATATTCAGTTTGCAACCTGATGGAGGTCTGTATAGATGGATTAATAGAACAAGTCCCACACACAGCTAGAAGCCTAATATTTTTTCAGAGGTAGATGCAGAAAAAAATATATTCAGTTTGCAACCTGATGGAGGTCTGTATAGATGGATTAATAGAACAAGTCCCACACACAGCTAGAAGCCCAATATTTTTTCAGAGGTAGATGCAGAAAAAAATATATTCAGTTTGCAACCTGATGGAGGTCTGTATAGATGGATTAATAGAACAAGTCCCACACACAGCTAGAAGCCCAATATTTTTTCAGAGGTAGATGCAGAAAAAAATATATTCAGTTTGCAACCTGATGGAGGTCTGTATAGATGGATTAATAGAACAAGTCCCACACACAGCTCGAAGCCCAATATTTTTTCAGAGGTAGATGCAGAAAAAAATATATTCAGTTTGCAACCTGATGGAGGTCTGTATAGATGGATTAATAGAACAAGTCCCACACACAGCTAGAAGCCCAATATTTTTTCAGAGGTAGATGCAGAAAAAAATATATTCAGTTTGCAACCTGATGGAGGTCTGTATAGATGGATTAATAGAACAAGTCCCACACACAGCTAGAAGCCCAATATTTTTTCAGAGGTAGATGCAGAAAAAAATATATTCAGTTTGCAACCTGATGGAGGTCTGTGTAGATGGACTAATACAGCAAGTCCCACACACAGCTAGAAGCCCAATATTTTTTCAGAGGTAGATGCAGAAAAAAATATATTCAGTTTGCAACCTGATGGAGGTCAGTATAGATGGACTAATACAACAAGTCCCACACACAGCTAGAAGCCCAATATTTTTTCAGAGGTAGATGCAGAAAAAAATTATATTCAATTTGCAACCTGATGGAGGTCAGTATAGATGGACTAATAGAATGATGCTATGCCCAAAATATTTTACTTCACTAGGTGCAGTAAAAAAATTGGTATTCTATACAAAGGTGGTATATCTTGCAACACAGATAGGCTACTCCACTGACTAACACAGTCTGCAATAGGCCAAAAATTATTAGCTTTGCTAGATTCAGCCAAATGCTGTGAAAAAAACTTGCACAGCACTGGCACAGACCTGCCTGGCAAAAACTGATAGGAACTGATGTAACCTAGTCCTGAAAAGGACTCCAATTACAATTAGTCTTTACTCCCACAATCTATCTATTTAAGAGCACATTCCTGTCTGATAAAAGTCGTAGGAAATGCTGTAACCTAGTCCTTAAAAGGACTGCAATCACAACTATTCCCTACTCCCAAGCTATCTGTAGATTTGTGCGAAAATTGGCTTGAAATTAACAAGGTATAGCGCACACAGAAACAGCGGTGCCGTCTAACACGCAGCTGCAGCAGTGAGAAAATGGTGGCGATGGGGAAAATGGCTTGGTCTTATAGGGCAAGGACATGTGACATACACTGCCAATGACACATGCCCTTGCTTGTGTGAAAAAAAGCACTTCGCTCCGTGTGTGCGCTGCTGATAGGCTGACAGATTGCACCTCCCCACTGTAAATGCGGGAAAGAGAAAAAAAAAATGGAGATCTTCATTGTTCCTGCAGAGATCCATCCCCTGCCCCTCCCCCCACCCCGCTGTACACTCAAACTGCGTATTAACATTAATTTTCATCATTACTGAGAAAAAATCCAGTTATGATTTTGGTGCACGAACAGTTATCGAACATAACCTCGAACAGCCGAATTTTTCTCAAATTGTTCGTGTTCGCCGAACGGCTCGAACACCGCCCAAAACAGCTCGAATTTGAGATTGGCGAACAGTTCGAGTAGAACAACGCTCATCTCTAATGGTGACAGCAGGACAAGGGTCTGCTATCCAAGTCTTGCCGTCCCCACGAGTTGTGCATCAATCCTCTTTATCTCAAATTTCCTCCACTGCTTCTGCCTCCTCAACCTCCTCTCGGTCCTCCACCTGCACCCAAAGCCTGTCTGGTCATGACACAAGCTTTCTAACTGCGCAGAAGGGATCCTGCACACCTCCTTACTCTGCTGGCAGTAGGGCTCAACGTCATCAGGCGGTTTTTACTTTGAAATGTCTGGGAAATGTGAGTCACACAGCTGAGGAGTTGTGGTCAGCTCTGGAGAACCAATTTCATGAATGGTTGTCTCCACTGGACCTGAAACCAGGGAAGGCTGTGTGCGAGAATGCTGCAAACCTGGGTGCGGCCCTTCCCCGGGGCAATGTCACACATGTGCCTTGTATTGCTCATGTGTTGAACCTGGTTGTCCAGCAATTTTTAGCCCACTATCCCGGACTAGATGGCCTTCTGCAGAGGGCACGGTCGCTGTGTGCTCACTTCCGCCGTTCGCATCCCGAAGCTCAGCGACTTACATCTCTACAGAAGTCGTTGGGCCTGCCACTTCACCGGCTAAAATGCGATGTGCCTACCCGGTGGAATTCAACTCTGCACATGTTGCAGCGACTGTGGCAGCACCGACAAGCCCTGGTGCAATACGTTCTGATGTATAGCCTGGGCCAACGAGATCCAGAGGTGGGGAAAATCACGCAGGAGGAGTGGTCTCAGATCAGGGACCTATGCACCCTTCTGCACAGTTTTGAAATGGCGACGAAGATATTTAGTGCTGACGATGCCATTATCAGCATGACTATTCTGGTGATTTACATGCTGGAGCACATGTTAAACAGAATTCGGAGTCAGGTGGTGGCACAAGAGGAGGTGGAAAAAGTAGAGGAGGAGGAGTTGTATGCGGAAGGGCTAACATCTGCAAGGTCCAGACTGTCGGCAGCACCAAGGCGGCAGGCATGGGAGGGTGGGGGAGATGGTTTTAAAAGGGCGCATCGTAGCAGCCAAACTAGTGAGGAAGGTGCAGGAGCCCAGGAAGAAGTGGAGGACGAACTGATGGAAGACTCATCAGATGAGGGAGACCTTGATCACATTTCTGTTGTGCGAGGTTGGCGGGAGAGGACAGAGGAAGGAAGCATGATTGTTACCTCGCCACCAACACAACAGGGACTTGGTGCTCCTGGATGCGCAACACACATGAGTGCCTTCTTTCTGCACTACCTGCAACATGACCCTCGAATTGTGAGAATTAGAAATAATCCTGACTACTGGGTTGCCACACTGTTAGATCCCCGGTACAAAAGTAAATTTGCAGAAATTATTCCTGCCATAGAAAGGGATGCACGCATGCAGGAGTATCAGCAGAGACTGTTGCAGAATCTTACATGTGCTTTTCCACAAAACACCAGTGGTGCACGTACTGAATCTCACAGTTCCAACTTGCCAACCGTGGGACCGTCGAGTGTTCAGCACTCAAACCGTAACAGAAACACAGTATCTGCTGGTAACATCAATTTTGCGGAATCATTTCACCACTTTTTTAGCCCATCCTTTGCAAGGCCACAGGAGACAAGAAGTCTGACACATAGTCAATGCCTAGAGACGATGGTACAGAAGTATCTCCAAGTAAACATTGAAGTCATGACTGTGTCACTGGACCCTTGCTCTTTTTGGCTTCCAATCTGGATAAATGGCCGGAGCTAGCCACTTACGCCTTGGAGATCTTGTCTGCCCCGCAGCCAGCGTTCTGTCTGAACGTGTGTTCAGCGCTGCTGGTGGTGTGCTGACAGATAAGCGCACGCGGCTCTCCACTGATAATGTAGACAGACTCACGTTTATAAAGATGAACAAATCATGGATCCAAAATGACTTTTCTACCCCTGTGTCATCCTGGGGAGAGTAAAAGCTTGATGATTGGTTAAAATCACCTCACCAACCATTTCAAGCTTTCAAATTACTAATCATGTTTATCTGTTTCTTGGCTGGAAAATAATTTGGGCTTTGTAGCAGTGTGCAGTACTGATTCTATTAGGCCATCTATACTAAGTTCCACCAGATTTAAAATTAATAATAATTTTTAGCTGCATCTAGCCCGGAAAATAATTTTGGGGCTCTGAGATGCGCAAGACACATAAGTGCCTTCTTGCTGCACTACCTGCAACATGACCCTCAGATTGTCAGAATTCGAAGTAATTCTGACTACTGGGTTGCCACACTATTAGATCCCCCACACTCTTCGATCAACCTTTTCATTTTAATAAAGACCAAAAAAATGGTCATTTTTGAAATTATAAGCATTAGCAGGTTATTAGAAACTGAAATCAAACAGTTTTCAACTCAAAACTTTATTCTAGGTGATGTTACATTTGCACATAGGACCCCTTGTTCGAAAGGAGCTTCTGAACTCTCTCGTCCATTGAATTTGTCAGGTTTTGGATGGTTTCTGCTTCAATTGTTTTGCATGAGGACAGAATACCCTCCCAGAGCTGTTGCTTAGATGTGAACTGCCTCCCGCCATCATAGACACTCCTTTTGATGATGCTCCAGAGGTTCTGAATGGGGTAGAGGTCAGGGGAGCAATGGGGTCACACCATAAGTTTGTCCCCTTCTATGCCGATATCAGCCAGAGATGCAGATGTGTTATGTACAGCATGAGATGGTGCATTATTATGCATAAAAATGATCTTGCTGTGGATTACACGGTTCTTCTTCTTGAACCATGGCAGGAAGTGCTGTTTGAGAAACTCCACATACATTATGGAGTTCATCTTTACCCCTTCAGGGATCCTAAAGGGCCGAAAATCTCTCTCCCCATGATTCCAGCCCAAAACATTACTCCACCTCCTCCTTGTTGGCGCTGTAGCCGTGTTTGCGTGGGGTGTCCATCAACCAGCCATCCTCCACTCCATCCATCTGGACCATCGAGAGTTGCACGGCACTCATCCATGAGCAAAACAGTTTTGAAATCAGTCTTCATGTAATGTTTGGCCCACTGGAGCCGTTTCTGCTTCTGTGAAGTGGATAGAGGAGGTCGACAGGATGGCGTATGCACAGCTGCAAACCTCTGAAGGCCCCTGCATCTTGTTGTTCGGGGGACGTTGGAGGCACCAGCAGCTTCAAAAACTTGTCTGCTGCTATGACAAGGCTTTTTTGCCGCTGCTCTTTTAACCAGACGTAATTGCCTGTAGGAAAGAGTCCTCAATTTGCCCTTATCAGCACGCACACGTGTGTACTGTGAATCATCTACATACTTCTTGATTGCCAAGACACTTCATCCTGCTCATCGCACAATGTTGATTGTAGTCATGCCCTGACCTAAACACTCCACAATTTGTTGCTTCTCAGCAGCCGACACATCCTTTTACTTTCCCATTTTGGCAGAAAATGTAGACTGCTTAATAATGTGGGACAGCCTTCTTAAGTAGTCTTGCCTTTCATTGGACACACCTGCCAAACTAATTAGCACAGGTGTCTGCAATTGCTTACAGTGATATAAAAAGCCCTGACACACATCACCATCAATGAGTTTAACTGACAAACAAACAAATTCTTCCCTTATCACTCCTAAACACTTTTTGCATAATAATTTGGAACACAGTGTACATGTGCTTTTCCACAAAACACCAGTGGTTAACGTAGTGAATCTTACAATTCTAACTTGCCAACCGTGGTCTGTATGGAGCTGTTCAAAAAAGGGCCCAAAATTAAGATAACATAGTTGGGAGAGGTCTCTATGAATAGGAATTCCTAAGTATTTGATACCCTGTGAGGGCCAGGCAAAGGGAAAGTTGGACTGGATGGAATCCTGTATGGATTTGGGGAGGGAGACATCGAGGGCCTCAGACTTCGCTGTATTGATTTTAAAATTTGACCATGTAACAAAGTGATCTATTTCAGCCATAACAGCAGTGATGGATATATGTGATTGAGTGATATATACTAGGAGATCATCAGCAAATAGAGAGCACTTGCACTCGGTGCCTCCCACCTCAATCCACCTAATATTGGGGTTATGGCGAATTGATGAGAGCAGGTGCTCCGTCACTAGGATGTATAAGAGAGGGGACAGAGGACATCCCTGCCTTGTCCCATTGGTGATTATGAAAGGTGATGAAAATGTTCTGACGCGCCCCCTGGGCCTTGGGACACCCGGAGCCGGACCCTTTTTGGTGGATGCTGGTGGTTGTAGTCTCCGTGGCGGCGACCCGGTTCCGTGGCTCAGGGCAGTCAAACCAATGGCGGAACTATTTATGTGGTTTTGATGTTTAAATGTCCGACTACGCCACCCGTGGATTGCGGTCAGAGTGAACCGCCGCTGCAGGGCAGACCGCTGAGGCTGGTGTTGTGGGTGCAGCAGAGCGTAGCATAACTCCCCACGGGAGGAGTATAACCTCTGGGCAGTGTATGCGGAGGAAAGGAGTGATGGTGCAGGGCAGCAGCAGTAATGACACGGAGTCAGTGATGCAGTCCAGGGCCTTTACTCACAGTTCTTATTATCCAGACCACGTCTGCAGGTAACGGCTGCCCACGTCGTACTGTGCTCACCAGGTGAGGGGCTCAGACAACTCCCAGATAACTTTGGAGCGCTTCACAGGACCCCCTTTGTGTGTCCTTTGTCTGTCCTTTCTTACCAACCCTTCTGTCCGGCTGCCTCGGGCCTCCTCTTGGTAAACTTGGCGCCAGTTTCCCTGACCCTATGTGGTGCCTTCCTAGCGGGTGTAGCGAGGGGCTGCGCCACATAAAATGTCACAGCCTCCGGTTTCTAGCTGAGGGTCATTTCCTGCCTCCACTAGTTTCGGGGACCGGTCTCCCACTTTGGCCTGACCCCTCCACGCAGGTGGATTCGGGCGTGCGGTGGTGACTCGCACGTCCGCGCCCCAGGGATCCCTTCGTTCCTTGTTCCTGGAGCCGTCTCCGCTCCTCTTCCTTCCTTCTCCCTCTTCCAGGCCTGGTCCTCTGTTACTAGGCCAGCCTCCGGAGCAGAGCTCATGCAGAGCCCCTGCTCCCTGTCACTTCTGCTCAGACTTCTCTGCACTGAACTAAGATGGTGCCCACCTTTTATACTCCCTTCTCAATGCACCCAGGAACTGCTTCCTCCCTGCTCCTGCACTACAGGGTTCCCCTTCCTCAGTGTTCCCTCCCCCCACTCCAGCCAGGGACAGGGACTGTTGTGCCCATATTGGTCGCCCTGCCCCACGGCAATGTGGTGTAATGCATGCAGGTGTCGGGTCCTGATCCACACTCCATCCTTACCTGAGAGTGAGATATCACACCTCTGGGTGAGGTGCAATACCTCTGTAGCAACAGAGCCCTCAGGGTGCTACAGTTCCATTTATCTTCAGCCTAGGTGACGTATTGCGATACAGGGCCGTGATTTTGGCTATAAAAGGGTCCCCTAGACCCCTACCCCAAACTTTTTAAGAGAATAATATATGGCGTGCCAGGAGATTCTATGGAATGCTTTCTCAGCATCCAACGAGAGTATCTAATTACTAATTTTTAACTGCATCTAGCCCAGGAAATACTTTGTGCCTAGTAGCAGTGTCTGCTAGTCAGCGGATTATCCCGGCTGTTAAGCAAGCTACACCACCTGTAGTTTGGACACTTAATTTTTTCAAAGGAAATGCTTCGGGACCACGGGATACTCAGTGAAGAGCATCAGGAGGCACGCCAAGGCATAGGGGCTGTGGCTGGCAGTAGGATGCCTTGCGGTGGACAGCCAAGCTCGATCCTTATAAAAGCTTTTTAACTGCAGCAGCTTTAGTGGACGCTACTGGAGCTGGAATTACGTGGCTGCTGGCATGAGACTTGCCCTCCAATAGATCCTTGTAAATGGATTTAAAGTGTATTCATTCAAATTAGAGAGACAATTTAAATTAAAAAGCTTAGAGCTGCTTCCACCACACGGGGGCTCGCTTGACCCACCAGCGGACAGGCACCAGTATTGGGAGAGGGGGGCTGGCCGTCAGAGTTCACCGCGGCTCTGGCACAAACCCGGCGACACGGAGGTGGCACAGGCAGGAGAGGACTGGCCGTGTCGGCTTCTCACTTTTTGGATTTTAGAAGGGCATGACATGCCTATATCTGTGTCTCCCCCTCCTTTTACTCCTCCACATCTTTTCTTTTCGCATGACTATATGTACTTGTCACTTTTCCCTGAGTTAGTTATGTCTTCTGAGCAGTTTGTCAGCTTTTGCACACCTTTGAAGGTGTTTTCTATGTGTTTCTATGTGTTGTGTTTGCCTGCCATTGGTTTTAATGGTGTTCGAAGGTGTTCGATGAACAGTTCGACGAACAGTTCGGCGAACACATGGGAGTTCGACGAACCGAACCGTACTCGAACACTACGGGGGTTGCTCAACACTAATTATTCATTGATTTTAGCCATTGAAAAACAACCTGTTACTCATATACCAGAAATGGTTGAAGGTATCGGCTGAACGCAAACAGATAGCAGCTCACCCTCTTTGAATCTACTTTAGCATGCTAAAAGGAGCAGGTAAAAGCAAAAAGTTTCAGAATTCCACCTTTCCAAGCAGAGAAATGACTGTTTGTGCAATGACATTATTTATTGATTTTAGCCATTGAAAACCATCCTGTTACTCTTATGCCAGAAATCGTTGAAGGTATTGGCTGAACGCAAAGAGATAGCAGCCCACCCTCTTTGAATCCTCTTTAGCATGCTAAAAGGAGCAGGAAAAATCTAAATAATTTCAGAATTCCACCTTTCCAAGCAGAGAAATGACTGTTTGTTCAATGATATTATTCATTGATTTTAGACTTTGAAAACCGTCCTGTTACTCATATACCAGAAATGGTTGAAGGTATTGGCTGAACTCAATCAGATAGCAGCTCACCCTCTTTGAATCTTCTTTAGCATGCTAAAAGGAGCAGGTAAAAGCAAAAAATTGAAGAATTCCACCTTTCAAAGCAGAGAACTGACTTTTTGAGCAATGACATTATTCATTGATTTTAGCCATTGAAAAACATCCTGTTACTCATATACCAGAAATGGTTGAAGGTATCGGCTGAACGCAAACAGATAGCAGCTCACCCTCTTTGAATCTTCTTTAGCATGCTAAAAGGAACAGGTAAAAGCAAAAAATTTCAGAATTCCACCTTTCCAAGCAGAGAAATGACTGTTTGTGCAATGACATTATTCATTGATTTTAGCCATTGAAAACTGTCCTGTTACTCTTATACCAGAAATGGTTGAAGGTATTGTCTGAAAGCAAAGAGATAGCAGCTCAACATCTTTGAATCTTCTTTAGCATGCTAAATGGAGCAGGAAAAGCAAAAAATTTCAGAATTCCACTTTTACAAACAGAGAAATGACTGTTCGTGCAATGACATTATTCATTGATTTTAACTATTGAAAAACATCCTGTTACTCATATACCAGAAATGGTTGAAGGTATTGGCTGAACGCAAACAGACAGAAACTCACCCTCTTTGAATCTTCTTTAGCACGCTAAAAGGAGCAAGAAAAAGCAAAATAATTTCAGATTTCCACCATTCAAACAGAGAAATGACTGTTCGTGCAATGACATTATTCATTGATTTTAGCCATTGAAAACCATCCTGTCACTCATATACCAGAAATGGTTGAATGTAATTGCCTGAACGCAAACAGATAGCAGCTCACCCTCTTTGAATCTTCTTTAGAATGCTAAAAGTAGCAGGAAAAAGCAAAAAATTTCAGGTTTCCACATTTCCAAGCAGAGAAATGACAGTTTGTGACAGGACCTTATTCATTGATTTTAGCCATTGAAAAAAGTCCTGTTGCTCATATACTAGAACTGGTTGAAGGAATTGGCTGAACATAAACAGATAGCAGTTCACCCTCTTTGAATCTTCTTTAGCATGCTTAAAGGAGACGGAAAAAGCACAAAATTTCAGAATTCCACCTTTCCAAGCAGAGAAATTACTGTTTGTGTAACGACATTATTCATTCAATTTAGCCATTGAATACCGTCATTTTTCTCATATACCCGAAATGGTTTTAAGGTATTTGGCTGAATTCCAACAGATAGCAGCTCACCCTCTTTGAATCTTCTATAGCATGCTAAAAGGAACAGGAAAAAGCAAAAAATTTCAGAATTCCACCTTTCCAAGCAGAAAAATCACTGTTTGTGCAATGACATTATTCATTGATTTTAGACATTGAAAACCGTCCTGTTACTCATATACCAGAAATGGTTGAAGATATTGGCTGAATGCAAACAGATAGCAGCTCACCCTCTTTGAATCTTCTTTAGCATGCTAAAAGGAGCAGGAAAAAGCAAAACATTTCAAAATTCCACCTTTCCGAGCAGAGAATAGACTGTTTGTGCAAAGAAAATATTCATTCATTTTAGCCATTGAAAACCATCCTGTTACTCATATACACGAAATAGATGAAGGTATTCGCTGAACGCATCCAGACAGCTCACACTCTTTCAATCTTCTTTAGCATGCTTAAAGGAGATGGAAAAAACAAAAAATTTCAGAATTCCACCTTTCCAAGCAGAGAAATGTCTATTTGTGCAATGACATTATTCATCTATTTTAGCCATTCAAAACCATCCTATTACTCATATACCAGAAATGGCTGAAGGTATTGGCTGAACGCAAACAGATAGCAGCTCACCCTCTTTGAATCTTCTTTAGCATGCTAAAAGTAGCAGGAAAAAACAAAAAATTTCAGATTTCCACCTTTCAAAGCAGAGAAATGACGGTTTGTGCAATGACATTATTCATTGATTTTAGCCATTGAAAACCATCCTGCTACTCATATACCAGAAATGGTTGAAGGTGTTCGCTGAACGCAAACAGATAGAAGCCCAACCTCTTTGAATCTTCTTTAGCATGCTAAAATTAGCAGGAAAAAGCAAAAAAATTCAGAATTCCACCTTTCAAAGCAGAGAAATGACTTTTTGAGCAAGGATATTATTCATTGATTTTAGCCATTGAAAAGCATCCTGTTACTCATATACCAGAAATGGTTGAAGGTATCGGCTGAACTCAAACAGATAGCAGCTCAACCTCTTTGAATCTTCTTTAGCATGCTAAAAGGAGCAAGAAAAAGCAAAATAATTTCAGAATTCCACCTTTCAAACAGAGAAATGACTGTTCGTGCAATGACATTATTCATTGATTTTAGCCATTGAAAACCATCCTGTCACTCATATACCAGAAATGGTTGAAGGTATTGCCTGAACACAAACAGATAGCAGCTCACCCTCTTTCAATCTTCTTTAGAATGCTAAAAGAAGCAGGAAAAAGCAAAAAATTTCAGGTTTCCACCTTTCCAAGCAGAGAAATTATTGTTTGTGCAATGACCTTATTCATTGATTTTAGCCATTGAAAAATGTCCTGTTGCTCATATACCAGAACTGGTTGAAGGAATTGGCTGAACATAAACAGATAGAATTTCACCCTCTTTGAATCTTCTATAGCATGCTTAAAGGAGACGGAAAAAGCACAAAATTTCAGAATTCCACCTTTCCAAGCAGAGAAATTACTGTTTGTGTAATGACATTATTCATTCAATTTAGCCATTGAATACCGTCATTTTTCTCATATACCCGAAATGGTTTTAAGGTATTTGGCTGAATTCCAACAGATAGCAGCTCACCCTCTTTGAATCTTCTATAGCATGCTAAAAGGAGCAGGAAAAAGCAAAAAATTTCAGAATTCCACCTTTCCAAGCAGAAAAATGACTGTTTGTGCAATAACATTATTCATTGATTTTAGACATTGAAAACCATCCTGTTACTCATATACAAGAAATGGTTGAAGATATTGGCTGAATGCAAACAGATAGCAGCTCACCCTCTTTGAATCAAATTTAGCATGCTAAAAGGAGCAGGAAAAAGCAAAACATTTCAAAATTCCACCTTTACAAGCAGAGAATAGACTGTTTGTGCAAAGAAAATATTCATTCATTTTAGCCATTGAAAACCATCCTGTTACTCATATACAAGAAATGGATGAAGGTATTCGCTGAACGCTACCAGACAGCTCACACTCTTTCAATCTTCTTTAGCATGCTTAAAAGAGAAGGAAAAAACAAAAAAATTCAGAATTCCACCTTTCCAAGCAGAGAAATGACTATTTGTGCAATGACATTATTCATTGATTTTAGCCATTCAAAACCATCCTATTACTCATATACCAGAAATGGTTGAAGGTATTGGCTGAACGCAAACAGATAGCAGCTCTTCCTCTTTGAATCTTCTTTAGCATGCTAAAAGTAGCAGGAAAAACCAAAAAATTTCAGATTTCCACCTTTCAAAGCAGAGAAATGTCGGTTTATTCAATGACATTATTCATTGATTTTAGCCATTGAAAACCATCCTGTTAATCATATACCAGAAATGGTTGAATGTATTCGCTGAACGCAAACAGATAGAAGCTCACCCTCTTTGAATCTTTTTTAGCATGCTAAAAGGAGCAGGTAAAAGCAAAAAATTTCAGAGTTCCACCATTCCAAGCAGAGAAATGACTGTTTGTGCAATGACATTATTCATTGATTTTAACCATTGAAAAACATTCTTTTACTCATACACCAGAAATGGTTGAAGGCATTGGTTGAACGTAAACAGACAGCAACTCACCCTCTTTGAATCTTCTTTAGCACGCTAAAAGGAGCAGGAAAATGCAAAATAATTTCAGAATTACACCTTTCCAAGCAGAGAAATATCTGTTTGTGCAATGACATTATTCATTGATATTAGCCATTGAAAACCATCCTGTTACTCATATATCAGAAATGGTTGAAGGTGTTGGCTGAACGCAAACAGATAGCAGCTCACCCTCTTTGAATCTTCTTTAGCATGCTAAAATTAGCAGAAAAAAGCAAAAAAATTCAGAATTCCACCTTTCAAAGCAGAGAAATGACTTTTTGAGCTGAGCAATGATATTATTCATTGATTTTAGCCATTGAAAAGCATCCTGTTACTAATATACCAGAAATGGTTGAAGGTATCGGCTGAACGCAAACAGATAGCAGCTCAACCTCTTTGAATCTTCTTTAGCATGCTAAAAGGAGCAAGATAAAGCAAAATAATTTCAGAATTCCACCATTCAAACAGAGAAATGACTGTTCGTGCAATGACATTATTCATTGATTTTAGCCATTGAATACCATCCTGTCACTCATATACCAGAAAAGGTTGAAGGTATTGCCTGAACACAAACAGATAGCAGCTCACCCTCTTTGAATCTTCTTTAGAATGCAAAAAGAAGCAGGAAAAAGCAAAAAATTTCAGGTTTCCACATTTCCAAGCAGAGAAATTATTGTTTGTGCAATGACCTTATTCATTGATTTTAGCCATTGATAAATGTCCTGTTGCTCATATACCAGAACTGGTTGAAGGAATTTGCTGAACATAAACAGATAGAAGTTCACCCTCTTTGAATCTTCTTTAGCATGCTTAAAGGAGACGGAAAAAGCACAAAATTTCAGAATTCCACCTTTCCAAGAAGAGAAATTACTGTTTGTGTAATGACATTATTCATTCAATTTAGCCATTGAATACCGTCATTTTTCTCATATACCCGAAATGGTTTTAAGGTATTTGGCTGAATTCCAACAGATAGCAGCTCACCCTCTTTGAATCTTCTATAGCATGCTAAAAGGAGCAGGAAAAAGCAAAAAATTTCAGAATTCCACCTTTCCAAGCAGAAAAATGACTGTTTGTGCAATGACATTATTCATTGATTTTAGACATTGAAAACCATCCTGTTACTCATATACCAGAAATGGTTGAAGATATTGGCTGAACGCAAACAGATAGCAGCTCACCCTCTTTGAATCTTCTTTAGCATGCTAAAAGTAGCAGGAAAAACCAAAAAAATTCAGATTTCCACCTTTCCAAGCAGAGAAATGACGGTTTGTTCAATGACATTATTCATTGATTTTAGCCATTGAAAACCATCCTGTCACTCATATACCAGAAATGGTTGAATGTAATTGCCTGAACGCAAACAGATAGCAGCTCACCCTCTTTGAATCTTCTTTAGAATGCTAAAAGTAGCAGGAAAAAGCGAAAAATTTCAGGTTTCCACATTTCCAAGCAGAGAAATGACTGTTTGTGACAGGACCTTATTCATTGATTTTAGCCATTGAAAAAAGTCCTGTTGCTCATATACCAGAACTGGTTGAAGGAATTGGCTGAACATAAACAGATAGCAGTTCACCCTCTTTGAATCTTCTTTAGCATGCTTAAAGGAGACGGAAAAAGCACAAAATTTCAGAATTCCACCTTTCCAAGTAGAGAAATTACTGTTTGTGTAATGACTAGTGTTGAACATTCCGATACTGTAATATCGGGTATCGGCCGATATTCGCGGTATCGGAAATCCGATACTTAATTCCGATATTTTTACAATATCGAATACCGGAATCGGAAGTTCCCATAATGCCTGCGCTCTGCAGTGTCTCTGAAGGATGACAAGCTGGGTGGCAGCGCTCAGCTGAGATCCAGCCTGTCATCAGAATGCCATACCAGCGGGGGAGAATTCTCCTGATTGTTTAAAAGCCGGCGGGCGGTAAAAAGCCGCCGCTTTTAAACAATCACACAGCCCCATACTGCTTCCCCACAGCCTCCCACCCCGACCCTCCGCTCCCCTCGCCACCTCCAATCCCAATCGTAAATTAGGACCGGGCGGGGAGCGCAGCACCAAGGAGCGGGGAGCGAAGGACCCGGGCGGGGAAGCCGGCAGTGAAAAGACTTCACCGCCGGCTTTCCCGTTCTGTGCTGCGCTTTCCCGCCGGTTATTTCAAATGAACAGCTGAGGTATCAGGTGATGCCGATGAGCTGTTCATTTGAAGTAGCCGCGGTGCCCTCAGAGGGTTCACGTGAGTTCATGCTTGACCGCATTGCATGAACTCACATGAACTTTCCCACGGCCGCACAGGTCAGCCTCACCTCCCAGACCCGTCATGATTGGTGTGTGTGGGTGTCTGTGCGATGTGTGCGAGTGTGTGCGGGGTGTCTGTGCGTGTGTGTGCGGGGTGTGTGTGCGATGTCTGCGTATGTGTGCGGGGTGTCTGTGTGATGTTTGTGCGGGTGTGCGCGGTGTCTGTGCGTGCAGGCAGACATAGGCCGATGTGACACTACTACTCCCATCGGTCTATGTCTGTCCCCCGTCCACTCGTGCCAGCAGGATCAGCTCGATGGGAGCAGTAGTTCCCATCAGCCTGATCCTGCTATTTAAATTGCCCTACTGTGTCCCCAATAAATTTTAAATACATGTCATTGGTGGCCAGTGGTTACCTACAATAAATTAGTTCATACATTACCTGTCCCCGCCGATCGCCACCTAAAATAAAGTAAAAAATAAAAAACTACACCTATACTCACCTAGACACCTAATTCCCCGAAGCCATCGATCTCCTGTAATAAAATATAAAATAATAAACCACAAACTTATCCTTACCCCTCCGTAGTAGTCCACGAGTGTCCCACGAAGATCTCCAGTTCAGAGCAGCCACATAGAATGTGACCGCTCTGAACCGCTGCCGCCGCTAGAATGACGGGGCCGTAAGGGTTCACCGGAGTTCAGGCAGCGCTGCTCCGGTTAGCTCCATTACGGCCCTGCTGTATCGTGAGAAATTCCCACGGTACAGCAGTGCCGTAAAGGAGGTCTCCGGAGCTGCGCTGACTGAATGCACTCCGGTGACCTCAGTCAGTGGCTCCCGCTGCCGGGAGCGGACGTGTTCCCGGCAGCGTGAGCTTACAGCAGCCATGCACAGCTGTCACCTTCTCCAGATGTGACAGCTGTGCATGGGAGATCAGCGCAGGAACGTGGACAGGTAACTATTATTTTTAGTAAACTAAGAATTAAATAAAATGGTGTGGTTTATTTCAAATAAATTATTTTTTTCTGGGTGTAGTGTGTTTTTTCTTTTTAACACTTTGTAGGTTAGTAATGGGGGTGTCTTATAGACGGCCATCATTACTAACCTGGGCTTCATGGCAGCTGGCGCTGACATGAACCCCACCACTATTACCCCCTGCCACCGCACCAGGGCAGCGTGGAAGAGCGAGGCTAAGTGCCAGAATTGGCGCATCCTATGGATGCGCCATTTCTGGGGCGGCTGACGGCTGGTGTTTCTAGCCTGGGAGGGGGCCATTATTCATGGCACCCTTCCTGAGCTATTAATATCAGCCCCCAGCTGTCTGCCTAGCCTTTGCTAGCTATTAAAATAGGGGGGACCCCACGTCATTTTTTTGGGGGGGGTCCCCCATTTTAATAGCTAGTAAAAAGGGCTTCCCTATATTGTTGTGTCCAACCAGGTACAAATAGGCAGCTGGTGGTTGGGGGCAGCCCGTTCCTGCCTGCTGTACCTGACTGGACACAAATATAGGGCGAAGCCCCACATCAATTTTTTTTAATTATTTCATGAATTTCCTGAAATGATTTAAAAAAAATTGACGTGGGGCTTCGCCCTATATTTGTGTCCAGTCAGGTACAGCAGGCAGGAACGGGCTGCCCCCAACCACCAGCTGCCTATTTGTACCTGGTTGGACACAACAATATAGGGAAGCCCTTTTTTTCTTAATTATTTCATGAATTTCATGAAATAATTAAAAAAAAAAAAATACGTGAAGCTTTTCCCTATTTTTGTGTCCAGCCAGGTACAACTAGGCAGCTGGGGGATGGAATCTGCAGCGCAGGGAGGCCCAAGCTTTCTGCCCCCCCCCGCTGAAAATTGCAGTCCACAGCCACCCCGGAAAATGACGCGTTCATAGAAGCTGGATGCTGTACCTGGCTGGCATACAAAAATATGGCGAAGCCCACGTCAAAAGTTTTGGAAAAAATTAATTAAAAAAATAAATAATAATTTAGGGACTGCATCTTTATTAACTCCTCAAATGTCATTTAGTGTTAAAATAAAGGATTTATTTTAAAAAAATTGATGTGGGGCTTCGCCCTATATTTGTGTCCAGCCAGGTACAGCAGGCAGGAACAGGCTGCCCCCAACCACCAGCTGCCTATTTGTACCTGGCCGGACACAACAATATAGGGAAGCCCTTTTTTAAAAAAAATATTTCATGAAATGATTAAAAAAAAATTGACGTGGGGCTTCGCACTATATTTGTGTCCAGCCAGGTACAGCAGGCAGGAACGGGCTGCCCCCAACCACCAGCTGCCTATTTGTACCTGGTTGGACACAAAAATATAGGGAAGCCCTTTTTTTCTTAATTATTCCATGAATTTCATGAAATAATTAAAAAAAAAAATGCGTGGGGCTTCGCCCTATTTTTGTGCCCAGCCAGGTACAACTAGGCAGCTGGGGGCTGGAATCCGCAGCGCAGGGAGGACCAAGCTTTCTGGACCCCACCCGCTGCAAATTGCAGTCCGCAGCCGCCCCAGAAAATGGCGCGTTCATAGAAGCGCCATCTTCTGGCGCTGTACCCAACTCATCCAGGGCCCTGGTGCGGTGGCTCACTGGGTAATAAAGGGGTTAAGGCCAGCTTGGCATTATCAGCTGGCCCTAAGCCCGAAATTCATGGGGTCACGCCAATATTAGACATGACCACCATGAATTTCTAGTAAAGTATTTAAAAAAACACAACACCCAGAATAAAGTCCTTTAATTGAAATAAACACACAATTCTTTATTGTTCTAAATTAAACCATACTTACCATCACGCCCATTCCAGCTGAAGCCAACGATCTCCTGCAATAAAAGTAAAATAATAAAGCAACCTCATCTTTACCTTTCCATGGCTCCCACGACAGCTTCAGCTCTGCTACATCGAGATGACAGGATGGACCGCAGCAGAACGCTGCCATCCAGCCTGTCATCCCGCAGACACTGAGAAGCGCAGGCATGCTTGCGCTCCTCAGTGTCTGGCTGTGACGGCATAAAGATGAGCCGAGGTCATGTCCAATGAACTCAGCTCACCTCATGCACGTCACTGACAGCGTGGGAAAATTCTCCTGCACTCAGCACTTCAGCGTGAGAATTTTCCCACGCTGTCAGTGACGTGCATGAGGTGAGCTGAGTTCATTGAACATGACCTCACCTCATGTATGTCACTGACAGCGTGGGAAAATTCTCACGCTGAAGCGCTGAGTGCAGCAGAGTTTTCCCACGCTGTCAGTGACGTGCATGAGGTGAGCTGAGTTCATTGGACATGAACTCGGCTCATCTGGATGCCGTCACAGCGAGACACTGAGGAGCGCAAGCATGCCTGCGCTTCTCAGTGTCTGCGGGATGACAGGCTGGATGGCAGCGTTCTGCTGCGGTCCAGCCTGTCATGTGAATGTAGCAGAGCTGAAGCTGTCCTGGGAACCATCGAAAGGTAAGGATGATGTTGCTTTATTATTTTTCTTTTATTGCAGGAGATCGTTGGCTTCAGCTGGAATGGGCGTGATGGTAAGTATGGTTTAATTTAGAACAATAAAGAATTGTGTCTTTATTTCAATTAAAGGACTTTATTCTGGGTGTTTGTGTTTTTCTTTAACTTTGACTATGGGGTTAGTAATGGGGGTGTCTTATAGACGCCTCTCCATTACTAACCTGGGCTTGATGTCAGCTGGCATTATAAGCTGACATCAACCCCAAACCTATTACCCCACTGCCACCGCTACAGGGCAGTGTGAAGAGCGAGGCTAAGTGCCAGAGTTGGCGCATCCTATGGATGCGCCATTTCTGGAGCGGCTGACGGCTGGTGTTTCTAGCCTGGGAGGGGGCCAATATTCATGGCACCCTTCCTGGGCTATTAATATCAGCCCCCAGCTGTCTGCCTAGCCTTTGCTAGCTATTAAAATAGGGGGGACCCCACGTCATTTTTTTGGGGGGGTCCCCCATTTTAATAGCTAGTAAAGGCTAGGCATTCAGCTGGGGGCTGATATTAGTTGCCTGGGAAGCTCCATGGGTATTACCCCCTTCCCAGGCTTCAAACATCTGCCCCAGCCGTCTGCTTAACCTCCGCTAGAGACTAAAATTACGGGGAACCCCACGCCAATTTTTTTTTAAATAAATCCTTTATTTTAACACTAAATGACAAGTACAGTAAGCAACACTGTCACTGTACTTCTTATATATGTGACTGACATGTTTCTATCTATCTAATCTATGTGTGAAGCTCTATTCTGTCTGTTATAAATTGTCGGGTACAGATGCTGAATTGCCGGCCGGCTTTCTTAAAGAGACGGTGCATGAAAACACTATTATTTTTTTAAATAAATCCTTTACACTAAATGACAAGTACAATAAGCAACACTGTCACTGTACTTCATATATATGTGACTGACATGTTTCTATCTATCTAATCTATTCTTTCTGTGATGCTCTATTCTTTCTGTTGTAAATTGTCGGGTACCGGTGAATGCCGCTGATGAATTGCCGGCTTTTCATGTCATTCTACATTATTCTTAGTTGTTTTACTTCATGTAGAATTAAGCTACAAGGAAAGAAAGGGTTTATTTTCATTCCGATATTTGTTTCCCATTGACTTGCATTGGTTTCCGGTATCGGAATCGGCGATATCCGATACTTTTTGGGTATCGGCCCGATCCAATCCGATACGATATTTCCTGATATCGGAAGGTATCGCTCAACACTAGTAATGACATTATTCATTCAATTTAGCCATTGAATACCGTCATTTTTCTCATATACCCGAAATGGTTTTAAGGTATTTGGCTGAATTCCAACAGATAGCAGCTCACCCTCTTTGAATCTTCTATAGCATGCTAAAAGGAACAGGAAAAAGCAAAAAATTTCAGAATTCCACCTTTCAAAGCAGAAATATCACTGTTTGTGCAATGACATTATTCATTGATTTTAGACATTGAAAACCGTCCTGTTACTCATATACCAGAAATGGTTGAAGATATTGGCTGAATGCAAACAGATAGCAGCTCACCCTCTTTGAATCTTCTTTAGCATGCTAAAAGGAGCAGGAAAAAGCAAAACATTTCAAAATTCCACCTTTCCGAGCAGAGAATAGACTGTTTGTGCAAAGAAAATATTCATTCATTTTAGCCATTGAAAACCATCCTGTTACTCATATACAAGAAATAGATGAAGGTATTCGCTGAACGCATCCAGACAGCTCACACTCTTTCAATCTTCTTTAGCATACTTAAAGGAGAAGGAAAAAACAAAAAGTTTCAGAATTCCACCTTTCCAAGCAGAGAAATGTCTATTTGTGCAATGACATTATTCATCTATTTTAGCCATTCAAAACCATCCTATTACTCATATACCAGAAATGGTTGAAGGTATTGGCTGAACGCAAACAGATAGCAGCTCACCCTCTTTGAATCTTCTTTAGCATGCTAAAAGTAGCAGGAAAAACCAAAAAATTTCAGAATTCCACCATTCAAACAGAGAAATGACTGTTCGTGCAATGATATTATTCATTGATTTTAGCCATTGAAAAGCATCCTGTTACTAATATACCAGAAATGGTTGAAGGTATCGGCTGAACGCAAACAGATAGCAGCTCAACCTCTTTGAATCTTTTTTAGCATGCTAAAAGGAGCAAGAAAAAGCAAAATAATTTCAGAATTCCACCATTCAAACAGAGAAATGACTGTTCGTGCAATGACATTATTCATTGATTTCAGCCATTGAAAACCATCCTGTCACTCATATACCAGAAAAGGTTGAAGGTATTGCCTGAACACAAACAGATAGCAGCTCACCCTCTTTGAATCTTCTTTAGAATGCTAAAAGAAGCAGGAAAAAGCAAAAAATTTCAGGTTTCCACCTTTCCAAGCAGAGAAATTATTGTTTGTGCAATGACCTTATTCATTGATTTTAGCCATTGAAAAATGTCCTGTTGCTCATATACCAGAACTGGTTGAAGGAATTTGCTGAACATAAACAGATAGAAGTTTACCCTCTTTGAATCTTCTTTAGCATGCTTAAAGGAGGCGGAAAAAGCACAAAATTTCAGAATTCCACCTTTCCAAGCAGAGAAATTACTGTTTGTGTAATGACATTATTCATTCAATTTAGCCATTGAATACCGTCATTTTTCTCATATACCCGAAATGGTTTTAAGGTATTTGGCTGAATTCCAACAGATAGCAGCTCACCCTCTTTGAATCTTCTATAGCATGCTAAAAGGAGCAGGAAAAAGCAAAACATTTCAGAATTCCACCTTTCCAAGCAGAAAAATGACTGTTTGTGCAGTGACATTATTCATTGATTTTAGACATTGAAAACCATCCTGTTACTCATATACCAGAAATGGTTGAAGATATTGGCTGAATGCAAACAGATAGCAGCTCACCCTCTTTGAATCTTCTTTAGCATGCTAAAAGGAGCAGGAAAAAGCAAAACATTTCAAAATTCCACCTTTACAAGCAGAGAATAGACTGTTTGTGCAAAGAAAATATTCATTCATTTTAGCCATTGAAAACCATCCTGTTACTCATATACAAGAAATGGATGAAGGTATTTGGCTGAATTCCAACAGATAGCAGCTCACCCTCTTTGAATCTTCTATAGCATGCTAAAAGGAGCAGGTAAAAGCAAAAAATTTCAGAGTTCCACTATTCCAAGCAGTGAAATGACTGTTTGTGCAATGACATTATTCATTGATTTTAGCCATTGAAAGCCGTCCTGTTACTCTTATACCAGAAATGGTTGAAGGTATTGGCTGAACGCAAACAGATAGCAGTCCACCATCTTTGAATCTGCTTTAGCATGCTAAAAGGAGCAGGAAAAAGCAAAAAATTTCAGAATTCCATTTTTACAAGCAGAGAAATGACTGTTTGAGCAATGACATAGTTTGTAAAGCCAAATAAAGACTTGCGTCCATCAAGTTCGACCTGTTAGTTCTGTAATTGCTAAAGTTGATCCAGAGGAGGGCAAAAACCCTAAATGATTTGGCCAATCTTCACCTGAGGAAAAATTCCCTCCCGACTCTGAAACCAGCAGTCAGAATAAATCCCTGTATCAACCTACTATTTTATTTTATTTTTAAGTATATGCTGAAATCTGCCTGGTATCTAGAAATGCATCCAGTCCCCGCTTGAACTGGTGTAGTGAATCCGACATTACCGTCTCCTCACTCAGTGAATTCCATATTCTCACTGCTCTTACCGTAAAGAACCCCTTCCTATGCTGGTGCTGAAACCTTTTCTCTTCCAGTCTTTGTGAGTGCCCTCTTGTTACCGTAATATCCCTCCTTTTGAACAAATCCCGGGCAAGATCTCTATACTGTCCCCTAACATATTTGTACACATTTATTATGTCCCCCCTCAACCTTCTCTTTTCCAGGCTGAATAGTTCTAGCTTTGCCAACCTCTCTGGGTATTGCAGTCCCTCCATTCCCTTTATTAATTTTGTTGCCCTCCTTTGTACCTTTTCAAGCTCATTTATATCCTTTCTATATATTGGGGCCCATAACTGAGCACAGTATTCCAAGTGTGGTCTGACCAGTGCTTTGTACAGTGGAAGAACAATGTTCTCATCCTTTGCAGCTATACCTCTTCTGATACATCCCATTACCCTGTTTGCCCTTACAGCAGCGGCCTGACTTTGGGCACTCCAATTTAGTTTGCTATCAATCAAGATGCCCAAGTCCTTCTCCATCTCTGAATTCCCCAATGATTTCCCATTCAGTGAGTACTGGTGACTTCCATTTTTCCTTCCCATATGTATGACCTTACATTTCTCCTCGTTAAACCTCATTTGCCACTTAATGCTCCACCTACCCAGCTTATCCAAATCCCTCTGTAGGTCTGCACTGTCCTCTTTTGTATTAATTGTTTTACATAACTTTGTGTCATCTGCAAATATTGATATTTTACTCTTTATCCCGTTGACTATGTCGTTAATAAAGATATTAAATAACATTGGGCCTAGTACAGACCCCTGTGGTACCCCACTAGTGACGCTTACCCAATCTGAGTATATTCCATTTATAACCACCCTCTGCCTTCTATCCTTTAGCCAGTTAGCTACCCACTTGCAGACATTTTCCCCCAGCCCCATCATTCTCATTTTGTATACCAACCTATTATGTGGCACGCTATCGAACGCTTTTGAGAAGTCGAGATACACGACATCCACTGGTTCCCCCTGATCTACTTGAGAGCTAACCTTCTCGTAGAAGTCAATCAGGTTTGTTTGGCAGGAGCGATTCCTCATGAATCCATGTTGGTTCGGGATTAAAAGATTATTAGCATCAAGATGCTCCGTAATTGCCTCTTTAATGAAGCTTTCAAAAATTTTGCCCACAACAGACGTCAGACTCACCGGCCGATAGTTTCCGGCGTCACTTTTCGCTCCCTTTTTGAATATTGGCACTACATTCGCCTGTCGCCAATCAAGTGGCACAGACCCAGTCTCAACAGAGTCCTTAAATATAAGATATAACGGTCTGTCTATCACATTACTTAGTTCCCTTAGTACCCGTGGGTGTATGCCATCAGGTCCTGGTGATTTGTTTATTTTAATGTTACTGAGGCGTTTCTGTACCCCAGCTTGGGTTAGATTTGTCATACTTAGTGGAGGATTAAGCTTGTCACTTCTCATTTCTCCTGTTAGTTCGATTTCCTTTGTGAAAGTTGTCGAAAAAAAATTATTTAATAGATTAGCTTTATCCTCATCTTTCTCTATGATTTTGCCTTCCTCACTTTTTATCGGTCCAATATTATCTGATTTAATCCTTTTACTATTTACATACGTAAAGAACATTTTGGGATTTGATCTACTTTCCCTAGCAATACGTCTCTCTGTTTCCTCCTTCGCTATTTTTAATTGTTTTTTACAGGTTCTCGTTTTTTCCTTGTAGCACATTAGTGCCTCCTTACTGTTTTCCTGTTTTAATCTCTTGAATGCCTCTTTTTTGCTATTTAACGCCCCTTTTACGTTCTTTTTCAACCATATTGGTTTCCTCTTATTTCTGGCCCTTTTATTCCCATACGGTATATACCTCTCGCACTGAGTATTCAGAATTCTTTTGAAGGTTTCCCATTTACTATTCGTATTCCTTTGATTAAGAACTTTGTCCCAGTCAATAAGTTGAAGGCTTTCTTTCAGCTGATCAAACTTCGCCCTCCTAAAGTTTAATGTTTTTGTTGTTCCCTTATTGATAACCCTACTGAAGGGCATTTTGAAGTCGATAATATTATGGTCGCTATTACCTAGGTGCCCCCCTATCTGTACCTCAGTTATTCTATCAGGCCTATTAGTCAATATTAAGTCCAACACGGCCTTCCCTCTCGTTGGTTCCTGCACTAGTTGGGAGAGATAATTATGCTTAATATTTGTCAAGAACCTTTTTCCTTTCTGAGATCTACAGGTTTCTGTTTCCCAGTCAATATCCGGGTAGTTGAAATCCCCCATTACAATCACTTCATTATGTTTTGCTACTTTGTCTATTTGTCCTAATAGCAGATTCTCATTCTCCTCTGTTATATTTGGTGGCTTATAGCAGACCCCCAGTAATATTTTATTATTATTTTTAGTTCCCTCTATCTCTACCCACATGGACTCGACCCCCTCTTCTCCCTCTCCTATATCTTCCCTTAGTCTGGGTTTTAGACATGACTTTACATATAAGCAGACTCCTCCGCCTTTCCCCTGTTTCCGGTCCCTTCTAAATAAACTATAATCTAATAAATTTACCGCCCAGTCGTAGCTATCGTCTAGCCAAGTCTCTGTTATACCTACGATGTCATACCTCTCCTCCGATATAAGCGCCTGCAGCTCATCCGCCTTATTGGTCAGGCTTCTTGCGTTGGTCAGCATGCAAGATAAAACTTTGGGGTTATTTAGCATACTAATCTTCTCTAACGATCTAACTGTACTATCCCCACCCCCCTCTCCACCCTCATTATATTCACTTCTCCCCTTCCCCCTTGCTTGCCTCACATCCCACCTATTTCCTTGGTTCCCCCCCCGTCTCTAGTTTAAAAACTCCTCCAACCTATTAGCCATCTTCTTCCCCAGCACCGCTGCACCCTCCCCATTGAGGTGCAGCCCGTCCCTACGGTAGAGCCTGTAGCCGACCGCGAAGTCGGCCCAGTTCACCATGAACCCAAACCCTTCTGCCTTGCACCAACTCTTTAGCCACTTATTCACCTCCCTAACTTCCCGTTGGCGCTCCTGTGTGGCTCGCGGGATTGGTAGCATTTCTGAGAATACTACCTTGGAGGTCCTTGCCCTAAGCTTCCTACCTAGGTCCCTGAAATCATTTTTAAGGACCCTCCATCTACCACTCACTTTGTCATTGGTGCCGATGTGGACCATGACCGCTGGGTCTTCGCCAGCCCCAACCAGTAACCTGTCAACCCGATCCGCGATGTGCCGGACTCGAGCGCCAGGGAGGCAGCACACCGTTCGGCGATCCCGGTCTTTGTGACAGATTGCCCTGTCTGTCCCCCTAATAATAGAGTCACCCACTACCAGAACCTGTCTTGCCTGCCCTACACTTCCCCCATCCCCCTCATTACTGGAGCATACACTCCCCCGGCGGTCAGAGGATCTGTCGTGCTCCAATAATGCCGGTTCTGAACCAGCCTTCCTATATTTCTTCCCTCTATCCCTCCTAACTGTTATCCAGCTCCCTGCCTGTTCAGCCTGCACTTCCCCTCTATGCTCCACCCCCTGTATTGACCCATTGAGTGTCTGCTCGGTGAGCAGCAAACTCCGTTCCATGTTGTCGATGCTCCTCAGTACCGCTATCTGAGCACTTAGATCCAGAATTTGGGCTTCCAAGTGCACGATATGCTCACTAGAGATGAGCGTTGTTCTACTCGAACTGTTCGCCAATCTCAAATTCGAGCTGTTTTGGGCGGTGTTCGAGCCGTTCGGCGAACACGAACAATTTGAGAAAAATTCGGCTGTTCGAGGTTATGTTCGATAACTGTTCGTGCACCAAAATCATAACTGGATTTTTTCTCAGTAATGATGAAAATTAATGTTAATACGCAGTTTGAGTGTACAGCGGGGTGGGGGGAGGGGCAGGGGATGGATCTCTGCAGGAACAATGAAGATCTCCATTTTTTTTTCTCTTTCCCGCATTTGCAGTGGGGAGGTGCAATCTGTCAGCCTATCAGCAGTGCACACATGAAGCGAAGTACTTTTTTTCACACAAGCAAGGGCATGTGTCATTGGCAGTGTATGTCACATGTCCTTGCCCTATAAGACCAAGCCATTTTCCCCGTCGCCACCATTTTCTCACTGCTGCAGCTGTATGTTAGATGGCACCGCTGTTGCTGTGTGCGCTATACCTTGTTAATTTCAAGCCAATTTTCGCACAAATCTACAGATAGCTTGGGAGTAGGGAATAGTTGTGATTGCAGTCCTTTTAAGGACTAGGTTACAGCATTTCCTACGACTTTTATCAGGCAGGTCTGTGCTCTTAAATAGATAGATTGTGGGAGTAAAGACTAATTGTAATTGGAGTCCTTTTCAGGACTAGGTTACATCAGTTCCTATCAGTTTTTGCCAGGCAGGTCTGTGCCAGTGCTGTGCAAGTTTTTTTCACAGCATTTGGCTGAATCTAGCAAAGCTAATCCTTTTTGGCCTATTGCAGAGTGTGTTAGTCAGTGGAGTAGCCTATCTGTGTTGCAAGATATACCACCTGTGTATAGAATACCAATTTTTTACTGCACCTAGTGAAGTAAAATCTTTTGGGCATAGCATCATTCTAATAGTCCATCTATACTGACCTCCATCAGGTTGCAAATTGAATATAATTTTTTTCTGCATCTAGCTCTGAAAAAATATTGGGCTTCTAGCTGTGTGTGGGACTTGTTGTATTAGTCCATCTATACTGACCTCCAACAGGTTGCAAACTGAATATATTTTTTTCTGCATCTACCTCTGAAAAAATATTGGGCTTCTAGCTGTGTGTGGGACTTGTTGTATTAGTCCATCTATACTGACCTCCATCAGGTTGCAAACTGAATATATTTTTTTCTGCATCTACCTCTGAAAAAATATTGGGCTTCTAGCTGTGTGTGGGACTTGTTCTATTAGTCCATCTATACTGACCTCCATAAGGTTGCAAACTGAATATATTTTTTTTCTGCATCTACCTCTGAAAAAATATTTGGCCTTCTAGCTGTGTGTGGGACTTGTTCTATTAGTCCATCTATACTGACCTCCATAAGGTTGCAAACTGAATATAATTTTTTTCTGCATCTACCTCTGAAAAAATATTTGGGCTTCTAGCTGTGTGTGGGACTTGTTCTATTAGTCCATCTATACTGACCTCCATAAGGTTGCAAATTCAAAATAATTTTTTGTCTGCATCTACCTCTGAAAAAATATTTGGCCTTCTAGCTGTGTGTG
This sequence comes from Phyllobates terribilis, assembly GCF_046119375.1. Lineage (NCBI taxonomy): Eukaryota > Metazoa > Chordata > Amphibia > Anura > Dendrobatidae > Phyllobates > Phyllobates terribilis. The sequence goes on along the minus strand of NW_027362771.1, from coordinate 3,007,535 downwards.
GGACTTGTTCTATTAGTCCATCTGTACTGACCTCCATAAGGTTGCAAACTGAATATAATTTTTTTCTGCATCTACCTCTGAAAAAATATTTGGGCTTCTAGCTGTGTGTGGGACTTGTTCTATTAGTCCATCTATACTGACCTCCATAAGGTTGCAAACTGAATATAATTTTTTTCTGCATCTACCTCTGAAAAAATATTTGGCCTTCTAGCTGTGTGTGGGACTTGTTCTATTAGTCGATCTATACTGACCTCCATAAGGTTGCAAACTGAATATAATTTTTTTCTGCATCTACCTCTGAAAAAATATTTGGGCTTCTAGCTGTGTGTGGGACTTGTTCTATTAGTCCATCTATACTGACCTCCATAAGGTTGCAAATTCAAAATAATTTTTTGTCTGCATCTACCTCTGAAAAAATATTTGGCCTTCTAGCTGTGTGTGGGACTTGTTCTATTAGTCCATCTATACTGACCTCCATAAGGTTGCAAACTGAATATAATTTTTTTCTGCATCTACCTCTGAAAAAATATTTGGGCTTCTAGCTGTGTGTGGGACTTGTTCTATTAGTCCATCTATACTGACCTCCATAAGGTTGCAAACTGAATATAATTTTTTTCTGCATCTACCTCTGAAAAAATATTTGGCCTTCTAGCTGTGTGTGGGACTTGTTCTATTCGTCCATCGATACTGACCTCCATAAGGTTGCAAACTGAATATAATTTTTTTCTTCATCTACCTCTGAAAAAATATTTGGCCTTCTAGCTGTGTGTGGGACTTGTTCTATTAGTCCATCTATACTGACCTCCATAAGGTTGCAAACTGAATATAATTTTTTTCTGCATCTACCTCTGAAAAAATATTTGGCCTTCTAGCAGTGTGTGGGTCTCATTGTATTAGGCCATCTATACCAAGCTCCACCAGCTTTTCAATTAATAATAGTTTTTCGCTGCATCTAGCCCTGAAAATAATTTTTCTTCCCAATAGTGGTAGCAATAGAAATATGGGGCGCGCTCCTGGCTTACAAAAATATACGCTTCATAACAAAAAACACCAGCTTAGCGCACTGCATTAATAAGATGGCATCATCGTCTCTCCCAGTGCTAGGCCTACTACCCAGGCTAGCATTCCTGTGTCTAAAATACAATGTATGGGTCCGCGCTAGCCACTATGCTGAGGGGTCTAAAGCTGCTGCTAACGCTTTATAACAATTCAATTGACAGATTTTCACAGAGCTCTTCCACAATGCCCACCCATCGGGACAACAGTTGCCCACCTTCCCTATGGGATCTAGTGGCGAATAGTTGATGCCATTAATCAGAGCGTCAGTTGCCCCGTCGACGTGGCAAGCATACGGTAAGGCATGGGAAGAGTGGACACGACTAGTAGCAGGCAGACGGGTTGACCAATGTGAACAAGCCAGATCACAAGTCACCATAGAATTTCTCCACCAGCTAATGATGAGGGGCATATCAGGGGCGTCAGCGCAGCGGTGTCTGACCGGAGTAGCATTTCACTTCCAACTACTGAATTGGGGAGATGTGACAAAGATTCATCATCAGACAATCCATAAAAGGGTGGAAAAGGGGTCAGCCAAGTCAGGAGTGTAGACGTTCCGTCCCGTGTCACTAAAACTGATTTCTCACATCATATCCCTAACACCATTAACATGACACTCACAATTTGAAGCAACACTACTGTCTACTGAATTTGTGATCGCCTTCTTTGGGGCGCTATGCATAAGCGAATTAGTCCCTCAATCCAAAATTAGCACCAGTGGAGGCTTATTACACCAGGACGTAGTCATAGCCAATAATGCAATACGTCTACGCATACACAAATCGAAAATGGTTCCAGCGGGCAGGGGCACTTGGGTACTTCTACAACCCACAAACGGTACACTGAGTCGGGTAACAATAGTAAAACCATATCTAACCATCAGATCACAAAGTAATTTGTTCCTATCACACATTGATGGGACACCATTAGCAAGATACCAGTTCCAAGCTATATTTAATAAATGCATAACATCGGCAGGGAACCACCCCAAAGATTACGGGACACACTCATTGCGCATAGGCGCGGCCACAGAAGCAGCAAGAGCAGGACTGTCAGAAACGGAAGTTCAGAGGATAGAGAGATGGTGATCCACGTGTTTGGCAAGATACATAAGACCGGACTTGTTATCCTAACGTGGTTTGTTTCTTTTACAGGTGACGCTAAGCCAACAGTGTGGGTGATAGGCCACTCGTATATATATTGGGCAGATTAAAGGGCGAAAGTCTGCCCAGGCGGGAGGAAATTAGAGTTTCATAACACATATTTCAACTGGAGAGGTATTAGAGGCCTGCTATGGCCACAGGTACTAATGGAGGTAATCAAGGTAGGGAGAGAGGCAAGATGTCTGGTCATCTTAGTTATACAGGCCGGGGGAAACAACCTAGGTCATCACAAGAGCGCATAACTAATGGCAATAATGAAACACTGAGACACTGAGCGCTTCAGAGAATTTTTCACAAAACTAGCTATAGTATGGTCAGAGATTGTGCCGATAGCGGTATGGCAAGGTGCACGAGACATCACGGCCATCGAACGGACAAGGCGGGTAATAAATATTCGGATGGCAAAATTTAGAAGAGACAGAGGCGGTGTAGTGGTACGACACCGACAGCTGGAAGGAGATAAAGCAGGCCTCATACGGCCCGACGGTGTTCACTTAATGGATATTGGACTGGACATATTCCTGTCAGGACTCCAGGATGGAGTGGAACAAGCGTTAAGAGTGATGGGTGGGGGTCAGAGTCCTGCATACGAGTACGCAGGATCCTCCGTGGCCTGGAAATAGAAAGGACATGTTGGAGAGTTACACTTGTTGGCCAAGTTGCCGGAGTGGAGACCCAGGGCATGCTGCAACAAGCTGAATTATTTTAGAAATAAAATGTCTTTCTAATGGAATGAGTATAAAGAGTTAATAAAGCTGTGACCGATCCTCACCCATCCAGTTGTAAGAGTTACATTGTTGTATTGTCAAGGAAAGGGGGGCGGTAGGGGGGCTGAGCGTCTGGGTTTGGTTGGGGGTCCCCACAGTCTGCCTAGGCTAGATGCATTTAAAAATTCTTATTAGATACACAGGCGGTGCAGCTTGCTTCGCAGCTGGGCTACTACGCCCAAAGTATTGCCTAGGCTAGATGCAGTTAAAAATTCTACGCTGACTAGCAGACACTGAAGATTTGGAGCAGACCTCTGAGTAAACAGCTCTTCAGACTCAATCAACTGTGTTACCCCAAGCCATAGTGTATGCAGTTTCTTACAGTTAAAAGGGGGGGGGGAGCGACCCAACCCACCTGGATTTGACGATGCCAACGTCACGTAAGACACAGCAAGGGGACTCCAAAAAGAGTTTCCATTTTTTCCCAAAATTGTGGCACAGACACCACTTAACCCTAGAACGCATACCTGGGGCCTCGCAGTCCCGCCCTGTTAATTGTTTTCTATTTTCTGCAAGATTACTTTAGTTAGAATTTTGAAACTCTAGGTATTCTTCATGTATATAGTTGTTTGTCATTTGAGTTTGAGTTATTCAATGTTATTTGCACACGGGCCTAAAAGGCCCCAGGTATATGAAAGTGTAGATTTTTATGGTCATGCGTTCTAGGGTTAAGTGGCATCAATTGCCCCACAGTTGCTTAAATCGGTTGGTGATGTGATATTACCAAATCCTCAAGCTTTTAGCCTCCCAAGGATAACACAGGATTAGAAAAGTCCTTGCGAAACCATGATTTGTTCATCTTTATGAACGTGAGTCTGTCTACATTCTCAGTGGACAGCCGCGTGCGCTTATCTGTCAGCACATCATCAGCAGCGCTGAACACACGTTCAGAGAGAAGACTGGCTGCAGGGCATGACAAGATCTCCAAGGCGTGAGTGGCGAGCTCCGGCCATTTTTCCAGATTGGAATACCAAAATGAGCAAGGGTCCAGTGACACAGTCATGGCTTCGATGTTCACTTGGAGATACTCCTGCACCATCCTCTCTAGGCATTGACTATGTGTCAGACTTCTTGTCTCCTGTGGCCTTGCAAAGGATGGTCTAAAAAAGTGGTGAAACGATTTCACTAAATTGCTGTTACCAGCAGATACTGTGTTACTGTTACAGTTTGAGTGATGAAGACTCGACAGTCCTGCGGTTGGCAAGTTAGAACTGTGAGATTCACTTCGTGCACCACTGGTGTTTTGTGGAACAGCACATGTAAGATTCTGCAACAGCGTCTGCAGATACTCCTGCATGCGTCAATCCCTTTTTATGGCAGGAATTATTTCGGCAAATTTACTTTTGTACCGGGTATCTAAGAGTGTGGCAACCCAGTAGTCGAAATTACTTCGAATTCTGCAATCTGAGGGTCATGTTGCAGGTAGTGCAGCAAGAAGGCACTCATGTGTCTTGCGCATCCAGGAGGACCAAGTCCTTGTTGTGTTGGTGGCGAGGTAAGAATCATGCTTCTTTCCTCTGCCCTCTCCCCCCAACCTCGCACAACAGAAATGTGATCAAGGTCTCCCTCATCTGATGAGTCTTCCATGCCCATCGCCAGTTCATCCTCCACTTCTTCCTCGGCTCCTGCACCTTCCTCAACAGTTTGGCTGCTACCATGTGCCCTGTTTAATCCCTCTCCCCCACCCTCCCATGCCTGCCTCCTTGGTGCTGCCAACCGTCTGGACCTTGGAGATGTTATCCCTTCCGCATACGACTCCTCCTCTACTTCCTCCACCTCCTCTTGTCCGACCACCTGACTCTGAATTCTGTTTAATGTGTACTCCAGCATGTAAATCACCGGAATAGTTATGCTGATAATGGCATCGTCGTCAGCACTAAACATCTTCGTCGCCATTTCAAAACTGTGCAGAAAGGTGTGTGGCGCCCCTGAGGGTGCAGTCACCACAGAGTTACTGCATCTCACCCAGAGGTGTGGTATCTCACCCTCAGGTAAGGATGGCGTATGGCTCGGGACCCTAACACCTGCATCCAACACATACCCGCAGTGGGGTTAGGGCGAGATTGCTCCTAAGGGAGAGCACAGTCCCAGGTCCCTAGCTGGTGGGAGGATCCTATGTAGTGGGTGATTAGGGGAGCAGCTTAGGGGAGCACATGACAGGGAGAGTATAAATAGGAAGTCATCTTAGAAAGAGCAAGCCAGTCAGAGGAAGAAAAGTGACAGGAGCAGAGGCTCGGCATGAGCTCTGCTCCGGAGGCGGGCCTAGCCTGGGAGGCCCAGGACTGAAGGAGAGAAGAGAGGAGTGGGAGCAGGAAGGCTCCAGGAACCGAAGGGACCCTAGGGCTACGGGCCGTGCAGAAGGCCACCTGTGCTCCCGCTGCTACCAGGAGGTAGAGGGGTCAGGCCAGATAAGGGGAACCGGTCCCTCAACTAGAGGAGAAACAGCAAGGCTCAACTAGAAACCGGAGGCTGCAGCATTTCATGTACTGCAGGCAAAAGTCCACACCAGTCTCACTAAGAAGGTAGCCACATAGGACCCAGGGGACGGAACACAAGTCGCCCGCCAAGGCCCGAGGATACCGGATAGAAGTGTCACTGGGTGTGAGGTACAGGGAGAAGGCCAGAGAAAGGACACACAGAAGGGGGTCCTGCTAAGTACTCCGGAGCTATCTGGGGGTGGACTGAGCCCCTCACTGAGTACGCACAGCACGACGGGTGAGATAGCTCTGGTACCTGTAATCTGGACTGCAACAACTGTGAGTAAAGATCTTGGGACTGCATCACACGGACTCTGTGTTCATTACTGACTCCCTGCACTACAACCACCATCATCCACCCACACTGCCCTGAAGCTACACTCTTCCTGTGGTGAGTAATAATACCATTGCAGCAAAACCACCAGCTTCAGAGGACTGTTCCGCAGCGGCGGCCCCTTTGGCCGCACTCCACAGGTGGCGTAGTCGGACATTATAAAATCCATATATACAAATTACCGTTGGATTGACCGCCCTGGGTCACGGACCGGGTCACCGCCACAGTGACTACAACCCCCAGCGTCTACCGGCCCAGCTCCGGGTACCCCACGGCCCAGGGGGCGCGTCAACTTCATAGGTCCCTGATCTGAGACCACTCCTGCTGTGTGATTTGCCCCACCTCTGGATCTCATTGGCCCAGGCTATACATCATAAAGTATTGCACCAGGGCTTGTCGGTGCTGCCACAGTCGCTGCAACATGTGCAGAGTTGAATTCCACCGTGTCGGCACATCGCATTTCAGCCGGTGAACTGGCAGGCCCAACGACTTCTGTAGAGATGTAAGTCGCTGAGCTGCGGGATGCAAACGGCGGAAGTGAGCATACAGCGACCGTGCCCTCTGCAGAAGGCCATCTAGTCCGGGATAGTGGGCTAAAAATTTATGGACAACCAGGTTCAACACGTGAGCCATACAAGGCACGTGTGTAACATTGCCCCGGCGAAGAGCCGCACCCAGGTTTGCAGCATTGTCGCACACGGCCTTCCCTGGTTGCAGGTCCAGTGGAGACAACCATTCATGAAACTGGGTCTCCAGAGCTGACCACAAGTCCTCAGCTGTGTGACTCACATTTCCCAGACATTTCAAAGTAAACACTGATGCCGTTGAGCCCTGCTGCCAGCATAGTAAGGAGGTGCGCAGTTAGAAAGCAGGTGGCATTACCAGACAGGCTTTGGGTGCAGGTGGAGGACCGAGAGGAGGTTGAGGAGGCAGAAGCAGTGGAGGAACTTCTAGATAAAGAGGATTGACGTACAAATCGCGGGGACGGCAAGACTTGGACAGCAGCCCCTTGTCCTGCTGTCACCATAGTTACCCAGTGCCCTGTCAGCGACATGTAACGCCCCTGTCCATGCCTACTCGTCCAAGTGTCTGTGGTGAAATGCACCCTGTCACACACAGAGTTTCTCAAAGAAGCGGTGATGTTGTGTGCGACATGCTGGTGGAGCGCAGGCACACCTTTCTTTGAGAAGTAGTGCCGACTGGGCATCTGGTACTGGGGCACTGCGACGGACATAAGGTCTCAAAAATCCACTGTGTCCTCCAGGCGGAAAGGCAGCATTTCTGTAGCCAACAGCTTGCAGATGGTGAAATTCAACCTCTTAGCTTTCTCATGGCTAGGAGGAAATGGTCTTTTACTTGTCCACATCTGAGGGACCGAGGGCTGGCTGTTGTGCTTTGACGGGGTTGAGTAGGGTGTCCCTGGCAAACTGCCGGTCTGTGAGTAAGATGCAGGCGGACATGTTAGGTTGCCTTCATCCAAAGGTGGTGCTCTCGATGTCAGAGAGCTCTCAACACCAGCAGGTGTTTCCACTTCCCAATGAACTGACGACCTGCCAATCACACTGGCTGTTGCAGGTAAAGAGGTGGCAGGTCTGCGTCCAAAAACATGTATGACTGCTGTCCCCCCAGTCACAGAGGATGAAGAGGCCGCGGATGCACAAGATGGGGCAGACGGTGGTTGGCCCAGCCTGCTAGGCCGCATGGTAGCACAGTGAGCTTCCCACTGCAACTTATGCTTCATATCCATGTGACGGTACATGCATGAAGTACTCAAACTATGGATTTTTTGGCCTCTACTTAGCTTTTGGTGACAAATATTACAGATAACACGAGTTGGGTCATCCTTATCGATCTGAATAAATGCCCAGGCTATGCAAGGCTTAGAGCCCATGCGACCTGAAGAGCCACTACGACTTGTGGTCAGAGGCGGAGTTGTGGTTGAGGATGCAGTTGTTGACGTGCTTCCAGTACTCCGTCTCTGTCCAGGAAGGCGCAACCTAACCTCGTCGTCAATAGCATCTGTGACACCCCGCTGCGCTTGGTATCACAGATCCTAGAAGAGTGTATTGATGGAATCCTCCACAAGAGGCCCCCATAAACTTTCACACATCTCCACCTTCCACCTCAGACCAGCAGAGGGAGCCCGTTAGGGATATAAATAGGGAAGGTGGAGCTAGGCAGTTCAGTTCCTCTGAAGAGTTCCTGCAGTAGAGAAGCCTAAGAGAGGTCAGTCTGCAGTGGAGCTCAGTCTAGTCTAGAGGACTCAGTTAATAGTTCAGCAGTGGAGCACGAGGCTCCTGCTAGCTAGATTCAGGGAGCCCAGATAGAGCTTAAGGTGTGCCGGCGTCATAAGATCGGTGAAGCGCGGCAAGCTGCCGTTAGTGTGTATAGCCTATTGAGGGCCCGAGTAGGCCGAAGGCGAGTGGCGAGTTAGTACATAAGGGGCAGAGGAGCTTAACCAGCTCACCCCGAAGCATTTACCGGACACCGGATCCGAGCTTACCGGGATCTCTATGACCCAGTACGGCATAACCGGAATCCCTGGAGAACTACAAGTCCCAGGATCGCTAAGGTGCTGATACGTAACAGAGCCAGGAGACTCTTAGGCCCCGCATACTGGGAGCGTGAACTTCAAGAGAAGGCCCTACCACAAGGTCAGCCAGCGCAGGACAGAGACAAAGTTAGGCCTAGCTCCAGGCAGGTCAGAAACTTACTGCGCAGAGGCAAGAAACAGGAGGCCCTACACCCGCTCATTGGGGAGGATCCTGATATGCACCCTTCACCCTACAGTGCTCCAGGATGTGCCTGAATTTTCTCCAGTAAAAGGTACTGAAGTGACTACCGTGTCCGTTTCCGTTCTTGCTCTGACCCAGCTGGGTCTCGCCAGTCCTGCATTCCCCCTGCATACGCTGCCCTGAGACCTAGCTCCACCTGTGGGGAGCTATACCATCGAGCTGCCTTATCACGGGCCTCAGTGGACTGCTGCAGCGCTGGTGCTTCTCACCAGATACCACAGGTGGTGTCACAAACTCTTATAAAATTAACAATTATCCACCCTTTTAAAGAGTGACCCCAGGGTACGGGCCAGGGAGCCGACCACCGCGACATCCCAAAGGCCAGGCAAAGGCCCGGGTGACCTCATCGACTGGCTGACTGTGGGTTGACAGTAAGTGGGATCTCCAACCTTGTCATCATCACCCTGTGTGTTATCACACCCGTCGTCCTCAAAGCCAACCTCTTCCTGCCCTGACCGAAAAGTCAAGTTGTCGCTCCAATCAGGTATTTGAGTCTCATCATCGTCTTCATCATTGTCTCCACCAACAGGAGTTACAGTTTGGGAACGAGGGTCTACATTATGCTCAGAACCTTCTTCTTCTGGTCCTGGATCCGACTTATAAAGATTCTGGGCATCAGTGCAGATCATTTCCTCGTCTGGATTAACAGAAGCTCTGGAGCAGACCTCCGTTTCCCAGGCTATAGTATGAGTAAACAGCTGTGCAGACTCAACCATCTGTGTTACCCCATACTCAGACGGGCAGCTGGAGACTTGGGAGCTGTGAGGAAGCAAGTGCGATTGGGGTGACACCTCTGAGGACTGGAGTATTTGTGATGTTGAAGTTGAAGTTGAGGTGGAGGAGAGCCCACTTGAAGGTGCACTTGATATCCGCTGAAGCACCTGCTGTTTTTGTGCCTCATCTGGAATTTGTAGCGATGGGCGTGTCCGTAACAAAGGGATCGTATCACATTGTCCACGAAAAGAAGTCGACATGTTAGTTTGGCTGGAAGATGGTCTTTCTGCAGATGTTACTCCCCCCCCACCGTGGGGGGCTCGACCCACCAGCGGACAGGCACCAGTATTAGGAGAGGGGGGCTGGCCGTCAGGGTCCACCGCGGCTCTGGCACAAACCCGGCGACACGGAGGTGGCAGGGGCAGGAACGGACTGGCCGTGTCGGCTTCTCACTTTTTGGATTTTAGAAGGGCATGACATGCCTATATCTGTGTCTCCCCCTCCTTTTACTCCTCCACCTCTTTTATTTTCACATGACTATATGTACTTGTCACTTTTCCATGTGTTAGTTATGTCTTCTGAGCAGTTTGTCAGCTTTTGGACACCTTTGAAGGTGTTTTCTATGTGTTTCTATGTGTTTTTGTTTGCCTGCCATTGGTTTTAACGGTGTTCGAAGGTGTTCGACGAACAGTTCGACGAACAGTTCGGCGAACACACGGGTGTTCGACGAACCGAACCGAACTCGAACACTACGGGGGTGGCTCAACACTAATGCTCACATCTCTCGCAGCAGTATGGATCCTCGAGCGGTTGCTCATGGAATTCATACATTGCGCAAGATGTACACTGCACGGCTCCGGCCAAAATGGACGTCATTCTAAATATGGGGATACAGTCAGTATATATATACAAGTACAAAACACAATTATTTATATATAGGTGTATGGACGGGGATCAATTAGGGATGTGCAAGTGTATCAATTAGATATCGGCGGGGGATCAGTTAAGTATCAAGTATGGACGGGGGAATCAGATAAGTAGGACAGGTGGATTAATTAAGCAAAAAGTAAAGTAAAGAAAGAATGAAATACAGTCAGCAATTCAGTCCTAAGTCCTCCCTTCCAAACTCCCTGAATCCAAAGTCACTGAAAAACAAGTCACACACTTACTTTCGTTCGCACTTACGCTCTGGACACACGCAGCTCGTTCACACTCGCAAACTAAGAGATTTAAAGAGGTTTTTTTTTTTCTTCCTTTTCCAGCAATGTACCCTTCACCTCAATGCACTTCCAAAGGACTTGATGTCCAACCAGCTGCCCCTTATAAACCCCCAACTATGACCCCTTCCCCACAACTAACCCCCTGTGAGCAAATCCACACCTCAGGACTCCAGTGCAATGCAGCCAACCCCCAAATACACAGGTAGCAAACCAAGAAACCAAAACTGTAGTGAGAAAACAGGTTTTAAAAAGCCCAATAAATCTAAACAGGTTGAAAAGCACTCAGCAGGTCACAATGCAGCACTCACCGCAATTCACACAGGTATTTTCTGCAGGATTCCCAAATACCTCTTCAATGAAAAACAAGTCACACACTTACTTTCGTTCGCACTTACGCTCCGGACACATGCAGCTCGTTCACACTCGCAAACTAAGAGATTTAAAGAGTTGTTTTTTTTTTTTGTTTGTTTTTTTTCCTTTTCCAGCAATGTACCCGTCACCTCAATGCACTTATTCATTGATTTTAACCATTGAAAAACATTCTGTTACTCATACACCAGAAATGGTTGAAGGCATTGGCTGAACGTAAACAGACAGCAACTCACCCTCTTTGAATCTTCTTTAGGACGCTAAAAGAAGCAGGAAAAAGCAAAATAATTTCAGAATTCCACCTTTCCATGAAGAGAAATCACGGTTTGTGCAATGACATTATTCATTGATTTTAGCCATTGAAAAACGTTCTGCTACTCATATACCAGAATTGGTTGAAGCTATTGGCTGAACGCAAACAGATAGCAGCTCACCCTCTTTGAATATTCTTTAGCATGCTAAAAGGAGCAGGAGAAAGCAAAACATTTCAGAATTCCACCTTTCCAAGCAGAGAAATGACTGTTTGTGCAAAGACAATATTCATTCATTTTAGCCATTAAAAACCGTGGTGTTACGCATATACAAGAAATAAATGAAGGTATTCCCTGAGCGCAACCAGACAGCTCAGACTCTTTGAATCTTCTTTAGCATGCTTAAAGGAGAAGGAAAAAACAAAAAAATTCAGAATTCCACCTTTCCAAGCAGAGAAATGACAGTTTGTGCAATGACATTATTCATTGATTTTAGCCATGGAAAACCATCCTATTACTCATGTATCAGAAATGGTTGAAGGTATTGGCTGAACGCAAACAGATAGCAGCTCCTACTCTTTGAATCTTCTTTAGCATGCTAAAAGTAGCAGGAAAAACAAAAAAATTTCAGGTTTACACCTTTCAAAGCAGAGAAATGACTGTTTGTGCAATGACAATATTCATTGATTTTAGCCATTGAAAAACATCCTGTTACTCATACACCAGAAATGGTTGAAGGCATTGGCTGAACGTAAACAGACAGCTACTCACCCTCTATGAATCTTCTTTAGCATGCTAAAAGGAGCAGGAAAAAGCAAAATAATTTCAGAATTCCACCTTTCCACGCAGAGAAACTACTGTTTGTGCAATGACATTATTCATTGACTTTAGCAATTGAAAAATGTTCTGTTACTCAAATACCAGAAATGGTTGAAGGTATTGGCTGAACGCAAACAGATAGCAGCTCACCCTAACTGAATATTCTTTAGAATGCTAAAAGGAGCAGGAAAAAGCAAAAAATTTCAGAATTCCACCTTTCCAAGCAGAGAAATGACTGTTTGTGCAATGACATTATTCATTGATTTAAGAATTTGAAAACCGTTCTGTTACTCATATACCAGAAATGGTTGAAGGTATTGGCTGAATGCAAACAGATAGCAGCTCACCATCTTTGAATCTTCTTTAGCATGCTAAAAGGAGCAGGAAAAAGCAAAACATTTCAGAACTCCACCTTTTCAAGCAGAGAATTGACTGTTTGTGCAATGACAATATTCATTCATTTTAGCCATTGAAAACCGTCCTGTTACTCATATACCAGAAATGGATGAAGTTATTGGCTAAAAGCAAACAGATAGGAGCTCAAACTCTTTGTATCTTCTTTAGCATGCTAAAATGAGCAGGAAAAAGCAAAAAATTTCAGAATTCCACCTTTCAAAGCAGAGAAATTATTTTTTGTGCAATGACATTATTCATTGATTTTAGCCATTGAAAACCGTCCTGTTACTCATATACCAGAAATCGTTGAAGGTATTGGCTGAACGCAAAGAAATAGCAGACCACCATCTTTGAATCTTCTTTAGCATGCTAAAAGGAGCAGGAAAATGTAAAAATTTTCATAATTCCACATTTACGAGCAGAGAAATAACGGTTAGTGCAATGACTTTATTCATTGATTTTAGTCATTGAAAAACATCCTGTTACTCATATATAGAGATGAGCGTTGTTCTACTCGAACTGTTCGCCAATCTCAAATTCGAGCTGTTTTGGGCGGTGTTCGAGCCGGTCGGCGCACACGAACAATTTGAGAAAAATTCGGCTGTTCGAGGTTATGTTCGATAACTGTTCGTGCACCAAAATCATAACTGGATTTTTTCTCAGTAATGATGAAAATTAATGTTAATACGCAGTTTGAGTGTACAGCGGGGCGGGGGGAGGGGCAGGGGATGGATCTCTGCAGGAACAATGAAGATCTCCATTTTTTTTTCTCTTTCCCGCATTTGCAGTGGGGAGGTGCAATCTGTCAGCCTATCAGCAGCGCACACACGGAGCGAAGTGCTTTTTTTCACACAAGCAAGGGCATGTGTGATTGGCAGTGTATGTCACATGTCCTTGCCCTATAAGACCAAGCCATTTTCCCCGTCGCCACCATTTTCTCACTGCTGCAGCTGCGTGTTAGACGGCACCGCTGTTGCTGTGTGCGCTATACCTTGTTAATTTCAAGCCAATTTTCGCACAAATATACAGATAGCTTGGGAGTAGGGAATAGTTGTGATTGCAGTCCTTTTAAGGACTAGGTTACAGCATTTCCTACGACTTTTATCAGGCAGGTCTGTGCTCTTAAATAGATAGATTGTGGGAGTAAAGACTAATTGTAATTGGAGTCCTTTTCAGGACTAGGTTACATCAGTTCCTATCAGTTTTTGCCAGGCAGGTCTGTGCCAGTGCTGTGCAAGTTTTTTTCACAGCATTTGGCTGAATCTAGCAAAGCTAATCCTTTTTGGCCTATTGCAGAGTGTGTTAGTCAGTGGAGTAGCCTATCTGTGTTGCAAGATATACCACCTGTGTATAGAATACCAATTTTTTTACTGCACCTAGTGAAGTAAAATCTTTTGGGCATAGCATCATTCTATTAGTCCATCTATACTGACCTCCATCAGGTTGCAAACTGAATATAATTTTTTTCTGCATCTAGCTCTGAAAAAATATTTGGGCTTCTAGCAGTGTGTGGGACTTGGTCTATTAGTCCATCTATACTGACCTCCATCAGGTTGCAAATTAAAAATAATTTTTTTCTTCATTTATCTCTGAAAAAATATTTGGGCTTCTAGCAGTGTGTGGGACTTGGTCTATTAGTCCATCTATACTGACCTCCATCAGGTTGCAAATTAAAAATAATTTTTTTCTTCATTTATCTCTGAAAAAATATTTGGGCTTCTAGCAGCGTGTGGGACTTGTTCTATTAGTCCATCTATACTGACCTCCATCAGGTTGCAAATTAAAAATAATTTTTTTCTGCATCTAGCTCTGAAAAAATATTTGGGCTTCTAGCAGTGTGTGGGACTTGGTCTATTAGTCCATCTATACTGACCTCCATCAGGTTGCAAATTAAAAATAAATTTTTTCTGCATCTAGCTCTGAAAAAATATTTGGGCTTCTAGCAGTGTGTGGGACTTGGTCTATTAGTCCATCTATACTGACCTCCATCAGGTTGCAAATTGAATAAAAAAAATTTCTGCATCTAGCTCTGAAAAATATTTGGGCTTCTAGCGGTGTGTGGGACTTGGTCTATTAGTCCATCTATACTGACCTCCATCAGGTTGCAAATTAAAAATAATTTTTTTCTGCATCTAGCTCTGAAAAAATATTTGGGCTTCTAGCAGTGTGTGGGACTTGGTCTATTAGTCCATCTATACTGACCTCCATCAGGTTGCAAATTAAAAATAATTTTTTTCTTCATTTAGCTCTGAAAAAATATTTGGGCTTCTAGCAGTGTGTGGGACTTGTTCTATTTGTCCTTCTATACTGACGTCCAGCAGGTTGCAAATTGAATATAATTTTTTTCTGCATCTAGCTCTGAAAAAATATTTGGGCTTCTAGCGGTGTGTGGGACTTGGTCTATTAGTCCATCTATACTGACCTCCATCAGGTTGCAAATTAAAAATAATTTTTTTCTGCATCTAGCTCTGAAAAAATATTTGGGCTTCTAGCAGTGTGTGGGACTTGGTCTATTAGTCCATCTATACTGACCTCCATCAGGTTGCAAATTAAAAATAATTTTTTTCTGCATCTAACCCAGCCAATAGTTTTGGCCTAATACCACAGTTTGGCCACTCAGCTCTGCTCGGTTACCATCCATTTTTTTTTTGTGCAAACAACTCCAGAGTTGTGAATTAGTTAACCACCAAAATGAGTGGAAAAAGGCCTGCTGCTGGTGGAAAGGGGAATAGGCGTGTTGGGAAGGGGAAAAAAGGTTGTGTCCGTGGGGTAGGTGCAGAAGAAAGACCATCTTCCAGCCAAACTAAAATGTCTACTTCTTTTAGCGGACAATGTGATAAGATCCCTTTCTTACGGCCACGCCAATCGCTACAAATTCCAGATGAGGCACAAAAACAGCAGGTGCTTCAACGGATATCAAGTGCTCCTTTAAGTGGGCTCTCCTCCACATCAACTTCAACATCACAAATACTCCAGTCCTCAAAGGTGTCACCCAAATCGCACTTGCTTCCTCACAGCTCCCAAATCTCCAGCTGCCCGTCTGAGTATGAGGTAGAACAGATGGTTGAGTCTGCAGAGCTGTTTACTCATACTATAGCCTGGGAATCAGAGGTCGACTCCAGCGCTTCTGTGAATCCAGACGAGGAAATGATCTGCACTGATGCCCAGAATCTTTATGAGTCGGATCCAGGACCAGACGCAGAAGGTTCTGACCATAATGTAGACCCTCATTCCCAAACTGTAACTCCTGTTGGTGGAGACAATGAGGAAGACGATGATAAGACTCAAATACCTGATTGGAGCGACAACTTTAGTTTTTTGTCAGGGCAGGAACAGGTTGGCTCTGAGGACGACGGGTGTGATAACGCACAGGGTGATGATGATGAGGTCGGAGATCCCACTTACTGTCAACCCACAGTCAGCCAAGAGATGAGGTCAGCAGAGGAGGTGGAGGAAGATGCTAGTGACGACGAGGTCAGGTTGCGCCTTCCTGGACAGAGACGTAGTACTGGAAGCACGTCAACAACTGCATCCTCAAACACAACTCTGCCTCTCACCACAAGTCGTGGTGGCTCTTCAGGTCGCATGGGTGCTAAGCCTTGCATAGCCTGGGCATTTTTTCAGATCGATAAAGATGACCCAACTCGTGTTATCTGTAACATTTGTCAGCAAAAGCTAAGTAGAGGCCAAAAAATACATAGTTTGAGTACTTCATGCATGAACCGGCACATGGACATGAAGCATAAGTTGCAGTGGGAAGCTCAGTGTGCTACAATGCGGTCTAGCCGGCCGGGCCAACCACCGTCTGCCATATCTTGTGCATCCGCGGCCTCTTCATCCTCTGTGACTGGGGGGACAGCAGTCACACCTGTTTTGTGGCGCAGACCTGCCACCTCTTTACCCGCAACAGCCAGCGTGATTGGCAGGTCATGATTTTCTTTGGAGGTGGTAACACCAGCTGGTCTTGAGCGCTGTCCGACATCGATAGCACCACCTTTGGATCAAGGCAACCTAACATGTCCGCCTGCATCTTCCTCACAGACCGGCAGTTTGCCGGGGACACCCTTATCAACCCCGTCTAAGCACAATAGCCAGCCCTCGGTCCCTCAGATGTGGACAAGTAAAAGACCATTTCCTCCAAGCCATGAGAAAGCTAAGAGGTTGAATTTCACCATCTGCAAGCTCTTGGCTACAGAAATGCTGCCTTTCCGCCTGGTGGACACAGAGGATTTTCGAGACCTTATGTCCGTCGCAGTACCCCAGTACCAGATGCCCAGTCGGCACTACTTCTCAAAGAAAGGTGTGCCTGCGCTCCACCAGCATGTCGCACACAACATCACCGCTTCTTTGAGAAACTCTGTGTGTGACAGGGTGCATTTCACCACAGACACTTGGACCAGTAGGCATGGACAGGGGCGTTACATGTCGCTGACTGGGCACTGGGTAACTATGGTGACAGCAGGACAAGGGGCTGCTGTCCAAGTCTTGCCGTCCCCACGAGTTGTGCGTCAATCCTCTTTATGTCATTTTTCCTCCACTGCTTCTGCCTCCTCAACCTCCTCTCGGTCTTCCACCTGCACCCAAAGCCTGTCTGGTCATGCCACAAGCTTTCTAACTGCGCAGAAGGGATCCTGCACACCTCCTTACTATGCTGGCAGTAGGGCTCAACGTCATCAGGCGGTTTTTACATTGAAATGTCTGGGAAATGTGAGTCACACAGCTGAGGAGTTGTGGTCAGCTCTGGAGAACCATTTTCATGAATGGTTGTCTCCACTGGACCTGAAACCAGGGAAGGCCGTGTGCGACAATGCTGCAAACCTGGGTGCGGCCCTTCGCCGGGGCAATGTCACACGCGTGCCTTGTATGGCTCACGTGTTGAACCTGGTTGTCCAGCAATTTTTAGCCCACTATCCCAGACTAGATGGCCTTCTGCAGAGGGCACGGTCGCTGTGTGCTCACTTCCGCCGTTCGCATCCCGCAGCTCAGCGACTTACATCTCTACAGAAGTCGTTGGGCCTGCCACTTCACCGGCTAAAATGCGATGTGCCTACCCGGTGGAATTCAACTCTGCACATGTTGCAGCGACTGTGGCAGCACCGACAAGCCCTGGTGCAATACGTTCTGACGTATAGCCTGGGCCAACGAGATTCAGAGGTGGGGCAAATCACGCTGGAGGAGTGGTCTCAGATCAGGGACCTATGCACCCTTCTGCACAGTTTTGAAATGGCGACGAAGATGTTTAGTGCTGACGATGCCATTATCAGCATGACTATTCCGGTGATTTACATGCTGGAGCACATGTTAAACAGAATTCGGAGTCAGGTGGTGGCACAAGAGGAGGTGGAGGAAGTAGAGGAGGAGGAGTTGTATGCGGAAGGGCTAACATCTGCAAGGTCCAGACGGTCGGCAGCACCAGGGCGGCAGGCATGTGAGGGTGGGGGAGATGATTTTACCAGGGCGCATGGTAGCAGCCAAACTAGTGAGGAAGGTGCAGGAGCCCAGGAAGAAGTGGAGGACGAACTGATGGAAGACTCATCAGATGAGGGAGACCTTGATCACATTTCTGTTGTGCGAGGTTGGGGGGAGAGGACAGAGGAAGGAAGCATGATTGTTACCTCGCCACCAACACAACAGGGACTTGGTGCTCCTGGATGCGCAACACACATGAGTGCCTTCTTGCTGCACTACCTGCAACATGACCCTCGAATTGTGAGAATTAGAAATAATCCTGACTACTGGGTTGCCACACTGTTAGATCCCCGGTACAAAAGTAAATTTGCAGAAATTATTCCTGCCATAGAAAGGGATGCACGCATGCAGGAGTATCAGCAGAGACTGTTGCAGAATCTTACATGTGCTTTTCCACAAAATACCAGTGGTGCACGTAGTGAATCTCACAGTTCCAACTTGCCAACCGTGGGACCGTCAAGTGTTCAGCACTCAAACCGTAACAGAACCACAGTATCTGCTGGTAACATCAATTTTGCGGAATCATTTCACCACTTTTTTAGCCCATCCTTTGCAAGGCCACAGGAGACAAGAAGTCTGACACATAGTCAACGCCTAGAGACGATGGTACAGGAGTATCTCCAAGTAAACATTGAAGCCACGACTGTGTCACTGGACCCTTGCTCTTTTTGGGCTTCCAATCTGGATAAATGGCCGGAGCTAGCCACTTACGCCTTGGAGATCTTGTCATGCCCCGCAGCCAGCGTTCTATCTGAACGTGTGTTCAGCGCTGCTGGTGGTGTGCTGACAGATAAGCGCACGCGGCTCTCCACTGATAATGTAGACAGACTCACGTTCATAAAGATGAACAAATCATGGATCCGAAACGACTTTTCTACCCCTGTGTCATCCTGGGGAGAGTAAAAGCTTGATGATTGGTTAAAATCACCCTACCAACCGTTTTAAGCTTTCAAATTACTAATCATGTTTATCTGTATCTTGACTGGAAAATAATTTGGGTTTTGTAGCAGTGTGCAGCACTGATCCTATTAGGCCATCTATAATAAGCTTCACCAGATTTAAAATTAAAAATAATTTTTAGCTGCATCTAGCCCGGAAAATAATTTTGGGGCTCCGAGATGCGCAAGACACATAAGTGCCTTCTTGCTGCACTACCTGCAGCATGACCCTCATATTGTCAGAATTCGAAGTAATCATGACTACTGGGTTGCCACACTCTTAGATCCCCCAAACTTTTCGATCAACCTTTTCATTTTAATAAAGACCAAAAAAATGGTCATTTTTGAAATTATAAGCATTAGCAGGTTGTTAGAAACTGAAATCAAACAGTTTTCAACTCAAAACTTTATTCTAGGTGATGTTACATTTTCACATAGGACCCCTTGTTCGAAAGGAGCTTCTGAACTCTCTCGTCCATTGAATTTGTCAGGTTTTGGATGGTTTCTGCTTCAATTGTTTTGCATGAGGACAGAATACCCTCCCAGAGCTGTTGCTTAGATGTGAACTGCCTCCCGCCATCATAGACACTCCTTTTAATGATGCTCCAAAGGTTCTGAATGGGGTAGAGGTCAGGGGAGCATGGGGGTCACACCATAAGTTTGTCCCCTTTTATGCCCATATCAGCCAGAGATGCAGATGTTTTATGTGCAGCATGAGATGGTGCATTATCATGCAGAAAAATGATCTTGCTGTGAAATACACGGTTCTTCTTCTTGAACCATGGCAGGAAGTGCTGTTTGAGAAAATCCACATACATTATGGAGTTCATCTTTAGCGCCTTCAGGGATCCTAAAGGGGCCGACAATCTCTCTCCCCATGATTCCAGCCCAAAACATTACTCCACCTCCTCCTTGTTGGCGCTGTAGCCGTGTTTGCGTGGGGTGTCCATCAACCAGCCATCCTCCACTCCATTCATCTGGACCATCGAGCGCTGCACGGCACTCATCCGTGAACAAAACAGTTTTGAAATCAGTCTTCATGTAATGTTTGGCCCACTGGAGCCGTTTCTGCTTGTGTGAAGTGGATAGAAGAGGTCGACAGGATGGCGTATGCACAGCTGCAAACCTCTGAAGGACCCTGCATCTTGTTGTTCGGGGGACGTTGGAGGCACAAGCAGCTTCAAAAACTTGTCTGCTGCTATGACAAGGCTTTTTTGCCGCTGCTCTTTCAACCTGACGTAATTGCCTGTAGGAAAGAGTCCTCAATTTGCCCTTATCAGCACGCACACGTGTGTACTGTGAATCAGCTACATACTTCTTGATTGCCAAGACACTTCATCCTGATCATCGCACAATGTTGATTGTAGTCATGCCTTGACCTAAACACTCCACAATTTGTTGCTTCTCAGCAGCCGACACATCCTTTTTCTTTCCCATTTTGGCAGAAAATGTAGGCTGCTTAATAATGTGAGAGAGCCTTCTTAAGTAGTCATGCCTTTCATTGGACACACCTGCCAAACTTATTAGCACAGGTGTCTGCAATTGCTTACAGTGATATAAAGAGCCCTGACACACATCACCATCAATGAGTTTAACTGACAAACAAACAAATTCTTCCCTTATCACTCCTAAACACTTTTTGCATAATAATTTGGAACGCGGTGTACATGTGCTTTTCCACAAAACACCAGTGGTTCACGTAGTGAATCTTACAGTTCTAACTTGCCAACCGTGGTCTGTATGGAATTGTTCAATAAAGGGCCCAAAATTAAGATAACATAGATGGGAGAGGTCTCTATGAATAGGAATTCCTAAGTATTTGATACCCTGTGAGGGCCAGGCAAAGGGAAAGTTGGACTGGATGGAATCCTATATGGATTTAGGGAGGGAGACATCGAGGGCCTCAGACTTCGCTGCATTGATTTTAAAATTTTACCATGTAACAAAGTGATCTATTTCAGCCATAACAGCAGGGATGGATATATGTGATTGAGTGATATATACTAGGACATCATCAGCAAATAGAGAGCACTTGTACTCGGTGCCTCCCACCTCAATCCACCTAATATTGGGGTTATGGCGAATTGATGAGAGCAGGTGCTCCGTCACTAGGATGTATAAGAGAGGGGACAGAGGACATCCCTGCCTTGTCCCATTGGTGATTGTGAAAGGTGATGAAAATGTTCTGACGCACCCCCTGGGCCTTGGGACACCCGGAGCCGGACCCTTTTTGGTGGATGCTGGTGGTTGTAGTCTTCGTGGCGGCGATCCGGTTCCGTGGCTCAGGGCGGTCAAACCAGTGGCGGAACTATTTATGTGGTTTTGATGTTTAAATGTCCGACTACGCCACCCGTGGATTGCGGTCAGAGTGAACCGCCGCTACAGGGCAGACCGCTAAGGCTGGTGTTGTGGGTGCAGCAGAGCATAGCATAACTCCCCACGGGAGGAGTATAGCCTCAGGGCAGTGTATGCGGAGGATGGGGGTGATGGTGCAGGGCAGCAGCAGTAACGACACGGAGTCAGTGATGCAGTTCAGGGCCTTTACTCACAGTTCTTATTATCCAGACCACGTCTGCAGGTAACGGCTGCCCACGTCGTACTGTGCTCACCAGGTGAGGGGCTCAGACAACTCCCAGATAACTTTGGAGCGCTTCACAGGACCCCCTTTGTGTGTCCTTTGTCTGGCCTTTCTTACCAACACTTCTGTCCGGCTGCCTCGGGCCTCCTCTTGGTAAACTTGGCGCCAGTTTCCCTGACCCTATGTGGTGCCTTCCTAGCGGGTGGAGCAAGGGGCTGCGCCACATAAAATGTCAGAGCCTCCGGTTTCTAGCTGAGGGTCGTTTCCTGCCTCCACTAGTTCGGGGACCGGTCTCCCCCTTTGGCCTGACCCCTCCACGCAGGTGGATTCGGGCGTGCGGTGGCGACTCGCCGGTCCGCACCCCTGGGATCCCTTCATTCCTCGTTCCTGGAGCCTTCTCCGCTCCTCTTCCTTCCTTCTCCCTCTTGCAGGCCTGGGCCTCTGTTACTAGGCCCATCTCCGGAGCAGAGCTCATGCAGAGCCCCTGCTCCCTGCCACTTCTGCTCAGACTTCTCTGCACTGAACTAAGAAGGTGCCCACCTTTTATACTCCCTTCTCAATGCACCCAGGAACTGCTTCCTTCCTGCTCCTGCACTGCAGGGTTCCCCTTCCTCAGTGTTCCCTCCCCCCACTCCAGCCAGGGACAGGGACTGTCGTGCCCATCTCAGGGGCATATTGGTCGCCCTGCCCCACGGCAATGTGGTGTAATGCATGCAGGTGTCGGGTCCTGATCCACACTCCATCCTTATCTGAGAGTGAGATATCACACCTCTGGGTGAGGTGCAATACGTTTGTAGCAACCGAGCCCTCGGTGCTACAGTTCCATTTATCTTCAGCCTAGGTGACGTATTGTGATACAGGGCCGTGATTTTGGCTATAAAAGGGTCCCCTAGACCCCTACCCCAAGCTTTTTAAGAGAATCATATATGGCGTGCCAGGAGACTCTATGGAATGCTTTCTCAGCATCCAACGAGAGTATCTACTTACAAATTTTAACTGCATCTAGCCCAGGAAATACTTTGTGCCTAGTAGCAGTGTCTGCTAGTCAGCGGATTATCCCGGCTGTTAAGCAAGCTACACCACCTGTAGTTTGGACACTTAATTTTTTCAAAGGAAATGCTTCGGGACCATGGGATACTTAGTGAAGAGCATCAGGAGGCACCCCAAGGCATAGGGGCTGGGACTGGCACTAGGATGCCTTGCGGTGGACAGCCGAGCTCGATCCTTATAAAAGCTTTTTAACTGCAGCAGCTTTAGTGGACGCTACTGGAGCTGGAATTACGCGGCTGCTGGCATGAGACTTGCCCTCCAATAGATCCTTGTAAATGGATTTAAAGTGTATTCATTCAAATTAGAGGGACAATTTAAATTAAAAAGCTTAGAGCTGCCTCCACCACAGGGGGGCTCTCTCGACCCACCAGTGGACAGGCACCAGTATTGGGAGAGGGGGGCTGGCCGTCAGGGTTCACCGCGGCTCTGGCACAAACCCGGCGACACGGAGGTGGCACGGGCAGGAGCGGACTGGCCGTCTCGGCTTCTCACTTTTTGGATTTTAGAAGGGCATGACATGCCTATATCTGTGTCTCCCCCTCCTTTTACTCCTCCACCTCTTTTCTTTTCGCATGACTATATGTACTTGTCACTTTTCCATGTGTTAGTTGTGTCTTCTGAGCAGTTTGTCAGCTTTTGGACACCTTTGAAGGTGTTTTCTATGTGTTTCTATGTGTTTTTGTTTGCCTGCCATTGGTTTTAACGGTGTTCGAAGGTGTTCGACGAACAGTTCGACGAACAGTTCGGCGAACACACGGGTGTTCGACGAACCGAACCGAACTCAAACACTACGGGGGTGGCTCAACACTACTCATATACCAGAAATGGTTGAAGGTATTGGCTGAACGCAAACAGATAGCAGCTCACCCTCTTTGAATCTTCTTTATCATGCTAAAAGGAACAGGAAAAAGCAAAAAATTTCAGAATTCCACCTTTCCAAGCAGAGAAATGACTCTTTGTGCAATGACATTATTCATTGATTTTAGCCATTGAAAACCGTCCTGCCTCCCATATACAAGAAATGGTTGAAGGTATTGACTGAACGCAAACAGATAGCAGCTCACCCTCTTTGAATCTTCTTTAGCATGCTAAAAGTAGCAGGAAAAAGCAAAAAATTTCAGATTTCCTCATTTCAAAGCAGAGAAATGACTGTTTGTGCAATGACATCATTCATTGATTTTAGACATGGAAAAACATCCTGTTACTCATATACCAGAAATGGTAGAATGGTATTGGCTGAACGCAAACAGACAGCAACTCTCCCTCTTTGAATCTTCTTTAGCACACTAAAAGGTGCAGGAAAAAGCAAAACAATTTCAGAAATCCACCTTTCCAAGCAGAGAAATGACTGTTTGTACAATGACATTATTCATTGATTTTATCCTTTAAAAACGTCCTGTTACTCATATACCAGAAATGGTTGAAGGTATTGGCTGAACACTAACAGATAGCAGCTCGCCCTCTTTGAATCTTCTTTAGCATGCAAAACGGAGAGGGAAAAAGCAAAAAATTTCAGAATTCGACCTTTCCAAGCAGAGAAAAGACTGTTTGTTCATTGACATTATTCATTGATTGTGGACATTGAAAACCGTCATGTTACTCATATACCAGAAATGGATGAAGGTACTTTCAGAAAGCAAACTGATTGCAGCTGATCCTCTTTGAGTCTTCTTTAGCATGCTAAAAGGAGCTGGAAAAAGCAAAACATTTCAGAATTCCATTTTTCCAAGCAGAGAATTGACTGTTTGTGCAATGACATTATTCATTGATTTTAGCCATTGAAAAACATCCTGTTAGTCATTTACCAGAAATGTTTGAAGGCATTGGCTGAATGCAAACAGACAGCAACTCACCTTCTTTGAATCGTCTTTAGCACGATAAAAGGAGCAAGAAAAAGCAAAATAATTTCAGAATTCCACCATTCAAAGCAGAGAAATGACTGTTTGTGCAATGACATTTTTCATTGATTTTAGCCATTGAAAAACATCCTGTTACTCATATACCAGAAATGGTTGAAGGTATTAGCTGAATGCAAACAGACAGCAACTCACCCTCTTTGAATCTTCTTTAGCATGCTAAAAGTAGCAGGAAAAAGCAAAACGTTTCAGAATTCCACCTTTCAAGCAGAGAAATGACTTTTTGAGCAATGACATTATTCATTGATTTTAGCCATTGAAAAACATCCTGTTACTCATATACCAGAAATGGTTGAAGGTATTGGCTGAATGTAAACAGATAGCAGCTCATCCTCTTTGAATCTTCTTTAGCATGCTAAAAGGAGCAGGAGAAAGCAAAAAATTTCAGAATTCCACTTTTACAAGCAGAGAAATGACTGAGTGTGCAATGACATTATTCATTGATTTTAGCCATTGAAAACCATCCTGTTACTCTTATGCCAGAAATGGTTGAAGGTATTGGCTGAACGCAAAGAGAAAGCAGCCCACCATCTTTGAATTCTCTTTAGCATGCTAAAATGAGCAGGAAAAAGCAAAAAATTTCAGAATTCCACTTTTACAAGCAGAGAAATGACTGTTTGTGCAACGACATTATTAATTGATTTTAGCCATTGAAAAACATTCTGTTACTCATACACCAGAAATGATTGAAGGCATTGGCTGAACGTAAACAGACAGCAACTCACACTCTTTGAATCTTCTTTAGCATTCTAAAAGGAGCAGGAAAAAGCTAAATAATTTCAGAATTCCCCCTTTCCAAGCAGAGAAATGACTGTTAGTGCAATGACCTTATTCATTGATTTTAGCCATTGAAAAACGTCCTGTTACTCATATACCAGAAATTGTTGAAGGTATCGGTTGAACGAAAACAGATAACAGCTCACCCTCTTATATTCTTCTTTAGCATGCTAAAAGGAGCAGGTAAAAGCAAAAAATTTCAGAACTCCACCTTTCCAAGCAGAGAAATGACTGTTTGTGCAATGACGTTATTCATTGATTTTAGCCATTGAAAAACATTCTGTTATTCATACACCATAAATGGTTGAAGGTATTGGCTGAACGCAAACAGATAATAGCTCAACCTCTTTGAATCTTCTTTATCATGCTAAAAGAAACAGGAAAAAGCAAAAAATTTCAGAATTCCACCAGTCCAAGCAGAGAAATGACTGTTTGTGTAAAGACACTATTCATTCAATTTAGCCATTGAATATCGTCATTTTTCCCATATAACCGAAATGGTTTTAAGGTATTGCCTGAATTCAAATAGATAACAGCTCACCCTCTTTGAATCTTCTTTATCATGCTAAAAGGAGCAGGAAAAAGCAAAAAAAAATCAGAATTCCACCTTTCCAAGCAGAGAAATGATTTTTTGTGCAATGACATTATTCATTGATTTTAGCCATTGAAAACCGTTCTGTCTCCCATATACCAGAAATGGTTGAAGGAATTGGCTGATCGCAAACATATAGCAGCTCACCCTCTTTGAATCTTCTTTAGCATGCTAAAAGTAGCAGGAAAAAGCAAAAAAATTCAGAATTCCCCCTTTATAAGCAGAGAAATGACATTGCAATGACATTATTCATTGATTTTAGCCATTGAAAACCATCCTGTTACTCATATACCAGAAATGGTTGAAGGTATTGGCTGAACGCAAACAGATACCAGCTCACCCTCTTTGCATCTTCTTTAGCATGCTAAAAGTAGCAGGAAAAAGCAAACAATTTCAGAATTCCACCTTTCAAAGCAGATAAATGAGTTTTTGAGCAATGACATTATTCATTGATTTTAGCCATTGAAAAACATCCTGTTACTCATATACCAGAAATGGTTGAAGGTATCGGCTGAACGCAAACAGATTGCAGCTCACCCTCTTTGAATCTTCTTTAGCATGCTAAAAGTAGCAGGAAAAAGCAAACAATTCCAGAATTCCACCTTTCAAAGCAGAGAAATGACTTTTTGAGCAATGACATTATTCATTGATTTTAGCCATTGAAAAACATCCTGTTACTCATATACCAGAAATGGTTGAAGGTATTGGCTGAACGCAAACAGATAGCAGCTCACCCCCTTTGAATCTTCTTTAGCATGCTAAAAGGAGCAGGAGAAAACAAAACATTTCAGAATTCCACCTTTCCAAGCAGAAAAATGACTGTTTGTGTAATGACATTATTCATTTAATTTAGCCATTGAATACCGTCATTTTTCTCATATACCAGAAATGCTTTTAAGGTATTGGCTGAATGCAAACAGATAGCAGCTCAACCTCTTTGAAACTTCTTAAGCATGCTAAAATGAGAAGGAAAAAGCAAAAAATTTCAGAATTCAACCTATCCAAGCAGAGAAATGACTGTGCAATGACATTATTCATTGATTTTAGCCATTGAATACCGTCCTGTCACTCATATACCAGAAATGGTTGAAGGTATTGGCCGAACGCAAACAGATAGCAGCTCACCCTCTTTGAATCTTCTTTAGCATGATAAAAGTAGCAGGAAAAAGCAAACAATTTCAGATTTCCACCTTTCAAAGCAGAGAAAAGACTTTTTGAGCAATGACATTATTCATTGATTTTAGCCATTGAAAAACATCCTGTTACTCATATACTAGAAATGGTTGAAGGTATCGGCTGAACGCAAACAGATAGCAGCTCACCCTCTTTGAATCTTCTTTAACATGCTAAAAGGAGCAGGTAAAAGCAAAAAAATTCAGAGTTCCACCTTTCCAAGCAGAGAAATGACTGTTTGTGCAATGACATTATTCATTGATTTTAGCCATTGAAAACCTTCATGTTACTCTTATGCCAGAAATGGTTGAAGGTATTGGCTGAACCAAAGAGATAGCAGCCCAACATCTTTGAATCTTCTTTAGCATGCTAAAAGGAGCAGGAAAAGGCAAAAAATTTCAGAATTCCACTTTTCCAAGCAGAGAAATGACTGTTTGTGCTATGACATTATTCATTGATTTTAGCCATTGAAAAACATTCTGTTACTCATACACCAGAAATGGTTGAAGGCATTGGCTGAACGTAAACAGATAGCAGCTCACCCTCTTTGAAACTACCTTATCATGCTAAAAGGAACAGGAAAAAGCAAAAAAATTCAGAATTCCACCTTTCCAAGCAGAGAAATGACTCTTTGTGCAATGACATTATTCATTGATTTTAGCCATTGTAAACCATCCTGTCACTCATATACCAGAAATAGTTGAAGGTATTGGCTGAACTCAAACAGATAGCAGCTCACCCTCTTTGAATCTTCTTTAGAATGCTAAAAGTAGCAGGAAAAATCAAAAAATATCATGTTTCCACCTTTCCAAGCAGAGAATTGACTGTTAGTGCAATGACCTTATTCATTGATTTTAGCCATTGAAAAACGTCCTGTTACTCATATACCAGAAATTGTTGAAGGTATCGGCTGAACGAAAACAGATAGCAGTTCACCATCTTATATTCTTCTTTAGCATGCTAAAAGGACCAAGTAAAAGCAAAAAATTTCAGAATTCCACCTTTCCAAGCAGAGAAATGACTGTTTGTGCAATGACATTATTCAATGATTTTAGCCATTGAAAAACATTCTATTATTCATACACCAGAAATGGTTGAAGGTATCGGCTGAACGCAAACAGATAATAGCTCAACCTCTTTGAATCTTCTTTATCATGCTAAAAGGAACAGGAAAAAGCAAAAAATTTCAGAATTCCACCTTTCCAAGCAGAGAAATGACTGTTTGTGTAAAGACATTATTCATTCAATTTAGACATTGAATACTGTCATTTTTCCCATATAACCGAAATGGTTTTAAGGTATTGCCTGAATTCAAACAGATAACAGCTCACCCTCTTTGAATCTTCTTTATCATGCTAAAAGGAGAAGGAAAAAGCAAAAAAAATCAGAATTCCACCTTTCCAAGCAGAGAAATGATTCTTTGTGCAATGACATTATTCATTGATTTTAGCCATTGAAAAACATTCTGTTATTCATACACCAGAAATGGTTGAAGGTATCGGCTGAACGCAAACAGACAGCAACTCACACTCTTTGAATCTTCTTTAGCACGCTAAAAGGAGCAGGAAAAAGCAAAATAATTTCAGAATTCCACCTTTCCAAGCAGATAAATGACTGTGCAATGACATTTTTCATTGATTTTAGCCTTTGAAAACCATCCTGTTACTCATTTACCAGAAATGGTTGAAGGTAATGACTGAACGCAAAGAGATAGCAGCCAACCATCTTTGATTCTTCTTTAGCATGCTAAAAGGAGCAGGAAAAAGCAAAAAATTTCAGAATTCCACCTTTCCAAGCAGAGAAATGACTGTTTGTGCAATGACATTATTCATTGATTTTAGCCATTGAAAAATGTTTTGTTACTCATATACCAGAAATGGTTGAAGGTATTGACTGAACGCAAACAGATAGCAGCTCAAACTCTTTGAATCTTCTTTATCATGCTAAAAGGAACAGGAAAAAGCAAAAAATTTCAGAATTCCACCTTTCCAAGCAGAGAAATGACTCTTTGTGCAATGACATTATTCATTAATTTTAGCCATTGAAAACCGTCCTGCCTCCCATATGCAAGAAATGGTTGAAGGAATTGGCTGAACGCAAACAGATAGCAGCTCACCCTCTTTGAATCTTCTTTAGCATGCTAAAAGTAGCAGGAAAAACCAAAAAATTTCAGATTTCCACCTTTCAAAGCAGAGAAATGACTGTTTGTGCAATGACATTACTCATTGATTTTAGACATTGAAAATTATCCTGTTATTCATATACCAGAAATGGTTGAAGGTATTGGCTGAACGCAAACAGACAGAAACTCTCGCTCTTTGAATTTTCTTTAGCACGCTAAAAGGAGAAGGAAAAAGCTAAACAACTTTAGAAATCCCCCTTTCCAAGCAGAGAAATGACTGTTTCTACAATCATATTATTCATTGATTTTAGCCACTGAAAAACATCCTGTTACTCATATACCAGTAATGGTTGAAGGTATTGGCTGAATGCAAACAGACAACAACTCACCCTCTTTGAATCTTCTTTAGCACGCTAAAAGGAGCAAGAAAAATCAAAATAATTTCAGAATTCCACCATTCAAAGCAGAGAAATGACTGATCGTGCAATGACATTATTCATTGATTTTAGCCATTGAAAACCATCCTGTCACTCATATACCAGAAATAGTTGAAGGTATTGGCTGAACTCAAACAGATAGCAGCTCACCCTCTTTGAATCTTCTTTAGAATGCTAAAAGTAGCAGGAAAAATCAAAATATATCACGTTTCCACTTTTCCAAGCAGAGAAATGACTGTTAGTGCAATGACCTTATTCATTGATTTTAGCCATTGAAAAACGTCCTGTTACTCATATACCAGAACTGGTTGAAGGAATTGGCTGAACATAAACAGATAGCAGCTCACCCTCTTTGAATCTTCTTTAGCATGCAAAAAGGAGCAGGAAGAAGCAAAAAATTTCAGAAGTCCGCCTTTCCAAGCAGAGAAATGACTGTTTGTGTAAATACATTATTCATTCAATTTAGCCATTGAATAGCGTCATTTTTCCCATATAACCGAAATGGTTTTAAGGTATTGCCTGAATGCAAACAGATAACAGCTCACCCTCTTTGAATCTTCTTTATCATGCTAAAAGGAGCAGGTAAAAGCAAAAAAATTCAGAATTACACCTTTATAAGCAGAGAAATGACTCTTTGTGCCATGACATTATTCATTGATTTTGGCCATTGAAAACCATCCTGTCACTCATATACCAGAAATGGTTGAAGGTATCGACTGAAAGCAAACAGACAGCAACTCACACTCTTTGAATCTTCTTTAGCATGCTAAAAGGAGCAGGTAAAAGCAAAATAATTTCAGAATTCCACCTTTCCAAGCAGAGAAATGACTGTTTGTGCAGTGATATTATTCATTGATTTTAGCCATTGAAAAAAGTTCTGTTACTCTTATACCAGAAATGGTTGAAGGTATTGGCTGAATGCAAACAGATAATAGCTCAACCTCTTTGAATCTTCTTTATCATGCTAAAAGGAACAGGAAAAAGGAAAAAATTTCAGAATTACACCTTTCCAAGCAGAGAAATGACTGTTTGTGTAAAGACATTATTCATTCAATTTAGCCATTGAATACCGTCATTTTTCCCATATAACCGAAATGGTTTTAAGATATTGCCTGAATTCAAACAGATAACAGCTCAACCTCTTTGAATCTTCTTTATCATGCAAAAAGGAGCAGGAAAAAGCAAAAAAATCAGAATTCCACCTTTCCAAGCAGAGAAATGACTCTTTGAGCAATGACATTATTCATTGATTTTAGCCATTGAAAATCGTTCTGTCTCACATATACCAGAAATGGTTGAAGGTATTGGCTGAACACAAACAGATAGCAGCTCAACCTCTTTGAATCTTCTTTAGCATGCTAAAAGTAGCAGGTAAAAGCAAACAATTTCAGAATTCCACCTTTCAAAGCAGAGAAATGACTTTTTGAGCAATGACATTATTCATTGATTTTAGCCATTGAAAAACATTCTGTTACTCATACACCAGAAATGGTTGAAGGCATTGGTTGAACGTAAACAGACAGCAACTCACACTCTTTGAATCTTCTTTAGCATGCTAAAAGGAGCAGGAAAAAGCTAAATAATTTCAGAATTCCCCCTTTCCAAGCAGAGAAATGACTGTTTGTGCAATGACATTATTCATTGATTTTAGCCATTGAAAAATGTTCTGTTACTCATATACCAGAAATGATTGAAGGTATTGGCCGAACGCAAACAGATAGCAGCTCACCCTCTTTGAAACTACTTTATCATGCTAAAAGGAACAGGAAAAAGCAAAAAAATTCAGAATTCCACCTTTCCAAGCAGAGAAATGACTCTTTGTGCAATGACATTATTCATTGATTTTAGCCATTAAAAACCATCCTGTCACTCATATACCAGAAATAGTTGAAGGTATTGGCTGAACTCAAACAGATAGCAGCTCACCCTCTTTGAATCTTCCTTAGAATGCTAAAAGTAGCAGGAAAAATCAAAAAATATCAGGTTTCCACCTTTCCAAGCAGAGAAATGACTGTTAGTGCAATGACCTTATTCATTGATTTTAGCCATTGAAAAACGTCCTGTTACTCATATACCAGAAATTGTTGAAGGTATCGGATGAACGAAAACAGATAACAGCTCACCCTCTTATATTCTTCTTTAGCATGCTAAAAGGAGCAGGTAAAAGCAAAAAATTTCAGAGCTCCACCTTTCCAAGCAGAGAAATGACTGTTTGTGCAATGACAATATTCATTGATTTTAGCCTTTGAAAAACATTCTGTTATTCATACACCAGAAATGGTTGAAGGTATTGGCTGAACGCAAACAGATAATAGCTCAACCTCTTTGAATCTTCTTTATCATGCTAAAAGAAACAGGAAAAAGCAAAAAATTTCAGAATTCCACAAGTCCAAGCAGAGAAATGACTGTTTGTGTAAAGACATTATTCATTCATTTAGCCATTGAATATCGTCATTTTTCCCATATAACCGAAATGGTTTTAAGGTATTGCCTGAATTCAAACAGATAACAGCTCACCCTCTTTGAATCTTCTTTATCATGCTAAAAGGAGCAGGAAAAAGCAAAAAAAAATCAGAATTCCACCTTTCCAAGCAGAGAAATGATTCTTTGTGCAATGACATTATTGATTGATTTTAGCCATTGAAAACCGTTCTGTCTCCCATATACCAGAAATGGTTGATGGAATTGGCTGATTGCAAACATATAGCAGCTCACCCTCTTTGAATCTTCTTTAGCATGCTAAAAGGAGCAGGAAAAAGCAAACAATTTCAGAATTCCACCTTTCAAAGCAGATAAATGAGTTTTTGAGCAATGACATTATTCATTGATTTTAGCCATTGAAAACCATCCTGTTACTCATATACCAGAAATGGTTGAAGGTATTGGCTGAACGCAAACAGATACCAGCTCACCCTCTTTGCATCATCTTTAGCATGCTAAAAGTAGCAGGAAAAAGCAAACAATTTCAGAATTCCACCTTTCAAAGCAGATAAATGAGTTTTTGAGCAATGACATTATTCATTGATTTTAGCCATTGAAAACATCCTGTTACTCATATACCAGAAATGATTGAAGGTATCGGCTGAACGCAAACAGATTGCAGCTCACCCTCTTTGAATCTTCTTTA
The DNA here is from genome assembly GCF_046119375.1 of Phyllobates terribilis. Classification (NCBI taxonomy): domain Eukaryota; kingdom Metazoa; phylum Chordata; class Amphibia; order Anura; family Dendrobatidae; genus Phyllobates; species Phyllobates terribilis. The sequence goes on along the minus strand of NW_027362771.1, from coordinate 2,974,995 downwards.
GCATGCTAAAAGTAGCAGGAAAAAGCAAACAATTCCAGAATTCCACCTTTCAAAGCAGAGAAATGACTTTTTGAGCAATGACATTATTCATTGATTTTAGCCATTGAAAAACATCCTGTTACTCATATACCAGAAATGGTTGAAGGTATTGGCTGAACGCAAACAGATAGCAGCTCACCCTCTTTGAATCTTCTTTAGCATGCTAAAAGGAGCAGGAGAAAGCAAAACATTTCAGAATTCCACCTTTCCAAGCAGAGAAATGACTGTTTGTGTAATGACATTATTCATTTAATTTAGCCATTGAATACCGTCATTTTTCTCATATACCAGAAATGCTTTTAAGGTATTGGCTGAATGCAAACAGATAGCAGCTCAACCTCTTTGAATCTTCTTAAGCATGCTAAAATGAGAAGGAAAAAGCAAAAAATTTCAGAATTCCACCTTTCAAAGCAGAGAAATGACTGTGCAATGACATTATTCATTGATTTTAGCCATTGAATACCGTCATGTCACTCATATACTAGAAATGGTTGAAGGTATTGGCTGAACGCAAACAGATAGCAGCTCACCCTCTTTGAATCTTCTTTGGCAAACTAAAGGTAGCAGGAAAAAGCAAAAAATATCACGATTTCACCTTTCCAAGCAGAGAAATGACTGTGCAATGACCTTATTCATTGATTTTAGCCATTGAAAAACGTCCTGTTACTCATATACCAGAACTGGTTGAAGGAATTGGCTGAACATAAACAGATAGCAGCTCACCCTTTTTGAATCTTTTTAGCATGCAAAAAGGAGCAGGAAAAAGCAAAAAATTTCAGAAGTCCACCTTTCCAAGCAGAGAAATGACTGTTTGTATAAAGACATTATTCATTCAATTTAGCCATTGAATACCGTCTTTTTTCCCATATAACCGAAATGGTTTAAGGTATTGCCTGAATGCAAACAGATAGCAGCTCACCCTCTTTGAATCTTCTTTAGCATGCTAAAAGTAGCAGGAAAAACCAAAAAAAATCAGAATTCCACCTTTATAAGCAGAGAAATGACTGTGCAATGACATTATTCATTGATTTTAGCCATTGAAAACCATCCTGTTACTCATATACCAGAAATGGTTGAAGGTATTGGCTGAACGCAAACAGATAGCAGCTCACCCTCTTTGAATCTTCTTTAGCATGATAAAAGTAGCAGGAAAAAGCAAACAATTTCAGATTTCCACCTTTCAAAGCAGAGAAATGACTTTTTGAGCAATGACATTATTCATTGATTTTAGCCATTGAAAAACATCCTGTTGCTCATATACTAGAAATGGTTGAAGGTATCGGCTGAACGCAAACAGATAGCAGCTCACCCTCTTTGAATCTTCTTTAGCATGCTAAAAGGAGCAGGAAAAGTCAAAAAATTTCAGAATTCCACTTTTACAAGAAGAGAAATGACTGTTTGTGCTATGACATTATTCATTGATTTTAGCCATTGAAAAACATTCTGTTTCTCATACACCAGAAATGGTTGAAGGCATTGGCTGAACGTAAACAGATAGCAGCTCACCCTCTTTGAAACTACCTTGTCATGCTAAAAGGAACAGGAAAAAGCAAAAAAATTCAGAATTCCACCTTTCCAAGCAGAGAAATGACTCTGTGCAATGACATTATTCATTGATTTTAGACATTGAAAACCATCCTGTCACTCATATACCAGAAATAGTTGAAGGTATTGGCTGAACTCAAACAGATAGCAGCTCACCCTCTTTGAATCTTCTTTAGAATGCTAAAAGTAACAGGAAAAATCAAAAAAATTCAGGTTTCCACCTTTCCAAGCAGAGAAATGACTGTTAGTGCAATGACCTTATTCATTGATTTTAGCCATTGAAAAACATCCTGTTACTCATACCAGAAATTGTTGAAGGTATCGGCTGAACGAAAACAGATAGCAGTTCACCATCTTATATTCTTCTTTAGCATGCTAAAAGGACCAGGTAAAAGCAAAAAATTTCAGAATTCCACCTTTCCAAGCAGAGAAATGACTGTTTGTGCAATGACATTATTCAATGATTTTAGCCATTGAAAAACATTCTATTATTCATACACCAGAAATGGTTGAAGGTATCGGCTGAAATCAAACAGACAGCAACTCACACTCTTAGAATCTTCTTTAGCACGCTAAAAGGAGCAGGTAAAAGCAAAATAATTTCAGAATTCCACCTTTCCAAGCAGAGAAATGACTGTTTGTGCAGTGACATTATTCATTGATTTTAGCCATTGAAAAAAGTTCTGTTACTCATATACCAGAAAAGGTTGAAGGTATTGGCTGAACGCAAACAGATAATAGCTCAACCTCTTTGAATCTTCTTTATCATGCTAAAAGGAACAGGAAAAAGCAAAAAATTTCAGAATTCCACCTTTCCAAGCAGAGAAATGACTGATTGTGCAATGACATTACTCATTGATTTTAGACATTGAAAAACATCCTGTTACTCATATACCAGAAATTGTTGAAGGTATTGGCTGAATGCAAACAGACAGCAACTCTCGCTCTTTGAATTTTCTTTAGCACGCTAAAAGGAGAAGGAAAAAGCTAAACAACTTTAGAAATCCACCTTTCCAAGCAGAGAAATGACTGTTTGTACAATGATATTATTCATTGATTTTAGCCACTGAAAAACATCCTGTTACTCATATACCAGTAATGGTTGAAGGTATTGGATGAATGCAAACAGACAACAACTCACCCTCTTTGAATCTTCTTTAGCACACTAAAAGGAGCAAGAAAAATCAAAATAATTTCAGAATTCCACCATTCAAAGCAGAGAAATGACTGATCGTGCAATGACATTATTCATTGATTTTAGCCATTGAAAATCATCCTGTCACTCATATACCAGAGATAGTTGAAGGTATTGGCTGAACTCAAACAGATAGCAGCTCACCCTCTTTGAATCTTCTTTAGAATGCTAAAAGTAGCAGGAAAAATCAAAAAATATCAGGTTTCTACCTTTCCAAGCAGAGAAATGACTGTTAGTGCAATGACCTTATTCATTGATTTTAGCCATTGAAAAACGTCCTGTTACTCATATACCAGAACTGGTTGAAGGAATTGGCTGAACATAAACAGATATCAGCTCAACCTCTTTGAATCTTCTTTAGCATGCAAAAAGGAGCAGGAAAAAGCAAAAAATTTCAGAATTCCACCTTTCAAAGCAGAGAAATGACTTTTTGAGCAATGACATTATTCATTGTTTTTAGCCATTGAATAACATCCTGTTACTCATATACCAGAAATGGTTGAAGGTATCGGCTGAACGAAAACAGATAGCAGCTCACCCTCTTTAAATATTCTTTATCGTGCTAAAAGGAGCAGGTAAAAGCAAAAAAAATCAGAATTCCACCTTTCCAAGCAGAGAAATGACTGTTTGTGCAGTGACATTATTCACTGATTTTAGCCATTGAAAAAAGTTCTGTTACTCATATACCAGAAATGGTTGAAGGTATAGGCTGAACACAAACAGATAGCAGCTCACCCTCTTTCAATCTTCTTTATCGTGCTAAAAGGAACAGGAAAAAGTTAAAAATTTCAAATGTCCACCTTTCCAAGCAGAGAAATGACTGTTTGTGTAAAGACATTATTCAATGATTTTAACCATTGAAAATCATTCTGTCTCCCATATACCAGAAATGGTTGAAGGTATTGGCTGAACGCAAACAGATAGCAGCTCAACCTCTTTGAATCTTCTTTAGCATGCTAAAAGTAGCAGGAAAAAACAAAAAAATTCAGAATTCCACCTTTAGAAGCAGAGAAATGACTCTTTGTGCAATGACATTATTCATTGATTTTAGCCATTGAAAACCATCCTGTCACTCATATACCAGAAATAGTTGAAGGTATTGGCTGAACTCAAACAGATAGCAGCTCACCCTCTTTGAATCTTCTTTAGAATGCTAAAAGTAGCAGGAAAAATCAAAAAATATCAGGTTTCCACCTTTCCAAGCACTGAAATGACTGTTAGTGCAATGACGTTATTCATTGATTTTAGCCATTGAAATACGTCCTTTTACTCATATACCAGAAATTTTTGAAGGTATCGGCTGAATGAAAACAGATAGCAGCTCACCCTCTTATATTCTTCTTTAGCATGCTTAAAGGAGCAGGTAAAAGAAAAAAATTTCAGAATTCCACCTTTCCAAGCAGAGAAATGACTGTTTGTGCAGTGACATTATTCATTGATTTTAGCCATTGAAAAAAGTTCTGTTACTCATATACCAGAAATGGTTGAAGGTATTGGCTGAACGCAAACAGATAATAGCTCAACCTCTTTGAATCTTCTTTATCATGCTAAAAGGAACAGGAAAAAGCAAAAAATTTCAGAATTCCACCTTTCCAAGCAGAGAAATGACTGTTTGTGTAAAGACATTATTCATTCAATTTAGCCATTGAATACTGTCATTTTTCCCATATAACCGAAATGGTTTTAAGGTATTGCCTGAATTCAAACAGATAACAGCTCACCCTCTTTGAATCTTCTTTATCATGCTAAAAGGAGCAGGAAAAAGCAAAAAAAAATTAGAATTCCACCTTTCCAAGCAGAGAAATGATTCTTTGTGCAATGACATTATTCATTGATTTTAGCCATTGAAAAACATTCTGTTATTCATACACCAGAAATGGTTGAAGGTATCGGCTGAACGCAAGCAGACAGCAACTCACACTCTTTGAATCTTCTTTAGCACGCTAAAAGGAGCAGGAAAAAGCAAAATAATTTCAGAATTCCACCTTTCCAAGCAGAGAAATGACTGTTTGTGCAATGACATTATTCATTGATTATAGCCATTGAAAAACGTTTTGTTACTCATATACCAGAAATGGTTGAAGGTATTGGCTGAACGCAAACAGATAGCAGCTCAAACTCTTTGAATCTTCTTTATCATGCTAAAATGAACAGGAAAAAGCAAAAAATTTCAGAATTCCACCTTTCCAAGCAGAGAAATGACTCTTTGTGCAATGACATTATTCATTAATTTTAGCCATTGAAAACCGTCCTGCCTCCCATATACAAGAAATGGTTGAAGGAATTGGCTGAAAGCAAACAGATAGCAGCTCACCCTCTTTGAATCTTCTTTAGCATGCTAAAAGTAGCAGGAAAAAGCAAAAAATTTCAGATTTCCACCTTTCAAAGCAGAGAAATGACTGTTTGTGCAATGACATTACTCATTGATTTTAGACATTGAAAAACATCCTGTTACTCATATACCAGAAATGGTTGAAGATATTGGCTGAACGCAAACAGACAGCAACTCTCGCTCTTTGAATCTTCTTTAGCACGCTAAAAGGAGAAGGAAAAAGCTAAACAACTTTAGAAATCCACCTTTCCAAGCAGAGAAATGACTGTTTGTACAATGATATTATTCATTGATTTTAGCCACTGAAAAACATCCTGTTACTCATATACCAGTAATGGTTGAAGGTATTGGCTGAATGCAAACAGACAACAACTCACCCTCTTTGAATCTTCTTTAGCACACTAAAAGGAGCAAGAAAAATCAAAATAATTTCAGAATTCCACCTTTCAAAGCAGAGAAATGACTGATTGTGCAATGACATTATTCATTGATTTTAGCCATTGAAAACCATCCTGTCACTCATATACCAGAAATAGATGAAGGTATTGGCTGAACTCAAACAGATAGCAGCTCACCCTCTTTGAATCTTCTTTAGAATGCTAAAAGTAGCAGGAAAAATCAAAAAATATCAGGTTTCCACCTTTCCAAGCAGAGAAATGACTGTTAGTGCAATGACCTTATTCATTGATTTTAGCCATTGAAAAACGTCCTGTTACTCATATACCAGAACTGGTTGAAGGAATTGGCTGAACATAAACAGATAGCAGCTCAACCTCTTTGAATCTTCTTTAGCATGCAAAAAGGAGCAGGAAAAAGCAAAAAATTTCAGAATTCCAAATTTCAAAGCAGAGAAATGACTTTTTGAGCAATGACATTATTCATTGTTTTTAGCCATTGAAAAACATCCTGTTACTCATATACCAGAAATGGTTGAAGGTATCGGCTGAACGAAAACAGATAGCAGCTCACCCTCTTTAAATATTCTTTAGCATGCTAAAATGAGCAGGTAAAAGCAAAAAAATTCAGAATTCCACCTTTCCAAGCAGAGAAATGACTGTTTGTGCAGTGACATTATTCATTGATTTTAGCCATTGAAAAAAGTTCTGTTACTCATATACCAAAAATGGTTGAAGGTATAGGCTGAACGCAAACAGATAGCAGCTCACCCTCTTTCAATCTTCTTTATCATGCTAAAAGGAACAGGAAAAAGTTAAAAATTTCAAAAGTCCACCTTTCCAAGCAGAGAAATGACTGTTTGTGTAAAGACATTATTCATTGATTTTAGCCATTGAAAATAGTTCTGTCTCCCATATACCAGAAATGGTTGAAGGTATTGGCTGAACGCAAACAGATAGCAGCTCACCGTCTTTGAATCTTCTTTAGCATGCTAAAAGTAGCAGGAAAAAACAAAAAAATTCAGAATTCCACCTTTATAAGCAGAGAAATGACTCTTTGTGCAATGACATTATTCATTGATTTTAGCCATTGAAAACCATCCTGTCACTCATATACCAGAAATAGTTGAAGGTATTGGCTGAACTCAAACAGATAGCAGCTCACCCTCTTTGAATCTTCTTTAGAATGCTAAAAGTAGCAGGAAAAATCAAAAAATATCAGGTTTCCACCTTTTCTAGCACTGAAATGACTGTTAGTGCAATGACCTTATTCATTGATTTTAGCCATTGAAAAACGTCCTTTTACTCATATACCGGAAATTTTTGAAGGTATCGGCTGAACGAAAACAGATAGCAGCTCACCCTCTTATATTCTTCTTTAGCATGCTAAAATGAGCAGGTAAAAGCAAAAAATTTCAGAATTCCACCTTTCCAAGCAGAGAAATGACTGTTTGTGCAATGACATTATTCATTGATTTTTGCCATTGAAAAACATTCTGTTATTCATACACCAGAAATGGTTGAAGGTATCGACTGAAAACAAACAGACAGCAACTCACACTCTTTGAATCTTCTTTAGCACGCTAAAAGGAGCAGGTAAAAGCAAAATAATTTCAGAATTCCACCTTTCCAAGCAGAGAAATGACTGCTTGTGTAAAGACATTATTCATTCAATTTAGCCATTGAATACCGTCATTTTTCCCATATAACCGAAATGGTTTTAAGATATTGCCTGAATTCAAACAGATAACAGCTCACCCTCTTTGAATCTTCTTTATCATGCTAAAAGGAGCAGGAAAAAGCAAAAAAATCAGAATTCCACCTTTCCAAGCAGAGAAGTGACTCTTTGTGCAATGACATTATTCATTGATTTTAGCCATTGAAAATCGTTCTGTCTCACATATACCCGAAATGGTTGTAGGTATTGGCTGAACGCAAACAGATAGCAGCTCACCCTCTTTGAATCTTCCTTAGCATGCTAAAAGTAGCAGGAAAAAACAAAAAGATTCAGAATTCCACCTTTATAAGCAAAGAAATGACTGTGCAATGACATTATTCATTGATTTTAGCCATTGAAAACCATCCTGTTACTCATATACCAGAAATGGTTGAAGGTATTGGCTGAACGCAAACAGAGAGCAGCTCACCCTCTTTGAATCTTCTTTAGCATGCTAAAAGTAGCAGGAAAAAGCAAACAATTTCAGAATTCCACCTTTCAAATCAGAGAAATGACTTTTTGAGCAATGACATTATTCATTGATTTTAGCCATTGAAAAACATCCTGTTACTCATATACCAGAAATGGTTGAAGGTATCGACTGAACGCAAACAGATAGCAGCTCACCCTCTTTGAATCTTCTTTAACATGCTAAAAGGAGCAGGTAAAATCAAAAAATTTCAGAATTCCACCTTTCCAAGCAGAGAAATGACTGTTTGTGCAATGACATTATTCATTGATTTTAGCCATTGAAAAACATTATGTTATTCATACACCAGAAATGGTTGAAGGTGTCGGCTGAAAGCAAACAGACAGCAACTCACACTCTTTGAATCTTCTTTAGCATGCTAAAAGGAGCAGGTAAAAGCAAAATAATTTCAGAATTCCACCTTTCCAAGCAGAGAAATGACTGTTTGTGCAATGACATTATTCATTGATTTAAGCCATTGAAAAACGTCCTGTTACTCATATACCAGAATTCGTTGAAGGTATTGCTTGAACTCAAACAGACAGCAGCTCACCCTCTTTGAATCTTCTTTAGCACGCTAAAAGGAGCAGGAAAAAGCAAAAAATTTCAGAATTCCACCTTTCCAAGCAGAGAAATGACTGTTTGTGAAATGACATAATTCCCTGATGTTAGCCATTGAAAATCGTCATGTTACTCATATACCAGAACTGGTTGATGGTATTGGTTGAACGCAAACTGATAGCAGCTCACCCTCTTTGAATCTTCTTTAGCATGATAAAAAGAGCAGGAAAATGCAAAAAAATTTCAGAATTCCATCTTTCAAAGCAAAGAAATGACTGTTTGTGCCATGATATTATTCATTGATTTTAGCCATTGAAAAACATCCTGTTCCTCATATACCAGAAATGGTTGAAGGCATTGGCTGAACACAAACAGACAGCAACTCACCCTCTTTGAATCTTCTTTAGCATGCTAAAAGGAGCAGGAAAAAGCAAAAAAATTCTGAATTCCTCCTTTCCAATCAGAGAAATGACTGTTTGTGCAATGACATTATTCATTGATTTTAGCCATTGAAAACCGTCATGCTACTGATATACCAGAAAAGGTTGAAGGTATTGGCTGACAGCAAACTGATAGCAGCTCACCCTCTTTGAATCTTCTTTAGCATGCTAAAAGGAGGAGGAAAAGCCACAAAACTTCAGAAGTCCACCTTTCAAAGCAAAGAAATGACTGTTTGTGCAATGACATTATTCATTGATTTAAGCCATTGAAAAACGTCCTGTTACTCATATACCAGAATTCGTTGAAGGTATTGCTTGAACTCAAACAGACAGCAGCTCACCCTCTTTGAATCTTCTTTAGCACGCTAAAAGGAGCAGGAAAAAGCAAAAAATTTCAGAATTCCACCTTTCCAAGCAGAGAAATGACTGTTTGTGAAATGACATAATTCCCTGATGTTAGCCATTGAAAATCGTCATGTTACTCATATACCAGAACTGGTTGATGGTATTGGTTGAACGCAAACTGATAGCAGCTCACCCTCTTTGAATCTTCTTTAGCATGATAAAAAGAGCAGGAAAATGCAAAAAATTTCAGAATTCCATCTTTCAAAGCAAAGAAATGACTGTTTGTGCCATGATATTATTCATTGATTTTAGCCATTGAAAAACATCCTGTTCCTCATATACCAGAAATGGTTGAAGGCATTGGCTGAACACAAACAGACAGCAACTCACCCTCTTTGAATCTTCTTTAGCATGCTAAAAGGAGCAGGAAAAAGCAAAAAAATTCTGAATTCCTCCTTTCCAATCAGAGAAATGACTGTTTGTGCAATGACATTATTCATTGATTTTAGCCATTGAAAACCGTCATGCTACTGATATACCAGAAAAGGTTGAAGGTATTGGCTGACAGCAAACTGATAGCAGCTCACCCTCTTTGAATCTTCTTTAGCATGCTAAAAGGAGGAGGAAAAGCCACAAAACTTCAGAAGTCCACCTTTCAAAGCAAAGAAATGACTGTTTGTGCAATGACATTATTCATTGATTTTAGCCATTGAAAATAGTCCTGTTACTCATATACCAGAATTTGTAGAAGGTATTGGCTGAACTCAAACAGGCAGCAGCTCACTATCTTTGAATCTTCTTTAGCATGCTAAAAGGAGCAGGAAAGAGCAAAACATTTCAGAATTCCACCTTTACAAGCAGAGAAATGACTGTTTGTGCAATGACATTATACATTGATGTTAGCCATTGAAAAGCGTCATGTTACTCATATACCAGAAATGGTTGAAGGTATTGGCTTAATGCAAACAGATAGCAGCTCCCCCTCCTTGAATCTTTTTTAGCATGCTAAAAGGAGCAGGATCAAGCTAAAGATTTCAGAATTCCAGCTTTCCAAGCAGAGAACTGACTGTTTGTGCAATGACATCATTCATTGATTTTAGCCATTGAAAAAGGTCCTGTTACTCATATAACAGAATTGTTTGAAAGTATTGGCTGAATTCAAACAGATAGCAGCTCACCCTCTTTGAATCTTCTTTAGCATGCTAAAAGGAGCAGGAAAAAGCAAAAAATTTTAGAAATCCACCTTTCCAAGCAGAGAAATGACTGTTTGTGCATTGACATTATTCATTGATTTTGGCCATTGAAAACCGTCCTGTTACTCATATACCAGAAATGGTTGAAGGTATTGGCTGAACGCAAGCTGATAGCAGCTCACCCTCTTTGCATTTTCTTAAGCATTCTAAAAGGAGGAGGAAAAAACAAAAAATTTCAGAATTCCACTATTCAAAGCAGAGGAATGACTGTTTGTGCAATGACATTATTCATTGATTTTAGCCATTGAAAAACGTCCTGTTACTCATATACCAGAAATGGTTGAAGGTATAGGGTGAGCACAAAACGATAGGAGGCCACCCTCTTTGCATCTTCTTTAGCATGATAAAAAGAGCATGAAAAAGCAAAAAATTTCAGAATTCCACCTTTCAAAGCAAGGAAATGACGGTTTGTGCAATGACATTATTCATTGATTTTAGCCATTGAAAACCGTCCTGTCACTCATATATCAGAAATGGCTGAAGGTATTGGCTGAACGCAACAGATAGCATATCACCCTCTTTGAATCTTCTTTAGCATGCTAAAAGGAGCAGGTAAAAGCAAAAAAATTCAGAATTCCACCTTTCCAAGCAGAGAAATGACAGTTTGCGCAATGATATTATTCATAGATTTTAGCCATTGAAAAACATCCTGTTACTCATAAACCAGAAATGGTTCAAGGTGTTGGCTGAATGCAAATAGACAGCAACTCACCCTCTTTGAATCTTCTTTAGCATGCTAAAAGGAGCAGTAAAAAGCAAAATAATTTCAGAATTCCACCTTTCCAATCAGAGAAATGACTGTTTGTGAAATGACGTTATTCATTGATTTTAGCCATTGAAAAATGTCCTGTTACTCATATACCAGAAATGGTTGAAGATATTGGCTGAACGCAAACAGATAGCAGCTCACCCTCTTTGAATCTTCTTTAGCATGCCAAAAGGAGAAGGAAAAAGCAAAAAAAATCTGAATTCCACCTTTCCAAGCAGAGAAATGACTGTTTGTGCAATGACATTATTCATTGATTTTAGCCATTGAAAACCGTGCTGTTATTCATATACCAGAAATGTTTGAAGGTATTGGCTGATTGCAAACAGATAGCAGCTCACCCTCTTTGAATCTTCTTTAGCATGCTAAAAGGAGCAGGAAAAAGCAAAAATTTCAGAATTCCACCTTTCCAAGCAGAGAAATGACTTTTTGTGCAATGACGTTATTCATTGATTTTAGCCATTGAAAACCGTCCTGTTAGTCATATACCAGAAATGGTTGAAGGTATTGGCTGAAGACAAAAAGATAGCAGGCCACCCTCTTTGAATCTTCTTTAGCATGAAAAAAAGAGCAGGAAAAGGCAAAAAAATTCAGAATTCCACCTTTCAAAGCAAAGAAATGACTGTTTGTGCAATGACATTATTCATTGATTTTAGCCATTAAAAAACATGCTGTTACTCACATACCAGAATTGGTTGAACGTATTTTCTGAAATCAAACAGATAGCAGCTCAGCCTCTTTGAATCTTCTTTAGCATGCTAAAAGGAGCAGAAAAAAGCATAAATATTTCAGAATTCCCCCTTTCAAGCAGAGAAATGACTGTTTGTGCATTGACATTATTCATTGCTTTTAGCCATTGAAAACCATCCTGTTACTCATATACCAGAAATGGTTTAAGGTATTGGCTGAACGCAAACTGATAGCAGCTCACCCACTTTGCATCTTCTTTAGCATGCTAAAAGGAGGAGGAAAAACCAAAAAATTTCAGAATTCCACCATTCAAAGCAGAGGAATGACTGTTTGTGCAATGACATTATTCATTGATTTTAGCCTTTGAAAAACGTCCTGTTACTCATATACCAGAAATGGTTGAAAGTATTGGCTGAACACAAAAAGATAGGAGGCCACCCTCTTTGAATCTTCTTTAGCATGATAAAAAGAGCAGGAAAAAGCAAAAAAAATCAGAATTCCACCTTTCCAAGCAAAGAAATGACGAATTGTGCAATGACATTATTCATTCAATTTAGCCATTGAATACCGTCATTTTTCTCATATACCAGAAATGGTATTAAGGTATTGGCTGAATGCAAACAGATAGCAGCTCATCCTCTTTGAATCTTCCTTATCATGCTAAAAGGAGAAGGAAAAAGCAAAAACATTAAGAATTCCACCTTTCCAAGCAGAGAAATGACTGTTTGTGCAATGACATTATTCAATGATTTTAGCCACTGAAAACCGTCCTGTCACTCACATACCAGAAATAGTTGAAGGTTTTCCCTGAACGCAAACAGATAGCAGATCACCCTCTTTGAATCTTCTTTAGCATGCTAAAAGTAGGAGGAAAAAACAAAATATTTCAGATTTCCAACTTTAAAAGCAGAGAAATGACTGTTTGCACAATGACATTATTCATTGATTTTAGCCATTGAAAAACATCCTGTTACTCATATACCAGAAATGATTCAAGGTATTGGCTGAACGCAAACAGACAGCAACTTACCCTCTTTGAATCTTCTTTAGCATGCTAAAAGGAGCAGGAAAAGCAAAATAATTTCAGAATTCCATCTTTCCAAGCAGAGAAATTACTTTTTGTGCATTGACATTATTCATTGATTTTAGCCATTGAAAACCATCCTGTTACTCATATACCAGAAATGGTAGAAGGTATTGGCTGAACGCAAACTGATAGCAGCTCACCCTCTTTGAATCTTCTTTAGCATGCTAAAAGAAGCAGGAAAGAGCAAAAAATTTCAGAATTCCACCATTCCAAGCCGAGTAATGACTGTTTGTGCAATGACATTATTCATTGATTTTTGCCATTGAAAAATGTTCTGTTACTCATATACCAGAAATGTTGGAAGGTATTGGCTGAACACAAAAAGATAGGATGCCACCTTCTTTGAATCTTCTTTAGCATGATAAAAAGAGCAGGAAAAAGCAAAAAAATTCAGAATTCCAACTTTTTAAGCAGAGAAATAACTGTTTGTTCAATGACATTATTCATAGATTTTAGACATTGAAAACCGTCCTGTTACTCATATATCAGAAATGGTTGAAGGTATTGGCTGATTGCAAACAAATATCAGCTCACCCTCTTTGAATCTTCTTTAGCAGGCTAAAAGTAGCAGGAAAAAGCAAAACATTTCAGAGTTTCACCTTTCCAAGAAGAGAATAGAGTGTTTGTGCAATGACATTATTTATTCATTTTAGCCATTGAAAACCGTCCTGTTACTCATATACCAGAAATGTATGAAGGTATTGGCAGAAAGCAAACAGATTGCAGCTCACCCTCTTTGAATCTTCTTTAGCATGCTAAAAGTAGCAGGAAAAAGCAAAACATTTCAGAATTCCACCTTTCCAAGCAGAGAATTGACTGTTTGTGCAATGGCATTATTCAATCATTTTTGCCATTGAAAACTGTCCTGTTACTTATATACCAGAAATGGATGAAGGTATTGGCTGAACGCAAAAATGTAGCAGCTCACCCTCTTTGAATCTTTTTTAGCATGCTAAAAGGAACAGGAAAAAGCAAAAAAATTCAGAATTCCACCGTTCCAAGCAGAGAAATGACTATTTGTGCAATGACATTATTCATTGATTTTAGCAATTGAAAAACGTGCTGTTACTCATATACCAGAAATGGTTGAAGGTATTGGCTGAACGCAAACAGAAAGCAGCTCACCCTCCTTAAATCTTGTTGTCAGTATTCCGGGTTTTCTAGGTAACCTTGTAAATGATTTTGCCCTTTGCTAAGATGGAGTTTGCTGTTCTTGTGCGCCCTACTTCCTGTTCGTTTGTTTAAAACCCGGCTCAGGTGCTGGCTTCCTTGCTGGAGTATTCTGCTTCCTTTTCCCTTCAACCCAGCTGCCTTGTCCTACTATTATCTCCCAGATCTCTTTTGTATTTACCAGGTTAATCTTCACGTGTTTCTCAGCAGCAGTGAGCTACTACCCCTGGCTCTGGACATTCTCTGCATATGTAAGCTACACTCACTGTGTTATCATTAACCTGTTGACTTTGGAATTTTAACCCTTGGCTTACTCTACCTGGTAAGAACTGTGTTTCTGAACTGTGTTGCTGTTTAACCCTTTGTTCATTCCCTCCGGTGAGGGCTGCTGGAACTATTTACTGGAATATTACTTAAATGTGAACTTGTTTCTGGACTTCCCTGAATCTACGCCGCATCTAGGATTAACTTGTGAACTTGTTTTTGGACTTCCCTGTGGCTACTGCATACCTGGATCTGACTCTTACTACACCAGCAGTGTTTGAATCAAGCCACATCACCAGTGTGTCAGACTTTCCTTTTGATCACATTTGTGTGAGGACTCCGTCGTAAGAACCTTGCCGACTTTGCTATATAGGTTCCAAAGACTCAATATCGCTGGACTTATTTCATTGCATGTCACTACGGGTTATTTGTATATTGTTTTTGGGTGTTATTGCTGTTGCACAAATACACTACTTGCAGTAAAGAAACCCGTCTCTGATTGTTCATTGCCCCACGCTACCAGAATCCTCGAGTTCCTACAATAGTATTACAGGATACTCCTGCCCAAAAAGATGATTCTGCTGGGGCTATGACGGAGACACAGGCAGACAAACTGTTCACCATAATAAACTCCTTGCAGCAGAAGATAGAGGCTATACACAATTAGATTAGAGACATAGAATCCCGGGTTGACCACAATGCACAGGTGTTTGCTCAGGCTCTCCAAGATCTACGTACTAGGTCAGACGTCCGGGAGGCCTTACCTACTGAGCCTACATCATCCACCAGTATGCCCAAATTGCCTCCATTCTGGTTTAATGGTGACCGAAGTCAATTCCGTGGGTTTGTTAATCAATGCATATTATTTTTTGATGTACATGCCCCCTATTACCGGTCTGATAGATCTAAGGTTCTATGTATTATTATGTTGTTGACATCACGGGCACTGGCTTGGGCAAATCCTATGGTTGAAAGTCACGATACCCATCTAAATAATTTGGATGATTTTCTGACAGCCATGGCACAAATGTTCGACGATCCCAACCGCCGTGCTACCGCTGAATCTGCCTTGCTTTCTTTACGCAAGGGGAAACATTCACTCATAGAATATGTTACTGAATTTAAAAGGTTAGTGGTGGATACCAACTGGGATAACAATGCTTTATTGCCAATCTTTAGAAAGGGTTTGTCCAGTGCAATCAAGGATGAACTAGCTCGTTCAGAGTCTCCACAGGAGTTTGAGTTGTTTTTACAACACTGTGTACGTATTGATATCCGTCTAACTGAACGCAGACAAGAAAAATGGGCAGCTGTAAATCGCATCACTAATTTCTCTCTTCTGTCTAGGGAAACCACAGGCAAAAACTCGCGGGAGGCCGAGGAGGTGCCTATGCAGGTGGACTCGCTACAAAGACGTGAGAGTAATGAACGCCGGGAATACCGTCTCCTTCAGCGCTTATGTTTTTATTGTGGTCAATCAGACCATTACCTTATCAATTGTCCTAAATGTCCCAGGAGACCCAACAACGTTTTGGCGGTAGTAGGGGATAATGATAACACTGACGCTGAGTCTGAAGTTTCGGAGACCAGTCTACATCTAGATGCTGTTTTTCCCCCTATATTGATGCCGACTTCCCCTAAAGACCAAGGGGAGAAATATTCACATTGTTCTCTTCCTATTCAGATTCAGTGGGAGGGACAATGGATACTAAGTTCTGCCATGATAGACTCTGGAGCAGGTGGAAATTTCATGGATTCTTCTTTTGCCAGGGAACATGGTATAAAGACACAACTAAGAGCTTCAACAGTCACTATGGAAATGGTGGATGGTTCCCCATTAGTTTCTGGACCAGTAGATCGGGAGACAGTGCTTCTGGAGTGTAGGATGGAACCAGACCATCAAGAAACACTTTCATTCATGTTAATATCTTCTCCTCATTTTCCTGTAATTTTAGGAATTCCCTGGTTACAGTCACAAAATCCAAACATCAATTGGGAAACCAAGGAGATATCCTTCCTCCCGAAGTGTAGTCCTACTATCAGTCCAATGGAAGTGGTTCCAGTTACCCAGAACTTGGAAGAGGCAATACAGGTACCTACTCTCCCCCTGGTTTACCAGGAATTCTCGGACGTTTGTGACAAGAGGAAGGCAGATCAACTTCCCCCACATAGACCGTATGACTGCCCCATAGAATTGCTTCCTGGGGCAGCGATTCCTTTCGGCCATGTTTACCCGCTGGCGGTTCCGGAATTAAAGTCATTACAAGAATATATAGATGATAATTTAGCCAAGGGGTTTATCCGACCATCTTCTTCACCAGCGGGAGCCCCTATATTCTTTGTAAAGAAGAAGGATGGGACTCTAAGACCCTACATTGACTACCGGGAGTTAAATAAGGTAACCATTCGTAACAGGTACCCGTTGCCGCTAATTCCGGAATTGTTGGAAAGAATTCGCCAGGCCAAAGTATTTACCAAATTAGATCTTCGTGGGGCATATAATTTACTCCGTATACGTCCCGGAGACGAATGGAAGACAGCTTTTAGATGCCGGTATGGACATTATGAATATTTGGTGATGCCATTCGGACTCTGTAACGCTCCTGCTGCTTTTCAACATTTAGCCAGCAATATTTTCAGGGATTTATTGGACCAATATGTGGTAATTTACCTGGATGACATTTTGATCTTCTCTGATTCCTTACAGGAACATCGGGAACATGTTAAGACCGTGCTTAGACATTTGAGAGATAATCATTTGTACATCAAACTCGAAAAGTGTGAATTTCATTGCTCCGAAATCCAATTTTTAGGCTATATTATGTCTCCTCAGGGATTGAATATGGAGTCCAGCAAGATCCAGGCAATCTTAGACTGGCCGGTACCAGGAAACATTAAAGAGATACAACGATTCATTGGTTTCGCTAACTTTTATAGACGTTTCATCCGAAATTTTTCAGAAGTTGTCCGTCCCATCACTCTCCTCACCAAGAAGGGGAAGAAGTTTGTATGGTCTTCGCAAGCTCAGGGAGCCTTTGATCGCCTTAAGGTTTGTTTTACCACGGCTCCGATATTGATGCATCCGGATCCTGCACTGCCTTTCACCGTGGAGGTGGACGCTTCTGACTGTGCATTGGGAGCTATCCTCTCACAACATACCGGAGACAAAGGTTTGCTGCACCCGTGTGCCTTCCTTTCTTGTAGGTTATCTTCTGCTGAACTGAACTATGATATTGAAGATAAGGAACTTTTGGCAATTATTTCCGCCTTTAAGGAAAGGAGACACCATTTGCAGGGAGCAACTCAACATGTAGTGGTACTCACGGATCATCGTAATTTGGAATTCCTTAAGTCTGCCAGGTGTCTTTCTCCTCGACAAGCTAGGTGGAGTTAGTTCTTGAACCAGTTTAATTTTATTATTTCGTACCGCCCAGGTTCACGTAATGGGAAAGCTGACGCATTATCCCGAATCCATATGGTGGACTCCGTGCCTGGGACCCCGTCTAAGACCATCTTGTCTGATGCCAATTTCGTAGGAGTGCTCCAGGACCGGGACTTGTGGCAGGAGATCAAGCTGGCCTATGACGGTGACGTATTTCTTGCTGCTCCACCTGACAACATGAATCTTGTCGTTCGGAATGGTGTGTGGCTTAGAGATCGATGTATTTATGTCCCAGAGGCTGTGAGACTTTGAATTCTCAAATTGGTCCACGACTCTGTATTGGCTGGTCATAGGGGGGTACAGAAGACTCAGGAATTTTTAAGTCGTTTTTTTTGGTGGCCTACCTGTTTGAAAGATGTGAATGACTATGTCCGCTCTTGTGAGGTTTGTGCCCGGTACAAATTTCCTCGCGTTTCACCTACTGGTCTTCTTAAACCGCTACCTGTACCTTCTCGCCCTTGGGGGTCTATTTCGATGGACTTTATTGTGGAGTTACCCACCTCTGGCGGTAAAAATACTATTTTGGTGGTAGTAGATCGTCTAACGAAGGCTGCTCATTTCATTCCGTGTACCGGTCTTCCCTCAGCTACAGAGACAGTGGATCTGGTTATCCAGAACGTTTTCCGGCTGCATGGGGTACCAGATGAGATCAGTTCTGACCGGGGAATACAATTTACCTCTAGATTTTGGAAAGGATTTTGTTCTGCGCTCCACATTAATGTTTGCTTGTCTTCTGCATACCATCCTCAGACCAATGGGCAGACCGAACGGACAAATCAAACCTTGGAGCAATATCTACGCTGTTACGTCAGCCATTTGCAGGATGATTGGCTGAAGCTACTTACTTTAGCGGAATTTTTGTACAATAACTCTCAGAGCAGTTCCACAAAGGTAACTCCTTTTTTTGCCAATCTGGGATATCATCCAAATATTTTGCCTAGGTCTCCGGTTGCTACTTCGGTAACAGCGGTTGAAGACAGAGTGACGGTGTTGCAACGTAATCTTGAAGTTTTGAAGGACTCCCTGACCGTAGCACAGGAGCGTTATAAGAAGTCGGCCATAGATTCCGGAAACCGGCACCTATGTGTAAGGTAGGAGACTCGGTTTGGTTGTCCACCAAGAATCTAAGATTGGGTGTTCCTTCGCAGAAACTGGGACAGAAATTCATCGGTCCATTCAAGATCACTGGGATTGTGAGCTCTGCTGCCTGTCGGCTGAAGCTACCACGGACTTTAAAGGTACACCCAGTATTTCATGTTTCTTTATTAAAACCGGTCTCTCCCAACACGTTTCAGGGACATATCGTATCTCCCCCTCCACCAGTGTTGGTTCATGGCGAAGAACAATTTGTGGTACAGGATATTGTTGATTCAAGACTTCATAGGAACCGGCTTCAGTATCTAGTTAGATGGCAAGGTTACTCTCCCGAAAACGATACTTGGGAACCAGTAAGTAACATCAATGCTCCCCTGAAGGTTGCTCAGTTTCATCGTAGATACCCGGACAAGCCTGGTCCAGGACCGTCTGGAGGCCGTCTTTAGGGGGGGAGTAATGTCAGTATTCCGGGTTTTCTAGGTAACCTTGTGAATGATTTTGCCCTTTGCTAAGATGGAGTTTGCTGTTCTTGTGCGCCCTACTTCCTGTTCGTTTGTTTAAAACCCAGCTCAGGTGCTGGCTTCCTTGCTAGAGTATTCTGCTTCTGTTTCCCTTCAACCCAGCTGCCTTGTCCAACTATTATCTCCCAGATCTCTTGTGTATTTACCAGGTTAATCTTCACGTGTTTCTCATTGTCAGTGAGCTTCTACCCCTGGCTCTGGACATTCTCTGCATATGTAAGCTACACTCACTGTGTTATCATTAACCTGTTGACTTTGCAATTTTAACCCTTGGCTTACTCTACCTGGTAAGAACTGTGTTTCTGAACTGTGTTGCTGTTTAACCCTTTGTTCACTCCCTCCTGTGACGGCTGCTGGAACTATTTACTGGAATATTACTTAAATGTGAACTTGTTTCTGGACTTCCCTGAATCTACGCCGCATCTAGGATTAACTTGTGAGCTTGATTTTGGACTTCCCTGTGGCTACTGCATACCTGGATCTGACTCTTACTACACCAGCAGTGTTTGAATCAAGCCACGTCACCAGTGTGTCAGACTTTCCTTTTGATCACATTTGTGTGAGGACTCCGTCGTAAGAACCTTGCCGACTTTGCTATATAAGGTTCCAAAGACTCAATATCGCTGGACTTATTTCATTGCATGTCACTACGGGTTATTTGTATATTGTTTTTGGGTGTTATTGCTGTTGCACAAATACACTACTTGCAGTAAAGAAACCCGTCTCTGATTGTTCATTGCCCCACGCTACCAGAATCCTCGAGTTCCTACAATAGTATTACACTTGTTTAGCATGCTAAAAGGAGCAGGAAAAAGCAAAAAAAATTCAGAATTCCACCTTTCAAAGCAGAGAAATGACTGAGCAATGACATTATTCACTGATTTTAGCCATTGAAAAATATCCTGTTACTCATATGTCAGAAATGGTTGAAGGTATTGGCTGAACGCCAACAGAGAGCAGCTCGCCCTCTTTCAATCTTCTTTAGCATGCTAAAAGGAGGAAAAACCAAAAAATTTCAGAAATCCACCATTCAAAGCACAGGAATGACTGTTTGTGCAATGACTTTATTCATTCAATTTAGCCATTGAATACCGTCATTTTTCTCATATACCAGAAATGGTTTTAAGGTATTGACTGAATGCAAACAGATAGCAGGTCATCCTCTTTGAATCTTCTTTAGCATGCTAAAGGTAGCAGGAAAAAAAAATATTTCAGATTTCCACCTTTAAAACAAGAGAAATGACTTTTTGTGCAATGACATTATTCATTGATTTTAGTCATTAAAAAACATCCTGTTACTCATATACCAGAAATGGTTGAATATATTGGCTGAACGCAAACAGACAGCAACTCACCCTCTTTGAATCTTCTTTAGCATGCTAAAAGGAGCAGGAAAAAACAAAATAATTTCTGAATTCCACCTTTCCAAGCAGAGAAATGACTGTTTGTGCAATGACATTATTCATTGATATTAACCATTGAAAAACATCCTGTCACTCATATACAAGAAATGGTTGAAGGTATTGGCTGAATGCAAACAGATAGCAGCTCACCCTCTTTGAATCTTCTTTAGCATGCTAAAAGGAGCAGAAAAAAGCTAATTATTTCAGAATTTCACCTTTCCAAGCAGAAAAATGACTGTTTGTGCAATGACATTATTCATTGATATTAGCCTTTGAAAACCGTCCTGTTACTCATATACCAGAAATGGTTGAAGGTATTGGCAGAACACAAAAAGATAGCAGGCCAACCTCTTTGAATCTTCTTTAGCATGCTAAAAGGAGGAGGATAAAACACAAAATTTCAGTATTACACCTTTCAAAGCAATGAAATGACTGTTTGTGCAATGACATTATTCATTGATTTTAGCCATTGAAAAACGTCCTGTTACTCATATACCAGAATTGGATGAAGGTATTGGCTGAACTCAAACAGACAGCAGCTCACCCTCTTTGAATCTTCTTTAGCATGCTAAAAGGAGCAGGAAAAAGCAAAAAATTTCAGAATTCCACCTTTCCAAGCAGAGAAATGACTGTTTGTGCATTGAGATTATTCATTGATGTTAGCCATTGAAAACCGTCCTGTTACTCATATACCAGAAATGGTTGAAGGTATTGGCTGAACGCAAACTGATAGCAGCTCACCCTCTTTGAATCTTCTTTAGCATGCTAAAAGGAGGAGGAAAAAACAAAATATTTCTAATTTCCACCTTTAAAAGAAGAGAAATGACTGTTTGTGCAATGACATTATTCACTGATTTTAGCCATTGGAAAACATCCTGTTACTCATATACCAGAAATGGTTAAATAGATTGGCTGAACGCAAACAGACAGCAACTCACACTCTTTGAATCTTCTTTAGCATGCTAAAAGGAGGAGCAAAAACCAAAAAATTTCAGAATTCCACCATCCAATGCACAGGAATGACTGTTTGTGCAATGACTTTATTCATTCATTTTAGCCATTGAATACAGTCATTTTTCTCATATACCAGAAATGGTTTTAAGGTACTGGCTGAATGCAAATAGATAGCAGATCACCATCTTTGAATCTTCTTTAGCATGCTAAAAGGAGCAGGAAAAACCAAAAAATTTCAGAATTCCACCATTCAAAGCAGAGGAATGACTGTTTGTGCAATGACATTATTCATTGATTTTAGCCTTTGAAAAACGTCCTGTTACTCATATACCAGAAATGGTTGAAAGTATTGGCTGAACACAAAAAGATAGGAGGCCACCCTCTTTGAATCTTCTTTAGCATGATAAAAAGAGCAGGAAAAAGCAAAAAAAATCAGAATTCCACCTTTCCAAGCAAAGAAATGACGAATTGTGCAATGACATTATTCATTCAATTTAGCCATTGAATACCGTCATTTTTCTCATATACCAGAAATGGTATTAAGGTATTGGCTGAATGCAAACAGATAGCAGCTCATCCTCTTTGAATCTTCCTTATCATGCTAAAAGGAGAAGGAAAAAGCAAAAACATTAAGAATTCCACCTTTCCAAGCAGAGAAATGACTGTTTGTGCAATGACATTATTCAATGATTTTAGCCACTGAAAACCGTCCTGTCACTCACATACCAGAAATAGTTGAAGGTATTGGCTGAACGCAAACAGATAGCAGATCACCCTCTTTGAATCTTCTTTAGCATGCTAAAAGTAGGAGGAAAAAACAAAATATTTCAGATTTCCAACTTTAAAAGCAGAGAAATGACTGTTTGCACAATGACATTATTCATTGATTTTAGCCATTGAAAAACATCCTGTTACTCATATACCAGAAATGATTCAAGGTATTGGCTGAACGCAAACAGACAGCAACTTACCCTCTTTGAATCTTCTTTAGCATGCTAAAAGGAGCAGGAAAAGCAAAATAATTTCAGAATTCCATCTTTCCAAGCAGAGAAATTACTTTTTGTGCATTGACATTATTCATTGATTTTAGCCATTGAAAACCATCCTGTTACTCATATACCAGAAATGGTAGAAGGTATTGGCTGAACGCAAACTGATAGCAGCTCACCCTCTTTGAATCTTCTTTAGCATGCTAAAAGAAGCAGGAAAGAGCAAAAAATTTCAGAATTCCACCATTCCAAGCCGAGTAATGACTGTTTGTGCAATGACATTATTCATTGATTTTTGCCATTGAAAAATGTTCTGTTACTCATATACCAGAAATGTTGGAAGGTATTGGCTGAACACAAAAAGATAGGATGCCACCTTCTTTGAATCTTCTTTAGCATGATAAAAAGAGCAGGAAAAAGCAAAAAAATTCAGAATTCCAACTTTTTAAGCAGAGAAATAACTGTTTGTTCAATGACATTATTCATAGATTTTAGACATTGAAAACCGTCCTGTTACTCATATATCAGAAATGGTTGAAGGTATTGGCTGATTGCAAACAAATATCAGCTCACCCTCTTTGAATCTTCTTTAGCAGGCTAAAAGTAGCAGGAAAAAGCAAAACATTTCAGAGTTTCACCTTTCCAAGAAGAGAATAGAGTGTTTGTGCAATGACATTATTTATTCATTTTAGCCATTGAAAACCGTCCTGTTACTCATATACCAGAAATGTATGAAGGTATTGGCAGAAAGCAAACAGATTGCAGCTCACCCTCTTTGAATCTTCTTTAGCATGCTAAAAGTAGCAGGAAAAAGCAAAACATTTCAGAATTCCACCTTTCCAAGCAGAGAATTGACTGTTTGTGCAATGGCATTATTCAATCATTTTTGCCATTGAAAACTGTCCTGTTACTTATATACCAGAAATGGATGAAGGTATTGGCTGAACGCAAAAATGTAGCAGCTCACCATCTTTGAATCTTTTTTAGCATGCTAAAAGGAACAGGAAAAAGCAAAAAAATTCAGAATTCCACCGTTCCAAGCAGAGAAATGACTATTTGTGCAATGACATTATTCATTGATTTTAGCAATTGAAAAACGTGCTGTTACTCATATACCAGAAATGGTTGAAGGTATTGGCTGAACGCAAACAGAAAGCAGCTCACCCTCCTTAAATCTTGTTGTCAGTATTCCGGGTTTTCTAGGTAACCTTGTAAATGATTTTGCCCTTTGCTAAGATGGAGTTTGCTGTTCTTGTGCGCCCTACTTCCTGTTCGTTTGTTTAAAACCCGGCTCAGGTGCTGGCTTCCTTGCTGGAGTATTCTGCTTCCTTTTCCCTTCAACCCAGCTGCCTTGTCCTACTATTATCTCCCAGATCTCTTTTGTATTTACCAGGTTAATCTTCACGTGTTTCTCAGCAGCAGTGAGCTACTACCCCTGGCTCTGGACATTCTCTGCATATGTAAGCTACACTCACTGTGTTATCATTAACCTGTTGACTTTGGAATTTTAACCCTTGGCTTACTCTACCTGGTAAGAACTGTGTTTCTGAACTGTGTTGCTGTTTAACCCTTTGTTCATTCCCTCCGGTGAGGGCTGCTGGAACTATTTACTGGAATATTACTTAAATGTGAACTTGTTTCTGGACTTCCCTGAATCTACGCCGCATCTAGGATTAACTTGTGAACTTGTTTTTGGACTTCCCTGTGGCTACTGCATACCTGGATCTGACTCTTACTACACCAGCAGTGTTTGAATCAAGCCACATCACCAGTGTGTCAGACTTTCCTTTTGATCACATTTGTGTGAGGACTCCGTCGTAAGAACCTTGCCGACTTTGCTATATAGGTTCCAAAGACTCAATATCGCTGGACTTATTTCATTGCATGTCACTACGGGTTATTTGTATATTGTTTTTGGGTGTTATTGCTGTTGCACAAATACACTACTTGCAGTAAAGAAACCCGTCTCTGATTGTTCATTGCCCCACGCTACCAGAATCCTCGAGTTCCTACAATAGTATTACAGGATACTCCTGCCCAAAAAGATGATTCTGCTGGGGCTATGACGGAGACACAGGCAGACAAACTGTTCACCATAATAAACTCCTTGCAGCAGAAGATAGAGGCTATACACAATTAGATTAGAGACATAGAATCCCGGGTTGACCACAATGCACAGGTGTTTGCTCAGGCTCTCCAAGATCTACGTACTAGGTCAGACGTCCGGGAGGCCTTACCTACTGAGCCTACATCATCCACCAGTATGCCCAAATTGCCTCCATTCTGGTTTAATGGTGACCGAAGTCAATTCCGTGGGTTTGTTAATCAATGCATATTATTTTTTGATGTACATGCCCCCTATTACCGGTCTGATAGATCTAAGGTTCTATGTATTATTATGTTGTTGACATCACGGGCACTGGCTTGGGCAAATCCTATGGTTGAAAGTCACGATACCCATCTAAATAATTTGGATGATTTTCTGACAGCCATGGCACAAATGTTCGACGATCCCAACCGCCGTGCTACCGCTGAATCTGCCTTGCTTTCTTTACGCAAGGGGAAACATTCACTCATAGAATATGTTACTGAATTTAAAAGGTTAGTGGTGGATACCAACTGGGATAACAATGCTTTATTGCCAATCTTTAGAAAGGGTTTGTCCAGTGCAATCAAGGATGAACTAGCTCGTTCAGAGTCTCCACAGGAGTTTGAGTTGTTTTTACAACACTGTGTACGTATTGATATCCGTCTAACTGAACGCAGACAAGAAAAATGGGCAGCTGTAAATCGCATCACTAATTTCTCTCTTCTGTCTAGGGAAACCACAGGCAAAAACTCGCGGGAGGCCGAGGAGGTGCCTATGCAGGTGGACTCGCTACAAAGACGTGAGAGTAATGAACGCCGGGAATACCGTCTCCTTGAGCGCTTATGTTTTTATTGTGGTCAATCAGACCATTACCTTATCAATTGTCCTAAATGTCCCAGGAGACCCAACGTTTTGGCGGTAGTAGGGGATAATGATAACACTGACGCTGAGTCTGAAGTTTCGGAGACCAGTCTACATCTAGATGCTGTTTTTCCCCCTATATTGATGCCGACTTCCCCTAAAGACCAAGGGGAGAAATATTCACATTGTTCTCTTCCTATTCAGATTCAGTGGGAGGGACAATGGATACTAAGTTCTGCCATGATAGACTCTGGAGCAGGTGGAAATTTCATGGATTCTTCTTTTGCCAGGGAACATGGTATAAAGACACAACTAAGAGCTTCAACAGTCACTATGGAAATGGTGGATGGTTCCCCATTAGTTTCTGGACCAGTAGATCGGGAGACAGTGCTTCTGGAGTGTAGGATGGAACCAGACCATCAAGAAACACTTTCATTCATGTTAATATCTTCTCCTCATTTTCCTGTAATTTTAGGAATTCCCTGGTTACAGTCACAAAATCCAAACATCAATTGGGAAACCAAGGAGATATCCTTCCTCCCGAAGTGTAGTCCTACTATCAGTCCAATGGAAGTGGTTCCAGTTACCCAGAACTTGGAAGAGGCAATACAGGTACCTACTCTCCCCCTGGTTTACCAGGAATTCTCGGACGTTTGTGACAAGAGGAAGGCAGATCAACTTCCCCCACATAGACCGTATGACTGCCCCATAGAATTGCTTCCTGGGGCAGCGATTCCTTTCGGCCATGTTTACCCGCTGGCGGTTCCGGAATTAAAGTCATTACAAGAATATATAGATGATAATTTAGCCAAGGGGTTTATCCGACCATCTTCTTCACCAGCGGGAGCCCCTATATTCTTTGTAAAGAAGAAGGATGGGACTCTAAGACCCTACATTGACTACCGGGAGTTAAATAAGGTAACCATTCGTAACAGGTACCCGTTGCCGCTAATTCCGGAATTGTTGGAAAGAATTCGCCAGGCCAAAGTATTTACCAAATTAGATCTTCGTGGGGCATATAATTTACTCCGTATACGTCCCGGAGACGAATGGAAGACAGCTTTTAGATGCCGGTATGGACATTATGAATATTTGGTGATGCCATTCGGACTCTGTAACGCTCCTGCTGCTTTTCAACATTTAGCCAGCAATATTTTCAGGGATTTATTGGACCAATATGTGGTAATTTACCTGGATGACATTTTGATCTTCTCTGATTCCTTACAGGAACATCGGGAACATGTTAAGACCGTGCTTAGACATTTGAGAGATAATCATTTGTACATCAAACTCGAAAAGTGTGAATTTCATTGCTCCGAAATCCAATTTTTAGGCTATATTATGTCTCCTCAGGGATTGAATATGGAGTCCAGCAAGATCCAGGCAATCTTAGACTGGCCGGTACCAGGAAACATTAAAGAGATACAACGATTCATTGGTTTCGCTAACTTTTATAGACGTTTCATCCGAAATTTTTCAGAAGTTGTCCGTCCCATCACTCTCCTCACCAAGAAGGGGAAGAAGTTTGTATGGTCTTCGCAAGCTCAGGGAGCCTTTGATCGCCTTAAGGTTTGTTTTACCACGGCTCCGATATTGATGCATCCGGATCCTGCACTGCCTTTCACCGTGGAGGTGGACGCTTCTGACTGTGCATTGGGAGCTATCCTCTCACAACATACCGGAGACAAAGGTTTGCTGCACCCGTGTGCCTTCCTTTCTTGTAGGTTATCTTCTGCTGAACTGAACTATGATATTGAAGATAAGGAACTTTTGGCAATTATTTCCGCCTTTAAGGAAAGGAGACACCATTTGCAGGGAGCAACTCAACAGGTAGTGGTACTCACGGATCATCGTAATTTGGAATTCCTTAAGTCTGCCAGGTGTCTTTCTCCTCGACAAGCTAGGTGGAGTTAGTTGTTGAACCAGTTTAATTTTATTATTTCGTACCGCCCAGGTTCACGTAATGGGAAAGCTGACGCATTATCCCGAATCCATATGGTGGACTCCGTGCCTGGGACCCCGTCTAAGACCATCTTGTCTGATGCCAATTTCGTAGGAGTGCTCCAGGACCGGGACTTGTGGCAGGAGATCAAGCTGGTCTATGACGGTGACGTATTTCTTGCTGCTCCACCTGACAACATGAATCTTGTCGTTCGGAATGGTGTGTGGCTTAGAGATCGATGTATTTATGTCCCAGAGGCTGTGAGACTTTGAATTCTCAAATTGGTCCACGACTCTATATTGGCTGGTCATAGGGGGGTACAGAAGACTCAGGAATTTTTAAGTCGTTTTTTTTGGTGGCCTACCTGTTTGAAAGATGTGAATGACTATGTCCGCTCTTGTGAGGTTTGTGCCCGGTACAAATTTCCTCGCGTTTCACCTACTGGTCTTCTTAAACCGCTACCTGTACCTTCTCGCCCTTGGGGGTCTATTTCGATGGACTTTATTGTGGAGTTACCCACCTCTGGCGGTAAAAATACTATTTTGGTGGTAGTAGATCGTCTAACGAAGGCTGCTCATTTCATTCCGTGTACCGGTCTTCCCTCAGCTACAGAGACAGTGGATCTGGTTATCCAGAACGTTTTCCGGCTGCATGGGGTACCAGATGAGATCATTTCTGACCGGGGAATACAATTTACCTCTAGATTTTGGAAAGGATTTTGTTCTGCGCTCCACATTAATGTTTGCTTGTCTTCTGCATACCATCCTCAGACCAATGGGCAGACCGAACGGACAAATCAAACCTTGGAGCAATATCTACGCTGTTACGTCAGCCATTTGCAGGATGATTGGCTGAAGCTACTTACTTTAGCGGAATTTTTGCACAATAACTCTCAGAGCAGTTCCACAAAGGTAACTCCTTTTTTTGCCAATCTGGGATATCATCCAAATATTTTGCCTAGGTCTCCGGTTGCTACTTCGGTAACAGCGGTTGAAGACAGAGTGACGGTGTTGCAACGTAATCTTGAAGTTTTGAAGGACTCCCTGACCGTAGCACAGGAGCGTTATAAGAAGTCGGCCGATAGATTCCGGAAACCGGCACCTATGTGTAAGGTAGGAGACTTGGTTTGGTTGTCCACCAAGAATCTAAGATTGGGTGTTCCTTCGCAGAAACTGGGACAGAAATTCATCGGTCCATTCAAGATCACTGGGATTGTGAGCTCTGTTGCCTGTCGGCTGAAGCTACCACGGACTTTAAAGGTACACCCAGTATTTCATGTTTCTTTATTAAAACCGGTCTCTCCCAACACGTTTCAGGGACATATCGTATCTCCCCCTCCACCAGTGTTGGTTCATGGCGAAGAACAATTTGTGGTACAGGATATTGTTGATTCAAGACTTCATAGGAACCGGCTTCAGTATCTAGTTAGATGGCAAGGTTACTCTCCCGAAAACGATACTTGGGAACCAGTAAGTAACATCAATGCTCCCCTGAAGGTTGCTCAGTTTCATCGTAGATACCCGGACAAGCCTGGTCCAGGACCGTCTGGAGGCCGTCTTTAGGGGGGGAGTAATGTCAGTATTCCGGGTTTTCTAGGTAACCTTGTGAATGATTTTGCCCTTTGCTAAGATGGAGTTTGCTGTTCTTGTGCGCCCTACTTCCTGTTCGTTTGTTTAAAACCCAGCTCAGGTGCTGGCTTCCTTGCTAGAGTATTCTGCTTCTGTTTCCCTTCAACCCAGCTGCCTTGTCCAACTATTATCTCCCAGATCTCTTGTGTATTTACCAGGTTAATCTTCACGTGTTTCTCATTATCAGTGAGCTTCTACCCCTGGCTCTGGACATTCTCTGCATATGTAAGCTACACTCACTGTGTTATCATTAACCTGTTGACTTTGCAATTTTAACCCTTGGCTTACTCTACCTGGTAAGAACTGTGTTTCTGAACTGTGTTGCTGTTTAACCCTTTGTTCACTCCCTCCTGTGACGGCTGCTGGAACTATTTACTGGAATATTACTTAAATGTGAACTTGTTTCTGGACTTCCCTGAATCTACGCCGCATCTAGGATTAACTTGTGAGCTTGATTTTGGACTTCCCTGTGGCTACTGCATACCTGGATCTGACTCTTACTACACCAGCAGTGTTTGAATCAAGCCACGTCACCAGTGTGTCAGACTTTCCTTTTGATCACATTTGTGTGAGGACTCCGTCGTAAGAACCTTGCCGACTTTGCTATATAAGGTTCCAAAGACTCAATATCGCTGGACTTATTTCATTGCATGTCACTACGGGTTATTTGTATATTGTTTTTGGGTGTTATTGCTGTTGCACAAATACACTACTTGCAGTAAAGAAACCCGTCTCTGATTGTTCATTGCCCCACGCTACCAGAATCCTCGAGTTCCTACAATAGTATTACACTTGTTTAGCATGCTAAAAGGAGCAGGAAAAAGCAAAAAAATTTCAGAATTCCACCTTTCAAAGCAGAGAAATGACTGAGCAATGACATTATTCACTGATTTTAGCCATTGAAAAATATCCTGTTACTCATATGTCAGAAATGGTTGAAGGTATTGGCTGAACGCCAACAGAGAGCAGCTCGCCCTCTTTCAATCTTCTTTAGCATGCTAAAAGGAGGAAAAACCAAAAAATTTCAGAAATCCACCATTCAAAGCACAGGAATGACTGTTTGTGCAATGACTTTATTCATTCAATTTAGCCATTGAATACCGTCATTTTTCTCATATACCAGAAATGGTTTTAAGGTATTGACTGAATGCAAACAGATAGCAGGTCATCCTCTTTGAATCTTCTTTAGCATGCTAAAGGTAGCAGGAAAAAAAAATATTTCAGATTTCCACCTTTAAAACAAGAGAAATGACTTTTTGTGCAATGACATTATTCATTGATTTTAGTCATTAAAAAACATCCTGTTACTCATATACCAGAAATGGTTGAATATATTGGCTGAACGCAAACAGACAGCAACTCACCCTCTTTGAATCTTCTTTAGCATGCTAAAAGGAGCAGGAAAAAACAAAATAATTTCTGAATTCCACCTTTCCAAGCAGAGAAATGACTGTTTGTGCAATGACATTATTCATTGATATTAACCATTGAAAAACATCCTGTCACTCATATACAAGAAATGGTTGAAGGTATTGGCTGAATGCAAACAGATAGCAGCTCACCCTCTTTGAATCTTCTTTAGCATGCTAAAAGGAGCAGAAAAAAGCTAATTATTTCAGAATTTCACCTTTCCAAGCAGAAAAATGACTGTTTGTGCAATGACATTATTCATTGATATTAGCCATTGAAAACCGTCCTGTTACTCATATACCAGAAATGGTTGAAGGTATTGGCAGAACACAAAAAGATAGCAGGCCAACCTCTTTGAATCTTCTTTAGCATGCTAAAAGGAGGAGGATAAAACACAAAATTTCAGTATTACACCTTTCAAAGCAATGAAATGACTGTTTGTGCAATGACATTATTCATTGATTTTAGCCATTGAAAAACGTCCTGTTACTCATATACCAGAATTGGATGAAGGTATTGGCTGAACTCAAACAGACAGCAGCTCACCCTCTTTGAATCTTCTTTAGCATGCTAAAAGGAGCAGGAAAAAGCAAAAAATTTCAGAATTCCACCTTTCCAAGCAGAGAAATGACTGTTTGTGCATTGAGATTATTCATTGATGTTAGCCATTGAAAACCGTCCTGTTACTCATATACCAGAAATGGTTGAAGGTATTGGCTGAACGCAAACTGATAGCAGCTCACCCTCTTTGAATCTTCTTTAGCATGCTAAAAGGAGGAGGAAAAAACAAAATATTTCTAATTTCCACCTTTAAAAGAAGAGAAATGACTGTTTGTGCAATGACATTATTCACTGATTTTAGCCATTGGAAAACATCCTGTTACTCATATACCAGAAATGGTTAAATAGATTGGCTGAACGCAAACAGACAGCAACTCACACTCTTTGAATCTTCTTTAGCATGCTAAAAGGAGGAGCAAAAACCAAAAAATTTCAGAATTCCACCATCCAATGCACAGGAATGACTGTTTGTGCAATGACTTTATTCATTCATTTTAGCCATTGAATACAGTCATTTTTCTCATATACCAGAAATGGTTTTAAGGTACTGGCTGAATGCAAATAGATAGCAGATCACCATCTTTGAATCTTCTTTAGCATGCTAAAAGGAGCAGGAAAAAGCAAAAAATTTCAGAATTCCACCTTTCCAAGCAGAGAAATGACTGTTTGTGCAATGACATTATTCATTAATTTTACCCATTGATAACCGTCCTGTTACTCATATACCAGAAATGGTTGAAGGTATTGGCTGAACGCAAACAGATAGCAGCTCACCCTCTTTGAATCTTCTTTAGCATGCTAAAAGTAACAGGAAAAAACAAAATATTTCAGATTTTCAGCCTTAAAAGCATAGAAATGACTGGTTGTGCAATGACATTATTCATTGATTTTAGCCATTGAAAACCATCCTGTTACTCATATACCAGAAATGTTTGAAGGTATTGGCTGAACGCAAACTGATAGCAGCTCACCCTCTTTGAATCTTCTTTAGCATGCTAAAAGGAGGAGGAAAAACCAAAAAATTTCAGAATTCCACTATTCAAAGCAGAGGAATGACTGTTTGTGCAATGACATTATTAATTGATTTATGCCATTGAAAAACGTTCTGTTACTCATATACCAGAAATGTTTGAAGGTATTGGCTGAACACAAAAAGATAGGATGCCACCTTCTTTGAAACTTCTTTAGCATGATGAAAAGAGCAGGAAAAAGCAAAAAAATTCAGAATTCCAACTTTTTAAGCAGAGAAATGACTGTTTGTTCAATGACATTATTCATAGATTTTAGACATTGAAAACCGTCCTGTTACTCATATATCAGAAATGGTTGAAGGTATTGGCTGATTGCAAACAAATATCAGCTCACCCTCTTTGAATCTTCTTTAGCATGCTAAAAGTAGCAGGAAAAAGCAAAACATTTCAGAGTTCCACCTTTCCAAGAAGAGAATAGAGTGTTTGTGCAATGACATTATTTATTCATTTTAGCCATTGAAAACCGTCCTGTTACTCATATACCAGAAATGTATGAAGGTATTGGCAGAAAGCAAACAGATTGCAGCTCACCCTCTTTGAATCTACTTTAGCATGCTAACAGTAGCAGGAAAAAGCAAAACATTTCAGAATTCCACCTTTCCAAGCAGAGAATTGACTGTTTGTGCAATGACATTATTCATTGATTTTAGCAATTGAAAAACGTGCTGTTACTCATATACCAGAAATGGTTGAAGGTATTGGCTGAACGCAAACAGATAGCAGCTCACCCTCTTTAAATCTTGTTGTCAGTATTCCGGGTTTTCTAGGTAACCTTGTAAATGATTTTGCCCTTTGCTAAGATGGAGTTTGCTGTTCTTGTGCGCCCTACTTCCTGTTCGTTCGTTTAAAACCCGGCTCAGGTGCTTGCTTCCTTGCTGGAGTATTCTGTTTCTGTTTCCCTTCAACCCAGCTGCCTTGTCCCACTATTATCTCCCAGATCTCTTGTGTATTTACCAGGTTAATCTTCACCTGTCTCTTAGCAGCAGTGAGCTACTACCCCTGGCTCTGGACATTCTCTGCATATGTAATCTACACTCACTGTGTTATCATTAACCTGTTGACTTTGGAATTTTAACCCTTGGCTTACTCTACCTGGTAAGAACTGTGTTTCTGAACTGTGTTGCTGTTTAACCTTTTGTTCACTCCCTCCAGTGAGGGCTGCTGGAACTATTTACTGGAATATTACTTAAATGTGAACTTGTTTCTGGACTTCCCTGAATCTACGCCGCATCTAGGATTAACTTGTGAACTTGTTTTTGGACTTCCCTGTGGCTACTGCATACCTGGATCTGACTCTTACTACACCAGCAGTGTTTGAATCAAGCCACGTCACCAGTGTGTCAGACTTTCCTTTTGATCACATTTGTGTGAGGACTCCGTCGTAAGAACCTTGCCGACTTACCTATATTGGTTCCAAAGACTCAATATCGCTGGACTTATTTCATTGCATGTCACTACGGGTTATTTGTATATTGTTTTTGGGTATTATTGCTGTTGCACAAATACACTACTTGCAGTAAAGAAACCCGTCTCTGATTGTTCATTGCCCCACGCTACCAGAATCCTCAAGTTCCTACAATAGTATTACACTTGTTTAGCATGCTAAAAGGAGCAGGAAAAAGCAAAAAAATTTCAGAATTCCACCTTTCAACGCAGAGAAATGACTGAGCAATGACATTATTCACTGATTTTAGCCATTGAAAAACATCCTGTTACTCATATGTCAGAAATGGTTGAAGGTATTGGCTGAACGCCAACAGAGAGCAGCTCACCCTCTTTGAATCTTCTTTAGCATGCTAAAAGGAGGAAAAACCAAAAAATTTCAGAAATCCACCATTCAAAGCACAGGAATGACTGTTTGTGCAATGACTTTATTCATTCAATTTAGCCATTGAATACCGTCATTTTTCTCATATACCAGAAATGGTTTTAAGGTATTGACTGAATGCAAACAGATAGCAGCTCATCCTCTTTGAATCTTCCTTAGCATGCTAAAGGTAGCAGGAAAAAAAAATATTTCAGATTTCCACCTTTAAAAGCAGAGAATTGACTTTTTGTGCAATGACATTATTCATTGATTTTAGCCATTAAAAAACATCCTATTACTCATATACCAGAAATGGTTGAATATATTTTGGCTGAACGCAAACAGACAGCAACTCACTCTCTTTGAATCTTCTTTAGCATGCTAAAAGGAGCAGGAAAAAGCTAATTATTTCAGAATTCCACCTTTCCAAGCAGAAAAATGACTGTTTGTGCAATGACATTATTCATTGATATTAGCCATTGAAAACCATCCTGTTACTCATGTACCAGAATTGGTTGAAGGTATTGGCTGAACTCAAACAGATAGCAGCTCACCCTCTTTGAATCGTCTTTAGCATGCTAAAAGGAGCAGGAAAAAGCAAAATATTCAGAATTCCGCCTTTCCAAGCAATGAAATGACTGTTTGTGCAATGACATTATTCATTGATTTTAGTCATTGAAAACTGTCCTGTCACACATATACACAAAATTTCAGATTTCCACCTTTAAAAGCAGAGAAATGATGGTTTGTGCAATGATAATATTCATTGATTTAGCCATTGAAAAACATCCTGTTACTCATATACAAGAAATGGTTGAAGGTATTGGCTGAACACAAACAGACAGCAACTCACGCTCTTTGAATCTTCTTTAGCATGCTAAAAATAGGAGGAAAAAACAAAATATTTCAGAATTCCACCTTTAAAAGCAGAGAAATGATGGTTTGCGCAATGATATTATTCATTGATTTTAGCCATTGAAAACCATCCTGTTACTCATATACAAGAAATGGTTCAAGGTATTGGCTAAACGCAAACAGATAGCAGCTCACCCTCTTTGAATCGTCTTTAGCATGCTAAAAGGAGCAGGAAAAAGCAAAAAATTTCAGAATTCCTCCTTTCCAAGCAGAGAAATGACTGTTTGTGCATTGACATTATTCATTGATTTTAGCCATTGAAAAACATCCTGTTACTCATATACCAGAAATGGTTCAAGGTATTGGCTGAACGCAAACAGATAGCAGCTCACCCTCTTTGAATCGTCTTTAGCATGCTAAAAAGAGCAGGAAAAAGCAAAAAAATTCAGAATTCCACCTTTCAAAGCAGAGAAATGACTGAGCAATGACGTTATTCATTGATTTTAGCCATTGAAAACCGTCCTTTTACTCATATACCAGAAATGGATGAAGGTATTGGCTGAACGCAAACTGATAGCAGCTCACCCTCTTTGAATCTTCTTTAGCATGCTAAAAGGAGCAGGAAAAACAAAAAAATTTCTGAATTCCAACATTCAAAGCACAGGAATGACTGTTTGTGCAATGACTTTATTCATTAAATTAAGCCATTGAATACCGTCATTTTTCTCATATACCAGAAATGGTTTTAAGGTATTGGCTGAATGCAAACAGATAGCAGCTCACCCTCTTTGAATCTTCTTTAGCATACTAAAAGCAGCAGGAAAAAGCAAAAAAATTCAGAATTCCACCTTTCCAAGCAGAGAAATGACTGTTTGTGCAATGACATTACTCATTGATTTTAACCATTGAAAAACATCCTGTTACTCATATACCAGAAATGGTTGAAGGTATTGGCTGAAGGCAAACAGACAGCAACTCAACCTCTTTGAATCTTCTTTAGCATGCTAAAAGGAGCAGGAAAAAGCAAAATAATTTCAGAATTCCACCGTTCCAAGCAGAGAAATGACTGTTTGTGCAATGACATTATTCATTGATTTTAGCCATTGAAAACCGTCCTGTTACTCATATACCAGAAATGGTTGAAGGTATTGGCTGAACACAAAAACATAGCAGGCCACCCTCTTTGAATCTTCTTTAGCATGATAAAAAGAGCAGGAAAAAGCAAAATAAATTTCAGAATTCCACCTTTCAAAGCAAAGAAATGACTGTTAGTGCAATGACATTATTCATTGATTTTAGCCATTAAAAAACATCCTGTTACTCATATACCAGAAATGGTTGAAGGTATTGGCTGAATGAAAACTGATAGCAGATCACCCTCTTTGAATCTTCTTTAGCATGCTAAAAGTAGCAGGAAAAAAAATTTCAAAAGTCCACCTTTAAAAGCAGAGAAATTACTGTTTGTGCTAGGACATTATTCATTAATTTTAGCCATTGAAAACCGTACTGTTATTAATATACCAAAAATGGTTGAAGGTATTGGTTGAACGCAAACTGATAGCAGCTCAATCTCTTTGAATCTTCTTTAGCATGCTAAAAGCAGCAGGAAAAAACAAAATATTTCAGATTTCCACCTTTAAAAGCAGAGAAATGACTGTTTGTGCAATGACATTATTCATTGATTTTAGCCATTGAAAAACATCCTGTTACTCATATACCAGAAATGGTTGAATATATTGGCCGAACGCTAACAGACAGCAACTCACCCTCTTTGAATCTTATTTAGCATGCTAAAAGGAGCAGGAAAAAGCAAAATAATTTCAGAATTCCACCTTTCCAAGTAGAGAAATGACTGTTTGTGCAATGGCATTATTCATTGATTAAAGCCATTGAAAAATGTCCTGTTACTCATATACCAGAAATGGTTGAAGGTATTGGCTGAACGCAAACAGATAGCAGCTCATCCTCTTTGAATCTTCTTTAGCATGCTAAAAGGAGCAGGAAAAAGCAAAAAATTTCAGATTTCCACCTTTCCAAACAGTGAAATGACTGTTTGTGCAATGACATTATTCATTGATTTTAGCCATTGAAAACCGACCTGTTACTCAAATACCAGAAATGGTTGAAGGTATTGGCTGAACTCAAACAGATAGTAGCTCACACTCTTTGAATCTTCTTTAGCATGATAAAAGGAGCAGGAAAAAGCAAAAAATTTAGAAAATCCACCTTTTCAAGCAGAGAAATGACTGTTTGTGCAATGACATTATTCATTGATTTTAACCATTGAAAACCGTCCTGTAACTCATATACCAGAAATGGTTGAAGGCTTTGGCTGAACACAAAAAGATAGCAGGCCACCCTTTTTGAATCTTTTTTATCATGAAAAGAAGAGCAGGAAAAAGCAAAAAATTTCAGAATTCCACCTTTCAAAGCAAAGAAATGACTGTTTGTGCAATGACATTATTCATTGATTTTTATCATTGAAAAAGGTCCTGTTACTCATATACCAGAATTGGTTGAAGGTATTGGCTGAACTCAAACAGATAGCAGCTCACCCTCTTTGAATCTTCTTTAGCATGCTAAAAGGAGCAGGAAAAAGCAAAAAATTTCAGAATTCCACCTTTCCAAGCAGAGAAATGACTGTTTGTGCATTGACATTATTCATTGACTTTGGCCATTGAAAACCATCCTGTTACTCATATACCAGAAATGGTTGAAGGTATTGGCTGAACGCAAACTGATAGCAGCTCAGCCTCTTTGCATCTTCTTTAGCATGCTAAAAGGAGGAGGAAAAACCAAAAAATTTCAGAATTCCACAATTCAAAGCAGAGGAATGACTGTTTGTGCAATGACATTATTCATTGATTTTAGCCTTTGAAAAACTTCCTGTTACTCATATACCAGAAATGGTTGAAGGTATTGGCTGAACACAAAAAGAAAGGAGGCCACCCTCTTGGAATCTTCTTTAGCATGATAAAAAGAGCAGCAAAAAGCAAAAAATTTCAGAATTCCACCTTTCAAAGCAAATAAATGACTGTTTGTGTATTGACATTATTCATTCAATTTAGCTATTGAATTCTGTCATTTTTCTCATATACCAGAAATGATTAAAAGGTATTGGCTGAATGCAACCAGATAGCAGCTCACCCTCTTTAAATCTTCTTTAGCATGCTTAAAGGAGCAGGAAAAAGCAAAAAATTTCAGAATTCCACCTTTCCAAACAGAGAAATGACATTATTCATTGATTTTAGCCATTGAATACCGTGATTTTTTTTCATATACCAGAAATGGTTTTAAGGTATTGGCTGAAAGCAAATAGATAGCAGCTCACCCTCTTTGAATCTTCTTTAGCATGCTAAAAGGAGCAGGAAAAAGCAAAAAATTTCAGATTTCCACCTTTAAAAGCAGCGAAATGACTGTTTGTGCAATGACATTATTCGTTGAATTTAGCCATTGAAAAACATCCTGTTCCTCATATACCAGAAATGATTGACGGTATTGGCTGAACGCAAACAGACAGCAACACACCCTCTTTGAATCTTCTTTAGCATGCTAAAAGGAGCAGGAAAAAGCAAAATAATTTCAGAATTCCACCTTTCCAAGCGGAGAAATGACTGTTTGTGCAATGACATTATTCATTGATTTTAACCATTGAAAAACATCCTGTTACTCATATACAAGAAATGGTTGAAGGTATTGGCTGAATGCAAACAGATAGCAGCTCAACCTCTTTGAATCTTCTTTAGCATGCTAAAAGGAGCAGGAAAAAGGAAAAAATTTCAGAATTCCACCTTTTCAAGCAGAGAAATGACTGTTTGTGCAATGACATTATTCATTGATATTAGCCATTAAAAACCGTCCTTTTACTCATATACCAGAAATGGTTGAAGGTATTGGCTGAACACAAAAAGATAGCAGGCCACCCTCTTTGAATGCTCTTTAGCATGATAAAAAGAGCAGAAAAATGCAAAAAATTTCAGAATTCCACCTTTCAAAGCAAAGATATGACTGTTTGTGCAATGACATTATTCATTGATTTTAGCTATTGAAAAACGTCCTGTTACTCATATACCAGAAAAGGTTGAAGATATTGGCTGAACTCAAACAGATAGCAGCTCACCCTCTTTGAATCTACTTTAGCATGCTAAAAGGAGCAGGAAAAGCAAAAAATTTCAGAATTCCTCCTTTCCAAGCAGAGAAATGACTGTTTGTGCATTGACATTATTCATCGATTTTGTCCATTGAAAAACATCCTGTTCCTCATATACCAGAAATGGTTGAAGGTATTGGCTGAACACAAACAGACCGCAACTCACCCTCTTTGAATCTTCTTTAGCATGCTAAAAGGAGCAGGAAAAAGTAAAAAATTTCAGAATTCCTCCTTTGCAAGCAGAGAAATATCTGTTTGTGCATTGACATTATTCAAAGATTTTAGCCATTGAAAACCATCCTGCTACTCATATACCAGAAATGGTTGAAGGTATTGGCTGACCGCAAACTGATAGCAGCTCATCCTCTTTAAATCTTCTTTAGCATGCTAAAAGGAGAAGGAAAAATCACATAATTTCAGAATTCCACCTTTCAAAGCAAAGAAATGACTGTTTGTGCAATGACATTATTCATTGATTTTAGCCATTGAAAAACGTCCTGTTACTCATGTACCAGAATTGGTTGAAGGTATTGGCTGAACTCAAACAGACAGCAGATCACCCTCTTTGAATCTTCTTTAGCATGCTAAAAGGAGCAGGAAAAAGAAAAAAATTTCAGAATTCCACGTTTCCAAGCACAGAAATGACTGTTTGTGCATTGACATTATTCATTGATTTTAGCCATTGAAAAACATCCTGTTACTCATATACCAGAAATAGTTGAAGGTATTGGCTGAACACAAACAGATAGCAGCTCACCCTCTTTGAATCTTTTTTAGCATGCTAAAAGGAGCAGGAAAAAGCAAAAAATTTCAGAAATCCACCTTTACAAGCAGAGAAATTACTGTTTGTGTAATGACATTATTCATTCAATTTAGCCATTGAATACCATCACTTTTCTCATATACCAGAAATAGTTTTAACTTATTGGCTGAATGCAAACAGATAGCAGCTCACCCTCTTTGAATCGTCTTTAGCATGCTAAAAGGAGCAGGAAAAAGCAAAAAATTTCAGAATTCCTCCTTTCCAAGCAGAGAAATGACTGTTTGTGCATTGACATAATTCATTGATTTTAGCCATTGAAAAACATCCTGTTACTCATATACCAGAAATGGTTCAAGGTATTGGCTGAACGCAAACAGATAGCAGCTCACCCTCTTTGAATCGTCTTTAGCATGCTAAAAAGAGCAGGAAAAAGCAAAAAAATTCAGAATTCCACCTTTCAAAGCAGAGAAATGACTGAGCAATGATGTTATTCATTGATTTTAGCCATTGAAAACCGTCCTTTTACTCATATACCAGAAATGGATGAAGGTATTGGCTGAACGCAAACTGATAGCAGCTCACCCTCTTTGATTCTTCTTTAGCATGCTAAAAGGAGCAGGAAAAACAAAAAAATTTCTGAATTCCAACATTCAAAGCACAGGAATGACTGTTTGTGCAATGACTTTATTCATTAAATTAAGCCATTTAATACCGTCATTTTTCTCATATACCAGAAATGGTTTTAAGGTATTGGCTGAATGCAAACAGATAGCAGCTCACCCTCTTTGAATCTTCTTTAGCATGCTAAAAGCAGCAGGAAAAAGCAAAATAATTTCAGAATTCCACGGTTCCAAGCAGAGAAATGACTGTTTGTGCAATGACATTATTCATTGATTTTAGCCATTGAAAACCGTCCTGTTACTCATATACCAGAAATGGTTGAAGGTATTCCCTGAACACAAAAACATAGCAGGCCACCCTCTTTGAATCTTCTTTAGCATGATAAAAAGAGCAGGAAAAAGCAAAATAAATTTCAGAATTCCACCTTTCAAAGCAAAGAAATGACTGTTAGTGCAATGACATTATTCATTGATTTTAGCCACTAAAAAACATCCTGTTACTCATATACCAGAAATGGTTGAAGGTATTGGCTGAACTCAAACAGATAGCAGCTCACCCTCTTTGAATCTACTTTAGCATGCTAAAAGGAGCAGGAAAAAGCAAAAAATTTAAGAATTCCTCCTTTCCAAGCAGAGAAATGACTGTTTGTGCAATGACATTATTCATTGATTTTAGCTATTGAAAAACGTCCTGTTACTCATATACCAGAATAGGTTGAAGGTATTGGCTGAACTCAAACAGATAGCAGCACACCCTCTTCGAATCTACTTTAGCATGCTAAAAGGAGCAGGAAAAAGCAAAAAATTTCAGAATTCCACCTT
Organism: Phyllobates terribilis; assembly: GCF_046119375.1. Taxonomy (NCBI): domain Eukaryota; kingdom Metazoa; phylum Chordata; class Amphibia; order Anura; family Dendrobatidae; genus Phyllobates; species Phyllobates terribilis. The sequence continues at coordinate 2,933,784 of NW_027362771.1, read as the reverse complement.
TCCAAGCAGAGAAATGACTGTTTGTGTGATCACATTATTCATTCAATTTAGCCATTGAATAACGTCATTTTTCTCATATACCAGAAATGGTTTTAACTTATTGTCTGATTGCAAACTGATAGCTGCTCACCCTCTTTGAATCTTCTTTAGCATGATAAAAGGAGCAGGAAAAAGCAAAATATTCAGAATTCCGCCTTTCCAAGCAATGAAATGACTGTTTGTGCAATGACATTATTCATTGATTTTAGTCATTGAAAACTGTCCTGTCACACATATACACAAAATTTCAGATTTCCACCTTTAAAAGCAGAGAAATGATGGTTTGTGCAATGATAATATTCATTGATTTAGCCATTGAAAAACATCCTGTTACTCATATACAAGAAATGGTTGAAGGTATTGGCTGAACACAAACAGACAGCAACTCACGCTCTTTGAATCTTCTTTAGCATGCTAAAAATAGGAGGAAAAAACAAAATATTTCAGAATTCCACCTTTAAAAGCAGAGAAATGATGGTTTGCGCAATGATATTATTCATTGATTTTAGCCATTGAAAACCATCCTGTTACTCATATACAAGAAATGGTTCAAGGTATTGGCTAAACGCAAACAGATAGCAGCTCACCCTCTTTGAATCGTCTTTAGCATGCTAAAAGGAGCAGGAAAAAGCAAAAAATTTCAGAATTCCTCCTTTCCAAGCAGAGAAATGACTGTTTGTGCATTGACATTATTCATTGATTTTAGCCATTGAAAAACATCCTGTTACTCATATACCAGAAATGGTTCAAGGTATTGGCTGAACGCAAACAGATAGCAGCTCACCCTCTTTGAATCGTCTTTAGCATGCTAAAAAGAGCAGGAAAAAGCAAAAAAATTCAGAATTCCACCTTTCAAAGCAGAGAAATGACTGAGCAATGACGTTATTCATTGATTTTAGCCATTGAAAACCGTCCTTTTACTCATATACCAGAAATGGATGAAGGTATTGGCTGAACGCAAACTGATAGCAGCTCACCCTCTTTGAATCTTCTTTAGCATGCTAAAAGGAGCAGGAAAAACAAAAAAATTTCTGAATTCCAACATTCAAAGCACAGGAATGACTGTTTGTGCAATGACTTTATTCATTAAATTAAGCCATTGAATACCGTCATTTTTCTCATATACCAGAAATGGTTTTAAGGTATTGGCTGAATGCAAACAGATAGCAGCTCACCCTCTTTGAATCTTCTTTAGCATACTAAAAGCAGCAGGAAAAAGCAAAAAAATTCAGAATTCCACCTTTCCAAGCAGAGAAATGACTGTTTGTGCAATGACATTACTCATTGATTTTAACCATTGAAAAACATCCTGTTACTCATATACCAGAAATGGTTGAAGGTATTGGCTGAAGGCAAACAGACAGCAACTCAACCTCTTTGAATCTTCTTTAGCATGCTAAAAGGAGCAGGAAAAAGCAAAATAATTTCAGAATTCCACCGTTCCAAGCAGAGAAATGACTGTTTGTGCAATGACATTATTCATTGATTTTAGCCATTGAAAACCGTCCTGTTACTCATATACCAGAAATGGTTGAAGGTATTGGCTGAACACAAAAACATAGCAGGCCACCCTCTTTGAATCTTCTTTAGCATGATAAAAAGAGCAGGAAAAAGCAAAATAAATTTCAGAATTCCACCTTTCAAAGCAAAGAAATGACTGTTAGTGCAATGACATTATTCATTGATTTTAGCCATTAAAAAACATCCTATTACTCATATACCAGAAATGGTTGAAGGTATTGGCTGAATGAAAACTGATAGCAGCTCACCCTCTTTGAATCTTCTTTAGCATGCTAAAAGTAGCAGGAAAAAAAATTTCAAAAGTCCACCTTTAAAAGCAGAGAAATTACTGTTTGTGCAATGACATTATTCATTGATTTTAGCCATTGAAAAACGTCCTGTTACTCATATACCAAAAATGGTTGAAGGTATTGGCTGAACGCAAACAGATAGCAGCTCACCCTCTTTGAATATTCTTTAGCATGCTAAAAGGAGCAGGAAAAAGCAAAAAATTTCAGATTCCAACTTTCCAAGCAGAGAAATGACTGTTTGTGCAAGGACATTATTCATTAATTTTAGCCATTGAAAACCGTACTGTTATTAATATACCAAAAATGGTTGAAGGTATTGGTTGAACGCAAACTGATAGCAGCTCAATCTCTTTGAATCTTCTTTAGCATGCTAAAAGCAGCAGGAAAAAACAAAATATTTCAGATTTCCACCTTTAAAAGCAGAGAAATGACTGTTTGTGCAATGACATTATTCATTGATTTTAGCCATTGAAAAACATCCTGTTACTCATATACCAGAAATGGTTGAATATATTGGCCGAACGCTAACAGACAGCAACTCACCCTCTTTGAATCTTATTTAGCATGCTAAAAGGAGCAGGAAAAAGCAAAATAATTTCAGAATTCCACCTTTCCAAGTAGAGAAATGACTGTTTGTGCAATGGCATTATTCATTGATTAAAGCCATTGAAAAATGTCCTGTTACTCATATACCAGAAATGGTTGAAGGTATTGGCTGAACGCAAACAGATAGCAGCTCATCCTCTTTGAATCTTCTTTAGCATGCTAAAAGGAGCAGGAAAAAGCAAAAAATTTCAGATTTCCACCTTTCCAAACAGTGAAATGACTGTTTGTGCAATGACATTATTCATTGATTTTAGCCATTGAAAACCGACCTGTTACTCAAATACCAGAAATGGTTGAAGGTATTGGCTGAACTCAAACAGATAGTAGCTCACACTCTTTGAATCTTCTTTAGCATGATAAAAGGAGCAGGAAAAAGCAAAAAATTTAGAAAATCCACCTTTTCAAGCAGAGAAATGACTGTTTGTGCAATGACATTATTCATTGATTTTAACCATTGAAAACCGTCCTGTAACTCATATACCAGAAATGGTTGAAGGCTTTGGCTGAACACAAAAAGATAGCAGGCCACCCTTTTTGAATCTTTTTTATCATGAAAAGAAGAGCAGGAAAAAGCAAAAAATTTCAGAATTCCACCTTTCAAAGCAAAGAAATGACTGTTTGTGCAATGACATTATTCATTGATTTTTATCATTGAAAAAGGTCCTGTTACTCATATACCAGAATTGGTTGAAGGTATTGGCTGAACTCAAACAGATAGCAGCTCACCCTCTTTGAATCTTCTTTAGCATGCTAAAAGGAGCAGGAAAAAGCAAAAAATTTCAGAATTCCACCTTTCCAAGCAGAGAAATGACTGTTTGTGCATTGACATTATTCATTGACTTTGGCCATTGAAAACCATCCTGTTACTCATATACCAGAAATGGTTGAAGGTATTGGCTGAACGCAAACTGATAGCAGCTCAGCCTCTTTGCATCTTCTTTAGCATGCTAAAAGGAGGAGGAAAAACCAAAAAATTTCAGAATTCCACAATTCAAAGCAGAGGAATGACTGTTTGTGCAATGACATTATTCATTGATTTTAGCCTTTGAAAAACTTCCTGTTACTCATATACCAGAAATGGTTGAAGGTATTGGCTGAACACAAAAAGAAAGGAGGCCACCCTCTTGGAATCTTCTTTAGCATGATAAAAAGAGCAGCAAAAAGCAAAAAATTTCAGAATTCCACCTTTCAAAGCAAATAAATGACTGTTTGTGTATTGACATTATTCATTCAATTTAGCTATTGAATTCTGTCATTTTTCTCATATACCAGAAATGATTAAAAGGTATTGGCTGAATGCAACCAGATAGCAGCTCACCCTCTTTAAATCTTCTTTAGCATGCTTAAAGGAGCAGGAAAAAGCAAAAAATTTCAGAACTCCACCTTTCCAAACAGAGAAATGACATTATTCATTGATTTTAGCCATTGAATACCGTGATTTTTTTTCATATACCAGAAATGGTTTTAAGGTATTGGCTGAAAGCAAATAGATAGCAGCTCACCCTCTTTGAATCTTCTTTAGCATGCTAAAAGGAGCAGGAAAAAGCAAAAAATTTCAGATTTCCACCTTTAAAAGCAGCGAAATGACTGTTTGTGCAATGACATTATTCGTTGAATTTAGCCATTGAAAAACATCCTGTTCCTCATATACCAGAAATGATTGACGGTATTGGCTGAACGCAAACAGACATCAACACACCCTCTTTGAATCTTCTTTAGCATGCTAAAAGGAGCAGGAAAAAGCAAAATAATTTCAGAATTCCACCTTTCCAAGCGGAGAAATGACTGTTTGTGCAATGACATTATTCATTGATTTTAACCATTGAAAAACATCCTGTTACTCATATACAAGAAATGGTTGAAGGTATTGGCTGAATGCAAACAGATAGCAGCTCAACCTCTTTGAATCTTCTTTAGCATGCTAAAAGGAGCAGGAAAAAGGAAAAAATTTCAGAATTCCACCTTTTCAAGCAGAGAAATGACTGTTTGTGCAATGACATTATTCATTGATATTAGCCATTAAAAACCGTCCTTTTACTCATATACCAGAAATGGTTGAAGGTATTGGCTGAACACAAAAAGATAGCAGGCCACCCTCTTTGAATGCTCTTTAGCATGATAAAAAGAGCAGAAAAATGCAAAAAATTTCAGAATTCCACCTTTCAAAGCAAAGATATGCCTGTTTGTGCAATGACATTATTCATTGATTTTAGCTATTGAAAAACGTCCTGTTACTCATATACCAGAAAAGGTTGAAGATATTGGCTGAACTCAAACAGATAGCAGCTCACCCTCTTTGAATCTACTTTAGCATGCTAAAAGGAGCAGGAAAAGCAAAAAATTTCAGAATTCCTCCTTTCCAAGCAGAGAAATGACTGTTTGTGCATTGACATTATTCATCGATTTTATCCATTGAAAAACATCCTGTTCCTCATATACCAGAAATGGTTGAAGGTATTGGCTGAACACAAACAGACCGCAACTCACCCTCTTTGTATCTTCTTTAGCATGCTAAAAGGAGCAGGAAAAAGTAAAAAATTTCAGAATTCCTCCTTTGCAAGCAGAGAAATATCTGTTTGTGCATTGACATTATTCAAAGATTTTAGCCATTGAAAACCATCCTGCTACTCATATACCAGAAATGGTTGAAGGTATTGGCTGACCGCAAACTGATAGCAGCTCATCCTATTTAAATCTTCTTTAGCATGCTAAAAGGAGAATAAAAAATCACATAATTAAAGAATTCCACCTTTCAAAGCAAAGAAATGACTGTTTGTGCAATGACATTATTCATTGATTTTAACCATTGAAAAACGTCCTGTTACTCATGTACCAGAATTGGTTGAAGGTATTGGCTGAACTCAAACAGACAGCAGATCACCCTCTTTGAATCTTCTTTAGCATGCTAAAAGGAGCAGGAAAAATAAAAAAATTTCAGAATTCCACGTTTCCAAGCACAGAAATGACTGTTTGTGCATTGACATTATTCATTGATTTTAGCCATTGAAAAACGTCCTGTTACTCATATACCAGAAATGTTTGAAGGTATTGGCTGAACACAAACAGATAGCAGCTCACCCTCTTTGAATCTTTTTTAGCATGCTAAAAGGAGCAGGAAAAAGCAAAAAATTTCAGAAATCCACCTTTACAAGCAGAGAAATTACTGTTTGTGTAATGACATTATTCATTCAATTTAGCCATTGAATACCATCACTTTTCTCATATACCAGAAATAGTTTTAACTTATTGGCTGAATGCAAACAGATAGCAGCTCACCCTCTTTGAATCTACTTTAGCATGCTAAAAGGAGCAGGAAAAAGCAAAAAAATTCAGAATTCCTACTTTTCAAGCAGAGAAATGACTGTTTGTGCATTGCAATTATTCATTGATTTTAGCCATTGAAAAACATCCTGTTACTCATATACCAGAAATGGTTGAAGGTATTGGCTGAACACAAACAGACAGCAACTCACCCTCTTTGAACCTTCTTTAGCATGCCAAAAGGAGAAGGAAAAAGCAAAAAATTTCAGAATTCCTCCTTTCCAAGCAGAAAAATGACTGTTTGTGCATTGACAATATTCATTGATTTTAGCCATTGAAAACCGTCCTGCTACTCATATACCAGAAATGGTTGAAGGTATTGGCTGACTGCAAACTGATAGCAGCTCACCCTCTTTGAATCTTTTTTAGCATGCTAAACGGAGGAGGGAAAACCACAAAATTTCAGAATTCCACCTTTCAAAGCAAAGAAATGACTGTTTGTGCAATGACATTATTCATTGATTTTAGCCATTGAAAAATGTCCTGTTACTCATATACCAGAATTGGTTGATGGTATTGGCTGAACTCAAACGGACAGCAGCTCACCCTCATTGAATCTTCTTTAGCATGCTAAAAGGAGCAGGAAAAAGCAAAAAAATTCAGAATTCCACCTTTCCAAGCAGAGAAATCACTGTTTGCATTGACATTATTCATTAATGTTAGCCATTGAAATCATTTTTGTTACTCATATACCAGAAATGGTTGAAGGTATTGGCTGAAAACAAACAGATAGCAGCTCACTCTCTTTAAATCTTTTTTAGCATGATAAAAGGAGCAGGAAATAGCAAAAAATTTCAGAAATCCACCTTTCCAAGCAGAGAAATGACTGTTTGTGTAATGACATTATTCATTCAATTTAGCAATTGAATACCGTCATTTTTCTCATATACCAGAAATGGTTTTAACTTATTGGCTGAATGCAAACAGATAGCTGCTCACCCTTTTGAGTCTTCTTTAGCATGCTAAAAGGAGCAGGAAAAAGCAAAAAAATTCAGAATTCCGCCTTTCCAAGCAGAGAAATCACTTTTTGTGCAATGACATTATTCATTGATTTTAATCATTGAAAACCGTCCTGTCACTCATATACCAGAAATGGTTGAAGGTATTGGCTGAATGCAAACAGATAGCAGCTCACCCTCTTTGAATCTTATTTAGCATGCTAAAAGGAGCAGGAAAAATCAAAATATTTCAGATTTCCACCTTTAAAAGCAGAGAAATGACGGTTTGTGCAATGATATTATTCATTGATTTTAGACATTGAAAAACATCCTGTTACTCATATACCAGAAATGGAACAAGGTATTGGCTGAACGCAAACAGATAGCAGCTCACCCTCTTTGAATCTTCTTTAGCATGCTAAAAGGAGCAGGAAAAAGCAAAAAAATTTCAGAATTCCTCCTTTCCAAGCAGAAAAATTACTGTTTGTGCATTGACATCATTCATTGATTTTAGCCATTGAAAAACATCCTGTTACTCATATACCAGAAATGGTTGAAGGTATTAGCTGAACGCAAAATGATAGCAGCTCACCCTCTTTGAATCTTCTTTAGCATGCTAAAAGGAGGAGGAAAAACTAAAAAATTTCAGAATTTCACCATTCAAAGCAGAGTAATGAATGTTTGTGCAATTACATTATTCATTCATTTTTGCCATTGAAAAACGTTCTGTTACTCATATAACAGAAATGTTTGAAGGTATTGGCTGAACACAAAAAGATAGGATGCCACCCTCTTTGAATCTTCTTTAGCATGATAAAAAGAGCAGGAAAAACCCCAAAAATTCAGAATTCCAACTTTTTAAGCAGAGAAATGACTGTTTGTGCAATGAAATTATTCATTGATTTTAGCCATTGAGAACTGTCCTGTTACTCTTATACCAGAATTGGTTGAAGGTATTGGCTGAAATCAATTAGGTAGCAGCTCAACCTCTTTGAATCTTCTTTAGCATGCTAAAATGAGCAGTAAAAAGCAAGAAATTTCAGAATTCCACCTTTCCAAGCAGAGAAATGAATGTTTGTGCATTGACATTATTCATTGATTTTAGCCATCGAAAACCGTCCTGTTACTCATATACCAGAAATGGTTGAAGGTATTGGCTGAACGCAAACTTATAGCAGCTCACCCTCTTTGAATCTTCTTTAGCATGCTAAAAAGAGCAGGAAAAACCCAAAAAATTCAGAATTCCACCATTCAAAGCACAGGAATGAGTGTTTGTGCAATGACTTTATTCATTCAATTTAGACATTGAATACCGTCATTTTTCTCATTAACCAGAAATGGTTTTAAGGTATTGGCTGAATGCAAACATATAGCAGCTCACCCACTTTGAATCATCTTTAGCATGCTAAAAGGAGCATTAAAAAGCAAAAATATTCAGATTTCCACCTTTCCAAGCAGAGAAATTATTATTTGTGCAATGACATTATTCATTGATTTTAGCAATAGAAAAACGTGCTGTTACTCATATACCAGAAATGTTTTAAGGTATTGGCTGAACGCAAACAGATAGCAGCTCACCCTCTTTAAATCTTCTTTAGCATGCTAAAAGGAGCAGAAAAAGCAAAAAAAATTCAGAATTCCACCTTTCCAAGCAGAGAAATGACTGTTTGTGCAATGACATTATTCATTGATTTTAGCCATTGAAAACCATCCTGTTACTCATATACCAGAAATGGTTGAAGGTATTGGCTGAATGTAAATAGATAGCAGCTCACCCTCTCTGAATCTTCTTTAGCATGCTAGAAGTAGCAGGAAAAAACAAAATATTTCAGCTTTCCACTTTTAAAAGCAGAGAAATGACTGTTTGTGCAATGACATTATTCATTTATTTTACCCATTGAAAACCATCCAGTTACTCATATACCAGAAATGGTTGAAGGTATTGGCTGAACGCAAACAGACAGAAACTCACCCTCTTTGAATCTTCTTTAGCATGCTAAAAGGAGCAGGAAAAAGCAAAATAATTTCAGTATTCCACCTTTCCAAGCAGAGAAATGACTGTTTGTGCAATGACATTATTCATTGATTTTAGCCATGGAAAAACGTCCTGTTACTCATATACCAGAAATGGTTGAAGGTATTGGCTGAACGCAAATAGATAGCAGCTCACCCTCTTTGAATCTTCTTTAGCATGCTAAAAGGAGCAGGAAAGAGCAAAAAATTTCAGAATTATACCTTTCCAAGCAGAGAAATGCTTGTTTGTGCAATGACATTATTCATTGATTTTAGCCATTGAAAACCCTCCTGTTACTCATATACCAGAAATGGTTAAAGGTATTGGCTGAACGCAAAAAGATAGCAGGCCACCATCTTTGAATCTTTTTTTAGCATGATAAAAAAGAGCAGAAAAAGCAAAAAATTTCAGAATTCCACCTTTCAAAGCAAAGAAATGACTGTTTGTGCAATGACATTATTCATTGATTTTAGCCATTCAAAACAGTGCTGTTACTCATATGCCAGAATTGGTTGAAGGTATTGGCTGAAATCAAATAGGTAGCAGCTCAACCTCTTGGAATCTTCTTTAGCATGCTAAAAGGAGCAGGAAAAAGCAAAAAATTTCAGAATTCCACCTTTCCAAGCAGAGAAATGACTGTTTGTGCATTGACATTATTCATTGATTTTAGCCATTGAAAACCGTCCTGTTACTCATATACCAGAAATGGTTGAAGGTATTGGCTGAACGCATACTGATTGCAGCTCACCCTCTTTGAATCTTCTTTAGCATGCTAAAAGGAGCAGGAAAAAGCAAAAAATTTCAGATTTCCACCTTTTCAAGCAGAGAAATGACTGTTTGTGCAATGACATTATTCATTGATTTTAGCCATTGAAAACCGTCCTGTTACTCATATACCAGAAATGGTTGAAAGTATTGGCTGAACGCATACTGATAGCAGCTCACCCTCTTAGAATCTTCTTTAGCATGCTAAAAGGAGCAGGAAAAAGCAAAAAATTTCAGATTTCCACCTTTCCAAGCAGAGAAATGACTGTTTGTGCAATGACATTATTCATTGATTTTAGCCATTGAAAACCGTCCTGTTACTCATGTACCAGAATTGGTTGAAGGTATTGGCTGAACTCAAACAGACAGCAGATCACCCTCTTTGAATCTTCTTTAGCATGCTAAAAGGAGCAGGAAAAAGAAAAAAATTTCAGAATTCCACGTTTCCAAGCACAGAAATGACTGTTTGTGCATTGACATTATTCATTGATTTTAGCCATTGAAAAAAGTCCTGTTACTCATATACCAGAAATGTTTGAAGGTATTGGCTGAACACAAACAGATAGCAGCTCACCCTCTTTGAATCTTTTTTAGCATGCTAAAAGGAGCAGGAAAAAGCAAAAAAATTCAGAAATCCACCTTTACAAGCAGAGAAATTACTGTTTGTGTAGTGACATTATTCATTCAATTTAGCCATTGAATACCGTCATTTTTCTCATATACCAGAAATGGTTTTAACTTATTGGCTGAATGCAAACAGATAGCAGCTCACCCTCTTTGAATCTACTTTAGCATGCTAAAAGGAGCAGGAAAAAGCAAAAAAATTCAGAATTCCTACTTTTCAAGCAGAGAAATGACTGTTTGTGCATTGCAATTATTCATTGATTTTAGCCATTGAAAAACATCCTGTTAATCATATACCAGAAATGGTTGAAGGTATTGGCTGAACACAAACAGACAGCAACTCACCCTCTTTGAACCTTCTTTAGCATGCCAAAAGGAGAAGGAAAAAGCAAAAAATTTCAGAATTCCTCCTTTCCAAGCAGAAAAATGACTGTTTGTGCATTGACAATATTCATTGATTTTAGCTATTGAAAACCGTCCTGCTACTCATATACCAGAAATGGTTGAAGGTATTGGCTGACTGCAAACTGATAGCAGCTCACCCTCTTTGAATCTTTTTTAGCATGCTAAAAGGAGGAGGGAAAACCACAAAATTTCAGAATTCCACCTTTCAAAGCAAAGAAATGACTGTTTGTGCAATGACATTATTCATTGATTTTAGCCATTGAAAAATGTCCTGTTACTCATATACCAGAATTGGTTGATGGTATTGGCTGAACTCAAACGGACAGCAGCTCACCCTCTTTGAATCTTCTTTAGCATGCTAAAAGGAGCAGGAAAAAGCAAAAAAATTCAGAATTCCACCTTTCCAAGCAGAGAAATCACTGTTTGCATTGACATTATTCATTAATGTTAGCCATTGAAATCATTTCTGTTACTCATATACCAGTAATGGTTGAAGGTATTGGCTGAACACAAACAGATAGCAGCTCACTCTCTTTAAATCTTTTTTAGCATGATAAAAGGAGCAGGAAATAGCAAAAAATTTCAGAAATCCACCTTTCCAAGCAGAGAAATGACTGTTTGTGTAATGACATTATTCATTCAATTTAGCCATTGAATACCGTCATTTTTCTCATATACCAGAAATGGTTTTAACTTATTGGCTGAATGCAAACAGATAGCTGCTCACCCTTTTTGAGTCTTCTTTAGCATGCTAAAAGGAGCAGGAAAAAGCAAAAAAATTCAGAATTCCGCCTTTCCAAGCAGAGAAATCACTTTTTGTGCAATGACATTATTCATTGATTTTAATCATTGAAAACCGTCCTGTCACTCATATACCAGAAATGGTTGAAGGTATTGGCTGAATGCAAACAGATAGCAGCTCACCCTCTTTGAATCTTATTTAGCATGCTAAAAGCAGCAGGAAAAATCAAAATATTTCAGATTTCCACCTTTAAAAGCAGAGAAATGACGGTTTGTGCAATCATATTATTCATTGATTTTAGACATTGAAAAACATCCTGTTACTCATATACCAGAAATGGTACAAGGTATTGGCTGAACGCAAACAGATAGCAGCTCACCCTCTTTGAATCTTCTTTAGCATGCTAAAAGGAGCAGGAAAAACCAAAAAATTTCAGAATTCCTCCTTTCCAAGCAGAGTAATGAATGTTTGCGCATTGACATCATTCATTGATTTTTGCCATTGAAAAACGTTCTGTTACTCATATAACAGAAATGTTTGAAGGTATTGGCTGAACACAAAAAGATAGGATGCCACCCTCTTTGAATCTTCTTTAGCATGATAAAAAGAGCAGGAAAAACCCAAAAAATTCAGAATTCCAACTTTTTAAGCAGAGAAATGACTGTTTGTGCAATGAAATTATTCATTGATTTTAGCCATTGAGAACTGTCCTGTTACTCATATACCAGAATTGGTTGAAGGTATTGGCTGAAATCAATTAGGTAGCAGCTCAACCTCTTTGGATCTTCTTTAGCATGCTAAAATGAGCAGTAAAAAGCAAGAAATTTCAGAATTCCACCTTTCCAAGCAGAGAAATGAATGTTTGTGCATTGACATTATTCATTGATTTTAGCCATTGAAAACCGTCCTGTTACTCATATACCAGAAATGGTTGAAGATATTGGCTGAACGCAAACTGATAGCAGCTCACTCTCTTTGAATCTTCTTTAGCATGCTAAAAGGAGCAGGAAAAACCCAAAAAATTCAGAATTCCACCATTCAAAGCACAGGAATGAGTGTTTGTGCAATGACTTTATTCATTCAATTTAGACATTGAATACCGTCATTTTTCTCATTAACCAGAAATGGTTTTAAGGTATTGGCTGAATGCAAACATATAGCAGCTCACCCGCTTTGAATCATCTTTAGCATGCTAAAAGGAGCAGGAAAAAGCAAAAAAATTCAGATTTCCACCTTTCCAAGCAGAGAAATTATTATTTGTGCAATGACATTATTCATTGATTTTAGCAATAGAAAAACGTGCTGTTACTCATATAACAGAAATATTTTATGGTATTGGCTGAACGCAAACAGATAGCAGCTCACCCTCTTTAAATCTTCTTTAGCATGCTAAAAGGAGCAGAAAAAGCAAAAAAAATTCAGAATTCCACCTTTCCAAGCAGAGAAATGACTGTTTGTGCAATGACATTATTCATTGATTTTAGCCATTGAAAACCATCCTGTTACTCATATACCAGAAATGGTTGAAGGTATTTGCTGAATGCAAATAGATAGCAGCTCACCCTCTCTGAATCTTCTTTAGCATGCTAGAAGTAGCAGGAAAAAAACAAAATATTTCAGATTTCACTTTTACAAGCTGAGAAATGAATGTTTGTGCAATGACATTATTCATTGATTTTAGCCATTGAAAACCATCCAGTTACTCATATACCAGAAATGGTTGAAGGTATTGGCTGAACGCAAACAGACAGAAACTCACCCTCTTTGAATCTTCTTTAGCATGCTAAAAGGAGCAGGAAAATGCAAAATAATTTCAGAATTCCACCTTTCCAAGCAGAGAAATGACTGTTTGTGCAATGACATTATTCATTGATTTTAGCCATGGAAAAACGTCCTGTTACTCATATACCAGAAATGGTTGAAGGTATTGGCTGAACGCAAATAGATAGCAGCTCACCCTCTTTGAATCTTCTTTAGCATGATAAAAGGAGCAGGAAAGAGCAAAAAATTTCAGAATTCTACCTTTCCAAGCAGAGTAATGACTGTTTGTGCAATGACATTATTCATTGATTTTAGCCATTGAAAAACGTCCTGTTACTCATATACCAGAAATGGTTAAAGGTATTGGCTGAACGCAAAAAGATAGCAGGCCACCATCTTTGAATCTTTTTTTAGCATGATAAAAAAGGGCAGAAAAAGCAAAAAATTTCAGAATTCCACCTTTCAAAGCAAAGAAATGACTGTTTGTGCAATGACATTATTCATTGATTTTAGCCATTGAAAACCGTCCTGTTACTCATATGCCAGAATTGGTTGAAGGTATTGGCTGAAATCAAATAGGTAGCAGCTCAACCTCTTGGAATCTTCTTTAGCATGCTAAAAGGAGCAGGAAAAAGCAAAAAATTTCAGAATTCCACCTTTCCAAGCAGAGAAATGACTGTTTGTGCAATGACATTATTCATTGATTTTAGCCACTGAAAACCGTCCTGTTACTCATATACCAGAAATGGTTGAAGGTATTGGCTGAACGCAAACAGATAGCAGCTCACCCTCTTGGAATCTTCTTTAGCAATGCTAAATGGAGGAGGAAAAAACAAAAAAATAAAGAATTCTACCATTCAAAGCAGAGGAATGACTGTTTGTGCGACGACATTATTCATTGATTTTAGCCATTAAAAAACGTCCTGTTACTTATACACCAGAAATGGTTGAAGGTATAGGGTGAGCACAAAAAGATAGGAGGCCACCCTCTTTGAATCTTCTTTAGTATGATAAGAAGAGCAGGAAAAAGTAAAAAAATTCAGAATTCCACCTTTCAAAGCAAAGAAATGACTGTTTGTGTATTGACATTATTCATTGATTTTAGCCTTTGAAAACCGCCTTGTTACTCATATACCTGAAATGGTTGAAGGTATTGGCTGAACGCAAACTGTTAGCAGCTCACCCTCTTTGTATCTTCTTTAGCACACTAAAAAATTTCAGAATTCCACCTTTCCAAGCAGAGAAATGAATGTTTGTGTAATGACATTATTCATTCAAATTAGCTATTGAATACTGTCATTTTTCTCATATACCAGAAATGGTTTTAAGTTAGTGGCTGAATGCAACCAGATAGTACGTCACCCTATTTGAATCTTCTTTAGCATGCTAAAAGGAGCAGGAAAGAGCAAAAAATTTCAGAACTCCTCCAATCCAAGCAGAGAAATGACTGTTTGTGCAAGACTTTATTCATTGATTTTAGCCATTGAATACCGTGATTTTTTTCATATACCAGAAATGGTTTTAAGTTATTGGCTGAAAGCAAACAGATAGCAGCTCACCGTTTTGAATCTTCTTTAGCATGCTAAAAGGAGCAGGAAAAAACAAAAAATTTCAGATTTCCACCTTTAAAAGCAGAGAAATGACTGTTTGTGCAATGACATTATTCATTGATTTTAGCCATTGAAAAACGTCCTGTTACTCATATACCAGAATTCGTTGAAGTTATAGCCTGAACTCAAACAGACAGCAGCTCAGCCTCTTTGAATCTTCTTTAGCATGCTAAAAGGAGCAGGATAAAGCAAAAAAATTCAGAATTCCACCTTTCCAAGCAGAGAAATGACTGTTTGTGAAATGACATAATTCCCTGATGTTAGCCATTGAATATTGTCATGTTACTCATATACCAGAACTGGTTGAAGGTATTGGCTGAACGCAAACTGATAGCAGCTCACCGTCTTTGAATCTTCTTTAGCATGCTAAATGGAGCAGGAAAAAGCAAAAAATTTCAGAATTCCTCCTTTCCAAGCAGAGAAATGACTGCTTGTGCATTGACATTATTCATTGATTTTAGCCATTGAAAAACATCCTGTTCCTCATATACCAGAATAGGTTGAAGGTATTGGCTGAACTCAAACAGACAGCAACTCACCCTCTTTGAATCTTCTTTAGCATGCTAAAAGGAGGAGGAAAAGCCACAAAACTTCAGAATTCCACGTTTCAAAGCAAACAAATGACTGTTTGTGCAATGACATTATTCATTGATTTTAGCCATTGAAAAACGTCCTGTTACTCATATACAAGAATTCGTTGAAGGTATTGGCTGAACTTAAACAGGCAGCAGCTCACTATCTTTGAATCTTCTTTAGCATGCTAAAAGTAGCAGGAAAGAGCAAAACATTTCAGAATTCCACCTTTCCAAGCAGAGAAATGACTGTTTGTGCAATGACATTATACATTGATGTTAGCCATTGTAAACCGTCATGTTACTCATATACCAGAAATGGTTGAAGGTATTGGCTTAATGCAAACAGATAGCAGCTCCCCCTCTTTGAATCTTTTTTAGCATGCTAAAAGGAGCAGGAAAAATTTAAAGATTTCAGAATTCCAGCTTTCCAAGCAGAGAATTGACTGTTTGTGCAATGACATCATTCATTGATTTTAGACATTGAAAACCCTCCTGTTACTCATATAGCAGAAATAGTTGAAGGTATTGGCTGAATGCAAACAGATAGCAGCTCACCCTCTTTGGATCTTCTTAGCATGCTAAAAGGAGCAGGGAAAAGCAAAACATTTCAGAATTCCACCTTTCCAAGCAGAGAATTGACTGTTTTGCTGTGACATTATTCATTGATTTTAGCCATTAAAAACCATCCTGTTACTCTTATGCCAGAAATGGTTGAAGTTATTGGCTGAACGCAAACAGATAGAAGCTCACCCTCTTTGAATCTTCTTTAGCATGGTAAAAGGAGCAGGAAAAAGCAAAAAATTTCAGAATTCCACCTTTCCAAGCAAATAAAAGACTGTTTGTGCAATGACATTATTCAATGATTTTAGACATTGAAAACCGCCCTGCTACTCATATACCAGAAATGGTTGAAGGTATTGGCTTAACGTTAACAGAAAGCAGATCACCCTCTTCGAGTCTTCTTTAGCATGCTAATAGGAGCAGGAAAAAGTAAAAACATTTCAGATTTCCACCTTTTCAAGCAGAGAATGACTATTTGTGCAATGACATTATTCATTGATTTTAGCCATTGAAAAACGTCCTGTTCATCATATACCAGAAATGGTTGACGGTATTGGCTTAACGTAAACAGATAGCAGTTCACCCTCTTTGAATCTTCTTTAGCATGCTAAAAGGAGGAGGAAAAAACAAAAAATTTCAGAATTCCACCTTTCAAAGCAGAGGAATGACTGTTTGTGCAATGACATTATTCATTGATTTTAGCCATTGAAAAACGTCCTGTTACTCATATACCAGAAATGGTTGAAGGTATTGGCTGAACACAAACAGAGAGCAGCTCACCCTCTTTGAATCTTTTTTAGCATGCTAAATGGAGCAGGAAAAAGGTAAAGATTTCAGAATTCCAGCTTTCCAAGCAGAGAATTGACTGTTTGTGCAATGACATCATTCATTGATTTTAGCCATCGAAAACCGTCCTGTCACACATATACCAGAAATGGTTGAAGGTATTGGCTGAACGCAAACAGATAGCAGCTCACCCTCTTTGAATCTTCTTTAGCTTGCTAAAAGTAGCAGAAAAAAACTAAATATTTCAGATTTCCACCTTTAAAAGCAGAGAAATGACAGTTTGCGCAATGATATTATTCATTGATTTTAGCCATTGAAAAACATCCTGTTACTCATAAACCAGAAATGGTTCAAGGTGTTGGCTGAACGCAAATAGACAGCAACTCACCCTCTTTGAATCTTCTTTAGCATGCTAAAAGGTTGAGTAAAAAGCAAAATTATTTCAGAATTCCACCTTTCCAAGCAGAGAAATGACTGTTTGTGCAATGACATTATTCATGGATTTTAGCCATTGAAAAACGTCCTGTTACTCATATACCAGAAATGGTTGAAGATATTGGCTGAACACAAAGAGATAGTAGCTCACCGTCTTTGAATCTTCTTTAGCATGCCAAAAGGAGAAGGAAAAAGCAAAAAAAAAATCAGAATTCCACCTTTCCAAGCAGAGAAATGACTGTTTGTGCAATGACATTATTCATTAATTTTAGCCATTGAAAACCGTCCTGTTACTCATATACCAGAAATGGTTAAAGGTATTGGCTGAACGCAAACAGATAGCAGACCACCCTCTTAGAATCTTCTTTAGCATGATAAAAAAGCAGGAAAAAGCAAAAAATTTCAGATTTCCACCTTTCAAAGCAAAGAAATGACTGTTTGTGCAATGACATTATTCATTGATTTTAGCCCTTGAAAAACGTCCTGTTACTCATATGCCAGAAATGGTTGAAGGTATTGGCTGAACACAAAAAGATAGAAGGCCACACTCTTTGAATCTACTTTAGCATGATAAAAAGAGGAGGAAAAAGCAAAAAATTTCAGAATTCCACCTTTCAAAGCAAAGAAATGACTGTTTTGTGTATTGACATTATTCATTGATTTTAGCCATTGAAAACCGTCCTGTTACTCATATACTAGAATTGGTTAAAGGTAATGGCTGAACTCAAACAGAAAACACATAGCTGCTCACCCTCTTTGAATCTTCTTTAGCATGCTAAAAGGAGCAGGAAAAAGCAACAAATTTCAGAATTCCACCTTTCCAAGCAGAGAAATGACTGTTTGTGCAATGATATTATTCATTGATTTTAGCCACTAAAAACCGTCCTGTTTAGAGATGAGCGTTGTTCTACTCGAACTGTTCGCCAATCTCAAATTCGAGCTGTTTTGGGCGGTGTTCGAGCCGGTCGGCGAACACGAACAATTTGAGAAAAATTCGGCTGTTCGAGGTTATGTTCGATAACTGTTCGTGCACCAAAATCATAACTGGATTTTTTCTCAGTAATGATGAAAATTAATGTTAATACGCAGTTTGAGTGTACAGCGGGGCGGGGGGAGGGGCAGGGGATGGATCTCTGCAGGAACAATGAAGATCTCCATTTTTTTTTCTCTTTCCCGCATTTGCAGTGGGGAGGTGCAATCTGTCAGCCTATCAGCAGCGCACACACGGAGCGAAGTGCTTTTTTTCACACAAGCAAGGGCATGTGTGATTGGCAGTGTATGTCACATGTCCTTGCCCTATAAGACCAAGCCATTTTCCCCGTCGCCACCATTTTCTCACTGCTGCAGCTGCGTGTTAGACGGCACCGCTGTTGCTGTGTGCGCTATACCTCGTTAATTTCAAGCCAATTTTCGCACAAATATACAGATAGCTTGGGAGTAGGGAATAGTTGTGATTGCAGTCCTTTTAAGGACTAGGTTACAGCATTCCCTACGACTTTTATCAAGCAGGTCTGTGCTCTTAAATAGATAGATTGTGGGAGTAAAGACTAATTGTAATTGGAGTCCTTTTCAGGACTAGGTTACATCAGTTCCTATCAGTTTTTGCCAGGCAGGTCTGTGCCAGTGCTGTGCAAGTTTTTTTCACAGCATTTGGCTGAATCTAGCAAAGCTAATCCTTTTTGGCCTATTGCAGAGTGTGTTAGTCAGTGGAGTAGCCTAGCTGTGTTGCAAGATATACCACCTGTGTATAGAATACCAATTTTTTTACTGCACCTAGTGATGTAAAATCTTTTGGGCATAGCATCATTCTATTAGTCCATCTATACTGATCTCCATCAAGTTGCAAATTAAAAATAATTTTTTTCTTCATTTAGCTCTGAAAAAATATTTGGGCTTCTAGCAGTGTGTGGGACTTGTTCTATTAGTCCTTCTATACTGACCTCCAGCAGGTTGCAAATTGAATATAATTTTTTTCTGCATCTAGCTCTGAAAAAATATTTGGGCTTCTAGCAGTGTGTGGGACTTGGTCTATTAGTCCATCTATACTGACCTCCATCAGGTTGCAAATTAAAAATAATTTTTTTCTTCATTTAGCTCTGAAAAAATATTTGGGCTTCTAGCAGTGTGTGGGACTTGTTCTATTAGTCCTTCTATACTGACCTCCAGCAGGTTGCAAATTGAATATAATTTTTTTCTGCATCTAGCTCTGAAAAAATATTTGGGCTTCTAGCGGTGTGTGGGACTTGGTCTATTAGTCCATCTATACTGACCTCCATCAGGTTGCAAATTAAAAATAATTTTTTTCTGCCTCTAGCTCTGAAAAAATATTTGGGCTTCTAGCAGTGTGTGGGACTTGGTCTATTAGTCCATCTACACTGACCTCCATCAGGTTGCAAATTAAAAATAATTTTTTTCTTCATTTATCTCTGAAAAAATATTTGGGCTTCTAGCAGCGTGTGGGACTTGTTCTATTAGTCCATCTATACTGACCTCCATCAGGTTGCAAATTAAAAATAATTTTTTTCTGCATCTAGCTCTGAAAAACTATTTGGGCTTCTAGCAGTGTGTGGGACTTGGTCTATTAGTCCATCTATACTGACCTCCATCAGGTTGCAAATTAAAAATAATTTTTTTCTGCATCTAGCTCTGAAAAAATATTTGGGCTTCTAGCAGTGTGTGGGACTTGGTCTATTAGTCCATCTATACTGACCTCCATCAGGTTGCAAATTGAATAAAAAAAATTTCTGCATCTAGCTCTGAAAAAATATTTGGGCTTCTAGCGGTGTGTGGGACTTGGTCTATTAGTCCATCTATACTGACCTCCATCAGGTTGCAAATTAAAAATAATTTTTTTCTGCATCTAGCTCTGAAAAAATATTTGGGCTTCTAGCAGTGTGTGGGACTTGGTCTATTAGTCCATCTATACTGACCTCCATCAGGTTGCAAATTGAATAAAAAAATTTTCTGCATCTAGCTCTGAAAAAATATTTGGGCTTCTAGCGGTGTGTGGGACTTGGTCTATTAGTCCATCTATACTGACCTCCATCAGGTTGCAAATTAAAAATAATTTTTTTCTGCATCTAACCCAGCCAATAGTTTTGGCCTAATACCACAGTTTGGCCACTCAGCTCTGCTCGGTTACCATCCATTGTTTTTTTGTGCAAACAACTCCAGAGTTGTGAATTAGTTAACCACCAAAATGAGTGGAAAAAGGCCTGCTGCTGGTGGAAAGGGGAATAGGCGTGTTGGGAAGGGGAAAAAAGGTTGTGTCCGTGGGGTAGGTGCAGAAGAAAGACCATCTTCCAGCCAAACTAAAATGTCTACTTCTTTTAGCGGACAATGTGATAAGATCCCTTTCTTACGGCCACGCCAATCGCTACAAATTCCAGATGAGGCACAAAAACAGCAGGTGCTTCAACGGATATCAAGTGCTCCTTTAAGTGGGCTCTCCTCCACATCAACTTCAACATCACAAATACTCCAGTCCTCAAAGGTGTCACCCAAATCGCACTTGCTTCCTCACAGCTCCCAAATCTCCAGCTGCCCGTCTGAGTATGAGGTAGAACAGATGGTTGAGTCTGCAGAGCTGTTTACTCATACTATAGCCTGGGAATCAGAGGTCGACTCCAGCGCTTCTGTGAATCCAGACGAGGAAATGATCTGCACTGATGCCCAGAATCTTTATGAGTCGGATCCAGGACCAGACGCAGAAGGTTCTGACCATAATGTAGACCCTCATTCCCAAACTGTAACTCCTGTTGGTGGAGACAATGAGGAAGACGATGATAAGACTCAAATACCTGATTGGAGCGACAACTTTAGTTTTTTGTCAGGGCAGGAACAGGTTGGCTCTGAGGACGACGGGTGTGATAACGCACAGGGTGATGATGATGAGGTCGGAGATCCCACTTACTGTCAACCCACAGTCAGCCAAGAGATGAGGTCAGCAGAGGAGGTGGAGGAAGATGCTAGTGACGACGAGGTCAGGTTGCGCCTTCCTGGACAGAGACGTAGTACTGGAAGCACGTCAACAACTGCATCCTCAAACACAACTCTGCCTCTCACCACAAGTCGTGGTGGCTCTTCAGGTCGCATGGGTGCTAAGCCTTGCATAGCCTGGGCATTTTTTCAGATCGATAAAGATGACCCAACTCGTGTTATCTGTAACATTTGTCAGCAAAAGCTAAGTAGAGGCCAAAAAATACATAGTTTGAGTACTTCATGCATGAACCGGCACATGGACATGAAGCATAAGTTGCAGTGGGAACCTCAGTGTGCTACAATGCGGCCTAGCCGGCCGGGCCAACCACCGTCTGCCATATCTTGTGCATCCGCGGCCTCTTCATCCTCTGTGACTGGGGGGACAGCAGTCACACCTGTTTTGGGGCGCAGACCTGCCACCTCTTTACCCGCAACAGCCAGCGTGATTGGCAGGTCATCATTTTCTTTGGAGGTGGTAACACCAGCTGGTCTTGAGCGCTGTCCGACATCGATAGCACCACCTTTGGATCAAGGCAACCTAACATGTCCGCCTGCATCTTCCTCACAGACCGGCAGTTTGCCGGGGACACCCTTATCAACCCCGTCTAAGCACAATAGCCAGCCCTCGGTCCCTCAGATGTGGACAAGTAAAAGACCATTTCCTCCTAGCCATGAGAAAGCTAAGAGGTTGAATTTCACCATCTGCAAGCTCTTGGCTACAGAAATGCTGCCTTTCCGCCTGGTGGACACAGAGGATTTTCGAGACCTTATGTCCGTCGCAGTGCCCCAGTACCAGATGCCCAGTCAGCACTACTTCTCAAAGAAAGGTGTGCCTGCGCTCCACCAGCATGTCGCACACAACATCACCGCTTCTTTGAGAAACTCTGTGTGTGACAGGGTGCATTTCACCACAGACACTTGGACGAGTAGGCATGGACAGGGGCGTTACATGTCGCTGACTGGGCACTGGGTAACTATGGTGACAGCAGGACAAGGGGCTGCTGTCCAAGTCTTGCCGTCCCCACGAGTTGTGCGTCAATCCTCTTTATGTCAAAGTTCCTCCACTGCTTCTGCCTCCTCAACCTCCTCTCGGTCTTCCACCTGCACCCAAAGCCTGTCTGGTCATGCCACAAGCTTTCTAACTGCGCAGAAGGGATCCTGCACACCTCCTTACTATGCTGGCAGTAAGGCTCATCAGGCGGTTTTTACATTGAAATGTCTGGGAAATGTGAGTCACACAGCTGAGGAGTTGTGGTCAGCTCTGGAGAACCAATTTCATGAATGGTTGTCTCCGCTGGACCTGAAACCAGGGAAGGCCGTGTGCGACAATGCTGCAAACCTGGGTGCGGCCCTTCGCCGGGGCAATGTCACACACGTGCCTTGTATGGCTCACGTGTTGAACCTGGTTGTCCAGCAATTTTTAGCCCACTATCCCAGACTAGATGGCCTTCTGCAGAGGGCACGGTCGCTGTGTGCTCACTTCCGCCGTTCGCATCCCGCAGCTCAGCGACTTACATCTCTACAGAAGTCGTTGGGCCTGCCACTTCACCGGCTAAAATGCGATGTGCCTACCCGGTGGAATTCAACTCTGCACATGTTGCAGCGACTGTGGCAGCACCGACAAGCCCTGGTGCAATACGTTCTGACGTATAGCCTGGGCCAACGAGATTCAGAGGTGGGGCAAATCACGCTGGAGGAGTGGTCTCAGATCAGGGACCTATGCACCCTTCTGCACAGTTTTGAAATGGCGACGAAGATGTTTAGTGCTGACGATGCCATTATTAGCATGACTATTCCGGTGATTTACATGCTGGAGCACATGTTAAACAGAATTCGGAGTCAGGTGGTGGCACAAGAGGAGGTGGAGGAAGTAGAGGAGGAGGAGTTGTATGCGGAAGGGCTAACATCTGCAAGGTCCAGACGGTCGGCAGCACCAAGGCGGCAGGCATGTGAGGGTGGGGGAGATGATTTTACCAGGGCGCATGGTAGCAGCCAAACTAGTGAGGAAGGTGCAGGAGCCCAGGAAGAAGTGGAGGACGAACTGATGGAAGACTCATCAGATGAGGGAGACCTTGATCACATTTCTGTTGTGCGAGGTTGGGGGGAGAGGACAGAGGAAGGAAGCATGATTGTTACCTCGCCACCAACACAACAGGGACTTGGTGCTCCTGGATGCGCAACACACATGAGTGCCTTCTTGCTGCACTACCTGCAACATGACCCTCGAATTGTGAGAATTAGAAATAATCCTGACTACTGGGTTGCCACACTGTTAGATCCCCGGTACAAAAGTAAATTTGCAGAAATTATTCCTGCCATAGAAAGGGATGCACGCATGCAGGAGTATCAGCAGAGACTGTTGCAGAATCTTACATGTGCTTTTCCACAAAATACCAGTGGTGCACGTAGTGAATCTCACAATTCCAACTTGCCAACCGTGGGACCGTCAAGTGTTCAGCACTCAAACCATAACAGAACCACAGTATCTGCTGGTAACATCAATTTTGCGGAATCATTTCACCACTTTTTTAGCCCATCCTTTGCAAGGCCACAGGAGACAAGAAGTCTGACACATAGTCAACGCCTAGAGACGATGGTACAGGAGTATCTCCAAGTAAACATTGAAGCCACGACTGTGTCACTGGACCCTTGCTCTTTTTGGGCTTCCAATCTGGATAAATGTCCGGAGCTAGCCATTTACGCCTTGGAGATCTTGTCATGCCCCGCAGCCAGCGTTCTGTCTGAACGTGTGTTCAGCGCTGCTGGTGGTGTGCTGACAGATAAGCGCACGCGGCTCTCCACTGATAATGTAGACAGACTCACGTTCATAAAGATGAACAAATCATGGATCCGAAACGACTTTTCTACCCCTGTGTCATCCTGGGGAGAGTAAAAGCTTGATGATTGGTTAAAATCACCCTACCAACCGTTTTAAGCTTTCAAATTACTAATCATGTTTATCTGTATCTTGACTGGAAAATAATTTGGGCTTTGTAGCAGTGTGCAGCACTGATCCTATTAGGCCATCTATAATAAGCTTCACCAGATTTAAAATTAAAAATAATTTTTAGCTGCATCTAGCCCGGAAAATAATTTTGGGGCTCCGAGATGCGCAAGACACATAAGTGCCTTCTTGCTGCACTACCTGCAGCATGACCCTCATATTGTCAGAATTCGAAGTAATCATGACTACTGGGTTGCCACACTCTTAGATCCCCCAAACTTTTCGATCAACCTTTTCATTTTAATAAAGACCAAAAAAATGGTCATTTTTGAAATTATAAGCATTAGCAGGTTGTTAGAAACTGAAATCAAACAGTTTTCAACTCAAAACTTTATTCTAGGTGATGTTACATTTTCACATAGGACCCCTTGTTCGAAAGGAGCTTCTGAACTCTCTCGTCCATTGAATTTGTCAGGTTTTGGATGGTTTCTGCTTCAATTGTTTTGCATGAGGACAGAATACCCTCCCAGAGCTGTTGCTTAGATGTGAACTGCCTCCCGCCATCATAGACACTCCTTTTAATGATGCTCCAAAGGTTCTGAATGGGGTAGAGGTCAGGGGAGCATGGGGGTCACACCATAAGTTTGTCCCCTTTTATGCCCATATCAGCCAGAGATGCAGATGTTTTATGTGCAGCATGAGATGGTGCATTATCATGCAGAAAAATGATCTTGCTGTGAAATACACGGTTCTTCTTCTTGAACCATGGCAGGAAGTGCTGTTTGAGAAAATCCACATACATTATGGAGTTCATCTTTAGCGCCTTCAGGGATCCTAAAGGGGCCGACAATCTCTCTCCCCATGATTCCAGCCCAAAACATTACTCCACCTCCTCCTTGTTGGCGCTGTAGCCGTGTTTGCGTGGGGTGTCCATCAACCAGCCATCCTCCACTCCATTCATCTGGACCATCGAGCGCTGCACGGCACTCATCCGTGAACAAAACAGTTTTGAAATCAGTCTTCATGTAATGTTTGGCCCACTGGAGCCGTTTCTGCTTGTGTGAAGTGGATAGAGGAGGTCGACAGGATGGCGTATGCACAGCTGCAAACCTCTGAAGGACCCTGCATCTTGTTGTTCGGGGGACGTTGGAGGCACAAGCAGCTTCAAAAACTTGTCTGCTGCTATGACAAGGCTTTTTTGCCGCTGCTCTTTCAACCTGACGTAATTGCCTGAAGGAAAGAGTCCTCAATTTGCCCTTTTCAGCACGCACACGTGTGTACTGTGAATCAGCTACATACTTCTTGATTGCCAAGACACTTCATCCTGATCATCGCACAATGTTGATTGTAGTCATGCCTTGACCTAAACACTCCACAATTTGTTGCTTCTCAGCAGCCGACACATCCTTTTTCTTTCCCATTTTGGCAGAAAATGTAGGCTGCTTAATAATGTGAGAGAGCCTTCTTAAGTAGTCTTGCCTTTCATTGGACACACCTGCCAAACTAATTAGCACAGGTGTCTGCAATTGCTTACAGTGATATAAAGAGCCCTGACACACATCACCATCAATGAGTTTAACTGACAAACAAACAAATTCTTCCCTTATCACTCCTAAACACTTTTTGCATAATAATTTGGAACGCGGTGTACATGTGCTTATCCACAAAACACCAGTGGTTCACGTAGTGAATCTTACAGTTCTAACTTGCCAACCGTGGTCTGTATGGAATTGTTCAATAAAGGGCCCAAAATTAAGATAACATAGATGGGAGAGGTCTCTATGAATAGGAATTCCTAAGTATTTGATACCCTGTGAGGGCCAGGCAAAGGGAAAGTTGGACTGGATGGAATCCTATATGGATTTAGGGAGGGAGACATCGAGGGCCTCAGACTTCGCTGCATTGATTTTAAAATTTTACCATGTAACAAAGTGATCTATTTCAGCCATAACAGCAGGGATGGATATATGTGATTGAGTGATATATACTAGGACATCATCAGCAAATAGAGAGCACTTGTACTCGGTGCCTCCCACCTCAATCCACCTAATATTGGGGTTATGGCGAATTGATGAGAGCAGGTGCTCCGTCACTAGGATGTATAAGAGAGGGGACAGAGGACATCCCTGCCTTGTCCCATTGGTGATTGTGAAAGGTGATGAAAATGTTCTGACGCACCCCCTGGGCCTTGGGACACCCGGAGCCGGACCCATTTTGGTGGATGCTGGTGGTTGTAGTCTTCGTGGCGGCGATCCGGTTCCGTGGCTCAGGGCGGTCAAACCAGTGGCGGAACTATTTATGTGGTTTTGATGTTTAAATGTCCGACTATGCCACCCGTGGATTGCGGTCAGAGTGAACCGCCGCTACAGGGCAGACCGCTAAGGCTGGTGTTGTGGGTGCAGCAGAGCGTAGCATAACTCCCCACGGGAGGAGTATAGCCTCAGGGCAGTGTATGCGGAGGATGGGGGTGATGGTGCAGGGCAGCAGCAGTAACGACACGGAGTCAGTGATGCAGTTCAGGGCCTTTACTCACAGTTCTTATTATCCAGACCACGTCTGCAGGTAACGGCTGCCCACGTCGTACTGTGCTCACCAGGTGAGGGGCTCAGACAACTCCCAGATAACTTTGGAGCGCTTCACAGGACCCCCTTTGTGTGTCCTTTGTCTGGCCTTTCTTACCAACACTTCTGTCCGGCTGCCTCGGGCCTCCTCTTGGTAAACTTGGCGCCAGTTTCCCTGACCCTATGTGGTGCCTTCCTAGCGGGTGGAGCAAGGGGCTGCGCCACATAAAATGTCAGAGCCTCCGGTTTCTAGCTGAGGGTCGTTTCCTGCCTCCACTAGTTCGGGGACCGGTCTCCCCCTTTGGCCTGACCCCTCCACGCAGGTGGATTCGGGCGTGCGGTGGCGACTCGCCCGTCCGCACCCCTGGGATCCCTTCATTCCTCGTTCCTGGAGCCTTCTCCGCTCCTCTTCCTTCCTTCTCCCTCTTGCAGGCCTGGGCCTCTGTTACTAGGCCCGCCTCCGGAGCAGAGCTCATGCAGAGCCCCTGCTCCCTGCCACTTCTGCTCAGACTTCTCTGCACTGAACTAAGATGGTGCCCACCTTTTATACTCCCTTCTCAATGCACCCAGGAACTGCTTCCTCCCTGCTCCTGCACTGCAGGATTCCCCTTCCTCAGTGTTCCCTCCCCCCACTCCAGCCAGGGACAGGGACTGTCGTGCCCATCTCAGGGGCATATTGGTCGCCCTGCCCCACGGCAATGTGGTGTAATGCATGCAGGTGTCGGGTCCTGATCCACACTCCATCCTTATCTGAGAGTGAGATATCACACCTCTGGGTGAGGTGCAATACGTCTGTAGCAACCGAGCCCTCGGTGCTACAGTTCCATTTATCTTCAGCCTAGGTGACGTATTGTGATACAGGGCCGTGATTTTGGCTATAAAAGGGTCCCCTAGACCCCTACCCCAAGCTTTTTAAGAGAATCATATATGGCGTGCCAGGAGACTCTATGGAATGCTTTCTCAGCATCCAACGAGAGTATCTACTTACAAATTTTTAACTGCATCTAGCCCAGGAAATACTTTGTGCCTAGTAGCAGTGTCTGCTAGTCAGCGGATTATCCCGGCTGTTAAGCAAGCTACACCACCTGTAGTTTGGACACTTAATTTTTTCAAAGGAAATGCTTCGGGACCACGGGATACTCAGTGAAGAGCATCAGGAGGCACCCCAAGGCATAGGGGCTGGGACTGGCACTAGGATGCCTTGCGGTGGACAGCCGAGCTCGATCCTTATAAAAGCTTTTTAACTGCAGCAGCTTTAGTGGACGCTACTGGAGCTGGAATTATGCCGCTGCTGGCATGAGACTTGCCCTCCAATAGATCCTTGTAAATGGATTTAAAGTGTATTCATTCAAATTAGAGGGACAATTTAAATTAAAAAGCTTAGAGCTGCCTCCACCACTGGGGGGCTCTCTCGACCCACCAGCGGACAGGCACCAGTATTGGGAGAGGGGGGCTGGTCGTCAGGGTTCACCGCGGCTCTGGCACAAACCCGGCGACACGGAGGTGGCACGGGCAGGAGCGGACTGGCCGTCTCGGCTTCTCACTTTTTGGATTTTAGAAGGGCATGACATGCCTATATCTGTGTCTCCCCCTCCTTTTACTCCTCCACCTCTTTTCTTTTCGCATGACTATATGTACTTGTCACTTTTCCATGTGTTAGTTGTGTCTTCTGAGCAGTTTGTCAGCTTTTGGACACCTTTGAAGGTGTTTTCTATGTGTTTCTATGTGTTTTTGTTTGCCTGCCATTGGTTTTAACGGTGTTTGAAGGTGTTCGACGAACAGTTCGACGAACAGTTCGGCGAACACACGGGTGTTCGACGAACCGAACCGAACTCGAACACTACGGGGGTGGCTCAACACTAGTCCTGTTACTCATATACCAGAAATGGTTGAAGGTATTGGCTGAACGCAAACAGATAGCAGCTCACCCTCTTGGAATCTTCTTTAGCAATGCTAAATGGAGGAGGAAAAACCAAAAAAATTCAGAATTCTACCATTCAAAGCAGAGGAATGACTGTTTGTGCGACGACATTATTCATTGATTTTAGCCATTGAAAAACGTCCTGTTACTTATACAAAAGAAATGGTTGAAGGTATAGGGTGAGCACAAAAAGATAGGAGGCCACCCTCTTTGAATCTTCTTTAGTATGATAAGAAAAGCAGGAAAAGGTAAAAAAATTCAGAATTCCACCTTTCAAAGCAAAGAAATGACTGTTTGTGTATTGACATTATTCATTGATTTTAGCCTTTGAAAAACATCCTGTTACTCATATACCAGAAATGGTTGAAGGTATTGGCTGAACGCAAACTGTTAGCAGCTCACCCCCTTTGTATCTTCTTTAGCACGCTAAAAGGAGGAGGAAAAACCAAAAAATTCCAGAATTCCACCTTTCCAAGCAGAGAAATGAATGTTTGTGTAATGACATTATTCATTCAAATTAGCTATTGAATACCGTCATTTTTCTCATATACCAGAAATGGTTTTAAGTTATTGGCTGAATGCAACCAGATAGTAGGTCACCCTATTTGAATCTTCTTTAGCATGCTAAAAGGAGCAGGAAAGAGCAAAAAATGTCAGAACTCCTCCAATCCAAGCAGAGAAATGACTGTTTGTGCAAGACTTTATTCATTGATTGTAGCCATTGAATACCGTGATTTTTTTCATATACCAGAAATGGTTTTAAGTTATTGGCTGAATGCAAACAGATAGCAGCTCACCCTTTTGAATCTTCTTTAGCATGCTAAAAGGAGCAGGAAAAAACAAAAAATTTCAGATTTCCACCTTTAAAAGCAGAGAAATGACTGTTTGTGCAATGACATTATTCATTGATTTTAGCCATTGAAAAACATCCTGCTCCTCATATACCAGAAATGGTTGAAGGTATTGGCTGAACGCAAACAGACAGCAACTCACTGTCTTTGAATCTTCTTTAGCATGCTAAAAGGAGCAGGAAAAAGCAAAATAATTTCAGAATTCTACCTTTCCAAGCAGAGAAATGACTGCTTGTGCATTGACATTATTCATTGATTTTAGCCATTGAAAAACATCCTGTTCCTCATATACCAGAAATGGTTGAAGGCATTGGCTGAACACAAACAGACAGCAACTCACCCTCTTTGAATCTTCTTTAGCATGCTAAAAGGAGGAGGAAAAGCCACAAAACGTCAGATTTCCACCTTTCAAAGCAAAGAAATGACTGTTTGTGCAATGACATTATTCATTGATTTTAGCCATTGAAAAACGTCCTGTTACTCATATACCAGAATTCGTTGAAGTTATTGCCTGAACTCAAACAGACAGCAGCTCAGCCTCTTTGAATCTTCTTTAGCATGCTAAAAGGAGCAGGATAAAGCAAAAAAATTCAGAATTCCACCTTTCCAAGCAGAGAAATGACTGTTTGTGAAATGACATAATTCCCTGATGTTAGACATTGAATATTGTCATGTTACTCATATACCAGAACTGGTTGAAGGTATTGGCTGAACGCAAACTGATAGCAGCTCACCTCTTTGAATCTTCTTTAGCATGATAAAAAGAGTAGGAAAATGCAAAAAATTTCAGAATTCCACCTTTCAAAGCAAAGAAATGACTGTGCCATGACATTACTCATTGATTTAAGCTATTGAAAAAAGTCCTGTTACTCATATACCAGAATTGGTTGAAGGTATTGGCTGAACTCAAACAGATAGCAGTTCACCCTCTTTGAATCTTCTTTAGCATGCTAAAAGGAGGAGGAAAAAACAAAAAATTTCAGAATTCCACCTTTCAAAGCAGAGGAATGACTGTTTGTGCAATGACATTATTCATTGATTTTAGCCATTGAAAAACGTCCTGTTACTCATATACCAGAAATGGTTGAAGGTATTGGCTGAACACAAACAGATAGCAGCTCACCCTCTTTAAATCTTTTTTAGCATGCTAAATGGAGCAGGAAAAAGGTAAAGATTTCAGAATTCCAGCTTTCCAAGCAGAGAATTGACTGTTTGTGCAATGACATCATTCATTGATTTTAGCCATTGAATACCGTCCTGTCACACATATACCAGAAATGGTTGAAGGTATTGGCTGAACGCAAATAGACAGCAACTCACCCTCTTTGAATCTTCTTTAGCTTGCTAAAAGTAGCAAA
This sequence comes from Phyllobates terribilis, assembly GCF_046119375.1. NCBI lineage: Eukaryota > Metazoa > Chordata > Amphibia > Anura > Dendrobatidae > Phyllobates > Phyllobates terribilis. The sequence continues at coordinate 2,903,175 of NW_027362771.1, read as the reverse complement.
AAAAAACTAAATATTTCAGATTTCCACCTTTAAAAGCAGAGAAATGACAGTTTGCGCAATGATATTATTCATTGATTTTAGCCATTGAAAAACATCCTGTTACTCATAAACCAGAAATGGTTCAAGGTGTTGGCTGAACGCAAATAGACAGCAACTCACCCTCTTTGAATCTTCTTTAGCATGCTAAAAGGATGAGTAAAAAGCAAAATTATTTCAGAATTCCACCTTTTCAAGCAGAGAAATGACTGTTTGTGCAATGACATTATTCATTGATTTTAGCCATTGAAAAACGTCCTGTTACTCATATACCAGAAATGGTTGAAGATATTGGCTGAACAAAAAGAGATAATAGCTCACCCTCTTTGAATCTTCTTTAGCATGCCAAAAGGAGAAGGAAAAAGCAAAAAAAAAATCAGAATTCCACCTTTCCAAGCAGAGAAATGACTGTTTGTGCAATGACATTATTCATTGATTTTAGCCATTGAAAACCGTCCTGTTACTCATATACCAGAAATGGTTAAAGGTTTTGGATGAACACAAAAAGATAGCAGGCAACCCTCTTTGAATCTTCTTTAGCATGAAAAAAAGAGCAGGAAAAAGCAAAAAATTTCAGAATTCCAGCTTTCAAAGCAAAGAAATGACTGTTTGTGCAATGACATTATTCATTGATTTTAGCCATTGAAAAAGGTCCTGTTACTCATATAACAGAATTGTTTGAAGGTATTGGCTGAACTCAAACAGATAGCAGCTCACCCTCTTTGAATCTTCTTTAGCATGCTAAAGGGAGCAGGAAAAAGCAAAAAATTTTAGAAATCCACCTTTCCAAGCAGAGAAATGACTGTTTGTGCATTGACATTATTCATTGATTTTGGCCATTGAAAACCGTTCTGTTACTAATATACCAGAAATGGTTGAAGGTATTGGCTGAACGCAAACAGATAGCAGCTCACCCTCTTTGCATCTTCTTTAGCATTCTAAAAGGAGGAGGAAAAAACAAAAAATTTCAGAATTCCACCATTCAAAGCAGAGGAATGACTGTTTGTGCAATGACATTATTCATTGATTTTAGCCATTGAAAAACGTCCTGTTACTTGTATACCAGAAATGGTTGAAGGTATAGGGTGAGCACAAAAAGATAGGAAGCCAAACTCTTTGAATCTTCTTCAGCATGATAAAAAGAGCATGAAAAAGCAAAAAATGACTGTTTGTGCAATGACATTATTCATTGATTTTAGCCATTAAAAAACATCCTGTTACTCACATACCAGAAATGGTTGAAGGTATTGGCTGAACGCAAACTGATAGCAGCTCACCCTCTTTGAATCTTCTTTAGCATGCTAAAAGGAGCAGGAAAAAGCAAAACATTTCAGAAATCCACCTTTCCAAGCAGAGAAATGACTGTTTGTGCAATGACATTATTTATTGATTTTTGCCATTGAAAACCGTCCTGTTACTCATATATCAGAAATGGTTGAAGGTATTGGCTGAACGCAAAGAGATAGCAGCTCACCCTCTTTGAATCTTCTTTAGCATGCTAAAAGGAGCTGGAAAAAGCAAAAAATTTCAGATTTCAACCTTTCCAAGCAGACAAATGACTGTTTGTGCAATGACATTATTCATTGATTTTAGCCATTGAAAACCATCCTGTTACTCATATACCAGAAAAGGTTGAAGGTATTGGCTGAACGCAAGCAGATAGCAGCTCTCCCTTTTGAATCTTCTTTAGCATGCTAAAAGGAGCAGGAAAAAGCAAAAAAATTCAGAAATCCTTCTTCCAAGCAGAGAAATGACTGTTTGTGCAATCACATTATTCATTGATTTTAGCCATTGAAAACCATCCTGTAACTCATATTCTTGAAATGGTTGAAGGTTTTGGATGAACACAAAAAGATAGCAGGCCACCCTCTTTGAATCTTCTTTAGCATGAAAAAAAGAGCAGGAAAAAGCAAAAAATTTCAGAATTCCACCTTTCAAAGCAAAGAAATGACTGTTTGTGTATTGACATTATTCATTGATTTTAGCCATTGAAAACCGTCCTGTTACTCATATACCAGTATTGATTAAAGGTAATGGCTGAACTCAAACAGAAAACAGATAGCTGCTCACCCTCTTTGAGTCTTCTTTAGCATGCTAAAAGGAGCAGGAAAAAGCAAAACATTTCTGAATTACACCTTTCCAAGCAGAGAAATGACTGTTTGTGAAATGACATTATTCACTGATTTTAGCCACTGAAAACCGTCCTGTTACTCATATACCTGAAATGGTTGAAGTTATTGGCTGAACACAAACAGATAGCAGCTCACCCTCTTGGAATCTTCTTTAGCAATGCTAAAAGGAGGCGGAAAAAACAAAAAAATTCAGAATTCCACCATTCAAAGCAGAGGAATGACTGTTTGTGCAATGACATTATTCATTGATTTTAGCCATTGAAAAACGTCCTGTTACTTATACACCAGAAATGGTTGAAGGTATAGGGTGAGCACAAAAAGATAGGAGGCCACCCTCTTTGAATCTTCTTTAGTATGATAAGAAGAGCAGGAAAAAGCAAAAAAATTCAGAATGACTGTTTGTGTAATGACATTATTCATTCAATTTAGCTATTGAATACCGTCATTTTTCTCATATACCAGAAATGGTTTTAAGTTATTGGCTGGAAGCAACCACATAGTAGCTCACCCTATTTGAATCTTCTTTAGCATGCTAAAAGGAGCAGGAAAGAGCAAAAAATTTCAGAACTCCTCCTTTCCAAGCAGAGAAATGACTGTTTGTGCAAGACATTATTCATTGATTTTAGCCATTGAATACCGTGATTTTTTTCATATACCAGAAATGGTTTTAAGTTATTGGCTGAATGCAAACAGATAGCAGTTCACCCTCTTTGAATCTTCTTTAGCATGCTAAAAGGAGCAGGAAAAAACAAAAAATTTCAGATTTCCACCTGTAAAAGCAGAGAAATGACTGTTTGTGCAATGACATTATTCATTGATTTTAGCCATTGAATACCGTGATTTTTTTCATATACCAGAAATGGTTGAAGGTATTGGCTGAACACAAACAGACAGCAACTCACCGTCTTTGAATCTTCTTTAGCATGCTAAAAGGAGCAGGAAAAAGGCAAATAATTTCAGAATTCCACCTTTCCAAGCAGAGAAATGACTGTTTGTGCAATGACATTATTCATTGATTTAAGCCATTGAAAAATGTCCTGTTACTCATATTCCAGAATTCGTTGAAGGTATTGCCTGAACTGAAACAGACAGCAGCTCACCCTCTTTGAATCTTCTTAAGCATGCTAAAAGGAGCAGGATAAAGCAAAAAATTTCAGAATTCCACCTTTCCAAGCAGAGAAATGACTGTTTGTGAAATGACATAATTCACTGATGTTAGCCATTGAAAATTGTCATGTTACTCATATACCAGAACTGGTTGAAGGTATTGGCTGAACGCAAACTGATAGCAGCTCACCCTCTTTGAATCTTCTTTAGCATGATAAAAAGAGCAGGAAAATGCAAAAAATTTCAGAAATCCACCTTTCCAAGCAGAGAAATGACAGTTTGTGCAATGACATTATTTATTGATTTTCGCCATTGAAAACCGTCCTGTCACACATATACCAGAAATGGTTGAAGGTATTGGCTGAACGCAAACAGATAGCAGCTCACCCTCTTTGAATCTTCTTTAGCATGCTAAAAGTTGCAGGAAAAAACTAAATATTTCAGATTTCCACCTTTAAAAGCAGAGAAATGACAGTTTGCGCAATGATATTATTCATTGATTTTAGCCATTGAAAAACATCCTGTTACTCATAAATAGAGATGAGCGGTGTTCGACTAGAACTGTTCGCCAATCTCAAATTCGAGCTGTCTTGGGCGGTGTTCGAGTTGTTCGACGAACCCGAACGATTTGCAAAAAATTCGGCTGTTCGAGGTTATGTTCGATAACTGTTCGTGCACCAAAAGCTTGTCCTGCATGTCTGGCGCTATTTAGAGCACCAATCATGCAGGGATTGTCTGCCACTCACTGTAATGCCACAGCCATGGTGGTTGTGGCATTACAGTGATTGCCCAAATCGATGGGAACAGTGCCAACAGTGAAACATGAAAAGCCGGCAATTCAGCAGCGGCATACACCTGTACCCGACAATTTAGAACCGAAAGAATAGAGCTTCACACATAGATTAGATAGATATAAACATGTCAGCCACATATATACGAAGTACAGTGAAAGTGCTGCTTACTGTACTTGTCATTTAGCGTAAAGGATTTATCAAAAAAAATAATAGTGTTTTCATGCACTGTCTCTTTAAAAAAGCCGGCCGGCAATTCAGCAGCGGTACCCGACAATTTATAACAGAAAGAATAGAGCTTCACACATAGATTAGATAGATAGAAACATGTCAGCCACATATATAAGAAGTACAGTGACAGTGTTGCTTACTGTACTTGTCATTTAGTGTAAAGGATTTATTTAAAAAAATATTAGTGTTTTCATGCACCGTCTCTTTAAGAAAGCCGGCCGGCAATTCAGCATCTGTACCCGACAATTTATAACAGAAAGAATAGAGCTTCACACATAGATTAGATAGATAGAAACATGTCAGTCACATATATATGAAGTACAGTGACAGTGTTGCTTACTGTACTTGTCATTTAGTATTAAAATAAAGGATTTATTATTAAAAAAATTGGCGTGGGGTTCCCCTTAATTTTAGGCTCTAGCGGAGGTTAAGCAGACAGCTGGGGCAGATGTTTGAAGCCTGGGAAGGGGATAATACCCACGGAGCTTCCCAGGCTACTAATATCAGCCCCCAGCTGAATACATAGCCTTTACTAGCTATTAAAATGGGGGACCCCCCAAAAAAAATGACGTGGGGTCCCCCCTAATTTAATAGCTAGCAAAGGCTAGGCAGACAGCTGGGGGCTGATATTAATAGCCCAGGAAGGGAGCCATGAATATTGGCCCCCTCCCAGGCTAGAAACACCAGCCGTCAGCCGCCCCAGAAATGGCGCATTCATAGGATGCGCCAATTCTGGCACTTAGCCTCGCTCTTCCACGCTGCCCTGGTGCGGTGGCAGGGGGTAATAGGGTTGGGGTTGATGTCAGCTTATAATGCCAGCTGACATCAAGCCCAGGTTAGTAATGGAGAGGCGTCTATAAGACACCCCCATTACTAACCCCATAGTCAAAGTTAAAAAAAACACAAACACCCAGAATAAAGTCCTTTAATTGAAATAAAGACACAATCCTTTATTGTTCTAAATTAAACCATACTTACCATCACGCCCATTCCAGCTGAAGCCAACGATCTCCTGCAATAAATGAAAAATAATAAAGCAACCTCATCCTTACCTTTCCATGGTTCCTACGACAGCTTCAGCTCTGCTACATCGAGATGACAGGCTGGACCGCAGCAGAACGCTGCCATCCAGCCTCTCATCCCGCAGACACTGAGAAGCGCAGGCTTGCTTGCGCTGCTCAGCGTCTCTCTGTGACGACATCCAGATGAGCCGAGTTCATGTCCAATGAACTCGGCTCACCTCATGCACGTCACTGACAGCGTGGGAAAATTCTCACGCTGAAGCGGTGAGTGCAGGAGAATTCTCCCACGCTGTCAGTGACGTGCATAAGGTGAGCTCATGTCCAATGAACTCAGCTCACCTCCTGCACATCACTGACAGCGTGGGAGAATTCTCCTGCACTCAGCGCTTCAGCGTGAGAATTCTCCCACGCTGAAGCGCTGAGTGCAGGAGAATTTTCCCACGCTGTCAGTGACGTGCATAAGGTGAGCTCATGTCCAATGAACTCAGCTCACCTCCTGCACGTCACTGACAGCGTGGGAGAATTCTCCTGCACTCAGCGCTTCAGTGTGAGAATTCTCCCACGCTGAAGCGCTGAGTGCAGGAGAATTTTCCCACGCTGTCAGTGACGTGCATGAGGTGAGCCGAGTTCATTGGACATTAACTCGGCTCATCTGGATGCCCTCACAGAGAGACACTGTGGAGCGCAAGCAAGCCTGCGCTTCTCAGTGTCTGGGGGATGACAGGCTGGATGGCAGCGTTCTGCTGCGGTCCAGCCTGTCATCTCGATGTAGCAGAGCTGAAGCTGTCATGGGAACCATGGAAAGGTAAGGATGATGTTGCTTTATTATTTTTCTTTTATTTCAGGAGATCGTTGGCTTCAGCTGGAATGGGCGTGATGGTAAGTATGGTTTAATTTAGAACAATAAAGAATTGTGTGTTTATTTCAATTAAAGGACTTTATTCTGGGTGTTGTGTTTTTTTTAAATACTTTACTAGAAATTCATGGTGGTCATGTCTAATATTGGCGTGACCCCATGAATTTCGGGCTTAGGGCCAGCTGATAATGCCAAGCTGGCCCTAACCCCTTTATTACCCAGTGAGCCACCGCATCAGGGCCCTGGATGAGTTGGGTACAGCGCCAGAAGATGGCGCTTCTATGAACGCGCCATTTTCCGGGGTGGCTGCGGACTGCAATTTGCAGCGGGGGTGGCCCAGAAAGCTTGGGCCTCCCTGCGCTGCGGATTCCAGCCCCTAGCTGCCTAGTTGTACCTGGCTGGACACAAAAACAGGGCGAAGCCCCACGTCAATTTTCTTTAAATTATTTCATGAAATAATTAAGAAAAAAAGGGCTTCCCTATATTGTTGTGTCCGGCCAGGTACAAATAGGCAGCTGGTGGTTGGGGGCAGCCCGTTCCTGCCTGCTGTACCTGGCTGGACACAAATATAGTGCGAAGCCCCACGTCAATTTTTTTTAAATTATTTCAGGAAATTCATGAAATAATTAAAAAAAAATTGATGTGGGGCTTCGCCCTATATTTGTGTCCAGCCAGGTACAGCAGGCAGGAACGGGCTGCCCCCATCCACCAGCTGCCTATTTGTACCTGGCCGGACACAACAATATAGGGAAGCCCTTTTTTTCTTAATTATTTCATGAATTTCATGAAATAATTAAAAAAAATTGAAGTGGGGCTTCGCACTATATTTGTGTCCAGCCAGGTACAGCAGGCAGGAACGGGCTGCCCCCATCCACCAGCTGCCTATTTGTACCTGGCCGGACACAACAATATAGGGAAGCCCTTTTTTTCTTAATTATTTCATGAATTTCATGAAATAATTAAAAAAAATTGAAGTGGGGCTTCGCACTATATTTGTGTCCAGCCAGGTACAGCAGGCTGGAACGGGCTGCCCCCAACCACCAGCTTCCTATTTGTACCTGGCCGGACACAACAATATAGGGAAGGCCTTTTTTTCTTAATTATTTCATGAATTTTAAGAAATAATTAAAAAAAAAGTACGTGGGGCTTCGCCCTATTTTTGTGTCCAGCCAGGTACAACTAGGCAGCTGGGGGCTGGAATCTGCAGCGCAGGGAGGCCCAAGCTTTCTGGGCCCCCCCAAGCTACAAATTGCAGTCCGCAGCCACCCCGGAAAATGGCGCGTTCATAGAAGCGCCATCTTCTGGCGCTGTACCCAACTCATCCAGGGCCCTGGTGCGGTGGCTCACTGGGTAATAAAGGGGTTAGGGCCAGCTTGGTATTATCAGCTGGCCCCAAGCCCAAAATTCATGGGGTCACGCCAGTATTAGACATGACCGCCATGAATTTCTAGTAAAGTATTTAAAAAAAACACAACACCCAGAATAAAGTCCTTTAATTGAAATAAAGACACAATTCTTTATTGTTCTAAATTAAACCATACTTACCATCACACCCATTCCAGCTGAAGCCAACGATCTCCTGCAATAAAAGAAAAATAATAAACCAACCTCATCCTTAACCTTTCCATGGTTCCCACGACAGCTTCAGCTCTGCTACATCGAGATGACTGGCTGGACCGCAGCAGAACGCTGCCATCCAGTCTGTCATCCCGCAGACACTGAGAAGCGCAGGCATGCTTGCGCTCCTCACTGTCTCGCTGTGACGGCATCCAGATGAGCCGAGGTCATGTCCAATGAACTCGACTCACCTCATGCACGTCACTGACAGCGTGGGAAAATTCTCACGCTGAAGTGCTGAGTGCAGGAGAATTCTCCCACGCTGTCAGTGATGTGCATGAGGTGAGCTCATGTCCAATGAACTCAGCTCACCTCCTGCACGTCACTGACAGCGTGGGAAAATTCTCCTGCAATCAGCGCTTCAGCGTGAGAATTTTCCCACGCTGTCAGTGACGTGCATGAGGTGAGCCGAGTTCATTGGACATGAACTCGGCTCATCTGGATGTCGTCACAGAGAGACGCTGGGCAGCGCAAGCAAGCCTGCGCTTCTCAGTGTCTGCGGGATGACAGGCTGGATGGCGGCGTTCTGCTGCGGTCCAGCCTGTCATCTCGATGTAGCAGAGCTGAAGCTGTCCTGGGAACCATGGAAAGGTAAGGATGAGGTTGCTTTATTATTTTTCTTTTATTGCAGGAGATAGTTGGCTTCAGCTGGAATGGGCGTGATGGTAAGTATGGTTTAATTTAGAACAATAAAGGATTGTGTCTTTATTTCAATTAAAGGACTTTATTCTGGGTGTTTGTGTTTTTTTTAACTTTGACTATGGGGTTAGTAATGGGGGTGTCTTATAGACGCCTCTCCATTACTAACCTGGTCTTGATGTCAGCTGGCATTATAAGCTGACATCAACCCCAACCCTATTACCCCCTGCCACCGCACCAGGGCAGCGTGGAAGAGCGAGGCTAAGTGCCAGAATTGGCGCATCCTATGAATGCGCCATTTCTGGGGCGGCTGACGGCTGGTGTTTCTAGCCTGGGAGGGGGCCAATATTCATGGCACCCTTCCTGGGCTATTAATATCAGCCCCCAGCTGTCTGCCTAGCCTTTGCTAGCTATTACATTAGGGGGGACCCCACGTCATTTTTTTTGGGGGGTCCCCCATTTTAATAGCTAGTAAAGGCTATGTATTCAGCTGGGGGCTGATATTAGTAGCCTGGGAAGCTCCGTGGGTATTACCCCCTTCCCAGGCTTCAAACATCTGCCCCAGCCGTCTGCTTAACCTCCGCTAGAGCCTAAAATTAAGGGGAACCCCACGCCAATTTTTTTAATAATAAATCCTTTATTTTAATACTAAATGACAAGTACAGTAACCAACACTATCACTGTACTTCATATATATGTGACTGACATGTTTCTATCTATCTAATCTATGTGTGATGCTCTATCTTTCTGTTCTAAATTGTCGGGTACCGCTGCTGAATTGCCGGCCGGCTTTTTTAAAGAGACAGTGCATGAAAACACTATTATTTTTTTAAATAAATCCTTTACACTAAATGACAAGTACAGTAAGCAGCACTGTCACTGTACTTATTATATATGTGACTGACATGTTTCTATCTATCTAATCTATGTGTGAAGCTCTATTCTTTCTGTTCTAAATTGTCGGGTACAGATGCTGAATTGCCGGCCGGCTTTTTTAAAGAGACGGTGCATGAAAACACTAATATTTTTTTTAATAAATCCTTTACACTAAATGACAAGTGCAGTAACCAACACTGTCACTGTGCTTCTTATATGTGTGACTGACATGTTTCTATCTATCTAATCTATGTGTGATGCTCTATTCCTTCTTGTCTAAATTGTCGGGTACCGGTGTATGCCGCTGCTGAATTTGCCGGCCGGCTTTTTTAAAGAGAGTGTCTTCTGAGCAGTTTGTCAGCTTTTGGACACCTTTGCAGGTGTTTTCTATGTGTTTCTATGTGTTTTTGTTTGCCTGCCATTGGTTTTAACGGTGTTCGACGGTGTTCTAAGGTGTTCGACGAACAGTTCGACGAACAGTTCCTCGAACATCCCGGTGTTCGACGAACCGAACCGAACCCGAACACTACGGGGTGGCTCAACACTACTCATAAACCAGAAATGGTTCAAGGTGTTGGCTGAACGCAAATAGTCAGCAACTCACCCTCTTTGAATCTTCTTTAGCATGCTAAAAGGATGAGTAAAAAGCAAAATTATTTCAGAATTCCACCTTTCCAAGCAGAGAAATGACTGTTTGTGCAATGACATTATTCATTGATTTTAGCCATTGAAAAGCGTCCTGTTACTTATATACCAGAAATGGTTGAAGATATTGGCTGAACACAAAGAGATAGTAGCTCACCCTCTTTGAATCTTTTTTAGCATGCCAAAAGGAGAAGGAAAAAGCAAAAAAAAATCAGAATTCCACCTTGCCAAGCAGAGAAATGACTGTTTGTGCAATGACATTATTCATTGATTTTAGCCATTGAAAACCGTCCTGTTACTCATTTACCAGAAATGGTTATAGGTATTGGCTGAACGCAAACAGATAGCAGACCACCCTCTTAGAATCTTCTTTAGCATGATAAAAAAGCAGGAAAAAGCAAATAATTTCAGATTTCCACCTTTCAAAGCAAAGAAATGACTGTTTGTACAATGACATTATTCATTGATTTTAGCCATTAAAAAACATCCTGTTACTCATATACCAGAATTGGTTGAAGGTCTTGGCTGAAATCAAACAGATAGCAGCTCACCCTCTTTGAATCTTCTTTAGCATGCTAAAAGGAGCAGGAAAAAGCAAAAAATTTCAGAAATCCACCTTTCCAAGCAGAGAAATGACTGTTTGTGCAATGACATTATTCATTGATTTTAGCCATTGAAAACCATCCTGTAACTCATATACTAGAAATGGTTGAAGGCTTTGGATGAACACAAAAAGATAGCAGGCCACCCTCTTTGAATCTTCTTTAGCATGAAAAAAAGAGCAGGAAAAAGCAAAAAATTTCAGAATTCCAGCTTTCAAAGCAAAGAAATGACTGTTTGTGCAATGACATTATTCATTGATTTTAGCCATTGAAAAAGGTCCTGTTACTCATATACCAGAATTGTTTGAAGGTATTGGCTGAACTCAAACAGATAGCAGCTCACCCTCTTTGAATCTTCTTTAGCATGCTAAAAGGAGCAGGAAAAGGCAAAAAATTACTGAATTCCACCTTTCCAGGCAGAGAAATGACTGTTTGTGCAATGACATTATTCACTGATTTTAGCCACTGAAAACCGTCCTGTTACTCATATACCAGAAATGGTTGAAGGTATTGGCTGAACACAAACAGATAGCAGCTCACCCTCTTGGAATCTTCTTTAGCAATTCTAAAAGGAGGAGGAAAAACCAAAAAATTTCAGAATTCCACCATTCAAAGCAGAGGAATGACTGTTTGTGCAATGACATTATTCATTGATTTTAGCCATTGAAAAACGTCCTGTTACTTATACACCAGAAATGGTTGAAGGTATAGGGTGAGCACAAAAAGATAGGAGGCCACCCTCTTTGAATCTTCTTTAGTATGATAAGAAGAGCAGGAAAAAGCAAAAAAATTCAGAATTCCACCTTTACAAGCAGAGAAATGACTGTTTGTGTAATGACATTATTCATTCAATTTAGCTATTGAATACCGTCATTTTTCTCATATACCAGAAATGGTTTTAAGTTATTGGCTGAATGCAACCAGATAGTAGCTCACCATATTTGAATCTTCTTTAGCATGCTAAAAGGAGCAGGAAAGAGCAAAAAATTTCAGAACTCCTCCTTTCCAATCAGAGAAATGACTGTTTGTGCAAGACATTATTCATTGATTTTAGCCATTGAATACCGTGATTTTTTTCATATACCAGAAATGGATTTAAGTTATTGGCTGAATGCAAACAGGTAGCAGCTCACCCTCTTTGAATCTTCATTAGCATGCTAAAAGGAGCAGGAAAAAACAAAAAATTTCAGATTTCCACCTTTAAAAGCAGAGAAATGACTGTTTGTGCAATGACATTATTCATTGATTTTAGCCATTGAAAAACATCCTGTTCCTCATATACCAGAAATGGTTGAAGGTATTGGCTCAACACAAACAGACAGCAACTCACCGTCTTTGAATGTTCTTTAGCATGCTAAAAGGAGCAGGAAAAAGCCAAATAATTTCAGAATTCCACCTTTCCAAGCAGAGAAATGACTGTTTGTGCAATGACATTATTCATTGATTTAAGCCATTGAAAAATGTCCTGTTACTCATATACCAGAATTCGTTGAAGGTATTGCCTGAACTGAAACAGACAGCAGCTCACCCTCTTTGAATCTTCTTTAGCATGCTAAAAGGAGCAGGATAAAGCAAAACATTTCAGAATTCCACATTTCCAAGCAGAGAAATGACTGTTTGTGAAATGACATAATTCCCTGATGTTAGCCATTGAAAATTGTCATGTTACTCATATACCAGAACTGGTTGAAGGTATTGGCTGAGCGCAAACTGATAGCAGCTCACCCTCTTTGAATCTTCTTTAGCATGATAAAAAGAGCAGGAAAATGCAAAAAAATTAAGAATTCCACCTTTCAAAGCAAAGAAATGATTGTTTGCGCCATGATATTATTCATTGATTTTAGCTTTTGAAAAAAGTCCTGTTCCTCATATACCAGAAATGGTTGAAGGCATTGGCTGAACACAAACAGACAGCAACTCACCCTCTTTGAATCTTCTTTAGCATGCCAAAAGGAGCAGGAAAAAGCAAAAAAATTCTGAATTCCTCCTTTCCAGTCAGAGAAATGACTGTTTGTGCAATGACATAATTCATTGATTTTAGCCATTGAAAACCGTCCTGCTACTCATATACCAGAAAAGGTTGAAGGTATTGGCTGACAGCAAACTGATAGCAGCTCACCCTCTTGGAATCTTCTTTAGGATGCTAAAAGGAGGAGAAAAAGGCACAAAACTTCAAAATTCCACCTTTCAAAGCAAAGAAATGACTGTTAGTGCAATGGCATTATTCATTGATTTTAGCCATTGAAAAACGTCCTGTTACTCATATACCAGAATTCGTTGAAGGTATTGGTTGAACTCAAACAGGCAGCAGCTCAATATCTTTGAATCTTCTTTAGCATGCTAAAAGGAGCAGGAAAGAGCAAAACATTTCAGAATTCCAGCTTTCCAAGCAGAGAATTGACTGTTTGTGCAATGACATCATTCATTGATTTTAGACATTGAAAACCCTCCTGTTACTCATATAGCAGAAATAGTTGAAGGTATTGGCTGAATGCTAACAGATAGCAGCTCACCCTCTTTGGATCTTCTTAGCATGATAAAAGGAGCAGGAAAAAGCAAAACATTTCAGAATTCCACCTTTCCAAGCAGAGAATTGACTGTTTGCAATGACGTTATCCATTCATTTTAGCCATTAAAAACCATCCTGTTACTCTTATGCCAGAAATGGTTGAAGGTATTGGCTGAATGCAAACAGAATGCAGCTCACCCTCTTTGAATCTTCTTAAGCATGCTAAAAGTAGCAGGAAAAACAAAATATTTCAGATTTCCACCTTTAAAAGCAGAGAAATGACAGTTTGCGCAATGATATTATTCATTGATTTTAGCCATTGAAAAACATACTGTTACTCATAAACTAGAAATGGTTCAAGGTGTTGGCTGAACGCAAATAGACAGCAACTCACCCTCTTTGAATCTTCTTTAGCATGCTAAAAGGAGCAGTAAAATGCAAAATAATTTCAGAATTCCACATTTCCAAGGAGAGAAATGACTGTTTGTGCAATGACATTATTCATTGATTTTAGCCATTGAAAAATGTCATGTTACTCATATACCAGAAATGGTTGAAGATATTGGCTGAACGCAAACAGATAGCAGCTCACCCTCTTTGTATCTATTTTAGCATGCCAAAAGGAGAAGGAAAAAGCAAAAAAAATCAGAATTCCACCTTTCCAAGGAGAGAAATGACTGTTTGTGCAATGACGTTATTCATTGATTTTAGCCATTGAAAACCGTCCTGTTAGTCATATACCAGAAATGGTTGAAGGTATTGGCTGAACACAAAAAGATAGCAGACCACCCTCTTTGAATCTTCTTTAGCATGAAAAAAAGAGCAGGAAAAAGCAAAAAAATTCAGAATTCCACCTTTCAAAGCAAAGAAATGACTGTTTGTGCAATGACATTATTCATTGATTTTAGCCATTGAAAAAGGTCCTGTTACTCATAAACCAGAATTGTTTGAAGGTATTGGCTGAACTCAAACAGATAGCAGCTCACCCTCTTTGAATCTTCTTTAGCATGCTAAAAGGAGCAGGAAAAAGCAAAAAAATTTAGAAATCCAACTTTCCAAGCAGAGAAATGACTGTTTGTGCATTGACATTATTCATTGATTTTAGTCATTGAAAACCATCCTGTTACTCATATACCAGAAATGGTTGAAGGTATTGGCTGAACGCAAACTGATAGCAGCTCACCCTCTTTGCATCTTCTTTAGCATTCTAAAAGGAGGAGGAAAAACCAAAAAATTTCAGAATTCCACCATTCAAAGCAGAGGAATGACTGTTTGTGCAATGACATTATTCATTGATTTTAGCGATTGAAAAACGTCCTGTTACTCATATACCATAAATGGTTGAAGGTATAGGGTGAGCACAAAAATATAGGATGCCACCATCTTTGAATATTCTTTAGCATGATAAAAAGAGCATGAAAAAGCAAAATATTTCAGAATTCCACCTTTCAAAGCAAGTAAATGACGGTTTGTGCAATGACATTATTCATTGATTTTAGCCATTGAAAACCGTCCTGTCACTCATATACCAGAAATGGTTGAAGGTATTGGCTGAACGCAAACAGATAGCAGCTCACCCTCTTTCCATCTTCTTTATCATGCTAAAAGTAGCAGGAAAAAAGAAAATATTTCAGATTTCCACCTTTAAAAGCAGAGAAATGACAGTTTGCGCAATGATATTATTCATTGATTTTAGCCATTGAAAAACATCCTGTTACTCATATACCAGAAATGGTTCAAGGTGTTGGCTGAACGCAAATAGACAGCAACTCACCCTCTTTGAATCTTCTTTAGCATGCTAAAAGGAGCAGTAAAAAGCAAAATAATTTCAGAATTCCACCTTTCCAAGCAGAGAAATGACTGTTTGTGAAATGACTTTATTCATTGATTTTAGACGTTGAAAAATGTCCTGTTCCTCATATACCAGAAATGGTTGAAGGTATTGGCTGAACGAAAACAGACAGCAACTCACCGTCTTTGAATCTTCTTTAGCATGCTAAAAAGAGCAGGAAAAAGCAAAATAATTTCAGAATTCCAACTTTCCAAGCAGAGAAATGACTGTTTGTGCAATGACATTATTCATTGATTTAAGCCATTGAAAAACGTCCTGTTACTCATATACCAGAATTCGTTGAAGGTATTGGCTGAACGCAAACTGATAGCAGCTCACCCTCTTTGAATCTTCTTTAGCATGCTAAAAGGAGCAGGAAAAAGCAAAACATTTCAGAAATCCACCTTTCCAAGCAGAGAAATGACTGTTTGTGCAATGACATTATTTATTGATTTTAGCCATTGAAAAATGTCCTGTTATTCATATATCAGAAATGGTTGAAGGTATTGGCTGAACGCAAACAGATAGCAGCTCACCCTCTTTGAATCTTCTTTAGCATGCTAAAAGGAGCTGGAAAAAGCAAAAAAATTCTGATTTCCACCTTTCCAAGCAGAAAAATGACTGTTTGTGCAATGACATTATTCATTGATTTTAGCCATTGAAAACCATCCTGTTACTCATATACCAGAAACGGTTGAAGGTATTGGCTGAACGCAAACAGATAGCAGCTCACCCTTTTGAATCTTCTTTAGCATGCTAAAAGGAGCAGGAAAAAGCAAAAAATTTCAGAATTCCTCCTTTCCAAGGAGAGAAATGACTGCTTGTGCATTGACATTATTCATTGATTTTAGCCATTGAAAATCATCCTGTAACTCATATTCTAGAAATGGTTGAAGGTTTTGGGTGAACACAAAAAGATAGCAGGCCACCCTCTTTGAATCTTCTTTAGCATGTTTAAAAGAGCAGGAAAAAGCAAAAAATTTCAGAATTCCACCTTTCAAAGCAAAGAAATGACTGTTTGTGCAATGACATTATTCATTGATTTTAGCCATTGAAAAAGGTCCTGTTACTCATATAAAAGAATTGTTTGAAGGTATTGGCTGAACTCAAACAGATAGCAGCTCACCCTCTTTGAATCTTCTTTAGCATGCTAAAAGGAGCAGGAAAAAGCAAAACATTTCAGAAATCCACCTTTCCCAACAGAGAAATGACTGTTTGTGCAATGACATTATTTATTGATTTTAGCCATTGAAAACCATCCTGTTACTCATATATCAGAAATGGTTGAAGGTATTGGCTGAAGGCAAACTGATAGCAGCTCACCCTCCTTGTATCGTCTTTAGCATGCTAAAAGGAGGAGGAAAAAGCAAAAAATTTCAGATTTCCACCTTTCCAAGCAGAGAAATGACTGTTTGTGTAATGACATTATTCATTCAATTTAGCTATTGAGTACCGTCATTTTTCTCATATACCAGAAATGGTTTTAAGTTATTGGCTGAATGCAACCAGATAGTAGCTCACCCTATTTGAATCTTTTTAGCATGCTAAAAGGAGCAGGAAAGAGCAAAACATTTCAGAACTCCTCCTTTCCAAGCAGAGAAATGACTGCTTGTGCAAGACATTATTCATTGATTTAGCCATTGAATACCGTGATTTTTTTCATATACCAGAAATGGTTTTAAGTTATTGGCTGAATGCAAACAGATAGCAGCTCACCCTCTTTGAATCTTCTTTAGCATGCTAAAAGGAGCAGGAAAAAACAAAAAATTTCAGATTTCCACCTTTAAAAGCAGAGAAATGACTGTTTGTGCTATGACATTATTCATTGATTTTAGCCATTGAAAAACATCCTGTTCCTCATATACCAGAAATGGTTGAAGGTATTGGCTGAACGAAAACAGACAGCAACTCACCGTCTTTGAATCTTCTTTAGCATGCTAAAAGGAGCAGGAAAAAGCAAAATAATTTCAGAATTCCACCTTTTCAAGCAGAGAAATGACTGTTTGTGCAATGACATTATTCATTGATTTAAGCCACTGAAAAACATTGTGTTCCTCATATACCAGAAATGGTTGAAGGTATTGCCTGAACTGAAACAGACAGCAGCTCACCCTCTTTGAATCTTCTTTAGCATGATAAAAAGAGCAGGAAAATGCAAGAAATTTCAGAATTCCACCTTTCAAAGCAAAGAAATGACTGTTTGTGCCATGATATTATTCATTGATTTTAGCTATTGAAAAAAGTCCTGTTACTCATATACCAGAATAGGTTGAAGGTATTGGCTGAACTCAAACAGATAGCAGCTCACCCTCTTTGAATCTTCTTTAGCATGCTAAAAGAAGCAGGAAAAAGCAAAAAATTTCAGAATTCCTCCTTTCCAAGGAGAGAAATGACTGCTTGTGCATTGACATTATTCATTGATTTTAGCCATTGAAAAACATCCTGTTACTCATATACCAGAAATGGTTGAAGGTATTGGCTGAACGCAAGCTGATAGCAGCTCACCCTCTTTGCATTTTCTTAAGCATTGTAAAAGGAGGAGGAAAAAACAAAAAATTTCAGAATTCCACTATTCAAAGCAGAGGAATGACTGTTTGTGCAATGACATTATTCATTGATTTTAGCCATTGAAAAACGTCCTGTTACTCATATACCAGAAATGGTTGAAGGTATAGGGTGAGCACAAAACGATAGGAGGCCACCCTCTTTGCATCTTCTTTAGCATGATAAAAAGAGCATGAAAAAGCAAAAAATTTCAGAATTCCACCTTTCAAAGCAAGGAAATGACGGTTTGTGCAATGACATTATTCATTGATTTTAGCCATTGAAAACCGTCCTGTCACTCATATATCAGAAATGGCTGAAGGTATTGGCTGAATGCAACAGATAGCAGATCACCCTCTTTGAATCTTCTTTATCATGCTAAAAGTAGCAGGAAAAAACAAAATATTTCAGATTTCCACCTTTAAAAGCAGAGAAATGACAGTTTGCGCAATGATATTATTCATTGATTTTAGCCATTGAAAAACATCCTGTTACTCATAAACCAGAAATGGTTCAAGGTGTTGGCTGAATGCAAATAGACAGCAACTCACCCTCTTTGAATCTTCTTTAGCATGCTAAAAGGAGCAGTAAAAAGCAAAATAATTTCAGAATTCCACCTTTCCAATCAGAGAAATGACTGTTTGTGAAATGACGTTATTCATTGATTTTAGCCATTGAAAAATGTCCTGTTACTCATATACCAGAAATGGTTGAAGATATTGGCTGAACGCAAACAGATAGCAGTTCACCCTCTTTGAATCTTCTTTAGCATGCCAAAAGGAGAAGGAAAAAGCAAAAAAAATCTGAATTCCACCTTTCCAAGCAGAGAAATGACTGTTTGTGCAAAGACATTATTCATTGATTTTAGCCATTGAAAACCGTGCTGTTATTCATATACCAGAAATGTTTGAAGGTATTGGCTGATTGCAAACAGATAGCAGCTCACCCTCTTTGAATCTTCTTTAGCATGCTAAAAGGAGCAGGAAAAAGCAAAAATTTCAGAATTCCACCTTTCCAAGCAGAGAAATGACTTTTTGTGCAATGACGTTATTCATTGATTTTAGCCATTGAAAACCGTCCTGTTAGTCATATACCAGAAATGGTTGAAGGTATTGGCTGAACACAAAAAGATAGCAGGCCACCCTCTTTGAATCTTCTTTAGCATGAAAAAAAGAGCAGGAAAAGGCAAAAAAATTCAGAATTCCACCTTTCAAAGCAAAGAAATGACTGTTTGTGCAATGACATTATTCAATGATTTTAGCCATTAAAAAACATGCTGTTACTCACATACCAGAATTGGTTGAACATATTTTCTGAAATCAAACAGATAGCAGCTCAGCCTCTTTGAATCTTCTTTAGCATGCTAAAAGGAGCAGAAAAAAGCATAAAAATTTCAGAATTCCCCCTTTCAAGCAGAGAAATGACTGTTTGTGCATTGACATTATTCATTGCTTTTAGCCATTGAAAACCATCCTGTTACTCATATACTAGAATTGGTTTAATTCATTGGCTGAACGCAAACTGATAGCAGCTCACCCTCTTTGAATCTTCTTTAGCATGCTAAAAGGAGCAGGAAAAAGCAAAACATTTCAGAAATCCACCTTTCCAAGCAGAGAAATGACTGTTTGTGCAATGACATTATTTATTGATTTTAGCCATTGAAAACCGTCCTGTTACTCATATTCTAGAAATGGTTGAAGGTTTTGGATGAACACAAAAAGATAGCAGCTCACTCTCTTTGAATCTTCTTTAGCATGAAAAAAGAGAAGGAAAAAGCAAAAAATTTCAGAATTCCACCTTTCAAAGCAAAGAAATGACTGTTTGTGCAATGACATTATTCATTGATTTTGGCCATTGAAAACCGTCCTTTTACTCATATACCAGAAATGGTTGAAGGTATTGGCTGAATGCAAAATGATAGCAGCTCACCCTCTTTGCATCTTCTTTAGCATTCTAAAAGTAGCAGGAAAAAACAAAATATTTTAGATTTCCTCCTTTAAAAGCAGAGAAATGACAGTTTGCGCAATGATATTAATCATTGATTTTAGCCATTGAAAAACATCCTTTTACTCATAAACAAGAAATGGTTCAAGGTGTTGGCTGAACGCAAATAGACAGCAACTCACCCACTTTGAATCTTCTTCAGCATGCTAAAAGGAGCAGTAAAAATCCAAATAATTTCAGAATTCCACTTTTCCAAGCAGAGAAATGACTGTTTGTGAAATGACGTTATTCATTGATTTTAGCCATTGAAAAATGTCCTGTTACTCATATACCAGAAATGGTTGAAGATATTGGCTGAACGCAAACAGATAGCAGCTCACACTCTTTGAATCTTCTTTAGCATGCCAAAAGGAGAAGGAAAAAGCAAAAAAAATCAGAATTCCACATATCCAAGCAGAGAAATGACTGTTTGTGCAATGACATTATTCATTGATTTTAGCCATTGAAAACCGTCCTGTTACTCATATACCAGAAATGGATGAAGGTATTTTATGAACGCAAATAGAAAGCAACTCACCCACTTTGAATCTTATTTAGCATGCTAAAAGGAGCAGGAAAAAGCAAAAAATTTCAGAATTCCACCTTTCCAAGCAGAGAAATGACTGTTTGTGCAATGACGTTATTCATTGATTTTAGCAATTGAAAACCGTCCTGTTAGTCATATACCAGAAATGGTTGAAGGTACTGGCTGAACACAAAAAGATAGCAGACCACCCTCTTAGAATCTTCTTTAGCATGATAAAAAGAGCAGGAAAAACAAAAAATTTCAGATTTCCACCTTTCAAAGCAAAGAAATGACTCTTTGTGCAATGACATTATTCATTGATTTTAGCATTTAAAAAACATCCTGTTACTCATATACCAGTATTGGTTGAAGGTATTGGCTGAAATCAAACAGATAGCAGATCACCCTCTTTGAATCTTCTTTAGCATGCTAAAAGGAGCAGAAAAAAGCAAAAAATTTCAGAATTACACCTTTCCAAGCAGATAAATGACTGTTTGTGCATTGACATTATTCATTGATTTTATCCATTGAAAACCATCCTGTTACTCATATACCAGAAATGGTTGAAGGTATTGGCTGAATGCAAACTGATAGCAGCTCCCCCTCTTTGAATGTTTTTAGCATGCTAAAAGGAGCAGGAAAAAGCAAAACATTTCAGAATTCCACCTTTCCAAGCAGAGAATTGACTGTTTGTGCAATGACATTATTCATTCATTTTCGCCATTGAAAACCGTCCTGTTACTCATATACCAGAAATTGTTGAAGGTATTGGCTGAGCGCAAACTGATAGCAGCTCACCCTCTTTGAATCTTCTTTAGCATGATAAAAAGAGCAGGAAAATGCAAAAAAATTAAGAATTCCACCTTTCAAAGCAAAGAAATGATTGTTTGCGCCATGATATTATTCATTGATTTTAGCTTTTGAAAAAAGTCCTGTTCCTCATATACCAGAAATGGTTGAAGGCATTGGCTGAACACAAACAGACAGCAACTCACCCTCTTTGAATCTTCTTTAGCATGCCAAAAGGAGCAGGAAAAAGCAAAAAAATTCTGAATTCCTCCTTTCCAGTCAGAGAAATGACTGTTTGTGCAATGACATAATTCATTGATTTTAGCCATTGAAAACCGTCCTGCTACTCATATACCAGAAAAGGTTGAAGGTATTGGCTGACAGCAAACTGATAGCAGCTCACCCTCTTGGAATCTTCTTTAGGATGCTAAAAGGAGGAGAAAAAGGCACAAAACTTCAAAATTCCACCTTTCAAAGCAAAGAAATGACTGTTAGTGCAATGGCATTATTCATTGATTTTAGCCATTGAAAAACGTCCTGTTACTCATATACCAGAATTCGTTGAAGGTATTGGTTGAACTCAAACAGGCAGCAGCTCAATATCTTTGAATCTTCTTTAGCATGCTAAAAGGAGCAGGAAAGAGCAAAACATTTCAGAATTCCAGCTTTCCAAGCAGAGAATTGACTGTTTGTGCAATGACATCATTCATTGATTTTAGACATTGAAAACCCTCCTGTTACTCATATAGCAGAAATAGTTGAAGGTATTGGCTGAATGCTAACAGATAGCAGCTCACCCTCTTTGGATCTTCTTAGCATGATAAAAGGAGCAGGAAAAAGCAAAACATTTCAGAATTCCACCTTTCCAAGCAGAGAATTGACTGTTTGCAATGACGTTATCCATTCATTTTAGCCATTAAAAACCATCCTGTTACTCTTATGCCAGAAATGGTTGAAGGTATTGGCTGAATGCAAACAGAATGCAGCTCACCCTCTTTGAATCTTCTTAAGCATGCTAAAAGTAGCAGGAAAAACAAAATATTTCAGATTTCCACCTTTAAAAGCAGAGAAATGACAGTTTGCGCAATGATATTATTCATTGATTTTAGCCATTGAAAAACATACTGTTACTCATAAACTAGAAATGGTTCAAGGTGTTGGCTGAACGCAAATAGACAGCAACTCACCCTCTTTGAATCTTCTTTAGCATGCTAAAAGGAGCAGTAAAATGCAAAATAATTTCAGAATTCCACATTTCCAAGGAGAGAAATGACTGTTTGTGCAATGACATTATTCATTGATTTTAGCCATTGAAAAATGTCATGTTACTCATATACCAGAAATGGTTGAAGATATTGGCTGAACGCAAACAGATAGCAGCTCACCCTCTTTGTATCTATTTTAGCATGCCAAAAGGAGAAGGAAAAAGCAAAAAAAATCAGAATTCCACCTTTCCAAGGAGAGAAATGACTGTTTGTGCAATGACGTTATTCATTGATTTTAGCCATTGAAAACCGTCCTGTTAGTCATATACCAGAAATGGTTGAAGGTATTGGCTGAACACAAAAAGATAGCAGACCACCCTCTTTGAATCTTCTTTAGCATGAAAAAAAGAGCAGGAAAAAGCAAAAAAATTCAGAATTCCACCTTTCAAAGCAAAGAAATGACTGTTTGTGCAATGACATTATTCATTGATTTTAGCCATTGAAAAAGGTCCTGTTACTCATAAACCAGAATTGTTTGAAGGTATTGGCTGAACTCAAACAGATAGCAGCTCACCCTCTTTGAATCTTCTTTAGCATGCTAAAAGGAGCAGGAAAAAGCAAAAAAATTTAGAAATCCAACTTTCCAAGCAGAGAAATGACTGTTTGTGCATTGACATTATTCATTGATTTTAGTCATTGAAAACCATCCTGTTACTCATATACCAGAAATGGTTGAAGGTATTGGCTGAACGCAAACTGATAGCAGCTCACCCTCTTTGCATCTTCTTTAGCATTCTAAAAGGAGGAGGAAAAACCAAAAAATTTCAGAATTCCACCATTCAAAGCAGAGGAATGACTGTTTGTGCAATGACATTATTCATTGATTTTAGCGATTGAAAAACGTCCTGTTACTCATATACCATAAATGGTTGAAGGTATAGGGTGAGCACAAAAATATAGGATGCCACCATCTTTGAATATTCTTTAGCATGATAAAAAGAGCATGAAAAAGCAAAATATTTCAGAATTCCACCATTCAAAGCAGAGGAATGACTGTTTGTGCAATGACATTATTCATTGATTTTAGCGATTGAAAACCGTCCTGTCACTCATATACCAGAAATGGTTGAAGGTATTGGCTGAACGCAAACAGATAGCAGCTCACCCTCTTTCCATCTTCTTTATCATGCTAAAAGTAGCAGGAAAAAAGAAAATATTTCAGATTTCCACCTTTAAAAGCAGAGAAATGACAGTTTGCGCAATGATATTATTCATTGATTTTAGCCATTGAAAAACATCCTGTTACTCATATACCAGAAATGGTTCAAGGTGTTGGCTGAACGCAAATAGACAGCAACTCACCCTCTTTGAATCTTCTTTAGCATGCTAAAAGGAGCAGTAAAAAGCAAAATAATTTCAGAATTCCACCTTTCCAAGCAGAGAAATGACTGTTTGTGAAATGACTTTATTCATTGATTTTAGACGTTGAAAAATGTCCTGTTCCTCATATACCAGAAATGGTTGAAGGTATTGGCTGAACGAAAACAGACAGCAACTCACCGTCTTTGAATCTTCTTTAGCATGCTAAAAAGAGCAGGAAAAAGCAAAATAATTTCAGAATTCCAACTTTCCAAGCAGAGAAATGACTGTTTGTGCAATGACATTATTCATTGATTTAAGCCATTGAAAAACGTCCTGTTACTCATATACCAGAATTCGTTGAAGGTATTGGCTGAACGCAAACTGATAGCAGCTCACCCTCTTTGAATCTTCTTTAGCATGCTAAAAGGAGCAGGAAAAAGCAAAACATTTCAGAAATCCACCTTTCCAAGCAGAGAAATGACTGTTTGTGCAATGACATTATTTATTGATTTTAGCCATTGAAAAATGTCCTGTTATTCATATATCAGAAATGGTTGAAGGTATTGGCTGAACGCAAACAGATAGCAGCTCACCCTCTTTGAATCTTCTTTAGCATGCTAAAAGGAGCTGGAAAAAGCAAAAAAATTCTGATTTCCACCTTTCCAAGCAGAAAAATGACTGTTTGTGCAATGACATTATTCATTGATTTTAGCCATTGAAAACCATCCTGTTACTCATATACCAGAAACGGTTGAAGGTATTGGCTGAACGCAAACAGATAGCAGCTCACCCTTTTGAATCTTCTTTAGCATGCTAAAAGGAGCAGGAAAAAGCAAAAAATTTCAGAATTCCTCCTTTCCAAGGAGAGAAATGACTGCTTGTGCATTGACATTATTCATTGATTTTAGCCATTGAAAATCATCCTGTAACTCATATTCTAGAAATGGTTGAAGGTTTTGGGTGAACACAAAAAGATAGCAGGCCACCCTCTTTGAATCTTCTTTAGCATGTTTAAAAGAGCAGGAAAAAGCAAAAAATTTCAGAATTCCACCTTTCAAAGCAAAGAAATGACTGTTTGTGCAATGACATTATTCATTGATTTTAGCCATTGAAAAAGGTCCTGTTACTCATATAAAAGAATTGTTTGAAGGTATTGGCTGAACTCAAACAGATAGCAGCTCACCCTCTTTGAATCTTCTTTAGCATGCTAAAAGGAGCAGGAAAAAGCAAAACATTTCAGAAATCCACCTTTCCCAACAGAGAAATGACTGTTTGTGCAATGACATTATTTATTGATTTTAGCCATTGAAAACCATCCTGTTACTCATATATCAGAAATGGTTGAAGGTATTGGCTGAAGGCAAACTGATAGCAGCTCACCCTCCTTGTATCGTCTTTAGCATGCTAAAAGGAGTAGGAAAAAGCAAAAAATTTCAGATTTCCACCTTTCCAAGCAGAGAAATGACTGTTTGTGTAATGACATTATTCATTCAATTTAGCTATTGAGTACCGTCATTTTTCTCATATACCAGAAATGGTTTTAAGTTATTGGCTGAATGCAACCAGATAGTAGCTCACCCTATTTGAATCTTTTTAGCATGCTAAAAGGAGCAGGAAAGAGCAAAACATTTCAGAACTCCTCCTTTCCAAGCAGAGAAATGACTGCTTGTGCAAGACATTATTCATTGATTTAGCCATTGAATACCGTGATTTTTTTCATATACCAGAAATGGTTTTAAGTTATTGGCTGAATGCAAACAGATAGCAGCTCACCCTCTTTGAATCTTCTTTAGCATGCTAAAAGGAGCAGGAAAAAACAAAAAATTTCAGATTTCCACCTTTAAAAGCAGAGAAATGACTGTTTGTGCTATGACATTATTCATTGATTTTAGCCATTGAAAAACATCCTGTTCCTCATATACCAGAAATGGTTGAAGGTATTGGCTGAACGAAAACAGACAGCAACTCACCGTCTTTGAATCTTCTTTAGCATGCTAAAAGGAGCAGGAAAAAGCAAAATAATTTCAGAATTCCACCTTTTCAAGCAGAGAAATGACTGTTTGTGCAATGACATTATTCATTGATTTAAGCCACTGAAAAACATTGTGTTCCTCATATACCAGAAATGGTTGAAGGTATTGCCTGAACTGAAACAGACAGCAGCTCACCCTCTTTGAATCTTCTTTAACATGATAAAAAGAGCAGGAAAATGCAAGAAATTTCAGAATTCCACCTTTCAAAGCAAAGAAATGACTGTTTGTGCCATGATATTATTCATTGATTTTAGCTATTGAAAAAAGTCCTGTTACTCATATACCAGAATAGGTTGAAGGTATTGGCTGAACTCAAACAGATAGCAGCTCACCCTCTTTGAATCTTCTTTAGCATGCTAAAAGAAGCAGGAAAAAGCAAAAAATTTCAGAATTCCTCCTTTCCAAGGAGAGAAATGACTGCTTGTGCATTGACATTATTCATTGATTTTAGCCATTGAAAAACATCCTGTTACTCATATACCAGAAATGGTTGAAGGTATTGGCTGAACGCAAGCTGATAGCAGCTCACCCTCTTTGCATTTTCTTAAGCATTGTAAAAGGAGGAGGAAAAAACAAAAAATTTCAGAATTCCACTATTCAAAGCAGAGGAATGACTGTTTGTGCAATGACATTATTCATTGATTTTAGCCATTGAAAAACGTCCTGTTACTCATATACCAGAAATGGTTGAAGGTATAGGGTGAGCACAAAACGATAGGAGGCCACCCTCTTTGCATCTTCTTTAGCATGATAAAAAGAGCATGAAAAAGCAAAAAATTTCAGAATTCCACCTTTCAAAGCAAGGAAATGACGGTTTGTGCAATGACATTATTCATTGATTTTAGCCATTGAAAACCGTCCTGTCACTCATATATCAGAAATGGCTGAAGGTATTGGCTGAATGCAACAGATAGCAGATCACCCTCTTTGAATCTTCTTTATCATGCTAAAAGTAGCAGGAAAAAACAAAATATTTCAGATTTCCACCTTTAAAAGCAGAGAAATGACAGTTTGCGCAATGATATTATTCATTGATTTTAGCCATTGAAAAACATCCTGTTACTCATAAACCAGAAATGGTTCAAGGTGTTGGCTGAATGCAAATAGACAGCAACTCACCCTCTTTGAATCTTCTTTAGCATGCTAAAAGGAGCAGTAAAAAGCAAAATAATTTCAGAATTCCACCTTTCCAATCAGAGAAATGACTGTTTGTGAAATGACGTTATTCATTGATTTTAGCCATTGAAAAATGTCCTGTTACTCATATACCAGAAATGGTTGAAGATATTGGCTGAACGCAAACAGATAGCAGTTCACCCTCTTTGAATCTTCTTTAGCATGCCAAAAGGAGAAGGAAAAAGCAAAAAAAATCTGAATTCCACCTTTCCAAGCAGAGAAATGACTGTTTGTGCAAAGACATTATTCATTGATTTTAGCCATTGAAAACCGTGCTGTTATTCATATACCAGAAATGTTTGAAGGTATTGGCTGATTGCAAACAGATAGCAGCTCACCCTCTTTGAATCTTCTTTAGCATGCTAAAAGGAGCAGGAAAAAGCAAAAATTTCAGAATTCCACCTTTCCAAGCAGAGAAATGACTTTTTGTGCAATGACGTTATTCATTGATTTTAGCCATTGAAAACCGTCCTGTTAGTCATATACCAGAAATGGTTGAAGGTATTGGCTGAACACAAAAAGATAGCAGGCCACCCTCTTTGAATCTTCTTTAGCATGAAAAAAAGAGCAGGAAAAGGCAAAAAAATTCAGAATTCCACCTTTCAAAGCAAAGAAATGACTGTTTGTGCAATGACATTATTCAATGATTTTAGCCATTAAAAAACATGCTGTTACTCACATACCAGAATTGGTTGAACATATTTTCTGAAATCAAACAGATAGCAGCTCAGCCTCTTTGAATCTTCTTTAGCATGCTAAAAGGAGCAGAAAAAAGCATAAAAATTTCAGAATTCCCCCTTTCAAGCAGAGAAATGACTGTTTGTGCATTGACATTATTCATTGCTTTTAGCCATTGAAAACCATCCTGTTACTCATATACTAGAATTGGTTTAATTCATTGGCTGAACGCAAACTGATAGCAGCTCACCCTCTTTGAATCTTCTTTAGCATGCTAAAAGGAGCAGGAAAAAGCAAAACATTTCAGAAATCCACCTTTCCAAGCAGAGAAATGACTGTTTGTGCAATGACATTATTTATTGATTTTAGCCATTGAAAACCGTCCTGTTACTCATATTCTAGAAATGGTTGAAGGTTTTGGATGAACACAAAAAGATAGCAGCTCACTCTCTTTGAATCTTCTTTAGCATGAAAAAAGAGAAGGAAAAAGCAAAAAATTTCAGAATTCCACCTTTCAAAGCAAAGAAATGACTGTTTGTGCAATGACATTATTCATTGATTTTGGCCATTGAAAACCGTCCTTTTACTCATATACCAGAAATGGTTGAAGGTATTGGCTGAATGCAAAATGATAGCAGCTCACCCTCTTTGCATCTTCTTTAGCATTCTAAAAGTAGCAGGAAAAAACAAAATATTTTAGATTTCCTCCTTTAAAAGCAGAGAAATGACAGTTTGCGCAATGATATTAATCATTGATTTTAGCCATTGAAAAACATCCTTTTACTCATAAACAAGAAATGGTTCAAGGTGTTGGCTGAACGCAAATAGACAGCAACTCACCCACTTTGAATCTTCTTCAGCATGCTAAAAGGAGCAGTAAAAATCCAAATAATTTCAGAATTCCACTTTTCCAAGCAGAGAAATGACTGTTTGTGAAATGACGTTATTCATTGATTTTAGCCATTGAAAAATGTCCTGTTACTCATATACCAGAAATGGTTGAAGATATTGGCTGAACGCAAACAGATAGCAGCTCACACTCTTTGAATCTTCTTTAGCATGCCAAAAGGAGAAGGAAAAAGCAAAAAAAATCAGAATTCCACATATCCAAGCAGAGAAATGACTGTTTGTGCAATGACATTATTCATTGATTTTAGCCATTGAAAACCGTCCTGTTACTCATATACCAGAAATGGATGAAGGTATTTTATGAACGCAAATAGAAAGCAACTCACCCACTTTGAATCTTATTTAGCATGCTAAAAGGAGCAGGAAAAAGCAAAAAATTTCAGAATTCCACCTTTCCAAGCAGAGAAATGACTGTTTGTGCAATGACGTTATTCATTGATTTTAGCAATTGAAAACCGTCCTGTTAGTCATATACCAGAAATGGTTGAAGGTACTGGCTGAACACAAAAAGATAGCAGACCACCCTCTTAGAATCTTCTTTAGCATGATAAAAAGAGCAGGAAAAACAAAAAATTTCAGATTTCCACCTTTCAAAGCAAAGAAATGACTCTTTGTGCAATGACATTATTCATTGATTTTAGCATTTAAAAAACATCCTGTTACTCATATACCAGTATTGGTTGAAGGTATTGGCTGAAATCAAACAGATAGCAGATCACCCTCTTTGAATCTTCTTTAGCATGCTAAAAGGAGCAGAAAAAAGCAAAAAATTTCAGAATTACACCTTTCCAAGCAGATAAATGACTGTTTGTGCATTGACATTATTCATTGATTTTATCCATTGAAAACCATCCTGTTACTCATATACCAGAAATTGTTGAAGGTATTGGCTTAGCGCAAACAGATAGCAGCTCACCCTCTTTGAATCTTGTTTAGCATGGTAAAAGGAGCAGGAAAAAGCAAAAAATTTCAGAATTTCACCTTTCAAAGCAGATAAATGACTGTTTGTGCAATGACATTATTCATTGATTTTAGCAAATGAAAAACGTGCTGTTACTCATACAGCAGAAATGGTTGAAGCTATGGGCTGAACACAAACAGGTAGCAGCTCACCCTCTTTGAATCTTCTTTAGCATGCTAATAGGAGCAGGAAAAAGCAAAAAAAATTCAGAATTCCACCTTTCCAAGAAGAGAAATGACTGTGCACTGACATTATTCATTGATTTTAGCCATTGAAAAATGTCCTGTTACTCATATACCTGAATTGGTTGAAGGTATTAGCTGAACGCAAAAAGATAGCAGCTCAACCTCTTTGAATCTTCTTTAGCATGCTAATAGGAGCAGGAAAAAGCAAAAAAATTTCAGATTTCCACCTTTTCAAGCAGAGAATTGACTGTTTGTGCAATGACATTATTCATTGATTTTAGCCATTGAAAACCATCCTGTTACTCATATACCAGAAACGGTTGAAGGTATTGGCTGAACGCAAACAGATAGCAGCTCACCCTTTTGAATCTTCTTTAGCATGCTAAAAGGAGCAGGAAAAAGCAAAAAATTTCAGAAATCCACCTTTCCAAGCAGAGAAATGACTGTTTGTGCAATGATATTATTCATTGATTTTAGCCATTGAAAACCATCCTGTAACTCATATACTAGAAATGGTTTAAGGTTTTGGATGAACACAAAAAGATAGGAGGCCACCCTCTTTGAATCTTCTTTAGCATGATAAAAAGAGCATGAAAAAGCAAAAAATTTCAGAACTCCACCTTTCAAAGCAAAGAAATGACTGTTTGTGCAATGACATTATTCATTGATTTTAGCCATTGAAAACCATCCTGTCACTCATATACAAGAAATGGTTGAAGGTATTGGCTGAAAGCAAACAGATAGCAGCTCACCTGCTTTGAATCTTCTTTAGCATGCTAAAAGTAGCAGGAAAAAACAAAATATTTCAGATTTCCACCTTTAAAAGCACAGAAATGACAGTTTGCGCAATGATATTATTCATTGATTTTAGCCATTGAAAAACATCCTGTTACTCATAAACCAGAAATGGTTCAAAGTGTTGGCTGAACGCAAATAGGGAGCAACTCACCCTCTTTGAATCTTCTTTAGCATGCTAAAAGGAGCAGGAAAAATAAAAAAATTCAGAATTCCATCTTTCCAAGCAGAGAAATGACTGTTTGTGCACTGACATTATTCATTGATTTTAGCCATTGAAAAACGTCCTGTTACTCATATTCCTGAATTGGTTGAAGGTATTGGCTGAACGCAAAAAGATAGCAGCTCACCCTCTTTGAATCTTCTTTAGCATGCTAATAGGAGCAGGAAAAATCAAAAAAAATTCAGATATCCACCTTTCCAAGCAGAGAAATGACTGTGCAATGACATTATTCATTGATTTTAGACATTGAAAACCATCCTGTTACTCATATATCAGAAATGGTTGAAGGTATTGGCTGAACGCAAAAAGATAGCAGCTCACCTCATTGATTCTTCTTTAGAATGACAAAAAGAGCATAAAAAAGTAAAAAAATTCTGAATTCCACCTTTCAAAGCAGAAAAATTACTGTTTGTGCAATAACATTATTCATTGATTTTATCCGTTGAAAAACGTCCTGTTACTCATATACAAGAAATGGTTGAAGGTATTTGCTGAACACAAACAGATAGCAGCTCACCCTCTTTGAATCTTCTTTAGCTTGCTAAAAGGAGCAGGAAAAAGCAAAAAATTTCAGAATTCCACCTTTCCAAGCAGAGAAATGACTGTTTGTGTAATGACATTATTCATTCAATTTAGCCATTGAATACCGTGATTTTTCTCATATACCAGAAATAGTTTTAAGTTATTGGCTGAACGCAAACAAAGAGCAGCTCACCCTCTTTGAATGTTCTTAGCATGCTAAAATGAGTAGGAAAAAGCAAAACAATTCAGAATTCCACCTTTCCAAGCAGAGAAATGACTGTGCAATGATATTATTCATTGATTTTAGACATTGAAAACCGTACTGTTACTCATATATCAGAAATGGTTAAAGGTATTGGCTGAACTCAAAAAGATAGCAGCTCACCTCATTGATTCTTCTTTAGAATGACAAAAAGAGCAGGAAAAAGCAAAAAAATTCTGAATTCCACCTATCAAAGCAGAGAAATTACTGTTTGTGCAATGACATTATTCAATCATTTTAGCCATTGAAAACCGTCTTGTTTCTCATATACCAGAAATGGTTGAAGGTATTGGCTGAACGCAAACAGATAGCAGCTCACCCTCTCTGAATCTTCTTTAGAATGGTAAAAGGAACAGGAAAATGCAAAAAAATTAAGAATTCCACCTTTTCAAGCAGAGAAATGACTGTTTGTGTAATGACATTATTCATTGATTTTAGCCATTGAAAAACGTCCTGTTACTCATTTACCAGAATTCGTTGAGGATATTGGCTGAAATGAAACAGATAGCAGCTCACCCTCTTTGAATCTTCTTTAGCATGCTAAAAGGAGCAGGAAAAAGCAAAAAATTTCAGAATTCCATCTTTCCAATCAGAGAAATGACTGTTTGTGCATTGACATTATTCATTGATTTTAGCCTTTGAATACCGTGATTTTTTTCATATACCAGAAATGGTTTTAAGGTATTGGCTGAATGCAAACAGATGGCAGCTCACCCTCTTTGAATCTTCTTTAGCATGCTGAAAGGAGCAGGAAAAAACAAAAATTTCAGATTTCCACCTTTAAAAGCAGAGAAATGACTGTTTGTGCAATGACATTATTCATTGATTTTAGCAAATGAAAAACGTGCTGTTACTCATACAGCAGAAATGGTTGAAGCTATGGGCTGAACACAAACAGGTAGCAGCTCACCCTCTTTGAATCTTCTTTAGCATGCTAATAGGAGCAGGAAAAAGCAAAAAAAATTCAGAATTCCACCTTTCCAAGAAGAGAAATGACTGTGCACTGACATTATTCATTGATTTTAGCCATTGAAAAATGTCCTGTTACTCATATACCTGAATTGGTTGAAGGTATTAGCTGAACGCAAAAAGATAGCAGCTCAACCTCTTTGAATCTTCTTTAGCATGCTAATAGGAGCAGGAAAAAGCAAAAAAATTTCAGATTTCCACCTTTTCAAGCAGAGAATTGACTGTTTGTGCAATGACATTATTCATTAATTTTAGCCATTGAAAACCATCCTGTTACTCATATACCAGAAACGGTTGAAGGTATTGGCTGAACGCAAACAGATAGCAGCTCACCCTTTTGAATCTTCTTTAGCATGCTAAAAGGAGCAGGAAAAAGCAAAAAATTTCAGAAATCCACCTTTCCAAGCAGAGAAATGACTGTTTGTGCAATGATATTATTCATTGATTTTAGCCATTGAAAACCATCCTGTAACTCATATACTAGAAATGGTTTAAGGTTTTGGATGAACACAAAAAGATAGGAGGCCACCCTCTTTGAATCTTCTTTAGCATGATAAAAAGAGCATGAAAAAGCAAAAAATTTCAGAACTCCACCTTTCAAAGCAAAGAAATGACTGTTTGTGCAATGACATTATTCATTGATTTTAGCCATTGAAAACCATCCTGTCACTCATATACAAGAAATGGTTGAAGGTATTGGCTGAAAGCAAACAGATAGCAGCTCACCTGCTTTGAATCTTCTTTAGCATGCTAAAAGTAGCAGGAAAAAACAAAATATTTCAGATTTCCACCTTTAAAAGCACAGAAATGACAGTTTGCGCAATGATATTATTCATTGATTTTAGCCATTGAAAAACATCCTGTTACTCATAAACCAGAAATGGTTCAAAGTGTTGGCTGAACGCAAATAGGGAGCAACTCACCCTCTTTGAATCTTCTTTAGCATGCTAAAAGGAGCAGGAAAAATAAAAAAATTCAGAATTCCATCTTTCCAAGCAGAGAAATGACTGTTTGTGCACTGACATTATTCATTGATTTTAACCATTGAAAAACGTCCTGTTACTCATATTCCTGAATTGGTTGAAGGTATTGGCTGAACGCAAAAAGATAGCAGCTCACCCTCTTTGAATCTTCTTTAGCATGCTAATAGGAGCAGGAAAAATCAAAAAAAATTCAGATATCCACCTTTCCAAGCAGAGAAATGACTGTGCAATGACATTATTCATTGATTTTAGACATTGAAAACCATCCTGTTACTCATATATCAGAAATGGTTGAAGGTATTGGCTGAACGCAAAAAGATAGCAGCTCACCTCATTGATTCTTCTTTAGAATGACAAAAAGAGCATAAAAAAGTAAAAAAATTCTGAATTCCACCTTTCAAAGCAGAAAAATTACTGTTTGTGCAATAACATTATTCATTGATTTTATCCGTTGAAAAACGTCCTGTTACTCATATACAAGAAATGGTTGAAGGTATTTGCTGAACACAAACAGATAGCAGCTCACCCTCTTTGAATCTTCTTTAGCTTGCTAAAAGGAGCAGGAAAAAGCAAAAAATTTCAGAATTCCACCTTTCCAAGCAGAGAAATGACTGTTTGTGTAATGACATTATTCATTCAATTTAGCCATTGAATACCGTGATTTTTCTCATATACCAGAAATAGTTTTAAGTTATTGGCTGAACGCAAACAAAGAGCAGCTCACCCTCTTTGAATGTTCTTAGCATGCTAATATGAGTAGGAAAAAGCAAAACAATTCAGAATTCCACCTTTCCAAGCAGAGAAATGACTGTGCAAAGATATTATTCATTGATTTTAGACATTGAAAACCGTACTGTTACTCATATATCAGAAATGGTTAAAGGTATTGGCTGAACTCAAAAAGAGAGCAGCTCACCTCATTGATTCTTCTTTAGAATGACAAAAAGAGCAGGAAAAAGCAAAAAAATTCTGAATTCCACCTATCAAAGCAGAGAAATTACTGTTTGTGCAATGACATTATTCAATCATTTAAGCCATTGAAAACCGTCTTGTTTCTCATATACCAGAAATGGTTGAAGGTATTGGCTGAACGCAAACAGATAGCAGCTCACCCTCTCTGAATCTTCTTTAGAATGGTAAAAGGAACAGGAAAATGCAAAAAAATTAAGAATTCCACCTTTTCAAGCAGAGAAATGTCTGTTTGTGTAATGACATTATTCATTGATTTTAGCCATTGAAAAACGTCCTGTTACTCATTTACCAGAATTCGTTGAGGATATTGGCTGAAATGAAACAGATAGCAGCTCACCCTCTTTGAATCTTCTTTAGCATGCTAAAAGGAGCAGGAAAAAGCAAAAAATTTCAGAATTCCATCTTTCCAATCAGAGAAATGACTGTTTGTGCATTGACATTATTCATTGATTTTAGCCTTTGAATACCGTGATTTTTTTCATATACCAGAAATGGTTTTAAGGTATTGGCTGAATGCAAACAGATGGCAGCTCACCCTCTTTGAATCTTCTTTAGCATGCTAAAAGGAGCAGGAAAAAACAAAAATTTCAGATTTCCACCTTTAAAAGCAGAGAAATGACTGTTTGTGCAATGACATTATTCATTGATTTTAGCCATTGAAAAACATCCTGTTCCTCATATACCAGAAATGGTTGAAGGTATTGGTTGAACGCAAACAGACAGCAACTCACCCTCTTTGAATCTTCTTCAACATGCTAAAAGGAGCAGGAAAAAGCAAAATAATTTCAGAATTCCACCTTTCCAAGCAGAGAAATGACTGTTTGTGCAATGACATTATTCATTGATTTTAGCCATTGAAAAACGTCCTGTTACTCATATACCAGAAATGGTTGAAGGTATTGGCTGAATGCAAACAGATAGCAGCTCACCCTCTTTGAATCTTCTTTAGCATGCTAAAAGGAGCAGGAAAAAGCAAAAAATTTTAGAAATCAACCTTTCCATGCAGAGAAATGACTGTTTGTGCAATTACATTATTCATTGATTTTAGCCATTGAAAACCATCCTGTTACTCATATACCAGAAACGGTTGAAGGTATTGGCTGAACGCAAACAGATAGCAGCTCACCCTTTTGAATCTTCTTTAGCATGCTAAAAGGAGCAGGAAAAAGCAAAAAATTTCAGAAATCCACCTTTCCAAGCAGAGAAATGACTGTTTGTGCAATGATATTATTCATTGATTTTAGCCATTGAAAACCATCCTGTAACTCATATACTAGAAATGGTTTAAGGTTTTGGATGAACACAAAAAGATAGGAGGCCACCCTCTTTGAATCTTCTTTAGCATGATAAAAAGAGCATGAAAAAGCAAAAAATTTCAGAACTCCACCTTTCAAAGCAAAGAAATGACTGTTTGTGCAATGACATTATTCATTGATTTTAGCCATTGAAAACCATCCTGTCACTCATATACAAGAAATGGTTGAAGGTATTGGCTGAAAGCAAACAGATAGCAGCTCACCTGCTTTGAATCTTCTTTAGCATGCTAAAAGTAGCAGGAAAAAACAAAATATTTCAGATTTCCACCTTTAAAAGCACAGAAATGACAGTTTGCGCAATGATATTATTCATTGATTTTAGCCATTGAAAAACATCCTGTTACTCATAAACCAGAAATGGTTCAAAGTGTTGGCTGAACACAAATAGGGAGCAACTCACCCTCTTTGAATCTTCTTTAGCATGCTAAAAGGAGCAGGAAAAATAAAAAAATTCAGAATTCCATCTTTCCAAGCAGAGAAATGACTGTTTGTGCACTGACATTATTCATTGATTTTAGCCATTGAAAAACGTCCTGTTACTCATATTCCTGAATTGGTTGAAGGTATTGGCTGAACGCAAAAAGATCGCAGCTCATCCTCTTTGAATCTTCTTTAGCATGCTAATAGGAGCAGGAAAAATCAAAAAAAATTCAGATATCCACCTTTCCAAGCAGAGAAATGACTGTGCAATGACATTATTCATTGATTTTAGACATTGAAAACCATCCTGTTACTCATATATCAGAAATGGTTGAAGGTATTGGCTGAACGCAAAAAGATAGCAGCTCACCTCATTGATTCTTCTTTAGAATGACAAAAAGAGCATAAAAAAGTAAAAAAATTCTGAATTCCACCTTTCAAAGCAGAAAAATTACTGTTTGTGCAATAAGATTATTCATTGATTTTATCCGTTGAAAAACGTCCTGTTACTCATATACAAGAAATGGTTGAAGGTATTTGCTGAACAAAAACAGATAGCAGCTCACCCTCTTTGAATCTTCTTTAGCTTGCTAAAAGGAGCAGGAAAAAGCAAAAAATTTCAGAATTCCACCTTTCCAAGCAGAGAAATGACTGTTTGTGTAATGACATTATTCATTCAATTTAGCCATTGAATACCGTGATTTTTCTCATATACCAGAAATAGTTTTAAGTTATTGGCTGAACGCAAACAAAGAGCAGCTCACCCTCTTTGAATGTTCTTAGCATGCTAAAATGAGTAGGAAAAAGCAAAACAATTCAGAATTCCACCTTTCCAAGCAGAGAAATGACTGTGCAATGATATTATTCATTGATTTTAGACATTGAAAACCGTACTGTTACTCATATATCAGAAATGGTTGAAGGTATTGGCTGAACTCAAAAAGATAGCAGCTCACCTCATTGATTCTTCTTTAGAATGACAAAAAGAGCAGGAAAAAGCAAAAAAATTCTGAATTCCACCTATCAAAGCAGAGAAATTACTGTTTGTGCAATGACATTATTCAATCATTTTAGCCATTGAAAACCGTCTTGTTTCTCATATACCAGAAATGGTTGAAGGTATTGGCTGAACGCAAACAGATAGCAGCTCACCCTCTCTGAATCTTCTTTAGAATGGTAAAAGGAACAGGAAAATGCAAAAAAATTAAGAATTCCACCTTTTCAAGCAGAGAAATGACTGTTTGTGTAATGACATTATTCATTGATTTTAGCCATTGAAAAACGTCCTGTTACTCATTTACCAGAATTCGTTGAGGATATTGGCTGAAATGAAACAGATAGCAGCTCACCCTCTTTGAATCTTCTTTAGCATGCTAAAAGGAGCAGGAAAAAGCAAAAAATTTCAGAATTCCATCTTTCCAATCAGAGAAATGACTGTTTGTGCATTGACATTATTCATTGATTTTAGCCTTTGAATACCGTGATTTTTTTCATATACCAGAAATGGTTTTAAGGTATTGGCTGAATGCAAACAGATGGCAGCTCACCCTCTTTGAATCTTCTTTAGCATGCTAAAAGGAGCAGGAAAAAACAAAAATTTCAGATTTCCACCTTTAAAAGCAGAGAAATGACTGTTTGTGCAATGACATTATTCATTGATTTTAGCCATTGAAAAACATCCTGTTCCTCATATACCAGAAATGGTTGAAGGTATTGGTTGAACGCAAACAGACAGCAACTCACCCTCTTTGAATCTTCTTCAACATGCTAAAAGGAGCAGGAAAAAGCAAAATAATTTCAGAATTCCACCTTTCCAAGCAGAGAAATGACTGTTTGTGCAATGACATTATTCATTGATTTTAGCCATTGAAAAACGTCCTGTTACTCATATACCAGAAATGGTTGAAGGTATTGGCTGAATGCAAACAGATAGCAGCTCACCCTCTTTGAATCTTCTTTAGCATGCTAAAAGGAGCAGGAAAAAGCAAAAAATTTTAGAAATCAACCTTTCCAAGCAGAGAAATGACTGTTTGTGCATTGACATTATTCATTGATTTTGGACATTGAAAACCGTCCTGTTACTCATATACCAGAAATGGTTGAAGGTATTGGCTGAACGCAATCTGATAGCAGCTCACCCTCTTTGCATCTTCTTTAGCAATCTAAAAGGAGGAGGAAAAACCAAAAAATTTCAGAATTCCACCATTCAAAGCAAAGAAATGACTGTTTGTGTATTGACATTATTTATTGATTTTAGCCATTGAAAACCGTCCTGTTACTCATATACCAGAATTGGTTGAAGGTATTGGCTTAACTCAAACAGACAGCAGCTCACCCTCTTTGAATCTTCTTTAGCATGCTAAAAGGAGCAGGAAAAAGCAAAAAAATTCAAAATTCCACCTTTCCAAGCAGAGAAATGACTGTTTGTGCAATGACATTATTCATTGATTTTAGCCATTGAAAACCGTCCTGTTACTCATATACCAGAAGTGGTTGAAACTATTGGCTGAACGCAAACAGAGAGCAGCTCACCCTCTTTGAATCATCTTTAGCATGCTAAAACAAGGAGGAAAAAACAAAAAATTTCAGAATTCCACCATTCAAAGCAGAGGAATGACTGTTTGTGCAATGACATTATTCATTGATTTTAGTCATTGAAAAACGTCCTGTTACTCATATACCAGAAATGGTTGAGGGTATAGGGTGAGCACAAAAAGAAAGGAGGCCACCCTCTTTGAATCGTCTTTAGCATGATAAAAAGAGCAGGAAAAAGCAAAAAATTTCAGAATTCCACCTTTCAAAGCAAAGAAATGACTGTTTGTGCAATGACATTATTCATTGATTTTAGCCATTAAAAAACGTCCTGTTACTCATGTACCAGAATTGGTTGAGGGTATTGGCTGAACTAAAACAGATAGCAGCTCACCCTCTTTGAATCTTCTTTAGCATGCTAAAAGGAACAGGAAAAAGCAAAAAATTCCAGAATTTCACCTTTCAAAGCAGATAAATGACTGTTTGTGCAATGACATTATTCATTGATTTTAGCAAATGAAAAATGTGCTGTTACTCATACAGCAGAAATGGTTGAAGGTATTGGCTGAACACTAACAGGTAGCAGCTCACCCTCTTTGAATCTTATTTAGCATGCTAATAGGAGCAGGAAAAAGCAAAAAAATTTCAGAATTCCACCTTTCCAAGCAGAGAAATTACTGTTTGTGCACTGACATTATTCATTGATTTTAGCCATTGAAAAACGTCCTGTTACTCATATACCTGAATTGGTTGAAGGTATTGACTGAACGCAAAAGATAGCAGCTCACCCTCTTTGAATCTTCTTTAGCATGCTAATAGGAGCAGGAAAAACAAAAAAATTTCAGATATCCACATTTTCAAGCAGAGAAATGACTGTTTGCGCAATGACATTATTCATTGATTTTAGCCATTGAAAACCGTCCTGTTAATCAAATACCAGAAATGGTTGATGGTATTGGCTGAACGCAAACAGATAGCAGTTCACCCTCTTTGAATCTTCTTTAGCATGCTAAAAGGAGCAGGAAAAAGCAAAAATTTCAGAATTCCACCTTTCCAAGCAGAGAAATGACTGTGCAATGACATTATTCATTGATTTTAGACATTGAAAACAGTCCTGTTACTCATATATCAGAAATGGTTGAAGGTATTGGCTGAACGCAAACAGATAGCAGCTCACCCTCTTTGAATCTTCTTTAGAATGGTGAAAAGAGCAGGAAAAAGCAAAAAAATTTCAGAATTCCAACTTTCCAAGCAGAGAAATGACTGTTTGTATAATGACATTATTCATTCAATTTAGCCATTGAATACCGTGATTTTTCTCATATACCAGAAATAGTTTTAAGGTATTGGCTGAACGCAAACAGAGAGCAGCTCACCCTCTTTGAATCTTCTTAGCATGCTAAAATGAGCAGGAAAAAGCAAAAAATTTCAGAATCCCACCTTTCCAAGCAGAGAATTGACTTCAATGACATTATTCAATCATTTTAGCCATTGAAAACCGTCTTGTTCCTCATATACCAGAAATGGTTGAAGGTATTGGATGAACGCAAAAATTTAGCAGCTCACCCTCTTTGAATCTTCTTTAGAATGCTAAAAGGAGCAGGAAAAAGCAAAACATTTCAGAATTCCACTTTTCCAAGCAGAGAATTGACTGTTTGTGCAATGACATCATTCAGTGATTTTAGACATTGAAAACAGACCTGTTTCTCATATAGCAGAAATGGTTGAACGTATTGGCTGAATGCAAACAGAGGGCAACTCACCCTCTTTGAATCTTCTTAGCATGCTAAAAGGAGCAGGAAAAAGCAAACCATTTCACAATTCCACCTTTCCAAGCAGAAAATTGACTGTTTGTGCAATGACATTACTCATTCATTTTAGCCATTGAAAACCGTCCTGTTACTCATATACCAGAAATGGTTTTAAGGTATTGGCTGAACGCAAACAGAGAGCAGCTCACCCTCTTTGAATCTTCTTTAGCATGCTAAAAGTAGCAGGAAAAACCAAAAATTTCAGATTTCCACATTTAAAAGCAGAGAAATTACTGTTTGTGAAATGACATTATTCATTGATTTCAGCCATTGAAAAACATCCTGTTACTCATATACCAGAAATGATTGAAGGTATTGGCTGAATGCAAACAGATAGCAGCTCCCCCTCTTTGAATCTTCTTTAGCATGCTAAAAGGAGCAGGAAAAAGCAAAACATTTCAGAATTCCACCTTTCCAAGCAGAGAAATGACTGTTTGTGTAATGACATTATTCATTAATTTTAGCCATTGAAAAACGTCCTTTTACTCATATACCATAAATGGTTGAAGGTATTGGCTGAATGCAAACAGATAGCAGCTCCCCCTCTTTGAATTTTCTTTAGCATGCTAAAAGGAGCAGGAAAAAGCAAACAATTTCAGAATTCCACCTTTCAAAGCAGAGAAATGACTGTTTGTGTAATGACATTATTCATTGATTTTAGCCGTTGAAAAACATCCTGTTACTCATATACAAGAAATGGTTGAAGGTATTTGCTGAACACAAACAGATAGCAGCTCCCCCTCTTTGAATCTTCTTTAGCATGCTAAAAGGAGCAGGAAAAAGCAAGAAATTATAGAATTACACCTTTCCAAGCAGAGAAATGACTGTTTGTGCAATAACATTATTCATTCAATTTAGCCATTGAATACAGTGATTTTTCTCATATACCAGAAATGGTTTTAAGGTATTGGCTGAACGCAAACAGATAGCAGCTCACCCTCTTTGAATCTTCTTTAGCATGTAAAATTAGCAGGAAAAAACAAAAATGTCATATTTCCACCTTTAAAAGCAGAGAAATGTCTGTTTGTGCAATGACCTTATTCATTGATTTTAGCCATTGAAAAACATCCTGCTACTCATATACCAGAAATGGTTGAAGGTATTGGCTGAATGCAAACAGATAGTAGCTCCTCCTCTTTGAATCTTCTTATCATGCTAAAA
Source organism: Phyllobates terribilis (assembly GCF_046119375.1). Lineage (NCBI taxonomy): Eukaryota > Metazoa > Chordata > Amphibia > Anura > Dendrobatidae > Phyllobates > Phyllobates terribilis. Next base: position 2,861,964 of record NW_027362771.1, on the reverse strand, counting down.
GGAGCATGAAAAATCAAAACATTTCAGAATTCCATCTTTCCAAGGAGCGAATTGACTGTTTGTGCAATGACATTATTCATTCATTTTAGCCATTGAAAACCGTCCTGTTACTCATATTGGAGAAATGGTTGAAGGTATTGGCTGAGCACAAACAGATAGCAGCTCACCCTCCTTGAATCTTCTTTAGCATGCTAAAAGGAGCAGGAAAAAGCAAAAAATTTTAGAAATCCACCTTTCCAAGCAGAGAAACGACTGTTTGTGCATTGATATTCTTCATTGATTTTGGCCATTGAAAACCGTCCTGTTTCTCATGTACCAGAAATGGTTGACGGTATTGGCTGAACGCAAACTGATAGCAGTTCACCCTCTTTGAATCTTCTTTAGCATTCAAAAAGGAGGAGGAAAAACCAAAAAATTTCAGAATTCCACCATTCAAAGCAGAGGAATGACTGTTTGTGCAATGACATTATTCATTGATTTTAGCCATTGAAAAACGTCCTGTTACTCATATACCAGAAATGGTTGAAGGTATTGGGTGAGCACAAAAAGATAGGAGTCCACCGTCGTTGAATCTTCTTTAGCGTGATAAAAAGAGCATGAAAAAGAAAAGAAAATTCAGAATTCCACCTTTCAAAGCAAAGAAATTACTGTTTGTGCAATGACATTATTCATTGATTTTAGCCATTGAAAAACGTCCTGTTACTCATGTACCAGAATTGTTTGAGGATATTGGCTGAACTGAAACAGATAGCAGCTCACCCTCTTTGAATCTTCTTTAGCATGCTAAAAGGAGCAGGAAAAAGCAAAAAATTTCAGAATTCCACCTTTCCAATCAGAGAAATGACTGTTTGTGCATTGACATTATTCATTGATTTTAGCCATTGAATACCGTGATTTTTTTCATATACCAGAAATGGTTTAAGGTATTGGCTGAATGCAAACAGATGGCAGCTCACCCTCTTTGAATCTTCTTTAGCATGCTAAAAGGAGCAGGAAAAAACAAAAATTTCAGATTTCCAACTTTAAAAGCAGAGTAATGACTGTTTGTGCAATGACATTATTCATTGATTTTAGCCATTGAAAAACATCCTGTTCCTCATATACCAGAAATGGTTGAAGGTATTGGTTGAACGCAAACAGACAGCAACTCACCCTCTTTGAATCTTCTTCAACATGCTAAAAGGAGCAGGAAAAAGCAAAATAATTTCAGAATTCCACCTTTCCAAGCAGAGAAATGACTGTTTGGGCAATGACATTATTCATTGATTTTAGCCATTGAAAAACGTCCTGTTACTCATATACCAGAAATGGTTGAAGGTATTGGCTGAATGCAAACAGATAGCAGCTCACCCTCTTTGAATCTTCTTTAGCATGCTAAAAGGAGCAGGAAAAAGCCAAAAATTTTTTAAATCAACCTTTCCAAGCAGAGAAATGACTGTTTGTGCATTGACATTATTCATTGATTTTGGACATTGAAAACCGTCCTGTTACTCATATACCAAAAATGGTTGAAGGTATTGGCTGAACGCAAACTGATAGCAGCTCACCCTCTTTGCATCTTCTTTAGCAATCTAAAAGGAAGAGGAAAAACCAAAAAATTTCAGAATTCCACCATTCAAAGCAGAGGAATGCCTGTTTGTGCACTTACATTATTCATTGATTTTAGCCTTTGAAAAACGTCCTGTTACTCATATACCAGAAATGGTTGAAGGTATTGGCTGAACACAAAGAGATAGGAGGCCACCCTCTTTGAATCTTTTTTAGCATGATAAAAAGAGCAGGAAAAAGCAAAAAATCTCAGAATTCCACCTTTCAAAGCAGAGAAATGACTGTTTGTGCAATGACATTATTCATTGATTTTAGCCATTGAAAACCGTCCTGTTACTCATATACCAGAAGTGGTTGAAACTATTGGCTGAACGCAAACAGAGAGCAGCTCACCCTCTTTGAATCATCTTTAGCATGCTAAAACAAGGAGGAAAAAACAAAAAATTTCAGAATTCCACCATTCAAAGCAGAGGAATGACTGTTTGTGCAATGACATTATTCATTGATTTTAGTCATTGAAAAACGTCCTGTTACTCATATACCAGAAATGGTTGAGGGTATAGGGTGAGCACAAAAAGAAAGGAGGCCACCCTCTTTGAATCGTCTTTAGCATGATAAAAAGAGCAGGAAAAAGCAAAAAATTTCAGAATTCCACCTTTCAAAGCAAAGAAATGACTGTTTGTGCAATGACATTATTCATTGATTTTAGCCATTAAAAAACGTCCTGTTACTCATGTACCAGAATTGGTTGAGGGTATTGGCTGAACTAAAACAGATAGCAGCTCACCCTCTTTGAATCTTCTTTAGCATGCTAAAAGGAACAGGAAAAAGCAAAAAATTCCAGAATTTCACCTTTCAAAGCAGATAAATGACTGTTTGTGCAATGACATTATTCATTGATTTTAGCAAATGAAAAATGTGCTGTTACTCATACAGCAGAAATGGTTGAAGGTATTGGCTGAACACTAACAGGTAGCAGCTCACCCTCTTTGAATCTTATTTAGCATGCTAATAGGAGCAGGAAAAAGCAAAAAAATTTCAGAATTCCACCTTTCCAAGCAGAGAAATTACTGTTTGTGCACTGACATTATTCATTGATTTTAGCCATTGAAAAACGTCCTGTTACTCATATACCTGAATTGGTTGAAGGTATTGACTGAACGCAAAAGATAGCAGCTCACCCTCTTTGAATCTTCTTTAGCATGCTAATAGGAGCAGGAAAAACAAAAAAATTTCAGACATCCACATTTTCAAGCAGAGAAATGACTGTTTGCGCAATGACATTATTCATTGATTTTAGCCATTGAAAACCGTCCTGTTAATCAAATACCAGAAATGGTTGATGGTATTGGCTGAACGCAAACAGATAGCAGTTCACCCTCTTTGAATCTTCTTTAGCATGCTAAAAGGAGCAGGAAAAAGCAAAAATTTCAGAATTCCACCTTTCCAAGCAGAGAAATGACTGTGCAATGACATTATTCATTGATTTTAGACATTGAAAACAGTCCTGTTACTCATATATCAGAAATGGTTGAAGGTATTGGCTGAACGCAAACAGATAGCAGCTCACCCTCTTTGAATCTTCTTTAGAATGGTGAAAAGAGCAGGAAAAAGCAAAAAAATTTCAGAATTCCAACTTTCCAAGCAGAGAAATGACTGTTTGTATAATGACATTATTCATTCAATTTAGCCATTGAATACCGTGATTTTTCTCATATACCAGAAATAGTTTTAAGGTATTGGCTGAACGCAAACAGAGAGCAGCTCACCCTCTTTGAATCTTCTTAGCATGCTAAAATGAGCAGGAAAAAGCAAAAAATTTCAGAATCCCACCTTTCCAAGCAGAGAATTGACTTCAATGACATTATTCAATCATTTTAGCCATTGAAAACCGTCTTGTTCCTCATATACCAGAAATGGTTGAAGGTATTGGATGAACGCAAAAAGATAGCAGCTCACCCTCTTTGAATCTTCTTTAGAATGGTAAAAGGAGCAGGAAAAAGCAAAAAAATTAAGAATTCCACCTTTCCAAGCAGAGAAATGACTGTTTGTGTAATGAAATTATTCATTCAATTTAGCCATTCAATACTGTGATTTTTCTCATATACCAGAAATGGTTTTAAGGTATTGGCTGAAAACAAACAGAGAGCAGCTCACTCTCTTTGAATATTCTTTAGCATGCTAAAAGTAGCAGGAAAAAACAAAAACTTTCAGATTTCCACATTTAAAAGCAGAGAAATGACAGTTTGTGAAATGACATTATTCATTGATTTTAGCCATTGAAAAACATCCTGTTACTGATATACCAGAAATGATTGAAGGTATTGGCTGAACGCAAACGGATAGTAGCACACCCTCTTTGAATCATCTTTAGCATGCTAAAAGGAGCAGGAAAAAGAAAAAAAATCAGAATTTCACCTTTCCAAGCAGAGAAATGACTGCTTGTGCAATGACATTATTCATTGATTTTAGACATTGAAAACCGTCCTGTTACTCATATACCAGAAATGGATGAAGGTATCGGCTGAATGCAAACAGATAGCAGCTCCCCCTCTTTGAATCTTCTTTAGCATGCTAAAAGGAGCAGGAAAAAGCAAAACATTTCAGAATTCCACTTTTCCAAGCAGAGAATTGACTGTTTGTGCAATGACATCATTCAGTGATTTTAGACATTGAAAACAGACCTGTTTCTCATATAGCAGAAATGGTTGAACGTATTGGCTGAATGCAAACAGAGGGCAACTCACCCTCTTTGAATCTTCTTAGCATGCTAAAAGGAGCAGGAAAAAGCAAACCATTTCACAATTCCACCTTTCCAAGCAGAAAATTGACTGTTTGTGCAATGACATTACTCATTCATTTTAGCCATTGAAAACCGTCCTGTTACTCATATACCAGAAATGGTTTTAAGGTATTGGCTGAACGCAAACAGAGAGCAGCTCACCCTCTTTGAATCTTCTTTAGCATGCTAAAAGTAGCAGGAAAAACCAAAAATTTCAGATTTCCACATTTAAAAGCAGAGAAATTACTGTTTGTGAAATGACATTATTCATTGATTTCAGCCATTGAAAAACATCCTGTTACTCATATACCAGAAATGATTGAAGGTATTGGCTGAATGCAAACAGATAGCAGCTCCCCCTCTTTGAATCTTCTTTAGCATGCTAAAAGGAGCAGGAAAAAGCAAAACATTTCAGAATTCCACCTTTCCAAGCAGAGAAATGACTGTTTGTGTAATGACATTATTCATTAATTTTAGCCATTGAAAAACGTCCTTTTACTCATATACCATAAATGGTTGAAGGTATTGGCTGAATGCAAACAGATAGCAGCACCCCCTCTTTGAATTTTCTTTAGCATGCTAAAAGGAGCAGGAAAAAGCAAACAATTTCAGAATTCCACCTTTCAAAGCAGAGAAATGACTGTTTGTGTAATGACATTATTCATTGATTTTAGCCGTTGAAAAACATCCTGTTACTCATATACAAGAAATGGTTGAAGGTATTTGCTGAACACAAACAGATAGCAGCTCCCCCTCTTTGAATCTTCTTTAGCATGCTAAAAGGAGCAGGAAAAAGCAAGAAATTATAGAATTACACCTTTCCAAGCAGAGAAATGACTGTTTGTGCAATAACATTATTCATTCAATTTAGCCATTGAATACAGTGATTTTTCTCATATACCAGAAATGGTTTTAAGGTATTGGCTGAACGCAAACAGATAGCAGCTCACCCTCTTTGAATCTTCTTTAGCATGTAAAATTAGCAGGAAAAAACAAAAATGTCATATTTCCACCTTTAAAAGCAGAGAAATGTCTGTTTGTGCAATGACCTTATTCATTGATTTTAGCCATTGAAAAACATCCTGCTACTCATATACCAGAAATGGTTGAAGGTATTGGCTGAATGCAAACAGATAGTAGCTCCTCCTCTTTGAATCTTCTTATCATGCTAAAAGGAGCATGAAAAATCAAAACATTTCAGAATTCCATCTTTCCAAGGAGCGAATTGACTGTTTGTGCAATGACATTATTCATTCATTTTAGCCATTGAAAACCGTCCTGTTACTCATATTGGAGAAATGGTTGAAGGTATTGGCTGAGCACAAACAGATAGCAGCTCACCCTCCTTGAATCTTCTTTAGCATGCTAAAAGGAGCAGGAAAAAGCAAAAAATTTTAGAAATCCACCTTTCCAAGCAGAGAAACGACTGTTTGTGCATTGATATTCTTCATTGATTTTGGCCATTGAAAACCGTCCTGTTTCTCATGTACCAGAAATGGTTGACGGTATTGGCTGAACGCAAACTGATAGCAGTTCACCCTCTTTGAATCTTCTTTAGCATTCAAAAAGGAGGAGGAAAAACCAAAAAATTTCAGAATTCCACCATTCAAAGCAGAGGAATGACTGTTTGTGCAATGACATTATTCATTGATTTTAGCCATTGAAAAACGTCCTGTTACTCATATACCAGAAATGGTTGAAGGTATTGGGTGAGCACAAAAAGATAGGAGTCCACCGTCGTTGAATCTTCTTTAGCGTGATAAAAAGAGCATGAAAAAGAAAAGAAAATTCAGAATTCCACCTTTCAAAGCAAAGAAATTACTGTTTGTGCAATGACATTATTCATTGATTTTAGCCATTGAAAAACGTCCTGTTACTCATGTACCAGAATTGTTTGAGGATATTGGCTGAACTGAAACAGATAGCAGCTCACCCTCTTTGAATCTTCTTTAGCATGCTAAAAGGAGCAGGAAAAAGCAAAAAATTTCAGAATTCCACCTTTCCAATCAGAGAAATGACTGTTTGTGCATTGACATTATTCATTGATTTTAGCCATTGAATACCGTGATTTTTTTCATATACCAGAAATGGTTTAAGGTATTGGCTGAATGCAAACAGATGGCAGCTCACCCTCTTTGAATCTTCTTTAGCATGCTAAAAGGAGCAGGAAAAAACAAAAATTTCAGATTTCCAACTTTAAAAGCAGAGTAATGACTGTTTGTGCAATGACATTATTCATTGATTTTAGCCATTGAAAAACATCCTGTTCCTCATATACCAGAAATGGTTGAAGGTATTGGTTGAACGCAAACAGACAGCAACTCACCCTCTTTGAATCTTCTTCAACATGCTAAAAGGAGCAGGAAAAAGCAAAATAATTTCAGAATTCCACCTTTCCAAGCAGAGAAATGACTGTTTGTGCAATGACATTATTCATTGATTTTAGCCATTGAAAAACGTCCTGTTACTCATATACCAGAAATGGTTGAAGGTATTGGCTGAATGCAAACAGATAGCAGCTCACCCTCTTTGAATCTTCTTTAGCATGCTAAAAGGAGCAGGAAAAAGCCAAAAATTTTTGAAATCAACCTTTCCAAGCAGAGAAATGACTGTTTGTGCATTGACATTATTCATTGATTTTGGACATTGAAAACCGTCCTGTTACTCATATACCAAAAATGGTTGAAGGTATTGGCTGAACGCAAACTGATAGCAGCTCACCCTCTTTGCATCTTCTTTAGCAATCTAAAAGGAAGAGGAAAAACCAAAAAATTTCAGAATTCCACCATTCAAAGCAGAGGAATGCCTGTTTGTGCACTTACATTATTCATTGATTTTAGCCTTTGAAAAACGTCCTGTTACTCATATACCAGAAATGGTTGAAGGTATTGGCTGAACACAAAGAGATAGGAGGCCACCCTCTTTGAATCTTTTTTAGCATGATAAAAAGAGCAGGAAAAAGCAAAAAATCTCAGAATTCCACCTTTCAAAGCAGAGAAATGACTGTTTGTGCAATGACATTATTCATTGATTTTAGCCATTGAAAACCGTCCTGTTACTCATATACCAGAAGTGGTTGAAACTATTGGCTGAACGCAAACAGAGAGCAGCTCACCCTCTTTGAATCATCTTTAGCATGCTAAAACAAGGAGGAAAAAACAAAAAATTTCAGAATTCCACCATTCAAAGCAGAGGAATGACTGTTTGTGCAATGACATTATTCATTGATTTTAGTCATTGAAAAACGTCCTGTTACTCATATTCCGGAAATGGTTGAGGGTATAGGGTGAGCACAAAAAGAAAGGAGGCCACCCTCTTTGAATCGTCTTTAGCATGATAAAAAGAGCAGGAAAAAGCAAAAAATGTCACAATTCCACCTTTCAAAGCAAAGAAATGACTGTTTGTGCAATGACATTATTCATTGATTTTAGCCATTAAAAAACGTCCTGTTACTCATGTACCAGAATTGGTTGAGGGTATTGGCTGAACTAAAACAGATAGCAGCTCACCCTCTTTGAACCTTCTTTAGCATGCTAAAAGGAGCAGGAAAAAGTAAAAAATTCCAGAATTTCACCTTTCAAAGCAGATAAATGACTGTTTGTGCAATGACATTATTCATTGATTTTAGCAAATGAAAAATGTGCTGTTACTCATACATCAGAAATGATTGAAGGTATTGGCTTAACACTAACAGGTAGCAGCTCACCCTCTTTGAATCTTATTTAGCATGCTAATAGGAGCAGGAAAAAGCAAAAAAATTTCAGAATACCACCTTTCCAAGCAGAGAAATGACTGTTTGTGCACTGACATTATTCATTGATTTTAGCCATTGAAAAACGTCCTGTTACTCATATACCTGAATTGGTTGAAGGTATTGACTGTACGCAAAAGATAGCAGCTCACCCTCTTTGAATCTTCTTTAGCATGCTAATAGGAGCAGGAAAAAGCAAAAAAATTTCAGATATCCACATTTTCATGCAGAGAAATGACTGTTTGCGCAATGACATTATTCATTGATTTTAGCCATTGAAAACAGTCCTGTTAATCAAATACCAGAAATAGTTGATGGTATTGGCTGAACGCAAACAGATAGCAGTTCACCCTCTTTGAATCTTCTTTAGCATGCTAAAAGGAGCAGGAAAAAGAAAAAATTTCAGAATTCCACCTTTCCAAGCAGAGAAATGACTGTGCAATGACATTATTCATTGATTTTAGACATTGAAAACCGTCCTATTACTCATATATCAGTAATGGTTGAAGGTATTGGCTGAACACAAACAGATAGCAGCTCACCCTCTTTGAATCTTCTTTAGAATGGTGAAAAGAGCAGGAAAAAGCAAAAAATTTCAGAATTCCAACTTTCCATGCAGAGAAATGACTGTTTGTATAATGACATTATGCATTCAATTTAGCCATTGAATACCGTGATTTTTCTCATATACCAGAAATAGTTTTAAGGTATTGGCTGAACTCAAACAGAGAGCAGCTCACCCTCTTTGAATCTTCTTAGCATGATAAAATGAGCAGGAAAAAGCAAAACATTTCAGAATTCCACATTTCCAAGCAGAGAATTGACTGTTTGGGCAATAACATTATTCAATCATTTTAGCCATTGAAAACCGTCCTGTTACTCATATACCAGAAATGGTTGAAGGTATTGGCTTAGCGCAAACAGATAGCAGCTCACCCTCCTTGAATCTTATTTAGCATGGTAAAAGGAGCAGGAAAAAGCAAAAAATTTCAGAATTCCACCTTACAAAGCAGAGAAATGACTGTTTATGCAATGACATTATTCATTGATTTTAGCCGTTGAAAAACATCCTGTTACTCATATACAAGAAATGGTTGAAGGTATTTGCTGAACACAAACACATATCAGCTCACCGTCTTTGAATTTTCTTTAGCATGCTAAAAGGAGCAGGAAAAAGCAAAAAATTTCAGAATTTCACGTTTCCAAACAGAGAAATGACTGTTTGTGTATTGACATTATTCATTCAATTTAGCCATTGAATACGTGATTTTTCTCATATACCAGAAATGGAGTTAAGGTATTGGATGAACGCAAAAAGATAGCAGCTCACCCTCTTTGAATCTTCTTTAGAATGGTAAAAGGAGCAGGAAAAAGCAAAAAAATTAAGAATTCCACCTTTCCAAGCAGAGAAATGACTGTTTGTGTAATGACATTATTCATTCAATTTAGCCATTCAATACCGTGATTTTTCTCACAAACCAGAAATGGTTTTAAGATATTGGCTGAAAACAAACAGAGAGCAGCTCACTCTCTTTGAATCTTCTTTAGCATGCTAAAAGTAGCAGGAAAAAACAAAAACTTTCAGATTTCCACGTTTAAAAGCAGAGAAATGACAGTTTGTGAAATGACATTATTCATTGATTTTAGCCATTGAAAAACATCCTGTTACTGATATACCAGAAATGATTGAAGGTATTGGCTGAACGCAAACGGATAGTAGCACACCCTCTTTGAATCATCTTTAGCATGCTAAAAGGAGCAGGAAAAAGAAAAAAATTCAGAATTTCACCTTTACAAGCAGAGAAATGACTGCTTGTGCAATGACATTATTCATTGATTTTAGACATTGAAAACCATCCTGTTACTCATATACCAGAAATGGATGAAGGTATCGGCTGAATGCAAACAGATAGCAGCTCCCCCTCTTTGAATCTTCTTTAGCATGCTAAAAGGAGCAGGAAAAAGCAAAACATTTCAGAATTCCACTTTTCCAAGCAGAGAATTGACTGTTTGTGCAATGACATCATTCATTGATTTTAGACATTGAAAACAGTCCTGTTTCTCCTATAGCAGAAATGGTTGAACATATTGGCTGAATGCAAACAGAGGGCAGCTCACCATCTTTGAATCTTCTTAGCATGCTAAAAGGAGCAGGAAAAAGCAAACCATTTCAGAATTCCACCTTTCCAAGCAGAAAATTGACTGTTTGTGCAATGACATTACTCATTCATTTTAGCCATTAAAAACCGTCCTGTTACTCATATACCAGAAATGGTTTTAAGGTATTGGCTGAACGCAAACAGAGAGCAGCTCACCCTCTTTGAATCTTCTTTAGCATGCTAAAAGTAGCAGGAAAAAACAAAAACTTCAGATTTCCACATTTAAAAGCAGAGAAATTACTGTTTGTGAAATGACATTATTCATTGATTTTAGCCATTGAAAAACATCCTATTACTCATATACCAGAAATGATTGAAGGTATTGGCTGAATGCAAACAGATAGCAGCTCCCCCTCTTTGAATCTTCTTTAGCATGCTAAAAGGAGCAGGAAAAAGCAAAACATTTCAGAATTCCACCTTTCCAAGCAGAGAAATGACTGTTTGTGTAATGACATTATTCATTAATTTTAGCCATTGAAAAACGTCCTTTAACTCATATACCATAAATGGTTGAAGGTATTGGCTGAATGCAAACAGATAGCAGCTCCCCCTCTTTGAATTTTCTTTAGCATGCTAAAAGGAGCAGGAAAAAGCAAACAATTTCAGAATTCCACCTTTCAAAGCAGAGAAATGACTGTTTGTGCAATAACATTATTCATTCTATTTAGCCATTGAATAAAGTGATTTTTCTCATATACCAGAAATGGTTTTAAGGTATTGGCTGAATGCAAACAGATAGCAGCTCACCCTCTTTGAATCTTCTTTAGCATGTAAAAGTAGCATGAAAAATCAAAACATTTCAGAATTCCACCTTTACAAGGAGCGAATTGACTGTTTGTGCAATGACATTATTCATTCATTTTAGCGATTGAAAACCGTCCTGTTACTCATATACCAGAAATGGTTGAAGGTATTGGCTGAGCACAAACAGATAGCAGCTCACCCTCTTTGAATCCTATTTAGCATGGTAAAAGGAGCAGGAAAAAGCAAAAATTTCAGAATTCCACCTTTCCAAGCAGAGAAATGACTGTGCAATGACAATATTCATTGATTTTAGACATTGAAAACTGTCCTGTTACTCATATATCAGAAATGGTTGAAGGTATTGGCTGAACGCAAACAGATAGCAGCTCACCCTCTTTGAATCTTCTTTAGAATGGTGAAAAGAGCAGGAAAAAGTAAAAAATTTCAGAATTCCAACTTTCCAAGCAGAGAAATGACTGTTTGTATAATGACATTATTCATTCAATTTAGCCATTGAATACCGTGATTTTTCTCATATACCAGAAATAGTTTTAAGGTATTGGCTGAACGCAAACAGAGAGCAGCTCACCCTCTTTGAATCTTCTTAGCATGCTAAAATGAGCAGGAAAAAGCAAAACATTTCAGAATTCCAACTTTCCAAGCAGAGAAATGACTGTTTGTGCAATGACATTATTCAATCATTTTAGACATTGAAAACCGTCTTGTAACTCATATACCAGAAATGTTTGCAGGTATAGGCTGAACGCAAAAAGATAGCAGCTCACCCTCTTTGAATCTTCTTTAGAATGGTAAAAGGAGCAGGAAAAAGCAAAGAAATTAAGAACTCCACCTTTCCAAGCAGAGAAATGACTGTTTGTGTAATGACATTATTCATTCAATTTAGCCATTCAATACCGTGAATTTTCTCATATACCAGAAATGTTTTTAAGGTATTGGCTGAACGCAAACAGAGAGCAGCTCACCCTCTTTGAATCTTCTTTAGCATGCTAAAAGTAGCAGGAAAAAACATAAAATTTCAGATTTCCACATTTAAAAGCAGAGAAATGACTGTTTGTGCAATGACATTATTCATTGATTTTAGCCATTGAAAAACCTCCTGTTACTCATATACCAGAAATGGTTGAAGGCATTGGCTGAATGCGAACGGATAGCAGCTCCCTCTCTTTGAATCTTCCTTAACATGCTAAAAGGAGCAGAAAAAAGCAAAACATTTCAGAATTCCACCTTTCCAAGCAGAGAAATGACTGTTTGTGCAATGACAATTGTGATGTAGCAGACATCCCTTTAATGGTTCAGTGTGTTTGAATGTCCATGTACCATCCCCTTTAATTGACTGGTCACATGACCGTGACATCACACAGGTCCTTATGCACACAGAGGGTGTGTACACATGACTCTGACATCAGTTAAGGTCCTATCTGTGGATATGTGCATGTGTGCTGCAAGATATAACAACCCTGTGTGTTCCTGTGTGGGTGTGTTCCGCTATGTAGGAGTTCCTATGTGTTGGGAGCTCCTGTGTGGGCACCGTGTGAGAGGCACAAGGCTGTTCCCTGTGTGTAGGGGGAGCACCGCTCCTGTGAGGCCTGGTGAGGCCTGGTAGACTCCGGTGGAGATGAAGCCTGGATCCCTTTGAGAGTGTGGGATGCCAGTAAGCCTCGAAGTGCCACACAAGCATCCTGAAAGGTGAAGCCTGGATATGAGTAGTATGCCAGTAAGCCTTAAAGGGGGTGACGGCTGGAATGAGGCGGTTCCCAGTGTGTGTGGGGAACACCGCTCGTGTGAGGCTTGGTGAGGCCTGGTGGACTCTGGTGGAGGTGAAGCCTGGATCCCTCTCTGAGAGTGTGTGGGATGCCAGTAAGCCTCGGAGTGCCACACAAGCATCCTGGTGGGTGAAGCCTGGGTATGTGAAATACGCCAGTAAGCCTTAAAGGGTGGAGGGCTGGAGACCACGTGTGGTCAAGTCTTAGAGCCACAGTGGCGGCGGACTAAAAGCAGCTGAAAGCCGATAAAGGTAATACTCTTTATGTTATGGACATTTTCATAGACATTGTTTTATTACCTTGCGGGAGGCTGTAATTGGAGCCAAGTGGGCCGGTCTGCTACTTGGGCTTGTGGACATGTTGTATGTGAAATACGGTTTATGGAGATGTAATAAACTGTGGATGGTGAAAAACGGCAAAGTAGTTGCTGGTGTGCAGTGATTGACGCAGCAAAGCAAGTATCCCCCAGGATAATAAGTAGCGCTGCCTTACATGCAAGATGCTTGTGTGGCACTCCGAGGCTTACTTGCATCCCACACTCTCAAAGGGATCCAGGCTTCACCTCCACCGGAGTCCACCAGGCCTCACAGGAGCGGTATTCCCCCTACACACAGGGAACAGCCTCGTGCCTCTCACACGGTGCCCACACAGGAGCTCTCAACACATAGGAACTCCGACACACCGGAACACACCCACACAGGAACACACAGGGTTTTTATATCTTGCAGCACACATGCACATATCCACAGATAGGACCTTAACTGATGTCAGAGTCATGTGTCCACACCCTCTGTGTGCATAAGGACCTGTGTGATGTCACGGTCATGTGACCAGTCAATTAAAGGGGAAGGTACATGGACATTCAAACACACTGAACCATTAAAGGGATGTCTGCTACATCACACAATATTCATTGATTTTAGCCATTGAAAAACGTTCTGTTACTCATACACCACAAATGGTTGAAGGTATTGGCTGAATGCAAACAGATAGCAGCTCAGCCTCTTTGAATCTTCTTTAGCATGCTAATAGGTGCAGGAAAAAGAAAAAACAATTCAGAATTCCACCTTTCCAAGCAGAGAAATGACTGTTTGTGTAATGACATTATTCATTGATTTTAGCCATTGAAACACATCCTGTTACTCTTATACCAGAAATGGTTGAAGGTATTGGCTGAACGCAAACGGATAGCAGCACACCCTCTTTGAATCATCTTTAGCATGCTAAAAGGAGCAGGAAAAAGAAAAAATTTCAGAATACCACCTTTCCAAGCAGAGAAATGACTGTTTGTGCAATGACATTATTCATTGATTTTAGCCATTGAAAAACCTCCTGTTACTCATATACCAGAAATGGTTGAAGGCATTGGCTGAATGTGAACGGATAGCAACTCCCTCTCTTTGAATCTTCCTTAACATGCTAAAAGGAGGAGAAAAAAGCAAAACATTTCAGAATTCCACCTTTCCAAGCAGAGAAATGACTGTTTGTGCAATGACAATTGTGATGTAGCAGACATCCCTTTAATGGTTCAGTGTGTTTGAATGTCCATGTACCATCCCCTTTAATTGACTGGTCACATGACCGTGACATCACACAGGTCCTTATGCACACAGAGGGTGTGGACACATGACTCTGACATCAGTTAAGGTCCTATCTGTGGATATGTTCATGTGTGCTGCAAGATATAACAACCCTGTGTGTTCCTGTGTGGGTGTGTTCCGCTATGTAGGAGTTCCTATGTGTTGGGAGCTCCTGTGTGGGCACCGTGTGAGAGGCACGAGGCTGTTCCCTGTGTGTAGGTGAAACACCGCTCCTGTGAGGCCTGGTGAGGCCTGGTGGACTCCGGTGGAGATGAAGCCTGGATCCCTTTGAGAGTGTGGGATGCCAGTAAGCCTCGGAGTGCCACACAAGCATCCTGAAAAGGTGAAGCCTGGATATGAGTAGTATGCCAGTAAGCCTTAAAGGGAGTGACGGCTGGAATGAGGCTGTTCCCAGTGTGTGTGGGGAACACCGCTCGTGTGAGGCTTGGTGAGGCCTGGTGGACTCTGTTGGAGGTGAAGCCTGGATCCCTCTCTGAGAGTGTGTGGGATGCCAGTAAGCCTCGGAGTGCCACACAAGCATCCTGGTGGGTAAAGCCTGGGTATGAGAAATACGCCAGTAAGCCTTAAAGGGTGGAGGGCTGGAGACCACGTGTGGTCAAGTCTTAGAGCCACAGTGGTGGCGGACTAAAAGCAGCTGAAAGCCGATAAAGGTAATACTCTTTATGTTATGGACATTTTCATGGACATTGTTTTATTACCTTGCGGGAGGCTGTAATTGGAGCCAAGTGGGCCGGTCTGCTACTTGGGCTTGTGGACATGTTGTATGTGAAATACGGTTTGTGGAGATGTAATAAACTGTGGATGGTGAAAAACGGCAAAGTAGTTGCTGGTGTGCTGTGATTGACGCAGCAAAGCGAGTATCCCCCAGGATAATAAGTAGCGCTGCCTTACATGCAGGACGCTTGTGTGGCACTCCGAGGCTTACTGGCATCCCACAAACTCTCACAGAGGGATCCAGGCTTCACCTCCACCGGAATCCACCAGGCCTCACCAAGCCTCACACGAGCGGTGTTCCCCACACACACAGGGAACAGCCTCGTTCCAGCCATCACTCCCTTTAAGGCTTACTGGCATACTACTCATATCCAGGCTTCACCTTTCAGGATGCTTGTGTGGCACTCCGAGGCTTACTTGCATCCGACACTCTCAAAGGGATCCAGGCTTCACCTCCACCGGAGTCCACCAGGCCTCACCAGGCCTCACAGGAGCGGTATTCCCCCTACACACAGGGAACAGCCTCGTGCCTCTCACTCGGTGCCCACACAGGAGCTCTCAACACATAGGAACTCCTACACACCGGAACACACCCACACAGGAACACACAGGGTTTTTATATCTTGCAGCACACATGCACATATCCACAGATAGGACCTTAACTGATGTCAGAGTCATGTGTCCACACCCTCTGTGTGCATAAGGACCTGTGTGATGTCACGGTCATGTGACCAGTCAATTAAAGGGGAAGGTACATGGACATTCAAACACACTGAACCATTAAAGGGATGTCTGCTACATCACACAATATTCATTGATTTTAGCCATTGAAAAACGTTCTGTTACTCATACACCACAAATAGTTGAAGGTATTGGCTGAATGCAAACAGATAGCAGCTCAGCCTCTTTGAATCTTCTTTAGCATGCTAATAGGAGCAGGAAAAAGAAAAAACAATTCAGAATTCCACCTTTCCAAGCAGAGAAATGACTGTTTGTGCAATGATATTATTCATTGATTTTAGCCACTGAAAACCGTCCTGTTACTCATATACCAGAAATGGTTGAAGGTATTAGTTGAACGCAAACAGATAGCAGCTCACCCTCTTTGAATCTTCTTTAGCATGCTAAAAAGAGAGGGAAAAAGCAAAACATTTCAGAATTCCACCTTTCAAAGCAGAGAAATGACTGATTGTGCAATGACATTATTCATTGATTTTAGCCATTGAAAAATGTCCTGTTACTCATATACCAGAAATGGTTGAAGGTATTGGCTGAAAGAAAGCAGACAGCAACACACCCTTTTTGAGTATTCTTTAGCACGCTAAAAGGAACAGGAAAAAGCAAAAAAAATTCAGAATTCCACCTTTCCAAGCAGAGAAATGACTGTTTGTGCAATGACAATTGGTTTTAGCCATTGAAAACCATCATATTACACATATACCAGAAATGGTTGAAGGTATTGGCTGAACACAAACAGATAGCAGCTCCCTCTCTTTGAATCTTCTTTAACATGCTAAAAGGAGCAGGAAAAAGCAAAACATTTCAGAATTCCACCTTTTAAAGCAGAGAAATGACTGTTTGTGCAATGACATTATTCATTGATTTTAGCCATAGAAAAACGTGCTGTTAGTCATACACCAAAAATGATTGAAGGTATTGGCTGAAAGCAAACAGATAGCAGCTCACCCTCTTTGAATCTTCTTTAGCATGCTAATAGGAGCAGGAAAAAGCAAAAAAATCAGAATTCCACCTTTCCAAGCAGAGAAATGACTGTTTGTGCAATGACATTATGTAGCATCGGCGTCTCTGCCCCGTACTAGGCAGAGACGCCGTCCCTCTCACCTCCCCGCTCCTGGTGCGGCGTCCTCCAGCGCTTCTCTCCCCGCTGTTTCCGGCACGCGCTCCTTCCCCGGCAGTGTGCTTAGGGCGCGCGAGCGCGTGCTCCCCCTCTCTTAAAGGGACCACGCGCGCCATCCTAAGGAGTCCCTGGCCAATTGCCGGAGGACCTCCCATATATAAGGCACCTCCTCCAAAATGGAGGTGCCCGAGCAATGTTGTTGCACTGTTCACTACTCTGCTTCAGCCCTCAGGTCCCGTTTCCAGTTACCTGCCAGTTACCTGCCAGTTTGCTGTCTGACTCCTGCCTGTTATCCGCTTACCTGCTTGCTAGCCTGAGGTCCGACGGTCTGCCTTCCGACATCTGTCAGTCTGTCTATGGACCAGCTTGCCCGCTCACCTGGGAGCGCTCACCTGCTACCTGTCTGCTAGCATACCTGGAGGCTCCGCCGTCATGTGCTGTGACCACCTGCCAGTCCAGAGACTCTTGCCCGCTCACCTGGGAGCGCTCACCTGCTACCTGTCTGCTAGCCTACCTGGAGGCTCCGCCGTCACGTGCTGTGACCACCTGCCAGTCCAGAGACACTTGCCCGCTCACCTGGGAGCGCTCATCTGCTACCTGCCTGTTAGCCTACCTGGAGGCTCCGCCGTCACATGCTGTGACCACCTGCTTATCCAGAGACTCTCATCTGCTCACCTGGGAGCACGCATCTGCCATCTACCTGCTAGCCTACCTGGAGGCTCAGCCGTCACAGGTCGTACCTACCCTTTACCCAGAGACTGTCCCGGTCACTTGCCGTGACCTCCTGCCCGTTCACCCAGAGACTGCCCCGGTCACTTGCTGTGACCTCCTGTCCGTTTACCAGAGACTATCCCGGTCACCTGCTGTGACCGCCTGCCCGTCTTCCTTGGTCGCCACCCGCTTCCTTACAAGGACCGCCCCCTTGTATATTTGCTCAGAGGTTCCACCTCCCAGATCCGTTACAGTTTGCTCGGGCACCGGAACCCGGTGGTCCCCAGATCTCCAATCTGCGCCAGGAAGTCTTACGTCAGAGAACTCAGCAGGAGCTGGTACTGTCCTATCTACGGTCCGTTAACTCTCGTCTAGGCGCATTGTGTGACTCATCTTTGTCTACCCCTGGTCCAGCCGTGCCCATTCCTGCGGTACCGCAATCCAGTCCCTTCATGGTACCCGACTATGGACCTCGGCTTCTGGCACCTCCACGCTTTGCCGGCGAACCCACCTCAGCTCGGGGTTTCATAAACCAGTGCACCCTGCACTTTGAGCTATTGGCATACCAGTTCATCTCCGACCGGGCCAAGGTGGCCTTGATCATGTCCCATCTCAATGGGGAGGCACTGGCATGGCTAAATCCCCTGTGGGAGAGAGGGGATCCCCTGGTGTCTGACCTGCCGTCTTTCCTCGCTGCTTTCCGGAAAGTCTTCGATGAACCTGGACGGAAAACCTCTTCTGCCTCCTCTCTGCTACGTCTCCGCCAAGGGAGTCTCACCGTGGCCCAATATGCCATATGGTTTCGCACCCTCACTTCTGAGCTTTCCTGGGAAAATGAGGCTCTGGTGTCCGTCTTCTGGGAGGGTTTTTCCGGTCAGATTAAGGACGAGTTAGCTGGTCGGGACTAGAGATGAGCGGTGTTCGACTAGAACTGTTCGCCAATCTCAAATTCGAGCTGTTTTGGGCGGTGTTCGAGTTGTTCGACGAACCCGAACGATTTGCAAAAAATTCGGCTGTTCGAGGTTATGTTCGATAACTGTTCGTACACCAAAAGCGTGTCCTGCATGTCTGGCGCTATTTAGAGCACCAATCATGCAGGGATTGTCTGCCACTCACTGTAATGCCACAGCCATGGTGGTTGTGGCATTACAGTGATTGCCCAAATCGATGGGAACAGTGCTCACAGTGAAACATGAAAAGCCGGCAATTCATCAGCGGCATACACCGGTACCCGACAATTTAGAACAGAAAGAATAGAGCTTCACACATAGATTAGATAGATAGAAACATGTCAGTCACATATATATGAAGTACAGTGACAGTGTTGCTTACTGTACTTGTCATTTAGTGTAAAGGATTTATCAAAAAAGATAATAGTGTTTTCATGCACCGTCTCTTTAAAAAAGGGGGCCGGCAATTCAGCAGCGGTACCCGACTATTTATAACAGACAGAATAGAGCTTCACACATAGATTAGATAGATAGAAACATGTCAGTCACATATATATGAAGTACAGTGACAGTGTTGATTACTGTACTTGTCATTTAGTGTTAAAATAAAGGATTTATTTTAAAAAAAATTGGCGTGGGGTTCCCCTTAATTTTAGTCTCTAGCGGAGGTTAAGCAGACTGCTGGGGCAGATGTTTGAAGCCTGGGAAGGGGGTAATACCCACGGAGCTTCCCAGGCTACTAATATCAGCCCCCAGCGGAATACCTAGCCTTTACTAGCTATTAAAATGGGGGACCCCCCAAAAAAATGACGTGGGGTCCCCCCTATTTTAATAGCTAGCAAAGGCTAGGCAGACAGCTGGGGGCTGATATTAATAGCCCAGGAAGGGTGCCATGAATATTGGCCCCCTCCCAGGCTAGAAACACCAGCCGTCAGCCGCCCCAGAAATGGCGCATCCTCAGAATGCGCCAATTCTGGCACATAGGCTCGCTCTTCCCACTGCCCTGTAGCGGTGGCAGTGGGGTAATAGGGTTGGGGTTGATGTCAGCTTATAATGCCAGCTGACATCAAGCCCATGTTAGTAATGGAGAGGCGTCTATAAGACACCCCCATTACTAACCCCATAGTCAAAGTTAAAAGAAAACACAAACACCCAGAATAAAGTCCTTTAATTGAAATAAAGACACATTCCTTTATTGTTCTAAATTAAACCATACTTACCATCACGCCCATTCCAGCTGAAGCCAACGATCTCCTGCAATAAAAGAAAAATAATAAAGCAACCTCATCCTTACCTTTCCATGGTTTCCACGACAGCTTCAGCTCTGCTACATCGAGATAACAGGCTGGACCGCAGCAGAACGCCGCCATCCAGCCTGTCATCCCGCAGACACTGAGAAGCGCAGGCATTCTTGCGCTCTGCAGTGTCTGGCTGTGACGGCATCCAGATGAGCCGAGGTCATGTCCAATGAACTCGGCGCACCTCATGCACGTCACTGACAGCGTGGGAGAATTCTCCTGCACTCAGCACTTCAGCGTGAGAATTCTCCCACGCTGTCAGTGACGTACATGAGGTCAGCTGAGTTCATTGGACATGAATGAGCTCACCTCATGTACGTCACTGACAGCGTGGGAGAATTCTCACGCTGAAGTGCTGAGTGCAGGAGAATTCTCCCACGCTGTCAGTGACGTGCATGAGGTGAGCTGAGTTCATTGGACATGAACTTGTCTCATCTTTATGCCGTCACAGCCAGACACTGCAGAGCGCAAGCAAGCCTGCGCTTCTCAGTGTCCGCGGGATGACAGGCTGGATGGCAGCTTTCTGCTGCGGTCCAGCCTGTCATCTCGATGTAGCAGAGCTGAAGCTGTCCTGGGAACCATGGAAAGGTAAGGATGATGTTGGTTTATTATTTTACTTTTATTGCAGAAGACATTGGCTTCAGCTGGAATGGGCGTGATGGTAAGTATGGTTTAATTTAGAACAATAAAGAATTGTGTGTTTATTTCAATTAAAGGACTTTATTCTGGGTGTTTGTGTTTTTTTAAATACTTTACTAGAAATTCATGGTGGTCATGTCTAATATTGGCGTGACCCCATCAATTTCGGGCTTAGGGCCAGCTGATAATGCCAAGCTGGCCTTAACCCCTTTATTACCCAGTGAGCCATCGCACCAGGGCCCTGGATGAGTTGGGTACAGCGCCAGAAGATGGCGCTTCTATGAACGCGCCATTTTCTGGGGCGGCTGCGGACTGCAATTTGCAGCGGGTGGGGCCCAGAAAGCTTGGGCCTCCCTGCGCTGTGGATTCCAGCTCCCAGCTGCCTAGTTGTACCTGGCTGGGCACAAAAATAGGGCGAAGCCCAACGCATTTTTTTTTTAAATTATTTCATGAAATTCATGGAATAATTAAGAAAAAAAGGGCTTCCCTATATTGTTGTGTCCAACCAGGTACAAATAGGCAGCTGGTGGTTGGGGGCAGCCCGTCCCTGCCTGCTGTACCTGGCTGGACACAAATATAGTGCGAAGCCCCACGTCAATTTTTTTTTAATTATTTCATGAAATAATTTTTTTAAAAAAGGGCTTCCCTATATTGTTGTGTCTGGCCAGGTACAAATAGGCAGCTGGTGGTTGGGGGCAGCCCGTTCCTGCCTGCTGTACCTGACTGGACACAAATATAGGGCGAAGCCCCACGTCAATTTTTTTTAAATTATTTCAGGAAATTCATGAAATAATGAAAAAAAAATTGATGTGGGGCTTCGCCCTATA
This sequence comes from Phyllobates terribilis, assembly GCF_046119375.1. NCBI lineage: Eukaryota > Metazoa > Chordata > Amphibia > Anura > Dendrobatidae > Phyllobates > Phyllobates terribilis. Next base: position 2,840,598 of record NW_027362771.1, on the reverse strand, counting down.
TTTGTGTCCAGTCAGGTACAGCAGGCAGGAACGGGCTGCTCCCAACCACCAGCTGCCTATTTGTACCTAGCCGGACACAACAATATAGGGAAGCCGTTTTTTTCTTAATTATTCCATGAATTTCATGAATCTAAAAAAAAAATGCGTGGAGCTACGCCCTATTTTTGTGTCCAGCCAGGTACAACTAGGCAGCTGGGGGCTGGAATCTGCAGCGGAGGGAGGCCCAAGCTTTCTGGGCCCCACCCGCTGCAAATTGCAGTCCGCAGCCGCCCCGGAAAATGGCGCGTTCATAGAAGCGCCATCTTCTGGCGCTGTACCCAACTCATCCAGGGCCCTGGTGCGGTGGCTCACTGGATAATAAAGGGGTTAAGGCCAGCTTGGCATTATCAGCTGGCCCTAAGCCCGAAATTCATGGGGTCACGCCAATATTAGACATGACCACCATGAATTTCTAGTAAAGTATTTAAAAAAAACACAACACCCAGAAAAAAGTCCTTTAATTGAAATAAACACACAATTCTTTATTGTTCTAAATTAAACCATACTTACCATCACGCCCATTCCAGCTGAAGCCAACGATCTCCTGCAATAAAAGAAAAATAATAAAGCAACATCATCCTTACCTTTCCATGGCTCCCACGACAGCTTCAGCTCTGCTACATCGAGATGACAGGCTGGACCGCAGCAGAACGCTGCCATCCAGCCTGTCATCCCGCAGACACTGAGAAGCGCAGGCTTGCTTGCGCTACTCAGTGTCTGGCTGTGACGGCATCCAGATGAGCCGAGGTCATGTCCAATGAACTCGGCGCACCTCATGCACGTCACTGACAGCGTGGGAAAATTCTCACGCTGAAGCGCTGAGTGCAGGAGAATTTTCCCACGCTGTCAGTGACGTACATAAGGTGAGCCGAGTTCATTGTCGGCTCATCTGGATGCCGTCACAGTCAGACACTGAGGAGCGCAAGCATGCCTGCGCTTCTCAGTGTCCGCGGGATGACAGGCTGGATGGCAGCGTTCTGCTGCGGTCCAGCCTGTCATCTCGATGTAGCAGAGCTGGAGCTGTCCTGGGAACCATGGAAAGGTAAGGATGAGGTTGCTTTATTATTTTTCTTTTATTGCAGGAGATCATTGGCTTCAGCTGGAATGGGCGTGATGGTAAGTATGGTTTAATTTAGAACAATAAAGAATTGTGTCTTTATTTCAATTAAAGGACTTTATTCTGGGTGTTTGTGTTTTTTTCTTAACTTTGACTATGGGGTTAGTAATGGGGGTGTCTTATAGACGTCTCTCCATTACTAACCTGGGCTTGATGTCAGCTGGCATTATAAGCTGACATCAACCCCAACCCTATTACCCCCTGCCACCGCACCAGGGCAGCGTGGAAGAGCGAGGCTAAGTGCCAGAATTGGCGCATCCTATGGATGCGCCATTTCTGGGGCGGCTGACGGCTGGTGTTTCTAGCCTGGGAGGGGGCCAATATTCATGGCTCCCTTCCTGGGCTATTAATATCAGCCCCCAGCTGTCTGCCTAGCCTTTGCTAGCTATTAAATTAGGGGGGACCCCACATCATTTTTTTTGGGGGGTCCTCCATTTTAATAGCTAGTAAAGGCTAGGTATTCAGCTGGGGGCTGATATTAGTAGCCTGGGAAGCTCCGTGGGTATTACCCCCTTCCCAGGCTTCAAACATCTGCCCCTGCCGTCTGCTTAACCTCCGCTAGAGACTAAAATTACGGGGAATCCCACGCCAATTTTTTTTAATAATAAATCCTTTATTTTAATACTAAATGACAAGTACAGTAACCAACACTATCACTGTACTTATTATATATGTGACTGACATGTTTCTATCTATCTAATCTATGTGTGAAGCTCTATTCTGTCTGTCATAAATTGTCGGGTACCGCTGCTGAATTGCCGGCCGGCTTTTTTAAAGAGACGGTGCACGAAAACACTATTATATTTTTTAATAAATCCTTTACACTAAATGACAAGTACAGTAAGCAACACTGTCACTGTACTTCATATATATGTGACTGACATGTTTCTATCTATCTAATCTATGTGTGATGCTCTATTCCTTCATGTCTAAATTGTCGGGTACCGGTGTATGCCGCTGCTGAATTGCCGGCCGGCTTTTTTAAAGAAAGCGTCTTCTGAGCAGTTTGTCAGCTTTTGGACACCTTTGAAGGTGTTTTCTATGTGTTCCTATGTGTTTTTGTTTGCCTGCCATTGGTTTTAACGGTGTTCGACGGTGTTCTAAGGTGTTCGACGAACAGTTCGACGAACAGTTGCTCGAACATCCCTTTGTTCGACGAACCGAACCGAACCCGAACACTACGGGCGTGGCTCAACACTAGTCGGGACATTCCTTCCACTCTGGATGACCTGGTGTCACTAGCTACCTGGAATGGCATCCGGTTCCAAGAGCGTGCCAAAGAGACTGCCTGGGAGAAAGACTTTTCTTGCTCTGCTCCTACTTCCCTGAGTCCTGCCTCTCAACCAGTCACTCCGTGGGTGCTCTCGCCTGAACGTATGCAGATCGACCAGACCAAGATGGTCAGATCTCGCCAAGAATCTCGCCGAGCCGAGGGAAGCTGTTTCTATTGTGGCAGTATGGAGCACTTCATCCGTTCCTGCCCGGAAAAGCTGGGAAACGCCAGTGTCTAGGACCTCTCGGAGAGGTCGTCCTAGACAAAAGTAAGCCCTCTCTGTCTCTGACTTTACCGGTCTCTATTGCTTGGGGAGAGAACCGTCACTTTGAACTCGCCCACCTGGATTCCGGAGCTGCTGGAAACCTCATCTCCCAGTCTCTGGTAGAGAGATACCGTATTCCCACCAAGTCGATGGCTGAACCATTGTCAGTCGCCTCGTGGATGGAAGACTTCTCTCGGAGACCATCCTGCTCGTCACTGAACCCACAACCCTGCAGGTGGGAATGCTGCACTCTGAGGAGATCTCATTCCATGTGCAGTCCGAACTTTCTCACTCCCTGTTGCTAGGTCTACCTTGGCTCCAGACACACGAACCCGTATTGAACTGGCAATCCGGTGAAGTACTCCGATGGGGTCCAGACTGCCATACGACCTGCCTGGTTCCGGTCCGCCCACTTCGCCCTCCGCCTACTCCAGCTAATTTACCTGGTCTCCCGGCTCCTTACTGACCCTATGCGGACGTCTTCGGTAAGAAGGAAGCAGAGACGTTGCCACCCCATAGGCCATACGACTGCCCGATTGACCAGGTACCTGGCACCACTCCTCCCCGTGGGCATATCTACCCGTTGTCTGCAGCCGAGACCCGGGCCATGTCTGAGTACATTGAAGAGAATCTGGCTAGGGGATTTATCCGAAAATCTACCTCCCCGGCTGGAGCCGGATTCTTCTTTGTCAAAAAGAAAGACGGCTCGCTACGTCCCTGTATTGACTACAGAGGATTCAATCTCATCACAGTGAAAAACAAATACCCCCTGCCGCTCATCTCCGAATTGTTTGACCGTCTCAAGGGCGCCAGGATCTTCTCCAACCTGGATCTACGAGGAGCATATAACCTGGCCCGTATCCGTCAAGGAGACGAGTGGAAGACGGCATTCAATACCCGGGACGGTCACTATGAGTACCTTGTGATGCCCTTCGGTCTCTGTAATGCTCCCGCTGTCTTTCAGGAACTAGTCAACGACATCTTCCGTGACCTCCTGTACTCCTGCGTAGTGGTATACCTGGACGATATCTTGGTCTTCTCTCCGGATCTCCCCACACACCGAAGGGATGTTCATCAGGTCCTGCTTAGGCTTCGGCAGAACCACCTCTATGCCAAATACGAGAAGTGCCTCTTCGATCAGACCTCCCTACCGTTCTTGGGATATGTCATCTACCAGACAGGTCTGCAAATGGATCCCGAGAAGCTCTCTTCCGTTCTAAAATGGCCTCGTCCTGAAGGTTTGAAGGCGATACAGCGATTCCTTGGCTTCGCTAATTACTATCGACTTTTCATCCCACACTTCTCGTCTCGGACTGCTCCCATATCGGCACTTACCCGTAAAGGGGCTAACCCCAGGACATGGTCGCCTGAAGCCGAGGAGGCCTTCCTTTCCTTAAAGAAAGCCTTCGCCTCTGCTCCCTTCCTGCACCGTCCGGACTGTAATAAACAATTCTACCTGGAGGTGGATGCTGAACGCAAACATATATCAGCTCACCCTCTTTGAATCTTCTTTAGCATGCTAAAAGTAGCAGGAAAAAACTAAATATTTCAGATTTCCACCTTTAAAAGCAGAGAAATGACAGTTTGTGCAATGATATTATTCATTGATTTTAGCCATTGAAAAATATCCTGTTACTCATAAACCAGAAATGGTTCAAGGTGTTGGCTGAACGCAAATAGAAAGCAACTCACCCTCCTTGAATCTTCTTTAGCATTCTAAAAGGAGCAGTAAAAAGCAAAATAATTTCAGAAATCCACCTTTCCAAGCAGAGAAATGACTGTTTGTGCAATGACATTATTCATTGATTTTAGCCATTGAAAAACGTCCTGTTACTCATATACCAGAAATGGTTGAAGATATTGGCTGAACGCAAGCAGATAGCAGCTCACCCTCTTTGAAACTTCTTTAGCATGACAAAAGGAGAAGGAAAAAGCAAAAAAAAATCAGAATTCCACCTTTCCAAGCAGAGAAATGACTGTTTGTGCAATGACATTATTCATTGATTTTAGCCATTGAAAACCGTCCTGTTACTCATATACCAGAAATGGTTGAAGGTATTGGCTGAACGCAAGCAGATAGCAGACCACCCTCTTAGAATCTTCTTTAGCATGATAAAAAGAGCAGGAAAAAGCAAAAAATTTCAGATGTCCACCTTTCAAAGCAAAGAAATGACTGTTTGTGCAATGACATTATTCATTGATTTTAGCCATTAACAAACATCCTGTTACTCATATAACAGAATTGGTTGAAGGTATTGGCTGAAATCAAACAGATAGCAGCTCACCCTCTTTGAATCTTATTTAGCATGCTAAAAGGAGCAGAAAAAAGCAAAAAATTTCAGAAATCCACCTTTCCAAGCAGAGAAATGACTGTTTGTGCAATGACATTATTTATTGATTTTAGCCATTGAAAACCATCCTGTTACTCATATACCAGAAATGGTTGAAGGTATTGGCTGAACGCAAACTGATAGCAGCTCACCCTCTTTGAATCTTCTTTAGCATGCTAAAAGGAGCAGGAAAAAGCAAAACATTTCAGAAATCCACCTTTCCAAGCAGAGAAATGACTGTTTGTGCAAGGACATTATTCATTGATTTTATCCATTGAAAACCATCCTGTTACTCATAAACCAGAAACAGTTGAAGGTATTTGCTGAATGCAAACAGATAGCAGCTTACACTTTTGAGTCTTCTTTAGCATGCTAAAAGGAGCAGGAAAAAGCAAAAAATTTCAGAAATCCACCTTTCCAAGCAGAGAAATGACTGTTTGTGCAATGACATTATTCATTGATTTTAGCCATTGAAAACCATCCTGCTACTCATATACCAGAAACGGTTGAAGGTATTGGCTGATCGCAAACAGATAGCAGGCCACCCTCTTTGAATCTTCTTTAGTATGAAAAAAAGAGCAGGAAAGAGCAAAAAATTTCAGAATTCCACCTTTCAAAGCAAAGAAATGACTGTTTGTGCAATGACATTATTCATTGATTTTAGCCAATGAAAAAGGTCCTGTTACTCATATAACAGAATTGTTTGAAAGTATTGGCTGAACTCAAACAGATAGCAGCTCACCCTCTTTGAATCTTTTTAGCATGCTAAAAGGAGCAGGAAAAAGCAAAAAATTTTAGAAATCCACCTTTCCAAGCAGAGAAATGACTGTTTGTGCATTGACATTATTCATTGATTTTGGCCATTGAAAACCGTCCTGTTACTCATATACCAGAAATGGTTGAAGGTATTGGCTGAACGGAAACTGATAGCAGCTCACCCTCTTTGCATCTTCTTTAGCATTCTAAAAGCAGGAGGAAAAAACAAAAAATTTCAGAATTCCACCATTCAAAGCAGAGGAATGACTGTTTGTGCAATGACATTATTCATTGATTTTAGCCATTGAAAAACGTCCTGTTACTCATATACCAGAAATGGTTGAAGGTAAAGGGTGAGCACAAAACGATAGGAGGCCACTCTCTTTGCATCTTCTTTAGCATGATAAAAAGAGCATGAAAAAGCAAAAAATTTCAGAATTCCACCTTTCAAAGCAAAGAAATGACGGTTTGTGCAATGACATTATTCATTGACTTTAGCCATTGAAAACCGTCCTGTCACTCATATACCAGAAATGGCTGAAGGTATTGGCTGAACGCAACAGATAGCAGCTCACCCTCTTTGAATCTTCTTTATCATGCTAAAAGTAGCAGGAAAAAACAAAATATTTCAGATTTCCACCTTTAACAGCAGAGAAATGACAGTTTGCGCAATGATATTATTCATTGATTTTAGCCATTGAAAAACATGCTGTTACTCATAAACCAGAAATGGTTCAAGGTGTTGGCTGAATGGAAATAGACAGCAACTCACCCTCTTTGAATCTTCTTTAGCATGCTAAAAGGAGCAGTAAAAAGCAAAATAATTTCAGAATTCCACCCTTCCAATCAGAGAAATGACTGTTTGTGAAATGACCTTATTCATTGATTTTAGTCATTGAAAAATGTCCTGTTACTCATATACCAGAAATGGTTGAAGATATTGGCTGAACGCAAACAGATAGCAGCTCACCCTCTTTGAATCTTCTTTAGCATGCCAAAAGGAGAAGGAAAAAGCAAAAAAAATCAGAATTCCACCTTTCCAAGCAGAGAAATGACTGTTTGTGCAATGACATTATTCATTGATTTTAGCCATTGAAAACCGTCCTGTTATTCATATACCAGAAATGTTTGAAGGTATTGTTTGATTCCAAACAGATAGCAGCTCACCCACTTTGAATCTTCTTTAGCATGCTAAAAGGAGCAGGAAAAAGCAAAAATTTCAGAATTCCACCTTTCCAAGCAGAGAAATGACTTTTTGTGCAATGACGTTATTCATTGATTTTAGCCATTGAAAACTGTCCTGTTAGTCATATACCAGAAATGGTTGAAGGTATTGGCTGAACACAAAAAGATAGCAGGCCACACTCTTTGAATCTTCTTTAGCATGAAAAAAAGAGCAGGAAAAAGCAAAAAATTTCAGAATTCCACCTTTCAAAGCAAAGAAATGACTGATTGTGCAATGACATTATTCATTGATTTTAGCCATTAAAAAACATGCTGTTACTCACATACCAGAATTGGTTGAACGTATTGGGTGAAATCAAACAGATAGCAGCTCAGCCTCTTTGAATCTTCTTTAGCATGCTAAAAGGAGCAGAAAAAAGCAAAAAATTTCAGAATTCCCCCTTTCAAGCAGAGAAATGACTGTTTGTGCATTGACATTATTAATTGCTTTTAGCCATTGAAAACCATCCTGTTACTCATATACCAGAAATGGTTTAAGGTATTGGCTGAACGCAAACTGATAGCAGCTCACCCTCTTTGAATCTTCTTCAGCATGCTAAAAGGAGCAGGAAAAAGCAAAACATTTCAGAAATCCACCTTTCCAAGCAGAGAAATGACTGTTTGTGAAATGACGTTATTCATTGATTTTAGTCATTGAAAAATGTTCTGTTACTCATATACCAGAAATGGTTGAAGATATTGGCTGAACGCAAACAGATAGCAGCTCACACTCTTTGAATCTTCTTTAGCATGCCAAAAGGAGAAGGAAAAAGCAAAAAAAATCAGAATTCCACATATCCAAGCAATGAAATGACTGTTTGTGCAATTACATTATTCATTGATTTTAGCCATTGAAAACCGTCCTGTTACTCATATACCAGAAATGGTTGAAGGTATTGGCTGAACACAAATAGATAGCAGCTCACCCACTTTGAATTTTCTTTAGCATGCTAAACGGAGCAGGAAAAAGCAAAAAATTTCTGAATTCCACCTTTCCAGGCAGAGAAATGACTGTTTGTGCAATGACGTTATTCATTGATTTTAGCCATTGAAAACCGTCCTGTTAGTCATATACCAGAAATGGTTGAAGGTATTGGCTGAACACAAAAAGATAGCAGACCACCCTCTTAGAATCTTCTTTAGCATGATAAAAAGAGCAGGAATAAACAAAGAATTTCAGATTTCCACCTTTCAAAGCAAAGAAATGACTGTTTGTGCAATGACATTATTCATTGATTTTAGCCATTAAAAAACATCCTGTTACTCACATACCAGAATTGGTTGAAGGTATTGGTTGAAATCAAACAGATAGCAGCTCACCCTCTTTGAATCTTCTCTAGCATGCTAAAAGGAGCAGAAAAAAGCAAAAAAATTAAGAATTCCACCTTTCCAAGCAAAGAAATGACTGTTTGTGCAATGACATTATTCATTGATTTTAGCCATTAAAAAACATGCTGTTACTCACATACCAGAATTGGTTGAACGTATTGGCTGAAATCAAACAGATAACAGCTCAGCCTCTTTGAATCTTCTTTAGCATGCTAAAAGGAGCAGAAAAAAGCAAAAAATTTCAGAATTCCCCCTTTCAAGCAGAGAAATGACTGTTTGTGCATTGACATTATTCATTGATTTTAGCCATTGAAAACCATCCTGTAACTCATATTCTAGAAATGGTTGAAGGTTTTGGATGAACACAAAAAGATAGCAGCTCACTCTCTTTGAATCTTCTTTAGCATGAAAAAAAGAGCAGGAAAAAGCAAAAAATTTCAGAATTCCACCTTTCAAAGCAAAGAAATGACTGTTTGTGCAAAGACATTATTCATTGATTTTAGCCATTGAAAAAGGTCCTGTTACTGATATAACATAATTGTTTGAAAATATTGGCTGAACTCAAACAGATAGCAGCTCACCCTCTTTGAATCTTCTTAAGCATGCTAAAAGGAGCAGGAAAAAGCAAAAAATTTTAGAAATCCACCTTTCCAAGCAGAGAAATGACTGTTTGTGCATTGACATTATTCATTGATTTTGGCCTTTGAAAACCGTCCTGTTACTCATATACCAGAAATGGTTGAAGGTATTGGCTGAATGCAAACTGATAGCAGCTCACCCTCTTTGCATCTTCTTTAGCATTCTAAAAGTAGCAGGAATAAACAAAATATTTCAGATTTCCTCCTTTAAAAGCAGAGAAATGACAGTTTGCGCAATGATATTATTCATTGATTTTAGCCATTGAAAAACATCCTGTTACTCGTAAACCAGAAATGGTTCAAGGTGTTGGCTGAACGTAAATAGACAGCAACTCACACTCTTTGAATCTTCTTCAGCATGCTAAAAGGAGCAGTAAAAAGCAAAATAATTTCAGAATTCCACCTTTCCAAGCAGAGAAATGACTGTTTGTGAAATGACGTTATTCATTGATTTTAGCCATTGAAAAATGTCCTGTTACTCATATACCAGAAATGGTTGAAGATATTGGCTGAACGCAAACAGATAGCCGTTCACACTCTTTGAATCTTCTTTAGCATGCCAAAAGGAGAAGGAAAAAGCAAAAAATTTCAGAATTCCACCTTTCCAGGCAGAAAAATGACTGTTTGTGCAATGACGTTATTCATTGATTTTAGCCATTGAAAACCGTCCTGTTAGTCATATACCAGAAATGGTTGAAGGTATTGGCTAAACACAAAAAGATAGCAGACGACCCTCTTAGAATTTTCTTTAGCATGATAAAAAGAGCAGGAATAAACAAAAAATTTGAGATTTCCACCTTTCAAAGCAAAGAAATGACTGTTTGTGCAATGACATTATTCATTGATTTTAGCCATTAAAAAACATCCTGTTACTCACATACCAGAATTGGTTGAAGTTATTGGCTGAAATCAAACAGATAGCAGCTCACGCTCTTTGAATCGTCTTTAGCATGCTAAAAGGAGCAGAAAAAAGCAAAAAAATTCAGAATTCCACCTTTCCAAGCAGAGAAATGACTGTTTGTGCATTGACATTATTCATTGATTTTAGCCATTGAAAACCATCCTGTTACTCATATACCAGAAATGGTTTAAGGTATTGGCTGAACGCAAACTGATAGCAGCTCACCCTCTTTGAATCTTTTTTAGCATGCTAAAAGAAGCAGGAAAAAGCAAAACATTTCAGAAATCCACCTTTCCAAGCAGAGAAATGACTGTTTGTGCAATGACATTATTCATTGATTTTAGCCATTGAAAACCGTCCTGTTACTCATATACCAGAAATGGTTGAAGGTATAGGGTGAACACAAAAAGATAGGAGGCCACACTCTTTGAATCTTCTTTAGCATGAAAAAAAGAGCAAGAAAAAGCAAAAAATTTCAGAATTCTACCTTTCAAAGCAAAGAAATGACTGTTTGTGCAATGACATTATTCATTGATTTTAGCCATTGAAAACCGTCCTGTTATTCATATACCAGAAATGTTTGGAGGTATTGTTTGATTCCAAACAGATAGCAGCTCACCCACTTTGAATCTTCTTTAGCATGCTAAAAGGAGCAGGAAAAAGCAAAAATTTCAGAATTCCACCTTTCCAAGCAGAGAAATGACTTTTTGTGCAATGACGTTATTCATTGATTTTAGCCATTGAAAACTGTCCTGTTAGTCATATACCAGAAATGGTTGAAGGTATTGGCTGAACACAAAAAGATAGCAGGCCACACTCTTTGAATCTTCTTTAGCATGAAAAAAAGAGCAGGAAAAAGCAAAAAATTTCAGAATTCCACCTTTCAAAGCAAAGAAATGACTGATTGTGCAATGACATTATTCATTGATTTTAGCCATTAAAAAACATGCTGTTACTCACATACCAGAATTGGTTGAACGTATTGGGTGAAATCAAACAGATAGCAGCTCAGCCTCTTTGAATCTTCTTTAGCATGCTAAAAGGAGCAGAAAAAAGCAAAAAATTTCAGAATTCCCCCTTTCAAGCAGAGAAATGACTGTTTGTGCATTGACATTATTAATTGCTTTTAGCCATTGAAAACCATCCTGTTACTCATATACCAGAAATGGTTTAAGGTATTGGCTGAACGCAAACTGATAGCAGCTCACCCTCTTTGAATCTTCTTCAGCATGCTAAAAGGAGCAGGAAAAAGCAAAACATTTCAGAAATCCACCTTTCCAAGCAGAGAAATGACTGTTTGTGAAATGACGTTATTCATTGATTTTAGCCATTGAAAAATGTTCTGTTACTCATATACCAGAAATGGTTGAAGATATTGGCTGAACGCAAACAGATAGCAGCTCACACTCTTTGAATCTTCTTTAGCATGCCAAAAGGAGAAGGAAAAAGCAAAAAAAATCAGAATTCCACATATCCAAGCAATGAAATGACTGTTTGTGCAATTACATTATTCATTGATTTTAGCCATTGAAAACCGTCCTGTTACTCATATACCAGAAATGGTTGAAGGTATTGGCTGAACACAAATAGATAGCAGCTCACCCACTTTGAATTTTCTTTAGCATGCTAAACGGAGCAGGAAAAAGCAAAAAATTTCTGAATTCCACCTTTCCAGGCAGAGAAATGACTGTTTGTGCAATGACGTTATTCATTGATTTTAGCCATTGAAAACCGTCCTGTTAGTCATATACCAGAAATGGTTGAAGGTATTGGCTGAACACAAAAAGATAGCAGACCACCCTCTTAGAATCTTCTTTAGCATGATAAAAAGAGCAGGAATAAACAAAGAATTTCAGATTTCCACCTTTCAAAGCAAAGAAATGACTGTTTGTGCAATGACATTATTCATTGATTTTAGCCATTAAAAAACATCCTGTTACTCACATACCAGAATTGGTTGAAGGTATTGGTTGAAATCAAACAGATAGCAGCTCACCCTCTTTGAATCTTCTCTAGCATGCTAAAAGGAGCAGAAAAAAGCAAAAAAATTAAGAATTCCACCTTTCCAAGCAAAGAAATGACTGTTTGTGCAATGACATTATTCATTGATTTTAGCCATTAAAAAACATGCTGTTACTCACATACCAGAATTGGTTGAACGTATTGGCTGAAATCAAACAGATAACAGCTCAGCCTCTTTGAATCTTCTTTAGCATGCTAAAAGGAGCAGAAAAAAGCAAAAAATTTCAGAATTCCCCCTTTCAAGCAGAGAAATGACTGTTTGTGCATTGACATTATTCATTGATTTTAGCCATTGAAAACCATCCTGTAACTCATATTCTAGAAATGGTTGAAGGTTTTGGATGAACACAAAAAGATAGCAGCTCACTCTCTTTGAATCTTCTTTAGCATGAAAAAAAGAGCAGGAAAAAGCAAAAAATTTCAGAATTCCACCTTTCAAAGCAAAGAAATGACTGTTTGTGCAAAGACATTATTCATTGATTTTAGCCATTGAAAAAGGTCCTGTTACTGATATAACATAATTGTTTGAAAATATTGGCTGAACTCAAACAGATAGCAGCTCACCCTCTTTGAATCTTCTTTAGCATGCTAAAAGGAGCAGGAAAAAGCAAAAAATTTTAGAAATCCACCTTTCCAAGCAGAGAAATGACTGTTTGTGCATTGACATTATTCATTGATTTTGGCCTTTGAAAACCGTCCTGTTACTCATATACCAGAAATGGTTGAAGGTATTGGCTGAATGCAAACTGATAGCAGCTCACCCTCTTTGCATCTTCTTTAGCATTCTAAAAGTAGCAGGAATAAACAAAATATTTCAGATTTCCTCCTTTAAAAGCAGAGAAATGACAGTTTGCGCAATGATATTATTCATTGATTTTAGCCATTGAAAAACATCCTGTTACTCGTAAACCAGAAATGGTTCAAGGTGTTGGCTGAACGTAAATAGACAGCAACTCACACTCTTTGAATCTTCTTCAGCATGCTAAAAGGAGCAGTAAAAAGCAAAATAATTTCAGAATTCCACCTTTCCAAGCAGAGAAATGACTGTTTGTGAAATGACGTTATTCATTGATTTTAGCCATTGAAAAATGTCCTGTTACTCATATACCAGAAATGGTTGAAGATATTGGCTGAACGCAAACAGATAGCCGCTCACACTCTTTGAATCTTCTTTAGCATGCCAAAAGGAGAAGGAAAAAGCAAAAAATTTCAGAATTCCACCTTTCCAGGCAGAGAAATGACTGTTTGTGCAATGACGTTATTCATTGATTTTAGCCATTGAAAACCGTCCTGTTAGTCATATACCAGAAATGGTTGAAGGTATTGGCTAAACACAAAAAGATAGCAGACCACCCTCTTAGAATTTTCTTTAGCATGATAAAAAGAGCAGGAATAAACAAAAAATTTGAGATTTCCACCTTTCAAAGCAAAGAAATGACTGTTTGTGCAATGACATTATTCATTGATTTTAGCCATTAAAAAACATCCTGTTACTCACATACCAGAATTGGTTGAAGTTATTGGCTGAAATCAAACAGATAGCAGCTCACGCTCTTTGAATCGTCTTTAGCATGCTAAAAGGAGCAGAAAAAAGCAAAAAAATTCAGAATTCCACCTTTCCAAGCAGAGAAATGACTGTTTGTGCATTGACATTATTCATTGATTTTAGCCATTGAAAACCATCCTGTTACTCATATACCAGAAATGGTTTAAGGTATTGGCTGAACGCAAACTGATAGCAGCTCACCCTCTTTGAATCTTTTTTAGCATGCTAAAAGAAGCAGGAAAAAGCAAAACATTTCAGAAATCCACCTTTCCAAGCAGAGAAATGACTGTTTGTGCAATGACATTATTCATTGATTTTAGCCATTGAAAACCGTCCTGTTACTCATATACCAGAAATGGTTGAAGGTATAGGGTGAACACAAAAAGATAGGAGGCCACACTCTTTGAATCTTCTTTAGCATGAAAAAAAGAGCAAGAAAAAGCAAAAAATTTCAGAATTCTACCTTTCAAAGCAAAGAAATGACTGTTTGTGCAATGACATTATTCATTGATTTTAGCCATTGAAAACCGTCCTGTTATTCATATACCAGAAATGTTTGAAGGTATTGTTTGATTCCAAACAGATAGCAGCTCACCCACTTTGAATCTTCTTTAGCATGCTAAAAGGAGCAGGAAAAAGCAAAAATTTCAGAATTCCACCTTTCCAAGCAGAGAAATGACTTTTTGTGCAATGACGTTATTCATTGATTTTAGCCATTGAAAACTGTCCTGTTAGTCATATACCAGAAATGGTTGAAGGTATTGGCTGAACACAAAAAGATAGCAGGCCACACTCTTTGAATCTTCTTTAGCATGAAAAAAAAAGCAGGAAAAAGCAAAAAATTTCAGAATTCCACCTTTCAAAGCAAAGAAATGACTGATTGTGCAATGACATTATTCATTGATTTTAGCCATTAAAAAACATGCTGTTACTCACATACCAGAATTGGTTGAACGTATTGGGTGAAATCAAACAGATAGCAGCTCAGCCTCTTTGAATCTTCTTTAGCATGCTAAAAGGAGCAGAAAAAAGCAAAAAATTTCAGAATTCCCCCTTTCAAGCAGAGAAATGACTGTTTGTGCATTGACATTATTAATTGCTTTTAGCCATTGAAAACCATCCTGTTACTCATATACCAGAAATGGTTTAAGGTATTGGCTGAACGCAAACTGATAGCAGCTCACCCTCTTTGAATCTTCTTCAGCATGCTAAAAGGAGCAGGAAAAAGCAAAACATTTCAGAAATCCACCTTTCCAAGCAGAGAAATGACTGTTTGTGAAATGACGTTATTCATTGATTTTAGCCATTGAAAAATGTTCTGTTACTCATATACCAGAAATGGTTGAAGATATTGGCTGAACGCAAACAGATAGCAGCTCACACTCTTTGAATCTTCTTTAGCATGCCAAAAGGAGAAGGAAAAAGCAAAAAAAATCAGAATTCCACATATCCAAGCAATGAAATGACTGTTTGTGCAATTACATTATTCATTGATTTTAGCCATTGAAAACCGTCCTGTTACTCATATACCAGAAATGGTTGAAGGTATTGGCTGAACACAAATAGATAGCAGCTC
The DNA here is from genome assembly GCF_046119375.1 of Phyllobates terribilis. Taxonomy (NCBI): domain Eukaryota; kingdom Metazoa; phylum Chordata; class Amphibia; order Anura; family Dendrobatidae; genus Phyllobates; species Phyllobates terribilis. The sequence goes on along the minus strand of NW_027362771.1, from coordinate 2,825,582 downwards.
ACCCACTTTGAATTTTCTTTAGCATGCTAAACGGAGCAGGAAAAAGCAAAAAATTTCTGAATTCCACCTTTCCAGGCAGAGAAATGACTGTTTGTGCAATGACGTTATTCATTGATTTTAGCCATTGAAAACCGTCCTGTTAGTCATATACCAGAAATGGTTGAAGGTATTGGCTGAACACAAAAAGATAGCAGACCACCCTCTTAGAATCTTCTTTAGCATGATAAAAAGAGCAGGAATAAACAAAGAATTTCAGATTTCCACCTTTCAAAGCAAAGAAATGACTGTTTGTGCAATGACATTATTCATTGATTTTAGCCATTAAAAAACATCCTGTTACTCACATACCAGAATTGGTTGAAGGTATTGGTTGAAATCAAACAGATAGCAGCTCACCCTCTTTGAATCTTCTCTAGCATGCTAAAAGGAGCAGAAAAAAGCAAAAAAATTAAGAATTCCACCTTTCCAAGCAAAGAAATGACTGTTTGTGCAATGACATTATTCATTGATTTTAGCCATTAAAAAACATGCTGTTACTCACATACCAGAATTGGTTGAACGTATTGGCTGAAATCAAACAGATAACAGCTCAGCCTCTTTGAATCTTCTTTAGCATGCTAAAAGGAGCAGAAAAAAGCAAAAAATTTCAGAATTCCCCCTTTCAAGCAGAGAAATGACTGTTTGTGCATTGACATTATTCATTGATTTTAGCCATTGAAAACCATCCTGTAACTCATATTCTAGAAATGGTTGAAGGTTTTGGATGAACACAAAAAGATAGCAGCTCACTCTCTTTGAATCTTCTTTAGCATGAAAAAAAGAGCAGGAAAAAGCAAAAAATTTCAGAATTCCACCTTTCAAAGCAAAGAAATGACTGTTTGTGCAAAGACATTATTCATTGATTTTAGCCATTGAAAAAGGTCCTGTTACTGATATAACATAATTGTTTGAAAATATTGGCTGAACTCAAACAGATAGCAGCTCACCCTCTTTGAATCTTCTTTAGCATGCTAAAAGGAGCAGGAAAAAGCAAAAAATTTTAGAAATCCACCTTTCCAAGCAGAGAAATGACTGTTTGTGCATTGACATTATTCATTGATTTTGGCCTTTGAAAACCGTCCTGTTACTCATATACCAGAAATGGTTGAAGGTATTGGCTGAATGCAAACTGATAGCAGCTCACCCTCTTTGCATCTTCTTTAGCATTCTAAAAGTAGCAGGAATAAACAAAATATTTCAGATTTCCTCCTTTAAAAGCAGAGAAATGACAGTTTGCGCAATGATATTATTCATTGATTTTAGCCATTGAAAAACATCCTGTTACTCGTAAACCAGAAATGGTTCAAGGTGTTGGCTGAACGTAAATAGACAGCAACTCACACTCTTTGAATCTTCTTCAGCATGCTAAAAGGAGCAGTAAAAAGCAAAATAATTTCAGAATTCCACCTTTCCAAGCAGAGAAATGACTGTTTGTGAAATGACGTTATTCATTGATTTTAGCCATTGAAAAATGTCCTGTTACTCATATACCAGAAATGGTTGAAGATATTGGCTGAACGCAAACAGATAGCCGCTCACACTCTTTGAATCTTCTTTAGCATGCCAAAAGGAGAAGGAAAAAGCAAAAAATTTCAGAATTCCACCTTTCCAGGCAGAGAAATTACTGTTTGTGCAATGACGTTATTCATTGATTTTAGCCATTGAAAACCGTCCTGTTAGTCATATACCAGAAATGGTTGAAGGTATTGGCTGAACACAAAAAGATAGCAGACCACCCTCTTAGAATCTTCTTTAGCATGATAAAAAGAGCAGGAATAAACAAAGAATTTCAGATTTCCACCTTTCAAAGCAAAGAAATGACTGTTTGTGCAATGACATTATTCATTGATTTTAGCCATTAAAAAACATCCTGTTACTCACATACCAGAATTGGTTGAAGGTATTGGTTGAAATCAAACAGATAGCAGCTCACCCTCTTTGAATCTTCTCTAGCATGCTAAAAGGAGCAGAAAAAAGCAAAAAAATTAAGAATTCCACCTTTCCAAGCAAAGAAATGACTGTTTGTGCAATGACATTATTCATTGATTTTAGCCATTAAAAAACATGCTGTTACTCACATACCAGAATTGGTTGAACGTATTGGCTGAAATCAAACAGATAACAGCTCAGCCTCTTTGAATCTTCTTTAGCATGCTAAAAGGAGCAGAAAAAAGCAAAAAATTTCAGAATTCCCCCTTTCAAGCAGAGAAATGACTGTTTGTGCATTGACATTATTCATTGATTTTAGCCATTGAAAACCATCCTGTAACTCATATTCTAGAAATGGTTGAAGGTTTTGGATGAACACAAAAAGATAGCAGCTCACTCTCTTTGAATCTTCTTTAGCATGAAAAAAAGAGCAGGAAAAAGCAAAAAATTTCAGAATTCCACCTTTCAAAGCAAAGAAATGACTGTTTGTGCAAAGACATTATTCATTGATTTTAGCCATTGAAAAAGGTCCTGTTACTGATATAACATAATTGTTTGAAAATATTGGCTGAACTCAAACAGATAGCAGCTCACCCTCTTTGAATCTTCTTTAGCATGCTAAAAGGAGCAGGAAAAAGCAAAAAATTTTAGAAATCCACCTTTCCAAGCAGAGAAATGACTGTTTGTGCATTGACATTATTCATTGATTTTGGCCTTTGAAAACCGTCCTGTTACTCATATACCAGAAATGGTTGAAGGTATTGGCTGAATGCAAACTGATAGCAGCTCACCCTCTTTGCATCTTCTTTAGCATTCTAAAAGTAGCAGGAATAAACAAAATATTTCAGATTTCCTCCTTTAAAAGCAGAGAAATGACAGTTTGCGCAATGATATTATTCATTGATTTTAGCCATTGAAAAACATCCTGTTACTCGTAAACCAGAAATGGTTCAAGGTGTTGGCTGAACGTAAATAGACAGCAACTCACACTCTTTGAATCTTCTTCAGCATGCTAAAAGGAGCAGTAAAAAGCAAAATAATTTCAGAATTCCACCTTTCCAAGCAGAGAAATGACTGTTTGTGAAATGACGTTATTCATTGATTTTAGCCATTGAAAAATGTCCTGTTACTCATATACCAGAAATGGTTGAAGATATTGGCTGAACGCAAACAGATAGCCGCTCACACTCTTTGAATCTTCTTTAGCATGCCAAAAGGAGAAGGAAAAAGCAAAAAATTTCAGAATTCCACCTTTCCAGGCAGAGAAATTACTGTTTGTGCAATGACGTTATTCATTGATTTTAGCCATTGAAAACCGTCCTGTTAGTCATATACCAGAAATGGTTGAAGGTATTGGCTAAACACAAAAAGATAGCAGACCACCCTCTTAGAATTTTCTTTAGCATGATAAAAAGAGCAGGAATAAACAAAAAATTTGAGATTTCCACCTTTCAAAGCAAAGAAATGACTGTTTGTGCAATGACATTATTCATTGATTTTAGCCATTAAAAAACATCCTGTTACTCACATACCAGAATTGGTTGAAGTTATTGGCTGAAATCAAACAGATAGCAGCTCACGCTCTTTGAATCTTCTTTAGCATGCTAAAAGGAGCAGAAAAAAGCAAAAAAATTCAGAATTCCACCTTTCCAAGCAGAGAAATGACTGTTTGTGCATTGACATTATTCATTGATTTTAGCCATTGAAAACCATCCTGTTACTCATATACCAGAAATGGTTTAAGGTATTGGCTGAACGCAAACTGATAGCAGCTCACCCTCTTTGAATCTTTTTTAGCATGCTAAAAGAAGCAGGAAAAAGCAAAACATTTCAGAAATCCACCTTTCCAAGCAGAGAAATGACTGTTTGTGCAATGACATTATTCATTGATTTTAGCCATTGAAAACCGTCCTGTTACTCATATACCAGAAATGGTTGAAGGTATAGGGTGAACACAAAAATATAGGAGGCCACACTCTTTGAATCTTCTTTAGCATGAAAAAAAGAGCAAGAAAAAGCAAAAAATTTCAGAATTCTACCTTTCAAAGCAAAGAAATGACTGTTTGTGCAATGACATTATTCATTGATTTTAGCCATTGAAAAACGTCCTGTTACTCATGTACCAGAATTGGTTGAGGGTATTGGCTGAACTCAAACAGATAGCAACTCAACCTCTTTGAATCTTCTTTAGCATGCTAAAAGGAGCAGGAAAAAGCAGAAAATTCCAGAATTTCACCTTTCAAAGCAGAGAAATGACTGTTTGTGCAATGATATTATTCATTGATTTCAGCAAATGAAAAACGTGCTGTTACTCATACAGCAGAAATGGTTGAAGGTATTGGCTGAACACAAACAGGTAGCAGCTCACCCTCTTTGAATCTTATTTAGCATGCTAATAGGAGCAGGAAAAAGCAAAAAAATTTCAGAATTCCACCTTTACAAGCAGAGAAATGACTGTGCACTGACATTATTCATTGATTTTTGCCATTGAAAAACATCCTGTTACTCATATACCTGAATTGGTTGAAGGTATTTGCTGAACGCAAAAAGATATCAGCTCACCCTCTTTGAATCTTCTTTAGCATGCAAATAGGAGCAGGAAAAATAAAAAAAAATTCAGATATCCACCTTTTCAAGCAGAGAAATGACTGTTTGCGCAATGACATTATTGATTGATTTTAGCCATTGAAAACCGTGCTGTTAGTCAAATACCAGAAATGTTTGATGGTATTGGCTAAACACAAACAGATAGCAGCTCACCCTCTTTGAATCTTCTTTAGCATGCTAAAAGGAGCAGGAAAAAGAAAAAATTTCAGAATTCCATTTTTCCAAGCAGAGAAATGACTGTACAATGACATTATTCATTGATTTTAGACATTGAAAACCGTCCTGTTACTCATATATCAGAAATGGTTGAAGGTATTGGCTGAACGCAAACAGATAGCAGCTCACCCTCATTGAATCTTCTTTAGAATGGTAAAAAGAGCAGGAAAAAGCAAAAAAATTCTGAATTCCACCTTTCAAAGCAGAGAAATGACTGTTTGTGTAATGACATTATTCATTCAATTTAGCCATTGAATACCGTGATTTTTCTCATATACCAGAAATAGTTTTAAGTTATTGGCTGAACGCAAACAGAGAGCAGCTCACCCTCTTTGAATGTTCTTAGCATGCTAAAATGAGCAGGAAAAAGCAAAACATTTCAGAATTCCACCTTTCAAAGCAGAGAATTGACTGTTTGTGCAATGACATTATTCAATCATTTTAGCCATTGAAAACCGTCTTGTTTCTCATATACCAGAAATGGTTGAAGGTATTGGCTGAACGCAAACAGATAGCAGCTCACCCTCTCTGAATCTTCTTTAGAATGGTAAAAGGAGCAGGAAAAAGCAAAAAAATTAAGAATTCCACCTTTCCAAGCAGAGAAATGACTGTTTATGTAATGACATTATTCATTCAATTTAGCCATTTAATACCGTGATTTTTCTCATATACCAGAAATGGTTTTAAGGTATTTGCTGAACACAAACAGAGAGCAGCTCACTCTCTTTGAATCTTCTTTAGCATGCTAAAAGTAGCAGGAAAAAACAAAAAATTTCAGATTTACATGTCCAAAAGCAGAGAAATGACTGTCTGTGAAATGACATTATTCATTGATTTTAGCCATTGAAAAATATCCTGTTACTCATATACCAGAAATGTTTGAAGGTATTGGCTGAACGCAAACGGATAGCAGCACACCCTCTTTGAATCATCTTTAGCATGCTAAAAGGAGCAGGAAGAAGAAAACATTTCAGAATTCCACCTTTCCAAGCAGAGAAATGACTGTGCAATGACATTATTCATTGATTTTAGACATTGAAAACCGTCCTGTTACTCATATACCAGAAATGGATGAAGGTATCGGCTGAATGCAAACAGATAGCAGCTTCCCCTCTATGAATCTTCTTTAGCATGCTAAAAGGAGCAGGAAAAAGAAAAACATTTCAGAATTCCGCCTTTCCAAGCAGAGAATTGACTGTTTGTGCAATGACATTATTCATTCATTTTCGCCATTGAAAACCGTCCTGTTACTCATATAAAAGAAATTGTTGAAGGTATTGGCTTAGCGCAAACAGATAACAGCTCACCCTCTTTGAATCTTATTTAGCATGGTAAAAGGAGCAGGAAAAAGCAAAAAATTTCAGAATTTCACCTTTCAAAGCAGAGAAATGACTGTTTGTGCAATGACATTATTCATTGATTTTAGCAAATGAAAAACGTGCTGTTACTCATACAGCAGAAATGGTTGAAGGTATTGGCTGAACACAAACAGGTAGCAGCTCAACCTCTTTGAATCTTATTTAGCATGGTAAAAGGAGCAGGAAAAAGCAAAAAATTTCAGAATTTCACCTTTCAAAGCAGAGAAATGACTGTTTGTGCAATGACATTATTCATTGATTTTAGCAAATGAAAAACGTGCTGTTACTCATATATACCTGAATTGGTTGAAGGTATTGGCTGAACGCAAAAAGATAGCAGCTCACCCTCTTTGAATCTTCTTTAGCATGCTAATAGCAGCAGGAAAAAGCAAAAAAATTTCAGATTTCCACCTTTTCAAGCAGAGAATTGAATGTTTGTGCAATGGCATTATTCATTGATTTTAGCCATTGAAAACCATCCTGTTACTCATATACCAGAAACGGTTGAAGGTATTGGCTGAACGCAAACAGATAGCAGCTCACCCTTTTAAATCTTCTTTAGCATGCTAAAAGGAGCAGGAAATAGCAAAAAATTTCAGAAATCCACCTTTCCAAGCAGAGAAATGACTGTTTGTGCAATGACATTATTCATTGATTTTAGCCATTGAAAACCATCCTGTAACTCATATTCTAGAAATGGTTTAAGGTTTTGGATGAACACAAAAAGATAGGAGGCCACCCTCTTTGAATCTTCTTTAGCATGATAAAAAGAGCATGAAAAAGCAAAAAATTTCAGAATTCCACCTATCAAAGCAAAGAAATGACTGTTTGTGCAATGACATTATTCATTGATTTTAGCCATTGAAAACCGTCCGGTCACTCATATACCAGAAATGGTTGAAGGTATTGGCTGAACGCAAACAGATAGCAGCTCACCCGCTTTGAATCTTCTTTAACATGCTAAAAGTAGCAGGAAAAAACTAAATATTTCAGATTTACACCTTTAAAAGCAGAGAAATGACAGTTTGCGCAATGATACTATTCATTGATTTTAGCCATTGAAAAACATCCTGTTACTCATAAACCAGAAATGGTTCAAGGTGTTGGCTGAACGCAAATAGACAGCAACCTACCCCCTTTGAATCTTCTTTAGCATGCTAAAAGGAGCAGTAAAAAGCAAAATAATTTCAGAATTAGACCTTTCCAAGCAGAGAAATGACTGTTTGTGCAATGACATTATTCATTGATTTTAGCCATTGAAAACCGTCCTGTTAGTCATATAACAGAAATGGTTGAAGGTACTGGCTGAACACAAAAAGATAGCAGACCACCCTCTTAGAATCTTCTTTAGCATGATAAAAAGAGCAGAAAAAACAAATAATTTCAGATTTCCACCTTTCAAAGCAAAGAAATGACTTTCTGCAATGACATTATTCATTGATTTTAGCATTTAAAAAACATCCTGTTACTCATATACCAGTATTGGTTGAAGGTATTGGCTAAAATCAAACAGATAGCAGCTCACCCTCTTTGAATCTTCTTTAGCATGCTAAAAGGAGCAGAAAAAAGCAAAAAATTTCAGAATTACACCTTCCAAGGAGAGAAATGACTGTTTGTGCATTGACATTATTCATTGATTTTAGCCATTGAAAACCATCCTGTTACTTATATACCAGAAATGGTTGAAGGTATTGGCTGAATGCAAACTGATAGCAGCTCCCCCTCTTTGAAACTTTTTAGCATGCTAAAAGGAGCAGGAAAAAGCAAAACATTTCAGAATTCCACCTTTCCAAGTAGAGAATTGACTGTTTGCGCAATGACATTATTCATTGATTTTAGCAAATGAAAAACGTGCTGTTACTCATACAGCAGAAATGGTTGAAGCTATTGGCTGAACACAAACAGGTAGCAGCTCACCCTCTTTGAATCTTCTTTAGCATGCTAATAGGAGCAGGAAAAAGCAAAAAAAATTCAGAATTCCACCTTTCCAAGCAGAGAAATGACTGTGCACTGACATTATTCATTGATTTTAGCCATTGAAAAATGTCCTGTTACTCATATACCTGAATTGGTTGAAGGTATTGGCTGAACGCAACAAGATATCAGCTCACCCTCTTTGAATCTTCTTTAGCATGCTAATAGGAGCAGGAAAAAGCAAAAAAATTTCAGATTTCCACCTTTTCAAGCAGAGAATTGACTGTTTGTGCAATGACATTATTCATTGATTTTAGCCATTGAAAACCATCCTGTTACTCATGTACCAGAATATGTTGAGGGTATTGGCAGAAGTAAAACAGATAGCAGCTCACCCTCTTTGAATCTTCTTTAGCATGCTAAAAGGAGCAGGAAAAAGCAAAAAATTCCAGAATTTCACCTTTCAAAGCAGATAAATGACTGTTTGTGCAATGACATTATTCATTGATTTTAGCAAATGAAAAATGTGCTGTTACTCATACAGCAGAAATGGTTGAAGCTATTGGCTGAACACAAACAGGTAGCAGCTCAACCTCTTTGAATCTTCTTTAGCATGCTAATAGGAGCAGGAAAAAGCAAAAACAATTCAGAATTCCACCTTTCCAAGCAGAGAAATGACTGTGCACTGACATTATTCATTGATTTTAGCCATTGAAAAATGTCCTGTTACTCATATACCTGAATTGGTTGAAGGTATTGGCTGAACGCAACAAGATAGCAGCTCACCCTCTTTGAATCTTCTTTAGCATGCTAATAGGAGCAGGATAAAGCAAAAAAAATTTCAGATTTCCACCTTTTCAAGCAGAGAATTGACTGTTTGTGCAATGACATTATTCATTGATTTTAGCCATTGAAAACCATCCTATTACTCATATACCAGAAACGGGTGAAGGAATTGGCTGAATGCAAACAGATAGCAGCTCACCCTTTTGAATCTTCTTTAGCATGCTAAAAGGAGCAGGAAAAAGCAAAAATGTTCAGAAATCCACCTTTCCAAGCAGAGAAATGACTGTTTGTGCAATGACATTATTCCTTGATTTTAGCCATTGAAAACCGTCCTGTTAGTCATATACCAGAAATGGTTGAAGGTACTTTCTGAACACAAAAATATAGCAGACCACCCTCTTAGAATCTTTTTTAGCATGATAAAAAGAGCAGGAAAAAACAAAAAATTTCAGATTTCCTCCTTTCAAAGCAAAGAAATGACAGTTTGTGCAATGACATTATTAATTGATTTTAGCCATTAAAAAACATCCTGTTACTCATATACCAGAATTGGTTGAAGGTATTGGCTGAAATCAAACAGATAGCAGCTCACCCTCTTTGAATCCTCTTTAGCATGCTAAAAGGAGCAGAAAAAAGCAAAAAATTTCAGAATTTCACCTTTCCAAGCAGAGAAATGACTGTTTGTGCATAGACATTATTCATTGATTTTAGCCATTGAAAACCATCCTGTTACTCATATACCAGAAATGGTTGAAGGTATTGGCTGAATGCAAACTAATAGCAGCTCACCCTCTTTGAATCTTCTTTAGCATGCTAAAAGGAGCAGTAAAAAGCAAAACATTTCAGAAATCCACCTTTCCAAGCAAAGAAATGACTGTTTGTGCAATGACATTATTTATTGATTTTAGCCATTGAAAACCGTCCTGTTACTCATATATCAGAAATGGTTGAAGGTATTGGCTGAACGCAAACAGATAGTAGCTCACCCTCTTTGAATCTTCTTTAGCATGCCAAAAGCAGCAGGAAAAAGCAAAAAATTTCAGATTTCCACCTATCCAAGCAGAGAAATGACTGTTTGTGCAATTACATTATTCATTGATTTTAGCCATTGAAAACCATTCTGTTACTCATATACCTGAAACGATTGAAGGTATTCGCTGAACGCAAACAGATAGCAGCTCACCCTTTTGAATCTTCTTTAGCATGCTAAAAGGACCAGGAAAAAGCAAAAAATTTCAGAAATCCACCTTTCCAAGCAGAGAAATGACTGTTTGTGCAATGACATTATTCATTGATTTTAGCCATTGAAAACCATCCTGTAACTCATATACTAGAAATGGTTGAAGGTTTTGGATGAACACAAAAAGATAGCAGGCCACCCTCCTTGAATCTTCTTTAGCATGAAAAAAAAAGCAGGAAAAAGCAAAAAATTTCAGAATTCCACCTTTCAAAGCAAAGAAATGACTGTTTGTGCAATGACATTATTCATTGATTTTAGCCATTGAAAAAGGTCCTGTTACTCATACACCAGAATTGTTTGAAGGTATTGGCTGAACTCAAACAGATAGCAGCTTACCTTCTTTGAATCTTCTTTAGCATGCTAAAAGGAGCAGGAAAAAGCAAAAAATTTTAGAAATCCACCTTTCCAAGCAGAGAAACGACTGTTTGTGCATTGACATTATTCATTGATTTTGGCCATTGAAAACCGTCCTGTTACTCATGTACCAGAAATGGTTGACGGTATTGGCTGAACGCAAACTGATAGCAGCTCACCCTCTTTGCATCTTCTTTAGCAATCTAAAAGGAGGAGGAAAAACCAAAAAATTTCAGAATTCCACCATTCAAAGCAGAGGAATGACTGTTTGTGCACTGACTAGTGTTGAGCGATACCTTCCGATATCAGGAAATATCGTATCGGATTGGATCGGGCCGATACCCAAAAAGTATCGGATATCGCCGATTCCGATACCGGAAACCAATGCAAGTCAATGGGACACAAATATCGGAATGAAAATAAACCCTTTCTTTCCTTGTAGGTTAATTCTACATGAAGTAAAACAACTAAGAATAATGTAGAATGACATGAAAAGCCGGCAATTCATCAGCGGCATTCACCGGTACCCGACAATTTACAACAGAAAGAATAGAGCTTCACACATAGATTAGATAGATAGAAACATGTCAGTCACATATATATGAAGTACAGTGACAGTGTTGCTTACTGTACTTGTCATTTAGTGTAAAGGATTTATTAAAAAAAATATTAGTGTTTTCGTGCACCGTCTCTTTAAAAAAGCCGGCCGGCAATTCATCATCTGTACCCGACAATTTATAACAGACAGAATAGAGCTTCACACATAGATTAGATAGATAGAAACATGTCAGTCACATATATAAGAAGTACAGTGACAGTGTTGCTTACAGAACTTGTCATTTAGTGTAAAGGATTTATTTAAAAAAATAATAGTGTTTTCATGCACCGTCTCTTTAAGAAAGCCGGCCGGCAATTCAGCATCTGTACCCGACAATTTAGAATAGAAGGAATAGAGAATCACACATAGATTAGATAGATAGAAACATGTCAGTCACATATATATGAAGTACAGTGACAGTGTTGATTACTGTACTTATCATTTAGTGTTAAAATAAAGGATTTATTTAAAAAAAAATTGACGTGGGGTTCCCCTTAATTTTAGGCTCTAGCGGAGGTTAAGCAGACAGCTGGGGCAAATGTTTGAAGCCTGGGAAGGGGGTAATACCCACGGAGCTTCCCAGGCTACTAATATCAGCCCCCAGCTGAATACCTAGCCTTTACTAGCTATTAAAATGGGGGACCCCCCCAAAAAAATGACGTGGGGTCCCCCCTAATTTAATAGCTAGCACAGGCTAGGCAGACAGCTGGGGGCTGATATTAATAGCCCAGGAAGGGTGCCATGAATATTGGCCCCCTCCCAGGCTAGAAACACCAGCCGTCAGCCGCCCCAGAAATGGCGCATCCATAGGATGCGCCAATTCTGGCACTTAGCCTCGCTCTTCCACGCTGCCCTGGTGCGGTGGCAGGGGGTAATAGGGTTGGGGTTGATGTCAGCTTATAATGCCAGCTGACATCAAGCCCAGGTTAGTAATGGAGAGGCGTCTATAAGACACCCCCATTACTAACCCCATAGTCAAAGTTAAAAGAAAACACAAACACCCAGAATAAAGTCCTTTAATTGAAATAAAGACACAATTCTTTATTGTTCTAAATTAAACCATACTTACCATCACGCCCATTCCAGCTGAAGCCAACGATCTCCTGCAATAAAAGAAAAATAATAAAGCAACCTCATCCTTACCTTTCGATGGTTCCCAGGACAGCTCCAGCTCTGCTACATCGAGATGACAGGCTGGACCGCAGCAGAAAGCTGCCATCCAGCCTGTCATCCCGCAGACACTGAGAAGCGCAGGCATGCTTGCGCTCCTCAGTGTCTCTCTGTGACGTCATCCAGATGAGCCGAGTTCATGTCCAATGAACTCAGCTCACCTCATGCACGTCACTGACAGCGTGGGAAAATTCTCCTGCACTCAGCGCTTCAGCGTGAGAATTCTCCCACGCTGTCAGTGACATACATGAGGTGAGGTCATGTCCAATGAACTCAGCTCACCTCATGCACGTCACTGACAGCGTGGGAAAATTCTCACGCTGAAGTGCTGAGTGCAGGAGAATTTTCCCACGCTGTCAGTGACGTACATGAAGTGAGCGGAGTTCATTGGACATGACCTCGGCTCATCTGGATGCCGTCACAGCCAGACACTGAGGAGTGGAAGTATGCCTGCGCTTCTCAGTGTCTGCGGGATGACAGGATGGATGGCAGCGTTCTGCTGCGGTCCAGCCTGTCATCTCGATGTAGCAGAGCTGAAGCTGTCGTGGGAGCCATGGAAAGGTAAGGATGAGGTTGCTTTATTATTTTACTTTTATTGCAGGAGATCGTTGGCTTCAGCTGGAATGGGCGTGGTGGTAAGTATGGTTTAATTTAGAACAATAAAGAATTGTGTGTTTATTTCAATTAAAGGACTTTTTTCTGGGTGTTGTGTTTTTTTAAATACTTTACTAGAAATTCATGGTGGTCATGTCTAATATTGGCGTGACCCCATGAATTTTGGGCTTAGGGCCAGCTGATAATGCCAAGCTGGCCTTAACCCCTTTATTACCCAGTGAGCCACCGCACCAGGGCCCTGGATGAGTTGGGTACAGCGCCAGAAGATGGCGCTTCTATGAACGCGCCATTTTCTGGGGCGGCTGCGGACTGCAATTTGCAGCGGGGGTGGCCCAGAAAGCTTGGGTCTCCCTGCGCTGCGGATTCCAGCCCCCAGCTGCCTAGTTGTATCTGGCTGGGCACAAAAATAGGGCGAAGCCCCACGCATTTTTTTTTAAAATTATTTCATGAAATTCATGGAATAATTAAGAAAAAAAGGGCTTCCCTATATTGTTGTGTCCAACCAGGTACAAATAGGCAGCTGGTGGTTGGGGGCAGCCCATTCCTGCCTGCTGTACCTGGCTGGACACAAATATAGTGCGAAGCCCCACGTCAATTTTTTTTTAATTATTTCATGAAATAATTTTTTTAAAAAAGGGCTTCCCTATATTGTTGTGTCCGGCCAGGTACAAATAGGCAGCTGGTGGTTGGGGGCAGCCTGTTCCTGCCTGCTGTACCTGGCTGGACACAAATATAGGGCGAAGCCCCACGTCAATTTTTTTTAAAATAAGTCCTTTATTTTAACACTAAATGACATTTGAGGAGTTAATAAAGATGCAGTCCCTAAATTATTATTTATTTTTTAATTAATTTTTCCCAAAACTTTTGACGTGGGCTTCGCCATATTTTTGTATGCCAGCCAGGTACAGCATCCAGCTTCTATGAACGCGCCATTTTCCGGGGTGGCTGCGCACTGCAATTTTCAGCGGGGGGAGGGGGGGGCAGAAAGCTTGGGCCTCCCTGCGCTGCAGATTCCATCCCCCAGCTGCCTAGTTGTACCTGGCTGGACACAAAAATAGGGAGAAGCTTCACGTATTTTTTTTTTTTAATTATTTCATGAAATTCATGAAATAATTAAGAAAAAAAGGGCTTCCCTATATTGTTGTGTCCAACCAGGTACAAATAGGCAGCTGGTGGTTGGGGGCAGCCCGTTCCTGCCTGCTGTACCTGGCTGGACACAAATATAGTGCGAAGCCCCACGTCAATTTTTTTTAAATCATTTCAGGAAATTCATGAAATAATTTAAAAAAATTGATGTGGGGCTTCGCCCTATATTTGTGTCCAGTCAGGTACAGCAGGCAGGAACGGGCTGCCCCCAACCACCAGCAGCCTATTTGTACCTAGCCGGACACAACAATATAGGGAAGCCCTTTTTTTCTGAATTATTCCATGAATTTCATGAATTTAAAAAAAAAAAAACGTGGCGCTTCGCCCTATTTTTGTGTCCAGCCAGGTACAACTAGGCAGCTGGGGGCTGGAATCTGCAGCGCAGGGAGGCCCAAGCTTTCTGGGCCCCACCCGCTGCAAATTGCAGTCCGCAGCCGCCCCGGAAAATGGCGCGTTCATAGAAGCGCCATCTTCTGGCGCTGTACCCAACTCATCCAGGGCCCTGATGCGGTGGCTCACTGGGTAATAAAGGGGTTAAGGCCAGCTTGGCATTATCAGCTGGCCCTAAGCCCGAAATTCATGGGGTCACGCCAATATTAGACATGACCACCATGAATTTCTAGTAAAGTATTTAAAAAAAACACAAACACCCAGAAAAAAGTCCTTTAATTGAAATAAACACACAATTCTTTATTGTTCTAAATTAAACCATACTTACCATCACGCCCATTCCAGCTGAAGCCAACGATCTCCTGCAATAAAAGAAAAATAATAAAGCAACCTCATCCTTACCTTTCCATGGCTCCCACGACGGCTCCAGCTCTGCTACATCGAGATGACAGGCTGGACCGCAGCAGAACGCTGCCATCCAGCCTGTCATCCCGCAGACACTGAGAAGCGCAGGCATACTTCCACTCCTCAGTGTCTGGCTGTGACGGCATCCAGATGAGCCGACAATGAACTCGGCTCACCTCATGTACGTCACTGACAGCGTGGGAGAATTCTCCTGCACTCAGCGCTTCAGCGTGAGAATTTTCCCACGCTGTCAGTGACGTGCATGAGGTGAGGTCATGTCCCATGAACTCGGCGCACCTCATGCACGTCACTGACAGCGTGGGAGAATTCTCACGCTGAAGCGCTGAGTGCAGGAGAATTTTCCCACGCTGTCAGTGACGTGCATGAGGTGAGCTGAGTTCATTGGACATGACCTCGGCTCATCTGGATGACGTCACAGAAAGACACTGAGGAGCGCAAGCATGCCTGCGCTTCTCAGTGTCTGCGGGATGACAGACTGGATGGCGGCGTTCTGCTGCGGTCCAGCCTGTCATCTCGATGTAGCAGAGCTGAAGCTGTCGTGGGAACCATGGAAAGGTAAGGATGAGGTTGCTTTATTATTTTACTTTTATTGCAGGAGATCGTTGGCTTCAGCTGGAATGGGCGTGACGGTAAGTATGGTTTAATTTAGAACAATAAAGAATTGTGTCTTTATTTCAATTAAAGGACTTTTTTCTGGGTGTTTGTGTTTTTTTTAAATACTTTACTAGAAATTCATGGCGGTCATGTCTAATATTGGCGTGACCCCATGAATTTCGGGCTTAGGGCCAGCTGATAATGCCAAGCTGGCCTTAACCCCTTTATTACCCAGTGAGCCACCGCACCAGGGCCCTGGATGAGTTGGGTACAGCGCCAGAAGATGGCGCTTCTATGAACGCGCCATTTTCCGGGGCGGCTGCGGACTGCAATTTGCAGCGGGTGGGACCCAGAAAGCTTGGGTCTCCCTGCGCTGCAGATTCCAGCCCCCAGCTGCCTAGTTGTACCTGGCTGGACACAAAAATAGGGCGAAGCGCCACACATTTTTTTTTTTAATTATTTCATGAAATTCATGGAATAATTAAGAAAAAAAGGGCTTCCCTATATTGTTGTGTCCGGCCAGGTACAAATAGGCAGCTGGTGGTTGGGGGCAGCCCGTTCCTGCCTGCTGTACCTGGCTGGACACAATTATAGGGCGAAGCCCCACATAATTTTTTTTTAATTATTTCATGAATTTCCTGAAATAATTAAAAAAAAATTGACGTGGGGCTTCACACTATATTTGTGTCCAGCCAGGTACAGCAGGCAGGAACGGGCTGCCCCCAACCACCAGCTGCCTATTTGTACCTAGCCGGACACAACAATATAGGGAAGCCCTTTTTTTCTTAATTATTCCATGAATTTCATGAAATAATTAAAAAAAAAAAAACGTGGAGCTTCTCCCTATTTTTGTGTCCAGCCAGGTACAACTAGGCAGCTGGGGGATGGAATCTGCAGCGCAGGGAGGCCCAAGCTTTTTGCCCTCCCCCCCCCCGCTGAAAATTGCAGTCCGCGGCCGCCCCGGAAAATGGCGCGTTCATAGAAGCTGGATGCTGTACCTGGCTGGCATACAAAAATATGGCGAAGCCCACGTCAAAAGTTTTGGGAAAAATTTATTAAAAAATAAATAATAATTTAGGGACTGCATCTTTATTAAGTCCTCAAATGTCATTTAGTGTTAAAATAAAGGATTTATTTAAAAAAAAAATGGCGTGGGATCCCCCATAATTTTAGTCTCTAGCGGAGGTTAAGCAGACGGCTGGGGCAGATGTTTGAAGCCTGGGAAGGGGGTAAAACCCACGGAGCTTCCCAGGCTACTAATATCAGCCCCCAGCTGAATACCTAGCCTTTACTAGCTATTAAAATGGGGGACCCCCCAAAAAAAAATGACGTGGGGTCCCCTCTATTTTAATAGCTAGCAAAGGCTAGGCAGACAGCTGGGGGCTGATATTAATAGCTCAGGAAGGGTGCCATGAATATTGGCCCCCTCCCAGGCTAGAAACACCAGCCGTCAGCCGCCCCAGAAATGGCGCATCCATAGGATGCGCCAATTCTGGCACTTAGCCTCGCTCTTCCACGCTGCCCTGGTGCGGTGGCAGGGGGTAATAGTGGTGGGGTTCATGTCAGCGCCAGCTGCCATGAAGCCCAGGTTAGTAATGATGGCCGTCTATATGACACCCCCATTACTAACCTACAAAGTGTTAAAAAGAAAAAACACACTACACCCAGAAAAAAATAATTTATTTGAAATAAAACACCATTTTATTTAATTCTTAGTTTACTAAAAAAAAAATAGTTACCTGTCCACGTTCCTGCGCTGATCTCCCATGCACAGCTGTCACATCTGGAGATGGTGACAGCTGTGCATGGCTGCTGTAAGCTCACGCTGCCGGGAACACGTCCGCTCCCGGCAGCGGGAGCCACTGACTGAGGTCACCGGAGTGCATTCAGGCAGCGCAGCTCCGGAGACCTCCTTTACGGCAGTGCTGTACCGTGGGAATTTCTCACGATACAGCAGTGCCGTAAAGGAGCTAACCGGAGCAGCGCTGCCTGAACTCCGGTGAACCCTTACGGCCCCGTCATTCTAGCGGCGGCAGCGGTTCAGAGCGGTCACATTCTATGTGGCTGCTCTGAACTGGAGATCTTCGTGGGACACTCGTGGACTACTACGGAGGGGTAAGGATAAGGTTGTGGTTTATTATTTTATATTTTATTACAGGAGATCGATGGCTTCGGGGAATTAGGTGTCTTGGTGAGTATAGGTGTAGTTTTTTATTTTTTACTTTATTTTAGGTGGCGATCGGCGGGGACAGGTAATGTATGAACTAATTTCTTTTAGGTAACCACTGGCCACCAATGACATGTATTTAACATTTATTGGGGACACAGTAGGGCAATTTAAATAGCAGGATCAGGCTGATGGGAACTACTGCTCCCATCGAGCTGATCCTGCTGGCAGGAGTGGACGGGGGACAGACATAGGCCGATGGGAGTAGTAGTGTCACATCGGCCTATGTCTGCCCGCACACACACCCCGCACACACACCCCGCACACACACCCCGCACACACACCCCGCACACACACCCCACACACACACCCCGCACACACACCCCACACACACACACACACACACCCCGCACACACACCCGCACACACACACCCCGCACACACACCCCACACACACACACACACACACCCCGCACACACACCCGCACACACACCCCGCACACACACACACCCCGCACACACTAATCATGACGGGTCTGGGAGGTGAGGCTGACCTGTGCGGCCGTGGGAAAGTTGATGTGAGTTCATGCAGTCAAGCATGAACTCACATGAACCCTCTGAGGGCACCGCGGCTACTTCAAATGAACAGCTGATCGGCATCACCTGATACCTCAGCTGTTCATTTGAAATAACCGGCGGGAAAGCGCAGCACAGAACGGGAAAGCCGGCGGTGAAGTCTTTTCACTGCCGGCTTCCCCGCCCGGGTCCTTCGCTCCTTGGTGCTGTGCTCCCCGCCCGGTCCTAATTTACGATCGGGATGGGAGGTGGCGAGGGGAGCGGAGGATCGGGGTGGGAGGCTGCGGGGAAGCAGTATGGGGCTGCGTGATTGTTTAAAAGCCGGCGGCTTTTTACCGCGCGCCGGCTTTTAAACAATCAGGAGAATTCTCCCACGCTGGGATGGCATTCTGATGACAAGCTGGATCGCAGCTGAGCGCTGCCACCCAGCTTGTCATCCTTCACAGACACTGCAGAGCGCAGGCATTATGGGAACTTCCGATTCCGGTATTCGATATTATAAAAGTATCGGAATTAAGTATCGGAATTCCGATACAGTGAATATCGGCCGATACCCGATATTTCAGTATCGGAATGCTCAACACTAGCACTGACATTATGCATTGATTTTAGCCTTTGAAAAACGTCCTGTTGCTCATATACCAGAAATGGTTGAAGGTATTGGCTGAACACAAAGAGATAGGAGGCCACAATCTTTGAATCTTCTTTAGCATGATAAAAAGAGCAGGAAAAAGCAAAAAATTTCAGAATTCCACCTTTCAAAGCAAAGAAATGACTGTTTGTGTATTGACATTATTCATTGATTTTAGCCATTGAAAACCGTCCTGTTACTCATATACCCGAATTGGTTGAAGGTATTGGCTTTACTCAAACAGATAGCAGCTCACCCTCTTTGAATCTTCTTTAGCATGCTAAAAGGAGCAGGAAAAAGCAAAAAAATTCAGAATAACACCTTTCCAAGCAGAGAAATGACTGTTTGTGCAATGACATTATTCATTGATTTTAGCCATTGAAAACCGTCCTGTTACTCATATACCAGAAGTGGTTAAAACTATTGGCTGAACGCAAACAGAGAGCAGCTCACCCTCTTTGAATCATCTTTAGCATGCTAAAACGAGGAGGAAAAAACAAAAAATTTCAGAATTCCACCATTCAAAGCAGAGGAATGACTGTTTGTGCAATGACATTATTCATTGATTTTAGTCATTGAAAAACGTCCTGTTACTCATATACCAGAAATGGTTGAGCGTATAGGGTGAGCACAAAAAGATAGGAGGCCACCCTCTTTGAATCGTCTTTAACATGATAAAAAGAGCAGGAAAAAGCAAAAAATTTCAGAATTCCACCTTTCAAAGCAAAGAAATGACTGTTTGTGCAATGACATTATTCATTGATTTTAGCCATTAAAAAACGTCCTGTTACTCATGTACCAGAATTGGTTGAGGGTATTGGCAGAACTAAAACAGATAGCAGCTCATCCTCTTTGAATCTTCTTTAGCATGCTAAAAGGAGCAGGAAAAAGCAAAAAATTCCAGAATTTCAACTTTCAAAGCAGATAAATGACTGTTTGTGCAATGACATTATTCATTGATTTTAGCAAATGAAAAATGTGCTGTTACTCATACAGCAGAAATGGTTGAAGGTATTGGCTGAACACTAACAGGTAGCAGCTCACCCTCTTTGAATCTTATTTAGCATGCTAATAGGAGCAGGAAAAAGCAAAAAAATTTCAGAATTCCACCTTTCCAAGCAGAGAAATGACTGTTTGTGCACTGACATTATTCATTGATTTTAGCCATTGAAAAACGTCCTGTTACTCATATAAATGAATTGGTTGAAGGTATTGACTGAACGCAAAAGATAGCAGCTCACCCTCTTTGAATCTTCTTTAGCATGCTAATAGGAGCAGGAAAAAGCAAAAAAATTTCAGATATCCACATTTTCAAGCAGAGAAATGACTGCGCAATGACATTATTCATTGATTTTAGACATTGAAAACCGTCCTGTTACTCATATATCAGAAATGGTTGAAGGTATTGGCTGAATGCAAACAGACAGCAGCTCACCCTCTTTGAATCTTCTTTAGAATGGTGAAAAGAGCAGGAAAAAGCAAAAAATTTCAGAATTCCAACTTTCCAAGCAGAGAAATGACTGTTTGTATAATGACATTATTCATTCAATTTAGCCATTGAATACCGTGATTTTTCTCATATACCAGAAATAGTTTTAAGGTATTGGCTGAACGCAAACAGAGAGCAGCTCACCCTCTTTGAATCTTCTTAGCATGCTAAAATGAGCAGGAAAAAGCAAAACATTTCAGAATTCCACATTTCCAAGCAGAGAATTGACTGTTTGTGCAATGACATTATTCAATCATTTTAGCCATTGAAAACCGTCCTGTTACTCATATACCAGAAATGGTTGAAGGTATTGGATGAACGCAAAAAGATAGCAGCTCACCCTCTTTGAATCTTCTTTAGAATGGTAAAAGGAGCAGGAAAAAGCAAAAAAATTAAGAATTCCACCTTTCCAAGCAGAGAAATGACTGTGTAATGACATTATTCATTCAATTTAGCCATTCAATACCGTGATTTTTCTCATATACCAGAAATGGTTTTAAGGTATTGGCTGAAAACAAACAGAGAGCAGCTCACTCTCTTTGAATCTTCTTTAGCATGCTAAAAGTAGCAGGAAAAATCAAAACTTTCAGATTTCCACGTTTAAAAGCAGAGAAATGACAGTTTGTGAAATGACATTTTTCATTGATTTTAGCCATTGAAAAACATCCTGTTACTGATATACCAGAAATGATTGAAGGTATTGGCTGAACGCAAACGGATAGTAGCACACCCTCTTTGAATCATCTTTAGCATGCTAAAAGGAGCAGGAAAAAGAAAAAAATTCAGAATTTCACCTTTCCAAGCAGAGAAATGACTGCTTGTGCAATGACATTATTCATTGATTTTAGACATTGAAAACCGTCCTGTTACTCATATACCAGAAATGGATGAAGGTATCGGCTGAATGCAAACAGATAGCAGCTCCCCTTCTTTGAATCTTCTTTAGCATGCTAAAAGGAGCAGGAAAAAGCAAAACATTTCAGAATTCAACTTTTCCAAGCAGAGAATTGACTGTTTGTGCAATGACATCATTCATTGATTTTAGACATTGAAAACAGTCCTGTTTCTCATATAGCAGAAATGGTTGAACGTATTGGCTGAATGCAAACAGAGGGCAGCTCACCCTCTTTGAATCTTCTTAGCATGCTAAAAGGAGCAGGAAAAAGCAAACCATTTCAGAATTCCACCTTTCCAAGCAGAAAATTGACTGTTTGTGCAATGACATTACTCATTCATTTTAGCCATTGAAAACCGTCCTGTTACTCATATAGCAGAAATGGTTTTAAGTATTGGTTGAACGCAAACAGAGAGCAGCTCACCCTCTTTGAATCTTCTTTAGCATGCTAAAAGTAGCAGGAAAAACCAAAAATTTCAGATTTCCACATTTAAAAGCAGAGAAATTACTGTTTGTGAAATGACATTATTCATTGATTTTAGGCATTGAAAAACATCCTGTTACTCATATACCAGAAATGATTGAAGGTATTGGCTGAATGCAAACAGATAGCAGCTCCCCCTCTTTGAATCTTCTTTAGCATGCTAAAAGGAGCAGGAAAAAGCAAAACATTTCAGAATTCCACCTTTCCAAGCAGAGAAATGACTGTTTGTGTAATGACATTATTCATTAATTTTAGCCATTGAAAAACGTCCTTTTACTCATATACCATTAATGGTTGAAGGTATTGGCTGAATGCAAACAGATAGCAGCTCCCCCTCTTTGAATTTTCTTTAGCATGCTAAAAGAAGCAGGAAAACGCAAACAATTTCAGAATTCCACCTTTCAAAGCAGAGAAATGACTGTTTGTGTAATGACATTATTCATTGATTTTAGCCGTTGAAAAACATCCTGTTACTCATATACAAGAAATGGTTGAAGGTATTTGCTGAACACAAACAGATAGCAGCTTACCCTCTTTGAATCTTCTTTAGCATGCTAAAAGGAGCAGGAAAAAGCAAAAAATTTAAGAATTCCACCTTTCCAAGCAGAGAAATGACTGTTTGTGCAATAACATTATTCATTCAATTTAGCCATTGAATACAGTGATTTTTCTCATATACCAGAAATGGTTTTAAGGTATTGGCTGAACGCAAACAGATAGCAGCTCACCCTCTTTGAATCTTCTTTAGCATGTAAAAGTAGCAGGAAAAAACAAAAATGTCATATTCCACCTTTAAAAGCAGAGAAATGACTGTTTGTGCAATGACATTATTCATTGATTTTAACCATTGAAAAACATCCTGTTACTCATATACCAGAAATAGTTGAAGGAATTGCCTGAATGCAAACAGATAGCAGCTCCTCCTCTTTGAATCTTCTTATCATGCTAAAAGGAGCATGAAAAATCAAAACATTTCAGATTTCCACCTTTCCAAGGAGCGAATTGATTGTTTGTGCAATGACATTATTCATTCATTTTAGCCATTGAAAACCATCCTGTTACTCATATACCAGAAATGGTTGAAGGTATTGGCTGAGCACAAACAGATAGCAGCTCACCCTCTTTGAATCCTATTTAGCATGGTAAAAGGAGCAGGAAAAAGCAAAAAATTTCAGAATTCCACCTTTCAAAGCAGAGAAATTACTGTTTGTGCAATGACATTATTCATTGATTTTAGCAAATAAAAAACGTGCTGTTACTCATACAGCAGAAATGGTTGAAGGTATAGGCTGAACACAAACAGGTAGCAGCTCACCCTCTTTGAATCTTCTTTAGCACGCTAATAGGCTAATAGGAGCAGGAAAGAGCAAAAAAAATTCAGAATTCCACCTTTCCAAACAGAGAAATGACTGTTTGTGCACTGACATTATTCATTAATTTTAGCCATTGAAAAACATCCTGTTACTCATATACCTGAATTGGTTGAAGGTATTGGCTGAACGCAAAAAGATAGCAGCTCACCCTCTTTGAATCTTCTTTAACGTGCTAATAGGAGCAGGAAAAAGCAAAAAAAAATCAGATTTCCACCTTTTCAAGCAGAGAAATGACTGTGCAATGACATTATTCATTGATTTTAGCCATTGAAAACCGTCCTGTTACTCTTATGCCAGAAACGGTTGAAGGTATTGGCTGAATGCAAACAGCAGCTCCCCCTCTTTGAATATTCTTTAGCATGCTAAAAGGAGCAGTAAAAAGCAAAACATTTCAGAATTCCACCTTTCCAAGCAGAGAATTGACTGTTTGTGCAATGACATTGTTCATTCATTTTAGCCATTGAAGACCGTCTTGTTACTCATATACCAGAAATGATTGAAGGTATTGGCTGAACGCAAACAGATAGCAGCTCACCCTCTTTGAATCTTCTTTAGAATGGTAAAAAGAGCAGGAAAAACCAAAAAATTTCAGAATTCCAACTTTCAAAGCAGAGAAATGACTGTTTGTGTAATGACATTATTCATTCAATTTAGCCATTCAATACCGTGATTTTTCTCATATACCAGAAATGTTTTTAAGGTATTGGCTGAACGCAAACAGAGAGCAGCTCACCCTCTTTGAATCTTCTTTAGCATGCTAAAAGTAGCAGGAAAAAACATAAAATTTCAGATTTCCACATTTAAAAGCAGAGAAATGACTGTTTGTGCAATGACATTATTCATTGATTTTAGCCATTGAAAAACCTCCTGTTACTCATATGCCAGAAATGGTTGAAGGCATTGGCTGAATGCGAACGGATAGCAGCTCCCTCTCTTTGATTCTTCCTTAACATGCTAAAAGGAGCAGAAAAAGCAAAACATTTCAGAATTCCACCTTTCCAAGCAGAGAAATGACTGTTTGTGCAATGACAATTGTGATGTAGCAGACATCCCTTTAATGGTTCAGTGTGTTTGAATGTCCATGTACCATCCCCTTTAATTGACTGGTCACATGACCGTGACATCACACAGGTCCTTATGCACACAGAGGGTGTGTACACATGACTCTGACATCAGTTAAGGTCCTATCTGTGGATATGTGCATGTGTGCTGCAAGATATAACAACCCTGTGTGTTCCTGTGTGGGTGTGTTCCGCTATGTAGGAGTTCCTATGTGTTGGGAGCTCCTGTGTGGGCACCGTGTGAGAGGCACAAGGCTGTTCCCTGTGTGTAGGGGGAGCGCCGCTCCTGTGAGGCCTGGTAGACTCCGGTGGAGATGAAGCCTGGATCCCTTTGAGAGTGTGGGATGCCAGTAAGCCTCGAAGTGCCACACAAGCATCCTGAAAGGTGAAGCCTGGATATGAGTAGTATGCCAGTAAGCCTTAAAGGGAGTGACGGCTGGAATGAGGCTGTTCCCAGTGTGTGTGGGGAACACTGCTCGTGTGAGGCTTGGTGAGGCCTGGTGGACTCTGGTGGAGGTGAAGCCTGGATCCCTCTCTGAGAGTGTGTGGGATGCCAGTAAGCCTCGGAGTGCCACACAAGCATCCTGGTGGGTGAAGCCTGGGTATGTGAAATACGCCAGTAAGCCTTAAAGGGTGGAGGGCTGGAGACCACGTGTGGTCAAGTCTTAGAGCCACAGTGGCGGCGGACTAAAAGCAGCTGAAAGCCGATAAAGGTAATACTCTTTATGTTATGGACATTTTCATAGACATTGTTTTATTACCTTGCGGGAGGCTGTAATTGGAGCCAAGTGGGCCGGTCTGCTACATGGGCTTGTGGACATGTTGTATGTGAAATACGGTTTATGGAGATGTAATAAACTGTGGATGGTGAAAAACGGCAAAGTAGTTGCTGGTGTGCAGTGATTGACGCAGCAAAGCGAGTATCCCCCAGGATAACAAGTAGCGCTGCCTTACATGCAGGACGCTTGTGTGGCACTCCGAGGCTTACTGGCATCCCACACACTCTCACAGAGGGATCCAGGCTTCACCTCCACCGGAATCCACCAGGCCTCACCAAGCCTCACACGAGCGGTGTTCCCCACACACACAGGGAACAGCCTCGTTCCAGCCATCACTCCCTTTAAGGCTTACTGGCATACTACTCATATCCAGGCTTCACCTTTCAGGATGCTTGTGTGGCACTCCGAGGCTTACTTGCATCCCACACTCTCAAAGGGATCCAGGCTTCACCTCCACCGGAGTCCACCAGGCCTCACCAGGCCTCACAGGAGCGGTGTTCCCCCTACACATAGGGAACAGCCTCGTGCCTCTCACACGGTGCCCACATAGGAACTCCTACACACCGGAACACACCCACACAGGGTTTTTATGTCTTGCAGCACATATGCACATATCCACAGATAGGACCTTAACTGATGTCAGAGTCATGTGTCCACACCCTCTGTGTGCATAAGGACCTGTGTGATGTCACGGTCATGTGACCAGTCAATTAAAGGGGAAGGTACATGGACATTCAAACACACTGAACCATTAAAGGGATGTCTGCTACATCACACAATATTCATTGATTTTAGCCATTGAAAAACTTTCTGTTACTCATACACCACAAATGGTTGAAGGTATTGGCTAAATGTAAACAGATAGCAGCTCAGCCTCTTTGAATCTTCTTTAGCATGCTAATAGGAGCAGGAAAAAGAAAAAAAAATTCAGAATTCCACCTTTCCAAGCAGAGAAATGACTGTTTGTGCAATGATATTATTAATTGATTTTAGCCACTGAAAACCGTCCTGTTACTCATATACCAGAAATGGTTGAAGGTATTAGTTGAACGCAAACAGATAGCAGCTCACCCTCTTTGAATCTTCCTTAGCATGCTAAAAAGAGAAGGAAAAAGCAAAACATTTCAGAATTCCACCTTTCAAAGCAGAGAAATGACTGATTGTGCAATGACATTATTCATTGATTTTAGCCATTGAAAAATGTCCTGTTACTCATATACCAGAAATGGTTGAAGGTATTGGCTGAAAGCAAACAGACAGCAACACACCCTTTTTGAGTATTCTTTAACACGCTAAAAGGAGCAGGAAAAAACAAAAAAAATTCAGAATTCCACCTTTCCAAGCAGAGAAATGACTGTTTGTGCAATGACATTATTCATTGGTTTTAGCCATTGAAAACCATCATGTTGCACATATACCAGAAATGGTTGAAGGTATTGGCTGAACACAAACAGATAGCAGCTCCCTCTCTTTGAATCTTCTTTAACATGCTAAAAGGAGCAGGAAAAAGCAAAACATTTCAGAATTTCACCTTTTAAAGCAGAGAAATGACTGTTTGTGCAATCACATTATTCATTGATTTTAGCCATAGAAAAACGTGCTGTTACTCATACACCAAAAATGATTGAAGGTATTGGCTGAAAGCAAACAGATAGCAGATCACCCTCTTTGAATCTTCTTTAGCATGCTATTAGGAGCAGGAATAAGCAAAAAAATCAGAATTCCACCTTTCCAAGCAGAGAAATGACTGTTTGTGCAATAACATTATGTAGCATCGGCGTCTCTGCCCCGTACTAGGCAGAGACGCCGTCCCTCTCACCTCCCCGCTCCTGGCGCGGCGTCCTCCAGCGCTTCTCTCCCCGCTGTTTCCGGCACGCGCTCCTTCCCCGGGAGTGTGCTTAGGGCGCGCGCGCTCCCCCTCTCTTAAAGGGACCACGCGCGCCGTCCTAAGGAGTTCCTGGCCAATTGCCGGAGGACCTCCCATATATAAGGCACCTCCTCCAAAATGGAGGTGCCCGAGCAATTTTTTTGCACTGTTCACTACTCTGCTTCAGCCCTCAGGTCCCGTTTCCAGTTACCTGCCAGTTACCTGCCAGTTTGCTGTCTGACTCCTGCCTGTTATCCGCTTACCTGCTTGCTAGCCTGAGGTCCGACGGTCTGCCTTCCGACATCTGTCAGTCTGTCTATGGACCAGCTTGCCCGCTCACCTGGGAGCGCTCACCTGCTACCTGTCTGCTAGCATACCTGGAGGCTCCGCCGTCACGTGCTGTGACCACCTGCCAGTCCAGAGACTCTTGCCCACTCACCTAGGAGCGCTCATCTGCTACCTGCCTGTTAGCCTACCTGGAGGCTCCGCCGTCACATGCTGTGACCACCTGCTTATCCAGAGACTCTCGTCTGCTCACCTGGGAGCACGCATCTGCCATCTACCTGCTAGCCTACCTGGAGGCTCAGCCGTCACAGGTCGTACCTACCCTTTACCCAGAGACTGTCCCGGTCACTTGCCGTGACCTCCTGCCCGTTCACCCAGAGACTGCCCCGGTCACTTGCTGTGACCTCCTGTCCGTTTACCAGAGACTATCCCGGTCACCTGCTGTGACCGCCTGCCCGTCTTCCTTGGTCGCCACCCGCTTCCTTACAAGGACCGCCCCCTTGTATAGTTGCTCAGAGGTTCCACCTCCCAGATCCGTTACAGTTTGCTCGGGCACCGGAACCCGGTGGTCCCCAGATCTCCGATCTGCGCCAGGAAGTCTTACGTCAGAGAACTCAGCAGGAGCTGGTACTGTCCTATCTACGGTCCGTTAACTCTCGTCTAGGCGCATTGTGTGACTCGTCTTTGTCTACCTCTGGTCAAGCCGTGCCCATTCCGGCGGTACCGCAATCCAGTCCCTTCATGGTACCCGACTATGGACCTCGGCTTCTGGCACCTCCACGCTTTGCCGGCGAACCCACCTCAGCTCGGGGTTTCATAAACCAGTGCACCCTGCACTTTGAGCTATTGGCATACCAGTTCATCTCCGACCGGGCCAAGGTGGCCTTCATCATGTCCCATCTCACTGGGGAGGCACTGGCATGGCTAAATCCCCTGTGGTAGAGAGGGGATCCCCTGGTGTCCGACCTGCCGTCTTTCCTCGCTGCTTTCCGGAAAGTCTTCGATGAACCTGGACGGAAAACCTCTTCTGCCTCCTCTCTGCTACATCTCCGCCAAGGGAGTCTCACCGTGGCCCAATATGCCATATGGTTCCGCACCCTCGCTTCTGAGCTTTCCTGGGAAAATGAGGCTCTGGTGTCCATCTTCTGGGAGGGTCTTTCCGGTCAGATTAAGGACGAGTTAGCTGGTCGGGACATTCCTTCCACTCTGGATGACCTGGTGTCACTAGCTACCCAGATTGGCATCCGGTTCCAAGAGCGTGCCAAAGAGACTGCCTGGGAGAAAGACTTTTCTTGCTCTGCTCCTACTTCCCTGAGTCCTGCCTCTCAACCAGTCACTCCGCGGGCGCTCTCGCCTGAACGTATGCAGATCGACCAGACCAAGATGGTCAGATCTTGCCAAGAATCTCGCCGAGCCGAGGGAAGCTGTTTCTATTGTGGCAGTATGGAGCACTTCATCCGTTCCTGCCCGGAAAAGCCGGGAAACGCCAGTGTCTAGGACCGCTCGGAGAGGTCGTCCTAGACAAAAGTAAGCCCTCTCCGTCTCTGACTTTATCGGTCTCTATTGCTTGGGGAGAGAACCGTCACTTTGAACTCGCCCACCTGGATTCCGGAGCTGCTGGAAACCTCATCTCCCAGTCTCTGGTAGAGAGATACCGTATTCCCACCAAGTCCCTGGCTGAACCATTGTCAGTCGCCTCCGTGGATGGAAGACTTCTCTCGGAGACCATCCTGCTCATCACTGAACCCATAACCCTGCAGGTGGGAATGCTGCACTCTGAGGAGATCTCATTCCATGTGCTGTCCGGACTTTCTCACTCCCTGTTGCTAGGTCTACCTTGGCTCCAGACACACGAACCCGTATTGAACTGGCAATCCGGTGAAGTACTCCGATGGGGTCCAGACTGCCATAGGACCTGCCTGGTTCCGGTCCGCCCACTTCGCCCTCCGCCTACTCCAGCTAATTTACCTGGTCTCCCGGCTCCTTACTGACCCTATGCGGACGTCTTCGGTAAGAAGGAAGCAGAGACGTTGCCACCCCATAGGCCATACGACTGCCCGATCGACCAGGTACCTGGCACCACTCCTTCCCGTGGGCGTATCTACCCGTTGTCTGCAGCCGAGACCCGGGCCATGTCTGAGTACATTGAAGAGAATCTGGCTAGGGGATTTATCGGAAAATCTACCTCCCCGGCTGGAGCCGGATTCTTCTTTGTCAAAAAGAAAGACGGCTCGCTACGTCCCTGTATTGACTACAGAGGACTCAATCTCATCACAGTGAAAAACAAATACCCCCTGCCGCTCATCTCCGAATTGTTTGACCGTCTCAAGGGCGCCAGGATCTTCTCCAAGCTGGATCTACGAGGAGCATATAACCTGGTCCGTATCCGTCAAGGAGACGAGTGGAAGACGGCATTCAATACCCGGGACGGTCACTATGAGTACCTTGTGATGCCCTTCGGTCTCTGTAATGCTCCCGCTGTCTTTCAGGAACTAGTCAACGACATCTTCCGTGACCTCCTGAACTCCTGCGTAGTGGTATACCTGGACGATATCTTGGTCTTCTCTCCGGATCTCCCCACACACCGAATGGATGTTCGTCAGGTCCTGCTTAGGGTTCGGCAGAACCACCTCTATGCCAAATACGAGAAGTGCCTCTTCGATCAGACCTCCCTACCGTTCTTGGGCTATGTCATCTCCCAGACAGGTCTGCAAATGGATCCCGAGAAGCTCTCTTCCGTTCTAAAATGGCCTCGTCCTGAAGGTATGAAGGCGATACAGCGATTCCTTGGCTTCGCTAATTACTATCGTCTTTTCATCCCACACTTCTCGTCTCGGACTGCTCCCATATCGGCACTTACCTGTAAAGGGGCTAACCCCAGGACATGGTCGCCTGAAGCCGAGGAGGCCTTCCTTTCCTTAAAGAAAGCCTTCGCCTCTGCTCCCGTCCTGCACCGTCCGGACTATAATAAACAATTCTACCTGGAGGTGGATGCCTCCTCCTCCTCCTCCGGAGCGGTGCTCACCCAAAAATCTTCTACCGGGATAATGGTAACCTGCGGCTTCTTCTCCAAAATCTTCTCCTCGTATGAGCGCAACTACTCCATAGGAGACCGTGAATTGCTAGCCATCAAATTGGCACTGGGGGAGTGGCGCTATCTGCTTGAAGGGGCTCTCTACCCGGTAATTATCTACACGGATAACAAAAACCTGGCATATCTCCAAAATGCCCAGAGACTCAATCCTTGCCAGGCCCGGTGGTCATTGTTTTTTGCCCGCTTCGACTTCATTCTTCATTTCCGTCCGGCGGACAAGAACGTCAAAGCTGATGCCTTGTCCCGGTCCTTCCTGTCCTCCGATCAGGAGGAAGAGCCTACGCACATCATCGACTCCTCCAAAGTGATGAATGTGGCTCCCTTGGATCTGACTGGTCTCCCACCCGGTAAGACGTTTGTAGCTGTACCAGATCGGGAGAGGATTCTTCGCTGGGGACAATCTTCTAAACTAGCTGGCCATGCTGGCCAAAAGAAGACCTTCCAACTCATTACCCGGCATTACTGGTGGCCTACCCTGCGTAAGGACGTGGTAGACTTCGTCGCGGCCTGCTCATCCTGTGCTCGTAACAAAGTTCCCAGACATCTACCAGCCGGCCATCTCCTGCCCCTTCCCGTACCTGCTGCTCCTTGGCAACACATCGCTATGGACTTTATCACCGATCTTCCTATTTCTGCCGGTTGTACTGTCATTTGGGTTGTCGCTGACCGCTTTTCTAAGATGGCCCACTACATTCCCCTGCCTGGTCTCCCATCTGCACCCGAGCTGGATAAAGACTTTATCCGCCACATCTTCCGTCTCCATGGCCTGCCCCTCCACATCGTGTCGGATCGTGGGGTTCAGTTCACCTCACGCTTCTGGAGAGCCACATGTAAGCTGCTAGACATTACCCTGGACTTCTCCTCCGCTTACCACCCTCAGTCCAATGGTCAAGTGGAGCGGATCAATCAGTTCCTGACCAGTTACCTCCGGCACTTCGTTGATGCTCACCACTCGGACTGGGTGGATCTCCTACCATGGGCCGAGTTCTCTTACAACAACCATGAGAGCGAATCCTCTTCCAAATCCCCGTTCTTTATAGTCAGTGGCCAACATCCCCAGATTCCACTTCCTGTCTCCGTTTCTGTGGACAACCCTGCTGCGGAGTCTCTTGTCAGCAAATTTTCTACTATTTGGGAGAGTACCAGGTCCGCTCTTCTTCTGTCCTCTGAGCGGATGAAGAGATATGCTGATAAGAGACGTCTGGATCCGCCTCAATTCCGTCCGGGAGGCAAGGTTTGGCTCCCGTCCAAACATGTGCGGCTCAAAGTACCCTCCTTCAAGTTGGGCCCTCGATTCATCGGTCCCTTCGAAGTCCTCAGGCAAATTAACCCTGTGGCCTACAAATTGAAACTCCCGGCCACCCTACAGATCCCCAACTCCTTCCACGTATCTCTCCTCAAACCCGTTGTCTTTAACTCTTTCTCCAATAATCCAGGTGCCCCTCCTGCTCCGGTTTCCGCTGATGACGTCTTTGAGGTAGAGAGTATTCTGGCCTCCAAGAGGGTAAGAGGAAAAACCTTTTTTCTGGTAGATTGGAAGGGGTTTGGTCCTGAGGAGAGAACTTGGGAACCCAGGGAGAACATCAACGCCCCTCTTCTACTTGAAAAATTTCTTTCTAGCCAAAAAAAGAGGGGGCCTAAAGGGGGGGGTACTGTAGCATCGGCGTCTCTGCCCCGTACTAGGCAGAAATGCCGTCCCTCTCACCTCCCCGCTCCTGGCGCGGCGTCCTCCAGCGCTTCTCTCCCCGCTGTTTCCGGCACGCGCTCCTGCCCCGGCAGTGTGCTTAGGGCGCGCGCGCGCGCTCTCTCCTCCTCTCTTAAAGGGACCACGCGCGCCGTCCTAAGGAGTCCCCGGCCAATTGCCGGAGGACCTCCCATATATAAGGCACCTCCTCCAAAATGGAGGTGCCCGAGCAATGTTGTTGCACTGTTCACTACTCTGCTTCAGCCCTCAGGTCCCATTTCCAGTTACCTGCCAGTTACCTGCCAGTTTGCTGTCTGACTCCTGCCTGTTATCCGCTTACCTGCTTGCTAGCCTGAGTTCCGACGGTCTGCCTTCCGACATCTGTCAGTCTGTCTATGGACCAGCTTGCCCGCTCACCTGGGAGCGCTCACCTGCTACCTGTCTGCTAGCATACCTGGAGGCTCCGCCGTCACGTGCTGTGACCACCTGCCAGTCCAGAGACTCTTGCCCGCTCACCTGGGAGCGCTCACATGCTACCTGTCTGCTAGCCTACCTGGAGGCTCCGCCGTCATGTGCTGTGACCACCTGTCAGTCCAGAGACTCTTGCCCGCTCACCTGGGAGCGCTCATCTGCTACCTGCCTGTTAGCCTACCTGGAGGCTCCGCCGTCACATGCTGTGACCACCTGCTTATCCAGCGACTCTCGTCTGCTCAACTGGGAGCACGCATCTGCCATCTACCTGCTAGCCTACCTGGAGGCTCAGCCGTCACAGGTCATACCTACCCTTTACCCAGAGACTGTCCCGGTCACTTGCCGTGACCTCCTGCCCGTTCACCCAGAGACTGCCCCGGTCACTTGCTGTGACCTCCTGTCCGTTTACCAGAGACTATCCCGGTCACCTGCTGTGACCGCCTGCCCGTCTTCCTTGGTCGCCACCCGCTTCCTTAAAAGGACCGCCCCCTTGCATAGTTGCTCAGAGGTTCCACCTCCCAGATCCGTTACACATTATTCATTGATTTTAGACATTGAAAAATGTCCTGTTACTCATATACCAGAATTAGTTGAAGGTATTGGCAGAACGCAAAAAGATAGCAGCTCAACCTCTTTGAATCGTCTTTAGCATGCTAATAGGAGTGGGAAAAAGCAAAAAAATTTCAGATTTCCACCTTTCCAAGCAGAGAAATGACTGTTTGTGCAAAGACATTACTCATTGAATTTAGCCATTGAAAAACGTCCTGTTACTCATATACCAGAAATGGTTGAAGGTATTGGCTTAACGTTAACAGATAGCAACTCAACCTCTTTGAATCTTCTTTAGCATGCTAAAAGGAGTAGGAAAAAGCAAAACATTTTTAAAATTCCACCTTTCCAAGCAGAGAAATGACTGTTTGTGCAATGACATTATTCATTCATTTTAGCCACTGAATGCCGTCCTGTCACTCATATATCAGAAATGGTTGAAGGTATTGGCTGAACGCAAACAGATAGCAGCTCACCCTCTTTGAATCTTCTGTAGCATGCTAAAAGTAGAAGGAAAAAGCAAAAAATGTCAGTTTCCACCTTTCAAAGCATAGAAATGACTGTATGTGCAATGACATTATTCATTGATTTTAGCCATTGAAAACCGTCCTGTTACTCATATAACAGAAATGGTTGAAGGTATTGGCTGAAAGCAAACAGATAGCAGCTCAACCTCTTTGAATCTTCTTTAGCATGCTAAAAGGAGAAGGAAAAATCAAAACATTTCAGAATTCCACCTTTCCAAGCAGAGAAATGACTCTTTGTGCAATAACGTTATTCATTGATTTTAGACTTTGAAAACCGTCATGTTACTCATATAGCATAAATGGTTGAAGGTATTGGCTGAATGCAAACAGAGAGCAGCTCACCCTCTTTGAATCTTATTTAGCATGCTAAAAAGAGCAGGAAAAAGCAAAAAATTTCAGAATTCCAACTTTCAAAGCAGAGAAATGACTGATTATGCAATGACATTATTCATTGATTTTAGCCTTTGAAAAACATCCTGTTACTCATATAACATAAATGCTTGAATGTATTGGCTGAACGCAAGCAGTCCGCAACTCACCCTCTTTGAATCTTCTTTAGCACGCTAAAAGGAGCAGGAAAAAGCAAAAAAAATTCAGAATTCCACCTTTTCCTTTACAAGCAGAGAAATGACTATTTGTGCAATGACATTATTCATTGATTTTAGCCATAGAAAACCGTCCTGTTACTCATATACCAGAAATGGTTGAAGGTATTGGCTGAACGCAAACAGATTGCAGCTCCCTCACTTTGAATCTTCTTTAGCATGCTAAAAGGAGCAGGAAAATTCAAAACATTTCAGAATTCCACCTTTCCAAGCAGAGAAATGATTGTTTGTGCAATGACATTATTCATTGATTTTAGCCATTGAAAAACATACTGTTACTCATATACAAGAAATGGTTGAAGGTATTGGCTGAATGCAAACAGATAGCAGCTCACCCTCTTTGAATCTTCTTTAGCATGCTAAAAGGAGCAGGAAAAAGCAAAAAATTTCAGAATTCCACCTTTCCAAGCAGAGAAATGACTCTATGTGCAATGACATTCTTTCATTTTAGCCATTGAATACTGTCCTGTTGCTCATATACTAGAAATGGTTGTAGGTATTTGCTGAACGCAAATAGACAGCAACTCACCCTCTTTGAATCTTTTTAGCACGCTAAAAGGAGCAGGAAAAAGCAAAAAAAATTCAGAATTCCACCTTTCCAAACAGAAAAATGACTGTTTGTGCAATGACATTATTCATTGATTTTAGCCATTGCAAAACGTCCTGTTACTCATATACCAGAAATGGTTGAAGGTACTGGCTGAACACAAACAGATAGCAGCTCTCCTTCTTTGAATCTTCTTCAGCATGCTAAAAGGAGCAGAAAAAAACAAAAAATTTCAGAATTCCACCTTTCAAAGCAGAGAAATGACTGATTGTGCAATGACATTCATTGATTTTAGCCATTGAAAAATGTCCTGTTACTCATATACCAGAAATGGTTGAAGGTATTGGCTGAACGCAAGCAGTTAGCTACTCACCCTCTTTGAATCTTCTTTAGCACACTAAAAGGAGCAGGAAAAATAAAAAAAAATTCAGAATTCCACCTTTGAAAGCAGAGAAATGACTGTTTGTGCAATAACATTATTCATTCATTTTAGCCATTAAAGAACATCCTGTTACTCTTATACCAGAAATGGTTGAAGGTATTGGCTGAACGCAAACAGATAGCAGCTCCCTCTCTTTGAATCTTCTTTAACATGCTAAAAGGAGCAGGAAAAATCAAACCATTTCAGAATTCCACCTTTCCAAGCAGAGAAATGACTGTTTGTGCAATGACATTATTCATTGATTTTAGCCTTTGAAAAACATCCTGTTACTCATATACCAGAAATGGATGAAGGTATTGCCTGAACGCAAACAAATAGCAGCTCACCCTCTTTGAATCTTCTTTAGCATGCTAAAAGGAGCAGGAAAAAGCAAAAAATTTCAGAATTCCACCTTGCCAAGCAGAGAAATGTCTGTTTGTGCAATGACATTATTCATTGATTTTAGCCATTGAAAACCGTCCTGTTACTCATATACCAGAAATGGTTGAAGGTATTGGCTGAACACAAACAGATAGTAGCTCACCCTCTTGAATCTTCTTTAGCATGCTAATACGAGCAGGAAAAAGCAAAAAAAAATCAGATTTCCACCTTTCAAAGCAGAGAAATGACTGTGCAAAGACATTATTCATTGATTTTAGCCATTGAAAAACGTCCTGTTACACATATACCACAAATGGTTGAAGGTATTGGCTGAACGTAAACAGATAGCATCTCATCTTCTTTGAATCTTCTTTAGCATGCTAAAAGGAGTAGGAAAAAGCAAAACATTTTTAGAATGCCACCTTTCAAAGCAGAGAAAGGACTGTTTGTGCAATGACATTATTCATTGATTTTAGCCATTGAAAATCGTCCTGTTACTCATATACCAGAAATGGTTGAAGGTATTGGCTGAATACAAACAGATAGCAGCTCTCCCTCTTTGAATCTTCTTAGCATGCTAAAAGGAGCAGGAAAAAGCAAAAAATTTCAGAATTCCACCTTTCCAAGCAGAGAAATAACTCTTTGTGCAATGACATTATTCATTGATTTTAGCCACTGAAAACCGTCCTGTTACTCATATACCAGAAATAGTGGAAGGTATTGGCTGAACGCAAACAGATAGCAGCTCACCCTCTTTGAATCTTCTTTAGCATGCTAAAAAAGCAGGAAAAAGCAAAAAATTTCAGAATTACACCTTTGAAAGCAGAGAAATGACTGTTTGCGCAATAACATTATTCATTCATTTTAGCCATTAAAGAACGTCCTGTTACTCTTATACCAGAAATGGTTGAAGGTATTGGCTGAACGCAAACAGATAGCAGCTCCCTCTCTTTGAATCTTCTTTAACGTGCTAAAAGGAGCAGGAAAAATCAAACCATTTCAGAATTCCACCTTTCCAAGCAGAGAAATGACTGTTTGTGCAATGACATTATTCATTGATTTTCGCCATTGAAAAACATCCTGTTACTCATATACCAGAAATGGTTGAAGATATTGGCTGAAAGCAAACAGATAGCAGCTCAACCTCTTTGAATCTTCTTTGGCATGCTAAAAGGAGCAGGAAAAAGCAAAAAATTCAGAATTCCACCTTTCCAAAGAGAGAAATGACTCTTTGTGCAATAACTTTATTCATTGATTTTAGCCATTGGAAACCATCCTGTTACTCATATACCAGAAATGGTTGAAGGTATAGGCTGAAAGCAAACAGACAGCAACTCACCCTCTTTGAATCTTCTTTAGCACGCTAAAAGGAGCAGGAAAAAGCAAAAAAATTTCAGAATTCCACCTTTCCAAGCAGAGAATTGACTGCTTGTGCAATGACATTATTCATTAATGTTTGCAATTGAAAAACGTCCTATTACTCATATACCAGAATTGGTTGAAGGTATTGGCTGAACGCCAAAAGATAGCAGCTCACCATCTTTGAATCTTCATTATCATGCTAATAGGAACAGGAAAAAGCAAAAATATTTCAGATTTCCACCTTTCCAAGCAGAGAAATGATTGTTTGTGCAAAGACATTATTCATTGATTTTAGCCATTGAAAGACGTCCTGTTTAGAGATGAGCGTTGTTCTACTCGAACTGTTCGCCAATCTCAAAATCGAGCTGTTTTGGGCGGTGTTCGAGCCGGTCGGCGAACACGAACAATTTGAGAAAAATTCGGCTGTTCGAGGTTATGTTCGATAACTGTTCGTGCACCGAAATCATAACTGGATTTTTTCTCAGTAATGATGAAAATTAATGTTAATACGCAGTTTGAGTGTACAGCGGGGCGGGGGGAGGGGCAGGGGATGGATCTCCATTTTTTTTTCTCTTTCCCGCATTTGCAGTGGGGAGGTGAAATCTGTCAGCCTATCAGCAGCGCACACACGGAGCGAAGTGCTTTTTTTCACACAAGCAAGGGCATGTGTGATTGGCAGTGTATGTCACATGTCCTTGCCCTATAAGACCAAGCCATTTTCCCCGTCGCCACCATTTTCTCACTGCTGCAGCTGCGTGTTAGACGGCACCGCTGTTGCTGTGTGCGCTATACCTTGTTAATTTCAAGCCAATTTTCGCACAAATATACAGATAGCTTGGGAGTAGGGAATAGTTGTGATTGCAGTCCTTTTAAGGACTAGGTTACAGCATTTCCTACGACTTTTATCAAGCAGGTCTGTGCTCTTAAATAGATAGATTGTGGGAATAAAGACTAATTGTAATTGGAGTCCTTTTCAGGACTAGGTTACATCAGTTCCTATCAGTTTTTGCCAGGCAGGTCTGTGCCAGTGCTGTGCAAGTTTTTTTCACAGCATTTGGCTGAATCTAGCAAAGCTAATCCTTTTTGGCCTATTGCAGAGTGTGCTAGTCAGTGGAGTAGAGTATCTGTGTTGCAAGATATACCACCTGTGTATAGAATACCAATTTTTTTACTGCACCTAGTGAAGTAAAATCTTTTGGGCATAGCATCATTCTATTAGTCCATCTATACTGACCTCCATCAGGTTGCAAACTGAATATAATTTTTTTCTGCATCTAGCTCTGAAAAAATATTTGGGCTTCTAGCAGTGTGTGGGACTTGGTCTATTAGTCCATCTATACTGACCTCCATCAGGTTGCAAATTAAAAATAATTTTTTTCTTCATTTAGCTCTGAAAAAATATTTGGGCTTCTAGCAGTGTGTGGGACTTGTTCTATTAGTCCTTCTATACTGACCTCCAGCAGGTTGCAAATTGAATATAATTTTTTTCTGCATCTAGCTCTGAAAAAATATTTGGGCTTCTAGCGGTGTGTGGGACTTGGTCTATTAGTCCATCTATACTGACCTCCATCAGGTTGCAAATTAAAAATATTTTTTTTCTGCATCTAGCTCTGAAAAAATATTTTGGCTTCTAGCAGTGTGTGGGACTTGGTCTATTAGTCCATCTATACTGACCTCCATCAGGTTGCAAATTAAAAATAATTGTTTTCTTCATTTATCTCTGAAAAAATATTTGGGCTTCTAGCAGCGTGTGGGACTTGTTCTATTAGTCCATCTATACTGACCTCCATCAGGTTGCAAATTAAAAATATTTTTTTTCTGCATCTAGCTCTGAAAAAATATTTGGGCTTCTAGCAGTGTGTGGGACTTGGTCTATTAGTCCATCTATACTGACCTCCATCAGGTTGCAAATTAAAAATAATTTTTTTCTGCATCTAGCTCTGAAAAAATATTTGGGCTTGTAGCAGTGTGTGGGACTTGGTCTATTAGTCCATCTATACTGACCTCCATCAGGTTGCAAATTAAAAATAATTTTTTTCTGCATCTAGCTCTGAAAAAATATTTGGGCTTCTAGCAGTGTGTGGGACTTGGTATATTAGTCCATCTATACTGACCTCCATCAGGTTGCAAATTGAATAAAAAAAATTTCTGCATCTAGCTCTGAAAAAATATTTGGGCTTCTAGCGGTGTGTGGGACTTGGTCTATTAGTCCATCTATACTGACCTCCATCAGGTTGCAAATTAAAAATAATTTTTTTCTGCATCTAGCTCTGAAAAAATATTTGGGCTTCTAGCAGTGTGTGGGACGTGGTCTATTAGTCCATCTATACTGACCTCCATCAGGTTGCAAATTAAAAATAATTTTTTTCTTCATTTAGCTCTGAAAAAATATTTGGGCTTCTAGCAGTGTGTGGGACTTGTTCTATTAGTCCTTCTATACTGACCTCCAGCAGGTTGCAAATTGAATATAATTTTTTTCTGCATCTAGCTCTGAAAAAATATTTGGGCTTCTAGCGGTGTGTGGGACTTGGTCTATTAGTCCATCTATACTGACCTCCATCAGGTTGCAAATTAAAAATAATTTTTTTCTGCATCTAGCTCTGAAAAAATATTTGGGCTTCTAGCAGTGTGTGGGACTTGGTCTATTAGTCCATCTATACTGACCTCCATC
Source organism: Phyllobates terribilis (assembly GCF_046119375.1). NCBI lineage: Eukaryota > Metazoa > Chordata > Amphibia > Anura > Dendrobatidae > Phyllobates > Phyllobates terribilis. Next base: position 2,786,281 of record NW_027362771.1, on the reverse strand, counting down.
AGGTTGCAAATTAAAAATAATTTTTTTCTGCATCTAGCTCTGAAAAAATATTTGGGCTTCTAGCAGTGTGTGGGACTTGGTCTATTAGTCCATCTATACTGACCTCCATCAGGTTGCAAATTGAATAAAAAAATTTTCTGCATCTAGCTCTGAAAAAATATTTGGGCTTCTAGCGGTGTGTGGGACTTGGTCTATTAGTCCATCTATACTGACCTCCATCAGGTTGCAAATTAAAAATAATTTTTTTCTGCATCTAACCCAGCCAATAGTTTTGGCCTAATACCACAGTTTGGCCACTCAGCTCTGCTCGGTTACCATCCATTGTTTTTTTGTGCAAACAACTCCAGAGTTGTGAATTAGTTAACCACCAAAATGAGTGGAAAAAGGCCTGCTGCTGGTGGAAAGGGGAATAGGCGTGTTGGGAAGGGGAAAAAAGGTTGTGTCCGTGGGGTAGGTGCAGAAGAAAGACCATCTTCCAGCCAAACTAAAATGTCTACTTCTTTTAGCGGACAATGTGATAAGATCCCTTTCTTACGGCCACGCCAATCGCTACAAATTCCAGATGAGGCACAAAAACAGCAGGTGCTTCAACGGATATCAAGTGCTCCTTTAAGTGGGCTCTCCTCCACATCAACTTCAACATCACAAATACTCCAGTCCTCAAAGGTGTCACCCAAATCGCACTTGCTTCCTCACAGCTCCCAAATCTCCAGCTGCCCGTCTGAGTATGAGGTAGAACAGATGGTTGAGTCTGCAGAGCTGTTTACTCATACTATAGCCTGGGAATCAGAGGTCGACTCCAGCGCTTCTGTGAATCCAGACGAGGAAATGATCTGCACTGATGCCCAGAATCTTTATGAGTCGGATCCAGGACCAGACGCAGAAGGTTCTGACCATAATGTAGACCCTCATTCCCAAACTGTAACTCCTGTTGGTGGAGACAATGAGGAAGACGATGATAAGACTCAAATACCTGATTGGAGCGACAACTTTAGTTTTTTGTCAGGGCAGGAACAGGTTGGCTCTGAGGACGACGGGTGTGATAACGCACAGGGTGATGATGATGAGGTCGGAGATCCCACTTCATGTCAACCCACAGTCAGCCAAGAGATGAGGTCAGCAGAGGAGGTGGAGGAAGATGCTAGTGACGACGAGGTCAGGTTGCGCCTTCCTGGACAGAGACGTAGTACTGGAAGCACATCAACAACTGCATCCTCAAACACAGCTCTGCCTCTCACCACAAGTCGTGGTGGCTCTTCAGGTCGCATGGGTGCTAAGCCTTGCATAGCCTGGGCATTTTTTCAGATCGATAAAGATGACCCAACTCGTGTTATCTGTAACATTTGTCAGCAAAAGCTAAGTAGAGGCCAAAAAATACATAGTTTGAGTACTTCATGCATGAACCGGCACATGGACATGAAGCATAAGTTGCAGTGGGAAGCTCAGTGTGCTACAATGCGGCCTAGCCGGCCGGGCCAACCACCGTCTGCCATATCTTGTGCATCCGCGGCCTCTTCATCCTCTGTGACTGGGGGGACAGCAGTCACACCTGTTTTGGGGCGCAGACCTGCCACCTCTTTACCCGCAACAGCCAGCGTGATTGGCAGGTCATCATTTTCTTTGCGCTGTCCGACATCGATAGCACCACCTTTGGATAAAGGCAACCTAACATGTCCGCCTGCATCTTCCTCACAGACCGGCAGTTTGCCGGGGACACCCTTATCAACCCCGTCTAAGCACAATAGCCAGCCCTCGGTCCCTCAGATGTGGACAAGTAAAAGACCATTTCCTCCTAGCCATGAGAAAGCTAAGAGGTTGAATTTCACCATCTGCAAGCTCTTGGCTACAGAAATGCTGCCTTTCCGCCTGGTGGACACAGAGGATTTTCGAGACCTTATGTCCGTCGCAGTGCCCCAGTACCAGATGCCCAGTCGGCACTACTTCTCAAAGAAAGGTGTGCCTGCGCTCCACCAGCATGTCGCACACAACATCACCGCTTCTTTGAGAAACTCTGTGTGTGACAGGGTGTATTTCACCACGGACACTTGGACGAGTAGGCATGGACAGGGGCGTTACATGTCGCTGACTGGGCACTGGGTAACTATGGTGACAGCAGGACAAGGGGCTGCTGTCCAAGTCTTGCCGTCCCCACGAGTTGTGCGTCAATCCTCTTTATGTCAAAGTTCCTCCACTGCTTCTGCCTCCTCAACCTCCTCTCGGTCTTCCTCCTGCACCCAAAGCCTGTCTGGTCATGCCACAAGCTTTCTAACTGCGCAGAAGGGATCCTGCACACCTCCTTACTATGCTGGCAGTAGGGCTCAACGTCATCAGGCGGTTTTTACATTGAAATGTCTGGGAAATGTGAGTCACACAGCTGAGGAGTTGTGGTCAGCTCTGGAGAACCAATTTCATGAATGGTTGTCTCCACTGGACCTGAAACCAGGGAAGGCCGTGTGCGACAATGCTGCAAACCTGGATGCGGCCCTTCGCCGGGGCAATGTCACACACGTGCCTTGTATGGCTCACGTGTTGAACCTGGTTGTCCAGCAATTTTTAGCCCACTATCCCAGACTAGATGGCCTTCTGCAGAGGGCACGGTCGCTGTGTGCTCACTTCCGCCGTTCCCATCCCGCAGCTCAGCGACTTACATCTCTACAGAAGTTGTTGGGCCTGCCACTTCACCGGCTAAAATGCGATGTGCCTACCCGGTGGAATTCAACTCTGCACATGTTGCAGCGACTGTGGCAGCACCGACAAGCCCTGGTGCAATACGTTCTGACGTATAGCCTGGGCCAACGAGATTCAGAGGTGGGGCAAATCACGCTGGAGGAGTGGTCTCAGATCAGGGACCTATGCACCCTTCTGCACAGTTTTGAAATGGCGACGAAGATGTTTAGTGCTGACGATGCCATTATCAGCATGACTATTCCGGTGATTTACATGCTGGAGCACATGTTAAACAGAATTCGGAGTCAGGTGGTGGCACAAGAGGAGGTGGAGGAAGTAGAGGAGGAGGAGTTGTATGCGGAAGGGCTAACATCTGCAAGGTCCAGACGGTCGGCAGCACCAAGGCGGCAGGCATGTGAGGGTGGGGGAGATGATTTTACCAGGGCGCATGGTAGCAGTCAAACTAGTGAGGAAGGTGCAGGAGCCCAGGAAGAAGTGGAGGACGAACTGATGGAAGACTCATCAGATGAGGGAGACCTTGATCACATTTCTGTTGTGCGAGGTTGGGGGGAGAGGACAGAGGAAGGAAGCATGATTGTTACCTCGCCACCAACACAACAGGGACTTGGTGCTCCTGGATGCGCAACACACATGAGTGCCTTCTTGCTGCACTACCTGCAACATGACCCTCGAATTGTGAGAATTAGAAATAATCCTGACTACTGGGTTGCCACACTGTTAGATCCCCGGTACAAAAGTAAATTTGCAGAAATTATTCCTGCCATAGAAAGGGATGCACGCATGCAGGAGTATCAGCAGAGACTGTTGCAGAATCTTACATGTGCTTTTCCACAAAATACCAGTGGTGCACGTAGTGAATCTCACAGTTCCAACTTGCCAACCGTGGGACCGTCAAGTGTTCAGCACTCAAACCGTAACAGAACCACAGTATCTGCTGGTAACATCAATTTTGCGGAATCATTTCACCACTTTTTTAGCCCATCCTTTGCAAGGCCACAGGAGACAAGAAGTCTGACACATAGTCAACGCCTAGAGACGATGGTACAGGAGTATCTCCAAGTAAACATTGAAGCCACGACTGTGTCACTGGACCCTTGCTCTTTTTGGGCTTCCAATCTGGATAAATGGCCGGAGCTAGCCTCTTACGCCTTGGAGATCTTGTCATGCCCCGCAGCCAGCGTTCTGTCTGAACGTGTGTTCAGCGCTGCTGGTGGTGTGCTGACAGATAAGCGCACGCGGCTCTCCACTGATAATGTAGACAGACTCACGTTCATAAAGATGAACAAATCATGGATCCGAAACGACTTTTCTACCCCTGTGTCATCCTGGGGAGAGTAAAAGCTTGATGATTGGTTAAAATCACCCTACCAACCGTTTTAAGCTTTCAAATTACTAATCATGTTTATCTGTATCTTGACTGGAAAATAATTTGGGCTTTGTAGCAGTGTGCAGCACTGATCCTATTAGGCCATCTACAATAAGCTTCACCAGATTTAAAATTAAAAATAATTTTTAGCTGCATCTAGCCCGGAAAATAATTTTGGGGCTCCGAGATGCGCAAGACACATAAGTGCCTTCTTGCTGCACTACCTGCAGCATGACCCTCATATTGTCAGAATTCGAAGTAATCATGACTACTGGGTTGCCACACTCTTAGATCCCCCAAACTTTTCGATCAACCTTTTCATTTTAATAAAGACCAAAAAAATGGTCATTTTTGAAATTATAAGCATTAGCAGGTTGTTAGAAACTGAAATCAAACAGTTTTCAACTCAAAACTTTATTCTAGGTGATGTTACATTTTCACATAGGACCCCTTGTTCGAAAGGAGCTTCTGAACTCTCTCGTCCATTGAATTTGTCAGGTTTTGGATGGTTTCTGCTTCAATTGTTTTGCATGAGGACAGAATACCCTCCCAGAGCTGTTGCTTAGATGTGAACTGCCTCCCGCCATCATAGACACTCCTTTTAATGATGCTCCAAAGGTTCTGAATGGGGTAGAGGTCAGGGGAGCATGGGGGTCACACCATAAGTTTGTCCCCTTTTATGCCCATATCAGCCAGAGATGCAGATGTTTTATGTGCAGCATGAGATGGTGCATTATCATGCAGAAAAATGATCTTGCTGTGAAATACATGGTTCTTCTTCTTGAACCATGGCAGGAAGTGCTGTTTGAGAAAATCCACATACATTATGGAGTTCATCTTTAGCGCCTTCAGGGATCCTAAAGGAGCCGACAATCTCTCTCCCCATGATTCCAGCCCAAAACATTACTCCACCTCCTCCTTGTTGGCGCTGTAGCCGTGTTTGCGTGGGGTGTCCATCAACCAGCCATCCTCCACTCCATTCATCTGGACCATCGAGTGCTGCACGGCACTCATCCGTGAACAAAACAGTTTTGAAATCAGTCTTCATGTAATGTTTGGCCCACTGGAGCCGTTTCTGCTTGTGTGAAGTGGATAGAGGAGGTCGACAGGATGGCGTATGCACAGCTGCAAACCTCTGAAGGACCCTGCATCTTGTTGTTCGGGGGACGTTGGAGGCACAAGCAGCTTCAAAAACTTGTCTGCTGCTATGACAAGGCTTTTTTGCCGCTGCTCTTTCAACCTGACGTAATTGCCTGTAGGAAAGAGTCCTCAATTTGCCCTTATCAGCACGCACACGTGTGTACTGTGAATCAGCTACATACTTCTTGATTGCCAAGACACTTCATCCTGATCATCGCACAATGTTGATTGTAGTCATGCCTTGACCTAAACACTCCACAATTTGTTGCTTCTCAGCAGCCGACACATCCTTTTTCTTTCCCATTTTGGCAGAAAATGTAGGCTGCTTAATAATGTGAGAGAGCCTTCTTAAGTAGTCTTGCCTTTCATTGGACACACCTGCCAAACTAATTAGCACAGGTGTCTGCAATTGCTTACAGTGATATAAAGAGCCCTGACACACATCACCATCAATGAGTTTAACTGACAAACAAACAAATTCTTCCCTTATCACTCCTAAACACTTTTTGCATAATAATTTGGAACGCGGTGTACATGTGCTTTTCCACAAAACACCAGTGGTTCACGTAGTGAATCTTACAGTTCTAACTTGCCAACCGTGGTCTGTATGGAATTGTTCAATAAAGGGCCCAAAATTAAGATAACATAGATGGGAGAGGTCTCTATGAATAGGAATTCCTAAGTATTTGATACCCTGTGAGGGCCAGGCAAAGGGAAAGTTGGACTGGATGGAATCCTATATGGATTTAGGGAGGGAGACATCGAGGGCCTCAGACTTCGCTGCATTGATTTTAAAATTTTACCATGTCACAAAGTGATCTATTTCAGCCATAACAGCAGGGATGGATATATGTGATTGAGTGATATATACTAGGACATCATCAGCAAATAGAGAGCACTTGTACTCGGTGCCTCCCACCTCAATCCACCTAATATTGGGGTTATGGCGAATTGATGAGAGCAGGTGCTCCGTCACTAGGATGTATAAGAGAGGGGACAGAGGACATCCCTGCCTTGTCCCATTGGTGATTGTGAAAGGTGATGAAAATGTTCTGACGCACCCCCTGGGCCTTGGGACACCCGGAGCCGGACCCTTTTTGGTGGATGCTGGTGGTTGTAGTCTTCGTGGCGGCGATCCGGTTCCGTGGCTCAGGGCGGTCAAACCAGTGGCGGAACTATTTATGTGGTTTTGATGTTTAAATGTCCAACTACGCCACCCGTGGATTGCGGTCAGAGTGAACCGCCGCTACAGGGCAGACCGCTGAGGCTGGTGTTGTGGGTGCAGCAGAGCGTAGCATAACTCCCCACGGGAGGAGTATAGCCTCAGGGCAGTGTATGCGGAGGATGGGGGTGATGGTGCAGGGCAGCAGCAGTAACGACACGGAGTCAGTGATGCAGTTCAGGGCCTTTACTCACAGTTCTTATTATCCAGACCACGTCTGCAGCTAACGGCTGCCCACGTCGTACTGTGCTCACCAGGTGAGGGGCTCAGACAACTCCCAGATAACTTTGGAGCGCTTCACAGGACCCCCTTTGTGTGTCCTTTGTCTGGCCTTTCTTACCAACACTTCTGTCCGGCTGCCTCGGGCCTCCTCTTGGTAAACTTGGCGCCAGTTTCCCTGACCCTATGTGGTGCCTTCCTAGCGGGTGGAGCAAGGGGCTGCGCCACATAAAATGTCAGAGCCTCCGGTTTCTAGCTGAGGGTCGTTTCTTGCCTCCACTAGTTCGGGGACCGGTCTCCCCCTTTGGCCTGACCCCTCCACGCAGGTGGATTCGGGCGTGCAGTGGCGACTCGCCCGTCCGCACCCCTGGGATCCCTTCATTCCTCGTTCCTGGAGCCTTCTCCGCTCCTCTTCCTTCCTTCTCCCTCTTGCAGGCCTGGGCCTCTGTTACTAGGCTCGCCTCCGGAGCAGAGCTCATGCAGAGCCCCTGCTCCCTGCCACTTCTGCTCAGACTTCTCTGCACTGAACTAAGATGGTGCCCACCTTTTATACTCCCTTCTCAATGCACCCAGGAACTGCTTCCTCCCTGCTCCTGCACTGCAGGATTCCCCTTCCTCAGTGTTCCCTCCCCCCACTCCAGCCAGGGACAGGGACTGTCGTGTCCATCTCAGGGGCATATTGGTTGCCCTGCCCCACGGCAATGTGGTGTAATGCATGCAGGTGTCGGGTCCTGATCCACACTCCATCCTTACCTGAGAGTGAGATATCACACCTCTGGGTGAGGTGCAATACGTCTGTAGCAACCGAGCCCTCAGGGTGCTACAGTTCCATTTATCTTCAGCCTACGTGACGTATTGCGATACAGGGCCGTGATTTTGGCTATAAAAGGGTCCCCTAGATACCTACCCCAAGCTCTTTAAGAGAATCATATATGGCGTGCCAGGAGACTCTATGGAATGCTTTCTCAGCATCCAACGAGAGTATCTAATTACAAATTTTTAACTGCATCTAGCCCAGGAAATACTTTGTGCCTAATAGCAGTGTCTGCTAGTCAGCGGATTATCCCGGCTGTTAAGCAAGCTACACCACCTGTAGTTTAGACACTTAATTTTTTCAAAGGAAATGCTTCGGGACCATGGGATACTTAGTGAAGAGCATCAGGAGGCACCCCAAGGCATAGGGGCTGGGACTGGCAGTAGGATGCCTTGCGGTGGACAGCCGAGCTCGATCCTTATAAAAGCTTTTTAACCGCAGCAGCTTTAGTGGACGCTACTGGAACTGGAATTACCGCGGCTGCTGGCATGAGACTTGCCCTCCAATAGATCCTTGTAAATGGATTTAAAGTGTATTCATTCAAATTAGAGAGACAATTTAAATTAAAAAGCTTAGAGCTGCCTCCACCACAGGGGGGCTCGCTCGACCCACCAGCGGACAGGCACCAGTATTGGGAGAGGGGGGCTGGCCGTCAGGGTTCACCGCGGCTCTGGCACAAACCCGGCGACACGGAGGTGGCACGGGCAGGAGTGGACTGGCCGTGTCGGCTTCTCACTTTTTGCATTTTAGAAGGGCATGACATGCCTATATCTGTGTCTCCCCCTCCTTTTACTCCTCCACCTCTTTTATTTTCGCATGACTATATGTACTTGTCACTTTTCCATGTGTTAGTTATGTCTTCTGAGCAGTTTGTCAGCTTTTGGACACCTTTGAAGGTGTTTTCTATGTGTTTCTATGTGTTTTTGTTTGCCTGCCATTGGTTTTAACGGTGTTCGAAGGTGTTCGACGAACAGTTCGACGAACAGTTCGGCGAACACACGGGTGTTCGACGAACCGAACCGAACTCGAACACTACGGGGGTGGCTCAACACTCGTCCTGTTATTCATATACCAGAAATGGTTGAAGGTACTGGCTTAACGTAAACATATAGCAGCTCACCCTCTTTGAATTTTCTTTAGCATGCTAAAAGGAGTAGGAAAAAGCAAAACATTTTTAGAATTCCACCTTTCCAAGCAGAGAAATGACTGTTTGTGCAATGACATTATTCATTGATTTTAGCCATTGAAAAATGTCCTGTTACTCATATACCAGAATTGGTTGAAGGTATTGGCTGAACGCAAACAGATAGCAGATCACCCTCTTTGAATCTTCATTAGCATGCTAATATGAGCAGGAAAAAGCAAAAAAATTTCAGTATTCCACCCTTCAAAGCAGAGAAATGACTGTTTGTGCAATAACAGTATTCATTGATTTTAGCCATTGAATAAACGTCTTGATACTCATATACCAGAAATGGTTGAAGGTATCGGCTGAACACAAACAGATAGCAGCTCTCCCTCTTTGAATCTTCTTTAGCATGATAAAAGGAGCAGGAAAAAGCAAAAAATTTCAGAATTCCACCTTTGAAAGCAGAGAAATGACTGTTTGTGCAATAACATTATTCATTGATTTTAGCCATTAAAGAACGTCCTGTTACTCATATACCAGAAATGGTTGAAGATATTGGCTGAACGCAAACAGATAGCAGCTACCGCTCTTTGAATCTTCTTTAACATGCTAAACGGAGCAGGAAAAATCAAAACATTTCAGAATTCCACCTTTTTAGGCAGAGAATTGACTGTGCAATAACACCAATCATTGATATTAGCCACTGAAAACCGTCCTGTTACTCATATACCAGAAAAAGTGGAAGGTATTGGCTGAACGCAAACAGATAGCAGCTCACCCTCTTTGAATCTTCTTTAGCATGCTAAAAAAGCAGGAAAAAGCAAAAAATTTCAGAATTACACCTTTCAAAGCACAGAAATGACTGATTGTGCAATGACATTATTCATTGATTTTAGCCATTGAAAAACGTCCTGTTACTCATATATCAGAAATGGTTGAAGGTATTGGCTGAAAGCAAACAGATAGCAGCTCAACCTCTTTGAATCTTCTTTAGCATGCTAAAAGGAGCAGGAAAAATCAAAACATTTCAGAATTTCACCTTTCCAAGCAGAGAAATGACTGCTTGTGCAATAACATTATTCATTGATTTTAGCCATTGAAAAACATACTGTTACTCATATACCATAAATTGTTGAATGTATTGGCTGAACGCAAGCAGTCCGCAACTCACCCTCTTTACATCTTCTGTAGCACGCTAAAAGGAGCAGCAATAAGCAAAAAAATTTCAGAATTCCACCTTTTCCTTTACAAGCAGAGAAATGACTATTTGTGCATTGACATTATTCATTGATTTTAGCCAATGAAAACCGTCCTGTTACTCATATACCAGAAATGGTTGAAGCTATTGGCTGAATGCAAACAGATAGCAGCTCACCCTCTTTGAATCTTATTTAGCATGCTGAAAAGAGCAGAAAAAGCAAAAAATTTCAGAATTCCATCTTTGAAAGCAGAGAAATGACTGCTTGTGCAATAACATTATTCATTGATTTTAGCCATTGAAGAACGTCCTGTTACTCATATACCAGAAATGGTTCTAGGTATTGGCTGAACGCAAACAGATAGCAGCTCCCTCATTTTGAATCTTCTTTAACATGCTAAAAGGAGCAGGAAAAATCAAAACATTTCAGAATTCCACCTTTCCAAGCAGAGAAAAGACTGATTGTGCAATGACATTATTCATTGATTTTAGCCATTGAAAAACATGCTGTTACTCATATACCAGAAATGGTTGAAGGTATTGGCTGAACGCAAACAGATAGCAGCTCACCCTCTTTGAATCTTCTTAAGCATGCTAAAAGGAGTAGGAAAAAGGAAAACATTTCAGAATTCCCCCTTACCAATCTGAGAAATGACTGTATGTGTAATGACATTCTTTCATTTTAGCCATTGAATACCGTCCTGTTACTCATATACTAGAAATGGTTGTAGGTATTTGCTGAATGCAAATAGACAGCAACTCACCCTCTTTGAATCTTCTTTAGCACGCTAAAAGGAGCAAGAAAAAGCAAAAAAATTTCAGAATTCCACCTTTCCAAACAGAAAAATGACTGTATGTGCAATGACATTATTCATTGATTTTAGCCATTGAATAAACGTCCTGTTACTCATATACCAGAAATGGTTGAAGGTACTGGCTGAACACAAACAGATAGCAGCTCTCCCTCTTTGAATCGTCTTTAGCATGCTAAAAGAAGCAGAAAAAACAAAAAATTTCAGAATTCCAGATTTCAAAGCAGAGAAATGACTGTTTGTGCAATAACATTATTCATTGATTTTAGCCATTGAAAAATGTCCTGTTACTCATATACCAGAAATGGTTGAAGGTATTGGCTGAACGGAAGCAGTCAGCTACTCATCCTCTTTGAATCTTCTTTAGCACACTAAAAGGAACAGGAAAAATCAAAAACATTTCAGAATTCAACCTTTGAAAGCAGAGAAATGACTGTTTGTGCTATAACATTATTCATTGATTTTAGCCATTGAAAATCGTCCTGTTACTCATATACCAGAAATGGTTGAAGGTATAGGCTGAACGCAAACAGACAGCAACTCACCCTCTTTGAATCTTCTTTAGCACGCTAAAAGGAGCAGGAAAAAGTAAAAAAATTTCAGAATTCCACCTTTCCAAGCAGAGAATTGACTGCTTGTGCAATAACATTATTCATTGATTTTAGCCTTTGAAAAACGTCCTGTTACTCATATACCAGAAATGGATGAAGGTAATGACGAACGCAAACAGCTATCAGCTCACCCTCTTTGAATCTTCTTTAGCATGCTAAAAAGAGGAGGAAAAAGCAAAACATTTCAGAATTCCACCTTTCTAAGCAGAGAATTGAATGTTTGTGCAATGACTATCTTCATTCATTTTAGCCATTATAAATCGTCTTGTTACTGATACACCAGAAATGCTTGAAGGTATTGGCTGAATGCAAACAGATAGCAGCTCACCCTCTTTGAATCTTCTTTAGCATAGTAAAAGCAAAAAATTTCAGAATTCCACCTTTCCAAGCAGAGAAATGACTCTTTGTGCAATAACATTATTCATTGATTTTAGACTTTGAAAACCGTCCTGTTACTCATATAGCATAAATGGTTGAAGGTATTGGCTGAATGCAAACAGATAGCAGCTCACCCTATTTGAATCTTTTTTAGCATGCTAAAAAGATCAGGAAAAAGCAAAAAATTCAGAATTCCAATTTTCAAAGCAGAGAAATGACTGATTGTGCAATGACATTATTCATTGATTTTAGCCATTGAAAAACATCCTGTTACTCATATACCATGAATGGTTGAATGTATTGGCTGAACGTAAGCAGTCCGCAACTCACCCTCTTTGAATCTTATTTAGCATGCTGAAAAGAGCAGGAAAAAGCAAAAAATTTCAGAATTCCACCTTTGAAAGCAGAGAAATGACTGCTTGTGCAATAACATTATTCATTGATTTTAGCGATTGAAGAACGTCCTGTTACTCATGTACCAGAAATGGTTGAAGGTATTGGCTGAACGCAAACAGATAGCAGCTCCCTCACTTTGAATCTTCTTTAACATGCTAAAAGGAGCAGGAAAAATCAAAACATTTCAGAATTCCACCTTTCCAAGCAGAGAAATGACTGATTGTGCAATGACATTATTCATTGATTTTAGCCATTGAAAAACATACTGTTACTCATATACCAGAAATGGTTGAAGGTATTGGCTGAACGCAAACAGATAGCAGCTCACCCTCTTTGAATCTTCTTAAGCATGCTAAAAGGAGTAGGAAAAAGTAAAACATTTCAGAATTCCCCCTTACCAATCTGAGAAATGACTGTATGTGTAATGACATTATTCCATTTTAGCCATTGAATACCGTCCTGTTACTCATATACTAGAAATGGTTGTAGGTATTTGCTGAATGCAAATAGACAGCAACTCACACTCTTTGAATCTTCTTTAGCACGATAAAAGGAGCAGGAAAAGCAAAAAATTTCAGAATTCCACCTTTCCATGCCGAGAAATGACTCTTTGTGCAATAACTTTATTCATTGATTTTAGCCATTGAAAAACGTCCTGTTACTCATATACCAGAAATGGTTGTAGGTATAGGCTGAACGCAAACAGACAGCAAATCACCCTCTTTGAATCTTCTTTAACATGCTAAACGGAGCAGGAAAAATCAAAACATTTCAGAATTCCACCTTTTTAGGCAGAGAATTGACTGTGCAATAACACCAATCATTGATATTAGCAACTGAAAACCGTCCTGTTACTCATATACCAGAAAAAGTGGAAGGTATTGGCTGAACGCAAACAGATAGCAGCTCACCCTCTTTGAATCTTCTTTAGCATGCTAAAAAAGCAGGAAAAAGCAAAAAATTTCAGAATTACACCTTTCAAAGCACAGAAATGACTGATTGTGCAATGACATTATTCATTGATTTTAGCCATTGAAAAACGTCCTGTTACTCATATATCAGAAATGGTTGAAGGTATTGGCTGAAAGCAAACAGATAGCAGCTCAACCTCTTTGAATCTTCTTTAGCATGCTAAAAGGAGCAGGAAAAATCAAAACATTTCAGAATTTCACCTTTCCAAGCAGAGAAATGACTCTTTTTGCAATAACATTATTCATTGATTTTAGACTTTGAAAACCGTCCTGTTACTCATATAGCATAAATGGTTGAAGGTATTGGCTGAATGCCAACAGAGAGCAGCTCACCCTCTTTGAATCTTTTTTAGCATGCTAAAAAGAGCAGGAAAAAGCAAAAAATTCAGAATTCTAACTTTCAAAGCAGAGAAATAACTGCTTGTGCAATAACATTATTCATTGATTTTAGCCATTGAAAAACATACTGTTACTCATATACCATAAATTGATGAATGTATTGGCTGAACGCAAGCAGTCCGCAACTCACCCTCTTTAAATCTTCTGTAGCACGCTAAAAGGAGCAGCAATAAGCAAAAAAATTTCAGAATTCCACCTTTTCCTTTACAAGCAGAGAAATGACTATTTGTGCATTGACATTATTCATTGATTTTAGCCAATGAAAACCGTCCTGTTACTCATATACCAGAAATGGTTGAAGCTATTGGCTGAATGCAAACAGATAGCAGCTCACCCTCTTTGAATCTTATTTAGCATGCTGAAAAGAGCAGGAAAAAGCAAAAAATTTCAGAATTCCATCTTTGAAAGCAGAGAAATGACTGCTTGTGCAATAACATTATTCATTGATTTTAGCCATTGAAGAACGTCCTGTTACTCATATACCAGAAATGGTTCTAGGTATTGGCTGAACGCAAACAGATAGCAGCTCCCTCATTTTGAATCTTCTTTAACATGCTAAAAGGAGCAGGAAAAATCAAAACATTTCAGAATTCCACCTTTCCAAGCAGAGAAAAGACTGATTGTGCAATGACATTATTCATTGATTTTAGCCATTGAAAAACATGCTGTTACTCATATACCAGAAATGGTTGAAGGTATTGGCTGAACGCAAACAGATAGCAGCTCACCCTCTTTGAATCTTCTTAAGCATGCTAAAAGGAGTAGGAAAAAGGAAAACATTTCAGAATTCCCCCTTACCAATCTGAGAAATGACTGTATGTGTAATGACATTCTTTCATTTTAGCCATTGAATACCGTCCTGTTACTCATATACTAGAAATGGTTGTAGGTATTTGCTGAATGCAAATAGACAGCAACTCACCCTCTTTGAATCTTCTTTAGCACGCTAAAAGGAGCAAGAAAAAGCAAAAAAATTTCAGAATTCCACCTTTCCAAACAGAAAAATGACTGTATGTGCAATGACATTATTCATTGATTTTAGCCATTGAATAAACGTCCTGTTACTCATATACCAGAAATGGTTGAAGGTACTGGCTGAACACAAACAGATAGCAGCTCTCCCTCTTTGAATCGTCTTTAGCATGCTAAAAGAAGCAGAAAAAACAAAAAATTTCAGAATTCCAGATTTCAAAGCAGAGAAATGACTGTTTGTGCAATAACATTATTCATTGATTTTAGCCATTGAAAAATGTCCTGTTACTCATATACCAGAAATGGTTGAAGGTATTGGCTGAACGGAAGCAGTCAGCTACTCATCCTCTTTGAATCTTCTTTAGCACACTAAAAGGAACAGGAAAAATCAAAAACATTTCAGAATTCAACCTTTGAAAGCAGAGAAATGACTGTTTGTGCTATAACATTATTCATTGATTTTAGCCATTGAAAATCGTCCTGTTACTCATATACCAGAAATGGTTGAAGGTATAGGCTGAACGCAAACAGACAGCAACTCACCCTCTTTGAATCTTCTTTAGCACGCTAAAAGGAGCAGGAAAAAGTAAAAAAATTTCAGAATTCCACCTTTCCAAGCAGAGAATTGACTGCTTGTGCAATAACATTATTCATTGATTTTAGCCTTTGAAAAACGTCCTGTTACTCATATACCAGAAATGGATGAAGGTAATGACGAACGCAAACAGCTATCAGCTCACCCTCTTTGAATCTTCTTTAGCATGCTAAAAAGAGGAGGAAAAAGCAAAACATTTCAGAATTCCACCTTTCTAAGCAGAGAATTGAATGTTTGTGCAATGACTATCTTCATTCATTTTAGCCATTATAAATCGTCTTGTTACTGATACACCAGAAATGCTTGAAGGTATTGGCTGAATGCAAACAGATAGCAGCTCACCCTCTTTGAATCTTCTTTAGCATAGTAAAAGCAAAAAATTTCAGAATTCCACCTTTCCAAGCAGAGAAATGACTCTTTGTGCAATAACATTATTCATTGATTTTAGACTTTGAAAACCGTCCTGTTACTCATATAGCATAAATGGTTGAAGGTATTGGCTGAATGCAAACAGATAGCAGCTCACCCTATTTGAATCTTTTTTAGCATGCTAAAAAGATCAGGAAAAAGCAAAAAATTCAGAATTCCAACTTTCAAAGCAGAGAAATGACTGATTGTGCAATGACATTATTCATTGATTTTAGCCATTGAAAAACATCCTGTTACTCATATACCATGAATGGTTGAATGTATTGGCTGAACGTAAGCAGTCCGCAACTCACCCTCTTTGAATCTTATTTAGCATGCTGAAAAGAGCAGGAAAAAGCAAAAAATTTCAGAATTCCACCTTTGAAAGCAGAGAAATGACTGCTTGTGCAATAACATTATTCATTGATTTTAGCGATTGAAGAACGTCCTGTTACTCATGTACCAGAAATGGTTGAAGGTATTGGCTGAACGCAAACAGATAGCAGCTCCCTCACTTTGAATCTTCTTTAACATGCTAAAAGGAGCAGGAAAAATCAAAACATTTCAGAATTCCACCTTTCCAAGCAGAGAAATGACTGATTGTGCAATGACATTATTCATTGATTTTAGCCATTGAAAAACATATTGTTACTCATATACCAGAAATGGTTGAAGGTATTGGCTGAACGCAAACAGATAGCAGCTCACCCTCTTTGAATCTTCTTAAGCATGCTAAAAGGAGTAGGAAAAAGTAAAACATTTCAGAATTCCCCCTTACCAATCTGAGAAATGACTGTATGTGTAATGACATTATTCCATTTTAGCCATTGAATACCGTCCTGTTACTCATATACTAGAAATGGTTGTAGGTATTTGCTGAATGCAAATAGACAGCAACTCACACTCTTTGAATCTTCTTTAGCACGATAAAAGGAGCAGGAAAAGCAAAAAATTTCAGAATTCCACCTTTCCATGCCGAGAAATGACTCTTTGTGCAATAACTTTATTCATTGATTTTAGCCATTGAAAAACGTCCTGTTACTCATATACCAGAAATGGTTGTAGGTATAGGCTGAACGCAAACAGACAGCAAATCACCCTCTTTGAATCTTCTTTAGCACGCTAAAAGGAGCAGGAAAAAGCAAAAAAATGTCAGAATTCCACCTTTCCAAACAGAAAAATGACTGTTTGTGCAATGACATTATTCATTGATTTTAGCCATTCCAAAACGTCCTGTTACTCATATACCAGAAATGGTTGAAGGTATTGGCTGAACCCAAACAGGTAGCAGCTCACCCTCTTTGAATCTTCTTTAGCATGCTAAAAGGAGCAGGAAAAGCAAAAAATGTCAGAATTCCACCTTTCAAAGCAGAGAAATGACTGCTTGTGCAATAACATTATTCATTGATTTTAGCCATTGAATAAACGTCCTGTTACTCATATACCAGAAATGGTTGAAGGTACTGGCTGAACACAAACAGATAGCAGCTCTTCCTCTTTGAATCTTCTTTAGCATGCTAAAAGGAGCAGGAAAAAACAAAAAAAATTCAGAATTCCACCTTTCAAAGCAGAGAAATGACTGATTGTGCAATGACATTATTCATTGATTTTAGCCATTGAAAAATGTCCTGTTACTCATATACCAGAAATGGTTGAAGGTATTGGCTGAACGCAAGCAGTCAGCTACTCACCCTCTTGAATCTTTTTTAGCACACTAAAAGGAGCAGGAAAAATCAAAAAAATTTCAGAATTCCACCTTTGAAAGCAGAGAAATGACTGTTTGTGCAATAACATTATTCATTGATTTTAGCCATTAAAGAACGTCCTTTTATTCTTATACCAGAAATGGTTGAAGGTATTGGCTGAAAGCAAACAGATAGCAGCTCAACCTCTTTCAATCTTCTTTAGCATGCTAAAAGGAGCAGGAAAAAGCAAAGCAAAAAATTTTAAAATTCCACCTTTCCAAGCAGAGAAATGACTCTTTGTGCAATAACTTTATTCATTGATTTTAGCCATTGAAAACCGTCCTGTTACTCATATACCAGAAATGGTTGAAGGTATAGGCTGAACGCAAACAGACAGCAACTCACCCTCTTTGAATCTTCTTTAGCACGCTAAAAGGAGCAGGAAAAAGTAAAAAAATTTCCGAATTACACCTTTCAAAGCAGAGGAATGACTGTTTGTGCAATGACATTCATTGATTTTAGCCATTGAAAAACGTGCTGTCACTCATACACCAGAAATGGTTTAAGGTATTGGCTGAAGGCAAACAGATAGCAGCTCACCCTCTTTGAATATTCTTTAGCATGCTAATACGAGCATATAAAAGCAAAAAAAAAATCAGAATTCCACCTTTCCAAGCAGAGAAATGGCTGTTTGTGCAATGATATTAATTATTGATTTTAGCCATTAAAAAACGTGCTGATACTCATATACCAAAATTGGTGGAAGGTATTGGCTGAATGCAAACAGACAGCAACTCACCCTCTTTGAATCTTCTTTAGCATGCTAATAGGAGCAGGAAAAAGCAAAAAAAAATCAGATTTCAACCTTTCAAAGCAGAGAAATGACTGTTTGTGCAATGATAATATTCATTGATTTTAGCCATTTAAGAACGTCCTGTTACTCTTATTCCAGAAATGGTTGAAGGTATTGGCTGAACGCAAACAGATAGCAGCTCCCTCTCTTTGAATTTTCTTTAACATGCTAAAAGGAGCAGGAAAAATCAAAACATTTCAGAATTCCACCTTTCCAAGCAGAGAAATGTCTGTTTGTGCAATGACATTATTCATTGATTTTAGCCATTGAAAAACATCCTGTTACTCATATACCAGAAATGGTTGAAGATATTGGCTGAAAGCAAACAGATAGCAGCTCAACCTCTTTGAATCTTCTTTAGCATGCTAAAAGGAGCAGGAGTAAGCAAAAAATTTCAGAATTCCACCTTTCCATGCAGAGAAATGACTCTTTGTGCAATAACTTTATTCATTGATTTTAGCCATTGAAAACCGTCCTGTTACTCATATACCAGAAATGGTTAAAGGTATAGGCTGAACGCAAACAGACAGCAACTCACCCTCTTTGAATCTTCTTTAGCACGCTAAAAGGAGCAGGAAAAAGCAAAAAAATTTCACTATTCCACCTTTCCAAGCAGAGAATTGACTGCTTGTGCAATGACAGTATTCATTGATTTTAGCCATTGAAAAACGTCCTGTTACTCATATACCAGAAATGGATGAAGGTATTGCCTGAACGCAAACAGATAGCAGCTCACCCTCTTTGAATCTTTTTTAGCATGCTAAAAGGAGCAGGAAAAAGCAAAAAATTTCAGAATTCCACCTTTCCAAGCAGAGAAATGACTGTTTGTGCAATGACATTGTTCTTTCATTTTAGCCATTGAAAAACGTCCTGTTACTCATATAACAGAAATGGTTGAAGGTACTGGCTTAACGTAAACATATAGCAGCTCACCCTCTTTGAATCTTCTTTAGCATGCTAAAAGGAGTAGGAAAAAGCAAAAAAATTTTAGAATTCCACCTTTCCAAGCAGAGAAATGACTGTTTGTGCAATGACATTATTCATTGATTTTAGCCATTGAAAAATGTCCTGTTACTCATATACCAGAATTGGTTGAAGGTATTGGCTGAACGCAAACAGATAGCAGATCACCCTCTTTGAATTTACATTAGCATGCTAATAGGAGCAGGAAAAAGCAAAACATTTCAGAATTCCACCTTTCAAAGCAGAGAAATGACTGTTGGTGCAATAAGATTATTAATTGATTTTAGCAATTGAATAAACGTCTTGATACTCATATACCAGAAATGGTTGAAGGTATTGTCTGAACACAAACAGATAGCAGCTCACCCTCTTTGAATCCTATTTAGCATGCTAAAAAGGGCAGGAAAAAGAAAAAATATTTCAGAATTCCACCTTTGAAAGCAGAGAAATGACTGTTTGTGCAATAACAATA
Source organism: Phyllobates terribilis (assembly GCF_046119375.1). Lineage (NCBI taxonomy): Eukaryota > Metazoa > Chordata > Amphibia > Anura > Dendrobatidae > Phyllobates > Phyllobates terribilis. The sequence continues at coordinate 2,766,990 of NW_027362771.1, read as the reverse complement.
TTCATTGATTTTTGCCATTAAAGAACGTCCTGTTACTCATATACCAGAAATGGTTGAAGATATTGGCTGAACGCAAACAGATAGCAGCTACCTCTCTTTGAATCTTCTTTTACATGCTAAAAGGAGCAGGAAAAATCAAAACATTTCAGAATTCCAGCTTTCCAAGCAGAGAAATGACTCTTTAGGAATAACTCTAATCATTGATTTTAGCCATTGAAAAACGTGCTGTCACTCATACACCAGAAATGGTTGAGGGTATTGGCTGAACGCAAACAGATAGCAGCTCCCTCTCTTTGAATTTTCTTTAACATGCTAAAAGGAGCAGGAAAAATCAAAACATTTCAGAATTCCACTTTTCCAAGCAGAGAAATGACTGTTTGTGCAATGACATTGTTCACTGATTTTAGCCGTTGAAAAACATCCTGTTACTCATATACCAGAAATGGTTGAAGATATTGGCTGAAAGCAAACAGATAGCAGCTCAACCTCTTTGAATCTTCTTTAGCATGCTAAAAGGAGCAGGATAAAGCAAAAAATTTCAGAATTCCACCTTTCCATGCAGAGAAATGACTCTTTGTGCAATAACTTTATTCATTGATTTTAGCCATTGAAAACCGTCCTGTTACTCATATACCAGAAATGGTTGAAGGTATAGGCTGAACGCAAACAGACAGCAACTCACCCTCTTTGAATCTTCTTTAGCATGGTAAAAGGAGCAGGAAAAAGCAAAAAAATGTCAGAATTCCACCTTTCAAACAGAGAATTGACTGCTTGTGCAATGACATTATTCATTGATTTTAGCCATTGAAAAACGTCCTGTTACTCATATACCAGAAATGTATGAAGGTATTGCCTGAACGCAAACAGATAGCAGCTCACCCTCTTTGAATTTTCTTTAGCATGCTAAAAGGAGCAGGAAAAAGCAAAAAATTTCAGAATTCCACCTTTCCAAGCAGAGAAATGACTGCTTGTGCAATGACATTGTTCTTTCATTTTAGCCATTGAATACCGTCCTCTTACTCAAATACCAGAAATCGTTCAAGGTAATGGCTGAATGCAAACAGATAGCAGCTCACCCTCTTTGAATCTTCTTTAGCATGCTAAAAGGAGCAGGAAAAAGCAAAAAATTTCAGAATTCCACCAATCCAAGCAGAGAAATGACTGTTTGTGCAATGACATTATTCATTGATTTCAGCCCTTGAAAACAACCTGTTACTCATATACCAGAAATGGTTGAAGGTATTGTCGAAACGCAAACAGATATCAGCTCACACTCTTTGAATTTTCTTTAGCATGCTAAAAAGAGGAGGAAAAAGCAAAACATTTCAGAATTCCACCTTTCTAAGCAGAGAATTGAATGTTTATGCAATGATTATATTCATTCATTTTAGCCATTATAAACCATCCTGTTACTGATACACCAGGAATGCTTGAAGGTATTGGCTGAATGCAAACAGATAGCAGCTCACCCTCTTTGAATCTTCTTTAGCATAGTAAAAGGAGCAGCAAAAAGCAAAAAATTTCAGAATTCCACCTTTCAAAGCAGAGGAATGACTGTTTGTGCAATGACATTCATTGATTTTAGGCATTGAAAAACGTGCTGTCACTCATACACCAGAAATGGTTGAAGGTATTGGCTGAATGCAAACAGACAGCAGCTCACCCTCTTTGAAACTTCTTTAACATGCTAGAAGGAGCAGGAAAAATCAAAACATTTCAGAATTCCACCTTTCCAAGCAGAGAAATGACTGTTTGTGCAATGACATTATTCATTGATTTTAGCCATTGAAAAACATCCTGTTACTCTTATACCAGAAATGGTTGAAGGTATTGGCTGAACGCAAACAGATAGCAGCTCCCTCTCTTTGAATCTTCTTTAGCATGCCAAAAGGAGCAGGAAAAAGCAAAAAATTTTAGAATTCCACCTTTCCAAGCAGAGAAATGACTGTTTGTGCAATGACATTATTCATTGATTTTAGCCATTGAAAACCGTCCTGTTACTCATATACCAGAAATGGTTGAAGATATAGGCTGAACGCAAACAAACAGCAACTCACCCTCTTTGAATCTTCTTTAGCACACTAAAAGGAGCAGGAAAAATCTAAAAAAATTCAGAATTCCACCTTTGAAAGCAGAGAAATGACTGTTTGTGCAATAACATTATTCATTGATTTTAGCCATTAAAGAACGTCCTGTTACTCTTATACCAGAAATGGTTGAAGGTATTGGCTGAATGCAAACAGATAGCAGCTCCCTCTCTTTGAATCTTCTTTAACATGCTAAAAGGAGCAGGAAAAATCAAAACATTTCAGAATTCCACCTTTCCAAGCAGAGAAATGACTGTTTGTGCAATGACATTATTCATTGATTTTAGCCATTGAAAAACATCCTGTTACTCATATACCAGAAATTGTTGAAGATATTGGCTGAACGCAAAAAGATAGCAGCTCACCCTCTTTGAATCTTCTTTAGCATGCTAATAGGAGCAGGAAAAAGCAAAAAAAAAATCAGAATTTCACCTTTCCAAGCAGAGAAATGACAGTTTGTGCAATGACATTATTCAATGATGTTTGCCATTGAAAAACGTCCTATTACTCATATACCAGAATTGGTTGAAGGTATTGGCTGAACGCAAAAAGATAGCAGCTCACCCTCTTTGAATCTTCGTTATCATGCTAATAGGAGCAGGAAAAAGCAAAAATATTTGAGATTTCCACCTTTCCAAGCAGAGAAATGATTGTTTGTCCAAAGACATTATTCATTGATTTTAGCCATTGAAAAACGTCCTGTTACTCATATAACAGAAATGGTTGAAGGTACTGGCTTAACGTAAACATATAGCAGCTCACCCTCTTTGAATCTTCTTTAGCATGCTAAAAAGAGTAGGAAAAAGCAAAAAATTTTTAGAATTCCACCTTTCCAAGCAGAGAAATGACTGTTTGTGCAATGACATTATTCATTGATTTTAGCCATTGAAAAACATCCTGTTACTCATATACCAGAAATGGTTGAAGATATTGGCTGAACGCAAAAAGATAGCAGCTCACCCTCTTTGAATCTTCTTTAGCATGCTAATAGGAGCAGGAAGAAGCAAAAAAAAAATCAGAATTCCACCTTTCCAAGTAGAGAAATGACAGTTTGTGCAATGACATTATTCAATGATGTTTGCCATTGAAAATTGTCCTTTTACTCATATACCAGAATTGGTTGAAGGTATTGGCTGAACGCAAAAAGATAGCAGCTCACCCTCTTTGAATCTTCGTTATCATGCTAATAGGAGCAGGAAAAAGCAAAAATATTTGAGATTTCCACCTTTCCAAGCAGAGAAATGACTGTTTGTGCAATGACATTATTCATTGATTTTAGCCATTGAAAAATGTCCTGTTACTCATATACCAGAATTGGTTGAAGGTATGGGCTGAACGCAAACAGATAGCACATCAATCTCTTTGAATCTACATTAGCATGCTATTAGGAGCAGGAAAAAGCAAAACATTTCAGAATTCCACCTTCAAAGCAGAGAAATGACTGTTGGTGCAATAACATTATTCATTGATTTTAGCCATTGAATAAACGTCTTGATACTCATATACCAGAAATGGTTGAAGGTATTGGCTGAACACAAACAGATAGCAGCTCTCCCTCTTTGAATCTTCTTTAGCATGCTAAAAAGAGGAGGAAAAAGCAAAACATTTCAGAATTCTACCTTTCTAAGCAGAGAATTGAATGTTTGTGCAATGACTATATTCATTCATTTTAGCCATTATAAACCGTCCTGTTACTGATACACAAGGAATGCTTGAAGGTATTGGCTGAATGCAAACAGATAGCAGCTCACCCTCTTTGAATCTTCTTTAGCATAGTAAAAGGAGCAGCAAAAAGCCAAAAATTTCCGAATTCCACCTTTCAAAGCAGAGGAATGACTGTTTGTGCAATGACATTCATTGATTTTAGCCATTGAAAAACGTGCTGTCACTCATACACCAGAAATGGTTGAAGGTATTGGCTGAATGCAAACAGACAGCAGCTCACCCTCTTTGAAACTTCTTTAACATGCTAAAAGGAGCAGGAAAAATCAAAACATTTCAGAATTCCACCTTTCCAAGCAGAGAAATGACTGTTTGTGCAATGACATTATTCATTGATTTTAGCCATTGAAAAACATCCTGTTACTCATATACCAGAAATGGTTGAAGATATTGGCTGAACGCAAAAAGATAGCAGCTCACACTCTTTAAATCTTCTTTAGCATGCTAATAGGAGCAGGAAAAAGCAAAAAAAAAATCAGAATTCCACCTTTCCAAGCAGAGAAATGACTGTTTGTGCAATGACATTATTCATTGATGTTTGCCATTGAAAAACGTTCTATTACTAATATACCAGAATTGGTTGAAGGTATTGGCTGAATGCAAAAAGATAGCAGCTCACCCTCTTTGAATCTTCGTTATCATGCTAATAGGAGCAGGAAAAAGCAAAAATATTTCAGATTTCCACCTTTCCAAGCAGAGAAATGATTGTTTGTGCAAAGACATTATTCATTGATTTTAGCCATTGAAAAACGTCCTGTTACTCATATAACAGAAATGGTTGAAGGTACTGGCTTAACGTAAACATATAGCAGCTCACCCTCTTTGAATCTTCTTTAGCATGCTAAAAGGAGTAGGAAAAAGCAAAAAATTTTCAGAATTCCACCTTTCAAAGCAGAGAAATGACTGTTGGTGCAATAACATTATTCATTGATTTTAGCCATTGAACAAACGTCTTGATACTCATATACCAGAAATGGTTGAAGGTATTGGCTGAACACAAACAGATAGCAGCTCTCCCTCTTTGAATCTTCTTTAGCATGCTAAAAGGAGCAGGAAAAAGCAAAACATTTCAGAATTCCACCTTTCCAAGCAGAGAAATGACTGTTTGTGTAATGACATTTTTCAATCATTTTAGCCATTGAATACCGTACTGTTACTCATATGCCAGAAATGGTTGTAGGTATTTGCTGAACGCAAACAGATAGCAGCTCACCCTCTTTGAATCTTATTTAGCATTCTAAAAAGAGAAGGAAAAAGCAAAAAATGTCAGAATTCCACCTTTGAAAGCAGAGAAATGACTGTTTGTGCAATAACATTATTCATTGATTTTAGCCATTAAAGAACGTCCTGTTACTCATATACCAGAAATGGTTGAAGATATTGGCTGAACGCAAACAGATAGCAGCTACCTCTCTTTGAATCTTCTTTAACATGCTAAAAGGAGCAGGAAAAATCAAAACATTTCAGAATTCCACCTTTCCAAGCAGAGAAATGACTATTTAGGAATAACTTTATTCATTGATTTTAGCCATTGAAAAACGTGCTGTCACTCATACACCAGAAATGATTGAGGGTATTGGCTGAAAGCAAACAGATAGCAGCTCAACCTCTTTGAATCTTCTTTAGCATGCTAAAAGGAGCAGGAAAAAGCAAAAAATTTCAGAATTCCACCTTTCCATGCAGAGAAATGACTCTTTGTGCAGTAACTTTATTCATTGATTTTAGCCATTGAAAACAGTCCTGTTACTCATATACCAGAAATGGTTGAAGGTATAGGCTGAACGCAAACAGACAGCAACTCACCCTCTTTGAATCTTCTTTAGCACGCTAAAAGGAGCAGGAAAAAGCAAAAAAATGTCAGAATTCCACCTTTCCAAGCAGAGAATTGACTGCTTGTGCAATGACATTATTCATTGATTTTAGCCATTGAAAAACGTCCTGTTACTCAAATACCAGAAGTGGATGAAGGTATTGCCTGAACGCAAACAGATAGCAGCTCACCCTCTTTGAATTTTCTTTAGGATGCTAAAAGGAGCAGGAAAAAGCAAAAAATTTCAGAATTCCACCTTTCCAAGCAGAGAAATGACTGCTTGTGCAATGACATTGTTCTTTCATTTTAGCCATTGAATACCGTCCTCTTACTCAAATACCAGAAATGGTTCAAGGTAATGGCTGAATGCAAACAGATAGCAGCTCACCCTCTTTGAATCTTCTTTAGCATGCTAAAAGGAGCAGGAAAAAGCAAAAAATTTCAGAATTCCACCAATCCAAGCAGAGAAATGACTGTTTGTGCAATGACATTATTCATTGATTTCAGCCCTTGAAAACCGTCCTGTTACTCATATACCAGAAATGGTTGAAGGTATTGTAGAAACGCAAACAGATATCAGCTCACCCTCTTTGAATCTTCTTTAGCATGCTAGAAAGAGGAGGAAAAAGCAAAACATTTCAGAATTCCACCTTTCTAAGCAGAGAATTGAATGTTTGTGCAATGACTATATTCATTCATTTTAGCTATTATAAACCGTCCTGTTACTGATACACCAGGAATGCTTGAAGGTATTGGCTGAATGCAAACAGATAGCAGCTCACCCTCTTTGAATCTTCTTTAGCATAGTAAAAGGAGCAGTAAAAAGCAAAAAATTTCAGAATTCCACCTTTCCAAGCAGAGGAATGACTGTTTGTGCAATGACATTCATTGATTTTAGCCATTGAAAAACGTGCTGTCACTCATACACCAGAAATGGTTGAAGGTATTGGCTGAACGCAAACAGATAGCAGATCCCTCTCTTTGAATTTTCTTTAACATGCTAAAAGGAGCAGGAAAAATCAAAACATTTCAGAATTCCACCTTTCAAAGCAGAGGAATGACTGTTAGTGCAATGACATTCATTGATTTTAGCCCTTGAAAAACGTGCTGTCACTCATACACCAGAAATGGTTGAAGGTATTGGCTGAACGCAAACAGATAGCAGCTCACCCTCTTTGAATCTTCTTTAGCATGCTAATACGAGCATGAAAAAGCAAAAAAAATTCAGAATTCCACCTTTCCAAGCAGAGAAATGACTGTTTGTGCAATGATATTTTTCATTGATTTTAGCCATTAAAGAACGTCCTGTTACTCTTATACCAGAAATGGTTGAAGGTATTGGCTGAACGCAAAAAGAAAGCAGCTCAACCTCTTTGAATCTTCTTTAGCATGCTAATAGGAGCAGGAAAAAGCAAAAAAAAAATCAGAATTCCACCTTTCCAAGCAGAGAAATGACTATTTGTGCAATGACATTATTCATTGATGTTTGCCATTGAAAAACGTCCTATTACTCATATACCAGAATTGGTTGAAGTTATTGGCTGAACGCAAAAAGATAGCAGCTCACCCTCTTTGAATCTTCGTTTTCATGCTAATAGGAGCAGGAAAAAGCAAAAATATTTCAGATTTCCACCTTTCCAAGCAGAGAAATGATTGTTTGTGCAAAGACATTATTCATTGATTTTAGCCTTTGAAAAACGTCCTGTTACTCATATAACAGAAATGGTTGAAGGTACTGGCTTAACGTAAACATATAGCAGCTCACCCTCTTTGAATCTTCTTTAGCATGCTAAAAGGAGTAGGAAAAAGCAAAAAATTTTTAGAATTCCACCTTTCCAAGCAGAGAAGTGACTGTTTGTGCAATGACATTATTCATTGATTTTAGCCATTGAAAAATGTCCTGTTACTCATATACCAGAATTGGTTGAAGGTATTGGCTGAACGCAAACAGATAGCAGATCACCCTCTTTGAATCTACATTAGCATGCTAATAGGAGCAGGAAAAAGCAAAAAATTTCAGAATTCCACCTTTCAAAGCAGAGAAATGACTGTTGGTGCAATAACATTATTCATTGATTTTAGCCATTGAATAAACGTCTTGATACTCATATACCAGAAAAGGTTGAAGGTATTGGCTGAACACAAACAGATAGCAGCTCTCCCTCTTTGAATCTTCTTTAGCATGCTAAAAGGAGCAGGAAAAAGCAAAACATTTCAGAATTCCACCTTTCCAAGCAGAGAAATGACTGTTTGTGTAATGACATTTTTCAATCATTTTAGCCATTGAATACCGTACTGTTACTCATATGCCAGAAATGGTTGTAGGTATTGGCTGAACGCAAACAGATAGCAGCTCACCCTCTTTGAATCTTATTTAGCATGCTAAAAAGAGCAGGAAAAAGCAAAAAATTTCAGAATTCCACCTTTGAAAGCAGAGAAATGACAGTTTGTGCAATAACATTATTCATTGATTTTAGCCATTAAAGAACGTCCTGTTACTCATATACCAGAAATGGTTGAAGATATTGGCTGAACGCAAACAGATAGCAGCTACCTCTCTTTGAATCTTCTTTAACATGCTAAAAGGAGCAGGAAAAATCAAAACATTTCAGAATTCCACCTTTCCAAGCAGAGAAATGAATCTTTAGGAATAACTTTATTCATTGATTTTAGCCATTGAAAACCGTCCTGTTACTCATATACCAGAAATGGTTGAAGGTATAGGCTGAACGCAAACAGATAGCAAATCACCCTCTTTGAATCTTCTTTAGCACGCCAAAAGGAGCAGGAAAAAGCAAAAAAAATTTCAGAATTCCACCTTTCCTTGCAGAGTAATGATTGTTTGTTCAATTACATTATTCATTGATTTTAGCCATTGAAAACCGTCCTGTTACTCATATACCAGAAATCGTTGAAGGTATTGGCTGAACGCAAACATATAGCAACTAACACTCTTTGAAACTTCTTTAGCATGCTAAAAAGAGCAAGAAAAAGCAAACATTTTTAGAATTCCACCTTTCAAAGCAGAGAAATGACTGATTGTGCAATGACATTATTCATTGATTTTAGCCATGGAAAAATGTCCTGTTAATCATATGCCAGAAATGGTTGAAGGTATTGGCTGAACGCAAACAGACAGCAACTCATCCTCTTTGAATCTTCTTTAGCACGCTAAAAGGAACAGGAAAGAGCAAAAAATAATCAGAATTCCACCTTTCCAAGCAGAGAATTGACTGTGCAATGACATTATTCATTGATTTTAGCCATTGAAAAACGTACTGTTACTCATATGGCAGAAATGGGTGAAGGTATTGGCTGAACGCAAACAGATAGCAGCTCACCCTCTTTGAATTTTCTTTAGCATGCTAATAGGAGCAGGAAAAAGAAAAAAAAATCAGATTTCCACCTTTCAAAGCAGAGAAATGACGGTTTGTGCAAAGACATTATTCATTGATTTTAGCCATTGAAAAACGTCCTGTTACTCATCTACCAGAAATGGTTGAAGGTATTGGCTTAATGTAAACAGATAGCAGCTCACCCTCTTTGAATCTTCTTTAGCATGCTAAAAGGAGTAGGAAAAAGCAAAACATGTTTAGAATGCCACCTTTCCAAGCAGAGAAATAACTGTTTGTGCAATGACATTATTCATTGATTTTAGCCATTGAAAATCATCCTGTTACTCATATACCAGAAATGGTTGAAGGTATTGGCTGAACACAAACAGATAGCAGCTCTCCCTCTTTCAATCTTCTTAGCATGCTAAAAGGAGCAGGAAAAAGCAAAAAATTTCAGAATGCCACCTTTCCAAGCAGAGAAATATCTCTTTGTGCAATGACATTATTCATTGATTTTAGCCACTGAAAACCGTCCTGTTACTCATATAACAGAAATAGTTGAAGTTATTGGCTGAACGCAAGCAGACATCAACTCACCCTCTTTGAATCTTCTTTAGCATGCTAAAAGGAGCAGGAAAGAGCAAAAAAATTTCAGAATTCCATCTTTCCAAGCAGAGAAATGACTGATTGTGCAAAGAAATTATTCATTGATTTTAGCCATTGAAAAACGTCCTGTTACTCATATATCAGAAATGGTTGAAGGTATTTTCTTAATGCAAGCAGACAGCAACTCACCCTCATTGAATCTTCTTTAGCATGCTAAAAAGAGCTTTAAAAAGCAAAAAAATTCAGAATTCCACCTTTCAAAGCAGAAAAATGACTGTTTGTGCAATGACATTATTCATTGATTTTAGCCATTGAAAAACGTCCTGTTACTCATATACCAGAATTTTTTTAAGGTATTGGCTGAACGCAAAAAGATAGCAGCTCACCGTCTTTCCATCTTCTTTAGCATGCTAATAGGAGCAGGAAAAAGCAAAAAAAATTCAGAATTCCACCTTTCCAAGCAGAGAAATGACTGTTTGTGCAACGAAATTATTCATTGATGTTAGCCATTGAAAAACGTCCTGTTACTCATATACAAGAATTGGTTGAAGGTATTGGATGAACGCAAAATGATATCAGCTCACCCTCTTTGAATCTTCTTTATCATGTTAATAGGAGCAGGAAAAAGCAAAAAAAAAATCAGATTTCCACCTTTCCAAGCAGAGAAATGATTGTTTGTGCAAAGACATTATTCATTGATTTTAGCCATTGAAAAACGTCCTGTTACTCATATAATAGAAATGGTTGAAGGTACTGGCTTAACGTAAACATATAGCAGCTCACCCTCTTTGAATCTTCTTTAGCATGCTAAAAGGAGTAGGAAAAAGCAAAAAATGTTTAGAATGCCACCTTTCCAAGCAGAGAAATGACTGTTTGTGCAATGACATTATTCATTGATTTTAGCCATTGAAAAATGTCCTGTTACTCATATACCAGATTTGTTTGAAGGTATTGGCTGAACGCAAACAGATAGCAGATCACCCTCTTTGAATCTACATTAGCATGCTAATAGGAGCAGGAAAAAGCAAAACATTTCAGAATTCCACCTTTCAAAGCATAGAAATGACTGTTGGTGCAATAACATTATTCATTGATTTTAGCCATTGAATAAACGTCTTGATACTCATATACCAGAAATGGTTGAGGGTATTGGCTGAACACAAACAGATAGCAGCTCACCCTCTTTGAATCTTCTTTAGCATAGTAAAAGGAGCAGCAAAAAGCAAAAAAATTCCGAATTCCACCTTTCAAAGCAGAGGAATGACTGTTTGTGCAATGACATTCATTGATTTTAGCCATTGAAAAACGTGCTGTCACTCAAACACCAGAAATGGTTGAAGGTATTGGCTGAACGCAAACAGATAGCAGCTCACCCTCTTTGAATCTTCTTTAACATGCTAATACGAGCATGAAAAAGCAAAAAAAATTCAGAATTCCACCTTTCCAAGCAGAGAAATGACTGTTTGTGCAATGACATTATTCATTGATTTTAGCCATTAAAAAACGTGCTGATACTCATATACCAAAATTGGTTGAAGGTATTGGCTGAATGCAAACAGACAGCAGCTCACCCTCTTTGAATCTTCTTTAGCATGCTAATAGGAACAGGAAAAAGCAAAAAAAAAATCAGATTTCCACCTTTCAAAGCAGAGAAATGACTGTTCGTGCAATGACATTATTCATTGATTTTAGCCATTAAAAAACGTGCTGATACTCATATACCAAAATTGGTTGAAGGTATTGGCTGAACGCAAACAGACAGCAGCTCACCCTCTTTGAATCTTCTTTAGCACACTAAAAGGAGCAGGAAAAATTAAACAAATTTCAGAATTCCGCCTTTAAAAGCAGAGAAATGACTGTTTGTGCAATAACATTATTCATTGATTTTAGCCATTAAAGAACGTCCTGTTACTCTTATACCAGAAATGGTTGAAGGTATTGGCTGAATGCAAACAGATAGCAGCTCCCTCTCTTTGAATCTTCTTTACCATGCCAAAAGGAGCAGGAAAAAGCAAAAAATTTCAGAATTCCACCTTTGCATGCAGAGAAATGACTCCTTGTGCAATAACTTTAATCATTGATTTTAGCCATTGAAAACCGTCCTGTTACTCATATACCAGAAATGGTTGAAGGTATAGGCTAAACGCAAACAGACAGCAACTCACCCTCTTTGAATCTACTTTAGCACGCTAAAAGGAGCAGGAAAAAGCAAAAAAATGTCAGAATTCCACCTTTTCAAGCAGAGAATTGACTGCTTGTGCAATGACATTATTCATTGATTTTAGCCATTGAAAAACGTACTGTTACTCATATACCAGAATTGGTTGAAGGTATTGGCTGAATGCAAACAGATAGCAGATCACCCTCTTTGAATCTACATTAGCATGCTAATAGGAGCAGGAAAAAGCAAAACATTTCAGAATTCCACCTTTCAAAGCATAGAAATGACTGTTGGTGCAATAACATTATTCATTGATTTTAGCCTTTGAATAAACGTCTTGATACTCATATACCAGAAATGGTTGAAGGTATTGGCTGAACACAAACAGATAGCAGCTCTCCCTCTTTGAATCTTCTTTAGCATGCTAAAAGGAACAGGAAAAAGCAAAACATTTCAGAATTCCACCTTTCCAAGCAGAGAAATGACTGTTTGTGTAATGACATTTTTCAATCATTTTAGCCATTGAATACCGTACTGTTACTCATATGCCAGAAATGGTTGTAGGTATTGGCTGAACGCAAACAGATAGCAGCTCACCCTCTTTGAATCTTATTTAGCATGCTAAAAAGAGCAGGAAGAAGCAAAAAATTTCAGAATTCCACCTTTGAAAGCAGAGAAATGACTGTTTGTGCAATAACATTATTCATTGATTTTAGCCATTAAAGAACGTCTTGTTACTCATATACCAGAAATGGTTGAAGATATTGGCTGAACGCAAACAGATAGCAGCTACCTCTCTTTGAATCTTCTTTAACATGCTAAAAGGAGCAGGAAAAATCAAAATATTTCAGAATTCCACCTTTCCAAGCAGAGAAATGACTCTTTAGGAATAACTTTATTCATTGATTTTAGCCATTGAAAAACGTGCTGTCACTCATACACCAGAAATGGTTGAAGGTATTGGCTGAACGCAAACAGATAGCAGCTCCCTCTCTTTGAATTTTCTTTAACATGCTAAAAGGAGCAGGAAAAATCAAAACATTTCAGAATTCCACCTTTCCAAGCAGAGAAATGACTGTTTGTGCAATGACATTATTCATTGATTTTAGCCATTGAAAAACATCCTGTTACTCATATACCAGAAATGGTTGAAGATATTGGTTGAAAGCAAACAGATAGCAGCTCAACCTCTTTGAATCTTCTTTAGCATGCTAAAAGGAGCAGGAAAAAGCAAAAAATTTCAGAATTCCACCTTTCCATGCAGAGAAATGACTCTTTGTGCAATAACTTTATTCATTGATTTTAGCCTTTGAAAACCGTCCTGTTACTCATATACCAGAAATGGTTGAAGGTATAGGCTGAACGCAAACAGACAGCAACTCACCCTCTTTGAATCTTCTTTATCATGCTAAAAGGAGCAGGAAAAAGCAAAAAAATGTCAGAATTCCACCTTTCCAAGCAGAGAATTGACTGCTTGTGCAATGACATTATTCATTGATTTTAGCCATTGAAAAACGTCCTGTTACTCATATACCAGAAATGGATGAAGGTATTGCCTGAACGCAAACAGATAGCAGTTCACCCTCTTTGAATTTTCTTTAGCATGCTAAAAGGAGCAGGAAAAAGCAAAAAATTTCAGAATTCCACCTTTCCAAGCAGAGAAATGACTGCTTGTGCAATGACATTGTTCTTTCATTTTAGTCATTGAATACCGTCCTCTTACTCAAATACCAGAAATGGTTCAAGGTAATGGCTGAATGCAAACAGATAGCAGCTCACCCTCTTTGAATCCTCTTTAGCATGCTAAAAGGAGCAGGAAAAAGCAAAAAATTTCAGAATTCCACCAATCCAAGCAGAGAAATGACTGTTTGTGCAATGACATTATTCATTGATTTCAGCCCTTGAAAACCGTCCTGTTACTCATATACCAGAAATGGTTGAAGGTATTGTCGAAACGCAAACAGATATCAGCTCACCCTCTTTGAATCTTCTTTAGCATGCTAAAAAGAGGAGGAAAAAGCAAAACATTTCAGAATTCCACCTTTCTAAGCAGAGAATTGAATGTTTGTGCAATGACTATATTCATTCATTTTAGCCATTATAAACCGTCCTGTTACTGATACACCAGGAATGCTTGAAGGTATTGGCTGAATGCAAACAGATAGCAGCTCACCCTCCTTGAATCTTCTTTAGCATAGTAAAAGGAGCAGCAAAAAGCAAAAAAATTCAGAATTCCACCTTTCAAAGCAGAGGAATGACTGTTTGTGCCATGACATTCATTGATTTTTGCCATTGAAAAACGTGCTGTCACTCATACACCAGAAATGGTTGAAGGTATTGGCTGAACGCAAACAGATAGCAGCTCACCCTCTTTGAATCTTCTTTAGCATGCTAATAGGAGCAGGAAAAAGCAAAAAAAATTCAGAATTCCTCCTTTCCAAGCAGAGAAATTACTGTTTGTGCAATGACATTATTCATTGATTTTAGCCATTAAAAAACGTGCTGATACTCATATACCAAAATTGGTTGAAGGTATTGGCTGAATGCAAACAGACTGCAGCTCACCCTCTTTGAATCTTCCTTAGCATGCTAATAGGAGCAGGAAAAAGCAAAAAAAAAATCAGATTTCCACCTTTCAAAGCAGAGAAATGACTGTTCGTGCAATGACATTATTCATTGATTTTAGCCATTAAAAAACGTGCTGATACTCATATACCAAAATTGGTTGAAGGTATTGGCTGAACGCAAACAGACAGCAGCTCACCCTCTTTGAATCTTCTTTAGCACACTAAAAGGAGCAGGAAAAATTAAAAAAATTTCAGAATTCCGCCTTTAAAAGCAGAGAAATGACTGTTTGTGCAATAACATTATTCATTGATTTTAGCCATTAAAGAACGTCCTGTTACTCTTATACCAGAAATGGTTGAAGGTATTGGCTGAATGCAAACAGATAGCAGCTCCCTCTCTTTGAATCTTCTTTAGCATGCCAAAAGGAGCAGGAAAAAGCAAAAAATTTCAGAATTCCACATTTCCAAGCAGAGAAATGACTTTGTGCAATAACTTTATTCATTGATTTTAGCCATTGAAAACAGTCCTGTTACTCATATACCAGAAATGGTTGAAGGTATAGGCTGAATGCAAAAAGATAGCAGATCACTCTCTTTGAATCTTCTTTATCTTGCTAAAAGGAGCAGGAAAAAGCAAAAAAAGTCAGATTTCCACCTTTCCAAGCAGAGAAATTACTGTTTTTGCAAAGACATTATTCATTGATTTTAGCCCTTGAAAAATGTCCTCTTACTCATATGCCAGAAATGGTTGAAGGTATTGGCTAAACGCAAACAAACAGCAACTCAGCCTCTTTGACTCTTCTTTAGCACGCTAAAAGTAGCACGAAAAAGCAAAACAATTCAGAATTCCACCTTTTCACGCAGAGAAATGACTGTTTGTGTAATGACATTATTCTTTCATTTTAGTCATTGAATACCGTCCTGTTACTCATATACCAGAAATGGTTGAAGGTATTGGCTGAATGCAAACAGATAGTAGCTCACCCTCTTTGAACCTGCTTTAGCATGCTAAAAAGTGCAGGAAAAAGCAAAATATTCCAGTATTCCACCTTTCCAAGCAGAGAAATGACTGTTTGTGCAATGACATTATTCATTGATTTCAGCCATTGAAAATCGTCCTGTTACTCATATACCAGAAATGGTTGAAGGTATTGGCTGAACGCAAACAGATAGCAGCTCCCCCTCTTTGAATCTTCTTTATCATGCTAAAAGGAGCAGGAAAAAGCAAAACATTTCAGAATTCCACCTTTCCAAGCAGAGAATTGACTGTTTGTGCAATAACATTATTCATTGATTTTAGACATTTAAAACTGTTCTGTTACTCATATAGCAGAAATGGTTGAAGGTGTTGGCTAAATGCAAACAGATAGCAGCTCACCGTCTTTGAATCTTCTTTAGCATGCTAAAAGGAGCAGGAAAAAGCAAAACATTTCAGAATTCCACCTTTCCAGCAGAGAATTGACTGTTTGTGCAATGACATAATTCATTGATTTTAGCCATTGAAAAATGTGCTGTTACTCATACACCAGAAATGGTTGAAGGTATTGCCTGAACGCAAACAGATAGCAGCTCACCCTCTTTGAATCTTCTTTAGCATGCTAAAAGTAGCAGGAAAAAGCAAAAAATTTCAGAATTCCACCTTTCCAAGCAGAGAAATGACTGTTTGTGCAATGACATTATTCATTGATTTTAGCCATTGAAAATCGTCCTGTTATTCATATACCAGAAATGGTTGAAGGTATTGGCTGAATGCAAACAGATAGCAGCTCACCCTCTTTGAATATTCTTTATCATGCTTAAAAGAGTAGGAAAAAGCAAAAAAATTCAGAATTCCACCTTTCAAAGCAGAGAAATGACTGATTGGTCAATGACAGTATTCATTGATTTTAGCCATTGAAAAATGTCCTCTTACTCATATACCAGAAATGGTTGAAGGTATTGGCTAAACGCAAACAGACAGCAACTCAGCCTCTTTGAGTCTTCTTTAGCATGCTAAAAGTAGCACGAAAAAGCAAAACAATTCAGAATTCCACCTTTTCAAGCAGAGAAATGACTGTTTGTGTAATGACATTATTCTTTCATTTTAGTCATTGAATACCGTCCTGTTACTCAAATACCAGAAATGCTTGAAGGTATTGTCTGAACGCAAACAGATAGCAGCTCTCAGTCTTTGAATCTTCTTTATCATGCTAAAAGGAGCAGGAAAAAGCAAAACATTTCAGAATTCCTCCTTTCAAAGCAGAGAATTGACTGTTTGTGCAATGACATCATTCATTGATTTTAGACATATAAAACTGTTCTGTTACTCATATAGCAGAAATGGTTGAAGGTGTTGGCTGAATGCAAACAGATAGCAGCTCACCGTCTTTGAATCTTCTTTAGCATGCTAAAAGGAGCAGGAAAAAGAAAAACATTTCAGAATTCCACCTTTCCAAGCAGAGAATTGACTGTTTGTGCAATGACATCATTCATTGATTTTAGACATTTAAAACTGTTCTGTTACTCATAAAGCAGAAATGGTTGAAGGTGTTGGCTGAATGCAAACAGAAAGCAGCTCACCGTCTTTGAATCTTCTTTAGCATGCTAAAAGGAGCAGGAAAAAGCAAAACATTTCAGAATTCCACCTTTCCAAGCAGAGAATTGACTGTTTGTGCAATGACATCATTCCTTGATTTTAGACATTTAAAACTGTCCTGGTACTCATATAGCAGAAATGGTTGAAGGTGTTGGCTGAATGCAAACAGATAGCAGCTCACCGTCTTTGAATCTTCTTTAGCATGCTAAATGGAGCAGGAAAAAGCAAAACATTTCAGAATTCCACCTTTCCAAGCAGAGAATTGACTGTTTGTGCAATGACATAATTCATTGATTTTAGCCATTGAAAAACGTGCTGTTACTCATACACCAGAAATGGTTGTAGGTATTGCCTGAACGCAAACAGCTAGCAGCTCATCCTCTTTGAATCTTCTTTAGCATGCAAAAATTAGCAGGAAAAAGCAAAAAAATTCAGAATTCCACCTTTCCAAGCAGAGAAATGACTGTTTGTGCAATGACATTATTCATTGATTTTAGCCATTGAAAATCGTCCTGTTACTCATATACCAGAAATGGTTGAAGGCATTGGCTGAATGCAAATAAATAGCAGCTCACCGTCTTTGAATCTTCTTTAGCATGCTAAAAGGAGCAAGAAAAAGCAAAACATTTCAGTGTTCCACCTTTCCAACCAGAGAATTGACTGTTTGTTCAATGCCATTATTCATTCATTTTAGCCATTGAAAAACGTGCTGTTACTCATACACCAGAAATGGTTGAAGGTATTGCCTGAACGCAAACAGATAGCAGCTCACCCTCTATGAATCTTCTTTAGCATGCTAATAGGAGCAGGAAAAAGCAAAAAAAATTCAGATTTCCACCTTTCCAAGCAGAGAAATGACTGTTTGTGCAATGACATTATTCATTGATTTTAGCCATTGAAAAATGTCCTGTTCCTCATATACCAGAAATGGTTGAAGGTATTGGTTTAACGTAAACAGATAGCAGCTCACCCTCTTTTAATCTTCTTTAGCATGCTAAAAGGAGCAGGAAAAAGCAAAACATTTTTAGAATTCCACCTTTCCAAGCAGAGAAATGACTGTTTGTGCAATGACATTATTCATTGATTTTAGCCATTGAAAACCGTCCTATCACTCATATACCAGAAATGTTTGAAGGTATTGCGTGAACGCAGACAGATAGCTGCTCACCCTCTTTGAATCTTCTTTAGCATGCTAAAAGCAGCAGGAAAGAGCAAAAAATTTCAGATTTCCACCTTTGAAAGCAGAGAAATGACTGTTTGTGCAATGACATTATTCATTGATTTTAGCCATTGAAAAACATCCCGTTACTCATATACCAGAATTGGTTGAAGGTATTGGCTGAACGCAAAAAGATAGCAGCTCTCACTCTTTGAATCTTCTTTAGCATACTAAAAGGAGTAGGAAAAAGGAAAACATTTTTAGAATTCCACATTTCCAAGCAGAGAAATGACTGTTTGTGCAATGATATTATTCATTGATTTTAGCCATTGAAAACCGTCCTGTTACTCATATACCAGAAATGGTTGAAGGTGTTGGCTGAACGCAAACAGATAGCAGGTCACCCTCTTTGAATCTTCTTTAG
Source organism: Phyllobates terribilis (assembly GCF_046119375.1). Taxonomy (NCBI): domain Eukaryota; kingdom Metazoa; phylum Chordata; class Amphibia; order Anura; family Dendrobatidae; genus Phyllobates; species Phyllobates terribilis. The sequence continues at coordinate 2,748,544 of NW_027362771.1, read as the reverse complement.
CATGCTAAAAGGAGCATGAAAAATCATAAAATGTCAGAATTCCACCTTTCCAAGCAGAGAAATGACTGTTTGTGCAATGACATTATTCATTGATTTTAGCCATTGAAAACCGTCCTGTTATTCATATACCAGAAATGGTTGAAGGTATTGGCTGAACGCAAACAGCAGCTCACCCTCTTTGAATATTCTTTATCATGCTAAAAAGAGTAGGAAAAAGCAAAAAAATTCTGAATTCCACCTTTCAAAGCAGAGAAATGTCTGATTGTGCAATGACAGTATTCATTGAGTTTAGCCATTGAAAAATGTCCTCTTACTCATATACCAGAAATGGTTGAAGGTATTGGCTAAACACAAACTGACAGCATCTCAGCCTCTTTGACTCTTCTTTAGCACGCTAAAAGTAGCACGAAAAAGCAAAACATTTCAGAATTCCACCCTTCCAAGCAGAGAATTGACTGTTTTTGCAATGACATCATTCATTGATTTTAGACATTTAAAACTGTCCTGTTACTCATATAGCAGAAATGGTTGAAGGTGTTGGCTGAATGCAAACAGATAGCAGCTCCCCCTCTTTGAAACTTCTTTATCATGCTAAAAGTAGCAGGAAAAAGCAAAATATTTCAGAATTCCACCTTTCCAAGCAGAGAATTGACTGTTTGTGCAATAACATCATTCATTGATTTTAGACATATAAAACTGTTCTGTTACTCATATAGCAGAAATGGTTGAAGGTGTTGGCTGAATGAAAACAGATAGCAGCTCACCGTCTTTGAATCTTCTTTACCATGCTAAAAGGAGCAGGAAAAAGGAAAACATTTCAGAATTCCACCTTTCCAATCAGAGAATTGACTGTTTGTGCAATGACATCATTCATTGATTTTAGACATTTAAAACTGTCCTGTTACTCATATAGCAGAAATGGTTGAAGGTGTTGGCTGAATGCAAACAGATAGCAGCTCACCGTCTTTGAATCTTCTTTAGCATCCTAAAAGGAGCAGGAAAAAGCAAAACATTTCAGAATTCCACCTTTCCAAGCACAGAATTGACTGTTTGTGCAACGACATAATTCATTGATTTTAGCCATTGAAAAACGTGCTCTTACTCATACACCAGAAATGGTTGAAGGTATTGCCTGAACGTAAACAGATAGTAGCTCACCCTCTTTGAATCTTCTTTAGCATGCAAAAATTAGCAGGAAAAAGCAAAACATTTCAGAATTCCACCTTTCCAAGCACAGAATTGACTGTTTGTGCAATGACATAATTCATTGATTTTAGACATTGAAAACCGTCCTGTTATTCATATACCATAAATGGTTGAAGGTATTCCCTGAACGCAAGCAAATAGCAGCTCACCCTCTTTGAATATTCTTTATCATGCTAAAAAGAGCAGGAATAAGCAAAAAAATTCAGAATTCCACCTTTCAAAGCAGAGAAATGACTGATTGTGCAATGACAGTATTCATTGATTTTAGCCATTGAAAAATGTCCTCTTACTCATATACCAGAAATGGTTGAAGGTATTGGCTAAACGCAAACAGACAGCAACTCAGCCTCTTTGACTCTTCTTTAGCACGCTAAAAGTAGCACGAAAAAGCAAAACAATTCAGAATTCCACCTTTTCAAGGAGAGAAATGACTGTTTGTGTAATGACATTATTCTTTCCTTTTAGTCATTGAATACCGTCCTGTTACTCATATACCAGAAATGGTTGAAGGTATTGGCTGAATGCAAACAGATAGTAGCTCACCCTCTTTGAATCTTCTTTAGCATGCTAAAAAGTGCAGGAAAAAGCAAAATATTCCAGTATTCCACCTTTCCAAGCAGAGAAATGACTGTTTGTGCAATGACATTATTCATTGATTTCAGCCATTGAAAATCGTCCTGTTACTCATATACCAGAAATGGTTGAAGGTATTGTCTGAACGCAAACAGATAGCAGCTCCCCCTCTTTGAATCTTCTTTATCATGCTAAAAGGAGCAGGAAAAAGCAAAAGATTTCAGAATTCCTCCTTTCAAAGTAGAGAATTGACTGTTTGTGCAATGACATCATTCATTGATTTTAGACATTTAAAACTGTTCTGTTACTCATATAGCAGAAATGGTTGAAGGTGTTGGCTGAATGCAAACAGATAGCAGCTCACCGTCTTTGAATCTTCTTTAGCATGCTAAAAGGAGCAGGAAAAAGCAAAAGATTTCAGAATTCCTCCTTTCAAAGTAGAGAATTGACTGTTTGTGCAATGACATCATTCATTGATTTTAGACATTTAAAACTGTTCTGTTACTCATATACCAGAATTGGTTGAAGGTATTGGCTTAAACCAAAAATATAGCAGCTCACCCTCTTTGAATCTTCTTTAGCATGCAAAAAGGAGTAGGAAAAAGCAAAACATTTTTAGAATTATACCTTTACAAGCAGAGAAATGACTGTTTGTGCAATGACATTATTCATTGATTTTAGCCATTGAAAACTGTCCTGTTACTCATATACCAGAAAAGGTTGAAGGTATTGGCTGAACACAAACAGATAGCAGCTCACCCTCTTTGAATCTTCTTTAGAATGCTAAAAGTAGCAGGAAAAATTAAAAAAATTCAGAATTTCACCTTTCCAAGCAAAGAAATGACTGTTTGTGCAATGACATTATTCAATGATTTTAGCCATTGAAGAACATCCTGTTACTCATATACCAGAAATGGTTGAAGGTATTGGCTGAATGCAAACAGATAGTAGCTCACCCTCTTTGAATCCTCTTTAGCATGCTAAAAAGTGCAGGAAAAAAAAAAAAATTCAGAATTCCACCTTTCCAAGCAGAGAAATGACTGTTTGTGCAATGACAATATTCATAGAATTTAGCCATTGAAAGCCATCCTGACACTCATATACCAGAAATGGTTGAAGGTATTGGCTGAACGCAAACAGATAGCAGCTCACCCTCTTTGAATCTTCTTTTGCATGCTAAAAGCAGCAGGAAAAAGCAAAAAATTTCAGATTTCCACCTTTCAAAGCAGAGAAATGACGGTTTATGCAATGACATTATTCATTGATTTTAGCCATTGAAAAACATACTGTTACTCATATACCAGAAATGGTTGAAGGTATTGGCTGAACGCAAAAAGATAGCAGCTCTCACTCTTTGAATCTTCTTTAGCATGCTAAAAGGAGCAGGGAAAAGCAAAACATTTTTAGAATTTCACCTTTCCAAGCAGAGAAATGACTGTTTGTGCAATGACATTATTCATTGATTTTAGCCATTGAAAACCGTCCTGTTATTCATATACCAGAAATGGTTAAAGGTATTGGCTGAACGCAAACAGATAGCAGCTCACCCTCTGTGAATCTTCTTTATGATGCTAAAAAGAGCAGGAAAAAGCAAAAAAATTCAGAATTCCACCTTTCCAAGCACAGAAATGACTGTTTGTGTAATGACATTATTCTTTCATTTTAGTCATTGAATACCGTCCTGTTACTCATATACCAGAAATGGTTGAAGGTATTGGCTGAATGCAAACAGATAGTATCTCACCCTCTTTGAATCTTCTTTAGCATTCTAAAAAGTGCTGGAAAAAGCAAAATATTTCAGTATTCCACCTTTCCAAACAGAGAAATGACTGTTTGTGCAATGACATTATTCATTGATTTCAGCCATTGAAAATCGTCCTGTTACTCATATACCAGAAATGGTTGAAGGTATTGTCTGAACGCAAACAGATAGCAGCTCCCCCTCTTTGAATCTTCTTAAGCATGCTAAATGGAGCAGGAAAAAGCAAGAGATTTCAGAATTCCACCTTTCCAAGTAGAGAAATGACTGTGCAATGACATCATTCATTGATTTTAGACATTTAAAACTGTCCTGTTACTCATAAAACAGAAATGGTTGAAGGTGTTGGCTGAATGCAAACAGATAGCAGCTCACCGTCTTTGAATCTTCTTTAGCATGCTAAAAGGAGCAGGAAAAAGCAAAACATTTCAGAATTCCACCTTTCCAAGCCGAGAATTGACTGTTTGTGCAATGACATTATTCATTCATTTTAGCCATTGAAAACTGTCCTGTTACTCATATACCAGAAATGGTTGAAGGTTTTGGCTGAATGAAAAGAGATAGCAGCTCACCGTTTTTGAATCTTCATTAGCATGGTTAGAGGAGCAGGAAAAAGCAAAAAATTTCAGAATTCCACCTTTCAAACCAGAGAAATGACTGTTTGTGCAATGACATAATTAATTGATTTTAGCCATTGAAAAACGTGCTGTTACTCATACACCAGAATTGGTTGAAGGTATTGCCTGAATGCAAACAGATAGCAGCTCACCCTCTTTGAATCTTCTTTAGCATGCTAATAGGAGCCGGAAAAAGCAAAAAAAATTCAGATTTCCACCTTTCCAAGCAGAGAAATGACTGTTTGTGCAATGACATTATTCATTGATTTTAGCCATTGAAAAATGTCCTGTTCCTCATATACCAGAAATGTGTAGTGCCGGCGTCCCTGCCCTCTGCTAGGCAGGGACGCTGCTCCTCTCACCGCTCTGCTCCGTGCCCAGCGTCCTTCCCCCGCTCTGCTGTCAGCGCGCGCTCCGTCCCGGCGTCCTCCTCCTGCTCTGCTCTCAGCGCGCGCTCCTTCCCGGCCCCTGTGCTTAGGGCGCGCGCGCGCTCCCCTCCTCTTAAAGGGGCCGCGCGCGCCGCCCTAAAGAGTCCCCGGCCAATGGCCGGAGGACTTCATCATATATAAGTCACCTCCTCCAAAATGGAGGTGCCCGAGCAATGTTGTTTGCACCTGTGTCTCACCTGTGCTCCAGCCCTCAGGTCCCGTTGCCAGTTACCTGCCAGTTACCTGCCAGTTACCTGCCAGTTACCTGCCTGATTCCTGCCAGTTACCTGCCTGATTCCTGCCTGAATACTTGTTACCTGTCTGCCAGTCTGAGGTCCGACGGTCTGCCTTACTACTCCTGTCAGTCTGTCTAAGGACCAGCCTGCCCGCTCACCTGGGAGCGCATATCAGCTACCTGCCTGCTTGCCTGAGGTCCGACGGTCTGCCTTACTACTCCGGTCAGTCTGTCTAAGGACCAGCTTGCCCGCTCACCTGGGAGCGCTTCTCCGTTACCTGCCTGCTTGCCAGCCCGGAGGTTCCGTTGTCACGTGCTGTGACCACCAGCTATCTCAGAGACTCTTGCCCGCTCACCTGGGAGCGCATCTCCGTTACCTGCCTGCCTGCCAGCCCGGAGGCTCCGCCGTCACGTGCCGTGACCACCTGCTATTCCAGAGACTCTCGCTTGCTCACCTGGGAGCACCCATCTACCCTCTGCCTGCTAGCCTACCCGGAGGCTCTGCCATCACAGGTCGTACCTACCCCTTACCCAGAGACTGCCCTGATCACTTGCCGTATCTCCCTGTCCGTTCACCCAGAGACTGCCCTGATCACTTGCCGTATCTCCCTGTCCGTTCATCCAGAGACTGCCACCCGCTCCCTTACAAGGGCCGCCCCCTTGTATAGTAGCTCAGAGGTTCCGCCTCCCGGACCCGTTACAGTTTGCTCGGGCCATGGAACCCGGTGGCACCCAAGCTCCCTCGCTCACGGACCTGTGTCATGAACTATCCCGTCAAAGGTCCCAACAGGAGTCCATCCTGGGTCACCTGCGGAATGTCAATACTCGCCTGGACACTCTGACTGCACCACCTGCAGCCACTGCCAGTACCATGACTCGCAACCCAGCAGCTCCGCTACCCACTAATACCATGGTAACCTATCCCGGACCCCGGCTGTCTGCACCTCCTCGCTTCGGAGGTGACTCCGCCCAGGCTCGGGGCTTCATAAATCAGTGCACCCTGCACTTTGAACTTTTGTCCCATCAGTTTAATTCCGACCGGGCCAAAATTGCCTTTATCATGTCCCATCTCACCGGGGAGGCCCTGGCCTGGCTAAATCCTCTATGGGAGAGAGGAGACCCCCTGGTGTCCAACTTGCCTGCTTTTCTCTCAGCTTTCCGGAAAGTCTTCGACGAACCCGGACGGAAGACCTCATCCGCATCCTCTCTGCTACGCCTCCGTCAGGAGGGTCTCACCGTGGGCCAATATGCCATACGGTTCCGCACCCTTGCCTCGGAGCTGGCCTGGGATAACGACGCTCTGGTATCCGTCTTCTGGGAGGGTCTGTCCGGTCGTATTAAAGATGAACTTGCTGGTCGGGACATTCCTACCTCTCTCGATGATCTAATAACCCTTGCCACCCGGATTGACCTACGGTTCCAGGAGCGTGCCAAAGAGGTCACCCGTGAGAGAAGGATTCCACGTTTAGCTCCTACTTTCCAGAAACCCGTCATTCCCTCCGTCTCTCCCCAGGTACACTCTCCTGAGCCTATGCAGGTCGACCAGACCAAGATGGTCAAAACCCGTCAGGACTCACGCCGTGCCGAGGGGAGCTGCTTCTACTGTGGCAGTAAGGAGCACCGGATCCGTGCCTGCCCGGACAGGTCGGGAAACGCCTGTGTCTAGGTTCGCTCAGAGAGGTCCACCTAGACAAGAATAAATCCTCTCCATCCCTGCTGTTGTCTGTTTCGATCATCTACGGGGAGAACCGTTATTTCGAACTAGCCCAACTTGACTCTGGAGCAGCCGGGAACCTTATTTCACAGTCCCTGGTTGAGAAATACCGCATCCCCACCAAACCTCTGGCTGTACCCTTGTCTGTCGCTGCCGTGGATGGGGGCCTCTTACCTCGCCCCATTCAACTCATCACCGAATCCATTACCCTGCAGGTGGGAATGCTGCATTCTGAAAGTATCTCCTTTCATGTTCTGCCTGGACTCTCTCACGCCCTCTTGCTAGGTCTGCCCTGGCTCCAGAGACATGCACCCGTGCTAGACTGGCAAACCGGAGAGGTCCTTCGCTGGGGACAAGACTGTCATAAAACCTGCCTGGTTCCCGTCCATCCCGTCCGTCCCTCTCCTACCCCAGCTAATCTACCTGGACTTCCGATTCCTTATTGGTCTTATGCAGATGTCTTTAATAAAAAGGAGGCAGAGACATTACCACCACATAGACCATACGACTGTCCCATCGATCTGCTACCCGGTACTACTCCTCCCCGTGGGCGTATCTATCCTTTATCCGCTGCTGAGACCCGGTCAATGTCCGAATATATTGAGGAGAATCTGTCCAGAGGATTCATCCGGAAATCTACCTCCCCGGCGGGAGCAGGCTTCTTTTTCGTCAAAAAGAAGGACGGCTCTCTCCGTCCCTGTATAGACTATAGAGGCCTAAACCTGATCACGGTGAAGAATAAGTACCCCCTTCCGCTCATTCCAGAATTATTTGATCGTCTGAGGGGGGCTAGGATCTTCACCAAACTGGACCTTCGTGGGGCGTACAACCTGGTTCGTATTCGTCAGGGGGATGAATGGAAGACGGCATTCAACACCCGGGACGGCCACTATGAATACCTGGTAATGCCCTTTGGTCTCTGTAACGCTCCTGCCGTCTTTCAAGAGTTGGTCAATGACATCTTCCGGGACCTTCTCTACTCCTGCGTAGTGGTGTACCTGGACGACATCTTGGTCTTCTCTCCGGATCTCCAGACTCACCGGAGGGACGTTCGTCAGGTCCTGCTCAGGCTAAGACAGAACCATCTCTACGCTAAATTTGAGAAGTGCCTCTTTGAGCAGACCTCGCTTCCGTTTCTGGGCTACATTATCTCTCAGACCGGCCTACAAATGGATCCTGAGAAACTGTCTGCCATCGAGAAATGGCCCCGACCGGAGGGGTTGAAGGCCATTCAGCGATTCCTGGGCTTCGCCAACTACTACCGCCTCTTCATACCACACTTCTCTTCCCGGACGGCCCCAATTTCTGCGCTCACCCGTAAAGGTACTAATCCCAAAGAGTGGCCACCCGAAGCAGAGGAGGCCTTTCTTTCCCTTAAACAGGCCTTCTCTTCCGCCCCGGTGCTGCATCGCCCAGATGGCAACAAGCAGTTCTTCCTGGAAGTTGACGCCTCCTCCTCTGGAGCCGGAGCGGTACTTACTCAAAAATCATCTTCCGGGAGGATGGTAACTTGTGGCTTCTTCTCTAAACTCTTCTCCTCCTCTGAGCGCAACTATTCCATAGGAGACCGAGAGTTATTGGCCATCAAACTGGCATTGGAGGAGTGGCGTTACCTGCTCGAGGGGGCTCTTCACCCGGTAATAATTTACACTGACCACAAGAACTTGGCTTACCTCCAGCATGCCCAGAGACTTAACCCGCGCCAAGCCCGGTGGTCCTTGTTTTTTGCTCGTTTTGATTTTGTCCTTCATTTTCGCCCGGCTGACAAAAACGTCAAGGCGGACGCCTTGTCTCGATCCTTTCTGGTGTCTGATCTCGAGGAGGATCCGAAACACATCATCGATCCCGCCAGAGTAATGCAGGTGGCTCCCGTGAGTCTAAATCGTCTTCCTCCTGGTAAGACGTTCGTACCAGTACCTGATCGGGAGAAGATCCTACACTGGGGTCATTCGTCTAAACTAGCTGGCCATGCCGGTCAGAAAAAGACCCTCCAGCTTATTACCCGGCACTACTGGTGGCCTAACCTGCACAAGGATGTAATTGACTTTGTCTCTGCCTGTGTGTCCTGCGCCCGCAACAAAGTTCCGAGACACCTGCCGGCCGGCCGCCTCCTACCTCTGCCAGTACCTGCTGCCCCCTGGCAGCATATAGCGATGGACTTCATAACTGATCTGCCCGTCTCTGCCGGTTGTACGGTCATTTGGGTGGTCGCTGACCGCTTTTCCAAGATGGCTCACTTCATTCCACTGCCAGGTCTTCCGTCTGCACCCGAGCTGGCTAAAGACTTTATTCGCCACATTTTCCGTCTTCATGGCCTGCCCCGTCACATCGTGTCGGATCGAGGAGTACAGTTCACTTCCCGTTTCTGGAGAGCCACTTGTAAATTGCTGGACGTCACCCTGGACTTCTCCTCCGCTTACCACCCACAGTCTAATGGTCAAGTGGAGCGGATCAATCAGAACCTGACCAGTTACCTTCGGCACTTCGTTAATGCCCACCATTCTGACTGGGTGGATCTCCTGCCATGGGCCGAATTCTCGTACAACAATCACGAGAGCGAGTCTTCCTCCAAATCCCCGTTTTTTGTAGTCTACGGTCAGCATCCTCGGATCCCGTTTCCCGTCTCCACCTCGGTGGAAAATCCGGCTGCGGAATCTCTTGTTAACAAATTTTCCTCCATATGGGAGAGTACCCGGTCCGCACTCCTTCTGTCATCCGAGCGTATGAAAAGACACGCTGACAAAAAACGTCTGGACCCTCCTCAATTCCGCCCTGGGGATAAAGTCTGGCTCTCGTCCAAATATGTCCGGCTCAAGATCCCTTCCTATAAGTTAGGGCCTCGGTTCATCGGTCCTCTGGAGGTCATCAGTCAGATCAACCCGGTGGCCTATAAATTGAAACTCCCGGCCAACTTACGGATCCCTAACTCCTTCCATGTATCTCTCCTCAAACCTGTGGTGCTTAACTCTTTTTCCAAGTCTACAGGTACGCCTCCTGCTCCGGTTTCTGCTGAGGACGAGTTTGAGGTAGAGAACATTCTTGCCACCAAAAGGGTAAGAGGAAAGACCTTTTTTCTGGTAGATTGGAAGGGGTTTGGTCCTGAGGAGAGAACGTGGGAGCCCCGGGAGAACATCCATGCCCCTCTCATCCTAGCTAAATTTCTGTCTGGCCTAAAAAAGGGGGGGCCTAAAGGGGGGGGTACTGTAGTGCCGGCGTCCCTGCCCTCTGCTAGGCAGGGACGCTGCTCCTCTCACCGCTCTGCTCCGTGCCCAGCGTCCTTCCCCCGCTCTGCTGTCAGCGCGCGCTCCGTCCCGGCGTCCTCCTCCTGCTCTGCTCTCAGCGCGCGCTCCTTCCCGGCCCCTGTGCTTAGGGCGCGCGCGCGCGCGCTCCCCTCCTCTTAAAGGGGCCGCGCGCGCCGCCCTAAAGAGTCCCCGGCCAATGGCCGGAGGACTTCATCATATATAAGGCACCTCCTCCAAAATGGAGGTGCCCGAGCAATGTTGTTTGCACCTGTGTCTCACCTGTGCTCCAGCCCTCAGGTCCCGTTGCCAGTTACCTGCCAGTTACCTGCCAGTTACCTGGAGTTACCTGCCTGATTCCTGCCAGTTACCTGCCTGATTCCTGCCTGAATACTTGTTACCTGTCTGCCAGTCTGAGGTCCGACGGTCTGCCTTACTACTCCTGTCAGTCTGTCTAAGGACCAGCCTGCCCGCTCACCTGGGAGCGCATATCAGCTACCTGCCTGCTTGCCTGAGGTCCGACGGTCTGCCTTACTACTCCGGTCAGTCTGTCTAAGGACCAGCTTGCCCGCTCACCTGGGAGCGCTTCTCCGTTACCTGCCTGCTTGCCAGCCCGGAGGTTCCGTTGTCACGTGCTGTGACCACCAGCTATCTCAGAGACTCTTGCCCGCTCACCTGGGAGCGCATCTCCGTTACCTGCCTGCCTGCCAGCCCGGAGGCTCCGCCGTCACGTGCCGTGACCACCTGCTATTCCAGAGACTCTCGCTTGCTCACCTGGGAGCACCCATCTACCCTCTGCCTGCTAGCCTACCCGGAGGCTCTGCCATCACAGGTCGTACCTACCCCTTACCCAGAGACTGCCCTGATCACTTGCCGTATCTCCCTGTCCGTTCACCCAGAGACTGCCCTGATCAATTGCCGTATCTCCCTGTCCGTTCATCCAGAGACTGCCACCCGCTCCCTTACAAGGGCCGCCCCCTTGTATAGTAGCTCAGAGGTTCCGCCTCCCGGACCCGTTACAAAATGTTTGAAGGTATTGGCTTAACGTAAACAGATTGCAGCTCACCCTCTTTGAATCTTCTTTAGCATGCTAAAAGGAGCAGGAAAAAGAAAAACATTTTTAGAATTCCACCTTTCCATGCAGAGAAATGACTGTTTGTGCAATGACATTATTCATTGATTTTAGACATTGAAAACCGTCCTATCACTCATATACCAGAAATGTTTGAAGGTTTTGGCTGAACGCAAACAGATAGCTTGCTCACCCTCTTTGAATCTTCTTTAGCATGCTAAAAGCAGCAGGAAAAAGCAAAAAAATTCAGATTTCCACCTTCCAAAGCAGAGAAATGACTGTTGGTGCAATGACATTATTCATTGATTTTAGCCATTGAAAAATGTCCTCTTACTCATATACCAGAAATGGCTGAAGGTATTGGCTGAGTGAAAACAGACAGCAGCTCACCCACTTTGAATCTTCTTTAGCACACTAATAGGAGCAGGAAAGAGCAAAAAATTTCAGAATTCCACCTTTCCAAGCAGAGAAATGACTGTTTGTGCAATGACATTATTGATTGATTTTAGCCATTGAAAACCGTCCTGTTACTCATATACCAGAAATGGTTGACGGTATTGGCTGAACGCAAACAGATAGCAGCTCACCCTCTTTGAATCTTCTTTAGCATGCTAAAAATAGCAGGAAAAAGCAAAAAATTTCAGAATTCCACCTTTCCAAGCAGAGAAATGACTGTTTGTGCAATGACATTATTCATTGATTTTAGCCATTGAAAACTGTCCTGTTATTCATATACCAGAAATGGTTGAAGGTATTGCCTGAACGCAAACAGATAGCAGCTCACCCTCTTTGAATCTTCTTTAGCATGCTAATAGGAGCAGGAAAAAGCAAAACATTTCAGAATTCCACCTTTCCAAGCAGAGAATTGACTGTTTGTGCAATGACATAATTCATTGATTTTAGCCATTAAAAATCGTGCTGTTACTCATTCACCAGAAATGGTTGAAGGGATTAGCTGAACGCAAACAGATACCTGCTCACCCTCTTTGAATCTTCTTTAGCATGCTAATAGGAGCAGGAAAAAGCAAAACATTTCAGATTTCCACCTTTCAAAGCAGAGAAATGACGGTTTATGCAATGACATTATTCATTGATTTTAGCCTTTGAAAAACATACTGTTACTCATATACCAGAATTGGTTGAAGGTATTGGCTGAACGCAAAAATATAGCAGCTCTCACTCTTTGAATCTTCTTTAGTATGCTAAAAGGAGCAGGGAAAAGCAAAACATTTTTAGAATTTCACCTTTCCAAGCAGAGAAATGACTGTTTGTGCAATGACATTATTCATTGATTTTAGCCATTGAAAACCGTCCTGTTACTCATATACCAGAAATGGTTGACGGTATTGGCTGAACGCAAACAGATAGCAGCTCACCCTCTTTGAATCTTCTTTAGCATGCTAAAAATAGCAGGAAAAAGCAAAAAATTTCAGAATTCCACCTTTCCAAGCAGAGAAATGACTGTTTGTGCAATGACATTATTCATTGATTTTAGCCATTGAAAACTGTCCTGTTATTCATATACCAGAAATGGTTAAAGGTATTGGCTGAACGCAAACAGATAGCAGCTCACCCTCTGTGAATCTTCTTTATGATGTTAAAAAGAGCAGGAAAAAGCAAAAAAATTCAGAATTCCACCTTTCCAAGCACAGAAATGACTGTTTGTGTAATGACATTATTCTTTCATTTTAGTCATTGAATACCGTCCTGTTACTCATATACCAGAAATGGTTGAAGGTATTGGCTGAATGCAAACAGATAGTATCTCACCCTCTTTGAATCTTCTTTAGCATTCTAAAAAGTGCTGGAAAAAGCAAAATATTTCAGTATTCCACCTTTCCAAACAGAGAAATGACTGTTTGTGCAATGACATTATTCATTGATTTCAGCCATTGAAAATCGTCCTGTTACTCATATACCAGAAATGGTTGAAGGTATTGTCTGAACGCAAAAAGATAGCAGCTCCCCCTCTTTGAATCTTCTTAAGCATGCTAAAAGGAGCAGGAAAAAGCAAGAGATTTCAGAATTCCACCTTTCCAAGCAGAGAAATGACTTTGCAATGACATCATTCATTGATTTTAGACATTTAAAACTGTCCTGTTACTCATAAAACAGAAATGGTTGAAGGTGTTGGCTGAATGCAAACAGATAGCAGCTCACCGTCTTTGAATCTTCTTTAGCATGCTAAAAGGAGCAGGAAAAAGCAAAACATTTCAGAATTCGACCTTTCCAAGCCGAGAATTGACTGTTTGTGCAATGACATTATTCATTCATTTTAGCCATTGAAAACTGTCCTGTTACTCATATACCAGAAATGGTTGAAGGTTTTGGCTGAATAAAAACAGATAGCAGCTCACCGTTTTTGAATCTACATTAGCATGGTTAAAGGAGCAGGAAAAAGCAAAAAATTTCAGAATTCCACCTTTCAAACCAGAGAAATGACTGTTTGTGCAATGACATAATTAATTGATTTTAGCCATTGAAAAACGTGCTGTTACTCATACAAAAGAATTGGTTGAAGGTATTGCCTGAACGCAAACAGATAGCAGCTCACCCTCTTTGAATCTTCTTTAGCATGCTAATAGGAGCAGGAAAAAGCAAAAAAAATTCAGATTTCCACCTTTCCAAGCAGAGAAATGACTGTTTGTGCAATGACATTATTCATTGATTTTAGCCATTGAAAAATGTCCTGTTCCTCATATACCAGAAATGGTTGAAGGTATTGGCTTAACGTAAAAAGATTGCAGCTCACCCTCTTTGAATCTTCTTTAGCATGCTAAAAGGAGCAGGAAAAAGAAAAACATTTTTAGAATTCCACCTTTCCATGCAGAGAAATGACTGTTTGTGCAATGACATTATTCATTGATTTTAGACATTGAAAACCGTCCTATCACTCATATACCAGAAATGTTTGAAGGTATTGGCTGAACGCCAACAGATAGCTTGCTCACCCTCTTTGAATCTTCTTTAGCATGCTAAAAGCAGCAGGAAAAAGCAAAAAATTTCAGATTTCCACCTTCCAAAGCAGAGAAATGACTGTTGGTGCAATAACATTATTTATTGATTTTAGCCATTGAAAAATGTCCTGTTACTCATATACCAGAAATGGCTCAAGGTATTGGCTGAGTGAAAACAGACAGCAGCTCACCCACTTTGAATCTTCTTTAGCACACTAATAGGAGCAGGAAAGAGCAAAAAATTTCAGAATTCCACATTTCCAAGCAGAGAAATGACTGTTTGTGCAATGACATTATTCATTGATTTTAGCCATTGAAAACCATCCTGTTACTCATATATCAGAAATGGTTGAAGGTATTGGCTGAACACAAACAGATAGCAGCTCACCTTCTTTGAATCTTCTTTATCATGCTAAAAGGAGCAGGAAAAAGCAAACAATTTCAGAATTGCACCTTTCAAAGCAGAGAAATGACGGCTTGTGCAATGACATTATTCATTGATTTTAGCCTTTGAAAAACATCCTGTTACTCATATACTAGAAATGGTTGAAGGTATTGGCTGAACGCAAACAGACAGCAACTCACCCACTTTGAATCTTCTTTAGCACGCTAAAAGGAGCAGGAAAAAGCAAAAAATTTCAGAATTCCACCTTTCTAAGCAGAGAAATGACTGCTTGTGCAATGACATTATTCATTGATTTTAGCCATTGAATAACGTGCTCTTTCTCATACACCAGAAATGGTTGAAGGTATTGGCTTAACGTAAACAGATAGCTGCTCACCCTCTTTGAATCCGCTTTAGCATGCTAAAAGTTGCAGGAAAAAGCAAAAAATTTCAGATTTCTACCTTTCAAAGAAGAGAAATGACTGTTTGTGCATTGACATTATTCACTGATTTTCGCCATTGAAAAACATCCTGTTGCTCATATATCAGAAATGGTTGAAGGTATTGGCTGAACACAAACAGATTGCAGCTCTCTCTCTGTGAATCTTCTTTAGCCTGCTAAAAGGAGCAGTAAAATGCAAAATATTTCAGAATTCCACCTTTCCAAGCAGAGAAATGACTCTTTGTGTAATGACATTATTCAATCATTTTAGCCATTGAATACCGTCCTGTTACTCATATACCAGAAATGGTGGAAGGTTTTGGCTGAACGCAAATAAACAGCAACTCACCCTCTTTGAATCTTCTTTAGCATGCTAAAAGTAGAAGGAAAAAGCAAAACATTTCAGATTTTCACCTTTCAAAGCAGAGAAATGACTGTTTGTGCAATGACATTATTCATTGATTTTAGTGATTGAAAACCGTCCTGTTACTCATATACCAGAAATGGTTGAAGCTATTGGCTGAACACAAACAGATAGCAGCTCACCCTATTTGTATCTTCTTTAGCATGCTAAAATTAGCAGGAAAAACCAAAAAATTTCAGAATTCCACCTTTCCAAGCAGAGAAATGACTGTTTGTGCAATGACATTATTCATTGATTTTAGCCATTGAAAACCGTCCTGTTACTCATATACCAGAAATGGTTGAAGGTATTGGCTAAACGCAAACAGACAGCAACTCACCCTCTGTGACTCTTGTTTAGCACGCTAAAAGTAGCATAAAAAAGCAAAACAATTCAGAATTCCACCTTTTCAAGCAGAGAAATGACTGTTTGTGTAATGACATTATTCTTTCATTTTAGTCATTGAATACCGTCCGGTTACTCATATACCAGAAATGGTTGAAGGTATTGGCTGAATGCAAACAGATAGTAGCTCACCCTCTTTGAATCTTCTTTAGCATGCTAAAAAGTGCAGGAAAAAGCAAAAAATTTCAGTATTCCACCTTTCCAAGCAGAGAAATGACTGTTTGTGCAATGACATCATTCATTGATTTTAGACATTTAAAACTGTCCTGTTACTCATAAAACAGAAATGGTTGAAGGTGTTGGCTGAATGCAAACAGATAGCAGCTCACCGTCTTTGAATCTTCTTTAGCATGCTAAAAGGAGCAGGAAAAAGCAAAACATTTCAGAATTCCACCTTTCTAAGCAGAGAATTGACTGTTTGTGCAATGACATTATTCATTCATTTTAGCCATTGAAAACTGTCCTGTTACTCATATACCAGAAATAGTTGAAGGTTTTGGCTGAATGCAAACAGATAGCAGCTCACCATTTTTGAATCTTCATTAGCATAGTTAAAGGAGCAGGAAAAAGCAAAAAATTTCAGAATTCCACCTTTCAAAGCAAAGAAATGACTGTTTGTGCAATGACATAATTAATTGATTTTAGCCATTGAAAAACGTGCTGTTACTCATACACCAGAATTGGTTGAAGGTACTGGCTGAACACAAACAGATAGCAGCTCACCCTCTTTGAATCTTCTTTAGCATGCTAATAGGAGCAGGAAAAAGCAAAACATTTCAGATTTCCACCTTTCCAAGCAGAGTAATGACTGTTTGTGCAATGACATTATTCATTGATTTTAGCCATTGAAAAATGTCCTGTTCCTCATATACCAGAAATGGTTGAAGGTATTGCCTGAACGCAAACAGATAGCAGCTCACCCTCTTTGAATCTTCTTTAGCATGCTAATAGGAGCAGGAAAAAGCAAAACATTTCAGAATTCCACCTTTCCAAGCAGAGAATTGACTGTTTGTGCAATGACATAATTCATTGATTTTAGCCATTGAAAAACGTGCTGTTACTCATTCACCAGAAATGGTTGAAGGGATTGCCTGAACGCAAACAGATACCTGCTCACCCTCTTTGAATCTTCTTTAGCATGCTAAAAGTAGCAGAAAAAAGCAAAAATTTCAGATTTCCACCTTTCCAAGCAGAGAAATGACTGTTTGTATAATGACATTATTCATTGATTTTAGACATTGAAAACCGTCCTGTTACTCATATACCAGAAATGGTTGAATGTATTGTCTGAATGCAAACAGATAGCAGCTCCCCCTCTTTGAATCTAATTTATCATGCTAAAAGGAGCAGGAAAAAGCAAAACATTTCAGAATTCCACCTTCCCAAGCACAGAATTCACTGTTTGTGTAATGACATCATTCATTGATTTTAGACATTGAATACCGTCCTGTTACTCATATAGCAGAAATGGTCGAAGTTATTGGCTGAATGCAAACAGATAGCAGCTCACCCTCTTTGAATCTTCTTAGCATGCTAAAAGGAGCAGGAAAAAGCAAAACATTTCAGAATTCCACCTTTCAAAGCAGAGAAATGACTGTTTGTGCAATGACATTATTCATTGATTTTAGCCATTGAAAAATGAGCTGTTACTCATATACCAGAAATGGTTGATGGTATTGGCTGAACGCAAACAGATAGCAGCTCACCCTCTTTGAATATTCTTTAGCATGCTAAAAGTAGCAGGAAAAAGAAAAAAATTCCGATTTCCACCTTTCCAAGCAGAGAAATGACTGTTTGTGCAATGACATTATTCATTGATTTTAGCCATTGAAAAATGTGCTGTTACTCATATACCAGTAATGGTTGAAGGTATTGGATGATTGCAAACAGATTGCTGCTCACCCTCTTTGAATCTTCTTTAGCATGCTAAAAGTAGGAGGAATAAGCATTAAATTTCAGATTTCCACCTTTCAAAGTAGAGAAAAGACTGTTTGTGCAATGACATTATTCATGGATTTTAGCCACTGAAAAACATCCTGTTACTCATATACCAGAAATGGTTGAAGTTATTGGCTGAACGCTAAAAGATAGCAGCCCACCCTCTTTGAATCTTCTTTAGCATGCTAAAAGGAGCAGGAAAAAGAAAAACATTTCAGAATACCACCTTTCCAAGTAGTGAAATGACTGTTTGTGTATTGACATTATTCTTTCATTTTAGACATTGAATACCGTCCTGTTACTCATATACAAGAAATGGTTGAAGGTATTGGCTGAATGCAAACAGATAGCAGCTCACCCTCTTTGAATCTTCTTTAGCATTCTAAAAAAGTGCAGGAAAAAGCAAAAAATTTCAGAATTTCACCTTTCAAAGCAGAGAAATGACTGTTTGTGCAATGACATTATTCAATGATTTTAGCCATTGAAAAAAGTCCAGTTACTCATATACCAGAAATGGTTGAAGGTATTGGCTGAACGCAAACAGATAGCAGCTCACCCTCTTTGTATCTACTTTAGCATGCTAAAAGGAGCAGGAAAAAGCAAAATATTTCAGAATTCCACCTTTCCAAGCAGATAAATGGCTGTGCAATAATATTATTCATTGATTTTACCTATTGAAAAACATCCTGTTACTCATATACCAGAAATCGTTGAAGGTATTGGCTGAATGCAAACAGATAGCAGCTCACCCTCTTTGAATCTTCTTAGCATGCTAAAAGGAGCAGTAAAAAGCAAAACATTTCAGAATTCCACCTTTCAAAGCAGAGAAATGACTGTTTGTGCAATGACATTATTCATTGATTTTAGCCATTTAAAAACTTGCTGTTAGTCATATACCAGAAATGGTTGAAGGTATTGGCTGAACGCAAAAAGATAGCATCTCACCCTCTTTGAATCTTCTTAGCATGCTAAAAGGAGCAGGAAAAAGCAAAACATTTACAGAATTCCACCTTTCAAAGCAGAGAAATGACTGTTTGTGCAATGACATTATTCATTCGTTTTAGCCATTGAAAAACGTGCTGTTACTCATATACCAGAAATGGTTGAAGGTATTGGCTGAACGCCAACAGATAGCAGCTCACCCTCTTTGAATCTTCTTTAGCATGCTAAAAGTAGCAGAAAAAGTAAAAAAATGTCAGATTTCCACCTTTCAAAGCAGAGAAATAACTGTTTGTGCAATGACATTATTCATTGATTTTAGCCATTGAAAAACGTCCTGTTACTCATTTACCAGCAATGGTTGAAGGTATTGGATGAACACAAACAGATAGCTGCTCACCCTCATTGAATCTTCTTTAGCATGCTAAAACTAAGAGGAAAAAGCAAAAAATTTCAGATTTCCACCTTTCAAAGTAGAGAAAAAACTGTTTGTGCAATGACATTATTCATTGATTTTAGCCATTAAAAAACGTCCTGTTACTTATATACCAGAATTGGTTGAAGTTATTGGCTGATCGCAAAAAGATAGCAGCTCAACCTCTTTGAA
Source organism: Phyllobates terribilis (assembly GCF_046119375.1). Lineage (NCBI taxonomy): Eukaryota > Metazoa > Chordata > Amphibia > Anura > Dendrobatidae > Phyllobates > Phyllobates terribilis. The sequence continues at coordinate 2,729,625 of NW_027362771.1, read as the reverse complement.
TCTTCTTTAGCATGCTAATAGGAGCAGGAAAAAGCAAAAAAAAATCAGATTTCCACCTTTCCAAGAAGAGAAATTACGGTTATGGAATGACAATATTCCTTGATTTTAGCCATTGAAAAACGTGCTGTTACTCATCTACCAGAAATGGTTGAAGGTATTTGCTGAATGCAAACAGATAGCAGCTCATCCTCTTTGAATCTTCTTCAGCATGCTAAAAGGAGTAGGAAATAGCAAAACATTTTTAGAATTCCACCTTTCCAAGCAGAGAAATGACTGTTTGTGCAATGACATTAATCATTGATATTAGCCATTGAAAACCGTCCTGTCACTCATATACCAGAAATGGTTGAAGGTATTGGCTGAATGCAAAAAGATAGCAGCTCACCCTCTACGAATCTTCTTTAGCATGCTAAAAGGAGCAGGAAAAAGCAAAACATTTCAGAATTCCACCTTTCCAAGCAGAGAATTGACTGTTTGTGTAATGACATCATTCATTGATTTTAGACATTGAATACCGTCCAGTTACTCATATAGCAGAAATGGTTGAAGGTATTGGCTAGCAGCAAGCAGATAGCAGCTCACCCGCTTTGAATCTTCTTTAGCATGCTAAAAGTAGCAGGAAAAAGTAAAAAATTTCAGATTTTCACCTTTCAAAGCAGAGAAATGACTGTTTGTGGAATGACATTATTCATTGATTTTAGCCATTGAAAAATGTACTGTTACTCATATACCAGAAATGATGGAAGGTATTGGCTGAACGCAAACAGATAGCAGCTCACCCTCTTTGAATCTTCTTTAGCATGCTAAAAGTAGCAGGAAAAATCAAAAAAATTCAGATTTCCACCTTTCAAAGCAGAGAAATAACTGTTTGTGCAATGACATTATTCATTGATTTTAGCCATTGAAAAACATCCTGTTACTCATATAGCAGAAATGGTTGAAGATTTTGGCTGAATGCAAACAGACAGCAACTCACCCTCTTTGAATCTTCTTTAGCATGCTAAAAGGAGCAGGAAAAAGAAAAACATTTCAAAATACCACCTCTCCAAGCAGTGAAATGACTGTTTGTGTAATGACATTATTCTTTCATTTTAGACATTGAATACCGTCCTGTTACTCATATACAAGAAATGGTTGAAGGTATTGGCTGAATGCAAACAGATAGCAGCTCACCCTCTTTGAATCTTCTTTAGCATTCTAAAAAAGTGCAGGAAAAAGCAAAAAATTTCAGAATTTCACCTTTCAAAGCAGAGAAATGACTGTTTGTGCAATGACATTATTCAATGATTTTAGCCATTGAAAAAAGTCCAGTTACTCATATACCAGAAATGGTTGAAGGTATTGGCTGAACGCAAACAGATAGCAGCTCACCCTCTTTGTATCTACTTTAGCATGCTAAAAGGAGCAGGAAAAAGCAAAATATTTCAGAATTCCACCTTTCCAAGCAGATAAATGGCTGTGCAATAATATTATTCATTGATTTTACCTATTGAAAAACATCCTGTTACTCATATACCAGAAATGGTTGAAGGTATTGGCTGAATGCAAACAGATAGCAGCTCACCCTCTTTGAATCTTCTTAGCATGCTAAAAGGAGCAGTAAAAAGCAAAACATTTCAGAATTCCACCTTTCAAAGCAGAGAAATGACTGTTTGTGCAATGACATTATTCTTTCGTTTTAGCCATTGAAAAACGTGCTGTTACTCATATACCAGAAATGGTTGAAGGTATTGGCTGAACGCCAACAGATAGCAGCTCACCCTCTTTGAATCTTCTTTAGCATGCTAAAAGTAGCAGAAAAAGTAAAAAATGTCAGATTTCCACCTTTCAAAGCAGAGAAATGACTGTTTGTGCAATGACATTATTCATTGATTTTAGCCATTGAAAAACGTCCTGTTACTCATTTACCAGCAATGGTTGAAGGTATTGGATGAACACAAACAGATAGCTGCTCACCCTCATTGAATCTTCTTTAGCATGCTAAAAGTAAGAGGAAAAAGCAAAAAATTTCAGATTTCCACCTTTCAAAGTAGAGAAAAAACTGTTTGTGCAATGACATTATTCATTGATTTTAGCCATTAAAAAACGTCCTGTTACTTATATACCAGAATTGGTTGAAGTTATTGGCTGATCGCAAAAAGATAGCAGCTCAACCTCTTTGAATCTTTTTTAGCATGCTAATAGGAGCAGGAAAAAGCAAAAAAAAATCAGATTTCCACCTTTCCAAGAAGAGAAATTACGGTTATGGAATGACAATATTCCTTGATTTTAGCCATTGAAAAACGTGCTGTTACTCATCTACCAGAAATGGTTGAAGGTATTTGCTGAATGCAAACAGATAGCAGCTCACCCTCTTTGAATCTTCTTCAGCATGCTAAAAGGAGTAGGAAATAGCAAAACATTTTTAGAATTCCACCTTTCCAAGCAGAGAAATGACTGTTTGTGCAATGACATTAATCATTGATATTAGCCATTGAAAACCGTCCTGTCACTCATATACCAGAAATGGTTGAAGGTATTGGCTGAATGCAAAAAGATAGCAGCTCACCCTCTACGAATCTTCTTTAGCATGCTAAAAGGAGCAGGAAAAAGCAAAACATTTCAGAATTCCACCTTTCCAAGCAGAGAATTGACTGTTTGTCTAATGACATCATTCATTGATTTTAGACATTGAATACCGTCCAGTTACTCATATAGCAGAAATGGTTGAAGGTATTGGCTGAATGCAAACAGATAGCAGCTCACCCTCTTTGCATCTTCTTAGCATGCTAAAAGGAGCAGTAAAAAGCAAAACATTTCAGATTTTCACCTTTCAAAGCAGAGAATTGAATGTTTGTGCAATGACATTATTCATTGATTTTAGCCAATGAAAAACTTGCTGTTACTCATATACCAGAAATGGTTGAAGGTATTGGCTAGCAGCAAGCAGATAGCAGCTCACCCTCTTTGAATCTTCTTTAGCATGCTAAAAGTAGCAGGAAAAAGTAAAAAATTTCAGATTTTCACCTTTCAAAGCAGAGAAATGACTGTTTGTGGAATGACATTATTCATTGATTTTAGCCATTGAAAAATGTACTGTTACTCATATACCAGAAATGATGGAAGGTATTGGCTGAACGCAAACAGATAGCAGCTCACCCTCTTTGAATCTTCTTTAGCATGCTAAAAGTAGCAAGAAAAATCAAAAAAATTCAGATTTCCACCTTTCAAAGCAGAGAAATGACTGTTTGTGCAATGACATTATTCATTGATTTTAGCCATTGAAAAACATCCTGTTACTCATATAGCAGAAATGGTTGAAGATTTTGGCTGAATGCAAACAGACAGCAACTCACCCTCTTTGAATCTTCTTTAGCATGCTAAAAGGAGCAGGAAAAAGAAAAACATTTCAAAATACCACCTCTCCAAGCAGTGAAATGACTGTTTGTGTAATGACATTATTCTTTCATTTTAGACATTGAATACCGTCCTGTTACTCATATACAAGAAATGTTTGAAGGTATTGGCTGAATGCAAACAGATAGCAGCTCACCCTCTTTGAATCTTCTTTAGCATTCTAAAAAAGAGCAGGAAAAAGCAAAAAATTTCAGAATTTCACCTTTCAAAGCAGAGAAATGACTGTTTGTGCAATGACATTATTCAATGATTTTAGCCATTGAAAAAAGTCCAGTTACTCATATACCAGAAATGGTTGAAGGTATTGGCTGAACGAAAACAGATAGCAGCTCACCCTCTTTGTATCTACTTTAGCATGCTAAAAGGAGCAGGAAAAAGCAAAATATTTCAGAATTCCACCTTTCCAAGCAGATAAATGGCTGTGCAATAATATTATTCATTGATTTTACCTATTGAAAAACATCCTGTTACTCATATACCAGAAATGGTTGAAGGTATTGGCTGAATGCAAACAGATTGCAGCTCACCCTCTTTGAATCTTCTTAGCATGCTAAAAGTAGGAGGAAAAAGCAAAAATTTTCAGATTTCCACCTTTCAAAGTAGAGAAAAAACTGTTTGTGATATGACATTATTCATTGATTTTAGCCATTAAAAAACGTCCTGTTACTTATATACCAGAATTGGTTGAAGTTATTGGCTGATCGCAAAAAGATAGCAGCTCAACCTCTTTGAATCTTTTTTAGCATGCTAATAGGAGCAGGAAAAAGCAAAAAAAAATCAGATTTCCACCTTTCCAAGAAGAGAAATTACGGTTATGGAATGACAATATTCCTTGATTTTAGCCATTGAAAAACGTGCTGTTACTCATCTACCAGAAATGGTTGAAGGTATTTGCTGAATGCAAACAGATAGCAGCTCACCCTCTTTGAATCTTCTTCAGCATGCTAAAAGGAGTAGGAAATAGCAAAACATTTTTAGAATTCCACCTTTCCAAGCAGAGAAATGACTGTTTGTGCAATGACATTAATCATTGATATTAGCCATTGAAAACCGTCCTGTCACTCATATACCAGAAATGGTTGAAGGTATTGGCTGAATGCAAAAAGATAGCAGCTCACCCTCTACGAATCTTCTTTAGCATGCTAAAAGGAGCAGGAAAAAGCAAAACATTTCAGAATTCCACCTTTCCAAGCAGAGAATTGACTGTTTGTCTAATGACATCATTCATTGATTTTAGACATTGAATACCGTCCAGTTACTCATATAGCAGAAATGGTTGAAGGTATTGGCTGAATGCAAACAGATAGCAGCTCACCCTCTTTGCATCTTCTTAGCATGCTAAAAGGAGCAGTAAAAAGCAAAACATTTCAGATTTTCACCTTTCAAAGCAGAGAATTGAATGTTTGTGCAATGACATTATTCATTGATTTTAGCCAATGAAAAACTTGCTGTTACTCATATACCAGAAATGGTTGAAGGTATTGGCTGAACGCAAACAGATAGCAGCTCACCCTCTTTGAATCTTCTTTAGCATGCTAAAAGTAGCAGGAAAAAGTAAAAAATTTCAGATTTTCACCTTTCAAAGCAGAGAAATGACTGTTTGTGGAATGACATTATTCATTGATTTTAGCCATTGAAAAATGTACTGTTACTCATATACCAGAAATGATGGAAGGTATTGGCTGAACGCAAACAGATAGCAGCTCACCCTCTTTGAATCTTCTTTAGCATGCTAAAAGTAGCAAGAAAAATCAAAAAAATTCAGATTTCCACCTTTCAAAGCAGAGAAATGACTGTTTGTGCAATGACATTATTCATTGATTTTAGCCATTGAAAAACATCCTGTTACTCATATAGCAGAAATGGTTGAAGATTTTGGCTGAATGCAAACAGACAGCAACTCACCCTCTTTGAATCTTCTTTAGCATGCTAAAAGGAGCAGGAAAAAGAAAAACATTTCAAAATACCACCTCTCCAAGCAGTGAAATGACTGTTTGTGTAATGACATTATTCTTTCATTTTAGACATTGAATACCGTCCTGTTACTCATATACAAGAAATGTTTGAAGGTATTGGCTGAATGCAAACAGATAGCAGCTCACCCTCTTTGAATCTTCTTTAGCATTCTAAAAAAGAGCAGGAAAAAGCAAAAAATTTCAGAATTTCACCTTTCAAAGCAGAGAAATGACTGTTTGTGCAATGACATTATTCAATGATTTTAGCCATTGAAAAAAGTCCAGTTACTCATATACCAGAAATGGTTGAAGGTATTGGCTGAACGAAAACAGATCGCAGCTCACCCTCTTTGTATCTACTTTAGCATGCTAAAAGGAGCAGGAAAAAGCAAAATATTTCAGAATTCCACCTTTCCAAGCAGATAAATGGCTGTGCAATAATATTATTCATTGATTTTACCTATTGAAAAACATCCTGTTACTCATATACCAGAAATGGTTGAAGGTATTGGCTGAATGCAAACAGTTTGCAGCTCACCCTCTTTGAATCTTCTTAGCATGCTAAAAGTAGGAGGAAAAAGCAAAAATTTTCAGATTTCCACCTTTCAAAGTAGAGAAAAAACTGTTTGTGATATGACATTATTCATTGATTTTAGCCATTAAAAAACGTCCTGTTACTCATATACCAGAATTGGTTGAAGTTATTTTCTGAACGCAGAAAGATAGCAGCTCAACCTCTTTGAATCTTCTTTAGCATGCTAATAGGAGCAGGAAAAAGCAAAAAAAAAAATCAGATTTCCACCTTTCCACGCAGAGAAATTACGGTTATGGAATGACAATATTCATTGATTTTAGCCATTGAAAAATGTGCTGTTACTCATCTACCAGAAATGGTTGAAGTTATTTGCTGAATGCAAACAGATAGCAGCTCACCCTCTGTGAATCTTCTTTAGCATGCTAAAAGGAGCAGGAAAAAGCAAAACATTTCAAAATTCCACCTTTCCAAGCAGAGAATTGACTGTTTGTGTAATGACATCATTCATTGATTTTAGACATTGAATACGGTCCAGTTACTCATATAGCAGAAATGGTTGAAGGTATTGGCTGAATGCAAACAGATAGCAGCTCACCCTCTTTGCATCTTCTTAGCATGCTAAAAGGAGCAGTAAAAAGCAAAACATTTCAGATTTTCACCTTTCAAAGCAGAGAATTGAATGTTTGTGCAATGACATTATTCATTGATTTTAGCTAATGAAAAACTTGCTGTTACTCATATACCAGAAATGGTTGAAGGTATTGGCTGACAGCAAGCAGATAGCAGCTCACCCTCTTTGAATCTTCTTTAGCATGCTAAAAGTAGCAGGAAAAAGAAAAAAAATTTCAGATTTTCACCTTTCAAAGCAGAGAAATGACTGTTTGTGCAATGACATTATTCATTGATTTTAGCCATTGAAAAACATCCTGTTACTCATATAGCAGAAATGGTTGAAGATTTTGGCTGAACGCAAACAGACAGCAACTCACCCTCTTTGAATCTTCTTTAGCATGCTAAAAGTAGCAGGCAAAAGCAAAAAAATTCAGAATTCCACCTTTCCAAGCAGAGAAATGACTGTTTGTGCTTTGACATTATTCATTGATTTTAGCCATTGAAAACCGTCCTGTTACTCATATACCAGAAATGGTTGAAGGTATTGGCTGAATGCAACCAGATAGCAGCTCCCCATCTTTGAATCTAATTTATCATGCTAAAAGGAGCAGGAAAAAGCAAAACATTTCAGAATTCCACCTTTCCAAGCACAGAATTGACTGTTTGTGTAATGACATCATTCATTGATTTTAGACATTGAATACCGTCCTGTTACTCATATAGCAGAAATGGTCGAAGTTATTGGCTGAATGCAAACAGATAGCAGCTCACCCTCTTTGAATCTTCTTAGCATGCTAAAAGGAGCAGGAAAAAGCAAAACATTTCAGAATTCCACCTTTCAAAGCAGAGAAATGTCTGTTTGTGCAATGACATTATTCATTGAATTTAACCATTGAAAAAGGTGCTGTTACTCATGTACCAGACATGGTTGAAGGTATTGGCTGAACGCAAACAGATAGCAGCTCATCCTCTTTGAATCTTCTTTAGCATGCTAAAAGTAGCAGGAAAAAGTAAAAAATTTCAGATTTCCACCTTTCAAAGCAGAGAAATGACTGTTTGTGGAATGACATTATTCATTGATTTTAGCCATTGAAAAACGTACTGTTACTCATATACCAGAAATGATGGAAGGTATTGGCTGAACGCAAACAGATAGCAGCTCACCCTCTTTGAATCTTCTTTAGCATGCTAAAAGTAGCAGGAAAAATCAAAAAAATTCAGATTTCCACCTTTCAAAGCAGAGAAATGACTGTTTGTGCAATGACATTATTCATTGATTTTAGCCATTGAAAACCGTCCTGTTACTCATATACCAGAAATGGTTGAAGGTATTGGCTGAATGCAACCAGATAGCAGCTCCCCATCTTTGAATCTAATTTATCATGCTAAAAGGAGCAGGAAAAAGCAAAACATTTCAGAATTCCACCTTTCCAAGCACAGAATTGACTGTTTGTGTAATGACATCATTCATTGATTTTAGACATTGAATACCGTCCTGTTACTCATGTACCAGACATGGTTGAAGGTATTGGCTGAACGCAAACAGATAGCAGCTCACCCTCTTTGAATCTTCTTTAGCATGCTAAAAGTAGCAGGAAAAAGTAAAAAATTTCAGATTTCCACCTTTTCAAGCAGAGAAATGACTGTTTGTGCAATGACATTATTCATTGATTTTAGCCATTGAAAAATGTCCTGTTACTCATATACCAGTAATGGTTGAAGGTATTGGATGAACGCAAACAGATTGCTGCTCACCCTCTTTGAATCTTCTTTAGCATGATAAAAGTAGGATGAAAAAGCAATAAATTTCAGATTTCCACCTTTCAAAGTAGAGAAAAGACTGTTTGTGGAATGACATTATTCATTGATTTTAGCCACTGAAAAACATCAATTTACTCATATACCAGAAATGGTTGAAGTTATTGGCTGAACGCAAACAGATAGCAGCTCACCCTCTTTGAATCTTCTTTAGCATGCTAAAAGGAGCAGGAAAAAGAAAAACATTTCAGAATACCACCTTTCCAAGCAGTGAAATGACTGTTTGTGTAATGACATTATTCTTTCATTTTAGACATTGAATACCGTCCTGTTGCTCATATACAAGAAATGGATGAAGGTATTGGCTGAATGCAAACAGATAGCAGCTCACCCTCTTTGTATCTCCTTTAGCATGCTAAAAGGAGCAGGAAAAATCAAAATATTTCAGAATTCCACCTTTCCAAGCATATAAATGACTGTGCAATAATATTATTCATTGATTTTAGCCATTGAAAAACATCCTGTTACTCATATACCAGTAATGGTTGAAGGTATTGGCGGAATGCAAACAGATAGCCGCTCACCCTCTTTGTATCTCCTTTAGCATGCTAAAAGGAGCAGGAAAAAGCAAAACATTTCAGAATTCCACCTTTCCAACCAGAGAATTGACAGTTTGTGCAATGACATCATTTATTGATTTTAGACATTGAAAACCGTCCTGTTACTCATATATCAGAAATGGTTGTATGAGATGGCTGAATGCAAGCAGATAGCAGCTCACTCTCTTTGAATCTTCTTAGCATGCTAAAAGGAGCAGGAAAACGCAAAACAATTCAGAATTCCACCTTTCCAAGCAGAGAAATGACTGTTTATGCATTGACATTATTCATTGATTTTAGCCATTGAAAAGCATCCTGTTACTCATATAAAAGAAATGGTTGAAGGTATTGGCTGAATGCAAACAGATAGCAGCTCCCCATCTTTGAATCTAATTTATCATGCTAAAAGGAGCAGGATAAAACAAAACATTTCAGAATTCCACCTTTCCAAGCACAGAATTGACTGTTTGTGTAATGAGATCATTCATTGATTTTAGACATTGAATACCGTCCTGTTACTCATATAGCAGAAATGGTCGAAGTTATTGGCTGAATGCAAACAGATAGCAGCTCAACCTCTTTGAATCTTCTTAGCATGCTAAAAGGAGCAGGAAAAAGCAAAACATTTCAGAATTCCACCTTTCAAAGCAGAGAAATGACTGTTTGTGCAATGACATTATTCATTGATTTTAGTAATTGAAAAATGTCCTGTTACTTATATACCAGTAATGGTTGAAGGTATTGGATGAACGCAAACAGATTGCTGCTCACCCTCTTTGAATCTTCTTTAGCATGCTAAAAGTAGGAGGAAAAGGCAATAAATTTCAGATTTCCACCTTTCAAAGTAGAGAAAAGACTGTTTGTGGAATGACATTATTCATTGATTTTAGCCACTGAAAAACATCCTGTTACTCATATACCAGAAATGGTTGAAGTTATTGGCTGAACGCAAGCAGATAGCAGCTCACCCTCTTTGAATCTTCTTTAGCATGCTAAAAGGAGCAGGAAAAAGAAAAACATTTCAGAATACCACCTTTCCAAGCAGTGAAATGACTGTTTGTGTAATGACATTATTCTTTCATTTTAGACATTGAATACCGTCCTGTTACTCATATACAAGAAATGGTTGAAGGTATTGGCTGAACGCAAATATATAGCATCTCACCCTCTTTGAATCTTCTTAGCATGCTAAAAGGAGCAGGAAAAAGCAAAACATTTCAGAATTCCACCTTTCAAAGCAGAGAAATGAATGTTTGTGCAATGACATTATTCATTGATTTTAGCCATTGAAAAACTTGCTGTTAGTCATATACCAGAAATGGTTGAAGGTATTGGCTGAACGCAAATAGATAGCATCTCACCCTCTTTGAATCTTCTTAGCATGCTAAAAGGAGCAGGAAAAAGCAAAACATTTCAGAATTCCACCTTTCAAAGCAGAGAAATGACTGTTTGTGCAATGACATTATTCATTCGTTTTAGCCATTGAAAAACGTGCTGTTACTCATATACCAGAAATGGTTGAAGGTATTGGCTGAATGCCAACAGATAGCAGCTCACCCTCTTTGAATCTTCTTTATCATGCTAAAAGTAGCAGAAAAAGTAAAAAATGTCAGATTTCCACCTTTCAAAGCAGAGAAATGACTGTTTGTGCAATGACATTATTCATTGAATTTAGCCATTGAAAAACGTCCTGTTACTCATTTACCAGCAATGGTTGAAGGTATTGGATGAACACAAACAGATAGCTGCTCACCCTCATTGAATCTTCTTTAGCATGCTAAAAGTAAGAGGAAAAAGCAAAAAATTTCAGATTTCCACCTTTCAAAGTAGAGAAAAAACTGTTTGTGCAATGACATTATTCATTGATTTTAGCCATTAAAAAACGTCCTGTTACTCATATACCAGAATTGGTTGAAGTTATTGGCTGAAAGCAAAAAGATAGCAGCTCAACCTCTTTGAATCTTCTTTAGCATCCTAATAGGAGCAGGAAAAAGCAAAAAAAAATCAGATTTCCACCTTTCCAATCAGAGAAATTACGGTTATGGAATGACAATATTCATTGATTTTAGCCATTGAAAAACCTGCTGTTACTCATCTACCAGAAATGGTTGAAGGTATTTGCTGAATGCAAACAGATAGCAGCTCACCCTCTTTGAATCTTCTTTAGCATGCTAAAAGGAGTAGGAAAAATCAAAACATTTTTAGAATTCCACCTTTCCAAGCAGAGAAATGAATGTTTGTGCAATGACATTATTCATTGATTTTAGTCATTGAAAACCGTCCTGTCACTCATATACCATAAATGGTTGAAGGTATTGGCTGAATGCAAACAGATAGCAGCTCACCCTCTACGAATCTTCTTTAGCATGCTAAAAGGAGCAGGAAAAAGCAAAACATTTCAGAATTCCACCTTTCCAAGCAGAGAATTGACTGTTTGTGTAATGACATCATTCATTGATTTTAAACATTGAATACCGTCCAGTTACTCATATAGCAGAAATGGTTGAAGGTATTGGCTGAATGCAAACAGATGGCAGCTCACCCTCTTTGCATCTTCTTAGCATGCTAAAAGGAGCAGTAAAAAGCAAAACATTTCAGATTTTCACCTTTCAAAGCAGAGAATTGAATGTTTGTGCAATGACATTATTCATTGATTTTAGCCAATGAAAAACTTGCTGTTACTCATATACCAGAAATGGTTGAAGGTATTGGCTGACAGCAAGCAGATAGCAGCTCACCCTCTTTGAATCTTCTTTAGCATGCTAAAAGTAGCAGGAAAAAGTAAAAAATTTCAGATTTTCACCTTTCAAAGCAGAGAAATGACTGTTTTTGGAATGACATTATTCATTGATTTTAGCCATTGAAAAACGAACTGTTACTCATATACCAGAAATGATGGAAGGTATTGGCTGAACGAAAACAGATAGCAGCTCACCCTCTTTGAATCTTCTTTAGCATGCTAAAAGTAGCAGGAAAAATCAAAAAAATTCAGATTTCCACCTTTCCAAGCAGAGAAATTACGGTTATGGAATGACAATATTCATTGATTTTAGCCATTGAAAAACGTGCTGTTACTCATCTACCAGAAATGGTTGAAGGTATTTGCTGAATGAAAACAGATAGCAGCTCACCCACTTTGAATCTTCTTTAGCATGCTAAAAGGAGTAGGAAAAAGCAAAACATTTTTAGAATTCCACCTTTCCAAGCAGAGAAATGAATGTTTGTGCAATGACATTATTCATTGATTTTAGCCATTGAAAACCGTCCTGTCACTCATATACCAGAAATGGTTGAAGGTATTGGCTAAATGCAAACAGATAGCAGCTCACCCTCTACGAATCTTCTTTAGCATGCTAAAAGGAGCAGGAAAAAGCAAAACATTTCAGAATTCCACCTTTCCAAGCAGAGAATTGACTGTTTGTGTAATGACATCATTCATTGATTTTAGACATTGAATACCATCCAGTTACTCATATAGCAGAAATGGTTGAAGGTATTGGTTGAATGCAAACAGATTGCAGCTCACCCTCTTTGCATCTTCTTAGCATGCTAAAAGGAGCAGTAAAAAGCAAAACATTTCAGATTTTCACCTTTCAAAGCAGAGAATTGAATGTTTGTGCAATGACATTATTCATTGATTTTAGCCAATGAAAAACTTGCTGTTACTCATATACCAGAAATGGTTGAAGGTATTGGCTGACAGCAAGCAGATAACAGCACACCCTCTTTGAATCTTCTTAGCATGCTAAAAGTAGCAGGAAAAAGTAAAAAATTTCAGATTTTCACCTTTCAAAGCAGAGAAATGACTGTTTGTGCAATGACATTATTCATTGATTTTAGCCATTGAAAAACGTCCTGTTACTCATATAGCAGAAATGGTTGAAGATTTTGGCTGAACGCAAACAGACAGCAACTCACCCTCTTTTAATCTTCTTTAGCATGCTAAAAGTAGCAGGTAAAAGCAAAAAAATTCAGAATTCCACCTTTCCAAGCAGAGAAATGACTGTTTGTGCATTGACATTATTCATTGATTTTAGCCATTGAAAACCGTCCTGTTACTCATATACCAGAAATGGTTGAAGGTAATGGCTGAATGCAACCAGATAGCAGCTCCCCATCTTTGAATCTAATTTATCATGCTAAAAGGAGCAGGAAAAAGCGAAACATTTCAGAATTCCACCTTTCCAAGCACAGAATTGAATGTTTGTGTAATGACATCATTCATTGATTTTAGACATTGAATACCGTCCTATTACTCATATAGCAGAAATGGTCGAAGTTATTGCCTGAATGCAAACAGATAGCAGCTCACCCTCTTTGAATCTTCTTAGCATGCTAAAAAGAGCAGGAAAAAGCAAAACATTTCAGAATTCCACCTTTCAAAGCAGAGAAATGACTGTTTGTGCAATGACATTATTCATTGATTTTAGCAATTGAAAAATGTCCTGTTACTTATATACCAGTAATGGTTGAAGGTATTGGATGAACGCAAACAGATTGCTCCTCACCCTCTTTGAATCTTCTTTAGCATGCTAAAAGTAGGAGGAAAAAGCAATAAATTTCAGATTTCCACCTTTCAAAGTAGAGAAAAGACTGTTTGTGGAATGACATTATTCATTGATTTTAGCCACTGAAAAATATCCTGTCACTCATATACCAGAAATGGTTGAAGTTATTGGCTGAACGCAAACAGATAGCAGCTCACCCTCTTTGAATCTTCTTTAGCATGCTAAAAGGAGCAGGAAAATGAAAAACATTTCAGAATACCACCTTTCCAAGCAGTGAAATGACTGTTTGTGTAATGACATTATTCTTTCATTTTAGACATTGAATACCGTCCTGTTACTCATATACAAGAAATGGCTGAAGGTATTGGCTGAATGCAAACAGATAGCAGCTCACCCTCTTTGTATTTCCTTTAGCATGCTAAAAGGAGCAGGAAAAATCAAAACATTTCAGATTTTCACCTTTCCAAGCAGAGAAATGACTGTTTGTGCAATAACATTATTCATTGATTTTAGATATTGAAAACCGTCCTGTTACTCATATACCAGAAATAGTTTAAGGTATTGGCTGAACACAAACAGATAGTAGCTCACTCGCTTTGAATCTTCTTTAACATGCTAAAGGAGCAGGAAAAGGCAAACAATTTCAGAATTCCACCTTTCAAAGCAGAGAAAAGACTGTTTGTGCTATGATATTATTCATTGATTTTAGCCATTGAAAACCGTCCTGTTACTCATGTACCAGAAAAGGTTGAAGGCATTGGCTGAACTCAAACAGATAGCAGCTCAACCTCTTTGAATCTTCTTTTGCATGCTAAAAGGAGCAGGAAAAAGCAAAAAATTTCAGAATTCCACCTTTCCAAGCAGAGAAATGACTGAGCAATGACATTATTCTCTGATTTTAGCCATTGAAAAAGTCCTGTTACTCATATACCAGAAATAGTTGAAGGTATTGGCTGAACGCAAACAGACAGCAACTCACCCTCTTTGAATTTTCTTTAGCATGCTAAAAGGAGAGGGAAAAAGCAAAACATTTCAGAATTCCACCTTTCCAAGCAGAGAAATGACTGTTTGTGTAATGACATTATTCATTCATTTTAGCCATTGAAAAACGTCCTGGTACTCATATACCTGAAATGGTTGAAGGTATTGGCTGAACGCAAACAGATAGCAGTTCATCGTCTTTCAATCTTCTGTAGCATGCTAAAAAGAGCAGGAAAATGCAAAAAAGTTCAGAATTCCACCTTTCAAAGCGGAAAAATGACTGATTGTGCTATGACTTTATTCATTGATTTTACATAATTGAAAAACATCGTGTTACTCATATTCCAGAAATGGTTGAAGGTATTGACTGAACGCAAACAGACAGCAACTCACCCTCTTTGAATCTTCTTTAGCATGCTCAAAGTAGCAGGAAAAAGCAAAAAATGTCAGATTTCCACCTTTCAAAGCAGAGAAATGACTGTTTGTGCAATGACATTATTCATTGATTTTAACCATTGAAAAACATCATGTTACTCATATACCAGAAATGTTTGAAGGTATTGGCTGAACGCAAACAGTCAGCAACTCAACCTTTTTGAATCTTCTTTAGCACGCTAAAAGTAGCAGGAAAAAGCAAAAAATTTCAGAATTCCACCTTTCCAAGCAGAGAAATGACTGTTTGTGCTATGACATTATTCATTGATTTTAGCCATTGAAAACCGTACTGTTACTCATATACCAGAAATGGTTGAAGGTATTGGCTGAACGCAAACAGATAGCAGCTTATCCTCTTTGAATCTTCTTTACAATGCTAAAAGGAGCAGGGTAAAGCAAAAAATTTCAGAATTCCACCTTTCCAAGCAGAGAAATGACTGTTTGTGCAATGACATTATTCATTGATTTTATCCATTGAAAATCGTCCTGTTACTCATATAACAGAAATGGTTGAAGGTATTGGCTGAATGCAAACAGATAGCAGCTCACCCTCTATGAATCTTCTTAAGCATGCTAAAAGGAGCAGGAAAAAACAAAAAATTTCAGAATTAAACATTTCCAAGCAGAGAAAAGACTGTTTGTGCAAAACATTATTCATTGATTTTAGCCACTGAAAAACATCCTGTTACTCATATACCAGAAATGGTTGAAGTTATTGGCTGAATGCAAACAGATAGCAGCTCACCCTCTTTGAATCTTCTTTAGCATGCGAAAAGGAGCAGGAAAAAGAAAAACATTTCAGAATACCACCTTTCCAAGCATTGAAATGACTGTTTGTGTAATGACATTATTCTTTCATTTTAGACATTGAATACCGCCCTGTTACTCATATACAAGAAATGGTTGAAGGTATTGGCTGAATGCAAACAGATAGCTCACCCTCTTTGAATCTTCTTTAGCATTCTAAAAGGAGCAGGAAAAAGCAAAAAATTTCAGAATTTCACCTTTCAAAGCAGAGAATTGACAGTTTGTGCAATGACATTATTCAATGATTTTAGCCTTTGAAAAAAGTCCAGTTACTCATATACCAGAAATGGTTGAAGGTATTGGCTGAACGCAAGAAGATAGCAGCTCACCCTCTTTGTATCTCCTTTAGCATGCTAAAAGGAGCAGGAAAAGGCAAAATTTTTCAGAATTCCACCTTTCCAAGCAGAGAATTGACAGTTTGTGCAATGACATCATTCATTGATTTTAGACATTGAAAACCGTCCTGTTACTCTTATATCAGAAATGGTTGTATGAGATGGCTGAATGCAAACAGATAGCAGCTCACCCTCTTAGAATCTTCTTTTGCATGTTAAAAGGAGTAGGAAAAAGCAAAACATTTTTAGAATTCCACCTTTCCAAGGAGAGAAATGACTGTTTGTGCAATGACATTATTCATTGATTTAACCAGTGAAGACTGTCCTCTTAATCATATACCAGAAATAGTTGAAGGTATTGGCTGAACGCAAACAGATAGTAGCTCACTCGCTTTGAATCTTCTTTAACATGCTAAAGGAGCTGGAAAAGGCAAACAATTTCAGAATTCCACCTTTCCAAGCAGAGAAAAGACTGTTTGTGCAATGATATTATTCATTGATTTTAGCCATTGAAAACCATCCTGTTACTCATGTACCAGTAAAGGTTGAAGGCATTTTCTGAACTCAAACAGATAGCAGCTCAACCTCTTTGAATCTTCTTTAGCATGCTAAAAGGAGCTGAAAAAAGCAAAAAATTTCAGAATTCCACCTTTCCAAGCCAGAGAAATGACTGAGCAATGACATTGGTCACTGATTTTAGCCATTGAAAAACGTCCTGTTACTCATATACCAGAAATAGTTGAAGGTATTGGCTGAAAGCAGACAGATAGCAGCTCAACCTCTTTGAATCTTCTTTAGCATGCTAAAAGGAGCAGGAAAAAGCAAAACATTTCAGAATTCCACCTTTCCAAGCAGAGAAATGACTGTTTGTGTAATGACATTATTCATTCATTTTAGCCATTGAAAAACGTCCTGGTACTCATATACCTGAAATGGTTGAAGGTATTGGCTGAACGCAAACAGGTAGCAGCTCATCGTCTTTCAATCTTCTTTAGCATGCTAAAAAGAGCAGGAAAATGCAAAAAAATTCAGAATTCCACCTTTCAAAGCAGAGAAATGGCTGATTGTGCTATGACTTTATTCATTGATTTCACATAATTGAAAAACATCGTGTTACTCATATTCCAGAAATGGTTGAAGGTATTGACTGAACGCAAACAGACAGCAACTCACCCTCTTTGAATCTTCTTTAGCATGCTAAAAGTAGCAGGAAAAAGCAAAAAATGTCAGATTTCCACCTTTCAAAGCAGAGAAATGACTGTTTGTGCAATGACATTATTCATTGATTTTAACCATTGAAAAACATCATGTTACTCATATACCAGAAATGTTTGAAGGTATTGGCTGAACGCAAACAGTCAGCAACTCAACCTTTTTGAATCTTCTTTAGCACGCTAAAAGTAGCAGGAAAAAGCAAAAAATTTCAGAATTCCACCTTTCCAAGCAGAGAAATGACTGTTTGTGCAATGACATTATTGATTGATTTTATCCATTGAAAATCGTCCTGTTACTCATATAACCGAAATGGTTGAAGGTATTGGCTGAACGCAAACAGATAGCAGCTCACCCTCTATGAATCTTCTTAAGCATGCTAAAAGGAGCAGGAAAAAACAAAAAATTTCAGAATTAAACCTTTCCAAGCAGAGAAAAGACTGTTTGTGCAATGACATTATTCATTGATTTTAGCCACTGAAAAACATCCTGTTACTCATATACCAGAAATGATTGAAGTTATTGGCTGAATGCAAACAGATAGCAGCTCACCCTCTTTGAATCTTCTTTAGCATGTGAAAAGGAGCAGGAAAAAGAAAAATATTTCAGAATACCACCTTTCCAAGCAGTGAAATGACTGTTTGTGTAATGACATTATTCTTTCATTTTAGACATTGAATACCGTCCTGTTACTCATATACAAGAAATGGTTGAAGGTATTGGCTGAATGCAAACAGATAGCAGCTCACCCTCTTTGAATCTTCCTTAGCATTCTAAAAGGACCAGGAAAAAGAAAAAAATTTCAGAATTCCACCTTTCCAAGCAGAGAAATGACTGTTTGTGCAATGACATTATTCATTGATTTTAGATATTGAAAACCGTCCTGTTACTCATATACCAGAAATAGTTGAAGGTATTGGCTGAACGCAAACAGATAGTAGCTCACTCGCTTTGAATCTTCTTTAACATGCTAAAGGAGCAGGAAAAGGCAAACAATTTCAGAACTCCACCTTTCCAAGCAGAGAAAAGACTTTTTGTGCAATGATATTATTCATTGATTTTAGCCATTGAAAACCGTCCTGTTACTCATGTACCAGAAAAGGTTGAAGGCATTGGCTGAACTCAAACAGATAGCAGCTCAGCCTTTTTGTATCTCCTTTAGCATGCTAAAAGGAGCAGGAAAAATCAAAATATTTCAGAATTACACCTTTCCAAGCAGATAAATGACTGTGCAATAATATTATTCATTGATTTTAGCCATTGAAAAACATCCTGTTACTCATATACCAGAAATGGTTGAAGGTATTGGCTGAACGCAAACAGATAGCAGCTCACCCTCTTTGTATCTCCTTTAGCATGCTAAAAGGAGCAGGAAAAAGCAAAACATTTCAGAATTCCACCTTTCCAACCAGAGAATTGACAGTTTGTGCAATGACATCATTCATTGATTTTAGACATTGAAAACCGTCCTGTTACTCATATATCAGAAATGGTTGTATGAGATGGCTGAATGCAAGCAGATAGCAGCTCACCCTCTTTGAATCTTCTTTAGTATGCTAAAGGAGCAGGAAAAAGCAAAACAATTCAAAATTCCACCTTTCCAAGCAGAGAATTGACTGTTTGTGCAATGACATTATTCATTGATTTTAGCCATTTAAAAACGTTCTGTTACTGATATACCAGAAGTCGTTGAAGGAACTGGCTTGACGTAAAGAGATAGCAGCTCACCCTCTTTGAATCTTCTTTTGCATGCTAAAAGGAGTAGGAAAAAGCAAAACATTTTTAGAATTCCACCTTTCCAAGGAGAGAAATGACTGTTTGTGCAATGACATTATTCATTGATTTAAACAGTGAAGACTGTCCTGTTACTCATATACCAGAAATAGTTGAAGGTATTGGCTGAACGCAAACAGATAGTAGCTCACTCGCTTTGAATCTTCTTTGACATGCTAAAGGAGCAGGAAAAGGCAAACAATTTCAGAATTCCACGTTTCCAAGCAGAGGAAAGACTGTTTGTGCAATGATATTATTCATTGATTTTAGCCATTGAAAACCCTCCTGTTACTCATGTACCAGAAAAGGTTGAAGGCATTACCTGAACTCAAACAGATAGCAGCTCAACCTCTTTGAATCTTCTTTAGCATGCTAAAAGGAGCTGAAAAAAGCAAAAAATTTCAGAATTCCACCTTTCCAAGCCAGAGAAATGACTGAGCAATGACATTATTCACTGATTTTAGCCATTGAAAAACGTCCTGTTACTCATATACCAGAAATAGTTGAAGGTATTGGCTGAACGCAAACAGATAGCAGCTCAACCTCTTTGAATCTTCTTTAGCATGCTAAAAGGAGCAGGAAAAAGCAAAACATTTCAGAATTCCACCTTTCCAAGCAGAGAAATGACTGTTTGTGCAATGACATTATTCATTGATTTTAGATATTGAAAACCGTCCTGTTACTCATATACCAGGAATAGTTGAAGGTATTGGCTGAACGCAAACAGATAGTAGCTCACTTACTTTGAATCTTCTTTAACATGCTATAGGAGCAGGAAAAGGCAAACAATTTCAGAACTCCACCTTTCCAAGCAGAGAAATGACTGTTTGTGTAATGACATTATTCATTCATTTTAGCCATTGAAAAACATTTTGTTTCTCAAATACCAGAAATGGT
Source organism: Phyllobates terribilis (assembly GCF_046119375.1). Classification (NCBI taxonomy): domain Eukaryota; kingdom Metazoa; phylum Chordata; class Amphibia; order Anura; family Dendrobatidae; genus Phyllobates; species Phyllobates terribilis. The sequence continues at coordinate 2,709,822 of NW_027362771.1, read as the reverse complement.
TGAAGGTATTGGCTGAACGCAAACAGACAGCAACTCATCGTCTTTAAATCTTCTTTAGCATGCTAAAAAGAGCAGGAAAAAGCAAAAAAAATTCAGAATTCCACCTTTCAAAGCAGAGAAATGACTGTTTGTGCAATGACATTATTCATTGATTTTAACCATTGAAAAACATCCTGTTACTCATATACCAGAAATGTTTGAAGGTATTGGCTGAACGCAAACAGTCAGCAACTCACCCTCTTTCAATTTTCTTTAGCATGCTAAAAGGAGCAGGAAAAAGCAAAACATTTCCGAATTCCACCTTTCCAAGCAGAGAATTGACTGTTTGTGTAATGACATTATTTATTCATTTTAGCAATTGAAAAACGTCCTGTTACTCATATACCAGAAATGGTTGAAGGTATTGGCTGAACGCAAACAGATAGCAGCTCATCGTCTTTGAATCTTCTTTAGCATGCTAAAAAGACCAGGAAAAAGCAAAAAAAATCAGAATTCCACCTTTCAAAGCAGAGAAATGACTGATTGTGCAATGACATTATTAATTGAATTTTGAAAATTGAAAAACGTCGTGTTACTCATATACCAGAAATGGTTGAAGGTATTGTCTGAAAGCAAACAGACATCATCTCACCCTCTTTGAATCTTCTTTAGCACGCTAAAATGAGCAGGAAAAAGCAAAAAAAATTCAGAATTCCTCCTTTCCAAGCAGAGAAATGACTGTTTGTGCAATGACATTATTCATTGATTTTAGCCATTGAAAACGTCCTGTTTCTCACATTCCAGAAATGGTTGAAGGTATTGGCTGAACGCAAACAGATAGCTTCTTATCCTCTTTGAATATTCTTTATAATGCTAAAAGGAGCAGGGAAATGCAAAAAATTTCAGAATTCCACCTTTCCAAGCAGAGAAATGACTGTTTGTGCAATGACATTATTCATTGATTTTAGCCATTGAAAATCGTCCTGTTACTCATATAACAGAAATGGTTGAAGGTATTGGCTGAACGCAAACAGATAGCAGCTCACCCTCTATGAATCTTCTTAAGCATGCTAAAAGGAGCAGGAAAAAACAAAAAATTACAGAATTCCACCTTTCCAAGCAGAGAAATCACTGTTTGTGCAATGACATTATTCATTGATTTCAGCCATTGAAAACCGTCCTGTTACTCATATAACAGAAGTGGTTGAAGGTATTGGCTGTACACAAACAGATAGCAGCTCACACTCTTTGAATCTTCTTTAGCATGCTAAAGGAGCAGGAAAAGGCAAAACATTTCAGATTTCCACCTTTCAAAGCAGAGAAATGACTGTTTGTGCAATGATATTATTCATTGATTTTAGCCAATGAAATACTTCCTGCTTCTCATATACCAGAAATGGTTGAAAGTATTGGCTGAATGCAAACAGACAGCAACTCACCCTCTTTGAATCTTCTTTAGCATGCTAAATGGAGCAGGAAAAAGCAAAAAAAATTAGGAATTCCACCTTTCCAAGCAGATAAATAACTGTTTGTGCAATGACATTATTCATTGATTTTAGCCTTTGAAAAACGTACTGTTACTCATATACCAGAAATGGTTGGAGGTATTGGCTGAGCGCAAACAGATAGCAGCTCACCCTTTTTGAATCTTCTTTAGCATGCTATAAGGAGCAGGAAAAAGCAAAATATTTCAGAATTTCACCTTTCCAAGCACAGAAATGACTGTTTGTGTAATCAAATTATTCTTTCATTTTAGCCATTGAATACCGTCCTGTTACTCATATAACAGAAATGGTTGAAGGTATTGGCTGAACACAAAAAGGTAGCATCTCACCCTCTTTGATTCTTCTTTAGCATGCTAAAAGGAGCAGTAAAAAGCAAAACATTTCAGTATTCCACCTTTCCAAGCATAGAAATGACTGTTTGTGCAATGACATTATTAATTGATTTTAGCCATTGAAAAACGTCCTGTTACTCATATACCAGAAATGGTTGAAGGTATTGGCTGAATGCAAACAGGTAGCAGCTCACCCTCTTTGACTCTTCTTTAGCATGCAAAAAGGAGCAGGAAAAAGCAAAAAATTTCAGAATTCCACCTTTCCAAGCAGAGAAATGACTGTTTGTGCAATTAAATTATTCATTGATTTTAGCCATTGAAAACTGTAATGTTACTCATATACCAGAAAAGTTTGAAGATATTGGATGAACGCAAACAGATAGCAGCTCACCCTCTTTGTATCTTCTTTAGCATGGTAAAAGGAGCCTGTAAAAGCAAAAAAATTTCAGATTTCCACCTTTCCAAGCAAATAAATGAGTGTTTGTGCAATGACATTATTCATTGATTTTAGCCATTGAAAAAAACGTCCTGTTACTCACATACAAGATGTGTTTGAAGGCATTGGCTTAACGTAAATAAATAGCAGCTCACCCTCTTTGAATCTTCTTTAGCATGCTAAAAGGAGCAGGAAAAAGCAAAACAATTCAGAATTCCACCTTTCCAAGCAGAGAAATGACTGTTTGTGCAATGACATTATTCATTGATTTTAGCCATTGAAAACCGTCCTGTCACTCATATATCAGAAATGGTTGAAGTTATTGGCTGAACGCAAACAGATATCAGCTCACCCTCTTTGAATCTTATTTAGCATGCTAAACGTAGCAGGAAAAAGCAAAAAATTTCAGATTTCCACCTTTCAAAGCAGAGAAATGACTGAGCAATGACATTATTCATTGATTTTAGCCATTGAAAAACATCCTGTTACTCATATTCCAGAAATGGTTGAAGGTATTGGCTGAATGCAAACAGACAGCAACTCACCCTCTTTTAATCTTCTTTAGCACGCTAAAAGGAGCAGGAAACAGCAAAAAATTTCAGAATACCACCTTTCAAAGCAGAGAAATCACTGTTTGTGCAATGACATTGTTCATTGATTTTAGACATTGAAAACCGTCCTGTTAATCATATAAGAGAAATGGTTGAAGTTATTGGTGAATGCAAACAAATAGCAGCTTAACCTCTTTAAATCTTCTTTAACATGCTAAAAGGAGCAGGAAAATGCAAAACATTTTAGAATTCCACCTTTCCAAGCAGAGAATTGATTGTTTGTGCAATGACATTATTCATTGATTTTAGCCATTGAAAAACATGCTGCTACTCATACACCAGAAATGGTTGAAGAAATTGGCTGAACGCAAACAGATAGCAGCTCACGCTCTTTGAATCTTCTTTAGCATGCTAAAAGGAGCAGGAAAGAGCAAAAAAATTTCAGAATTACACCTTTCCAAGCAGAGAAATGACTGTTTGTGCAATGACATTATTCATTGATTTTAGACATTGAAAAAGGTCCTGTTACTCATATACCAGAATTGGTTGAAGGTATTGGCTGAACGCAAAAAGATAGCAGCTCACCCTCTTTGAATCTTCATTAGCATGCTAATAGGAGCAGGAAAAAGCAAAAAAAATTTCAGATCTCCACCTTTCCAAGCAGAGAAATGACTGCTTGTGCAATGGCATTATTCATTGATTTTAGACAATGAAAAACGTCCTGTTACTCATATACAAGAAATGGTTGAAGGTATTGGCTGAACGTAAACAGATAGCAGCTCACCCTCTTTGAATCTTCGTTAGCATGCTAAAAAGGAGTAGGAAAAAGCAAAACATTTTTAGAATTCCACCTTTCCAAGCAGAGAAATGACTGATTGTGCAATGACATTATTCATTGATTTTAGCCATTGTAAACCATCCTGTTACTCATATTCCAGAAAGGGTTGAAGGTATTGGCTGAACACAAACAGATAGCAGCTCACCCTCTTTGAATCTTCTTTAGCATATTAAAAGGAGCAGGAAAATGCAAAACATTTCAGAATTCCACCTTTCCAAGCAGCGAATTGACTGTTTGTGCAATAACATTATTCACTGATTTTAGCCATTGAAAAACGTGCTGATACTCATACACCAGAAATGGTTGAAGGTATTGGTTGAACGCAAACAGATAGCAGCTCACGCTCTTTGAATCTTATTTACCATGCTAATAGGAGCAGGAAAAAGCAAAAAAATTTCAGAATTCCACCTTTACAAGCAGAGAAATTACTGTTTGTGCAATGACATTATTCATTGATTTTAGCCATTGAAAAAAGTCCTGTTACTCATATACCAGAATTGGTTGAAGGTATTGGCTGAATGCGAACAGATAGCAGCTCACCCTTTTTGAATATTCTTTAGCATGCTAATAGGATCTGGAAAAAGCAAAAAATTTTCAGATTTCCACCTTTCCAAGCAGAGAAATGACTGTTTGTGCAATGACATTATTCATTGATTTTAGCCGTTGAAAAGCGTCCTGTTACTCATATACCAGAAATGGTTGAAGGTATTGGCTGAACGTAAACAGATAGCAGCTCACCCTCTTTGAATCTTCTTTAGCATGCTAAAAGGAGTAGGAAAAAGCAAAACATTTTTAGAATTCCACCTTTCCAAGCAGATTAATGACTGTTTGTGCAATGACATTATTCATTGAGTTTAGCCATTGAAAACCATCCTGTAACTCATATTCGAGAAATAGATGAAGGTATTGGCTGAACGCAAACAGGCAGCAACTCACCCTCTTTGAATCTTCTTTAGCACGAAAAAAGGAGCAGGAAAAAGCAAAAAATTTTCAGATTTCCACCTTTCCAAGCAGAGGTATGACTGTTTGTGCAATGACATTATTCATTAATTTTAGCCATTGAAAACCGTCCTGTTACTCATATACCAGAAATGGTTGAAGTTATTGGCTGAACACAAACAGATAGCAGCTCACCCTCTTTGAATCTTCTTTAGCATGCTAAAAGGAGCAGGAAAAAGCCAAAAATTTCATAATTCCACCTTTCCAAGCAGAGAAATGACATTGCAATGTCATGATTCATTGATTTTAGACATTGAAAACCGTCCTGTTAATCATATACCAGAAATGGTTTGAGGTATTGGCTGAATGCAAACAGATAGCAACTCACCCTCTTTGAATCTTCTTTAGCATGCTAAAAGGAACAGGAAAATACAAAAAAATTCAGAATTCCACCTTTCCAAGCAGAGAATTGACTGTTTGTGCAATGACATTATTCATTGATTTTAGCCATTGAAAAACATGTTGTTACTCATATACCAGAAATGGTTGAATTACTTGGCTGAAGGCAAACAGATAGCAACTCACCCTCTTTGAATCTTCTTTAGCATGCTAAAAGAAGCAGGAAAAAGCAAAAAAATTCAGATTTCCACCTTTCAAAGCAGAGAAATGACTGTTTGTGCAATGACATTATTCATTCATTTTAACCATTGAAAAACATCCTGTTACTCATATTCCAGAAATGGTTGAAGGTATTGACTGAACGCAAAGAGATAGCAACTCACCTTCTTTTAATCTTCTTTAGCATGCTAAAAGGAGCAGGAAACAGCAAAAAATTTCAGAGTTCCATCTTTCCAAGAAGAGAAATGACTGTTTGTGCAATGACATTATTCATTGATTTTAGTCATTAAAAAACGTCCTGTTACTCATATACCAGAAATGATTTAAGGTATTGGATGAATGCAAACAGATAGCAGCTCACCCTCTTTAAATCTTCATTAGCTTGCTAAAAGGAGCAGGAAAAAGCAAAACATTTCAGAATTCCACCTTTATAAGCAGAGAATTGACTGTTTGTGCAATGACATTATTCATTCATTTTAGCCATTGAAAACCGTCCTGTTACTCATATACCAGAAATTGTTGAAGGTATTGGCTGAACGCAAACAGATAGCAGCTCACCCTCTTTGAATCTTCTTTTGCATGCTAAAAGGAGCAGGGAAAAGCAAAACATTTAAGAATTCCACCTTTCAAAGCAGAGAAATGACTGTTTGTGCAATGACATTATTCATTGATTTTAGTCATTGAAAAATGTCCTGTTACTCATATACCAGAAATGGTTTAAGGTATTGGATGAATGCAAACAGATAGCAGCTCACCCTCTTTGAATCTTCTTTAGCATGCTAAAAGGAGTAGGAAAAAGCAAAACATTTTTAGAATTCCACCTTTCCAAGCAGAGGAATGACTGATTGTGCAATGACATAATTCATTGATTTTAGCCATTGTACACCATCCTGTTACTTATAATCCAGAAAGGGTTGAAGGTATTGGCTGAACGCACACAGATATCAGCTCACCCTCTTTGAATCTTCTTTAGCATGCAAATAGGAGCAGGAAAAAGCAAAAAAATTTCAGAATTCCACCTTTCCAAGCAGAGAAATGACTGTGCAATGACATTATTCATTGGTTTTAGCCATTGAAAACTGTTTTGTTACTCATATACCAGAAATGTTTGAAGGTAATGGCTGAACGCAAACAGATAGCAGCTCACCCTCTTTGAATCTTCTTTAGCATGCTAAAAGGAGCAGAAAAAGCAAAACATTTTAGAATTCCACCTTTCCAAGCAGAGAATTGATTGTTTGTGCAATGACATCATTCATTGATTTTAGCCATTGAAAAACGTGCTGTTACTCATACACCAGAAATGGTTTAAGTTATTGGCTGAACGCAAACAGATAGCAGCTCATGCTCTTTGAATCTACTTTGGCATGCTAAAAGGAGCAGGAAAAAGCAAAAAAATTTCAGAATTACACCTTTCCAAGCAGAGAAATGACTGTTTGTGCAATGACATTATTCATTGATTTTAGACAATGAAAAAGGTCCTGTTACTCAAATACCAGAATTGGTTGAAGGTATTGGCTGAACGCAAACAGATAGCAGCTCATCCTCTTTGAATCCTCTTTAGCATGGTAACAGGAGCAGGAAAAGCAAAAAATTTCAGAATTCCACCTTTCCAAGAAGAGAAATGACTGTGCAATGACATTATTCATTGGTTTTAGCCATTGAAAACTGTCTTGTTACTCATATACCAGAAATGGTTGAAGGTATTGGCTGAATGCACAGATAGCAGCTCACCCTCTTTAAATCTTCTTTAGCATGCTAAAAGTAGTAGGAAAAATCAAAACATTTTTAGAATTCCACCTTTCCAAGCAGAGAAATGACTGATTGTGCAATGACATAATGCATTGATTTTAGCCATTGTAAACCATCCTGTTACTCATATTCCAGAAAGGGTTGAAGTTATTGGCTGAACGCAAACAGACATCAGCTCACCCTCTTTGAGTCTTATTAAGCACGCAAAAAGGAGCAGGAAAAAGCAAAAAATTTCAGAATTCCACCTTTCCAAGCAGAGAAATGACTGTTTGTGCAATGACATTATTCATTGGTTTTAGCCATTGAAAACTGTTTTGTTACTCATATACCAGAAATGTTTGAAGGTAATGGCTGAACGCAAACAGATAGCAGCTCACCCTCTTTGAATCTTCTTTAGCATGCTAAAAGGAGCAGAAAAAGCAAAACATTTTAGAATTCCACCTTTCCAAGCAGAGAATTGATTGTTTGTGCAATGACATCATTCATTGATTTTAGCCATTGAAAAACGTGCTGTTACTCATACACCAGAAATGGTTTAAGTTATTGGCTGAACGCAAACAGATAGCAGCTCATGCTCTTTGAATCTACTTTGGCATGCTAAAAGGAGCAGGAAAAAGCAAAAAAATTTCAGAATTACACCTTTCCAAGCAGAGAAATGACTGTTTGTGCAATGACATTATTCATTGATTTTAGACAATGAAAAAGGTCCTGTTACTCAAATACCAGAATTGGTTGAAGGTATTGGCTGAACGCAAACAGATAGCAGCTCATCCTCTTTGAATCCTCTTTAGCATGGTAACAGGAGCAGGAAAAGCAAAAAATTTCAGAATTCCACCTTTCCAAGAAGAGAAATGACTGTGCAATGACATTATTCATTGGTTTTAGCAATTGAAAACTGTCTTGTTACTCACATACCAGAAATGGTTGAAGGTATTGGCTGAATGCACAGATAGCAGCTCACCCTCTTTAAATCTTCTTTAGCATGCTAAAAGTAGTAGGAAAAATCAAAACATTTTTAGAATTCCACCTTTCCAAGCAGAGAAATGACTGATTGTGCAATGACATAATGCATTGATTTTAGCCATTGTAAACCATCCTGTTACTCATATTCCAGAAAGGGTTGAAGTTATTGGCTGAACGCAAACAGACATCAGCTCACCCTCTTTGAATCTTATTAAGCACGCAAAAAGGAGCAGGAAAAAGCAAAAAATTTCAGAATTCCACCTTTCCAAGCAGAGAAATGACTGTTTGTGCAATGACATTATTCATTGATTTTAGCCATTGAAAATCGTACTGTTACTCATATACCAGAAATGGTTGAAGGTATTGGCTGAATGCAAACAGATAGCAGCTCACCCTCTTTGAATCTCTTTTAGCATGCTAAAAGGAGCAGGAGAAAGCAAAACATTTCAGAATTCCACCTTTCCAAGCAGAGAATTGATTGTTTGTGCAATGACATCATTCATTGATTTTAGACGTTGAAAACGGTCCTGTTACTCACATAGCAGAAATGGTTGAAGGTATTGGCTGAATGCAAACAGATAGCAGCTCACCCTCTTTGAATCTTCTTAGCATGCTAATAGAAGCAGGAAAAAGCAAAAAAAATTCAGATTTCCACTTTTCCAAGCCCAAGCAGAGAAATGACTGTTTGTGCAATGACATTATTCATTGATTTTAGCCATTGAAAAAGGTCCTGTTACTCACATACCAGAAATGGTTGAAGGTACTGGCTGAACCCAAGCAGATAGCAGCTTACCCTCTTTGAATCTTCATTAGCATGTTAAAAGGAGCTGTAAAAAGCAAAATATTTCAGAATTCCACCTTTCAAAGCAGAGAAATGACTATTTGTGCAATGACATTATTCATTTATTTTAGTCATTGAAAAACATCCTGTTACTCATATACCAGAAATGATTTAAGGTATTGGATGAATGCAAACAGATAGCAGCTCACCCTCTTTCAATCTTCATTAGCATGCTAAAAGGAGCAGGAAAAAGCAAATCATTTCAGAATTCCACCTTTCCAAGCAGAGAATTGACTGTTTGTGCAATGACATTATTCATTCATTTTAGCCATTGAAAACCGTCCTGTTACTCATATACCAGAAATGGTTGAAGGTATTGGCTGAACGCAAACAGATAGCAGCTCACCCTCTTTGAATCTTCTTTAGCATGCTAAAAGGAGCAGGAAAAAGCAAAACCTTTCAGAATTCCACCTTTCAAAGCAGAGAAATGACTGCTTGTGCAATGACATTATTCATTGATTTTAGTTATTGAAAAATGTCCTGTTACTCATATACCAGAAATGGTTTAAGGTATTGGATGAATGCAAACAGATAGCAGCTCACCCTCTTTGAATCTTCTTTAGCATGCTAAAACGAGCAGGAAAAAGCAAAACATTTCAGAATTCCACCTTTCCAAGAAAAGAATTGATTGTTTGTGCAATGACATCATTCGTTGATTTTAGACATTGAAAACCATCCTGTTACTCATATATAGTGTTGAGCCACCCCCGTAGTGTTCGAGTTCGGTTCGGTTCGTCGAACACCCGTATGTTCGCCGAACTGTTCGTCGAACACATTCGAACACCGTTAAAACCAATGGCAGGCAAACAAAAACACATAGAAACACATAGAAAACACCTTCAAAGGTGTCCAAAAGCTGACAAACTGCTCAGAAGACACAACTAACACATGGAAAAGTGACAAGTACATATAGTCATGCGAAAAGAAAAGAGGTGGAGGAGTAAAAGGAGGAGGAGACACAGATATAGGCATGTCATGCCCTTCTAAAATCCAAAAAGTGAGAAGCCGACACGGCCAGTCCGTTCCTGCCCGTGCCACCTCTGTGTCGCCGGGTTTGTGCCAGAGCCGCGGTGGACCCTGACGGCCAGCCTCCCTATCCCAATACTGGTGCCTGTCCGCCGGTGGGTCGAGGCCCCCCACGGTGAGGGGGGGAGTAACATCTGCAGAAGAAAGACCATCTTCCAGCCAAACTAAAATGTCGACTTCTTTTCGTGGACAATGTGATACGATCCCATTCTTCCGGACACGCCCATCGCTACAAATTCTAGATGAGGCACAAAAACAGCAGGTGCTTCAACAGATATCAATTGCTCCTTCAAGTGGGCTCTCCATCACCTCAATTTCAACATCACAAATACTCCAGTCCTCAGAGGTGTCACCCCAATCGCACTTGCTTCCTCACAGCTCCCAAGTCTCCAGCTGCCCGTCTGAGTATGGGGTAACACAGATGGTTGAGTCTGCACAGTTGTTTACTCATACTATAGCCTGGGAAACGGAGCTCTGCTCCAGAGCTTCTGTTAATCCAGATGAGGAAATGATCTGATCTGATGCCCAGAATCTTTATAAGTCGGATCCAGGACCAGATGAAGAAGGTTCTGAGCATAATGTAGACCCTTGTTCCCAAACTGTAACTCCTGTTGGTGGAGACAATGATGAAGACGATAATGAGACTCAAATACCTGATTGGAGCGACAACTTGACTTTTCGGTCAGGGCAGGAAGAGGTTGGCTCTGAGGACGACGGGTGTGATAACACACAGGGTGATGATGACGAGGTTGGAGATCCGACTTACTGTCAACCCACAGTCAGCCAGTCGATGAGGTCAGCAGAGGAGGTGGAGGAGGATGTGACTAGCCCTGGGGATCGGGATGACTCGGTACCCGGGCATTTGCCTGGCCTTGGGGATGTCGCGGTGGTCGGCTCCCTGGCCCGTACCCTGGGGTCTCTCTTTAAAAGGGTGGATAATTGTTAATTTTATAAGAGTTCATGACGCCACCTGTGGTATCTGGTGACAAGCACCAGCGCTGCAGCAGTCCACTGAGGCCGGTGATAAGGCAGCTCAATGGTATAGCTCCCCACAGGTGGAGATAGGTCTCAGGGCAGCGTATGCAGGGGGAATGCAGGACAGGTGAGACCCAGCTGGGTCAGAGCAAGAACGGGAACGGACACGGTAGTCACTTCAGTACCCTTTACTGGTGGAAATTCAGGCACATCCCGGAGCACTGTAGGGTGAAGGGTGCATATCAGGATCCTCCCCAATGAGCGGGTGTAGGGCCTCCTGTTTCTTGCCTCTGCGTAGTAAGTTTCTGACCTGACTGGAGCTAGGCCTAACTTTGTCTTTGTCCTGCGCTGGCTGACCTTGGGGTAGGGCCTTCTCTTGGAGTTCACGCTCCCAGTATGCGGGGCCTAAGCGTCTCCTGGCTCTGTTACATATCAGCACCTTAGCGATCCTGGGACTTTTAGTTCTCCAGGGATTCCGGTTATGCCTTACTGGGTCATAGAGATACTGGTAAGCTCGGATCCTGTGTCCGGTAAATGCTTCGGGGTGAGCTGGTTAAGCTCCTCTGCCCCTTATGTACTAACTCACCACTCGCCTTTGGCCTACTCGGGCCCTCACTAGGCTATACACACTAACGGCAGCTTGCCGCGCTTCACTGATCTTACGGCACCGGCACACCTTAAGCTCTATCTGGGCTCCCTGAATCTAGCAAGCAGGAGCCTCGTGCTCCACTGCTGAACTATTAACTGCGTTCTCTAGAATAGACTGAGCTCCACTGCACCAGACAATGTGAACTGAGGTCTAAGATGGCAGACATACAAGAAACAGAGGCATGTTCACACTAGCAAAAAAGAAGCAAGACAAAAATATATCTCATACCCTACCATAATTATATATAAATGTAAAGCAAAATTGCATAATAAATATAGGGTACTTAGTGAACTATTTTTGATCAAAAAAAGTATACAAGCCGTCCCACCAGCGGCAAGGTGACCCTAAATTGGGACGGTACCTATACTGCCTATATTAAAAACCTTACTGTATATCAAAGTTGAAGTAATGCATATAAAAGGGTAGACAAATAGGACCGGGTCCCAACTCCAGACCACCTAGGCCCGTGGTAAGCTACATATATACCAATCAGCTCAACAAAGGGCATGCCACACCCTTAAATTGCACAGAATGCAAACAAGTCAAAAAACCAGACAATGTGAACTGAGGTCTAAGATGGCAGACATACAAGAAACAGAGGCATGTTCACACTAGCAAAAAAGAAGCAAGACAAAAATATATCTCATACCCTACCATAATTATATATAAATGTAAAGCAAAATTGCATAATAAATATAGGGTACTTAGTGAACTATTTTTGATCAAAAAAAGTATACAAGCCGTCCCACCAGCGGCAAGGTGACCCTAAATTGGGACGGTACCTATACTGCCTATATTAAAAACCTTACTGTATATCAAAGTTGAAGTAATGCATATAAAAGGGTAGACAAATAGGACCGGGTCCCAACTCCAGACCACCTAGGCCCGTGGTAAGCTACATATATACCAATCAGCTCAACAAAGGGCATGCCACACCCTTAAATTGCACAGAATGCAAACAAGTCAAAAAACCAGACAATGTGAACTGAGGTCTAAGATGGCAGACATACAAGAAACAGAGGCATGTTCACACTAGCAAAAAAGAAGCAAGACAAAAATATATCTCATACCCTACCATAATTATATATAAATGTAAAGCAAAATTGCATAATAAATATAGGGTACTTAGTGAACTATTTTTGATCAAAAAAAGTATACAAGCCGTCCCACCAGCGGCAAGGTGACCCTAAATTGGGACGGTACCTATACTGCCTATATTAAAAACCTTACTGTATATCAAAGTTGAAGTAATGCATATAAAAGGGTAGACAAAAAGGACCGGGTCCCAACTCCAGACCACCTAGGCCCGTGGTAAGCTACATATATACCAATCAGCTCAACAAAGGGCATGCCACACCCTTAAATTGCACAGAATGCAAACAAGTCAAAAAACCAGACAATGTGAACTGAGGTCTAAGATGGCAGACATACAAGAAACAGAGGCATGTTCACACTAGCAAAAAAGAAGCAAGACAAAAATATATCTCATACCCTACCATAATTATATATAAATGTAAAGCAAAATTGCATAATAAATATAGGGTACTTAGTGAACTATTTTTGATCAAAAAAAGTATACAAGCCGTCCCACCAGCGGCAAGGTGACCCTAAATTTTGACGGTGCCTATACTGCCTATATTAAAAACCTTACTGTATATCAAAGTTGAAGTAATGCATATAAAAGGGTAGACAAATAGGACCGGGTCCCAACTCCAGACCACCTAGGCCCGTGGTAAGCTACATATATACCAATCAGCTCAACAAAGGGCATGCCACACCCTTAAATTGCACAGAATGCAAACAAGTCAAAAAACCAGACAATGTGAACTGAGGTCTAAGATGGCAGACATACAAGAAACAGAGGCATGTTCACACTAGCAAAAAAGAAGCAAGACAAAAATATATCTCATACCCTACCATAATTATATATAAATGTAAAGCAAAATTGCATAATAAATATAGGGTACTTAGTGAACTATTTTTGATCAAAAAAAGTATACAAGCCGTCCCACCAGCGGCAAGGTGACCCTAAATTGGGACGGTACCTATACTGCCTATATTAAAAACCTTACTGTATATCAAAGTTGAAGTAATGCATATAAAAGGGTAGACAAATAGGACCGGGTCCCAACTCCAGACCACCTAGGCCCGTGGTAAGCTACATATATACCAATCAGCTCAACAAAGGGCATGCCACACCCTTAAATTGCACAGAATGCAAACAAGTCAAAAAACCAGACAATGTGAACTGAGGTCTAAGATGGCAGACATACAAGAAACAGAGGCATGTTCACACTAGCAAAAAAGAAGCAAGACAAAAATATATGTCATACCCTACCATAATTATATATAAATGTAAAGCAAAATTGCATAATAAATATAGGGTACTTAGTGAACTATTTTTGATCAAAAAAAGTATACAAGCCGTCCCACCAGCGGCAAGGTGACCCTAAATTGGGACGGTGCCTATACTGCCTATATTAAAAACCTTACTGTATATCAAAGTTGAAGTAATGCATATAAAAGGGTAGACAAATAGGACCGGGTCCCAACTCCAGACCACCTAGGCCCGTGGTAAGCTACATATATACCAATCAGCTCAACAAAGGGCATGCCACACCCTTAAATTGCACAGAATGCAAGCAAGTCAAAAAACCAGACAATGTGAACTGAGGTCTAAGATGGCAGACATACAAGAAACAGAGGCATGTTCACACTAGCAAAAAAGAAGCAAGACAAAAATATATCTCATACCCTACCATAATTATATATAAATGTAAAGCAAAATTACATAATAAATATAGGGTACTTAGTGAACTATTTTTGATCAAAAAAAGTATACAAGCCGTCCCACCATCGTCAAGGTGACCCTAAATTGGGACGGTACCTATACTGCCTATATTAAAAATCTTACTGTATATCAAAGTTGAAGTAATGCATATAAAAGGGTAGACAAATAGGACCGGGTCCCAACTCCAGACCACCTAGGCCCGTGGTAAGCTACATATATACCAATCAGCTCAACAAAGGGCATGCCACACCCTTAAATTGCACAGAATGCAAACAAGTCAAAAAACCAGACAATGAGAACTGAGGTCTGAGATGGCAGACATACAAGAAACAGAGGCATGTTCACACTAGCAAAAAAGAAGCAAGACAAAAATATATCTCATACCCTACCATAATTATATATAAATGTAAAGCAAAATTGCATAATAAATATAGGGTACTTAGTGAACTATTTTTGATCAAAAAAAGTATACAAGCCGTCCCACCAGCGGCAAGGTGACCCTAAATTGGGACGGTACCTATACTGCCTATATTAAAAACCTTACTGTATATCAAAGTTGAAGTAATGCATATAAAAGGGTAGACAAATAGGACCGGGTCCCAACTCCAGACCACCTAGGCCCGTGGTAAGCTACATATACACCAATCAGCTCAACAAAGCATTATATGCATTACTTCAACTTTGATATACAGTAAGGTTTTTAATATAGGCAGTATAGGTACCGTCCCAATTTAGGGTCACCTTGCCGCTGGTGGGACGGCTTGTATACTTTTTTTGATCAAAAATAGTTCACTAAGTACCCTATATTTATTATGCAATTTTGCTTTACATTTATATATAATTATGGTAGGGTATGAGATATATTTTTGTCTTGCTTCTTTTTTGCTAGTGTGAACATGCCTCT
The DNA here is from genome assembly GCF_046119375.1 of Phyllobates terribilis. Lineage (NCBI taxonomy): Eukaryota > Metazoa > Chordata > Amphibia > Anura > Dendrobatidae > Phyllobates > Phyllobates terribilis. The sequence goes on along the minus strand of NW_027362771.1, from coordinate 2,694,726 downwards.
GTTTCTTGTATGTCTGCCATCTTAGACCTCAGTTCACATTGTCTGGTTTTTTGACTTGTTTGCATTCTGTGCAATTTAAGGGTGTGGCATGCCCTTTGTTGAGCTGATTGGTATATATGTAGCTTACCACGGGCCTAGGTGGTCTGGAGTTGGGACCCGGTCCTATTTGTCTACCCTTTTATATGCATTACTTCAACTTTGATATACAGTAAAGTTTTTAATATAGGCAGTATAGGTACCGTCCCAATTTAGGGTCACCTTGCCGCTGGTGGGACGGCTTGTATACTTTTTTTGATCAAAAATAGTTCACTAAGTACCCTATATTTATTATGCAATTTTGCTTTACATTTATATATAATTATGGTAGGGTATGAGATATATTTTTGTCTTGCTTCTTTTTTGCTAGTGTGAACATGCCTCTGTTTCTTGAATGTCTGCCATCTTAGACCTCAGTTCACATTGTCTGGTTTTTTGACTTGTCTGCATTCTGTGCAATTTAAGGGTGTGGCATGCCCTTTGTTGAGCTGATTGGTATATATGTAGCTTACCACGGGCCTAGGTGGTCTGGAGTTGGGACCCGGTCCTATTTGTCTACCCTTTTATATGCATTACTTCAACTTTGATATACAGTAAGGTTTTTAATATAGGCAGTATAGGTACCGTCCCAATTTAGGGTCACCTTGCCGCTGGTGGGACGGCTTGTATACTTTTTTTGATCAAAAATAGTTCACTAAGTACCCTATATTTATTATGCAATTTTGCTTTACATTTATATATAATTATGGTATGGTATGAGATATATTTTTGTCTTGCTTCTTTTTTGCTAGTGTGAACATGCCTCTGTTTCTTGTATGTCTGCCATCTTAGACCTCAGTTCACATTGTCTGGTTTTTTGACTTGTTTGCATTCTGTGCAATTTAAGGGTGTGGCATGCCCTTTGTTGAGCTGATTGGTATATATGTAGCTTACCACGGGCCTAGGTGGTCTGGAGTTGGGACCCGGTCCTATTTGTCTACCCTTTTATATGCATTACTTCAACTTTGATATACAGTAAGGTTTTTAATATAGGCAGTATAGGTACCGTCCCAATTTAGGGTCACCTTTCCGCTGGTGGGACGGCTTGTATACTTTTTTTGATCAAAAATAGTTCACTAAGTACCCTATATTTATTATGCAATTTTGCTTTACATTTATATATAATTATGGTAGGGTATGAGATATATTTTTGTCTTGCTTCTTTTTTGCTAGTGTGAACATGCCTCTGTTTCTTGTATGTCTGCCATCTTAGACCTCAGTTCACATTGTCTGGTTTTTTGACTTGTTTGCATTCAGTGCAATTTAAGGGTGTGGCATGCCCTTTGTTGAGCTGATTGGTATATATGTAGCTTACCACGGGCCTAGGTGGTCTGGAGTTGGGACCCGGTCCTATTTGTCTACCCTTTTATATGCATTACTTCAACTTTGATATACAGTAAGGTTTTTAATATAGGCAATATAGGTACCGTCCCAATTTAGGGTCACCTTGCCGCTGGTGGGACGGCTTGTATACTTTTTTTGATCAAAAATAGTTCACTAAGTACCCTATATTTATTATGCAATTTTGCTTTACATTTATATATAATTATGGTAGGGTATGAGATATATTTTTGTCTTGCTTCTTTTTTGCTAGTGTGAACATGCCTCTGTTTCTTGTATGTCTGCCATCTTAGACCTCAGTTCACATTGTCTGGTTTTTTGACTTGTTTGCATTCTGTGCAATTTAAGGGTGTGGCATGCCCTTTGTTGAGCTGATTGGTATATATGTAGCTTACCACGGGCCTAGGTGGTCTGGAGTTGGGACCCGGTCCTATTTGTCTACCCTTTTATATGCATTACTTCAACTTTGATATACAGTAAGGTTTTTAATATAGGCAGTATAGGTACCGTCCCAATTTAGGGTCACCTTGCCGCTGGTGGGACGGCTTATATACTTTTTTTGATCAAAAATAGTTCACTAAGTACCCTATATTTATTATGCAATTTTGCTTTACATTTATATATAATTATGGTAGGGTATGAGATATATTTTTGTCTTGCTTCTTTTTTGCTAGTGTGAACATGCCTCTGTTTCTTGTATGTCTGCCATCTTAGACCTCAGTTCACATTGTCTGTTTTTTTGACTTGTTTGCATTCTGTGCAATTTAAGGGTGTGGCATGCCCTTTGTTGAGCTGATTGGTATATATGTAGCTTACCACGGGCCTAGGTGGTCTGGAGTTGGGACCCGGTCCTATTTGTCTACCCTTTTATATGCATTACTTCAACTTTGATATACAGTAAGGTTTTTAATATAGGCAGTATAGGTACCGTCCCAATTTAGGGTCACCTTGCCGCTGGTGGGACGGCTTGTATACTTTTTTTGATCAAAAATAGTTCACTAAGTACTCTATATTTATTATGCAATTTTGCTTTACATTTATATATAAATATGGTAGGGTATGAGATATATTTTTGTCTTGCTTCTTTTTTGCTAGTGTGAACATGCCTCTGTTTCTTGTATGTCTGCCATCTTAGACCTCAGTTCACATTGTCTGGTTTTTTGACTTGTTTGCATTCTGTGCAATTTAAGGGTGTGGCATGCCCTTTGTTGAGCTGATTGGTATATATGTAGCTTACCACGGGCCTAGGTGGTCTGGAGTTGGGACCCGGTCCTATTTGTCTACCCTTTTATATGCATTACTTCAACTTTGATATACAGTAAGGTTTTTAATATAGGCAGTATAGGTACCGTCCCAATTTAGGGTCACCTTGCCGCTGGTGGGACGGCTTGTATACTTTTTTTGATCAAAAATAGTTCACTAAGTACCTTATATTTATTATGCAATTTTGCTTTACATTTATATATAATTATGGTAGGGTATGAGATATATTTTTGTCTTGCTTCTTTTTTGCTAGTGTGAACATGCCTCTGTTTCTTGTATGTCTGCCATCTTAGACCTCAGTTCACATTGTCTGGTTTTTTGACTTGTTTGCATTCTGTGCAATTTAAGGGTGTGGCATGCCCTTTGTTGAGCTGATTGGTATATATGTAACTTACCACGGGCCTAGGTGGTCTGGAGTTGGGACCCGGTCCTATTTGTCTACCCTTTTATATGCATTACTTCAACTTTGATATACAGTAAGGTTTTTAATATAGGCAGTATAGGTACCGTCCCAATTTAGGGTCACCTTGCCGCTGGTGGGACGGCTTGTATACTTTTTTTGATCAAAAATAGTTCACTAAGTACCCTATATTTATTATGCAATTTTGCTTTACATTTATATATAATTATGGTAGGGTATGAGATATATTTTTGTCTTGCTTCTTTTTTGCTAGTGTGAACATGCCTCTGTTTCTTGTATGTCTGCCATCTTAGACCTCAGTTCACATTGTCTGGTTTTTTGACTTGTTTGCATTCTGTGCAATTTAAGGGTGTGGCATGCCCTTTGTTGAGCTGATTGGTATATATGTAGCTTACCACGGGCCTAGGTGGTCTGGAGTTGGGACCCGGTCCTATTTGTCTACCCTTTTATATGCATTACTTCAACTTTGATATACAGTAAGGTTTTTAATATAGGCAGTATAGGTACCGTCCCAATTTAGGGTCACCTTGCCGCTGGTGGGACGGCTTGTATACTTTTTTTGATCAAAAATAGTTCACTAAGTACCCTATATTTATTATGCAATTTTGCTTTACATTTATATATAATTATGGTAGGGTATGAGATATATTTTTGTCTTGCTTCTTTTTTGCTAGTGTGAACATGCCTCTGTTTCTTGTATGTCTGCCATCTTAGACCTCAGTTCACATTGTCTGGTTTTTTGACTTGTTTGCATTCTGTGCAATTTAAGGGTGTGGCATGCCCTTTGTTGAGCTGATTGGTATATATGTAGCTTACCACGGGCCTAGGTGTTCTGGAGTTGGGACCCGGTCCTATTTGTCTACCCTTTTATATGCATTACTTCAACTTTGATATACAGTAAGGTTTTTAATATAGGCAGTATAGGTACCGTCCCAATTTAGGGTCACCTTGCCGCTGGTGGGACGGCTTGTATACTTTTTTTGATCAAAAATAGTTCACTAAGTACCCTATATTTATTATGCAATTTTGCTTTACATTTATATATAATTATGGTAGGGTATGAGATATATTTTTGTCTTGCTTCTTTTTTGCTAGTGTGAACATGCCTCTGTTTCTTGTATGTCTGCCATCTTAGACCTCAGTTCACATTGTCTGGTTTTTTGACTTGTTTGCATTCTGTGCAATTTAAGGGTGTGGCATGCCCTTTGTTGAGCTGATTGGTATATATGTAGCTTACCACGGGCCTAGGTTATCTGGAGTTGGGACCCGGTCCTATTTGTCTACCCTTTTATATGCATTACTTCAACTTTGATATACAGTAAGGTTTTTAATATAGGCAGTATAGGTACCGTCCCAATTTAGGGTCACCTTTCCGCTGGTGGGACGGCTTGTATACTTTTTTTGATCAAAAATAGTTCACTAAGTACCCTATATTTATTATGCAATTTTGCTTTACATTTATATATAATTATGGTAGGGTATGAGATATATTTTTGTCTTGCTTCTTTTTTGCTAGTGTGAACATGCCTCTGTTTCTTGTATGTCTGCCATCTTAGACCTCAGTTCACATTGTCTGGTTTTTTGACTTGTTTGCATTCTGTACAATTTAAGGGTGTGGCATGCCCTTTGTTGAGCTGATTGGTATATATGTAGCTTACCACGGGCCTAGGTGGTCTGGAGTTGGGACCCGGTCCTATTTGTCTACCCTTTTATATGCATTACTTCAACTTTGATATACAGTAAGGTTTTTAATATAGGCAGTATAGGTACCGTCCCAATTTAGGGTCACCTTGCCGCTGGTGGGACGGCTTGTATACTTTTTTTGATCAAAAATAGTTCACTAAGTACCCTATATTTATTATGCAATTTTGCTTTACATTTATATATAATTATGGTAGGGTATGAGATATATTTTTGTCTTGCTTCTTTTTTGCTGAGCTCCACTGCAGACTGACCTCTCTTAGGCATCTCTACTGCAGGAACTCTTCAGAGGAACTGATCTGCCTAGCTCCACCTTCCCTATTAATATCCCTAACGGGCTCCCTCTGCTGGTCTGAGGTGGAAGGTGGAGATGTGTGAATGTTTATGGGGGCCTCTTGTGGAGGATTCCATCAATGCACTCTTCTAGGATCTGTGATACCAAGCGCAGCTGGGCATCACAGATGCTATTGACGACGAGGTTAGGTTGCGCCTTCCTGAACAGAGATGGAGTACTGGAAGCACGTCAACAACTGCATCCTCAACCACAACTCTGCCTCTGACCACAAGTCGTAGTGGCTCTTCAGGTCACATGGGCTCTAAGCCTTGCTTAGCCTGGGCATTTATTCAGATCGATAAGGATGACCCAACTCGTGTTATCTGTAATATTTGTCAGCAAAAGCTAAGTAGAGGCCAAAAAATCCATAGTTTGAGTACTTCATGCATGTACCGTCACATGGATATGAAGCATAAGTTGCAGTGGGAAGCTCACTGTGCTACTATGCGGCCTAGCCGGCTTGGCCAACCACCGTCTGCCCCATCTTGTGCATCCGCAGCCTCTTCATCCTCTGTGACTGGAGGGACAGCAGTCACACATGTTTTTGGACGCAGACCTGCCACCTCTTTACCCGCAACAGCCAGTGTGATTGGCAGGTCGTCAGTTCATTGGGAAGTGGAAACACCTGCTAGTGTTGAGCGCTCTCCGACATCGAGAGCACCACCTTTGGATCAAGGCAACCTAACATGTCCGCCTGCATCTTCCTCACAGACCGGCAGTTTGCCGGGGACACCCTACTCAACACCGTCTAAGCACAACAGCCAGCCCTCGGTCCCTCAGATGTGGAAAAGTAAAAGACCATTTCCTCCTAGCCATGAGAAAGCTAAGAGGTTGAATTTCACCATCTGCAATCTGTTGGCTACAGAAATGCTGCCTTTCCACCTGGAGGACACAGAGGATTTTCAAGAACTTATGTCCGTCACAGTGCCCCAGTACCAGATGCCCAGTCGGCACTACTTCTCAAAGAAAGGTGTGCCTGCGCTCCACTAGCATGTCGCACACAACATCACCGCTTCTTTGAGAAACTCTGTGTGTGACAGGGTGCACTTCACCACAGACACTTGGACGAGAAGGCATGGACAGGGGAGTTACATGTCGCTGACTGGGCACTGGGTAACTATGGTGACAGCAGGACAAGGGGCTGCTGTCCAAGTCTTACCGTCCCCACGAGTTGTGCGTCAATCCTCTTTATCTCGAAGTTCGTCCACTGCTTCTGCCTCCTCAACCTCCTCTCGGTCCTCCAACTGCACCCAAAGCCTGTCTGGTAATGCCACCTGCTTTCTAACTGCGCAGAAGGAATCCTGCACACCTCCTTACTATGCTGGCAGCAGGGCTCAACGGCATCAGTGTTTACTTTGAAATGTCTGGGAAATGTGAGTCACACAGCTGAGGAGTTGTGGTCAGTTCTGGAGACCCAGTTTCATGAAAGGTTGTCTCCACTGGACCTGCAACCAGGGAAGGCCATGTGCGACAATGCTGCAAACCTGGATGCGGCACTTCGCCGGGGCAATGTCACACACGTGCCTTGTATGGCTCACGTGTTGAACCTGGTTGTCCAGCAATTTTTAGCCCACTATCCCGGCCTAGATGGCCTTCTGCAGAGGGCACGGTCGCTGTGTGCTCACTTCTGCCGTTCGCATCCCGCAGTTCAACGACTTACATCTCTACAGAAGTCGTTGGGCCTGCCAGTTCACCGGCTGAAATGCGATGTGCCGACACGGTGGAATTCAACTCTGCACATGTTGCAGCGACTGTGGCAGCACCGACAAGCCCTGGTGCAATACGTTCTGACGTATAGCCTGGGCCAACGAGATCCAGAGGTGGGGAAATTCACGCTGCAGGAGTGGTCTCAGATCAGGGACCTATGAAGTTGACGCACCCCCTGGGCCATGGGGTACCCTGAGCCGGGCCGGTAGACGCTGGGGGTTGTAGTCACTGTGGCGGTGACCCAGTCCGTGACCCAGGGCGGTCAATCCAAGGGTAATTTGTATATATGGATTTTATAATGTCTGACTACGCCACCTGTGGAGTGCGGCCACAGGGGCCGCCGCTGTGGAACAGTCCTCTGAAGCTGGTGGTTTTGCAGCAACGGTATTATTACTCACCACAGGAAGAGTGTAGCTTCAGGGCAGTGTGGGTGGATGATGGTGGTTGTAGTGCAGGGAGTCAGTAATGAACACAGAGTCCGTGTGATGCCGTCTCAAGATATTACTCACAGTTGTTGTAGTCCAGATTACAGGTACCAGAGCAATCTCCCCCGTCGTGCTGTGCATACTCAGTGAGGGGCTCAGTCCACCCCCAGATAGCTCCGGAGTACTTAGCAGGACCCCCTTCTGTGTGTCCTTTCTCTGGCCTTCTCCCTGCACCTCACACCCAGTGACACTTCTATCCGGTATCCTCGGGCCTTGGCGGGTGACGTGTGTTCCGTCCCCTGGGTCCTATGTGGCTACCTTCTTAGTGAGACTGGTGTGGACTTTGGCCTGCAGTACATGAAATGCAGCAGCCTCCGGTTTCTAGTTGAGCCTTGCTGTTTCTCCGCTAGTTGAGGGACCGGTTCCCCTTATCTGGCCTGACCCCTCTACCTCCTGGTAGCAGCGGGAGTACGGGTGGCCTTCTGCATGGCCCATAGCCGTAGGGTCCCTACGGTTCCTGAAGCCTTCCAGCTCCCACTCCTCTCTTCTCTCCTTCAGTCTTGGGCCTCCCAGGCTAGGCCCGCCTCCGGAGCAGAGCTCATGCCTAGTCTCTGCTCCTGTCACTTTTCCTCCTCTGTCTGGCTTGCTCTTTCTAAGATGGCTTCCTATTTATACTCTCCTTGTCATGTGCTCCCCTAAGCTGCTCCCCTAAGCACCCACTACATAGGACCCTCAAACCAGCTAGCGACCTGGGACTGTGCTCTCCCTTAGGAGCAATCTCGCCCTACCCCCACTGCGGGTATGTGTTGGATGCAGGAGTTAGGGTCCCGAGCCATACGCCTTCCTTACCTGAGGGTGAGATACCACACCTCTGGGTGAGATGCAGTAACTCTGTGGCGACTGAACCCTCAGGGGCGCCACACACCCTTCTGCACAGTTTTGAAATGGCGACGAAGATGTTTAGTGCTGACGACGATGCCATTATCAGCATGACTATTCCGGTGATTTACATGCTGGAGCACACATTAAACAGAATTCAGAGTCAGGTGGTGGGACAAGAGGAGGTGGAGGAAGTAGAGGAGGAGTCGTATGCGGAAGGGATAACATCTCCAAGGTCCAGACGGTTGGCAGCACCAAGGCGGCAGGCATGGGAGGGTGGGGGAGAGGGATTAACCAGGGCGCATGGTAGCAGCTAAACTGTTGAGGAAGGTGCAGGAGCTGAGGAAGAAGCGGAGGACGAACTGGCGATGGGCATGGAAGACTCATCAGATGAGGGAGACCTTGATCACATTTCTGTTGCGCGAGGTTGGAGGGAGAGGGCAGAGGAAGGAAGCATGATTCTTACCTCGCTACCAACACAACAAGGACTTGGTCCTTCTGGATGCGCAAGACACATGAATGCCTTCTTGCTGCACTACCTGCAACATGACCCCCAGATTGTCAGAATTCGAAGTAATCCCGACTACTGGGTTGCCACACTCTTAGATCCCCGGTACAAAAGTATATTTGCCGAAATAATTCCTGCCATAAAAAGGTATTGACGAATGCAGGAGTATCTGCAGACGCTGTTGCAGAATCTTACATGTGCTTTTCCACAAAACACCAGTGGTGCACGTAGTGAATCTCACAGTTCTAACTTGCCAACGGTGGGACTGTCGAGTCTTCATCACTCAAACAGTAACAGTAACACAGTATCTGCTGGTAACAGCAATTTTGTGGAATCGTTTCACCACTTTTTTAGACCATCCTTTGCAAGGCCACAGGAGACAAGAAGTCTGACACATAGTCAATGCCTAGAGAGGATGGTACAGGAGAATCTCCAAGTGAACATCGAAGCCATGACTGTGTCACTGGACCCTTGCTCATTTTGGTATTCCAATCTGGAAAAATCGCCAGAGCTCGCCACTCACGCCTTGGAGATCTTGTCATGCCATGCAGCCAGCGTTCTCTCTGAACGTGTGTTGAGCGCTGCTGGTGGTGTGCTGACAGATAAGCGCACGCGGCTGTCCACTGAGAATGTAGACAGACTCACGTTCATAAAGATGAACAAATCATGGATTCGCAAGGACATTTCTACCCCTTTGTCATCCTTGGGAGACTAAAAGCTTGGGGATTTGGTAAAATCACCTCACCAACCGTTTTAAGCAACAGTGGGGCAATTGATGCCACTTAACCCTAGAATGCATGACCATAAAAATCTACACTTTCACATACCTGGGGCCCTTTAGGCCCGTGTGCAAATAACATGGAATAACTCAAACTCAAATGACAAACAACTATATACATGAAGAATACCTAGAGTTTCAAAATTCTAACTAAAGTAATCTTGCAGAAAATAGAAAACAATTAACTGGGCGGGCCTGCAAGGCCACAGGTATGCGTTCTAGGGTTAAGTGGTGTCTGTGCCACAATTTTGGGAGTCCCCTTGCTGTGTCTTACAAGACGTTGGCATCATCAATTCCAGGTGGGTTGGGTCACACCCCCCCCTTTTAACTGTAAGAAACTACATACACTATGGCTTGGGGTAACACAGATGGTTGAGTCTGAAGAGCTGTTTACTCAGAGGTCTGCTCCAAATCTTCAGTGTCTGCTAGTCTGCGTAGAATTTTTAACTGCATCTAGCCTAGGCAATACTTTGGGCGTAGTAGCCCAGCTGCGAAGCAAGCTGCACCGCCTGTGTATCTAATAAGAATTTTTAAATGAATCTAGCCTAGGCAGACTGTGGGGACCCCCAACCAAACCCAGACGCTCAGCCCCCCTACCGCCCCCCTTTCATGGACAATACAATAATGTAACTCTTACAACTGGATGGGTGAGGATCGGTCACAGCTTTATTAACTCTTTATACTCATTCCATTAGAAAGGCATTTTATTTCTAAAATAATTCAGCTTGTTGCAGCATGCCCTGGGTCCCCACTCTGGCAAGTTGGCCAACAAGTGTAACTCTCCAACATGTCCTTTCTATTTCCAGGCCACGGAGGATCCAGCGTTCTCGTATGCAGGACCCTGACCCCATCCATCACTCTTAACGCTTGTTCCACTCCGTCCTGGAGTCCTGACAGGAATATGTCCAGTCCAATATCTATTAAGTGAACACCGTCGGGCCGTATGAGGCCTGCTTTATCTCCTTCCAGTTGTCGGTGTCGTATCACTACACCGCCTCTGTCTCTTCTAAATTTTGCCATCCGAATATTTATTACCCGCCTTGTCCATTCGATGTCCGTGATGTCTCGCGCACCTTGCCATACCGTTTTCGGCACAATCTCTGACCATACTATAGCTAATTTTGTGAAAAATTCTCTGCAGCGCTCAGTGTCTAGTTTCATTATTGCCAGTTATGCGCTCTTGTGATGACCTAGGTTGTTTCCCCCGGCCTGTATAACTAAGATGACCGGACCTCTTGCCTCTCTCCCTACCTTGATTACCTCCATTAGTACCTGTGGCCATAGCAGGCCTCTAATACCTCTCCAGTTGAAATATGTGTTATGAAACTCTAATTTCCTCCCGCCTGGGCGGACTTTCGCCCTTTTTTGTGCCCAATATATATACGAGTGGCCTATCACTAACACTTTTGGCTTAGCGTCACCTGTAAAAGAAACAAACCACGTTAGGATAACAAGTCCGGTCTTATGTATCTCGCCAAACACGTGGATCGCCATCTCCCTATCTTCTGAACTTCCGTTTCTGACAGTCCTGCTCTTGCTGCTTCCGTGGCCGCACCTATGCGGAATGAGTGTGTCCCGTAATCTTTGGGGTGGTTCCCTGCTGATGTTATGCATTTATTAAATATAGCTTGGAACAGGTATCTTGATAATGGCGTTCAATCAATGTGTGATAGGAAGAAATTACTTTGTGATCTGATGGTTAGATATGTTTTTACTATTGTTACCCGACTCAGTGTACCGTTTGTGGGTTGTAGAAGTACCCAAGTACCCCTGCCCGCTGGAACCGTTTTGGATTGGTGTATGCGTAGACGTATTGCATTATTGGCTATGACTACGTCCTGGTGTAATAAGCCTCCACTGGTGGTAATTTTGGATTGAGGGACTAATTCGCTTATACATAGCGCCCCGAAGAAGGCGATCACAAATGCAGTAGACATTAGTGTTGCTTCAAATTGTGAGTGTCATGTTAATGGTGTTAGGGATAAGATGTGAGAAATCAGTTTTAGTGACAGGGGCGGGACGTCTACATTCCTGACTTGGCTGACCCCTTTTCCACCCTTTTATGGATTGTCTGATGAAGAATCTTTGTCACATCTCCCCAATTCAGTAGTTGGAAGTGAAATGCTACTCCGGTCAGACACCGCTGCGCTGACGCCCCTGATATGCCCCTCATCATTAGCTGGTGGAGAAATTCTATGGTGACTTGTGATCTGGCTTGTTCACATTGGTCAACCCGTCTGCCTGCTACTAGTCGTGTCCACTCTTCCCATGCCTTACCGTATGCTTGCCACGTTGACGGGGCAACTGACGCTCTGATTAATGGCATCAACTATTTGCCACTAGATCACATAGGGAGGGTGGGCAACTGTTGCCCGATGGGTGGGCGTTGTGGAAGAGCTCTGTGAAAATCTGCCAATTGAATTGTTATAAAGCACTAGCAGCAGCTTTATACCCCTCAGCATAGTGGCTAGCGCGGACCCATACATTGTGTTTTAGGCACAGGAATGCTAGCCTGCGTAGAAGGTCTAGCACTGGGAGAGACGATGATGCCATCTTATTAATGCAGTGCGCTAGGCTGGTGTTTTGTGTTATGAAGCGTATATTTTTGTTAGCCATGCGCGCGCCCCATATTTCTATTGCTACCACTATTGGGAAAAATTATTTTCAGGGCTAGATGCAGCTAAAAATTATTATTAATTTCAAAGCTGGTGGAGCTTGGTATAAATGGCCTAATACAATGAGTCCCACACACTGCTAGAAGCCCAAATTTTTTTTTAGCGGTAGATGCAGAAAAAAATTATATTCAATTTGCAACCTGATGGAGGTCAGTATAGATGGACTAATAGACAAAGTCCCACACACTGCTAGAAGGCCAAATATTTTTTCAGAGCTAGATGCAGAAAAAAATTATATTCAGTTTGCAACCTGATGGAGGTCAGTATAGATGGACTAATAGAACAAGTCCCACACACAGCTAGAAGCCCAAATATTTTTTCAGAGGTAGATGCAGAAAAAAAATATATTCAGTTTGCAACCTGATGGAGGTCAGTATAGATGGACTAATAGAGAAAGTCCCACACACTGCTAGAAGGCCAAATATTTTTTCAGAGCTAGATGCAGACAAAAAATTATTTTTAATTTGCAACCTGATGGAGGTCAGTAGAGATGGACTAATAGAGAAAGTCCCACACACTGCTAGAAGGCCAAATATTTTTTCAGAGCTAGATGCAGACAAAAAATTATTTTTAATTTTAGAGAAAGTCCCACACACTGCTAGAAGGCCAAATATTTTTTCAGAGCTAGATGCAGACAAAAAATTATTTTTAATTTGCAACCTGATGGAGGTCAGTATAGATGGACTAATAGAGAAGGTCCCACACACTGCTAGAAGGCCAAATATTTTTTCAGAGCTAGATGCAGATATAAATTATTTTTAATTTGCAACCTGATGGAGGTCAGTATAGATGCACTAATAGAGAAAGTCCCACACACTGCTAGAAGGCCAAATATTTTTTCAGAGCTAGATGCAGAAAAAAATTATATTCAGTTTGCAACCTAATGGAGGTCAGTATAGATGGACTAATAGAACAAGTCCCACACACAGCTAGAAGGCCAAATATTTTTTCAGAGGTAGATGCAGATAAAAATTATTTTTAATTTGCAGCCTGATGGAGGTCAGTATAGATGGACTAATAGAGAAAGTCCCACACACTGCTAGAAGGCCAAATATTTTTTCAGAGCTAGATGCAGACAAAAATTATTTTGAATTTGCAACCTGATGGAGGTCAGTATAGATGGACTAATAGAGAAAGTCCCACACACTGCTAGAAGGCCAAATATTTTTTCAGAGCTAGATGCAGACAAAAAATTATTTTTAATTTGCAACCTGATGGAGGTCAGTATAGATGGACTAATAGAGAAAGTCCCACACACTGCTAGAAGGCCAAATATTTTTTCAGAGCTAGATGCAGATAAAAATTATTTTTAATTTGCAACCTGATGGAGGTCAGTATAGATGGACTAATAGAGAAAGTCCCACACACTGCTAGAAGGCCAAACATTTTTTCAGAGCTAGATGCAGAAAAAAATTATATTCAGTTTGCAAACTGATGGAGGTCAGTATAGATGGACTAATAGAACAAGTCCCACACACAGCTAGAAGCCCAAATATTTTTTCAGAGGTAGATGCAGATAAAAATTATTTTTAATTTGCAATCTGATAGAGGTCAGTATAGATGGACTAATAGAGAAAGTCCCTCACACTGCTAGAAGGCCAAATATTTTTTCAGAGCTAGATGCAGACAAAAAATTATTTTGAATTTGCAGCGTGATGGAGGTCAGTATAGATGGACTTATAGAACAAGTCCCACACACTGCTAGAAGGCCAAATATTTTTTCAGAGCTAGATGCAGAAAAAAATGATATTCAGTTTTTCAACCTGATGGAGGTCAGTATAGATGGACTAATAGAACAAGTCCCACACACTGCTAGAAGCCCAAATATTTTTTCAGAGGTACTGTAGATGCAGATAAAAATTAGTTTTAATTTGCAACCTGATGGAGGTCAGTATAGATGGACTAATAGAATGATGCTATGACCAAAAGATTTTACTTCACTAGGTGCACTAAAAAAATTGGTATTCTATACACAGGTGGTATATCTTGCAACACAGATAGGCTACTCCACTGACTAACACACTCTGCAATAGGCCAAAAAGGATGAGCTTTGCTAGATTCAGCCAAATGCTGTGAAAAAAACTTGCACAGCACTGGCACAGACCTGCCTGGCAAAAACTGATAGGAACTGATGTAACCTAGTCCTGAAAAGGACTGCAATTACAATTAGTCTTTACTCCCACAATCTATCTATTTAAGAGCACAGACCTGCCTGATAAAAGTCGTAGGAAATGCTGTAACCTAGTCCTTAAAAGGACTGCAATCACAACTATTCCCTACTCCCAAGCTATCTGTAGATTTGTGCGAAAATTGGCTTGAAATTAACAAGGTATAGCGCACACAGCAACAGCGGTGCCGTCTAACACGCAGCTGCAGCAGTGAGAAAATGGTGGCGACGGGGAAAATGGCTTGGTCTTATAGGGCAAGGACATGTGACATACACTGCCAATGACACATGCCCTTGCTTGTGTGAAAAAAAGCCCTTCGCTCCGTGTGTGCGCTGCTGATAGGCTGACAGATTGCACCTCCCCACTGTAAATGCGGGAAAGAGAAAAAAAAATGGAGATCTTCATTGTTCCTGCAGAGATCCATCCCCTGCCCCTCATCAGGTTGCAAACTGAATATATTTTTTTCTGCATCTACCTCTGAAAAAATATTGGGCTTCTAACTGTGTGGGTCTTGTTCTATTAATCCATCTATACTGACCTCCATCAGGTTGCAAACTGAATATAATTTTTTTCTGCATCTAGCTCTGAAAAAATATTTGTGTCGTACTTTCTCTATTAGTCCATCTATACTGACCTCCATCAGGTTGCAAATTAAAACTAATTTTTATCTGCATCTACAGTACCTCTGAAAAAATATTTGGGCTTCTAGCTGTGTGTGGGACTTGTTGTATTAGTCCATCTATACTGACCTCCATCAGGTTGCAAACTGAATATATTTTTTTCTGCATCTACCTCTGAAAAAATATTTGGCCTTCTAGTAGTGTGTCGGACTTTCTCTATTAGTCCATCTATACTGACCTCCATCAGGTTGCAAATTAAAAATAATTTTTATCTGCATCTACAGTACCTCTGAAAAAATATTTGGGCTTCTAGCTGTGTGCGGGACTTGTTGTATTAGTCCATCTATACTGACCTCCATCAGGTTGCAAACTGAATATATTTTTTTCTGCATCTACCTCTGAAAAAATATTTGGCCTTCTAGTAGTGTGTCGGACTTTCTCTATTAGTCCATCTATACTGACCTCCATCAGGTTGCAAATTAAAACTAATTTTTATCTGCATCTACAGTACCTCTGAAAAAATATTTGGGCTTCTAGCAGTGTGTGGGACTTGTTCTATTAGTCCATCTATACTGACCTCCATCAGGTTGCAAACTGAATATATTTTTTTCTGCATCTACCTCTGAAAAAATATTTGGCCTTCTAGTAGTGTGTCGGACTTTCTCTATTAGTACATCTATACTGACCTCCATCAGGTTGCAAATTAAAACTAATTTTTATCTGCATCTACAGTACCTCTGAAAAAATATTTGGGCTTCTAGCAGTGTGTGGGACTTGTTCTATTAGTCCATCTATACTGACCTCCATCAGGTTGCAAACTGAATATATTTTTTTCTGCATCTACCTCTGAAAAAATATTTGGCCTTCTAGTAGTGTGTCGGACTTTCTCTATTAGTCCATCTATACTGACCTTCATCAGGTTGCAAATTAAAACTAATTTTTATCTGCATCTACAGTACCTCTGAAAAAATATTTGGGCTTCTAGCAGTGTGTGGGACTTGTTGTATTAGTCCATCTATACTGACCTCCATCAGGTTGCAAACTGAATATATTTTTTTCTGCATCTACCTCTGAAAAAATATTTGGCCTTCTAGTAGTGTGTCGGACTTTCTCTATTAGTCCATCTATACTGACCTTCATCAGGTTGCAAATTAAAACTAATTTTTATCTGCATCTACAGTACCTCTGAAAAAATATTTGGGCTTCTAGCAGTGTGTGGGACTTGTTCCATTAGTCCATCTATACTGACCTCCATCAGGTTGCAAACTGAATATATTTTTTTCTGTATCTACCTCTGAAAAAATATTTGGCCTTCTAGTAGTGTGTCGGACTTGTTCTATTAGTCCATCTATACTGACCTCCATCAGGTTGCAAACTGAATATATTTTTTTCTGCATCTACCTCTGAAAAAATATTTGGCCTTCTAGTAGTGTGTCAGACTTTCTCTATTAGTCCATCTATACTGACCTCCATCAGGTTGCAAATTAAAACTAATTTTTATCTGCATCTACAGTACCTCTGAAAAAATATTTGGGCTTCTAGCTGTGTGTGGGACTTGTTGTATTAGTCCATCTATACTGACCTCCATCAGGTTGCAAATTCAAAATAATTTTTTTCTCCATCTAACCCAGCCAATAGTTTTGGCCTAATACCACAGTTTGGCCACTCAGCTCTGCTCGGTTACCATCCATTGTTTTTTTGTGCAAACAACTCCAGAGTTGTGAATTAGTTAACCACCAAAATGAGTGGAAAAAGGCCTGCTGCTGGTGGAAAGGGGAATAGGCGTGTTGGGAAGACGAAAAAAGGTTGTGTCCGTGGGGTAGGTGTTAAAGCAACAGTAACATCTGCAGAAGAAAGACCATCTTCCAGCCAAACTAAAATGTCTACTTCTTTTAGCGGACAATGTGATAAGATCCCTTTCTTACGGCCACACCAATCGCTACAAATTCCAGATGAGGCACAAAAACAGCAGGTGCTTCAACGGATATCAAGTGCTCCTTTAAGTGGGCTCTCCTCCACATCAACTTCAACATCACAAATACTCCAGTCCTCAAAGGTGTCACCCAAATCGCACTTGCTTCCTCACAGCTCCCAAATCTCCAGCTGCCCGTCTGAGTATGAGGTAGAACAGATGGTTGAGTCTGCAGAGCTGTTTACTCATACTATAGCCTGGGAATCAGAGGTCGACTCCAGCGCTTCTGTGAATCCAGACGAGGAAATGATCTGCACTGATGCCCAGAATCTTTATGAGTCGGATCCAGGACCAGACGCAGAAGGTTCTGACCATAATGTAGACCCTCATTCCCAAACTGTAACTCCTGTTGGTGGAGACAATGAGGAAGACGATGATAAGACTCAAATACCTGATTGGAGCGACAACTTTAGTTTTTTGTCAGGGCAGGAACAGGTTGGCTCTGAGGACGACGGGTGTGATAACGCACAGGGTGATGATGATGAGGTCGGAGATCCCACTTACTGTCAACCCACAGTCAGCCAAGAGATGAGGTCAGCAGAGGAGGTGGAGGAAGATGCTAGTGACGACGAGGTCAGGTTGCGCCTTCCTGGACAGAGACGTAGTACTGGAAGCACGTCAACAACTGCATCCTCAAACACAACTCTGCCTCTCACCACAAGTCGTGGTGGCTCTTCACGTCGCATGGGTGCTAAGCCTTGCATAGCCTGGGCATTTTTTCAGATCGATAAAGATGACCCAACTCGTGTTATCTGTAACATTTGTCAGCAAAAGCTAAGTAGAGGCCAAAAAATACATAGTTTGAGTACTTCATGCATGAACCGGCACATGGACATGAAGCATAAGTTGCAGTGGGAAGCTCAGTGTGCTACAATGCGGCCTAGCCGGCCGGGCCAACCACCGTCTGCCATATCTTGTGCATCCGCGGCCTCTTCATCCTCTGTGACTGGGGGGACAGCAGTCACACCTGTTTTGGGGCGCAGACCTGCCACCTCTTTACCCGCAACAGCCAGCGTGATTGGCAGGTCATCATTTTCTTTGGAGGTGGTAACACCAGCTGGTGTTGAGCGCTGTCCGACATCGATAGCACCACCTTTGGATGAAGGCAACCTAACATGTCCGCCTGCATCTTCCTCACAGACCGGCAGTTTGCCGGGGACACACTTATCAACCCCGTCTAAGCACAATAGCCAGCCCTCGGTCCCTCAGATGTGGACAAGTAAAAGACCATTTCCTCCTAGCCATGAGAAAGCTAAGAGGTTGAATTTCACCATCTGCAAGCTCTTGGCTACAGAAATGCTGCCTTTCCGCCTGGTGGACACAGAGGATTTTCGAGACCTTATGTCCGTCGCAGTGCCCCAGTACCAGATGCCCAGTCGGCACTACTTCTCAAAGAAAGGTGTGCCTGCGCTCCATCAGCATGTCGCACACAACATCACCGCTTCTTTGAGAAACTCTGTGTGTGACAGGGTGCATTTCACCACAGACACTTGGACGAGTAGGCATGGACAGGGGCGTTACATTTCGCTGACTGGGCACTGGGTAACTATGGTGACAGCAGGACAAGGGGCTGCTGTCCAAGTCTTGCCGTCCCCACGAGTTGTGCGTCAATCCTCTTTATGTCAAAGTTCCTCCACTGCTTCTGCCTCCTCAACCTCCTCTCGGTCTTCCACCTGCACCCAAAGCCTGTCTGGTCATGCCACAAGCTTTCTAACTGCGCAGAAGGGATCCTGCACACCTCCTTACTATGCTGGCAGTAGGGCTCAACGTCATCAGGCGGTTTTTACATTGAAATGTCTGGGAAATGTGAGTCACACAGCTGAGGAGTTGTGGTCAGCTCTGGAGAACCAATTTCATGAATGGTTGTCTCCACTGGACCTGAAACCAGGGAAGGCCGTGTGCAACAATGCTGCAAACCTGGGTGCGGCCCTTCGCCGGGGCAATGTCACACACGTGCCTTGTATGGCTCACGTGTTGAACCTGGTTGTCCAGCAATTTTTAGCCCACTATCCCAGACTAGATGGCCTTCTGCAGAGGGCACGGTCGCTGTGTGCTCACTTCCGCCGTTCGCATCCCGCAGCTCAGCGACTTACATCTCTACAGAAGTCGTTGGGCCTGCCACTTCACCGGCTAAAATGCGATGTGCCTACCCGGTGGAATTCAACTCTGCACATGTTGCAGCGACTGTGGCAGCACCGACAAGCCCTGGTGCAATACGTTCTGACGTATAGCCTGGGCCAACGAGATTCAGAGGTGGGGCAAATCACGCTGGAGGAGTGGTCTCAGATCAGGGACCTATGCACCCTTCTGCACAGTTTTGAAATGGCGACGAAGATGTTTAGTGCTGACGATGCCATTATCAGCATGACTATTCCGGTGATTTACATGCTGGAGCACATGTTAAACAGAATTCGGAGTCAGGTGGTGGCACAAGAGGAGGTGGAGGAAGTAGAGGAGGAGGAGTTGTATGCGGAAGGGCTAACATCTGCAAGGTCCAGAAGGTCGGCAGCACCAAGGCGGCAGGCATGTGAGGGTGGGGGAGATGGTTTTACCAGGGCGCATGGTAGCAGCCAAACTAGTGAGGAAGGTGCAGGAGCCCAGGAAGAAGTGGAGGACGAACTGATGGAAGACTCATCAGATGAGGGAGACCTTGATCACATTTCTGTTGTGCGAGGTTGGGGGGAGAGGACAGAGGAAGGAAGCATGATTGTTACCTCGCCACCAACACAACAGGGACTTGGTGCTCCTGGATGCGCAACACACATGAGTGCCTTCTTGCTGCACTACCTGCAACATGACCCTCGAATTGTGAGAATTAGAAATAATCCTGACTACTGGGTTGCCACACTGTTAGATCCCCGGTACAAAAGTAAATTTGCAGAAATTATTCCTGCCATAGAAAGGGATGCACGCATGCAGGAGTATCAGCAGAGACTGTTGCAGAATCTTACATGTGCTTTTCCACAAAATACCAGTGGTGCACGTAGTGAATCTCACAGTTCCAACTTGCCAACCGTGGGACCGTCAAGTGTTCAGCACTCAAACCGTAACAGAACCACAGTATCTGCTGGTAACATCAATTTTGCGGAATCATTTCACCACTTTTTTAGCCCATCCTTTGCAAGGCCACAGGAGACAAGAAGTCTGACACATAGTCAACGCCTAGAGACGATGGTACAGGAGTATCTCCAAGTAAACATTGAAGCCACGACTGTGTCACTGGACCCTTGCTCTTTTTGGGCTTCCAATCTGGATAAATGGCCGGAGCTAGCCACTTACGCCTTGGAGATCTTGTCATGCCCCGCAGCCAGCGTTCTGTCTGAACGTGTGTTCAGCGCTGCTGGTGGTGTGCTGACAGATAAGCGCACGCGGCTCTCCACTGATAATGTAGACAGACTCACGTTCATAAAGATGAACAAATCATGGATCCGAAACGACTTTTCTACCCCTGTGTCATCCTGGGGAGAGTAAAAGCTTGATGATTGGTTAAAATCACCCTACCAAACGTTTTAAGCTTTCAAATTACTAATCATGTTTATCTGTATCTTGACTGGAAAATAATTTGGGCTTTGTAGCAGTGTGCAGCACTGATCCTATTAGGCCATCTATAATAAGCTCCACCAGATTTAAAATTAAAAATAATTTTTAGCTGCATCTAGCCCGGAAAATAATTTTGGGGCTCCGAGATGAGCAAGACACATAAGTGCCTTCTTGCTGCACTACCTGCAGCATGACCCTCATATTGTCAGAATTCGAAGTAATCATGACTACTGGGTTGCCACACTCTTAGATCCCCCAAACTTTTCGATCAACCTTTTCATTTTAATAAAGACCAAAAAAATGGTCATTTTTGAAATTATAAGCATTAGCAGGTTGTTAGAAACTGAAATCAAACAGTTTTCAACTCAAAACTTTATTCTAGGTGATGTTACATTTTCACATAGGACCCCTTGTTCGAAAGGAGCTTCTGAACTCTCTCGTCCATTGAATTTGTCAGGTTTTGGATGGTTTCTGCTTCAATTGTTTTGCATGAGGACAGAGTACCCTCCCAGAGCTGTTGCTTAGATGTGAACTGCCTCCCGCCATCATAGACACTCCTTTTAATGATGCTCCAAAGGTTCGGAATGGGGTAGAGGTCAGGGGAGCATGGGGGTCACACCATAAGTTTGTCCCCTTTTATGCCCATATCAGCCAGAGATGCAGATGTTTTATGTGCAGCATGAGATGGTGCATTATCATGCAGAAAAATGATCTTGCTGTGAAATACACGGTTCTTCTTCTTGAACCATGGCAGGAAGTGCTGTTTGAGAAAATCCACATACATTATGGAGTTCATCTTTAGCACCTTCAGGGATCCTAAAGGGGCCGACAATCTCTCTCCCCATGATTCCAGCCCAAAACATTACTCCACCTCCTCCTTGTTGGCGCTGTAGCCGTGTTTGCGTGGGGTGTCCATCAACCAGCCATCCTCCACTCCATCCATCTGGACCATCGAGCGCTGCACGGCACTCATCCGTGAACAAAACAGTTTTGAAATCAGTCTTCATGTAATGTTTGGCCCACTGGAGCCATTTCTGCTTGTGTGAAGTGGATAGAGGAGGTCGACAGGATGGCGTATGCACAGCTGCAAACCTCTGAAGGACCCTGCATCTTGTTATTCGGGGGACGTTGGAGGCACAAGCAGCTTCAAAAACTTGTCTGCTGCTATGACAAGGCTTTTTTGCCGCTGCTCTTTCAACCTGACGTAATTGCCTGTAGGAAAGAGTCCTCAATTTGCCCTTATCAGCACGCACACGTGTGTACTGTGAATCAGCTACATACTTCTTGATTGCCAAGACACTTCATCCTGATCATCGCACAATGTTGATTGTAGTCATGCCTTGACCTAAACACTCCACAATTTGTTGCTTCTCAGCAGCCGACACATCCTTTTTCTTTCCCATTTTGGCAGAAAATGTAGGTTGCTTAATAATGTGAGAGAGCCTTCTTAAGTAGTCTTGCCTTTCATTGGACACACCTGCCAAACTAATTAGCACAGGTGTCTGCAATTGCTTACAGTGATATAAAGAGCCCTGACACACATCACCATCAATGAGTTTAACTGACAAACAAACAAATTCTTCCCTTATCACTCCTAAACACTTTTTGCATAATAATTTGGAACGCGGTGTACATGTGCTTTTCCACAAAACACCAGTGGTTCACGTAGTGAATCTTACAGTTCTAACTTGCCAACCGTGGTCTGTATGGAATTGTTCAATAAAGGGCCCAAAATTAAGATAACATAGATGGGAGAGGTCTCTATGAATAGGAATTCCTAAGTATTTGATACCCTGTGAGGGCCAGGCAAAGGGAAAGTTGGACTGGATGGAATCCTATATGGATTTGGGGAGGGAGACATCGAGGGCCTCAGACTTCGCTGCATTGATTTTAAAATTTTACCATGTAACAAAGTGATCTATTTCAGCCATAACAGCATGGATGGATATATGTGATTGAGTGATATATACTAGGACATCATCAGCAAATAGAGAGCACTTGTACTCGGTGCCTCCCACCTCAATCCACCTAATATTGGGGTTATGGCGAATTGATGAGAGCAGGTGCTCCGTCACTAGGATGTATAAGAGAGGGGACAGAGGACATCCCTGCCTTGCCCCATTGGTGATTGTGAAAGGTGATGAAAATGTTCTGACGCACCCCCTGGGCCTTGGGACACCCGGAGCCGGACCCTTTTTGGTGGATGCTGGTGGTTGTAGTCTTCGTGGCGGCGACCCGGTTCCGTGGCTCAGGGCGGTCAAACCAGTGGCGGAACTATTTATGTGGTTTTGATGTTTAAATGTCCGACTACGCCACCCGTGGATTGCGGTCAGAGTGAACCGCCGCTACAGGGCAGACCGCTGAGGCTGGTGTTGTGGGTGCAGCAGAGCGTAGCATAACTCCCCACGGGAGGAGTATAGCCTCAGGGCAGTGTATGCGGAGGATGGGGGTGATGGTGCAGGGCAGCAGCAGTAACGACACGGAGTCAGTGATGCAGTCCAGGGCCTTTACTCACAGTTCTTATTATCCAGACCACGTCTGCAGGTAACGGCTGCCCACGTCGTACTGTGCTCACCAGGTGAGGGGCTCAGACAACTCCCAGATAACTTTGGAGCACTTCACAGGACCCCCTTTGTGTGTCCTTTGTCTGGCCTTTCTTACCAACACTTCTGTCCGGCTGCCTCGGGCCTCCTCTTGGTAAACTTGGCGCCAGTTTTCCTGACCCTATGTGGTGCCTTCCTAGCGGGTGTAGCGAGGGGCTGCGCCACATAAAATGTCAGAGCCTCCGGTTTCTAGCTGAGGGTCGTTTCCTGCCTCCACTAGTTCGGGGACTGGTCTCCCCCTTTGGCCTGACCCCTCCACGCAGGTGGATTCGGGCGTGCGGTGGCGACTCGCCCGTCCGCACCCCTGGGATCCCTTCATTCCTCGTTCCTGGAGCCTTCTCCGCTCCTCTTCCTTCCTTCT
This sequence comes from Phyllobates terribilis, assembly GCF_046119375.1. Lineage (NCBI taxonomy): Eukaryota > Metazoa > Chordata > Amphibia > Anura > Dendrobatidae > Phyllobates > Phyllobates terribilis. Next base: position 2,671,355 of record NW_027362771.1, on the reverse strand, counting down.
CCCTCTTCCAGGCCTGGGCCTCTGTTACTAGGCCCGCCTCCGGAGCAGAGCTCATGCAGAGCCCCTGCTCCCTGCCACTTCTGCTCAGACTTCTCTGCACTGAACTAAGATGGTGCCCACCTTTTATACTCCCTTCTCAATGCACCCAGGAACTGCTTCCTCCCTACTCCTGCACTACAGGGTTCCCCTTCCTCAGTGTTCCCTCCCCCCACTCCAGCCAGGGACAGGGACTGTCGTGCCCATCTCAGGGGCATATTGGTCGCCCTGCCCCACGGCAATGTGGTGTAATGCATGCAGGTGTCGGGTCCTGATCCACACTCCATCCTTACCTGAGAGTGAGATATCACACCTCTGGGTGAGGTGCAATACGTCTGTAGCAACCAAGCCCTCAGGGTGCTACAGTTCCATTTATCTTCAGCCTAGGTGACGTATTGCGATACAGGGCCGTGATTTTGGCTATAAAAGGGTCCCCTAGACCCCTACCCCAAGCTTTTTAAGAGAATCATATATGGCGTGCCAGGAGACTCTATGGAATGCTTTCTCAGCATCCAACGAGAGTATCTAATTACAAATTTTTAACTGCATCTAGCCCAGGAAATACTTTGTGCCTAGTAGCAGTGTCTGCTAGTCAGCGGATTATCCCGGCTGTTAAGCAAGCTACACCACCTGTAGTTTAGACACTTAATTTTTTCAAAGGAAATGCTTCGGGACCATGGGATACTCAGTGAAGAGCATCAGGAGGCACCCCAAGGCATAGGGGCTGGGACTGGCAGTAGGATGCCTTGCGGTGGACAGCCGAGCTCGATCTTTATAAAAGCTTTTTAACTGCAGCAGCTTTAGTGGACGCTACTGGAGCTGGAATTACGCGGCTGCTGGCATGAGACTTGCCCTCCAATAGATCCTTGTAAATGGATTTAAAGTGTATTCATTCAAATTAGAGAGACAATTTAAATTAAAAAGCTTAGAGCTGCCTCCACCACAGGGGGGCTCGCTCGACCCACCAGCGGACAGGCACCAGTATTGGGAGAGGGGGGCTGGCCATCAGGGTTCACCGCGGCTCTGGCACAAACCCGGCGACACGGAGGTGGCACGGGCAGGAGCGGACTGGCCGTGTCGGCTTCTCACTTTTTGGATTTTAGAAGGGCATGACATGCCTATATCTGTGTCTCCCCCTCCTTTTACTCCTCCACCTCTTTTATTTTCGCATGACTATATGTACTTGTCACTTTTCCATGTGTTAGTTGTGTCTTCTGAGCAGTTTGTCAGCTTTTGGACACCTTTGAAGGTGTTTTCTATGTGTTTCTATGTGTTTTTGTTTGCCTGCCATTGGTTTTAACGGTGTTCGAAGGTGTTCGACGAACAGTTCGACGAACAGTTCGGCGAACACACGGGTGTTCGACGAACCGAACCGAACTCGAACACTACGGGGGTGGCTCAACACTAGCTAAAAGGAGCAGGAAAAAGCAAAAAAATTTCAGATTTCCACCTTTCAAAGCAGAGAAATGACTGTTTTTGTGTAGCATCGGCGTCTCTGCCCCGTTCTAGGCAGAGACGCCGTCTCTCTCACCTCCCCGCTCCTGGCGCGGCGTCCTCCAGCGCTTCTCTCCCCGCTGCTTCCGGCACGCACTCCTTCCCCGGCAGTGTGCTTAGGGCGCGCGCGCGCTCCCCCTCTCTTAAAGGGACCGCGCGCGCCGTCCTAAGGAGTCCTCGGCCAATTGCCGGAGGACCTCCCATATAAAAGGCACCTCCTCCAAAATGGAGGTGCCCGAGCAATGTTGTAGCACTGTTCACTACTCTGCTTCAGCCCTCAGGTTCCGTTGCCAGTTACCTGCCAGATACCTGCCAGATTCCTGCCAGTCTGCTGTCTAATTCCTGCCTGATATCCTGCTACCTGCCTGCTAGCCTGAGGTCCGACGGTCTGCCTTCCAACTCCTGTCAGTCTGTCTAAGGACCAGCTTGCCCGCTCACCTGGGAGCGCACATCTTCTACCTGCCTGCTTGCCTGAGGTCCGACGGTCTGCCTTCCAACTCCTGTCAGTCTGTCTAAGGACCAGCTTGCCCGCTCACCTGGGAGTGCTCATCTGCTGCCTGTCTGCTAGCCTACCAGGAGGCTCTGCCGTCACGTGCTGTGACCACCCGCCTGTCCAGAGACTCCTGCCCGCTCACCTGGGAGCGCTCATCTGCTACCTGTCTGTTGGTCTTCCTGGAGGCTCCGCCGTCACATGCTGTGACCACCCGGTTATCCAGAGACTCTCGCCTGCTCACCTGGGAGCTCACGTCTATCATCTGCCGCCACAGGTCGTACCAATCCTTTACCCAGAGACTGCCCCGGTCACTTGCCGTGATCTCCTGCCCGTTCATCCAGAGACTGCCCTGGTCACTTGCCGTGACCTCCTGCCCGTTCATCCAGAGACTGCCCCGGTCACTTGCCGTGACCTCCTGTCCGTTCATTCAGAGACTGTCCAGGTCACCTGCTGTGACTGCCTGCCCGTCTACCCTGGTCGCCACCCGCTCCCTTACAAGGACTGCCCCCTTGTATAGTAGCTCAGAGGTTCCGCCGCCCAGACCCGTTGCATTGTGCAATGACATTATTCATTCATTTTTACCATTGAAAAACATCCTGTTACTCATATTCCAGAAATGGTTGAAGGTATTGGCTGAACGCAAACAGACAGTAACTCACCCTCTTTTAATCTTCTTTAGCACGCTAAAAGGAGCAGGAAACAGCAAAAAATTTCAGAGTTCCATCTTTCCAAGCAGAGAAATGACTGTTTGTGCAATGACATTATTCATTGATTTTAGCCATTGAAAAAGGTCCTGTTACTCATATACCAGAAATAGTTGAAGGTATTGGCTGAACGCAAGCAGGTAGCAGGTCTCCCTCTTTGAATCTTCATTAGCATGCTAAAAGGAGCAGTAAAAAGCAAAAAATTTCAGAATTCCACCTTTCAAAGCAGAGAAATGACTGTTTGTGCAATGACATTATTCATTGATTTTAGTCATTGAAAAACGTCCTGTTACTCATATACCAGAAATGATTTAAGGTATTGGATGAACGTAAACAGATAGCAGCTCAACCTCTTTGAATCTTCATTAGCATGCTAAAAGGAGCAGGAAAAAGCAAAACATTTCAGAATTCCACCTTTCCAAGCAGAGAATTGACTGTTTGTGCAATGACATTATTCATTCATTTTAGCCATTGAAAACCGTCCTGTTACTCATATACCAGAAATGGTTGAAGGTATTGGCTGAACGCAAACAGATAGCAGCTCACCCTCTTTGAATCTTCTTTAGCATGCTAAAAGGAGCAGGAAAAAGCAAAACATTTCAGAATTCCACCTTTCAAAGCAGAGAAATGACTGTTTGTGTAATGACATTATTCATTGATTTTAGTCATTGAAAAATGTCCTGTTACTCATATACCAGAAATGGTTTAAGGTATTGGATGAATGCAAACAGATAGCAGCTCACCCTCTTTGAATATTCTTTAGCATGCTAAAACGAGCAGGAAAAAGGAAAACATTTCAGAATTCCACCTTTCCAAGAAGAGAATTGATTGTTTGTGCAATTACATCATTCGTTGATTTTAGACATTGAAAACCATCCTGTTACTCATATAGCAGAAATGGTTGAAGGTATTGGCTGAATGCAAACAGATAGCAGCTCACCCTCTTTGAATCTTCTTAGCATGCTAAAAGGAGTAGGAAAAAGGAAAACATTTCAGATTTCCACCTTTCCAAGCAGAGAATTGACTGTTTGTGCAATGACATTATTCATTCATTTTAGCCATTGAAAACCGTCCTGTTACTCATATACCAGAAATGGTTGAAGGTATTGGCTGAACGCACACAGATATCAGTTCACCCTTTTTGAATCTTCTTTAGCATGCTAATAGGAGCAGGAAAAGCAAAAAAATTTCAGATTTCCACCTTTCCAAACAGAGAAATGACTGTTTGTGCAATGACATTATTCATTGATTTTAGCCATTGTAAAACGTCCTGTTTCTCATATACCAGAAATGGTTGAAGGTATTGGCTGAACGTAAACAGATAGCAGCTCACCCTCTTTGAATCTTCTTTAGCATGCTAAAAGGAGTAGGAAAAAGCAAAACATTTTTAGAATTCCACCTTTCCAAGCAGAGTAATGACTGTTTGTGCAATGACATTATTCATTGAGTTTAGCCATTGAAAAACATCCTGTTACTCATATTCGAGAAATAGATGAAGGTATTGGCTGAACGCAAACAGGCAGCAACTCACCCTCTTTGAATCTTCTTTAGCAAGCAAAAAGGAGCAGGAAAAAGCAAAAAATTTCAGAATTCCACTTTTCCAAGCAGAGGTATGTCTGTTTTTGCAATGACCTTATTCATTGATTTTTGCCATTGAAAACCGTCCTGTTAATCATATACCAGAATTGGCTGAAGGTATTGGCTGAACGCAAACAGATAGCAGCTCATCCTCTTTGAATCTTCTTTAGCATGGTAAAAGGAGCAGGAAAAGCAAAAAAAAATCAGAATTCCACCTTTCCAAGCAGAGAAATGACTGTGCAATGACATTATTCATTGGTTTTAGCCATTGAAAACTGTCTTGCTACTCATATACCAGTAATAATTGAAGGTATTGGCTGAACGCAAACAGATAGCAGCTCACCCTCTTTGAATCTTCTTTAGCATGCTAAAAGAAGCAGGAAAAAGCAAAACATTTTAGAATTCCACCTTTCCAAGCAGAGAATTGATTGTTTGTGCAATGACATCATTCATTGATTTTAGCCATTGAAAAACGTGCTGTTACTCATACACCAGAAATGGTTGAAGGTATTGGCTGAACGCAAACAAATAGCAGCTCACCCTCTTTGAATTTACTTTAGCATGCTAAAAGGAGCAGGAAAAAGCAAAAAAAATTCAGAATTACACCTTTCTAAGCAGAGAAATGACTGTTTGTGCAATGACATTTTTCATTGATTTTAGAAATTGAAAAAGGTCCTGTTACTCATATACCAGAAATAGTTGAAGGTATTGGCTGAACCCAAACAGTTAGCAGCTCACCCTCTTTGAATCTTCTTTAGCATACTAAAAGGAGCAGGAAAAAGCAAAACATTTCAGAATTTCACCTTTCCAAGCAGAGAAATGACTGTTTGTGCAATGACATTTTTCATTGGTTTAGCCATTGAAAAACGTCCTGTTACTCATATACCAGAAATGTTTGAAGATATTGGCTGAACGCAAACAGATAGTAGCTCAATCTCTGTGAATCTTCTTTAGCATGCTAATAGAAGCAGGAAAAGGCAAAAAATTTCAGAATTTCACGTTTCCAAGCTGAGAAATTACTGTTTGTGCAATCACATTATTCATTGATTTTAGCCATTGAAAACTGTCTTGTTACTCATACACCAGAAATGGTTGAAGGTATTGGCTGAACGCAAACAGATAGCAGCTTACGCTCTTTGAATCTACTTTAGCATGCTAAAAGGAGCAGGAAAAAGCAAAAAAATTTCAGAATTACACCTTTCCAAGCAGAGAAATGACTGTTTGTGCAATGACATTATTCATTGATTTTAGACATTGAAAAAGGTCCTGTTACTCAAATACCAGAATTAGTTGAAGTTATTGGCTGAAAGCAAACAGATAGCAGCTCATCCTCTTTGAAGCTTCTTTAGCATGGTAAAAGGAGCAGGAAAAGCAAAAAATTTCAGAATTCCACCTTTCCAAGCAGAGAAATGACTGTGCAATGACATTATTCATTGGTTTTAGCCATTGAAAACTGTCTTGTTACTCATATACCAGAAATGGTTGAAGGTATTGGCTGAATGCAAACAGATAGCAGCTCACCCTCTTTGAATCTTCTTTAGCATGCTAAAAGGAGCAGGAAAAAGCAAAACATTTTTGAATTCCACCTTTCCAAGCAGAGAATTGATTGTTTGTGCAATGACATCATTCATTGATTTTAGCCATCGAAAAACGTGCTGTTACTCATACACCAGAAATGGTTGAAGGTATTGGCTGAACGCAAACAGATAGCAGCTCACGCTCTTTGAATCTACTTTAGCATGCTAAAAGGAGCAGGGAAAAGCAAAAAAATTTCAGAATTACACCTTTCCAAGCAGAGAAATGAATGTTTGTGCAATGACATTATTCATTGATTTTAGACATTGAAAAAGGTCCTGTTACTCAAATAACAGAATTGGTTGAAGGTATTGGCTGAACGCAAACAGATAGCAGCTCATCCTCTTTGAATCTTCTTTACCATGGTAAAAGCAGTAGGAAAAGCAAAAAATTTCAGAATTCCACCTTTCCAAGCAGAGAAATTACTGTGCAATGACATTATTCATTGATTTTAGCCATTGAAAACTGTCTTGTTACTCATATACCAGAAATGGTTGAAGGTATTGGCTGAATGCACAGATATCAGTTCACCCTCTTTGAATCTTTTTTAGCATGCTAAAAGGAGTAGGAAAAAGCAAAACATTTTTAGAATTCCACCTTTCCGATCAGAGAAATGACTGATTGTGCAATGACATAATTCATTGATTTTAGCCATTGTAAACCATCCTGTCACTCATATTCCAGAAAGGGTTGAAGGTACTGGCTGAACGCAAACAGACAGCAGCTCACACTCTTTGAATCTTATTAAGCACGCAAAAAGGAGCAGGAAAAAGCAAAAAAATTCAGAATTCCACCTTTGCAAGCAGAGAAATGACTGTTTGTGCAATGACATTATTCATTGATTTTAGCCATTGAAAATCGTACTGTTACTCATATACCAGAAATGGTTGAAGGTATTTCCTGAATGCAAACAGATAGTAGCTCACCCTCTTTGAATCTCCTTTAGCATGCTAAAAGGAGCAGGAAAAAGCAAAACATTTCAGAATTCCACCTTTCCAAGCAGAGAATTGATTGTGCAATGACACCATTCATTGATTTTAGACATTGAAAACCATCCTGTTACTCATATAGCAGAAATGGTTGAAGGTATTGGCTGAATGCAAACAGATAGCAGCTCACCCTCTTTGAATCTTCTTAGCATGCTAATAGGAGCAGGAAAAAGCAAAAAAAAATCAGATTTCCACCTTTCTAAGCAGAGAAATGACTGTTTGTGCAATGACATTATTCATTGATTTTAGCCATTGAAAAACGTCCTGTTTCTCATATACCAGAAATGGTTGAAGGTATTGGCTGAATGTAAACAAATAGCAGCTCACCCTCTTTTAATCTTCTTTAGCATGCTAAAAGGAGGAGGAAAAAGCAAAACATTTTTCGAATTCCACCTTTCCAAGCAGAGTAATGACTGTTTGTGCAATGACATTATTCATTGAGTTTAGCCATTGAAAACCATCCTGTAACTCATATTCGAGAAATAGATGAAGGTATTGGCTGAACGCAAGCAGGCAGCAACTCACCCTCTTTGAATCTTCTTTAGCACGCAAAAAGGAGCAGGAAAAAGCAAAAAATTTCAGAATTCCACTTTTCCAAGCAGAGGTATGACTGTTTGTGCAATGTCATTATTCATTTGATTTTAGCCATTGAAAACCATCCTGTAACTCATATTCAAGAAATAGATGAAGGTATTGGCTGAACGCAAACAGACAGCAGCTCACCCTCTTTGAATCTTATTAAGCACGCAAAAAGTAGCAGGAAAAAGCAAAAAAATTCAGAATTCCACCTTTCCAAACAGAGAAATGACTGTTTGTGCAATGACATTATTCATTGGTTTTAGCCATTGAAAACTGTCTTGTTACTCATATAACAGGAATGGTTGAAGGTATTGGCTGAATGCACAGGCAGCAGCTCACCCTCGTTGAATCTTCTTTAGCATGCTTAAAGGAGTAGGAAAAAGCAAAACATTTTTAGAATTCCACCTTTCCAAGCAGAGAATTGACTGATTGTGCAATGACATTATTCATTGATTTTAGCCATTGTAAACCATCCTGTTACTCATATTCCAGAAAGGGTTGAAGGTATTGGCTGAAAGCAAACAGACAGCAGCTCACACTCTTTGAATCTTATTAAGCATGCAAAAAGGAGCAGGAAAAAGCAAAAAATTTCAGAATTCCACCTTTCCAAGCAGAGAAATGACTGTTTGTGCATTTACATTATTCATTGAATTGTGCCATTGAAAATCGTACTGTTACTCATATACCAGAAATGGTTGAAGGTATTGGCTGAATGCAAACAGATAGTAGCTCACCCTCTTTGAATCTTCTTTAGCATGCTAATAGGAGCAGGAAAAAGCAAAAAAAATTCAGATTTCCACCTTTCCAAGCAGAGAAATGACTGTTTGTGCAATGACATTATTCATTGATTTTAGCCATTGAAAAACGTCCTGTTTCTCATATACCAGAAATGGTTGAAGGTATTGGCTGAAATCAAACAGATAGCAGCTCATCCTCTTTGAATCTTCTTTAGCATGGTAAAAGGAGCAGGAAAAGCAAAACATTTCAGAATTCCACCTTTCCAAGCAGAGAAATGACTGTGCAATGACATTATTCATTGATTTTAGCCATTGAAAACTGTCTTGTTACTCATACACCAGAAATCGTTGAAGGTATTGGCTGAACGCAAACAGATAGCGGCTTACGCTCTTTGAATCTACTTTAGCATGCTAAAAGGAGCAGGAATAAGCAAAAAAATTTCAGAATTACACCTTTACAAGCAGAGAAATGACTGTTTGTGCAATGACATTATTCATTGATTTTAGACATTGAAAAAGGTCCTGTTACTCAAATACCAGAATTGGTTGAAGGTATTGGCTGAACGCAAACAGATAGCAGCTCATCCTCTCTGAATCTTCTTTAGCATGGTAAAAGGAGCAGGAAAAGCAAAAAATTTCAGAATTTCACCTTTCCAAGCAGAGAAATGACTGTGCAATGACATTATTCATTGGTTTTAGCCATTGAAAACTGTCTTGTTACTCATATACCAGAAATGGTTGAAGGTATTGGCTGAATTCACAGATAGCAGCTCACCCTCTTTGAATCTTCTTTAGCATGCTAAAAGGAGTAGGAAAAAGCAAAACATTTTTAGAATTCCACCTTTCCAAGCAGAGAAATGACTGAGTGTGCTATGACATTATTCATTGATTTTAGCCATTGAAAACCGTCCTGTTAATCATATACCAGAATTGGTTGAAGGTATTGGCTGAATGCAAACAGATAGCAGCTCATCCTCTTTGAATCTTCTTTAGCATGGTAAAAGGAGCAGGAAAAGCAAAAAATTTCAGAATTCCACCTTTCCAAGCAGAAAAATGACTGTTTGTGCAATGACAATATTCATTGATTTTAGCCATTGAAGATCGTACTGTTACTCATATACCGGAAATGGTTGAAGGTATTGGCTGAATGCAAACAGATAGCAGCTCACCCTCTTTGAATCTCCTTTAGCATGCTAAAAGGAGCAGGAAAAAGCAAAACTTTTCAGAATTCCACCTTTCCAAGCAAACAATTGATTGTTTGTGCAATGATATCATTCATTGATTTTAGACATTGAAAACCGTACTGTTACTCATATAGCAGAAATGGTTGAAGGTATTGGCTGAATGCAAACTGATAGCAGCTTACCCTCTTTGAATCTTCTTAGCATGCTAAAAGGAGTAGGAAAAAGCAAAACATTTCAGATTTCCACCTTTCCAAGCAGAGAAATGACTGTGCAATGACATAATTCATTGATTTTAGCAATCGAAAAACATGCTGTTACCCATACACCAGAAATGGTTGAAGATTTTGGCTGAACCACACAGATATCAGCTCACCCTCTTTGAATCTTCTTTAGCATGCTAATAGGAGCAGGAAAAAGCAAAAAAAATTCAGATTTCTACTTTCCAAGCAGAGAAATGACTGTTTGTGCAATGACATTATTCATTGATTTTAGCCATTGAAAACCGTCCTGTTAATCATATACCAGAATTGGTTGAAGGTATTGGCTGAATGCAAACAGATAGCAGCTCATCCTCTTTGAATCTTCTTTAGCATGGTAAAAGGAGCAGGAAAAGCAAAAAATTTCAGAATTCCACCTTTCCAAGCAGAGAAATGACTGTGCAATGACATTATTCATTGATTTTAGCCATTGAAAACTGTCTTGTTACTCATATACCAGAAATGGTTGAAGGTATTGGCTGAATGCAAAGATAGCAGCTCAGCCTCTTTGAATCTTCTTTAGCATGCTAAAAGGAGTAGGAAAAAGCAAAACATTTTTAGAATTCCACCTTTCCAAGCAGAGAAATGACTGATTGTATAATGACATAATTCATTGATTTTAGCCATTGTAAACCATCCTGTTTCTCATATTCCAGAAAGGGTTGAAGGTATTGGCTGAACGCAAACAGACAGCAGCTCACCCTCTTTGAATCTTATTAAGCACGCAAAAAGGAGCAGGAAAAAGCAAAAAATTTCAGAATTCCACCTTTCCAAGCATTGAAATGACTGTTTGTGCAATGACATTATTTATTGATTTTAGCCATTGAAAATCGTACTGTTACTCATATACCAGAAATGGTTGAAGGTATTGGCTGACTGCAAACACATAGAAGCTCATCCTCTTTTAATTTCCTTCAGCATTCTAAAAGGAGCAGGAAAAAGCAAAACATTTCAGAATTCCACCTTTCCAAGCAGAGAATTGATTGTTTGTGCAATGACATTATTCATTGATTTTAGCCATTGAAAAATGTCCTGTTTCTCATATACCAGAAATGGTTGAAGGTATTGGCTGAACGTAAACAGGTAGAAGCTCACCCTCTTTGAATCTTCTTTAGCATGCTAAAAGGAGTAGGAAAAAGCAAAACATTTTTAGAATTCCACCTTTCCAAGCAGAGAAATGACTGTTTGTGCAATGACATTATTTATTGATTTTAGCCATTGAAAAACGTCCTGTTTCTCATATACCAGAAATGTTTGAAGGTATTGGCTGAACGTAAACAGATAGCAGCTCACCCTCTTTGAATCTTCTTTAGCATGCTAAACGGAGTAGGAAAAAGCAAAACATTTTTAGAATTCCACCTTTCCAAGCAGAGTAATGACTGTTTGTGCAATGACATAATTCATAGATTTTAGCCATTGAAAAACGTGTTGTTACTCAAATACCAGAAATGGTTGAATTACTTGGCTGAACGCAAACAGATAGCAGCTCATCCTCTTTGAATCTTCTTTAGCATGCTAAAAGTAGCAGGAAAAAGCAAAAAATTTCAGATTTCCACCTTTCAAAGCCGAGAAATGACTGTTTGTGCAATGACATTATTCATTCATTTTAGCCATTGAAAAACATCCTGTTACTCATATTCCAGAAACGGTTGAAGGTATTGGCTGAACGCAAACAGACAGCAACTCACCCTCTTTTAACCTTCTTTAGCATGCTAAATGGAGCAGGAAACAGCAAAAAATTTCAGAGTTCCACCTTTCCAAGCAGAGAAATGACTGTTTGTGCAATGACATTATTCATTGATTTTAGCCATTGAAAACCATCCTGTAACTCATATACCAGAAATGGTTGAAGGTATTGGCTGAAGGCAAGCAGATAGCAGCTCACCCTCTTTGAATCTTCTTTAGCATGCTAAAAGGAGCAGGAAAAAGCAAAAAATTTCAGATTTCCACCTTTCAAAGCAGAGAAATAACTGTTTGTGCAATGACATTATTCATTGATTTTAGTCATTGAAAAACGTACTGTTACTCATATACCAGAAATGATTTAAGGTATTGGATGAATGCAAACAGATAGCAGCTCACCCTCTTTGAATCTTCATTAGCATGCTAAAAGTAGCAGGAAAAAGCAAAACATTTCAGAATTCCACCTTTCCAAGCAGAGAATTGACTGTTTGTGCAATGACATTATTCATACATTTTAGCCATTGAAAACCGTCCTGTTACTCATATACGAGAAATGGTTGAAGGTATTGGCTGAACGCAAACAGATAGCATCTCACCCTCTTTGAATCTCCTTTAGCATGCTAAAAGGAGCAGGAAAAAGCAAAACATTTCAAAATTCCACCTTTCAAAGCAGAGAAATGACTGTTTGTGCAATGACATTATTCATTGATTTTAGTCATTGAAAAATGTCCTGTTACTCATATACCATAAATGGTTTAAGGTATTGGATGAATGCAAACAGATAGCAGCTCACCCTCTTTGAATATTCTTTAGCATGCTAAAACGAGCAGGAAAAAGCAAAACATTTCAGAATTCCACCTTTCCAAGAAGAGAATTGATTGTTTGTGCAATGACATCATTCGTTGACTTTAGATATTGAAAACCATCGTGTTACTCATATAGCAGAAATGGTTGAAGGTATTGGCTGAATGCAAACAGAAAGCAGCTCACCCTCTTTGAATCTTCTTAGCATGCTAAAAGGAGCAGGAAAAAGCAAAACATTTCAGAATTTCACCTTTCCAAGCAGAGAATTGACTGTTTGTGCAATGACATTATTCATTGATTTTAGCCATTGAAAAACGTGCTGTTACTCATGCACCAGAAATGGTTGAAGGTATTGGCTGAACGCAAACAGATAGCAGCTCATACTCTTTGAATCTTATTTAGCATGCTAAAAGGAATAGGAATAAACAAAACATTTTTAGAATTCCACCTTTCCAAGCAGAGATATGACTGTTTGTGCAATGACATTATTCATTGATTTTAGCCATTGAAAACCATCCTGTTACTCATACACCAGAAATGGTTGAAGGTATTGGCTGAATGCAACCAGATAGCATCTCACCCTCTTTGAAACTTCTTTAGCATGCTAAAAGGAGCAGGAAATGCAAAAAATTTTTAGAATTCCACCTTTCCAAGCAGAGAAATGACTGTTTGTGCAATGACATTATTCAATGATTTTAGCCATTGAAAAATGTCCTGTTACTCATATACCAGAAATAGTTGAAGGTATTGGCTGAACCCAAACAGTTAGCAGCTCACCCTCTTTGAATCTTCTTTAGCATACTAAAAGGAGCAGGAAAAAGCAAAACATTTCAGAATTTCACCTTTCCAAGCAGAGAAATGACTGTTTGTGCAATGACATTTTTCATTGGTTTAGCCATTGAAAAACGTCCTGTTACTCATATACCAGAAATGTTTGAAGATATTGGCTGAACGCAAACAGATAGTAGCTCAATCTCTGTGAATCTTCTTTAGCATGCTAATAGAAGCAGGAAAAGGCAAAAAATTTCAGAATTTCACGTTTCCAAGCTGAGAAATTACTGTTTGTGCAATCACATTATTCATTGATTTTAGCCATTGAAAACTGTCTTGTTACTCATACACCAGAAATGGTTGAAGGTATTGGCTGAACGCAAACAGATAGCAGCTTACGCTCTTTGAATCTACTTTAGCATGCTAAAAGAAGCAGGAAAAAGCAAAAAAATTTCAGAATTACACCTTTCCAAGCAGAGAAATGACTGTTTGTGCAATGACATTATTCTTTGATTTTAGCCATTGAAAAACGTGCTGTTACTCATGCACCAGAAATGGTTGAAGGTATTGGCTGAACGCAAACAGATAGCAGCTCATACTCTTTGAATCTTCTTTAGCATGCTAAAAGGAGTAGGAATAAACAAAACATTTTTAGAATTCCACCTTTCCAAGCAGAGATATGACTGTTTGTGCAATGACATTATTCATTGATTTTAGCCATTGAAAACCGTCCTGTTACTCATACACCAGAAATGGTTGAAGGTATTGGCTGAATGCAACCAGATAGCATCTCACCCTCTTTGAAACTTCTTTAGCATGCTAAAAGGAGCAGGAAATGCAAAAAATTTTTAGAATTCCACCTTTCCAAGCAGAGGAATGACTGTTTGTGCAATGACATTATTCTTTGATTTTAGACATTGAAAAAGGTACTGTTACTCAAATACCAGAATTGGTTGAAGGTATTGGCTGAAAGCAAACAGATAGCAGCTCATCCTCTTTGAAGCTTCTTTAGCATGGTAAAAGGAGCAGGAAAAGCAAAAAATTTCAGAATTCCACCTTTCCAAGCAGAGAAATGATTGTGCAATGACATTATTCATTGGTTTTAGCCATTGAAAACTGTCTTGTTACTCATATACCAGAAATGGTTGAAAGTATTGGCTGAATGCAAACAGATAGCAGCTCACCCTCTTTGAATCTTCTTTAGCATGCTAAAAGGAGCAGGAAAAAGCAAAACATTTTAGAATTCCACCTTTCCAAGCAGAGAATTGATTGTTTGTGCAATGACATCATTCATTGATTTTAGCCATCGAAAAACGTGCTGTTACTCATACACCAGAAATGGTTGAAGGTATTGGCTGAACGCAAACAGATAGCAGCTCACGCTCTTTGAATCTACTTTAGCATGCTAAAAGGAGCAGGGAAAAGCAAAAAAATTTCAGAATTACACCTTTCCAAGCAGAGAAATGACTGTTTGTGCAATGACATTATTCATTGATTTTAGACATTGAAAAAGGTCCTGTTACTCAAATAACAGAATTGGTTGAAGGTATTGGCTGAACGCAAACAGATAGCAGCTCATCCTCTTTGAATCTTCTTTAGCATGGTAAAAGCAGTAGGAAAAGCAAAAAATTTCAGAATTCCACCTTTCCAAGCAGAGAAATTACTGTGCAATGACATTATTCATTGATTTTAGCCATTGAAAACTGTCTTGTTACTCATATACCAGAAATGGTTGAAGGTATTGGCTGAATGCACAGATAGCAGCTCACCCTCTTTGAATCTTTTTTAGCATGCTAAAAGGAGTAGGAAAAAGCAAAACATTTTTAGAATTCCACCTTTCCGATCAGAGAAATGACTGATTGTGCAATGACATAATTCAATGATTTTAGCCATTGTAAACCATCCTGTCACTCATATTCCAGAAAGGGTTGAAGGTACTGGCTGAACGCAAACAGACAGCAGCTCACACTCTTTGAATCTTATTAAGCACACAAAAAGGAGCAGGAAAAAGCAAAAAAATTCAGAATTCCACCTTTGCAAGCAGAGAAATGACTGTTTGTGCAATGACATTATTCATTGATTTTAGCCATTGAAAATCGTACTGTTACTCATATACCAGAAATGGTTGAAGGTATTGGCTGAATGCAAACAGATAGTAGCTCACCCTCTTTGAATCTCCTTTAGCATGCTAAAAGGAGCAGGAAAAAGCAAAACATTTCAGAATTCCACCTTTCCAAGCAGAGAATTGATTGTGCAATGACAATATTCATTGATTTTAGACATTGAAAACCATCCTGTTACTCATATAGCAGAAATGGTTGAAGGTATTGGCTGAATGCAAACAGATAGCAGCTCACCCTCTTTGAATCTTCTTAGCATGCTAATAGGAGCAGGAAAAAGCAAAAAAAAATCAGATTTCCACCTTTCCAAGCAGAGAAATGACTGTTTGTGCAATGACATTATTCATTGATTTTAGCCATTGAAAAACGTCCTGTTTCTCATATACCAGAAATGGTTGAAGGTATTGGCTGAATGTAAACAAATAGCAGCTCACCCTCTTTTAATCTTCTTTAGCATGCTAAAAGGAGTAGGAAAAAGCAAAACATTTTTCGAATTCCACCTTTCCAAGCAGAGTAATGACTGTTTGTGCAATGACATTATTCATTGAGTTTAGCCATTGAAAACCATCCTGTAACTCATATTCGAGAAATAGATGAAGGTATTGGCTGAACGCAAGCAGGCAGCAACTCACCCTCTTTGAATCTTCTTTAGCACGCAAAAAGGAGCAGGAAAAAGCAAAAAATTTCAGAATTCCACTTTTCCAAGCAGAGGTATGACTGTTTGTGCAATGTCATTATTCATTTGATTTTTGCCATTGAAAACCATCCTGTAACTCATATTCAAGAAATAGATGAAGGTATTGGCTGAACGCAAACAGACAGCAGATCACCCTCTTTGAATCTTATTGAGCACGCAAAAAGTAGCAGGAAAAAGCAAAAAAATTCAGAATTCCACCTTTCCAAACAGAGAAATGACTGTTTGTGCAATGACATTATTCATTGATTTTAGCCATTGAAAATCGTACTGTTACTCATATACCAGAAATGGTTGAAGATATTGGCTGAATGCAAACAGATAGCAGCTCACCCTCTTTGAATCTCCTTTACCATGCTAAAAGGAGCAGGAAAAAGCAAAACATTTCAGAATTCCACGTTTCCAAGCAGAAAATTGATTGTTTTTGCAATGACATCATTCATTGATTTTAGACATTGAAAACCGTCCTGTTACTCATATAGCAGAAATGGTTGAAGGTATTGGCTGAATGCAAACAGATAGCAGCTCACCCTCTTTGAATCTTCTTAGAATGCTAAAAGAAGTAGGAAAAAGCAAAACATTTCAGATTTCCACCTTTCCAAGCAGAGAAATGACTGTTTGTGCAATGACATTATTCATTGATTTTAGTCAATGAAAAATGACCAGTTACTCATATACCAGAAATGGTTTAAGGTATTGGATGAATGCAAACAGATAGCAGCTCACCCTCTTTGAATATTCTTTAGCATGCTAAAATGAGCAGGAAAAGCAAACATTTCAGAATTCCATCTTTCCAAGAAGAGAATTGATTGTTTGTGCAATGACATTATTCATTGATTTTAGCCATTGAAAAATGTCCTGTTACTCATATACCAGAAATGGTGGAAGGTATTGGCTGAACCCAAACAGTTTGCAGCTCACCCTCTTTGAATCTTCTTTAGCATACTAATAGGAGCAGGAAAAAGCAAAAAATTTCAGAATTTCAACTTTCCAAGCAGAGAAATGACTGTTTGTGCAATGATATTTTTCATTGATTTTAGCCATTGAAAAACGTCCTGTTACTCATATACCAGAAATGGTTGAAGATATTGGCTGAACGCAAACAGATAGTAGCGCACTCCCTTTGAATCTTCTTTAGCATGCTAATAGAAGCAGGAAAAGGCAAAAAAATTCAGAAATTGACCTTTCCAAGCAGAGAAATTACTTTTTGTGCAATGATATTATTCATTGATTTTAGCCTTAGAAAACAGTCCTGTTACTCATATACCAGAAAAGGTTGAAGGCATTGGCTGAACTCAAACAGGTAGCAGAACAACCTCTTTGAATCTTCTTTAGCATGCTAAAAGCAGCAGGAAAAAGCAAAAAAAATTTAGAATTCCACCTTTCCAAGCAGAGAAATGACTGTTTATGCAATGACATTATTCATTGACTTTAGCCATTGAAAACTGTCCTGTTACTTATATACCAGAAATGGTTGAAGGTATTGGCTGAACACAAACACATAGCAGCTCATCCTCTTTGAAGCTTCTTTAGCATGCTAAAAGGAGCAGGAAAAAGCAAAACATTTCAGAATTTCACCTTTCCAAGCAGAGAATTGACTTTTTGTGCAATGACATAATTCATTCATTTTAGCCATTGAAATCCGTCCATTTACTCATATACCAGAAATGGTTGAAGGTATTGGCTGAAATCAAACAGATAGCAGCTCATCCTCTTTGAATTTTCTTTAGCATGGTAAAAGGAGCAGGAAAAGCAAAAAAATTCAGAATTCCACCTTTCCAAGCAGAGAAATGACTGTGCAATGACATTATTCATTGATTTTAACCATTGAAAACTGTCTTGTTACTCATACACCCGAAATGGTTGAAGGTATTGGCTGAACGCAAACAGATAGCAGCTTATGCTCTTTGAATCTACTTTAGCATTCTAAAAGGAGCAGGAAAAAGCAAAAAAATTTCAGAATTACACCTTTATAAGCAGAGAAATGACTGTTTGTGCAATGACATTATTCATTGATTTTAGACATTGAAAAAGGTCCTGTTACTCAAATTCCAGAATTGGTTGAAGGTATTGGCTGAACACAAACAGATAGCAGCTCATCCTCTTTGAATCTTCTTTAGCATGGCAAAATGAGCAGGAAAAGAAAAAATTTCAGAATTCCACCTTTCCAAGCAGAGAAATGACTGTGCAATGACATTATTCATTGGTTTTAGCCATTGAAAACTGTCTTGTTACTCATATACCAGGAATGGTTGAAGGTATTGGCTGAATGCACAGATAGCAGCTCACCCTCGTTGAATCTTCTTTAGCATGCTTAAAGGAGTAGGAAAAAGCAAAACATTTTTAGAATTCCACCTTTCCAAGCAGAGAATTGACTGATTGTTCAATGACATTATTCATTGATTTTAGCCATTGTAAACCATCCTGTTGCTCATATTCCAGAAAGGGTTGAAGGTATTGGCTGAAAGCAAACAGACAGCAGCTCACACTCTTTGAATCTTATTAAGCATGCAAAAAGGAGCAGGAAAAAGCAAAAAATTTCAGAATTCCACCTTTCCAAGCAGAGAAATGACTGTTTGTGCAATGACATTATTCATTGAATTTTGCCATTGAAAATCGTACTGTTACTCATATACCAGAAATGGTTGAAGGTATTGGCTGAATGCAAACAGATAGCAGCTCACCCTCTTTGAATCTCCTTTAGCATGCTAAAAGGAGCAGGAAAAAGCAAAACATTTCAGAATTCCACCTTTCCAAGCAGAGAATTGATTGTTTGTGCAATGACATCATTCATTGATTTTAGCCATCGAAAAACATGCTGTTACTCATACACCAGAAATGGTTGAAGGTATTAGCAGAACGCACACAGATATCAGCTCACCCTCTTTGAATCTTCTTTAGCATGCTAATAGGAGCAGGAAAAAGCAAAAAAAATTCTGATTTCCACCTTTCCAAGCAGAGAAATTACTCTTTATGCAATGACATTATTCATTGATTTTAGACATTCAAAAACGTCCTGTATCTCATATACCAGAAATGGTTGAAGGTATTGGCTGAACGTAAACAGATAGTAGCTCACCCTCTTTGAATCTTCTTTAGCATGCTAAAAGGAGTAGGAAAAGGCAAAACATTTTTAGAATTCCACCTTTCCAAGCAGAGAAATGACTGTGCAATGACATTATTCAATGATTTTAGCCATTGAAAACCATCCTGTTACTTATACACCAGAAAAGGTTGAAGGTATTGGCTGAACGCAAACAGATAGCATCTCAACCTCTTTGAATCTTCTTTAGCATGCTAAAAGAAGCAGGAAAAAGCAAAACATTTCAGAATTCCACCTTTCCAAGCAGAGAAATGACTGTTTGTGCAGTGACATTATTCATTGATTTTTGCCATTGAAAAACTTCCTGTTACTCATATACCAGAAATGGTTGAAGGTATAGGCTAAACGCAAACAGATAGCAGCTCACCCTTTTGAATTTTCTTTAGCATGCTAAAAGGAGCAGGAAAAAGCAAAACATTTCAGAATTCCACCTTTCCAAGTAAAGAATTGACTGTCTGTGCAATGACATTAATCACTCATTTTAGCCATTGAAAGCCGTCCTATTACTCATATACCAGAAATGGTTGAAGGTATTGGCTGAACACAAACAGACAGCAGCTCACCCACTTGAGTCTTCTTTAGCATGCTAAAATGAGCAGGAAAAAGGAAAAAAATTCAGAATTCCACCTTTCAAAGCAGAGAAATGACTGTTTGTGCAATGACATTATTCATTGATTTTAGCCATTGAAAAACATCGTGTTACTCATATACCAGAAATGGTTGAAGGTATTGGCTGAACGCAAACAGATAGCATCTCAACCCCTTTGAATCTTCTTTAGCATGCTAAAAGGAGCAGGAAAATGCAAAAATTTATTAGAGTTCCACCTTTCCAAGCAGAGAAATGACTGTTTGTGCAATGACATTATTCATTGATTTTAGTCATTGAAAAATGTCCTGTTACTCATATTCCAGAAATAGTTGAAGGTATTGGCTGAACGCAAACAGATAGTAGCTCCCTCTCTTTGAATTCTCTTTAGCATACTAAAGGAGCAGAAAAAGGCAAAAAATTTCAGAATTTCACCTTTCCAAGCAGAGAAATTACTGTTTGTGCAAAGATATTATTCATTGATTTTAGCCATTGAAAAAGGTCCTGTTACTCATATACCAGAAATGGTTGAAGGTATTGCTACACGCAAACAGATAGTAGCTCCCTCTCTTTGAATCCTCTTTAGCATACTAAAAGAGCAGAAAAAGGCAAAAAATTTCAGAATTTCACCTTTCCAAGCAGAGAAATTACTGTTTGTGCAATGATATTATTCATTGATTTTAGCCATAGAAAACAGTCCTGTTACTCATATACCAGAAAAGGTTGAAGGTATTGGCTGAACTCAAACAGATAGCAGCTAAACCTCTTTGAATCTTCTTTAGCATGCTAAAAGGAGCAGGAAAAAGCAAAATATTAAAGAATTCCACCTTTCCAAGCAGAGAAATCACTGAGCATGGACATTATTCACTGATTTTAGCCATTGAAAAACGTCCTGTTACTCAACGCAAACAGATAGCAGCTTACGCTCTTTGAATCTACTTTAGCATGCTAAAAGGAGCAGGAAAAAGCAAAAAAATTTCAGAATTACACCTTTCCAAGCAGAGAAATGACTGTTTGTGCAATGACATTATTCTTTGATTTTAGCCATTGAAAAACGTGCTGTTACTCATGCACCAGAAATGGTTGAAGGTATTGGCTGAACGCAAACAGATAGCAGCTCATACTCTTTGAATCTTCTTTAGCATGCTAAAAGGAGTAGAAATAAACAAAACATTTTTAGAATTCCACCTTTCCAAGCAGAGATATGACTGTTTGTGCAATGACATTATTCATTGATTTTAGCCATTGAAAACCGTCCTGTTACTCATACACCAGAAATGGTTGAAGGTATTGGCTGAATGCAACCAGATAGCATCTCACCCTCTTTGAAACTTCTTTAGCATGCTAAAAGGAGCAGGAAATGCAAAAAATTTTTAGAATTCCACCTTTCCAAGCAGAGAAATGACTGTTTGTGCAATGACATTATTCATTGATTTTAGCCATTGAAAAATGTCCTGTTACTCATATACCAGAAATAGTTGAAGGTATTGGCTGAACCCAAACAGTTAGCAGCTCACCCTCTTTGAATCTTCTTTAGCATACTAAAAGGAGCAGGAAAAAGCAAAACATTTCAGAATTTCACCTTTCCTAGCAGAGAAATGACTGTTTGTGCAATGACATTTTTCATTGGTTTAGCCATTGAAAAACGTCCTGTTACTCATATACCAGAAATGTTTGAAGATATTGGCTGAACGCAAACAGATAGTAGCTCAATCTCTGTGAATCTTCTTTAGCATGCTAATAGAAGCAGGAAAAGGCAAAAAATTTCAGAATTTCACGTTTCCAAGCTGAGAAAATACTGTTTGTGCAATGACATTATTCATTGATTTTAGCCATTGAAAACTGTCTTGTTACTCATACACCAGAAATGGTTGAAGGTATTGGCTGAACGCAAACAGATAGCAGCTTACGCTCTTTGAATCTACTTTAGCATGCTAAAAGGAGCAGGAAAAAGCAAAAAAATTTCAGAATTACATCTTTCCAAGCAGAGAAATGACTGTTTGTGCAATGACATTATTCATTGATTTTAGACATTGAAAAAGGTACTGTTACTCAAATACCAGAATTGGTTGAAGGTATTGGCTGAAAGCAAACAGATAGCAGCTCATCCTCTTTGAAGCTTCTTTAGCATGGTAAAAGGAGCAGGAAAAGCAAAAAATTTCAGAATTCCACCTTTCCAAGCAGAGAAATGATTGTGCAATGACATTATTCATTGGTTTTAGCCATTGAAAACTGTCTTGTTACTCATATACCAGAAATGGTTGAAAGTATTGGCTGAATGCAAACAGATAGCAGCTCACCCTCTTTGAATCTTCTTTAGCATGCTAAAAGGAGCAGGAAAAAGCAAAACATTTTAGAATTCCACCTTTCCAAGCAGAGAATTGATTGTTTGTGCAATGACATCATTCATTGATTTTAGACATTGAAAAAGGTCCTGTTACTCAAATAACAGAATTGGTTGAAGGTATTGGCTGAACGCAAACAGATAGCAGCTCATCCTCTTTGAATCTTCTTTAGCATGGTAAAAGCAGTAGGAAAAGCAAAAAATTTCAGAATTCCACCTTTCCAAGCAGAGAAATTACTGTGCAATGACATTATTCATTGATTTTAGCCATTGAAAACTGTCTTGTTACTCATATACCAGAAATGGTTGAAGGTATTGGCTGAATGCACAGATAGCAGCTCACCCTCTTTGAATCTTTTTTAGCATGCTAAAAGGAGTAGGAAAAAGCAAAACATTTTTAGAATTCCACCTTTCCGATCAGAGAAATGACTGATTGTGCAATGACATAATTCAATGATTTTAGCCATTGTAAACCATCCTGTCACTCATATTCCAGAAAGGGTTGAAGGTACTGGCTGAACGCAAACAGACAGCAGCTCACACTCTTTGAATCTTATTAAGCACACAAAAAGGAGCAGGAAAAAGCAAAAAAATTCAGAATTCCACCTTTGCAAGCAGAGAAATGACTGTTTGTGCAATGACATTATTCATTGATTTTAGCCATTGAAAATCGTACTGTTACTCATATACCAGAAATGGTTGAAGGTATTGGCTGAATGCAAACAGATAGTAGCTCACCCTCTTTGAATCTCCTTTAGCATGCTAAAAGGAGCAGGAAAAAGCAAAACATTTCAGAATTCCACCTTTCCAAGCAGAGAATTGATTGTGCAATGACAATATTCATTGATTTTAGACATTGAAAACCATCCTGTTACTCATATAGCAGAAATGGTTGAAGGTATTGGCTGAATGCAAACAGATAGCAGCTCACCCTCTTTGAATCTTCTTAGCATGCTAATAGGAGCAGGAAAAAGCAAAAAAAAATCAGATTTCCACCTTTCCAAGCAGAGAAATGACTGTTTGTGCAATGACATTATTCATTGATTTTAGCCATTGAAAAACGTCCTGTTTCTCATATACCAGAAATGGTTGAAGGTATTGGCTGAATGTAAACAAATAGCAGCTCACCCTCTTTTAATCTTCTTTAGCATGCTAAAAGGAGTAGGAAAAAGCAAAACATTTTTCGAATTCCACCTTTCCAAGCAGAGTAATGACTGTTTGTGCAATGACATTATTCATTGAGTTTAGCCATTGAAAACCATCCTGTAACTTATATTCGAGAAATAGATGAAGGTATTGGCTGAACGCAAGCAGGCAGCAACTCACCCTCTTTGAATCTTCTTTAGCACGCAAAAAGGAGCAGGAAAAAGCAAAAAATTTCAGAATTCCACTTTTCCAAGCAGAGGTATGACTGTTTGTGCAATGTCATTATTCATTTGATTTTTGCCATTGAAAACCATCCTGTAACTCATATTCAAGAAATAGATGAAGGTATTGGCTGAACGCAAACAGACAGCAGATCACCCTCTTTGAATCTTATTGAGCACGCAAAAAGTAGCAGGAAAAAGCAAAAAAATTCAGAATTCCACCTTTCCAAACAGAGAAATGACTGTTTGTGCAATGACATTATTCATTGATTTTAGCCATTGAAAATCGTACTGTTACTCATATACCAGAAATGGTTGAAGATATTGGCTGAATGCAAACAGATAGCAGCTCACCCTCTTTGAATCTCCTTTACCATGCTAAAAGGAGCAGGAAAAAGCAAAACATTTCAGAATTCCACGTTTCCAAGCAGAAAATTGATTGTTTTTGCAATGACATCATTCATTGATTTTAGACATTGAAAACCGTCCTGTTACTCATATAGCAGAAATGGTTGAAGGTATTGGCTGAATGCAAACAGATAGCAGCTCACCCTCTTTGAATCTTCTTAGAATGCTAAAAGAAGTAGGAAAAAGCAAAACATTTCAGATTTCCACCTTTCCAAGCAGAGAAATGACTGTTTGTGCAATGACATTATTCATTGATTTTAGTCAATGAAAAATGACCAGTTACTCATATACCAGAAATGGTTTAAGGTATTGGATGAATGCAAACAGATAGCAGCTCACCCTCTTTGAATATTCTTTAGCATGCTAAAATGAGCAGGAAAAGCAAACATTTCAGAATTCCATCTTTCCAAGAAGAGAATTGATTGTTTGTGCAATGACATTATTCATTGATTTTAGCCATTGAAAAATGTCCTGTTACTCATATACCAGAAATGGTGGAAGGTATTGGCTGAACCCAAACAGTTTGCAGCTCACCCTCTTTGAATCTTCTTTAGCATACTAATAGGAGCAGGAAAAAGCAAAAAATTTCAGAATTTCAACTTTCCAAGCAGAGAAATGACTGTTTGTGCAATGATATTTTTCATTGATTTTAGCCATTGAAAAACGTCCTGTTACTCATATACCAGAAATGGTTGAAGATATTGGCTGAACGCAAACAGATAGTAGCGCACTCCCTTTGAATCTTCTTTAGCATGCTAATAGAAGCAGGAAAAGGCAAAAAAATTCAGAAATTGACCTTTCCAAGCAGAGAAATTACTTTTTGTGCAATGATATTATTCATTGATTTTAGCCTTAGAAAACAGTCCTGTTACTCATATACCAGAAAAGGTTGAAGGCATTGGCTGAACTCAAACAGGTAGCAGAACAACCTCTTTGAATCTTCTTTAGCATGCTAAAAGCAGCAGGAAAAAGCAAAAAAAATTTAGAATTCCACCTTTCCAAGCAGAGAAATGACTGTTTATGCAATGACATTATTCATTGACTTTAGCCATTGAAAACTGTCCTGTTACTTATATACCAGAAATGGTTGAAGGTATTGGCTGAACACAAACACATAGCAGCTCATCCTCTTTGAAGCTTCTTTAGCATGCTAAAAGGAGCAGGAAAAAGCAAAACATTTCAGAATTTCACCTTTCCAAGCAGAGAATTGACTTTTTGTGCAATGACATAATTCATTCATTTTAGCCATTGAAATCCGTCCATTTACTCATATACCAGAAATGGTTGAAGGTATTGGCTGAAATCAAACAGATAGCAGCTCATCCTCTTTGAATTTTCTTTAGCATGGTAAAAGGAGCAGGAAAAGCAAAAAAATTCAGAATTCCACCTTTCCAAGCAGAGAAATGACTGTGCAATGACATTATTCATTGATTTTAACCATTGAAAACTGTCTTGTTACTCATACACCCGAAATGGTTGAAGGTATTGGCTGAACGCAAACAGATAGCAGCTTATGCTCTTTGAATCTACTTTAGCATTCTAAAAGGAGCAGGAAAAAGCAAAAAAATTTCAGAATTACACCTTTATAAGCAGAGAAATGACTGTTTGTGCAATGACATTATTCATTGATTTTAGACATTGAAAAAGGTCCTGTTACTCAAATTCCAGAATTGGTTGAAGGTATTGGCTGAACACAAACAGATAGCAGCTCATCCTCTTTGAATCTTCTTTAGCATGGCAAAATGAGCAGGAAAAGAAAACATTTCAGAATTCCACCTTTCCAAGCAGAGAAATGACTGTGCAATGACATTATTCATTGGTTTTAGCCATTGAAAACTGTCTTGTTACTCATATACCAGGAATGGTTGAAGGTATTGGCTGAATGCACAGATAGCAGCTCACCCTCGTTGAATCTTCTTTAGCATGCTTAAAGGAGTAGGAAAAAGCAAAACATTTTTAGAATTCCACCTTTCCAAGCAGAGAATTGACTGATTGTGCAATGACATTATTCATTGATTTTAGCCATTGTAAACCATCCTGTTGCTCATATTCCAGAAAGGGTTGAAGGTATTGGCTGAAAGCAAACAGACAGCAGCTCACACTCTTTGAATCTTATTAAGCATGCAAAAAGGAGCAGGAAAAAGCAAAAAATTTCAGAATTCCACCTTTCCAAGCAGAGAAATGACTGTTTGTGCAATGACATTATTCATTGAATTTTGCCATTGAAAATCGTACTGTTACTCATATACCAGAAATGGTTGAAGGTATTGGCTGAATGCAAACAGATAGCAGCTCACCCTCTTTGAATCTCCTTTAGCATGCTAAAAGGAGCAGGAAAAAGCAAAACATTTCAGAATTCCACCTTTCCAAGCAGAGAATTGATTGTTTGTGCAATGACATCATTCATTGATTTTAGCCATCGAAAAACATGCTGTTACTCATACACCAGAAATGGTTGAAGGTATTAGCAGAACGCACACAGATATCAGCTCACCCTCTTTGAATCTTCTTTAGCATGCTAATAGGAGCAGGAAAAAGCAAAAAAAATTCTGATTTCCACCTTTCCAAGCAGAGAAATTACTCTTTATGCAATTACATTATTCATTGATTTTAGACATTCAAAAACGTCCTGTATCTCATATACCAGAAATGGTTGAAGGTATTGGCTGAACGTAAACAGATAGTAGCTCACCCTCTTTGAATCTTCTTTAGCATGCTAAAAGGAGTAGGAAAAGGCAAAACATTTTTAGAATTCCACCTTTCCAAGCAGAGAAATGACTGTGCAATGACATTATTCAATGATTTTAGCCATTGAAAACCATCCTGTTACTTATACACCAGAAAAGGTTGAAGGTATTGGCTGAACGCAAACAGATAGCATCTCAACCTCTTTGAATCTTCTTTAGCATGCTAAAAGAAGCAGGAAAAAGCAAAACATTTCAGAATTCCACCTTTCCAAGCAGAGAAATGACTGTTTGTGCAGTGACATTATTCATTGATTTTTGCCATTGAAAAACTTCCTGTTACTCATATACCAGAAATGGTTGAAGGTATAGGCTAAACGCAAACAGATAGCAGCTCACCCTTTTGAATTTTCTTTAGCATGCTAAAAGGAGCAGGAAAAAGCAAAACATTTCAGAATTCCACCTTTCCAAGTAAAGAATTGACTGTCTGTGCAATGACATTAATCACTCATTTTAGCCATTGAAAGCCGTCCTATTACTCATATACCAGAAATGGTTGAAGGTATTGGCTGAACACAAACAGACAGCAGCTCACCCACTTGAGTCTTCTTTAGCATGCTAAAATGAGCAGGAAAAAGGAAAAAAATTCAGAATTCCACCTTTCAAAGCAGAGAAATGACTGTTTGTGCAATGACATTATTCATTGATTTTAGCCATTGAAAAACATCGTGTTACTCATATACCAGAAATGGTTGAAGGTATTGGCTGAACGCAAACAGATAGCATCTCAACCCCTTTGAATCTTCTTTAGCATGCTAAAAGGAGCAGGAAAATGCAAAAATTTATTAGAGTTCCACCTTTCCAAGCAGAGAAATGACTGTTTGTGCAATGACATTATTCATTGATTTTAGTCATTGAAAAATGTCCTGTTACTCATATACCAGAAATAGTTGAAGGTATTGGCTGAACGCAAACAGATAGTAGCTCCCTCTCTTTGAATTCTCTTTAGCATACTAAAGGAGCAGAAAAAGGCAAAAAATTTCAGAATTTCACCTTTCCAAGCAGAGAAATTACTGTTTGTGCAAAGATATTATTCATTGATTTTAGCCATTGAAAAAGGTCCTGTTACTCATATACCAGAAATGGTTGAAGGTATTGCTACACGCAAACAGATAGTAGCTCCCTCTCTTTGAATCCTCTTTAGCATACTAAAGGAGCAGAAAAAGGCAAAAAATTTCAGAATTTCACCTTTCCAAGCAGAGAAATTACTGTTTGTGCAATGATATTATTCATTGATTTTAGCCATAGAAAACAGTCCTGTTACTCATATACCAGAAAAGGTTGAAGGTATTGGCTGAACTCAAACAGATAGCAGCTAAACCTCCTTGAATCTTCTTTAGCATGCTAAAAGGAGCAGGAAAAAGCAAAATATTAAAGAATTCCACCTTTCCAAGCAGAGAAATGACTGAGCATGGACATTATTCACTGATTTTAGCCATTGAAAAACGTCCTGTTACTCATATACCCGAATTGGTTGAAGGTATTGGCTGAATAAAAACAGATAGTAGCTCAGCCTCTTTGAATCGTCGTTAGCATGCTAAAAAGAGAAGAAAAAAACAGAAAAAAATTCAGAATTCCACCTTTCCAAGCAGAGAAATGACTGTTTGTGCAATGACATTATTCATTGATGTTAGCCATTGAAAACCGTCCTGTTACTCACATACCAGAAATGGTTGAAGGTATTAGCTGAACACAAACAGATAGCAGCTCACCCTCTTTGAATCTTCTTTAGCATGCTAAAAGGAGCAGGAAAAAGCAAACAATTTCAGAATTCCACCTTTCAAAGCAGACAAATGACTGTTTGTGCAATGACATTATTCATTGATTTTAGCCATTGAAAAACGTGTGGTTACTCATATACCAGAAATGGTTGAATTACTTGGCTGAACGCAAACAAATAGCAGCTCACCCTCTTTGAATCTTCTTTAGCATGCTAAAAGTAGGAGGAAAATGCAAAAAAATTCAGATTTCCACCTTTCAAAGCAGAGAAATGACTGTTTGTGCAATGACATTATTCATTGATTTTAGCCATTGAAAAACATCCTGTTACTAGTGTTGAGCCACCCCCGTAGTGTTCGGGTTCGGTTCGGTTCGTCGAACACCGGGATGTTCGAGGAACTGTTCTTCGAACTGTTCGTCGAACACCTTAGAACACCGTCGAACACCGTTAAAACCAATGGCAGGCAAACAAAAACACATAGAAACACATAGAAAACACCTGCAAAGGTGTCCAAAAGCTGACAAACTGCTCAGAAGACACTCTCTTTAAAAAAGCCGGCCGGCAAATTCAGCAGCGGCATACACCGGTACCCGACAATTTAGACAAGAAGGAATAGAGCATCACACATAGATTAGATAGATAGAAACATGTCAGTCACACATATAAGAAGCACAGTGACAGTGTTGGTTACTGCACTTGTCATTTAGTGTAAAGGATTTATTAAAAAAAATATTAGTGTTTTCATGCACCGTGTCTTTAAAAAAGCCGGCCGGCAATTCAGCATCTGTACCCGACAATTTAGAACAGAAAGAATAGAGCTTCACACATAGATTAGATAGATAGAAACATGTCAGTCACATATATAATAAGTACAGTGATAGTGTTGCTTACTATACTTGTCATTTAGTGTAAAGGATTTATTTAAAAAAATAATAGTGTTTTCATGCACTGTCTCTTTAAAAAAGCCGGCCGGCAATTCAGCAGCGGTACCCGACAATTTAGAACAGAAAGATAGAGCATGATACATAGATTAGATAGATAGAAACATGTCAGTCACATATATATGAAGTACAGTGATAGTGTTGGTTACTGTACTTGTCATTTAGTATTAAAATAAAGGATTTATTATTAAAAAAATTGGTGTGGGGTTCCCCTTAATTTTAGGCTCTAGCGGAGGTTAAGCAGACGGCTGGGGCAGATGTTTGAAGCCTGGGAAGGGGGTAATACCCACGGAGCTTCCCAGGCTACTAATATCAGCCCCCAGCTGAATACATAGCCTTTACTAGCTATTAAAATGGGGGACCCCCCAAAAAAAATGACGAGGGGTCCCCCCTAATTTAATAGCTAGCAAAGGCTAGGCAGACAGCTGGGGGCTGATATTAATAGCCCAGGAAGGGAGCCATGAATATTGGCCCCCTCCCAGGCTAGAAACACCAGCCGTCAGCCGCCCCAGAAATGGCGCATTCATAGGATGCGCCAATTCTGGCACTTAGCCTCGCTCTTCCACGCTGCCCTGGTGCGGTGGCAGGGGGTAATAGGGTTGGGGTTGATGTCAGCTTATAATGCCAGCTGACATCAAGCCCAGGTTAGTAATGGAGAGGCGTCTATAAGACACCCCCATTACTAACCCCATAGTCAAAGTTAAAAAAAACACAAACACCCAGAATAAAGTCCTTTAATTGAAATAAAGACACAATCCTTTATTGTTCTAAATTAAACCATACTTACCATCACGCCCATTCCAGCTGAAGCCAACGATCTCCTGCAATAAAAGAAAAATAATAAAGCAACCTCATCCTTACCTTTCCATGGTTCCCACGACAGCTTCAGCTCTGCTACATCGAGATGACAGGCTGGACCGCAGCAGAACGCTGCCATCCAGCCTGTCATCCCGCAGACACTGAGAAGCGCAGGCTTGCTTGCGCTGCTCAGCGTCTCTCTGTGACGACATCCAGATGAGCCGAGTTCATGTCCAATGAACTCGGCTCACCTCATGCACGTCACTGACAGCGTGGGAAAATTCTCACGCTGAAGCGCTGATTGCAGGAGAATTTTCCCACGCTGTCAGTGACGTGCAGGAGGTGAGCTGAGTTCATTGGACATGAGCTCACCTCATGCACATCACTGACAGCGTGGGAGAATTCTCCTGCACTCAGCACTTCAGCGTGAGAATTTTCCCACGCTGTCAGTGACGTGCATGAGGTGAGCCGAGTTCATTGGACATGACCTCGGCTCATCTGGATGCCGTCACAGTGAGACAGTGAGGAGCGCAAGCATGCCTGCGCTTCTCAGTGTCTGCGGGATGACAGACTGGATGGCAGCGTTCTGCTGCGGTCCAGCCAGTCATCTCGATGTAGCAGAGCTGAAGCTGTCGTGGGAACCATGGAAAGGTAAGGATGAGGTTGGTTTATTATTTTTCTTTTATTGCAGGAGATCGTTGGCTTCAGCTGGAATGGGTGTGATGGTAAGTATGGTTTAATTTAGAACAATAAAGAATTGTGTCTTTATTTCAATTAAAGGACTTTATTCTGGGTGTTGTGTTTTTTTTAAATACTTTACTAGAAATTCATGGCGGTCATGTCTAATACTGGCGTGACCCCATGAATTTTGGGCTTGGGGCCAGCTGATAATACCAAGCTGGCCCTAACCCCTTTATTACCCAGTGAGCCACCGCACCAGGGCCCTGGATGAGTTGGGTACAGCGCCAGAAGATGGCGCTTCTATGAACGCGCCATTTTCTGGGGCGGCTGCGGACTGCAATTTGCAGCGGGGGTGGCCCAGAAAGCTTGGGCCTCCCTGCGCTGCAGATTCCAGCCCCCAGCTGCCTAGTTGTACCTGGCTGGACACAAAAATAGGGCGAAGCCCCACGTACTTTTTTTTTAATTATTTCATGAAATTCATGAAATAATTAAGAAAAAAAGGGCTTCCCTATATTGTTGTGTCCGGCCAGGTACAAATAGGCAGCTGGTAGATGGGGGCAGCCCGTTCCTGCCTGCTGTACCTGGCTGGACACAAATATAGTGCGAAGCCCCACTTCAATTTTTTTAATTATTTCATGAATTTCATGAAATAATTAAGAAAAAAAGGGCTTCCCTATATTGTTGTGTCCGGCCAGGTACAAATAGGCAGCTGGTGGATGGGGGCAGCCCGTTCCTGCCTGCTGTACCTAGCTGGACACAAATATAGTGCGAAGCCCCACTTAAATTTTTTTAAATTATTTCAGGAAATTCATGAAATAATTTAAAAAAAATTGACGTGGGGCTTCGCACTATATTTGTGTCCAGCCAGGTACAGCAGGCAGGAACGGGCTGCCCCCAACCACCAGCTGCCTATTTGTACCTGGCCGGACACAACAATATAGGGAAGCCCTTTTTTTCTTAATTATTTCATGAAATAATTTAAAGAAAATTGACGTGGGGCTTCGCCCTGTTTTTGTGTCCAGCCAGGTACAACTAGGCAGCTGGGGGCTGGAATCCGCAGCGCAGGGAGGCCCAAGCTTTCTGGGCCACCCCCGCTGCAAATTGCAGTCCGCAGCCACCCCGGAAAATGGCGCGTTCATAGAAGCGCCATCTTCTGGCGCTGTACCCAACTCATCCAGGGCCCTGATGCGGTGGCTCACTGGGTAATAAAGGGGTTAGGGCCAGCTTGGTATTATCAGCTGGCCCCAAGCCCAAAATTCATGGGGTCACGCCAGTATTAGACATGACCGCCATGAATTTCTAGTAAAGTATTTAAAAAAAACACAACACCCAGAAAAAAGTCCTTTAATTGAAATAAACACACAATTCTTTATTGTTCTAAATTAAACCATACTTACCATCACGCCCATTCCAGCTGAAGCCAACGATCTCCTGAAATAAAAGAAAAATAATAAAGCAACATCATCCTTACCTTTCCATGGTTCCCATGACAGCTTCAGCTCTGCTACATCGAGATGACAGGCTGGACCGCAGCAGAACGCTGCCATACAGCCTGTCATCCCGCAGACACTGAGAAGCGCAGGCTTGCTTGCGCTCCACAGTGTCTCTCTGTGAGGGCATCCAGATGAGCCGAGTTAATGTCTAATGAACTCGGCTCACCTCATGCACGTCACTGACAGCGTGGGAAAATTCTCCTGCACTCAGCGCTTCAGCGTGGGAGAATTCTCACGCTGAAGCGCTGAGTGCAGGAGAATTCTCCCACGCTGTCAGTGACGTGCAGGAGGTGAGCTGAGTTCATTGGACATGAGCTCACCTTATGCACGTCACTGACAGCGTGGGAGAATTCTCCTGCACTCACCGCTTCAGCGTGAGAATTTTCCCACGTTGTCAGTGACGTGCATGAGGTGAGCCGAGTTCATTGGACATGAACTCGGCTCATCTGGATGTCGTCACAGAGAGACGCTGAGCAGCGCAAGCAAGCCTGCGCTTCTCAGTGTCTGCGGGATGAGAGACTGGATGGCAGCGTTCTGCTGCGGTCCAGCCTGTCATCTCGATGTAGCAGAGCTGAAGCTGTCGTGGGAACCATGGAAAGGTAAGGATGAGGTTGCTTTATTATTTTTCTTTTATTGCAGGAGATCGTTGGCTTCAGCTGGAATGGGCGTGACGGTAAGTATGGTTTAATTTAGAACAATAAAGGATTGTGTCTTTATTTCAATTAAAGGACTTTATTCTGGGTGTTTGTGTTTTTTTTAACTTTGACTATGGAGTTAGTAATGGGGGTGTCTTATAGACGCCTCTCCATTACTAACCTGGGCTTGATGTCAGCTGGCATTATAAGCTGACATCAACCCCAACCCTATTACCCCCTGCCACCGCACCAGGGCAGCGTGGAAGAGCGAGGCTAAGTGCCAGAATTGGCGCATCCTATGAATGCGCCATTTCTGGGGCGGCTGACGGCTGGTGTTTCTAGCCTGGGAGGGGGCCAATATTCATGGCTCCCTTCCTGGGCTATTAATATCAGCCCCCAGCTGTCTGCCTAGCCTTTGCTAGCTATTAAATTAGGGGGGACCCCACGTCATTTTTTTGGGGGGGTCCCCCATTTTAATAGCTAGTAAAGGCTATGTATTCAGCTGGGGGCTGATATTAGTAGCCTGGGAAGCTCCGTGGGTATTACCCCCTTCCCAGGCTTCAAACATCTGCCCCAGCCGTCTGCTTAACCTCCGCTAGAGCCTAAAATTAAGGGGAACCCCACGCCAATTTTTTTAATAATAAATCCTTTATTTTAATACTAAATGACAAGTACAGTAACCAACACTATCACTGTACTTCATATATATGTGACTGACATGTTTCTATCTATCTAATCTATGTGTGAAGCTCTATTCTGTCTGTTATAAATTGTCGGGTACCGCTGCTGAATTGCCGGCCGGCTTTTTTAAAGAGACGGTGCATGAAAACACTATTATTTTTTTTGATAAATCCTTTACGCTAAATGACAAGTACAGTAAGCAGCACTTTCACTGTACTTCGTATATATGTGGCTGACATGTTTATATCTATCTAATCTATGTGTGAAGCTCTATTCTTTCGGTTCTAAATTGTCGGGTACCGGTGTATGCCGCTGCTGAATTGCCGGCTTTTCATGTTTCACTGTTGGCACTGTTCCCATCGATTTGGGCAATCACTGTAATGCCACAACCACCATGGCTGTGGCATTACAGTGAGTGGCAGACAATCCCTGCATGATTGGTGCTCTAAATAGCACCAGACATGCAGGACACGCTTTTGGTGCACGAACAGTTATCGAACATAACCTCGAACAGCCGAATTTTTTGCAAATCGTTTGGGTTCGTCGAACAACTCGAACACCGCCCAAAACAGCTCGAATTTGAGATTGGCGAACAGTTCTAGTCGAACACCGCTCATCTCTACCTGTTACTCATATTCCAGAAATGGTTGAAGGTATTGGCTGAACGCAAACAGACAGCAACTCACCCTCTTTTAATCTTCTTTAGCACGCTAAAAGGATCAGTAAACAGCAAACAATTTCAGAGTTCCACCTTTCCAAGCAGAGAAATGACTGTTTGTGCAATGACATTATTCATTGATTTTAGCCATTGAAAACCGTCCTGTTACTCATATACCAGAAAAGGTTGAAGGTATTGGCTGAACTCAAACAGATAGCAGCTCAACCTCTTTGAATCTTCTTTAGCATGCTAAAAGGAGCAGGAAAAAGCAAAATATTAAAGAATTCCACCTCTCCAAGCAGAGAAATGACTGAGCATGGACATTATATACTGATTTTAGCCATTGAAAAATGTCCTGTTTCTCATATGCCAGAATTGGTTGAAGGTATTGGCTGAATACAAACAGATAGTAGCTCAGCCTCTTTGAATCGTCGTTAGCATGCTAAAAAGAGAAAATAAAAAAACAGAAAAAATTTCAGAATTCCACCTTTCCAAGCAGAGAAATGACTGTTTGTGCAATGACATTATTCCTTGATTTTAGCCATTGAAAACCGTCCTGTTACTTATATAGCAGAAATGGTAGAAGGTATTGGTTGAACACAAACACATAGCAGCTCAACCTCTTTGAATCTTCTTTAGCATGCTAAAAGGAGCAGGAAAAAGCAAAACATTTCAGAATTCCACCTTTCCAAGCAGAGAAATGACTGTTTGTGCAGTGACATTATTAATTGATTTTAGCCATTGAAAAACGTCCTGTTACTCATATACCAAAAATGGTTGAAGGTATTGGCTGAACGCAAACAGACAGAAACTCACCCTCTTTGAATATTTTTTAGCACGCTAATAGGAGCAGGAATTAGCAAAAAAATTTCTGAATTCCATCTTTCCAAGCAGACAATTGACTGTTTGTGCAATGACATTATTCATTGATTTTAGACAATGAAAACCGTCCTGTTACTCATATATCAGAAATGGTTGAAGGTATTGGCTGAATGCAAACAGATAGCAGCTCACCCTCTTTGAATCTTCTTTAGCATGCAAAAAGGAGCAGGAAAAAGCAAAACATTTCAGAATTCCGCCTTTCCAAGTAGAGAATTGACTGTTTGTGCAATGACATTAATCACTCATTTTACCCATTGAAAGCTGTCCTATTACTCATATACCAGAAATGGTTGAAGGTATTGGCTGAACACAAACAGATAGCAGCTTAACCTCTTTGAATCTTCTTTAGCATGCTAAAATGAGCAGGAAAAAGCAAAAAAATTCAGAATTCCGCCTTTCCAAGTAGAGAATTGACTGTTTGTGCAATGACATTAATCACTCATTTTAGCCATTGAAAGCTGTCCTATTACTCATATACCAGAAATGGTTGAAGGTATTGGCTGAACGCAAACAGATAGCATCTCAACCCCTTTGAAAATTCTTTAGCATTCTAAAAGGAGCAGGAAAATGCAAAAATTTATTAGAGTTCCACCTTTCCAAGCAGAGAAATGACTGTTTGTGCAATGACATTATTCATTAATTTTAGTCATTGAAAAATGTCCTGTTACTCATATACCATAAATGGTTGAAGGTATTGGCTGACCGCAAACAGTTAGCAGCTCACCCTCTTTGAATCTTCTTTAGCATTCTAAAAGGAGCAGGAAAAAGCAAAATATTTCAGAATTCCACCTTTCCAAGCAGAGAAATGACTGTTTGTGCAATGACATTATTCATTGATTTTAGCCATTGAAAAAGGTCCTGTTACTCATATACCAGAAATGGTTGAAGGTATTGGCTAAACGCAAACAGATAGTAGATCACTCTCCTTGTATCTTCTTTAGCATGCTAAAGGTGCAGAAAAAGGCAAAAAATTTCAGAATTTCACCTTTCCAAGCAGAGAAATTACTGTTTGTGCAATGATATTATTCATTGATTTTAGCCATAGAAAACAGTCCTGTTACTCATATACCAGAAAAGGTTGAAGGTATTGGCTGAACTCAAACAGATAGCAGCTAAACCTCTTTGAATCTTCTTTAGCATGCTAAAAGGAGCAGGAAAAAGCAAAATATTAAAGAATTCCACCTTTCCAAGCAGAGAAATGACTGAGCATGGACATTATTCACTGATTTTAGCCATTGAAAAACGTCCTGTTACTCATATACCCGAATTGGTTGAAGGTATTGGCTGAATAAAAACAGATAGTAGCTCAGCCTCTTTGAATCGTCGTTAGCATGCTAAAAAGAGAAGAAAAAAACAGAAAAAAATTCAGAATTCCACCTTTCCAAGCAGAGAAATGACTGTTTGTGCAATGACATTATTCATTGATGTTAGCCATTGAAAACCGTCCTGTTACTCATATACCAGAAATGGTTGAAGGTATTAGCTGAACACAAACAGATAGCAGCTCACCCTCTTTGAATCTTCTTTAGCATGCTAAAAGGAGCAGGAAAAAGCAAACAATTTCAGAATTCCACCTTTCAAAGCAGAAAAATGACTGTTTGTGCAATGACATTATTCATTGATTTTAGCCATTGAAAAACATGTGGTTACTCATATACCAGAAATGGTTGAATTACTTGGCTGAACGCAAACAAATAGCAGCTCACCCTCTTTGAATCTTCTTTAGCATGCTAAAAGTAGCAGGAAAATGCAAAAAAATTCAGATTTCCACCTTTCAAAGCAGAGAAATGACTGTTTGTGCAATGACATTATTCATTGATTTTAGCCATTGAAAAACATCCTGTTACTCATATTCCAGAAATGGTTGAAGGTATTGGCTGAACGCAAACAGACAGCAACTCATCCTCTTTTAATCTTCTTAAGCATGCTAAAAGGAGCAGGAAACAGCAAACAATTTCAGAGTTCCACCTTTCCAAGCAGAGAAATGTCTTTTTGTGCAATGACATTATTCATTGATTTTAGCCATTGAAAACCATCCTGTTACTCATATATAGTCTTGAGCCACCCCCGTAGTGTTCGAGTTCGGTTCGGTTCGTCGAACACCCGTGTGTTCCCCGAACTGTTCGTCGAACTGTTCGTCGAACACCTTCGAACACCGTTAAAACCAATGGCAGGCAAACAAAAACACATAGAAACACATAGAAAACACCTTCAAAGGTGTCCAAAAGCTGACAAACTGCTCAGAAGACACAACTAACACATGGAAAAGTGACAAGTACATATAGTCATGCGAAAATAAAAGAGGTGGAGGAGTAAAAGGAGGGGGAGACACAGATATAGGCATGTCATGCCCTTCTAAAATCCAAAAAGTGAGAAGCCGACACGGCCAGTCCGCTCCTGCCCGTGCCACCTCCGTGTTGCCGGGTTTGTGCCAGAGCCGCGGTGAACCCTGATGGCCAGCCCCCCTCTCCGAATACTGGTGCCTGTCCGCTGGTGGGTCGAGCGAGCCCCCCTGTGGTGGAGGCAGCTCTAAGCTTTTTAATTTAAATTGTCTCTCTAATTTGAATGAATACACTTTAAATCCATTTACAAGGATCTATTGGAGGGCAAGTCTCATGCCAGCAGCCGCGTAATTCCAGCTCCAGTAGCGTCCACTAAAGCTGCTGCAGTTAAAAAGCTTTTATAAGGATCGAGCTCGGCTGTCCACCGCAAGGCATCCTACTGCCAGTCCCAGCCCCTATGCCTTGGGGTGCCTCCTGATGCTCTTCACTGAGTATCCCATGGTCCCGAAGCATTTCCTTTGAAAAAATTAAGTGTCTAAACTACAGGTGGTGTAGCTTGCTTAACAGCCGGGATAATCCGCTGACTAGCAGACACTGCTACTAGGCACAAAGTATTTCCTGGGCTAGATGCAGTTAAAAATTTGTAATTAGATACTCTCGTTGGATGCTGAGAAAGCATTCCATAGAGTCTCCTGGCACGCCATATATGATTCTCTTAAAAAGCTTGGGGTAGGGGTCTAGGGGACCCTTTTATAGCCAAAATCATGGCCCTGTATCGCAATACATCACCTAGGCTGAAGATAAATGGAACTGTAGCACCCTGAGGGCTCGGTTGCTACAGACGTATTGCACCTCACCCAGAGGTGTGATATCTCACTCTCCTCTCAGGTAAGGATGGAGTATGGATCAGGACCCGACACCTGCATGCATTACACCACATTGCCGTGGGGCAGGGCGACCAATATGCCCCTGAGATGGGCACGACAGTCCCTGTCCCTGGCTGGAGTGGGGGGAGGGAACACTGAGGAAGGGGAACCCTGTAGTGCAGGAGCAGGGAGGAAGCAGTTCCTGGGTGCATTGAGAAGGGAGAATAAAAGGTGGGCACCATCTTAGTTCAGTGCAGAGAAGTCTGAGCAGAAGTGGCAGGGAGCAGGGGCTCTGCATGAGCTCTGCTCCGGAGGCGGGCCTAGTAACAGAGGCCCAGGCCTGGAAGAGGGAGAAGGAAGGAAGAGGAGCGGAGAAGGCTC
Source organism: Phyllobates terribilis (assembly GCF_046119375.1). Lineage (NCBI taxonomy): Eukaryota > Metazoa > Chordata > Amphibia > Anura > Dendrobatidae > Phyllobates > Phyllobates terribilis. The sequence continues at coordinate 2,633,087 of NW_027362771.1, read as the reverse complement.
CAGGAACGAGGAATGAAGGGATCCCAGGGGTGCGGATGGGCGAGTCGCCACCGCACGCCCAAATCCACCTGCGTGGAGGGGTCAGGCCAAAGGGGGAGACCGGTCCCCGAACTAGTGGAGGCAGGAAACGACCCTCAGCTAGAAACCGGAGGCTCTGACATTTTACGTGGCGCAGCCCCTCGCTACACCCGCTAGGAAGGCACCACATAGGGTCAGGGAAACTGGCGCCAAGTTTACCAAGAGGAGGCCCGAGGCAGCCGGACAGAAGTGTTGGTAAGAAAGGCCAGACAAAGGACACACAAAGGGGGTACTGTGAATTGCTCCAAAGTTATCTGGGAGTTGTCTGAGCCCCTCACCTGGTGAGCACAGTACGACGTGGGCAGCCGTTACCTGCAGACGTGGTCTGGATAATAAGAACTGTGAGTAAAGGCCCTGGACTGCATCACTGACTCCGTGTCGTTACTGCTGCTGCCCTGCACCATCACCCCCATCCTCCGCATACACTGCCCTGAGGCTATACTCCTCCCGTGGGGAGTTATGCTACGCTCTGCTGCACCCACAACACCAGCCTCAGCGGTCTGCCCTGTAGCGGCGGTTCACTCTGACCGCAATCCACGGGTGGCATAATCGGACATTTAAACATCAAAACTACATAAATAGTTCCGCCACTGGCTTGACCGCCCTGAGCCATGGAACCGGGTCGCCGCCACGAAGACTACAACCACCAGCATCCACCAAAAAGGGTCCGGCTCCGGGTGTCCCAAGGCCCAGGGGGTGCGTCAGAACATTTTCATCACCTTTCACAATCACCAATGGGACAAGGCAGGGATGTCCTCTGTCCCCTCTCTTATACATCCTAGTGACGGAGCACCTGCTCTCATCAATTCGCCATAACCCCAATATTAGGTGGATTGAGGTGGGAGGCACCGAGTACAAGTGCTCTCTATTTGCTGATGATGTCCTAGTATATATCAATCAATCACATATATCCATCCATGCTGTTATGGCTGAAATAGATCACTTTGTTACATGGTAAAATTTTAAAATCAATGCAGCGAAGTCTGAGGCCCTCGATGTCTCCCTCCCCAAATCCATATAGGATTCCATCCAGTCCAACTTTCCCTTTGCCTGGCCCTCACAGGGTATCAAATACTTAGGAATTCCTATTCATAGAGACCTCTCCCATCTATGTTATCTTAATTTTGGGCCCTTTATTGAACAATTCCATACAGACCACGGTTGGCAAGTTAGAACTGTAAGATTCACTACGTGAACCGCTGGTGTTTTGTGGAAAAGCACATGTACACCGCGTTCCAAATTATTATGCAAAAAGTGTTTAGGAGTGATAAGGGAAGAATTTGTTTGTTTGTCAGTTAAACTCATTGATGGTGATGTGTGTCAGGGCTCTTTATATCACTGTAAGCAATTGCAGACACCTGTGCTAATTAGTTTGGCAGGTGTGTCCAATGAAAGGCAAGACTACTTAAGAAGGCTCTCTCACATTATTAAGCAGCCTATATTTTCTGCCAAAATGGGAAAGAAAAAGGATGTGTCGGCTGCTGAGAAGCAAAAATTGTGGAGTGTTTAGGTCAAGGCATGACTACAATCAACATTGTGCGATGATCAGGATGAAGTGTCTTGGCAATCAAGAAGTATGTAGCTGATTCACAGTACACACGTGTGCGTGCTGATAAGGGCAAATTGAGGACTCTTTCCTACAGGCAATTACGTCAGGTTGAAAGAGCAGCGGCAAAAAAGCCTTGTCATAGCAGCAGACAAGTTTTTGAAGCTGCTTGTGCCTCCAACGTCTCCCGAACAACAAGATGCAGGGTCCTTCAGAGGTTTGCAGCTGTGCATACGCCATCCTCTCGACCTCCTCTATCCACTTCACACAAGCAGAAACGGCTCCAGTGGGCCAAACATTACATGAAGACTGATTTCAAAACTGTTTTGTTCACGGATGAGTGCCGTGCAGCGCTCGATGGTCCAGATGGATGGAGTGGAGGATGGCTGGTTGATGGACACCTCACGCAAACACGGCTACAGCGCCAACAAGGAGGAGGTGGAGTAATGTTTTGGGCTGGAATCATGGGGAGAGAGATTGTCGGCCCCTTTAGGATCCCTGAAGGCGCTAAAGATGAACTCCATAATGTATGTGGATTTTCTCAAACAGCACTTCCTGCCATGGTTCAAGAAGAAGAACCGTGTATTTCACAGCAAGATCATTTTTCTGCATGATAATGCACCATCTCATGCTGCACATAAAACATCTGCATCTCTGGCTGATATGGGCATAAAAGGGGACAAACTTATGGTGTGACCCCCATGCTCCCCTGACCTCTACCCCATTCAGAACCTTTGGAGCATCATTAAAAGGAGTGTCTATGATGGTGGGAGGCAGTTCACATCTAAGCAACAGCTCTGGGAGGGTATTCTGTCCTCATGCAAAACAATTGAAGCAGAAACCATCCAAAACCTGACAAATTCAATGGACGAGAGAGTTCAGAAGCTCCTTTCGAACAAGGGGTCCTATGTGAAAATGTAACATCACCTAGAATAAAGTTTTGAGTTGAAAACTGTTTGATTTCAGTTTCTAACAACCTGCTAATGCTTATAATTTCAAAAATGACCATTTTTTTGGTCTTTATTAAAATGAAAAGGTTGATCGAAAAGTTTGGGGGATCTAAGAGTGTGGCAACCCAGTAGTCATGATTACTTCGAATTCTGACAATATGAGGGTCATGCTGCAGGTAGTGCAGCAAGAAGGCACTTATGTGTCTTGCGCATCTCGGAGCCCCAAAATTATTTTCCGGGCTAGATGCAGCTTAAAATTATTTTTAATTTTAAATCTGGTGGAGCTTATTATAGATGGCCTAATAGGATCAGTGCTGCACACTGCTACAAAGCCCAAATTATTTTCCAGTCAAGATACAGACAAACATGATTAGTAATTTGAAAGCTTAAAACGTTTGGTAGGGTGATTTTAACCAATCATCAAGCTTTTACTCTCCCCAGGATGACACAGGGGTAGAAAAGTCGTTTCGGATCCATGATTTGTTCATCTTTATGAACGTGAGTCTGTCTACATTATCAGTGGAGAGCCGCGTGCGCTTATCTGTCAGCACACCACCAGCAGCGCTGAACACACGTTCAGACAGAACGCTGGCTGCGGGGCATGACAAGATCTCCAAGGTGTAAGTGGCTAGCTCCGGCCATTTATCCAGATTGGAAGCCCAAAAAGAGCAAGGGTCCAGTGACACAGTCGTGGCTTCAATGTTTACTTGGAGATACTCCTGTACCATCGTCTCTAGGCGTTGACTATGTGTCAGACTTCTTGTCTCCTGTGGCCTTGCAAAGGATGGGCTAAAAAAGTGGTGAAATGATTCCGCAAAATTGATGTTACCAGCAGATACTGTGGTTCTGTTACGGTTTGAGTGCTGAACACTTGACGGTCCCACGGTTGGCAAGTTGGAACTGTGAGATTCACTACGTGCACCACTGGTATTTTGTGGAAAGCACATGTAAGATTCTGCAACAGTCTCTGCTGATACTCCTGCATGCGTGCATCCCTTTCTATGGCAGGAATAATTTCTGCAAATTTACTTTTGTACCGGGGATCTAACAGTGTGGCAACCCAGTAGTCAGGATTATTTCTAATTCTCACAATTCGAGGGTCATGTTGCAGGTAGTGCAGCAAGAAGGCACTCATGTGTGTTGCGCATCCAGGAGCACCAAGTCCCTGTTGTGTTGGTGGCGAGGTAACAATCATGCTTCCTTCCTCTGTCCTCTCCCCCCAACCTCGCACAACAGAAATGTGATCAAGGTCTCCCTCATCTGATGAGTCTTCCATCAGTTCGTCCTCCACTTCTTCCTGGGCTCCTGCACCTTCCTCACTAGTTTGGCTGCTACCATGCGCCCTGGTAAAACCATCTCCCCCACCCTCACATGCCTGCCGCCTTGGTGCTGCCGACCTTCTGGACCTTGCAGATGTTAGCCCTTCCGCATACAACTCCTCCTCCTCTACTTCCTCCACCTCCTCTTGTGCCACCACCTGACTCCGAATTCTGTTTAACATGTGCTCCAGCATGTAAATCACCGGAATAGTCATGCTGATAATGGCATCGTCAGCACTAAACATCTTCGTCGCCATTTCAAAACTGTGCAGAAGGGTGCATAGGTCCCTCATCTGAGACCACTCCTCGAGTGTGATTTTCCCCACCTCTGAATCTCGTTGGCCCAGGCTATACGTCAGAACGTATTGCACCAGGGCTTGTCGGTGCTACCACAGTCGCTGCAACATGTGCAGAGTTGAATTCCACCGGGTAGGCACATCGCATTTTAGCCGGTGAAGTGGCAGGCCCAACGTCTTCTGTAGAGATGTAAGTCGCTGAGCTGCGGGATGCGAACGGCGGAAGTGAGCACACAGCGACCGTGCCCTCTGCAGAAGGCCATCTAGTCTGGGATAGTGGGCTAAAAATTGCTGGACAACCAGGTTCAACACGTGAGCCATACAAGGCACGTGTGTGACATTGCCCCGGCAAAGGGCCGCACCCAGGTTTGCAGCATTGTCGCACACGGCCTTCCCTGGTTTCAGGTCCAGTGGAGACAACCATTCAAGAAATTGGTTCTCCAGAGCTGACCACAACTCCTCAGCTGTGTGACTCACATTTCCCAGACATTTCAATGTAAAAACCGCCTGATGACGTTGAGCCCTACTGCCAGCATAGTAAGGAGGTGTGCAGGATCCCTTCTGCGCAGTTAGAAAGCTTGTGGCATGACCAGACAGGCTTTGGGTGCAGGTGGAAGACCGAGAGGAGGTTGAGGAGGCAGAAGCAGTGGAGGAACTTTGACATAAAGAGGATTGACGCACATCTCGTGGGGACGGCAAGACTTGGACAGCAGCCCCTTGACCTGCTGTCACCATAGTTACCCAGTGCCCAGTCAGCGACATGTAACGCCCCTGTCCATGCCTACTCGTCCAAGTGTCTGTGGTGAAATGCACCCTGTCACACACAGAGTTTCTCAAAGAAGCGGTGATGTTGTGTGCGACATGCTGGTGGAGCGCAGGCACACCTTTCTTTGAGAAGTAGTGCCGACTGGGCATCTGGTACTGGGGCACTGTGATGGACATAAGGTCTCGAAAATCCTCTGTGTCCACCAGGCGGAAAGGCAGCATTTCTGTAGCCAAGAGCTTGCAGATGGTGAAATTCAACCTCTTAGCTTTCTCATGGCTAGGAGGAAATGGTCTTTTACTTGTCCACATCTGAGGGACCGAGGTCTGGCTATTGTGCTTAGACAGGGTTGATAAGGGTGTCCCCGGCAAACTGCCGGTCTGTGAGGAAGATGCAGGCGGACATGTTAGGTTGCCTTCATCCAAAGGTGGTGCTATCGATGTCGGACAGCGCTCAACACCAGCTGGTGTTACCACCTCCAAAGAAAATGATGACCTGCCAATCACGCTGGCTGTTGCGGGTAAAGAGGTGGCAGGTCTGCGCCCCAAAACAGGTGTGACTGCTGTCCCCCCAGTCACAGAGGATGAAGAGGCCGCGGATGCACAAGATATGGCCGACGGTGGTTGGCCCGGCTGGCTAGGCCGCATTGTAGCACACTGAGCTTCCCACTGCAACTTATGCTTCATGTCCATGTGCCGGTTCATGCATGAAGTACTCAAACTATGTATTTTTTGGCCTCTACTTAGCTTTTGCTGACAAATGTTACAGATAACACGAGTTGGGTCATCTTTATCGATCTGAAAAAATGCCCAGGCTATGCAAGGCTTAGCACCCATGCGACCTGAAGAGCCACCACGACTTGTGGTGAGAGGCAGAGTTGTGTTTGAGGATGCAGTTGTTGACGTGCTTCCAGTACTACGTCTCTGTCCAGGAAGGCGCAACCTGACCTCGTCGTCACTAGCATCTTCCTCCACCTCCTCTGCTGACCTCATCTCTTGGCTGACTGTGGGTTGACAGTAAGTGGGATCTCCGACCTCATCATCATCACCCTGTGCGTTATCACACCCGTCGTCCTCAGAGCCAACCTGTTCCTGCCCTGACAAAAAACTAAAGTTGTCGCTCCAATCAGGTATTTGAGTCTTATCATCGTCTTCCTCATTGTCTCCACCAACAGGAGTTACAGTTTGGGAATGAGGGTCTACATTATGGTCAGAACCTTCTGCGTCTGGTCCTGGATCCGACTCATAAAGATTCTGGGCATCAGTGCAGATCATTTCCTCGTCTGGATTCACAGAAGCGCTGGAGTCGACCTCTGATTCCCAGGCTATAGTATGAGTAAACAGCTCTGCAGACTCAACCATCTGTTCTACCTCATACTCAGACGGGCAGCTGGAGATTTGGGAGCTGTGAGGAAGCAAGTGCGATTTGGGTGACACCTTTGAGGACTGGAGTATTTGTGATGTTGAAGTTGATGTGGAGGAGAGCCCACTTAAAGGAGCACTTGATATCCGTTGAAGCACCTGCTGTTTTTGTGCCTCATCTGGAATTTGTAGCGATTGGCGTGGCCGTAAGAAAGGGATCTTATCACATTGTCCGCTAAAAGAAGTAGACATTTTAGTTTGGCTGGAAGATGGTCTTTCTTCCTCAGATGTTACTGTTGCTTTAACACCTACCCCACGGACACAACCTTTTTTCCCCTTCCCAACATGCCTATTCCCCTTTCCACCAGCAGCAGGCCTTTTTCCACTCATTTTGGTGGTTAACTAATTCACAACTCTGGAGTTGTTTGCACAAAAAAACAATGGATGGTAACCGAGCAGAGCTGAGTGGCCAAACTGTGGTATTAGGCCAAAACTATTGGCTGGGTTAGATGCAGAAAAAAATTATTTTGAATTTGCAACCTGATGGAGGTCAGTATAGATGGACTAATAGAGAAAGTCCGACACACTACTAGAAGGCCAAATATTTTTTCAGAGGTAGATGCAGAAAAAAATATATTCAGTTTGCAACCTGATGGAGGTCAGTATAGATGGACTAATACAACAAGTCCCGCACACAGCTAGAAGCCCAAATATTTTTTCAGAGGTACTGTAGATGCAGAAAAAAATTATTTTTAATTTGCAACCTGATGGAGGTCAGTATAGATGGACTAATACAGAAAGTCCGACACACTACTAGAAGCCCAAATATTTTTTCAGAGGTACTGTAGATGCAGATAAAAATTAGTTTTAATTTGCAACCTGATGGAGGTCAGTATAGATGGACTAATAGGGAAAGTCCGACACACTACTAGAAGGCCAACTATTTTTTCAGAGCTAGATACAGAAAAAAATTATATTCAGTTTGCAACCTGATGGAGGTCAGTATAGATGGACTAATAGAGAAAGTCCGACACACTACTAGAAGGCCAAATATTTTTTCAGAGCTAGATGCAGAAAAAAATTATATTCAGTTTGCAACCTGATGGAGGTCAGAATAGATGGATTAATAGAACAAGACCCACACACAGCTAGAAGCCCAATATTTTTTCAGAGGTAGATGCAGAAAAAACTATATTCAGTTTGCAACCTGATGGAGGTCAGTATAGATGGACTAATAGAACAAGTCCCACACACTGCTAGAAGCCCAAATATTTTTTCAGAGGTACTGTAGATGCAGATAAAAATTAGTTTTAATTTGCAACCTGATGGAGGTCAGTATAGATGGACTAATAGAGAAAGTCCGACACACTACTAGAAGGCCAAATATTTTTTCAGAGCTAGATGCAGAAAAAAATTATATTCAGTTTGCAACCTGATGGAGGTCAGTATAGATGGATTAATAGAACAAGACCCACACACAGCTAGAAGCCCAATATTTTTTCAGAGGTAGATGCAGAAAAAACTATATTCAGTTTGCAACCTGATGGAGGTCAGTATAGATGGACTAATAGAACAAGTCCCACACACTGCTAGAAGCCCAAATATTTTTTCAGAGGTACTGTAGATGCAGATAAAAATTAGTTTTAATTTGCAACCTGATGGAGGTCAGTATAGATGGACTAATAGAGAAAGTCCGACACACTACTAGAAGGCCAAATATTTTTTCAGAGCTAGATGCAGAAAAAAATTATATTCAGTTTGCAACCTGATGGAGGTCAGTATAGATGGACTAATAGAGAAAGTCCGACACACTACTAGAAGGCCAAATATTTTTTCAGAGGTAGATGCAGAAAAAAATATATTCAGTTTGCAACCTGATGGAGGTCAGTATAGATGGATTAATAGAACAAGACCCACACACAGCTAGAAGCCCAATATTTTTTCAGAGGTAGATGCAGAAAAAACTATATTCAGTTTGCAACCTGATGGAGGTCAGTATAGATGGACTAATAGAACAAGTCCCACACACTGCTAGAAGCCCAAATATTTTTTCAGAGGTACTGTAGATGCAGTTAAAAATTAGTTTTAATTTGCAACCTGATGGAGGTCAGTATAGATGGACTAATAGAGAAAGTCCGACACACTACTAGAAGGCCAAATATTTTTTCAGAGCTAGATGCAGAAAAAAATTATATTCAGTTTGCAACCTGATGGAGGTCAGTATAGATGGACTAATAGAGAAAGTCCGACACACTACTAGAAGGCCAAATATTTTTTCAGAGGTAGATGCAGAAAAAAATATATTCAGTTTGCAACCTGATGGAGGTCAGTATAGATGGATTAATAGAACAAGACCCACACACAGCTAGAAGCCCAAAATTTTTTAAGAGGTAGATGCAGAAAAAACTATATTCAGTTTGCAACCTGATGGAGGTCAGTATAGATGGACTAATAGAACAAGTCCCACACACTGCTAGAAGCCCAAATATTTTTTCAGAGGTACTGTAGATGCAGATAAAAATTAGTTTTACTTTGCAACCTGATGGAGGTCAGTATAGATGGACTAATAGAATGATGCTATGCCCAAAAGATTTTACTTCACTAGGTGCAGTAAAAAAATTGGTATTCTATACACAGGTGGTATATCTTGCAACACAGATAGGCTACTCCATTGACTAACACACTCTGCAATAGGCCAAAAAGGATTAGCTTTGCTAGATTCAGCCAAATGCTGTGAAAAAAACTTGCACAGCACTGGCACAGACCTGCCTGGCAAAAACTGATAGGAACTCATGTAACCTAGTCCTGAAAAGGACTGCAATTACATTTAGTCTTTACTCCCACAACCGATCTATTTAAGAGCACAGACCTCCCTGATAAAAGTCGTAGGAAATGCTGTAACCTAGTCCTTAAAAGGACTGCAATCACAAATATTCCCTACTCCCAAGCTATCTGTATATTTGTGCGAAAATTGGCTTGAAATTAACAAGGTATAGCGCACACAGCAACAGCGGTGCCGTCTAACACGCAGCTGCAGCAGTGAGAAAATGGTGGCGACGGGGAAAATGGCTTGGTCTTATAGGGCAAGGACATGTGACATACACTGCCAATGACACATGCCCTTGCTTGTGTGAAAAAAAGCACTTCGCTCCGTGTGTGCGCTGCTGATAGGCTGACAGATTGCACCTCCCCACTGTAAATGCGGGAAAGAGAAAAAAAAATGGAGATCTTCATTGTTCCTGCAGAGATCCATCCCCTGCCCCTCCCCCCACCCCGCTGTACACTCAAACTGCGTATTAACATTAATTTTCATCATTACTGAGAAAAAATCCAGTTATGATTTTGGTGCACGAACAGTTATCGAACATAACCTCGAAAAGTCGAATTTTTCTCAAATTGTTCGTGTTCGCCGAACGGCTCGAACACCGCCCAAAACAGCTCGAATTTGAGATTGGCGAACAGTTCGAGTGGAACAACGCTCATCTCTACTCATATACCAGAAAAGGTTGAAGGTATTGGCTGAACTCAAACAGATAGCAGCTCAACCTCTTTGAATCTTCTTTAGCATGCTAAAAGGAGCAGGAAAAAGCAAAATATTAAAGAATTCCACCTCTCCAAGCAGAGAAATGACTGAGCATGGACATTATATACTGATTTTAGCCATTGAAAAACGTCCTGTTTCTCATATGCCAGAATTGGTTGAAGGTATTGGCTGAATACAAACAGATAGTAGCTCAGCCTCTTTGAATCGTCGTTAGCATGCTAAAAAGAGAAAAGAAAAAAACAGAAAAAATTTCAGAATTCCACCTTTCCAAGCAGAGAAATGACTGTTTGTGCAATGACATTATTCCTTGATTTTAGCCATTGAAAACCGTCCTGTTACTTATATAGCAGAAATGGTAGAAGGTATTGGTTGAACACAAACACATAGCAGCTCAACCTCTTTGAATCTTCTTTAGCATGCTAAAGGAGCAGGAAAAGTCAAAAAATTTCAGAATTTCACCTTTCCAAGCAGAGAAATTACTGTTTGTGCAATGATATTATTCATTGATTTTAGCCATAGAAAGCTGTCCTGTTACTCACATACCAGAAAAGTTTGAAGGCATTGGCTGAACTCAAACAGATAGCAGCTCAACCTCTTTGAATCTTCTTTAGCATGCTAAAAGGAGCAGGAAAAAGCAAAAAATTTCAGAATTCCACCTTTCCAAGCAGAGAAATGACTGAGCATGGACATTATTCACTGATTTTAGCCATTGAAAAACGTCCTGTTACTCATACACCAGAAATGGTTGAAGGTATTGGCTGAACGCAAGCAGAACTCACCCTATTTGAATCTTCTTTAGCACGCTAAAATGAGCAGGGAAAAGCAAAAAAAATTCAGAATTCCATCTTTCCAAGCAGACAAATGACTGTTTGTGCATTGACATTATACATTGATTTTAGCCATTGAAAAACATCCTGTTACTCATATACTACAAATGCTTGAAGGTATTGGCTGAAAACAAACAGATGGCAGCTCACCCTCTTTGAATCTTCTTTAGAATGGTAAAAGCAGCAAGAAAAAGCAAAAAATGTCAGAATTTCAGCTTTCCAAGCAGAGAAATGACTGTTTGTGCAATGACATTATTCATTGATTTTAGCCATTGAAAACCGTCCTGTTACTCATATACCAGAAATGGTTGAAGGTATTGGCTGAACACAAACATATAGCAGCTCACTCTCTTTGAATCTTCTTTAGCATGATAAAAGGAGCAGGAAAAAGCAAAAAAATTCAGAATTCCACCTTTCAAAGCCGACAAATGACTTTTTATGCAATGACATTATTCATTGATTTTAGCCATTGAAAAACATGTTGTTACTCATATTAAAGAAAGGGTTGAATTACTTGGCTGAACGCAAACAGACAGCAGCTCACCCTCTTTGAATCTTCTTTAGCACGCAAAAAGGAGCAGGAAACAGCAAAAATTTCAGAGCTCCACCTTTCCAAGCAGAGAAATGACTGCTTGTGCAATGACATTATTCATTGATTTTAGCCATTGAAAACCGTCCTTTTACTCATATACCAGAAAAGGTTGAAGGTACTGGCTGAATAAAAAACAGATAGCAGCTCAACCTCTTTGAATCTTCTTTAGCATGCTAAAAGGAGCCGGAAAAAGCAAAATATTAAAGAATTCCACCTTTCCAAGCAGAGAAATGACTGAGCATGGACATTATTCACTGATTTTAGCCATTGAAAAACGTCCTGTTACTCATATACCAGAATTGGTTGAAGGTATTGGCTGAATACAAACAGATAGTAGCTCAGCCTCTTTGAATCGTCGTTAGCATGCTAAAAAGAGAAGAAAAAAACAGAAAACATTTCAGAATTCCACCTTTCCAAGCAGATAAATGACTGTTTGTGCAATGACATTATTCATTGATTTTAGACATTGAAAAAGGTCCTGTTACTCATATACCAGAATTGGCTGAAGGTATTGGCTGAACGCAAACAGATAGCAGCTCACCCTCTTTGAATCTTCTTTAGCATGCTAATAGGTGCAGAAAAAAGCAAAAAAATTTCAGATTTCCACCTTTCCAAGCAGTGAAATGACTGTTTGTGCAATGACATTATTCATTGATTTTAGCCATTGAAAAATGTACTGTTACTCATATACAAGAAATGGTTGAAAGTATTGGCTGAACGTAAACAGATAACAGCTCACTCTCTTTGAATCTTCTTTAGCATGCTAAAAGGAGTAGGAAAAAGCAAAACATTTTTAGAATTCCAACTTTCCAAACAGGGAAATGACTGATTGTGCAATGACATTATTCATTGATTTCAGCCATTGTAAACCATCCTGTTACTCATATTCCAGAAAGGGTTGAAGGTATTGGCTAAACGCAAACAGACAGCAGCTCACCCTCTTTGAATCTTCTTAAGCACGCAAAAAGGAGCAGGAAAAAGACCAAAATTTCAGAATTCCACCTTTCCAAGCAGAGAAATGACTGTTTGTGCAATGACATTATTCCTTGATTTTAGCCATTGAAAACCGTCCTGTTAATTATATAGCAGAAATGGTAGAAGGTATTGGCTGAACACAAACACATAGCCGCTCAACCTCTTTGAATCTTCTTTAGCATGCTAAAAGGAGCAGGAAAAAGCAAAACATTTCAGAATTCCACCTTTCCAAGCAGAGAAATGACTGTTTGTGCAGTGACATTATTAATTGATTTTAGCCATTGAAAAACGTCCTGTTACTCATATACCAAAAATGGTGGAAGGTATTGGCTGAACGCAAACAGACAGAAACTCACCCTCTTTGAATATTCTTTAGCACGCTAATAGGAGCAGGAATTAGCAAAAAAATTTCAGAATTCCATCTTTCCAAGCAGACAAATGACTGTTTGTGCAATGACATTATTCATTGATTTTAGACATTGAAAACCGTCCTGTTACTCATACATCAGTAGTGTTGAGCCACCCCCGTAGTGTTCGAGTTCGGTTCGGTTCGTCGAACACCCGTGTGTTCACCGAACTGTTCATCGAACTGTTCGTCGAACACCTTCGAACACCGTTAAAACCAATGGCAGGCAAACAAAAACACATAGAAACACATAGAAAACACCTTCAAAGGTGTCCAAAAGCTGACAAACTGCTCAGAAGACACAACTAACACATGGAAAAGTGACAAGTACATATAGTCATGCGAAAAGAAAAGAGGTGGAGGAGTAAAAGGAGGGGGAGACACAGATATAGGCATGTCATGCCCTTCTAAAATCCAAAAAGTGAGAAGCCGAGACGGCCAGTCCGCTCCTGCCCGTGCCACCTCCGTGTCGCCGGGTTTGTGCCAGAGCCGCGGTGAACCCTGACGGCCAGCCCCCCTCTCCCAATACTGGTGCCTGTCCGCTGGTGGGTCGAGAGAGCCCCCCTGTGGTGGAGGCAGCTCTAAGCTTTTTAATTTAAATTGTCCCTCTAATTTGAATGAATACACTTTAAATCCATTTACAAGGATCTATTGGAGGGCAAGTCTCATGCCAGCAGCCGCGTAATTCCAGCTCCAGTAGCGTCCACTAAAGCTGCTGCAGTTAAAAAGCTTTTATAAGGATCGAGCTCGGCTGTCCACTGCAAGGCATCCTAGTGCCAGTCCCAGCCCCTATGCCTTGGGGTGCCTCCTGATGCTCTTCACTAAGTATCCCGTGGTCCCGAAGCATTTCCTTTGAAAAAATTAAGTGTCCAAACTACAGGTGGTGTAGCTTGCTTAACAGCCGGGATAATCCGCTGACTAGCAGACACTGCTACTAGGCACAAAGTATTTCCTGGGCTAGATGCAGTTAAAAATTTGTAAGTAGATACTCTCGTTGGATGCTGAGAAAGCATTCCATAGAGTCTCCTGGCACGCCATATATGATTCTCTTAAAAAGCTTGGGGTAGGGGTCTAGGGGACCCTTTTATAGCCAAAATCACGGCCCTGTATCACAATACGTCACCTAGGCTGAAGATAAATGGAACTGTAGCACCGCGGGCTCGGTTCCTACAGACGTATTGCACCTCACCCAGAGGTGTGATATCTCACTCTCAGATAAGGATGGAGCGTGGATCAGGACCCGACACCTGCATGCATTACACCACATTGCTGTGGGGCAGGGCGAACAATATGCCCCTGAGATGGGCACGACAGTCCCTGTCCCTGGCTGGAGTGGGGGGAGGGAACACTGAGGAAGGGGAACCCTGCAGTGCAGGAGCAGGGAGGAAGCAGTTCCTGGGTGCATTGAGAAGGGAGTATAAAAGGTGGGCACCATCTTAGTTCAGTGCAGAGAAGTCTGAGCAGAAGTGGCAGGGAGCAGGGGCTCTGCATGAGCTCTGCTCCGGAGGCGGGCCTAGTAACAGAGGCCCAGGCCTGCAAGAGGGAGAAGGAAGGAAGAGGAGCGGAGAAGGCTCCAGGAACGAGGAATGAAGGGATCCCAGGGGTGCGGACGGGCGAGTCGCCACCGCACGCCCGAATCCACCTGCGTGGAGGGGTCAGGCCAAAGGGGGAGACCGGTCCCCGAACTAGTGGAGGCAGGAAACGACCCTCAGCTACAAACCGGAGGCTCTGACATTTTACGTGGCGCAGCCCCTTGCTCCACCCGCTAGGAAGGCACCACATAGGGTCAGGGAAACTGGCGCCAAGTTTACCAAGAGGAGGCCCGAGGCAGCCGGACAGAAGTGTTGGTAAGAAAGGCCAGACAAAGGACACACAAACGGGGTCCTGTGAAGCGCTCCAAAGTTATCTGGGAGTTGTCTGAGCCCCTCACCTGGTGAGCACAGTACGACGTGGGCAGCCGTTACCTGCAGACGTGGTCTGGATAATAAGAACTGTGAGTAAAGGCCCTGAACTGCATCACTGACTCCGTGTCGTTACTGCTGCTGCCCTGCACCATCACCCCCATCCTCCGCATACACTGCCCTGAGGCTATACTCCTTCCGTGGGGAGTTATGCTACGCTCTGCTGCACCCAAAACACCAGCCTTAGCGGTCTGCCCTGTAGCGGCGGTTCACTCTGACCGCAATCCACGGGTGGCATAGTCGGACATTTAAACATCAAAACCACATAAATAGTTCCGCCACTGGTTTGACCGCCCTGAGCCACGGAACCGGATCGCCGCCACGAAGACTACAACCACCAGCATCCACCAAAAAGGGTCCGGCTCCGGGTGTCCCAAGGCCCAGGGGGTGCATCAGAACATTTTCATCACCTTTCACAATCACCAATGGGACAAGGCAGGGATGTCCTCTGTCCCCTCTCTTATACATCCTAGTGACGGAGCACCTGCTCTCATCAATTCGCCATAACCCCAATATTAGGTGGATTGAGGTGGGAGGCACCGAGTACAAGTGCTCTCTATTTGCTGATGATGTCCTAGTATATATCACTCAATCACATATATCCATCCCTGCTGTTATGGCTGAAATAGATCACTTTGTTAGATGGTAAAATTTTAAAATCAATGCAGCGAAGTCTGAGGCCCTCGATGTCTCCCTCCCTAAATCCATATAGGATTCCATCCAGTCCAACTTTCCCTTTGCCTGGCCCTCACAGGGTATCAAATACTTAGGAATTCCTATTCATAGAGACCTCTCCCATCTATGTTATCTTAATTTTGGGCCCTTTATTGAACAATTCCATACAGACCACGGTTGGCAAGTTAGAACTGTAAGATTCACTACGTGAACCACTGGTGTTTTGTGGAAAAGCACATGTACACCGCGTTCCAAATTATTATGCAAAAAGTGTTTAGGAGTGATAAGGGAAGAATTTGTTTGTTTGTCAGTTAAACTCATTGATGGTGATGTGTGTCAGGGCTCTTTATATCACTGTAAGCAATTGCAGACACCTGTGCTAATTAGTTTGGCAGGTGTGTCCAATGAAAGGCAAGACTACTTAAGAAGGCTCTCTCACATTATTAAGCAGCCTACATTTTCTGCCAAAATGGGAAAGAAAAAGGATGTGTCGGCTGCTGAGAAGCAACAAATTGTGGAGTGTTTAGGTCAAGGCATGACTACAATCAACATTGTGCGATGATCAGGATGAAGTGTCTTGGCAATCAAGAAGTATGTAGCTGATTCACAGTACACACGTGTGCGTGCTGATAAGGGCAAATTGAGGACTCTTTCCTACAGGCAATTACGTCAGGTTGAAAGAGCAGCGGCAAAAAGGCCTTGTCATAGCAGCAGACAAGTTTTTGAAGCTGCTTGTGCCTCCAACGTCCCCCGAACAACAAGATGCAGGGTCCTTCAGAGGTTTGCAGCTGTGCATACGCCATCCTGTCGACCTCCTCTATCCACTTCACACAAGCAGAAACGGCTCCAGTGGGCCAAACATTACATGAAGACTGATTTCAAAACTGTTTTGTTCACGGATGAGTGCCGTGCAGCGCTCGATGGTCCAGATGAATGGAGTGGAGGATGGCTGGTTGATGGACACCCCACGCAAACACGGCTACAGCGCCAACAAGGAGGAGGTGGAGTAATGTTTTGGGCTGGAATCATGGGGAGAGAGATTGTCGGCCCCTTTAGGATCCCTGAAGGCGCTAAAGATGAACTCCATAATGTATGTGGATTATCTCAAACAGCACTTCCTGCCATGGTTCAAGAAGAAGAACCGTGTATTTCACAGCAAGATCATTTTTCTGCATGATAATGCACCATCTCATGCTGCACATAAAACATCTGCATCTCTGGCTGATATGGGCATAAAAGGGGACAAAGTTATGGTGTGACCCCCATGCTCCCCTGACCTCTACCCCATTCAGAACCTTTGGAGCATCATTAAAAGGAGTGTCTATGATGGCGGGAGGCAGTTCACATCTAAGCAACAGCTCTGGGAGGGTATTCTGTCCTCATGCAAAACAATTGAAGCAGAAACCATCCAAAACCTGACAAATTCAATGGACGAGAGAGTTCAGAAGCTCCTTTCGAACAAGGGGTCCTATGTGAAAATGTAACATCACCTAGAATAAAGTTTTGAGTTGAAAACTGTTTGATTTCAGTTTCTAACAACCTGCTAATGCTTATAATTTCAAAAATGACCATTTTTTTGGTCTTTATTAAAATGAAAAGGTTGATCGAAAAGTTTGGGGGATCTAAGAGTGTGGCAACCCAGTAGTCATGATTACTTCGAATTCTGACAATATGAGGGTCATGCTGCAGGTAGTGCAGCAAGAAGGCACTTATGTGTCTTGCGCATCTCGGAGCCCCAAAATTATTTTCCGGGCTAGATGCAGCTAAAAATTATTTTTAATTTTAAATCTGGTGAAGCTTATTATAGATGGCCTAATAGGATCAGTGCTGCACACTGCTACAAAGCCCAAATTATTTTCCAGTCAAGATACAGATAAACATGATTAGTAATTTGAAAGCTTAAAACGGTTGGTAGGGTGATTTTAACCAATCATCAAGCTTTTACTCTCCCCAGGATGACACAGGGGTAGAAAAGTCGTTTCGGATCCATGATTTGTTCATCTTTATGAACGTGAGTCTGTCTACATTATCAGTGGAGAGCCGCGTGCGCTTATCTGTCAGCACACCACCAGCAGCGCTGAACACACGTTCAGACAGAACGCTGGCTGCGGGGCATGACAAGATCTCCAAGGCGTAAGTGGCTAGCTCCGGCCATTTATCCAGATTGGAAGCCCAAAAAGAGCAAGGGTCCAGTGACACAGTCGTGGCTTCAATGTTTACTTGGAGATACTCCTGTACCATCGTCTCTAGGCGTTGACTATGTGTCAGACTTCTTGTCTCCTGTGGCCTTGCAAAGGATGGGCTAAAAAAGTGGTGAAATGATTCCGCAAAATTGATGTTACCAGCAGATACTGTGGTTCTGTTACGGTTTGAGTGCTGAACACTTGACGGTCCCACGGTTGGCAAGTTGGAACTGTGAGATTCACTACGTGCACCACTGGTATTTTGTGGAAAAGCACATGTAAGATTCTGCAACAGTCTCTGCTGATACTCCTGCATGCGTGCATCCCTTTCTATGGCAGGAATAATTTCTGCAAATTTACTTTTGTACCGGGGATCTAACAGTGTGGCAACCCAGTAGTCAGGATTATTTCTAATTCTCACAATTCGAGGGTCATGTTGCAGGTAGTGCAGCAAGAAGGCACTCATGTGTGTTGCGCATCCAGGAGCACCAAGTCCCTGTTGTGTTGGTGGCGAGGTAACAATCATGCTTCCTTCCTCTGTCCTCTCCCCCCAACCTCGCACAACAGAAATGTGATCAAGGTCTCCCTCATCTGATGAGTCTTCCATCAGTTCGTCCTCCACTTCTTCCTGGGCTCCTGCACCTTCCTCACTAGTTTGGCTGCTACCATGCGCCCTGGTAAAATCATCTCCCCCACCCTCACATGCCTGCCGCCCTGGTGCTGCCGACCGTCTGGACATTGCAGATGTTAGCCCTTCCGCATACAACTCCTCCTCCTCTACTTCCTCCACCTCCTCTTGTGCCACCACCTGACTCCGAATTCTGTTTAACATGTGCTCCAGCATGTAAATCACCGGAATAGTCATGCTGATAATGGCATCGTCAGCACTAAACATCTTCGTCGCCATTTCAAAACTGTGCAGAAGGGTGCATAGGTCCCTGATCTGAGACCACTCCTCCAGCATGATTTGCCCCACCTCTGAATCTCGTTGGCCCAGGCTATATGTCAGAACGTATTGCACCAGGGCTTGTCGGTGCTGCCACAGTCGCTGCAACATGTGCAGAGTTGAATTCCACCGGGTAGGCACATCGCATTTTAGCCGGTGAAGTGGCAGGCCCAACGACATCTGTAGAGATGTAAGTCGCTGAGCTGCGGGATGCGAACGGCGGAAGTGAGCACACAGCGACCGTGCCCTCTTCAGAAGGCCATCTAGTCTGGGATAGTGGGCTAAAAATTGCTGGACAACCAGGTTCAACACGTGAGCCATACAAGGCACGTGTGTGACATTGCCCCGGCGAAGGGCCGCACCCAGGTTTGCAGCATTGTCGCACACGGCCTTCCCTGGTTTCAGGTCCAGTGGAGACAACCATTCATGAAATTGGTTCTCCAGAGCTGACCACAACTCCTCAGCTGTGTGACTCACATTTCCCAGACATTTCAATGTAAAAACCGCCTGATGACGTTGAGCCCTACTGCCAGCATAGTAAGGAGGTGTGCAGGATCCCTTCTGCGCAGTTAGAAAGCTTGTGGCATGACCAGACAGGCTTTGGGTGCAGGTGGAAGACCGAGAGGAGGTTGAGGAGGCAGAAGCAGTGGAGGAAAAATGACATAAAGAGGATTGACGCACAACTCGTGGGGACGGCAAGACTTGGACAGCAGCCCCTTGTCCTGCTGTCACCATAGTTACCCAGTGCCCAGTCAGCGACATGTAACGCCCCTGTCCATGCCTACTCGTCCAAGTGTCTGTGGTGAAATGCACCCTGTCACACACAGAGTTTCTCAAAGAAGCGGTGATGTTGTGTGCGACATGCTGGTGGAGCGCAGGCACACCTTTCTTTGAGAAGTAGTGCCGACTGGGCATCTGGTACTGGGGCACTGCGACGGACATAAGGTCTCGAAAATCCTCTGTGTCCACCAGGCGGAAAGGCAGCATTTCTGTAGCCAAGAGCTTGCAGATGGTGAAATTCAACCTCTTAGCTTTCTCATGGCTAGGAGGAAATGGTGTTTTACTTGTCCACATCTGAGGGACCGAGGGCTGGCTATTGTGCTTAGACGGGGTTGATAAGGGTGTCCCCGGCAAACTGCCGGTCTGTGAGGAAGATGCAGGCGGACATGTTAGGTTGCCTTGATCCAAAGGTGGTGCTATCGATGTCGGACAGCGCTCAAGACCAGCTGGTGTTACCACCTCCAAAGAAAATGATGACCTGCCAATCACGCTGGCTGTTGCGGGTAAAGAGGTGGCAGGTCTGCGCCCCAAAACAGGTGTGACTGCTGTCCCCCCAGTCACAGAGGATGAAGAGGCCGCGGATGCACAAGATATGGCAGACGGTGGTTGGCCCGGCCGGCTAGACCGCATTGTAGCACACTGAGCTTCCCACTGCAACTTATGCTTCATGTCCATGTGCCGGTTCATGCATGAAGTACTCAAACTATGTATTTTTTGGCCTCTACTTAGCTTTTGCTGACAAATGTTACAGATAACACGAGTTGGGTCATCTTTATCGATCTGAAAAAATGCCCATTCTATGCAAGGCTTAGCACCCATGCGACCTGAAGAGCCACCACGACTTGTGGTGAGAGGCAGAGTTGTGTTTGAGGATGCAGTTGTTGACGTGCTTCCAGTACTACGTCTCTGTCCAGGAAGGCGCAACCTGACCTCGTCATCACTAGCATCTTCCTCCACCTCCTCTGCTGACCTCATCTCTTCGCTGACTGTGGGTTGACAGTAAGTGGGATCTCCGACCTCATCATCATCACCCTGTGCGTTATCACACCCGTCGTCCTCAGAGCCAACCTGTTCCTGCCCTGACAAAAAACTAAAGTTGTCGCTCCAATCAGGTATTTGAGTCTTATCATCATCTTCCTCATTGTCTCCACCAACAGGAGTTACAGTTTGGGAATGAGGGTCTACATTATGGTCAGAACCTTCTGCGTCTGGTCCTGGATCCGACTCATAAAGATTCTGGGCATCAGTGCAGATCATTTCCTCGTCTGGATTCACAGAAGCGCTGGAGTCGACCTCTGATTCCCAGGCTATAGTATGAGTAAACAGCTCTGCAGACTCAACCATCTGTTCTACCTCATACTCAGACGGGCAGCTGGAGATTTGGGAGCTGTGAGGAAGCAAGTGCGATTTGGGTGACACCTTTGAGGACTGGAGTATTTGTGATGTTGAAGTTGATGTGGAGGAGAGCCCACTTAAAGGAGCACTTGATATCTGTTGAAGCACCTGCTGTTTTTGTGCCTCATCTGGAATTTGTAGCGATTGGCGTGGCCGTAAGAAAGGGATCTTATCACATTGTCCGCTAAAAGAAGTAGACATTTTAGTTTGGCTGGAAGATGGTCTTTCCTCTGCACCTACCCCACGGACACAACCTTTTTTCCCCTTCCCAACACGCCTATTCCCCTTTCCACCAGCAGCAGGCCTTTTTCCACTCATTTTGGTGGTTAACTAATTCACAACTCTGGAGTTGTTTGCACAAAAAAACAATGGATGGTAACCGAGCAGAGCTGAGTGGCCAAACTGTGGTATTAGGCCAAAACTATTGGCTGGGTTAGATGCAGAAAAAAATTATTTTTAATTTGCAACTTGATGGAGGTCAGTATAGATGGACTAATAGACCAAGTCCCACACACTGCTAGAAGCCCAAATATTTTTTCAGAGCTAGATGCAGAAAAAAATTATTTTTAATTTGCAACCTGATGGAGGTCAGTATAGATGGACTAATAGACCAAGTCCCACACACCGCTAGAAGCCCAAATATTTTTTCTGAGCTAGATGCAGAAAAAAATTGTATTCAATTTGCAACCTGCTGGACGTCAGTATAGAAGGACTAATAGAACAAGTCCCACACACTGCTAGAAGCCCAAATATTTTTTCAGAGCTAAATGAAGAAAAAA
Source organism: Phyllobates terribilis (assembly GCF_046119375.1). Classification (NCBI taxonomy): domain Eukaryota; kingdom Metazoa; phylum Chordata; class Amphibia; order Anura; family Dendrobatidae; genus Phyllobates; species Phyllobates terribilis. The sequence continues at coordinate 2,611,711 of NW_027362771.1, read as the reverse complement.
ATTATTTTTAATTTGCAACCTGATGGAGGTCAGTATAGATGGACTAATAGACCAAGTCCCACACACTGCTAGAAGCCCAAATATTTTTTCAGAGCTAGATGCAGAAAAAAATTATTTTTAATTTGCAACCTGATGGAGGTCAGTATAGATGGACTAATAGACCAAGTCCCACACACCGCTAGAAGCCCAAATATTTTTTCAGAGCTAGATGCAGAAAAATTTTTTATTCAATTTGCAACCTGATGGAGGTCAGTATAGATGGACTAATAGACCAAGTCCCACACACTGCTAGAAGCCCAAATATTTTTTCAGAGCTAGATGCAGAAAAAAATTATTTTTAATTTGCAACCTGATGGAGGTCAGTATAGATGGACTAATAGACCAAGTCCCACACACTGCTAGAAGCCCAAATATTTTTTCAGAGCTAGATGCAGAAAAAAATTATTTTTAATTTGCAACCTGATGGAGGTCAGTATAGATGGACTAATAGAACAAGTCCCACACGCTGCTAGAAGCCCAAATATTTTTTCAGAGATAAATGAAGAAAAAAATTATTTTTAATTTGCAACCTGATGGAGGTCAGTATAGATGGACTAATAGACCAAGTCCCACACACTGCTAGAAGCCCAAATATTTTTTCAGAGCTAGATGCAGAAAAAAATTATTTTTAATTTGCAACCTGATGGAGGTCAGTATAGATGGACTAATAGACCAAGTCCCACACACCGCTAGAAGCCCAAATATTTTTTCAGAGCTAGATGCAGAAAAAAATGATATTCAATTTGCAACCTGCTGGAGGTCAGTATAGAAGGACTAATAGAACAAGTCCCACACACTGCTAGAAGCCCAAATATTTTTTCAGAGCTAAATGAAGAAAAAAATTATTTTTAATTTGCAACCTGATGGAGGTCAGTATAGATGGACTAATAGACCAAGTCCCACACACTGCTAGAAGCCCAAATATTTTTTCAGAGCTAGATGCAGAAAAAAATTATATTCAGTTTGCAACCTAATGGAGGTCAGTATAGATGGACTAATAGAATGATGCTATGCCCAAAAGATTTTACTTCACTAGGTGCAGTAAAAAAATTGGTATTCTATACACAGGTGGTATATCTTGCAACACAGATAGGCTACTCCACTGACTAACACACTCTGCAATAGGCCAAAAAGGATTAGCTTTGCTAGATTCAGCCAAATGCTGTGAAAAAAACTTGCACAGCACTGGCACAGACCTGCCTGGCAAAAACTGATAGGAACTGATGTAACCTAGTCCTGAAAAGGACTCCAATTACAATTAGTCTTTACTCCCACAATCTATCTATTTAAGAGCACAGACCTGCCTGATAAAAGTCGTAGGAAATGCTGTAACCTACTCCTTAAAAGGACTGCAATCACAACTATTCCCTACTCCCAAGCTATCTGTATATTTGTGCGAAAATTGGCTTGAAATTAACAAGGTATAGCGCACACAGCAACAGCGGTGCCGTCTAACACGCAGCTGCAGCAGTGAGAAAATGGTGGCGACGGGGAAAATGGCTTGGTCTTATAGGGCAAGGACATGTGACATACACTGCCAATCACACATGCCCTTGCTTGTGTGAAAAAAAGCACTTCGCTCCGTGTGTGCGCTGCTGATAGGCTGACAGATTGCACCTCCCCACTGCAAATGCGGGAAAGAGAAAAAAAAATGGAGATCTTCATTGTTCCTGCAGAGATCCATCCCCTGCCCCTCTCCCCGCCCCGCTGTACACTCAAACTGCGTATTAACATTAATTTTCATCATTACTGAGAAAAAATCCAGTTATGATTTTGGTGCACGAACAGTTATCGAACATAACCTCGAACAGCCGAATTTTTCTCAAATTGTTCGTGTTCGCCGACCGGCTCGAACACCGCCCAAAACAGCTCGAATTTGAGATTGGCGAACAGTTCGAGTAGAACAACGCTCATCTCTATACATCAGAAATGTTTGAAGGTATTGGCTGAATGCAAACAGATAGCAGCTCACCCTCTTTGAATCTTCTTTAGCATACTAAAAGGAGCAGGAAAAAGCAAAACATTTCAGAATTCCACCTTTCCAATTAGAGAATTGACTGTTTGTGCAATGACATTAGTCACTCATTTTAGCCATTGAAAGCTGTTCTATTACTCATATACCAGAAATGGTTGAAGGTATTGGCTGAACACAAACAGATAGCAGCTCACCCTCTTTGAATCTTCTTTAGAATGGTAAAAGCAGCAAGAAAAAGCAAAAAATTTCAGAATTTCAGCTTTCCAAGCAGAGAAATGACTATTTGTGCAATGACACTATTCATTGATTTTAGCCATTGAAAAACGTGCTGTTACTCATACACCAGAAATGGTTGAAGGTATTGGCTGAACTCAAACAGATAGCAGCTCAACCTCTTTGAATCTTCTTTAGCATGCTAAAAGGAGCAGGAAAAAGCAAAAAATTTCAGAATTCCTCCTTTCCAAGCAGAGAAATGACTGATCATGGACATTATTCACTGATTTTAGCCATTGAAAAACGTCCTGTTACTCATACACCAGAAATGGTTGAAGGTATTGGCTGAACCCAAGCAGAACTCACCCTATTTGAATCTTCTTTAGCACACTAAAATGAGCAGGGAAAAGCAAAAAAAATTCAGAATTCCATCTTTCCAAGCAGACAAATGACTGTTTGTGCATTGACATTATACATTGATTTTAGCCATTGAAAAACATCCTGTTACTCATATACTAGAAATGGTTGAAGGTATTGGCTGAAAACAAACAGATGGCAGCTCACCCTCTTTGAATCTTCTTTAGAATGGTAAAAGCAGCAAGAAAAAGCAAAAAATTTCAGAATTTCAGCTTTCCAAGCAGAGAAATGACTGTTTGTGCAATGACATTATTCATTGATTTTAGCCATTGAAAACCGTCCTGTTACTCATATACCAGAAATGGTTGAAGGTATTGGCTGAACACAAACAGATAGCAGCTCACCCTCCTTGAATCTTCTTTAACAAGCTAAAAGGAGCAGGAAAAAGCAAAAAAATTTAGAATTCTAACTTTCAAAGCAAACAAATGACTGTTTGTGCAATGACATTATTCATTGATTTTAGCCATTGAAAAATATCCTGTTACTCATATTCCAGAAATGGTTGAAGGTATTGACTGAACGCAAACAGACAGCAACTCACCCTCTTTTAATCTTCTTCAGCACGCTGAAAAGAGCAGGAAACAGCAAAAAATGTCAAAATTTCACCTTTCCAAGCAGAGAAATGACTGTGCAATGACATTATTCATTGATTTTAGACATTGAAAACCGTCCTGTTAATCATATGCCAGAAATGGTTGAAGTTAATGGCTGAGTGCAAACAAATAGCAGCTCAACCTCTTTGAATATTCTTTAGCATGCTAAAAGGAGCATCAAAATGCAAAACATTTCAGAATTCCACCTTTCCAAGCAGAGAATTGATTGTTTGTGTAATGACATTATTCATTGATTTTAGCCATTGAAAAACGTGCTGTTACTCATACACCAGAAATGGTTGAAGGTATTGGCTGAACGCAAACAGATAGCAGCTCACGCTCTTTGAATCTTCTTTAGCTTGCTAAAAGGAGCAGGAAAAAGCAAAAAAATTTCAGAATTACACCTTTCCATGCAGAGAAATGACTGTTTGTGCAATGACATTATTCATTGATTTTAGACATTGAAAAAGGTCCTGTTAATCATATACCAGAATTGATCGAAGGTATTGGCTGAACGCAAACAGATAGCAGCTCACCCTCTTTGAATCTTCTTTAGCATGCTAATAGGAGCAGGAAAAAGCAAAAAAAAATCAGATTTCCACCTTTCCAAGCAGAGAAATGACTGTTTGTGCAATGACATTATTCATTGATTTTAGCCATTGAAAAACGTCCTGTTACTCATGTACAAGAAATGGTTGAAGGTATTGGCTGGACGTAAACAGATAGCAGTTCACACTCTTTGAATCTTCTTTAGCATGCTAAAAGGAGTCGGAAAAAGCAAAGCATTTTTAGAATTTCACCTTTCCAAGCAGAGAAATGACTGATTGTGCAATGACATTATTCATTGATTTTAGCCATTGAAAATCATCCTGTTACTCATATACCAGAAATGGTTGTAGGTATTGGCTGAACGCAAACAGATAGCAGCTCACCCTCTTTGAATCTTCTTTAGCATGCTTAAAGGAGCAGGAAAATGCAAAACATTTCAGAATTCCACCTTTCCAATCAGAGAATTGATTGTTTGTGCAATGACATCATTCATTAATTTTAGACATTGAAAACCGTCCTGTTACTCATATACCAGAAATGGTTGAAGGTATTGGCTGAATGCAAACAGTTAGCAGCTCACCCTCTTTGAATCTTCTTAGCATGCTAATAGGAGCTGGAAAAAGCAAAAAATTTTCAGATTTCCACCTTTCCAAGCAGAGAAATGACTGTTTGTGCAATAAAATTATTCATTGATTTTAGCCATTGAAGACCATCCTGTTACTCATATTCCAGAAATGGTTGAAGGTATTGGCTGAACGCATACAGACGGCAACTCACCCTCTTTGAATCTTCTTTAGCACGCAAAAAGGAGAAGGAAAAAGCAAAACATTTCAGAATTCCACCTTTCCTAGCAGAGAAATGACTGTGCAATGACATTACTCATTGATTTTAGACATTGAAAAACGTCCTGTTAATAATATACCAGAAATGGTTGAAGGTATTGGCTGAATGCAAACAGATATCAGCACACCCTCTTTGTAATCCTCTTAGCATGCTAAAAGGAGCAGGAAAGAGCAAAACATTTCAGAATTCCACCTTTCCAAGCAGAGAAATGACTGTTTGTGCAATGACATTATTCATTAATTTTAGCCATTGAAAAACATGATGTTACTCATACACCAGAAGTGGTTGAAGGTCTTGGCTGAACGCAAACAGATAGCAGCTCACCCGCTTTGAATCTTCTTTAGCATGCTAATAAGAGCAGGAAAAAGCAAAAACATTTCAGAATTCCACATTGCCAAGCAGAGAAAAGACTGTGCAATGACATTATTCATTGTTTTTAGACATTGAAAAAGGTCCTGTTTCTCATATACCAGAATTGGCTGAAGGTATTGGCTGAACGCAAACAGATAGTAACTCACTCTCTTTGAATCTTCTTTAGCATGCTAAAGGAGCAGGAAAAGTCAAAAAATTTCAGAATTTCACCTTTCCAAGCAGAGAAATTACTGTTTGTGCAATGATATTATTCATTGATTTTAGCCATAGAAAGCTGTCCTGTTACTCATATACCAGAAAAGTTTGAAGGCATTGGCTGAACTCAAACAGATAGCAGCTCAACCTCTTTGAATCTTCTTTAGCATGCTAAAAGGAGCAGGAAAAAGCAAAAAAATTCAGAATTCCACTTTTCCAAGCAGAGAAATGACTGTTTGTGCAATGACATTATTCATTGATTTTAGTCATTGAAAAATGTACTGTTACTCATATACCAGAAATGGTTCAAGGTATTGGCTGAACGCAAACAGATAGCAGCTCACCCTCTTTGAATCTTCTTTAACATGCTAAATGGAGCAGGAAAATGCAAAACATTTCAGAATTCCACCTTTCCAAGCAGAGAATTGATTGTTAGTGCAATGACATCATTCATTGATTTTAGACATTGAAAACCGTCCTGTTATTCATATAGCAGAAATGGTTGAAGGTATTGGCTGAATGGAAACAGATAGCTCCTCAAACCAGGGGAGGAGTCCTGAGGAGATAATTTGCATATTCCCACTGCATTTTGGGGTAAGTGAAGAGTCTCCGCGAGCTCAAAGAACACTGGATTTTGGCTGTTGGAGCTGAAAAGAGGACATCGGTAAACCAGGGGAGGAGTCCTGAGGAGATAATTTGCATATTCCCACTGCATTTTGGGGTAAGTGAAGAGTCTCCGCGAGCTCAAAGAACACTGGATTTTGGCTGTTGGAGCTGAAAAGAGGACATCGGCATTTTGCAGCTTTTTTTTTAAGCTTTTTTCACTGTTTTCAGAACATTAACAATAAGAACATGGAAGAGTCCAGGAGCCATTTGGTGAGCTGCATATCCTGCTACATGTTCACAGACTTGCCAGTGGAAAAGCCAAACTTCACATGCCAGAAATGCAAGCTTGTGTCCCTGTTGGAGGAAAAGTTGCGAAATCTAGAAGAGAGGTTAACTACCTTGAAAATCATTAAGGAAGGTGAAGAGTTCTTAGACAGAGCAGAATTATCTCTTCATGATTCAGAAAGAGAAGAAATTCGAACTGCACCTGACGAAACAGAGAAATGGAAGCATGTGACCCACAGAAGCAGGAGGATCGAGAGGCAGTCAGCACCCATACTGCTCAGGAACCAGTACCAGGCTCTCACGCAGGAGAACCATGAAGAAATACAGCAAAATAAGACTTTGCCAGCAATGAATAACCTTGTAAGCCCTCAGAATCCTCCTGGATGGAGAAAGAAGAATGTTGTGAAGAAAAAACGGAGAGTGGTGGTTATGGGGGATTCCCTGTTAAGAGGAACAGAGGCCACTATCTGCAGACCAGACATAACCTCAAGAGAAATGTGCTGTCTTCCAGGAGCAAAAATTAAAGATGTGTCTGACAGGATATCAAGACTCTTCAGACCTACAGATCACTACCCATTCCTGCTAATACATGTGGGGACAAATGACACCGCAAGAAAGGACCTGGAAACCATCTGCAGTGACTTTGAAGACTTAGGCAAGAAAGTGAAAGAATTGGGAGCGCAGGTGGTCTTCTCATCCATCCTCCCAGTGGATGGCCATGGAACAATGAGGTGGAATAAGATTCTACAGGTGAACAACTGGCTACGTCGATGGTGCCGTCAACAAGGATTTGGATTTCTGGATCACGGAATGAATTACCTATACGATGGACTACTTGCTAGAGATGGGGTGCACCTTACGAAGACTGGAAAACATGTAATTGGAAGTCGCCTTGCTACACTCATCAGAAGAGCTTTAAACTAGAACAATGTGGGAAGGGAAGCAAAAGGCCAGAAAAAGCCATACAGCTGACAAATACTATTGAGATCTCTGCTACTGGAAGTGGAAAAGAAGAACAAAGACAAAACAATTTAAATAATAAAAATATGGGAGGAAGAGAAACCAATCACAAACTAAAATGTTTTTATACAAATGCACAAAGCATGGGCAACAAACAAGGAGAATTGGAACTACTAATGCAGGAAAAGGAATATGATGTCATTGGAATCACTGAAACTTGGTGGGACGATACACATGATTGGAATAAAAGGCTAAAAGGATACAACTTATTTGCAAGAAACAGACTTGATAAACGAGGAGGAGGTGTTGCATTGTATGTTAGAAAAGCGTATATCTGCACAGAGATTGAAGCTTCAGAGACTGGGAGTTCTGTGGAAACTGTTTGGGTAAGAATACAAGGAGAGAACAACGGAAAGGACACCATTGTAGGCATTTACTACAGGCCACCTGGGCAAGCTGAAGATATGGATGAACTCTTTATGTATCAAATGACCAAGTTCGCCAAAAAATATGACGTAGTGGTCATGGGAGATTTCAACTATCCAGACATTTGTTGGGAATCTCTCTCAAGTAAAACTAACAGGTCAAGCAAATTCTTATCCTCTCTTGCTGACAACTTTATCTTCCAAAAGGTAGGGGAGAAAACAAGGGGATCTGCTACTTTGGATCTAATCCTTATAAACAGGGAGGAAATGGTTGAGGAGGTAAAGGTGGCTGGGACCCTAGGAGGCAGCGATCATGCTATTATAGAATTTTGGATAACTAGAGGAGGAAGACATGTGAAGACTCAAACTTCAAGGTTAGATTTTAGAAAGGCAGATTTTAAGAGACTCAGAAAGAGAATAGGAGGGATCCAATGGCTGGATGTCCTTAAGGACAAAAATGTCCAGGAAGGATGGGAAATTTTTAAAAATGAGATTCTCAAAGCACAATCGTTAACAATCCCGAAAAGTAGGAAGAATGGGAAGCATTTAAGGAAACCAGGATGGATGAACACAGAACTTAAACACATGCTAAAAAGAAAGAAAGAAATGTTTATTAAATGGAAAGAGGGAGGCATATCTAAAGAAGATTATAATGCAGTCTGCAGATCCTGTAGGGCACGTATCAGGTTAGCTAAAGCTGACAATGAATTAAGGCTTGCAAGAGATGTCAAAAGCAATAAAAAAGGATTTTGGGGGTATGTCAAAAGTAAAAGAAAAGTCAAAGATGCTATAGGATTTTTACAGGATGAAAATGGAGAAATGGTAAGAGAGGATGTTGAGAAGGCCGAACTTTTTAATTCCTATTTTGCATCTGTTTTCTCTCAGAAAGAAAATGTAACATCAACTGATCTTCACTGTCCTTTTAAAGGAATAGAGGAATCCAAGTTATCTGTAAACCGAAAGATTGTGAGGGAATATTTAGCTAACATAAATGAGTTCAAGTCTCCAGGTCCAGATGAATTACACCCCAGAGTACTGAAGGAGATCGTAGAAGAAATTTTAGAACCACTCTCCATAATCTTTGAAAATTCTTGGAGAACAGGAGAAGTCCCAGAAGACTGGAGAAGAGCAAATGTTGTTCCTATCTTCAAAAAGGGGAAGAAGGTGGACCCAGGGAACTATAGGCCGGTGAGTCTGACTTCTATACCAGGAAAGATCTTTGAACAAATTATTAAACAACATGTATGTAAGTACATGGATAAGAATGAAGTGATTAACCAGAGTCAGCATGGGTTTGTAACTAACAAGTCATGTCAGACTAACTTAATTTCCTTCTATGACAGAATCACTGACTGGGTGGATCAGGGAAATGCTGTAGATATAGTATATCTTGACTTCAGCAAAGCATTTGACAAAGTATCTCACACCATCCTTATTGAAAAAATGACCAAGTATGCAATGGACCAGGCAACTGTTAGGTGGATTCATAACTGGCTTAGTGATCGGACTCAAAGGGTGGTTGTAAATGGCTTCACATCCAGCTGGATGAATGTCTCAAGTGGGGTACCACAGGGCTCCGTCCTGGGACCTGTATTGTTCAACATCTTTATCAATGATTTAGATGAAGGAATTGAGGGTAAGCTGATTAAAATTTGCTGATGACACAAAGCTAGGAGGGATAGCTAATACTAGAGAAGAGAGAGAGAGGATTCAAAAAGACCTAAATAAACTGGAGCATTGGGCAGCAACCAACAGAATGGTTTTTAACAGGGAAAAATGCAAAGTACTACATCTGGGCAATAAAAATGAAAAAAGCATATACAGAATGGGAGGAATAGAGCTAAGCAACAGTACATGTGAAAAAGACTTAGGTATACTAATAGATCATAGACTGAACATGAGTCAACAGTGTGATGCAGCAGCAAAAAAGGCAAATACAATTCTGGGATGTATTAACAGAAGCATACAGTCTAGATCACGTGAAGTCATTATCGGTCTTTACTCCTCTTTGGTCAGACCTCATCTGGAATACTGTGTACAGTTTTGGGCACCACATTTTAAAAAAGACATAGACAAACTGGAGCAAGTTCAGAGAAGAGCGACCAGAATGGTGACTGGTCTGCAAACCATGTCCTATGAGGAACGGTTGCAGGATTTGGGAATGTTTAGCTTGCAAAAAAGAAGACTGAGAGGAGACTTAATAGCTGTCTACAAATATGTCAAGGGCTGTCACATTGTAGAAGGATCATCTTTATTCTCATTTGCACAAGGAAAGACTAGAAGCAATGGGATGAAACTAAATGGGAGGAGACACAGATTAGATATTAGAAAAAACTTTTTGACAGTTAGGGTGATTAATGAGTGGAACAGGCTGCCACGAGAGGTGGTGAGTTCCCCTTCAATGGACGTCTTCAAACAGAGGCTGGACAGACATCTGTCTGAGATGATCTAGTGAATCCTGCTTTGAGCAGGGGGTTGGACCAGATGACCCAGGAGGTCCCTTCCAACTCTACCATTCTATGATTCTCTTTGAATCTTCTTAGCATGCTAAAAGTAGCAGGAAAAAGCCAAACATTTCAGAATTCCACCTTTCCAAGCAAAGAAATGACTGTTTGTGCAATAACATTATTCATTGATTTTAGCCATTGAAAAACTTGCTGTTACTCATACACCAGAAATGGTTGTAGGTATTGGCTGAACGCAAACAGATAGCAGCTCACGCTCTTTGAATCTTCTTTAGCATGCTAATAGGAGAAGGAAAAAGCAAAAAAAATTCAGAATTAACCCTTTCCAAGCAGAGAAATGACTGTTTGTGCAATAACATTATTCATTGATTTTAGACATTGAAAACCATCCTGTTACTCATATACCAGAAATGGTTGAAGGTATTGGCTGAATGCAAACAGATAGCAGCTCCCCCTCTTTGAATCTTCTTTAGCATGCTAAAAGGAGCAGGAAAAGCAAAACATTTCAGAATTCCAATTTTCCAAGCAGAGAATTGACTGATTGTGCTATGACATTATTCACTCATTTTAGCCATTGAAAACCGTCCTGTTACTCATATACCAGAAATGGCTGCAGATATTGGCTGAACGCAAACAGATAGCAGCTCACCCTCTTTGAATCTTCTTTAGCATGCTAAAAGGAGCAGGAAAAAGCAAAACATTTCAGAATTCCACCTTTCAAAGCAGAGAATTGACTGTTTGTGCAATGACATTATTCATTGATTTTAGCCATCGAAAAAAACACCCTGTTACTCATATACTAGAAATATTTGAAGGTATTGGCTGATCGAAAAGAGATAGCAGCTCACCCTCTTTGAATCTTCTTTAGCATGCTAAAAGGAGCAGGAAAAACTAAAACATTTCATAATTCCACCTTTCCAAGCAGAGAAATGACTGTGCAATGACATTATTCATTAATTTTAGACATTAAAAAATGTCCTGTTAATCATATACCAGAAATGGTTGAAGGTATTGCCTGAACGCAAAGAGATAGCATCTCACCCTCTTTGAATCTACTTTAGCCAAAAGTAGCAGGAAAAATCAAAACATTTCAGAATTCCGCCTTTCCAAGCAGAGAATTGATTGTTTGTGCAATGACATCAATCATTGATTTTAGACATTGAAAACCGTCCTGTTACTCATATAGCAGAAATGGTTGAAGGTATTGGCTGAATGCAAACAGATAGCAGCACACCCTCTTTGTAATCCTCTTAGCATGCTAAAGGGAGCAGGAAAGAGCAAAACATTTCAGAATTCCACCTTTCAAAGTAGACAAATGACTGTGCAATGACATTATTCATTGATTTTAGCCATTGAAAATTGTGCTGCTACTCATATGCCAGAAATGGTTGAAGGACTTGGCTGAACGCAAACAGATAGCAGCTCACCCTCTTTGCATCTTCTTTAGCATGCTAAAAGAAGCAGGAAAAAGCAAACCATTTCAGATTTCCACCTTTCAAAGCAGAGAAATGACTGTTTGTGCAATGACAATATTCATTGATTTTAGCCAAAGAAAAACATCCTGTTACTCATATACCAGAAATGGTTGAAGGTATTGGCTGATCGCAAACAGATAGCAGCTCACCCTCTTTGAATCTTCTTTAGCATGCTAATAGGAGCAGTAAAAAGCAAAAACAATTCTGAATTCCACCTTTCCAAGCAGAGAAATGACTGTTTGTGCAATGACTTTATTCATTGATTTTAGCCATTGAAAAACATCGTGTTACTCATATACCAGAAATGGTTGAAGGTATTCGCTGAACGTAAACAGATAGCAGCTCACCATCTTTGAATCTTCTTTAGCATGCTAAAAGGAGTAGGAAAAAGCAAAACATTTTTAGAATTCCACCTTTCGAAGCAGAGAAATGACTGTTTGTGCAATGAAATTATTCATTGATTTTAGCCATTGAAGACCATCCTGTTACTCATATTCCAGAAATGGTTGAAGTTATTGGCTGAATGCAAACAGAGAGCAGCTCACCCTCTTTGAATCTTCTTTAGCATGCTAAAAGGAGCAGGAAAAAGCAAAACATTTCAGAATTCCAACTTTCCAAGCAAATAAATGACTGAGCATGGACAATGTTGACTGATTTTAGCCATTGAAAAACATCCTGTTACTCATATACCAGAAATGGTTAAAGGTATTGGCTGAATACAAACAGATAGCAGCTCACCCTCTTTGAATCTTTTTTGCATGCTAAAAAGAGCAGGAAAAAGCAAACAATTTCAGAATTAGACCTTTCAAAGCAGAGAAATGACTGTTGTGCAATGACATTATTCATTGATTTTAGCCATTGAAAAACGTCCTGTTACTCATATACCAGAAATGGTTGAAGGTATTGGCTGAACGCAAACAGAACTCACCCTCTTTGAATCTTCTTTTGCACGCTAAAAGGAGCAAAAAAAAGCAAAAAAATTTCAGAATTCCATCTTTCCAAGCAGACAAATGACTGTTTGAGCATTGACATTATTCATTGATTTTAGCCATTGAAAAACATCCTGTTACTCATATAACAGAAATGGTTCAAGGTATTGGCTGAACGCAAACAGATAGCAGCTCAGCCTCTTTGAATCTTCTTTAGCATGCTAAAAGGAGCAGGAAAAAGCAAAAAATTTCAGAATTCCACCTTTCCAAGCAGAGAAATGACTGTTTGTGCAATGACATTATTCATTGATTTTAGCCATTGAAAAACGTACTGTTACTCATATACCAGAAATGGTTGAAGGTATTGGCTGAACTCAAACAGATAGCAGCTCACCCTCTTTGAATCTTCTTTAGCATGCTACAATGAGCAGAAAAAAGCAAAAAATTTCAGAATTCCACCTTTCCAAGCAGAGAAATGACTGTGCAATGTCATTATTCATTGATTTTAGCCATTGAAAACCATCCTGTTAATCATATACCAGAAATGGATGAAGGTATTGGCTGAATGCAAACAGATAGCAACTCACCCTCTTTGAATCTTCTTTAGCATACTAAAAGGAGCAGGAAAATGCAAAACATTTCAGAATTCCACCTTTCCAAGCAGAGAATTGATTGTTTGTGCAATTACATCATTCATTTATTTTAGACATTGTAAACCGTCCTGTTACTCATATACCAGAAATGGTTGAAGGTATTGGCTGAATGCAAACAGATAGCAGCTCAACCTCTTTGAATCTTCTTAGCATGCTAAAAGGAGCAGGAAAAAGCAAAACATTTCAGAATTCCACCTTTCCAAGCAGAGAATTGACTGTTTGTGCAATGACATTATTCATTGATTTTACCATTGAAAAACGTGCTGTTACTCATACACCAGAAATGGTTGAAGGTATTGGCTGAGCGCAAACAGATAGCAGCTCACCCTCTTTGAATCTTGCTTAGCATGCTAATAGGAGCAGGAAAAAGCAAAAAAATCAGAATTCCACCTTTCCAAGCAGAGAAATGACTGTTTGTGCAATGACATTATTCATTGATTTTAGACATTGAAAAAGGTCCTGTTACTCATATATCAGAATTGGTTGAAGGTATTGGCTGAACCCAAAATAGATAGCAGCTCACCCTCTTAGAATCTTCTTTAGCATGCTAATAGGAGCGGGAAAAAGCAAAAAAATTTCAGATTTCCACCTTTCCAAGCAGAGAAAAGACTGTTTGTGCAATGACATTATTCATTGACTTTAGACATTGAAAAAGGTCCTGTAACTCATATACCAGAATTGGTTGAAGGTATTGGCTGAATGCAAACAGATAGCAGCTCACCTTCTTAGAATTTTCTTTAGCATGCTAATAGGAGCTGGAAAAAGCAAAAAATTTTCAGATTTCCACCTTTCCAAGCAGAGAAATGACTGTTTGTGCAATGACATTATTCATTTGATTTTAGCCATTGAAAAACGTCCTGTTACTCATATACCAGAAATGGTGAAGGTATTGGCTGAACGCAAAAATACAGCAACTCACCCTCTTTGAATCTTCTATAGCACGCAAAAAGGAGCAGGAAAAAGCAAAATATTTCAGAATTACACCATTCCAAGCAGAGAAATGACTGTTTGTGCAATGACATTATTCATTGATTTTAGCCATTGATAACCACCCTATTACTCTTATACCAGAAACGATTGTAGGTATTGGCTGAACGCAAACAGATAGCAGCCCACCATCTTTGAATCTTCTTTAGCATGCTAAAAGGAGCAGGAAAAAGCAAAACATTTCAGAATTCCACTTTTACAAGCAGAGAAATGACTGTTTGAGCAATGACATTATTCATTGATTTTAACCATTAAAAAACATTCTGTTACTCATAAACCAGAAATGGTTGAAGGCATTGGCTGAACGTAAACAGACAGCAACTCACCCTCTTTGAATCTTCTTTAGCACGCTAAAAGAAGCAGGAAAAAGCAAAATAATTTCAGAATTCCACCTTTCCAAGAAGAGAATCACTGCTTGTGCAATGACATTATTCATTGATTTTAGCCATTGAAAACCATCCTGTTTCTCATATACCAGAAATGGTTGAAGTTATTGTCTGAACACAAACAGATAGCAGCTCACCCTCTTTGAATCTTCCTTAGCATGATAGAAGAAAACAAGGAAACCAAAAAACAAGATGTACTTCCGGCGGAAATAAATATAAGTGTATAAATTCAGAGTACATAAATATTCAACCAGCCAGAATAAGGGACCAATATAAGCAAGAGGGACAATCGTAAAAAACACCAAAAGAAGAAGGGGAGAGAACGAAGCCGACCATAAAGTCCCAAATATCAAATGTAGTGAATAATTTCATATTTATTAACAACAGGTGACAACAATGAATAGCAGATCAAATACATGATAAAAATAACTAAAAACATCTAAAAACATGGGCGAGTGTCCGATATGATATTCCGTGTGGGAAAGAAAAATAGAAAAAAAAAAAAATATATATATATATATATACAGTACAGACCAAAAGTTTGGACACACCTTCTCATTTAAAGATTTTTCTGTATTTTCATGACCTTGAAAATTGTACATTCACACTGAAGGCATCAAAACTATGAATTAGCACATGTGGAATTATATACTTAACAAAAAAATGTGAAACAACTGAAAATATGTCTTATATTCTAGGTTCTTCAAAGTAGCCACATTTTGCTTTGATGGCTGCTTTGCATACTCTTGGCATTCTCATGATGAGCTTCAAGAGGTAGTCACCGGAAATGGTCTTCCAACAATCTTGAAGGAGTTCCCAGAGATGCTTAGCACTTGTTGGCCCTTTTGCCTCCACTCTTCCTTCTGGTGACTGTGGAGGCCAGGTCATCTGGCGTAGCACCCCATCACTCTCCCTCTTGGTCAAATAGCCCTTACACAGCCTGGAGGTGTGTTTGTGGTCATTGTCCTGTTGAAAAATAAATGATGGTCCAACTAAATGCAAACCGGATGGAATAGCATGCCGCTGCAAGATGCTGTGGTAGCCATGCTGGTTCAGTATGCCTTCAATTTTGAATAAATCCCCAACAGTGTCACCAGCAAAGCAACCCCACACCATCACACCTCCTCCTCCATGCTTCACGGTGGGAAACATTCATGTAGAGTCCATCCGTTCACCTTTTCTGTGTCGCACAAAGACACGGTGGTTGGAACCAAAGATCTCAAATTTGGACTCATCAGGCAAAAGCACAGATTTCCACTGGTCCATTCCTTGTGTTCTTTAGCCCAAACAAGTTTTTTCTGCTTGTTGCCTGTCCTTAGCAGTGGTTTCCTAGCAGCTATTTAACCATGAAGGCCTGCTGCACAAAGTCTCCTCTTAACAGTTGTTGTAGAGATGTGTCTGCTGCTTGAACTCTGTGTGGCATTGACCTGGTCTCTAATCTGAGCTGCTGTTAACCTGCGATTTCTGAGGCTGGTGACTCGGATAAACTTATCCTCAGAAGCAGAGGTGACTCTTGGTCTTCCTTTCATGGGGCGGTCCTCATGTGAGCCAGTTTCTTTGTAGCGCTTGTTGATTTTTGCAACTGCACTTGGGGACACATTCAAAGTTTGACCAATTTTTCAGACTGACTGACCTTCATTTCTTAAAGTAATGATGGCCACTCGTTTTTCTTTACTTAGCTGTTTTTTTCTTGCCATAATACAAATTCTAACAGTCTATTCAGTAGGACTATCAGCTGTGTATCCACCAGACTTTTGCACAACACAACTGATGGTCCCAACCCCATTTATAAGGCAAGAAATCCCACTTTTTAAACCTGACAGGGCACACCTGTGAAGTGAAAACCATTTCCGGTGACTACCTCTTGAAGCTCATCAAGAGAATGCCAAGAGTGTGCAAAGCAGTCATCAAAGCAAAAGGTGGCTACTTTGAAGAACCTAGAATATAAGACATATTTTCAGTTGGTTCACACTTTTTTGTTAAGTATATAATTCCACATGTGTTTATTCATAGTTTTGATGCCTTCAGTGTGAATGTACAACTTTCAAAGTCATGAAAATACAGAAAAATCTTTAAATGAGAAGGTGTGTCCAAACTTTTGGTCTGTACTGTATATATAATAATAATTGAATAAATAGTCTATAAATAGATAAGATAAATAAAGAATAATTGTGAATAATAAATAAGGTGCATAGTGAGATATATTAGAAAGTGTCAGTGCTATGAATATTTTGATGTCTACCCCAAGATTGTGTACAGAGTATATATAAAGATATATAACAAGTCAATAGCAGCATCAATGCATAATATATGTTTATCAATATACATATACTAGGGAGACAGGGCAGAGAAAATCAATGCCTTAATCAAGAAATCAGCAATGCAAGTGCCTGAGAATAGATCAATGTGTACCTGAGGTAGATAACTATCCTAGCATAATTAACAAATAATGAAATTGAAATATACCTACAAATGTGTAGTGAGGGGCTCCCACACACCAGACACGTGTCCACCACGATGCGCGTTTCGGCAAGCGCCTTCGTCAGGGGGTGAAGATACCAGGCAACCAGGAAGTATAAGAGGAGACAGGGACCAATCATATAAGGGGGCGTGTGGTGATAGACCAATCACAGGAGAGGGGGCGTGGTATGGCATGATGTAAACCCCAAACCAATCATGTAGGGGGCGTGTGTGAATGGACCAATCATCAAGGAGGAGGCGTGGTGTGATGCGACGCAAGCCCCAGCGTCCGCGCGTCTCCGCAGCAACCGCGTCACGTGACCCGCAGTCACGAGACCACGCAGCACACGTGATTCGGAACCACAGGGCACCTAATAGACGCGGTCATCACGGAGACAGCAGAGGACGCAGGATCACACGCCGCATACCGCCTGCTCCAGGATGGTAAAGGAGGCGTGGAATGACGCATATGATGCCACGATAACCAAGGGCAGCCGCGACCCCCGTGTCATGTGACCAAAACAATGTAAGGCCACATAGAGACACAGCATGCTAAAAGGAGCAGGAAAAAGCAAAAAATTTCATAATTCCACCTTTCCAAGCAGAGAAATGACTGTTTGTGCAATGACATTATTCATTTGATTTTAGCCATTGAAAAACGTCCTGTTACTCATATACCAGAAATGGTTGAAGGTATTGGCTGAACGCAAAAATACAGCAACTCATCCTCTTTGAATCTTCTATAGCACGCAAAAAGGAGCAGGAAAAAGCAAAAAATTTCAGCATTCCACTTTTCCAAGCAGAGGTATGACTGTTTGTGCAATGTCATTATTCATTGATTTTAGACATTGAAAACCGTCCTGTTAATCATATAACAGAAATGGTTGAAGGTATTGGCTGAATGCAAACAGACAGCAACTCACCCTCTTTGAATCTTCTTTAGCATGCTAAAAGGAGCAGGAAAATGCAAAACATTTCAGAATTCCACCTCTCCAAGCAGAGAATTGATTGTTTGTGCAAATACATCATTCATTGATTTTAGACATTGAAAACCGTCCTGTTACTCATATACCAGAAATGGTTGAAGGTATTGGCTGAATGCAAACAGATAGCAGCTCACCCCCTTTGAATCTTCTTAGCATGCTAAAAGGAGCAGGAAAAAGAAAAACATTTCAGAATTCCACCTTTCCAAGCAGAGAATTGACTGTTTGTGCCATGACATTATTCATTAATTTTAGCCATTGAAAAACGTGCTGTTACTCATACACCAGAAATGGTTGAAGGTATTGGCTGAATGCAAACAGATAGCCGCTCACCCTCTTTGAATCTTCTTTAGCATGCTAATAGGAGCAGGAAAAAGCAAAAAAATTTCAGATTTCCACCTTTCCAAGCAGAGAAATGACTGTTTGTGCAATGACATTATTCATTTGATTTTAGCCATTGAAAAACGTCCTGTTACTCATATACCAGAAATGGTTGAAGGTATTGGCTGAACGCAAAAATACAGCAACTCACCCTCTTTGAATCTTCTATAGCACGCAAAAAGGAGCAGGAAAAAGCAAAATATTTCAGAATTCCACCATTCCAAGCAGAGAAATGACTGTTTGTGCAATGACATTATTCATAGATTTTAGCCATTGAAAACCACCCTATTACTCTTATACCAGAAACGGTTGTAGGTATTGGCTGAACGCAAACAGATAGCAGCCCACCATCTTTAAATCTTCTTTAGCATGCTAAAAGGAGCAGGAAAAAGCAAAACATTTCAGAATTCCACTTTTACAAGCAGAGAAATGACTGTTTGAGCAATGACATTATTCATTGATTTTAACCATTAAAAAACATTCTCTTACTCATAAACCAGAAATGGTTGAAGTCATTGGCTGAACGTAAACAGACAGCAACTCACCCTCTTTGAATCTTCTTTAGCACGCTAAAAGAAGCAGGAAAAAGCAAAATAATTTCAGAATTCCACCTTTCCAAGAAGAGAATCACTGCTTGTGCAATGACATTATTCATTGATTTTAGCCATTGAAAACCATCCTGTTTCTCATACACCAGAAATGGTTGAAGTTATTGTCTGAACACAAACAGATAGCAGCTCACCCTCTTTGAATCTTCCTTAGCATGATAGAATAAAACTAGGAAACCAAAAAACAAGATGTGCTTCCGGCGGAAATAAATATAAGTGTATAAATTCAGAGTACATAAATATTCAACCAGCCAGAATAAGGGACCAATATAAGCAAGAGGGACAATCGTAAAAAACACCAAAAGAAGAAGGGGAGAGAGGGAAGCCGACCATAAAGTCCCAAATATCAAATGTAGTGAATAATTTCATATTTATTAAGAACAGGTGACAACAATGAATAGCAGATCAAATACATGATAAAAATAACTAAAAACATCTAAAAACAGGGGCGAGTGTCCGATATGATATTCCGTGTGGGAAAGAAAAATAGAAAAAAAATAAAAATAAAAATATATATATATATATATATATATATAATAATTGAATAAATAGTCTATAAATAGATAAGATAAATAAAGAATAATTGTGAATAATAAATAAGGTGCATAGTGAGATATATTAGAAAGTGTCAGTGCTATGAATATTTTGATGTCTACCCCAAGATTGTGTACAGAGTATATATAAAGATATATAACAAGTCAATAGCAGCATCAATGCATAATATATGTTTATCAATATATATATACTAGGGAGACAGGGCAGAGAAAATCAATGCCTTAATCAAGAAATCAGCAATGCAAGTGCCTGAGAATAGATCAATGTGTACCTGAGGTAGATAACTATCCTAGCATAATTAACAAATAATGAAATTGAAATATACCTACAAATGTGTAGTGAGGGGCTCCCACACACCAGACACGCGTCCACCACGATGCGCGTTTCGGCAAGCGCCTTCGTCAGGGGGTGAAGATACCAGGCAACCAGGAAGTATAAGAGGAGACGGGGACCAATCATATAAGGGGGCGTGTGGTGATAGACCAATCACAGGAGAGGGGGCGTGGTATGGCATGATGTAAACCCCAAACCAATCATGTAGGGGGCGTGTGTGAATGGACCAATCATCAAGGAGGAGGCGTGGTGTGATGCGACGCAAGCCCCAGCGTCCGCGCGTCTCCGCAGCAACCGCGTCACGTGACCCGCAGTCACGAGACCACGCAGCACACGTGATTCGGAACCACAGGGCACCTAATAGACGCGGTCATCACGGAGACAGCAGAGGACGCAGGATCACACGCCGCATACCGCCTGCTCCAGGATGGTAAAGGAGGCGTGGAATGACGCATATGACGCCACGATAACCAAGGGCAGCCGCGACCCCCGTGTCATGTGACCAAAACAATGTAAGGCCACATAGAGACACAGCATGCTAAAAGGAGCAGGAAAAAGCAAAAAATTTCATAATTCCACCTTTCCAAGCAGAGAAATGACTGTTTGTGCAATGACATTATACATTTGATTTTAGCCATTGAAAAACGTCCTGTTACTCATATACCAGAAATGGTTGAAGGTATTGGCTGAACGCAAAAATACAGCAACTCATCCTCTTTGAATCTTGTATAGCACGCAAAAAGGAGCAGGAAAAAGCAAAAAATTTCAGCATTCCACTTTTCCAAGCAGAGGTATGACTGTTTGTGCAATGTCATTATTCATTGATTTTAGACATTGAAAACCGTCCTGTTAATCATATAACAGAAATGGTTGAAGGTATTGGCTGAATGCAAACAGACAGCAACTCACCCTCTTTGAATCTTCTTTAGTATGCTAAAAGGAGCAGGAAAATGCAAAACATTTCAGAATTCCACCTTTCCAAGCAGAGAATTGATTGTTTGTGCAAATACATCATTCATTGATTTTAGACATTGAAAACCGTCCTGTTACTCATATACCAGAAATGGTTGAAGGTATTGGCTGAATGCAAACAGATAGCAGCTCACCCTCTTAGAATCTTCTTTAGCATGCTAATAGGAGCTGGAAAAAGCAAAAAAATTTCAGATTTCCACCTTTCCAAGCAGAGAAATGACTGTTTGTGCAATGACATTATTCATTTGATTTTAGCCATTGAAAAACGTCCTGTTACTCATATACCAGAAATGGTTGAAGGTATTGGCTGAACGCAAAAATACAGCAACTCACCCTCTTTGAATCTTCTATAGCACGCAAAAAGGAGCAGGAAAAAGCAAAATATTTCAGAATTCCACCATTCCAAGCAGAGAAATGACTGTTTGTGCAATGACATTATTCATAGATTTTAGCCATTGAAAACCACCCTATTACTCTTATACCAGAAACGGTTGTAGGTATTGGCTGAACGCAAACAGATAGCAGCCCACCATCTTTAAATCTTCTTTAGCATGCTAAAAGGAGCAGGAAAAAGCAAAACATTTCAGAATTCCACTTTTACATGCAGAGAAATGACTGTTTGAGCAATGACATTATTCATTGATTTTAACCATTAAAAAACATTCTCTTACTCATAAACCAGAAATGGTTGAAGGCATTGGCTGAACGTAAACAGACAGCAACTCACCCTCTTTGAATCTTCTTTAGCACGCTAAAAGAAGCAGGAAAATGCAAAATAATTTCAGAATTCCACCTTTCCAAGAAGAGAATCACTGCTTGT
Source organism: Phyllobates terribilis (assembly GCF_046119375.1). Lineage (NCBI taxonomy): Eukaryota > Metazoa > Chordata > Amphibia > Anura > Dendrobatidae > Phyllobates > Phyllobates terribilis. The sequence goes on along the minus strand of NW_027362771.1, from coordinate 2,590,232 downwards.
GCAATGACATTATTCATTGATTTTAGCCATTGAAAACCATCCTGTTTCTCATACACCAGAAATGGTTGAAGTTATTGTCTGAACACAAACAGATAGCAGCTCACCCTCTTTGAATCTTCCTTAGCATGATAGAATAAAACAAGGAAACCAAAAAACAAGATGTACTTGCGGCGGAAATAAAGATAAGTGTATAAATACAGAGTACATAAGTATTCAACCAGCCAGAATAAGGGACCAATATAAGCAAGAGGGACAATCGGAAAAAACACCAAAAGAAGAAGGGGAGAGAGGGAAGCCGACCATAAAGTCCCAAATATCAAATGTAGTGAATAATTTCATATTTATTAACAACAGGTGACAACAATGAATAGCAGATCAAATACATGATAAAAATAACTAAAAACATCTAAAAACAGGGGCGAGTGTCCGATATGATATTCCGTGTGGGAAAGAAAAATAGAAAAAAAAAAATATATATATATATATATATATATATATATATATAATAATAATTGAATAAATAGTCTATAAATAGATAAGATAAATAAAGAATAATTGTGAATAATAAATAAGGTGCATAGTGAGATATATTAGAAAGTGTCAGTGCTATGAATATTTTGATGTCTACCCCAAGATTGTGTACAGAGTATATATAAAGATATACAGTCATATGAAAAAGTTTAGGCACCCCTATTAATCTTAAGCTTAATGTTTTATAAAAATTGGTGTTTTTGCAACAGCTATTTCAGTTTGATATATGTAATAACTGTTGGATACAGTAATGTTTCTGCCTTGAAATGAGGTTTATTGTACTAACAGAAAATGTGCAATCTGCATTCAAACAAAATTTGACAGGTGCATAAGTATGGGCACCTCACCAGAAAAGTGACATTAATATTTATTAGATCCTCCTTTTGCAAAAATAACAGCCTCTAGTCGCTTCCTGTAGCTTTTAATGAGTTCCTGGATCCTGGATGAAGGTATTTTTGACCATTCCTCTTTACAAAACAATTCCAGTTCAGTTAAGTTTGATGGTCGCCGAGCATGGACAGCCTCTTCAAATGATCCCACAGATGTTCAATGATATTCAGGTGTGGGGACTGGGATGGCCATTCCAGAACATTGTAATTGTTCCTCTGCATGAATGCCTGAGTAGATTTGGAGCGGTGTTTTGGATCATTGTCTTGCTGAAAGATCCATCCACTGCGTAACTTCAACTTTATCACTGATTCTTGAACACTATTGCCAAGAATCTGCTGATACTGAGTGGAATCCATGCGTCCCTCAACTTTAACAAGATTCCCAGTGCCGGCATTGACCACACAGCCCCAAAGTATGATGGAACCTCCACCAAATTTCACTGTGGGTAGCAAGTGTTTTTCTTGGAATGCTGTGTTTTTTTGCCACCATGCATAACGCCTTTTTGTATGACCAAACAACTCAATCTTGGTTTCATCAGTCCACAGGACCTTCTTCCAAAAAGAAATAGGCTTCTTCAAATGTGCTTTTGCATACCTCAGCCGACTCTGTTTGTGCATACTTGCAGAAACGGCTTCTTTCGCATCACTCTCCCATACAGCTTCTCCTTGTGCAAAGTGCGTTGTATAGTTGACCGATGCACAGTGACACCATCTGCAGCAAGTTGATGCTGCAGCTCTCTGGAGGTGGTCTGAGGATTGTCCTTGACTGATCTCACCATTCTTCTTCTCTGCCTTTCTGATGTTTTTCTTGTCCTGACACTTCTGGCCTTAACAAGAACTGTCCCTATGTTCTTCCATTTCCTTACTATGTTCCTCACAGTGGAAACTGACAGGTTAAATCTCTGAGACAGCTTTTTGTATCCTTCCCCTGAACAACTATGTTGAATAATCTTTGTTTTCAGATCATTTGACAGTTGTTTTGAGGAGCCCATGATGCCACTCTTCAGAGGAGATTCAAACAGGAGAACAACTTGCAAGTGGCCACTTTAAGTAGCTTTTCTCATGATTGCATACACCTGGCTATAAAGTTCAAAGCTAAATGAGGTTACAAAACCAAAAAAAGTGCTTTAGTAAGTCAGTAAAAAGTAGGCAGGAGTATTTAAAACAAGAAAATGATAAGGGTGCCCATACTTATGCACCGGTCAAATTTTGTTTGAATGCAGATTGCACATTTTCTGTTAGCACAATGAACCTCATTTCAAGGCAGAAACATTACTGTGTCCAACAGTTATTACATATATCAAACTGAAATAGCTGTTGCAAAAACACCAATTTTTATAAAACATTAAGCTTAAGATTAATAGGGTGCCCAAACTTTTTCATATGACTGTATAACAAGTCAATAGCAGCATCAATGCATAATATATGTTTATCAATATATATATACTAGGGAGACAGGGCAGAGAAAATCAATGCCTTAATCAAGAAATCAGCAATGCAAGTGCCTGAGAATAGATCAATGTGTACCTGAGGTAGATAACTATCCTAGCATAATTAACAAATAATGAAATTGAAATATACCTACAAATGTGTAGTGAGGGGCTCCCACACACCAGACACGCGTCCACCACGATGCGCGTTTCGGCAAGCGCCTTCGTCAGGGGGTGAAGATACCAGGCAACCAGGAAGTATAAGAGGAGACGGGGACCAATCATATAAGGGGGCGTGTGGTGATAGACCAATCACAGGAGAGGGGGCGTGGTATGGCATGATGTAAACCCCAAACCAATCATGTAGGGGGCGTGTGTGAATGGACCAATCATCAAGGAGGAGACGTGGTGTGATGGGACGCAAGCCCCAGCGTCCGCGCGTCTCCGCAGCAACCGCGTCACGTGACCCGCAGTCACGAGACCACGCAGCACACGTGATTCGGAACCACAGGGCACCTAATGGACGCGGTCATCACGGAGACAGCAGAGGACGCAGGATCACACGCCGCATACCGCCTGCTCCAGGATGGTAAAGGAGGCGTGGAATGATGCATATGACGCCACGATAACCAAGGGCAGCCGCGACCCCCGTGTCATGTGACCAAAACAATGTAAGGCCACATAGAGACACAGCATGCTAAAAGGAGCAGGAAAAAGCAAAAAATTTCATAATTCCACCTTTCCAAGCAGAGAAATGACTGTTTGTGCAATGACATTATTCATTTGATTTTAGCCATTGAAAAACGTCCTGTTACTCATATACCAGAAATGGTTGAAGGTATTGGCTGAACGCAAAAATACAGCAACTCATCCTCTTTGAATCTTCTTTAGCATGCTAAAAGGAGCAGGAAAATGCAAAACATTTCAGAATTCCACCTTTCCAAGCAGAGAATTGATTGTTTGTGCAAATACATCATTCATTGATTTTAGACATTGAAAACCGTCCTGTTACTCATATACCAGAAATGGTTGAAGGTATTGGCTGAATGCAAACAGATAGCAGCTCACCCCCTTTGAATCTTCTTAGCATGCTAAAAGGAGCAGGAAAAAGAAAAACATTTCAGAATTCCACCTTTCCAAGCAGAGAATTGACTGTTTGTGCCATGACATTATTCATTAATTTTAGCCATTGAAAAACGTGCTGTTACTCATACACCAGAAATGGTTGAAGGTATTGGCTGAATGCAAACAGATAGCCGCTCACCCTCTTTGAATCTTCTTTAGCATGCTAATAGGAGCAGGAAAAAGCAAAAAAAATCAGAATCCCACCTTTCCAAGCAGAGAAATGACTGTTTGTGCAATGACATTATTCATTGGTTTTAGCCATTGAAAAACGTCCTGTTACTCATATACCAGAAATAGTTGAAGGTATTGGTTGAACGTAAACAGATAGCAGCTCACCCTCTTTGTATCTTCTTTAGCATGCAAAAAGGTGTAGGAAAAAGCAAAACATTTTTAGAATTCCACTTTCCAAGTAGAGAAATGACTGTTTGTGCAATAAAATTATTCATTGATTTTAGCCATTGAAGACCATCCTGTTACTCATATTCCAGAAATGGTTGAAGGCATTGGCTGAACACATACAGACAGCAACTCACCCTCTTTGAATCTTCTTTAGCACGCAAAAAGGAGCAGGAAAAAGCAAAAAATTTCAGAATTCCACCTTTCCTAGCAGAGAAATGGCTATTTGTGCAATGACATTATTCATTGATTTTAACTATTGAAAACCGTCCTGTTACTCATATACTAGAAATATTTGAAGGCATTGGCTGAACACAAAAAGATAGCAGCACACCCTCTTTGAATCTTCTTTAGCATACTAAAAGGAGCAGGAAAAACCAAAAAATTTCATAATTCCACCTTTCCAAGCAGAGAAATGACTGTGCAATGACATTATTCATTGATTTTAGACATTGAAAAACGTTCTGTTAATCATATACCAGAAATGGTTGAAGGTATTGGCTGAATGCAAAGAGATAGCAGCTCACCTTCTTTGAATCTTCTTTAGCAAAAAGGAGCAGGAAAAAGCAAAACATTTCAGAATTCCACCTTTCCAAGCAGAGAATTGATTGTTTGTGCAATGACATCAATAATTGATTTTAGACATTGAAAACCGTCCTGTTACTCATATAGCAGAAATGGTTGAAGGTATTGGCTGAATGCAAACAGATAGCAGCACACCCTCTTTGTAATACTCTTAGTATGCTAAAAGGAGCAGAAAGAGCAAAACATTTCAGAATTCCACCTTTCCAAGCAGAGAATTGATTGTTTGTGTCATGACATTATTCATTAATTTTAGCCATTGAAAAACGTGCTGTTACTCATACACCAGAAATGGTTGAAGGTATTGGCTGAATGCAAACAGATAGCCGCTCACCCTCTTTGAATCTTCTTTAGCATGCTAATAGGAGCAGGAAAAAGCAAAAAAAATCAGAATCCCACCTTTCCAAGCAGAGAAATGACTGTTTGTGCAATGACATTATTCATTGGTTTTAGCCATTGAAAAACGTCCTGTTACTCATATACCAGAAATGGTTGAAGGTATTGGTTGAACATAAACAGAAAGCAGTTCACACGCTTTGAATCTTCTTTAGCATGCTAATAGGAGCAGGAAAAAGCAAAAAAAGTTCAGAATTCAACATTTCCAAGCAGAGAAATGACTGTTTGTGCAATGATATTATTCATTGATTTCAGCCATAGAAAGCTGTTCTGTTACTCATATACCAGAAAAGGTTGAAGGCATTGGCTGAACTCAAACAGATAGCAGCTCAACCTCTTTGAATCTTCTTTAGCATGCTAAAAGGAGCAGTAAAAAGCAAAAAATTTCAGAATTCCACCTTTCCAAGCAGAGAAATGACTGAGCATGGAAATTATTCACTGATCTTAGCCATTGAAAAACGTCCTGTTACTAATATACCAGAAATGGTTGAAGGTATTGGCTGAATGCAAACAGAACTCACCCTCTTTGAATCTTCTTTAGCACGCTAAAATGAGCAGGAAAAAGCAAAATAATTTCATAATTCCATCTTTCCAAGCAGCCAAATGACTGTTAGTGCATTGACATTATTCATTGATTTTAGCCATTGAAAAACATCCTGTTACTCATATACCAGAAATGGTTGAAGGTATTGGCTGAAAGCAAACAGATAGCAGCTCACCCTCTTTGAATCTTCTTTAGCATGCTAAAAGGAGCAGGAAAAAGCAAAAAATTTCAGAATTCCACTTTTCCAGGCAGAGAAATCACTGTTTGTGCAATCACATTATTCATTGATTTTAGTCATTGAAAAATGTAATGTTACTCATATACCAGAAATGGTTGAAGGCATTGGCTGAACGCAAACAGATAGCAGCTCACCCTCTTTGAATCTTCTTTAGCATGCTAAAAGGAGCAGGAAAAAGCAAAAAATTTCAGTGTTCCACCTTTCCAAGCAGAGAAATGACTGTTTGTGCAATGACATTATTCATTGATTTTAGCCATTGAAAAACATCCTGTTACTCATATACCAGAAATGGTTGAAGGTATTGGCTGAACGCAAACAGAACTCACCCTCTTTAAATCTTCTTTAGCACGCTAAAAGGAGCAGGAAAAAGCAAAAAATTTCAGAATTCCACCTTTCCAAGCAGAGAAATGACTGTTTGTGCAATGACATTATTCATTGATTTTAGACATTGAAAACCATCCTGTTACTCATATACCGGAAATGGTTGAAGGTATTGGCTGAATGCAAACAGATAGTAGCTCCCCTTCTTTGAATCTTCTTTAGCGTGCTAAAAGGAGTAGTGTTGAGCCACCCCCTTAGTGTTCGAGTTCGGTTCGGTTCGTCGAACACCCGTGTGTTCGCCGAACTGTTCGTCGAACTGTTCGTCGAACACCTTCGAACACCGTTAAAACCAATGGCAGGCAAACAAAAACACATAGAAACACATAGAAAACACCTTCAAAGGTGTCCAAAAGCTGACAAACTGCTCAGAAGACACAACTAACACATGGAAAAGTGAAAAGTACATATAGTCATGCGAAAAGAAAAGAGGTGGAGGAGTAAAAGGAGGGGGAGACACAGATATAGGCATGTCATGCCCTTCTAAAATCCAAAAAGTGAGAAGCCGAGACGGCCAGTCCGCTCCTGCCCGTGCCACCTCCGTGTCGCCGGGTTTGTGCCAGAGCCGCGGTGAACCCTGACGGCCAGCCCCCCTCTCCCAATACTGGTGCCTGTCCGCTGGTGGGTCGAGAGAGCCCCCCTGTGGTGGAGGCAGCTCTAAGCTTTTTAATTTAAATTGTCCCTCTAATTTGAATGAATACACTTTAAATCCATTTACAAGGATCTATTGGAGGGCAAGTCTCATGCCAGCAGCCGCGTAATTCCAGCTCCAGTAGCGTCCACTAAAGCTGCTGCAGTTAAAAAGCTTTTATAAGGATCGAGCTCGGCTGTCCACCGCAAGGCATCCTAGTGCCAGTCCCAGCCCCTATGCCTTGGGGTGCCTCCTGATGCTCTTCACTAAGTATCCCGTGGTCCCGAAGCATTTCCTTTGAAAAAATTAAGTGTCCAAACTACAGGTGGTGTAGCTTGCTTAACAGCCGGGATAATCCGCTGACTAGCAGACACTGCTACTAGGCACAAAGTATTTCCTGGGCTAGATGCAGTTAAAAATTTGTAAGTAGATACACTCGTTGGATGCTGAGAAAGCATTCCATAGAGTCTCCTGGCACGCCATATATGATTCTCTTAAAAAGCTTGGGGTAGGGGTCTAGGGGACCCTTTTATAGCCAAAATCACGGCCCTGTATCACAATACGTCACCTAGGCTGAAGATAAATGGAACTGTAGCACCGAGGGCTCGGTTGCTACAGACGTATTGCACCTCACCCAGAGGTGTGATATCTCACTCTCAGATAAGGATGGAGTGTGGATCAGGACCCGACACCTGCATGCATTACACCACATTGCCGTGGGGCAGGGCGACCAATATGCCCCTGAGATGGGCACGACAGTCCCTGTCCCTGGCTGGAGTGGGGGGAGGGAACACTGAGGAAGGGGAACCCTGCAGTGCAGGAGCAGGGAGGAAGCAGTTCCTGGGTGCATTGAGAAGGGAGTATAAAAGGTGGGCACCATCTTAGTTCAGTGCAGAGAAGTCTGAGCAGAAGTGGCAGGGAGCAGGGGCTCTGCATGAGCTCTGCTCCGGAGGCGGGCCTAGTAACAGAGGCCCAGGCCTGCAAGAGGGAGAAGGAAGGAAGAGGAGCGGAGAAGGCTCCAGGAACGAGGAATGAAGGGATCCCAGGGGTGCGGACGGGCGAGTCGCCACCGCACGCCCGAATCCACCTGCGTGGAGGGGTCAGGCCAAAGGGGGAGACCGGTCCCCGAACTAGTGGAGGCAGGAAACGACCCTCAGCTAGAAACCGGAGGCTCTGACATTTTATGTGGCGCAGCCCCTTGCTCCACCCGCTAGGAAGGCACCACATAGGGTCAGGGAAACTGGCGCCAAGTTTACCAAGAGGAGGCCCGAGGCAGCCGGACAGAAGTGTTGGTAAGAAAGGCCAGACAAAGGACACACAAAGGGGGTCCTGTGAAGCGCTCCAAAGTTATCTGGGAGTTGTCTGAGCCCCTCACCTGGTGAGCACAATACGACGTGGGCAGCCGTTACCTGCAGACGTGGTCTGGATAATAAGAACTGTGAGTAAAGGCCCTGAACTGCATCACTGACTCCGTGTCGTTACTGCTGCTGCCCTGCACCATCACCCCCATCCTCCGCATACACTGCCCTGAGGCTATACTCCTCCCGTGGGGAGTTATGCTACGCTCTGCTGCACCCACAACACCAGCCTTAGCGGTCTGCCCTGTAGCGGCGGTTCACTCTGACCGCAATCCACGGGTGGCGTAGTCGGACATTTAAACATCAAAACCACATAAATAGTTCCGCCACTGGTTTGACCGCCCTGAGCCACGGAACCGGATCGCCGCCACGAAGACTACAACCACCAGCATCCACCAAAAAGGGTCCGGCTCCGGGTGTCCCAAGGCCCAGGGGGTGCATCAGAACATTTTCATCACCTTTCACAATCACCAATGGGACAAGGCAGGGATGTCCTCTGTCCCCTCTCTTATACATCCTAGTGACGGAGCACCTGCTCTCATCAATTCGCCATAACCCCAATATTAGGTGGATTGAGGTGTGAGGCACCGAGTACAAGTGCTCTCTATTTTCTGATGATGTCCTAGTATATATCACTCAATCACATATATCCATCCCTGCTGTTATGGCTGAAATAGATCACTTTGTTACATGGTAAAATTTTAAAATCAATGCAGCGAAGTCTGAGGCCCTCGATGTCTCCCTCCCTAAATCCATATAGGATTCCATCCAGTCCAACTTTCCCTTTGCCTGGCCCTCACAGGGTATCAAATACTTAGGAATTCCTATTCATAGAGACCTCTCCCATCTATGTTATCTTAATTTTGGGCCCTTTATTGAACAATTCCATACAGACCACGGTTGGCAAGTTAGAACTGTAAGATTCACTACGTGAACCACTGGTGTTTTGTGGAAAAGCACATGTACACCGCGTTCCAAATTATTATGCAAAAAGTGTTTAGGAGTGATAAGGGAAGAATTTGTTTGTTTGTCACTTAAACTCATTGATGGTGATGTGTGTCAGGGCTCTTTATATCACTGTAAGCAATTGCAGACACCTGTGCTAATTAGTTTGGCAGGTGTGTCCAATGAAAGGCAAGACTACTTAAGAAGGCTCTCTCACATTATTAAGCAGCCTACATTTTCTGCCAAAATGGGAAAGAAAAAGGATGTGTCGGCTGCTGAGAAGCAACAAATTGTGGAGTGTTTAGGTCAAGGCATGACTACAATCAACATTGTGCGATGATCAGGATGAAGTGTCTTGGCAATCAAGAAGTATGTAGCTGATTCACAGTACACACGTGTGCGTGCTGATAAGGGCAAATTGAGGACTCTTTCCTACAGGCAATTACGTCAGGTTGAAAGAGCAGCGGCAAAAAAGCCTTGTCATAGCAGCAGACAAGTTTTTGAAGCTGCTTGTGCCTCCAACGTCCCCCGAACAACAAGATGCAGGGTCCTTCAGAGGTTTGCAGCTGTGCATATGCCATCCTGTCGACCTCCTCTATCCACTTCACACAAGCAGAAACAGCTCCAGTGGGCCAAACATTACATGAAGACTGATTTCAAAACTGTTTTGTTCACGGATGAGTGCCGTGCAGCGCTCGATGGTCCAGATGAATGGAGTGGAGGATGGCTGGTTGATGGACACCCCACGCAAACACGGCTACAGCGCCAACAAGGAGGAGGTGGAGTAATGTTTTGGGCTGGAATCATGGGGAGAGAGATTGTCGGCCCCTTTAGGATCCCTGAAGGCGCTAAAGATGAACTCCATAATGTATGTGGATTTTCTCAAACAGCACTTCCTGCCATGGTTCAAGAAGAAGAACCGTGTATTTCACAGCAAGATCATTTTTCTGCATGATAATGCACCATCTCATGCTGCACATAAAACATCTGCATCTCTGGCTGATATGGGCATAAAAGGGGACAAACTTATGGTGTGACCCCCATGCTCCCCTGACCTCTACCCCATTCAGAACCTTTGGAGCATCATTAAAAGGAGTGTCTATGATGGCGGGAGGCAGTTCACATCTAAGCAACAGCTCTGGGAGGGTATTCTGTCCTCATGCAAAACAATTGAAGCAGAAACCATCCAAAACCTGACAAATTCAATGGACGAGAGAGTTCAGAAGCTCCTTTCGAACAAGGGGTCCTATGTGAAAATGTAACATCACCTAGAATAAAGTTTTGAGTTGAAAACTGTTTGATTTCAGTTTCTAACAACCTGCTAATGCTTATAATTTCAAAAATGACCATTTTTTTGGTCTTTATTAAAATGAAAAGGTTGATCGAAAAGTTTGGGGGATCTAAGAGTGTGGCAACCCAGTAGTCATGATTACTTCGAATTCTGACAATATGAGGGTCATGCTGCAGGTAGTGCAGCAAGAAGGCACTTATGTGTCTTGCGCATCTCGGAGCCCCAAAATTATTTTCCGGGCTAGATGCAGCTAAAAATTATTTTTAATTTTAAATCTGGTGAAGCTTATTATAGATGGCCTAATAGGATCAGTGCTGCACACTGCTACAAAGCCCAAATTATTTTCCAGTCAAGATACAGATAAACATGATTAGTAATTTGAAAGCTTAAAACAGTTGGTAGGGTGATTTTAACCAATCATCAAGCTTTTACTCTCCCCAGGATGACACAGGGGTAGAAAAGTCGTTTCGGATCCATGATTTGTTCATCTTTATGAACGTGAGTCTGTCTACATTATCAGTGGAGAGCCGCGTGCGCTTATCTGTCAGCACACCACCAGCAGCGCTGAACACACGTTCAGACAGAACGCTGGCTGCGGGGCATGACAAGATCTCCAAGGCGTAAGTGGCTAGCTCCGGCCATTTATCCAGATTGGAAGCCCAAAAAGAGCAAGGGTCCAGTGACACAGTCGTGGCTTCAATGTTTACTTGGAGATACTCCTGTACCATCGTCTCTAGGCGTTGACTATGTGTCAGACTTCTTGTCTCCTGTGGCCTTGCAAAGGATGGGCTAAAAAAGTGGTGAAATGATTCCGCAAAATTGATGTTACCAGCAGATACTGTGGTTCTGTTACGGTTTGAGTGCTGAACACTTGACGGTCCCACGGTTGGCAAGTTGGAACTGTGAGATTCACTACGTGCACCACTGGTATTTTGTGGAAAAGCACATGTAAGATTCTGCAACAGTCTCTGCTGATACTCCTGCATGCGTGCATCCCTTTCTACGGCAGGAATAATTTCTGCAAATTTACTTTTGTACCGGGGATCTAACAGTGTGGCAACCCAGTAGTCAGGATTATTTCTAATTCTCACAATTCGAGGGTCATGTTGCAGGTAGTGCAGCAAGAAGGCACTCATGTGTGCTGCGCATCCAGGAGCACCAAGTCCCTGTTGTGTTGGTGGCGAGGTAACAATCATGCTTCCTTCCTCTGTCCTCTCCCCCCAACCTCGCACAACAGAAATGTGATCAAGGTCTCCCTCATCTGATGAGTCTTCCATCAGTTCGTCCTCCACTTCTTCCTGGGCTCCTGCACCTTCCTCACTAGTTTGGCTGCTACCATGCGCCCTGGTAAAATCATCTCCCCCACCCTCACATGCCTGCCGCCCTGGTGCTGCCGACCGTCTGGACCTTGCAGATGTTAGCCCTTCCGCATACAACTCCTCCTCCTCTACTTCCTCCACCTCCTCTTGTGCCGCCACCTGACTCCGAATTCTGTTTAAAATGTGCTCCAGCATGTAAATCACCGGAATAGTCATGCTGATAATGGCATCGTCAGCACTAAACATCTTCGTCGCCATTTCCAAACTGTGCAGAAGGGTGCATAGGTCCCTGATCTGAGACCACTCCTCCAGCGTGATTTGCCCCACCTCTGAATCTCGTTGGCCCAGGCTATACGTCAGAACGTATTGCACCAGGGCTTGTCGGTGCTGCCACAGTCGCTGCAACATGTGCAGAGTTGAATTCCACCGGGTAGGCACATCGCATTTTAGCCGGTGAAGTGGCAGGCCCAACGACTTCTGTAGAGATGTAAGTCGCTGAGCTGCGGGATGCGAACGGCGGAAGTGAGCACACAGCGACCGTGCCCTCTGCAGAAGGCCATCTAGTCTGGGATAGTGGGCCATACAAGGCACGTGTGTGACATTGCCCCGGCGAAGGGCCGCACCCAGGTTTGCAGCATTGTCGCACACGGCCTTCCCTGGTTTCAGGTCCAGTGGAGACAACCATTCATGAAATTGGTTCTCTAGAGCTGACCACAACTCCTCAGCTGTGTGACTCACATTTGTAAAAACCGCCTGATGACGTTGAGCCCTACTGCCAGCATAGTAAGGAGGTGTGCAGGATCCCTTCTGCGCAGTTAGAAAGCTTGTGGCATGACCAGACAGGCTTTGGGTGCAGGTGGAAGACCGAGAGGAGGTTGAGGAGGCAGAAGCAGTGGAGGAAAAATGACATAAAGAGGATTGACGCACAACTCGTGGGGACGGCAAGACTTGGACAGCAGCCCCTTGTCCTGCTGTCACCATAGTTACCCAGTGCCCAGTCAGCGACATGTAACGCCCCTGTCCATGCCTACTCGTCCAAGTGTCTGTGGTGAAATGCACCCTGTCACACACAGAGTTTCTCAAAGAAGCGGTGATGTTGTGTGCGACATGCTGGTGGAGCGCAGGCACACCTTTCTTTGAGAAGTAGTGCCGACTGGGCATCTGGTACTGGGGCACTGCGACGGACATAAGGTCTCGAAAATCCTCTGTGTCCACCAGGCGGAAAGGCAGCATTTCTGTAGCCAAGAGCTTGCAGATGGTGAAATTCAACCTCTTAGCTTTCTCATGGCTAGGAGGAAATGGTCTTTTACTTGTCCACATCTGAGGGACCGAGGGCTGGCTATTGTGCTTAGACGGGGTTGATAAGGGTGTCCCCGGCAAACTGCCGGTCTGTGAGGAAGATGCAGGCGGACATGTTAGGTTGCCTTGATCCAAAGGTGGTGCTATCGATGTCGGACAGCGCTCAAGACCAGCTGGTGTTACCACCTCCAAAGAAAATGATGACCTGCCAATCACGCTGGCTGTTGCGGGTAAAGAGGTGGCAGGTCTGCGCCCCAAAACAGGTGTGACTGCTGTCCCCCCAGTCACAGAGGATGAAGAGGCCGCGGATGCACAAGATATGGCAGACGGTGGTTGGCCCGGCCGGCTAGACCGCATTGTAGCACACTGAGCTTCCCACTGCAACTTATGCTTCATGTCCATGTGCCGGTTCATGCATGAAGTACTCAAACTATGTATTTTTTGGCCTCTACTTAGTTTTTGCTGACAAATGTTACAGATAACACGAGTTGGGTCATCTTTATCGATCTGAAAAAATGCCCAGGCTATGCAAGGCTTAGCACCCATGCGACCTGAAGAGCCACCACGACTTGTGGTGAGAGGCAGAGTTGTGTTTGAGGATGCAGTTGTTGACGTGCTTCCAGTACTACGTCTCTGTCCAGGAAGGCGCAACCTGACCTCGTCGTCACTAGCATCTTCCTCCACCTCCTCTGCTGACCTCATCTCTTGGCTGACTGTGGGTTGACAGTAAGTGGGATCTCCGACCTCATCATCATCACCCTGTGCGTTATCACACCCGTCGTCCTCAGAGCCAACCTGTTCCTGCCCTGACAAAAAACTAAAGTTGTCGCTCCAATCAGGTATTTGAGTCTTATCATCGTCTTCCTCATTGTCTCCACCAACAGGAGTTACAGTTTGGGAATGAGGGTCTACATTATGGTCAGAACCTTCTGCGTCTGGTCCTGGATCCGACTCATAAAGATTCTGGGCATCAGTGCAGATCATTTCCTCGTCTGGATTCACAGAAGCGCTGGAGTCGACCTCTGATTCCCAGGCTATAGTATGAGTAAACAGCTCTGCAGACTCAACCATCTGTTCTACCTCATACTCAGACGGGCAGCTGGAGATTTGGGAGCTGTGAGGAAGCAAGTGCGATTTGGGTGACACCTTTGAGGACTGGAGTATTTGTGATGTTGAAGTTGATGTGGAGGAGAGCCCACTTAAAGGAGCACTTGATATCCGTTGAAGCACCTGCTGTTTTTGTGCCTCATCTGGAATTTGTAGCGATTGGCGTGGCCATAAGAAAGGGATCTTATCACATTGTCCGCTAAAAGAAGTAGACATTTTAGTTTGGCTGGAAGATGGTCTTTCTTCTGCACCTACCCCACGGACACAACCTTTTTTCCCCTTCCCAACACGCCTATTCCCCTTTCCACCAGCAGCAGGCCTTTTTCCACTCATTTTGGTGGTTAACTAATTCACAACTCTGGAGTTGTTTGCACAAAAAAACAATGGATGGTAACCGAGCAGAGCTGAGTGGCCAAACTGTGGTATTAGGCCAAAAGTATTGGCTGGGTTAGATGCAGAAAAAAATTATTTTTAATTTGCAACCTGATGGAGGTCAGTATAGATGGACTAATAGACCAAGTCCCACACACCGCTAGAAGCCCAAATATTTTTTCAGAGCTAGATGCAGAAAAAAATTATATTCAATTTGCAACCTGCTGGACGTCAGTATAGAAGGACTAATAGAACAAGTCCCACACACTGCTAGAAGCCCAAATATTTTTTCAGAGCTAAATGAAGAAAAAAATTATTTTTAATTTGCAACCTGATGGAGGTCAGTATAGATGGACTAATAGACCAAGTCCCACACACTGCTAGAAGCCCAAATATTTTTTCAGAGCTAAATGAAGAAAAAAATTATTTTTAATTTGCAACCTGATGGAGGTCAGTATAGATGGACTAATAGACCAAGTCCCACACACTGCTAGAAGCCCAAATATTTTTTCAGAGCTAGATGCAGAAAAAAATTATTTTTAATTTGCAACCTGATGGAGGTCAGTATAGATGGACTAATAGACCAAGTCCCACACACCGCTAGAAGCCCAAATATTTTTTCAGAGCTAGATGCAGAAAATTTTTTTATTCAATTTGCAACCTGATGGAGGTCAGTATAGATGGACCAATAGACCAAGTCCCACACACTGCTAGAAGCCCAAATATTTTTTCAGAGCTAGATGCAGAAAAAAATTATTTTTAATTTGCAACCTGATGGAGGTCAGTATAGATGGACTAATAGACCAAGTCCCACACACTGCTAGAAGCCCAAATATTTTTTCAAAGCTAGATGCAGAAAAAAATTATTTTTAATTTGCAACCTGATGGAGGTCAGTATAGATGGACTAATAGAACAAGTCCCACACGCTGCTAGAAGCCCAAATATTTTTTCAGAGATAAATGAAGAAAAAAATTATTTTTAATTTGCAACCTGATGGAGGTCAGTATAGATGGACTAATAGACCAAGTCCCACACACTGCTAGAAGCCCAAATATTTTTTCAGAGCTAGATGCAGAAAAAAATTATTTTTAATTTGCAACCTGATGGAGGTCAGTATAGATGGACTAATAGACCAAGTCCCACACACCGCTAGAAGCCCAAATATTTTTTCAGAGCTAGATGCAGAAAAATTTTTTATTCAATTTGCAACCTGCTGGAGGTCAGTATAGAAGGACTAATAGAACAAGTCCCACACACTGCTAGAAGCCCAAATATTTTTTCAGAGCTAAATGAAGAAAAAAATTATTTTTAATTTGCAACCTGATGGAGGTCAGTATAGATGGACTAATAGACCAAGTCCCACACACTGCTAGAAGCCCAAATATTTTTTCAGAGCTAGATGCAGAAAAAAATTATATTCAGTTTGCAACCTGATGGAGGTCAGTATAGATGGACTAATAGAATGATGCTATGCCCAAAAGATTTTACTTCACTAGGTGCAGTAAAAAAATTGGTATTCTATACACAGGTGGTATATCTTGCAACACAGATAGGCTACTCCACTGACTAACACACTCTGCAATAGGCCAAAAAGGATTAGCTTTGCTAGATTCAGCCAAATGCTGTGAAAAAAACTTGCACAGCACTGGCACAGACCTGCCTGGCAAAAACTGATAGGAACTGATGTAACCTAGTCCTGAAAAGGACTCCAATTACAATTAGTCTTTACTCCCACAATCTATCTATTTAAGAGCACAGACCTGCCTGATAAAAGTCGTAGGAAATGCTGTAACCTAGTCCTTAAAAGGACTGCAATCACAACTATTCCCTACTCCCAAGCTATCTGTATATTTGTGCGAAAATTGGCTTGAAATTAACAAGGTATAGCGCACACAGCTACAGCGGTGCCGTCTAACACGCAGCTGCAGCAGTGAGAAAATGGTGGCGACG
Source organism: Phyllobates terribilis (assembly GCF_046119375.1). Lineage (NCBI taxonomy): Eukaryota > Metazoa > Chordata > Amphibia > Anura > Dendrobatidae > Phyllobates > Phyllobates terribilis. The sequence goes on along the minus strand of NW_027362771.1, from coordinate 2,573,950 downwards.
GGGAAAATGGCTTGGTCTTATAGGGCAAGGACATGTGACATACACTGCCAATCACACATGCCCTTGCTTGTGTGAAAAAAAGCACTTCGCTCCGTGTGTGCGCTGCTGATAGGCTGACAGATTGCACCTCCCCACTGCAAATGCGGGAAAGAGAAAAAAAAATGGAGATCTTCATTGTTCCTGCAGAGATCCATCCCCTGCCCCTCCCCCCGCCCCGCTGTACACTCAAACTGCGTATTAACATTAATTTTCATCATTACTGAGAAAAAATCCAGTTATGATTTTGGTGCACGAACAGTTATCGAACATAACCTCGAACAGCCGAATTTTTCTCAAATTGTTCGTGTTCGCCGACCGGCTCAAACACCGCCCAAAACAGCTCGAATTTGAGATTGGCGAACAGTTCGAGTAGAACAACGCTCATCTCTAAAAAGGAGCAGGAAAAGCAAAACATTTCAGAATTCCACCTTTCCAAGCAGAGAATTGACTGTTTGTGCAATGACATTGTTCACTCATTTTAGCCATTGAAAACCGTCCTGTTACTCATATACCAGAAAAGGATGAAGGTATTGGCTGAACGCAAACAGATAGCAGCTCACCCTCATTTGAATCTTCTTTAGCATGCTAAAAGGAGAAGGAAAAAGCAAAAAATTTCAGAATTCCACCTTTCAAAGCAGAGAATTGATTGTTTGTGCAATGACATTAGTCATTGATTTTAGCCATCGAAAAAAACCCTGTTACTCATATACTATAAATATTTGTAGGTATTGGCTGATAGAAAACAGATAGCAGCTCACCCTCTTTGAATCTTCTTTAGCATGCTAAAAGGAGCAGGAAAAACCAAAACATTTCATAATTCCACCTTTCCAAGCAGAGAAATGACTGTGCAATGACATTATTCATTAATTTTAGACATTAAAAAACGTCCTGTTAATCATATGCCAGAAATGGTTGAAGGTATTGGCTGAATGCAAAGAGATAGCATCTCACCCTCTTTGAATCTTCTTTAGCAAAAAGGAGCAGGAAAAAGCAAAACATTTCAGAATTCCACCTTTCCAAGCAGAGAATTGATTGTTTGTGCAATGACATCAATCATTGATTTTAGCCATTGAAAACCATCCTATTACTCATATACCAGAAATGGTTGAAGGTATTGGCTGAACGCAAACAGATAGCAGCTCACCCTCTTTTAAACTTCATTAGCATGCTAAAAGTAGCAGGAAAAACAAAAAAATTTCAGAATTCCAGCTTTCAAAGCAGAGAAATGACTGTTTGTGCAATGACATTATTCATTGATTTTAGCCATTGAAAACCATCCTGTTACTCATATACCAGAATTGGTTGAAGGTATTGGCTGAACGCAAACAGATAGAAGCTCACCCTCTTTGAATCTTCTTTAGCATGCTGAAAGGAGCAGGTAAAAGCAAAATATTTCAGAATTCCACCATTCCAAGCAGAGAAATGACTGTTTGTGCAATGACATTATTCATTGATTTTAGCCATTGAAAACCACCCTATTACTCTTATACCAGAAACGGTTGTAGGTATTGGCTGAACGCAAACAGATAGCAGCCCACCATCTTTGAATCTTCTTTAGCATGCTAAAAGGAGCAGGAATAAGCAAGACATTTCAGAATTCCACTTTTACAGGCAGAGAAATGACTGTTTGAGCAATGACATTATTCATTGATTTTAACCATTAAAAAACATTCTGTTACTCATAAACCAGAAATGGCTGAAGGCATTGGCTGAACGTAAACAGACAGCAACTCACCATCTTTGAATCTTCTTTAGCACGCTAAAAGAAGCAGGAAAAAGCAAAATAATTTCAGAATTCCACCTTTCCAAGAAGAGAATCACTGCTTGTGCAATGACATTATTCATTGATTTTAGCCATTGAAAAACATTCTGTTACTCATATACCAGAAATGGTTGAAGCTATTGGCTGAACGCAAACAGATAGCAGCTCACCCTCTTTGAATCTTCTTTAGCATGCTAAAAGGAGCAGGAGAAAGCAAAACATTTCAGAATTCCACCTTTCCAAGCAGAGAAATGACTGATTGTGTAATGACATTATTCATTTAATTTAGCCATTGAATGCCATCATTTTTCTCATATACAAGAAATGGTTTTAAGGTATTGTCTGAATGCAAACAGATAGCAGCTCACCCTCTTTGAATCTTCTTTAGCATGCTAAAAGGAGAAGGAAAAAGCAAAAAAAATCAGAATTGCACCTTTCCAAGCAGAGAAATGACTGTTTGTGCAATGACATTATTCATTGATTTTAGCCATTGAAAACCGTCCTGTCACTCATATACCATAAATGGTTGAAGGTATTGGCTGAACGCAAACAGATAGCAGCTCACCCTCTTTGAATGTTCTTTAGCATACTAAAAGTAGCAGGAAAAAGCAAAAAATTTCAGAATTCCAACATTTCAAGCAGAGAAATGACTGTTTGTGCAATGATATTATTATTTGATTTTCAACAATGAAAACAGTCCTGTTACTCATATACCAGAAATGGTTGAAGGCTTTGGCTGAACGCAAACAGACAGAAACTCACACTCTTTGAATCTTCTTTAGCACGCTAAAAGGAGCAAGAAAAAGCAAAATAATTTCAGAATTCCACCATTCAAACAGAGAAATGACTGTTCGTTCTATGACATTATTCATTGATTTTAGCCATTGAAAACCACCCTGTCACTCATATACCAGAAATGGTTGAAGGTATTGCATGAATGCAAACAGATAGCAGCTCAACCTCTTTGAATCTTCTTTAGAATCCTAAAAGTAGCAGGAAAAAGCAAAAAATTTCAGGTTTCCACCTTTCCAAGCAGAGAAATGACTGTTTGTGCAATGACCTTATTCATTGATTTTAGCCATTGAAAAAAAGCCTGTTGCTCATATACCAGAACTGGTTGAAGGAATTGGCTGAACATAAACAGATAGCAGTTCACCCTATTTGAATCTTCTTTAGCATGCTTAAAGGAGACGGAAAAAGCACAAAATTTCAGAATTCCACCTTTCCAAACAGAGAAATTACTGTTTGTGTAATGACATTATTCATTCAATTTAGCCATTGAATACCGTCATTTTTCTCATATACCCGAAATGGTTTTTAGGTATTTGGCTGAATTCCAACAGATAGCAGCTCACCCTCTTTGAATCTTCTATAGCATGCTAAAAGGAGCAGGAAAAAGCAAAAAAAATTAAGAATTCCACCTTTCCAAGCAGAAAAATGACAGTTTGTGCAATGACATTATTCATTGATTTTAGATATTGAAAACCGTCCTGTTACTCATATACAAGAAATGGTTGAAGATATTGGCTGAATGCAAACAGATAGCAGCTCACCCTCTTTGAATCTTCTTTAGCATGCTAAAAGGAGCAGGAAAAAACAAAACATTTCAAAATGCCACCTTTCCAAGCAGAGAATAGACTGTTTGTGCAAAGAAAATATTCATTCATTTTAGCCATTGAAAACCATCCTGATACTCATATACAAATAATGGATGAAGGTATTTGCTGAACGAAACCAGACAGCTCACACTCTTTGAATCTTCTTTAGCATGCTTAAAGGAGAAGGAAAAAAAAAAAAATCAGAATTCCACCTTTCCAAGCAGAGAAATGACTATTTGTGCAATGACATTATTCATTGATTTTAGCCATTGAAAACCATCCTATTACTCATTTGGCAGAAATGGTTGAAGGTATTGGCTGAACGCAAACAGATAGCAGCTCACCCTCTTTGAATCTACTTTAGCATGCTAAAAGTAGCAGGAAAAAACAAAAAAATTCAGATTTCCACCTTTCAAAGCAGAGAAATGACTGTTTGTTCAATGACATTATTCATTGATTTTAGCCATTGAAAACCATCCTGTTACTCATGTACCAGAAATGGTTGAAGTTATTGGCTGAATGCAAATAGAGAGCAGCTCACCCTATTTGAATATACTTTAGCATGCTAAACGGAGTAGGAAAAAGCAAATATTTCAGAATTCCACCTTTCCAAGCAGAGAAATTACTGTTTGTGCAATGACATTATTCATTGATATTAGCCATTGAAAAATGTTCTGTTACTCATATACCAGAAATGGTTGAAGGTATTGGCTGAACGCAAACAGATAGCAGCTCACCCTATTTAAATATTCTTTAGCATGCTAAAAGGAGTAGGAAAAAGCAAAAAATTTCAGAATTCCACCATTTCAAGAAGAGAAATGACTATTTGTGTAATGACATTATTAATTGATTTTAGCCATTGAAAACCGTCCTGTCACTCATATACCAGAAATGATTGAAGGTATTGGCTGAACGCAAACAGATAGCAGCTCATCCTCTTTGAATCTTCTTTAGAATGCTAAAAGTAGCAGGAAAAAGCAAAAAATTTCAGGTTTCCACCTTTCCAAGCAGAGAAATGACTGTTTGTGCAATGACCTTATTCATTGATTTTAGCCATTGAAAAAAGGCCTGTTGCTCATATACCAGAACTGGTTGAAGGAATTGGCTGAACATAAAAGGATCAGTTCACGCTCTTTGAATCTTCTTTAGCATGCTTAAAGGAGACGGAAAAATCACAAAATTTCAGAATTCCACCTTTCCAAGCAGAGAAATTACTGTTTGTGTAATGACATTATTCATTCAATTTAGCCATTAAATACCGTCATTTTTCTCATATACCTGAAATGATTTTAAGGTATTTGGCTGAATTCCAACAGTTAGCAGCTCACCCTCTTTGAATCTTCTATAGCATGCTAATAGGAGCCAGAAAAAGCAAAAAAATTCAGAATTCCACCTTTCCAAGCAGAAAAATGACTGTTTGTGCAATGACATTATTCATTGATTTTAGACATTGAAAACTGTCTTGTTACTCATATATCAGAAATGGTTGAAAATATTGGCTGAATGCAAACAGATAGCAGCTCACCCTCTTTGAATCTTCTTTAGCATGCTTAAAGGAGCAGGAAAAAGCAAAACATTTCAAAATTCCACCTTTCCAAGCAGAGAATAGCCTGTTTGTGCAAAGAAAATATTCATTCATTTTAGCCATTGAAAACCGTCCTGTTACTCATATAGAAGAAATGGATGAAGATATTCGCTGAAAGCAACCAGACAGCACACACTCTCTGAATCTTCTTTAGCATGCTTAAAGGAGAAGGAAAAAACAAAAAATTTCAGAATTCCACCTTTCCAAGCAGAGAAATGACTATTTCTGCAATGACATTATTCATTGATTTTAGCCATTGAAAACCATCCTGTTACTCATATACTAGAAATGGTTGAAGGTATTGGCTGAACGCAAACAGATAGAAGCTCACCCTCTTTGAATCTTCTTTAGCATGCTAAAATTAGCAGGTAAAAGCAAAATATTTCAGAATTCCACCATTCCAAGCAGAGGAATGACTGTTTGCAATGACATTATTCATTGATTTTAGCCATTGAAAACCGTCCTATTACTCTTATACCAGAAATGGTTGAAGGTATTGGCTGAACGCAAACAGATAGCAGCTCACCTTCTTTGAATCTTCTTTAGCACGCTAAAAGAAGCAGGAAAAAGCTAAATAAATTCAGAATTACACCTTTCCAAGAAGAGAAATCACTGTTTGTGCAATGACATTATTCATTGATTTTAACCATTGAAAAACATTCTGTTACTCATAAACCAGAAATGGTTGAAGGCATTGGCTGAACGTAAACAGACAGCAACTCACCCTCTTTGAATCTTCTTTAGCACGCTAAAAGAAGCAGGAAAAAGCAAAATAAATTCAGAATTCCACCTTTCCAAGAAGAGAAATCACTGTTTGTGCAATGATATTATTCATTGATTTTAGCCATTTAAAAACGTTCTGTTACTAATACACCAGAAATGGTTGAAGCTATTGGCTGAACGCAAACAGAAAGCAGCTCACCCTCTTTGAATCTTCTTTAGCATGCTAAAAGGAGCAGGAGAAAGCAAAACATTTCAGAAATCCACCTTTCCAAGCAGAGAAATGACTGATTGTGTAATTACATTATTCATTTAATTTAGCCATTGAATACCGTCATTTTTCTCATATACAAGAAATGGTTTTAAGGTATTGGCTGAATTCAAACAGATAGCAGCTCACCCTCTTTGAATCTTCTTTAGCATGCTAAAAGGAGAAGGAAAAAGCAAAAAAATTCAGGTTTCCACCTTCCCAAGCAGAGAAATGACTGTTTGTGCAATGACCTTATTCATTGATTTTAGCCATTGAAAAAAGTCCTGTTGCTCATATACCAGAACTGGTTGAAGGAATTGGCTGAACATAAACAGATAGAAGTTCACGCTCTTTGAATCTTGTTTAGCATGCTTAAAGGAGACGGAAAAAGCACAAAATTTCAGAATTCCACCTTTCCAAGCAGAGAAATTACTGTTTGTGTAATGACATTATTCATTCAATTTAGCCATTAAATACCGTCATTTTTCTCATATACCCAAAATGGTTTTAAGGTATTTGGCTGAATTCCAACAGATAGCAGCTCACCCTCTTTGAATCTTCTATAGCATGCTAAAAGGAGCCAGAAAAAGCAAAAAAATTCAGAATTCCACCTTTTCAAGCAGAAAAATGACTGTTTGTGCAATGACATTATTCATTGATTTTAGACATTGAAAACTGTCTTGTTACTCATATACCAGAAATGGTTGAAAATATTGGCTGAATGCAAACAGATAGCAGCTCACCCTCCTTGAATCTTCTTTAGCATGCTTAAAGGAGCAGGAAAAAGCAAAAAATTTCAGATTTCCACCTTTCAAAGCAGAGAAATGACTGTTTGTGCAATGACATGATTCAATGATTTTAGCCATTGAAAAACATCCTGTTAGTCATATACCAGAAATGGTTGAAGGTATTGGCTGAACGCAAACAGATTGCAGCTCACCCTTTTGAATCTTCTTTAGCATGCTAAAAGGGGCAGGAAAAAGCAAAAAATTTCAGAATTCCAACTTTCAAAACAGAGAATTGACTGTTTGTGCAATGACATTATTCATTGATTTTAGCCATTGAAAACAGTCCTGTTACTCTTATACCAGAAATTGTTGAAGGTATTGGCTGAACACAAAGAGATAGCAGCTCACCATCTTTGAATCTTCTTTAGCATGATAAAAGAAGCAGGAAAAGCAAAAAATTTCAGAATTCCACTTTTACAAGCAGAGAAATGACTGTTTGTGCAATGACATTATTCATTAATTTTAGCCATTGTAAAACATTCTGTTACTCATACACCAGAAATGGTTGAAGGCATTGGCTGATTGTAAACAGACAGCAACTCACCCTCTTTGAATCTTCTTTAGCACGCTAAAAGGAGCAGGAAAAAGAAAAATAATTTCAGAATTTCCTCTTTCCAAGCAGAGAAATGACTGTTTGTGCAATGACATTATTCATTGATTTTAGCCATTGAAAAACGTTCTGTTACTCATATACCAGAAATGGTTGAAGGTATTGGCTGAACGCAAACAGATAGAAGCTCACCCTCTTTGAATCTTCTTTATCATGCTAAAAGGAACAGGAAAAAGCAAAAAATTTCAGAATTCCACCTTTCCAAGTAGACAAATGACTCTTTGTGCATTGACATTATTCATTGATTTTAGCCATTGAAAACCATCCTGACTCCCATATACCAGAAACGGTTGAAGGTATTGGCTGAACGCAAACAGATAGCAGCTCACTCTCTTTGAATCTTCTTTAGCATGCTAAAAGGAGCAGGAAAAAGCAAAAAATATCAGAATTCTACTTTTACAAGCAGAGAACTGACTGTTTGTGCAATGACATTATTCATTGATTTTAGTCATTGAAAAATATTCTGTTACTAATACACCAGAAATGGATGAAGGCATTGACTGAACGTAAGCAGACAGCAACTCACCCTCTTTGAATCTTCTTTAGCACACTAAAAGGAGCAGGAAAAAGCAAAATAATTTCAGAATTCCACCTTTCCAAGCAGAGAAATGTCTGTTTGTGTAATGACATTATTCATTGATTTTAGCCATTGAAAAACGTCTTGTTGCTCATGTACCAGAACTGGTTGAAAGAATTGGCTGAACAAAAACAGATAGCAGCTCACCCTCTGTGAATCTTCTTTAGTATGCTAAAACGAGCAGGAAAAAGCAAAACATTTCAGAATTCCTCCTTTCGAAGCAGAGAAATGACTGTTTGTGTAATGACATTACTCATTCAATTTAGCCATTGAATACCGTCATTTTTCTCATATACCCGAAATGGTTTTAAGGTATTTGGCTGAATTCCAACAGATAGCAGCTCACCCTCTTTCAATCTTCTTTATCATGCTAAAAGGAACAGGAAAAAGCAAAAAATTTCAGAATTCCACCTTTCCAAGCACAGAAATGACTCTTTGTGCAATGACATTATTCATTGATTTTAGCCATTGAAAACCATCATGCCTTCCATATACCAGAAACGGTTGAAGGTATTGGCTGAACGCAAACAGATAGCAGCGCACCCACTTTGAATCTTCTTTAGCATGTTAAAAGTAGCAGGAAAAAGCAAAAAACTTCAGATTTCCACCTTTCAAAGCAGAGAAATGACTGTTTTTGCAATGACATTATTCATTGATTTTAGTCATTGAAAAACATCCTGTTACTCATATACCAGAAAAGGTTGAAGGTATTGGCTGAACGCAAACAGACAGCAACTCTCACTCTTTGAATCTTCCTTAGCACGCTAAAAGGAGCAGGAAAATCAAAATTATTTCAGAATACCACTTTTCTAAGCAGAGAAATGACTGTTTGTTCAATGATAATATTCATTGATTTTAGACATTGAAAACCGTCCTGTTACTCATATACCAGAAATTGTTGAAGGTATTGGCTGAACTCAATCAGATAGAAGATCACCCTCTTTGAATCTTCTTTAGCATGCTAAAAGAAGAAGGAAAAAGCAAAACAATTTCAGAAATCCACCTTTCCAAGCAGACAAATGTCTTAATGAGCAATGACATTATTCATTGATTTTAGCCATTGAAAAACATCCTGTTACTCATGTACCAGAAATGGTTGAAGGCATTGGCTGAACGCAAACAGATAGCAGCTCACCCTCTTTGAATTTTCTTTAGCATGCTAAAAGGAGCAGGTAAAAGCAAAAAATTTCAGAATTCCGCCATTCCAAGCAGAGAAATGTCTGTTTGTGCAATGACATTATTCATTGATTTTAGACATTGAAAATTGTCCTGTTACTCTTATACCAGAAATGTTTGAAGGTATTGGCTGAACGCAAAGAGATAGCAACCCACCATCTTTGAATATTCTTTAGAATGCTAAAAGTAGCAGGAAAAATCAAAAAATTTCAGAATTCCACCATTATAAGCAGAGAAATGACTGTTTGTGCAATGACATTATTCATTGATTTTAGCCATTGAAAACCATCCTGTTACTCATATACCAGAAATGGTTGAAGGTATTGGCTGAACGCAAACAGATAGCAGCTCACCCTCTTTGAATCTCCTTTAGCATGCTAAAAGTAGCAGGAAAAAGCAAAAAATTTCAGAATTCCACCTTTCAAAGCAGAGAAATGACTTTTTGAGCAATGACATTATTCATTGATTTTAGCCATTGAAAAACGTCTTGTTGCTCATATACCAGAACTGGTTGAAGGAATTGGCTGAACATAAACAGATAGCAGCTCACCCTCTTTGAATCTTCTTTAGCATGCTAAAAGGAGCAGGAAAAAGCAAAAAATTTCAGAATTCCACCTTTCCAAGCAGAAAAATGACTGCTTGTGCAATGATATTATTCAATGATTTTAGACATTGAAAACCATCCTGTTACTCATATACCAGAAATGGTTGAAGGTATTGGCTGAATACAAACAGATAGCAGCTCACTCTCTTAGAATCTTCTTTAGCATGCTAAAAGGAGCAGGAAAAAACAAAACATTTCAGAATTCCACCTTTCCAAGCAGAGAATAGACTGTTTGTGCAAAGACAATATTCATTCATTTTATCCATTGAAAACCTTCCTGTTACTCATATATAGAGATGAGCGTTGTTCTACTCGAACTGTTCGCCAATCTCAAATTCGAGCTGTTTTGGGCGGTGTTCGAGCCGGTCGGCGAACACGAACAATTTGAGAAAAATTCGGCTGTTCGAGGTTATGTTCGATAACTGTTCGTGCACCAAAATCATAACTGGATTTTTTCTCAGTAATGATGAAAATTAATGTTAATACGCAGTTTGAGTGTACAGCGGGGCGGGGGGAGGGGCAGGGGATGGATCTCTGTAGGAACAATGAAGATCTCCATTTTTTTTTCTCTTTCCCGCATTTGCAGTGGGGAGGTGCAATCTGTCAGCCTATCAGCAGCGCACACACGGAGCGAAGTGCTTTTTTTCACACAAGCAAGGGCATGTGTGATTGGCAGTGTATGTCACATGTCCTTGCCCTATAAGACCAAGCCATTTTCCCCGTCGCCACCATTTTCTCACTGCTGCAGCTGCGTGTTAGACGGCACCGCTGTTGCTGTGTGTGCTATACCTTGTTAATTTCAAGCCAATTTTCGCACAAATATACAGATAGCTTGGGAGTAGGGAATAGTTGTGATTGCAGTCCTTTTAAGGACTAGGTTACAGCATTTCCTACGACTTTTATCAGGCAGGTCTGTGCTCTTAAATAGATAGATTGTGGGAGTAAAGACTAATTGTAATTGGAGTCCTTTTCAGGACTAGGTTACATCAGTTCCTATCAGTTTTTGCCAGGCAGGTCTGTGCCAGTGCTGTGCAAGTTTTTTTCACAGCATTTGGCTGAATCTAGCAAAGCTAATCCTTTTTGGCCTATTGCAGAGTGTGTTAGTCAGTGGAGTAGCCTATCTGTGTTGCAAGATATACCACCTGTGTATAGAATACCAATTTTTTTACTGCACCTAGTGAAGTAAAATCTTTTGGGCATAGCATCATTCTATTAGTCCATCTATACTGACCTCCATCAGGTTGCAAACTGAATATAATTTTTTTCTGCATCTAGCTCTGAAAAAATATTTGGGCTTCTAGCGGTGTGTGGGACTTGGTCTATTAGTCCATCTATACTGACCTCCATCAGGTTGCAAATTAAAAATAATTTTTTTCTGCATCTAGCTCTGAAAAAATATTTGGGCTTCTAGCAGTGTGTGGGACTTGGTCTATTAGTCCATCTATACTGACCTCCATCAGGTTGCAAATTAAAAATAATTTTTTTCTTCATTTATCTCTGAAAAAATATTTGGGCTTCTAGCAGTGTGTGGGACTTGTTCTATTAGTCCATCTATACTGACCTCCATCAGGTTGCAAATTAAAAATAATTTTTTTCTGCATCTAGCTCTGAAAAAATATTTGGGCTTCTAGCAGTGTGTGGGACTTGGTCTATTAGTCCATCTATACTGACCTCCATCAGGTTGCAAATGAAAAATATTTTTTTTCTGCATCTAGCTCTGAAAAAATATTTGGGCTTCTAGCAATGTGTGGGACTTGGTCTATTAGTCCATCTATACTGACCTCCATCAGGTTGCAAATTAAAAATAATTTTTTTCTTCATTTATCTTTGAAAAAATATTTGGGCTTCTAGCAGCGTGTGGGACTTGTTCTATTAGTCCATCTATACTGACCTCGATCAGGTTGCAAATTAAAAATAATTTTTTTCTGCATGTAGCTCTGAAAAAATATTTGGGCTTCTAGCAGTGTGTGGGACTTGGTCTATTAGTCCATCTATACTGACCTCCATCAGGTTGCAAATTAAAAATAATTTTTTTCTTCATTTATCGCTGAAAAAATATTTGGGCTTCTAGCAGCGTGTGGGACTTGTTCTATTAGTCCATCTATACTGACCTCCATCAGGTTGCAAATTAAAAATACTTTTTTTCTGCATCTAGCCCAGCCAATAGTTTTGGCCTAATACCACAGTTTGGCCACTCAGCTCTGCTCGGTTACCATCCATTGTTTTTTTGTGCAAACAACTCCAGAGTTGTGAATTAGTTAACCACCAAAATGAGTGGAAAAAGGCCTGCTGCTGGTGGAAAGGGGAATAAGCGTGTTGGGAAGGGGAAAAAAGGTTGTGTCCGTGGGGTAGGTGCAGAAGAAAGACCATCTTCCAGCCAAACTAAAATGTCTACTTCTTTTAGCGGACAATGTGATAAGATCCCTTTCTTACGGCCACGCCAATCGCTACAAATTCCAGATGAGGCACAAAAACAGCAGGTGCTTCAACGGATATCAAGTGCTCCTTTAAGTGGGCTCTCCTCCACATCAACTTCAACATCACAAATACTCCAGTCCTCAAAGGTGTCACCCAAATCGCACTTGCTTCCTCACAGCTCCCAAATCTCCAGCTGCCCGTCTGAGTATGAGGTAGAACAGATGGTTGAGTCTGCAGAGCTGTTTACTCATACTATAGCCTGGGAATCAGAGGTCGACTCCAGCGCTTCTGTGAATCCAGACGAGGAAATGATCTGCACTGATGCCCAGAATCTTTATGAGTCGGATCCAGGACCAGACGCAGAAGGTTCTGACCATAATGTAGACCCTCATTCCCAAACTGTAACTCCTGTTGGTGGAGACAATGAGGAAGACGATGATAAGACTCAAATACCTGATTGGAGCGACAACTTTAGTTTTTTGTCAGGGCAGGAACAGGTTGGCTCTGAGGACGACGGGTGTGATAACGCACAGGGTGATGATGATGAGGTCGGAGATCCCACTTACTGTCAACCCACAGTCAGCCAAGAGATGAGGTCAGCAGAGGAGGTGGAGGAAGATGCTAGTGACGACGAGGTCAGGTTGCGCCTTCCTGGACAGAGACGTAGTACTGGAAGCACGTCAACAACTGCATCCTCAAACACAACTCTGCCTCTCACCACAAGTCGTGGTGGCTCTTCAGGTCGCATGGGTGCTAAGCCTTGCATAGCCTGGGCATTTTTTCAGATCGATAAAGATGACCCAACTCGTGTTATCTGTAACATTTGTCAGCAAAAGCTAAGTAGAGGCCAAAAAATACATAGTTTGAGTACTTCATGCATGAACCGGCACATGGACATGAAGCATAAGTTGCAGTGGGAAGCTCAGTGTGCTACAATGCGGCCTAGCCGGCCGGGCCAATCACCGTCTGCCATATCTTGTGCATCCGCGGCCTCTTCATCCTCTGTGACTGGGGGGACAGCAGTCACACCTGTTTTGGGGCGCAGACCTGCCACCTCTTTACCCGCAACAGCCAGCGTGATTGGCAGGTCATCATTTTCTTTGGAGGTGGTAACACCAGCTGGTGTTGAGCGCTGTCCGACATCGATAGCACCACCTTTGGATCAAGGCAACCTAACATGTCCGCCTGCATCTTCCTCACAGACCGGCAGTTTGCCGGGGACACCCTTATCAACCCCGTCTAAGCACAATAGCCAGCCCTCGGTCCCTCAGATGTGGACAAGTAAAAGACCATTTCCTCCTAGCCATGAGAAAGCTAAGAGGTTGAATTTCACCATCTGCAAACTCTTGGCTACAGAAATGCTGCCTTTCCGCCTGGTGGACACAGAGGATTTTCGAGACCTTATGTCTGTCGCAGTGCCCCAGTACCAGATGCCCAGTCGGCACTACTTCTCAAAGAAAGGTGTGCCTGCGCTCCACCAGCATGTCGCACACAACATCACCGCTTCTTTGAGAAACTCTGTGTTTGACAGGGTGCATATCACCACAGACACTTGGACGAGTAGGCATGGACAGGGGCGTTACATGTCGCTGACTGGGCACTGGGTAACTATGGTGACAGCAGGACAAGGGGCTGCTGTCCAAGTCTTGCCGTCCCCACGAGTTGTGCGTCAATCCTCTTTATGTCAAAGTTCCTCCACTGCTTCTGCCTCCTCAACCTCCTCTCGGTCTTCCACCTGCACCCAAAGCCTGTCTGGTCATGCCACAAGCTTTCTAACTGCGCAGAAGGGATCCTGCACACCTCCTTACTATGCTGGCAGTAGGGCTCAACGTCATCAGGCGGTTTTTACATTGAAATGTCTGGGAAATGTGAGTCACACAGCTGAGGAGTTGTGGTCAGCTCTGGAGAACCAATTTCATAAATGGTTGTCTCCACTGGACCTGAAACCAGGGAAGGCCGTGTGCGACAATGCTGCAAACCTGGGTGCGGCCCTTCGCCGGGGCAATGTCACACACGTGCCTTGTATGGCTCACGTGTTGAACCTGGTTGTCCAGCAATTTTTAGCCCACTATCCCAGACTAGATGGCCTTCTGCAGAGGGCACGGTCGCTGTGTGCTCACTTCCGCCGTTCGCATCCCGCAGCTCAGCGACTTACATCTCTACAGAAGTCGTTGGGCCTGCCACTTCACCGGCTAAAATGCGATGTGCCTACCCGGTGGAATTCAACTCTGCACATGTTGCAGCGACTGTGGCAGCACCGACAAGCCCTGGTGCAATACGTTCTGACGTATAGCCTGGGCCAACGAGATTCAGAGGTGGAGCAAATCACGCTGGAGGAGTGGTCTCAGATCAGGAACCTATGCACCCTTCTGCACAGTTTTGAAATGGCGACGAAGATGTTTAGTGCTGACGATGCCATTATCAGCATGACTATTCCGGTGATTTACATGCTGGAGCACATGTTAAACAGAATTCGGAGTCAGGTGGTGGCACAAGAGGAGGTGGAGGAAGTAGAGGAGGAGGAGTTGTATGCGGAAGGGCTAACATCTGCAAGGTCCAGACGGTCGGCAGCACCAAGGCGGCAGGCATGTGAGGGTGGGGGAGATGGTTTTACCAGGGCGCATGGTAGCAGCCAAACTAGTGAGGAAGGTGCAGGAGCCCAGGAAGAAGTGGAGGACGAACTGATGGAAGACTCATCAGATGAGGGAGACCTTGATCACATTTCTGTTGTGCGAGGTTGGGGGGAGAGGACAGAGGAAGGAAGCATGATTGTTACCTCGCCACCAACACAACAGGGACTTGGTGCTCCTGGATGCGCAACACACATGAGTGCCTTCTTGCTGCACTACCTGCAACATGACCCTCGAATTGTGAGAATTAGAAATAATCCTGACTACTGGGTTGCCACACTGTTAGATCCCCGGTACAAAAGTAAATTTGCAGAAATTATTCCTGCCATAGAAAGGGATGCACGAATGCAGGAGTATCAGCAGAGACTGTTGCAGAATCTTACATGTGCTTTTCCACAAAATACCAGTGGTGCACGTAGTGAATCTCACAGTTCCAACTTGCCAACCGTGGGACCGTCAAGTGTTCAGCACTCAAACCGTAACAGAACCACAGTATCTGCTGGTAACATCAATTTTGCGGAATCATTTCACCACTTTTTTAGCCCATCCTTTGCAAGGCCACAGGAGACAAGAAGTCTGACACATAGTCAACGCCTAGAGACGATGGTACAGGAGTATCTCCAAGTAAACATTGAAGCCACGACTGTGTCACTGGACCCTTGCTCTTTTTGGGCTTCCAATCTGGATAAATGGCCGGAGCTAGCCACTTACGCCTTGGAGATCTTGTCATGCCCCGCAGCCAGCGTTCTGTCTGAACGTGTGTTCAGCGCTGCTGGTGGTGTGCTGACAGATAAGCGCACGCGGCTCTCCACTGATAATGTAGACAGACTCACGTTCATAAAGATGAACAAATCATGGATCCGAAACGACTTTTCTACCCCTGTGTCATCCTGGGGAGAGTAAAAGCTTGATGATTGGTTAAAATCACCCTACCAACCGTTTTAAGCTTTCAAATTACTAATCATGTTTATCTGTATCTTGACTGGAAAATAATTTGGGCTTTGTAGCAGTGTGCAGCACTGTTCCTATTAGGCCATCTATAATAAGCTTCACCAGATTTAAAATTAAAAATAATTTTTAGCTGCATCTAGCCCGGAAAATAATTTTGGGGCTCCGAGATGCGCAAGACACATAAGTGCCTTCTTGCTGCACTACCTGCAGCATGACCCTCATATTGTCAGAATTCGAAGTAATCATGACTACTGGGTTGCCACACTCTTAGATCCCCCAAACTTTTCGATCAACCTTTTCATTTTAATAAAGACCAAAAAAATGGTCATTTTTGAAATTATAAGCATTAGCAGGTTGTTAGAAACTGAAATCAAACAGTTTTCAACTCAAAACTTTATTCTAGGTGATGTTACATTTTCACATAGGACCCCTTGTTCGAAAGGAGCTTCTGAACTCTCTCGTCCATTGAATTTGTCAGGTTTTGGATGGTTTCTGCTTCAATTGTTTTGCATGAGGACAGAATACCCTCCCAGAGCTGTTGCTTAGATGTGAACTGCCTCCCGATATCATAGACACTCCTTTTAATGATGCTCCAAAGGTTCTGAATGGGGTAGAGGTCAGGGGAGCATGGGGGTCACACCATAAGTTTGTCCCCTTTTATGCCCATATCAGCCAGAGATGCAGATGTTTTATGTGCAGCATGAGATGGTGCATTATCATGCAGAAAAATGATCTTGCTGTGAAATACACGGTTCTTCTTCTTGAACCATGGCAGGAAGTGCTGTTTGAGAAAATCCACATACATTATGGAGTTCATCTTTAGCGCCTTCAGGGATCCTAAAGGGGCCGACAATCTCTCTCCCCATGATTCCAGCCCAAAACGTTACTCCACCTCCTCCTTGTTGGCGCTGTAGCCGTGTTTGCGTGGGGTGTCCATCAACCAGCCATCCTCCACTCCATTCATCTGGACCATCGAGCGCTGCATGGCACTCATCCGTGAACAAAACAGTTTTGAAATCAGTCTTCATGTAATGTTTGGCCCACTGGAGCCGTTTCTGCTTGTGTGAAGTGGATAGAGGAGGTCGACAGGATGGCATATGCACAGCTGCAAACCTCTGAAGGACCCTGCATCTTGTTGTTCGGGGGACGTTGGAGGCACAAGCAGCTTCAAAAACTTGTCTGCTGCTATGACAAGGCTTTTTTGCCGCTGCTCTTTCAACCTGACGTAATTGCCTGTAGGAAAGAGTCCTCAATTTGCCCTTATCAGCACGCACACGTGTGTACTGTGAATCAGCTACTTACTTCTTGATTGCCAAGACACTTCATCCTGATCATCGCACAATGTTGATTGTAGTCATGCCTTGACCTAAACACTCCACAATTTGTTGCTTCTCAGCAGCCGACACATCCTTTTTCTTTCCCATTTTGGCAGAAAATGTAGGCTGCTTAATAATGTGAGAGAGCCTTCTTAAGTAGTCTTGCCTTTCATTGGACACACCTGCCAAACTAATTAGCACAGGTGTCTGCAATTGCTTACAGTGATATAAAGAGCCCTGACACACATCACCATCAATGAGTTTAACTGACAAACAAACAAATTCTTCCCTTATCACTCCTAAACACTTTTTGCATAATAATTTGGAACGCGGTGTACATGTGCTTTTCCACAAAACACCAGTGGTTCACGTAGTGAATCTTACAGTTCTAACTTGCCAACCGTGGTCTGTATGGAATTGTTCAATAAAGGGCCCAAAATTAAGATAACATAGATGGGAGAGGTCTCTATGAATAGGAATTCCTAAGTATTTGATACCCTGTGAGGGCCAGGCAAAGGGAAAGTTGGACTGGATGGAATCCTATATGGATTTAGGGAGGGAGACATCGAGGGCCTCAGACTTCGCTGCATTGATTTTAAAATTTTACCATGTAACAAAGTGATCTATTTCAGCCATAACAGCAGGGATGGATATATGTGATTGAGTGATATATACTAGGACATCATCAGCAAATAGAGAGCACTTGTACTCGGTGCCTCCCACCTCAATCCACCTAATATTGGGGTTATGGCGAATTGATGAGAGCAGGTGCTCCGTCACTAGGATGTATAAGAGAGGGGACAGAGGACATCCCTGCCTTGTCCCATTGGTGATTGTGAAAGGTGATGAAAATGTTCTGACGCACCCCCTGGGCCTTGGGACACCCGGAGCCGGACACTTTTTGGTGGATGCTGGTGGTTGTAGTCTTCGTGGCGGCGATCCGGTTCCGTGGCTCAGGGCGGTCAAACCAGTGGCGGAACTATTTATGTGGTTTTGATGTTTAAATGTCCGACTACGCCACCCGTGGATTGCGGTCAGAGTGAACCGCCGCTACAGGGCAGACCGCTAAGGCTGGTGTTGTGGGTGCAGCAGAGCGTAGCATAACTCCCCACGGGAGGAGTATAGCCTCAGGGCAGTGTATGCGGAGGATGGGGGTGATGGTGCAGGGCAGCAGCAGTAACGACACGGAGTCAGTGATGCAGTTCAGGGCCTTTACTCACAGTTCTTATTATCCAGACCACGTCTGCAGGTAACGGCTGCCCACGTCGTACTGTGCTCACCAGGTGAGGGGCTCAGACAACTCCCAGATAACTTTGGAGCGCTTCACAGGACCCCCTTTGTGTGTCCTTTGTCTGGCCTTTCTTACCAACACTTCTGTCCGGCTGCCTCGGGCCTCCTCTTGGTAATCTTGGCGCCAGTTTCCCTGACCCTATGTGGTGCCTTCCTAGCGGGTGGAGCAAGGGGCTGCGCCACATAAAATGTCAGAGCCTCCGGTTTCTAGCTGAGGGTCGTTTCCTGCCTCCACTAGTTCGGGGACCGGTCTCCCCCTTTGGCCTGACCCCTCCACGCAGGTGGATTCGGGCGTGCGGTGGCGACTCGCCCGTCCGCACCCCTGGGATCCCTTCATTCCTCGTTCCTGGAGCCTTCTCCGCTCCTCTTCCTTCCTTCTCCCTCTTGCAGGCCTGGGCCTCTGTTACTAGGCCCGCCTCCAGAGCAGAGCTCATGCAGAGGCCCTGCTCCCTGCCACTTCTGCTCAGACTTCTCTGCACTGAACTAAGATGGTGCCCACCTTTTATACTCCCTTCTCAATGCACCCAGGAACTGCTTCCTCCCTGCTCCTGCACTGCAGGGTTCCCCTTCCTCAGTGTTCCCTCCCCCCACTCCAGCCAGGGACAGGGACTGTCGTGCCCATCTCAGGGGCATATTGGTCGCCCTGCCCCACGGCAATGTGGTGTAATGCATGCAGGTGTCGGGTCCTGATCCACACTCCATCCTTATCTGAGAGTGAGATATCACACCTCTGGGTGAGGTGCAATACGTCTGTAGCAACCGAGCCCTCGGTGCTACAGTTCCATTTATCTTCAGCCTAGGTGACGTATTGTGATACAGGGCTGTGATTTTGGCTATAAAAGGGTCCCCTAGACCCCTACCCCAAGCTTTTTAAGAGAATCATATATGGCGTGCCAGGAGACTCTATGGAATGCTTTCTCAGCATCCAACGAGAGTATCTACTTACAAATTTTTAACTACATCTAGCCCAGGAAATACTTTGTGCCTAGTAGCAGTGTCTGCTAGTCAGCGGATTATCCCGGCTGTTAAGCAAGCTACACCACCTGTAGTTTGGACACTTAATTTTTTCAAAGGAAATGCTTCGGGACCACGGGATACTTAGTGAAGAGCATCAGGAGGCACCCCAAGGCATAGGGGCTGGGACTGGCACTAGGATGCCTTGCGGTGGACAGCCGAGCTCGATCCTTATAAAAGCTTTTTAACTGCAGCAGCTTTAGTGGACGCTACTGGAGCTGGAATTACGCGGCTGCTGGCATGAGACTTGCCCTCCAATAGATCCTTGTAAATGGATTTAAAGTGTATTCATTCAAATTAGAGGGACAATTTAAATTAAAAAGCTTAGCGCTGCCTCCACCACAGGGGGGCTCTCTCGACCCACCAGCGGACAGGCACCAGTATTGGGAGAGGGGGGCTGGCCGTCAGGGTTCACCGCGGCTCTGGCACAAACCCGGCGACACGGAGGTGGCACGGGCAGGAGCGGACTGGCCGTCTCGGCTTCTCACTTTTTGGATTTTAGAAGGGCATGACATGCCTATATCTGTGTCTCCCCCTCCTTTTACTCCTCCACCTCTTTTCTTTTCGCATGACTATATGTACTTGTCACTTTTCCATGTGTTAGTTGTGTCTTCTGAGCAGTTTGTCAGCTTTTGGACACCTTTGAAGGTGTTTTCTATGTGTTTCTATGTGTTTTTGTTTGCCTGCCATTGGTTTTAACGGTGTTCGAAGGTGTTTGACGAACAGTTCGACGAACAGTTCGGCGAACACACGGGTGTTCGACGAACCGAACCGAACTCGAACACTACGGGGGTGGCTCAACACTACTCATATACAAGAAATGGATGAAGGTATTGGCTGTTCGCAACCAGACAGCTCACACTCTTTGAATCTTCTTTAGCATTCTAAAAGGAACAGGAAAAAGCAAAAAAATTCAGAATTCCACCTTTCCAAGCAGAGAAATGACTGTTTGTGTAATGACATTATTCATTCAATTTAGCCATTGAATACCGTCATTTTTCCCATATAACCTAAATGTTTTTAAGGTATTGGCTGAATGCAAACACATAGCAGCTCACCCTCTTTGAATCTTCTTTAGCATGCTAAAAGGAGCAGGAAAAAGCAAAAATGACAGAATTCCACCTTTCAAAGCAGAGAAATGACTTTTTGAGCAATGACATTATTCATTGATTTTAGCCATTGAAAAACATCCTGCTACTCATATACCAGAAATGGTTGAAGGTATCGGCTGAACGCAAACAGATAGCAGCTCACTCTCTTTAAATCTTCTTTAGCATGCTAAAAGGAGCAGGAAAAAGCAAAAAATGTCAGAATTCCACTTTTACAAGCAGAGAATTGACTGTTTGTGTAATGACATTATTCATTGATTTTAGCCATTGAAAAACATTCTGTTGCTCATACACCAGAAATGGTTGAAGGTATCGGCTGAACGCAAACAGATAGCAGCTCACCCTCTTTGAGTCTTCTTTAGCATGCTAAAAGGAGCAGGTAAAAGCAAAAAAATTCAGAATCCCACCATTCCAAGCAGAGAAATGACTGTTTGGGCAATGACATTATTCATTGATTTTAGAATTTGAAAACCGTCCTGTTACTCTTATACCAGAAATGGTTGAAGGTATTGGCTGAACGCAAAGAGATAGCAGCCCACCATCTTTGAATCTTCTTTAGTATGCTAAAAGGAGCAGGGAAAAGCAAAAAATGTCAGAATTCCACTTTTACAAGCAGAGAAATGACTGTTTGTGCAATGACATTATTCATTGATTTTAGCCATTGAAAAACATTCTGTTACTCATATACCAGAAATGGTTGAAGGTATTTGCTGAACGCAAACAGATAGCAGCTCACCCTCTTTGAATCTTCTTTAGCATGCTAAAAGGAGCATGAAAAAGCAAAAAATTTCAGAATTCCACCTTTCCAAGCAGAGAAATGACTGTTTGCGTAATGACATTATTCATTGATTTTAGCCATTGAAAAATGTCTTGTTGCTCATATACCAGAACTGGTTGAATGAATTGGCTGAACTTAAACAGATAGCAGCTCACCCTCTGTGAATCTTCTTTAGCATGCTAAAAGGAGCATGAAAAAGCAAAAAATTTCAGAATTCCTTCTTTCCAAGAAGAGAAATGACTGTTTGTGTAATGACATTATTCATTCATTTTAGCCATTGAATACCGTCATTTTTCTCATATACCCGAAATGGTTTTAAGGTATTTGGCTGAATTCCAACAGATAGCAGCTCACCCTCTTGAATCTTCTTTAGCATGCTAAAAGGAGCAGGAAAAAGCAAAAAATTTCAGAATTCCACCTTTCCAAGCAGAAAAATGACTGTTTGTGCAATGACATTATTCATTGATTTTAGACATTGAAAATCGACCTGTTACACATATA
Source organism: Phyllobates terribilis (assembly GCF_046119375.1). Classification (NCBI taxonomy): domain Eukaryota; kingdom Metazoa; phylum Chordata; class Amphibia; order Anura; family Dendrobatidae; genus Phyllobates; species Phyllobates terribilis. Next base: position 2,552,234 of record NW_027362771.1, on the reverse strand, counting down.
CCAGAAATGGTTGAAGGTATTGGCTGAATGCAAACAGATAGCAGCTCACGCTCTTTGAATCTACTTTAGCATGCTAAAAGGAGCAGGAAAAAGCAAAACATTTCAGAATTCCACCTTTCCAAGCAGAGAATAGACTGCTTGTGCAAAGACAATATTCATTCATTTTAGCCATTGAAATCCATACTGTTACTCATATACAAGAAATGGATGAAGGTATTGGCTGTACGCAACCAGACAGCTCACACTCTTTGAATCTTCTTTAGCATGCTAAAAGGAACAGGAAAAAGAAAAAAATGTCAGAATTCCACCTTTCAAAGCAGAGAAATGTCTGTTTGTGTAATGACATTATTCATTCAATTTTGCCATTGAATACCGTCATTTTTCCCATATAACCGAAATGGTTTTAAGGTATAGGCTGAATGCAAACACATAGCAGCTCACCCTTTTTGAATCTTCTTTAGCATGCTAAAAGGAGCAGGAAAAATTAAAAAAATTCAGAATTCCACCTTTCCAAGCAGAGAAATGACTCTTTGTGCAATGACATTATTCAGTGATTTTAGCCATAGAAAACCATCCTGTTACTCATATACCTGAAATGGTTGAAGGTATTGGCTGAACGCAAACAGATAGCAGCTCACCCTCTTTGAATCTCCTTTAGCATGCTAAAAGTAGCAGGAAAAACAAAAAAATTCAGAATTCTACCTTTCAAAGCAGAGAAATAACTTTTTGAGCAATGACATTATTCATTGATTTTAGCCATTGAAAAACATCCTGTTACTCATATACCAGAAATGGTTGAAGGTATCGGCTGAACGCAAACAGATAGCAGCTCACTCTCTTTGAATCTTCTGTAGTATGCTAAAAGGAGCAGGTAAAAGCAAAAAATTCAGAATTCCACCATTCCAAGCAGAGAAATGACTGTTTGTGCAATGACATTATTCATTGATTTTAGCCATTGAAAACCATCCTGTTACTCTTATACCAGAAATGGTTGAAGGTATTGCCTGAACACAAAGAGATAGAAGCCCACCATCTTTGAATCTCCTTTAGCATGCTAAAAGGAGCAGGAAAAAGCAAAAAATGTCAGAATTCCACTTTTACAAGCAGAGAATTGACTGTTTGTGCATTGACATTATTCATTGATATTAGCCATTGAAAAACTTTCCGTTACTTATACACCAGAAATGGTTGAAGGCATTGGCTGAACGTAAACAGACAGCAACTCACCCTCTTTGAATCTTCTTTAGCACACTAAAAGGAGCAGGAGAAAGCAAAATAATTTCAGAATTCCAACTTTCCAAGAAGAGAAATGACTGTTTGTGTAATGACATTATTCATTGATTTTAGCCATTGAAAAACGTCTTGTTGCTCATATACCAGAACTGGTTGAAGGAATTGGCTGAACATAAACAGATAGCAGCTCACCCTCTGTGAATCTTTTTAGTATGCTAAAAGGAGCAGGAAAAAGAAAACATTTCAGAATTTCTACTTTCCAACCAGAGAAATGACAGTTTGTGTAATGACAATATTCATTCATTTTAGCCATTGAAAACCGTCCTGTTACTCATATACAAGAAATGGATGAAGGCATTGGCTGTTCGCAACCAGACAGCTCACACTCTTTGAATCTTCTTTATCATGCTAAAAGGAACAGGAAAAAGCAAAAAATTTCAGAATTCCACCTTTCCAAGCAGAGAAATGACTGTTTGTTCATTGACATTATTCATTGATTGTAGACATTGAAAACCGTCATGTTACTCATATACTCGAAATGGTTGAAGGTATTGGCTGAACGCAAACAGATAGCAGCTCACCCTCTTTGAATGTCCGTTAGCATGCTAAAAGTAGCAGGAAAAAGCAAAAAATTTCAGAATTCCACCTTTCAAAGCAGAGAAATGACTATTTGAGTCATGACATTATTCATTGATTTTAGCCATTGAAAAACATCCTGCTACTCATATACCAGAAATGGTTGAAGGTATCGCCTGAACGCAAACAAATAGCAGCTCACGCTCTTGGAATCTACTTTAGCATGCTAAAAGGAGAGGAAAAAGCAAAACATTTCAGAATTCTACCTTTCCAAGCAGAGAATAGACTGTTTGTGCAAAGACAATATTCTTTCATTTTAGCCATTGAAAACCGTCCTGTTACTCATATACAAGAAATGGATGAAGGTATTGGCTGTACGCAACCAGACAACTCATACTCTTTGAATCTTCTTTAGCATGCTAAAAGGAACAGGAAAAAGCAAAAAATTTCAGAATTGCACCTTTCCAAGCAGAGAAATGACTCTTTGTGTAATTACATTATTCATTCAATTTAGCCATTGAATACCATCATTTTTCCCATATAACCGAAATGGTTTTAAGGTATTGGCTGAATGCAAACACATAGCAGCTCACCCTCTTTGAATTTTCTTTAGCATGCTAAAAGGAGTAGTAAAAAGTAAAAAAATTCAGAATTCCACCTTTCCAAGCAGAGAAATGACTCTTTGTGCAATGACATTATTCATTGATTTTAGCCATTGAAAATCATCCTGTTACTCATATACCAGAAATGGTTGAAGGTATTGGCTGAACGCAAACAGATAGCAGCTGACCCTCTTTGAATCTTCTTTAGCATGCTAAAAGGAGCAGGAAAAAGCAAAAAATGTCAGAATTCCACCTATCAAAGCAGAGAAATGACATTTTGAGCAATGACATTATTCATTGATTTTAGCCATTGAAAAACATCCTGTTACTTATATACCAGAAAAGGATGAAGGTATCGGCTGAACGCAAACAGATAGCAGCTCTCCCTCTTTGAATCTTCTTTAGCATGCTAAAAGGAGCAGGTTAAAGCAAAAAATGTCAGAATTACACCTTTCCAAGCAGAGAAATGTGCAATGACATTATTCATTGATTTTAGCCATTGAAAACCGTAATGTTAATCTTATACCAGAAATGGTTGAAGGTATTGGCTGAACGCAAAGAGATAGTTGCCCACCATCTTTGAATCTTCTTTAGCATGCTAAAAGGAGCAGGAAAAAGCAAAAAAATTCAGAATTCCACTTTTACAAGCAGAAAAATAACTGTATGTGCAATGACATTATTCATTGATTTTAGCAATTGAAAAACATTCTGTTACTCATACACCAGAAATGGTTGAACGCATTGGCTGAACATAAACAGACAGCAACTCACCCTCTTTGAATCTTCTGTAGCACGCTAAAAGGAACAGGAAAAAGCAAAAAATTTCAGTTTTCCACTTTATCAAGCAGAGAAATGAATGTGCAATGACATTATTCATTGATTTTTGCCATTGAAAACCGTCCTGTAACTCATATACCAGAAATTGTTGAAGGTATTGTCTGAACGCAAACAGATAGAAGCTCTCCCTCTTTGAATATTCTTTAGCATGCTAAAAGGAGCAGGAAAAAGCAAAAAAATTCAGAATTCCACCTTTCAAAGTAGAGAAATGACTTTTTGAGCAATGACATTATTCATTGATTTTAGCCATTGAAAAACATCCTGTTACTCATATACCAGAAATGGTTGTAGGTATCGGCTGAACGCAAACAGATAGCAGCTCACCCTCTTTGAATCTTCTTTAGCATGCTAAAAGGAGCAGGTAAAAGCAAAACATTTCAGAATTCCACCTTTCCAAGCAGAGAAACGACTGTTTGTGCAAAGACATCATTCACTGACTTTACCCGTTGAAAACCATCCTATTACTCTTATACCAGAAAGGTTGAACGTATTGGCTGTACGCAAACAGATAGCAGCCCACCATCTTTGAATCGTCTTTAACATGCTAAAAGAAGCAGGAAAAAGTAAAAACATTACAGAATTCCACTTTTACAAGCAGAGAAATGACTGTTTGTTCAATGACATTATTGATTGATTTTAGCCAATGGAAAACATCGTGTTACTCATACACCAGAAGTGGTTGTAGGCATTGGCTGAACGTAACAGACAGCAACTCACACTCTTTGAATCTTCTTTAGTACGCTAAAAGGAGCAGGAAAAATCAAAAGAATTTCAGAATTCCACCTTTCCAAGCAGAGAAATGACTGTTTGTGCAATAACATTATTCATTGATTTTAGACATTGAAAAGCGTCCTGTTACTCATATACCAGAAATGGTTGAAGGTATTGGCTGAACGCAAACAGATAGCAGCTCACCCTCTTTGAATCTTCTTTAGCATGCTAAAAGGAGCAGGAAAAAGCAAAAAATTTCAGAATTCCACCATTCAAAGCAGAGAAATGACTTTTTGAGCAATGACATTATTCATTGATTTTAGCCATTGAAAAACATCCTGCTACTCATATACCAGAAATGGTTAAAGGTATCGGCTGAACGCAAACAGATAGCAGCTCGCTCTCTTTGAATCTTCTTTAGCATGCTAAAAGGAGCAGGTAAAAGCAAAAAATTTCAGAATTCCACCATTCCAAGCAGAGAAATGACTGTTTGTGCAATGACATTGTTCATTGATTTTAGCCATGGAAAACCGTCCTGTTACTCTTATACCAGAAATGGTTGAAGGTATTGGCTGAACGCAAAGAGATAGCAGCCCACCATCTTTAAATCTTCTTTAAGATGCTAAAAGGAGCAGGAAAAAGCAAAAAATGTCAGAATTCCACTTTTACAAGCAGAGAATTGACAGTTTGTGCAATGACATTATTCATTGATTTTAGCCATTGAAAAACATTCTGTTACTCATACACCAGAAATGGTTGAAGGCATTGGCTGAACATAAACAGACAGCAACTCACCCTCTTTGAATCTTCTTTAGCACACTAAAAGGAGCAGGAAAAGCAAAATAATTTCAGAATTCCACCTTTCCAAGAAGAGAAATGACTGTTTGTGTAATGACATTATTCATTGATTTTAGCCATTGAAAAACGTCTTGTTGCTCATATACCAGAACTGGTTGAAGGAATTGACTGAACATAAACAGATAGCAGCTCACCCTCTGTGAATCTTCTTTAGTATCTTAAAAGGAGGAGGAAAAAGAAAACATTTCAGAATTCCTACTTTGCAAGCAGAGAAATGACTGTTTGTGTAATGACATTATTCATTCAATTTAGCCATTAAATACCGTCATTTTTCCCATATAACCGAAATGTTTTTAAGGTATTGGCTGAATGCAAACACATAGCAGCTCACCCTCTTTGAATCTTCTTTATTATGCTAAAAGTAGCAGGAAAAAGCAAAAATTTCAAAATTCCACCTTTCCAAGCACAGAAATGACTGTTTGTGCAATGACATTATTCATTGATTTTAGTCACTGAAAAACGTCCTGTTACTCATATACCAGAAAAGGTTGAAGGTATTGACTGAATGCAAACAGAGAGCATCTCACTCTCTGTGAATCTTCTTTAGCAAGCTAAAAGGAGGGGGAAAATGCATACATTTTTTAGAATTCCACCTTTCCAAGCAGAGAAATGTCTTTTTGTGCAATGACATTATTCATTGATTTTAAACACTGAAAACCGTCCTGTTACTCATATGCCAGAAATGATTGAAGTTATTGTCTGAACGCAAAGAGAGAGCAGCTCACCCTTTTTGACTCTTCTTTAGCATGTTTAAAGGAACAGGAAAAAGCAAAAAATTTCAGAATTCCACCTTTCCAAGCAGAGAAAAGGCTGTTTGTGCAATGACATTATTCATTGATTTTAGCCATTGAAAAATGTCCTGTTACTCATATACCATAAATGGTTCAAGGTATTGGCTGAACGAAAACAGATAGCAGCTTACCCTCTTTGAATCTTCTTTAGCATGCTAAAAGGAGCAGGAAAAAGCAAAAAAATTCAGAATTCCACCTTTCCAAGCAGAGAAATGACTGTTTGTTCAATGACATTATTCATTGATCTTAGACATTCAAATTAGTCCTGTTACTCATATACCAGAAATGGTTGAAGGTATTGGCTGAATGCAAACAGATAGCAGCTCACCCTCTTTGAATCTTCTTTAGCATGCTAAAAGGAGCAGGAAAAATCAAAACATTTCAGAATTCCACCTTTCCAAGCAGAGAATTGACTGTTTGTGCAATGACATTATTCATTCATTTTAGACATTGAAAACAGTCCTGTTACTCATATACCAGAAATGGATAAAGGTATTGGCAGAAGGCAAACAGATTGCAGCTCACACTCTTTGAGTCTTCATTAGCATGCTAAAAGGAGCAGGAAAAATCAAAACATTTCAGAATTCCATCTTTCCAAGCAGAGAATTGACTGTTTGTACAATGGCATTATTCAATAATTTTAGTTATTGAAAACCGTCTTGTTACTCATATACCAGAAATGGATGAAGGTATTGGCTGAACGCAAACAGATAGCAGCTCACCCTCTTTGAATCTTCTTTAGCATACTAAAATGAGCAGGAAAAAGCAAAAAATTTCAGAATTCCACCTTTCCAAGCAGAGAAATGACAGTTTGTGCAATGACATTATTCATTGATTTTAGCCATTGAAAAACGTCCTGTTACTCATATACCTGAAATGGTTGAAGGTATTGTCTGAACGTAAACAGATAGCAGCTCACATTTTTTGAATTTTCTTTGGCATGATAAAAGGAGTAGGAAAAAGCAAAAAAATTTCAGAATTCCACCATTCCAAGTAGAGAAATGACTGTTTGTGCAATGACATTGTTCATTGATTTTAGCCATTGAAAACCGTCCTGTTACTGATATACCAGAAATCGTTGAAGGTATTGACTGAACGCAAACAGATAGCATCTCACTCTCTTTGAATCTTCTTTAACATGCGAAAAGGAGAGGGAAAATGCATACATTTTTGAGAATTCCACCTTTCCAAGCAGAGAAATGACTGTTTGTTCAATGACATTATTCATTGATTTTAGACATTGAAAACCGTCCTGCTACTCATATACCAGAAATGGTTGAAGGTATTGGCTGAGTGCAAACAGATAGCAACTCACCCACTTTGAATCTGCTTTAGCATGCTAAAAGAGCAGGAAAAATCAAAACATTTCAGAATTCCACCTTTCCAAGCAGAGAATTGATTATTTGTGCAATGACATCATTCATTCATTTTAGCCGTTGAAAAGCGTCCTGTTACTCATATACCACAAATGGATGAAGGTGTTGGCAGAAACCAAACAGATTGCAGCTCACCCTCTTTGAATCTTCTTTAGCATGCTGATAGGAGCAGGAAAATCAAAACATTTCAGAATTCCATCTTTCCAAGCAGAGAATTGACTGTTTGTGCAATGGCATTATTCAAACATTTTAGCCATTGAAAACCGTCTTGTTACTCATATACCAGAAATGGATGAAGGTATTGGCTGAATGCAAACAGAAAGCAGCTCACCCTCTTTGAATCTTCTTTAGCATACTAAAATGAGCAGGAAAAAGCAAAAAATTTCAGAATTCCACCTTTCCAAGCAGAGAATTGACTGTTTGTGCAGTGACATTATTCATTCATTTTAGACATTGAAAACCATCCTGTTACTCATATACCAGAAATGGATGAAGGTATTGGCAGAAAGCAAACAGTTGCAGCTCACCCTCTTTGAATCTTCTTTAGCATGCTAAAAGGAGCAGGAAAATCAAAACATTTCAGAATTCCATCTTTACAAGCAGAGAATTGACTGTTTGTGCAATGGCACTATTAATTCATTTTAGCCATTGAAAACCGTCCTTTTATTCGTATACCAGAAATGGATGAAGGTATTGGCAGAAAGCAAACAGATTGCAGCTCACCCTCTTTGAGTCTTCTTTAGCATGCTAAAGGGAGCAGGAAAAAGCAAAACATTTCAAAATTCCACCTTTCCAATCAGAGAATTGACTGTTTGTGCAATGGCATTATTCAATCACTTTAGCGATTGAAAACCGTCCCTTACTCATATACCAGAAATGGATGAAGGTATTGGCAGAAAGCAAACAGATTGCAGCTCACACGCTTTGAGGCTTCATTCGCATGCTAAAAGGAGCAGGAAAAAGAAAACCATTTCAGAATTCCATCTTTCCAAGCAGAGAATTGACTGTTTGTACAATGGCATTATTCAATCATTTTAGCCATTGAAAACCGTCTTGTTACTCATATACCAGAAATGGATGAAGGTATTGGCAGAAAGCAAACAGATTGCAGCTCACCCTCTTTGGAGCTTCTTTAGCATACTAAAATGAGCAGAAAAAAGTAAAAAATTTCAGAATTCCACCTTTCCAAGCAGAGAAATGACAGTTTGTGTAATGACATTATTCATTCAATTTAGCCATTGAATACCGTTATTTTTCTCATATACCCGAAATTGTTTTAAGGTATTGGCTGAATGCAAACACATAGCAGCTCACTCTCTTTGAATCTTCTTTAGAATGCTAATAGAACCAGGAAAAAGCAAAAAATTTTCAGAATTCCACCTTTCCAAGCAGAGAAATGACTGTTTGTGCAATGACATTATTCGTTGATTTTAGCCATTGAAAAAAGTCCTGTTACTCATATACCAGAAATGGTTGAAGGTACTGTTTGAACGTAAAAAGATAGCAGCTCACCCTTTTTGAATTTTCTTTAGCATGATAAAAGGAGTAGGAAAAAGCAAAAAAATTTCAGAATTCCACCATTCCAACCAGAGAAATGACTGTTTGTGCAATGACATTATTCATTGATTTTAGGCATTGAAAAACGTCCTGTTACTGATAAACCAGAAATGGTTGAAGGTATTGACTGAACGCAAACAGAAAGCATCTCACTCTCTTTGAATCTTCTTTAGCATGCTAAAAGGAGAGGGAAAATGCATAAATTTTTGAGAATTCCAACTTTCCAAGCAGAGAAATGACTGTTTGTGCAATGACATTGTTCATTGATTTTAGCCATTGAAAACCGTCCTGTTACTCATATACCAGAAATGGTTGAAGGTATTGGCTGAACGCAAAGAGAGAGCAGCTCACCCTCTTTGAATCTATTTTAGCATGCTAAAAGTGGCAGTAAAAAGCAAAAACATTTCAGAATTCCACCTTTCCAAGCAGAGAAATGACTGTTTGTGCAATGACAATATTCATTGATTTTAACCATTGAAAAACGTCCTGTTACTCATATGCCATAAATGTTTGCAAGGTATTGGCTAAACGCAAACAGATAGCAGCTCACCGGCTTTGAATTTTCTTTAGCATGCTAAAAGGAGCAGGAAAAAGCCCAAAAATTCAGAATTCCACCTTTGCAAGCAGAGAAATGACTATTTGTTCAATGACATTATTCATTGATTTTAGACATTGAAAATCATCCTGCTACTCATATACAAGAAATGGTGGAAGGTATTGGCTGAATGCAAACAGATAGCAGCTCACCCTCTTTGAATCTTCTTTAGCATGCTAAAAGGAGCAGGAAAAAGCAAAACATTTCAGATTTCCACCTTTCCAAGCAGAGAATTGATTGTTTGTGCAATGACATCATTCATTCATTTTAGCCATTGAAAAGCGTCTTGTTACTCATATACCAGAAATGGATGAAGGTTTTGGCAGAAACCAAACAGATTACAGCTGACCCTCTTTGAATCTTCTTTAGCATGCTAAAAGGAGCAGTAAAATCAAAACATTTCAGAATTCCATCTTTTCAAGCAGAGAATTGACTGTTTGTGTAATGACATTATTCATTCAATTTAGCCATTGAATACCGTTATTTTTCCTCATATACCCGAAATTGTTTTAAGGTATTGGCTGAATGCAAACACATAGCAGCTCACCCTCTTTGAATCTTCTTTAGAATGCTAATAGAATCAGGAAAAAGCAAAAAATTTTCAGAATTCCACCTTTCCAAGCAGAGAAATGACTGTTTGTGCAAAGACATTATTAGTTGATTTTAGCCATTGAAAAAAGTCCTGTTACTCATATACCAGAAATGGTTGAAGGTATTGTTTGAACGTAAAAAGATAGCAGCTCACCCTTTTTGAATTTTCTTTAGCATGATAAAAGGAGTAGGAAAAAGCAAAAAAATTTCAGAATTCCACCATTCCAACCAGAGAAATGACTGTTTGTGCAATGACATTATTCATTGATTTTAGCCATTGAAAAACGTCCTGTTACTGATAAACCAGAAATGGTTGAAGGTATTGACTGAACGCAAACAGAAAGCATCTCACTCTCTTTGAATCTTCTTTAGCATGCTAAAAGGAGAGGGAAAATGCATAAATTTTTGAGAATTCCAACTTTCCAAGCAGAGAAATGACTGTTTGTGCAATGACATTGTTCATTGATTTTAGCCATTGAAAACCGTCCTGTTACTCATATACCAGAAATGGTTGAAGGTATTGGCTGAACGCAATTAGAGAGCAGCTCACCCTCTTTGAATCTATTTTAGCATGCTAAAAGGGGCAGGAAAAAGCAAAAACATTTCAGAATTCCACCTTTCCAAGCAGAGAAATGACTGTTTGTGCAATGACAATATTCATTGATTTTAACCATTGAAAAACGTCCTGTTACTCATATACCATAAATGTTTGCAAGGTATTGGCTAAACGCAAACAGATAGCAGCTCACCGGCTTTGAATTTTCTTTAGCATGCTAAAAGGAGCAGGAAAAAGCCAAAAAATTCAGAATTCCACCTTTCCAAGCAGAGAAATGACTGTTTGTTCAATGACATTATTCATTGATTTTAGACATTGAAAACCATCCTGATACTCATATACAAGAAATGGTGGAAGGTATTGGCTGAATGCAAACAGATAGCAGCTCACCCTCTTTGAATCTTCTTTAGCATGCTAAAAGGAGCAGGAAAAAGCAAAACATTTCAGAATTCCACCTTTCCAAGCAGAGAATTGATTGTTTGTGCAATGACATCATTCATTCATTTTAGCCATTGAAAAGCGTCCTGTTACTCATATACCAGAAATGGATGAAGGTTTTGGCAGAAACCAAACAGATTACAGCTCACCCTCTTTGAATCTTCTTTAGCATGCTAAAAGGAGCAGTAAAATCAAAAACATTTCAGAATTCCATCTTTCCAAGCAGAGAATTGACTGTTTGTGCAATGGCACTATTAATTCATTTTAGCCATTGAAAACCGTCCTTTTACTCGTATACCAGAAATGGATGAAGGTATTTGCAGAAAGCAAACAGATTGCACCTCACCCTCTTTGAGTCTTCTTTAGCATGCTAAAGGGAGCAGGAAAAAGCAAAACATTTCAGAATTCCATCTTTCCAAGAAGAGAATTGACTGTTTGTGCAATAGCATTATTCAAACATTTTAGCCATTGAAAACCGTCTTGTTACTCATATACCAGAAATGGATGAAGGTATTGGCTGAACGCAAACAGAAAGCAGCTCACCCTCTTTGAATCTTATTTAGCATACTAAAATGAGCAGGAAAAAGCAAAAAATTTCAGAATTCCACCTTTCCAAGCAGAGAAATGACAGTTTGTGTAATGAAATTATTAATTCAATTTAGCCATTGAATACCGTTATTTTTCTCATATACCCAACATTGTTTTAACGTATTGGCTGAATGCAAACAGATAGCAGCTCACCCTCTTTGAATCTTCTTTAGCATGCTAAAATGAGCAGGGAAAGGCAAAACATTTCAGAATTCCACCTTTCCAAGAAGATAATTGACTGTTTGTGCAATGACATTATTCATTCATTTTAGACATTGAAAACCGTCCTGTTACTCATATACCAGAAATGGATGAAGGTCTTGGCAGAAAGCAAACAATTTCAGCTCACCCTCTTTGAATCTTATTTAGCATGCTAAAAGGAGCAGGAAAATCAAAACATTTCAGAATTCCATCTTTCCAAGCAGAGAATTGACTGTTGTTGCAATGACATTATTCATTGATTTTAGACATTGAAAACCGTCCTGTTACTCATATACCAGAAATGGTTGAAGGTATTGACTGAATGCAAACAGATAGCAGCTCACCCTCTTTGAATCTTCTTTAGCATGCTAAAAGGAGCAGGAAAAAGCAAAACATTTCACAATTCCATCTTTCCAATCAGAGAATTGACTGTTTGTGCAATGGCATTATTCAATCATTTTAGCCATTGAAAACCGTCTTGTTACTCATATACCAGAAATGGATGAAGGTATTTGCTGAACGCAAACACATAGCAGCTCAACCTCTTTGATTCTTCTTTAGCATACTAAAATGAGCAGGAAAAAGCTAAAAATTTCAGAATTCCATCTTTCCAAGCAGAGAAATGACTGTTTGTGCAATGACATTATTCATTGATTTTGGCCATTGAAAACCGTCCTGTTACTCATATACCAGAAATGGTTGAAAGTATTGACTGAATGCAAACAGATAGCATCTCACGCTCTTTGAATCTACTTTAGCATGCTAAAAGTAGAGGGAAAATGCATAAATTTTTTAAAATTCCACCTTTCCAAGCAGAGAAAAGTCTGTTGGTGCAATGACATTTTTCATTGATTTTAGCCATTGAAAACCGTCCTGTTACTCATATACCAGAAATGGTTGAAGGTATTGGCTGAACGCAAACAGACAGCAACTCACCCTCTTTGAATCTTCTTTATCACGCTAAAAGAAGCAGGAAAAAGCAAAAAAATTTCAGAATTCCACATTTACAAGCAGAGAAATGACTGTTTGTGCAATGACATTATTCATTGATTTTAGCCATTGAAAAATGTCCTGTTACTCTTATAACATAAATGTTTGCAAGGTATTGGCTAAACGCAAACAGATAGCAGCTCACTGGCTTTGAATTTATTTTAGCATGCTAAAAGGAGCAGGAAAAAGCAAAACATTTCAGAATTTCACCTTTCCAAGCAGAGAATTGATTGTTTGTGCAATGACATCATTCATTCATTTTAGCCATTGAAAAGCATCCTGTTACTCATATACCAGAAATGGATGAAGGTGTTGGCAGAAACCAAATAGATTGCAGCTCACCCTCTTTGAATCTTCTTTAGCATGCTAAAAGGAGCAGCAAAATCAAAACATTTCAGAATTCCATCTTTCCAAGCAGAGAATTGACTGTTTGTGCAATGGCACTATTAATTCATTTTAGCCATTGAAAACCGTCCTTTTACTCGTATACCAGAAATGGATGAAGGTATTGGCAGAAAGCAAACAGATTGCACCTCACCCTCTTTGAGTCTTCTTTAGCATGCTAAAGTGAGCAGGAAAAAGCAAAACATTTCAGAATTCCATCTTTCCAAGCAGAGAATTGACTAATTGTGCAATGGCATTATTCAAACATTTTAGCCATTGAAAACCGTCTTGTTACTCATATACCAGAAATGGATGAAGGTATTGGCTGAACGCAAACAGAAAGCAGCTCACCCTCTTTGAATCTTCTTTAGCATACTAAAATGAGCAGGAAAAAGCAAAAAATTTCAGAATTCCACCTTTCCAAGCAGAGAAATGACAGTTTGTGTAATGAAATTATTCATTCAATTTAGCCATTGAATACCGTTATTTTTCTCATATACCCAACATTGTTTTAAGGTATTGGCTGAATGCAAACAGATAGCAGCTCACCCTCTTTGAATCTTCTTTAGCATGCTAAAAGGAGCAGGAAAAGGCAAAACATTTCAGAATTCCACCTTTCCAAGAAGATAATTGACTGTTTGTGCAATGACATTATTCATTCATTTTAGACATTGAAAACCGTCCTGTTACTCATATACAAGAAATGGATGAAGGTCTTGGCAGAAAGCAAACAATTTCAGCTCACCCTCTTTGAATCTTATTTAGCATGCTAAAAGGAGCAGGAAAATCAAAACATTTCAGAATTCCATCTTTCCAAGCAGAGAATTGACTGTTGTTGCAATGACATTATTCATTGATTTTAGACATTGAAAACCGTCCTGTTACTCATATACCAGAAATGGTTGAAGGTATTGACTGAATGCAAACAGATAGCAGCTCACCCTATTTGAATCTTCTTTAGCATGCTAAAAGGAGCAGGAAAAAGCAAAACATTTCACAATTCCATCTTTCCAATCAGAGAATTGACTGTTTGTGCAATGGCATTATTCAATCATTTTAGCCATTGAAAACCGTCTTGTTACTCATATACCAGAAATGGATGAAGGTATTGGCTGAACGCAAACACATAGCAGCTCAACCTCTTTGATTCTTCTTTAGCATACTAAAATGAGCAGGAAAAAGCTAAAAATTTCAGAATTCCACCTTTCCAAGCAGAGAAATGACAATTTGTGTAATGACATTATTCATTCAATTTAGCCATCGAATACCGTTATTTTTCTCATATACCCGAAATTGTTTTAAGGTATTGGCTAAATGCAGATAGCAGCTCAACCTCTTGGAATCTTCTTTAGCATGATAAAAGGAGTAGGAAAAAGCTAAAAAATTTCAGAATTCCACCATTCCAATCAAAGAAATGACTGTTTCTGCAATGACATTATTCATTGATTTTAGACATTGAAAACCGTCCTGTTACTCATATACCAGAAATGGTTGAAGGTATTGACTGACGCAAACAGATAGCATCTCCCTCTCTTTGAATCTTCTTTAGCATGCTAAAAGGAGAGGGAAAATGCATACATTTTTGAGAATTCCACCTTTCCAAGCAGAGAAAGGACTGTTTGTGCAATGACATTATTCATTGATTTTAGCCATTGAAAACCGTCCTGTTACTCATATAACAGAAATGGTTGACGGTATTGGCTGAACGCAAAGAGAGAGCAGCTGACCCTCTTTGAATCTATTTTAGCATGCTAAGAGTTGCAAGAAAAAGAAAAAAATTTCATAATTCCACCTTTCCAAGCAGAGAAATGACTGTTGTTGCAATGACATTATTCATTGATTTTAGACATTGAAAACCGTCCTGTTACTCGTTTACCAGAAATGGTTGAAGGTATTGACTGAATGCAAACAGATAGCAGCTCACCCTCTTTGAATCTTCTTTAGCATGATAAAAGGAGTAGGAAAAAGCAAAAACATTTCAGAATTCCATCTTTCCAAGCGGAGAATTGACTGTTTGTGCCACGGCATTATTCAATCATTTTAGCCATTGGAAACCGTCTTGTTACTCATATACCAGAAATGGATGAAGGTATTGGCTGAATGCAAACAGATAGCAGCTCACCCTGCTTAAATCTTCTTTAGCATACTAAAATGAGCAGGAAAAAGCAAAAAATTTCAGAATTCCACCTGTTCAAGCAGAGAAATGAGAGTTTGTGTAATGACATTATTCATTCAATTTAGCCATTGAATACCGTTATTTTTCTCATATACCCGAAATGGTTTTAAAGTATTGGCTCAATGCAAACAGATAGCAGCTCACCCTGCTTGAATCTTCTTTAGCATACTAAAATGAGCAGGAAAAAGCAAAAAATTTCAGAATTGCACCTGTTTAAGCAGAGAAATGACTGTTTGTGCAATGACATTATTCATTGATTTTGGCCATTGAAAACCGTCCTGTTACTCATATACCAGAAATGGTTGAAGGTATTGACTGAACGCAAACAGATAGCATCTCACGCTCTTTGAATCTTCTTTAGCATGCTAAAAGGAGAGGGAAAATGCATAAATTTTTTAGAATTCCACCTTACCAAGCAGAGAAAAGTCTGTTGGTGCAATGACATTTTTCATTGATTTTAGCCATTGAAAACCGTCCTGTTACTCATATACCAGAAATGGTTGAAGGTATTTTTCTGAACGCAAACAGACAGCAACTCACCCTCTTTGAATCTTCTTTATCACGCTAAAAGAAGCAGGAAAAAGCTAAAAAATTTCAGAATTCCACCTTTACAAGCAGAGAAATGACTGTTTGTGCAATGACATTATTCATTGATTTTAGCCATTGAAAAATGTCCTGTTACTCATATACCATAAATGGTTCAAGGTATTGGCTGAACGCAAACAGGTAGCAGCTCAACCTCTTTGAATCTTCTTTAGCATGCTAAAGGGAGCAGGAAAAAGCCAAAATTTTCAGAATTTCACCTTTCCAAGCAGATAAAAAACTGTTTGTTCAATGACATTATTCATTGATTTTAGACATTGAAAGCCATCCTGTAACTCTTATACCAGAAATGGTCGAAGGTATCGGCTGAATGCAAACATAGCAGATCACCCTCTTTGAATCTTCTTTAGCATGCTAAAAGGAGCAGGAAAAAGCAAAACATTTCAAAATTCCATCTTTCCAAGCAGAGAATTTACTGTTTGTGCAATGTCATTATTCAATCATTTTAGCCATTGAAAACCGTCCTGTTACGAATATACCAGAAATGGATGAAGGTATTAACTGAATGCAAACAGATAGCAGCTCAACCTCTATGAATCTTCTTTAGCATACTAAAATAAGCAGGAAAAAGCAAAAAAATTCAAAATTCCACCTTTCCAAGCAGAGAAATTACTATTTGTGCAATGACATTATTCATTGATTTTAGCCATTGCGAAACGTGCTGTTACTCATATACCCGAAATGATTTTAAGATATTGGCTGAATGCAAACAGATAGCAAATCACCCTCTTTGAATCTTCTTTAGCATGCTAATAGGAGCAGGAAAAGGCAAAAAATTTTCAGAATTCCACCTTTCCAAGTAGAGAAATGACTGTTTGTGCAATGACATTATTCATTGATTTTAGCCATTGAAAACCCTCCTGTTACTCATATACCAGAAATGGTTGAAGGTATTGGCTGAATGCAAACAGATAGCAAATCACCCTCTTTGAATCTTTTTTAGCATGCTAAAAGGAGTGGGAAAAAGCAAAACATTTCAGAATTCCACCTTTCCAAGCAGACAATTGACTGTTTGTGCAATGACAATATTCATTCATTTTAGCCATTGAAAACCGTCCTGTTATTCATATACAAGAAATGGATGAAGGTATTGGCTGAACACAACCAGACAGCTCACAATCTTTGAATCTTCTTTAGCATGCTTAAAGGAGAAGGAAAAAGCAAAAATCTTCAGAATTCCACCTTTCCAAGCAGACAAATGATTGTTTGTTCAATGACATTCTTCATTGATTGTAGACATTGAAAACCGTCCTGTTACTCATATACCAGAAATGGTTGAAGGTATTGGCTGAATTGAAACAGATAGCAGCTCACTTTCTTTGAATCTTCTTTAGCAGGCTAAAAGGAGCAGGAAAAAGCAAAACATTTCAGAATTCCATCTTTCCAAGCAGAGAATTGACTGTTTGTGAAATTGCATTATTTAATCATTTTAGCCATTGAAAACAGTCCTGTTACTCATATACCAGAAATGGATGAAGATATTGGCTGAGCACAAACAGATAGCAGCTCACCCTCTTTGAATCTTCTTTAGCATGCTAAAAGGAGCTGGAGAAAGCAAAACATTTCAGAATTCCACCTTTCCAAGCAGAGAATTGACTGTTTGTGTAATGACATTATTCATTTAATTTAGCCATTGAATACCATCATTTTTCTCATATACCAGAAATGGTTGAATGTATTGGCTGAAAGCAAACAGATAGCAGCTCACCCTCTTTGAATCTTCTTTAGAATGCTAAAAGCAGCTGGAAATAGAAAAAAATTTCAGGTTTCCACCTTTCTAAGCAGAGAAATGACTGTGCAATGACCTTATTCATTGCTTTTAGCCATTGAAAAAGTCCTGTTGCTCATATACCAGAACTGGTTGAAGGAATTGGCTGAACATAAACAGATAGCAGCTCACCCTCTTTGAATCTTCTTTAGCATGCTAAAAGGAGCAGGAAAAAGCAAAAAATTTCAGAATTCCACCTTTCCAAGCAGAGAAATGACTGTTTGTGTAATGATATTATTCATTCAATTTAGCCATTGAATACCGTCATTTTTCTCATATACCCTAAATGGTTTTAAGGTATTTGGCTGAATTCCAACAGATAGCAGCTCACCCTCTTTGAATCTTCTTTAGCATGCTAAAAGAAGCAGGAAAAAGTAAAAAATTTCAGAATTCCTCCTTTCAAAGCAGAGAAATGACTTTTTGAGCAATGACATTATTCATTGGTTTTAGCCATTGAAAAACATTCTGTTACTCATATACCAGAAATGGTTGAATTTATCGGCTGAATGCAAACAGATAGCAGCTCACCCTATTTGAATCTTCTTTATCATGCTAAATGGAACAGGAAAAAGCAAAAAATTTCAGATTTCCACCTTTCCAAGCATAGAAATTAGTGTTTGTGTAATGACACTATTCATTCAATTTAGCCATTGCATACCATAATTTTTCTCATATACCCAAAATGGTTTTAAGGTATTGGCTAAATGCAAACAGATAGCAGCTCACCCTCTTTGAATCTTCTTTAGCATGCTAAAAGTAGCAGGAAAAAGCAAAATAATTTCAGAATTCCACCTTTCCAAGCAGAGAAATGACTGTTTGTTCAATGACATTATTCATTGATTTTAGACATTGAAAACCGTCCTGTTACTCATATACCAGAATTGGTTGAAGGTATTGGCTGAACTCAAACACATAGCAGCTCACCCTTTTTGAATCTTCTTTAGCATGCTAAAAGGAGCAGGATAAAGCAAAACAATTTCAGAAATCCACCTTTCCAAGCAGAGAAATGACTGTTTGTACAATGACATTATTCTTTGATTTTAGCCATTGAAAAACGTCCTGTTACTCATACACAAGAAATGGTTGAAAGTATTGGCTGAACACTCACAGATAGCAGCTCACCCTCTTTAAATCTTCTTTAGCATGCAAAATGAGCAGGAAAAAGCAAAAAATTTCAGAATTCCACCTTTCCAAGTAGAGAAATGACTGTTTGTTCAATGACGTTCTTCATTGATTTTAGACATTGAAAACCGTCCTGTTACTCATATACCAGAAATGGTTGAAGGTATTGGCTGAATTGAAACAGATAGCAGCTCACTCTCTTTGAATCTTCTTTAGCAGGCTAAAAGGAGCAGGAAAAAGCAAAACATTTCAGAATTCCATCTTTCCAAGCAGAGAATTGACTCATTGTGCAATGATGTTATTCATTCATTTTAGTCATTGAAAACCGTCCTCTTACTCATATACCAGAAATGTATGAAGGTATTGGCAGAAAGCAAACAGATTGCAGCTCACCCTCTTTGAGACTTCTTTAGCATGCTAAAAGGAGCAGGAAAAAGCAAAACATTTCAGAATTCCATCTTTCCAAGCAGAGAATTGACTGTTTGTGAAAAGGCATTACTCAATCATTTTAGCCATTGAAAACAGTCCAGTTACTCATATACCAGAACTGGTTGAAGGTATTGGCTGAATGCAAACAGATAGCAGCTCACCCTCTTTGAATCTTCTTTAGCATTCTAAAAGGAGCAGGAAAAAGCAAAAAATTTCAGAATTCCACCTTTCCAAGCAGAAAAATGACTGTTTGTGCAATGACATTATTCATCGATTTTAGACATTGAAACCCATCCTGTTACTCATATACCAGAAATGGTTGAAGGTAATGGCTGAATGCAAACAGATAGCAGCTCACCCTCTTTGAATTTTCTTTAGCATGCTAAAAGGAGCAGGAAAAAGCAAAAAATTTCAGAATTCCACCTTTCAAAGCAGAGAAATTACTGTTTGTGCAGTGACATTATTCATTGATTTTAGCCATTGAAAAACGTCCTGTTACTCATATACCATAAATGGTTGAAGTTATTGGCTGTACGCAAACAGATAGCAGCTAACCCTCTTTGAATCATCTTTCGCATGCTAATAGGAGCAGGAAAAAGCAAAAAATTAAAGAATTCCACCTTTCCAAGCAGAGAAAAGACTGTTTGTTCAATGACATTATTATTTGATTTTCAACAATGAAAACAGTCCTGTTACTCATATACCAGAAATGGTTGAAGGTATTGCCTGAATGCAAACATATAGAAGCTCACCCTCTTTGAATCTTCTTTAGCATGCTAAAAGGAGCAGGAAAAAGCAAAACATTTCAGAATTCCACCTTTCCAAGCAGAGAAATGACTCTTTGTGCAATGGCATTATTCATTCATTTTAGCCATTGAAAACCGTCCTGTTACTCGTATACCAGAAATGGTAGAAGGTATTGGCTGAACACAAACAGATAGCAGCTCACCCTCTTTGAATCTTCTTTATCATGCTAAAATTTCAGAATTCCACCTTTCCATTCATAGAAATTACTGTTTGTGTAAAGACATTATTCATTCAATTTAGCCATTGAATACTGTCATTTTTCTCATATACCCGAAATGGTTTTAAGGTATTGGCTGAATGCAAACAGATAGCAGCTCACCCTCTTTGAATCTTCTTTAGCATGCTAAAAGGAGCAGGAAAAAGCAAAAAAATTCAGAATTCCAAGTTTCCAAGCAGAGAAATGACTCTTTGTGTAATGACATAATTCCTTGATTTTAGCCATTGAATACCGTCCAGCCTCCCATATACCAGAAATGGTTGAAGGTATTGGCTGAACGCAAACAGATAGCAGCTCAACCACTTTGAATCTTCTTTAGCATGCTAAAAGGAGAAGGAAAAAGCAAAAAATTTCAGAATTGCACCTTTCCAAGCAGAGAAATGACTGTTCGTGCAATGACATTATTCATTGATTGTAGACATTGAAAACCGTCCTGTTACTCATATACCAGAAATGGTTGAAGGTATTGGCTGAATTGAAACAGATAGCAGCTCACTCTCTTTGAATCTTCTTTAGCAGGCTAAAAGGAGCAGGAAAATGCAAAACATTTCAGAATTCCGTCTTTCCAAGCAGAGAATTTACTGTTTGTGAAATTGCATTATTCAATCATTTTAGCCATTGAAAACAGTCCTGTTACTCATATACCAGAAATGGATGAAGATATTGGCTGAACACAAACAGATAGCAGCTCACCCTCTTTGAATCTTCTTTAGCATGCTAAAAGGAGCTGGAGAAAGCAAAAAATTTCAGAATTCCACCTTTCCAAGCAGAGAAATGACTGTTTGTGCAATGACCTTATTCATTGATTTTAGCCATTTGAAAATGTCCTGTTGCTCATATACCAGAACTGGTTGAAGGAATTGGCTGAACATAAACATATAACAGCTCAACCTCTTTGAATCTTCTTTAGCATGCTAAAAGGAGCAGGAAAAAGCAAATAATTTCTGAATTCCACCTTTCCAAGCAGAGAAATGACTGTTTGTGTAATGACATTATTCATTCAATTTAGCCATTGAATACCGTAATTTTTCTCATATACCCGAAATGGTTTTAAGGTATTTGGCTGAATTCCAACAGATAGCAGCTCACCCTCTTTGAATCTTCTTTAGCATGATAAAAGAAGCAGGAAAAAGTAAAAAATTTCAGAATTCCTCCTTTCAAATCAGAGAAATGACTTTTTGTTTAATGACATTATTCATTGGTTTTAGCCATTGAAAAACATTCTGTTACTCATATATCAGAAATTGTTGAAGGTATCGGCTGAACGCAAACAGATAGCAGCTCACCCTCTTTGAATCTTCTTTATCATGCTAAAAGGAACAGGAAAAAGCAAAAAATTTCAGAATTCCACCTTTCCAAGCATAGAAATTAGTGTTTGTGTAATGACATTATTCATTCAATTTAGCCATTGAATACCGTCATTTTTCTCATATACCCAAAATGGTTTTAAGGTATTGGCTGAATGCAAACAGATAGCAGCTCACCCTCTTTGAATCTTCTTTAGCATGCTAAAAGTAGCAGGAAAAAGCAAAACAATTCAGAATTCCACCTTTCCAAGCAGAGAAATGACTCTTTGTGCAATGACATAATTCCTTGATTTTAGCCATTGAAAACCGTCCTGTTACCCATAAACCAGAAATGGCTGAAGGTATTGGCTGAACGCAAGCAAACAGCAACTCAATCTCTTTGAGTCTTCTTTGGCATGCTAAAAGTAGCAGGAAAAGGCAAAATAATTTCAGAATTCCACCTTTCAAAGCAGAGAAATGACTGTTTGTGCAATGACATTAATCATGAATTTTAGACATTGAAAAACATCCTGTTACTCATAAACCAGAGATGGTTGAAGGTATTGGCTGAACGCAAGCAAACAGTAACTCAATCTCTTTGAATCTTCTTTGGCACGGTAAAAAGAGCAGGAAAAAGCAAAATAATTTCAGAATTCCACCTTTCCAAGCAGAGAAATGACTGTTTGTTCAATGACATTATTCTTTGATTTTAGCCATTGAAAAAAGTCCTGTTACTCATACACCAGAAATGGTTGAAGGTATTGGCTGAACACTCACAGATAGCAGCTCACCCTCTTTGAATCTTCTTTAGCATGCAAAAGGAGCAGGAAAAAGCAAAAAATTTTAGAATTCCACCTTTCCAAGCAGAGAATTGACTCATTGTGCAGTGACATTATTCATTCATTTTAGTCATTGAAAACCGTCCTCTTACTCATATACCAGAAATGGATGAAAGTATTGGCTGAGCGCAAACAGAGAGCAGCTCATCCTCTTTGAATCTTTTTAAGAATGCTAAAAGTAGCAGGAAATGGCAAAAAAAATTCAGGTTTGCACCTTTCCAAGCAGAGAAATGACTGTTTGTGCATTGACCTTATTCATTTAATTTAGCCATTGAAACCCATCCTGTTACTCATATACCACAAATGTTTGAAGGTATTGGCTGAATGCAAACAGATAGCAGCTCACCCTCTTTGAATCTTCTTTAGCATGCTAAAAGGAGCAGGAAAAAGCAAAACATTTCAGATTTGCAATTTTCCAAGCAGACAATTGACTGTTTGTGCAAAGACAATATTCATTAATTTAAGCCATTGAAAACCATCCTGTTACTCATATACAAGAAATGGATGAAGGTATTGGCTGAACACAACCAGACAGCTCACAATCTTTGAATCTTCTTTAGCATGCTTAAAGGAGAAGGAAAAAACAAAAAAAAATCAGAATTCCACCTTTCCAAGCAGAGAAATGAGTGTTTGTGCAATGACATTATTCAATGATTTTAGCCATTGAAAACGATCCTATTACTCATTAACCAGAAATGGTTGAAGGTATTGGCTGAACGCAAACAGATAGCAGCTCACCCTCTTTGAATCTTCTTTAGCATGCAAAAAGAAGCAGGAAAAAGCAAACATTTTCTGAATTCCACCGTTGGAAGCAGAGAAATGACTGTTTGTTGAATGACACTCTTCATTGATTGTAGACATTGAAAACAGTCCTGTTACTCATATACCAGAAATGGTTGAAGGTATTGGCTGAATTGAAACAGATAGCAGCTCACTCTCTTTGAATCTTCTTTAGCAGGCTAAATGGAGCAGGAAAAAGCAAAACATTTCAGAATTCCATCTTTCCAAGCAGAGAATTGACTCTTTATGCAATGACATTATTCATTCATTTTAGCCATTGAAAACCGTCCCTTACTCATATACCAGAAATGGATGAAGGTATTGGCAGAAAGCAAACAGATTGCAGCTCACCCTCTTTGAATCTTCTTTAGCATGCTAAAAGGAGCAGGAAAAAGCAAAACATTTCAGAATTCAATCTTTCCAAACAGAGAATTGACTGTTTGTGAAATGGCATTATTCAATCATTTTAGCCATTGAAAACAGTCCTGTTACTCATATACCAGAAATGGATGAAGATATTGGCTGAGCACAAGCAGATAGCAGCTCACCCTCTTTGAATCTTCTTTAGCATGCTAAAAGGATCAGGAGAAAGCAAAACATTTTAGAATTCCACCTTTCCAAGCAGAGAATTGACTGTTTGTGTAATGACATTATTCATTTAATTTAGCCATTGAATACCGTCATTTTTCTCATATACCAGAAATGGTTGAAGATATTGGCTGAGCACAAACAGATAGCAGCTCATCCTCTTTGAATCTTCTTTAGAATGCTAAAAGTAGCTGGAAATAGCAAAAAAATTCAGGTTTCCATCTTTCCAAGCAGAGAAATGACTGTTTGTGTAATGACATTATTCATTCAATTTAGCCATAGAATACCGTCATTTTTCTCATATACCCGAAATGGTTTTAAGGTATTTGGCTGAATTCCAACAGATAGCAGCTCACCCTCATTGAATCTTGTTTAGCATGCTAAAAGAAGCAGGAAAAAGTAAAAAATTTCACAATTCCTCCTTTCAAAGCAGAGAAATGACTTTTTGAGCAATGACATTATTCATTTTTTTTAGCCATTGAAAAACATTCTGTTACTCATATACCAGAAATGGTTGAAGGTATCGGCTGAACGCAAACAGATAGCAGCTCACCCTCTTTGAATCTTCTTTAGCATGCTAAAAGGAGCAGGAAAAAGCAAAACATTTCAGAATTCCACTTTTCCAAGCAGAGAATAGACTATTTGTGCAAAGACAATATTCATTCATTTTAGCCATTGAAAACCGTCCTGTCATTCATATACCAGATATGGATGAAGGTATTGGCTGAACGCAAATAGATAGCAGCTCAAACTCTTTGAATCTTCTTTAGCATGCTAAAATGAGCAAGAAAAAACAAAAAAAATTCAGAATTCCACCTTTATAAGCAGAGAAATGACTATTTGTGCAATGAAATTATTGATTGATTTTATCCATTGAAAACCATCCTGTTACTCATACACCAGAAATGGTTGAAGGTATTGGATGAACGCAAACAGATAGCAGCTCACTCTCTTTGAATCTTCTTTAGCATGCTAAAAGTAGCAGGAAAAAGGAAAAAAATTCAGAATTCCACATTTCAAATCAGAGAAATGACTTTTTGAGCCATGACATTATTCATTGATTTTAGCCATTGAAAAACATCCTGTTGCTCATATACCAGAAATGGTTGAAGGTATCGGCTAAACCTAAACAGACAGCAGCTCACCCTCTTCCAATCTTCTTTAGCATGCTAAAAGGAGCAGGCAAAAGCAAAAAATTTCAGAATTCCACCTTTCCAAGCAGAGAAATGACTGTTTGTGCAATGACATTATTCATTGATTTTAACCATTGAAAACCGTCCTGTTACTCTTATAACAGAAATGGTTGATGGGATTGGCTGAACCCAAAGAGATAGCAGCCCACCATCTTTGAATCTTCTTTAGTATGCTAAAAGGAGCAGGAAAAAGCAAAAAATATCAGAATTCCACTTTTACAATCAGAGAAATGACTGTTTGTGCAATGACATTATTCATTGATTTTAGCTATTGAAAAACATTCTGTTACTCATACACCAGAAATGGTTGAAGGCATTGGCTGAACGTAAATAGACAGCAACTCACCCTCTATGAATCTTCTTTAGCACGCTAAAAGGAGCAGGAAAACGCAAAATAATTTCAGAATTCCACCTTTCCAAGAAGAGAAATGGCTGTTTGTGCAATGATATTATTCATTCATTTTAGCCATTGAAAAACGTTCTGTTACTCAAATACCAGAAATGGTTGAAGGTATTGGCTGAACGCAAACAGATAGCAGCTCACACTCTTTGAATCTTCTTTAGCATGCTAAAAGAAGCAGGAGAAAGCAAAACATTTCAGAATTCCACCTTTCCAAGCAGAGAAATGACTGTTTGTGTAATGACAATATTCATTTAATTTAGCCATTGAATACCATCATTTTTCTCATATACCAGAAATGGTTTTAAGGTATTGGCTGAATGCAAACAGATAGCAGCTCACCCTCTTTGAATCTTCTTTAGCATGCTAAAAGGAGAAGGAAAAAGCAAAAAATTTCAGAATTGCACCTTTCCAAGCAGAGAAATGACTGTTCGTGCAATGACATTATTCATTGATTTTAGCCATTGAAAACTGTCCTGTCACTCATTAACCAGAAATGGTTGAAGGTATTGGCTGAATGCAAACAGATAGCAGCTCACCCTCTTTGAATCTTCTTAAGCATACTAAAAGTAGCAGGAAAAAGCAAAAAAATTCAGATTTCCACCTTTCAAAGCAGAGAAATGACTGTTTGTGCAATGACATTTTTCACTGATTTTAGCCATTGAAAAACATCCTGTTATTCATATACCAGAAATGGTTGAAGGTATTGGCTGAACGCAAACAGATAGCAGCTCACCCTATTTGAATATTTTTAGCATGCTAAAAGGAGCTGGAAAAAGCAAAAAATTTCAGAATTCCACCTTTCCAAGCAGAGAAATGACTGTTTGTGCAATGACATTATTCATTGATTTTAGACATTGATAACCGTCTTGTTACTCATATACCAGAAATGGTTGAAGGTATTGGCTGAATGCAAACAGATAGCAGCTCACCCTCTTTGAATCTTCTTTAGCATGCTAAAATGAGCAGGAAAAAACAAAAAATTTCAGAATTGCACCTTTATAAGCAGAGAAATGACTGTTTGTGCAATGAAATTATTCATTGATTTTAGCCATTGAAAAACATCCTGTTTCTCATATACCAGAAATGATTGAAGGTAATGGCTGAACGCAAACAGACAGCAACTCTCCCTCTTTGAATCTTCTTTAGTACGCTAAAAGGAGCACAAAAAAGCAAAATAATTTCAGAATTTCACCTTTCCAAGCAGAGAAATGACTGTTTGTGCAATGACATTATTCATTGATTTTAGACATTGAAAACCGTCCTGTTACTCATATACCATAAGTGGTTGAAGGTATTGGCTGAAGGCAAACAGATAGCAGCTCACCCTCTTTGAATCTTCTTTAGCATGCTAAATGGAGCAGGAAAAAGCAAAACATTTCAGAATTCCACCTTTCCAAGCAGAGAATTGACTCTTTGTGCAATGACATTATTCATTGATTTTAGCCATTGAAAAACATTCTGTTACTCATACACCAGAAATGGTTGGAAGCATTGGCTGAACGTAAATAGATAGCAGCTCACCCTTATTGAATCTTCTTTAGAATGCTAAAAGTAGCAGGAAAAAGCAAAAAATTTCAGGTTTCCACCTTTCCAAGCAGAGAAATGACTGTTTGTGCAATGACATTATTCATTGATTTTAGCCATTGAAAAACGTCCTGTTGCTCATATACCAGAACTGGTTGAAGGAATTGGCTGAACAAAAACAGATAGCAGCTCAGCCTCTTTGAATCTTCTTTTGCATGCTAAAAGGAGCAGGAAAAAGCAAAAAAATTCAGAATTCCACCTTTAAAAGAAGAGAAATGTCTGTTTGTGCAATGACATTATTCATTGATTTTAGCCATTGAAAACCATCCTGTTACTCATATACCAGAAATGGTTGAAGGTATTGGCTGAACGCAAACAGACAACAGCTCACCCTCTTTGAATCTTTTTAGCAAGCAAAAAGTAGCAGGAAAAAGCAAAAAATTTCAGAATTGCACCTTTCAAAGTAGAGAAATGAATGTTTGTGCAATGACATTATTCATTGATTTTAGCCATTGAAAACCATCCTGTTACTCATATACCAGAAATGGTTGAAGGTATTGGCTGAACGCAAACAGATAGCAGCTCACCCTCTTTGAATCTTCTTTAGCATGCTAAAAGGAGCAGGAAAAAGCAAACAATTTCAGAATTCCACCTTTCCAAGCAGAAAAATGACTATTTGTGCAATGACATTATTCATTGATTTTAGACATTGATAACCGTCCTGTCACTCATATACCAGAAATGGTTGAAGGTATTGGCTGAACGCAAACAGATAGCAGCTCACCTTCTTTGAATCTTCTTTAGCATGCTAAAAAGAGAAGGAAAAAGCAAAACATTTCAGAATTGCACCTTTCCAAGCAGAGAAATGACTGTTTGTGCAATGACATTATTAATTGATTTTAGCCATTGATAACCGTCCTGTCACTCATATACCAGAAATGTTGAAGGTATTGGCTGAACGCAAACAGATAGCAGCTCACCTTGAATGTTCTTTAACATACTAAAAGTAGCAGGAAAAAGCAAAAAATTGCAGATTTCCACCTTTCAAAGCAGAGAAATGAATGTTTGCGCAATGACATTTTTCATTGATTTTAGCCATTGAAAAACATCCTGTTACTCATATACCAGAAATGATTGAAGGTATTGGCTGAACGCAAACAGACAGCAACTCTCCCTCTTTGAATCTTCTTTAGTACTCTAAAAGGAGCAAGAAAAAACAAAATAATTTCTGAATTCCACCTTTCCAAGCAGAGAAATGACTGTTTGTGCAATGATATTATTCATTGATTTTAGACATTGAAAACCGTCCTGTTACTCATATACCAGGAGTGGTTGAAGGTATTGGCTGAAGGCAAACAGATAGCAGCTCACCCTCTTTGAATCTTCTTTAGCATGCTAAAAGGAGCAGGAAAAAGCAAAACATTTCAGAATTCCACCTTTCCAAGCAGAGAATTGACTGTTGGTGCAATGACTATATTCATTCATTTTAGCCATTGAAAACCGTCCTGTTACTCATATACCAGAAATGGATGAAGGTATTGGCTGAACGCAAACAGATAGCAGCTCACCCTCATTGAATCTTCTTTAGCATGCTAAAAGGAGAAGGAAAAAGCAAAAAATTTCAGAATTGCACCTTTCCAAGCAGAGAAATGACTGTTTGTGCAATGACACTATTCATTGATTTTAGCCATTGAAAAACATCCTGTTACTCATGTACCAGAAATGGTTGAAGGTATTGGCTGAACGCAAACAGACAGCAACTCACCCTCTTTGAATCTTCTTTAGTACGCTAAAAGGAGCAAGAAAAAGCAAAATAATTTCAGAATTCCACCTTTCAAAGCAGAGAAATGACTGTTTGTGCAATGACATTATTCATTGATTTTAGACAATGAAAACCGTCCTGTTACTCATATACCTGAAGTAATTGAAGGTATTGTCTAAAGGCAAACAGATAGCAGCTCACCCTCTTTGAATCTGTTTTAGCATGCTTAAAGGAGCAGGAAAAAGCAAAACATTTCAGAATTCCACCTTTCAAAGCAGAGAAATGAATGTTTGTGCAATGACATTATTCATTGATTTTAGACATTGAAAACCATCCTGTTACTGATATACCAGAAATGGTTGAAGGTATTGGCTGAACGCAAACAGATAGCAGCTCACCCTCTTTGAATCTTCTTTAGCTTGCTAAAAGTAGCAGGAAAAAGCAAAAAATTTCAGAATTCCACCTTTCAAAGCAGAGAAATGACTTTTTGAGCAATGACATTATTCATTGATTTTAGCCATTGAAAAACATCCTGTTACTCATATACCAGAAATGGTTGAAGGTATCGGCTGAACGCAAACAGATAGCAGCTCACCCTCTTTGATTCTTCTTTAGCATGCTAAAAGGAGCAGGTAAAAGCAAAAAATTTCAGAATTCCACCTTTCCAAGCAGAGAAATGACTGTTTGTGCAATGACATTATTCATTGATTTTAGCCATTGAAAACCGTCCTCTTACTCTTATACCCGAAACGGTTGAAGGTATTGGGTGAACGCAAAGAGATAGCAGCCCACCATCTCTGAATCTTCTTTAGCATGCTAAAAGGAGCAGGAAAAAGCAAAGAATTTCAGAATTCCACTTTTACAAGCAGAGAAATGACTGTTTGTGCAATGACATTATTCATTGATTTTAGCCATTGAAAAACATCCTGTTACTCATATATCAGAAATGGTTGAAGGTATCGGCTGAACGCAAACAGATAGCAGCTCACCCTTTTTGAATCTTCTTTAGCATGCTACAAGTAGCAGGAAAAAGCAAAAAATTTTAGATTTCCCCCTTTCAAAGCAGAGAAATGACTGTTTTTGCAATGACATTATTCATTGATTTTAGCCATTGAAAAACATCCTGTTACTCATACACCAGAAGTGGTTGAAGGCATTGGCTTAACGTAAACAGACAGCAACTCACCCTCTTTGAATCTTCTTTAGCACGCTAAAAGGAGCAGAAAAAAGCAAAATAATTTCAGAATTCCACCTTTTCAAGCAGAGAAATGACTGTTTGTGCAATGACATTATTCATTGATTTTAGCCATTGAAAAATGTTTTGTTACTCATATACCAGAAATGGTTGAAGGTATTGGCTGAACGCAAACATATAGCAGCTCACCCTCATTGAATCTTCTTTATCATGCTAAAAGGAATGGGAAAAAGCAAAACATTTCAGAATTCCACCTCTCCGAGCAGAGAAATGACTCTTTCTATAATGACATTATTCATTGATTTTAGCCATTGAACACCATCCTGTTACTCATATACCAGAAATGGTTGAAGGTATTGGCTGAAAGCAAACATATAGCAGCTCACCCTCATTGAATCTTCTTTAGCATGCTAAAAGGAGCAGGAAAAAACAAAAAACTTCAGAATTCCACCTTTATAAGCAGAGAAATGACTGTTTGTGCAAAGACATTATTCTTTGATTGTAGCCATTGAAAATCATACTGTTACTCATATACCAGAAATGGTTGAAGGTATTGGCTGAACACAAACAGATAGCAGCTCACCCTCTTTGAATCTTCTTTAGCATGCTAAAAGTAGCAGGAAAAAGCAAAAAATTTCAGAATTCCACCTTTCAAAGCAGAGAAATGACTTTTTGAGCAATGACATTATTAATTGATTTTAGCCTTTGAAAAACATCCTGTTACTCATATACCAGAAATGGTTGAAGGTATTGGCTGAACGCAAACAGGTAGCAGCTGAACGTCTTTGAATCTTCTTTAGCATAATAAAAGTAGCAGGAAAAAGCAAAAAATTTCAGATTTCCACCTTTCAAAGCAGAGAAATGACTGTTAGTGCAGTGACATTATTCATTGTTTTTACCCATTGAAAACCGTCCTGTTACTCTTATACCAGAAATGGTTGAAGGTTTTGGCTGAACGCAAAGAGATAGCAGCATACCATCTTTGAATCTTTTTTAGCATGTTAAAAGGAGCAGGAAAAAGGAAAAAATTTCAGAATTCCACCTTTATAAGCAGAGAAATGACTGTGCAATGACATTATTCATTGATTTTAGCCATTGAAAACCATCCTGTTACTCATATACCAGAAATCGTTGAAGGTATTGGCTGAACGCAAACATATAGCAGCTCACCCTCTTTGAATCTTCTTTAGCATGCTAAAAGGAGCAGGTAAAAGCAAAAAATTTCAGAATTTCACCATTCCAAGCAGAGAAATGACTGTTTGTGCAATGACATTATTCATTGATTTTAGCCATTGAAAACCGTCCTGTCACTCATATACCAGAAATGGTTGAAGGTATTGGCTGAACGCAAACAGGTAGCAACTCAACGTCTTTGAATCTTCTTTAGCATACTAAAAGTAGCAGGAAAAAGCAAAAAATTTCTGATTTCCACCTTTCAAAGCAGAGAAATGACTGTTAGTGCAGTGACATTATTCATTGATTTTAGCCATTGAAAAACGTCCTGTTACTCATATACCACAAATGGTTTTAAGGTATTGGCTGAATGCAAACAGATAGCAGCTCACCCTCGTTGAATCATCTTTAGCATGCTAAAAGGAGAAGGAAAAAGCAAAAAATTTCAGAATTGCACCTTTCCAAGCAGAGAAATGACTGTTTGTGCAATGACACTATTCATTGATTTTAGCCATTGAAAAACATCCTGTTACTCATGTACCAGAAATGGTTGAAGGTATTGGCTGAACGCAAACAGACAGCAACTCACCCTCTTTGAATCTTCTTTAGTACGCTAAAAGGAGCAAGAAAAAGCAAAATAATTTCAGAATTCCACCTTTCAAAGCAGAGAAATGACTGTTTGTGCAATGACATTATTCATTGATTTTAGACAATGAAAACCGTCCTGTTACTCATATACCTGAAGTAATTGAAGGTATTGGCTAAAGGCAAACAGATAGCAGCACACCCTCTTTGAATCTGTTTTAGCATGCTTAAAGGAGCAGGAAAAAGCAAAACATTTCAGAATTGCACCTTTCCAAGCAGAGAATTGACTGTTGGTGCAATGACTATATTCATTCATTTTAGCCATTGAAAACCGTCCTGTTACTCATATACCAGAAATGGATGAAGGTATTGGCTGAACGCAAACAGATAGCAGCTCAAACTCTTTGAGCCTTCTTTAGCATGCTAAAATGAGCAGGAAAAACAAAAAAATTCAGAATTCCACCTTTCAAAGCAGAGAAATGAATGTTTGTGCAATGACATTATTCATTGATTTTAGACATTGAAAACCATCCTGTTACTCATATACCAGAAATGGTTGAAGGTATTGGCTGAACGCAAACAGATAGCAGCTCACCTTCTTTGAATCTTCTTTAACATACTAAAAGTAGCAGGAAAAAGCAAAAAATTTCAGATTTCCACGTTACAAAGCAGAGAAATGAATGTTTGCGCAATGACATTATTCATTGATTTTAGCCATTGAAAAACATCCTGTTACTCATATACCAGAAATGATTGAAGGTAGTGGCTGAACGCAAACAGACAGCAACTCTCCCTCTTTGAATCTTCTTTAGTACTCTAAAAGGAGCAAGAAAAAACAAAATAATTTCAGAATTCCACCTTTCCAAGCAGAGAAATGACTGTTTGTGCAATGATATTATTCATTGATTTTAGACATTGAAAACCGTCCTGTTACTCATATACCAGAAGTGGTTGAAGGTATTGGCTGAAGGCAAACAGATAGCAGCTCACCCTCTTTGAATCTTCTTTAGCATGCTCTAAGGAGCAGGAAAAAGCAAAACATTTCAGAATTCCACCTTTCCAAGCAGAGAATTGACTGTTGGTTCAATGACTATATTCATTCATTTTAGCCATTGAAAACCGTCCTGTTACTCATATACCAGAAATGGTTGAAGGTATTGGCTGAACGCAAACATATAGCAGCTCCCCCTCATTGAATCTTCTTTATCATGCTAAAAGGAACAGGAAAAAGCAAAACATTTCAGAATTCCACCTCTCCGAGCAGAGAAATGACTCTTTCTATAATGACATTATTCTTTGATTTTAGCCATTGAAAACCATACTGTTACTCATATACCAGAAATGGTTGAAGATATTGGCTGAACACAAACAGATAGCAGCTCACCCTCTTTGAATCTTCTTTAGCATGCTAAAAGTAGCAGGAAAAAGCAAAAAATTTCAGAAATCCACCTTTCAAAGCAGAGAAATGACTTTTTGAGCAATGACATTATTAATTGATTTTAGCCATTGAAAAACATCCTGTTACTCATATACCAGGAATGGTTGAAGGTATCGGCTGAACACAAACAGATAGCAGCTCACCCTCTTTGATTCTTCTTTAGCATGCTAAAAAGAGTAGGTAAAAGCAAACAATTTCAGAATTCCACCTTTCCAACCAGAGAAATGACTGTTTGCGCAATGACATCATTCATTGATTTTAGCCATTGAAAACCGTCCTGTTACTCTTATACCCGAAATGGTTGAAGGTATTGGGTGAACGCAAAGAGATAGCAGCACACCATCTCTAAATCTTCTTTAGCATGCTAAAAGTAGCAGGAAAAAGCAAAAAATTTCAGAAATCCACTTTTAAAAGCAGAGAAATGACTGTTTGTGCAATGACATTATTCATTGATTTTAGCCATTGAAAAACATCCTGTTACTCATATACCAGAAATGGTTGAAGGTATCGGCTGAACGCAAACAGATAGCAGCTCACCCTTTTTGAATCGTCTTTAGCATGCTACAAGTAGCAGGAAAAAGCAAAAAATTTTAGATTTCCACCTTTCAAAGCAGAGACATGACTGTTTTTGCAATGACATTATTCATTGATTTTAGCCATTGAAAAACATCCTGTTACTCATACACCAGAAGTGGTTGAAGGCATTGGCTTAACGTAAACAGACAGCAACTCACCCTCTTTGAATCTTCTTTAGCACGCTAAAAGGAGCAGAAAAAAGCTAAATAATATCAGAATTCCACCTTTTCAAGCAGAGAAATGACTGTTTGTGCAATGACATTATTCATTGATTTTAGCCATTGAAAAATGTTTTGTTACTCATATACCAGAAATGGTTGAACGTTTTGGCTGAACGCAAACATATAGCAGCTCACCCTCATTGAATATTCTTTATCATGCTAAAAGGAACAGGAAAAAGCAAAACATTTCAGAATTCCACCTCTCCGAGCAGAGAAATGACTCTTTCTATAATGACATTATTCATTGATTTTAGCCATTGAACACCATCCTGTTACTCATATACCAGAAATGGTTGAAGATATTGGCTGAACGCAAACATATAGCAGCTCACCCTCATTGAATCTTCTTTAGCATGCTAAAAGGAGCAGGAAAAAACAAAAAACTTCAGAATTCCACCTTTATAGGCAGAGAAATGACTGTTTGTGCAAAGACATTATTCTTTGATTTTAGCCATTGAAAACCATACTGTTACTCATTTACCAGAAATAGTTGAAGGTATTGGCTGAACACAAACAGATAGCAGCTCACCCTCTTTGAATCTTCTTTAGCATGCTAAAAGTAGCAGGAAAAAGCAAAACATTTCAGAATTCCACCTTTCAAAGCAGAGAAATGACTTTTTGAGCAATGACATTATTAATTGATTTTAGCCTTTGAAAAACAACCTGTTACTCATATACCAGAAATGGTTGAAGGTATTGGCTGAACGCAAACAGGTAGCAGCTGAACATCTTTGAATCTTCTTTAGCATACTAAAAGTAGCAGGAAAAAGCAAAAAATTTCAGATTTCCACCTTTCAAAGCAGAGAAATGACTGTTAGTGCAGTGACATTATTCATTGATTTTAGCCATTGAAAACCGTCCTGATACTCTTATACCAGAAATGGTTGAAGGTTTTGGCTGAACGCAAAGAGATAGCAGCCAACCATCTTTGAATCTTCTTAAGCATGCTAAAAGTAGCAGGAAAAAGCAAAAAATTTCAGAATTCCACCTTTCCAAGCAGAGAAATGACATTTTGAGCAATGACATTATTCATTGATTTTAGCCATTGAAAAACATCCTGTTACTCATATACCAGAAATGGTTGAAGGTATCGGCTGAACGCAAACAGATAGCAGCTCACCCTCTTTGATTCTTCTTTAGCATGCTAAAAGGAGCAGGTAAAAGCAAAAAATTTCAGAATTCCACTTTTCCAAGCAGAGAAATGACTGTTTGTGCTATGACATTATTCATTCATTTTAGCCATTGAAAACCGTCCTGTTACTCTTAAACCCGAAACGGTTGAAGATATTGGGTGAACGCAAAGAGATAGCATCCCACCATCTCTGAATCTTCTTTAGCATGCTAAAAAGAGCAGGAAAAAGCAAAAAATTTCAGAATTCCACTTTTACAAGCAGAGAAATGACTGTTTGTGCAATGACATTATTCATTGATTTTAGCCATTGAAAAACATCCTGTTACTCATATATCAGAAATGGTTGAAGGTATCGGCTGAACGCAAACAGATAGCAGCTCACCCTTTTTGAATCTTCTTTAGCATGCTACAAGTAGCAGGAAAAAGCAAAAAATTTTAGATTTCCCCCTTTCAAAGCAGAGAAATGACTGTTTTTGCAATGACATTATTCATTGATTTTAGCCATTGAAAAACATCCTGTTACTCATACACCAGAAGTGGTTGAAGGCATTGGCTTAACGTAAACAGACAGCTACTCACCCTCTTTGAATCTTCTTTAGCACGCTAAATGGAGCAGAAAAAAGCAAAATAATTTCAGAATTCCACCTTTTCAAGCAGAGAAATGACTGTTTGTGCAATGACATTATTCATTGATTTTAGCCATTGAAAAATGTTTTGTTACTCATATACCAGAAATGGTTGAAGGTATTGGCTGAACGCAAACATATAGCAGCTCACCCTCATTGAATCTTCTTTATCATGCTAAAAGGAACAGGAAAAAGCAAAACATTTCAGAATTCCACCTCTCCGAGCAGAGAAATGACTCTTTCTATAATGACATTATTCTTTGATTTTAGCCATTGAAAACCATACTGTTACTCATATACCAGAAATGGTTGAAGATATTGGCTGAACACAAACAGATAGCAGCTCACCCTCTTTGAATCTTCTTTAGCATGCTAAAAGTAGCAGGAAAAAGCAAAAAATTTCAGAAATCCACCTTTCAAAGCAGAGAAATGACTTTTTGAGCAATGACATTATTAATTGATTTTAGCCATTGAAAAACATCCTGTTACTCATATACCAGGAATGGTTGAAGGTATCGGCTGAACACAAACAGATAGCAGCTCACCCTCTTTGATTCTTCTTTAGCATGCTAAAAAGAGTAGGTAAAAGCAAAAAATTTCAGAATTCCACCTTTCCAACCAGAGAAATGACTGTTTGCGCAATGACATCATTCATTGATTTTAGCCATTGAAAACCGTCCTGTTACTCTTATACCCGAAATGGTTGAAGGTATTGGGTGAACGCAAAGAGATAGCAGCCCACCATCTCTAAATCTTCTTTAGCATGCTAAAAGTAGCAGGAAAAAGCAAAAAATTTCAGAATTCCACTTTTACAAGCAGAGAAATGACTGTTTGTGCAATGACATTATTCATTGATTTTAGCCATTGAAAAACATCCTGTTACTCATATACCAGAAATGGTTGAAGGTATCGGCTGAACGCAAACAGATAGCAGCTCACCCTTTTTGAATCGTCTTTAGCATGCTACAAGTAGCAGGAAAAAGCAAAAAATTTTAGATTTCCACCTTTCAAAGCAGAGACATGACTGTTTTTGCAATGACAATATTCATTGATTTTAGCCATTGAAAAACATCCTGTTACTCATACACCAGAAGTGGTTGAAGGCATTGGCTTAACGTAAACAGACAGCAACTCACCCTCTTTGAATCTTCTTTAGCACGCTAAAAGGAGCAGAAAAAAAGCTAAATAATATCAGAATTCCACCTTTTCAAGCAGAGAAATGACTGTTTGTGCAATGACATTATTCATGGATTTTAGCCATTGAAAAATGTTTTGTTACTCATATACCAGAAATGGTTGAACGTTTTGGCTGAACGCAAACATATATCAGCTCACCCTCATTGAATCTTCTTTATCATGCTAAAAGGAACAGGAAAAAGCAAAACATTTCAGAATTCCACCTTTCAAAGCAGAGAAATGACTTTTTGAGCAATGACATTATTAATTGATTTTAGCCTTTGAAAAACAACCTGTTACTCATATACCAGAAATGGTTGAAGGTATTGGCTGAACGCAAACAGGTAGCAGCTGAACGTCTTTGAATCTTCTTTAGCATACTAAAAGTAGCAGGAAAAAGCAAAAAATTTCAGAATTCCACCATTCCAAGCAGGGAAATGACTGTTTGTGCAATGACATTATTCATTGATTTTAGCCATTGAAAACCATACTGTTACTCATATACCAGAAATGGTTGAAGATATTGGCTGAACGCAAACATATAGCAGCTCACCCTCATTGAATCTTCTTTATCATGCTAAAAGGAACAGGAAAAAGCAAAACATTTCAGAATTCCACCTCTCCGAGCAGAGAAATGACTCTTTCTATAATGACATTATTCTTTGATTTTAGCCATTGAAAACCATACTGTTACTCATATACCAGAAATGGTAGAAGATATTGGCTGAACACAAACAGATAGCAGCTCCCCCTCTTTGAATCTTCTTTAGCATGCTAAAAGTAGCAGGAAAAAGCAAAAAATTTCAGAAATCCACCTTTCAAAGCTGAGAAATGACTTTTTGAGCAATGACATTATTAATTGATTTTAGCCATTGAAAAACATCCTGTTACTCATATACCAGGAATGGTTGAAGGTATCGGCTGAACACAAACAGATAGCAGCTCACCCTCTATGATTCTTCTTTAGCATGCTAAAAGGAGTAGGTAAAAGCAAAAAATTTCAGAATTCCACCTTTCCAAGCAGAGAAATGACTGTTTGCGCAATGACATCATTCATTGATTTTAGCCATTGAAAACCGTCCTGTTACTCTTATACCCGAAATGGTTGAAGGTATTGGGTGAACGCAAAGAGAGAGCAGCCCACCATCTCTAAATCTTCTTTAGCAAGCTAAAAGTAGCAGGAAAAAGCAAAAAATTTCAGAATTCCACTTTTACAAGCAGAGAAATGACTGTTTGTGCAATGACATTATTCATTGATTTTAGCCATTGAAAAACATCCTGTTACTCATATACCAGAAATGGTTGAAGGTATCGGCTGAACGCAAACAGATAGCAGCTCACCCTTTTTGAATCGTCTTTAGCATGCTACAAGTAGCAGGAAAAAGCAAAAAATTTTAGATTTCCACCTTTCAAAGCAGAGACATGACTGTTTTTGCAATGACATTATTCATTGATTTTAGCCATTGAAAAACATCCTGTTACTCATACACCAGAAGTGGTTGAAGGCATTGGCTTAACGTAAACAGACAGCAACTCACCCTCTTTGAATCTTCTTTAGCAGGCTAAAAGGAGCAGAAAAAAGCTAAATAATTTCAGAATTCCACCTTTTCAAGCAGAGAAATGACTGTTTGTGCAATGACATTATTCATTGATTTTAGCCATTGAAAAATGTTTTGTTACTCATATACCAGAAATGGTTGAACGTTTTGGCTGAACGCAAACATATATCAGCTCACCCTCATTGAATCTTCTTTATCATGCTAAAAGGAACAGGAAAAAGCAAAACATTTCAGAATTCCACCTCTCCGAGCAGAGAAATGACTCTTTCTATAATGACATTATTCATTGATTTTAGCCATTGAACACCATCCTGTTACTCATATACCAGAAATGGTTGAAGATATTGGCTGAACGCAAATATATAGCAGCTCACCCTCATTGAATCTTCTTTAGCATGCTAAAAGGAGCAGGAAAAAACAAAAAACTTCAGAATTCCACCTTTATAAGCAGAGAAATGACTGTTTGTGCAAAGACATTATTCTTTGATTTTAGCCATTGAAAACCATACTGTTACTCATATACCAGAAATGGTTGAAGGTATTGGCTGAACACAAACAGATAGCAGCTCACCCTCTTTGAATCTTCTTTAGCATACTAAAAGTAGCAGGAAGAAGCAAAACATTTCAGAATTCCACCTTTCAAAGCAGAGAAATGACTTTTTGAGCATTGACATTATTAATTGATTTTAGCCTTTGAAAAACAACCTGTTACTCATATACCAGAAATGGTTGAATGTATTGGCTGAGCGCAAACAGGTAGCAGCTGAACGTCTTTGAATCTTCTTTAGCATACTAAAAGTAGCAGGAAAAAGCAAAAAATTTCAGATTTCCACCTTTCAAAGCAGAGAAATGACTGTTAGTGCAGTGACATTATTCATTGATTTTAGCCATTGAAAACCGTCCTGATACTCTTATACCAGAAATGGTTGAAGGTTTTGGCTGAACGCAAAGAGATAGCAGCCAACCATCTTTGAATCTTCTTTAGCATGCTAAAAGGAGCAGGAAAAAGGAAAAAATTTCAGAATTCCACTGTTATAAGCAGAGAAATGACTGTGCAATGACATTATTCATTGATTTTAGCCATTGAAAACCATCCTGTTACTCATATACCAGAAATCGTTGAAGGTATTGGCTGAACGCAAACATATAGCAGCTCACCCTCTTTGAATCTTCTTTAGCATGCTAAAAGGAGCATTTAAAAGCAAAAAATTTCAGAATTCCACCATTCCAAGCAGAGAAATGACTGTTTGTGCAATGACATTATTCATTGATTTTAGCCATTGAAAACCGTCCTGTCACTCATATACCAGAAATGGTTGAAGGTACTGGCTGAAAGTAAACAGATAGCAGCTCACCCTCTTTGAATCTTCTTTAGCATGCTAAAAGAAGCAGGAAAAAGCAAACAATTTCAGATTTCCACCTTTCAAAACAGAGAAATGACTGTTTGTGCAATGACATTATTCATTGATTTTAGCCGTTGAAAAACATCCTGTTACTCATACACCAGAAATGGTTGAAGGCATTGGCTGAACGTAAACAGACAGCAACTCTCCCTCTTTGAATCTTCTTTAGCACGCTAAAAGGAGCTGGAAAATGCAAAATAATTTCACATTTCCACCTTTATAAGCAGAGAAATTACTGTTTGTGCTATGACATTATTCATTGATTTTAGCCTTTGCAAACCATCCTGTTACTCATATACCATAAATGGTTGAAGGTATTGGCTGCACGCATACAGATAGCAGCTCACCATCTTTGAATCTTCTTTAGCATGTTAAAAGTAGCAGGAAAAATCAAAAAATTTCAGAATTCCACCTTTCAAAGCAGAGAAATGACTTTTTGAGCAATGACATTATTCATTGATTTTAGCCATTGAAAAGCAACCTGTTACTCATATAGCAGAAATGGTTGAAGGCATTGGCTGAACACAAACAGATAGCAGCTCACCATCTTTGAATCTTTTTTAGCATGCTAAAATGAGCAGGAAAAAACAAAAAATTTCAGAATTCCACCTTTATAAGCAGAGAAATGACTGTGCAATGACATTATTCATTGATTTTAGCCATTGAAACCCATCCTGTTACTCATATAGCAGAAATGGTTGAAGGTATTGGCTGAACACAAACAGATAGCAGCTCACCCTCTTTGAATCTTCTTTAGCATGCTAAAAGTAGAAGGAAAAAGCAAAAAATTTCAGAATTCCAACTTTCAAAGCAAAGAAATGACTTTTTGAGCAATGACATTATTCATTGATTTTAGCCATTGAAAACCATCCTTTTTCTCTTATACCAGAAATGTTTGAAGGTTTTGGCTGAACGCAAACATATAGCAGCTCACCCTCTTTGAATCTTCTTTAGCATGCTAAAAGGAGCCGGTAAAAAAAAAAAAAATTCAGAATTCCACCATTCCAAGCAGAGAAATGACTGTTTGTGCAATGACATTATTCATTGATTTTAGCCATTGAAATCCGTCCTGTCACTCATATACCAGAAATGGTTGAAAGCATTGGCTGAACGCAAACAGGTAGCAGCTCACCCTCATTGAATCTTCTTTAGCATACTAAAAGTAGGCGGAAAAGGCAAAAAATTTCAGATTTCCACCTTTCAAAGCAGAGAAATGACTGTTAGTGCAGTGACATTATTCATTGATTTTAGCCATTGAAAAACGTCCTGTTACTCATATACCAGAAATGGTTCAAGGTATTGGCTGAACGCAAACAGACAGCAGCTCACTCTCTTTGAATGTTCTTTAGCACGCTAAAAGGAGCAAGAAAAAGCAAAATAATTTTAGAATTCCACCATTCAGAGCAGCGAAATGACTGTTCATGCAATGACATTATTCATTGATTTTAGCCATTGAAAACCATCCTGTTACTCATATACCAGAAATCGTTGAAGGTATTGGCTGAACGCAAACATGTAGCAGCTCACCCTCTTTGAATCTTCTTTAGCATGCTAAAAGGAGCAGGTAAAAGCAAAAAATTTCAGAAATCCACCATTCCAAGCAGAGAAATGACTGTTTGTGCAATGACATTATTCATTGATTTTAGCCATTGAAAACCGTCCTGTCATTCACATACCAGAAATGGTTGAAGGTATTGGCTGAACGCAAACAGGTAGCAGCTCAACGTCTTTGAATCTTCTTTATCATATTAAAAGTAGCAGGAAAAAGCAAAAAATTTCAGATTTCCACCTTTCAAAGCAGAGAAATGACTGTTAATGCAGTGACATTATTCATTGATTTTAGCCATTGAAAAACGTCCTGTTACTCATACACCAGAAATGGTTGAAGGCATTGGCTGAACGTAAACAGACAGCAACTCTCCCTCTTTGGATCTTCTTTAGCACGCTAAAAGGAGCTGGAAAATGCAAAATAATTTCACATTTCACCTTTATAAGCAGAGATATTACTGTTTGTGCTATGACATTATTCATTGATTTTAGCCATTGAAAATCATCCTGTTACTCATATACCATAAATGGTTGAAGGTATTGGCTGCACGCATACAGATAGTATCTCACCATCTTTAAATCTTCTTTAGCATGTTAAAAGTAGCAGGAAAAATCAAAAAATTTCAGAATTCCACCTTTCAAAGCAGAGAAATGACTTTTTGAGCAATGACATTATTCATTGATTTTAGCCATTGAAAAGCAACCTGTTACTCATATAGCAGAAATGGTTGAAGGTATTGGCTGAACACAAACAGATAGCAGCTCACCCTCTTTGAATCTTCTTTAGCATGCTAAAAGTAGAAGGAAAAAGCAAAAAATTTCAGAATTCCAACTTTCAAAGCAAAGAAATGACTTTTTGAGCAATGACATTATTCATTGATTTTAGCCATTGAAAACCATCCTTTTTCTCTTATACCAGAAATGGTTGAAGGTTTTGGCTGAACGCAAACATATAGCAGCTCACCCTCTTTGAATCTTCTTTAGCATGCTAAAAGGAGCCGGTAAAAGAAAAAAAATTCAGAATTCCACCATTCCAAGCGGAGAAATGACTGTTTGTGCAATGACATTATTCATTGATTTTAGCCATTGAAATCCGTCCTGTCAATCATATACCAGAAATGGTTGAAAGCATTGGCTGAACGCAAACAGGTAGCAGCTCACCCTCTTTGAATCTTCTTTAGCATACTAAAAGTAGGCGGAAAAGGCAAAAAATTTCAGATTTCCACATTTCAAAGCAGAGAAATGACTGTTAGTGCAGTGACATTATTCATTGATTTTAGCCATTGAAAAACGTCCTGTTACTCATATACCAGAAATGGTTGAAGGTATTGGCTGAACGCAAACAGACAGCAGCTCACTCTCTTTGAATGTTCTTTAGCACGCTAAAAGGAGCAAGAAAAAGCAAAATAATTTTAGAATTCCACCATTCAGAGCAGCAAAATGACTGCTCATGCAATGACATTATTCATTGATTTTAGCCATTGAAAACCATCCTGTTACTCATATACCAGAAATCGTTGAAGGTATTGGCTGAACGCAAACATGTAGCAGCTCACCCTCTTTGAATCTTCTTTAGCATGCTAAAAGGAGCAGGTAAAAGCAAAAAATTTCAGAATTCCACCATTCCAAGCAGAGAAATGACTGTTTGTGCAATGACATTATTCATTG
Organism: Phyllobates terribilis; assembly: GCF_046119375.1. NCBI lineage: Eukaryota > Metazoa > Chordata > Amphibia > Anura > Dendrobatidae > Phyllobates > Phyllobates terribilis. The sequence continues at coordinate 2,509,553 of NW_027362771.1, read as the reverse complement.
ATTTTAGCCATTGAAAACCGTCCTGTCATTCACATACCAGAAATGGTTGAAGGTATTGGCTGAACGCAAACAGGTAGCAGCTCAACGTCTTTGAATCTTCTTTATCATATTAAAAGTAGCAGGAAAAAGCAAAAAATTTCAGATTTCCACCTTTCAAAGCAGAGAAATGACTGTTAGTGCAGTGACATTATTCATTGATTTTAGCCATTGAAAAACGTCCTGTTACTCATATACCAGAAACGGTTGAAGGTATTGGCTGAACGCAAACAGACAGCAGCTCACCCTCTTTGAATTTTCTTTAGCACGCTAAAAGGAGCAAGAAAAAGCAAAATAATTTCAGAATTCCACCATTCAGAGCAGCGAAATGACTGTTCATGCAATGACATTATTCATTGATTTTAGCCATTGAAAAACATCCTGCTACTCATACACCAGAAATGGTTGAAGGCATTGTCTGAATGTAAACAGACAGCAACTCACCCTCTTTGAATCTACTTTAGCATGCTAAAAGGAGCAGGAAACAACTAAATAATTTCAGAATTCCACCTTTCCAAGCAGAAAAATTACTGTTTGTGCAATGACATAATTCATTGATTTTAGCCATTGAAAAATGTTCTGTTGCTCATATACCAGAAATGGTTAAAGGTACTGGCTGAAAGTAAACAGATAGCAGCTCACCCTCTTTGAATCTTCTTTAGCATGCTAAAAGAAGCAGGAAAAAGCAAACAATTTCAGATTTCCACCTTTCAAAGCAGAGAAATGACTGTTTGTGCAAGGACATTATTCATTGATTTTAGCCGTTGAAAAACATCCTGTTACTCATACACCAGAAATGGTTGAAGGCATTGGCTGAACGTAAACAGACAGCAACTCTCCCTCTTTGAATCTTCTTTAGCACGCTAAAAGGAGCTGGAAAATGCAAAATAATTTCACATTTCACCTTTATAAGCAGAGAAATTACTGTTTGTGCTATGACATTATTCATTGATTTTAGCCATTGAAAATCATCCTGTTACTCATATACCATAAATGGTTGAAGGTATTGGCTGCACGCATACAGATAGTATCTCACCATCTTTAAATCTTCTTTAGCATGTTAAAAGTAGCAGGAAAAATCAAAAAATTTCAGAATTCCACCTTTGAAAGCAGAGAAATGACTTTTTGAGCAATGACATTATTCATTGATTTTAGCCATTGAAAAGCAACCTGTTACTCATATAGCAGAAAAGGTTGAAGGTATTGGCTGAACACAAACAGATAGCAGCTCACCATCTTTGAATCTTTTTTAGCATGCTAAAATGAGCAGGAAAAAACAAAAAATTTCAGAATTCCAAGTTTATAAGCAGAGAAATGACTGTGCAATGACATTATTCATTGATTTTAGCCATTGAAAACCATCCTGTTACTCATATAGCAGAAATGGTTGAAGGTATTGGCTGAACACAAACAGATAGCAGCTCACCCTCTTTGAATCTTCTTTAGTATGCTAAAAGTAGAAGGAAAAAGCAAAAAATTTCAGAATTCCAACTTTCAAAGCAGAGAAATGACTTTTTGAGCAATGACATTATTCATTGATTTTAGCCATTGAAAACCGTCCTTTTTCTCTTATACCAGAAATGGTTGAAGGTTTTGGCTGAACGCAAACAGATAGCAGCTCACCCTCTTTGAATCTTCTTTAGCATGCTAAAAGGAGCCGGTAAAAGAAAAAAAATTCAGAATTCCACCATTCCAAGCAGAGAAATGACTGTTTGTGCAATGACATTATTCATTGATTTTAGCCATTGAAATCCGTCCTGTCACTCATATACCAGAAATGGTTGAAAGCATTGGCTGAACGCAAACAGGTAGCAGCTCACCCTCTTTGAATCTTCTTTAGCATACTAAAAGTAGGCGGAAAAGGCAAAAAATTTCAGATTTCCACCTTTCAAAGCAGAGAAATGACTGTTTGTGCAATGACATTATTCATTGATTTTAGCCATTGAAAAACGTCCTGTTACTCATATACCAGAAATGGTTGAAGGTATAGGCTGAACGCAAACAGGTAGCAGCTCAACGTCTTTGAATCTTCTTTAGCATACTAAAAGTAGCAGGAAAAAGCAAAAAATTTCAGGTTTCCACCTTTCAAAGCAGAGAAATGACTGTTAGTGCAGTGACATTATTCATTGATTTTAGCCATTGAAAAATGTCCTGTTACTCATACACCAGAAATGGTTGAAGGCATTGTCTGAATGTAAACAGACAGCAACTCACCCTCTATGAATCTTCTTTAGCACGCTAAAAGGAGCAGGAAAAAACTAAATAATTTCAGAATTCCACCTTTCAAAGCAGAGAAATGACTGTTTGTGCAATGACATAATTCATTGATTTTAGCCATTGAAAAATGTTCTGTTACTCATATACCAGAAATGGTTGAAGGTACTGGCTGAAAGTAAACAGATAGCAGCTCACCCTCTTTGAATCTTCTTTAGCATGCTAAAAGAAGCAGGAAAAAGCAAACAATTTCAGATTTCCACCTTTCAAAGCAGAGAAATAATTGTTTGTGCAATGACATTATTCATTGATTTTAGCCGTTGAAGAACATCCTGTTACTCAAACACCAGAAATGGTTGAAGGCATTGGCTGAACGTAAACAGACAGCAACTCTCCCTCTGAATCTTCTTTAGCACGCTAAAAGGAGCTGGAAAATGCAAAATAATTTCACATTTCCACCTTTATAAGCAGAGAAATTACTGTTTGTGCTATGACATTGTTCATTGATTTTAGCCATTGAAAACCATCCTGTTACTAATATACCATAAATGGTTGAAGGAATTGGCTGCACGCATACAAATAGTAGCTCACCATCTTTGAATCTTCTTTAGCATGTTAAAAGTAGCAGGAAAAATCAAAAAATTTCAGAATTCCACCTTTCAAAGCAGAGAAATGACTTTTTGAGCAATGACATTATTCATTGATTTTAGCCATTGAAAAGCAACCTGTTACTCATATACCAGAAATGGTTGAAGGTATCTGCTGAACGCAAACAGATAGCAGCTCAACCTCTTTGAATCTTCTTTAGCAAGGTAAAAGGAGCAGGTAAAAGCAAAAAATTTCAGAATTCCACCATTCCAAGCAGAGAAATGACTGTTTGTGCAATGACATTATTCATTGATTTTAGTCATTGAAAACCGTCCTGTTACTCTTATACCAGAAATGGTTGAAGGTATTGGCTGAACGCAAAGAGATAGCAGCCCACCATCTTTGAATCTTCTTTAGCATGCTAAAAGGAGAAGAAAAAAAATTAAAAAATTCAGAATTCCACCTTAATAAGCAGAGAAATGACTGTTTGTGCAATGACATTATTCATTGATTTTAGTCATTGAAAACCGTCCTTTTTCTCTTATACCAGAAATCGTTGAAGGTTTTGGCTGAACGCAAACATATAGCAGCTCACCCTCTTTGAATCTTCTTTAGCATGCTAAGAGGAGCAGGTAAAAGAAAAAAAATTCAGAATTCCACCATTCCAAGCAGGGAAATGACTGTTTGTGCAATGACATTATTCATTGATTTTAGCCATTGAAAACCGTCCTGTCACACACATACCAGAAATGGTTGAAAGCATTGGCTGAACGCAAACAGGTAGCAGCTCACCCTCTTTGAATCTTCTTTAGCATACTAAAAGTAGGCGGAAAAGGCAAAAAATTTCAGATTTCCACCTTTCAAAGCAGAGAAATGACTGTTTGTGCAATGACATTATTCATTGATTTTAGCCATTGAAAAACGTCCTGTTACTCATATACCAGAAATGGTTGAAGGTATTGGCGGAACGCAAAGAGACAGCAGCTCATCCTATTTGAATGTTCTTTAGCACGCTAAAATGAGCAAGAAAAAGCAAATAATTTCAGAATTCCACCATTCAAAGCAGAGAAATGACTGTTTGTGCAATGACATTATTCATTGATTTTAGACATTGAAAACCGTCCTGTTACTCATATACCAGAAATGGTTGAAGATATTGGCTGAATGCAAACAGATAGCAGCTCATCCTCTTTGAATCTTTTTTAGCATGCTAAAAGGAGCAGGAAAAAGCAAAACATTTCAAAATTCCACCTTTCCAAGCAGAGAAATGACTGTTTGTCCAATGACATTATTCATTCATTTTAGCCATTGAAAACCGTCCTGTTACTCATATTCCAGAAATTGATGAAGGTATTGGCTGAAAGCAAACAGATAGCAGCTCAAACTCTTTGAATCTTTTTTAGCATGCTAAAATGAGCAGGAAAAAACAAAAAATTTCAGAATTCCACCTTTATAAGCAGAGAAATGACTGTGCAATGACATTATTCATTGATTTTAGCCATTGAAAACCATCCTGTTACTCATATAGCAGAAATGGTTGAAGGCATTGGCTGAACACAAACAGATAGCAGCTCACCCTTTTTGAATCTTCTTTAGCATGCTAAAAGTAGAAGGAAAAAGCAAAAAATTTCAGAATTCCACCTTTCAAAGCAGAGAAATGACTTTTTGAGCAATGACATTATTCATTGATTTTAGCCATTGAAAACCATCCTTTTTCTCTTATACCAGAAATCGTTGAAGGTTTTGGCTGAACGCAAACATATAGCAGCTCACCCTCTTTGAATCTTCTTTAGCATGCTAAAAGGAGCAGGTAAAAGAAAAAAAATTCAGAATTCCACCATTCCAAGCAGGGAAATGACTGTTTGTGCAATGACATTATTCATTGATTTTAGCCATTGAAAACCGTCCTGTCACACATATACCAGAAATGGTTGAAGGCATTGGCTGAACGTAAACAGACAGCAACTCTCCCTCTTTGAATCTTCTTTAGCACGCTAAAAGGAGCTGGAAAATGCAAAATAATTTCACATTTCACCTTTATAAGCAGAGAAATTACTGTTTGTGCTATGACATTATTCATTGATTTTAGCCATTGAAAATCATCCTGTTACTCATATACCATAAATGGTTGAAGGTATTGGCTGCACGCATACAGATAGTATCTCACCATCTTTAAATCTTCTTTAGCATGTTAAAAGTAGCAGGAAAAATCAAAAAATTTCAGAATTCCACCTTTGAAAGCAGAGAAATGACTTTTTGAGCAATGACATTATTCATTGATTTTAGCCATTGAAAAGCAACCTGTTACTCATATAGCAGAAAAGGTTGAAGGTATTGGCTGAACACAAACAGATAGCAGCTCACCATCTTTGAATCTTTTTTAGCATGCTAAAATGAGCAGGAAAAAACAAAAAATTTCAGAATTCCAAGTTTATAAGCAGAGAAATGACTGTGCAATGACATTATTCATTGATTTTAGCCATTGAAAACCATCCTGTTACTCATATAGCAGAAATGGTTGAAGGTATTGGCTGAACACAAACAGATAGCAGCTCACCCTCTTTGAATCTTCTTTAGTATGCTAAAAGTAGAAGGAAAAAGCAAAAAATTTCAGAATTCCAACTTTCAAAGCAGAGAAATGACTTTTTGAGCAATGACATTATTCATTGATTTTAGCCATTGAAAACCGTCCTTTTTCTCTTATACCAGAAATGGTTGAAGGTTTTGGCTGAACGCAAACAGATAGCAGCTCACCCTCTTTGAATCTTCTTTAGCATGCTAAAAGGAGCCGGTAAAAGAAAAAAAATTCAGAATTCCACCATTCCAAGCAGAGAAATGACTGTTTGTGCAATGACATTATTCATTGATTTTAGCCATTGAAATCCGTCCTGTCACTCATATACCAGAAATGGTTGAAAGCATTGGCTGAACGCAAACAGGTAGCAGCTCACCCTCTTTGAATCTTCTTTAGCATACTAAAAGTAGGCGGAAAAGGCAAAAAATTTCAGATTTCCACCTTTCAAAGCAGAGAAATGACTGTTTGTGCAATGACATTATTCATTGATTTTAGCCATTGAAAAACGTCCTGTTACTCATATACCAGAAATGGTTGAAGGTATTGGCTGAACGCAAACAGGTAGCAGCTCAACGTCTTTGAATCTTCTTTAGCATACTAAAAGTAGCAGGAAAAAGCAAAAAATTTCAGGTTTCCACCTTTCAAAGCAGAGAAATGACTGTTAGTGCAGTGACATTATTCATTGATTTTAGCCATTGAAAAATGTCCTGTTACTCATACACCAGAAATGGTTGAAGGCATTGTCTGAATGTAAACAGACAGCAACTCACCCTCTATGAATCTTCTTTAGCACGCTAAAAGGAGCAGGAAAAAACTAAATAATTTCAGAATTCCACCTTTCAAAGCAGAGAAATGACTGTTTGTGCAATGACATAATTCATTGATTTTAGCCATTGAAAAATGTTCTGTTACTCATATACCAGAAATGGTTGAAGGTACTGGCTGAAAGTAAACAGATAGCAGCTCACCCTCTTTGAATCTTCTTTAGCATGCTAAAAGAAGCAGGAAAAAGCAAACAATTTCAGATTTCCACCTTTCAAAGCAGAGAAATAATTGTTTGTGCAATGACATTATTCATTGATTTTAGCCGTTGAAGAACATCCTGTTACTCAAACACCAGAAATGGTTGAAGGCATTGGCTGAACGTAAACAGACAGCAACTCTCCCTCTGAATCTTCTTTAGCACGCTAAAAGGAGCTGGAAAATGCAAAATAATTTCACATTTCCACCTTTATAAGCAGAGAAATTACTGTTTGTGCTATGACATTGTTCATTGATTTTAGCCATTGAAAACCATCCTGTTACTAATATACCATAAATGGTTGAAGGAATTGGCTGCACGCATACAAATAGTAGCTCACCATCTTTGAATCTTCTTTAGCATGTTAAAAGTAGCAGGAAAAATCAAAAAATTTCAGAATTCCACCTTTCAAAGCAGAGAAATGACTTTTTGAGCAATGACATTATTCATTGATTTTAGCCATTGAAAAGCAACCTGTTACTCATATACCAGAAATGGTTGAAGGTATCTGCTGAACGCAAACAGATAGCAGCTCAACCTCTTTGAATCTTCTTTAGCAAGGTAAAAGGAGCAGGTAAAAGCAAAAAATTTCAGAATTCCACCATTCCAAGCAGAGAAATGACTGTTTGTGCAATGACATTATTCATTGATTTTAGTCATTGAAAACCGTCCTGTTACTCTTATACCAGAAATGGTTGAAGGTATTGGCTGAACGCAAAGAGATAGCAGCCCACCATCTTTGAATCTTCTTTAGCATGCTAAAAGGAGAAGAAAAAAAATTAAAAAATTCAGAATTCCACCTTAATAAGCAGAGAAATGACTGTTTGTGCAATGACATTATTCATTGATTTTAGTCATTGAAAACCGTCCTTTTTCTCTTATACCAGAAATCGTTGAAGGTTTTGGCTGAACGCAAACATATAGCAGCTCACCCTCTTTGAATCTTCTTTAGCATGCTAAAAGGAGCAGGTAAAAGAAAAAAAATTCAGAATTCCACCATTCCAAGCAGGGAAATGACTGTTTGTGCAATGACATTATTCATTGATTTTAGCCATTGAAAACCGTCCTGTCACACACATACCAGAAATGGTTGAAAGCATTGGCTGAACGCAAACAGGTAGCAGCTCACCCTCTTTGAATCTTCTTTAGCATACTAAAAGTAGGCGGAAAAGGCAAAAAATTTCAGATTTCCACCTTTCAAAGCAGAGAAATGACTGTTTGTGCAATGACATTATTCATTGATTTTAGCCATTGAAAAACGTCCTGTTACTCATATACCAGAAATGGTTGAAGGTATTGGCGGAACGCAAAGAGACAGCAGCTCATCCTATTTGAATGTTCTTTAGCACGCTAAAATGAGCAAGAAAAAGCAAATAATTTCAGAATTCCACCATTCAAAGCAGAGAAATGACTGTTTGTGCAATGACATTATTCATTGATTTTAGACATTGAAAACCGTCCTGTTACTCATATACCAGAAATGGTTGAAGATATTGGCTGAATGCAAACAGATAGCAGCTCATCCTCTTTGAATCTTTTTTAGCATGCTAAAAGGAGCAGGAAAAAGCAAAACATTTCAAAATTCCACCTTTCCAAGCAGAGAAATGACTGTTTGTCCAATGACATTATTCATTCATTTTAGCCATTGAAAACCGTCCTGTTACTCATATTCCAGAAATTGATGAAGGTATTGGCTGAAAGCAAACAGATAGCAGCTCAAACTCTTTGAATCTTTTTTAGCATGCTAAAATGAGCAGGAAAAAACAAAAAATTTCAGAATTCCACCTTTATAAGCAGAGAAATGACTGTGCAATGACATTATTCATTGATTTTAGCCATTGAAAACCATCCTGTTACTCATATAGCAGAAATGGTTGAAGGCATTGGCTGAACACAAACAGATAGCAGCTCACCCTTTTTGAATCTTCTTTAGCATGCTAAAAGTAGAAGGAAAAAGCAAAAAATTTCAGAATTCCACCTTTCAAAGCAGAGAAATGACTTTTTGAGCAATGACATTATTCATTGATTTTAGCCATTGAAAACCATCCTTTTTCTCTTATACCAGAAATCGTTGAAGGTTTTGGCTGAACGCAAACATATAGCAGCTCACCCTCTTTGAATCTTCTTTAGCATGCTAAAAGGAGCAGGTAAAAGAAAAAAAATTCAGAATTCCACCATTCCAAGCAGGGAAATGACTGTTTGTGCAATGACATTATTCATTGATTTTAGCCATTGAAAACCGTCCTGTCACACATATACCAGAAATGGTTGGAAGCATTGGCTGAACGCAAACAGGTAGCAGCTCATCCTCTTTGAATCTTTAGCATACTAAAAGTAGGCAGAAAAGGCAAAAAATTTCAGATTTCCACCTTTCAAAGCAGAGAAATGACTGATTGTGCAATGACATTATTCATTGATTTTAGCCATTGAAAAACGTCCTGTTACTCTTATACCAGAAATGGTTGAAGGTATTGGCGGAACGCAAAGAGACAGCAGCTCATCCTCTTTGAATGTTCTTTAGCACGCTAAAATGAGCAAGAAAAAGCAAAATATTTTCAGAATTCCACCATTCAAAGCAGAGAAATGACTGTTTGTGCAATGACATTATTCATTGATTTTAGACATTGAAAACCGTCCTGTTACTCATATACCAGAAATGGTTGAAGATATTGGCTGAATGCAAACAGATAGCAGCTCACCCTCTTTGAATCTTTTTTAGCATGCTAAAAGGAGCAGGAAAAAGCAAAACATTTCAAAATTCCACCTTTCCAAGCAGAGAATAGACTGTTTGTGCAAAGAGAATATTCATTCATTTTAGCAATTAAAAACCGTCCTGTTACTCATATATAAGAAATGGATGAAGGTATTCGCTGAACGCAACCAGACAGCTCACACTCTTTGAATCTTCTTTAGCATGCTTAAAGGAGAAGGAAAAAAAAAAAAATTTCAGAATTCCACCTTTCCAAGCAGAGAAATGACTATTTCTGCAATGACATTTTTCATTGATTTTAGCCATTGAAATCCATCCTATTACTCATATACCAGAAATGGTTGAAGGTGTTGGCTGAACGCAAACAGATAGCAGGTCACCCTCTTTGAATCTTCTTTAGCATGCTTAAAGGAGAAGGAAAAAACAAAAAATTTCAGAATTCCATCTTTATAAGAAGAGAAATGACTGTTTGTGCAATGACATTATTCATGATTTTAGCCATTGAAAACCATCCTGTTACTCATATAACAGAAATCGTTGAAGGTATTGGCTGAACGCAAACAGATAGCAGGTCACCCTCTTTGAATCTTCTTTAGCATGCTAAAAGTAGCAGGAAAAAGCAAAAAATTTCAGAATTCCACCTTTCAAATCAGAGAAATGACTTTTTGAGCAAAGATATTATTCATTGATTTTAGCCATTGAAAACCATCCTGTTACTCATATACAAGAAATGGTTGAAGGTATCGGCTGAACGCAAACAGATAGCAGCTCAACCTCTTTGAATCTTTTTTAGCATACTAAAAGGAGCAGGAAAAAGCAAAAAAATTCAAAATTCCACCATTTCAAGCAGAGAAATGACTGTTTGTGCAATGACATTATTCTTTGATTTTAGCCATTGAAAACCATCCTGTCACTCATATACCAGAAATGGTTGAAGGTATTGGCTGAACGCAAACAGACGGAAACTCACCCTCTTTGAATCTTATTTAGCACGCTAAAAGGAGCAAGAAAAAGCAAAATAATTTCAGAATTTCACCATTCAAACAGAGAAATGACTGTTCGTGCTATGACATTATTTATTAATTTTAGCCATTGAAAACCATATACCAGAAATGGTTGAAGGAGTTGGCTGAACATAAACAGATAGCAGTTCACCATCTTTGAATATTCTTTAGCATGCTTAAAGGAGACGGAAAAAGCACAAAATTTCAGAATTCCACCTTTCCAAGCAGAGAAATTACTGTTTGTGTAATGACATTATTCATTCAATTTAGCTATTGAATACCATCATTTTTCTCATATACCCGAAATTTTTTTAAGGTATTTGGCTGAATTCCAACAGATAGCAGCTCACACTCTTTGAATGTTCTATAGCATGCTAAAAGGAGCAGGAAAAAGCAAAAGAATTCAGAATTCCACCTTTCCAAGCAGAAAAATGACTGTTTGTGCAATGACATTATTCATTGATTTTAGACATTGAAAACCGTCCAGTTACTCATATTCCAGAAATGGTTGAAGATATTGGCTGAATGCAAACAGATAGCAGCTCACTGTCTTTGAATCTTCTTTAGCATGCTAAAAGGAGCAGGAAAAAGCAAAACATTTCAAAATTCCACCTTTCCAAGCAGAGAATAGACTGTTTGTGCAAAGAAAATATTCATTCATTTTAGCCATTGAAAAAGTCCTGTTACTCATATACAAGAAATGGATGAAGGTATTATCTGAACGCAACCAGACAGCTCACACTCTTTGAATATTCTTTAGCATGCTTAAAGGAGAAGGAAAAAACAAAAAATTTCAGAATTCCACCTTTCCAAGCAGAGAAATGACTATTTGTGCAATGACATTATTCATTGATTTTAGCCATTGAAAAACGTTCTGTTACTCATAAACCAGAAATGGTTGAAGCTATTGGCTGAACGCAAACATATAGCAGCTCACCCTCTTTGAATCTTCTTTAGCATGCTAAAAGGAGCAGGAAAAAGCAAAAAATTTTAGAATTCCACCTTTCCAAGCACAAAAAAGACTGTTTGTGCAATGACATTATTCATTGATTTTAGACATTGAAAACCGTCCTGTTACTGATTTACCAGAAATAGTTGAAGATATTGGCTGAATGCAAACAGAGAGCAGCTCACTCTCTTTGAATCTTCTTTAGCATGCTAAAAGGAGCAGGAAAAAGCAAAACATTTCAGAATTCCACCTTTCAAAGCAGAGAATTGACTTTTTGAGCAATGACATTATTCATTGATTTTAGCCATTGAAAAACATCCTGTTACTCTTATACCAGAAATGGTTGAAGGTATCGGCTGAACGCAAACAGATAGCAGCTCACCCTCTTTGAATCTTCTTTAGCATGCTAAAAGAAGCAGGAAAAAGCAAAAAATTTCAGATTTCCACCTTTCAAAGCAGAGAAATGACTGTTTGTGCAATGACATCATTCATTGATTTTAGCCATTGAAAAACATCCTGTTACTCATACACCAGAAATGGTTGAATGCATTGGCTGAACGTAAACAGACAGCAACTCTCCCTTTTTGAATCTTCTTTAGCACGCTAAAAGGAGCAGGAAAAAGCAAAAAATTTCAGATTTCCACCTTTCCAAGCAGAGAAATTACTGTTTGTGAAATGACATTATTCATTGATATTAGCCATTGAAAAATGTTCTGTTACTCATATACCAGAAATGGTTGAAGGTATTGGCTGAACGCAAACAGATAGCAGCTCACCCTATTTGAATATTCTTCAGCATGCTAAAAGGAGTAGGAAAAAGCAAAAAAATTCAGAATTCCACCTTTCCAAGCAGGGAAATGACTGTTTGTGCAATGACATTAATCATTGATTTTAGACATTGAAAACCGTCCTGTTACTCATATACAAGAAATGGTTGAAGGTATTGGCTGAACACAAACAGATAGCAGATCAAACTGTTTGAATCTTCTTTAGCATGCTAAAAGGAGCAGGAAAAAACAAAAAAATTCAGAGTTCCACCTTTATAAGCAGAGAAATGATTGTTTGTGCAATGACATTATTCATTGATTTTAGCCATTGAAAACCATCCTGTCACTCATATAGCAGAAATGGTTGAAGGTATTTTCTGAACGCAAACAGATAGCAGCTCACCCTCTTTGAATCTTCTTTAGAATGCTAAAAGTAGCAGGAAAAAGCAAAAAATTTCAGAATTCCACCTTTCCAAGCAGAAAAATGACTGTTTGTGCAATGACAATATTCATTGATTTTAGACATTGAAAAACATCCTGTTACTCATATACCAGAAATGGTTGAAGATATTGGCTGAATGCAAACAGATAGCAGCTCACCCTCTTTGAATCTTCTTTAGCATGCTAAAAGGAGCAGGAAAAAGCAAAACATTTCAAAATTCCACCTTTCCAAGCAGAGAATAGACTGTGCAAAGAAAATATTCATTCATTTTAGCCATTGAAAACCGTCCTGTTACTCATATACAAGAAATGGATGAAGGTATTCGCTGAACGCTACCAGACAGCTCACACTCTTTGAATCTTCTTTAGCTTGCTTAAAGGAGAAGGAAAAAACAAAAAAATTCAGAATTCCACCTTTCCAAACAGAGAAATGACTATTTGTGCAATGACATTATTCATTGATTTTAGCCATTCAAAACCATCCTATTACTCATATACCAGAAATGGTTGAAGGTATTGGCTGAACGCAAACAGATAGCAGCTCACCCTCTTTGAATCTTCTTTAGCATGCAAAAAGTTGCAGGAAAAACCAAAAAATTTCAGATTTTCACCTTTCAAAGCAGAGAAATGACGGTTTGTGCAATGACATTATTCATTGATTTTAGCCATTGAAAACCATCCTGTTAATCATATACCAGAAATGGTTGAATGTATTCGCTGAACGCAAACAGATAGAAGCTCACCCTCTTTGAATCTTCTTTAGCATGCTAAAAGGAGCAGGTAAAAGCAAAAAAATTTCAGAATTCCACCATTCCAAGCAGAGAAATGACTTTTTGTGCAATGACATTATTCATTGATTTTAGCCATTGAAATCCGTCCTGTTACTCTTATACCAGAAGTGGTTGTAGTTATTGGCTGAACGCAAACAGATAGCAGTCCACCATCTTTGAATCTTCTTTAGCATGCTAAAAGTAGCAGGAAAAATAAAAAAATTTCAGAATTCCACCTTTCAAAGCAGAGAAATTACTGTTTGTGCAATGACATTATTCATTGATTTTAACCATTGAAAAACATCCTGTTACTCATATCCCAGAAATGGTTGAAGGTATTGGCTGAAAGCAAACAGACAGAAACTCACCCTCTTTGAATCTTCTTTAGCACGCTAAAAGGAGCAAGAAAAAGCTAAATAATTTCAGAATTCCACCATTCAGACAGAGAAATGACTGTTCGTGCAATGACATTATTCATTGATTTTAGCCATTGAAAACCGTCCTGTCACTCATATACCCTAAATGGTTGAAATTATAGGCTGAACGCAAACAGATAGCAGTTCACCCTCTTTGAATCTACTTTAGCATACTAAAAGTAGCAGGAAAAAGCAAAAAATTTCAGATTTCCACCTTTCAAAGCAGAGAAATGACGGTGTGTGCAATGACATTATTTATTGATTTTAGCCATTGAAAAACATCCTGTTACTCATACACCAGAAATGGTTGAATGCATTGGTTGAACTTAAACAGACAGCAACTCTCCCTCTTTGAATCTTCTTTAGCACGCTAAAAGGAGCAAGAAAAAGCAAAATAATTTCAGAATTCCACCATTCAAACAGAGAAATAACTGTTCGTGCAATGACATTATTCATTGATTTTAGCCATTGAAAACCGTCCTGTCACTCATATACCAGAAATGGTTGAAGGTATTGCCTGAGCAAAAACAGATAGCAGCTCACCCTCTTTCAATCTTCTTTAGAATGCTAAAAGAAGCAGGAAAAAGCAAAAAATTTCAGGTTTCCACCTTTCCAAGCAGAGAAATTATTGTTTGTGCAATGACCTTATTCATTGATTTTAGCCATTGAAAAATGTCCTGTTGCTCATATACCAGAACTGGTTGAAGGAATTGGCTGAACATAAACAGATAGAAGTTCACCCTCTTTGAATCTTCTTTAGCATGCTTAAAGGAGACGCGAAAAGCACAAAATTTCAGAATTCCACCTTTCCAAGAAGAAAAATGACTGTTTGTGTAATGACATTATTCATTCAATTTAGCCATTGAATACCGTCATTTTTCTTATATACCCGAAATAGTTTTAAGGTATTTGGCTGAATTCCAACAGATAGCAGCTCACCCTCTTTGAATCTTCTATAGCATTCTAAAAGGAGCAGGAAAAAGCAAAAAATTTCAGAATTCCACCTTTCCAAGCAGAAAAATGACTGTTTGTGCAATGACATTATTCATTGATTTTAGACATTGAAAACCATCCTGTTACTCACATACCAGAAATGGTTGAAGATATTGGCTGAATGCAAACAGATAGCAGCTCACCCTCTTTGAATCTTCTCTAGCATGCTAAAAGGAGCAGGAAAAAGCAAAACATTTCAAAATTCCACCTTTACAAGTAGAGAATAGACTGTTTGTGCAAAGAAAATATTCATTCATTTTAGCCATTGAAAACCATCCTGTTACTCATATACAAGAAATGGATGAAGGTATTCGCTGAACGCTACCAGACAGCTCACACTCTTTCAATCTTCTTTAGCATGCTTAAAGGAGAAGGAAAAAACAAATAAATTCAGAATTCCACCTTTCCAAGCAGAGAAATGACTATTTGTGCAATGACATTATTCATTGATTTTAGCCATTCAAAACCATCCTATTACTCATATACCAGAAATGGTTGAAGATATTGGCTGAACGCAAACAGATAGCAGCTCACCCTCTTTGAATCTTCTTTAGCATGCTAAAAGTATCAGGAAAAAACAAAAAAATTCAGAATTCCACCATTCCAAACAGAGAAATGACTGTTTGTGCAATGACATTATTCATTGATTTTAGTCATTGAAAGCCGTCCTGTTACTCTTATACCAGAAATGGTTGTAGGTATTGGCTGAACGCAAACAGATAGCAGTACACCATCTTTGAATCTTCTTTAGCATGCTAAAAGGAGCAGGAAAAAGCAAAAAATTTCAGAATTCCACTTTTACAAGCAGAGAAATGATTGTTTGAGCAATGACATTATTCATTGATTTTAACCATTGAAAAACATTCTTTTACTTATACACCAGAAATGGTTGAAGGCATTGGTTGAACGTAAACAGACAGCAACTCACCCTCTTTGAATCTTCTTTAGAACGCTAAAAGGAGCAGGAAAATGCAAAATAATTTCAGAATTCCACCTTTCCAAGCAGAGAAATAACTGTTTGTGCAATGACATTATTTATTGATATTAGCCATTGAAAACCATCCTGTTACTCATATATCAGAAATGGTTGAAGGTATTGGCTGAACGCAAACAGATAGCAGCTCACCCTCTTAGAATTTTCTTTAGAATACTAAAAGTAGCAGGAAAAAGCAAAACATTTCAGATTTTCACCTTTCAAAGCAGAGAAATGACTGTTTGTGCAATGACATTATTCAATGATTTTAACCATTGAAAAACATCCTGTTACTCATATACCAGAAATGGTTGAAGGTATTGGCTGAACGCAAACAGACAGAAACTCACCCTCTTTGAATCTTCTTTAGCACGCTAAAAGGAGCAAGAAAAAGCAAAATCATTTCAGAATTCCACCATTCAAACAGAGAAATGATTGTGCAATGACATTATTCATTGATTTTAGCCTTTGAAAACCATCCTGTTACTCATATACCAGAAATGGTTGAAGGTATTGACTGAACGCAAATAGCAGCCCACCATTTTTGAATCTTCTTTAGCATGCTAAAAGGAGCAGAAAAAAGAAAAATATTTCAGAATTTCACCTTTCCAAGCAGAGAAATGACTGTTTGTGCAATGACATTATTCATTGATTTTAGCCATTGAAAAACGTTTTGTTACTCATATACCAGAACTGGTTGAAGGTATTGGCTGAACGCAAACAGATAGCAGCTCAAACTCTTTGAATCTTCTTTATCATGCTAAAAGGAACAGGAAAAAGCAAAAAATTTCAGAATTCCACCTTTCCAAGCAGAGAAATGACTGTTTGTGCAATGACATTATTCATTGATTTTAGCCATTGAAAAACATTCTGTTATTCATACACAAGAAATGGTTGAAGGTATCGGCTGAAAGCAAACAGACAGCAACTCACACTCTTTGAATCTTCTTTAGCACGCTAAAAGGAGCAAGAAAAAGCAAAATACTTTCAGAATTCCACCATTCAAACAGAGAAATGACTGTTCGTGCAATGACATTATTCATTGATTTTAGCCATTGAAAACCGTAATGTCACTCATATACCCTAAATGGTTGAAGGTATTGGCTGAACGCAAACAGATAGCAGCTCACCCTCTTTGAATCTTCTTTAGCATACTAAAAGTAGCAGGAAAAAGCAAAAAATTTCATATTTCCACCTTTCAAAGCAGAGAAATTACGTTGTGTGCTATGACATCATTTATTGATTTTAGCCATTGAAAAACATCCTGTTACTCATACACCAGAAATGGTTGAAGGTATCGGCTGAACTCAAACAGATAGCAGCTCAACCTCTTTGAATCTTCTTTAGCATGCTAAAAGGAGCAAGAAAAAGCAAAATAATTTCAGAATTCCACGATTCAAACAGAGAAATGACTGTTCGTGCAATGACATTATTCATTGATTTTAGCCATTGAAAACCATCCTGTCAGTCGTATACCAGAAATGGTTGAAGGTACTGCCTGAACACAAACAGATAGCAGCTCACCTTCTTTGAATCTTCTATAGCATGCTAAAAGGAGCAGGAAAAAGCAAAAAATTTCAGAATTCCACCTTTCCAAGCAGAAAAATGACTGTTTGTGCAATGACATTATTCATTGATTTAAGACATTGAAAACCATCCTGTTACTCATATACCAGAAATGGTTGATGGTATCGGCTGAACGCAAACAGATTGCAGCTCACCCTCTTTGAATCTTCTTTAACATGCTAAAAGGAGCAGGATAAAGCAAAAAATTTCAGAATTCCACTTTTACAAGCAGAGAAATGACTGTTTGTGCAATGACATTATTCATTGATTTTAGCCTTTGAAAACCATCCTGTTACTCATATACCAGAAATGGTTGAAGGTATTGACTGAACGCAAAGAGATAGCAGCCCACCATCTTTGAATCTTCTTTATCATGCTAAAAGGAACAGGAAAACGCCAAAAATTTCAGAATTCCGCCTTTCCAAGCAGAGAAATGACTGTTAGTGCAATGACCTTATTCATTGATTTTAGCCATTGAAAAACGTCCTGCTACTCATATACCAGAAATTGTTGAAGGTATCTGCTGAACGAAAACAGATAGCAGCTCACCCTCTTATATTTTTCTTTAGCATGCTAAAAGGGGCAGGTAAAAGCAAAAAATTTCAGAATTCCACCTTTCCAAGCAGAGAAATGACTGTTTGTGCAATGACATTATTCATTGATTTTAGCCATTGAAAAACATTCTGTTATTCATACACAAGAAATGGTTGAAGGTATCGGCTGAAAGCAAACAGACAGCAACTCACACTCTTTGAATCTTCTTTAGCACGCTAAATGGAGCAAGAAAAAGCAAAATACTTTCAGAATTCCACCATTCAAACAGAGAAATGACTGTTCGTGCAATGACATTATTCATTGATTTTAGCCATTGAAAACCGTCCTGTCACTCATATACCCTAAATGGTTGAAGGTATTGGCTGAACGCAAACAGATAGCAGTTCACCCTCTTTGAATCTTCTTTAGCATACTAAAAGTAGCAGGAAAAAGCAAAAAATTTCATATTTCCACCTTTCAAAGCAGAGAAATTACGGTGTGTGCAATGACATTATTTATTGATTTTAGCCATTGAAAAACATCCTATTACTCATACACCAGAAATGGTTGAATGCATTGGCTGAACTTAAACAGACAGCAACTCTCCCTTTTTGAATCTTCTTTAGCACGCTAAAAGGAGCAGGAAAATGCAAAATAATTTCAGAATTCCACCTTTCCAAGCAGAGAAATTACTGTTTAGCAATGACATTATTCATTGATATTAGCCATTGAAAACCATCCTGTTACTCATATACCAGAAATGGTTGAAGGTATTGGCTGAACGCAAACAGAGAGGAGCTCACCCTCTTTGAATCTTCTTTAGCATGCTAAAAGTAGCAGGAAAAAGCAAAAATATTCAGAATTCCACCTTTCAAAGCAGAGAAATAACTTTTTGAGCAATGATATTATTCATTGATTTTAGCCATTGAAAAGCATCCTGTTACTCATATACCAGAAATGGTTGAAGTTATCGGCTGAACTCAAACAGATAGCAGCTCAACCTCTTTGAATCTTCTTTAGCATGCTTAAAGGAGCAAGAAAAAGCAAAATAATTTCAGAATTCCACCATTCAAACAGAGAAATGACTGTTTGTGCAATGACATTATTCATTGATTTTAGCCATTGAAAACCATCCTGTCACTCATATACCAGAAATGGTTGAAGGTATTGCCTGAACACAAACAGATAGCAGCTCACCTTCTTTGAATCTTCTATAGCATGCTAAAAGGAGCAGGAAAAAGCAAAAAATTTCAGAATTCCACCTTTCCAAGCAGAAAAATGCATGTTTGTGCAATGACATTATTCATTGATTTAAGACATTGAAAACCAACCTGTTAATCATATACCAGAAATGGTTGAAGATATTGGCTGAATGCAAACAGATAGCAGCTCACCCTCTTTGAATCTACTTTAGCATGCTAAAAGGAGCAGGAAAAAGCAAAACATTTCAAAATTCCACCTTTACAAGCAGAGAATAGACTTTTTGTGCAAAGAAAATATTCGTTTATTTTAGCCATTGAAAACCATCCTGTTACTCATATACAAGAAATGGATGAAGGTATTCGCTGAACGCTACCAGACAGCTCACACTCTTTGAGTCTTCTTTAGCATGCTTAAAGGAGAAGGAAAAAACAAAAAAATTCAGAATTCCACCTTTCCAAGCAGAGAAATGACTATTTGTGCAATGACATTATTCATTGATTTTAGCCATTCAAAACCATCCTATTACTCATATACCAGAAATGGTTGAAGGTATTGGCTGACCCCAAACAGATAGCAGCTCACCCTCTTTGAATCTTCTTTAGCATGCTAAAAGTAGCAGGAAAAAACAAAAAATTTCAGATTTCCACCTTTCAAAGCAGAGAAATGACGGTTTGTGCAATGACATTATTCATTGATTTTAGCCATTTAAAACCATCCTGTTAATCATATACCAGAAATGGTTGAATGTATTCGCTGAACGCAAATATATAGAAGCTCACCCTCTTTGAATGTTCTTTAGCATGCTAAAAGGAGCAGGTAAAAGCAAAAAATTTCAGAATTCCTCCATTCCAAGCAGAGAAATGACTGTTTGTGCAATGACATTATTCATTGATTTTAGCCATTGAAAGCCGTCCTGTTACTCTTATACCTGAAGTGGTTGTAGGTATTGGCTGAATGCAAACAGATAGCAGTCCACCATCTTTGAATCTTCTTTAGTATGCTAAAAGGAGCAGGAAAAAGCAAAAAATTTCATAATTCCACTTTTACAAGCAGAGAAATGATTGTTTGAGCAATGACATTATTCACTGATTTTAACCATTGAAAAACATTCTTTTACTCATACACCAGAAATGGTTGAAGGCATTGGTTGAACTTAAACAGATAGCAGCTCACCCTCTTTGAATTTTCTTTAGAATACTAAAAGTAGCAGGAAAAAGAAAAAAATTTCAGATTTCCACCTTTCAAAGCAGAGAAATGACTGTTTGTGCAATGACATTATTCATTGATTTTAACCATTGAAAAACATCCTATTACTCATATACCAGAAATGGTTGAAGGTATTGGCTGAACGCAAACAGACAGAAACTCACCCTCTTTGAATCTTCTTTAGCACGCTAAAAGGAGCAAGAAAAAGCAAAATAATTTCAGAATTCCACCATTCAAACAGAGAAATGACTGTTCGTGCAATGACATTATTCATTGATTTTAGCCATTGAAAACCATCCTGCCACTCATATACCAGAAATGGTTGAATGTAATTGCTGAACGCAAACAGACAGCAGCTCACCCTCTTTGAATCTTCTTTAGAATGCTAAAAGTAGCAGTAAAAAGCAAAAAATTTCAGGTTTCCACCTATCCAAGCAGAGAAATGACTGTTTGTGCAATGACCTTATTCATTGATTTTAGCCATTGAAAAAAGTCCTGTTGATCATATACCAGAACTGGTTGAAGGAATTGGCTGAACATAAACAGATAGCAGTTCACCCTCTATGAATCTTCTTTAGCATGCTTAAAGGAGACGGAAAAAGCACAAAACTTCAGAATTCCACATTTCCAAGCAGAGAAATTACTGTTTGTGTAATGACATTATTCATTCAATTTAGCCATTGAATACCGTCATTTTTCTCATATACCCGAAATGGTTTTAAGGTATTTGGCTGAATTCCAACAGATAGCAGCTCACCCTCTTTGAATCTTTTATAGCATGCTAAAAGGAACAGGAAAAAGCAAAAAATTTCAGAATTCCACCTTTCCAAGCAGAAAAATGACTCTTTGTGCAATGACATTATTCATTGATTTTAGCCATTGAAAACCGTCCTGCCTCCCATATACAAGAAATGGTTGAAGGTATTGACTGAACGCAAACAGATAGCAGCTCACCCTCTTTGAATCTTCTTTAGCATGCTAAAAGTAGCAGGAAAATGCAAAAAATTTCAGATTTCCTCATTTCAAAGCAGAGAAATGACTGTTTGTGCAATGACATTATTCATTGATTTTAGACATGGAAAAACATTCTGTTACTCATATACCAGAAATGGTTTAAGGTATTGGCTGAACGCAAACAGACAGCAACTCTCCCTCTTTGAATCTTCTTTAGCACACTAAAAGGTGCAGGAAAAAGCAAAACAATTTCAGAAATCCACCTTTCCAAGCATTGAAATGACTGTTTGTAAAATGACATTATTCATTGATTTTAGCCTTTAAAAAGTCCTGTTACTCATATACCAGAAATGGTTGAAGGTATTGGCTGAACGCTAACAGATAGCAGCTCGCCCTCTTTGAATCTTCTTTAGCATGCAAAAAGGAGAGGGAAAAAGCAAAAAATTTCAGAATTCGACCTTTCCAAGCAGAGAAATAACTGTTTGTTCATTGACATTGTTCATTGATTGTGGACATTGAAAACCGTCATGTTACTCATATACCAGAAATGGATGAAGGTATTTTCAGAAAGCAAACTGATTGCAGCTCATCCTCTTTGAGTCTTCTTTAGCATGCTAAAAGGAGCAGGAAAAAGCAAAACATTTCAGAATTCCATTTTTCCAAGCAGAGAATTGACTGTTTGTGCAATGACATTATTCATTGATTTTAGCCATTGAAAAACATCCTGTTAGTCATATACCAGAAATGTTTGAAGGCATTGACTGAATGTAAACAGACAGCAACTCACCCTCTTTGAATCTTCTTTAGCATGCTAAAAGTAGCAGGAAAAAGCAAAAAGTTTCAGAATTACACCTTTCAAGCAGAGAAATGACTTTTTGAGCAATGACATTATTCATTGATGTTAGCCATTGAAAAACATCCTACTACTCATATACCAGAAATGGTTGAAGGTATTGGCTGAACACAGAGAGATAGCAGCCCACCATCTTTAAATCTTCTATAGCATGCTAAAAGGAGCAGGAAAAAGCAAAAAAATTCAGAATTCCACTTTTACAAGCAGAGAAATGACTGTTTGTGCAATGACATTATTCATTGATTTTAGCCATTGAAAAACATTCTGTTACTCATACACGAGAAATGGTTGAAGGCATTGGCTGAATGTAAATAGATAGCAGCTCATCCTCTTTGAATCTTCTTTAGCATGCTAAAAGGAGCAGGAGAAAGCAAAACATTTCAGAATTCCACCTTTCCAAACATAGAAATGAATTTTTGTGTAATGACATTATTCATTTAATTTAGCCATTGAATACCGTCATTTTTCTCATATACCAGAAATAGTTTTAAGGTATTGGCTGAATGCAAACAGATAGCAGCTCACCTTCTTTGAATCTTCTTTAACATGCTAAAAGGAGAAGGACAAAGCAAAAATTTCAGAATTGCACCTTTTCAAGCAGAGAAATGACTGTTTGTGCAATGACATTATTCATTGATTTTAGTCATTGAAAACCGTCCTGTCACTCATATACCAGAAATGGTTGAAGGTATTGGCTGAATGCAAACAGATAGCAGCTCACCCTCTTTGAATCTTCTTTAGCATACTAAAAGTAGCAGGAAAAAGCAAAAAATTTCAGATTTCCACTTTTCAAAGCAGAGAAATGACTGTTTGTGCAATGACATTATTCATTGATTTTAGCCATTGAAAAACATCCTGTTACTCATATACCAGAAATGGATGAAGGTATTTTCAGAAAGCAAACTGATTGCAGCTCACCTTCTTTGAGTCTTCTTTAGCATGCTAAAAGAAGCAAGGAAAATTCAAAACATTTCAGAATTCCATCTTTCCAAGCAGAGAATTTACCTTTTGTGCAATGACATTATTCATTGATTTTAGCCATTGAAAAACATCCTGTTACTCATATACCAGAAATGGTTGAAGGTATTGGCTGAACGCAAACAGATAGCAGCTCACCATCTTTGAATCTTCTTTAGCATGCTAAAAGTAGCAGGAAAAAGCAAACAATTTCAGAATTCCACCTTTCAAAGCAGAGAAATGACTTTTTGAGCAATGACATTATTCATTGATTTTAGCCATTGAAAAACATCCTGTTACTCATATACCAGAAATGGTTGAAGGTATCGGCTGAACGCAAACAGATAGCAGCTCACCCTCTTTGAATCTTCTTTAGCATGCTAAAAGGAGCGGGTAAAAGCAAAAAATTTCAGAATTCCACAATTCCAAGCAGAGAAATGACTGTTTGTGCAATGACATTATTCATTGATTTTAGACATTGAAAACTGTCCTGTTACTCTTATACCAGAAATGGTTGAAGGTATCGGCTGAACGCAAACAGATAGCCGCTCACCCTCTTTGAATCTTCTTTCGCATGCTAAAAGTAGCAGGAAAAAAGAAAAAATTTCAGATTTCCACCTTTCAAAGCAGAGAAATGACGGTTTGTGCAATGACATTATTCATTGATTTTAGCCATTGAAAACCATCCTGCTACTCATATACCAAAAATGGTTGAAGGTGTTCGCTGAACGCAAACAGATAGAAGCTCACCCTCTTTGAATCATCTTTAGCATGCTAAAAGGAGCAGGTAAAAGCAAAAAATTTCAGAAATCCACCATTCCAAGCAGAGAAATGACTGTTTGTGCAATGACATTATTCATTGATTTTAGCCATTGAAAACCGTCCTGTCACTCATATCCAAGAAATGGTTGAAGGCATTGGCTGAACGCAAACAGATAGCAGCTCACCCTCTTTGAATCTTCTTTAGCGTACTAAAAGTAGCAGGAAAAGCAAAAAATTTCAGATTTCCACCTTTCAAAGCAGAGAAATGACGGTTTGTGTAATGACATTATTCATTGATTTTAGCCATTGAAAACCATCCTGCTACTCATATACCAAAAATGGTTGAAGGTGTTCGCTGAACGCAAACAGATAGAAGCTCACCCTCTTTGAATCATCTTTAGCATGCTAAAAGGAGCAGGTAAAAGCAAAAAATTTCAGAAATCCACCATTCCAAGCAGAGAAATGACTGTTTGTGCAATGACATTATTCATTGATTTTAGCCATTGAAAACCATTCTGTTACCCATATACCAGAAATGGTTGAAGGTATTGGCTGAACGCAAACAGACAGAAACTCACCCTCTTTGAATCTTCTTTAGCACTCTAAAAGGAGCAAGAAAAAGCAAAATAATTTCAGAATTCCACCATTCAAACAGAGAAATGACTGTTTTTGTAATGATATTATTCATTCAATTTAAACATTGAATACCGTCATTTTTCTCATATACCCGAAATTGTTTTAAAGTATTTGGCTGAATTCCAACAGATAGCAGCTCACCCTCTTTGAATCTTCTATAGCATGCTAAAAGGAGCAGGAAAAAGCAAAAAAATTCAGAATTCCACTTTTACAAGCAGAGAAATGACTGTTTGTGCAATGACATTATTTATTGATTTTAGCCATTGAAAAACATTCTGTTACTCATACACGAGAAATGGTTGAAGGCATTGGCTGAATGTAAACAGATAGCAGCTCATCCTCTTTGAATCTTCTTTAGCATGCTAAAAGGAGCAGGAGAAAGCAAAACATTTCAGAATTCCACCTTTCCAAACATAGAAATGAATTTTTGTGTAATGACATTATTCATTTAATTTAGCCATTGAATACCGTCATTTTTCTCATATACCAGAAATAGTTTTAAGGTATTGGCTGAATGCAAACAGATAGCAGCTCACCTTCTTTGAATCTTCTTTAACATGCTAAAAGGAGAAGGACAAAGCAAAAATTTCAGATTTCCACTTTTCAAAGCAGAGAAATGACTGTTTGTGCAATGACATTATTCATTGATTTTAGCCATTGAAAAACATCCTGTTACTCATATGCCAGAAATGGATGAAGGTATTTTCAGAAAGCAAACTGATTGCAGCTCACCCTCTTTGAGTCTTCTTTAGCATGCTAAAAGAAGCAAGGAAAAACCAAAACATTTCAGAATTCCATCTTTCCAAGCCGAGAATTTACCTTTTGTGCAAAGACATTATTCATTGATTTTAGCCATTGAAAAACATCCTGTTACTCATATACCAGAAATGGTTGAAGGTATTGGCTGAACGCAAACAGATAGCAGCTCACCCTCTTTGAATCTTCTTTAGCATGCTAAAAGTAGCAGGAAAAAGCAATTTCAGAATTCCACCTTTCAAAGCAGAGAAATGACTTTTTGAGCAATGACATTATTCATTGATTTTAACCATTGAAAAACATCCTGTTACTCATATACCAGAAATGGTTGAAGGTATCGGCTGAACGCAAACAGATAGCAGCTCACCCTCTTTGAATCTTCTTTAGCATGCTAAAAGGAGCGGGTAAAAGCAAAAAATTTCATAATTCCACAATTCCAAGCAGAGAAATGACTGTTTGTGCAATGACATTATTCATTGATTTTAGACATTGAAAGCTGTCCTGTTACTCTTATACCAGAAATGGTTGAAGGTATTGGCTGAACGCAAAGAGATAGCAGCCCACCATCTTTGAATCTTCTTTAGCATACTAAAAATAGCAAGGAAAAGCAAAAAAATTCAGAATTCCACTTTTACAAGCAGAGAAATGACTGTTTGTGCAATGACATTATTCATTGATTTTAGCCATTGAAAAACATTCTGTTACTCATACACCAGAAATGGTTGAAGGCATTGGCTGAACGTAAACCGACAGCAGCTCATCCTCTTTGAATCTTCTTTAGCATGCTAAAAGGAGCAGGAAAAAGCAAAATAATTTCGGAATTCCACCTTTCCAAGAAGAGAAATGACTGTTTGTGAAATGACATTATTCATTGATTTTAGCCATTGAAAAACGTTCTGTTACTCATATACCAGATATGGTTGAAGGTATTGGCTGAACGCAAACAGATAGCAGCTCACCCTCTTTGAATCTTCTTTAGCATGCTAAAAGGAGCAGGAGAAAGCAAAACATTTCAGAATTCCACCTTTCCAAGCAGAGAAATGACTGTTTGTGTAATGACATTATTCATTTAATTTAGCCATTGAATACCGTCATTTTCTCATATACCAGAAATGCTTTTAAGGTATTGGCTGAATGCAAACGGATAGCAGCTCAACCTCTTTGAATCTTCTTAAGCATGCTAAATGAGAAGGAAAAAGCAAAAAATTTCAGAATTCAACCTTTCCAAGCAGAGAAATGACTGTGCAATGACATTATTCATTGATTTTAGCCATTGAAAACCGTCCTGTCACTCATATACCAAAAATGGTTGAAGGTTTTGGCTGAAAGCAAACAGATAGCAGCTCACCCTCTTTGAATCTTCTTTAGCATGCTGAAAGTAGCAGGAAAAAGCAAAAAATTTCAGGTTTCCACCTTTTCAAAGCAGAGAAATGACTGTTTGTGCAATGACCTTATTCATTGATTTTAGCCATTGAAAAACGCCCTGTTGCTCATATACCAGAACTGTTTGAAGGAATAGGCTGAACATAAACAGATAGCAGCTCACCCTCTGTGAATCTTCTTTCGCATGCTAAAAGGAGCAGGAAAAAGCAAAAAAATTCAGAATTCCACCTTTTCAATCAGAGAAATGACTGTTTGTGTAATCACATTATTCATTCAATTTAGCCATTGAATACCGTCATTTTTCTCATATACCCGAAATGGTTTTAAGGTATTTGGCTGAATTCCAACAGATAGCAGCTCACCCTCTTTGAATCTTCTATAGCATGCTAAAAGGAACAGGAAAAAGCAAAAAATTTCAGAATTCCACCTTTCCAAGCAGAAAAATGACTGTTTAGGCAATGACATTATTCATTGATTTTAGACATTGAAAACCGTCCTGTTACTCATATACCAGAAATGGTTGAAGATATTGGCTGAATGCAAACAGATAGCAGCTCACCCTCTTTGAATCTTCTTTAGCATGCTAAAAGGAGCAGGAAAAAGCAAAACATTTCAAAATTCCACCTTTCCGAGCAGAGAATAGACTGTTTGTGCAAAGAAAATATTCATTCATTTTAGCCATTGAAAAGCATCCTGTTACTCATATACAAGAAATGGATGAAGGTATTCGCTGAATGCATCCAGACAGCTCACACTCTTTGAATCTTCTTTAGCATGCTTAAAGGAGAAGGAAAAAACAAAAAATTTCAGAATTCCACCTTTCAAAGCAGAGAAATGACGGTTTGTGCAATGACATTAATCATTGATTTTAGCCATTGAAAACAATCCTGCTACTCATATACCAAAAATGGTTGAAGGTGTTCGCTGAACGCAAACAGATAGCAGCTCACCCTCTTTGAATCTTCTTTAGCATGCTAAAAGTAGCAGGAAAAAACAAAAAATTTCAGATTTCCACCTTTCAAAGCAGAGAAATGACGGTTTGTGCAATGACATTATTCATTGATTTTAGCCATTGAAAACCATCCTCCTACTCATATACCAAAAATGGTTGAAGGTGTTCGCTGAACGCAAACAGATAGAAGCTCACCCTCTTTGAATCATCTTTAGCATGCTAAAAGGAGCAGGTAAAAGCAAAAAATTTCAGAAATCCACCATTCCAAGCAGAGAAATGACTGTTTGTGCAATGACATTATTCATTGATTTTAGCCATTGAAAACCGTCCTGTCACTCATATCCAAGAAATGGTTGAAGGTATTGGCTGAACGCAAACAGATAGCAGCTCACCCTCTTTGAATCTTCTTTAGCGTACTAAAAGTAGCAGGAAAAGCAAAAAATTTCAGATTTCCACCTTTCAAAGCAGAGAAATAACAGTTTGTGCAATGACATTATTCATTGATTTTAGCCATTGAAAACCATCCTGTTACTCATATACCAGAAATGGTTGAAGGTATTGGCTGAACGCAAACAGACAGAAACTCACCCTATTTGAATCTTCTTTAGCACGCTAAAAGGAGCAAGAAAAAGCAAAATTATTTCAGAATTCCACCATTCAAACAGAGAAATGACTGTTTTTGTAATGATATTATTCATTCAATTTAAACATTGAATACCGTCATTTTTCTCATATACCCGAAATTGTTTTAAAGTATTTGGCTGAATTCCAAAAGATAGCAGCTCACCCTCTTTGAATCTTCTATAGCATGCTAAAAGGAGCAGGAAAAAGCAAAACAATTCAGAATTCCACTTTTACAAGCAGAGAAATGACTGTTTGTGCAATGACATTATTCATTGATTTTAGCCATTGAAAAACATTCTGTTACTCATACACGAGAAATGGTTGAAGGCATTGGCTGAATGTAAACAGATAGCAGCTCATCCTCTTTGAATCTTCTTTAGCATGCTAAAAGGAGCAGGAGAAAGCAAAACATTTCAGAATTCCACCTTTCCAAACATAGAAATGAATTTTTGTGTAATGACATTATTCATTTAATTTAGCCATTGAATACCGTCATTTTTCTCATATACCAGAAATAGTTTTAAGGTATTGGCTGAATGCAAACAGATAGCAGCTCACCTTCTTTGAATCTTCTTTAACATGCTAAAAGGAGAAGGACAAAGCAAAAATTTCAGATTTCCACTTTTCAAAGCAGAGAAATGACTGTTTGTGCAATGACATTATTCATTGATTTTAGCCATTGAAAAACATCCTGTTACTCATATGCCAGAAATGGATGAAGCTATTTTCAGAAAGCAAACTGATTGCAGCTTACCCTCTTTGAGTCTTCTTTAGCATGCTAAAAGAAGCAAGGAAAAACCAAAACATTTCAGAATTCCATCTTTCCAAGCCGAGAATTTACCTTTTGTGCAATGACATTATTCATTGATTTTAGCCATTGAAAAACATCCTGTTACTCATATACCAGAAATGGTTGAAGGTATTGGCTGAACGCAAACAGATAGCAGCTCACCCTCTTTGAATCTTCTTTAGCATGCTAAAAGTAGCAGGAAAAAACAAAAAATTTCAGATTTCCACCTTTCAAAGCAGAGAAATGACGGTTTGTGCAATGACATTATTCATTGATTTTAGCCATTGAAAACCATCCTCCTACTCATATACCAAAAATGGTTGAAGGTATTGGCTGAACGCAAACAGATAGCAGCTCACCCTCTTTGAATCTTGTTTAGCATGCTAAAAGTAGCAGGAAAAAGCAAACAATTTCAGAATTCCACCTTTCAAAGCAGAGAAATGACTTTTTGAGCAATGACATTATTCATTGATTTTAGCCATTGAAAAACATCCTGTTACTCATATACCAGAAATGGTTGAAGGTATCGGCTGAACGCAAACAGATAGCAGCTCAAACTCTTTGAATCTTCTTTAGCATGCTAAAAGGAGCGGGTAAAAGCAAAAAATTTCATAATTCCACCTTTCCAAGCAGAAAAATGACTGTTTAGGCAATGACATTATTCATTGATTTTAGACATTGAAAACCGTCCTGTTACTCATATACCAGAAATGGTTGAAGATATTGGCTGAATGCAAACAGATAGCAGCTCACCCTCTTTGAATCTTCTTTAGCATGCTAAAAGGAGCAGGAAAAAGCAAAACATTTCAAAATTCCACCTTTCAAACATAGAAATGACTGTTTTTGTAATGATATTATTCATTCAATTTAAACATTGAATACCGTCATTTTTCTCATATACCCGAAATGGTTTTAAAGTATTTGGCTGAATTCCAACAGATAGCAGCTCACCCTCTTTGAATCTTCTATAGCATGCTAAAAGGAACAGGAAAAATCAAAAAATTTTAGAATTACACCTTTCCAAGCAGAAAAAAGACAGTTTGTGCAATGACATTATTCATTGATTTTAGACATTGAAAACCGTCCTGAAACTCATATACCAGAAATGGTTGAAGATATTGGCTGAATGCAAACAGATAGCAGCTCACCTTCTTTGAATCTTCTTTAGCATGCTAAAAGGAGCAGGAAAAAGCAAAACATTTCAGAATTCCACCTTTCCAAGCAGAGAATAGACTGTTTGTGCAAAGACAATATTCATTCATTTTAGCCATTGAAAACCGTCGTGTTACGCATATACAAGAAATAAATGAACGTATTCCCTGAGCGCAACCAGACAGCTCAGACTCTTTGAGTCTTCTTTAGCATGCTTAAAGGAGAAGGAAAAAACAAAAAAATTCAGAATTCCACCTTTTCAAGCAGAGAAATGACAGTTTGTGCAATGACATTATTCATTGATTTTAGCCGTGGAAAACCATCCTATTACTCATGTATCAGAAAAGGTTGAAGGTATTGGCTGAACGCAAAAAGATAGCAGCTCCTACTCCTTGAATCTTCTTTAGCATGCTAAAAGTAGCAGGAAAAACAAAAAAATTTCAGATTTACACCTTTCAAAGCAGAGAAATGACTGTTTGTGCAATGACATTATTCATTGATTTTAACCAATGAAAAACATCCTGTTACTCATACACCAGAAATGGTTGAAGGCATTGGCTGAACGTAAACAGACAGCTACTCACCCTCTTTGAATCTTCTTTAGCACGCTAAAAGGAGCAGGAAAAAGCAAAATAATTTCAGGATTCCACCTTTCCAAGCAGAGAAATGACTGTTTGTGCAATGACATTATTCATTGATTTAGGAATTTGAAAACCGTTCTGTTACTCATATACCAGAAATGGTTGAAGGTATTGGCTGAAAGCAAACAGATAGCAGCTCACCATCTTTGAATCTTCTTTAGAATGCTAAAAGGAGCAGGAAAAAGCAAAACATTTCAGAACTCCAACTTTCCAAGCAGAGAATTGACTGTTTGTGCAATGACAATATTCATTCATTTTAGCCATTGAAAACCGTCCTGTTACTCATATACCAGAAATGGATGAAGGTATTGGCTAAAAGCAAACGGATAGGAGCTCAAACTCTTTGCATCTTCTTTAGCATGCTAAAATGAGCAGGAAAAAACAAAAAAATTCAGAATTCCACCTTTATAAGCAGAGAAATGACTGTTTGTGCAATGACATTATTCATTGATTTTAGCCATTGAAAACCATCCTGCTACTCATATACCAGAAATGGTTGAAGGTATTGGCTGAACGCAAACAGATAGCAGCTCACCCTCTTTGAATCTTCTTTAGCATACTAAAAGTAGCAGGAAAAAGCAAAAAATTTCAGATTTCCACTTTTCAAAGCAGAGAAATGACTGTTTGTGCAATGACATTATTCATTGATTTTAGCCATTGAAAAACATCCTGTTACTCATATACCAGAAATGGTTCAAGGTATCGGCTGAACACAAACAGATAGCAGCTCACCCTCTTTGAATCTTCTTTAGCATGCTAAAAGGAGCGGGTAAAAGCTAAAAAGTTCAGAATTCCACAATTTCAAGCAGAGAAATGACTGTTTGTGCAATGACATTATTCATTGATTTTAGACATTGAAAACTGTCCTGTTACTCTTATACTAGAAATGGTTGAAGGTATTGGCTGAACGCAAAGAGATAGCAGCCCACCATCTTTAAATCTTCTTTAGCATGCTAAAAGGAGCAAGGAAAAGCAAAAAATTTCAGAATTCCACTTTTACAAGCAGAGAAATGACTGTTTGTGCAATGACATTATTCATTGATTTTAGCCATTGAAAAACATTCTGTTACTCATACACCAGAAATGGTTGAAGGCATTTTCTGAACGTAAGCCGACAGCAACTCACCCTCTTTGAATCTTCTTTAGCATGCTAAAAGGAGCAGGAAAAAGCAAAATAATTTTGGAATTCCACCTTTCCAAGCAGAGAAATGATTGTTTGTGAAATGACATTATTCATTGATTTTAGCCATTGAAAAACATTCTGTTACTCATATACCAGATATGGTTGAAGGTATTGGCTGAATGCAAACAGATAGCAGCTCACCCTCTTTGAATCTTCTTTAGCATGCTAAAAGGAGCATGAGAAAGCAAAACATTTCAGAATTCCACCTTTCCAAGCAGAGAAATGACTGTTTGTGTAATGACATTATTCATTTAATTTAGCCATTGAATACCGTCATTTTTCTCATATACCAGAAATGCTTTTAAGGTATTGGCTGAATGCAAACAGATAGTAGCTCAACCTCTTTGAATCTTCTTAAGCATGCTAAATGAGAAGGAAAAAGCAAAAAATTTCAGAATTCAACCTTTCCAAGCAGAGAAATGACTGTGCAATGACATTATTCATTGATTTTAGCCATTGAAAACCGTCCTGTCACTCATATACCAGAAATGGTTGAAGGTATTGGCTGAACGCAAACAGATAGCAGCTCACCCTCTTTGAATCTTCTTTAGCATACTAAAAGTGGCAGGAAAAAGCAAAAAATTTCAGGTTTCCACCTTTTCAAAGCAGAGAAATGACTGTTTGTGCAATGACCTTATTCATTGATTTTAGCCATTGAAAAACGTCCTGTTGCTCATATACCAGAACTGTTTGAAGGAATAGGCTGAACATAAACAGATAGCAGCTCACCCTCTGTGAATCTTCTTTCGCATGCTAAAAAGAGCAGGAAAAAGCAAAAAATTTCAGAATTCCACCTTTCCAAGCAGAGAAATGACTGTTTGTGCAATGACATTATTCATTGATTTTAGACATTGAAAACCATCCTGTTACTCATATACCAGAACTGTTTGAAGGAATAGGCTGAACATAAACAGATAGCAGCTCACCCTCTGTGAATCTTCTTTCGCATGCTAAAAGGAGCAGGAGAAAGCAAAAAAATTCAGAATTCCACCTTTTCAAGCAGAGAAATGACTGTTTGTGTAATGACATTATTCATTCAATTTAGCCATTGAATACCGTCATTTTTCTCATATACTCGAAATGGTTTTAAGGTATTTGGCTGAATTCCAACAGATAGCAGCTCACCCTCTTTGAATCTTCTTTAGCATGCTAAAAGGAGCAGGAAAAAGCAAAAAATTTCAAAATTCCACCTTTCCGAGCAGAGAAATGACTGTTT
Source organism: Phyllobates terribilis (assembly GCF_046119375.1). Taxonomy (NCBI): domain Eukaryota; kingdom Metazoa; phylum Chordata; class Amphibia; order Anura; family Dendrobatidae; genus Phyllobates; species Phyllobates terribilis. Next base: position 2,476,728 of record NW_027362771.1, on the reverse strand, counting down.
GTACAATGACATTATTCATTGATTTTAGCCCTTGAAAAACATCCTGTTACTCATATACCAGAAATGGTTGAAGGTATTGGCTGAATGCTAACAGATAGCAGCTCACCCTCTTTGAATCTTTTTTAGCATGCAACAAGGAGTAGGAAAAAGCAAAAAATTTCTGAATTCGACCTTTCTAAGCAGAGAAATGACTGTTGGTTCAATGACATTATTCTTTGATTGTAGACATTGAAAACCATGATGTTACTCATATACCAGAAATGGATGAAGGTATTGGCAGAAAGCAAACTGATTGCAGCTCACCCTCTTTGATTCTTCTTTAGCATGCTAAAAGGAGCAGGAAAAAGCAAAAAAATTCAGAATTCCACCTTTCAAAGCAGAGAAATGATTTTTTGAACAATAACATTATTCATTGTTTCTAGCCATTGAAAAACATCCTGTTACTCATATACCAGAAATGGTTGAAGGTATCGGCTGAACGAAAACAGATAGCAGCACACCCTCTTTGAATCTTCTTTAGCATGCCAGAAGGAGCAGGTAAAAGCAAAAAATTTCAGAATTCCACCTTTCCAAGCAGAAAAATGACTGTGCAATGACATTATTCATTGATTTTAGCCATTGAAAAACATTCTGTTATTCATACACCAGAAATAGTTGAAGGTATCGGCTGAACGCAAACAGACAGCAACTCACACTCTTTGAATCTTCTTTAGCACGCTAAAAGGAGCAGGAAAAAGCAAAATAATTTCAGAATTCCACCTTTCCAAGCAGAGAAATGACTGTGCAATGACATTATTCATTGATTTTAGCCTTTGAATACCATCCTGTTACTCATATACCAGAAATGGTTGAAGGTAATGACGGAACGCAAAGAGATAGCAGCCAACCATCTGTGAATCTTCTTTATCATGCTAAAAGGAACAGGAAAAAGCAAAAAATTTCAGAATTCCACCTTTCCAAGCAGAGAAATGACTCTTTGTGCAATGACATTATTCATTAATTTTAGCTATTGAAAACCGTCCTGCCTCCCATATACAAGAAATGGTCGAAGGAATTGGCTGAACGCAAACAGAGAGCAGCTCACCCTCTTTGAATCTTCTTCAGCATGCTAAAAGTAGCAGGAAAAAGCAAAAAATTTCAGATTTCCACCTTTCAAAGCAGAGAAATGACTGTTTGTGCAATGACATTACTCATTGATTTTAGACATTGAAAAACATCCTGTTACTCATATACCAGAAATGGTTGAAGGTATTGGCTGAACGCAAACAGACCACAACTCTCACTCTTTGAATCTTCTTTAGCATGCTAAAAGGAGAAGGAAAAAGCTAAACAACTTTAGAAATCCACCTTTCCAAGCAGAGAAATGACTGTTTCTACAATGATATTATTCATTGATTTTAGCCACTGAAAAACATCCTGTTACTCATATACCAGTAATGGTTGAAGGTATTGGCTGAATGCAAACAGACAACAACTCACCCTCTTTGAATCTTCTTTAGCACGCTAAAAGGAGCAAGAAAAATCAAAATAATTTCAGAATTCCACCATTCAAAGCAGAGAAATGACTGATCGTGCAATGACATTATTCATTGATTTTAGCCATTGAAAACCATCCTGTCACTCATATACCAGAAATAGTTAAGGTATTAGCTGAACTCAAACATATAGCAGCTCACCCTCTTTGAATCTTCTTTAGAATGCTAAAAGTAGCAGGAAAAATCAAAAAATGTCACGTTTCCACCTTTCCAAGCAGAGAAATGACTGTTAGTGTAATGACCTTATTCATTGATTTTAGCCATTGAAAAACGTCCTGTTACTCATGTACCAGAACTGGTTGAAGGAATTGGCTGAACATAAACAGATAGCAGCTCACCCTCTTTGAATCTTCTTTAGCATGCAAAAAGGAGCAGGAAAAAGTAAAAAATTTCGGAAGTCCACCTTTCCAAGCAGAGAAATGACTGTTTGTGTAAAGACATTATTCATTCAATTTAGCCATTGAATACCGTCATTTTTCCCATATAACCGAAATGGTTTTAAGATATTGCCTGAATGCAAACAGATAACAGCTCACCCTCTTTGAATGTTCTATATCATGCTAAAAGGAGCAGGAAAAAGCAAAAAAATCAGAATTCCACCTTTCCAAGCAGAGAAATGACTCTTTGTGCAATGACATTATTCATTGATTTTAGCAATTGAAAATCGTTCTGTCTCACATATACCAAAAATGGTTGAAGGTATTGGCTGAACGCAAACAGATAGCAGCTCACCCTCTTTGAATCTTCTTTAGCATGCTAAAAGTAGCAGGAAAATGCAAACAATTTCAGAATTCCACCTTTCAAAGCAGAGAAATGACTTTTTGAGCAATGACATTATTCATTGATTTTAACCAATGAAAAACATCCTGTTACTCATACACCAGAAATGGTTGAAGGCATTGGCTGAACGTAAACAGACAGCTACTCACCCTCTTTGAATCTTCTTTAGCACGCTAAAAGGAGCAGGAAAAAGCAAAATAATTTCAGGATTCCACCTTTCCAAGCAGAGAAATGACTGTTTGTGCAATGACATTATTCATTGATTTAGGAATTTGAAAACCGTTCTGTTACTCATATACCAGAAATGGTTGAAGGTATTGGCTGAAAGCAAACAGATAGCAGCTCACCATCTTTGAATCTTCTTTAGAATGCTAAAAGGAGCAGGAAAAAGCAAAACATTTCAGAACTCCAACTTTCCAAGCAGAGAATTGACTGTTTGTGCAATGACAATATTCATTCATTTTAGCCATTGAAAACCGTCCTGTTACTCATATACCAGAAATGGATGAAGGTATTGGCTAAAAGCAAACGGATAGGAGCTCAAACTCTTTGCATCTTCTTTAGCATGCTAAAATGAGCAGGAAAAAACAAAAAAATTCAGAATTCCACCTTTATAAGCAGAGAAATGACTGTTTGTGCAATGACATTATTCATTGATTTTAGCCATTGAAAACCATCCTGCTACTCATATACCAGAAATGGTTGAAGGTATTGGCTGAACGCAAACAGATAGCAGCTCACCCTCTTTGAATCTTCTTTAGCATACTAAAAGTAGCAGGAAAAAGCAAAAAATTTCAGATTTCCACTTTTCAAAGCAGAGAAATGACTGTTTGTGCAATGACATTATTCATTGATTTTAGCCATTGAAAAACATCCTGTTACTCATATACCAGAAATGGTTCAAGGTATCGGCTGAACACAAACAGATAGCAGCTCACCCTCTTTGAATCTTCTTTAGCATGCTAAAAGGAGCGGGTAAAAGCTAAAAAGTTCAGAATTCCACAATTTCAAGCAGAGAAATGACTGTTTGTGCAATGACATTATTCATTGATTTTAGACATTGAAAACTGTCCTGTTACTCTTATACTAGAAATGGTTGAAGGTATTGGCTGAACGCAAAGAGATAGCAGCCCACCATCTTTAAATCTTCTTTAGCATGCTAAAAGGAGCAGGAAAAAGCAAAATAATTTTGGAATTCCACCTTTCCAAGCAGAGAAATGATTGTTTGTGAAATGACATTATTCATTGATTTTAGCCATTGAAAAACATTCTGTTACTCATATACCAGATATGGTTGAAGGTATTGGCTGAATGCAAACAGATAGCAGCTCACCCTCTTTGAATCTTCTTTAGCATGCTAAAAGGAGCATGAGAAAGCAAAACATTTCAGAATTCCACCTTTCCAAGCAGAGAAATGACTGTTTGTGTAATGACATTATTCATTTAATTTAGCCATTGAATACCGTCATTTTTCTCATATACCAGAAATGCTTTTAAGGTATTGGCTGAATGCAAACAGATAGCAGCTCAACCTCTTTGAATCTTCTTAAGCATGCTAAATGAGAAGGAAAAAGCAAAAAATTTCAGAATTCAACCTTTCCAAGCAGAGAAATGACTGTGCAATGACATTATTCATTGATTTTAGCCATTGAAAACCGTCCTGTCACTCATATACCAGAAATGGTTGAAGGTATTGGCTGAACGCAAACAGATAGCAGCTCACCCTCTTTGAATCTTCTTTAGCATACTAAAAGTGGCAGGAAAAAGCAAAAAATTTCAGGTTTCCACCTTTTCAAAGCAGAGAAATGACTGTTTGTGCAATGACCTTATTCATTGATTTTAGCCATTGAAAAACGTCCTGTTGCTCATATACCAGAACTGTTTGAAGGAATAGGCTGAACATAAACAGATAGCAGCTCACCCTCTGTGAATCTTCTTTCGCATGCTAAAAAGAGCAGGAAAAAGCAAAAAATTTCAGAATTCCACCTTTCCAAGCAGAGAAATGACTGTTTGTGCAATGACATTATTCATTGATTTTAGACATTGAAAACCATCCTGTTACTCATATACCAGAACTGTTTGAAGGAATAGGCTGAACATAAACAGATAGCAGCTCACCCTCTGTGAATCTTCTTTCGCATGCTAAAAGGAGCAGGAGAAAGCAAAAAAATTCAGAATTCCACCTTTTCAAGCAGAGAAATGACTGTTTGTGTAATGACATTATTCATTCAATTTAGCCATTGAATACCGTCATTTTTCTCATATACTCGAAATGGTTTTAAGGTATTTGGCTGAATTCCAACAGATAGCAGCTCACCCTCTTTGAATCTTCTTTAGCATGCTAAAAGGAGCAGGAAAAAGCAAAAAATTTCAAAATTCCACCTTTCCGAGCAGAGAAATGACTGTTTGTACAATGACATTATTCATTGATTTTAGCCCTTGAAAAACATCCTGTTACTCATATACCAGAAATGGTTGAAGGTATTGGCTGAATGCTAACAGATAGCAGCTCACCCTCTTTGAATCTTTTTTAGCATGCAACAAGGAGTAGGAAAAAGCAAAAAATTTCTGAATTCGACCTTTCTAAGCAGAGAAATGACTGTTGGTTCAATGACATTATTCTTTGATTGTAGACATTGAAAACCATGATGTTACTCATATACCAGAAATGGATGAAGGTATTGGCAGAAAGCAAACTGATTGCAGCTCACCCTCTTTGATTCTTCTTTAGCATGCTAAAAGGAGCAGGAAAAAGCAAAAAAATTCAGAATTCCACCTTTCAAAGCAGAGAAATGATTTTTTGAACAATAACATTATTCATTGTTTCTAGCCATTGAAAAACATCCTGTTACTCATATACCAGAAATGGTTGAAGGTATCGGCTGAACGAAAACAGATAGCAGCACACCCTCTTTGAATCTTCTTTAGCATGCCAGAAGGAGCAGGTAAAAGCAAAAAATTTCAGAATTCCACCTTTCCAAGCAGAAAAATGACTGTGCAATGACATTATTCATTGATTTTAGCCATTGAAAAACATTCTGTTATTCATACACCAGAAATAGTTGAAGGTATCGGCTGAACGCAAACAGACAGCAACTCACACTCTTTGAATCTTCTTTAGCACGCTAAAAGGAGCAGGAAAAAGCAAAATAATTTCAGAATTCCACCTTTCCAAGCAGAGAAATGACTGTGCAATGACATTATTCATTGATTTTAGCCTTTGAATACCATCCTGTTACTCATATACCAGAAATGGTTGAAGGTAATGACGGAACGCAAAGAGATAGCAGCCAACCATCTGTGAATCTTCTTTATCATGCTAAAAGGAACAGGAAAAAGCAAAAAATTTCAGAATTCCACCTTTCCAAGCAGAGAAATGACTCTTTGTGCAATGACATTATTCATTAATTTTAGCTATTGAAAACCGTCCTGCCTCCCATATACAAGAAATGGTCGAAGGAATTGGCTGAACGCAAACAGAGAGCAGCTCACCCTCTTTGAATCTTCTTCAGCATGCTAAAAGTAGCAGGAAAAAGCAAAAAATTTCAGATTTCCACCTTTCAAAGCAGAGAAATGACTGTTTGTGCAATGACATTACTCATTGATTTTAGACATTGAAAAACATCCTGTTACTCATATACCAGAAATGGTTGAAGGTATTGGCTGAACGCAAACAGACCACAACTCTCACTCTTTGAATCTTCTTTAGCATGCTAAAAGGAGAAGGAAAAAGCTAAACAACTTTAGAAATCCACCTTTCCAAGCAGAGAAATGACTGTTTCTACAATGATATTATTCATTGATTTTAGCCACTGAAAAACATCCTGTTACTCATATACCAGTAATGGTTGAAGGTATTGGCTGAATGCAAACAGACAACAACTCACCCTCTTTGAATCTTCTTTAGCACGCTAAAAGGAGCAAGAAAAATCAAAATAATTTCAGAATTCCACCATTCAAAGCAGAGAAATGACTGATCGTGCAATGACATTATTCATTGATTTTAGCCATTGAAAACCATCCTGTCACTCATATACCAGAAATAGTTAAGGTATTAGCTGAACTCAAACATATAGCAGCTCACCCTCTTTGAATCTTCTTTAGAATGCTAAAAGTAGCAGGAAAAATCAAAAAATGTCACGTTTCCACCTTTCCAAGCAGAGAAATGACTGTTAGTGTAATGACCTTATTCATTGATTTTAGCCATTGAAAAACGTCCTGTTACTCATGTACCAGAACTGGTTGAAGGAATTGGCTGAACATAAACAGATAGCAGCTCACCCTCTTTGAATCTTCTTTAGCATGCAAAAAGGAGCAGGAAAAAGTAAAAAATTTCGGAAGTCCACCTTTCCAAGCAGAGAAATGACTGTTTGTGTAAAGACATTATTCATTCAATTTAGCCATTGAATACCGTCATTTTTCCCATATAACCGAAATGGTTTTAAGATATTGCCTGAATGCAAACAGATAACAGCTCACCCTCTTTGAATGTTCTATATCATGCTAAAAGGAGCAGGAAAAAGCAAAAAAATCAGAATTCCACCTTTCCAAGCAGAGAAATGACTCTTTGTGCAATGACATTATTCATTGATTTTAGCAATTGAAAATCGTTCTGTCTCACATATACCAAAAATGGTTGAAGGTATTGGCTGAACGCAAACAGATAGCAGCTCACCCTCTTTGAATCTTCTTTAGCATGCTAAAAGTAGCAGGAAAATGCAAACAATTTCAGAATTCCACCTTTCAAAGCAGAGAAATGACTTTTTGAGCAATGACATTATTCATTGATTTTAACCAATGAAAAACATCCTGTTACTCATACACCAGAAATGGTTGAAGGCATTGGCTGAACGTAAACAGACAGCTACTCACCCTCTTTGAATCTTCTTTAGCACGCTAAAAGGAGCAGGAAAAAGCAAAATAATTTCAGGATTCCATCTTTCCAAGCAGAGAAATGACTGTTTGTGCAATGACATTATTCATTGATTTAGGAATTTGAAAACCGTTCTGTTACTCATATACCAGAAATGGTTGAAGGTATTGGCTGAAAGCAAACAGATAGCAGCTCACCATCTTTGAATCTTCTTTAGAATGCTAAAAGGAGCAGGAAAAAGCAAAACATTTCAGAACTCCAACTTTCCAAGCAGAGAATTGACTGTTTGTGCAATGACAATATTCATTCATTTTAGCCATTGAAAACCGTCCTGTTACTCATATACCAGAAATGGATGAAGGTATTGGCTAAAAGCAACGGATAGGAGCTCAAACTCTTTGCATCTTCTTTAGCATGCTAAAATGAGCAGGAAAAAACAAAAAAATTCAGAATTCCACCTTTATAAGCAGAGAAATGACTGTTTGTGCAATGACATTATTCATTGATTTTAGCCATTGAAAACCATCCTGCTACTCATATACCAGAAATGGTTGAAGGTATTGGCTGAACGCAAACAGATAGCAGCTCACCCTCTTTGAATCTTCTTTAGCATACTAAAAGTAGCAGGAAAAAGCAAAAAATTTCAGATTTCCACTTTTCAAAGCAGAGAAATGACTGTTTGTGCAATGACATTATTCATTGATTTTAGCCATTGAAAAACATCCTGTTACTCATATACCAGAAATGGTTCAAGGTATCGGCTGAACACAAACAGATAGCAGCTCACCCTCTTTGAATCTTCTTTAGCATGCTAAAAGGAGCGGGTAAAAGCTAAAAAGTTCAGAATTCCACAATTTCAAGCAGAGAAATGACTGTTTGTGCAATGACATTATTCATTGATTTTAGACATTGAAAACTGTCCTGTTACTCTTATACTAGAAATGGTTGAAGGTATTGGCTGAACGCAAAGAGATAGCAGCCCACCATCTTTAAATCTTCTTTAGCATGCTAAAAGGAGCAAGGAAAAGCAAAAAATTTCAGAATTCCACTTTTACAAGCAGAGAAATGACTGTTTGTGCAATGACATTATTCATTGATTTTAGCCATTGAAAAACATTCTGTTACTCATACACCAGAAATGGTTGAAGGCATTTTCTGAACGTAAGCCGACAGCAACTCACCCTCTTTGAATCTTCTTTAGCATGCTAAAAGGAGCAGGAAAAAGCAAAATAATTTTGGAATTCCACCTTTCCAAGCAGAGAAATGATTGTTTGTGAAATGACATTATTCATTGATTTTAGCCATTGAAAAACATTCTGTTACTCATATACCAGATATGGTTGAAGGTATTGGCTGAATGCAAACAGATAGCAGCTCACCCTCTTTGAATCTTCTTTAGCATGCTAAAAGGAGCATGAGAAAGCAAAACATTTCAGAATTCCACCTTTCCAAGCAGAGAAATGACTGTTTGTGTAATGACATTATTCATTTAATTTAGCCATTGAATACCGTCATTTTTCTCATATACCAGAAATGCTTTTAAGGTATTGGCTGAATGCAAACAGATAGCAGCTCAACCTCTTTGAATCTTCTTAAGCATGCTAAATGAGAAGGAAAAAGCAAAAAATTTCAGAATTCAACCTTTCCAAGCAGAGAAATGACTGTGCAATGACATTATTCATTGATTTTAGCCATTGAAAACCGTCCTGTCACTCATATACCAGAAATGGTTGAAGGTATTGGCTGAACGCAAACAGATAGCAGCTCACCCTCTTTGAATCTTCTTTAGCATACTAAAAGTGGCAGGAAAAAGCAAAAAATTTCAGGTTTCCACCTTTTCAAAGCAGAGAAATGACTGTTTGTGCAATGACCTTATTCATTGATTTTAGCCATTGAAAAACGTCCTGTTGCTCATATACCAGAACTGTTTGAAGGAATAGGCTGAACATAAACAGATAGCAGCTCACCCTCTGTGAATCTTCTTTCGCATGCTAAAAAGAGCAGGAAAAAGCAAAAAATTTCAGAATTCCACCTTTCCAAGCAGAGAAATGACTGTTTGTGCAATGACATTATTCATTGATTTTAGACATTGAAAACCATCCTGTTACTCATATACCAGAACTGTTTGAAGGAATAGGCTGAACATAAACAGATAGCAGCTCACCCTCTGTGAATCTTCTTTCGCATGCTAAAAGGAGCAGCAGAAAGCAAAAAAATTCAGAATTCCACCTTTTCAAGCAGAGAAATGACTGTTTGTGTAATGACATTATTCATTCAATTTAGCCATTGAATACCGTCATTTTTCTCATATACTCGAAATGGTTTTAAGGTATTTGGCTGAATTCCAACAGATAGCAGCTCACCCTCTTTGAATCTTCTTTAGCATGCTAAAAGGAGCAGGAAAAAGCAAAAAATTTCAAAATTCCACCTTTCCAAGCAGAGAAATGACTGTTTGTACAATGACATTATTCATTGATTTTAGCCCTTGAAAAACATCCTGTTACTCATATACCAGAAATGGTTGAAGGTATTGGCTGAATGCTAACAGATAGCAGCTCACCCTCTTTGAATCTTTTTTAGCATGCAACAAGGAGTAGGAAAAAGCAAAAAATTTCTGAATTCGACCTTTCTAAGCAGAGAAATGACTGTTGGTTCAATGACATTATTCTTTGATTGTAGACATTGAAAACCATGATGTTACTCATATACCAGAAATGGATGAAGGTATTGGCAGAAAGCAAACTGATTGCAGCTCACCCTCTTTGATTCTTCTTTAGCATGCTAAAAGGAGCAGGAAAAAGCAAAAAAATTCAGAATTCCACCTTTCAAAGCAGAGAAATGATTTTTTGAACAATAACATTATTCATTGTTTCTAGCCATTGAAAAACATCCTGTTACTCATATACCAGAAATGGTTGAAGGTATCGGCTGAACGAAAACAGATAGCAGCACACCCTCTTTGAATCTTCTTTAGCATTCCAGAAGGAGCAGGTAAAAGCAAAAAATTTCAGAATTCCACCTTTCCAAGCAGAAAAATGACTGTGCAATGACATTATTCATTGATTTTAGCCATTGAAAAACATTCTGTTATTCATACACCAGAAATAGTTGAAGGTATCGGCTGAACGCAAACAGACAGCAACTCACACTCTTTGAATCTTCTTTAGCACGCTAAAAGGAGCAGGAAAAAGCAAAATAATTTCAGAATTCCACCTTTCCAAGCAGAGAAATGACTGTGCAATGACATTATTCATTGATTTTAGCCTTTGAATACCATCCTGTTACTCATATACCAGAAATGGTTGAAGGTAATGACGGAACGCAAAGAGATAGCAGCCAACCATCTGTGAATCTTCTTTATCATGCTAAAAGGAACAGGAAAAAGCAAAAAATTTCAGAATTCCACCTTTCCAAGCAGAGAAATGACTCTTTGTGCAATGACATTATTCATTAATTTTAGCTATTGAAAACCGTCCTGCCTCCCATATACAAGAAATGGTCGAAGGAATTGGCTGAACGCAAACAGAGAGCAGCTCACCCTCTTTGAATCTTCTTCAGCATGCTAAAAGTAGCAGGAAAAAGCAAAAAATTTCAGATTTCCACCTTTCAAAGCAGAGAAATGACTGTTTGTGCAATGACATTACTCATTGATTTTAGACATTGAAAAACATCCTGTTACTCATATACCAGAAATGGTTGAAGGTATTGGCTGAACGCAAACAGACCACAACTCTCACTCTTTGAATCTTCTTTAGCATGCTAAAAGGAGAAGGAAAAAGCTAAACAACTTTAGAAATCCACCTTTCCAAGCAGAGAAATGACTGTTTCTACAATGATATTATTCATTGATTTTAGCCACTGAAAAACATCCTGTTACTCATATACCAGTAATGGTTGAAGGTATTGGCTGAATGCAAACAGACAACAACTCACCCTCTTTGAATCTTCTTTAGCACGCTAAAAGGAGCAAGAAAAATCAAAATAATTTCAGAATTCCACCATTCAAAGCAGAGAAATGACTGATCGTGCAATGACATTATTCATTGATTTTAGCCATTGAAAACCATCCTGTCACTCATATACCAGAAATAGTTAAGGTATTAGCTGAACTCAAACATATAGCAGCTCACCCTCTTTGAATCTTCTTTAGAATGCTAAAAGTAGCAGGAAAAATCAAAAAATGTCACGTTTCCACCTTTCCAAGCAGAGAAATGACTGTTAGTGTAATGACCTTATTCATTGATTTTAGCCATTGAAAAACGTCCTGTTACTCATATACCAGAACTGGTTGAAGGAATTGGCTGAACATAAACAGATAGCAGCTCACCCTCTTTGAATCTTCTTTAGCATGCAAAAAGGAGCAGGAAAAAGTAAAAAATTTCGGAAGTCCACCTTTCCAAGCAGAGAAATGACTGTTTGTGTAAAGACATTATTCATTCAATTTAGCCATTGAATACCGTCATTTTTCCCATATAACCGAAATGGTTTTAAGATATTGCCTGAATGCAAACAGATAACAGCTCACCCTCTTTGAATGTTCTATATCATGCTAAAAGGAGCAGGAAAAAGCAAAAAAATCAGAATTCCACCTTTCCAAGCAGAGAAATGACTCTTTGTGCAATGACATTATTCATTGATTTTAGCAATTGAAAATCGTTCTGTCTCACATATACCAAAAATGGTTGAAGGTATTGGCTGAACGCAAACAGATAGCAGCTCACCCTCTTTGAATCTTCTTTAGCATGCTAAAAGTAGCAGGAAAATGCAAACAATTTCAGAATTCCACCTTTCAAAGCAGAGAAATGACTTTTTGAGCAATGACATTATTCATTGATTTTAGCCATTGAAAAACATCCTGTTACTCATATACCAGAAATGGTTGAAGGTATCGACTGAACGCAAACAGATAGCAGCTCTCCCTCTTTGAATCTTCTTTAACATGCTAAAAGGAGCAGGTAAAAGCAAAAAATTTCAGAATTCCACCTTTCCAAGCAGAGAAATGACTGTTTGTGCAATGACATTATTCATTGATTTTAGCCATTGAAAACCGTCCTGTTACTCTTATGCCAGAAATGGTTGAAGGTATTGGCTGAACGCAAAGAGATAGCAGCCCACCATCTTTGAATGTTCTTTAGCATGCTAAAAGGAGCAGGAAAAAGCAAAAAATTTCAGAATTCCACTTTTACAAGCAGAGAAATGACTGTTTGTGCAATGACATTATTCATTGATTTTAGCCATTGAAAAACATTCTGTTACTCATACACCAGAAATGGTTGAAGGCATTGGCTGAACGTAAACAGACAGCAATTCGCCCTCTTTGAATCTTCTTTAGCATGCTAAAAGGAGCAGGAAAAAGCTAAATAATTTCAGAATTCCCCCTTTCCAAGCAGAGAAATGACTGTTTGTGCAATGACATTATTCATTGATTTTAGCCATTGAAAAATGTTCTGTTACTCATATACCAGAAATGGTTGAAGGTATTGGCCGAACGCAAACAGATAGCAGCTCACCCTCTTTGAAACTACTTTATCATGCTAAAAGGAACAGGAAAAAGCAAAAAAATTCTGAATTCCACCTTTCCAAGCAGAGAAATGACTCTTTGTGCAATGACATTATTCATTGATTTTAGCCATTGAAAACCATCCTGTCACTCATATACCAGAAATAGTTGAAGGTATTGGCTGAACTCAAACAGATAGCAGCTCACCCTCTTTGAATCTTCTTTAGAATGCTAAAAGTAGCAGGAAAAATCAAAAAATATCAGGTTTCCACCTTTCCAAGCAGAGAAATAACTGTTAGTGCAATGACCTTATTCATTGATTTTAGCCATTGAAAAACGTCCTGTTACTCATATACCAGAAATTTTTCAAGGTATCGGCTGAACGAAAACAGATAGCAGCTCACCCTCTTATATTCTTCTTTAGCATGCTAAAAGGAGCAGGTAAAAGCAAAAAATTTCAGAATTCCACCTTTCCAAGCAGAGAAATGACTGTTTGTGCAATGACATTATTCATTGATTTTAGCCATTGAAAAACATTCTGTTATTCATACACCAGAAATGGTTGAAGATATCGGCTGAAAGCAAACAGACAGCAACTCACACTCTTTGAATCTTCTTTAGCACGCTAAAAGGAGCAGGTAAAAGCAAAATAATTTCAGAATTCCACCTTTCCAAGCAGAGAAATGACTGTTTGTGCCGTGACATTATTCATTGATTTTAGCCATTGAAAAAAGTTCTGTTACTCATATACCAGAAATGGTTGAAGGTATTGGCTGAACGCAAACAGATAGCAGCTCACCCTCTTTGAATCTTCTTTATCATGCTAAAAGGAGCAGGAAAAAGCAAAAAAAAATCAGAATTCCACCTTTCCAAGCAGAGAAATGATTCTTTGTGCAATGACATTATTGTTACAACTCTCCTGTTAGGTTTTTTTTAGTTTGCTGGTCACATGACCAGTTTTGCCTATTTAATCCGGCTCCGCCCTCCTGGCATTGCTGGACTTCATTTGTTTTTACTACTGTTGAGCTAGCTTGGTGCTCTGTTGCCGTTCTCTGTTAGTTTTGCTAGGTCTTCTGACCTCTTCCTTTTTGTTATGTGTTTGTCTTTGACTGCTACGATTTCTGCTATGAGGTGTCCAACTTTTCCCAGTCCCTAGTTCTTGTAGGGATTCCTCCCTCACATCTATAGGTCTTCGTACAGACTAGCCGAGGACTTTAGCGGGTCTGATCGCAGGATCAGGTTCCCCGTTACATCGTAGGGATCTAGTTTAGTTCTATTGTAGGGACAGATCTCCTGTCTTTCCTTAGTCTCTGTAGCAGATCATAACAGTAAGTCCAGCCATAAAAAAAAAAAAAAAAAAAATTTCTCTAAGGAAAGACCTCCAGTTTTCCATCATGATCTCGGTGCAAGATTTGGCTCAACACTTGCAGGGACTCTCTCTGGAGGTGACCAAGCTCCAACAACACGTGAGTAGCTGTTCTGGAGCGCATTTTGTGGAACCAAAGGTACGTCTGCCTGATCTATTTTTTGGCGAACAACAAGATTTTTTTTCTTTTAAAAATGCTTGTCTATTATATTTTCGTTTGAGACCCGGATCCTCTGGTGATGAATCACAGAGCATAGGGTTCATAATGTCACTTTTGCGCAAAGATCCTCAGGGATGGGCCTTCTCTCTCCAACCTAGTGATCCGTGCTTTAGATCAGTGATTAGTTTTTTTTCTGCTTTGGGTTTGCTGTACGATGATCCTGATCGTGTCTCATCTGCTGAGTCTGAATTAAGACGTTTGAGGCAAGGATCAGGTAATGTGAAAAAATATTGTTCTCACTTCCGTCGGTGGTCTACCCAGGTGGGGTGGAACGATTCAGCTTTGAAAAGCTTGTTTCTTGCAGGGCTAGGTGAAAGGGTTAAGGATTTACTGATTGCTTATCCCACACCTGGAAACTTGCAGGAGTCAATGCAATTAGCTATACGGGTGGACAGGAGACTGCGTGCAAGGGTTAATGAGAGCAAATCCTCTGCTATGTCAGCTTCGAGTCCTGAGAGGTTCAGTGCTGACAATGGTGAGCCGATGGAAATTGGGGCGATGGCACCCCGCTCTCAGGAAAAAGACCGCCGACTTTCTGAAGGTTTGTGTTTCTATTGCGGAAATTCTGGTCATTTTATTAAGAGCTGTGTGCTTCGTATGAAGAAAGAAAAAAAAATGGTCAGTCATGCCCGTATTGCCTGTTTAAATTCTAAGGGAGTATTCCTATCTGCCACTACTGCTGCTCAGGATGAATTAATTGAATTTCGGGTATTTGTGGATTGTGGATCTACTCTGAATGTGACTGATGGGGGATTCTTGGAAAAACTTAGATTAGAACCTAAAACTTTGTCATCCCCTATTGCTGTGGTTTCTGTCGATGGCTCTCCCTTGAAGAGTGTTACTCACAAGGTCTGTGAATTTCCCCTCACTATTAATGGTATTCATCAAGAGAATTTGGATTTGGTGGTATTGGATAATTTGCCTTCTCCAGTAATATTGGGGTTACCCTGGTTAAAATTGCACAATCCTGTACTGGATTGGTCTACCAATAAAATTAAGTCCTGGAGCCCTAAGTGTTATGACAAGTGTTGTAACGGGCGCATTGCTGCTGTGGATAGAGGGGAATTGCCTGTACCTATTCAGGATTTTTGGAGAGTTTTTTCTGAGGAGGAGTCGCAGGTTTTGCCTCCTCATAGAGACTATGATTGTACCATTGAATTCGTCCCTGGAGCAACTCTTCCTAAGAGTCGTTTATTTAATCTTACTATTCCTGAGAGAAAGGCTTTGGAGGAATACATACAGGCAAGCTTGGTCGCTGGTCACATTAGGCCTTCCAAGTCTCCTGTGGCTGTTGGATTTTTTTTTGTAAAAAAAAAAGATGGCGGTTTACGTCCTTGTCTGGACTTTCGTGAGATTAATAAAATTACTGTACGCAATCCTTACCCACTGCCATTGATTCCTGATTTATTTAACCAGTTAGTGGGGGCCAAGTGGTTCTCTAAAATTGATCTCCGGGGGGCATACAATTTGTTGTGCATGAAGGAGGGTGATGAATGGAAGACTGCTTTTAACACTCCTGTGGGTCATTTTGAGAATCTGGTTATGCCATTTGGTCTCACCAATGCTCCAGCATTTGTTCAGAATCTTATTAATGATATCCTTAGACCTTTAATCGGCAAAAATGTGGTTGTGTATTTGGATGACATTTTGATTTATTCGCCGGATCTGGAGTCTCATTGGCGGAGCGTACGTGAGGTATTACAGTTATTGATGGACAATTCGCTTTTTGCTAAGCTGGAGAAATGTGAGTTCGCTGTACAGAGAATTAGTTTTTTGGGCTACATTATCTCCAGTGAAGGTTTTGAGATGGACCCGGTTAAGGTTCAAGCTGTGCAGGAATGGCCTAGGCCTATTGGTTTGAAATCGATACAGAGGTTTTTGGGTTTCGCCAATTATTACAGAAAATTCATAAAAAATTTTTCTATTATTGTCAAACTGCTGACCGATCTCACCAGGAAAGGTGCTAATGCGGTTCAGTGGACTTCTGAGGCCATTGAAGCTTTTGTGTTTTTAAAGGAGAGTTTCACCTCTGCTCCCATCCTTATGCAGCCTGATGTGACTAAGCCGTTTTTGGTTGAGGTTGATGCTTCTTCGGTGGGGGTTGTTGCGGTGTTGTCTCAGGAAAACAAGAATGGAATACATCCCTGTGCCTTTTTTTCAAAAATTTTTTCCGAGACTGAAATAATTACGATATTGGTAATCGGGAATTGCTGGCGATTAAACTCGCATTTGAACACTGGCATCACCTCTTGGAAGGTGCTGATTTTCCCATTCAGGTTTTCACTGATCATAAAAATCTGATCTATCTTGATGCTGCCAAGCGCTTGAATGCCCGTCAGGCTAGGTGGGCACTTTTTTTCTCACGGTTTAATTTTTCCGTTACTTACATCCCGGGTACCAAGAATGTTAAAGCGGATGCTTTGTCTCGCAGCTTTTCGCCCATGGTCAGTGTTGAGGAGGAAGAGGAGACCATTTTACAAGAAGGTGTTGTGATTGCTGCTTTGGACTCCGTTTTGGAGGATGAGATTCTTAAAGCACAGGAGAATGCCCCATCTAACACTCCCCATGGGAGGTTGTTTGTGCCTAGGACCTTTAGGAGAGATTTGTTTGTTGAGTGTCATGAGTCTCGGTTGGCAGGTCATCCAGGAATTTCTGAGACCAAGAGACTTGTGGGTCGCAGTTTTTGGTGGCCTGGATGGCAGAAGGAAGTCATTAAGTGGATGCGCCAATGTACTGTGTGTGCAAGATCCAAGTCTTCGCATGCTCCTGCTACGGGGTTGCTTTGCCCTCTGGAGGTTCCTAGTGCACCTTGGACACATCTGGCTATGGACTTTATTACTGACCTTCCTCCCTCTGAAGGTTTCACGGTCATCTGGGTGGTCGTGGACCGTTTTAGCAAGATGTGTCACTTGGTTCCCTTCATCAAACTGCCTTGCGCTAAGACACTCGCTAAGGCCTTTGTCAAGGAAATTGTCAGACTACATGGTGTTCCTACTGACATTGTTTCTGATAGGGGACCTCAGTTCGTGGCTCGTTTTTGGCGTGCCTTTTGTGACAGGTTGGGAGTCCATTTGTCGTTTTCATCCGGATATCATCCTGAGTCTAATGGTCAGACAGAAAGGAAGAACCAGGATGTTGAGCAGTTCTTGCATTGCTTTGTGGCAGACAATCAAGAGGGGTGGTCTGAGTTTCTGCCACTTGCTGAATTTGCTCTTAACAACCATACATCCTCTTCTGCTGGGTGTTCGCCTTTTTTTTGTTGTTCTGGGAGACATCCGTCTTTTGGGTCATTCTCCAAATTGGTTTCGGCTGTGCTTGAGGAGGAGAGTTTTTCCGGTGATTTGGAGAGAGTTTGGACGGATGTGCGTGGTAATCTTCAGGAGGCTAACAAAAAATCTAAGAGGTACTTTGATAGGAAACGGCAAGAGGTTTTGTTTGCTGTTGGTGACATGGTTTGGTTGTCCTCTAAGAATCTGCGATTGAGGATTCCTTCTAAAAAATTGGGTCCCAAGTTCGTAGGGCCCTTTAAGGTGCTTCAGATAGTTAACCAATCTGCTGTTAGGCTGGAGGTTCCTACGTCCTGGAGGATTAATCCGGTGTTTCATGTTTCTCTGTTGAAAAAAGCTGATGTGTCGGATGGTGACGCCTCTGCCACTGTTCCTCCGGTGGTGGAGGACGGGGAATATGAAATTTCCCGCATCCTAAATTCTAGACGGTATAGAGGGAGTTTGCAGTATCTCGTCGCTTGGAAGGGTTTCGGAACTGAGGATAACTCATGGGTGAGGGCGGATGATGTTTTTGCTTCCAAACTTGTCCGAGCGTTTCACAGGAGGTTTCCTGGTAAGCCTGGGCCTAGGGGATCCGGAGGATCCTCTTAGAAGAGGGGGTACTGTTACAACTCTCCTGTTAGTTTTTTTTTAGTTTGCTGGTCACATGACCAGTTTTGCCTATTTAATCCGGCTCCGCCCTCCTGGCATTGCTGGACTTCATTTGTATTTACTACTGTTGAGCTAGCTTGGTGCTCTGTTGCCGTTCTCTGTTAGTTTTGCTAGGTCTTCTGACCTCTTTACTTTTTGTTGTGTGTTTGTCTTTGACTGCTACGATTTCTGCTAGGAGGTGTCCAACTTTTCCCAGTCCCTAGTTCTTGTAGGGATTCCTCCCTCACATCTATAGGTCTTCGTACAGACTAGCCGAGGACTTTAGAGGGTCTGATCGCAGTATCAGGTTCCCCATTAAATCATAGGGATCTAGTTTAATTCTATTGTAGGGACAGATCTCCTGTCTTTCCTTAGTCTCTGTAGCAGATCATAACAGTTATTCATTGATTTTAGCCATTGAAAACCGTTCTGTCTCCCATATACCAGAAATGGTTGAAGGTATTGGCTGAACGCAAACATATAGCAGCTCACCCTCTTTGAATCTTCTTTAGCATGCTAATAGTAGCAGGAAAAAGCAAAAAAAATCAGAATTCCCCATTTATAAGCAGAGAAATGACATTGCAATGACATTATTCATTGATTTTAGCCATTGAAAACCATCCTGTTACTCATATACCAGAAATGGTTGAAGGTATTGGCTGAACGCAAACAGATAACAGCTCACCCTCTTTGAATCTTCTTTAGCATGCTAAAAGTAGCAGGAAAAAGCAAACAATTTCAGAATTCCACCTTTCAAAGCAGAGAAATGACTTTTTGAGCAATGACATTATTCATTGATTTTAGCCATTGAAAAACATCCTGTTACTCATATACCAGAAATGGTTGAAGGTATCGGCTGAACGCAAACAGATTGCAGCTCACCCTCTTTGAATCTTCTTTAACATGCTAAAAGGAGCAGGAAAAATCAAAACATTTCAGAATTACACCTTTCCAAGCAGAGAAATGACTGTTTGTGCAATGACATTATTCATTGATTTTAGCCATTGAAAACAGTCCTGTTACTCTTATGCCAGAAATGGTTGAAGGTATTGGCTGAACGCAAAGAGATAGCAGCCCACCATCTTTGAATCTTCTTTAGCATGCTAAAAGGAGCAGGAAAAAGCAAAAAATTTCAGAATTCCACTTTTACAAGCAGAGAAATGACTGTTTGTGCAATGACATTATTCATTGATTTTAGCCATTGAAAAACATTCTGTTACTCATACACCAGAAATGGTTGAAGGCATTGGCTGAACGTAAACAGACAGCAACTTACCCTCTTTGAATCTTCTTTAGCATGCTAAAAGGAGCAGGAAAAAGCTAAATAATTTCAGAATTCCCCCTTTCCAAGCAGAGAAATGACTGTTTGTGCAATGACATTATTCATTGATTTTAGCCATTGAAAAATGTTCTGTTACTCATATACCAGAAATGGTTGAAGGTATTGGCCGAACTTAAACAGATAGCAGCTCACCCTCTTTGAAACTACTTTATCATGCTAAAAGGAACAGGAAAAAGCAAAAAAATTCAGAATTCCACCTTTCCAAGCAGAGAAATGACTCTTTGTGCAATGACATTATTCATTGATTTTAGCCATTGAAAACCATCCTGTCACTCATATACCAGAAATAGTTGAAGGTATTAGCTGAACTCAAACAGATAGCAGCTCACCCTCTTTGAATCTTCTTTAGAATGCTAAAAGTAGCAGGAAAAATTAAAAAATATCAGGTTTCCACCTTTACAAGCAGAGAAATGACTGTTAGTGCAATGACCTTATTCATTGATTTAAGCCATTGAAAAACGTCCTGTTACTCATATACCAGAAATTGTTGAAGGTATCGGCTGAACGAAAACAGATAGCAGCTCACCCTCTTATATACTTCTTTAGCATGCTAAAAGGAGCAGGTAAAAGCAAAAAATTTCAGAATTCCACCTTTCCAAGCAGAGAAATGACTGTTTGTGCAATGACATTATTCATTGATTTTAGCCATTGAAAAACATTCTGTTATTCATACACCAGAAATGGTTGAAGGTATCGGCTGAAAGCAAACAGACAGCAACTCACACTCTTTGAATCTTCTTTAGCACGCTAAAAGGAGCAGGTAAAAGCAAAATAATTTCAGAATTCCACCATTCCAAGCAGAGAAATGACTGTTTGTGTAAAGACATTATTCATTCAATTTAGCCATTGAATACCGTCATTTTTCACATATAACCGAAATGGTTTTAAGGTATTGCCTGAATTCAAACAGATAACAGCTCACCCTCTTTGAATCTTCTTTAGCATGCTAATAGTAGAAGGAAAAAACAAAAAAATTCAGAATTCCACCTTTATAAGCAGAGAAATTACATTGAAATGACATTATTCATTGATTTTAGCCATTGAAAACCATCCTGTTACTCATATACCAGAAATGGTTGAAGGTATTGGCTGAACGCAAACAGATACCAGCTCACCCTCTTTGAATCTTCTTTAGCAAGCTAAAAGTAGCAGGAAAAAGCAAACAATTTCAGAATTCCACCTTTCAAAGCAGATAAATGACTTTTTGAGCAATGACATTATTCATTGATTTTAGCCATTGAAAAACATCCTGTTACTCATATACCAGAAATGGTTGAAGGTATCGGCTGAACGCAAACAGATTGCAGCTCACCCTCTTTGAATCTTCTTTAACATGCTAAAAGGAGCAGGAAAAAGCAAAAAATTTCAGAATTCCACTTTTACAAGCAGAGAAATGACTGTTTGTGCAATGACATTATTCATTGATTTTGGCCATTGAAAAACATTCTGTTATTCATACATCAGAAATGGTTGAAGGTATCGGCTGAACGCAAACAGACAGCAACTCACACTCTTTGAATCTTCTTTAGGACGCTAACAGGAGCAGAAAAAAGCAAAATAATTTCAGAATTCCACCTTTCCAAGAAGAGAAATGACTGTGCAATGACATTATTCATTGATTTTAGCCTTTTAAAACCATCCTGTTACTCATATACCAGAAATGGTTGAAGGTATTGACTGAACGCAAAGAGATAGCAGCCCACCATCTTTGAATCTTCTTTAGCATGCTAAAAGGAGCAGAAAAAAGAAAAAAATTTCAGAAATACACCTTTGCAAGCAGAGAAATGACTGTTTGTCCAATGACATTATTCATTGATTTTAGCCATTGAAAAATGTTTTGTTACTCATATACCAGAAATGGTTGAAGGTATTGGCTGAACGCAAACAGATAGCAGCTCAAACTCTTTGAATCTTCTTTATCATGCTAAAAGGAACAGGAAAAAGCAAAAAAATTCAGAATTCCACCTTTCCAAGCAGAGAAATGACTCTTTGTGCAATGACATTATTCATTAATTTTAACCATTGAAAACCGTCCTGCCTCCCATATACAAGAAATGGTTGAAGGAATTGGCTGAACCCAAAGATATAGCAGCTCACCCTCTTTGAATCTTCTTTAGCATGCTAAAAGTAGCAGGAAAAAACAAAAAAATTCAGAATTCCACCTTTATAAGCAGAGAAATGACATTGCAATGACGTTATTCATTGATTTTAGCCATTGAAAACCATCCTGTTACTCATATACCAGAAATGGTTGAAGATATTGGCTGAACACAAACAGATACCAGCTCACCCTCTTTGAATCTTCTTTAGCATGCTAAAAGTAGCAGGAAAAAGCAAACAATTTCAGAATTCCACCTTTCAAAGCAGAGAAATGACTTTTTGAGCAATGACATTATTCATTGATTTTAGCCATTGAAAAACATCCTGTTACTCATATAACAGAAATGGTTGATGGTATCGGCTGAACGCAAATAGATTGCAGCTCACCCTCTTTGAATCTTCTTTAACATGCTAAAAGGAGCAGGAAAAAGCAAAACATTTCAGAATTCCACTTTTACAAGCAGAGAAATGACTGTTTGTGCAATGACATTATTCATTGATTTTAGCCATTGAAAAACATTCTGTTATTCATACACCAGAAATGGTTGAAGGTATCGGCTGAACGCAAACAGACAGCAACTCACACTCTTTGAATATTCTTTAGCACGCTAAAAGGAGCAGGAAAAAGCAAAATAATTTCAGAATTCCACCTTTCCAAGCAGAGAAATGATTGTGCAATGACATTATTCATTGATTTTAGCCTTTGAAAACCATCCTGTTACTCATATACCAGAAATGGTTGAAGGTATTGACTGAACGCAAAGAGATAGCAGCCCACAATCTTTGAATCTTCTTTAGCATGCTAAAAGGAGCAGAAAAAAGAAAAAAATTTCAGAATTTCACTTTTCCAAGCAGAGAAATGACTGTTTGTGCAATGACATTATTCATTGATTTTAGCCATTGAAAAACGTTTTGTTACTCATATACCAGAACTGGTTGAAGGTATTGGCTGAACCCAAACAGATAGCAGCTCAAACTCTTTGAATCTTCTTTATCATGCTAAAAGGAACAGGAAAAAGCAAAAAATTTCAGAATTCCACCTTTCCAAGCAGAGAAATGACTGTTAGTGCAATGACCTTATTCATTGATTTTAGCCATTGAAAAAAGTCCTATTACTCATATACCAGAAACTGTTGAAGGTATCGGCTGAACGAAAACAGATAGCAGCTCACCCTCTTATATTCTTCTTTAGCATGCTAAAAGGAGCAGGTAAAAGCAAAAAATTTCAGAATTCCACCTTTCCAAGCAGAGAAATGACTGTTTGTGCAATGACATTATTCATTGATTTTAGCCATTGAAAAACATTCTGTTATTCATACACCAGAAATGGTTGAAGGTATCGGCTGAAAGCAAACAGACAGCAACTCACACTCTTTGAATCTTCTTTAGCACGCTAAAAGGAGCAGGTAAAAGCAAAATAATTTCAGAATTCCACCTTTCCAAGCAGAGAAATGACTGTTTGTGCAGTGACATTATTCATTGATTTTAGCCATTGAAAAAAGTTCTGTTACTCATATACCAGAAATGGTTGAAGGTATTGGCTGAACGCAAACAGATAATAGCTCAACCTCTTTGAATCTTCTTTATCATGCTAAAAGGAACAGGAAAAATCAAAAAATTTCAGAATTCCACCTTTCCAAGCAGAGAAATGACTATTTGTGTAAAGACATTATTCATTCAATTTAGCCATTGAATACCGTTATTTTTCCCATATAACCGAAATGGTTTTAAGGTATTGCCTGAATTCAAACAGATAACAGCTCACCCTCTTTGAATCTTCTTTAGCATGCTAATAGTAGCAGGAAAAAACAAAAAAATTCCGAATTCCACCTTTATAAGCAGAGAAATGACATTGCAATGACATTATTCATTGATTTTAGCCATTGAAAACCTTCCTGTTACTCATATACCAGAAATGGTTGCAGGTATTGACTGAACGCAAACAGATACCAGCTCACCCTCTTTGAATCTTCTTTAGCATGCTAAAAGTAGCAGGAAAAAGCAAACAATTTCAGAATTCCACCTTTCAAAGCAGAGAAATGACTTTTTGAGCAATGACATTATTCATTGATTTTAGCCATTGAAAAACATCCTGTTACTCATATACCAGAAATGGCTGATGGTATCGGCTGAACGCAAACAGATTGCAGCTCACCCTCTTTGAATCTTCCTTAACATGCTAAAAGGAGTAGGAAAAAGCAAAAAATTTCAGAATTCCACCTTTCCAAGCAGAGAAAGGCCTGTTTGTGCAATGACATTATTCATTGATTTTAGCCATTGAAAAACATTCTGTTATTCATACACCAGAAATGGTTGAAGGTATCGGCTGAACGCAAACAGACAGCAACTCACACTCTTTGAATCTTCTTTAGCACGCTAAAAGGAGCAGGAAAAAGCAAAATAATTTCAGAATTCCACCTTTCCAAGCAGAGAAATGATTGTGCAATGACATTATTCACTGATTTTAGCCTTTGAAAACCATCCTGTTACTCATATACCAGAAATGGTTGAAGGTATTGACTGAACGCAAAGAGATAGCAGCCCACCATCTTTGAATCTTCTTTAGCATGCTAAAAGGAGCAGAAAAAATAAAAAAAATTCAGAATTCCACCTTTCCAAGCAGAGAAATGACTGTTTGTGCAATGACATTATTCATTGATTTTAGCCATTGAAAAACGTTTTGTTACTCATATACCAGAACTGGTTGAAGGTATTGGCTGAACGCAAACAGATAGCAGCTCAAACTCTTTGAATCTTCTATATCATGCTAAAAGGAACAGGAAAAAGCAAAAAATTTCAGAATTCCACCTTTCCAAGCAGAGAAATGACTCATTGTGCAATGACATTATTCATTAATTTTAGCCATTGAAAACCGTCCTGCCTCCCATATACAAGAAATGGTTGAAGGAATTGGCTGAACCCAAATAGATAGCAGCTCACCCTCTTTGAATCTTCTTTAGCATGCTAAAAGTTGCAGGAAAAAGCAAAAAAATTCAGATTTCCACCTTTCAAAGCAGAGAAATGACTGTTTGTTAATGACATTACTCATTGATTTTAGACATTGAAAAACATCCTGTTAGTCATACACCAGAAATGGTTGAAGGTATTGGCTGAACGCAAACAGACAGCAATTCTCCCTCTTTGAATCTTCTTTAGCACGCTAAAAGGAGCAGGAAAAAGCAAAACAACTTTAGAAATCCACCTTTCCAAGCAGAGAAATGACTGTTTGTATAATGATATTATTCATTGATTTTAGTCATTGAAAAACATCCTGTTACTCATATACCAGTAATGGTTGAAGGTATTGGCTGAATGCAAACAGACAACAACTCACCCTCTTTGAATCTTCTTTAGCACGCTAAAAGGAGCAAGAAAAATCAAAATAATTTCAGAATTCCACCATTCAAAGCAGAGAAATGACTGATCGTGCAATGACATTATTCATTGATTTTAGCCATTGAAAACCATCCTGTCACTCATATACCAGAAATAGTTGAATGTATTGGCTGAACTCAAACAGATAGCAGCTCACCATCTTTGAATCTTCTTTAGAATGCTAAAAGCAGCAGGAAAAATCAAAAAATATCAGGTTTCCACCTTTCCAAGCAGAGAAATGACTGTTAGTGCAATGACCTTATTCATTGATTTTAGCCATTGAAAAACGTCCTGTTACTCATATACCAGAACTGGTTGAAGGAATTGGCTGAACATAAACAGATAGCAGCTCACCATCTTTCAATCTTCTTTAGCATGCAAAAAGGAGCAGGAAAAAGCAAAAAATTTCAGAATTCCACCTTTCAAAGCAGAGAAATGACTTTTTGAGCAAAGACATTATTCATTGTTTTTAGCCATTGAAAAACATCCTGTTACTCATATACCAGAAATGGTTGAAGGTATCGGCTGAGCGAAGACAGATAGCAGCTCACCCTCTTTGAATCTTCTTTAGCATGCTAATAGTAGCAGGAAAAAACAAAAAAATTCTGAATTCCACCTTTATAAGCAGAGAAATGACATTGCAATGACATTATTCATTGATTTTAGCCATTGAAAACCATCCTGTTACTCATATACCAGAAATGTTTGCAGGTATTGGCTGAACGCAAACAGATACCAGCTCACCCTCTTTGAATCTTCTTTATCATGCTAAAAGGAACAGGAAAAAGCAAAAAAATTCAGAATTCCACCTTTCCAAGCAGAGAAATGACTCTTTGTGCAATGACATTATTCATTAATTTTAACCATTGAAAACCGTCCTGCCTCCCATATACAAGAAATGGTTGAAGGAATTGGCTGAACCCAAACATATAGCTGCTCACCCTCTTTGAATCTTCTTTAACATGCTAAAAGTAGCAGGAAAAAACAAAAAAATTCAGAATTTCACCTTTATAAGCAGAGAAATGACATTGCAATGACATTATTCATTGATTTTAGCCATTGAAAACCATCCTGTTACTCATATACCAGAAATGGTTGCAGGTATTGGCTGAACGCAAACAGATACCAGCTCACCCTCTTTGAATCTTCTTTAGCATGCTAAAAGTAGCAGGAAAAAGCAAACAATTTCAGAATTCCACCTTTCAAAGCAGAGAAATGACTTTTTGAGCAATGACATTATTCATTGATTTTAGCCATTGAAAAACATCCTGTTACTCATATACCAGAAATGGTTGATGGTATCGGCTGAACGCAAACAGATTGCAGCTCACCCTCTTTGAATCTTCTTTAACATGCTAAAAGGAGCAGGAAAAAGCAAAAAATTTCAGAATTCCACCTTTACAAGCAGAGAAAGGACTGTTTGTGCAATGACATTATTCATTGATTTTAGCCATTAAAAAACATTCTGTTATTCTTACACCAGAAATGGTTGAAGGTATCGGCTGAACGCAAACAGACAGCAACTCACACTCTTTGAATCTTCTTTAGCACGCTAAAAGGAGCAGGAAAAAGCAAAATAATTTCAGAATTCCACCTTTCCAAGCAGAGAAATGATTGTGCAATGACATTATTCATTGATTTTAGCCTTTGAAAACCATCCTGTTATTCATATACCGGAAATGGTTGAAGGTATTGACTGAACGCAAAGAGATAGCAGCCCACCATCTTTGAATCTTCTTTAGCATGCTAAAAGGAGCAGAAAAAATAAAAAAAATTCAGAATTTCACCTTTCCAAGCAGAGAAATGACTGTTTGTGCAATGACATTATTCATTGATTTTAGCCATTGAAAAACGTTTTGTTACTCATATACCAGAACTGGTTGAAGGTATTGGCTGAACGCAAACAGATAGCAGCTCAAACTCTTTGAATCTTCTATATCATGCTAAAAGGAACAGGAAAAAGCAGGACATTTCAGAATTCCACCTTTCCAAGCAGAGAAATGACTCTTTGTGCAATGACATTATTCATTAATTTTAGCCATTGAAAACCGTCCTGCCTCCCATATTTAAGAAATGGTTGAAGGAATTGGCTGAACCCAAATAGATAGCAGCTCACCCTCTTTGAATCTTCTTTAGCATGCTAAAAGTTGCAGGAAAAAGCAAAAAAATTCAGATTTCCACCTTTCAAAGCAGAGAAATGACTGTTTGTGCAATGACATTACTCATTGATTTTAGACATTGAAAAACATCCTGTTAGTCATATACCAGAAATGGTTGAAGGTATTGGCTGAACGCAAACAGACAGCAACTCTCCCTCTTTGAATCTTCTTTAGCACGCTAAAAGGAGCAGGAAAAAGCAAAACAACTTTAGAAATCCACCTTTCCAAGCAGAGAAATGACTGTTTGTATAATGACCTTATTCATTGATTTTAGCTATTGAAAAACGTCCTGTTACTCATATACCAGAACTGGTTGAAGGAATTGGCTGAACATAAACAGATAGCAGCTCAACATCTTTGAATCTTCTTTAGCATGCAAAAAGGAGCAGGAAAAAGCAAAAAATTTCAGAATTCCACCTTTCAAAGCAGAGAAATGACTTTTTGAGCAATGACATTATTCATTGTTTTTAGCCATTGAAAAACATCCTGTTACTCATATACCAGAAATGGTTGAAGGTATCGGCTGAGCGAAAACAGATAGCAGCTCACCCTCTTTGAATCTTCTTTAGCATGCTAAAAGGAGCATGTAAAAGCAAAAAATTTCAGAATTCCACCTTTCCAAGCAGAGAAATTACTGTTTGTGTAAAGACATTATTCATTCAATTTAGCCATTGAATAGCGTCATTTTTCCCATATAACCAAAATGGTTTTAAGGTATTGCCTGTATGCAAACAGATAACAGCTCACCCTCTTTGAATCTTCTATATCATGCTAAAAGGAGCAGGAAAAAGCAAAAAATTCAGAATTCCACCTTTCCAAGCAGAGAAATGACTCTTTGTGCAATGACATTATTCATTGATTTTAGCCATTGAGAACCGTTCTGTCTCCTATATACCAGAAATGGTTGAAGGTATTGGCTGAACGCAAACAGATAGCAGCTCACCCTCTTTGAATCTTCTTTAGCATGCTAAAA
Organism: Phyllobates terribilis; assembly: GCF_046119375.1. Taxonomy (NCBI): domain Eukaryota; kingdom Metazoa; phylum Chordata; class Amphibia; order Anura; family Dendrobatidae; genus Phyllobates; species Phyllobates terribilis. The sequence goes on along the minus strand of NW_027362771.1, from coordinate 2,448,588 downwards.
GTAGCAGGAAAAAAAAAAAAATTCAGAATTCCACCTTTATAGGCAGAGAAATGACTGTGCAATGACATTATTCATGGATTTTAGCCATTGAAAACCATCCTGTTACTCATATACCAGAAATGGTTGAAGGTATTGGCTGAACGCAAACAGATAGCAGCTCACCCACTTTGAATCTTCTTTAGCATGCTAAAAGTAGCAGGAAAAAGCTAACAATTTCAGAATTCCACGTTTCAAAGCAGAGAAATGACTTTTTGAGCAATGACATTATTCACTGATTTTAGCCATTGAAAAACATTCTGTTACTCATATAACAGAAATGGTTGAAGGTATTGGCTGAACGTAAACAGACAGCAACTCACCCTCTTTGAATCTTCCTTAGCACGCTAAAAGGAGCAGGAAAAACCTAAATAATTTCAGAATTCCATCAATCAAAGCAGAGAAATGACTGATCGTGCAATGACATTATTCACTGATTTTAGCCATTGAAAAACGTCCTGTTACTCATATACCAGAACTGGTTGAAGGAATTGGCTGAACATAAACAGATAGCAGCTCACCCTCTTTGAATCTTCTTTAGCATGCTAAAAGGAGCAGGAAAAAGCAAACAATTTCAGAATTCCACCTTTCAAAGCAGAGAAATGACTTTTTGAGCAATGACATTATTCATTGATTTTAGCCATTGAAAAACATCCTGTTACTCATATACCAGAAATGGTTGATGGTATCGGCTGAACGCAAACAGATTGCAGCTCACCCTCTTTGAATCTTCTTTAACATGCTAAAAGGAGCAGGAAAAAGCAAAACATTTCAGAATTCCACTTTTACAAGCAGAGAAATGACTGTTTGTGCAATGACATTATTCATTGATTTTAGCCATTGAAAAACATTCTGTTAGTCATACACCAGAAATGGTTGAAGGTATCGGCTGAACGCAAACAGACAGCAATCACACTGTTTGAATCTTCTTTAGCACGCTAAAAGGAGCAGGAAAAAGCAAAATAATTTCAGAATTCCACCATTCCAAGCAGAGAAATGATTGTGCAATGACATTATTCATTGATTTTAGCCTTTGAAAACCATCCTGTTACTCATATACCAGAAATGGTTGAAGGTATTGACTGAACGCAAAGAGATAGCAGCCCACCATCTTTGAATCTTCTTTAGCATGCTAAAAGGAGCAGAAAAAAGAAAAAAATTTCAGAATTCCACCTTTCCAAGCAGAGAAATGACTGTTTGTGCAATGACATTATTCATTGATTTTAGCCATTGAAAAACGTTTTGTTACTCATATACCAGAACTGGTTGAAGGTATTGGCTGAAAGCAAACAGATAGCAGCTCAAACTCTTTGAATCTTCTTTATCATGCTAAAAGGAACAGGAAAAAGCAAAAAATTTCAGAATTCCACCTTTCCAAGCAGAGAAATGACTGTTAGTGCAATGACCTTATTCATTGATTTTAGCAATTGAAAAACGTCCTGTTACTCATACACCAGAAATTGTTGAAGGTATCGGCTGAACGAAAACAGATAGCAGCTCACTCTCTTATATTCTTCTTTAGCATGCTAAAAGGAGCAGGTAAAAGCAAAAATTTTCAGAATTCCACCTTTCCAAGCAGAGAAATGACTGTTTGTGCAATGACATTATTCATTGATTTTAGCCATTGAAAAACATTCTGTTATTCATACACCAGAAATGGTTGAAGGTATCGGCTGAAAGCAAACAGACAGCAACTCACACTCTTTGAATCTTCTTTAGCACGCTAAAAGGAGCAGGTAAAAGCAAAATAATTTCAGAATTCCACCTTTCCAAGCAGAGAAATGACTGTTTGTGCAGTGACATTATTCATTGATTTTAGCCATTGAAAAAAGTTCTGTTACTCATATACCAGAAATGGTTGAAGGTATTGGCTGAACGCAATCAGATAATAGCTCAACCTCTTTGAATCTTCTTTATCATGCTAAAAGGAACAGGAAAAATCAAAAAAATTCAGAATTCCACCTTTCCAAGCAGAGAAATGACTGTTTGTGTAAAGACATTATTCATTCAATTTAGCCATTGAATACCGTCATTTTTCCCATATAACCGAAATGGTTTTAAGGTATTGCCTGAATTCAAACAGATAACAGCTCACCCTCTTTGAATCTTCTTTAGCATGCTAATAGTAGCAGGAAAAAACAAAAAAATTCCGAATTCCACCTTTATAAGCAGAGAAATGACATTGCAATGACATTATTCATTGATTTTAGCCATTGAAAACCATCCTGTTACTCATATACCAGAAATGGTTGCAGGTATTGGCTGAACGCAAACAGATACCAGCTCACCCTCTTTGAATCTTCTTTAGCATGCTAAAAGTAGCAGGAAAAAGCAAACAATTTCAGAATTCCACCTTTCAAAGCAGAGAAATGACTTTTTGAGCAATGACATTATTCATTGATTTTAGCGATTGAAAAACATCCTGTTACTCATATACCAGAAATGGTTGATGGTATCGGCTGAACGCAAACAGATTGCAGCTCACCCTATTTGAATCTTCTTTAACATGCTAAAAGGTGCAGGAAAAAGCAAAAAATTTCAGAATTCCACTTTTACAAGCAGAGAAAGGACTGTTTGTGCAATGACATTATTCATTAATTTTAGCCATTGAAAAACATTCTGTTATTCATACACCAGAAATGGTTGAAGGTATCGGCTGAACGCAAACAGACAGCAACTCACACTCTTTGAATCTTCTTTAGCACGCTAAAAGGAGCAGGAAAAAGCAAAATAATTTCAGAATTCCACCTTTCCAAGCAGAGAAATGAATATGCAATGACATTATTCATTGATTTTAGCCTTTAAAAACCATCCTGTTACTCATATACCAGAAATGGTTGAAGGTATTGACTGAACGCAAAGAGATAGCAGCCCACCATCTTTTAATCTTCTTTAGCATGCTAAAAGGAGCAGAAAAAATAAAAAAAATTCAGAATTCCACCTTTCCAAGCAGAGAAATGACTGTTTGTGCAATGACATTATTCATTGATTTTAGCCATTGAAAAACGTTTTGTTACTCATATACCAGAACTGGTTGAAGGTATTGGCTGAACGCAAACAGATAGCAGCTCAAACTCTTTGAATCTTCTATATCATGCTAAAAGGAACAGGAAAAAGCAAAACATTTCAGAATTCCATCTTTCCAAGCAGAGAAATGACTCTTTGTGCAATGACATTATTCATTAATTTTAGCCATTGAAAACCGTCCTGCCTCCCATATACAAGAAATGGTTGAAGGAATTGGCTGAACCCAAATAGATAGCAGCTCACCCTCTTTGAATCTTCTTTAGCATGCTAAAAGTTGCAGGAAAAAGCAAAAAAATTCAGATTTCCACCTTTCAAAGCAGAGAAATGACTGTTTGTGCAATGACATTACTCATTGATTTTAGACATTGAAAAACATCCTGTTAGTCATATACCAGAAATGGTTGAAGGTATTGGCTGAACGCAAACAGACAGCAACTCTCCCTCTTTGAATCTTCTTTAGCACGCTAAAAGGAGCAGGAAAAAGCAAAACAACTTTAGAAATCCACCTTTCCAAGCAGAGAAATGACTGTTTGTATAATGATATTATTCATTGATTTTAGCCATTGAAAAACATCCTGTTACTCATATACCAGTAATGGTTGAAGGTATTGGCTGAATGCAAACAGACAACAACTCACCCTCTTTGAATCTTCTTTAGCACGCTAAAAGGAGCAAGAAAAATCAAAATAATTTCAGAATTCCACCATTCAAAGCAGAGAAATGACTGATCGTGCAATGACATTATTCATTGATTTTAGCCATTGAAAACCATCCTGTCACTCATATACCAGAAATAGTTGAATGTATTGGCTGAACTCAAACAGATAGCAGCTCACCCTCTTTGAATCTTCTTTAGAATGCTAAAAGCAGCAGGAAAAATCAAAAAATATCAGTTTTCCACCTTTCCAAGCAGAGAAATGACTGTTAGTGCAATGACCTTATTCATTGATTTTAGCCATTGAAAAACGTCCTGTTACTCATATACCAGAACTGGTTGAAGGAATTGGCTGAACATAAACAGATAGCAGCTCACCATCTTTGAATCTTCTTTAGCATGCAAAAAGGAGCAGGAAAAAGCAAAAAAATTCAGAATTCCACCTTTCAAAGCAGAGAAATGACTTTTTGAGCAATGACATTATTCATTGTTTTTAGCCATTGAAAAACATCCTGTTACTCATATACCAGAAATGGTTGAAGGTATCGGCTGAGCGAAAACAGATAGCAGCTCACCCTCTTTGAATCTTCTTTAGCATGCTAAAAGGAGCATGTAAAAGCAAAAAATTTCAGAATTCCACCTTTCCAAGCAGAGAAATTACTGTTTGTGTAAAGACATTATTCATTCAATTTAGCCATTGAATAGCGTCATTTTTCCCATATAACCAAAATGGTTTTAAGGTATTGCCTGTATGCAAACAGATAACAGCTCACCCTCTTTGAATCTTCTATATCATGCTAAAAGGAGCAGGAAAAAGCAAAAAATTCAGAATTCCACCTTTCCAAGCAGAGAAATGACTCTTTGTGCAATGACATTATTCATTGATTTTAGCCATTGAGAACCGTTCTGTCTCCTATATACCAGAAATGGTTGAAGGTATTGGCTGAACGCAAACAGATAGCAGCTCACCCTCTTTGAATCTTCTTTAGCATGCTAAAAGTAGCAGGAAAAAAAAAAAATTCAGAATTCCACCTTTATAGGCAGAGAAATGACTGTGCAATGACATTATTCATGGATTTTAGCCATTGAAAACCATCCTGTTACTCATATACCAGAAATGGTTGAAGGTATTGGCTGAACGCAAACAGATAGCAGCTCACCCACTTTGAATCTTCTTTAGCATGCTAAAAGTAGCAGGAAAAAGCTAACAATTTCAGAATTCCACGTTTCAAAGCAGAGAAATGACTTTTTGAGCAATGACATTATTCACTGATTTTAGCCATTGAAAAACATTCTGTTACTCATATAACAGAAATGGTTGAAGGTATTGGCTGAACGTAAACAGACAGCAACTCACCCTCTTTGAATCTTCCTTAGCACGCTAAAAGGAGCAGGATAAAGCTAAATAATTTCAGAATTCCATCATTCAAAGCAGAGAAATGACTGATCGTGCAATGACATTATTCACTGATTTTAGCCATTGAAAAACGTCCTGTTACTCATATACCAGAACTGGTTGAAGGAATTGGCTGAACATAAACAGATAGCAGCTCACCCTCTTTGAATCTTCTTTAGCATGCTAAAAGGAGCAGGAAAAAGCAAACAATTTCAGAATTCCACCTTTCAAAGCAGAGAAATGACTTTTTGAGCAATGACATTATTCATTGATTTTAGCCATTGAAAAACATCCTGTTACTCATATACCAGAAATGGTTGATGGTATCGGCTGAACGCAAACAGATTGCAGCTCACCCTCTTTGAATCTTCTTTAACATGCTAAAAGGAGCAGGAAAAAGCAAAACATTTCAGAATTCCACTTTTACAAGCAGAGAAATGACTGTTTGTGCAATGACATTATTCATTGATTTTAGCCATTGAAAAACGTCCTGTTACTCATATACAGGAACTGGTTGAAGGAATTGGCTGAACATAAACAGATAGCAGCTCACCCTCTTTGAATCTTCTTTAGCATGCTAAAAGGAGCAGGTAAAAGCAAAAAAATTCAGAATTCCACCTTTCCAAGCAGAGAAATGACTGTTTGTGCAGAGACATTATTCATTGATTTTAGCCATTGAAAAACATTCTGTTATTCATACACCAGAAATGGTTGAAGGTATCGGCTGAAAGGAAAAAGACAGCAACTCACACTCTTTGAATCTTCTTTAGCACGCTAAAAGGAGCAGGAAAAAGCAAAATAATTTCAGAATTCCACCTTTCCAAGCAGAGAAATGACTGTTTGTGTAAAGACATTATTCATTCAATTTAGCCATTGAATATCGTCATTTTTCCCATATAACCGAAATGGTTTTAAGGTATTGCCTGAATGCAAACAGATAACAGCTCACACTCTTTGAATCTTCTTTATCATGCTAAAAGGAGCAGGAAAAAGCAAAAAAATTCAGAATTCCACCTTTCCAGGCCGAGAAATGACTCTTTGTGCAATGACATTATTCATTGATTTTAGCCATTGAAAACCTTCTGTCTCCCATATACCAGAAATGGTTGAAGGTATTGGCTGAACGCAAACAGATAGCAGCTCACCATCTTTGAATGTTCTTTAGCATGCTAAAAGTAGCAAGTAAAAACAAAAAAATTCAGAATTCCACCTTTATAAGCAGAGAAATGACTGTGCAATGACATTATTCATTGATTTTAGCCATTGAAAAAAGTTCGGTTACTCATATACGAGAAATGGTTGAAGGTATAGGCTGAACACAAACAGATAGCAGCTCACCCTCTTTCAATCTTCTTTATCATGCTAAAAGGAACAGGAAAAGCAAAAAATGTCAGAATTCCACCTTTCCAAGCAGAGAAATTACTGTTTGTGTAAAGACATTATTCATTCAATTTAGCCATTGAATAGCGTCATTTTTCCCATATAACCAAAATGGTTTTAAGGTATTGCCTGAATGCAAACAGATAACAGCTCACCCTCTTTGAATCTTCTATATCATGCTAAAAGGAGCAGGAAAAAGCAAAAAATTCAGAATTCCACCTTTCCAAGCAGAGAAATGACTCTTTGTGCATTGACATTATTCATTGATTTTAGCCACCGAGAACCGTTCTGTCTCCTATATACCAGAAATGGTTGAAGAAATTGGCTGAACGCAAACAGATAGCAGCTCACCCTCTTTGAATCTTCTTTAGCATGCTAAAAGTAGCAGGAAAAAACAAAAAAATTCAGAATTCCACCTTTATAGGCAGAGAAATGACTGTGCAATGACATTATTCATTGATTTTAGCCATTGAAAACCATCCTGTTACTCATATACTAGAAATGGTTGAAGGTATTGGCTGAACGCAAACAGATAGCAGCTCACCCACTTTGATTCTTCTTTAGCATGCTAAAAGTAGCAGGAAAAAGCAAGCAATTTCAGAATTCCACCTTTCAAAGCAGAGAAATGACTTTTCGAGCAATGACATTATTCACTGATTTTAGCCATTGAAAAACATTCTGTTACTCATATAACAGAAATGGTTGAAGGTATTTTCTGAACGTAAACAGACAGCAACTCACCCTCTTTGAATCTTCCTTAGCACGCTAAAAGGAGCAGGAAAAAGCTAAATAATTTCAGAATTCCATCATTCTAAGCAGAGAAATGACTGATGGTGCAATGACATTATTGACTGATTTTAGCCATTGAAAAATGTCCTGTTACTCATATACCAGAACTGGTTGAAGGAATTGGCTTAACATAAACAGATAGCAGCTCACCCTCTTTGAATCTTCTTTAGCATGCTAAATGGAGCAGGTAAAAGCAAAAAAATTCAGAATTCCACCTTTCCAAGCAGAGAAATTACTGTTTGTGCAGTGACATTATTCATTGATTTTAGCCATTGAAAAACATTCTGTTATTCATACACCAGAAATGGTTGAAGGTATCGGCTGAAAGCAAAAAGACAGCAACTCACACTCTTTGAATCTTCTTTAGCATGCTAAAAGGAGCAGGAAAAAGCAAAATAATTTCAGAATTCCACCTTTCCAAGCAGAGAAATGACTGTTTTTGCAGTGACATTATTCATTGATTTTAGCCATTGAAAAAATTTGTGTTACTCATATACCAGAAATGGTTGAAGGTATTGGCTGAACGCAAACAGATAGCTGCTCAACCTCTTTGAATCTTCTTTATCATGCTAAAAGGAACAGGAAAAAGCAAAAAATGTCAGAATTCCAGCTTTCCAAGCAGAGAAATGACTGTTTGTGTAAAGACATTATTCATTCAATTTAGAAATTGAATACCGTCATTTTTCCCATATTACCGAAATGGTTTTAAGGTATTGCCTGAATGCAAACAGATAACAGCTCACACTCTTTGAATCTTCTTTATCATGCTAAAAGGAGCAGGAAAAAGCAAAAAATTCAGAATTCCACCTTTATAAGCACAGAAATGACTGTGCAATGACATTATTCATTGATTTTAGCCATTGAAGACCATCCTGTTACTCATATACCAGAAATGGTTGAAGGTATTGGCTGAACGCAAACAGATAGCAGCTCACCATCTTTGAATCTTCTTTAGCATGCTAAAAGTAGCAGGAAAAAACAAAAAAATTCAGAATTCCACCTTTATAAGCACAGAAATGACTGTGCAATGACATTATTCATTGATTTTAGCCATTGAAGACCATCCTGTTACTCATATACCAGAAATGGTTGAAGATATTGGCTGAACGCAAACAGATACCAGCTCACCCTCTTTGAATCTTCTTTAGCACGCTAAAAGTAGCAGGAAAAAGCAAACAATTTCAGAATTCCACCTTTCAAAGCAGAGAAATGACTTTTTGAGCAATGACATTATTCATTGATTTTAGCCATTGAAAAACATCCTGTTACTCATATACCAGAAATGGTTGAAGTTATCGGCTGAACGCAAACAGATAGCAGCTCACCCTCTTTGAATCTTCTTTAGCAAGCTAAAAGGAGCAGGAAAAAGCAAAAAATTTCAGAATTCCACTTTTACAAGCAGAGAAATGACTGTTTGTGCAATGACTTTATTCATTGATTTTAGCCATTGAAAAACATCCTGTTACTCATATACCAGAAATGTTTGAAGGTATCGGCTGAACGCAAACAGACAGCAACTCACCCTCTTTGAATCTTCTTTAGCATGCTAAAAGGAGCAGAAAAAAAAATAATTCAGAATTCCACCTTTCCAAGCAGAGAAATGACTGTTTGTGCAATGACATTATTCATTGATTTTAGCCATTGAAAAACGTTTTGTTACTCATATACCAGAAATGGTTGAAGGTATTGGCTGAACGCAAACAGATAGCAGCTCAAACTCTTTGAATCTTCTTTATCATGCTAAAAGGAACAGGAAAAAGCAAAAAAATTCAGAATTCCACCTTTCCAAGCAGAGAAATGACTCTTTGTGCAATGACATTATTCATTAATTTTAACCATTGAAAACCGTCCTGCCTCCCAAATACAAGAAATGGTTGAAGGAATTGGCTGAACCCAAACATATAGCAGCTCACCATCTTTGAATCTTCTTTAGCATGCTAAAAGTAGCAGGAAAAAACAAAAAAATTCAGAATTCCACCTTTATAAGCAGAGAAATGACATTGCAATGACATTATTCATTGATTTTAGCCATTGAAAACCATCCTGTTATTCATATACCAGAAATGGTTGAAGGTATTGGCTGAACACAAACAGATACCAGCTCACCCTCTTTGAATCTTCTTTAGCATGCTAAAAGTAGCAGGAAAAAGCAAACAATTTCAGAATTCCACCTTTCAAAGCAGAGAAATGACTTTTTGAGCAATGACATTATTCATTGATTTTAGCCATTGAAAAACATCCTGTTACTCATATACCAGAAATGGTTGATGGTATCGGCTGAAAGCAAACAGGTTGCAGCTCACCCTCTTTGAATCTTCTTTAACATGCTAAAAGGAGCAGGAAAAAGCAAAAAATTTCAGAATTCCACCTTTACAAGCAGAGAAAGGACTGTTTGTGCAATGACATTATTCATTGATTTTAGCCATTGAAAAACATTCTGTTATTCATACACCAGAAATGTTTGAAGGTATCGGCTGAACGCAAACAGACAGCAAATCACACTCTTTGAATCTTCTTTAGCACGCTAAAAGGAGCTGGAAAAAGCAAAATAATTTCAGAATTCCACCTTTCCAAGCAGAGAAATGATTGTGCAATGACATTATTCATTGATTTTAGCCTTTGAAAACCATCCTGTTACTCATATACCAGAAATGGTTGAAGGTATTGACTGAACGCAAAGTCATAGCAGCCCACCATCTTTGAATCTTCTTTAGCATGCTAAAAGGAGCAGAAAAAAGAAAAAAAATTCAGAATTCCACCTTTCCAAGCAGAGAAATGACTGTTTGTGCAATGATATTATTCATTGATTTTAGCCATTGAAAAACATTTTGTTACTCATATACCAGAACTGGTTGAAGGTATTGGCTGAACGCAAACAGATAGCAGCTCAAACTCTTTGAATCTTCTTTATCATGCTAAAAGGAACAGGAAAAAGCAAAAAATTTCAGAATTCCACCTTTCCAAGCAGAGAAATGACTCATTGTGCAATGACATTATTCATTAATTTTAGCCATTGAAAACCGTCCTGCCTCCCATATACAAGAAATGGTTGAAGGAATTGGCTAAACCCAAATAGATAGCAGCTCACCCTCTTTGAATCTTCTTTACCATGCTAAAAGTAGCAGGAAAAAGCAATAAATTTCAGAATTCCACCTTGCAAAGCAGAGAAATGACTTTTTGAGCAATGACATTATTCATAGAGATGAGCGTTGTTCGACACGAACTTTTCGCCAATCTCAAATTCGTTCTGTTTTGGGCGGTGTTCGAGCCGTTCGGCGAACACGAACGATTTGAGAAAAATTCGGCTGTTCGAGGTTATGTTCGATAAGTGTTCGTGCACCAAAATCATAACTGGATTTTTTCTCAGTAATGATGAAAATTAATGTTAATACGCAGTTTGAGTGTACAGCGGGGTTGGGGGAGGGGCAGGGGCTGGATCTCTGCAGGAATAATGAAGATCTCCATTTTTTTTTCTCTTTCCCGCATTTACAGTGGGGAGGTGCAATCTGTCAGCCTATCAGCAGCGCACACACGTAGCGATGTGCTTTTTTTCACACAAGCAAGGGCATGTTTCATTGGCAGTGTATGTCACATGTCCTTGACATATAAGACCCAACCATTTTCCCCGTCGCCACCATTTTCTCACTGCTGCAGCTGCGTGTTAGACGGCACCGCTGTTGCTGTGTGCGCTATACCTTGTTAATTTCATGCCAATTTTAGCACAAATCTACAGATAGCTTGGGAGTAGGGAATAGTTGTGATTGCAGTCCTTTTAAGGACTAGGTTACAGCATTTCCTACGACTTTTATCAGGCTGGTCTGTGCTCTTAAATAGATAGGTTGTGGGAGTAAAGACTAATTGTAATTGCAGTCCTTTTCAGGACTAAGATACATCAGTTCCTATCAGTTTTTGCCAGGCAGGTCTGTGCCAGTGCTGTGCAAGTTTTTTTCACAGCATTTGGCTGAATCTAGCAAAGCTAATCCTTTTTGGCCTATTGCAGAGTGTGTTAGTCAGTGGAGTAGCCTATCTGTGTTGCAAGATACACCACCTGTGTATAGAACACCAATTTTTTTACTGCATCTAGTGAAGTAAAACCTTTTGGGCATAGCATCATTCTATTAGTCCATCTATACTGACCTCCATAAGGTTGCAGATTGAATATAATTTTTTTCTGCATCTAGCTCTGAAAAAATATTTGTCCTTCTAGTAGTGTGTGGGACTTGTTCTAATAGTCCATCTATACTGACCTCCATCAAGTTGCAAAATAAAAATCATTTTTATCGGCATCTAGCTGTGAAAAAATATTTGGCCTTCTAGCAGTGTGTGGGACTTGTTCTATTAGTCCATCTATACTGACCTCCATCAGGTTGCAAATTGAATATAATTTTCTTCTGCATCTAGCTCTGAAAAAATATTTGGGCTTCTAGCAGTGTGTGGGACTTGGTCTATTAGTCCATCTATACTGACCTCCATCAGGTTGCAAATTGAATATAATATTTTTCTGCATCTAGCTCTGAAAAAATATTTGGCCTTCTAGCAGTGTGTGGGACTTGTTCTATTAGTCCATCTATACTGAACTCCATCAGGTTGCAAACTGAATATAATTTTTTTCTGCATCTACCTCTGAAAAAATATTTGTGCTTCAAGCAGTGTGTGGGACTTGTTTTATTAGTCCATCTATACTGACCTCCATCAGGTTGCAAATTAAAAATAATTTTTATCTGCTTCTAGCTCTGAAAAAATATTTGGCCTTCTAGCAGGGTGTGGGACTTGTTCTATTAGTTCATCTATACTGACCTTCATCAGGTTGCAAACTGAATATAATTTTTTTCTGCATCTACCTCTGAAAAAATATTTGTCCTTCTAGCAGTGTGTGGGGCATGTTCTACTAGTCCATCTATACTGACCTCCATCAGGTTGCAAACTGAATATAAATTTTTTCTGCATCTACCTCTGAAAAAATATTTGTCCTTCTAGCAATGTGTGGGACTTGTTCTACTAGTCCATCTATACTGACCTCCATCAGGTTGCAAATTGAATATAATTTTTTTCTGCATATAGCTCTGAAAAAATATTTGGGCTTCTAGCGGTGTGTGGGACTTGGTCTATTAGTCCATCTATACTGACCTCCATCAGGTTGCAAACTTAATATAATATTTTTCTGCATCTAGCTCTGAAAAAATATTTGGCCTTCTAGCAGTGTGTGGGACTTGTTCTATTAGTCGATCTATACTGACCTCCATCAGGTTGCAAACTGAATATAATTTTTTTCTGCATCTACCTCTGAAAAAATATTTGGCCTTCTAGCAGTGTGTGCGACTTGTTCTACTAGTCCATCTATACTGACCTCCATCAGGTTGCAAACTGAATATAATTTTTTTCTGCATCTACCTCTGAAAAAATATTTGTCCTTCTAGCAATGTGTGGGACTTGTTCTACTAGTCCATCTATACTGACCTCCATCAGGTTGCAAATTCAAAATAAATTTTTGTCTGCATCTAGCTCTGAAAAAATATTTGGCCTTTTAGCAGTGTGTGGGACTTGATCTATTAGTCCATCTATACTGACCTCCATCAGGTTGAAAATTGAAAATAATTTTTTTCTGCATATAGCTCTGAAAAAATATTTGGGCTTCTAGCAGTGTGTGGGACTTGGTCTATTAGTCCATCTATACTGACCTCCATCAGGTTGCAAACTTAATATAATATTTTTCTGCATCTAGCTCTGAAAAAATATTTGGCCTTCTAGCAGTGTGTGGGACTTGTTCTATTAGTCCATCTATACTGACCTCCATCAGGTTGCAAACTGAATATAATTTTTTTCTGCCTCTACTTCTGAAAAAATATTTGTGCTTCTAGCAATGTGTGGAACTTGTTTTATTAGTCCATCTATACTGACCTCCATCAGGTTGCAAGTTAAAAATAATTTTTATCTGCATCTAGATCTGAAAAAATATTTGGCCTTCTAGCAGGGTGTGGGACTTGTTCTATTAGTCCATCTATACTGACCTCCATCAGGTTGCAAACTGAATATAATTTTTTTCTGCATCTTCCTCTGAAAAAATATTTGTCCTTCTAGCAGTGTGTGGGACTTGTTCTATTAGTCCATCTATACTGACCTCCATCAGGTTGCAAGCTGAATATAATTTTTTTCTGCATCTACCTCTGAAAAAATATTTGTGCTTCAAGCAGTGTGTGGGACTTGTTTTATTAGTCCATCTATACAGACCTCCATCAGGTTGCAAATTAAAAATAATATTTATCTGCTTCTAGCTCTGAAAAAATATTTGGCCTTCTAGCAGGGTGTGGGACTTGTTCTATTAGTCCATCTATACTGACCTTCATCAGGTTGTAAACTGAATATAATTTTTTTCTGCATCTACCTCTGAAAAAATATTTGTCCTTCTAGCAGTGTGTGGGACTTGTTCTACTAGTCCATCTATACTGACCTCCATCAGGTTGCAAATTGAATATAATTTTTTTCTGCATATAGCTCTGAAAAAATATTTGGGCTTCTAGCAGTGTGTGGGACTTGGTCTATTAGTCCATCTATACTGACCTCCATCAGGTTGCAAACTTAATATAATATTTTTCTGCATCTAGCTCTGAAAAAATATTTGGCCGTCTAGCAGTGTGTGGGACTTGTTCTATTAGTCCATCTATACTGACCTCCATCAGGTTGCAAACTGAATATAATTTTTTTCTGCCTCTACTTCTGAAAAAATATTTGTGCTTCTAGCAATGTGTGGAACTTGTTTTATTAGTCCATCTATACTGACCTCCATCAGGTTGCAAGTTAAAAATAATTTTTATCTGCATCTAGATCTGAAAAAATATTTGGCCTTCTAGCAGTGTGTGGGACTTGTTCTATTAGTCCATCTATACTGACCTCCATCAGGTTGCAAACTGAATATAATTTTTTTCTGCATCTTCCTCTGAAAAAATATTTGTCCTTCTAGCAGTGTGTGGGACTTGTTCTATTAGTCCATCTATACTGACCTCCATCAGGTTGCAAACTGAATATAATTTTTTTCTGCATCTACCTCTGAAGAAATATTTGTCCTAATAGCAGTGTGTGGGACTTGTTCTACTAGTCCTTCTATACTGACCTCCATCAGGTTGCAAATTCAAAATAATTTTTTGTCTGCATCTAGCTCTGAAAAAATATTTGGCCTTCTAGCAGTGTGTGGGACTTGTTCTATTAGTCCATCTATACTGAATTCCATCAGGTTGCAAATTGAATATAATTTTTTTCTGCATCTAGCTCTGAAAAAATATTTGGGCTTCTAGCAGTGTGTGGGACTTGATCTATTAGTCCATCTATACTGACCTCAATCAGGTTCCAAATTGAATATAATATTTTTCTGCATCTAGCTCTGAAAAAATATTTGGCCTTCTAGCAGTGTGTGGGACTTGTTCTATTAGTCCATCTATACTGACCTCCATCAGGTTGCAAACTGAATATAATTTTTTTCTGCATCTACCTCTGAAAAAATATTTGTCCTTCTAGCAGTGTGTGGGACTTGTTCTACTAGTCCATCTATACTGACCTCCATCAGGTTGCAAATTCAAAATAATTTTTTGTCAGCATCTAGCTCTGCAAAAATATTTGGCCTTCTAGCAGTGTGTGGGACTTGTTCTATTAGTCCATCTGTACTGACCTCCATCAGCTTGCAAACTGAATATAATTTTTTTCTGCCTCTACTTCTGAAAAAATATTTGTGCTTCTAGCAGTGTGTGGAACTTGTTTTATTAGTCCATCTATACTGACCTCCATCAGGTTGCAAGTTAAAAATAATTTTTATCTGCATCTAGCTCTGAAAAAATATTTGGCCTTCTTGCAGTGTGTGGGGCTTGTTCTATTAGTCCATCTATACTGACCTCCATCAGGTTGCAAACTGAATATAATTTTTTTCTGCATCTACCTCTGAAAAAATATTTGTCCTTCTAGCAGTGTGTGTGACTTGTTCTATTAGTCCATCTATACTGACCTCCATCAGGTTGCAAACTGAATATAATTTTTTTCGGCATCTACCTCTGAATAAATATTTGTCCTAATAGCAGTGTGTGGGACTTGTTCTACTAGTCCATCTATACTGACCTCCATCAGGTTGCAAATTCAAAATAATTTTTTGACTGCATCTAGCTCTGAAAAAATATTTGGCCTTCTAGCAGTGTGTGGGACTTGTTCTATTAGTCCATATATACTGACCTCCATCAGGTTGCAAATTGAATATAATTTTTTTCTGCATACAGCTCTGAAAAAATATTTGGGCTTCTAGCAGTGTGTGGGACTTGGTCTATTAGTCCATCTATACTGACCTCCATCAGGTTGTAAATTGAATATAATATTCTTCTGCATCTAGCTCTGAAAAAATATTTGGCCTTCTAGCAGTGTGTGGGACTTGTTCTATTAGTCCATCTATACTGACCTCCATCAGGTTGCAAACTGAATATAATTTTTTTCTGCATCTACTTCTGAAAAAATATTTGTGCTTCTAGCAGTGTGTGGGACTTGTTTTATTAGTCCATCTATACTGACCTCCATCAGGTTGCAAATTAAAAATAATTTTTATCTGCATCTAGCTCGGAAAAAATATTTGGCCTTCTAGCAGTGTGTGGGACTTGTTCTATTAGTCCATCTATACTGACCTCCATCAGGTTGCAAACTGAATGTAATTTTTTGTCTGCATCTAGCTCTGAAAAAATTTTTGGCATTCTAGCATTGTGTGGGACTTGTTCTATTAGTCCATCTATACTGACCTCCATCAGGTTGCAAATTGAATATAATTTTTTTCTGCATCTAGCTCTGAAAAAATATTTGGGCTTCTAGCAGTGTGTGGGACTTGATCTATTAGTCCATCTATACTGACCTCCATCAGGTTGCAAATTGAATATAATATTTTTCTGCATCTAGCTCTGAAAAAATATTTGGCCTTCTAGCAGTGTGTGGGACTTGTTCTATTAGTCCATCTATACTGACCTCCATCAGGTTGCAAACTGAATATAATTTTTTTCTGCATCTACCTTTGAAAAAATATTTGTCCTTCTAGCAGTGTGTGGGACTTGTTCTACTAGTCCATCTATACTGACCTCCATCTGGTTGCAAATTCAAAATAATTTTTTGTCAGCATCTAGCTCTGAAAAAATATTTGGCCTTCTCGCAGTGTGTGGGACTTGTTCTATTAGTCCATCTGTACTGACCTCCATCAGGTTGCAAACTGAATATAATTTTTTTCTGCCTCTACTTCTGAAAAAATATTTGTGCTTCTAGCAGTGTGTGGAACTTATTTTATTAGTCCATCTATACTGATCTCCATCAGGTTGCAAGTTAAAAATAATTTTTATCTGCGTCTAGCTCTGAAAAAATATTTGGCCTTCTTGCAGTGTGTGGGGCTTGTTTTATTAGTCCATCTATACTGACCTCCATCAGGTTGCAAACTGAATATAATTTTTTTCTGCATCTAGCTCTGAAAAAATATTAGTCCTTCTAGCAGTGTGTGGGACTTGTTCTATTAGTCCATCTATACTGACCTCCATCAGGTTGCAAACTGAATATAATTTTTTTCGGCATCTACCTCTGAATAAATATTTGTCCTAATAGCAGTGTGTGGGACTTGTTCTACTAGTCCATCTATACTGACCTCCATCAGGTTGCAAATTCAAAATAATTTTTTGACTGCATCTAGCTCTGAAAAAATATTTGGCCTTCTAGCAGTGTGTGGGACTTGCTCTATTAGTTCATATATACTGACCTCCATCAGGTTGCAAATTGAATATGATTTTTTTCTGCATACAGCTCTGAAAAAATATTTGGGCTTCTAGCAGTGTGTGGGACTTGGTCTATTAGTCCATCTATACTGACCTCCATCAGGTTGAAAATTGAATATAATATTTTTCTGCATCTAGCTCTGAAAAAATATTTGGCCTTCTAGCAGTGTGTGGGACTTGTTCTATTAGTCCATCTATACTGACCTCCATCAGGTTGCAAACTGAATATAATTTTTTTCTGCATCTACTTCTGAAAAAATATTTGTGCTTCTAGCAGTGTGTGGGACTTGTTTTATTAGTCCATCTATACTGATCTCCATCAGGTTGCAAATTAAAAATAATTTTTATCTGCATCTAGCTCTGAAAAAATATTTGGCCTTCTAGCAGTGTGTGGGACTTGTTGTATTAGTCCATCTATACTGACCTCCATCAGGTTGCAAACTGAATATAATTTTTTTCTGCATCTACCTCTGAAAAAATATTTGTCCTTCTAGCAATGTGTGGGACTTGTTCTACTAGTCCATCTATGCTGACCTCCATCAGGTTGCAAATTCAAAATAATTTTTTGTCTGCATCTAGCTCTGAAAAAATATTTGGCCTTTTAGCAGTGTGTGGGACTTGTTCTATTAGTCCATCTATACTGACCTCCATCAGGTTGCAAATTGAAAATAATTTTTTTCTGCATATAGCTCTGAAAAAATATTTGGGCTTCTAGCAGTGTGTGGGACTTGGTCTATTAGTCCATCTATACTGACCTCCATCAGGTTGCAAACTTAATGTAATATTTTTCTGCATCTAGCTCTGAAAAAATATTTGGCCTTCTAGCAGTGTGTGGGACTTGTTCTATTAGTCCATCTATACTGACCTCCATCAGGTTGCAAACTGAATATAATTTTTTTCTGCCTCTACTTCTGAAAAAATATTTGTGCTTCTAGCAGTGTGTGGAACTTTTTTTATTAGTCCATCTATACTGACCTCCATCAGGTTGCAAGTTAAAAATAATTTTTATCTGCATCTAGATCTGAAAAAATATTTGGCCTTCTAGCAGTGTGTGGGACTTGTTCTATTAGTCCATCTATACTGACCTCCATCAGGTTGCAAACTGAATATAATTTTTTTCTGCATCTACCTCTGAAGAAATATTTGTCCTAATAGCAGTGTGTGGGACTTGTTCTACTAGTCCTTCTATACTGACCTCCATCAGGTTGCAAATTCAAAATAATTTTTTGTCTGCATCTAGCTCTGAAAAAATATTTGGCCTTCTAGCAGTGTGTGGGACTTGTTCTATTAGTCCATCTATACTGACCTCCATCAGGTTGCAAATTGAATATAATTTTTTTCTGCATCTAGCTCTGAAAAAATCTTTGGCCTTCTAGCAGTGTGTGGGACTTGTTCTATTAGTCCATCTATACTGACCTCCATCAGGTTGCAAACTGAATATAATTTTTTTCTGCATCTACCTCTGAAAAAATATTTGTCCTTCTAGCAGTGTGTGGGACTTGTTCTACTAGTCCATCTATACTGACCTCCATCAGGTTGCAAATTCAAAATAATTTTTTGTCAGCATCAGCTCTGAAAAAATATTTGGCCTTCTAGCAGTGTGTGGGACTTGTCCTATTAGTCCATCTGTACTGACCTCCATCAGGTTGCAATCTGAATATAATTTTTTTCTGCCTCTACTTCTGAAAAAATATTTGTGCTTCTAGCAGTGTGTTGAACTTGTTTTATTAGTCCATCTATACTGACCTCCATCAGGTTGCAAGTTAAAAATAATTTTTATCTGCATCTAGCTCTGAAAAAATATTTGGCCTTCTTGCAGTGTGTGGGGCTTGTTCTATTAGTCCATCTATACTGACCTCCATCAGGTTGCAAACTGAATATAATTTTTTTCTGCATCTACCTCTGAAAAAATATTTGTCCTTCTAGCAGTGTGTGGGACTTGTTCTATTAGTCCATCTATACTGACCTCCATCAGGTTGCAAACTGAATATAATTTTTTTCGGCATCTACCTCTGAATAAATATTTGTCCTAATAGCAGTGTGTGGGACTTGTTCTACTAGTCCATCTATACTGACCTCCATCAGGTTGCAAATTCAAAATAATTTTTTGACTGCATCTAGCTCTGAAAAAATATTTGGCCTTCTAGCAGTGTGTGGGACTTGTTCTATTAGTCCATCTATACTGACCTCCATCAGGTTGCAATCTGAATATAATTTTTTTCTGCCTCTAATTCTGAAAAAATATTTGTGCTTCTAGCAGTGTGTGGAACTTGTTTTATTAGTCCATCTATACTGACCTCCATCAGGTTGCAAGTTAAAAATAATTTTTATCTGCATCTAGCTCTGAAAAAATATTTGGCCTTCTTGCAGTGTGTTGGGCTTGTTCTATTAGTCCATCTATACTGACCTCCATCAGGTTGCAAACTGAGTATAATTTTTTTCTGCATCTACCTCTGAAAAAATATTTGTCCTTCTAGCAGTGTGTGGGACTTGTTCTATTAGTCCATCTATACTGACCTCCATCATTTTGCAAACTGAATATAATTTTTTTCGGCATCTACCTCTGAATAAATATTTGTCCTAATAGCAGTGTGTTGGACTTGTTCTACTAGTCCATCTATACTGACCTCCATCAGGTTGCAAATTCAAAATAATTTTTTGACTGCATCTAGCTCTGAAAAAATATTTGGCCTTCTAGCAGTGTGTGGGACTTGTTCTATTAGTCCATATATACTGACCTCCATCAGGTTGCAAATTGAATATAATTTTTTTCTGCATACAGCTCTGAAAAAATATTTGGGCTTCTAGCAGTGTGTGGGACTTGGTCTATTAGTCCATCTATACTGACCTCCATCAGGTTGCAAATTAAAAATAATTTTTATCTGCATCTAGCTCTGAAAAATTATTTGGCCTTCTAGCAGTGTGTGGGACTTGTTCTATTAGTCCATCTATACTGACCTCCATCAGGTTGCAAACTGAATATAATTTTTTTCTGCATCTACCTCTGAAAAAATATTTGTCCTTCTAGCAGTGTGTGGGACTTGTTCTACTAGTCCATCTATACTGACCTCCATCAGGTTGCAAATTCAAAATAATTTTTTGTCAGCATCTAGCTCTGAAAAAATATTTGGCCTTCTAGCAGTGTGTGGGACTTGTTCTATTAGTCCATCTACACTGACCTCCATCAGGTTGCAAATTGAATATAATTTTTTCTGCATATAGCTCTGAAAAAATATTTGGGCTTCTAGCTGTGTTTGGGACTTGGTCTATTAGTCCATCTATACTGGCCTCCATCAGGTTGCAAATTGAATATAATATTTTTCTGCATCTAGCTCTGAAAAAATATTTGGCCTTCTAGCAGTGTGTGGGACTTGTTCTATTAGTCCATCTATACTGACCTCCATCAGGTTGCAAACTGAATATATTTTTTTTCTGCATATACTTCTGAAAAAATATTTGTGCTTCTAGCAGTGTGTGGTACTTGTTTTATTAGTCCATCTATACTGACCTCCATCAGGTTGCAAATTAAAAATAATTTTTATCTGCATCAAGCTATGAAAAAATATTTGGCCTTCTAGCAGTGTGTGGGACTTGTTCTATTAGTCCATCTATACTGACCTCCATCAGGTTGCAAACTGAATATAATTTTTTTCTGCATCTACCTCTGAAAAAATATTTGTCCTTCTAGCAGTGTGTGGGACTTGTTCTACTAGTCCATCTATACTGACCTCCTTCAGGTTGCAAACTGAATATAAATTTTTTCTGCATCTACCTTTGAAAAAATATTTGTCCTTCTAGCAATGTGTGGGACTCGTTCTACTAGTCCATCTATACTGACCTCCATCAGGTTGCAAATTGAATATAATTTTTTTCTGCATATAGCTCTGAAAAAATATTTGTGCTTCTAGCAGTGTGTGGGACTTGGTCTATTAGTCCATCTATACTGACCTCCATCAGGTTGCAAATTAAAAATAATTTTTATCTGCATCAAGCTATGAAAAAATATTTGGCCTTCTAGCAGTGTGTGGGACTTGTTCTATTAGTCCATCTATACTGACCTCCATCAGGTTGCAAACTGAATATAATTTTTTTCTGCATCTACCTCTGAAAAAATATTTGTCCTTCTAGCAGTGTGTGGGACTTGTTCTACTAGTCCATCTATACTGACCTCCATCAGGTTGCAAACTGAATATAAATTTTTTCTGCATCTACCTTTGAAAAAATATTTGTCCTTCTAGCAATGTGTGGGACTTGTTCTACTAGTCCATCTATACTGACCTCCATCAGGTTGCAAATTGAATATAATTTTTTTCTGCATATAGCTCTGAAAAAATATTTGTCCTTCTAGCAGTGTGTGGGACTTGATCTATTAGTCCATCTATACTGACCTCCATCAGGTTGCAAACTGAATATAATATTTTTCTGCATCTACCTCTGAAAAAATATTTGGGCTTCTAGCTGTGTGTGGGACTTGTTCTACAGTGCTGGCCAAAAGTATTGGCACCCATGCAATTCTGTCAGATAATACTCAGCTTCTTCCTGAAAATGTTTGCAATCACAAATTCTTTGCTCTTATTCTCTTCATTTAATTTGTTTGCAAGGAAAAAACACAAAAGAGAATGAAGCAAAAATCAAATCATTGATCATTTCACACAAAACTCCAAAAAAGGGCCGGACAAAAGTATTGGCACCCTCATCCTAATACTTGGTTGCACAACCTTTAGCCAAAATAACTGCGAGCAACCGCTTCAAGTAACCATCAATGAGTTTCTTACAATGCTCTGCTGGAATTGTAGACCATTCTTCTTTGGCAAACTGCTCCAAGTCCCTGATATTTGAAGGGTGCCTTCTCCAAACTGCCATTTTGAGATCTCTCCACAGGTGTTCTTTGGGATTCAGGTCTGGACTCATTGCTGGCCACCTTAGAAGTCTCCAGTGCTTTCTCTCAAACCATTTTATAGTGCTTTTGGAAGTGTGTTTTGGGTCATTGTCCTGCTGGAAGACCCATGACCTCTGAGGGAGACCCAGCTTTCTCACACTGGGCCCTACATTATGCTGCAAAATTTGTTGGTAGTCTTCAGACTTCATAATGCCATGCACACGGTCAAGCAGTCCAGTGCCAGAGGCAGCAAAGCAACCCCAAAACATCAGGGAACCTCCGCCATGTTTGACTGTAGGGACCGTGTTCTTTTCTTTGAATGCCTCTTTTTTTTTCCTGTACACTCTATGTTGATGCTTTTTCCCAAAAAGCTCTACTTTTGTCTCATCTGACCAGAGAACATTCTTCCAAAACGTTTTAGGCTTTCTCAGGTAAGTTTTGGCAAACTACAGCCTGGCTTTTTTATGTCTCGGGTTTAAAAGTGGGGTCTTCCTGGGTATCCTACCATACAGTGCCTTTTCATTCAGACGCCAACGGATAGTACAGGTTGAAACTGTTGCACCCTCGGACTGCAGGGCAGCTTGAACTTGTTTGTATGTTAGTTGAGGTTCTTTATCCACCATCCGCACAATCTTGCGTTGAAATCTTTCGTCAATTTTTCTTTTCCGTCCACATCTAGGGAGGTTAGCCACAGTGCCATGGGCTTTAAACTTCTTGATGACACTGCGCATGGAAGACACAGGAACATTCAGGTCTTTGGAGATGGACTTGTAGCCTTGAGATTGCTCATGCTTCCTCACAATTTGGTTTCTCAAGTCCTCAGACAGTTCTTTGGTCTTCTTTCTTTTCTCCATGCTCAATGTGGTACACACAAGGACACAGGACAGAGGTTGAGTCAACTTTAATCCATGTTAACTGGCTGCAAGTGTGATTTAGTTATTGCCAACACCTGTTAGGTGCCACAGGTAAGTTGCAGGTGCTGTTATTTACACGAATTAGAGAAGCATCACATGATTTTTCAAAGGGTGCCAATACTTTTGTCCACCCCCATTTTTAGGTTTGGTGTGGAATTATATCCAATTTGGCTTTAGGACAATTCTTTTTGTGTTTTTTTCATTGAAGACAAATTAAATGAAGAGAATAATACCAAAGAATTTGTGATTGCAATCATTTTCAGGAAGAAACTGAGTATTATCTGACAGAATTGCAGGAGTGCCAATACTTTTGGCCAGCACTGTATTAGTGCATCTATACTGACCTCCATCAGGTTGCAAACTGAATATAATTTTTTTCTGCATCTACCTCTGAAAAAAACTTTGTGCTTCTAGCAGTGTGTGGGATTGTTTTATTAGTCCATCTATACTGACCTCCATCAGGTTGCAAATTAAAATATTTTTTGCCTGCATCTACCTCTGAAAAAATATTTGGCCTTCTAGCAGTGTGTGGGACTTGTTCTATTAGTCCATCTATACTGACCTCCATCAGTTGCAAACTGAATATAATTTTTTTCTGCATCTACCTCTGAAAAAATATTTGTCCTTCTAGCAGTGTGTGGGACTTGTTCTACTAGTCCATCTATACTGACCTCCTTCAGGTTGCAAATTCAAAATAATTTTTTGTCTGCATCTAGCTCTGAAAAAATATTTGGCCTTCTAGCAGTGTGTGGGACTTGTTCTATTAGTCCATCTATACTGACCTCCATCAGGTTGCAAATTGAATATAATTTTTTTCTGCATATAGCTCTGAAAAAAAATTTGGGCTTCTAGCAGTGTGTGGGACTTGGTCTATTAGTCCATCTATACTGACCTCCATCAGGTTGCAAATTGAATATAATATTTTTCTGCATCTAGCTCTGAAAAAATATTTGGCCTTCTAGCAGTGTGTGGGACTTGTTCTATTAGTCCATCTATACTGACCTCCATCAGGTTGCAAACTGAATATAATTTTTTTCTGCATCTACTTCTGAAAAAATATTTGTGCTTCTAGCAGTGTGTGGGACTTGTTTTATTAGTCCATCTATAGTGACCTCCATCAGGTTGCAAATTAAAAATAATTTTTATCTGCATCTAGCTCTGAAAAAATATTTGGCCTTCTAGCAGTGTGTGGGACTTGTTCTATTAGTCCATCTATACTGACCTCCATCAGGTTGCAAACTGAATATAATTTTTTTCTGCATCTACCTCTGAAAAAATATTTGTCCTTCTAGCAGTGTGTGGGACTTGTTCTACTAGTCCATCTATACTGACCTCCATCTGGTTGCAAACTGAATATAATTTTTTTCTGCATCTACCTCTGAAAAAATATTTGTCCTTCTAGCAATGTGTGGGACTTGTTCTACTAGTCCATCTATACTGACCTCCATCAGGTTGCAAATTCAAAATAATTTTTTGTCTGCATCTAGCTCTGAAAAAATATTTGGCCTTTTAGCAGTGTGTGGGACTTGTTCTATTAGTCCATCTATACTGACCTCCATCAGGTTGCAAATTGAATATAATTTTTTTCTGCATATAGCTCTGAAAAAATATTTGGGCTTCTAGCAGTGTGTGGGACTTGGTCTATTAGTCCATCTATACTGACCTCCATCAGGTTGCAAACTTAATATAATATTTTTCTGCATCTAGCTCTGAAAAAATATTTGGCCTTCTAGCAGTGTGTGGGACTTGTTCTATTAGTCCATCTATACTGACCTCCATCAGGTTGCAAACTGAATATAATTTTTTTCTGCATCTACTTCTGATAAAATATTTCTGCTTCTAGCAGTGTGTGGGACTTGTTTTATTAGTCCATCTATACTGACCTCCATCAGGTTGCAAATTAAAAATAATTTTTATCTGCATCTAGCTCTGAAAAAATATTTGGCCTTCTAGCAGTGTGTGGGACTTGTTCTATTAGTCCATCTATACTGACCTCCATCAGGTTGCAAACTGAATATAATTTTTTTCTGCATCTACCTCTGAAAAAATATTTGTCCTTCTAGCAGTGTGTGGGACTTGTTCTACTAGTCCATCTATACTGACCTCCATCTGGTTGCAAACTGAATATAATTTTTTTCTGCATCTACCTCTGAAAAAATATTTGTCCTTCTAGCAATGTGTGGGACTTGTTCTACTAGTCCATCTATACTGACCTCCATGAGATTGCAAATTCAAAATAATTTTTTGTCTGCATCTAGCTCTGAAAAAATATTTGGCCTTTTAGCAGTGTGTGGGACTTGTTCTATTAGTCCATCTATACTGACCTCCATCAGGTTGCAAATTGAATATAATTTTTTTCTGCATATAGCTCTGAAAAAATATTTGGGCTTCTAGCAGTGTGTGGGACTTGGTCTATTAGTCCATCTATACTGACCTCCATCAGGTTGCAAACTTAGTATAATATTTTTCTGCATCTAGCTCTGAAAAAATGTTTGGCCTTCTAGCAGTGTGTGGGACTTGTTCTATTAGTCCATCTATACTGACCTCCATCAGGTTGCAAACTGAATATAATTTTTTTCTGCATCTACTTCTGAAAAAATATTTGAGCTTCTAGCAGTGTGTGGAACTTGTTTTATTAGTCCATCTATACTGACCTCCATCAGGTTGCAAGTTAAAAATATTTTTTATCTGCATCTAGCTCTGAAAAAATATTTGGCCTTCTAGCAGTGTGTGGGACTTCTTCTATTAGTCCATCTATACTGACCTCCATCAGGTTGCAAACTGAATATAATTTTTTTCTGCATCTACCTCTGAAAAAATATTTGTCCTTCTAGCAGTGTGTGGGACTTGTTCTATTAGTCCATCTATACTGACCTCCATCAGGTTGCAAACTGAATATAATTTTTTTCTGCATCTACCTCTGAAGAAATATTTGTCCTAATAGCAGTGTGTGGGACTTGTTCTACTAGTCCATCTATACTGACCTCCATCAGGTTGCAAATTCAAAATAATTTTTTGACTGCATCTAGCTCTGAAAAAATATTTGGCCTTCTAGCAGTGTGTGGGAATTGTTCTATTAGTCCATATATACTGAACTCCATCAGGTTGCAAATTGAATATAATTTTTTTCTGCATCTAGCTCTGAAAAAATATTTGGGCTTCTAGCAGTGTGTGGGACTTGGTCTATTAGTCCATCTATACTGACCTCCATCAGGTTGTAAATTGAATATAATATTTTTCTGCATCTAGCTCTGAAAAAATATTTGGCCTTCTAGCAGTGTGTGGCACTTGTTCTACTAGTCCTTCTATACTGACCTCCATCAGGTTGCAAATTCAAAATAATTTTTTGTCTGCATCTACCTCTGAAAAAATTTTGGCCTTCTAGCAGTGTCTGGGACTTGTTCTATTAGTCCATATATACTGACCTCCATCAGGTTGCAGATTGAATATAATTTTTTCTGCATATAGCTCTGAAAAAATATTTGGGCTTCTAGCAGTGTGTGGGACTTGGTCTATTAGTCCATCTATACTGACCTCCATCAGGTTGCAAACTTAATATAATATTTTTCTGCATCTAGCTCTGAAAAAAATTTGGCCTTCTAGCAGTGTGTGGGACTTGTTCTATTAGTCCATCTACACTGACCTCCATCAGGTTGCAAACTGAATATAATTTTTTTCTGCCTCTACTTCTGAAAAAATATTTGTGCTTCTAGCAGTGTGTGGAACTTGTTTTATTAGTCCATCTATACTGACCTCCATCATGTTGCAAGTTAAAAATAATTTTCATCTGCATCTAGCTCTGAAAAAATATTTGGCCTTCTAGCAGTGTGTGGGACTTGTTCTATTAGTCCATCTATACTGACCTCCATCAGGTTGCAAACTGAATATAATTTTTTTCTGCATCTACCTCTGAAAAAATATTTGTCCTTCTAGCAGTGTGTGGGACTTGTTCTATTAGTAAATCTATACTGACCTCCATCAGGTTGCAAACTGAATATAATTTTTTTCTGCATCTACCTCTGAATAAATATTTGTCCTAATAGCAGTGTGTGGGACTTGTTCTACTAGTCCATCTATACTGACCTCCATCAGGTTGCAAATTCAAAATAATTTTTTGACTGCATCTAGCTCTGAAAAAATATTTGGCGTTCTAGCAGTGTGTGGGACTTGTTCTAATAGTCCATATATACTGACTTCCATCAGGTTGCAAATTGAATATAATTTTTTTCTGCATAAAGCTCTGAAAAAATATTTGGGCTGCCAGCAGTGTGTGGGACTTGGTCTATTAGTCCATCTATACTGACCTCCATCAGGTTGCAAACTGAAAATAATGTTTTTCTGCATCTACCTCTGAAAAAATATTTGTCCTTCTAGCAGTGTGTGGGACTTGTTCTAATAGTCCTTCTATACTGTCCTCCATCAGGTTGCAAATTCAAAATAATTTTTTGTCTGCATCTAGCTCTGAAAAAATATTTGGCCTTCTAGCAGTGTGTGGGACTTTTTCTATTAATCCATCTATACTGACCTCCATCAGGTTGCAAATTGAATATAATTTTTTTCTGCATCTAGCTCTGAAAAAATATTTGGGCTTCTAGCAGTGTGTGGGACTTGATCTATTAGTCCATCTATACTGACCTCCATCAGGTTGCAAATTGAATATAATATTTTTCTGCATCTAGCTCTGAAAAAATATTTGGCTTTCTAACAGTGTGTGGGACTTGTTCTATTAGTCCATCTATACTGACCTCCATCAGGTTGCAAACTGAATATAATTTTTTTCTGCATCTACCTCTGAAAAAATATTTGTCCTTCTAGCAGTGTGTGGGACTTGTTCTACTAGTCCATCTATACTGACCTCCATCAGGTTGCAAATTCAAAATAATTTTTTGTCAGCATCTAGCTCTGAAAAAATATTTGGCCTTCTAGCAGTGTGTGGGACTTGTTCTATTAGTCCATCTATACTGACCTCCATCAGGTTGCAAATTGAATATAATTTTTTTCTGCATCTAGCTCTGAAAAAATATTTGGGCTTCTAGCAGTGTGTGGGACTTGGTCTATTAGTCCATCTATACTGACCTCAATCAGGTTGCAAATTGAATATAATATTTTTCTGCATCTAGCTCTGAAAAAATATTTGGGCTTCTAGCAGTGTGTGGGACTTGATCTATTAGTCCATCTATACTGACCTCCATCAGGTTGCAAATTGAATATAATTTTTTTCTGCATCTAGCTCTGAAAAAATATTTGGGCTTCTAGCAGTGTGTGGGACTTGGTCTATTAGTCCATCTATACTGACCTCAATCAGGTTGCAAATTGAATATAATATTTTTCTGCATCTAGCTCTGAAAAAATATTTGGCCTTCTAGCAGTGTGTGGGACTTGTTCTATTAGTCCATCTATACTGACCTCCATCAGGTTGCAAACTGAATATATATTTTTTCTGCATATACTTCTGAAAAAATATTTGTGCTTCTAGCAGTGTGTGGGACTTGTTTTATTAGTCCATCTATACTGACCTCCATCAGGTTGCAAATTAAAAATAATTTTTGTCTGCTTCAAGCTATGAAAAAATATTTGTCCTTCTAGCAGTGTGTGGGACTTGTTCTAATTAGTCCATCTATACTGACCTCCATCAGGTTGCAAACTGAATATAATTTTTTTCTGCATCTAGCTCTGAAAAAATATTTGTCCTTCTAGCAGTGTGTGGGACTTGTTCTACTAGTCCATCTATACTGACCTCCATCAGGTTGCAAATTGAATATAATTTTTTTCTGCATATAGCTCTGAAAAAATATTTGGGCTTCTAGCAGTGTGTGGGACTTGGTCTATTAGTGCATCTATACTGACCTCCATCAGGTTGCAAATTCAAAATAATTTTTTGTCTGCATCTAGCTCTGAAAAAATATTTGGCCTTCTAGCAGTGTGTGGGACTTGATCTATTAGTCCATATATACTGACCTCCATCAGGTTGCAAATTGAATATAATATTTTTCTGCATCTAGCTCTGAAAAAATATTTGGCCTTCTAGCAGTGTGTGGGACTTGATCTATTAGTCCATATATACTGACCTCCATCAGGCTGCAAATTGAATATAATTTTTTTCTGCATATAGCTCTGAAAAAATATTTGGGCTTCTAGCAGTGTGTGGGACTTGGTCTATTAGTACATCTATACTGACCTCCATCAGGTTGTAAATTGAATATAATATTTTTCTGCATCTAGCTCTGAAAAAATATTTGGCCTTCTAGCAGTGTGTGGGACTTGTTCTATTAGTCCATCTATACTGACCTCCATCAGGTTGCAAATTAAAAATAATTTTTATCTGCATCTAGCTCTGAAAAAATATTTGGCCTTCTAGCAATGTGTGGGACTTGTTCTATTAGTCCATCTATACTGACCTCCATCAGGTTGCAAACTGAATATAATTTTTTTCTGCATCTACCTCTGAAAAAATATTTGTCCTTCTAGCAGTGTATGGGACTTGTTCTACTACTCCTTCTATACGGACCTCCATCAGGTTGCAAATTCAAAATAATTTTTTTCTGCATCTAGCTCTGAAAAAATATTTGGGCTTCTAGCAGTGTGTGGGACTAGTTCTATTAGTCCATCTATACTGACCTCCATCAGGTTGCAAACTGAATATAATTTTTTTCTGCATCTACCTCTGAAAAAATATTTGTCCTTCTAGCAGTGTATGGGACTTGTTCTACTACTCCTTCTATACGGACCTCCATCAGGTTGCAAATTGAATATAATATTTTTCTGCATCTAGCTCTGAAAAAATATTTGGCCTTCTAGCAGTGTGTGGGACTTGATCTATTAGTCCATCTATACTGACCTCCATCAGGTTGCAAACTGAATATAATATTTTTCTGCATCTACCTCTGAAAAAATATTTGGGCTTCTAGCTGTGTGTGGGAATTGTTCTATTAGTGCATCTATACTGACCTCCATCAGGTTGCAAACTGAATATAATTTTTTTCTGCATCTACCTCTGAAAAAAACTTTGTGCTTCTAGCAGTGTGTTGGACTTGTTTTATTAGTCCATCTATAATGACCTCCATCAGGTTGCAAATTAAAAATATTTTTTGCCTGCATCTACCTCTGAAAAAATATTTGGCCTTCTAGCAGTGTGTGGGACTTGTTCTATTAGTCCATCTATACTGACCTCCATCAGTTGCAAACTGAATATAATTTTTTTCTGCATCTACCTCTGAAAAAATATTTGTCCTTCTAGCAGTGTGTGGGACTTGTTCTACTAGTCCATCTATACTGACCTCCATCAGGTTGCAAATTCAAAATAATTTTTTGTCTGCATCTAGCTCTGAAAAAATATTTGGCCTTCTAGCAGTGTGTGGGACTTGTTCTATTAATCCATCTATACTGACCTCCATCAGGTTGCAAATTGAATATAATTTTTTTCTGCATCTAGCTCTGAAAAAATATTTGGGCTTCTAGCAGTGTGTGGGACTTGATCTATTAGTCCATCTATACTGACCTCCATCAGGTTGCAAATTGAATATAATATTTTTCTGCATCTAGCTCTGAAAAAATATTTGGGCTTCTAGCAGTGTGTGGGACTTGGTCTATTAGTCCATCTATACTGACCTCCATCAGGTTGCAAATTGAATATAATATTTTTCTGCATCTAGCTCTGAAAAAATATTTGTCCTTCTAGCAGTGTGTGGGACTTGTTCTATTAGTCCATCTATACTGACCTCCATCAGGTTGCAAACTGAATATATTTTTTTTCTGCATATACTTCTGAAAAAATATTTGTGCTTCTAGCAGTGTGTGGGACTTGTTTTATTAGTCCATCTATACTGACCTCCATCAGGTTGCAAATTAAAAATTATATTATCTGCATCTAGCTCTGAAAAAATATTTGGCCTTCTAGCAGTGTGTGGGACTTGTTCTATTAATCCATCTATACAGACCTCCATCAGGTTGCAAACTGAATATATTTTTTTCTGCATCTACCTCTGAAAAAATATGTGGCCTTCTAGCAGTGTGTGGAACTTGTTTTATTAGTCCATATATACTGACCTCCATCAGGTTGCAAATTAAAAATAATTTTTATCTGCATCTAGCTCGGAAAAAATATTTGGCCTTCTAGCAGTGTGTGGAACTTGTTTTATTAGTCCATATATACTGACCTCCATCAGGTTGCAAATTAAAAATAATTTTTATCTGCATCTAGCTCGGAAAAAATATTTGGCCTTCTAGCAGTGTGTGGGACTTGTTCTATTAGTCCATCTATACTGACCTCCATCAGGTTGCAAACTGAATATAATTTTTTTCTGCATCTACCTCTGAAAAAATATTTGTCCTTCTAGCAGTGTGTGGGACTTGTTCTATTAGTCCATCTATACTGACCTCCATCAGGTTGCAAACTGAATATATTTTTTTTCTGCATCTACCTCTGAAGAAATATTTGTCCTTCTAGCAGTGTGTGGGACTTGTTCTACTAGTCCATCTATACTGACCTCCATCAGGTTGCAAATTCAAAATAATTTTTTGTCTGCATCTAGCTCTGAAAAAATATTTGGCCTTCTAGCACTGTGTGGTTCTTGTTCTATTAGTCCATATATACTGACCTCCATCAGGCTGCAAATTGAATATAATTTTTTTCTGCATATAGCTCTGAAAAAATATTTGGGCTTCTAGCAGTGTGTGGGACTTGGTCTATTAGTCCATCTATACTGACCTCCATCAGGTTGTAAATTGAATATAATATTTTTCTACATCTAGCTCTGAAAAAATATTTGGCCTTCTAGCAGTGTGTGGGACTTGTTCTATTAGTCCATCTATACTGACCTCCATCAGGTTGCAAATTAAAAATAATTTTTATCTGCATCTAGCTCTGAAAAAATATTTGGCCTTCTAGCAATGTGTGGGACTTGTTCTATTAGTCCATCTATACTGACCTCCATCAGGTTGCAAACTGAATATAATTTTTTTCTGCATCTACCTCTGAAAAAATATTTGTCCTTCTAGCAGTGTGTGGGACTTGTTCTACTAGTCCTTCTATACGGACCTCCATCAGGTTGCAAATTCAAAATAATTTTTTGCCTGCATCTAGCTCTGAAAAAATATGTGGCCTTCTAGCAGTGTGTGGGACTTGTTCTATTAGTCCATCTATACTGACCTCCATCAGGTTGCAAACTGAATATAATTTTTTTCTGTCTCTACTTCTGAAAAAATATTTGTGCTTCTAGCAGTGTGTGGAACTTGTTTTATTAGTCCATCTATACTGACCTCCATCAGGTTGCAAGTTAAAAATATTTTTTATCTGCATCTAGCTCTGCAAAAATATTTGGCCTTCTAGCAGTGTGTGGGACTTGTTCTAATAGTCCATCTATACTGACCTCCATCAGGTTGCAAACTGAATATAATTTTTTTCTGCATCTACCTCTGAAAAAATATTTGTCCTTCTAGCAGTGTGTGGGACTTGTTCTATTAGTCCATCTATGCTGACCTCCATCAGGTTTCAAACTGAATATAATTTTTTTCTGCCTCTACCTCTGAAGAAATATTTGTCCTAATAGCAGTGTGTGGGACTTGTTCTACTAGTCCATCTATACTGACCTCCATCAGGTTGCAAATTCAAAATATTTTTTTGACTGCATCTAGCTCTGAAAAAATATTTGGCCTTCTAGCAGTGTGTGGGACTTGTTCTATTAGTCCATATATACTGACCTCCATCAGTTTGCAAATTGAATATAATTTTTTTCTGCATATAGCTCTGAAAAATTATTTGGGCTTCTAGCAGTGTGTGGGACTTGGTCTATTAGTCCATCTATACTGACCTCCATCAGGTTGTAAATTGAATATAATATTTTTCTGCATCTAGCTCTGAAAAAATATTTGGCCTTCTAGCAGTGTGTGGGACTTGTTCTATTAGACCATCTATACTGACCTCCATCAGGTTGAAAACTGAATATAATATTTTTCTGCATCTACTTCTGAAAAAATATTTGTGCTTCTAGCAGTGTGTGGGACTTGTTTTATTAGTCCATCTATACTGACCTCCATCAGGTTGCAAATTAAAAATAATTTTTATCTGCATCTAGCTCTGAAAAAATATTTGGCCTTCTAGCAGTGTGTGGGACTTGTTCTATTAGTCCATCTATACTGACCTCCATCAGGTTGCAAACTGAATATAATTTTTTTCTGCATCTACCTCTGAAAAAATATTTGTCCTTCTAGCAGTGTGTGGGACTTGTTCTATTAGTCCATCTATACTGACCTCCATCAGGTTGCAAACTGAATATAATTTTTTTCTGCATCTACCTCTGAAGAAATATTTGTCCTAATAGCAGTGTGTGGGACTTGTAATACTAGTCCATCTATACTGACCTCCATCAGGTTGCAAATTCAAAATAATTTTTTTCTGCATCTAACTCTGAAAAAATATTTGGCCTTCTAGCAGTGTGTGGGACTTGTTCTATTAGTCCATCTATACTGACCTCCATCAGGTTGCAAACTGAATATAATTTTTTTCTGCATCTACCTCTGAAAAAATATTTGTCCTTCTAGCAGTGTGTGGGACTTGTTCTACTAGTCCTTCTATACTGACCTCCATCAGGTTGCAAATTCAAAATAATTTTTTGTCTGCATCTAGCTCTGAAAAGTATTTGGCCTTCTAGCAGTGTGTGGGACTTGTTCTATTAGTCCATCTATACTGACTAGTGTTGAGCCAGCCCCGTAGTGTTCGAGTTCGGTTCGGTTCGTCGAACACCCGTGTGTTCGCCGAACTGTTCGTCGAACTGTTAATCGAACACCTTCGAACACCATTAAAACCAATGGCAGGCAAACAAAAACACATAGAAACACATAGAAAACACCTTCAAAGGTGTCCAAAAGCTGACAAACTGCTCAGAAGACACAACTAACACATGGAAAAGTGACAAGTACATATAGTCATGCGAAAAGAAAAGAGGTGGAGGAGTAAAAGGAGGGGGAGACACAGATATAGGCATGTCATGCCCTTCTAAAATCCAAAAAGTGAGAAGCCGAGACGGCCAGTCCGCTCCTGCCCGTGCCACCTCCGTGTCGCCGGGTTTGTGCCAGAGCCGCGGTGAACCCTGACGGCCAGCCCCCCTCTCCCAATACTGGTGCCTGTCCGCTGGTGGGTCGAGAGAGCCCCCCTGTGGTGGAGGCAGCTCTAAGCTTTTTAATTTAAATTGTCCCTCTAATTTGAATGAATACACTTTAAATCCATTTACAAGGATCTATTGGAGTGCAAGTCTCATGCCAGCAGCCGCGTAATTCCAGCTCCAGTAGCGTCCACTAAAGCTGCTGCAGTTAAAAAGCTTTTATAAGGATCGAGCTCGGCTGTCCACCGCAAGGCATCCTAGTGCCAGTCCCAGCCCCTATGCCTTGGGGTGCCTCCTGATGCTCTTCACTGAGTATCCCGTGGTCCCGAAGCATTTCCTTTGAAAAAATTAAGTGTCCAAACTACAGGTGGTGTAGCTTGCTTAACAGCCGGGATAATCCGCTGACTAGCAGACACTGCTACTAGGCACAAAGTATTTCCTGGGCTAGATGCAGTTAAAAATTTGTAAGTAGATACTCTCGTTGGATGCTGAGAAAGCATTCCATAGAGTCTCCTGGCACGCCATATATGATTCTCTTAAAAAGCTTGGGGTAGGGGTCTAGGGGACCCTTTTATAGCCAAAATCACATCCCTGTATCACAATACGTCACCTAGGCTGAAGATAAATGGAACTGTAGCACCGAGGGCTCGGTTGCTACAGACGTATTGCACCTCACCCAGAGGTGTGATATCTCACTCTCAGATAAGGATGGAGTGTGGATCAGGACCCGACACCTGCATGCATTACACCACATTGCCGTGGGGCAGGGCGACCAATATGCCCCTGAGATGGGCACGACAGTCCCTGTCCCTGGCTGGAGTGGGGGGAGGGAACACTGAGGAAGGGGAACCCTGCAGTGCAGGAGCAGGGAGGAAGCAGTTCCTGGGTGCATTGAGAAGGGAGTATAAAAGGTGGGCACCATCTTAGTTCAGTGCAGAGAAGTCTGAGCAGAAGTGACAGGGAGCAGGGGCTCTGCATGAGCTCTGCTCCGGAGGCGGGCCTAGTAACAGAGGCCCAGGCCTGCAAGAGGGAGAAGGAAGGAAGAGTAGTGGAGAAGTCTCCAGGAACGAGGAATGAAGGGATCCCAGGGGTGTGGACGGGCGAGTCGCCACCGCACGCCCGAATCCACCTGCGTGGAGGGGTCAGGCCAAAGGGGGAGACCGGTCCCCGAACTAGTGGAGGCAGGAAACGACCCTCAGCTAGAAACCGGAGGCTCTGACATTTTATGTGGCGCAGCCCCTTGCTCCACCCGCTAGGAAGGCACCACATAGGGTCAGGGAAACTGGCGCCAAGTTTACCAAGAGGAGGCCCGAGGCAGCCGGACAGAAGTGTTGGTAAGAAAGGCCAGACAAAGGACACACAAAGGGGGTCCTGTGAAGCGCTCCAAAGTTATCTGGGAGTTGTCTGAGCCCCTCACCTGGTGAGCACAGTACGACGTGGGCAGCCGTTACCTGCAGACGTGGTCTGGATAATAAGAACTGTGAGTAAAGGCCCTGAACTGCATCACTGACTCCGTGTCGTTACTGCTGCTGCCCTGCACCATCACCCCCATCCTCCGCATACACTGCCCTGAGGCTATACTCCTCCCGTGGGGAGTTATGCTACGCTCTGCTGCACCCACAACACCAGCCTCAGCGGTCTGCCCTGTAGCGGCGGTTCACTCTGACCGCAATCCACGGGTGGCGTAGTCGGACATTTAAACATCAAAACCACATAAATAGTTCCGCCACTGGTTTGACCGCCCTGAGCCACGGAACCGGATCGCCGCCACGAAGACTACAACCACCAGCATCCACCAAAAAGGGTCCGGCTCCGGGTGTCCCAAGGCCCAGGGGGTGCGTCAGAACATTTTCATCACCTTTCACAATCACCAATGGGACAAGGCAGGGATGTCCTCTGTCCCCTCTCTTATACATCCTAGTGACGGAGCACCTGCTCTCATCAATTCGCCATAACCCCAATATTAGGTGGATTGAGGTGGGAGGCACCGAGTACAAGTGCTCTCTATTTGCTGATGATGTCCTAGTATATATCACTCAATCACATATATCCATCCCTGCTGTTATGGCTGAAATAGATCACTTTGTTACATGGTAAAATTTTAAAATCAATGCAGCGAAGTCTGAGGCCCTCGATGTCTACCTCCCTAAATCCATATAGGATTCCATCCAGTCCAACTTTCCCTTTGCCTGGCCCTCACAGGGTATCAAATACTTAGGAATTCCTATTCATAGAGACCTCTCCCATCTATGTTATCTTAATTTTGGGCCCTTTATTGAACAATTCCATACAGACCACGGTTGGCAAGTTAGAACTGTAAGATTCACTACGTGAACCACTGGTGTTTTGTGGAAAAGCACATGTACACCGCGTTCCAAATTATTATGCAAAAAGTGTTTAGGAGTGATAAGGGGAGAATTTGTTTGTTTGTCAGTTAAACTCATTGATGGTGATGTGTGTCAGGGCTCTTTATATCACTGTAAGCAATTGCAGACACCTGTGCTAATTAGTTTGGCAGGTGTGTCCAATGAAAGGCAAGACTACTTAAGAAGGCTCTCTCACATTATTAAGCAGCCTACATTTTCTGCCAAAATGGGAAAGAAAAAGGATGTGTCGGCTGCTGAGAAGCAACAAATTGTGGAGTGTTTAGGTCAAGGCATGACTACAATCAACATTGTGCGATGATCAGGATGAAGTGTCTTGGCAATCAAGAAGTATGTAGCTGATTCACAGTACACACGTGTGCGTGCTGATAAGGGCAAATTGAGGACTCTTTCCTACAGGCAATTACGTCAGGTTGAAAGAGCAGCGGCAAAAAAGCCTTGTCATAGCAGCAGACAAGTTTTTGAAGCTGCTTGTGCCTCCAACGTCCCCCGAACAACAAGATGCAGGGTCCTTCAGAGGTTTGCAGCTGTGCATACGCCATCCTGTCGACCTCCTCTATCCACTTCACACAAGCAGAAACAGCTCCAGTGGGCCAAACATTACATGAAGACTGATTTCAAAACTGTTTTGTTCACGGATGAGTGCCGTGCAGCGCTCGATGGTCCAGATGAATGGAGTGGAGGATGGCTGGTTGATGGACACCCCAAGCAAACACGGCTACAGCGCCAACAAGGAGGAGGTGGAGTAATGTTTTGGGCTGGAATCATGGGGAGAGAGATTGTCGGCCCCTTTAGGATCCCTGAAGGCGCTAAAGATGAACTCCATAATGTATGTGGATTTTCTCAAACAGCACTTCCTGCCATGGTTCAAGAAGAAGAACCGTGTATTTCACAGCAAGATCATTTTTCTGCATGATAATGCACCATCTCATGCTGCACATAAAACATCTGCATCTCTGGCTGATACGGGCATAAAAGGGGACAAACTTATGGTGTGACCCCCATGCTCCCCTGACCTCTACCCCATTCAGAACCTTTGGAGCATCATTAAAAGGAGTGTCTATGATGGCGGGAGGCAGTTCACATCTAAGCAACAGCTCTGGGAGGGTATTCTGTCCTCATGCAAAACAATTGAAGCAGAAACCATCCAAAACCTGACAAATTCAATGGACGAGAGAGTTCAGAAGCTCCTTTCGAACAAGGGGTCCTATGTGAAAATGTAACATCACCTAGAATAAAGTTTTGAGTTGAAAACTGTTTGATTTCAGTTTCTAACAACCTGCTAATGCTTATAATTTCAAAAATGACCATTTTTTTGGTCTTTATTAAAATGAAAAGGTTGATCGAAAAGTTTGGGGGATCTAAGAGTGTGGCAACCCAGTAGTCATGATTACTTCGAATTCTGACAATATGAGGGTCATGCTGCAGGTAGTGCAGCAAGAAGGCACTTATGTGTCTTGCGCATCTCGGAGCCCCAAAATTATTTTCCGGGCTAGATGCAGCTAAAAATTATTTTTAATTTTAAATCTGGTGAAGCTTATTATAGATGGCCTAATAGGATCAGTTCTGCACACTGCTACAAAGCCCAAATTATTTTCCAGTCAAGATACAGATAAACATGATTAGTAATTTGAAAGCTTAAAACGGTTGGTAGGGTGATTTTAACCAATCATCAAGCTTTTACTCTCCCCAGGATGACACAGGGGTAGAATAGTCGTTTCGGATCCATGATTTGTTCATCTTTATGAACGTGAGTCTGTCTACATTATCAGTGGAGAGCCGCGTGCGCTTATGTGTCAGCACACCACCAGCAGCGCTGAACACACGTTCAGACAGAACGCTGGCTGCGGGGCATGACAAGATCTCCAAGGCGTAAGTGGCTAGCTCCGGCCATTTATCCAGATTGGAAGCCCAAAAAGAGCAAGGGTCCAGTGACACAGTCGTGGCTTCAATGTTTACTTGGTGATACTCCTGTACCATCGTCTCTAGGCGTTGACTATGTGTCAGACTTCTTGTCTCCTGTGGCCTTGCAAAGGATGGGCTAAAAAAGTGGTGAAATGATTCCGCAAAATTGATGTTACCAGCAGATACTGTGGTTCTGTTACGGTTTGAGTGCTGAACACTTGACGGTCCCACGGTTTACAAGTTGGAACTGTGAGATTCACTACGTTCACCACTGGTATTTTGTGGAAAAGCACATGTAAGATTCTGCAACAGTCTCTGCTGATACTCCTGCATGCGTGCATCCCTTTCTATGGCAGGAATAATTTCTGCAAATTTACTTTTGTACCGGGGATCTAACAGTGTGGCAACCCAGTAGTCAGGATTATTTCTAATTCTCACAATTCGAGGGTCATGTTGCAGGTAGTGCAGCAAGAAGGCACTCATGTGTGTTGCGCATCCAGGAGCACCAAGTCCCTGTTGTGTTGGTGGCGAGGTAACAATCATGCTTCCTTCCTCTGTCCTCTCCCCCCAACCTCGCACAACAGAAATGTGATCAAGGTCTCCCTCATCTGATGAGTCTTCCATCAGTTCGTCCTCCACTTCTTCCTGGGCTCCTGCACCTTCCTCACTAGTTTGGCTGCTACCATGCGCCCTGGTAAAATCATCTCCCCCACCCTCACATGCCTGCCGCCTTGGTGCTGCCGACCGTCTGGACCTTGCAGATGTTAGCCCTTCCGCATACAACTCCTCCTCCTCTACTTCCTCCACCTCCTCTTGTGCCACCACCTGACTCCGAATTCTGTTTAACATGTGCTCCAGCATGTAAATCACCGGAATAGTCATGCTGATAATGGCATCGTCAGCACTAAACATCTTCGTCGCCATTTCAAAACTGTGCAGAAGGGTGCATAGGTCCCTGATCTGAGACCACTCCTCCAGCGTGATTTGCCCCACCTCTGAATCTCGTTGGCCCAGGCTATACGTCAGAACGTATTGCACCAGGGCTTGTCGGTGCTGCCACAGTCGCTGCAACATGTGCAGAGTTGAATTCCACCGGGTAGGCACATCGCATTTTAGCCGGTGAAGTGGCAGGCCCAACGACTTCTGTAGAGATGTAAGTCGCTGAGCTGCGGGATGCGAACGGCGGAAGTGAGCACACAGCGACCGTGCCCTCTGCAGAAGGCCATCTAGTCTGGGATAGTGGGCTAAAAATTGCTGGACAACCAGGTTCAACACGTGAGCCATACAAGGCACGTGTGTGACATTGCCCCGGCGAAGGGCCGCACCCAGGTTTGCAGCATTGTCGCACACGGCCTTCCCTGGTTTCAGGTCCAGTGGAGACAACCATTCATGAAATTGGTTCTCCAGAGCTGACCACAACTCCTCAGCTGTGTGACTCACATTTCCCAGACATTTCAATGTAAAAACCGCCTGATGACGTTGAGCCCTACTGCCAGCATAGTAAGGAGGTGTGCAGGATCCCTTCTGCGCAGTTAGAAAGCTTGTGGCATGACCAGACAGGCTTTGGGTGCAGGTGGAAGACCGAGAGGAGGTTGAGGAGCCAGAAGCAGTGGAGGAACTTTGACATAAAGAGGATTGACGCACAACTCGTGGGGACGGCAAGACTTGGACAGCAGCCCCTTGTCCTGCTGTCACCATAGTTACCCAGTGCCCAGTCAGCGACATGTAACGCCCCTGTCCATGCCTACTCGTCCAAGTGTCTGTGGTGAAATGCACCCTGTCACACACAGAGTTTCTCAAAGAAGCGGTGATGTTGTGTGCGACATGCTGGTGGAGCGCAGGCACACCTTTCTTTGAGAAGTAGTGCCGACTGGGCATCTGGTACTGGGGCACTGCGACGGACATAAGGTCTCAAAAATCCTCTGTGTCCACCAGGCGGAAAGGCAGCATTTCTGTAGCCAAGAGCTTGCAGATGGTGAAATTCAACCTCTTAGCTTTCTCATGGCTAGGAGGAAATGGTCTTTTACTTGTCCACATCTGAGGGACCGAGGGCTGGCTATTGTGCTTAGACGGGGTTGATAAGGGTGTCCCCGGCAAACTGCCGGTCTGTGAGGAAAATGCAGGCGGACATGTTAGGTTGCCTTGATCCAAAGGTGGTGCTATCGATGTCGGACAGCGCTCAAGACCAGCTGGTGTTACCACCTCCAAAGAAAATGATGACCTGCCAATCACGCTGGCTGTTGCGGGTAAAGAGGTGGCAGGTCTGCGCCCCAAAACAGGTGTGACTGCTGTCCCCCCAGTCACAGAGGATGAAGAGGCCGCGGATGCACAAGATATGGCAGACGGTGGCTGGCCCGGCCGGCTAGGCCGCATTGTAGCACACTGAGCTTCCCACTGCAACTTATGCTTCATGTCCATGTGCCGGATCATGCATGAAGTACTCAAACTATGTATTTTTTGGCCTCTACTTAGCTTTTGCTGACAAATGTTACAGATAACACGAGTTGGGTCATCTTTATCGATCTGAAAAAATGCCCAGGCTATGCAAGGCTTAGCACCCATGCGACCTGAAGAGCCACCACGACTTGTGGTGAGAGGCAGAGTTGTGTTTGAGGATGCAGTTGTTGACGTGCTTCCAGTACTACGTCTCTGTCCAGGAAGGCACAACCTGACCTCGTCGTCACTAGCATCTTCCTCCACCTCCTCTGCTGACCTCATCTCTTGGCTGACTGTGGGTTGACAGTAAGTGGGATCTCTGAACTCATCATCATCACCCTGTGCGTTATCACACCCGTTGTCCTCAGAGCCAACCTGTTCCTGCCCTGACAAAAAACTAAAGTTGTCGCTCCAATCAGGTATTTGAGTCTTATCATCGTCTTCCTCATTGTCTCCACCAACAGGAGTTACAGTTTGGGAATGAGGGTCTACATTATGGTCAGAACCTTCTGCGTCTGGTCCTGGATCCGACTCATAAAGATTCTGGGCATCAGTGCAGATCATTTCCTCGTCTGGATTCACAGAAGCGCTGGAGTCGACCTCTGATTCCCAGGCTATAGTATGAGTAAACAGCTCTGCAGACTCAACCATCTGTTCTACCTCATACTCAGACGGGCAGCTGGAGATTTGGGAGCTGTGAGGAAGCAAGTGTGATTTGGGTGACACCTTTGAGGACTGGAGTATTTGTGATGTTGAAGTTGATGTGGAGGAGAGCCCACTTAAAGGAGCACTTGATATCCGTTGAAGCACCTGCTGTTTTTGTGCCTCATCTGGAATTTGTAGCGATTGGCGTGGCCGTAAGAAAGGGATCTTATCACATTGTCCGCTAAAAGAAGTAGACATTTTAGTTTGGCTGGAAGATGGTCTTTCTTCTGCACCTACCCAACGGACACAAACTTTTTTCCCCTTCCCAACACGCCTATTCCCCTTTCCACCAGCAGCAGGCCTTTTTCCACTCATTTTGGTGGTTAACTAATTCACAACTCTGGAGTTGTTTGCACAAAAAAACAATGGATGGTAACCGAGCAGAGCTGAGTGGCCAAACTGTGGTATTAGGCCAAAACTATTGGCTGGGTTAGATGCAGAAAAAAATTATTTTTAATTTGCAACCTGATGGAGGTCAGTATAGATGGACTAATAGACCAAGTCCCACACACCGCTAGAAGCCCAAATATTTTTTCAGAGCTAGGTGCAGAAATTTTTTTTATTCAATTTGCAACCTGATGGAGGTCAGTATAGATGGACTAATAGACCAAGTCCCACACACTGCTAGAAGCCCAAATATTTTTTCAGAGCTAGATGCAGAAAAAAATTATTTTTAATTTGCAACCTGATGGAGGTCAGTATAGATGGACTAATAGACCAAGTCCCACACACCGCTAGAAGCCCAAATATTTTTTCAGAGCTAGATGCAGAAAAAAATTATATTCAATTTGCAACCTGCTGGAGGTCAGTATAGAAGGACTAATAGAACAAGTCCCACACACTGCTAGAAGCCCAAATATTTTTTCAGAGCTAAATGAAGAAAAAAATTATTTTTAATTTGCAACCTGATGGAGGTCAGTATAGATGGACTAATAGACCAAGTCCCACACACTGCTAGAGGCCCAAATATTTTTTCAGAGCTAGATGCAGAAAAAAATTATATTCAGTTTGCAACCTGATGGAGGTCAGTATAGATGGACTAATAGAATTATGCTATGCCCAAAAGATTTTACTTCACTAGGTGCAGTAAAAAAATTGGTATTCTATACACAGGTGGTATATCTTGCAACACAGATAGGCTACTCCACTGACTAACACACTCTGCAATAGGCCAAAAAGGATTAGCTTTGCTAGATTCAGCCAAATGCTGTGAAAAAACTTGCACAGCACTGGCACAGACCTGCCTGGTAAAAACTGATAGGAACTGATGTAACCTAGTCCTGAAAAGGACTCCAATTACAATTAGTCTTTACTCCCACAATCTATCTATTTAAGAGCACAGACCTGCTTGATAAAAGTCGTAGGAAATGCTGTAACCTAGTCCTTAAAAGGACTGCAATCACAACTATTCCCTACTCCCAAGCTTTCTGTATATTTGTGCGAAAATTGGCTTGAAATTAACAAGGTATAGCGCACACAGCAACAGCGGTGCCGTCTAACACGCAGCTGCAGCAGTGAGAAAATGGTGGCGACGGGGAAAATGGCTTGGTCTTATAGGGCAAGGACATGTGACATACACTGCCAATCACACATGCCCTTGCTTGTGTGAAAAAAAGCACTTCGCTCCGTGTGTGCGCTGCTGATAGGCTGACAGATTGCACCTCCCCACTGCAAATGCGGGAAAGAGAAAAAAAAATGGAGATCTTCATTGTTCCTGCAGAGATCCATCCCCTGCCCCTCCCCCCGCCCCGCTGTACACTCAAACTGCGTATTAACATTAATTTTCATCATTACTGAGAAAAAATCCAGTTATGATTTTGGTGCACGAACAGTTATCGAACATAACCTCGAACAGCCGAATTTTTCTCAAATTGTTCGTGTTCGCCGACCGGCTCGAACACCGCCCAAAACAGCTCGAATTTGACATTGGCGAACAGTTCGAGTAGAACAACGCTCATCTCTAATACTGACCTCCATCAGGTTGCAAATTGAATATAATTTTTTTCTGCATCTAGCTCTGAAAAAATATTTGGGCTTCTAGCAGTGTGTGGGACTTGATCTATTAGTCCATCTATACTGACCTCCATCAGGTTGCAAATTGAATATAACATTTTTCTGCATCTAGCTCTGAAAAAATATTTGGCTTTCTAGCTGTGTGTGGGACTTGTTCTATTAGTGCATCTATACTGACCTCCATCAGGTCGCAAACTGAATATAATTTTTTTCTGCATCTACTTCTGAAAAAATATTTGTGCTTCTAGCAGTGTGTTGGACTTGTTTTATTAGTCCATCTATACTGACCTCCATCAGGTTGCAAATTAAAAATATTTTTTGTCTGCATCTATCTCTGAAAAAATATTTGGCCTTCTAGCAGTGTGTGGGACTTGTTCTATTAGCCCATCTATACTGACCTCCATCAGGTTGCAAACTGAATTTAATTTTTTTCTACATCTACTTCTGAAAAAATATTTGTCCTTCTAGCAGTGTGTGGGTCTTGTTCTACTGGTCCATCTATACTGACCTCCATCAGGTTGCAAATTCAAAATAATTTTTTGTCTGCATCTAGCTCTGAAAAAATATATATGGCCTTATAGCAGTGTGTGGGACTTGTTCTATTAGTCCATCTATACTGACCACCATCAGGTTTCAAATTGAATATAATTTTTTTCTGCATGTAGCTCTGAAAAAATATTTGGGCTTCTAGCATTGTGTGGGACTTGGTCTATTATTCCATCTATACTGACCTCCATCAGGTTGCAAATTGAATATAATATTTTTCTGCATCTAGCTCTGAAAAAATATTTCTCCTTCTAGCAGTGTGTGGGACTTGTTCTATTAGTCCATCTATACTGACCTCCATCAGGTTGCAAACTGAATATAATATTTTTCTGCATCTACCTCTGAAAAAATATTTGGGCTTCTAGCTGTGTGTGGGACTTGTTCTATTAGTCCATCTATACTGACCTCCACCAGGTTGCAAATTGAATATAATTTTTTTCTGCATCTAACCCAGCCAATAGTTTTGGCCTAATACCGCAGTTTGGCCACTCAGCTCTGCTCGATTCCCATCCATTGTTTTTTTGTGCAAACAACTCCAGAGTTGTGAATTAGTTAACCACCAAAATGAGTGGAAAAAGGCCTGCTGCTGGTGGAAAGGGGAATAGGCGTGTTGGGAAGGGAAAAAAAGGTTGTGTCCGTGGGGTAGGTGTTAAAGCAACAGTAACATCTGCAGAAGAAAGACCATCTTCCAGCCAAGTTAAAATGTCTATTTCTTTTAGCGGACAATGTGATAAGATCCCTTTCTTATGGCCACGCCAATCGCTACAAATTCCAGATGAGGCACAAAAACAGCAGGTGCTTCAACGGATATCAAGTGTTCCTTTAAGTGGGCTCTCCTCCACATCAACTTCAACATCACAAATACTCCAGTCCTCAAAGGTGTCACCCCAATCGCACTTGCTTCCTCACAGCTCCCAAATCTCCAGCTGCCCGTCTGAGTATGAGGTAGAACAGATGGTTGAGTCTGCAGAGCTGTTTACTCATACTATAGCCTGGGAA
Source organism: Phyllobates terribilis (assembly GCF_046119375.1). Lineage (NCBI taxonomy): Eukaryota > Metazoa > Chordata > Amphibia > Anura > Dendrobatidae > Phyllobates > Phyllobates terribilis. The sequence goes on along the minus strand of NW_027362771.1, from coordinate 2,403,655 downwards.
TCAGAGGTCGGCTCCAGCGCTTCTGTGAATCCAGACGAGGAAATGATCTGCACTGATGCCCAGAATCTTTATGAGTCGGATCCAGGACCAGAAGATGAAGGTTCTGACCATAATGTAGACCCTCATTCCCAAACTGTAACTCCTGTTGGTGGAGACAATGAGGAAGACGATGATGAGACTCAAATACCTGATTGGAGCAACAACTTTAGTTTTTTGTCAGGACAGGAACAGATTGGCTCTGAGGACGACGGGTGTGATAACGCACAGGGTGATGATCATGAGGTTGGAGATCCCACTTACTGTCAACCCACAGTCAGCCAAGAGATGAGGTCAGCAGAGGAGGTGGAGGAGAATGCTAGTGACAACGAGGTCAGGTTGCGCCTTCCTGGACAGAGACGTAGTACTGGAAGCACGTCAACAACTGCATCCTCAAACACAACTCTGCCTCTCACCACAAGTCGTGGTGGCTCTTCAGGTCGCATGGGTGCTAAGCCTTGCATAGCCTGGGCATTTTTTCAGATCGATAAAGATGACCCCACTCGTGTTATCTGTTACATTTGTCAGCAGAAGCTAAGTAGAGGCCAAAAAATACATAGTTTGAGTACTTCATGCATGAACCGGCACATGGACATGAAGCATAAGTTGCAGTGGGAAGCTCACTGTGCTGCAATGCGGCCTAGCCGGCCGGGCCAACCACCGTCTACCATAGCTTGTGCATCCGCGGCCTATTCATCCTCTGTGACTGGGGGGACAGCAGTCACACCTGTTTTGGGGCGCAGACCTGCCACCTCTTTACCCGCAACAGCCAGGGTGATTGGCAGGTCATCATTTTCTTTGGAGGTGGTAACACCAGCTGGTGTTGAGCGCTGTCCGACATCGATAGCACCACCTTTGGATCAGGGCAACCTAACATGTCCGCCTGCATCTTCCTCACAGACCGGCAGTTTGCCGGTGACACCCTTATCAACCTCGTCTAAGCACAATAGCCAGCCCTCTGTCCCTCAGATGTGGACAAGTAAAAGACCATTTCCTCCAAGCCATGAGAAAGCAAAGAGGTTGAATTTCACCATCTGCAAGCTCTTGGCTACAGAAATGCTGCCTTTCTGCCTGGTGGACACAGAGGATTTTTGAGACCTTATGTTCGTCGCAGTGCCCCAGTACCAGATGCCCAGTCGGCACTATTTCTCAAAGAAAGGTGTGCCTGCGCTCCACCAGCATGTCGCACACAACATCACCGCTGCTTTGAGAAACTCTGTGTGTGACAGGGTGCATTTCACCACAGACACTTGGATGAGTAGGCATGGACAGGGGCGTTACATGTCGCTGACTGGGCACTGGGTAACTATGGTGACTAGTGTTGAGCCACCCCCGTAGTGTTCGAGTTCGGTTCGGTTCGTCGAACACCCGTGTGTTCGCCGAACTGTTCGTCGAACTGTTCGTCGAACACCTTCGAACACCATTAAAACCAATGGCAGGCAAACAAAAACACATAGAAACACATAGAAAACACCTTCAAAGGTGTCCAAAAGCTGACAAACTGCTCAGAAGACACAACTAACACATGGAAAAGTGACAAGTACATATAGTCATGCGAAAAGAAAAGAGCTGGAGGAGTAAAAGGAGGGGGAGACACAGATATAGGCATGTCATGCCCTTCTAAAATCCAAAAAGTGAGAAGCCGACACGGCCAGTCCGTTCCTGCCCGTGCCACCTCCGTGTCGCCGGGTTTGTGCCAGAGCCGCGGTGGACCCTGACGGCCAGCCCCCCTCTCCTAATACTGGTGCCTGTCCGCTGGTGGTTCGAGCCCCCCGCGGTGGGGGGGGAGTAACATCTGCAGAAGAAAGACCATCTTCCAGCCAAACTAACATGTCGACTTCTTTTCGTGGACAATGTGATACGATCCCTTTGTTACGGACACGCCCATCGCTACAAATTCCAGATGAGGCACAAAAACAGCAGGTGCTTCAGCGGATATCAAGTGCTCCTTCAAGTGGGCTCTCCTCCACCTCAACTTCAACATCACAAATACTCCAGTCCTCAGAGGTGTCACCCCAATCGCACTTGCTTCCTCACAGCTCCCAAGTCTCCAGCTGCCCGTCTGAGTATGGGGTAACACAGATGGTTGAGTCTGCACAGCTGTTTACTCATACTATAGCCTTTGAAACGGAGGTCTGCTCCAGAGCTTCTGTTAAGCCAGACGAGGAAATGATCTGCACTGATGCCCAGAATCTTTATAAGTCGGATCCAGGACCAGATGAAGAAGGTTCTGAGCATAATGTAGACCCTCGTTCCCAAACTGTAACTCCTGTTGGTGGAGACAATGATGAAGACGATGATGAGACTCAAATACCTGATTGGAGCGACAACTTGACTTTTCGGTCAGGGCAGGAAGAGGTTGGCTTTGAGGACGACGGGTGTGATAACACACAGGGTGATGATGACAAGGTTGGAGATCCCACTTACTGTCAACCCACAGTCAGCCAGTCGATGAGGTCACCCGGGCCTTTGCCTGGCCTTTGGGATGTCGCGGTGGTCGGCTCCCTTGCCCGTACCCTGGGGTCACTCTTTAAAAGGGTGGATAATTGTTAATTTTATAAGAGTTTGTGACACCACCTGTGGTATCTGGTGAGAAGCACCAGCGCTGCAGCAGTCCACTGAGGCCCGTGATAAGGCAGCTCGATGGTATAGCTCCCCACAGGTGGAGCTAGGTCTCAGGGCAGCGTATGCAGGGGGAATGCAGGACAGGCGAGACCCAGCTGGGTCAGAGCAAGAACGGAAACGGACACGGTAGTCACTTCAGTACCTTTTACTGGAGGAAATTCAGGCACATCCTGGAGCACTGTAGGGTGAAGGGTGCATATCAGGATCCTCCCCAATGAGCGGGTGTAGGGCCTCCTGTTTCTTGCCTCTGCGCAGTAAGTTTCTGACCTGCCTGGAGCTAGGCCTTACTTTGTCTCTGTCCTGCGCTGGCTGACCTTGTGGTAGGGCCTTCTCTTGAAGTTCACGCTCCCAGTATGCGGGGCCTAAGCGTCTCCTGGCTCTGTTACGTATCAGCACCTTAGCGATCCTGGGACTTGTAGTTCTCCAGGGATTCCGGTTATGCCTTACTGGGTCATAGAGATCCCGGTAAGCTCGGATCCGGTGTCCGGTAAATGCTTCGGGGTGAGCTGGTTAAGCTCTTCTTCCCCTTATGTACTAACTCGTCACTCGCCTTCGGCCTACTCGGGCCCTCAATAGGCTATACACACTAACGGCAGCTTGCCGCGCTTCACCGATCTTATGACGCCGGAACACCTTAAGCTCTATCTGGGCTCCCTGAATCTAGCTAGCAGGAGCCTCGTGCTCCACTGCTGAACTATTAACTGAGTTCTCTAGACTAGACTGAGCTCCACTGCAGACTGACCTCTCTTAGGCTTCTCTACTGCAGGAACTCTTCAGAGGAACTGAACTGCCTAGCTCCACCTTCCCTATTTATATTCCTAACGGGCTCCCTCTGCTGGTCTGAGGTGGAAGGTGGAGATGTGTGAATGTTTATGGGGGCCTCTTGTGGAGGATTCCATCAATACACTCTTCTAGGATCTGTGATACCAAGCGCAGCGGGGCGTCACAGATGCTATTGACGACGAGGTTAGGTTGCGCCTTCCTGGACAGAGACGGAGTACTGGAAGCATGTCAACAACTGCATCCTCAACCACAACTCCGCCTCTGACCACAAGTCGCCGTGGCTCTTCAGGTCTCATGGGCTCTAAGCCTTGCATAGCCTGCGCATTTATTCAGATCGATAAGGATGACCCAACTCGTGTTATCTGTAATATTTGTCACCAAAAGCTAAGTAGAGGCCAAAAAATCCATAGTTTGAGTACTTCATGCATGTACCGTCACATGGATATGAAGCATAAGTTGCAGTGGGAAGCTCATTGTGCTACAATGCGGCCTAGCAGGCTGGGCCAACCACCGTGTGCCCCATCTTGTGCATCCGCGGCCTCTTCATCCTCTGTGACTGGGGGGACAGCAGTCACACATGTTTTTGGACGCAGACCTGTCACTTCTTTACCTGCAACAGCCAGTGTGATTGGCAGGTCGTCAGTTCATTGGGAAGTGGAAACACCTGCTGGTGTTGAGAGCTCTCTGACATCGAGAGCACCACCTTTGGATCAAGGCAACCTTACATGTCCGCCTGCATCTTCCTCACAGACCGGCAGTTTGCCAGGGACACCCTACTCAACCCCGTCAAAGCACAACAGCCAGCCCTCGGTCCCTCAGATGTGGACAAGTAAAAGACCATTTCCTCCCAGCCATGAGAAAGCTAAGAGGTTGAATTTCACCATCTGCAAGCTGTTGGCTACAGAAATGCTGCCTTTCCGCCTGGAGGACACAGTGGATTTTTGAGACCTTATGTCCGTCGCAGTGCCCCAGTACCAGATGCCCAGTCGGCACTACTTCTCAAAGAAAGGTGTGCCTGCGCTCCACCAGCATGTCGCACACAACATCACCGCTTCTTTGAGAAACTCTGTGTGTGACAGGGTGCATTTCACCACAGACACTTGGACGAGTAGGCATGGACAGGGGCGTTACATGTCGCTGACAGGGCACTGGGTAACTATGGTGACAGCAGGACAAGGGGCTGCTGTCCAAGTCTTGCCGTCCCCGCGAGTTGTACGTCAATCCTCTTTATCTAGAAGTTCCTCCACTGCTTCTGCCTCTTCAACCTCCTCTCGGTCCTCCACCTGCACCCAAAGCCTGTCTGGTAATGCCACCTGCTTTCTAACTGCGCACCTCTTTACTATGCTGGCAGCAGGGCTCAACGGCATCAGTGTTTACTTTGAAATGTCTGGGAAATGTGAGTCACACAGCTGAGGACTTGTGGTCAGCTCTGGAGACCCAGTTTCATGAATGGTTGTCTCCACTGGACCTGCAACCAGGGAAGGCCGTGTGCGACAATGCTGCAAACCTGGGTGCGGCCCTTCGCCGGGGCAATGTTACACACGTGCCTTGTATGGCTCACGTGTTGAACCTGGTTGTCCATAAATTTTTAGCCCACTATCCCGGACTAGATGGCCTTCTGCAGAGGGCACGGTCGCTGTGTGCTCACTTCCGCCGTTCGCATCCCGCAGCTCAACGACTTACATCTCTACAGAAGTCGTTGGGCCTGCCAGTTCACCGGCTGAAATGCGATGTGCCGACATGGTGGAATTCAACTCTGCACATGTTGCAGCGACTGTGGCAGCACCGACAAGCCCTGGTGCAATACTTTCTGAAGTATAGCCTGGGCCAACGAGATCCAGAGGTGGGGCAAATCACACAGCAGGAGTGGTCTCAGATCAGGGACCTATGAAGTTGTCGCGCCCCCTGGGCCATGGGGTACCCGGAGCCGGGCCGGTAGACGCTGGGGGTTGTAGTCACTGTGGCGGTGACCCGGTCCGTGACCCAGGGCGGTCAATCCAACGGTAATTTGTATATATGGATTTTATAATGTCCGACTACGCCACCTGTGGAGTGCGGCCAAAGGGGCCACCGCTGTGGAACAGTCCTCTGAAGCTGGTGGTTTTGCTGCAATGGTATTATTACTCACCACAGGAAGAGTGTAGCTTCAGGGCAGTGTGGGTGGATGATGGTGGTTGTAGTGCAGGGAGTCAGTAATGAACACAGAGTCCGTGTGATGCAGTCCCAAGATCTTTACTCACAGTTGTTGCAGTCCAGATTACAGGTACCAGAGCTATCTCACCCGTCGTGCTGTGCGTACTCAGTGAGGGGCTCAGTCCACCCCCAGATAGCTCCGGAGTACTTAGCAGGACCTCCTTCTGTGTGTCATTTCTCTGGCCTTCTCCCTGCACCTCACACCCAGTGACACTTCTATCCGGTATCCTCGGGCCTTGGCGGGCGACTTGTGTTCCGTCCCCTGGATCCTATGTGGCTACCTTCTTAGTGAGACTGGTGTGGACTTTTGCCTGCAGTACATGAAATGCTGCAGCCTCCGCTTTCTAGTTGAGCCTTGCTGTTTCTCCTCTAGTTGAGGGACCGGTTCCCCTTATCTGGCCTGACCCCTCTACCTCCTGGTAGCAGCGGGAGTACAGGTGGCCTTCTGCACGGCCCGTAGCCCTAGGGTCCCTTCGGTTCCTGGAGCCTTCCTGCTCCCACTCCTCTCTTCTCTCCTTCAGTCCTGGGCCTCCCATGCTAGGCCCGCCTCCGGAGCAGAGCTCATGCCGAGCCTCTGCTCCTGTCACTTTTCCTCCTCTGACTGGCTTGCTCTTTCTAAGATGGCTTCCTATTTATACTCTCCCTGTCATGTGCTCCCCTAAGCTGCTCCCCTAATCACCCACTACATAGGATCCTCCCACCAGCTAGGGACCTGGGACTGTGCTCTCCCTTAGGAGCAATCTCGCCCTAACCCCACTGCGGGTATGTGTTGGATGCAGGTGTTAGGGTCCCGAGCCATACGCCTTCCTTACCTGAGGGTGAGATACCACACCTCTGGGTGAGATGCAGTAACTCTGTGGTGACTGCACCCTCAGGGGCGCCACACACCTTTCTGCACAGTTTTGAAATGGCGACGAAGATGTTTAGTGCTGACGACGATGCCATTATCAGCATAACTATTCCGGTGATTTACATGCTGGAGCACACATTAAACAGAATTCAGAGTCAGGTGGTCGGACAAGAGGAGGTGGAGGAAGTAGAGGAGGAGTCGTATGCGGAAGGTATAACATCTCCAAGGTCCAGACGGTTGGCAGCACCAAGGAGGCAGGCATGGGAGGGTGGGGGAGAGGGATTAAACAGGGCGCATGGTAGCAGCCAAACTGTTGAGGAAGGTGCAGGAGCCGAGGAAGAAGTGGAGGATGAACTGGCGATGGGCATGGAAGACTCATCAGATGAGGGAGACCTTGATCACATTTCTGTTGTGCGAGGTTGGGGGGAGAGGGCAGAGGAAAGAAGCATGATTCTTACCTCGCTACCAACACAACAAGGACTTGGTCCTCCTGGATGCGCAAGACACATGAGTGCCTTCTTGCTGCACTACCTGCAACATGACCCTCAGATTGCAGAATTCGAAGTAATCTCGACTACTGGGTTGCCACACTCTTAGATCCCCGGTACAAAAGTAATTTTGCTGAAATAATTCCTGCCATAAAAAGGGATTGACGCATGCAGGAGTATCTGCAGACGCTGTTGCAGAATCTTACATGTGCTTTTCCACAAAACACCAGTGGTGCACGAAGTGAATCTCACAGTTCTAACTTGCCAACCGCGGGACTGTCGAGTCTTCATCACTCAAACCGTAACAGTAACACAGTATCTGCTGGTAACAGCAATTTTGTGAAATCGTTTCACCACTTTTTTAGACCATCCTTTGCAAGGCCACAGGAGACAAGAAGTCTGACACATAGTCAATGCCTAGAGAGGATGGTGCAGGAGTATCTCTAAGTGAACATCGAAGCCATGACTGTGTCACTGGACCCTTGCTCATTTTGGTATTCCAATCTGGAAAAATGGCCGGAGCTCGCCACTCACGCCTTGGAGATCTTGTCATGCCCTGCAGCCAGTGTTCTCTCTGAACGTGTGTTCAGCGCTGCTGATGGTGTGCTGACAGATAAGCGCACGCGGCTGTCCACTGAGAATGTAGACAGACTCACGTTCATAAAGATGAACAAATCATGGATTCGCAAGGACTTTTCTAATCCTGTGTTATCCTTGGGAGGCTAAAAGCTTGAGGATTTGGTAATATCACCTCACCAACCATTTTAAGCAACTGTGGGGCAATTGATGCCACTTAACCCTAGAACGCATGACCATAAAAATCTACACTTTCATATACCTGAGGCCTTTTAGGCCCGTGTGCAAATAACATTGAATAACTCAAACTCAAATGACAAACAACTATATACATGAAGAATACCTAGAGTTTCAAAATTCTAACTAAAGTAATCTTGCAGAAAATAGAAAACAATTAACAGGGCGGGACTGCGAGGCCCCAGGTATGCGTTCTAGGGTTAAGTGGTGTCTGTGCCACAATTTTGGGAAAAAATGGAAACTCTTTTTGGAGTCCCCTTGCTGTGTCTTACGTGACGTTGGCATCGTCAATTCCAGGTGGGTTGGGTCGCTCCCCCCCCGCTTTTAACTGTAAGAAACTACATACACTATGGCTTGGGGTAACACAGATGATTGAGTCTGAAGAGCTGTTTACTCAGAGGTCTGCTCCAAATCTTCAGTGTCTGCTAGTCAGCGTAGAATTTTTAACTGCATCTAGCCTAGGCAATACTTTGGGCGTAGTAGCCCAGCTGCGAAGCAAGCTGCACCGCCTGTGTATCTAATAAGAATTTTTAAATGCATCTAGCCTAGGCAGACTGTGGGGACCCCCAACCAAACCCAGACGCTCAGCCCCCCTACCGCCCCCCTTTCCTTGACAATACAATAATGTAACTCTTACAACTGGATGGGTGAGGATCGGTCACAGCTTTATTAACTCTTTATACTCATTCCATTAGAAAGACATTTTATTTCTAAAATAATTCAGCTTGTTGCAGCATGCCCTGGGTCTCCACTCCGGCAACTTGGCCAACAAGTGTAACTCTCCAACATGTCCTTTCTATTTCCAGGCCACGGAGGATCCTGCGTACTCGTATGCAGGACTCTGACCCCCACCCATCACTCTTAACGCTTGTTCCACTCCGTCCTGGAGTCCTGACAGGAATATGTCCAGTCCAATATCCATTAAGTGAACACCGTCGGGCCGTATGAGGCCTGCTTTATCTCCTTCCAGTTGTCGGTGTCGTACCACTACACCGCCTCTGTCTCTTCTAAATTTTGCCATCCGAATATTTATTACCCGCCTTGTCCGTTCGATGGCCGTGATGTCTCGCGCACCTTGCCATACCGCTATCGGCACAATCTCTGACCATACTATAGCTAGTTTTGTGAAAAATTCTCTGAAGCGCTCAGTGTCTAGTTTCATTATTGCCATTAGTTATGCGCTCTTGTGATGACCTAGGTTGTTTCCCCCGGCCTGAATAACTAAGATGACCAGACATCTTGCCTCTCTCCCTACCTTGATTACCTCCATTAGTACCTGTGGCCATAGCAGGCCTCTAATACCTCTCCAGTTGAAATATGTGTTATGAAACTCTAATTTCCTCCCGCCTGGGCGGACTTTCGCCCTTTAATCTGCCCAATATATATATGAGTGGCCTATCACCCACACTGTTGGCTTAGCGTCACCTGTAAAAGAAACAAACCACGTTGGGATAACAAGTCCGGTCTTATGTATCTTGCCAAACACGTGGATCACCATCTCTCTATCCTCTGAACTTCCGTTTCTGACAGTCCTGCTCTTGCTGCTTCTGTGGCCGCGCCTATGCGGAATGAGTGTGTCCCGTAATCTTTGGGGTGGTTCCCTGCCGATGTTATGCATTTATTAAATATAGCTTGGAACTGGTATCTTGCTAATGGCGTCCCATCAATGTGTGATAGGAACAAATTACTTTGTGATCTGATGGTTAGATATGGTTTTACTATTGTTACCCGACTCAGTGTACCGTTTGTGGGTTGTAGAAGTACCCAAGTGCCCCTGCCCGCTGGAACCATTTTCGATTTGTGTATGCGTAGACGTATTGCATTATTGGCTATGACTACGTCCTGGTGTAATAAGCCTCCACTGGTGCTAATTTTGGATTGAGGGACTAATTTGCTTATGCATAGCGCCCTGAAGAAGGCGATCACAAATGCAGTAGACAGTAGTGTTGCTTCAAATTGTGAGTGTCATGTTAATGGTGTTAGGGATATGATGTGAGAAATCAGTTTTAGTGACACGGGACGGGACGTCTACACTCCTGACTTGGCTGACCCCTTTTCCACCCTTTTATGGATTGTCTGATGATGAATCTTTGTCACATCTCCCCAATTCAGTAGTTGGAAGTGAAATGCTACTCCGGTCAGACACCGCTGCGCTGACGCCCCTGATATGCCCCTCATCATTAGCTGGTGGAGAAATTCTATGGTGACTTGTGATCTGGCTTGTTCACATTGGTCAACCCGTCTGCCTGCTACTAGTCGTGTCCACTCTTCCCATGCCTTACCGTATGCTTGCCACGTCGACGGGGCAACTGACGCTCTGATTAATGGCATCAACTATTCGCCACTAGATCCCATAGGGAAGGTGGGCAACTGTTGTCCCGATGGGTGGGCATTGTGGAAGAGCTCTGTGAAAATCTGCCAATTGAATTGTTATAAAGCGTTAGCAGCAGCTTTAGACCCCTCAGCATAGTGGCTAGCGTGGACCCATACATTGTGTTTTAGGCACAGGAATGCTAGCCTGGGTAGTAGGCCTAGCAATGGGAGAGACGATGATGCCATCTTATTAATGCAGTGCGCTAAGCTGGTGTTTTTTGTTATGAAGCGTATATTTTTGTAAGCCAGGAGCGCGCCCCATATTTCTATTGCTACCACTATTGGGAAGAAAAATTATTTTCAGGGCTAGATGCAGCGAAAAATTATTATTAATTGAAAAGCTGGTGGAGCTTGGTATAGATGGCCTAATACAATGAGATCCACACACTGCTAGAAGGCAAATATTTTTTCAGAGTTAGATGCAGAAAAAAATTATATTCAGTTTGCAACCTGATGGAGGTCAGTATAGATGGACTAATAGAACAAGTCCCACACACTGCTAGAAGGCCAAATATTTTTTCAGAGTTAGATGCAGAAAAAAATTATATTCAGTTTGCAACCTGATGGAGGTCAGTATAGATGGACAAATAGAACAAGTCCCACACACAGCTAGAAGCCCAAATATTTTTTCAGAGGTAGATGCAGAAAAAAATTATATTCAATTTGCAACCTGATGGAGGTCAGTATAGATGGACTAATAGAACAAGTCCCACACACTGCTAGGCCAAATATTTTTTCAGAGTTAGATGCAGAAAAAAATTATATTCAGTTTGCAACCTGATGGAGGTCAGTATAGATGGACTAATAGAACAAGTCCCACACACTGCTAGAAGCCCAAATATTTTTTCAGAGGTAGATGCAGAAAAAAATTATATTCAATTTGCAACCTGATGGAGGTCAGTATAGATGGACAAATAGAACAAGTCCCACACACAGCTAGAAGCCCAAATATTTTTTCAGAGGTAGATGCAGAAAAAAATTATATTCAATTTGCAACCTGATGGAGGTCAGTATAGATGGACTAATAGAACAAGTCCCACATACAGCTAGAAGCCCAAATATTTTTTCAGAGTTAGATGCAGAAAAAAATTATATTCAGTTTGCAACCTGATGGAGGTCAGTATAGATGGACTAATAGAACAAGTCCCACACACTGCTAGGAAAAATATTTTTTCAGAGTTAGATGCAGAAAAAAATTATATTCAGTTTGCAACCTGATGGAGGTCAGTATAGATGGACTAATAGAACAAGTCCCACACACTGCTAGAAGGCCAAATATTTTTTCAGAGGTAGATGCAGACAAAAAATTATTTTGAATTTGCAACCTGATGGAGGTCAGTATAGATGACTAATAGAACAAGTCCCACACACTGCTAGAAGGCCAAATATTTTTTCAGTGCTAGATGCAGAAAAATATTATATTCAATTTGCAACCTGATGGAGGTCAGTATAGATGGACAAATAGAACAAGTCCCACACACAGCTAGAAGCCCAAATATTTTTTCAGAGGTAGATGCAGAAAAAAATTATATTCAATTTGCAACCTGATGGAGGTCAGTATAGATGGACTAATAGAACAAGTCCCACACACAGCTAGAAGCCCAAATATTTTTTCAGAGGTAGATGCAGAAAAAAATTATATTCAGTTTGCAACCTTATGGAGGTCAGTATAGATGGACTAATAGAACAAGTCCCACACACAGCTAGAAGGCCAAATATTTTTTCAGAGTTAGATGCAGAAAAAAATTATATTCAGTTTGGAACCTGATGGAGGTCAGTATAGATGGACTAATAGAACAAGTCCCACACACTTCTAGAAGGCCAAATATTTTTTCAGAGGTAGATGCAGACAAAAAATTATTTTGAATTTGCAACCTGATGGAGGTCAGTATAGATGACTAATAGAACAAGTCCCACACACTGCTAGAAGGCCAAATATTTTTTCAGTGCTAGATGCAGAAAAATATTATATTCAATTTGCAACCTGATGGAGGTCAGTATAGATGGACAAATAGAACAAGTCCCACACACAGCTAGAAGCCCAAATATTTTTTCAGAGGTAGATGCAGAAAAAAATTATATTCAATTTGCAACCTGATGGAGGTCAGTATAGATGGACTAATAGAACAAGTCCCACACACAGCTAGAAGGCCAAATATTTTTTCAGAGCTAGATGCAGAAAAAAATTATATTCAATTTGCAACCATATGGAGGTCAGTATAGATGGACTTATAGAACAAGTCCCACACACTGCTAGAAGGCCAAATATTTTTTCAGAGCTAGATGCAGACAAAAAATTATTTTGAATTTGCAACCTGATGGAGGTCAGTATAGATGGACTAATAGAACAAGTCTCACACACTGCTAGAAGGCCAACTATTTTTTCAGAGCTAGATGCAGACAAAAAGTTATTTTGAATTTGCAACCTGATGGAGGTCAGTATAGATGGACTAATAGAACAAGTCCCACACACAGCTAGAAGGCCAAATATTTTTTCAGAGCTAGATGCAGACAAAAAATTATTTTGAATTTGCAACCTGATGGAGGTCAGTATAGATGGAATAATAGAACAAGTCCCACACACTGCTAGAAGGCCAAATATTTTTTCAGAGCTAGATGCAGACAAAAAATTATTTTGAATTTGCAACCTGATGGAGGTCAGTATAGATGGACTAATAGAACAAGTCCCACACACTGCTAGAAGGCCAAACATTTTTTCAGAGCTAGATGCAGAAAAATATTATATTCAATTTGCAACCTGATGGAGGTCAGTATAGATGGACTAATAGAACAAGTCCCACACACAGCTAGAAGGCCAAATATTTTTTCAGAGGTAGATGCAGAAAAAAATTATATTCAGTTTGCAACCTGATGGAGGTCAGTAGAGATGGACTAATAGAACAAGTCCCACACACAGCTAGAAGGCCAAATATTTTTTTAGAGCTAGATGCAGACAAAAATATATTCAGTTTGCAACCTGATGGAGGTCTGTATAGATGGATTAATAGAACAAGTCCCACACACAGCTAGAAGCCCAATATTTTTTCAGAGGTAGATACAGAAAAAAATATATTCAGTTTGCAACCTGATGGAGGTCAGTAAAGATGGACTAATACAACAAGTCCCACACACTGCTAGAAGCCCAATATTTTTTCAGAGGTAGATGCAGAAAAAAATATATTCAGTTTGCAACCTGATGGAGGTCTGTATAGATGGATTAATAGAACAAGTCCCACACACAGCTAGAAGCCTAATATTTTTTCAGAGGTAGATGCAGAAAAAAATATATTCAGTTTGCAACCTGATGGAGGTCTGTATAGATGGATTAATAGAACAAGTCCCACACACAGCTAGAAGCCCAATATTTTTTCAGAGGTAGATGCAGAAAAAAATATATTCAGTTTGCAACCTGATGGAGGTCTGTATAGATGGATTAATAGAACAAGTCCCACACACAGCTAGAAGCCCAATATTTTTTCAGAGGTAGATGCAGAAAAAAATATATTCAGTTTGCAACCTGATGGAGGTCTGTATAGATGGATTAATAGAACAAGTCCCACACACAGCTCGAAGCCCAATATTTTTTCAGAGGTAGATGCAGAAAAAAATATATTCAGTTTGCAACCTGATGGAGGTCTGTATAGATGGATTAATAGAACAAGTCCCACACACAGCTAGAAGCCCAATATTTTTTCAGAGGTAGATGCAGAAAAAAATATATTCAGTTTGCAACCTGATGGAGGTCTGTGTAGATGGACTAATACAACCAGTCCCACACACAGCTAGAAGCCCAATATTTTTTCAGGGGTAGATGCAGAAAAAAATATATTCAGTTTGCAACCTGATGGAGGTCAGTATAGATGGACTAATACAACAAGTCCCACACACAGCTAGAAGCCCAATATTTTTTCAGAGGTAGATGCAGAAAAAAATTATATTCAATTTGCAACCTGATGGAGGTCAGTATAGATGGACTAATAGAATGATGCTATGCCCAAAATATTTTACTTCACTAGGTGCAGTAAAAAAATTGGTATTCTATACAAAGGTGGTGTATCTTGCAACACAGATAGGCTACTCCACTGACTAACACACTCTGCAATAGGCCAAAAGGGATTAGCTTTGCTAGATTCAGCCAAATGCTGTGAAAAAAACTTGCACAGCACTGGCACAGACCTGCCTGGCAAAAACTGATAGGAACTGATGTAACCTAGTCCTGAAAAGGACTCCAATTACAATTAGTCTTTACTCCCACAATCTATCTATTTAAGAGCACATTCCTGTCTGATAAAAGTCGTAGGAAATGCTGTAACCTAGTCCTTAAAAGGACTGCAATCACAACTATTCCCTACTCCCAAGCTATCTGTAGATTTGTGCGAAAATTGGCTTGAAATTAACAAGGTATAGCGCACACAGAAACAGCGGTGCCGTCTAACACGCAGCTGCAGCAGTGAGAAAATGGTGGCGATGGGGAAAATGGCTTGGTCTTATAGGGCAAGGACATGTGACATACACTGCCAATGACACATGCCCTTGCTTGTGTGAAAAAAAGCACTTCGCTCCGTGTGTGCGCTGCTGATAGGCTGACAGATTGCACCTCCCCACTGTAAATGCGGGAAAGAGAAAAAAAAAATGGAGATCTTCATTGTTCCTGCAGAGATCCATCCCCTGCCCCTCCCCCCACCCCGCTGTACACTCAAACTGCGTATTAACATTAATTTTCATCATTACTGAGAAAAAATCCAGTTATGATTTTGGTGCACGAACAGTTATCGAACATAACCTCGAACAGCCGAATTTTTCTCAAATTGTTCGTGTTCGCCGAACGGCTCGAACACCGCCCAAAACAGCTCGAATTTGAGATTGGCGAACAGTTCGAGTAGAACAACGCTCATCTCTAATGGTGACAGCAGGACAAGGGTCTGCTATCCAAGTCTTGCCGTCCCCACGAGTTGTGCATCAATCCTCTTTATCTCAAATTTCCTCCACTGCTTCTGCCTCCTCAACCTCCTCTCGGTCCTCCACCTGCACCCAAAGCCTGTCTGGTCATGACACAAGCTTTCTAACTGCGCAGAAGGGATCCTGCACACCTCCTTACTCTGCTGGCAGTAGGGCTCAACGTCATCAGGCGGTTTTTACTTTGAAATGTCTGGGAAATGTGAGTCACACAGCTGAGGAGTTGTGGTCAGCTATGGAGAACCAATTTCATGAATGGTTGTCTCCACTGGACCTGAAACCAGGGAAGGCTGTGTGCGAGAATGCTGCAAACCTGTGTGCGGCCCTTCCCCGGGGCAATGTCACACATGTGCCTTGTATTGCTCATGTGTTGAACCTGGTTGTCCAGCAATTTTTAGCCCACTATCCCGGACTAGATGGCCTTCTGCAGAGGGCACGGTCGCTGTGTGCTCACTTCCGCCGTTCGCATCCCGAAGCTCAGCGACTTACATCTCTACAGAAGTCGTTGGGCCTGCCACTTCACCGGCTAAAATGCGATGTGCCTACCCGGTGGAATTCAACTCTGCACATGTTGCAGCGACTGTGGCAGCACCGACAAGCCCTGGTGCAATACGTTCTGATGTATAGCCTGGGCCAACGAGATCCAGAGGTGGGGAAAATCACGCAGGAGGAGTGGTCTCAGATAAGGGACCTATGCACCCTTCTGCACAGTTTTGAAATGGCGACGAAGATATTTAGTGCTGACGATGCCATTATCAGCATGACTATTCTGGTGATTTACATGCTGGAGCACATGTTAAACAGAATTCGGAGTCAGGTGGTGGCACAAGAGGAGGTGGAAAAAGTAGAGGAGGAGGAGTTGTATGCGGAAGGGCTAACATCTGCAAGGTCCAGACGGTCGGCAGCACCAAGGCGGCAGGCATGGGAGGGTGGGGGAGATGGTTTTAAAAGGGCGCATGGTAGCAGCCAAACTAGTGAGGAAGGTGCAGGAGCCCAGGAAGAAGTGGAGGACGAACTGATGGAAGACTCATCAGATGAGGGAGACCTTGATCACATTTCTGTTGTGCGAGGTTGGCGGGAGAGGACAGAGGAAGGAAGCATGATTGTTACCTCGCCACCAACACAACAGGGACTTGGTGCTCCTGGATGCGCAACACACATGAGTGCCTTCTTGCTGCACTACCTGCAACATGACCCTCGAATTGTGAGAATTAGAAATAATCCTGACTACTGGGTTGCCACACTGTTAGATCCCCGGTACAAAAGTAAATTTGCAGAAATTATTCCTGCCATAGAAAGGGATGCACGCATGCAGGAGTATCAGCAGAGACTGTTGCAGAATCTTACATGTGCTTTTCCACAAAACACCAGTGGTGCACGTACTGAATCTCACAGTTCCAACTTGCCAACCGTGGGACCGTCGAGTGTTCAGCACTCAAACCGTAACAGAAACACAGTATCTGCTGGTAACATCAATTTTGCGGAATCATTTCACCACTTTTTTAGCCCATCCTTTGCAAGGCCACAGGAGACAAGAAGTCTGACACATAGTCAATGCCTAGAGACGATGGTACAGAAGTATCTCCAAGTAAACATTGAAGTCATGACTGTGTCACTGGACCCTTGCTCTTTTTGGCTTCCAATCTGGATAAATGGCCGGAGCTAGCCACTTACGCCTTGGAGATCTTGTCTGCCCCGCAGCCAGCGTTCTGTCTGAACGTGTGTTCAGCGCTGCTGGTGGTGTGCTGACAGATAAGCGCACGCGGCTCTCCACTGATAATGTAGACAGACTCACGTTTATAAAGATGAACAAATCATGGATCCAAAATGACTTTTCTACCCCTGTGTCATCCTGGGGAGAGTAAAAGCTTGATGATTGGTTAAAATCACCTCACCAACCATTTCAAGCTTTCAAATTACTAATCATGTTTATCTGTTTCTTGGCTGGAAAATAATTTGGGCTTTGTAGCAGTGTGCAGTACTGATTCTATTAGGCCATCTATACTAAGTTCCACCAGATTTAAAATTAATAATAATTTTTAGCTGCATCTAGCCCGGAAAATAATTTTGGGGCTCTGAGATGCGCAAGACACATAAGTGCCTTCTTGCTGCACTACCTGCAACATGACCCTCAGATTGTCAGAATTCGAAGTAATCCTGACTACTGGGTTGCCACACTATTAGATCCCCCACACTCTTCGATCAACCTTTTCATTTTAATAAAGACCAAAAAATGGTCATTTTTGAAATTATAAGCATTAGCAGGTTATTAGAAACTGAAATCAAACAGTTTTCAACTCAAAACTTTATTCTAGGTGATGTTACATTTGCACATAGGACCCCTTGTTCGAAAGGAGCTTCTGAACTCTCTCGTCCATTGAATTTGTCAGGTTTTGGATGGTTTCTGCTTCAATTGTTTTGCATGAGGACAGAATACCCTCCCAGAGCTGTTGCTTAGATGTGAACTGCCTCCCGCCATCATAGACACTCCTTTTGATGATGCTCCAGAGGTTCTGAATGGGGTAGAGGTCAGGGGAGCAATGGGGTCACACCATAAGTTTGTCCCCTTCTATGCCGATATCAGCCAGAGATGCAGATGTGTTATGTACAGCATGAGATGGTGCATTATCATGCATAAAAATGATCTTGCTGTGGATTACACGGTTCTTCTTCCTGAACCATGGCAGGAAGTGCTGTTTGAGAAACTCCACATACATTATGGAGTTCATCTTTACCCCTTCAGGGATCCTAAAGGGCCGACAATCTCTCTCCCCATGATTCCAGCCCAAAACATTACTCCACCTCCTCCTTGTTGGCGCTGTAGCCGTGTTTGCGTGGGGTGTCCATCAACCAGCCATCCTCCACTCCATCCATCTGGACCATCGAGAGTTGCACGGCACTCATCCATGAGCAAAACAGTTTTGAAATCAGTCTTCATGTAATGTTTGGCCCACTGGAGCCGTTTCTGCTTCTGTGAAGTGGATAGAGGAGGTCGACAGGATGGCGTATGCACAGCTGCAAACCTCTGAAGGCCCCTGCATCTTGTTGTTCGGGGGACGTTGGAGGCACCAGCAGCTTCAAAAACTTGTCTGCTGCTATGACAAGGCTTTTTTGCCGCTGCTCTTTTAACCAGACGTAATTGCCTGTAGGAAAGAGTCCTCAATTTGCCCTTATCAGCACGCACACGTGTGTACTGTGAATCATCTACATACTTCTTGATTGCCAAGACACTTCATCCTGCACATCGCACAATGTTGATTGTAGTCATGCCTTGACCTAAACACTCCACAATTTGTTGCTTCTCAGCAGCCGACACATCCTTTTACTTTCCCATTTTGGCAGAAAATGTAGACTGCTTAATAATGTGGGACAGCCTTCTTAAGTAGTCTTGCCTTTCATTGGACACACCTGCCAAACTAATTAGCACAGGTGTCTGCAATTGCTTACAGTGATATAAAAAGCCCTGACACACATCACCATCAATGAGTTTAACTGACAAACAAACAAATTCTTCCCTTATCACTCCTAAACACTTTTTGCATAATAATTTGGAACACAGTGTACATGTGCTTTTCCACAAAACACCAGTGGTTAACGTAGTGAATCTTACAGTTCTAACTTGCCAACCGTGGTCTGTATGGAGCTGTTCAATAAAGGGCCCAAAATTAAGATAACATAGTTGGGAGAGGTCTCTATGAATAGGAATTCCTAAGTATTTGATACCCTGTGAGGGCCAGGCAAAGGGAAAGTTGGACTGGATGGAATCCTGTATGGATTTGGGGAGGGAGACATCGAGGGCCTCAGACTTCGCTGTATTGATTTTAAAATTTGACCATGTAACAAAGTGATCTATTTCAGCCATAACAGCAGTGATGGATATATGTGATTGAGTGATATATACTAGGAGATCATCAGCAAATAGAGAGCACTTGCACTCGGTGCCTCCCACCTCAATCCACCTAATATTGGGGTTATGGCGAATTGATGAGAGCAGGTGCTCCGTCACTAGGATGTATAAGAGAGGGGACAGAGGACATCCCTGCCTTGTCCCATTGGTGATTATGAAAGGTGATGAAAATGTTCTGACGCGCCCCCTGGCCCTTGGGACACCCGGAGCCGGACCCTTTTTGGTGGATGCTGGTGGTTGTAGTCTCCGTGGCGGCGACCCGGTTCCGTGGCTCAGGGCAGTCAAACCAATGGCGGAACTATTTATGTGGTTTTGATGTTTAAATGTCCGACTACGCCACCCGTGGATTTCGGTCAGAGTGAACCGCCGCTGCAGGGCAGACCGCTGAGGCTGGTGTTGTGGGTGCAGCAGAGCGTAGCATAACTCCCCACGGGAGGAGTATAACCTCTGGGCAGTGTATGCGGAGGAAAGGAGTGATGGTGCAGGGCAGCAGCAGTAATGACACGGAGTTAGTGATGCAGTCCAGGGCCTTTACTCACAGTTCTTATTATCCAGACCACGTCTGCAGGTAACGGCTGCCCACGTCGTACTGTGCTCACCAGGTGAGGGGCTCAGACAACTCCCAGATAACTTTGGAGCGCTTCATAGGACCCCCTTTGTGTGTCCTTTGTCTGTCCTTTCTTACCAACCCTTCTGTCCGGCTGCCTCGGGCCTCCTCTTGGTAAACTTGGCGCCAGTTTCCCTGACCCTATGTGGTGCCTTCCTAGCGGGTGTAGCGAGGGGCTGCGCCACATAAAATGTCACAGCCTCCGGTTTCTAGCTGAGGGTCATTTCCTGCCTCCACTAGTTTCGGGGACCGGTCTCCCACTTTGGCCTGACCCCTCCACGCAGGTGGATTCGTGCGTGCGGTGGTGACTCGCACGTCCGCGCCCCTGGGATCCCTTCGTTGCTTGTTCCTGGAGCCGTCTCCGCTCCTCTTCCTTCCTTCTCCCTCTTCCAGGCCTGGTCCTCTGTTACTAGGCCAGCCTCCGGAGCAGAGCTCATGCAGAGCCCCTGCTCCCTGTCACTTCTGCTCAGACTTCTCTGCACTGAACTAAGATGGTGCCCACCTTTTATACTCCCTTCTCAATGCACCCAGGAACTGCTTCCTCCCTGCTCCTGCACTACAGGGTTCCCCTTCCTCAGTGTTCCCTCCCCCCACTCCAGCCAGGGACAGGGACTGTTGTGCCCATATTGGTCGCCCTGCCCCACGGCAATGTGGTGTAATGCATGCAGGTGTCGGGTCCTGATCCACACTCCATCCTTACCTGAGAGTGAGATATCACACCTCTGGGTGAGGTGCAATACCTCTGTAGCAACAGAGCCCTCAGGGTGCTACAGTTCCATTTATCTTCAGCCTAGGTGACGTATTGCGATATAGGGCCGTGATTTTGGCTATAAAAGGGTCCCCTAGACCCCTACCCCAAACTTTTTAAGAGAATAATATATGGCGTGCCAGGAGATTCTATGGAATGCTTTCTCAGCATCCAACGAGAGTATCTAATTACTAATTTTTAACTGCATCTAGCCCAGGAAATACTTTGTGCCTAGTAGCAGTGTCTGCTAGTCAGCGGATTATCCCGGCTGTTAAGCAAGCTACACCACCTGTAGTTTGGACACTTAATTTTTTCAAAGGAAATGCTTCGGGACCACGGGATACTCAGTGAAGAGCATCAGGAGGCACGCCAAGGCATAGGGGCTGTGGCTGGCAGTAGGATGCCTTGCGGTGGACAGCCAAGCTCGATCCTTATAAAAGCTTTTTAACTGCAGCAGCTTTAGTGGACGCTACTGGAGCTGGAATTACGTGGCTGCTGGCATGAGACTTGCCCTCCAATAGATCCTTGTAAATGGATTTAAAGTGTATTCATTCAAATTAGAGAGACAATTTAAATTAAAAAGCTTAGAGCTGCTTCCACCACACGGGGGCTCGCTCGACCCACCAGCGGACAGGCACCAGTATTGGGAGAGGGGGGCTGGCCGTCAGAGTTCACCGCGGCTCTGGCACAAACCCGGCGACACGGAGGTGGCACAGGCAGGAGAGGACTGGCCGTGTCGGCTTCTCACTTTTTGGATTTTAGAAGGGCATGACATGCCTATGTCTGTGTCTCCCCCTCCTTTTACTCCTCCACATCTTTTCTTTTCGCATGACTATATGTACTTGTCACTTTTCCCTGAGTTAGTTATGTCTTCTGAGCAGTTTGTCAGCTTTTGGACACCTTTGAAGGTGTTTTCTATGTGTTTCTATATGTTGTGTTTGCCTGCCATTGGTTTTAATGGTGTTCGAAGGTGTTCGATGAACAGTTCGACGAACAGTTCGGCGAACACATGGGAGTTCGACGAACCGAACCGTACTCGAACACTACGGGGGTTGCTCAACACTAATTATTCATTGATTTTAGCCATTGAAAAACAACCTGTTACTCATATACCAGAAATGGTTGAAGGTATCGGCTGAACGCAAACAGATAGCAGCTCACCCTCTTTGAATCTACTTTAGCATGCTAAAAGGAGAAGGTAAAAGCAAAAAGTTTCAGAATTCCACCTTTCCAAGCAGAGAAATGACTGTTTGTGCAATGACATTATGTATTGATTTTAGCCATTGAAAACCATCCTGTTACTCTTATGCCAGAAATCGTTGAAGGTATTGGCTGAACGCAAAGAGATAGCAGCCCACCCTCTTTGAATCCTCTTTAGCATGCTAAAAGGAGCAGGAAAAATCTAAATAATTTCAGAATTCCACCTTTCCAAGCAGAGAAATGACTGTTTGTTCAATGATATTATTCATTGATTTTAGACTTTGAAAACCGTCCTGTTACTCATATACCAGAAATGGTTGAAGGTATTGGCTGAACTCAATCAGATAGCAGCTCACCCTCTTTGAATCTTCTTTAGCATGCTAAAAGGAGCAGGTAAAAGCAAAAAATTGAAGAATTCCACCTTTCAAAGCAGAGAACTGACTTTTTGAGCAATGACATTATTCATTGATTTTAGCCATTGAAAAACATCCTGTTACTCATATACCAGAAATGGTTGAAGGTATCGGCTGAACGCAAACAGATAGCAGCTCACCCTCTTTGAATCTTCTTTAGCATGCTAAAAGGAACAGGTAAAAGCAAAAAATTTCAGAATTCCACCTTTCCAAGCAGAGAAATGACTGTTTGTGCAATGACATTATTCATTGATTTTAGCCATTGAAAACTGTCTTGTTACTCTTATACCAGAAATGGTTGAAGGTATTGTCTGAAAGCAAAGAGATAGCAGCTCAACATCTTTGAATCTTCTTTAGCATGCTAAATGGAGCAGGAAAAGCAAAAAATTTCAGAATTCCACTTTTACAAACAGAGAAATGACTGTTCGTGCAATGACATTATTCATTGATTTTAGCCATTGAAAAACATTCTGTTACTCATACACCAGAAATGGTTGAAGGCATTGGCTGATCGTAAACAGACAGCAACTCACCCTCTTTGAATTTTCTTTATTACGCTAAAAGGAGCAGGAAAAAGCAAAATCATTTCAGAATTCCCCCTTTCCAAGCAGAGAAACGTCTGTTTGTGCAATGACATTATTCATTGATTTTAGCCATTGAAAAACGTTCTGTTACTGATATACCAGAAATGGTTGAAGGTATTGGCTGAACGCAAACAGATAGCAGCTCACACTCTTTGAATCTTCTTTAGCATGCTAAAAGTAGCAGGAAAAAGCAAAAAATTTCAGATTTCTTCCTTTCAAAGCAGAGAAATGACTGTTTGTGTAATGACATTATTCATTGATTTTAGTCATTGAAAAACATCCTGTTACTCATATACCAGAAATGGTTGAAGGTATCGGCTGAAAGCAAACAGATAGCAGCTCACCCTCTTTGAATCTACTTTAGCATGCTAAAAGGAGCAGGTAAAAGCAAAAAGTTTCAGAATTCCACCTTTCCAAGCAGAGAAATGACTGTTTGTGCAATGACATTATTTATTGATTTTAGCCATTGAAAACCATCCTGTTATTCTTATGCCAGAAATCGTTGAAGGTATTTCCTGAATGCAAAGAGATAGCAGCCCACCCTTTTTGAATCCTCTTTAGCATGCTAAAAGGAGCAGGAAAAATCTAAATAATTTCAGAATTCCACCTTTCCAAGCCGAGAAATGACTGTTTGTTCAATGATATTATTCATTGATTTTAGACTTTGAAAACCGTCCTGTTACTCATATACCAGAAATGGTTGAAGGTATTGGCTGAACTCAATCAGATAGCAGCTCACCCTCTTTGAATCTTCTTTAGCATGCTAAAAGGAGCATGTAAAAGCAAAAAATTTCAGAATTCCACCTATCAAAGCAGAGAAATGACTTTTTGAGCAATGACATTATTCATTGATTTTAGCCATTGAAAAACATCCTGTTACTCATATGCCAGAAATGGTTGATGGTATTGGCTGAACGCAAACAGAGAGCAGCTCACCCTCTTTGAATCTTCTTTAGCATGCTAAAAGTAGCAGGAAAAAGCAAAAAAATTCAGAATTCCACCTTTCGAAGCACAGAAATGACTTTTTGAGCAATGACATTATTCATTGATTTTAGCCATTGAAAAACATCCTGTTACTCATATACCAGAAATGGTTGAAGGTATCGGCTGAACGCAAACAGATAGCAGCTCACCCTCTTTGAATCTTCTTTAGCATTCTAAAAGGAACAGGTAAAAGCAAAAAATTTCAGAATTCCACCTTTCCAAGCAGAGAAATGACTGTTTGTGCAATGACATTATTCATTGATTTTAGCCATTGAAAACTGTCCTGTTACTCTTATACCAGAAATGGTTGAAGGTATTGTCTGAAAGCAAAGAGATAGCAGCTCAACATCTTTGAATCTTCTTTAGCATGCTAAATGGAGCAGGAAAAGCAAAAAATTTCAGAATTCCACTTTTACAAACAGAGAAATGACTGTTCGTGCAATGACATTATTCATTGATTTTAGCCGTTGAAAAACATTCTGTTACTCATACACCAGAAATGGTTGAAGGCATTGGCTGATCGTAAACAGACAGCAACTCACCCTCTTTGAATTTTCTTTATTACGCTAAAAGGAGCAGGAAAAAGCTAAATAATTTCAGAATTCCCCCTTTCCAAGCAGAGAAACGTCTGTTTGTGCAATGACATTATTCATTGATTTTAGCCATTGAAAAACGTTCTGTTACTGATATACCAGAAATGGTTGAAGGTATTGGCTGAACGCAAACAGATAGCAGCTCACACTCTTTGAATCTTCTTTAGCATGCTAAAAGTAGCAGGAACAAGCAAAAAATTTCAGATTTCTTCCTTTCAAAGCAGAGAAATGACTGTTTGTGCAATGACATTATTCATTGATTTTAGTCATTGAAAAACATCCTGTTACTCATATACCAGAAATAGTTGAAGGTATTGATTGAACGCAAACAGACAGCAACTCTCCCTCTTTGAATCTTCCTTAGCACGCTAAAAGGAGCAGAAAAAAGCAAAATAATTTCAGAATTCCACCTTTCCAAGCAGAGAAATGACTGTTTGTTCAATGATATTATTCATTGATTTTTGACATTGAAAACCGTCCTGTTACTCATATACCAGAAATGGTGTAAGGTATTGGCTGAACTCAATCAGATAGCATCTCACCCTCTTTGAATCTTCTTTAGCATGCTAAAAGGAGAAGGAAAAAGCACAACAATTTCAGAAATCCACCTTTCCAAGTAGACAAATGTCTTTTTGAGCAATGACATTATTCATTGATTTTAGTCATTGAAAAACATCCTGTTACTCATATACCAGAAATGGTTGAAGGTATTGATTGAAGGCAAACAGACAGCAACTCTCCCTCTTTGAATCTTCCTTAGCACGCTATAAGGAGCAGGAAAAAGCAAAAAATGTCAGAATTCCACTTTTACAAGCAGAGAAATGACTGTTTGTGCAATGACATTATTCATTGATTTTAGCCATTGAAAAACATTCTGTTACTCATACACCAGAAATGGTTGAAGGCATTGGCTGAACGTAAAAAGACAGCAACTCACCCTCTTTGAATCTTCTTTAGCCCACTAAAAGGAGCAGGAAAAAGCAAAATAAATTCAGAATTCCACCTTTCCAAGCAGAGAAATGACTGTTTGTGTAATGACATTATTCATTCAATTTAGCCATTGAATACCGTCATTTTTCTCATATAATCAAAATGGTTTTAAAGTATTTGGCTGAATTCCAACAGATAGCAGCTCACCCTCTTTGAATCTTCTTTAGCATGCTAAATGGAGCAGGAAAAAGCAAAAAATTTCAGAATTCCACCTTTCCAAGCAGAAAAATGAATGTTTGTGCAATGACATTATTCATTGATTTTAGACATTGAAAAGCGTCCTGTTACTGATATACCAGAAATGGTTGAAGGTATTGGCTGAATGCAAACAGATAGCAGCTCGCTCTCTTAGAATCTTCTTTAGCATGCTAAAAGGAGCAGGAAAAAACAAAACATTTCAGAATTCCACCTTTCCAATCAGAGAATAGACTGTTTGTGCAAAGACAATATTCATTCATTTTAGCCATTGAAAACCGTACTGTTACTCATATACAAGAAATGAATGAAGGTATTGGCTGTTCGCAACCAGAAAGCTCACACTCTTTGAATCTTCTGTAGCATGCTAAAAGTAACAGGAAAAAGCAAAAAATTTCAGAATTCCACCTTTCCAAGCAGGGAATTGTCTGTTTGTGCAATGACAATATTCATTCATTTTAGCCATTGAAAACCGTCCTGTTACTCATATACCAGAAATGGATGAAGGTATTGGCTGAACGCAAACAGACAGCAGCTCAAACTCTTTGAATCTTCTTTAGCATGCTAAAATGAGCAGGAAAAAACAAAAAATTTCAGAATTCCACCTTTATAAGCAGAGAAATCACTGTTTGTGTAATGACATTATTCATTGATTTTAGCCATTGAAAACCATCCTGTTACTCATATACCAGAAATGGTTGAAGGTATTGGCTGAACGCAAACAGATAGCAGCTCACCCTCTTTGAATCTTCTTTAGCATGCTAAAAGTAGAAGGAAAAAGCAAAAGATGTCAGAATTCCACCTTTCAAAGCAGAGAAATGACTGTTGAGCAATGACATTAGTCATTGATTTTAGCCATTGAAAAACATCCTGTTACTCATATACCAGAAATGGTTGAAGGTATTGGCTGAACGAAAACAGATAGCAGACCACCATCTTTGAATATTCTTTAGCATACTAAAAGGAGCAGGAAAAAGCAAAAAATTTCAGAAATCAACTTTTGCAAGCAGAGAAATGACTGCTTGTGCAATGACATTATTCATTGATTTTAGCCATTTAAAAACATTCTGTTACTCATACACCAGAAATGGTTGAGCGCATTGGCTGAACGTAAACAGACAGCAACTCACCCTCTTTGAATCTTCTTTAGCACGCTAAAAGGAGCAGGAAAAAGCAAAAAATATCAGAATTCCAGCATTCCAAGCAGAGAAATGACTTTTTGAGCAATGACATTATTCATTGATTTTAGCCATTGAAAAACATCCTGTTACTCATATACCAGAAAAGGTTGAAGGTATTGTCTGAAAGCAAGCAGATAGCAGCTCACCCTCTTTGAATCTTCTTTAGCATGCTAAAAGTAGCAGGAAAAAGCAAAAAATGTCAGAATTCCACCTTTGAAAGCAGAGAAATGACATTTTGAGCAATGAGATTATTCATTGATTTTAGCCATTGAAAAACATCCTGTTACTCATATACCAGAAAAGGTTGAAGGTATCGGCTGAACGCAAACAGATAGCAGCCCACCCACTTTGAATCTTCTTTAGCATGCTAAAAGGAGCAGGAAAAGGCAAAAAAATTCAGAATTCCACCATTCAAAGCAGAGAAATGACTTTTTGAGCAATGACATTATTCATTGATTTTAGCCATTGAAAAACATCCTGTTACTCATATTCCAGAAATGGTTGAGGGTATTTGCTGAACTCAAACAGATAGCAGCTAACCCTCTTTGAATCTTCTTTAGCATGCTAAACGGAGTAGGAGAAAGCAAAAAAAATTCAGAATTCCACCTTTCCAAGCAGAGAAATGACTGTTTGTGCAATGACATTATTCATTGATTTTAGACATTGAAAACCGTCCTGTTACTCATATACCAGAAATGGTGGAAGGTATTGGCTGAATGCAAACAGATAGCAGCTCATGCTCTTTGAATCTTCTTTAGCATGCTAAAAGTAGCAGGAAAAAGCAAAAAATGTCAGAATTCCACCTTTCAAAGCAGAGAAATGACATTTTGAGCAATGACATTATTCATTGATTTTAGCCATTGAAAACCGTCCTGTTACTCTTATACCAGAAATCGTTGCAGGTATTGGCTGAACGCAAACAGATAGCAGCCCAACATCTTTGAATCTTCTTTAGCATGCTAAAAGGAGCAGGTAAAAGCAAAAAATTTCAGAATTCCACTTTTAGAAGCAGAAAAATGACTGTATGTGCAATGACATTATTCATTGATTTTAGCAATTGAAAAACATTCTGTTACTCATACACCAGAAATGGTTGAACGCATTGGCTGAACGTAAACAGACAGCAACTCACCCTCTTTGAATATTCATTAACACGTTAAAGGAGCAGGAAAAAGCAAAATAATTTCAGAATTCCACATTTCCAAGCAGAGAAATGACATTTTGAGCAATGACATTATTCATTGATTTTAGCCATTGAAAAACGTTCTGTTACTCATATACCAGAAATTGTTGAAGGTATTGGCTGAACGCAAACAGATAGAAGCTCACCCTCTTTGAATATTCTTTAGCATGCTAAAAGTATCAGGAAAAAGCAAAAAATTTCAGAATTCCACCATTCAAAGCAGAGAAATGACTTTTTGAGCACTGACATTATTCATTGATTTTAGCCATTGAAAAACATCCTGTTACTCATATAACAGAAATGGTTGAAGGTATCTGCTGAACGCAAACAGATAGCTGCTCACCCTCTTTGAATCTTCTTTAGCATGCTAAAAGGAGCAGGTAAAAGCAAAAAATTTCAGAATTCCACCTTTTCAAGCAGAGAAATCACTGTTTGTTCAATGACATTATTCATCGATTTTAGCCATTGAAAACCGTTCTGTTACTCTTATACCAGAAATGGATGAAAGAATTGGCTGAACGCAAAGAGATAGCAGCCCACCCTCTTTGAATCCTCTTTAGCATGCTAAAAAGAGCAGGAAAAATCTAAATAATTTCAGAATTCCACCTTTCCAAGCAGAGAAATGACTGTTTGTTCAATGATATTATTCATTGATTTTAGACATTGAAAACCGTCCTGTTACTAATACACCGGAAATGGTTGAAGGTATTGGCTGAACTCAATCAGATAGCAGCTCACCCTCTTTGAATCTTCTTTAGCATGCTAAAAGGAGCAGGAAAAAGCAAAACAATTTCAGAAGTCCACCTTTCCAAGCAGACAAATGTCTTTTTGAGCAATGACATTATTCATTGATTTTAGCCATTGAAAAACATCCTGTTACTCATATTCCAGAAATGGTTGAAGGTATCGGCTGAATGCAAACAGATAGCAGCTCACCCTATTTGAATCTTCTTTAGCATGCTAAAAGGAGGTAAAAGCAAAAAATTTCAGAATTCCACCATTCCAAGCAGAGAAATAACTGTGCAGTGACATTATTCATTGATTTTAGACATTGAACACTGTCCTGTTACTCTTATACCAGAAATGGTTGAAGGTATTGGCTGAACGCAAAGAGATAGCAGCCCACCCTCTTTGAATCTTCTTTAGCATGCTAAAAGGAGCAGGAAAAAGCAAAACATTTCAGAATTCCACTTTTACAATCAGAGAAATGACTGTTTGTGCAATGACATTATTCATTGATTTTAGCCATTGAAAAACGTTCTGTTACTCATATACCAGAAATGGTTGAAGGTATCGGCTGAACGCAATGAGATAGCAGCCCACCATCTTTGAATCTTCTTTAGCATGTTAAAAGGAGCATGAAAAAGCAAAAAATTTCAGAATTCCACCTTTATAAGCAGAGAAATGATTGTTTGTGCAATGACGTTATTCATTGATTTTAGCCATTGAAAACCAACCTGTTACTCATATGCCAGAAATGGTTGAAGGTATTGGCTAAACGCAAACAGATAGCAGCTCACCCTCTTTGAATGTTCTTTAGCATGCTAAAAGGAGCAGGAAAAAGCAAAAAATTTCAGAATTCCACCTTTATAAGCAGAGAAATGACTGTTTGTGCAATGACGTTATTCATTGATTTTAGCCATTGAAAACCAACCTGTTACTCATATACCAGAAATGGTTGAAGGTATCGGCTGAACGCAAACAGATAGCAGCTCACTCTCTTTGAATCTTCTTTAGCATGCTAAAAGGAGCAGGTAAAAGCAAAAAATTTCAGAATTCCACCATTCCAAGCAGAGATAATAACTGTTTGTGCCATGACATTATTCATTGATTTTAGACATTGAAAACTGTCCTGTTACTCTTATACCAGAAATGGTTGAAGGTATTGGCTGAACGCAATGAGATAGCAGCCCACCATCTTTGAATCTTCTTTAGCATGCTAAAAGGAGCAGGAAAAAGCAAATAATTTCAGAATTCCACCTTTATAAGCAGAGAAATGACTGTTTGTGCAATGACGTTATTCATTGATTTTATCCATTGAAAACCAACCTGTTTCTCATATGCCAGAAATGGTTGAAGGTATTGGCTGAAGGCAAACAGATAGCAGCTCACCCTCTTTGAATGTTCTTTAGCATGCTAAAAGTAGCAAGAAAAAGCAAAAAATTTCAGAATTCCACCTTTCGAAGCACAGCAATGACTTTTTGAGCAATGACATTATTCATTGATTTTAGCCATTGAAAAACATCCTGTTACTCATATACCAGAAATGGTTGAAGGTATCGGCTGAACGCAAACAGATAGCAGCTCACCTTCTTTGAATCTTCTTTAGCATGCAAAAAGGAAGAGGTAAAAGCAAAAAAGTTCAGAATTCCACCTTTCCAAGCAGAGAAATGACTGTTTGTGCA
The DNA here is from genome assembly GCF_046119375.1 of Phyllobates terribilis. Lineage (NCBI taxonomy): Eukaryota > Metazoa > Chordata > Amphibia > Anura > Dendrobatidae > Phyllobates > Phyllobates terribilis. The sequence goes on along the minus strand of NW_027362771.1, from coordinate 2,373,548 downwards.
ATGACATTATTCATTGATTTTAGCCATTGAAAACCGTCCTGTTACTCTTATACCAGAAATGGTTGAAGGTATTGGCTGAATGCAAAGAGATAGCAGCTCATCATCTTTGAATCTTCTTTAGCATGCTAAATGTAGCAGGAAAAGCAAAAAATTTCAGAATTCCACTTTTACAAGCAGAGAAATGACTGTTTGTGCAATGACATTATTCATTGATTTTAGCCACTGAAAAACATTCTGTTACTCATACACCAGAAATGGTTGAAGGTATTGGCTGAACGCAAACAGATAGCAGCGCACCCTCTTTGAATCTTCATTACCATGCTAAAAGGAACATGAAAAAGCAAAAAAATTTCAGAATTCCCCCTTTCCAAGCAAAGAAACGTCTGTTTGTGCAATGACATTATTCATTGATTTTAGCCATTGAAAAACGTTCTGTTACTCATATACCAGAAATGGTTGAAGGTATTGGCTGAACGCAAACAGATAGCAGCGCACCCTCTTTGAATCTTCATAACCATGCTAAAAGGAACAGGAAAAAGCAAAAAAATTCAGAATTCCATCTTTCCAAGCAGAGAAATGACTCTTTGTGCAATGACATTATTGATTGATTTTAGCCATTGAAAACCATCCTGCCTCCCATATACCAGAAACGGTTGAAGGTATTGGCTGAACGCAAACAGATAGCAGCTCACACTCTTTGAATCTTCTTTAGCATGCTAAAAGTAGCAGGAAAAAGCAAAAAATTTCAGATTTCCACCTTTCAAAGCAGAGAAATGTCTGTTTGTGCAATGACATTATTCATTGATTTTAGCCATTGAAAAACATCCTGTCATTCATACATCAGAAATAGTTGAAGGCATTGGCTGAATGTAAACAAACAGCAACTCACCCTCTTTGAATCTTCTTTAGCACGCTAAATGGAGCAGGAATAAGCAAAATAATTTCAGAATTCCACCTTTCCAAGCAGAGAAATGACTGTTTGTGCAATGACATTATTCATTGATTTTAGCCATTGAAAACCGTCCTGTTACTCATATACCAGAAATACTTGAAGGTATTGGCTGAACTCAAACAGATAGCAGCTAACCCTCTTTGAATCTTCTTTGCATGCTAAAAGAAGCAGGAAAAAGCAAAAAATTTCAGAATTCCACCTTTCCAAGCAGAGAAATGACTGTTTGTGCAATGACATTATTCATTGATTTTAGACATTGAAAACCGTCCTGTTACTCATATACCAGAAATGGATGAAGGTATTTTCTGAACTGAAACAGATAGCAGCTCAAATTCTTTGAATCTTCTTTAGCATGCTAAAATGAGCAGGAAAAAGCAAAAAATTTCAGAATTCCACTTTTACAAGCAGAGAAAAGACTGTTTGTGCAATGACATTATTCATTGATTTTAGCCATTTAAAAACATTCTGTTACTCATACACCAAAAATGGTTGAACGCATTGGCTGAACGTAAACAGACAGCAACTCACCCTCTTTGAATCTTCTTTAGCACGCTAAAAGAAGCTGGAAAAAGCAAAATAATTTCAGAATTCCACCTTTCCAAGCAGAGAAATGACTGTTTGTGCAATGACATTATTCATTGATTTTAGACATTGAAAACCGTCCTGTTACTCATATACCAGAAATGGTTGAAGGTATTGGCTGAATGCAAACAGATAGCAGCTCACCCTCTTTGAATCTTCTTTAGCATGCTAAAAGTAGCAGGAAAAAGCAAAAAATGTCAGAATTCCACCTTTCAAAGCAGAGAAATGACATTTTGAGCAATGACATTATTCATTGATTTTAGCCATTGAAAACCGTCCTGTTACTCTTATACCAGAAATCGTTGAAGTTAATGGCTGAACGCAAACAGATAGCAGCCCACCATCTTTGAATCTTCTTTAGCATGCTAAAAGGAGCAGGTAAAAGCAAAAAATTTCAGAATTCCACTTTTACAAGCAGAAAAATGACTGTAAGTGCAATGACATTATTCATTGATTTTAGCAATTGAAAAACATTCTGTTACTCATACACCAGAAATGGTTGAACGCATTGGCTGAACGTAAACAGACAGCAACTCACCCTCTTTGAATATTCTTTAACACGTTAAAGGAGCAGGAAAAAGCAAAATAATTTCAGAATTCCACATTTCCAAGCAGAGAAATGACTGTGCAACGACATTATTCATTGATTTTAGCCATTGAAAAATGTTCGGTTACTCATATACCAGAAATTGTTGAAGGTATTGGCTGAACGCAAACAGATAGAAGCTCACCCTCTTTCAATCATCTTTAGCATGCTACAAGTAGCAGGAAAATGCAAAAAAATTCAGAATTCCACCTTTCAAAGCAGAGAAATTACTTTTTGAGCAATGACATTATTCATTGATTTTAGCCATTGAAAAACATCCTGTTACTTATATACCAGAAATGGTTGTAGGTATCGGCTGAACGCAAACAGATAGCAGCTCACCCTCTTTGAATCTTCTTTAGCATGCTAAAAGGAGCAGGTAAAAGCAAAACATTTCAGAATTCCATCTTCCAAGCAGAGAAAGGACTGTTTGTGCAATGACATCATTCACTGATTTTAGCCGTTGAAAACCATCCTGTTACTCTAATACCAGAAATGGTTGAAGGTATTGGCTGTACGCAAACAGGCAGCAGCCCACCATCTTTGAATCGTCTTTAGCATGCTAAAAGCAGCAGTAAAAAGCAAAACATTACAGAATTCCACTTTTACAAGCAGAGAAATTACTGTTTGTTCAATGACATTACTGATTGATTTTAGCCAATGAATAACATCCTGTTACTCATACACCAGAAGGGGTTGTAGGCATTGGCTGAACGTAACAGACAGCAACTCACACTCTTTGAGTCTTCTTTCGTACGCTAAAAGGAGCAGGAAAAAGCAAAAGAATTTCAGAATTCCACCTTTCTAAGCAGAGAAATGACTGTTTGTGCAATGACATTATTCATTGATTTTAGACATTGAAAACCGTCCTGTTACTCATATACCAGAAATGGTTGAAGGTATTGGCTGAACGCAAACAGTTAGCAGCTCAGCCTCTTTCAATCTTCTTTAGCATGCTAGAAGGAGCAGGAAAAAGCAAAAAATTTCAGAATTCCACCATTCAAAGCAGAAAAATGACTTTTTGAGCACTGACATTATTCATTGATTTTAGCCATTGAAAAACATCCTGTTACTCATATAACAGAAATGGTTGAAAGTATCTGCTGAACGCATGCAGATAGCTGCTCACCCTCTTTGAATCTTCTTTAGCTTGCTAAAAGGAGCAGGTAAAAGCAAAAAATTTCAGAATTCCACCTTTTCAAGCAGAGAAATTACTGTTTGTTCAATGACATTATTCATCGATTTTAGCCATTGAAAACCGTTCTGTTACTCTTATACCAGAAATGGATGAAAGTATTAGCTGAACGCAAACAGATAGCAGCTCAACCTCTTTAAATCTTCTTTATCATGCTAAAAGTAGCAGGAAAAAGAAAAACATTTCAGAATTCCACCTTTCCAAGCACAGAATTGACTGTTTGTGCAGTGACATTATTCATTGGTTTTAGACATAGAAAACCGTCCTGTTACTCATATACCAGAAATGGATGAAGGTATTGGCTTAACGGAAACAGTTAGCAGATCAATCTGTTTGATTCTTCTTTAGCATGCTAAATGGAGCAGGAAAAAGCAAAACATTTCAGAATTCCACCTTTCCAAGCACAGAATTGACTGTTTGTGCAATGACAATATTCATTAATTTTAGCCATTGAAAACCGTCCTGTTACTCTTATACCAGAAATGGTTAAAGGTATTGGCTGAACGAAAACAGATAGCAGACCACCATCTTTGAATATTCTTTAGCATACTAAAAGGAGCAGGAAAAAGCAAAAAATTTCAGAAATCAACTTTTGCAAGCAGAGAAATGACTGCTTGTGCAATGACATTATTCATTGATTTTAGCCATTTAAAAACATTCTGTTACTCATACACCAGAAATGGTTGAGCGCATTGGCTGAACGTAAACAGACAGCAACTCACCCTCTTTGAATCTTCTTTAGCACGCTAAAAGAAGCAGGAAAAAGCAAAATAATTTCAGAATTCCACCTTTCCAACCAGAGAAATGACTGTTTGTGCAATTTATTGATTTTAGCCATTGAAAAATGTTCTGTTACTCATATACAAGGAATGGTTGAAGGTATTGGCTGAACGCAAACATATAGAAGCTCACCCTCTTTGAATCTTCTTTAGCACGCTAAAAGGAGCAGGAAAAAGCAAAAAATATCAGAATTCCAGCTTTCCAAGCAGAGAAATGACTTTTTGAGCAATGACATTATTCATTGATTTTAGCCATTAAAAACATCCTGTTACTCATATACCAGAAATGGTTGAAGGTATTGGCTGAAAGCAAGCAGATAGCAGCTCACCCTCTTTGAATCTTCTTTAGCATGCTAAAAATAGCAGGAAAAAGCAAAAAATGTCAGAATTCCACCTTTGAAAGCAGAGAAATGACATTTTGAGCAATGAGATTATTCATTGATTTTAGCCATTGAAAAACATCCTGTTACTCATATACCAGAAAAGGTTGAAGGTATCGGCTGAACGCAAACAGATAGCAGCCCACCCTCTTTGAATCTTCTTTAGCACGCTAAAAGGAGCAGGAAAAAGCAAAAAATTTCAGAATTCCACCTTTCCAACCAGAGAAATGACTGTTTGTGCAATGACATTATTCATTGATTTTAGCCATTTAAAAGCATCCTATTACCCATATACCAGAAATGGTTGAACGCATTGGCTGAACGTAAACAGACAGCAACTCACCCTCTTTGAATCTTCTTTTGCACGCTAAAAGAAGCAGGAAAAAGCAAAATAATTTCAGAATTCCACCTTTCCAACCAGAGAAATGACTGTTTGTGCAATGACATTATTCATTGATTTTAGCCAATGAAAAATGTTCTGTTACTCATATACAAGGAATGGTTGAAGGTATTGGCTGAACGCAAACATATAGAAGCTCACCCTCTTTGAATCTTCTTTAGCACGCTAAAAGGAGCAGGAAAAAGCAAAAAATATCAGAATTCCAGCTTTCCAAGCAGAGAAATGACTTTTTGAGCAATGACATTATTCATTGATTTTAGCCATTGAAAAACATCCTGTTACCCATATACCAGAAATGGTTGAAGGTATTGGGTGAAAGCAAACAGATAGCAGCTCACCCTCTTTGAATCTTCTTTAGCATGCTAAAAGTAGCAGGAAAAAGCAAAAAATGTCAGAATTCCACCTCTGAAAGCAGAGAAATGACATTTTGAGCAATGACATTATTCATTGATTTTAGCCATTGAAAAACATCCTGTTACTCATATACCAGAAAAGGTTGAAGGTATCGGCAGAACGCAAACAGATAGCAGCCCACCCTCTTTGAATCTTCTTTAGCACGCTAAAAGGAGCAGGAAAAAGCAAAAAATTTCAGAATTCCACCTTTCCAAGCAGAGAAATGACTGTTTGTGCAATGACATTATTCATTGATGTTAGCCATTTAAAAGCATCCTATTACCCATATACCAGAAATGGTTGAACGCATTGGCTGAACGTAAACAGACAGCAACTCACCCTCTTTGAATCTTCTTTAGCACGCTAAAAGAAGCAGGAAAAAGCAAAATAATTTCAGAATTCCACCTTTCCAACCAGAGAAATGACTGTTTGTGCAATGACATTATTCATTGATTTTAGCCAATGAAAAATGTTCTGTTACTCATGTACAAGGAATGGTTGAAGGTATTGGCTGAACGCAAACATATAGAAGCTCACCCTCTTTGAATCTTCTTTAGCACGCTAAAAGGAGCAGGAAAAAGCAAAAAATATCAGAATTCCAGCTTTCCAAGCAGAGAAATGACTTTTTGAGCAATGACATTATTCATTGATTTTAGCCATTGAAAAACATCCTGTTACCCATATACCAGAAATGGTTGAAGGTATTGGCTGAAAGCAAACAGATAGCAGCTCACCCTCTTTGAATCTTCTTTAGCATGCTAAAAGTAGCAGGAAAAAGCAAAAAATGTCAGAATTCCACCTCTGAAAGCAGAGAAATGACATTTCGAGCAATGACATTATTCATTGATTTTAGCCATTGAAAAACATCCTGTTACTCATATACCAGAAAAGGTTGAAGGTATCGGCAGAACGCAAACAGATAGCAGCCCACCCTCTTTGAATCTTCTTTAGTACGCTAAAAGGAGCAGGAAAAAGCAAAAAATTTCAGAATTCCACCTTTCCAAGCAGAGAAATGACTGTTTGAGCAATGACATTATTCATTGATTTTAGACATTGAAAAGCATCCTATTACCCATATACCAGAAATGGTTGAAGGTATTGGCTGACGCAAACAGATAGCAGCTCACCCACTTTGAATCTTCTTTAGCATGCTAAAAGGAGCAGGAAAAGGCAAAAAATTTCAGAATTCCACCATTCAAAGCAGAGAAATGACTTTTTGAGCAACGACATTATTCATTGATTTTAGCCATTGAAAAACATCCTGTTACTCATATTCCAGAAATGGTTGAGGGTATTTGCTGAACTCAAACAGATAGCAGCTAACCCTCTTTGAATCTTCTTTAGCATGCTAAACGGAGTAGGAGAAAGCAAAAAAAATTCAGAATTCCACCTTTCCAAGCAGAGAAATGACTGTTTGTGCAATGACATTATTCATTGATTTTAGACATTGAAAACCGTCCTGTTACTCATATACCAGAAATGGTGGAAGGTATTGGCTGAATGCAAACAGATAGCAGCCCACGCTCTTTGAATCTTCTTTAGCATGCTAAAAGTAGCAGGAAAAAGCAAAAAATGTCAGAATTCCACTTTTAGAAGCAGAAAAATGACTGTATGTGCAATGACATTATTCATTGATTTTAGCAATTGAAAAACATTCTGTTACTCATACACCAGAAATGGTTGAACGCATTGGCTGAACGTAAACAGACAGCAACTCACCCTCTTTGAATCTTCTTTAGCATGCTAAATGGAGCAGGAAAAAGCAAAACATTTCAGAATTCCACCTTTCCAAGCAGAGAATTGACTGTTTGTGCAATGACAATATTCATTCATTTTAGCCATTGAAATCGTCCTGGTACTCTTATACCAGAAATGGTTAAAGGTATTGGCTGAATGCAAACAGATAGCAGCCCACCATCTTTGAATATTCTTTAGTATGCTAAAAGGAGCAGGAAAAAGCAAAAAATTTCAGAATTCCACTTTTACAAGCAGAGAAATGACTGTTTGTGCAATGACATTATTCATTGATTTTAGCCATTGAAAAACATCCTGTTACTCACACAGCATAAATGGTTGAAGGCATTGGCTGAACGTAAACAGACAGCAACTCACCCTCTTTGAATCTTCTTTATCATGCTAAAAAGATCAGGAAAAAGCAAAAAATTTCAGAATTCCACCTTTTCAAGCAGAGAAATGACTGTTTGTGCAATGACATTATTCATTGATTTTAGACATTGAAAACCATCCTGTTACTCATATACCAGAAATGGTTGAAGGTATTGGCTGAATGCAAACAGATAGCAGCTCACCCTCTTTGAATCTCTTTAGCATGCTAAAAGAAGCAGGAAAAAGCAAAACATTTCAGAATTCCACCTTTCGAAGCAGAGAATTGACTGTTTGTGCAATGACAATATTCATTCATTTTAGCCATTGAAAACCGTCCTGTTACTCGTATATCAGAAATGGATGAAGGTATTGGCTTAACGCAAACAGTTAGCAGCTCAAACTGTTTGATTCTTCTTTAGCATGCTAAATGGAGCAGGAAAAAGCTAAATAACTTCAGAATTCCACCTTTCCAAGCAGAGAAATTACTGTTTGTGCAATGACATTATTCATTGATTTTAGCCATTGAAAAACGTTCTGTTACTCATATACCAGAAATGGTTGAAGGTATTGGCTGAACGCAAACAGATAGCAACTCATCCTCTTTGAATATTTTTTAGCATGCTAAAAGTAGCAGGAAAAAGCAAAACATTTCAGAATTCCACCTTACCAAGCAGAGAAATAACGGTATGTGCAGTGACATTATTCATTGGTTTTAGACATAGAAAACCGTCCTGTTACTCATATACCAGAAATGGATGAAGGTATTGGTTTAACGGAAACAGTTAGCAGATCAAACTGTTTGATTCTTCTTTAGCATGCTAAATGGAGCAGGAAAAAGCAAAACATTTCAGAATTCCACCTTTCCAAGCACAGAATTGACTGTTTGTGCAATGACAATATTCATTCATTTTAGCCATTGAAAACCGTCCTGTTACTCTTATACCAGAAATGGTTAAAGGTATTGGCTGAACGCAAACAGATAGCAGCCCATCATCTTTGAATCTTCTTTACCATGCTAAAAGGAGCAGTAAAAAGCAAAAAATTTCAGAATTCCACTTTTACAAGCAGAGAAATGACTGTTTGTGCAATGACATTATTCATTGATTTTAGCCATTGAAAAACATCCTGTTACTCATACACCATAAATGGTTGAAGGCATTGGCTGAACGTAAACAGACAGCAACTCATCCTCTTTGAATCTTCTTTATCATGCTAAAAAGAGCAGGAAAAAGCAAAAAATTTCAGAATTCCACCTTTCCAAGCAGAGATATGACTGTTTGTGCAATGACATTATTCATTGATTTTAGACATTCAAAATCATCCTGTTACTCATATACCAGAAATGGTTGAAGGTATTGGCTGAATGCAAACAGATAGCAGCTCACCCTCTTTGAATCTTCTTTAGCATGCTAAAAGGAGCAGGAAAAAGCAAAACATTTCAGAATTCCACCTTTCCAAGCAGAGAATTGAGTGTTTGTGCAATGACAATATTCATTCATTTTAGCCATTGAAAACCGTCCTGTTACTCATATATCAGAAATGGATGAAGGTATTGGCTTAACGCAAACAGTTAGCAGCTCAAACTGTTTGATTCTTCTTTAGCATGCTAAATGGAGCAGGAAAAAGCAAAACATTTCAGAATTCCACCTTTCCAAGCAGAGAATTGACTGTTTGTGCAATGACAATATTCATTCATTTTAGCCATTGAAATCGTCCTGGTACTCTTATACCAGAAATGGTTAAAGGTATTGGCTGAATGCAAACAGATAGCAGCCCACCATCTTTGAATATTCTTTAGTATGCTAAAAGGAGCAGGAAAAAGCAAAACATTTCAGAATTCCACTTTTACAAGCAGAGAAATGACTGTTTGTGCAATGACATTATTCATTGATTTTAGCCATTGAAAAACATCCTGTTACTCACACAGCATAAATGGTTGAAGGCATTGGCTGAACGTAAACAGACAGCAACTCACCCTCTTTGAATCTTCTTTATCATGCTAAAAAGATCAGGAAAAAGCAAAAAATTTCAGAATTCCACCTTTCCAAGCAGAGAAATGACTGTTTGTGCAATGACATTATTCATTGATTTTAGACATTGAAAACCATCCTGTTACTCATATACCAGAAATGGTTGAAGGTATTGGCTGAATGCAAACAGATAGCAGCTCACCCTCTTTGAATTTCTTTAGCATGCTAAAAGAAGCAGGAAAAAGCAAAACATTTCAGAATTCCACCTTTCCAAGCAGAGAATTGAATGTTTGTGCAATGACAATATTCATTCATTTTAGCCATTGAAAACCGTCCTGTTACTCGTATATCAGAAATGGATGAAGGTATTGGCTTAACGCAAACAGCAGCTCAAACTGTTTGATTCTTCTTTAGCATGCTAAATGGAGCAGGAAAAAGCTAAATAACTTCAGAATTCCACCTTTCCAAGCAGAGAAATTACTGTTTGTGCAATGACATTATTCATTGATTTTAGCCATTGAAAAACGTTCTGTTACTCATATACCAGAAATGGTTGAAGGTATTGGCTGAACGCAAACAGATAGCAACTCATCCTCTTTGAATATTTTTTAGCATGCTAAAAGGAGAAGGAAAAAGCAAAAAATTTCAGAATTCCACCTTACCAAGCAGAGAAATAACGGTATGTGCAGTGACATTATTCATTGGTTTTAGACATAGAAAACCGTCCTGTTACTCATATACCAGAAATGGATGAAGGTATTGGCTTAACGGAAACAGTTAGCAGATCAAACTGTTTGATTCTTCTTTAGCATGCTAAATGGAGCAGGAAAAAGCAAAACATTTCAGAATTCCACCTTTCCAAGCACAGAATTGACTGTTTGTGCAATGACAATATTCATTCATTTTAGCCATTGAAAACCGTCCTGTTACTCTTATACCAGTAATGGTTAAAGGTATTGGCTGAACGCAAACAGATTGCAGCCCACCATCTTTGAATCTTCTTTAGCTTGCTAAAAGGAGCAGTAAAAGCAAAAAATTTCAGAATTCCACTTTTACAAGCAGAGAAATGACTGTTTGTGCAATGATATTATTCATTGATTTTAGCCATTGAAAAACATCCTGTTACTCATGCACCATAAATGGTTGAAGGCATTGGCTGAACGTAAACAGACAGCAACTCACCCTCTTTGAATCTTCTTTATCATGCTAAAAAGAGCAGGAAAAAGCAAAAAATTTCAGAATTCCACCTTTCCAAGCAGAGAAATGACTGTTTGTGCAATGACATTATTCATTGATTTTAGCCAATGAAAAATGTTCTGTTACTCATGTACAAGGAATGGTTGAAGGTATTGGCTGAACGCAAACATATAGAAGCTCACCCTCTTTGAATCTTCTTTAGCACGCTAAAAGGAGCAGGAAAAAGCAAAAAATATCAGAATTCCAGCTTTCCAAGCAGAGAAATGACTTTTTGAGCAATGACATTATTCATTGATTTTAGCCATTGAAAAACATCCTGTTACCCATATACCAGAAATGGTTGAAGGTATTGGCTGAAAGCAAACAGATAGCAGCTCACCCTCTTTGAATCTTCTTTAGCATGCTAAAAGTAGCAGGAAAAAGCAAAAAATGTCAGAATTCCACCTCTGAAAGCAGAGAAATGACATTTCGAGCAATGACATTATTCATTGATTTTAGCCATTGAAAAACATCCTGTTACTCATATACCAGAAAAGGTTGAAGGTATCGGCAGAACGCAAACAGATAGCAGCCCACCCTCTTTGAATCTTCTTTAGTACGCTAAAAGGAGCAGGAAAAAGCAAAAAATTTCAGAATTCCACCTTTCCAAGCAGAGAAATGACTGTTTGAGCAATGACATTATTCATTGATTTTAGACATTGAAAAGCATCCTATTACCCATATACCAGAAATGGTTGAAGGTATTGGCTGACGCAAACAGATAGCAGCTCACCCACTTTGAATCTTCTTTAGCATGCTAAAAGGAGCAGGAAAAGGCAAAAAATTTCAGAATTCCACCATTCAAAGCAGAGAAATGACTTTTTGAGCAATGACATTATTCATTGATTTTAGCCATTGAAAAACATCCTGTTACTCATATTCCAGAAATGGTTGAGGGTATTTGCTGAACTCAAACAGATAGCAGCTAACCCTCTTTGAATCTTCTTTAGCATGCTAAACGGAGTAGGAGAAAGCAAAAAAAATTCAGAATTCCACCTTTCCAAGCAGAGAAATGACTGTTTGTGCAATGACATTATTCATTGATTTTAGACATTGAAAACCGTCCTGTTACTCATATACCAGAAATGGTGGAAGGTATTGGCTGAATGCAAACAGATAGCAGCCCACGCTCTTTGAATCTTCTTTAGCATGCTAAAAGTAGCAGGAAAAAGCAAAAAATGTCAGAATTCCACTTTTAGAAGCAGAAAAATGACTGTATGTGCAATGACATTATTCATTGATTTTAGCAATTGAAAAACATTCTGTTACTCATACACCAGAAATGGTTGAACGCATTGGCTGAACGTAAACAGACAGCAACTCACCCTCTTTGAATCTTCTTTAGCATGCTAAATGGAGCAGGAAAAAGCAAAACATTTCAGAATTCCACCTTTCCAAGCAGAGAATTGACTGTTTGTGCAATGACAATATTCATTCATTTTAGCCATTGAAATCGTCCTGGTACTCTTATACCAGAAATGGTTAAAGGTATTGGCTGAATGCAAACAGATAGCAGCCCACCATCTTTGAATATTCTTTAGTATGCTAAAAGGAGCAGGAAAAAGCAAAAAATTTCAGAATTCCACTTTTACAAGCAGAGAAATGACTGTTTGTGCAATGACATTATTCATTGATTTTAGCCATTGAAAAACATCCTGTTACTCACACAGCATAAATGGTTGAAGGCATTGGCTGAACGTAAACAGACAGCAACTCACCCTCTTTGAATCTTCTTTATCATGCTAAAAAGATCAGGAAAAAGCAAAAAATTTCAGAATTCCACCTTTTCAAGCAGAGAAATGACTGTTTGTGCAATGACATTATTCATTGATTTTAGACATTGAAAACCATCCTGTTACTCATATACCAGAAATGGTTGAAGGTATTGGCTGAATGCAAACAGATAGCAGCTCACCCTCTTTGAATCTCTTTAGCATGCTAAAAGAAGCAGGAAAAAGCAAAACATTTCAGAATTCCACCTTTCGAAGCAGAGAATTGACTGTTTGTGCAATGACAATATTCATTCATTTTAGCCATTGAAAACCGTCCTGTTACTCGTATATCAGAAATGGATGAAGGTATTGGCTTAACGCAAACAGTTAGCAGCTCAAACTGTTTGATTCTTCTTTAGCATGCTAAATGGAGCAGGAAAAAGCTAAATAACTTCAGAATTCCACCTTTCCAAGCAGAGAAATTACTGTTTGTGCAATGACATTATTCATTGATTTTAGCCATTGAAAAACGTTCTGTTACTCATATACCAGAAATGGTTGAAGGTATTGGCTGAACGCAAACAGATAGCAACTCATCCTCTTTGAATATTTTTTAGCATGCTAAAAGTAGCAGGAAAAAGCAAAACATTTCAGAATTCCACCTTACCAAGCAGAGAAATAACGGTATGTGCAGTGACATTATTCATTGGTTTTAGACATAGAAAACCGTCCTGTTACTCATATACCAGAAATGGATGAAGGTATTGGTTTAACGGAAACAGTTAGCAGATCAAACTGTTTGATTCTTCTTTAGCATGCTAAATGGAGCAGGAAAAAGCAAAACATTTCAGAATTCCACCTTTCCAAGCACAGAATTGACTGTTTGTGCAATGACAATATTCATTCATTTTAGCCATTGAAAACCGTCCTGTTACTCTTATACCAGAAATGGTTAAAGGTATTGGCTGAACGCAAACAGATAGCAGCCCATCATCTTTGAATCTTCTTTACCATGCTAAAAGGAGCAGTAAAAAGCAAAAAATTTCAGAATTCCACTTTTACAAGCAGAGAAATGACTGTTTGTGCAATGACATTATTCATTGATTTTAGCCATTGAAAAACATCCTGTTACTCATACACCATAAATGGTTGAAGGCATTGGCTGAACGTAAACAGACAGCAACTCATCCTCTTTGAATCTTCTTTATCATGCTAAAAAGAGCAGGAAAAAGCAAAAAATTTCAGAATTCCACCTTTCCAAGCAGAGAAATGACTGTTTGTGCAATGACATTATTCATTGATTTTAGACATTCAAAATCATCCTGTTACTCATATACCAGAAATGGTTGAAGGTATTGGCTGAATGCAAACAGATAGCAGCTCACCCTCTTTGAATCTTCTTTAGCATGCTAAAAGGAGCAGGAAAAAGCAAAACATTTCAGAATTCCACCTTTCCAAGCAGAGAATTGAGTGTTTGTGCAATGACAATATTCATTCATTTTAGCCATTGAAAACCGTCCTGTTACTCATATATCAGAAATGGATGAAGGTATTGGCTTAACGCAAACAGTTAGCAGCTCAAACTGTTTGATTCTTCTTTAGCATGCTAAATGGAGCAGGAAAAAGCAAAACATTTCAGAATTCCACCTTTCCAAGCAGAGAATTGACTGTTTGTGCAATGACAATATTCATTCATTTTAGCCATTGAAATCGTCCTGGTACTCTTATACCAGAAATGGTTAAAGGTATTGGCTGAATGCAAACAGATAGCAGCCCACCATCTTTGAATATTCTTTAGTATGCTAAAAGGAGCAGGAAAAAGCAAAACATTTCAGAATTCCACTTTTACAAGCAGAGAAATGACTGTTTGTGCAATGACATTATTCATTGATTTTAGCCATTGAAAAACATCCTGTTACTCACACAGCATAAATGGTTGAAGGCATTGGCTGAACGTAAACAGACAGCAACTCACCCTCTTTGAATCTTCTTTATCATGCTAAAAAGATCAGGAAAAAGCAAAAAATTTCAGAATTCCACCTTTCCAAGCAGAGAAATGACTGTTTGTGCAATGACATTATTCATTGATTTTAGACATTGAAAACCATCCTGTTACTCATATACCAGAAATGGTTGAAGGTATTGGCTGAATGCAAACAGATAGCAGCTCACCCTCTTTGAATTTCTTTAGCATGCTAAAAGAAGCAGGAAAAAGCAAAACATTTCAGAATTCCACCTTTCCAAGCAGAGAATTGAATGTTTGTGCAATGACAATATTCATTCATTTTAGCCATTGAAAACCGTCCTGTTACTCGTATATCAGAAATGGATGAAGGTATTGGCTTAACGCAAACAGCAGCTCAAACTGTTTGATTCTTCTTTAGCATGCTAAATGGAGCAGGAAAAAGCTAAATAACTTCAGAATTCCACCTTTCCAAGCAGAGAAATTACTGTTTGTGCAATGACATTATTCATTGATTTTAGCCATTGAAAAACGTTCTGTTACTCATATACCAGAAATGGTTGAAGGTATTGGCTGAACGCAAACAGATAGCAACTCATCCTCTTTGAATATTTTTTAGCATGCTAAAAGGAGAAGGAAAAAGCAAAAAATTTCAGAATTCCACCTTACCAAGCAGAGAAATAACGGTATGTGCAGTGACATTATTCATTGGTTTTAGACATAGAAAACCGTCCTGTTACTCATATACCAGAAATGGATGAAGGTATTGGCTTAACGGAAACAGTTAGCAGATCAAACTGTTTGATTCTTCTTTAGCATGCTAAATGGAGCAGGAAAAAGCAAAACATTTCAGAATTCCACCTTTCCAAGCACAGAATTGACTGTTTGTGCAATGACAATATTCATTCATTTTAGCCATTGAAAACCGTCCTGTTACTCTTATACCAGTAATGGTTAAAGGTATTGGCTGAACGCAAACAGATTGCAGCCCACCATCTTTGAATCTTCTTTAGCTTGCTAAAAGGAGCAGTAAAAGCAAAAAATTTCAGAATTCCACTTTTACAAGCAGAGAAATGACTGTTTGTGCAATGATATTATTCATTGATTTTAGCCATTGAAAAACATCCTGTTACTCATGCACCATAAATGGTTGAAGGCATTGGCTGAACGTAAACAGACAGCAACTCACCCTCTTTGAATCTTCTTTATCATGCTAAAAAGAGCAGGAAAAAGCAAAAAATTTCAGAATTCCACCTTTCCAAGCAGAGAAATGACTGTTTGTGCAATGACATTATTCATTGATTTTAGACATTCAAAACCATCCTGTTACTCATATACCAGAAATGGTTGAAGGTATTGGCTGAATGCAAACAGATAGCAGATCACCCTCTTTGAATCTTCTTTAGCATGCTAAAAGGAGCAGGAAAAAGGAAAACATTTCAGAATTCCACCTTTCCAAGCAGAGAATTGAGTGTTTGTGCAATGACAATATTCATTCATTTTAGCCATTGAAAACCGTCCTGTTACTCATATATCAGAAATGGATGAAGGTATTGGCTTAACGCAAACAGTTAGCAGCTCAAACTGTTTGATTCTTCTTTAGCATGCTAAATGGAGCAGGAAAAAGCAAAACATTTCAGAATTCCACCTTTCCAAGCAGAGAATTGTCTGTTTGTGCAATGACAATATTCATTCATTTTAGCCATTGAAACCGTCCTGGTGCTCTTATACCAGAAATGGTTAAAGGTATTGGCTGAATGCAAACAGATAGCAGCCCACCATCTTTGAATATTCTTTAGTATGCTAAAAGGAGCAGGAAAAAGCAAAAAATTTCAGAATTCCACTTTTACAAGCAGAGAAATGACTGTTTGTGCAATGACATTATTCATTGATTTTAGCCATTGAAAAACATCCTGTTACTCACACAGCATAAATGGTTGAAGGCATTGGCTGAACGTAAACAGACAGCAACTCACCCTCTTTGAATCTTCTTTATCATGCTAAAAAGATCAGGAAAAAGCAAAAAATTTCAGAATTCCACCTTTACAAGCAGAGAAATGACTGTTTGTGCAATGACATTATTCATTGATTTTAGACATTGAAAACCATCCTGTTACTCATATACCAGAAATGGTTGAAGGTATTGGCTGAATGCAAACAGATAGCAGCTCACCCTCTTTGAATCTCCTTTAGCATGTTTAAAGGAGCAGGAAAAAGCAAAACATTTCAGAATTCCACCTTTCCAAGCAGAGAATTGAGTGTTTGTGCAATGACAATATTCATTCATTTTAGCCATTGAAAACCGTCCTGTTACTCATATATCAGAAATGGATGAAGGTATTGGCTTAACGCAAACAGTTAGCAGCTCAAACTGTTTGATTCTTCTTTAGCATGCTAAATGGAGCAGGAAAAAACAAAAAAATTCAGAATTCTACCTTTGTAAGCAGAGAAATGATTGTTTGTGCAGTGACATTATACATTGATTTTAGCCATTGAAACCATCCTGTTACTCATATACCAGAAATGGTTGAAGGTATTGACTGAACACAAACAGATATCAGCTCACCCTCTTTGAGTCTTCTTTAGCATGCTAAAAGGAGCAGGAAAAAGCTAAATAACTTCAGAATTCCACCTTTCCAAGCAGAGAAATTACTGTTTGTGCAATGACATTATTCATTGATTTTAGCCATTGAAAAACGTTCTGTTACTCATATTCCAGAAATGGTTGAAGGTATTGGCTGAACGCAAACAGATAGCAACTCATCCTCTTTGAATATTTTTTAGCATGCTAAACGGAGCAGGAAAAAGCAAAAAATTTCAGAATTCCACCTTATTAAGCAGAGAAATAACTGTTTGTGCAGTGAAATTATTCATTGGTTTTAGACATAGAAAACCGTCATGTTACTCATATACCAGAAATGGATGAAGGTATTGGCTTAACGCAAACAGTTAGCAGATCAAACTGTTTGATTCTTCTTTAGCATGCTAAATGGAGCAGGAAAAAGCAAAACATTTCAGAATTCCACCTTTCCAAGCACAGAATTGACTGTTTGTGCAATGACAATATTCATTCATTTTAGCCATTGAAAACCGACCTGTTACTCTTATACCAGAAATGGTTAAAGGTATTGGCTGAATGCAAACAGATAGCAGCCCACCATCTTGAATCTTCTTTAGCATGCTAAAAGGAGCAGTAAAAAGCAAAAAATTTCAGAATTCCACTTTTACAAGCAGAGAAATGACTGCTTGTGCAATGACATTATTCATTGATTTTAGCCATTGAAAAACATGCTGTTACTCATATATCAGAAATGGATGAAGGTATTGGCTTAACGCAAACAGTTAGCAGCTCAAACTGTTTGATTCTTCTTTAGCATGCTAAATGGAGCAGGAAAAAGCAAAACATTTCAGAATTCCACCTTTCTAAGAAGAGAATTGTCTGTTTGTGCAATGACAATATTCATTCATTTTAGCCATTGAAAACCATCCTGTTACTCATATATCAGAAATGGATGAAGGTATTGGCTTAACGCAAACAGTTAGCAGCTCAAACTGTTTGATTCTTCTTTAGAATGCTAAATGGAGCAAGAAAAAGTAAAACATTTCAGAATTCCACCTTTCCAAGCAGAGAATTGTCTGTTTCTGCAATGATAATATTCATTCATTTTAGCCATTGAAACCGTCCTGGTACTCTTATACCAGAAATGGTTAAAGGTATTGGCTGAATTCAAACAGATAGCAGCCCACCATCTTTGAATATTCTTTAGTATGCTAAAAGGAGCAGGAAAAAGCAAAAAATTTCAGAATTCCACTGTTACAAGCAGAGAAATGACTGTTTGTGCAATGACATTATTCATTGATTTTAGCCATTGAAAAACATCCTGTTACTCACACAGCATAAATGGTTGAAGGCATTGGCTGAACGTAAACAGACAGCAACTCACCCTCTTTGAATCTTCTTTATCATGCTAAAAAGATCAGGAAAAAGCAAAAAATTTCAGAATTCCACCTTTACAAGCAGAGAAATGACTGTTTGTGCAATGACATTATTCATTGATTTTAGACATTGAAAACCATCCTGTTACTCATATACCAGAAATGGTTGAAGGTATTGGCTGAATGCAAACAGATAGCAGCTCAGCCTCTTTGAATCTCCTTTAGCATGCTTAAAGGAGCAGGAAAAAGCAAAACATTTCAGAATTCCACCTTTCCAAGCAGAGAATTGAGTGTTTGTGCAATGACAATATTCATTCATTTTAGCCATTGAAAACCGTCCTGTTACTCATATATCAGAAATGGATGAAGGTATTGGCTTAACGCAAACAGTTAGCAGCTCAAACTGTTTGATTCTTCTTTAGCATGCTAAATGGAGCAGGAAAAAACAAAAAATTTCAGAATTCTACCTTTGTAAGCAGAGAAATGATTGTTTGTGCAGTGACATTATACATTGATTTTAGCCATTGAAACCATCCTGTTACTCATATACCAGAAATGGTTGAAGGTATTGGCTGAACACAAACAGATATCAGCTCACCCTCTTTGAGTCTTCTTTAGCATGCTAAAAGGAGCAGGAAAAAGCTAAATAACTTCAGAATTCCACCTTTCCAAGCAGAGAAATTACTGTTTGTGCAATGACATTATTCATTGATTTTAGCCATTGAAAAACGTTCTGTTGCTCATATTCCAGAAATGGTTGAAGGTATTGGCTGAACGCAAACAGATAGCAACTCATCCTCTTTGAATATTTTTTAGCATGCTAAACGGAGCAGGAAAAAGCAAAAAATTTCAGAATTCCACCTTATTAAGCAGAGAAATAACTGTTTGTGCAGTGAAATTATTCATTGGTTTTAGACATAGAAAACCGTCATGTTACTCATATACCAGAAATGGATTAAGGTATTGGCTTAACGCAAACAGTGAGCAGATCAAACTGTTTGATTCTTCTTTAGCATGCTAAATGGAGCAGGAAAAAGCAAAACATTTCAGAATTCCACCTTTCCAAGCACAGAATTGACTGTTTGTGCAATGACAATATTCATTCATTTTAGCCATTGAAAACCGACCTGTTACTCTTATACCAGAAATGGTTAAAGGTATTGGCTGAATGCAAACAGATAGCAGCCCACCATCTTGAATCTTCTTTAGCATGCTAAAAGGAGCAGTAAAAAGCAAAAAATTTCAGAATTCCACTTTTACAAGCAGAGAAATGACTGCTTGTGCAATGACATTATTCATTGATTTTAGCCATTGAAAAACATGCTGTTACTCATATATCAGAAATGGATGAAGGTATTGGCTTAACGCAAACAGTTAGCAGCTCAAACTGTTTGATTCTTCTTTAGCATGCTAAATGGAGCAGGAAAAAGCAAAACATTTCAGAATTCCACCTTTCTAAGCAGAGAATTGTCTGTTTGTGCAATGACAATATTCATTCATTTTAGCCATTGAAAACCGTCCTGTTACTCATATATCAGAAATGGATGAAGGTATTGGCTTAACGCAAACAGTTAGCAGCTCAAACTGTTTGATTCTTCTTTAGCATGCTAAATGGAGCAAGAAAAAGTAAAACATTTCAGAATTCCACCTTTCCAAGCAGAGAATTGTCTGTTTGTGCAATGATAATATTCATTCATTTTAGCCATTGAAACCGTCCTGGTACTCTTATACCAGAAATGGTTAAAGGTATTGGCTGAATTCAAACAGATAGCAGCCCACCATCTTTGAATATTCTTTAGTATGCTAAAAGGAGCAGGAAAAAGCAAAAAATTTCAGAATTCCACTGTTACAAGCAGAGAAATAACTGTTTGTGCAATGACATTATTCATTGATTTTAGCCATTGAAAAACATCCTGTTACTCACACAGCATAAATGGTTGAAGGCATTGGCTGAACGTAAACAGACAGCAACTCACCCTCTTTGAATCTTCTTTATCATGCTAAAAAGATCAGGAAAAAGCAAAAAATTTCAGAATTCCACCTTTCCAAGCAGAGAAATGACTGTTTGTGCAATGACATTATTCATTGATTTTAGACATTGAAAACCATCCTGTTACTCATATACCAGAAATGGTTGAAGGTATTGGCTGAATGCAAACAGATAGCAGCTCAGCCTCTTTGAATCTCCTTTAGCATGCTTAAAGGAGCAGGAAAAAGCAAAACATTTCAGAATTCCACCTTTCCAAGCAGAGAATTGAGTGTTTGTGCAATGACAATATTCATTCATTTTAGCCATTGAAAACCGTCCTGTTACTCATATATCAGAAATGGATGAAGGTATTGGCTTAACGCAAACAGTTAGCAGCTCAAACTGTTTGATTCTTCTTTAGCATGCTAAATGGAGCAGGAAAAAACAAAAAATTTCAGAATTCTATCTTTATAAGCAGGGAAATGATTGTTTGTGCAGTGACATTATACATTGATTTTAGCCATTGAAACCATCCTGTTACTCATATACCAGAAATGGTTGAAGGTATTGGCTGAACACAAACAGATATCAGCTCACCCTCTTTGAGTCTTCTTTAGCATGCTAAAAGGAGCAGGAAAAAGCTAAATAACTTCAGAGTTCCACCTTTCCAAGCAGAGAAACTACTGTTTGTGCAATGACATTATTCATTGATTTTAGCCATTGAAAAACGTTCTGTTACTCATATTCCAGAAATGGTTGAAGGTATTGGCTGAACGCAAACAGATAGCAACTCATCCTCTTTGAATATTTTTTAGCATGCTAAAAGGAGCAGGAAAAAGCAAAAAATTTCAGAATTCCACCTTATTAAGCCGAGAAATAACTGTTTGTGCAGTGACATTATTCATTGGTTTTAGACATAGAAAACCGTCATGTTACTCATATACCAGAAATGGATGAAGGTATTGGCTTAACGCAAACAGTTAGCAGATCAAACTGTTTGATTCTTCTTTAGCATGCTAAATGGAGCAGGAAAAAGCAAAACATTTCAGAATTCCACCTTTCCAAGCACAGAATTGACTGTTTGTGCAATGACAATATTCATTCATTTTAGCCATTAAAAACCGACCTGTTACTCTTATACCAGAAATGGTTAAAGGTATTGGCTGAATGCAAACAGATAGCAGCCCACCATCTTGAATCTTCTTTAGCATGCTAAAAGGAGCAGTAAAAAGCAAAAAAATTCAGAATTCCACTTTTACAAGCAGAGAAATGACTGCTTGTGCAATGACATTATTCATTGATTTTAGCCATTGAAAAACATGCTGTTACTCATATATCAGAAATAGATGAAGGTATTGGCTTAACGCAAACAGTTAGCAGCTCAAACTGTTTGATTCTTCTTTAGCATGCTAAATGGAGCAGGAAAAAGCAAAACATTTCAGAATTCCACCTTTCCAAGCAGAGAATTGTCTGTTTGTGCAATGACAATATTCATTCAATTTAGCCATTGAAACCGTTCTGGTACTCTTATACCAGAAATGGTTAAAGGTATTGGCTGAATGCAAACAGATAGCAGCCCACCATCTTTGAATATTCTTTAGTATGCTAAAAGGAGCAGGAAAAAGCAAAAAATTTCAGAATTCCACTTTTACACGCAGAGAAATGACTGTTTGTGCAATGACATTATTCATTGATTTTAGCCATTGAAAAACATCCTGTTACTCACACAGCATAAATGGTTGAAGGCATTGGCTGAACGTAAACAGACAGCAACTCACCCTCTTTGAATCTTCTTTATCATGCTAAAAAGATCATGGAAAAGCAAAAAATTTCAGAATTCCACCTTTACAAGCAGAGAAATGACTGTTTGTGCAATGACATTATTCATTGATTTTAGACATTGAAAACCATCCTGTTACTCATATACCAGAAATGGTTGAAGGTATTGGCTGAATGCAAACAGATAGCAGCTCACCCTCTTTGAATCTCCTTTAGCATGCTTAAAGGAGCAGGAAAAAGCAAAACATTTCAGAATTCCACCTTTCCAAGCAGAGAATTGAGTGTTTGTGCAATGACAATATTCATTCATTTTAGCCATTGAAAACCGTCATGTTACTCATATATCAGAAATGGATGAAGGTATTGGCTTAACGCAAACAGTTAGCAGCTCAAACTGTTTGATTCTTCTTTAGCATGCTAAATGGAGCAGGAAAAAACAAAAAATTTCAGAATTCTACCTTTATAAGCAGAGAAATGATTGTTTGTGCAGTGACATTATACATTGATTTTAGCCATTGAAACCATCCTGTTACTCATATACCAGAAATGGTTGAAGGTATTGGCTGAACACAAACAGATATCAGCTCACCCTCTTTGAGTCTTCTTTAGCATGCTAAAAGGAGCAGGAAAAAGCTAAATAACTTCAGAATTCCACCTTTCCAAGCAGAGAAATTACTGTTTCTGCAATGACATTATTCATTGATTTTAGCCATTGAAAAACGTTCTGTTGCTCATATTCCAGAAATGGTTGAAGGTATTGGCTGAACGCAAACAGATAGCAACTCATCCTCTTTGAATATTTTTTAGCATGCTAAACGGAGCAGGAAAAAGCAAAAAATTTCAGAATTCCACCTTATTAAGCAGAGAAATAACTGTTTGTGCAGTGACATTATTCATTGGTTTTAGACATAGAAAACCGTCATGTTACTCATATACCAGAAATGGATGAAGGTATTGGCTTAACGCAAACAGTTAGCAGATCAAACTGTTTGATTCTTCTTTAGCATGCTAAATGGAGCAGGAAAAAGCAAAACATTTCAGAATTCCACCTTTCCAAGCACAGAATTGACTGTTTGTGCAATGACAATATTCATTCATTTTAGCCATTGAAAACCGACCTGTTACTCTTATACCAGAAATGGTTAAAGGTATTGGCTGAATGCAAACAGATAGCAGCCCACCATCTTGAATCTTCTTTAGCATGCTAAAATGAGCAGGAAAAAGCAAAAAATTTCAGAATTCCACTTTTACAAGCAGAGAAATGACTGCTTGTGCAATGACATTATTCATTGATTTTAGCCATTGAAAAACATCCTGTTACTCACACAGCATAAATGGTTGAAGGCATTGGCTGAACGTAAACAGACAGCAACTCACCCTCTTTGAATCTTCTTTATCATGCTAAAAAGATCAGGAAAAAGCAAAAAATTTCAGAATTCCACCTTTACAAGCAGAGAAATGACTGTTTGTGCAATGACATTATTCATTGATTTTAGACATTGAAAACCATCCTGTTACTCATATACCAGAAATGGTTGAAGGTATTGGCTGAATGCAAACAGATAGCAGCTCAGCCTCTTTGAATCTCCTTTAGCATGCTTAAAGGAGCAGGAAAAAGCAAAACATTTCAGAATTCCACCTTTCCAAGCAGAGAATTGAGTGTTTGTGCAATGACAATATTCATTCATTTTAGCCATTGAAAACCGTCCTGTAACTCATATATCAGAAATGGATGAAGGTATTGGCTTAACGCAAACAGTTAGCAGCTCAAACTGTTTGATTCTTCTTTAGCATGCTAAATGGAGCAGGAAAAAACAAAAATTTCAGAATTCTACCTTTATAAGCAGGGAAATGATTGTTTGTGCAGTGACATTATACATTGATTTTAGCCATTGAAACCATCCTGTTACTCATATACCAGAAATGGTTGAAGGTATTGGCTGAACACAAACAGATATCAGCTCACCCTCTTTGAGTCTTCTTTAGCATGCTAAAAGGAGCAGGAAAAAGCTAAATAACTTCAGAATTCCACCTTTCCAAGCAGAGAAATTACTGTTTGTGCAATGACATTATTCATTGATTTTAGCCATTGAAAAACGTTCTGTTACTCATATTCCAGAAATGGTTGAAGGTATTGGCTGAACGCAAACAGATAGCAACTCATCCTCTTTGAATATTTTTTAGCATGCTAAAAGGAGCAGGAAAAAGCAAAAAATTTCAGAATTCCACCTTATTAAGCAGAGAAATAACTGTTTGTGCAGTGACATTATTCATTGGTTTTAGACATAGAAAACCGTCATGTTACTCATATACCAGAAATGGATGAAGGTATTGGCTTAACGCAAACAGTTAGCAGATCAAACTGTTTGATTCTTCTTTAGCATGCTTAATGGAGCAGGAAAAAGCAAAACATTTCAGAATTCCACCTTTCCAAGCACAGAATTGACTGTTTGTGCAATGACAATATTCATTCATTTTAGCCATTAAAAACCGACCTGTTACTCTTATACCAGAAATGGTTAAAGGTATTGGCTGAATGCAAACAGATAGCAGCCCACCATCTTGAATCTTCTTTAGCATGCTAAAAGGAGCAGTAAAAAGCAAAAAATTTCAGAATTCCACTTTTACAAGCAGAGAAATGACTGCTTGTGCAATGACATTATTCATTGATTTTAGCCATTGAAAAACATGCTGTTACTCATATATCAGAAATGGATGAAGGTATTGGCTTAACGCAAACAGTTAGCAGCTCAAACTGTTTGATTCTTCTTTAGCATGTTAAATGGAGCAGGAAAAAGCAAAACATTTCAGAATTCCACCTTTCCAAGCAGAGAATTGTCTGTTTGTGCAATGACAATATTCATTCATTTTAGCCATTGAAAACCGTCCTGTTACTCATATATCAGAAATGGATGAAGGTATTGGCTTAACGCAAACAGTTAGCAGCTCAAACTGTTTGATTCTTCTTTAGCATGCTAAATGGAGCATGAAAAAGCAAAACATTTCAGAATTCCACCTTTCCAAGCAGAGAATTGTCTGTTTGTGTAATGACAATATTCATTCATTTTAGCCATTGAAGCCGTCCTGGTACTCTTATACCAGAAATGGTTAAAGGTATTGGCTGAATGCAAACAGATAGCAGCCCACCATCTTTGAATATTCTTTAGTATGCTAAAAGGAGCAGGAAAAAGCAAAAAATTTCAGAATTCCACTTTTACACGCAGAGAAATGACTGTTTGTGCAATGACATTATTCATTGATTTTAGCCATTGAAAAACATCCTGTTACTCACACAGCATAAATGGTTGAAGGCATTGGCTGAACGTAAACAGACAGCAACTCACCCTCTTTGAATCTTCTTTATCATGCTAAAAAGATCAGGGAAAAGCAAAAAATTTCAGAATTCCACCTTTACAAGCAGAGAAATGACTGTTTGTGCAATGACATTATTCATTGATTTTAGACATTGAAAACCATCCTGTTACTCATATACCAGAAATGGTTGAAGGTATTGGCTGAATGCAAACAGATAGCAGCTCACCCTCTTTGAATCTCCTTTAGCATGCTTAAAGGAGCAGGAAAAAGCAAAACATTTCAGAATTCCACCTTTCCAAGCAGAGAATTGAGTGTTTGTGCAATGACAATATTCATTCATTTTAGCCATTGAAAACCGTCCTGTTACTCATATATCAGAAATGGATGAAGGTATTGGCTTAACGCAAACAGTTAGCAGCTCAAACTGTTTGATTCTTCTTTAGCATGCTAAATGGAGCAGGAAAAAACAAAAAATTTCAGAATTCTACCTTTATAAGCAGAGAAATGATTGTTTGTGCAGTGACATTATACATTGATTTTAGCCATTGAAACCATCCTGTTACTCATATACCAGAAATGGTTGAAGGTATTGGCTGAACACAATCAGATATCAGCTCACCCTCTTTGAGTCTTCTTTAGCATGCTAAAAGGAGCAGGAAAAAGCTAAATAACTTCAGAATTCCACCTTTCCAAGCAGAGAAATTACTGTTTGTGCAATGACATTATTCATTGATTTTAGCCATTGAAAAACGTTCTGTTACTCATATTCCAGAAATGGTTGAAGGTATTGGCTGAACGCAAACAGATAGCAACTCATCCTCTTTGAATATTTTTTAGCATGCTAAAAGGAGCAGGAAAAAGCAAAAAATTTCAGAATTCCACCTTATTAAGCAGAGAAATAACTGTTTGTGCAGTGACATTATTCATTGGTTTTAGACATAGAAAACCGTCATGTTACTCATATACCAGAAATGGATGAAGGTATTGGCTTAACGCAAACAGTTAGCAGATCAAACTGTTTGATTCTTCTTTAGCATGCTAAATGGAGCAGGAAAAAGCAAAACATTTCAGAATTCCAAATTTCCAAGCACAGAATTGACTGTTTGTGCAATGACAATATTCATTCATTTTAGCCATTGAAAACCGACCTGTTACTCTTATACCAGAAATGGTTAAAGGTATTGGCTGAATGCAAACAGATAGCAGCCCACCATCTTGAATCTTCTTTAGCATGCTAAAAGGAGCAGTAAAAAGCAAAAAATTTCAGAATTCCACTTTTACAAGCAGAGAAATGACTGCTTGTGCAATGACATTATTCATTGATTTTAGCCATTGAAAAACATCCTGTTACTCATACACCATAAATGGTTGAAGGCATTGGCTGAACGTAAACAGACAGCAACTCACCCTCTTTAAATCTTCTTTAGCATGCTAAAAAGAGCAGGAAAATGCAAAAAATTTCAGAATTCCACCTTCACAAGCATTGAAATGACGGTTTGTGCAATGACATTATTCATTGATTTTAGACATTGAAAACCATCCTGTTACTCATATACCAGAAATGGTTGAAGGTATTGGCTGAATGCAAACAGATAGCAGCTCACCCTCTTTGAGTCTTCTTTAGCATGCTAAAAGGAGGAAGAAAAAGCAAAAAATTTCAGAATTCCACGTTTCAAAGCAGAGAAATTACTGTTTGTGCAATGACATTATTCATTCATTTTATCCATTAAATACCGTCCTGTTACTCATATACCAGAAATGGTTGAAGGTATTGGCTGAATGCAAACAGTTAGCAGCTCAAACTGTTTGATTCTTCTTTAGCATGCTAAATGGAGCAGGAAAAAGCAAAACATTTCAGAATTCCACCTTTCAAAGCAGAGAATTGTCTATTTGTGCAAAGACAATATTCATTCATTTTAGCCATTGAAAACGTCCTGGTACTCTTATACCAGAAATGGTTAAAGGTATTGGCTGAATGCAAACAGATAGCAGCCCACCATCTTTGAATATTCTTTAGTATGCTAAAAGGAGCAGGAAAAAGCAAAACATTTCAGAATTCCACTTTTACAAGCAGAGAAATGACTGTTTGTGCAATGATATTATTCATTGATTTTAGCCATTGAAAAACATCCTGTTACTCATACACCATAAATGGTTGAAGGCATTGGCTGAACATAAACAGACAGCAACGCACCCTCTTTGAATCTTCTTTATCATGCTAAAAAGAGCAGGAAAAAGCAAAAAATTTCAGAATTCCACCTTTCCAAGCAGAGAAATGACTGTTTGGGCAATGACATTATTCATTGATTTTAGACATTGAAAACCATCCTGTTACTCATATACCAGAAATGGTTGAAGGTATTGGCTGATTGCAAACAGATAGCAGCTCACCCTCTTTGAATCTTCTTTAGCATGCTAAAAGGAGCAGGAAAAAGCAAAACATTTCAGAATTCCACCTTTCCAAGCAGAGAATTGAGTGTTTGTGCAATGACAATATTCATTCATTTTAGCCATTGAAAACCGTCCTGTTACTCATATATCAGAAATGGATGAAGGTATTGGCTTAACGCAAACAGTTAGCAGCTCAAACTGTTTGATTCTTCTTTAGCATGCTAAATGGAGCAGGAAAAAACAAAACATTTCAGAATTCTACCTTTATAAGCAGAGAAATGACTGTTTGTGCAGTGACATTATTCATTGATTTTAGCCATTGAAACCATCCTGTTACTCATATACCAGAAATGGTTGAAGGTATTGGCTGAACACAAACAGATATCAGCTCACCCTCTTTGAGGCTTCTTTAGCATGCTAAAAGGAGCAGGAAAAAGCTAAATAACTTCAGAATTCCTCCTTTCCAAGCAGAGAAATTACTGTTTGTGCAATGACATTATTCATTGATTTTAGCCATTGAAAAACGTTCTGTTACTCATATACCAGAAATGGTTGAAGGTATTGGCTGAACGCAAACAGATAGCAACTCATCCTCTTTGAATATTTTTTAGCATGCTAAAAGGAGCAGGAAAAAGCAAAAAAATTTAGAATTCCACCTTACCAAGCAGAGAAATAACTGTTTGTGCAGTGACATTATTCATTGGTTTTAGACATAGAAAACCGTCCTGTTACTCATATACCAGAAATGGATGAAGGTATTGGCTTAACGCAAACAGTTAGCAGATCAAACTGTTTGATTCTTCTTTAGCATGCTAAATGGAGCAGGAAAAAGCAAAACATTTCAGAATTCCACCTTTCCAAGCACAGAATTGACTGTTTGTGCAATGACAATATTCATTCATTTTAGCCATTGAAAACCGTCCTGTTACTCTTATACCAGAAATGGTTAAAGGTATTGGCTGAACGCAAACAGATAGCAGCCCACCATCTTTGAATCTTCTTTAGCATGCTAAAAGGAGCAGTAAAAAGCAAAAAAATTCAGAGTTCCACTTTTACAAGCAGAGAAATGACTGTTTGTGCAATGACATTATTCATTGATTTTAGCCATTGAAAAACATCCTGTTACTCATACACCAGAAATGGTTGAAGGCATTGGCTGAACGTAAACAGACAGCAACTCACCCTCTTTAAATCTACTTTAGCATGCTAAAAAGAGCAGGAAAAAGCAAAAAATTTCAGAATTCCACCTTTCCAAGCAGAGAAATGACTGTTTGTGCAATGACATTATTCATTGATTTTAGACATTGAAAACCGTCCTGTTACCAATATTAAAGAAATGGTTGAAGGTATTGGCTGAATGCAAACAGATAGCAGCTCACCCTCTTTGTATCTTCTTTAGCATGCTAAAAGGAGCAGGAAAAAGCAAAACATTTCAGAATTCCACCTTTCCAAGCAGAGAAATGACTGTTTGTGCCATGACATTATTCATTGATTTTAGCCATTGCAAACCATCCTGTTACTCATATACCAGAAATGGTTGAAGGTATTGGCTGAACGCAAACAGATAGCAGCTCACCCTCTTTGAGTCTTCTTTAGCATGCTAAAAGGAGGAAGAAAAAGCAAAAAATTTCAGAATTCAACGTTTCAAAGCAGAGAAATTACTGTTTGTGCAATGACATTATTCATTCATTTTAGCCATTAAATACCGTCCTGTTACTCATATACCAGAAATGGTTGAAGGTATTGGCTGAATGCAAACAGATAGCAGCTCACTCTCTTTAAATCTTCTTTAGCATTCTAAAAGGATCAGGAAAAAGCAAAAAATTTCAGAATTCCACCTTTCCAAGCAGAGAAATTACTGTTCGTGCAATGACATTATTCATTGATTTTTATCCATTGAAAACCGTCCTTTTACTCATATACTAGAAATGGTTGAAGGTATTGACTGAACGCAAACAGATAGCAACTCATCCTCTTTGAATATTCTTTAGCATGCTAAAAGGAGCAGGAAAAAGCAAAAAATTTCAGAATTCCACCTTACCAAGCAGAGAAATAACTGTTTGTGCAGTGACATTATTCATTGGTTTTAGCCATAGAAAACCGTCCTGTTACTCATATACCAGAAATGGATGAAGGTACTGGCTTAACTCAACCAGTTAGCAGCTCAAATTGTTTGATTCTTCTTTAGCATGCTAAATGGAGCAGAAAAATTTTTTTTTTCAGAATTCTACCTTTATAAGCAGAGAAATGACTGTTTGAGCAATGACATTATTCATTGATTTTAGCCATTGAAACCATCCTGTTACTCATATACCAGAAATGGTTGAAGGTATTGGCTCAACGTAAACAGATATCAGCTCACCCTCTTTGAGTCTTCTTTAGCATGCTAAAAGGAGCAGGTAAAAGCAAAAAATTTCAGAGTTCCACCGTTCAAAGCAGAGAGATGACTTTTTGAGCAATGACATTATTCATTGATTTTAGCCATGAAAAACATCCTGTTAATCATATACCAGAAATGGTTGAAGGTATCGGCTGAACGCAAACAGATAGCAGCTCACCCTCTTTGAATCTTCTTTAGCATGCTAAAAGGATCAGGTAAAAGCAAAACATTTCAGAATTCCACCTTTCCAAGCAGAGAAATGATTGTTTGTGCAATGACATTATTTATTGATTTTAGCCATTGAAAACCGTCCTGTTACTCTTATACCCGAAATGGTTAAAGGTATTGGCTGAACGCAAACAGATAGCAGCCCACCATCTTTGAATCTTCTTTAGCATGCTAAATGGAGCAGGAAAAAGCAAAACATTTCAGAATTCCACCTTTCCAAGCAGAGAATTGTCTGTTTGTGCAATGACAATATTCATTCAATTTAGCCATTGAAAACCGTCCTGTTACTCATATATCAGAAATGGATGAAGGTATTGGCTTAACGCAAACAGTTAGCAGCTCAAAATGTTTGATTCTTCTTTAGCATGCTAAATGGAGCAGGAAAAAGCAAAACATTTCAGAATTCCACCTTTCCAAGCAGAGAATTGTCTGTTTGTGCAATGACAATATTCATTCATTTTATCCATTGAAACCGTCCTGGTACTCTTATACCAGAAATGGTTAAAGGTATTGGCTGAATGCAAACAGACAGCAGCCCACCATCTTTGAATATTCTTTAGTATGCTAAAAGGAGCAGGAAAAAGCAAAAAATTTCAGAATTCCACTTTTACACGCAGAGAAATGACTGTTTGTGCAATGACATTATTCATTGATTTTAGCCATTGAAAAACATCCTGTTACTCACACAGCATAAATGGTTGAAGGCATTGGCTGAACGTAAACAGACAGCAACTCACCCTCTTTGAATCTTCTTTATCATGCTAAAAAGATCATGGAAAAGCAAAAAATTTCAGAATTCCACCTTTACAAGCAGAGAAATGACTGTTTGTGCAATGACATTATTCATTGATTTTAGACATTGAAAACCATCCTGTTACTCATATACCAGAAATGGTTGAAGGTATTGGCTGAATGCAAACAGATAGCAGCTCACCCTCTTTGAATCTCCTTCAGCATGCTTAAAGGAGCAGGAAAAAGCAAAACATTTCAGAATTCCACCTTTCCAAGCAGAGAATTGAGTGTTTGTGCAATGACAATATTCATTCATTTTAGCCATTGAAAACCGTCCTGTTACTCATATATCAGAAATGGATGAAGGTATTGGCTTAACGCAAACAGTTAGCAGCTCAAACTGTTTGATTCTTCTTTAGCATGCTAAATGGAGCAGGAAAAAACAAAAAATTTCAGAATTCTACCTTTATAAGCAGAGAAATGATTGTTTGTGCAGTGACATTATACATTGATTTTAGCCATTGAAACCATCCTGTTACTCATATACCAGAAATGGTTGAAGGTATTGGCTGAACACAAACAGATATCAGCTCACCCTCTTTGAGTCTTCTTTAGCATGCTAAAAGGAGCAGGAAAAAGCTAAATAACTTCAGAATTCCACCTTTCCAAGCAGAGAAACTACTGTTTGTGCAATGACATTATTCATTGATTTTAGCCATTGAAAAACGTTCTGTTACTCATATTCCAGAAATGGTTGAAGGTATTGGCTGAACGCAAACAGATAGCAACTCATCCTCTTTGAATATTTTTTAGCATGCTAAAAGGAGCAGGAAAAAGCAAAAAATTTCAGAATTCCACCTTATTAAGCAGAGAAATAACTGTTTGTGCAGTGACATTATTCATTGGTTTTAGACATAGAAAACCGTCATGTTACTCATATACCAGAAATGGATGAAGGTATTGGCTTAACGCAAACAGTTAGCAGATCAAACTGTTTGATTCTTCTTTAGCATGCTTAATGGAGCAGGAAAAAGCAAAACATTTCAGAATTCCACCTTTCCAAGCACAGAATTGACTGTTTGTGCAATGACAATATTCATTCATTTTAGCCATTAAAAACCGACCTGTTACTCTTATACCAGAAATGGTTAAAGGTATTGGCTGAATGCAAACAGATAGCAGCCCACCATCTTGAATCTTCTTTAGCATGCTAAAAGGAGCAGTAAAAAGCAAAAAATTTCAGAATTCCACTTTTACAAGCAGAGAAATGACTGCTTGTGCAATGACATTATTCATTGATTTTAGCCATTGAAAAACATGCTGTTACTCATATATCAGAAATGGATGAAGGTATTGGCTTAACGCAAACAGTTAGCAGCTCAAACTGTTTGATTCTTCTTTAGCATGTTAAATGGAGCAGGAAAAAGCAAAACATTTCAGAATTCCACCTTTCCAAGCAGAGAATTGTCTGTTTGTGCAATGACAATATTCATTCATTTTAGCCATTGAAAACCGTCCTGTTACTCATATATCAGAAATGGATGAAGGTATTGGCTTAACGCAAACAGTTAGCAGCTCAAACTGTTTGATTCTTCTTTAGCATGCTAAATGGAGCATGAAAAAGCAAAACATTTCAGAATTCCACCTTTCCAAGCAGAGAATTGTCTGTTTGTGTAATGACAATATTCATTCATTTTAGCCATTGAAACCGTCCTGGTACTCTTATACCAGAAATGGTTAAAGGTATTGGCTGAATGCAAACAGATAGCAGCCCACCATCTTTGAATATTCTTTAGTATGCTAAAAGGAGCAGGAAAAAGCAAAAAATTTCAGAATTCCACTTTTACACGCAGAGAAATGACTGTTTGTGCAATGACATTATTCATTGATTTTAGCCATTGAAAAACATCCTGTTACTCACACAGCATAAATGGTTGAAGGCATTGGCTGAACGTAAACAGACAGCAACTCACCCTCTTTGAATCTTCTTTATCATGCTAAAAAGATCAGGGAAAAGCAAAAAATTTCAGAATTCCACCTTTACAAGCAGAGAAATGACTGTTTGTGCAATGACATTATTCATTGATTTTAGACATTGAAAACCATCCTGTTACTCATATACCAGAAATGGTTGAAGGTATTGGCTGAATGCAAACAGATAGCAGCTCACCCTCTTTGAATCTCCTTTAGCATGCTTAAAGGAGCAGGAAAAAGCAAAACATTTCAGAATTCCACCTTTCCAAGCAGAGAATTGAGTGTTTGTGCAATGACAATATTCATTCATTTTAGCCATTGAAAACCGTCCTGTTACTCATATATCAGAAATGGATGAAGGTATTGGCTTAACGCAAACAGTTAGCAGCTCAAACTGTTTGATTCTTCTTTAGCATGCTAAATGGAGCAGGAAAAAACAAAAAATTTCAGAATTCTACCTTTATAAGCAGAGAAATGATTGTTTGTGCAGTGACATTATACATTGATTTTAGCCATTGAAACCATCCTGTTACTCATATACCAGAAATGGTTGAAGGTATTGGCTGAACACAAACAGATATCAGCTCACCCTCTTTGAGTCTTCTTTAGCATGCTAAAAGGAGCAGGAAAAAGCTAAATAACTTCAGAATTCCACCTTTCCAAGCAGAGAAATTACTGTTTGTGCAATGACATTATTCATTGATTTTAGCCATTGAAAAACGTTCTGTTACTCATATTCCAGAAATGGTTGAAGGTATTGGCTGAACGCAAACAGATAGCAACTCATCCTCTTTGAATATTTTTTAGCATGCTAAAAGGAGCAGGAAAAAGCAAAAAATTTCAGAATTCCACCTTATTAAGCAGAGAAATAACTGTTTGTGCAGTGACATTATTCATTGGTTTTAGACATAGAAAACCGTCATGTTACTCATATACCAGAAATGGATGAAGGTATTGGCTTAACGCAAACAGTTAGCAGATCAAACTGTTTGATTCTTCTTTAGCATGCTAAATGGAGCAGGAAAAAGCAAAACATTTCAGAATTCCAAATTTCCAAGCACAGAATTGACTGTTTGTGCAATGACAATATTCATTCATTTTAGCCATTGAAAACCGACCTGTTACTCTTATACCAGAAATGGTTAAAGGTATTGGCTGAATGCAAACAGATAGCAGCCCACCATCTTGAATCTTCTTTAGCATGCTAAAAGGAGCAGTAAAAAGCAAAAAATTTCAGAATTCCACTTTTACAAGCAGAGAAATGACTGCTTGTGCAATGACATTATTCATTGATTTTAGCCATTGAAAAACATCCTGTTACTCATACACCATAAATGGTTGAAGGCATTGGCTGAACGTAAACAGACAGCAACTCACCCTCTTTAAATCTTCTTTAGCATGCTAAAAAGAGCAGGAAAATGCAAAAAATTTCAGAATTCCACCTTCACAAGCATTGAAATGACGGTTTGTGCAATGACATTATTCATTGATTTTAGACATTGAAAACCATCCTGTTACTCATATACCAGAAATGGTTGAAGGTATTGGCTGAATGCAAACAGATAGCAGCTCACCCTCTTTGAGTCTTCTTTAGCATGCTAAAAGGAGGAAGAAAAAGCAAAAAATTTCAGAATTCCACGTTTCAAAGCAGAGAAATTACTGTTTGTGCAATGACATTATTCATTCATTTTATCCATTAAATACCGTCCTGTTACTCATATACCAGAAATGGTTGAAGGTATTGGCTGAATGCAAACAGTTAGCAGCTCAAACTGTTTGATTCTTCTTTAGCATGCTAAATGGAGCAGGAAAAAGCAAAACATTTCAGAATTCCACCTTTCAAAGCAGAGAATTGTCTATTTGTGCAATGACAATATTCATTCATTTTAGCCATTGAAAACGTCCTGGTACTCTTATACCAGAAATGGTTAAAGGTATTGGCTGAATGCAAACAGATAGCAGCCCACCATCTTTGAATATTCTTTAGTATGCTAAAAGGAGCAGGAAAAAGCAAAACATTTCAGAATTCCACTTTTACAAGCAGAGAAATGACTGTTTGTGCAATGACATTATTCATTGATTTTAGCCATTGAAAAACATCCTGTTACTCATACACCATAAATGGTTGAAGGCATTGGCTGAACATAAACAGACAGCAACGCACCCTCTTTGAATCTTCTTTATCATGCTAAAAAGAGCAGGAAAAAGCAAAAAATTTCAGAATTCCACCTTTCCAAGCAGAGAAATGACTGTTTGGGCAATGACATTATTCATTGATTTTAGACATTGAAAACCATCCTGTTACTCATATACCAGAAATGGTTGAAGGTATTGGCTGATTGCAAACAGATAGCAGCTCACCCTCTTTGAATCTTCTTTAGCATGCTAAAAGGAGCAGGAAAAAGCAAAACATTTCAGAATTCCACCTTTCCAAGCAGAGAATTGAGTGTTTGTGCAATGACAATATTCATTCATTTTAGCCATTGAAAACCGTCCTGTTACTCATATATCAGAAATGGATGAAGGTATTGGCTTAACGCAAACAGTTAGCAGCTCAAACTGTTTGATTCTTCTTTAGCATGCTAAATGGAGCAGGAAAAAACAAAACATTTCAGAATTCTACCTTTATAAGCAGAGAAATGACTGTTTGTGCAGTGACATTATTCATTGATTTTAGCCATTGAAACCATCCTGTTACTCATATACCAGAAATGGTTGAAGGTATTGGCTGAACACAAACAGATATCAGCTCACCCTCTTTGAGTCTTCTTTAGCATGCTAAAAGGAGCAGGAAAAAGCTAAATAACTTCAGAATTCCTCCTTTCCAAGCAGAGAAATTACTGTTTGTGCAATGACATTATTCATTGATTTTAGCCATTGAAAAACGTTCTGTTACTCATATACCAGAAATGGTTGAAGGTATTGGCTGAACGCAAACAGATAGCAACTCATCCTCTTTGAATATTTTTTAGCATGCTAAAAGGAGCAGGAAAAAGCAAAAAAATTTAGAATTCCACCTTACCAAGCAGAGAAATAACTGTTTGTGCAGTGACATTATTCATTGGTTTTAGACATAGAAAACCGTCCTGTTACTCATATACCAGAAATGGATGAAGGTATTGGCTTAACGCAAACAGTTAGCAGATCAAACTGTTTGATTCTTCTTTAGCATGCTAAATGGAGCAGGAAAAAGCAAAACATTTCAGAATTCCACCTTTCCAAGCACAGAATTGACTGTTTGTGCAATGACAATATTCATTCATTTTAGCCATTGAAAACCGTCCTGTTACTCTTATACCAGAAATGGTTAAAGGTATTGGCTGAACGCAAACAGATAGAAGCCCACCATCTTTGAATCTTCTTTAGCATGCTAAAAGGAGCAGTAAAAAGCAAAAAAATTCAGAGTTCCACTTTTACAAGCAGAGAAATGACTGTTTGTGCAATGACATTATTCATTGATTTTAGCCATTGAAAAACATCCTGTTACTCATACACCAGAAATGGTTGAAGGCATTGGCTGAACGTAAACAGACAGCAACTCACCCTCTTTAAATCTACTTTAGCATGCTAAAAAGAGCAGGAAAAAGCAAAAAATTTCAGAATTCCACCTTTCCAAGCAGAGAAATGACTGTTTGTGCAATGACATTATTCATTGATTTTAGACATTGAAAACCGTCCTGTTACCAATATTAAAGAAATGGTTGAAGGTATTGGCTGAATGCAAACAGATAGCAGCTCACCCTCTTTGTATCTTCTTTAGCATGCTAAAAGGAGCAGGAAAAAGCAAAACATTTCAGAATTCCACCTTTCCAAGCAGAGAAATGACTGTTTGTGCCATGACATTATTCATTGATTTTAGCCATTGCAAACCATCCTGTTACTCATATACCAGAAATGGTTGAAGGTATTGGCTGAACGCAAACAGATAGCAGCTCACCCTCTTTGAGTCTTCTTTAGCATGCTAAAAGGAGGAAGAAAAAGCAAAAAATTTCAGAATTCAACGTTTCAAAGCAGAGAAATTACTGTTTGTGCAATGACATTATTCATTCATTTTAGCCATTAAATACCGTCCTGTTACTCATATACCAGAAATGGTTGAAGGTATTGGCTGAATGCAAACAGATAGCAGCTCACTCTCTTTAAATCTTCTTTAGCATTCTAAAAGGATCAGGAAAAAGCAAAAAATTTCAGAATTCCACCTTTCCAAGCAGAGAAATTACTGTTCGTGCAATGACATTATTCATTGATTTTTATCCATTGAAAACCGTCCTTTTACTCATATACTAGAAATGGTTGAAGGTATTGACTGAACGCAAACAGATAGCAACTCATCCTCTTTGAATATTCTTTAGCATGCTAAAAGGAGCAGGAAAAAGCAAAAAATTTCAGAATTCCACCTTACCAAGCAGAGAAATAACTGTTTGTGCAGTGACATTATTCATTGGTTTTAGCCATAGAAAACCGTCCTGTTACTCATATACCAGAAATGGATGAAGGTACTGGCTTAACGCAACCAGTTAGCAGCTCAAATTGTTTGATTCTTCTTTAGCATGCTAAATGGAGCAGAAAAATTTTTTTTTTCAGAATTCTACCTTTATAAGCAGAGAAATGACTGTTTGAGCAATGACATTATTCATTGATTTTAGCCATTGAAACCATCCTGTTACTCATATACCAGAAATGGTTGAAGGTATTGGCTCAACGTAAACAGATATCAGCTCACCCTCTTTGAGTCTTCTTTAGCATGCTAAAAGGAGCAGGTAAAAGCAAAAAATTTCAGAGTTCCACCGTTCAAAGCAGAGAGATGACTTTTTGAGCAATGACATTATTCATTGATTTTAGCCATGAAAAACATCCTGTTAATCATATACCAGAAATGGTTGAAGGTATCGGCTGAACGCAAACAGATAGCAGCTCACCCTCTTTGAATCTTCTTTAGCATGCTAAAAGGATCAGGTAAAAGCAAAACATTTCAGAATTCCACCTTTCCAAGCAGAGAAATGATTGTTTGTGCAATGACATTATTTATTGATTTTAGCCATTGAAAACCGTCCTGTTACTCTTATACCCGAAATGGTTAAAGGTATTGGCTGAACGCAAACAGATAGCAGCCCACCATCTTTGAATCTTCTTTAGCATGCTAAAAGGAGCAGGAAAATGCAAAATAATTTCAGAATTCCACCTTTCCAAGTAGAGAAATTACTGTTTGTGCAATGACATTATTCATTGATTTTAGCCACTGAAAAACGTTCTGTTACTCATATACCAGAAATGATTGAAGGTATTGTCTGAACGCAAACAGATAGCAACTCATCCTCTTTGAATATTCTTTAGCATGCTAAAATTAGCAGGAAAAAGCAAAAAAATTCAGAATTCCACCTTACCAAGCGGAGAAATAACTGTTTGTGCAATGACATTATTCATTGATTTTAGCCATTGAAAACCTTCCTATTATTCATATAACAGAAATGGATGAAGGTATTGGCTGAACGCAAACAGATACCATCTCAAACTCTTTGAATCTTCTTTAGTATGCTAAAAGGAGTGGGAAAAAAAAATTTCAGAATTCCACCTTCATAAGCCGAGAAATGTCTTTTTGAGCAATGACATTATTCATTGATTTTAGCCATTGAAAAACGTTCTGTTACTCATATACCAGAAATGGTTGAAGGTATTGGCTGAACGCGAACAGATCGCAGCTCACCCTCTTTGAGTATTCTTTAGCATGCTAAAAGGAGCAGGAGAAAGCAAATCATTTCAGAATTCCACCTTTCCAAGCCGAGAAATGACTGTGCAATGATATTATTCATTGATTTTAGACATTGAAAACCGTCCTGTTACTCATATACCAGAAATGGTTAAAGGTATTGGCTGAATGCAAACAGATAGCATCTCACCCTCTTTGAATTTTCTTTAGCATGCTAAAAGGAGCAGGAAAGGTAAAGTATTTCAGAATTCCACCTTTCCAAGCAGAGAATTGACTTTTTGTGCAATCATAATATTCATTCATTTTAGCCATTGAAAACCATCCTGTTACTCATATACCAGAAATGGATGAAGGTATTGGCTTAACGCCAACAGATAGCATCTCAGACTCTTTAAATCTTCTTTAGCATGCTAAAAGGAGCGGGAAAAAACAAAAAATTTCAGAATTCCACCTTTATAAGCAGAGAAATGACTGTTTGTGCAGTGACATTATTCATTGATTTTAGCCATTGAAACCATCCTGTTACTCATATACCAGAAATGGTTGAAGGTATTGGCTGAACACAAACACATATCAGCTCACCCTCTTTGAGTCTTCTTTAGCATGCTAAAAGGAGCAGGAAAAAGCTAAATAACTTCAGAATTCCACCTTTCCAAGCAGAGAAATTACTGTTTGTGCAATGACATTATTCATTGATTTTAGCCATTGAAAAACGTTCTGTTACTCATATACCAGAAATGGTTGAAGGTATTGGCTGAACGCAAACAGATAGCAACTCATCCTCTTTGAATATTTTTTAGCATGCTAAAAGGAGCAGGAAAAAGCAAAAAAATTCAGAATTCCACCTTACCAAGCAGAGAAATAACTGTTTGTGCAGTGACATTATTCATTGGTTTTAGACATAGAAAACCGTCCTGTTACTCATATACCAGAAATGGATGAAGGTATTGGCTTAACGCAAACAGTTAGCATATCAAACTGTTTGATTCTTCTTTAGCATGCTAAATGGAGCAGGAAAATGCAAAACATTTCAGAATTCCACCTTTCCAAGCACAGAATTGACTGTTTGTGCAATGACAATATTCATTCATTTTAGCCATTGAAAACCGTCCTGTTACTCTTATACCAGAAATGGTTAAAGGTATTGGCTGAACGCAAACAGATAGCAGCCCACCATCTTTGAATCTTCTTTAGCATGCTAAAAGGAGCAGTAAAAAGCAAAAAATTTCAAAATTCCACTTTTACAAGCAGAGAAATGACTGTTTGTGCAATGACATTATTCATTGATTTTAGCCATTGAAAAACATCCTGTTACTCATACACCAGAAATGGTTGAAGGCATTGGCTGAACGTAAACAGACAGCAACTCACCCTCTTTAAATCTTCTTTAGCATGCTAAAAAGAGCAGGAAAAAGCAAAAAATTTCAGAATTCCACCTTTCCAAGCAGAGAAATGACTGTTTGTGCAATGACAATATTCATTGATTTTAGACATTGAAAACCGTCCTGTTACCAATATTAAAGAAATGGTTGAAGGTATTGGCTGAATGCAAACAGATAGCAGC
The DNA here is from genome assembly GCF_046119375.1 of Phyllobates terribilis. Classification (NCBI taxonomy): domain Eukaryota; kingdom Metazoa; phylum Chordata; class Amphibia; order Anura; family Dendrobatidae; genus Phyllobates; species Phyllobates terribilis. The sequence continues at coordinate 2,333,319 of NW_027362771.1, read as the reverse complement.
TCACCCTCTTTGTATCTTCTTTAGCATGCTAAAAGGAGCAGGAAAAAGCAAAACATTTCAGAATTCCACCTTTCCAAGCAGAGAAATGACTGTTTGTGCCATGACATTATTCATTGATTTTAGCCATTGCAAACCATCCTGTTACTCATATACCAGAAATGGTTGAAGGTATTGGCTGAATGCAAACAGAAAACAGCTCACCCTCTTTGAATCTTCTTTAGCATTCTAAAAGGAGCAGGAAAAAGCAAAAAATTTCAGAATTCCACCTTTCCAAGCAGAGAAATTACTGTTCGTGCAATGACATAATTCATTGATTTTTATCCATTGAAAACCGTCCTTTTACTCATATACCAGAAATGGTTGAAGGTATTGGCTGAACGCAAACAGATAGCAACTCATCCTCTTTGAATATTCTTTACCATGCTAAAAGGAGCAGGAAAAAGCAAAAAATTTCAGAATTCCACCTTACCAAGCAGAGAAATAATTGTTTGTGCAGTGACATTATTCATTGGTTTTAGCCATAGAAAACCGTCCTGTTACTCATATACCAGAAATGGATGAAGGTACTGGCTTAACGCAACCAGTTAGCAGCTCAAACTGTTTGATTCTTCATTAGCATGCTAAATGGAGCAGGAAAAAATTTTTTTTTCAGAATTCTACCTTTATAAGCAGAGAAATGACTGTTTGAGCAATGACATTATTCATTGATTTTATCCATTGAAACCATCCTGTTACTCATATACCAGAAATGGTTGAAGATATTGGCTCAACGTAAACAGATATCAGCTCACCCTCTTTGAGTCTTCTTTAGCATGCTAAAAGGAGCAGGTAAAAGCAAAAAATTTCAGAATTCCACCGTTCAAAGCAGAGAGATGACTTTTTTAGCAATGACATTATTCATTGATTTTAGCCATTGAAAAACATCCTGTTAATCATATACCAGAAATGGTTGAAGGTATCGGCTGAACGCAAACAGATAGCAGCTCACCCTCTTTGAATCTTCTTTAGCATGCTAAAAGGATCAGGTAAAAGCAAAACATTTCAGAATTCCACCTTTCCAAGCAGAGAAACGACTGTTTGTGCAATGACATTATTTATTGATTTTAGCCATTGAAAAACGTCCTGTTACTCTTATACCCGAAATGGTTAAAGGTATTGGCTGAACGCAAACAGATAGCAGCCCACCATCTTTGAATCGTCTTTAGCATGCTAAAAGGAGCAGGAAAAAGCAAAATAATTTCAGAATTCCACCTTTCCAAGTAGAGAAATTACTGTTTGTGCAATGACATTATTCATTGATTTTAGCCACTGAAAAACGTTCTGTTACTCATATACCAGAAATGATTGAAGGTTTTGTCTGAACGCAAACAGATAGCAACTCATCCTCTTTGAATATTCTTTAGCATGCTAAAAGTAGCAGGAAATAGCAAAAAAATTCAGAATTCCACCTCTCCCAGCAGAGAAATGATTTTTTGAGCAATGACATTATTCATTGATTTTAGCCATTGAAAACCGTCCTATTACTCATATAACAGAAATGGATGAAGGTATTGGCTGAACGCAAACAGATAACAGCTCAAACTCTTTGAATCTTCTTTAGTATGTTAAAAGGAGTGGGAAAAAAAAATTTCAGAATTCCACCTTCATAAGCCGAGAAATGTCTTTTTGAGCAATGACATTATTCATTGATTTTAGCCATTGAAAAACGTTCTGTTACTCATATACCAGAAATGGTTGAAGGTATTGGCTGAACGCAAACAGATCGCAGCTCACCCTCTTTGAGTATTCTTTAGCATGCTAAAAGGAGCAGGAAAAAGCAAATCATTTCAGAATTCCACCTTTCCAAGCAGAGAAATGACTGTGCAATGATATTATTCATTGATTTTAGACATTGAAAACCGTCCTGTTACTCATATACCAGAAATGGTTAAAGGTATTGTCTGAATGCAAACAGATAGCATCTCACCCTCTTTGAATTTTCTTTAGCATGCTAAAAGGAGCAGGAAAGGTAAAGCATTTCAGAATTCCACCTTTCCAAGCAGAGAATTGACTTTTTGTGCAATCATAATATTCATTCATTTTAGCCATTGAAAACCGTCCTGTTACTCATATACCAGAAATGGATGAAGGTATTGGCTTAACGCAAACAGATAGCATCTCAGACTCTTTAAATCTTCTTTAGCATGCTAAAAGGAGCGGGAAAAAACAAAAAATTTCAGAATTCCACCTGTTTAAGCAGGGAAATGACTGTTTGTGCAATGACATTATTCATTGATTTTAGCCATTGAAAACCATCCTGTTACTCATATACCAGAAATTGTTGAAGGTATTGGCTGAACGTAAACAGATAGCAGCTCAACTTCTTTAAATCTTCTTTAGCATGCTAAAAGGAGCAGGAAAAAGCAAAAATTTTCAGAATTTCACCTTTCAAAGCAGAGAAATGACTTTTTGGGGAATGACATTATTCATTGATTTTAGCTAGTGTTGAGCGAGCACTAAAATGCTCAGGTGCTCGAAGCTCGGGCCGAGCTCGCCGTGATACTCGGGTGCTCGACTCGAGCAACGAGCCCCATGTTAGTCTATGGGAGACTCGAGCATTTTTCGGTGTCACCCCCGGCAGTTTTTTAAAAGCCTAACAAGTGCCCAAAATGATAGTGACAGTGCTCAAATGACATGGGGACAGCATGGGGATCGCCCCAGGAAGCATTTCTGACCCCCAGGTCACTGCTGTCAACAACGTGGTCAGAGGTATTAAGCCACTTTTACAGGCTCACAATAAAACGTTCAAAAACGAAAGTGAAACTTTTTTCCTGTGAAATATGTTAAGGAGCATCTTTTCCAGGGAAAAGACTTGTGTATAAGTTAAAATAAATGACCAAAAACAAAAATACTCCTCCACACCTTCGGCTATGTTCACAAGTAGCATTTTTTATGCATTTTTGCACTTTTGTATTGCTTTCAACTATGACAAATGCATTCACCGTGAAATGTCATTTTAACATTTTACAACCTTATCTGGCCATGTGCTGTGTGACACATGCATAAAGTGCTGAAAAGACAAGGGAACAGCATGGGGAAGACCCCTGGAAGCATCTCTGACTCCCAGGTCACTGTCTAAAAGTGTGCCCATCATAAGTGATCCTTACCGCATTAGAAGATGCAGACTTGCAACTATCCCCATGCCACCCCTATTTCTCCTTGGAACATCCCCCCACACACTTTTCTTAGCCCGGCCTGCTTTAGGTAGCATTGGACGAGCCCAACAGAGAACCAAACTCCTCCAGTGGGCCGTGACTTCTCCATCGGTGGAGTTGAGAGTGCCAAGGTGAGGAGCATGATGATGATGACAGAAGTTAGCATCTGCTATGTTTTCTTTTAATGCAAGTGTAAGTGTGCAGCCTGCCACCCACCCACCCACCCCCAGACTGCAATTCCATACTGCTAGCTTGCACTTGAAATGGGGCATTTTAGTTTGGAGGAGGCCGAAGCTGGCCACTACCTCATGGCTGCTTCAGCAGCGAGGTATCCATACTCAGTCCCCAGCCGCCCATATTTGTCCTGGTGTGCCTTATACATAAGATTAACCGCGTATACCAAAACATTACCTGTGCCCTCCCCAGTGCATTTAGTGGGAAGGAGAGCATATTCTGCTGTAGTGTGTGCATGCCAAACCCCTGTTCATGGTACATGCCTCCCACCTTGCACCTGTCATTACAGACTTGCAACTATCCCCATTCAAGTCCTTGTCCCAGGACAGTGTTCAATTTTACCTCTCCCATTCCTTGCAATGCAAGCACAAGTATGTAGCCTGCCACCCACCCACCCCCAGTCTGCAATACCATACTGCTTGCTTGCTTGCACTTTAAATTGGGCCTTTTAGGCATGTGGAGGCGGAATCTGGCCACCACGCCATGGCTGTGTTCGCGGTCTGGTATCCATACTCAGTCCCCAGCCGCCTGGTGGCCGGGTGTCCCCGCTTGCTCCCCAGCCTCCAGGGGGTGGCCGGGTGTCCATATTCGGTCCCCAGCCACCCCTATTTGTCCTGGTAACCTTTCCCACACTTTTCTTAGCCTGGCCTGCTTTAGGGCAGCATTGGCCGAGTCCACTGGACTATCAGACTCCTCCGATGGGCCCTGGCTTCTCCATCAGGGGAGTTGAGAGTGCCAAGGTGAGGAGCATGATGAGGATGATAGAAGTTAGCATCTGCTTTGTTTTGTTGTAATGCAAGCGCATGTATGTAGTAGCGGCTAGGCCTGAGGATTGCTGGATGTTTTCCTGCTACTTTCCAAGTTCTATGACTCCCGTTAACACAAAGCTTCAGGTGATAAATGATGGATGAGGTAGTGCCAAAGGAGAAAGAGCAGGAGGAACAGGGATCATTCACATCAATATCAGTCCAGTCAACCAGATATGTCTTGTAGGATATGTTTCTGTAACAAAAGGAGCGGTTCGGCTACACAGTTATAGGGCATACAGTGAGTGCAATGCCTACCAAAAATTTCGAGCCACTCCAATGCCCCTTGGAAATGACATGGAGGTCAGAGGGCGTTAACTAAACCTTTTTTTCCATTTATAGCAACTGGGTCTCCCGTGCACTGTTGGCCTAAGCAGTGAATGAAAGGCTTTCCAAAAATTATGAGGAACTGCAATGCCCCTTACAAGAGCCATGTGTGGCACCCCAGGGGTCTGGTCACCACAGTAATAGAGATATTACGTCGGAGAGCAAGTGGGAGGTTTCCTGGTCAGGATCCCTTAAACATGCAACATCCTCCTGCCCCAATCTTGGGAGGGGAGAATTCTGCCCTTATAAACTGGATCAGGGGTGGGGTTGAGTGAGTCAGAGAACAGTCAGAGTCAGAGTGAGAGCAAGGGAAAGTAACAGCAAGGAGCTCTGTAGGAGCTAGGAGCTAATGACCAGGGGCTGGAAGCTGAGCAGAGCTCGCATTGGCAGAAGACAATAGGAACCGGACACAGGAGTCCGAAGCTGTGAGGACTTATATATCCAGCAGCAGAAACCAGCCGGCAGGGGATTTCAGGTCCTCTGGCCATAGAAGCCCGGAGGCTCAGTCACAAGCAAGGGACCAGCACCACTGTTGTGGAGCGGAGGCTAACAGAAGGCCCCAAGTCACCAACCATACGGGTGAGCACTACATGGTATACTCAGGGACGTGGGCTACTTCTACCCGCTTACAGCAAGGTAGCCAGGAAGAGTGCAGACAGACGGGGAGGCCTACAACTCCACCTGGCCAGGGGAACTCCTGCTTGCTCACAGACTGACCAGGTCTCTTATGCTAGCCAGAACTCTCAGGAGGGTTTACCTTATAATCATCAGTAAAGACCCTGAACTGCACTGCAAAGACTCTGAGTCATTCCTGCTGCGCTCGTGCACCATCACCCCCATCATCCACACTCACTGCCCTGAGGCTATACTCCTCCCGAGGGGAGTTATCCCATTCTATGCTGCGCACACAACACCAGCCTCAGCTGTTTGCCTGGCAGCGGTGGTACTCCCTGACCGCAATCCACGGGTGGCGCAGTCGGATAATTAACCTCAAAACCTAAGAAAGACTGCCACTGGTTTGACCAGCCTGAGCCACGGGACCGGGTCACAGCCACGGAGACTACAGACCCCAGAGACCCGGCACTGGGTATCCCACACACGTGTACACACGGCGCAGGGGGCACGTCACATGCAGTACAGCATATTACAAACATAAGTCCCATTATTGGGGAGTGGGTGTCCCATGGTATTTGCTTATGCTTTCCAAGCAAAAGCTGCCAAAAATTAGGAAGGAGCAACTTGCAATGCCCCTTACAAGAGCCATGCAGTACAGCATATTACAAACATAAGTCCCATTATTGGGTAGTGGGTGTCCCATAGTATTTGCTTATGCTTTCCCAGCAAAAGCTGCCAAAAATTAGGACGGAGCAACTTGCAATGCCCCTTACAAGAGCCATGCAGTACAGCATATTAAAAACATAAGTCCCATTATTGGGGAGTGGGTGTCCCATAGTATTTGCTTATGCCTTGCAAGCAAAAGCTGCCAAAAATTAGGACAGAGCAACTTGCAATGCCCCTTACAAGAGCCATGCAGTACAGCATATTACAAACATAAGTCCCATTATTGGGGAGTGGGTGTCCCATAGTATTTGCTTATGCTTTCCCAGCAAAAGCTGCCAAAAATTAGGACGGAGTAACTTGCAATGCCCCTTACAAGAGCCATGCAGTACAGCATATTACAAACATAAGTCACATTATTGGGGAGTGGGTGTCCCATGGTATTTGCTTATGCTTTCCCAGCAAAAGCTGCCCAAAATTAGGACGGAGCAACTCGCAATGCCCCTTACAAGAGCCATGCAGTACAGCATATTACAAACATAAGTCCCATTATTGGGGAGTGGGTGTCCCATAGTATTTGCTTATGCTTTCCCAGCAAAAGCTGCCAAAAATTAGGATGGAGCAACTTGCAATGCCCCTTACAAGAGCCATGCAGTGCAGCATATTACAAACATAAGTCACATTATTGGGGAGTGGGTGTCCCATGTCATTTGCTTATGCTTTCCAAGCAAAAGCTGCCAAAAATAAGGACGGAGGAACTTGCAATGCTGGCACCCTGGTGGTATAGTGGTGGTGGAGGCTGAGGATAAGGAGAAGAAGATTAAACCGCCGAAACGAGGAAGCGTATACCCATGTGTGGGTGTGAAGCGGTGCATGTGAATACACCTCCCGAAATAACACAGTGGATTTGACTTTATGTTAATCTGCTGTCATTTGGTGGTGACGAGAAGTCTGGCCCAATCCAGCCCTTGTTCATTTTGATAAGGGTCAGCTTGTCAGCATTGTCAGTTGACAGGCGAGTGCACTTATCAGTTATAATTCCCCCAGCGGCACTAAAAACACGCTCCGATAACACGCTAGCGGCAGGGCAGGCCAGGACCTCCAAGGCATACAGAGCGAGTTCATTCCAAGTGTCCAGCTTGGATACCCAATAATTAAAAGGCACAGAGGAATCACGGAGGACGCTGGTACGATCGGCAAGCTACTCCCTCACCATCTTTTGAAACTTTCCACTCCTTGTGAGAGTACCCCGCGCCTCAGGGCCTGTAAGCTGGGCGGGTGTCAGAAAATTGTCCCAGAACATTGACAGTGTTCCCCTGCCTCTGCTGGATTGGGGTTGCATCTCTCTCGCCTGTACGCCTTGGTTGGGCAACGAACTGTGACCTCTGCCGCTAGCGTGTTCAGATGGGAATTTTTTTAAGAGTTCTGCAGCAAGGGCCTTCTGGTATTGCCCCAATTTTGCAGACCTCTCCACCTCAGGAATAAGAGAGTGAAAGTTCTCCTTGTAGCGGGGGTCTACAAGTGTCACCAACCAGTAATGACTGTCACCCAACATTTTGGCAACGCGAGGGCCACGGTTAAGGCAGCGTAACATAAAGTCAGCTATGCGTGCCAGACTGGTAACGAGCAAGACTTCTGTGTCCTCACCAAGATGACGACTGACCATGCTCTCCTCCTCCTCCTCCTCTTCCTCCTCTCCCCTGTCCTCAGGCCACCCACGCTGAACCGACGGTATGACACTTGTACAGGTACTACCGTCTACAATGTATGATAGCAGCTCCTGTTCTTCCTCCTCCTCCTCCTCCTCCTCCTCTCCCTCTTTGTCCCCCAATGCACGTTGGGATGAGATGAGTCTGGGCTGTGTGTAATCGCCCGCTACGGCTTCTTGATCCATCTCATCATACTCTGGCTGCAATGCCTCCTCTTTAATTCTCTGCAGAGAGCGTTGCAAAAGACAGACAAGTGGGATGCTGACACTAATGATGGCATCATCGCCACTCACCATCTTGGTGGCCTCCTCAAAGTTTGTCAGGATGGTACATATGTCAGACATCCAGGTCCACTCCTGAAGTCTTATGTGTGGAGTCTGACCTGAATATCGACGGCCTTGTTGCAGCTGGTACTCCACAACTGCTCTCTTCTGCTCACAAATCCTTTGCAACATGTGGAGGGTAAAGTTCCAACGTGTGGGGACATCACACACCAGTCGGTGTGCCAGAAGCTGCAAACGCTGCTGCAACACAGCAAGGGCAGCGGAAGCTGTAGCCGACTTGCGAAAATGAGCTGACAGGCGGCGTACTTTCACGAGCAGATCTGGCAACTCGGGGTACGATTTAAGAAACCGCTGAACCACGAGGTTAAGCACATGAGCCAGGCATGGTACGTGTGTGATCTCACCTCACCTCAGAGCCGCCACCAGGTTACGGCCATTGTCACACACGACCATGCCGGGATGTAGGTTTAGCGGTCTCAGCCACAGATCTGCCTGCTCTTTCACAGCTGTCCACAACTCACAAGCAGTGTGAGGTTTATCACCTAAGCTTATGAGTTTCAGCACAGCCTGTTGCTGCGTGGAGGAGGCAGTACTGCAATGCTTCCAGCTTGTAACTGATGTGGTGATATCTGAGATGGAGGCTGAACATGAGGAGGAGGAGGAGGAGGATGATGCACAGGAGCTGTACACTGTGGGGGCAACTCTGACTGACATAGGGCCCGCAATCCTTGGTGTGGGGAGGATGTGTTCCGTCCCAAGGTCCGACTGGGTCCCGGCTTCCACTATGTTTACCCAGTGTGCCGTCAGAGAGATGAACCCTCCCTGGCCTCAAGCACTTGTCCACGTGTCCGTTGTCAGGTGGACTCTCCCAGTAACTGCATTGTTGAGGGCACGGCAGATGCTTTGGGACACTTGCTTGTGTAGTGCTGTGATGGCACACCGGGCAAAATAGTGTCAGCTGGGGACCGAGTACCGAGGGACGGCCACCGCCATAAGATTGCGGAAGGATTCTGTCTCCACCAGCCTAAAAGGCAGCATTTCCAGTGCAAGCAGTCGTGAAATGTGCGAATTTAGGACTGTGGCCTGTGGGGCGTTAGCTGCGAATTTCCGCTTTCGTTCAAAGGTCTGGGATATGAACAATTGAACGCTGCGGTGGGACGTGGAAGTGGACGTTGATGCTGTTTCTTGAGAAACTGCCATAACAAGTGAAGACTGAGAGGAGGGGGCATCTTTACATGCAGTATGGACAGGGGATTGCCTTGCACACACAACAGGGGGTTCTATTGCACGCACAACAGTAGAAGAAGCAGTGGTGACACCCGCTGACAATGGTCGTGGACCCTGGGTTTCGCCCCACAAAGTCGGGTGTTTTGCTGCCATGTGCCTGATCATGCTGGTGGTGGTCAGGCTGGTAGTTTTGTCACCCCTGCTGATGCTGGCATGGCAGGTGGAACATATGGCCTTTTTGGGGTTATCAGCAGAGTCTTTAAAAAAATTCCAGACTCTGGAAGACCTACCGCTTGTACTGGCAACGTCCCTCAGTGTTGGTGTTACGGGGAACGGTTGCCTGCCTTCTGTGTGCGGCCACCACACTGCTTCTTCCTGCCTGTTGGGGTACTCTGACTCCCTCCCCCTGTGTGCTGCTGGCCTCACTCTGCATGTCCTCCTTCCACGTTGGGTCAGTTACTAGATCATCCACCACCTCCTCCTCTTCCACTTGCGCACCGCGATCCTCCTCCTCACTTTCTGGCAATTGTGTCTCGTCATCGTCCACCTCTTATGACAGATTGCCAACGTCGACTTCCTGTGGCTGTGGCTGTTCAAATATTTGGGCATTGCAACATGGGATTTCCTCTTCCACCACTTCAAGCGTATCAGGCGAGGGGCCCAAATATGGAAATTGACCAGTGAACAGCTCTTCAGAGTGTCCAAGTGTGGGATCACTTGCTGTCTGACGACACTCGGCATGGTGGGAGGAAGCAGCATCAGGGTGAGGAGGAGGATGCGGTCGAGACTCACGGCTACTAAGAGTTGACCGTGTGGAAGACAGACCGGAGGTGGGGGTGCCCAGGTAACTGGAAGAATTATCTTCTATCCAATTAATAACCTGTTCACACTAATCAGTTCTCAATACTGGTGTTGTTCTGTGCTTCCCTAGTAATTCGGTCAAGAAGTGGGAGCGAGAAGATGTGGCTGTTGGTTGTGGCACATTTTCACCTTGGCCGCGGCCCCGTCCTCTGCACGAACCATCACCAGAACGTCCACTTCCACATCCCTTGCCACGCGCCTTGCCCATTGTAAATGAAGTAAAATAGCTTACATTTGCACTATCAATGGAAAAAGGGTAATAAAGAGTAGATTAGAACCGTGGAAGAGGAAAACCACAGTTATTGTTTACTGGGGTATACCACACTTTTTTAAATAGCGATATTTGCGGCTGAACAGTGAGCGACACACTCAAACTGCTTTTTTTTTAAGATACCAAAGGCCCAAAACTGGATAGTACAGCGATTTGACCCGTGGAACTGTGAAACCACACTGAGATGTCGGGCCTACACAAGACTATTTTCAACAGATATATTTTTGTGTCGCAACAGTCAGGAGACACTACTGTTTTTCTTTATGGAAAAAACTACCAAAAGCTGAATAATAGAGATTTTTTACCGTGGGATGGCAAAACCACAGTTATTGTTTACTGGGGTATACCACACTTTTTTAAATAGAGATATTTGCGGCTGAACAGTGAGCGACACACTCAAACTGCTTTTTTTTAGATTCCAAAGGCCCAAAACTGGATAGTACAGCGATTTGACCCGTGGAACTGCGAAACCACACTGGGATGTCAGGCCTACACAAGACTATTTTCAACAGATATATTTTTGTGTCACAACAGTCAGGAGACACTACTGTTTTTCTTTACGGAAAAAACTACCAAAAGCTGAATAATAGAGATTTTTTACCGTGGGATGGCAAAACCACAGTTATTGTTTACTGGGGTATACCACACTTTTTTAAATAGAGATATTTGCGGCTGAACAGTGAGCGACACACTCAAACTGCTTTTTTTTTAGATACCAAAGGCCCAAAACTGGATAGTACAGCGATTTGACCAGTGGAACTGCGAAACCACACTGGGATGTCGGGCCTACACAAGACTATTTTCAACAGATATATTTTTGTGTCACAACAGTCAGGAGACACTACTGTTTTTCTTTACGGAAAAATCTACCAAACGCTGAATAATAGAGATTTTTTACCGTGGGATGGCAAAACCACAGTTATTGTTTACTGGGGTATACCACACTTTTTTAAATAGATATATTTGCGGCTGAACAGTGAGCGACACACTCAAATTGTTTTTTTTTTTTAGATACAAATGGCCCAAAATGGATAATACAGAGGTTTGAACCGTGGAAGTCCAAAACAACACTTCTGTTTCTCTAGCCTACACCAGACTATTTTCAACAGTTATATTTGTGTCTGAAAAATCAGAGACACGCTTTTTTTTTGGTGGGGTGGGGACACACCAAAAGGTTAATAAGACGGGTATTTGTACAGTGTGAAGGAGGAAAAAAAAAGGAGGATTTAGATGAAAAAAAAAGGATTTTTCCTGGCCCCCGACACCTGGTGCTAAGTCCAGCAATTTCAGCAACAGGAGCACACAGGACTGTAATGCAGCGTTTGCTCTTATAACCACTGTGTCTCCTATACAGCCTGCCTGCCTGGTATCTGGGATGGATATTAGTCCTGAAAAGGACTGTTTGTTTGTTCTGGCAGCCTTTACAGACCCTACACTAACTATTTCGCAGTTTATATCTCTCCCTAAATCAGCAACGCTGTCCCTACACTGTCTAATCCGGAGCAACTGTATCCAAGATGGCGGTGCCCCGCTTTAAATACTCGAGGAGACGCTGTGCGGCCAGCCAATCACTGTAATGCCCACAACCAACATGGCTGCAGCATTACATTGACTGGCTGGCAATCCCTGCATGTTCATTGGCTCTGTAAAGAGAACCAAACATGCAGGGCGGAGACCCGAGCTCCCGCCCGAGTAACCCGGAAATGCTCGGTGCTCGCCGAACATCCCAAGGAGCGTGATGCTCGGGCGAGTACCGAGCAGTGTCGAGCATGTTCGCTCAACACTAATTTTAGCAATTGAAAAACATCCTGTTACTCATATACCAGAAATGGTTGAAGGTATTGGCTGAACGAAAACAGATAGCAGCTCACCCTCTTTGAATCTTCTTTAGCATGCTAAAAGGAGCAGGTAAAAGCAAAAAAATTCAGAATTCCACCTTTCCAAGCAGAGAAATGACTGTTTGTGCATTGACATTATTCATTGATTTTAGCCATTGAAAACCGTCCTGTTACTCATATACCAGAAATGGTTGAAGGTATTGGCTGAACGCAAACAGATAGCAGCTAACCCTCTTTGAATATTCTTTAGCATGCTAAAAGGAGCAGGAGAAAGCAAAACATTTCAGAATTCCACCTTTCAAAGCAGAGAAATGACTGAGCAATGACATTATTCATTGATTTTAGCAATTGAAAACCGTCCTGTTACCTATATACCAGAAATGGCTGAAGGTATTGGCTGAACACAAAGAGATAGCAGGTCACCCTCTTTGAATCTTCTTTAGCATGCTAAAAGGAGCAGGAAATAGCAAAACATTTCAGAATTCCACCTTTCCAAGCAGAGAAATGACTGTGTGTGTAATGACATTATTCATTCATTTTAGCCATTGAATACCATCCTGTTACTGAAATACCAGAAATGGTTGAAGGTATTGGCTGAATGCAAACAGATAGCAGCTCACCCTCTCTGAATCTTCTTTAGCATACTAAAAGGAGCAGGAAAAAGCAAAAAAATTCAAAATGTCACCTTTCCAAGCAGAGAATTGACTGCTTGTGCAATGACAATATTCATTCATTTTAGCCATTGAAAACCGTCCTGTTACTCATATACCAGAAATGGATGAAGGTATTGGCTGAATGCAAACAGATAGCAGCTCAAACTCTTTGAATCTTCTTTAGCATGCTAAAAGGAGCAGCAAAAAAACAAAAAAATTCAGAATTCCACCTTTATAAGCAGAGAAATTACTGTTTGTGCAATGACATTATTCATTGATTTTAGCCACTGAAAACCATCCTGTTACTCATATACCAGAAATGGTTGAAGGTATTGGCTGTACGCAAACAGATAGCAGCTCACCCACTTTGAATCTACTTTAGCATGCTAAAAGGAGCAGGAAAAAGCAATACATTTCAGAAATCCACCTTTCAAAGCAGAGAAATTACTTTTTGAGGAATGACATTATTCACTGATTTTAGCCATTGAAAATCATCCTGTTAATCATATACCAGAAATGGTTGAAGGTATCGGCTGAACGCAAACAGATAGCTGCTCACTCTCTTTGAATCTTCTTTAGCATGCTAAAAGGAGCAGGAAAAAGCAAAAAAATCAGAATTCCACCTTTCCAAGCAGAGAAATGACTGAGCAATGACATTATTCATTGATTTTAGCAATTGAAAACCGTCCTGTTACCTATATACCAGAAATGGCTGAAGGTATTGGCTGAAAACAAACAGATAGCAGCTCACCCTCTTTGAATCTTCTTTAGCATGCTAAAGGGAGCAGGAAATAGCAAAACATTTCAGAATTCCACCTTTCCAAGCAGAGAAATGACTGTGTGTGTAATGCCATTATTCATTGATTTTAGCCATTGAATACCGTCCTGTTACTGAAATACCAGAAATGGTTGAAGGTATTGGCTGAATGCAAACAGATAGCAGCTCATCCTCTTTGAATCTTCTTTAGCATACTAAAAGGAGCAGGAAAAAGCAAAAAAATTCAAAATTTTACCTTTCCAAGCTGAGAAATGACTGTTTGTGCAATGACATTATTCATTGATTTCAGCCATTGAAAAACATCCTGTTACTCATATACCAGAAAAGGTTGAAGGTATTGGCTGAACGCAAACAGATAGCATCTCACCCTCTATGAATCTTTTTTAGCATGCTTAAAAAAGCAGGTAAAAACAAAAAATTTCAGAATTCCACCTTTCCAAGCAGAGAAATGATTGTTTGTGCATTTACATTATTCATTGATTTTAGCCATTGAAAACCGTCCTCTTACTGTTATACCAGAAATGGTTGAAGGTATTGACTGAACGCAAATAGATTGCAGCTCGCCCTCTTTGAATCTATTTTAGCATGCTAAAAGGAGCAGGAGAAAGCAAAATATTTCAGAATTCCACCTTTCCAAGCAGGGAAATGACTGTTTGTGCAATGACATTATTCATTGATTTTAACCATTGAAAAATGGGCTATTACTCATATACCAGAAATGGTTGAAGGTATTGGCTGAACGCAAATAGATAGCAGCTCACCCTCTTTGAATATTCTTTAGTATGCTAAAAGGAGCAGGAAAAAGCAAAAAAATTCAGAATTCATCCTTACGAAGGAGAGAAAAAACTCTTTGTGCAATGACATTATTGATTGATTTTAGCCATTGAAAACCGTCCTGTTACTCATATACCAGAAATGGTTGAAGGTATTGGCTGAACTCAAAGAGATAGCAGCTAACCCTCTTTGAATCTTCTCTAGCATGCTAAAATGTGCAGTAAAAAGCAAAAAATTTCAGAATTCGACCTTTCCAAGCAGACAAATGACTGCTTGTGCAATGACATTATTCATTGATTTTAGACATTGAAAACCGTCCTGTTACTCATATACCAGAAATGGTTGAAGGTATTGGATGAATGCAAATGGATAGCAGCTCACCCTCTTTGAATCTTCTTTAGCATGCTAAAAGGAGCGGAAAAATGCAAAACATTTCAGAATTCCACCTTTCCAAGCAGAGAATTGTCTGTGCAATGACAATATTCATTCATTTTAGTCATTGAAAACCATCCTGTTACTCATATACCAGAAATGGATGAAGGTATTGGCTTAGCGCAAACAGATAGCAGCTCATACTCTTTGAACCTTCTTTAGCATGCTAAAAGAAGTAGGAAAAAACAAAAAAAATCAGAATTCCACCATTATAAGCAGAGAAATGACTGTTTGTGCAATGAAATTATTCAATGATTTTAGCCATTGATAACCATCCTGTTACTCATATACCAGAAATGGTTGAAGGTATTGGCTGAACGCAAACAGATAGCAGCTCACCTTCTTTGAATCTACTTTAGCATGCTAAAAGGAGCAGGAAAAAGCAAAAAAATTCAGAATTCCACCTTTCAAAGCAGAGAAATGACTTTTTGAGCAATGACATTATTCATTGATTTTAGCCATTGAAAAACATCCTGTTACTCATATACCAGAAATGGTTGAAGGTATTGGCTGAACACAAACAGATAGCAGCTCACCCTCTTTGAATATTCTTTAGCATGCTAAAAGGAGCAGGAAATAGCAAAACATTTCAGAATTCCACCTTTCCAAGCAGAGAAATGACTGTGTGTGTAATGACGTTATTCATTCATTTTAGCCATTGAATACCGTCCTGTTACTGAAATACCAGAAATGGTTGCAGGTATTGGCTGAATGCAAACAGATAGCAGCTCACCCTCTTTGCATCTTCTTTACCATGCTAAAAAGAGCAGGAAAAGGCAAAAAAAATTCAGAATTCCAACTTTCAAATCAGAGAAATGACTGTTTGTGCAATGACATTATTCATTGATTTTAGCCATTGAAAAACTTCCTGTTGCTCATATACCTGAAATGGTTGAAGTTATTGGCTGATCAAAAACAGACAGAAACTCACCCTCTTTGAATCTTCTTTAGCACGCTAAAAGGAGCAGGAGAAAAATATCAGAATTCCACCTTTCCAAGCGGAGAAAGGAATGTTTGTGCAAAGACATTATTCACTTATTTTAGCCATAGAAAAACATCCTGTTACTCATGTCCCAGAAATGTTTGAAGGTATTGGCTGAACACAAAGAGGTAGCAGCCCACCCTCTTTGAATCTTCTTTATCATAATAAAAGGAGCAGGAAAAAGCAAAAAATTTCAGAATTCCACCTTTCAACGCAGAGAAATGACTATTTGTGCAGTAACATTATTCATTGATTTTAGCCATTGAAAACCGTCCTGTTACTCATATACCAGAAATGGTTGAAGGTATCGGCTGAATGCTAATAGATAGCAGCTCACCCTCTTTGAATATTCTTAAGCATGCTAAAAGGAGCAGGAAAAAGCAAAACATTTCAGAATTCCACCTTTCCAAGCAGAGAATTGACTATTTTTGCAATGACAAAATTCATTAATTTTAGCCATTGAAAACCATCCTGTTACTCATATACCAAAAATGAATGAAGGTATTGGCAGAACGCAAGCAAATAGCTGCTCACCCTATTTGAATCTTCTTTAGCATGCTAAAAGGAGCAGGAAAAAGCAAAAAAATTCAGAATTCCACCTTTCAAAGCAGAGAAAAGACTTTTTGAGCAATGATATTATTCATTGATTTTAGCCATTGAAAAACATCCTGTTACTCATATACCAGAAATTGTTGAAGGTATCGGCTGAACGCAAACAGATAGCATCTCACCCTCTTTGAATCTTTTTTAGCATGCTAAAAGGAGCAGGTAAAAGCAAAAAATTTCAGAATTCCACCTTTCCAAGCAGAGAAATGATTGTTTGTTCATTTACATTATTCATTGATTTTAGCCATTGAAAACCGTCCTCTTACTGTTATACCAGAAATGGTTGAAGGTGTTGGCTGAACGCAAAGAGATTGCATCTCACCCTCTTTGAATCTATTTTAGCATGCTAAAAGGAGAAGGAGAAAGCAAAAAATTTCAGAATTCCACCTTTCCAAGCAGGGAAATGACTGTTTGTGCAAAGACATTATTCATTGATTTTAGCCATTGAAAAATGTGCTATTACTCATATACCAGAAATGGTTGAAGGTATTGGCTGAATGCAAACAGATAGCAGCTAACCCTCTTTGAATCTTCTTTAGCATGCTAAAAGTAGCAGCAGAAAGCAAAAAATTTCAGAATTCCTCCTTTCAAAGCAGAGAAATGACTGAGCAATGACATTATTCCCTGATTTTAGCCGTTGAAAAATTTCCTGTTACTCAAATACCAGAAATGTTTGAAGGTTTTGGCAGAACACAAAGAAAGAGCAGCCCACCCTCTTTGAGTCGTCTTTTGCATGCTAAAAGGAGCAGAAAAAAAGCAAAAAATGTCAGAATTCCACCTTTCAAAGCAGAGAAATGACTGTTTGTGCAATGACATTATTCATTGATTTTAGCCTTTGAAAACAGTCCTGTTACTCATTTACCAGAATTGGTTGAAGGTACTGGCTGAACGCAAACAGATAGCAGCTCACCCTCTTTGAATCTTCTTTACCATGCTAAAAGGAGCAGGAAATAACAAAAAAAATCAGAATTCCACTTCTCCCAGCAGAGAAATGACTGAGCAATGACATTATTCACTAATTTTAGCCATTGAAAAATATGCTGTTCCTCATATACCAGAAATGGTTGAAGGTATTGGCTGTACGCAAACAGATAGCAGCTCACCCTCTTTGAACCTTCTTTAGCATGCCAAAAGGAGCAGGAAAAAGCAAAAAAAATCAGAATTCCACCTTTCAAAGCAGAGAAATGACTGTTTGTGCAATGACATTATTCATTGATTTTAGCCATTGAAAACAGTCCTGTTACTCATTTACCAGAATTGGTTGAAGGTACTGGCTGAACGCAAACAGATAGCAGCTCACCCTCTTTGAATGTTCTTTAGCATACTCAAAGGAGCAGGAAAAAGCAAAAAAAATTCAGAATTCCCCCTTTCCAAGCAGATAAATTACTGTTTGTGCAATGACATTATTCATTGATTTTAACCATTGAAAATCGTCCTGTTACTCATACACCAGAAATGGTTGAAGTTATTGGCTGAATGCAAACGGATAGCAGCTCACCCTCTTTGAATCTTCTTTAGCATGCTAAAAGGAGCAGGAAAAAGCAAAAAATTACAGGTTTCCACCTTTCAAAGCAGAGAAATGACTGAGCAATGACATTATTCAGTGATTTTAGCAATTGAAAATCATCCTGTTACTTATATACCAGAAATGGCTGAATTTATTGGCTGAACACAAACAGATAGCAGCTCACCCTCTTTGAATCTTCTTTAGCATGCTAAAAGGAGCAGGAAAAAGCAAAACATTTCAGAATTCCACCTTTCCAAGCAGAGAAATGACTGTGTGTGTAATGACATTATTCATTCATTTTAGCCATTGAATACCTTTCTGTTACTGATATTCCAGAAATGGTTGAAGGTATTGGCTGAATGCAAACAGATAGCAGCTCACCCTCTTTGAATCATCTTTTGCATACTAAAAGGAGCAGGAAAAAGCAAAAAAATTCAGATTTTCACCTTTCCAAGCAGAGAAATTACTGTTTGTGCAATGACATCATTCATTGATTTCAGCCATTGAAAATCATCCTGTTACTCATATACCAGAAATGGTTGTAAGGCATTGGCTGAACGCAGACAGATAGCAGCTCACCCTCTTTGAATCTTCTTTAGCATGCTAATAAGAGCAGGAAAAAGCAAAAAATTTCAGAATTCCACCTTTCAAAGCAGAGAAATGACTGTTTGTGCAATGGCAATATGCATTCATTTTAGCCATTGAAAGCTGTCCTGTTACTCATATACCAGAAATGAATGAAAGTACTGGCAGAAAGCAAACAGATTGCAGCTCACGCTCTCTGAATCTTCTTTATCATGCTAAAAGGAGCAGGAAAAAGCAAAACATTTCAGAATTCCACCTTTCCAAGCAGAGAATTGACTGTATGTGCAATGTCATTACTT
Organism: Phyllobates terribilis; assembly: GCF_046119375.1. Lineage (NCBI taxonomy): Eukaryota > Metazoa > Chordata > Amphibia > Anura > Dendrobatidae > Phyllobates > Phyllobates terribilis. Next base: position 2,314,674 of record NW_027362771.1, on the reverse strand, counting down.
ATTCATTTTAGCCATTGAAAACCGTCCTGTTACTCATATACCAGAAATGGTTGAAGGTATTGGCTGAACGCAAACAGATACCAGCTCAGCCTCTTTGAATCGTCTTTAGCATGCTAAAAGGAGCAGAAAAAATAAAAAAAAAAATTCAGAATTCCACCTTTCCAAGCAGAGAAACGACTGTTTATGCAATGACATTATTCATTGATTTTAGCTATTGAAAACCGTCCTGCTACTCATATACCAGAAATGGTTGAAGGTATTGGCTGAACGCAAACAGAGAGCAGCTCACCCTCTTTGAATCTTCTTTAGCATGCTAAAAAGAGCAGGAAAAGCAAAACATTTCAGAATTTCACCTTTCCAAGCGGAAAAATGACTGTTTGTGTAATGATATTGTTCATTCATTTTAGCCATTGAATACCGTCCTGTTACTCATATACCAGAAATGGATGAAGGTATTGGCTGAAGGCAAACAGATAGTAGCTCACCCTCTTTGAATATTCTTTAGCATGCTAAAAGGAGCAGGAAAAAGCGAAAAATTTCAGAATTCCACCTTACCAAGGAGAGAAAAAACTGTTTATGCAATGACATTATTCATTGATTTTAGCTATTGAAAACTGTCCTGTTACTCATATACCAGAAATGGTTGAACGTATTGGCTGAACTGAAACAGATAGCAGCTAACCCTCTTTGAATCTTCTTTAGCATAATAAAAGGAGCAGAAAAAAAACAAAAAATATTTCAGAATTCCACCTTACCAAGGAGAGAAATAACTGTTTGTGCAATGACATTTTTCATTGATTTTAGCCATTGAAAAACGTCCTGTTACTCATATACCAGAAATGGTTGAAGGTATTGGCTGAACGCAAACAGATACCAGCTCAGCCTCTTTGAATCGTCTTTAGCATGCTAAAAGGAGCAGAAAAAATAAAAAAAAAAATTCAGAATTCCACCTTTCCAAGCAGAGAAACGACTGTTTATGCAATGACATTATTCATTGATTTTAGCTATTGAAAACCGTCCTGCTACTCATATACCAGAAATGGTTGAAGGTATTGGCTGAACGCAAACAGAGAGCAGCTCACCCTCTTTGAATCTTCTTTAGCATGCTAAAAAGAGCAGGAAAAGCAAAACATTTCAGAATTTCACCTTTCCAAGCGGAAAAATGACTGTTTGTGTAATGATATTGTTCATTCATTTTAGCCATTGAATACCGTCCTGTTACTCATATACCAGAAATGGATGAAGGTATTGGCTGAAGGCAAACAGATAGTAGCTCACCCTCTTTGAATATTCTTTAGCATGCTAAAAGGAGCAGGAAAAAGCGAAAAATTTCAGAATTCCACCTTACCAAGGAGAGAAAAAACTGTTTATGCAATGACATTATTCATTGATTTTAGCTATTGAAAACTGTCCTGTTACTCATATACCAGAAATGGTTGAACGTATTGGCTGAACTGAAACAGATAGCAGCTAACCCTCTTTGAATCTTCTTTAGCATAATAAAAGGAGCAGAAAAAAAACAAAAAATATTTCAGAATTCCACCTTACCAAGGAGAGAAATAACTGTTTGTGCAATGACATTTTTCATTGATTTTAGCCATTGAAAAACGTCCTGTTACTCATATACCAGAAATGGTTGAAGGTATTGGCTGAACTCAAACGGATAGCAGCTCACCCTCTTTGAATCTTCTTTAGCATGCTAAAAGGTGCAGGAAAAAGCAAAAAAATTCAGAATTCTACCTTTCCAAGCAGAGAAATGACTGTTTGTGAAATGACATTATTCATTGATTTTAGACATTGAAAACCATTCTGTTACTCATATACCAGAAATGGTTAAAGGTATTGGCTGAACGCAAACAGATAGCAGCTCAAACTCTTTGAATATTCTTTAGCATGGTAAAAGGAGCAGGAAAAAGCAAAAAATTACAGAATTCCACCTTACCAAGGAGAGAAATAACTGTTTGTGCAATGACATTTTTCATTGATTTTAGCCATTGAAAAACGTCCTGTTACTCATATACCAGAAATGGTTGAAGGTATTGGCTGAATGCAAACAGATAGCAGATCACCCTCTTTGAATCTTCTTTAGCATGCTAAAAGGAGCAGGAAAAAGCAAAACATTTCAGAATTCCTCCATTCCAAGCTGAGAATTGACTGTTTGTGCAATGACAATATTCATTCAATTTAGCCATTGAAAACCGTCCTGTTACTCATATACCAGAAATGGATGAAGGTATTGACTTAATGCAAACAGATAGCAGCTCACCCTCTTTGAATCTTCTTTACCATGCTAAAAGGTGCAGGAAAAAGCAAAAAAATTCAGAATTCCACCTTTCCAAGCAGAGAAATGACTGTTTGTGCAATGACATTATTCAATGATTTTAGACATTGAAAACCGGCCTGTTACTCATATACCAGAAATGGTTGAAGGTATTGGCTGAATGCAAACAGATAGCAGCTCAACCTCTTTGAATCTTCTTTAGCATGCTAAAAGGAGCAGGAAATAGCAAAAAAATTCAGAATTCCACCTCTCCCGGCAGAGAAATGAATTTTTGAGCAATGACATTTTTCATTGATTTTAGCCATTGAAAAACATACTGTTCCTCAAATACCAGAAGTGGTTGAAGGTATCGGCTGAACGCAAACCGGTAGCATCTCACCCTCTTTGAATCTTCTTTAGCATGCTAAAAGGAGCAGGTAAAAGCAAAAAATTTCAGAATTCTACCTTTCCATCAGAGAAATGACTGTTTGTGCAATGACATTATTCATTGATTTTAGCCATTGAAAACCGTCCTGTTACTCTTATACCAGAAATGGTTGAAGTTATTGGCTGAACGCAAACAGATAGCAGCCCACCATCTTTGAATCTTCTTTAGTATGCTAAAAGGAAAAGGAAAAAGCAAAAAATTTCAGAATTCCACTTTTACAAGCAGACAAATGACTGTTTGTTCAATGTTATTATTCATTGATTTTAGCCATTGAAAACCGTCCTGTTACTCTTATACCAGAAATGGTTGAAGGTATTGGTTGAACGCAAACAGATAGCAGCTCACCCTCTTTGAATATTCTTTCGCATGCTAAAAGGAGCAGGAGAAAGCAAAAAATTTCAGAATTACTCCTTTCAAAGCAGAGAAATGACTGAGCAATGACATTATTCATTGATTTTAGCCATTGAAAAATGTGCTATTACTCATATACCAGAAATGGTTGAAGGTATTGGCTGAATGCAAACAGATAGCAGCTAACCCTCTTTGAATCTTCCTTAGCATGCTAAAAGTAGCAGCAGAAAGCAAAAAATTTCAGAATTCCTCCTTTCAAAGCAGATTAATGACTGAGCAATGACATTATTCCCTGATTTTAGCCGTTGAAAAATTTCCTGTTACTCAAATACCAGAAATGGTTGAAGGTTTTGGCAGAACACAAAGAAATAGCAGCCCACCCTCTTTGAATCATCTTTTGCATGCTAAAAGGAGCAGAAAAAAAGCAAAAAATTTCAGAATTCCACCTTTCAAAGCAGAGAAATGACTGTTTGTGCAATGATATTATTCATTGATTTTAGTCTTTGAAAACAGTCCTGTTACTCATTTACCAGAATTGGTTGAAGGTACTGGCTGAACGCAAACAGATAGCAGCTCACCCTCTTTGAATCTTCTTTACCATGCTAAAAGGAGCAGGAAATAACAAAAAAAATCAGAATTCCATCTCTCCCAGCAGAGAAATGACTGAGCAATGACATTATTCACTGATTTTAGCCATTGAAAAATATGCTGTTCCTCATATACCTGAAATGGTTGAAGGTATTGGCTGTACGCAAACAGATAGCAGCTCACCCTCTTTGAACCTTCTTTAGCATGCCAAAAGGAGCAGGAAAAAGCAAAAAAAATCAGAATTCCACCTTTCAAAGCAGAGAAATGACTGTTTGTGCAATGACATTATTCATTGATTTTAGCCATTGAAAACAGTCCTGTTACTCATTTACCAGAATTGGTTGAAGGTACTGGCTGAACGCAAACAGATAGCAGCTCACCCTCTTTGAATGTTCTTTAGCATACTAAAAGGAGCAGGAAAAAGCAAAAAAAATTCAGAATTCCCCCTTTCCAAGCAGATAAATTACTGTTTGTGCAATGACATTATTCATTGATTTTAACCATTGAAAATCGTCCTGTTACTCATACACCAGAAATGGTTGAAGGTATTGGCTGAATGCAAACGGATAGCAGCTCACCCTCTTTGAATCTTCTTTAGCATGCTAAAAGGAGAAGGAAAATGCAAAAAATTACAGGTTTCCACCTTTTAAAACAGAGAAATGACTGATCAATGACATTATTCAGTGATTTTAGCAATTGAAAACCATCCTGTTACTTATATACCAGAAATGGCTGAATTTATTGCCTGAACACAAACAGATAGCAGCTCACCCTCTTTGAGTCTTCTTTAGCACTCTAAAAGGAACAGGAAAAAGCAAAAAATTTCAGAATTCCACCTTTCCAAGCAGAGAAATGAAGGTTTGTTCAATCACATTATTCAGTTATTTTAAACATTGAAAAATGTCTTGTTACTCATATACCAGAAATGGTTGAAGGTATTGGCTGAATGCAAACAGGTAGCAGCTCACCCTCTTTGAATCTTCTTTAGCATGCTAAAAGGAGCAGGAAAAAGCAAAACATTTCAGAATTCCACCTTTCCTAGCAGAGAATTGACTGTTTCTGGAATGGCAATATGCATTCATTTTAGTCATTGAAAACTGTCCTGTTACTCATATACCAGAAATGAATGAAAGTATTGGCTGAAAGCAAACAGATTGCAGCTCACCCTCTTTGAATCTTCTTTAGCATGCTAAAAGGAGCAGAAAAAAGCAAAACATTTCAGAATTCCCCCTTTCCAAGCAGAGAATTGACTGTTTGTGCAATGACATTATTCAATCATTTTAGCCATTGAGAACCATCCTGTTACTCATATAACAGAAATGGATTAAGGTATTGGCTGAACGCAAACAGGTAGCAGCTCACTCTCTTTGAATCTTCTTCAGCATGCTAAAGGAGCAGGAAAAGGGAAAAAAATTCAGAATTCCACCTTTCCCAGCAGAGAAATGACAGCAATGACAATATTCACTGATTTTAGCCATTGAAAAACGTCCTGTTACTCACATACCAGAAATGGTTGAAGGTATTGGCTGAACGCAAACAGATTGCAGCTCACCCTCTTTGAATCGTCTTTAGCATTGTAAAAGGAGCAGAAAAAAACAAAAAAAACTTCAGAATTCCACCTTTCCAAGCAGAGAAATGACTGTGTAATGACATTATTCATTGATTTTAGCCATTGAAAACCGTCCTGTCACTCATATACCAGAAATGGTTGATGGTATTGGCTGAACGCATACAGTTAGCAGCTCACCCTCTTTGAGGCTTCTTTAGCATGCTAAAAGGAGCAGGAAAAAGCAAAACATTTCAGAATTCCACCTTTCCAAGCAGAGAATTGACTGTTTGTGCAATGACAATATTCATTCATTTTAGCCATTGAAAACCGTCCTGTTACTCATATACCAAAAATTAATGAAGGTATTGGCAGAACGCAAGCATATAGCAGCTCACCCTTTTTGAATCATCTTTAGCATGCTAAAAGGAGCAGGAAAAAGCAAAAAATTTCAGAATTCCTCCTTTCAAAGCAGAGAAATTACTTTTTGAGCAAAGATATTATTCATTGATTTGAGCCATTGAAAAACATCCTGTTACTCATATACCAGAAATGGTTGAAGGTATCGGCTGAACGCAAACAGATAGCAGCTCAGCCTCTTTGAATCGTCTTTAGCATGCTAAAAGTAACAGGAGAAAGCAAAACATTTCAGAATTCCACCATTCCAAGCAGGGAAACGACTGTTTGTGCAATGACATTATTCATTGATTTTAGCCATTGAAAAACGTGCTGTTATTCATATACCAGAAATGGTTGAAGGTATTGGCTGAACGCAAAGATATAGCAGCTCAGCCTCTTTGAATCATCTTTTGCATGCTAAACGGAGCAGAAAGAAACAAAAAACATTTCAGAATTCCACCTTTCCAAGCAGAGAAATTACTGTTTGTGCAATGACATTATTCATTGATTTTAGCCATTAAAAACCGTCCTGTTACTTATATACAAGAAATGGTTGATGGTATTGGCTGAACACAAACAGCTTGCAGCTCACCCAATTTGAATATTCTTTAGCATGCTAAAAGGAGCAGGAAAAAGCAAAAAAATTTAAAATTTCACCTTTCCAAGCAGAGAAGTGACTGTTAGTGCATTGACATTATTCTTTGATTTTAGCCATTGAAAACCGTCCAGTCACTCATATACCAGAAATGGTTGAAGGTATTGGCTGAACACAAACAGATAGCAGCTCACCCTCATTGAATCTTCTTTAGCATGCCAAATGGAGCAGGAAAAAGCAAAAAATTTCAGAATTCCACCTTTCAAAGCAGAGAAATGACTGTTTGTGCAATGACATTATTCATTGATTTTAGACATTGAAAACAGTCCTGTTACTTATATACAAGAAATGGTTGATGGTATTGGCTGAACACAAACAGATAGCAGCTCAGCCTCTTTGAGTCAAGTTTTGCATGCTAAAAGGAGCAGAAAAAAACAAAAAACATTTCTGAATTGCACCTTTCCAAGCAGAGAAATGCCTGTTTGTGCAATGACATTATTCACTGATTTTAGCCATTGAAAACCGTCCTGTTACTTATATACAAGAAATGGTTGATGGTATTGGCTGAACACAAACAGATAGCAGCTCACCCTCTTTGAATCTTTTTTAGCATGCCAAAAGTAGCAGAAAAAGCAAAAAATTTCAGAATTCCACCTTTCCAAGCAGAGAAATGACTGTTTGTGCCATGACATTATTCATTGATTTTAGCCATTGAAAACAGTCCTGTTACTCATATACCAGAATTGGTTGAAGGTGTTGGCTGAACCTAAACAGATAGCAGCTCACCCTCTTTCATTCTTCTTTAGCATGCTAAAAGGAGCAGGAAAAAGCAAAAAATTTCAGAACTCCACCTTTCCCAGCAGAGAAATGACTGATCAATGACATTATTCACTGATTTTAGCCATTGAAAAACGTCCTGTTACTCATATACCAGAAATGGTTGAAGGTATTGGCTGAACGCAAACAGCTAGCAGCTCAGCCTCTTTGAATCATCTTCTGCATGCTAAAAGGAGCAAAAAAAAACAAAAAACATTTCAGAATTCCACCTTTCCAAGCAGAGAAATGACTGTTTGTGCAATGACATTATTCATTGATTTTAGCCGTTGAAAACCGTCCTGTTACTCATATACAAGAAATGGCTGATGATATTGGCTGAATACAATCAGTTTGCAGCTCACCCTCTTTGAATCTTCTTTAGCATGCTAAAAGGAGCAGGAAAAAGCAAAACATTTCAGAATTCCTCCTTTCCAAGCAGAGAATTGACTGTTTGTGCAATGACAATATTCATTCAATTTAGCCATTGAAAACCATCCTGTTACTCATATACAAGAAATGGTTGAAGGTATTGCCTGAACACAAATAGATAGCAGCTCACCCTTTGTGAATATTCTTTAGCATGCTAAAAGGAGCAGGAAATAGCAAAAAAATTCAGAATTCCACCTCTCCCAGCAGAGAAATGACTTTTTGAGCAATGACATCATTCATTGATTTTAGCCATTGAAAAACATCCTGATACTCAAATACCAGAAATAGTTGAAGGTATCGGCTGAACGCAAACAGGTAGCAGCTCACCCTCTTTGAATCTTCTTTAGCATGCTAAAAGGAGCAGGTAAAAGCAAAAAAATTCAGAATTCCACCTTTCCATCAGAGAAATGACTGTTTGTGCAATGACATTATTCATTGATTTTAGCCATTGAAAATCGTCCTGTTACTCATATACCAGAAATGGTTGAAGGTATGGGCTGAACGCAAACAGATAGCAGCTCACCCTCTTTGAATCTTCTTTAGCATGCTAAAAGGAGCAGGAAAAAGCAAAACATTTCAGAATTCCTCCTTTCCAAGCAGAGAATTGACTGTTTGTGAAATGACAATATTCATTAAATTTAGCCATTGAAAACCGTCCTGTTACTTTTATACCATTAATGGTTGAAGTTATTGGCTGAACGCAAACAGATAGCAGCCCACCCTCTTTGAATCTTCTTTATCATAATAAAAGGAGGAGAAAAAAGCAAAAAATTTCAGAATTCCACCTTTCAAAGCAGAGAAATGACTATTTGTGAATAACATTATTCATTGATTTTAGCCATTGAAAACCGTTCTGTTACTCATAGACCAGAATGGGTTGAAGGTACTGGCTGAACGCAAACAGATAGCAGCTCATCCTCTTTGAATCTTCTTTAGCATGCTAAATGGAGCAGGAAAAAGTAGAAAAAAAATCAGAATTACACATTTCAAAGCAGAGAAATGACTGTTTGTGCAATGACAATATTCATTGATTTTAACCATTGAAAAACATCCTGTTACTCATATGCCAGAAATGGTTGAAGGTATTTTCTGAACGCAAACAGACAGCAAGTCACTCTCTTTGAATCTTCTTTAGCACGCTAAAAGGAGCAGGAAAAAGCAAAAAATTTCAGAATTCCACCTTTCCAAGCAGAGAAATGAAGATTTGTTCAATCACATTATTCAATTATTTTAAACATTGAAAAATGTCTTGTTACTCATATACCAGAAATGGTTGAAGGTATTGGCTGAATGCAAACAGGTAGCAGCTCACCCTCTTTGAATCTTCTTTAGCATGCTAAAAGGAGCAGGAAAAAGCAAAACATTTCAGAATTCCACCTTTCCTAGCAGAGAATTGACTGTTTGTGGAATGGCAATATGCATTCATTTTAGTCATTGAAAACTGTCCTGTTACTCATATACCAGAAATGAATGAAAGTATTGGCTGAAAGAAAACAGATTGCAGCTCACCCTCTTTGAATCTTCTTTAGCATGCTAAAAGGAGCAGGAAAAAGCAAAACATTTCAGAACTCCACCTTTCCAAGCAGAGAATTGACTGTTTGTGCAATGACATATTCAATCATTTTAGCCATTGAAAACCGTCCTGTTACTCATATACCAGAAATGGATTAAGGTATTGGCTGAACGCAAACAGGTAGCAGCTCACTCTCTTTGAATCTTCTTCAGCATGCTAAAGGAGCAGGAAAAGGCAAAAAAATTCAGAATTCCACCTTTCCCAGCAGAGAAATGACTGAGCAATGACAAAATTCACTTATTTTAGCCATTGAAAAACGTCCTGTTACTCACATACCAGAAATGGTTGAAGGTATTGGCTGAACGCAAACAGATTGCAGCTCAGCCTCTTTGAATCGTCTTTACCATGGTAAAAGGAGCAGAAAAAATCAAATAAAACTTCAGAATTCCACCTTTCCAAGCAGAGAAATGACTGTTTGTGCAATGACATTATTCATTAATTTTAGCCATTGAAAACCGTCCTGTTACTTATATGCCAGAAATGGTTGAAGGTATTAGCTGAACACAAACAGATAGCAGCTGACCCTCTTTCAATCTTCTTTAGCATACTAAAAGGAGCAGGAAAAAGCAAAATATTTCAGAATTCCACCTTTCCCAGCAAAAAAATGACTGTGTAATGACATTATTCATTAATTTTAGCCATTGAATACCGTCCTGTTACTCATTACCAGAAATGGTTGAAGGTATTGTCTGAATACAAACAGATAGCAGCTGACCCTCTTTCAATCTTCTTTAGCATACTAAAAGGAGCAGGAAAAAGCAAAAAAAATCAGAATTCCACCTTTCCAAGCAGAGAAATGACTGTTTGGGCAATGACATTATACATTGATTTTAGCCATTGAAAACCGTCCTGTCACTCATATACCAGAAATGGTTGATGGTATTCGCTGAACACATACAGTTAGCAGCTCACCCTCTTTGAGTCTTCTTTAGCATGGTAAAAGGAGCAGAAAGAAGTGAAACATTTCAGAATTCCACCTTTCCAAGCAGAGAATTGACTGTTTGTGCAATGACAATATTCATTCATTTTAGCCATTGAAAACCGTCCTGTTACTCATATACCAAAAATTAATGAAGGTATTGGCAGAACGCAAGCATGTAGCAGCTCACCCTTTTTGAATCTTCTTTAGCATGCTAAAAGGAGCAGGAAAAAGCAAAAAATTTCAGAATTCCTCCTTTCAAAGCAGAGAAATTACTTTTTGAGCAATGATATTATTCATTGCTTTGAGCCATTGAAAAACATCCTGTTACTCATATACCAGAAATGGTTGAAGGTATCGGCTGAACGCAAACAGATAGCAGCTCAGCCTCTTTGAATCATCTTTAACATGCTAAAAGTAACAGGAGAAAGCAAAAAATTTCAGAATTCCACCTTTCCAAGCAGGGAAACGCCTGTTTGTGCAATGACATTATTCATTGATTTTAGCCATTGAAAAACGTGCTGTTATTCATATACCAGAAATAGTTGAAGGTATTGGCTGAACGCAAACATATAGCAGCTCAGCCTCTTTGAATCATCTTTTGCATGCTAAACGGAGCAGAAAGAAATAAAAAAACATTTCAGAATTCCACCTTTCCAAGCAGAGAAATTACTGTTTGTGCAATGACATTATTCATTGATTTTAGCCATTAAAAACCGTCCTGTTACTTATATACAAGAAATGGTTGATGGTATTGGCTGAACACAAACAGGTTGCAGCTCACCCAATTTGAATATTCTTTAGCATGCTAAAAGGAGCCGGAAAAAGCAAAAAATTTTAAAATTCCACTTTTCCAAGCAGAGAAGTGACTGTTTGTGCATTGACATTTTTCATTGATTTTAGCCATTGAAAACCGTCCTGTCACTCATATACCAGAAATGGTTGAAGGTATTGGCTGAACACAAACAGATAGCAGCTCACCCTCTTTGAATCTTCTTTAGCATGCCAAATGGAGCACGAAAAAGCAAAAAATTTCAGAATTCCACCTTTCAAAGCAGAGAAATGACTTTTTGAGCAATGACATCATTCATTGATTTTAGCTATTGAAAAACATCCTGATACTCAAATACCAGAAATAGTTGAAGGTATCGGCTGAACGCAAACAGGTAGCAGCTCACCCTCTTTGAATCTTCTTTAGCATGCTAAAAGGAGCAGGTAAAAGCAAAAAAATTCAGAATTCCACCTTTCCATCAGAGAAATGACTGTTTGTGCAATGACATTATTCATTGATTTTAGCCATTGAAAACCGTCCTGTTACTCTTATACCAGAAATGGTTGAAGTTATTGGCTGAACGCAAACAGATAGCAGCCCACCATCTTTGAATCTTCTTTAGCATGCTAAAAGGAGAAGGAAAAAGCAAAAAAATTCAGAATTCCACTTTTACAAGCATAGAAATGACTGTTTGTTCAATGTTATTATTCATTGATTTTAGCCATTGAAAATCGTCCTGTTACTCATATACCAGAAATGGTTGAAGGTATGGGCTGAACGCAAACAGATAGCAGCTCACCCTCTTTGAATCTTCTTAAGCATGCTAAAAGGAGCAGGAAAAAGCAAAACATTTCAGAATTCCTCCTTTCCAAGCAGAGAATTGACTGTTTGTGAAATGACAATATTCATTAAATTTAGCCATTGAAAACCGTCCTGTTACTTTTATACCATTAATGGTTGAAGTTATTGGCTGAACGCAAACAGATAGCAGCCCACCCTCTTTGAATCTCCTTTATCATAATAAAAGGAGGAGAAAAAAGCAAAAAATTTCAGAATTCTACCTTTCAAAGCAGAGAAATGACTATTTGTAAATAACATTATTCATTGATTTTAGCCATTGAAAACCGTTCTGTTACTCATAGACCAGAATGGGTTGAAGGTACTGGCTGAACGCAAACAGATAGCAGCTCATCCTCTTTGAATCTTCTTTAGCATGCTAAATGGAACAGGAAAAAGTAGAAAAAAAATCAGAATTACACATTTCAAAGCAGAGAAATGACTGTTTGTGCAATGACAATATTCATTGATTTTAACCATTGAAAAACATCCTGTTACTCATATGCCAGAAATGGTTGAAGGTATTTTCTGAACGCAAACAGACAGAAAGTCACTCTCTTTGAATCTTCTTTAGCACGCTAAAAGGAGCAGGAAAAAGCAAAAAATTTCAGAATTCCACCTTTCCAAGCAGAGAAATGAAGGTTTGTTCAATCACATTATTCAATTATTTTAAACATTGAAAAATGTCTTGTTACTCATATACCAGAAATGGTTGAAGGTATTGGCTGAATGCAAACAAGTAGCAGCTCACCCTCTTTGAATCTTCTTTAGCATGCTAAAAGGAGCAGGAAAAAGCAAAACATTTCAGAATTCCACCTTTCCTAGCAGAGAATTGACTGTTTGTGGAATGGCAATATGCATTCATTTTAGTCATTGAAAACTGTCCTGTTACTCATATACCAGAAATGAATGAAAGTATTGGCTGAAAGAAAACAGATTGCAGCTCACCCTCTTTGAATCTTCTTTAGCATGCTAAAAGGAGCAGGGAAAAGCAAAACATTTCAGAACTCCACCTTTGCAAGCAGAGAATTGACTGTTTGTGCAATGACATATTCAATCATTTTAGCCATTGAAAACCGTCCTGTTACTCATATACCAGAAATGGATTAAGGTATTGGCTGAACGCAAACAGGTAGCAGCTCACTCTCTTTGAATCTTCTTCAGCATGATAAAGGAGCAGGAAAAGGCAAAAAAATTCAGAATTCCACCTTTCCCAGCAGAGAAATGACTGAGCAATGACAATATTCACTTATTTTAGCCATTGAAAAACGTCCTGTTACTCACATACCAGAAATGGTTGAAGGTATTGGCTGAACGCAAACAGATTGCAGCTCAGCCTCTTTGAATCGTCTTTACCATGGTAAAAGGAGCAGAAAAAAACAAATAAAACTTCAGAATTCCACCTTTCCAAGCAGAGAAATGACTGTTTGTGCAATGACATTATTCATTAATTTTAGCCATTGAAAACCGTCCTGTTACTTATATGCCAGAAATGGTTGAAGGTATTAGCTGAACACAAACAGATAGCAGCTCACCCTCTTTCAATCTTATTTAGCATGCTAAAAGGAGCAGTAAAAAGCAAAATATTTCAGAATTCCACCTTTCCCAGCAAAAAAATGACTGTGTAATGACATTATTCATTAATTTTAGCCATTGAATACCGTCCTGTTACTCATATACCAGAAATGGTTGAAGGTATTGTCTGAATGCAAACAAATAGCAGCTGACCCTCTTTCAATCTTCTTTAGCATACTAAAAGGAGCAGGAAAAAGCAAAAAAAAATCAGAATTCCACCTTTCCAAGCAGAGAAATGACTGTTTGGGCAATGACATTATTCATTGATTTTAGCCATTGAAAACCGTCCTGTCACTCATATACCAGAAATGGTTGATGGTATTCGCTGAACACATACAGTTAGCAGCTCACCCTCTTTGAGTCTTCTTTAGCATGGTAAAAGGAGCAGAAAGAAGTGAAACATTTCAGAATTCCACCTTTCCAAGCAGAGAATTGACTGTTTGTGCAATGACAATATTCATTCATTTTAGCCATTGAAAACCGTCCTGTTACTCATATACCAAAAATTAATGAAGGTATTGGCAGAACGCAAGCATGTAGCAGCTCACCCTTTTTGAATCTTCTTTAGCATGCTAAAAGGAGCAGGAAAAAGCAAAAAATTTCAGAATTCCTCCTTTCAAAGCAGAGAAATTACTTTTTGAGCAATGATATTATTCATTGCTTTGAGCCATTGAAAAACATCCTGTTACTCATATACCAGAAATGGTTGAAGGTATCGGCTGAACGCAAACAGATAGCAGCTCAGCCTCTTTGAATCGTCTTTAACATGCTAAAAGTAACAGGAGAAAGCAAAAAATTTCAGAATTCCACCTTTCCAAGCAGGTAAACGACTGTTTGTGCAATGACATTATTCATTGATTTTAGCCATTGAAAAACGTGCTGTTATTCATATACCAGAAATAGTTGAAGGTATTGGCTGAACGCAAAGATATAGCAGCTCAGCCTCTTTGAATCATCTTTTGCATGCTAAACGGAGCAGAAAGAAACAAAAAACATTTCAGAATTTCACCTTTCCAAGCAGAGAAATTAATGTTTGTGCAATGACATTATTCATTGATTTTAGCCATTAAAAACCGTCCTGTTACTTATATACAAGAAATGGTTGATGGTATTGGCTGAACACAAACAGGTTGCAGCTCACCCAATTTGAATATTCTTTAGCATGCTAAAAGGAGCCGGAAAAAGCAAAAAATTTTAAAATTCCACCTTTCCAAGCAGAGAAGTGACTGTTTGTGCATTGACATTATTCATTGATTTTAGCCATTGAAAACTGTCCTGTCACTCATATACCAGAAATGGTTGAAGGTATTGGCTGAACACAAATAGATAGCAGCTCACCCTCTTTGAATCTTCTTTAGCATGCCAAATGGAGCACGAAAAAGCAAAAAATTTCAGAATTCCACCTTTCAAAGCAGAGAAATGACTTTTTGAGCAATGACATCATTCATTGATTTTAGCTATTGAAAAACATCCTGATACTCAAATACCAGAAATAGTTGAAGGTATGGGCTGAACGCAAACAGGTAGCAGCTCACCCTCTTTGAATCTTCTTTAGCATGCTAAAAGGAGCAGGTAAAAGCAAAAAAAATCAGAATTACACCTTTCCATCAGAGAAATGACTGTTTGTGCAATGACATTATTCATTGATTTTAGCCATTGAAAACCGTCCTGTTACTCTTATACCAGAAATGGTTGAAGTTATTGGCTGAACGCAAACAGATAGCAGCCCACCATCTTTGAATCTTCTTTAGCATGCTAAAAGGAGAAGGAAAAAGCAAAAAAATTCAGAATTCCACTTTTACAAGCATAGAAATGACTGTTTGTTCAATGTTATTATTCATTGATTTTAGCCATTGAAAATCGTCCTGTTACTCATATACCAGAAATGGTTGAAGGTATGGGCTGAACGCAAACAGATAGCAGCTCACTATCTTTGAATCTTCTTTAGCATGCTAAAAGGAGCAGGAAAAAGCAAAACATTTCAGAATTCCTCCTTTCCAAGCAGAGAATTGACTGTTTGTGAAATGACAATATTCATTAAATTTAGCCATTGAAAACCGTCCTGTTACTTTTATACCATTAATGGTTGAAGTTATTGGCTGAACGCAAACAGATAGCAGCCCATCCTCTTTGAATCTTCTTTATCATAATAAAAGGAGGAGAAAAAAGCAAAAAATTTCAGAATTCCACCTTTCAAAGCAGAGAAATGACTATTTGTGAATAACATTATTCATTGATTTTAGCCATTGAAAACCGTTCTGTTACTCATAGACCAGAATGGGTTGAAGGTACTGGCTGAACGCAAACAGATAGCAGCTCATCCTCTTTGAATCTTCTTTAGCATGCTAAATGGAGCAGGAAAAAGTAGAAAAAAAATCAGAATTACACATTTCAAAGCAGAGAAATGACTGTTTGTGCAATGACAATATTCATTGATTTTAACCATTGAAAAACATCCTGTTACTCATATGCCAGAAATGGTTGAAGGTATTTTCTGAACGCAAACAGACAGCAAGTCACTCTCTTTGAATCTTCTTTAGCACGCTAAAAGGAGCAGGAAAAAGCAAAAAATTTCAGAATTCCACCTTTCCAAGCAGAGAAATGAAGGTTTGTTCAATCACATTATTCAATTATTTTAAACATTGAAAAATGTCTTGTTACTCATATACCAGAAATGGTTGAAGGTATTGGCTGAATGCAAACAGGTAGCAGCTCACCCTCTTTGAATCTTCTTTAGCATGCTAAAAGGAGCAGGAAAAAGCAAAACATTTCAGAATTCCACCTTTCCTAGCAGAGAATTGACTGTTTGTGGAATGGCAATATGCATTCATTTTAGTCATTGGAAACTGTCCTGTTACTCATATACCAGAAATGAATGAAAGTATTGGCTGAAAGAAAACAGATTGCAGCTCACCCTCTTTGAATCTTCTTTAGCATGCTAAAAGGAGCAGGGAAAAGCAAAACATTTCAGAACTCCACCTTTCCAAGCAGAGAATTGACTGTTTGTGCAATGACATATTCAATCATTTTAGCCATTGAAAACCGTCCTGTTACTCATATACCAGAAATGGATTAAGGTATTGGCTGAACGCAAACAGGTAGCAGCTCACTCTCTTTGAATCTTCTTCAGCATGCTAAAGGAGCAGGAAAAGGCAAAAAAATTCAGAATTCCACCTTTCCCAGCAGAGAAATGACTGAGCAATGACAATATTCACTTATTTTAGCCATTGAAAAACGTCCTGTTACTCACATACCAGAAATCGTTGAAGGTATTGGCTGAACGCAAACAGATTGCAGCTCAGCCTCTTTGAATCGTCTTTACCATGGTAAAAGGAGCAGAAAAAAACAAATAAAACTTCAGAATTCCACCTTTCCAAGCAGAGAAATGACTGTTTGTGCAATGACATTATTCATTAATTTTAGCCATTGAAAACCATCCTGTTACTTATATGCCAGAAATGGTTGAAGGTATTAGCTGAACACAAACAGATAGCAACTCACCCTCTTTCAATCTTATTTAGCATGCTAAAAGGAGCAGTAAAAAGCAAAATATTTCAGAATTCCACCTTTCCCAGCAAAAAAATGACTGTGTAATGACATTATTCATTAATTTTAGCCATTGAATACCGTCCTGTTACTCATATACCAGAAATGGTTGAAGGTATTGTCTGAATGCAAACAAATAGCAGCTGACCCTCTTTCAATCTTCTTTAGCATACTAAAAGGAGCAGGAAAAAGCAAAAAAAATCAGAATTCCACCTTTCCAAGCAGAGAAATGACTGTTTGGGCAATGACATTATTCATTGATTTTAGCCATTGAAAACCGTCCTGTCACTCATATACCAGAAATGGTTGATGGTATTCGCTGAACACATACAGTTAGCAGCTCACCCTCTTTGAGTCTTCTTTAGCATGGTAAAAGGAGCAGAAAGAAGTGAAACATTTCAGAATTCCACCTTTCCAAGCAGAGAATTGACTGTTTGTGCAATGACAATATTCATTCATTTTAGCCATTGAAAACCGTCCTGTTACTCATATACCAAAAATTAATGAAGGTATTGGCAGAACGCAAGCATGTAGCAGCTCACCCTTTTTGAATCTTCTTTAGCATGCTAAAAGGAGCAGGAAAAAGCAAAAAATTTCAGAATTCCTCCTTTCAAAGCAGAGAAATTACTTTTTGAGCAATGATATTATTCATTGCTTTGAGCCATTGAAAAACATCCTGTTACTCATATACCAGAAATGGTTGAAGGTATCGGCTGAACGCAAACAGATAGCAGCTCAGAATCTTTGAATCGTCTTTAACATGCTAAAAGTAACAGGAGAAAGCAAAAAATTTCAGAATTCCACCTTTCCAAGCAGGGAAACGACTGTTTGTGCAATGACATTATTCATTGATTTTAGCCATTGAAAAACGTGCTGTTATTCATATACCAGAAATAGTTGAAGGTATTGGCTGAACGCAAAGATATAGCAGCTCAGCCTCTTTGAATCATCTTTTGCATGCTAAACGGAGCAGAAAGAAACAAAAAACATTTCAGAATTCCACCTTTCCAAGCAGAGAAATTACTGTTTGTGCAATGACATTATTCATTGATTTTAGCCATTAAAAACCGTCCTGTTACTTATATACAAGAAATGGTTGATGGTATTGGCTGAACACAAACAGGTTGCAGCTCACCCAATTTGAATATTCTTTAGCATGCTAAAAGGAGCCGGAAAAAGCAAAAAATTTTAAAATTCCACCTTTCCAAGCAGAGAAGTGACTGTTTGTGCATTGACATTATTCATTGATTTTAGCCATTGAAAACCGTCCTGTCACTCATATACCAGAAATGGTTGAAGGTATTGGCTGAACACAAACAGATAGCAGCTCACCCTCTTTGAATCTTCTTTAGCATGCCAAATGGAGCACGAAAAAGCAAAAAATTTCAGAATTCCACCTTTCAAAGCAGAGAAATGACTGTTTGTGCAATGACATTATTCATTGATTTTAGCCATTGAAAACAGTCCTGTTACTCATATACCAGAATTGGTTGAAGGTACTGGCTGAACGCAAACAGATAGCAGCTCACCCTCTTTGATTCTTCTTTAGCATGCTAAAAGGAGCAGGAAAAAGCAAAAAATTTCAGAATTCCACCTTTCACAGAAGAGAAATGACTGAGTAATAACTTTATTCACTGATTTTAGCCTTTGAAAAACGTCCTGTTGCTCATATACCAGAAATGGTTGAAGGTATTGTCTGAATGCAAACAAATAGCAGCTGACCCTCTTTCAATCTTCTTTAGCATACTAAAAGGAGCAGGAAAAAGCAAAAAAAATCAGAATTCCACCTTTCCAAGCAGAGAAATGACTGTTTGGGCAATGACATTATTCATTGATTTTAGCCATTGAAAACCGTCCTGTCACTCATATACCAGAAATGGTTGATGGTATTCGCTGAACACATACAGTTAGCAGCTCACCCTCTTTGAGTCTTCTTTAGCATGGTAAAAGGAGCAGAAAGAAGTGAAACATTTCAGAATTCCACCTTTCCAAGCAGAGAATTGACTGTTTGTGCAATGACAATATTCATTCATTTTAGCCATTGAAAACCGTCCTGTTACTCATATACCAAAAATTAATGAAGGTATTGGCAGAACGCAAGCATGTAGCAGCTCACCCTTTTTGAATCTTCTTTAGCATGCTAAAAGGAGCAGGAAAAAGCAAAAAATTTCAGAATTCCTCCTTTCAAAGCAGAGAAATTACTTTTTGAGCAATGATATTATTCATTGCTTTGAGCCATTGAAAAACATCCTGTTACTCATATACCAGAAATGGTTGAAGGTATCGGCTGAACGCAAACAGATAGCAGCTCAGAATCTTTGAATCGTCTTTAACATGCTAAAAGTAACAGGAGAAAGCAAAAAATTTCAGAATTCCACCTTTCCAAGCAGGGAAACGACTGTTTGTGCAATGACATTATTCATTGATTTTAGCCATTGAAAAACGTGCTGTTATTCATATACCAGAAATAGTTGAAGGTATTGGCTGAACGCAAAGATATAGCAGCTCAGCCTCTTTGAATCATCTTTTGCATGCTAAACGGAGCAGAAAGAAACAAAAAACATTTCAGAATTCCACCTTTCCAAGCAGAGAAATTACTGTTTGTGCAATGACATTATTCATTGATTTTAGCCATTAAAAACCGTCCTGTTACTTATATACAAGAAATGGTTGATGGTATTGGCTGAACACAAACAGGTTGCAGCTCACCCAATTTGAATATTCTTTAGCATGCTAAAAGGAGCCGGAAAAAGCAAAAAATTTTAAAATTCCACCTTTCCAAGCAGAGAAGTGACTGTTTGTGCATTGACATTATTCATTGATTTTAGCCATTGAAAACCGTCCTGTCACTCATATACCAGAAATGGTTGAAGGTATTGGCTGAACACAAACAGATAGCAGCTCACCCTCTTTGAATCTTCTTTAGCATGCCAAATGGAGCACGAAAAAGCAAAAAATTTCAGAATTCCACCTTTCAAAGCAGAGAAATGACTGTTTGTGCAATGACATTATTCATTGATTTTAGCCATTGAAAACAGTCCTGTTACTCATATACCAGAATTGGTTGAAGGTACTGGCTGAACGCAAACAGATAGCAGCTCACCCTCTTTGATTCTTCTTTAGCATGCTAAAAGGAGCAGGAAAAAGCAAAAAATTTCAGAATTCCACCTTTCACAGAAGAGAAATGACTGAGTAATAACTTTATTCACTGATTTTAGCCTTTGAAAAACGTCCTGTTGCTCATATACCAGAAATGGTTGAAGGTATTGGCTGAACGCAAACAGATAGCAGCTCAGCCTCTTTGAGTCAACTTTTGCATGCTAAAAGGAGCAGAAAAAAACAAAAAACATTTCTGAATTCTACCTTTCCAAGCAGAGAAATGCCTGTTTGTGCAATGACATTATTCATTGATTTTAGCCATTGAAAACCGTCCAGTTACTTATATACAAGAAATGGTTGATGGTATTGGCTGAAAACAATCAGTTTGCAACTTACCCTCTTTGAATATTCTTAAGCATGCTAAACGGAGCAGGAAAAAGCAAAAAATCTCAACATTGCACCTTTCCAAGCAGAGAAGCGACTGTTTGTGCATTGACATTATTCATTGATTTTAGCCATTGAAAACCGTCCTGTCACTCATATACCAGAAATGGTTGAAGCTATTAGCTGAACGCAAACAGATAGCAGCTCACCCTCTTTTAATCTTCTTTAGCATGCTTTAAGGAGCAGGAAAAAGCAAAAAATTTCAGAATTCCACCTTTCAAAGCAGAGAAATGACTGAGCAATGACATTATTCATTGATTTTAGCCTTTGAAAAATGTCCTGTTACTCATATACCCGAAATGGTTGAAGATATTGGCTGTACGCAAACTGATAGCAGCTCAAAATCTTTGAATCATCTTTTGCATGCTAAAAGGAGGGTAAAAAAACAAAAAAAAAATCAGAATTTCACCTTTCCAAGCAGAGAAATGACTGTTTGTGCATTGACATTATTCATTGATTTCAGCCATTGAAAACCGTCCTGTCACTCATATACCAGAAATGGTTGAAGGTATTGGCTGAACACAGACAGATAGCAGCTCACCCTCTTTTAATCTTCTTTAGCATGCTAAAAGCAGCAGGAAAAAGGAAAAAATTTCAGTTTTCCAACTTTCAAAGCAGAGAAATGACTGAGCAATGACATTATTCACTGATTTTAGCAAATGAAAAATGTCCTGCTATTCATATACCAGAAATGGTTGAAGGTATTGGCTGAACACAGACAGATAGCAGCTCAACCTCTTTTAATCTTCTTTAGCATGATAAAAGGAGCAGGAAAAAGCAAAAAATTTCAGAATTCCACCTTTCAAAGCAGAGAAATGACTGTTTGTGCAATGACATTATTCATTGATTTTAGCCATTGAAAACCGTACTGTTACTTATATACAAGGAATGGTTGATGGTATTGGCTGAACACAAACAAGTTGCAACTCACCCTCTTTGAATCTTCTTTAGCATGCTAAAACGAGCAGGAAAAAGCAAAAAATTTCAAAAATTCCACCTTTCCAAGCAGAGAAGTGACTGTTTGTGCATGGACATTATTCATTGATTTTAGCCATTGAAAACCGTCCTGTCACTCATATACCAGAAATGGTTGAAGGTATTGGCTGAACGCAAGCAGATAGCAGCTCACCCTATTTGAATCTTCTTTAGCATGCTAAAAGGAGCAGGAAAAATCAAAAAATTTCAGAATTCCACCTTTCAAAGCAGAGAACTTACTGAGCAATAACATTATTCACTGATTTTAGCCATTGAAAAATGTCCTGTTACTCATATACCAGAATTGGCTGAAGGTATTGGCTTAACACAAAGAGATAGCAGCCCACCATCTTTGAATCTTCTTTAGCATGATAAAAGGAGCAGGAAAAAGCTAAAAATTTCAGAATTCCACCTTTCAAAGCAGAGAAATGACTGTTTGTGCAATGACATTATTCATTGATATTAGCCTTTGAAAACAGTCCTGTTACTCATATACCAGAATTGGTTGAAGGTACTGGCTGAACGCAAACAGATAGCAGCTCTGCCTCTTTTATTCTTCTTTAGCATACTTAAAGGAGCAGGAAAATGCAAAAAATTTCAGAACGCCTCCTATCCCAGCAGAGAAATGACTGAGCAATGACATTATTCACTGATTTTAGCCATTGAAAAATGTCCTGTTACTCATATACCAGGAATTGTTGAAGGTATTGGCTGAACGCAAACAGATAGCAGCTCAGCCTCTTTGAATCGTCTTTTGCATGCTAAAAGGAGCAGAAAAAAACAAAAAACAATTCAGAATTCCACCTTTCCAAGCAAAGAAATGACTCCTTGTGCAATGACATTATTCATTTATTTTAGCCATTGAAAACCATCCTGTTACTTATATACAAGAAATGGTTGATGGTATTGGCTGAACACAAACAGGTAGCAGCTCACCCTCTTTGAATCTTCTTTATCATGCTAAAAGGAGCAGGAAAAAGCAAAAAAATTCAGAATTCCACCTCTCCCCGCAGAGAAATGACTGAGCAATGACATTATTCACTAATTTTAGCCATTGAAAAATTTCCTGTTACTCATATACCAGAAATGGTTGTAGGTGTTGGCTGAACGCAAACAGAAAGCAGCTCAGACTCTTTGAATCGTCTTTTGCATGCTAAAATGAGGAGAAAAAAGAAAAAAAAAAATCAGAATTCCACCTTTCCAAGCAGAGAAATGACTGTTTGTGCAATGACATTATTCATTGATTTAAGCTATTGAAAAACATCTTGTTACTCATATACCAGAAATGGTTGAAGGTATTGACTGAACGCAAACAGATAGTAGCTCAGGCTCTTTGAATCGTATTTTGCATGCTAAAAGGGGCTGATAAAAACAAAAAAAATTTCAGAATTCCACCTTTCCAAGCAGAGAAATGACTGTTTGTGCAATGACTTTATTGATTGATTTTAGCCATTGAAAACCGTCCTGTTACTTATATACCAGAAATGGTTGTAGGTATTGGCTGAACACAAACAGGTAGCAGCTCACCCTCTTTGAATCTTCTTTAGCATGGTAAAAAGAGCAGGAAAAAGCAAAAAAATTCAAATTTCCAACTTTCCAAGCAGAGAATTGACTGTTTGTGCAATGACATTATTCATTGATTTTAGCCATTGAAAGCCGTCCTGTCACTCATATACCAGAAATTGTTGAAGGTATTGGCTGAACGCAAACAGATAGCAGCTCACCCTCTTTGAACCTTCTTTAGAATGCCAAAAGTAGGAGGAAAAAGCAAAAAATTTCAGACTTCCACCTTTCAAAGCAGAGAAATGACTGTTTGTGCATTACATTATTCATTGATTTTAGCCATTGAAAAACATCCTGTTACTCATATATCAGAAATGCTTGATGGTATTGGCTGAACACCAACAGGTTGCTGCTCACCCTCTTTGAATCTTCTTTAGCATGCTAAAAGGAGCAGGAAAAAGCAAAAAATGTCAAAAATTCCACCTTTCCAAGCAGAGAAGTGACTGTTTGTGCATTGACATTATTCATTCATTTCAGCCATTGAAAACCATCCTGTCACTCATATACCAGAAATGGTTGAAGGTATTGGCTGCACGCAGACAGATAGCAGCTCAACCTCTTTTAATCTTCTTTAGCATGCTAAAATTAGCAGGAAAAAGCAAAAAATTTCAGAATTCCACCTTTCAAAGCAG
Source organism: Phyllobates terribilis (assembly GCF_046119375.1). Classification (NCBI taxonomy): domain Eukaryota; kingdom Metazoa; phylum Chordata; class Amphibia; order Anura; family Dendrobatidae; genus Phyllobates; species Phyllobates terribilis. The sequence goes on along the minus strand of NW_027362771.1, from coordinate 2,291,307 downwards.
AGAAATGACTGACTAATGACATTATTCACTGATTTTAGCCATTGAAAAATGTCCTGTTACTCATATAGCAGAAATGGTTGAAGGTATTGGCTGAACACAAAGAGATAGCAGCACACCCTCGTTGAATCATCTTTAGCATGATAAAAGGAGCAGGAAACAGCAAAAAATTTCAGAATTTCAACTTTCAAAGCAGAGAAATTACTGTTTGTGCAATGACATTATTCATTAATTTTAGCCATCGAAAACAGTCCTGTTACACATATACTAGAATTTGTTGAAGGTACTGGCTGAACGCAAACAGATAGCAGCTCACGCTTTTTGAATCTTCTTTAGCATGCTAAAAGGAGCAGGAAAAAACAAAAAAAATCTGAATTCCACCTCTCCCAGCAGACAAATGACTGAGCAATGACATTATTCACTAATTTTAGCCATTGAAAAATGTCCTCTTACTCATATAACAGAAATGGTTGAAGGTATTGGCTGAACACAAACAGATAGCCGATCAGCCTCTTTTAATCGTCTTTTGCATGCTAAAAGGAGCAGAAAAAAAAATCAGAATTTCACCTATCAAAGCAGAGAAATGATTATTTGTGCAATGACATTATTCATGGAATTTAGCCATTGAAAACCGTCTTGTCACTCATATACCAGAAATGGTTGAAGGTATTAGCTGAACGCAAACAGATTGCAGCTTACACTCTTTGAATCTTCTTTAGCATGCTAAAAGGAGCAGGAAAAAGCAAAAAAATTCAGAATTCTACCTCTCCCAGCAGAGAAATGACTGAGCAATGACATTATTCACTAATTTTAGCCATTGAAAAATTTCCTGTTACTCATATACCAGAAATGGTTGAAGGTGTTGGCTGAACGCAAACAGAAAGCAGCTCAGCCTCTTTGAATCGTCTTTTGCATGCTAAAATGAGGAGAAAAAAGGAAAAAAAAATCAGAATTCCACCTTTCCAAGCAGAGAAATGACTGTTTGTGCAATGACATTATTCATTGATTTAAGCCATTGAAAAACATCTTGTTACTCATATACCAGAAATGGTTGAAGGTATTGGCTGAACGCAAACAGATAGTAGCTCAGGCTCTTTGAATCGTATTTTGCATGCTAAAAGGGGCTGATAAAAACAAAAAAAATTTCAGAATTCCACCTTTCCAAGCAGAGAAATGACTGTTTGTGCAATGACTTTATTGATTGATTTTAGCCATTGAAAACCGTCCTGTTACTTATATACCAGAAATCGTTGTAGGTATTGGCTGAACACAAACAGGTAGCAGCTCACCCTCTTTGAATCTTCTTTAGCATGGTAAAAAGAGCAGGAAAAAGAAAAAAATTTCAAATTTCCAACTTTCCAAGCAGAGAATTGACTGTTTGTGCAATGACATTATTCATTGATTTTAGCCATTGAAAGCCGTCCTGTCACTCATATACCAGAAATTGTTGAAGGTATTGGCTGAACGTTAACAGATAGCAGCTCACCCTCTTTGAACCTTCTTTAGCATGCCAAAAGGAGGAGGAAAAATCAAAAAATTTCAGACTTCCACCTTTCAAAGCAGAGAAATGACTGTTTGTGCATGACATTATTCATTGATTTTAGCCATTGAAAAACATCCTGTTACTCATATACCAGAAATGGTTGATGGTATTGGCTGAACACCAACAGGTTGCTGCTCACCCTCTTTGAATATTCTTTAGCATGCTAAAAGGAGCAGGAAAAAGCAAAAAATTTCAAAAATTCCACCTTTGCAAGCAGAGAAGTGACTGTTTGTGCATTGACATTATTCATTCATTTCAGCCATTGAAAACCATCCTGTCACTCATATACCAGAAATGGTTGAAGGTATTGGCTGAACGCAGACAGATTGCAGCTCAACCTCTTTTAATCTTCTTTAGCATGCTAAAATTAGCAGGAAAAAGCAAAAAAATTCAGAACTCCACCTTTCACAGCAGAGAAATGACTCAGCAATGACATTATTCACTGATTTTAGCCATTGAAAAATGTCCTGTTACTCATATACCAGAAATGGTTGAAGGTATTGGCTGAACACAAAGAGATAGCAGCCCAACCTCTTTCAATCTTCTTTAGCATGATAAAATTAGTAGGAAAGAGCAAAAAATTTCAGAATTCCACCTTTCAAAGCAGAGAAATGACTGTTTGTGCAATGACATTATTCATTGATTTTTGCCATTGAAAACAGTCCTGTTACTCATATACCCGATTTGGTTGAAGGTACTGGCTGAACGCAAACAAACAGCATCTCAACCTCTTTGAATCTTCTTTAGCATGCTAAAAGGAACATGAAAGAGCAAAAAAATTCAGAATTCCACCTCTCCCAGCAGAGAAATGACTGAGCAATGACATTATTCACTAATTTTAGCCATTGAAAAATGTCCTGTTACTCATATGCCAGAAATGGTGGAAGGTATTGGCTGAACGCAAACAGATAGCAGCTCAGCCTCTTTGAATCATCTTTTGCATGCTAAAAGGAGAAGAAAAAAAACAAAAAAAAATTCAAAATTCCACCTTTCCAAGCAGAGAAATGACTGTTTGTGCAATGACATTATTCATTGATTTTAGCCATTGAAAACAGTCCTGTTACTCATATACCCGATTTGGTTGAAGGTACTGGCTGAACGCAAACAAACAGCATCTCAACCTCTTTGAATCTTCTTTAGCATGCTAAGAGGAACATGAAAAAGCAAAAAAATTCAGAATTCCACCTCTCCCAGTAGAGAAATGACTGAGCAATGACATTATTCACTAATTTTAGCCATTGAAAAATGTCCTGTTACTCATATACCAGAAATGGTTGAAGGTATTGGCTGAACGCAAACAGATAGCAGCTCAGCCTCTTTGAATCGTCTTTTGCATGCTAAAAGGAGGAGAAAAAACAAAAGAAAATTCAGAATTCCACCTTTCCAAGCAGAGAAATGACTGTGCAATGACATTATTCATTGATTTAAGCCATTGAAAAACATCTTGTTACTCATATACCCTCTTTGAATCTTCTTTAGCAGGCTAAAAGGAGCAGGAAAAAGGAAAAAAATTCAAAAATTCCACCATTCCAAGCAGAGAAGTGACTGCTTGTGCATGGACATTATTTATTGATTTTAGCCATTGAAAACCGTCCTGTCACTCATATACCAGAAATGGTTGAATTTATTGGCTGAACGCAAACAGATAGCAGCTCACCCTCTTTGAATCTTCTTTAGCATGCTAAAAGGAGCAGTAAAAAGCAGAAAATTTCAGAATTCCACCTTTCAAAGCAGAGAAATGACTGAGCAATAGTGTTGAGCGATACCTTCCGATATCGGGAAATATCGGATCGGATTGGATCAGACCGATACCGAAAAAGTATCGGATATCGCCAATTCCGATACCGGAAACCAATGCAAGTCAATGGGACAGAAATATCGGAATGAAAATAAACCCTTTCTTTCCTTGTAGGTTAATTCTACATGAAGTAAAACAACTAAGAATAATGTAGAATGTATTGGGGGAGGTGGGGGAGACAAAGGCATAGAGGTTTAACCCAATGAAATGGAATAGCAGGAATTAATATTTTTTTTTAAGACGTTCTAAGTTACGGAAATATTGACTATGTTAAGTATTTTTATATTTTGTCAGATATTTATGTTTCACTACTTCCATGCTCTTCACCTTCTTTTTTACTTCTCCCACACTTACTCCTTCATCATCTTCAGCATCTTTTTCATCCACTTCTTCTTCACTTTCTTCATCTTCTTCTTCTTCACCTTCTTCGTATTATTCTTTTTTTTTACATTCTTCATATTCTACTTCTTCATCTTCTTCATCTTCTTCTTCTTCATCATATTCTTATTTGTGGCAGGCATTCCTGTAGTTGTTATCTATAAAAGGTTGGACATTACACCTTTCGTTCTGCCCGTCACAAAAGATTTACAACAGGATTTGTCCGCGTTCAGTTTGGCCTGCAGCAGCAGGTCTTTTCCAGGGGCACCACGAGGAGGAACGGACTCACCCCCATACACTGCTTTGTCATCTTCTGCTTATAATTTAGATATTATCTTTTGCTCTGATTTTTAGTCTTATGCTTAATGTTCTTCCGCTTTTTGGTCTGCAGCTTCTTGTATTTCTGCTTCTTGGTTTTCTGTCTCTTGTTCTTCTGTATCTTGGTGCTTGTCTTCTCTTCTTTGTCCTCTTGGTCAACTTCTTCAGGGTCATCTTCTCGGTCTTCTTTGGGGTGGTCTTCAGGGTCGTCGTGTTCGGGGGTCCTCGTCTTCGGGGTCCTCGTCTTCTTCGGGTTGGTCTTCTCGGTCCTCGTCTTCGGGGTCCTAGTCTTCTTCGGGGTGGTCTTCAGGGTCCTCGTCTTCTTCGGGGTGGTCTTCAGGGTCCTCATCTTCAGGGTCGTCGTCTTCGGGGTCCTCGTCTTCTTAGGGTTGGTCTTCAGGGTCCTCGTCTTCAGGGTCCTCGTCAGGGAGATCTAGAGTGATTACCAAGAACCATTTCAAAAAGCTTGAACTTGGAAATGTAGCAGAAGGTACAAGAAAGCTGAGGAACTACCGAGGACCAGCTGACGGTACTGGAACCCGGATGGGTAGCAGAAGGTACAAGAGCCAATGGAACTGCCAAAGACCAGCTGACGGTACTGGAACTCGGTTACTAAGCAGGAGGTAACTGTGCCAGAAAGCACTACCAAGGACCAGCAGACGTTGGTGGAACTTGGATACCGAGAAGGAGGCACCTAATCCAAAGGCACTGCCGAGAACCAGCTGATGGTACTGGAACCCGGATGGGTAGCAGAAGGTACCCATGTAAAAAAAAGTTCAAGGCCGCGAGCCGGCCGCAGTTACCAAAACCCACAGTCCTACAGGGGGTACATGTCCTATTGGCACTATGGAACCAGCCTTCATTGCCAGATCCCGCAGCCCACATAGGAGTCACCTAAACTGCAGGCACCATAGAGTCGGCTAACCCGACCGCAACACGACAGGACAACGCATTGGAGGCAAAGTAACGTTGACACTACCCGGAAACAGCTGGCGTGCTGGAACCAGGCTGGGCAGGAGGGAGTACCCGTGCCAAAGTCACTGCCGAGAACCAGCTGACGGTACTGGAACCCGAATGGGTAGTAGAAGGTACAAGAGCAAATGGAACTACCGAGGACCAGCTGACGGTACTGGAACCCGGATGGGTAGCAGAAGGTACAAGAGCCAATGGAACTGCCAAAGACCAGCTGACGGTACTGGAACTCGGTTACTAAGCAGGAGGTAACTGTGCCAGAAAGCACTACCAAGGACCAGCAGACGTTGGTGGAACTTGGATACCGAGAAGGAGGCACCTAATCCAAAGGCACTGCCGAGAACCTGCTGATGGTACTGGAACCCAGATGGGTAGCAGAAGGTACCCATGTAAAAAAAAGTTCAAGGCCGCGAGCCGGCCGCAGTTACCAAAACCCACAGTCCTACAGGGGGTGCATGTCCTATTGGCACTATGGAACCAGCCTTCATTGCCAGATCCCGCAGCCCACATAGGAGTCACCTAAACTGCAAGCACCATAGAGTCGGCTAACCTGATCGCAACACGACAGGACAACGCATTGGAGGCAAAGTGACGTTGACACTACCCGGAAACAGCTGGCGTGCTGGAACCAGGCTGGGCAGGAGGGAGTACCCGAAAGTCACTGCCGAGAACCAGCTGACGGTACTGGAACCCGGATGGGTAGTAGAAGGTACAAGAGCAAATGGAACTACCGAGGACCAGCTGACGGTACTGGAATCCGGATGGGTAGCAGAAGGTACAAGAGCAAATGGAACTACCGAGAACCAGCTGGCGGTGCTGGAACCCAGGGTAAATATTAAAAACAGAGTGGAGCCAGAGGTGTAATTGGAGCAAGTTTTAAATCCGTAGTCCAGTGGATGTGGACAAAGCAGGAGAATTTGCCGGACACACAGCTGGGGATCAGCTGACGTTACTGAACCCCAATAACACTGGAGCAAGCGTTGACTGTGCAGACGGCACTTCTGAGCAGCAACTAGCGGTATTGGAGCCCAGGGTAAATACTAAAATCAGAGGAGCCAGAGGTGTATTTGGAGGAGGTTTTAAATCAGTAGTACAGTGGATGTGGACAAAGCAGGAGAATTTGCCGGACACACAGCTGGGGATCAGCTGACGTTACTGAACCCCAATAACACGGCAGCAAGTGTTGACTGTGCAGACGGCACTTCCGAGCAGCAACTAGCGGTATTGGAGCCCAGGGTAAATACTAAAAACAGAGGAGCCAGAGGTGTATTTGGAGGATGTTTTAAATCAGTAGTACAGTGGATGTGGACAAAGCAGGAGAATTTGCCGGACACACAGCTGGGGAACAGCTGACGGTACTGAACCCCAATAACACTGGAGCAAGCGTTGACTGTGCAGACGGCACTTCTGAGCAGCAACTAGCGGTATTGGAGCCCAGGGTAAATACTAAAAACAGAGGAGCCAGAGGAGTATTTGGAGGAGGTTTTAAATCAGTAGTACAGTGGATATCGACAAAGCAGGAGAATTTGCCGGACACACAGCTGGGGATCAGCTGACGTTACTGAACCCCAATAACACGGCAGCAAGTGTTGACTGTGCAGACGGCACTTCTGAGCGCCAACTGGCGGTGTTGGAGCTCAGGGATAATACTGAAAACAGAGGAGCCAGAGGTGTATTTGGGGGAGGTTTTAAATCAGTAGTACAGTGGATGTGGACAGAGCAGGAGAAATTGCCGTCCGCACAGCAGGGGAACAGCTGACGTTACTGAACCCCAATAACACGGCAGCAAGTGTTGACTGTGCAGACGGCACTTCCGTGCACCAACTGGCGGTGTTGGAGCTCAGGAATAATACTGAAAACAGAGGAGCCAGAGGTGTATTTGGAGCAACTTTAAAATCTGTAGTAGTGAGAATGTGGACAGAGCAGGAGAAATTGCCGTCCGCACAGCAGGGGAACAGCTGACGTTACTGAACCCCAATAACACGGCAGCAAGTGTTGACTGTGCAGACGGCACTTCCGAGCGCCAACTGGCGGTGTTGGAGCTCAGGGATAATACTGAAAACAGAGGAGCCAGAGGTGTATTTGGAGCAACTTTAAAATCTGTAGTAGTGAGAATGTGGACAGAGCAGGAGAAATTGCCGTCCGCACAGCAGGGGAACAGCTGACGTTACTGAACCCAAATAACACGGCAGCAAGTGTTGACTGTACAGACGGCACTTCCGAGCGCCAACTGGCGGTGTTGGAGCTCAGGGATTACAGTTCAGGTGGTAGAAACATGAACAGAACAGGAGACCTAGATATTATTGCCAACCAATTATTTATTCTGGAAGAGGACTGGCAAATTCATGAGAGATCCAGGCCTTGTTCATTTTGAGAAAAGTAAGCCGGTCAACGTTATCGGAGGATAGTCGCATGCGACGGTCTGTTAGTACACCACCTGCGGCACTAAAGACGCGTTACGATAGTACACTAGCAGCAGGGCAAGCTAGCACCTCCAATGCATACTGACTAAGCTCTGGCCATGTATCCAGCTTACAGACCCAAAACTTGAAGGGAGAAGAGCCATCTGGGAGTACACTAAGAGGGCAAGACATGTAGTCTGTCACCATCTGACCGAAACGTTGCCTCCTGCTGACTGTTGCCGTCTGTGATGGTGTAGACATTTGTGGCAGCGGGGACACAAAACTTTGCCACATTTCGGCCATACTGGTCTTGCCTTGTGCTGGGGCGCTGCTTCTGCTCCCTCTTTGTGCAGAGCTTCCTCCACTGCCTCGACGCACTGAGCTGCTTTGTAAAGCACTAGCAGCACTGCTCTCGGTTGGAATGGAGAACATGATGGAATGCACCAGTGCGTCTTGGTACTCCCGCATTTTACGCTTCCGGTTCAACGGTGTTATGAGGCTTTGTAAGTTGTCCCGGTAGCGAGGATCTAGGCGGGTGGACACCCAATAATCAGCCGTGTTGAGAATGTGGGCAATGCGGCGGTCGTTTCTCAGGCACTGCAGCATGAAATCAACCATGTGCTGCAGACTGCCAACTGGCCAAGAAACGCTGTCCCCTGCTTGAGGCGTGATCTCTGCCTGCTCTGCATCACCCCACCCTCGCTCTAGATTCTGACTACTAGAGCATTGTGTACCTCCCTCCTCTGGACAGATGTCTTCCTCATCCATTGACTCCTCCTCATCCTCCTCACAAAGTGTCCCCTGCCTAGGCCTTAGTGAGGAACCACGTTGCGCAGACTGTAGAGAAGCAGATGGCATTTGTGACTCCTCATCCTCCACCTCTTCCAAAACCTCGTCCCTTAGTGCTTGCAGTGTTTTTTCAAGCAGGCAGATAAGGGGGATAGTCATGCTGACTAGTGCATCATCTGCACTCGCCATCCGCGTGGAATAATCGAAGGCACGCAAAACGTGGCAAATGTCCTTCATAGAGGCCCACTCAGTGGTGGTGAAGTGTGAACGGCGCGCACTGCGACTTGTTTGCGCCTGCTGCAGCTGGTACTCCATTACTGCTGCCTGCTGCTCACACAACCTCTCCAACATATGTAACGTTGAATTCCACCTGGTGGGTAGGTCACATATGATGCGATGTTCCGGAAGACGTAATCGGCGCTGCAGAGCTGCAATGCGTGATCTTGCATTGCTGGAACGCCGCAAGTGAGCGCACTCTATGCGGACCTTGTGAAGCAGTGCATCAAGATCCGGATAGTCCCTCAAAAAACTCTGCACGACCAAGTTGAGCACATGTGCCAGACATGGGATGTGAGTAAGGTTGCCTAGGCCCAGAGCTGCCACCAGATTTCGGCCATTGTCACACACTACCATGCCTGGCTGAAGATTCGCTGGCACAAACCACACGTCGCTCTGCTGCTTGATGGCATTCCAGAGCTCCTGCGCTGTGTGGCTTCGATTCCCCAAAGAAATTAATTTTAATACGGCCTGTTGACGTTTGGCCACGGCTGTGCTCATTTTGGTCACCATAACAGGTAACCGTTCACAGGTCGATGTGGAGGTAGACCGTGACGGCTCCTGCAGCGCTGATTCAGAGGAACTGGAGTATGAGGAGGATCAATGTGTACAGACTGGATTCCTGCAATCCTTGGAGTTGGCAGAACACGTACAGCGCCACTCTCAAGATCTGTACCCGGCTCCACAACATTTACCCAATGGGCAGTGAGGGAAAGGTATCGTCCCTGTCCATGCTTACTGTCCACGCATCGGTGGTCAGGTGGACCTTGCTACTGACGGCGTTTTGTAGCGCATGTTTAATTTTTCCTTCCACATGATGTTGCAGGGCAGGGACGGCTTGCCTGCTGAAATAAAATCGGCTGGGCACGTTGTATTGTGGGACTGCCAATGCCATAAAGTTACGGAATGTGTCAGTCTCCACCAGCCTGAATGATAGCATTTCAAGGGCCAGTAGTTTAGCAATGCCAGCATTCAGAGCCTGTGCTCGGGGGTGGTTTGCCGAGTATGGGCGCCTTTTCTTCCATGCCTGTGCTAACGATGGCTTTAGACTGGCCTGGGAGTGTGAGGATGACTGGGAAAGTGGTGCTGTGGGTGGAATTACACTGTGTCTCTGTACAACAGTGCCAGAGATTCTTCCATGGCGATCCTGTGAGGAAGCCGAACCAGCTGTGTGTGAGCTGGAGGAAGAGGCTACAACACGAGCTGAAGAGGTGGTAGGTGGCGCTGTAGGTTGGCCTAGGTCTTCAGTGTGTTTTTGTAACTCCACCACGTGCTTGGTCCGCACATGTTTCCACATATTTGTGGTATTGAGGTTGCTGACACTTTTCCCTCTTTTCACCTTCTGATTACACAGCTTGCATTTGACAAAGCAAATGTCATCTGCAACTGTGTCAAAAAAGGACCAGGCACTGCAAGTCTTGGGAGCGCCCGCTTTGGATTTTGGAAGAGCCATGCTCCTAATGGGTGCCGAAGTGGAGGCTACAGGCAACCAAGTCTGCCCCCTCCCTCTCCCTCCTTTTTGGGCCGTTCGGGGAATCTCTTCCTCAGAGCTGCTCCCACCACCTTCCTGTCCCTCACACCATGATGGGTCAAGGACCTCATCATCTACACCACCCTCTTCAAACAACTGCTTCTCCTGGGTAGTCTCGACAGCACAGTACGCACCAGAAAGTGGCACCTGAGTCTCATCATCAGATGCGTACTGAGGTGTGCTGCTGACCATAGGCACTGGCCCACCCGCCTCTTCAGATTCAGAGAGACAAAATGGTTGCGCATCACTGCATACTACCTCTTCTTCAAATTCTCGAATTCTGCTTGGCTGGCCCCCTCTTTCCAAGCCAAGAGATTCAGAGAACAGAAGTAGAGATGGCTCCTGTCCAGGGCTCTCTGACTGCCTGGGCAATTTGGCAGGTGGTGAAGAGACAGATGGGTGCTCTTCAGTGCTCAGGACCTGAGAGGATCTGGAACTAGTTGAAGTCAATGCGTTAGCTGCCATCCATCCGACAATGGCTTCAATTTGGTCCTCGCGCAGCAGTGGGGTACGGCTAGCTCCTACAAAGCTGCGCATAAAGGACTGTTCCCTGGTAAAACTGGGGGATGCTGAGTCACTGGTGCCCGCAGCAGGCACAGAATCCCCACGTCCTCTCCCTGCAGGCACAGAATCCTTACGTCCTCTCCCTGCAGAGACTCCACGCCCACGCCCACGACCACATGCCTTACTCCCTGCCTTCTTCATCTTGGTAGACTGATAAAGATAGGCAGAAAAGTACAAAGGGCTTAGTGTGCTTATTCCTGAACAGCTGATAACAGGTATAAGAAACACTAATTTTATAAAGTGTGGACTAGACTTTAATATGAGCTAATGTGGCCTACACAACTGTAAAGTGGAGTGTTTGGTGAACTTTATTTAGGTTTTTTTTGTCACAAAAAGACACTGGATGTGCCTAAAGATGTAATAATGATAGTATCACAAATACATTGTAGCTATTACAATGTAGGAAGGTAACCTACAATGCAATAGATGAGGCTGCAAAAAATAGGCTAATACTAATCTGGCTGGGGCTGCAGGGCCCAATGCTGCAGAAAGGCTCCTCTAACTACTCCTATATAGTGTGTTTGGAACCAATTTAGCTGAATACGGATGGAACCACCACACTAATAGGAGAAATCAGGAAAAATTATGAATTGGCAAAAAAGGACAATGTATGAGGCAGTGACACACACTGAGTGCACTACAACCAGACGTGGTTGAAGCACACACTACAGGGTGAGCTGCACTCACACACCAGACCTTGCAGACAGCGGTGAACAGTACAGATGCAGAGCACTGTGCACTAGCGCTGCAAGACCAAAAAAATTTCTCTATCTACTCCTATATAGTGTGTTTGGAACCAATTTAGCTGAATACGGATGGAACCACCACACTAATAGGAGATATCAGGAAAAATTATGAATTGGCAAAAAAGGACAATGTATGAGGCAGTGACACACACTGAGTGCACTACAACCAGACGTGGTCGAAGCACACACTACAGGGTGAGCTGCACTCACACACCAGACCTTGCAGACAGCGGTGAGCAGTACAGATGCAGAGCACTGTGCACTAGCGCTGCAAGACCAAAAAAATTTCTCTATCTACTCCTATATAGTGTGTTTGGAACCAATTTAGCTGAATACGGATGGAACCACCACACTAATAGGAGATATCAGGAAAAATTATGAATTGGCCAAAAAGGACAATGTATGAGGCAGTGACACACACTGAGTGCACTACAACCAGACGTGGCTGAAGCACACACTACAGGGTGAGCTGCACTCACACACAGAGACCTTGCAGAAAGCGGTGAACAGCACAGAGAACTGTGCACTAGCACTGCAAGGCACAGCGATTTATAAAGTAGCATGGGTAAAGCAGAATAGACCAAATAGGTAGCTAAAACTGTCCCTCAGAACAACAGCGTCCTATCCCTAACTGAATTGACAGCAGAGTGAGCTCAAAATGGCGGCGGCGGCTTTTATAGTGCATCATGACATCATTTCAGCAGCCAATCACAGCCATGCCATTAGTTAAGATGCCTACATGCCTAACAGGATGTGCCCACACTTCTTAGGATCCTCATTGGCTGAATAAAATGAAAATGGCTCATTGCATTATGGGAACTTCCAATTCCGGTATACGATATTGCAAAAGTATCGGAATTAAGTATCGGAATTTCGATACCGCGAATATCGGCCGATACCCGATGTTTCAGTATCGAAATGCTCAACACTACTGAGCAATGACATTATTCACTGATTTTAGCCATTGAAAAATGTCCTGTTACTCATATACCAGAAATGGTTGAAGGTATTGGCTGAACACAAAGAGATAGCAGCCCACCCTCTTTGAATCTTCTTTAGCATGATAAAAGGAGCAGGAAAAAGCAAAAAAATTCAGAATTCCACCTTTCAAAGCAGAGAAATGACTGTTTGTGCAATGACATTATTCATTGATTTTAGCCTTTGAAAACAGTCCTGTTACTCATATACCAGAATTGGTTGAAGGTACTGGCTGAACGCAAACAGATAGCAGCTCACCCTCTTATACTCTTCTTTAGCATGCTAAAAGGAGCAGGAACATGCCAAAAATTTCAGAACTCCACCTATCCCAGCAGAGAAATGACTGAGCAATGACATTATTCACTGATTTTAGCCATTGAAAATCGTCCTGTTACTCATATACCAGAAATGGTTGAAGGTATTGGCTGAACGCAAACAGATAGCAGCTCAGCCTCTTTGGATCATGTTTTGCATGCTAAAAGGAGCAGAAAAAAACAAAAAACATTTCAGAATTCCACCTTTCCAAGCAGAGAAATGACTGTTTCTGCAATGATATTATTCATTGATTTTAGCCATTGAAAATATCCTGTTACTTATATACAAGAAATGGTTGAAGGTATTGGCTTAACACAAAGAGATAGCAGCCCACTCTCTTTGAATCTTCTTTAGCATGATAAAAGGAGCAGGAAAAAGCAAAACATTTCAGAATTCCACCTTTCAAAGCAGAGAAATGACTGTTTGTGCAATGAGATTATTCATTGATTTTAGCCATTGAAAACAGTCCTGTTACTCATATACCAGAACTGGATGAAGGTACTGGTTGAACGCAAACAGATAGCAGCTGACCCTCTTTGAATCTTCTTTAGCATGCTAAAAGGAGCAGGAAAAAGCAAAAAAATTCAGAATTCCACCTCTCCCCACAGAGAAATGACTGAGCAATGACATTATTCACTAATTTTAGCCATTGAAACATGTCTTGTTACTCATATACCAGAAATGGTTGAAGGTATTGGCTGAACGCAAACAGATAGCAGCTCAGCCTCTTTGAATCGTCTTTTGCATGCTAAAAGGAGGAGAAAAAACAAAAAAAAAATTCAGAATTCCACCTTTCCAAGCAGAGAAATGACTGTTTGTGCAAAGACATTATTCATTGATTTAAGCCTTTGAAAAACATCTTGTTACTCATATACCAGAAATGGTTGATGGTATTGGCTGAACACAAACAGTTTGCTGCTCACCCTCTTTGAATCTTCTTTAGCACGCTAAAAGGAGTAGGAAAAAGCAAAAAATTTCAGAATTCCACCTTTCAAAACAGAGAAATGACTGAGCAATAACATTATTCACTGATTTTAGCCATTGAAAAATGTCATGTTACTCATATACCAGAAATGGTTGAAAGTATTGGCTGAACACAAAGAGATAGTAGCCCACCCTCTTTGAATCTTCTTTAGCATGATAAAAGGAGCAGGAAAAAGCAAAAAAAAATCAGAATACCAACTTTCAAAGCAGAGAAATGACTGTTTGTGCAATGACATTATTCATTGATTTTAGCCTTTGAAAACAGTCCTGTTACTCATATACCAGAATTGGTTGAAGGTACTGGCTGAACGCAAACAGATAGCAGCTCACCCTCTTATATTCTTCTTTAGCATGCTAAAAGGAGCAGGAAAATGCCAAAAATTTCAGAACTCCACCTATCCCAGCAGAGAAATGACTGAGCAATGACATTATTCACTGATTTTAGCCATTGAAAATCGTCCTGTTACTCATATACCAGAAATGGTTGAAGGTATTGGCTGAACTCAAACAGATAGCAGCTCAGCCTCTTTGGATCATCTTTTGCATGCTAAAAGGAGCACAAAAAACAAAAAACATTTCAGAATTCCACCTTTCCAAGCAGAGAAATGACTGTTTGTGCAATGATATTATTCATTGATTTTAGCCTTTGAAAACCATCCTGTTACTTATATACCAGAATTGGTTGAAGGTACTGGCTGAATGCAAACAGATAGCAGCTCACCTTCTTTGAATCTTCTTTAGCATGCGAAAAGGAGCAGGAAAAAGCAAAAAAATTCTGAATTCCACCTCTCCCCGCAGAGAAATGACTGAGTAATGACATTATTCACTAATTTTAGCCATTGAAACATGGCCTGTTACTCATATACCAGAAATGGTTGAAGGTATTGGCTGAATGCAAACAGATAGTAGCTCAGCCTCTTTGAATCGTATTTTGCATGCTAAAAGGAGCAGATAAAAACAAAAAAAATTTCAGAATTCCACCTTTCCAAGCAGAGAAATGACTGTTTGTGCAATGACATTATTGATTGATTTTAGCCATTGAAAACCATCCTGTTACTTATATACCAGAAATGGTTGAAGGTATTGGCTGAACACAAACAGTTAGCAGCTCACCCTCTTTGAATCTTCTTTAGCATGGTAAAAAGAGAAGGAAAAAGCAAAAAATTTCAAAATTCCACCTTTCCAAGTAGAGAAATGACTGTTTGTGCAATGACATTATTTATTGATTTTAGCCAGTGAAAAACATCCTGTTACTCATATACCAGAAATGGTGGATGGTATTGGCTGAACACAAACTGGTTGCTGATCACCCTCTTTGAATCTTCTTTAGGATGCTAAAAGGAGCAGGAAAAAGAAAAAATTTCAATAACTCCACCTTTCCAAGCAGAGAAGTGACTGTTTGTGCATTGACATTATTCATTAATTTCAGCCATTGAAAACCATCCTGTCACTCATATACCAGAAATGGTTGAAGGTATTGGCTGAACGCAGACAGATAGCAGCTCAACCTCTTTTAATCTTGTTTAGAATGATAAAATTAGCAGGAAAAAGCAAAAAATTTCAGAATTCCACCTTTCCTAGCAGAGAAATGACTGTTTGTGCAATGACAATATTTATTGATTTTAGCCTTTGAAAATAGTCCTGTTACTCATATACCAGAATTGGTTGAAGGTACTGGCTGAACGCAAATAAATAGCAGCTCACCCTCTTTTATTCTTCTTTAGCATGCTAAAAGGAGCAGGAAAATGCAAAAAATTTCAGAACTCCACCAATCCCAGCAGAGAAATGACTGTTTGTGCAATGACATTATTCATTGATTTAAGCCATTGAAAAACATCTTGTTACTCATATACCAGAAATGGTTGATGGTATTGGCTGAACACAAACAGTTTGCTGCTCACCCTCTTTGAATCTTCTTTAGCATGCTAAAAGGAGCAGGAAAAAGGAAAAAAATTCAAAAATTCCACCTTTCCAAGCAGAGAAGTGACTGCTTGTGCATGGACATTATTCATTGATTTTAGCCAATGAAAACCGTCCTGTCACTCATATACCAGAAATGGTTGAAGGTATTTTCTGAACGCAAACAGATAGCAGCTCACCCTCTTTGAATCTTCTTTACCATGCTAAAAGGAGCAGGAAAAAGCAAAAAATTTCAGAATTCCACCTTTCAAAGCAGAGAAATGACTGAGCAATAACATTATTCACTGATTTTAGCCATTGAAAAATGTACTGTTTCTCATATACCAGAAATGATTGAAGGTATTGGCTGAACACAAAGAGATAGCATCCCAACCTCTTTCAATCTTCTTTAGCATGCTAAAAGGAGCAGAAAAAAGCAAAAAATTTCAGAATTCCACCTTTCAAAGCAGAGAAATGACTCAGCAATGACATTATTCACTGATTTTAGCCATTGAAAAATGTCCTGTTACTCATATACCAGAAATGGTTGAAGGTATTGGCTGAACACAAAGAGATAGCATCCCAACCTCTTTCAATCTTCTTTAGCATGATAAAAGGAGTAGGAAAAAGCAAAAAATTTCAGAATTCCACCTTTCAAAGCAGAGAAATGACTGTTTGTGCAATGACATTATTCATTGATTTTTGCCATTGAAAACAGTCCTGTTACTCATATACCCGATTTGGTTGAAGGTACTGGCTGAACGCAAAAAAACAGCATCTCAACCTCTTTGAATCTTCTTTAGCATGCTAAAAGGAACATGAAAGAGCAAAAAAATACAGAATTCCACCTCTCCCAGCAGAGAAATGACTGAGCAATGACATTATTCACTAATTTTAGCCATTGAAAAATGTCCTGTTTCTCATATGCCAGAAATAGTGGAAGGTATTGGCTGAACGCAAACAGATAGCAGCTCAGCCTATTTGAATCATCTTTTGCATGCTAAAAGGAGAAGAAATAAACCAAAAAAAATTTCAAAATTCCACCTTTCCAAGCAGAGAAATGACTGTTTGTGCAATGACATTATTCATTGATTTTAGCCATTGAAAACAGTCCTGTTACTCATATACCCGATTTGGTTGAAGGTACTGGCTGAACGCAAACAAACAGCATCTCAACCTCTTTGAATCTTCTTTAGCATGCTAAAAGGAACATGAAAAAGCAAAAAAAATTCAGAATTTCACCTCTCCCAGTAGAGAAATGACTGAGCAATGACATTATTCACTAATTTTAGCCATTGAAAAATGTCCTGTTACTCATATACCAGAAATGGTTGAAGGTATTGGCTGAACGCAAACAGATAGCAGCTCAGCCTCTTTGAATCATCTTTTGCTTGCTAAGGAGGAGAAAAAAAAAAAAAAAAATTCAAAATTCCACCTTTCCAAGCAGAAAAATGACTGTATGTGCAATGACATTATTCATTGATTTTAGCCATTGAAAAACATCCTGTTACTCATATACCAGAAATCATTGATGGTATTGGCTGAACACAAACAGTTTGCTGCTCAGCCTCTTTGAATCTTCTTTAGCATGCTAAAAGGAACAAGAAAAAGCAAAATATTTCAAAAATTCCACCTTTCCAAGCAGAGAAGTGACTGTTTGTGCATTGACATTATTCATTGATTTCAGCCATTGAAAACCGTCCTGTCACTCATATATCAGAAATGGTTGAAGGTATTGGCTGAACGCAGACAGATAGCAGCTCACCCTCTTTTAGTCTTCTTTAGCATGCTAAAAGGAGCAGGAAAAATAAAAAAAATTCAGAATTCCACCTTTCAAAGCAGAGAAATTACTGAGCAATGACATTATTCACTGATTTTAGCCAATGAAAAATGTCCTGTTACACATATACCAGAAATGGTTGAAGGTATTGGCTGAACACAAAGAGATAGCAGCCCACCCTATTTGAATCTTCTTTAGCATGATAAAAGGAGCAGGAAAAAGCAAAAAAAAAATCAGAATTCCACCTTTCAAAGCAGAGAAATAACTGTTTGTGCAATGACATTATTCATTGATTTTAGCCATTGAAAACCGTCCTGTCACTCATATACCAGAAATGGTTGAAGGTATTGGCTGAACGCAAACAGATAGCAGCTCACCCTCTTTGAATCTTCTTTAGCATGCTAAAAGGAGCAGGAAAAATCAAAAAAATTCAGAATTCCACCTTTCAAAGCAGAGAAATTACTGAGCAGTAACATTATTCACTGATTTTAGCCATTGAAAAATGTCCTGTTACTCATATACCAAAATTGGTTGAAGGTATTGGCTTAACACAAAGAGATAGCAGCCCACCCTCTTTGAATCTTCTTTAGCATGATAAAAGGAGCAGGAAAAAGCAAAAAATTTCAGAATTCCACCTTTCAAAGCAGAGAAATGACTGTTTGTTCAATGAGATTATTCATTGATTTTAGCCATTGAAAACAGTCCTGTTACTCATATACCAGAATTGGATGAAGTTACTGGCTGAACACAAACAGATAGCTGCTCACCCTCTTTGAATCTTCTTTAGCATGCTAAAAGGAGCAGGAAAAAGCAAAAAAATTCAGAATTCCACCTCTCCCCGCAGAGAAATGACTGAGCAATGACATTATTCACTAATTTTAGCCATTGAAACATGTCTTGTTACTCATATACCAGAAATGGTTGAAGGTATTGGCTGAACGCAAACAGATAGCAGCTCAGCCTCTTTGAATCGTCTTTTGCATGCTAAAAGGAGGAGAAAAAACAAAAAAAAATTCAGAATTCCACCTTTCCAAGCAGAGAAATGACTGTTTGTGCAATGACATTATTCATTGATTTAAGCCATTGAAAAACATCTTGTTACTCATATACCAGAAATGGTTGATGGTATATGCTGAACACAAACAGTTTGCTGCTCACCCTCTTTGAATCTTCTTTAGCAGGCTAAAAGGAGCAGGAAAAAGGAAAACATTTCAAAAATTCCACCTTTCCAAGCAGAGAAGTGACTGCTTGTGCATGGACATTATTTATTGATTTTAGCCATTGAAAACCGTTCTGTCACTCATATACCAGAAATGGTTGAATTTATTGGCTGAACGCAAACAGATAGCAGCTCACCCTCTTTGAATCTTCTTTAGGATGCTAAAAGGAGCAGGAAAAAGCAGAAAATTTCAGAATTCCACCTTTCAAAGCAGAGAAATGACTGAGCAATAGTGTTGAGCGATACCTTCCGATATCGGGAAATATCGGATTGGATTGGATCGGACCGATACCGAAAAAGTATCAGATATCGCCAATTCCGATACCGGAAACCAATGCAAGTCAATGGGACAGAAATATCGGAATGAAAATAAACCCTTTCTTTCCTTGTAGGTTAATTCTACATGAAGTAAAACAACTAAGAATAATGTAGAATGTATTGGGGGAGGTGGGGGAGACAAAGGCATAGAGGTTTAGCCCAATCAAATGGAATAGCAGGAATTAATTGTCACGGGTGTGTCGCCACGAAGATCGTCACGATTACACAGCCTGACTTCTCACAGCTGACTTTTTGGTGCTTTGTGTTTTTCGGCAGTGAGGGAGTTAATTCTCTCTCACTCTGTGCTAGACGAGGTCCAGCCTCGCCCAGCTGCAATCAATGCTGCTGTAGTGAGACTCCTTCAAATGCCTGCTGGTCTGTTAGGGAAGTGTCGGTGAAAGCATTTCATGCAGACTAACAGAGCGGATCGTGGTATTTGGAGTTTCAGAGATAAGTGTATTCGGAGAGTTTTTTCCCTTCCTCGCTTTATCATTTATCTCCTTTCCCGTTGGTGTTCCCTCTGTTGTTGTTGTGTAGTTTTTGTATGCAAGGTGGTTTTGGTTTTTCCCTTGTACTGTCTCGTTCGTCTAAGTACTGTTTGTGGGCATATTATTACTTGTCCCCTTTTGTTGTGATCGGGGTCCTTCTCAGGACTAGATTACTTAGGTGCAGGGATCCTCAGGAGGTAGGGGTTACGCTGGCGGCTGGACCTCTGTACCTTTAACAGTACCTCCAGGTTGAGGGATTAGTCAGGGCCCCAGCTTAGGGTCAGCTTAGGCCCCCTACCTCCAGTATACAGAGACAGCGTGACATTAACATTTTTTTTTAAGACGTTCTGAGTTACGGAAATATTGACTATATTAAGTATTTTTATATTTTGTCAGATATTTATGTTTCACTACTTCCATGCTCTTCACCTTCTTTTTTACTTCTCCCACACTTTCTCCTTCATCATCTTCAGCATCTTTTTCATCCACTTCTTCTTCACCTTCTTAATCTTCTTCTTCTTCACCTTTTTCGTATTATTCTTTTTTTTTACATCCTTCATATTCTACTTCTTCATCTTCTTCATCTTCTTCTTCTTCATCATATTCTTATTTGTGGCAGGCATTCCTGTAGTTGTTATCTATAAAAGGTTGGACATTACACCTTTCGTTCTGCCCGTCAAAAAAGATTTACAACAGGATTTGTCCGCGTTCAGTTTGGCCTGCAGCAGCAGGTCTTTTCCAGGGGCACCACGAGGAGGAACGGACTCACCCCCATACACTGCTTTGTCATCTTCTGCTTATAATTTAGATATTATCTTTTGCTCTGATTTTTAGTCTTATGCTTAATGTTCTTCCGCTTTTTGGTCTGCAGCTTCTTGTATTTCTGCTTCTTGGTTTTCTGTCTCTTGTTCTTCTGTATCTTGGTGCTTGTCTTCTCTTCTTTGTCCTCTTGGTCAACTTCTTCAGGGTCATCTTCTTGGTCTTCTTCGGAGTGGTCTTCAGGGTCGTCGTCTTCGGGGGTCCTCGTCTTCGTGGTCCTCGTCTTCTTCGGGTTGGTCTTCTGGGTCCTCGTCTTCGGGGTCCTCGTCTTCTTCGGGGAGGTCTTCAGGGTCCTCGTCTTCTTCGGGGTGGTCTTCAGGGTCCTCGTCTTCTTCGGGATGGTCTTCAGGGTCTTTGTCTTCAGGGTCGTCATCTTCGGGGTCCTCGTCTTCTTAGGGTTGGTCTTCAGGGTCCTCGTCTTCAGGGTCCTCGTCAGGGAGATCTAGAGTGATTACCAAGAACCATTTCAAAAAGCTTGAACTTGGAAATGTAGCAGAAGGTACAAGAAAGCTGAGGAACTACCGAGGACCAGCTGACGGTACTGGAACCCGGATGGGTAGCAGAAGGTACAAGAGCCAATGGAACTGCCGAAGACCAGCTGATGGTACTGGAACTCGGTTACTAAGCAGGAGGTACCTGTGCCAGAAAGCACTACCAAGGACCAGCATACGTTGGTGGAACTTGGATACCGAGAAGGAGGCACCTAATCCAAAGGCACTGCCGAGAACCAGCTGATGGTACTGGAACCCGGATGGGTAGCAGAAGGTACCCATGTAAAATAAAGTTCAAGGCCACGAGCCGGCCGCAGTTACCAAAGCCCACAGTCCTACAGGGGGTGCTTGTCCTATTGGCACTATGGAACCAGCCTTCATTGCCAGATCCCGCAGCCCACATAGGAGTCACCTAAACTGCAGGCACCATAGAGTCGGCTAACCCGACCGCAACACGACAGGACAACGCATTGGAGGCAAAGTGACGTTGACACTACCCGGAAACAGCTGGCGTGCTGGAACCAGGCTGGGCAGGAGGGAGTACCCGTGCCAAAGTCACTGCCGAGAACCAGCTGACGGTACTGGAACCCGGATGGGTAGTAGAAGGTACAAGAGCAAATGGAACTACCGAGGACCAGCTGACGGTACTGGAATCCGGATGGGTAGCAGAAGGTACAAGAGCAAATGGAACTACCGAGAACCAGCTGGCGGTGCTGGAACCCAGGGTAAATACTAAATACAGAGTGGAGCCAGAGGTGTAATTGGAGCAAGTTTTAAATCCGTAGTCCAGTGGATGTGGACAAAGCAGGAGAATTTGCCGGACACACAGCTGGGGATCAGCTGACGTTACTGAACCCCAATAACACTGGAGCAAGCGTTGACTGTGCAGATGTCACTTCTGAGCAGCAACTAGCGGTATTGGAGCCCAGGGTAAATACTAATATCAGAGGAGCCAGAGGTGTATTTGGAGGAGGTTTTAAATCAGTAGTACAGTGGATGTGGACAAAGCAGGAGAATTTGCCGGACACACAGCTGGGGATCAGCTGACGGTACTGAACCCCAATAACACTGGAGCAAGCATTGACTGTGCAGACGGCACTTCTGAGCAGCAACTAGCGGTATTGGAGCCCAGGGTAAATACTAAAAACAGAGGAGCCAGAGGTGTATTTGGAGGATGTTTTAAATCAGTAGTACAGTGGATGTGGACAAAGCAGGAGAATTTGCCGGACACACAGCTGGGGATCAGCTGACGTTACTGAACCCCAATAACACGGCAGCAAGTGTTGACTGTGCAGACGGCACTTCCGAGCGCCAACTGTCGGTGTTGGAGCTCAGGGATAATACTGAAAACAGAGGAGCCAGAGGTGTATTTGGAGGAGAATTTAAATCAGTAGTACAGTGGATGTGGACAGAGCAGGAGAAATTGCCGTCCGCACAGCAGGGGAACAGCTGACGTTACTGAGCCCCAATAACACGGCAGCAAGTGTTGACTGTGCAGACGGCACTTCCGTGCGCCAACTGGCGGTGTTGGAGCTCAGGGATAATACTGAAAACAGAGGAGCCAGAGGTGTAATTGGAGCAACTTTAAAATCTGTAGTAGTGAGAATGTGGACAGAGCAGGAGAAATTGCCGTCCGCACAGCAGGGGAACAGCTGACGTTACTGAACCCCAATAACACGGCAGCAAGTGTTGACTGTGCAGACGGCACTTCCGTGCGCCAACTGGCGGTGTTGGAGCTCAGGGATAATACTGAAAACAGAGGAGCCAGAGGTGTATTTGGAGCAACTTTAAAATCTGTAGTAGTGAGAATGTGGACAGAGCAGGAGAAATTGCCGTCCGCACAGCAGGGGAACAGCTGACGTTACTGAACCCCAATAACACGGCAGCAAGTGTTGACTGTGCAGACGGCACTTCCGAGCTCCAACTGGCGGTGTTGGAGCTTAGGCATAATACTGAAAACAGAGGAGCCAGAGGTGTAATTGGAGCAACTTTAAAATCTGTAGTAGTGAGAATGTGGACAGAGCAGGAGAAATTGCCATCCGCACAGCAGGGGAACAGCTGACGTTACTGAACCCCAATAACACGGCAGCAAGTGTTGACTGTGCAGACGGCACTTCCGTGCACCAACTGGCGGTGTTGGAGCTCAGGAATAATACTGAAAACAGAGGAGCCAGCGGTGTATTTGGAGCAACTTTAAAATCTGTAGTAGTGAGAATGTAGACAGAGCAGGAGAAATTGCCGTCCGCACAGCAGGGGAACAGCTGACGTTACTGAACCCCAATAACACGGCAGCAAGTGTTGACTGTGCAGACGGCACTTCCGAGCGCCAACTGGCAGTGTTGGAGCTCAGGGATAATACTGAAAACAGAGGAGCCAGAGGTGTATTTGGAGCAACTTTAAAATCTGTAGTAGTGAGAATGTGGACAGAGCAGGAGAAATTGCCGTCCGCACAGCAGGGGAACAGCTGACGTTACTGAACCCAAATAACACGGCAGCAAGTGTTGACTGTACAGACGGCACTTCCGAGCGCCAACTGGCGGTGTTGGAGCTCAGGGATTACAGTTCAGGTGGTAGAAACATGAACAGAACAGGAGACCTGGATATTGTTGCCAACCAATTATTTATTCTGGAAGAGGACTGGCAAATTTATGAGAGATCCAGGCCTTGTTCATTTTGAGAAAAGTAAGCCGGTCAACGTTATCGGAGGATAGTCGCATGCGACGGTCTGTTAGTACACCACCTGCGGCACTAAAGACGCGTTCCGATAGTACACTAGCAGCAGGGCAAGCTAGCACCTCCAATGCATACTGACTAAGCTCTGGCCATGTATCCAGCTTACAGACCCAAAACTTGAAGGGAGAAGGGCCATCTGGGATTACACTAAGAGGGCAAGACATGTAGTCTGTCACCATCTGACCGAAACGTTGCCTCCTGCTGACTGTTGCCGTCTGTGATGGTGTAGACATTTGTGGCAGCGGGGACACAAAACTTTGCCACATTTCGGCCATACTGGTCTTGCCTTGTGCTGGGGCGCTGCTTCTGCTCCCTCTTTGTGCAGAGCTTCCTCCACTGCCTCGACGCACTGAGCTGCTTTGTAAAGCACTAGCAGCACTGCTCTCGGTTGGAATGGAGAACATGATGGAATGCACCAGTGCGTCTTGGTACTCCCGCATTTTACGCTCCCGGTTCAACGGTGTTATGAGGCTTTGTAAGTTGTCCCGGTAGCGAGGATCTAGGCGGGTGGACACCCAATAATCAGCCGTGTTGAGAATGTGGGCAATGCGGCGGTCGTTTCTCAGGCACTGCAGCATGAAATCAACCATGTGCTGCAGACTGCCAACTGGCCAAGAAACGCTGTCCCCTGCTTGAGGCGTGATCTCTGCCTGCTCTGCATCACCCCACCCTCGCTCTAGATACTGACTACTAGAGCATTGTGTACCTCCCTCCTCTGGACAGATGTCTTCCTCATCCATTGACTCCTCCTCATCCTCCTCACAAAGTGTCCCCTGCCTAGGCCTTTGTGAGGAACCACGTTACGCAGACTGTAGAGAAGCAGATGGCATTTGTGACTCCTCATCCTCCACCTCTTCCAAAACCTCGTCCCTTAGTGCTTGCAGTGTTTTTTCAAGCAGGCAGATAAGGGGGATAGTCATGCTGACTAGTGCATCATCTGCACTCGCCATCCGCGTGGAATAATCGAAGGCACGCAAAACGTGGCAAATGTCCTTCATAGAGGCCCACTCAGTGGTGGTGAAGTGTGAACGGCGCGCACTGCGACTTGTTTGCGCCTGCTGCAGCTGGTACTCCATTACTGCTGCCTGCTGCTCACACAACCTTTCCAACATATGTAACGTTGAATTCCACCTGGTGGGTAGGTCACATATGATGCGATGTTCCGGAAGACGTAATCGGCGCTGCAGAGCTGCAATGCGTGATCTTGCATTGCTGGAACGCCGCAAGTGAGCGCACTCTATGCGGACCTTGTGAAGCAGTGCATCAAGATCCGGATAGTCCCTCAAAAAACTCTGCACGACCAAGTTGAGCACATGTGCCAGACATGGGATGTGAGTAAGGTTGCCTAGGCCCAGAGCTGCCACCAGATTTCGGCCATTGTCACACACTACCATGCCTGGCTGAAGATTCGCTGGCACAAACCACACGTCGCTCTGCTGCTTGATGGCATTCCAGAGCTCCTGCGCTGTGTGGCTTCGATTCCCCAAAGAAATTAATTTTAATACGGCCTGTTGACGTTTGGCCACGGCTGTGCTCATATTGGTCACCATAACAGGTAACCGTTCACAGGTCGATGTGGAGGTAGACCGTGACGGCTCCTGCAGCGCTGATTCAGAGGAACTGGAGTATGAGGAGGATCAATGTGTACAGACTGGATTCCTGCAATCCTTGGAGTTGGCAGAACACGTACAGCGCCACTCTCAAGATCTGTACCCGGCTCCACAACATTTACCCAATGGGCAGTGAGGGAAAGGTATCGTCCCTGTCCATGCTTACTGTCCACGCATCGGTGGTCAGGTGGACCTTGCTACTGACGGCGTTTTGTAGCGCATGTTTAATTTTTCCCTCCACATGATGTTGCAGGGCAGGGACGGCTTGCCTGCTGAAATAAAATCGGCTGGGCACGTTGTATTGTGGGACTGCCAATGCCATAAAGTTACGGAATGTGTCAGTCTCCACCAGCCTGAATGATAGCATTTCAAGGGCCAGTAGTTTAGCAATGCCAGCATTCAGAGCCTGTGCTCGGGGGTGGTTTGCCGAGTATGGGCGCCTTTTCTTCCATGCCTGTGCTAACGATGGCTGTAGACTGGCCTGGGAGTGTGAGGATGACTGGGAAAGTGGTGCTGTGGGTGGAATTACACTGTGTCTCTGTACAACAGTGCCAGAGATTCTTCCATGACGATCCTGTGAGGAAGCCGAACCAGCTGTGTGTGAGCTGGAGGAAGAGGCTACAACACGAGCTGAAGAGGTGGTAGGTGGCGCTGTAGGTTGGCCTAGGTCTTCAGTGTGTTTTTGTAACTCCACCACGTGCTTGGTCCGCACATGTTTCCACATATTTGTGGTATTGAGGTTGCTGACACTTTTCCCTCTTTTCACCTTCTGATTACACAGCTTGCATTTGACAAAGCAAATGTCATCTGCAACTGTGTCAAAAAAGGACCAGGCACTGCAAGTCTTGGGAGCGCCCGCTTTGGATTTTGGAAGAGCCATGCTCCTAATGGGTGCCGAAGTGGAGGCTACAGGCAACCAAGTCTGCCCCCTTCCTCTCCCTCCTTTTTGGGCCGTTCGGGGAATCTCTTCCTCAGAGCTGCTCCCACCACCTTCCTGTCCCTCACACCATGATGGGTCAAGGACCTCATCATCTACACCACCCTCTTCAAACAACTGCTTCTCCTGGGTAGTCTCGACAGCACAGTACGCACCAGAAAGTGGCACCTGAGTCTCATCATCAGATGCGTACTGAGGTGTGCTGCTGACCATAGGCACTGGCCCACCCGCCTCTTCAGATTCAGAGAGACAAAACGGTTGCGCATCACTGCATACTACCTCTTCTTCAAATTCTCGAATTCTGCTTGGCTGGCCCCCTCTTTCCAAGCCAAGAGATTCAGAGAACAGAAGTAGAGATGGCTCCTGTCCAGGGCTCTCTGACTGCCTGGGCAATTTGGCAGGTGGTGAAGAGACAGATGGGTGCTCTTCAGTGCTCAGGACCTGAGAGGATCTGGAACTAGTTGAAGTCAATGCGTTAGCTGCCATCCATCCGACAATGGCTTCAATTTGGTCCTCGCGCAGCAGTGGGGTACGGCTAGCTCCTACAAAGCTGCGCATAAAGGACTGTTCCCTGGTAAAACTGGGGGATGCTGAGTCACTGGTGCCCGCAGCAGGCACAGAATCCCCACGTCCTCTCCCTGCAGGCACAGAATCCTCACGTCCTCTCCCTGCAGAGACTCCACGCCCACGCCCACGACCACATGCCTTACTCCCTGCCTTCTTCATCTTGGTAGACTGATAAAGATAGGCAGAAAAGTACTAAGGGCTTAGTGTGCTTATTCCTGAACAGCTGATAACAGGTATAAGAAACACTAATTTTATAAAGTGTGGACTAGACTTTAATATGAGCTAATGTGGCATACACAACTGTAAAGTGGAGTGTTTGGTGAACTTTATTTAGGTTTTTTTTGTCACAAAAAGACACTGGATGTGCCTAAAGATGTAATAATGATAGTATCACAAATACATTGTAGCTATTACAATGTAGGAAGGTAACCTACAATGCAATAGATGAGGCTGCAAAAAATAGGCTAATACTAATCTGGCTGGGGCTGCAGGGCCCAATGCTGCAGAAAGGCTCCTCTAACTACTCCTATATAGTGTGTTTGGAACCAATTTAGCTGAATACGGATGGAACCACCACACTAATAGGAGAAATCAGGAAAAATTATGAATTGGCAAAAAAGGACAATGTATGAGGCAGTGACACACACTGAGTGCACTACAACCAGACGTGGTTGAAGCACACACTACAGGGTGAGCTGCACTCACACACCAGACCTTGCAGACAGCGGTGAACAGTACAGATGCAGAGCACTGTGCACTAGCGCTGCAAGACCAAAAAAATTTCTCTATCTACTCCTATATAGTGTTTGGAACCAATTTAGCTGAATACGGATGGAACCACCACACTAATAGGAGATATCAGGAAAAATTATGAATTGGCAAAAAAGGACAATGTATGAGGCAGTGACACACACTGAGTGCACTACAACCAGACGTGGTCGAAGCACACACTACAGGGTGAGCTGCACTCACACACCAGACCTTGCAGACAGCGGTGAACAGTACAGATGCAGAGCACTGTGCACTAGCGCTGCAAGACCAAAAAAATTTCTCTATCTACTCCTATATAGTGTGTTTGGAACCAATTTAGCTGAATACGGATGGAACCACCACACTAATAGGAGATATCAGGAAAAATTATGAATTGGCCAAAAAGGACAATGTATGAGGCAGTGACACACACTGAGTGCACTACAACCAGACGTGGCTGAAGCACACACTACAGGGTGAGCTGCACTCACACACAGAGACCTTGCAGAAAGCGGTGAACAGCACAGAGAACTGTGCACTAGCACTGCAAGGCACAGCGATTTATAAAGTAGCTTGGGTAAAGCAGAATAGACCAAATAGGTAGCTAAAACTGTCCCTCAGAACAACAGCGTCCTATCCCTAACTGAATTGACAGCAGAGTGAGCTCAAAATGGCGGCGGCGGCTTTTATAGTGCATCATGACATCATTTCAGCAGCCAATCACAGCCATGCCATTAGTTAAGATGCCTACATGCCTAACAGGATGTGCCCACACTTCTTAGGATCCTCATTGGCTGAATAAAATGAAAATGGCTCATTGCATTATGGGAACTTCCGATTCCGGTATACGATATTGCAAAAGTATCGGAATTAAGTATCGGAATTTCGATACCGCGAATATCGGCCGATACCCGATGTTTCAGGATCGGAATGCTCAACACTACTGAGCAATGACATTATTCACTGATTTTAGCCATTGAAAAATGTCCTGTTACTCATATACCAGAAATGGTTGAAGGTATTGGCTGAACACAAAGAGATAGCAGCCCACCCTCTTTGAATCTTCTTTAGCATGATAAAAGGAGCAGGAAAAAGCAAAAAAATTCAGAATTCCACATTTCAAAGCAGAGAAATGACTGTTTGTGCAATGACATTATTCATTGATTTTAGCCTTTGAAAACAGTCCTGTTACTCATATACCAGAATTGGTTGAAGGTACTGGCTGAACGCAAACAGATAGCAGCTCACCCTCTTATACTCTTCTTTAGCATGCTAAAAGGAGCAGGAACATGCCAAAAATTTCAGAACTCCACCTATCCCAGCAGAGAAATGACTGAGCAATGACATTATTCACTGATTTTAGCCATTGAAAATCGTCCTGTTAATCATATACCAGAAATGGTTGAAGGTATTGGCTGAACGCAAACAGATAGCAGCTCAGCCTCTTTGGATTATCTTTTGCATGCTAAAAGGAGCAGAAAAAAACAAAAAACATTTCAGAATTCCACCTTTCCAAGCAGAGAAATGACTGTTTCTGCAATGATATTATTCATTGATTTTAGCCATTGAAAATATCCTGTTACTTATATACAAGAAATGGTTGAAGGTATTGGCTTAACACAAAGAGATAGCAGCCCACTCTCTTTGAATCTTCTTTAGCATGATAAAAGGAGCAGGAAAAAGCAAAAAATTTCAGAATTCCACCTTTCAAAGCAGAGAAATGACTGTTTGTGCAATGAGATTATTCATTGATTTTAGCCATTGAAAACAGTCCTGTTACTCATATACCAGAACTGGATGAAGGTACTGGTTGAACGCAAACAGATAGCAGCTGACCCTCTTTGAATCTTCTTTAGCATGCTAAAAGGAGCAGGAAAAAGCAAAAAAATTCAGAATTCCACCTCTCCCCACAGAGAAATGACTGAGCAATGACATTATTCACTAATTTTAGCCATTGAAACATGTCTTGTTACTCATATACCAGAAATGGTTGAAGGTATTGGCTGAACGCAAACAGATAGCAGCTCAGCCTCTTTGAATCGTCTTTTGCATGCTAAAAGGAGGAGAAAAAACAAAAAAAAAATTCAGAATTCCACCTTTCCAAGCAGAGAAATGACTGTTTGTGCAAAGACATTATTCATTGATTTAAGCCATTGAAAAACATCTTGTTACTCATATACCAGAAATGGTTGATGGTATTGGCTGAACACAAACAGTTTGCTGCTCACCCTCTTTGAATCTTCTTTAGCACGCTAAAAGGAGCAGGAAAAAGCAAAAAATTTCAGAATTCCACCTTTCAAAACAGAGAAATGACTGAGCAATAACATTATTCACTGATTTTAGCCATTGAAAAATGTCATGTTACTCATATACCAGAAATGGTTGAAAGTATTGGCTGAACACAAAGAGATAGCAGCCCACCCTCTTTGAATCTTCTTTAGCATGATAAAAGGAGCAGGAAAAAGCAAAAAAAAATCAGAATTCCACCTTTCAAAGCAGAGAAATGACTGTTTGTGCAATGACATTATTCATTGATTTTAGCCTTTGAAAACAGTCCTGTTACTCATATACCAGAATTGGTTGAAGGTACTGGCTGAACGCAAACAGATAGCAGCTCACCCTCTTATATTCTTCTTTAGCATGCTAAAAGGAGCAGGAAAATACCAAAAATTTCAGAACTCCACCTATCCCAGCAGAGAAATGACTGAGCAATGACATTATTCACTGATTTTAGCCATTGAAAATCGTCCTGTTACTCATATACCAGAAATGGTTGAAGGTATTGGCTGAACGCAAACAGATAGCAGCTCAGCCTCTTTGGATCATCTTTTGCATGCTAAAAGGAGCACAAAATACAAAAAACATTTCAGAATTCCACCTTTCCAAGCAGAGAAATGACTGTTTGTGCAATGATATTATTCATTGATTTTAGCCATTGAAAACCATCCTGTTACTTATATACCAGAATTGGTTGAAGGTACTGGCTGAACGCAAACAGATAGCAGCTCACCTTCTTTGAATCTTCTTTAGCATGCTAAAAGGAGCAGGAAAAAGCAAAAAAATTCAGAATTCCACCTCTCCCCGCAGAGAAATGACTGAGTAATGACATTATTCACTAATTTTAGCCAATGAAAAATGTCCTGTTACTCATATACCAGAAATGGTTGAAGGTATTGGCTGAACACAAAGAGATAGCAGCCCACCCTATTTGAATCTTCTTTAGCATGATAAAAGGAGCAGGAAAAAGCAAAAAAAAAATCAGAATTCCACCTTTCAAAGCAGAGAAATAACTGTTTGTGCAATGACATTATTCATTGATTTTAGCCATTGAAAACCGTCCTGTCACTCATATACCAGAAATGGTTGAAGGTATTGGCTGAACGCAAACAGATAGCAGCTCACCCTCTTTGAATCTTCTTTAGCATGCTAAAAGGAGCAGGAAAAATCAAAAAAATTCAGAATTCCACCTTTCAAAGCAGAGAAATTACTGAGCAGTAACATTATTCACTGATTTTAGCCATTGAAAAATGTCCTGTTACTCATATACCAAAATTGGTTGAAGGTATTGGCTTAACACAAAGAGATAGCAGCCCACCCTCTTTGAATCTTCTTTAGCATGATAAAAGGAGCAGGAAAAAGCAAAAAATTTCAGAATTCCACCTTTCAAAGCAGAGAAATGACTGTTTGTTCAATGAGATTATTCATTGATTTTAGCCATTGAAAACAGTCCTGTTACTCATATACCAGAATTGGATGAAGGTACTGGCTGAACACAAACAGATAGCAGCTCACCCTCTTTGAATCTTCTTTAGCATGCTAAAAGGAGCAGGAAAAAGCAAAAAAATTCAGAATTCCACCTCTCCCCACAGAGAAATGACTGAGCAATGACATTATTCACTAATTTTAGCCATTGAAACATGTCTTGTTACTCATATACCAGAAATGGTTGAAGGTATTGGCTGAACGCAAACAGATAGCAGCTCAGCCTCTTTGAATCGTCTTTTGCATGCTAAAAGGAGGAGAAAAAACAAAAAAAAATTCAGAATTCCACCTTTCCAAGCAGAGAAATGACTGTTTGTGCAATGACATTATTCATTGATTTAAGCTATTGAAAAACATCTTGTTACTCATATACCAGAAATGGTTGATGGTATATGCTGAACACAAACAGTTTGCTGCTCACCCTCTTTGAATCTTCTTTAGCAGGCTAAAAGGAGCAGGAAAAAGGAAATCATTTCAAAAATTCCACCTTTCCAAGCAGAGAAGTGACTGCTTGTGCATGGACATTATTTATTGATTTTAGCCATTGAAAACCGTTCTGTCACTCATATACCAGAAATGGTTGAATTTATTGCCTGAACGCAAACAGATAGCAGCTCACCCTCTTTGAATCTTCTTTAGGATGCTAAAAGGAGCAGGAAAAAGCAAAAAATTTCAGAATTCCACCTTTCAAAGCAGAGAAATGACTGAGCAATAGTGTTGAGCGATACCTTCCGATATCGGGAAATATCGGATTGGATTGGATCGGACCGATACCGAAAAAGTATCAGATATCGCCAATTCCGATACCGGAAACCAATGCAAGTCAATGGGACAGAAATATCGGAATGAAAATAAACCCTTTCTTTCCTTGTAGGTTAATTCTACATGAAGTAAAACAACTAAGAATAATGTAGAATGTATTGGGGGAGGTGGGGGAGACAAAGGCATAGAGGTTTAGCCCAATCAAATGGAATAGCAGGAATTAATTGTCACGGGTGTGTCGCCACGAAGATCGTCACGATTACACAGCCTGACTTCTCACAGCTGACTTTTTGGTGCTTTGTGTTTTTCGGCAGTGAGGGAGTTAATTCTCTCTCTCTCTGTGCTAGACGAGGTCCAGCCTCGCCCAGCTGCAATCAATGCTGCTGTAGTGAGACTCCTTCAAATGCCTGCTGGTCTGTTAGGGAAGTGTCGGTGAAAGCATTTCATGCAGACTAACAGAGCGGATCGTGGTATTTGGAGTTTCAGAGATAAGTGTATTCGGAGAGTTTTTTCCCTTCCTCGCTTTATCATTTATCTCCTTTCCCGTTGGTGTTCCCTCTGTTGTAGTTGTGTAGTTTTTGTATGCAAGGTGGTTTTGGTTTTTCCCTTGTACTGTCTCGTTCGTCTAAGTACTGTTTGTGGGCATATTATTACTTGTCCCCTTTTGTTGTGATCGGGGTCCTTCTCAGGACTAGATTACTTAGGTGCAGGGATCCTCAGGAGGTAGGGGTTACGCTGGTGGCCTGGACCTCTGTACCTTTAACAGTACCTCCAGGTTGAGGGATTAGTCAGGGCCCCAGCTTAGGGTCAGCTTAGGCCCCCTACCTCCAGTATACAGAGACAGCGTGACATTAATATTTTTTTTTAAGACGTTCTGAGTTACGGAAATATTGACTATATTAAGTATTTTTATATTTTGTCAGATATTTATGTTTCACTACTTCCATGCTCTTCACCTTCTTTTTTACTTCTCCCACACTTTCTCCTTCATCATCTTCAGCATCTTTTTCATCCACTTCTTCTTCACCTTCTTAATCTTCTTCTTCTTCACCTTTTTCGTATTATTCTTTTTTTTTACATCCTTCATATTCTACTTCTTCATCTTCTTCATCTTCTTCTTCTTCATCATATTCTTATTTGTGGCAGGCATTCCTGTAGTTGTTATCTATAAAAGGTTGGACATTACACCTTTCATTCTGCCCGTCACAAAAGATTTACAACAGGATTTGTCCGCGTTCAGTTTGGCCTGCAGCAGCAGGTCTTTTCCAGGGGCACCACAAGGAGGAACGGACTCACCCCCATACACTGCTTTGTCATCTTCTGCTTATAATTTAGATATTATCTTTTGCTCTGATTTTTAGTCTTATGCTTAATGTTCTTCCGCTTTTTGGTCTGCAGCTTCTTGTATTTCTGCTTCTTGGTTTTCTGTCTCTTGTTCTTCTGTATCTTGGTGCTTGTCTTCTCTTCTTTGTCCTTTTGGTCAACTTCTTCAGGGTCATCTTCTTGGTCTTCTTCGGAGTGGTCTTCAGGGTCGTCGTCTTCGGGGGTCCTCGTCTTCGGGGTCCTCGTCTTCTTCGGGTTGGTCTTCTGGGTCCTCGTCTTCGGGGTCCTCGTCTTCTTCGGGGTGGTCTTCAGGGTCCTCGTCTTCTCGGGGTGGTCTTCAGGGTCCTCGTCTTCTTCGGGGTGGTCTTCAGGGTCTTCGTCTTCAGGGTCGTCATCTTCGGGGTCCTCATCTTCTTAGGGTTGGTCTTCAGGGTCCTCGTCTTCAGGGTCCTCGTCAGGGAGATCTAGAGTGATTACCAAGAACCATTTCAAAAAGCTTGAACTTGGAAATGTAGCAGAAGGTACAAGAAAGCTGAGGAACTACCGAGGACCAGCTGACGGTACTGGAACCCGGATGGGTAGCAGAAGGTACAAGAGCCAATGGAACTGCCGAAGACCAGCTGACGGTACTGGAACTCGGTTACTAAGCAGGAGGTACCTGTGCCAGAAAGCACTACCAAGGACCAGCAGACATTGGTGGAACTTGGATACCGAGAAGGAGGCACCTAATCCAAAGGCACTGCCGAGAACCAGCTGATGGTACTGGAACCCGGATGGGTAGCAGAAGGTACCCATGTAAAATAAAGTTCAAGGCCACGAGCCGGCCGCAGTTACCAAAGCCCACAGTCCTACAGGGGGTGCTTGTCCTATTGGCACTATGGAACCAGCCTTTATTGCCAGATCCCGCAGCCCACATAGGAGTCACCTAAACTGCAGGCACCATAGAGTCGGCTAACCCGACCGCAACACGACAGGACAACGCATTGGAGGCAAAGTGACGTTGACACTACCCGAAAACAGCTGGCGTGCTGGAACCAGGCTGGGCAGGAGGGAGTACCCGTGCCAAAGTCACTGCCGAGAACCAGCTGACGGTATTGGAACCCGGATGGGTAGTAGAAGGTACAAGAGCAAATGGAACTACCGAGGACCCGCTGACGGTACTGGAATCCGGATGGGTAGCAGAAGGTACAAGAGCAAATGGAACTACCGAGAACCAGCTGGCGGTGCTGGAACCCAGGGTAAATACTAAAAACAGAGTGGAGCCAGAGGTGTAATTGGAGCAAGTTTTAAATCCGTAGTCCAGTGGATGTGGACAAAGCAGGAGAATTTGCCGGACACACAGCTGGGGATCAGCTGACGTTACTGAACCCCAATAACACTGGAGCAAGCGTTGACTGTGCAGATGGCACTTCTGAGCAGCAACTAGCGGTATTGGAGCCCAGGGTAAATACTAATATCAGAGGAGCCAGAGGTGTATTTGGAGGAGGTTTTAAATCGGTAGTACAGTGGATGTGGACAAAGCAGGAGAATTTGCCGGACACACAGCTGGGGATCAGCTGACGTTACTGAACCCCAATAACACTGGAGCAAGCGTTGACTGTGCAGACGGCACTTCTGAGCAGCAACTAGCGGTATTGGAGCCCAGGGTAAATACTAAAAACAGAGGAGCCAGAGGTGTATTTGGAGGAGGTTTTAAATCAGTAGTACAGTGGATGTGGACAAAGCAGGAGAATTTGCCGGACACACAGCTGGGGATCAGCTGACGGTACTGAACCCCAATAACACTGGAGCAAGCATTGACTGTGCAGACAGCACTTCTGAGCAGCAACTAGCGGTATTGGAGCCCAGGGTAAATACTAAAAACAGAGGAGCCAGAGGTGTATTTGGAGGAGGTTTTAAATCAGTAGTACAGTGGATGTGGACAAAGCAGGAGAATTTGCCGGACACACAGCTGGGGATCAGCTGACGTTACTGAACCCCAATAACATGGCAGCAAGTGTTGACTGTGCAGACGGCACTTCCGAGCGCCAACTGGCGGTGTTGGAGCTCAGGGATAATACTGAAAACAGAGGAGCCAGAGGTGTATTTGGAGGAGAATTTAAATCAGTAGTACAGTGGATGTGGACAGAGCAGGAGAAATTGCCGTCCGCACAGCAGGGGAACAGCTGACTTTACTGAGCCCCAATAACACGGCAGCAAGTGTTGACTGTGCAGACGGCACTTCCGTGCGCCAACTGGCGGTGTTGGAGCTCAGGGATAATACTGAAAACAGAGGAGCCAGAGGTGTAATTGGAGCAACTTTAAAATCTGTAGTAGTGAGAATGTGGTCAGAGCAGGAGAAATTGCCGTCTGCACAGCAGGGGAACAGCTGACGTTACTGAACCCCAATAACACGGCAGCAAGTGTTGACTGTGCAGACGGCACTTCCATGCGCCAACTGGCGGTGTTGGAGCTCAGGGATAATACTGAAAACAGAGGAGCCAGAGGTGTAATTGGAGCAACTTTAAAATCTGTAGTAGTGAGAATGTGGACAGAGCAGCAGAAATTGCCGTCCGCACAGCAGGGGAACAGCTGACGTTACTGAACCCCAATAACACGGCAGCAAGTGTTGACTGTGCAGACGGCACTTCCGAGCTCCAACTGGCGGTGTTGGAGCTCAGGCATAATACTGAAAACAGAGGAGCCAGAGGTGTAATTGGAGCAACTTTAAAATCTGTAGTAGTGAGAATGTGGACAGAGCAGGAGAAATTGCCATCCGCACAGCAGGGGAACAGCTGACGTTACTGAACCCCAATAACACGGCAGCAAGTGTTGACTGTGCAGACGGCACTTCCGTGCACCAACTGGCGGTGTTGGAGCTCAGGAATAATACTGAAAACAGAGGAGCCAGCGGTGTATTTGGAGCAACTTTAAAATCTGTAGTAGTGAGAATGTGGACAGAGCAGGAGAAATTGCCGTCCGCACAGCAGGGGAACAGCTGACGTTACTGAACCCCAATAACACGGCAGCAAGTGTTGACTGTGCAGACGGCACTTCCGAGCGCCAACTGGCAGTGTTGGAGCTCAGGGATAATACTGAAAACAGAGGAGCCAGAGGTGTATTTGGAGCAACTTTAAAATCTGTAGTAGTGAGAATGTGGACAGAGCAGGAGAAATTGCCGTCCGCACAGCAGGGGAACAGCTGGCGTTACTGAACCCAAATAACACGGCAGCAAGTGTTGACTGTACAGACGGCACTTCCGAGCGCCAACTGGCGGTGTTGGAGCTCAGGGATTACAGTTCAGGTGGTAGAAACATGAACAGAACAGGAGACCTGGATATTGTTGCCAGCCAATTATTTATTCTGGAAGAGGACTGGCAAATTCATGAGAGATCCAGGCCTTGTTCATTTTGAGAAAAGTAAGCCGGTCAACGTTATCGGAGGATAGTCGCATGCGACGGTCTGTTAGTACACCACCTGCGGCACTAAAGACGCGTTCCGATAGTACACTAGCAGCAGGGCAAGCTAGCACCTCCAATGCATACTGACTAAGCTCTGGCCATGTATCCAGCTTACAGACCCAAAACTTGAAGGGAGAAGGGCCATCTGGAAGTACACTAAGAGGGCAAGACATGTAGTCTGTCACCATCTGACCGAAACGTTGCCTCCTGCTGACTGTTGCCGTCTGTGATGGTGTAGACATTTGTGGCAGCGGGGACACAAAACTTTGCCACATTTCGGCCATACTGGTCTTGCCTTGTGCTGGGGCGCTGCTTCTGCTCCCTCTTTGTGCAGAGCTTCCTCCACTGCCTCGACGCACTGAGCTGCTTTGTAAAGCACTAGCAGCACTGCTCTCGGTTGGAATGGAGAACATGATGGAATGCACCAGTGCGTCTTGGTACTCCCGCATTTTACGCTCCCGGTTCAACGGTGTTATGAGGCTTTGTAAGTTGTCCCGGTAGCGAGGATCTAGGCGGGTGGACACCCAATAATCAGCCATGTTGAGAATGTGGGCAATGCGGCGGTCGTTTCTCAGGCACTGCAGCATGAAATCAACCATGTGCTGCAGACTGCCAACTGGCCAAGAAACGCTGTCCCCTGCTTGAGGCGTGATCTCTGCCTGCTCTGCATCACCCCACCCTCGCTCTAGATACTGACTACTAGAGCATTGTGTACCTCCCTCTTCTGGACAGATGTCTTCCTCATCCATTGACTCCTCCTCATCCTCCTCACAAAGTGTCCCCTGAATAGGCCTTTGTGAGGAACCACGTTGCGCAGACTGTAGAGAAGCAGATGGCATTTGTGACTCCTCATCCTCCACCTCTTCCAAAACCTCGTCCCTTAGTGCTTGCAGTGTTTTTTCAAGCAGGCAGATAAGGGGGATAGTCATGCTGACTAGTGCATCATCTGCACTCGCCATCCGCGTGGAATAATCGAAGGCACGCAAAACGTGGCAAATGTCCTTCATAGAGGCCCACTCAGTGGTGGTGAAGTGTGAACGGCGCGCACTGCGACTTGTTTGCGCCTGCTGCAGCTGGTACTCCATTACTGCTGCCTGCTGCTCACACAACCTTTCCAACATATGTAACGTTGAATTCCACCTGGTGGGTAGGTCACATATGATGCGATGTTCCGGAAGACGTAATCGGCGCTGCAGAGCTGCAATGCGTGATCTTGCATTGCTGGAACGCCGCAAGTGAGCGCACTCTATGCGGACCTTGTGAAGCAGTGCATCAAGATCCGGATAGTCCCTCAAAAAACTCTGCACGACCAAGTTGAGCACATGTGCCAGACATGGGATGTGAGTAAGGTTGCCTAGGCCCAGAGCTGCCACCAGATTTCGGCCATTGTCACACACTACCATGCCTGGCTGAAGATTCGCTGGCACAAACCACACGTCGCTCTGCTGCTTGATGGCATTCCAGAGCTCCTGCGCTGTGTGGCTTCGATTCCCCAAAGAAATTAATTTTAATACGGCCTGTTGACGTTTGGCCACGGCTGTGCTTTTATTGGTCACCATAACAGGTAACCGTTCACGGATCGATGTGGAGGTAGACCGTGACGGCTCCTGCAGCGCTGATTCAGAGGAACTGGAGTATGAGGAGGATCAATGTGTACAGACTGGATTCCTGCAATCCTTGGAGTTGGCAGAACACGTACAGCGCCACTCTCAAGATCTGTACCCGGCTCCACAACATTTACCCAATGGGCAGTGAGGGAAAGGTATCGTCCCTGTCCATGCTTACTGTCCACGCATCGGTGGTCAGGTGGACCTTGCTACTGACGGCGTTTTGTAGCGCATGTTTAATTTTTCCCTCCACATGATGTTGCAGGGCAGGGACGGCTTGCCTGCTGAAATAAAATCGGCTGGGCACATTGTATTGTGGGACTGCCAATGCCATAAAGTTAAGGAATGTGTCAGTCTCCACCAGCCTGAATGATAGCATTTCAAGGGCCAGTAGTTTAGCAATGCCAGCATTCAGAGCCCGTGCTCGGGGGTGGTTTGCCGAGTATGGGCGCCTTTTCTCCCATGCCTGTGCTAACGATGACTGTAGACTGGCCTGGGAGTGTGAGGATGACTGGGAAAGTGGTGCTGTGGGTGGAATTACACTGTGTCTCTGTACAACAGTGCCAGAGATTCTTCCATGGCCATCCTGTGAGGAAGCCGAACCAGCTGTGTGTGAGCTGGAGGAAGAGGCTACAACACGAGCTGAAGAGGTGGTAGGTGGCGCTGTAGGTTGGCCTAGGTCTTCAGTGTGTTTTTGTAACTCCACCACGTGCTTGGTCCACACATGTTTCCACATATTTGTGGTATTGAGGTTGCTGACACTTTTCCCTCTTTTCACCTTCTGATTACACAGCTTGCATTTGACAAAGCAAATGTCATCTGCAACTGTGTCAAAAAAGGACCAGGCACTGCAAGTCTTGGGAGCGCCCGCTTTGGATTTTGGAAGAGCCATGCTCCTAATGGGTGCCGAAGTGGAGGCTACAGGCAACCAAGTCTGCCCCCTCCCTCTCCCTGTTTTTTGGGCCGTTCGGGGAATCTCTTCCTCAGAGCTGCTCCCACCACCTTCCTGTCCCTCACACCATGATGGGTCAAGGACCTCATCATCTACACCACCCTCTTCAAACAACTGCTTCTCCTGGGTAGTCTCGACAGCACAGTACGCACCAGAAAGTGGCACCTGAGTCTCATCATCAGATGCGTACTGAGGTGTGCTGCTGACCATAGGCACTGGCCCACCCGCCTCTTCAGATTCAGAGAGACAAAACGGTTGCGCATCACTGCATACTACCTCTTCTTCAAATTCTAGAATTCTGCTTGGCTGGCCCCCTCTTTCCAAGCCAAGAGATTCAGAGAACAGAAGTAGAGATGGCTCCTGTCCAGGGCTCTCTGACTGCCTGGGCAATTTGGCAGGTGGTGAAGAGACAGATGGGTGCTCTTCAGTGCTCAGGACCTGAGAGGATCTGGAACTAATTGAAGTCAATGCGTTAGCTGCCATCCATCCGACAATGGCTTCAATTTGGTCCTCGCGCAGCAGTGGGGTGCGGCTAGCTCCTACAAAGCTGCGCATAAAGCACTGTTCCCTGGTAAAACTGGGGGATGCTGAGTCACTGGTGCCCGCAGCAGGCACAGAATCCCCACGTCCTCTCCCTGCAGGCACAGAATCCTCACGTCCTCTCCCTGCAGAAACTCCACGCCCACGCCCACGACCACATGCCTTACTCCCTGCCTTCTTCATCTTGGTAGACTGATAAAGATAGGCAGAAAAGTACTAAGGGCTTAGTGTGCTTATTCCTGAACAACTGCTAACAGGTATAAGAAACACTAATTTTATAAAGTGTGGACTAGACTTTAATATGAGCTAATGTGGCCTACACAACTGTAAAGTGGAGTGTTTGGTGAACTTTATTTAGGTTTTTTTTGTCACAAAAAGACACTGGATGTGCCTAAAGATGTAATAATGATAGTATCACAAATACATTGTAGCTATTACAATGTAGGAAGGTAACCTACAATGCAATAGATGAGGCTGCAAAAAATAGGCTAATACTAATCTGGCTGGGGCTGCAGGGCCCAATGCTGCAGAAAGGCTCCTCTAGCTACTCCTATATAGTGTGTTTGGAACCAATTTAGCTGAATACGGATGGAACCACCACACTAATAGGAGAAATCAGGAAAAATTATGAATTGGCAAAAAAGGACAATGTATGAGGCAGTGACACACACTGAGTGCACTACAACCAGACGTGGTTGAAGCACACACTACAGGGTGAGCTGCACTCACACACTAGACCTTGCAGACAGCGGTGAACTGTACAGATGCAGAGCACTGTGCACTAGCGCTGCAAGACCAAAAAAATTTCTCTATCTACTCCTATATAGCGTGTTTGGAACCAATTTAGCTGAATACGGATGGAACCAACACACTAATAGGAGATATCAGGAAAAATTATGAATTGGCAAAAAAGGACAATGTATGAGGCAGTGACACACACTGAGTGCACTACAACCAGACGTGGTCGAAGCACACACTACAGGGTGAGCTGCACTCACACACCAGACCTTGCAGACAGCGGTGAACAGTACAGATGCAGAGCACTGTGCACTAGCGCTGCAAGACCAAAAAAATTTCTCTATCTACTCCTATATAGTGTGTTTGGAACCAATTTAGCTGAATACGGATGGAACCACCACACTAATAGGAGATATCAGGAAAAATTATGAATTGGCCAAAAAGGACAATGTATGAGGCAGTGACACACACTGAGTGCACTACAACCAGACGTGGCTGAAGCACACACTACAGGGTGAGCTGCACTCACACACAGAGACCTTGCAGAAAGCGGTGAACGGCACAAAGAACTGTGCACTAGCACTGCAAGGCACAGCGATTTATAAAGTAGCTTGGGTAAAGCAGAATAGACCAAATAGGTAGCTAAAACTGTCCCTCAGAACAACAGCGTCCTATCCCTAACTGAATTGACAGCAGAGTGAGCTCAAAATGGCGGCGGCGGCTTTTATAGTGCATCATGACATCATTTCAGCAGCCAATCACAGCCATGCCATTAGTTAAGATGCCTACATGCCTAACAGGATGTGCCCACACTTCTTAGGATCCTCATTGGCTGAATAAAATAAAAATGGCTCATTGCATTATGGGAACTTCCGATTCCGGTATACGATATTGCAAAAGTATCGGAATTAAGTATCGGAATTTCGATACCGCGAATATCGGCCGATACCCGATGTTTCAGTATCGGAATGCTCAACACTACTGACCAATGACATTATTCACTGATTTTAGCCATTGAAAAATGTCCTGTTACTCATATACCAGAAATGGTTGAAGGTATTGGCTGAACACAAAGAGATAGCAGCCCACCCTCTTTGAATCTTCTTTAGCATGACAAAAGGAGCAGGAAAAAGCAAAAAAATTCAGAATTCCACCTTTCAAAGCAGAGAAATGACTGTTTGTGCAATGACATTATTCATTGATTTTAGCCTTTGAAAACAGTCCTGTTACTCATATACCAGAATTGGTTGAAGGTACTGGCTGAACGCAAACAGATAGCAGCTCACCCTCTTATACTCTTCTTTAGCATGCTAAAAGGAGCAGGAAAATGCCAAAAATTTCAGAACTCCACCTATCAAAGCAGAGAAATGACTGAGCAATGACATTATTCACTGATTTTAGCCATTGAAAATCGTCCTGTTACTCATATACCAGAAATGGTTGAAGGTATTGGCTGAACGCAAAAAGATAGCAGCTCAGCCTCTTTGGATCATCTTTTGCATGCTAAAAGGAGCAGAAAAAAACAAAATACATTTCAGAATTCCACCTTTCCAAGCAGAGAAATGACTGTTTCTGCAATGATATTATTCATTGATTTTAGCCATTGAAAATATCCTGTTACTTATATACAAGAAATGGTTGAAGGTATTGGCTTAACACAAAGAGATAGCAGCCCACCCTCTTTGAATCTTCTTTAGCATGATAAAAGGAGCAGGAAAAAGCAAAAAATTTAAGAATTCCACCTTTCAAGGCAGAGAAATGACTGTTTGTGCAATGAGATTATTCATTGATTTTAGCCATTGAAAACAGTCCTGTTACTCATAAACCAGAACTGGATGAAGGTACTGGTTGAACGCAAACAGATAGCAGCTCACCCTCTTTGAATCTTCTTTAGCATGCTAAAAGGAGCAGGAAAAAGCAAAAAAATTCAGAATTCCACCTCTCCCCACAGAGAAATGACTGAGCAATGACATTATTCACTAATTTTAGCCATTGAAACATGTCTTGTTACTCATATACCAGAAATGGTTGAAGGTATTGGCTGAACGCAAACAGTTAGCAGCTCAGCCTCTTTGAATCGTCTTTTGCAAGCTAAAAGGAGGAGAAAAAACAAGAAAAAAATTCAGAATTCCACCTTTCCAAGCAGAGAAATGACTGTTTGTGCAATGACATTATTCATTGATTTAAGCCATTGAAAAACATCTTGTTACTCATATACCAGAAATGGTTGATGGTATTGGCTGAACACAAACAGTTTGCTGCTCACTATCTTTGAATCTTCTTTAGCATGCTAAAAGGAGCAGGAAAAAGCAAAAAATTTCAGAATTCCACCTTTCAAAGCAGAGAAATGACTGAGCAATAACATTATTCATTGATTTTAGCCTTTGAAACCAGTCCTGTTACTCATATACCAGAATTAGTTGAAGGTACTGGCTGAACGCAAACAGATAGCAGCTCACCCTCTTATATTCTTCTTTAGCATGCTAAAAGGAGCAGGAAAATGCCAAAAATTTCAGAACTCCACCTATCCCAGCAGAGAAATGACTGAGCAATGACATTATTCACTGATTTTAGCCATTGAAAATCGTCCTGTTACTCATATACCAGAAATGGTTGAAGGTATTGGCTGAATGCAAACAGATAGTAGCTCAGCCTCTTTGAATCGTATTTTGCATGCTAAAAGGAGCAGATAAAAACAAAAAAAATTTCAGAATTCCACCTTTCCAAGCAGAGAAATGACTGTTTGTGCAATGACATTATTGATTGATTTTAGCCCTTGAAAACCATCCTGTTACTTATATACCAGAAATGGTTGTAGGTATTGGGTGAACACAAACAGGTAGCAGTTCACCCTCTTTGAATCTACTTTAGCATGGTAAAAAGAGAAGGAAAAAGCAAAAAATTTCAAAATTCCACCTTTCCAAGCAGAGAAATGACTGTTTGTGCAATGACATTATTTATTGATTTTAGCCAGTGAAAAACATCCTGTTACTCATATACCAGAAATGGTGGATGGTATTGACTGAACACAAACTGGTTGCTGATCACCCTCTTTGAATCTTCTTTAGGATGCTAAAAGGAGCAGGAAAAAGCAAAAAAATTCAATGACTCCACCTTTCCAAGCAGAGAAGTGACTGTTTGTGCATTGACATTATTCATTAATTTCAGCCATTGAAAACCATCCTGTCACTCATATACCAAAAATGGTTGAAGGTATTGGCTGAACTCAGACAGATAGCAGCTCAACCCCTTTTAATCTTGTTTAGAATGCTAAAATTAGCAGGAAAAAGCAAAAAATTTCCGAATTCCACCTTTCCTAGTAGAGAAATGACTGTTTGTGCAATGACATTATTTATTGATTTTAGCCTTTGAAAATAGTCCTGTTACTCATATACCAGAATTGGTTGAAGGTACTGGCTGAACGCAAACAGATAGCAGCTCACCCTCTTTTATTCTTCTTTAGCATGCTAAAAGGAGCAGGAAAAAGCAAAAAAAATCAGAATTCTACCTCTCCCCGCAGAGAATTGACTGAGCAATGACATTATTCACAAATTTTAGCCATTGAAACATGTCCTGTTGCTCATATATCAGAAATGGTTGAAGGTATTGGCTGAAAGCAAACATATAGCAGCTCAGCCTCTTTGAATCGTCTTTTGCATGCGAAAAGAAGGAGAAAAAACAAAAAAAAATTCAGAATTCCACC
Source organism: Phyllobates terribilis (assembly GCF_046119375.1). Taxonomy (NCBI): domain Eukaryota; kingdom Metazoa; phylum Chordata; class Amphibia; order Anura; family Dendrobatidae; genus Phyllobates; species Phyllobates terribilis. The sequence continues at coordinate 2,247,278 of NW_027362771.1, read as the reverse complement.
TTTCCAAGCAGAGAAATGACTGTTTGTGCAATGACATTATTCATTGATTTAAGCCATTGAAAAACATCTTGTTACTCATATACCAGAAATGGTTGATGGTATTGGCTGAACACAAACAGTTTGCTGCTCACCCTCTTTGAATCTTCTTTAGCATGCTAAAAGGAGCAGGAAAAAGGAAAAAATTTCAAAAATTCCACCTTTCCAAGCAGAGAAGTGACTGCTTGTGCATGGACATTATTCATTGATTTTAGCCTTTGAAAATAGTCCTGTTACTCATATACCAGAATTGGTTGAAGGTACTGGCTGAACGCAAACAGATAGCAGCTCACCCTCTTTTATTCTTCTTTAGCATGCTAAAAGGAGCAGGAAAAAGCAAAAAAAATCAGAATTCTACCTCTCCCCGCAGAGAATTGACTGAGCAATGACATTATTCACAAATTTTAGCCATTGAAACATGTCCTGTTGCTCATATACCAGAAATGGTTGAAGGTATTGGCTGAAAGCAAACATATAGCAGCTCAGCCTCTTTGAATCGTCTTTTGCATGCGAAAAGAAGGAGAAAAAACAAAAAAAAATTCAGAATTCCACCTTTCCAAGCAGAGAAATGACTGTTTGTGCAATGACATTATTCATTGATTTAAGCCATTGAAAAACATCTTGTTACTCATATACCAGAAATGGTTGATGGTATTGGCTGAACACAAACAGTTCGCTGCTCACCCTCTTTGAATCTTCTTTAGCATGCTAAAAGGAGCAGGAAAAAGGAAAAAATTTCAAAAATTCCACCTTTCCAAGCAGAGAAGTGACTGCTTGTGCATGGACATTATTCATTGATTTTAGCCAATGAAAACCGTCCTGTCACTCATATACCAGAAATGGTTGAATTTATTGGCTGAACGCAAACAGATAGCAGCTCACCCTCTTTGAATCTTCTTTAGCATGCTAAAAGGAGCAGGAAAAAGCAAAAAATTTCAGAATTCCACCTTTCAAAGCAGAGAAATGACTGAGCAATAACATTATTCACTGATTTTAGCCATTGAAAAATGTACTGTTACTCATATACCAGAAATGGTTGAAGATATTGGCTGAACACAAAGAGATAGCAGCCCACCCTCTTTGAATCTTCTTTAGCATGATAAAAGGAGCAGGAAAAAGCAAAAAATTTCAGGATTCCAACTTTCAAAGCAGAGAAATGACTGTTTGTGCAATGACATTATTCATTGATTTTAGCCTTTGAAAACAGTCCTGTTACTCATATACCAGAATTAGTTGAAGGTACTGGCTGAACGCAAACAGATCGCAGCTCACCCTCTTATATTCTTCTTTAGCATGCTAAAAGGAGCAGGAAAATGCCAAAAATTTCAGAACTCCACCTATCCCAGCAGAGAAATGACTGAGCAATGACATTATTCACTGATTTTAGCCATTGAAAATCGTCCTGTTACTCATATACCAGAAATGGTTGAAGGTATTGGCTGAACGCAAACAGATAGCAGCTCAGCCTCTTTGGATCATTTTTTGCATGCTAAAAGGAACAGAAAAAACAAAAAACATTTCAGAATTCCACCTTTCCAAGCAGAGAAATGACTGTTTGTGCAATGATATTATTCATTGATTTTAGCCATTGAAAACCATCCTGTTACTTATATACCAGAATTGGTTGAAGGTACTGGCTGAACGCAAACAGATAGCATCTCACCTTCTTTGAATCTTCTTTAGCATGCTAAAAGGAGCAGGAAAAAGCAAAAAAATTCAGAATTCCACCTCTCCCCGCAGAGAAATGACTGAGTAATGACATTATTCACTAATTTTAGCCATTGAAACATGACCTCTTACTCATATACCAGAAATGGTTGAAGGTATTGGCTGAATGCAAACAGATAGTAGCTCTGCCTCTTTGAATCGTATTTTGCATGCTAAAAGGAGCAGATAAAAACAAAAAAAATTTCAGAATTCCACCTTTCCAAGCAGAGAAATGACTGTTTGTGCAATGACATTATTGATTGATTTTAGCCCTTGAAAACCATCCTGTTACTTATATACCAGAAATGGTTGTAGGTATTGGCTGAACACAAACAGGTAGCAGCTCACCCTCTTTGAATCTTCTTAAGCATGGTAAAAAGAGAAGGAAAAAGCAAAAAATTTCAAAATTCCACCTTTCCAAGCAGAGAAATGACTGTTTGTGCAATGACATTATTTATTGATTTTAGCCAGTGAAAAACATCCTGTTACTAATATACCAGAAATGGTAGATGGTATTGGCTGAACACAAACTGCTTGCTGATCACCCTCTTTGAATCTTCTTTAGGATGCTAAAAGGAGCAGGAAAAAGCAAAAAATTTCAATAACTCCACCTTTCCAAGCAGAGAAGTGACTGTTTGTGCATTGACATTATTCATTAATTTCAGCCATTGAAAACCATCCTGTCACTCATATACCAAAAATGGTTGAAGGTATTGGCTGAACTCAGACAGAAAGCAGCTCAACCCCTTTTAATCTTGTTTAGAATGCTAAAATTAGCAGGAAAAAGCAAAAAATTTCAGAATTCCACCTTTCCTAGCAGAGAAATAACTGTTTGTGCAATGACATTATTTATTGATTTTAGCCTTTGAAAATAGTCCTGTTACTCATATACCAGAATTGGTTGAAGGTACTGGCTGAACTCAAACAGATAGCAGCTCACCCTCTTTTATTCTTCTTTAGCATGCTAAAAGGAGCAGGAAAAAGCAAAAAAAATCAGAATTCCACCTTTCAAAGCAGAGAAATGACTGTTTGTGCAATGACATTATTCATTGATTTTAGCCTTTGAAAACAGTCCTGTTACTCATATACCAGAATTGGTTGAAGGTACTGGCTGAACGCAAACAGATAGCAGCTCACCCTCTTATACTCTTCTTTAGCATGCTAAAAGGAGCAGGAAAATGCCAAAAATTTCAGAACTCCACCTATCAAAGCAGAGAAATGACTGAGCAATGACATTATTCACTGATTTTAGCCATTGAAAATCGTCCTGTTACTCATATACCAGAAATGGTTGAAGGTATTGGCTGAACGCAAAAAGATAGCAGCTCAGCCTCTTTGGATCATCTTTTGCATGCTAAAAGGAGCAGAAAAAAACAAAATACATTTCAGAATTCCACCTTTCCAAGCAGAGAAATGACTGTTTCTGCAATGATATTATTCATTGATTTTAGCCATTGAAAATATCCTGTTACTTATATACAAGAAATGGTTGAAGGTATTGGCTTAACACAAAGAGATAGCAGCCCACCCTCTTTGAATCTTCTTTAGCATGATAAAAGGAGCAGGAAAAAGCAAAAAATTTAAGAATTCCACCTTTCAAGGCAGAGAAATGACTGTTTGTGCAATGAGATTATTCATTGATTTTAGCCATTGAAAACAGTCCTGTTACTCATAAACCAGAACTGGATGAAGGTACTGGTTGAACGCAAACAGATAGCAGCTCACCCTCTTTGAATCTTCTTTAGCATGCTAAAAGGAGCAGGAAAAAGCAAAAAAATTCAGAATTCCACCTCTCCCCACAGAGAAATGACTGAGCAATGACATTATTCACTAATTTTAGCCATTGAAACATGTCTTGTTACTCATATACCAGAAATGGTTGAAGGTATTGGCTGAACGCAAACAGTTAGCAGCTCAGCCTCTTTGAATCGTCTTTTGCAAGCTAAAAGGAGGAGAAAAAACAAGAAAAAAATTCAGAATTCCACCTTTCCAAGCAGAGAAATGACTGTTTGTGCAATGACATTATTCATTGATTTAAGCCATTGAAAAACATCTTGTTACTCATATACCAGAAATGGTTGATGGTATTGGCTGAACACAAACAGTTTGCTGCTCACTATCTTTGAATCTTCTTTAGCATGCTAAAAGGAGCAGGAAAAAGCAAAAAATTTCAGAATTCCACCTTTCAAAGCAGAGAAATGACTGAGGAATAACATTATTCATTGATTTTAGCCTTTGAAAACAGTCCTGTTACTCATATACCAGAATTAGTTGAAGGTACTGGCTGAACGCAAACAGATAGCAGCTCACCCTCTTATATTCTTCTTTAGCATGCTAAAAGGAGCAGGAAAATGCCAAAAATTTCAGAACTCCACCTATCCCAGCAGAGAAATGACTGAGCAATGACATTATTCACTGATTTTAGCCATTGAAAATCGTCCTGTTACTCATATACCAGAAATGGTTGAAGGTATTGGCTGAATGCAAACAGATAGTAGCTCAGCCTCTTTGAATCGTATTTTGCATGCTAAAAGGAGCAGATAAAAACAAAAAAAATTTCAGAATTCCACCTTTCCAAGCAGAGAAATGACTGTTTGTGCAATGACATTATTGATTGATTTTAGCCCTTGAAAACCATCCTGTTACTTATATACCAGAAATGGTTGTAGGTATTGGGTGAACACAAACAGGTAGCAGTTCACCCTCTTTGAATCTTCTTTAGCATGGTAAAAAGAGAAGGAAAAAGCAAAAAATTTCAAAATTCCACCTTTCCAAGCAGAGAAATGACTGTTTGTGCAATGACATTATTTATTGATTTTAGCCAGTGAAAAACATCCTGTTACTCATATACCAGAAATGGTGGATGGTATTGACTGAACACAAACTGGTTGCTGATCACCCTCTTTGAATCTTCTTTAGGATGCTAAAAGGAGCAGGAAAAAGCAAAAAAATTCAATGACTCCACCTTTCCAAGCAGAGAAGTGACTGTTTGTGCATTGACATTATTCATTAATTTCAGCCATTGAAAACCATCCTGTCACTCATATACCAAAAATGGTTGAAGGTATTGGCTGAACTCAGACAGATAGCAGCTCAACCCCTTTTAATCTTGTTTAGAATGCTAAAATTAGCAGGAAAAAGCAAAAAATTTCAGAATTCCACCTTTCCTAGTAGAGAAATGACTGTTTGTGCAATGACATTATTTATTGATTTTAGCCTTTGAAAATAGTCCTGTTACTCATATACCAGAATTGGTTGAAGGTACTGGCTGAACGCAAACAGATAGCAGCTCACCCTCTTTTATTCTTCTTTAGCATGCTAAAAGGAGCAGGAAAAAGCAAAAAAAATCAGAATTCTACCTCTCCCCGCAGAGAATTGACTGAGCAATGACATTATTCACAAATTTTAGCCATTGAAACATGTCCTGTTGCTCATATACCAGAAATGGTTGAAGGTATTGGCTGAAAGCAAACATATAGCAGCTCAGCCTCTTTGAATCGTCTTTTGCATGCGAAAAGAAGGAGAAAAAACAAAAAAAAATTCAGAATTCCACCTTTCCAAGCAGAGAAATGACTGTTTGTGCAATGACATTATTCATTGATTTAAGCCATTGAAAAACATCTTGTTACTCATATACCAGAAATGGTTGATGGTATTGGCTGAACACAAACAGTTTGCTGCTCACCCTCTTTGAATCTTCTTTAGCATGCTAAAAGGAGCAGGAAAAAGGAAAAAATTTCAAAAATTCCACCTTTCCAAGCAGAGAAGTGACTGCTTGTGCATGGACATTATTCATTGATTTTAGCCTTTGAAAATAGTCCTGTTACTCATATACCAGAATTGGTTGAAGGTACTGGCTGAACGCAAACAGATAGCAGCTCACCCTCTTTTATTCTTCTTTAGCATGCTAAAAGGAGCAGGAAAAAGCAAAAAAAATCAGAATTCTACCTCTCCCCGCAGAGAATTGACTGAGCAATGACATTATTCACAAATTTTAGCCATTGAAACATGTCCTGTTGCTCATATACCAGAAATGGTTGAAGGTATTGGCTGAAAGCAAACATATAGCAGCTCAGCCTCTTTGAATCGTCTTTTGCATGCGAAAAGAAGGAGAAAAAACAAAAAAAAATTCAGAATTCCACCTTTCCAAGCAGAGAAATGACTGTTTGTGCAATGACATTATTCATTGATTTAAGCCATTGAAAAACATCTTGTTACTCATATACCAGAAATGGTTGATGGTATTGGCTGAACACAAACAGTTTGCTGCTCACCCTCTTTGAATCTTCTTTAGCATGCTAAAAGGAGCAGGAAAAAGGAAAAAATTTCAAAAATTCCACCTTTCCAAGCAGAGAAGTGACTGCTTGTGCATGGACATTATTCATTGATTTTAGCCAATGAAAACCGTCCTGTCACTCATATACCAGAAATGGTTGAATTTATTGGCTGAACGCAAACAGATAGCAGCTCACCCTCTTTGAATCTTCTTTAGCATGCTAAAAGGAGCAGGAAAAAGCAAAAAATTTCAGAATTCCACCTTTCAAAGCAGAGAAATGACTGAGCAATAACATTATTCACTGATTTTAGCCATTGAAAAATGTACTGTTACTCATATACCAGAAATGGTTGAAGATATTGGCTGAACACAAAGAGATAGCAGCCCACCCTCTTTGAATCTTCTTTAGCATGATAAAAGGAGCAGGAAAAAGCAAAAAATTTCAGGATTCCAACTTTCAAAGCAGAGAAATGACTGTTTGTGCAATGACATTATTCATTGATTTTAGCCTTTGAAAACAGTCCTGTTACTCATATACCAGAATTAGTTGAAGGTACTGGCTGAACGCAAACAGATCGCAGCTCACCCTCTTATATTCTTCTTTAGCATGCTAAAAGGAGCAGGAAAATGCCAAAAATTTCAGAACTCCACCTATCCCAGCAGAGAAATGACTGAGCAATGACATTATTCACTGATTTTAGCCATTGAAAATCGTCCTGTTACTCATATACCAGAAATGGTTGAAGGTATTGGCTGAACGCAAACAGATAGCAGCTCAGCCTCTTTGGATCATTTTTTGCATGCTAAAAGGAACAGAAAAAACAAAAAACATTTCAGAATTCCACCTTTCCAAGCAGAGAAATGACTGTTTGTGCAATGATATTATTCATTGATTTTAGCCATTGAAAACCATCCTGTTACTTATATACCAGAATTGGTTGAAGGTACTGGCTGAACGCAAACAGATAGCAGCTCACCTTCTTTGAATCTTCTTTAGCATGCTAAAAGGAGCAGGAAAAAGCAAAAAAATTCAGAATTCCACCTCTCCCCGCAGAGAAATGACTGAGTAATGACATTATTCACTAATTTTAGCCATTGAAACATGACCTCTTACTCATATACCAGAAATGGTTGAAGGTATTGGCTGAATGCAAACAGATAGTAGCTCTGCCTCTTTGAATCGTATTTTGCATGCTAAAAGGAGCAGATAAAAACAAAAAAAATTTCAGAATTCCACCTTTCCAAGCAGAGAAATGACTGTTTGTGCAATGACATTATTGATTGATTTTAGCCCTTGAAAACCATCCTGTTACTTATATACCAGAAATGGTTGTAGGTATTGGCTGAACACAAACAGGTAGCAGCTCACCCTCTTTGAATCTTCTTAAGCATGGTAAAAAGAGAAGGAAAAAGCAAAAAATTTCAAAATTCCACCTTTCCAAGCAGAGAAATGACTGTTTGTGCAATGACATTATTTATTGATTTTAGCCAGTGAAAAACATCCTGTTACTAATATACCAGAAATGGTGGATGGTATTGGCTGAACACAAACTGCTTGCTGATCACCCTCTTTGAATCTTCTTTAGGATGCTAAAAGGAGCAGGAAAAAGCAAAAAATTTCAATAACTCCACCTTTCCAAGCAGAGAAGTGACTGTTTGTGCATTGACATTATTCATTAATTTCAGCCATTGAAAACCATCCTGTCACTCATATACCAAAAATGGTTGAAGGTATTGGCTGAACTCAGACAGAAAGCAGCTCAACCCCTTTTAATCTTGTTTAGAATGCTAAAATTAGCAGGAAAAAGCAAAAAATTTCAGAATTCCACCTTTCCTAGCAGAGAAATAACTGTTTGTGCAATGACATTATTTATTGATTTTAGCCTTTGAAAATAGTCCTGTTACTCATATACCATAATTGGTTGAAGGTACTGGCTGAACTCAAACAGATAGCAGCTCACCCTCTTTTATTCTTCTTTAGCATGCTAAAAGGAGCAGGAAAAAGCAAAAAAAATCAGAATTCCACCTTTCAAAGCAGAGAAATGACTGTTTGTGCAATGACATTATTCATTGATTTTAGCCTTTGAAAACAGTCCTGTTACTCATATACCAGAATTGGTTGAAGGTACTGGCTGAACGCAAACAGATAGCAGCTCACCCTCTTATACTCTTCTTTAGCATGCTAAAAGGAGCAGGAAAATGCCAAAAATTTCAGAACTCCACCTATCAAAGCAGAGAAATGACTGAGCAATGACATTATTCACTGATTTTAGCCATTGAAAATCGTCCTGTTACTCATATACCAGAAATGGTTGAAGGTATTGGCTGAACGCAAAAAGATAGCAGCTCAGCCTCTTTGGATCATCTTTTGCATGCTAAAAGGAGCAGAAAAAAACAAAATACATTTCAGAATTCCACCTTTCCAAGCAGAGAAATGACTGTTTCTGCAATGATATTATTCATTGATTTTAGCCATTGAAAATATCCTGTTACTTATATACAAGAAATGGTTGAAGGTATTGGCTTAACACAAAGAGATAGCAGCCCACCCTCTTTGAATCTTCTTTAGCATGATAAAAGGAGCAGGAAAAAGCAAAAAATTTAAGAATTCCACCTTTCAAGGCAGAGAAATGACTGTTTGTGCAATGAGATTATTCATTGATTTTAGCCATTGAAAACAGTCCTGTTACTCATAAACCAGAACTGGATGAAGGTACTGGTTGAACGCAAACAGATAGCAGCTCACCCTCTTTGAATCTTCTTTAGCATGCTAAAAGGAGCAGGAAAAAGCAAAAAAATTCAGAATTCCACCTCTCCCCACAGAGAAATGACTGAGCAATGACATTATTCACTAATTTTAGCCATTGAAACATGTCTTGTTACTCATATACCAGAAATGGTTGAAGGTATTGGCTGAACGCAAACAGTTAGCAGCTCAGCCTCTTTGAATCGTCTTTTGCATGCGAAAAGAAGGAGAAAAAACAAAAAAAAATTCAGAATTCCACCTTTCCAAGCAGAGAAATGACTGTTTGTGCAATGACATTATTCACTGATTTAAGCCATTGAAAAACATCTTGTTACTCATATACCAGAAATGGTTGATGGTATTGGCTGAACACAAACAGTTTGCTGCTCACCCTCTTTGAATCTTCTTTAGCATGCTAAAAGGAGCAGGAAAAAGGAAAAAATTTCAAAAATTACACCTTTCCAAGCAGAGAAGTGACTGTTTGTGCAATGACATTATTCATTGATTTTAGCCAATGAAAACCGTCCTATCACTCATATACCAGAAATGGTTGAATTTATTGGCTGAACGCAAACAGATAGCAGCTCACCCTCTTTCAATCTTCTTTAGCATGCTAAAAGGAGCAGGAAAAAGCAAAAAATTTCAGAATTCCACCTTTCAAAGCAGAGAAATGACTGAGCAATAACATTATTCACTGATTTTAGCCATTGAAAAATGTACTGTTACTCATATACCAGAAATGGTTGAAGATATTGGCTGAACACAAAGAGATAGCAGCCCACCCTCTTTGAATCTTCTTTAGCATGATAAAAGGAGCAGGAAAAAGCAAAAAATTTCAGGATTCCAACTTTCAAAGCAGAGAAATTACTGTTTGTACAATGACATTATTCATTGATTTTAGCCTATGAAAACAGTCCTGTTACTCATATTCCAGAATTGGTTGAAGGTACTGGCTGAACGCAAACAGATAGCAGCTCACCCTCTTTTATTCTTCTTTAGCATGCTAAAAGGAGCTGGAAAATGCAAAGAGTTTCAGAACTCCACCTTTCCCAGCAGAGAAATGACTGAGCAATACCATTATTCACTGATTTTAGCCATTGTAACACGTCCTGTTACTCATATACCAGAAATGGTTGAAGGTAATGGCTGAAAGCAAACAGATAGCTGCTCAGCCTCTTTGAATCGTCTTTTGCATGCGAAATGGAGCAGAAAAAAACAAAAAACATTTCAGAATTCCACCTTTCCAAGTAGAGAAATGACTGTTTGTGCAATGACATTATTCATTGATTTTAGCCATTGAAAACCATCCTGTTACTTATATACAAGAAATGGTTGATGGTATTGGCTGAACACAAACAGGTTGCAGCTCACCCTCTTTGAATCTTGTTTAGCATGATAAAAGGAGCAGGAAAAAGCAAAAAATTTCAGAATTCCACCTTTCAAAGCAGAGAAATGAATGAGCAATAACATTATTCACTGATTTTAGCCATTGAAAAATGTCCTGTTACTTATATACCAGAAATTGTTGAAGGTATTGGCTGAACACAAAGAGATAGCAGCCCACCCTCTTTGAATCTTCTTTCACATGATAAAATGAGCAGGAAAAAGCGAAAAAATTCAGAATTCCACCTTTCAAAGCAGAGAAATGTCTGTTTATGCAATGACATTATTCATTCATTTAGCCTTTGAAAACAGTCCTGTTATTCATATACCAGAATTGGTTGAAGGTACTGGCTGAACGCAAACAGATAGCAGCTCACCCTGTTTTATTCTTCTTTAGCATGCTAAAAGAAGCAGGAAAATGCAAAAAATTTCAGAACACCACCTTTCCCAGCAGAGAAATGACTGAGCAATAACATTATTCACTGATTTTAGCCATTGAAAAACGTCCTGTTACTCATATAACAGGAATGGTTGAAGGTATTGGCTGAACGCAAACAGATAGCCACTCAGCCTCTTTGGATCATCTTTTGCATGCTAAAAGGAGCAGAAAAAAAACAAAAAACCTTTCAGAATTCCACCTTTCCAAGCAGAGAAATGACTGTTTGTGCAATGACATTATTCATTGATTTTAGCCATTGAAAACCATCCTGTTACTTATATACAGGAAATGGTTGATGGTATTGGCTGAACACAAACAGGTTGGAGCTCACCCTCTTTGAATCTTCTTTAGCATGATAAAAGGAGCAGGAAAAAGCAAAAAATTTCAGAATTCCACCTTTCAAAGCAGAGAAATGACTGTTTGTGCAATGACATTATTCATTAATTTTAGACATTGAAAACAGTCCTGTTACTCATATACCAGAATTAGATGAAGGTACTGGCTGAACGCAAACAGATAGCAGCTCACCCTCTTTGAATCTTCTTTAGCATGCTAAAAGGAGCAGGAAAAAGCAAAAAAATTCAGAATTCCACCTCTCTCCGCAGAGAAATGACTGAGCAATGACATTATTCACTAATTTTAGCCATTGAAACATGTCCTGTTGCTCATATACCAGAAATGGTTGAAGGTATTGGCTGAGCGCAAACAGACAGCAGCTCAGCCTCTTTGAATTGTCTTTTGCATGCGAAAAGGAGGAGAAAAAACAAAAAAAAATTCAGAATTCCACCTTTCCAAGCAGAGAAATGACTGTTTGTGCAATGACATTATTCATTGATTTAAGCCATTGAAAAAAATCTTGTTACTCATATACCAGAAATGGTTGATGGTATTGGCTGAACACAAACAGTTTGCTGCTCACCCTCTTTGAATCTTCTTTAGCATGCTAAAAGGAGCAGGAATAAGGAAAAAATTTCAAAAATTCCACCTTTCCAAGCAGAGAAGTGACTGCTTGTGCATGGACATTATTCATTGATTTTAGCCAATGAAAACCGTCCTGTCACTCATATACCAGAAATGGTTGAAGGTATTGGCTGAACGCAAACAGATAGCAGCTCACCCTCTTTGAATCTTCTTTAGCATGCTAAAAGGAGCAGGAAAAAGCAAAAAATTTCAGAATTCCACCTTTCAAAGCAGAGAAATGACTGAGCAATGTCATTATTCACTGATTTTAGCCATTGAAAAATGTCCTGTTACTCATATACCAGAAATGGTTGAAGGTATTGGCTGGACACAATGAGATAGCCGCCCAACCTCTTTGAATGTTCTTTAGCATGATAAAAGGAGCAGGAAAAAGCAAAAAAATTCAGAATTCTACCTTTCAAAGCAGAGAAATGACTGTTTGTGCAATGACATTATTCATTGATTTTAGCCTTTGAAAACAGTCCTGTTACTCATATACCAGAATTGGTTGAAGGTACTGGCTGAATGCAAACAGATAGCAGCTCACCCTCTTTTATTCTTCTTTAGCATGCTAAAAGGAGCAGGAAAATGCAAAAAATTTCAGAACTCCACCTATCCCAGCAGAGAAATGACTGAGCAATGACATTATTCACTGATTTTAGCCATTGAAAATCGTCCTGTTACTCATACACCAGAAATGGTTGAAGGTATTGGCTGAACGCAAAAAGATAGCCGCTCAGCCTCTTTGGATCATCTTTTGCATGCTTAAAGGAGCAGAAAAAAACAAAAAACATTTCAGAATTCCACCTTTCCAAGCAGAGCAATGACTGTTTGTGCAATGACATTATTCATTGATTTTAGCCTTTGAAAACCATCCTGTTACTTATATACAAGAAATGGTTGATGGTATTGGCTGAACACAAACAGGTTGGAGCTCACCCTCTTTGAATCTTCTTTAGCATGATATAAGGAGCAGGAAAAAGCAAAAAATTTCAGAATTCCACCTTTCAAAGCAGAGAAATGACTGTGCAATGAGATTATTCATTGATTTTAGACATTGAAAACAGTCCTGTTACTCATATACCAGAATTAGATAAAGGTACTGGCTGAACGCAAACAGATAGGAGCTCACCCTCTTTAAATCTTCCTTAGCATGCTAAAAGGAGCAGGAAAAAGCAAAAAAATTCAGAATTCCACCTCTCCCCGCAGAGAAATGACTGAGCAATGACATTATTCACTAATTTTAGCCATTGAAACATGTCCTGTTGCTCATATACCAGAAATGGTTGAAGGTATTGGCTGAACGCAAACAGACAGCAGCTCACCCTCTTTGAATCTTCTTTAGTATGCTAAAAGGAGCAGGAAAAAGCAAAAAAATTCAGAATTCCACCTCTCCCCGCAGAGAAATGACTGAGCAATAACATTATTCACTAATTTTAGCCATTGAAACATGTCCTGTTACTCATATACCAGAAATGGTTGAAGTTATTGGCTGAACGCAAACACATAGCAGCTCAGCCTCTTTGAATCGTCTTTTGCATGCTAAAAGGAGGAGAAAAAACAAAAAAAATTCAGAATTCCACCTTTCCAAGCAGAGAAGTGACTGCTTGTGCATTGACATTATTCATTGATTTTAGCCATTGAAAACCGTCCTGTTACTCATATACCAGAAATGGTTGAAGGTATTGGCTGAATGCAAACAGATAGCAGCTCACCCTCTTTGAATCTTCTTTAGCATGCTAAAAGGAGCAGAAGAAAGCAAAACATTGCAGAATTCCACCTTTCCAAGCAGAGAAATGACTGTTTGTGTAATGACATTATTCATTTAATTTAGCCATTGAATACCGTCATTTTTCTCATATACCAGAAATGGTTTTAAAGTATTGGCTTAATGCAAACAGATAGGAGCTCACCCTATTTGAATCTTCTTTAGCATGCTAAAAGGAGAAGGAAAAAGCAAAAAATTTCAGAATTGCACCTTTCCAAGCAGAGAAATGACTGTTTGTGCAATAACATTATTCATTGATTTTAGCCATTGATAACCGTCCTGTCACTCATATACCAGAAATGGTTGAAGGTATTGGTTGAACGCAAACAGATAGCAGCTCAAACTCTTTGAATCTTCTTTAGCATGCTAAAATGAGCAGGAAAAAACAAAAAATTTCAGAATTCCACCTTTATAAGCAGAGAAATGACTGCTTGTGCAATGACATTATTCATTGATTTTAGCCATTGAAAAACATTCTGTTACTCATACACCAGAAATGGTTGAAGGCATTGGCTGAACGTAAATAGATAGCAGCTCATCCTAATTGAATCTTCTTTAGAATGCTAAAAGTAGCAGGAAAAAGCAAAAAATTTCAGGTTTCCACCTTTCCAAACAGAGAAATGACTGTTTGTGCAATGACCTTATTCATTGATTTTAGCCATTGAAAAACGTCCTGTTGCTCATATACCAGAACTGTTTGAAGGAATTGGCTGAACAAAAACAGATAGCAGCTCACCCTCTTTGAATCATCTTTAGCATGCTAAAAGGAGCAGGAAAAAGCAAAAAAAATCAGAATTCCACCTTTCCAAGCAGAGAAATGACTGTTTGTGTAATGACATTATTCATACAATTTGTCCATTGAATAACGTCATTTTTCTCATATACCCGAAATGGTTTTAAGGTATTTGGCTGGATTCCAACCGATAGCAGCTCACCCTCTTTGAATCTTCTGTAGCATGCTAAAAGGAGCAGAAGAAAGCAAAACATTTCAGAATTCCACCTTTACAAGCAGAGAAATGACTGTTTGTGTAATGACATTATTCATTTAATTTAGCCATTGAATACCGTCATTTTTCTCATATACCAGAAATGGTTTTAAGGTATTGGCTGAATGTAAACAGATAGCAGCTCACCTTCGTTGAATCTTCTTTAGCATGTTAAAAGGAGAAGGAAAAAGCAAAAAATTTTAGATTTCCACCTTTCAAAGCAGAGAAATGACTGTTTTTGCAATGACATTATTCATTGATTTTAGCCATTGAAAAACATCCTGTTACTCATGTACCAGAAATGGTTGAAGGCATTGTTGGAACGTAAACATACAGCAACTCACCCTCTTTGAATCTTCTGTAGCACGCTAAAAGGAGCAGGAAAAAGCAAAATAATTTCAGAATTCCTCCTTTCCAAGCAGAGAAATGACTGTTTTTGCAATAACATAATTCATTGATTTTAGCCATTGAAAAATGTTCTGTTACTCATATACCAGAAATGGTTGAAGGTAATGGCTGAATGCAAACAGATAGCAGCTCACCCTCTTTGAATCTTCTTTAGCAGGCTAAAAGGAGCAGGAAAAAGCAAAACAATTCAGAATTCCACTTTTACAAGCAGAGAAATGACTGTTTGTGCAATGACATTATTCATTGATTTTAGCCATTGAAAAACATTCTGTTACTCATACACCAGAAGTGGTTGAAGGCATTGGCTTAACGTAAACAGACAGCAACTCACCCTCTTTGAATCTTGTTTAGCACGCTAAAAGGAGCAGGAAAAAGCAAAATAATTTCAGAATTCCACCTTTTCAAGCAGAGAAATGACTGTTTGTGCAATGACATTATTCATTGATTTTAGCCATTGAAAAATGTTTTGTTACTCATATACCAGAAATGGTTGAAGGTATTGGCTGAACGCAAACATATAGCAGCTCACCCTCATTGAATCTTCTTTATCATGCTAAAAGGAACAGGAAAAAGCAAAACATTTCAGAATTCCACCTCTCCGAGCAGAGAAATAACTCTTTCTATACTGACATTATTCATTGATTTTAGCCATTGAACACCATCCTGTTACTCATATACCAGAAATGGTTGAAGGTATTGGCTGAACGCAAACATATAGCAGCTCACCCTCATTGAATCTTCTTTAGCATGCTAAAAGGAGCAGGAAAAAACAAAAAATTTCAGAATTCCACCTTTATAAGCAGAGAAATGACTGTTTGTGCAAAGACATTATTCTTTGATTTTAGCCATTGAAAACCATACTGTTACTCATATACCAGAAACGGTTGAAGGTATTGGCTGAACACAAACAGATAGCAGCTCACCCTCTTTGAATCTTCTTTAGCATGCTAAAAGTAGCAGGAAAAAGCAAAAAATTTCAGAATTCCACCTTTCAAAGCAGAGAAATGACTTTTTGAGCAATGACATTATTCATTGATTTTAGCCATTGAAAACCATCCTGGTACTCTTATACCCGAAATGGTTGAAGGTATTGGGTGAACACAAAGAGATAGCATCCCACCATCTCTGAATCTTCTTTAGCATGCTAAACGGAGCAGGAAAAAGCAAAAAATTTCAGAATTCCACTTTTACAAGCAGAGTAATGACTGTTTGTGCAATGATATTATTGATTGATTTTAGCCATTGAAAAACATCCTGTTACTCATATACCAGAAATGGTTGAAGGTATCGGCTGAACGAAAACAGATAGCAGCTCACCCTCTTTGAATCTTCTTTAGCATGCTAGAAGTAGCAGGAAAAAGCAAAAAAATTTAGATTTCCACCTTTCAAAGCAGAGAAATGACTGTTTTTGCAATGACATTATTCATTGATTTTAGCCATTGAAAAACATCCTGTTACTCATACACCAGAAATGGTTGAAGGCATTGTTGGAACGTAAACATACAGCAACTCACCCTCTTTGAATCTTCTGTAGCACGCTAAAAGGAGCAGGAAAAAGCAAAATAATTTCAGAATTCCTCCTTTCCAAGCAGAGAAATTACTGTTTGTGCAATGACATAATTCATTGATTTTAGCCATTGAAAAATGTTCTGTTACTCATATACCAGAAATGGTTGAAGGTACTGGCTGAAAGCAAACAGATAGCAGCTCACCCTCTTTGAATCTTCTTTAGCAGGCTAAAAGGAGCAGGAAAAAGCAAAAAAATTCAGAATTCCACTTTTACAAGCAGAGAAATGTCTGTTTGTGCAATGACATTATTCATTGATTTTAGCCATTGAAAAACATTCTGTTACTCATACACCAGAAGTGGTTGAAGGCATTGGCTTAACGTAAACAGACAGCAACTCACCCTCTTTGAATCTTCTTTAGCACGCTAAAAGGAGCAGGAAAAAGCAAAATAATTTCAGAATTCCACCTTTTCAAGCAGAGAAATGACTGTTTGTGCAATGGCATTATTCATTGATTTTAGCCATTGAAAAATGTTTTGTTACTCATATACCAGAAATGGTTGAAGGTATTGGCTGAACGCAAACATATAGCAGCTCACCCTCATTGAATCTTCTTTATCATGCTAAGAGGAACAGGAAAAAGCAAAACATTTCAGAATTCCACCTCTCCGAGCAGAGAAATGACTCTTTCTATACTGACATTATTCATTGATTTTAGCCATTGAACACCATCCTGTTACTCATATACCAGAAATGGTTGAAGGTATTGGCTGAACGCAAACATATAGCAGCTCACCCTCATTGAATCTTCTTTAGCATGCTAAAAGTAGCAGGAAAAAGCAAATAATTTCAGAATTCCACCTTTCAAAGCAGAGAAATGACTTTTTGAGCAATGACATTATTCATTGATTTTAGCCTTTGAAAAACATCCTGTTACTCATATACCAGAAATGGTTGAAGGTATTGGCTGAACGCAAACAGGTAGCAGCTGAACGTCTTTGAATCTTCTTTAGCATACTAAAAGTAGCAGGAAAAAGCAAAAAATTTCAGATTTCCACCTTTCAAAGCAGAGAAATGACTGTTAGTGCAGTGACATTATTCATTGATTTTAGCCATTGAAAACCGTCCTGTTACTCTTATACCAGAAATGGTTGAAGGTTTTGGCTGAACGCAAAGAGAAAGCAGCCAACCATCTTTGAATCTTCTTTAGCATGCTAAAAGGAGCAGGAAAAAGGAAAAAATTTCAGAATTCCACCTTTATAAGCAGAGAAATGACTGTGCAATGACATTATTCATTGATTTTAACCATTGAAAAACATTCTTTTACTCATACACCAGAAATGGTTGAAGGCATTGTTTGAACGTAAACAGACAGCAACTCACCCTCTTTCAATCTTCTTTAGCATGCTAAAAGGAGCAGGTAAAAGCAAAAAATTTCAGAATTCCACCATTCCAAGCAGAGAAATGACTGTTTGTGCAATGACATTATTCATTGATTTTAGCCATTGAAAACCGTCCTGTTACTCTTATACCAGAAATAGTTGTAGGTTTTGGCTGAACACAAACAGATAGCAGTCCACCATCTTTGAATCTTCTTTAGCATGCTAAAAGAAGCAGGAAAATGCAAAAAAAATCAGAATTCCACTTTTACAAGCAGAGAAATGACTGTTTGAGCAATGACATTATTCATTGATTTTAACCATTGAAAAACATTCTTTTACTCATACACCAGAAATGGTTGAAGGCATTGTTTGAACGTAAACAGACAGCAACTCACCCTCTTTGAATCTTCTTTAGCACGCTAAAAGGAGCAGGAAAATGCAAAATAATTTCAGAATTCCACCTTTCCAAGCAGAGAAATTACTGTTTGTGCAATGAAATTATTCATTGATATTAGCCATTGAAAAACATCCTGTTACTCATATATTAGAAATGGTTGAAGGTATTGGCTGAAAGCAAACAGAGAACAGCTCACCCTCTTTGAATCTTCTTTAGCATGCTAAAAGTAGCAGGAAAAAGGAAAAAATTTCAGAATTCCACCTTTCAAAGCAGAGAAATGACTTTTTGAGCAATGATATTATTCATTGATTTTAGCCATTGAAAAGCATCCTGTTACTCATATACCAGAAATGGTTGAAGGTATCGGCTGAACGCAAACAGATAGCAGCTCAACCTCTTTGAATCTTCTTTAGCATGCTAAAAGGAGACGGAAAAAGCACAAAATTTCAGAATTCCACCTTTCCAAGCAGAGAAATTACTGTTTGTGTAATGACATTATTCATTCAATTTAGCCATTGAATACCGTCATTTTTCTCATATACCCGAAATGGTTTTAAGGTATTTGGCTGAATTCCAACAGATTGCAGCTCAACCTCTTTGATTCTTCTATAGCATGCTAAAAGGAGCAGGAAAAAGCAAAAAATTTCAGAATTCCCCCTTTCCAAGCAGAAAAATGACTGTTTGTGCAATGACATTATTCATTGATTTTAGACATTGAAAACCATCCTGTTACTCATATACCAGAAATGGTTGAAGATATTGGCTGAATGCAAACAGATAGCAGCTCACCGTTTTTGAATCTTCTTTAGCATGCTAAAAGGAGCAGGAAAAAGCAAAACATTTCAAAATTCCACCTTTCCAAGCAGAGAATAGACTGTTTGTGCAAAGAAAATATTCATTCATTTTAGCCATTGAAAACCGTCCTGTTACTCATATACAAGAAATGGATGAAGGTATTCGCTGAACGCTACCAGACAGCGCACACTCTTTGAATCTTCTTTAGTTTGCTTAAAGGAGAAGGAAAAAACAAAAAGTTTCAGAATTCCACCTTTCCAAGCAGAGAAATTACTATTTGTGCAATGACATAATTCATTTATTTTAGCCATTCAAAACCATCCTATTACTCATATACCAGAAATGGTTGAAGGTATTGGCTGAACGCAAACATATAGCAGCTCACACTCTTTGAATCTTCTTTAGCATGTTAAAAGTAGCAGGAAAAACCAAAAAATTTCAGATTTCCACCTTTCAACGCAGAGAAATGACGGTTTGTGCAATGACATTATTCATTGATTTTAGCCATTGAAAACCATCCTGTTAATCATATAACAGAAATGGTTGAATGTATTCGCTGAACGCAAACAGATAGAAGCTCACCCTCTTTGAATCTTCTTTAGCATGTTAAAAGGAGCAGGTAAAAGCAAAAAATTTCAGAATTCCACCATTCCAAGCAGAGAAATGACTGTTTGTGCAATGACATTATTCATTGATTTTAGCCATTCAAAACCATCCTATTACTCATATACCAGAAATGGTTGAAGGTATTGGCTGAACGCAAACATATAGCAGCTCACACTCTTTGAATCTTCTTTAGCATGCTAAAAGTAGCAGGAAAAACCAAAAAATTTCAGATTTCCACCTTTCAAAGCAGAGAAATGACGGTTTGTGCAATCACATTTTTCATTGATTTTAGACATTGAAAACCATCCTATTACTCATATACCAGAACTGGTTGAAGGAGTTGGCTGAACATAAACAGATAGCAGTTCAACCTCTTTGAATCTTCTTTAGCATGCTAAAAGGAGACGGAAAAAGCACAAAATTTCAGAATTCCACCTTTCCAAGCAGAGAAATTACTGTTTGTGTAATGACATTATTCATTCAATTTAGCCATTGAATACCGTCATTTTTCTCATATACCCGAAATGGTTTTAAGGTATTTGGCTGAATGCAAAAAGATAGCAGCTCACCCTCTTTGAATATTCTATAGCATGCTAAAAGGAGCAGGAAAAAGCAAAAAAGTTCAGAATTCCACCTTTCCAAGCAGAAAAATGACTGTTTGTGCAATGACATTATTCATTGATTTTAGACATTGAAAACCATCCTGTTACTCATATACCAGAAATGGTTGAAGATATTTGCTGAATGCAAACAGATAGAAGCTCACCCTCTTTGAATCTTCTTTAGCATGCTAAAAGGAGCAGGAAATAGCAAAACATTTCAAAATTCCACCTTTCCAAGCAGAGAATAGACTGTTTGTGCAAAGAAAATATTCATTCATTTTAGCCATTGAAAACCGTCCTGTTACTCATATACAAGAAATGGATGAAGGTATTCGCTGAACGCTACCAGACAGCTCACACACTTTGAATCTTCTTTAGCTTGCTTAAAGGAGAAGGAAAAAACAAAAAATTTCAGAATTCCACCTTTCCAAGCAGAGAAATGACTATTTGTTCAATGACATTATTCATTGATTTTAGCCATTGAAAACCATCCTGTTAATCATATACCAGAAATGGTTGAATGTATTCGCTGAACGCAAACAGATAGAAGCTCACCCTCTTTGAATCTTCTTTAGCATGTTAAAAGGAGCAGGTAAAAGCAAAAAATTTCAGAATTCCACCATTCCAAGCAGAGAAATGACTGTTTGTGCAATGACATTATTCATTGATTTTAGCCATTCAAAACCATCCTATTACTCATATACCAGAAATGGTTGAAGGTATTGGCTGAACGCAAACATATAGCAGCTCACACTCTTTGAATCTTCTTTAGCATGCTAAAAGTAGCAGGAAAAACCAAAAAATTTCAGATTTCCACCTTTCAAAGCAGAGAAATGACGGTTTGTGCAATCACATTTTTCATTGATTTTAGACATTGAAAACCATCCTATTACTCATATACCAGAACTGGTTGAAGGAGTTGGCTGAACATAAACAGATAGCAGTTCAACCTCTTTGAATCTTCTTTAGCATGCTAAAAGGAGACGGAAAAAGCACAAAATTTCAGAATTCCACCTTTCCAAGCAGAGAAATTACTGTTTGTGTAATGACATTATTCATTCAATTTAGCCATTGAATACCGTCATTTTTCTCATATACCCGAAATGGTTTTAAGGTATTTGGCTGAATGCAAAAAGATAGCAGCTCACCCTCTTTGAATATTCTATAGCATGCTAAAAGGAGCAGGAAAAAGCAAAAAAGTTCAGAATTCCACCTTTCCAAGCAGAAAAATGACTGTTTGTGCAATGACATTATTCATTGATTTTAGACATTGAAAACCATCCTGTTACTCATATACCAGAAATGGTTGAAGATATTTGCTGAATGCAAACAGATAGAAGCTCACCCTCTTTGAATCTTCTTTAGCATGCTAAAAGGAGCAGGAAATAGCAAAACATTTCAAAATTCCACCTTTCCAAGCAGAGAATAGACTGTTTGTGCAAAGAAAATATTCATTCATTTTAGCCATTGAAAACCGTCCTGTTACTCATATACAAGAAATGGATGAAGGTATTCGCTGAACGCTACCAGACAGCTCACACACTTTGAATCTTCTTTAGCTTGCTTAAAGGAGAAGGAAAAAACAAAAAATTTCAGAATTCCACCTTTCCAAGCAGAGAAATGACTATTTGTTCAATGACATTATTCATTGATTTTAGCCATTCAAAACCATCCTATTACTCATATACCAGAAATGGTTGAAGGTATTGGCTGAACGCAAACATATAGCAGCTCACACTCTTTGAATCTTTAGCATGTTAAAAGTAGCAGGAAAAACCAAAAAATTTCAGATTTCCACCTTTCAAAGCAGAGAAATGACGGTTTGTGCAATGACATTATTCATTGATTTTAGCCATTGAAAACCATAATGTTACTCATATACCAGAAATGGTTGAAGGTATTCACTGAACGCAAACAGATAGCAGCTAACCCTCTTTAAATCTTCTTTAGCATGCTAAAAGGAGCAGGAAAAAGCAAAAAATTTCAGAATTCCACCATTCCAAGCAGAGAAATGACTTTTTGTGCAATGACATTATTCATTGATTTTAGCCATTCAAAACCATCCTATTACTCATATACCAGAAATGGTTGAAGGTATTGGCTGAACGCAAACATATAGCAGCTCACACTCTTTGAATCTTCTTTAGCATGTTAAAAGTAGCAGGAAAAACCAAAAAATTTCAGATTTCCACCTTTCAAAGCAGAGAAATGACGGTTTGTGCAATGACATTATTCATTGATTTTAGCCATTGAAAACCATCATGTTACTCATATACCAGAAATGGTTGAAGGTATTCACTGAACGCAAACAGATAGCAGCTATCCCTCTTTAAATCTTCTTTAGCATGCTAAAAGGAGCAGGTAAAAGCAAAAAATTTCAGAATTCCACCATTCCAAGCAGAGAAATGACTGTTTGTGCAATGACATTATTCATTGATTTTATCCATTGAAAACCGTCCTGTTACTCTTATACCAGAAATGGTTGAAGGCATTGTTTGAACGTAAACAGACAGCAACTCACCCTCTTTGAATCTTCTTTAGCACGCTAAAAGGAGCAGGAAAATGCAAAATAATTTCATAATTCCACCTTTCCAAGCAGAGAAATTACTGTTTGTGCAATGAAATTATTCATTGATATTAGCCTTTGAAAACCATCCTGTTACTCATATATTAGAAATGGTTGAAGGTATTGGCTGAACGCAAACAGAGAGTAGCTCACGCTCTTTGAATCTTCTTTAGCATGCTAAAAGTAGCAGGAAAGAGCAAAAAATTTCAGAATTCCACCTTTCAAAGCAGAGAAATGACTTTTTGATCAATGATATTATTCATTGATTTTAGCCATTGAAAAGCATCCTGTTACTCATATACCAGAAATGGTTGAAGGTATCGGCTGAACGCAAACAGATAGCAGCTCAACCTCTTTGAATCTTCTTTAGCATGCTAAAAGGAGCAGGTAAAAGAAAAAATTTCAGAATTCCAGAATTTCAAGCAGAGAAATGACTGTTGTGCAATGACATTATTCATTGATTTTAGCCATTGAAAAAAGTCCTGTTGCTCATATACCAGAACTGGTTGAAGGAGTTGGCTGAACATAAACAGATAGCAGTTCACCCTCTTTGAATCTTCTTTAGCATGCTTAAAGGAGATGGAAAAAGCCCAAAATTTCAGAATTCCACCTTTCCAAGCAGAGAAATTACTGTTTGTGTAATGACATTATTCATTCAATTTAGCCATTGAATACCGTAATTTTTCTCATATACCCGAAATGGTTTTAAGGTATTTGGCTGAATTCCAACAGATAGCAGCTCACCCTCTTTGAATCTTCTATAGCATGCTAAAAGGAGCAGGAAAAAGCAAAAAATTTCAGAATTCCACCTTTCCAAGCAGAAAAATGATTGTTTGTGCAATGACATTATTTATTGATTTTAGCCATTGAAAACCGTCCTGTTACTCGTATACCAGAAATGGTTGAAGATATTGGCTGAATGCAAACAGACAGCAGCTCACCCTCCTTGAATCTTCTTTAGCATGCTAAAATGAGCAGGAAAAAGCAAAACATTTCAAAATTCCACCTTTCCAAGCAGAGAATAGACAGTTTGTGCAAAGAAAATATTCATTCATTTTAGCCATTGAAAACCGTCCTGTTACTCATATACAAGAAATGGATGAAGGTATTCGCTGAATGCTACCAGACAGCTCACACTCTTTGAATATTCTTTAGCTTGCTTAAAGGAGAAGGAAAAAACAAAAAAATTCAGAATACCACCTTTCCAAGCAGAGAAATGACTATTTGTGCAATGACATTATTCATTAATTTTAGCCATTCAAAACCATCCTATTACTCATATACCAGAAATGGTTGAAGGTATTGGCTGAACGCAAACATATAGCAGCTCACACTCTTTGAAACTTCTTTAGCATGTTAAAAGTAGCAGGAAAAAACAAAAAATTTCAGATTTCCACCTTTCAAAGCAGAGAAATGACGGTTTGTGCAAAGACATTATTCATTGATTTCAGCCATTGAAAACCATCATGTTGCTCATATACCAGAAATGGTTGAAGGTATTCGCTGAATGCAAACAGATAGCAGCTCACCCTCTTTGAATCTTCTTTAGCATGCTAAAAGGAGCAGGTAAAAGCAAAAAATTTCAGAATTTCACCATTCCAAGCAGAGAAATGACTGTTTGTGCAATGACATTATTCATTAATTTTAGCCATTGAAAACCGTCCTGTTACTCTTATACCAGAAATGGTTGTAGGTATTGGCTGAACGCAAACAGATAGCAGTCCACCATCTTTGAATCTTCTTTAGCATGCTAAAAGAAGCAGGAAAAATCAAAAAAATTCAGAATTCCACTTTTACAAGCAGAGAAATGACTGTTTGAGCAATGACATTATTCATTGATTTTAACCATTGAAAAACATTCTTTTACTCATACACCAGAAATGGTTGAAGGCATTGTTTGAACGTAAACAGACAGCAACTCACCCTCTTTGAATCTTCTTTAGCATGCTAAAAGGAGCAGGTAAAAGCAAAAAATTTCAGAATTCCACCATTCCAAGCAGAGAAATGATTGTTCGTGCAATGACATTATTCATTGATTTTAGTCATTGAAAGCCGTCCTGTTACTCTTATACCAGAAATGGTTATAGGTATTGGCTAAACGCAAACAGATAGCGGTCCACCATCTTTGAATCTTCTTTAGCATGCTAAAAGTAGCAGGAAAAAGCAAAAAAATTTCAGAATTCCACCTTTCAAAGTAGAGAAATGACTTTTTGAGCAATGATATTATTCATTGATTTTAGCCATTGAAAAACATCCTGTTACTCATATACAAGAAATGGTTGAAGGTATCGGCTGAACGCAAACAGATAGCAGCTCAACCTCTTTGAATCTTCTTTAGCATGCTAAAAGGAGCAGGAAAATGCAAAATAATTTCAGAATTCCACCTTTCCAAGCAGAGAAATTACTGTTTGTGCAATGACATTATTCTTTGATTTTAGCCATTGAAAAACGTCCTGTCACTCATATACCAGAAATGGTTGAAGGTATTGGCTGAACGCAAACAGATAGCAGCTCACTCTCTTTGAATCTTCTTTAGAATACTAAAAGTAGCAGGAAAAAGCAAAAAAATTCAGATTTCCACCTTTCAAAGCAGAGAAATGACGGTTTGTGCAATGACATTATTCATTGATTTTAGCCATTGAAAACCATCCTGCTACTCATATACCAGAAATGGTTGAAGGTGTTCGCTGAACGCAAACAGATAGAAGCTCACCCTCTTTGAATCTTCTTTAGCATGCTAAAATTAGCAGGAAAAAGCAAAAAATTTCAGAATTCCACCTTTCCAAGCAGAAAAATGACTGTTTGTGCAATGACATTATTCATTGATTTTAGCCATTGAAAACCGTCCTGTTACTCATATACCAGAAATGGTTGAAGATATTGGCTGAATGCAAACAGATAGCAGCTCACCCTCTTTGAATCTTCTTTAGCATGCTAAAAGGAGCAGGAAAAAGCAAAACATTTCAAAATTCCACCTTTCCAAGCAGAGAATAGACAGTTTGTGCAAAGAAAATATTCATTCATTTTAGCCATTGAAAACCGTCCTGTTACTCATATACAAGAAATGGATGAAGGTATTCGCTGAATGCTACCAGACAGCTCACACTCTTTGAATCTTCTATAGCTTGCTTAAAGGAGAAGGAAAAAACAAAAAAATTCAGAATACCACCTTTCCAAGCAGAGAAATGACTATTTGTGCAATGACATTATTCATTAATTTTAGCCATTCAAAACCATCCTATTACTCATATACCAGAAATGGTTGAAGGTATTGGCTGAACGCAAACATATAGCAGCTCACACTCTTTGAAACTTCTTTAGCATGTTAAAAGTAGCAGGAAAAAACAAAAAATTTCAGATTTCCACCTTTCAAAGCAGAGAAATGACGGTTTGTGCAAAGACATTATTCATTGATTTCAGCCATTGAAAACCATCATGTTGCTCATATACCAGAAATGGTTGAAGTATTCGCTGAATGCAAACAGATAGCAGCTCACCCTCTTTGAATCTTCTTTAGCATGCTAAAAGGAGCAGGTAAAAGCAAAAAATTTCAGAATTTCACCATTCCAAGCAGAGAAATGACTGTTTGTGCAATGACATTATTCATTGATTTTAGCCATTGAAAACCGTCCTGTTACTCTTATACCAGAAATGGTTGTAGGTATTGGCTGAACGCAAACAGATAGCAGTCCACCATCTTTGAATCTTCTTTAGCATGCTAAAAGAAGCAGGAAAAATCAAAAAAATTCAGAATTCCACTTTTACAAGCAGAGAAATGACTGTTTGAGCAATGACATTATTCATTGATTTTAACCATTGAAAAACATTCTTTTACTCATACACCAGAAATGGTTGAAGGCATTGTTTGAACGTAAACAGAAAGCAACTCACCCTCTTTGAATCTTCTTTAGCATGCTAAAAGGAGCAGGTAAAAGCAAAAAATTTCAGAATTCCACCATTCCAAGCAGAGAAATGATTGTTCGTGCAATGACATTATTCATTGATTTTAGTCATTGAAAGCCGTCCTGTTACTCTTATACCAGAAATGGTTATAGGTATTGGCTAAACGCAAACAGATAGCGGTCCACCATCTTTGAATCTTCTTTAGCATGCTAAAAGTAGCAGGAAAAAGCAAAAAAATTTCAGAATTCCACCTTTCAAAGTAGAGAAATGACTTTTTGAGCAATGATATTATTCATTGATTTTAGCCATTGAAAAACATCCTGTTACTCATATACAAGAAATGGTTGAAGGTATCGGCTGAACGCAAACAGATAGCAGCTCAACCTCTTTGAATCTTCTTTAGCATGCTAAAAGGAGCAGGAAAATGCAAAATAATTTCAGAATTCCACCTTTCCAAGCAGAGAAATTACTGTTTGTGCAATGACATTATTCTTTGATTTTAGCCATTGAAAAACGTCCTGTCACTCATATACCAGAAATGGTTGAAGGTATTGGCTGAACGCAAACAGATAGCAGCTCACTCTCTTTGAATCTTCTTTAGAATACTAAAAGTAGCAGGAAAAAGCAAAAAAATTCAGATTTCCACCTTTCAAAGCAGAGAAATGACGGTTTGTGCAATGACATTATTCATTGATTTTAGCCATTGAAAACCATCCTGCTACTCATATACCAGAAATGGTTGAAGGTGTTCGCTGAACGCAAACAGATAGAAGCTCACCCTCTTTGAATCTTCTTTAGCATGCTAAAATTAGCAGGAAAAAGCAAAAAATTTCAGAATTCCACCTTTCCAAGCAGAAAAATGACTGTTTGTGCAATGACATTATTCATTGATTTTAGCCATTGAAAACCGTCCTGTTACTCATATACCAGAAATGGTTGAAGATATTGGCTGAATGCAAACAGATAGCAGCTCACCCTCTTTGAATCTTCTTTAGCATGCTAAAAGGAGCAGGAAAAAGCAAAACATTTCAAAATTCCACCTTTCCAAGCAGAGAATAGACAGTTTGTGCAAAGAAAATATTCATTCATTTTAGCCATTGAAAACCGTCCTGTTACTCATATACAAGAAATGGATGAAGGTATTCGCTGAATGCTACCAGACAGCTCACACTCTTTGAATCTTCTTTAGCTTGCTTAAAGGAGAAGGAAAAAACAAAAAAATTCAGAATACCACCTTTCCAAGCAGAGAAATGACTATTTGTGCAATGACATTATTCATTTATTTTAGCCATTCAAAACCATCCTATTACTTATATACCAGAAATGGTTGAAGGTATTGGCTGAACGCAAACATATAGCAGCTCACACTCTTTGAATCTTCTTTAGCATGTTAAAAGTAGCAGGAAAAACCAAAAAATTTCAGATTTCCACCTTTCAAAGCAGAGAAATGACGGTTTGTGCAATGACATTATTCATTGATTTCAGCCATTGAAAACCATCATGTTACTCATATACCAGAAATGGTTGAAGGTATTCGCTGAACGCAAACAGATAACAGCTCACCCTCTTTGAATCTTCTTTAGCATGCTAAAAGGAGCAGGTAAAAGCAAAAAAATTTCAGAATTTCACCATTCCAAGCAGAGAAATGACTGTTTGTGCAATGACATTATTCATTGATTTTAGCCATTGAAAACCGTCCTGTTACTCTTATACCAGAAATGGTTGTAGGTATTGGCTGAACGCAAATAGATAGCAGTCCACCATCTTTGAATCTTCTTTAGCATGCTAAAAGAAGCAGGAAAAAGCAAAAAAATTCAGAATTCCACTTTTACAAGCAGAGAAATGACTGTTTGAGCAATGACATTATTCATTGATTTTAACCATTGAAAAACATTCTTTTACTCATACACCAGAAATGGTTGAAGGCATTGTTTGAACGTAAACAGACAGCAACTCACCCTCTTTGAATCTTCTTTAGCATGCTAAAAGGAGCAGGTAAAAGCAAAAAATTTCAGAACTCCACCATTCCAAGCAGAGAAATGACTGTTCGTGCAATGACATTATTCATTGATTTTAGTCATTGAAAGCCGTCTTGTTACTCTTATACCAGAAATGGTTATAGGTATTGGCTGAACGCAAACAGATAGCGGTCCACCATCTTTGAATCTTCTTTAGCATGCTAAAAGTAGCAGGAAAAAGCAAAAAATTTCAGAATTCCACCTTTCAAAGCAGAGAAATGACTTTTTGAGCAATGATATTATTCATTGATTTTAGCCATTGAAAAACATCCTGTTACTCATATACAAGAAATGGTTGAAGGTATCGGCTGAACGCAAACAGATAGCAGCTCAACCTCTTTGAATCTTCTTTAGCATGCTAAAAGGAGCAGGAAAATGCAAAATAATTTCAGAATTCCACCTTTCCAAGCAGAGAAATTACTGTTTGTGCAATGACATTATTCTTTGATTTTAGCCATTGAAAACCGTCCTATCACTCATATACCAGAAATGGTTGAAGGTATTGGCTGAACGCAAACAGATAGCAGCTCACTCTCTTTGAATCTTCTTTAGAATACTAAAAGTAGCAGGAAAAAGCAAAAAATTTCAGATTTCCACCTTTCAAAGCAGAGAAATGACGGTGTGTGCAATGACATTATTTATTGATTTTAGCCATTGAAAACCATCCTGTTACTCATGCACCAGAAATGGTTGAATGCATTGGCTGAACTTAAACAGACAGCAACTCTCCCTCTTTGAATCTTCTTTACCACGCTAAAAGGAGCAGGAAAATGCAAAATAATTTCAGAATTCCACCTTTCCAAGCAGAGAAATTACTGTTTGGCCATGACATTATTCATTGATATTAGCCATTGAAAACCATCCTGTTACTCATATACCAGAAATGGTTGAAGGTATTGGCTGAACGCAAACAGAGAGGAGCTCACCCTCTTTGAATCTTCTTTAGCATGCTAAAATTAGCAGGAAAAAGCAAAAAAAATCAGAATACTACCTTTCAAAGCAGAGAAATGACTTTTTGAGCAATGATATTATTCATTGATTTTAGCCATTGAAAAGCATCCTGTTACTCATATACCAGAAATGGATGAAGGTATCGGCTGAACGCAAACAGATAGCAGCTCAACCTCTTTGAATCTTCTTTAGCACGCTAAAAGGAGCAAGAAAAAGCAAAATAATTTCAGAATTCCACCATTCAAACAGAGAAATGACTGTTCGTGCAATGACATTATTCATTGATTTTAGCCATTGAAAACCATCCTGTCACTCATATACCAGAAATGGTTGAATGTAATTGCCTGAACGCAAACAGATAGCAGCTCACCCTCTTTGAATCTTCTTTAGAATGCTAAAAGTAGCAGGAAAAAGCAAAAATTTCAGGTTTCCACATTTCCAAGCAGAGAAATGACAGTTTGTGACAGGACCTTATTCATTGATTTTAGCCATTGAAAAAAGTCCTGTTGCTCATATACCAGAACTGGTTGAAGGAATTGGCTGAACATAAACAGATAGCAGTTCACCCTCTTTGAATCTTCTTTAGCATGCTTAAAGGAGACGGAAAAAGCACAAAATTTCAGAATTCCACCTTTCCAAGCAGAGAAATTACTGTTTGTGTAATGACATTATTCATTCAATTTAGCCATTGAATACCGTCATTTTTCTCATATACCCGAACTGGTTTTAAGGTATTTGGCTGAATTCCAACAGATAGCAGCTCACCCTCTTTGAATCTTCTATAGCATGCTAAAAGGAACAGGAAAAAGCAAAAAATTTCAGAATTCCACCTTTCCAAGCAGAAAAATCACTGTTTGTGCAATGACATTATTCATTGATTTTAGACATTGAAAACCGTCCTGTTACTCATATACCAGAAATGGTTGAAGATATTGGCTGAATCCAAACAGATAGCAGCTCACCCTCTTTGAATCTTCTTTAGCATGCTAAAAGGAGCAGGAAAAAGCAAAACATTTCAAAATTCCACCTTTCCGAGCAGAGAATAGACTGTTTGTGCAAAGAAAATATTCATTCATTTTAGCCATTGAAAACCATCCTGTTACTCATATACACGAAATAGATGAAGGTATTCGCTGAACGCATCCAGACAGCTCACACTCTTTCAATCTTCTTTAGCATGCTTAAAGGAGATGGAAAAAACAAAAAATTTCAGAATTCCACCTTTCCAAGCAGAGAAATGTCTATTTGTGCAATGACATTATTCATCTATTTTAGCCATTCAAAACCATCCTATTACTCATATACCAGAAATGGTTGAAGGTATTGGCTGAACGCAAACAGATAGCAGCTCACCCTCTTTGAATATTCTTTAGCATGCTAAAAGTAGCAGGAAAAACCAAAAAATTTCAGATTTCCACCTTTCAAAGCAGAGAAATGACGGTTTGTGCAATGACATTATTCATTGATTTTAGCCATTGAAAACCATCCTGTCACTCATATACCAGAAATGGTTGAAGGTATTGCCTGAACACAAACAGATAGCAGCTCACCCTCTTTCAATCTTCTTTAGAATGCTAAAAGAAGCAGGAAAAAGCAAAAAATTTCAGGTTTCCACCTTTCCAAGCAGAGAAATTATTGTTTGTGCAATGACCTTATTCATTGATTTTAGCCATTGAAAAATGTCCTGTTGCTCATATACCAGAACTGGTTGAAGGAATTTGCTGAACATAAACAGATAGAAGTTCACCCTCTTTGAATCTTCTTTAGCATGCTTAAAGGAGACGGAAAAAGCACAAAATTTCAGAATTCCACCTTTCCAAGAAGAGAAATTACTGTTTGTGTAATGACATTATTCATTTAATTTAGCCATTGAATACCGTCATTTTTCTCATATACCCGAAATGGTTTTAAGGTATTTGGCTGAATTCCAACAGATAGCAGCTCACCCTCTTTGAATCTTCTATAGCATGCTAAAAGGAGCAGGAAAAAGCAAAAAATTTCAGAATTCCACCTTTCCAAGCAGAAAAATGACTGTTTGTGCAATGACATTATTCATTGATTTTAGACATTGAAAACCATCCTGTTACTCATATACCAGAAATGGTTGAAGATATTGGCTGAACGCAAACAGATAGCAGCTCACCCTCTTTGAATCTTCTTTAGCATGCTAAAAGTAGCAGGAAAAAACAAAAAATTTCAGATTTCCACCTTTCCAAGCAGAGAAATGACGGTTTGTTCAATGACATTATTCATTGATTTTAGCCATTGAAAACCATCCTGTCACTCATATACCAGAAATGGTTGAATGTAATTGCCTGAACGCAAACAGATAGCAGCTCACCCTCTTTGAATCTTCTTTAGAATGCTAAAAGTAGCAGGAAAAAGCAAAAATTTTCA
The DNA here is from genome assembly GCF_046119375.1 of Phyllobates terribilis. Classification (NCBI taxonomy): domain Eukaryota; kingdom Metazoa; phylum Chordata; class Amphibia; order Anura; family Dendrobatidae; genus Phyllobates; species Phyllobates terribilis. The sequence goes on along the minus strand of NW_027362771.1, from coordinate 2,215,444 downwards.
GGTTTCCACATTTCCAAGCAGAGAAATGACTGTTTGTGACAGGACCTTATTCATTGATTTTAGCCATTGAAAAAAGTCCTGTTGCTCATATACCAGAACTGGTTGAAGGAATTGGCTGAACATAAACAGATAGCAGTTCACCCTCTTTGAATCTTCTTTAGCATGCTAAAAGGAGACGGAAAAAGCACAAAATTTCAGAATTCCACCTTTCCAAGTAGAGAAATTACTGTTTGTGTAATGACTAGTGTTGAACATTCCGATACTGTAATATCGGGTATCGGCCGATATTCGCGGTATCGGAATTCCGATACTTAATTCCGATATTTTTACAATATCGAATACCGGAATCGGAAGTTCCCATAATGCCTGCGCTCTGCAGTGTCTCTGAAGGATGACAAGCTGGGTGGCAGCGCTCAGCTGAGATCCAGCCTGTCATCAGAACGCCATACCAGCGGGGGAGAATTCTCCTGATTGTTTAAAAGCCGGCGGGCGGTAAAAAGCCGCCGGCTGTTAAACAATCACACAGCCCCATACTGCTTCCCCACAGCCTCCCACCCCGACCCTCCGCTCCCCTCGCCACCTCCAATCCCAATCGTAAATTAGGACCGGGCGGGGAGCGCAGCACCAAGGAGCGGGGAGCGAAGGACCCGGGCGGGGAAGCCGGCAGTGAAAAGACTTCACCGCCGGCTTTCCCGTTCTGTGCTGCGCTTTCCCGCCGGTTATTTCAAATGAACAGCTGAGGTATCAGGTGATGCCGATGAGCTGTTCATTTGAAGTAGCCGCGGTGCCCTCAGAGGGTTCACGTGAGTTCATGCTTGACCGCATTGCATGAACTCACATGAACTTTCCCACGGCCGCACAGGTCAGCCTCACCTCCCAGACCCGTCATGATTGGTGTGTGTGGGTGTCTGTGCGATGTGTGCGAGTGTGTGCGGGGTGTCTGTGCGTGTGTGTGCGGGGTGTGTGTGCGATGTCTGCGTATGTGTGCGGGGTGTCTGTGTGATGTTTGTGCGGGTGTGCGCGGTGTCTGTGCGTGCAGGCAGACATAGGCCGATGTGACACTACTACTCCCATCGGTCTATGTCTGTCCCCCGTCCACTCGTGCCAGCAGGATCAGCTCGATGGGAGCAGTAGTTCCCATCAGCCTGATCCTGCTATTTAAATTGCCCTACTGTGTCCCCAATAAATTTTAAATACATGTCATTGGTGGCCAGTGGTTACCTACAATAAATTAGTTCATACATTACCTGTCCCCGCCGATCGCCACCTAAAATAAAGTAAAAAATAAAAAACTACACCTATACTCACCTAGACACCTAATTCCCCGAAGCCATCGATCTCCTGTAATAAAATATAAAATAATAAACCACAAACTTATCCTTACCCCTCCGTAGTAGTCCACGAGTGTCCCACGAAGATCTCCAGTTCAGAGCAGCCACATAGAATGTGACCGCTCTGAACCGCTGCCGCCGCTAGAATGACGGGGCCGTAAGGGTTCACCGGAGTTCAGGCAGCGCTGCTCCGGTTAGCTCCATTACGGCCCTGCTGTATCGTGAGAAATTCCCACGGTACAGCAGTGCCGTAAAGGAGGTCTCCGGAGCTGCGCTGACTGAATGCACTCCGGTGACCTCAGTCAGTGGCTCCCGCTGCCGGGAGCGGACGTGTTCCCGGCAGCGTGAGCTTACAGCAGCCATGCACAGCTGTCACCTTCTCCAGATGTGACAGCTGTGCATGGGAGATCAGCGCAGGAACGTGGACAGGTAACTATTATTTTTAGTAAACTAAGAATTAAATAAAATGGTGTGGTTTATTTCAAATAAATTATTTTTTTCTGGGTGTAGTGTGTTTTTTCTTTTTAACACTTTGTAGGTTAGTAATGGGGGTGTCTTATAGACGGCCATCATTACTAACCTGGGCTTCATGGCAGCTGGCGCTGACATGAACCCCACCACTATTACCCCCTGCCACCGCACCAGGGCAGCGTGGAAGAGCGAGGCTAAGTGCCAGAATTGGCGCATCCTATGGATGCGCCATTTCTGGGGCGGCTGACGGCTGGTGTTTCTAGCCTGGGAGGGGGTCATTATTCATGGCACCCTTCCTGAGCTATTAATATCAGCCCCCAGCTGTCTGCCTAGCCTTTGCTAGCTATTAAAATAGGGGGGACCCCACGTCATTTTTTTGGGGGGGGTCCCCCATTTTAATAGCTAGTAAAAAGGGCTTCCCTATATTGTTGTGTCCAACCAGGTACAAATAGGCAGCTGGTGGTTGGGGGCAGCCCGTTCCTGCCTGCTGTACCTGACTGGACACAAATATAGGGCGAAGCCCCACATCAATTTTTTTTAATTATTTCATGAATTTCCTGAAATGATTTAAAAAAAATTGACGTGGGGCTTCGCCCTATATTTGTGTCCAGTCAGGTACAGCAGGCAGGAACGGGCTGCCCCCAACCACCAGCTGCCTATTTGTACCTGGTTGGACACAACAATATAGGGAAGCCCTTTTTTTCTTAATTATTTCATGAATTTCATGAAATAATTAAAAAAAAAAAATACGTGAAGCTTTTCCCTATTTTTGTGTCCAGCCAGGTACAACTAGGCAGCTGGGGGATGGAATCTGCAGCGCAGGGAGGCCCAAGCTTTCTGCCCCCCCCCCGCTGAAAATTGCAGTCCACAGCCACCCCGGAAAATGACGCGTTCATAGAAGCTGGATGCTGTACCTGGCTGGCATACAAAAATATGGCGAAGCCCACGTCAAAAGTTTTGGGAAAAATTAATTAAAAAAATAAATAATAATTTAGGGACTGCATCTTTATTAACTCCTCAAATGTCATTTAGTGTTAAAATAAAGGATTTATTTTAAAAAAAATTGATGTGGGGCTTCGCCCTATATTTGTGTCCAGCCAGGTACAGCAGGCAGGAACAGGCTGCCCCCAACCACCAGCTGCCTATTTGTACCTGGCCGGACACAACAATATAGGGAAGCCCTTTTTTAAAAAAATTATTTCATGAAATAATTAAAAAAAAATTGACGTGGGGCTTCGCACTATATTTGTGTCCAGCCAGGTACAGCAGGCAGGAACGGGCTGCCCCCAACCACCAGCTGCCTATTTGTACCTGGTTGGACACAAAAATATAGGGAAGCCCTTTTTTTCTTAATTATTCCATGAATTTCATGAAATAATTAAAAAAAAAAATGCGTGGGGCTTCGCCCTATTTTTGTGCCCAGCCAGGTACAACTAGGCAGCTGGGGGCTGGAATCCGCAGCGCAGGGAGGACCAAGCTTTCTGGGCCCCACCCGCTGCAAATTGCAGTCCGCAGCCGCCCCAGAAAATGGCGCGTTCATAGAAGCGCCATCTTCTGGCGCTGTACCCAACTCATCCAGGGCCCTGGTGCGGTGGCTCACTGGGTAATAAAGGGGTTAAGGCCAGCTTGGCATTATCAGCTGGCCCTAAGCCCGAAATTCATGGGGTCACGCCAATATTAGACATGACCACCATGAATTTCTAGTAAAGTATTTAAAAAAACACAACACCCAGAATAAAGTCCTTTAATTGAAATAAACACACAATTCTTTATTGTTCTAAATTAAACCATACTTACCATCACGCCCATTCCAGCTGAAGCCAACGATCTCCTGCAATAAAAGTAAAATAATAAAGCAACCTCATCTTTACCTTTCCATGGCTCCCACGACAGCTTCAGCTCTGCTACATCGAGATGACAGGATGGACCGCAGCAGAACGCTGCCATCCAGCCTGTCATCCCGCAGACACTGAGAAGCGCAGGCATGCTTGCGCTCCTCAGTGTCTGGCTGTGACGGCATAAAGATGAGCCGAGGTCATGTCCAATGAACTCAGCTCACCTCATGCACGTCACTGACAGCGTGGGAAAATTCTCCTGCACTCAGCACTTCAGCGTGAGAATTTTCCCACGCTGTCAGTGACGTGCATGAGGTGAGCTGAGTTCATTGAACATGACCTCACCTCATGTATGTCACTGACAGCGTGGGAAAATTCTCACGCTGAAGCGCTGAGTGCAGGAGAATTTTCCCACGCTGTCAGTGACGTGCATGAGGTGAGCTGAGTTCATTGGACATGAACTCGGCTCATCTGGATGCCGTCACAGCGAGACACTGAGGAGCGCAAGCATGCCTGCGCTTCTCAGTGTCTGCGGGATGACAGGCTGGATGGCAGCGTTCTGCTGCGGTCCAGCCTGTCATGTGAATGTAGCAGAGCTGAAGCTGTCCTGGGAACCATCGAAAGGTAAGGATGATGTTGCTTTATTATTTTTCTTTTATTGCAGGAGATCGTTGGCTTCAGCTGGAATGGGCGTGATGGTAAGTATGGTTTAATTTAGAACAATAAAGAATTGTGTCTTTATTTCAATTAAAGGACTTTATTCTGGGTGTTTGTGTTTTTCTTTAACTTTGACTATGGGGTTAGTAATGGGGGTGTCTTATAGACGCCTCTCCATTACTAACCTGGGCTTGATGTCAGCTGGCATTATAAGCTGACATCAACCCCAACCCTATTACCCCACTGCCACCGCTACAGGGCAGTGTGAAGAGCGAGGCTAAGTGCCAGAGTTGGCGCATCCTATGGATGCGCCATTTCTGGGGCGGCTGACGGCTGGTGTTTCTTGCCTGGGAGGGGGCCAATATTCATGGCACCCTTCCTGGGCTATTAATATCAGCCCCCAGCTGTCTGCCTAGCCTTTGCTAGCTATTAAAATAGGGGGGACCCCACGTCATTTTTTTGGGGGGGTCCCCCATTTTAATAGCTAGTAAAGGCTAGGCATTCAGCTGGGGGCTGATATTAGTTGCCTGGGAAGCTCCATGGGTATTACCCCCTTCCCAGGCTTCAAACATCTGCCTCAGCCGTCTGCTTAACCTCCGCTAGAGACTAAAATTACGGGGAACCCCACGCCAATTTTTTTTTAAATAAATCCTTTATTTTAACACTAAATGACAAGTACAGTAAGCAACACTGTCACTGTACTTCTTATATATGTGACTGACATGTTTCTATCTATCTAATCTATGTGTGAAGCTCTATTCTGTCTGTTATAAATTGTCGGGTACAGATGCTGAATTGCCGGCCGGCTTTCTTAAAGAGACGGTGCATGAAAACACTATTATTTTTTTAAATAAATCCTTTACACTAAATGACAAGTACAATAAGCAACACTGTCACTGTACTTCATATATATGTGACTGACATGTTTCTATCTATCTAATCTATTCTTTCTGTGATGCTCTATTCTTTCTGTTGTAAATTGTCGGGTACCGGTGAATGCCGCTGATGAATTGCCGGCTTTTCATGTCATTCTACATTATTCTTAGTTGTTTTACTTCATGTAGAATTAAGCTACAAGGAAAGAAAGGGTTTATTTTCATTCCGATATTTGTTTCCCATTGACTTGCATTGGTTTCCGGTATCGGAATCGGCGATATCCGATACTTTTTGGGTATCGGCCCGATCCAATCCGATACGATATTTCCTGATATCGGAAGGTATCGCTCAACACTAGTAATGACATTATTCATTCAATTTAGCCATTGAATACCGTCATTTTTCTCATATACCCGAAATGGTTTTAAGGTATTTGGCTGAATTCCAACAGATAGCAGCTCACCCTCTTTGAATCTTCTATAGCATGCTAAAAGGAACAGGAAAAAGCAAAAAATTTCAGAATTCCACCTTTCAAAGCAGAAATATCACTGTTTGTGCAATGACATTATTCATTGATTTTAGACATTGAAAACCGTCCTGTTACTCATATACCAGAAATGGTTGAAGATATTGGCTGAATGCAAACAGATAGCAGCTCACCCTCTTTGAATCTTCTTTAGCATGCTAAAAGGAGCAGGAAAAAGCAAAACATTTCAAAATTCCACCTTTCCGAGCAGAGAATAGACTGTTTGTGCAAAGAAAATATTCATTCATTTTAGCCATTGAAAACCATCCTGTTACTCATATACAAGAAATAGATGAAGGTATTCGCTGAACGCATCCAGACAGCTCACACTCTTTCAATCTTCTTTAGCATACTTAAAGGAGAAGGAAAAAACAAAAAATTTCAGAATTCCACCTTTCCAAGCAGAGAAATGTCTATTTGTGCAATGACATTATTCATCTATTTTAGCCATTCAAAACCATCCTATTACTCATATACCAGAAATGGTTGAAGGTATTGGCTGAACGCAAACAGATAGCAGCTCACCCTCTTTGAATCTTCTTTAGCATGCTAAAAGTAGCAGGAAAAACCAAAAAATTTCAGATTTCCACCTTTCAAAGCAGAGAAATGACAGTTTGTGCAATGACATTATTCATTGATTTTAGCCATTGAAAACCATCCTGCTACTCATATACCAGAAATGGTTGAAGGTGTTCGCTGAACGCAAACAGATAGAAGCTCACCCTCTTTGAATCTTCTTTAGCATGCTAAAATTAGCAGGAAAAAGCAAAAAAAATCAGAATTCCACCTTTCAAAGCAGAGAAATGACTTTTTGAGCAATGATATTATTCATTGATTTTAGCCATTGAAAAGCATCCTGTTACTAATATACCAGAAATGGTTGAAGGTATCGGCTGAACGCAAACAGATAGCAGCTCAACCTCTTTGAATCTTTTTTAGCATGCTAAAAGGAGCAAGAAAAAGCAAAATAATTTCAGAATTCCACCATTCAAACAGAGAAATGACTGTTCGTGCAATGACATTATTCATTGATTTTAGCCATTGAAAACCATCCTGTCACTCATATACCAGAAAAGCTTGAAGGTATTGCCTGAACACAAACAGATAGCAGCTCACCCTCTTTGAATCTTCTTTAGAATGCTAAAAGAAGCAGGAAAAAGCAAAAAATTTCAGGTTTCCACCTTTCCAAGCAGAGAAATTATTGTTTGTGCAATGACCTTATTCATTGATTTTAGCCATTGAAAAATGTCCTGTTGCTCATATACCAGAACTGGTTGAAGGAATTTGCTGAACATAAACAGATAGAAGTTCACCCTCTTTGAATCTTCTTTAGCATGCTTAAAGGAGACGGAAAAAGCACAAAATTTCAGAATTCCACCTTTCCAAGCAGAGAAATTACTGTTTGTGTAATGACATTATTCATTCAATTTAGCCATTGAATACCGTCATTTTTCTCATATACCCGAAATGGTTTTAAGGTATTTGGCTGAATTCCAACAGATAGCAGCTCACCCTCTTTGAATCTTCTATAGCATGCTAAAAGGAGCAGGAAAAAGCAAAAAATTTCAGAATTCCACCTTTCCAAGCAGAAAAATGACTGTTTGTGCAGTGACATTATTCATTGATTTTAGACATTGAAAACCATCCTGTTACTCATATACCAGAAATGGTTGAAGATATTGGCTGAATGCAAACAGATAGCAGCTCACCCTCTTTGAATCTTCTTTAGCATGCTAAAAGGAGCAGGAAAAAGCAAAACATTTCAAAATTCCACCTTTACAAGCAGAGAATAGACTGTTTGTGCAAAGAAAATATTCATTAATTTTAGCCATTGAAAACCATCCTGTTACTCATATAGAAGAAATGGATGAAGGTATTCGCTGAACGCTACCAGACAGCTCACACTCTTTCAATCTTCTTTAGCATGCTTAAAAGAGAAGGAAAAAACAAAAAAATTCAGAATTCCACCTTTCCAAGCAGAGAAATGACTATTTGTGCAATGACATTATTCATTGATTTTAGCCATTGAAAGCCGTCCTGTTACTCTTATAACGCAAACAGATAGCAGCTCACCCTCTTTTAATCTTCTTTAGCATGCTAAAAGTAGCAGGAAAAACCAAAAAATTTCAGATTTCCACCTTTCCAAGCAGAGAAATGACGGTTTGTGCAATGACATTATTCATTGATTTTAGCCATTGAAAGCCGTCCTGTTACTCTTATACCAGAAATGGTTGAAGGTATTGGCTGAACGCAAACAGATAGCAGTCCACCATCTTTGAATCTTCTTTAGCATGCTAAAAGGAGCAGGAAAAAGCAAAAAATTTCAGAATTCCATTTTTACAAGCAGAGAAATGACTGTTTGAGCAATGACATAGTTTGTAAAGCCAAATAAAGACTTGCGTCCATCAAGTTCGACCTGTTAGTTCTGTAATTGCTAAAGTTGATCCAGAGGAGGGCAAAAACCCCAAATGATTTGGCCAATCTTCACCTGAGGAAAAATTCCCTCCCGACTCTGAAACCAGCAGTCAGAATAAATCCCTGTATCAACCTACTATTTTATTTTATTTTTAAGTATATGCTGAAATCTGCCTGGTATCTAGAAATGCATCCAGTCCCCGCTTGAACTGGTGTAGTGAATCCGACATTACCGTCTCCTCACTCAGTGAATTCCATATTCTCACTGCTCTTACCGTAAAGAACCCCTTCCTATGCTGGTGCTGAAACCTTTTCTCTTCCAGTCTTTGTGAGTGCCCTCTTGTTACCGTAATATCCCTCCTTTTGAACAAATCCCGGGCAAGATCTCTATACTGTCCCCTAACATATTTGTACACATTTATTATGTCCCCCCTCAACCTTCTCTTTTCCAGGCTGAATAGTTCTAGCTTTGCCAACCTCTCTGGGTATTGCAGTCCCTCCATTCCCTTTATTAATTTTGTTGCCCTCCTTTGTACCTTTTCAAGCTCATTTATATCCTTTCTATATATTGGGGCCCATAACTGAGCACAGTATTCCAAGTGTGGTCTGACCAGTGCTTTGTACAGTGGAAGAACAATGTTCTCATCCTTTGCAGCTATACCTCTTCTGATACATCCCATTACCCTGTTTGCCCTTACAGCAGCGGCCTGACTTTGGGCACTCCAATTTAGTTTGCTATCAATCAAGATGCCCAAGTCCTTCTCCATCTCTGAATTCCCCAATGATTTCCCATTCAGTGAGTATTGGTGACTTCCATTTTTCCTTCCCATATGTATGACCTTACATTTCTCCTCGTTAAACCTCATTTGCCACTTAATGCTCCACCTACCCAGCTTATCCAAATCCCTCTGTAGGTCTGCACTGTCCTCTTTTGTATTAATTGTTTTACATAACTTTGTGTCATCTGCAAATATTGATATTTTACTATTTATCCCGTTGACTATGTCGTTAATAAAGATATTAAATAACATTGGGCCTAGTACAGACCCCTGTGGTACCCCACTAGTGACGCTTACCCAATCTGAGTATATTCCATTTATAACCACCCTCTGCCTTCTATCCTTTAGCCAGTTAGCTACCCACTTGCAGACATTTTCCCCCAGCCCCATCATTCTCATTTTGTATACCAACCTATTATGTGGCACGCTATCGAACGCTTTTGAGAAGTCGAGATACACGACATCCACTGGTTCCCCCTGATCTACTTGAGAGCTAACCTTCTCGTAGAAGTCAATCAGGTTTGTTTGGCAGGAGCGATTCCTCATGAATCCATGTTGGTTCGGGATTAAAAGATTATTAGCATCAAGATGCTCCGTAATTGCCTCTTTAATGAAGCTTTCAAAAATTTTGCCCACAACAGACGTCAGACTCACCGGCCGATAGTTTCCGGCGTCACTTTTCGCTCCCTTTTTGAATATTGGCACTACATTCGCCTGTCGCCAATCAAGTGGCACAGACCCAGTCTCAACAGAGTCCTTAAATATAAGATATAACGGTCTGTCTATCACATTACTTAGTTCCCTTAGTACCCGTGGGTGTATGCCATCAGGTCCTGGTGATTTGTTTATTTTAATGTTACTGAGGCGTTTCTGTACCCCAGCTTGGGTTAGATTTGTCATACTTAGTGGAGGATTAAGCTTGTCACTTCTCATTTCTCCTGTTAGTTCGATTTCCTTTGTGAAAGTTGTCGAAAAAAAATTATTTAATAGATTAGCTTTATCCTCATCTTTCTCTATGATTTTGCCTTCCTCACTTTTTATCGGTCCAATATTATCTGATTTAATCCTTTTACTATTTACATACGTAAAGAACATTTTGGGATTTGATCTACTTTCCCTAGCAATACATCTCTCTGTTTCCTCCTTCGCTATTTTTAATTGTTTTTTACAGGTTCTCGTTTTTTCCTTGTAGCACATTAGTGCCTCCTTACTGTTTTCCTGTTTTAATCTCTTGAATGCCTCTTTTTTGCTATTTAACGCCCCTTTTACGTTCTTGTTCAACCATATTGGTTTCCTCTTATTTCTGGCCCTTTTATTCCCATACGGTATATACCTCTCGCACTGAGTATTCAGAATTCTTTTGAAGGTTTCCCATTTACTATTCGTATTCCTTTGATTAAGAACTTTGTCCCAGTCAATAAGTTGAAGGCTTTCTTTCAGCTGATCAAACTTCGCCCTCCTAAAGTTTAATGTTTTTGTTGTTCCCTTATTGATAACCCTACTGAAGGGCATTTTGAAGTCGATAATATTATGGTCGCTATTACCTAGGTGCCCCCCTATCTGTACCTCAGTTATTCTATCAGGCCTATTAGTCAATATTAAGTCCAACACGGCCTTCCCTCTCGTTGGTTCCTGCACTAGTTGGGAGAGATAATTATGCTTAATATTTGTCAAGAACCTTTTTCCTTTCTGAGATCTACAGGTTTCTGTTTCCCAGTCAATATCCGGGTAGTTGAAATCCCCCATTACAATCACTTCATTATGTTTTGCTACTTTGTCTATTTGTCCTAATAGCAGATTCTCATTCTCCTCTGTTATATTTGGTGGCTTATAGCAGACCCCCAGTAATATTTTATTATTATTTTTAGTTCCCTCTATCTCTACCCACATGGACTCGACCCCCTCTTCTCCCTCTCCTATATCTTCCCTTAGTCTGGGTTTTAGACATGACTTTACATATAAGCAGACTCCTCCGCCTTTCCCCTGTTTCCGGTCCCTTCTAAATAAACTATAATCTAATAAATTTACCGCCCAGTCCTAGCTATCGTCTAGCCAAGTCTCTGTTATACCTACGATGTCATACCTCTCCTCCGATATAAGCGCCTGCAGCTCATCCGCCTTATTGGTCAGGCTTCTTGCGTTGGTCAGCATGCAAGATAAAACTTTGGGGTTATTTAGCATACTAATCTTCTCTAACGATCTAACTGTACTATCCCCACCCCCCTCTCCACCCTCATTATATTCACTTCTCCCCTTCCCCCTTGCTTGCCTCACATCCCACCTATTTCCTTGGTTCCCCCCCCGTCTCTAGTTTAAAAACTCCTCCAACCTATTAGCCATCTTCTTCCCCAGCACCGCTGCACCCTCCCCATTGAGGTGCAGCCCGTCCCTACGGTAGAGCCTGTAGCCGACCGCGAAGTCGGCCCAGTTCACCATGAACCCAAACCCTTCTGCCTTGCACCAACTCTTTAGCCACTTATTCACCTCCCTAACTTCCCGTTGGCGCTCCTGTGTGGCTCGCGGGATTGGTAGCATTTCTGAGAATACTACCTTGGAGGTCCTTGCCCTAAGCTTCCTACCTAGGTCCCTGAAATCATTTTTAAGGACCCTCCATCTACCACTCACTTTGTCATTGGTGCCGATGTGGACCATGACCGCTGGGTCTTCGCCAGCCCCAACCAGTAACCTGTCAACCCGATCCGCGATGTGCCGGACTCGAGCGCCAGGGAGGCAGCACACCGTTCGGCGATCCCGGTCTTTGTGACAGATTGCCCTGTCTGTCCCCCTAATAATAGAGTCACCCACTACCAGAACCTGTCTTGCCTGCCCTACACTTCCCCCCTCCCCCTCATTACTGGAGCATACACTCCCCCGGCGGTCAGAGGATCTGTCGTGCTCCAATAATGCCGGTTCTGAACCAGCCTTCCTATATTTCTTCCCTCTATCCCTCCTAACTGTTATCCAGCTCCCTGCCTGTTCAGCCTGCACTTCTCCTCTATGCTCCACCCCCAGTATTGACCCATTGAGTGTCTGCTCGGTGAGCAGCAAACTCCGTTCCATGTTGTCGATGCTCCTCAGTACCGCTATCTGAGCACTTAGATCCAGAATTTGGGCTTCCAAGTGCACGATATGCTCACTAGAGATGAGCGTTGTTCTACTCGAACTGTTCGCCAATCTCAAATTCGAGCTGTTTTGGGCGGTGTTCGAGCCGTTCGGCGAACACGAACAATTTGAGAAAAATTCGGCTGTTCGAGGTTATGTTCGATAACTGTTCGTGCACCAAAATCATAACTGGATTTTTTCTCAGTAATGATGAAAATTAATGTTAATACGCAGTTTGAGTGTACAGCGGGGTGGGGGAGGGGCAGGGGATGGATCTCTGCAGGAACAATGAAGATCTCCATTTTTTTTTCTCTTTCCCGCATTTGCAGTGGGGAGGTGCAATCTGTCAGCCTATCAGCAGCGCACACATGGAGCGAAGTACTTTTTTTCACACAAGCAAGGGCATGTGTCATTGGCAGTGTATGTCACATGTCCTTCCCCTATAAGACCAAGCCATTTTCCCCGTCGCCACCATTTTCTCACTGCTGCAGCTGTATGTTAGATGGCACCGCTGTTGCTGTGTGCGCTATACCTTGTTAATTTCAAGCCAATTTTCGCACAAATCTACAGATAGCTTGGGAGTAGGGAATAGTTGTGATTGCAGTCCTTTTAAGGACTAGGTTACAGCATTTCCTACGACTTTTATCAGGCAGGTCTGTGCTCTTAAATAGATAGATTGTGGGAGTAAAGACTAATTGTAATTGGAGTCCTTTTCAGGACTAGGTTACATCAGTTCCTATCAGTTTTTGCCAGGCAGGTCTGTGCCAGTGCTGTGCAAGTTTTTTTCACAGCATTTGGCTGAATCTAGCAAAGCTAATCCTTTTTGGCCTATTGCAGAGTGTGTTAGTCAGTGGAGTAGCCTATCTGTGTTGCAAGATATACCACCTGTGTATAGAATACCAATTTTTTACTGCACCTAGTGAAGTAAAATCTTTTGGGCATAGCATCATTCTAATAGTCCATCTATACTGACCTCCATCAGGTTGCAAATTGAATATAATTTTTTTCTGCATCTAGCTCTGAAAAAATATTGGGCTTCTAGCTGTGTGTGGGACTTGTTGTATTAGTCCATCTATACTGACCTCCATCAGGTTGCAAACTGAATATATTTTTTTCTGCATCTACCTCTGAAAAAATATTGGGCTTCTAGCTGTGTGTGGGACTTGTTCTATTAGTCCATCTATACTGACCTCCATAAGGTTGCAAACTGAATATATTTTTTTTCTGCATCTACCTCTGAAAAAATATTTGGCCTTCTAGCTGTGTGTGGGACTTGTTCTATTAGTCCATCTATACTGACCTCCATAAGGTTGCAAACTGAATATAATTTTTTTCTGCATCTACCTCTGAAAAAATATTTGGGCTTCTAGCTGTGTGTGGGACTTGTTCTATTAGTCCATCTATACTGACCTCCATAAGGTTGCAAATTCAAAATAATTTTTTGTCTGCATCTACCTCTGAAAAAATATTTGGCCTTCTAGCTGTGTGTGGGACTTGTTCTATTAGTCCATCTGTACTGACCTCCATAAGGTTGCAAACTGAATATAATTTTTTTCTGCATCTACCTCTGAAAAAATATTTGGGCTTCTAGCTGTGTGTGGGACTTGTTCTATTAGTCCATCTATACCGACCTCCATAAGGTTGCAAACTGAATATAATTTTTTTCTGCATCTACCTCTGAAAAAATATTTGGCCTTCTAGCTGTGTGTGGGACTTGTTCTATTAGTCCATCTATACTGACCTCCATAAGGTTGCAAACTGAATATAATTTTTTTCTGCATCTACCTCTGAAAAAATATTTGGGCTTCTAGCTGTGTGTGGGACTTGTTCTATTAGTCCATCTATACTGACCTCCATAAGGTTGCAAATTCAAAATAATTTTTTGTCTGCATCTACCTCTGAAAAAATATTTGGCCTTCTAGCTGTGTGTGGGACTTGTTCTATTAGTCCATCTATACTGACCTCCATAAGGTTGCAAACTGAATATAATTTTTTTCTGCATCTACCTCTGAAAAAATATTTGGGCTTCTAGCTGTGTGTGGGACTTGTTCTATTAGTCCATCTATACTGACCTCCATAAGGTTGCAAACTGAATATAATTTTTTTCTGCATCTACCTCTGAAAAAATATTTGGCCTTCTAGCTGTGTGTGGGACTTGTTCTATTCGTCCATCTATACTGACCTCCATAAGGTTGCAAACTGAATATAATTTTTTTCTGCATCTACCTCTGAAAAAATATTTGGCCTTCTAGCTGTGTGTGGGACTTGTTCTATTAGTCCATCTATACTGACCTCCATAAGGTTGCAAACTGAATATAATTTTTTTCTGCATCTACCTCTGAAAAAATATTTGGCCTTCTAGCAGTGTGTGGGTCTCATTGTATTAGGCCATCTATACCAAGCTCCACCAGCTTTTCAATTAATAATAGTTTTTCGCTGCATCTAGCCCTGAAAATAATTTTTCTTCCCAATAGTGGTAGCAATAGAAATATGGGGCGCGCTCCTGGCTTACAAAAATATACGCTTCATAATAAAAAACACCAGCTTAGCGCACTGCATTAATAAGATGGCATCATCGTCTCTCCCAGTGCTAGGCCTACTACCCAGGCTAGCATTCCTGTGTCTAAAACACAATGTATGGGTCCGCGCTAGCCACTATGCTGAGGGGTCTAAAGCTGCTGCTAACGCTTTATAACAATTCAATTGGCAGATTTTCACAGAGCTCTTCCACAATGCCCACCCATCGGGACAACAGTTGCCCACCTTCCCTATGGGATCTAGTGGCGAATAGTTGATGCCATTAATCAGAGCGTCAGTTGCCCCGTCGACGTGGCAAGCATACGGTAAGGCATGGGAAGAGTGGACACGACTAGTAGCAGGCAGACGGGTTGACCAATGTGAACAAGCCAGATCACAAGTCACCATAGAATTTCTCCACCAGCTAATGATGAGGGGCATATCAGGGGCGTCAGCGCAGCGGTGTCTGACCGGAGTAGCATTTCACTTCCAACTACTGAATTGGGGAGATGTGACAAAGATTCATCATCAGACAATCCATAAAAGGGTGGAAAAGGGGTCAGCCAAGTCAGGAGTGTAGACGTCCCGTCCCGTGTCACTAAAACTGATTTCTCACATCATATCCCTAACACCATTAACATGACACTCACAATTTGAAGCAACACTACTATCTACTGAATTTGTGATCGCCTTCTTCGGGGCGCTATGCATAAGCGAATTAGTCCCTCAATCCAAAATTAGCACCAGTGGAGGCTTATTACACCAGGACGTAGTCATAGCCAATAATGCAATACGTCTACGCATACACAAATCGAAAATGGTTCCAGCGGGCAGGGGCACTTGGGTACTTCTACAACCCACAAACGGTACACTGAGTCGGGTAACAATAGTAAAACCATATCTAACCATCAGATCACAAAGTAATTTGTTCCTATCACACATTGATGGGACGCCATAAGCAAGATACCAGTTCCAAGCTATATTTAATAAATGCATAACATTGGCAGGGAACCACCCCAAAGATTACGGGACACACTCATTATGCATAGGCGCGGCCACAGAAGCAGCAAGAGCAGGACTGTCAGAAACGGAAGTTCAGAGGATAGAGAGATGGTGATCCACGTGTTTGGCAAGATACATAAGACCGGACTTGTTATCCTAACGTGGTTTGTTTCTTTTACAGGTGACGCTAAGCCAACAGTGTGGGTGATAGGCCACTCGTATATATATTGGGCAGATTAAAGGGCGAAAGTCTGCCCAGGCGGGAGGAAATTAGAGTTTCATAACACATATTTCAACTGGAGAGGTATTAGAGGCCTGCTATGGCCACAGGTACTAATGGAGGTAATCAAGGTAGGGAGAGAGGCAAGATGTCTGGTCATCTTAATTATACAGGCCGGGGGAAACAACCTAGGTCATCACAAGAGCGCATAACTAATGGCAATAATGAAACACTGAGACACTGAGCGCTTCAGAGAATTTTTCACAAAACTAGCTATAGTATGGTCAGAGATTGTGCCGATAGCGGTATGGCAAGGTGCGCGAGACATCACGGCCATCGAACGGACAAGGCGGGTAATAAATATTCGGATGGCAAAATTTAGAAGAGACAGAGGCGGTGTAGTGGTACGACACTGACAGCTGGAAGGAGATAAAGCAGGCCTCATACGGCCCGACGGTGTTCACTTAATGGATATTGGACTGGACATATTCCTGTCAGGACTCCAGGATGGAGTGGAACAAGCGTTAAGAGTGATGGGTGGGGGTCAGAGTCCTGCATACGAGTACGCAGGATCCTCCGTGGCCTGGAAATAGAAAGGACATGTCGGAGAGTTACACTTGTTGGCCAAGTTGCCGGAGTGGAGACCCAGGGCATGCTGCAACAAGCTGAATTATTTTAGAAATAAAATGTCTTTCTTATGGAATGAGTATAAAGAGTTAATAAAGCTGTGACCGATCCTCACCCATCCAGTTGTAAGAGTTACATTATTGTATTGTCAAGGAAAGGGGGGCGGTAGGGGGGCTGAGCGTCTGGGTTTGGTTGGGGGTCCCCACAGTCTGCCTAGGCTAGATGCATTTAAAAATTCTTATTAGATACACAGGCGGTGCAGCTTGCTTCGCAGCTGGGCTACTACGCCCAAAGTATTGCCTAGGCTAGATGCAGTTAAAAATTCTACGCTGACTAGCAGACACTGAAGATTTGGAGCAGACCTCTGAGTAAACAGCTCTTCAGACTCAATCATCTGTGTTACCCCAAGCCATAGTGTATGCAGTTTCTTACAGTTAAAAGGGGGGGGGGAGCGACCCAACCCACCTGGATTTGACGATGCCAACGTCACGTAAGACACAGCAAGGGGACTCCAAAAAGAGTTTCCATTTTTTCCCAAAATTGTGGCACAGACACCACTTAACCCTAGAACGCATACCTGGGGCCTCGCAGTCCCGCCCTGTTAATTGTTTTCTAATTTCTGCAAGATTACTTTAGTTAGAATTTTGAAACTCTAGGTATTCTTCATGTATATAGTTGTTTGTCATTTGAGTTTGAGTTTTTCAATGTTATTTGCACACGGGCCTAAAAGGCCCCAGGTATATGAAAATGTAGATTTTTATGGTCATGCGTTCTAGGGTTAAGTGGCATCAATTGCCCCACAGTTGCTTAAATCGGTTGGTGAGGTGATATTACCAAATCCTCAAGCTTTTAGCCTCCCAAGGATAACACAGGATTAGAAAAGTCCTTGCGAAACCATGATTTGTTCATCTTTATGAACGTGAGTCTGTCTACATTCTCAGTGGACAGCCGCGTGCGCTTATCTGTCAGCACATCATCAGCAGCGCTGAACACACGTTCAGACAGAACACTGGCTGCAGGGCATGACAAGATCTCCAAGGCGTGAGTGGCGAGCTCCGGCCATTTTTCCAGATTGGAATACCAAAATGAGCAAGGGTCCAGTGACACAGTCATGGCTTCGATGTTCACTTGGAGATACTCCTGCACCATCCTCTCTAGGCATTGACTATGTGTCAGACTTCTTGTCTCCTGTGGCCTTGCAAAGGATGGTCTAAAAAAGTGGTGAAACGATTTCACTAAATTGCTGTTACCAGCAGATACTGTGTTACTGTTACAGTTTGAGTGATGAAGACTCGACAGTCCCGCGGTTGGCAAGTTAGAACTGTGAGATTCACTTCGTGCACCACTGGTGTTTTGTGGAAAAGCACATGTAAGATTCTGCAACAGCGTCTGCAGATACTCCTGCATGCGTCAATCCCTTTTTATGGCAGGAATTATTTCGGCAAATTTACTTTTGTACCGGGTATCTAAGAGTGTGGCAACCCAGTAGTCGAGATTACTTCGAATTCTGCAATCTGAGGGTCATGTTGCAGGTAGTGCAGCAAGAAGGCACTCATGTGTCTTGCGCATCCAGGAGGACCAAGTCCTTGTTGTGTTGGTGGCGAGGTAAGAATCATGCTTCTTTCCTCTGCCCTCTCCCCCCAACCTCGCACAACAGAAATGTGATCAAGGTCTCCCTCATCTGATGAGTCTTCCATGCCCATCGCCAGTTCATCCTCCACTTCTTCCTCGGCTCCTGCACCTTCCTCAACAGTTTGGCTGCTACCATGTGCCCTGTTTAATCCCTCTCCCCCACCCTCCCATGCCTGCCTCCTTGGTGCTGCCAACCGTCTGGACCTTGGAGATGTTATCCCTTCCGCATACGACTCCTCCTCTACTTCCTCCACCTCCTCTTGTCCGACCACCTGACTCTGAATTCTGTTTAATGTGTGCTCCAGCATGTAAATCACCGGAATAGTTATGCTGATAATGGCATCGTCGTCAGCACTAAACATCTTCGTCGCCATTTCAAAACTGTGCAGAAAGGTGTGTGGCGCCCCTGAGGGTGCAGTCACCACAGAGTTACTGCATCTCACCCAGAGGTGTGGTATCTCACCCTCAGGTAAGGAAGGCGTATGGCTCGGGACCCTAACACCTGCATCCAACACATACCCGCAGTGGGGTTAGGGCGAGATTGCTCCTAAGGGAGAGCACAGTCCCAGGTCCCTAGCTGGTGGGAGGATCCTATGTAGTGGGTGATTAGGGGAGCAGCTTAGGGGAGCACATGACAGGGAGAGTATAAATAGGAAGCCATCTTAGAAAGAGCAAGCCAGTCAGAGGAAGAAAAGTGACAGGAGCAGAGGCTCGGCATGAGCTCTGCTCCGGAGGCGGGCCTAGCCTGGGAGGCCCAGGACTGAAGGAGAGAAGAGAGGAGTGGGAGCAGGAAGGCTCCAGGAACCGAAGGGACCCTAGGGCTACGGGCCGTGCAGAAGGCCACCTGTGCTCCCGCTGCTACCAGGAGGTAGAGGGGTCAGGCCAGATAAGGGGAACCGGTCCCTCAACTAGAGGAGAAACAGCAAGGCTCAACTAGAAACCGGAGGCTGCAGCATTTCATGTACTGCAGGCAAAAGTCCACACCAGTCTCACTAAGAAGGTAGCCACATAGGACCCAGGGGACGGAACACAAGTCGCCCGCCAAGGCCCGAGGATACCGGATAGAAGTGTCACTGGGTGTGAGGTGCAGGGAGAAGGCCAGAGAAAGGACACACAGAAGGGGGTCCTGCTAAGTACTCCGGAGCTATCTGGGGGTGGACTGAGCCCCTCACTGAGTACGCACAGCACGACGGGTGAGATAGCTCTGGTACCTGTAATCTGGACTGCAACAACTGTGAGTAAAGATCTTGGGACTGCATCACACGGACTCTGTGTTCATTACTGACTCCCTGCACTACAACCACCATCATCCACCCACACTGCCCTGAAGCTACACTCTTCCTGTGGTGAGTAATAATACCATTGCAGCAAAACCACCAGCTTCAGAGGACTGTTCCGCAGCAGCGGCCCCTTTGGCCGCACTCCACAGGTGGCGTAGTCGGACATTATAAAATCCATATATACAAATTACCGTTGGATTGACCGCCCTGGGTCACGGACCGGGTCACCGCCACAGAGACTACAACCCCCAGCGTCTACCGGCCCAGCTCCGGGTACCCCACGGCCCAGGGGGCGCGTCAACTTCATAGGTCCCTGATCTGAGACCACTCCTGCTGTGTGATTTGCCCCACCTCTGGATCTCGTTGGCCCAGGCTATACATCATAAAGGATTGCACCAGGGCTTGTCGGTGCTGCCACAGTCGCTGCAACATGTGCAGAGTTGAATTCCACCGTGTCGGCACATCGCATTTCAGCCGGTGAACTGGCAGGCCCAACGACTTCTGTAGAGATGTAAGTCGCTGAGCTGCGGGATGCAAACGGCGGAAGTGAGCACACAGCGACCGTGCCCTCTGCAGAAGGCCATCTAGTCCGGGATAGTGGGCTAAAAATTTATGGACAACCAGGTTCAACACGTGAGCCATACAAGGCACGTGTGTAACATTGCCCCGGCGAAGGGCCGCACCCAGGTTTGCAGCATTGTCGCACACGGCCTTCCCTGGTTGCAGGTCCAGTGGAGACAACCATTCATGAAACTGGGTCTCCAGAGCTGACCACAAGTCCTCAGCTGTGTGACTCACATTTCCCAGACATTTCAAAGTAAACACTGATGCCGTTGAGCCCTGCTGCCAGCATAGTAAGGAGGTGCGCAGTTAGAAAGCAGGTGGCATTACCAGACAGGCTTTGGGTGCAGGTGGAGGACCGAGAGGAGGTTGAGGAGGCAGAAGCAGTGGAGGAACTTCTAGATAAAGAGGATTGACGTACAAATCGTGGGGACGGCAAGACTTGGACAGCAGCCCCTTGTCCTGCTGTCACCCTAGTTACCCAGTGCCCTGTCAGCGACATGTAACGCCCCTGTCCATGCCTACTCGTCCAAGTGTCTGTGGTGAAATGCACCCTGTCACACACAGAGTTTCTCAAAGAAGCGGTGATGTTGTGTGCGACATGCTGGTGGAGCGCAGGCACACCTTTCTTTGAGAAGTAGTGCCGACTGGGCATCTGGTACTGGGGCACTGCGACGGACATAAGGTCTCAAAAATCCACTGTGTCCTCCAGGCGGAAAGGCAGCATTTCTGTAGCCAACAGCTTGCAGATGGTGAAATTCAACCTCTTAGCTTTCTCATGGCTAGGAGGAAATGGTCTTTTACTTGTCCACATCTGAGGGACCGAGGGCTGGCTGTTGTGCTTTGACGGGGTTGAGTAGGGTGTCCCTGGCAAACTGCCGGTCTGTGAGTAAGATGCAGGCGGACATGTTAGGTTGCCTTGATCCAAAGGTGGTGCTCTCGATGTCAGAGAGCTCTCAACACCAGCAGGTGTTTCCACTTCCCAATGAACTGACGACCTGCCAATCACACTGGCTGTTGCAGGTAAAGAGGTGGCAGGTCTGCGTCCAAAAACATGTGTGACTGCTGTCCCCCCAGTCACAGAGGATGAAGAGGCCGCGGATGCACAAGATGGGGCAGACGGTGGTTGGCCCAGCCTGCTAGGCCGCATTGTAGCACAGTGAGCTTCCCACTGCAACTTATGCTTCATATCCATGTGACGGTACATGCATGAAGTACTCAAACTATGGATTTTTTGGCCTCTACTTAGCTTTTGGTGACAAATATTACAGATAACACGAGTTGGGTCATCCTTATCGATCTGAATAAATGCCCAGGCTATGCAAGGCTTAGAGCCCATGCGACCTGAAGAGCCACTACGACTTGTGGTCAGAGGCGGAGTTGTGGTTGAGGATGCAGTTGTTGACGTGCTTCCAGTACTCCGTCTCTGTCCAGGAAGGCGCAACCTAACCTCGTCGTCAATAGCATCTGTGACGCCCCGCTGCGCTTGGTATCACAGATCCTAGAAGAGTGTATTGATGGAATCCTCCACAAGAGGCCCCCATAAACTTTCACACATCTCCACCTTCCACCTCAGACAAGCAGAGGGAGCCCGTTAGGGATATAAATAGGGAAGGTGGAGCTAGGCAGTTCAGTTCCTCTGAAGAGTTCCTGCAGTAGAGAAGCCTAAGAGAGGTCAGTCTGCAGTGGAGCTCAGTCTAGTCTAGAGGACTCAGTTAATAGTTCAGCAGTGGAGCACGAGGCTCCTGCTAGCTAGATTCAGGGAGCCCAGATAGAGCTTAAGGTGTGCCAGCGTCATAAGATCGGTGAAGCGCGGCAAGCTGCCGTTAGTGTGTATAGCCTATTGAGGGCCCGAGTAGGCCGAAGGCGAGTGGCGAGTTAGTACATAAGGGGCAGAGGAGCTTAACCAGCTCACCCCGAAGCATTTACCGGACACCGGATCCGAGCTTACCGGGATCTCTATGACCCAGTACGGCATAACCGGAATCCCTGAGAACTACAAGTCCCAGGATCGCTAAGGTGCTGATACGTAACAGAGCCAGGAGACTCTTAGGCCCCGCATACTGGGAGCGTGAACTTCAAGAGAAGGCCCTACCACAAGGTCAGCCAGCGCAGGACAGAGACAAAGTTAGGCCTAGCTCCAGGCAGGTCAGAAACTTACTGCGCAGAGGCAAGAAACAGGAGGCCCTACACCCGCTCATTGGGGAGGATCCTGATATGCACCCTTCACCCTACAGTGCTCCAGGATGTGCCTGAATTTTCTCCAGTAAAAGGTACTGAAGTGACTACCGTGTCCGTTTCCGTTCTTGCTCTGACCCAGCTGGGTCTCGCCAGTCCTGCATTCCCCCTGCATACGCTGCCCTGAGACCTAGCTCCACCTGTGGGGAGCTATACCATCGAGCTGCCTTATCACGGGCCTCAGTGGACTGCTGCAGCGCTGGTGCTTCTCACCAGATACCATAGGTGGTGTCACAAACTCTTATAAAATTAACAATTATCCACCCTTTTAAAGAGTGACCCCAGGGTACGGGCCAGGGAGCCGACCACCGCGACATCCCAAAGGCCAGGCAAAGGCCCGGGTGACCTCATCGACTGGCTGACTGTGGGTTGACAGTAAGTGGGATCTCCAACCTTGTCATCATCACCCTGTGTGTTATCACACCCGTCGTCCTCAAAGCCAACCTCTTCCTGCCCTGACCGAAAAGTCAAGTTGTCGCTCCAATCAGGTATTTGAGTCTCATCATCGTCTTCATCATTGTCTCCACCAACAGGAGTTACAGTTTGGGAACGAGGGTCTACATTATGCTCAGAACCTTCTTCATCTGGTCCTGGATCCGACTTATAAAGATTCTGGGCATCAGTGCAGATCATTTCCTCGTCTGGATTAACAGAAGCTCTGGAGCAGACCTCCGTTTCCCAGGCTATAGTATGAGTAAACAGCTGTGCAGACTCAACCATCTGTGTTACCCCATACTCAGACGGGCAGCTGGAGACTTGGGAGCTGTGAGGAAGCAAGTGCGATTGGGGTGACACCTCTGAGGACTGGAGTATTTGTGATGTTGAAGTTGAAGTTGAGGTGGAGGAGAGCCCACTTGAAGGTGCACTTGATATCCGCTGAAGCACCTGCTGTTTTTGTGCCTCATCTGGAATTTGTAGCGATGGGCGTGTCCGTAACAAAGGGATCGTATCACATTGTCCACGAAAAGAAGTCGACATGTTAGTTTGGCTGGAAGATGGTCTTTCTGCAGATGTTACTCCCCCCCACCGCGGGGGGCTCGACCCACCAGCGGACAGGCACCAGTATTAGGAGAGGGGGGCTGGCCGTCAGGGTCCACCGCGGCTCTGGCACAAACCCGGCGACACGGAGGTGGCAGGGGCAGGAACGGACTGGCCGTGTCGGCTTCTCACTTTTTGGATTTTAGAAGGGCATGACATGCCTATATCTGTGTCTCCCCCTCCTTTTACTCCTCCACCTCTTTTATTTTCACATGACTATATGTACTTGTCACTTTTCCATGTGTTAGTTATGTCTTCTGAGCAGTTTGTCAGCTTTTGGACACCTTTGAAGGTGTTTTCTATGTGTTTCTATGTGTTTTTGTTTGCCTGCCATTGGTTTTAACGGTGTTCGAAGGTGTTCGGCGAACAGTTCGACGAACAGTTCGGCGAACACACGGGTGTTCGACGAACCGAACCGAACTCAAACACTACGGGGGTGGCTCAACACTAATGCTCACATCTCTCGCAGCAGTATGGATCCTCGAGCGGTTGCTCATGGAATGCATACATTGCGCAAGATGTACACTGCACGGCTCCGGCCAAAATGGACGTCATTCTAAATATGGGGATACAGTCAGTATATATATACAAGTACAAAACACAATTATTTATATATAGGTGTATGGACGGGGATCAATTAGGGATGTGCAAGTGTATCAATTAGATATCGGCGGGGGATCAGTTAAGTATCGAGTATGGACGGGGGAATCAGATAAGTAGGACAGGTGGATTAATTAAGCAAAAAGTAAAGTAAAGAAAGAATGAAATACAGTCAGCAATTCAGTCCTAAGTCCTCCCTTCCAAACTCCCTGAATCCAAAGTCACTGAAAAACAAGTCACACACTTCCTTTCGTTCGCACTTACGCTCTGGACACACGCAGCTCGTTCACACTCGCAAACTAAGAGATTTAAAGAGGTTTTTTTTTTTTTTTCTTCCTTTTCCAGCAATGTACCCTTCACCTCAATGCACTTCCAAAGGACTTGATGTCCAACCAGCTGCCCCTTATAAACCCCCAACTATGACCCCTTCCCCACAACTAACCCCCTGTGAGCAAATCCACACCTCAGGACTCCAGTGCAATGCAGCCAACCCCCAAATACACAGGTAGCAAACCAAGAAACCAAAACTGTAGTGAGAAAACAGGTTTTAAAAAGCCCAATAAATCTAAACAGGTTGAAAAGCACTCAGCAGGTCACAATGCAGCACTCACCGCAATTCACACAGGTATTTTCTGCAGGATTCCCAAATACCTCTTCACTGAAAAACAAGTCATACACTTACTTTCGTTCGCACTTACGCTCCGGACACATGCAGCTCGTTCACACTCGCAAACTAAGAGATTTAAAGAGTTGTTTTTTTTTTTTGTTTTTTTTTTTTTCCTTTTCCAGCAATGTACCCTTCACCTCAATGCACTTATTCATTGATTTTAACCATTGAAAAACATTCTGTTACTCATACACCAGAAATGGTTGAAGGCATTGGCTGAACGTAAACAGACAGCAACTCACCCTCTTTGAATCTTCTTTAGGACGCTAAAAGAAGCAGGAAAAAGCAAAATAATTTCAGAATTCCACCTTTCCAAGAAGAGAAATCACTGTTTGTGCAATGACATTATTCATTGATTTTAGCCATTGAAAAACGTTCTGCTACTCATATACCAGAATTGGTTGAAGCTATTGGCTGAATGCAAACAGATAGCAGCTCACCCTCTTTGAATATTCTTTAGCATGCTAAAAGGAGCAGGAGAAAGCAAAACATTTCAGAATTCCACCTTTCCAAGCAGAGAAATGACTGTTTGTGCAAAGACAATATTCATTCATTTTAGCCATTGAAAACCGTGGTGTTACGCATATACAAGAAAAAAATGAAGGTATTCCCTGAGCGCAACCAGACAGCTCAGACTCTTTGAATCTTCTTTACCATGCTTAAAGGAGAAGGAAAAAACAAAAAAATTCAGAATTCCACCTTTCCAAGCAGAGAAATGACAGTTTGTGCAATGACATTATTCATTGATTTTAGCCATGGAAAACCATCCTATTACTCATGTATCAGAAATGGTTGAATGTAGTGGCTGAACGCAAACAGATAGCAGCTCCTACTCTTTGAATCTTCTTTAGCATGCTAAAAGTAGCAGGAAAAACAAAAAAATTTCAGGTTTACACCTTTCAAAGCAGAGAAATGACTGTTTGTGCAATGACAATATTCATTGATTTTAGCCATTGAAAAACATCCTGTTACTCATACACCAGAAATGGTTGAAGGCATTGGCTGAACGTAAACAGACAGCTACTCACCCTCTTTGAATCTTCTTTAGCACGCTAAAAGGAGCAGGAAAAAGCAAAATAATTTCAGAATTCCACCTTTCCACGCAGAGAAACTACTGTTTGTGCAATGACATTATTCATTGACTTTAGCAATTGAAAAATGTTCTGTTACTCAAATACCAGAAATGGTTGAAGGTATTGGCTGAACGCAAACAGATAGCAGCTCACCCTAACTGAATATTCTTTAGAATGCTAAAAGGAGCAGGAAAAAGCAAAAAATTTCAGAATTCCACCTTTCCAAGCAGAGAAATGACTGTTTGTGCAATGACATTATTCATTGATTTAAGAATTTGAAAACCGTTCTGTTACTCATATACCAGAAATGGTTGAAGGTATTGGCTGAATGCAAACAGATAGCAGCTCACCATCTTTGAATCTTCTTTAGCATGCTAAAAGGAGCAGGAAAAAGCAAAACATTTCAGAACTCCACCTTTTCAAGCAGAGAATTGACTGTTTGTGCAATGACAATATTCATTCATTTTAGCCATTGAAAACCGTCCTGTTACTCATATACCAGAAATGGATGAAGTTATTGGCTAAAAGCAAACAGATAGGAGCTCAAACTCTTTGTATCTTCTTTAGCATGCTAAAATGAGCAGAAAAAAGCAAAAAATTTCAGAATTCCACCTTTCAAAGCAGAGAAATTATTTTTTCTGCAATGACATTATTCATTGATTTTAGCCATTGAAAACCGTCCTGTTACTCATATACCAGAAATCGTTGAAGGTATTGGCTGAACGCAAAGAAATAGCAGACCACCATCTTTGAATCTTCTTTAGCATGCTAAAAGGAGCAGGAAAATGTAAAAATTTTCATAATTCCACTTTTACGAGCAGAGAAATAACGGTTTGTGCAATGACTTTATTCATTGATTTTAGTCATTGAAAAACATCCTGTTACTCATATATAGAGATGAGCGTTGTTCTACTCGAACTGTTCGCCAATCTCAAATTCGAGCTGTTTTGGGCGGTGTTCGAGCCGGTCGGCGAACACGAACAATTTGAGAAAAATTCGGCTGTTCGAGGTTATGTTCGATAACTGTTCGTGCACCAAAATCATAACTGGATTTTTTTCTCAGTAATGATGAAAATTAATGTTAATACGCAGTTTGAGTGTACAGCGGGGCGGGGGGAGGGGCAGGGGATGGATCTCTGCAGGAACAATGAAGATCTCCATTTTTTTTTCTCTTTCCCGCATTTGCAGTGGGGAGGTGCAATCTGTCAGCCTATCAGCAGCGCACACACGGAGCGAAGTGCTTTTTTTCACACAAGCAAGGGCATGTGTGATTGGCAGTGTATGTCACATGTCCTTGCCCTATAAGACCAAGCCATTTTCCCCGTCGCCACCATTTTCTCACTGCTGCAGCTGCGTGTTAGACGGCACCGCTGTTGCTGTGTGCGCTATACCTTGTTAATTTCAAGCCAATTTTCGCACAAATATACAGATAGCTTGGGAGTAGGGAATAGTTGTGATTGCAGTCCTTTTAAGGACTAGGTTACAGCATTTCCTATGACTTTTATCAGGCAGGTCTGTGCTCTTAAATAGATAGATTGTGGGAGTAAAGACTAATTGTAATTGGAGTCCTTTTCAGGACTAGGTTACATCAGTTCCTATCAGTTTTTGCCAGGCAGGTCTGTGCCAGTGCTGTGCAAGTTTTTTTCACAGCATTTGGCTGAATCTAGCAAAGCTAATCCTTTTTGGCCTATTGCAGAGTGTGTTAGTCAGTGGAGTAGCCTATCTGTGTTGCAAGATATACCACCTGTGTATAGAATACCAATTTTTTTACTGCACCTAGTGAAGTAAAATCTTTTGGGCATAGCATCATTCTATTAGTCCATCTATACTGACCTCCATCAGGTTGCAAACTGAATATAATTTTTTTATGCATCTAGCTCTGAAAAAATATTTGGGCTTCTAGCAGTGTGTGGGACTTGGTCTATTAGTCCATCTATACTGACCTCCATCAGGTTGCAAATTAAAAATAATTTTTTTCTTCATTTAGCTCTGAAAAAATATTTGGGCTTCTAGCTGTGTGTGGGACTTGTTCTATTAGTCCTTCTATACTGACCTCCAGCAGGTTGCAAATTGAATATAATTTTTTTCTGCATCTAGCTCTGAAAAAATATTTGGGCTTCTAGCGGTGTGTGGGACTTGGTCTATTAGTCCATCTATACTGACCTCCATCAGGTTGCAAATTAAAAATAATTTTTTTCTGCATCTAGCTCTGAAAAAATATTTGGGCTTCTAGCAGTGTGTGGGACTTGGTCTATTAGTCCATCTATACTGACCTCCATCAGGTTGCAAATTAAAAATAATTTTTTTCTTCATTTATCTCTGAAAAAATATTTGGGCTTCTAGCAGCGTGTGGGACTTGTTCTATTAGTCCATCTATACTGACCTCCATCAGGTTGCAAATTAAAAATAATTTTTTTCTGCATCTAGCTCTGAAAAAATATTTGGGCTTCTAGCAGTGTGTGGGACTTGGTCTATTAGTCCATCTATACTGACCTCCATCAGGTTGCAAATTAAAAATAATTTTTTTCTGCATCTAGCTCTGAAAAAATATTTGGGCTTCTAGCAGTGTGTGGGACTTGGTCTATTAGTCCATCTATACTGACCTCCATCAGGTTGCAAATTGAATAAAAAAATTTTCTGCATCTAGCTCTGAAAAAATATTTGGGCTTCTAGCGGTGTGTGGGACTTGGTCTATTAGTCCATCTATTCTGACCTCCATCAGGTTGCAAATTAAAAATAATTTTTTTCTGCATCTAGCTCTGAAAAAATATTTGGGCTTCTAGCAGTGTGTGGGACTTGGTCTATTAGTCCATCTATACTGACCTCCATCAGGTTGCAAATTAAAAATAATTTTTTTCTTCATTTAGCTCTGAAAAAATATTTGGGCTTCTAGCAGTGTGTGGGACTTGTTCTATTAGTCCTTCTATACTGACGTCCAGCAGGTTGCAAATTGAATATAATTTTTTTCTGCATCTAGCTCTGAAAAAATATTTGGGCTTCTAGCGGTGTGTGGGACTTGGTCTATTAGTCCATCTATACTGACCTCCATCAGGTTGCAAATTAAAAATAATTTTTTTCTGCATCTAGCTCTGAAAAAATATTTGGGCTTCTAGCAGTGTGTGGGACTTGGTCTATTAGTCCATCTATACTGACCTCCATCAGGTTGCAAATTAAAAATAATTTTTTTCTGCATCTAACCCAGCCAATAGTTTTGGCCTAATACCACAGTTTGGCCACTCAGCTCTGCTCGGTTACCATCCATTGTTTTTTTGTGCAAACAACTCCAGAGTTGTGAATTAGTTAACCACCAAAATGAGTGGAAAAAGGCCTGCTGCTGGTGGAAAGGGGAATAGGCGTGTTGGGAAGGGGAAAAAAGGTTGTGTCCGTGGGGTAGGTGCAGAAGAAAGACCATCTTCCAGCCAAACTAAAATGTCTACTTCTTTTAGCAGACAATGTGATAAGATCCCTTTCTTACGGCCACGCCAATCGCTACAAATTCCAGATGAGGCACAAAAACAGCAGGTGCTTCAACGGATATCAAGTGCTCCTTTAAGTGGGCTCTCCTCCACATCAACTTCAACATCACAAATACTCCAGTCCTCAAAGGTGTCACCCAAATCGCACTTGCTTCCTCACAGCTCCCAAATCTCCAGCTGCCCGTCTGAGTATGAGGTAGAACAGATGGTTGAGTCTGCAGAGCTGTTTACTCATACTATAGCCTGGGAATCAGAGGTCGACTCCAGCGCTTCTGTGAATCCAGACGAGGAAATGATCTGCACTGATGCCCAGAATCTTTATGAGTCGGATCCAGGACCAGACGCAGAAGGTTCTGACCATAATGTAGACCCTCATTCCCAAACTGTAACTCCTGTTGGTGGAGACAATGAGGAAGACGATGATAAGACTCAAATACCTGATTGGAGCGACAACTTTAGTTTTTTGTCAGGGCAGGAACAGGTTGGCTCTGAGGACGACGGGTGTGATAACGCACAGGGTGATGATGATGAGGTCGGAGATCCCACTTACTGTCAACCCACAGTCAGCCAAGAGATGAGGTCAGCAGAGGAGGTGGAGGAAGATGCTAGTGACGACGAGGTCAGGTTGTGCCTTCCTGGACAGAGACGTAGTACTGGAAGCACGTCAACAACTGCATCCTCAAACACAACTCTGCCTCTCACCACAAGTCGTGTTGGCTCTTCAGGTCGCATGGGTGCTAAGCCTTGCATAGCCTGGGCATTTTTTCAGATCGATAAAGATGACCCAACTCGTGTTATCTGTAACATTTGTCAGCAAAAGCTAAGTAGAGGCCAAAAAATACATAGTTTGAGTACTTCATGCATGAACCGACATATGGACATGAAGCATAAGTTGCAGTGGGAAGCTCAGTGTGGTACAATGCGGTCTAGCCGGCCGGGCCAACCACCGTCTGCCATATCTTGTGCATCCGCGGCCTCTTCATCCTCTGTGACTGGGGGGACAGCAGTCACACCTGTTTTGGGGCGCAGACCTGCCACCTCTTTACCCACAACAGCCAGCGTGATTGGCAGGTCATGATTTTCTTTGGAGGTGGTAACACCAGCTGGTCTTGAGCGCTGTCCGACATCGATAGCACCACCTTTGGATCAAGGCAACCTAACATGTCCGCCTGCATCTTCCTCACAGACCGGCAGTTTGCCGGGGACACCCTTATCAACCCCGTCTAAGCACAATAGCCAGCCCTCGGTCCCTCAGATGTGGACAAGTAAAAGACCATTTCCTCCTAGCCATGAGAAAGCTAAGAGGTTGAATTTCACCATCTGCAAGCTCTTGGCTACAGAAATGCTGCCTTTCCGCCTGGTGGACACAGAGGATTTTCGAGACCTTATGTCCGTCGCAGTGCCCCAGTACTAGATGCCCAGTCGGCACTACTTCTCAAAGAAAGGTGTGCCTGCGCTCCACCAGCATGTCGCACACAACATCACCGCTTCTTTGAGAAACTCTGTGTGTGACAGGGTGCATTTCACCACAGACACTTGGACGAGTAGGCATGGACAGGGGCGTTACATGTCGCTGACTGGGCACTGGGTAACTATGGTGACAGCAGGACAAGGGGCTGCTGTCCAAGTCTTGCCGTCCCCACGAGTTGTGCGTCAATCCTCTTTATGTCATTTTTCCTCCACTGCTTCTGCCTCCTCAACCTCCTCTCGGTCTTCCACCTGCACCCAAAGCCTGTCTGGTCATGCCACAAGCTTTCTAACTGCGCAGAAGGGATCCTGCACACCTCCTTACTATGCTGGCAGTAGGGCTCAACGTCATCAGGCGGTTTTTACATTGAAATGTCTGGGAAATGTGAGTCACACAGCTGAGGATTTGTGGTCAGCTCTGGAGTACCAATTTCATGAATGGTTGTCTCCACTGGACCTGAAACCAGGGAAGGCCGTGTGCGACAATGCTGCAAACCTGGGTGCGGCCCTTCGCCGGGGCAATGTCACACGCGTGCCTTGTATGGCTCACGTGTTGAACCTGGTTGTCCAGCAATTTTTAGCCCACTATCCCAGACTAGATGGCCTTCTGCAGAGGGCACGGTCGCTGTGTGCTCACTTCCGCCGTTCGCATCCCGCAGCTCAGCGACTTACATCTCTACAGAAGTCGTTGGGCCTGCCACTTCACCGGCTAAAATGCGATGTGCCTACCCGGTGGAATTCAACTCTGCACATGTTGCAGCGACTGTGGCAGCACCGACAAGCCCTGGTGCAATACGTTCTGACGTATAGCCTGGGCCAACGAGATTCAGAGGTGGGGCAAATCACGCTGGAGGAGTGGTCTCAGATCAGGGACCTATGCACCCTTCTGCACAGTTTTAAAATGGCGACGAAGATGTTTAGTGCTGACGATGCCATTATCAGCATGACTATTCCGGTGATTTACATGCTGGAGCACATGTTAAACAGAATTCGGAGTCAGGTGGTGGCACAAGAGGAGGTGGAGGAAGTAGAGGAGGAGGAGTTGTATGCGGAAGGGCTAACATCTGCAAGGTCCAGACGGTCGGCAGCACCAGGGCGGCAGGCATGTGAGGGTGGGGGAGATGATTTTACCAGGGCGCATGGTAGCAGCCAAACTAGTGAGGAAGGTGCAGGAGCCCAGGAAGAAGTGGAGGACGAACTGATGGAAGACTCATCAGATGAGGGAGACCTTGATCACATTTCTGTTGTGCGAGGTTGGGGGGAGAGGACAGAGGAAGGAAGCATGATTGTTACCTCGCCACCAACACAACAGGGACTTGGTGCTCCTGGATGCGCAACACACATGAGTGCCTTCTTACTGCACTACCTGCAACATGACCCTCGAATTGTGAGAATTAGAAATAATCCTGACTACTGGGTTGCCACACTGTTAGATCCCCGGTACAAAAGTAAATTTGCAGAAATTATTCCTGCCATAGAAAGGGATGCACGCATGCAGGAGTATCAGCAGAGACTGTTGCAGAATCTTACATGTGCTTTTCCACAAAATACCAGTGGTGCACGTAGTGAATCTCACAGTTCCAACTTGCCAACCGTGGGACCGTCAAGTGTTCAGCACTCAAACCGTAACAGAACCACAGTATCTGCTGGTAACATCAATTTTGCGGAATCATTTCACCACTTTTTTAGCCCATCCTTTGCAAGGCCACAGGAGACAAGAAGTCTGACACATAGTCAACGCCTAGAGACGATGGTACAGGAGTATCTCCAAGTAAACATTGAAGCCACGACTGTGTCACTGGACCCTTGCTCTTTTTGGGCTTCCAATCTGGATAAATGGCCGGAGCTAGCCACTTACGCCTTGGAGATCTTGTCATGCCCCGCAGCCAGCGTTCTGTCTGAACGTGTGTTCAGCGCTGCTGGTGGTGTGCTGACAGATAAGCGCACGCGGCTCTCCACTGATAATGTAGACAGACTCACGTTCATAAAGATGAACAAATCATGGATCCGAAACGACTTTTCTACCCCTGTGTCATCCTGGGGAGAGTAAAAGCTTGATGATTGGTTAAAATCACCCTACCAACCGTTTTAAGCTTTCAAATTACTAATCATGTTTATCTGTATCTTGACTGGAAAATAATTTGGGCTTTGTAGCAGTGTGCAGCACTGATCCTATTAGGCCATCCATAATAAGCTTCATCAGATTTAAAATTAAAAATAATTTTTAGCTGCATCTAGCCCGGAAAATAATTTTGGGGCTCCGAGATGCGCAAGACACATAAGTGCCTTCTTGCTGCACTACCTGCAGCATGACCCTCATATTGTCAGAATTCGAAGTAATCATGACTACTGGGTTGCCACACTCTTAGATCCCCCAAACTTTTCGATCAACCTTTTCATTTTAATAAAGACCAAAAAAATGGTCATTTTTGAAATTATAAGCATTAGCAGGTTGTTAGAAACTGAAATCAAACAGTTTTCAACTCAAAACTTTATTCTAGGTGATGTTACATTTTCACATAGGACCCCTTGTTCGAAAGGAGCTTCTGAACTCTCTCGTCCATTGAATTTGTCAGGTTTTGGATGGTTTCTGCTTCAATTGTTTTGCATGAGGACAGAATACCCTCCCAGAGCTGTTGCTTAGATGTGAACTGCCTCCCGCCATCATAGACACTCCTTTTAATGATGCTCCAAAGGTTCTGAATGGGGTAGAGGTCAGGGGAGCATGGGGGTCACACCATAAGTTTGTCCCCTTTTATGCCCATATCAGCCAGAGATGCAGATGTTTTATGTGCAGCATGAGATGGTGCATTATCATGCAGAAAAATGATCTTGCTGTGAAATACACGGTTCTTCTTCTTGAACCATGGCAGGAAGTGCTGTTTGAGAAAATCCACATACATTATGGAGTTCATCTTTAGCGCCTTCAGGGATCCTAAAGGGGCCGACAATCTCTCTCCCCATGATTCCAGCCCAAAACATTACTCCACCTCCTCCTTGTTGGCGCTGTAGCCGTGTTTGCGTGGGGTGTCCATCAACCAGCCATCCTCCACTCCATTCATCTGGACCATCGAGCGCTGCACGGCACTCATCCGTGAACAAAACAGTTTTGAAATCAGTCTTCATGTAATGTTTGGCCCACTGGAGCCGTTTCTGCTTGTGTGAAGTGGATAGAGGAGGTCGACAGGATGGCGTATGCACAGCTGCAAACCTCTGAAGGACCCTGCATCTTGTTGTTCGGGGGACGTTGGAGGCACAAGCAGCTTCAAAAACTTGTCTGCTGCTATGACAAGGCTTTTTTGCCGCTGCTCTTTCAACCTGACGTAATTGCCTGTAGGAAAGAGTCCTCAATTTGCCCTTATCAGCACGCACACGTGTGTACTGTGAATCAGCTACATACTTCTTGATTGCCAAGACACTTCATCCTGATCATTGCACAATGTTGATTGTAGTCATGCCTTGACCTAAACACTCCACAATTTGTTGCTTCTCAGCAGCCGACACATCCTTTTTCTTTCCCATTTTGGCAGAAAATGTAGGCTGCTTAATAATGTGAGAGAGCCTTCTTAAGTAGTCTTGCCTTTCATTGGACACACCTGCCAAACTAATTAGCACAGGTGTCTGCAATTGCTTACAGTGATATAAAGAGCCCTGACACACATCACCATCAATGAGTTTAACTGACAAACAAACAAATTCTTCCCTTATCACTCCTAAACACTTTTTGCATAATAATTTGGAACGCGGTGTACATGTGCTTTTCCACAAAACACCAGTGGTTCACGTAGTGAATCTTACAGTTCTAACTTGCCAACCGTGGTCTGTATGGAATTGTTCAATAAAGGGCCCAAAATTAAGATAACATAGATGGGAGAGGTCTCTATGAATAGGAATTCCTAAGTATTTGATACCTTGTGAGGGCCAGGCAAAGGGAAAGTTGGACTGGATGGAATCCTATATGGATTTAGGGAGGGAGACATCGAGGGCCTCAGACTTCGCTGCATTGATTTTAAAATTTTACCATGTAACAAAGTGATCTATTTCAGCCATAACAGCAGGGATGGATATATGTGATTGAGTGATATATACTAGGACATCATCAGCAAATAGAGGGCACTTGTACTCGGTGCCTCCCACCTCAATCCACCTAATATTGGGGTTATGGCGAATTGATGAGAGCAGGTGCTCCGTCACTAGGATGTATAAGAGAGGGGACAGAGGACATCCCTGCCTTGTCCCATTTGTGATTGTGAAAGGTGATGAAAATGTTCTGACGCACCCCCTGGGCCTTGGGACACCCGGAGCCGGACCCTTTTTGGTGGATGCTGGTGGTTGTAGTCTTCGTGGCGGCGATCCGGTTCCGTGGCTCAGGGCGGTCAAACCAGTGGCGGAACTATTTATGTGGTTTTGATGTTTAAATGTCCGACTACGCCACCCGTGGATTGCGGTCAGAGTGAACCGCCGCTACAGGGCAGACCGCTAAGGCTGGTGTTGTGGGTGCAGCAGAGCATAGCATAACTCCCCACGGGAGGAGTATAGCCTCAGGGCAGTGTATGCGGAGGATGGGGGTGATGGTGCAGGGCAGCAGCAGTAACGACACGGAGTCAGTGATGCAGTTCAGGGCCTTTACTCACAGTTCTTATTATCCAGACCACGTCTGCAGGTAACGGCTGCCCACGTCGTACTGTGCTCACCAGGTGAGGGGCTCAGACAACTCCCAGATAACTTTGGAGCGCTTCACAGGACCCCCTTTGTGTGTCCTTTGTCTGGCCTTTCTTACCAACACTTCTGTCCGGCTGCCTCGGGCCTCCTCTTGGTAAACTTGGCGCCAGTTTCCCTGACCCTATGTGGTGCCTTCCTAGCGGGTGGAGCAAGGGGCTGCGCCACATAAAATGTCAGAGCCTCCGGTTTCTAGCTGAGGGTCGTTTCCTGCCTCCACTAGTTCGGGGACCGGTCTCCCCCTTTGGCCTGACCCCTCCACGCAGGTGGATTCGGGCATGCGGTGGCGACTCGCCCGTCCGCACCCCTGGGATCCCTTCATTCCTCGTTCCTGGAGCCTTCTCCGCTCCTCTTCCTTCCTTCTCCCTCTTGCAGGCCTGGGCCTCTGTTACTAGGCCCACCTCCGGAGCAGAGCTCATGCAGAGCCCCTGCTCCCTGCCACTTCTGCTCAGACTTCTCTGCACTGAACTAAGATGGTGCCCACCTTTTATACTCCCTTCTCAATGCACCCAGGAACTGCTTCCTCCCTGCTCCTGCACTGCAGGGTTCCCCTTCCTCAGTGTTCCCTCCCCCCACTCCAGCCAGGGACAGGGACTGTCGTGCCCATCTCAGGGGCATATTGGTCGCCCTGCCCCACGGCAATGTGGTGTAATGCATGCAGGTGTCGGGTCCTGATCCACACTCCATCCTTATCTGAGAGTGAGATATCACACCTCTGGGTGAGGTGCAATACGTCTGTAGCAACCGAGCCCTCGGTGCTATAGTTCCATTTATCTTCAGCCTAGGTGACGTATTGTGATACAAAGCCGTGATTTTGGCTATAAAAGGGTCCCCTAGACCCCTACCCCAAGCTTTTTAAGAGAATCATATATGGCGTGCCAGGAGACTCTATGGAATGCTTTCTCAGCATCCAACGAGAGTATCTACTTACAAATTTTTAACTGCATCTAGCCCAGGAAATACTTTGTGCCTAGTAGCAGTGTCTGCTAGTCAGCGGATTATCCCGGCTGTTAAGCAAGCTACACCACCTGTAGTTTGGACACTTAATTTTTTCAAAGGAAATGCTTCGGGACCACGGGATACTTAGTGAAGAGCATCAGGAGGCACCCCAAGGCATAGGGGCTGGGACTGGCACTAGGATGCCTTGCGGTGGACAGCCGAGCTCGATCCTTATAAAAGCTTTTTAACTGCAGCAGCTTTAGTGGACGCTACTGGAGCTGGAATTACGCGGCTGCTGGCATGAGACTTGCCCTCCAATAGATCCTTGTAAATGGATTTAAAGTGTATTCATTCAAATTAGAGGGACAATTTAAATTAAAAAGCTTAGAGCTGCCTCCACCACAGGGGGGCTCTCTCGACCCACCAGCGGACAGGCACCAGTATTGGGAGAGGGGGGAGGGCCGTCAGGGTTCACCGCGGCTCTGGCACAAACCCGGCGACACGGAGGTGGCACGGGCAGGAGCGGACTGGCCGTCTCGGCTTCTCACTTTTTGGATTTTAGAAGGGCATGACATGCCTATATCTGTGTCTCCCCCTCCTTTTACTCCTCCACCTCTTTTCTTTTCGCATGACTATATGTACTTGTCACTTTTCCATGTGTTAGTTGTGTCTTCTGAGCAGTTTGTCAGCTTTTGGACACCTTTGAAGGTGTTTTCTATGTGTTTCTATGTGTTTTTGTTTGCCTGCCATTGGTTTTAACGGTGTTCGAAGGTGTTCGACGAACAGTTCGACGAACAGTTCGGCGAACACACGGGTGTTCGACGAACCGAACCGAACTCAAACACTACGGGGGTGGCTCAACACTACTCATATACCAGAAATGGTTGAAGGTATTGGCTGAACGCAAACAGATAGCAGCTCACCCTCTTTGAATCTTCTTTATCATGCTAAAAGGAACAGGAAAAAGCAAAAAATTTCAGAATTCCACCTTTCCAAGCAGAGAAATGACTCTTTGTGCAATGACATTATTCATTGATTTTAGCCATTGAAAACCGTCCTGCCTCCCATATACAAGAAATGGTTGAAGGTATTGACTGAACGCAAACAGATAGCAGCTCACCCTCTTTGAATCTTCTTTAGCATGCTAAAAGTAGCAGGAAAAAGCAAAAAATTTCAGATTTCCTCATTTCAAAGCAGAGAAATGACTGTTTGTGCAATGACATCATTCATTGATTTTAGACATGGAAAAACATCCTGTTACTCATATACCAGAAATGGTTGAAGGTATTGGCTGAACGCAAACAGACAGCAACTCTCCCTCTTTGAATCGTCTTTAGCACACTAAAAGGTGCAGGAAAAAGCAAAACAATTTCAGAAATCCACCTTTCCAAGCAGAGAAATGACTGTTTGTACAATGACATTATTCATTGATTTTATCCTTTAAAAACGTCCTGTTACTCATATACCAGAAATGGTTGAAGGTATTGGCTGAACACTAACAGATAGCAGCTCGCCCTCTTTGAATCTTCTTTAGCATGCAAAAAGGAGAGGGAAAAAGCAAAAAATTTCAGAATTCGACCTTTCCAAGAAGAGAAAAGACTGTTTGTTCATTGACATTATTCATTGATTGTGGACATTGAAAACCGTCATGTTACTCATATACCAGAAATGGATGAAGGTATTTTCAGAAAGCAAACTGATTGCAGCTGATCCTCTTTGAGTCTTCTTTAGCATGCTAAAAGGAGCTGGAAAAAGCAAAACATTTCAGAATTCCATTTTTCCAAGCAGAGAATTGACTGTTTGTGCAATGACATTATTCATTGATTTTAGCCATTGAAAAACATCCTGTTAGTCATTTACCAGAAATGTTTGAAGGCATTGGCTGAATGCAAACAGACAGCAACTCACCTTCTTTGAATCGTCTTTAGCACGATAAAAGGAGCAAGAAAAAGCAAAATAATTTCAGAATTCCACCATTCAAAGCAGAGAAATGACTGTTTGTGCAATGACATTATTCATTGATTTTAGCCATTGAAAAACATCCTGTTACTCATATACCAGAAATGGTTGAAGGTATTAGCTGAATGCAAACAGACAGCAACTCACCCTCTTTGAATCTTCTTTAGCATGCTAAAAGTAGCAGGAAAAAGCAAAACGTTTCAGAATTCCACCTTTCAAGCAGAGAAATGACTTTTTGAGCAATGACATTATTCATTGATTTTAGCCATTGAAAAACATCCTGTTACTCATATACCAGAAATGGTTGAAGGTATTGGCTGAACACAAAGAGATAGCAGCCCACCATCTTTAAATCTTCTTTAGCATGCTAAAAGGAACAGGAAAAAGCAAAAAAATTCAGAATTCCACTTTTACAAGCAGAGAAATGACTGTTTGTGCAATGACATTATTCATTGATTTTAGCCATTGAAAAACATTCTGTTACTCCTACACGAGAAATGGTTGAAGGCATTGGCTGAATGTAAACAGATAGCAGCTCATCCTCTTTGAATCTTCTTTAGCATGCTAAAAGGAGCAGGAGAAAGCAAAACATTTCAGAATTCCACCTTTCCAAACAGAGAAATGAATTTTTGTGTAATGACATTATTCATTTAATTTAGCCATTGAATACCGTCATTTTTCTCATATACCAGAAATAGTTTTAAGGTATTGGCTGAATGCAAACAGATAGCAGCTCACCTTCTTTGAATCTTCTTTAGCATACGAAAAGTAGCAGGAAAAAGCAAAAAAATTCAGATTGCCACTTTTCAAAGCAGAGAAATGACTGTTTGTGCAGTGACATTATTCATTGATTTTAGCCATTGAAAAACATCCTGTTACTCATATACCAGAAATGGATGAAGGTATTTTCATAAAGCAAACTGATTGCAGCTCACCCTCTTTGAATCTTCTTTAGCATGCTAAAAGAAGCAGGGAAAAACCAAAAAAATTCAGAATTCCACCTTTCAAAGCAGAGAAATGACTTTTTGAGCAATGACATTATTCATTGATTTTAGCCAATGAAAAACATCCTGTTACTCATATACCAGAAATGGTTGAAGGTATCGGCTGAATGCAAACAGATAGCAGCTCTCCCTCTTTGACTCTTCTTTAGCATGCTAAAAGGAGCGGGTAAAGGCAAATAATTTCAGAATTCCACAATTCCAAGCAGAGAAATGACTGTTTGTGCAATGACATTATTCATTGATTTTAGACATTGAAAACTGTCCTGTTACTCTTATACCAGAAATGGTTGAAGGTATTGGCTGAACGCAAAGAGATAGCAGCCCACCATCTTTGAATCTTCTTTAGCATGCTAAAAGGAGCAAGGAAAAGCAAAAAATTACAGAATTCCACTTTTACAAGCAGAGAAATGACTGTTTGTGCAATGACATTATTCATTGATTTTAGCCATTGAAAACATTCTGTTACTCATACACCAGAAATGGTTGAAGGCATTGGCTGAACACAATCAGATAGCAGCTCACCCTCTTTGAATCTTCTTTAGCATGCTAAAAGTAGCAGGTAAAAGCAAACAATTTCAGAATTCCACCTTTCAAAGCAGAGAAATGACTTTTTGAGCAATGACATTATTCATTGATTTTAGCCATTGAAAAACATCCTGTTACTCATATACCAGAAATGGTTGAAGGTATCGACTGAACGCAAACAGATAGCAGCTCACCCTCTTTGAATCTTCTTTAACATGCCAAAGGAGCAGGTAAAAGCAAAAAATTTCAGAATTCCACCTTACCAAGCAGAGAAATGACTGAGTGTGCAATGACATTATTCATTGATTTTAGCCATTGAAAACCATCCTGTTACTCTTATGCCAGAAATGGTTGAAGATATTGGCTGAACGCAAAGAGAAAGCAGCCCACCATCTTTGAATTCTCTTTAGCATGCTAAAATGAGCAGGAAAAAGCAAAAAATTTCAGAATTCCACTTTTACAAGCAGAGAAATGACTGTTTGTGCAACGACATTATTAATTGATTTTAGCCATTGAAAAACATTCTGTTACTCTACAAGCAGAGAAATGACTGTTTGTGCAACGACATTATTAATTGATTTTAGCCATTGAAAAACATTCTGTTACTCATACATCAGAAATGATTGAAGGCATTGGCTGAACGTAAACAGACAGCAACTCACACTCTTTGAATCTTCTTTAGCATTCTAAAAGGAGCAGGAAAAAGCTAAATAATTTCAGAATTCCCCCTTTCGAAGCAGAGAAATGACTGTTTGTGCAATGACATTATTCATTGATTTTAGCCATTGAAAAATGTTCTGTTACTCATATACCAGAAATGGTTGAAGGTATTGGCCGAACGCAAACAGATAGCAGCTCACCCTCTTTGAAACTACTTTATCATGCTAAAAGGAACAGGAAAAAGCAAAAAAATTCAGAATTCCACCTTTCCAAGCAGAGAAATGACTCTTTGTGAAATGACATTATTCATTGATTTTAGCCATTGAAAACCATCCTGTCACTCATATACCAGAAATAGTTGAAGGTATTGGCTGAATTCAAACAGATAGCAGCTCACCCTCTTTGAATCTTCTTTAGAATGCTAAAAGTAGCAGGAAAAATCAAAAAATATCAGGTTTCCACCTTTCCAAGCAGAGAATTGACTGTTTGTGCAATGACATTATTCATTGATTTTAGCCATTGAAAAACATCCTGTTAGTCATTTACCAGAAATGTTTGAAGGCATTGGCTGAATGCAAACAGACAGCAACTCACCTTCTTTGAATCGTCTTTAGCACGATAAAAGGAGCAAGAAAAAGCAAAATAATTTCAGAATTCCACCATTCAAAGCAGAGAAATGACTGTTTGTGCAATGACATTATTCATTGATTTTAGCCATTGAAAAACATCCTGTTACTCATATACCAGAAATGGTTGAAGGTATTAGCTGAATGCAAACAGACAGCAACTCACCCTCTTTGAATCTTCTTTAGCATGCTAAAAGTAGCAGGAAAAAGCAAAACGTTTCAGAATTCCACCTTTCAAGCAGAGAAATGACTTTTTGAGCAATGACATTATTCATTGATTTTAGCCATTGAAAAACATCCTGTTACTCATATACCAGAAATGGTTGAAGGTATTGGCTGAACACAAAGAGATAGCAGCCCACCATCTTTAAATCTTCTTTAGCATGCTAAAAGGAACAGGAAAAAGCAAAAAAATTCAGAATTCCACTTTTACAAGCAGAGAAATGACTGTTTGTGCAATGACATTATTCATTGATTTTAGCCATTGAAAAACATTCTGTTACTCCTACACGAGAAATGGTTGAAGGCATTGGCTGAATGTAAACAGATAGCAGCTCATCCTCTTTGAATCTTCTTTAGCATGCTAAAAGGAGCAGGAGAAAGCAAAACATTTCAGAATTCCACCTTTCCAAACAGAGAAATGAATTTTTGTGTAATGACATTATTCATTTAATTTAGCCATTGAATACCGTCATTTTTCTCATATACCAGAAATAGTTTTAAGGTATTGGCTGAATGCAAACAGATAGCAGCTCACCTTCTTTGAATCTTCTTTAGCATACGAAAAGTAGCAGGAAAAAGCAAAAAAATTCAGATTGCCACTTTTCAAAGCAGAGAAATGACTGTTTGTGCAGTGACATTATTCATTGATTTTAGCCATTGAAAAACATCCTGTTACTCATATACCAGAAATGGATGAAGGTATTTTCATAAAGCAAACTGATTGCAGCTCACCCTCTTTGAATCTTCTTTAGCATGCTAAAAGAAGCAGGGAAAAACCAAAAAAATTCAGAATTCCACCTTTCAAAGCAGAGAAATGACTTTTTGAGCAATGACATTATTCATTGATTTTAGCCAATGAAAAACATCCTGTTACTCATATACCAGAAATGGTTGAAGGTATCGGCTGAATGCAAACAGATAGCAGCTCTCCCTCTTTGACTCTTCTTTAGCATGCTAAAAGGAGCGGGTAAAGGCAAATAATTTCAGAATTCCACAATTCCAAGCAGAGAAATGACTGTTTGTGCAATGACATTATTCATTGATTTTAGACATTGAAAACTGTCCTGTTACTCTTATACCAGAAATGGTTGAAGGTATTGGCTGAACGCAAAGAGATAGCAGCCCACCATCTTTGAATCTTCTTTAGCATGCTAAAAGGAGCAAGGAAAAGCAAAAAATTACAGAATTCCACTTTTACAAGCAGAGAAATGACTGTTTGTGCAATGACATTATTCATTGATTTTAGCCATTGAAAACATTCTGTTACTCATACACCAGAAATGGTTGAAGGCATTGGCTGAACACAATCAGATAGCAGCTCACCCTCTTTGAATCTTCTTTAGCATGCTAAAAGTAGCAGGTAAAAGCAAACAATTTCAGAATTCCACCTTTCAAAGCAGAGAAATGACTTTTTGAGCAATGACATTATTCATTGATTTTAGCCATTGAAAAACATCCTGTTACTCATATACCAGAAATGGTTGAAGGTATCGACTGAACGCAAACAGATAGCAGCTCACCCTCTTTGAATCTTCTTTAACATGCCAAAGGAGCAGGTAAAAGCAAAAAATTTCAGAATTCCACCTTACCAAGCAGAGAAATGACTGAGTGTGCAATGACATTATTCATTGATTTTAGCCATTGAAAACCATCCTGTTACTCTTATGCCAGAAATGGTTGAAGATATTGGCTGAACGCAAAGAGAAAGCAGCCCACCATCTTTGAATTCTCTTTAGCATGCTAAAATGAGCAGGAAAAAGCAAAAAATTTCAGAATTCCACTTTTACAAGCAGAGAAATGACTGTTTGTGCAACGACATTATTAATTGATTTTAGCCATTGAAAAACATTCTGTTACTCTACAAGCAGAGAAATGACTGTTTGTGCAACGACATTATTAATTGATTTTAGCCATTGAAAAACATTCTGTTACTCATACATCAGAAATGATTGAAGGCATTGGCTGAACGTAAACAGACAGCAACTCACACTCTT
This sequence comes from Phyllobates terribilis, assembly GCF_046119375.1. NCBI lineage: Eukaryota > Metazoa > Chordata > Amphibia > Anura > Dendrobatidae > Phyllobates > Phyllobates terribilis. The sequence continues at coordinate 2,172,406 of NW_027362771.1, read as the reverse complement.
TGAATCTTCTTTAGCATTCTAAAAGGAGCAGGAAAAAGCTAAATAATTTCAGAATTCCCCCTTTCGAAGCAGAGAAATGACTGTTTGTGCAATGACATTATTCATTGATTTTAGCCATTGAAAAATGTTCTGTTACTCATATACCAGAAATGGTTGAAGGTATTGGCCGAACGCAAACAGATAGCAGCTCACCCTCTTTGAAACTACTTTATCATGCTAAAAGGAACAGGAAAAAGCAAAAAAATTCAGAATTCCACCTTTCCAAGCAGAGAAATGACTCTTTGTGAAATGACATTATTCATTGATTTTAGCCATTGAAAACCATCCTGTCACTCATATACCAGAAATAGTTGAAGGTATTGGCTGAATTCAAACAGATAGCAGCTCACCCTCTTTGAATCTTCTTTAGAATGCTAAAAGTAGCAGGAAAAATCAAAAAATATCAGGTTTCCACCTTTCCAAGCAGAGAAATGACTGTTAGTGCAATGACCTTATTCATTGATTTTAGCCATTGAAAAACGTCCTGTTACTCATATACCAGAAATTGTTGAAGGTATCGGTTGAACGAAAACAGATAACAGCTCACCCTCTTATATTCTTCTTTAGCATGCTAAAAGGAGCAGGTAAAAGCAAAAAATTTCAGAACTCCACCTTTCCAAGCAGAGAAATGACTGTTTGTGCAATGACATTATTCATTGATTTTAGCCATTGAAAAACATTCTGTTATTCATACACCATAAATGGTTGAAGGTATTGGCTGAACGCAAACAGATAATAGCTCAACCTCTTTGAATCTTCTTTATCATGCTAAAAGAAACAGGAAAAAGCAAAAAATTTCAGAATTCCACCAGTCCAAGCAGAGAAATGACTGTTTGTGTAAAGACACTATTCATTCAATTTAGCCATTGAATATCGTCATTTTTCCCATATAACCGAAATGGTTTTAAGGTATTGCCTGAATTCAAACAGATAACAGCTCACCCTCTTTGAATCTTCTTTATCATGCTAAAAGGAGCAGGAAAAAGCAAAAAAAAATCAGAATTCCACCTTTCCAAGCAGAGAAATGATTCTTTGTGCAATGACATTATTCATTGATTTTAGCCATTGAAAACCGTTCTGTCTCCCATATACCAGAAATGGTTGAAGGAATTGGCTGATCGCAAACATATAGCAGCTCACCCTCTTTGAATCTTCTTTAGCATGCTAAAAGTAGCAGGAAAAAGCAAAAAAATTCAGAATTCCCCCTTTATAAGCAGAGAAATGACATTGCAATGACATTATTCATTGATTTTAGCCATTGAAAACCATCCTGTTACTCATATACCAGAAATGGTTGAAGGTATTGGCTGAACGCAAACAGATACCAGCTCACCCTCTTTGCATCTTCTTTAGCATGCTAAAAGTAGCAGGAAAAAGCAAACAATTTCAGAATTCCACCTTTCAAAGCAGATAAATGAGTTTTTGAGCAATGACATTATTCATTCATTTTAGCCATTGAAAAACATCCTGTTACTCATATACCAGAAAGGGTTGAAGGTATCGGCTGAACGCAAACAGATAGCAGCTCACCCTCTTTGAATCTTCTTTAGCATGATAAAAGTAGCAGGAAAAAGCAAACAATTTCAGATTTCCACCTTTCAAAGCAGAGAAATGACTTTTTGAGCAATGACATTATTCATTGATTTTAGCCATTGAAAAACATCCTGTTACTCATATACTAGAAATGGTTGAAGGTATCGGCTGAACGCAAACAGATAGCAGCTCACCCGCTTTGAATCTTCTTTAACATGCTAAAAGGAGCAGGTAAAAGCAAAAAAATTCAGAGTTCCACCTTTCCAAGCAGAGAAATGACTGTTTGTGCAATGACATTATTCATTGATTTTAGCCATTGAAAACCTTCATGTTACTCTTATGCCAGAAATGGTTGAAGGTATTGGCTGAACCAAAGAGATAGCAGCCCAACATCTTTGAATCTTCTTTAGCATGCTAAAAGGAGCAGGAAAAGGCAAAAAATTTCAGAATTCCACTTTTACAAGCAGAGAAATGACTGTTTGTGCTATGACATTATTCATTGATTTTAGCCATTGAAAAACATTCTGTTACTCATACACCAGAAATGGTTGAAGGCATTGGCTGAACGTAAACAGCAGCTCACCCTCTTTGAAACTACCTTATCATGCTAAAAGGAACAGGAAAAAGCAAAAAAATTCAGAATTCCACCTTTCCAAGCAGAGAAATGACTCTTTGTGCAATGACATTATTCATTGATTTTAGCCATTGTAAACCATCCTGTCACTCATATACCAGAAATAGTTGAAGGTATTGGCTGAACTCAAACAGATAGCAGCTCACCCTCTTTGAATCTTCTTTAGAATGCTAAAAGTAGCAGGAAAAATCAAAAAATATCATGTTTCCACCTTTCCAAGCAGAGAATTGACTGTTAGTGCAATGACCTTATTCATTGATTTTAGCCATTGAAAAACGTCCTGTTACTCATATACCAGAAATTGTTGAAGGTATCGGCTGAACGAAAACAGATAGCAGTTCACCATCTTATATTCTTCTTTAGCATGCTAAAAGGACCAAGTAAAAGCAAAAAATTTCAGAATTCCACCTTTCCAAGCAGAGAAATGACTGTTTGTGCAATGACATTATTCAATGATTTTAGACATTGAAAAACATTCTATTATTCATACACCAGAAATGGTTGAAGGTATCGGCTGAAAGCAAACAGACAGCAACACACACTCTTTGAATCTTCTTTAGCACGCTAAAAGGAGCAGGTAAAAGCAAAATAATTTCAGAATTCCACCTTTCCAAGCAGAGAAATGACTGTTTGTGCAGTGACATTATTCACTGATTTTAGCCATTGAAAAAAGTTCTGTTACTCATATACCAGAAAAGGTTGAAGGTATTGGCTGAACGCAAACAGATAATAGCTCAACCTCTTTGAATCTTCTTTATCATGCTAAAAGGAACAGGAAAAAGCAAAAAATTTCAGAATTCCACCTTTCCAAGCAGAGAAATGACTGTTTGTGTAAAGACATTATTCATTCAATTTAGCCATTGAATACTGTCATTTTTCCCATATAACCGAAATGGTTTTAAGGTATTGCCTGAATTCAAACAGATAACAGCTCACCCTCTTTGAATCTTCTTTATCATGCTAAAAGGAGAAGGAAAAAGCAAAAAAAATCAGAATTCCACCTTTCCAAGCAGAGAAATGATTCTTTGTGCAATGACATTATTCATTGATTTTAGCCATTGAAAAACATTCTGTTATTCATACACCAGAAATGGTTGAAGGTATCGGCTGAACGCAAACAGACAGCAACTCACACTCTTTGAATCTTCTTTAGCACGCTAAAAGGAGCAGGAAAAAGCAAAATAATTTCAGAATTCCACCTTTCCAAGCAGAGAAATGACTGTTTGTGCAATGACATTATTCATTGATTATAGCCATTGAAAAAGGTTTTGTTACTCATATACCAGAAATGGTTGAAGGTATTAGCTGAACACAAACAGATAGCAGCTCAAACTCTTTGAATCTTCTTTATCATGCTAAAAGGAACAGGAAAAAGCAAAAAATTTCAGAATTCCACCTTTAAAAGCAGAGAAATTACTCTTTGTGCAATGACATTATTCATTAATTTTAGCCATTGAAAACCGTCCTGCCTCCCATATACAAGAAATGGTTGAAGGAATTGGCTGAACGCAAACAGATAGCAGCTCACCCTCTTTGAATCTTCTTTAGCATGCTAAAAGGAGCAGGAGAAAGCAAAACATTTCAGAATTCCACCTTTCCAAACAGAGAAATGAATTTTTGTGTAATGACATTATTCATTTAATTTAGCCATTGAATACCGTCATTTTTCTCATATACCAGAAATAGTTTTAAGGTATTGGCTGAATGCAAACAGATAGCAGCTCACCTTCTTTGAATCTTCTTTAACATGCTAAAAGGAGAAGGAAAAAGCAAAAATTTCAGAATTGCACCTTTTCAAGCAGAGAAATGACTGTTTGTGGAATGTCATTATTCATTGATTTTAGCCATTGAAAACCGTCCTGTCACTCATATACCAGAAATGGTTGAAGGTATTGGCTGAACGCAAACAGATAGCAGCTCACCCTCTTTGAATCTTCTTTAGCATACTAAAAGTAGCAGGAAAAAGCAAAAAAATTCACATTGCCACTTTTCAAAGCAGAGAAATGACTGTTTGTGCAATGACATTATTCATTGATTTTAGCCATTGAAAAACATCCTGTTACTCATATACCAGAAATGGATGAAGGTATTTTCAGAAAGCAAACTGATAGCAGCTCACCCTCTTTGAGTCTTCTTTAGCATGCTAAAAGAAGGAGGGAAAAGCCAAAAAAATTCAGAATTCCACCTTTCAAAGCAGAGAAATGACTTTTTGAGCAATGACATTATTCATTGATTTTAGCCATTGAAAAACATCCTGTTACTCATATACCAGAAATGGTTGAAGGTATCGGCTGAATGCAAACAGATAGCAGCTCACCCTCTTTGAATCTTCTTTAGCATGCTAAAAGGAGCGGGTAAAGGCAAAAAATTTCAGAATTCCACAATTCCAAGCAGAGAAATGACTGTTTGTGCAATGACATTATTCATTGATTTTAGACATTGAAAACTGTCCTGTTACTCTTATACCAGAAATGGTTGAAGGTATCGGCTGAATGCAAACAGATAGCAGCTCACCCTCTTTGAATCTTCTTTAGCATGCTAAAAGGAGCAGGAAAAAGCAAAATAATTTCTGAATTCCACCTTTCCAAGAAGAGAAATGACTGTTTGTGAAATGACATTATTCATTGATTTTAGCATTGAAAAACATTCTGTTACTCATATACCAGAAATGGTTGAAGGTATTGGCTGAACGCAAACAGATAGCAGCTCACCCTCTTTGAATCTTCTTTAGCATGCTGAAAGGAGCAGGAGAAAGCAAAACATTTCAGAATTCCACCTTTCCAAGCAGAGAAATGACTGTTTGTGTAATGACTTTATTCATTTAATTTAGCCATTGAATACCGTCATTTTTCTCATATACCAGAAATGCTTTTAAGGTATTGGCTGAATGCAAACAGATAGCAGCTCAACCTCTTTGAATCTTCTTAAGCATGCTAAAATGAGAAGGAAAAAGCAAAAAATTTCAGAATTTAACCTTTCCAAGCAGAGAAATGACTGTGCAATGACATTATTCATTGATTTTAGCCATTAAAAACCGTCCTGTCACTCATATACCAGAAATGGTTGAAGGTATTGGCTGAACGCAAACAGATAGCAGCTCACCCTCTTTGAATCTTCTTTAGCATACTAAAAGTAGCAGGAAAGAGCAAAAAATTTCAGGTTTCCACCTTTTCAAAGCAGAGAAATGACTGTTTGTGCAATGACCTTATTCATTGATTTTAGCCATTGAAAAACGACCTGTTGCTCATATACCAGAACTGTTTGAAGGAATAGGCTGAACATAAACAGATAGCAGCTCACCCTCTGGGAATCTTCTTTATCATGCTAAAAGAAGCAGGAAAAAGCAAAAAAATTCAGAATTCCACCTTTTCAAGCAGAGAAATGACTGTTTGTGTAATGACATTATTCATTCAATTTAGCCATTGAATACCGTCATTTTTCTTATATACTCAAAATGGTTTTAAGGTATTTGGCTTAATTCCAACAGATAGCAGCTCACCCTCTTTGAATCTTCTTTAGCATGCTAAAAGGAGCAGGAAAAAGGAAAAAATTTCAAAATTCCACCTTTCCGAGCAGAGAAATGACTGTTTGTACAATGACATTATTCATTGATTTTAGCCCTTGAAAAACATCCTGTTACTCATATACCAGAAATGGTTGAAGGTATTGGCTGAACGCTAACAGATAGCAGCTCACCCTCTTTGAATCTTTTTTAGCATGCAACAAGGAGCAGGAAAAAGCAAAAAAGTTCTGAATTCGACCTTTCTAAGCAGAGAAATGACTGTTGGTTCAATGACATTATTCTTTGATTGTAGACATTGAAAACCATCATGTTACTCATATACCAGAAATGGATGAAGGTATTGGCAGAAAGCAAACTCATTGCAGCTCACCCTCTTTGAGTCTTCTTTAGCATGCTCAAAGGAGCAGGAAAAAGCAAAAAATTTCAGAATTCCACCTTTCAAAGCAGAGAAATTATTTTTTGAACATTGACATTATTCATTGTTTTTAGCCATTGAAAAACATCCTGTTACTCATATACCAGAAATGGTTGTAGGTATGGGCTGAACGAAAACAGATAGCAGCACACCCTCTTTCAATATTCTTTAGCATGCCAGAAGGAGCAGGTAAAAGCAAAAAATGTCAGAATTCCACCTTTCCAAGCAGAGAAATAAGTGTTTGTGCAATGACATTATTCATTGATTTTAGCTATTGAAAAACATTCTGTTATTCATACACCAGAAATGGTTGAAGGTATCGGCTGAACGCAAACAGACAGCAACTCACACTCTTTGAATGCTCATTAGCCCGCTAAAAGGAGCAGGAAAAAGCAAAATAATTTCAGAATTCCACCTTTCCAAGCAGAGAAATGACTGTGCAATGACATTATTCATTGATCTTAGCCTTTGAAAACCATCCTGTTACTCATTTACCAGAAATGGTTGAAGGTAATGACTGAACGCAAAGAGATAGCAGCCAACCATCTTTGAATCTTCTTTAGCATGCTAAAAGGAGCAGGAAAAAGAAAAAAATTTCAGAATTCCACCTTTCCAAGCAGAGAAATGACTGTTTGTGCAATGACATTATTCATTGATTTTAGCCATTGAAAAACGTTTTGTTACTCATATACCAGAAATGGTTGAAGGTATTGACTGAACGCAAACAGATAGCAGCTCAAACTCTTTGAATCTTCTTTATCATGCTAAAAGGAACAGGAAAAAGCAAAAAATTTCAGAATTCCACCTTTCCAAGCAGAGAAATGACTCTTTGTGCAATGACATTATTCATTAATTTTAGCCATTGAAAACCGTCCTGCCTCCCATATGCAAGAAATGGTTGAAGGAATTGGCTGAACGCAAACAGATAGCAGCTCACCCTCTTTGAATATTCTTTAGCATGCTAAACGTAGCAGGAAAAACCAAAAAATTTCAGATTTCCACCTTTCAAAGCAGAGAAATGACTGTTTGTGCAATGACATTACTCATTGATTTTAGACATTGAAAATTATCCTGTTATTCATATACCAGAAATGGTTGAAGGTATTGGCTGAACGCAAACAGACAGAAACTCTCGCTCTTTGAATCTTCTTTAGCACGCTAAAAGGAGAAGGAAAAAGCTAAACAACTTTAGAAATCCACCTTTCCAAGCAGAGAAATGACTGTTTCTACAATGATATTATTCATTGATTTTAGCCACTGAAAAACATCCTGTTACTCATATACCAGTAATGGTTGAAGGTATTGGCTGAATGCAAACAGACAACAACTCACCCTCTTTGAATCTTCTTTAGCACGCTAAAAGGAGCAAGAAAAATCAAAATAATTTCAGAATTCCACCATTCAAAGCAGAGAAATGACTGATCGTGCAATGACATTATTCATTGATTTTAGCCATTGAAAACCATCCTGTCACTCATATACCAGAAATAGTTGAAGGCATTGGCTGAACTCAAACAGATAGCAGATCACCCTCTTTGAATCTTCTTTAGAATGCTAAAAGTAGCAGGAAAAATCAAAATATATCACGTTTCCACATTTCCAAGCAGAGAAATGACTGTTAGTGCAATGACCTTATTCATTGATTTTAGCCATTGAAAAACGTCCTGTTACTCATATACCAGAACTGGTTGAAGGAATTGGCTGAACATAAACAGATAGCAGCTCACCCTCTTTGAATCTTCTTTAGCATGCAAAAAGGAGCAGGAAGAAGCAAAAAATTTCAGAAGTCCGCCTTTCCAAGCAGAGAAATGACTGTTTGTGTAAAGACATTATTCATTCAATTTAGCCATTGAATAGCGTCATTTTTCCCATATAACCGAAATGGTTTTAAGGTATTGCCTGAATGCAAACAGATAACAGCTCACCCTCTTTGAATCTTCTTTATCATGCTAAAAGGAGCAGGAAAAAGCAAAAAAAATCAGAATTCCACCTTTCCAAGCAGAGAAATGATTCTTTGTGCAATGACATTATTCATTGATTTTAGCCATTGAAAAACGTTTTGTTACTCATATATCAGAAATGGTTGAAGGTATTGGCTGAACGCAAACAGATAGCAGCTCAAACTCTTTGAATCTTCTTTATCATGCTAAAAGGAACAGGAAAAAGCAAAAAATTTCAGAATTCCACCTTTCCAAGCAGAGAAATGACTCTTTGTGCAATGACATTATTCATTAATTTTAGCCATTGAAAACCGTCCTGCCTCCCATATACAAGAAATGGTTGAAGGAATTGGCTGAACGCAAACAGATAGCAGCTCATCCTCTTTGAATCTTCTTTAGCATGCTAAAAGTAGCAGGAAAAAGCAAAAAATTTCAGATTTCCACCTTTCAAAGCAGAGAAATGACTGTTTGTGCAATGACATTACTCATTGATTTTAGACATTGAAAAACATCCTGTTACTCATATATCAGAAATGGTTGAAGGTATTGGCTGAACGCAAACAGACAGCAACTCTCGCTCTTTGAATCTTCTTTAGCACGCTAAAAGGAGAAGGAAAAAGCTAAAAAACTTTAGAAATCCACCTTTCCAAGCAGAGAAATGACTGTTTGTACAATGATATTATTCATTGATTTTAGCCACTGAAAAACATCCTGTTACTCATATACCAGTAATGGTTGAAGGTATTGGCTGAATGCAAACAGACAACAACTCACCCTCTTTGAATCTTCTTTAGCACGCTAAAAGGAGCAAAAAAAATCAAAATAATTTCAGAATTCCACCATTCAAAGCAGAGAAATGACTGATCGTGCAATGACATTATTCATTGATTTTAGCCATTGAAAACCATCCTGTCACTCATATACCAGAAATAGTTGAAGGTATTGGCTGAACTCAAACAGATAGCAGCTCACCCTCTTTGAATCTTCTTTAGAATGCTAAAAGTAGCAGGAAAAATCAAAAAATATCAGGTTTCCACCTTTCCAAGCAGAGAAATGACTTTTTGAGCAATGACATTATTCATTGTTTTTAGCCATTGGAAAACATCCTGTTACTCATATACCAGAAATGGTTGAAGGTATCGGCTGAACGAAAACAGATAGCAGCTCACCCTCTTTAAATATTCTTTAGCATGCTAAAAGGAGCAGGTAAAAGCAAAAAAAATTCAGAATTACACCTTTATAAGCAGAGAAATGACTCTTTGTGCCATGACATTATTCATTGATTTTAGCCACTGAAAACCATCCTGTCACTCATATACCAGAAATGGTTGAAGGTATCGACTGAAAGCAAACAGACACCAACTCACACTCTTTGAATCTTCTTTAGCACGCTAAAAGGAGCAGGTAAAAGCAAAATAATTTCAGAATTCCACCTTTCCAAGCAGAGAAATGACTGTTTGTGCAGTGATATTATTCATTGATTTTAGCCATTGAAAAAAGTTCTGTTACTCTTATACCAGAAATGGTTGAAGGTATTGGCTGAATGCAAACAGATAATAGCTCAACCTCTTTGAATCTTCTTTATCATGCTAAAAGGAACAGGAAAAAGGAAAAAATTTCAGAATTACACCTTTCCAAGCAGAGAAATGACTGTTTGTGTAAAGACATTATTCATTCAATTTAGCCATTGAATACCGTCATTTTTCCCATATAACCGAAATGGTTTTAAGATATTGCCTGAATTCAAACAGATAACAGCTCAACCTCTTTGAATCTTCTTTATCATGCAAAAAGGAGCAGGAAAAAGCAAAAAAATCAGAATTCCACCTTTCCAAGCAGAGAAATGACTCTTTGAGCAATGACATTATTCATTGATTTTAGCCATTGAAAATCGTTCTGTCTCACATATTCCAGAAATGGTTGAAGGTATTGGCTGAACGCAAACAGATAGCAGCTCACCCTCTTTGAATCTTCTTTAGCATGCTAAAAGTAGCAGGAAAAAACAAAAAAATCAGAATTCCACCTTTCCAAGCAGAGAAATGACTCTTTGTGCAATGACATTATTCATTGATTTTAGCCATTGAAAACCATCCTGTTACTCTTATACCAGAAATGGTTGAAGGCATTGGCTGAACAAAAACAGATAGCAGCTCAACCTCTTTGAATCTTCTTTAGCATGCTAAAAGTAGCAGGTAAAAGTAAACAATTTCAGAATTCCACCTTTCAAAGCAGAGAAATGACTTTTTGAGCAATGACATTATTCATTGATTTTAGCCATTGAAAAACATCCTGTTACTCATATACCAGAAATGGTTGAAGGTATCGACTGAACACAAACAGATAGCAGCTCACCCTCTTTGAATCTTCTTTAACATGCCAAAAGGAGCAGGTAAAAGCAAAAAATTTCAGAATTCCACCTTACCAAGCAGAGAAATGACTGAGTCTGCAATGACATTATTCATTGATTTTAGCCATTGAAAACCATCCTGTTACTCTTATGCCAGAAATGGTTGAAGGTATTGGCTGAACGCAAAGAGAAAGCAGCCCACCATCTTTGAATTCTCTTTAGCATGCTTAAATGAGCAGGAAAAAGCAAAAAACTTCAGAATTCCACTTTTACCAGCAGAGAAATGACTGTTTGTGCAACGACATTATTAATTGATTTTAGCCATTGAAAAACATTCTGTTACTCATACACCAGAAATGGTTGAAGGCATTGGTTGAACGTAAACAGACAGCAACTCACACTCTTTGAATCTTCTTTAGCATGCTAAAAGGAGCAGGAAAAAGCTAAATAATTTCAGAATTCCCCCTTTCCAAGCAGAGAAATGACTGTTTGTGCAATGACATTATTCATTGATTTTAGCCATTGAAAAATGTTCTGTTACTCATATACCAGAAATGATTGAAGGTATTGGCCGAACGCAAACAGATAGCAGCTCACCCTCTTTGAAACTACTTTATCATGCTAAAAGGAACAGGAAAAAGCAAAAAAATTCAGAATTCCACCTTTCCAAGCAGAGAAATGACTCTTTGTGCAATGACATTATTCATTGATTTTAGCCATTGAAAACCATCCTGTCACTCATATACCAGAAATAGTTGAAGGTATTGGCTGAACTCAAACAGATAGCAGCTCACCCTCTTTGAATCTTCCTTAGAATGCTAAAAGTAGCAGGAAAAATCAAAAAATATCAGGTTTCCACCTTTCCAAGCAGAGAAATGACTGTTAGTGCAATGACCTTATTCATTGATTTTAGCCATTGAAAAACGTCCTGTTACTCATATACCAGAAATTGTTGAAGGTATCGGCTGAACGAAAACAGATAACAGCTCACCCTCTTATATTCTTCTTTAGCATGCTAAAAGGAGCAGGTAAAAGCAAAAAATTTCAGAACTCCACCTTTCCAAGCAGAGAAATGACTGTTTGTGCAATGACAATATACATTGATTTTAGCCTTTGAAAAACATTCTGTTATTCATACACCAGAAATGGTTGAAGGTATTGGCTGAACGCAAACAGATAATAGCTCAACCTCTTTGAATCTTCTTTATCATGCTAAAAGAAACAGGAAAAAGCAAAAAATTTCAGAATTCCACAAGTCCAAGCAGAGAAATGACTGTTTGTGTAAAGACATTATTCATTCATTTAGCCATTGAATATCGTCATTTTTCCCATATAACCGAAATGGTTTTAAGGTATTGCCTGAATTCAAACAGATAACAGCTCACCCTCTTTGAATCTTCTTTATCATGCTAAAAGGAGCAGGAAAAAGCAAAAAAAAATCAGAATTCCACCTTTCCAAGCAGAGAAATGATTCTTTGTGCAATGACATTATTGATTGATTTTAGCCATTGAAAACCGTTCTGTCTCCCATATACCAGAAATGGTTGATGGAATTGGCTGATTGCAAACATATAGCAGCTCACCCTCTTTGAATCTTCTTTAGCATGCTAAAAGGAGCAGGAAAAAGCAAACAATTTCAGAATTCCACCTTTCAAAGCAGATAAATGAGTTTTTGAGCAATGACATTATTCATTGATTTTAGCCATTGAAAACCATCCTGTTACTCATATACCAGAAATGGTTGAAGGTATTGGCTGAACGCAAACAGATACCAGCTCACCCTCTTTGCATCTTCTTTAGCATGCTAAAAGTAGCAGGAAAAAGCAAACAATTTCAGAATTCCACCTTTCAAAGCAGATAAATGAGTTTTTGAGCAATGACATTATTCATTGATTTTAGCCATTGAAAAACATCCTGTTACTCATATACCAGAAATGATTGAAGGTATCGGCTGAACGCAAACAGATTGCAGCTCACCCTCTTTGAATCTTCTTTAGCATGCTAAAAGTAGCAGGAAAAAGCAAACAATTCCAGAATTCCACCTTTCAAAGCAGAGAAATGACTTTTTGAGCAATGACATTATTCATTGATTTTAGCCATTGAAAAACATCCTGTTACTCATATACCAGAAATGGTTGAAGGTATTGGCTGAACGCAAACAGATAGCAGCTCACCCTCTTTGAATCTTCTTTAGCATGCTAAAAGGAGCAGGAGAAAGCAAAACATTTCAGAATTCCACCTTTCCAAGCAGAGAAATGACTGTTTGTGTAATGACATTATTCATTTAATATAGCCATTGAATACCGTCATTTTTCTCATATACCAGAAATGCTTTTAATGTATTGGCTGAATGCAAACAGTTAGCAGCTCAACCTCTTTGAATCTTCTTAAGCATGCTAAAATGAGAAGGAAAAAGCAAAAAATTTCAGAATTCAACCTTTTCAAGCAGAGAAATGACTGTGCAATGACATTATTCATTGATTTTAGCCATTGAATACCGTCCTGTCACTCATATACTAGAAATGGTTGAAGGTATTGGCTGAACGCAATCAGATAGCAGCTCACCCTCTTTGAATCTTCTTTGGCAAACTAAAGGTAGCAGGAAAAAGCAAAAAATATCACGATTTCACCTTTCCAAGCAGAGAAATGACTGTGCAATGACCTTATTCATTGATTTTAGCCATTGAAAAATGTCCTGTTACTCATATACCAGAACTGGTTGAAGGAATTGGCTGAACATAAACAGATAGCAGCTCACCCTTTTTGAATCTTTTTAGCATGCAAAAAGGAGCAGGAAAAAGCAAAAAATTTCAGAAGTCCACCTTTCCAAGCAGAGAAATGACTGTTTGTATAAAGACATTATTCATTCAATTTAGCCATTGAATACCGTCTTTTTTCCCATATACCCGAAATGGTTTTAAGGTATTGCCTGAATGCAAACAGATAGCAGCTCACCCTCTTTGAATCTTCTTTAGCATGCTAAAAGTAGCAGGAAAAAAACAAAAAAAATCAGAATTCCACCTTTATAAGCAGAGAAATGACTGTGCAATGACATTATTCATTGATTTTAGCCATTGAAAACCATCCTGTTACTCATATACCAGATATGGTTGAAGGTATTGGCTGAACGCAAACAGATAGCAGCTCACCCTCTTTGAATCTTCTTTAGCATGATAAAAGTAGCAGGAAAAAGCAAACAATTTCAGATTTACACCTTTCAAAGCAGAGAAATGACTTTTTGAGCAATGACATTATTCATTGATTTTAGCCATTGAAAAACATCCTGTTGCTCATATACTAGAAATGGTTGAAGGCATCGGCTGAACGCAAACAGATAGCAGCTCACCCTCTTTGAATCTTCTTTAACATGCTAAAAGGAGCAGGTAAAAGCAAAAAAATTCAGAGTTCCACCTTTCCAAGCAGAGAAATGACTGTTTGTGCAATGACATTTTTCATTGATTTTAGCCATTGAAAACCTTCATGTTACTCTTATGCCAGAAATGGTTGAAGGTATTGGCTGAACCAAAGAGATAGCAGCCCAACATCTTTGAATCTTCTTTAGCATGCTAAAAGGAGCAGGAAAAGTCAAAAAATTTCAGAATTCCACTTTTACAAGAAGAGAAATGACTGTTTGTGCTATGACATTATTCATTGATTTTAGCCATTGAAAAACATTCTGTTTCTCATACACCAGAAATGGTTGAAGGCATTGGCTGAACGTAAACAGATAGCAGCTCACCCTCTTTGAAACTACCTTGTCATGCTAAAAGGAACAGGAAAAAGCAAAAAAATTCAGAATTCCACCTTTCCAAGCAGAGAAATGACTCTGTGCAATGACATTATTCATTGATTTTAGACATTGAAAACCATCCTGTCACTCATATACCAGAAATAGTTGAAGGTATTGGCTGAACTCAAACAGATAGCAGCTCACCCTCTTTGAATCTTCTTTAGAATGCTAAAAGTAGCAGGAAAAATCAAAAAAATTCAGGTTTCCACCTTTCCAAGCAGAGAAATGACTGTTAGTGCAATGACCTTATTCATTGATTTTAGCCATTGAAAAATGTCCTGTTACTCATACCAGAAATTGTTGAAGGTATCGGCTGAACGAAAACAGATAGCAGTTCACCATCTTATATTCTTCTTTAGCATGCTAAAATGACCAGGTAAAAGCAAAAAATTTCAGAATTCCACCTTTCCAAGCAGAGAAATGACTGTTTGTGCAATGACATTATTCAATGATTTTAGCCATTGAAAAACATTCTATTATTCATACACCAGAAATGGTTGAAGGTATCGGCTGAAATCAAACAGACAGCAACTCACACTCTTAGAATCTTCTTTAGCACGCTAAAAGGAGCAGGTAAAAGCAAAATAATTTCAGAATTCCACCTTTCCAAGCAGAGAAATGACTGTTTGTGCAGTGACATTATTCATTGATTTTAGCCATTGAAAAAAGTTCTGTTACTCATATACCAGAAAAGGTTGAAGGTATTGGCTGAATGCAAACAGATAATAGCTCAACCTCTTTGAATCTTCTTTATCATGCTAAAAGGAACAGGAAAAAGCAAAAAATTTCAGAATTCCACCTTTCCAAGCAGAGAAATGACTGTTTGTGTAAAGACATTATTCATTCAATTTAGCCATTGAATACTGTCATTTTTCCCAAATAACCGAAATGGTTTTAAGGTATTGCCTGAATTCAAACAGATAACAGCTCACCCCCTTTGAATCTTCTTTATCATGCTAAAAGGAGCAGGAAAAAGCAAAAAAAATCAGAATTCCACCTTTCCAAGCAGAGAAATGATTCTTTGTGCAATGACATTATTGATTGATTTTAGCCATTGAAAAACATTCTGTTATTCATACACCAGAAATGGTTGAAGGTATCGGCTGAACGCAAACAGACAGCAACTCACACTCTTTGAATCTTCTTTAGCACGCTAAAAGGAGCAGGTAAAAGCAAAAAATTTCAGAACTCCACCTTTCCAAGCAGAGAAATGACTGTTTGTGCAATGACAATATTCATTGATTTTAGCCTTTGAAAAACATTCTGTTATTCATACACCAGAAATGGTTGAAGGTATTGGCTGAACGCAAACAGATAATAGCTCAACCTCTTTGAATCTTCTTTATCATGCTAAAAGAAACAGGAAAAAGCAAAAAATTTCAGAATTCCACAAGTCCAAGCAGAGAAATGACTGTTTGTGTAAAGACATTATTCATTCATTTAGCCATTGAATATCGTCATTTTTCCCATATAACCGAAATGGTTTTAAGGTATTGCCTGAATTCAAACAGATAACAGCTCACCCTCTTTGAATCTTCTTTATCATGCTAAAAGGAGCAGGAAAAAGCAAAAAAAAATCAGAATTCCACCTTTCCAAGCAGAGAAATGATTCTTTGTGCAATGACATTATTGATTGATTTTAGCCATTGAAAACCGTTCTGTCTCCCATATACCAGAAATGGTTGATGGAATTGGCTGATTGCAAACATATAGCAGCTCACCCTCTTTGAATCTTCTTTAGCATGCTAAAAGGAGCAGGAAAAAGCAAACAATTTCAGAATTCCACCTTTCAAAGCAGATAAATGAGTTTTTGAGCAATGACATTATTCATTGATTTTAGCCATTGAAAACCATCCTGTTACTCATATACCAGAAATGGTTGAAGGTATTGGCTGAACGCAAACAGATACCAGCTCACCCTCTTTGCATCTTCTTTAGCATGCTAAAAGTAGCAGGAAAAAGCAAACAATTTCAGAATTCCACCTTTCAAAGCAGATAAATGAGTTTTTGAGCAATGACATTATTCATTGATTTTAGCCATTGAAAAACATCCTGTTACTCATATACCAGAAATGATTGAAGGTATCGGCTGAACGCAAACAGATTGCAGCTCACCCTCTTTGAATCTTCTTTAGCATGCTAAAAGTAGCAGGAAAAAGCAAACAATTCCAGAATTCCACCTTTCAAAGCAGAGAAATGACTTTTTGAGCAATGACATTATTCATTGATTTTTGCCATTGAAAAACATCCTGTTACTCATATACCAGAAATGGTTGAAGGTATTGGCTGAACGCAAACAGATAGCAGCTCACCCTCTTTGAATCTTCTTTAGCATGCTAAAAGGAGCAGGAGAAAGCAAAACATTTCAGAATTCCAACTTTCCAAGCAGAGAAATGACTGTTTGTGTAATGACATTATTCATTTAATTTAGCCATTGAATACCGTCATTTTTCTCATATACCAGAAATGCTTTTAAGGTATTGGCTGAATGCAAACAGATAGCAGCTCAACCTCTTTGAATCTTCTTAAGCATGCTAAAATGAGAAGGAAAAAGCAAAAAATTTCAGAATTCAACCTTTTCAAGCAGAGAAATGACTGTGCAATGACATTATTCATTGATTTTAGCCATTGAATACCGTCCTGTCACTCATATACTAGAAATGGTTGAAGGTATTGGCTGAACGCAAACAGATAGCAGCTCACCCTCTTTGAATCTTCTTTGGCAAACTAAAGGTAGCAGGAAAAAGCAAAAAATATCACGATTTCACCTTTCCAAGCAGAGAAATGACTGTGCAATGACCTTATTCATTGATTTTAGCCATTGAAAAACGTCCTGTTACTCATATACCAGAACTGGTTGAAGGAATTGGCTGAACATAAACAGATAGCAGCTCACCCTTTTTGAATCTTTTTAGCATGCAAAAAGGAGCAGGAAAAAGCAAAAAATTTCAGAAGTCCACCTTTCCAAGCAGAGAAATGACTGTTTGTATAAAGACATTATTCATTCAATTTAGCCATTGAATACCGTCTTTTTTCCCATATAACCGAAATAGTTTTAAGGTATTGCCTGAATGCAAACAGATAGCAGCTCACCCTCTTTGAATCTTCTTTAGCATGCTAAAAGTAGCAGGAAAAAACAAAAAAAATCAGAATTCCACCTTTATAAGCAGAGAAATGACTGTGCAATGACATTATTCATTGATTTTAGCCATTGAAAAACATCCTGTTGCTCATATACTAGAAATTGTTGAAGGTATCGGCTGAACGCAAACAGATAGCAGCTCACCCTCTTTGAATCTTCTTTAACATGCTAAAAGGAGCAGGTAAAAGCAAAAAAATTCAGAGTTCCACCTTTCCAAGCAGAGAAATGACTGTTTGTGCAATGACATTTTTCATTGATTTTAGCCATTGAAAACCTTCATGTTACTCTTATGCCAGAAATGGTTGAAGGTATTGGCTGAACCAAAGAGATAGCAGCCCAACATCTTTGAATCTTCTTTAGCATGCTAAAAGGAGCAGGAAAAGTCAAAAAATTTCAGAATTCCACTTTTACAAGAAGAGAAATGACTGTTTATGCTATGACATTATTCATTGATTTTAGCCATTGAAAAACATTCTGTTTCTCATACACCAGAAATGGTTGAAGGCATTGGCTGAACGTAAACAGATAGCAGCTCACCCTCTTTGAAACTACCTTGTCATGCTAAAAGGAACAGGAAAAAGCAAAAAAATTCAGAATTCCACCTTTCCAAGCAGAGAAATGACTCTGTGCAATGACATTATTCATTGATTTTAGACATTGAAAACCATCCTGTCACTCATATACCAGAAATAGTTGAAGGTATTGGCTGAACTCAAACAGATAGCAGCTCACCCTCTTTGAATCTTCTTTAGAATGCTAAAAGTAGCAGGAAAAATCAAAAAAATTCAGGTTTCCACCTTTCCAAGCAGAGAAATGACTGTTAGTGCAATGACCTTATTCATTGATTTTAGCCATTGAAAAACGTCCTGTTACTCATACCAGAAATTGTTGAAGGTATCGGCTGAACGAAAACAGATAGCAGTTCACCATCTTATATTCTTCTTTAGCATGCTAAAAGGACCAGGTAAAAGCAAAAAATTTCAGAATTCCACCTTTCCAAGCAGAGAAATGACTGTTTGTGCAATGACATTATTCAATGATTTTAGCCATTGAAAAACATTCTATTATTCATACACCAGAAATGGTTGAAGGTATCGGCTGAAATCAAACAGACAGCAACTCACACTCTTAGAATCTTCTTTAGCACGCTAAAAGGAGCAGGTAAAAGCAAAATAATTTCAGAATTCCACCTTTCCAAGCAGAGAAATGACTGTTTGTGCAGTGACATTATTCATTGATTTTAGCCATTGAAAAAAGTTCTGTTACTCATATACCAGAAAAGGTTGAAGGTATTGGCTGAACGCAAACAGATAATAGCTCAACCTCTTTGAATCTTCTTTATCATGCTAAAAGGAACAGGAAAAAGCAAAAAATTTGAGAATTCCACCTTTCCAAGCAGAGAAATGACTGTTTGTGTAAAGACATTATTCATTCAATTTAGCCATTGAATACTGTCATTTTTCCCAAATAACCGAAATGGTTTTAAGGTATTGCCTGAATTCAAACAGATAACAGCTCACCCTCTTTGAATCTTCTTTATCATGCTAAAAGGAGCAGGAAAAAGGAAAAAAAATCAGAATTCCACCTTTCCAAGCAGAGAAATGATTCTTTGTGCAATGACATTATTCATTGATTTTAGCCATTGAAAAACATTCTGTTATTCATACACCAGAAATGGTTGAAGGTATCGGCTGAACGCAAACAGACAGCAACTCACACTCTTTGAATCTTCTTTAGCACGCTAAAAGGAGCAGGAAAAAGCAAAATAATTTCAGAATTCCACCTTTCCAAGCAGAGAAATGACTGTTTGTGCAATGACATTATTCATTGATTATAGCCATTGAAAAACGTTTTGTTACTCATATACCAGAAATGGTTGAAGGTATTGGCTGAACGCAAACAGATAGCAGCTCAAACTCTTTGAATCTTCTTTATCATGCTAAAAGGAACAGGAAAAAGCAAAAAATTTCAGAATTTCACTTTTAAAAGCAGAGAAATGACTCTTTGTGCAATGACATTATTCATTAATTTTAGCCATTGAAAACCGTCCTGCCTCCCATATACAAGAAGTGGTTGAAGGAATTGGCTGATCGCAAACAGATAGCAGCTCACCCTCTTTGAATTTTCTTTAGCATGCTAAAAGTAGCAGGAAAAAGCAAAAAATTTCAGATTTCCACCTTTCAAAGCAGAGAAATGACTGATTGTGCAATGACATTACTCATTGATTTTAGACATTGAAAAACATCCTGTTACTCATATACCAGAAATTTTTGAAGGTATTGGCTGAATGCAAACAGACAGCAACTCTCGCTCTTTGAATTTTCTTTAGCACGCTAAAAGGAGAAGGAAAAAGCTAAACAACTTTAGAAATCCACCTTTCCAAGAAGAGAAATGAATGTTTGTACAATGATATTATTCATTGATTTTAGCCACTGAAAAACATCCTGTTACTCATATACCAGTAATGGTTGAAGGTATTGGATGAATGCAAACAGACAACAACTCACCCTCTTTGAATCTTCTTTAGCACACTAAAAGGAGCAAGAAAAATCAAAATAATTTCAGAATTCCACCATTCAAAGCAGAGAAATGACTGATCGTGCAATGACATTATTCATTGATTTTAGCCATTGAAAATCATCCTGTCACTCATATACCAGAAATAGTTGAAGGTATTGGCTGAACTCAAACAGATAGCAGCTCACCCTCTTTGAATCTTCTTTAGATTGCTAAAAGTAGCAGGAAAAATCAAAAAATATCAGGTTTCCACCTTTCCAAGCAGAGAAATGACTGTTAGTGCAATGACCTTATTCATTGATTTTAGCCATTGAAAAACGTCCTGTTACTCATATACCAGAACTGGTTGAAGGAATTGGCTGAACATAAACAGATATCAGCTCAACCTCTTTGAATCTTCTTTAGCATGCAAAAAGGAGCAGGAAAAAGTAAAAAATTTCAGAATTCCACCTTTCAAAGCAGAGAAATGACTTTTTGAGCAATGACATTATTCATTGTTTTTAGCCATTGAAAAACATCCTGTTACTCATATACCAGAAATGGTTGAAGGTATCGGCTGAACGAAAACAGATAGCAGCTCACCCTCTTTAAATATTCTTTATCGTGCTAAAAGGAGCAGGTAAAAGCAAAAAAATTCAGAATTCCACCTTTCCAAGCAGAGAAATGACTGTTTGTGTAAAGACATTATTCAATGATTTTAACCATTGAAAATCATTCTGTCTCCCATACACCAGAAATGGTTGAAGGTATTGGCTGAACGCAAACAGATAGCAGCTCAACCTCTTTAAATCTTCTTTAGCATGCTAAAAGTAGCAGGAAAAAACAAAAAAATTCAGAATTCCACCTTTATAAGCAGAGAAATGACTCTTTGTGCAATGACATTATTCATTGATTTTAGCCATTGAAAACCATCCTGTCACTCATATACCAGAAATAGTTGAAGGTATTGGCTGAACTCAAACAGATAGCAGCTCACCCTCTTTGAATCTTCTTTAGAATGCTAAAATTAGCAGGAAAAATCAAAAAATATCAGGTTTCCACCTTTCCAAGCACTGAAATGACTGTTAGTGCAATGACCTTATTCATTGATTTTAGCCATTGAAATACGTCCTTTTACTCATATACCAGAAATTTTTGAAGGTATCGGCTGAACAAAAACAGATAGCAGCTCACCCTCTTATATTTTTCTTTAGCATGCTTAAAGGAGCAGGTAAAAGCAAAAAATTTCAGAATTCCACCTTTCCAAGCAGAGAAATGACTGTTTGTGCAGTGACATTATTCATTGATTTTAGCCATTGAAAAAAGTTCTGTTACTCATATACCAGAAATGGTTGAAGGTATTGGCTGAACGCAAACAGATAATAGCTCAACCTCTTTGAATCTTCTTTATCATGCTAAAAGGAACAGGAAAAAGCAAAAAATTTCAGAATTCCACCTTTCCAAGCAGAGAAATGACTGTTTGTGTAAAGACATTATTCATTCAATTTAGCCATTGAATACTGTCATTTTTCCCATATAACCGAAATGGTTTTAAGGTATTGCCTGAATTCAAACAGATAACAGCTCACCCTCTTTGAATCTTCTTTATCATGCTAAAAGGAGCAGGAAAAAGCAAAAAAAAATTAGAATTCCACCTTTCCAAGCAGAGAAATGATTCTTTGTGCAATGACATTATTCATTGATTTTAGCCATTGAAAAACATTCTGTTATTCATACACCAGAAATGGTTGAAGGTATCGGCTGAACGCAAGCAGACAGCAACTCACACTCTTTGAATCTTCTTTAGCACGCTAAAAGGAGCAGGAAAAAGCAAAATAATTTCAGAATTCCACCTTTCCAAGCAGAGAAATGACTGTTTGTGCAATGACATTATTCATTGATTTTAGCCATTGAAAAACGTTTTGTTACTCATATACCAGAAATGGTTGAAGGTATTGGCTGAACGCAAACAGATAGCAGCTCAAACTCTTTGAATCTTCTTTATCATGCTAAAATGAACAGGAAAAAGCAAAAAATTTCAGAATTCCACCTTTCCAAGCAGAGAAATGACTCTTTGTGCAATGACATTATTCATTAATTTTAGCCATTGAAAACCGTCCTGCCTCCCATATACAAGAAATGGTTGAAGGAATTGGCTGAAAGCAAACAGATAGCAGCTCACCCTCTTTGAATCTTCTTTAGCATGCTAAAAGTAGCAGGAAAAAGCAAAAAATTTCAGATTTCCACCTTTCAAAGCAGAGAAATGATTGTTTGTGCAATGATATTATTCATTGATTTTAGCCACTGAAAAACATCCTGTTACTCATATACCAGTAATGGTTGAAGGTATTGGCTGAATGCAAACAGACAACAACTCACCCTCTTTGAATCTTCTTTAGCACGCTAAAAGGAGCAAGAAAAATCAAAATAATTTCAGAATTCCACCTTTCAAAGCAGAGAAATGACTGATCGTGCAATGACATTATTCATTGATTTTAGCCATTGAAAACCATCCTGTCACTCATATACCAGAAATAGATGAAGGTATTGGCTGAACTCAAACTGATAGCAGCTCACCCTCTTTGAATCTTCTTTAGAATGCTAAAAGTAGCAGGAAAAATCAAAAAATATCAGGTTTCCACCTTTCCAAGCAGAGAAATGACTGTTATTGCAATGACCTTATTCATTGATTTTAGCCATTGAAAAACGTCCTGTTACTCATATACCAGAACTGGTTGAAGGAATTGGCTGAACATAAACAGATAGCAGCTCAACCTCTTTGAATCTTCTTTAGCATGCAAAAAGGAGCAGGAAAAAGCAAAAAATTTCAGAATTCCACCTTTCAAAGCAGAGAAATGACTTTTTGAGCAATGACATTATTCATTGTTTTTAGCCATTGAAAAACATCCTGTTACTCATATACCAGAAATGGTTGAAGGTATCGGCTGAACGAAAACAGATAGCAGCTCACCCTCTTTAAATATTCTTTAGCATGCTAAAATGAGCAGGTAAAAGCAAAAAAATTCAGAATTCCACCTTTCCAAGCAGAGAAATGACTGTTTGTGCAGTGACATTATTCATTGATTTTAGCCATTGAAAAAAGTTCTGTTACTCATATACCAGAAATGGTTGAAGGTATAGGCTGAACGCAAACAGATAGCAGCTCACCCTCTTTCAATCTTCTTTATCGTGCTAAAAGGAACAGGAAAAAGTTAAAAATTTCAAAAGTCCACCTTTCCAAGCAGAGAAATGACTGTTTGTGTAAAGACATTATTCATTGATTTTAGCCATTGAAAATAGTTCTGTCTCCCATATACCAGAAATGGTTGAAGGTATTGGCTGAACGCAAACAGATAGCAGCTCACCCTCTTTGAATCTTCTTAAGCATGCTAAAAGTAGCAGGAAAAAACAAAAAAATTCAGAATTCCACCTTTATAAGCAGAGAAATGACTCTTTGTGCAATGACATTATTCATTGATTTTAGCCATTGAAAACCATCCTGTCACTCATATACCAGAAATAGTTGAAGGTATTGGCTGAACTCAAACAGATAGCAGCTCACCCTCTTTGAGTCTTCTTTAGAATGCTAAAAGTAGCAGGAAAAATCAAAAAATATCAGGTTTCCACCTTTCCTAGCACTGAAATGACTGTTAGTGCAATGACCTTATTCATTGATTTTAGCCATTGAAAAACGTCCTTTTACTCATATACCAGAAATTTTTGAAGGTATCGGCTGAACGAAAACAGATAGCAGCTCACCCTCTTATATTCTTCTTTAGCATGCTAAAAGGAGCAGGTAAAAGCAAAAAATTTCAGAATTCCACCTTTCCAAGCAGAGAAATGACTGTTTGTGCAATGGCATTATTCATTGATTTTTGCCATTGAAAAACATTCTGTTATTCATACACCAGAAATGGTTGAAGGTATCGACTGAAAGCAAACAGACAGCAACTCACACTCTTTGAATCTTCTTTAGCACGCTAAAAGGAGCAGGTAAAAGCAAAATAATTTCAGAATTCCACCTTTCCAAGCAGAGAAATGACTGTTTGTGCAGTGACATTATTCATTGATTTTAGCCATTGAAAAAAGTTCTGTTACTCATATACCAGAAATGGTTGAAGGTATTGGCTGAACGCAAACAGATAATAGCTCAACCTCTTTGAATCTTCTTTATCATGCTAAAAGGAACAGGAAAAAGCAAAAAATTTCAGAATTCCACCTTTCCAAGCAGAGAAATGACTGTTTGTGTAAAGACATTATTCATTCAATTTAGCCATTGAATACCGTCATTTTTCCCATATAACCGAAATGGTTTTAAGATATTGCCTGAATTCAAACAGATAACAGCTCACCCTCTTTGAATCTTCTTTATCATGCTAAAAGGAGCAGGAAAAAGCAAAAAAAATCTGAATTCCACCTTTCCAAGCAGAGAAATGATTCTTTGTGCAATGACATTATTGTTACAACTCTCCTGTTAGGTTTTTTTTAGTTTGCTGGTCACATGACCAGTTTTGCCTATTTAATCCGGCTCCGCCCTCCTGGCACTGCTGGACTTCATTTGTATTTACCACTGTTGAGCTAACTTGGTGCTCTGTTGCCGTTCTCTGTTAGTTTTGCTAGTTCTTCTGACCTCTTTACTTTTTGTTGTGTGTTTGTCTTTGACTGCTACGATTTCTGCTAGGAGGTGTCCAACTTTTCCCAGTCCCTAGTTCTTGTAGGGATTCCTCCCTCACATCTATAGGTCTTCGTACAGACTAGCCGAGGACTTTAGCGGTCTGATCGCAGGATCAGGTTCCCCGTTACATCGTAGGGATCTAGTTTAGTTCTATTGTAGGGACAGATCTCCTGTCTTTCCTTAGTCTCTGTAGCAGATCATAACAGTAAGTCCAGCCATAAAAAAAAAAAAAAAAAAAAATTTTCTCTAAGGAAAGACCTCCAGTTTTCCATCATGATCTCGGTGCAAGATTTGGCTCAACGCTTGCAGGGACTCTCTCTGGAGGTGACCAAGCTCCAACAACACGTGAGTAGCTGTTCTGGAGCACATTTTGTGGAACCAAAGGTACGTCTGCCTGATCTATTTTTTGGCGAACAACAAGATTTTTTTTCTTTTAAAAATGCTGGTCTATTATATTTTCGTTTGAGAACCGGATCCTCTGGTGATGAATCACAGCGCATAGGGTTCATAATGTCACTTTTGCGCAAAGATCCTCAGGGATGGGCCTTCTCTCTCCAACCTAGTGATCCGTGCTTTAGATCAGTGGATAGTTTTTTTTCTGCTTTGGGTTTGTTGTACAATGATCCTGATCGTGTCTCATCTGCTGAGTCTGAATTAAGACGTTTGAGGCAGGGATCGGGTAATGTGGAAAAATATTGTTCTCACTTCCGTCGGTGGTCTGCCCAGGTGGGGTGGAACGATTCAGCTTTGAAAAGCTTGTTTCTTGCAGGTCTAGGTGAAAGGGTTAAGGATTTACTGATTGCTTATCCCACACCTGGAAACTTGCAGGAGGCAATGCAATTAGCTATACGGGTGGACAGGAGACTGCGTGCAAGGGTTAATGAGTGCAAATCCTCTGCTATGTCAGCTTCGAGTCCTGAGAGGTTCAGTGCTGACAATGGTGAGCCGATGGAAATTGGGGCGATGGCACCCCGCTCTCAGGAAAAAGACCGCCGACTTTCTGAAGGTTTGTGTTTCTATTGCGGAAATTCTGGTCATTTTATTAAGAGCTGTGTGCTTCGTATGAAGAAAGAAAAAAAAATGGTCAGTCATGCCCGTATTGCCTGTTTAAATTCTAAGGGAGTATTCCTATCTGCCACTACTGCTGCTCAGGATGAATTAATTGAATTTCGGGTATTTGTGGATTGTGGATCTACTCTGAATGTGATTGATGGGGGATTCTTGGAAAAACTTAGATTAGAACCTAAAACTTTGTCATCCCCTATTGCTGTGGTTTCTGTCGATGGCTCTCCCTTGAAGAGTGTTACTCACAAGGTCTGTGAATTTCCCCTCACTATTAATGGTATTCATCAAGAGAATTTGGATTTGGTGGTATTGGATAATTTGCCTTCTCCAGTAATATTGGGGTTACCCTGGTTAAAATTGCACAATCCTGTACTGGATTGGTCTACCAATGAAATTAAGTCCTGGAGCCCTAAGTGTTATGACAAGTGTTGTAACGGGCGCATTGCTGCTGTGGATAGAGGGGAATTGCCTGTACCTATTCAGGATTTTTGGAGAGTTTTTTCTGAGGAGGAGTCGCAGGTTTTGCCTCCTCATAGAGACTATGATTGTACCATTGAAATCGTCCCTGGAGCGACTCTTCCTAAGAGTCGTTTATTTAATCTTACTATTCCTGAGAGAAAGGCTTTGGAGGAATACATACAGACAAGCTTGGCCGCTGGTCACATTAGGCCTTCCAAGTCTCCTGTGGCTGTTGGATTTTTTTTTGTAAAAAAAAAAGATGGCGGTTTACGTCCTTGTCTGGACTTTCGTGAGATTAATAAAATTACTGTACGCAATCCTTACCCACTGCCATTGATTCCTGATTTAATTAACCAGTTAGTGGGGGCCAAGTGGTTCTCTAAAATTGATCTCCGGGGGGCATACAATTTGTTGCGCATGAAGGAGGGTGATGAATGGAAGACTGCTTTTAACACTCCTGTGGGTCATTTTGAGAATCTGGTTATGCCATTTGGTCTCACCAATGCTCCAGCATTTTTTCAGAATCTTATTAATGATATCCTTAGACCTTTAATCGGCAAAAATGTGGTTGTGTATTTGGATGACATTTTGATTTATTCGCCGGATCTGGAGTCTCATTGGCGGAGCGTACGTGAGGTATTACAGTTATTGATGGACAATTCGCTTTTTGCTAAGCTGGAGAAATGTGAGTTCGCTGTACAGAGAATTTGTTTTTTGGGCTACATTATCTCCAGTGAAGGTTTTGAGATGGACCCGGTTAAGGTTCAAGCTGTGCAGGAATGGCCTAGGCCTATTGGTTTGAAATCGATACAGAGGTTTTTGGGTTTCGCCAATTATTACAGAAAATTCA
This sequence comes from Phyllobates terribilis, assembly GCF_046119375.1. NCBI lineage: Eukaryota > Metazoa > Chordata > Amphibia > Anura > Dendrobatidae > Phyllobates > Phyllobates terribilis. Next base: position 2,145,498 of record NW_027362771.1, on the reverse strand, counting down.
TAAAAAAATTTTCTATTATTGTCAAACTGCTGACCGATCTCACCAGGAAAGGTGCTAATGCGGTTCAGTGGACTTCTGAGGCCATTGAAGCTTTTGTGTTTTTAAAGGAGAGGTTCACCTCTGCTCCCATCCTTATGCAGCCTGATGTGACTAAGCCGTTTTTGGTTGAGGTTGATGCTTCTTCGGTGGGGGTTGTTGCGGTGTTGTCTCAGGAAAACAAGAATGTGCCTTTTTTTCAAAAATTTTTTCCGAGACTGAAATAATTACGATATTGGTAATCGGGAATTGCTGGCGATTAAACTCGCATTTGAACACTGGCATCACCTCTTGGAAGGTGCTGATTTTCCCATTCAGGTTTTGACTGATCATAAAAATCTGATCTATCTTGATGCTGCCAAGCGCTTGAATGCCCGTCAGGCTAGGTGGGCACTTTTTTTCTCGCGGTTTAATTTTTCCGTTACTTACATCCCGGGTACCAAGAATGTTAAAGCGGATGCTTTGTCTCGCAGCTTTTCTCCCATGGTCAGTGTTGAGGAGGAAGAGGAGACCATTTTACAAGAAGGTGTTGTGATTGCTGCTTTGGACTCCGTTTTGGAGGATGAGATTCTTAAAGCACAGGAGAATGCCCCATCTAACACTCCCCATGGGAGGTTGTTTGTGCCTAGGACCTTTAGGAGAGATTTGTTTGTTGAGTGTCATGAGTCTCGGTTGGCAGGTCATCCAGGAATTTCTGAGACCAAGAGACTTGTGGGTCGCAGTTTTTGGTGGCCTGGATGGCAGAAGGAAGTCATTAAGTGGATGCGCCAATGTACTGTGTGTGCAAGATCCAAGTCTTCGCATGCTCCTGCTGCGGGGTTGCTTTGCCCTCTGGAGGTTCCTAGTGCACCTTGGACACATCTGGCTATGGACTTTATTACTGACCTTCCTCCCTCTGAAGGTTTCACGGTCATCTGGGTGGTCGTGGACCGTTTTAGCAAGATGTGTCACTTGGTTCCCTTCATCAAACTGCCTTGCGCTAAGACACTCGCTAAGGCCTTTGTCAAGGAAATTGTCAGACTACATGGTGTTCCTACTGACATTGTTTCTGATAGGGGACCTCAGTTCGTGGCTCGTTTTTGGCGTGCCTTTTGTGACAGGTTGGGAGTCCATTTGTCGTTTTCATCCGGATATCATCCTGAGTCTAATGGTCAGACGGAAAGGAAGAACCAGGATGTTGAGCAGTTCTTGCATTGTTTTGTGGCAGACAATCAAGAGGGGTGGTCTGAGTTTCTGCCACTTGCTGAATTTGCTCTTAACAACCATACATCCTCTTCTGCTGGGTGTTCGCCTTTTTTTTGTTGTTCTGGGAGACATCCGTCTTTTGGGTCATCCTCCAAATTGGTTTCGGCTGTGCTTGAGGAGGAGAGTTTTTCCGGTGATTTGGAGAGAGTTTGGACGGATGTGCGTGGTAATCTTCAGGAGGCTAACAAAAAATCTAAGAGGTACTTTGATAGGAAACGGCAAGAGGTTTTGTTTGCTGTTGGTGACATGGTTTGGTTGTCCTCTAAGAATCTGCGATTGAGGATTCCTTCTAAAAAATTGGGTCCCAAGTTCGTAGGGCCCTTTAAGGTGCTTCAGATAGTTAACCAATCTGCTGTTAGGCTGGAGGTTCCTACGTCCTGGAGGATTAATCCGGTGTTTCATGTTTCTCTGTTGAAAAAAGCTGATGTGTCGGATGGTGACGCCTCTGCCACTGTTCCTCCGGTGGTGGAGGACGGGGAATATGAAATTTCCCGCATCCTAAATTCTAGACGGTATAGAGGGAGTTTGCAGTATCTCGTCGCTTGGAAGGGTTTCGGACCTGAGGATAACTCATGGGTGAGGGCGGATGATGTTTTTGCTTCCAAACTTGTCCGAGCGTTTCACAGGAGGTTTCCTGGTAAGCCTGGGCCTAGGGGATCCGGAGGATCCTCTTAGAAGAGGGGGTACTGTTACAACTCTCCTGTTAGGTTTTTTTTAGTTTGCTGGTCACATGACCAGTTTTGCCTATTTAATCGGGCTCCGCCCTCCTGGCATTGCTGGACTTCATTTGTATTTACTACTGTTGAGCTAGCTTGGTGCTCTGTTGCCGTTCTCTGTTAGTTTTGCTAGGTCTTCTGACCACTTTACTTTTTGTTGTGTGTTTGTCTTTGACTGCTACGATTTCTGCTAGGAGGTGTCCAACTTTTCCCAGTCCCTAGTTCTTGTAGGGATTCCTCCCTCACATCTATAGGTCTTCGTACAGACTAGCCGAAGACTTTAGCGGGTCTGATCGCAGGATCAGGTTCCCCATTAAATCGTAGGGATCTAGTTTAATTCTATTGTAGGGACAGATCTCCTGTCTTTCCTTAGTCTCTGTAGCAGATCATAACAGTTATTCATTGATTTTAGCCATTGAAAACCGTTCTGTCTGCCATATACCAGAAATGGTTGAAGGTATTGGCTGAACGCAAACATATAGCAGCTCACCCTCTTTGAATCTTCTTTAGCATGCTAATAGTAGCAGGAAAAAGCAAAAAAAATCAGAATTCCCCCTTTATAAGCAGAGAAATGACATTGCAATGACATTATTCATTGATTTTAGCCATTGAAAACCATCCTGTTACTCATATACCAGAAATGGTTGAAGGTATTGGCTGAACGCAAACAGATAACAGCTCACCCTCTTTGAATCTTCTTTAGCATGCTAAAAGTAGCAGGAAAAAGCAAACAATTTCAGAATTCCACCATTCAAAGCAGAGAAATGACTTTTTGAGCAATGACATTATTCATTGATTTTAGCCATTGAAAAACATCCTGTTACTCATATACCAGAAATGGTTGAAGGTATCGGCTGAACGCAAACAGATTGCAGCTCACCCTCTTTGAATCTTCTTTAAAATGCTAAAAGGAGCAGGAAAAATCAAAACATTTCAGAATTACACCTTTCCAAGCAGAGAAATGACTGTTTGTGCAATGACATTATTCATTGATTTTAGCCATTGAAAACAGTCCTGTTACTCTTATGCCAGAAATGGTTGAAGGTATTGGCTGAACGCAAAGAGATAGCAGCCCACCATCTTTGAATCTTCTTTAGCATGCTAAAAGGAGCAGGAAAAAGCAAAAAATTTCAGAATTCCACTTTTACAAGCAAAGAAATGACTGTTTGTGCAATGACATTATTCATTGATTTTAGCCATTGAAAAACATTCTGTTACTCATACACCAGAAATGGTTGAAGGCATTGGCTGAACGTAAACAGACAGCAATTCACCCTCTTTGAATCTTCTTTAGCATGCTAAAAGGAGCAGGAAAAAGCTAAATAATTTCAGAATTCCCCCTTTCCAAGCAGAGAAATGACTGTTTGTGCAATGACATTATTCATTGATTTTAGCCATTGAAAAATGTTCTGTTACTCATATACCAGAAATGGTTGAAGGTATTGGCCGAACGCAAACAGATAGCAGCTCACCCTCTTTGAAACTACTTTATCATGCTAAAAGGAACAGGAAAAAGCAAAAAAATTCAGAATTCCACCTTTCCAAGCAGAGAAATGACTCTTTGTGCAATGACATTATTCATTGATTTTAGCCATTGAAAACCATCCTGTCACTCATATACCAGAAATAGTTGAAGGTATTAGCTGAACTCAAACAGATAGCAGCTCACCCTCTTTGAATCTTCTTTAGAATGCTAAAAGTAGCAGGAAAAATTAAAAAATATCAGGTTTCCACCTTTACAAGCAGAGAAATGACTGTTAGTGCAATGACCTTATTCATCGATTTAAGCCATTGAAAAACGTCCTGTTACTCATATACCAGAAATTGTTGAAGGTATCGGCTGAACGAAAACAGATAGCAGCTCACCCTCTTATATACTTCTTTAGCATGCTAAAAGGAGCAGGTAAAAGCAAAAAATTTCAGAATTCCACCTTTCCAAGCAGAGAAATGATTGTTTGTGCAATGACATTATTCATTGATTTTAGCCATTGAAAAACATTCTGTTATTCATACACCAGAAATGGTTGAAGCTATCGGCTGAAAGCAAACAGACAGCAACTCACACTCTTTGAATCTTCTTTAGCACGCTAAAAGGAGCAGGTAAAAGCAAAATAATTTCAGAATTCCACCTTTCCAAGCAGAGAAATGACTGTTTGTGCAGTGACATTATTCATTGATTTTAGCCATTGAAAAAAGTTCTGTTACTCATATACCAGAAATGGTTGAAGGTATTGGCTGAACGCAAACAGATAATAGCTCAACCTCTTTGAATCTTCTTTATCATGCTAAAAGGAACAGGAAAAATCAAAAAATTTCAGAATTCCACCTTTCCAAGCAGAGAAATGACTGTTTGTGTAAAGACATTATTCATTCAATTTAGCCATTGAATACCGTCATTTTTCACATATAACCGAAATGGTTTTAAGGTATTGCCTGAATTCAAACAGATAACAGCTCACCCTCTTTGAATCTTCTTTAGCATGCTAATAGTAGAAGGAAAAAACAAAAAAATTCAGAATTCCACCTTTATAAGCAGAGAAATGACATTGCAATGACATTATTCATTGATTTTAGCCATTGAAAACCATCCTGTTACTCATATACCAGAAATGGTTGAAGGTATTGGCTGAACGCAAACAGATACCAGCTCACCCTCTTTGAATCTTCTTTAGCATGCTAAAAGTAGCAGGAAAAAGCAACAATTTCAGAATTCCACCTTTCAAAGCAGATAAATGACTTTTTGAGCAATGACATTATTCATTGATTTTAGCCATTGAAAAACATCCTGTTACTCATATACCAGAAATGGTTGAAGGTATCGGCTGAACGCAAACAGATTGCAGCTCACCCTCTTTGAATCTTCTTTAACATGCTAAAAGGAGCAGGAAAAAGCAAAAAATTTCAGAATTCCACTTTTACAAGCAGAGAAATGACTGTTTGTGCAATGACATTATTCATTGATTTTGGCCATTGAAAAACATTCTGTTATTCATACATCAGAAATGGTTGAAGGTATCGGCTGAACGCAAACAGACAGCAACTCACACTCTTTGAATCGTCTTTAGGACGCTAACAGGAGCAGAAAAAAGCAAAATAATTTCAGAATTCCACCTTTCCAAGCAGAGAAATGACTGTGCAATGACATTATTCATTGATTTTAGCCTTTTAAAACCATCCTGTTACTCATATACCAGAAATAGTTGAAGGTATTGACTGAACGCAAAGAGATAGCATCCCACCATCTTTTAATCTTCTTTAGCATGCTAAAAGGAGCAGAAAAAAGAAAAAAATTTCAGAAATCCACCTTTGCAAGCAGAGAAATGACTGTTTGTCCAATGACATTATTCATTGATTTTAGCCATTGAAAAATGTTTTGTTACTCATATACCAGAAATGGTTGAAGGTATTGGCTGAACGCAAACAGATAGCAGCTCAAACTCTTTGAATCTTCTTTATCATGCTAAAAGGAACAGGAAAAAGCAAAAAAATTCAGAATTCCACCTTTCCAAGCAGAGAAATTACTCTTTGTGCAATGACATTATTCATTAATTTTAACCATTGAAAACCGTCCTGCCTCCCATATACAAGAAATGGTTGAAGGAATTGGCTGAACCCAAAGATATAGCAGCTCACCCTCTTTGAATCTTCTTTAGCATGCTAAAAGTAGCAGGAAAAAACAAAAAAATTCAGAATTCCACCTTTATAAGCAGAGAAATGACATTGCAATGACGTTATTCATTGATTTTAGCCATTGAAAACCATCCTGTTACTCATATACCAGAAATGGTTGAAGATATTGGCTGAACACAAACAGATACCAGCTCACCCTCTTTGAATCTTCTTTAGCATGCTAAAAGTAGCAGGAAAAAGCAAACAATTTCAGAATTCCACCTTTCAAAGCAGAGAAATGACTTTTTGAGCAATGACATTATTCATTGATTTTAGCCATTGAAAAACATCCTGTTACTCATATACCAGAAATGGTTGATGGTATCGGCTGAACGCAAACAGATTGCAGCTCACCCTCTTTGAATCTTCTTTAACATGCTTAAAGGAGCAGGAAAAAGCAAAAAATTTCAGAATTCCACTTTTACAAGCAGAGAAATGAATGTTTGTGCAATGACATTATTCATTGATTTTGGCCATTGAAAAACATTCTGTTATTCATACACCAGAAATGGTTGAAGGTATTGGCTGAACGCAAACAGACAGCAACTCACACTCTTTGAATCTTCTTTAGCACGCTAAAAGGAGCAGGAAAAAGCAAAATAATTTCAGAATTCCACCTTTCCAAGCAGAGAAATGACTGTGCAATGACATTATTCATTGATTTTAGCCTTTTAAAACCATCCTGTTACTCATATACCAGAAATGGTTGAAGGTATTGACTGAACGCAAAGAGATAGCAGCCCACCATCTTTGAATCTCCTTTAGCATGCTAAAAGGAGCAGAAAAAAGAAAAGAATTTCAGAAATCCACCTTTTCAAGCAGAGAAATGACTGTTTGTGCAATGACATTATTCATTGATTTTAGCCATTGAAAAATGTTTTGTTACTCATATACCAGAAATGGTTGAAGGTATTGGCTGAACGCAAACAGATAGCAGCTCAAACTCTTTGAATCTTCTTTATCATGCTAAAAGGAACAGGAAAAAGCAAAAAATTTCAGAATTCCACCTTTCCAAGCAGAGAAATGACTGTGCAATGACATTATTCATTGATTTTAGCCTTTTATAACCATCCTGTTACTCATATTATTATTATTATTATTATTATTTATTATTATAGCGCCATTTATTCCGTGGCGCTTTACATGTGATAGGGATATACATAACAAAAGCATTTACATAATCTTAATAAAACGAGTCAGCGACTGGTACAGGAGGAGCGAGGACCCTGCCCGCGAGGGCTCACAGTCTACAAGGGATGGGTGAGGATACAGTAGGTGAGGGTAGAGCTGGTCGTGCAGTGGTGTTTACTGCAGGTTGTAGGCTTGTCGGAAGAGGTGGGTCTTCAGGTTCCTTTTGAAGGTTTCCACGGTCGGCGAGAGTCTGATATGTTGGGGTAGAGAGTTCCAGAGTAGGGGGGAAGCACGGGAGAAATCTTGTATACGATTGTGGGAGGAGGAGATAAGAGGGGAGTAGAGCAGGAGATCTTGTGAGGATCGGAGGTTGCGTGCAGGTAAGTACCAGGAGACTAGGTCACAGATGTATGGGGGAGACAGGTTGTGGATGGCTTTGTATGTCATGGTTAGAGTTTTGAACTGAATTCTCTGGGCAATAGGGAGCCAGTGAAGGGATTGACAGAGAGGAGAGGCCGGGGAATAGCGGGGGGACAGGTGGATTAGTCGAGCAGCAGAGTTTAGGATAGATTGGAGAGGTGCAAGAGTGTTGGAAGGGATGCCACGGAGCAGGAGGTTGCAGTAGTCGAGGCGGGATATGATGAGGGCATGCACTAGTGTTTTTGCAGAGTCTTTGCTGAGGAATGCACGGATCCGGGATATGTTTTTGAGTTGGAGTCGGCAGGAGGTGGAAAGGGCTTGAATATGTGGCTTGAAGGAGAGATCAGAGTCCAGGGTTACCCCAAGGCAGCAAGCATGTGGGACTGGGAAGAGTGAACAGCCATTGACGTTGATGGATAGGTCGGATGGGGGATGTGAATGAGAGAGTGGAAAGATGATGAACTCTGTTTTATCCATGTTGAGTTTTAGAAACCTGTCGGAGAAGAAGGATGAGATGGCGGACAGACATTGTGGGATTCTGGTTAGTAGGGAGGAGATATCGGGTCCAGAGAGGTAGATCTGTGTGTCGTCAGCATAGAGGTGATACTGAAAGCCGTGAGACTCTATGAGCTGTCCCAGGCCGAAGGTGTAGATGGAGAAGAGCAGGGGTCCTAGAACTGAACCTTGGGGGACACCGACAGATAGGGGGCGAGATGAGGAGGTGGTGCGTGAGTGGGAGACGCTGAATGTCCTGTCTGTTAAGTATGAGGAGATCCAAGATAGAGCCAAGTCCGTGATGCCAAGAGATGAGAGAATCTGGAGTAAGAGGGAATGGTCCACTGTGTCAAAGGCAGATGACAGGTCCAGAAGGAGGAGGATGGAGTAGTGTCGCTTGGATTTGGCATTTAGTAGGTCGTTGGTGACTTTGGTCAGGGCAGTTTCAGTCGAGTGATGCGGTTGGAAGCCAGATTGTAGACGGTCGAAGAGGGAGCAGGAGGAGAGGTGGGAGGACAGTTCAAGGTGGACATGTTGTTCTAGAAGTTTTGAGGCAAAGGGGAGAAGTGATATGGGGCGGTAGCTGGTCGGAGAGGAAGGGTCAAGGGAGGGCTTTTTGAGGATGGGTGTGATTGCGGCATGTTTGAAACATGAGGGGAAGACTCCGGTTGTTAGTGATAGATTGAAGAGGTGGGTTAGGGTTGGGATGAAGACTGAGGTGAGGTTAGTGATGAGGTGGGATGGGATTGGGTCAAGTTCGCAGGTGGTGAGGTGTGATTTGGAGAGTAAAGAGGAGACTTGACCTTCTGTAATGGTGGAGAAGTGGGGTTTGGAGGAGGAGGGTTGAGTAGATATGAGGAGGGGTTGTGTGGACTTTAGGCCAAAGTTTTGTCTGATGGTGTCAATCTTCTGTTTGAAGAATGAGGCAAAGTCGTCGGCTGAGATGAGAGAAGAGGGAGGAGGTGCTGGGGGACGAAGGAGAGAGTTGAAAGTGTTAAATAGCTGTTTAGGGTTGTGAGATAGGGAGGATATGAGAGATGAGAAGTAGGTTTGTTTTGCTGTAGTGAGTGCGGACTTGAAATTAGTGAGGGATTGCTTGAATGCGATGAAGTGCTCGATGGAGTGAGACCTTTTCCATCTCCGCTCCGCAACCCTGGAGGCCCGGCGCAGTTCTTTGGTAAGTTTAGTGTGCCAGGGTTGCCTGTTGAATGTGCGAGGTGTGGTGTGTGTGAGAGGGGCGATCGAGTCTAGAGCTGCAGCTATTGTGGTGTTATATGAAGCAGCAGCAACGTCTGCATCGTGCAAGGAATTTATGTCTGTGAGAGGAAGGAGGGATTCAGAGAGAGAGTGTAGGTCAAGGTGTTTGAGATTTCTGCGAGGGTGTGTGAGTTTGTGGAGTGGGGATTGTGCACCCGGAGAGGAGAGGGTAGAGAATGTGAGGAGGTTATGGTCAGAGAGAGGGAGTGGTGAGTTAGAGAGGTTAGATAGGGAACAGAGGCGGGTGAAGATGAGGTCCAGTGTGTGGCCATCTTTGTGGGTGGGTGTGGAAGACCATTGAGTGAGTCCAAAGGAGGAAGTGAGGGATAGGAGCTTAGAGACAGACGAGTGGGGAGTGTCAATGGGGATGTTGAAGTCACCCATTATGATAGTGGGGATGTCAGTGGAAAGGAAGTGAAGCAGCCAGGTAGTGAAATGGTCTAAGAAGGTGGTGGCTTGCCCTGGGGGTCGGTAAACGACGGCCAGTTGGAGGTTGGAGGGGGAATAGATGCGCACACAGTGCACCTCAAAAGAGGGGAGTGTAACGGAGATGGTTGAAGGTATTGACTGAACGCAAAGAGATAGCAGCCCACCATCTTTGAATCTTCTTTAGCAAGCTAAAGGGAGCAGAAAAAAGAAAAAAATTCAGAATTAAAACTTTCCAAGCAGAGAAATGACTGTTTGTGTAAAGACATTATTCATTCAATTTAGCGATTGAATACCATCATTTTTCACATATAACCGAAATGGTTTTAAGGTATTGCCTGAATTCAAACACATAACAGCTCACCCTCTTTGAATCTTCTTTAGCATGCTAATAGTAGCAGGAAAAAACAAAAAAATTCAGAATTCCACCTTTATAAGCAGAGAAATGACATTGCAATGACATTATTCATTGATTTTAGCAATTGAAAACCATCCTGTTACTCATATACCAGAAATGGTTGAAGGTATTGGCTGAACGCAAACAGATACCAGCTCACCCTCTTTGAATCTTCTTTAGCATGCTAAAAGTAGCAGGAAAAAGCAAACAATTTCAGAATTCCACCTTTCAAAGCAGAGAAATGACTTTTTGAGCAATGACATTATTCATTGATTTTATCCATTGAAAAACATCCTGTTACTCATATACCAGAAATGGTTGCAGGTATCGGCTGAACGCAAACAGATTGCAGCTCACCCTCTTTGAATCTTCTTTAACATGCTTAAAGGAGCAGGAAAAAGCAAAAAATTTCAGAATTCCACTTTTACAAGCAGAGAAATGACTGTTTGTGCAATGACATTATTCATTGATTTTGGCCATTGAAAAACATTCTGTTATTCATACACCAGAAATGGTTGAAGGTATTGGCTGAACGCAAACAGACAGCAACTCACACTCTTTGAATCTTCTTTAGCACGCTAAAAGGAGCAGGAAAAAGCAAAATAATTTCAGAATTCCACCTTTCCAAGCAGAGAAATGACTGTGCAATGACATTATTCATTGATTTTAGCCTTTTAAAACCATCCTGTTACTCATATACCAGAAATGGTTGAAGGTATTGACTGAACGCAAAGAGATAGCAGCCCACCATCTTTGAATCTCCTTTAGCATGCTAAAAGGAGCAGAAAAAAGAAAAGAATTTCAGAAATCCACCTTTTCAATCAGAGAAATGACTGTTTGTGCAATGACATTATTCATTGATTTTAGCCATTGAAAAATGTTTTGTTACTCATATACCAGAAATGGTTGAAGGTATTGGCTGAACGCAAACCGATAGCAGCTCAAACTCTTTGAATCTTCTTTATCATGCTAAAAGGAACAGGACAAAGCAAAAAATTTCAGAATTCCACCTTTCCAAGCAGAGAAATGACTGTGCAATGACATTATTCATTGAATTTAGCCTTTTAAAACCATCCTGTTACTCATATACCAGAAATGGTTGAAGGTATTGACTGAACGCAAAGAGATAGCAGCCCACCATCTTTGAATCTTCTTTAGCATGCTAATGGGAGCAGAAAAAAGAAAAAAATTCAGAATTCCACCTTTCCAAGCAGAGAAATTACTGTTTGTGCAATGACATTATTCATTGATTTTAGCCATTGAAAAACGTTTTGTTACTCATATACCAGAACTGGTTGAAGGTATTGGCTGAACGCAAACAGATAGCAGCTCAAACTCTATGAATCTTCTTTATCATGCTAAAAGGAGCAAGAAAAAGCAAAAAATTTCAGAATTCCACCTTTCCAAGCAGAGAAATGACTGTTAGTGCAATGACCTTATTCATTGATTTTAGCCATTGAAAAACGTCCTGTTACTCATATACCAGAAATTGTTGAAGGTATCGGCTGAACGAAAACAGATAGCAGCTCACCCTCTTATATTCTTCTTTAGCATGCTAAAATGAGCAGGTAAAAGCAAAAAATTTCAGAATTCCACCTTTCCAAGCAGAGAAATGGTTGTTTGTGCAATGACATTATTCATTGATTTTAGCCATTGAAAAACATTCTGTTATTCATACACCAGAAATGGTTGAAGGTATCGGCTGAAAGCAAACAGACAGCAACTCACACTCTTTGAATCTTCTTTAGCACACTAAAAGGAGCAGGTAAAAGCAAAATAATTTCAGAATTCCACCTTTCCAAGCAGAGAAATGACTGTTTGTGCAGTGACATTATTCATTGATTTTAGCCATTGAAAAAAGTTCTGTTACTCATATACCAGAAATGGTTGAAAGTATTGGCTGAACGCAAACAGATAATAGCTCAACCTCTTTTAATCTTCTTTATCATGCTAAAAGGAAGAGGAAAAATCAAAAAATTTCAGAATTCCACCTTTCCAAGCAGAGAAATGACTGTTTGTGTAATTACATTATTCATTGATTTTAGCCATTGAAAAACGTTTTGTTACTCATATACCAGAAATGGTTGAAGGTATTGGCTGAACGCAAATAGATAGCAGCTCAAACTCTTTGAATCTTCTTTATCATGCTAAAAGGAACAGGAAAAAGCAAAAAAATTCAGAATTCCACCTTTCCAAGCAGAGAAATGACTCTTTGTGCAATGACATTATTCATTAATTTTAACCATTGAAAACCGTCCTGCCTCCAATATACAAGAAATGGTTGAAGGAATTGGCTGAACCCAAACATATAGCAGCTCACCCTCTTTGAATCTTCTTTAGCATGCTAAAAGTAGCAGGAAAAAACAAAAAAATTCAGAATTCCACCTTTATAAGCAGAGAAATGACATTGCAATGACATTATTCATTGATTTTAGCCATTGAAAACCATCCTGTTACTCATATACCAGAAATGGTTGAATGTATTGGCTGAACGCTAACAGATACCAGCTCACCCTCTTTGAATCTTCTTTAGCATGCTTAAAGAAGCAGGAAAAAGCAAACAATTTCAGAATTCCACCTTTCAAAGCAGAGAAATGACTTTTTGAGCAATGACATTATTCATTGATTTTAGCCATTGAAAAACATCCTGTTACTCATATACCAGAAATGGTTGTTGGTATCGGCTAAACGCAAACAGATTGCAGCTTACCCTCTTTGAATCTTCTTTAGCATGCTAAAAGGAGCAGGAAAAAGCAAAAAATTTCAAAATTCCACCTTTACAAGCAGAGAAAGGACTGTTTGTGCAATGACATTATTCATTGATTTTAGCCATTGAAAAACATTCTGTTATTCATACACCAGAAATGGTTGAAGGTATTGGTTGAACGAAAACAGACAGCAACTCACACTCTTTGAATCTTCTTTAGCACACTAAAAGGAGCAGGAAAAAGCAAAATAATTTCAGAATTCCACCTTTCCAAGCAGAGAAATGATTGTGCAATGACATTATTCATTGATTTTAGCCTTTGAAAACCATCCTGTTACTCATATACCAGAACTGGTTGAAGGTATTGGCTGACCGCAAACAGATAGCAGCTCAAACTCTTTGAATCTTCTTTATCATGCTAAAAGGAACAGGAAAAAGCAAAAAAATTCAGAATTCCACCTTTCCAAGCAGAGAGATGACTCTTTGTGCAATGACATTATTCATTAATTTTAGCCATTGAAAACCGTCCTGCCTCCCATATACAAGAAATGGTTGAAGGAATTGGCTGAACCCAAATAGATAGCAGCTCACCCTCTTTGAATCTTCTTTAGCATGCTAAAAGTTGCAGGAAAAAGCAAAAAAATTCAGATTTCCACCTTTCAAAGCAGAGAAATGACTGTTTGTGCAATGACATTACTCATTGATTTTAGACATTGAAAAACATCCTGTTACTCATATACCAGAAATGGTTGAAGGTATTGGCTGAACTCAAACAGACAGCAACTCTCCCTCTTTGAATCTTCTTTAGCATGCTAAAAGGAGCAGGAAAAAGCAAAACAACTTTAGAAATCCACCTTTCCAAGCAGAGAAATGACTGTTTGTACAATGATATTATTCATTGAATTTAGCCATTGAAAAACATCCTGTTACTCATATACCAGTAATGGTTGAAGGTATTGGCTGAATGCAAACAGACAACAACTCACCATCTTTGAATCTTCTTTAGCACACTAAAAGGAGCAAGAAAAATCAAAATAATTTCAGAATTCCACCATTCAAAGTAGAGAAATGACTGATCGTGCAATGACATTATTCATTGATTTTAGCCATTGAAATCCATCCTGTCACTCATATACCAGAAATAGTTGAATGTATTGTCTGAACTCAAACAGATAGCAGCAAACCCTCTTTGAATCTTCTTTAGAATGCTAAAAGCAGCAGGAAAAATAAAAAAATATCAGGTTTCCACCTTTCCAAGCAGAGAAATGACTGTTAGTGCAATGACCTTATTCATTGATTTTATCCATTGAAAAACGTCCTGTTACTCATATACCAGAACTGGTTGAAGGAATTGGCTGAACATAAACATATAGCAGCTCACCCTCTTTGAATCTTCTTTAACATGGTAAAAGGAGCAGGAAAAAGCAAAAAATTTCAGAATTCCACTTTTACAAGCAGAGAAATGACTGTTTGTGCAATAACATTATTCATTGATTTTAGCCATTGAAAAACATTCTGTTATTCATACACCAGAAATGGTTGAAGGTATCAGCTGAACGCAAACAGACAGCAACTCAAACTCTTTGAATCTTCTTTAGCACGCTAAAAGGAGCAAGAAAAAGCAAAATAAATTCAGAATTCCACCTTTCCAAGCAGAGAAATGACTGTACAATTACATTATTCATTGATTTTAGCCTTTTAAAACTATCCTGTTACTCATACACCAGAAATGGTTGAAGGTATTGACTGAACGCAAAGAGATAGCAGCCCACCATCTTTGAATCTTCTTTAGCATGCTAAAAGGAGCAGAAAAAAGAAAAAAATTTCAGAATTCCACCTTTCCAAGCAGAGAAATGACTGTTTGTGCAATGACATTATTCATTGATTTTAGCCATTGAAAAACGTTTTGTTACTCATATACCAGAAATGGTTGAAGGTATTGGCTGAACGCAAACAGATAGCAGCTCAAACTCTATGAATCTTCTTTATCATGCTAAAAGGAACAGGAAAAAGCAAAAAAATTCAGAATTCCACCTTTCAAAGCAGAGAAATGACTTTTTGAGCAATGACATTATTCATTGTTTTTAGCCATTGAAAAACATCCTGTTACTCATATACCAGAAATGGTTGAAGGTATCGGCTGAACGAAAACAGATAGCAGCTCACCCTCTTTGAATCTTCTTTAGCATGCTAAAAGGAGCATGTAAAAGCAAAAAAAATCAGAATTCCACCTTTCCAAGCAGAGAAATGACTGTTTGTGCAGTGACATTATTCATTGATTTTAGCCATTGAAAAAAGTTCGGTTACTCATATACCAGAAATGGTTGAAGGTATAGGCTGAACGCAAACAGATAGCAGCTCACCCTCTTTCAATCTTCTTTATCATGCTAAAAGGAACAGGAAAAAGCAAAAAATTTCAGAATTCCACCTTTCCAAGCAGAGAAATTACTGTTTTTGTAAAGACATTATTCATTCAATTTAGCCATTGAATAGCGTCATTTTTCCCATATAACCAAAATGGTTTTAAGGTATTGCCTGAATGCAAACAGATAACAGCTCACCCTCTTTGAATCTTCTATATCATGCTAAAAGGAGCAGGAAAAAGCAAAAAATTCAGAATTCCACCTTTCCAAGCAGAGAAATGACTCTTTGTGCAATGACATTATTCATTGATTTTAGCCATTGAGAACCGTTCTGTCTCCTATATACCAGAAATGGTTGAAGGTATTGGCTGAACGCAAACAGATAGCAGCTCACCCTCTTTGAATCTTCTTTAGCATGCTAAAAGTAGCAGGAAAAAACAAAAAAATTCAGAATTCCACCTTTATAGGCAGTAAAATGACTGTGCAATGACATTATTCATTGATTTTAGCCATTGAAAACCATCCTGTTACTCATATACCAGAAATGGTTGAAGGTATTGGCTGAATGCAAACAGATAGCAGCTCACCCACTTTGAGCTCACCCACTTTGAATCTTCTTTAGCATGCTAAAAGTAGCAGTAAAAAGCAAACAATTTCAGAATTCCACCTTTCAAAGCAGAGAAATGACTTTTTGAGCAATGACATTATTCACTGATTTTAGCCATTGAAAAACATTCTGTTACTCATATAACAGAAATGGTTGAAGGTATTGGCTGAACGTAAACAGACAGCAACTCACCCTCTTTGAAACTTCCTTAGCACGCTAAAAGGAGCAGGAAAAAGCTAAATAATTTCAGAATTCCATCATTCAAAGCAGAGAAATGACTGAACGTGCAATGACATTATTCACTGATTTTAGCCATTGAAAAACGTCCTGTTACTCATATACCAGAACTGGTTGAAGGAATTGGCTGAACATAAACAGATAGCAGCTCACCCTCTTTGAATCTCCTTTAGCATGCTAAGGAGCAGGTAATAGCAAAAAAATTCAGAATTCCACCCTTCCAAGCAGAGAAATGACTGTTTGTGCAGTGACATTATTCATTGATTTTAGCCATTGAAAAACATTCTGTTATTCATACACCAGAAATTGTTGAAGGTATCGGCTGAAAGCAAAAAGACAGCAACTCACACTCTTTGAATCTTCTTTAGCACGCTAAAAGGAGCAGGAAAAAGCAAAATAATTTCAGAAGTCCACCTTTCCAAGCAGAGAAATGACTGTTTGTGTAAAGACATTATTCATTCAATTTAGCCATTGAATACTGTCATTTTTCCCATATAACCGAAATGGTTTTAAGGTATTGCCTGAATGCAAACAGATAACAGCTCACACTCTTTGAATCTTCTTTATCATGCTAAAAGGATCAGGAAAAAGCAAAAAAAATCAGAATTCCACCTTTCCAGGCCGAGAAATGACTCTTTGTGCAATGACATTATTCATTGATTTTAGCCATTGAAAACCATCCTGTTACTCATATACCAGAAATGGTTGAAGGTATTGGCTGAACGCAAACAGATACTGGCTCACCCTCTTTGAATCTTCTTTAGCACGCTAAAAGTAGCAGGAAAAAGCAAACAATTTCAGAATTCCACCTTTCAAAGCAGAGAAATGACTTTTTTGAGCAATGTCATTATTCATTGATTTTAGCCATTGAAAAACATCCTGTTACTCATATACCAGAAATGGTTGAAGTTATCGGCTGAACGCAAACAGATAGCAGCTCACCCTCTTTGATTCTTCTTTAGCATGCTAAAAGGAGCAGGAAAAAGCAAAAAATTTCAGAATTCCACTTTTACAAGCAGAGAAATGACTGTTTGTGCAATGATATTATTCATTGATTTTAGCCATTGAAAAACATTCTGTTACTCATACAACATAAATGGTTGAAGGCATTGGCTGAACGCAAACAGATAGCAGCTCACCCTCTTTGAAACTTCTTTATCATGCTAAAAGGAACAGGAAAAAGCAAAACATTTCAGAATTCCACCTTTCCAAGCAGAGAAATGACTCTTTGTGCAATGACATTATTCATTGATTTTAGCCATTGAAAACCGTACTGCCTCCCATATACCAGAAACGTTTGAAGGTATTGGCTGAACGCAAAAAGATAGCAGCTAACCCTCTTTGAAGCTTCTTTAGCATGCTAAAAGTAGCAGGAAAAAGCAATAAATTTCAGAATTCCACCTTGCAAAGCAGAGAAATGACTTTTTGAGCAATGACATTATTCATAGAGATGAGCGTTGTTCGACACAAACTGTTCGCCAATCTCAAATTCGAGCTGTTTTGGGCGGTGTTCGAGCCGTTCGGCGAACACGAACGATTTGAGAAAAATTCGGCTGTTCGAGGTTATGTTCGATAAGTGTTCGTGCACCAAAATCATAACTGGATTTTTTCTCAGTAATGATGAAAATTAATGTTAATACGCAGTTTGAGTGTACAGCGGGGTGGGGGGAGGGGCAGGGGCTGGATCTCTGCAGGAATAATGAAGATCTCCATTTTTTTTTCTCTTTCCCGCATTTACAGTGGGGAGGTGCAATCTGTCAGCCTATCAGCAGCGCACACACGGAGCGAAGTGCTTTTTTTCACACAAGCAAGGGCATGTGTCATTGGCAGTGTATGTCACATGTCCTTGCCATATAAGACCCAACCATTTTCCCCTTCGCCACCATTTTCTCACTACTGCAGCTGCGTGTTAGACGGCACCGCTGTTGCTGTGTGCGCTATACCTTGTTAATTTCATGCCAATTTTCGCACAAATCTACAGATAGCTTGGGAGTAGGGAATAGTTGTGATTGCAGTCCTTTTAAGGACTAGGTTACAGCATTTCCTACGACTTTTATCAGGCTGCTCTGTGCTCTTAAATAGATAGATTGTGGGAGTAAAGACTAATTGTAATTGCAGTCCTTTTCAGGACTAAGTTACATCAGTTCCTATCAGTTTTTGCCAGGCAGGTCTGTGCCAGTGCTGTGCAAGTTTTTTTCACAGCATTTGGCTGAATCTAGCAAAGCTAATCCTTTTTGGCCTATTGCAGAGTGTGTTAGTCAGTGGAGTAGCCTATCTGTGTTGCAAGATACACCACCTGTGTATAGAATACCAAATTTTTTACTGCACCTAGTGAAGTAAAACCTTTAGGGCATAGCATCATTCTATTAGTCCATCTATACTGACCTCCATAAGGTTGCAAATTGAATATAATTTTTTTCTGCATCTAGCTCTGAAAAAATATTTGTCCTTCTAGTAGTGTGTGGGACTTGTTCTACTAGTCCATCTATACTGACCTCCATCAGGTTGCAAATTCAAAATAATTTTTTGTCTGCATCTAGCTCTGAAAAAATATTTGGCCTTCTAGCAGTGTGTGGGACTTGTTCTACTAGTCCATCTATACTGACCTCCATCAGGTTGCAAAATGAATATAATTTTTTTCTGCATCTACCTCTGAAAAATATTTGTCCTTCTAGCAGTGTGTGGGACTTGTTTTATTAGTCCATCTATAATGACCTCCATCGGGTTGCAAATTAAAAATAATTTTTATCGGCATCTAGCTGTGAAAAAATATTTGGCCTTCTAGCAGTGTGTGGGACTTGTTCAATTAGTCCATCTATACTGACCTCCATCAGGTTGCAAATTGAATATAATTTTCTTCTGCATCTAGCTCTGAAAAAATATTTGGGCCTCTAGCAGTGTGTGGGACTTGGTCTATTAGTCCATCTAACTGACCTCCATCAGGTTGCAAATTGAATATAATATTTTGCTGTATCTAGCTCTGAAAAAATATTTGGCCTTCTAGCAGTGTGTGGGACTTGTTCTATTAGTCCATCTATACTGACCTCCATCAGGTTGCAAACTGAATATAATATTTTTCTGCATCTACCTCTGAAAAAATATTTGTGCTTCAAGCAGTGTGTGGGACTTGTTTTATTAGTCCATCTATACTGACCTCCATCAGGTTGCAAATTAAAAATAATTTTTATCTGCTTCTAGCTCTGAAAAAATATTTGGTCTTCTAGCAGGGTGTGGGACTTGTTCTATTAGTCCATCTATACTGACCTCCATCAGGTTGCAAACTGAATATAATTTTTTTCTGCATCTACCTCTGAAAAAATATTTGTCCTTCTAGCAGTGTGTGGGACTTGTTCTACTAGTCCTTCTATACTGACCTCCATCAGGTTGCAAATTCAAAATAATTTTTTGTCTGCATCTAGCTCTGAAAAAATATTTGGCCTTCTAGCAGTGTGTGGGACTTGTTCTATTAGTCCATCTATACTGACCTCCATCAGGTTGCTAATTGAATAAAAAAAATTTCTGCATCTAGCTCTGAAAAAATATTTGGGCTTCTAGCAGTGTGTGGGACTTGATCTATTAGTCCATCTATACTGACCTCCATCAGGTTGCAAATTGAATATAATATTTTTCTGCATCTAGCTCTGAAAAAATATTTGGCCTTCTAGCAGTGTGTGGGACTTGATCTATTAGTCCATCTATACTGACCTCCATCAGGTTGCAAACTGATTATAATTTTTTTCTGCATCTACCTCTGAAAAAATATTTGGGCTTCTAGCTGTGTGTGGGACTTGTTCTATTAGTGCATCTATACTGACCTCCATCAGGTTGCAAATTGAATATAATATTTTTCTGCATCTACCTCTGAAAAAATATTTGTGCTTCTAGCAGTGTGTGGGACTTGTTTTATTAGTCAATCTATACTGACCTCCATCAGGTTACAAATTAAAAATAATTTTTGTCTGCATCTACCTCTTAAAAAATATTTGGCCTTCTAGCAGTGTGTGGGACTTGTTCTATTAGTCCATCTATACTGACCTCCATCAGGTTGCAAACTGAATATAATTTTTTTCTGCATCTACCTCTGAAAAAATATTTGTCCTTCTAGCAGTGTGTGGGACTTGTTCTACTAGTCCATCTATACTGACCTCCATCAGGTTGCAAATTCAAAATAAGTTTTTGTCTGTATCTAGCTCTAAAAAAATATTTGGCCTTCTTGCAGTGTGTGGGACTTGTTCTATTAGTCCATCTATACTGACCTCCATCAGGTTTCAAATTGAATATAATTTTTTTCTGCATATAGCTCTGAAAAAATATTTGGGCTTCTAGCAGTGTGTGGGACTTGGTCTATTAGTCCATCTATACTGACCTCCATCAGGTTGCAAATTGAATATAATATTTTTCTGCATCTAGCTCTGAAAAAATATTTGGCCTTCTAGCAGTGTGTGGGACTTGTTCTATTAGTCCATCTATACTGACCTCCATCAGGTTGCAAACTGAATATAATTTTTTTCTGCATCTACTTCTGAAAAAATATTTGGCCTTCTAGCAGTGTGTGGGACTTGTTCTATTAGTCCATCTATACTGACCTCCATCAGGTTTCAAATTGAATATAATTTTTTTCTGCATATAGCTCTGAAAAAATATTTGGGCTTCTAGCAGTGTGTGGGACTTGGTCTATTAGTCCATCTATACTGACCTCCATCAGGTTGCAAATTGAATATAATATTTTTCTGCATCTAGCTCTGAAAAAATATTTGGCCTTCTAGCAGTGTGTGGGACTTGTTCTATTAGTCCATCTATACTGACCTCCATCAGGTTTCAAATTGAATATAATTTTTTTCTGCATATAGCTCTGAAAAAATATTTGGGCTTCTAGCAGTGTGTGGGACTTGGTCTATTAGTCCATCTATACTGACCTCCATCAGGTTGCAAATTGAATATAATATTTTTCTGCATCTAGCTCTGAAAAAATATTTGGCCTTCTAGCAGTGTGTGGGACTTGTTCTATTAGTCCATCTATACTGACCTCCATCAGGTTGCAAACTGAATATAATTTTTTTCTGCATCTACTTCTGAAAAAATATTTGGCCTTCTAGCAGTGTGTGGGACTTGTTCTATTAGTCCATCTATACTGACCTCCATCAGGTTGCAAACTGAATATAATTTTTATCTGCATCTACCTCTGAAAAAATATTTGTCCTTCTAGCAGTGTGTGGGACTTGTTCTACTAGTCCATCTATACTGACCTCCATCAAGTTGCAAATTCAAAATAAGTTTTTGTCTGTATCTAGCTCTAAAAAAATATTTGGCCTTCTTGCAGTGTGTGGGACTTGTTCTATTAGTCCATCTATACTGACCTCCATCAGGTTTCAAATTGAATATAATTTTTTTCTGCATATAGCTCTGAAAAAATATTTGGGCTTCTAGCAGTGTGTGTGACTTGGTCTATTAGTCCATCTATACTGACCTCCATCAGGTTGCAAATTGAATATAATATTTTTCTGCATCTAGCTCTGAAAAAATATTTGGCCTTCTAGCAGTGTGTGGGACTTGTTCTATTAGTCCATCTATACTGACCTCCATCAGGTTGCAAACTGAATATAATTTTTTTCTGCATCTACTTCTGAAAAAATATTTGGCCTTCTAGCAGTGTGTGGGACTTGTTCTACTAGTCCATCGATACTGACCTCCATCAGGTTGCAAACTGAATATAATTTTTATCTGCATCTACCTCTGAAAAAATATTTGTCCTTCTAGCAATGTGTGGGACTTGTTCTACTAGTCCATCTATACTGACCTCCATCAGGTTGCAAATTCAAAATAATTTTTTGTCTGCATCTAGCTCTGAAAAAATATTTGGCCTTCTAGCAGTGTGTGGGACTTGTTCTATTAGTCCATCTATACTGACCTCCATCAGATTGCAAATTGAATATAATTTTTTTCTGCATATAGCTCTGAAAAAATATTTGGGCTTCTAGCAGTGTGTGGGACTTGGTCTATTGGTCCATCTATATTGACCTCCATCAGGTTGCAAACTTAATATAATATTTTTCTGCATCTAGATCTGAAAAAATATTTGGCCTTCTAGCAGTGTGTGGGACTTGTTCTATTAGTCCATCTATACTGACCTCCATCAGGTTGCAAACTGAATATAATTTTTTTCTGCATCTACTTCTGAAAAAATATTTGTGCTTCTAGCAGTATGTGGAACTTGTTTTATTAGTCCATCTATACTGACCTCCATCAGGTTGCAAATTAAAAATAATTTTTATCTGCATCTAGGTCTGAAAAAATATTTGGCCTTCTAGCAGTGTGTGGGACTTGTTCTATTAGTCCATCTATACTGACCTCCATAAGGTTGCAAACTGAATATAATTTTTTTCTGCATCTACCTCTGAAAAAATATTTGTCCTTCTAGCAGTGTGTGGGACTTGTTCTATTAGTCCATCTATACTGACCTCCATCAGGTTGCAAACTGAATATAATTTTTTTCTGCATCTACCTCTGAAGAAATATTTGTCCTAATAGCAGTGTGTGGGACTTGTTCTACTAGTCCATCTATACTGACCTCCATCAGGTTGCAAATTCAAAATAATTTTTTGACTGCATCTAGCTCTGAAAAAATATTTGGCCTTCTAGCAGTGTGTGGGACTTGTTCTATTAGTCCATATATACTGACCTCCATCAGGTTGCAAATTGAATATAATTTTTTTCTGCATATAGCTCTGAAAAAATATTTGGGCTTCTAGCAGTGTGTGGGACTTGGTCTATTAGTCCATCTATACTGACCTCCATCAGGTTGTAAATTGAATATAATATTTTTCTGCATCTAGCTCTGAAAAAATATTTGGCCTTCTAGCAGTGTGTGGGACTTGTTCTATTAGTCCATCTATACTGACCTCCATCAGGTTGCAAACTGAATATAATTTTTTTCTGCATCTACTTCTGAAAAAATATTTGTGCTTCTAGCAGTGTGTGGGACTTGTTTTATTAGTCCATCTATACTGACCTCCATCAGGTTGCAAATTAAAAATAATTTTTATCTGCATCTAGCTCTGACAAAATATTTGGCCTTCTAGCAGTGTGTGGGACTTGTTCTATTAGTCCATCTATACTGACCTCCATCAGGTTGCAAACTGAATATAATTTTTTTCTGCATCTACCTCTGAAAAAATATTTGTCCTTCTAGCAGTGTGTGGGACTTGTTCTACTAGTCCTTCGATACTGACCTCCATCAGATTGCAAATTCAAAATAATTTTTTGTCTGCATCTAGCTCTGAAAAAATATTTGGCCTTCTAGCAGTGTGTGGGACTTGTTCTATTAGTCCATCTATACTGACCTCCATCAGGTTGCAAATTAAAATTATTTTTATCTGCATCTAGCTCTGAAAAAATATTTGGCCTTCTAGCAGTGTGTGGGACTTGTTCCATTAGTCCATCTATACTGACCTCCATCAGGTTGCAAACTGAATATAATTTTTTTCTGCATCTACCTCTGAAAAAATATTTTTCCTTCTAGCAGTGTGTGGGACTTGTTCTACTAGTCCTTCTTTACTGACCTCCATCAGGTTGCATTTTCAAAATAATTTTTTGTCTGCATCTAGCTCTGAAAAAATATTTGGCCTTCTAGCAGTGTGTGGGACTTGTTCTATTAGTCCATCTATACTGACCTCCATCAGGTTGCAAATTGAATATAATTTTTTTCTGCATCTAGCTCTAAAAAAATATTTGGACTTCTAGCAGTGTGTGTGACTTGATCTATTAGTCCATCTATACTGACCTCCATCAGGTTGCAAATTGAATATAATATTTTTCTGCATCTAGCTCTGAAAAAATATTTGGCCTTCTAGCAGTGTGTGGGACTTGTTCTATTAGTCCATCTATACTGACCTCCATCAGGTTGCAAACTGAATATAATTTTTTTCTGCATCTACCTCTGAAAAAATATTTTTCCTTCTAGCAGTGTGTGGGACTTGTTCTACTAGTCCTTCTTTACTGACCTCCATCAGGTTGCAATTTCAAAATAATTTTTTGTCTGCATCTAGCTCTGAAAAAATATTTGGCCTTCTAGCAGTGTGTGGGACTTTTTCTATTAGTCCATCTATACTGACCTCCATCAGGTCGCAAACTGAATATAATTTTTTTCTGCATCTACCTCTGAAAAAATATTTGTGCTTCTAGCAGTGTGTTGGACTTGTTTTATTAGTCCATCTATACTGACCTCCATCAGGTTGCAAATTAAAAATAATTTTTGTCTGCATCTTCCTCTGAAAAAATATTTGGCCTTCTAGCAGTGTGTGGGACTTGTTCTATTAGTCCATCTATACTGATCCCCATCAGGTTGCAAACTGAATTAAATTTTTTTCTGCATCTACCTCTGAAAAAATATTTGTCCTTCTAGCAGTGTGTGGGACTTGTTCTTCTAGTCCATCTATACTGACCTCCATCAGGTTGCAAATTGAATATAATTTTTTTCTGCATCTAGCTCTGAAAAAATATTTGGGCTTCTAGCATTGTGTGGGACTTGGTCTATTATTCCATCTATACTGACCTCCATCAGGTTGCAAATTGAATATAATATTTTTCTGCATCTAGCTCTGAAAAAATATTTGGCCTTCTAGCAGTGTGTGGGACTTGTTCTATTAGTCCATCTATACTGACCTCCATCAGGTTGCAAACTGAATATAATATTTTTCTGCATCTACCTCTGAAAAAATATTTGGGCTTCTAGCTGTGTGTGGGACTTGTTCTATTAGTCCATCTATACTGACCTCCATCAGGTTGCAAACTGAATATAATATTTTCTGCATCTACCTCTGAAAAAATATTTGGGCTTCTAGCTGTGTGTGGGACTTGTTCTATTAGTCCATCTATACTGACCTCCATCAGGTTGCAAATTGAATATAATTTTTTTCTGCATCTAACCCAGCCAATAGTTTTGGCCTAATACCACAGTTTGGCCACTCAGCTCTGCTCGGTTCCCATCCATTGTTTTTTTGTGCAAACAACTCCAGAGTTGTGAATTAGTTAACCACCAAAATGAGTGGAAAAAGGCCTGCTGCTGGTGGAAAGGGGAATAGGCGTGTTGGGAAGGGAAAAAAAGGTTGTGTCCGTGGGGTAGGTGTTAAAGCAACAGTAACATCTGCAGAAGAAAGACCATCTTCCAGCCAATCTAAAATGTCTACTTCTTTTAGCGGACAATGTGATAAGATCCCTTTCTTATGGCCACGCCAATCGCTACAAATTCCAGATGAGGCACAAAAACAGCAGGTGCTTCAACGGATATCAAGTGTTCCTTTAAGTGGGCTCTCCTCCACATCAACTTCAAGATCACAAATACTCCAATCCTCAAAGGTGTCACCCCAATCACACTTGCTTCCTCACAGCTCCCAAATCTCCATCTGCCCGTCTGAGTATGAGGTAGAACAGATGGTTGAGTCTGCAGAGCTGTTTACTCATACTATAGCCTGGGAATCAGAGGTCGGCTCCAGCGCTTCTGTGAATCCAGACGAGGAAATGATCTGCACTGATGCCCAGAATCTTTATGAGTCGGATCCAGGACCAGAAGCTGAAGGTTCTGACCATAATGTAGACCCTCATTCCCAAACTGTAACTCCTATTGGTGGAGACAATGAGGAAGACGATGATGAGACTCAAATACCTGATTGGAGCAACAACTTTAGTTTTTTGTCAGGGCAGGAACAGGTTGGCTCTGAGGACGACGGGTGTGATAACGCACAGGGTGATGATCATGAGGTTGGAGATCCCACTTACTGTCAACCCACAGTCAGCCAAGAGATGAGGTCAGCAGAGGAGGTGGAGGAGAATGCTAGTGACGACGAGGTCAGGTTGCGCCTTCCTGGACAGAGACGTAGTACTGGAAGCACGTCAACAACTGCATCCTCAAACACAACTCTGCCTCTCACCACAAGTCGTGGTGGCTCTTCAGGTCGCATGTGTGCTAAGCCTTGCATAGCCTGGGCATTTTTTCAGATAAATAAAGATGACCACACTCGTGTTATCTGTTACATTTGTCAGCAGAAGATAGTAGAGGCCAAAAAATACATAGTTTGAGTACTTCATGCATGAAACGGCACATGGACATGAAGCATAAGTTGCAGTGGGAAGCTCACTGTGCTGCAATGCGGCCTAGCTGGCCGGGCCAACCACCTTCTGCCATATCTTGTGCATCCGCGGCCTATTCATCCTCTGTGACTGGGGGGACAGCAGTCACACCTGTTTAGGGGCGCAGACCTGCCACCTCTTTACCCGCAACAGCCAGCGTGATTGGCAGGTCATCATTTTCTTTGGAGGTGGTAACACCAGCTGGTGTTGAGCGCTGTCCGACATCGATAGCACTACCTTTGGATCAAGGCAACCTAACATGTCCGCCTGCATCTTCCTCACAGACTGGCAGTTTGCCGGGGACACCCTTATCAACCTCGTCTAAGCACAATAGCCAGCCCTCGGTCCCTCAGATGTGGACAAGTAAAAGACCATTTCCTCCTAGCCATGAGAAAGCAAAGAGGTTGAATTTCACCATCTGCAAGCTCTTGGCTACAGAAATGCTGCCTTTCCGCCTGGTGGACACAGAGGATTTTTGAGACCTTATGTTCGTCGCAGTGCCCCAGTACCAGATGCCCAGTCGGCACTACTTCTCAAAGAAAGGTGTGACTGCGCTCCACCAGCATGTCGCACACAACATCACCGCTGCTTTGAGAAACTCTGTGTGTGACAGGGTGCATTTCACCACAGACACTTGGACGAGTAGGCATGGACAGGGGCATTACATGTCGCTGACTGGGCACTGGGTAACTATGGTGACAGCAGGACAAGGGTCTGCTGTCCAAGTCTTGCCGTCCCCACGAGTTGTGCGTCAATCCTCTTTATCTCAAATTTCTTCCACTGCTTCTGCCTCCTCAACCTCCTCTCGGTCCTCCACCTGCACCCAAAGCCTGTCTGGTCATGCCACAAGCTTTCTAACTGCGCAGAAGGGATCCTGCACACCTCCTTACTCTGCTGGCAGTAGGGCTCAACGTCATCAGGCGGTTTTTACTTTGAAATGTCTGGGAAATGTGAGTCACACAGCTGAGGAGTTGTGGTCAGCTCTGGAGAACCAATTTCATGAATGGTTGTCTCCACTGGACCTGAAACCAGGGAAGGCTGTGTGCGACAATGCTGCAAAACTGGGTGCGGCCCTTCGCCGGGGCAATGTCACACATGTGCCTTGTATGGCTCACGTGTTGAACCTGGTTGTCCAGCAATTTTTAGCCCACTATCCCGGACTAGATGGCCTTCTGCAGAGGGCACGGTCGCTGTGTGATCACTTCCGCCGTTCGCATCCCGCAGCTTAGTGACTTACATCTCTACAGAAGTCGTTGGGCCTGCCACTTCACCGGCTAAAATGCGATGTGCCTACCCGGTGGAATTCAACTCTGCACATGTTGCAGCGACTGTGGCAGCACCGACAAGCCCTGGTGCAATACGTTCTGACGTATAGCCTGGGCCAACGAGATCCAGAGGTGGGGCAAATCATGCTGGAGGAGTGGTCTCAGATCAGGGACCTATGCACCCTTCTGCACAGTTTTGAAATGGCGATGAAGATGTTTAGTGCTGACGATTCCATTGTCAGCATGACTATTCTGGTGATTTACATGCTGGAGCACATGTTAAACAGAATTCGGAGTCAGGTGGTGGCACAAGAGGAGGTGGAAGAAGGAGAGGAGGAGGAGTTGTATGCGGAAGGGCTAACATCTGCAAGGTCCAGACGGTCGGCAGCACCAAGGCAGCAGGCATGTGAGGGTGGGGGAGATGGTTTTACCAGGGCGCATGGTAGCAGCCAAACTAGTGAGGAAGGTGCAGGAGCCCAGGAAGAAGTGGAGGACGAACTGATGGAAGACTCATCAGATGAGGGAGACCTTGATCACATTTCTGTTGTGCGAGGTTGGCGGGAGAGGACAGAGGAAGGAATCATGATTGTTACCTCGCCACCAACACAACAGGGACTTGGTGCTCCTGGATGCGCAACACACATGAGTGCCTTCTTGCTGCACTACCTGCAACATGACCCTCGAATTGTGAGAATTAGAAATAATCCTGACTACTGGGTTGCCACATTGTTAGATCCCCGGTACAAAAGTAAATTTGCAGAAATTATTCCTGCCATAGAAAGGGATGCACGCATGCAGGAGTATCAGCAGAGACTGTTGCAGAATCTTACATGTGCTTTTCCACAAAACACCAGTGGTGCACGTACTGAAACTCACAGTTCCAACTTGCCAACCGTGGGACCGTCGAGTGTTCAGCACTCAAACCGTAGCAGAAACACAGTATCTGCTGGTAACATCAATTTTGCAGAATCATTTCACCACTTTTTTAGCCCATCCTTTGCAAGGCCACAGGAGACAAGAAGTCTGACACATAGTCAATGCCTGGAGAAAATGGTACAGAAGTATCTCCAAGTAAACATTGA
Organism: Phyllobates terribilis; assembly: GCF_046119375.1. Classification (NCBI taxonomy): domain Eukaryota; kingdom Metazoa; phylum Chordata; class Amphibia; order Anura; family Dendrobatidae; genus Phyllobates; species Phyllobates terribilis. Next base: position 2,117,320 of record NW_027362771.1, on the reverse strand, counting down.
AGTCATGACTGTGTCACTGGACCCTTGCTCTTTTTGGGCTTCCAATCTGGATAAATGGCCGGAGCTAGCCACTTACGCCTTGGAGATCTTGTCATGCCCCGCAGCCAGCGTTTTGTCTGAACGTGTGTTCAGCGCTGATGGTGGTGTGCTGACAGATAAGCGCACGCGGCTCTCCACTGATAATGTAGACAGACTCACGTTTATAAAGATGAACAAATCATGGATCCGAAATGACTTTTCTACCCCTGTGTCATCCTGGGGAGAGTAAAAGCTTGATGATTGGTTAAAATCACCTCACCAACCATTTCAAGCTTTCAAATTACTAATCATGTTTATCTGTTTCTTGGCTGGAAAATAATTTGGGCTTTGTAGCAGTGTGCAGTACTGATTCTATTAGGCCATCTATACTAAGTTCCACCAGATTTAAAATTAATAATAATTTTTAGCTGCATCTACCCCGGAAAATAATTTTGGGGCTCCGAGATGCGCAAGACACATAAGTGCCTTCTTGCTGCACTACCTGCAACATGACCCTCAGATTGTCAGAATTCGAAGTAATCCTGACTACTGGGTTGCCACACTATTAGATCCCCCACACTCTTCGATCAACCTTTTCATTTTAATAAAGACCAAAAAAATGGTCATTTTTGAAATTATAAGCATTAGCAGGTTATTAGAAACTGAAATCAAACAGTTTTCAACTCAAAACTTTATTCTAGGTGATGTTACATTTGCACATAGGACCCCTTGTTCGAAAGGAGCTTCTGAACTCTCTCGTCCATTGAATTTGTCAGGTTTTGGATGGTTTCTGCTTCAATTGTTTTGCATGAGGACAGAATACCCTCCCAGAGCTGTTGCTTAGATGTGAACTGCCTCCCGCCATCATAGACACTCCTTTTGATGATGCTCCAGAGGTTCTGAATGGGGTAGAGGTCAGGGGAGCATGGGGGTCACACCATAAGTTTGTCCCCTTCTATGCCGATATCAGCCAGAGATGCAGATGTGTTATGTGCAGAATGAGACGGTGCATTATCATGCATAAAAATGATCTTGCTGTGGATTACACGGTTCTTCTTCTTGAACCATCGCAGGAAGTGCTGTTTGAGAAACTCCACATACATTATGGAGTTCATCTTTACCCCTTCAGGGATCCTAAAGGGGCCGACAATCTCTCTCCCCATGATTCCAGCCTAAAACATTACTCCACCTCCTCCTTGTTGGCGCTGTAGCCGTGTTTGCATGGGGTGTCCATCAACCAGCCATCCTCCACTCCATCCATCTGGACCATCGAGAGTTGCACGGCACTCATCCGTGAGCAAAACAGTTTTGAAATCAGTCTTCATGTAATGTTTGGCCCACTGGAGCCATTTCTGCTTGTGTGAAGTGGATAGAGGAGGTCGACAGGATGGCGTATGCACAGCTGCAAACCTCTGAAGGACTCTGCATCTTGTTGTTCGGGGGACGTTGGAGGCACCAGCAGCTTCAAAAACTTGTCTGCTGCTATGACAAGGCTTTTTTGCCGCTGCTCTTTTAACCTGACGTAATTGCCTGTAGGAAAGAGTCCTCAATTTGCCCTTATCAGCACGCACACGTTTGTACTGTGAATCAGCTACATACTTCTTGATTGCCAAGACACTTCATCCTGTTCATCGCACAATGTTGATTGTAGTCATGCCTTGACCTAAACACTCCACAATTTGTTGCTTCTCAGCAGCCGACACATCCTTTTACTTTCCCATTTTGGCAGAAAATGTAGGCTGCTTAATAATGTGGGACAGCCTTCTTAAGTAGTCTTGCCTTTCATTGGACACACCTGCCAAACTAATTAGCACAGGTGTCTGCAATTGCTTACAGTGATATAAAGAGCCCTGACACACATCACCATCAATGAGTTTAACTGACAAACAAACAAATTCTTCCCTTATCACTCCTAAACACTTTTTGCATAATAATTTGGAACACAGTGTACATGTGCTTTTCCACAAAACACCAGTGGTTCACGTAGTGAATCTTACAGTTCTAACTTGCCAACCGTGGTCTGTATGGAGTTGTTCAATAAAGGACCCAAAATTAAGATAACATAGATGGGAGAGGTCTCTATGAATAGGAATTCCTAAGTATTTGATACCCTGTGAGGGCCAGGCAAAGGGAAAGTTGGACTGGATGGAATCCTATATGGATTTGGGGAGGGAGACATCGAGGGCCTCAGACTTCGCTGCATTGATTTTTTAAATTTGACCATGTAACAAAGTGATCTATTTCAGCCATAACAGCATGGATGGATATATGTGATTGAGTGATATATACTAGGACATCATCAGCAAATAGAGAGCACTTGTACTCGATGCCTCCCACCTCAATCCACCTTTTCCACAAAACACGAGTGGTTCATGTAGTGAATCTTACAGTTCTAACTTGCCAACCGTGGTCTGTATGGAGTTGTTCAATAAAGGGCCCAAAATTAAGATATCATAGTTGGGAGAGGTCTCTATGAATAGGAATTCCTAAGTATTTGATACCCTGTGAGGGCCAGGCAAAGGGAAAGTTGGACTGGATGGAATCCTGTATGGATTTGGGGAGGGAGACATCGAGGGCCTCAGACTTCGCTGTATTGATTTTAAATTTTGACCATGTAACAAAGTGATCTATTTCAGCCATAACAGCATGGATGGATATATGTGATTGAGTGATATATACTAGGAGATCATCAGCAAATAGAGAGCACTTGCACTCGGTGCCTCCCACCTCAATCCACCTAATATTGGGGTTATGGCAAATTGATGAGAGCAGGTGCTCCATCACTAGAATGTATAAGAGAGGGGACAGAGGACATCCCTGCCTTGTCCCATTGGTGATTATGAAAGGTGATGAAAATGTTCTGACGCGCCCCCTGGGCCTTGGGACACCCGGAGCCGGACCATTTTTGGTGGATGCTGGTGGTTGTAGTCTCCGTGGCGGCGACCCGGTTCCGTGGCTCAGGGCAGTCAAACCAGTGGCGGAACTATTTATGTGGTTTTGATGTTTAAATGTCCGACTACACCACCCGTGGATTGCAGTCAGAGTGAACCGCCGATGCAGGGCAGACCGCTGAGGCTGGTGTTGTGGGTGCAGCAGAGCGTAGCATAACTCCCCACGGGAGGAGTATAGCCTCAGGGCAGTGTATGCGGAGGATAGGAATGATGGTGCAGGGCAGCAGCAGTAATGACACGGAGTCAGTGATGCAGTCCAGGGCCTTTACTCACAGTTCTTATTATCCAGACCACGTCTGCAGATAATGGCTGCCCACGTCGTACTGTGCTCACCAGGTGCGGGTCTCAGACAACTCCCAGATAACTTTGGAGCGCTTCACAGGACCCCCTTTGTGTGTCCTTTGTTTGGCCTTTCTTACCAACCCTTCTGTCCGGCTGCCTCGGGCCTCCTCTTGGTAAACTTGGCGCCAGTTTCCCTGACCCTATGTGGTGCCTTCCTAGCGGGTGTAGCGAGGGGCTGCGCCACATAAAATGTCACAGCCTCCGGTTTCTAGCTGAGGGTCATTTCCTGCCTCCACTAGTTTCGGGGACCGGTCTCCCCCTTTGGCCTGACCCCTCCATGCAGGTGGTTTCGGGCGTGCGGTGGCGACTCGCACGTCCGCGCCCCTGGGATCCCTTTGTTCCTTGTTCCTGGAGCCTTCTCCGCTCCTCTTCCTTCCTTTTCCCTCTTCCAGGCCTGGTCCTCTGTTACTAGGCCAGCCTCCGGAGCAGAGCTCATGCAGAGCCCCTGCTCCCTGTCACTTCTGCTCAGACTTCTCTGCACTGAACTAAGATGGTGCCCACCTTTTATACTCCCTTCTCAATGCACCCAGGAACTGCTTCCTCCCTGCTCCTGCACTACAGGGTTCCCCTTCCTCAGTGTTCCCTCCCCCCACTCCAGCCAGGGACAGGGACTGTCGTGCCCATCTCAGGGGCATATTGGTCGCCCTGCCCCACGGCAATGTGGTGTAATGCATGCAGGTGTCGGGTCCTGATCCACACTCCATCCTTACCTGAGAGTGAGATATCACACCTCTGGGTGAGGTGCAATACCTCTGTAGCAACAGAGCCCTCAGGGTGCTACAGTTCCATTTATCTTCAGCCTAGGTGACGTATTGCGATACAGGGCCGTGATTTTGGCTATAAAAGGGTCCCCTAGACCCCTACCCCAAACTTTTTAAGAGAATAATATATGGCGTGCCAGTAGATTCTATGGAATGCTTTCTCAGCATCTAACGAGAGTATCTAATTACTAATTTTTAACTGCATCTAGCCCAGGAAATATTTTGTGCCTTGTAGCAGTGTCTGCTAGTCAGCGGATTATCCCGGCTGTTAAGCAAGTTACACCACCTGTAGTTTGGACACTTAATTTTTTCAAAGGAAATGCTTCGGGACCACGGGATACTCAGTGAAGAGCATCAGGAGGCACCCCAAGGCATAGGGGCTGGGGCTGGCAGTAGGATGCCTTGCGGTGGACAGCCAAGCTCGATCCTTATAAAAGCTTTTTAACTGCAGCAGCTTTAGTGGACGCTACTGGAGCTGGAATTACGTGGCTACTGGCATGAGACTTGCCCTCCAATAGATCCTTGTAAATGGATTTAAAGTGTATTCATTCAAATTAGAGAGACAATTTAAATTAAAAAGCTTAGAGCTGCCTCCACCACAGGGGGGCTCGCTCGACCCACCGGCGGACAGGCACCAGTATTGGGAGAGGGGGGCTGGCCGTCAGAGTTCACCGCGGCTCTGGCACAAACCCGGCGACACGGAGGTGGCACAGGCTGGAGCGGACTGGCCGTGTCGGCTTCTCACTTTTTGGATTTTAGAAGGGCATGACATGCCTATATCTGTGTCTCCCCCTCCTTTTACTCCTCCACCTCTTTTCATTTCGCATGACTATATGTACTTGTCACTTTTCCCTGAGTTAGTTATGTCTTCTGAGCAGTTTGTCAGCTTTTGGACACCTTTGAAGGTGTTTTCTATGTGTTTCTATGTGTTTTGTTTGCCTGCCATTGGTTTTAATGGTGTTCGAAGGTGTTCGATGAACAGTTCGACGAACAGTTCGGCGAACACACGGAAGTTCGACGAACCGAACCATACTCGAACACTACGGGGGTGGCTCAACACTAATTATTCATTGATTTTAGCCATTGAAAAACATCCTGTTACTCATAAACCAGAAATGGTTGAAGGTATCGGCTGAACGCAAACAGATAGCAGCTCACCCTCTTTGAATCTACTTTAGCATGCTAAAAGGAGCAGGTAAAAGCAAAAAATTTCAGAATTCCACCTTTCCAAGCAGAGAAATGACTGTTTGTGCAATGACATTATTCATTGATTTTAGCCATTGAAAACCATCCTGTTACTCTTATGCCAGAAATGGTTGAAGGTATTGGCTGAACGCAAAGAGATAGCAGCCCACCCTCTTTGAATCCTCTTTAGCATGCTAAAAGGAGCAGGAAAAATCAAAATAATTTCAGAATTCCACCTTTCCAAGCAGAGAAATGACTGTTTGTTCAATGATATTATTCATTGATTTTAGACATTGAAAACCGTCCTGTTACTCATACACCAGAAATGGTTGAAGGTATTGGCTGAACTCAATCAGATAGCAGCTCACCCTCTTTGAATCTTCTTTAGCATGCTAAAAGGAGCAGGAAAAAGCAAAACAATTTCAGAAGTCCACCTTTCCAGGCAGACAAATGTCTTTTTGAGCAATGACATTATTCATTGATTTTAGCCATTGAAAAACATCCTGTTACTCATATACCAGAAATGGTTGAAGGTATCGGCTGAATGCAAACAGATAGCAGCTCACCCTATTTGAATCTTCTTTAGCATGCTAAAAGGAGGTAAAAGCAAAAAATTTCAGAATTCCACCATTCCAAGCAGAGAAATGACTGTGCAGTGACATTATTCATTGATTTTAGACATTGAACACTGTCCTGTTACTCTTATACCAGAAATGGTTGAAGGTATTGGCTGAACGCAAAGAGATAGCAGCCCACCCTCTTTGAATCTTCTTTAGCATGCTAAAAGGAGCAGGAAAAAGCAAAATATTTCAGAATTCCACTTTTACAATCAGAGAAATGACTGTTTGTGCAATGACATTATTCATTGATTTTAGCCATTGAAAAACATTCTGTTACTCATACACCAGGATTGGTTGAAGGGATTGGCTGAACGTAAACAGACAGCAACTCAACCTCTTTGAATCTTCTTTAGCACGCTAAAAGGAGCAGGAAAAAACAAAATAATTTCAGAATTCCCCCTTTCCAAGCAGAGAAATGACTGTTTGTGCAATGACATTATTCATTGATTTTAGCCATTGAGAAACGTTCTGTTACTCATATACCAGAAATGGTTGAAGGTATTGGCTGAACGCAAACAGATAGCAGCTCACCCTCTTTGAAACTTCTTTATCATGCTAATAGGAACAGGAAAAAGCAAAAAATTTCAGAATTTCACCTTTCCAAGCAGAGAAATGACTCTTTGAGCAAAGACATTATTCATTGATTTTAGCCATTGAAAACCATCCAGCCTCCCATATACCAGAAACGGTTGAAGGTATTGGCTGAACGCAAACAGATAGCAGCTCACCCTCTTTGAATCTTCTTTAGCATGCTAAAAGTAGCAGGAAAAAGCAAAAAATTTCAGATTTCCACCTTTCAAAGCATAGAAAGGACTGTTTGGCAATGACATTATTCATTGATTTTAGACATTGAAAAACATCCTGTTACTCGTATACCAGCAATGGTTGAAGGTATTGGCTGAACGCAAACAGAGAGCAACTTTTCCTCTTTGAATCTTCCTTAGGACGCTAAAAGGAGCAGGAAAAAGCAAAATAATTTCAGAATTCCACCTTTCCAAGCAGAGAAATGACTGCTTGTTCATTGATATTATTCATTGATTTTAGACATTGAAAACCATCCTGATGCTCACATACCAGAACTGATTGAAGGTATTGGCTGAACTCAAACAGAGAGCAGCTCACCCTCTTTGAATCTTCTTTAGCATGCTAAAAGGAGCAGGAAAAAGCAAAACAATTTCAGAAATCCACCTTTCCAAGCAGACACATGACTTTTTGAGCAATGACATTAATCATTGATTTTAGCCATTGAAAAACATGCTGTTACTCATATACCAGAAATTGGTGAAAGTATCGGCTGAACGCAAACAGATAGCAGCTCACCCTCTTTGAATCTTCTTTATCATGCTAAAAGGAGCAGGTAAAAGCAAAAAATTTCAGAATTCCACCATTCCAAGCAGAGAAATAACTGTTTGTGCAATGACATTATTAATTGATTTTAGCCATTGAAAACCATCCTGTTACTCATATACCAGAAACAGTTGAAGGTATTGGCTGAACGCAAAGAGACAGCAGCCCACCATCTTTGAATCTTCTTTAGCATGCTAAAAGGAGCAGGAAAAAGCAAAAAATTTCAGAATTCCACTTTTACAAGCTGAGAAATGACTGTTTGTGCAATGACATTATTCATTGATTTTAGCCATTGAAAAACATTCTGTTACTCATACACCAGAAGTGGTTGAAGGCATTGGCTGAACGTAAACAGACAGCAACTCACCCTCTTTGAATCTTCTTTAGCACACTAAAAGGAGCAGGAAAAAGCAAAATAATTTCAGAATTCCACCTTTCCAAGCAGAGAAATGACTGTTTGTGTAATGACATTATTCATTCTATTTAGCCATTGAATACCGTCATTTTTCTCATATAATCAAAATGGTTTTGAGGTATTTGGCTGAAATCCAACATATAGCAGCTCACCCTCTTTGAATCTTCTTTAGCATGCTAAAAGGAGCAGGAAAAAGCAAAAAATGTCAGAATTCCACCTTTCCAAGCAGAAAAATGAATGTTTGTGCAATGACATTATTCATTGATTTTAGACATTGAAAAGCGTTCTGTTACTCATATACCAGAAATGGTTGAAGGTATTGGATGAATGCAAACAGACAGCAGCTCACTCTCTTAGAATCTTCTTTAGCATGCTAAAAGGAGCAGGAAAAAACAAAACATTTCAAAATTCCATCTTTCCAATCAGAGAATAGACTGTTTGTGCAAAGACAATATTCATTCATTTTAGCCATTGAAAACCGTACTGTTACTCATATACAAGAAATGGATGAAGGTATTGGCTGTTCACAGCCAGAAAGCTCACACTCTTTGAATCTTCTGCAGCATGCTAAAAGTAACAGGAAAAAGCAAAAAATTTCAGAATGCCACCTTTCCAAGCATTGAATTGTCTGTTTGTGCAATGACAATATTGATTCATTTTAGCCATTGAAAACCGTCCTGTTACTCATATACCAGAAATGGATGAAGGTATTGGCTGAACGCAAACAGACAGCAGCTCAAACTCTTTGAATCTTCTTTAGCATGCTAAAATGAGCAGGAAAAAACAATAAATTTCAGAATTCCACCTTTATAAGCAGAGAAATCAATGTTTGTGTAATGACATTATTCATTGATTTTAGCTATTGAAAACCATCCTGTTACTCAAATACCAGAAATGGTTGAAGGTATTGGCTGAACGCAAACAGATAGCAGCTCACCCTCTTTGAATCTTCTTTAGCATGCTAAAAGTAGCAGGAAAAAGCAAAAGATGTCAGAATTCCACCTTTCAAAGCAGAGAAATGACTGTTGAGCAATGACATTAGTCATTGATTTTAGCCATTGAAAAACATCCTGTTACTCATATACCAGAAATGGTTGAACGCATTGGCTGAACGTAAACAGACAGCAACTCAACCTCTTTGAATCGTCTTTAGCACGCTAAAAGAAGCAGGAAAAAGCAAAATAATTTCAGAATTCCACCTTTCCAAGCAGAGAAATGACTGTTTGTGCAATGACATTATTCATTGATTTTAGCCATTGAAAAATGTTCTGTTACTCATATACAAGGAATGGTTGAAGATATTGGCTGAACGCAAACATATAGAAGCTCACCCTCTTTGAATCTTCTTTAGCATGCTAAAAGTAGCAGGAAAAAGCAAAAAATGTCAGAATTCCACCTTTGAAAGCAGAGAAATGACATTTTGATAAATGACATTATTCATTGATTTTAGCCATTGAAAAATATCCTGTTACTCATATACCAGAAAAGGTTGAAGGTATCGGCTGAACGCAAACAGATAGCAGCCCACCCTCTTTGAATCTTCTTCAGCACGCTAAATGGAACAGGAAAAAGCAAAAAATTTCAGAATTCCACCTTTCCAAGCAGAGAAATGACTGTTTGTGCAATGACATTATTCATTGATTTTAGCCATTTAAAAGCATCCTATTACCCATGTGCCAGAAATGGTTGAACGCATTGGCTGAACGTAAACAGACAGCAACTCACCCTCTTTGAATCTTCTTTAGCACGCTAAAAGAAGCAGGAAAAAGCAAAATAATTTCAGAATTCCACCTTTCCAAGCAGAGAAATGACTGTTTGTGCAATGACATTATTCATTGATTTTAGCCATTGAAAAATGTTCTGTTACTCATATACAAGGAATGGTTGAAGGTATTGGCTGAGCGCAAACATATAGAAGCTCACCCTCTTTGAATCTTCTTTAGGACGCTAAAAGGAGCAGGAAAAAGCAAAAAATATCAGAATGCCAGCTTTCCAAGCAGAGAAATGACTTTTTGAGCAATGACATTATTCATTGATTTTAGCCATTGAAAAACATCCTGTTACTCATATACCAGAAATGGTTGAAGGTATTGGCTGAATGCAAACAGATAGCAGCTCACCCTCTTTGAATCTTCTTTAGCATGCTAAAAGGAGCAGGAAAAAGTAAAAAATTTCAGAATTCCACCATTCAAAGCAGAGAAATGACTTTTTGAGCACAGACATTATTCATTGATTTTAGCCATTGAAAAACATCCTGTTACTCATATAACAGAAATGGTTGAAGGTATCTGCCGAACGCAAACAGATTGCAGCTCACCCTCTCTGAATCTTCTTTAGCATGCTAAAAGGAGCAGGTAAAAGCAAAAAATTTCTGATTTCCAACTTTCAAAGCAGAGAAATGTCTGTTTGTGCAATGACATTATTCATTGATTTTAGCCATTGAAAAACATCCAGTCATTCATAAACCAGAAATGATTGAAGGCATTGGCTGAATGTAAACAAATAGGAACTCACCCTCTTTGAATCTTCTTTAGCACGCTAAATGGAGCAGGAAAAAGTAAAATAACTTCAGAATTCCACCTTTCCAAGCAGAGAAATGACTGTTTGTGCAATGACATTATTCATTGATTTTAGCCATTGAAAAACGTTCTGTTACTCATATACCAGAAATGGTTGAAGTTATTGGCTGAACGCAAAGAGATAGCAGCTCACCCTCTTTGAACCTTCTTTAGCATGCTAAAAGGAGCAGGAAAAAGCAAAATATTTCAGAATTCCACTTTACCAACCATAGAAATAACTGTTTGTGCAATGACATTATTCATTGATTTTAGCCATTGAAAACCGTCCTGTTACTGTTATAGCTGAAATGGTTGAAGGCATTGGCTGAACGCAAACAGACAGCAGCTCACACTCCTTGAATCTTCTTTAGTATGCTAAAAGGAGCAGGAAAAAGCAAAAAATTTCAGAATTCCACCATTCAAAGCAGAGAAATGACTTTTTGAACAATGACATTATTCATTGATTTTAGCCATTGAAAAACATCCTATTATTCATATTCCAGAAATGGTTGAGGGTATTTTCTGAACTCAAACAGATAGCAGCTAACCCTCTTTGAATCTTCTTTAGCATGCTAAGCGGAGCAGGAAAAAGCAAAAAAATTCAGAATTCCACCTTTCCAAGCAGAGAATTGATTGTTTGTGCAATGACAATATTCATTCTTTTTAGCCATTAAAAACCGTCCTGTTACTGATATAACAGAAATGGATGAAGGTATTGGCTGAACGCAAACACATAGCAGCTCACCCTCTTTTAATCTTCTTTGGCATGCTAAAAGTAGCAGGAAAAAGCAAACAATGTTAGAATTCTACCTTTTAAAGCAGAGAAATGACTTTTTGAGCAATGACATTATTCATTGATTTTAGCCATTGAAAAACATCCTGTTACTCATATACCAGAAACGGTTGAAGGTATCGGCTGAACGCAAACAGATAGCAGCTCACCCTCTTTGAATCTTCTTTAGCATGCTAAAAGTAGCAGGAAAATGCAAAAAAAATTCAGAATTCCACCTTTCAAAGCAGAGAAATGACTGTTTGAGCAATGACATTATTCATTGATTTTAGCCATTGAAAAACTTCCTGTTACTCATATACCAGGAATGGTTGTAGGTATCGGCTGAATGCAAGCAGATAGCAGCTCACCCTCTTTGAATCTTCTTTAGCAAGCTAAAAGGAGCAGGTAAAAGCAAAACATTTCAGAAATCCACCTTCCCAAGCAGAGAAACTACTGTTTGTGCAATGTCATTATTCATTGATTTTAGCCGTTGAAAACCATCCTGTTACTCTTATACCAGAAATGGTTGAAGGTATTGGCTGTACGCAAACAGATAGCAGCCCACCATCTTTGAATCAACTGTAGAATGCTAAAAGGAGCAGGAAAAAGCAAAAAATTACAGAATTCCAGTTTTACAAGAAGAGAAATTACTGTTCGTGCAATGACATTATTCATTGATTTTAGCCATTGAAAACCGTCCTGTTACTCATATACCAGAAATGGTTGAAAGTATTGGCTGAATGCAAACAGAAAGCAGCTCACCCTCTTTGAATCTTCTTTAGCATGCTAAAAGGAGCAGGAAAAAGCAAAAGAATTTCAGAATTCCAACTTTCCAAGCAGAGAAATGACTGTTTGTGCAATGACATTATTCATTGATTTTAGACATTGAAAACCGTCCTGTTACTCATATACCAGAAATGGTTGAAGGTATTGGCTGAATTCAAACAGATAGCTGCTCACCCTCTTTGAGTCTTCTTTAGCATGCTAAAAAGAGCAGGAAAAAACAAAAAATTTCAGAATTCCACCTTTATAAGCAGAGAAATGACTGTTTGTGTAATGACATTATTCATTGATTTTAGCCATTGAAAACCATCCTGTTACTCACATACCTGAAATGGTTGAAGGTATTGGCTGAACGCAAACAGATAGCAGCACACCCTCTTTGAATCTTCTTTAGCATGCTAAAAAGAGCAGGAAAAACCAAAAAAATTTCAGAATTCCACCTTTCCAAGTAGAGAAATGACTTTTTGAGCAATGACATTATTCATTGATTTTAGCCTTTGAAAAACATCCTGTTACTCATATACCAGAAATCGTTGAAGGTATCAGCTGAACGCAAACACATAGCAGCTCACCCTCTTTTAATCTTCTTTAGCATGCTAAAAGTAGCAGGAAAAAGCAAAAAATGTTAGAATTTTACCTTTTAAAGCAGAGAAATGACTTTTTGAGCAAAGACATTATTCATTGATTTTAGCCATTGAAAAATATCCTGTTACTCATATACCAGAAATGGTTGAAGGTATCGGCTGAACGTAAACAGATAGCAGCTCACCCTCTTTGAATCTTCTTTAGCATGCTAAAAGTAGCAGGAAAATGCAAAAAAAATTCAGAATTCCACTTTTCAAAGCAGAGAAATGACTGTTTGAGCAATGACATTATTCATTGATTTTAGCCATTGAAAAACATCCTGTTACTCATATACCAGGAATGGTTGTAGGTATCGGCTGAATGCAAGCAGATAGCAACTCACCCTCTTTGAATCTTCTTTAGCAAGCTAAAAGGAGCAGGTAAAAGCAAAACTTTTCAGAATTCCACCTTCCCAAGCAGAGAAACTACTGTTTGTGCAATGTCATTATTCATTGATTTTAGCCGTTGAAAACCATCCTGTTACTCTTATACCAGAAATGGTTGAAGTTATTGGCTGTACGCAAACAGATAGCAGCCCACCATCTTTGAATCAACTTTAGAATGCTAAAAGGAGCAGGAAAAAGCAAAAAATTACAGAATTCCACTTTTACAAGCAGAGAAATTACTGTTTGTGCAATGACATTATTCATTGATTTTAGCCAATGAAAAACATCCTGTTACTCATATACCAGAAATCGTTGAAGGTATTGGCTGAATGCAAACAGATAGCAGCTCATCGTCTTTGAATCTTCTTTAGCATGCTAAAGGGAGCAGGAAAAAGTTAAAAAATTTCAGATTTACACATTTCAAAGCAGAGAAATGACTGTTTGTGCAATGACATTGTTCATTGATTTTAACCATTGAAAACCGTCCTGTTACTCATATACCAGAAATGGTTGAAGGTATTGGCTGAATGCAAACAGATAGCAGCTTACCCTCTTTGAATCTTCTTTAGCATGCTAAAAGGAGCAGGAAAAAGCAAAAGAATTTCAGAATTCCAACTTTCCAAGCAGAGAAATGACTGTTTGTGCAATGACATTATTCATTGATTTTAGACATTGAAAACCGTCCTGTTACTCATATACCAGAAATGGTTGAAGGTATTGGCTGAATTCAAACAGATAGCTGCTCACCCTCTTTGAGTCTTCTTTAGCATGCTAAAAAGAGCAGGAAAAAGCAAAACATTTCAGAATTCCACCTTTCCAAGCAGAGAATTGACTGTTTGTGCAATGACAATATTCATTCATTTTAGCCATTAAAAACCATCATGTTACTCACATACCTGAAATGGTTGAAGGTATTGGCTGAACGCAAACAGATAGCAGCACACCCTCTTTGAATCTTCTTTAGCATGCTAAAAAGAGCAGGAAAAAACAAAAACATTTCAGAATTCCACCTTTCCAAGCAGAGAAATGACTTTTTGAGCAATGACATTATTCATTGATTTTAGCCTTTGAAAAACATCCTGTTACTCATATACCAGAAATGGTTGAAGGTATCAGCTGAACGCAAACAGAAAGCAGCTCACCCTCTTTGAATCTTCTTTAGCATGCCAAAAGGAGTAGGTTAAAGCAAAAAATTTCAGAATTCCACCTATCCAAGCAGAGAAATGACTGTTTGTGAAATTACATTATTCATTGACTTTAGCCACTCAAAACCGTCCTGTTGCTCTTATACTAGAAATGGTTGAAAGTAGTGGCTGAACGCAAACAGATAGCAGCCTACCATCTATGAATCTTCTTTAGCATGCTAAAAGGAGCAGCAAAAAGAGAAAAACTTCAGAATTCCACTTTTACAAGCAGAGAAATGACTGTTTGTTCAATGTCATTATTCATTGATTTTTAGCCATTGAAAACTGTCCTGTTACTCATACACCACAAATTGTTGAAGGTATTGGCTGATCGCAAACAGATAGCAGGTCACCATCTTTGAATTTTCTTTAGCATGCTAAAGGGAGCAGGAGAGAGCAGAAAATTTCAGGATTCCAACTTTCAAAGCAGAGAAATGACTGAGCAATGACATTATTCATTGATTTTAGCTATTGAGAAACGTCCTGTTACTCATATACCAGAAATGGTTGAAGGTATTGGCTGAACACAAAGAGATAGCAGCCCACTCTCTTTGAATCTTCTTTAGCATGATAAAAGGAGCAGGACAAAGCAAACAAATACAGAATTCCACTTTTACAAGCAGAGAAATGACTGTTTGTTCAATGTCATTATTCATTGATTTTTAGCCATTGAAAACCGTCCTGTTACTCATATACCAGAATGGGTTGAAGGTACTGGCTGAACACAAACAGATAGCAGCTCAACCTCTTTGAATCTTCTTTAGCATGCTAAAAGGAGCAGAAAAAAGTTAAAAAAATCAGAATTACACATTTCAAAGCAGAGAAATGACTGTTTGTGCAATGACATTATTCACTGATTTTAACTATTGAAAAACGTCCTGTTACTCATATACCAGAAATAGTTGAAGATATTGGCTGAACGCAAACAGACAGCAACTCACCCTCTTTGAATATTCTTTAGCACGCTGATTGGAGTAGGAAAAAGCAAAAAATATCAGAATTCCACCTTTCCAAGCAGAGAAATGACTGTTTGTTCAATCACATTATTCATTTATTTTAGACATTGAAAACCGTCCTGTTACTCATATACCAGAAATGGTTGAAGGTATTGGCTGAATGCAAACAGATAGCAGTTCACCCTCTTTGAATCTTCTATAGCATGCTAAAAGGAGCAGGAAAAAGCAACACATTTCAGAATTCCACCTTTCCAAGCAGAGAATTGACTGTTTGTGCAATGACATTATTCATTGATTTTAGCCATTGAAAACAATCCTTTTACTCATATACCAGAAATGGTTGAAGGTATTGGCTGAACGCAAACAGATAGCAGCTCACACTCCTTGAATCTTCTTTAGTATGCTAAAAGGAGCAGGAAAAAGAAAAAATTTCAGAATTCCACAATTCAAAGCAGAGAAATGATTTTTTGAACAATGACATTATTCATTGATTTTAGCCATTGAAAAACATCCTGTTACTCATATTCCAGAAATGGTTGAGGGTATTTGCTGAACTCAAACAGATAGCAGCTAATCCTCTTTGAATCTTCTTTAGCATGCTAAACTGAGCAGGAAAAAGCAAAAAAAATTCAAAATTCCACCTTTCCAAGCAGAGAATTGACTGTTTGTGCAATGACAATATTCATTCTTTTTAGCCATTGAAAACCGTCCTGTTACTCATATAACAGAAATGGATGAAGGTATTGGCTGAACGCAAACACATAACAGCTCACCCTCTTTTAATCTTCTTTAGCATGCTAAAAGTAGCAGGAAAAAGCAAAAAATGTTAGAATTCTACCTTTTAACCACTTCTCGCCAGAGCCTTTTTTTGCCTTCGTGACCGGGCCAATTTTTTCAATTCTGACCACTGCCAGTTTATGAAGTAATTACCCTGGAACGCTTCAACGTATTCCCCTGATTCTGAGATTGTTTTTTCGTGACATATTGTACTTCATGATAGTGGTAAAATTTCTTCGATATCACTTGCGTTTATTTGTGAAAAAATCGGAAATTTGGCGAAAATTTTGAAAATTTTGCAATTTTCAAACTTTGAATTTTCATGCCCTTAAATCATAGAGATATGTCACACAAAATAGTTAATAAATAACATTTCCCACATGTCTACTTTACATCAGCACAATTTTGGAACCCAAATTTTTTTTTGTTAGGGAGCTATAAGGGTTAAAAGTTGACCAGCGATTTCTCATTTTTCCAACAAAATTTACAAAACCATTTTTTTAGGGACCACATCACATTTGAAGTCACTTTGAGGGGTCTTTATGACAGAAAATACCCAAAAGTGACACCATTCTAAAAACTGCACCCCTCAAGGTGCTCAAAACCACATTCAAGAACTTTATTAACCCTTCAGGTGATTCACAGGAATTTTTGGAATGTGGAAGAAAAAAATTAACATTTAACTTTTTTCACAAAAATGTTACTTTAGACCCAATTTTTTTATTTTCACAGGGGTAACATGAAAAAATGGACCCCAAATTTTTTTTGTTCAATTTCTCTTGAGCGTGCTGATACCCCATATGTGAGGGAAAACCACTGTTTGGGCGCACGGCAGGGTTCGGAAGGGAAGGAGCGCCATTAGACTTTTTGAATGTAAAATTTGTCTGAATAATTAGCGGACGCCATGTTGCGTTTGGAGAGCTCCTGATGTGCCTAAACAGTGGAAACCCCCCACAAGTGACACCATTTTGGAAACTAGACCACTTAGGGAACTTATCTAGATGTGTGGTGAGCACCTTGAACCCCAAGGTGCTTCACAGAAGTTTATAATATTGAGCTGTAAAAATAAAATTTTCACATTTTTCCCACAAAACCGTTTTTCATCCCTTAATTTTGCATTATCATAAGGGTAATAGGATAAATTGCACCATGAAATTTGTTATGCAATTTCTCCTGAACACGCTGATACCCCATATGTGGAGACAAATTACTGTTTGGGCACATGGCAGGGTTTGAAAGTGAAGGAGCGCCATTTGACTTTTTGAATGTAAAATTTGTTTGAATAATTAGCGGACGCCATATCACATTTGGGGAGCCCCTAATGTGCCTAAACAGTGGAAACCCCCCACAAGTGCCACCATTTTGGAAACTATACCCCTTAGGGAACTTATCTAGATGTGTGGTGAGCACCTTGAACCCCAAGGTGCTTCACAGAAGTTTATAATATTGAGCTGTAAAAATAAAATTTTCACATTTTTCCCACAAAACCGTTTTTCATCCCTTAATTTTGCATTATCATAAGGGTAATAGGATAAATTGCACCATGAAATTTGTTATGCAATTTCTCCTGAACACGCCGATACCCCATATGTGGAGGCAAATTACTGTTTGGGCGCACGGCAGGGCTCGGAAGGGAAGGAGCGCCATTTGACTTTTTGAATGTAAAATTTGTTTGAATAATTAGCGAACGCCGTGTCACATTTGGGGAGCCCCTAATGTGCCTAAACAGTGGAAACCCCCCACAAGTGCCACCATTTTGGAAACTATACCCCTTAGGGAACTTATCTAGATGTGTGGTGAGCACCTTGCACCCCCAGCTGCTTCACAGAAGTTTATAATATTGAGCCGTAAAAATAAAATTTTCACATTTTTCCCATAAAAAATGTTTTTCATTCCCTAATTTTGCATTATCATAAGGGTAACAGGATAAATTGCACCATGAAATTTGTTGTACAATTTCTCCTGAGTACGCCGATACCCCATATGTGGGGGAAAACCACTGCTTTGCTGTACGGCAGGGTTCGGAAGAGAAAGAAGCGCTATGTTGGCTGGGATAGGCAGCAGACACCATGTCACATTTGAAGAGTCGCTGACATGCCAAAACAGCAGAAACCCCCACAAGTGACCCCATTTTGTAAACTACACCTCTCAAGGAATTCATCTAGGGAAGTAGTGAGCATTTTTTAATTTTTAAATTTATACCATTGGGCAGTGAAAAAAGCATAATTATATTTTTACCACAAAAAAATGTTTTACTCTCAGATTTTACATTTTTACACAGGGCAATGGGTAAAAATGGTGCCGAAATGTGTCACACAATTTCTTCTAAAAGTGTCAATACCCCATATGTGGCTGTATCGTACCACTTAGCCATACGGTGAGATTTGAGGGGGAAGGAGCGCTATTTGACAATTGGAGAACAAATTATTGTAGAATAGGCATTTGGATTTGGGAGCACAAAACTTTCTGAATTTCTTTTGGGGGGCAAGGACCATTTTGCTTTTCCAGAGCCTTTCTGCTACCAGTAACTTGAAAGTCCCTTATATTTTTAACAGATGATGGACCTGAGTGGGGACTAGCTTTTTTTGAGGACTGAGTTGAAGCTTTTATTGGGAACATTTTACGTAACATTTATCCGGCGCTCTAGGCTGAGCACTTACATCGGGGTTTCCATCTAATTTTCCAAGTGATGTAATTCAGATGAAACCCCTGCAGGATCCATTCACTGTAATGAGGCAGCAGAGTTACTCTGGACTCCGTCTGGCCTCTGTTTAGTGGTGTCCTTTTTTTCAGAAGTGCACAAAACTGTGGCCAACCGCACTTTTATGCACGCCTAAAACAAATGACACCGTGGGATCCCAGGCTAGACGGCATCCACAGTGGCCTATATCTGCCTCATTACAGGGAATCTTCCATCATGGGTTCTGGCTGAATCACGTATTTCAGAGATTTACACGGAAACTCTGGTGTAAGTGCTCAGCGCAGAGCACAGGATAAATGTGAGCAGAGCCTTACTGGGATCTTTGGGAGACATAATAAACAAATCAGTAGCAGGTGAATAATATTTGTTTTATTTATTTTTTATGCCGTTTCTAGTGTGATATAACTGATTAGATTACTTTATTCTTCGGGTCGGTGCGATTACAGAGATACCAGATTTATATCGGGTTTTTATGACTGACAGCTGTCACACACTAAAATACGCTTTTTTTGCAAAATCTAGTTTTTGCATCACCATATTTTGAGAGCTATAATTTTTCCATATTTCGGCCGATAGAGTCATGTGATGGCTTGTTTTTTGCGGGACGAGTTGAAATTTTTATTGGAACCATTTTTGGGCACGTGACATTTTTTGATCGCTTTCTATTCCGTTTTTTGGGAGGTAAAGTTAACATAAACAAACACTTCAGGAATTGTTTTTTGAGTTTTTTTTTATGCCGTTCTGCGTGTGGTAAAAGTGATCAGGCAGCGTTATTCTTCGGGTCAGTACGTTTACAGCGATACTACACTTACTGCATTTTTTTCATGTTTTGGCGCTTTTACACAATAAAACAATTTTATAGAAAAAAAGATATTTTTTTTGCATTGCTTTATTCTGAGCGCTATAACTTTTTTATTTTTTGGCTGATGGAGCTGTATGGCGGCATTTTTTTGCGGAACAAGATGACGTTTTCAGTGGTACCATTTTTATTTCTATTCTGCTTTTTGATCGCATTTTTTTCCACTTTTTGTTTGGCGATATGATGAAAAAGCATATTTTTTTGCTTCGTTTTTAATTTATTTTTATTATGGTGTGCAGAGAAGGAGTTAATTAGTGTGACAGTTTTATAGCTCGGGTTGTTTCGGACGCGGCGATACCAAATATGTGTACTTTTTTTGGTTTTGTAATAATTTACGGATTTATTGGTTTAATATTTTATTTATTTATTTTTATTTATTTTGTGATTTTTTTTTTTAATAGTTTAAAAACTTTTTTTTTACTTTTTTTTACAATTTTACTTAGTCCCTGTATGGGACATTAATTTTTATTTTTCTGATCACTGATCTCATGTAATGTAATACACATATATTACATTATATGAGATCTTCACTGACTGTTTCAGTCAGAGTCTCCTGTCTGACTTCAGCTACATACAGGCTGAAGTCAGACAGGAAGGACACCATATATGGCAGAGCTGGAGGCGGTCATGTGACCTCCAGCTGCCATAGCAACCCCAGGTCCTCAAACGAAACGGAGGTCTTCGGAGGTAAGTAAGACGACCCCCTCTCTTCCTGCTGTCTCCTATATGCCGTGATCACTATAGATCACAGCATATAGAAGACAGCAAAGGGTTAACATCACTGGGACCTGATATAATCAGGTCCCGATGATGTACCCTGTCAGAGCTAATGCTCTGCACCGGAATCGCAGTGCTTGCAGGACCCTGGGGATCCTGAGCACTGCGAGACCACCCACCGTTTTTAAACGTCGGCACTGCACAGAGCCCGGCAAGCGCCGACGTTTATCTACAGTGGGCGGTCAGGAACCGGTTAAAGCAGAGAAATGACTTTTTGAGCAATGACATTATTCATTGATTTTAGCCATTGAAAAACATCCTGTTACTCATATACCAGAAATGGTTGAAGGTATCGGCTGAACGCAAACAGATAGCAGCTCACCCTCTTTGAATCTTCTTTAGCATGCTAAAAGTAGCAGGAAAATGCAAAAAAAATTCAGAATTCCACCTTTCAAAGCAGAGAAATGACTGTTTGAGCAATGACATTATTCATTGATTTTAGCCATTGAAAAACATCCTGTTACTCATATACCAGGAATGGTTGTAGGTATCGGCTGAATGCAAGCAGATAGCAGCTCACCCTCTTTGAATCTTCTTTAGCAAGCTAAAAGGAGCAGGTAAAAGCAAAACATTTCAGAATTCCACCTTCCCAAGCAGAGAAACTACTGTTTGTGCAATGTCATTATTCATTGATTTTAGCCATTGAAAACCATCCTGTTACTCTTATACCAGAAATGGTTGAAGGTATTGGCTGTACGCAAACAGATAGCAGCCCACCATCTTTGAATCAACTTTAGAATGCTAAAAGGAGCAGGAAAAAGCAAAAAATTACAGAATTCCACTTTTACAAGCAGAGAAATTACTGTTTGTGCAATGACATTATTCATTGATTTTAGCCAATGAAAAACATCCTGTTACTCATATACCAGAAATGGTTGAAGGTATTGGCTGAATGCAAACAGATAGCAGCTCAACGTCTTTGAATCTTCTTTAGCATGCTAAAGGGAGCAGGAAAAAGTTAAAAAATTTCAGATTTACACATTTCAAAGCAGAGAAATGACTGTTTGTGCAATGACATTGTTCATTGATTTTAACCATTGAAAACCGTCCTGTTACTCATATACCAGAAATGGTTGAAGGTATTGGCTGAATGCAAACAGATAGCAGCTCACCCTCTTTGAATCTTCTTTAGCATGCTAAAAGGAGCAGGAAAAAGCAAAACATTTCAGAATTCCACCTTTCCAAGCAGAGAATTGACTGTTTGTGCAATGACTATATTCATTCATTTTAGCCATTAAAAACCGTCCTGTTACTCATATACCAGAAATGAATGAAGGTATTGGCTTAACGCAAACAGGTAGCAGCTCAAACTCTTTGAATCTTCTTTAGCATGCTAAAAGGAGCAGGAAAAAGCAAAAAATTTCAGAATTCCACCTTTATAAGCAGAGAAATGACTGTTTGTGTAATGACATTATTCATTGATTTTAGCCATTGAAAACCATCCTGTTACTCACATACCTGAAATGGTTGAAGGTATTGGCTGAACGCAAACAGATAGCAGCACACCCTCTTTGAATCTTCTTTAGCATGCTAAAAAGAGCAGGAAAAACCAAAAAAATTTCAGAATTCCACCTTTCCAAGCAGAGAAATGACTTTTTGAGCAATGACATTATTCATTGATTTTAGCCTTTGAAAAACATTCTGTTACTCATACACCAGAAATGGTTGAAGGTATCAGCTGAACCCAAACACATAGCAGCTCACCCTCTTTTAATCTTCTTTAGCATGCTAAAAGTAGCAGGAAAAAGCAAAAAATGTTAGAATTTTACCTTTTAAAGCAGAGAAATGACTTTTTGAGCAATGACATTATTCATTGATTTTAGCCATTGAAAAACATCCTGTTACTCATATGCCAGAAATGGTTGAAGGTATCGGCTGAACGAAATCAGATAGCAGCTCACCCTCTTTGAATCTTCTTTAGCATGCTAAAAGTAGCAGGAAAATGCAAAAAAATTTCAGAATTCCACCTTTCCAAGCAGAGAAATGACTTTTTGAGCAATGACATTATTCATTGATTTTAGCCTTTGAAAAACATCCTGTTACTCATATACCAGAAATGGTTGAAGGTATCAGCTGAACGCAAACAGAAAGCAGCTCACCCTCTTTGAATCTTCTTTAGCATGCCAAAACGAGTAGTTAAAAGCAAAAAATTTCAGAATTCCCCCTTTCCAAGCAGAGAAATGACTGTTTGTGAAATTACATTAT
Organism: Phyllobates terribilis; assembly: GCF_046119375.1. Classification (NCBI taxonomy): domain Eukaryota; kingdom Metazoa; phylum Chordata; class Amphibia; order Anura; family Dendrobatidae; genus Phyllobates; species Phyllobates terribilis. Next base: position 2,095,099 of record NW_027362771.1, on the reverse strand, counting down.
TCATTGATTTTAGCCACTCAAAAACGTCCTGTTACTCTTATACTAGAAATGGTTGAAGGTAGTGGCTGAACGCAAACAGATAGCAGCCTACCATCTATGAATCTTCTTTAGCATGCTAAAAGGAGCAGCAAAAAGAAAAAAAATTCAGAATTCCACTTTTACAAGCAGAGAAATGACTGTTTGTTCAATGTCATTATTCATTGATTTTTAGCCATTGAAAACTGTCCTATTACTCATATACCAGAAATTGTTGAAGGTATTGGCTGATCGCAAACAGATAGCAGGTCACCCTCTTTGAATTTTCTTTAGCATGCTAAAAGGATCAGGAAAAAATAAAAAAATTTCAGAATTACACATTTCAAAGCAGAGAAATGACTGTTTGTGCAATGACATTATTCACTGATTTTAACTATTGAAAAACGTCCAGTTACTCATATACCAGAAATAGTTGAAGATATTGGCTGAACGCAAACAGACAGAAAGTCACCCTCTTTGAATATTCTTTAGCACGCTAATTGGAGCAGGAAAAAGCAAAAAATATCAGAATTCCACCTTTCCAAGCAGAGAAATGACTGTTTGTTCAATCACATTATTCATTTATTTTAGACATTGAAAACCGTCCTGTTACTCATATACCAGAAATGGTTGAAGGTATTGGCTGAATGCAAACACATAGCAGTTCACCCTCTTTGAATCTTCTTTAGCATGCTAAAAGGAGCAGGAAAAAGCAACACATTTCAGAATTCCACCTTTCCAAGCAGAGAATTGACTGTTTGTGCAATGACATTATTCATTGATTTTAGCCATTGAAAACCATCCTATTGCTCATATACCAGAAATGGTTGAAGGTATTGGCTGAACGCAAACAGATAGCAGCTCACACTCCTTGAATCTTCTTTAGTATGCTAAAAGGAGCAGGAAAAAGCAAAAAATTTCCGAATTCCACCATTCAAAGCAGAGAAATCACTTTTTGAACAATGACATTATTCATTGATTTTAGCCATTGAAAAACATCCTGTTACTCATATTCCAGAAATGGTTGAGGGTATTTGCTGAACTCAAACAGATAGCAGCTAATCCTCTTTGAATCTTCTTTAGCATGCTAAACCGAGCAGGAAAAAGCAAAAAAAATTCAGAATTCCACCTTTCCAAGCAGAGAATTGACTGTTTGTGCAATGACAATATTCATTCTTTTTAGCCATTGAAAACCGTCCTGTTACTCATATAACAGAAATGGATGAAGGTATTGGCTGAACGCAAACACATAGCAGCTCACCCTCTTTTAATCTTCTTTAGCATGCTAAAAGTAGCAGGAAAAAGCAAAAAATGTTAGAATTCTACCTTTTAAAGCAGAGAAATGACTTTTTGAGCAATGACATTATTCATTGATTTTAGCCATTGAAAAACATCCTGTTACTCATATACCTGAAATGGTTGAAGGTATCGGCTGAACGCAAACTGATAGCAGCTCACCCTCTTTGAATCTTCTTTAGCATGCTAAAAGTAGCAGGAAAATGCAAAAAAAATTCAGAATTCCACCTTTCAAAGCAGAGAAATGACTGTTTGAGCAATGACATTATTCATTGATTTTAGCCGTTGAAAACCATCCTGTTACTCTTATACCAGAAATGGTTGAAGGTATTGGCTGTACGCAAACAGATAGCAGCCCACCATCTTTGAATCAACTTTAGAATGCTAAAAGGAGCAGGAAAAAGGAAAAAATTACAGAATTCCACTTTTACAAGCAGAGAAATTACTGTTTGTGCAATGACATTATTCATTGATTTTAGCCAATGAAAAACATCCTGTTACTCATATACCAGAAATGGTTGAAGGTATTGGCTGAATGCAAACAGATAGCAGCTCAACGTCTTTGAATCTTCTTTAGCATGCTAAAGGGAGCAGGAAAAAGTTAAAAAATTTCAGATTTACACATTTCAAAGCAGACAAATGACTGTTTGTGCAATGACATTGTTCATTGATTTTAACCATTGAAAACCGTCCTGTTACTCATATACCAGAAATGGTTGAAGGTATTGGCTGAATGCAAACAGATAGCAGCTCACCCTCTTTGAATCTTCTTTAGCATGCTAAAAAGAGCAGGAAAAAGCAAAACATTTCAGAATTCCACCTTTCCAAGCAGAGAATTGACTGTTTGTGCAATGACAATATTCATTCATTTTAGCCATTAAAAACCGTCCTGTTACTCATATACCAGAAATGAATGAAGGTATTGGCTTAAAGCAAACAGGTAGCAGCTCAAACTCTTTGAATCTTCTTTAGCATGCTAAAAGGAGCAGAAAAAAACAAAAAATTTCAGAATTCCACCTTTATAAGCAGAGAAATGACTGTTTGTGTAATGACATTATTCATTGATTTTAGCCATTGAAAACCATCCTGTTACTCACATACCTGAAATGGTTGAAGGTATTGGCTGAACGCAAACAGATAGCAGCACACCCTCTTTGAATCTTCTTTAGCATGCTAAAAAGAGCAGGAAAAACCAAAAAAATTTCAGAATTCCACCTTTCCAAGTAGAGAAATGACTTTCTGAGCAATGACATTATTCATTGATTTTAGCCTTTGAAAAACATCCTGTTACTCATATACCAGAAATGGTTGAAGGTATCGGCTGAACGCAAACAGATAGCAGCTCACCCTTTTTGAATCTTCTTTAGCATGCGAAAAGTAGCAGGAAAATGCAAAAAAAATTCAGAATTCCACCTTTCAAAGCAGAGAAATGACTGTTTGAGCAATGACATTATTCATTGATTTTAGCCATTAAAAAACATCCTGTTACTCATATACCAGGAATGGTTGTAGGTATCGGCTGAATGCAAACAGATAGCAACTCAGCCTCTATAAATCTTCTTTAGCAAGCTAAAAGGAGCAGGTAAAAGCAAAACATTTCAGAATTCCACCTTCCCAAGCAGAGAAACTACTGTTTGTGCAATGTCATTATTCATTGATTTTAGCCGTTGAAAACCATCCTGTTACTCTTATACCAGAAATGGTTGAAAGTATTGGCTGTACGCAAACAGATAGCAGCCCACCATCTTTGAATCAACTTCAGAATGCTAAAAGGAGCAGGAAAAAGCAAAAAATTACAGAATTCCACTTTTACAAGCAGAGAAATTACTGTTTGTGCAATGACATTATTCATTGATTTAGCCAATGAAAAACATCCTGTTACTCATATACCAGAAATGGTTGAAGGTATTGGCTGAATGCAAACAGATAGCAGCTCATCGTCTTTGAATCTTCTTTAGCATGCTAAAAGGAGCAGGAAAAAGTTAAAAATTTCAGATTTACACATTTCAAAGCAGAGAAATGACTGTTTGTGCAATGACATTGTTCATTGATTTTAACCATTGAAAACCGTCCTGTTACTCATATACCAGAAATGGTTGAAGGTATTGGCTGAATGCAAACAGATAGCAGCTCAACCTCTTTGAATCTTCTTTAGCATGCTAAAAGGAGCAGGAAAAAGCAAAAGAATTTCAGAATTCCAACTTTCCAAGCAGAGAAATGACTGTTTGTGCAATGACATTGTTCATTGATTTTAACCATTGAAAACCGTCCTGTTACTCATATACCAGAAATGGTTGAAGGTATTGGCTGAATGCAAACAGATAGCATCTCACCCTCTTTGAATCTTCTTTAGCATGCTAAAAGGAGCAGGAAAAAGCAAAAGAATTTCAGAATTCCAACTTTCCAAGCAGAGAAATGACTGTTTGTGCAATGACATTATTCATTGATTTTAGACATTGAAAACCGTCCTGTTACTCATATACCAGAAATGGTTGAAGGTATTGGCTGAATTCAAACAGATAGCTGCTCACCCTCTTTGAGTCTTCTTTAGCATGCTAAAAAGAGCAGGAAAAAGCAAAACATTTCAGAATTCCACCTTTCCAAGCAGAGAATTGACTGTTTGTGCAAAGACAATATTCATTCATTTTAGCCATTAAAAACCGTCCTGTTACTCATATACCAGAAATGAATGAAGGTATTGGCTTAACGCAAACAGGTAGCAGCTCAATCTCTTTGAATCTTCTTTAGCATGCTAAAAGGAGCAGGAAAAAGCAAAAAATTTCAGAATTCCACCTTTATAAGTAGAGAAATGACTGTTTGTGTAATGTCATTATTCATTGATTTTAGCCGTTGAAAACCATCCTGTTACTCTTATACCAGAAATGGTTGAAAGTATTGGCTGTACGCAAACAGATAGCAGCCCACCATCTTTGAATCAACTTTAGAATGCTAAAAGGAGCAGGAAAAAGCAAAAAATTACAGAATTCCACTTTTACAAGCAGAGAAATTACTGTTTGTGCAATGACATTATTCATTGATTTAGCCAATGAAAAACATCCTGTTACTCATATACCAGAAATGGTTGAAGGTATTGGCTGAATGCAAACAGATAGCAGCTCATCGTCTTGAATCTTCTTTAGCATGCTAAAAGGAGCAGGAAAAAGTTAAAAAATTTCAGATTTACACATTTCAAAGCAGAGAAATGACTGTTTGTGCAATGACATTGTTCATTCATTTTAGCCATTGAAAACCATCCTGTTACTCACATACCTGAAATGGTGGAAGGTATTGGCTGAACGCAAACAGATAGCAGCACACCCTCTTTGAATCTTCTTTAGCATGCTAAAAAGAGCAGGAAAAAATAAAAAAATTTCAGAATTCCACCTTTCCAAGCAAAGAAATGACTTTTTGAGCAATGACATTATTCATTGATTTTAGCCTTTGAAAAACATCCTGTTACTCATATACCAGAAATGGTTGAAGGTATCAGCTGAACGCAAACAGAAAGCAGCTCACCCTCTTTGAATCTTCTTTAGCATGCCAAAAGGAGTAGGTAAAAGCAAAAAATTTCAGAATTCCACCTTTCCAAGCAGAGAAATGACTGTTTGTTCAATGTCATTATTCATTGATTTTTAGCCATTGAAAACCGTCCTGTTACTCATATACCAGAATGGGTTGAAGGTACTGGCTGAACACAAACAGATAGCAGCTCAACCTCTTTGAATGTTCTTTAGCATGCTAAAAGGAGCAGGAAAAAGTAAAAAAAATCAGAATTACACATTTCAAAGCAGAGAAATGACTGTTTGTGCAATGACATTATTCATTTATTTTAGACATTGAAAACCGTCCTGTTACTCATATACCAGAAATGGTTGAAGGTATTGCCTGAATGCAAACACATAGCAGTTCACCCTCTTTGAATCTTCTTTAGCATGCTAAAAGGAGCAGGAAAAAGCAACACATTTCAGAATTCCACCTTTCCAAGCAGAGAATTGACTGTTTGTGCAATGACATTATTCATTGATTTTAGCCATTGAAAACCATCCTATTACTCATATACCAGAAATGGTTGAAGGTATTGGCTGAACGCAAACAGATAGCAGCTCACACTCCTTGAATCTTCTTTAGTATGCTAAAAGGAGCAGGAAAAAGCAAAAAATTTCAGAATTCCACCATTCAAAGCAGAGAAATCACTTTTTGAACAATGACATTATTCATTGATTTTAGCCATTGAAAAACATCCTGTTACTCATATTCCAGAAATGGTTGAGGGTATTTGCTGAACTCAAACAGATAGCAGCTAATCCTCTTTGAATCTTCTTTAGCATGCTAAACGGAGCAGGAAAAAGCAAAAAAAATTCAGAATTCCACCTTTCCAAGCAGAGAATTGACTGTTTGTGCAATGACAATATTCATTCTTTTTAGCCATTGAAAACCGTCCTGTTACTCATATAACAGAAATGGATGAAGGTATTGGCTGAACGCAAACACATAGCAGCTCACCCTCTTTTAATCTTCTTTTGCATGCTAAAAGTAGCAGGAAAAAGCAAAAAATGTTAGAATTCTACCTTTTAAAGCAGAGAAATGACTTTTTGAGCAATGACATTATTCATTGATTTTAGCCATTGAAAAACATCCTGTTACTCATATACCAGAAACGATTGAAGGTATCGGCTGAACGCAAACTGATAGCAGCTCACCCTCTTTGAATCTTCTTTAGCATGCTAAAAGTAGCAGGAAAATGCAAAAAAAATTCAGAATTCCACCTTTCAAAGCAGAGAAATGACTGTTTGAGCAATGACATTATTCATTGATTTTAGCCGTTGAAAACCATCCTGTTACTCTTATACCAGAAATGGTTGAAGGTATTGGCTGTACGCAAACAGATAGCAGCCCACCATGTTTGAATCAATTTTAGAATGCTAAAAGGAGCAGGAAAAAGCAAAAAAATACAGAATTCCACTTTTACAAGCAGAGAAATTACTGTTTGTGCAATGACATTATTCATTGATTTTAGCCAATGAAAAACATCCTGTTACTCATATACCAGAAATGGTTGAAGGTATTGGCTGAATGCAAACAGATAGCAGCTCAACGTCTTTGAATCTTCTTTAGCATGCTAAAGGGAGCAGGAAAAAGTTAAAAAATTTCAGATTTACACATTTCAAAGCAGACAAATGACTGTTTGTGCAATGACATTGTTCATTGATTTTAACCACTGAAAACCATCCTGTTACTCATATACCAGAAATGGTTGAAGGTATTGGCTGAATGCAAACAGATAGCAGCTCACCCTCTTTGAATCTTCTTTAGCATGCTAAAAAGAGCAGGAAAAAGCAAAACATTTCAGAATTCCACCTTTCCAAGCAGAGAATTGACTGTTTGTGCAATGACAATATTCATTCATTTTAGCCATTAAAAACCGTCCTGTTACTCATATACCAGAAATGAATAAAGGTATTGGCTTAACGCAAACAAGTAGCAGCTCAAACTCTTTGAATCTTCTTTAGCATGCTAAAAGGAGCAGAAAAAAACAAAAAATTTCAGAATTCCACCTTTATAAGCAGAGAAATGACTGTTTGTGTAATGACATTATTCATTGATTTTAGCCATTGAAAACCATCCTGTTACTCACATACCTGAAATGTTTGAAGGTATTGGCTGAACGCAAACAGATAGCAGCACACCCTCTTTGAATCTTCTTTAGCATGCTAAAAAGAGCAGGAAAAACCAAAAAAATTTCAGAATTCCACCTTTCCAAGTAGAGAAATGACTTTTTGAGCAATGACATTATTCATTGATTTTAGCCTTTGAAAAACAGCCTGTTACTCATATACCAGAAATGGTTGAAGGTATCAGCTGAACGCAAACACATAGCAGCTCACCCTCTTTTAATCTTCTTTAGCATGCTAAAAGTAGCAGGAAAAAGCAAAAAATGTTAGAATTCCACCTTTCCAAGCAGAGAAATGACTGATCAATGACATTATTCACTGATTTTAGCCATTGAAAAACGTCCTGTTACTCATATACCAGAAATGGTTGAAGGTAACGGCTGAACGCAAACAGATAGCAGCTCACCCTCTTTGAATCTTCTTTAGCATGCTAAAAGTAGCAGGAAAATGCAAAAAAAATTCAGAATTCCACCTTTCAAAGCAGAGAAATGACTGTTTGAGCAATGACATTATTCATTGATTTTAGCCATTGAAAACCATCCTGTTACTCTTATACCAGAAATGGTTGAAGGTGTTGGCTGTACGCAAACAGATAGCAGCCCACCATCTTTCAATCAACTTTAGAATGCTAAAAGGAGCAGGAAAAAGCAAAAAATTACAGAATTCCACTTTTACAAGCAGAGAAATTACTGTTTGTGCAATGACATTATTCATTGATTTAGCCAATGAAAAACATCCTGTTACTCATATACCAGAAATGGTTGAAGGTATTGGCTGAATGCAAACAGATAGCAGCTCATCGTCTTTGAATCTTCTTTAGCATGCTAAAAGGAGCAGGAAAAAGTTAAAAAATTTCAGATTTACACATTTCAAAGCAGGGAAATGACTGTTTGTGCAATGACATTGTTCATTGATTTTAACCATTGAAAACCGTCCTGTTACTCATATACCAGAAATGGTTGAAGGTATTGGCTGAATGCAAACAGATAGCAGCTCACCCTCTTTGAATCTTCTTTAGCATGCTAAAAGGAGCAGGAAAAAGCAAAAGATTTTCAGAATTCCAACTTTCCAAGCAGAGAAATGACTGTTTGTGCAATGACAATATTCATTCATTTTAGCCATTAAAAACCGTCCTGTTACTCATATACCAGAAATGAATGAAGGTATTGGCTTAACGCAAACAGGTAGCAGCTCAAACTCTTTGAATCTTCTTTAGCATGCTAAAAGGAGCAGGAAAAAGCAAAAAATTTCAGAATTCCACCTTTATAAGTAGAGAAATGACTGTTTGTGTAATGACATTATTCATTGATTTTAGCCATTGAAAACCATCCTGTTACTCACATACCTGAAATGGTGGAAGGTATTGGCTGAACGCAAACAGATAGCAGCACACCCTCTATGAATCTTCTTTAGCAAGCTAAAAGGAGCAGGTAAAAGCAAAACATTTCAGAATTCCACCTTCCCAAGCAGAGAAACTACTGGTTGTGCAATGTCATTATTCATTGATTTTAGCCGTTGAAAACCATCCTGTTACTCTTATACCAGAAATGGTTGAAGATATTGGCTGTACGCAAACAGATAGCAGCCCACCATCTTTGAATCAACTTTAGAATGCTAAAAGGAGCAGGAAAAAGCAAAAAATTACAGAATTCCACTTTTACAAGCAGAGAAATTACTGTTTGTGCAATGACATTATTCATTGATTTAGCCAATGAAAAACATCCTGTTACTCATATACCAGAAATGGTTGAAGGTATTGGCTGAATGCAAACAGATAGCAGCTCATCGTCTTTGAATCTTCTTTAGCATGCTAAAAGGAACAGGAAAAAGTTAAAAAATTTCAGATTTACACATTTCAAAGCAGAGAAATGACTGTTTGTGCAATGACATTGTTCATTGATTTTAACCATTGAAAACCGTCCTGTTACTCATATACCAGAAATGGTTGAAGGTATTGGCTGAATGCAAACAGATAGCAGCTCACCCTCTTTGAATCTTCTTTAGCATGCTAAAAGGAGCAGGAAAAAGCAAAAGAATTTCAGAATTCCAACTTTCCAAGCAGAGAAATGACTGTTTGTGCAATGACATTGTTCATTGATTTTAACCATTGAAAACCGTCCTGTTACTCATATACCAGAAATGGTTGAAGGTATTGGCTGAATGCAAACAGATAGCAGCTCACCCTCTTTGAATCTTCTTTAGCATGCTAAAAGGAGCAGGAAAAAGCAAAAGAATTTCAGAATTCCAACTTTCCAAGCAGAGAAATGACTGTTTGTGCAATGACATTATTCATTGATTTTAGACATTGAAAACCGTCCTGTTACTCATATACCAGAAATGGTTGAAGGTATTGGCTGAATTCAAACAGATAGCTGCTCACCCTCTTTGAGTCTTCTTTAGCATGCTAAAAAGAGCAGGAAAAAGTAAAACATTTCAGAATTCCACCTTTCCAAGCAGAGAATTGACTGTTTGTGCAATGACAATATTCATTCATTTTAGCCATTAAAAACCGTCCTGTTACTCATATACCAGAAATGAATGAAGGTATTGGCTTAACGCAAACAGGTAGCAGCTCAAACTCTTTGAATCTTCTTTAGCATGCTAAAAGGAGCAGGAAAAAGCAAAAAATTTCAGAATTCCACCTTTATAAGTAGAGAAATGACTGTTTGTGTAATGACATTATTCATTGATTTTAGCCATTGAAAACCATCCTGTTACTCACATACCTGAAATGGTGGAAGGTATTGGCTGAACGCAAACAGAAAGCAGCTCACCCTCTTTGAATCTTCTTTAGCATGCCAAAAGGAGTAGGTAAAAGCAAAAAATTTCAGAATTCCACCTTTCCAAGCAGAGAAATGACTGTTTGTGAAATTACATTATTCATTGATTTTAGCCACTCAAAACCGTCCTGTTACTCTTATACTAGAAATGGTTGAAGGTAGTGGCTGAACGCAAACAGATAGCAGCCTACCATCTATGAATCTTCTTTAGCATGCTAAAAGGAGCAGCAAAAAGAAAAAAAATTCAGAATTCCACTTTTACAAGCAGAGAAATGACTGTTTGTTCAATGTCATTATTCATTGATTTTTAGCCATTGAAAACTGTCCTGTTACTCATATACCAGAAATTGTTGAAGGTATTGGCTGATCGCAAACAGATAGCAGGTCACCCTCTTTGAATTTTCTTTAGCATGCTAAAGGGAGCAGGAGAGAGCAGAAAATTTCAGGATTCCAACTTTCAAAGCAGAGAAATGACTGAGCAATGACATTATTCATTGATTTTAGCTATTGAGAAACGTCCTGTTACTCATATACCAGAAATGGTTGAAGGTATTGGCTGAGCACAAAGAGATAGCAGCCCACTCTCTTTGAATCTTCTTTAGCATGATAAAAGGAGCAGGACAAAGCAAACAATTACAGAATTCCACTTTTACAAGCAGAGAAATGACTGTTTGTTCAATGTCATTATTCATTGATTTTTAGCCATTGAAAACCGTCCTGTTACTCATATACCAGAATGGGTTGAAGGTACTGGCTGAACACAAACAGATAGCAGCTCAACCTCTTTGAATCTTCTTTAGCATGCTAAAAGGAGCAGGAAAAAGTAAAAAAAATCAGAATTACACATTTCAAATCAGAGAAATGACTGTTTGTGCAATGACATTATTCACTGATTTTAACTATTGAAAAACGTCCTGTTACTCATATACCAGAAATAGATGAAGATATTGGCTGAACGCAAACAGACAGCAACTCACCCTCTTTGAATATTCTTTAGCACGCTAATTGAAGCAGGAAAAAGCAAAAATATCAGAATTCAACCTTTCCTAGCAGAGAATTGACTGTTTGTGCAATGGCATTATTCATTCATTTTAGCCATTGAAAACCGTCCTGTTACTCATATACCAGAAATGGATGAAGGTATTGGCTGAACGCAAACAGATGGCAGCTCACCCTCTTTGAATCTTCTTTAGCATGCTAAAGGAGCAGGAAAAGGCAAAAAAAATCAGAATTCCACCTTTCCAAGCAGAGAATTGACTGTTTGTGCAATGACAATATTCATTGATTTTAGCCACTGAAAACCGTCCTGTTATTCTTATACTAGAAATGGTTGAAGGTATTGCCTGAAGGCAAACAGATAGCAGCGCACCATCCTTGAATCTTCTTTAGCATGTTAAAAGGAGCAGGAAAAAGGAAAACATTTCAGAATTCCACTTTTACAAGCAGAGAAATGACTGTTTGTTCAATGTCATTATGCATTGATTTTTAGCCATTGAAAACTGTCCTGTTACTCATATATCAGAAATAGTTGAAGGTATTGGCTGAACACAAAGAGATAGCAGCCCACTCTCTTTGAATCTTCTTTAGCATGATAAAAGGAGCAGTAAAAAGCAAACAATTACAGAATTCCACCTTTCCAAGCAGAGAAATGACTGTTTGTGCAATAAAATTATTCATTGATTTTAGCCTTTGAAAACCGTCCTGTTACTCATATACCAGAATGGGTTGAAGGTACTGGCTGAACACAAATAGATAGCAGCTCAACCTACTTGAATCTTCTTTAGCATGCTAAAAGGATCAGGAAAAAATAAAAAAATTTCAGAATTACACATTTCAAAGCAGAGAAATGAATGTTTGTGCAATGACATTGTTCATTGATTTTAACCTTTGAAAACCGTCCTGTTACTCATATACCAGAAATGGTTGAAGGTATTGGCTGAAGGCAAACAGACAGAAGCTCACCCTCTTTGAATCTTCTTTAAAACGCTAAAAGGAGCAGGAAAAAGCAAAACATTTCATAATTCCACCTTTCCAAGCACAGAACTGACTGTTTGAGCAATGGCAATATGCATTCATTTTAGCCATTGAAAACTGTCCTGTTACTCACATACCAGAAATGAATGAAAGTATTGGCAGAAAGCAAAGAGATTACAGCTCACCCTCTTTGAATCTTCTTTAGCATGCTAAAAGGAGCAGGAAAAAGCAACACATTTCAGAATTCCACCTTTCCAAGCAGAGAATTGACTGTTTGTGCAAAGGCATTATTCATTCGTTTTAGCCATTGAAAACCATCCTATTACTCATATACCAGAAATGGTTGAAGATATTGGTGGAACGCAAACAGATAGCAACTCACCCTCTTTGAGTGTCCTTTAGCATGCTAAAAGGAGCAGGAAAAAGCAAAAAATTTCAGAATTCCACCTTTCCAAGCAGAGAATTGACTGTTTGTGCTATGACATTATTCATTCATTTTAGCCATTTTAAACCGTACTGTTACTCATATACCAGAAATGGTTGAACGTATTGGCTCAACGCAAGCAGATAGCAGCTCACCCTCTTTGAATCTTCTTTAGCATACTAAAAGGAGCAGGAAAAAGCAAAAAATTTCAGAATTCCACCTTTCCCAGTAGAGAAATGACTGTTTGTGCAATGACATTATTCATTGATTTTAGCCATTGAAATCCGTCCTGTTACTCATATACCAGAAATGGATGAAGGTATTGGCTTAACGCAAACAGATATCAGCTCAAACTCTTTGAATATTCTTTAGCATGCTAAATAGAGCAGGAAAAAACAAAAAAATTCAGAATTCTACCTTTATAAGCAGAGAAATGACTTTTTGTGCAATGACATTATTCATTGATTTTAGCCATTGAAAACCATCCTGTTACTCATATACCAGAAATGGTTGAAGATATTGGCTGAACGCAAACAGATAGCAACTCACCCTCTTTGAGTCTTCTTTAGCATGCTAAAAGGAGCAGGAAAAAGCAAAAAATTTCAGAATTCCACCTTTCAACTCAGAGAAATAACTGTTTGAGCAATGACATTATTCATTGATTTTAGCCATTGAAAAACATCCTCTTACTCATATACCAGAAATGGTTGAACGTATTGGCTCAACGCAAGCAGGTAGTAGCTCACACTCTTTGAATTTTCTTTAGCATGCTAAAAGGAACAGGTAAAAGCAAAAAATTTTAGAATTCCTCCTTTTCAAGCAGAGAAATGACTGTTTGTGTAATGACATTATTCATTCATTTTAGCCATTGAATACCATCCTGTTATTCAAATACCAGAAATGGTTGAAGGTATTGGCTGAATGCAAAAAGATAGCAGCTCACCCTCTTTGAATCTTCTTTAGCATACTAAAAGGAGAAGGAAAATGCAAAAAATTTCAGAATTCCTCCTTTCCAACAGAGAAATTACTGTTTGTGCAATGACATTATTCATTGATTTTAGCCATTGAAAACCGTCCTTTTACTCATATACCAGAAATGGTTGAAGGCATTGGCTGAATGCAAACAGATAGCAGCTCAACCTCTTTGATTCTTCTTTAGCATGCTAAAAAGAGCAGGAGAAAGCAAAAAATTTCAGAATTCCACCTTTCAAAGCAGAGAGATGACTTTTTGAGCAATGACAATATTCATTCATTTTAGCCATTGAAAACCGTCCTGTTACTCAAATACCAGAAATGGTTGAAGGTATTGGCTGACTGCAAACAGATAACAGCTCACCCTCTTTGAATCTTCTTTAGCATGCTAAAAGGAGCAGGTAAAAGCAAAAAAATTCAGAATTCCACCTTTCAAAGCAGAGAAATGTCTGTTTGTTCAAGGACATTATTCATTGATTTTAGACATTGAATACCGTCCTGTTAGTCAAATACCAGAAACGGTTGAAGGTATTGGCTGACTGCAAACAGATAGCAGCTCACCCTCTTTGAATCTTCTTTAGTATGCTAAAAGGAGCAGGAAAAACCAAAACATTTCAGAATTCCACCTTTCCAAGCAGAGAATTGAATGTTTGTGCAATGACAATATTCATTCATTTTAGCCATTGAAAACCGTCCTGTTACTCATATATCAGAAATGGATGGAGGCATTGGCTGAACGCAAACAGATAGCAGCTCAAAATCTTTCAATCTTCTTTAGCATGCTAAAAGAAGCAGGAAAAAACTAAAAATTTCAGAATTCCACCTTTATAAGCAGAGAAATGGCATTTTGTGCAATGACATTATTCATTGATTTTAGCCATTGAAAACCATCCTGTTACTCATATACCAGAAATGGTTAAAGGTATTGGCTGAACGCAAAGAGGTAGCAGCTCACCCTCTTTGTATCTTCTTTAACATGCTAAATGTAGCAGGAAAAACCCAAAAATTTCAGAATTCCACCTTTCAAAGCAGAGAAATGACTTTTTGAGCAATGACATTATTCATTGATTTTAGCCATTGAAAAACATCCTGTTACTCATATACCAGAAATTATTGAAGGTATCGGCTGAAAGCAAACAGATAGCAGCTCACCCTCTTTGAATCTTCTTTAGCATGCTAAAAGGAGCAGGTAAAAGCAAAAAATTTCAGAATTCCACTTTTACAAGCAGAGAAATGACTGTTTGTGCAATGACATTATTCGTTGATTTTAGCCATTGAAAAACATCCTGTTACTCATACACCAGAAATGGTTGAAGGCATTGGCTGAACGTAAACAGACAGCAACTCACCCTCTTTGATTCTTCTTTAGCATGCTAAAAGGAGCAGGAAAAAGCAAAAAAATTCTGAATTCCACCTTTCAAAGCAAAGCGATGACTTTTTGAGCAATGACATTATTCATTGATTTTAGCCATTGAAAAACATCCTGTTACTCATATACCAGAAATGGTTGAAGGTATCGGTTGAAAGCAAACAAATAGCAGCTCACCCTCTTTGAATCTTCTTTAGCATGCTAAAAGTAGCAGGAAAAAGAAAAACATTTCAGATTTCCACCTTTACAAGCAGAGAAATGACTGTTTGTGCAATGACATTATTCGTTGATTTTAGCCATTGAAAAACATCCTGTTACTCATACACCAGAAATGGTTGAAGGCATTGGCTGAACGTAAACAGACAGCAACTCACCCTCTTTGATTCTTCTTTAGCATGCTAAAAGGAGCAGGAAAAAGCAAAAAAATTCTGAATTCCACCTTTCAAAGCAAAGCGATGACTTTTTGTGCAATGACATTATTCATTGATTTTAGCCTTTGAAAAATATCCTGTTACTCATACACCAGAAATGGTTGAAGGCATTGGCTGAGCGCAAACAGACAGCAACTCACCCTCTTTGAATCTTCTTTAGCACACTAAAATGAGCAGGAAAAAGCAAAATAATTTCAGAATTCCACCTTTCCAAGCAGAGAAATTACTGTTTGTGCAATGACATTATTCATTGATTTTAGCCATTGAAAAACGTTCTGTTACTCATATACCAGAAATGGTTGAAGGTATTGGCTGAACACAAACAGATAGCAGCTCAAACTCTTTGAATCTTCATTAGCATGCTAAAAGGAGCACGTAAAAGCAAAAAATTTCAGAATTCCACCTTTCCAAGCAGAGAAATGACTGTTTGTGCAATGACATTATTCATTGATTTTAGCCATTGAAAACCATCATGTTCCTCTTATACCAGAAATGGTTAAAGGTATTGGCTGAATGCAAACAGATAGCAGCCAACCATCTTTGAATGTTCTTTATCATGCTAAAAGGAGCAGGAACAAGCAAAAAATTTCAGAATTCCACTTTTACAAGCAGACAAATGAGTGTTTGTGCAATGACATTATTCATTGATTTTAGCCATTGAAAAACATCTTGTTACTCATACACCAGAAATGGTTGAAGGCATTGGCTGAACGTAAACAGACAGCATCTCACCCTCTTTGACTCTTTTTAGCATGGTAAAAGGATCAGGAAAAAGCAAAAAATTTCAGACTTCCACCTTTCAAAGCAGAGAGATGACTTTTTGAGCAATGTCATTATTCATTGATTTTAGCCATTGAAAAACATCCTGTTACTCATATACCAGAAATGGTTGAAGGTATCGGCTGAACTCAAACAGATAGCAGATCACCCTCTTTGAATCTTCTTTAGCATGCTAAAAGGAGCAGGTAAAATCAAAAAATTTCAGAATTCCACCTTTTCAAGCAGAGAAATGTCTGTTTGTTCAAGGACATTATTCATTGATTTTAGCCATTGAAAAACATCCTGTTACTCATACACCAGAAATGGTTGAAGGCATTGGCTGAATGTAAACAGACAGCAACTCACCCTCTTTGAATCTTCTTTAACACGCTAAAATTAGCAGGAAATAGCAAAATAATTTCAGAATTCCACCTTTCCAAGCAGAGAAATAACTGTTTGTGCAATGACATTATTCATTGATTTTAGCCATTGAAAACCGTCCTGTTACTCATATACCAGAATTGGTTGAAGGTATTGACTGAACTCAAACAGATAGCAGCTAACCCTCTTTGTATCTTCTTTAGCATGCTAAAAGTAGCAGGAAAAAGCAAAAAATTTCAGAATTCCACCTTTCTAAGCAGAGAAATGACTGTTTGTGAATGACATTATTCATTGATTTTAGACATTGAAAACCATCCTGTTACTCATATACCAGAAATGGTTGAAGGTATTGGCTGACTGCAAACAGATAGCAGCTCACCCTCTTTGAATCTTCTTTAGCATGCTAAAAGAAGCAGGAAAAAGCAAAACATTTCAGAATTTCATCTTTCCAAGCAGAGAATTGAGTGTTTGTGCAGTGACAATATTCATTCATTTTAGCCATTGAAAACCGTCCTGTTACTCATCTACCATAAATAGATGAAGGTATTGGCTGAACGCATACAGATAGCAGCTCACCCTCTTTGTATCTTCTTTAGCATGCTAAAAGTAGCAGGAAAAAGCAAAACATTTCAGAATTCCACCTTTCAAAGCAGAGAAATTACTTTTTGAGCAATGACATTATTCATTGATTTTAGCCATTGAAAAACATCCTGTTACTCATAAACCAGAAATGGTTGAAGGTATCGGCTGTACGGAAACAGATAGCAGCTCACCCTCTTTGAATCTTCTTTAGCATGTAAAAGTAGCAGGTAAAAGCAAAAAATTTCAGAATTCCAGCTTTCCAAGCAGAGAAATGATTGTTTGTGCAATGACATTATTCATTGATTTTAGCCAATGAAAACAGTCCTGTTACTCTTATACCTCAAATGGTTAAAGGTATTGGCTGAACGCAAACAGATAGCAGCCCACCATCTTTGAATCTTCTTTAGCACGCTAAAAGGAGCAGGAAAAAGCAAAATAATTTCAGAATTCCACCTTTCCAAGCAGAGAAATGACTTTTTGAGCAATGACATTATCCATTGATTTTAGCCATTAAAAAACGTTCTGTTACTCATATACCAGAAATGGTTGAAGGTATTGGCTGAACGCAAACAGATAGTAACTCATTCTCTTTGAATATTCTTTAGCATGCTAAAAGGAGCAGGAAAAAGCAAAAAATTTCAGAATTCCACCTTACCAAGCAGAGAAATAACTGTTTCTGCAATGACATTATTCATTGATTTTAGACATTGAAAACCGTAGTGTTACTCATATACCAGAAATGGTTGAAGATATTGGCTGAACTCAAACAGATATCAACTCACCCTCTTTGAATCTTCTTTAGTATGCTAAAAGGAGCAGGAAAAAGCAAAACATTTCAGAATTCCACCTTTCCAAGCAGAGAATTGTCTGTTTGTGCAATGACAATATTCATTTATTTTAGTCATTGAAACCGTCCTGGTACTCTTATACCAGAAATGGTTAAAGGTATTGGCTGAATGCAAACAGATAGCAGCCCACCATCTTTGAATATTCTTTAGCATGCTTAAAGGAGCAGGAAAAAGCAAAAAATTTCAGAATTCCACTTTTAAAAGCAGAGGAAAGACTGTTTGTGCAATGACATTATTCATTGATTTTAGCCATTGAAAAACATCCTGTTACTCATACACCATAAATGGTTGAAGGCATTGGCTGAACGTAAACAGACAGCAACTCACCCTCTTTGAATCTTCTTTATCATGCTAAAAAGAGCAGGAAAAAGCAAAACATTTCAGAATTCCACCTTTCCAAGCAGAGAAATGACTGTTTGTGCAATGACATTATTCATTGATTTTAGACATTGAAAACCATCCTGTTACTCATATACCAGAAATGGTTGAAGGTATTGGCTGAACGCAAACAGATAGCAACTCATCCTCTTTGAATATTTTTTAGCATGCTAAAAGGAGCAGGAAAAAGCAAAAAAATTCAGAATTCCACCTTACCAAGCAGAGAAATAACTGTTTGTGCAGTGACATTATTCATTGGTTTTAGACATAGAAAACCGTCCTGTTACTCATATACCAGAAATGGTTGAAGGTATTGGCTTATCGCAAACAGTTAGCAGATCAAACTGTTTGATTCTTCTTTAGCATGGTAAATGGAGCAGGAAAAAGCAAAACATTTCAGAATTCCACCTTTCCAAGCACAGAATTGACTGTTTGTGCAATGACAATATTCATTCATTTTAGCCATTGAAAACCGTCCTGTTACTCTTATACCAGAAATGGTTAAAGGTATTGGCTGAACGCAAACAGATAGCAGCCCACCATCTTTGAATCTTCTTTAGCATGCTAAAAGGAGCAGTAAAAAGCAAAAAATTTCAGAATTCCACTTTTACAAGCAGAGAAATGACTGTTTGTGCAATGACATTATTCATTGATTTTAGCCATTGAAAAACATACTGTTACTCATACACCATAAATGGTTGAAGGCATTGGCTGAACGTAAACAGACAGCAACTCACCCTCTTTGAATCTACTTTATCATGTTAAAAAGAGCAGGAAAAAGCAAAAAATTTCAGAATTCATTTTTCCAAGCAGAGAAATGACTGTTTGTGCAATGACATTATTCATTGATTTTAGACATTGAAAACCATCCTGTTACTCATATACCAGAAATGGTTGAAGGTATTGGCTGAATGCAAACAGATAGCAGCTCACCCTCTTTGAATCTTCTTTAGCATGCTTAAAGGAGCAGGAAAAACAAAACATTTCAGAATTCCACCTTTCCAAGCAGAGAATTGAGTGTTTGTGCAATGACAATATTCATTCATTTTAGCCATTGAAAACCGTA
Organism: Phyllobates terribilis; assembly: GCF_046119375.1. Classification (NCBI taxonomy): domain Eukaryota; kingdom Metazoa; phylum Chordata; class Amphibia; order Anura; family Dendrobatidae; genus Phyllobates; species Phyllobates terribilis. Next base: position 2,076,152 of record NW_027362771.1, on the reverse strand, counting down.
AAGTTTCTCATATATCAGAAATGGATGAAGGTATTGGTTTAACGCAAACAGTTATCAGCTCAAACTGTTTGATTCTTCTTTAGCATGCTAAATGGAGCAGGAAAAAGCAAAACATTTCAGAATTCCACCTTTCCAAGCAGAGAATTGTCTGTTTGTGCAATGACAATATTCATTCATTTTAGCCATTGAAACCGTCCTGGTACTCTTATACCAGAAATGGTTAAAGGTATTGGCTGAATGCAAACAGATAGCAGCCCACCATCTTTGAATATTCTTTAGTATGCTAAAAGGAGCAGGAAAAAGCAAAAAATTTCAGAATTCCACTTTTACAAGCAGAGAAATGTCTGTTTGTGCAATGACATTATTCATTGATTTTTGCCATTGAAAAACGTTCTGCTACTCATATACCAGAAATGGTTGAAGGTATTGGCTGAACGCAAACAGATAGCACCTCATCCTCTTTGAATATTTTTTAGCATGCTAAAAGGAGCAGGAAAAAGCAAAAAATTTCAGAATTCCACCTTACCAAGCAGAGAAATAACTGTTTGTGCAGTGACATTATTCATTGGTTTTAGACATTGAAAACCATCCTGTTACTCATATACCAGAAATGGTTGAAGGAATTGGCTTAACGCAAACAGTTAGCAGATCAAACTGTTTGATTATTCTTTAGCATGGTAAATGGAGCAGGAAAAGCAAAACATTTCAGAATTCCACCTTTCCAAGCACAGAATTGACTGTTTGTGCAATGACAATATTTATTCATTTTAGCCATTGAAAACCGTCCTGTTACTCTTATACCAGAAATGGTTAAAGGTATTGGCTGAACGCAAACAGATAGCAGCCCACCATCTTTGAATCTTCTTTAGCATGCTAAAAGGAGCAGTAAAAGCAAAAAATTTCAGAATTCCACTTTTACAAGCAGAGAAATGACTGTTTGTGCGATGACATTATTCATTGATTTTAGCCATTGAAAAACATCCTGTTACTCATACACCATAAATGGTTGAAGGCATTGGCTGAACGTAAACAGACAGCAACTCACCCTCTTTGAATCTACTTTATCATGCTAAAAAGAGCAGGAAAAAGCAAAAAATTTCAGAATTCACCTTTCCAAGCAGAGAAATGACTGTTTGTGCAATGACATTATTCATTGATTTTAGACATTGAAAACCATCCTGTTACTCATATACCAGAAATGGTTGAAGGTATTGGCTGAATGCAAACAGATAGCAGCTCACCCTCTTTGAATCTTCTTTAGCATGCTTAAAGGAGCAGGAAAAAGCAAAATATTTCAGAATTCCACCTTTCCAAGCAAAGAATTGAGTGTTTGTGCAATGACAATATTCATTCATTTTAGCCATTGAAAACCGTCCTGTTTCTCATATATCAGAAATGGATGAAGGTATTGGTTTAACGCAAACAGTTAGCAGCTCAAACTCTTTGATTCTTCTTTAGCATGCTAAATGGAGCAGGAAAAAGCAAAATATTTCAGAATTCCACCTTTCCAAGCAGAGAATTGTCTGTTTGTGCAATGACAATATTCATTCATTTTAGCCATTGAAACTGTCCTGGTACTCTTATACCAGAAATGGTTAAAGGTATTGGCTGAATGCAAACAGATAGCAGCCCACCATCTTTGAATATTCTTTAGTATGCTAAAAGGAGCAGGAAAAAGCAAAAAATTTCAGAATTCCACTTTTACAAGCAGAGAAATGACTGTTTGTGCAATGACATTATTCATTGATTTTAGCCATTGAAAAACATCCTGTTACTCATACACCATAAATGGTTGAAGGTATTGGCTGAAGGCAAACAGACAGAAGCTCACCCTCTTTGAATATTCTTTAGCATGCTAAACGGAGCAGGAAAAAGCTAAATAACTACAGAATTCCACCTTTCCAAGCAGAGAAATTACGGTTTGTGCAATGACATTATTCATTGATTTTAGCCATTGAAAAACGTTCTGTTACTCATATACCAGAAATGGTTGAAGGTATTGGCTGAACGCAAACAGATAGCAACTCATCCTCTTTGAATATTTTTTAGCATGCTAAAAGGAGCAGGAAAAAGCAAAAAATTCAGAATTGCACCTTACCAAGCAGAGAAATAACTGTTTGTGCAGTGACATTATTCATTGGTTTTAGAAATAGAAAACCGTCCTGTTACTCATATACCAGAAATGGTTGAAGGTATTGGCTGAAGGCAAACAGACAGAAGCTCACCCTCTTTGAATCTTCTTTAAAACGCTAAAAGGAGCAGGAAAAAGCAAAACATTTCATAATTCCACCTTTCCAAGCACAGAACTGACTGTTTGAGCAATGGCAATATGCATTCATTTTAGCCATTGAAAACTGTCCTGTTACTCACATACCAGAAATGAATGAAAGTATTGGCAGAAAGCAAAGAGATTACAGCTCACCCTCTTTGAATCTTCTTTAGCATGCTAAAAGGAGCAGGAAAAAGCAACACATTTCAGAATTCCACCTTTCCAAGCAGAGAATTGACTGTTTGTGCAAAGGCATTATTCATTCATTTTAGCCATTGAAAACCATCCTATTACTCATATACCAGAAATGGTTGAAGATATTGGTGGAACGCAAACAGATAGCAACTCACCCTCTTTGAGTGTCCTTTAGCATGCTAAAAGGAGCAGGAAAAAGCAAAAAATTTCAGAATTCCACCTTTCCAAGCAGAGAATTGACTGTTTGTGCTATGACATTATTCATTCATTTTAGCCATTTTAAACCGTACTGTTACTCATATACCAGAAATGGTTGAACGTATTGGCTCAACGCAAGCAGATAGCAGCTCACCCTCTTTGAATCTTCTTTAGCATACTAAAAGGAGCAGGAAAAAGCCAAAAATTTCAGAATTCCACCTTTCCCAGTAGAGAAATGACTGTTTGTGCAATGACATTATTCATTGATTTTAGCCATTGAAATCCGTCCTGTTACTCATATACCAGAAATGGATGAAGTTATTGGCTTAACGCAAACAGATATCAGCTCAAACTCTTTGAATATTCTTTAGCATGCTAAATAGAGCAGGAAAAAACAAAAAAATTCAGAATTCTACCTTTATAAGCAGAGAAATGACTTTTTGTGCAATGACATTATTCATTGATTTTAGCCATTGAAAACCATCCTGTTACTCATATACCAGAAATGGTTGAAGATATTGGCTGAACGCAAACAGATAGCAACTCACCCTCTTTGAGTCTTCTTTAGCATGCTAAAAGGAGCAGGAAAAAGCAAAAAATTTCAGAATTCCACCTTTCAACTCAGAGAAATAACTGTTTGAGCAATGACATTATTCATTGATTTTAGCCATTGAAAAACATCCTCTTACTCATATACCAGAAATGGTTGAACGTATTGGCTCAACGCAAGCAGGTAGTAGCTCACACTCTTTGAATTTTCTTTAGCATGCTAAAAGGAACAGGTAAAAGCAAAAAATTTTAGAATTCCTCCTTTTCAAGCAGAGAAATGACTGTTTGTGTAATGACATTATTCATTCATTTTAGCCATTGAATACCGTCCTGTTATTCAAATACCAGAAATGGTTGAAGGTATTGGCTGAATGCAAAAAGATAGCAGCTCACCCTCTTTGAATCTTCTTTAGCATACTAAAAGGAGAAGGAAAATGCAAAAAATTTCAGAATTCCTCCTTTCCAACAGAGAAATTACTGTTTGTGCAATGACATTATTCATTGATTTTAGCCATTGAAAACCGTCCTTTTACTCATATACCAGAAATGGTTGAAGGCATTGGCTGAATGCAAACAGATAGCAGCTCACCCTCTTTGATTCTTCTTTAGCATGCTAAAAGGAGCAGGTAAAAGCAAAAAAATTCAGAATTCCACCTTTCAAAGCAGAGAAATGTCTGTTTGTTCAAGGACATTATTCATTGATTTTAGACATTGAATACCGTCCTGTTACTCAAATACCAGAAACGGTTGAAGGTATTTGCTGACTGCAAACAGATAGCAGCTCACCCTCTTTGAATCTTCTTTAGTATGCTAAAAGGAGCAGGAAAAACCAAAACATTTCAGAATTCCACCTTTCCAAGCAGAGAATTGAATGTTTGTGCAATGACAATATTCATTCATTTTAGCCATTGAAAACCGTCCTGTTACTCATATATCAGAAATGGATGGAGGCATTGGCTGAACGCAAACAGATAGCAGCTCAAAATCTTTCAATCTTCTTTAGCATGCTAAAAGAAGCAGGAAAAAACTAAAAATTTCAGAATTCCACCTTTATAAGCAGAGAAATGACATTTTGTGCAATGACATTATTCATTGATTTTAGCCATTGAAAACCATCCTGTTACTCATATACCAGAAATGGTTAAAGGTATTGGCTGAACGCAAAGAGGTAGCAGCTCACCCTCTTTGTATCTTCTTTAACATGCTAAATGTAGCAGGAAAAACCCAAAAATTTCAGAATTCCACCTTTCAAAGCAGAGAAATGACTTTTTGAGCAATGACATTATTCATTGATTTTAGCCATTGAAAAACATCCTGTTACTCATATACCAGAAATTATTGAAGGTATCGGCTGAAAGCAAACAGATAGCAGCTCACCCTCTTTGAATCTTCTTTAGCATGCTAAAAGGAGCAGGTAAAAGCAAAAAATTTCAGAATTCCACTTTTACAAGCAGAGAAATGACTGTTTGTGCAATGACATTATTCATTGATTTTAGCCATTGAAAAACATCCTGTTACTCATTCACCAGAAATGGTTGAAGGCATTGGCTGAACGTAAACAGACAGCAACTCACCCTCTTTGATTCTTCTTTAGCATGCTAAAAGGAGCAGGAAAAAGCAAAAAATTTCTGAATTCCACCTTTCAAAGCAAAGAGATGACTTTTTGAGCAATGACAGTATTCATTGATTTTAGCCATTGAAAAACATCCTGTTACTCATATACCAGAAATGGTTGAAGGTATCGGTTGAACGCAAACAAATAGCAGCTCACCCTCTTTGAATCTTCTTTAGCATGCTAAAAGTAGCAGGAAAAAGAAAAACATTTCAAATTTCCACCTTTCAAAGCAGAGAAATGACTGTTTGTGCAATGACATTATTCATTGATTTTAGCCTTTGAAAAATATCCTGTTACTCATACACCAGAAATGGTTGAAGGCATTGGCTGAGCGCAAACAGACAGCAACTCACCCTCTTTGAATCTTCTTTAGCACACTAAAATGAGCAGGAAAAAGCAAAATAATTTCAGAATTCCACCTTTCCAAGCAGAGAAATTACTGTTTGTGCAATGACATTATTCATTGATTTTAGCCATTGAAAAACGTTCTGTTACTCATATACCAGAAATGGTTGAAGGTATTGGCTGAACACAAACAGATAGCAGCTCAAACTCTTTGAATCTTCATTAGCATGCTAAAAGGAGCAGGTAAAAGCAAAAAATTTCAGAATTCCACCTTTCCAAGCAGAGAAATGACTGTTTGTGCAATGACATTATTCATTGATTTTAGCCATTGAAAACCATCATGTTCCTCTTATACCAGAAATGGTTAAAGGTATTGGCTGAATGCAAACAGATAGCAGCCCACCATCTTTGAATGTTCTTTATCATGCTAAAAGGAGCAGGAACAAGCAAAAAATTTCAGAATTCCACTTTTACAAGCAGACAAATGAGTGTTTGTGCAATAACATTATTCATTGATTTTAGCCATTGAAAAACATCCTGTTACTCATACACCAGAAATGGTTGAAGGCATTGGCTGAACGTAAACAGACAGCATCTCACCCTCTTTGACTCTTTTTAGCATGGTAAAAGGATCAAGAAAAAGCAAAAAATTTCAGACTTCCACCTTTCAAAGCAGAGAGATGACTTTTTGAGCAATGACATTATTCATTGATTTTAGCCATTGAAAAACATCCTGTTACTCATATACCAGAAATGGTTGAAGGTATCGGCTGAACTCAAACAGATAGCAGATCACCCTCTTTGAATCTTCTTTAGCATGCTAAAAGGAGCAGGTAAAATCAAAAAATTTCAGAATTCCACCTTTTCAAGCAGAGAAATGTCTGTTTGTTCAAGGACATTATTCATTGATTTTAGCCATTGAAAAACATCCTGTTACTCATACACCAGAAATGGTTGAAGGCATTGGCTGAATGTAAACAGACAGCAACTCACCCTCTTTGAATCTTCTTTAACACGCTAAAAGGAGCAGGAAATAGCAAAATAATTTCAGAATTCCACCTTTCCAAGCAGAGAAATAACTGTTTGTGCAATGACATTATTCATTGATTTTAGCCATTGAAAACCGTCCTGTTACTCATATACCAGAAATGGTTGAAGGTATTGGCTGAACTCAAACAGATAGAAGCTAACCCTCTTTGTATCTTCTTTAGCATGCTAAAAGTAGCAGGAAAAAGCAAAAAAATTCAGAATTCCACCTTTCTAAGCAGAGAAATGACTGTTTGTGAAATGACATTATTCATTGATTTTAGACATTGAAAACCATCCTGTTACTCATATACCAGAAATGGTTGAAGGTATTGGCTGACTGCAAACAGATAGCAGCTCACCCTCTTTGAATCTTCTTTAGCATGCTAAAAGAAGCAGGAAAAAGCAAAACATTTCAGAATTTCATCTTTCCAAGCAGAAAATTGAGTGTTTGTGCAGTGACAATATTCATTCATTTTAGCCATTGAAAACCGTCCTGTTACTCATATACCAGAAATAGATGAAGGTATTGGCTGAACGCAAACAGATAGCAGCTCACCCTCTTTGTATCTTCTTTAGCATGCTAAAAGTAGCAGGAAAAAGCAAAACATTTCAGAATTCCACCTTTCAAAGCAGAGAAATGACTTTTTGAGCAATGACATTATTCATTGATTTTAGCCATTGAAAAACATCCTGTTACTCTTAAACCAGAAATGGTTGAAGGTATCGGCTGAACACAAACAGATAGCAGCTCACCCTCTTTGAATCTTCTTTAGCATGTAAAAGTAGCAGGTAAAAGCAAAAAATTTCAGAATTCCAGCTTTCCAGCAGAGAAATGATTGTTTGTGCAATGACATTATTCATTGATTTTAGCCAATGAAAACAGTCCTGTTACTCTTATACCTCAAATGGTTAAAGGTATTGGCTGAACGCAAACAGATAGCAGCCCACCATCTTTGAATCTTCTTTAGCACGCTAAAAGGAGCAGGAAAAAGCAAAATAATTTCAGAATTCCACCTTTCCAAGCAGAGAAATGACTTTTTGAGCAATGACATTATTCATTGATTTTAGCCATTAAAAAACGTTCTGTTACTCATATACCAGAAATGGTTGAAGGTATTGGCTGAACGCAAACAGATAGTAACTCATTCTCTTTGAATATTCTTTAGCATGCTAAAAGGAGCAGGAAAAAGCAAAAAATTTCAGAATTCCACCTTACCAAGCAGAGAAATAACTGTTTCTGCAATGACATTATTCATTGATTTTAGACATTGAAAACCGTCCTGTTACTCATATACCAGAAATGGTTGAAGGTATTGGCTGAACTCAAACAGATATCAACTCACCCTCTTTCAATCTTCTTTAGCATGCTAAAAGGAGCAGGAAAAAGAAAAACATTTCAGAATTCCACCTTTCCAAGCAGAGAATTGTCTGTTTGTGTAATGACAATATTCATTTATTTTAGTCATTGAAACCGTCCTGGTACTCTTATACCAGAAATGGTTAAAGGTATTGGCTGAATGCAAACAGATAGCAGCCCACCATCTTTGAATATTCTTTAGCATGCTTAAAGGAGCAGGAAAAAGCAAAAAATTTCAGAATTCCACTTTTAAAAGCAGAGGAATGACTGTTTGTGCAATGACATTATTCATTGATTTTAGCCATTGAAAAACATCCTGTTACTCATACACCATAAATGGTTGAAGGCATTGGCTGAACGTAAACAGACAGCAACTCACCCTCTTTGAATCTTCTTTATCATGCTAAAAAGAGCAGGAAAAAGCAAAACATTTCAGAATTCCACCTTTCCAAGCAGAGAAATGACTGTTTGTGCAATGACATTATTCATTGATTTTAGACATTGAAAACCATCCTGTTACTCATATACCAGAAATGGTTGAAGGTATTGGCTGAACGCAAACAGATAGCAACTCATCCTCTTTGAATATTTTTTAGCATGCTAAAAGGAGCAGGAAAAAGCAAAAAATTTCAGAATTCCACCTTACCAAGCAGAGAAATAACTGTTTGTGCAGTGACATTATTCATTGGTTTTAGACATAGAAAACCGTCCTGTTACTCATATACCAGAAATGGTTGAAGGTATTGGCTTATCGCAAACAGTTAGCAGATCAAACTGTTTGATTCTTCTTTAGCATGGTAAATGGAGCAGGAAAAAGCAAAACATTTCAGAATTCCACCTTTCCAAGCACAGAATTGACTGTTTGTGCAATGACAATATTCATTCATTTTAGCCATTGAAAACCGTCCTGTTACTCTTATACCAGAAATGGTTAAAGGTATTGGCTGAACGCAAACAGATAGCAGCCCACCATCTTTGAATCTTCTTTAGCATGCTAAAAGGAGCAGTAAAAAGCAAAAAATTTCAGAATTCCACTTTTACAAGCAGAGAAATGACTGTTTGTGCGATGACATTATTCATTGATTTTAGCCATTGAAAAACATCCTGTTACTCATACACCATAAATGGTTGAAGGCATTGGCTGAACGTAAACAGACAGCAACTCACCCTCTTTGAATCTACTTTATCATGTTAAAAAGAGCAGGAAAAAGCAAAAAATTTCAGAATTCACCTTTCCAAGCAGAGAAATGACTGTTTGTGCAATGACATTATTCATTGATTTTAGACATTGAAAACCATCCTGTTACTCATATACCAGAAATGGTTGAAGGTATTGGCTGAATGCAAACAGATAGCAGCTCACCCTCTTTGAATCTTCTTTAGCATGCTTAAAGGAGCAGGAAAAACAAAACATTTCAGAATTCCACCTTTCCAAGCAGAGAATTGAGTGTTTGTGCAATGACAATATTCATTCATTTTAGCCATTGAAAACCGTAAAGTTTCTCATATATCAGAAATGGATGAAGGTATTGGTTTAACGCAAACAGTTAGCAGCTCAAACTGTTTGATTCTTCTTTAGCATTCTAAAAGGAGCAGGAAAAAGCAAAACATTTCAGAATTCCACCTTTCCAAGCAGAGAATTGTCTGTTTGTGCAATGACAATATTCATTCATTTTAGCCATTGAAACCATCCTGGTACTCTTATACCAGAAATGGTTAAAGGTATTGGCTGAATGCAAACAGATAGCAGCCCACCATCTTTGAATATTCTTTAGTATGCTAAAAGGAGCAGGAAAAAGCAAAAAATTTCAGAATTCCACTTTTACAAGCAGAGAAATGACTGTTTATGCAATGACATTATTCATTGATTTTAGCCATTGAAAAACGTTCTGCTACTCATATACCAGAAATGGTTGAAGGTATTGGCTGAACGCAAACAGATAGCAACTCATCCTCTTTGAATATTTTTTAGCATGCTAAAAGGAGCAGGAAAAAGCAAAAAATTTCAGAATTCCACCTTACCAAACAGAGAAATAACTGTTTGTGCAGTGACATTATTCATTGGTTTTAGACATAGAAAACCGTCCTGTTACTCATATACCAGAAATGGTTGAAGGTATTGGCTGAATGCAAACAGTTAGCAGATCAAACTGTTTCATTCTTATTTAGCATGGTAAATGGAGCAGGAAAAAGCTAAACATTTTAGAATTCCACCTTTCCAAGCACAGAATTGTCTGTTTGTGCAATGACATTATTCATTGATTTTAGCCATTGAAAAACTTTCTGTTACTCATATACCAGAAATGGTTGAAGGTATTGGCTGAACGCAAACAGATAGCACCTCATCCTCTTTGAATATTATTTAGCATGCTAAAAGGAGCAGGAAAAAGCAAAAAATTTCAGAATTCCACCTTACCAAGCAGAGAAATAACTGTTTGTGCAGTGACATTATTCATTGGTTTTAGACATTGAAAACCATCCTGTTACTCATATACCAGAAATGGTTGAAGGAATTGGCTTAACGCAAACAGTTAGCAGATCAAACTGTTTGATTCTTCTTTAGCATGGTAAATGGAGCAGGAAAAGCAAAACATTTCAGAATTCCACCTTTCCAAGCACAGAATTGACTGTTTGTGCAATGACAATATTTATTCATTTTAGCCATTGAAAACCGTCCTGTTACTCTTATACCAGAAATGGTTAAAGGTATTGGCTGAAAGCAAACAGATAGCAGCCCACCATATTTGAATCTTCTTTAGCATGCTAAAAGGAGCAGTAAAAGCAAAAAATTTCAGAATTCCACTTTTACAAGCAGAGAAATGACTGTTTGTGCGATGACATTATTCATTGATTTTAGCCATTGAAAAACATCCTGTTACTCATACACCATAAATGGTTGAAGGCATTGGCTGAACGTAAACAGACAGCAACTCACCCTCTTTGAATCTACTTTATCATGCTAAAAAGAGCAGGAAAAAGCAAAAAATTTCAGAATTCACCTTTCCAAGCAGAGAAATGACTGTTTGTGCAATGACATTATTCATTGATTTTAGACATTGAAAACCTTCCTGTTACTCATATATCAGAAATGGATGAAGGTATTGGCTTAACGCAAACAGTTAGCAGCTCAAACTGTTTGATTCTTCTTTAGCATGCTAAATGGAGCAGGAAAAAGCTAAATCACTTCAGAATTCCACCTTTCCAAGCAGAAAAATTACTGTTTGTGCAATGACATTATTCATTGATTTTAGCCATTGAAAAACGTTCTGTTACTCATATACCAGAAATGGTTGAAGGTATTGGCTGAACGCAAACAGATAGCAACTCATCCTCTTTGAATATTTTTTAGCATGCTAAAAGGAGCAGGAAAAAGCAAAAAATTCAGAATTGCACCTTACCAAGCAGAGAAATAACTGTTTGTGCAATGACATTATTCATTGGTTTTAGACATAGAAAACCGTCCTGTTACTCATATACCAGAATTGGATGAAGTTATTGGCTTAACGGAAACAGTTAGCAGATCAAACTGTTTGATTCTTCTTTAGCATGCTAAATGGAGCAGGAAAAGCAAAACATTTCAGAATTCCAACTTTCCAAGCACAGAATTGACTGTTTGTGCAATGACAATATTCATTCATTTTAGCCATTGAAAACCGTCCTGTTACTCTTATACCAGAAATGGTTGAAAGTATTGGCTGAATGCAAACAGATAGCAGCTCACCCTCTTTGAATCTTCTTTAGCATGCTAAAAGGAGCAGGAAAAAGCAAAACATTTCAGAATTCCACCTTTCCAAGCAGAGAATTGAGTGTTTGTGCAATGACAATATTCATTCATTTTAGCCATTGAAAACCGTCCTGTTACTCATATATCAGAAATGGATGAAGGTATTGGCTTAAAGCAAACAGTTAGCAGCTCAAACTGTTTGATTCTTCTTTAGCATGCTAAATGGAGCAGGAAAAAGCAAAACATTTCAGAATTCCACCTTTCCAAGCAGAGAATTGTCTGTTTGTGCAATGACAATATTCATTCATTTTAGCCATTGAAACCGTCCTGGTACTCTTATACCAGAAATGATTAAAGGTATTGGCTGAATGCAAACAGATAGCAGCCCACCATCTTTGAATATTCTTTAGTATGCTAACAGGAGCAGGAAAAAGCAAAAAATTTCAGAATTCCACCTTTCCAAGCAGAGAAACAACTGTTTGTGCAATGACATTATTCATTGATTTTAGACATTGAAAACCATCCTGTTACTCATATACCCGAAATGGTTGAAGGTATTGGCTGAATGCAAACAGATAGCAGCTCACCCTCTTTGAATCTTCTTTAGCATGCTAAAAGGAGCAGTAAAAATCAAAACATTTCAGAATTCCACCTTTCCAAGCAGAGAATTGAGTGTTTGTGCAATGACAATATTCATTCATTTTAGCAATTGAAAACCGTCCTGTTACTCATATATCAGAAATGGATGAAGGTATTGGCTTAACGCAAACAGTTAGCAGCTCAAACTGTTTGATTCTTCTTTAGAATGCTAAATGGAGCAGGAAAAAGCTAAATAACTTCAGAATTCCACCTTTCCAAGCAGAGAAATTACTGTTTGTGCAATGACATTATTCATTGATTTTAGCCATTGAAAAACGTTCTGCTACTCATATACCAGAAATGGTTGAAGGTATTGGCTGAACGCAAACAGATAGCAACTCATCCTCTTTGAATATTTTTTAGCATGCTAAAAGGAGCAGGAAAAAGAAAAAAAATTCAGAATTCCACCTTACTAAACAGAGAAATAACTGTTTGTGCAGTGACATTATTCATTGGTTTTAGACATAGAAAACCGTCCTGTTACTCATATACCAGAAATGGTTGAAGGCATTGGCTGAATGCAAACAGTTAGCAGATCAAACTGTTTCATTCTTCTTTAGCATGGTAAATGGAGCAGGAAAAAGCTAAACATTTTAGAATTCCACCTTTCCAAGCACAGAATTGTCTGTTTGTGCAATGACATTATTCATTGATTTTAGCCATTGAAAAACGTTCTGTTACTCATATACCAGAAATGGTTGAAGGTATTGGCTGAACGCAAACAGATAGCACCTCATCCTCTTTGAATATTTTTTAGCATGCTAAAAGGAGCAGGAAAAAGCAAAAAATTTCAGAATTCCACCTTACCAAGCAGAGAAATAACTGTTTGTGCAGTGACATTATTCATTGGTTTTAGACATTGAAAACCATCCTGTTACTCATATACCAGAAATGGTTGAAAGAATTGGCTTAACGCAAACAGTTAGCAGATCAAACTGTTTGATTCTTCTTTAGCATGGTAAATGGAGCAGGAAAAGCAAAACATTTCAGAATTCCACCTTTCGAAGCACAGAATTGACTGTTTGTGCAATGACAATATTTATTCATTTTAGCCATTGAAAACCGTCCTGTTACTCTTATACCAGAAATGGTTAAAGGTATTGGCTGAACGCAAACAGATAGCAGCCCACCATCTTTGAATCTTCTTTAGCATGCTAAAAGGAGCAGTAAAAGCAAAAAATTTCAGAATTCCACTTTTACAAGCAGAGAAATGACTGTTTGTGCGATGACATTATTCATTGATTTTAGCCATTGAAAAACATCCTGTTACTCATACACCATAAATGGTTGAAGGCATTGGCTGAACGTAAACAGACAGCAACTCACCCTCTTTGAATCTACTTTATCATGCTAAAAAGAGCAGGAAAAAGCAAAACATTTCAGAATTCACCTTTCCAAGCAGAGAAATGACTGTTTGTGCAATGACATTATTCAATGATTTTAGACATTGAAAACCTTCCTGTTACTCATATATCAGAAATGGATGAAGGTATTGGCTTAACGCAAACAGTTAGCAGCTCAAACTGTTTGATTCTTCTTTAGCATGCTAAATGGAGCAGGAAAAAGCTAAATATCTTCAGAATTCCACCTTTCCAAGCAGAGAAATTACTGTTTGTGCAATGACATTATTCATTGATTTTAGCCATTGAAAAACGTTCTGTTACTCATATACCAGAAATGGTTGAAGGTATTGGCTGAATGCAAACAGATAGCAGCTCACCCTCTTTGAATCTTCTTTAGCATGCTTAAAGTAGCAGGAAAAAGCAAAACATTTCAGAATTCCACCTTTCCAAGCAGAGAATTAAGTGTTTGTGCAATGACAATATTCATTCATTTTAGCCATTGAAAACCGTCCTGTTACTCATATATCAGAAATGGATGAAGGTATTGGCTTAACGCAAACAGTTAGCAGCTCAAACTGTTTGATTCTTCTTTAGCATGCTAAATGGAGCAGGAAACAACAAAAAATTTCAGAATTCTACCTTTATAAGCAGAGAAATGACTGATTGTGCAGTGACATTATTCATTGATTTTAGCCATTGAAACCATCCTGTTACTCATATACCAGAAATGGTTGAAGGTATTGGCTGAACACAAACAGATATCAGCTCACCCTCTTTGAGTCTTCTTTAGCATGCTAAAAGGAGCAGGAAAAAGCTAAATAACTTCAGAATTCCACCTTTCCAAGCAGAGAAATTACTGTTTGTGCAATGACATTATTCATTGATTTTAGCCATTGAAAAACGTTCTGTTACTCATATACCAGAAATGGTTGAAGGTATTGGCTGAACGCAAACAGATAGCAACTCATCCTCTTTGAATATTTTTTAGCATGCTAAAAAGAGCAGGAAAAAGCAAAAAATTTCAGAATTCCACCTTTCCAAACAGAGAAATGACTGTTTGTGCAATGACATTATTCATTGATTTTAGACATTGAAAACCGTCCTGTTACTCATATACCAGAAATGGATGAAGGTATTAGCTTAACGCAAACAGTTAGCAGATCAAACTGTTTGATTCTTCTTTAGCATGCTAAATGGAGCAGGAAAAAGCAAAACATTTCAGAATTCCACCTTTCCAAGCACAGAATTGATTATTTGTGCAATGACAATATTCAGTCATTTTAGCCATTGAAACCATCCTGTTACTCATATACCAGAAATGGTTGAAGGTATTGGCTGAACACAAACAGATATCAGCTCACCCTCTTTGAGTCTTCTTTAGCATGCTAAAAGGAGCAGGAAAAAGCTAAATAACTTCAGAATTCCACCTTTCCAAGCAGAGAAATTACTGTTTGTGCAATGACATTATTCATTGATTTTAGCCATTGAAAACCGTCCTGTTACTCTTATAACAGAAATGGTTAAAGGTATTGGCTGAACGCAAACAGATAGCAGCCCACCATCTTGAATCTTCTTTAGCATGCTAAAAGGAGCAGTAAAAATCAAAAAATTTCAGAATTCCACTTTTACAAGCAGAGAAATGATTGTTTGTGCAATGACATTATTCATTGATTTTAGCCATTGAAAAAAAAACTGTTACTCTTACACCAGAAATGGTTGAAGGCATTGGCTGAACGTAAACAGACAGCAACTCACCCTCTTTAAATCTTCTTTAGCATGCTAAAAAGAGCAGGAAAAAGCAAAAAATTTCAGAATTCCACCTTTCCAAACAGAGAAATGACTGTTTGTGCAATGACATTATTCATTGATTTTAGACATTGAAAACCGTCCTGTTACTCATATACCAGAAATGGCTGAAGGTATTGGCTGAATGCAAACAGATAGCAGCTCACCCTCTTTGTATCTTCTTTAGCATGCTAAAAGGAGCAGGAAAAAGCAAAACATTTCAGAATTCCACCTTTCCAAGCAGAGAATTGACTGTTTGTGCAATGACAATATTCATTCATTTTAGCCATTGAAAATCGTCCTGTTACTCATATACCAGAAATGGATGAAGGTATTGGCTTAACGCAAACAGTTAGCAGCTCAAACTCTTTGAATCTTCTTTATCATGCTAAATGGAGCAGGAAAAAACAAAAAATTTCAGAATTCTACCTTTATAAGCAGAGAAATGATTGTTTGTGCAATGACATTATTCATTGATTTTAGCCATTGCAAACCATCCTGTTACTGACATACCAGAAATGGTTGAAGGTATTGGCTGAACGCAAACAGATAGCAGCTCACCCTCTTTGAGTCTTCTTTAGCATGCTAAAAGGAGGAAGAAAAAGCAAAAAAATTCAGAATTCCACGTTTCAAAGCAGAGAAATTACTGTTTGTGCAATGACATTATTCATACATTTTAGCCATTAAATACCGTCCTGTTACTCATATACCAGAAATGGATGAAGGTATTGGCTGAATGCAAACAGTTAGCAGCTCAAACTGTTTGATTCTTCTTTAGCATGCTAAAAGGAGCAGGAAAAAGCAAAACATTTCAGAATTCCACCTTTCCAAGCAGAGAATTGTCTGTTTGTGCAATGACAATATTCATTCATTTTAGCCATTGAAACCGTCCTGGTACTCTTATACCAGAAATGGTTAAAGGTATTGGCTGAATGCAAACAGATAGCAGCCCACCATCTTTGAATATTCTTTAGTATGCTAAAAAGAGCAGGAAAAAGCAAAAAATTTCAGAATTCCACTTTTACAAGAAGAGAAATGACTGTTTGTGCAATGACATTATTCATTGATTTTAGCCATTGAAAAATATACTGTTACTCATACACCATAAATGGTTGAAGGTATTGGCTGAACGCAAACAGATAGCAACTCATCCTCTTTGAATATTTTTTAGCATACTAAAAGGAGCAGGAAAAAGCAAAAAATTTCAGAATTCCACCTTACCAAGCAGAGAAATAACTGTTTGTGCAGTGACATTATTCATTGGTTTTAGACATTGAAAACCGTCCTGTTACCAATATTCCAGAAATGGTTGAAGGTATTGGCTGAATGCAAACAGATAGCAGCTCACCCTCTTTGTATCTTCTTTAGCATGCTAAAAGGAGCAGGAAAAAGCAAAACATTTCAGAATTCCACCTTTCCAAGCAGAGAATTGACTGTTTGTTCAATGACAATATTCATTCATTTTAGCCATTGAAAACCGTCCTGTTACTCATATACCAGAAATGGATGAAGGTATTGGCTTAACGCAAACAGTAAGCAGCTCAAACTCTTTGAATCTTCTTTAGCATGCTAAATGGAGCAGGAAAAAACAAAAAATTTCAGAATTCTACCTCTATAAGCAGAGAAATGACTGTTTGTGCAATGACATTATTCAATGATTTTAGCCATTGCAAACCATCCTGTTACTCATATACCAGAAATGGTTGAAGGTATTGGCTGAACGCAAACAGAGAGCAGCTCACCCTCTTTGAGTCTTCTTTAGCATGCTAAAAGGAGGAAGAAAAAGCAAAAAAATTCAGAATTCCACGTTTCAAAGCAGAGAAATTACTGTTTGTGCAATGACATTATTCATTCATTTTAGCCATTAAATACCGTCCTGTTACTCATATACCAGAAATGGTTGAAGGTATTGGCTGAATGCATACAGATAGCAGCTCACCCTCTTTGAATCTTCTTTAGCATTCTAAAAGGAGCAGGAAAAAGCAAAAAATTTCAGAATTCCACCTTTCCAAGCAGAGAAATTACAGTTCGTGCAATGACATTATTCATTGATTTTAGCCATTGAAAACCGTTCTTTTACTCATATACCAGAAATGGTTGAAGGCATTGGCTGAACGCAAACAGATAGCAGCTCACCCTCTTTGATTCTTCTTTACCATGCTAAAAGGAGCAGGAAAAAGCAAAAAATTTCAGAATTCCACCTTTCAAAGTAGAGAGATGACTTATTGAGCAATGACATTATTCATTGATTTTAGCCATTGAAAAACATCCTGTTACTCATATACCACAAATGGTTGAAGGTATAGGCTGAACGCAAAGAGATAGCAGCTCACCCTCTTTGAATCTTCTTTAGCATGCTAAAAGGAGCAGTTAAAAGCAAAACATTTCAGAATTCCACCTTTCCAAGCAGAGAAATGACTGTTTGTGCAATGACATTATTCATTGATTTTAGCCATTGATACCATCCTGTTACTCATATACAAGAAATGGTTGAACGTATTGGCTGAAGGCAAACAGATATCAGCTCACCCTCTTTGAGTCTTCTTTAGCTAAAAGGAGCAGAAAAAAGCAAAATTACTTCAGAATTCCACCTTTCCAAGCAGAGAAATAACTGTTTGTGCAATGACATTATTCATTGATTTTAGCCATTGAAAAATGTTCTGTTACTCATATACCAGAAATGGTTGAAGGTATTGGCTGAACGCAAACAGATAGCAACTCATCCTCTTTGAATATTCTTTAGCATGCTAAAAGATGCAGGAAAAAGCAAAAAATTTCAGAATTCCACCTTACCAAGCAGAGAAATAACTGTTTGTGCAGTGACATTATTCATTGGTTTTAGCCATAGAAAACCGTCCTGTTACTCATATACCAGAAATGGATGAAGGTACTGCCTTAACGCAAACAGTTAGCAGCTCAAACTGTTTGATTCTTCTTTAGCATGCTAAATGGAGCAGGAAAATTTTTTTTTTTTAGAATTCTACCTTTATAAGCAGAGAAATGACTGTTTGAGCAATGACATTATTCATTGATTTCAGCCATTGAAACCATCCTGTTACTCATATACCAGAAATGATTGAAGGTATTGGCTCAAGGCAAACAGATATCAGCTCACCCTCTTTGAGTCTTCTTTAGCATGCTAAAAGGAGCAGGTAAAAGCAAAAAAATTCAGAATTCCACCTTTCCAAGCAGAGAAATGATTGTTTGTGCAATGACATTATTTATTGATTTTAGCCATTGAAAACCGTCCTGTTACTCTTATACCCGAAATGGTTAAAGGTATTGGCTGAACGCAAACAGATAGCAGCCCACCATCTTTGAATCTTCTTTAGCATGCTAAAAGGAGCAGGAAAAAGCAAAATAATTTCAGAATTTCACCTTTCCAAGCAGAGAAATTACTGTTTGTGCAATGACATTATTCATTGATTTTAGCCACTGAAAAACGTTCTGTTACTCATATACCAGAAATGGTTGAAGGTATTGTCTGAACGCAAACAGATAGCAACTCATCCTCTTTGAATATTCTTTAGCATGCTAAAATTAGCAGTAAAAAGCAAAAAAATTCAGAATTCCCCCTTACCAAGCAGAGAAATAACTGTTTGTGCAATGACATTATTCATTGATTTTAGCCATTGAAAACCGTCCTATTACTCATATACCAGAAATGGATGAAGGTATTGGCTTAACTCAAACAGATAGCATCTCAGACTCTTTAAATCTTCTTTAGCATGCTAAAACGAGCGGGAGAAAACAAAAAATTTCAGAATTCCACCTGTATAAGCAGAGAAATGACTGTTTGTGCAATGACATTATTCATTGATTTTAGCCATTGAAAACCATCCTGTTACTCATATACCAGAAATGGTTGAAGGTATTGGCTGAACGTAAACAAATAGCAGCTCAACCTCTTGGAATCTTCTTTAGCATGCTAAAAGGAGAAGGAAAAAGCAAAAATTTTCAGAATTTCACCTTTCAAAGCAGAGAAATGACTTTTTGAGCAATGACATTATTCATTAATTTTAGCTAGTGTTGAGCGAGCACTAAAATGCTCGGGTGCTCGAAGCTCGGGCCGAGCCCTCCGTGATACTCGGGTGCTCGACTCGAGCAACGAGCCCCATGTTAGTCTATGAGAGACTCGAGCATTTTTGCGGTGTCACCCCGGCAGTTTTTTAAAAGCCTAACAAGTGCCCAAAATGATAGTGACAGTGCTCAAATGACATGGGGACAGCATGGGGATCGCCCCAGGAAGCATTTCTGACCCCCAGGTCACTGCTGTCAACAACGTGGTCAGAGGTATTAAGCCACTTTTACAGGCTCACAATAAAACGTTCAAAAACGAAAGTGAAACTTTTTTCCTGTGAAATATGTTAAGGAGCATCTTTTCCAGGGAAAAGACTTGTGTATAAGTTAAAATAAATGACCAAAAACAAAAATACTCCTCCACACCTTCGGCTATGTTCACAAGTAGCATTTTTTATGCATTTTTGCACTTTTGTATTGCTTTCAACTATGACAAATGCATTCACCGTGAAATGTCATTTTAACATTTTACAACCTTATCTGGCCATGTGCTGTGTGACACATGCATAAAGTGCTGAAAAGACAAGGGAACAGCATGGGGAAGACCCCTGGAAGCATCTCTGACTCCCAGGTCACTGTCTAAAAGTGTGCCCATCATAAGTGATCCTTACCGCATCAGAAGATGCAGACTTGCAACTATCCCCATGCAAGTTCTAGTCCCAGGGCAGTGTTCAATTGTACCTCCCCCATTCCTTGCAATACAAGCTCAAGTATGCAGCCTGCCACCCACACACCCCCAGGCTGCAATACCATACTGCTTGCTTGCTTGAACTTGAAATTGGGCCTTTTAGGCATGTGGAGGCGGAATCTGGCCACCACGTCATGGCAGTGTTGGCGGCCTGGAATCCATACTCAGTCCTCAGCCGCCCGGCGGCCGGGTGTCCATACTCGGTCCCCAGCCGCCCCACGGCCGGGTGTCCACACATGGTCCCCAGCCACCTGGGGGGCAGCCGGGTGTCCATAAACGGTCCCCAGCCACCCCTATTTCTCCTTGGAACATCCCCACACACACTTTTCTTAGCCCGGCCTGCTTTAGGTAGCATTGGACGAGCCCACCAGAGAACCAGACTCCTCCGGTGGGCCCTGACTTCTCCATCAGTGGAGTTGGGAGTGCCAAGGTGAGGAGCATGATGATGATGACAGAAGTTAGCATCTGCTATGTTTTCTTTTAATGCAAGTGTAAGTGTGCAGCCTGCCACCCACCCACCCACCCCCAGACTGCAATTCCATACTGCTAGCTTGCACTTGAAATGGGGCATTTTAGTTTGGAGGAGGCCGAAGCTGGCCACTACCTCATGGCTGCTTCAGCAGCGAGGTATCCATACTCAGTCCCCAGCCACCCATATTTGTCCTGGTGTGCCTTATACATAAGATTAACCGCGTATACCAAAACATTACCTGTGCCCTCCGCAGTGCATGTAGTGGAAAGGAGAGCATATTCTGCTGTAGTGTGTGCATGCCAAACCCCTGTTCATGGTACATGCGAAGATGCCTCCCACCTTGCACCTGTCATTACAGACTTGCAACTATCCCCATTCAAGTCCTTGTCCCAAGACAGTGTTCAATTGTACCTCTCCCATTCCTTGCAATGCAAGCTCAAGTATGTAGCCTGCCACCCACCTACCCCCAGTCTGCAATACCATACTGCTTGCTTGCTTGCACTTTAAATTGGGCCTTTTAGGCATGTGGAGGCGGAATCTGGCCACCACGCCATGGCTGTGTTCGCGGCCTGGTATCCATACTCAGTCCCCAGCCGCCTGGTGGCCGGGTGTCCCCGCTTGCTCCCCAGCCTCCAGGGGGTGGCCGGGTGTCCATACTCGGTCCCCAGCCACCCCTATTTGTCCCGGTAACCTTTCCCACACTTTTCTTAGCCTGGCCTGCTTTAGGGCAGCATTGGCCAAGTCCACCGGACTATCAGACTCCTCCGGTGGGCCCTGGCTTCTCCATCAGGGGAGTTGAGAGTGCCAAGGTGAGGAGCATGATGAGGATGATAGAAGTTAGCATCTGCTTTGTTTTGTTGTAATGCAAGCGCATGTATGTAGTAGCGGCTAGGCCTGAGGTGGTCAGCGTTTTGGTGCATATCCTACCTCCTCCGAGGATTGCTGGATGTTTTCCAGCTACTATCCAAGTTCTATGACTCCCGTTAACACAAAGCTTCAGGTGATAAATGATGGATGAGGTAGTGCCAAAGGAGAAAGAGCAGGAGGAACAGGGATCATTCACATCAATATCAGGCCAGTCAACCAGATATGTCTTGTAGGAAATGTTTCTGTAACAAAAGGAGCGGTTCGGCTACACAGTTATAGGGCATACAGTGAGTGCAATGCCTACCAAAAATTTCGAGCCACTCCAATGCCCCTTGGAAATGACATGGAGGTCAGAGGGCTTTAACTAAACCTTTTTTTCCATTTATAGCAACTCGGTCTCCCGTGCACTGTTGGCCTAAGCAGTGAATGGAAGGCTTTCCAAAAATTATGAGGAACTGCAATGCCCCTTACAAGAGCCATGTGTGGCACCCCAGGAGTCTGGTCACCACAGTAATAGAGATATTACGTCGGAGAGCAAGTGGGAGGT
Source organism: Phyllobates terribilis (assembly GCF_046119375.1). Classification (NCBI taxonomy): domain Eukaryota; kingdom Metazoa; phylum Chordata; class Amphibia; order Anura; family Dendrobatidae; genus Phyllobates; species Phyllobates terribilis. The sequence continues at coordinate 2,054,450 of NW_027362771.1, read as the reverse complement.
TTCCTGGTCAGGATCCCTTAAACATGCAACATCCTCCTGCCCCAATCTTGGGAGGGGAGGATTCTGCCCTTATAAACTGGATCAGGGGCGGGGTTGAGTGAGTCAGAGAACAGTCAGAGTCAGAGTGAGAGCAAGGGAAAGTAACAGCAAGGAGCTCTGTAGGAGCTAGGAGCTAAAGACCAGGGGCTGGAAGCTGAGCAGAGCTCGCCCTGGCAGAAGACAATAGGAACCGGACACAGGAGTCCGAAGCTGTGAGGACTTATATATCCAGCAGCAGAAACCAGCCGGCAGGGGATTTCAGGTCCTCTGGCCATAGAAGCCCGGAGGCTCAGTCACAAGCAAGGGACCAGCACCACTGTCGTGGAGCGGAGGCTAACAGAAGGCCCCAAGTCACCAACCATACGGGTGAGCACTACACGGTATACTCAGGGACATGGGCTACTTCTAGCCGCTTACAGCAAGGTAGCCAGGAAGAGTGCAGACAGACGGGGAGGCCTACAACTCCACCTGGCCAGGGGAACTCCTGCTTGCTCATAGACTGACCAGGTCTCTTATGCTAGCCAGAACTCCCAGGAGGGTTTACCTTATAATCATCAGTAAAGACCCTGAACTGCACTGCAAAGACTCTGAGTCATTCCTGCTGCGCTCGTGCACCATCACCCCCATCATCCACACTCACTGCCCTGAGGCTATACTCCTCCCGAGGGGAGTTATCCCATTCTATGCTGCGCACACAACACCAGCCTCAGCGGTTTGCCTGGCAGCGATGGTACTCCCTGACCGCAATCCACGGGTGGCACAGTCGGATAATTAACCTCAAAACCTAAGAAAGACTGCCACTGGTTTCACCAGCCTGAGCCACGGGACGGGGTCACAGCGACGGAGACTACAGACCCCAGAGACCCGGCACCGAGTATCCCACACACGTGTACACACGGCGCAGGGGGCACGTCACATGCAGTACAGCATATTACAAACATAAGTCCCATTATTGAGGAGTGGGTGTCCCATGGTATTTTCTTATGCTTTCCAAGCAAAAGCTGCCAAAAATTAGGACGGAGCAACTTGCAATGCCCCTTACAAGAGCCATGCAGTACAGCATATTACAAACATAAGTCCCATTATTGGGGAGTGGGTGTCCCATAGTATTTGCTTATGCTTTCCCAGCAAAAGCTGCCAAAAATTAGGATGGAGCAACTTGCAATGCCCCTTACAAGAGCCATGCAGTACAGCATATTACAAACATAAGTCCCATTATTGGGGAGTGTGTGTCCCATAGTATTTGCTTATGCCTTGCAAGCAAAAGCTGCCAAAAATTAGGATGGAGCAACTTGCAATGCCCCTTACAAGAGCCATGCAGTACAGCATATTACAAACATAAGTCCCATTATTTTGGAGTGGGTGTCCCATAGTATTTGCTTATGCTTTCCCAGCAAAAGCTGCCAAAAATTAGGACGGAGTAACTTGCAATGCCCCTTACAAGAGCCATGCAGTACAGCATATTACAAACATAAGTCCCATTATTTTGGAGTGGGTGTCCCATAGTATTTGCTTATGCTTTCCCAGCAAAAGCTGCCAAAAATTAGGACGGAGTAACTTGCAATGCCCCTTACAAGAGCCATGCAGTACAGCATATTACAAACATAAGTCCCATTATTGGGGAGTGGGTGTCCCATGGTATTTGCTTATGCTTTCCCAGCAAAAGCTGCCCAAAATTAGGACGGAGCAACTTGCAATGCCCCTTACAAGAGCCATGCAGTACAGCATATTACAAACATAAGTCCCATTATTGGGGAGTGGGTGTCCCATAGTATTTGCTTATGCTTTCCCAGCAAAAGCTGCCAAAAATTAGGATGGAGCAACTTGCAATGCCCCTTACAAGAGCCATGCAGTGCAGCATATTACAAACATAAGTCACATTATTGGGGAGTGGGTGTCCCATGTTATTTGCTTATGCTTTCCAAGCAAAAGCTGCCAAAAATAAGGACGGAGGAACTTGCAATGCTGGCACCCTGGTGGTATAGTGGTGGTGGAGGCTGAGGATAAGGAGAAGAAGATTAAACAGCCAAAACGAGGAAGCGTATACCCATGTGTGGGTGTGAAGCGGTGCATGTGAATACACCTCCCGAAATAACACAGTGGATTTGACTTTATGTTAATCTGCTGTCATTTGGTGGTGACGAGAAGTCTGGCCCAATCCAGCCCTTGTTCATTTTGATAAGGGTCAGCTTGTCAGCATTGTCAGTTGACAGGCGAGTGCACTTATCAGTTATAATTCCCCCAGCGGCACTAAAAACACGCTCCGATAACACGCTAGCGGCAGGGCAGGCCAGGACCTCCAAGGCATACAGAGCGAGTTCATTCCAAGTGTCCAGCTTGGATACCCAATAATTAAAAGGCACAGAGGAATCACGGAGGACGCTGGTACGATCGGCAAGGTACTCCCTCACCATCTTTTGAAACTTTCCACTGCTTGTGAGAGTACCCCGCGCCTCAGGGCCTGTAAGCTGGGCGGGTATCAGAAAACTGTCCCAGAACGTTGACAGTGTTCCCCTGCCTCTGCTGGATTGGGGTTGCATCTCTCTCGCCTGTACGCCTTGGTTGGGCAACGAACTGTGACCTCTGCCGCTAGCGTGTTCAGATGGGAATTTTTTTAAGAGTTCTGCAGCAAGGGCCTTCTGGTATTGCCCCAATTTTGTAGACCTCTCCACCTCAGGAATAAGAGAGTGAAAGTTCTCCTTGTAGCGGGGGTCTACAAGTGTCACCAACCAGTAATGACTGTCACCCAACATTTTGACAACGCGAGGGCCATGGTTAAGGCAGCGTAACATAAAGTCAGCCATGCGTGCCAGACTGATAACGGGCAAGATTTCTGTGTCCTCACCAAGATGACGACTGACGATGCTCTCCTCCTCCTCCTCCTCTTCCTCCTCTCCCCTGTCCTCAGGCCACCCACGCTGAACCGACGGTATGACACTTGTACAGGTACTACCGTCTACAATGCATGATAGCAGCTCCTGTTCTTCCTCCTCCTCCTCCTCCTCCTCTCCCTCATTGTCCCCCAATGCACGTTGGGATGAGATGAGGCTGGGCTGTGTGTAATCGCCCGCTACGGCTTCTTGATCCATCTCATCATACTCTGGCTGCAATGCCTCCTCTTTAATTCTCTGCAGAGAGCGTTGCAAAAGACAGACAAGTGGGATGCTGACACTAATGATGGCGTCATCGCCACTCACCATCTTGGTGGCCTCCTCAAAGTTTGTCAGGATGGTACATATGTCAGACATCCAGGTCCACTCCTGAAGTCTTATGTGTGGAGTCTGACCTGAATATCGACGGCCTTGTTGCAGCTGGTACTCCACAACTGCTCTCTTCTGCTCACAAATCCTTTGCAACATGTGGAGGGTAAAGTTCCAACGTGTGGGGACATCACACACCAGTCGGTGTGCCGGAAGCTGCAAACGCTGCTGCAACACAGCAAGGGCAGCGGAAGCTGTAGCCGACTTGCGAAAATGAGCTGACAGGCGGCGTACTTTCACGAGCAGATCTGGCAACTCGGGGTACGATTTAAGAAACCGCTGAACCACGAGGTTAAGCACATGAGCCAGGCATGGTACGTGTGTGATCTCACCTCGCCTCAGAGCCGCCACCAGGTTACGGCCATTGTCACACACGACCATGCCGGGATGTAGGTTTAGCGGTCTCAGCCACAGATCTGCCTGCTCTTTCACAGCTGTCCACAACTCACAAGCAGTGTGAGGTTTATCACCTAAGCTTATGAGTTTCAGCACAGCCTGTTGCCGCGTGGAGGAGGCAGTACTGCAATGCTTCCAGCTTGTAACTGATGTGGTGATATCTGAGATGGAGGCTGAACATGAGGAGGAGGAGGAGGAGGATGATGCACAGGAGCTGTACACTGTGGGGGCAACTCTGACTGACATAGGGCCCGCAATTCTCGGTGTGGGGAGGATGTGTTCTGTCCCAAGGTCCGACTGGGTCCCGGCTTCCACTATGTTTACCCAGTGTGCCGTCAGAGAGATGTACCCTCCCTGGCCACAAGCACTTGTCCACGTGTCCGTTGTCAAGTGGACTCTCCCAGTAACTGCATTGTTGAGGGCACGGCAGATGCTTTGGGACACTTGCTTGTGTAGTGCTGTGATGGCACACCGGGAAAAATAGTGTCGGCTGGGGACCGAGTACCGAGGGACGGCCACTGCCATAAGATTGCGGAAGGATTCCGTCTCCACCAGCCTAAAAGGCAGCATTTCCAATGCAAGCAGTCGTGAATGTGCGAATTTAGGACTGTGGCCTGTGGGGCGTTAGCTGCAAATTTCCGCTTTCGTTCAAAGGTCTGGGATATGAACAATTGAACGCTGCGGTGGGACGTGGACGTGGACGTTGATGCTGTTTCTTGAGAAACTGCCATAACAAGTGAAGACTGAGAGGAGGGGGCATCTTTACATGCAGTATGGACAGGGGATTGCCTTGCACACACAACAGGGGGTTCTATTGCATGCACAACAGTAGAAGAAGCAGTGGTGACACCCGCTGACAATGGTCGTGGACCCTGGGTTTCGCCCCACAAAGTCGGGTGCTTTGCTGCCATGTGCCTGATCATGCTGGTGGTGGTCAGGCTGGTAGTTTTGTCACCCCTGCTGATGCAGGCATGGCAGGTGGAACATATGGCCTTTTTGGGGTTATCAGCAGAGTCTTTAAAAAAATTCCAGACTCTGGAAGACCTACCGCTTGTACTGGCAACGTCCCTCAGTGTTGGTGTTACGGGGAACGGTTGCCTGCCTTCTGTCTGCGGCCACCACACTGCTTCTTCCTGCCTGTTGGGATACTCTGCCTCCCTCCCCCTTTGTGCTGCTGGCCTCACTCTGCATGTCCTCCTTCCACGTTGGGTCAGTTACTAGATCATCCACCACCTCCTCCTCTTCCACTTGCGCACCACGATCCTCCTCCTCACTTCCTGGCAATTGTGTCTCGTCATCGTCCACCTCTTGTGACAGATTGCCAACGTCGACTTCCTGTGGCTGTGGCTGTTCAAATATTTGGGCATTGCAACATGGAATCTCCTCTTCCACCACTTCAAGCATATCAGGCGAGGGGCCCAATTATGGAAATGGACCAGTGAACAGCTCTTCAGAGTGTCCAAGTGTGGGATCACTTGCTGTATGATGACACTCGGCATGGTGGGAGGAAGCAGCATCAGGGTGAGGAGGAGTATGCGGTCGAGACTCACGGCTACTAAGAGTTGACCGTGTGGAAGACAGAACGGAGGTGGGGGTGCCCAGGTAACTGGAAGTATTATCTTCTATCCAATTAATAACCTGTTCACACTGATCAGTTCTCAATACTGGTGTTGTTCTGTGCTTCCCTAGTAATTCGGTCAAGAAGTGGGAGCGAGAAGATGTGGCTGTTGGTTGTGGAACATTTTCACCTTGGCCACGGCCCCGTCCTCTGCACGAACCATCACCAGAACGTCCACTTCAACGTCCCTTGCCACGCGCCTTGCCCATTGTAAATGAAGTAAAATAGCTTACATTTGCACTATCAATGGAAAAAGGGTAAAAAAGAGTAGATTAGAACCGTGGAAGAGGAAAACCACAGTTATTGTTTACTGGGGTATACCACACTTTTTTAAATAGAGATATTTGCGGCTGAACAGTGAGCGACACACTCAAATTGCTTTTTTTTAAGATACCAAAGGCCAAAAACTGGATACTACAGCGATTTGACCCGTGGAACTGTGAAACCACACTGGGATGTCGGGCCTACACAAGACTATTTTCAACAGATATATTTTTGTGTCACAACAGTCAGGAGACACTACTGTTTTTCTCTACGGAAAAAACTACCAAACGCTGAATAATAGAGATTTTTTACCATGGGATGGCAAAACCACAGTTATTGTTTACTGGGGTATACCACACTTTTTTAAATAGAGATATTTGCGGCTGAACAGTGAGCGACACACTCAAACTGCTTTTTTTTTAGATACCAAAGGCCCAAAACTGGATAGTACAGCGATTTGACCAGTGGAACTGCGAAACCACACTGGGATGTCGGGCCTACACAAGACTATTTTCAACAGATATATTTTTGTGTCACAACAGTCAGGAGACACTACTGTTTTTCTTTACGGAAAAAAATACCAAAAGCTGAATAATAGAGATTTTTTACCGTGGGATGGCAAAACCACAGTTATTGTTTACTGGGGTATACCACACTTTTTTAAATAGAGATATTTGCGGCTGAACAGTGAGCGACACACTCAAACTGCTTTTTTTTAGATTCCAAAGGCCCAAAACTGGATAGTACAGCGATTTGACCCGTGGAACTGCGAAACCACACTGGGATGTCGGGCCTACACAAGACTATTTTCAACAGATATATTTTTGTGTCACAACAGTCATGAGACACTACTGTTTTTCTTTACGGAAAAAACTACCAAAAGCTGAATAATAGAGATTTTTTACCGTGGGATGGCAAAACCACAGTTATTGTTTACTGGGGTATACCACACTTTTTTAAATAGAGATATTTGCGGCTGAACAGTGAGCGACACACTCAAACTGCTTTTTTTTTAGATACCAAAGACCCAAAATTGGATAGTACAGCGATTTGACCAGTGGAACTGCGAAACCACACTGGGATGTCGGGCCTACACAAGACTATTTTCAACAGATATATTTTTGTGTCACAACAGTCAGGAGACACTACTGTTTTTCTTTACGGAAAAAACTACCAAACGCTGAATAATTGAGATTTTTTACCGTGGGATAGCAAAACCACAGTTATTGTTTACTGGGGTATACCACACTTTTTTAAATAGAGATATTTGCGGCTGAACAGTGAGCGACACACTCAAACTGCTTTTTTTTTAGATACCAAAAGTCCAAAACTGGATAGTACAGCGATTTGACCCGTGGAACTGCGAAACCTCACTGGGATTTCGGGCCTACACAAGACTATTTTCAACAGATATATTTTTGTGTCACAACAGTCAGGAGACACTACTGTTTTTCTTTACGGAAAAAAATACCAAAAGCTGAATAATAGAGATTTTTTACCGTGGGATGGCAAAACCACAGTTATTGTTTACTGGGGTATACCACACTTTTTAAAATAGAGATATTTGCGGCTGAACAGTGAGCGACACACTCAAACTGCTTTTTTTTAGATTCCAAAGGACCAAAACTGGATAGTACAGCGATTTGACCCGTGGAACTGCGAAACCACACTGGGATGTCGGGCCTACACAAGACTATTTTCAACAGATATATTTTTGTGTCTCAACAGTCAGGAGACACTACTGTTTTTCTTTACGGAAAAAAATACCAAAAGCTGAATATTAGAGATTTTTTACCATGGGATGGCAAAACCACAGTTATTATTTACTGGGGTATACCACACTTTTTTAAATAGAGATATTTGCGGCTGAACAGTGAGCGACACACTCAAACTGCTTTTTTTTTAGATACCAAAGGCCCAAAACTGGATAGTACAGCGATTTGACCCGTGGAACTGCAAAACCACACTGGGATGTCGGGCCTGCACAAGACTATTTTCAACAGATATATTTTTGTGTCACAACAGTCAGGAGACACTACTGTTTTTCTTTACGGAAAAAACTACCAAAAGCTGAATAATAGAGATTTTTTACCGTGGGATGGCAAAACCACAGTTATTGTTTACTGGGGTATACCACACTTTTTTAAATAGAGATATTTGCGGCTGAACAGTGAGCGACACACTCAAACTGCTTTTTTTTTAGATACCAAAGGCCCAAAACTGGATAGTACAGCGATTTGACCAGTGGAACTGCGAAACCGCACTGGGATGTCGGGCCTACACAAGACTATTTTCAACAGATATATTTTTGTGTCACAACAGTCAGGAGACACTACTGTTTTTCTTTGCGGAAAAAACTACCAAAAGCTGAATAATAGAGATTTTTTACCGTGGGATGGCAAAACCACAGTTATTGTTTACTGGGGTATACCACACTTTTTTAAATAGAGATATTTGCGGCTGAACAGTGAGCGACACACTCAAACTGCTTTTTTTTTAGATACCCAAGGCCCAAAACTGGATAATACAGCGATTTGACCCGTGGAACTGCGAAACCACACTGGGATGTCGGGCCTACACAAGACTATTTTCAACAGATATATTTTTGTGTCACGACAGTCAGGAGACACTACTGTTTTTCTTTACGGAAAAAAATACCAAAAGCTGAATAATAGAGATTTTTACCGTGGGATGGCAAAACCACAGTTATTGTTTACTGGGGTATACCACACTTTTTTAAATAAAATATTTGCAACTGAACAGTGAGCAACATACTCAAATTGTTTTTTTTTTTTTAGATACAAATGGCCCAAAGTGGATAATACAGAGGTTTGAACCGTGGAAGTGCAAAACAACACTTCTGTTTCTCTAACCTACACCAGACTATTTTCAACAGTTATATTTGTGTCTGAAAAATCAGAGACACGCTTTTTTTTTTGGGGGGGGGGGGGGACACCAAAAGGTTAATAAGACGGATATTTGTACAGTGTGAAGGAGGAAAAAAAAGGAGGATTTAGATGAAAAAAAAAGGATTTTTCCTGGCCCCCGACACCAGGTGCTAAGTCCAGCAATTTCAGCAACAGGAGCACACAGGACTGTAATGCAGCGTTTGCTCTTATAACCACTATGTCTCCTATACAGCCTGCCTGCCTGGTATCTGGGATGGATATTAGTCCTGTAAAGGACTGTTTGTTTGTTCTGGCAGCCTTTACAGACCCTACACTAACTATTTCGCAGTTTATATCTCTCCCTAAATCAGCAACGCTGTCCCTACACTGTCTAATCCAGAGCAACTGTGTCCAAGATGGCGGTGCTCCGTTTTAAATGCTCGAGGTGACGCTGTGCGTCCAGCCAATCACTGTAATGCCCACAACCAACATGGCTGCAGCATTACATTGACTGGCTGGCAATCCCTGCATGTTCATTGGCTCTGTAAAGAGCGCCAAACATGCAGGGCGGAGACCCGAGCTCCCGCCCAAGTAACCCAGAAATGCTCAGTGCTCGCCGAACATCCCGAGGAGCGTGATGCTCGGGCGAGTACCGAGTAGAGATGAGCGTTGTTCTACTCGAACTGTTCGCCAATCTCAAATTCGAGCTGTTTTGGGCGGTGTTCGAGCCGTTCGGCGAACACGAACAATTTGAGAAAAATTCGGCTGTTCGAGGTTATGTTCGATAACTGTTCGTGCACCAAAATCATAACTGGATTTTTTCTCAGTAATGATGAAAATTAATGTTAATACGCAGTTTGAGTGTACAGCGGGGTGGGGGGAGGGGCAGGGGATGGATCTCTGCAGGAACAATGAAGATCTCCATTTTTTTTTTCTCTTTCCCGCATTTACAGTGGGGAGGTGCAATCTGTCAGCCTATCAGCAGCGCACACATGGAGCGAAGTGCTTTTTTTCACACAAGCAAGGGCATGTGTCATTGGCAGTGTATGTCACATGTCCTTGCCCTATAAGACCAAGCCATTTTCCCCGTCGCCACCATTTTCTCACTGCTGCAGCTGCGTGTTAGACGGCACCGCTGTTGCTGTGTGCTCTATACCTTGTTAATTTGAAGCCAATTTTCGCACAAATCTACAGATAGCTTGGGAGTAGGGAATAGTTGTGATTGCAGTCCTTTTAAGGACTAGGTTACAGCATTTCCTACGACTTTTATCAGGCAGGTCTGTGCTCTTAAATAGATAGATTGTGGGAGTAAAGACTAATTGTAATTGGAGTCCTTTTCAGGACTAGGTTACATCAGTTCCTATCAGTTTTTGCCAGGCAGGTCTGTGCCAGTGCTGTGCAAGTTTTTTTCACAGCATTTGGCTGAATCTAGCAAAGCTAATCCTTTTTGGCCTATTGCAGAGTGTGTTAGTCAGTGGAGTAGCCTATCTGTGTTGCAAGATATACCACCTGTGTATAGAATACCAATTTTTTTACTGCACCTAGTGAAGTAAAATCTTTTGGGCATAGCATCATTCTATTAGTCCATCTATACTGACCTCCATCAGGTTGCAAATTGAATATAATTTTTTTCTGCATCTAGCTCTGAAAAAATATTGGGCTTCTAGCTGTGTGTGGGACTTGTTGTATTAGTCCATCTATACTGACCTCCATCAGGTTGCAAACTGAATATATTTTTTTCTGCATCTACCTCTGAAAAAATATTGGGCTTCTAGCTGTGTGTGGGACTTGTTCTATTAATCCATCTATACAGACCTCCATCAGGTTGCAAACTGAATATATTTTTTTCTGCATCTACCTCTGAAAAAATATTGGGCTTCTAGCTGTGTGTGGGACTTGTTGTATTAGTCCATCTATACTGACCTCCATCAGGTTGCAAACTGAATATATTTTTTTCTGCATCTACCTCTGAAAAAATATTGGGCTTCTAGCTGTGTGTGGGACTTGTTCTATTAATCCATCTATACAGACCTCCATCAGGTTGCAAACTGAATATATTTTTTTCTGCATCTACCTCTGAAAAAATATTGGGCTTCTAGCTCTGTGTGGGACTTGTTGTATTAGTCCATCTATACTGACCTCCATCAGGTTGAAAACTGAATATATTTTTTTCTGCATCTACCTCTGAAAAAATATTGGGCTTCTAGCTGTGTGTGGGACTTGTTCTATTAATCCATCTATACAGACCTCCATCAGGTTGCAAACTGAATATATTTTTTTCTGCATCTACCTCTGAAAAAATATTTGGCCTTCTAGCAGTGTGTGGGACTTTCTCTATTAGTCCATCTATACTGACCTCCATCAGGTTGCAAACTGAATATAATTTTTTTCTGCATCTACAGTACCTTTGAAAAAATATTTGGGCTTCTAGCTGTGTGTGGGACTTGTTCTATTAGTCCATCTATACTGACCTCCATCAGGTTGCAAATTGAATATAATTTTTATCTGCATCTAGCTCTGAAAAAATATTTGGCCTTCTAGCAGTGTGTGGGACTTTCTCTATTAGTCCATCTATACTGACCTCCATCAGGTTGCAAATTGAATATAATTTTTATCTGCATCTAGCTCTGAAAAAATATTTGGCCTTTTAGCAGTGTGTGGGACTTTCTCTATTAGTCCATCTATACTGACCTCCATCAGGTTGCAAATTTAAAATAATTTTTATCTGCATCTACAGTACCTCTGAAAAAATATTTGGGCTTCTAGCTGTGTGTGTGACTTGTTCTATTAGTCCATCTATACTGACCTCCATCAGGTTGCAAATTAAAAATAATTTTTATCTGCATCTAGCTCTGAAAAAATATTTGGCCTTCTAGCAGTGTGTGGGACTTTCTCTATTAGTCCATCTATACTGACCTCCATCAGGTTGCAAATTAAAAATAATTTTTATCTGCATCTACCTCTGAAAAAATATTTGGGCTTCTAGCTGTGTGTGGGACTTGTTCTATTAATCCATCTATACAGACCTCCATCAGGTTGCAAACTGAATATAATTTTTTTCTGCATCTAGCTCTGAAAAAATATTTGGCCTTCTAGCAGTGTGTGGGACTTGTTCTATTAGTCCACCTATACTGACCTCCATCAGGTTGCAAATTCAAAATAATTTTTTGTCTGCATCTAGCTCTGAAAAAATATTTGGCCTTCTAGCAGTGTGTGGGACTTTCTCTTTTAGTCCATCTATACTGACCTCCATCAGGTTGCAAACTGAATATATTTTTTTTCTGCTTCTACCTCTGAAAAAATTTTGGGCTTGTAGCTGTGTGTGGGACTTGTTCTATTAATCCATCTAAACAGACCTCCATCAGGTTGCAAACTGAATAAAAAAATTTTCTGCATCTACCTCTGAAAAAATATTTGGGCTTCTAGCTGTGTGTGGGACTTGTTCTATTAGTCCATCTATACTGACCTCCATCAGGTTGCAAATTGAATATAATTTTTTTCTGCATCTAACCCAGCCAATAGTTTTGGCCTAATACCACAGTTTGGCCATTCAGCTCTGCTCGGTTCCCATCCATTGTTTTTTTGTGCAAACAACTCCAGAGTTGTGAATTAGTTAACCACCAAAATGAGTGGAAAAAGGCCAGCTGCTGGTGGAAAGGGGAATAGGCGTGTTGGGAAGCGGAAAAAAGGTTGTGTCCGTGGGGTAGGTGTTAAAGCAACAGTAACATCTGCAGAAAAAAGACCATCTTCCAGCCAAACTAAAATGTCTACTTCTTTTAGTGGACAATGTGATAAGATCCCTTTCTTACGGCCACGCCAATCGCTACAAATTCCAGATGAGGCACAAAAACAGCAGGTGCTTCAACGGATATCAAGTGCTCCTTTAAGTGGGCTCTCCTCCACATCAACTTCAACATCACAAATACTCCAGTCCTCAAATGTGTCATCCCAATCGCACTTGCTTCCTCACAGCTCCCAAATCTCCAGCTGCCCGTCTGAGTATGAGGTAGAACCGATGGTTGAGTCTGCAGAGCTGTTTACTCATACTATAGCCTGGGAATCAGAGGTCGACTCCAGCGCTTCTGTGAATCCAGACGAGGAAATGATCTGCACTGATGCCCAGAATCTTTATGAGTCGGATCCAGGACCAGACGCAGAAGGTTCTGACCATAATGTAGACCCTCATTCCCAAACTGTAACTCCTGTTGGTGGAGACAATGAGGAAGACGATGATAAGACTCAAATACCTGATTGGAGCGACAACTTTAGTTTTTTGTCAGGGCAGGAACAGGTTGGCTCTGAGGACGACGGGTGTGATAATGCACAGGGTGATGATGATGAGGTTGGAGATCCCACTTACTGTCAACCCACAGTCAGCCAAGAGATGAGGTCAGCAGAGGAGGTGGAGGAAGATGCTAGTGACGACGAGGTCAGGTTGCGCCTTCCTGGACAGAGATGTAGTACTGGAAGCACGTCAACAACTGCATCCTCAAACACAACTCTGCCTCTCACCACAAGTCGTGGTGGCTCTTCAGGTCGCATGGGTGCTAAGCCTTGCATAGCCTGGGCATTTTTTCAGATCGAAAAAGATGACCCAACTCGTTTTATCTGTAACATTTGTCAGCAAAAGCTAAGTAGAGGCCAAAAAATACATAGTTTGAGTACTTCATGCATGAACCGGCACATGGACATGAAGCATAAGTTGCAGTGGGAAGCTCAGTGTGCTGCAATGCGGCCTAGCCGGCCGGGCCAATCACCGTCTGCCATATCTTGTGCATCCGCGGCCTCTTCATCCTCTGTGACTGGGGGGACAGCAGTCACACCTGTTTTGGGGCGCAGACCTGCCACCTCTTTACCCGCAACAACCAGCGTGATTGGCAGGTCATCATTTTCTTTGGAGGTGGTAACACCAGCTGGTGTTGAGCCCTGTCCGACATCGATAGCAACACCTTTGGATCAAGGCAACCTAACATGTCCGCCTGCATCTTCCTCACACACTGGCAGTTTGCCGGGGATACCCTTATCAACCCCGTCTAAGCACAATAGCCAGCCCTCGGTCCCTCAGATGTGGACAAGTAAAAGACCATTTCCTCCTAGCAATGAGAAAGCTAAGAGGTTGAATTTCACCATCTGCAAGCTCTTGGCTACAGAAATGCTGCCTTTCCGCCTGGTGGACACAGAGGATTTTCGAGACCTTATGTCCGTCGCAGTGCCCCAGTACCAGATGCCCAGTCGGCACTACTTCTCAAAGAAAGGTGTGCCTGCGCTCCACCAGCATGTCGCACACAACATCAACGCTTCTTTGAGAAACTCTGTGTGTGACAGGGTGCATTTCACCACAGACACTTGGACGAGTAGGCATGGACAGGGGCGTTACATGTCGCTGACTGGGCACTGGGTAACTATGGTAACAGCAGGACAAGGGGCTGCTGTCCAAGTCTTGCCGTCCCCACGAGTTGTGCATCAATCCTCTTTATGTCAAAGTTCCTCCACTGCTTCTGCCTCCTCAACCTCCTCTCGGTCTTCCACCTGCACCCAAAGCCTGTCTGGTCATGCCACAAGCTTTCTAACTGCGCAGAAGGGATCCTGCACACCTCCTTAGTATGCTGGTAGTAGGGCTCAACGTCATCAGGCGGTTTTTACATTGAAATGTCTGGGAAATGTGAGTCACACAGCTGAGGAGTTGTGGTCAGCTCTGGAGAACCAATTTCATGAATGGTTGTCTCCACTGGACCTGAAACCAGGGAAGGCCGTGTGCGACAATGCTGCAAAGCTGGGTGCGGCCCTTCGCCGGGGCAATGTCACACATGTGCCTTGTATGGCTCAGGTGTTGAACCTGGTTGTCCAGCAATTTTTAGCCCTCTATCCCAGACTAGATGGCCTTCTGCAGAGGGCACGGTCGCTGTGTGCTCACTTCCGCCATTCGCATCCCGCAGCTCAGCGACTTACATCTCTACAGAAGTCGTTGGGCCTGCCACTTCACCGGCTAAAATGCGATGTGCCTACCCGGTGGAATTCAACTCTGCACATGTTGCAGCGACTGTGGCAGCACCGACAAGCCCTGGTGCAATACGTTCTGACGTATAGCCTGGGCCAACGAGATCCAGAGGTGGGGCAAATCACGCTGGAGGAGTGGTCTCAGATCAGGGACCTATGCACCCTTTTGCACAGTTTTGAAATGGCGACGAAGATGTTTAGTGCTGACGATGCCATTATCAGCATGACTATTCCGGTGATTTACATGCTGGAGCACATGTTAAACAGAATTCGAAGTCAGGTGGTGGCACAAGAGGAGGTGGAGGAAGTAGAGGAGGAGGAGTTGTATGCGGAAGGGCTAACATCTGCAAGGTCCAGACGGTCGGCAGCACCAAGGCAGCAGGCATGTGAGGGTGGGGGAGATGGTTTTACCAGGGCGCATGGTAGCAGCCAAACTAGTGAGGAAGGTGCAGGAGCCCAGGAAGAAGTGGAGGACGAACTGATGGAAGACTCATCAGATGAGGGAGACCTTGATCACATTTCTGTTGTGCGAGGTTGGGGGGAGAGGACAGAGGAAGGAAGCATGATTGTTACCTCGCCACCAACACAACAGGGACTTGGTGCTCCTGGATGCGCAACACACATGAGTGCCTTCTTGCTGCACTACCTGCAACATGACCCTCGAATTGTGAGAATTAGAAATAATCCTGACTACTGGGTTGCCACACTGTTAGATCCCCGGTACAAAAGTAAATTTGCAGAAATTATTCCTGCCATAGAAAGGGATGCACGCATGCAGGAGTATCAGCAGAGACTGTTGCAGAATCTTACATGTGCTTTTCCATAAAATACCAGTGGTGCACGTAGTGAATCTCACAGTTCCAACTTGCCAACCGTGGGACCGTCAAGTGTTCAGCACTCAAACCGTAACAGAACCACAATATCTGCTGGTAACATCAATTTTGCGGAATCATTTCACCACTTTTTTAGCCCATCCTTTGCAAGGCCACAGGAGACAAGAAGTCTGACACATAGTCAACGCCTAGAGACGATGGTACAGGAGTATCTCCAAGTAAACATTGAAGCCATGACTGTGTCACTGGACCCTTGCTCTTTTTGGGCTTCCAATCTGGATAAATGGCCGGAGCTAGCCACTTACGCCTTGGAGATCTTGTCATGCCCCGCAGCCAGCGTTCTGTCTGAACGTGTGTTCAGCGCTGCTGGTGGTGTGCTGACAGATAAGCGCACGCGGCTCTCCACTGATAATGTAGACAGACTCACGTTCATAAAGATGAACAAATCATGGATCCGAAACGACTTTTCTACCCCTGTGTCATCCTGGGGAGAGTAAAAGCTTGATGATTGGTTAAAATCACCCTACCAACCGTTTTAAGCTTTCAAATTACTAATCATGTTTATCTGTATCTTGGCTGGAAAATAATTTGGGCTTTGTAGCAGTGTGCAGCACTGATTCTATTAGGCCATCTATAATAAGCTCCACCAGATTTAAAATTACTAATCATGTTTATCTGTATCTTGACTGGAAAATAATTTGGGCTTTGTAGCAGTGTGCAGCACTGATCCTATTAGGCTTTCTATACTAAAGCTTCACCAGATTTAAAATTAATAATAATTTTTAGCTGCATCTAGCCCGGAAAATAATTTTGGGGCTCCGAGATGCGCAAGACACATAAGTGCCTTCTTGCTGCACTACCTGCAGCATGACCCTCATATTGTCAGAATTCGAAGTAATCATGACTACTGGGTTGCCACACTCTTAGATCCCCCAAACTTTTCGATCAACCTTTTCATTTTAATAAAGACCAAAAAAATGGTCATTTTTGAAATTATAAGCATTAGCAGGTTGTTAGAAACTGAAATCAAACAGTTTTCAACTCAAAACTTTATTCTAGGTGATGTTACATTTTCACATAGGACCCCTTGTTCGAAAGGAGCTTCTGAACTCTCTCGTCCATTGAATTTGTCAGGTTTTGGATGGTTTCTGCTTCAATTGTTTTGCATGAGGACAGAATACCCTACCAGAGCTGTTGCTTAGATGTGAACTGCCTCCCGCCATCATAGACACTCCTTTTAATGATGCTCCAAAGGTTCTGAATGGGGTAGAGGTCAGGGGAGCATGGGGGTCACACAATAAGTTTGTCCCCTTTTATGCCCATATCAGCCAGAGATGCAGATGTTTTATGTGCAGCATGAGATGGTGCATTATCATGCAAAAAAATGATCTTGCTGTGAAATACACGGTTCTTCTTCTTGAACCATCGCAGGAAGTGCTGTTTGAGAAAATCCACATACATTATGGAGTTCATCTTTAGCGCCTTCAGGGATCCTAAAGGGGCCGACAATCTCTCTCCCCATGATTCCAGCCCAAAACATTACTCCACCTCCTCCTTGTTGGCGCTGTAGCCGTGTTTGCGTGGGGTGTCCATCAACCAGCCATCCTCCACTCCATCCATCTGGACCATCGAGCGCTGCACGGCACTCATCCGTGAACAAAACAGTTTTGAAATCAGTCTTCATGTAATGTTTGGCCCACTGGAGCCGTTTCTGCTTGTGTGATGTGGATAGAGGAGGTCGACAGGATGGCGTATGCACAGCTGCAAACCTCTGAAGGACCCTGCATCTTGTTGTTCGGGGGACGTTGGAGGCACCAGCAGCTTCAAAAACTTGTCTGCTGCTATGACAAGGCTTTTTTGCCGCTGCTCTTTCAACCTGACGTAATTGCCTGTAGGAAAGAGTCCTCAATTTGCCCTTATCAGCACGCACACGTGTGTACTGTGAATCAGCTACATACTTCTTGATTGCCAAGACACTTCATCCTGATCATCGCACAATGTTGATTGTAGTCATGCCTTGACCTAAACACTCCACAATTTGTTGCTTCTCAGCATCCGACACATCCTTTTTCTTTCCCATTTTGGCAGAAAATGTAGGCTGCTTAATAATGTGAGACAGCCTTCTTAAGTAGTCTTGCCTTTCATTGGACACACCTGCCAAACTAATTAGCACAGGTGTCTGCAATTGCTTACAGTGATATAAAGAGCCCTGACACACATCACCATCAATGAGTTTAACTGACAAACAAACAAATTCTTCCCTTATCACTCCTAAACACTTTTTGCATAATAATTTGGAACACAGTGTACATGTGCTTTTCCACAAAACACCAGTGGTTCACGTAGTGAATCTTACAGTTCTAACTTGCCAACCGTGGTCTGTATGGAGTTGTTCAATAAAGGGCCCAAAATTAAGATAACATAGATGGGAGAGGTCTCTATGAATAGGAATTCCTAAGTATTTGATACCCTGTGAGGGCCAGGCAAAGGGAAAGTTGGACTGGATGGAATCCTATATGGATTTGGGGAGGGAGACATCGAGGGCCTCAGACTTCGCTGCATTGATTTTAAAATTTGACCATGTAACAAAGTGATCTATTTCAGCCATAACAGCATGGATGGATATATGTGATTGAGTGATATATACTAGGACATCATCAGCAAATAGAGAGCACTTGTACTTGGTGCCTCCCACCTCAATCCACCTAATATTGGGGTTATGGCGAATTGATGAGAGCAGGTGCTCCGTCACTAGGATGTATAATAGAGGGGACAGAGAAAATCCCTGCCTTGTCCCATTGGTGATTGTGAAAGGTGATGAAAATGTTCTGACGCGCCCCCTGGGCCTTGGGACACCCAGAGCCGGACCCTTTTTGGTGGATGCTGGTGGTTGTAGTCTCCGTGGCGGCGACCCGGTTCCGTGGCTCAGGGCGGTCAAACCAGTGGCGGAACTATTTATGTGGTTTTGATGTTTAAATGTCCGACTACGCCACCCGTGGATTGCGGTCAGAGTGAACCGCCGCTCCAGGGCAGACCGCTGAGGCTGGTGTTGTGGGTGCAGCAAAGCGTAGCATAACTCCCCACGGGAGGAGTATAGCCTCAGGGCAGTGTATGCGGAGGATGGGGGTGATGGTGCAGGGCAGCAGCAGTAACGACACGGAGTCAGTGATGCAGTCCAGGGCCTTTACTCACAGTTCTTATTATCCAGACCACGTCTGCAGGTAACGGCTGCCCACGTCGTACTGTGCTCACCAGGTGAGGGGCTCAGACAACTCCCAGATAACTTTGGAGCGCTTCACAGGACCCCCTTTGTGTGTCCTTTGTCTGGCCTTTCTTACCAACCCTTCTGTCCGGCTGCCTCGGGCCTCCTCTTGGTAAACTTGGCGCCAGTTTCCCTGACCCTATGTGGTGCCTTCCTAGCGGGTGTAGCGAGGGGCTGCGCCACATAAAATGTCACAGCCTCCTGTTTCTAGCTGAGGGTCGTTTCCTGCCTCCACTAGTTTCGGGGACCGGTCTCCACCTTTGGCCTGACCCCTCCACGCAGGTGGATTCGGGCGTGCGGTGGCGACTCGCCCGTCCGCACCCCTGGGATCCCTTCATTCCTCGTTCCTGGAGCCTTCTCCGCTCCTCTTCCTTCCTTCTCCCTCTTCCAGGCCTGGGCCTCTGTTACTAGGCCCGCCTCCGGAGCAGAGCTCATGCAGAGCCCCTGCTCCCTGCCACTTCTGCTCAGACTTCTCTGCACTGAACTAAGATGGTGCCCACCTTTTATACTCCCTTCTCAATCCACCCAGGAACTGCTTCCTCCCTGCTCCTGCACTACAGGGTTCCCCTTCCTCAGTGTTCCCTCACCCCACTCCAGCCAGGGACAGGGACTGTCGTGCCCATCTCAGGGGCATATTGGTCGCCCTGCCCCACGGCAATGTGGTGTAATGCATGCAGGTGTCGGGTCCTGATCCACACTACATCCTTACCTGAGAGTGAGATATCACACCTCTGGGTGAGGTGCAATACCTCTGTAGCAACCGAGCCCTCAGGGTGCTACTGTTCCATTTATCTGCAGCCTAGGTGACGTATTGCGATACAGGGCCGTGATTTTGGCTATAAAAGGGTCCGCTAGACCCCTACCCCAAGCTTTTTAAGAGAATCATATATGGCATGCCAGGAGACTCTATGGAATGCTTTCTCAGCATCCAACGAGAGTATCTAATTACAAATTTTTAACTGCATCTAGCCCAGGAAATACTTTGTGCCTAGTAGCAGTGTCTGCTAGTCAGCGGATTATCCCGGCTGTTAAGCAAGCTACACCACCTGTAGTTTGGACACTTAATTTTTTCAAAGGAAATGCTTTGGGACCACGGGATACTCAGTGAAGAGCATCAGGAGGCACCCCAAGGCATAGGGGCTGGGACTGGCAGTAGGATGCCTTGCGGTGGACAGCCGAGCTCGATCCTTATAAAAGCTTTTTAACTGCAGCAGCTTTAGTGGACGCTACTGGAGCTGGAATTACGCGGCTGCTGGCATGAGACTTGCCCTCCAATAGATCCTTGTAAATGGATTTAAAGTGTATTCATTCAAATTAGAGAGACAATTTAAATTAAAAAGCTTAGAGCTGCCTCCACCACAGGGGGGCTCGCTCGATCCACCAGCGGACAGGCACCAGTATTGGGAGAGGGGGGCTGGCCGTCAGGGTTCACCGTGGCTCTGGCACAAACCCGGCGACGCGGAGGTGGCATGGGCAGGAGCGGACTGAACGTGTCGGCTTCTCACTTTTTGGATTTTAGAAGGGCATGACATGCCTATATCTGTGTCTCCCCCTCCTTTAACTCCTCCACCTCTTTTCTTTTCGCATGACTATATGTACTTGTCACTTTTCCATGTGTTAGTTGTGTCTTCTGAGCAGTTTGTCAGCTTTTGGACACCTTTGAAGGTGTTTTCTATGTGTTTCTATGTGTTTTTGTTTGCCTGCCATTGGTTTTAACGGTGTTCGAAGGTGTTCGACGAACAGTTCGACGAACAGTTCGGCGAACGTACGGGTGTTCGACGAACCGAACCGAACTCGAACACTACGGGGGTGGCTCAACACTAATACTAACCTCCAGGTTGCAAATTCAAAATAATTTTTATCTGCATCTAGCTCTGAAAAAATATTTGGGCTTGGGCTTGTAGCAGTGTGTGGGACTTGTTCTATTACTCCATCTATACTAACCTCCACCAGGTTGCAAATTCAAAATAATTTTTATCTGCATCTAGCTCTGAAAAAATATTTGGGCTTCGGCTTGTAGCAGTGTGTGGGACTTGTTCTATTAGTCCATCTATACTAACCTCCACCAGGTTGCAAATTCAAAATAATTTTTATCTGCATCTAGCTATGAATAAATATATGGGCTTCGGCTTGTAGCAGTGTGTGGGACTTGTTCTATTAGTCCATCTATACTAACCTCCACCAGGTTGCAAATTCAAAATAATTTTTATCTGCATCTAGCTCTGAAAAAATATTTGGGCTTGGGCTTGTAGCAGTGTGTGGGACTTGTTCTATTAGTCAATCTATACTAACCTCCACCAGGTTGCAAATTCAAAATAATTTTTATCTGCATCTAGCTATGAAAAAATATTTGGGCTTCGGCTTGTAGCAGTGTGTGGGACTTGTTCTATTAGTCCATCTATACTAACCTCCACCAGGTTGCAAATTCAAAATAATTTTTATCTGCATCTAGCTATGAATAAATATTTGGGCTTCGGCTTGTAACAGTGTGTGGGACTTGTTCTATTAGTCCAGCTATACTAACCTCCACCAGGTTGCAAATTCAAAATAATTTTTATCTGCATCTAGCTCTGAAAAAATATTTGGGCTTGGGCTTGCAGCAGTGTGTGGGACTTGTTCTATTAGTCCATCTATACTAACCTCCACCAGGTTGCAAATTCAAAATAATTTTTATCTGCATCTAGCTCTGAAAAAATATTTGGACTTCGGCTTGTAGCAGTTTGTGGGACTTGTTCTATTAGTCCATCTATACTAACCTCAACCAGGTTGCAAATTCAAAATAATTTTTTTCTGCATCTAGCTCTGAAAAAATATTTGGGCTTGGGCTTGTAGCAGTGTGTGGGACTTGTTATATTAGTCCATCTGTACTAACCTCCACCAGGTTGCAAATTCAAAATAATTTTTATCTGCATCTAGCTCTGAAAAAATATTTGGGCTTCGGCTTGTAGCAGTGTGTGGGACTTGTTCTATTAGTCCATCTATACTAACCTCCACCAGGTTGCAAATTCAAAATTATTTTTATCTGCATCTAGCTCTGAAAAAGTATTTGGGCTTCGGCTTGTAGCAGTGTGTGGGACTTGTTCTATTAGTCCATCTATACTATCCTCCACCAAGTTGCAAATTCAAAATAATTTTTAGCTGCATCTAGCTCTGAAAAAATATTTGGGCTTTGGCTTGTAGCAGTGTGTGGGACTTGTTCTATAAGTCCATCTATACTAACCTCCACCAGGTTGCAAATTCAAAATAATTTTTATCTGCATCTAGCTCTGAAAAAAATATTTGGGCTTGGGCTTGTAGCAGTGTGTGGGACTTGTTCTATTAGTCCATCTATACTAACCTCCACCAGGTTGCAAATTCAAAATAATTTTTATCTGCATCTAGCTCTGAAAAAATATTTGGGCTTGGGCTTGTAGCAGTGTGTGGGACTTGTTCTATTAGTCCATCTATGCTAACCTCCACCAGGTTGCAAATTTAAAATAATTTTTATCTGCATCTAGCTCTGAAAAAATATTTGGGCTTGGGCTTGTAGCAGTGTGTGGGACTTGTTCTATTAGTCCATCTATGCTAACCTCCACCAGGTTGCAAATTTAAAATAATTTTTATCTGCATCTAGCTCTGAAAAAATATTTGGGCTTGGGCTTGTAGCAGTGTGTGGGACTTGTTCTATTAGTCCATCTATACTAACCTCCACCAGGTTGCAAATTCAAAATAATTTTTATCTGCATCTAGCTCTGAAAAAATATTTGGGCTTGGGCTTGTAGCAGTGTGTGGGACTTGTTCTATTAGTCCATCTATACTAACCTCCACCAGGTTGCAAATTCAAAATAATTTTTAGCTGCATCTTGCCTGTAAACTAATTTTTTGCATTTTAGCTGCGTGTGGTACTCATTCTATTAGGCCATCTATACTAAGCTCCACCAGCTTTCAAATTACTAATAATTTTTAGCTGCATCTTGCCTGGAAAATAATTTTGGGCATAGTAGCAGTGTGTGGTACTCATTGTATTAGGCCATCTATACCAAGCTCCACCAGCTTTGAAATTAATAATAATTTTTAGCTGCATCTAGCCCTTAAAATTTTTTTTCTTTCCAATAGTGGTAGCAATAGAAATATGGGGCGCACTCCTGGCTAACAAAAATATACGCTTCATAACAAAAAACACCAGCCTAGCGCACTGCATTAATAAGATGGCATCATCGTCTCTCCCGTCTACGCCGGCTAGCATTCCTGTGCCTAAAACACAATGCATGGGTCCGCGCTAGCCACGATGCTGAGGGGTCTAAAGCTGCTGCTAACGCTTTATCACAATTCAATTGGCAGATTTTTACAGAGCTCCTCCCCAACGCCCACCCATCGGGCAACAGTTGCCCACCCTCCCTATGGGATCTAGTGGCGAATAGTTGATGCCATTAATCAGAGTGTCAGTTGCCCCGTCGACGTGGCAAGCATACGGTAAGGCATGGGAAGAGTGGACACGACTAGTAGCAGGCAGACGGGTTGACCAATGTGAACAAGCCAGATCACAAGTCACCATAGAATTTCTCCACCAGCTAATGATGAGGGGCATATCAGGGGCGTCAGCGCAGCGGTGTCTGACCGGAGTAGCATTTCACTTCCAACTACTGAATTGGGGAGATGTGACAAAAAGATTCATCATCAGACAATCCATAAAAGGGTGGAAAAGGGGTCAGCCAAGTCAGGAGTGTAGACGTCCCGTCCCGTGTCACTAAAACTGATTTCTCACATCATATCCCTAACACCATTAACATGTCTACTGCATTTGCGATCGCCTTCTTCGGGGCGCTATGCATAAGCGAATTAGTCCCTCAATCCAAAATTTCCACCAGTAGAGGCTTATTACACCAGGACGTAGTCATAGCCAATAATGCAATACGTCTACGCATACGCCAATCGAAAACGGTTCCAGCAGGCAGGGGCACTTGGGTACTTCTACAACCCACAAACGGTACACTGAGTCGGGTAACAATAGTAAAAACATATATAACCATCAGATCACAAAGTAATTTCTTCCTATCACACATTGATGGAACGCCATTATCAAGATACCAGTTCCAAGCTATATTTAATAAATGCATAACATCGGCAGGGAACCACCCCAAAGATTACGGGACACACTCATTCCGCATAGGCGCGGCCACGAAGCAGCAAGAGCAGGTCTGTCAGAAACGGAAGTTCAGAGGATAGGGAGATGGCGATCCACGTGTTTGGCGAGATACATAATACCGGACTTGTTATCCTAACGTGGTTTGTTTCTTTTACAGGTGACGCTAAGCCAACAGTGTGGGTGATAGGCCATTTGCATATATATTGGGCAGGAAAAAGGGTGAAAGTCCGCCCACGCGGGAGGAAATTAGAGTTTCATAACACATATTTCAACTGGAGAGGTATTAGAGGCCTGCTATGGCCACAGGTACTAATGGAGGTATTCAAGGTAGGGAGAGAGGCAAGAGGTCTGGTCATCTTAGTTATACAGGCCCGGGGAAACGACCTAGGTCATCACAAGAGCGCATAACTAATGGCAATAATTAAACTAGACGCTGAGCGCTTCAGAGAATTTTTCACAAAACTAACAATAGTATGGTCAGAGATTGTGCCGATAGTGGTATGGCAAGGTGCGCGAGACATCACGGCCATCGAACAGACAAGGCGGGTAATAAATATTCGGATGGCAAAATTTAGAAGAGACAGAGGCGGTGTAGTGATACAACACCGACAACTGGAGGGAGATAAAGCAGGCCTCATACGGCCCAACAGTGTTCACTTAATGGATATTGAACTGGACATATTCCTGTCAGGACTCCAGGACGGAGTGGAACAAGCGTTAAGAGTGATGGATGGGGGTCAGAGTCCTGCATACGAGTACGCAGGATCCTCCGTGGCCTGGAAATAGAAAGGACATGTTGGAGAGTGTAACATACCTGGCGGCGTCCTTGCATAGTGGTCCATCTCCCACTGTGCAAGAGCGCGCACTTGATCTCCTGTCCAGAATGTCTCTCTGGCTTCCCTCCATGCTGTCTGTTTGTGTCTGTTTCTGCTGCTTAAGGGCGGCGCCCGATCACTTCCTGCTTTTTGTACCTGCTGTGGGTCACACCCCTTGTGCGTCCTCAGCCTATTGCTGTCTGTCACCTGGTATATAGCTCAGCTGCTTCCATCTATCCCTGCCTGAGCATAGTGTTTCTTTCAGTGTGTGCTTGCACTCTGAAGGTGCCAGGTCCCGTTCTGTGTTCTCTTGTCTGCCTATCCTGGAGGCTGTATTTCCAGGCCTGTCTGAACACGCTCCTAGCCTGTTCCTCCTGCCTTCTAGGGGCCGATTACCTAGACCCGTTCCTGTATCTTGTCTGACCTGTCTGAACACGCTCCTAGCCTGTTCCTCCTGCCTTCTAGGGGCCGATTACCTAGACCTGCTCCTGTATCTTGTCTGTCCTGTCTGAACACGCACCTTGCCTGTTCGTCCTGCCTCTCTGGGGGCCGTATTCCCAGACCCGCTCCTGTATTCCGCTGCAGTGTCGGTCTCCTCCGTACACTCAGTTCCAGTCTGAACTCTCTCCTATCCTTTACCTGTTTTGCCTCTATGTCCGTTCCCTTCCTTTTTCTGCAGAGTCTGAACTCGTACCTAACTCCTGCTTGTTGTCTCTGTACTCCCGTTTGTGAGTTTGTGGTCCACTCGCTACTTCTCTGCTAGTACCCTGTGGGTGTCTGGCTCTGCCTTTCCCTTCCTGTCTGTTCCGTGTGAACAGAGCCCTGTCCCCCCTACTCAGCCTAGCCTGCTCTGACTCCTTTGCTCACCGCTCCGGCGGTTCTAGTCTGCTCTTACTCCTTTGCTTACCGCTCCGGCGGTTCTAGCCTGCCCTGCTTCTGCCCACTGCTCCGGCAGTCCTGTCCTGCCCTGCTTCTGCCCGCTGCTCCGGCAGTCCTGTCCTGCCCTGCTTCTGCCCGCTGCTCCGGCAGTCCTGTCCTGCCCTGCTTCTGCCCGCTGCTCCGGCAGTCCTGTCCTGCCCTGCTTCTGCCCGCTGCTCCGGCAGTCCTGTCCTGCCCTGCTTCTGCCCGCTGCTCCGGCAGTCCTGTCCTGCCCTGCTTCTGCCCGCTGCTCCGGCAGTCCTGTCCTGCCCTGCTTCTGCCCGCTGCTCCGGCAGTCCTGTCCTGCCCTGCTTCTGCCCGCTGCTCCGGCAGTCCTGCCCTGCTTCTGCCCGCTGCTCCGGCAGTCCTGTCCTGCCCTGCTTCTGCCCGCTGCTCCGGCAGTCCTGTCCTGCCCTGCTTGTGCTCGCTGCTCCTGCAGCCCCGTCCTGCTCTGTTCTTGCCCACCGCTTCGGGCGTTCCCTCTCTGCTGTGGTTGTCTACCGCATCTGCGGTTCTGTGACCCAGTCTGTACTGGGTCTTAACCTTTCTGTGCTCCAGCCCGTCCTTTCGGCCAGTACCTCCCTGCCTGCATACTCGCCTGTATCCACCCATCTGCATACCTGCCGTGTTTGCTTATATCCACCAGTCTGTGCCAGCCTAACCTGCCTGTTCCTGAGTCCCAGTGTGTACTGGGTCCTATCCCGCCTGTGTTCCTACCTGCTAGTGCCTCCCTGTCTGCACTCTAGCTGTGCTTGCCTGTACCCCTCTACCTGTATTGTTCCTGAGTCCCAGTGTGTACTGGGTCCTATCCCGCCTGTGTTCCTACCTGCTAGTGCCTCCCTGTCTGCACTCTAGCTGCGCTTGCCTTTACCCGCCTGCCTGCATACCAGTCGTGCCTGCCTATACCCTCCAGTCTGTGCGCCAGCCTAACCAGCCTGATCCAGTAATCCCTGTGTGGGTCAACCCCCGTGTCCGGAGTTTGACCTGGAGTAGCACCTGGTCCCTCTGCCCGGTTTCTCCCTGGTGCACTGGCGTCGTATGCCGTCGTGCCATCTTGGTCGGATCGGCCAGATACTTAGTCACGCCCCTCCAGGCACTCTCCGGTTCATGGTCCAGTGGAATCACTACAATCACACGCACACGCCGCTCAGCCCGGGCGTGTGCATAACAGAGAGTTACACTTGTTGGCCAACTTGCCGGTGTGGAGACCCAGGGCATGCTGCAACAAGCTGAATTATTTTAGAAACAAAATGCCTTTCTAATGGAATGAGTATAAAGAGTTAATAAAGCTGTGACCGATCCTCACCCATCCAGTTGTAAGAGTTACATTATTGTATTTTCAAGGAAAGGGGGGCGGTAGGGGGGCTGAGCGTCTGGGTTTGGTTGGGGGTCCCCACAGTCTGCCTAGGCTAGATGCATTTAAAAATTCTTATTAGATACACAGGCGGTGCAGCTTGCTTCGCAGCTGGGCTACTACGCCCAAAGTATTGCCTAGGCTAGATGCAGTTAAAAATTCTACGCTGACTAGCAGACACTGAAGATTTGGAGCAGACCTCTGAGTAAACAGTTCTTCAGACTCAACCATCTGTGTTACCCCAAGCCATAGTGCATGTAGTTTCTTACAGTTAAAAGGGGGGGAGCGACCCAACCCACCTGGAATTGACGATGCCAACGTCACGTAAAACACAGCAAGGGGACTCCAAAAAGAGTCTCCATTTTTTCCAAAAATTGTGGCACAGACAACACTTAAGTGGCATCAATTGCCTCAGAGTTGCTTAAAACGGTTGGTGAGGTGATTTTACCAAATCCTCAAGCTTTTAGTCTCCCCAGGATGACACAGGGGTAGAAAAGTCCTTGCGGATCCATGATTTGTTCATCTTTATGAACGTGAGTCTGTCTACATTCTCAGTAGACAGCCACGTGCGCATATCTGTCAGCACACCACCAGCAGCGCTGAACACACGTTCAGAGAGAATGCTGGCTGCAGGGCATGACAAGATCTCCAAGGCGTGAGTGGCGAGCTCCGGCCATTTTTATAGATTAGAAGCCCAAAATGAGCAAGGGTCCAGTGACACAGTCATAGCTTCGATGTTCACTTGGAGATACTCCTGTACCATCCTCTCTAGGCGTTGACTATGTGTCAGACTTCTTATCTCCTGTGGCCTTGCAAAGGATGGTCTAAAAAAGTGGTGAAACGATTCCACAAAATTGCTGTTACCAGCAGATACTGTGTTACTGTTGCGGTTTGAGTGATGAAGACTCGACAGTCCCACGGTTTGCAAGTTAGAACTGTGAGATTCACTACGTGCACCACTGGTGATTTATGGAAAAGCACATGTAAGATTCTGCAACAGCCTCTGCAGATACTCTTGCATGCGTGAATCCCTTTCTATGGCAGGAATTATTTCGGCAAATTTACTTTTGTACCGGGATCTAAGAGTGTGGCAACCCAGTAGTCGGGATTACTTCTAATTCTGACAATCCGAGGGTCATGTTGCAGGTAGTGCAGCAAGAAGGCACTCATGTGTCTTGTGCATCCAGGAGGACCAAGTCCTTGTTGTGTTGGTAGCGAGGTAAGAATCATACTTCCTTCCTCTGCCCTCTCCCCCCAACCTCGCACAACAGAAATGTGACCAAGGTCTCCCTCATCTGATGAGTCTTACATGCCCATCGCCAGTTCATCCTCCACTTCTTCCTCGGCTCCTGCACCTTCCTCAACAGTTTGGCTGCTACCATGCGCCCTGGTTAATCCCTCTCCCCCACCCTCCCATGCCTGCCGCCTTGGTGCTGCCGACCGTCTGGACCTTGGAGATGTTATCCCTTCCGCATAAGACTCCTCCTCTACTTTCTCCACCCCCTCTTGTCCCACCACCTGACTCTGAATTCTGTTTAACGTGTGCTCCAGCATGTAAATCGCAAGAATAGTCATGCTGATAATGGCATCGTCGTCAACACTAAACATCTTCGTCGCGATTTCAAAACTGTGCAGAAGGGTGTGTGGTGCCCCTGAGGGTTCAGTCGCCACAGAGGTACTGCATCTCACCCAGAGGTGTGGTATCTCACCCTCAGGTAAGGAAGGAGTATGGCTCGGGACCCTAACACCTGCATCCAACACATACCCGCAGTGGGGGTAGGGCGAGATTGCTCCTAAGGGAGGGCACAGTCCCAGGTCCCTAGCTGGTGGGAGGGTCCTGTGTAGTGGGTGTGGGTGGAGAAAGCAGCTTAGGGGAGCACATGACAGGGAGAGTATAAAGAGGAAGCCATCTTAGAAAGAGCAAGCCAGTCAGAGGAGGAGAAGTGACAGGAGCAGAGGCTCTGCATGAGCTCTGCTCCGGAGGCGGGCCTAGCCTGGGAGGCCCAGGACTGAAGGAGAGAAGAGAGGAGTGGGAGCAGGAAGGCTCCAGAAAACCGAAGGGACCCTAGGGGTACGGGCCGTGCAGAAGGCCACCCGTACGCCCGCTGCTACCAGGAGGTAGAGGGGTCAGGCCAGATAAGGGGAACCGGTCCCTCAACTAGCGGAGAAACAGCAAGGCTCAACTAGAAACCGGAGGCTGCAGCATTTAATGTACTGCAGGCCAAAGTCCACACCAGTCTCACTAAGAAGGTAGCCACATAGGACCCAGGGGACGGAACACACGTCGCCCGCCAAGGCCCGAGGGTATCGGATAGAAGTGTCACTGGGTGTGAGGTGCAGGGAGAAGGCCAGAGAAAGGACACACAGAAGGGGGTCCTGCTAAGTACTCCAGAGCTATCTGGGGGTGGACTGAGCCCCTCACTGAGTACGCACAGCACGACGGGGGAGATTGCTCTGGTACCTGTAATCTGGACTGCAACAACTGTGAGTAAAGATCTTGGGACTGCATCACACGGACTCTGTGTTCATTACTGACTCCCTGCACTACAACCACCATCATCCACCCACACTGCCCTGAAGCTACACTCTTCCTGTGGGGATTAATAATACCATTGCTGAAAAACCACCAGCTTCAGAGGACTGTTCCGCAGCAGCGGCCCCTTTGGCCGCACTCCACAGGTGGTGTAGTAGGACATTATAAAACCCATATATACAAATTACCTTTGGATTGACCGCCCTGGGTCACGGACCGGGTCACTGCCACAGTGACTACAACCCCCAGCGTCTACCGGCCCGGCTCCGGGTACCCCACGGGCCAGGGGGCGCGTCAACTTCATAGGTCCCTGATCTGAGACCACTCCTGCAGCGTGATTTGCCCCATCTCTGGATCTCGTTGGCCCAGGCTATACGTCAGAACGTATTGCACCAGGGCTTGTCGGTGCTGCCACAGTCGCTGCAACATGTGAAGAGTTGAATTCCACCGTGTTGGCACATCGCATTTCAGCCGGTGAACTGGCAGGCCTAACGACTTCTGTAGAGATGTAAGTCATTGAGCTGCGGGATGCGAACGGCGGAAGTGAGCACACAGCGACCGTGCCCTCTGCAGAAGGCCATCTATTCCGGGATAGTGGGCTAAAAATTGCTGGACAACCAGGTTCAACACGTGAGCCATACAAGGCACGTGTGTGACATTGCCTCAGCGAAGGGCCGCACCCAGGTTTGCAGCATTGTCGCACACGGCCTTCCCTGGTTGCAGGTCCAATGGAGACAACCATTCATGAAACTGGGTCTCCAGAGCTGACCACAAGTCCTCAGCTGTGTGACTCACATTTCCCAAACATTTCAAAGTAAACACCGCCTGATGCCATTGAGCCCTGCTGCCAGCATAGTAAGGAGGTGTGCAGGATTCCTTCTGCACAGTTAGAAAGCGGGTGGCATTACCAGACAGGCTTTGGGTGCAGATGGAGGACCGAGAGGAGGTTGAGGAGGCAGAAACAGTGGAGGAACTTCCAGATAAAGGGATTGACGCACAACTCGTGGGGACGGCAAGACTTGGACAGCAGCCCCTTGTCCTGCTGTCACCATAGTTACCCAGTGCCCAGTCAGCGACATGTAACGCCCCAGTCCATGCCTACTCGTCCAAGTGTCTGTGGTGAAATGCACCCTGTCACACACAGAGTTTCTCAAAGAAGTGGTGATGTTGTATGCGACATGCCGGTGTAGCGCAGGCACAGCTTTCTTTGAGAAGTAGTGCCGACTGGGCATCTGGTACTGGGGCACTGCGACTGACATAAGGTCTCGAAAATCCTCTGTGTCCACCAGGCGGAAAGGCAGCATTTCTGTAGCCAAGAGCTTGCAGATGGTGAAATTCAACCTCTTAGCTTTGTCATGGCTAGGATCTGAATTACAGACAAAGGGAGGACAACAACACGGTACCTCTTGTGGTCACATACAACCCCCACATGAACATTCTAAGGAAAATTGGTGCTGATCTCTAACCCATATTACACAGAGACCACAAACTGAAAGAAATATTCCCAGAACTACCACTTCTCTCCTACAAATTGCCCCCTAACTTAAGGAATCTCCTTGTCAGAAGTGTCCTCTCATCACCATCAGTGACAGGCACATTCCCATGTAGAAACAAAAAATGCAAAACTTGTACCCACATATTACCATCAAATACAGTCTGCATACCTAACACAAATCAGGACTACAAAATCATGGATGTCTTTTCATGTACATCCTCCAATGTGGTGTACATGATACAATGTACAAGGTGCCCAGAAGGAGTTTATATTGGAGAAACTATGCAAAGGCTGCAAACCAGAATTAATTTACACAGACACACAATTAAGAATGAACTGGATACACCTGTGGGAAAACATTTCTCCTTCCCAGAAGCAGCCCAATAGGTGGACACTATTCGGAGGCACAGGTAGTAAGTAACCGGAACGCCGCATCAATGTCTGTTTTGGCCATTAGGGTGACCCTTCCCAACTTCTTGAACCGCCTGATTGCCTTGTCAAAGGATGTACAGTATATACTACTGTACTTGGTTCCGCGTCGATGTTGTCGTTTACTGACCTGCCCCTTGGATATGACAAATGGTGGATTAGTCCGAATGTATTGGGTTCCGTTTTTGGCAAAACTCACAACGGGGATACCACTATGTCTTGTAAGGAAAGTGTTCTGAATGGAACCGCCATTCTACCTAAAGATATTTATTTTTTTAATTTTCTTGTCACGACGTCTGGGTGTTGGTAGGCTGATTTTAGATTTTTACTCCAGCCTTTCTTGATTTTAGAAGGGCATGACATGCCTATATCTGTGTCTCCCCCTCCTTTTACTCCTCCACCTCTTTTCTTTTCGCATGACTATATGTACTTGTCACTTTTCCATGTGTTAGTTGTGTCTTCTGAGCAGTTTGTCAGCTTTTGGACACCTTTGAAGTGTTTTCTATGTGTTTTCTATGTGTTCCTATGTGTTTTTGTTTGCCTGCCATTGGTTTTAACGGTGTTCGACAGTGTTCGACAAACAGTTCAACGAACAGTTCGACGAACATACGGGTGTTCGGCTAACCTAACCGAACTCGAACACTACGGGGGTGGCTCAACACTAGTTACGACGGTCTCAAGTTACGTCGTTTCGTGGTTACGATGCTTTATACGACGCTCATTCCTAGGTGTTACAAGGAGATCTTGGAGGAGAAGAAGATGGTCTCCTTCCAAACTAACCTGCAGCAGTACTTCAAGAAGGTAGAGAGGCCTGCAACAGATACTGTACCCTCTACCTCAGCTTCCCCTCTTGACTCAGCTGCCCCTCTTGACTCAGCTGCCCCAGTATCTCCAGCACCTTCTGCAGCTTCCTCCCAATATGTAAGCCTGTTCTCTCTTTGGAATTGTTATCTTTGTTTATTATAGTACTGTACACTGTTTATTACTGTTACAGCACTACAGTACAGTATTTCATTATTAAACGTACTGTATTGCACAATATTTTACTGTACCTATGTTTATTGATAATTATGTAGGGTACTGTGTTAGGATAGGTGTTTGGATAGGCTAAGCGTTTGCAGTACTGTACTATTATTATGGTACAGTACTGTATGAACCTATGATCTGACTTACGTCGAAATTCGGTTTACGACGCCGCGCAAGAACGGATCAACGTCGTAAGTCGAGGACTACCTGTAGTTATTTGACTGGAAAATTACAATGACTGCAATTCATATAGGTAATTTGGGAAGATCTGAGAAAATATTATTTGCATAATAATTTGGAACACAGTGTATATGCTTATGCACATATGTGTACTATGTATATGCATGTGTAATGTATTATCGTGTGCATATTTTACATACAGTTCTGGCAAAAATTAAGAGACCACTGCAAAATTTTCAGTTTCTCTGATTTTTCTCTTTATAGGTGTATTTTTGAGTAAAATGTACATTGTTGTTGTAGTCTATAAACTACTGAAAACATATCTCCGAAATTCAAAGCTAAAAAATTGGAATTTATTTGAAGCAAATGATAAAGCGTCAAAATACTAAAAAAGAAACAGTGCTTTCAGACCTCAAATTACTCTTGTTTTAACTCAGGAACAGTTCAGAAATCAATATTTGGTGGAATAACCATGATTTTTAATCACAGCTTTCATGCGTCTTGGCTGCTTTCCACCAGTCTCCATGCTTTTCAATAGAAAACTGTTCAGTGGTCTCTTAATTTTTGCCAGAGCTGTATGTGATGCAGCGCCTGAGACTGAATCGGATTGGGATTGAAATTACAAAGGTTATTGAGTGCTGCTGCCAGTGTCTGTGGCACAATGCCAGGCAGCAGCGATCTGGATTTTGTGGTGTGGGGGAGGGTGATGATTATTGAGAACAAAATGTTTTGTACACCTATGTAACATGGGTGTGTGATTAATAATTCATGTATAAAACTAGTTATTATTTTATTGATTATAATATTTATTACACAACGGGTGGAGGGGTTATTAATGACTGCAAGTTAATATGTGATTGTAAACTAGGGAGGAGTAATTCACTAATATACTAACTTGGGGGATGAGGATGACTGCTGCATTGCTTTACTTACACCAGGCTTCTGTAAGGTTGATATGATTTCAGTATTAGGCTGCGTTCACACATTGCGTATTTTCGCGCGCTTTTTTGCAATACGCAATGTGCTTTGTGTCTGCCAGCAAAGTGAATGGGAAATTCACTTTGCCGTTCAGACACAGTGTAATTTTACGCAGTGGGAAAGCGCAGCTGCGTAAAGAATTGGCATGTCAATTCTTTACGCAACTGCGTCCCGCGCTTTCTCTCTATTGTGCCCATTATAAGCGATGGAATTACGCAGCGGTGATCACACACTGCGTAATTCCATCGCTTTTAACGGAGGTGCAGGATGGATACTCACCTACCCGATGTCAGGGGAGAGGCGTCCGGTCCGGTCCGCTCCAATCCCGCGCTTCCAGCATCTGCCGGTGAGCCGATCAGCTGTTAGCTAACCGGCTTGTAACCGGCTTCCGGTCAGCTGATTACAAGCCGGTCACGTGACAGTCAGCTGATCGCTTCACGGCAGATGCTGCAAGCGCGGGACCGGAGCAGACGCCTCTCTCATCCATCGGGTAGGTGAGTATCCACACACACACATGACACATAGACACACACGACACACAGACACAGACAGTACACATGTCACACTGAAATGAAGTGTGACATTACACATGTCACCCTTAATTTTTCACACTGCGTTTTTTGCTGCGCTTTTTTACGCAGTGTGTGAATGGAGGTGCTTTTTTTACCTGCGTAAAAAAATGCAGGTAAAAAAAGCAGGAAAATACGCAGAGTAAAAAAACGCAGGAAAATACGCAATGTGTGAACGCAGCCTTAGGGAGTAATATGACCAGGGAAGGTATGAAGTCTGTAGGGGCAGATTAATAGCTCCTATTGAAATAATATCAGCCCCAACAGACATCACACCAGCCTACAGAGGTCATATTAGACCCTACCGAATACACCAGCGTATTCAGACATAATATCAGAATCTTACGGCAGCCGATGGTGTGAACTTTGTTGAAGCTTCATGTAAAGGGATTGTCCTAATTAAATGTTATATTGCCTGAGGACTTGGATTTGTCAAAAATAACTCTGATGAACCTGATAAACAATGTGTAGTTATTCTCAGGTAGGCACTTGGTAGCATTCACACAGTCACTGGATTTGTGGGTCAAAATAATATTATGTTTATTTCCACTGGTTGCACAGTACCAAAACAAAAACATAAACACAAAATTCCTAATTAAACAAAATAGATCCTGGCTACTCATATACAGCTGAGATAGTCACAGTTGAGTCAAAGACAACAGCTATGGTCCATAGCAACCAGTGATACTTGCAGTTTGGTGCACATGGCCTGTGCAGTCTCTTCTCAGAGAGGGATTCTGGCTCGTCTCTCTCTCTAGCTCCAATATAATCCACGCTAGTCAGCTTCCCCCAGCTGAGTAACGTGAGCACCTAGCCTGGCTATAGGCAGAGCCAGCAATGTGAAAATAATCAGAGCCTGTAGAGCTAGGATTTAACTCTAGTCTACGTGGCTTTGCTACATATCATACACTCTTGCTGTCACCACGTGCATTCAGCCAACACCAGATGGGATACCATCATAGCATCATTCAATAACCACAGGCATACATAGTAATCACGTGGCCACATAGCAAACATCCTAATTTGCTTCTCCACATGATACACTCCCCCCAATAAAAACAAAATTGGCAAAGTAGGCAGGGTCATACTTCTCAACTTTTGAAAATCTGGGAGAGGGAATATATTATGGCAGGTACACTGTAATTATGCTTTAGTATTCTCACCAACTACTATATGCCTTTCATGGCCCTTATAGAGTAATATGCCCAAAAAAAATGCCCCCCAGACTGCATGATACCCCCACAGTAAATTACCCCTACAGCTCCCCCCTCATGGCACAGTATGAGGACACCAAGTGGCGTAACTAGAGTACAATGGGCCCCGGTGGACCCACATAGACCTAGGCCACCATCTACATGTAGATCTGATGTATTAGCTCTTGTAACATTCTAAATCTTATAGAGACATTATAGAGACATACATGTTGTTTTCCCTATAATGTAATCATGTCACCCATCCTGGGCCTCTTCCTGGTATAATGTCCTCCATTCTGAGCCCCTTCCAGGAAGAATGTCCAACATCCTGGACCCCTTTCTGGCATAATGTTGACCATTCTGTCCCCCTTCCTGGTATAATATCCCCCATCCTGGCCCCCTTCCTGCTATAAAGTCCTTAATCCTGGGCCCATCCTGTAATAATGTCTCCAGTTCTGCCACTGTACTCTAGTAAGATGTAAAAAAACAACAACAACCCGATTCTTCTCACCTTCCTCCGCTCCCACGAAGAGCGGCGCCCTCTTATATAGCTGGTACAGAGGACATCATCCAAAAAAGAAGAAGGGATTCCAGCTTCATAAATTTTCAAAAATATTTATTCCAGTAAAATAGATTCCATAGTAAAGGTCGATACAGCAGCGTGTTTCGAATGCTTATCAAGTGGTTGTCAGGCGGTTATGAGAAACTAATACCTAACAATAACCTCTGGGTCTGCTATATACAAAGCCTATTACATAGCGGCAGCCCACACAGCTGCTATGGGGCCCATGAGACAGGGGGGGCCCGATGTTAACCAGCATCAGACCTCTCCATCCCCCCCATCACAATTTCAACAGTATCTGCATCCTTGGGATGCAAATACAGTTGAAAACAACCAGGCTCAGTCAGAACCTCCAGAGGATTTGATGGCCTGGAGTCTGAGGAAAGAGCAGAGGATGACTCACTGCTCTGTAAGTGCAGGAGAGGAGGCCCCTCCCACCAGCTCCAGACTCCAGCAGAGCAGCTGCTTACAACATGGCCCCTGCTTTACTGGCTGCGTCCCCTGCTCTGTAACTTACTGCTCTGCTCTCCCCCTCCTGCCTTCAGCCCTGCAATTAAAGCAAGAGAGCTCTGCATTCGTGGATGGGAGGCTGCACCAGAGAGAAATGCATCATGTGCAATCATCTGCAGAGAGGGTAAATCCATGTGTAATGTGTGTGCATATGTGTGTATTTATATGTGTGTGTGTGCATGTGTGTGTATATATCTGTATGTGTGTGCTCATATACAGTATATGTGTATATACAGTAGTGCTCAAACGTTTACATACCCCGGCAGAATTTTTCCTTTCTTGGCCTTGTTTCAGAGAATATGAATGATAAACAAAAAACTTTTTCTCCACTCATGGTTATTGGTTGGGTGAAGCCATTTATTGTCAAACTACTGTGTTTTCTCTTTTTAAATCTTAATGACAACCAAAAACATCCAAATGACCCTGATCAAAAGTTCACATACCCTGGTGATATTGGCCTGATAACATACACAGAATTTGATACAAATAGGTTTGAATGGCTACTAAAGGTAACATCCTCATCTATGACCTGTTTGCTTGTAATCAGTGTGTGTGCATAAAAGCTGAGTTTCTGGGATCCAGACAGATTCTTGCATCTTTCGTCCAGCCACTGATGTTTCTGGATTGTGAGTCATGGGGAAAGCCAAAGAATTGTCAACAGATCTATGGGAAAAGGTAGTTGAAATGTATAACACATGAAAGGGATAAAAAAAAAATATATCCAAGGAATTGATAATGCCAGTCAGCAGCGTTCAAACTGTGATTAACAAATGGAAAATCAGGGGCTCTGTAAAAACCAAACCATGGTCAGGTAGACCAACAAGAATGTCGGCCACAATTGCCAGGAAAATTGTACGGGATGCAAAGAAAAACACAAATGGCATCAGCTGAAATTCAGGACTCTCTGAAAACTAGCGGTGTGACTGTTTCAAGATGCACAATAAGGAGGCATTTGAAGAAAAATGGGCTGCATGGTCGAGTCGCCAGATGAAAGCCATTAAGGCGCAAATGCCACAAAGTATCTCGTCTACAATACGCCAAAGAGCACAAAGACAAGCCTCAAAACCTCTAGAACAAGGTAATTTGGAGTGATGAGACCAAAATTGAACTTTTTGGCCACAACCATAAACGTTACATTTGGAGAAAGGTCAACAAGGCCTATGATGAAATGATGAAAAAAACACCATTCCTACAGTAAAGCATGGAGGTGGATCGCTAATGTTTTGGGGATGTGTGAGCTACAAAGGCACAGGAAACTTGTTGAAAGTTGAAGGAAAGATGAATACAGCACATTATCAGCAAATACTGGAGGCAAATTTGCACTCATCAGCCCGGAAGCTGCACATGGAACGTACTTGGACGTTCCAACATGACAATGATCCAAAACACAAGGCCAAGTTTACCTGTCATTGGCTACAGCAGAACAAAGTGAAGGTTTTGGAGTGGCCATCTCAGTCTCCTGACCTCAATATCATTGAGCCACTCTGGGGAGATCTCAAGCACGCAGTTCATGCTAGACAGCCCAGGAATTTACACTAACTGGAGGCTTTTTGCCAAGAAGAATGGGAAGCTTTACCATCTGAGAAAATAAAGAACCTCATCCACAACTACCACAAAAGACTTCAAGCTGTCATTGATGTTAGAGGGGGCAATACATGGTATTAAGAACTGGGGTATGTGAACTTTTGATCAGGGTCATTTGGATGTTTTTGGTTGTCATTAAGATTTAAAAATAGAAAACATAGTAGTTTGACAATAAATGGCTTCACCCAACAAATAACCATGAGTGGAGAAAAAGTTCTTTGGTTATCATTCATATTCTCTGAAACAAGGCCAAGAAAGGAAAAATTCTGCCGAGGTATGTAAACTTTTGAGCACAACTGTATATATGTGTGCATATACGTGTATATATGTGTGTGTGTATATATGTGTGTGTCTGCATGTGTATATATGTGTGTGTATACATGTGTGTATATGTGTGTGTGCATATATGCGCATATATGTGTGTGCTTATGTGTGTGTATATATTGTGGTGCAGTGAAAAGTGTAGTACTGGATGGATGGTATATTTCTCCCAGCAAGATAAAATGTGGCCTGGATTTTACCTAATTCTCTGGGTTTTCAGCACAACACCTGACATACACAGTTGCAGCAATCAAGCCTGCATAAGCCAGTTAGGGGGCAAATCCCAGGGTGTGAGGAGCTAGGCTGGAGTGAGCCTGAATTTGTATTGCTGTTTGGATACATGCTGGAAAGGTCTGTGACAAAGATTCAAGCAACCCCGGGAATGGCACCTGGTGGTCGTCTGTGGCCTGCAACTAACCACATCACTAGTGGTGACCAGGCGCCGCTTAGTTAAGCCCATCCCATGCAAGGATGAGTCTGAGACCGGTGGTTCTTCAAGTTGGAGAACATTTACGTTGCTTTTTTTCCCTTTCTACCACCTGCTCTTTAAAGTGTAAATAAAACACTGAAGTTTGGACTTTAAGCCTGTGTTTTGCATCATTACTGCGTTCCTGCCACTGCCTACAAGAGTAAATCCATACAAGTGCTTATGGAGGCCATGCAACAGCAGCAGCAGGCTATGCAGCAGCAGCAGGAAGCCACGCAACAGCAGCTGATATTTAATCAACAGCAGCAGGAAACCAAAGAGTTGTTGATACAACACATCACGACATCGCAGACAACAGGAACTCTACGGGGAATCCATGATGTCAGGAAAGTGGTTCGTACAGCGATCCCCCAAATGGAGAAATCTGACGACGTCAAGACGTATCTGCAGATGTTCGAAAGAGTGGCTGAGAGGGAGGGACTACCAGGGGACCAATGGGCAGAAGTCATTGCTCCTTTTCTGGCCCCAGGACCTATGAAAGCCTATCAGGACCTACACCCTGAGCAGATGGCGGACTACATGATCGTCAAGGGTGAGATACTGGCAAGTCGTGGGCAGGGCCGGCTCCAGGTTTTTGTGGGCCCTGGGCGAAAGCGTCTCAGTGGGCCCCTTTAACACATACCATGATTCATGATGCACAGATACCGCAGAGAAATATATATACATATATAGTACCATTTTTTAATGGATTAATAAATTGTTGGCTTTTAAAGAATATCGGTGAGTGCTACCTTTTTATCTCTTTTTTTTGTTTTTGGACATTCACTCATCCATTGGTATGCACCAGGTCGTATTGGACATTGTGTTTTTTTCTGGTCTCTCATCTGGATTGTGTTCCAAGGGATTTGATAAACAGTTGCACAGGTGCGAACTTTTTTTCTTTGTACAGACAATGCAAAGATTTCACTTCTTACATTACATGAGCGATATCTATTGTAAATTCCACAATAGCTCAGAAACTGGCAAATCGCTCCACACAGTATACTGGCCCCCATATAACGCTCCATACAGGATACTAGCCCCCATATAACACTCCATACAGAATACTGGCCCCCATATAATGCTCCATACAGTGTTAGAACTCTCCTGTTAGGTTTTTTCTAGTTTGCTGGTCACATGACCATTTTTGCCTATTTAATCTGGCTCCGCCCTCCTGGCCTTGCTGGACTTCATTGTATTTACTACTCTTGAGCTAGCTTGGTGCTCTGTTACCGTTCTCTGTTAGTTGTGCTAGGTCTTCGGACCTCTATGTTCTTTGTTGTGTGTTTGTCTTTGACTGCTACAATTTCTGTTAGGAGGTGTCCAACTTTATCCCAGTCCCTAGTTCTTGTAGGAATCCCTCCCTTGCATCTATAGGTCTTCGTACAGACTAGCCGAGGACTTTGGCGGGTTTGATCGCAGGATCAGGTTCCCCGTTACATCGTAGGGATCCAGTTTAGTTCTATTGTAGGGACAGATCTCCCGTCTTTCCTTAGTGCTTGTAGCAGATCATAACAGTAAGTCCAGCCCAAAAAATTTCTCTAAGGAAAGACCTCCAGTTTCCATCATGGTCTCGGGTCAAGATTTGGCTCAACGCTTGCAGGGACTCTCTCTGGAGGTGGCCGAGCTCCAACAACAGGTGAGTAGCTGTTCTGGAGCACATTTGGTAGAGCCAAAGGTACGTCTGCCTGATCTATTTTTTGGTGAACAACAAGATTTTTTTTCTTTTAAAAATGCTTGTTTATTGTATTTTCGTTTAAGACCCGGATCCTCTGGTGATGAATCACAGCGCATAGGGTTCATAATGTCACTTTTGCGCAAGGATCCTCAGGGATGGGCTTTTTCTCTCCAACCTAGTGATCCGTGCTTTAGATCAGTGGATAGTTTTTTTTCTGCTTTGGGTTTGTTGTACGATGATCCTGATCGTGTCTCATCTGCTGAGTCTGAATTGAGACGTTTGAGGCAGGGATCAGGTAATGTGGAAAAGTATTGTTCTCACTTCCGTCGGTGGTCTGCCCAGGTGGGGTGGAACGATTCAGCTTTGAAAAGTTTGTTTCTTGCGAGGCTAGGTGAAAGGGTTAAAGATTTGCTGATTGCTTATCCCACACCTGGAAACTTGCAGGAGGCTATGCAATTAGCTATACGGGTGGACAGGAGACTGCGTGCAAGGGTTAATGAGAGCAAATCCTCTGCTATGTCAGCTCCGAGTCTTGAGAGGGTCTGTGCTGACAAAGGAGAGCCGATGGAGATTGGGGCAATGACACCCCGCTCTCAGGAAAAAGACCGCAGGCTTTCTGAAGGTTTGTGCTTCTATTGCGGAAATTCTGGTCATTTTATTAAGAACTGTGTGCTTCGTATGAACAAAGAAAAAAAAATGGTCAGTTATGAACGTATAGCCTGTTTAAATACAAAGGGAGTATTCCTATCTGCTACTACCGCTGCTCAGGAAGAATTAATTGAATTTCGGGTATTTGTGGATTGTGGATCTACTCTGAATGTGATTGATGGGGGATTCTTGGAAAAGCTTACATTAAAACCTAAACCTTTGTCATCCACTATTGCTGTGGTTTCTGTTGATGGCTCTCCCTTGAAGAGTGTTACTCACAAGGTCTGTGAGTTTCCCCTCACTATTAATGGTGTTCATCAAGAGAATTTGGATTTGGTAGTATTGAATAATTTGCCTTCTCCAGTAATATTGGGGTTTCCCTGGTTAAAATTGCATAATCCTGTACTGGATTGGTCTACCAATGAAATTAAGTCCTGGAGCCCTAAATGTTATGACAAGTGTTGTAACGGACGTATTGCTGCGGTGGAAAAAGGGGAATTACCTGTACCTATTCAGGATTTTTGGAGAGTTTTTTCTGAGGAGGAGTCACAAATTTTGCCTCCCCATAGAGACTATGATTGTACCATTGAATTTGTCCCTGGAGCGACTCTTCCTAAAAGTCGTTTATTTAAT
The DNA here is from genome assembly GCF_046119375.1 of Phyllobates terribilis. Taxonomy (NCBI): domain Eukaryota; kingdom Metazoa; phylum Chordata; class Amphibia; order Anura; family Dendrobatidae; genus Phyllobates; species Phyllobates terribilis. The sequence continues at coordinate 2,012,876 of NW_027362771.1, read as the reverse complement.
CTTACTATTCCTGAGAGAAAGGCTTTGGAGGAATACATACAGACAAGCTTGGCCGCCGGTCACATTAGGCCTTCCAAGTCTCCTGTGGCTGTTGGATTTTTTTTTGTTAAAAAAAAAGATGACGGTTTACGTCCTTGTCTGGACTTTGGTGAGATTAATAAAATTACTGTACGCAATCCTTACCCACTGCCATTGATTCCTGATTTGTTTAACCAGTTAGTGGGGGCCAAGTGGTTCTCTAAAATTGATCTCCGGGGGGCATACAATTTGTTGCGCATGAAGGAGGGTGATGAATGGAAGACTGCTTTTAACACTCCTGTGGGTCATTTTGAGAATCTGGTTATGCCTTTTGGTCTTACCAATGCTCCAGCATTTTTTCAGGATCTTATTAATGACATCCTTAGACCTTTGATCGGCAAAAATGTGGTTGTGTATTTGGATGACATTCTGATTTATTCGCCTGATCTGGAGTCTCATTGGCTGAGCGTACGTGAGGTATTACCGTTATTAATGGACAATTCGCTTTTTGCTAAGCTGGAGAAATGTGAGTTTGCTGTACAGAGAATTAGTTTTTTGGGTTACATTATCTCCAGTGAAGGTTTTGAGATGGACCCGGTTAAAGTTCAAGCTGTGCAGGAATGGCCTAGGCCTATTGGTTTGAAATCTATACAGAGGTTTTTGGGTTTCGCCAATTATTACAGAAAATTCATAAAAAAAAATTCTATTATTGTCAAACCGCTGACCTATCTCACTAGGAAAGGTGCTAATGCGGTTCAGTGGACTTCTGAGGCCATTGAAGCTTTTGTGTTTCTAAAGGAGAGGTTCACCTCTGCTCCCATCCTTATGCAGCCTGATGTGACTAAGCCTTTTTTGGTTGAGGTTGATGCTTCTTCTGTGGGGGTTGGTGCGGTGTTGTCTCAGGAAAGCAAGGATGGAGTACATCCCTGTGCCTTTTTTTCAAAAAAATTTTCTGAGACTGAACTTAATTACGATATTGGTAATCGGGAATTGCTGGCTATTAAACTCCCATTTGAACACTGGCGTCATCTCTTGGAAGGTGCTGAATTTCCCATTCAGGTTTTCACTGATCATAAAAATCTGATCTATCTTAATGCTGCCAAGCGCTTGAATGCCCGTCAGGCTAGGTGGGCACGTTTTTTCTCGCGGTTTAATTTTTCCGTTACTTACATCCCGGGTACCGAGAATGTTAAAGCTGATGCTTTGTCTCGCAGCTTTTCTCCCATGGTCAGTGCTGAGGAGGAGGAGAGCATTTTACAAGAAGGTGTTGTGATTGCTGCTTTGGACTCCGTTTTGGAGGATGAGATTCTTAAAGCTCAGGAGAATGCCCCATCTAACACTCCCCATGGGAGGTTGTTTGTGCCTAGGACCTTTAGGAGAGATTTGTTTGTTGAGTGTCGTGAGTCTCGGCTGGCAGGTCATCCAGGAATTTCTGAGACCAAGAGACTTGTGGGTCGCAGTTTTTGGTGGCCTGGATGGCAGAAGGAAGTCATTAAGTGGGTGCGCCAATGTACTGTGTGTGCTAGATCTAAGTCTTCGCATGCTCCTGCTGCGGGGTTGCTTTGCCCTCTGGAGGTTCCTAGTGCACCTTGGACACATCTGGCTATAGACTTTATTACTGACCTTCCCCTCTCTGAAGGTTTCACGGTCATCTGGGTGGTCGTGGACCGTTTAAGCAAGACGTGTCACTTGGTTCCCTTCATCAAACTGCCTTGTGCTAAGACACTCGCTAAGTCCTTTGTCAAGGAAATTGTCAGACTACATGGTGGTCCTACTGACATTGTTTCTGATAGGGGACCTCAGTTTTTGGCTCATTTTTGGCGTGCCTTTTGTGACAGGTTGGGAGTTCATTTGTCGTTTTCATCCGGATATCATCCTGAGTCTAATGGCCAGACAGAAAGAAAGAACCAGGATGTTGAGCAGTTCTTGCGTTGCTTTGTGGCAGACAATCAAGAGGGGTGGTCTGAGTTTCTTCCACTTGCTGAATTTGCTCTTAACAACCATACATCCTCTTCTGCTGGGTGTTCGCCTTTTTTTTGTTGTACTGGGAGACATCCGTCTTTTGGGTCATTCTCCAAATTGGTATCGGCTGTGCCGGAGGAGGAGAGTTTTTCCGGTGATTTGGAGAGAGTTTGGACGGATGTGCGTGATAATCTTCAGGAGACTAACAAAAAATCTAAGAGGTACTTTCATAGGAAACGGCAAGAGGTTTCGTTTGCTGTTGGTGACATGGTTTGGTTGTCCTCTAAGAATCTGCGATTGAGGATTCCTTCGAAAAAATTGGGTCCCAGGTTTGTAGGGCCCTTTAAGGTGCTTCAGATAGTTAACCAATCTGCTGTAAGGTTGGAGGTTCCTACCTCCTGGAAGATTAATCCGGTGTTTCATGTTTCTCTGTTGAAAAAAGCTGATGTGTCGGTTGGTGACGCCTCTGCCACTGTTCCTCCGGTGGTGGAGGATGGGGAATATGAAATTTCCCGCATCCTAAATTCTAGACGGTATAGAGGGAGTTTGCAGTATCTCGTCTCTTGGAAGGGTTTCTGACCCGAGGATAACTCATGGGTGAGGGCGGATGATGTTTCTGCTTCCAGACTTGTCAGAGCGTTTCACAGGAGGTTTCCTGATAAGCCCGGTCCTAGGGGATCCGGAGGATCCTCTTAGAAGAGGGGGTACTGTTAGAACTCTCCTGTTATAATGCCCCATGCAGGATGTCACCCCCCTCCCTTATAATGCCCTATGCAGGATGTCACACCCCCCCTCCCTTATAATGCCCCATGCAGGAAGTCACACCCTCCCTCCCTTATAATGCCCCATGCAGGATGTCACCCCCCTTCCCTTATAATGCCCCATGCAGGATGTCACCCCCCCTCCCTTATAATGCCCCATGCAGGATGTCACCCCCCTCCCTTATAATGCCCCTTGCAGGATGTCACCCCCCTCCCTTATAATGCCCCATGCAGGATGTCACCCCCCCTTATAATCCCCCATGCAGGATGTCACACCCCTCCCCTCCCTTATAATGTCCCATGCAGGATGTCACACCCCCCCCCTCATAATGCCCCATGCAGGATGTCACCCCCCCTCCCTTATAATGCCCCATGCAGGATGTCACACCCCTCCCCTCCCTTATAATGCACCATGCAGGATGTCACCCCCCCCCCTTAAAATGCTTCATGCCCCCATACAATAAAAAAAGAATCAAATACTCACCTTGCTCGTCCTCACCAGCTGCCGTTGCTCTGGACTCCAGCGTCGCCGGCGTCTTCCCGTTCTGCGCTGCCTGTGACGGCTCAGGGGAGGGCACGGTGTAAAGACGTCACCGCGCCCTCTGACCTGAGATGTCACAATACAGCAGCCGCGGAAGAGACCGGAGCTGCTGCGGAGGCACGGGGAGAGGTAAGTATTGTGTCGACTGCCGGGGTCCTGAGCAAGTGGGTGGGAGTGGGCACTGGCACCGCTCTCCTCTGCTCATGGGTCCCATAGCGCGGCGGGGTGCCCGACGTCGAGTGTGCCCCCCGCCTGCTCAGGGCCCCGGCACTTGCCCCGGTGTGCCGGGTGCTGACGCCGGCCCTGGTCGTAGGGTAAATGTGTTAGTCCGGGCCCAGCGGTTACATCAGTGGGAGTTTAACCCCTCCAAGCCGGCTCGGTCCCAATATTATGACTTGTTGCATTTAATAGAAAAGAGGTTGCAGCCCGAGGTACTTTCTCCCAAGGCCATGCTGGACGGCATAGTGACTGATAAATTTTGGAGAGCTTTGCCCCACTCCCTCCAATCCTGGGTGGGTCAGGCGTCCCCTACTGATGCACTCCAGATGATGGACCTTATAGAACGATATGAGGCTACCAAAGAGCTCCAGGGAGGGACTCCCCAGAAGGTAACGGAAAGGACCCCTAAGTCCCCACCTCTGATCCTGCGAGCGGAGCCCAGGAGGGCTGCTCAAGACTTTTCTGGGGGAGAAAGGGGCCCTATAGTCTGCTGGCGGTGCCAGGAGCCAGGCCATATGAGAGCCGATTGCCCCCACTTGACTGAGCCCATGGACACAAACTTTGGGTACCGCCAATCCCATTATGCTGAAAGAATTTGCGCGACTGGCACCCCGTGGGGTCCCAGTAATGGACATTTATGTAAGGTTGATGTGGATGGCACCCCGGCTGTGGCCCTACTGGACTCAGGGAGTCTCGTGACTCTGGTACGAGCCAACCTAGTATAAACGATGTATACATGGGGACTTGAAAGACTATCCTACTGCACTAGTGGTGATAAACACGCCAGAGGGGAGGCGGTACCACGAGGTGGGGATTGTGATTAATTTACATTATGAACTGATACTTGGAAGAGACTTTGTTTTATTTTCTGTACTTTGGCCAACAGTTGTCCCACCCAGTGAACAACCGCTGACACTGGTGGCAGCCAGGTTACATCCTCCAGAAGTTGGGTATGAACCTGGTTTCCCCGAGGAAGAGGTGCTGGCGGTAGGGGTAACCTCAACTTTGGTGGAGGAAGGGGAAAATTCTCCCATAAAAGTGTTGGCTGGAGACGTGGACGACTTGCCGCCGGAACCTTAATTGTCAGACTTAAATGTCTCTGGCGACAATTTTGGTACGGCGCAACTCCGAGACCCTACCTTGGCTCGGGCCAGGGAAAATGTGCTGTTTATTAATGGGGAACCCCAACAACCTGGGACAGCCACAGTGTTGCCATGTTTTGAGGTGACCCGAGACTTGTTGTATTGAGTCCAGAAAATACGTGGGGAAATCATAGAGCAATTACTGGTACCACAGGCATATCATAGGCTGGTAATGGACCTAGCGCATGTACTGGGTGGGCATTTGTGCCAAAAGAAAACCCTAGACCGAATTTTGCAGCGGTTTTACTGGCTAGGAGTCTATGAAGAAGTTAAACGGTATTGTAATTCCTGTCCAGTGTGCCAGGTAACCAGTCCCCAGCCACACTTTTGGAGTCCTTTGGTGCCTCTGCCAATCATAGAGGTACCTTTCGAAAGAGTGGCAATGGATCTGGTTGGTCCAGTCAATAAGTCGGTAAGGGGTCACCAACATATCCTGGTAATTCTAGATTATGCCACCCGATATCCTGAAGCAGTTCCGCTGCACCATACTTCAGCTAAACTCATAGCAAATGGACTCATGGGTATGTTCTCTCGGGTGGGGATTCCTCAAGGGATTTTAACAGACCAGAGAACCCCCTTTATATAAAATATTAAGAAAGAACTCTGCCGCTTGTTAAATGTTAAACAGTTGCACACATCAGTCTATCATGCCCAAACAGGTGGCCTGGTAGAAAGATTCAATAAGACGCTAAAGAGTATGCTAAAATAAACAGTCTCCAAAGATGGGAAGGACTGGGATCTCTTACTGCCATATTTATTGTTTGCAGTGCGTGAGGTGCCCTAGGCATCTACGGGGGTTCTCACCCTTCTAACTATTGTATGGCAGACATCCCCGGGACTTGCTCGATATAGCCAAAGAGGCTTGGGAAAACCAACCCCACACAAGAGTGTAATAGAACATGTTGCAAAAATGCAGGAAAGAATGGAGACAGTCCTACCACTGGTCCGGGAACATATGGAGGTGGCACAACAGTCTCAGAGTCGGGTCTATAACCGGGAGGCTCGGGTAAGAACCTTTAGTTCAGGGGATCGGGTGTTGGTGCTTTTGCCTACAGTAGATAGCAAATTCCTTGCAAGGTGGCAGGGGACCTACGAGATAATGGAGAAAGTGGGATCGGTAAACTACAAGGTACACCAACCAGGATGGAGGAAGCCAGAGCAGGTCTACCATATACAGTTAGGTCCATATATATTTGGACAGAGACAACTTTTTTCTAATTTTGGTTCTAGACATTACCACAATGAATTTTAAACAAAACAATTCAGATGCAGTTGAAGTTCAGACTTTTAGCTTTCATTTGAGGGTATTCACATTAAAATTGGATGAAGGGTTTAGGAGTTTCAGCTCCTTAACATGTGCCACCCTGTTTTTAAAGGGACCAAAAGTAATTGGACAGATTAAATAAGTGTAAATAAAATGTTCATTTCTAGTACTTGGTTGAAAACCCTTTGTTGGCAATCACTGCCAGAAGTCTTGAATTCATGGACATCACCAGACGCTGTGTTTCCTCCTTTTTGATGCTCTGCCAGGCCTTCACTGCGGTGGTTTTCAGTTGCTGTTTGTTTGTGGGTCTTTCTGTCTGAAGTTTAGTCTTTAACAAGTGAAATGCATGCTCAATTGGGTTGAGATCAGGTGACTGACCGCTCTATGGCTAAGGCCGGTTTCACACGTCCTGATATTTCCGGTACTGTGCTGAGCTCGGTGAATGACAGGATACCGCTCATGAGCTCAGCACAGTACAGGGGCCCGCTCGCTGCAGCGAGTGATTCTCTGCTCCTCAGCTCGTGCGGTCAGTTGGATGTTTTGTGGCCCGTGCAGCAGGTAAAAACGGACATGTCAACGTGTTTTACACACAGACACACGGTCCATGGAAACACACTGACATGTGCGCAGACCCATTCATTTGAATGGGTGTACATGTGTCAGTGTCTCCAGTATAGTCTTTTACTTGAAAAAGACCCCGGTACGGAGTTGAAACGCGTTGTTAATAAAAAGCCTTTTCATCATCATCATCTCTGAAGAATTGATTTACTTCAGCAGCGCAGCCCACTTATGTGTTTATCCAAGTGGATCCAATATCTCCTGGAGGATTTATCTTCCAGCCAAGGGGCAGCAGCAGCTGTTTTTCTTCATGCCTTCATAGGAGTTGTGCCTGTCACAACTCCGTCAGGTGAGTGTAACCAGCACTCTCTTAATTTCCCTCCATAGGGTATCACCCTATTGTGCGCTCTGTTCCCCACATTTAGATCTACATAAGTGTGCATATAGGCAGAGACCTGCCAGTCACTTGTAGCGGGTGGGAGAAGCCACCAGGGACACATCTGTCTGACTAGTCTCCCATGTGGATCTTTCCCCAGCAGCTTCTAAGGTATGTTTATTTATTCACCCATGACAGCACAACGAGGACAGGAAACCTACAGGTTAAAAGGGTGGCACCTCTCTCTCGCCTCAGTTTGGTTTTCTATCCTTGATGGGAACCCCTGCAGGCTTATCTGTGCAAAGAATGAAGAAAACTTCCTATCCCAGGCTGGGCCGGCCCATTCAGGCAGGGATGTCTCTCTGCCTCGGTCAGTCCGGGATCCCTGGAGATGCCACGGTAAATCTCAGGGGGGCTGCTCTGTGTGCGTTGGGGTAGGAGCAGCGCCCCCTGCCTGGGGTCGTGCTGCTCACATGTGGCCCAGACCTCAGTAGCGCTCGCGTGTCTGGAGGCTTATCCCCCCATCTGCACAAGCAGGAAGTTCGGGCCACGTGGGTGGATGACGCGGCAGGCACGGCTGATGACACGGTGGATGATGCGGCCAGGGGGCATGTCCAGGTGACACAATTAAAGGCACGGCCGGGGGGCCTGCAGAGGCATGCCCCAAGATACTGCTCGTCCTGGATGCCGGTGTCACTGCCAAGGTCACGACCGGGGGCGTGTGGCGTCAAGTAGGGGTGTTGTTCCCCGCCGGATATGGATGGGGTTTTCCATAGAGCCACGCAGGGGGTCAGCTGACTCGGAACCGGTATAAAAGTTACTGATGCCACTACCAGGGTGCTTCCCAGCCCATCCAGTGTGTTACAGTGATGGCAGATATTGAGCAGCAGGAGCAGTCGCAGCATTAACAAGATCAACTGCTGCCTGGGGAGCCGCAAGAGCTTGTGGTCCAGCATCGCTCACATACTAGTTCGAACAGCCGTTCCACGGATAAGCATGGATCCACGAGGTCCAGCCGGAAAAGCTCAGGCAGAAGGAAAGATCCGGGAATCCCGAGGGAGGACCCTCCTACTGTGAAAGATTTTTCTGCAAACCCGGTACCGTGTATTTGAGCAGTGGGTAAGTGGATCTTCGTGAATGTTCACTTGGTAATTGTTCCCTTCTTCTTTCTAAATATTTTTCAGAGCAAGAAATGTAATACCAAGTCGAAGCACCGCCAGTTTTTGTTCGGGTTTAAGATCCCTGATCAAGGAGGAAATAGGCAAGCCCCTTGCAAAAAATACAAAGAGTAAGCGACAAAGGGATCTTCTCCAGTATTGGGAAACTCCTCCCTATCCATTGTTACAGAGGATTCGGATGACCCCTCTCACTCGTCCCCCTCCTCGGATAGTGACTCGGGTCATCAGTGCTTTCCCTCAAGTGAGGTGGACGCGTTAGTCAAGGCCGTTCGGTCAAACATGGGCATTGTGAATACTAGGTCTGAAAGATCAGTGGAAGATGTAGTGTTCAAGGGCCTAGATCCTAAAAAGAAAAAGTGCTTTCCTATGAATAATAAGATCCAATGCCTAATTGACAGAGAGTGGAAGAAACCAGAGAGAAAAGGTTCTCTACCACCATCATTTAAGAAAAAACACCCCTTCGAAGATACCCCATCTAACTCTTGGTCTAAGGTGCCAAAACTAGATGTGGCTGTAACGAAAGCTTCTAGAAAATCTTCCTTGCCTTTTGATGACGTGGGGGCCTTGAAGGACCCGCTCGATAGGAGAGCAGATACCTTCCTGAAAGGAACCTGGGAAACCGCGACAGGTGCCTTGAAACCAGCAGTAGCAGCCACCTGCACTTCCAGAGCCGTAAAGATTTGGTTAGAACAGGTAGGAACCCAGTTAACAGATGGAGTGTCAAGAAAAGAGATCCCATCTTCCATCCCTCTCGTTCAGGGTGCTGCGGCCTTCCTTGACGACACTTCGGCTGACTCCGTCAGATTGGCAGCAAGATCAGGGGCTCTATCAAATACTGCCCATCGGGCTTTATGGCTCAAATGTTGCCCAGGAGACAAACAGGTCAGATCTAGACTGTGTTCTATCCCCTGTGAAGGGCAGTACCTGTTTGTTCCCGCCATGGATGATTTATTGGAAAAGGCTGGGAACTCTAAAAAGGGTTTCCCTCAGTGTCCTTACCCACTTATAAGTGGTCTTTCAGGAAAACGAAGGTTGTCCGAAGAAGACCAACAAAAGAACAGGACAAGTATGAAAACCGTAGGCAAAAAGGTAGAGGTCTACTATTCGGTGCTTCTTCCAAGGGTGCGCGAAAATCGGGACAATGACGGCCAGCCCCAGTGGGGGGAAGGATGTCCTCCTTTCTCCCAGCCTAGGAATGTATTACAGCAAGTGGCTGGATCCTCAGCCTGGTGAAATCGGGACTGAAAATGGAGTTCCAATCACTTCCTCATAGAAGGTTTATGGTTACTTCCTCCTGTTCTTCCCCAGAACAGCGGTCAGCCTTCCAGCTGGAGGTCCATAACCTAATTAGGAAGTCTGTCCTAATTGAGGTCCCGGAGATAGATAGAGGTATGGGGTTCTACTCCCCTCTTTTTTTAGTCCCTAAGCCAGACGGATCTTTCAGGACTATAATTAATTAATCTGAAGTCCCTGAATAGACACCTGAAAGTACATATACGTTTAAAATGGAATCCTTGAATGGAGCAATTAAACTTCTTTTTCCCAGTTGTTACATGGCTGTCTGGGATCTTAAAGATGCGTACTATCACGTACAGGGATTACCAAAAATACCTAAGGGTGGCAATAAAGATGGAGGGCGCAGTTAAATATATTCAATACATTTCACTTCCCTTCGGCCTAGCCGTAGCACTGAGAATTTTCACTAAGGTAGTGGCGGAAGCCATGGCCCGTTTTAGAGAGAAAGACATCCTTATTATTCCCTACCTCGACGATTTCCTAATAGTGGGTAATTCCTTCCATCAATGTGAAGCCCATCTAGTTGAGGTAATGTCAATTCTAGAAGGTCTAGGTTGGTTATTAAATTTACCAAAATCTAAGTTAGCTCCCATGAGAGCCCAGCAGTTTCTGGGAGTCATTCTGGATTCAGAGGAAGCGATGTCGCGCCTACCCTACCAGTCTTGAAGGTTGACCTGATCCAACGTCGGGTTAAAAAAGCCATAGATAAGCCCTCTATGACTCTTCATAATGCGATGTCCTTATTAGGCACCTTAATGTCATGTTTGCGCGCAGTCCTGTGGGCACAATTCCACTCTAGGGCCCTTCAGTGGGACGTATTATATAATGAGTCAATTCTTGGAGGGTGTCTTGAACATATTTTAACTTTATCCTCTCGCTCGATACAATCCCTTTGATGGTGGTTGAGGACTGGGAACCTAGTCAGGGGAGGTCCCCTCGCAGAAAAGACCAACCCACATGTTAACCACAGACGCATGTACCATGGATTGGGGAGCCCCGTCTCATGCTGCACATAACACATCTGCATCTATGGCTGCTATGTGCATAAAAGGGGACAAACTTATGGTGTGGCACCCATGCTCCCCTGACCTCTACCCCATTGAGGACCTCTGGAGCATCATCCAAAGGAGTGTCTATGATGGCGGGAGGCAGTTCACATCTAAGCAACAGCTCTGGGAGGGTATTCTGTCCTCATACAAAACAATTAAAGCAGAAACCATCCAAAACCTGACAAATTCAATGGATGAGAGAGTTCAGAAGCTCCTTTCGAACAAGGGGTCCTATGTGCAAATGTAACATCACCTAGAATAAAGTTTTGAGTTGAAAACTGTTTGATTTCAGTTTGTAATAACCTGCTAATGCTTATAATTTCAAAAATGACCATTTTTTATTCTTTATTAAAATGAAAAGGTTGAAAACTCTGCTGTGCATAATAACTTGGAACATGCATTTTGAGTGCAGTTTAGGTTTTTTATTTTTTTTTTAAAATATACTGTTATCATAGGCAGTTTGTACAAAAACCTTTCAATTGTACTCTAATAGCTATTTGACTGGAAAATTACAATGACTGCAATTCATATAGGTAATTTGGGAAAATCTGAGAAAATATTATTTGCATAATAATTTGGAACACAGTGTATGTCACCAGGGTATTAGGAAGGGGTGTAGGGCTTCAAAGTCTACTATCTACTAGATAAGAGATGTCATCGCTCTTGCCTATTCATCAAGCAGCGAGGAAATACCAGAAGGTCTGACAGCCCATTCCACTTGGGCCGTGGCGACCTCCTGGGGGGAAAAGGCATGTCTCCATTGAAGATATATGTAAGAGACGTGCCCCCATGGGCCGTGGGGTACTCTGTGCCGGGCCGGTCGTTGCTATGGGGGATGTCACAGTGGCGGGGACCCGGTCCGTGACCCAGGGCGGTCAATAAAAAGGGGTATATTTATAGGGGATTTATAGTGTTTGTATAAAGTTCGTGACGCCACCTGTGGTATGCGGCTAAAGGGAGCTGCCGCTGCGGAGCAGGTCCTCTGGAGCTGATGTTAGTGCAGCAAAGCTGGTGTGGCTCTCCACAGATAGAGCTTAGCTCCAGGGCAGTGTAGATGTTATATGTTGTGCTGGGCGTTGTAGTGCAGAGGGGTGATGGCGCAGACAATAATCACAGAGACAGTGGGGTGCAGTCTTCCGAGTTTACTCACAGTTGTTAAGTTCCTCAGGTTGCACTGTCCAGCTTACAGCCTCCCACGTTCAGCAATCCCCCAGATAATTCAGGAGCACTTAACGGGACCCCTTTCTTCCTGCGCTGGCTCTCACCCTCCTGCCCTGCGCCTCGCAACCAGTGTCCCAATCCGGTAACCTCGGGTCTTGTCGGGCGACCTGCAGTCCCCTGGACCCTCTGTGGCCACCTTCTTGGCGATATACAGTAATTGCGGATGTGGCCACTGCACCTTGCAAGTACAGCAGCCTCCGGTTCCTAGCTGAACCTTGCAGTTCTCCACTAGTTAAGGGTCCGGTCCCCTCTGCGGCTTGATCCCTCCACCGCCTGCCAGATTCGGGCGTACGGGTGGCCTCCAGCACTGCCCGTACCCCTGGGATCCCTTCTGTTCCTGGAGCCTTTCTCCTGCTCCCTCTTCTCTTCTCTCTCTCCTTCTTCTCTCTCAGTCCTGGGCCTCTCCCTAGGCCCGCTCTGGAGCAGAGCTCTTACAGAGCCTCAGCTCCCCTCACTTTCCTCCTCTGACTGACTTGTCCTTCTAAGATGGCTCCCCTTTTTATACAGCTACTGAAGTGCTCCCTTGATCTATGTCCTCCACCCACACCCACTACATGGTTCCCCCTCACTTGGTTCCCCTCCACTCCAGCCAAGGGAAGGGGCTCAGCAAGAACCAGAGACATCTTGCCCCCCCCTGCTGGCCTGGAGTGGTGTGTTGGATGCAGGTGTTAGGGTCCCGGGCAGTACTCCATCCTTACCTGAGAGTGAGATACCACACCTCTGGGTGAGATGCAGTACCTCTGTGGTGACTGAACCCGCAGGGGCGTCACATAAGGCTGCTACCTGGTCCTCACCTTCCACCTTTTATAGGCACTACAGACTAGATATGGGTGTTTTTACTGACCTCACCTTTGGTTGAAGGGTGCTCCAGGCTGTGGTCCCTCCCCAGAATTTTCTTCTCTGTAATTCTCTCGTGATGCTGTCATGGGTGAACGAATAAAGTCTTAGTTACTTACTGGTAACGGGATTTTTCGGAACCCATGACAGCACCGTTATATTCCCCCCCCCTTCACCTTATGGGAGCACTCCCATAAGTTATTAAAACTCACTCTCAATTGGGTTAAAAAAAAAGAAATAATGGTTATTAATGTTGTTATACTTGGATTGTTGTTGTACTAACCATGGCGGCCCTCTCATGCTCTGTAAACCAAACTGAGGCAAGAGAGAGGTGCCTCCCTTTTGACCTGTAGGTTTCCTGTCCTTGGTGGGTGGATCCCCTCTCTCGTGGTGCTGTCACGGGTTCCGAAAAAAGACTTTTTCTCTGAAATGCTGCAGCGTTTTAGAGTCCAACATCCCTGGCTGGGATATTGCAGTCAGTGCCTGATATATGCAGCCTGTGGATCATGGGTATCAGCTGTCAGGTTCCCTTTAACCACTTCATGACATATGATGTATTTTTTTGTCATATGTAGTGCCCCTGCCTCTGATGCGGACTTGCACACTGAGTCTGCATCTTTCCCTGCACATTAGAGGTGATGTAATCAGCCATCATGTGCCTTTAACAACCATGGGTCTTAACCTGTTAAATCCCACTTGTTAATCTCTGACTAGAGATGAGCGTTGTTCTACTCGAACTGTTCGCCAATCTCAAATTTGAGCTGTTTTGGGCGGTGTTCGAGCCGTTCGGCGAACATGAACAATTTGAGAAAAATTCGGCTGTTCGAGGTTATGTTCGATAACTGTTCGTGCACCAAAATCATAACTGGATTTTTTCTCAGTAATGATGAAAATTAATGTTAATACGCAGTTTGAGTGTACAGCGGGGTGGGGGGAGGGGCAGGGGATGGATCTCTGCAGGAACAATGAAGATCTCCATTTTTTTTTTCTCTTTCCCGCATTTACAGTGGGGAGGTGCAATCTGTCAGCCTATCAACAGCGCACACACGGAGCGAAGTGCTTTTTTTCACACAAGCAAGGGCATGTGTCATTGGCAGTGTATGTCACATGTCCTTGCCCTATAAGACCAAGCCATTTTCCCCGTCGCCACCATTTTCTCACTGCTGCAGCTGCGTTTTAGACGGCACCGCTGTTGCTGTGTGCGCTATACCTTGTTAATTTCAAGCCAATTTTCGCACAAATCTACAGATAGCTTGGGAGTAGGGAATAGTTGTGATTGCAGTCCTTTTAAGGACTAGGTTACAGCATTTCCTACGAATTTTATCAGGCAGGTCTGTGCTCTTAAATAGATAGATTGTGGGAGTAAAGACTAATTGTAATTTGAGTCCTTTTCAGGACTAGGTTACATCAGTTCCTATCAGTTTTTGCCAGGCAGGTCTGTGCCAGTGCTGTGCAAGTTTTTTTCACAGCATTTGGCTGAATCTAGCAAAGCTAATCCTTTATGGCCTATTGCAGAGTGTGTTAGTCAGTGGAGTAGCCTATCTGTGTTGCAAGATATACCACCTGTGTATAGAATACCAATTTTTTTACTGCACCTAGTGAAGTAAAATCTTTTGGGCATAGCATCATTCTATTAGTCCATCTATACTGACCTCCATCAGGTTGCAAATTGAATATAATTTTTTTCTGCATCTAGCTCTGAAAAAATATTGGGCTTCTAGCTGTGTGTGGGACTTGTTGTATTAGTCCATTTATACTGACCTCCATCAGGTTGCAAACTGAATATATTTTTTTCTGCATCTACCTCTGAAAAAATATTGGGCTTCTAGCTGTGTGTGGGACTTGTTCTATTAATCCATCTATACAGACCTCCATCAGGTTGCAAACTGAATATATTTTTTTCTGCATCTACCTCTGAAAAAATATTGGGCTTCTAGCTGTGTGTGGGACTTGTTGTATTAGTCCATCTATACTGACCTCCATCAGGTTGCAAACTGAATATATTTATTTCTGCATCTACCTCTGAAAAAATATTGGGCTTCTAGCTGTGTGTGGGACTTGTTCTATTAATCCATCTATACAGACCTCCATCAGGTTGCAAACTAAATATATTTTTTTCTGCATCTACCTCTGAAAAAATATGTGGCCTTCTAGCAGTGTGTGGGACTTTCTCTATTAGTCCATCTATACTGACCTCCATCAGGTTGCAAACTGAATATAATTTTTTTCTGCCTCTAGCTCTGAAAAAATATTTGGCCTTCTAGCAGTGTGTGGGACTTTCTCTATTAGTCCATCTATACTGACCTCCATCAGGTTGCGAATTAAAAATAATTTTTATCTGCATCTACAGTACCTCTGAAAAAATATTGGGCTTCTAGCTGTGTGTGGGACTTGTTCTATTAGTCCATCTATACTGACCTCCATCAGGTTGCAAATTAAAAATAATTTTTATCTGCATCTAGCTCTGAAAAAATATTTGGCCTTCTAGCAGTGTGTGGGACTTTCTCTATTAGTCCATCTATACTGACCTCCATCAGGTTGCAAATTAAAACTAATTTTTATCTGCATCTACCTCTGAAAACATATTTGGGCTTCTAGCTGTGTGTGGGACTTGTTCTATTAATCCACCTATACTGACCTCCATCAGGTTGCAAATTCAAAATAATTTTTTGTCTGCATCTAGGTCTGACAAAATATTTGGCCTTCTAGCAGTGTGTGGGACTTTCTCTATTAGTCCATCTATACTGACCTCCATCAGGTTGCAAACTGAATATATTTTTTTTCTGCATCTACCTCTGAAAAAATATTGGGCTTGTAGCTGTGTGTGGGACTTGTTCTATTAATCCATCTATACAGACCTCCATCAGGTTGCAAACTGAATAAAAAAATTTTCTGCATCTACCTCTGAAAAAATATTTGGGCTTCTAGCTGTGTGTGGGACTTGTTCTATTAGTCCATCTATACTGATCTCCATCAGGTTGTAAATTGAATATAATTTTTTTCTGCATCTAACCCAGCCAATAGTTTTGGCCTAATACCACAGTTTGGCCACTCAGCTCTGCTCGGTTCCCATCCATTGTTTTTTTGTGCAAACAACTCCAGAGTTGTGAATTAGTTAACCTCCAAAATGAGTGGAAAAAGGCCTGCTGCTGGTGGAAAGGGGAATAGGCGTGTTGGGAAGGGGAAAAAAGGTTGTGTCCGTGGGGTAGGTGTTAAAGCAACAGTAACATCTGCAGAAGAAAGACCATCTTCCAGCCAAACTAAAGTGTCTACTTCTTTTAGCGGACAATGTGATAAGATCCCTTTCTTACGGCCACGCCAATCGCTACAAATTCCAGATGAGGCACAAAAACAGCAGGTGCTTCAACAGATATCAAGTGCTCCTTTAAGTGGGCTCTCCTCCACATCAACTTCAACATCACAAATACTCCAGTCCTCAAAGGTGTCACCCCAATCGCACTTGCTTCCTCACAGCTCCCAAATCTCCAGCTGCCCGTCTGAGTATGAGGTAGAACAGATGGTTGAGTCTGCAGAGCTGTTTACTCATACTATAGCCTGGGAATCAGAGGTCGACTACAGCGCTTCTGTGAATCCAGACGAGGAAATGATCTGCACTGATGCCCAGAATCTTTATGAGTCGGATCCAGGACCAGACGCAGAAGGTTCTGACCATAATGTAGACCCTCATTCCCAAACTGTAACTCCTGTTGGTGGAGACAATGAGGAAGACGATGATAAGACTCAAATACCTGATTGGAGCGACAACTTTAGTTTTTTGTCAGGGCAGGAACAGGATGGCTCTGAGGACGACGGGTGTGATAACGCACAGGGTGATGATGATGAGGTTGGAGATCCCACTTACTGTCAACCCACAGTCAGCCAAGAGATGAGGTCAGCAGAGGAGGTGGAGGAAGATGCTAGTGACGACGAGGTCAGGTTGCGACTTCCTGGACAGAGACGTAGTACTGGAAGCACGTCAACAACTGCATCCTCAAACACAACTCTGCCTCTCACCACAAGTCGTGGTGGCTCTTCAGGTCGCATGGGTGCTAAGCCTTGCATAGCCTGGGCATTTTTTCGGATCGATAAAGATGACCCAACTCATGTTATCTGTAACATTTGTCAGCAAAAGCTAAGTAGAGGTCAAAAAATACATAGTTTGAGTACTTCATACATGATCCGGCACATGGACATGAAGCATAAGTTGCAGTGGGAAGCTCAGTGTGCTACAATGCGGCCTAGCCGGCCGGGCCAACCACCGTCTGCCATATCTTGTGCATCCGCGGCCTCATCATCCTCTGTGACTGGGGGGACAGCAGTCACACCTGTTTTGGGGCGCAGACCTGCCACCTCTTTACCCGCAACAACCAGCGTGATTGGCAGGTCATCATTTTCTTTGGAGGTGGTAACACCAGCTGGTGTTGAGCGCTGTCCGACATCGATAGCACCACTTTTGGATCAAGGCAACCTAACATGTCCGCCTGCATCTTCCTCACAGACCGGCAGTTTGCCGGGGACACCCTTATCAACCCCGTCTAAGCACAATAGCCAGCCCTCGGTCCCTCAGATGTGGACAAGTAAAAGACCATTTCCTCCTAGCCATGAGAAAGCTAAGAGGTTGAATTTCACCATCTGCAAGCTCTTGGCTACAGAAATGCTGCCTTTCCGCCTGGTGGACACAGAGGATTTTCGAGACCTTATGTCCGTCGCAGTGCCCCAGTACCAGATGCCCAGTCGGCACTACTTCTCAAAGAAAGGTGTGCCTGCGCTCCACCAGCATGTCGCACACAACATCACCGCTTCTTTGAGAAACTCTGTGTGTGACTGGGTGCATTTCACCACAGACACTAGGACGAGTAGGCATGGACAGGGGTGTTACATGTCGCTGACTGGGCACTGGGTAACTATGGTGACAGCAGGACAAGGGGCTGCTGTCCAAGTCTTGCCGTCCCCACGAGTTGTGCGTCAATCCTCTTTATGTCAAAGTTCCTCCACTGCTTCTGCCTCCTCAACCTCCTCTCGGTCTTCCACCTGCACCCAAAGCCTGTCTGGTCATGCCACAAGCTTTCTAACTGCGCAGAAGGGATCCTGCACACCTCCTTACTATGCTGGCAGTAGGGCTCAACGTCATCAGGCGGTTTTTACATTGAAATGTCTGGGAAATGTGAGTCACACAGCTGAGGAGTTGTGGTCAGCTCTGGAGAACCAATTTCATGAATGGTTGTCTCCACTGGACCTGAAACCAGGGAAGGCCGTGTGCGACAATGCTGCAAACCTGGGTGCGGCCCTTCGCCGGGGCAATGTCACACACGTGCCTTGTATGGCTCACGTGTTGAACCTGGTTGTCCAGCAATTTTTAGCCCACTATCCCAGACTAGATGGCCTTCTGCAGAGGGCACGGTCGCTGTGTGCTCACTTCCGCCGTTCGCATCCCGCAGCTCAGCGACTTACATCTCTACAGAAGTCGTTGGGCCTGCCACTTTACCGGCTAAAATGCGATGTGCCTACCCGGTGGAATTCAACTCTGCACATGATGCAGCGACTGTGGCAGCACCGACAAGCCCTGGTGCAATACGTTCTGACGTATAGCCTGGGCCAACGAGATCCAGAGGTGGGGCAAATCACGCTGGAGGAGTAGTCTCAGATCAGGGACCTATGCACCCTTCTGCACAGTTTTGAAATGGCGACGAAGATGTTTAGTGCTGACGATGCCATTATCAGCATGACTATTCCGGTGATTTACATGCTGGAGCACATGTTAAACAGAATTCGGAGTCAGGTGGTGGCACAAGAGGAGGTGGAGGAAGTAGAGGAGGAGGAGTTGTATGCGGAAGGGCTAACATCTGCAAGGTCCAGACGTTCGGCAGCCCCAAGGCGGCAGGCATGTGAGGGTGGGGGAGATGGTTTTACCAGGGCGCATGGTAGCAGCCAAACTAGTGAGAAAGGTGCAGGAGCCCAGGAAGAAGTGGAGGACGAACTGATGGAAGACTCATCAGATGAGGGAGACCTTGATTACATTTCTGTTGTGCGAGGTTGGGGGGAGAGGACAGAGGAAGGAAGCATGATTGTTACCTCGCCACCAACACAACAGGGACTTGGTGCTCCTGGATGCGCAACACCCATGAGTGCCTTCTTGCTGCACTACCTGCAACATGACCCTCGAATTGTGAGAATTAGAAATAATCCTGACTACTGGGTTGCCACACTGTTAGATCCCCGGTACAAAAGTAAATTTGCAGAAATTATTCCTGCCATAGAAAGGGATGCACGCATGCAGGAGTATCAGCAGAGACTGTTGCAGAATCTTACATGTGCTTTTCCACAAAATACCAGTGGTGCACGTAGTGAATCTCACAGTTCCAACTTGCCAACCGTGGGACCGTCAAGTGTTCAGCACTCAAACCGTAACAGAACCACAGTATCTGCTGGTAACATCAATTTTGCGGAATCATTTCACCACTTTTTTAGCCCATCCTTTGCAAGGCCACAGGAGACAAGAAGTCTGACACATAGTCAACGCCTAGAGACGATGGTACAGGAGTATCTCCAAGTAAACATTGAAGCCATGACTGTGTCACTGGACCCTTGCTCTTTTTGGGCTTCCAATCTGGATAAATGGCCGGAGCTAGCCACTTACGCCTTGGAGATCTTGTCATGCCCCGCAGCCAGCGTTCTGTCTGAACGTGTGTTCAGCGGTGCTGGTGGTGTGCTGACAGATAAGCGCACGCGGCTCTCCACTGATAATGTAGACAGACTCACGTTCATAAAGATGAACAAATCATGGATCCGAAACGACTTTTCTACCCCTGTGTCATCCTGGGGAGAGTAAAAGCTTGATGATTGGTTAAAATCACCCTACCAACCGTTTTAAGCTTTCAAATTACTAATTGTTATGTTCTGCTACCAGAGCTAAGGAAAGAGAGGAGATCTGTCCCTACGATAGAACTCAGCTTAATCCCTACGATGTAACAGGGGACCTGATCCTGCGATCAGACCTGCTAAAGTCCTAAGCTAGTCTGTACGGAGACCTATAGATGTGGGGAAGGAATCCCTACAAGTACTAAGGACTGGGAGGAAAATGGGACACCTCCTAACAGAAATAGTAGCAGACAGACGAACAAACAAAATAAATAGAACATAGAGGTCCGTAGACCAAACAAACTAACAGAGTTAGATACAGAGCACAGGCTAGCTAGAAAGTAGTTAAACAATGAAGTCCAGCAAAGCCAGAAGGGCGGAGCAGGATTAAATAGGCCAACAAGGTCATGTGACCAGCAAAGGAAAAAACCTAAGAGCAAGGTTCTAACAGTACCCCCCCTTCTAAGAGGATCCTCCGGATCCCCAAGGACCAGGCTTATCAGGAAATCTCCTGTGAAACGCTCTGATAAGTCTGGACGCGGAAACATCATCCGACCTCACCCAAGAGTTATCCTCGGGTCCGAAACCTTTCCAGGCCACAAGATACTGCAAACTACCTCTATACTGTCTAGAGTTAAGGATGCGAGAAATTTCATATTCCCCGTCCTCCACCACCGGAGGAACAGAGGCAGAGGCGTCACAATCCGATACAACAGCTTTTTTCAACAGAGAGACATGAAATACCGGATTAATTCTCCAGGAGGTAGGAACCTCCAACCTAACAGCAGATTGGTTGACAACCTGAAGCACCTTAACGGGCCCTACAAACTTGGGACCCAATTTCTTAGAAGGAATCCTCAACCGCAGATTCCTAGAGGACAACCAAACCATGTCACCAACAGCGAACAAAACCTCCTGTCGTTTCCTATCAAAGTAGTCTTTAGATTTTCTGTTGGCCTCCTGAAGATTACCACGCACATCCGTCCAAACTCTCTCCAAATCACCGGAAAAATTCTCCTCCTCAGGCACGGCAGATCCCAACTTGGAGAACGACCCAAACGACGGATGTCTCCCAGAACAACAAAAAAAAGGCGAACACCCAGCAGAAGAGGATGTATGGTTGTTAAGAGCAAATTCAGCAAGCGGCAGAAACTCAGACCACCCCTCTTGATTGTCTGCCACAAAACAACGCAAGTACTGCTCAACATCCTGGTTTTTCCTTTCTGTCTGGCCATTAGATTCAGGATGATATCCTGACGAGAACGACAAATGAACTCCCAACCTGTCACAAAAGGCACGCCAAAAACGAGCCACGAACTGAGGACCTCTATCAGAAACAATGTCAGTAGGAACGCCATGAAGTCTGACAATTTCCTTGACAAAGGCCTTAGCGAGAGTTTTAGCGCAGGGCAGTTTGACGAAGGGAACCAAGTGGCACATCTTGCTAAAACGGTCCACGACCACCCAGATGACAGTAAAACCCTCAGAGCGGGAAAGGTCAGTTATAAAGTCCATAGCCAAATGTGTCCAAGGAGCACTGGGAACTTCCAAAGGACAAAGCAACCCCGCAGCAGGAGTATGTGAGGACTTAGATCTAGCACATATAGTACATTGGCACACCCACTTAATGACTTTCTTCTGCCATCCAGGCCACCAAAAACTGCGACCCACCAGTCTCTTGGTCTCAGAGATTCCGGGATGACCTGCCAACCGAGATTCGTGACACTCAACAAACAAATCTCTCCTAAAGGTCCCAGGCACAAACAACCTCCCATGAGGAGTGTTAGATGGGGCATTCTCCTGTGCTTTAAGAATCTCATCTTCCAAAACGGAGTCCAAAGCAGCTATCACAACACCTTCTTGTAAAATGTTCTCCTCTTTCTCAGCACCGACTATGGGAGAAAAACTGCGAGACAAGGCATCCGCCTTAACATTCTTAGTACCAGGGATGTAAGTAACGGAGAAATTAAACCGCGAGAAAAACAGTGCCCACCTAGCCTGACGGGCATTCAGGCGCTTGGCAGCATCAAGATATATCAGATTTTTATGATCCGTAAGAACCTGAACGGGAAATTCCGCACCTTCCAAGAAGTGGCGCCAGTGTTCAAATGCGAGTTTAATAGCCAATAATTCCCGATTACCAATATCGTAATTCAGTTCAGTCTCCGAAAATTTTTTTGAAAAAAAGGCACAGGGATGTAATCCATCCCCGTTATCCTGAGACAATACTGCGCCAACCCCCACAGAGGAAGCATCAACCTCAACCAAAAACGGCTTAGTCACATCAGGCTGCAAAAGATGGGAGCAGAGGTGAACCTCTCCTTGAGATACACAAAAGCTTCAATGGCCTCAGAAGACCACTGAACCGCATCAGCACATTTCCTGGTGAGATCGGTCAGAGGTTTGACAATACTAGAAAATTTTTTTATGAATTTTCTGTAATAATTGGCGAAACCCAAAAACCTCTGTA
This sequence comes from Phyllobates terribilis, assembly GCF_046119375.1. Lineage (NCBI taxonomy): Eukaryota > Metazoa > Chordata > Amphibia > Anura > Dendrobatidae > Phyllobates > Phyllobates terribilis. The sequence continues at coordinate 1,991,126 of NW_027362771.1, read as the reverse complement.
TCGATTTCAAACCAATAGGCCTAGGCCATTCCTGTACAGCTTGAACTTTAACCAGGTCCATCTCAAAACCTTCGCTGGAGATAATGTAGCCCAAAAAACTAATTCTCTGTACAGCGAACTCACATTTCTCCAGCTTAGCAAAAAGCGAATTGTCCATTAATAACTGTAATACCTCACGTACGCTCCGCCAATGAGACTCCAGATCCGGCGAATAAATCAAAATGTCATCCAAATACACAACCACATTTTTGCCGATCAAAGGTCTAAGGATGTCATTAATAAGATTCTGAAAAAATGCAGGAGCATTAGTAAGACCAAAAGGCATAACCAGATTCTCAAAATGACCCACAGGAGTGTTAAAAGCAGTCTTCCATTCGTCACCCTCCTTCATGCGCAACAGATTGTATGCCCCCTTAAGGTCGATTTTAGAGAACCACTTGGCCCCCATTAACTGGTTAAACAGATCAGGAATCAATGGCAGTGGGTAAGGATTGCGTACAGTAATTTTGTTAATCTCACGAAAATCCAGACAAGGACGTAAACCGCCGTCCTTTTTTTTTACAAAAAAAAATCCAACCGCCACAGGAGACTTAGAGGGCCTAATGTGACCGGCGGCCAAACTTGTCTGTATGTATTCCTCCAAAGCCTTTCTCTCAGGAATAGTAAGGTTAAATAAACGACTTTTAGGAAGAGTCGCTCCAGGGACATATTCAATAGAACAATCATAGTCTCTATGGGGAGGCAAAACCTGCGATTCCTTCTCAGAAAAAACTCTCCAAAAATCCTGAATAGGAACAGGCAATTCTCCCCTATCCAAAGCTGCAATACGCCCGTTACAACACTTGTCATAACATTTATGGCTCCAGGATTTAATTTCACTGGTAGACCAATCCAGTACAGGATTGTGAAATTTTAACCAGGGCAATCCCAATATTACTGGAGAAGGCAAGTTATTCAACACTACCAAATCCAATTTCTCATGGTGAACACCATTAATAGTGAGAGGAAATTCACAGACCTTGAGAGTAATATTCTTCAAAGGGGAACCATCCACAGAAACCACAGCAATGGGGGATGATAAAGGTTCGGGTTTTAAATTGAGTCTTTCCAAGAATCCCCCATCAATAACATTCAGAGTAGACCCACAATCAACAAACACCCGAAATTCCATTAATTTTTCCTGAGCAATCGTGGAAGCAGCTAAAAATACACCTTTGGAATTTAAACAGGCAATACGGGCATGACTGACCTTTTTTTTTTCTTTCTTGATACGAAGCTCACAGTCTTTAATTAAATGACCAGATTTTCCGCAATAGAAACACAAGCCTTCAGAAAATCTGCGATCCTTTTCTTGAGAGCGAGGTGCCATCGCTCCAATCTCCATCGATCCACCACTGTTAGTACACACATTCTCATAACCAGAAACTGACATAGCAGAGGATTTGTTCTCATTAACCCTTGCACGCAGTCTCCTATCCACCCGTATAGCTAATTGCATAGCCTGTTGCAAATCTTCAGGTGTAGGATAAGCAATTAGCAGGTCTTTAACCCTTTCACTGAGCCCAGCAAGAAATAGACTTTTCAGAGCAGAATCGTTCCACCCTGATTGAGTAGACCATCGACGGAAATGAGTACAATATTTTTCCACATTACCTGATCCCTGTCTCAAACGTCTTAACTCAGTCTCAGCTGATGAGACACGGTCAGGATCATCATATAATAGTCCCAAAGCAGAAAAAAAACTATCCACTGAACTGAAGCATGTAACACTAGGTTGCAAAGAAAAGGCCCACTCCTGAGGCTCTTTGCGCAAAAGTGACATTATAAACCCTATGCGCTGGGAATCATCCCCAGAGGACTTGGGTCTCAAACGAAAATACAATAAGCAAGCATTTTTAAATGAAAAAAATTCTCGGTGTTCACCAAAAAATAAATCCGGCGAACGTACCTTAGGCTCCAAGAAATGTGCTCCAGGACAGTTACTCACGTGTTGACGGAGCTCAGTCACCTCCAAAGAGAGTCCCTGCAGGTGTTTAGCCAAATCCAGAACCGACACCATGATGGAACAGAAAAAATCTTTCCTTAGAGCATTTGCTGGCTGGACTTACTGTTATGTTCTGCTACCAGAGCTAAGGAAAGAGAGGAGATCTGTCCCTACGATAGAACTCAGATTAATCCCTACGATGTAACAGGGGACCTGATCCTGCGATCAGACCTGCTAAAGTCCTAAGCTAGTCTGTACGGAGACCTATAGATGTGGGGAAGGAATCCCTACAAGTACTAAGGACTGGGAGGAAAATGGGACACCTCCTAACAGAAATAGTAGCAGACAGACGAACAAACAAAATAAATAGAACATAGAGGTCCGTAGACCAAGCAAACTAACAGAGTTAGATACAGAGCACAGGCTAGCTAGAAAGTAGTTAAACAATGAAGTCCAGCAAAGCCAGAAGGGCGGAGAGGGATTAAATAGGCCAACAAGGTCATGTGACCAACAAAGGAGAAAACCTAAGAGCAAGGTTCTAACACTAATCATGTTTATCTGTATCTTGGCTGGAAAATAATTTGGGCTTTGTAGCAGTGTGCAGCACTGATTCTAATAGGCCATCTATAATAAGCTCCACCAGATTTAAAATTACTAATCATGTTTATCTGTATCTTGGCTGGAAAATAATTTGGGCTTTGTAGCAGTGTGCAGTACTGATCCTATTAGGCCATCTATACTAAAGCTTCACCAGATTTAAAATTAATAATAATTTTTAGCTGCATCTAGCCCGGAAAATAATTTTGGGGCTCCGAGATGCGCAAGACACATAAGTGCCTTCTTGCTGCACTACCTGCAGCAAGACCCTCATATTGTCAGAATTCGAAGTAATCATGACTACTGGGTTGCCATACTCTTAGATCCCCCAAACTTTTCGATCAACCTTTTCATTTTAATAAAGACCAAAAAAACGGTCATTTTTGAAATTATAAGCATTAGCAGGTTGTTAGAAACTGAAATCAAACAGTTTTCAACTCAAAACTTTATTCTAGGTGATGTTACATTTTCACATAGGACCCCTTGTTCGAAAGGAGCTTCTGAACTCTCTCGTCCATTGAATTTGTCAGGTTTTGGATGGTTTCTGCTTCAATTGTTTTGCATGAGGACAGAATACCCTCCCAGAGCTGTTGCTTAGATGTGAACTGCCTCCCGCCATCATAGACACTCCTTTTAATGATGCTCCAAAGGTTCTGAATGGGGTAGAGGTCAGGGGAGCATGGGGGTCACACCATAAGTTTGTCCCCTTTTATGCCCATATCAGCCAGAGATGCAGATGTTTTATGTGCAGCATGAGATGGTGCATTATCATGCAAAAAATTATCTTGCTGTGAAATACACGGTTCTTCTTCTTGAACCATGGCAGGAAGTGCTGTTTGAGAAAATCCACATACATTATGGAGTTCATCTTTAGCGCCTTCAGGGATCCTAAAGGGGCCGACAATCTCTCTCCCCATGATTCCAGCCCAAAACATTACTCCACCTCCTCCTTGTTGGCGCTGTAGCCGTGTTTGCGTGGGGTGTCCATCAACCAGCCATCCTCCACTCCATCCATCTGGACCATCGAGCGCTGCACGGCACTCATCCGTGAACAAAACAGTTTTGAAATCAGTCTTCATGTAATGTTTGGCCCACTGGAGCTGTTTCTGCTTGTGTGAAGAGGATAGAGGAGGTCGACAGGATGGCGTATGCACAGCTGCAAACCTCTGAAGGACCCTGCATCTTGTTGTTCGGGGGACGTTGGAGGCACCAGCAGCTTCAAAAACTTGTCTGCTGCTATGACAAGGCTTTTTTGCCGCTGCTCTTTCAACCTGACGTAATTGCCTGTAGGAAAGAGTCCTCAATTTGCCCTTATCAGCACGCACACGTGTGTACTGTGAATCAGCTACATACTTCTTGATTGCCAAGACACTTCATCCTGATCATCGCACAATGTTGATTGTAGTCATGCCTTGACCTAAACACTCCACAATTTGTTGCTTCTCAGCAGCCGACACATCCTTTTTCTTTCCCATTTTGGCAGAAAATGTAGGCTGCTTAATAATGTGAGACAGCCTTCTTAAGTAGTCTTGCCTTTCATTGGACACACCTGCCAAACTAATTAGCACAGGTGTCTGCAATTGCTTACAGTGATATAAAGAGTCCTGACACACATCACCATCAATGAGTTTAACTGACAAACAAACAAATTCTTCCCTTATCACTCCTAAACACTTTTTGCATAATAATTTGGAACACAGTGTACATGTGCTTTTCCACAAAACACCAGTGGTTCACGTAGTGAATCTTACAGTTCTAACTTGCCAACCGTGGTCTGTATGGAGTTGTTCAATAAAGGGCCCAAAATTAAGATAACATAGATGGGAGAGGTCTTTATGAATGGGAATTCCTAAGTATTTGATACCCTGTGAGGGCCAGGCAAAGGGAAAGTTGGACTGGATGGAATCCTATATGGATTTGGGGAGGGAGACATCGAGGGCCTCAGACTTCGCTGCATTGATTTTTTAAATTTGACCATGTAACAAAGTGATCTATTTCAGCCATAACAGCATGGATGGATATATGTGATTGAGTGATATATACTAGGACATCATCAGCAAATAGAGAGCACTTGTACTCGGTGCCTCCCACCTCAATCCACCTAATATTGGGGTTATGGCGAATTGATGAGAGCAGGTGCTCCGTCACTAGGATGTATAAGAGAGGGGACAGAGAACATCCCTGCCTTGTCCCATTGGTGATTGTGAAAGGTGATGAAAATGTTCTGAAGCGCCCCCTGGGCCTTGGGACACCCAGAGCCGGACCCTTTTTGGTGGATGCTGGTGGTTGTAGTCTCCGTGGCGGCGACCCGGTTCCATGGCTCAGGGCGGTCAAACCAGTGGCGGAACTATTTATGTGGTTTTGATGTTTAAATGTCTGACTACGCCACCCGTGGATTGCGGTCAGAGTGAACCGTCGCTCCAGGGCAGACCGCTGAGGCTGGTGTTGTGGGTGCAGCAGAGCGTAGCATAACTCCCCACGGGAGGAGTATAGCCTCAGGGCAGTGTATGCGGAGGATGGGGGTGATGGTGCAGGGCAGCAGCAGTAACGACACGGAGTCAGTGATGCAGTCCAGGGCCTTTACTCACAGTTCTTATTATCCAGACCACGTCTGCAGGTAACGGCTGCCCACGTCGTACTGTGCTCACCAGGTGAGGGGCTCAGACAACTCCCAGATAACTTTGGAGCGCTTCACAGGACCCCCTTTGTGTGTCCTTTGTCTGGCCTTTCTTACCAACCCTTCTGTCCGGCTGCATCGGGCCTCCTCTTGGTAAACTTGGCGCCAGTTTCCCGGACCCTATGTGATGCCTTCCTAGCGGGTGTAGCGAGGGGCTGCGCCACATAAAATGTCACAGCCTCCTGTTTCTAGCTGAGGGTCGTTTCCTGCCTCCACTAGTTTCGGGGACCGGTCTCCCCCTTTGGCCTGACCCCTCCACGCAGGTGGATTCGGGCGTGCGGTGGCGAATCGCCCGTCCGCACCCCTGGGATCCCTTCGTTAGTCGTTCCTGGAGCCGTCTCCACTCCTCTTCCTTCCTTCTCCCTCTTCCAGGCCTGGGCCTCTGTTACTAGGCCCGCCTCCGGAGCAGAGCTCATGCAGAGCCCCTGCTCCCTGCCACTTCTGCTCAGACTTCTCTGCACTGAACTAAGATGGTGCCCACCTTTTATACTCCCTTCTCAATGCACCCAGGAACTGCTTCCTCCCTGCTCCTGCACTACAGGGTTCCCCTTCCTCAGTGTTCCCTCCCCCCACTCCAGCCAGGGACAGGGACTGTCGTGCCCATCTCAGGGGCATATTGGTTGCCCTGCCCCACGGCAATGTGGTGTAATGCATGCAGGTGTCGGGTCCTGATCCACACTACATCCTTACCTGAGAGTGAGATATCACACCTCTGGGTGAGGTGCAATACCTCTGTAGCAACCGAGCCCTCAGGGTGCTACAGTTCCATTTATCTGCAGCCTAGGTGGCGTATTGCAATACAGGGCCGTGAGTTTGGCTATAAAAGGGTCCCCTAGACCCCTACCCCAAGCTTTTTAAGAGAATCATATATGGCGTGCCAGGAGACTCTATGGAATGCTTTCTCAGCATCCAACGAGAGTATCTAATTACAAATTTTTAACTGCATCTAGCCCAGGAAATACTTTGTGCCTAGTAGCAGTGTCTGCTAGTCAGCGGATTATCCCGGCTGTTAAGCAAGCTACACCACCTGTAGTTTGGACACTTAATTTTTTCAAAGGAAATGCTTCGGGACCACGGGATACTCAGTGAAGAGCATCAGGAGGCACCCCAAGGCATAGGGGCTGGGACTGGCAGTAGGATGCCTTGCGGTGGACAGCCGAGCTCGATCCTTATAAAAGCTTTTTAACTGCAGCAGCTTTAGTGGACGCTACTGGAGCTTGAATTACGCGGCTGCTGGCATGAGACTTGCCCTCCAATAGATCATTGTAAATGGATTTAAAGTGTATTCATTCAAATTAGAGAGACAATTTAAATTAAAAAGCTTAGAGCTGCCTCCACCACAGGGGGGCTCGCTCGACCCACCAGCGGACAGGCACCAGTATTGGGAGAGGGGGGCTGGCCGTCAGGGTTCACCGCGGCTCTGGCACAAACCCAGCGACGCGGAGGTGGCACGGGCAGGAGCGGACTGAACGTGTCGGCTTCTCACTTTTTGGATTTTAGAAGGGCATGACATGCCTATATCTGTGTCTCCCCCTCCTTTTACTCCTCCACCTCATTTCTTTTCGCATGACTATATGTACTTGTCACTTTTCCATGTGTTAATTGTGTCTTCTGAGCAGTTTGTCAGCTTTTCGACACCTTTGAAGGTGTTTTCTATGTGTTTCTATGTGTTTTTGTTTGCCTGCCATTGGTTTTAACGGTGTTCGAAGGTGTTCGACGAACAGTTCGACGAACAGTTCGGCGAACACACGGGTGTTCGACGAACCGAACCGAACTTGAACACTACGGGGGTGGCTCAACACTAGTACCGAGCAGTGTCGAGCATGTTCGCTCAACACTAATTTTAGCCATTGAAAAACATCCTGTTACTCATATGCCAGAAATGGTTGAAGGTATTGGCTGAACGAAAACAGATAGCAGCTCACCCTCTTTGAATCTTCTTTAGCATGCTAAAAGGAGCAGGTAAAAGCAAAAAATTTCAGAATTCCACCTTTCCAAGCAGAGAAATGATTGTTTGTGCATTTACATTATTCATTGATTTTAGCCATTGAAAACCGTCCTCTTACTGTTATACCAGAAATGGTTGAAGGTATTGACTGAACGCAAATAGATTGCAGCTCGCCCTCTTTGAATCTATTTTAGCATGCTAAAAGGAGCAGGAGAAAGCAATATATTTCAGAATTCCACCTTTCCAAGCAGGGAAATGACTATTTGTGCAATGACATTATTCATTGATTTTAGCCATTGAAAAATGTGCTATTACTCATATACCAGAAATAGTTGAAGGTATTGGCTGAAAGCAAACAGACACCAGCTAAACCTCTTTGAATCCTCTTTAGCATGCTAAAAGTAGCAGGAGAAAGCAAAAAAATTTCAGAATTCCGCCTTTCAAAGCAGAGAAATGACTGAGCAATGATATTATTCCTTGATTTTAGCCGTTGAAAAATGTCCTGTTACTCATATACCAGAAATGGTTGAAGGTTTTGGCAGAACACAAAGAAATAGCAGCCCACCCTCTTTGAATCATCTTTTGCATGCTAAAAGGAGCAGAAAAAAGCAAAAAATTTAAGAATTCCACTTTTCAAAGCAGAGTAATGACTGTTTGTGCAATGACATTATTCAATGATTTTAGCCATTGAAAAGAGTCCTGTTACTCATGTACCAGAATTAATTGAAGGTACTGGCTGAACGCAAACAGATAGCAGCTCACCCACTTTGAATCTTCTTTAGCATACTAAAAGGAGCAGGAAATAACAAAAAAAATCAGAATTCCACCTCTCCCAGCAGAGAAATGACTGAGCAATGACATTATTCTCTAATTTTAGCCATTGAAAAATATCCTGTTACTCATATACCAGAAATGGTTGAAGGTATTGGCTGAACGCAAACAGATAGCAGCTCACCCTCTTTGAACCTTCTTTAGCATGCCAAAAGGAGCAGGAAAAAGAACAAAAATTCAGAATTCCACCTTTCAAAGCAGAGAAATGACTGTTTGTGCAATGACATTATTCATTGATTTTAGCCTTTGAAAACAGTCCTGTTACTCATTTACCAGAATTGGTTGAAGGTACTGGCAGAACGCAAACAGATAGCAGCTCACCCTCTTTGATTCTTCTTTAGCATGCTAAAAGGAGAAGGAAAAAGCTAAAAATTTCAGAACTCCACCTTTCCCAGCAGAGAAATGACTGAGCAATGACATTATTCACTGATTTTAGCCATTGAAAAACATCCTGTTACTCATATACCAGAAATGGTTGAAGGTATTGGCTGAATGCAAACAGATAGCAGCCCACCCTCATTGAATCGTCTTTTGCATGCTAAAAGGAGCAGAAAAAAGCAAAAAATTTTGGAATTCCACCTTTCAAAGCAGAGAAATGACTGTTTGTGCAATGACATTATTCATTGTTTTTTGCCATTGAAAAGAGTCCTGTTACTCATGTACCAGAATTGGTTGAAGGTACTGGCTGAACGCAAAGAGATAGCAGCTAACCCTCTTTGAATCCTCTTTAGCATGCTAAAAGTAGCAGGAGAAAGCAAAAAAATTTCAGAATTCCGCCTTTCAAAGCAGAGAAATGACTGAGCAATGATATTATTCCTTGATTTTAGCCGTTGAAAAATGTCCTGTTACTCATATACCAGAAATGGTTGAAGGTTTTGGCAGAACACAAAGAAATAGCAGCCCACCCTCTTTGAATCATCTTTTGCATGCTAAAAGGAGCAGAAAAAAGCAAAAAATTTAAGAATTCCACTTTTCATAGCAGAGTAATGACTGTTTGTGGAATGACATTATTCACTGATTTTAGCCATTGAAAATCGTCCTGTTACTCATATACCAGAAATGGTTGAAGGTATTGGCTGAACGCAAACAGATAGCAGCTCACCCTCTTTGAACCTTCTTTAGCATGCCAAAAGGAGCAAGAAAAAGCAAAAAAAAATCAGAATTCCACCTTTCAAAGCAGAGAAATGACTTTTTCAGCAATGACATTATTCATTGATTTTAGCCATTGAAAAACATCCTGTTACTCATGTCCCAGAAATGGTTGAAGGTATTGGCTGAACACAAAGAGGTAGCAGCCCACCCTCTTTGAATCTTCTTTAGCACGCTAAAAGGAGCAGGAGAAAAATATCAGAATTCCACCTTTCCAAGCGGAGAAATGAATGTTTGTGCAAAGACATTATTCACTGATTTTAGCCATAGAAAAACGTCCTGTTACTCATGTCCCAGAAATGGTTGAAGGCATTGGCTGAACACAAAGAGGTAGCAGCCCACCCTCTTTGAATCTTCTTTATCATAATAAAAGGAGCAGGAAAAAGCAAAAAATTTCAGAATTCCACCTTTCAACGCAGAGAAATGACTATTTGTGCAGTAACATTATTCATTGATTTTAGCCATTGAAAACCGTCCTGTTACTCATATACCAGAAATGGTTGAAGGTATGGGCTGAATGCTAATAGATAGCAGCTCACCCTCTTTGAATCTTCTTTAGCATGCTAAAAGGAGCAGGAAAAAGCAAAACATTTCAGAATTCCACCTTTCCAAGCAGAGAATTGACTATTTTTGCAATGACAATATTCATTCATTTTAGCCATTGAAAACCGTCCTGTTACTCATATACCAAAAATGAATGAAGGTATTGGCAGAACGCAAGCAAATAGCTGCTCCCCCTATTTGAATTTTCTTTAGCATGCTAAAAGGAGCATGAAAAAGCAAAAAAATTCAGAATTCCACCTTTCAAAGCAGAGAAAACACTTTTTGAGCAATGATATTATTCATTGATTTTAGCCATTAAAAAACATCCTGTTACTCATATACCAGAAAAGGTTGAAGGTATCGGCTGAATGCAAACAGATAGCATCTCACCCTCTTTGAATCTTTTTTAGCATGCTAAAAGGAGCAGGTAAAAGCAAAAAATTTCAGAATTCCACCTTTCCAAGCAGAGAAATGATTGTTTGTGCATTTACATTATTCATTGATTTTAGCCATTGAAAAACTTCCTCTTACTGTTATACCAGAAATGGTTGAAGGTATTGGCTGAACGCAAAGAGATTGCAGCTCACCCTCTTTGAATCTATTTTAGCATGCTAAAAGGAGCAGGAGAAAGCAAAAAATTTCAGAATTCCACCTTTCCAAGCAGGGAAATGACTGCTTGTGCAATGACTTTATTCATTGATTTTAGCCATTGAAAAATGTGCTATTACTCATATACCAGAAATGGTTGAAGGTATTGGCTGAATGCAAACAGATAGCAGCTAACCCTCTTTGAATCTTCTTTAGCATGCTAAAAGTAGCAGCAGAAAGTAAAAAATTTCAGAATTCCTCCTTTCAAAGCAGAGAAATGACTGAGCAATGACATTATTCCCTAATTTTAGCCGTTGAAAAATGTCCTGTTACTGATATACCAGAAATGGTTGAAGGTTTTGGCAGAACACAAAGAAATAGCAGCCCACCCTCTGTGAATCGTCTTTTGCATGCTAAAAGGAGCAGAAAAAAAAGCAAAAAATTTCAGAATTCCACCTTTCAAAGCAGAGAAATTACTGTTTGTGCAATGACATTATTCATTGATTTTAACCATTGAAAATCGTCCTGTTACTCATACACCAGAAATGGTTGAAGGTATTGGCTGAATGCAAACGGATAGCAGCTCACCCTCTTTGAATCTTCTTTAGCATGCTAAAAGGAGCAGGAAAAAGCAAAAAATTTCAGGTTTCCACCTTTCAAAGCAGAGAAATGACTGAGCAATGACATTATTCAGTGATTTTAGCAATTGAAAACCATCCTGTTACTTATATACCAGAAATGGCTGAATTTATTGGCTGAACACAAACAGATAGCAGCTCACCCTCTTTGAATCTTCTTTAGCATGCTAAAAGGAGCAGGAAAAAGCAAAACATTTCAGAATTCCACCTTTCCAAGCAGAGAAATGACTGTGTGTGTAATGACATTATTCATTCATTTTAGCCATTGAATACCGTTCTGTTACTGATATACCAGAAATGGTTGAAGGTATTGGCTGAATGCAAACAGATAGCAGCTCACCCTCTTTGAATCATCTTTAGCATACTAAAAGGAGCAGGAAAAAGCAAAAAATTTCAGAATTTCACCTTTCCAAGCAGAGAAATTACTGTTTGTGCAATGACATTATTCATTGATTTCAGCCATTGAAAACCATCCTGTTACTCATATACCAGAAATGGTTGTAAGGCATTGGCTGAACGCGAACAGATAGCAGCTCACCCTCTTTGAAACTTCTTTAGCATGCTAATAAGAGCAGGAAAAAGCAAAAAAATTCAGAATTCCACCTTTCAAAGCAGAGAAATGACGGTTTGTGCAATGGCAATATGCATTCATTTTAGCCATTGAAAGCTGTCCTGTTACTCATATACCAGAAATGAATGAAAGTACTGGCAGAAAGCAAACAGATTGCAGCTCACGCTCTCTGAATCTTCTTTATCATGCTAAAAGGAGCAGGAAAAAGCAAAACATTTCAGAATTCCACCTTTCCAAGCAGAGAATTGACTGTAGGTGCAATGTCATTACTTATTCATTTTAGCCATTGAAAACCGTCCTGTTACTCATATACCACAAATGGTTGAAGGTATTGGCTGAAAGCAAACAGAAAGCAGCTCACCCTCTTTGAATCTTCTTTAGCATGCTAAAAAGAGCAGGAAAAAGCAAAACATTTCAGAATTCCACCTTTCCAAGCGGAAAAATGACTGTTTGTGTAATGACATTGTTCATTCATTTTAGCCATTGAATACCGTCCTGTTACTCATATTCCAGAAATGGTTGACGGTATTGGCTGAATGCAAACAGATAGCAGCTCACCCTCTTTGAATCTTCTTTAGCATACTAAAAGGACCAGGAAAAAGCAAATAATTTCAGAATTCCCCCTTTCCAAGCAGATAAATTTCTGTTTCTGCAATCACATTATTCATTGATTTTAGCTATTGAAAACCGTCCTGTTACTCATATACCAGAAATGGTTGAAGGTATTGGCTGAAGGCAAACAGATTGTAGCTCACCCTCTTTGAATATTCTTTAGCATGCTAAAAGGAGCAGGAAAAAGCGAAAAATTTCAGAATTCCACCTTACCAAGGAGAGAAATCACTGTTTGTGCAATGACATTATTCATTGATTTTAGCTATTGAAAACTGTCCTGTTACTCATATACCAGAAATGGTTGAACGTATTGGCTGAACTGAAACAGATAGCAGCTAACCCTCTTTGAATCTTCTTTAGCATGAAAAAAGGAGCAGAAAAAAAACAAAAAAAATTTCAGAATTCCATCTTACCAAGGAGAGAAATAACTGTTTGTGCAATGACATTATTCATTGATTTTAGCGATTGAAAACCATCCTGTTACTTATATACCAGAAATGGTTGAAGGTATTGGCTGAACACAAACAGATAGCAGCTCATACTCTTTGAATGTTCTTTAGCATGCTAAAAAAAGCAGGAAAAAGCAAAACAATTCAGAATTCCACCTTTCCAAGCAGAGAAATGACTGTTTGTGTAATGACATTATTCATTCATTTTAGGCACTGAATACCATCCTGTTACTCATATACCAGAAATGGTTGAAGGTATTGGCTGAATGCAAACAGATAGCAGCTCACCCTCTTTGAATCTTCTTTAGCATACTAAAAGGAGCAGGAAAAAGCAAAAAATTTCAGAATTCCCCCTTTCCAATAGGATTAATTACTGCATCTGCAATATCATTATTCATTGATTTAAGCCATTGAAAACCATCCTGTTACTCATATACCAGAAATGGTTGAAGGTATTGGCTGAACGCAAACAGATAGCAGCTCAAACTCTTTGAATATTCTTTAGCATGGTAAAAGGAGCAGGAAAAAGCAAAAAATTACAGAAATCCACCTTACCAAGGAGAGAAATAACTGTTTGTGCAATGACATTTTTCATTAATTTTAGCCATTGAAAAACGTCCTGTTACTCATATACCAGAAATGGTTGAAGGTATTGGCTGAACTCAAACAGATAGCAGCTCACCCTCTTTGAATCTTCTTTAGCATGCTAAAAGGTGCAGGAAAAAGCAAAAAAATTCAGAATTCCACCTTTCCAAGCAGAGAAATGACTGTTTGTGCAATGACATTATTCATTGAATTTAGACATTGAAAACCATCCTGTTACTCATATACCAAAAATGGTTGAAGGTATTGGCTGAACGCAAACACATAGCAGCTCAAACTCTTTGAATATTCTTTAGCATGGTAAAAGGAGCAGGAAAAAGCAAAAAATTACAGAATTCCACCTTACCAAGGAGAGAAATAACTGTTTGTGCAATGACATTTTTCATTGATTTTAGCCATTGAAAAACGTCCTGTTACTCATATACCAGAAATGGTTGAAGGTATTGGCTGAATGCAAACAGATAGCAGCTCACCCTCTTTGAATCTTCTTTAGCATGCTAAAAGGAGCAGGAAAAAGAAAAACATTTCAGAATTCCTCCTTTCCAAGCAGAGAATTGACTGTTTGTGCAATGACAATATTCAATCAATTTAGCCATTGAAAACCGTCCGGTTACTCATACACCAGAAATGAATGAAGGTATTGACTTAAAGCAAACAGATAGCAGCTCACCCTCTTTGAATCTTCTTTAGCATGCTAAAAGGTGCAGGAAAAAGGAAAAAAATTCAGAACTCCACCTTTCCAAGCAGAGAAATGACTGTTTGTGCAATGACATTATTCATTGATTTTAGACATTGAAAACCGGCCTGTTACTCATATACCAGAAATGGTTGAAAGTATTGGCTGAATGCAAACAGATAGCAGCTTACCCTCTTTGAATCTTCTTTAGCATGCTAAAAGGAGCAGGAAATAGCAAAAAAAATTCAGAATTCCACCTCTCCCAGCAGAGAAATGAATTTTTGAGCAATGACATTATTCATTGATTTTAGCCATTGAAAAACATCCTGTTACTCAAATACCAGAAATGGTTGAAGGTATCGGCTGAACGCAAACAGGTAGCAGCTCACCCTCTTTGAATCTTCTTTAGCATGCTAAAAGGAGCAGGTAAAAGCAAAAAATTTCAGAATTCCACCTTTCCATCAGAGAAATGACTGTTTGTGCAATGACATTATTCATTGATTTTAGCCATTGAAAACCGTCCTGTTACTCTTATACCAGAAATGGTTGAAGTTATTGGCTGAACGCAAACAGATAGCAGCCCACCATCTTTGAATCTTCTTTAGTATGCTAAAAGGAGAAGGAAAAAGCAAAAAATTTCAGAATTCCACTTTTACAAGCAGACAAATGACTGTTTGTTCAATGTTATTATTCATTGATTTTAGCCATTGAAAACAGTCCTGTTTCTCATATACCAGAAATGGTTGAAGGTATTGGCTGAACGCAAACAGATAGCAGCTCACCCTCTGTGAATATTCTTTAGCATGCTAAAAGGAGCAGGAGAAAGCAAAAAATTTCAGAATTACACCTTTCAAAGCAGAGAAATGACTGAGCAATGACATTATTCATTGATTTTAGCCATTGAAAACCGGCCTGTCACTCATACAGCAGAAATGGTTAAAGGCATTGGCTGAAAGCAAACAGATAGCAGCTCACCCTCTTTGAATCTTCTTTAGCATGCTAAAAAGAGCAGGAAAAAGCAAAAAATTTCAGAATTCCACCTTTCAAAGCAGAGAAATTACTGTTTCTTCAATCACATTATTCATTTATTTTAGACATTGAAAAACGTCCTGTTACTCATATACCAGAGAAGGTTGAAGGTATTGGCTGAATGCAAACAGATAGCAGCCCGCAATCTTTGAATCTTCTTTAGCATACTAAAAGGAGCAGGAAAAAGCAAAAATTTTCAGAATTCCCCCTTTCCAAGCAGATAAATTACTGCTTGTGCAATGACATTATTCATTGATTTTAGCCATTGAAAACAGTCCTGTTGCTCATATACCAGAAATGGTTGAAGGTATTGGCTGAACTCAAACAGATAGCAGGTAACCCTCTTTGAATCTTCTCTAGCATGCTAAAATGTGCAGGATAAAGCAAAAAATTTCAGAATTCCACCTTTCCAAGCAGAGAAATGATTGTGCAATGACATTATTCATTGATTTTAGACATTGAAAACCATACTGTTACTCATATTCCAGAAATGGTTGAAGGTATTGGCTGAATGCAAATGGATAGCATCTCTGCCGCTTTGAATCATCTTTAGCATGCTAAAAAAAGCAGAAATTTTTTTTTCAGAATTCCACCTTTCCAAGCAGAGAAATGACTGTTTGTGCAATGACATTATTCATTGATTTTAGCCATTGAAAACTGTCCTGTTACTTATATACCAGAAATGGTTGAAGGTATTGGCTGAACACAAACAGATAGCATCTCACCCTCTTTGAATGTTCTTTAGCATACTAAAAGGAGCAGGAAAGAGCAAAAAATTTCAGAATTTCCCCTTTCCAAGCAGATAATTTACTGTTTGTGCAAAGACATTATTCATTGATTTTAGCCATTGAAAACAGTCCTGTTGCTCATATACCAGAAATGGTTGAAGGTATTGGCTGAACGCAAACAGATAGCAGTTCACCCTCTTAGAATATTCTTTAGCATGCAAAAAGGAGCAGGAAAAAGCAAAACATTTCAGAATTCCACCTTACCAAGGAGAGAAAAAACTGTTTGTGCAATGACATTATTCATTGATTTTAACAATTGAAAACCGTCCTGTTACTCTTAAACCAGAAATGGTTGAAGGTATTGGCTGAAAGCAAACATATAGCAGTTCACCCTCTTTGAATCTTCTCTAGCATGCTAAAATGTGCAGGAAAAAGCAAAACATTTCAGAATTCCACCTTTCCAAGCAGAGAATTGACTGCTTGTGCAATGACAATATTCACTCATTTTAGCCATTGAAAACCGTCCTGTTACTCATATACCAGAAATGGATGAAGGTATTGGCTTAATGCAAACAGATAGCAGCTCAAACTCTTTGAATCTTCTTTAGCATGCTAAAAGGAGCAGGAAAAAACAAAAAAATTCAGAATTCCACCTTTATAAGCAGAGAAATGACTGTTTGTGCAATGACATTATTCATTGATTTTAGCCATTGAAAAACATCCTGTTGCTCATATACCAGAAATGGTTGAAGGTATTGGCTGATCATAAACAGACAGAAACTCACCCTCTTTGAATCTTTTTTAGCACGCTAAAAGGAGCAGGAGCAAAATATCAGATTTCCAAAGTTCCAAGTGGAGAAATTAACGCTTGTGCAATGATATTATTCACTGATTTTAGCCATAGAAAATTGTCCTGTTACTCATATACCAGAAATGGTTGAAGGTATTGGCTGAACACAAAGAGGTAGCAGCCCACCCTCTTTGAATCTTCTTTATCATAATAAAAGGAGCAGGAAAAAGCAAAAAATTTCAGAATTCCACCTTTCAAAGCAGAGAAATGACTGTTTGTGCAATGACATTATTCATTGATTTTACCCATTGAAAACAGTCCTGTTACTCATTTACCAGAATTGGTTGAAGGTACTGGCTGAACGAAAACAGATAGCAGCTCACCCTCTTTGAATGTTCTTTAGCATACTAAAAGGAGCAGGAAAAAGCAAAAAAAATTCAGAATTCCCCCTTTCCAAGCAGATCAATTACTGTTTGTGCAATGACATTATTCATTGATTTTAACCATTGAAAATCGTCCTGTTACTCATACACCAGAAATGGTTGAAGGTATTGGCTGAACGCAAACAGATAGCAGCTCACCCTCTTTGAATATTCTTTAGCATGCTAAAAGGAGCAGGAAAAATCAAAAAATTTCAGAATTCATCCTTACCAAGGAGAGAAAAAACTGTTTGTGCAATGACATTATTCATTGATTTTGGCCTTTGAAAACCGTCCTGTTACTCATATAGCAGAAATGGTTGAAGGTATTGGCTGAACTCAAAGAGGTAGCAGCTAACCCTCTTTGAATCTTCTCTAGCATGCTAAAATATGCAGGAAAAAGCAAAAAATTTCAGAATTCCACCTTTCCAAGCAGATAAATGACAGCTTGTGCAATGACGTTATTCATTGATTTTAGACATTGAAAACCGTCCTGTTA
Source organism: Phyllobates terribilis (assembly GCF_046119375.1). NCBI lineage: Eukaryota > Metazoa > Chordata > Amphibia > Anura > Dendrobatidae > Phyllobates > Phyllobates terribilis. The sequence continues at coordinate 1,973,795 of NW_027362771.1, read as the reverse complement.
CTCATATACCAGAAATGGTTGAAGGTATTGGCTGAATGCAAACGGATAGTAGCCAACCCTCTTTGAATCTTCTTTAGCATGCTAAAAGGAGCAGGAAAAAGCAAAACGTTTCAGAATTCCACCTTTCCGAGCAGAGAATTGTCTGTGCAATGACAATATTCATTCATTTTAGCCACTGAAAACCATCCTGTTACTCATATACCAGAAATGGATCAAGGTATTGGCTTAACTCAAACAGATGGCAGCTCACTCTCTTTGAATCTTCTTTAGCATGCTAAAAGGAGTAGGAAAAAACAAAAAAAATCAGAATTCCACCATTATAAGCAGAGAAATGCCTGAGCAATGACATTATTCATTGATTATAGCCATTGATAACCATCCTGTTACTGATATACCAGAAATGGTTGAAGGTATTGGCTTAACGCAAACAGATAGCAGCTCACCCTCTTTGAATCTTCTTTAGCATGCAAAAAGGAGCAGGAAAAAGCAAAAAATTTCAGAATTCCACCTTTCAAAGCAGAGAAATGACTTTTTGAGCAATGACATTATTCAGTGATTTTAGCAATTGAAAACCATCCTGTTACTTATATACCAGAAATGGCTGAATTTATTGGCTGAACACAAACAGATAGCAGCTCACCCTCTTTGAATATTCTTTAGCATGCTAAAAGGAGCAGGAAAAAGCAAAACATTTCAGAATTCCACCTTTCCAAGCAGAGAAATGACTGTGTGTGTAATGTCATTATTCATTCATTTTAGCCATTGAATACCGTTCTGTTACTGATATACCAGAAATGGTTGAAGGTGTTGGCTGAATGGAAACAGATAGCAGCTCACCCTCTTTGAATCATCTTTAGCATACTAAAAGGAGCAGGAAAAAGCAAAAAATTTCAGAATTTCACCTTTCCAAGCAGAGAAATTACTGTTTGTGCAAGGACATTATTCATTGATTTCAGCCATTGAAAACCATCCTGTTACTCATATACCAGAAATGGTTGTAAGGCATTGGCTGAACGCAAGCAGATAGCAGCTCACCCTCTTTGAATCTTCTTTAGCATGCTAAAAAGAGCAGGAAAAAGCAAAAAATTTCAGAATTCCACCTTTCAAAGCAGAGAAATGACTGTTTGTGCAATGGCAATATGCATTCATTTTAGCCTTTGAAAGCTGTCCTGTTACTCATATACCAGAAATGAATGAAAGTACTGGCAGAAAGCAAACAGATTGCAGCTCACGCTCTCTGAATCTTCTTTATCATGCTAAAAGGAGCAGGAAAAAGCAAAACATTTCAGAATTCCACCTTTCCAAGCAGAGAATTGACTGTATGTGCAATGTCATTACTTATTCATTTTAGCCATTGAAAACCGTCCTGTTACTCATATACCAGAAATGGTTGAAGGTATTGGCTGAACGCAAACAGATAGCAGCTCAGCCTCTTTGAATCGTCTTTAGCATGCTAAAAGGAGCAGAAAAAAAAAAATAATTCAGAATTCCACCTTTCCAAGCAGAGAAATGACTGTTTATGCAATGACATTATTCATTGATTTTAGCCATTGAAAACCGTCCTGTTAATCATATACCAGAAATGGTTGAAGGTATTGGCTGAACGCAAACAGATAGCAGCTCACCCTCTTTGAATCTTCTTTAGCATGCTGAAAAGAGCAGGAAAAAGCAAAACATTTCAGAATTCCACCTTTCCAAGCGGAAAAATGACTGTTTGTATAATTACATTGTTCATTCATTTTAGCCATTGAATACCGTTCTGTTACTCATATACCAGAAATGGTTAAAGGTTTTGGCTGAACGCAAACAGATAGCAGCTCACCCTCTTTGAATCTTCTTTAGCATACTAAAAGGAGCAGGAAAAAGCAAAAAATTTCAGAATTCCCCCTTTCCAAGAGGATAAATTACGGCTTCTGCCATAACATTATTCATTGATTTAAGCCATTGAAAACCGTCCTGTTACTCATATACCAGAAATGTTTGAAGGTATTGGCTGAACGCAAACAGATAGCAGCTCAAACTCTTTGAGTTTTCTTTAGCATGGTAAAAGGAGCAGGAAAAAGCAAAAAATTACAGAATTCCACCTTACCAAGGAGAGAAATAACTGTTTGTGCAATGACATTTTTCATTGATTTTAGCCATTGAAAGCCATCCTGTTACTTATATACCAGAAATGGTTGAAGGTATTGGCTGAACACAAACAGATAGCAGCTCATACTCTTTGAATCTTCTTTAGCATGCTAAAAGGAGCAGGAAAAAGCAAAACAATTCAGAATTCCACCTTTCCAAGCAGAGAAATGACTGTTTGCGTAATGACATTATTCATTCATTTTAGGCATTGAATACCGTCCTGTTACTCATATACCAGAAATGGTTGAAGGTATTTTCTGAATGCAAACAGATAGCAGCTCACCCTCTTTGAATCTTCTTTAGCATACTAAAAGGACCAGGAAAAAGCAAATAATTTCATAATTCCCCCTTTCCAAGCAGATAAATTACTGTTTCTGCAATCACATTACTCATTGATTTTAGCTATTGAAAACCGTCCTGTTACTCATATACCAGAAATGGTTTCAGGTATTGGCTGAAGGCAAACAGATAGTAGCTCACCCTCTTTGAATATTCTTTAGCATGCTAAAAGGAGCAGGAAAAAGCGAAAAATTTCAGAATTCCACCTTATCAAGGAGAGAAATAACTGTTTGTGCAATGACATTATTCATTGATTTTAGCTATTGAAAACTGTCCTGTTACTCATATACCAGAAATGGTTAATCGTATTGGCTGAACTGAAACAGATAGCAGCTAACCCTCTTTGAATCTTCTTTAGCATGATAAAAGGAGCAGAAAAAAAACAAAAAATATTTCAGAATTCCACCTTTCCAAGCAGAGAAATGACTGTTTGTGCAATGACATTATTCATTGATTTTAGCCATTGAAAACCATCCTGTTACTTATATACCAGAAATGGTTGAAGGTATTGGCTGAACACAAACAGATAGCAGCTCATACTCTTTGAATCTTCTTTAGCATGCTAAAAGGGGCAGGAAAAAGCAAAACAATTCAGAATTCCACCTTTCCAAGCAGAGAAATGACTGTTTGCTTAATGACATTATTCATTCATTTTAGGCATTGAATACCGTCCTGTTACTCATATACCAGAAATGGTTGAAGGTATTGGCTGAATGCAAACAGATAGCAGCTCACCCTCTTTGAATATTCTTTAGCATGCTAAAAGGAGCAGGAAAAAGCAAAACATTTCAGAATTCCACCTTTCCAAGCAGAGAAATGACTGTGTGTGTAATGTCATTATTCATTCATTTTAGCCATTGAATACCGTTCTGTTACTGATATACCAGAAATGGTTGAAGGTGTTGGCTGAATGGAAACAGATAGCAGCTCACCCTCTTTGAATCATCTTTAGCATACTAAAAGGAGCAGGAAAAAGCAAAAAATTTCAGAATTTCACCTTTCCAAGCAGAGAAATTACTGTTTGTGCAAGGACATTATTCATTGATTTCAGCCATTGAAAACCATCCTGTTACTCATATACCAGAAATGGTTGTAAGGCATTGGCTGAACGCAAGCAGATAGCAGCTCACCCTCTTTGAATCTTCTTTAGCATGCTAAAAAGAGCAGGAAAAAGCAAAAAATTTCAGAATTCCACCTTTCAAAGCAGAGAAATGACTGTTTGTGCAATGGCAATATGCATTCATTTTAGCCATTGAAAGCTGTCCTGTTACTCATATACCAGAAATGAATGAAAGTACTGGCAGAAAGCAAACAGATTGCAGCTCACGCTCTCTGAATCTTCTTTATCATGCTAAAAGGAGCAGGAAAAAGCAAAACATTTCAGAATTCCACCTTTCCAAGCAGAGAATTGACTGTATGTGCAATGTCATTACTTATTCATTTTAGCCATTGAAAACCGTCCTGTTACTCATATACCAGAAATGGTTGAAGGTATTGGCTGAACGCAAACAGATAGCAGCTCAGCCTCTTTGAATCGTCTTTAGCATGCTAAAAGGAGCAGAAAAAAAATAATAATTCAGAATTCCACCTTTCCAAGCAGAGAAATGACTGTTTATGCAATGACATTATTCATTGATTTTAGCCATTGAAAACCGTCCTGTTAATCATATACCAGAAATGGTTGAAGGTATTGGCTGAACGCAAACAGATAGCAGCTCACCCTCTTTGAATCTTCTTTAGCATGCTGAAAAGAGCAGGAAAAAGCAAAACATTTCAGAATTCCACCTTTCCAAGCGGAAAAATGACTGTTTGTATAATTACATTGTTCATTCATTTTAGCCATTGAATACCGTTCTGTTACTCATATACCAGAAATGGTTAAAGGTTTTGGCTGAACGCAAACAGATAGCAGCTCACCCTCTTTGAATCTTCTTTAGCATACTAAAAGGAGCAGGAAAAAGCAAAAAATTTCAGAATTCCCCCTTTCCAAGAGGATAAATTACTGCTTCTGCAATAACATTATTCATTGATTTAAGCCATTGAAAACCGTCCTGTTACTCATATACCAGAAATGGTTGAAGGTATTGGCTGAACGCAAACAGATAGCAGCTCAAACTCTTTGAGTTTTCTTTAGCATGGTAAAAGGAGCAGGAAAAAGCAAAAAATTACAGAATTCCACCTTACCAAGGAGAGAAATAGCTGTTTGTGCAATGACATTTTTCATTGATTTTAGCCATTGAAAAACGTCCTGTTACTCATATACCAGAAATGGTTGAAGGTATTGGCTGAACTCAAACAGACAGCTGCTCACCCTCTTTGAATCTTCTTTAGCATGCTAAAAGGTGCAGGAAAAAGCAAAAAAATTCAGAATTCCACCTTTCCAAGCAGAGAAATGACTGTTTGTGCAATGACATTATTCACTGATTTTAGCCATTGAATACCGTCCTGTTACTCATATACCAGAAATGGTTAAAGGTATTGGCTGAATGCAAACAGATAGCAGCTCACCCTCTTTGAATCTTCTTTAGCATACTAAAAGGACCAGGAAAAAGCAAATAATTTCATGATTCCCCCTTTCCAAGCAGATAAATTACTGTTTCTGCAATCACATTACTCATTGATTTTAGCTATTGAAAACCGTCCTGTTACTCATATACCAGAAATGGTTTCAGGTATTGGCTGAAGGCAAACAGATAGCAGCTCACCCTCTTTGAATATTCTTTAGCATGCTAAAAGGAGCAGGAAAAAGCGAAAAATTTCAGAATTCCACCTTATCAAGGAGAGAAATAACTGTTTGTGCAATGACATTATTCATTGATTTTAGCTATTGAAAACAGTCCTGTTACTCATATACCAGAAATGGTTGATCGTATTGGCTGAACTGAAACAGATAGCAGCTAACCCTCTTTGAATCTTCTTTAGCATGATAAAAGGAGCAGAAAAAAAACAAAAAATATTTCAGAATTCCACCTTTCCAAGCAGAGAAATGACTGTTTGTGCAATGACATTATTCATTGGTTTTAGCCATTGAAAACCATCCTGTTACTTATATACCAGAAATGGTTGAAGGTATTGGCTGAACACAAACAGATATCAGCTCATACTCTTTGAATCTTCTTTAGCATGCTAAAAGGGGCAGGAAAAAGCAAAACAATTCAGAATTCCACCTTTCCAAGCAGAGAAATGACTGTTTGCTTAATGACATTATTCATTCATTTTAGGCATTGAATACCGTCCTGTTACTCATATACCAGAAATGGTTGAAGGTATTGGCTGAATGCAAACAGATAGCAGCTCACCCTCTTTGAATCTTCTTTATCATACTAAAAGGAGCAGGAAAAAGCTAAAAATTTCAGAATTCCCCCATTCCAAGAGGATAAATTACTCCTTCTGCAATAACATTATTCAATGATTTAAGCCATTGAAAACCATCCTGTTACTCATATACCAGAAATGGTTGAAGGTATTGGCTGAACGCAAACAGATAGCAGCTCAAACTCTTTGAGTATTCTTTAGCATGGTAAAAGGAGCAGGAAAAAGCAAAAAAATTCAAAATTCCACCTTTCCAAGCAGAGAAATGACTGTTTGTGCAATGACATTATTCACTGATTTTAGCCATTGAATACCGTCCTGTTACTCATATACCAGAAATGGTTAAAGGTATTGGCTGAATGCAAACAGATAGCAGCTCACCCTCTTTGAATCTTCTTTAGCATACTAAAAGGACCAGGAAAAAGCAAATAATTTCATAATTCCCCCTTTCCAAGCAGACAAATTACTGTTTCTGCAATCACATTACTCATTGATTTTAGCTATTGAAAACCGTCCTGTTACTCATATACCAGAAATGGTTTCAGGTATTGGCTGAAGGCAAACAGATAGTAGCTCACCCTCTTTGAATATTCTTTAGCATGCTAAAAGGAGCAGGAAAAAGCGAAAAATTTCAGAATTCCACCTTATCAAGGAGAGAAATAACTGTTTGTGCAATGACATTATTCATTGATTTTAGCTATTGAAAACTGTCCTGTTACTCATATACCAGAAATGCTTGATCGTATTGGCTGAACTGAAACAGATAGCAGCTAACCCTCTTTGAATTTTCTTTAGCATGATAAAAGGAGCAGAAAAAAAACAAAAAATATTTCAGAATTCCACCTTTCCAAGCAGAGAAATGACTGTTTGTGCAATGACATTATTCATTGATTTTAGCCATTGAAAACCATCCTGTTACTTATATACCAGAAATGGTTGAAGGTATTGGCTGAACACAAACAGATAGCAGCTCATACTCTTTGAATCTTCTTTAGCATGCTAAAAGGGGCAGGAAAAAGCAAAACAATTCAGAATTCCACCTTTCCAAGCAGAGAAATGACTGTTTGTGCAATGACGTTATTCATTGATTTTAGACATTGAAAACCGTCCTGTTACTCATATACCAGAAATGGATGAAGGTATTGACTTAAAGCAAACAGATAGCAGCTCACCCTCTTTGAAACTTCTTTAGCATGCTAAAAGGTGCAGGAAAAAGCAAAAAAAATCAGAATTCCACCTTTCCAAGCAGAGAAATGCCTGTTGGTGCAATGACATTATTCATTGATTTTAGACATTGAAAACCGGCCTGTTACTCATATACCAGAAACGGTTGAAGGTATTGGCTGAATGCAAACAGATAGCAGCTCACCCTCTTTGAATCTTCTTTAGCATGCTAAAAGTAGCAGGTAAAAGCAAAAAATTTCAGAATTCCACCTTTCCATCAGAGAAATGACTGTTTGTGCAATGACATTATTCATTGATTTTAGCCATTGAAAACCGTCCTGTTACTCTTATACCAGAAATGGTTGAAGTTATTGGCTGAACGCAAACAGATAGCAGCCCACCATCTTTGAATCTTCTTTAGTATGCTAAAAGGAGAAGGAAAAAGCAAAAAATTTCAGAATTCCACTTTTACAAGCAGACAAATGACTGTTTGTTCAATGTTATTGTTCATTGATTTTAGCCATTGAAAACAGTCCTGTTACTCATATACCAGAAATGGTTGAAGGTATTGGCTGAACGCAAACAGATAGCAGCTCACCCTCTTTGAATATTCTTTAGCATGCTAAAAGGAGCAGGAGAAAGCAAAAAATTTCAGAATTACACCTTTCAAAGCAGAGAAATGACTGAGCAATGACATTATTCATTGATTTTAGCCATTGAAAACCGTCCTGTCACTCATATACCAGAAATGGTTAAAGGCATTGGCTTAACGCAAACAGATAGCAGCTCACCCTCTTTGAATCTTCTTTAGCATGCTAAAAAGAGCAGGAAAAAGCAAAAAATTTCAGAATTCCACCTTTCAAAGCATAGAAATTACTGTTTCTTCAATCACATTATTCATTTATTTTAGACATTGAAAAACGTCCTGTTACTCATGTAACAGAAAAGGTTGAAGGTATTGGCTGAATGCAAACAGATAGCAGCCCGCAATCTTTGAATCTTCTTTAGCATACTAAAAGGAGCAGGAAAAAGCAAAAATTTTCAGAATTCCCCCTTTCCAAGCAGAGAAATTACTGTTTGTGCAATGACATTATTCATTGATTTCTGACATTGAAAACCATCCTGTTACTCATATACCAGAAATGGTTGTAAGGCATTGGCTGAACGCAAGCAGATAGCAGCTCACCCTCTTTGAATCTTCTTTAGCATGCTAAAAAGAGCAGGAAAAAGCAAAAAATTTCAGAATTCCACCTTTCAAAGCAGAGAAATGACTGTTTGTGCAATGGCAATATGCATTCATTTTAGCCATTGAAAGCTGTCCTGTTACTCATATACCAGAAATGAATGAAAGTACTGGCAGAAAGCAAACAGATTGCAGCTCACGCTCTCTGAATCTTCTTTATCATGCTAAAAGGAGCAGGAAAAAGCAAAACATTTCAGAATTCCACCTTTCCAAGCAGAGAATTGACTGTATGTGCCATGTCATTACTTATTCATTTTAGCCATTGAAAACCGTCCTGTTACTCATATACCAGAAATGGTTGAAGGTATTGGCTGAACGCAAACAGATAGCAGCTCAGCCTCTTTGAATCGTCTTTAGCATGCTAAAAGGAGCAGAAAAAATTTAAAAAAAATTCAGAATTCCACCTTTCCAAGCAGAGAAATGACTGTTTATGCAATGACATTATTCATTGATTTTAGCCATTGAAAACCGTCCTGTTACTCATATACCAGAAATGGTTGAAGGTATTGGCTGAACGCAAACAGATAGCAGCTCACCCTCTTTGAATCTTCTTTAGCATGCTAAAAAGAGCAGGAAAAAGCAAAACATTTCAGAATTCCACCTTTCAAAGCAGAGAAATGACTGTTTGTGCAATGGCAATATGCATTCATTTTAGCCATTGAAAGCTGTCCTGTTACTCATATACCAGAAATGAATGAAAGTACTGGCAGAAAGCAAACAGATTGCAGCTCACGCTCTCTGAATCTTCTTTATCATGCTAAAAGGAGAAGGAAAAAGCAAAATATTTCAGAATTCCACCTTTCCAAGCAGAGAATTGACTGTATGTGCAATGTCATTACTTATTCATTTTAGCCATTGAAAACCGTCCTGTTACTCATATACCAGAAATGGTTGACGGTATTGGCTGAACACAAACAGATAGCAGCTCAGCCTCTTTGAATCTTCTTTAGCATGCTAAAAAGAGCAGGAAAAAGCAAAACATTTCAGAATTCCACCTTTCCAAGCGGAAAAATGACTATTTGTGTAATGACATTGTTTATTCATTTTAGCCATTGAAAACCGTCCTGTTACTCATATACCAGAAATGGTTGAAGGTATTGGCTGAACGCAAACAGATAGCAGCTCAGCCTCTTTGAATCTTCTTTAGCATGCTAAAAAGAGCAGGAAAAAGCAAAACATTTCAGAATTCCACCTTTCAAAGCAGAGAAATGACTGTTTGTGTAATGGCAATATGCATTCATTTTAGCCATTGAAAGCTGTCCTGTTACTCATATACCAGAAATGAATGAAAGTACTGGCAGAAAGCAAACAGATTGCAGCTCACGCTCTCTGAATCTTCTTTATCATGCTAAAAGGAGAAGGAAAAAGCAAAACATTTCAGAATTCCACCTTTCCAAGCAGAGAATTGACTGTATGTGCAATGTCATTACTTATTCATTTTAGCCATTGAAAACCGTCCTGTTACTCATATACCAGAAATTGTTGAAGGTATTGGCTGAACGCAAACAGATAGCAGCTCACCCTCTTTGAATCTTCTTTAGCATGCTAAAAGGAGCAGGAAAAAGCGAAAAATTTCAGAATTCCACCTTATCAAGGAGAGAAATAACTGTGCAATGACATTATTCATTGATTTTAGCTATTGAAAACTGTCCTATTACTCATATACCAGAAATGGTTGATCGTATTGGCTGAACTGAAACACATAGCAGCTCACCCTCTTTGAATCTTCTTTAGCATGATAAAAGGAGCAGAAAAACAACAAAAAATATTTCAGAATTCCACCTTTCCAAGCAGAGAAATGACTGTTTGTGCAATGACATTATTCATTGATTTTAGCCATTGAAAACCATCCTGTTACTGATATAATAGAAATGGTTGAAGGTATTGGCTGAACACAAACAGATAGCAGCTGATACTCTTTGAATCTTCTTTAGCATGCTAAAAGGAGCAGGAAAAAGCAAAACAATTCAGAATTCCACCTTTCCAAGCAGAGAAATGACTGTTTGTGTAATGACATTATTCATTCATTTTAGGCATTGAATACCGTCCTGTTACTCATATACCAGAAATGGTTGAAGGTATTGGCTGAATGCAAACAGATAGCAGCTCACCCTCTTTGAATATTCTTTAGCATACTAAAAGGAACAGGAAAAAGCAAAAAATTTCAGAATTCCCCCTTTCCAAGAGGATAAATTAATGCTTCTGCAATTACATTATTCATTGATTTAAGCCATTGAAAACCGTCCTGTTACTCATATACCAGAAATGGTTGAAGGTATTGGCTGAACGCAAACAGATAGCAGCTCAAACTCTTTGAGTATTCTTTAGCATGGTAAAAAGAGCAGGAAAAAGCAAAAAATGACAGAATTCCACCTTACCATGGAGAGAAATAACTGTTTGTGCAATGACATTTTTCATTGATTTTAGCCATTGAAAAACTTCCTGTTACTCATATACCAGAAATGGTTGAAGGTTTTGGCTGAACTCAAACAGATAGCAGCTTACCCTCTTTGAATCTTCTTTAGCATGCTGAAAGGTGCAGGAAAAAGCAAAAAAATTCAGAATTCCACCTTTCCAAGCAGAGAAATGACTGTTTGTGCAATGACATTATTCATTGATTTTAGACATTGAAAACCGTCCTGTTACTCATATACCAGAAATGGTTGAAGGTATTAGCTGAATGCAAACAGATAGCAGCTCACCCTCTTTGAAACTTCTTTAGCATGCTGAAAGGTGCAGGAAAAAGCAAAAAAATTCAGAATTCCACCTTTCCAAGCAAAGAAATGACTGTTTGTGCAATGACATTATTCATTGATTTTAGACATTGAAAACCGTCCTGTTACTCATATACCAGAAATGGTTGAAGGTATTGGCTGAATGCAAACAGATAGCAGCTCACCCTCTTTGAATCTTCTTTAGCATGCTAAAAGGAGCAGGAAATAGCAAAAAAATTCAGAATTCCACCTCTCCCAGCAGAGAAATGAATTTTTGAGCAATGACATTATTCATTGATTTTAGCCATTGAAAAACATCCTGTTACTCAAATACCAGAAATGGTTGAAGGTATCGGCTGAACGCAAACAGGTAGCAGCTCACCCTCTTTGAATCTTCTTTAGCATGCTAAAAGTAGCAGGTAAAAGCAAAAAAATTTCAGAATTCCACCTTTCCATCAGAGAAATGACTGTTTGTGCAATGACATTATTCATTGATTTTAGCCATTGAAAACCGTCCTGTTACTCTTATGCCAGAAATGGTTGAAGTTATTGGCTGAACGCAAACAGATAGCAGCCCACCATCTTTGAATCTTCTTTAGTATGCTAAAAGGAGAAGGAAAAAGCAAAAAATTTCAGAATTCCACTTTTACAAGCAGACAAATGACTGTTTGTTCAATGTTATTATTCAGTGATTTTAGCCATTGAAAACAGTCCTGTTACTCATATACCAGAAATGGTTGAAGGTATTGGCTGAACGCAAACAGATAGCAGCTCACCCTCTTTGAATATTCTTTAGCATGCTAAAAGGAGCAGGGAAAGCAAAAAATTTCAGAATTACACCTTTCAAAGCAGAAAAATGACAGAGCAATGACATTATTCATTGATTTTAGCCATTGAAAACTGTCCTGTCACTCATATACCAGAAATGGTTAAAGGCATTGGCTGAACGCAAACAGATAGCAGCTCACCCTCTTTGAATCTTCTTTAGCATGCTAAAAAGAGCAGGAAAAAGCAAAAAATTTCAGAATTCCACCTTTCAAAGCAGAGAAATTACTGTTTCTTCAATCACATTATTCATTTATTTTAGACATTGAAAAACGTCCTGTTACTCATATACCAGAAAAGGTTGAAGGTATTGGCTGAATGCAAACAGATAGCAGCCCGCAATCTTTGAATCTTCTTTAGCATACTAAAAGGAGCAGGAAAAAGCAAAAATTTTCAGAATTCCCCCTTTCCAAGCAGAGAAATTACTGTTTGTGCAATGACATTATTCATTGATTTCAGCCATTGAAAACCATCCTGTTACTCATATACCAGAAATGGTTGTAAGGCATTGGCTGAACGCAAGCAGATAGCAGCTCACCCTCTTTGAATCTTCTATAGCATGCTAAAAAGAGCAGGAAAAAGCCAAAAATTTCAGAATTCCACCTTTCAAAGCAGAGAAATGACTGTTTGTGCAATGGCAATATGCATTCATTTTAGCCATTGAAAGCTGTCCTGTTACTCATATACCAGAAATGAATGAAAGTACTGGCAGAAAGCAAACAGATTGCAGCTCACTCTCTATGAATCTTCTTTATCATGGTAAAAGGAGAAGGAAAAAGCAAAACATTTCAGAATTCCAACTTTCCAAGCAGAGAATTGACTGTATGTGCCATGTCATTACTTATTCATTTTAGCCATTGAAAACCGTCCTGTTACTCATATACCAGAAATGGTTGAAGGTATTGGCTGAACGCAAACAGATAGCAGCTCAGCCTCTTTGAATCGTCTTTAGCATGCTAAAAGGAGCAGAAAAAAATTTAAAAATATTCAGAATTCCACCTTTCCAAGCAGAGAAATGACTGTTTATGCAATGACATTATTCATTGATTTTAGCCATTGAAAACCGTCCTGTTACTCATATACCAGAAATGGTTGAAGGTATTGGCTGAACGCAAACATATAGCAGCTCACCCTCTTTGAATCCTCTTTAGCATGCTAAAAGGAGCAGGAAATAGCAAAAAAATTCAGAATTCCACCTCTCCCAGCAGAGAAATGAATTTTTGAGCAATGACATTATTCATTGATTTTAGCCATTGAAAAACATCGTGTTACTCAAATACCAGAAATGGTTGAAGGTATCGGCTGAACGCAAACAGGTAGCAGCTCACCCTCTTTGAATCTTCTTTAGCATGCTAAAAGTAGCAGGTAAAAGCAAAAAATTTCAGAATTCCACCTTTCCATCAGAGAAATGACTGTTTGTGCAATGACATTATTCATTGATTTTAGCCATTGTAAACCGTCCTGTTACTCTTATGCCAGAAATGGTTGAAGTTATTGGCTGAACGCAAACAGATAGCAGCCCACCATCTTTGAATCTTCTTTAGTATGCTAAAAGGAGAAGGAAAAAGCAAAAAATTTCAGAATTCCACTTTTACAAGCAGACAAATGACTGTTTGTTCAATGTTATTATTCATTGATTTTAGCCATTGAAAACAGTCCTGTTACTCATATACCAGAAAAGGTTGAAGGTATTGGCTGAACGCAAACAGATAGCAGCTCACCCTCTTTGAATATTCTTTAGCATGCTAAAAGGAGCAGGAGAATGCAAAAAATTTCAGAATTACACCTCTCAAAGCAGAAAAATGACTGAGCAATGACATTATTCATTGATTTTAGCCATTGAAAACTGTCCTGTCACTCATATACCAGAAATGGTTAAAGGCATTGGCTGAACGCAAACAGATAGCAGCTCACCCTCTTTGAATCTTCTTTATCATGCTAAAAAGAGCAGGAAAAAGCAAAAAATTTCAGAATTCCACCTTTCAAAGCAGAGAAATTACTGTTTGTTCAATCACATTATTCATTTATTTTAGACATTGAAAAACGTCCTGTTACTCATATACCAGAAAAGGTTGAAGGTATTGGCTGAATGCAAACAGATAGCAGCCCGCAATCTTTGAATCTTCTTTAGCATACTAAAAGGAGCAGGAAAAAGCAAAAATTTTCAGAATTCCCCCTTTCCAAGCAGAGAAATTACTGTTTGTGCAATGACATTATTCATTGATTTCAGCCATTGAAAACCATCCTGTTACTCATACACCAGAAATGGTTGTAAGGCATTGGCTGAACGCAAGCAGATAGCAGCTCACCCTCTTTGAATCTTCTTTAGCATGCTAAAAAGAGCAGGAAAAAGCAAAAAATTTCAGAATTCCACCTTTCAAAGCAGAGAAATGACTGTTTGTGCAATGGCAATATGCATTCATTTTAGCCATTGAAAGCTGTCCTGTTACTCATATACCAGAAATGAATGAAAGTACTGGCAGAAAGCAAACAGATTGCAGCTCACTCTCTCTGAATCTTCTTTATCATGGTAAAAGGAGAAGGAAAAAGCAAAACATTTCAGAATTCCAACTTTCCAAGCAGAGAATTGACTGTATGTGCCATGTCATTACTTATTCATTTGAGCCATTGAAAACCGTCCTGTTACTCATATACCAGAAATGGTTGATGGTATTGGCTGAACGCAAACAGATAGCAGCTCAGCCTCTTTGAATCGTCTTTAGCATGCTAAAAGGAGCAGAAAAAAATTAAAAAAAATTCAGAATTCCACCTTTCCAAGCAGAGAAATGACTGTTTATGCAATGACATTATTCATTGATTTTAGCCATTGAAAACCGTCCTGTTACTCATATACCAGAAATGGTTGAAGGTATTGGCTGAACGCAAACAGATAGCAGCTCACCCTCTTTGAATCTTCTTTAGCATGCTAAAAAGAGCAGGAAAAAGCAAAACATTTCAGAATTCCACCTTTCCAAGCGGAAAAATGACTGTTTGTGTAATGACATTGTTCATTCATTTTAGCCATTGAAAACCGTCCTGTTACTCATATATCAGAAATGGTTGAAGGTATTGGCTGAAAGCAAACAGATAACAGCTCACCCTCTTTGAATCTTCTTTAGCATGCTAAAAAGAGCAGGAAAAAGCAAAACATTTCAGAATTCCACCTTTCCAAGCGGAAAAATGACTGTTTGTGGAAAGACATTGTTCATTCATTTTAGCCATTGAATACCGTCCTGTTACTCATATACCAGAAATGGTTAAAGGTATTGGCTGAACGCAAACAGATAGCAGCTCACCCTCTTTGAATCTTCTTTAGCATGCTAAAAGGAGCAGGAAAAAGCGAAAAATTTCAGAATTCCACCTTATCAAGGAGAGAAATAACTGTTTGTGCAATGACATTATTCATTGATTTTAGCTATTGAAAACTGTCCTATTACTCATGTACCAGAAATGGTTGATCGTATTGGCTGAACTGAAACACATAGCAGCTAACCCTCTTTGAATCTTCTTTAGCATGATAAAAGGAGCAGAAAAAAAACAAAAAATATTTCAGAATTCCACCTTTCCAAGCAGAGAAATGACTGTTTGTGCAATGACATTATTCATTGATTTTAGACATTGGAAACCATCCTGTTACTGATATACCAGAAATGGTTGAAGGTATTGGCTGAACACAAACAGATAGCAGCTCATACTCTTTGAATCTTCTTTAGCATGCTAAAAGGAGCAGGAAAAAGCAAAACAATTCAGAATTCCCCCTTTCCAAGAGGATAAATTAATGCTTCTGCAATAATATTATTCATTGATTTAAGCCATTGAAAACCGTCCTGTTACTCATATACCAGAAATGGTTGAAGGTATTGGCTGAACGCAAACAGATAGCAGCTCAAACTCTTTGAGTATTCTTTAGCATGGTAAAAGGAGCAGGAAAAAGCAAAAAATGACAGAATTCCACCTTACGATGGAGAGAAATAACTGTTTGTGCAATGACATTTTTCATTGAATTTAGCCATTGAAAAACGTCCTGTTACTCATATACCAGAAATGGTTGAAGGTTTTGGCTGCACTCAAACAGATAGCAGCTCACCCTCTTTGAATCTTCTTTAGCATGCTGAAAGGTGGAGGAAAAAGCAAAAAAATTCAGAATTCCACCTTTCCAAGCAGAGAAATGACTGTTTGTGCAATGACATTATTCATTGATTTTAGACATTGAAAACCATCCTGTTACTCATATACCAGAAATGGTTGAAGGTATTAGCTGAATGCAAACAGATAGCAGCTCACCCTCTTTGAATCTTCTTTACCATGCTGAAAGGTGCAGGAAAAAGCAAAAAAATTCAGAATTCCACCTTTCCAAGCAGAGAAATGACTGTTTGTGCAATGACATTATTCATTGATTTTAGACATTGAAAACCGTCCTGTTACTCATATACCAGAAATGGTTGAAGGTATTGGCTGAATGCAAACAGAATGCAGCTCACCCTCTTTGAATCTTCTTTAGCATGCTAAAAGGAGCAGGAAATAGCAAAAAAATTCAGAATTCCACCTCTCCCAGCAGAGAAATGAATTTTTGAGCAATGACATTATTCATTGATTTTAGCCATTGAAAAACATCCTGTTACTCAAATACCAGAAATGGTTGAAGGTATCGGCTGAACGCAAACAGGTAGCAGCTCACCCTCTTTGAATCTTCTTTAGCATGCTAAACAGAGCAGGTAAAAGCAAAAAATTTCCGAATTCCACTTTTACAAGCAGACAAATGACTGTTTGTTCAATGTTATTATTCATTGAATTTAGCCATTGAAAACAGTCCTGTTACTCATATACCAGAAATGATTGAAGGTATTGGCTGAATGCAAACAGATAGCAGCTCACCCTCTTTGAATATTCTTTATCATGCTAAAAGGAGCAGGAGAAAGTAAAAGATTTCAGAATTACACCTTTCAAAGCAGAGAAATGACTGAGCAATGACATTATTCATTGATTTTAGCCATTGAAAACCGTCCTGTCACTCATATACCAGAAATGGTTAAAGGCATTGGCTGAACGCAAACAGATAGCAGCTCACCCTCTTTGAATCTTCTTTAGCATTCTAAAAAGAGCAGGAAAAAGCAAAAAATTTCAGAATTCCACCTTTCAAAGCAGAGAAATTACTGTTTCTTCAATCACATTATTCATTTATTTTAGACATTGAAAAACGTCCTGTTACTCATATACCAGAAAAGGTTGAAGGTATTGGCGGAATGCAAACAGATAGCTGTCCGCAATCTTTGAATCTTCTTTAGCATACTTAATGGAGCAGGAAAAAGCAACAATTTTCAGAATTCCCCCTTTCCAAGCAGATAAATTACTGTTTGTGCAAAGGCATTATGCATTCATTTTACCCACTGAAAAATGTCCTGTTACTCATATAACAGAAATGAATGAAAGCATGGGCAGAAAGCAAACTGATTGCAGCTCACCCTCTTTGAATCTGCTTTAGCATGCTAAAAGGAGCAGCAAATAGCAAAACATTTCAGAATTCCACCTTTCCAAGCAGAGAATTGACTGTATGTGCAATGGCATTATTCATTCATTTTAGCCATTGAAAACCATCCTGTTACTCATATACCTGAAATGGATGAAGATATTGGCTGAACGCAAACAGATAGCAGCTCACTCTCTTTGAATGTTCTTTAGCATACTAAAACGAGCAGCACAAAGCAAAAAATTTCACAATTCCCCTTTTCCAAGCAGAGAAATGACTGAGCAATGACATTATTCACTGATTTTAGCCATTGAAAAACGTCCTGTTACTCATATACCAGAAATAACTGAAGGTATTGGCTGAACGCAAACAGATAGCAGCTCAGCCTCTTTGAATCGTCTTTAGCATGCTAAAAAAAGCAGAAAAAAAAATTTCAGAATTCCACCTTTCCAAGCAGAGAAATGACTGTTTGTGCAATGACATTATTCATTGATTTTAGCCATTGAAAACTGTCCTGTTACTTATATACCAGAAATGGTTGAAGGTATTGGCTGAACACAAACAGATAGCAGCTCACCCTCTTTTAATGTTCTTTAGCATACTAAAAGGAGCAGCAAAAAGCAAAAAACTTTAAAATTCCCTCTTTCCAAGCAGATAAATTACTGTTTGTGCAAAGACATTATTCATTGATTTTAGCCATTGAAAACAGTCCTGTTGCTCATATACCCGAAATGGTTGAAGGTATTGGCTGAACGCAAACAGATAGCAGTTCACCCTCTTTGAATATTCTTTAGCATGCAAAAAGGAGCAGGAAAAAGCAAAAAATTTCAGAATTCCACCTTACCAAGGAGAGAAAAAACTGTTTGTGCAACGACATTATTCATTGATTTTAGCGATTGAAAACCATCCTGTTACTCTTAAACCAGAAATGGTTGAAGGTATTGGCTGAACTCAAACAGATAGCAGCTCACCCTTCTTGAATCTTCTCTAGCATGCTATAATGTGCAGGAAAAAGCAAAAAATTTCAGTATTCCACCTTTACAAGCAGAGAAATGACTGTTAGTGCAATGACATTATTCATTGATTTTAGATATTGAAAACCGTCCTGTTACTCATATACCAGAAATGGTTGAAGGTATTGGCTGAATGCAAATGGATAGCAGCTCACCCTCTTTGAATCTTCTTTAGCATGCTAAAATGAGCAGGAAAAAGCAAAACATTTCAGAATTCCACCTTTCCAAGCAGAGAATTGACTGCTTGTGCAATGACAATATTCATTAATTTTAGCCATTGAAAACCGTCCTGTTACTCATATACCAGAAATGGATGAAGGTATTGGCTTAATGCGAACAGATAGCAGCTCAAACTCTTTGAATCTTCTTTAGCATGCTAAAAGGAGCAGGAAAAAACAAAAAAATTCAGAATTCCACCTTTATAAGCAGAGAAATGACTGTTTGTGCAATGACATTATTCATTGATTTTAGCCATTGAAAAACATCCTGTTGCTCATATACCAGAAATGGTTGAAGGTATTGGCTGATCACAAACAGACAGAAACTCACCCTCTTTGAATCTTCTTTAGCACGCTAAAAGGAGCAGGAGCAAAATATCAGAATTCCAAAGTTCCAAGTGGAGTAATGAATGTTTGTGCAATGACATTATTCACTGATTTTAGCCATAGAAAATCATCCTGTTACTCATATACCAGAAATGGTTGAAGGTATTGGCTGAACACTAAGAGGTAGCAGCCCACCCTCTTTGAATCTTCTTTATCATAATAAAAGGAGCAGGAAAAAGCAAAACATTTCAGAATTCTACCTTTCAAAGCAGAGAAATGACTATTTGTGCAGTAACATTATTCAATGATTTTAGCCATTGAAAACCGTCCTTTTACTCATATACCAAAATGGGTTGAATGTACTGGCTGAACGCAAACAGATAGCAGCTCACCCTCTTTGAATCTTCTTTAGCATGATAAAAGGAGCAGGAAAAAGCATAAAAAATCAGATTTCCACCTTTCCAAGCAGAGAAATGACTGTTTGTGCAAAGACATTATTCATTGATTTTAGACATTGAAAACCGTCCTTTTACTCATATAGCAGAAATGGTTGAAGGTATGGGCTGAATGCTAATAGATAGCAGCTCACCCTCTTTGAATCTTCTTTAGCATGCTAAAAGGAGCAGGAAAAAGCAAAACTTTTCAAAATTCCACCTTTCCAAGCAGTGAATTGACTGTTTGTACAATGACAATATTCATTCATTTTAGCAATTGAAAACCGCCCTGTTACTCATATACCAAAAATGAATGAAGGTATTGGCAGAACGCAAGCAGATAGCAGCTCACCCTTTTTTGAATCTTCTTTAGCATGCTAAAAGGAGCAGGAAAAAGCAAAAAAATTCAGAAGTCCACCTTTCAAAGCAGAGAAAACACTTTTTGAGCAATGATATTATTCATTGATTTTAGCCATTGAAAAACATCCTGTTACTCATATACCAGAAAAGGTTGAATTTATCGGCTGAACGCAAACAGATAGCATCTCACCCTCTTTGAATCTTTTTTAGCATGCTTAAAGGAGCAGGTAAAAGCAAAAAATTTCAGAATTCCACCTTTTCAAGCAGAGAAATGATTGTTTGTGCATTTACATTATTCATTGATTTTAGCAATTGAAAACCGTCCTCTTACTGTTATACCAGAAATGGTTGAAGGTATTGGCTGAACGCAAAGAGATTGCATCTCACCCTCTTTGAATCTATTTTAGCATGCTAAAAGGAGCAGGAGAAAGCAAAAAATTTCAGAATTCCACCTTTCCACGCAGGGAAATGACTGTTTGTGCAATGACATTATTCATTGATTTTAGCCATTAAAAAATGTGCTATTACTCATATACCAGAAATGGTTGAAGGTATTGGCTGAACGCAAACAGATAGCAGCTAACCCTCTTTGAATCTTCTCTAGCATGCTAAAAGGAGCAGGAAAAAGCAAAACATTTCAGAATTCCACCTTTCAAAGCAGAGAAATTACTAAGCAATGACATTATTACATGATTTTAGCCGTTGAAAAATGTCCTGTTACTCATATACCAGAAATGGTTGAAGGTTTTGACTGAACACAAAGAAATAGCAGCCCATCCTCTTTGAATCGTCTTTTGCATGCTAAAGGGAGCAGAAAAAAGCAAAAAAATTTCAGAATTCCACCTTTCAAAGCAGAGAAATGACTGTTTGTGCAATGACATTATTCATTGATTTTAGCCATTGAAAAGAGTCCTGTTACTCATGTATCAGAATTGGTTGAAGGTACTGGCTGAACGCAAACAGGTAGCAGCTCACCCTCTTTGATTCTTCTTTAGCATGCTAAAAGGAGCAGGAAAAAGCAAAAAAATTCAGAACTCCACCTTTACCAGCAGAGAAATGACTGAGCAATGACATTATTCACTGATTTTAGCCATTGAAAAACGTCCTGTTACTCATATACCAGAAATGGTTGAAGGTATTGGCTGAACGCAAACAGATAGCAGCCCACCCTCATTGAATCATATTTTGCGTGCTAATAGGAGCAGAAAAAAGCAAAAAATTTCAGAATTCCACCTTTCAAAGCAGAGAAATGACTGTTTGTGCAATGACATTATTCATTGATTTTAGCCATTGAAAAGAGTCCTGCTACTCATGTACCAGAATTGGTTGAAGGTACTGGCTGAATGCAAACAGATAGCAGCTCACCCTCTTTGAATCTTCTTTACCATGCTAAAAGGAGCAGGAAAAAGCAAAAAAAATCAGAATTCCACCTCTCCCAGCAGAGAAATGACTGAGCAATGACATTATTCACTAATTTTAGCCATTGAAAAATATCCTGTTACTCATATACCAGAAATGGTTGAAGGTATTGGCTGAACGCAAACAGATAGCAGCTCACCCTCTTTGAACCTTCTTTAGCATGCCAAAAGGAGCAGGAATAAGCAAAAAAAATCAGAATTCCACCTTTCAAAGCAGAGAAATGACTGTTTGTGCAATGACATTATTCATTGATTTTAGCCATTGAAAACAGTCCTGTTACTCTTTTACCCGAATTGGTTGAAGGTACTGGCTGAAAGCAAACAGATAGCAGCTCACCCTCTTTGATTCTTCTATAGCATGCTAAAAGGAGCAGGAAAAAGCAAAAATTGTCAGAACTCCACCTTTCCCAGCAGAGAAATGACTGAGCAATGACATTATTCACTGATTTTAGCCATTGAAAAACGTCCTGTTACTCATATACCAGAAATGGTTGAAGGTATTGGCTGAATGCAAACAGATAGCAGCTCACGCTCTTTGAATGTTCTTTAGCATACTAAAAGGAGCAGGAAAAAGCAAAAAAATGTCAGAATTCCCCCTTTCCAAGCAGATAAATTACTGTTTGTGCAATGACATTATTCATTGATTTTAACCATTGAAAACCGTCCTGTTACTCATACACCAGAAATGGTTGAAGGTATTGGCTGAACGCAAACAGATAGCAGCTCACCCTCTTTGAATATTCTTTAGCATGCTAAAAGGAACAGGAAAAAGCAAAAAAATTCAGAATTCATCCTTACCAAGGAAAGAAAAAACTGTTTGTGCAATGACATTATTCATTGATTTTAGCCATTGAAAACCGTCCTGTTACTCATATACCAGAAATGGTTGAAGATTTTGGCTGAAGTCAAAGAGATAGCAGTTAACCCTCTTTGAATCTTCTCTAGCATGTTAAAATGTGCAGGAAAAAGCAAAAAATTTTTTACTATTACACCTTTCCAAGCAGACAAATGACTGTTTGTGCAATGACATTATTCATTGATTTTAGACATTGAAAACCGTCCTGTTACTCATATACCAGAAATGGTTGAAGGTATTGGCTGAATGCAAACGGATAGCAGCTCAACCTCTTTGAATCTTCTTTAGCATGCTAAAAGGAGCAGGAAAACGCAAACATTTCAGAATTCCACCTTTTCAAGCAGAGAATTGTCTGTGCAATGACAATATTCATTCATTTTAGCCATTGAAAACCATCCTGTTACTCATATACCAGAAATGAATGAAGGTATTGTCTGAACGCAAACAGATAGCAGCTCACCCTCTTTGAATCTACTTTAGCATGCTAAAAGGAGCAGGAAAAAGCAAAAAAATTCAGAATTCCACCTTTCAAAGCAGAGAAATGACTTTTTGAGCAATGACATTATTCATTGATTTTAGCCATTGAAAAACATCCTGTTACTCATATACCAGAAAAGGTTGAAGGTATCGGCTGAACGCAAACAGATAGCATCTCACCCTCTTTGAATCTTTTTTAGCATGCTTAAAGGAGCAGGTAAAAGCAAAAAATTTCAGAATTCCATCTTTCCAAGCAGAGAAATGATTGTTTGTGCATTTGCATTATTCATTGATTTTAGCCATTGAAAACCGTCCTCTTACTGTTATACCAGAAATGGTTGAAGGTATTGGCTGAACGCAAAGAGATTGCATCTCACCCTCTTTGAATGTATTTTAGCATGCTAGAAGGAGCAGGAGAAAGCAAAACATTTCAGAATTCCACCTTTCCAAGCAGGGAAATGACTGTTTGTGCAATGACATTATTCATTGATTTTAGCCATTGAAAAATGTGCTATTACTCATATACCAGAAATAGTTGAAGGTATTGGCTGAACGCAAACAGATAGCAGCTAACCCTCTTTGAATCTTCTCTAGCATGCTAAAAGGTGCAGGAGAAATCAAAAAATTTCAGAATTCCACCTTTCAAAGCAGAGAAATGACTGAGCAATGACATTATTATATGATTTTAGCCGTTGAAAAATGTCCTGTTACTCATATACCAGAAATGGTTGAAGGTTTTGACTGAACACAAAGAAATAGCAGCCCACCCTCTTTGAATCGTCTTTTGCATGCTAAAAGAGCAGAAAAAAGCAAAAAATTTCAGAATTCCCCCTTTCAAAGCAGAGAAATGACTATTTGTGCAATGACATTATTCATTGATTTTAGCCATTGAAAAGAGTCCTGTTACTCATGTACCAGAATTGGTTGAAGGTACTGGCTGAACGCAAACCGATAGCAGCTCACCCTCTTTGAATCTTCTTTAGCATGCTAAAAGAAGCAGGAAATAACAAAAAAATCAGAATTCCACCTCTCCCAGCAGAGAAATGACTGAGCAATGACATTATTCACTAATTTTAGCCATTGAAAAATATCCTGTTACTCATATACCAGAAATGGTTGAAGTTATTGGCTGAACGCAAACAGATAGCAGCTCAACCTCTTTGAACCTTCTTTAGCATGCCAAAAGGAGCAGGAATAATCAAAAAAAATCAGAATTCCACCTTTCAAAGCAGAGAAATGACTGTTTGTGCAATGACATTATTCATTGATTTTAGCTATTGAAAACAGTCCTGTTACTCATTTACCAGAAATGGTTGAAGGTATTGGCTGAACACAAACAGATAGCAGCCCACCCTCATTGAATTGTCTTTTACATGCTAAAAGGAGCAGAAAAACGCAAAAATTTCAGAATTCCACCTTTCAAAGCAGAGAAATGACTGTTTGTGCAATGACATTATTCATTGATTTTAGCCATTGAAAAGAGTCCTGTTACTCATATACCAAAAATGGTTGAAGGTATTGGCTGAATGCAAACAGATAGCAGCTCACCCTCTTTGAATGTTCTTTAGCATACTAAAAGAAGCAGGAAAAAGCAAAAAAATGTCAGAATTCCACCTTTCCAAGCAGGTAAATTACTGTTTGTGCAATGATATTATTCATTGATTTTAGCCACTGAAAACCGTCCTGTTACTCTTATACCAGAAATGGTTGAAGACATTGGCTGAAGTCAAAGAGATAGCACCTAACCCTCTTTGAATCTTCTCTAGCATGCTAAAATGTGCAGGAAAAAGCAAAACATTTCAGAATTCCACCTTTCAAAGCAGAGAAATGACTTTTTGAGCGATGACATTATTCCTTCATTTTAGCCATTGAAAACCATTCTGTTACTCATATACCAGAAATGGATAAAGGTATTGGCTTAACGCAAACAGATAGCAGCTCATACTCTTTGAATCTTCTTTAGCATGCTAAAAGGAGAAGGAAAAAACAAAAAAATTCAGAATTCCACCATTATAAGCAGAGAAATGACTGTTTGTGCAATGAAAATATTCATTGATTTTAGCCATTGATAACAATCCTGTTACTCATATACCAGAAATGGTTGAAGGTATTGTCTGAACGCAAACAGATAGCAGCTCTCCCTCTTTGAATCTACTTTAGCATGCTAAAAGGAGCAGGAAAAAGCTAAAAATTTCAGAATTCCACCTTTCAAAGCAGAGAAATGACTTTTTGAGCAATGACATTATTCATTGATTTTAGCCATAGAAAAACATCCTGTTACTCATATACCAGAAATGGTTGAAGATATTGGCTGAAGTCAAAGAGATAGCAGCTAACCCTCTTTGAATCTTCTCTAGCATGCTAAAATGTGCAGGAAAAAGCAAAAAATTTCAGAATTCCACCTTTCAAAGCAGAGAAATTACTGTTTCTTCAATCACATTATTCATTTATTTTAGACATTGAAAAACATCCTGTTACTCATTTACCAGAAAAGGTTGAAGGTACTGGCTGAAAGCAAACAGATAGCAGCCCGCAATCTTTGAATCTTCTTTAGCATACTAAAAGGAGCAGGAAAAAGCAAAAATTTTCAGAATTCAACCTTTCCAAGCAGATAAATTACTGTTTGTGCAAAGGCATTATGCATTCATTTTAGCCATTGAAAACTGTCCTGTTACTCATATACCAGAAATGAATGAAAGCATGGGCAGAAAGCAAACAGATTGCAGCTCACCCTCTTTGAATCTTCTTTAGCATGCTAAAAGGAGCAGGAAATAGCAAAACATTTCAGAATTCCACCTTTCCAAGCAGAGAATTGACTGTATGTGCAATGGCATTATTCATTCATTTTAGCCATTGAAAACCATCCTGTTACTCATATACCTGAAATGGATGAAGATATTGGCTGAACGCAAACAGGTAGCAGCTCACTCTCTTTGAATATTCTTTAGCATACTAAAACGAGCAGGACAAAGCAAAAAATTTTACAATTCCCCCTTTCCAAGCAGAGAAATGACTGAGCAATGACATTATTCACTGATTTTAGCCATTGAAAAACGTCCTGTTACTAATAAACCAGAAATAACTGAAGGTATTGGCTGAACGCAAACAGATAGCAGCTCAGCCTCTTTGAATCGTCTTTAGCATGCTAAAAAAAGCAGAAAAAAAAATTTCAGAATTCCACCTTTCCAAGCAGAGAAATGACTGTTTGTGCAATGACATTATTCATTGATTTTAGCCATTGAAAACTGTCCTGTTACTTATATACCAGAAATGGTTGAAGGTATTGACTGAACACAAACAGATAGCAGCTCACCCTCTTTGAACGTTCTTTAGCATACTAAAAGGAGCAGCAAAAAGCAAAAAACTTCAGAATTCCCTCTTTCCAAGCAGATAAATTACTGTTTGTGCAAAGACATTATTCATTGATTTTAGCCATTGAAAACAGTCCTGTTGCTCATATACCAGAAATGGTTGAAGGTATTGGCTGAACGCAAACAGATAGCAGTTCACCCTCTTTGAATATTCTTTAGCATGCAAAAAGGAGCAGGAAAAAGCAAAAAATTTCAGAATTCCACCTTACCAAGGAGAGAAAAAACTGTTTGTGCAATGACATTATTCATTGATTTTAGCGATTGAAAACCGTCCTGTTACTCTTAAACCAGAAATGGTTGAAGGTATTGGCTGAACTCAAACAGATAGCAGCTCACCCTCTTTGAATCTTCTCTAGCATGCTATAATGTGCAGGAAAAAGCAAAAAATTTCAGAATTCCACCTTTACAAGCAGAGAAATGACTGTTAGTGCAATGACATTATTCATTGATTTTAGATATTGAAAACCGTCCTGTTACTCATATACCAGAAATGGTTGAAGGTATTGGCTGAATGCAAATGGATAGCAGCTCACACTCTTTGAATCTTCTTTAGCATGCTAAAAGGAGCAGGAAAAAGCAAAACATTTCAGAATTCCACCTTTCCAAGCAGAGAATTGACTGCTTGTGCAATGACAATATTCATTCATTTTAGCCATTGAAAACCGTCCTGTTACTCATATACCAGAAATGGATGAAGGTATTGGCTTAATGCAAACAGATAGCAGCTCAAACTCTTTGAATCTTCTTTAGCATGCTAAAAGGAGCAGGAAAAAACAAAAAAATTCAGAATTCCACCTTTATAAGCAGAGAAATGTCTGTTTGTGCAATGACATTATTCATTGATTTTAGCCATTGAAAAACATCCTGTTGCTCATATACCAGAAATGGTTGAAGGTATTGGCTGATCACAAACAGACAGAAACTCACCCTCTTTGAATCTTCCTTAGCACGCTAAAAGGAGCAGGAGCAAAATATCAGAATTCCAAAGTTCCAAGTGGAGAAATGAATGTTTGTGCAATGACATTATTCACTGATTTTAGACATAAAAATTCGTCCTGTTACTCATATACCAGAAATGGTTGAAGGTATTGGCTGAACACTAAGAGGTAGCAACCCACCCTCTTTGAATCTTCTTTATCATAATAAAAGGAGCAGGAAAAAGCAAAAAATTTCAGAATTCCACCTTTCAAAGCAGAGAAATGACCATTTGTGCAGTAACATTATTTAATTCTTTTAGTCATTGAAAACCGTCCTTTTACTCATATACCAAAATGGGTTGAAGGTACTGGCTGAACGCAAACAGATAGCAGCTCACCCTCTTTGAATCTTCTTTAGCATGATAAAAGGAGCAGGAAAAAGCATAAAAAATCAGAATTCCACCTTTCCAAGCAGAGAAATTACTGTTTGTGCAATGACATTATTCATTGATTTTAGACATTGAAAACCGTCCTGTTACTCATATACCAGAAATGGTTAAAGGTATGGGCTGAATGCTAATAGATAGCAGCTCACCCTCTTTGAATCTTCTTTAGCATGCTAAAAGGAGCAGGAAAAAGCAAAACATTTCAGAATTCCACCTTTCCAAGCAGAGAATTGACTGTTTGTACAATATCAATATTCATTCATTTTAGCAATTGAAAACCGCCCTGTTACTCATATACCAAAAATGAATGAAGGTATTGGCAGAACGCAAGCAGATAGCAGCTCACCCTTTTTGAATCTTCTTTAGCATGCTAAAAGGAGCAGGAAAAAGCAAAAAAATTCAGAATTCCACCTTTCAAAGCAGAGAAAACACTTTTTGAGCAACGATATTATTCATTGATTTTAGCCATTGAAAAACATCCTGTTACTCATATACCAGAAAAGGTTGAATTTATCGGCTGAACGCAAACACATAGCATCTCACCCTCTTTGAATCTTTTTAGCATGCTTAAAGGAGCAGGTAAAAGCAAAAAATTTCAGAATTCCACCTTTTCAAGCAGAGAAATGATTGTTTGTGCATTTACATTATTCATTGATTTTAGCCATTGAAAACCGTCCTCTTACTGTTATACCAGAAATGGTTGAAGGTATTGGCTGAACGCAAAGAGATTGCATCTCACCCTCTTTGAATCTATTTTAGCATGCTAAAAGGAGCAGGAGAAAGCAAAAAATTTCAGAATTCCACCTTTCCAAGCAGGGAAATGACTGTTTGTGCAATGACATTATTCATTGATTTTAGCCATTGAAAAATGTGCTATTACTCATATACCAGAAATGGTTGAAGGTATTGGCTGAACGCAAACAGATAGCAGCTAACCCTCTTTGAATCTTCTCTAGCATGCTAAAAGGAGCAGGAGAAAGCAAAAAATTTCAGAATTCCACCTTTCAAAGCAGAGAAATGACTGAGCAATGACATTATTATATGATTTTAGCCGTTGAAAAATGTCCTGTCACTCATATACCAGAAATGGTTGAAGGTTTTGACTGAACACAAAGAAATAGCAGCCCACCCTCTTTGAATCGTCTTTTGCATGCTAAAAGGAGCAGAAAAAAGCAAAAAATTTCAGAATTCCACCTTTCAAAGCAGAGAAATGACTATTTGTGCAATGACATTATTCATTGATTTTAGCCATTGAAAAGAGTCCTGTTACTCATGTACCAGAATTGGTTGAAGGTACTGGCTGAACGCAAACAGATAGCAGCTCACCCTCTTTGAATCTTCTTTAGCATGCTAAAAGAAGCAGGAAATAACAAAAAAATCAGAATTCCACCTCTCCCAGCAGAGAAATGACTGAGCAATGACATTATTCACTAATTTTAGCCATTGAAAAATATCCTGTTACTCATATACCAGAAATGGTTGAAGGTATTGGCTGAACGCAAACAGATAGCAGCTCAACCTCTTTGAACCTTCTTTAGCATGCCAAAAGGAGCAGGAATAAGCAAAAAAAAATCAGAATTCCACCTTTCAAAGCAGAGAAATGACTGTTTGTGCAATGACATTATTCATTGATTTTAGCCATTGAAAACAGTCCTGTTACTCATTTACCAGAAATGGTTGAAGGTATTGGCTGAACACAAACAGATAGCAGCCCACCCTCATTGAATTGTCTTTTACATGCTAAAAGGAGCAGAAAAACGCAAAAATTTCAGAATTCCACCTTTCAAAGCAGAGAAATGACTGTGCAATGACATTATTCATTGATTTTAGCCATTGAAAAGAGTCCTGTTACCCATATACCAAAAATGGTTGAAGGTATTGGCTGAATGCAAACAGATAGCAGCTCACCCTCTTTGAATGTTCTTTAGCATACTAAAAGGAGCAGGAAAAAGCAAAAAAATGTCAGAATTCCCCCTTTCCAAGCAGATAAATTACTGTTTGTGCAATGACATTATTCATTGATTTTAGCCATTGAAAACAGTCCTGTTACTCATACACCAGAAATGGTTGAAAATATTGGCTGAAGTCAAAGAGATAGCAGCTAACCCTCTTTGAATCTTCTTTAGCATGCGAAAAGGAGCAGGAAAAAGCAAAAAATTTCAGAATTCCACCTTTCAAAGCAGAGAAATGACTTTTTGAGCAATGACATTATTCATTGATTTTAGCCATTGAAAAACATCCTGTTACTCATATACCAGAAATGGATGAAGGTATTGGCTTAACGCAAACAGATAGCAGCTCATACTCTTTGAATCTTCTTTAGCATGCTAAAAGGAGAAGGAAAAAACAAAAAAATTCAGAATTCCACCATTATAAGCAGAGAAATGACTGTTTGTGCAATGAAATTATTCATTGATTTTAGCCATTGATAACCATCCTGTTACTCATATACAGAAATGGTTGAAGGTATTGTCTGAACGCAAACAGATAGCAGCTCTCCCTCTTTGAATCTACTTTAGCATGCTAAAAGGAGCAGGAAAAAGCAAAAAATTTCAGAATTCCACCTTTCAAAGCAGAGAAATGACTTTTTGAGCCATGACATTATTCATTGATTTTAGCCATTGAAAAACATCCTGTTACTCATATACCAGAAATGGTTGAAGATATTGGCTGAAGTCAAAGAGATAGCAGCTAACCCTCTTTGAATCTTCTCTAGCATGCTAAAATGTGCAGGAAAAAGCAAAAAATTTCAGAATTCCACCTTTCCAAGCAGACAAATGACTGTTTGTGCAATAACATTATTCATTGATTTTAGACATTGAAAACTGTCCTGTAACTCATATACCAGAAATGGTTGAAGGTATTGGCTGAATGCAAACGGATAGCAGCTCACCCTCTTTGAATCTTCTTTAGCATGCTAAAAGGAGCAGGAAAACGCAAAACATTACAGAATTCCACCTTTCAAAGCAGAGAAATGACTTTTTGAGCAATGACATTATTCATTTATTTTAGCCATTGAAAACCATCCTGTTACTCATATACCAGAAATGGATGAACGTATTGGCTTAACGCAAACAGATAGCAGCTCATACTCTTTGAATCCTCTTTAGCATGCTAAAAGGAGTAGGAAAAAACTAAAAAATTAAAAATTCCACCATTATAAGCAGAGAAATGACTGTTTGTGCAATGAAATTATTCATTGATTGTAGCCATTGATAACCATCCTCTTACTCATATACCAGAAATGGTTGAAGGTATTGTCTGAACGCAAACAGATAGCAGCTCTCCCTCTTTGAATTTACTTTAGCATGCTAAAAGGAGCAGGAAAAAGCAAAAAATTTCAGAATTCCACCTTTCAAAGCAGAGAAATGACTTTTTGAGCAATGACATTATTCATTGATTTTAGCCATTGAAAAACATCCTGTTACTCATATACCAGAAATGGTTGAAGGTATCGGCTGAACGCAAACAGATAGCAGCTCACCCTCTATTAATCTTCTTTAGCACGCTTAAAGGAGCAGGTAAAAGCAAAAAATTTCAGAATTCCACCTTTCCAAGCGGAGAAATGACTGTTTGTGTAATGACATTATTCATTCATTTTAGCCATTGAATACCGTCCTGTTACTCATATACCAGAAATGGTTGAAGGTATTGGCTGAATGCAAACAGATAGCAGCTCACCCTCTTGGAATCTTCTTTAGCATACTAAAAGGACCAGGAAAGAGCAAATAATTTCAGAATTCCCCCTTTCCAAGCAGATAAATTACTGTTTCTGCAATGACATTATTCATTGATTTTAGCCATTGAAAATCGTCCTGTTACTCACATACCAGAAATGGTTGAAGGTATTGGCTGAACACAAACAAATAGCAGCTCAGCCTCTTTGAATCTTCTTTAGCATGCTAAAAGGAGCAGGAAAAAGCAAAACAATTCAGAATTCCACCTTTCCAAGCAGAGAAATGACTGTTTCTGCAATGACATTATTCATTGATTTAAGCGATGGAAAACCGTCCTGTTACTCATATACCAGAAATGGTTGAAGGTATTGGCTGAACGAAAAGAGATAGCAGCTCAAACTCTTTAAATATTCTTTATCATGGTAAAAGGAGCAGGAAAAAGCAAAAAATTACAGAATTCCACCTTACCAAGGAGAGAAATAACTGTTTGTCCAAAGACATTATTCATTGATTTTAGCCATTGAAAACCGTGTTGTTACTCATATACCAGAAATGGTTGAAGGTATTGGCTGAACTCAAACAGATAGCAGCTTACCCTCTTTGAATCTTCTTTAGCATGCTAAAAGGTGCAGGAAAAAGCAAAAAAAAATTCAGAATTCCACCTTTCCAAGCAGAGAAATGACTGTTTGTTCAATGTTATTATTCATTGATTTTAGCCATTGAAAACCGTCCTGTTACTTATATACAAGAAATGGTTGTTGGTATTGGCTGAACACAAACAGATAGAAGCTCACCCTCTTTGATTCTTCTTTAGCATGCTAAAAGGAGCAGGAAAAAGCAAAAAATTTCAGAACTCCACCTTTCCAAGCAGAGAAATGACTGATCAATGACATTATTCACTGATTTTAGCCATTGAAAAACGTCCTGTTACTCATATACCAGAAATGGTTGAAGGTATTGGCTGAATGCAAACAGATAGCAGCTCAGCCTCTTTGAATCATCTTCTGCATGCTAAAAGGAGCAAAAAAAAACAAAAAACATTTCAGAATTCCACCTTTCCAAGCAGAGAAATGACTGTTTGAGCAATGACATTATTCATTGATTTTAGCCGTTGAAAACCGTCCTGTTACTCATATACAGGAAATGGTTGATGATATTGGCTGAACACAATCAGTTTGCAGCTCACCCTCTTTGAATCTTCTTTAGCATGCTAAAAGGAGCAGGAAAAAGCAAAACATTTCAGAATTCCTCCTTTCCAAGCAGAGAATTGACTGTTTGTGCAATGACAATATTCATTCAATTCAGCCATTGAAAACCATCCTGTTACTCATATACCAGAAATGGTTGAAGGTATTGGCTGAATGCAAGTAGATAGCAGCTCACCCTCTGTGAATATTCTTTAGCATGCTAAAAGTAGCAGGAAATAGCAAAAAAATTCAGAATTCCACCTCTCCCAGCAGAGAAATGATTTTTTGAGCAATGACATTATTCATTGATTTTAGCCATTGAAAAACGTCCTGTTACTCTTATACCAGAAATGGTTGAAGTTATTGGCTGAACGCAAACAGATAGCAGCCCACCATCTTTGAATCTTCTTTAGCATGCTAAAAGGAGAAGGAAAAAGCAAAAAAATTCAGAATTCCACTTTTACAAGCATAGAAATGACTGTTTGTTCAATGTTATTATTCATTGATTTTAGCCATTGAAAATCGTCCTGTTACTCAAATACCAGAAATGGTTGAAGGTATTGGCTGAATGCAAATAGATAGCAGCTCACCCTCTTTGAATCTTCTTTAGCATGCTAAAAGGAG
The DNA here is from genome assembly GCF_046119375.1 of Phyllobates terribilis. Taxonomy (NCBI): domain Eukaryota; kingdom Metazoa; phylum Chordata; class Amphibia; order Anura; family Dendrobatidae; genus Phyllobates; species Phyllobates terribilis. The sequence goes on along the minus strand of NW_027362771.1, from coordinate 1,941,276 downwards.
CAGGAAAAAGCAAAACATTTCAGAATTCCTCCATTCCAAGCAGAGAATTGACTGTTTGTGCAATGACAATATTCATTCAATTAAGCCATTGAAAACCGTCCTGTTACTTTTATACCATTAATGGTTGAAGTTATTGGCTGAACGCAAACAGATAGCAGCCCACGATCTTTGAATATTCTTTAGCATGCTAAAATGAGAAGGAAAAAGCAAAAAAATTCAGAATTCCACTTTTACAAGCAGAGAAATTACTGTTTGTTCAATGACATTATTCAATGATTTTAGCCATTGAAAACCGTCCTGTCACTCATATACCAGAAATGGTTAAAGTCATTGGCTGAACACAAACAGATAGCAGCCCACCCTCTTTGAATCTTATTTATCATAATAAAAGGAGGAGAAAAAAACAAAAAATTTCAGAATTCCACCTTTCAAAGCAGAGAAATGACTATTTGTGAATAACATTATTCATTGATTTTAGCCATTGAAAACCGTTCTGTTACTCATAGACCAGAATGGGTTGAAGGTACTAGCTGAACGCAAACAGATAGCAGCTCATCCTCTTTGAATCTTCTTTAGCATGCTAAATGGAGCAGGAAAAAGTAGAAAAAAAATCAGAATTACACATTTCAAAGCAAAGAAATGACTGTTTGTGTAATGACATTATTCATTGATTTTAACCATTGAAAAACATAGTGTTACTCATATACCAGAAATGGTTGAAGGTATTGGCTGAGCGCAAACAGACAGCAACTCACTCTCTTTGAATCTTCTTTTGCACGCTAAAAGGAGCAGGAAAAAGCAAAAAATTTAAGAATTCCACCTTTCCAAGCAGAGAAATGAAGGTTTGTTCAATCACATTATTGAATTATTTTAAACATTGAAAAATGTCTTGTTACTCATATACCAGAAATGGTTGAAGGTATTGGCTGAATGCAAACAGGTAGCAGCTCACCCTCTTTGAATCTTCTTTAGCATGCTAAAAGGAGCAGGAAAAAGCAAAACATTTCAGAATTCCACCTTTCCTAGCAGAGAATTGACTGTTTGTGGAATGGCAATATGCATTCATTTTAGTCATTGAAAACTGTCCTGTTACTCATATACCAGAAATGAATGAAAGTATTGGCTGAAAGCAAACAGATTGCAGCTCACCCTCTTTGAATCTTCTTTAGCATGCTAAAAGGAGCAGGGAAAAGCAAAACATTTCAGAATTCCACCTTTCCAAGCAGAAAATTGACTGTTTGTGCAATGACATTATTCAATCATTTTAGCCATTGAAAACCGTCCTGTTACTCATATACCAGAAATGGATTAAGGTATTGGCTGAACGCAAACAGGTAGCAGCTCACTCTCTTTGAATCTTCTTCAGCATGCTAAAGGAGCAGAAAAAGGCAAAAAAATTCAGAATTCCACCTTTCCCAGCAGAGAAATGACTGAGCAAAGACAATATTCACTGATTTTAGCCATTGAAATATGTCCTGTTACTCACATACCAGAAATGGTTGAAGGTGTTGGCTGAACGCAAACAGATAGCAGCTCAGCCTCTTTGAATCGTCTTTAGCATGCTAAAAGTAACAGGACAAAGCAAAAAATTTCAGAATTCCACCATTCCAAGCAGGGAAACTACTGTTTGTGCAATGACATTATTCATTGATTTTAGCCATTGAAAAACGTGCTGTTATTCATATACCAGAAATGGTTGAAGTTATTGGCTGAACGCAAAGATATAGCAGCTCAGCCTCTTTGAATCATCTTTTGCATGCTAAACGGAGCAGAAAGAAACAAGAAAGATTTCAGAATTCCACCTTTCCAAGCAGAGAAGTTACTGTTTGTGCAATGACATTATTCATTGATTTTAGCCATTAAAAACCGTCCTGTTACTTATATACAAGAAATGGTTGATGGTATTGGCTGAACACAAACAGGCTGCAGCTCACCCAATTTGAATATTCTTTAGCATGCTAAAAGGAGCAGGAAAAAGCAAAAAATTTTAAAATTCCACCTTTCCAAGCAGAGAAGTGACTGTTTGTGCATTGACATTATTCATTGATTTTAGCCATTGAAAACCGTCCTGTCACTCATATACCGGAAATGGTTGAAGGTATTGGCTGAACACAAACAGATAGCAGCTCACCCTCTTTGAATTTTCTTTAGCATGCCAAATGGAGCAGGAAAAAGCAAAAAATTTCAGAATTCCACCTTTCAAAGCAGAGAAATGACTGTTTGTGCAATGACATTATTCATTGATTTTAGCCATTGAAAACAGTCCTGTTACTCATATACCAGAATTGGTTGAAGGTACTGGCTGAACGCAAACAGGTAGCAGCTCACCCTCTTTGATTCTTCTTTAGCATGCTAAAAGGAGCAGGAAAAAGCAAAAAATTTCAGAATTCCACCTTTCACAGAAGAGAAATGACTGAGCAATAACATTATTCACTGATTTTAGCCTTTGAAAAACGTCCTGTTGCTCATATACCAGAAATGGTTGAAGGTACTGGCTGAACGCAAACAGATAGCAGCCCAACCTCTTTGAATCTTCTTTAGCAAGCTAAAAGGAACATGAAAAAGCAAAAAAAATCAGAATTCCACCTCTCCCAGCAGAGAAATGACTGAGCAATGACATTATTCACTAATTTTAGTCATTGAAAAACATCCTGTTACTCATATACCAGAAATCGTTGATGGTATTGACTGAACACAAACAGTTTGCTGCTCAGCCTCTTTGAATCTTCTTTAGCATGCTAAAGGAGCAGGAAAAAGCAAAAAATTTCAAAAATTCCACCTTTCCAAGCAGAGAAGTGACTGTTTGTGCATTGACATTATTCATTGATTTCAGCCATTGAAAACCGTCCTGTCACTCATATACCAGAAATGGTTGAAGGTATTGGCTGAACACAGACAGATAGCAGCTCACCCTCTTTTAATCTTCTTTAGCATGCTAAAAGCAGCAGGAAAAAGCAAAAAATTTCAGTTTTCCAACTTTCAAAGCAGAGAAATGACTGAGCAATGACATTATTCACAGATTTTAGCCAATGAAAAATGTCCTGCTATTCATATACCAGAAATGGTTGAAGGTATTGGCTGAACACAAACAGGTTGCAGCTCACCCTCTTTGAATCTTCTTTAGCATGCTAAAAGGAGCAGGAAAAAGCAAAAAATTTCAAAAATTCCACCTTTCCAAGCAGAGAAGTGACTGTTTGTGCATGGACATTATTCATTGATTTTATCCATTGAAAACCATCCTGTCGCTCATATACCAGAAATGGTTGAAGGTATTGCCTGAACGCAAACAGATAGCAGCTCACCCTCTTTGAATCTTCTTTAGCATGCTAAAAGGAGCAGGAAAAATCAAAAAATTTCAGAATTCCACCTTTCAAAGCAGAGAACTTACTGAGCAATAACATTATTCACTGATTTTAGCCATTGAAAAATGTCCTGTTACTCAAATAACAGAATTGGCTGAAGGTATTGGCTTAACACAAAGAGATAGCAGCCCACCATCTTTGAATCTTCTTTAGCATGATAAAAGGAGCAGGAAAAAGCAAAAAATTTCAGAACGCCACCTTTCAAAGCAGAGAACTTACTGAGCAATGACATTATTCACTGATTTTAGCCATTGAAAAATGTCCTCTTACTCATATACTAGGAATGGTTGAAGGTATTGTCTGAACGCAAACAGATAGCAGCTCAGCCTCTTTGAATCATCTTTTGCATGCTAAAAGGAGCAGAAAAAAACAAAAAACAATTCAGAATTCCACCTTTCCAAGCAAAGAAATGACTCCTTGTGCAATGACATCATTCATTTATTTTAGCCATTGAAAACCATCCTGTTACTTATATACAAGAAATGGTTGATGGTATTGGCTGAACACAATCAGGTAGCAGCTCACCCTCTTTGAATCTTCTTTAGCATGCTAAAAGGAGCAGGACAAAGCAAAAAAATTCAGAATTCCACCTCTCCCCGCAGAGAAATGACTGAGCAATGACATTATTCACTAATTTTAGGCATTGAAAAATTTCCTGTTACTCATATACCAGAAATGGTTGAAGGTGTTGGCTGAACGCAAACAGAAAGCAGCTCAGCCTCTTTGAATCATCTTTTGCATGCTAAAATGAGGAGAAAAAAGAAAAAAAAAATCAGAATTCCACCTTTCCAAGCAGAGAAATGACTGTTTGTGCAATGACATTATTCATTGATTTTAGCCATTGAAAACCGTCCTGTTACTTATATACAAGGAATGTTTGATGTTATTGGCTGAACACAAACAGGTTGCAGCTCACCCTCTTTGAGTCTTCTTTAGCATGCTAAAAGGAGCAGGAAAAAGCAAAAAATTTCAAAAATTCCACCTTTCCAAGCAGAGAAGTGACTGTTTGTGCATGGACATTATTCATTGATTTTAGCCATTGAAAACCGTCCTGTCACTCATATACCAGAAATGGTTTAAGGTATTGGCTGAACGCAAACAGATAGCAGCTCACCCTCTTTGAATCTTCTTTAGCATGCTAAATGGAGCAGGAAAATGCAAAAAATTTCAGAATTCCACCTTTCAAAGCAGAGAAATGACTGTTTGTGCAATGACATTATTCATTGATATTAGCCTTTGAAAACAGTCCTGTTACTCATATACCAGAATTGGTTGAAGGTACTGGCTGAACGCAAACAGATAGCAGCTCAGCCTCTTTTATTCTTCTTTAGCATGCTAAAAGGAGCAGGAAAATGCAAAAAATTTCAGAACACCACCTTTCCCAGCAGAGAAATGACTGAGCAATGACATTATTCACTAATTTTAGCCATTGAAAAATGTCCTGTTTCTCATATACCAGGAATGGTTGAAGGTATTGGCTGAACGCAAACAGATAGCAGCTCAGCCTCTTTGAATCGTCTTTTGCATGCTAAAAGGAGCAGAAAAAAAACAAAAAACAATTCAGAATTCCACCTTTCCAAGCAAAGAAATGACTCCTTGTGCAATGACATTATTCATTTATTTTAGCCATTGAAAACCATCCTGTTACTTATATACAAGAAATGGTTGATGGTATTGGCTGAGCACAAACAGGTAGCAGCTCACCCTCTTTGAATCTTCTTTAGCATGCTAAAAGGAGCAGGAAAAAGCAAAAAAAATCAGAATTCCACCTCTCCCCACAGAGAAATGACTGAGCAATGACATTATTCACTAATTTTAGGCATTGAAAAATTTCCTGTTACTCATATACCAGAAATGGTTGAAGGTGTTGGCTGAACGCAAACAGAAAGCAGCTCAGCCTCTTTGAATCGTCTTTTGCATGCTAAAATGAGGAGAAAAAGGAAAAAAAAATCAGAATTCCACCTTTCCAAGCAGAGAAATGAATGTTTGTGCAATGACATTATTCATTGATTTAAGACATTGAAAAACATCTTGTTACTCATATACTAGAAATGGTTGAAGGTATTGGCTGAACGCAAACAGATAGTAGCTCAGCCTCTTTGAATTGTATTTTGCATGCTAAAAGGGGCTGATAAAAACAAAAAAAATTTCAGAATTCCACCTTTCCAAGCAGAGAAATGACTGTTTGTGCAATGACTTTATTGATTGATTTTAGACATTGAAAATTGTCCTGTTACTTATATACCAGAAATGGTTGTAGGTATTTTCTGAACAGAAACAGATAGCAGCTCACCCTCTTTGAATCTTCTTTAGCATGGTAAAAAGAGCAGGAAAAAGCTAAAAATTTCAAATTTCCAACTTTCCAAGAAGAGAATTGACTGTTTGTGCAATGACTTTATTCATTGATTTTAGCCATTGAAAGCCGTCCTGTCACTCATATAACAGAAATTGTTGAAGGTATTGGCTGAACACAAACAGATAGCAGCTCACCCTCTTTGAACCTTTTTTAGCATGCCAAAAGGAGGAGGAAAAAGCAAAAAATTTCAGACTTCCACCTTTCAAAGCAGAGAAATGACTGTTTGTGCATGACATTATTCATTGATTTTAGCCATTGAAAAAAATCCTGTTACTCATAGAGCAGAAATGGTTGAAGGTATTGGCTGAACACAAAGAGATAGCAGCCCACCCTCGTTGAATCATCTTTAGCATGATAAAAGGAGCAGGAAAAAGCAAAAAATTTCAGAATTCCACCTTTCAAAGCATAGAAATGACTGACTAATGACATTATTCACTGATTTTAGCCATTGAAAAATGTCCTGTTACTCATAGAGCAGAAATGGTTGAAGGTATTGGCTGAACACAAAGAGATAGCAGCCCACCCTCGTTGATTCATCTTTAGCATGATAAAAGGAGCAGGAAAAAGCAAAATATTTCAGAATTTAAACTTTCAAAGCAGAGAAATGACTGTTTGTGCAATGACATTATTCATTGATTTTAGCCATTGAAAACAGTCCTGTTACTCATACTAAAATTTGTTGAAGGTACTGGCTGAACGCAATCAGATAGCAGCTCACGCTTTTTGAATCTTCTTTAGCATACTAAAAGGAGCAGGAAAAAGCAAAAAAAATCAGAATTCCACCTCTCGCAGCAGACAAATGACTGAGCAATGACATTATTCACTAATTTTAGCCATTGAAAAATGTCCTCTTAATCAAATTCCAGAAATTGTTGAAGGTATTGGCTGAACACAAACAGATAGCAGATCAGCCTCTTTTAATCGTCTTTTGCATGCTCAAAGGAGCAGAAAAAAAAATAGAATTCCACCTTTCAAAGCAGAGAAATGATTATTTGTGCAATGACATTATTCATGGATTTTAGCCATTGAAAACCGTCCTGTCACTCATATACCAGAAATGGTTGAAGATATTAGCTGAACGCAAACAGATTGCAGCTCACCCTCTTTGAATCTTCTTTAGCATGCTATAAGGAGCAGGAAAAAGCAAAAAATTTCAGAATTCCACCTTTCACAGCAGAGAAATGACTCAGCAATGACATTATTCACTGATTTTAGCCATTGAAAAATGTCCTGTTACTCATATACCAGAAATGGTTGAAGGTATTGGCTGAACACAAAGAGATAGCAGCCCAACCTCTTTCAATCTTCTTTAGCATGATAAAAGGAGTAGGAAAAAGCAAAAAATTTCAGAATTCCACCTTTCAAAGCAGAGAAATGACTGTTTGTGCAATGACATTATTCATTGATTTTAGCCATTGAAAACAGTCCTGTTACTCATATACCCGATTTGGTTGAAGGTACTGGCTGAACGAAAACAAACAGCATCTCAACCTCTTTGAATCTTCTTTAGCATGCTAAAAGGAACATGAAAAAGCAAAAAAAATCAGTATTCCACCTCTCCCAGCAGAGAAATGACTGAGCAATGACATTATTCACTAATTTTAGCCATTGAAAAATGTCCTGTTACTCATATACCAGAAATGGTTGAAGGTATTGGCTGAACGCAAACAGATAGCAGCTCAGCCTCTTTGAATCATCATTTGCATGCTAAAAGAAGGAGAAAAAAAAAAAAAAAATTCAAAATTCCACCTTTCCATGCAGAGAAATGACTGTTTGTGCAATGACATTATTCATTGATTTTAGCCATTGAAAAACATCCTGTTACTCATATACCAGAAATCGTTGATGGTATTGGCTGAACACAAACAGTTTGCTGCTCAGCCTCTTTGAATCTTCTTTAGCATGCTAAAAGGAGCAAGAAAAAGCAAACAATTTAAAAAATTCCACCTTTCCAAGCAGAGAAGTGACTGTTTGTGCATTGACATTATTCATTGATTTCAGCCATTGAAAGCCGTCCTGTTACTTATATACAAGAAATGGTTGATGGTATTGGCTGAACGCAGACAGATAGCAGCTCACCCTCCTTTAATCTTCTTTAGCATGCTATAAGGAGTAGGAAAAAGCAAAAAATTTCAGTTTTCCAAATTTCAAAGCTGAGAAATTACTGAGCAATGACATTATTCACTGATTTTAGCCATTGAAAAATGTCCTGTTACTCATATACCAGAAATGGTTGAAGTTATTGGCTGAACACAAAGAGATAGCAGCCCACCCTCTTTGAATCTTTTTTAACATGATAAAAGGAGCAGGAAAAAGCAAAAAAATTCAGAATTCCACCTTTCAATGCAGAGAAATCACTGTTTGTGCAATGACATTATTCATTGATTTTAGCCATTGAAAACCGTCCTGTTAATTATATACAAGAAATGGTTGATGGTATTGGTTGAACATAATCAGGATGCAGCTCACCCTCTTTGAATCTTCTTTAGTATGCTAAAAGGATCAGGAAAAAGCAAAAAATTTCAAAAATTCCACCTTTCCAAGCAGAGAAGTGACTGTTTGTGCATGGACATTATTCATTGATTTTAGCCATTGAAAACCATCCTGTCACTCATATACCAGAAATGGTTGAAGGTATTGGCTAAACGCAAACAGATAGCAGCTCACCCTCTTTGAATCTTCTTTAGGATGCTAAAAGGAGCAGGAAAAATCAAAAAATTTCAGAATTCCACCTTTCAAAGCAGAGAAATTACTGAGCAATATCATTATTCACTGATTTTAGATATTAAAAAATGTCCTGTTACTCATATACAAGAAACAGTTGAAGGTATTGGCTTAACACAAAGAGAGAGCAGCCCACCCTCTTTGAATCTTCTTTAGCATGATAAAAGGAGCAGTAAAAAACAAAAAAATTCAGAATTCCACCTTTCAAAGCAGAGAAATGACTGTTTGTTCAATGAGATTATTCATTGATTTTAGCCATTGAAAACAGTCCTGTTACTCATATACCAGAAATGGTTGAAGATATTAGCTGAACGCAAACAGATTGCAGCTCACCCTCTTTGAATCTTCTTTAGCATGCTATAAGGAGCAGGAAAAAGCAAAAAATTTCAGAATTCCACCTTTCACAGCAGAGAAATGACTCAGCAATGACATTATTCACTGATTTTAGCCATTGAAAAATGTCCTGTTACTCATATACCAGAAATGGTTGAAGGTATTGGCTGAACACAAAGAGATAGCAGCCCAACCTCTTTCAATCTTCTTTAGCATGATAAAAGGAGTAGGAAAAAGCAAAAAATTTCAGAATTCCACCTTTCAAAGCAGAGAAATGACTGTTTGTGCAATGACATTATTCATTGATTTTAGCCATTGAAAACAGTCCTGTTACTCATATACCCGATTTGGTTGAAGGTACTGGCTGAACGAAAACAAACAGCATCTCAACCTCTTTGAATCTTCTTTAGCATGCTAAAAGGAACATGAAAAAGCAAAAAAAATCAGTATTCCACCTCTCCCAGCAGAGAAATGACTGAGCAATGACATTATTCACTAATTTTAGCCATTGAAAAATGTCCTGTTACTCATATACCAGAAATGGTTGAAGGTATTGGCTGAACGCAAACAGATAGCAGCTCAGCCTCTTTGAATCTTCTTTAGCATGCTAAAAGGAGCAAGAAAAAGCAAACAATTTAAAAAATTCCACCTTTCCATGCAGAGAAATGACTGTTTGTGCAATGACATTATTCATTGATTTTAGCCATTGAAAAACATCCTGTTACTCATATACCAGAAATCGTTGATGGTATTGGCTGAACACAAACAGTTTGCTGCTCAGCCTCTTTGAATCTTCTTTAGCATGCTAAAAGGAGCAAGAAAAAGCAAACAATTTAAAAAATTCCACCTTTCCAAGCAGAGAAGTGACTGTTTGTGCATTGACATTATTCATTGATTTCAGCCATTGAAAGCCGTCCTGTTACTTATATACAAGAAATGGTTGATGGTATTGGCTGAACGCAGACAGATAGCAGCTCACCCTCCTTTAATCTTCTTTAGCATGCTATAAGGAGTAGGAAAAAGCAAAAAATTTCAGTTTTCCAAATTTCAAAGCTGAGAAATTACTGAGCAATGACATTATTCACTGATTTTAGCCATTGAAAAATGTCCTGTTACTCATATACCAGAAATGGTTGAAGTTATTGGCTGAACACAAAGAGATAGCAGCCCACCCTCTTTGAATCTTTTTTAACATGATAAAAGGAGCAGGAAAAAGCAAAAAAATTCAGAATTCCACCTTTCAATGCAGAGAAATCACTGTTTGTGCAATGACATTATTCATTGATTTTAGCCATTGAAAACCGTCCTGTTAATTATATACAAGAAATGGTTGATGGTATTGGTTGAACATAATCAGGATGCAGCTCACCCTCTTTGAATCTTCTTTAGTATGCTAAAAGGATCAGGAAAAAGCAAAAAATTTCAAAAATTCCACCTTTCCAAGCAGAGAAGTGACTGTTTGTGCATGGACATTATTCATTGATTTTAGCCATTGAAAACCATCCTGTCACTCATATACCAGAAATGGTTGAAGGTATTGGCTAAACGCAAACAGATAGCAGCTCACCCTCTTTGAATCTTCTTTAGGATGCTAAAAGGAGCAGGAAAAATAAAAAAATTTCAGAATTCCACCTTTCAAAGCAGAGAAATTACTGAGCAATATCATTATTCACTGATTTTAGATATTAAAAAATGTCCTGTTACTCATATACAAGAAACAGTTGAAGGTATTGGCTTAACACAAAGAGAGAGCAGCCCACCCTCTTTGAATCTTCTTTAGCATGATAAAAGGAGCAGTAAAAAACAAAAAAATTCAGAATTCCACCTTTCAAAGCAGAGAAATGACTGTTTGTTCAATGAGATTATTCATTGATTTTAGCCATTGAAAACAGTCCTGTTACTCATATACCAGAAATGGTTGAAGATATTAGCTGAACGCAAACAGATTGCAGCTCACCCTCTTTGAATCTTCTTTAGCATGCTATAAGGAGCAGGAAAAAGCAAAAAATTTCAGAATTCCACCTTTCACAGCAGAGAAATGACTCAGCAATGACATTATTCACTGATTTTAGCCATTGAAAAATGTCCTGTTACTCATATACCAGAAATGGTTGAAGGTATTGGCTGAACACAAAGAGATAGCAGCCCAACCTCTTTCAATCTTCTTTAGCATGATAAAAGGAGTAGGAAAAAGCAAAAAATTTCAGAATTCCACCTTTCAAAGCAGAGAAATGACTGTTTGTGCAATGACATTATTCATTGATTTTAGCCATTGAAAACAGTCCTGTTACTCATATACCCGATTTGGTTGAAGGTACTGGCTGAACGCAAACAAACAGCATCTCAACCTCTTTGAATCTTCTTTAGCATGCTAAAAGGAACATGAAAAAGCAAAAAAAATCAGTATTCCTCCACTCCCAGCAGAGAAATGACTGAGCAATGACATTATTCACTAATTTTAGCCATTGAAAAATGTCCTGTTACTCATATACCAGAAATGGTTGAAGGTATTGGCTGAACGCAAACAGATAGCAGCTCAGCCTCTTTGAATCATCTTTTGCATGCTAAAAGGAGGAGAAAAAAATAAAAAAAAATTCAAAATTCCACCTTTCCAAGCAGAGAAATGACTGTTTGTGCAATGACATTATTCATTGATTTTAGCCATTGAAAAACATCCTGTTACTCATATACCAGAAATCGTTGATGGTATTGGCTGAACACAAACAGTTTGCTGCTCAGCCTCTTTGAATCTTCTTTAGCATGCTAAAAGGAGCAAGAAAAAGCAAACAATTTAAAAAATTCCACCTTTCCAAGCAGAGAAGTGCCTGTTTGTGCATTGACATTATTCATTGATTTCAGCCATTGAAAACCGTCCTGTTACTTATATACAAGAAATGGTTGATGGTATTGGCTGAACGCAGACAGATAGCAGCTCACCCTCCTTTAATCTTCTTTAGCATGCTATAAGGAGTAGGAAAAAGCAAAAAATTTCAGTTTTCCAAATTTCAAAGCAGAGAAATTACTGAGCAATGACATTATTCACTGATTTTTGCCATTGAAAAATGTCCTGTTACTCATATACCAGAAATGGTTGAAGGTATTGGCTGAACACAAAGAGATAGCAGCCCACCCTCTTTGAATCTTTTTTAACATGATAAAAGGAGCAGGAAAGAGCAAAAAAATTCAGAATTTCACCTTTCAGTGCAGAGAAATCACTGTTTATGCAATGACATTATTCATTGATTTTAGCCATTGAAAACCGTCCTGTTACTTATATACAAGAAATGGTTGATGGTATTGGTTGAACATAATCAGGATGCAGCTCACCCTCTTTGAATCTTCTTTAGTATGCTAAAAGGAGCAGGAAAATGCAAAAAAATTCAAAAATTCCACCTTTCCAAGCAGAGAAGTGACTGTTTGTGCATGGACATTATTCATTGATTTTAGCCATTGAAAACCGTCCTGTCACTCATATACCAGAAATGGTTGAAGGTATTGGCTAAACGCAAACAGATAGCAGCTCACCCTCTTTGAATCTTCTTTAGGATGCTAAAAGGAGCAGGAAAAATCAAAAAATTTCAGAATTCCAACTTTCAAAGCAGAGAAATTACTGAGCAATATCATTATTCACTGATTTTAGCCATTAAAAAATGTCCTGTTACTCATATACAAGAAATAGTTGAAGGTATTGGCTTAACACAAAAAGAGAGCAGCCCACCCTCTTTGAATCTTCTTTAGCATGATAAAAGGAGCAGGAAAAAACAAAAAAATTCAGAATTCCACCTTTCAAAGCAGAGAAATGACTGTTTGTTCAATGAGATTATTCATTGATTTTAGCCATTGAAAACAGTCCTGTTACTCATATACCAGAATTGAATGAAGGTACTGGCTGAACGCAAACAGATAGCAGCTCACCCTCTTTGAATCTTCTTTAGCATGCTAAAAGGAGCAGGAAAAAATCAAAAAAATTCAGAATTCCACCTCTCCCCGCAGAGAAATGACTGGGCAATGATATTATTCACTAATTTTAGCCATTGAAACATGTCTTGTTACTCATATACCAGAAATGGTTGAATGTATTGGCTGAACGCAAACAGATAGCAGCTCAGCCTCTTTGAATCGTCTTTTGCATGCTAAAATGAGGAGAAAAAACAAAAAAAAATTCAGAATTCCACCTTTCCAAGCAGAGAAATGACTGTTTGTGCAATGACATTATTCAATGATTTAAGCCATTGAAAAACATCTTGTTACTCATATACCAGAAATGGTTAATGGTATTGGCTGAACACAAACAGTTTGCTGCTCACCCTCTTTGAATCTTCTTTAGCATGCTAAAAGGAGCAGGAAAAAGGAAAATATTTCAAAAATTCCACCTTTCCAAGCAGAGAAGTGACTGCTTGTGCATGGACATTATTCATTGATTTTAGCAATTGAAAACCGTCCTGTCACTCATATAACAGAAATGGTTGAATTTATTGGCTGAACGCAAAGAGATAGCAGCTCACCCTCTTTGTATCTTCTTTAGCATGCTAAAAGGAGCAGGAAATGCAAAAAATTTCAGAATTCCACCTTTCAAAGCAGAGAAATGACTGAGCAATAACATTATTCACTGATTTTAGCCATTGAAAAATGTCCTGTTACTCATATACCAGAAATGGTTGAAGGTATTGGCTGAACACAAAGAGATAGCAGCCCACCCTCTTTGAATCTTCTTTAGCATGATAAAAGGAGCAGGAAAAAGCAAAAAAAATTCAGAATTCCACCTTTCAAAGCAGAGAAATGACTGTTTGTGCAATGACATTATTCATTGATTTTAGCCTTTGAAAACAGTCCTGTTACTCATATACAAGAATTGGTTGAAGGTATTGGCTGAACGCAAACAGATAGCAGCTCACCCTCTTATATTCTTCTTTAGCATGCTAAAAGGAGCAGGAAACTACAAAAAATTTCAGAACTCCACCTATCACAGCAGAGAAATGACTGAGCAATGACATTATTCACTGATTTTAGCCATTGAAAATCGTCCTGATACTCATATACCAGAAATGGTTGAAGGTATTGGCTGAACGCAAACAGATAGCAGCTCAGCCTCTTTGGATCATCTTTTGCATGCTAAAAGGAGCAGAAAAAAACAAAAAACATTTCAGAATTCCACCTTTCCAAGCAGAGAAATGACTGTTTGTGCAATGCCATTATTCATTGATTTTAGCCATTGAAAACCATCCTGTTACTTATATACAAAAATGGTTGAAGGTATTGGCTGAACGCAAACAGATAGCATCTCACCCTGTTTGAATTTTCTTTAGCATGCTAAAAGGAGCAGGAAAAAGCAAAAAATTTCAGAAATCCACCTTTCAAAGCAGAGAAATGACTGGGCAACAACATTATTCACTGATTTTAGCCATTGAAAAATGTCCTGTTACTCATATACCAGAAATGGTTGAAGGTATTGGCTGAACACAAAGAGATAGCAGCCCACCCTCTTTAAATCTTCTTTATCATGATAAAAGGAGCAGGAAAAAGCAAAAAATTTCAGAATTCCACCTTTCAAAGCAGAGAAATGAATGTTTGTGCAATGACATAATTCATTGATTTTAGCCATTGAAAACAGTCCTGTTACTCATATACCAGAATTGGTTTAAGGTACTGGCTGAACGCAAACAGATAGCAGCTCAGCCACTTTGAATCTTCTTTAGCATGCTAAAAGGAGCAGGAAAAAGCAAAAAAATTCAGAATTCCACCCTCCCCGCAGAGAAATGACTGAGTAGTGACATTATTCACTAATTTTAGCCATTGAAACATGGCCTGTTACTCATATACCAGAAATGGTTGAAGGTATTGGCTGAATGCAAACAGATAGTAGCTCAGCCTCTTTGAATCGTATTTTGCATGCTAAAAGTAGCAGATAAAAACAAAAAAAAATTCAGAATTCCACCTTTCCAAACAGAGAAATGACTGTTTGTGTAATGACATTATTGATTGATTTTAGCCATTGAAAACCATCCTGTTACTTATATACCAGAAATGGTTAATGGTATTGGCTGAACACAAACAGTTTGCTGCTCACCCTCTTTGAATCTTCTTTAGCATGCTAAAAGGAGCAGGAAAAAGGAAAATATTTCAAAAATTCCACCTTTCCAAGCAGAGAAGTGACTGCTTGTGCATGGACATTATTCATTGATTTTAGCAATTGAAAACCGTCCTGTCACTCATATAACAGAAATGGTTGAATTTATTGGCTGAACGCAAAGAGATAGCAGCTCACCCTCTTTGTATCTTCTTTAGCATGCTAAAAGGAGCAGGAAATGCAAAAAATTTCAGAATTCCACCTTTCAAAGCAGAGAAATGACTGAGCAATAACATTATTCACTGATTTTAGCCATTGAAAAATGTCCTGTTACTCATATACCAGAAATGGTTGAAGGTATTGGCTGAACACAAAGAGATAGCAGCCCACCCTCTTTGAATCTTCTTTAGCATGATAAAAGGAGCAGGAAAAAGCAAAAAAATTCAGAAATCCACCTTTCAAAGCAGAGAAATGACTGGGCAACAACATTATTCACTGATTTTAGCCATTGAAAAATGTCCTGTTACTCATATACCAGAAATGGTTGAAGGTATTGGCTGAACACAAAGAGATAGCAGCCCACCCTCTTTGAATCTTCTTTAGCATGATAAAAGGAGCAGGAAAAAGCAAAAAATTTCAGAATTCCACCTTTCAAAGCAGAGAAATGAATGTTTGTGCAATGACATAATTCATTGATTTTAGCCATTGAAAACAGTCCTGTTACTCATATACCAGAATTGGTTTAAGGTACTGGCTGAACGCAAAGAGATAGCAGCTCAGCCACTTTGAATCTTCTTTAGCATGCTAAAAGGAGCAGGAAAAAGCAAAAAAATTCAGAATTCCACCCTCCCCGCAGAGAAATGACTGAGTAGTGACATTATTCACTAATTTTAGCCATTGAAACATGGCCTGTTACTCATATACCAGAAATGGTTGAAGGTATTGGCTGAATGCAAACAGATAGTAGCTCAGCCTCTTTGAATCGTATTTTGCATGCTAAAAGTAGCAGATAAAAACAAAAAAAAAAAATTCAGAATTCCACCTTTCCAAGCAGAGAAATGACTGTTTGTGTAATGACATTATTGATTGATTTTAGCCATTGAAAACCATCCTGTTACTTATAAACCAGAAATGGTTGTAGGTATTGGCTGAACACAAACAGGTATCAGCTCACCCTCTTTGAATCTTCTTTAGCATGGTAAAAAGAGCAGGAAAAAGCAAAAAATTTCAAAATTCCACCTTTCCAAGCAGAGTAATGATTGTTTGTGCAATGACATTATTCATTGATTTTAGCCATTGAAAAACATCCTGTTACTCATATACCAGAAATGGTTGAAGGTATTGGCTGAACGCAAACAGATAGCAGCTCAGCCTCTTTCAATCATCTTTTGCATGCTAAAAGGAGCAGAAAAAAACAAAAAACATTTCAGAATTCCACCTTTCCAAGCAGAGAAATGACTGTTTGTGCAATGACATTATTCATTGATTTTAGCCATTGAAAAACATCCTGTTACTCATATACCAGAAATGGTGGATGGTATTGGCTGAACACAACTGGTTGCTGCTCACCCTCTTTGAATCTTCTTTAGGATGCTAAAAGGAGCAGGAAAAAGCAAAAAATTTCAAAAACTCCACCTTTCCAAGCAGAGAAGTGACTGCTTGTGCATGGACATTATTCATTGATTTTAGCCAATGAAAACCGTCCTGTCACTCCTATACCAGAAATGGTTGAAGGTATTGGCTGAACGCAAACAGATAGCAGCTCACCCTCTTTGAATCTTCTTTAGCATGCTAAAAGGAGCAGAAAAAAGCAAAAAATTTCAGAATTCCACCTTTCAAAGCAGAGAAATGACTGAGCAATAACATTATTCACTGATTTTAGCCATTGAAAAATGTCCTGTTACTCATATGCCAGAAATGGTTGAAGGTATTGGCTGAACACAAAGAGATATCAGCACACCCTCTTTGAATCTTCTTTAGCATGATAAAAGGAGCAGGAAAAAGCAAAAAATTTCAGAATTCCACCTTTCAAAGCAGAGAAATGACTGTTTGTACAATGACATTATTCATTGATTTTAGCCTTTGAAAACAGTCCTGTTACTCATATACCAGAATTGGTTGAAGGCACTGGCTGAACGCAAACAGATAGCTGCTCACCCTCTTTTATTCTTCTTTAGCATGCTAAAAGGAGCAGGAAATGCAAAGAGTTTCAGAACTCCACCTTTCCCAGCAGAGAAATGACTGTTTGTGCATTGACATTATTCATTAATTTCAGCCATTGAAAACCATCTTGTCACTCATATACCAGAAATGGTTGAAGGTATTGGCTGAACGCAAACAGATAGCAGCTCAGCCTCTTTCAATCATCTTTTGCATGCTAAAAGGAGCAGAAAAAAACAAAAAACATTTCAGAATTCCACCTTTCCAAGCAGAGAAATGACTGTTTGTGCAATGACATTATTCATTGATTTTAGCCATTGAAAACCATCCTGTTACTTATATACAAGAAATGGTTGATGGCATTGGCTGAACACAAACAGGTTGGAGCTCACCCTCTTTGAATCTTCTTTAGCATGATAAAAGGAGCAGGAGAAAGCAAAAAATTTCAGAATTCCACCTTTCAAAGCAGAGAAATGACTGTTTGTGCAATGAGATTATTCATTGATTTTAGACATTGAAAACAGTCCTGTTACTCATATACCATAATTAGAAGAAGGTACTGGCTGAACGCAAACAGATAGCAGCTCACCCCCTTTGAATCTTCTTTAGCATGCTAAACGGAGCAGGAAAAAGCAAAAAAATTCAGAATTCCACCTCTCCCCGCAGAAAAATGACTGAGCAATGACATTATTCACTAATTTTAGCCATTGAAACATGTCCTGTTGCTCATATACCTGAAATGGTTGAAGGTATTGGCTGAACGCAAACAGATAGCAGCTCAGCCTCTTGAATCGTCTTTTGCATGCGAAAAGAAGGAGAAAAAACAAAAAAAATTCAGAATTCCACCTTTCCAAGCAGAGAAATGACTGTTTGTGCAATGACATTATTCATTGATTTAAGCCATTGAAAAACATCTTGTTACTCATATACCAGAAATGGTTGATGGTATTGGCTGAACACAAAGAGTTTGCTGCTCACCCTCTTTGAATCTTCTTTAGCATGCTAAAAGGAGCAGGAAAAAGGAAAAAATTTCAAAAATTCCACCTTTCCAAGCAGAGAAGTGACTGATTGTGCATGGACATTATTCATTGATTTTAGCCAATGAA
The DNA here is from genome assembly GCF_046119375.1 of Phyllobates terribilis. NCBI lineage: Eukaryota > Metazoa > Chordata > Amphibia > Anura > Dendrobatidae > Phyllobates > Phyllobates terribilis. The sequence goes on along the minus strand of NW_027362771.1, from coordinate 1,923,168 downwards.
AACCGTCCTGTCACTCCTATACCAGAAATGGTTGAAGGTATTGGCTGAACGCAAACAGATAGCAGCTCACCCTCTTTGAATCTTCTTTAGCATGCTAAAAGGAGCAGGAAAAAGCAAAAAATTATTTCAGAATTCCACCTTTCAAAGCAGAGAAATGACTGAGCAATAACATTATTCACTGATTTTAGCCATTGAAAAATGTCCTGTTACTCATATACCAGAATTGGATGAAGGTACTGGCTGAACGCAATAAGATAGCAGCTCATCCTCTTTGAGTCTTCTTTAGCATGCTAAAAGGAGCAGGAAAAAGCAAAAAAATTCAGAATTCCACCTCTCCCCGCAGAGAAATGACTGAGCAATGACATTATTTACTAATTTTAGCCATTGAAACATGTCCTGTTGCTCATAAACCAGAAATGGTTGAAGGTATTGGCTGAATGCAAACAGATGGCAGCTCAGCCTCTTTGAATAGTCTTTTGCATGCGAAAAGGAGGAGAAAAAACAAAAAAAAATTCAGAATTCCACCTTTCCAAGCAGAGAAATGACTGTTTGTGCAATGACATTATTGATTGATTTTAGCCATTGAAAACCATCCTGTTACTTATATACCAGAAATAGTTGTAGGTTTTGGCTGAACACAAACAGGTAGCAGCTCACTCTCTTTGAATCTTCTTTAGCATGGTAAAAAGAGCAGGAAAAAGCAAAAAATTTCAAAATTCCACCTTTCCAAGCAGAGAAATGATTGTTTGTGCAATGACATTATTCATTGATTTTAACCATTGAAATACATCCTGTTACTCATATACCAGAAATGGTGGATGGTATTGGCTGAACACAAACTGGTTGCTGCTCACCCTCTTTGAATCTTCTTTAGGATGCTAAAAGGAGCAGGAAAAAGCAAAAAATTTCAAAAACTCCACCTTTCCAAGCAGAGAAGTGACTGTTTGTGCATTGACATTATTCATTAATTTCAGCCATTGAAAACCATCCTGTCACTCATATACAAGAAATGGTTGAAGGTATTGGCTGAACACAAACAGGTTGGAGCTCACCCTCTTTGAATCTTCTTTAGCATGATAAAAGGAGCAGAAAAAAACAAAAAACATTTCAGAATTCCACCTTTCCAAGCAGAGAAATGACTGTTTGTGCAATGACATTATTCATTGATTTTAGCCATTGAAAACTATCCTGTTACTTATATACAAGAAATGGTTGATGTTATTGGCTGAACACAAACAGGTTGGAGCTCACCCTCTTTGAATCTTCTTTAGCATGATATAAGGAGCAGGAAAAAGCAAAAAATTTCAGAATTCCACCTTTCGAAGCAGAGAAATGACTGTTTTTTCAATGAGATTATTCATTGATTTTAGACATTGAAAACAGTCCTGTTACTCATATACCATAATTAGATGAAGGCACTGGCTGAACGCAAACAGATAGCAGCTCACCCTCTTTGAATCTTCTTTAGCATGCTAAACGGAGCAGGAAAAAGCAAAAAAATTCAGAATTCCACCTCTCCCCGCAGAGAAATGACTGAGCAATGACATTATTCACTAATTTTAGCCACTGAAACATGTCCTGTTGCTCATATACCTGAAATAGTTGAAGGTATTGGCTGAACGCAAACAGATAGCAGCTCAGCCTCTTGAATCGTCTTTTGCATGCGAAAAGAAGGAGAAAAAACAAAAAAAAAATCAGAATTCCACCTTTCCAAGCAGAGAAATGACTGTTTGTGCAATGACATTATTCATTGATTTAAGCCATTGAAAAACATCTTGTTACTCATATACCAGAAATGGTTGATGGTATTGGCTGAACACAAACAGTTTGCTACTCACCCTCTTTGAATCTTCTTTAGCATGCTAAAAGGAGCAGGAAAAAGGAAAAAATTTCAAAAATTCCACCTTTCCAAGCAGAGAAGTGACTGATTGTGCATGGACATTATTCATTGATTTTAGCCAATGAAAACCGTCCTGTCACTCCTATACCAGAAATGGTTGAAGGTATTGGCTGAACGCAAACAGATAGCAGCTCACCCTCTTTGAATCTTCTTTAGCATGCTAAAAGGAGCAGGAAAAAGCAAAAAATTTCAGAATTCCACCTTTCAAAGCAGAGAAATGACTGAGCAATAACATTATTCACTGATTTTAGCCATTGAAAAATGTCCTGTTACTCATATACCAGAATTGGATGAAGGTACTGGCTGAACGCAATAAGATAGCAGCTCATCCTCTTTGAGTCTTCTTTAGCATGCTAAAAGGAGCAGGAAAAAGCAAAAAAATTCAGAATTCCGCCTCTCCCCGCAGAGAAATGACTGAGCAATGACATTATTTACTAATTTTAGCCATTGAAACATGTCCTGTTGCTCATAAACCAGAAATGGTTGAAGGTATTGGCTGAATGCAAACAGATGGCAGCTCAGCCTCTTTGAATAGTCTTTTGCATGCGAAAAGGAGGAGAAAAAACAAAAAAAAATTCAGAATTCCACCTTTCCAAGCAGAGAAATGACTGTTTGTGCAATGACATTATTGATTGATTTTAGCCATTGAAAACCATCCTGTTACTTATATACCAGAAATAGTTGTAGGTTTTGGCTGAACACAAACAGGTAGCAGCTCACTCTCTTTGAATCTTCTTTAGCATGGTAAAAAGAGCAGGAAAAAGCAAAAAATTTCAAAATTCCACCTTTCCAAGCAGAGAAATGATTGTTTGTGCAATGACATTATTCATTGATTTTAACCATTGAAATACATCCTGTTACTCATATACCAGAAATGGTGGATGGTATTGGCTGAACACAAACTGGTTGCTGCTCACCCTCTTTGAATCTTCTTTAGGATGCTAAAAGGAGCAGGAAAAAGCAAAAAATTTCAAAAACTCCACCTTTCCAAGCAGAGAAGTGACTGTTTGTGCATTGACATTATTCATTAATTTCAGCCATTGAAAACCATCCTGTCACTCATATACAAGAAATGGTTGAAGGTATTGGCTGAACACAAACAGGTTGGAGCTCACCCTCTTTGAATCTTCTTTAGCATGATAAAAGGAGCAGAAAAAAACAAAAAACATTTCAGAATTCCACCTTTCCAAGCAGAGAAATGACTGTTTGTGCAATGACATTATTCATTGATTTTAGCCATTGAAAACTATCCTGTTACTTATATACAAGAAATGGTTGATGTTATTGGCTGAACACAAACAGGTTGGAGCTCACCCTCTTTGAATCTTCTTTAGCATGATATAAGGAGCAGGAAAAAGCAAAAAATTTCAGAATTCCACCTTTCAAAGCAGAGAAATGACTGTTTTTTCAATGAGATTATTCATTGATTTTAGACATTGAAAACAGTCCTGTTACTCATATACCATAATTAGATGAAGGTACTGGCTGAACGCAAACAGATAGCAGCTCACCCTCTTTGAATCTTCTTTAGCATGCTAAACGGAGCAGGAAAAAGCAAAAAAATTCAGAATTCCACCTCTCCCCGCAGAGAAATGACTGAGCAATGACATTATTCACTAATTTTAGCCACTGAAACATGTCCTGTTGCTCATATACCTGAAATAGTTGAAGGTATTGGCTGAACGCAAACAGATAGCAGCTCAGCCTCTTGAATCGTCTTTTGCATGCGAAAAGAAGGAGAAAAAACAAAAAAAAAATCAGAATTCCACCTTTCCAAGCAGAGAAATGACTGTTTGTGCAATGACATTATTCATTGATTTAAGCCATTGAAAAACATCTTGTTACTCATATACCAGAAATGGTTGATGGTATTGGCTGAACACAAACAGTTTGCTACTCACCCTCTTTGAATCTTCTTTAGCATGCTAAAAGGAGCAGGAAAAAGGAAAAAATTTCAAAAATTCCACCTTTCCAAGCAGAGAAGTGACTGCTTGTGCATGGACATTATTCATTGATTTTAGCCAATGAAAACCGTACTGTCACTCCTATACCAGAAATGGTTGAAGGTATTGGCTGAACGCAAACAGATAGCAGCTCACCCTCTTTGAATCTTCTTTAGCATGCTAAAAGCAGCAGGAAAAAGCAAAACATTTCAGAATTCCACCTTTCAAGGCAGAGAAATGACTGAGCAATAACATTATTCACTGATTTTAGCCATTGAAAAATGTCCTGTTACTCATATACCAGAAATGGTTGAAGGTATTGGCTGAACACAAAGAGATAGCAGCCCACCGTCTTTGAATCTTCTTTAGCATGATAAAAGGAGCAGGAAAAAGCAAAAAATTTCAGAATTCCACCTTTCAAAGCAGAGAAATGACTGTTTGTACAATGACATTATTCATTGATTTTAGCCTTTGAAAACAGTCCTGTTACTCATATACCAGAATTGGTTGAAGGTACTGGCTGAACGCAAACAGATAGCAGCTCACCCTCTTTTATTCTTCTTTAGCATGCTAAAAGGAGCAGGAAAATGCAAAGAGTTTCAGAACTCCATCTTTCCCAGCAGAGAAATGACTGAGCAATAACATTATTCACTGATTTTAGTCATTGAAAAACATCCTGTTACTCAAATACCAGAAATGGTTGAAGGTATTTGCTGAACGCAAACAGATAGCTGCTCAGCTTCTTTGAATCGTCTTTTGCATGCAAAAAGGAGCAGAAAAAAACAAAAAACATTTCAGAATTCCACCTTTCCAAGTAGAGAAATGACTGTTTGTGCAATGACATTATTCATTGATTTTAGCCATAGAAAACCATCCTGTTACTTATATACTAGAAATGGTTGAAGGTATTGTCTGAACACAAACAGGTTGGAGCTCACCTTCTTTGAATCTTCTTTAGCATGATAAAAGGAGCAGGAAAAAGCAAAACATTTCAGAATTCCACCTTTCAAAGCAGAGAAATGACTGTTTGTGCAATGAGATTATTCATTGATTTTAGACATTGAAAACAGTCCTGTTACTCATATACCAGAATTAGATGAAGGTACTGGCTGAACGCAAACAGATAGCATCTCACCCTCTTTGAATCTTCTTTAGCATGCTAAAATGAGCAGGAAAAAGCAAAAAATTTCAGAATTCCACCTTTCAAAGCAGAGAAATGACTGAGCAATAACATTATTCACTGATTTTAGCCATTGAAAAATGTCCTGTTACTCATATACCAGAAATGGTTGAAGGTATTGGCTGAACACAAAGAGATAGCAGCCCACCCTCTTTGAATCTTCTTTAGCATTATAAAAGGAGCAGGAAAAAGCAAAAAAATTCAGAATTCCACCTTTCAAAGCAGAGAAATGACTGTTTGTGCAATGACATTATTCATTGATTTTAGCCTTTGAAAACAGTCCTGTTACTCATATACCAGAATTGATTGAAGGTACTGGCTGAATGCAAACAGATAGCAGCTCACCCTCTTTTATTCTTCTTTAGCATGCTAAAAGGAGAAGGAAAATGCAAAAAATTTCAGAACTCCACCTATCCCAGCAGAGAAATGACTGAGCAATGACATTATTCACTGATTTTAGCCATTGAAAATCATCCTGTTACTCATATACCAGAAACCGTTGAAAGTATTGGCTGAACGCAAACAGATAGCCACTCAGCCTCTTTGAATCGTCTTTTGCATGCAAAAAGAAGGAGAAAAAACAAAAAAAAATTCAGAATTCCACCTCTCCCCGCAGAGAAATGACTGAGCAATGACATTATTCACTAATTTTAGCCATTGAAACATGTCTTGTTGCTCATATACCAGAAATGGTTGAAGGTATTGGCTGAACATAAACAGATAGCAGCTCAGCCTCTTTGAATCGTCTTTTGCATGCAAAAAGAAGGAGAAAAAACAAAAAAAAATTCAGAATTCCACCTTTCCAAGCAGAGAAATGACTGTTTGTGCAATGACATTATTCATTGATTTAAGACATTGAAAAACATCTTGTTACTCATATACCAGAAATGGTTGATGGTATTGGCTGAACACAAACAGTTTGCTGCTCACCCTCTTTGAATCTTCTTTAGCATGCTAAAAGGAGCAGGAAAAAGGAAAACATTTCAAAAATTCCACCTTTCCAAGCAGAGAAGTGACTGCTTGTGCATTGACATTATTCATTGATTTTAGCCATTGAAAACCGTCGTGTCACTCATATACCAGAAATGGTTGAATTTATTGGCTGAACGCAAACAGATAGCAGCTCACCCTCTTTGAATCTTCTTTAGCATGCTAAAAGGAGCAGGAAAAAGCAAAAAATTTCAGAATTCCACCTTTCAAAGCAGAGAAATAACTGAGCAATAACATTATTCACTGATTTTAGCCATTGAAAAATGTCCTGTTACTCATATACCAGAAATGGTTGAAGGTATTGGCTGAACACAAAGAGATAGCAGCCTACCCTCTTTGAATCTTCTTTAGCATGATAAAAGGAGCAGGAAAAAGCAAAAAAATTCAGAATTTCACCTTTCAAAGCAGAGAAATGACTGTTTGTGCAATGACATTATTCATTGATTTTAACTTTTGAAAACAGTCCTGTTACTCATATACCAGAATGGCTTGAAGGTACTGGCTGAACGCAAACAGATAGCAGCTCACCCTCATTTATTCTTCTTTAAAATGCTAAAAGGAGAAGGAAAATGCAAAAAATTTCAGAACTCCACCTATCCCAGCAGATAAATGACTGAGCAATGACATTATTCACTGATTTTAGCCATTGAAAATCATCCTGTTACTCATATACCAGAAATGGTTGAAAGTATTGGCTGAACGCAAACAGATAGCCACTCAGCCTCTTTGGATCATCTTTTGCATGCTAAAAGGAGCAGAAAAAAACAAAAAACATTTCAGAATTCCACCTTTCCAAGCAGAGAAATGACTGTTTGTGCAATGACATTATTCATTGATTTTAGCCATTGAAAACCATTCTGTTACTTATATACAAGAAATGGTTGATGGTATTGGCTGAACACAAACAGGTTGGAGCTCACCCTCTTTGAATCTTCTTTAGCATGATAAAAGGAGCAGGAAAAAGCAAAACATTTCAGAATTCCACCTTTCAAAGCAGAGAAATGACTGTTTGTGCAATGAGATTATTCATTGATTTTAAACATTGAAATCAGTCCTGTTACTCATATACCAGAAATGGTTGAAGGTATTGGCTGAACGCAAACAGATAGCAGCTCAGCCTCTTTGAATCGTCTTTTGCATGCTAAAAGGAGGAGAAAAAACAAAAAAAAATTCAGAATTCCACCTTTAGAAGCAGAGAAATGACTCTTTGTGCAATGACATTATTCATTGAATTAAGCCATTGAAAAACATCTTGTTACTAGAGATGAGCGTTGTTCTACTCGAACTGTTTGCCAATCTCAAATTCGAGCTGTTTTGGGCGGTGGTCGAGCCGGTCGGCGAACACGAACAATTTGAGAAAAATTCGGCTGTTCGAGGTTATGTTCGATAACTGTTCGTGCACCAAAATCATAACTGGATTTTTTCTCAGTAATGATGAAAATTAATGTTAATACGCAGTTTGAGTGTACAGCGGGGCGGGGGGAGGGGCAGGGGATGGATCTCTGCAGGAACAATGAAGATCTCCATTTTTTTTTCTCTTTCCCGCATTTGCAGTGGGGAGGTGCAATCTGTCAGCCTATCAGCAGCGCACACACGGAGCGAAGTGCTTTTTTTCACACAAGCAAGGGCATGTGTGATTGGCAGTGTATGTCACATGTCCTTGCCCTATAAGACCAAGCCATTTTCCCCGTCGCCACCATTTTCTCACTGCTGCAGCTGCGTGTTAGACGGCACCGCTGTTGCTGTGTGCGCTATACCTTGTTAATTTCAAGCCAATTTTCGCACAAATATACAGATAGCTTGGGAGTAGGGAATAGTTGTGATTGCAGTCCTTTTAAGGACTAGGTTACAGCATTTCCTACGACTTTTATCAGGCAGGTCTGTGCTCTTAAATAGATAGATTGTGGGAGTAAAGACTAATTGTAATTGGAGTCCTTTTCAGGACTAGGTTACATGAGTTCCTATCAGTTTTTGCCAGGCAGGTCTGTGCCAGTGCTGTGCAAGTTTTTTTCACAGCATTTGGCTGAATCTAGCAAAGCTAATCCTTTTTGGCCTATTGCAGAGTGTGTTAGTCAGTGGAGTAGCCTATCTGTGTTGCAAGATATACCACCTGTGTATAGAATACCAATTTTTTTACTGCACCTAGTGAAGTAAAATCTTTTGGGCATAGCATCATTCTATTAGTCCATCTATACTGACCTCCATCAGGTTGCAAACTGAATATAATTTTTTTCTGCATCTAGCTCTGAAAAAATATTTGGGCTTCTAGCGGTGTGTGGGACTTGGTCTATTAGTCCATCTATACTGACCTCCATCAGGTTGCAAATTAAAAATAATTTTTTTCTGCATCTAGCTCTGAAAAAATATTTGGGCTTCTAGCAGTGTGTGGGACTTGGTCTATTAGTCCATCTATACTGACCTCCATCAGGTTGCAAATTAAAAATAATTTTTTTCTGCATCTAGCTCTGAAAAAATATTTGGGCTTCTAGCAGTGTGTGGGACTTGGTCTATTAGTCCATCTATACTGATCTCCATCAGGTTGCAAATTGAATAAAAAAATTTTCTGCATCTAGCTCTGAAAAAATATTTGGGCTTCTAGCGGTGTGTGGGACTTGGTCTATTAGTCCATCTATACTGACCTCCATCAGGTTGCAAATTAAAAATAATTTTTTTCTGCATCTAGCTCTGAAAAAATATTTGGGCTTCTAGCGGTGTGTGGGACTTGGTCTATTAGTCCATCTATACTGACCTCCATCAGGTTGCAAATTAAAAATAATTTTTTTCTGCATCTAGCTCTGAAAAAATATTTGGGCTTCTAGCAGTGTGTGGGACTTGGTCTATTAGTCCATCTATACTGACCTCCATCAGGTTGCAAATTAAAAATAATTTTTTTCTTCATTTATCTCTGAAAAAATATTTGGGCTTCTAGCAGCGTGTGGGACTTGTTCTATTAGTCCATCTATACTGACCTCCATCAGGTTGCAAATTAAAAATAATTTTTTTCTGCATCTAACCCAGCCAATAGTTTTGGCCTAATACCACAGTTTGGCCACTCAGCTCTGCTCGGTTACCATCCATTGTTTTTTTGTGCAAACAACTCCAGAGTTGTGAATTAGTTAACCACCAAAATGAGTGGAAAAAGGCCTGCTGCTGGTGGAAAGGGGAATAGGCGTGTTGGGAAGGGGAAAAAAGGTTGTGTCCGTGGGGTAGGTGCAGAAGAAAGACCATCTTCCAGCCAAACTAAAATGTCTACTTCTTTTAGCAGACAATGTGATAAGATCCCTTTCTTACGGCCACGCCAATCGCTACAAATTCCAGATGAGGCACAAAAACAGCAGGTGCTTCAACGGATATCAAGTGCTCCTTTAAGTGGGCTCTCCTCCACATCAACTTCAACATCACAAATACTCCAGTCCTCAAAGGTGTCACCCAAATCGCACTTGCTTCCTCACAGCTCCCAAATCTCCAGCTGCCCGTCTGAGTATGAGGTAGAACAGATGGTTGAGTCTGCAGAGCTGTTTACTCATACTATAGCCTGGGAATCAGAGGTCGACTCCAGCGCTTCTGTGAATCCAGACGAGGAAATGATCTGCACTGATGCCCAGAATCTTTATGAGTCGGATCCAGGACCAGACGCAGAAGGTTCTGACCATAATGTAGACCCTCATTCCCAAACTGTAACTCCTGTTGGTGGAGACAATGAGGAAGACGATGATAAGACTCAAATACCTGATTGGAGCGACAACTTTAGTTTTTTGTCAGGGCAGGAACAGGTTGGCTCTGAGGACGACGGGTGTGATAACGCACAGGGTGATCATGATGAGGTCGGAGATCCCACTTACTGTCAACCCACAGTCAGCCAAGAGATGAGGTCAGCAGAGGAGGTGGAGGAAGATGCTAGTGACGACGAGGTCAGGTTGCGCCTTCCTGGACAGAGACGTAGTACTGGAAGCACGTCAACAACTGCATCCTCAAACACAACTCTGCCTCTCACCACAAGTCGTGGTGGCTCTTCAGGTCGCATGGGTGCTAAGCCTTGCATAGCCTGGGCATTTTTTCAGATCGATAAAGATGACCCAACTCGTGTTATCTGTAACATTTGTCAGCAAAAGCTAAGTAGAGGCCAAAAAATACATAGTTTGAGTACTTCATGCATGAACCGGCACATGGACATGAAGCATAAGTTGCAGTGGGAAGCTCAGTGTGCTACAATGCGGTCTAGCCGGCCGGGCCAACCACCGTCTGCCATATCTTGTGCATCCGCGGCCTCTTCATCCTCTGTGACTGGGGGGACAGCAGTCACACCTGTTTTGGGGCGCAGACCTGCCACCTCTTTACCCGCAACAGCCAGCGTGATTGGCAGGTCATCATTTTCTTTGGAGGTGGTAACACCAGCTGGTCTTGAGCGCTGTCCGACATCGATAGCACCACCTTTGGATCAAGGCAACCTAACATGTCCGCCTGCATCTTCCTCACAGACCGGCAGTTTGCCGGGGACACCCTTATCAACCCCGTCTAAGCACAATAGCCAGCCCTCGGTCCCTCAGATGTGGACAAGTAAAAGACCATTTCCTCCTAGCCATGAGAAAGCTAAGAGGTTGAATTTCACCATCTGCAAGCTCTTGGCTACAGAAATGCTGCCTTTCCGCCTGGTGGACACAGAGGATTTTCGAGACCTTATGTCCGTCGCAGTGCCCCAGTACCAGATGCCCAGTCGGCACTACTTCTCAAAGAAAGGTGTGCCTGCGCTCCACCAGCATGTCGCACACAACATCACCGCTTCTTTGAGAAACTCTGTGTGTGACAGGGTGCATTTCACCACAGACACTTGGACGAGTAGGCATGGACAGGGGCGTTACATGTCGCTGACTGGGCACTGGGTAACTATGGTGACAGCAGGACAAGGGGCTGCTGTCCAAATCTTGCCGTCCCCACGAGTTGTGCGTCAATCCTCTTTATGTCATTTTTCCTCCACTGCTTCTGCCTCCTCAACCTCCTCTCGGTCTTCCACCTGCACCCAAAGCCTGTCTGGTCATGCCACAAGCTTTCTAACTGCGCAGAAGGGATCCTGCACACCTCCTTACTATGCTGGCAGTAGGGCTCAACGTTATCAGGCGGTTTTTACATTGAAATGTCTGGGAAATGTGAGTCACACAGCTGAGGAGTTGTGGTCAGCTCTGGAGAACCAATTTCATGAATGGTTGTCTCCACTGGACCTGAAACCAGGGAAGGCCGTGTGCGACAATGCTGCAAACCTGGTTGCGGCCCTTCGCCGGGGCAATGTCACACACGTGCCTTGTATGGCTCACGTGTTGAACCTGGTTGTCCAGCAATTTTTAGCCCACTATCCCAGACTAGATGGCCTTCTGCAGAGGGCACGGTCGCTGTGTGCTCACTTCCGCCGTTCGCATCCCGCAGCTCAGCGACTTACATCTCTACAGAAGTCGTTGGGCCTGCCACTTCACCGGCTAAAATGCGATGTGCCTACCCGGTGGAATTCAACTCTGCACATGTTGCAGCGACTGTGGCAGCACCGACAAGCCCTGGTGCAATACGTTCTGATGTATAGCCTGGGCGAACGAGATTCAGAGGTGGGGCAAATCACGCTGGAGGAGTGGTCTCAGATCAGGGACCTATGCACCCTTCTGCACAGTTTTGAAATGGCGACGAAGATGTTTAGTGCTGACGATGCCATTATCAGCATGACTATTCCGGTGATTTACATGCTGGAGCACATGTTAAACAGAATTCGGAGTCAGGTGGTGGCACAAGAGCAGGTGGAGGAAGTAGAGGAGGAGGAGTTGTATGCGGAAGGGCTAACATCTGCAAGGTCCAGACGGTCGGCAGCACCAAGGCGGCAGGCATGTGAGGGTGGGGGAGATGGTTTAACCAGGGCGCATGATAGCAGCCAAACTAGTGAGGAAGGTGCAGGAGCCCAGGAAGAAGTGGAGGACGAACTGATGGAAGACTCATCAGATGAGGGAGACCTTGATCACATTTCTGTTGTGCGAGGTTGGGGGGAGAGGACAGAGGAAGGAAGCATGATTGTTACCTCACCACCAACACAACAGGGACTTGGTGCTCCTGGATGCGCAACACACATGAGTGCCTTCTTGCTGCACTACCTGCAACATGACCCTCGAATTGTGAGAATTAGAAATAATCCTGACTACTGGGTTGCCACACTGTTAGATCCCCGGTACAAAAGTAAATTTGCAGAAATTATTCCTGCCATAGAAAGGGATGCACGCATGCAGGAGTATCAGCAGAGACTGTTGCAGAATCTTACATGTGCTTTTCCACAAAATACCAGTGGTGCACGTAGTGAATCTCACAGTTCCAACTTGCCAACCGTGGGACCGTCAAGTGTTCAGCACTCAAACCGTAACAGAACCACAGTATCTGCTGGTAACATCAATTTTGCGGAATCATTTCACCACTTTTTTAGCCCATCCTTTGCAAGGCCACAGGAGACAAGAAGTCTGACACATAGTCAACGCCTAGAGACGATGGTACAGGAGTATCTCCAAGTAAACATTGAAGCCACGACTGTGTCACTGGACCCTTGCTCTTTTTGGGCTTCCAATCTGGATAAATGGCCGGAGCTAGCCACTTACGCCTTGGAGATCTTGTCATGCCCCGCAGCCAGCGTTCTGTCTGAACGTGTGTTCAGCGCTGCTGGTGGTGTGCTGACAGATAAGCGCACGCGGCTCTCCACTGATAATGTAGACAGACTCACGTTCATAAAGATGAACAAATCATGGATCCGAAACGACTTTTCTACCCCTGTGTCATCCTGGGGAGAGTAAAAGCTTGATGATTGGTTAAAATCACCCTACCAACCGTTTTAAGCTTTCAAATTACTAATCATGTTTATCTGTATCTTGACTGGAAAATAATTTGGGCTTTGTAGCAGTGTGCAGCACTGATCCTATTAGGCCATCTATAATAAGCTTCACCAGATTTAAAATTAAAAATAATTTTTAGCTGCATCTAGCCCGGAAAATAATTTTGGGGCTCCGAGATGCGCAAGACACATAAGTGCCTTCTTGCTGCACTACCTGCAGCATGACCCTCATATTGTCAGAATTCGAAGTAATCATGACTACTGGGTTGCCACACTCTTAGATCCCCCAAACTTTTCGATCAACCTTTTCATTTTAATAAAGACCAAAAAAATGGTCATTTTTGAAATTATAAGTATTAGCAGGTTGTTAGAAACTGAAATCAAACAGTTTTCAACTCAAAACTTTATTCTAGGTGATGTTACATTTTCACATAGGACCCCTTGTTCGAAAGGAGCTTCTGAACTCTCTCGTCCATTGAATTTGTCAGGTTTTGGATGGTTTCTGCTTCAATTGTTTTGCATGAGGACAGAATACCCTCCCAGAGCTGTTGCTTAGATGTGAACTGCCTCCCGCCATCATAGACACTCCTTTTAATGATGCTCCAAAGGTTCTGAATGGGGTAGAGGTCAGGGGAGCATGGGGGTCACACCATAAGTTTGTCCCCTTTTATGCCCATATCAGCCAGAGATGCAGATGTTTTATGTGCAGCATGAGATGGTGCATTATCATGCAGAAAAATGATCTTGCTGTGAAATACACGGTTCTTCTTCTTGAACCATGGCAGGAAGTGCTGTTTGAGAAAATCCACATACATTATGGAGTTCATCTTTAGCGCCTTCAGGGATCCTAAAGGGGCCGACAATCTCTCTCCCCATGATTCCAGCCCAAAACATTACTCCACCTCCTCCTTGTTGGCGCTGTAGCCGTGTTTGCGTGGGGTGTCCATCAACCAGCCATCCTCCATTCCATTCATCTGGACCATCGAGCGCTGCACGGCACTCATCCGTGAACAAAACAGTTTTGAAATCAGTCTTCATGTAATGTTTGGCCCACTGGAGCCGTTTCTGCTTGTGTGAAGTGGATAGAGGAGGTCGACAGGATGGCGTATGCACAGCTGCAAACCTCTGAAGGACCCTGCATCTTGTTGTTCGGGGGACGTTGGAGGCACAAGCAGCTTCAAAAACTTGTCTGCTGCTATGACAAAGCTTTTTTGCCGCTACTCTTTCAACCTGACGTAATTGCCTGTAGGAAAGAGTCCTCAATTTGCCCTTATCAGCACGCACACGTGTGTACTGTGAATCAGCTACATACTTCTTGATTGCCAAGACACTTCATCCTGATCATCGCACAATGTTGATTGTAGTCATGCCTTGACCTAAACACTCCACAATTTGTTGCTTCTCAGCAGCCGACACATCCTTTTTCTTTCCCATTTTGGCAGAAAATGTAGGCTGCTTAATAATGTGAGAGAGCCTTCTTAAGTAGTCTTGCCTTTATTGGACACACCTGCCAAACTAATTAGCACAGGTGTCTGCAATTGCTTACAGTGATATAAAGAGCCCTGACACACATCACCATCAATGAGTTTAACTGAGAAACAAACAAATTCTTCCCTTATCACTCCTAAACACTTTTTGCATAATAATTTGGAACGCGGTGTACATGTGCTTTTCCACAAAACACCAGTGGTTCACGTAGTGAATCTTACAGTTCTAACTTGCCAACCGTGGTCTGTATGGAATTGTTCAATAAAGGGCCCAAAATTAAGATAACATAGATGGGAGAGGTCTCTATGAATAGGAATTCCTAAGTATTTGATACCCTGTGAGGGCCAGGCAAAGGGAAAGTTGGACTGGATGGAATCCTATATGGATTTAGGGAGGGAGACATCGAGGGCCTCAGACTTCGCTGCATTGATTTTAAAATTTTACCATGTAACAAAGTGATCTATTTCAGCCATAACAGCAGGGATGGATATATGTGATTGAGTGATATATACTAGGACATCATCAGCAAATAGAGAGCACTTGTACTCGGTGCCTCCCACCTCAATCCACCTAATATTGGGGTTATGGCGAATTGATGAGAGCAGGTGCTCCGTCACTAGGATGTATAAGAGAGGGGACAGAGGACATCCCTGCCTTGTCCCATTGGTGATTGTGAAAGGTGATGAAAATGTTCTGACGCACCCCCTGGGCCTTGGGACACCCGGAGCCGGACCCTTTTTGGTGGATGCTGGTGGTTGTAGTCTTCGTGGCGGCGATCCGGTTCCGTGGCTCAGGGCGGTCAAACCAGTGGCGGAACTATTTATGTGGTTTTGATGTTTAAATGTCCGACTACGCCACCCGTGGATTGCGGTCAGAGTGAACCGCCGCTACAGGGCAGACCGCTAAGGCTGGTGTTGTGGGTGCAGCAGAGCGTAGCATAACTCCCCACGGGAGGAGTATAGCC
The DNA here is from genome assembly GCF_046119375.1 of Phyllobates terribilis. Classification (NCBI taxonomy): domain Eukaryota; kingdom Metazoa; phylum Chordata; class Amphibia; order Anura; family Dendrobatidae; genus Phyllobates; species Phyllobates terribilis. The sequence continues at coordinate 1,907,856 of NW_027362771.1, read as the reverse complement.
TCAGGGCAGTGTATGCGGAGGATGGGGGTGATGGTGCAGGGCAGCAGCAGTAACGACACGGAGTCAGTGATGCAGTTCAGGGCCTTTACTCACAGTTCTTATTATCCAGACCACGTCTGCAGGTAACGGCTGCCCACGTCGTACTGTGCTCACCAGGTGAGGGGCTCAGACAACTCCCAGATAACTTTGGAGCGCTTCACAGGACCCCCTTTGTGTGTCCTTTGTCTGGCCTTTCTTACCAACACTTCTGTCCGGCTGCCTCGGGCCTCCTCTTGGTAAACTTGGCGCCAGTTTCCCTGACCCTATGGGGTGCCTTCCTAGCGGGTGGAGCAAGGGGCTGCGCCACATAAAATGTCAGAGCCTCCGGTTTCTAGCTGAGGGTCGTTTCCTGCCTCCACTAGTTCGGGGACCGGTCTCCCCCCTTGGCCTGACCCCTCCACGCAGGTGGATTCGGGCGTGCGGTGGCGACTCGCCCGTCCGCACCCCTGGGATCCCTTCATTCCTCGTTCCTGGAGCCTTCTCCATTCCTCTTCCTTCCTTCTCCCTCTTGCAGGCCTGGGCCTCTGTTACTAGGCCCGCCTCCAGAGCAGAGCTCATGCAGAGCCCCTGCTCCCTGCCACTTCTGCTCAGACTTCTCTGCACTGAACTAAGATGGTGCCCACCTTTTATACTCCCTTCTCAATGCACCCAGGAACTGCTTCCTCCCTGCTCCTGCACTGCAGGGTTCCCCTTCCTCAGTGTTCCCTCCCCCCACTCCAGCCAGGGACAGGGACTGTCGTGCCCATCTCAGGGGCATATTGGTCGCCCTGCCCCACGGCAATGTGGTGTAATGCATGCAGGTGTCGGGTCCTGATCCACACTCCATCCTTATCTGAGAGTGAGATATCACACCTCTGGGTGAGGTGCAATACGTCTGTAGCAACCGAGCCCTCGGTGCTACAGTTCCATTTATCTTCAGCCTAGGTGACGTATTGTGATACAGGGCCGTGATTTTGGCTATAAAAGGGTCCCCTAGACCCCTACCCCAAGCTTTTTAAGAGAATCATATATGGCGTGCCAGGAGACTCTATGGAATGCTTTCTCAGCATCCAACGAGAGTATCTACTTACAAATTTTTAACTGCATCTAGCCCAGGAAATACTTTGTGCCTAGTAGCAGTGTCTGCTAGTCAGCGGATTATCCCGGCTGTTAAGCAAGCTACACCACCTGTAGTTTGGACACTTAATTTTTTCAAAGGAAATGCTTCGGGACCACGGGATACTTATTGAAGAGCATCAGGAGGCACCCCAAGGCATAGGGGCTGGGACTGGCACTAGGATGCCTTGCGGTGGACAGCCGAGCTCGATCCTTATAAAAGCTTTTTAACTGCAGCAGCTTTAGTGGACGCTACTGGAGCTGGAATTACACGGCTGCTGGCATGAGACTTGCCCTCCAATAGATCCTTGTAAATGGATTTAAAGTGTATTCATTCAAATTAGAGGGACAATTTAAATTAAAAAGCTTAGAGCTGCCTCCACCACAGGGGGGCTCTCTCGACCCACCAGCGAACAGGCACCAGTATTGGGAGAGGGGGGCTGGCCGTCAGGGTTCACCGCGGCTCTGGCACAAACCCGGCGACACGGAGGTGGCACGGGCAGGAGCGGACTGGCCGTCTCGGCTTCTCACTTTTTGGATTTTAGAAGGGCATGACATGCCTATATCTGTGTCTCCCCCTCCTTTTACTCCTCCACCTCTTTTCTTTTCGCATGACTATATGTACTTGTCACTTTTCCATGTGTTAGTTGTGTCTTCTGAGCAGTTTGTCAGCTTTTGGACACCTTTGAAGGTGTTTTCTATGTGTTTCTATGTGTTTTTGTTTGCCTGCCATTGGTTTTAACGGTGTTCGAAGGTGTTCGACGAACAGTTCGACGAACTGTTCGGCGAACACACGGGTGTTCGACGAACCGAACCGAACTCGAACACTACGGGGGTGGCTCAACACTACTTGTTACTCATATACCAGAAATGGTTGATGGTATTGGCTGAACACAAACAGTTTGCTGCTCACCCTCTTTGAATCTTCTTTAGCATGCTAAAAGGAGCAGGAAAAAGGAAAAAATTTAAAAAATTCCACCTTTCCAAGCAGAGAAGTGACTGCTTGTGCATGGACATTATTCATTGATTTTAGCCAATGAAAACCGTCCTGTCACTCATATACCAGAAATGGTTGAATGTATTGGCTGAACGCAAACAGATAGCAGCTCACCCTCTTTGAATCTTCTTTAGCATGCTAAAAGGAGCAGGAAAAAGCAAAAAATTTCAGAATTCCACCTTTCAAAGCAGAGAAATCACTGAGCAATAATATTATTCACTGATTTTAGCCATTGAAAAATGTCCTGTTACTCATATACCAGAAATGGTTGAAGGTATTGGCTGAACACAAAGAGATAGCAGCCCACCCTCTTTGAATCTTCTTTAGCATGATAAAAGGAGCAGGAAAAAGCAAAAAATTTCAGAATTCCACCTTTCAAAGCAGAGAAATGACTGTTTGTACAATGACATTATTCATTGATTTTAGCCTTTGAAAACAGTCCTGTTACTCATTTACCAGAATTGGCTGAAGGTACTGGCTGAACACAAACAGATAGCAGCTCACCCTCTTTTATTCTTCTTTAGCATGCTAAAAGGAGCAGGAAAATGCAAAGAATTTCAGAACTCCACCTTTGCCGGCAGAGAAATGACTGAGCAATAACATTATTCACTGATTTTAGCCATTGAAAAATGTCCTGTTACTCATATACCAGAAATGGTTGAAGGTATTGGCTGAACGCAAACAGATAGCTGCTCAGCCTCTTTGAATCGTCTTTTGCATGCAAAAAGGAGCAGAAAAAAACAAAAAACATTTCAGAATTCCACCTTTCCAAGTAGAGAAATGACTGTTTGTGCAATGACATTATTCATTGATTTTAGCCATTGAAAACCATCCTGTTACTTATATTCAAGAAATGGTTGATGGTATTGGCTGAACACAAACAAGTTGCATCTCTCCCTCTTTGAATCTTCTTTAGCATGATAAAAGGAGCAGGAAAAAGCAAAAAATTTCAGAATTCCACCTTTCAAAGCAGAGAAATGACTGTTTGTACAATGACATTATTCATTGATTTTAGCCTTTGAAAACAGTCCTGTTACTCATATACCAGAATTGGTTGAAGGTACTGGCTGAACACAAACAGATAGCAGCTCACCCTCTTATATTCTTCTTTAGCATGCTAAAAGGAGCAGGAAAATGCAAAGAATTTCAGAACTCCACCTTTCCCAGCAGAGAAATAACTGAGCAATAACATTATTCACTGATTTTAGCCATTGAAAAACGTCCTGTTACTCATATACCAGAAATGGTTGAAGTTTTTGGCTGAACGCAAACAGATAGCTGCTCAGCCTCTTTGAATCGTCTTTTGCATTCAAAAAGGAGCAGAAAAAAACAAAAAACAGTTCATAATTCCACCTTTCCAAGTAGAGAAATAACTGTTTGTGCAATGACATTATTCATTGATTTTAGCCATTGAAAACCATCCTGTTACTTATATACAAGAAATGGTTGATGGTATTGGCTGAACACAAACAGGTTGCAGCTCACCCTCTTTGAATCTTCTTTAGCATGATAAAAGGAGCAGGAAAAAGCAAAAAATTTCAGAATTCCACCTTTCAAAGCAGAGAAATGACTATTTGTGCAATGAGATTATTCATTGATTTTAGCCATTGAAAACAGTCCTGTTACTCATATACCAGAATTGGATGAAGGTACTGGCTGAACGCAAACAGATAGCAGCTCACCCTCTTTGAATCTTCTTTAGCATGCTAAAAGGAGCAGGAAAAAGCAAAAAAAATTCAGAATTCCACCTCTCCCCGCAGAGAAATGACTGAGCAATAACATTATTCACTAATTTTAGCCATTGAAACATGTCTTGTTACTCATATACCAGAAATGGTTGAAGGTATTGGCTGAACGCAAACAGATAGCAGCTCAGCCTCTTTGAATCGTCTTTTGCATGCTAAAAGGAGGAGAAGAAACAAAAAAAAATTCAGAATTCCACCTTTCCAAGCAGAGAAACGACTGTTTGTGCAATGACAGTATGCATTGATTTAAGCCATTGAAAAACATCTTGTTACTCATATACCAGAAATGGTTGATGGTATTGGCTGGACACAAACAGTTTGCTGCTCACCCTCTTTGAATCTTCTTTAGCATGCTAAAAGGAGCAGGAAAAAGGAAAAAATTTCAAAAATTCCACCTTTCCAAGCAGAGAAGTGACTGCTTGTGCATGGACATTATTCATTGATTTTAGCCAATGAAAACCGTCCTGTCACTCATATACCAGAAATGGTTGAATGTATTGGCTGAACGCAAACAGATAGCAGCTCACCCTCTTTGAATCTTCTTTAGCATGCTAAAAAGAGCAGGAAAAAGCAAAAAATTTCAGAATTCCACCTCTCCCCGCAGAGAAATGACTGAGCAATGACATTATTCACTAATTTTAGCCATTGAAACACGTCTTGTTACTCATATACCAGAAATGGTTGAAGGTATTGGCTGAACGCAAACAGATAGCAGCTCAGCCTCTTTGAATCGTCTTTTGCATGCTAAAAGGAGGAGAAAAAACAAAAAAAAATTCAGAATTCCATCTCTCCAAGCAGAGAAATGACGGTTTGTGCAATGACATTATTCATTGATTTAAGCCATTGAAAAACATCTTGTTACTCATATACCAGAAATGGTTGATGGTATTGGCTGAACACAAACAGTTTGCTGCTCAGCCTCTTTGAATCTTCTTTAGCATGCTAAAAGGAGCAGGAAAAAGGAAAAAATTTCAAAAATTTCACCTTTCCAAGCAGAGAAGTGACTGCTTGTGCATTGACATTATTCATTGATTTTAGCCATTGAAAACCATCCTGTCACTCATATACCAGAAATGGTGGAATTTATTGGCTGAACGCAAACAGATAGCAGCTCACCCTCTTTGAATCTTCTTTAGCATGCTAAAAGGAGCAGGAAAAAGCAAAAAAATTCAGAATTTCACCTTTCAAAGCAGAGAAATGACTGAGCAATAACATTATTCACTGATTTTAGCCATTGAAAAATGTCCTGTTACTTATATACCAGAAATGGTTGAAGGTATTGGCTGAACACAAAGAGATAGCAGAACACCCTCTTTGAATCTTCTTTAGCATGATAAAAGGAGCAGGAAAAAGCAAAAAAATTCAGAATTCCAACTTTCAAAGCAGAGAAATGACTGTTTGTGCAATGACATTATTCATTGATTTTAGCCTTTGAAAACAGTCCTGTTACTCATATACCAGAATTGGTTGAAGGTACTGGCTGAACGCAAACAGATAGCAGCTCACCCTCTTTGAATCTTCTTTAGCATGATAAAAGGAACAGGAAAAAGCAAAAAATGTTAGAATTCCACCTTTCAAAGCAGAGAAATGACTGGTTGTGCAATGAGATTATTCATTGATTTTAGACATTGAAAACAGTCCTGTTACTCATATACCAGAATTAGATGAAGGTACTGGCTGAACGCAAACAGATAGCAGCTCACCCTCTTTGAATCTTCTTTAGCATGCTAAAAGGAGCAGGAAAAAGCAAAAAAATTCAGAATTCCACCTCTCCCCGCAGAGAAATGACTGAGCAATGACATTATTCACTAATTTTAGCCATTGAAACATGTCCTGTTGCTCATATACTAGAAATGGTTGAAGGTATTGGCTGAACGCAAACAGATAGCAGCTCAGCCTCTTTGAATCGTCTTTTGCATGCGAAAAGGAGGAGAAAAAACAAAAAAAAATTCAGAATTCCACCTTTCCAAGCAGAGAAATGACTGTTTGTGCAATGATATTATTCATTGATTTAAGCCATTGAAAAACATCTTGTTACTAGAGATGAGCGTTGTTCGACTCGAACTGTTCGCCAATCTCAAATTCGAGCTGTTTTGGGCGGTGTTCGAGCCGTTCGGCGAACACGAACGATTTGAGAAAAATTCGGCTGTTCGAGGTTATGTTCGATAACTGTTCGTGCACCAAAATCATAACTGGATTTTTTCTCAGTAATGATGAAAATTAATGTTAATACGCAGTTTGAGTGTACAGCGGGGTGGGGGGAGGGGCAGGGGATGGATCTCTGCAGGAATAATGAAGATCTCCATTTTTTTTTCTCTTTCCCGCATTTAGAGTGGGGAGGTGTAATCTGTTAGCCTATCAGCAGCGCACACACGGAGCGAAGTGCTTTTTTTCACACAAGCAAGGACATGTGTCATTGGCAGTGTATGTCACATGTCCTTGCCCTATAAGACCAAGCCATTTTCCCTGTCGCCACCATTTTCTCACTGCTGCAGCTGCTTGTTAGACGGCACCGCTGTTGCTGTGTGCGCTATACCTTGTTAATTTCAAGCCAATTTTCGCACAAATCTACAGATAGCTTGGGAGTAGGGAATAGTTGTGATTGCAGTCCTTTTAAGGACTAGGTTACAGCATTTCCTGTGACTTTTATCAGCAGGTCTGTGCTCTTAAATAGATAGATTGTGGGAGTAAAGACTAATTGTAATTGCAGTCCTTTTCAGGACTAGGTTACATCAGTTCCTATCAGTTTTTGCCAGGCAGGTCTGTGCCAGTGCTGTGCAAGTTTTTTTTCACAGCATTTGGCTGAATCTAGCAAAGCTAATCCTTTTTGGCCTATTGCAGATTGTGTTAGTCAGTGGAGTAGCCTATCTGTGTTGCAAGATATACCACCTGTGTATAGAATACCAATTTTTTTACTGCACCTAGTGAAGTAAAATCTTTTGGGCATAGCATCATTCTATTAGTCCATCTATACTGACCTCCATCAGGTTGCAAATTGAATATAATTTTTTTCTGCATCTAGCTCTGAAAAAATATTTGGGCTTCTAGCAGTGTGTGGGACTTGTTCTATTAGTCCATCTATACTGACCTCCATCAGGTTGCAAACTGAATATGATTTTTTTCTGCATCTAGCTCTGAAAAAATATTTGGCCTTCTAGCAGTGTGTGGGACTTGTTCTATTAGTCCATCTATACTGACCTCCATCACGCTGCAAATTCAAAATAATTTTTTGTCTGCATCTAGCTCTGAAAAAATATTTGGCCTTCTAGCAGTGTGTGGGACTTTCTCTATTAGTCCATCTATACTGACCTCCATCAGGTTGCAAATTAAAAATATTTTTTATCTGCATCTACCTCTGAAAAAATATTTGGGCTTCTAGCTGTGTGTGGAACTTGTTCTATTAGTCCATCTATACTGACCTCCATCAGGTTGCAAACTGAATATAATTTTTTTCTGCATCTAGCTCTGAAAAAATATTTGGCCTTCTAGCAGTGTGTGGGACTTGTTCTATTAGTCCATCTATACTGACCTCCGTCACGCTGCAAAATCAAATAATTTTTTGTCTGCATCTAGCTCTGAAAAAATATTTGGCCTTCTAGCAGTGTGTGGGACTTTCTCTATTAGTCCATCTATACTGACATCCATCAGGTTGCAAATTAAAAATAATTTTTATCTGCATCTAGCTCTGAAAAAATATTTGGCCTTCTAGCAGTGTGTGGGACTTGTTCTATTAGTCCATCTATACTGACCTCCATCAGGTTGCAAGTTCAAAATAATTTTTTGTCTGCATCTAGCTCTGAAAAAATATTTGGCCTTCTAGCAGTGTGTGGGACTTTCTCTATTAGTCCATCTATACTGACCTCCATCAGGTTGCAAACTGAATATATTTTTTTTCTGCATCTACCTCTGAAAAAATATTTGGGCTTCTAGCTGTGTGTGGGACTTGTTCTATTAGTCCATCTATACTGACCTCCATCAGGTTGCAAACTGAATCTAATTTTTTTCTGCATCTACCTCTGAAAAAATATTTGGGCTTCTAGCTGTGTATGGGACTTGTTCTATTAGTCCATCTATACTGACCTCCATCAGTTTGCAAGCTCAATATAATTTTTTTCTGCATCAAGCTCTGAAAAATTATTTGGCCTTCTAGCAGTGTGTGGGACTTTCTCTATTAGTCCATCTATACTGACATCCATCAGGTTGCAAATTAAAAATTATTTTATCTGCATCTAGCTCTGAAAAAATATTTGGCCTTCTAGCAGTGTTTGGGACTTGTTCTATTAGTCCACCTATACTGACCTCCATGAGGTTGCAAATTCAAAAAAATTTTTTGTCTGCATCTAGCTCTGAAAAAATATTTGGCCTTCTAGCAGTGTGTGGGACATTCTCTATTAGTCCATCTATACTGACCTCCATCAGGTTGCAAACTGAATATATTTTTTTTCTGCATCTACCTCTGAAAAAATATTTGGGCTTCTAGCTGTGTGTGGGACTTGTTCTATTAGTCCATCTATACTGACCTCCATCAGGTTGCAAACTGAATATAATTTTTTTCTGCATCTACCTCTGAAAAAATATTTGGGCTTCTAGCTGTGTGTAGGACTTGTTCTATTAGTCCATCTATACTGACCTCCATCAGGTTGCAAACTGAATACAATTTTTTTCTGCATCTACCTCTGAAAAAATATTTGGGCTTCTAGCTGTGTGTGGGACTTGTTCTATTAGTCCATCTATACTGACCTCCATCAGGTTGCAAATTGAATATAATTTTTTTCTGCATCTAACCCAGCCAATAGTTTTGGCCTAATAGCACAGTTTGGTCACTCAGCTCTGCTCGGTTCCCATCCATTGTTTTTTTGTGCAAACAACTCCAGAGTTGTGAATTAGTTAACCACCAAAATGAGTGGAAAAAGGCCTGCTGCTATTGGAAAGGGGAATAGGCGTGTTGGGAAGGGGAAAAAAGGTTGTGTCCGTGGGGTTGGTGTTAAAGCAACAGTAACATCTGCAGAAGAAAGACCATCTTCCAGCCAAACTAAAATGTCTACTTCTTTTAGCGGACAATGTGATAAGATCCCTTTCTTATGGCCACGCCAATCGCTACAAATTCCAGATGAGGCACAAAAACAGCAGGTGCTTCAACGGATATCAAGTGCTCCTTTAAGTGGGCTCTCCTCCACATCAACTTGAACATCACAAATACTCCAGTCCTCAAAGGTGTCACCCCAATCGCACTTGCTTCCTCACAGCTCCCAAATCTCCAGCTGCCCGTCTGAGTATGAGGTAGAACAGATGGTTGAGTCTGCAGAGCTGTTTACTCATACTATAGCCTGGGAATCAGAGGTCGACTCCAGCGCTTCTGTGAATCCAGACGACGAAATGATCTGCACTGATGCCCAGAATCTTTATGAGTCGGATCCAGGACCAGACGCAGAAGGTTCTGACCATAATGTAGACCCTCATTCCCAAACTGTAACTCCTGTTGGTGGAGACAATGAGGAAGACGATGATGAGACTCAAATACCTGATTGAAGCGACAACTTTAGTTTTTTGTCAGGGCAGGAACAGGTTGGCTCTGAGGACGAAGGGTGTGATAACGCACAGGGTGATGATGATGAGGTTGGAGATCCCACTTACTGTCAACCCACAGTCAGCCAAGAGATGAGGTCAGCAGAGGAGGTGGAGGAAGATGCTAGTGACGACAACGTCAGGTTGTGCCTTCCTGGACAGAGACATAGTACTGGAAGCACGTCAACAACTGCATCCTCAAACACAACTCTGCCTGTGACCACAAGTCGTGATGGCTCTTCAGGTCGCATGGGTGCTAAGCCTTGCATAGCCTGGGCATTTTTTCAGATCGATAAAGATGACCCAACTCGTGTTATCTGTAACATTTGTCAGCAAAAGCTAAGTAGAGGCCAAAAAATACATAGTTTGAGTACTTCATGCATGAACCGGCACATGGACATGAAGCATAAGTTGCAGTGGGAAGCTCAGTGTGCTACAATGCGGCCTAGCCGGCCGGGCCAACCACCGTCTGCCATATCTTGTGCATCCGCGGCCTCTTCATCCTCTGTGACTGGGGGGACAGCAGTCACACCTGTTTTGGGGCGCAGACCTGCCACCTCTTTACCCGCAACAGCCAGCGTGATTGGCAGGTCATCATTTTCTTTGGAGGTGGTAACACCAGCTGGTGTTGAGCGCTGTCCGACATCGATAGCACCACCTTTGGATCAAGGCAACCTAACATGTCCGCCTGCATCTTCCTCACAGACCGGCAGTTTGCCGGGGACACCCTTATCAACCCCGTCTAAGCACAATAGCCAGCCCTCGGTCCCTCAATGTGGACAAGTAAAAGACCATTTCCTCCTAGCCATGAGAAAGCTAAGAGGTTGAATTTCACCATCTGCAAGCTCTTGGCTACAGAAATGCTGCCTTTCCGCCTGGTGGACACAGAGGATTTTCGAGACCTTATGTCCGTTGCAGTGCCCCAGTACCAGATACCCAGTCGGCGCTAATTCTCAAAGAAAGGTGTGCCTGCGCTCCACCAGCATGTCGCACACAACATCACTGCTTCTTTGAGAAACTCTGTGTGTGACAGGGTGCATTTCACCACAGACACTTGGACGAGTAGGCATGGACAGGGGCGTTACATGTCGCTGACTGGGCACTGGGTAACTATGGTGACAGCAGGACAAAGGGCTGCTGTCCAAGTCTTACCGTCCCCACGAGTTGTGCGTCAATCCTCTTTATGTCAAAGTTCCTCCACTGCTTCTGCCTCCTCAACCTCCTCTCGGTCTTCCACCTGCACCCAAAGCCTGTCTGGTCGTGCCACAAGCTTTCTAACTGCGCAGAAGGGATCCTGCACACCTCCTTGCTATGCTGGCAGTAGGGCTCAACGTCATCAGGCGGTTTTTACTTTGAAATGTCTGGGAAATGTGAGTCACACAGCTGAGGAGTTGTGGTCAGCTCTGGAGAACCAATTTCATGAATGGTTGTCTCCACTGGACCTGAAACCAGGGAAGGCCGTTTGCGACAATGCTGCAAACCTGGGTGCGGCCCTTCGCCGGGGCAATGTCACACAACTGCCTTGTATGGCTCACGTGTTGAACCTGGTTGTGCAGCAATTTTTAGCCCACTATCCCAGACTAGATGGCCTTCTGCAGAGGGCACGGTCGCTGTGTGCTCACTTTCGCCGTTCGCATCCCGCAGCTCAGCGACTTACATCTCTACAGAAGTCGTTGGGCCTGCCACTTCACCGGCTAAAATGCGATGTGCCTACCCGGTGGAATTCAACTCTGCACATTTTGCAGCGACTGTGGCAGCACCGACAAGCCCTGGTGCAATACATTCTGACGTATAGCCTGGGCCTACGAGATCCAGAGGTGGGGCAAATCACGCTGGAGGAGTGGTCTCAGATCAGGGACCTATGCACCCTTCTGCACAGTTTTGAAATGGCGACGAAGATGTTTAGTGCTGACGATGCCATTATCAGCATGATTATTCCGGTGATTTACATGCTGGAGCACATGTTAAACAGAATTCGGAGTCAGGAGGTGGCACAAGAGGAGGTGGAGGAAGTAGAGGAGGAGGAGTTGTATGCGGAAGGGCTAACATCTGCAAGGTCCAGATGGTCGGCAGCACCAAGGTGGCAGGCATGTGAGGGTGGGGGAGATGGTTTTACCAGGGCGCATGGTAGCAGCCAAACTAGTGAGGAAGGTGCAGGAGCCCAGGAAGAAGTGGAGGACAAACTGATGGAAGACTCATCAGTTGAGGGTACCTTGATCACATTTCTGTTGTGCGAGGTTGGGGGGAGAGGACAGAGGAAGGAAGCATGATTGTTACCTCGCCACCAACACAACAGGGACTTGGTGCTCCTGGATGCGCAACACACATGAGTGCCTTCTTGCTGCACTACCTGCAACATGACCCTTGAATTGTGAGAATTAGAAATAATCCTGACTACTGGGTTGCCACACTGTTAGATCCCCGGTACAAAAGTAAATTTGCAGAAATTATTCCTGCCATAGAAAGGGATGCACGCATGCAGGAGTATCAGCAGAGACTGTTGCAGAATCTTACATGTGCTTTTCCACAAAACACCAGTGGTGCACGTAGTGAATCTCACAGTTCCAACTTGCCAACCGTGGGACCGTCAAGTGTTCAGCACTCAAACCGTTACAGAACCACAGCATCTGCTGGTAACATCAATTTTGCGGAATCATTTCACCACTTTTTTAGCCCATCCTTTGCAAGGCCACAGGAGACAAGAAGTCTGACACATAGTCAACGCCTAGAGACGATGGTACAGGAGTATCTCCAAGTAAACATTGAAGCCATGACTGTGTCACTGGACCCTTGCTCTTTTTGGGCTTCCAATCTGGATAAATGGCCGGAGCTAGCCACTTACGCCTTGGAGATCTTGTCATGCCCCGCAGCCAGCGTTCTGTCTGAACGTGTGTTCAGCGCTGCTGGTGGTGTGCTGACAGATAAGCGCACGCGGCTCTCCACTGATAATGTAGACAGACTCACGTTCATAAAGATGAACAAATCATGGATCCGAAACGACTTTTCTACCCCTGTGTCATCCTGGGGAGAGTAAAAGCTTGATGATTGGTTAAAATCACCCTACCAACCGTTTTAAGCTTTCAAATTACTAATCATGTTTATCTGTATCTTGGCTGGAAAATAATTTGGGCTTTGTAGCAGTGTTCAGCACTGATTCTATTAGGCCACCTATAATAAGCTCCACCAGATTTAAAATTACTAATCATGTTTATCTGTATCTTGACTGGAAAATAATTTGGGCTTTGTAGCAGTGTGCAGCACTGATCCTATTAGGCCATCTATACTAAGCTCCACCAGATTTAAAATTAATAATAATTTTTAGCTGCATCTAGCCCGGAAAATAATTTTTGGGCTCCGAGATGCGCAAGACACATAAGTGCCTTCTTGCTGCACTACCTGCAACATGACCCTCATATTGTCAGAATTCGAAGTAATCATGACTACTGGGTTGCCACACTCTTAGATCCCCCAAACTTTTCGATCAACCTTTTCATTTTAATAAAGACCAAAAAAATGGTCATTTTTGAAATTATAAGCATTAGCAGGTTATTAGAAACTGAAATCAAACAGTTTTCAACTCAAAACTTTATTCTAGGTGATGTTACATTTTCACATAGGACCCCTTGTTCGAAAGGAGCTTCTGAACTCTCTCGTCCATTGGATTTGTCAGGTTTTGATGATGCTCCAGAGGTGCTGAATGGGGTAGAAGTCAGGGGAGCATGGGGGTCACATCATAAGTTTGTCCCCTTTTATGCCCATATCAGCCAGAGATGCAGATGTTTTATGTGCAGCATGAGATGGTGCATTATCATGCAAAAAAATGATCTTGCTGTGAATTACACGGTTCTTCTTCTTGAACCATGGCAGGGAGTGCTGTTTGAGAAAATCCACATACATTATGGAGTTCATCTTTAGCGCCTTCAGGGATCCTAAAGGGGCCGACAATCTCTCCCCCATGATTCCAGCCCAAAACATTACTGCACCTCCTCCTTGTTGGCGCTGTAGCCGTGTTTGCATGGGGTGTCCATCAACCAGCCATCCTCCACTCCATCCATCTGGACCATCGAGCGCTGCACGGCACTCATCCGTGAACAAAACAGTTTTGAAATCAGTCTTCATATAATGTTTGGCCCACTGGAGCCGTTTTTGCTTGTGTGAAGTGGATAGACGAGGTCGACAGGATGGTGTATGCACAGCTGCAAACCTCTGAAGGACCCTGCATCTTGTTGTTCGGGGGACGTTGGAGGCACCAGCAGCTTCAAAAACTTGTCTGCTGCTATGACAAGGCTTTTTTGCCGCTGCTCTTTTAACCTGATGTAATTGCCTGTAGGAAAGAGTCCTCAATTTGCCCTTATCAGCACACACACGTGTGTACTGTGAATCACCTACATACTTCTTGATTGCCAAGACACTTCATCCTGATCATCGCACAATGTTGATTGTAGTCATGCCTTGACCTAAACACTCCACAATTTGTTGCTTCTCAGCAGCCGACACATCCTTTTTCTTTCCCATTTTGGCAGAAAATGTAGGCTGCTTAATAATGTGAGACAGCCTTCTTAAGTAGTCTTGCCTTTCATTGGACACACCTGCCAAACTAATTAGCACAGGTGTCTGCAATTGCTTACAGTGATATAAAGAGCCCTGACACACATCACCATCAATGAGTTTAACTGACAAACAAACAAATTCTTCCCTTATCACTCCTAAACACTTTTTGCATAATAATTTGGAACACAGTGTACATGTGCTTTTCCACAAAACACCAGTGGTTCACGTAGTGAATCTTACAGTTCTAACTTGCCAACCGTGGTCTGTATGGAGTTGTTCAATAAAGGGCCCAAAATGAAGATAACATAGATGGGAGAGGTCTCTATGAATAGGAATTCCTAAGTATTTGATACCCTGTGAGGGCCAGGCAAAGGGAAAGTTGGACTGGATGGAATCCTATATGGATTTGGGGAGGGAGACATCGAGGGCCTCAGACTTCGCTGCATTGATTTTAAAATTTGACCATGTAACAAAGTGATCTATTTCAGCCATAACAGCATGGATGGATATATGTGATTGAGTGATATATACTAGGACATCATCAGCAAATAGAGAGCACTTGTACTCGGTGCCTCCCACCTCAATCCACCTAATATTGGGGTTATGGCGAATTGATGAGAGCAGGTGCTCCGTCACTAGGATGTATAAGAGAGGGGACAGAGGACATCCCTGCCTTGTCCCATTGGTGATTATGAAAGGTGATGAAAATGTTCTGATGCACCCCCTGGGCCTTGGGACACCCGGAGCCGGACCCTTTTTGGTGGATGCTGGTGGTTGTAGTCTTCGTGGCGGCGACCCGGTTCCATGGCTCAGGGTGGTCAAACCAGTGGCGGAACTATTTATGTGGTTTTGATGTTTAAATGTCCGACTACGCCACCCGTGGATTGCGGTCAGAGTGAATCGCTGCTGCAGGGCAGACCGCTGAGGCTGGTGTTGTCGGTGCAGCAGAGCGTAGCATAACTCCCCACGGGAGGAGTATAGCCTCAGGGCAGTGTATGCGGAAAATGGGGGTGATGGTGCAGGGCAGCAGCAGTAACGACATGGAGTCAGTGATGCAGTCCAGGGCCTTTACTCACAGTTCTTATTATCCAGACCACGTCTGCAGGTAACGGCTGCCCACGTCGTACTGTGCTCACCAGGTGAGGGGCTCAGACATCTCCCAGATAACTTTGGAGCGCTTCACAGGACCCCCTTTGTGTGTCCTTTGTCTGGCCTTTCTTACCAACCCTTCTGTCCGGCTGCCTCGGGCCTCCTCTTGGTAAACTTGGCGCCAGTTTCCCTGACCCTATGTGGTGCCTTCCTAGCGGGTGTAGCGAGGGGCTGCGCCACATAAAATGTCACAGCCTCCAGTTTCTAGCTGAGGGTCGTTTCCTGCCTCCACTAGTTTCGGGGACCGGTCTCCCCCTTTGGCCTGACCCCTCCACGCAGGTGGATTCGGGCGTGCGGTGGCGACTCACCCGTCCGCACCCCTGGGATCCCTTCATTCCTCGTTCCTGGAGCCTTCTCCGCTCCTCTTCCTTCCTTCTCCCTCTTCCAGGCCTGGGCCTCTGTTACTAGGCCCGCCTCCGGAGCAGAGCTCATGCAGAGCCCCTGCTCCCTGCCACTTCTGCTCAGAGTTCTCTGCACTGAACTAAGATGGTGCCCACCTTTTATACTCCCTTCTCAATGCACCCAGGAACTGCTTCCCCCCTGCTCCTGCACTACAGGGTTCCCCTTCCTCAGTGTTCCCTCCCCCCACTCCAGCCAGGGACAGGGACTGTCGTGCCCATCTCAGAGGCATATTGGTCGCCCTGCGCCACGGCAATGTGGTGTAATGCATGCAGGTGTCGGGTCCTGATCCACACTCCATCCTTACCTGAGAGTGAGATATCACACCTCTGGGTGAGGTGCAATACCTCTGTAGCAACCGAGCCCTCAGGGTGCTACAGTTCCATTTATCTTCAGCCTAGGTGACGTATTGTGATACAGGGCCGTGATTTTGGCTATAAAAGGGTCCCCTAGACCCCTACCCCAAGCTTTTTAAGAGAATCATATATGGCATGCCAGGACACTCTATGGAATGCTTTCTCAGCATCCAACGAGAGTATCTAGTTACAAATTTTTAACTGCATCTAGCCCAAGAATTACTTTGTGCCTAGTAGCAGTGTCTGCTAGTCAGCGGATTATCCCGGCTGTTAAGCAAGCTACACCACCTGTAGTTTGGACACTTAATTTTTTCAAAGGAAATGCTTCGGGACCACGGGATACTCAGTGAAGAGGATCAGGAGGCACCCCAAGGCATAGGGGCTGGGACTGGCAGTAGGATGCCTTGCGGTGGACAGCCAAGCTCGATCCTTATAAAAGCTTTTTAACTGCAGCAGCTTTAGTGGACGCTACTGGAGCTGGAATTACCCGGCTGCTGGCATGAGACTTGCCCTCCAATAGATCCTTGTAAATGGATTTAAAGTGTATTCATTCAAATTAGAGAGACAATTTAAATTAAAAAGCTTAGAGCTGCCTCCACCACAGGGGGGCTCGCTCGACAAACCAGCGGACAGACACCAGTATTGGGAGAGGGGGGCTGGCCGTCAGGGTCCACCGCAGCTCTGGCACAAACCCGGCGACAAGAAGGTCGCAAGGGCAGGAACGGACTGGCCGTGTCGGCTTCACACTTTTTTGCTTTTAGAAGGGCATGACATGCCTATATCTGTGTCTTCCACTCCTTTTACTCCTCCACCTCTTTTCTTTTCACATGACTATATGTACTTGTCACTTTTCCATGTGTTAGTTGTGTCTTCTGAGCACTTTGTCAGCTTTCTATGTGTTTTTGTTTACCTGCCATTGGTTTTAATGGTTTTCGAAGGTGTTCGACGAACAGTTTGATGAACAGATCGGCGAACATACGGGTGTTCGACGAACCGAACCGAACTCGAACACTACGGGGGTGGCTCAACACTACTCATGTGCCAGAAATGGTTGAAGGTATAGGCTGAACGCAAACAGAGAGCAGCTCACCCTCTTTGAATTTTATTTAGCATGCTAAAAGGAGCAGGAAAAAGCAAACAATTTCAGAATTCCACCTTTCCAAGCAGAGAAATGACTGTTTGTGCATTTACATTATTCATTGATTTTAGCTATTGAGAACGGTCATGTTACTCATATACCAGAAATGGTTGAATGTATTGGCTGAACGAAAACAGATAGCAGCTCACCCTCTTTGAATCTTCTTTAGCAGGCTAAAAGGAGCAGGAAAAAGCAAAATAATTTCAGAATTCCACCTTTACAAGCAGAGAAATGACTGTGCAATGACATTATTCATTGATTTTAGCCATAGGAAAGCGTCCTGTTACTCAAATACCAGAAATGGTTGATGGTATTGGCTGAATGCAGACATATAGCAACTCACCCTCTTTGAATCTTCTTTAGCATGGTAAAACGAGCAGGAAAAAAGCAAAAAAAAAAGAATTCCACCTTTCCAAGCAGAGAAATGACTATTTGTGCAATGATATTATTCATTGATTTTAGCCATTGAAAACCGTCCTGTCACTCATATACCAGAAATCATTGTAGGCATTTGCTGAACGCAAACAGATAGCAGCTCACCCTCTTTGAATCTTCTTTAGCATGCTAAAAGTAGCAGGAAAAAGCAAAAAATTTCAGATTTCCACCTTTCAAAGCAGAGAAATGACTTTTTGTGCAATGACATTATTCATTGATCTTAGCCATTGAAAAACATCCTGTTACTCATATACCAGAAATGGTTGAAGTTATCGGTTGAACGCAAACAGATAGCAGCTCCCCATGTTTGCATCTTCTTTAGCATGCTAAAAGGAGCAGGTAAAAGCAAAAAATTTCTGAATTCCACCTTTCCAAGCAGAGAAATGACTGTTTGTGCATTGACATTATTCATTGATTTTAGCCATTGAAAACCGTCCTGTTACCCTTATACCAGAAATGGTTGAAGGTTTGGACTGAACACAAATAGATAGCAGCCCACCATCTTTGAATCTTCTTTAGCATGCTAAAAGGAGCAGGAAAAAGCAAAAAAATTCAGAATTCCACCTTTCCAAGCAGAGAAATGACTATTTGTGCAATGACATTATTCATTGATTTTAGACATTGAAAAACGTGCTGTTACTCATATACCAGAAACGGATGAAGGTATTGGCTGAACTCAAACAGATAGCAGCTCACACTCTTTGAATCTTCTTTAGAATACTAAAATGAGCAGGAAAAATAAAAATATTTCAGAATTCCACCTTTCCAAGCAGAGAAATGACTGTTTGCGCAATGACATTATTTATTGATTTTAGCCATTGAAAACCGTCCTGTTACTCATATACCAGAAATGGATGAAGGTATTGGCTGAATACAAACAGATAGCAGCTCACCCTCTTTGAATCTTCCATAGCATGCTAAAAGGAGCAGGAAAAGGCAAAAAATTTCAGAATTCCATCTTTCCAAGCAGAGAAATGACTGTTTGTGCAATGACATTATTCATTGATTTTAGCCATTGAAAACCGTCCTGTTACTCATATACCAGAAAAGGATGAAGGTATTGGCTGAATGCAAACAGAAAGTAGCTCACCCTCTTTTAATATTCTTTAGCATGCTAAAAGAAGCAGGAAAAAGAAAAAGAAATTCAGAATTCCACCTTTTGAAGCAGAGAAATGACTGTTTGTTCAATGACATTATTCATTGATTTTACCCATTGAAAACGTCCTGTTACTCATCTACCCGAAATGATTGAAGGAATTGGCTGAACGCAAACAGCAGCTCACCCTCTTTGAATCTTCTTTAGCATGCTAAAAGGAGCAGGAAAAAGCAAAAAATTTCAGAATTCCACCTTTCAAAGCAGAGCAATGACTTTTTGAGCAATGACATTATTCATTGATTTTAGCCATTGAAAAACATCCTGAAACTCATACACCAGAAATGGTTGAAGGTATCGGTTGAACGCAAACAGATAGCAGCTCCCCATGTTTGCATCTTCTTTAGCATGCTAAAAGGAGCAGGTAAAAGCAAAAAATTTCAGAATTCCACCTTTCCAAGCAGAGAAATGACTGTTTGTGCAATGACATTATTCATTGATTTTAGCCATTGAAAACCGTCCTGTTACTCATACACCAGAAATGGATGAAGGTATTGGCTGAATACAAACAGATAGCAGCTCACCCTCTTTGAATCTTCCATAGCATGCTAAAAGGAGCAGGAAAAGGCAAAAAATTTCAGAATTCCATCTTTCCAAGCAGAGAAATGACTGTTTGTGCAATGACATTATTCATTGATTTTAGCCATTGAAAACCGTCCTGTTACTCATATACCAGAAAAGGATGAAGGTATTGGCTGAATGCAAACAGAAAGCAGCTCACCCTCTTTTAATATTCTTTAGCATGCTAAAAGAAGCAGGAAAAAGAAAAAGAAATTCAGAATTCCACCTTTTGAAGCAGAGAAATGACTGTTTGTTCAATGACATTATTCATTGATTTTACCCATTGAAAACGTCCTGTTACTCATCTACCCGAAATGATTGAAGGAATTGGCTGAACGCAAACAGCAGCTCACCCTCTTTGAATCTTCTTTAGCATGCTTAAAGAAGCAGGAAAAAGCAAAAAATTTCAGAATTCCACCTTTCAAAGCAGAGAAATGACTTTTTGAGCAATGACATTATTCATTGATTTTAGCCATTGAAAAACATCCTGAAACTCATACACCAGAAATGGTTGAAGGTATCGGTTGAACGCAAACACATAGCAGCTCCCCATGTTTGCATCTTCTTTAGCATGCTAAAAGGAGCAGGTAAAAGCAAAAAATTTCAGAATTCCACCTTTCCAAGCAGAGAAATGACTGTTTGTGCAATGACATTATTCATTGATTTTAGCCATTGAAAACCGTCCTGTTACTCATACACCAGAAATGGATGAAGGTATTGGCTGAATACAAACAGATAGCAGCTCACCCTCTTTGAATCTTCCATAGCATGCTAAAAGGAGCAGGAAAAGGCAAAAAATTTCAGAATTCCATCTTTCCAAGCAGAGAAATGACTGTTTGTGCAATGACATTATTCATTGATTTTAGCCATTGAAAACCGTCCTGCTACTCATATACCAGAAATGGATGAAAGTATTGGCTGAATGCAAACAGAAAGCAGCTCACCCTCTTTGAATATTCTTTAGCATGCTAAAAGAAGCAGGAAAAAGAAAAAGAAATTCAGAATTCCACCTTTCGAAGCAGAGAAATGACTGTTTGTGCAATGACATTATTCATTGATTTTACCCATTGAAAACGTCCTGTTACTCATCTACCCGAAATGATTGAAGGAATTGGCTGAACGCAAACAGCAGCTCACCCTCTTTGAATCTTCTTTAGCATGCTAAAAGGAGCAGGAAAAAGCAAAAAATTTCAGAATTCCACATTTCAAAGCAGAAAAATGACTTTTTGAGCAATGACATTATTCATTGATTTTAGCCATTGAAAAACATCCTGAAACTCATATGCCAGAAATGGTTGAAGGTATTGGCTGAATGGAAACAGACAGCAACTCACCCTCTTTGAATCTTCTTTAGCACGATAAAAGGAGCAAGAAAAAGCTAAATAATTTCAGAATTCCACCTTTCCAAGCAGAGAAACGACTGTTTGCGCATTGACATTATTCATTGATTTTAGCCATTGAAAAATTTCCTGTTAATCTTATACCAGAAAGGGTTGAAGGTATTGGCTGAACGCAAACAGATAGCAGCCCACCATCTTTGAATCTTCTTTAGCATTCTAAAAGGAGCAGGAAAAAGCAAAAATTTCAGAACTCCACCTTTCCAAGCAGAGAAATGACTATTTGTGCAATGACATTATTCATTGATTTTAGCCATTGAAAAACGTCCTGTTACTCTTATACCAGGAATGGTTGAAGGTGTTGGCTGAACGCAAACAGATAGCAGCTCACCCTCTTTAAATATTCTTTAGCATCCTAAAAGGAGCAGGGAAAAGCAAAAAATTTCAGAATTCCACCTTTCCAAGCAGAGAATTGACTGTTTGTGCAAAGGCATTATTCATTCATTTTAGCATTTGAAAGCCGTCCTGTTACTCATATACCAGAAATGGATGAAGGTATTGGCTGAACGCAAACAGATAGCAGCTCACACTCTTTGAATCTTCTTTAGCATACTAAAAGGAGCAGGAAAAAGCAAAAAATTTCAGAATTCCAACTTTCCAAGCAGAGAAATGACTGTTTGTGCAATGACATTATTCAATGATTTTAGCCATTGAAAACCGTCCTGTTACTCATATACCATAAAAGGTTGAAGGTATAGGCTGAACATGAACAGATAGCAGCTCACCCTCTTTGAATCTTCTTTAGCATGCTAAAAGGAGTAGGAAAAAGCAAAAAATTTCAGAATTCGACATTTCCAAGCAGAGAAATGTTTGTTTGTGTAATGACATTATTCATTCAATTTAGCCATTGAATACCGTCATTTTTCTTATATACTGGAAATGTTTTTAAGGTATTCACTGAATGCAAACATATAGCAACTCACCCTCTTTGAATCTTCTTCAGCATGCTAAAACGAGCAGGAAAAAATCAAAAAAATTCAGAATTCCACCTTTCCAAGCAGAGAAATGACTGTTCGTGCAATGACATTATTCATTGATTTTAGCCATTGAAAACCGTCCTGTCACTCATATACCAGAAATGGTTGAAGGTATTGGCTGAACGCAAACAGATAGCAGCTCACCCTCTTTGACTCTTCTTTAGCATGCTAAAAGTAGCAGGACAAAGCAAAAAATTTCAGATTTCCACCTTTCAAAGCAGAGAAATCACTTTTTGTGCAATGACATTATTCATTGATTTTAGCCATTGAAAAACGTGCTGTTACTCATATACCAGAAATGGTTGAAGGTATTGGCTAAAAGCAAACAGATAGCAGCTCACCTCCTTTAAATCTTCTTTAGCATACTAAAATGAGCAGGAAAAAGCAAAAAATTTCAGAATTCCACCTTTCCAAGCAGAGAAATGACTGTTTGTGCAATGACATTATTCACTCATTTTAGCCATTGAAAATCGTCCTGTTACTCATATACCAGAAATGGATGTAGGTATTGGCTGAACTCAAATAGATAGCAGCTCACACTCTTTGAATCTTCTTTAGCATACTAAAATGAGCAGGAAAAAGCAAAAAATTTCAGAATTCCACCTTTCAAAGCAAAGAAATGACTCAGCAATGACATTATTCACTGATTTTAGCCTTTGAAAACCATCCTGTTACTCATATACCAGAAATGGATAAAGGTATTGGCTGAATGCAAACAGATAGCAGCTTACCCTCTTTGAATCTTCTATAGCATGCTAAAAGGAGCAGGAAAAGGCAAAAAATTTCAGAATTCCACCTTTCCAATCAGAGAAATGACTGTTTGTGCAATGACAATATTCATTGATTTTAGCCATTGAAAAACATCCTGTTACTCTTAAACAAGAAATGGTTGAAGGAATTGGCTGAACAAAAATATATAGAAGCCCACACTCTTTGAATCACCTGTTTACAAGACAGGTGCAGTAACCCAGTAATCCACTGGAATATCACAGATGCATGGTGATGTCAAGAAGGGCATTGAACATTAATTCGATAATAGGTAAGTTAAAAAAGAAATCCATTGGTTTCACTATGTTATTCTTAATGCCAATCAGTACAGCGTATGATGGCATCTTGTTCTTCATGAACACTTAATACATATTCTATTTCTCACAATTGCACTATCTCAAGCCCAAAATCAATGCAAATTTCCATTGGCTCTATAGGAAGCTGATTAGTAAGTAAATGAAAAAAAGCTATCCATGAAGTCGAACTCATGTTTACAAGACAGAAGATATAACCCAGTAAGCCGTTCAAACATCACAGGTGCTTGGTGATGTCAAGAAGGGCAGTGAAATAGATAATTTAAAAATAAATCCATTGGTTTCACGATGTTGTTCTTAATGCCAATCAGTACAGCATATGATGACACCTTGCTCTTTATGAACACTTAATACAGATTCTATATCTCACAATTGCACTATCCCAAGCCCAAAATCAATGCAAATTTCCATTGGCTCTATAGGTAGCTCATTAGTAAACAAATGAAAAAAAGCTCTCCATGAAGTCGAACTCATGCTTACAAGACAGTCACTTTAACCCAGTAAGCCACTGGAACATCACAGGTGCTTGATGATGTCAAGAAGGGCAGTAAACATTGAATCGCTAATAGGTAAGTTAAAAAATAAATCCATTGGTTTCACTATGTCATTCTTAATTAGTGTTGAGCCACCCCCGTAGTGTTCGAGTTCGGTTCGGTTCGTCGAACACCCGTGTGTTCGCCGAACAGTTCGTCGAACTGTTCGTCGAACACCTTCGAACACCGTTAAAACCAATGGCAGGCAAACAAAAACACATAGAAACACATAGAAAACACCTTCAAAGGTGTCCAAAAGCTGACAAACTGCTCAGAAGACACAACTAACACATGGAAAAGTGACAAGTACATATAGTCATGCGAAAAGAAAAGAAGTGGAGGAGTAAAAGGAGGGGGAGACACAGATATAGGCATGTCATGCACTTCTAAAATCCATAAAGTGAGAAGCCGAGACGGCCAGTCCGCTCCTGCCCGTGCCACCTCCGTGTCGCCGGGTTTGTGCCAGAGCCGCGATGAACCCTGACGGCCAGCCCCCCTCTCCCAATACTGGTGCCTGTCCGCTGGTGGGTCGAGAGAGCCCCCCTGTGGTGGAGGCAGCTCTAAGCTTTTTAATTTAAATTGTCCCTCTAATTTGAATGAATACACTTTAAATCCATTTACAAGGATCTATTGGAGGGCAAGTCTCATGCCAGCAGCCGCGTAATTCCAGCTCCAGTAGCGTCCACTAAAGCTGCTGCAGTTAAAAAGCTTTTATAAGGATCGAGCTCGGCTGTCCACCGCAAGGCATCCTAGTGCCAGTCCCAGCCCCTATGCCTTGGGGTGCCTCCTGATGCTCTTCACTAAGTATCCCGTGGTCCCGAAGCATTTCCTTTGAAAAAATTAAGTGTCCAAACTACAGGTGGTGTAGCTTGCTTAACAGCCGGGATAATCCGCTGACTAGCAGACACTGCTACTAGGCACAAAGTATTTCCTGGGCTAGATGCAGTTAAAAATTTGTAAGTAGATACTCTCGTTGGATGCTGAGAAAGCATTCCATAGAGTCTCCTGGCACGCCATATATGATTCTCTTAAAAAGCTTGGGGTAGGGGTCTAGGGGACCCTTTTATAGCCCAAATCACGGCCCTGTATCACAATACGTCACCTAGGCTGAAGATAAATGGAACTGTAGCACCGAGGGCTCGGTTGCTACAGACGTATTGCACCTCACCCAGAGGTGTGATATCTCACTCTCAGATAAGGATGGAGTGTGGATCAGGACCCGACACCTGCATGCATTACACCACATTGCCGTGGGGCAGGGCGACCAATATGCCCCTGAGATGGGCACGACAGTCCCTGTCCCTGGCTGGAGTGGGGGGAGGGAACACTGAGGAAGGGGAACCCTGCAGTGCAGGAGCAGGGAGGAAGCAGTTCCTGGGTGCATTGAGAAGGGAGTATAAAAGGTGGGCACCATCTTAGTTCAGTGCAGAGAAGTCTGAGCAGAAGTGGCAGGGAGCAGGGGCTCTGCATGAGCTCTGCTCCGGAGGCGGGCCTAGTAACAGAGGCCCAGGCCTGCAAGAGGGAGAAGGAAGGAAGAGGAGCGGAGAAGGCTCCAGGAACGAGGAATGAAGGGATCCCAGGGGTGCGGACGGGCGAGTCGCCACCGCACGCCCGAATCCACCTGCGTGGAGGGGTCAGGCCAAAGGGGGAGACCGGTCCCCGAACTAGTGGAGGCAGGAAACGACCCTCAGCTAGAAACCGGAGGCTGTGACATTTTATGTGGCGCAGCCCCTTGCTCCACCCGCTAGGAAGGCACCACATAGGGTCAGGGAAACTGGCGCCAAGTTTACCAAGAGGAGGCCCGAGGCAGCCGGACAGAAGTGTTGGTAAGAAAGGCCAGACAAAGGACACACAAAGGGGGTCCTGTGAAGCGCTCCAAAGTTATCTGGGAGTTGTCTGAGCCCCTCACCTGGTGAGCACAGTACGACGTGGGCAGCCGTTACCTGCAGACGTGGTCTGGATAATAAGAACTGTGAGTAAAGGCCCTGAACTGCATCACTGACTCCGTGTCGATACTGCTGCTGCCCTGCACCATCACCCCCATCCTCCGCATACACTGCCCTGAGGCTATACTCCTCCCGTGGGGAGTTATGCTACGCTCTGCTGCACCCACAACACCAGCCTTAGCGGTCTGCCCTGTAGCGGCGGTTCACTCTGACCACAATCCACGGGTGGCGTAGTCGGACATTTAAACATCAAAACCACATAAATAGTGCCGCCACTGGTTTGACCGCCCTGAGCCACGGAACCGGATCGCCGCCACGAAGACTACAACCACCAGCATCCACCAAAAAGGGTCCGGCTCCGGGTGTCCCAAGGCCCAGGGGGTGCGTCAGAACATTTTCATCACCTTTCACAATCACCAATGGGACAAGGCAGGGATGTCCTCTGTCCCCTCTCTTATACATCCTAGTGACGGAGCACCTGCTCTCATCAATTCGCCATAACCCCAATATTAGGTGGATTGAGGTGGGAGGCACCGAGTACAAGTGCTCTCTATTTGCTGATGATGTCCTAGTATATATCACTCAATCACATATATCCATCCCTGCTGTTATGGCTGAAATAGATCACTTTGTTACATGGTAAAATTTTAAAATCAATGCAGGGAAGTCTGAGGCCCTCGATGTCTCCCTCCCTAAATCCATATAGGATTCCATCCAGTCCAACTTTCCCTTTGCCTGGCCCTCACAGGGTATCAAATACTTAGGAATTCCTATTCATAGAGACCTCTCCCATCTATGTTATCTTAATTTTGGGCCCTTTATTGTGCAATTCCATACAGACCACGGTTGGCAAGTTAGAACTGTAAGATTCACTACGTGAACCACTGGTGTTTTGTGGAAAAGCACATGTACACCGCGTTCCAAATTATTATGCAAAAAGTGTTTAGGAGTGATAAGGGAAGAATTTGTTTGTTTGTCAGTTAAACTCATTGATGGTGATGTGTGTCAGGGCTCTTTATATCACTGTAAGCAATTGCAGACACCTGTGCTAATTAGTTTGGCAGGTGTGTCCAATGAAAGGCAAGACTACTTAAGAAGGCTCTCTCACATTATTAAGCAGCCTACATTTTCTGCCAAAATGGGAAAGAAAAAGGATGTGTCGGCTGCTGAGAAGCAACAAATTGTGGAGTGTTTAGGTCAAGGCATGACTACAATCAACATTGTGCGATGATCAGGATGAAGTGTCTTGGCAATCAAGAAGTATGTAGCTGATTCACAGTACACACGTGTGCGTGCTGATAAGGGCAAATTGAGGACTCTTTCCTACAGGCAATTACGTCAGGTTGAAAGAGCAGCGGCAAAAAAGCCTTGTCATAGCAGCAGACAAGTTTTTGAAGCTGCTTGTGCCTCCAACGTCCCCCGAACAACAAGATGCAGGGTCCTTCAGAGGTTTGCAGCTGTGCATACGCCATCCTGTCGACCTCCTCTATCCACTTCACACAAGCAGAAACGGCTCCAGTGGGCCAAACATTACATGAAGACTGATTTCAAAACTGTTTTGTTCACGGATGAGTGCCGTGCAGCGCTCGATGGTCCAGATGAATGGAGTGGAGGATGGCTGGTTGATGGACACCCCACGCAAACACGGCTACAGCGCCAACAAGGAGGAGGTGGAGTAATGTTTTGGGCTGGAATCATGGGGAGAGAGATTGTCGGCCCCTTTAGGATCCCTGAAGGCACTAAAGATGAACTCCATAATGTATGTGGATTTTCTCAAACAGCACTTCCTGCCATGGTTCAAGAAGAAGAACCGTGTATTTCACAGCAAGATCATTTTTCTGCATGATAATGCACCATCTCATGCTGCACATAAAACATCTGCATCTCTGGCTGATATGGGCATAAAAGGGGACAAACTTCTGGTGTGACCCCCATGCTCCCCTGACCTCTACCCCATTCAGAACCTTTGGAGCATCATTAAAAGGAGTGTCTATGATGGCGGGAGGCAGTTCACATCTAAGCAACAGCTCTGGGAGGGTATTCTGTCCTCATGCAAAACAATTGAAGCAGAAACCATCCAAAACCTGACAAATTCAATGGACGAGAGAGTTCAGAAGCTCCTTTCGAACAAGGGGTCCTATGTGAAAATGTAACATCACCTAGAATAAAGTTTTGAGTTGAAAACTGTTTGATTTCAGTTTCTAACAACCTGCTAATGCTTATAATTTCAAAAATGACCATTTTTTTGGTCTTTATTAAAATGAAAAGGTTGATCGAAAAGTTTGGGGGATCTAAGAGTGTGGCAACCCAGTAGTCATGATTACTTCGAATTCTGACAATATGAGGGTCATGCTGCAGGTAGTGCAGCAAGAAGGCACTTATGTGTCTTGCGCATCTCGGAGCCCCAAAATTATTTTCCGGGCTAGATGCAGCTAAAAATTATTTTTAATTTTAAATCTGGTGAAGCTTATTATAGATGGCCTAATAGGATCAGTGCTGCACACTGCTACAAAGCCCAAATTATTTTCCAGTCAAGATACAGATAAACATGATTAGTAATTTGAAAGCTTAAAACGGTTGGTAGGGTGATTTTAACCAATCATCAAGCTTTTACTCTCCCCAGGATGACACAGGGGTAGAAAAGTCGTTTCGGATCCATGATTTGTTCATCTTTATGAACGTGAGTCTGTCTACATTATCAGTGGAGAGCCGCGTGCGCTTATCTGTCAGCACACCACCAGCAGCGCTGAACACACGTTCAGACAGAACGCTGGCTGCGGGGCATGACAAGATCTCCAAGGCGTAAGTGGCTAGCTCCGGCCATTTATCCAGATTGGAAGCCCAAAAAGAGCAAGGGTCCAGTGACACAGTCGTGGCTTCAATGTTTACTTGGAGATACTCCTGTACCATCGTCTCTAGGCGTTGACTATGTGTCAGACTTCTTGTCTCCTGTGGCCTTGCAAAGGATGGGCTAAAAAAGTGGTGAAATGATTCCGCAAAATTGATGTTACCAGCAGATACTGTGGTTCTGTTACGGTTTGAGTGCTGAACACTTGACGGTCCCACGGTTGGCAAGTTGGAACTGTGAGATTTACTACGTGCACCACTGGTATTTTGTGGAAAAGCACATGTAAGATTCTGCAACAGTCTCTGCTGATACTCCTGCATGCGTGCATCCCTTTCTATGGCAGGAATAATTTCTGCAAATTTACTTTTGTACCGGGGATCTAACAGTGTGGCAACCCAGTAGTCAGGATTATTTCTAATTCTCACAATTCGAGGGTCATGTTGCAGGTAGTGCAGCAAGAAGTCACTCATGTGTGTTGCGCATCCAGGAGCACCAAGTCCCTGTTGTGTTGGTGGCGAGGTAACAATCATGCTTCCTTCCTCTGTCCTCTCCCCCCAACCTCGCACAACAGAAATGTGATCAAGGTCTCCCTCATCTGATGAGTCTTCCATCAGTTCGTCCTCCACTTCTTCCTGGGCTCCTGCACCTTCCTCACTAGTTTGGCTGCTACCATGCGCCCTGGTTAAACCATCTCCCCCACCCTCACATGCCTGCCGCCTTGGTGCTGCCGACCGTCTGGACCTTGCAGATGTTAGCCCTTCCGCATACAACTCCTCCTCCTCTACTTCCTCCACCTCCTCTTGTGCCACCACCTGACTCCGAATTCTGTTTAACATGTGCTCCAGCATGTAAATCACCGGAATAGTCATGCTGATAATGGCATCGTCAGCACTAAACATCTTCGTCGCCATTTCAAAACTGTGCAGAAGGGTGCATAGGTCCCTGATCTGAGACCACTCCTCCAGCGTGATTTGCCCCACCTCTGAATCTCGTTGGCCCAGGCTATACGTCAGAACGTATTGCACCAGGGCTTGTCGGTGCTGCCACAGTCGCTGCAACATGTGCAGAGTTGAATTCCACCGGGTAGGCACATCGCATTTTAGCCGGTGAAGTGGCAGGCCCAACGACTTCTGTAGAGATGTAAGTCGCTGAGCTGCGGGATGCGAACGGCGGAAGTGAGCACACAGCGACCGTGCCCTCTGCAGAAGGCCATCTAGTCTGGGATAGTGGGCTAAAAATTGCTGGACAACCAGGTTCAACACGTGAGCCATACAAGGCACGTGTGTGACATTGCCCCGGCGAAGGGCCGCACCCAGGTTTGCAGCATTGTCGCACACGGCCTTCCCTGGTTTCAGGTCCAGTGGAGACAACCATTCATGAAATTGGTTCTCCAGAGCTGACCACAACTCCTCAGCTGTGTGACTCACATTTCCCAGACATTTCAATGTAAAAACCGCCTGATGACGTTGAGCCCTACTGCCAGCATAGTAAGGAGGTGTGCAGGATCCCTTCTGCGCAGTTAGAAAGCTTGTGGCATGACCAGACAGGCTTTGGGTGCAGGTGGAAGACCGAGAGGAGGTTGAGGAGGCAGAAGCAGTGTAGGAAAAATGACATAAAGAGGATTGACGCACAACTCGTGGGGACGGCAAGACTTGGACAGCAGCCCCTTGTCCTGCTGTCACCATAGTTACCCAGTGCCCAGTCAGCGACATGTAACGCCCCTGTCCATGCCTACTCGTCCAAGTGTCTGTGGTGAAATGCACCCTGTCACACACAGAGTTTCTCAAAGAAGCGGTGATGTTGTGTGCGACATGCTGGTGGAGCGCAGGCACACCTTTCTTTGAGAAGTAGTGCCGACTGGGCATCTGGTACTGGGGCACTGCGACGGACATAAGGTCTCGAAAATCCTCTGTGTCCACCAGGCGGAAAGGCAGCATTTCTGTAGCCAAGAGCTTGCAGATGGTGAAATTCAACCTCTTAGCTTTCTCATGGCTAGGAGGAAATGGTCTTTTACTTGTCCACATCTGAGGGACCGAGGGCTGGCTATTGTGCTTAGACGGGGTTGATAAGGGTGTCCCCGGCAAACTGCCGGTCTGTGAGGAAGATGCAGGCGGACATGTTAGGTTGCCTTGATCCAAAGGTGGTGCTATCGATGTCGGACAGCGCACAACACCAGCTGGTGTTACCACCTCCAAAGAAAATGATGACCTGCCAATCACGCTGGCTGTTGCGGGTAAAGAGGTGGCAGGTCTGCGCCCCAAAACAGGTGTGACTGCTGTCCCCCCAGTCACAGAGGATGAAGAGGCCGCGGATGCACAAGATATGGCAGACGGTGGTTGGCCCGGCCGGCTAGACCGCATTGTAGCACACTGAGCTTCCCACTGCAACTTATGCTTCATGTCCATGTGCCAGTTCATGCATGAAGTACTCAAACTATGTATTTTTTGGCCTCTACTTAGCTTTTGCTGACAAATGTTACAGATAACACGAGTTGGGTCATCTTTATCGATCTGAAAAAATGCCCAGGCTAAGCAAGGCTTAGCACCCATGCGACCTGAAGAGCCACCACGACTTGTGGTCAGAGGCAGAGTTGTGTTTGAGGATGCAGTTGTTGACGTGCTTCCAGTACTACGTCTCTGTCCAGGAAGGCGCAACCTGACCTCGTCGTCACTAGCATCTTCCTCCACCTCCTCTGCTGACCTCATCTCTTGGCTGACTGTGGGTTGACAGTAAGTGGGATCTCCGACCTCATCATCATCACCCTGTGCGTTATCACACCCGTCGTCCTCAGAGCCAACCTGTTCCTGCCCTGACAAAAAACTAAAGTTGTCGCTCCAATCAGGTATTTGAGTCTTATCATCGTCTTCCTCATTGTCTCCACCAACAGGAGTTACAGTTTGGGAATGAGGGTCTACATTATGGTCAGAACCTTCTGCGTCTGGTCCTGGATCCGACTCATAAAGATTCTGGGCATCAGTGCAGATCATTTCCTCGTCTGGATTCACAGAAGCGCTGGAGTCGACCTCTGATTCCCAGGCTATAGTATGAGTAAACAGCTCTGCAGACTCAACCATCTGTTCTACCTCATACTCAGACGGGCAGCTGGAGATTTGGGAGCTGTGAGGAAGCAAGTGCGATTTGGGTGACACCTTTGAGGACTGGAGTATTTGTGATGTTGAAGTTGATGTGGAGGAGAGCCCACTTAAAGGAGCACTTGATATCCGTTGAAGCACCTGCTGTTTTTGTGCCTCATCTGGAATTTGTAGCGATTGGCGTGGCCGTAAGAAAGGGATCTTATCACATTGTCCGCTAAAAGAAGTAGACATTTTAGTTTGGCTGGAAGATGGTCTTTCTTCTGCACCTACCCCACGGACACAACCTTTTTTCCCCTTCCCAACACGCCTATTCCCCTTTCCACCAGCAGCAGGCCTTTTTCCACTCATTTTGGTGGTTAACTAATTCACAACTCTGGAGTTGTTTGCACAAAAAAACAAAGGATGGTAACCGAGCAGAGCTGAGTGGCCAAACTGTGGTATTAGGCCAAAACTATTGGCTGGGTTAGATGCAGAAAAAAATTATTTTTAATTTGCAACCTGATGGAGGTCAGTATAGATGGACTAATAGACCAAGTCCCACACACTGCTAGAAGCCCAAATATTTTTTCAGAGCTAGATGCAGAAAAAAATTATTTTTAATTTGCAACCTGATGGAGGTCAGTATAGATGGACTAATAGACCAAGTCCCACACACTGCTAGAAGCCCAAATATTTTTTCAGAGCTAGATGCAGAAAAAAATTATTTTTAATTTGCAACCTGATGGAGGTCAGTATAGATGGACTAATAGACCAAGTCCCACACACTGCTAGAAGCCCAAATATTTTTTCAGAGCTAGATGCAGAAAAAAATTATTTTTAATTTGCAACCTGATGGAGGTCAGTATAGATGGACTAATAGACCAAGTCCCACACACCGCTAGAAGCCCAAATATTTTTTCAGAGCTAGATGCAGAAAATTTTTTTATTCAATTTGCAACCTGATGGAGGTCAGTATAGATGGACTAATAGACCAAGTCCCACACACTGCTAGAAGACCAAATATTTTTTCAGAGCTAGATGCAGAAAAAAATTATTTTTAATTTGCAACCTGATGGAGGTCAGTATAGATGGACTAATAGACCAAGTCCCACACACCGCTAGAAGCCCAAATATTTTTTCAGAGCTAGATGCTGAAAAAAATTATATTCAATTTGCAACCTGCTGGACGTCAGTATAGAAGGACTAATAGAACAAGTCCCACACACTGCTAGAAGCCCAAATATTTTTTCAGAGCTAAATGAAGAAAAAAATTATTTTTAATTTGCAACCTGATGGAGGTCAGTATAGATGGACTAATAGAACAAGTCCCACACGCTGCTAGAAGCCCAAATATTTTTTCAGAGATAAATGAAGAAAAAAATTATTTTTAATTTGCAACCTGATGGAGGTCAGTATAGATGGACTAATAGACCAAGTCCGACACACTGCTAGAAGCCCAAATATTTTTTCAGAGCTAGATGCAGAAAAAAATTATTTTTAATTTGCAACCTGATGGAGGTCAGTATAGATGGACTAATAGACCAAGTCCCACACACTGCTAGAAGCCCAAATATTTTTTCAGAGCTAGATGCAGAAAAAAATTATTTTTAATTTGTAACCTGATGGAGGTCAGTATAGATGGACTAATAGACCAAGTCCCACACACTGCTAGAAGCCCAAATATTTTTTCAGAGCTAGATGCAGAAAAAAATTATTTTTAATTTGCAACCTGATGGAGGTCAGTATAGATGGACTAATAGAACAAGTCCCACACGCTGCTAGAAGCCCAAATATTTTTTCAGAGATAAATGAAGAAAAAAATTATTTTTAATTTGCAACCTGATGGAGGTCAGTATAGATGGACTAATAGACCAAGTCCCACACACTGCTAGAAGCCCAAATATTTTTTCAGAGCTAGATGCAGAAAAAAATTATTTTTAATTTGCAACCTGATGGAGGTCAGTATAGATGGACTAATAGACCAAGTCCCACACACTGCTAGAAGCCCAAATATTTTTTCAGAGCTAGATGCAGAAAAAAATTATTTTTAATTTGCAACCTGATGGAGGTCAGTATAGATGGACTAATAGACCAAGTCCCACACACCGCTAGAAGCCCAAATATTTTTTCAGAGCTAGATGCAGAAATTTTTTTTATTCAATTTGCAACCTGATGGAGGTCAGTATAGATGGACTAATAGACCAAGTCCCACACACTGCTAGAAGCCCAAATATTTTTTCAGAGCTAGATGCAGAAAAAAATTATTTTTAATTTGCAACCTGATGGAGGTCAGTATAGATGGACTAATAGACCAAGTCCCACACACTGCTAGAAGCCCAAATATTTTTTCAGAGCTAGATGCAGAAAAAAATTATTTTTAATTTGCAACCTGATGGAGGTCAGTATAGATGGACTAATAGAACAAGTCCCACACGCTGCTAGAAGCCCAAATATTTTTTCAGAGATAAATGAAGAAAAAAATTATTTTTAATTTGCAACCTGATGGAGGTCAGTATAGATGGACTAATAGACCAAGTCCCAGACACCGCTAGAAGCCCAAATATTTTTTCAGAGCTAGATGCAGAAAAAAATTATATTCAGTTTGCAACCTGATGGAGGTCAGTATAGATGGACTAATAGAATGATGCTATGCCCAAAAGATTTTACTTCACTAGGTGCAGTAAAAAAATTGGTATTCTATACACAGGTGGTATATCTTGCAACACAGATAGGCTACTCCACTGACTAACACACTCTGCAATAGGCCAAAAAGGATTAGCTTTGCTAGATTCAGCCAAATGCTGTGAAAAAAACTTGCACAGCACTGGCACAGACCTGCCTGGCAAAAACTGATAGGAACTGATGTAACCTAGTCCTGAAAAGGACTCCAATTACAATTAGTCTTTACTCCCACAATCTATCTATTTAAGAGCACAGACCTGCCTGATAAAAGTCGTAGGAAATGCTGTAACCTAGTCCTTAAAAGGACTGCAATCACAACTATTCCCTACTCCCAAGCTATCTGTATATTTGTGCGAAAATTGGCTTGAAATTAACAAGGTATAGCGCACACAGCAACAGCGGTGCCGTCTAACACGCAGCTGCAGCAGTGAGAAAATGGTGGCGACGGGGAAAATGGCTTGGTCTTATAGGGCAAGGACATGTGACATACACTGCCAATCACACATGCCCTTGCTTGTGTGAAAAAAAGCACTTCGCTCCGTGTGTGCGCTGCTGATAGGCTGACAGATTGCACCTCCCCACTGCAAATGCGGGAAAGAGAAAAAAAAATGGAGATCTTCATTGTTCCTGCAGAGATCCATCCCCTGCCCCTCCCCCCGCCCCGCTGTACACTCAAACTGCGTATTAACATTAATTTTCATCATTACTGAGAAAAAATCCAGTTATGATTTTGGTGCACGAACAGTTATCGAACATAACCTCGAACAGCCGAATTTTTCTCAAATTGTTCGTGTTCGCCGACCGGCTCGAACACCGCCCAAAACAGCTCGAATTTGAGATTGGCGAACAGTTCGAGTAGAACAACGCTCATCTCTAATGATGACATCTTGTTCTTTATGAACACTTAATACAGATTCTATATCTCACAATTGCACTATCGCAAGCCCAAAATCAATGCAAATTTACATTGGCTCTATAGAAAGCTTATTAGTAAATAAATGAGAAAAGGCTCTCCATGGAGTTCAACCCATGAACTCCTATTCACAAGTAGTGTTGAGCCACCCCCGTAGTGTTCGAGTTCGGTTCGGTTCGTCGAAAACCCGTGTGTTTGTCGAACTGTTCGTCGAATACCTTCGAACACCGTTAAAACCAATGGCAGGCAAACAAAAACACATAGAAACACATAGAAAACACCTTCAAAGGTGTCCAAAGCTGACAAACTGCTCAGAAGACACAACTAACACATGGAAAAGTGACAAGTACCTATAGTCATGCGAAAAGAAAAGAGGTGGAGGAGTAAAAGGAGGGGGAGACACAGATATAGGCATATCATGCCCTTCTAAAATCCAATAAGTGGGAAGCCGACACGTTCAGTCCGCTCCTGCCCGTGCCACCTCCATGTCGCCGGGTTTGTGCCAGAACCACGGTGAACCCTGATGGCCAGCCCCCCTCTCCCAATACTGGTGCCTGTCCGCTGGTGGGTCGAGCGAGCCCCCCTGTGGTGGAGGCAGCTCTAAGCTTTTTAATTTAAATTGTCTCTCTAATTTGAATGAATACACTTTAAATCCATTTACAAGGATCTATTGGAGGGCAAGTCTCATGCCAGCAGCCGCGTAATTCCAGCTCCAGTAGCGTCCACTAAAGCTGCTGCAGTTAAAAAGCTTTTATAAGGATCGAGCTCGGCTGTCCACCGCAAGGCATCCTACTGCCAGTCCCAGCCCCTATGCCTTGGGGTGCCTCCTGATCCTCTTCACTGAGTATCCCGTGGTCCCGAAGCATTTCCTTTGAAAAAATTAAGTGTCCAAACTACAGGTGGTGTATCTTGCTTAACAGCCGGGATAATCCGCTGACTAGCAGACACTGCTACTAGGCACAAAGTATTTCCTGGGCTAGATGCAGTTAAAAATTTGTAATTAGATACTCTCGTTGGATGCTGAGAAACCATTCCATAGAGTCTTCTGGCACGCCATATATGATTCTCTTAAAAAACTTGGGGTAGGGGTCTAGGGGACCCTTTTATAGCCAAAATCACGACCCTGTATCACAATACATCACCTAGGCTGAAGATAATTGGAACTGTAGCACCCTGAGGGCTCGGTTGCTACAGAGGTATTGCACCTCACCCAGAGGTGTGATATCTCACTCTCAGGTAAGGATGGAGTGTGGATCAGGACCCGACACCTGCATGCATTACACCACATTGCCGTGGGGCAAGGCGACCAATATGCCTCTGAGATGGGCACGACAGTCACTGTCCCTGGCTGGAGTGGGGGGAGGTAACACTGAAGAAGGGGAACCCTGTAGTGCAGGAGCAGGGAGGAAGCAGTTCCTGGGTGCATTGAGAAGGGAGTATAAAAGGTGGGCACCATCTTAGTTCAGTGCAGAGAAGTCTGAGCAGAAGTGGCAGGGAGCAGGGGCTCTGCATGTGCTCTGCTCCAGAGGCGGGCCTAGTAACAGAGGCCCAGGCCTGGAAGAGGGAGAAGGAAGGAAGAGGAGCGGAGAAGGCTCCAGGAACGAGGAATGAAGGGATCCCAGGGGTGCGGACGGGCGAGTCGCCACCGCACGCCCGAATCCACCTGCGTGGAGGGATCAGGCCAAAGGGGGAGACCGGTCCCCGAAACTAGTGGAGGCAGGAAACGACCCTCAGCTAGAAACTGGAAGCTGTGACATTTTATGTGGCGCAACCCCTCGCTACACCCGCTAGGAAGGCACCACATAGGGTCAGGGAAACTGGCGCCAAGTTTACCAAGAGGAGGCCCGAGGCAGCCGGACAGAAGGGTTGGTAAGAAAGGCCAGACAAAGGACACACAAAGGGGGTCCTGTGAAGCACTCCAAAGTTATCTGGGAGTTGTCTGAGCCCCTCACCTGGTGAGCACAGTACGACGTGGGCAGCCGTTACCTGCAGACGTGGTCTGGATAATAAGAACTGTGAGTAAAGGCCCTGGACTGCATCACTGACTCCGTGTCGTTACTGCTGCTGCCCTGCACCATCACCCCCATCCTCCGCATACACTGCCCTGAGGCTATACTCCTCCCGTGGGGAGTTATGCTACGCTCTGCTGCACCCACAACACCAGCCTCAGCGGTCTGCCCTGCAGTGGGGGTTCACTCTGACCGCAATCCACGGGTGGCGTAGTCGGACATTTAAACATCAAAACCACATAAATAGTTCCGCCACTGGTTTGACCACCCTGAGCCAAGGAACCAGGTCGCCGCCACGAAGACTACAACCACCAGCATCCACCAAAAAGGGTCCGGCTCCGGGTGTCCCAAGGCCCAGGGGGTGCATCAGAACATTTTCATCACCTTTCACAATCACCAATGGGACAAGGCAGGGATGTCCTCTGTCCCCTCTCTTATACATCCTAGTGACGGAGCACCTGCTCTCATCAATTCGCCATAACCCCAATGTTAGGTGGATTGAGGTGGGAGGCACCGAGTACAAGTGCTCTCTATTTGCTGATGATGTCCTAGTATATATCACTCAATCACATATATCCATCCATGCTGTTATGGCTGAAATAGATCACTTTGTTACATGGTCAAATTTTAAAATCAATGCAGCGATGTCTGAGGCCCTCGATGTCTCCCTCCCCAAATCCATATAGGATTCCATCCAGTCCAACTTTCCCTTTGCCTGGCCCTCACAGGGTATCAAATACTTAGGAATTCCTATTCATAGAGACCTCTCCCATCTATGTTATCTTAATTTTGGGCCCTTTATTGAACAACTCCATACAGACCACGGTTGGCAAGTTAGAACTGTAAGATTCACTACGTGAACCACTGGTGTTTTGTGGAAAAGCACATGTACACTGTGTTCCAAATTATTATGCAAAAAGTGTTTAGGAGTGATAAGGGAAGCATTTGTTTGTTTGTCAGTTAAACTCATTGATGGTGATGTGTGTCAGGGCTCTTTATATCACTGTAAGCAATTGCAGACACCTGTGCTAATTAGTTTGGCAGGTGTGTCCAATGAAAGGCAAGACTACTTAAGAAGGCTGTCTCACATTATTAAGCAGCCTACATTTTCTGCCAAAATGGGAAAGAAAAAGGATGTGTCGGCTGCTGAGAAGCAACAAATTGTGGAGTGTTTAGGTCAAGGCATTACTACAATCAACATTGTGCGATGATCAGGATGAAGTGTCTTGGCAATCAAGAAGTATGTAGCTGATTCACAGAACACACGTGTGCGTGCTGATAAGGGCAAATTGAGGACTCTTTCCTACAGGCAATTACATCAGGTTAAAAGACCAGCGGCAAAAAAGCCTTGTCATAGCAGCAGACAAGTTTTTGAAGCTGCTGGTGCCTCCAACGTCCCCCGAACAACAAGATGCAGGGTCCTTCAGAGGTTTGCAGCTGTGCATACGCCATCCTGTCGACATCCTCTATCCACTTCATACAAGCAGAAACGGCTCCAGTGGGCCAAACATTACATGAAGACTGATTTCAAAACTGCTTTGTTCACGGATGAGTGCCGTGCAGCGCTCGATGGTCCAGATGGATGGAGTGGAGGATGGCTGGTTGATGGACACCCCACGCAAACACGGCTACAGCGCCAACAAGGAGGAGGTGGAGTAATGTTTTGGGCTGGAATCATGGGGAGAGAGATTGTCGGCCCCTTTAGGATCCCTGAAGGTGCTAAAGATGAACTCCATAATGTATGTGGATTTTCTCAAACAGCACTTCCTGCCATGGTTCAAGAAGAAGAACCGTGTATTTCACAGCAAGATCATTTTTTTGCATGATAATGCACCATCTCATGCTGCACATAAAACATCTGCATCTCTGGCTGATATGGGCATAAAAGGGGACAAACTTATGGTGTGACCCCCATGCTCCCCTGACCTCTACCCCATTCAGAACCTCTGGAGCATCATTAAAAGGAGTGTCTATGATGGCGGGAGGCAGTTCACATCTAAGCAACAGCTCTGGGAGGGTATTCTGACCTCAAGCAAAACAATTGAAGCAGAAACCATCCAAAACCTGACAAATCCAATGGACGAGAGAGTTCAGAAGCTCCTTTCGAACAAGGGGTCCTATGTGAAAATGTAACATCACCTAGAATAAAGTTTTAAGTTGAAAACTGTTTGATTTCAGTTTCTAATAACCTGCTAATGCTTATAATTTCAAAAATGACCATTTTTTTGGTCTTTATTAAAATGAAAAGGTTGATCGAAAAGTTTGGGGGATCTAAGAGTGTGGCAACCCAGTAGTCATGAGTACTTCGAATTCTGACAATATGAGGGTCATGTTGCAGGTAGCGCAGCAAGAAGGCACTTATGTGTCTTGCGCATCTCGGAGCCCCAAAATTATTTTCCGGGCTAGATGCAGCTAAAAATTATTATTAATTTTAAATCTGGTGAAGCTTTAGTATAGATGGCCTAATAGGATCAGTGCTGCACACTGCTACAAAGCCCAAATTATTTTCCAGTCAAGATACAGATAAACATGATTAGTAATTTTAAATCTGGTGGAGCTTATTATAGATGGCCTAATAGAATCAGTGCTGCACACTGCTACAAAGCCCAAATTATTTTCCAGCCAAGATACAGATAAACATGATTAGTAATTTGAAAGCTTAAAACGGTTGTTAGGGTGATTTTAACCAATCATCAAGCTTTTACTCTCCCCAGGATGACACAGGGGTAGAAAAGTCATTTCGGATCCATGATTTGTTCATCTTTATGAACGTGAGTCTGTCTACATTATCAGTTGAGAGCCGCGTGCGCTTATCTGCCAGCACACCACCAGCAGCGCTGAACACATGTTCAGACAGAACGCTGGCTGCGGGGCATGACAAGATCTCCAAGGCGTAAGTGGCTAGCTCCGGCCATTTATCCAGATTGGAAGCCCAAAAAGAGCAAGGGTCCAGTGACACAGTCATGGCTTCAATGTTTACTTGGAGATACTCCTGTACCATCGTCTCTAGGCGTTGACTATGTGTCAGACTTCTTGTCTCCTGTGGCCTTGCAAAGGATGGGCTAAAAAAGTGGTGAAATGATTCCGTAAAATTGATGTTACCAGCAGATACTGTGGTTCTGTTACGGTTTGAGAGCTGAACACTTGACGGTCCCACGGTTGGCAAGTTGGAACTGTGAGATTCACTATGTGCACCACTGGTATTTTGTGGAAAAGCACATGTAAGATTCTGCAACAGTCTCTGCTGATACTCCTGCATGCGTGCATCCCTTTCTATGGCAGGAATAATTTCTGCAAATTTACTTTTGTACCGGGGATCTAACAGTGTGGCAACCCAGTAGTCAGGATTATTTCTAATTCTCACAATTCGAGGGTCATGTTGCAGGTAGTGCAGCAAGAAGGCACTCATGTGTGTTGCGCATCCAGGAGCACCAAGTCCCTTTTGTGTTGGTGGCGAGGTAACAATCATGCTTCCTTCCTCTGTCCTCTCCCCCCAACCTCGCACAACAGAAATGTGATCAAGGTCTCCCTCATCTGATGAGTCTTCCATCAGTTCGTCCTCCACTTCTTCCTGGGCTCCTGCACCTTCCTCACTAGTTTGGCTGCTACCATGCGCCCTGGTAAAACCATCTCCCCCACCCTCACATGCCTGCCGCCTTGGTGCTGCCGACCATCTGGACCTTGCAGATGTTAGCCCTTCCGCATACAACTCCTCCTCCTCTACTTCCTCCACCTCCTCTTGTGCCACCACCTGACTCCGAATTCTGTTTAACATGTGCTCCAGCATGTAAATCACCGGAATAGTCATGCTGATAATGGCATCGTCAGCACTAAACATCTTCGTCGCCATTTCAAAACTGTGCAGAAGGGTGCATAGGTCCCTGATCTGAGACTACTCCTCCAGCGTGATTTGCCCCACCTCTGGATCTCGTTGGCCCAGGCTATACGTCAGAACGTATTGCACCAGGGCTTGTCGGTGCTGCCACAGTCGCTGCAACATGTGCAGAGTTGAATTCCACCGGGTAGGCACATCGCATTTTAGCCGGTGAAGTGGCAGGCGCAACGAATTCTGTAGTGATGTAAGTCGCTGAGCTGCGGGATGCGAACGGCGGAAGTGAGCACACAGCGACCGTGCCCTCTGCAGAAGGCCATCTAGTCTGGGATAGTGGGCTAAAAATTGCTGGACAACCAGGTTCAACACGTGAGCCATACAAGGCACGTGTGTGACATTGCCCCGGCGAAGGGCCGCACCCAGGTTTGCAGCATTGTCGCACACGGCCTTCCCTGGTTTCAGGTCCAGTGGAGACAACCATTCATGAAATTGGTTCTCCAGAGCTGACCATAACTCCTCAGCTGTGTGACTCACATTTCCCAGACATTTCAAAGTAAAAACCGCCTGATGACGTTGAGCCCTACTGCCAGCATAGTAAGGAGGTGTACAGGATCCCTTCTGCGCAGTTAGAAAGCTTGTGGCACGACCAGACAGGCTTTGGGTGCAGGTGGAAGACCGAGAGGAGGTTGAGGAGGCAGAAGCAGTGGAGGAGCTTTGACATAAAGAGGATTGATGCACAACTCGTGGGAACGGCAAGACTTGGACAGCAGCCCCTTGTCCTGCTGTCACCATAGTTACCCAATGCCCAGTTAGCGACATGTAACGCCCCTGTCCATGCCTACTCGTCCAAGTGTCTGTGGTGAAATGCACCCTGCCACACACAGAGTTTCTCAAAGAAGCGGTGATGTTGTGTGCGACATGCTGGTGGAGCGCAGGCACACCTTTCTTTGAGAAGTAGTGCCGACTGGGCATCTGGTACTGGGGCACTGCGACGGACATAAGGTCTCGAAAATCCTCTGTGTCCACCAGGCGGAAAGGCAGCATTTCTGTAGCCAAGAGCTTGCAGATGGTGAAATTCAACCTCTTAGCTTTCTCATGGCTAGGAGGAAATGGTGTTTTACTTGTCCACATCTGAGGGACCGAGGGCTGGCTATTGTGCTTAGACGGGGTTGATAAGGGTGTCCCCAGCAATCTGCCGGTCTGTGAGGAAGATGCAGGCGAACATGTTAGGTTGCCTTGATCCAAAGGTGGTGCTATCAATGTCGGACAGCGCTCAACACCAGCTGGTGTTACCACCTCCAAAGAAACTGATGACCTGCCAATCACGCTGGCTGTTGCGGGTAAAGAGGTGGCAGGTCTGCGCCCCAAAACAGGTGTGACTGCTGTCCCCCCAGTCACAGAGGATGAAGAGGCCGCAGATGCACAAGATATGGCAGACGGTGGTTGGCCCGGCCGGCTAGGCCACAATGTAGCACACTGAGCTTCCCACTGCAACTTATGCTTCATGTCCATGTGCCGGTTCATGCATGAAGTACTCAAACTATGTATTTTTTGGCCTCTACTTAACTTTTGCTGACAAATGTTACAGATAACACGAGTTGGGTCATCTTTATCGATCTGAAAAAATGCCCAGGCTATGCAAGGCTTAGCACCCATGCGACCTGAAGAGCCACCACGACTTGTGGTCAGAGGCAGAGTTGTGTTTGAGGATGCAGTTGTTGACGTGCTTCCAGTACTATGTCTCTGTCCAGGAAGGCGCAACCTGACCTCGTCATCACCAGCATCTTCCTCCACCTCCTCTGCTGACCTCATCTCTTGGCTGACTGTGGGTTGACAGTAAGTGGGATCTCCAACCTCATCATCATCACCCTGTGCGTTATCACACCCGTCGTCCTCAGAGCCAACCTGTTCCTGCCCTGACAAAAAACTAAAGTTGTCGCTCCAATCAGGTATTTGAGTCTCATCATCGTCTTCCTCATTGTCTCCACCAACAGGAGTTACAGTTTGAGAATGAGGGTCTACATTATGGTCAGAACCTTCTGCGTCTGGTCCTGGATCCGACTCATAAAGATTCTGGGCATCAGTGCAGATCATTTCCTCGTCTGGATTCACAGAAGCGCTGGAGTCGACCTCTGATTCCCAGGCTATAGTATGAGTAAACAGCTCTGCAGACTCAAACATCTGTTCTACCTCATACTCAGACGGGCAGCTGGAGATTTGGGAGCTGTGAGGAAGCAAGTGCGATTGGGGTGACACCTTTGAGGACTGGAGTATTTGTGATGTTGAAGTTGATGTGGAGGAGAGCCCACTTAAAGGAGCACTTGATATCCGTTGAAGCACCTGCTGTTTTTGTGCCTCATCTGGAATTTGTAGCGATTGGCGTGGCCGTAAGAAAGGGATCTTATCACATTGTCCGCTAAAAGAAGTAGACATTTTAGTTTGGCTGGAAGATGATCTTTCTTCTGCTAATGTTACTGTTGCTTTAACATCTACCCCACGGACACAACCTTTTTTCCCCTTCCCAACACGCCTATTCCCCTTTCCACCAGCAGCAGGCCTTTTTCCACTCATTTTGGTGGTTAACTAATTCACAACTCTGGAGTTGTTTGCACAAAAAAACAATGGATGGGAACCGAGCAGAGCTGAGTGGCCAAACTGTGGTATTAGGCCAAAACTATTGGCTGGGTTAGATGCAGAAAAAAATTATATTCAATTTGCAACCTGATGGAGGTCAGTATAGATGGACTAATAGAGAAAGTTCCACACACTGCTAGAAGGCCAAATATTTTTTCAGAGCTAGATGCAGAAAAAAATTATATTCAGTTTGCAACCTGATGGAGGTCAGTATAGATGGACTAATAGAACAAGTCCCACACACAGCTAGAAGCCCAATTATTTTTTCAGAGGTAGATGCAGAAAAAAATTATATTCAGTTTGCAACCTGATGGAGGTCAGTATAGATGGACTAATAGAACAAGTCCCACACACAGCTAGAAGCCCAAATATTTTTTCAGAGGTAGATGCAGAAAAAAAATATATTCAGTTTGCAACCTGATGGAGGTCAGTATAGATGGACTAATAGAGAAAGTCCCACACACTGCTAGAAGGCCAAATATTTTTTCAGAGCTAGATGCAGACAAAAAATTATTTTGAATTTGCAACCTGATGGAGGTCAGTATAGGTGGACTAATAGAACAAGTCCCACACACTGCTAGAAGGCCAAATATTTTTTCAGAGCTAGATGCAGATAAAAATTATTTTTAATTTGCAACCTGATGGATGTCAGTATAGATGGACTAATAGAGAAAGTCCCACACACTGCTAGAAGGCCAAATATTTTTTCAGAGCTAGATGCAGAAAAAAATTATATTCAGTTTGCAACCTGATGGAGGTCAGTATAGATGGACTAATAGAACAAGTCCCACACACAGCTAGAAGCCCAAATATTTTTTCAGAGCTAGATGCAGACAAAAAATTATTTTGAATTTGCAGCGTGATGGAGGTCAGTATAGATGGACTAATAGAACAAGTCCCACACACTGCTAGAAGCCCAAATATTTTTTCAGAGCTAGATGCAGAAAAAAATTACATTCAGTTTGCAACCTGATGGAGGTCAGTATAGATGGACGAATAGAACAAGTCCCACACACTGCTAGAAGCCCAAATATTTTTTCAGAGCTAGATGCAGACAAAAAATTATTTTGAATTTGCAGCGTGATGGAGGTCAGTATAGATGGACTAATAGAGAAAGTCCCACACACTGCTAGAAGGCCAAATATTTTTTCAGAGCTAGATGCAGAAAAAAATTATATTCAGTTTGCAACCTGATGGAGGTCAGTATAGATTGACTAATAGAACAAGTTCCACACACAGCTTGAAGCCCAAATATTTTTTCAGAGGTAGATGCAGATAAAAATTATTTTTAATTTGCAACCTGATGGAGGTCAGTATAGATGGACTAATAGAGAAAGTCCCACACACTGCTAGAAGGCCAAATATTTTTTCAGAGCTAGATGCAGACAAAAAATTATTTTGAA
The DNA here is from genome assembly GCF_046119375.1 of Phyllobates terribilis. Lineage (NCBI taxonomy): Eukaryota > Metazoa > Chordata > Amphibia > Anura > Dendrobatidae > Phyllobates > Phyllobates terribilis. Next base: position 1,863,343 of record NW_027362771.1, on the reverse strand, counting down.
TTTGCAGCGTGATGGAGGTCAGTATAGATGGACTAATAGAACAAGTCCCACACACTGCTAGAAGGCCAAATATTTTTACGGAGCTAGAAGCAGACAAAAAATTATATTCAGTTTGCAACCTGATGGAGGTCAGTATAGATGGACTAATAGAACAAGTCCCACACACTGCTAGAAGCCCAAATATTTTTTCAGAGCTAGATGCAGAAAAAAATTATATTCAATTTGCAACCTGATGGAGGTCAGTATAGATGGACTAATAGAATGATGCTATGCCCAAAAGATTTTACTTCACTAGGTGCAGTAAAAAAATTGGTATTCTATACACAGGTGGTATATCTTGCAACACAGATAGGCTACTCCACTGACTAACACACTCTGCAATAGGCCAAAAAGGATTAGCTTTGCTAGATTCAGCCAAATGCTGTGAAAAAAACTTGCACAGCACTGGCACAGACCTGCCTGGCAAAAACTGATAGGAACTGATGTAACCTAGTCCTGAAAAGGACTGCAATTACAATTAGTCTTTACTCCCACAATCTATCTATTTAAGAGCACAGACATGCCTGATAAAAGTCGTAGGAAATGCTGTAACCTAGTCCTTAAAAGGACTGCAATCACAACTATTCCCTACTCCCAAGCTATCTGTAGATTTGTGCGAAAATTGGCTTGAAATTAACAAGGTATAGCGCACACAGCAACAGCGGTGCCGTCTAACACGCAGCTGCAGCAGTGAGAAAATGGTGGCGACAGGGAAAATGGCTGGGTCTTATAGGGCAAGGACATGTGACATACACTGCCAATGACACATGCCCTTGCTTGTGTGAAAAACAGCACTTCGCTCCGTGTGTGCACTGCTGATAGGCTGACAGATTGCACCTCCCCACTGTAAATGCGGGAAAGAGAAAAAAAAATGGAGTTCTTCATTATTCCTGCAGAGATCCATCCCCTGCCCCTCCCCCCACCCCGCTGTACACTTAAACTGCGTATTAACATTAATTTTCATCATTACTGAGAAAAAATCCAGTTATGATTTTGGTGCACGAACAGTTATCGAACATAACCTCGAACAGCCGAATTTTTCTAACATAGTTTGTGTTCGTCGAACGGCTCGAACACCGCCCAAAACAGCTTGAATTTGAGATTGGCGAACAGCTTGAGTAGAACAACGCTCATCTTTATTCACAAGTGAGGCACATTAACTCAGTAAGCCACTGGAACATCACAGGTGCTTGAGGACGTCAGGAAGGGCAGTGAACATTGAATCGCTAATAGGTAAGTTAAAAAAGAAATCCATTGTTTTCACAATGTTATTCTTAATGCCAATCAGTACAGCGTATGATGACATCTTGTTATTTATGAACACTTAATACAGATTCTATATCTCACAATTGCACTTTCTGAAGCCTAAAATCAATGCAAATTTCCATTGGCTCTATAGGAAGCTTATTAGTAAGTAAATGAAACGAGGCTCTCCATGCAGTCAAACTCATTAATACCTGTTTACAAGACAGGTGCATTAACCTAGTAAGTCACTGGAACATCTCAGGTGTAAGTTTATGTCAATAAGGGCAGTGAACATTGCATCGCTAATAGGTAAGTTAAAAAAGAAATCCATTGGTTTCACAATGTAATTCTTAATACCAATTAGTACAGCATATGTTGACATCTTGTTCTTTATGAACACTTAATACAGATTCTATATCTCAGAATTGCACTATCCCAAGCCCAGAATCAATGCAAATTTCCATTGGCTTATTAGCAAGTAAATGAAGTAATGCTCTCAATGGTGTTGAACCCACACACTCCTGTTTACAAAACAGGTGCATCAACACAGTAAGCCACTGGAACAACACGGGTGCTTGAGGATGTCAAGAACGGCAGTGAACATATTATCTCTAATAGGTAAGTTAAAAAAGAAATCCATTGATTTCACTATGTTATTCGCTCTATATGAAGCTTATTAGTAAGTAAATAAAAAAAAAGCTCTCCATGGAGTTGAACCCATTCACTTCTGTGTACAAGAAAGGCGCATCAACACAGTATGCCACTGGAACATCACAGGCGCTTAGAAATGTCAAGAAGGGCAGTGAATATTGAATCGCTAATAGTTAAGTTAGAAAAAAAATCCATTGGTTTCACTATATTATTCTTAACCCTGCTATTCTCCTTGTTACCACTATACACTTGTTATCTTCCGGTCATTTTTGACCGGACCTAATAAAGTCTTGATTTTTAGCTAATTTAAGTGTTTTAGTTGAATAATTTTTGCAGTATTATATTGTATGTAAACCTGGTTGTTTAAAAACAAATGAAAATGGAAAGAAAAACTTACTTTTTATTTTTTTTTGTGTCAAAACATTTTACATTGCTTTATTGGAATATTTATGCATATTGCATATTTGCACATGCAAAAATAATTATTCTTCCAACTGTAAACTATAACTAATAACAATAAACTAAATGTAATTATATTATTTTCCAACAAAAAAAAAAATAAAAATTAACATTTCAGTTTTTTTCATGTAAAATGATAAATAAGTCCCACGGTGCAAAATTTACTGTTTGCAATTGTCACAGGTATAATTGACATGTCTTTTGCATAAATATTTTCCACATCTGTAACATATCACATTTGATTTGTGATTACTTGATGTTGGACAGAAGTCGCATAGTTTCCGTTTTAGGCTGGTTGGGTTGCTGGTGGCATCCGTGGGTATTGTAGCAGTGCTGGTGTAAGCTGTTGGTTCACTTTCTTTATCTTGCTGTTGGATCCTGTGGACAATGGCTGCCGCTCCATCAGCTCTGGATGTTACCTTTCGTTCTTCAATATATGGGCTAACTAGTCATTTTCCCAACTCCTCTATAAAAAGTCTTCTCTTATATAGTTTATTTTTGTTCCAATTTGGGTCTATTTCCTTCCATAGCACGAATGCATTGTATGCTGACACATCAATCATACTGTAAAAAATCACTATTGGCCACCGATTTGTTTTGCACTTACAGGTGTAAGTGCCTATCAGTTGATCTAGAGTATCAACAGCCCCTTTTGTAGCATTATATTCTAAAATGATGTCCGGTTTTCTGTCATCTCTATTACTGATTTCACTATCATGATGAATTGTGCTCATCAGAATTACCTGCTTGTGTTTTTTTGGGACGTAAGAAACTACTGTGGTATCCTTAGTAAAATAAAACATAGAACTATAAATGTCTCTCTTACTGAGAATACCTTGTGGCAGTTCTGGCTTATTTTTTATAATAGCACCCAACATGGTCATTTTTCTTTTCATCAACATCTGCCCTAATTGATATGATGTAAAAAAAATTGTCGCATGTGACATTTTGTCCTTTGAGTCCCTGGGTCAAATCCAAGACTACTCGCATGCCTTGATTTTTTTCGGCTCTTTCTCCAGCTTGTTTTTCTATGTATACCTGTGCATTTAGAGCGTACGCACTTTTGCTGTCGCACAGAGTCCATATTTTGATGCCGTACTTTGCAGGCTTACCTGGAATATACTGCCTGAACGGACACCTACCTCTGAATGAGACTAATTGCTCATCTACAGTCACATTGTCACCAGGATTATAAAATATTGGTAGATTTTCTACCCATTTGTTCCACAAATCTCTAATAGGGGCAAGTTTGTCTGTGGGTCTTCTTTCAATTCGATTGCTTTTATTATCAAAATGATGGACTCTTGAAATTTGATGAAATCTTTTCACAGACATTGTGGCCCTAAATATGTGGCGACCAGTTTCTGAATCCCATAAACTACTGGTTGACTCACCGCATGACCTGTAGACTCCTGCTAACAGTAGAAATCCTATGAAAGCATTTAGAGCTGTCAAATCTAAAGTATTCCATTTCTCGCCATAAACTTGTTGTCCCTCAATGTTGGACATTTGGATTATGATGTTTTGTATGGTAATATTTATAAACAATTTGAATGCAGATTGTATGTCATCAATTCTTGATATAGCATACCTGGTAGGACCAGGTGTACCTTTTATGACATCTTTAGAAGACATTCTACCAGACTGAGTAAAAGGCTGCAGGTTCCAAATGACATCTTTGTTCTTTGAAAGGATTTCTTGGATCCCACTAGTTGTCTGGGTTTCCTCATGAGATTCCACTTCAGAATCAGATTGCTCTGCATTGGATTCCCCATCACTTATGTGGTCCTCCTCTTCTGACACATTCTCAGGCGGGGCATCATCATCATCATCAGAATTAGAGGCGTTTACAAAGTCCTCCAAATCTTTTTCAGTCATTATACGTTTTCTCATTAGGAAAAGACGCAACACTCTGGAATAAAAACTTAAAATATACATAAAAAATAATAATACAATGAGAGAACAAACTATTACCAGTTTTACAACAATAAACACAATTAGGGCCCCATCACACATTGAGAAATTCACTGTGATTGTGATGCTGGAGCATCGCAAACAAGACCATCCATATAAGCATGCACTCATTCTATCAATTGCTGCTTTACACTATACCATCTAATCAAAAGAATTGAATACTTTGACAATAAAAAAAAGTTTATCTGCTACATACCTGTAAAGATGATCCTTTAGAACTCTGTTGTCTGTATATGTCCTTTCTGCTCTCTCTCCAGCTGGACTGAAAATGAAACTGTATAGACTACTATGGCAATTGTCTACTGATAGGATAAAATAAACCCCACCCCCACCCTTTCGGATAAGAGCTCAGAGTAAAGCAAACACACTTTTCAGACAGAATTTATTAGTACTCTTTCAGGTCAGCATTTCACAGAAATTAGATCAGGGAACACAAGTAAAAAAAGAGAATATGTTCATTTACAATATGAAATGTTGAGAACCGAATTGAACTATTTTACAGGAACAGCAGGGTAAAAATATTTGGCACATAACTATACTTGAAGGTAATCCATCAGCAGTATTGTAATGAGAAAATGTATGTATGTGTAAATCTGCATGGACCAAAAGGACCTAAATAAATTGATAAATAGTAGTAGATGTAATATATAGTCCAAAATGAGATTATAGCTCCTTTATTTTACTCATAAAATGGCTAGAGATCACTATAAAAGACTATCGGTCATATATGACCGAAGAGTACAAGTGTATAAAAAATTGTGGAGCAAAAAGTAAACATAAAAAAATATATATAACAATGCGCATAGTAAGAACCCTTCAAATGAGGAATAGTCAATCAACTACAAGTTTCAGAACCGCATCTTGCATATTTTAAAAAATATTAAAGTTCAAAATCAGTCATTTTTGACTGAAGACAACAAGGTTAATGTCAATCTATACAGCATATGATAACATCTTGTTCTTTATGAACACTTAATACACATTCTATATCTCACGATTGCACTATCTCAAGCCCAAAATCAAAGCAAATTTACATTGGCTCTATGGGAAGCTTATTAGTAAGTAAATGATAAAAGACACACTGTGGAGTTGAGCTCATGAACACTGGTTGACAAGACAGGTGCATTAACCCAGTTAGCCACTGAAACATCACAGGTGCTTATTGATGTCAAGAAGGGCAGTGAACATTGAATCGCTAATAGGTAAGTTAAAAAAGAAATCCATTGGTTTCACTATTTTATTCTTAATGCCAATCAGTACAGCGTATGATGACATCTTGTTCTTTATGAACACTTAATATAGATTCTATAGCTCACAATTGCGCTATCTGAAGACGGAAATAAATGCAAATTTCCATTGGCTCGATAGGAAGATTATTAGTAAGTAACTGAAAAAATGCTCTCCATGGAGTCAAACTCTTTAATACCTGTTTACAACACAGGTGCATTAACCTAGCAAGCCACAGGAAAATCTCATGTGCATGGTGATGTCAAGAAGGGCAGTGTACATTGAATCGCTAATAGGTAAGTTAGAAAAGAAATCCATTGGTTTCACTATGTTATTCTTGATGCCAATCTATAAAGCATATGATGGCATCTTGTTCTTTATGAACACTTAATACAGATTCTATATCTCACAATTGCACTTTCTGAATCCCCAAATCAATGCAAATTTCCATTGGCTCTATGGGAAGCTTATTAGTAAGTAAATAAAACAAAACTCTCCATGGAGTCGTACTCATGAACTCATTTTTATAAGACAGGCACATAAACCAGTAAGCCACTGGAACATCACTGGTGCATGGTGATGTCAAGAAGGGCAGTGAACATTGAATCGCTAATAGGTAATTTAAAGAAGAAATCCATTGGTTTCACTATTTTATTCTTAATGCCAATCAGTACAGCATATGATGACATCTTGTTCTTTATGAACACTTAATATAGATTCTATATCTCACAATTGCACTATCCCAAGCACAAAATCAATGCAAATTTCCATTGGCTCTATAGGTAGCTTATTAGTAAGCAAATGAAAAAAAGTTATCCATGAAGTCGAACTCATGTCTACAAGACAGGCACTTTAACCCAGTAAGCCACTGGAACATCACAGGTGCTTCATGATGTCAAGAAGGGCAGTGAACATTGAATCGCTTATAGGTAAGTTAAAAAAGAAATCCATTGTTTTCACAATGTTATTCTTAATGCCAATGAATACAGCGTATTATATTGTGGTGGCCGTTCAGAAGAATCAGGAAAACGTTGTACCAGTTCGTTGTTGTAAGCATCACAAACTCTCTTGGCCTTTAAATTAGTTTCTCGTAATATGATGTCACACATCTCGGGAGTCATGATTGACTTGAATAGCTCTTTTGCTGTATACAGGTTGCTGATTGCTGCAGGGCCACCTCTTTGTCGTAGGACATTACGAGATTTTGTTTGTACATTTGGCAGTGGATCACTACACCATTGAGTTTTATCCTTAGCAGTCCAAATGTCGCCTGCACTTTGAGGCACAGACTCATCCTCAACACTTTTGTCTGAGTCGTATTCTTTTTCCTTCTCTATGACCATTTCTTGTTCAATGTCTGAATCTTCTTCAGTAACATCTACTTGTGGTACATAGTTTTCATCATCAGATGCAACATATGGTTCTTCCTCATGCTCAGAATCAGATTCTTCTAGCATTCGCATTATTTCGTCAGACGTAAATCTGTAAATATGAAAAAATGAAAAATAAATAATTTTCCGAAATACTACACAATACTACATTATTGGCTTTTCACAAAATGATACTAACCTGCAAACACGTTTTCTTGGATTATGGCGGAAACTAGATCCAGCATCACTATCTGAAGAAGATTCAGACATTGAACAAGAAATGGTCATAGAGCAGGAAAAAGAATACGACTCAGACGAAAGTGTTGAGGATGAGTCTGTGCCTCAAAGTGCAGGCGACATTTGGACTGCTAAGGATAAAACTCAATGGTGTAGTGATCCACTGCCAAATGCACAAACAAAATCTCGTAATGTCCTACGACAAAGAGGTGGCCCTGCAGCAATCAGCAACCTGTATACAGCAAAAGAGCTATTCAAGTCAATCATGACTCCCGAGATGTGTGACATCATATTACGAGAAACGAATCGAAAGGCCAAGAGAGTTTGTGATGCTTACAACAAAGAACTGGTACAATGTTTTCATGATTCTTCTGAACGGCCACCACAAAAAACATTCAAGAAATTTACTGAAACTGAACTCCATGCATTTTTGGGCATACTGATTGCTGCTGGTGTGCACAGAGACAACAAAGAATCTGGAGGAAATGTGGAATGTTGCTGCTCTGCCTCTTATACGTGCAGCCATGTCTCATGACCGTTTCAAGATGATACTCAGATTTATCAGATTTGACAACGAAAATACACGTGCAGAATGTGTGCAAACAGATAAAGCTGCACCAATATGGGACATCTGGACAATGCTGAACAGAAATCTGGAGAGATCCTACAAGCCATATAATTGTATCACCGTCGACTAGCAATTATTTCCATTTAGAGGCCATACTAAATTTACCCATTATATACCTTCAAAACCAGCTAAATATGGCATAAAGATTTTATGGGCTTGTGACTCGTCAAACGCCTACCCATTACAAGGTCAGCTCTACACTGGGAAACCAACTGATGGTCCTCGACAAGTAAACATTGGTGAACGAACAGTATTCTACCTAGTGAGCTCGTATAAAGGCTCTGGAAGACATGTCACCACCGATAACTTCTTTACAACCATGGAACTAGCTAAGGTATTGAACTCCTGGAACATGACACTAGTTGGTACAGTGAGAAAAAACAAAAGGTTCCTACCTAGCAACATGCAGCCTGCCAAAGAAAGGCCTGTAAACTCGACAAATTTTGCTTACAATCATGATGCAACAGTCTGTTCATATGTACCAAAGAAGAACAAATCAATCGTGCTTCTATCATCTATGCACATGACGGGAGAAGTTGAAGAGACACTAGCAGCCAAGCCAGAGATAATAAAATACTACAACAAAACAAAAGGCGGAGTTGATGTTATGGATAAAATGTTGGGAGAGTATACTGTGAAACGACGAACATTACGTTGGCCTCTGGCATTTTTCTACAATATGATTGACGTCACTGGGTTAGCATCCTACATCATCTACAGAGAACACAATCCAAGCTTCAGGACAAAGGATCAACAAAGAATGTTCCTGAAAGATCTCGCAAATCAGCTGTGTATGCTTGCAATTGAAGATCGTAGTACAAACCGAATGATGATGAGAAACCATTTTCTTCGAGGTGCAGTAGAAATGGTGCTTGGACAATGCATTCTGGTAGCATCGCAAGCAGCAGCTGGCCCTCAAATACCTCATGGTAGTCGTGGACCCTCCCCTGTTGTTGGTAGTTGCTATGTCTGCCGAGACCTGAGGCGAAAACAACGTAAGACTATAATGTCTTGTGGGGTTTGTGTGAAACCTATTTGCGATGAACACTCGGTAACAAAGACAACATGCATTACTTGCGAAGAAAATCAATAAAAAAAGTTTCTTACATTTTCTTTTATAATGTAAATGATCAGTTTTTTTTACTTGTTTATAATAATAAAATAGCATTATCATTAAAAAAAATATTATTCTTTTTTCCTTGCATTATCTTCATTCAAAATATATGAGGGTACATTTGTACCTATGCAGCTTGTTACGGATGCAAAAATATCTCGACCCCTTATCTCGGAAGGGAGTGGAGATATTTTATTGAAATTTGGCCAGTTTATTCTGGACCAAAACTGCAGAGATGTCATGAAATTTCAGCCCTCTACCGCATTTCGGAAAAAAGTTATTGCAATTTTAAAACGGAATAGTTACAATTGTACCTACTCAGCCGGACGAAGGTTAAAAAAGAAATCCATTGCTTGCACTATGTTAGTCTTAATGCCAATCTATACAGCGTATGATGACATTTTGTTCTTTATGAATAATTAATACAAATTCTGTATCTCACAATTGCAGTATCTCAAGCCCAAATTCAATGCAAGTTTCCATAGCCTCTATAGAAAGTTTATTAGTAAGTAAATGGAAAAAAAGCTAATGGTGGATTCAAACTCATGAATGCCTGTTTACAAGACAGGTGCATCAACCCAGTAAGCCACTGAAACATGACAAGTGCAATGTAACGTCAAGAAGGGCAGTGAACATTGAATCGCTAATAGGTAAGTTAAAAAAGAAATCCATTGGTTTCACTATGTTATTCTTAAAGCCAATCTATACAGCATATGATGACATCTTGATCTTTATGAACACTTAATACAGATTCTATATCTCACAATTGCACCATCTCAAGCCCAAAATCAATGAAAATTTCCATAGCCTCTATAGCAAGTTTATTAGTAATTAAATAAAAAAAATATCGGTGGATATGAACTCATGAATGACTGTTTACAAAACAGGCACATTAACCCAGTACCCTACTAGAATATCACAGGTGTAAAGAGATGTCAAGAAAGGAAGTGAACATTGAATTGCTAATAGGTAAGTTAAAAAAGAAATCCATTGGCTTCACTATGTTATTCTTAATGCCAATCTATATGATGACATCTTGATCTTTATGAACACTTAATACAGATTCTATATCTCACAATTGCACCATCTCAAGCCCAAAATCAATGCAAATTTCCATGGCATCTATAGGAAGCTTATTAGTAAGTAAACTAAAGAAACCTCTCTGTGTGTTTGAACTTATGAATGCCTATTCAATACACAGGTGCATTAACCTAGTATGCTACTGGAACATCACTGGCATAAGGAAATGTCAAGAAAGGCAGTGAACATTGAATCGCTAATAGGTAAGTTAAAAAAGGAATCCATTGGTTTCATTATTTTATTCTTAATGCCAATCTATAGAGCGTATGATGACATCTTGTTCTTTATGAACACTTAATACAGATTCTATATCTCACAATTGCACTATCTCAAGCCCAAAATCAATGCAAATTTCCATGGGCTCTATAGGAAGCTTATTAGTACGTAAATAAAAAAAAACCTCCCTGCTGATTCAAACTCATGAATTCCTTTTGACAAGACAGGTGCATCAACACAGTAAGCCACTGGAACTTGACGGGAGAAATGTGTTGTCAAGAAGGGCAGTGAACATTGAATCGCTAATAGGTAAGTTAAAAAATAAATCCATTGGTTTCACTATGTTATTCTTAATGTCAATCTATACACCGTATGATGACATCTTGTTCTTTATGAACACTTAATACAGATTCTATATCTCACAATTGCACTATATCAAGCCCAAAATCAATGCAAATTTCCAATGCCTCTATAGGAAGCTTATTAGTAAGCAAATGAAAAAAAAGCTCTCCTTGGACTCAAACTCATGAATGCGTGTTTACAAGACAGGGGCATCAACCCAGTACGCCACTGGAATGTCACAGGTGTAAAGAGATGTCAAGAAAGGCAGTGAACATTGAATCGCTAATAACATAGTAACAGTTTGTAAAGCCGAATAAAGACTTGCGTCCATCAAGTTCGACCTGTTAGTTCTGTAATTGCTAAAGTTGATCCAGAGGAGGGCAAAAACCCCAAATGATTTAGCCAATCTTCACCTGAGGAAAAATTCCCTCCCGACTCTGAAACCAGCAGTCAGAATAAATCCCTGTATCAACCTACTATTTTATTCTATTTTTAAGTATACGCTGAAATCTGCCTGGTATCTAGAAATGCATCCAGTCCCCGCTTGAACTGGTGTAGTGAATCCGACATTACCGTCTCCTCACTCAGTGAATTCCATATTCTCACTGCTCTTACCGTAAAGAACCCCTTCCTATGCTGGTGCTGAAACCTTTTCTCTTCCAGTCTTAGTGAATGCCCTCTTGTTACCGTAATATCCCTCCTTTTGAACAAATCCCGGGCAAGATCTCTATACTGTCCCCTAACATATTTGTACACATTTATTATGTCCCCCCTCAACCTTCTCTTTTCCAGGCTGAATAGTCCTAGTTTTGCCAACCTCCATTCCCTTTATTAATTTTGTTGCCCTCCTTTGTACCTTTTCAAGCTCATTTATATCCTTTCTATATATTGGGGCCCATAACTGAGCACAGTATTCCAAGTGTGGTCTGACCAGTGCTTTGTACAGTGGAAGAACAATGTTCTCATCCTTTGCAGCTATACCTCTTCTGATACATCCCATTACCCTGTTTGCCCTTACAGCAGCGGCCTGACTTTGGACACTCCAATTTAGTTTGCTATCAATCAAGATGCCCAAGTCCTTCACCATCTCTGAATTCCCCAATGATTTCCCATTCAGTGAGTACTGGTGACTTCCATTTTTCCTTCCCATATGTATGACCTTACATTTCTCCTCATTAAACCTCATTTTCCATTTAATGCTCTACCTACCCAGCTTATCCAAATCCCTCTGTAGGTCTGCACTGTCCTCTTTTGTATTAATTGTTTTACATAACTTTGTGTCATCAGCAAATATCGATATTTTACTATTTATCCCGTTGACTATGCAGTTAATAAAGATATTAAATAACATTGGGCCTAGTACAGACCCCTGTAGTACCCCACTAGTGACGCTTACCCAATCTGAGTATATTCCATTTATAACCACCCTCTGCCTTCTATCCCTTAGCCAGTTTGCTACCCACTTGTAAACATTTTCCCCCAGCCCCATCATTCTCATTTTGTATACCAACCTATTATGTGGCACGCTATCGAACGCTTTTGAGAAGTCGAGATACACGACATCCACTGGTTCCCCCTGATCTACTCGAGAGCTACCCTCCTCGTAGAAGTCAATCAGGTTTGTTTGGCAGGAGCGATTCCTTATGAATCCATGTTGGTTCGGGATTAAAAGATTATTAGCATCAAGATGCTCCGTAATTGCCTCTTTAATGAAGCTTTCAAAAATTCTGCCCACAACGGACGTCAGACTCACCGGCCGATAGTTTCCAGCGTCACTTTTTGCTCCCTTTTTGAATATTGGCACTACATTCGCCTGTCGCCAATCAAGTGGTACAGACCCAGTCTCAACAGAGTCCTTAAATATAAGATATAACGGTCTGTCTATCACATTACTTAGTTCCCTTAGTACCCGTGGGTGTATGCCTGGTGATTTGTTTATTTTAATGTTACTGAGGCGTTTCTGTACCTCAACTTGGGTTAGATTAGTCATACTTAGCGGAGGATTAAGCTTGTCACTTCTCATTTCTCCTGTTAGTTCTATTTCCTTTGTGAAAGTTGTCGAAAAAAAATTATTTAATAGATTAGCTTTATCCTCATCTTTCTCTATGATTTTGCCTTCCTCACTTTTTATCGGTCCAATATTATCCGATTTAATCCTTTTACTATTTATATATGTAAAGAACATTTTGGGATTTGATCTACTTTCCCTAGCAATACGTTTCTCTGTTTCCTCCTTCGCTATTTTTATCTGTTTTTTACAGGTTATCGTTTTATCCTTGTAACACATTAGTGCCTCCTTACTGTTTTCCTGTTTTAATCTCTTGAATGCCTCTTTTTTGCTATTTAACGCCCCTTTTACGTTCTTGTTCAACCATATTGGTTTCCTCTTATTTCTGGCCCTTTTATTCCCATACGGTATATACCTCTCGCACTGAGTATTCAGAATTCTTTTGAAGGTTTCCCATTTACTATTCGTATTCCTTTGATTAAGTACTTTGTCCCAGTCAATAAGTTGAAGGTTTTCTATCAGCTGATCAAACTTCGCCCTCCTAAAGTTTAATGTTTTTGTTGTTCCCTTATTGATAACCCTACTGAAGGGCATTTTGAAGTCGATAATATTATGATCGCTATTACCTAGGTGCCCCCCTATCTGTACCTCAGTTATTCTATCAGGCCTATTAGTCAATATTAAGTCCAACACGGCCTTCCCTCTCGTTGGTTCCTGCACTAGTTGGGAGAGATAATTATCCTTAATATTTGTCAAGAACTTTTTTCCTTTCTGAGATCTACAGGTTTCTGTTTCCCAGTCAATATCCGGGTAGTTGAAATCCCCCATTACAATCACTTCATTATGTTTTGCTACTTTGTCTATTTGTCCTAATAGCAGATTCTCATTCTCCTCTGTTATATTTGGTGGCTTATAGCAGACCCCCAGTAATATTTTATTATTATTTTTTGCCCCCTCTATCTCTACCCACATGGACTCGACCCGGCTTTAGACATGACTTTACATATAAGCAGACTCCTCCGCCTTTCCCCTGTTTCCGGTCCCTTCTAAATAAACTATAATCTAATAAATTTACCGCCCAGTCGTAGCTATCATCTAGCCAAGTCTCTGTTATACCTACGATGTCATACCTCTCCTCAGATATAAGCGCCCGCAGCTCATCCGCCTTATTGGTCCGGCTTCTTGCGTTGGTCAGCATGCAAGATAAAACTTTGGGGTTATTTAGCATCCTATTCTTCTCTAACGATCTAACTGTACTATCCCCACCCCCCTCTCCACCCTCATTATATTCACTTCTCCCCTTCCCCCTTGCTTGCCTCACATCCCACCTATTTCCTTGGTTCCCCCCCGTCTCTAGTTTAAAAACTCCTCCAACCTATTAGCCATCTTCTTCCCCAGCACCGCTGCACCCTTCCCATTGAGGTGCAGCCCGTCCCTACGGTAGAGCCTGTAGCCGACCGCGAAGTTGGCCCAGTTCTCCATGAACCCAAACCCTTCTGCCTTGCACCAACTCTTTGGCCACTTGTTCACCTCCCTAACTTCCCGTTGGCGCTCCTGTGTGGCTCGCGGGATTGGTTGTATTTCTGAGAAAACTACCTTGGAGGTCCTTGCCCTAAGCTTCCTACCTAGGTCCCTGAAATCATTTTTAAGGACCCTCCATCTACCACTCACTTTGTCATTGGTGCCGATGTGGACCATGACTGCTGGGTCTTCGCCAGCGCCACCCAGTAACCTGTCAACCCGATCCGCGATGTGCCGGACTCGAGCGCCAGGGAGGCAGCACACCGTTCGGCGATCCCGGTCTTTGTGACAGATTGCCCTGTCTGTCCCCCTAATAATAGAGTCACCCACTACCAGGACCTGTCTTGCCTGCCCTACACTTCCCCCCTCCCCCTCATTACTGGAGCATACACTCCCCCGGCGGTCAGAGGATCTGTCGTGCTCCAATAATGCCGGTTCTGAACCAGCCTTCCTATACTTCTTCCCTCTATCCCTCCTAACTGTTATCCAGCTCCCTGCCTATTCAGCCTGCACTTCCCCACTATGCTCCACCCCCAGTGTTGACCCATTGAGTGTCTGCTCGGTGAGCAGCAAACTCCGTTCCATGTTGTCGATGCTCCTCAGTATTGCTATCTGAGCACTTAGATCCAGAATTTGGGCTTCCAAGTGCACTATATGCTCACATCTCTCGCAGCAGTATGGATCCTCAAGCGGTTGCTCACGGAATGCATACATTGCGCAAGATGTACACTGCACGGTTCCGGCCAACATGGACGTCATTCTAAATATGGGGATACAGTCAGTATATATATATACAAGTACAAAACACAATTATTTATATATAGGTGTATGGACGGGGATCAATTAGGGATGTGCAAGTGTATCAATTAGATATCGGCGGGGGATCAGTTAAGTATGGACGGGGGATCAATTAAGTATCAAGTATGGACGGGGGAATCAGCTAAGTAGGTCAGGTGGATTAATTAAGTATGGACGGTGTGTCAATTAACTATGGACTGGGGATCAATAAATATGGACTGGGGAAATAATTAATTGTGGACTGGGGAATCAATCAATTAATTATGGACAGGGGGTTAATTAAATATGGATGGGGATAAGGCAAATAAATAGGGACTGGGGATCAGTAAAAGTGGACAGGGGGAATCTATTAAATATGGACAAGGGGGATCAATTGATTATGGGCTGGGGGGGTCGATCAGTTAAATGTGGTCATGGGGATCAATTTAATATGGACGGGGGTGGTTGGGGGATCAATTAAATGCGGACAGGGGGGTCAATTTAAATGTGGTCAGGGGGATCAGTTAAATATGGATGGGGGGTGATCAGTGGATTAATTTAAATATGGACGGGGGGTGATCAATTAAATTTGGACTGGGGGATCACTAAAGATGGCCGGGGGAGTTGTATTAAATATGGATAGGGGGGAGATCGATCAAGTATGGACAGAGGATTAATTTAAATAAGGCCGGGGGGAGCACTTAAATATAATACAAATGCAATACAAATACAAATACAACACAGTACAGTACAGTACACGCTCGGGTTCAGTAGGGCCGCTTATCGCGGCCTCCTGCCCCTCACTCACCTCTTCTAGGGATGCTGCACGCTATCACAGCGCGCTCGCCCCTCCGGTCGCCTCTTACCGATCCTCCTGGTCAGCTCCTGGTCACCACCACCTGGCGCCCTCCGCCGGCCGGACCTGCACGCTATCACAGCGCTCTCTTGCGCTCGTCCCTCTGGTCGCCTCCTACCGGTCCACCCGGTCCACTCGGTCACCTCCGCCTGGCTCCCTCGCCGGAGGGCCGTGAGCCGAGTCTGACCTCGCCGCCCGCCGCACGCCGCTCACCACAGCCACACCACAGCCCACGTGCTCACACCCCGCGCGCGCTCTCACTTCCGGTCACGTGCTCTCTCTGTAGCTGGGAAGGAGTCAGATTAAAAAGTCCTGGAGATGTTTTTCCCTCCTTCCCAGCTCCTACAGCAGCACAAACTCCCAGCACCAACAGGCTCCTCCTCTTCCTGTCTGGAGCTCAATGCACCTCCTCCTCAATGCACCTTCATCATGAGCTGTAAGACTGCTAATAGGTAAGGTAAAAAAGAAATCCATTGGTTATACTATGTTATTCTTAATGACAATCTATACAGCATATGATGACATCTTGTTCTTTCTGAAAACTTAATACAGATTCTATATCTCACAATTGCACTATCTCAAGCCCAAAATCAATGCAAATTTCCATTGCCTATATAGGAAGCTTATTAGTAATTAAATGAAAAAAACCTCTCCATGGGTATGAGCTCATGAACACCTGTTCAATAGACAAGCACTTTAACCCAGTAAGCCACCGGAACATGGAGGTGTAAAGCAATGTCAAGAAGGGCAGTGAACATTGAATCGCTAATAGGTAAGTTAAAAAAGAAATCCATTGGTTTCACTATGTTATACTAAATGCCAATCTATACAGCGTATGATGACATCTTGTTCTTTCTGAACACTTAATACAGATTCTATATCTCACAATTGCACTATCTCAAGCCCAAAATGAATGCAAATTTCCATTGCCTCTATAGGAAGCTTATTAGTATGTAAATTAAAAAAACCTCTACGTGGACTTGAACTTATGAATGCCTGCTTACAAGAAGGGCACATTAACCCAGTAAGCCACTGGAACATCACAGGAGCATAGTGATGTCAAGAAGGGCAGTGAACATTGAATCGCTAATGGGTAAGTTTAAAAAAAAATCCATTGGTTTCACTATTTTATTCTTAATGCCAATCTATACAGCATATGATGACATCTTGTACTTTATGAACACTTAATACACATTCTATATCTCACGATTGCACTATCTCAAGCCCAAAATAAAAGCAAATTTCCATTGGCTCTATGGCAAGCTTATTAGTAAGTAAATGATAAAAAACTCACAGTGAAGTCAAACTCATGAACACCTGTTTACAAAACAGACGCATTAACTCAGTAAGCCACTGGAACATCACTGCTGCTTGGTGATGTCAAGAAGGGCAGTGAGCATTGAATCGCTAATAGGTAAGTTAAAAAATTAATCCATTGGTTTCACAATGTTATACTTAATGCCAATCAGTACAGCGTATGATGACATCTTGTTCTTTATGAACACTTAATACAGTTTCTATATCTCACAATTGCAGTATCTCAAGCCCAAAATCTATGCAAATTTCCATTGGTTCTATAGGAAGCTTATTAGTAAGCAAATGAAAAAAAGCTCTCCATGAAGTCAAACTCATGAACTCCTGTTTACAAAAGAGGTGCATTAACCTAGTAAGCCACTGGAACATCACAGGTGCGTGGTGATGTCAAGAAGGGCAGTAAACATTGAATCGCTAATAAATTAAAAAAGAAATCCATTGGTTTTACTATGTTATTCTTAACCTTCGTCAGGCTGCATAATTTTACAACGTTAACAGGCTGCAGAGGTACAATTTTACCTTCATATATACCTCCACTGTGGGAAGACTTTCTCCTTTACTTGGTTTCAGAAACTAAAGTTCATTCAGCTACAAATGTTATGCTGATATCTATTGGCCAGTGTTGTTACTGCTCACTTATGTTGCTGTCAATTAAGTTGATTCAAACTGGGAGTGGCTTCTACTTCTCTTCCTGCCTCCCTCTTCTCAGTAGCCATTTTGCTGTTCATCTCATTGCTGTGAGCACACACATTTCTAGGCTTGTGAAGTCTTTAATTTCTTGGATACGAAGGTAGGAAAGTCTCACAACATCTAACAGCCAGTTATACCTTCATTCGCCTTATGTGGGGACAGAACAGTCAGAAATTGTCTTTGAGCCTGGACTTGGCTTACATATATTTTGTATGAAGCTTATCACTGTAGGTATGATTTTTATACCAAAAATGGATAATAATTAATATCTAAATTTTGTTTTACGATGTTTTACTTATATTCAGCACAAAATAAAGATGGTGGCTCAGTTACAAATTTCCTATTGGTCGAAAAAACAGTCGAAGATGGAATGAAAATTCTGAAACTGTATACGGTTTACATAATATATAAATGACATTTATAAATAATTATCACTAGAAATAATTTACTTTTTAATCTGCACTTTAGAATCGAGCTTCATTCTACTTGCCACGTGTTACTGAACTAAATTACGAAGCCAAAATTCATCTACCAAGTCATCATGAGTGATAGTGATGCTGGATCTAGTTTCTGCCATAATCCAAGAAAACATGTTTGCAGGTTAGTATCATTTTGTGAAAAGCCAATAATGTAGTATTGTGTAGTATTTCGGAAAATTATTTATTTTTCATTTTTTCATATTTACAGATTTACGTCTGACGAAATAATGCGAATGCTAGAAGAATCTGATTCTGAGCATGAGGAAGAACCATATGTTGCATCTAATGATGAAAACTATGTACCACAAGTGGATGTTACTGAAGAAGATTCAGACATTGAACAAGAAATGGTCATAGAGCAGGAAAAAGAATACGACTCAGACAAAAGTGTTGAGGATGAGTCTGTGCCTCAAAGTGCAGGCGACATTTGGACTGCTAAGGATAAAACTCAATGGTGTAGTGATCCACTGCCAAATGCGCAAACAAAATCTTGTAATGTCCTACGACAAAGAGGTGGCCCTGCAGCAATCAGCAACCTGTATACAGCAAAAGAGCTATTCAAGTCAATCATGACTCCCGAGATGTGTGACATCATATTACGAGAAACGAATCGAAAGGCCAAGAGAGTTTGTAATGCTTACAACAACGAACTGGTACAACGTTTTCCTGATTCTTCTGAACGGCCACCACAAAAAACATTCAAGCAATTTTCTGAAACTGAACTCCATGCATTTTTGGGCATACTGATTGCTGCTGGTGTGCACAGAGACAACAAAGAGAATCTGGAGGAAATGTGGAATGTTGCTGCTCTGCCTCTTATACGTGCAGCCATGTCTCGTGACCGCTTCAAGATGATACTCAGATTTATCAGATTTGACAATGAAAATACACGTGCAGAATGTGTGCAAATAGATAAAGCTGCACCAATACGGGACATCTGGACAATGCTGAACAGAAATCTGGAGAGAGCCTACAAGCCATATAATTGTATCATCGTCGACGAGCAATTATTTCCATTTAGAGGCCATACTAAATCTACCCAGTATATACCTTCAAAACCAGCTAAATATGGCATAAAGATTTTATGGGCTTGTGACTCGTCAAACTCCTACCCATTACAAGGTCAGCTCTACACTGGGAAACCAACTGATGGTCCTCGACAAGTAAACATTGGTGAACGAACAGTATTGTACCTAGTGAGCTCGTATAAAGGCTCTGGAAGAAATGTCACCACCGATAACTTCTTTACAACCATGGAACTAGCTAAGGTATTGAACTCCTGGAACATGACACTAGTTGGTACAGTGAGAAAAAACAAAAGGTTCCTACCAAGCAACATGCAGCCTGCCAAAGAAAGGCCTGTAAACTCGACAAATTTTGCCTACAATCATGATGCAACAGTCAATTCATATGTACCAAAGAAGAACAAATCAGTCGTGCTTCTATCATCTATGCACATGACTGGAGAAGTTGAAGAGACACTAGCAGCCAAGCCAGAGATAATAAAATACTACAACAAAACAAAAGGCGGAGTTGATGTTATGGATAAAATGTTGGGAGAGTACACTGTGAAACGACGAACATTATGTTGGCCTCTGGCATTTTTCTACAATATGATTGACGTCACTGGGTTAGCATCCTACATCATCTACAGAGAACACAATCCAAGCTTCAGGACAAAGGATCAACAAAGAATGTTCCTGAAAGATCTCGCAAATCAGCTGTGTATGGCTGCAATTGAAGATCGTAATACAAACCGAATGATGATGAGAAACCATTTTCTTCGAGGTGCAGTAGAAATGGTGCTAGGACAATGCATTCTGGTAGCATCGCAAGCAGCAGCTGGCCCTCAAATACCTCATGGTAGTCGTGGACCCTCCCCTGTTGTTGGTAGTTGCTATGTCTGCCGAGACCTGAGGCGAAAACAACGTAAGACTAGAAAGTCTTGAGTGGTTTGTGTGAAACCCATTTGCGATGAACACTCGGTAACAAAGACAACATGCATTACTTGCGAAGAAAATCAATAAAAAAAGTTTCTTACATTTTCTTTTATAATGTAAATGATCAGTTTTTTTTACATGTTTATAATAATAAAATAGCATTATCATTAAAAAAATATTATTCTTTTTTCCTTGCATTATCTTCATTCAAAATATATGAGGGTACATTTGTACCTATGCAGCTTGTTATGGATGCAAAAGTATCTCGACACCTTATCTCGGAAGGGGGTGGAGATATTTTATTGAAATTTTACCAATATATTCTGGACCAAAACTGCAGAGATGTCACGAAATTTCAGCCCTCCACGGCATTTCGAAAAAAAGTTATTGCAATTTTAAAACGGAATAGTTACAATTGTACCTACTCAGCCGGACAAAGGTTAAAAAAGAAATCCATTGCTTTCACTATGTTATTCTTAATGCCAATCTATACAGTGTATGATGACATCTTGTTCTTTATGAACAATTAATACAAATTCTATATCTCACAATTGCACTATCTCAAGCCCAAAATCAATGCAAATTTCCATTGCCTCTATAGGAAGCTTATTAGTACGTAATTTAAAAAAAACTCCACGTGGATTTGAACTCATGAATTCCTGTTTACAACACAGGTGCATCAACCCAGTAAGTCACTGGAACACGTCAGGTGCAATGTGACGTCGAGAAGAGCAGTGAACATTGAATCGCTAATAGGTAAGTTAAAAAGATATCCATTGGTTTCACTATGTTATTCTTAATGCCAATCTATACAACGTATGATGACATCTTGTTCTTTATGAACACTTAATACAGATTCTATATCTCACAATTGCACAATCTCAAGCCCAAAATCAATGCAAATTTCCACTGGCTCTATAGGAAACTTATTAGTATGAAAATTTAAGAAAACCTCTACTCATGAATGCCTGTTTACAAGACAGGGGAACTAACCCAGTGAGCCACTGGAACATCACTGGTGTAAAGCAATGTCAAGAAGGGCAGTGAACATTGAATCGCTAATTGGTAAGTTAAAAAAGAAATCCATTGGTTTTACTATGTTATTCTTAATACCAATCTATACAGCGTATGATGACATCTTGTTCTTTATAAACATTTAATACTTATTCTATATCTCACAATTGCACTCTCAAGCCCAAAATCAATGCAAATTTCCATTGGCTCTATAGGAAGCTTATTAGTACGTAAATGAAAAAACCTCTCTGTGGATGCGAACTCATGAATGCCTGTTTACAAAACAAGTGCATTAACCCAGTAAGCCACTGGAACATCACATGTTTAATGTGATGTCAAGAAGGGTAGTGAACATTGAATCACTTATGGGTAAGTTAAAAAAGACATCCATTGGTTTCACTATGTTATACTAAATCCCAATCTATACAGCGCATGATGACATCTTGTTCTTTATGAATACTTAATACAGATTCTATATCTTACAATTGCACTTTCTCAAGCCCAAATCAATGCAAATTTCCATTTCCTATATAGGAAGCTTGTTAGTAAGTAAATGAAAAAAAGGGTTTTGTGGATTCAAAATCATGAATGCCTATTTCCAAGACAGGTGCATTAACCCAGTAAGCCAATGGAACAACACATAATTAGCGTGATGTCAAGAAGGGCAGTGAACATTGAATCGCTAAAAGGTAAGCTAAAAAAGATATCCATTGGTTTCACTATATTATTCTTAATGCCAATCTATACAGCGTATGATGACATCTTGTTCTTTATGAACACTTAATACAGATTCTATATCTCACAATTGCACAATCTCAAGCCCAAAATCAATGCAAATTTCCATTGCCTCTATAGGAAGCTTATTAGTAAGTAAATGAAGATAAGTTCTCCATGAATTCAAACTCATGATTGCCTGTTTACAAGACAGGCACATTATCCCAGTATGCCACTGGAACATCACAGGTGCAAAGAGATGTGAAGAAGGGCAGTGAACATTGTATCGCTAATAGGTTAGTTAAAAAATAAATCCAATTGTTTCACTATGTTATTCTTAATGCCAATCTATACAGCGTATGATGACATCTTCTTTATGAACACTTAATACAGATTCTATATCTCACAATTGCACTATCTCAAGCCCAAAATCAATGCAAATTTCCATTGCCTCTATAGGAAGCTTATTAGTTAGTAAATGAAGAAAAACTATTCGTGGATTCAAACTCATGAACGCCTGTTTCCAAGACAGGTGCATTAACCCCGTAAGCCACTGAAACATCACATGTTTTTAGCTATGTCAAGAAGGGCAGTGAACATTGAATCGCTAAAAGGTAAGTTAAAATGAAATCCATTGGTTTCACTATGTTATTCTTTATGCCAATCTATACAGAGTATGATGTCATATTGTTCTTTATAAACACTTAATACTTATTGTATATCTCACAATTGCACAATCTCAAGACCAACATCAATGCAAATTTCCACTGGCTCTATAGGAAGCTTATTAGTATGAAAATTTAAAAAAAACTCTATTCATGAATGCCTGTTTACAAGACAGGGGAACTAACCCAGTAAGCCACTGGAACATCACTGGTGTAAAGCAATGTCAAGAAGGGCAGTGAACATTGAATCGCTAATTGGTAAGTTAAAAAAGAAATCCATTGGTTTCACTATGTTATTCTTAATGCCAATCTATACAGCGTATGATAACATCTTGTTCTTTATAAACACTAAATACTTATTCTATATCTCACAATTGCACTATCTCAAGCCCAAAATCAATTCAAATTTCCATTGGCTCTATAGGAAGCTTATTAGTACGTAAATGAAAAATATCTCTTCGTGGATGCGAACTCATGAATGCCTGTTTACAAAACAAGTGCATTTACCCAGTAAGCCAATGAAACATTACAGGTCCAAGGTGATATCAAGAGGCACAGTGAACATTGAATCGCTAATAGGCAAGTTAAAAAAAAAATCCATTGGTTTCACTATGCTATTCCTAATGCCAATCTATACAGCGTATGATGACATCATGTTCTTTATGAACACTTAATACAGATTCTATATCTCACAATTGCACTATCTCAAGCCCAAAATCAATGCAAATTTCCATTGCCTCTATAGGAAGCTTATTAGTTAGTAAATGAAAACAAATTATTCGTGGATTCAAACTCATGAATGCTTGTTTACCAGACAGGTGCATTAACCCAGTAAGCCACTGGAACATCACATGTTTAATGCAATTTCAAGAAGGGCAGTGAACATTGAATCTCTAATAGGAAAGTTAAAAAAGAAATACATTGGTTTCACTATGTTATACTAAATGCCAATCTATACAGCGCATGATGACATCTTGTTCTTTATGAATACTTAATACAGATTCTATATCTTACAATTGCACGTTCTCAAGCCCAAAATCAATGCAAATTTCCATTTCCTATATAGGAAGCTTATTAGTAAGTAAATGAAAAAAAGCATTTTGTGGATTCAAACTCATGAATGCCTGTTTCCAAAACAGGTGAATTAACCCAGTAAGCCAATGCAACATCACATATTTAGTGTGTTGTCAAGAAGGGCAGTGAACATTGAATCGCTAAAAGGTAAGTTAAAAAAGATATCCATTGGTTTCACTATGTTATTCTTAATGCCAATCTATACAGCGTATGATGACATCTTGTTCTTTATGAACACTTAATACAGATTCTATATCTCACAATTGCTCTATCTCAAGCCCAAAATCAATGCAAATTTCAATTGGCTCTATAGGAAGCTTATTAGTAAGTAAATAAAGATAAGTTCTCCATGAATTCAAACTCATGATTGCCTGTTTACAAGCCAGGCACATTATCCCAGTATGCCACTGGAACATCACAGGTGCAAAGAGATGTCAAGAAGGACAGTGAACATTGTATCGCTAATAGGTTAGTTAAAAAATAAATCCAATTGTTTCACTATGTTATTCTTAATGCCAATCTATACAGCGTATGATGACATCTTCTTCTTTATGAACACTTAATACAGATTTTATATCTCAAAATTGCACTATCTCAAGCCCAAAATCAATGCAAATTTCCATTGCCTCTATATTAAGCTTATTAGTTAGTAAATGAAAAAAAAGGTATTTGTGGATTCAAACTCATGAATGCCTGTTTACAAGTCAGGTGAATTAACCCAGTAAGCCACTGGAACATGATAGGTGCAAAGTGATGACAAGAAGGGCAGTGAACATTGAATCGCTAATAGTTTAGTTAAAAAATAAATCCATTGGTTTCACTATGTTATTCTTAATGCCAATCTATACAGCGTATGATGACATCTTGTTCTTTATGAACACTTAATACAGATTCTATATCTCACAATTGCACTATCTCAAGCCCAAAATCAATGCAAATTTCCATTGCCTAAATAGGAAGCTTATTAGCAAGTAAATGAAAAAAAGTTTTTGTGGATTCAAACTCATGAATGCCTGTTTCCAAGACAGGTGCATTAACCCAGTAAGCCACTGAAACATAACAAGTTTTATGCAATGTCAAGAAGGGCAGTGAACATTGAATAGCTAAAAGGTAAGTTAAAATGAAATCCATTGGTTTCACGATGTTATTCTTTATGCCAATCTATACAGCGTATGATGTCATATTGTTCTTTATAAACACTTAATACTTATTGTATATCTCATAATTGCACAATCTCAAGCCCAAAATCAATGCAAATTTCCACTGGCTCTATAGGAAGCTTATTAGTATGAAAATTTAAAAAAACCTCTATTCAAGAATGCCTGTTTACAAGACAGGGGAACTAACCCAGTAAGCCACTTGAACATCACTTGTGTAAAGCAATGTCAAGAAGGGCAGTGAACATTGAATCGCTAATTGGTAAGTTAAAAAAGAAATCCATTGGTTTCACTATGTTATTCTTAATGCCAATCTATACAGCGTATGATGACAACTTGTTCTTTATAAACATTTAATACTTATTCTATATCTCACAATTGCACTATCTCAAGCCCAAAATCAATTCAAATTTCCATTGGCTCTATAGGAAGCTTATTAGTACGTAAATGAAAAAAATCTCTCCGTGGATGCGAACTCATGAATGCCTGTTTGCAAAACAAGTGCATGTACCCAGTAAGTCAATGAAACATTACAGGTCTAAAGCGATATCAAGAGGCACAGTGAACATTGAATCGCTAACAGGTAAGTTAAAAAAGAAATCCATTGGTTTCACTATGTTATACTAAATGCCAATCTATACAGCGTATGATGACATCTTGTTCTTTATGAACACTTAATACAGATTCTATATCTCAAAATTGCACTATCTCAAGCCCAAAATCAATGCAAATTTCCATTGCCTCTATAGGAAGCTTATTAGTTAGTAAATGAAAAAAAAGGTATTCATGGATTCAAACTCATTAATGCCTGTTTACAAGACAAGTGAATTAACCCAGTAAGCCACTGGAACATGATAAGTGCAATATGATGTCAAGAAGGGCAGTGAACATTGAATCGCTAATAGTTAAGTTAAAGAAATCCATTGGTTTCACTATGTTATCTCAAGCCCAAAATCAATGCAAATTTCCATTGCCTCTATAGGAAGCTTATTAGTAAGTAAATGAAAAAGAGCTATCCATGGATTCAAACTCATGAATGCCTGTTTACTAGTGTTCAGCCACCCCTGTGGTGTTTGAGCTTGGTTCGGTTTGGTTCGTCAAACACCCGTGTGTTTGCCGAACTGCTCGTCGAACACCTTCGAACACCGTTAAAACCAATGGCAGGCAAACAAAAACACATAGAAACACATAGAAAACACCTTCAAAGGTGTCCAAAAGCTGGCAAACTGCTCAGAAGACACAACTAACACATGGAAAAGTGACAAGTACATATAGTCATGCGAAAAGAAAAGAGGTGGAGGAGTAAAAGGAGGGGGAGACACAGATATAGGCATGTCATGCCCTTCTAAAATCCAAAAAGTGAGAAGCCGACACGGCCAGTCCGTTCCTGCCCGTGCCACCTCTGTGTCGCCGGGTTTGTGCCAGAGCCGCGGTGGACCCTGACGGCCAGCCCCCCTATCCCAATACTGGTGCCTGTCCGCCGGTGGGTCGAGGCCCCCCACGGTGGGGGGGGAGTAACATCTGCAGAAGAAAGACCATCTTCCAGCCAAACTAAGATGTCGACTTCTTTTCGTGGACAATGTGATACGATCCCATTCTTACGGACACGCCCATCGCTACAAATTCTAGATGAGGCACAAAAACAGCAGGTGCTTCAACGGATATCAAGTGCTCCTTCAAGTGAGCTCTCCATCACCTCAATTTCAACATCACAAATACTCCAGTCCTCAGAGGTGTCACCCCAATCGCACTTGCTTCCTCACAGCTCCCAAGTCTCCAGCTGCCCGTCTGAGTATGGGGTAGCACAGATGGTTGAGTCTGCACAGCTGTTTACTCATACTATAGCCCGGGAAACGGAGGTCTGCTCCAGAGCTTCTGTTAATTCAGATGAGGAAATGATCTGATCTGATGACCAGAATCTTTATAAGTCGGATCCAGGACCAGATGAAGAAGGTTCTGAGCATAATGTAGACCCTTGTTCCCAAACTGTAACTCCTGTTGGTAGAGACAATGATGAAGACGATGATGAGACTCAAATACCTGATTGGAGCGACAACTTGACTTTTCGGTCAGTGCAGGAAGAGGTCGGCTCTGAGGACGACGGGTGTGATAACACACAGGGTGATGATGACGACGTTGGAGATCCCACTTACTGTCAACCCACAGTCAGCCAGTCGATGAGGTCAGCAGAGGAGGTGGAGGAGGATGTGACTAGCCCTGGGGATGGAGATGACTCGGTACCCGGGCATTTGCCTGGCCTTGGGGATGTCGCGGTGGTCGGCTCCCTGGCCCGTACCCTGGGGTCTCTCTTTAAAAGGGTGGATAATTGTTAATTTTATAAGAGTTCATGACGCCACCTGTGGTATCTGGTGACAAGCACCAGCGCTGCAGCAGTCCACTGAGGCCGGTGATAAGGCAGCTCGATGGTATAGCTCCCCACAGGTGGACCTAGGTCTCAGGCCAGCGTATTCAGGGGGAATGCAGGACAGGCGAGACCCAGCTGGGTCAGAGCAAGAACGGGAACGGACACGGTAGTCACTTCAGTACCTTTTACTGGTGGAAATTCAGGCACATCCCGGAGCACTGTAGGGTGAAGGGTGCATATCAGGATCCTCCCCAATGAGCGGGTGTAGGGCCTCCTGTTTCTTGCCTCTGCATAGTAAGTTTCTGACCTGCCTGGAGCTAGGCCTAACTTTGTCTCTGTCCTGCGCTGGCTGACCTTGTGGTAGGGCCTTCTCTTGGAGTTCATGCTCCCAGTATGTGGGGCCTAAGTGTCTCCTGGCTCTGTTACATATCAGCACCTTAGCGATCCTGGGACTTGTAGTTCTCCAGGGATTCCGGTTATGCCTTACTGGGTCATAGAGATACCGGTAAGCTCGGATCCTGTGTCCGGTAAATGCTTCAGGGTGAGCTGGTTAAGCTCCTCTGCCCCTTATGTACTAACTCGCCACTCGCCTTCGGCCTACTCGGGCCCTCACTAGGCTATACACACTAACGGCAGCTTGCCGCGCTTCACTGATCTTACGGCACCGGCACACCTTAAGCTCTATCTGGGCTCCCTGAATCTAGCAAGCAGGAGCCTTGTGCTCCACTGCTGAACTATTAACTGCGTTCTCTAGACTAGACTGAGCTCCACTGCAGACTGACCTCTCTTAGGCTTCTCTACTGCAGGAACTCTTCAGAGGAACTGAACTGCCTAGCTCCACCTTCCCTATTTATATCCCTAACGGGCTCAATCTGCTGGTCTGAGGTGGAAGGTGGAGATGTGTGAATGTTTATGGGGGCCTCTTGTGGAGGATTCCATCAATGCACTCTTCTAGGATCTGTGATACCAAGCGCAGCGGGGCATCACAGATGCTATTGACGACGAGGTTAGGTTGCGCCTTCCTGAACAGAGACGGAGTACTGGAAGCACGTCAACAACTGCATCCTCAACCACAACTCTGCCTCTGACCACAAGTCGTAGTGGCTCTTCAGGTCACATGGGCTCTAAGCCTTGGATAGCCTGGGCATTTATTCAGATCGATAAGGATGACCCAACTCGTGTTATCTGTAATATTTGTCAGCAAAAGCTAAGTAGAGGCCAAAAAATCCATAGTTTGAGTACTTCATGCATGTACCGTCACATGGATATGAAGCATAAGTTGCAGTGGGAAGCTCACTGTGCTACAATGCGGCCTAGCCGGCTGGGCCAACCACCGTCTGCCCCATCTTGTGCATCCGCAGCCTCTTCATCCTCTGTGACTGGGGGGACAGCAGTCACACATGTTTTTGGACGCAGACCTGCCACCTCTTTACCCGCAACAGCCAGTGTGATTGGCAGGTCGTCAGTTCATTGCCAAGTGGAAACACCTGCTAGTGTTGAGCGCTCTCCGACATCGAGAGCACCACCTTTGGATCAAGGCAACCTAACATGTCCGCCTGCATCTTCCTCACAGACCGGCAGTTTGCTGGGGACACCCTACTCAACACCGTCTAAGCACAACAGCCAGCACTCGGTCCCTCAGATGTGGAAAAGTAAAAGACCATTTCCTCCTAGCCATGAGAAAGCTAAGAGGTTGAATTTCACCATCTGCAAGCTGTTGGCTACAGAAATGCTGCCTTTCCACCTGGAGGACACAGAGGATTTTCAAGACCTTATGTCCGTCACAGTGCCCAAGTACCAGATGCCCAGTCGGCACTACTTCTCAAAGAAAGGTGTGCCTGCGCTCCACTAGCATGTCGCACACAACATCACCACTTCTTTGAGAAACTCTGTGTGTGACAGGATGCACTTCACCACAGACACTTGGACGAGAAGGCATGGACAGGGGCGTTACATGTCGCTGACTGGGCACTGGGTAACTATGGTGACAGCAGGACAAGCGGCTGCTGTCCAAGTCTTACCGTCCCCACGAGTTGTGCGTCAATCCTCTTTATCTCGAAGTTCCTCCACTGCTTCTGCCTCCTCAACCTCCTCTCGGTCCTCCACCTGCACCCAAAGCCTGTCTGGTAATGCCACCTGCTTTCTAACTGCGCAGAAGGAATCCTGCACTCCTCCTTACTATGCTGGCAGCAGGGCTCAACGGCATCAGTGTTTACTTTGAAATGTCTGGGAAATGTGAGTCACACAGCTGAGGAGTTGTGGTCAGCTCTGGAGACCCAGTTTCATGAAAGGTTGTCTCCACTGGACCTGCAACCAGGGAAGGCCATGTGGTACAATGCTGCAAACCTGGGTGCGGCACTTCGCCGGGGCAATGTCACACACGTGCCTTGTATGGCTCACGTGTTGAACCTGGTTATCCAGCAATTTTTAGCCCACTATCCCGGACTAGATGGCCTACCGCAGAGCTCACTGTTGCTGTGTGCTCACTTCCGCCGTTCGCATCCCGCAGTTCAACGACTTACATCTCTACAGAAGATATCTACAAAAAGATATTATTGGGCCGATTTATACTATCCGCTTTTAATAAGCTTGGCCTGGTAGGGTCACTGTTATCATCTGAGTAAGCGGACCTATCTGTCTGCCGTTCCTAGGATATTGTGCTAATGTCAATTTTATACCTCACCTTTTGAGGATAGTGTACCCTCACTACTTAACTACACAATTTGACCCCCTTAATTATTATAATTATCGAACCTTGACTACTTCTTTATCTTGATGGTGCAGACGCATCCCGCTCATGCGCTGCTCGTCCCCTGTGGCGTCGCCGGCTGTACGCATTGCCGGGACGACGGGAGCGATGACGTTGTCCTCCCTCCCGTCTTCCCCCGGCGCGCGTCGGCTGGCCGCACCTCCCAGGGGAGGGGCAACATGACGAGTGATGTGCCGATTCGCCAGCCGCCCGGACCCCGTGATATTTATAGTGTCCATTCTTAACTTGTGTCACACCTCCTGACGAAGCCGGAAGGAGAAACGCGCGTCGAGGCGCTTGTGTGGATCTCCAGCCCTCTCCCCACAACGCGGATATGTCCCCAGGTACAGCATGTATTTAATATATTTTACTATGCCGTGTTATACCCGCTTAGTGCTCATTACCAAGCACATTTCGATCCCTATCTATACCTAAAGTTTTGCTGTCTCGGAGGCTGCTATGCATGCCTGTTAGTGTGGGGGGCGAATTTCTGCCTATTTTGATTGAGGGCTGGGAATCCTCTGTGTTTCTATGAGTTTCTATCACTCATTATTGCTGCAAATATTTTAGCAATTTGTCTTCCTTCACCATATGTGGATTTTCTATATGTATTAATATTTTGCTCTAATAAAATTAATTTGATATTTAAACCGATCCCGCGGTTTTTCTTTTGACAAAGAGTCCTCTGGTCTTTCTTTATTCCTCTGAGACTCATTTGAACCCTTAGCTAAAACCTTAATACTGTCATAATATTCTATTTCTTTTTGGGCTCAATTGTTGTGACTATATACTGTAGATCAGAGGTCTTTGTCCTCCTCTCCTTTTTTGGTTAAGTTTATATAATCGGGTCAGACTCCACTTTTAGTGGATTCGTTATAGGTTATCTCTACAGAAGTCGTTGGGCCTGCCAGTTCACCGGCTGAAATGCGATGTGCCGACACGGTGGAATTCAACTCTGCACATGTTGCAGCGACTGTGGCAGCACCGACAAGCCCTGGTGCAATACGTTCTGACGTATAGCCTGGGCCAACGAGATCCAGAGGTGGGGCAAATCACGCTGCAGGAGTGGTCTCAGATCAGGGACCTATGAAGTTGACGCGCCCCCTGGGCCATGGGGTATGCTGAGCCGGGCCGGTAGACGCTGGGGGTTGTAGTCACTGTGGCGGTGACCCAGTCCGTGACCCAGGGCGGTCAATCCAAGGGTAATTTGTATATATGGATTTTATAATGTCTGACTACGCCACCTGTGGAGTGCGGCCAAAGGGGCTGCTGCTGCGGAACAGTCCTCTGAAGCTGGTGGTTTTGCAGCAACGGTATTATTACTCACCACAGGAAGAGTGTATCTTCAGGGCAGTGTGGGTGGATGATGGTGGTTGTAGTGCAGGGAGTCAGTAATGAACACAGAGTCCGTGTGATGCTGTCTCAAGATATTACTCACAGTTGTTGTAGTCCAGATTACAGGTACCAGAGCAATCTCCCCCGTCGTGCTGTGCATACTCAGTGAGGGGCTCAGTCCACCCCCAGATAGCTCCGGAGTACTTAGCAGGACCCCCTTCTGTGTGTCCTTTCTCTGGCCTTCTCCCTGCACCTCACACCCAGTGACACTTCTATCCGGTATCCTCGGGCCTTGGCGGGTGACGTGTGTTCCGTCCACTGGGTCCTATGTGGCTACATTCTTAGTGAGACTGGTGTGGACTTTGGCCTGCAGTACATGAAATGCAGCAGCCCCCGGCTTCTAGTTGAGCCTTGCTGTTTCTCCGCTAGTTGAGGGACCGGTTCCCCTTATCTGGCCTGACCCCTCTGCCTCCTGGTAGCAGCGGGAGTACGGGTGGCCTTTTGCACGGCCCGTAGCCGTAGGGTCCCTTCGGTTCCTGGAGCCTTCCAGCTCCCACTCCTCTCTTCTCTCCTTCAGTCCTGGGCCTCCCAGGCTAGGCCCGCCTCCGGAGCAGAGCTCATGCCTAGTCTCTGCTCCTGTCACTTTTCCTCCTCTGTCTGGCTTGCTCTTTCTAAGATGGCTTCCTATTTATACTCTCCTTGTCATGTGCTCCCCTAAGCTGCTCCCCTAAGCACCCACTACATAGGACCCTCAAACCAGCTAGGGACCTGGGACTGTGCTCTCCCTTAGGAGCAATCTCGCCTTACCCCCACTGCGGGTATGTGTTGGATGCAGGAGTTAGGGTCCCGAGCCATACGCCTTCCTTACCTGAGGGTGAGATACCACACCTCTGGGTGAGATGCAGTAACTCTGTGGCGACTGAACCCTCAGGGGCGCCACACACTCTTCTGCACAGTTTTGAAATGGCGACGAAGATGTTTAGTGCTGACGACGATGCCATTATCAGCATGACTATTCCGGTGATTTACATGCTGGAGCACACATTAAACAGAATTCAGAGTCAGGTGGTGGGACAAGAGGAGGTGGAGGAAGTAGAGGAGGAGTCGTATGCGGAAGGGATAACATCTCCAAGGTCCAGACGGTTGGCAGCACCAAGGCGGCAGGCATGGGAGGGTGGGGGAGAGGGATTAACCAGGGCGCATGGTAGCAGCCAAACTGTTGAGGAAGGTGCAGGAGCCGAGGAAGAAGTGGAGGACGAACTGGCGATGGGCATGGAAGACTCATCAGATGAGGGAGACCTTGATCACATTTCTGTTGTGCGAGGTTGGAGGGAGAGGGCAGAGGAAGGAAGCATGATTCTTACCTCGCTACCAACACAACAAGGACTTGGTCCTTCTGGATGCGCAAGACACATGCGTGCCTTCTTGCTGCACTACCTGCAACATGACACCCGGATTGTCAGAATTCGAAGTAATCCCGACTACTGGGTTGCCACACTCTTAGATCCCCGGTACAAAAGTATATTTGCCGAAATAATTCCTGCCATAAAAAGGTATTGACGCATGCAGTAGTATCTGCAGACGCTGTTGCAGAATCTTACATGTGCTTTTCCACAAAACACCAGTGGTGCACGGGTGCACGTAGTGAATCTCACAGTTCTAACTTGCCAACGGTGGGACTGTCTAGTCTTCATCACTCAAACAGTAACAGTAACACAGTATCTGCTGGTAACAGCAATTTTGTGGAATCGTTTCACCACTTTTTTAGCCCATCCTTTGCAAGGCCACAGGAGACAAGAAGTCTGACACATAGTCAATGCCTAGAGAGGATGGTACAGGAGAATCTCCAAGTGAACATCGAAGCCATGACTGTGTCACTGGACCCTTGCTCATTTTGGTGTTCCAATCTGGAAAAATCGCCGGAGCTCGCCACTCACGCCTTGGAGATCTTGTCATGCCATGCAGCCAGCGTTCTCTCTGAACGTGTGTTCAGCGCTGCTGGTGGTGTGCTGACAGATAAGCGCACGCGGCTGTCCACTGAGAATGTAGACAGCCTCACCTTCATAAAGATGAACAAATCATGGATTCGCAAGGACATTTCTACCCCTGTGTCATCCTTGGGAGACTAAAAGCTTGGGGATTTGGTAAAATCACCTCACCAACCGTTTTAAGCAACAGTGGGGCAATTGATGCCACTTAACCCTAGAACGCATGACCATAAAAATCTACACTTTCACATACCTGGGGCCCTTTAGGTCCGTGTGCAAATAACATGGAATAACTCAAACTCAAATGACAAACAACTATATACATGAAGAATACCTAGAGTTTCAAAATTCTAACTAAAGTAATCTTGCAGAAAATAGAAAACAATTAACTGGGCGGGACTACAAGGCCACAGGTATGCGTTCTAGGGTTAAGTGGTGTCTGTGCCACAATTTTGCGAGTCCCCTTGCTGTGTCTTACGTGACGTTGGCATCGTCAATTCCAGGTGGGTTGGGTCGCCCCCCCCCCCTTTTAACTGTAAGAAACTACATACACTATGGCTTGGGGTAACACAGATGGTTGAGTCTGAAGAGCTGTTTACTCAGAGGTCTGCTCCAAATCTTCAGTGTCTGCTAGTCAGCGTAGAATTTTTAACTGCATCTAGCCTAGGCAATACTTTGGGCGTAGTAGCCCAGCTGCGAAGCAAGCTGCACCGCCTGTGTATCTAATAAGAATTTTTAAATGAATCTAGCCTAGGCAGACTGTGGGGACCCCCAACCAAACCTAGACGCTCAGCCCCTCTACCACCCCCCTTTCATGGACAATACAATAATGTAACTCTTACAACTGGATGGGTGAGGATCGGTCACAGCTTTATTAACTCTTTATTATGGTTGAGCCACCCCCGTAGTGTTCGAGTTCGGTTCGTCGAACACCCATGTGTTCGCCGAACTGTTCGTCGAACTGTTCGTCGAACACCTTCGAACACCGTTAAAACCAATGGCAGACAAACAAAAACACATAGAAACACATAGAAAACACCTTCAAAGGTGTCCAAAAGCTGACAAACTGCTCAGAAGACACAACTAACACATGGAAAAGTGACAAGTACATATAGTCATGCGAAAATAAAAGAGGTGGAGGAGTAAAAGGAGGGGGAGACACAGATATAGGCATGTCATGCCCTTCTAAAATCCAAAAAGTGAGAAGCCGACACGGCCAGTCCGCTCCTGCCCGTGCCACCTCCGTGTCGCCGGGTTTGTGCCAGAGCCGCGGTGAACCCTGATGGCCAGCCCCCCTCTCCCAATTCTGGTGCCTGTCCGCTGGTGGGTCGAGCGAGCCCCCCTGTGGTGGAGGCAGCTCTAAGCTTTTTAATTTAAATTGTCTCTCTAATTTGAATGAATACACTTTAAATCCATTTACAAGGATCTATTGGAGGGCAAGTCTCATGCCAGCAGCCGCGTAATTCCAGCTCCAGTAGCGTCCACTAAAGCTGCTGCAGTTAAAAAGCTTTTATAAGGATCGAGCTCGGCTGTCCACCGCAAGGCATCCTACTGCCAGTCCCAGCCCCTATGCCTTGGGGTGCCTCCTGATGCTCTTCACTGAGTATCCCATGGTCCCGAAGCATTTCCTTTGAAAAAATTAAGTGTCTAAACTACAGGTGGTGTAGCTTGCTTAACAGCCGGGATAATCCGCTGACTAGCAGACACTGCTACTAGGCACAAAGTATTTCCTGGGCTAGATGCAGTTAAAAAATTGTAATTAGATACTCTCGTTGGATGCTGAGAAAGCATTCCATAGAGTCTCCTGGCACGCCATATATGATTCTCTTAAAAAGCTTGGGGTAGGGGTCTAGGGGACCCTTTTATAGCCAAAATCACGGCCCTGTATCGCAATACGTCACCTAGGCTGAAGATAAATGGAACTGTAGCACCCTGAGGGCTCGGTTGCTACAGACGTATTGCACCTCACCCAGAGGTGTGATATCTCACTCTCAGGTAAGGATGGAGTGTGGATCAGGACCCGACACCTGCATGCATTACACCACATTGCCGTGGGGCAGGGCGACCAATATGCCCCTGAGATGGGCACGACAGTCCCTGTCCCTGGCTGGAGTGGGGGGAGGGAACACTGAGGAAGGGGAACCCTGTAGTGCAGGAGCAGGGAGGAAGCAGTTCTTGGGTGCATTGAGAAGGGAGTATAAAAGGTGGGCACCATCTTAGTTCAGTGCAGAGAAGTCTGAGCAGAAGTGGCAGGGAGCAGGGGCTCTGCATGAGCTCTGCTCCGGAGGCGGGCCTAGTAACAGAGGCCCAGGCCTGGAAGAGGGAGAAGGAAGGAAGAGGAGCGGAGAAGGCTCCAGGAACGAGGAATGAAGGGATCCCAGGGGTGCGGACGGGCGAGTCGCCACCGCACGCCCGAATCCACCTGCGTGGAGGGGTCATGCCAAAGGGGGAGACCGGTCCCCGAACTAGTGGAGGCAGGAAACGACCCTCAGCTAGAAACCGGAGGCTCTGACATTTTATGTGGCGCAGCCCCTCGCTACACCCGCTAGGAAGGCACCACATAGGGTCAGGGAAACTGGCGCCAAGTTTACCAAGAGGAGGCCCGAGGCAGCCGGACAGAAGTGTTGGTAAGAAAGGCCAGACAAAGGACACCCAAAGGGGGTCCTGTGAAGTGCTCCAAAGTTATCTGGGAGTTGTCTGAGCCCCTCACCTGGTGAGCACAGTACGATGTGGGCAGCCGTTACCTGCAGACGTGGTCTGGATAATAAGAACTGTGAGTAAAGGCCCTGGACTGCATCACTGACTCCGTGTCATTACTGCTGCTGCCCTGCACCATCACCCCCATCCTCCGCATACACTGCCCTGAGGCTATACTCCTCCCGTGGGGAGTTATGCTACGCTCTGCTGCACCCACAACACCAGCCTCAGCGGTCTGCCCTGTAGCGGCGGTTCACTCTGACCGCAATCCACGGGTGGCGTAGTCGGACATTTAAACATCAAAACCACATAAATAGTTCCGCCACTGGTTTGACCGCCCTGAGCCATGGAACCGGGTCGCCGCCACGAAGACTACAACCACCAGCATCCACCAAAAAGGGTCCGGCTCCGGGTATCCCAAGGCCCAGGGGGTGCGTCAGAACATTTTCATCACCTTTCACAATCACCAATGGGACAAGGCAGGGATGTCCTCTGTCCCCTCTCTTATACATCCTAGTGACGGAGCACCTGCTCTCATCAATTCGCCATAACCCCAATATTAGGTGGATTGAGGTGGGAGGCACCGAGTACAAGTGCTCTCTATTTGCTGATGATGTCCTAGTATATATCACTCAATCACATATATCCATCCATGCTGTTATGGCTGAAATAGATCACTTTGTTACATGGTAAAATTTTAAAATCAATGCAGCGAAGTCTGAGGCCCTCGATGTCTCCCTCCCCAAATCCATATAGGATTCCATCCAGTCCAACTTTCCCTTTGCCTGGCCCTCACAGGGTATCAAATACTTAGGAATTCCTATTCATAGAGACCTCTCCCATCTATGTTATCTTAATTTTGGGCCCTTTATTGAACAATTCCATACAGACCACGGTTGGCAAGTTAGAACTGTAAGATTCACTACGTGAACCGCTGGTGTTTTGTGGAAAAGCACATGTACACCGCGTTCCAAATTATTATGCAAAAAGTGTTTAGGAGTGATAAGGGAAGAATTTGTTTGTTTGTCAGTTAAACTCATTGATGGTGATGTGTGTCAGGGCTCTTTATATCACTGTAAGCAATTGCAGACACCTGTGCTAATTAGTTTGGCAGGTGTGTCCAATGAAAGGCAAGACTACTTAAGAAGGCTCTCTCACATTATTAAGCAGCCTACATTTTCTGCCAAAATGGGAAAGAAAAAGGATGTGTCGGCTGCTGAGAAGCAACAAATTGTGGAGTGTTTAGGTCAAGGCATGACTACAATCAACATTGTGCGATGATCAGGATGAAGTGTCTTGGCAATCAAGAAGTATGTAGCTGATTCACAGTACACACGTGTGTGTGCTGATAAGGGCAAATTGAGGACTCTTTCCTACAGGCAATTACGTCAGGTTGAAAGAGCAGCGGCAAAAAAGCCTTGTCATAGCAGCAGACAAGTTTTTGAAGCTGCTTGTGCCTCCAACGTCCCCCGAACAACAAGATGCAGGGTCCTTCAGAGGTTTGCAGCTGTGCATACGCCATCCTGTCGACCTCCTCTATCCACTTCACACAAGCAGAAACGGCTCCAGTGGGCCAAACATTACATGAAGACTGATTTCAAAACTGTTTTGTTCACGGATGAGTGCCATGCAGCGCTCGATGGTCCAGATGGATGGAGTGGAGGATGGCTGGTTGATGGACACCCCACGCAAACACGGCTACAGCGCCAACAAGGAGGAGGTGGAGTAATGTTTTGGGCTGGAATCATGGGGAGAGAGATTGTCGGCCCCTTTAGGATCCCTGAAGGCGCTAAAGATGAACTCCATAATGTATGTGGATTTTCTCAAACAGCACTTCCTGCCATGGTTCAAGAAGAAGAACCGTGTATTTCACAGCAAGATCATTTTTCTGCATGATAATGCACCATCTCATGCTGCACATAAAACATCTGCATCTCTGGCTGATATGGGCATAAAAGGGGACAAACTTATGGTGTGACCCCCATGCTCCCCTGACCTCTACCCCATTCCGAACCTTTGGAGCATCATTAAAAGGAGTGTCTATGATGGCCGGAGGCAGTTCACATCTAAGCAACAGCTCTGGGAGGGTATTCTGTCCTCATGCAAAACAATTGAAGCAGAAACCATCCAAAACCTGACAAATTCAATGGACGAGAGAGTTCAGAAGCTCCTTTCGAACAAGGGGTCCTATGTGAAAATGTAACATCACCTAGAATAAAGTTTTGAGTTGAAAACTGTTTGATTTCAGTTTCTAACAAACTGCTAATGCTTATAATTTCAAAAATGACCATTTTTTTGGTCTTTATTAAAATGAAAAGGTTGATCGAAAAGTTTGGGGGATCTAAGAGTGTGGCAACCCAGTAGTCATGATTACTTCGAATTCTGACAATATGAGGGTCATGCTGCAGGTAGTGCAGCAAGAAGGCACTTATGTGTCTTGCGCATCTCGGAGCCCCAAAATTATTTTCCGGGCTAGATGCAGCTAAAAATTATTTTTAATTTTAAATCTGGTGGAGCTTATTATAGATGGCCTAATAGGATCAGTGCTGCACACTGCTACAAAGCCCAAATTATTTTCCAGTCAAGATACAGATAAACATGATTAGTAATTTGAAAGCTTAAAACGGTTGGTAGGGTGATTTTAACCAATCATCAAGCTTTTACTCTCCCCAGGATGACACAGGGGTAGAAAAGTCGTTTCGGATCCATGATTTGTTCATCTTTATGAACGTGAGTCTGTCTACATTATCAGTGGAGAGCCGCGTGCGCTTATCTGTCAGCACACCACCAGCAGCGCTGAACACACGTTCAGACAGAACGCTGGCTGCGGGGCATGACAAGATCTACAAGGCGTAAGTGGCTAGCTCCGGCCATTTATCCAGATTGGAAGCCCAAAAAGAGCAAGGGTCCAGTGACACAGTTGTGGCTTCGATGTTTACTTGGAGATACTCCTGTACCATCGTCTCTAGGCGTTGACTATGTGTCAGACTTCTTGTCTCCTGTGGCCTTGCAAAGGATGGGCTAAAAAAGTGGTGAAATGATTCCGCAAAATTGATGTTACCAGCAGATACTGTGGTTCTGTTACGGTTTGAGTGCTGAACACTTGACGGTCCCACGGTTGGCAAGTTGGAACTGTGAGATTCACTACGTGCACCACTGGTATTTTGTGGAAAAGCACATGTAAGATTCTGCAACAGTCTCTGCTGATACTCCTGCATGCGTGCATCCCTTTCTATGGCAGGAATAATTTCTGAAAATTTACTTTTGTACCGGGGATCTAACAGTGTGGCAACCCAGTAGTCAGGATTATTTCTAATTCTCACAATTCGAGGGTCATGTTGCAGGTAGTGCAGCAAGAAGGCACTCATGTGTGTTGCACATCCAGGAGCACCAAGTCCCTGTTGTGTTGGTGGCGAGGTAACAATCATGCTTCCTTCCTCTGTCCTCTCCCCCCAACCTCGCACAACAGAAATGTGATCAAGGTCTCCCTCATCTGATGAGTCTTCCATCAGTTCGTCCTCCACTTTTTCCTGGGCTCCTGCACCTTCCTCACTAGTTTGGCTGCTACCATGCGCCCTGGTAAAACCATCTCCTCCACCCTCACATGCCTGCCGCCTTGGTGCTGCCTACCTTCTGGACCTTGCAGATGTTAGCCCTTCCGCATACAACTCCTCCTCCTCTACTTCCTCCACCTCCTCTTGTGCCACCACCTGACTCCGAATTCTGTTTAACATGTGCTCCAGCATGTAAATCACCGGAATAGTCATGCTGATAATGGCATCGTCAGCACTAAACATCTTCGTCGCCATTTCAAAACTGTGCAGAAGGGTGCATAGGTCCCTGATATGAGACCACTCCTCCAGCGTGATTTGCCCCACCTCTGAATCTCGTTGGCCCAGGCTATACGTCAGAACGTATTGCACCAGGGCTTGTCAGTGCTGCCACAGTCGCTGCAACATGTGCAGAGTTGAATTCCACCGGGTAGGCACATCGCATTTTAGCCGGTGAAGTGGCAGGCCCAACGACTTCTGTAGAGATGTAAGTCGCTGAGCTGCGGGATGCGAACGGCGGAAGTGAGCACACAGCGACCGTGCCCTCTGCAGAAGGCCATCTAGTCTGGGATAGTGGGCTAAAAATTGCTGGACAACCAGGTTCAACACGTGAGCCATACAAGGCACGTGTGTGACATTGCCCCGGCGAAGGGCCGCACCCAGGTTTGCAGCATTGTCGCACACGGCCTTCCCTGGTTTCAGGTCCAGTGGAGACAACCATTCATGAAATTGGTTCTCCAGAGCTGACCACAACTCCTCAGCTGTGTGACTCACATTTCTCAGACATTTCAATGTAAAAACCGCCTGATGACGTTGAGCCCTACTGCCAGCATAGTAAGGAGGTGTGCAGGATCCCTTCTGCGCAGTTAGAAAGCTTGTGGCATGACCAGACAGGCTTTGGGTGCAGGTGGAAGACCGAGAGGAGGTTGAGGAGGCAGAAGCAGTGGAGGAACTTTGACATAAAGAGGATTGACGCACAACTCGTGGGGACGGCAAGACTTGGACAGCAGCCCCTTGTCCTGCTGTCACCATAGTTACCCAGTGCCCAGTCAGCGACATGTAACGCCCCTGTCCATGCCTACTCGTCCAAGTGTCTGTGGTGAAATGCACCTTGTCACACACGGAGTTTCTCAAAGAAGCGGTGATGTTGTGTGCGACATGCTGGTGGAGCGCAGGCACACCTTTCTTTGAGAAGTAGTGCCGACTGGGCATCTGGTACTGGGGCACTGCGACGGACATAAGGTCTCGAAAATCCTCTGTGTCCACCAGGCGGAAAGGCAGCATTTCTGTAGCCAAGAGCTTGCAGATGGTGAAATTCAACCTCTTAGCTTTCTCATGGCTAGGAGGAAATGGTCTTTTACTTGTCCACATCTGAGGGACCGAGGGCTGGCTATTGTGCTTAGACGGGGTTGATAAGGGTGTCCCCGGCAAACTGCCGGTCTGTGAGGAAGATGCAGGCGGACATGTTAGGTTGCCTTCATCCAAAGGTGGTGCTATCGATGTCGGACAGCGCTCAACACCAGCTGGTGTTACCACCTCCAAAGAAAATGATGACCTGCCAATCACGCTGGCTGTTGCGGGTAAAGAGGTGGCAGGTCTGCGCCCCAAAACAGGTGTGACTGCTGTCCCCCCAGTCACAGAGGATGAAGAGGCCGCGGATGCACAAGATATGGCAGACGGTGGTTGGCCCGGCCGGCTAGGCCGCATTGTAGCACACTGAGCTTCCCACTGCAACTTATGCTTCATGTCCATGTGCCGGTTCATGCATGAAGGACTCAAACTATGTATTTTTTGGCCTCTACTTAGCTTTTGCTGACAAATGTTACAGATAACACGAGTTGGGTCATCTTTATCGATCTGAAAAAATTCCCAGGCTATGCAAGGCTTAGCACCCATGCGACCTGAAGAGCCACCACGACTTGTGGTGAGAGGCAGAGTTGTGTTTGAGGATGCAGTTGTTGACGTGCTTCCAGTACTACGTCTCTGTCCAGGAAGGCGCAACCTGACCTCATCGTCACTAGCATCTTCCTCCACCTCCTCTGCTGACCTCATCTCTTGGCTGACTGTGGGTTGACAGTAAGTGGGATCTCCGACCTCATCATCATCACCCTGTGCGTTATCACACCCGTCGTCCTCAGAGCCAACCTGTTCCTGCCCTGACAAAAAACTAAAGTTGTCGCTCCAATCAGGTATTTGAGTCTTATCATCGTCTTCCTCATTGTCTCCACCAACAGGAGTTACAGTTTGGGAATGAGGGTCTACATTATGGTCAGAACCTTCTGCGTCTGGTCCTGGATCCGACTCATAAAGATTCTGGGCATCAGTGCAGATCATTTCCTCGTCTGGATTCACAGAAGCGCTGGAGTCGACCTCTGATTCCCAGGCTATAGTATGAGTAAACAGCTCTGCAGACTCAACCATCTGTTCTACCTCATACTCAGACGGGCAGCTGGAGATTTGGGAGCTGTGAGGAAGCAAGTGCGATTTGGGTGACACCTTTGAGGACTGGAGTATTTGTGATGTTGAAGTTGATGTGGAGGAGAGCCCACTTAAAGGAGCACTTGATATCCGTTGAAGCACCTGCTGTTTTTGTGCCTCATCTGGAATTTGTAGCGATTGGCGTGGCCGTAAGAAAGGGATCTTATCACATTGTCCGCTAAAAGAAGTAGACATTTTAGTTTGGCTGGAAGATGGTCTTTCTTCTGCAGATGTTACTGTTGCTTTAACACCTACCCCACGGACACAACCTTTTTTCCCCTTCCCAACACGCCTATTCCCCTTTCCACCAGCAGCAGGCCTTTTTCCACTCATTTTGGTGGTTAACTAATTCACAACTCTGGAGTTGTTTGCACAAAAAAACAATGGATGGGAACCG
The DNA here is from genome assembly GCF_046119375.1 of Phyllobates terribilis. Taxonomy (NCBI): domain Eukaryota; kingdom Metazoa; phylum Chordata; class Amphibia; order Anura; family Dendrobatidae; genus Phyllobates; species Phyllobates terribilis. The sequence continues at coordinate 1,820,992 of NW_027362771.1, read as the reverse complement.
AGCAGAGCTGAGTGGCCAAACTGTGGTATTAGGCCAAAACTATTGGCTGGGTTAGATGCAGAAAAAAATTATTTTGAATTTGCAACCTGATGGAGGTCAGTATAGATGGACTAATAGAACAAGTCCCACACACTGCTAGAAGCCCAAATATTTTTTCAGAGGTACTGTAGATGCAGATAAAAATTAGTTTTAATTTGCAACCTGATGGAGGTCAGTATAGATGGACTAATAGAGAAAGTCCGACACACTACTAGAAGGCCAAATATTTTTTCAGAGGTAGATGCAGAAAAAAATATATTCAGTTTGCAACCTGATGGAGGTCAGTATAGATGGACTAATACAACAAGTCCCGCACACAGCTAGAAGCCCAAATATTTTTTCAGAGGTACTGTAGATGCAGATAAAAATTATTTTTAATTTGCAACCTGATGGAGGTCAGTATAGATGGACTAATAGAGAAAGTCCGACACACTACTAGAAGGCCAAATATTTTTTCAGAGGTAGATGCAGAAAAAAATATATTCAGTTTGCAACCTGATGGAGGTCAGTATAGATGGACTAATACAACAAGTCCCACACACAGCTAGAAGCCCAAATATTTTTTCAGAGGTACTGTAGATGCAGATAAAAATTAGTTTTAATTTGCAACCTGATGGAGGTCAGTATAGATGGACTAATAGAGAAAGTCCGACACACTACTAGAAGGCCAAATATTTTTTCAGAGCTAGATGCAGAAAAAAATTATATTCAGTTTGCAACCTGATGGAGGTCAGTATAGATGGATTAATAGAACAAGACCCACACACAGCTAGAAGCCCAATATTTTTTCAGAGGTAGATGCAGAAAAAAATATATTCAGTTTGCAACCTGATGGAGGTCAGTATAGATGGACTAATAGAACAAGTCCCACACACTGCTAGAAGCCCAAATATTTTTTCAGAGGTACTGTAGATGCAGATAAAAATTAGTTTTAATTTGCAACCTGATGGAGGTCAGTATAGATGGACTAATAGAATGATGCTATGCCCAAAAGATTTTACTTCACTAGGTGCAGTAAAAAAATTGGTATTCTATACACAGGTGGTATATCTTGCAACACAGATAGGCTACTCCACTGACTAACACACTCTGCAATAGGCCAAAAAGGATTAGCTTTGCTAGATTCAGCCAAATGCTGTGAAAAAAACTTGCACAGCACTGGCACAGACCTGCCTGGCAAAAACTGATAGGAACTCATGTAACCTAGTCCTGAAAAGGTCTCCAATTACAATTAGTCTTTACTCCCACAACCTATCTATTTAAGAGCACAGACCTCCCTGATAAAAGTCGTAGGAAATGCTGTAACCTAGTCCTTAAAAGGACTGCAATCACAACTATTCCCTACTCCCAAGCTATCTGTAGATTTGTGCGAAAATTGGCTTGAAATTAACAAGGTATAGCGCACACAGCAACAGCGGTGCCGTCTAACACGCAGCTGCAGCAGTGAGAAAATGGTGGCGACGGGGAAAATGGCTTGGTCTTATAGGGCAAGGACATGTGACATACACTGCCAATGACACATGCCCTTGCTTGTGTGAAAAAAAGCACTTCGCTCCGTGTGTGCGCTGCTGATAGGCTGACAGATTGCACCTCCCCACTGTAAATGCGGGAAAGAGAAAAAAAAATGGAGATCTTCATTGTTCCTGCAGAGATCCATCCCCTGCCCCTCCCCCCACCCCGCTGTACACTCAAACTGCGTATTAACATTAATTTTCATCATTACTGAGAAAAAATCCAGTTATGATTTTGGTGCACGAACAGTTATCGAACATAACCTCGAACAGCCGAATTTTTCTCAAATTGTTCATGTTCGCCGAACGGCTCAAACACCGCCCAAAACAGCTCGAATTTGAGATTGGCGAACAGTTCGAGTAGAACAACGCTCATCTCTACTCTTTATACTCATTCCATTAGAAAGGCATTTTATTTCTAAAATAATTCAGCTTGTTGCAGCATGCCCTGGGTCCCCACTCCGGCAAGTTGGCCAACAAGTGTAACTCTCCAACATGTCCTTTCTATTTCCAGGCCACGGAGGATCCAGCGTACTCGTATGCAGGACTCTGACCCCCACCCATCACTCTTAAGGCTTGTTCCACTCCGTCCTGGAGTCCTGACAGGAATATGTCCAGCCCAATATCTATTAAGTGAACACCGTCGGGCCGTATGAGGCCTGCTTTATCTCCTTCCAGTTGTCGGTGTCGTATCACTACACCGCCTCTGTCTCTTCTAAATTTTGCCATCCGAATATTTATTACCCGCCTTGTCCATTCGATGGCCGTGATGTCTCGCGCACCTTGCCATACCGCTATCGGCACAATCTCTGACCATACTATAGCTAATTTTGTGAAAAATTCTCTGAAGCGCTCAGTGTCTAGTTTCATTATTGCCATTAGTTATGCGCTCTTGTGATGACCTAGGTTGTTTCCCCCGGCCTGTATAACTAAGATGACTGGACCTCTTGCCTCTCTCCCTACCTTGATTACCTCCATTAGTACCTGTGGCCATAGCAGGCCTCTAATACCTCTCCAGTTGAAATATGTGTTATGAAACTCTAATTTCCTCCCGCCTGGGTGGACTTTCGCCCTTTTTTGTGCCCAATATATATACGAGTGGCCTATCACTCACACTGTTGGCTTAGCGTCACCTGTAAAAGAAACAAACCACGTTAGGATAACAAGTCCGGTCTTATGTATCTCGCCAAACACGTGGATCGCCATCTCCCTATCGTCTGAACTTCCGTTTCTGACAGTCCTGCTCTTGCTGCTTCCGTGGCCGCACCTATGCGGAATGAGTGTGTCCCGTAATCTTTGGGGTGGTTCCCTGCCGATGTTATGCATTTATTAAATATCGCTTGGAACAGGTATCTTGATAATGGCGTTCCATCAATGTGTGATAGGAAGAAATTACTTTGTGATCTGATGGTTAGATATGTTTTTACTATTGTTACCCGACTCAGTGTACCGTTTGTGGGTTGTAGAAGTACCCAAGTAACCCTGCCCGCTGGAACCGTTTTCGATTGGTGTATGCATAGACGTATTGCATTATTGGCTATGACTACGTCCTGGTGTAATAAGCCTCCACTGGTGGTAATTTTGTATTGAGGGACTAATTCGCTTATACATAGCGCCCCGAAGAAGGCGATCACAAATGCAGTAGACATTAGTGTTGCTTCAGATTTTGAGTGTCATGTTAATGGTGTTAGGGATAAGATGTGAGATATCAGTTTTAGTGACACGAGACGGGACGTCTACATTCCTGACTTGGCTGACCCCTTTTCCACCCTTTTATGGATTGTCTGATGATGAATCTTTGTCACATCTCCCCAATTCAGTAGTTGGAAGTGAAATGCTACTCCGGTCAGACACCGCTGCGCTGACTCCCCTGATATGCCCCTCATCATTAGCTGGTGGAGAAATTCTATGGTGACTTGTGATCTGGCTTGTTCACATTGGTCAACCCGTCTGCCTGCTACTAGTCGTGTCCACTCTTCCCATGCCTTACCGTATGCTTGCCACGTAGACAGGGCAACTAACGCTCTGATTAATGGCATCAACTATTCGCCACTAGATCCCATAGGGAGGGTGGGCAACTGTTGCCCGATGGGTGGGCGTTGTGGAAGAGCTCTGTGAAAATCTGCCAATTGAATTGTTATAAAGCGTTAGCAGCAGCTTTATACCCCTCAGCATAGTGGCTAGCGCGGACCCATACATTGTGTTTTAGGCACAGGAATGCTAGCCTACGTAGTAGGCCTCGCACTGGGAGAGACGATGATGCCATCTTATTAATGCAGTGCGCTAGGCTGGTGTTTTGTGTTATGAAGCGTATATTTTTGTTAGCCAGGCGCGCGCCCCATATTTCTATTGCTACCACTATTGGGAAAAATTATTTTCAGGGCTAGATGCAGCTAAAAATTTTTATTAATTTCAAAGCTGGTGGAGCTTGGTATAGATGGCCTAATACAATAAGTCCCACACACTGCTAGAAGCCCAAATATTTTTTCAGAGGTAGATGCAGAATAAAATTATATTGAATTTTCAACCTGGTGTAGGTTAGTATAGATGGACTAATAGAACAAGTCCCACACACTACTAGAAGCCCAAATATTTTTTCAGAGCTAGATGCAGAAAAAAATGATATTCAATTTGCAACCTGATGGAGGTCAGTATAGATGGACTAATAGACCAAGTCCCACACACTGCTAGAAGCCCAAATACTTTTTCAGAGCTAGATGCAGATAAAAATTATTTTTAATTTGCAACCTGATGGAGATCAGTATAGATGGACTAATAGACCAAGTCCCACACACTGCTAGAAGCCCAAACATTTTTTCAGAAGTAGATGCAGAAAAAAATTATATTCAATTTGCAACCTGATGGAGGTCAGTATAGATGGACTAATAGAACATGTCCCACACACTGCTAGAAGGCCAAATATTTTTTCAGAGCTAGATGCAGATATAAATTATTTTTAATTTGCAACCTGATGGAGGTCAGTATAGATGGACTAATAGAGAAAGTCCCACACACTGCTAGAAGGCCAAATATTTTTTCAGAGCTAGATGCAGAAAAAAATGATATTCAGTTTGCAACCTGATGGAGGTCAGTATAGATGGACTAATAGAACAAGTCCCACACACTGCTAGAAGGCCAAATATTTTTTCAGAGGTAGATGCAGATAAAAATTATTTTTAATTTGCAGCCTGATGGAGGTCAGTATAGATGGACTAATAAAGAAAGTCCCACACACTGCTAGAAGGCCAAATATTTTTTCAGAGCTAGATGCAGACAAAAAATTATTTTTACTTTGCAACCTGATGGAGGTCAGTATAGATGGACTAATAGAGAAAGTCCCACACACTGCTAGAAGGCCAAATATTTTTTCAGAGCTAGATGCAGATATAAATTATTTTTAATTTGCAAAATGATGGAGGTCAGTATAGATGGACTAATAGAGAAAGTCCCACACACTGCTAGAAGGCCAAATATTTTTTCAGAGCTAGATGCAGAAAAAAATATATTCAATTTGCAACCTGATGGAGGTCAGTATAGATGGACTAATAGAACAAGTCCCACACACTGCTAGAAGCCCAAATATTTTTTCAGAAGTAGATGCAGAAAAAAAATTTATTCAATTTGCAACCTGATGGAGGTCAGTATACATGGACTAACAGAACAAGTCCCACACACTGCTAGAAGCCCAAATTTTTTTTCTGAGGTAGATGCAGAAAAAAATGATATTCAGTTTGCAACCTGATGGAGGTCAGCATAGATGGACTAATAGAACAAGTCCCACACACTGCTAGAAGCCCAAATATTTTTTCAGAGCTAGATGCAGATGAAAATTATTTTTAATTTGCAACCTGATGGAGGTCAGTGTAGATGGACTAATATACCAAGTCCCACACACTGCTAGAAGCCCAAATATTTTTTCAGAAGTAGATGCAGAAAAAAAATATTTTTAATTTGCAACCTGATGGAGGTCAGTATAGATGAACTAATAGACCCAGTCCCACACACTGCTAGAAGCCCAAATATTTTTTCAGAGCTAGATGCAGAAAAAAATTATATTCAATTTGCAACCTAATGGAGGTCAGTATAGATGGACTAATAGAACAAGTCCCACTCACTGCTAGAAGCCCAAATATTTTTTCAGAGCTAGATGCGGATAAAAATTATTTTTAATTTGCAACCTGATGGAGGTCAGTATAGATGGACTAATAGACCAAGTCCCACACACTGCTAGAAGCCCAAATATTTTTTCAGAGGTAGATGCAGGATAAAATTATATTGAATTTGCATCCTGGTGTAGGTTAGTATAGATGGACTAATAGAACAAGTCCCACACACTGCTAGAAGCACAAATATTTTTTCAGAGCTAGATGCAGAAAAAAATGATATTCAATTTGCAACCTGATGGAGGTCAGTATAGATGGACTAATAGACCAAGTCCCACACACTGCTAGAGGCCCAAATACTTTTTCAGAGCTAGATGCAGATAAAAATTATTTTTAATTTGCAACCTGATGGAGATCAGTTTAGATGGACTAATAGAACAAGTCCCACACACTGCTAGAAGCCCAAATATTTTTTCAAAGCTAGATGCAGATAAAAATTATTTTTAATTTGCAACCTGATGGAGATCAGTATAGATGGACTAATAGACCAAGTCCCACACACTGCTAGAAGCCCAAACATTTTTTCAGAAGTAGATGCAGAAAAAAATTATATTCAATTTGCAACCTGATGGAGGTCAGTATAGATGGACTAATAGAACATGTCCCACACACTGCTAGAAGGCCAAATATTTTTTCAGAGCTAGATGCAGATATAAATTATTTTTACTTTGCAACCTGATGGAGGTCAGTATAGATGGACTAATAGAGAAAGTCCCACACACTGCTAGAAGGCCAAATATTTTTTCAGAGCTAGATGCAGAAAAAAATTATATTCATATTGCAACCTGATGGAGGTCAGTATAGATGGACTAATAGAACAAGTCCCACACACAGCTAGAAGGCCAAATATTTTTTCAGAGGTAGATGCAGATAAAAATTATTTTTAATTTGCAGCCTGATGGAGGTCAGTATAGATGGACTAATAGAGAAAGTCCCACACACTGCTAGAAGGCCAAATATTTTTTCAGAGCTAGATGCAGACAAAAAATAATTTTTACTTTGCAACCTGATGGAGGTCAGTATAGATGGACTAATAGAGAAAGTCCCACACACTGCTAGAAGGCCAAATATTTTTTCAGAGCTAGATGCAGATATAAATTATTTTTAATTTGCAAAATGATGGAGGTCAGTATAGATGGACTAATAGAGAAAGTCCCACACACTGCTAGAAGGCCAAATATTTTTTCAGAGCTAGATGCAGAAAAAAATTATATTCATTTTGCAACCTGATGGAGGTCAGTATAGATGGACTAATAGAACAAGTCCCACACACAGCTAGAAGGCCAAATATTTTTTCAGAGGTAGATGCAGATAAAAATTATTTTTAATTTGCAGCCTGATGGAGGTCAGTATAGATGGACTAATAGAGAAAGTCCCATACACTGCTAGAAGGCCAAATATTTTTTCAGAGCTAGATGCAGACAAAAAAATATTTTTAATTTGCAACCTGATGGAGGTCAGTATAGATGGACTAATAGAGAAAGTCCCACACACTGCTAGAAGGCCAAATATTTTTCAGAGCTAGATGCAGACAAAAAATTTTTTTTAATTTGCAACCTGATGGAGGTCAGTATAGATGGACTAATAGAGAAAGTCCCACACACTGCTAGAAGGCCAAATATTTTTTCAGAGCTAGATGCAGACAAAAAATTATTTTTAATTTGCAACCTGATGGATTCAGTATAGATGGACTAATAGAGAAAGTCCCACACACTGCTAGAAGGCCAAATAATTTTTCAGAGCTAGATGCAGAAAAAAATTATATTCAGTTTGCAACCTGATGGAGGTCAGTATAGATGGACTAATAGAACAAGTCCCACACACAGCTAGAAGCCCAAATATTTTTTCAGAGGTAGATGCAGATAAAAATTATTTTTAATTTGCAACCTGATGGAGGTCAGTGTAGATGGACTAATAGACCAAGTCCCACACACTGCTAGAAGCCCAAATATTTTTTCAGAAGTAGATGCAGAAAAAAAATATTTTTAATTTGCAACCTGATGGAGGTCAGTATAGATGAACTAATAGACCCAGTCCCACACACTGCTAGAAGCCCAAATATTTTTTCAGAGCTAGATGCAGAAAAAAATTATATTCAATTTGCAACCCAATGGAGGTCAGTATAGATGGACTAATAGAACAAGTCCCACTCACTGCTAGAAGCCCAAATATTTTTTCAGAGCTAGATGCAGATAAAAATTATTTTTAATTTGCAACCTGATGGAGGTCAGTATAGATGGACTAATAGACCAAGTCCCACACACTGCTAGAAGCCCAAATATTTTTTCAGAGGTAGATGCAGAATAAAATTATATTGAATTTGCAACCTGGTGTAGGTTAGTATAGATGGACTAATAGAACAAGTCCCACACACTGCTAGAAGCACAAATATTTTTTCAGAGCTAGATGCAGAAAAAAATGATATTCAATTTGCAACCTGATGGAGGTCAGTATAGATGGACTAATAGACCAAGTCCCACACACTGCTAGAGGCCCAAATACTTTTTCAGAGCTAGATGCAGATAAAAATTATTTTTAATTTGCATCCTGATGGAGATCAGTTTAGATGGACTAATAGACCAAATCCCACACACTGCTAGAAGCCCAAATATTTTTTCAGAAGTAGATGCAGATAAAAATTATTTTTAATTTGCAACCTGATGGAGGTCAGTGTAGATGGACTAGTAGACCAAGTCCCACACACTGCTAGAAGCCCAAATTTTTTTTCTGAGGTAGATGCAGATAAAAATTATTTTTAATTTGCAACCTGATGGAGATCAGTATAGTGGACTAATAGACCAAGTCCCACACACTGCTAGAAGCCCAAATATTTTTTCAGAGCTAGATGCAGATAAAAATTATTTTTAATTTGCAACCTGATGGAGATCGGTATAGATGGACTAATAGACCAAGTCCCACACACTGCTAGAAGCCCAAATATTTTTTCAGAAGTAGATGCAGACAAAAAAATTATTTTTAATTTGCAACCTGATGGATGTCAGTATAGATGGACTAATAGAGAAAGTCCCACACACTGCTAGAAGGCCAAATATTTTTTCAGAGCTAGATGCAGATATAAATTATTTTTAATTTGCAACCTGATGGAGGTCAGTATAGATGGACTAATAGAGAAAGTCCCACACACTGCTAGAAGGCCAAATATTTTTTCAGAGCTAGATGCAGAAAAAAATTAAATTCATTTTGCAACCTGATGGAGGTCAGTATAGATGGACTAATAGAACAAGTCCCACACACAGCTAGAAGGCCAAGTATTTTTTCAGAGCTAGATGCAGATAAAAATTATTTTTAATTTGCAGCCTGATGGAGGTCAGTATAGATGGACTAATAGAACAAGTCCCACACACTGCTAGAAGGCCAAATATTTTTTCAGAGCTAGATGCAGAAAAAAATTATATTCAGTTTGCAACCTGATGGAGGTTTAGATGGACTAATAGAATGATGCTATGCCCAAAAGATTTTACTTCACTAGGTGCAGTAAAAAAATTGGTATTCTATACACAGGTGGTATATCTTGCAACACAGATAGGCTACTCCACTGTCTAACACACTCTGCAATAGGCCAAAAAGGATTAGCTTTGCTAGATTCAGCCAAATGCTGTGAAAAAAACTTGCACAGCACTGGCACAGACCTGCCTGGCAAAAACTGATAGGAACTGATGTAACCTAGTCCTGAAAAGGACTGCAATTACAATTAGTCTTTACTCCCACAATCTATCTATGTAAGAGCACAGACCTGCCTGATAAAAGTCGTAGGAAATGCTGTAACCTAGTCCTTAAAAGGACTGCAATCACAACTATTCCCTACTCCCAAGCTATCTGTAGATTTGTGCGAAAATTGGCTTGAAATTAACAAGGTATAGCGCACACAGCAACAGCGGTGCCGTCTAACACGCAGCTGCAGCAGTGAGAAAATGGTGGCGACAGGGAAAATGGCTGGGTCTTATAGGGCAAGGACATGTGACATACACTGCCAATGACACATGCCCTTGCTTGTGTGAAAAAAAGCACTTCGCTCCGTGTGTGCGCTGCTGATAGGCTGACAGATTGCACCTCCCCACTGTAAATGCGGGAAAGAGAAAAAAAAATGGAGTTCTTCATTATTCCTGCAGAGATCCATCCCCTGCCCCTCCCCCCACCCCGCTGTACACTCAAACTGCGTATTAACATTAATTTTCATCATTACTGAGAAAAAATCCAGTTATGATTTTGGTGCACGAACAGTTTTCGAACATAACCTCGAACAGCCGAATTTTTCTCAAATCGTTCGTGTTCGCCGAACGGCTCGAACATCGCCCAAAACAGCTCGAATTTGAGATTGGCGAACAGTTCGAGTAGAACAACGCTCATCTCTACTGTTTACAAGACAGGCGCATTATCCCAGTAAGTCACTGGAATATGACAGGTGTAATTGGATGGTAAGAAGGGTAGTGAACATTGAATTGTTAATGGGTAAGTTATAAAAGAAATCCATTGGCTTCACTATGTTATTCTTAATGCCAATCTACACAGCGTATGATGACTTCTTGTTCTTTATGAACACTTAATTCAGATTTTCAGTCTCACAATTGCACTCAAGCCCAAAATCAATGCAAATTTCCATTGCATCTATAGGAAGCTTATTAGTAAGTAAATGAAAAAAGCTCTCCATGGATTCAAGCTCATAAATGCCTGTTTACAAGACAAGCACATTATCCCAGTAAGACACTGGAACATCACAGAAAAAATGGGATGTCAAGAATGGTAGTGAACATTGAATTGCTAGTAGGTAAGGTAAAAAATATGTTATTCTTAATGCCAATCTACACAGCGTATGATGACATTTTGTTCTTTATGAACACTTAATACAGATTCTGAATCTCACAATTGCACTCTCTCAGTCCAAAAATCAGTGCAAATTTCCATTGCCTCAATAGGAAGCTTATTAGTAAGTAAATCAAATAATCCTCCCTGTGGATTCGTACTCATGAATGCCTATATACAAAAGAAGTGCAATAAACCAGTAAGTCACTGGAACAACATGGGTGTAAGATGATGTCAAGAAGGGCAGTGAACAATGAATCGCTAATAGGTAAGTTAAAAAAGAAATCCATTGGTTTCGCTATGTTATTCTTAATGCCAATCTATACAGCGTATGATGACATCTTCTTCTTTATGAACCCTAAATAAAGATTCTTTATCTCACAACTGCACTATCTCAAGCCAAAAATCAATGCAAATTTCCATTGCCTCTATAGGAAGCTTATTAGTAAGTAGATGAATCAAAACTCCCTATGAATTCAAATTCATGAATGCCTATTTGCAAGAGAGGCGCAATAAAGCAGTAAGCCACAGGAACATCACAGGTGTACATTGATGTCAAGAAGGGCAGTGAACATTGAATCGCTGATAGGTAAGTTAAAAAAGAAATCCATTAGTTTCACTATATTATTCTTAATACCAATCTATACAGCATATGAGACATCTTGTTCTTTATGAACACTTAATACAGATTCTATATCTCACAATTGCACTATCTCAAGCCCAAAATCAATGCAAATTTCCATTGGCTCTATAGGAAGCTTACTAGTACGTAATTAAAAAAAATTCCTCCCCGTAGATTCAAACTCGTGAATGCCTGTTAAAAAGACTGGAGCATTAACCTAGTAAGCCACTGGTATATCACAAGTAGTGTTGAGCCACCCCCGTAGTGTTCGGGTTCGGTTCGGTTCGTCGAACACCGGGATGTTCGAGGAACTGTTCGTCGAACTGTTCGTCGAACACCTTAGAACACCGTCGAACACCGTTAAAACCAATGGCAGGCAAACAAAAACACATAGAAACACATAGAAAACACCTGCAAAGGTGTCCAAAAGCTGACAAACTGCTCAGAAGACACTCTCTTTAAAAAAGCCGGCCGGCAAATTCAGCAGCGGCATACACCGGTACCCGACAATTTAGACAAGAAGGAATAGAGCATCACACATAGATTAGATAGATAGAAACATGTCAGTCACACATATAAGAAGCACAGTGACAGTGTTGGTTACTGCACTTGTCATTTAGTGTAAAGGATTTATTAAAAAAAATATTAGTGTTTTCATGCACCGTCTCTTTAAAAAAGCCGGCCGGCAATTCAGCATCTGTATCCGACAATTTATAACAGACAGAATAGAGCTTCACACATAGATTAGATAGATAGAAACATGTCAGTTACATATATAATAAGTACAGTGATAGTGTTGCTTACTATACTTGTCATTTAGTGTAAAGGATTTATTTAAAAAAATAATAGTGTTTTCATGCACTGTCTCTTTAAAAAAGCCGGCCGGCAATTCAGCAGCGGTACCCGACAATTTAGAACAGAAAGATAGAGCATCACACATAGATTAGATAGATAGAAACATGTCAGTCACATATATATGAAGTACAGTGATAGTGTTGGTTACTGTACTTGTCATTTAGTATTAAAATAAAGGATTTATTATTAAAAAAAATTGGCGTGGGGTTCCCCTTAATTTTAGGCTCTAGCGGAGGTTAAGCAGACGGCTGGGGCAGATGTTTGAAGCCTGGGAAGGGGGTAATACCCACGGAGCTTCCCAGGCTACTAATATCAGCCCCCAGCTGAATACATAGCCTTTACTAGCTATTAAAATGGGGGACCCCCCAAAAAAAATGACGTGGGGTCCCCCCTAATTTAATAGCTAGCAAAGGCTAGGCAGACAGCTGGGGGCTGATATTAATAGCCCAGGAAGGGAGCCATGAATATTGGCCCCCTCCCAGGCTAGAAACACCAGCCGTCAGCCGCCCCAGAAATGGCGCATTCATAGGATGCGCCAATTCTGGCACTTAGCCTCGCTCTTCCACGCTGCCCTGGTGCGGTGGCAGGGGGTAATAGGGTTGGGGTTGATGTCAGCTTATAATGCCAGCTGACATCAAGCCCAGGTTAGTAATGGAGAGGCGTCTATAAGACACCCCCATTACTAACCCCATAGTCAAAGTTAAAAAAAACACAAACACCCAGAATAAAGTCCTTTAATTGAAATAAAGACACAATCCTTTATTGTTCTAAATTAAACCATACTTACCATCACGCCCATTCCAGCTGAAGCCAACGATCTCCTGCAATAAAAGAAAAATAATAAAGCAACCTCATCCTTACCTTTCCATGGTTCCCACGACAGCTTCAGCTCTGCTACATCGAGATGACAGGCTGGACCGCAGCAGAACGCTGCCATCCAGCCTGTCATCCCGCAGACACTGAGAAGCGCAGGCTTGCTTGCGTTGCTCAGCGTCTCTCTGTGACGACATCCAGATGAGCCGAGTTCATGTCCAATGAACTCGGCTCACCTCATGCACGTCACTGACAGCGTGGGTAAATTCTCACGCTGAAGCGCTGATTGCAGGAGAATTTTCCCACGCTGTCAGTGACGTGCAGGAGGTGAGCTGAGTTCATTGGACATGAGCTCACCTCATGCACATCACTGACAGCGTGGGAGAATTCTCCTGCACTCAGCACTTCAGCGTGAGAATTTTCCCACGCTGTCAGTGACGTGCATGAGGTGAGCCGAGTTCATTGGACATGACCTCGGCTCATCTGGATGCCGTCACAGCGAGACAGTGAGGAGCGCAAGCATGCCTGCGCTTCTCAGTGTCTGCGGGATGACAGACTGGATGGCAGCGTTCTGCTGCGGTCCAGCCAGTCATCTCGATGTAGCAGAGCTGAAGCTGTCCTGGGAACCATGGAAAGGTAAGGATGAGGTTGGTTTATTATTTTTCTTTTATTGCAGGAGATCGTTGGCTTCAGCTGGAATGGGTGTGATGGTAAGTATGGTTTAATTTAGAACAATAAAGAATTGTGTCTTTATTTCAATTAAAGGACTTTATTCTGGGTGTTGTGTTTTTTTTAAATACTTTACTAGAAATTCATGGCGGTCATGTCTAATACTGGCGTGACCCCATGAATTTTGGGCTTGGGGCCAGCTGATAATACCAAGCTGGCCCTAACCCCTTTATTACCCAGTGAGCCACCGCACCAGGGCCCTGGATGAGTTGGGTACAGCGCCAGAAGATGGCGCTTCTATGAACGCGCCATTTTCCGGAGTGGCTGCGGACTGCAATTTGTAGCGGGGGGGGGGGCCCAGAAAGCTTGGGCCTCCCTGCGCTGCAGATTCCAGCCCCCAGCTGCCTAGTTGTACCTGGCTGGACACAAAAATAGGGCGAAGCCCCACGTACTTTTTTTTTAATTATTTCATGAAATTCATGAAATAATTAAGAAAAAAAGTCCTTCCCTATATTGTTGTGTCCGGCCAGGTACAAATAGTCAGCTGGTGGTTGGGGGCAGCCCGTTCCTGCCTGCTGTACCTGGCTGGACACAAATATAGTGCGAAGCCCCACTTCAATTTTTTTTAATTATTTCATGAAATTCATGAAATAATTAAGAAAAAAAGGGCTTCCCTATATTGTTGTGTCCGGCCAGGTACAAATAGGCAGCTGGTGGTTGGGGGCAGCCCGTTCCTGCCTGCTGTACCTGGCTGGACACAAATATAGTGCGAAGCCCCACTTCAATTTTTTTAAATTATTTCAGGAAATTCATGAAATAATTTAAAAAAAATTGACGTGGGGCTTCGCACTATATTTGTGTCCAGTCAGGTGCAGCAGGCAGGAACGGGCTGCCCCCATCCACCAGCTGCCTATTTGTACCTGGCCGGACACAACAATATAGGGAAGCCCTTTTTTTCTTAATTATTTCATGAAATAATTTAAAGAAAATTGACGTGGGGCTTCGCCCTGTTTTTGTGTCCAGCCAGGTACAACTAGGCAGCTGGGGGCTGGAATCCGCAGCGCAGGGAGGCCCAAGCTTTCTGTGCCACCCCCGCTGCAAATTGCAGTCCGCAGCCACCCCGGAAAATGGCGCGTTCATAGAAGCGCCATCTTCTGGCGCTGTACCCAACTCATCCAGGGCCCTGATGCGGTGGCTCACTGGGTAATAAAGGGGATAGGGCCAGCTTGGCATTATCAGCTGGCCCTAAGCCCGAAATTCATGGGGTCACGCCAATATTAGACATGACCACCATGAATTTCTAGTAAAGTATTTAAAAAAAACACAACACCCAGAAAAAAGTCCTTTAATTGAAATAAACACACAATTCTTTATTGTTCTAAATTAAACCATACTTACCATCACGCCCATTCCAGCTGAAGCCAACGATCTCCTGAAATAAAAGAAAAATAATAAAGCAACATCATCCTTACCTTTCCATGGTTCCCATGACAGCTTCAGCTCTGCTACATCGAGATGACAGGCTGGACCGCAGCAGAACGCTGCCATCCAGCCTGTCATCCCGCAGACACTGAGAAGCGCAGGCTTGCTTGCGCTCCACAGTGTCTCTCTGTGAGGGCATCCAGATGAGCCGAGTTAATGTCCAATGAACTCGGCTCACCTCATGCACGTCACTGACAGCGTGGGAAAATTCTCCTGCACTCAGCGCTTCAGCGTGGGAGAATACTCACACTGAAGCGCTGAGTGCAGGAGAATTCTCCCACGCTGTCAGTGACGTGCAGGAGGTGAGCTGAGTTCATTGGACATGAGCTCACCTTATGCACGTCACTGACAGCGTGGGAAAATTCTCCTGCACTCAGCGCTTCAGCGTGGGAGAATTCTCACGCTGAAGCGCTGAGTGCAGGAGAATTCTCCCACGCTGTCAGTGACGTGCAGGAGGTGAGCTGAGTTCATTGGACATGAGCTCACCTTATGCACGTCACTGACAGCGTGGGAGAATTCTCCTGCACTCACCGCTTCAGCGTGAGAATTTTCCCACGCTGTCAGTGACGTGCATGAGGTGAGCCGAGTTCATTGGACATGAACTCGGCTCATCTGGATGTCGTCACAGAGAGACGCTGAGCAGCGCAAGCAAGCCTGCGCTTCTCAGTGTCTGCGGGATGAGAGGCTGGATGGCAGCGTTCTGCTGCGGTCCAGCCTGTCATCTCGATGTAGCAGAGCTGAAGCCGTCGTGGGAACCATGGAAAGGTAAGGATGAGGTTGCTTTATTATTTTTCTTTTATTGCAGGAGATCGTTGGCTTCAGCTGGAATGGGCGTGACGGTAAGTATGGTTTAATTTAGAACAATAAAGGATTGTGTCTTTATTTCAATTAAAGGACTTTATTCTGGGTGTTTGTGTTTTTTTTTAACTTTGACTATGGGGTTAGTAATGGGGGTGTCTTATAGACGCCTCTCCATTACTAACCTGGGCTTGATGTCAGCTGGCATTATAAGCTGACATCAACCCCAACCCTATTACCCCCTGCCACCGCACCAGGGCAGCGTGGAAGAGCGAGGCTAAGTGCCAGAATTGGCGCATCCTATGAATGCGCCATTTCTGGGGCGGCTGACGGCTGGTGTTTCTAGCCTGGGAGGGGGCCAATATTCATGGCTCCCTTCCTGGGCTATTAATATCAGCCCCTAGCTGTCTGCCTAGCCTTTGCTAGCTATTAAATTAGGGGGGACCCCACGTCATTTTTTTTGGGGGGTCCCCCATTTTAATAGCTAGTAAAGGCTATGTATTCAGCTGGGGGCTGATATTAGTAGCCTGGGAAGCTCCGTGGGTATTACCCCCTTCCCAGGTCTCAAACATCTGCCCCAGCCATCTGCTTAACCTCCGCTAGAGCCTAAAATTAAGGGGAACCCCACGCCAATTTTTTTAATAATAAATCCTTTATTTTAATACTAAATGACAAGTACAGTAACCAACACTATCACTGTACTTCATATATATGTGACTGACATGTTTCTATCTATCTAATCTCTGTGTGAAGCTCTATTCTGTCTGTTATAAATTGTCGGGTACAGATGCTGAATTGCCGGCCGGCTTTTTTAAAGAGACGGTGCATGAAAACACTAATATTTTTTTTGATAAATCCTTTACGCTAAATGACAAGTACAGTAAGCAACACTGTCACTGTACTTCATATATATGTGACTGACATGTTTCTATCTATCTAATCTATGTGTGAAGCTCTATTCTTTCGGTTCTAAATTGTCGGGTACCGGTGTATGCCGCTGCTGAATTGCCGGCTTTTCATGTTTCACTGTTGGCACTGTTCCCATCGATTTGGGCAATCACTGTAATGCCACAACCACCATGGCTGTGGCATTACAGTGAGTGGCAGACAATCCCTGCATGATTGGTGCTCTAAATACCGACAGACATGCAGGACACGCTTTTGGTGCACGAACAATTATCGAACATAACCTCGAACAGCCGAATTTTTTGCAAATCGTTCGGGTTCGTCGAACAACTCGAACACCGCCCAAAACAGCTCGAATTTGAGATTGGCGAACAGTTCTAGTCGAACACCGCTCATCTCTAATCACAAGTGCAAGGTGATGTCAAGAAGGGCAGTGAACATTGAATCGCTAATAGGTAAGTTAAAAAAGAAATCCATTGGTTTCACTATGTTATTCTTAATGCCAATCTATTCAGCGTATGATGACATCTTGTTCTTTAAGAACACTTAATACAGATTCTATATCTCACAATTGCACTACCTCAAGCCCAAAATCAATGCAAATTTCCATTGCCTCTATAGGAAGCTTATTAGTGCGTAAATAAAAAAAAACCTCCACATGGATTTGAACTCATGAATGCCTATTTACAAAACAGGTGCATCAACCCAGTAAGCCACTGGTACACATCAGGTGCAATGTAATGTCTAGAAGAGCAGTGAACATTGAATCGCTAATAGGTAAGTTAAAAATGAAATCCATTGGTTTCACTATGTTATTCTTAATGCCAATCTATTCAGCGTATGATGACATCTTGTTCTTTATGAACACTAAATACAGATTCTATATCTCACAATTGCACTATCTCAAGCCCAAAATCAATGCAAATTTCCATTGCCTCTATAGTAAGCTTATTAGTACTTAAATAAAAAAAAGCTCCACATGGACTCAAACTCATGAATGCCTGTTTATAACACCAGTGCATCAACCCAGTAAGCCACTGCAACATGTCAGATGCAATGTGATGTCTAGAAGGGCAGTGAACAATGAATCGCTAAAAGGTAAGTTAAAAATGAAATCCATTGGTTTCACTATGTTATTCTTAATGCCAATCTATACAGCGTATGATGACATCTTGTTCTTTATGAACACTTAATACAGATTCTATATCTCACAATTGCACTATCTCAAGCCCAAAATCAATGCAAATTTCCATTGCCTCTATAGTAAGCTTATTAGTACGAAAATAAAAAAAAGCTCCACATGGATTCGAACTCATGAATGCCTGTTTACAACACCAGTGCATCAACCCTGTAAGCCACTGCAACATGTCAGATGCAAAGTGATGTCTAGATGGGCAGTGAACAATGAATCGCTAAAAGGTAAGTTAAAAATGAAATCCATTGGTTTCACTATGTTATTCTTAATGCCAATCTATACAGCGTATGATGACATCTTGTTCTTTATGAACACTTAATACAGATTCTATATCTCACAATTGCACTATCTCAAGCACAAAATCAATGCAAATTTCTATTGGCTCTATAGGAAGCTTATTAGTACGTAAATAATAAAAGACTCCCAGTGGATTTGAACTCATGAATGCCTGTTTACAAGACAGGTGATCAACCCAGTAAGCCACTAGAACATGACAGGTTTATCGCGATGTTAAGAAGGGCAGTGTACATTGAATCGCTAATAGGTAAGTTAAAAAAGAAATCCATTGGTTTCACTATGTTATTCTTAATGCCAATCTATACAGCGTATGATTGCATCTTTTTCTTTATGAGCAATTAATACAAATTCTATATCTCACAATTGGGCTATCTCAAGCCCAAAATCAATGCAAATTTCCTTTGCCTCTATAGGAAGCTTAGTAGCAAGTAAAAGAAAAATACCTCTCCGTGGATTTGAATTCATGAATGCCTGTTTACTAGACAGGTGCATTTTCCCAGTAAGACTCTGGAACAATGCAGGTGTAAGGAAATGTCAAGAAGCACAGTGAACATTGAATCGCTAATAGGTAAGTTAAAAAAGAAATCCATTGGTTTCACTATATTATTCTTAATACCAATCTATACAGCATATGAGACATCTTGTTCTTTATGAACACTTAATACCGATTCTATATCTCACAAGTGCACTATCTCAAGCCCAAAATCAATGAAAATTTCCATTGGCTCTATAGAAAGTTTATTAGTAAGTAAATAAAAAAAAACCTCCTCGTGGATTCGAACTCATGAATGCCTATTAAAAAGACTGGTGCATTAACCCAGTAAGCCAATGATATATCATAAGAGAAAGTAGATGTCAAGAAGGGCAGTGAACATTGAATCGCTAATAGGGAAGTTAAAATAAAAATCCATTGGTTTCACTATGTTATTCTTAATGCCAATCTATACAGCGTATGATGACATCTTGTTCTTTATGAACACTTAATGCAGATTCTATTTCTCATAATTGCGCTATCTCAAGCCCAAAATCAATGCAAATTTCCACTGGCTCTATAGGAAGCTTATTAGTACGTAAATAAAAAAAAAAACCTCCCTGTGGATTCGAACTCAAGAATGACTGTTTAAAATACAGGCACATTAACCCAGTAAGCCACTATACATGCCAAGTGCAACGTGATGTCAAGAAGGGCAGTGAACATTGAATCGCTAATAGGTAAGTTAAAAAAGAAATCCATTGGTTTCATAATGTTATTCTTAATGCCAATCTAAACAGCGTATGAGACATCTTGTCCCTTATGAACACTAAATACAGATTCTATATCTCACAATTGCACTATCTCAAGCCCAAAATCAATGCAAATTTCCATTGCCTCAATAGGAAGCTTATTAGTACGTAAATAAAAAAAATCTACCTGTGTATTCGAACTCATGAATGCCTGTTTACAAGACAGGTACATCAACCCAATAAGCCACTGGAACATGACTGGTGCAAAATGATGTCAAGAAGGGCAGTGAACATTGAATCGCTAATAGGTAAGTTAAAAAAGAAATCCATTGGTTTCACTATGCTGTTCTTAATGCCAATCTATACAACATAAGATGACATCTTGTTCTTTATGAACACTTAATACCGATTCTATATCTCACAATTGGGCTATCTCAAGCCCAAAATCAATGCAAATTTCCATTGGCTCTATAGGAAACTTATTAGTACGTAAATAAAAAAAAACTCCCAGTGGATTTGAACTCATAAATGTCTGTTTACAGCACAGTTGCCTCAACCCAGTAAGCCACCAGAACATCATAGGTGCAATGTGATGTCTAGAAGGGCAGTGAACATTGAATCGCTAATAGGTAAGTTAAAAATGAAATCCATTGGATTCACTATGTTATTCTTAATGCCAATCTATACAGCATGTGAGACATCTTGTTCTTTATGCACACTTAATACAGATTCTATATCTCACAATTGCACTATCTCAAGCCCAAAATCAATGCAAATTTCCATTGCCTCTATAGTAAGCTTATTAGTACGTAAATAAAAAAAAGCTCCACATGGATTCGAACTCATGAATGCCTGTTTACAACACCAGTGCATCAACCCAGTAAGCCACTGCAACATGTCAGATGCAATGTGATGTCTAGAAGGGCAGTGAACAATGAATCGCTAAAAGGTAAGTTAAAAATGAAATCCATTGGTTTCACTATGTTATTCTTAATGCCAATCTATACAGCGTATGATGACATCTTGTTCTTTATGAACACTTAATACAGATTCTATATCTCACAATTGCACTATCTCAAGCCCAAAATCAATGCAAATTTCCATTGCCTCTATAGTAAGCTTATTAGTGCTGAGTGCAGGAGAATTCTCCCACGCTGTCAGTGATGTGCATGAGGTGAGCTCATGTCCAATGAACTCAGCTCACCTCCTGCACGTCACTGACAGCGTGGGAAAATTCTCCTGCAATCAGCGCTTCAGCGTGAGAATTTTCCCACGCTGTCAGTGACGTGCATGAGGTGAGCCGAGTTCATTGGACATGAACTCGGCTCATCTGGATGTCGTCACAGAGAGACGCTGAGCAGCGCAAGCAAGCCTGCGCTTCTCAGTGTCTGCGGGATGACAGGCTGGATGGCAGCGTTCTGCTGCGGTCCAGCCTGTCATCTCGATGTAGCAGAGCTGAAGCTGTCGTGGGAACCATGGAAAGGTAAGGATGAGGTTGCTTTATTATTTTTCTTTTATTGCAGGAGATCGTTGGCTTCAGCTGGAATGGGCGTGATGGTAAGTATGGTTTAATTTAGAACAATAAAGGATTGTGTCTTTATTTCAATTAAAGGACTTTATTCTGGGTGTTTGTGTTTTTTTTAACTTTGACTATGGGGTTAGTAATGGGGGTGTCTTATAGACGCCTCTCCATTACTAACCTGGGCTTGATGTCAGCTGGCATTATAAGCTGACATCAACCCCAACCCTATTACCCCCTGCCACCGCACCAGGGCAGCGTGGAAGAGCGAGGCTAAGTGCCAGAATTGGCGCATCCTATGAATGCGCCATTTCTGGGGCGGCTGACGGCTGGTGTTTCTAGCCTGGGAGGGGGCCAATATTCATGGCTCCCTTCCTGGGCTATTAATATCAGCCCCTAGCTGTCTGCCTAGCCTTTGCTAGCTATTAAATTAGGGGGGACCCCACGTCATTTTTTTTGGGGGGTCCCCCATTTTAATAGCTAGTAAAGGCTATGTATTCAGCTGGGGGCTGATATTAGTAGCCTGGGAAGCTCCGTGGGTATTACCCCCTTCCCAGGTCTCAAACATCTGCCCCAGCCGTCTGCTTAACCTCCGCTAGAGCCTAAAATTAAGGGGAACCCCACGCCAATTTTTTTAATAATAAATCCTTTATTTTAATACTAAATGACAAGTACAGTAACCAACACTATCACTGTACTTCATATATATGTGACTGACATGTTTCTATCTATCTAATCTCTGTGTGAAGCTCTATTCTGTCTGTTATAAATTGTCGGGTACAGATGCTGAATTGCCGGCCGGCTTTTTTAAAGAGACGGTGCATGAAAACACTAATATTTTTTTTGATAAATCCTTTACGCTAAATGACAAGTACAGTAAGCAACACTGTCACTGTACTTCATATATATGTGACTGACATGTTTCTATCTATCTAATCTATGTGTGAAGCTCTATTCTTTCGGTTCTAAATTGTCGGGTACCGGTGTATGCCGCTGCTGAATTGCCGGCTTTTCATGTTTCACTGTTGGCACTGTTCCCATCGATTTGGGCAATCACTGTAATGCCACAACCACCATGGCTGTGGCATTACAGTGAGTGGCAGACAATCCCTGCATGATTGGTGCTCTAAATACCGACAGACATGCAGGACACGCTTTTGGTGCACGAACAATTATCGAACATAACCTCGAACAGCCGAATTTTTTGCAAATCGTTCGGGTTCGTCGAACAACTCGAACACCGCCCAAAACAGGTCGAATTTGAGATTGGCGAACAGTTCTAGTCGAACACCGCTCATCTCTAATCACAAGTGCAAGGTGATGTCAAGAAGGGCAGTGAACATTGAATCGCTAATAGGTAAGTTAAAAAAGAAATCCATTGGTTTCACTATGTTATTCTTAATGCCAATCTATTCAGCGTATGATGACATCTTGTTCTTTAAGAACACTTAATACAGATTCTATATCTCACAATTGCACTACCTCAAGCCCAAAATCAATGCAAATTTCCATTGCCTCTATAGGAAGCTTATTAGTGCGTAAATAAAAAAAAACCTCCACATGGATTTGAACTCATGAATGCCTATTTACAAAACAGGTGCATCAACCCAGTAAGCCACTGGTACACATCAGGTGCAATGTAATGTCTAGAAGAGCAGTGAACATTGAATCGCTAATAGGTAAGTTAAAAATGAAATCCATTGGTTTCACTATGTTATTCTTAATGCCAATCTATTCAGCGTATGATGACATCTTGTTCTTTATGAACACTAAATACAGATTCTATATCTCACAATTGCACTATCTCAAGCCCAAAATCAATGCAAATTTCCATTGCCTCTATAGTAAGCTTATTAGTACTTAAATAAAAAAAAGCTCCACATGGACTCAAACTCATGAATGCCTGTTTATAACACCAGTGCATCAACCCAGTAAGCCACTGCAACATGTCAGATGCAATGTGATGTCTAGAAGGGCAGTGAACAATGAATCGCTAAAAGGTAAGTTAAAAATGAAATCCATTGGTTTCACTATGTTATTCTTAATGCCAATCTATACAGCGTATGATGACATCTTGTTCTTTATGAACACTTAATACAGATTCTATATCTCACAATTGCACTATCTCAAGCCCAAAATCAATGCAAATTTCCATTGCCTCTATAGTAAGCTTATTAGTACGAAAATAAAAAAAAGCTCCACATGGATTCGAACTCATGAATGCCTGTTTACAACACCAGTGCATCAACCCTGTAAGCCACTGCAACATGTCAGATGCAAAGTGATGTCTAGATGGGCAGTGAACAATGAATCGCTAAAAGGTAAGTTAAAAATGAAATCCATTGGTTTCACTATGTTATTCTTAATGCCAATCTATACAGCGTATGATGACATCTTGTTCTTTATGAACACTTAATACAGATTCTATATCTCACAATTGCACTATCTCAAGCCCAAAATCAATGCAAATTTCTATTGGCTCTATAGGAAGCTTATTAGTACGTAAATAATAAAAGACTCCCAGTGGATTTGAACTCATGAATGCCTGTTTACAAGACAGGTGATCAACCCAGTAAGCCACTAGAACATGACAGGTTTATCGCGATGTTAAGAAGGGCAGTGTACATTGAATCGCTAATAGGTAAGTTAAAAAAGAAATCCATTGGTTTCACTATGTTATTCTTAATGCCAATCTATACAGCGTATGATTGCATCTTTTTCTTTATGAGCAATTAATACAAATTCTATATCTCACAATTGGGCTATCTCAAGCCCAAAATCAATGCAAATTTCCTTTGCCTCTATAGGAAGCTTAGTAGCAAGTAAAAGAAAAATACCTCTCCGTGGATTTGAATTCATGAATGCCTGTTTACTAGACAGGTGCATTTTCCCAGTAAGACTCTGGAACAATGCAGGTGTAAGGAAATGTCAAGAAGCACAGTGAACATTGAATCGCTAATAGGTAAGTTAAAAAAGAAATCCATTGGTTTCACTATATTATTCTTAATACCAATCTATACAGCATATGAGACATCTTGTTCTTTATGAACACTTAATACCGATTCTATATCTCACAAGTGCACTATCTCAAGCCCAAAATCAATGAAAATTTCCATTGGCTCTATAGAAAGTTTATTAGTAAGTAAATAAAAAAAAACCTCCTCGGGGATTCGAACTCATGAATGCCTGTTTACAACACCAGTGCATCAACCCAGTAAGCCACTGCAACATGTCAGATGCAATGTGATGTCTAGAAGGGCAGTGAACAATGAATCGCTAAAAGGTAAGTTAAAAATGAAATCCATTGGTTTCACTATGTTATTCTTAATGCCAATCTATACAGCGTATGATGACATCTTGTTCTTTATGAACACTTAATACAGATTCTATATCTCACAATTGCACTATCTCAAGCCCAAAATCAATGCAAATTTCCATTGCCTCTATAGTAAGCTTATTAGTGCTGAGTGCAGGAGAATTCTCCCACGCTGTCAGTGATGTGCATGAGGTGAGCTCATGTCCAATGAACTCAGCTCACCTCCTGCACGTCACTGACAGCGTGGGAAAATTCTCCTGCAATCAGCGCTTCAGCGTGAGAATTTTCCCACGCTGTCAGTGACGTGCATGAGGTGAGCCGAGTTCATTGGACATGAACTCGGCTCATCTGGATGTCGTCACAGAGAGACGCTGAGCAGCGCAAGCAAGCCTGCGCTTCTCAGTGTCTGCGGGATGACAGGCTGGATGGCAGCGTTCTGCTGCGGTCCAGCCTGTCATCTCGATGTAGCAGAGCTGAAGCTGTCGTGGGAACCATGGAAAGGTAAGGATGAGGTTGCTTTATTATTTTTCTTTTATTGCAGGAGATCGTTGGCTTCAGCTGGAATGGGCGTGATGGTAAGTATGGTTTAATTTAGAACAATAAAGGATTGTGTCTTTATTTCAATTAAAGGACTTTATTCTGGGTGTTTGTGTTTTTTTTAACTTTGACTATGGGGTTAGTAATGGGGGTGTCTTATAGACGCCTCTCCATTACTAACCTGGGCTTGATGTCAGCTGGCATTATAAGCTGACATCAACCCCAACCCTATTACCCCCTGCCACCGCACCAGGGCAGCGTGGAAGAGCGAGGCTAAGTGCCAGAATTGGCGCATCCTATGAATGCGCCATTTCTGGGGCGGCTGACGGCTGGTGTTTCTAGCCTGGGAGGGGGCCAATATTCATGGCTCCCTTCCTGGGCTATTAATATCAGCCCCTAGCTGTCTGCCTAGCCTTTGCTAGCTATTAAATTAGGGGGGACCCCACGTCATTTTTTTTGGGGGGTCCCCCATTTTAATAGCTAGTAAAGGCTATGTATTCAGCTGGGGGCTGATATTAGTAGCCTGGGAAGCTCCGTGGGTATTACCCCCTTCCCAGGTCTCAAACATCTGCCCCAGCCGTCTGCTTAACCTCCGCTAGAGCCTAAAATTAAGGGGAACCCCACGCCAATTTTTTTAATAATAAATCCTTTATTTTAATACTAAATGACAAGTACAGTAACCAACACTATCACTGTACTTCATATATATGTGACTGACATGTTTCTATCTATCTAATCTCTGTGTGAAGCTCTATTCTGTCTGTTATAAATTGTCGGGTACAGATGCTGAATTGCCGGCCGGCTTTTTTAAAGAGACGGTGCATGAAAACACTAATATTTTTTTTGATAAATCCTTTACGCTAAATGACAAGTACAGTAAGCAACACTGTCACTGTACTTCATATATATGTGACTGACATGTTTCTATCTATCTAATCTATGTGTGAAGCTCTATTCTTTCGGTTCTAAATTGTCGGGTACCGGTGTATGCCGCTGCTGAATTGCCGGCTTTTCATGTTTCACTGTTGGCACTGTTCCCATCGATTTGGGCAATCACTGTAATGCCACAACCACCATGGCTGTGGCATTACAGTGAGTGGCAGACAATCCCTGCATGATTGGTGCTCTAAATACCGACAGACATGCAGGACACGCTTTTGGTGCACGAACAATTATCGAACATAACCTCGAACAGCCGAATTTTTTGCAAATCGTTCGGGTTCGTCGAACAACTCGAACACCGCCCAAAACAGCTCGAATTTGAGATTGGCGAACAGTTCTAGTCGAACACCGCTCATCTCTAATCACAAGTGCAAGGTGATGTCAAGAAGGGCAGTGAACATTGAATCGCTAATAGGTAAGTTAAAAAAGAAATCCATTGGTTTCACTATGTTATTCTTAATGCCAATCTATTCAGCGTATGATGACATCTTGTTCTTTAAGAACACTTAATACAGATTCTATATCTCACAATTGCACTACCTCAAGCCCAAAATCAATGCAAATTTCCATTGCCTCTATAGGAAGCTTATTAGTGCGTAAATAAAAAAAAACCTCCACATGGATTTGAACTCATGAATGCCTATTTACAAAACAGGTGCATCAACCCAGTAAGCCACTGGTACACATCAGGTGCAATGTAATGTCTAGAAGAGCAGTGAACATTGAATCGCTAATAGGTAAGTTAAAAATGAAATCCATTGGTTTCACTATGTTATTCTTAATGCCAATCTATTCAGCGTATGATGACATCTTGTTCTTTATGAACACTAAATACAGATTCTATATCTCACAATTGCACTATCTCAAGCCCAAAATCAATGCAAATTTCCATTGCCTCTATAGTAAGCTTATTAGTACTTAAATAAAAAAAAGCTCCACATGGACTCAAACTCATGAATGCCTGTTTATAACACCAGTGCATCAACCCAGTAAGCCACTGCAACATGTCAGATGCAATGTGATGTCTAGAAGGGCAGTGAACAATGAATCGCTAAAAGGTAAGTTAAAAATGAAATCCATTGGTTTCACTATGTTATTCTTAATGCCAATCTATACAGCGTATGATGACATCTTGTTCTTTATGAACACTTAATACAGATTCTATATCTCACAATTGCACTATCTCAAGCCCAAAATCAATGCAAATTTCCATTGCCTCTATAGTAAGCTTATTAGTACGAAAATAAAAAAAAGCTCCACATGGATTCGAACTCATGAATGCCTGTTTACAACACCAGTGCATCAACCCTGTAAGCCACTGCAACATGTCAGATGCAAAGTGATGTCTAGATGGGCAGTGAACAATGAATCGCTAAAAGGTAAGTTAAAAATGAAATCCATTGGTTTCACTATGTTATTCTTAATGCCAATCTATACAGCGTATGATGACATCTTGTTCTTTATGAACACTTAATACAGATTCTATATCTCACAATTGCACTATCTCAAGCCCAAAATCAATGCAAATTTCTATTGGCTCTATAGGAAGCTTATTAGTACGTAAATAATAAAAGACTCCCAGTGGATTTGAACTCATGAATGCCTGTTTACAAGACAGGTGATCAACCCAGTAAGCCACTAGAACATGACAGGTTTATCGCGATGTTAAGAAGGGCAGTGTACATTGAATCGCTAATAGGTAAGTTAAAAAAGAAATCCATTGGTTTCACTATGTTATTCTTAATGCCAATCTATACAGCGTATGATTGCATCTTTTTCTTTATGAGCAATTAATACAAATTCTATATCTCACAATTGGGCTATCTCAAGCCCAAAATCAATGCAAATTTCCTTTGCCTCTATAGGAAGCTTAGTAGCAAGTAAAAGAAAAATACCTCTCCGTGGATTTGAATTCATGAATGCCTGTTTACTAGACAGGTGCATTTTCCCAGTAAGACTCTGGAACAATGCAGGTGTAAGGAAATGTCAAGAAGCACAGTGAACATTGAATCGCTAATAGGTAAGTTAAAAAAGAAATCCATTGGTTTCACTATATTATTCTTAATACCAATCTATACAGCATATGAGACATCTTGTTCTTTATGAACACTTAATACCGATTCTATATCTCACAAGTGCACTATCTCAAGCCCAAAATCAATGAAAATTTCCATTGGCTCTATAGAAAGTTTATTAGTAAGTAAATAAAAAAAAACCTCCTCGGGGATTCGAACTCATGAATGCCTGTTTACAACACCAGTGCATCAACCCAGTAAGCCACTGCAACATGTCAGATGCAATGTGATGTCTAGAAGGGCAGTGAACAATGAATCGCTAAAAGGTAAGTTAAAAATGAAATCCATTGGTTTCACTATGTTATTCTTAATGCCAATCTATACAGCGTATGATGACATCTTGTTCTTTATGAACACTTAATACAGATTCTATATCTCACAATTGCACTATCTCAAGCCCAAAATCAATGCAAATTTCCATTGCCTCTATAGTAAGCTTATTAGTGCTGAGTGCAGGAGAATTCTCCCACGCTGTCAGTGATGTGCATGAGGTGAGCTCATGTCCAATGAACTCAGCTCACCTCCTGCACGTCACTGACAGCGTGGGAAAATTCTCCTGCAATCAGCGCTTCAGCGTGAGAATTTTCCCACGCTGTCAGTGACGTGCATGAGGTGAGCCGAGTTCATTGGACATGAACTCGGCTCATCTGGATGTCGTCACAGAGAGACGCTGAGCAGCGCAAGCAAGCCTGCGCTTCTCAGTGTCTGCGGGATGACAGGCTGGATGGCAGCGTTCTGCTGCGGTCCAGCCTGTCATCTCGATGTAGCAGAGCTGAAGCTGTCGTGGGAACCATGGAAAGGTAAGGATGAGGTTGCTTTATTATTTTTCTTTTATTGCAGGAGATCGTTGGCTTCAGCTGGAATGGGCGTGATGGTAAGTATGGTTTAATTTAGAACAATAAAGGATTGTGTCTTTATTTCAATTAAAGGACTTTATTCTGGGTGTTTGTGTTTTTTTTAACTTTGACTATGGGGTTAGTAATGGGGGTGTCTTATAGACGCCTCTCCATTACTAACCTGGGCTTGATGTCAGCTGGCATTATAAGCTGACATCAACCCCAACCCTATTACCCCCTGCCACCGCACCAGGGCAGCGTGGAAGAGCGAGGCTAAGTGCCAGAATTGGCGCATCCTATGAATGCGCCATTTCTGGGGCGGCTGACGGCTGGTGTTTCTAGCCTGGGAGGGGGCCAATATTCATGGCTCCCTTCCTGGGCTATTAATATCAGCCCCTAGCTGTCTGCCTAGCCTTTGCTAGCTATTAAATTAGGGGGGACCCCACGTCATTTTTTTTGGGGGGTCCCCCATTTTAATAGCTAGTAAAGGCTATGTATTCAGCTGGGGGCTGATATTAGTAGCCTGGGAAGCTCCGTGGGTATTACCCCCTTCCCAGGTCTCAAACATCTGCCCCAGCCGTCTGCTTAACCTCCGCTAGAGCCTAAAATTAAGGGGAACCCCACGCCAATTTTTTTAATAATAAATCCTTTATTTTAATACTAAATGACAAGTACAGTAACCAACACTATCACTGTACTTCATATATATGTGACTGACATGTTTCTATCTATCTAATCTCTGTGTGAAGCTCTATTCTGTCTGTTATAAATTGTCGGGTACAGATGCTGAATTGCCGGCCGGCTTTTTTAAAGAGACGGTGCATGAAAACACTAATATTTTTTTTGATAAATCCTTTACGCTAAATGACAAGTACAGTAAGCAACACTGTCACTGTACTTCATATATATGTGACTGACATGTTTCTATCTATCTAATCTATGTGTGAAGCTCTATTCTTTCGGTTCTAAATTGTCGGGTACCGGTGTATGCCGCTGCTGAATTGCCGGCTTTTCATGTTTCACTGTTGGCACTGTTCCCATCGATTTGGGCAATCACTGTAATGCCACAACCACCATGGCTGTGGCATTACAGTGAGTGGCAGACAATCCCTGCATGATTGGTGCTCTAAATACCGACAGACATGCAGGACACGCTTTTGGTGCACGAACAATTATCGAACATAACCTCGAACAGCCGAATTTTTTGCAAATCGTTCGGGTTCGTCGAACAACTCGAACACCGCCCAAAACAGCTCGAATTTGAGATTGGCGAACAGTTCTAGTCGAACACCGCTCATCTCTAATCACAAGTGCAAGGTGATGTCAAGAAGGGCAGTGAACATTGAATCGCTAATAGGTAAGTTAAAAAAGAAATCCATTGGTTTCACTATGTTATTCTTAATGCCAATCTATTCAGCGTATGATGACATCTTGTTCTTTAAGAACACTTAATACAGATTCTATATCTCACAATTGCACTACCTCAAGCCCAAAATCAATGCAAATTTCCATTGCCTCTATAGGAAGCTTATTAGTGCGTAAATAAAAAAAAACCTCCACATGGATTTGAACTCATGAATGCCTATTTACAAAACAGGTGCATCAACCCAGTAAGCCACTGGTACACATCAGGTGCAATGTAATGTCTAGAAGAGCAGTGAACATTGAATCGCTAATAGGTAAGTTAAAAATGAAATCCATTGGTTTCACTATGTTATTCTTAATGCCAATCTATTCAGCGTATGATGACATCTTGTTCTTTATGAACACTAAATACAGATTCTATATCTCACAATTGCACTATCTCAAGCCCAAAATCAATGCAAATTTCCATTGCCTCTATAGTAAGCTTATTAGTACTTAAATAAAAAAAAGCTCCACATGGACTCAAACTCATGAATGCCTGTTTATAACACCAGTGCATCAACCCAGTAAGCCACTGCAACATGTCAGATGCAATGTGATGTCTAGAAGGGCAGTGAACAATGAATCGCTAAAAGGTAAGTTAAAAATGAAATCCATTGGTTTCACTATGTTATTCTTAATGCCAATCTATACAGCGTATGATGACATCTTGTTCTTTATGAACACTTAATACAGATTCTATATCTCACAATTGCACTATCTCAAGCCCAAAATCAATGCAAATTTCCATTGCCTCTATAGTAAGCTTATTAGTACGAAAATAAAAAAAAGCTCCACATGGATTCGAACTCATGAATGCCTGTTTACAACACCAGTGCATCAACCCTGTAAGCCACTGCAACATGTCAGATGCAAAGTGATGTCTAGATGGGCAGTGAACAATGAATCGCTAAAAGGTAAGTTAAAAATGAAATCCATTGGTTTCACTATGTTATTCTTAATGCCAATCTATACAGCGTATGATGACATCTTGTTCTTTATGAACACTTAATACAGATTCTATATCTCACAATTGCACTATCTCAAGCCCAAAATCAATGCAAATTTCTATTGGCTCTATAGGAAGCTTATTAGTACGTAAATAATAAAAGACTCCCAGTGGATTTGAACTCATGAATGCCTGTTTACAAGACAGGTGATCAACCCAGTAAGCCACTAGAACATGACAGGTTTATCGCGATGTTAAGAAGGGCAGTGTACATTGAATCGCTAATAGGTAAGTTAAAAAAGAAATCCATTGGTTTCACTATGTTATTCTTAATGCCAATCTATACAGCGTATGATTGCATCTTTTTCTTTATGAGCAATTAATACAAATTCTATATCTCACAATTGGGCTATCTCAAGCCCAAAATCAATGCAAATTTCCTTTGCCTCTATAGGAAGCTTAGTAGCAAGTAAAAGAAAAATACCTCTCCGTGGATTTGAATTCATGAATGCCTGTTTACTAGACAGGTGCATTTTCCCAGTAAGACTCTGGAACAATGCAGGTGTAAGGAAATGTCAAGAAGCACAGTGAACATTGAATCGCTAATAGGTAAGTTAAAAAAGAAATCCATTGGTTTCACTATATTATTCTTAATACCAATCTATACAGCATATGAGACATCTTGTTCTTTATGAACACTTAATACCGATTCTATATCTCACAAGTGCACTATCTCAAGCCCAAAATCAATGAAAATTTCCATTGGCTCTATAGAAAGTTTATTAGTAAGTAAATAAAAAAAAACCTCCTCGTGGATTCGAACTCATGAATGCCTGTTTACAACACCAGTGCATCAACCCAGTAAGCCACTGCAACATGTCAGATGCAATGCGATGTCTAGAAGGGCAGTGAACAATGAATCGCTAAAAGGTAAGTTAAAAATGAAATCCATTGGTTTCACTATGTTATTCTTAATGCCAATCTATACAGCGTATGATGACATCTTGTTCTTTATGAACACTTAATACAGATTCTATATCTCACAATTGCACTATCTCAAGCCCAAAATCAATGCAAATTTCCATTGCCTCTATAGTAAGCTTATTAGTGCTGAGTGCAGGAGAATTCTCCCACGCTGTCAGTGATGTGCATGAGGTGAGCTCATGTCCAATGAACTCAGCTCACCTCCTGCACGTCACTGACAGCGTGGGAAAATTCTCCTGCAATCAGCGCTTCAGCGTGAGAATTTTCCCACGCTGTCAGTGACGTGCATGAGGTGAGCCGAGTTCATTGGACATGAACTCGGCTCATCTGGATGTCGTCACAGAGAGACGCTGAGCAGCGCAAGCAAGCCTGCGCTTCTCAGTGTCTGCGGGATGACAGGCTGGATGGCAGCGTTCTGCTGCGGTCCAGCCTGTCATCTCGATGTAGCAGAGCTGAAGCTGTCGTGGGAACCATGGAAAGGTAAGGATGAGGTTGCTTTATTATTTTTCTTTTATTGCAGGAGATCGTTGGCTTCAGCTGGAATGGGCGTGATGGTAAGTATGGTTTAATTTAGAACAATAAAGGATTGTGTCTTTATTTCAATTAAAGGACTTTATTCTGGGTGTTTGTGTTTTTTTTAACTTTGACTATGGGGTTAGTAATGGGGGTGTCTTATAGACGCCTCTCCATTACTAACCTGGGCTTGATGTCAGCTGGCATTATAAGCTGACATCAACCCCAACCCTATTACCCCCTGCCACCGCACCAGGGCAGCGTGGAAGAGCGAGGCTAAGTGCCAGAATTGGCGCATCCTATGAATGCGCCATTTCTGGGGCGGCTGACGGCTGGTGTTTCTAGCCTGGGAGGGGGCCAATATTCATGGCTCCCTTCCTGGGCTATTAATATCAGCCCCTAGCTGTCTGCCTAGCCTTTGCTAGCTATTAAATTAGGGGGGACCCCACGTCATTTTTTTTGGGGGGTCCCCCATTTTAATAGCTAGTAAAGGCTATGTATTCAGCTGGGGGCTGATATTAGTAGCCTGGGAAGCTCCGTGGGTATTACCCCCTTCCCAGGTCTCAAACATCTGCCCCAGCCGTCTGCTTAACCTCCGCTAGAGCCTAAAATTAAGGGGAACCCCACGCCAATTTTTTTAATAATAAATCCTTTATTTTAATACTAAATGACAAGTACAGTAACCAACACTATCACTGTACTTCATATATATGTGACTGACATGTTTCTATCTATCTAATCTCTGTGTGAAGCTCTATTCTGTCTGTTATAAATTGTCGGGTACAGATGCTGAATTGCCGGCCGGCTTTTTTAAAGAGACGGTGCATGAAAACACTAATATTTTTTTTGATAAATCCTTTACGCTAAATGACAAGTACAGTAAGCAACACTGTCACTGTACTTCATATATATGTGACTGACATGTTTCTATCTATCTAATCTATGTGTGAAGCTCTATTCTTTCGGTTCTAAATTGTCGGGTACCGGTGTATGCCGCTGCTGAATTGCCGGCTTTTCATGTTTCACTGTTGGCACTGTTCCCATCGATTTGGGCAATCACTGTAATGCCACAACCACCATGGCTGTGGCATTACAGTGAGTGGCAGACAATCCCTGCATGATTGGTGCTCTAAATACCGACAGACATGCAGGACACGCTTTTGGTGCACGAACAATTATCGAACATAACCTCGAACAGCCGAATTTTTTGCAAATCGTTCGGGTTCGTCGAACAACTCGAACACCGCCCAAAACAGCTCGAATTTGAGATTGGCGAACAGTTCTAGTCGAACACCGCTCATCTCTAATCACAAGTGCAAGGTGATGTCAAGAAGGGCAGTGAACATTGAATCGCTAATAGGTAAGTTAAAAAAGAAATCCATTGGTTTCACTATGTTATTCTTAATGCCAATCTATTCAGCGTATGATGACATCTTGTTCTTTAAGAACACTTAATACAGATTCTATATCTCACAATTGCACTACCTCAAGCCCAAAATCAATGCAAATTTCCATTGCCTCTATAGGAAGCTTATTAGTGCGTAAATAAAAAAAAACCTCCACATGGATTTGAACTCATGAATGCCTATTTACAAAACAGGTGCATCAACCCAGTAAGCCACTGGTACACATCAGGTGCAATGTAATGTCTAGAAGAGCAGTGAACATTGAATCGCTAATAGGTAAGTTAAAAATGAAATCCATTGGTTTCACTATGTTATTCTTAATGCCAATCTATTCAGCGTATGATGACATCTTGTTCTTTATGAACACTAAATACAGATTCTATATCTCACAATTGCACTATCTCAAGCCCAAAATCAATGCAAATTTCCATTGCCTCTATAGTAAGCTTATTAGTACTTAAATAAAAAAAAGCTCCACATGGACTCAAACTCATGAATGCCTGTTTATAACACCAGTGCATCAACCCAGTAAGCCACTGCAACATGTCAGATGCAATGTGATGTCTAGAAGGGCAGTGAACAATGAATCGCTAAAAGGTAAGTTAAAAATGAAATCCATTGGTTTCACTATGTTATTCTTAATGCCAATCTATACAGCGTATGATGACATCTTGTTCTTTATGAACACTTAATACAGATTCTATATCTCACAATTGCACTATCTCAAGCCCAAAATCAATGCAAATTTCCATTGCCTCTATAGTAAGCTTATTAGTACGAAAATAAAAAAAAGCTCCACATGGATTCGAACTCATGAATGCCTGTTTACAACACCAGTGCATCAACCCTGTAAGCCACTGCAACATGTCAGATGCAAAGTGATGTCTAGATGGGCAGTGAACAATGAATCGCTAAAAGGTAAGTTAAAAATGAAATCCATTGGTTTCACTATGTTATTCTTAATGCCAATCTATACAGCGTATGATGACATCTTGTTCTTTATGAACACTTAATACAGATTCTATATCTCACAATTGCACTATCTCAAGCCCAAAATCAATGCAAATTTCTATTGGCTCTATAGGAAGCTTATTAGTACGTAAATAATAAAAGACTCCCAGTGGATTTGAACTCATGAATGCCTGTTTACAAGACTGGTGATCAACCCAGTAAGCCACTAGAACATGACAGGTTTATCGCGATGTTAAGAAGGGCAGTGTACATTGAATCGCTAATAGATAAGTTAAAAAAGAAATCCATTGGTTTCACTATGTTATTCTTAATGCCAATCTATACAGCGTATGATTGCATCTTTTTCTTTATGAGCAATTAATACAAATTCTATATCTCACAATTGGGCTATCTCAAGCCCAAAATCAATGCAAATTTCCTTTGCCTCTATAGGAAGCTTAGTAGCAAGTAAAAGAAAAATACCTCTCCGTGGATTTGAATTCATGAATGCCTGTTTACTAGACAGGTGCATTTTCCCAGTAAGACTCTGGAACAATGCAGGTGTAAGGAAATGTCAAGAAGCACAGTGAACATTGAATCGCTAATAGGTAAGTTAAAAAAGAAATCCATTGGTTTCACTATATTATTCTTAATACCAATCTATACAGCATATGAGACATCTTGTTCTTTATGAACACTTAATACCGATTCTATATCTCACAAGTGCACTATCTCAAGCCCAAAATCAATGAAAATTTCCATTGGCTCTATAGAAAGTTTATTAGTAAGTAAATAAAAAAAAACCTCCTCGTGGATTCGAACTCATGAATGCCTATTAAAAAGACTGGTGCATTAACCCAGTAAGCCAATGATATATCATGAGAGAAAGTAGATGTCAAGAAGGGCAGTGAACATTGAATCGCTAATAGGGAAGTTAAAATAAAAATCCATTGGTTTCACTATGTTATTCTTAATGCCAATCTATACAGCGTATGATGACATCTTGTTCTTTATGAACACTTAATGCAGATTCTATTTCTCATAATTGCGCTATCTCAAGCCCAAAATCAATGCAAATTTCCACTGGCTCTATAGGAAGCTTATTAGTACGTAAATAAAAAAAAAAACCTCCCTGTGGATTCGAACTCAAGAATGACTGTTTAAAATACAGGCACATTAACCCAGTAAGCCACTTTACATGCCAAGTGCAACGTGATGTCAAGAAGGGCAGTGAACATTGAATCGCTAATAGGTAAGTTAAAAAAGAAATCCATTGGTTTCATAATGTTATTCTTAATGCCAATCTAAACAGCATATGAGACATCTTGTCCCTTATGAACACTAAATACAGATTCTATATCTCACAATTGCACTATCTCAAGCCCAAAATCAATGCAAATTTCCATTGCCTCAATAGGAAGCTTATTAGTACGTAAATAAAAAAAATCTACCTGTGTATTCGAACTCATGAATGCCTGTTTACAAGACAGGTACATCAACCCAATAAGCCACTGGAACATGACTGGTGCAAAATGATGTCAAGAAGGGCAGTGAACATCGAATCGCTAATAGGTAAGTTAAAAAAGAAATCCATTGGTTTCACTATGCTGTTCTTAATGCCAATCTATACAACATAAGATGACATCTTGTTCTTTATGAACACTTAATACCGATTCTATATCTCACAATTGGGCTATCTCAAGCCCAAAATCAATGCAAATTTCCATTGGCTCTATAGGAAACTTATTAGTACGTAAATAAAAAAAAACTCCCAGTGGATTTGAACTCATAAATGTCTGTTTACAGCACAGTTGCCTCAACCCAGTAAGCCACCAGAACATCATAGGTGCAATGTGATGTCTAGAAGGGCAGTGAACATTGAATCGCTAATAGGTAAGTTAAAAATGAAATCCATTGGATTCACTATGTTATTCTTAATGCCAATCTATACAGCATATGAGACATCTTGTTCTTTATGCACACTTAGTACAGATTCTATATCTCACAATTGCACTATCTCAAGCCCAAAATCAATGCAAATTTCCATTGGCTCTATAGGAAGCTTATTAGTTCGTAAATAAAAAAAAACCTCCCCGTGGATTCGAACTCATGAATGCCTATTAAAAAGACTGGTGCATTAACCCAGTAAACCACTGGAACACGACAGGTATATAGCGATGTTAAGAAGGGCAGTGTACATTGAATCGCTAATAGGTAAGTTAAAAAAGAAATCCATTGGTTTCACTATGTTATTCTTAATGCCAATCTATACATCGTATGATGGCATCTTTTTCTTTATGAGCACTTAATACAGAT
This sequence comes from Phyllobates terribilis, assembly GCF_046119375.1. Classification (NCBI taxonomy): domain Eukaryota; kingdom Metazoa; phylum Chordata; class Amphibia; order Anura; family Dendrobatidae; genus Phyllobates; species Phyllobates terribilis. Next base: position 1,783,849 of record NW_027362771.1, on the reverse strand, counting down.
TCTATATCTCACAATTGGGCTATCTCAAGCCCAAAATCAAAGCAAATTTCCATTGCCTCTATAGGAAGCTTATTAGTAAGTAAATGAAAAAATGCTTTCTGTTGATTCGTACTAATGAATGCCTGTTTACAAGACAGGTGCACGCACCCAGTAAGCCACTATAAAAAAGCAGGTGTAAGGGGATGTAAAGAAGGGCAGTGAACATTGAATCGCTAATAGGTAAGTTAAAAAATAAATCCATTGGTTTCGCTTTGTTATTCTTAATGCCAATCTCAACAGCATATGATGACATCTTGTTCTTTATAAACACTTAATACAGATTCTATATCTCACAATTGCACTACCTCACGCCCAAAATCAATGCAAATTTCCATTGCCTCTATAGGAAGCTTATTAGTAAGTAGATGAAAAAAACGTAATGATGGATTCAGACTCAGGAATATCTGTTTACAAAACAGGCTCATTTACCCAGTAAGCCACTGAAACATCACATGTGTAAGGCAATGTCAAGAAGGGCAGTGAACATTGAATCGCTAATTGGTAAGTTAAAAAAGAAATCCATTGGCTCTATAGGAAGCTCATTAGTACGTAATTAAAAAATATACTTCCCCGTAGATTCGAACTTATGAATGCCTGTTAAAAAGACTAGTGCATTAACCTAGTAAGCCACCGGTACATCACAAGTGCAAGGTGATGTCAAGAAGGGCAGTGAACATTGAATCGCTAATAGGTAAGTTAAAAAAGAAATCCATTGGTTTCACTATGTTATTCTTAATGCCAATCTATACAGCGTATGATGACATCTTGTTCTTTATGAACACTTAATGCAGATTCTATTTCTCATAATTGCGCTATCTCAAGCCCAAAATCAATGCAAATTTCCACTGGCTCTATAGGAAGCTTATTAGTACGTAAATAAAAAAAAAAACCTCCCTGTGGATTCGAACTTAAGAATGACTGTTTACAATACAGGCACATTAACCCAGTAAGCCACTATACATGCCAAGTGCAACGTGATGTCAAGAAGGGCAGTGAACATTGAATCGCTAATAGGTAAGTTAAAAAAGAAATCCATTGGTTTCATAATGTTATTCTTAATGCCAATCTAAACAGCGTATGAGACATCTTGTCCCTTATGAACACTAAATACAGATTCTATATCTCACAATTGCACTATCTCAAGCCCAAAATCAATGCAAATTTCCATTGCCTCAATAGGAAGCTTATTAGTACGTAAATAAAAAAAATCTACCTGTGTATTCGAACTCATGAATGCCTATTTACAAGACTGGTTCATCAACCCAATAAGCCACCGGAACATGACTGGTGCAAAATGATGTCAAGAAGGGCAATGAACATTGAATCGCTAATAGGTAAGTTAAAAAAGAAATCCATTGGTTTCGCTATGTTATTCTTAATGCCAATCTATACAGCGTATGATGACATGTTGTTCTTTATGAACCCTAAATACAGATTCTATATCTCACAATTGCGCTATCTCAAGCCCAAAATCAATGTAAATTTCCATTGCCTCTATAGGAAGCTTATTAGTAAGTAAATGAAACAAACCTCCCTATGGATTCAAACCCAGGAATGCCTATTTAAAAGAAAGGCGCAATAAAGCAGTAAGCCACTGGAACATCACGGGTGTAAATTGATGTCAAGAAGGGCAGTGAACATTGAATCGCTAATAGGTAAGTTAAAAAATAAATCCATTGGTTTCACTATGTTAATCTTAATGCCAATCTATACAGCATATCATGACATCTTGTTCTTTATTAACCCTAAATACAGATTCTATATCTCACAATTGCATTGTACCTATGCAGCTTGTTATGGATGCAAAAGTATCTCGACACCTTATCTCGGAAGGCGGTGGAGATATTTTATTGAAATTTGGCCAATATATTCTGGACCAAAACTACAGAGAAGTCACATAATTTCAGCCCTCTACGGCATTTCGAAAAAAAGTTATTGCAATTTTAAAACGGAATAGTTACAATTGTACCTACTCAGCCGGACAAAGGTTAAAAAAGAAATCCATTGCTTTCACTATGTTATTCTTAATGCCAATCTATACAGCGTATGATGACATTTTGTTCTTTATGAACAATTAACACAAATTCTATATCTCACAATTGCACTATATCAAACCCAAAATCAATACAAATTTCCATTGCCTCTATAGGAAGCTTATTAGTAAGAAAATGAAAAAAAGCTATCCTTGGATTGGGACTCATGAAAATGTGTTTACAAAACTGGCTTATTTACCCAGTAAGCCACTGGAACATCGGAGGTGTCAGGAGATGTCAAGAAGGGCAGTGAACATTGAATCGCTAATAGGTAAGTTAAAAAAGAAATCCATTGGTTTCACTATGCTGTTCTTAATGCCAATCTATACAGCATAAGATGACATCTTGTTCTTTATGAACACTTAATACCGATTCTATATCTCACAATTGGGCTATCTCAAGCCCAAAATCAATGCAAATTTCCATTGGCTCTATAGGAAACTTATTAGTACGTAAATAAAAAAAAACTCCCAGTTGATTTGAACTCATAAATGTCTGTTTACAACACAGTTGCCTCAACCCAGTAAGCCACCAGAACATCATAGGTGCAATGTGATGTCTAGAAGGGCAGTGAACATTGAATCGCTAATAGGTAAGTTAAAAATGAAATCCATTGGATTCACTATGTTATTCTTAATGCCAATCTATACAGCATATGAGACATCTTGTTCTTTATGCACACTTAATACAGATTCTATATCTCACAATTGCACTATCTCAAGCCCAAAATCAATGCAAATTTCCATTGGCTCTATAGGAAGCTTATTAGTTCGTAAATAAAAAAAAACCTCCCCGTGGATTCGAACTCATGAATGCCTATTAAAAAGACTGGTGCATTAACCCAGTAAACCACTGGAACACGACAGGTATATAGCGATGTTAAGAAGGGCAGTGTACATTGAATCGCTAATAGGTAAGTTAAAAAAGAAATCCATTGGTTTCACTATGTTATTCTTAATGCCAATCTATACATCGTATGATGGCATCTTTTTCTTTATGAGCACTTAATACAGATTCTATATCTCACAATTGGGCTATCTCAAGCCCAAAATCAAAGCAAATTTCCATTGCCTCTATAGGAAGCTTATTAGTAAGTAAATGAAAAAATGCTTTCTGTTGATTCGTACTAATGAATGCCTGTTTACAAGACAGGTGCACGCACCCAGTAAGCCACTATAAAAAAGCAGGTGTAAGGGGATGTAAAGAAGGGCAGTGAACATTGAATCGCTAATAGGTAAGTTAAAAAATAAATCCATTGGTTTCGCTTTGTTATTCTTAATGCCAATCTCAACAGCATATGATGACATCTTGTTCTTTATAAACACTTAATACAGATTCTATATCTCACAATTGCACTACCTCACGCCCAAAATCAATGTAAATTTCCATTGCCTCTATAGGAAGCTTATTAGTAAGTAGATGAAAAAAACGTAATGATGGATTCAGACTCAGGAATATCTGTTTACAAAACAGGCTCATTTACCCAGTAAGCCACTGAAACATCACATGTGTAAGGCAATGTCAAGAAGGGCAGTGAACATTGAATCGCTAATTGGTAAGTTAAAAAAGAAATCCATTGGCTCTATAGGAAGCTCATTAGTACGTAATTAAAAAATATACTTCCCCGTAGATTCGAACTTATGAATGCCTGTTAAAAAGACTAGTGCATTAACCTAGTAAGCCACTGGTACATCACAAGTGCAAGGTGATGTCAAGAAGGGCAGTGAACATTGAATCGCTAATAGGTAAGTTAAAAAAGAAATCCATTGGTTTCACTATGTTATTCTTAATGCCAATCTATACAGCATATGATGACATCTTGTTCTTTATGAACACTTAATGCAGATTCTATTTCTCATAATTGCGCTATCTCAAGCCCAAAATCAATGCAAATTTCCATTGGCTCTATAGGAAGCTTATTAGTACGTAAATAAAAAAAAACCTCCCCGTGGATTTGAACTCATGAATGCCTATTAAAAACACTGGTGCATTAACCCAGTAACCAGTGGAACACGACAGGTATATAGAGGTGTTAAGAAGGGCAGTGTACATTGAATCGCTAATAGGTAAGTTAAAAAAGAAATCCATTGGTTTCACTATGTTATTCTTAATGCCATTCTATACATCGTATGATGGCATCTTTTTCTTTATGAGCACTTAATACAGATTCTATATCTCACAATTGCACTATCTCAAGCCCAAAATCAATGCAAATTTCCATTGCCTCTATAGTAAGCTTATTAGTACTTAAATAAAAAAAAGCTCCACATGGACTCGAACTCATGAATGCCTGTTTACAACACCAGTGCATCAACCCTGTAAGCCACTGCAACATGTCATATGCAATGTGATGTCTAGAAGGGCAGTGAACAATGAATCGCTAAAAGGTAAGTTAAAAATGAAATCCATTGGTTTCACTATGTTATTCTTAATGCCAATCTATACAGCGTATGATGACATCTTGTTCTTTATGAACACTTAATACAGATTCTATATCTCACAATTGCACTATCTCAAGCCCAAAATCAATGCAAATTTCCATTGGCTCTATAGGAAGCTTATTAGTTCATAAATAAAAAAAAACCTCCCCGTGGATTCGAACTCATGAATGCCTATTAAAAAGACTGGTGCATTAACCCAGTAAACCACTGGAACACGACAGGTATATAGCGATGTTAAGAAGGGCAGTGTACATTGAATCGCTAATAGGTAAGTTAAAAAAGAAATCCATTGGTTTCACTATGTTATTCTTAATGCCAATCTATACATCGTATGATGGCATCTTTTTCTTTATGAGCACTTAATACAGATTCTATATCTCACAATTGCGCTATCTCAAGCCCAAAATCAATGTAAATTTCCATTGCCTCTATAGGAAGCTTATTAGTAAGTAAATGAAACAAACCTCCCTATGGATTCAAACCCAGGAATGCCTATTTAAAAGAAAGGCGCAATAAAGCAGTAAGCCACTGGAACATCACAGGTGTAAATTTATGTCAAGAAGGGCAGTGAACATTGAATCGCTAATAGGTAAGTTAAAAAATAAATCCATTGGTTTCACTATGTTAATCTTAATGCCAATCTATACAGCGTATCATGACATCTTGTTCTTTATTAACCCTAAATACAGATTCTATATCTCACAATTGCATTGTACCTATGCAGCTTGTTATGGATGCAAAAGTATCTCGACACCTTATCTCGGAAGGGGGTGGAGATATTTTATTGAAATTTGGCCAATATATTCTGGACCAAAACTACAGAGAAGTCACATAATTTCAGCCCTCTACGGCATTTCGAAAAAAAGTTATTGCAATTTTAAAACGGAATAGTTACAATTGTACCTACTCAGCCGGACAAAGGTTAAAAAAGAAATCCATTGCTTTCACTATGTTATTCTTAATGCCAATCTATACAGCGTATGATGACATTTCGTTCTTTATGAACAATTAACACAAATTCTATATCTCACAATTGCACTATATCAAACCCAAAATCAATACAAATTTCCATTGCCTCTATAGGAAGCTTATTAGTAAGAAAAAGAAAAAAAGCTATCCTTGGATTGGGACTCATGAAAGTGTGTTTACAAAACTGGCTTATTTACCCAGTAAGCCGCTGGAACATCGGAGGTGTCAGGAGATGTCAAGAAGGGCAGTGAACATTGAATCGCTAATAGGTAAGTGAAAAAAGAAATCCATTGGTTTCACTATGCTGTTCTTAATGCCAATCTATACAGCATAAGATGACATCTTGTTCTTTATGAACACTTAATACCGATTCTATATCTCACAATTGGGCTATCTCAAGCCCAAAATCAATGCAAATTTCCATTGGCTCTATAGGAAACTTATTAGTACGTAAATATAAAAAAACTCCCAGTGGATTTGAACTCATAAATGTCTGTTTACAACACAGTTGCCTCAACCCAGTAAGCCACCAGAACATCATAGGTGCAATGTGATGTCTAGAAGGGCAGTGAACATTAAATCGCTAATAGGTAAGTTAAAAATGAAATCCATTGGATTCACTATGTTATTCTTAATGCCAATCTATACAGCATATGAGACATCTTGTTCTTTATGCACACTTAGTACAGATTCTATATCTCACAATTGCACTATCTCAAGCCCAAAATCAATGCAAATTTCCATTGGCTCTATAGGAAGCTTATTAGTTCGTAAATAAAAAAAAAACCTCCCCGTGGATTCGAACTCATGAATGCCTATTAAAAAGACTGGTGCATTAACCCAGTAAACCACTGGAACACGACAGGTATATAGCGATGTTAAGAAGGGCAGTGTACATTGAATCGCTAATAGGTAAGTTAAAAAAGAAATCCATTGGTTTCACTATGTTATTCTTAATGCCAATCTATACATCGTATGATGGCATCTTTTTCTTTATGAGCACTTAATACAGATTCTATATCTCACAATTGGGCTATCTCAAGCCCAAAATCAAAGCAAATTTCCATTGCCTCTATAGGAAGCTTATTAGTAAGTAAATGAAAAAATGCTTTCTGTTGATTCGTACTAATGAATGCCTGTTTACAAGACAGGTGCACGCACCCAGTAAGCCACTATAAAAAAGCAGGTGTAAGGGGATGTAAAGAAGGGCAGTGAACATTGAATCGCTAATAGGTAAGTTAAAAAATAAATCCATTGGTTTCGCTTTGTTATTCTTAATGCCAATCTCAACAGCATATGATGACATCTTGTTCTTTATAAACACTTAATACAGATTCTATATCTCACAATTGCACTACCTCACGCCCAAAATCAATGTAAATTTCCATTGCCTCTATAGGAAGCTTATTAGTAAGTAGATGAAAAAAACGTAATGATGGATTCAGACTCAGGAATATCTGTTTACAAAACAGGCTCATTTACCCAGTAAGCCACTGAAACATCACATGTGTAAGGCAATGTCAAGAAGGGCAGTGAACATTGAATCGCTAATTGGTAAGTTAAAAAAGAAATCCATTGGCTCTATAGGAAGCTCATTAGTACGTAATTAAAAAATATACTTCCCCGTAGATTCGAACTTATGAATGCCTGTTAAAAAGACTAGTGCATTAACCTAGTAAGCCACTGGTACATCACAAGTGCAAGGTGATGTCAAGAAGGGCAGTGAACATTGAATCGCTAATAGGTAAGTTAAAAAAGAAATCCATTGGTTTCACTATGTTGTTCTTAATGCCAATCTATACAGCATATGATGACATGTTGTTCTTTATGAACACTTAATGCAGATTCTATTTCTCATAATTGCGCTATCTCAAGCCCAAAATCAATGCAAATTTCCATTGGCTCTATAGGAAGCTTATTAGTACGTAAAAAAAAAAAAACCTCCCCGTGGATTTGAACTCATGAATGCCTATTAAAAACACTGGTGCATTAACCCAGTAACCAGTGGAACACGACAGGTATATAGAGGTGTTAAGAAGGGCAGTGTACATTGAATCGCTAATAGGTAAGTTAAAAAAGAAATCCATTGGTTTCACTATGTTATTCTTAATGCCATTCTGTACATCGTATGATGGCATCTTTTTCTTTATGAGCACTTAATACAGATTCTATATCTCACAATTGCACTATCTCAAGCCCAAAATCAATGCAAATTTCCATTGCCTCTATAGTAAGCTTATTAGTACTTAAATAAAAAAAAGCTCCACATGGACTCGAACTCATGAATGCCTGTTTACAACACCAGTGCATCAACCCTGTAAGCCACTGCAACATGTCATATGCAATGTGATGTCTAGAAGGGCAGTGAACAATGAATCGCTAAAAGGTAAGTTAAAAATGAAATCCATTGGTTTCACTATGTTATTCTTAATGCCAATCTATACAGCGTATGATGACATCTTGTTCTTTATGAACACTTAATACAGATTCTATATCTCACAATTGCACTATCTCAAGCCCAAAATCAATGCAAATTTCCATTGGCTCTATAGGAAGCTTATTAGTTCGTAAATAAAAAAAAACCTCCCCGTGGATTCGAACTCATGAATGCCTATTAAAAAGACTGGTGCATTAACCCAGAAAACCACTGGAACACGACAGGTATATAGCGATGTTAAGAAGGGCAGTGTACATTGAATCGCTAATAGGTAAGTTAAAAAAGAAATCCATTGGTTTCACTATGTTATTCTTAATGCCAATCTATACATCGTATGATGGCATCTTTTTCTTTATGAGCACTTAATACAGATTCTATATCTCACAATTGCGCTATCTCAAGCCCAAAATCAATGTAAATTTCCATTGCCTCTATAGGAAGCTTATTAGTAAGTAAATGAAACAAACCTCCCTATGGATTCAAACCCAGGAATGCCTATTTAAAAGAAAGGCGCAATAAAGCAGTAAGCCTCTGGAACATCACAGGTGTAAATTTATGTCAAGAAGGGCAGTGAACATTGAATCGCTAATAGGTAAGTTAAAAAATAAATCCATTTTTTTCACTATGTTAATCTTAATGCCAATCTATACAGCGTATCATGACATCTTGTTCTTTATTAACCCTAAATACAGATTCTATATCTCACAATTGCATTGTACCTATGCAGCTTGTTATGGATGCAAAAGTATCTCGACACCTTATCTCGGAAGGGGGTGGAGATATTTTATTGAAATTTGGCCAATATATTCTGGACCAAAACTACAGAGAAGTCACATAATTTCAGCCCTCTACGGCATTTCGAAAAAAAGTTATTGCAATTTTAAAACGGAATAGTTACAATTGTACCTACTCAGCCGGACAAAGGTTAAAAAAGAAATCCATTGCTTTCACTATGTTATTCTTAATGCCAATCTATACAGCGTATGATGACATTTCGTTCTTTATGAACAATTAACACAAATTCTATATCTCACAATTGCACTATATCAAACCCAAAATCAATACAAATTTCCATTGCCTCTATAGGAAGCTTATTAGTAAGAAAAAGAAAAAAAGCTATCCTTGGATTGGGACTCATGAAAGTGTGTTTACAAAACTGGCTTATTTACCCAGTAAGCCGCTGGAACATCGGAGGTGTCAGGAGATGTCAAGAAGGGCAGTGAACATTGAATCGCTAATAGGTAAGTGAAAAAAGAAATCCATTGGTTTCACTATGCTGTTCTTAATGCCAATCTATACAGCATAAGATGACATCTTGTTCTTTATGAACACTTAATACCGATTCTATATCTCACAATTGGGCTATCTCAAGCCCAAAATCAATGCAAATTTCCATTGGCTCTATAGGAAACTTATTAGTACGTAAATAAAAAAAAACTCCCAGTGGATTTGAACTCATAAATGTCTGTTTACAACACAGTTGCCTCAACCCAGTAAGCCACCAGAACATCATAGGTGCAATGTGATGTCTAGAAGGGCAGTGAACATTAAATCGCTAATAGGTAAGTTAAAAATGAAATCCATTGGATTCACTATGTTATTCTTAATGCCAATCTATACAGCATATGAGACATCTTGTTCTTTATGCACACTTAGTACAGATTCTATATCTCACAATTGCACTATCTCAAGCCCAAAATCAATGCAAATTTCCATTGGCTCTATAGGAAGCTTATTAGTTCGTAAATAAAAAAAAACCTCCCCGTGGATTCGAACTCATGAATGCCTATTAAAAAGACTGGTGCATTAACCCAGTAAACCACTGGAACACGACAGGTATATAGCGATGTTAAGAAGGGCAGTGTACATTGAATCGCTAATAGGTAAGTTAAAAAAGAAATCCATTGGTTTCACTATGTTATTCTTAATGCCAATCTATACATCGTATGATGGCATCTTTTTCTTTATGAGCACTTAATACAGATTCTATATCTCACAATTGGGCTATCTCAAGCCCAAAATCAAAGCAAATTTCCATTGCCTCTATAGGAAGCTTATTAGTAAGTAAATGAAAAAATGCTTTCTGTTGATTCGTACTAATGAATGCCTGTTTACAAGACAGGTGCACGCACCCAGTAAGCCACTATAAAAAAGCAGGTGTAAGGGGATGTAAAGAAGGGCAGTGAACATTGAATCGCTAATAGGTAAGTTAAAAAATAAATCCATTGGTTTCGCTTTGTTATTCTTAATGCCAATCTCAACAGCATATGATGACATCTTGTTCTTTATAAACACTTAATACAGATTCTATATCTCACAATTGCACTACCTCACGCCCAAAATCAATGCAAATTTCCATTGCCTCTATAGGAAGCTTATTAGTAAGTAGATGAAAAAAACGTAATGATGGATTCAGACTCAGGAATATCTGTTTACAAAACAGGCTCATTTACCCAGTAAGCCACTGAAACATCACATGTGTAAGGCAATGTCAAGAAGGGCAGTGAACATTGAATCGCTAATTGGTAAGTTAAAAAAGAAATCCATTGGCTCTATAGGAAGCTCATTAGTACGTAATTAAAAAATATACTTCCCCGTAGATTCGAACTTATGAATGCCTGTTAAAAAGACTAGTGCATTAACCTAGTAAGCCACTGGTACATCACAAGTGCAAGGTGATGTCAAGAAGGGCAGTGAACATTGAATCGCTAATAGGTAAGTTAAAAAAGAAATCCATTGGTTTCACTATGTTATTCTTAATGCCAATCTATACAGCGTATGATGACATCTTGTTCTTTATGAACACTTAATGCAGATTCTATTTCTCATAATTGCGCTATCTCAAGCCCAAAATCAATGCAAATTTCCACTGGCTCTATAGGAAGCTTATTAGTACGTAAATAAAAAAAAAAACCTCCCTGTGGATTCGAACTCAAGAATGACTGTTTAAAATACAGGCACATTAACCCAGTAAGCCACTATACATGCCAAGTGCAACGTGATGTCAAGAAGGGCAGTGAACATTGAATCGCTAATAGGTAAGTTAAAAAAGAAATCCATTGGTTTCATAATATTATTCTTAATGCCAATCTAAACAGCGTATGAGACATCTTGTCCCTTATGAACACTAAATACAGATTCTATATCTCACAATTGCACTATCTCAAGCCCAAAATCAATGCAAATTTCCATTGCCTCAATAGGAAGCTTATTAGTACGTAAATAAAAAAAATCTACCTGTGTATTCGAACTCATGAATGCCTGTTTACAAGACAGGTACATCAACCCAATAAGCCACTGGAACATGACTGGTGCAAAATGATGTCAAGAAGGGCAGTGAACATTGAATCGCTAATAGGTAAGTTAAAAAAGAAATCCATTGGTTTCACTATGCTGTTCTTAATGCCAATCTATACAGCATAAGATGACATCTTGTTCTTTATGAACACTTAATACCGATTCTATATCTCACAATTGGGCTATCTCAAGCCCAAAATCAATGCAAATTTCCATTGGCTCTATAGGAAACTTATTAGTACGTAAATAAAAAAAAACTCCCAGTGGATTTGAACTCATAAATGTCTGTTTACAGCACAGTTGCCTCAACCCAGTAAGCCACCAGAACATCATAGGTGCAATGTGATGTCTAGAAGGGCAGTGAACATTGAATCGCTAATAGGTAAGTTAAAAATGAAATCCATTGGATTCACTATGTTATTCTTAATGCCAATCTATACAGCATATGAGACATCTTGTTCTTTATGCACACTTAATACAGATTCTATATCTCACAATTGCACTATCTCAAGCCCAAAATCAATGCAAATTTCCATTGGCTCTATAGGAAGCTTATTAGTTCGTAAATAAAAAAAAACCTCCCCGTGGATTCGAACTCATGAATGCCTATTAAAAAGACTTGTGCATTAACCCAGTAAACAACTGGAACACGACAGGTATATAGCGATGTTAAGAAGGGCAGTGTACATTGAATCGCTAATAGGTAAGTTAAAAAAGAAATCCATTGGTTTCACTATGTTATTCTTAATGCCAATCTATACATCGTATGATGGCATCTTTTTCTTTATGAGCACTTAATACAGATTCTATATCTCACAATTGCGCTATCTCAAGCCCAAAATCAATGCAAATTTCCATTGCCTCAATAGGAAGCTTATTAGTACGTAAATAAAAAAAATCTACCTGTGTATTCGAACTCATGAATGCCTATTTACAAGACAGGTACATCAACCCAATAAGCCACCGGAACATGACTGGTGCAAAATGATGTCAAGAAGGGCAATGAACATTGAATCGCTAATAGGTAAGTTAAAAAAGAAATCCATTGGTTTCGCTATGTTATTCTTAATGCCAATCTATACAGCGTATGATGACATGTTGTTCTTTATGAACCCTAAATACAGATTCTATATCTCACAATTGCGCTATCTCAAGCCCAAAATCAATGTAAATTTCCATTGCCTCTATAGGAAGCTTATTAGTAAGTAAATGAAACAAACCTCCCTATGGATTCAAACCCAGGAATGCCTATTTAAAAGAAAGGCGCAGTAAAGCAGTAAGCCACTGGAACATCACGGGTGTAAATTGATGTCAAGAAGGGCAGTGAACATTGAATCGCTAATAGGTAAGTTAAAAAAGAAATCCATTGGTTTCACTATGTTATTCTTAATGCCAATCTATACATCGTATGATGGCATCTTTTTCTTTATGAGCACTTAATACAGATTCTATATCTCACAATTGGGCTATCTCAAGCCCAAAATCAAAGCAAATTTCCATTTCCTCTATAGGAAGCTTATTAGTAAGTAAATGAAAAAATGCTTTCTGTTGATTCGTACTAATGAATGCCTGTTTACAAGACAGGTGCACGCACCCAGTAAGCCACTATAAAAAAGCAGGTGTAAGGGGATGTAAAGAAGGGCAGTGAACATTGAATCGCTAATAGGTAAGTTAAAAAATAAATCCATTGGTTTCGCTTTGTTATTCTTAATGCCAATCTCAACAGCATATGATGACATCTTGTTCTTTATAAACACTTAATACAGATTCTATATCTCACAATTGCACTACCTCACGCCCAAAATCAATGCAAATTTCCATTGCCTCTATAGGAAGCTTATTAGTAAGTAGATGTAAAAAACGTAATGATGGATTCAGACTCAGGAATATCTGTTTACAAAACAGGCTCATTTACCCAGTAAGCCACTGAAACATCACATGTGTAAGGCAATGTCAAGAAGGGCAGTGAACATTGAATCGCTAATTGGTAAGTTAAAAAAGAAATCCATTGGCTCTATAGGAAGCTCATTAGTACGTAATTAAAAAATATACTTCCCCGTAGATTCGAACTTATGAATGCCTGTTAAAAAGACTAGTGCATTAACCTAGTAAGCCACTGGTACATCACAAGTGCAAGGTGATGTCAAGAAGGGCAGTGAACATTGAATCGCTAATAGGTAAGTTAAAAAAGAAATCCATTGGTTTCACTATGTTATTCTTAATGCCAATATATACAGCGTATGATGACATCTTGTTCTTTATGAACACTTAATGCAGATTCTATTTCTCATAATTGCGCTATCTCAAGCCCAAAATCAATGCAAATTTCCATTGGCTCTATAGGAAGCTTATTAGTACGTAAATAAAAAAAAACCTCCCAGTGGATTTGAACTCATGAATGCCTATTAAAAAGACTGGTGCATTAACCCAGTAACCAGTGGAACACGACAGGTATATAGAGGTGTTAAGAAGGGCAGTGTACATTGAATCGCTAATAGGTAAGTTAAAAAAGAAATCCATTGGTTTCACTATGTTATTCTTAATGCCATTCTATACATCGTATGATGGCATCTTTTTCTTTATGAGCACTTAATACAGATTCTATATCTCACAACTGCACTATCTCAAGCCCAAAATCAATGCAAATTTCCATTGCCTCTATAGTAAGCTTATTAGTACTTAAATAAAAAAAAGCTCCACATGGACTCGAACTCATGAATGCCTGTTTACAACACCAGTGCATCAACCCAGTAAGCCACTGCAACAAGTCAGATGTAATGTGATGTCTAGATGGGCAGTGAACAATGAATCGCTAAAAGGTAAGTTAAAAATGAAATCCATTGGTTTCACTATGTTATTCTTAATGCCAATCTATACAGCGTATGATGACATCTTGTTCTTTATGAACACTTAATACAGATTCTATATCTCACAATTGCACTATCTCAAGCCCAAAATCAATGCAAATTTCTTTTGGCTCTGTAGGAAGCTTATTAGTACGTAAATAATAAAAGACTCCCAGTGGATTTGAACTCATGAATGCCTGTTTACAAGACAGGTGCATCAACCCAGTAAGCCACAAGAACATGACAGGTTTATCGCGATGTTAAGAAGGGCAGTGTACATTGAATCGCTAATAGGTAAGTTAAAAAAGAAATCCATTGGTTTCACTATGTTATTCTTAATGCCAATCTATACAGCGTATGATTGCATCTTTTTCTTTATGAGCACTTAATACAAATTCTATATCTCACAATTGGGCTATCTCAAGCCCAAAATCAATGCAAATTTCCTTTGCCTCTATAGGAAGCTTAGTAGCAAGTAAAAGAAAAATACCTCTCCGTGGATTTGAATTCATGAATGCCTGTTTACTAGACAGGTGCATTTTCCCAGTAAGACTCTGGAACAATGCAGGTGTAAGGAAATGTCAAGAAGCGCAGTGAACATTGAATCGCTAATAGGTAAGTTAAAAAAGAAATCCATTGGTTTCACTATGCTGTTCTTAATGCCAAGCTATACAACGTATGATGACATCTTGTTCTTTATGAACACTTAATACCGATTCTATATCTCACAAGTGCACTATCTCAAGCCCAAAATCAATGAAAATTTCCATTGGCTCTATAGAAAGTTTATTAGTAAGTAAATAAAAAAAAACCTCCTCGTGGATTCGAACTCATGAATGCCTATTAAAAAGACTGGTGCATTAACCCAGTAAGCCAATGATATATCATGAGAGAAAGTAGATGTCAAGAAGGGCAGTGAACATTGAATCGCTAATAGGGAAGTAAAAATAAAAATCCATTGGTTTCACTATGTTATTCTTAATGCCAATCTATACAGCGTATGAAGACATCTTGTTCTTTATGAACACTTAATGCAGATTCTATTTCTCATAATTGCGCTATCTCAAGCCCAAAATCAATGCAAATTTCCACTGGCTCTATAGGAAGCTTATTAGTACGTAAATAAAAAAAAAAACCTCCCTGTGGATTCGAACTCAAGAATGACTGTTTAAAATACAGGCACATTAACCCAGTAAGCCACTATACATGCCAAGTGCAACGTGATGTCAAGAAGGGCAGTGAACATTGAATCGCTAATAGGTAAGTTAAAAAAGAAATCCATTGGTTTCATAATATTATTCTTAATGCCAATCTAAACAGCGTATGAGACATCTTGTCCCTTATGAACACTAAATACAGATTCTATATCTCACAATTGCACTATCTCAAGCCCAAAATCAATGTAAATTTCCATTGCCTCAATAGGAAGCTTATTAGTACGTAAATAAAAAAAATCTACCTGTGTATTCGAACTCATGAATGCCTGTTTACAAGACAGGTACATCAACCCAATAAGCCACTGGAACATGACTGGTGCAAAATGATGTCAAGAAGGGCAGTGAACATTGAATCGCTAATAGGTAAGTTAAAAAAGAAATCCATTGGTTTCACTATGCTGTTCTTAATGCCAATCTATACAGCATAAGATGACATCTTGTTCTTTATGAACACTTAATACCGATTCTATATCTCACAATTGGGCTATCTCAAGCCCAAAATCAATGCAAATTTCCATTGGCTCTATAGGAAACTTATTAGTATGTAAATAAAAAAAAACTCCCAGTGGATTTGAACTCATAAATGTCTGTTTACAGCACAGTTGCCTCAACCCAGTAAGCCACCAGAACATCATAGGTGCAATGTGATGTCTAGAAGGGCAGTGAACATTGAATCGCTAATAGGTAAGTTAAAAATGAAATCCATTGGATTCACTATGTTATTCTTAATGCCAATCTATACAGCATGTGAGACATCTTGTTCTTTATGCACACTTAATACAGATTCTATATCTCACAATTGCACTATCTCAAGCCCAAAATCAATGCAAATTTCCATTGGCTCTATAGGAAGCTTATTAGTTCGTAAATAAAAAAAAACCTCCCCGTGGATTCGAACTCATGAATGCCTATTAAAAAGACTGGTGCATTAACCCAGTAAACCACTGGAACACGACAGGTATATAGCGATGTTAAGAAGGGCAGTGTACATTGAATCGCTAATAGGTAAGTTAAAAAAGAAATCCATTGGTTTCACTATGTTATTCTTAATGCCAATCTATACATCGTATGATGGCATCTTTTTCTTTATGAGCACTTAATACAGATTCTATATCTCACAATTGCGCTATCTCAAGCCCAAAATCAATGTAAATTTCCATTGCCTCTATAGGAAGCTTATTAGTAAGTAAATGAAACAAACCTCCCTATGGATTCAAACCCAGGAATGCCTATTTAAAAGAAAGGCGCAATAAAGCAGTAAGCCACTGGAACATCACAGGTGTAAATTTATGTCAAGAAGGGCAGTGAACATTGAATCGCTAATAGGTAAGTTAAAAAATAAATCCATTGGTTTCACTATGTTAATCTTAATGCCAATCTATACAGCGTATCATGACATCTTGTTCTTTATTAACCCTAAATACAGATTCTATATCTCACAATTGCATTGTACCTATGCAGCTTGTTATGGATGCAAAAGTATCTCGACACCTTATCTCGGAAGGGGGTGGAGATATTTTATTGAAATTTGGCCAATATATTCTGGACCAAAACTACAGAGAAGTCACATAATTTCAGCCCTCTACGGCATTTCAAAAAAAAGTTATTGCAATTTTAAAACGGAATAGTTACAATTGTACCTACTCAGCCGGACAAAGGTTAAAAAAGAAATCCATTGCTTTCACTATGTTATTCTTAATGCCAATCTATACAGCGTATGATGACATTTTGTTCTTTATGAACAATTAACACAAATTCTATATCTCACAATTGCACTATATCAAACCCAAAATCAATACAAATTTCCATTGCCTCTATAGGAAGCTTATTAGTAAGAAAATGAAAAAAAGCTATCCTTGGATTGGGACTCATGAAAGTGTGTTTACAAAACTGGCTTATTTACCCAGTAAGCCGCTGGAACATCGGAGGTGTCAGAAGATGTCAAGAAGGGCAGTGAACATTGAATCGCTAATAGGTAAGTGAAAAAAGAAATCCATTGGTTTCACTATGCTGTTCTTAATGCCAATCTATACAGCATAAGATGACATCTTGTTCTTTATGAACACTTAATACCGATTCTATATCTCACAATTGGGCTATCTCAAGCCCAAAATCAATGCAAATTTCCATTGGCTCTATAGGAAACTTATTAGTACGTAAATAAAAAAAAACTCCCAGTGGATTTGAACTCATAAATGTCTGTTTACAACACAGTTGCCTCAACCCAGTAAGCCAGCAGAACATCATAGGTGCAATGTGATGTCTAGAAGGGCAGTGAACATTGAATCGCTAATAGGTAAGTTAAAAATGAAATCCATTGGATTCACTATGTTATTCTTAATGCCAATCTATACAGCATATGAGACATCTTGTTCTTTATGCACACTTAATACAGATTCTATATCTCACAATTGCACTATCTCAAGCCCAAAATCAATGCAAATTTCCATTGGCTCTATAGGAAGCTTATTAGTTCGTAAATAAAAAAAAACCTCCCCGTGGATTCGAACTCATGAATGCCTATTAAAAAGACTGGTGCATTAACCCAGTAAACCACTGGAACACGACAGGTATATAGCGATGTTAAGAAGGGCAGTGTACATTGAATCGCTAATAGGTAAGTTAAAAAAGAAATCCATTGGTTTCACTATGTTATTCTTAATGCCAATCTATACATCGTATGATGGCATCTTTTTCTTTATGAGCACTTAATACAGATTCTATATCTCACAATTGGGCTATCTCAAGCCCAAAATCAAAGCAAATTTCCATTGCCTCTATAGGAAGCTTATTAGTAAGTAAATGAAAAAATGCTTTCTGTTGATTCGTACTAATGAATGCCTGTTTACAAGACAGGTGCACGCACCCAGTAAGCCACTATAAAAAAGCAGGTGTAAGGGGATGTAAAGAAGGGCAGTGAACATTGAATCGCTAATAGGTAAGTTAAAAAATAAATCCATTGGTTTCGCTTTGTTATTCTTAATGCCAATCTCAACAGCATATGATGACATCTTGTTCTTTATAAACACTTAATACAGATTCTATATCTCACAATTGCACTACCTCACGCCCAAAATCAATGCAAATTTCCATTGCCTCTATAGGAAGCTTATTAGTAAGTAGATGAAAAAAACGTAATGATGGATTCAGACTCAGGAATATCTGTTTACAAAACAGGCTCATTTACCCAGTAAGCCACTGAAACATCACATGTGTAAGGCAATGTCAAGAAGGGCAGTGAACATTGAATCGCTAATTGGTAAGTTAAAAAAGAAATCCATTGGCTCTATAGGAAGCTCATTAGTACGTAATTAAAAAATATACTTCCCCGTAGATTCGAACTTATGAATGCCTGTTAAAAAGACTAGTGCATTAACCTAGTAAGCCACTGGTACATCACAAGTGCAAGGTGATGTCAAGAAGGGCAGTGAACATTGAATCGCTAATAGGTAAGTTAAAAAAGAAATCCATTGGTTTCACTATGTTATTCTTAATGCCAATCTATACAGCGTATGATGACATCTTGTTCTTTATGAACACTTAATGCAGATTCTATTTCTCATAATTGTGCTATCTCAAGCCCAAAATCAATGCAAATTTCCACTGGCTCTATAGGAAGCTTATTAGTACGTAAATAAAAAAAAAAAACTCCCTGTGGATTCGAACTCAAGAATGACTGTTTACAATACAGGCACATTAACCCAGTAAGCCACTATACATGCCAAGTGCAACGTGATGTCAAGAAGGGCAGTGAACATTGAATCGCTAATAGGTAAGTTAAAAAAGAAATCCATTGGTTTCATAATGTTATTCTTAATGCCAATCTAAACAGCGTATGAGACATCTTGTCCCTTATGAACACTAAATACAGATTCTATATCTCACAATTGCACTATCTCAAGCCCAAAATCAATGCAAATTTCCATTGCCTCAATAGGAAGCTTATTAGTACGTAAATAAAAAAAATCTACCTGTGTATTCGAACTCATGAATGCCTGTTTACAAGACAGGTACATCAACCCAATAAGCCACCGGAACATGACTGGTGCAAAATGATGTCAAGAAGGGCAATGAACATTGAATCGCAAATAGGTAAGTTAAAAAAGAAATCCATTGGTTTCGCTATGTTATTCTTAATGCCAATCTATACAGCGTATGATGACATCTTGTTCTTTATGAACCCTAAATACAGATTCTATATCTCACAATTGTGCTATCTCAAGCCCAAAATCAATGTAAATTTCCATTGCCTCTATAGGAAGCTTATTAGTAAGTAAATGAAACACACCTCCCTATGGATTCAAACCCAGGAATGCCTATTTAAAAGAAAGGCGCAATAAAGCAGTAAGCCACTGGAACATCACGGGTGTAAATTGATGTCAAGAAGGGCAGTGAACATTGAATCGCTAATAGGTAAGTTAAAAAATAAATCCATTGGTTTCACTATGTTAATCTTAATGCCAATCTATACAGCATATCATGACATCTTGTTCTTTATTAACCCTAAATACAGATTCTATATCTCACAATTGCATTGTACCTATGCAGCTTGTTATGGATGCAAAAGTATCTCGACACCTTATCTCGGAAGGCGGTGGAGATATTTTATTGAAATTTGGCCAATATATTCTGGACCAAAACTACAGAGAAGTCACATAATTTCAGCCCTCTACGGCATTTCGAAAAAAAGTTATTGCAATTTTAAAACGGAATAGTTACAATTGTACCTACTCAGCCGGACAAAGGTTAAAAAAGAAATCCATTGCTTTCACTATGTTATTCTTAATGCCAATCTATACAGCGTATGATGACATTTTGTTCTTTATGAACAATTAACACAAATTCTATATCTCACAATTGCACTATATCAAACCCAAAATCAATACAAATTTCCATTGTCTCTATAGGAAGCTTATTAGTAAGAAAATGAAAAAAAGCTATCCTTGGATTGGGACTCATGAAAGTGTGTTTACAAAACTGGCTTATTTACCCAGTAAGCCACTGGAACATCGGAGGTGTCAGGAGATGTCAAGAAGGGCAGTGAACATTGAATCGCTAATAGGTAAGTTAAAAAAGAAATCCATTGGTTTCACTATGCTGTTCTTAATGCCAATCTATACAGCATAAGATGACATCTTGTTCTTTATGAACACTTAATACCGATTCTATAGCTCACAATTGGGCTATCTCAAGCCCAAAATCAATGCAAATTTCCATTGGCTCTATATGAAACTTATTAGTACGTAAATAAAAAAAAACTCCCAGTTGATTTGAACTCATGAATGCCTGTTTACAACACAGTTGCCTCAACCCAGTAAGCCACCAGAACATCATAGGTGCAATGTGATGTCTAGAAGGGCAGTGAACATTGAATCGCTAATAGGTAAGTTAAAAATGAAATCCATTGGATTCACTATGTTATTCTTAATGCCAATCTATACAGCATATGAGACATCTTGTTCTTTATGCACACTTAATACAGATTCTATATCTCACAATTGCACTATCTCAAGCCCAAAATCAATGCAAATTTCCATTGGCTCTATAGGAAGCTTATTAGTTCGTAAATAAAAAAAAACCTCCCCGTGGATTCGAACTCATGAATGCCTATTAAAAAGACTGGTGCATTAACCCAGTAAACCACTGGAACACGACAGGTATATAGTGATGTTAAGAAGGGCAGTGTACATTGAATCGCTAATAGGTAAGTTAAAAAAGAAATCCATTGGTTTCACTATGTTATTCTTAATGCCAATCTATACATCGTATGATGGCATCTTTTTCTTTATGAGCACTTAATACAGATTCTATATCTCACAATTGGGCTATCTCAAGCCCAAAATCAAAGCAATTTCCATTGCCTCTATAGGAAGCTTATTAGTAAGTAAATGAAAAAATGCTTTCTGTTGATTCGTACTAATGAATGCCTGTTTACAAGACAGGTGCACGCACCCCGTAAGCCACTATAAAAAAGCAGGTGTAAGGGGATGTAAAGAAGGGCAGTGAACATTGAATCGCTAATAGGTAAGTTAAAAAATAAATCCATTGGTTTCGCTTTGTTATTCTTAATGCCAATCTCAACAGCATATGATGACATCTTGTTCTTTATAAACACTTAATACAGATTCTATATCTCACAATTGCACTACCTCACGCCCAAAATCAATGCAAATTTCCATTGCCTCTATAGGAAGCTTATTAGTAAGTAGATGAAAAAAACGTAATGATGGATTCAGACTCAGGAATATCTGTTTACAAAACAGGCTCATTTACCCAGTAAGCCACTGAAACATCACATGTGTAAGGCAATGTCAAGAAGGGCAGTGAACATTGAATCGCTAATTGGTAAGTTAAAAAAGAAATCCATTGACTCTATAGGAAGCTCATTAGTACGTAATTAAAAAATATACTTCCCCGTAGATTCGAACTTATGAATGCCTGTTAAAAAGACTAGTGCATTAACCTAGTAAGCCACTGGTACATCACAAGTGCAAGGTGATGTCAAGAAGGGCAGTGAACATTGAATCGCTAATAGGTAAGTTAAAAAAGAAATCCATTGGTTTCACTATGTTATTCTTAATGCCAATCTATACAGCGTATGATGACATCTTGTTCTTTATGAACACTTAATGCAGATTCTATTTCTCATAATTGCGCTATCTCAAGCCCAAAATCAATGCAAATTTCCATTGGCTCTATAGGAAGCTTATTAGTACGTAAATAAAAAAAAACCTCCCCGTGTATTTGAACTCATGAATGCCTATTAAAAAGACTGGTGCATTAACCCAGTAACCACTGGAACACGACAGGTATATAGAGGTGTTAAGAAGGGCAGTGTACATTGAATCGCTAATAGGTAAGTTAAAAAAGAAATCCATTGGTTTCACTATGTTATTCTTAATGCCATTCTATACATCGTATGATGGCATCTTTTTCTTTATGAGCACTTAATACAGATTCTATATCTCACAATTGGGCTATCTCAAGCCCAAAATCATGCAAATTTCCATTGCCTCTATAGGAAGCTTATTAGTAAGTAAATGAAAAAATGCTTTCTGTTGATTTCGTACTCATGAAAGCTTGTTTACAAGACAGGTGCACGCACCCAGTAAGCCACTATTAAAAAGCAGGTGTAAGGGGATATAAAGAAGGGCAGTGAACATTGAATCGCTAATAGGTAAGTTAAAAAATAAATCCATTGGTTTTGCTTTGTTATTCTTAATGCCAATCTCTACAGCATATGATGACATCTTGTTCTTTATGAACACTTAATACAGATTCTATATCTCATAATTGCACTACCTCACGCCCAAAATCAATGCAAATTTCCATTGCCTCTATAGGAAGCTTATTAGTAAGTAGATGAAAAAAATGTAATGATGAATTCAGACTCAGGAATATCTGTTTACAAAACAGGCTCATTTACCAAGTAAGCCACTGGAAAATCACATGTGTAAGGCAATGTCAAGAAGGGCAGTGAACATCGAATCGCTAATTGGTAAATTAAAAAAGAAATCCAATGGTTTCACTATTAGAGATGAGCGTTGTTCTACTCGAACTGTTCGCCAATCTCAAATTCGAGCTGTTTTGGGCGGTGTTCGAGCCGTTCGGCGAACACGAACAATTTGAGAAAAATTCGGCTGTTCGAGGTTATGTTCGATAACTGTTCGTGCACCAAAATCATAACTGGATTTTTTCTCAGTAATGATGAACATTAATGTTAATACGCAGTTTAAGTGTACAGCGGGGTGGGGAGAGGGGCAGGGGATGGATCTCTGCAGGAACAATGAAGATCTCCATTTTTTTTTTCTCTTTCCCGCATTTACAGTGGGGAGGTGCAATCTGTCAGCCTATCAGCAGCGCACACACGGAGCGAAGTGCTTTTTTTCACGCAAGCAAGGGCATGTGTCATTGGCAGTGTATGTCACATGTCCATGCCCTATAAGACCAAGCCATTTTCCCAGTCGCCACCATTTTCTCACTGCTGCAGCTGCGTGTTAGACGGCACCGCTGTTGCTGTGTGCACTATACCTTGTTAATTTCAAGCCAATTTTCGCACAAATCTACAGATAGCTTAGCAGTAGGGAATAGTTGTGATTGCAGTCTTTTTAAGGACTAGGTTACAGCATTTCCTATGACTTTTATCAGGCAGGTCTGTGCTCTTAAATAGATAGGTTGTGGGAGTAAAGACTAATTGTAATTGGAGTCCTTTTCAGGACTAGGTTACATCAGTTCCTATCAGTTTTTGCCAGGCAGGTCTGTGTCAGTGCTGTGCAAGTTTTTTTCACAGCATTTGGCTGAATCTAGCAAAGCTAATCCTTTTTGGCCTATTGCAGAGTGTATTAGTCAGTGGAGTAGCCTATCTGTGTTGCAAGATATACCACCTGTGTATAGAATACCAATTTTTTTACTGCACCTAGTGAAGTAAAATCTTTTGGGCATAGCATCATTCTATTAGTCCATCTATACTGACCTCCATCAGGTTGCAAATTGAATATAATTTTTTTCTGCATCTCCCTCTGAAAAAATATTGGGCTTCTAGCTGTGTGTGGGACTTGTTGTATTAGTCCATCTATACTGACCTCCATCAGGTTGCAAACTGAATATATTTTTTTCTGCATCTACCTCTGAAAAAATATTGGGCTTCTAGCTGTGTGTGGGACTTGTTCTATTAATCCATCTATACAGACCTCCATCAGGTTGCAAACTGAATATATTTTTTTCTGCATCTACCTCTGAAAAAATATTGGGCTTCTAGCTGTGTGTGGGACTTGTTGTAGTAGTGCATCTATACTGACCTCCATCAGGTTGCAAATTAAAAATAATTTTTATCTGCATCTACAGTACCTCTGAAAAAATATTTGGGCTTCAAGCTGTGTGTGGGACTTGTTCTATTAGTCCATCTATACTGACCTCCATCAGGTTGCAAATTGAATATAATTTTTATCTGCATCTAGCTCTGAAAAAATATTTGGCCTTCTAGCAGTGTGTGGGACTTTCTCTATTAGTCCATCTATACTGACCTCCATCAGGTTGCAAATTAAAAATAATTTTTATCTGCATCTACCTCTGCAAAAATATTTGGGCTTCTAGCTGTGTGTGGGACTTGTTCTATTAATCCATCTATACAGACCTCCATCAGGTTGCAAATTGAATATATTTTTTTCTGCATCTACCTCTGAAAAATTATTGGGCTTCTAGCTGTGTGTGGGACTTGTTGTATTAGTCCATCTATACTGACCTTCATCAGGTTGCAAACTGAATATATTTTTTTCTGCATCTACCTCTGAAAAAATATTGGGCTTCTAGCTGTGTGTGGGACTTGTTCTATTAATCCATCTATACAGACCTCCATCAGGTTGCAAACTGAATATATTTTTTTCTGCATCTACCTCTGAAAAAATATGTGGCCTTCTAGCAGTGTGTGGGACTTTCTCTATTAGTCCATCTATACTGACCTCCATCAGGTTGCAAATTCAAAATAATTTTTTGTCTGCATCTAGCTCTGAAAAAATATTGGGCTTCTAGCTGTGTGTGGGACTTGTTGTATTAGTCCATCTATACAGACCTCCATCAGGTTGCAAACTGAATATATTTTTTTCTGCATCTACCTCTGAAAAAATATTGGGCTTCTAGCTGTGTGTGAGACTTGTTCTATTAATCCCATCTATACAGACCTCCATCAGGTTGCAAACTGAATATATTTTTTTCTGCATCTACCTCTGAAAAAATATTGGGCTTCTAGCTGTGTGTGGGACTTGTTGTATTAGTCCATCTATACTGACCTCCATCAGGTTGCAAACTGAATATATTTTTTTCTGCATCTAACGCTGAAAAAATATTGGGCCTTCTAGCAGTGTGTGGGACTTTCTCTATTAGTCCATCTATACTGACCTCCATCAGGTTGCAAATTCAAAATAATTTTTTGTCTGCATCTAGCTCTGAAAAAATATTGGGCTTCTAGCTGTGTGTGGGATTTGTTGTATTAGTCCATCTATACTGACCTTCATCAGGTTGCAAATTAAAAATAATTTTTATCTGCATCTACAGTACCTCTGAAAAAATATTTGGGCTTCTAGCTGTGTGTGGGACTTGTTCTATTAGTCCATCTATACTGACCTCCATCAGGTTGCAAATTGAATATAATTTTTATCTGCATCTAGCTCTGAAAAAATATTTGGCCTTCTAGCAGTGTGTGGGACTTTCTCTATTAGTCCATCTATACTGACCTCCATCAGGTTGCAAATTGAATATAATTTTTATCTGCATCTAGCTCTGAAAAAATATTTGGCCTTCTAGCAGTGTGTGGGACTTTCTCTATTAGTCCATCTATACTGACCTCCATCAGGTTGCAAATTAAAAATAATTTTTATCTGCATCTACCTCTGAAAAAATATTTGGGCTTCTAGCAGTGTGTGGGACTCATTGTATTAGGCCATCTATACCAAGCTCCACCAGCTTTGAAATTAATAATAATTTTTAGCTGCATCTAGCCCTGAAAATAATTTTTCCCAATAGTGGTAGCAATAGAAATATGGGGCGCGTGCCTGGCTAACAAAAATATACGCTTCATAACACAAAACACCAGCCTAGCGCACTTCATTAATAAGATGGCATCATCGTCTCTCCCAGTGCTAGGCCTACTACGCAGGCTAGTATTCCTTTGCCTAAAACACAATGTATGGGTCCCCGCTAGCCACTTTGCTGAGGGGTATAAAGCTGCTGCTAACGCTTTATAACAATTCAATTGGCAGATTTTCACAGAGCTCTTCCACAACGCCCACCCATCGGGCAACAGTTGCCCACCCTCCCTATGGGATCTAGTGGCGAATAGTTGATGCCATTAATCAGAGCGTCAGTTGCCCCGTCAACGTGGCAAGCATACGGTAAGGCATGGGAAGAGTGGACACGACTAGTAGCAGGCAGACGGGTTGACCAATGTGAACAAGCCAGATCACAAGTCACCATAGAATTTCTCCACCAGCTAATGATGAGGGGCATATCAGGGGGGTCAGCGCAGCGGTGTCTGACCGGAGTAGCATTTCACTTCCAACTACTGAATTGGGGAGATGTGACAAAGATTCATCATCAGACAATCCATAAAAGGGTGGAAAAGGGGTCAGCCAAGTCAGGAATGTAGACGTCCCGTCCCGTGTCACTAAAACTGATTTCTCACATCTTATCCCTAACACCATTAACATGACACTCACAATTTGAAGCAACACTAATGTCTACTGCATTTGTGATCGCCTTCTTCGGGGCGCTATGTATAAGCGAATTAGTCCCTCAATCCAAAATTACCACCAGTGGACGCTTATTACACCAGGAAGTAGTCATAGCCAATAATGCAATACGTGTACGCATACACCAATCGAAAACGGTTCCAGCGGGCAGGGGTATTTGGGTACTTCTACAACCCACAAACGGTACACTGAGTCGGGTAACAATAGTAAAAACATATCTAACCATCAGATCACAAAGTAATTTCTTCATATCACACATTGATGGAACGCCATTATCAAGATACCTGTTCCAAGCTTTCTTTAATAAATGCATAACATCGGCAGGGAACCACCCCAAAGATTACGGGACACACTCATTCCGCATAGGTGCGGCCACGGAAGCAGCAAGAGCAGGACTGTCAGAAACGGAAGTTCAGAGGATAGGGAGATGACGATCCACGTGTTTGGCGAGATACATAAGACCGGACTTGTTATCCTAACGTGGTTTGTTTCTTTTAAAGGTGACGCTAAGCCAACAGTGTGAGTGATAGGCCACTCGTATATATATTAGGCACAAAAAAGGGCGAAAGTCCGCCCAGGCGGGAGGAAATTAGAGTTTCATAACACATATTTCAACTGGAGAGGTATTAGAGGCCTGCTATGGCCACAGGTACTAATGGAGGTAATCAAGGTAGGGAGAGAGGCAAGAGGTCCAGTCATCTTAGTTATACAGGCCGGGGGAAACAACCTAGGTCATCACAAGAGCGCATAACTAATGGCAATAATGAAACTAGACACTGAGCGCTTCAGAGAATTTTTCACAAAATTAGCTATAGTATGGTCAGAGATTGTGCCGATAGCGGTAAGGCAAGGTGCGCGAGACATCACGGCCATCGAATGGACAAGGCGGGTAATAAATATTCGGATGGCAAAATTTAGAAGAGACAGAGGCGGTGTAGTGATACGACACCGACAACTGGAAGGAGATAAAGCAGGCCTCATACGGCCCGACGGTGTTCACTTAATAGATATTGGACTGGACATATTCCTGTCAGGACTCCAGGACGGAGTGGAACAAGCGTTAAGAGTGATGGGTGGGGGTCAGAGTCCTGCATACGAGTACGCTGGATCCTCCGTGGCCTGGAAATAGAAAGGACATGTTGGAGAGTTACACTTGTTGGCCAACTTGCCGGAGTGGGGACCCAGGGCATGCTGCAACAAGCTGAATTATTTTAGAAATAAAATGCCTTTCTAATGGAATGAGTATAAAGAGTTAATAAAGCTGTGACCGATCCTCATCCATCCAGTTGTAAGAGTTACATTATTGGGTTGTCCATGAAAGGGGGGTGGTAGGGGGCCTGAGCATCTGGGTTTGGTTGGGGGTCCCCACAGTCTGCCTACGCTAGATTAATTTAAAAATTCTTATTAGATACACAGGCGGTGCAGCTTGCTTCGCAGCTGGGCTACTACGCCCAAAGTATTGCCTAGGCTAGATGCAGTTAAAAATTCTACGCTGACTAGCAGACACTGAAGATTTGGAGCAGACCTCTGAGTAAACAGCTTTTCAGACTCAACCATCTGTGTTACCCCAAGCCATAGTGTATGTAGTTTCTTACAGTTAAAAGGGGAGGGTGCGACCCAACCCACCTGGAATTGACGATGCCAACGTCACGTAAGACACAGCAAGGGGACTCCCAAAATTGTGGCACAGACACCACTTAACCCTAGAACGCATAGCTGTGGCCTTGCAGGCCCGCCCAGTTGATTGTTTTCTATTTTCTGCAAGATTGCTTTAGTTAGAATTTTGAAACTCTAGGTATTCTTCATGTATATAGTTGTTTGTCATTTGAGTTTGAGTTATTCCATGTTATTTGCACACGGGCCTAAAGGGCCCCAGGTATGTGAAAGTGTAGATTTTTATGGTCATGCGTTCTAGGGTTAAGTGGCATCAATTGCCCCACTGTTGCTTAAAACGGTTGGTGAGGTGATTTTACCAAATCCCCAAGCTTTTAGTCTCCCAAGGATGACACAGGGGTAGAAATGTCCTTGCGAATCCATGATTTGATCATCTTTATGAACGTGAGTCTGTCTACATTCTCAGTGGACAGACGCGTGCGCTTATCTGTCAGCACACCACCAGCAGCGCTGAACACACGTTCAGAGAGAACGCTGGCTGCATGGCATGACAAGATCTCCAAGGCGTGAGTGGCGAGCTCCGGCGATTTTACAAGATTGGAATACCAAAATGAGCAAGGGTCCAGTGACACAGTCATGGCTTCGATGTTCACTTGGAGATTCTCCTGTACCATCCTCTCTAGGCATTGACTATGTGTCAGACTTCTTGTCTCCTGTGGCCTTGCAAAGGATGGTCTAAAAAAGTGGTGAAACGATTCCACAAAATTGCTGTTACCAGCAGATACTGTGTTACTGTTACTGTTTGAGTGATGAAGACTCGACAGTCCCACCGTTGGCAAGTTAGAACTGTGAGATTCACTACGTGCACCACTGGTGTTTTGTGGAAAAGCACATGTAAGATTCTGCAACAGAAACTCCTGCATTCGTCAATACCTTTTTATGGCAGGAATTATTTCGGCAAATATACTTTTGTACCGGGGATCTAAGAGTGTGGCAACCCAGTAGTCGGGATTACTTCGAATTCTGACAATCCGGGGGTCATGTTGCAGGTAGTGCAGCAAGAAGGCACTCATGTGTCTTGCGCATCCAGAAGGACCAAGTCCTTGTTGTGTTGGCAGCGAGGTAAGAATCATGCTTCCTTCCTCTGACCTCTCCCTCCAACCTCGCACAACAGAAATGTGATCAAGGTCTCCCTCATCTGATGAGTCTTCCATGCCCATTGCCAGTTCGTCCTCCACTTCTTCCTCGGCTCCTGCACCTTCCTCAACAGTTTGGCTGCTACCATGCGCCCTGGTTAATCCCTCTCCCCCACCCTCCCATGCCTGCCGCCTTGGTCCTGCCAACCGACTGGACCTTGGAGATGTTATCCCTTCCGCATACGACTCCTCCTCTACTTCCTCCACCTCCTCTTGTCCCACCACCTGACTCCGAATTCTGTTTAACATGTGCTCCAGCATGTAAATCACCGTAATAGTCATGCTGATAATGGCATCGTCAGCACTAAACATCTTCGTCGCCATTTCAAGACTGTGCAGAAGGGTGCATAGGTCCCTGATCTGAGACCACTCCTCCAGCGTGATTTGCCCCACCTCTGGATCTCTTTGGCCCAGGCTAAACGTCAGAACGTATTGCACCAGGGCTTGTCGGTGCTGCCACAGTCGCTGCAACATGTGCAGAGTTGAATTCCACCGTGTCGGCACATCGCATTTCAGCCGGTGAACTGGCAGGCCCAATGACTTCTGTAGAGATGTAAGTCGTTGAACTGCGGGATGCGAACGGCGGAAGTGAGCACACAGCGACCGTGCACTCTGCAGAAGGCCATCTAGTCCGGGATAGTGGGCTAAAAATTGCTGGACAACCAGGTTCAACACGTGAGCCATACAAGGCACGTGTGTGACATTGCCCCGGCGAATTGCCGCACCCAGGTTTGCAGCATTGTCGCACATGGCCTTCCCTGGTTGCAGGTCCAGTGGAGACAACCTTTCATGAAACTGGGTCTCCAGAGCTGACCAAAACTCCTCAGCTGTGTGACTCACATTTCCCAGACATTTCAAAGTAAACACTGATGCGTTGAGCCCTGCTGCCAGCATAGTAAGGAGGTGTGCAGGATTCCTTCTGCGCAGTTAGAAAGCAGGTGGCATTACCAGACAGGCTTTGGGTGCAGGTGGAGGACCGAGAAGAGGTTGAGGAGGCAGAAGCAGTGGAGGAAGTTCGAGATAAAGAGGATTAACACACAACTCGTGGGGATGGTAAGACTTGGACAGCAGCCCCTTGTCCTGCTGTCACCATAGTTACCCAGTGCCCAGTCAGTGACATGTAACGCCCCTGTCCATGCCTTCTCGTCCAAGTGTCTGTGGTGAAGTGCACCCTGTCACACACAGAGTTTCTCAAAGAAGCGGTGATGTTGTGTGCGACATGCTAGTGGAGCGCAGGCACACCTTTCTTTGAGAAGTAGTGCCGACTGGGCATCTGGTACTGGGGCACTGTGACGGACATAAGGTCTTGAAAATCCTCTGTGTCCTCCAGGTGGAAAGGCAGCATTTCTGTAGCCAACAGCTTGCAGATGGTGAAATTCAACCTCTTAGCTTTCTCATGGCTAGGAGGAAATGGTCTTTTACTTTTCCACATCTGAGGGCTGGCTGTTGTGCTTAGACGGTGTTGAGTAGGGTGTCCCCGGCAACTGCCGGTCTGTGAGGAAGATGCAGGCGGACATGTTAGGTTGCCTTGATCCAAAGGTGGTGCTCTCGATGTCGGAGGGCGCTCAACACCAGCAGGTGTTTCCACTTCCCAATGAACTGACGACCTGCCAATCACACTGGCTGTTGCGGGTAAAGAGGTGGCAGGTCTGCGTCCAAAAACATGTGTGACTGCTGTCCCCCCAGTCACAGAGGATGAAGAGGCTGCGGATGCACAAGATGGCGCAGACTGTGGTTGGCCCAGCCGGCTAGGCCGCATTGTAGCACAGTGAGCTTCCCACTGCAACTTATGCTTCATATCCATGTGACGGTACATGCATGAAGTACTCAAACTATGTATTTTTTGGCCTCTACTTAGCTTTTGCTGACAAATATTACAGATAACACGAGTTGGGTCATCCTTATTGATCTGAATAAATGCCCAGGCTATGCAAGGCTTAAAGCCCATGTGACCTGAAGAGCCACTACGACTTGTGGTCAGAGGCAGAGTTGTGGTTGAGGATGCAGTTGTTGACGTGCTTCCAGTACTCCGTCTCTGTTCAGGAAGGCGCAACCTAACCTCGTCGTCAATAGCATCTGTGATGCCCCGCTGCGCTTGGTATCACAGATCCTACAAGAGTGCATTGATGGAATCCTCCACAAGAGGCCCCCATAAACATTCACACATCTCCACCTTCCACCTCAGACCAGCAGAGGGAGCCCGTTAGGGATATAAATAGGGAAGGTGGAGCTAGGCAGTTCAGTTCCTCTGAAGAGTTCCTGCAGTAGAGAAGCCTAAGAGAGGTCAGCCTGCAGTGGAGCTCAATCTAGTCTAGAGAACGCAGTTAATAGTTCAGCAGTGGAGCATGAGGCTCCTGCTTGCTAGATTCAGGGAGCCCAGATAGAGCTTAAGGTGTGCCGGTGCCGTAAGATAAGTGAAGCGCGGCAAGCTGCCGTTAGTGTGTATAGCCTAGTGAGGGCCCGAGTGGGCCGAAGGCGAGTGGCGAGTTAGTACATAAGGGGCAGAGGAGCTTAACCAGCTCACCCCGAAGCATTTACCGGACACAGGATCCGAGCTTACCGGTATCTCTATGACCCAGTAAGGCATAACCGGAATCCCTGGAGAACTACAAGTCCCAGGATCGCTAAGGTGCTGATATGTAACAGAGCCAGGAGACGCTTAGGCCCCGCATACTGGGAGCGTGAACTCCAAGAGAATGCCCTACCACAAGGTCAGCCAGCGCAGGACAGAGACAAAGTTAGGCCTAGCTCCAGGCAGGTCAGAAAATTACTACGCAGAGGCAAGAAACAGGAGGCCCTACACCCGCTCATTGGGGAGGATCCTGATATGCACCCTTCACCCTACAGTGCTCCGGGATGTGCCTGAATTTCCACCAGTAAAAGGTACTGAAGTGACTACCGTGTCCGTTCCCGTTCTTGCTCTGACCCAGCTGGGTCTCGCCTGTCCTGCATTCCCCCTGCATACACTGCCCTGAGACCTAGCTCCACCTGTGGGGAGCTATACCATCGAGCTGCCTTATCACCGGCCTCAGTGGACTGCTGCAGCGCTGGTGCTTGTCACCAGATACCACAGGTGGCGTCATGAACTCTTATAAAATTAACAATTATCCACCCTTTTAAAGAGAGACCCCAGGGTACGGGCCAGGGAGCCGACCACCGCGACATCCCCAAGGCCAGGCAAATGCCCGGGTACCGAGTCATCCCCATCCCCAGGGCTAGTCACATCCTCCTCCACCTCCTCTGCTGACCTCATCGACTGTCTGACTGTGGGTTGACAGTAAGTGGGATCTCCAACCTCGTCATCATCACCCTGTGTGTTATCACACCCGTTGCCCTCAGAGCCAACCTCTTCCTGCCTTGACTGAAAAGTCAAGTTGTCGCTCCAATCAGGTATTTGAGTCTCATCATCGTCTTCATCATTGTCTCCACCAACAGGAGTTACAGTTTGGGAACAAGGGTCTACATTATGCTCAGAACCTTCTTCATCTGGTCCTGGATCCAACTTATAAAGATTCTGGGCATCGGATCAGATCATTTCCTCATCTGGATTAACAGAAGCTCTGGAGCAGACCTCCGTTTCCCAGGCTATAGTATGAGTAAACAGCTGGGCAGACTCAGCCATCTGTGTTACCCCATACTCAGACGGGCAGCTGGAGACTTGGGAGCTGTGAGGAAGCAAGTGAGATTGGGGTGACACCTCTGAGGACTGGAGTATTTGTGATGTTGAAATTGAGGTGATGGAGAGCACACTTGAAGGAGCACTTGATATCCGTTGAAGCACCTGCTGTTTTTGTGCCTCATCTAGAATTTGTAGCGATGGGCGTGTCCGTAAGAATGGGATCGTATCACATTGTCCACGAAAAAAAGAAGTCGACATCTTAGTTTGGCTGGAAGATGGTCTTTCTTCTGCAGATGTTACCCCCCCCCCACCGTGGGGGGCCTCGACCCACCAGCGGACAGGCACCAGTATTGGGATAGGTGGGCTGGCCGTCAGGGTCCACCGCGGCTCTGGCACAAACCCGGCGACACAGAGGTGGCACAGGCAGGAACGGACTGGCCATGTCAGCTTCTCACTTTTTGGATTTTAGAAGGGCATGACATGCCTATATCTGTGTCTCCCCCTCCTTTTACTCCTCCACCTCTTTTCTTTTCGCATGACTATATGTACTTGTCACTTTTCCATGTGTTAGTTGTGTCTTCTGAGCAGTTTGTCAGCTTTTGGACACCTTTGAAGGTGTTTTCTATGTGTTTCTATGTGTTTTTGTTTGCCTGCCATTGATTTTAACGGTGTGCGAAGGTGTTCGACGAACCGAACCCGAACACTACGGGGGTGGCTCAACACTATTCACTATGTTATTCTTAATGACAATCTATTCAGCGTATGATGACATCTTGTTCTTTAAGAACACTTAATACAGATTCTATATCTCATAATTGCACTCAAGCCCAAAATTAATGAAAATTTCTATTGGCTCTATAGGAAGCTTATTAGTGCGTAAATAATAAAAGACTCCCAGTGGATTCGAACTCATGAATGACTGTTTACAAGACAGGTGCATCAACCCAGTAAGCCACCAGAACATGACAGGTTTATCGTGTTGTTAAGAAGGGCAGTGTACATTGAATCGCTAATAGGTAAGTTAAAAAAGAAATCCATTGGTTTCACTATGTTATTCTTAATGCCAATCTATACAGCGTATGATTGCATCTTTTTCTTTATGAGCACTTAACACAAATTCTATATCTCACAATTGGGCTACCTCAAGCCCAAAATCAATGCAAATTTCCTTTGCCTCTATAGGAAGCTTAGTAGTAAGTAAAAAAAAAAAAAAACTCTTCGTGGATTTGAATTCATGAATGCCTGTTTACAAGGTGCATTTACCCAGTAAGCCTCTGAAACAATTAGGGGGAAGGCAATGTCAAGAAGCGCATTGAACATTGAATCGCTAATAGGTAAGTTAAAAAAGAAATCCATTGGTTTCACTATGCTGTTCTTAATGCCAATCTATACAGCGTAAGATGACATCTTGTTCTTTATGAACACTTAATACCGATTCTATATCTCATAATTGCACTATCTCAAGCCCAAAATCAGTGCAAATTTCCAATGCCTCTATAGGAAGCTTATTAGTAAGTAAATTAAAAAAATGTAATGATGGATTCAGACTCAGGAATATCTGTTTACAAAACAGGCTCATTTACCCAGTAAGCCACTGGAACATCACATGTGTAAGGCAATGTCAAGAAGGGCAGTGAACATTGAATCGCTAATTGGTAAGTTAAAAAAGAAATTCATTGGTTTCGCTATGTTATTCTTAATGCCAATCTACACAGCGTATGAGACATCTTGTTCCTTATGAACACTTAATACAGATTCTATATCTCACAATTGCACTATCTCAAGCCCAAAATCAATGCAAAATTCCATTGGCTCTATAGGAAGCTTATTAGTACGTAATTAAAAAATATACCTCCCCGTAGATTCGAACTCATGAATGCCTGTTAAAAATACTGGTGCATTAACCTAGTAAGCCACTGGTATATCAAAGGTGCAAGGTGATGTAAAGAAGGGCAGTGAACATTGAATCGCTAATAGGTAAGTTAAAAAAGAAATCCATTGGTTTCACTATGTTATTCTTAATGCCAATCTATTCAGTGTATGATGACATCTTGTTCTTTAAGAACACTTAATACAGATTCTATATCTCACAATTGCACTATCTCAAGCCCAAAATCAATGCAAATTTCAATTGGCTCTATAGGAAGCTTATTAGTACGTAAATAATAAAAGACTCCCAGTGGATTCAAACTCATGAATGACTGTTTACAAGACAGGTGCACCAACCGAGTAAGCCACTAGAACATGACAGGTTTATTTAGATGTTAAGAAGGGCAGTGTACATTGAATCGATAATAGGTAAGTTAAAAAAGAAATCCATTGGCTTCACTATGTTATTCTTAATGCCAATCTATACAGCGTATGATTGCATCTTTTTCTTTATGAGCACTTAATACAAATTCTATATCTCACGATTGGGCTATCTCAAGCCCAAAATCAATGCAAATTTCCTTTGCCTCTATAGGAAGCTTAGTAGTAAGTAAAAGAAAAAAACCTCTCCGTGGATTTGAAATCATGAATGCTTGTTCACAAGACAGGTGCATTTACCCAGTAAGCCTCTGGAGCAATGCAGGTGTAAGGCAATGTCAAGAAGCGCAGTGAACATTGAATCGCTAATAGGTAATTTAAAAAAGAAATCCATTGGTTTCACTATGCTGTTCTTAATGCCAATCTATACAGCGTAAGATGACATCTTGTCCTTTATGAACACTTAATACTGATTCTATATCTCACAATTGCACTATCTCAAGCCCAAAATCAGTGCAAATGTCCAATGCCTCTATAGGAAGCTTATTAATAAGTAAATGAAAAAATGCTCTTCATTGATTCGTACTCATGAATGCCTGTTTACAAGACAGGTGCACACACTCAGTGAGCCACTGGAAAAAATCAGGATTAAGGCGATGTAAAGAAGGGCAGTGAGCATTGAATCGCTAATAGGTAAGTTAAAAAAGAAATCCATTGGTTTCGCTTTGTTATTCTTAATACCAATCTCTACAGCGTATGATGACATTTTGTTCTTTATGAACACTTAATACAGATTCTGTATCTCACAATTGCACTACCTCACGCCCAAAATCAATGCAAATTTCCATTGCCTCTTTAGGAAGCTTATTAGTAAGTAAATGAAAAAAAGTTAACGATGGATTCGGACTCAGGAATATCTGTTTACAAAACAGGCTCGTTTACCCAGTAAGCCACTGGAACATCACATGTGTAAGGCAATGTCTAGAAGGGCAGTGAACATTGAATCGCTAATAGGTAAGTTAAAAAAGAAATCCATTGGTTTCAATATGTTATTCTTAATGCCAATATATACAGCGTATGATGGCATCTTTTTCTTTATGAGCACTTAATACAGATTCTATATCTCACAATTGGGCTATCTCAAGCCGAAAATCAATGGAAATTTCCATTGCCTCTATAGGAAGCTTATTAGTAAGCAAAAGAAAAAATCCTCTCCGTGGATTTGAATTCATGAATGCCTGTTTACAAGCCAAGTGTATTTACCCAGTAAGCCTCTGGAACATTGCAGGAGTAAGGTGATGTCAAGAAGCACAGTGAACATTGAATCGCTAATAGGTAAGCTAAAAAAGATATCCATTGGTTTCACTATGTTATTCTTAATGCCAATCTATACAGCATATGATGACATCTTGTTCTTTATGCACACTTAATACAGATTCTATATCTCACAATTGCGCTATCTCAAGCCCAAAATCAATGCAAATTTCCATTTCCTCTATAGGAAGCTTATTAGTGAGTAAATGAAAAAAAGCTCTCTGTTGATTCGTACTCATGAATGCCTGTTTACAACACAGGTGCACGCACCTAGTAAGCCACAGAAACATCTCAGGTGTAAACGTAATCTAAAGAAGGGCAGTGAACATTGAATCGCTAATAGGTAAGTTAAAAAAGAAATCCATTGGTTTCACTATGTTATTCTTAATGCCAATCTATACTTCGTATGATGGCATCTTGTTCTTTATGAACACTTAATACCAGTGTTGAGCGATACCTTCCGATATCGGGAAATATCGGATCGCACTGGATCGGACCGATACCCAAAAAGTATCGGATATCGCCGATTCCGATACCGGAAACCAATGCAAGTCAATGGGACAGAAATATCGGAATAAAAATAAATCCTTTCTTTCCTTGTAGGTTAATTCTACATGAAGGAAAACAACTAAGAATAATGTAGAATGTATTGGGGGAGGTTGGGGAAACAATAAAGGCATAGAGGTTTAGCCCAATCAAATGGAATAGCAGGAATTAATATTTCTTTTAAGACGTTCTGAGTTACGGAAATATTGACTATGTTAAGTTTTTTTATATTTTGTCAGATTTTTATGTTTCACTACTTCCATGCTCTTCACCTTTTTTTACTTCTCCCACACTTTCTCCTTCATCATCCTCAGCATCAGCATCTTTTTCATCAACTTCTTCTTCACCTTCTTCATCTTCTTCTTCTTCACCTTCTTCGTAATATTCTTTTATTTTACATTCTTCATATTCTTCTTATTCAACTGTTATTCTTCTTCATATTTTACTTCTTCATATTCTTCTTCTTCATCATATTCTTATTTGTGACAGGCATTCCTGTAGTTGTTATCTATAAAAGTTTGAACATTACACTTTTCGTTCTGCCCGTCACAAAAGATTTACAACAGGATTTGTCCGCGTTCAGTTTGGCCTGCAGCAGCAGGTCTTTTCCAGGGGCACCACGAGGAGGAACGGACTCACCCCCATACACTGCTTAGTCATCTTCTGCTTATAATTTAGATATTATCTTTTGCTCTGATTTTTAGTCTTATGCTTAATGTTCTTCCTCTTTTTGTTCTGCAGCTTCTTGTACTTCTGCTTCTTGGTTTTCGGTCTCTTGTTCTTCTGTATCTTGGTGGTTGTCTTCTTCTTTGTCCTCTTGGTCAGCTTCTTCAGGGTCATCTTCTTGGTCTTCTTCGGGGTGGTCTTCAGGGTCATCGTCTTCAGGGTCATCATCTTCGGGGTCCTCATCTTTGGGGTCCTCGTCTTCAGGGTCCTCGTCTTCGGGGTACTCGTCTTCTTCGGGGTGGTCTTCAGGGTCCTCGTGTTCAGGGTCGTCATCTTCGGGGTCCTCGTCTTCTTTGGGGTGGTCTTCAGGGTCCTCTTCTTCAGGGTCGTCGTCTTCAGGGTACTCGTCTTCTTCGGGTTGTTCTTCAGGGTCCGCGTCTTCAGGGTCCTCGTCAGGGAGATCCAGAGTAATTACCAAGAACCATTTCAAAAAGCTTGAACTTGGAAATGTAGCAAAAGGTACAAGAAGGCTGAGGAACTGCTGAGAACCAGCTGATGGTACTGGTACCTGGATGGGTAGCAGAAGGTACAAGAGCCAATGGAACTACTGAGGACCAGCTGATGGTACTGGAACTCGGTTACTAAGCAGGAGGTACCTGTGCCAGAAAGCACTACCAAGGACCAGCAGACGTTGGTGGAACTTGGATACCGAGAAGGAGGCACCTAAGCCAAAGGCACTGCCGAGAACCAGCTGATGGTACTGGAACCCGTATGGGTAGCAGAAGGTACCCATGTAAAAAAAAGTTGCAAGGCCGCGAGCCGGCGCAGTTACCGAAATCCACAGTCCTACAGAGGGTGCTTGTCTTATTGGCACTATGGAACCAGCCTTCATTGCCAGATCCCGCAGCCCACATAGGAGTCACCTAAACTGCAGGCACCATAGAGTCGGCTAACCCGACCGCAACACGACAGGACAACGCATTGGAGGCAAAGTGACGTTGACACTACCCGGAAACAGCTGGAGTGCTGGAACCAGGCTGGGCAGGTGGGAGTACCTGTGACAAAGACACTGCCGAGAACCAGCTGATGGTACTGGAACCCGGATGGGTAGCAGAAGGTACAAGAGCCAGTGGAACTATCGAAGACCAGCTGATGGTACTGGAACTCGGTTACTAAGCAGGAGGTACCTGTGCCAGAAAGCACTACCAAGGACCAGCAGACGTTGGTGGAACTTGGATACCGAGAAGGAGGCACCTAAGCCAAAGGCACTGCCGAGAGCCAGCTGACGGTACTAGAACCCGGATGGGTAGTAGAAGGTACAAGAGCAAATGGAATTACCGAGGACCAGCTGACAGTATTGGAACCCGAATGGGTAGCAAAAGGTACAAGAGCCAATGGAACTACCGAGGACCAGCTGACGGTACTGGAACTTGGTTACTAAGCAGGAGGTACCTGTGCCAGAAAGCACTACCAAGGACCAGCAGACGTTGGTGGAACTTGGATACTGAGAAGGAGGCACCTAAGCCAAAGGCACTGCCGAGAACCAGCTGACGGTACTGGAACCTGGATGGGTAGCAGAAGGTACAAGAGCAAATGGAATTACCGAGGAGCAGCTGATGGTACTGGAACCCGGATGGGCAGCAGAAGGTACAAGAGCTAATGGAACTACCGAGGACCAGCTGACGGTACTGGAACTCGGTTACTAAGCAGGAGGTCCCTGTGCCAGAAAGCACTACCAAGGACCAGCAGACATTGGTGGACCTTGGATACCGAAAAGGAGGCACCTAAGCCAAAGGCACTGCCGTGAACCAGCTGACGGTACTAGAACCCGGATGGGTAGCAGAAGGTACACATGTAAAAAAAAGTTGCAAGGCCGCAAACCGGCCGCAGTTGCCGAAACCCACAGTCCTACAGGGGGTGCTTGTCTTATTGGCACTATTGAACCAGCCTTCATTGCCAGATCCCGCAGCCCACATAGGAGTCACCTAAACTGCAGGCACCATAGAGTAGGCTAACCTGACCGCAACATGACAGGACAATGCATTGGAGGCAAAGTGACATTGACACTACCCGGAAACAGCTGGCGTGCTGGAACCAGGCTGGGCAGGAGGTAGTACCCATGCCAAAGACACTGCCGAGAACCAGCTGACGGTACTGGAACCTGGATGGGTAGCAGAAGGTACAAGAGCCAATGGGACTACCGAGGACCAGCTGACGGTACTGGAACTCGGTTACTAAGCAGGAGGTACCTGTGCCAGAAAGCACTACCAAGGACCAGCAGACGTTGGTGGAACTTGGATACCGAGAAGGAGGCACCTAAGCCAAAGTCACTGCCGAGAACCAGCTGATGGTACTGCAACTCGGATGGGTAGCAGAAGGTACAAGAGCAAATGGAATTACCGAGGACCAGCTGACGGTACTGGAACCCGGATGGGTAGCAGAAGGTACAAGAGCCAATGGAACTACCGAGGACCAGCTGACGGTACTGGAACTCGGTTACTAAGCAGGAGGTACCTGTGCCAGAAAGCATTACCAAGGACCAGCAGACGTTGGTGGGACTTGGATACCGAGAAGGAGGCACCTAAGCCAAAGGCCGGGCCGAAAACCAGCTGACGGCACTGGAACCCGGATGGGTAGCAGAAGGTACCCATGTGAAAAAAAGTTGCAAGGCGTGAGCCGGCCGCTGTTACTGAAACCAACAGTCCTACAGGTGGGGCTTGTCTTATTGGCACTATGGAACCAGCCTTCATTGCCAGATACCACAGCCCACATAGGAGTCACCTAAACTGCAGGCACCATAGAGTCAGCTAACCCGACATCAACACGACAGGACAACGCATTGGAGTCAAAGTGACGTTGACACTACCCTGAAACAGCTGGCGTGCTGGAACCAGGCTGGGCAGGAGGGAGTACCCATGCCAAAGACACTGCAAAGAACCAGCTGACG
The DNA here is from genome assembly GCF_046119375.1 of Phyllobates terribilis. NCBI lineage: Eukaryota > Metazoa > Chordata > Amphibia > Anura > Dendrobatidae > Phyllobates > Phyllobates terribilis. The sequence continues at coordinate 1,743,178 of NW_027362771.1, read as the reverse complement.
GTACTGGAACCCGGATGGGTAGCAGAAGGTACAAGAGCCAATGGAACTACCGAGGACCAGCTGACGGTACTGGTACTCGGTTACTAAGCAGGAGGTACCTGTGCCAGAAAGCACTACCAAGGACCAGCAGACGTTGGTGGAACTTGGATACCGAGAAGGAGGCACCTAAGAAAAAGGCTCTGCCGAGAGCCAGCTGACTGTACTGGATCCCGGATGGGCAGTAGAAGGTACAAGAGCAAATGGAATTACCGCGGACCAGCTGACGGTACTGGAACCGGGATGGGTAGCAGAAGCTACAAGAGCCAATGGAACTACCCAGGACCAGCTGACCGTACTGGAACTCGGTTACTAAGCAGGAGGTCCCTGTGCCAGAAAGCACTACCAAGGACCTGCAGACGTTGTAATTGGAGCAAGTTTTAAATCAGTAGTGCAGTGGATGTGGACAAAGCAGGAGTAATTGCCCGACACACAGCTGTGGATCAGCTGACGTTACTGAACCCCAATTACACGGCAGCAAGCGTTGACTGTGCAGTCGGCACTTCTGAGCACCAACTAGCGGTATTGGAGCCCAGGGTAAATACTAAAAACAGAGGAGCCAGAGGTGTAATTGGAGCAAGTTTTAAATCAGTAGTACAGTGGATGTGGACAAAGCAGGAGAATTTGCCGGACACACCACTGGAGATCAACTGACGTTACTGAACCCCAATAATACGGCAGCAAGTGTTGACTGTGCAAACAGCACTTCTGAGCGCCATTTGACGGTGTTGGAGCTCAGGGATAATACTGAAAACAGAGGAGCCAGAAGTGTAATTGGAGCAACTTTAAAATCTGTAGTAGTGAGAATGTGGACAGAGCAGGAGAAATTGCCGTCCGCACAGCAGGGGAACAGCTGACGTTACTGAGCCCCAATAACACGGCAGCAAGCGTTGACTGTGCAGACGTCACTTCTGAGTGCCAACTGGCAGTGTTGGAGCTCAGGGAGAATACTGAAAACAGAGGAGCCAGAGGTGTAATTTGAGCAACTTTAAAATCTGTAGTAGTGAGAATGTGGACAGAGCAGGAGAAATTGCCGTCCACACAGCAGGGGAACAGCTGACGTTACTGAACCACAATAACAAGGCAACAAGTGTTAACTGTGCAGACAGCACTTCTGGGTACCAACTGGCGGTGTTGGAGCTCAGGGATAATACTAAAAACAGAGGAGCCAGAGGTGTAATTGGAGCAACTTTAAAATCTGTAGTAGTGTGAATGTGGAAAGAGCAGGAGAAATTGCCGTCCGCACAGAAGGGGAACAGCTGATGTTACTGAACCCCAACAACACGGCAGCAAGTGTTGACTGTGCAGACAGCACTTCTGAGCGCCAACTGGCGGTGTTGGAGCTCAGGGATAATACTACAAACAGAGGAGCCAGAGGTGTAATTGGAGCAACTTGAAAATCTGTAGTAGTGTGAATGTGGACAGAGCTGGAGAAAATGCCGTCCGCACAGCAGGGGAACAGTTGACGTTACTGAACCCCAATAACATGGCAGCAAGTGTTGACTGTGCAGACAGCACTTCTGAGCGCCAACTTGCAGTGTTGTAGCTCAGGGATAATACTAAAAACAGAGGAGCCAGAGGTGTAATTGGAGCAACTTTAAAATCTGTAGTAGTGTGAATGTGGAAAGAGCAGGAGAAATTGCCGTCCGCACAGAAGGGGAACAGCTGATGTTACTGAACCCCAACAACACGGCAGCAAGTGCTGACTGTGCAGGCAGCACTTCTGAGTGCCAACTGGCGGTGTTGGAGCTCAGGGATAATACTAAAAACAGAGGAGCCAGAGGTGTAATTGGAGCAACTTTAAAATCTGTAGTATTGTGAATGTGGACAGAGCAGGAGAAATTGCCGTCCTCACAGAAGGGGAACAGCTGAGGTTACTGAACCCCAATAACACGGCAGCAAGTGTTGACTGTGCAGACGTCACTTCTGAGCGCCAACTGGCGGTGTTGGAGCTCAGGGATAATACTGAAAACAGAGGTGCCAGAGGTGTAATTGGAGCAACTTTAAAATCTGTAGTAGTGAGAATGTGGATAGAGCAGGAGAAATTGCCATCCGCACAGCAGGGGAACAGCTGACGTTACTGAACCCCAATAACACGGCAGCAAGCGTTGACTGTGCAGACAGCACTTCTGAGCGCCAACTGGCGGTGTTGGAGCTCAGGGATAATACTAAAAACAGAGGAGCCAGAAGTGTAATTGGAGCAACTTTAAAATCTGTGGTAGTGTGAATTGTGAATATGGACAGAGCAGGAGAAATTGCCGTCCGCACAGCAGGGGAACAGCTGACATTACTGAGCCCCAATAACATGGCAGCAAGTGTTGACTGTGCAGACAGCATTTCTGAGCGCCAACTGGCAGTGTTGGAGCTCAGGGATAATACTAAAAACAGAGGAGCCAGAGGTGTAATTGGAGCAACTTTAAAATCTGTAGTAGTGTGAATATGGACAGAGCAGGAGAAATTGCCGTCCGCACAGAAGGAGAACAGCTGACGTTACTGAACCCCAATATCAAGGCAGCAAGTGTTGACTGTGCAGACAGCACTTCTGAGCGCCAACTGGCGGTGTTGGAGCTCAGGGATAATACTAAAAACAGAGGAGCCAGAGGTGTAATTGGAACACCTTTAAAATCTCTAGTAGTGTGAATTGTGAATATGGACAGAGCAGGAGAAATTGCCATCCGCACAGCAGGGGAACAGCTGACGTTACTGAACCCAAATAACATGGAAGCAAGTGTTGACTGTGCAGACAGCACTTCTGAGCGCCAACTGGCAGTGTTGGAGCTCAGGGATAATACTAAAAAACGAGGAGCCAGAGGTGTAATTTGAGCAACTTTAAAATCTGTAGCAGTGTGAATGTGGACAGAGCAGAAGAAATTGCCATCCGCACAGCAGGGAACAGCTGACGTTACTGAACCCCAATAACATGGCAGCAAGCGTTGACTGTGAAGACGTCACTTCTGAGCGCCAACTGGCGGTGTTGGAGCTCAGGGATAATGCTGAAAACAGAGGAGCCAGAGGTGTAATTGGAGCAACTTTAAAATCTGTAGTAGTGTGAATGTGGACAGAGCAGGAGAAAATGCCGTCCGCACAGAAGGGGAACAGTTGACGTTACTGAACCCCAATAACAAGGCAGCAAATGTTGACTGTGCAGACAGCACTTCTGAGTGCCAACTGGCGGTGTTGGAGCTCAGGGATAATACTAAAAACAGATTAGCCAGAGGTGTAATTGGAGCAACTTTAAAATCTGTAGCAGTGTGAATGTGGACAGAGCAGGAGAAATTGCCGTCCGCACAGAAGGGGATAAGCTGACTTTACTGAACCCCAATAACATGGCAGCAAGTGTTGACTGTGCAGACTGCACTTCTGAGCGCCAACTGGCAGTGTTGGAGCTCAGGGATAATACTAAAAACAGAGGAGCCAGAGGTGTAATTGGAGCAACTTTAAAATCTGTAGTAGTGTGAATGTGGACAGAGCAGAAGAAATTGCCATCCGCACAGCAGGGGAACAGCTGACATTACTGAACCCCAATAACATGGCAGCAAGCGTTGACTGTGCTGACGTCACTTCTGAGCGCCAACTGGCGGTGTTGGAGCTCAGGGATTATGCTGAAAACAGAGGAGCCAGAGGTGTAATTGGAGCAACTTTAAAATCTGTAGTAGTGTGAATGTGGACAGAGCAGGAGAAATTGCCATCCTCACAGAAGGGGAACAGCTGAGGTTAATGAACCCCAATAACACGGCAGCAAGTGTTGACTGTGCAGACAGCACTTCTGAGCGCCAACTGGCAGTGTTGGAGCTCAGGGATAATACTAAAAACAGAGGAGCCAGAGGTGTAATTTGAGCAACTTTAAAATCTGTAGTAGTGTGAATGTGGACAGAGCAGGAGAAATTGCCGTCCGCACAGAAGGGGAACAGTTGACGTTACTGAACCCCAATAACACGGCAGCACGTGTTGACTGTGCAGACAGCACTTCTGAGAGCCAACTGGCGGTGTTGGAGCTCAGGGATAATACTGAATACAGAGGAGCCAGAGGTGTAATTAGAGCAACTTTAAAATCTGTAGTAGTGTGAATGTGGACAGATCAGGAGAATTTGCCGTCCGCACAGCAGGGGAACAGCTAACGTTACTGAACCCCAATAACATGGCAGCAAGTGTTGATCGTTCAGACAGCACTTCTGAGTGCCAACTGGTGGTGTTGGAGCTCAGGGATAATACTAAAAACAGATTAGCCAGAGGTGTAATTGGAGCAACTTTAAAATCTGTAGCAGTGTGAATGTGGACAGAGCAGGAGAAATTGCCGTCCGCACAGAAGGGGATCAGCTGACTTTACTGAACCCCAATAACATGGCAGCAAGCGTTGACTGTGAAGACGTCACTTCTGAGCGCCAACTGGCGGTGTTGGAGCTAAGGAATAATGCTGAAAACAGAGGAGCCAGAGGTGTAATTGGAGCAACTTTAAAATCTGTAGTAGTGTGAATGTGGACAGAGCAGGAGAAATTGCCGTCCTCACAGAAGGGGAACAGCTGACGTTAATGAACCCCAATAACACGGCAGCAAGTGTTGACTGTGCAGACGTCACTTCTGAGCGCCAACTGGCGGTGTTGGAGCTCAGGGATAATACTGAATACAGAGGAGCCAGAGGTGTAATTGGAGCAACTTTAAAATCTGTAGTAGTGTGAATGTGGACAGAGCAGGAGAATTTGCCGTCCGCACAGCATGGGAACAGCTGACGTTACTGAACCCCAATAACATGGCAGCAAGTGTTGACTGTGCAGACAGCACTTCTGAGTGCCATCTGGTGGTGTTGGAGCTCAGGGATAATACTAATAACAGATTAGCCAGAGGTGTAATTTGAGCAACTTTAAAATCTGTAGTAGTGAGAATGTGGACAGAGCAGGAGAAATTGCCGTCCGTACAGCAGGGGAACAGCTGACGTTACTGAACCCCAATAACACGGCAGCAAGTGTTGACTGTGCAGACAGCTCTTCTGAGCGCCAACTGGCGGTGTTGGAGCTCAGAGATAATACTGAATACAGAGGAGCCAGATGTGTAATTGGAGGAACTTTAAAATCTGTAGTAGTGTGAATGTGGACAGAGCAGGAGAATTTGCCGTCCGCACAGCAGGGGAACAGCTGACGTTACTGAACCCCAATAACATGGCAGCAAGTGTTGACTGTGCAGACAGCACTTCTGAGTGCCATCTGGCGGTGTTGGAGCTCAGGGATAATACTAAAAACAGATTAGCCAGAGGTGTAACTGGAGCAACTTTAAAATCTGTAGTAGTGTGAATGTGGACAGAGCAGGAGAAATTGCCGTCCGCACAGAAGGGGATCAGCTGACTTTACTGAACCCCAATAACACGGAAGCAAGTGTTGACTGTGCAGACTGAACTTCTGAGCGCCAACTGGCGGTGTTGGAGCTCAGGGATAATACTGAATACAGAGGAGCGAGAGGTGTAATTGGAGCAACTTTAAAATCTGTAGTAGTGTGATTGTGGACAGAGCAGGAGAATTTGCCGTCCGCACAGCATGGGAACAGCTGACGTTACTGAACCCCAATAACATGGCAGCAAGTGTTGACTGTGCAGACAGCACTTCTGAGTGCCATCTGGTGGTGTTGGAGCTCAGGGATAATACTAAAAACAGATTAGCCAGAGGTGTAATTTGAGCAACTTTAAAATCTGTAGTAGTGAGAATGTGGACAAAGCAGGAGAAATTGCCGTCCGCACAGCAGGGGAACAGCTGACGTTACTGAACCCCAATAACACGGCAGCAAGTGTTGACTGTGCAGACAGCACTTCTGAGCGCCAACTGGCGGTGTTGGAGCTCAGGGATAATACTGAATACAGAGGAGTCAGAGGTGTAATTGGAGGAACTTTAAAATCTGTAGTAGTGTGAATGTGGACAGAGCAGGAGAATTTTCCGTCCGCACAGCAGGGGAACAGCTGACGTTACTGAACCCCAATAACATGGCAGCAAGTGTTGACTGTGCAGACAGCACTTCTGAGTGCCATCTGGCGGTGTTGGAGCTCAGGGATAATACTAAAAACAGATTAGCCAGAGGTGTAATTGGAGCAATTTTAAAATCTGTAGTAGTGTGAATGTGGACAGAGCAGGAGAAATTGCCGTCCGCACAGAAGGGGATCAGTTGACTTTACTGAACCCCAATAACACGGAAGCAAGTGTTGACTGTGCAGACTGCACTTCTGAGCGCCAACTGGCAGTGTTGGAGCTCAGGGATAATACCAAAAACAGAGGAGCCAGAGGTGTAATTGGAGCAACTTTAAAATCTGTAGTAGTGTGAATGTGGACAGAGCAGAAGAAATTGCCATCCGCACAGCAGGGGAACAGCTGACATTACTGAACCCCAATAACATGGTAGAAAGTGTTGACTGTGCAGACAGCACTTCTGAGCGCCAACTGGCAGTGTTGGAGCTCAGGGATAATACTTAAAACAGAGGAGCCAGAGGTGTAATTCGAGCAACTTTAAAATCTGTAGTAGTGTGAATGTGGACAGAGCAGGAGAAATTGCCGTCCGCACAGAAGGGGAACAGTTGACGTTACTGAACCCCAATAACACGGCAGCAAGTGTTGACTGTGCAGACAGCACTTCTGAGCGCCAACTGGCGGTGTTGGAGCTCAGGGATAATACTGAATACAGAGGAGCCAGAGGTGTAATTGGAGCAACTTTAAAATCTGCAGTAGTGTGAATGTGGACAGAGCAGGAGAATTTGCCGTCCGCACAACAGGGGAACAGCTGACGTTACTGAACCCCAATAACATGGCTGCAAGTGTTGACTGTGCAGACAGTACTTCTGAGTGCCAACTGGCGGTGTTGGAGCTCAGGGATAATACTAAAAACAGATTAGCCAGAGGTGTAATTGGAGCAACTTTAAAATCTGTAGTAGTGTGAATGTGGACAGAGCAGGAGAAATTTCCGTCCGCACAGCAGGGGAACAGCTGATGTTACTGAACCCCAATAACACAGCAGAAAGCTTTGACTGTGCAGACGTCACTTCTCAGCGCCAACTGGCGGTGTTGGAGCTCAGGAATAATACTGAAAACAGAGGAGCCAGAGGTGTAATTGGAGCAACTTTAAAATCTGTAGTAGTGAGAATGTAGACAGAGGAGGAGAAATTGCCGTCCGCACAGCAGGGAAAAGCTGACGTTACTGAACCCCAATAACATGGCAGCAAGTGTTGACTTTGCAGACTGCACTTCTGAGAGCCAACTGGCGGTGTTGGAGCTCAGGGATAATACTGAATACAGAGAAGCCAGAGCTGTAATTGGAGCAACTTTAAAATCTGTAGTAGTGTGAATGTGGACAGAGCAGGAGAATTTGCCGTCCGCACAGAAGGGGATCAGCTGACTTTACTGAACCCCAATAACACGGCAGCAAGTGTTGACTGTGCAGACGTCACTTCTGAGCGCCAAATGGCGGTGTTGGAGCTCAGGGATAATACTGAAAACAGAGGTGTAATATGAGCAACTTTAAAATCTGTAGTAGTGAGAATGTGGACAGAGCAGGAGAAATTGCCGTCCGCACAGCAGGGGAACAGCTGATGTTACTGAACCCCAATAACGCGGCAGCAAGTGTTGACTGTGCAGACAGCACTTCTGAGCGCCAACTGGCGGTGTTGGAGCTCAGGGATAATACTGAATACAGAGGAGCCAGAGGTGTAATTGGAGCAACTTTAAAATCTGTAGTAGTGTGAATGTGGACAGAGCAGGAGAATTTGCCGTCCGCACAGCAGGGGAACAGCTGATGTTACTGAACCCCAATAACATGGCAGCAAGTGTTGACTGTGCAGACTGCACTTCTGAGCGCCAACTGGCAGTGTTGGAGCTCAGGGATAATACTAAAAACAGAGGAGCCAGAGGTGTAATTGGAGCAACTTTAAAATCTGTAGTAGTGTGAATGTGGACAGAGCAGAAGAAATTGCCATCCGCACAGCAGGGGAACAGCTGACGTTACTGAACCCCAATATCATGGCAGCAAGAGTTGACTGTGAAGACGTCACTTCTGAGCGCCAACTGGCGGTGTTGGAGCTTTGGGATAATGCTGAAAACAGAGGAGCCAGAGGTGTAATTGGAGCAACTTTAAAATCTGTAGTAGTGTGATTGTGGACAGAGCAGGAGAAATTGCCGTCCTCACAGAAGGGGAACAGCTGACGTTAATGAACCCCAATAACACGGCAGCAAGTGTTGACTGTGCAGACGTCACTTCTGAGCGCCAACTGGCGGTGTTGGAGCTCAGGGATAATACTGAAAACAGAGGTGCCAGAGGTGTAATTGGAGCAACTTTAAAATCTGTAGTAGTGAGAATGTGGACAGAGCAGGAGAATTTGCCGTCCGCACAGCAGGGGAACAGCTGATGTTACTGAACCCCAATAACATGGCAGCAAGTGTTGACTGTGCAGACAGCACTTCTGAGCGCCAACTGGCGGTGTTGGAGCTCAGGGATAATACTGAATACAGAGGAGCCAGAGGTGTAATTGGAGCAACTTTAAAATCTGTAGTAGTGTGAATGTGGACAGAGCAGGAGAATTTGCCGTCCGCACAGCAGGGGAACAGCTGATGTTACTGAACCCCAATAACATGGCAGCAAGTGTTGACTGTGCAGACTGCACTTCTGAGCGCCAACTGGCAGTGTTGGAGCTCAGGGATAATACTAAAAACAGAGGAGCCAGAGGTGTAATTGGAGCAACTTTAAAATCTGTAGTAGTGTGAATGTGGACAGAGCAGAAGAAATTGCCATCCGCACAGCAGGGGAACAGCTGACGTTACTGAACCCCAATATCATGGCAGCAAGAGTTGACTGTGAAGACGTCACTTCTGAGCGCCAACTGGCGGTGTTGGAGCTTTGGGATAATGCTGAAAACAGAGGAGCCAGAGGTGTAATTGGAGCAACTTTAAAATCTGTAGTAGTGTGATTGTGGACAGAGCAGGAGAAATTGCCGTCCTCACAGAAGGGGAACAGCTGACGTTAATGAACCCCAATAACACGGCAGCAAGTGTTGACTGTGCAGACGTCACTTCTGAGCGCCAACTGGCGGTGTTGGAGCTCAGGGATAATACTGAAAACAGAGGTGCCAGAGGTGTAATTGGAGCAACTTTAAAATCTGTAGTAGTGAGAATGTGGACAGAGCAGGAGAAATTGACGTCCGCACAGCAGGGGAACAGCTGACGTTACTGAACCCCAATAACACGGCAGCAAGTGTTGACTGTGCAGACAGCACTTCTGAGCGCCAACTGGCGGTGTTGGAGCTCAGGGATAATACTAAAAACAGAGGAGCCAGAGGTGTAATTGGAACAACTTTAAAATCTGTAGTAGTGTGATTTGTGAATATGGACAGAGCAGGAGAAATTGCCGTCCGCACAGCAGGGGAACATCTGACGTTACTGAACCCCAATAACATGGTAGCAAGTGTTGACTGTGCAGACAGCACTTCTGAGCGCCAACTGGCAGTGTTGGAGCTCAGGGATAATACTTAAAACAGAGGAGCCAGAGGTGTAATTTGAGCAACTTTAAAATCTGTAGTAGTGTGAATGTGGACAGAGCAGGAGAAATTGCCGTCCGCACAACAGGGGAACAGCTGACGTTACTGAACCCCAATAACATGGCAGCAAGTGTTGACTGTGCAGACAGCACTTCTGAGTGTCAACTGGCAGTGTTGGAGCTCAGGGATAATACTAAAAACAGATTAGCCAGAGGTGTAATTAAAGCAACTTTAAAATCTGTAGTAGTGTGAATGTGGACAGAGCAGGAGAAATTTCCGTCCGCACAGCAGAGGAACAGCTGATGTTACTGAACCCCAATTACACGGCAGAAAGCTTTGACTGTGCAGACGTCACTTCTCAGCGCCAACTGGCGGTGTTGGAGCTCAGGGATAATACTGAAAACAGAGGAGCCAGAGGTGTAATTGGAGCAACTTTAAAATCTGTAGTAGTGAGGATTTGGACAGAGGAGGAGAAATTGCCGTCCGCACAGCAGGGAAAAGCTGACGTTACTGAAACCCAATAACATGGCAGCAAGTGTTGACTGTGCAGACTGCACTTCTGAGCGCCAACTGGCGGTGTTGGAGCTCAGGGATAATACTAAAAACAGAGGAGCCAGAGGTGTAATTGGAGCAACTTTAAAATCTGTAGTAGTGTGAATGTGGACAGAGCAGGAGAAATTGCCGTCCGCACAGAAGGGGATCAGCTGACTTTACTGAACCCCAATAACATGGCAGCAAGTGTTGACTGTGCAGACTGCACTTCTGAGCGCCAACTGGCAGTGTTGGAGCTCAGGGATAATACTAAAAACAGAGGAGCCAGAGGTGTAATTGGAGCAACTTTAAAATCTGTAGCAGTGTGAATGTGGACAGAGCAGGAGAAATTGCCGTCCTCACAGAAGGGGAACAGCTGACGTTAATGAACCCCAATAACACGGCAGCAAGTGTTGACTGTGCAGACGTCACTTCTGAGCGCCAACTGGCGGTGTTGGAGCTCAGGGATAATACTGAAAACAGAGGTGCCAGAGGTGTAATTGGAGCAACTTTAAAATCTGTAGTAGTGAGAATGTGGACAGAGCAGGAGAAATTGACGTCCGCACAGCAGGGGAACAGCTGACGTTACTGAACCCCAATAACACGGCAGCAAGTGTTGACTGTGCAGACAGCACTTCTGAGCGCCAACTGGCGGTGTTGGAGCTCAGGGATAATACTAAAAACAGAGGAGCCAGAGGTGTAATTGGAACAACTTTAAAATCTGTAGTAGTGTGATTTGTGAATATGGACAGAGCAGGAGAAATTGCCGTCCGCACAGCAGGGGAACATCTGACGTTACTGAACCCCAATAACATGGTAGCAAGTGTTGACTGTGCAGACAGCACTTCTGAGCGCCAACTGGCAGTGTTGGAGCTCAGGGATAATACTTAAAACAGAGGAGCCAGAGGTGTAATTTGAGCAACTTTAAAATCTGTAGTAGTGTGAATGTGGACAGAGCAGGAGAAATTGCCGTCCGCACAACAGGGGAACAGCTGACGTTACTGAACCCCAATAACATGGCAGCAAGTGTTGACTGTGCAGACAGCACTTCTGAGTGTCAACTGGCAGTGTTGGAGCTCAGGGATAATACTAAAAACAGATTAGCCAGAGGTGTAATTAAAGCAACTTTAAAATCTGTAGTAGTGTGAATGTGGACAGAGCAGGAGAAATTTCCGTCCGCACAGCAGAGGAACAGCTGATGTTACTGAACCCCAATTACACGGCAGAAAGCTTTGACTGTGCAGACGTCACTTCTCAGCGCCAACTGGCGGTGTTGGAGCTCAGGGATAATACTGAAAACAGAGGAGCCAGAGGTGTAATTGGAGCAACTTTAAAATCTGTAGTAGTGAGGATGTGGACAGAGGAGGAGAAATTGCCGTCCGCACAGCAGGGAAAAGCTGACGTTACTGAAACCCAATAACATGGCAGCAAGTGTTGACTGTGCAGACTGCACTTCTGAGCGCCAACTGGCGGTGTTGGAGCTCAGGGATAATACTAAAAACAGAGGAGCCAGAGGTGTAATTGGAGCAACTTTAAAATCTGTAGTAGTGTGAATGTGGACAGAGCAGGAGAAATTGCCGTCCGCACAGAAGGGGATCAGCTGACTTTACTGAACCCCAATAACATGGCAGCAAGTGTTGACTGTGCAGACTGCACTTCTGAGCGCCAACTGGCAGTGTTGGAGCTCAGGGATAATACTAAAAACAGAGGAGCCAGAGGTGTAATTGGAGCAACTTTAAAATCTGTAGCAGTGTGAATGTGGACAGAGCAGGAGAAATTGCCGTCCTCACAGAAGGGGAACAGCTGACGTTAATGAACCCCAATAACACGGCAGCAAGTGTTGACTGTGCAGACGTCACTTCTGAGCGCCAACTGGCGGTGTTGGAGCTCAGGGATAATACTGAAAACAGAGGTGTAATATGAGCAACTTTAAAATCTGTAGTAGTGAGAATGTGGACAGAGCAGGAGAAATTGCCGTCCGCACAGCAGGGGAACAGCTGACGTTACTGAACCCCAATAACGCGGCAGCAAGTGTTGACTGTGCAGACAGCACTTCTGAGCGCCAACTGGCGGTGTTGGAGCTCAGGGATAATACTGAATACAGAGGAGCCAGAGGTGTAATTGGAGCAACTTTAAAATCTGTAGTAGTGTGAATGTGGACAGAGCAGGAGAATTTGCCGTCCGCACAGCATGGGAACAGCTGACGTTACTGAACCCCAATAACATGGCAGCAAGTGTTGACTGTGCAGACAGCACTTCTGAGTGCCATCTGGCGGTGTTGGAGCTCAGGGATAATACTAAAACAGATTAGCCAGAGGTGTAATTTGAGCAACTTTAAAATCTGTAGCAGTGAGAATGTGGACAGAGCAGGAGAAATTGCCGTCCGCACAGCAGGGGAACAGCTGACGTTACTGAACCCCAATAACACGGCAGCAAGTGTTGACTGTGCAGACTGCACTTCTGAGCGCCAACTGGCAGTGTTGGAGCTCAGGGATAATACTAAAAACAGAGGAGCCAGAGGTGTAATTGGAGCAACTTTAAAATCTGTAGTAGTGTGAATGTGGACAGAGCAGAAGAAATTGCCATCCGCACAGCAGGGGAACAGCTGACGTTACTGAACCCCAATAACATGGCAGCAAGAGTTGACTGTGAAGACGTCACTTCTGAGCGCCAACTGGCGGTGTTGGAGCTCAGGGATAATGCTGAAAACAGAGGAGCCAGAGGTGTATTTGGAGCAACTTTAAAATCTGTAGTAGTGTGAATGTGGACAGAGCAGGAGAAATTTCCATCCGCACAGCAGAGGAACAGCTGATGTTACTGAACCCCAATAACACGGCAGAAAGCTTTGACTGTGCAGACGTCACTTCTCAGCGCCAACTGGCGGTGTTGGAGCTCAGGGATAATACTGAAAACAGAGGAGCCAGAGGTGTAATTGGAGCAACTTTAAAATCTGTAGTAGTGAGAATGTGGACAGAGGAGGAGAAATTGCCGTCCGCACAGCAGGGAAAAGCTGACGTTACTGAACCCCAATAACATGGCAGCAAGTGTTGACTGTGCAGACAGCACTTCTGAGCGCCAACTGGCGGTGTTGGAGCTCAGGGATAATACTAAAAACAGAGGAGCCAGAGGTGTAATTGGAACAACTTTAAAATCTGTAGTAGTGTGATTTGTGAATATGGACAGAGCAGGAGAAATTGCCGTCCGCACAGCAGGGGAACAGCTGACGTTACTGAACCCCAATAACATGGTAGCAAATGTTGACTGTGCAGACAGCACTTCTGAGCGCCAACTGGCAGTGTTGGAGCTCAGGGATAATACTTAAAACAGAGGAGCCAGAGGTGTAATTTGAGCAACTTTAAAATCTGTAGTAGTGTGAATGTGGACAGAGCAGGAGAAATTGCCGTCCGCACAGAAGGGGAACAGTTGACGTTACTGAACCCCAATAACACGGCAGCAAGTGTTGACTGTGTAGACAGCACTTCTGAGCGGTAAACTGGCGGTGTTGGAGCTCAGGGATAATACTGAATACAGAGGAGCCAGAGGTGTAATTGGAGCAACTTTAAAATCTGCAGTAGTGTGAATGTGGACAGAGCAGGAGAATTTGCCGTCCGCACAACAGGGGAACAGCTGACGTTACTGAACCCCAATAACATGGCAGCAAGTGTTGACTGTGCAGACAGCACTTCTGAGTGCCAACTGGCGGTGTTGGAGCTCAGGGATAATACTAAAAACAGATTAGCCAGAGGTGTAATTGGAGCAACTTTAAAATCTGTAGTAGTGTGAATGTGGACAGAGCAGGAGAAATTTCCATCCGCACAGCAGAGGAACAGCTGATGTTACTGAACCCCAATAACACGGCAGAAAGCTTTGACTGTGCAGACGTCACTTCTCAGCGCCAACTGGCGGTGTTGGAGCTCAGGGATAATACTGAAAACAGAGGAGCCAGAGGTGTAATTGGAGCAACTTTAAAATCTGTAGTAGTGAGAATGTGGACAGAGGAGGAGAAATTGCCGTCCGCACAGCAGGGAAAAGCTGACGTTACTGAACCCCAATAACATGGCAGCAAGTGTTGACTGTGCAGACTGCACTTCTGAGCGCCAACTGGCGGTGTTGGAGCTCAGGGATAATACTAAAAACAGAGGAGCCAGAGGTGTAATTTGAGCAACTTTAAAATCTGTAGTAGTGTGAATGTGGACAGAGCAGGAGAAATTGCCGTCTGCACAGAAGGGGATCAGCTGACTTTACTGAACCCCAATAACATGGCAGCAAGTGTTAACTGTGCAGACTGCACTTCTGAGCGCCAACTGGCAGTGTTGGAGTTCAGGGATAATACTAAAAACAGAGGAGCCAGAGGTGTAATTGGAGCAACTTTAAAATCTGTAGTAGTGAGAATGTGGACAGAGGAGGAGAAATTGCCGTCCGCACAGCAGGGAAAAGCTGACGTTACTGAACCCCAATAACATGGCAGCAAGTGTTGACTGTGCAGACTGCACTTCTGAGCGCCAACTGGCGGTGTTGGAGCTCAGGGATAATACTAAAAACAGAGGAGCCAGAGGTGTAATTGGAGCAACTTTAAAATCTGTAGTAGTGTGAATGTGGACAGAGCAGGAGAAATTGCCGTCCGCACAGAAGGGGATCAGCTGACTTTACTGAACCCCAATAACATGGCAGCAAGTGTTGACTGTGCAGACTGCACTTCTGAGCGCCAACTGGCAGTGTTGGAGCTCAGGGATAATACTAAAAACAGAGGAGCCAGAGGTGTAATTGGAGCAACTTTAAAATCTGTAGCAGTGTGAATGTGGACAGAGCAGGAGAAATTGCCGTCCTCACAGAAGGGGAACAGCTGACGTTAATGAACCCCAATAACACGGCAGCAAGTGTTGACTGTGTAGACGTCACTTCTGAGCGCCAACTGGCGGTGTTGGAGCTCAGGGATAATACTGAAAACAGAGGTGTAATATGAGCAACTTTAAAATCTGTAGTAGTGAGAATGTGGACAGAGCAGGAGAAATTGCCGTCCGCACAGCAGGGGAACAGCTGACGTTACTGAACCCCAATAATGCGGCAGCAAGTGTTGACTGTGCAGACAGCACTTCTGAGTGCCAACTGGCGGTGTTGGAGCTCAGGGATAATACTGAATACAGAGGAGCCAGAGGTGTAATTGGAGCAACTTTAAAATCTGTAGTAGTGTGAATGTGGACAGAGCAGGAGAATTTGTCGTCCGCACACCATGGGAACAGCTGACGTTACTGAACCCCAATAACATGGCAGCAAGTGTTGACTGTGCAGACAGCACTTCTGAGTGCCATCTGGCGGTGTTGGAGCTCAGGGATAATACTAAAAACAGATTAGCCAGAGGTGTAATTTGAGCAACTTTAAAATCTGTAGCAGTGAGAATGTGGACAGAGCAGGAGAAATTGCCGTCCGCACAGCAGGGGAACAGCTGACGTTACTGAACCCCAATAACACGGCAGCAAGTGTTGACTGTGCAGACAGCACTTCTGAGCGCCAACTGGCGGTGTTGGAGCTCAGGGATAATACTGAATACAGAGGAGCCAGAGGTGTAATTGGAGCAACTTTAAAATCTGTAGTAGTGTGAATGTGGACAGAGCAGGAGAATTTGCCGTCCGCACAGCAGGGGAACAGCTGACGTTACTGAACCCCAATAACATGGCAGCAAGTGTTGACTGTGCAGACAGCACTTCTGAGTGCCATCTGGCGGTGTTGGAGCTCAGGGATAATACTAAAAACAGATTAGCCAGAGGTGTAATTGGAGCAACTTTAAAATCTGTAGTAGTGTGAATGTGGACAGAGCAGGAGAAATTGCCGTCCGCACAGAAGGGGATCAGCTGACTTTACTGAACCCCAATAAGGAAGGAAGTGTTGACTGTGCAGACTGCACTTCTGAGCCCCAACTGGCAGTATTGGAGCTCAGGGATAATACTAAAAACAGAGAAGCCAAAGGTGTAATTGGAGCAACTTTAAAATCTGTACTAGTGTGAATGTGGACGGAGCAGAAGAAATTGCCATCCGCACAGCAGGGGAACAGCTGACGTTACTGAACCCCAATAACATGGCAGCAAGAGTTGACTGTGAAGACGTCACTTCTGAGCGCCAACTGGCGGTGTTGGAGCTCAGGGATAATGCTGAAAACAGAGGAGCCAGAGGTGTATTTGGAGCAACTTTAAAATCTGTAGTAGTGTGAATGTGGACAGAGCAGGAGAAATTGCCGTCCTCACAGAAGGGGAACAGCTGACATTAATGAACCCCAATAACACGGCAGCAAGAGTTGACTGTGCAGACGTCACTTCTGATCGCCAACTGGCGGTGTTGGAGCTCAGGGATAATACTGAAAACAGAGGTGCCAGAGGTGTAATTGGAGCAACTTTAAAATCTGTAGTAGTGTGATTTGTGAATATGGACAGAGCAGGAGAAATTGCCGTCCGCACAGAAGGGGATCAGCTGACTTTACTGAACCCCAATAACATGGCAGCAAGTGTTGACTGTGCAGACAGCACTTCTGAGTGCCAACTGGCGGTGTTGGAGCTCAGGGATAATACTAAAAACAGATTAGCCAAGGTGTAATTGGAGCAACTTTAAAATCTGTAGTAGTGTGAATGTGGACAGAGCAGGAGAAATTTCCGTCCGCACAGCAGAGGAACAGCTGATGTTACTGAACCCCAATAACACGGCAGAAAGCTTTGACTGTGCAGACGTCACTTCTCAGCGCCAACTGGCGGTGTTGGAGCTCAGGGATAATACTGAAAACAGAGGAGCCAGAGGTGTAATTGGAGCAACTTTAAAATCTGTAGTAGTGAGAATGTGGACAGAGGAGGAGAAATTGCCATCCGCACAGCAGGGAAAAGCTGACGTTACTGAACCCCAATAACATGGCAGCAAGTGTTGACTGTGCAGACTGCACTTCTGAGCGCCAACTGGCGGTGTTGGAGCTCAGGGATAATACTAAAAACAGAGGAGTCAGAGGTGTAATTTGAGCAACTTTAAAATCTGTAGTAGTGTGAATGTGGACAGAGCAGGAGAAATTGCCGTCCGCACAGAAGGGGATCAGCTGACTTTACTGAACCCCAATAACATGGCAGCAAGTGTTGACTGTGCAGACTGCACTTCTGAGCGCCAACTGGCAGTGTTGGAGCTCAGGGATAATACTAAAAACAGAGGAGCCAGAGGTGTAATTGGAGCAACTTTAAAATCTGTAGCAGTGTGAATGTGGACAGAGCAGGAGAAATTGCCGTCCTCACAGAAGGGGAACAGCTGACGTTAATGAACCCCAATAACACGGCAGCAAGTGTTGACTGTGTAGACGTCACTTCTGAGCGCCAACTGGCGGTGTTGGAGCTCAGGGATAATACTGAAAACAGAGGTGTAATATGAGCAACTTTAAAATCTGTAGTAGTGAGAATGTGGACAGAGCAGGAGAAATTGCCATCCGCACAGCAGGGGAACAGCTGACGTTACTGAACCCCAATAACGCGGCAGCAAGTGTTGACTGTGCAGACAGCACTTCTGAGTGCCAACTGGCGGTGTTGGAGCTCAGGGATAATACTGAATACAGAGGAGCCAGAGGTGTAATTGGAGCAACTTTAAAATCTGTAGTAGTGTGAATGTGGACAGAGCAGGAGAATTTGCCGTCCGCACAGCATGGGAACAGCTGACGTTACTGAACCCCAATAACATGGCAGCAAGTGTTGACTGTGCAGACAGCACTTCTGAGTGCCATCTGGCGGTGTTGGAGCTCAGGGATAATACTAAAAACAGATTAGCCAGAGGTGTAATTTGAGCAACTTTAAAATCTGTAGCAGTGAGAATGTGGACAGAGCAGGAGAAATTGCCGTCCGCACAGCAGGGGAACAGCTGACGTTACTGAACCCCAATAACATGGCAGCAAGAGTTGACTGTGAAGACGTCACTTCTGAGCGCCAACTGGCGGTGTTGGAGCTCAGGGATAATGCTGAAAACAGAGGAGCCAGAGGTGTATTTGGAGCAACTTTAAAATCTGTAGTAGTGTGAATGTGGACAGAGCAGGAGAAATTGCCGTCCTCACAGAAGGGGAACAGCTGACATTAATGAACCCCAATAACACGGCAGCAAGAGTTGACTGTGCAGACGTCACTTCTGATCGCCAACTGGCGGTGTTGGAGCTCAGGGATAATACTGAAAACAGAGGTGCCAGAGGTGTAATTGGAGCAACTTTAAAATCTGTAGTAGTGTGATTTGTGAATATGGACAGAGCAGGAGAAATTGCCGTCCGCACAGCAGGGGAACAGCTGACGTTACTGAACCCCAATAACATGGTAGCAAGTGTTGACTGTGCAGACAGCACTTCTGAGCGCCAACTGGCAGTGTTGGAGCTCAGGGATAATACTTAAAACAGAGGAGCCAGAGGTGTAATTTGAGCAACTTTAAAATCTGTAGTAGTGTGAATGTGGACAGAGCAGGAGAAATTGCCATCCGCACAGAAGGGGAACAGTTGACGTTACTGAACCCCAATAACACGGCAGCAAGTGTTGACTGTGTAGCCAGCACTTCTGAGCGCCAACTGGCGGTGTTGGAGCTCAGGGATAATACTGAATACAGAGGAGCCAGAGGTGTAATTGGAGCAACTTTAAAATCTGCAGAAGTGTGAATGTGGACAGAGCAGGAGAATTTGCCGTCCGCACAACAGGGGAACAGCTGACGTTACTGAACCCCAATAACATGGCAGCAAGTGTTGACTGTGCAGACAGCACTTCTGAGTGCCAACTGGCGGTGTTGGAGCTCAGGGATAATACTAAAAACAGATTAGCCAGAGGTGTAATTGGAGCAACTTTAAAATCTGTAGTAGTGTGAATGTGGACA
Organism: Phyllobates terribilis; assembly: GCF_046119375.1. NCBI lineage: Eukaryota > Metazoa > Chordata > Amphibia > Anura > Dendrobatidae > Phyllobates > Phyllobates terribilis. Next base: position 1,724,259 of record NW_027362771.1, on the reverse strand, counting down.
GAGCAGGAGAAATTTCCGTCCGCACAGCAAAGGAACAGCTGATGTTACTGAACCCCAATAACACGGCAGAAAGCTTTGAATGTGCAGACGTCACTTCTCAGCGCCAACTGGCGGTGTTGGAGCTCAGGGATAATACTGAAAACAGAGGAGCCAGAGGTGTAATTGGAGCAACTTTAAAATCTGTAGTAGTGAGAATGTGGACAGAGGAGGAGAAATTGCCGTCCGCACAGCAGGGAAAAGCTGACGTTACTGAACCCCAATAACATGGCAGCAAGTGTTGACTGTGCAGACGTCACTTCTGAGCGCCAACTGGCGGTGTTGGAGCTCAGGGATAATACTAAAAACAGAGGAGCCAGAGGTGTAATTGGAGCAACTTTAAAATCTGTAGTAGTGTGAATGTGGACAGAGCAGGAGAAATTGCCGTCCGCACAGAAGGGGATCTGCTGACTTTACTGAACCCCAATAACATGGCAGCAAGTGTTGACTGTGCAGACTGCACTTCTGAGCGCCAACTGGCAGTGTTGGAGCTCAGGGATAATACTAAAAACAGAGAAGCCAGAGGTGTAATTGGAGCAACTTTAAAATCTGTAGCAGTGTGAATGTGGACAGAGCAGAAGAAATTGCCATGCGCACAGCTGGGGATCAGCTGACTTTACTGAACCCCAATAACAAGGAAGGAAGTGTTGACTGTGCAGACTGCACTTCTGAGCGCCAACTGGCAGTGTTGGAGCTCAGGGATAATACTAAAAACAGAGAAGCCAGAGGTGTAATTGGAGCAACTTTAAAATCTGTAGCAGTGTGAATGTGGACAGAGCAGAAGAAATTGCCGTCCTCACAGAAGGGGAACAGCTGATGTTACTGAACCCCAATAACACGGCAGCAAGTGTTGACTGTGCAGAGAGCACTTCTGAGCGCCAACTGGCGGTGTTGGAGCTCAGGGATCATACTAAAAACAGAGGAGCCAGAGGTGTAATTGGAACAACTTTAAAATCTGTAGTAGTGTGATTTGTGAATATGGACAGAGCAGGAGAAATTGCCGTCCGCACAGCAGGGGAACAGCTGACGTTACTGAACCCCAATAACATGGTAGCAAGTGTTCAATGTGCAGACAGCACTTCTGAGCGCCAACTGGCAGTGTTGGAGCTCAGGGATAATACTTAAAACACAGGAGCCAGAGGTGTAATTGGAGCAACTTTAAAATCTGTAGTAGTGTGAATGTGGACAAAGCAGGAGAAATTGCCATCCGCACAGCAGGGGAACAGCTGACGTTACTGAACCCCAATAACACGGCAGCAAGCGTTGACTCTGCAGACGTCACTTCTGAGTGCCAACTGGCGGTGTTGGAGCTCAGGGATAATGCTGAAAACAGAGGAGCCAGAGGTGTCATTGGAGCAACTTTAAAATCTGTAGTAGTGAGAATGTGGACAGAGCAGGAGAAATTGCCGTCCGCACAGCATGGGAACAGCTGACGTTACTGAACCCCAATAACACGGCAGCAAGTGTTGACTGTGCAGACAGCACTTCTGAGCGCCAACTGGCGGTGTTGGAATCCAGGGATAATACTGAAAACAGAGGAGCCAGAGGTGTAATTGGAGCAACTTTAAAATCTGTAGTAGTGTGAATGTGGACAGAGCAGGAGAAATTGCCGTCTGCACAGCAGGGGATCAGCTGACTTTACTGAAGCCCAATTACATGGCAGCAAGTGTTGACTGTGCAGACAGCACTTCTGAGTGCCAACTGGCGGTGTTGGAGCTCAGGGATAATACTAAAAACAGATTAGCCAGAGGTGTAATTGGAGCAACTTTAAAATCTGTAGTAGTGTGAATGTGGACAGAGCAGGAGAAATTGCCGTCCGCACAGAAGGGGAACAGCTGACGTTACTGAACCCCAATAACACGGCAGCAAGTGTTGACTGTGCAGACAGCACTTCTGAGCACCAACTGGCGATGTTGGAGCTCAGGGATAATACTTAAAACAGAGGAGCCAGAGGTGTAATTGGAACAACTTTAAAATCAGTAGTAGTGAGAATGTGGACAGAGCAGGAGAAATTGCCATCCGCACAGCAGGGGAACAGCTGACGTTACTGAACCCCAATAACACGGCAGCAAGCGTTGACTGTGCAGACAGCACTTCTGAGCGCCAACTGGCAGTGTTGGAGCTCAGGGATAATACTAAAAACAGAGGAGCCAGAGGTGTAATTGGAACAACTTTCAAATCTGGAGTAGTGTGAATTGTGAATATGGACAGAGCAGGAGAAATTGCCGTCCGCACAGCAGGCGAACAGCTGACGTTACTGAACCCCAATAACACGGCAGCAAGTGTTGACTGTGCAGACAGCACTTCTGAGTAGTGTTGAGCCACCCCCGTAGTGTTCGAGTTCGGTTCGGTTCGTCGAACACCCGTGTGTTCGCCGAACTGTTCGTCGAACTGTTCGTCGAACACCTTCGAACACCGTTAAAACCAATGGCAGGCAAACAAAAACACATAGAAACACATAGAAAACACCTTCAAAGGTGTCCAAAAGCTGACAAACTGCTCAGAAGACACAACTAACACATGGAAAAGTGACAAGTACATATAGTCATGCGAAAAGAAAAGAGGTGGAGGAGTAAAAGGAGGGGGAGACACAGATATAGGCATGTCATGCCCTTCTAAAATCCAAAAAGTGAGAAGCCGAGACGGCCAGTCCGCTCCTGCCCGTGCCACCTCCGTGTCGCCGGGTTTGTGCCAGAGCCGCGGTGAACCCTGACGGCCAGCCCCCCTCTCCCAATACTGGTGCCTGTCCGCTGGTGGGTCGAGAGAGCCCCCCTGTGGTGGAGGCAGCTCTAAGCTTTTTAATTTAAATTGTCCCTCTAATTTGAATGAATACACTTTAAATCCATTTACAAGGATCTATTGGAGGGCAAGTCTCATGCCAGCAGCCGCGTAATTCCAGCTCCAGTAGCGTCCACTGAAGCTGCTGCAGTTAAAAAGCTTTTATAAGGATCGAGCTCGGCTGTCCACCGCAAGGCATCCTAGTGCCAGTCCCAGCCCCTATGCCTTGGGGTGCCTCCTGATGCTCTTCACTAAGTATCCCGTGGTCCCGAAGCATTTCCTTTGAAAAAATTAAGTGTCCAAACTACAGGTGGTGTAGCTTGCTTAACAGCCGGGATAATCCGCTGACTAGCAGACACTGCTACTAGGCACAAAGTATTTCCTGGGCTAGATGCAGTTAAAAATTTGTAAGTAGATACTCTCGTTGGATGCTGAGAAAGCATTCCATAGAGTCTCCTGGCACGCCATATATGATTCTCTTAAAAAGCTTGGGGTAGGGGTCTAGGGGACCCTTTTATAGCCAAAATCACGGCCCTGTATCACAATATGTCACCTAGGCTGAAGATAAATGGAACTGTAGCACCGAGGGCTCGGTTGCTACAGACGTATTGCACCTCACCCAGAGGTGTGATATCTCACTCTCAGATAAGGATGGAGTGTGGATCAGGACCCGACACCTGCATGCATTAGACCACATTGCCGTGGGGCAGGGCGACCAATATGCCCCTGAGATGGGCACGACAGTCCCTGTCCCTGGCTGGAGTGGGGGGAGGGAACACTGAGGAAGGGGAACCCTGCAGTGCAGGAGCAGGGAGGAAGCAGTTCCTGGGTGCATTGAGAAGGGAGTATAAAAGGTGGGCACCATCTTAGTTCAGTGCAGAGAAGTCTGAGCAGAAGTGGCAGGGAGCAGGGGCTCTGCATGAGCTCTGCTCCGGAGGCGGGCCTAGTAACAGAGGCCCAGGCCTACAAGAGGGAGAAGGAAGGAAGAGGAGCGGAGAAGGCTCCAGGAACGAGGAATGAAGGGATCCCAGGGGTGCGGACGGGCGAGTCGCCACCGCACGCCCGAATCCACCTGCGTGGAGGGGTCAGGCCAAAGGGGGAGACCGGTCCCCGAACTAGTGGAGGCAGGAAACGACCCTCAGCTAGAAACCGGAGGCTGTGACATTTTATGTGGCGCAGCCCCTTGCTCCACCCGCTAGGAAGGCACCACATAGGGTCAGGGAAACTGGCGCCAAGTTTACCAAGAGGAGGCCCGAGGCAGCCGGACAGAAGTGTTGGTAAGAAAGGCCAGACAAAGGACACACAAAGGGGGTCCAGTGAAGCGCTCCAAAGTTATCTGGGAGTTGTCTGAGCCCCTCACCTGGTGAGCACAGTACGACGTGGGCAGCCGTTACCTGCAGACGTGGTCTGGATAATAAGAACTGTGAGTAAAGGCCCTGAACTGCATCACTGACTCCGTGTCGTTACTGCTGCTGCCCTGCACCATCACCCCCATCCTCCGCATACACTGCCCTGAGGCTATACTCCTCCCGTGGGGAGATATGCTACGCTCTGCTGCACCCACAACACCAGCCTTAGCGGTCTGCCCTGTAGCGGCGGTTCACTCTGACCGCAATCCACGGGTGGCGTAGTCGGACATTTAAACATCAAAACCACATAAATAGTTCCGCCACTGGTTTGACCGCCCTGAGCCACGGAACCGGATCGCCGCCACGAAGACTACAACCACCAGCATCCACCAAAAAGGGTCCGGCTCCGGGTGTCCCAAGGCCCAGGGGGTGCGTCAGAACATTTTCATCACCTTTCACAATCACCAATGGGACAAGGCAGGGATGTCCTCTGTCCCCTCTCTTATACATCCTAGTGACGGAGCACCTGCTCTCATCAATTCGCCATAACCCCAATATTAGGTGGATTGAGGTGGGAGGCACCGAGTACAAGTGCTCTCTATTTGCTGATGATGTCCTAGTATATATCACTCAATCACATATATCCATCCCTGCTGTTATGGCTGAAATAGATCACTTTGTTACATGGTAAAATTTTAAAATCAATGCAGCGAAGTCTGAGGCCCTCGATGTCTCCCTCCCTAAATCCATATAGGATTCCATCCAGTCCAACTTTCCCTTTGCCTGGCCCTCACAGGGTATCAAATACTTAGGAATTCCTATTCATAGAGACCTCTCCCATCTATGTTATCTTAATTTTGGGCCCTTTATTGAACAATTCCATACAGACCACGGTTGGCAAGTTAGAACTGTAAGATTCACTACGTGAACCACTGGTGTTTTGTGGAAAAGCACATGTAAGATTCTGCAACAGTCTCTGCTGATACTCCTGCATGCGTGCATCCCTTTCTATGGCAGGAATAATTTCTGCAAATTTACTTTTGTACCGGGGATCTAACAGTGTGGCAACCCAGTAGTCAGGATTATTTCTAATTCTCACAATTCGAGGGTCATGTTGCAGGTAGTGCAGCAAGAAGGCACTCATGTGTGTTGCGCATCCAGGAGCACCAAGTCCCTGTTGTGTTGGTGGCGAGGTAACAATCATGCTTCCTTCCTCTGTCCTCTCCCCCCAACCTCGCACAACAGAAATGTGATCAAGGTCTCCCTCATCTGATGAGTCTTCCATCAGTTCGTCCTCCACTTCTTCCTGGGCTCCTGCACCTTCCTCACTAGTTTGGCTGCTACCATGCGCCCTGGTAAAATCATCTCCCCCACCCTCACATGCCTGCCGCCCTGGTGCTGCCGACCGTCTGGACCTTGCAGATGTTAGCCCTTCCGCATACAACTCCTCCTCCTCTACTTCCTCCACCTCCTCTTGTGCCACCACCTGACTCCGAATTCTGTTTAACATGTGCTCCAGCATGTAAATCACCGGAATAGTCATGCTGATAATGGCATCGTCAGCACTAAACATCTTCGTCGCCATTTCAAAACTGTGCAGAAGGGTGCATAGGTCCCTGATCTGAGACCACTCCTCCAGCGTGATTTGCTCCACCTCTGAATCTCGTTGGCCCAGGCTATACGTCAGAACGTATTGCACCAGGGCTTGTCGGTGCTGCCACAGTCGCTGCAACATGTGCAGAGTTGAATTCCACCGGGTAGGCACATCGCATTTTAGCCGGTGAAGTGGCAGGCCCAACGACTTCTGTAGAGATGTAAGTCGCTGAGCTGCGGGATGCGAACGGCGGAAGTGAGCACACAGCGACCGTGCCCTCTGCAGAAGGCCATCTAGTCTGGGATAGTGGGCTAAAAATTGCTGGACAACCAGGTTCAACACGTGAGCCATACAAGGCACGTGTGTGACATTGCCCCGGCGAAGGGCCGCACCCAGGTTTGCAGCATTGTCGCACACGGCCTTCCCTGGTTTCAGGTCCAGTGGAGACAACCATTCATGAAATTGGTTCTCCAGAGCTGACCACAACTCCTCAGCTGTGTGACTCATATTTCCCAGACATTTCAATGTAAAAACCGCCTGATGACGTTGAGCCCTACTGCCAGCATAATAAGGAGGTGTGCAGGATCCCTTCTGTGCAGTTAGAAAGCTTGTGGCATGACCAGACAGGCTTTGGGTGCAGGTGGAAGACCGAGAGGAGGTTGAGGAGGCAGAAGCAGTGGAGGAAAAATGACATAAAGAGGATTGACGCACAACTCGTGGGGACGGCAAGACTTGGACAGCAGCCCCTTGTCCTGCTGTCACCATAGTTACCCAGTGCCCAGTCAGCGACATGTAACGCCCCTGTCCATGCCTACTCGTCCAAGTGTCTGTGGTGAAATGCACCCTGTCACACACAGAGTTTCTCAAAGAAGCGGTGATGTTGTGTGCGACATGCTGGTGGAGCGCAGGCACACCTTTCTTTGAGAAGTAGTGCCGACTGGGCATCTGGTACTGGGGCACTGCGACGGACATAAGGTCTCGAAAATCCTCTGTGTCCACCAGGCGGAAAGGCAGCATTTCTGTAGCCAAGAGCTTGCAGATGGTGAAATTCAACCTCTTAGCTTTCTCATGGCTAGGAGGAAATGGTCTTTTACTTGTCCACATCTGAGGGACCGAGGGCTGGCTATTGTGCTTAGACGGGGTTGATAAGGGTGTCCCCGGCAAACTGCCGGTCTGTGAGGAAGATGCAGGCGGACATGTTAGGTTGCCTTGATCCAAAGGTGGTGCTATCGATGTCGGACAGCGCTCAAGACCAGCTGGTGTTACCACCTCCAAAGAAAATGATGACCTGCCAATCACGCTGGCTGTTGCGGGTAAAGAGGTGGCAGGTCTGCGCCCCAAAACAGGTGTGACTGCTGTCCCCCCAGTCACAGAGGATGAAGAGGCCGCGGATGCACAAGATATGGCAGACGGTGGTTGGCCCGGCCGGCTAGACCGCATTGTAGCACACTGAGCTTCCCACTGCAACTTATGCTTCATGTCCATGTGCCGGTTCATGCATGAAGTACTCAAACTATGTATTTTTTGGCCTCTACTTAGCTTTTGCTGACAAATGTTACAGATAACACGAGTTGGGTCATCTTTATCGATCTGAAAAAATGCCCAGGCTATGCAAGGCTTAGCACCCATGCGACCTGAAGAGCCACCACGACTTGTGGTGAGAGGCAGAGTTGTGTTTGAGGATGCAGTTGTTGACGTGCTTCCAGTACTACGTCTCTGTCCAGGAAGGCGCAACCTGACCTCGTCGTCACTAGCATCTTCCTCCACCTCCTCTGCTGACCTCATCTCTTGGCTGACTGTGGGTTGACAGTAAGTGGGATCTCCGACCTCATCATCATCACCCTGTGCGTTATCACACCCGTCGTCCTCAGAGCCAACCTGTTCCTGCCCTGACAAAAAACTAAAGTTGTCGCTCCAATCAGGTATTTGAGTCTTATCATCGTCTTCCTCATTGTCTCCACCAACAGGAGTTACAGTTTGGGAATGAGGGTCTACATTATGGTCAGAACCTTCTGCGTCTGGTCCTGGATCCGACTCATAAAGATTCTGGGCATCAGTGCAGATCATTTCCTCGTCTGGATTCACAGAAGCGCTGGAGTCGACCTCTGATTCCCAGGCTATAGTATGAGTAAACAGCTCTGCAGACTCAACCATCTGTTGTACCTCATACTCAGACGGGCAGCTGGAGATTTGGGAGCTGTGAGGAAGCAAGTGCGATTTGGGTGACACCTTTGAGGACTGGAGTATTTGTGATGTTGAAGTTGATGTGGAGGAGAGCCCACTTAAAGGAGCACTTGATATCCGTTGAAGCACCTGCTGTTTTTGTGCCTCATCTGGAATTTGTAGCGATTGGCGTGGCCGTAAGAAAGGGATCTTATCACATTGTCCGCTAAAAGAAGTAGACATTTTAGTTTGGCTGGAAGATGGTCTTTCTTCTGCAGATGTTACTGTTGCTTTAACACCTACCCCACGGACACAACCTTTTTTCCCCTTCCCAACACACCTATTCCCCTTTCCACCAGCAGCAGGCCTTTTTCCACTCATTTTGGTGGTTAACTAATTCACAACTCTGGAATTGTTTGCACAAAAAAACAATGGATGGTAACCGAGCAGAGCTGAGTGGCCAAACTGTGGTATTAGGCCAAAACTATTGGCTGGGTTAGATGCAGAAAAAAATTATTTTGAATTTGCAACCTGATGGAGGCCAGTATAGATGGACTAATACAACAAGTCCCGCACACAGCTAGAAGCCCAAATATTTTTTCAGAGGTACTGTAGATGCAGATAAAAATTAGTTTTAATTTGCAACCTGATGGAGGTCAGTATAGATGGACTAATAGAGAAAGTCCGACACACTACTAGAAGGCCAAATATTTTTTCAGAGGTAGATGCAGAAAAAAATATATTCAGTTTGCAACCTGATGGAGGTCAGTATAGATGGACTAATAGAACAAGTCCCACACACTGCTAGAAGCCCAAATATTTTTTCAGAGGTACTGTAGATGCAGATAAAAATTAGTTTTAATTTGCAACCTGATGGAGGTCAGTATAGATGGACTAATAGAGAAAGTCCGACACACTACTAGAAGGCCAAATATTTTTTCAGAGGTAGATGCAGAAAAAAATATATTCAGTTTGCAACCTGATGGAGGTCAGTATAGATGGACTAATACAACAAGTCCCGCACACAGCTAGAAGCCCAAATATTTTTTCAGAGGTACTGTAGATGCAGATAAAAATTATTTTTAATTTGCAACCTGATGGAGGTTAGTATAGATGGACTAATAGAGAAAGTCCGACACACTACTAGAAGGCCAAATATTTTTTCAGATGTAGATGCAGAAAAAAATATATTCAGTTTGCAACCTGATGGAGGTCAGTATAGATGGACTAATAGAACAAGTCCCGCACACTGCTAGAAGCCCAAATATTTTTTCAGAGGTACTGTAGATGCAGATAAAAATTAATTTTAATTTGCAACCTGATGGAGGTCAGTATAGATGGACTAATAGAGAAAGTCCGACACACTACTAGAAGGCCAAATATTTTTTCAGAGGTAGATGCAGAAAAAAATATATTCAGTTTGCAACCTGATGGAGGTCAGTATAGATGGACTAATACAACAAGTCCCGCACACAGCTAGAAGCCCAAATATTTTTTCAGAGGTACTGTAGATGCAGATAAAAATTATTTTTAATTTGCAACCTGATGGAGGTCAGTATAGATGGACTAATAGAGAAAGTCCGACACACTACTAGAAGGCCAAATATTTTTTCAGAGGTAGATGCAGAAAAAAATATATTCAGTTTGCAACCTGATGGAGGTCAGTATAGATGGACTAATACAACAAGTCCCGCACACAGCTAGAAGCCCAAATATTTTTTCAGAGGTACTGTAGATGCAGATAAAAATTAGTTTTAATTTGCAACCTGATGGAGGTCAGTATAGATGGACTAATAGAGAAAGTCCGACACACTACTAGAAGGCCAAATATTTTTTCAGAGGTAGATGCAGAAAAAAATATATTCAGTTTGCAACCTGATGGAGGTCAGTATAGATGGACTAATACAACAAGTCCCACACACTGCTAGAAGCCCAAATATTTTTTCAGAGGTACTGTAGATGCAGATAAAAATTAGTTTTAATTTGCAACCTGATGGAGGTCAGTATAGATGGACTAATAGAGAAAGTCCGACACACTACTAGAAGGCCAAATATTTTTTCAGAGGTAGATGCAGAAAAAAATATATTCAGTTTGCAACCTGATGGAGGTCAGTATAGATGGACTAATACAACAAGTCCCACACACAGCTAGAAGCCCAAATATTTTTTCAGAGGTACTGTAGATGCAGATAAAAATTAGTTTTAATTTGCAACCTGATGGAGGTCAGTATAGATGGACTAATAGAGAAAGTCCGACACACTACTAGAAGGCCAAATATTTTTTCAGAGGTAGATGCAGAAAAAAATATATTCAGTTTGCAACCTGATGGAGGTCAGTATAGATAGACTAATAGAACAAGTCCCGCACACTGCTAGAAGCCCAAATATTTTTTCAGAGGTACTGTAGATGCAGATAAAAATTAGTTTTAATTTGCAACCTGATGGAGGTCAGTATAGATGGACTAATAGAGAAATTCCGACACACTACTAGAAGGCCAAATATTTTTTCAGAGGTAGATGCAGAAAAAAATATATTCAGTTTGCAACCTGATGGAGGTCAGTATAGATGGACTAATACAACAAGTCCCGCACACAGCTAGAAGCCCAAATATTTTTTCAGAGGTACTGTAGATGCAGATAAAAATTATTTTTAATTTGCAACCTGATGGAGGTCAGTATAGATGGACTAATAGAGAAAGTCCGACACACTACTAGAAGGCCAAATATTTTTTCAGAGGTAGATGCAGAAAAAAATATATTCAGTTTGCAACCTGATGGAGGTCAGTATAGATGGACTAATACAACATGTCCCGCACACAGCTAGAAGACCAAATATTTTTTCAGAGGTACTATAGATGCAGATAAAAATTAGTTTTAATTTGCAACCTGATGGAGGTCAGTATAGATGGACTAATAGAGAAAGTCCGACACACTACTAGAAGGCCAAATATTTTTTCAGAGGTAGATGCAGAAAAAAATATATTCAGTTTGCAACCTGATGGAGGTCAGTATAGATGGACTAATACAACAAGTCCCACACACTGCTAGAAGCCCAAATATTTTTTCAGAGGTACTGTAGATGCAGATAAAAATTAGTTTTAATTTGCAACCTGATGGAGGTCAGTATAGATGGACTAATAGAATGATGCTATGCCCAAAAGATTTTACTTCACTAGGTGCAGTAAAAAAATTGGTATTCTATACACAGGTGGTATATCTTGCAACACAGATAGGCTACTCCACTGACTAACACACTCTGCAATAGGCCAAAAAGGATTAGCTTTGCTAGATTCAGCCAAATGCTGTGAAAAAAACTTGCACAGCACTGGCACAGACCTGCCTGGCAAAAACTGATAGGAACTGATGTAACCTAGTCCTGAAAAGGACTCCAATTACAATTAGTCTTTACTCCCACAACCTATCTATTTAAGAGCACAGACCTCCCTGATAAAAGTCGTAGGAAATGCTGTAACCTAGTCCTTAAAAAGACTGCAATCACAACTATTCCCTGCTCCCAAGCTATCTGTATATTTGTGCGAAAATTGGCTTGAAATTAACAAGGTATAGCGCACACAGCAACAGCGGTGCCGTCTAACACGCAGCTGCAGCAGTGAGAAAATGGTGGCGACGGGGAAAATGGCTTGGTTTTATAGGGCAAGGACATGTGACATACACTGCCAATGACACATGCCCTTGCTTGTGTGAAAAAAAGCACTTCGCTCCGTGTGTGCGCTGCTGATAGGCTGACAGATTGCACCTCCCCACTGTAAATGCGGGAAAGAGAAAAAAAAATGGAGATCTTCATTGTTCCTGCAGAGATCCATCCCCTGCCCCTCCCCCCACCCCGCTGTACACTCAAACTGCGTATTAACATTAATTTTCATCATTACTGAGAAAAAATCCAGTTATGATTTTGGTGCACGAACAGTTATCGAACATAACCTCGAACAGCCGAATTTTTCTCAAATTGTTCGTGTTCGCCGAACGGCTCGAACACCGCCCAAAACAGCTCGAATTTGAGATTGGCGAACAGTTCGAGTAGAACAACGCTCATCTCTACTCACAACCAGTGACACTTCTATCCTGTATCCTCGGGCCTTGGCGGGCGACGTGTGTTCTGTCCCCTGGGTCCTATGTGGCTACCTTCTTAGTGAGACTGGTGTGGACTTTGGCCTGCAGTACATGAAATGCTGCAGCCTCCGGTTTCTAGCTGAGCCTTGCTGTTTCTTCACTAGTTGAGGGACCGGTTCCCCTTATCTGGCCTGACCCCTCTACCTCCTGGTAGCAGCGGGCGTACGGGTGGCCTTCTGCACGGCACGTACCCCTAGGGTCCCTTCGGTTCCTGGAGCCTTCCTGCTCCCACTCCTCTCTTCTCTCCTTCAGTCCTGGGCCTCCCAGGCTAGGCCCGCCTCTTGAGCAGAGCTCATGCAGAGCCTCTGCTCCTGTCACTTCTCCTCCTCTGACTGGCTTGCTCTTTCTAAGATGGCTTCCTATTTATACTCTCCCTGACATGTGCTCCCCTAAGCTGCTTTCTCCACCCACACCCACTACATAGGACCCTCCCACCAGCTAGGTCCCGAGCCATACTCCTTCCTTACCTGGGGGTGAGATACCATGCCTCTGGGTGAGATGTAGTACCTCTGTGCCGATTGAACCCTCAGGGGCTCCACACACCCGTCTGCACAGTTTTGAAATGGCGAAGAAGATGTTTAGTGCTGACTACGATGCCATTATCAACATGACTATTCTTGTGATATACATGCTGGAGCACACGTTAAACAGATTTCAGAGTCAAGTGGTGGGACAAGAGGAGGTGGAGGAAGTAGAGGAGGAGTCAAATGCGGAAGGGATAACATCTCCAATGTCCAGACGGTCGGCAGCACCAAGGCGGCAGGCATGGGAGGGTGGGGGAGAGGGATTAACCAGGGCGCATGGTAGCAGACAAACTGTTGAGGAAGGTACAGGAGCCGAGGAAGAAGTGGAGGACGAACTGGCGATGGGCATGTAAGACTCATCCGATGAGGAAGACCTTGATCACATTTCTGTTGTGTTAGGTTGGGGGAAGAGGGCAGAGGAAGGAAGCATGATTCTTACCTCGCTACCAACACTACAAGGACTTGGTCCTCCTGGATGCGCAAGACACATGAGTGCCTTCTTGTTGCACTACCTGCAACATGACCCTCGGATTGTCAGAATTCGAAGTAATCTCGACTGCTGGGTTGCCACACTCTTAGATCCCCAGTACAAAAGTAAATTTGCCGAAATAATTCCTGCCATAGAAAGGGATTCACGCATGCAGGAGTATCAGCAGAGGCTTTTGCAGAATCTTACATGTGCTTTTCCACAAAACACCAGTGGTGCACGTAGTGAATCTCACAGTTCTAACTTGCAAACCGTGGGACTGTCTAGTCTTCATCACTCAAACCGTAACAGTAACACAGTATCTGCTGGTAACAGCAATTTTGTGGAAATGTTTCACCACTTTTTTAGACCATCCTTTGCAAGGCCACAGGAGACAAGAAGTCTAACACATAGTCAATGCCTAGAGAGGATGGTACAGGAGTATCTCCAAGTGAACATCGAAGCTATGGCTGTGTCACTGGACCCTTGCTAATTTTGGGCTTCCAATCTGGAAAAATGGCCGGAGCTCTCCACTCACGCCTTGGAGATCTTGTCATGCCCTGCAGCCAGCGTTCTCTCTGAACATGTGTTCAGCGCTGCTGGTGGTGTGCTGACAGATAAGCACACGCGGCTGTCCACTGAGAATGTAGACAGACTCACGTTCATAAAGATGAACAAATCATGGATCCGCAAGGACTTTTCTACCCCTGTGTCATCCTAAAAGCTTAAGGATTTGATAAAATCACCCTACCAACCGTTTTAAGCAACTCTGGGGCAATTGATGCCACTTAAGTGGTGTCTGTGCCACAATTTTTGGAAAAAATGGAGACTCTTTTTGGAGTCCCCATGCTGTGTTTTACGTGACGTTGGCATCATCAATTCCAGGTGGGTTGGGTCGCTCCCCCCCCCCCTTTTAACTGTAAGAAACTACATACACTATGGCTTGGGGTAACACATATGGTTGAGTCTGAAGAGCTGTTTACTCAGAGGTCTGCTCCAAAGCTTCAGTGTCTGCTAGTCAGCGTAGAATTTTTAACTTCATCTAGCCTAGGCAATACTTTGGGCGTAGTAGCCCAGCTGCGAAGCAATCTGCACCGCCTGTGTATCTAATAAGAATTTTTAAATGCATCTAGCCTAGGCAGACTGTGGGGACCCCCAACCAAACCCAGACGCTCAGCCCCCCTACCGCCCCCCTTTCCTTGACAATACAATAATGTAACTCTTACAAATGGATGGGTGAGGATCGGTCACAGCTTTATTAACTCTTTATACTCATTACATTAGAAAGGCATTTTATTTCTAAAATAATTCAGCTTTTTGCAGCATGACCTGGGTCTCCACACCGGCAAGGTGGCCAACAAGTGTAGCTCTCCAACATGTCCTTTCTATTTCCAGGCCACGGAGGATCCTGCAAACTCGTATCCAGGACTCTGACCTCCATCCATCACTCTTAATGCTTGTTCCACTCCGTCCTGGAGTCCTGACAGGAATATGTCCAGTTCAATATCCATTAAGTGAACACCGTCGGGCTATATGAGGCCTGCTTTATCTCCTTCCAGTTGTCGGTGTAGTATCACTACACCGCCTCTGTCTCTCCTAAATTTTGCCATCTGAATATTTATTACCCGCCTTGTCCGTTCGATGGCCGTGATGTCTCGCGCACCTTGCCATACCGCTATCGGCACAATCTCTGACCATACTATAGTTAGTTTTGTGAAAAATTCTCTGAAGAGCTCAGTGTCTAGTTTCATTATTGCCATTAGTTATGCGCTCTTGTGATGACCTAGGTCGTTTCCCCGGGCCTGTATAACTAAGATGACCGGACCTCTTGCCTCTCTCCCTACCTTGATTACCTCCATTAGTACTTGTGGCCATAGCAGGCCTCTAATACCTCTCCAGTTGAAATATGTGTTATGAAACTCTAATTTCCTCCCGCCTGGGCGGACTTTCGCCCTTTTTTCTGCCCAATATATATACGAGTGGCCTATCACCCACACTGTTGGCTTAGCGTCACCTGTAAAAGAAACAAACCACGTTAGGATAACAAGTCCCGTCTTATGTATCTTGCCAAACATGTGGATCGCCATCTCCCTATCCTCTGAACTTCCGTTTCTGACAGTCCTGCTCTTGCTGCTTCCGTGGCCGCGCCTATGCGGAATGAGTGTGTCCCGTAATCTTTGGGGTGGTTCCCTGCCGATGTTATGCATTTATTAAATATAGCTTGGAACTGGTATCTTGATAATGGCATTCCATCAATGTGTGATAGGAAGAAATTACTTTGTGATCTGATGGTTATATATGTTTTTACTATTGTTACCCGACTCAGTGTACCATTTGTGGGTTGTAGAATTACCCAAGTGCATCTGCCCGCTGGAACCGTTTTCGATTGGCGTATGCGTAGACGTATTGCATAATTGGCTATGACTACGTCCTGGTGTAATAAGCCTCCACTGGTGGTAATTTTGGATTGAGGGACTAATTCGCTTATGCATAGCGCCCCGAAGAAGGCGATCGCAAATGCAGTAGACAGTAGTGTTGCTTCAAATTGTGAGTGTCATGTTAATGGTGTTAGGGATATGATGTGAGAAATCAGTTTTAGTGACACGGGACGGGACGTCTACACTCCTGACTTGGCTGACCTCTTTTCCACCCTTTTATGGATTGTCTGATGATGAATCTCTTTGTCACATCTCCCCAATTCAGTAGTTGGAAGTGAAATGCTACTCGGGTCAGACACCGCTGCGCTGACGCCCCTGATATGCCCCTCATCATTAGCTGGTGGAGAAATTCTATGGTGGCTTGTAATCTGGCTTGTTCACATTGGTCAACCCGTCTGCCTGCTACTAGTCTTGCCCACTCTTCCCATGCCTTACCGTATGCTTGCCACGTCGACGGAGCAACTGACGCTCTGATTAATGGCATCAACTATTCGCCACTAGATCCCATAGGGAGGGTGGGCAACTGTTGCCCGATGGGTGGGCGTTGGGGAGGAGCTCTGTGAAAATCTGCCAATTGAATTGTGATAAAGCGTTAGCAGCAGCTTTAGCCCCCTCAGCATTGTGGCTAGCGTGGACCCATGCATTGTGTTTTAGGCACAGGAATGCTAGCCGGCGTAGACGGGAGAGACGATGATGCCATCTTATTAATGCAGTGCGCTAGGCTGGTGTTTTTTGCTATGAAGCGTTTATTTTTGTTAGCAAGGAGCGCGCCCCATATTTCTATTGCTACCACTATTGGGAAGAAAAAAAATTTTCTGGGCTAGATGCAGCTAAAAATTATTATTAATTTCAAAGCTGGTGGAGCTTGGTATAGATGGCCTAATACAATGAGTACCACACACTGCTACTATGCCCAAAATTATTTTACAGGCAAGAGGCAGCTAAAAATTATTATTAATTTGCAACCTGGTGGAGGTTAGTATAGATGGACTAATAGAACAAGTCCCACACACTGCTACAAGCCGAAGCCCAAATATTTTTTCAGAGCTAGATGCAGATAAAAATTATTTTGAATTTGCAACCTGGTGGAGGTTAGTATAGATGGACTAATAAAATGATGCTATGCCCAAAAGGTTTTACTTCACTAGGTGCAGTAAAAAAGATTGTATTCTATACACAGGTGGTGTAGCTTGCAACACAGATAGGCTACTCCACTGACTAACACACACTGCAAGAGGCCAAAAAGGATTTGCTTTGCTAGATTTAGCCAAATGCTGTGAAAAAAACTTGCACAGCACTGGCACAGAGCTGCCTGGCAAAAAGTGATAGGAACTGATGTAACCTAGCCCTCAAAAGGACTGCAATTACAATTAGTCTTTACTCCCAACCTATCTATTTAAGAGCACAGACCTGCCTGATAAAAGTGATAGGAACTGATGTATCCTAGCCCTCAAAAGGACTGCAATTACAATTAGTCTTTACTCCCAACCTATCTATTTAAGAGCACAGACCTGCCTGATAAAAGTCATAGGAAATGATGTAACCTAGTCCTCAAAAGGACTGCAATCACAACTATTCCCTACTCCCAAGCTATCTGTAGATTTGCGCGAAAATTGGCTTGAAATTAACACTGAAAGTATAGCGCACACAGCAACAGCGGTGCCATCTAACACTCAGCTGCAGCAGTGAGAAAATGGTGGCGACGGGGAAAATGGCTGGGTCTTATAGGGCAAGGACATGTGACATACACTGCCAATGACACATGCCCTTGCTTGTGTGAAAAAAAGCAGTTCGCTCCGTGTGTGCGCTGCTGATAGGCTGACAGATTGCACCTCCCCACTGTAAATGCGGGAAAGAGAAAAAAAATGGAGATCTTCATTACTTATGCAGAGATCCATCCCCTGCCCCTCCCCCCGCCCCGCTGTACACTCAAACTGCGTATTAACATTAATTTTCAGCATTACTGAGAAAAAATCCAGTTATGATTTTGGTGCACGAACAGTTATCGAACATAACCTCGAACAGCTGAATTTTTTTCAAATTGTTCATGTTCGCCGAACGGCTTGAACACCGCCCAAAACAGCTCGAATTTGAGATTGGCGAACAGTTCGAGTCGAACACAGTTCATCTCTAGTAGGAATCTAAAAGACCTATTGACAAAGAGTCATTATATTCCTACACAGGCAAATATCTTTGGTACGCGTGGACCATCTCCTGGCTGCTTCCCTTGCGGCGATTGTATCGCATGCAAAAATATATCACGTGCAACAACTTTCACTTCGGCTGATGGACATAAAACAAATAAAATAAGGCAGCACATTATCTGTTGTACAACACAGGTAATTTACTACGCTGAATGTAGCTGTCGCAAAATATATATTGGTTTGACATCAAGCTAACTTAAAACTCGTGCACGTGAGAGACATTATTGCGGCAGAAACAGTGACGGACATATCTCAGCTTAAAACAATAACCCGCCACTATGAGAAATTCCAGCAGTGCAATCCTAAGTCATTTATGGTTAGGGGAATAGAATGTATAAAATGTGGCATTATGGGTGGGGATATAAAGCATCTACCAGCACAAAAAGAATGCCGGTGGATCACCATTCTGGGAACAATGGTCCCGCAGGGGCTAAATGAGTCATTGGGATTCTCCTCATATTTGTAATTTGGAGATTTCTGAAATTCTCTCTACTTCCCCCCTACACTAAGGTGGATTATTTTATTAATATGGTCTCTATTACCATATGGATTGTTATTTTTATATTTATGTGTTTTTAATATATCATACTAATTTTTTTAATTTTATGTATGTTCTCATCCCTTAAGATTGCCCTATATGTTACTTATCATGTGCAAAGGTCAGGGACATCATGTGGGACAAGACCTTCTGGGTTGTACCTTTCAGGAAGAGGCTCATCAAAAACGAAAAGCATCGCAGATGTATCCACGAACATCAAATATGTAGTGACTCTGTTTCTTTAGATCTAACTTCACCTCGAAATGTCTCTTTATACATGCCATATAATTGGTTACATCCTCATAACACAGTATTAATATTTATTGGTAATGAATTGATTTGTACAGTGGAATATGTATTGATGTGGAATGTAATGGTAGACACATATTGGCTGATTCTTGTTTTCAATTTAACTGTATACTATATTGGTCTTTCTTATTTATGGAAACATATGGAAGACCAAAAGGTAGAGGAAAGAAGGAGAGTAAAACTATAATATTAAGAGATAAAATGTTGTTAGGTATATATACAAGTCTGCACTTTAGCACATTTGCACTTTATGCTTGGTTAATATATTATAATTATAATCAAAAGGCACCGTGGTAAAGGTAACTGGTAAGCCCTTTGCAAGAATGCATGGGGTAATACCTATGCACTGATTATTTTTACTGGGGATGATGCACACACTCCCCCGTGGTCGTGAGTTGCGGTGTCTAGCCCTCTGCCGGCGGTTCCCTGCCGCACTTGCATGGTTGCTGTCTGGTGCCGACGGCGTCCTGTGGCTGCTGCGGGGAATTGATGGGTGGAGGAGCGGCCGTGACCATGGTGGGCGGGTGCGCATGTGCAGCATATAGTGAATATTATTGGACGGACAATGCCGACCATGTGATTGGAAGGTCCTGACAGATAAATGGAGACCTAGAGAGTGTTATGGCAACACCCCCTGAGGAAGCAAGAGCGAAAGCGCGCGTTCGGGGTCTGGGTTGGAGGCTCTCCTTGGCACCTGACTATGGGTAATGAAATTATCTTTTTCATTAAATACTAGACATTGTTCTGTTGATTTGTCTGTGGCATTGGTTCTAGTTAATAAGACCATACAGCATAGAACCGCAAGTAAACTGCTGTATCTGTTTCAGTTCCCTTTGTGCTACCAGGCACTTGCTGACATTTTACATGGGAGGCTGTATGCACTGGGATCTTCAGTTCCCCTCACATATGGCCCATTAGGTGGCGCATATGGGACTTTATAATACTACTGCGTTACCTTGTATGCTGCCCTTTAACTTGCTGTAAAACATTGCTACTAATATACTCCCTGTTGTCAAGTGGATTTCTCCTGCCTGTAACATCCCTGGCGGCGTGCTGGCATGGCTTACCATCTCCCACCATGCAAGACCACCAACTTACCTATCAGTCCAGGCTGCACACTTTGCTCCATTACTTGCTGTGTGCATGTCTCTTGTCTGATTGCTTAGGGCGGCGGCGAGGTTACTGCGTGATTCTTAAAGTTACAGTGTGCACAGTCTTAATGCGTCCCCAGCCTATTGCTGTGAGTCACTGGATACTTAAACCCCCTCCACCCAGTAGGAAGTGCCTGAGCAACACTTTATTTCAGTGTGTTCTGTGCAACTGCATTGCCAGGTCCTGTCCTGTATCTTGTCTATTTCCGTCACCCTGGGGGCTGTATACCCTGGTATGTTACCTGTATCTGTGACTTCTAGTCTGTTACGCCACCCTGGGGGCTGTATAGCCAAGCCCGTTACCTGTATCTGTGACTTCTAGTCTGTTTATGCCACCCTGGGGGCTGAGATCCCAGGCTCGTTCCTGTATCTTGTTCCGGGTTCAGTTCCTGTCTGAACTGTGTCCTTGCCCGTTATCTGTTTGTCTCTATGTCTGTACCTGCCCTTTTCCTGCAGTGTCTGAACCTGCACCTAACTCCAACTCGTTGTCTCTGTACTTCTGTTTGTGAGTTTTGTGTCCACTCGCTACTTCATTGTAAGTAACTTGTGTGTATCTGGTTCTGCTTGTCCCGTCTCCCTGCCTCTGTATCTACCTCCTGTGTTCTAACTATCTTCCTGTGTTTCCAAGTCTGTTTCATGTGAACAGAGCCCTGTCCAGTCTGCCTGCACCTTCTTCTCTGCGGTTTCACTCTTCTCTGTTCAGCCTCGCTTGTCCACCGCACCTGCGGTTTTGCTCTGCTCTGCTTGTCCACTGCAATTGCGGTTTTGCTCTGCTCTGCTTGTCCAACGCACCTGCGGTTTTGCACTGCTCTGCTTGTCCACCGCACCTGTGGCTCTGCTCCTGTATCCCAGTCTGTACTGGTCCCTATCCAGCCTGCGTTCCTACCTGCCAGTATCTGCCTGTCTGCATACCAGCCGTACCCGCCTGTCTGCATACCAGCCATACCCGCCAGTCTGCATACCAGCCGTGCCTGCCAGTACCCGCCTGTCAGCATACCAGCCATGCCTGCCCGTTCCTGCATTCCCCAGTGTGGGTCAACAGCTGTGACCGGGGTCTGACCTGGAGTAGCACCTGGGCCACCTCCTACGTCCCTCCTCATAGCACGGAGTTCATTAAGCCGCCGTGTGTTCGTGGTCAGATCTGGCGAGGCCCTAAGTCATGCCCCTCCAGGCACTTCTCAGTTCATGGCCCATTGTGACCACTAACCACGCTCATGCCAGTCAGTCCGGGTGTGAGCGTAACACTGCCCATATACTGGGTATTTATACTGTCTAGCTTCATATATATTTCAATTTTTTTGTACTTGAGTATGTAATGTTTTTATATATTACTTAATAAAATATTATGTTTTAATGAGAATTATGAACTCAATGGCCTATTTTGTAAATTGCAAGATGAGTTTCTCTATTTGATAACAGGGTACAAGCTCCTTTTCACATAATAAACTAAGAATGATGGTCTGGAATTTGGACTATCAATTACTGTATCAATGCGGCGTGGCATGGAGGCGATCAGCCTGTGGCACTGCTGCGGTGTTATGGAAGCCCAGATTGCTTTGATAGCAGCCTTCAGCTTGACTGCATTGTTGGGTCTGGTGTCTCTCATCTTCCTCTTGACAATACCCCATAGATTCTCTATGGGGTTAAGGTCAGGCGAGTTTGCTGGCCAATCAAGCACAGTGATACTGTTGTTTTTAAACCAGGTATTGGTACGTTTGGCAGTGTGGACAGGTGCCAAGTCCTGTTGGAGAATTACATTTCCATCTCCAAAAAGCTTGTCGGCAGAGGGAAGCATGAAGTGCTCTAAAATTTCCTGGTAGACCACTGCGCTGACTTTGGTCTTGATAAAACACAGTGGACCTACACCAGCAGATGACATGGCTCCCCAAACCATCACCGATTGTGGAAACTTCACAGTAGACCTCAAGCAGCTTGGATTGTGTGCCTCTCCACTCTTCCTCCAGACTCTGGGACCTTGATTTCCAAATGAAAATTGGAACTCTGGGACCTTGTGGAGTGTGTCAATGACTGCTTTCTGGACATCTGTCAAGTCAGCAGTCTTCCCCATGATTGTGGAGCCTACTGAAACAGACTAAGGGACCTTTTTAAATGCTTAGGAAGCCTTTGCATGTGTTTTTTGTTCATTATTTTAATTTATTGAGATAATGAGTTTTGTGTTTTCATTGGCTGTAAGCCAAAATCATCAATATTAACAGAAATAAACACTAAACACTTGGAATAGATCACTCTAATAATAAATTACTGATAGGGGTTTGTTATAAGTCTCCAAAAATAATGGAAGCAGCGGAGAATATCCTCATAAAGCAAACAGATGAAGCAGCGACTCAAGGAGAAGTCATTATTATGGGGGACTTTAACTATCCTGCAATACATTGGGGAACAGAAACCTGTAGTTCAAGCAAAGGTAATAGTTTTTTGACAACTATGAGAGACAATTACCTTTCACAACTGGTTCAGGACCCAACAAGAAGGGGGGCACTGCTAGACCTAATACTAACCAACAGGCCAGACCGCATATCAAATATATGAGTTGGGGTCTCTTGGGTAATAGTGATCACAAAATAATAAGTTTTCATGTATCCTTTAATAAGGTGTGTAGTAGAGGGGTTACAAGGACACTAAACTTCAGGAAGGCAAATTTCCAATGTTTGAGAGATGATCTTAGTGAAATAAACTGGGACAATTTCCTGAGACATAAAACTACACAAAGCAAATGGGAGACATTTATTAGCATCCTGAATAGGACCTGTGCACGATATATACCCTATGGGAATAAACATGCTAGAAATAGGAGGAAACCACTATGGCTAAATAAAGCTGTAAGGGGCGCAATAAGTGACAAAAAGAAAGCATTTAGAGAGCTAAAGCAAGTAGGTAGTGATGAGGCATTAAATAAATACAGTAAATTAAATAAATTCTGTAAAAACCAAATCAAGGCAGCAAAGATTGAGACAGAGAGACTCATTGGCAGAGAAAGTAAAAATAATCCCAAAATATTCTTTAACCCCTATCTGGCCCATGACGTACTATTCCGTACCTGCACCCTGGGACTTAAGAGCCAGGTACAGAATAGTACATCATGGCGATCGTGCCCGCACACAGGCTGTGCAGGCGTGATCGCCGCCGGGTGTCAGCTGATTGTCACAGCTGACACCCGGAGCTATGTGCTGGGGGTGGTCCCGCACCGCTCCCGGCACATTAACCCCCACAATGCTGCGATCGAAGTCGATTGCAGCATTGCGGTGGCAAGGGGAGGTGATCGCGATACTCATCCCTCCTGGCATCCAGCGCTGTCTGCCGTGGCTTCCTGGATGTTACCATGACAACCCGATGTCGTCATGACAACATCCGGGTCACCAGACAGCAGGAAGATACTTTGGTCATGTGCAGGGCATTACCAAAGTATCTTCTGCATCTGCAGCGATGACAGCCTGTATAGCACAGGGATGGTGCTCCATCCCTATGCTATACAGGTGATCAGAATTAAAAAAAGTGAAAGTCCCACAGTGGGACAAAGAATAAAGTAAAAAAAAGTGTTAAAAAATGAAAAAAAAAATTGGAGTGAAAATATAAAAAAAATCCACCAAAAATAAAAATATAAAGTACCCATCAAAAAATATTATGAAAAAAGAATAAATAAATAAATAAAAGTACACATATTTGGTATCGCCACGTCCAGAACGACCTGACCTATAAAACTGTCCCACTAGTTAACCCCTTTAGTGAACACGGTAAAAAAATAAAATTAAAAACGAAGCAAAAAACAATGCTTTATCATCATAACTCCAAACAAAAAATGGAATAACACGCGAAGACGAATATAAATAAAAATGGTACCGCTGAAAACGTCATATTGTCCCGCAAAAAACAAGCCACCATACAGCTCCATCAGCCGAAAAATAAAAAAGTTATAGCTCTCAGAATAAAGCAGTGCAAAAAAAAATTTTTTCCTATAAAATAGATTTTATTGTGTAAAAGCACCAAAACATAGAAAGACAATATGAATGTGGTACCGCTGTAAACGTACTGACCCGAAGAATAACGCTGCCTTATCAATTTTACCACACGCAGAACAGAATAAAAAAAAAAATAGCAATTCCTAAATTGTTGTTTTTTTTTTTTATTCTGCCTCCCAAAAATCGGAATAGAAAGCAATCAAAAAATGTCACGTGCCTGAAAATGGCACCAATTAAAACGTCAACTCATCCTGGAAAATATAAGCCATCACGTGACTCTCGGCCAAAATATGGAAAAATTATAGCTCTCAAAATATGGCGATGCAAAAACTAGATTTTACAAAAAAATTTGTCTTTTAGTGTGTGACAGCTGTCAATCATAAAAAACCGATATGAATCTGGTATCGCTGTAATCGCACCAACCCAAAGAATAAAGTCATCTAATCACTTATACAGCACAAAGAACTGCGTAAAAAATAAACTCTAGGGTTAGGTTGTGCTAGGGTTAGGGTTAGGGTTGGGGTTGGGGTTAGGGTTGGGCTAGGGCTAGGGTTGTGCTAGGGCTAGGGTTGGGCTAGGATTGTGCTAGGGTTAGGGTTGGGGTTGGGGTAGGGTTAGGGTTGGGGTTAGGGTTGGGCTAGGGTTGGGCTAGGGTTGGGGTTAGGGTTGGGCTAGGGTTGGGGTTAGGGTTGGGCTAGGGTTGCGATTGGGCTAGGGTTAGGGTTGGGTTAGGGTTGGGCTAGGGTTAGGTTTGGACTAGGGTTGGGGTTGGGGTTAGGGTTGGGCTAAGGTTGTGATAGGGTTAGGATTGGGCTAGGGTTAGGGTTGGGCTAGGGTTGGGGTTAGGGTTAGGTTAGGGTTGGGCTAGGATTAGGGTTGGGGTTAGGGTTAGGATTGGGATAGTGTTAGGTATGGGCTAGGGTTGGAGTTGGGGTTAGGGTTGGGATTTTTTTCAAAAGTAAAAAAAAAAAAGATGAGGATATGGTGACTAGTGCTGAGCGCAAGTGCTTTCTACTTGAATTTGCATCAGGTGCTTGGGTATGCACTGAGTATAGCGGGTGCTCAAGTGACATGCTCGAGTCTCTGCTCCATATGCTTCGCGGACAAAAAAACCTTGCGGGGATTGCCTGCCATGCACGAGCGATCCCAGTATGTTTTTTTTTTGGGTGTCTAATAACCGTGAAACATGCTGGCGGGGACTCGAGCACCCCCGATACATGGTGCATACCTGAGTACCCGATGCAAACTCAAGTAGCGAGCACTTGCGCTCAAGACTACTAACAACATTCAATATGATGACCTAATGTTATCAAATTCTGTGTCGTACCTCTGGGTTCAAAATGTTCACTACACCACTTGATAAAAACCTTGAGGGGTGTAGTTTCCAAAATGGGGTCACTTGTGGGGGGTTTCCACTATTTAGGCACATCAGGGGCTCTCCAAACACTCCGCTCTAGATTCTAGTCAACTTTGCATTCAAAAAGTCACACAGTGCTCCTTCCCTTCTGAACTCTGCAGCGTGCCCAAACACTGTATTTTCCCCACATATGGGGTATTGGCATACTCAGGAGCAATTGAACAAAAGTTTTTGGGGTCCATTTTCTCCTCTTACCCTTGTGAAAATAAAAAATGGGGCTAAAACATAATGTTTGTGGAAAAAGTTTGATTTTTTTATTTTCACGGCTCCATGTTATAAACTTCTGTAAAGCACTTGGGGGTTCAGGGTGCTCACCACACATCTAGATAAGTTCCCTAAGGGGTCTAGTTTCCAAAATGGTGTCACTTGTGTGGGGTTTCCACTGTTTAGGCATATCAGGGGCTCTCTAAACGCAACATGGGGTCCGCTAATTTTTCAAGTAAATCTTACATTCAAAAAGTCAAATGGCGCTCCTTCTCTTCCGAGCCGTGCCGTGCACCCAAACAGTGGTTTTCCCCCACATATGAGATATCAGCGTGCTCAGGAGGAATTGCACAACAAACTTCATGGTGCAATTTCTCCTGTTACCCTGATGAAAATGCAAAATTGTAGGCTGAAAAACATTTTTGTTGCAAAAATGTGAAAATTTTATTTTTATGGCTCAATGTTCTAAACTTCTGTAAAGCACTTGAGGGTTCAGGGTGCTCACCACACATCTAGATAAGTTCCCTGATGGGTCGAGTTTCCAAAATGGTTTCACTTGCGGGGGGTTTCCATTGTTTAGGTACATCAGGGCCTCTCCAAACACAACATGGCGTCTCATTGAAAGATTTTTCTGTATTTTCATGACTTTGAAAATTGTGCATTCACACTGAAGGCATCAAAACTATGAATTAACACATGTGGAATTATATACTTAACAAAACAGTGTGAAACAACTGAAAATATGTCTTATATTCTTGGTTCTTCAAAGTAGCCACCTTTTGCTTTGATGACTGCTTTGCACATGTGGCACCCCAGGTCTGGTCGCCACAGTGACAGCAATGTCATGTCTGAGAGCAGATGGGAGGTTCCCTGGTTAGGGACAATTAGCATGCAGCACCTCTTGCCTCAGTCCAGGGAGGGGAGAAACCTGCCCTTTATAAACTGGATCTGCGGCGGGGTTAGAGAGACCAGTGAGAGACCAGCCAGAGACAAGCCAGAGACAAGGCAGGGACAGGTCAGCAGACTTACAAAGCCGGACACTGGAGTCCGAGGCTGTGAGGGTTATAGGCCCAGCAGCAGAAAACCACCATGCAGGGGACTTCAAGTCCTCTGGCCCAAGGAAGCCCGGAGGCTCAGCCACACGAGAGGGACCACTACTACCCCAGAGGGGTGAGAGGTACGGAAGGCCCGAGTCACCAGTCATACGGGTGAGAACAACACGGTACACTCAGGGACGTGGGCTACCACCACACTACAGCGGGATAGCCAAGAAAGAGTGAAGTCAGCACGGTAGGCCTACAAACACCCCCTGACCAGCAGGATTTCCCAGTTGCTCTCAGACTGACCAGGCCTCCATTGTTAACCTGTAATCCGGACGGGTCCCTTAATACCACCAACAGTAAAGACCCTGACTTGCATGACAGACTCCGTGTGGTTACTGCTGCTTCCGCGCACCATCACCACCAACATCCCTATTTACTGCACTGAGGCTATACTCCTCCCGTGGGGAGTTGTACTATCCTCTGCTGCACCCACAACACCAGCCTCAGCGGTCTGCCCTGTAGCGGTGCTTCACTCTGACCGCAATCCACGGGTGGCATAGTCGGACATTCAGCATATAGACTGCCATTTAGTTTGACTGCCCTGAGCCACGGGACCGGGTCACCGCCACGGTGACTACAACCGCCAGCATCTACAAAAAGGCCCGGTTCCAGGTTCCCCGCGCGGCCCAGGGGGCGCGTCACACACTCTTGGCATTCTCTTGATGAGCTTCAAGAGGTAGTCACCGGAAATGGTTTTCACTTCACAGGTGTGCCCTGTCAGGTTTAATAAGTGGGATTTCTTGCCTTATAAATGGGGTTGGGACCATCAGTTGTGTTGTGCAGAAGTCAGGTGGATAAACAGCTGATAGTCCTACTGAATAGACTGTTAGAATTTGTATTGTGGAAAGAAAAAAGCAGCTAAGTAAAGAAAAACGAGTGCCCTAAATTAATTTATGAAATGAAGGTCAGTCAGTCCGAAAAATTGGGAAAACTTTGAAAGTGTCCCCAAGTGCAGTTGCAAAAACCATCAAGCGCTACAAAGAAACTGGCTCACATGAGGACCGCCCCAGGAAAGGAAGACCAAGAGTCACCTCTGCTTCTAAGGATAAGTTTATCCGAGTCGCCAGCCTCAGAAATCGCAGGTAAACAGCAGCTCAGATTAGAGACCAGGTCAATGCCACACAGAGTTCTAGCAGCAGACACATCTCTTCAACAACTATTAAGAGGAGACTTTGTGCAGCAGGCCTTCATGGTAAAATAGCTGCTAGGAAACCACTGCTAAGGACAGGCAACAAGCAGAAGAGACATGTTTGGGCTAAAGAACACAAGGAATGGACATTAGACCAGTGGAAATCTGTGCTTTGGTCTGATGAGTCCAAATTTGAGATCTTTGGTTCCAACCACCGTGTCTTTGTGCGACGCAGAAAAGGTGAACGGATGGACTCTACATGCCTGGTTCCCACCGTGAAGCATGGAGGAGGAGGTGTGGGGGTGCTTAGCTGTTGACTAGAGATGAGCGTTGTTCTACTCGAACTGTTCGCCAATCTCAAATTCGAGCTGTTTTGGGCGGTGTTCGAGCCGGTCGGCGAACACGAACAATTTGAGAAAAATTCGGCTGTTCGAGGTTATGTTCGATAACTGTTCGTGCACCAAAATCATAACTGGATTTTTTCTCAGTAATGATGAAAATTAATGTTAATACGCAGTTTGAGTGTACAGCGGGGCGGGGGGAGGGGCAGGGGATGGATCTCTGCAGGAACAATGAAGATCTCCATTTTTTTTTCTCTTTCCCGCATTTGCAGTGGGGAGGTGCAATCTGTCAGCCTATCAGCAGCGCACACACGGAGCGAAGTGCTTTTTTTCACACAAGCAAGGGCATGTGTGATTGGCAGTGTATGTCACATGTCCTTGCCCTATAAGACCAAGCCATTTTCCCCGTCGCCACCATTTTCTCACTGCTGCAGCTGCGTGTTAGACGGCACCGCTGTTGCTGTGTGCGCTATACCTTGTTAATTTCAAGCCAATTTTCGCACAAATATACAGATAGCTTGGGAGTAGGGAATAGTTGTGATTGCAGTCCTTTTAAGGACTAGGTTACAGCATTTCCTACGACTTTTATCAGGCAGGTCTGTGCTCTTAAATAGATAGATTGTGGGAGTAAAGACTAATTGTAATTGGAGTCCTTTTCAGGACTAGGTTACATCAGTTCCTATCAGTTTTTGCCAGGCAGGTCTGTGCCAGTGCTGTGCAAGTTTTTTTCACAGCATTTGGCTGAATCTAGCAAAGCTAATCCTTTTTGGCCTATTGCAGAGTGTGTTAGTCAGTGGAGTAGCCTATCTGTGTTGCAAGATATACCACCTGTGTATAGAATACCAATTTTTTTACTGCACCTAGTGAAGTAAAATCTTTTGGGCATAGCATCATTCTATTAGTCCATCTATACTGACCTCCATCAGGTTGCAAACTGAATATAATTTTTTTCTGCATCTAGCTCTGAAAAAATATTTGGGCTTCTAGCGGTGTGTGGGACTTGGTCTATTAGTCCATCTATACTGACCTCCATCAGGTTGCAAATTAAAAATAATTTTTTTCTGCATCTAGCTCTGAAAAAATATTTGGGCTTCTAGCAGTGTGTGGGACTTGGTCTATTAGTCCATCTATACTGACCTCCATCAGGTTGCAAATTAAAATAATTTTTTTCTTCATTTATCTCTGAAAAAATATTTGGGCTTCTAGCAGCGTGTGGGACTTGTTCTATTAGTCCATCTATACTGACCTCCATCAGGTTGCAAATTAAAAATATTTTTTTTCTGCATCTAGCTCTGAAAAAATATTTGGGCTTCTAGCAGTGTGTGGGACTTGGTCTATTAGTCCATCTATACTGACCTCCATCAGGTTGCAAATTAAAAATATTTTTTTTCTGCATCTAGCTCTGAAAAAATATTTGGGCTTCTAGCAGTGTGTGGGAATTGGTCTATTAGTCCATCTATACTGAC
The DNA here is from genome assembly GCF_046119375.1 of Phyllobates terribilis. Classification (NCBI taxonomy): domain Eukaryota; kingdom Metazoa; phylum Chordata; class Amphibia; order Anura; family Dendrobatidae; genus Phyllobates; species Phyllobates terribilis. The sequence goes on along the minus strand of NW_027362771.1, from coordinate 1,694,941 downwards.
CTCCATCAGGTTGCAAATTAAAAATAATTTTTTTCTGCATCTAGCTCTGAAAAAATATTTGGGCTTCTAGCAGTGTGTGGGACTTGGTCTATTAGTCCATCTATACTGACCTCCATCAGGTTGCAAATTAAAAATAATTTTTTTCTTCATTTATCTCTGAAAAAATATTTGGGCTTCTAGCAGCGTGTGGGACTTGTTCTATTAGTCCATCTATACTGACCTCCATCAGGTTGCAAATTAAAAATAATTTTTTTCTGCATCTAGCTCTGAAAAAATATTTGGGCTTCTAGCAGTGTGTGGGACTTGGTCTATTAGTCCATCTATACTGACCTCCATCAGGTTGCAAATTAAAAATAATTTTTTTCTGCATCTAGCTCTGAAAAAATATTTGGGCTTCTAGCAGTGTGTGGGACTTGGTCTATTAGTCCATCTATACTGACCTCCATCAGGTTGCAAATTGAATAAAAAAATTTTCTGCATCTAGCTCTGAAAAAATATTTGGGCTTCTAGCGGTGTGTGGGACTTGGTCTATTAGTCCATCTATACTGACCTCCATCAGGTTGCAAATTAAAAATAATTTTTTTCTGCATCTAGCTCTGAAAAAATATTTGGGCTTCTAGCGGTGTGTGGGACTTGGTCTATTAGTCCATCTATACTGACCTCCATCAGGTTGCAAATTAAAAATAAATTTTTTCTGCATCTAGCTCTGAAAAAATATTTGGGCTTCTAGCAGTGTGTGGGACTTGGTCTATTAGTCCATCTATACTGACCTCCATCAGGTTGCAAATTAAAAATAATTTTTTTCTTCATTTATCTCTGAAAAAATATTTGGGCTTCTAGCAGCGTGTGGGACTTGTTCTATTAGTCCATCTATACTGACCTCCATCAGGTTGCAAATTAAAAATAATTTTTTTCTGCATCTAGCTCTGAAAAAATATTTGGGCTTCTAGCAGTGTGTGGGACTTGGTCTATTAGTCCATCTATACTGACCTCCATCAGGTTGCAAATTAAAAATAATTTTTTTCTGCATCTAGCTCTGAAAAAATATTTGGGCTTCTAGCAGTGTGTGGGACTTGGTCTATTAGTCCATCTATACTGACCTCCATCAGGTTGCAAATTAAAAATAATTTTTTTCTGCATCTAGCTCTGAAAAAATATTTGGGCTTCTAGCAGTGTGTGGGACTTGGTCTATTAGTCCATCTATACTGACCTCCATCAGGTTGCAAATTAAAAATAATTTTTTTCTGCATCTAGCTCTGAAAAAATATTTGGGCTTCTAGCAGTGTGTGGGACTTGGTCTATTAGTCCATCTATACTGACCTCCATCAGGTTGCAAATTGAATAAAAAAATTTTCTGCATCTAGCTCTGAAAAAATATTTGGGCTTCTAGCGGTGTGTGGGACTTGGTCTATTAGTCCATCTATACTGACCTCCATCAGGTTGCAAATTAAAAATAATTTTTTTCTGCATCTAACCCAGCCAATAGTTTTGGCCTAATACCACAGTTTGGCCACTCAGCTCTGCTCGGTTACCATCCATTGTTTTTTTGTGCAAACAACTCCAGAGTTGTGAATTAGTTAACCACCAAAATGAGTGGAAAAAGGCCTGCTGCTGGTGGAAAGGGGAATAGGCGTGTTGGGAAGGGGAAAAAAGGTTGTGTCCGTGGTGTAGGTGCAGAAGAAAGACCATCTTCCAGCCAAACTAAAATGTCTACTTCTTTTAGCGGACAATGTGATAAGATCCCTTTCTTACGGCCACGCCAATCGCTACAAATTCCAGATGAGGCACAAAAACAGCAGGTGCTTCAACGGATATCAAGTGCTCCTTTAAGTGGGCTCTCCTCCACATCAACTTCAACATCACAAATACTCCAGTCCTCAAAGGTGTCACCCAAATCGCACTTGCTTCCTCACAGCTCCCAAATCTCCAGCTGCCCGTCTGAGTATGAGGTAGAACAGATGGTTGAGTCTGCAGAGCTGTTTACTCATACTATAGCCTGGGAATCAGAGGTCGACTCCAGCGCTTCTGTGAATCCAGACGAGGAAATGATCTGCACTGATGCCCAGAATCTTTATGAGTCGGATCCAGGACCAGACGCAGAAGGTTCTGACCATAATGTAGACCCTCATTCCCAAACTGTAACTCCTGTTGGTGGAGACAATGAGGAAGACAATGATAAGACTCAAATACCTGATTGGAGCGACAACTTTAGTTTTTTGTCAGGGCAGGAAGAGGTTGGCTCTGAGGACGACGGGTGTGATAACGCACAGGGTGATGATGATGAGGTCGGAGATCCCACTTACTGTCAACCCACAGTCAGCCAAGAGATGAGGTCAGCAGAGGAGGTGGAGGAAGATGCTAGTGACGACGAGGTCAGGTTGCGCCTTCCTGGACAGAGACGTAGTACTGGAAGCACGTCAACAACTGCATCCTCAAACACAACTCTGCCTCTCACCACAAGTCGTGGTGGCTCTTCAGGTCGCATGGGTGCTAAGCCTTGCATAGCCTGGGCATTTTTTCAGATCGATAAAGATGACCCAACTCGTGTTATCTGTAACATTTGTCAGCAAAAGCTAAGTAGAGGCCAAAAAATACATAGTTTGAGTACTTCATGCATGAACCGGCACATGGACATGAAGCATAAGTTGCAGTGGGAAGCTCAGTGTGCTACAATGCGGTCTAGCCGGCCGGGCCAACCACCGTCTGCCATATCTTGTGCATCCGCGGCCTCTTCATCCTCTGTGACTGGGGGGACAGCAGTCACACCTGTTTTGGGGCGCAGACCTGCCACCTCTTTACCCGCAACAGCCAGCGTGATTGGCAGGTCATCATTTTCTTTGGAGGTGGTAACACCAGCTGGTCTTGAGCGCTGTCCGACATCGATAGCACCACCTTTGGATCAAGGCAACCTAACATGTCCGCCTGCATCTTCCTCACAGACCGGCAGTTTGCCGGGGACACCCTTAACAACCCCGTCTAAGCACAATAGCCAGCCCTCGGTCCCTCAGATGTGGACAAGTAAAAGACCATTTCCTCCTAGCCATGAGAAAGCTAAGAGGTTGAATTTCACCATCTGCAAGCTCTTGGCTACAGAAATGCTGCCTTTCCGCCTGGTGGACACAGAGGATTTTCGAGACCTTATGTCCGTCGCAGTGCCCCAGTAGCAGATGCCCAGTCGGCACTACTTCTCAAAGAAAGGTGTGCCTGCGCTCCACCAGCATGTCGCACACAACATCACCGCTTCTTTGAGAAACTCTGTGTGTGACAGGGTGCATTTCACCACAGACACTTGGACGAGTAGGCATGGACAGGGGCGTTACATGTCGCTGACTGGGCACTGGGTAACTATGGTGACAGCAGCACAAGGGGCTGCTGTCCAAGTCTTGCCGTCCCCACGAGTTGTGCGTCAATCCTCTTTATGTCAAAGTTCCTCTACTGCTTCTGCCTCCTCAACCTCCTCTCGGTCTTCCACCTGCACCCAAAGCCTGTCTGGTCATGCCACAAGCTTTCTAACTGCGCAGAAGGGATCCTGCACACCTCCTTACTATGCTGGCAGTAGGGCTCAACGTCATCAGGCGGTTTTTACATTGAAATGTCTGGGAAATGTGAGTCACACAGCTGAGGAGTTGTGGTCAGCTCTGGAGAACCAATTTCATGAATGGTTGTCTCCACTGGACCTGAAACCAGGGAAGGCCGTGTGCGACAATGCTGCAAACCTTGGTGCGGCCCTTCGCCGGGGCAATGTCACACACGTGCCTTGTATGGCTCACGTGTTGAACCTGGTTGTCCAGCAATTTTTAGCCCACTATCCCAGACTAGATGGCCTTCTGCAGAGGGCACGGTCGCTGTGTGCTCACTTCCGCCGTTCGCATCCCGCAGCTCAGCGACTTACATCTCTACAGAAGTCGTTGGGCCTGCCACTTCACCGGCTAAAATGCGATGTGCCTACCCGGTGGAATTCAACTCTGCACATGTTGCAGCGACTGTGGCAGCACCGACAAGCCCTGGTGCAATACGTTCTGACGTATAGCCTGGGCCAACGAGATTCAGAGGTGGGGCAAATCACGCTGGAGGAGTGGTCTCAGATCAGGGACCTATGCACCCTTCTGCACAGTTTTGAAATGGCGATGAAGATGTTTAGTGCTGACGATGCCATTATCAGCATGACTATTCCGGTGATTTACATGCTGGAGCACATGTTAAACAGAATTCGGAGTCAGGTGGTGGCACAAGAGGAGGTGGAGGAAGTAGAGGAGGAGGAGTTGTATGCGGAAGGGCTAACATCTGCAAGGTCCAGACGGTCGGCAGCACCAAGGCGGCAGGCATGTGAGGGTGGGGGAGATGATTTTACCAGGGCGCATGGTAGCAGCTAAACTAGTGAGGAAGGTGCAGGAGCCCAGGAAGAACTGGAGGACGAACTGATGGAAGACTCATCAGATGAGGGAGACCTTGATCACATTTCTGTTGTGCGAGGTTGGGGGGAGAGGACAGAGGAAGGAAGCATGATTGTTACCTCGCCACCAACACAACAGGGACTTGGTGCTCCTGGATGCGCAACACACATGAGTGCCTTCTTGCTGCACTACCTGCAACATGACCCTCGAATTGTGAGAATTAGAAATAATCCTGACTACTGGGTTGCCACACTGTTAGATCCCCGGTACAAAAGTAAATTTGCAGAAATTATTCCTGCCATAGAAAGGGATGCACGCATGCAGGAGTATCAGCAGAGACTGTTGCAGAATCTTACATGTGCTTTTCCACAAAATACCAGTGGTGCACGTAGTGAATCTCACAGTTCCAACTTGCCAACCGTGGGACCGTCAAGTGTTCAGCACTCAAACCGTAACAGAACCACAGTATCTGCTGGTAACATCAATTTTGCGGAATCATTTCACCACTTTTTTAGCCCATCCTTTGCAAGGCCACAGGAGACAAGAAGTCTGACACATAGTCAACGCCTAGAGACGATGGTACAGGAGTATCTCCAAGTAAACATTGAAGCCACGACTGTGTCACTGGACCCTTGCTCTTTTTGGGCTTCCAATCTGGATAAATGGCCGGAGCTAGCCACTTACGCCTTGGAGATCTTGTCATGCCCCGCAGCCAGCGTTCTGTCTGAACGTGTGTTCAGCGCTGCTGGTGGTGTGCTGACAGATAAGCGCACGCGGCTCTCCACTGATAATGTAGACAGACTCACGTTCATAAAGATGAACAAATCATGGATCCGAAACGACTTTTCTACCCCTGTGTCATCCTGGGGAGAGTAAAAGCTTGATGATTGGTTAAAATCACCCTACCAACCGTTTTAAGCTTTCAAATTACTAATCATGTTTATCTGTATCTTGACTGGAAAATAATTTGGGCTTTGTAGCAGAGTGCAGCACTGATCCTATTAGGCCATCTATAATAAGCTTCACCAGATTTAAAATTAAAAATAATTTTTAGCTGCATCTAGCCCGGAAAATAATTTTGGGGCTCCGAGATGCGCAAGACACATAAGTGCCTTCTTGCTGCACTACCTGCAGCATGACCCTCATATTGTCAGAATTCGAAGTAATCATGACTACTGGGTTGCCACACTCTTAGATCCCCCAAACTTTTCGATCAACCTTTTCATTTTAATAAAGACCAAAAAAATGGTCATTTTTGAAATTATAAGCATTAGCAGGTTGTTAGAAACTGAAATCAAGCAGTTTTCAACTCAAAACTTTATTCTAGGTGATGTTACATTTTCACATAGGACCCCTTGTTCGAAAGGAGCTTCTGAACTCTCTCGTCCATTGAATTTGTCAGGTTTTGGATGGTTTCTGCTTCAATTGTTTTGCATGAGGACAGAATACCCTCCCAGAGCTGTTGCTTAGATGTGAACTGCCTCCCGCCATCATAGACACTCCTTTTAATGATGCTCCAAAGGTTCTGAATGGGGTAGAGGTCAGGGGAGCATGGGGGTCACACCATAAGTTTGTCCCCTTTTATGCCCATATCAGCCAGAGATGCAGATGTTTTATGTGCAGCATGAGATGGTGCATTATCATGCAGAAAAATGATCTTGCTGTGAAATACACGGTTCTTCTTCTTGAACCATGGCAGGAAGTGCTGTTTGAGAAAATCCACATACATTATGGAGTTCATCTTTAGCGCCTTCAGGGATCCTAAAGGGGCCGACAATCTCTCTCCCCATGATTCCAGCCCAAAACATTACTCCACCTCCTCCTTGTTGGCGCTGTAGCCGTGTTTGCGTGGGGTGTCCATCAACCAGCCATCCTCCACTCCATTCATCTGGACCATCGAGCGCTGCACGGCACTCATCCGTGAACAAAACAGTTTTGAAATCAGTCTTCATGTAATGTTTGGCCCACTGGAGCCGTTTCTGCTTGTGTGAAGTGGATAGAGGAGGTCGACAGGATGGCGTATGCACAGCTGCAAACCTCTGAAGGACCCTGCATCTTGTTGTTCGGGGGACGTTGGAGGCACAAGCAGCTTCAAAAACTTGTCTGCTGCTATGACAAGGCTTTTTTGCCGCTGCTCTTTCAACCTGACGTAATTGCCTGTAGGAAAGAGTCCTCAATTTGCCCTTATCAGCACGCACACGTGTGTACTGTGAATCAGCTACATACTTCTTGATTGCCAAGACACTTCATCCTGATCATCGCACAATGTTGATTGTAGTCATGCCTTGACCTAAACACTCCACAATTTGTTGCTTCTCAGCAGCCGACACATCCTTTTTCTTTCCCATTTTGGCAGAAAATGTAGGCTGCTTAATAATGTGAGAGAGCCTTCTTAAGTAGTCTTGCCTTTCATTGGACACACCTGCCAAACTAATTAGCACAGGTGTCTGCAATTGCTTACAGTGATATAAAGAGCCCTGACACACATCACCATCAATGAGTTTAACTGACAAACAAACAAATTCTTCCCTTATCACTCCTAAACACTTTTTGCATAATAATTTGGAACGCGGTGTACATGTGCTTTTCCACAAAACACCAGTGGTTCACGTAGTGAATCTTACAGTTCTAACTTGCCAACCGTGGTCTGTATGGAATTGTTCAATAAAGGGCCCAAAATTAAGATAACATAGATGGGAGAGGTCTCTATGAATAGGAATTCCTAAGTATTTGATACCCTGTGAGGGCCAGGCAAAGGGAAAGTTGGACTGGATGGAATCCTATATGGATTTAGGGAGGGAGACATCGAGGGCCTCAGACTTCGCTGCATTGATTTTAAAATTTTACCATGTAACAAAGTGATCTATTTCAGCCATAACAGCAGGGATGGATATATGTGATTGAGTGATATATACTAGGACATCATCAGCAAATAGAGAGCACTTGTACTCGGTACCTCCCACCTCAATCCACCTAATATTGGGGTTATGGCGAATTGATGAGAGCAGGTGCTCCGTCACTAGGATGTATAAGAGAGGGGACAGAGGACATCCCTGCCTTGTCCCATTGGTGATTGTGAAAGGTGATGAAAATGTTCTGACGCACCCCCTGGGCCTTGGGACACCCGGAGCCGGACCCTTTTTGGTGGATGCTGGTGGTTGTAGTCTTCGTGGCGGCGATCCGGTTCCGTGGCTCAGGGCGGTCAAACCAGTGGCGGAACTATTTATGTGGTTTTTATGTTTAAATGTCCGACTACGCCACCCGTGGATTGCGGTCAGAGTGAACCGCCGCTACAGGGCAGACCGCTAAGGCTGGTGTTGTGGGTGCAGCAGAGCGTAGCATAACTCCCCACGGGAGGAGTATAGCCTCAGGGCAGTGTATGCGGAGGATGGGGGTGATGGTGCAGGGCAGCAGCAGTAACGACACGGAGTCAGTGATGCAGTTCAGGGCCTTTACTCACAGTTCTTATTATCCAGACCACGTCTGCAGGTAACGGCTGCCCACGTCGTACTGTGCTCACCAGGTGAGGGGCTCAGACAACTCCCAGATAACTTTGGAGCGCTTCACAGGACCCCCTTTGTGTGTCCTTTGTCTGGCCTTTCTTACCAACACTTCTGTCCGGCTGCCTCGGGCCTCCTCTTGGTAAACTTGGCGCCAGTTTCCCTGACCCTATGTGGTGCCTTCCTAGCGGGTGGAGCAAGGGGCTGCGCCACATAAAATGTCAGAGCCTCCGGTTTCTAGCTGAGGGTCGTTTCCTGCCTCCACTAGTTCGGGGACCGGTCTCCCCCTTTGGCCTGACCCCTCCACGCAGGTGGATTCGGGCGTGCGGTGGCGACTCGCCCGTCCGCACCCCTGGGATCCCTTCATTCCTCGTTCCTGGAGCCTTCTCCGCTCCTCTTCCTTCCTTCTCCCTCTTGCAGGCCTGGGCCTCTGTTACTAGGCCCGCCTCCGGAGCAGAGCTCATGCAGAGCCCCTGCTCCCTGCCACTTCTGCTCAGACTTCTCTGCACTGAACTAAGATGGTGCCCACCTTTTATACTCCCTTCTCAATGCACCCAGGAACTGCTTCCTCCCTGCTCCTGCACTGCAGGGTTCCCCTTCCTCAGTGTTCCCTCCCCCCACTCCAGCCAGGGACAGGGACTGTCGTGCCCATCTCAGGGGCATATTGGTCGCCCTGCCCCACGGCAATGTGGTGTAATGCATGCAGGTGTCGGGTCCTGATCCACACTCCATCCTTATCTGAGAGTGAGATATCACACCTCTGGGTGAGGTGCAATACGTCTGTAGCAACCGAGCCCTCGGTGCTACAGTTCCATTTATCTTCAGCCTAGGTGACGTATTGTGATACAGGGCCGTGATTTTGGCTATAAAAGGGTCCCCTAGACCCCTACCCCAAGCTTTTTAAGAGAATCATATATGGCGTGCCAGGAGACTCTATGGAATGCTTTCTCAGCATCCAACGAGAGTATCTACTTACAAATTTTTAACTGCATCTAGCCCAGGAAATACTTTGTGCCTAGTAGCAGTGTCTGCTAGTCAGCGGATTATCCCGGCTGTTAAGCAAGCTACACCACCTGTAGTTTGGACACTTAATTTTTTCAAAGGAAATGCTTCGGGACCACGGGATACTTAGTGAAGAGCATCAGGAGGCACCCCAAGGCATAGGGGCTGGGACTGGCACTAGGATGCCTTGCGGTGGACAGCCGAGCTCGATCCTTATAAAAGCTTTTTAACTGCAGCAGCTTTAGTGGACGCTACTGGAGCTGGAATTACGCGGCTGCTGGCATGAGACTTGCCCTCCAATAGATCCTTGTAAATGGATTTAAAGTGTATTCATTCAAATTAGAGGGACAATTTAAATTAAAAAGCTTAGAGCTGCCTCCACCACAGGGGGGCTCTCTCGACCCACCAGCGGACAGGCACCAGTATTGGGAGAGGGGGGCTGGCCGTCAGGGTTCACCGCGGCTCTGGCACAAACCCGGCGACACGGAGGTGGCACGGGCAGGAGCGGACTGGCCGTCTCGGCTTCTCACTTTTTGGATTTTAGAAGGGCATGACATGCCTATATCTGTGTCTCCCCCTCCTTTTACTCCTCCACCTCTTTTATTTTCGCATGACTATATGTACTTGTCACTTTTCCATGTGTTAGTTGTGTCTTCTGAGCAGTTTGTCAGCTTTTGGACACCTTTGAAGGTGTTTTCTATGTGTTTCTATGTGTTTTTGTTTGCCTGCCATTGGTTTTAACGGTGTTCGAAGGTGTTCGACGAACAGTTCGACGAACTGTTCGGCGAACACACGGGTGTTCGACGAACCGAACCGAACTCGAACACTACGGGGGTGGCTCAACACTACTGTTGACACTGTTGGGGATTTATTCAAAACTGAAGGCATTCTGAACCAGCATGGCTACCACAGCATCTTGCAGCGGCATGCTATTCCATCCGGTTTGCGTTTAGTTGGACCATCATTTATTTTTCAACAGGACAATGACCTCCAGGCTGTGTAAGGGCTATTTGACCAAGGAGGAGAGTGATGGGGTGCTACGCCAGATGACCTGGCCTCCACAGTCACCAGACCTGAACCCAATCGAGATGGTTTGGGGTGAGCTGGACCGCAGAGTGAAGGCAAAAGGGCCAACAAGTGCTAAGCATCTTTGGGAACTCCTTCAAGATTGTTGGAAGACCATTTCTGGTGACTACCTCTTGAAGCTCATCAAGAGAATGCCAAGAGTGTGAAAAGCAGTCACCAAAGCAAAAGGTGGCTACTTTGAAGAACCTAGAATATAAGACATACTTTCAGTTCTTTCACACTTTTTTGTTAAGTATATAATTCCACATGTGTTAATTCATAGTTTTGATGCCTTCAGTGTGAATGTACAATTTTCATAGTCATGAAAATACAGAAAATTTTAAATTTGAAGGTGTGTCCAAACTTTTGGTCTGTACTGTATATTGTGAGGCAGTGACTGGGATCGTATACGAGGGACATTATATATCCCCCAGAATGTGTACAGAGACCTATTAAATCCATTGGAGTGCATTGCAGTCACAAACTCATCTGCAGCTGCAATGAAAGAATGAAGGTGAGCGTTGACCTGGTCAGGCTATCTGACTAAGGCAGATTAAGTAAAACCCGTCAGGGCCTTCATTTCTTGAGGGAGGCTACAGGAAGGCAGTGGGGCGGCCTCCTCCCTCCAACCCGAGTTTTCCAGTGGCTCTTGCCGCAGGTACTTTAATAACCCTGCAATAAAGATTAGTTTTGTTCAGTGTTGGGATCTGCTAGGAGCATAGCAGGAAAGCTCGGTGGGCCTGTGAGCAGCTGAACCCACGCCTGGGAAGGCTATGCACCCGTTAGGCTCTGAGCGGCCCGGCACGGCCGTTGCCCCCGGCACCAGTTATTATTGACTTGTGTTAACCCGGCTGCGATCCGGAGGACTTTCTGTTTATCTGTAAGTTTTGCTGAATAAAAGCTGCTTATGTTGGACTTGCTTGGGTCACTGCCTCAGTTACTGCACGGTGTGAACACTGCCACCCTACAGCTTGGTGAAAAATGTGGGCATTGTGACTGAGGCATACCCCACCGGCAGCTGTATGACCACAATCAGCCCTGCCACCTTTCAGCCCCACCCCATTGACAAAATGGAGAAATGGAGAAGCTGTTAAAACAGTTGGTGTAGCATCGGTGTCTCTGCCCTCTGCCAGGCTGAGACGCCGTCCCATTCACCTCCTCGCTCCCCGCGCTCCCCGCTCTGCGTTCTCCAGCGCTCCCCCTCCTGCTGCCGGCGCGCGCAGCTCCCCTGGCACTGTGCTTAGGGTGCGCGCGCACGCCCTCCCTCTTAAAGGGGCCGCGCGCGCCATCCTAAGGAGTCCCCGGCCAATAGCCGAGGGTCCTCCTATATATAAGGCACCTCCTCCAAAATGGAGGTGCCCGAGCAAAAGTTGTTGCACAGTGTTTCTTACCTCTGCTTCAGCCCTCAGGTCCCGCTGCTAGCTTGACTACCAGTCCTGCCTGTTACCTGCCTGTTACCTGCCGTGCCTGCCAGCCCACTCACCTGGGAGCACTTGCTTGTGACCTGCCTGTTACCCGCTTGTTACCTGCCATGCCTACCCGGAGGCTCCTGCCGTCTCTTGCCGTGACAACCTGCCAGCCCACCTAGAGACTCCTGCCATCACTTGCCGTGACCACCTGCCAGCCCACCTAGAGACTCCTGCCGTCACTTGCCGTGACCACCTGCCAGCCCACCTAGAGACTCCTGCCGTCTCTTGCCGTGACCACCTGCCAGCCCACCTAGAGACTCCTGCCATCACTTGCCGTGTCTACCTGATAGCCTACCTGGAGGCTTCTGCTCGCCAGCCTGCCTGCTGTGCTTACCTGCTATTCCGGTCAGTCCCTGCCATCTGTACCGTGGGAGTCACCTGCTCACTTACAAGGTTGTCCCCAGAGTAGCACCTGGTCCCTCTACTCGGTCCCTCCCTGGTCACGGAGTCGTTGGCCGCAGTATGACCAGGGTCAGTCCGAGTTGATACTTAGTCACGCCCCTCTGGGTCCCTCCTTGCACCGTAGCATAGAGGTTCCACCTCCCGGACCCGTAACAGTTTGCTCGGGCCATGGAACCTGGTGACCCCCAAGTCCCCTGGCTTACAGTCCTGTACCAGGAGGTTTCTCTTCAGAGATCCCAACAGGAAACCATTCTGAACTACCTGCGGAATGTCAACTCCCGTCTGGACACGCTGTCTGTCCCACCTGTATCCACCTCGAGTCGTGTGACTTTCGTTCCGGCAGCACCACTGCCCACCAATACCACGGAATCCAGCCCTGGACCCCGGCTCTCGGCACCTCCACGTTTTGCTGGCAACCCGGCCTTAGCTCGAGGTTTCATAAACCAGTGCACTCTTGGCACATCAGTTCATCTCCGACTGGGCCAAGGTGGCATTCATCATGTCCCATCTCACTGGGGAAGCACTGGCATGGCTAAATCCCCTGTGGGAGAGAGGGGATCCCCTGGTGTCTGACCTATCATCTTTCCTCGCTGCTTTCCGGAAAGTCTTCGATGAACCAGGATGAAAATCTTCTTCAGCCTCCTCTCTGCTATGTCTCCGCCAAGAGAGTCTCACTGTGGGCCAATATGCCATACGGTTCCATACCCTCCCTTCTGAGCTTGCTTGGGACAACGAGGCTCTGGAGTCCGTCTTCTGGGAAGGTCTTTCCAGTCGGATTAAGGACAAGTTAGCCAGTCGGGACATTCCCACCACCCTGGATGACCTGGTGTCACTCGCTACCCGGATTGACATCCGTTTCCAAGAACGTACCAAAGAGACTACTCGGGAGAGAAAGTTTCCTCACCTTGCTCCTACCTTCCAGAGACCTGCCTCTCAACCAGTCACTCCCCGGGCGCACTCGCCCGAACCTATGCAGATCGACCAGACGAAGATGGTCAAATCTCGCCAAGAGTCACGCCGAGCCGAGGGGAGCTGTTACTATTGTGGCAGTAAGGAGCACTTCATCCGTTCCTGCCCGGAGAAGCCGGGAAACTCCAGTGTCTAGGACCACTCGGAGAGGTCGTCCTAGGCAAAAGTAAACCCTCTCCGTCCCTGACTTTGTCTGTCTCTATCTCCTGGGGAGAAAACCGTCACTTTGAAATTGCTCACCTGGATTCTGGAGCTGCTGGAAACCTCATTTCCCAGTCCCTGGTAGAGAGATACCGGATTCCCACGAAACCTCTGGCTGAACCATTGTCAGTCGCCTCCGTGGATGGAAGACTCCTTCCGGTGACCATCCTGCTCGTCACTGAACCCAAAATCCTGCAGGTGGGAATGCTGCACTCTGAGAAGATCTCCTTCCATGTGCTGTCCGGACTCTCTCACTCCCTATTGCTAGGCCTACCCTGCCTCCAGACACATAAACCCGTGCTGAACTGGCAATCCGGTGAAGTACTCCAGTGGGGGCAGGATTGCCATAGGACCTGCCTGGTTCCGGTTCGCACGGCTCATCCTCCACCTACCCCGGCTAATTTACCCGGACTACTGGCACCTTACTGGTCCTATGCAGATGTCTTCGGTAAAAAGGAAGCAGAGACACTGCCACCTCATAGGCCATATGCTTGCCCGATCGACCTGGCGCCACTCCGCCCCGTGGGCGTATTTACCAGTTGTCGTCGGCCGAAACCCGGGCCATGTTGGAGTACATCGAGGAGAATCTGGCCAGGGGATTCACCCGGAAATCTACCTCCCCGGCTGGAGCCGGATTCTTCTTCGTCAAGAAGAAAGATGGTTCATTACGCCCCTGTATTGACTATAGAGGACTCAACCAAATCACGGTAAAAAACAAATACCCCTTGCCGCTCATCTCCGAGTTGTTTGAATGTCTTAAGGGAGCTAGGATCTTTACCAAGCTAGATCTACGTGGGGCGTATAACCTGGTCCGAATCCGTCAAGGAGACGTGTGGAAGACTGCATTCAATACCCGGGATGGTCACTATGAATACCGTGTGATGCCTTTCGGTCTCTGCAATGCTCCCGCCGTCTTCCAAGAATTGGTCAACGACATCTTTCGTGATCTTCTTTACTCTTGCGTGGTGGTGTACCTGAACGATATCTTGGTCTTCTCTCCGGATCTTCCCACACACCGGGGGGATGTTCGTCAGGTCCTGCTTAGGCTCAGGCAGAATCACCTCTATGTAAAATTCGAGAAGTGCCTCTTCAAGCAGACCTCTCTTCCTTTCCTGGGCTATGTTATCTCCCAGACAGGCCTACGAATGGATCCTGAGAAGCCCTCTGCTATCCTAAAGTGGCCCCCTCGGGAGGGGTTGAAGGTGATTCAGCGATTCCTGGGCTTTGCCAACTACTATCATCTCTTCATCCCGCACTTCTCTTCCCGGACTGCCCCCATATCTGCGCTCACCCGTAAGGGAGCAAATCCCAAGGAATGGTCGCCCGAAGCTGAGGAGGCCTTCCTTTCCTTAAAGCAAGCCTTCTCCTCTGCCCCAGTGCTGCACCGTTCGGACTGCAACAAACAGTTCTACCTGGAGGTTGATGCTTCCTCCTCCGTAGCCGGAGCGGTGCTCACCCAAAAGTCTTCATCCGGGAGAATGGTAACCTGCTGCTTCTTCTCCAAACTCTTCTCCTCGTCTGAGCGCAACTACTCCATAGGAAACCGAGAACTGTTAGCCGTTAAATTGGCACTGGAGGAGTTGCGTTACCTGCTTGAAGGGGTTCTATACCCGGTGATCATATATACGGATCACAAAAACCAGGCATATCTCCAGAATGCCCAAAGACTCAATCCGCGTCAGGCCCGGTGGTCTTTGTTCTTCGCCCGCTTCGACTTCGTCCTACATTTCCGTCCGGCGGACAAGAATGTCAAAGCCGACGCCTTGTGCCGATCCTTCCTGTCCTCCGATCAAGAGGAGGAGCCTATGCACATCATCGACCCCTCCAAAGTAATGAATGTGGCCCCCTTGGATCTGACTCATCTTCCACCCGGTAAGACGTTTGTAGCGGTACCAGATCGTGAGAAGGTTTTTCACTGGGGTCATTCATCTAAACTAGCCGGCCATGCTGGGCAAAAGAAGACCTTCCTACTCATTACCCAGCATTACTGGTGGCCTACCCTGCGCAAGGATGTGGTAGACGTTGTCTCGGCCTGTTCGTACTGTGCCCGCAAAAAACTGATGAGCGTACAAATTAGTTTGGCCCACCATGAGGTTTATAAAATCCTCAGAGAAAAAGACTTTGAAAAAGTCTATTTCTGTTAGGCCGGTGGTGTCAAACTTGATTCCTTATTCCGCAATCAAGTCAGGAATCAGTGGCTCATAGTTTTTGGGGGGCGAGGTCCATATGGGTCAGTAGTGGGGGGTGCTGGTTTTTCTTCTCTCCTGGGCTGACTGCGGGGCGGTCTAGCAGCACCTGAGGAGGAAGAAGAGGAGGAAGATGAGGAGTCGGAAAAATAAAGAAATGTGGGATCCTCACCCTCGCTGTCAGTGTCGGAGGCAAGAAGTGCGTATGCCTCCTCCGCTGAATAGTGAGTTTGGAATGAGAGGGACATTTTTTTTTTGTAATGTATGTAGTGCGTGTGTGTCTGTACTTTATTTAGAGTGTGTGTCAGTGTGCTTGGTGTGAACTTTTTTTCTGAAAAAAGGGGAAAAAGGAACTACTGTATGTGGTGCAAACAGCGAGCACGAGTGTAGATCGGTGAACTATGTCACTGATCAATGCTCGACAACTGCTGGATGTGTGATGCGCCCCCTGGGCCGTGGGGGTACCCGGAGCCGGGCCTTGTAGGTGCTGGGGGTAGTAGTCACCGTGGCGACGACCCGGTCCGTGACCCAGGGCAGTCAAACCAGTGGTAGTCCGACTACGCCACCTGTGAAATGCGGTTATTGGGAACCGCCACTGCGGAGCAGTCCACTGAAGCTGGTGATATGCGCAGCATGGTAGTGTAACTCCTCACAGGAAGAGTGTAGCTTCAGGGCAGCGTGAGTGGAGGATGGTGGTGATAGTGCAGGGTGTCGCGGTGCAAGAAGAATCACAGAGTCCAGATGATGCAGTCCCAGATCTTTTACTCACGGTTAAGCAGCTCAACTTACAGGGCCAGTGTAAGAGCCCACGGCATCCTGTGCTCACGCAGTAAGGGGCTCGGTCGACCCTCAGGTATCTCTGGAGAATTTAGCATAACCCCCTTCAGTGTGTCCTCTCTGGCCTCTCTCCTTGTACCTCACACCTAGAGGCACCTCTGTCCAGTGTCCTCAGGCCTTGGCGGGCGACGTGTGTTCCGTCCCCTGGCCCTATGTGGCTACTTTCCTAGTGGCTGGTGTGGACGACTTGCTGAACTTGAAGTGCTGCAGCCTCCGGTTCCCAGTTGAGCCCTGTAGTCTCTGCTGGTTGAGGGATCCGTTTCCCTTCTTCTAGCCTGACCCCCCTACCTCCTGGCAGCGGCGGGCGTACGGGTGGAAGCTGCACGGCCCGTACCCCTATGGTCCCTTCTGTTCCTGTCCTGGAGCCTTCCTGCTCCCCTTGCCTATCTTCTCTCCTTTCAGGCTCAGGCCTCTTGACTAGGCCTGCCTGTGGAGCAAAGCTCGTAAAGAGCCCCTGCTCCTGTCACTTCCACTTTCTCTCCTCCACTAACCCCCTGAACCAAGATGGTTCCTTACTTTTATACCTCCTACTCCAGTGCTCCCAGGATCTACGTCCTCCACCCATCCACTACCTAGTTCCCCCTCTCTAGGTGGTTCCTCCCCATTCCAGCCAGAGATCAGGGACTGTGCTCTCCCGTAGGAGCAATCTTGCCCTGTCCCCTGGAAATGTGGTGTAGTGGATGTAGTGTTAGGGTCCTGAGCCAAACTCCTTCCTTACCTGAGAGTGAGATACCACACCTCTGGGTGAGATGCAATACCTCTGTTGCGACCGAACCCTCAGGGGCGCCACATGTGCGCACGGATGTGTGGGAAGAGGGGAATTGGGGTGGATGAGGGGAGATCAGAGATGACTTACCAAAGTCTTCTTTGTTCTTCTTTCAGCAGCAGGCTCTGGAGCAGGATCAGCAGCAGGACTGGCGCAGAAGACCCAGGAGCAGGAGACCGTGCCCGGTGCAGGAGACCGTGCCCGGAGCAGGAGACCGTGCCCACAGCAGGAGACGGTGCCCGGAGCGGGAGACGGCACCCGGAGCAGGAACTGGAGCCCAGAGCGGGAAACAAGGACCGAAGCTGGAGCTGGAGACCGGAACCAAGAGAATTAACAAAAAAAAATGCTGAAAAGCAGCGAGCACAGACGTTGATCAGTGACATAGTCACTGGTCATTGCTCAGCCACTGCAGGACGTACGAAAAAAAACAAAGTGGTGGGAAGGGAGTTAAAAGAGGGGGGAGAGAAGAGAGGGGGAGGGAAGAGGGGGGATTGGGGTGGATGAGGGGAGGACAGAGATGGACTTACCAAAGTCTTTTCTGTTCCTTTCTCAGCATGCTGTGGAGCAGGATCTGGAGCAGAATCCGCAGCAGGTCAGGAGCAAGAGACCCAGGACGCTGGAGCATAAGATCCAGGAGACCAGAGCAGCAGCAGCGACTGGAGCAGGTGAGAAGATGGTCTTTGGCACTACAAGGCCCAGCGACAGACAGATCAGATGTGACTGCTCTGTAGAAATCCTCACCAAGTGTGAGGGTCTGTAGGGCGGTCACAGGGGGTGATAAGGTGGTGACAGGCCACCAAGTCACCTCCCGGTCAGGTAATCTGATTGGAGCGATCGATGATGACATTGATCGCTCCAACCAGAGTACCTGAATACAGATGACAGGGAGGTCGCAGGGAGGTGTCACCTCCCTGTGACCCCCTGTAGTGCATGCTGTGCCCCAGCCATCTGATTGGTACAATCAGACATGGCTGGGGCAGAGCACGCACCACAGGGGGCCACAGGGAGGTGACACCTCCTGTGACCGCCCGGTCACCTGTACTCAGGTACTCTGATTGGAGCGGTCGATGTCATCATCGATCGCTCCAATCAGAACAGTCTGGGGGCTTTCATCACATTGCAGGGGGTCATGGGGCGGTGACAGGCAGGTCACAAGCCGGTCACCGCCCCATGACCGACCTGTCACCGCGCGGTCAAGCTACGATCAGTGCGATCGATGCGATCGTGCCGATCATAGCGCTTTGGGGTCAGGACTGGGGTCTCCTAGCAACAGGCTAGGATCGGTGCTCTCAGGAGCACCGATCCTAGGCTGGACATCACTGTTTCCGGCAATCTGATTGCCAGAGACAGTGAGAATGCTGTGATTGGCTGTTCAGAATTGAACAGCCAATCACAGCGATCGTGGGTGCGGAGGGGCTGCGACACCCCCCCGGGATGCCGGCGCCATCTACCCTGACGTAAGATGAAAAACCAAGCAATGTGTGAACTGAGGTCTAAGATGGTACACATGCAAGAAATAGGAGCATGTTCACACTAGCAAAAAGATGCAAAACCTACAAAAGACAAAAAATATATCTCATACCCTACCATCATTATATATAAATGTAAAGCACAGTTGCATATGAAATATAGGGTACTTAGTGAACTATTTTTGATCAAAAAAAGTATACAAGCCGTCCCACCAGCGACAAGGTGACCCTAAATTGGGACGGTCCTACACTGTCTATATTAAAAACCTTACTGTATATCAAAGTTGAAGTAATGCATATAAAAGGGTAGACAAATAGAACCAGGCCCCAATATCAGACCACCTAAGCCCGTGGTAAGCTACATATATACTAACCAGCTCAACAAGGGGCATGCCACACCCCTAATTTGCACAGAATGCAAACAAGACAAAAAACCAAGCAATGTGAACTGAGGTCTAAGATGGTACACATGCAAGAAATAGGAGCATGTTCACACTAGCAAAAAGATGCAAACCTACAAAAGACAAAAAATATATCTCATACCCTACCATCATTATATATAAATGTAAAGCACAGTTGCATATGAAATATAGGGTACTTAGTGAACTATTTTGGACAGTAAGATGGCGCCGGAAACTTAATGCGATCACCGCGACTTTAGTCGCGGGACCGCATTAAAGACCATGAACTAATAAGACGTCATTGGTCCAATTGGCCCAGGTCACAATGACGTACTGTTAGGTCACACATCAGAAAGGGGTTAAATGAGGAGGGTTCAGTCACTCAGTGTTATTAAAGGAAAAACACCTATAACAATACAACAGCAAATATTCTCTATTTAGGGATCAGATGCCGTGTACCTAGGTGTTTTAAACGTTACAATAATCTATGAGTTGTATCCAGTCCACAAATGACTGTTGACCAGACCTGATTGGACTCCCTTATACACACAGGATTTTATATTTCAATCCTTATATATTCACTCAAGAGATCATTCAAGGAGTCTCATATGTAACATAAAACATATATTTATGGTGTTTTAATTCTTCAAAAACAAACAAATGAAAACAGCACATTTAGCAGGAATCAACATACAAGACACTACAGAAGACAAAAACAAAATACCGGTAAAACTTTAGCTTATATTGAGCTCTTATATTGGGTTAATCCAGCGGATTCCTTAATCCCCGAGGGTATTCGACCCTCACCATCTAGATAAGTTTACAGTGCACACAGAATTTTTTATTCCACAGTAGCCTTCTCACATTGGCTATGTACCCATTCTACGAAATTTCTTACAGGAACTTAAACTTCAATCAGATTTATGAAGTTTTGCAACTTACAGGAGTCTTACAACCCCAATTGCATGTAAACAACTTCCAACTTACAGGAGCCTACAAACTCCAATTGCTAATGTTCACAATCACAGTCTCCAAATCAATTTCTAGAATAAAATTAATACTGAATTAACAAAATTACCGAATATAATAAAGATTATAATTAAATGGTCTTACCTGTATTCAGATATAGACAATTCCCAGAGATCCTTAGACTATAGGAAATCTGTCACTCTCCCTCAGTCTGGGATAACTGACAATGCCTCTTGACGCCTAATATTAAGGCGGAGGGCTTACTTATAGAGTTACAGAACACCCCGTGCACGGTTTGCAGTCCTCACCCGTGAGGGAAAGATGTTGGATTCCCGGCCAACACCCCCAAAATGTCAGTGGAATTTTCTTCATTACCCATTAGAAATCGTCCACACCTGAATTTGTAAGATAATCTATTATTTATTGATCATGCTAGCAAGGAGACAAAATGAAAACCAACAAACCATTAGCTCAATCATAATGTCTACCTTCATTTCATTCCATTGCAGTTATATAGGTAAAAATAAAGGCGTGTCATAATAATGATTTTAGTACAGGAAAATATAATTATCAGAAGATGAAATGCAGCTGTTATGTGAAGGTCAAATAATCTGGCTGTAACTTCTAATTATTGCATTTTAACGAGTGAGGGAAGAAACCAGCTAACTAGAAAGGAATTCAACAACAATCCCACAAATGTTCACTTAGAGATAATAATTAGTTGATATAAGACTGAGTCTTATATATATGTATATAAACCTTCTAAAAGTCTATATAATAATGATTATTAAAATAAGCAAGAAATTTATTACAATTATTATAACATGGGGGACATCATACAGTGTAGGAGATAATGTGGGGTCTTTGCACAATGTGGGGGCCATCATACAGTGTGGGAGAAAATGTGGGGTCTTTGCACAGTGTGGGAGCCATAAGTTTGGAGGCTACTATGGGGTCAGTATTCATGTGTGTGGGTTACTATACAGTGAGGTGGCATTATACTGTGTATAAGAGAGCATCACACTGTGTAGAGGGGAATTGTACATGGAGGGAGACTCAGGACATTATTAAATGTTAAGTGGGCACTTATCATTATAGGGGAACTTAGGTTATTATGACTGTCAAAGGGGCACACAGGGGGCATTATTACTTTTTAGGGGGTAAAATGTGGGCACTGTTTTCTAGGACACTTGCACACGGCATTACCATATTCTAGAGGTTTGTTTTACCATCTAGAAGGCACACAGTAGGTGTAGTAATAAGGACGAGTGTTGAGCGAACATGCTCGACACTGCTTGATACTCGCCCGAGCATCACGCTACTCGGAATGTTCGGCGAGCACCGAGCATTTCCGGGTTCCTCAGGAGGGAGCTCGGGTCTCCGCCCTGCATGTTTGGCGCTCTTTACAGAGCCAATGAACATGCACGGATTGCCAGCCAGTCACTGTAATGCTGCAGCCATGTTGGTTGTGGGCATTACAGTGATTGGCTGGCCGCACAGCGTCACCTCGAGTATTTAAAACGGGGTGACATCTTGGACACAGTTGCTCCGGATTAGACAGTGTAGGGACAGCGCTGCTGATTTAGGGAGAGATATAAACTGCAAAATAGTTAGTGTAGGGTCTGTAAAGGCTGCCAGAACAAACAACCAGTCCTTTTCAGGACTAATATCCATCCCAGATACCAGGCAGGCAGGCTGTATAGGAGACACAGTGGTTATACCAGCAAACGCTGCATTACAGTCCTGTGTGCTCCTGTTGCTGAAATTGCTGGACTTAGCACCAGGTGTCGGGGGCCAGGAAAAATCCTTTTTTTCCATCTAAATCCTCCTTTTTTTTCCTCTTTCACACTGTACAAATACCCGTCTTATTAACCTTTTGGTGTGTCCCCCCTCCTCCCCCAAAAAAAAGCGTGTCTCTGATTTTTCAGACACAAATATAACTGTTGAAAATAGTCTGGTGTAGGCTAGAGAAACAGAAGTGTTGTTTTGCACTTCCACGGTTCAAACCTCTGTATTATCCATTTTGGGCCATTTGTATCTAAAAAAAAAAAACTGTTTGAGTGTGTCGCTCACTGTTCAGCCGCAAATATCTCTATTTAAAAAAGTGTGGTATACCCCAGTAAACAATAACTGTGGTTTTGCCATCCCACGGTAAAAAATCTTTATTATTCAGCTTTTGGTAGTTTTTTCCGTAAAGAAAAACAGTAGTGTCTCCTGACTGTTGTGACACAAAAATATATCTGTTGAAAATAGTCTTGTGTAGGCCCGACATCCCAGTGTGGTTTCGCAGTTCCACGGGTCAAATCGCTGTACTATCCAGTTTTGGGCCTTTGGTATCTAAAAAAAAAGCAGTTTGAGTGTGTCGCTCACTGTTCAGCCGCAAATATCTCTATTTAAAAAAGTGTGGTATACCCCAGTAAACAATAACTGTGGTTTTGCCATCCCACGGTAAAAAATCTCTATTATTCAGCTTTTGGTAGTTTTTTCCGTAAAGAAAAACAGTAGTGTCTCCTGACTGTTGTGACACAAAAATATATCTGTTGAAAATAGTCTTGCGTAGGCCCGACATCCTAGTGTGGTTTCGCAGTTCCACGGGTCAAATCGCTGTACTATCCAGTTTTGGGCCTTTGGTATCTAAAAAAAAAAGCAGCTTGAGTGTGTCGCTCACTGTTCAGCCGCAAATATCTCTATTTAAAAAAGTGTGGTACACCCCAGTAAACAATAACTGTGGTTTTGCCATCCCACGGTAAAAAATCTTTATTATTCAGCTTTTGGTAGTTTTTTCCGTAAAGAAAAACAGTAGTGTCTCCTGACTGTTGTGACACAAAAATATATCTGTTGAAAATAGTCTTGTGTAGTCCCGACATCCCAGTGTGGTTTCGCAGTTCCACGGGTCAAATCGCTGTACTATCCAGTTTTGGGCCTTTGGTATCTAAAAAAAAAGCAGTTTGAGTGTGTCGCTCACTGTTCAGACGCAAATATCTCTATTTAAAAAAGTGTGGTATACCCCAGTAAACAATAACTGTGGTTTTGCCATCCCACGGTAAAAAATCTCTATTATTCAGCTTTTGGTAGTTTTTTCCGTAAAGAAAAACAGTAGTGTCTCATGACTGTTGTGACACAAAAATATATATGTTGAAAATAGTCTTGTGTAGGCCCGACATCCCAGTGTGGTTTCACAGTTCCACGGGTCAAATCGCTGTACTATCCAGTTTTGGGCCTTTGGTATCTAAAAAAAAAGCAGTTTGAGTGTGTCGCTCACTGTTCAGCCGCAAATATCTCTATTTAAAAAAGTGTGGTATACCCCAGTAAACAATAACTGTGGTTTTCCTCTTCCACGGTTCTAATCTACTCTGTATTACCCTTTTTCCATTGATAGTGCAAATGTAAGCTATTTTACTTCATTTACAATGGGCAAGGCGCGTGGCAAGGGACGTTGAAGTGGATGTTCTGGTGATGGTTCGTGCAGAGGACGGGGCCGTGGCCAAGGTGAAAATGTGCCACAACCAACAGCCACATCTTCTCGCTCCCACTTCTTGACCGAATTACTAGGGAAGCACAGAACAACACCAGTATTGAGAACTGATCAGTGTGAACAGGTTATTAATTGGATAGAAGATAATACTTCCAGTTACCTGGGCACCCCCACCTCCGGTCTGTCTTCCACACGGTCAACTCTTAGTAGCCATGAGTCTCGACCGCATACTCCTCCTCACCCTGATGCTGCTTCCTCCCACCATGCCGAGTGTCGTCAGACAGCAAGTGATCCCACACTTGGACACTCTGAAGAGCTGTTCACTGGTCCATTTCCATATTTGGGCCCCTCGCCTGATACGCTTGAAGTGGTGGAAGAGGAGATTCCATGTTGCAATGCCCAAATACTTGAACAGCCACAGGAAGTCGACGTTGGCAATCTGTCACAAGAGGTGGACGATGACGAGACACAATTGCCAGGAAGTGAGGAGGAGGATCGTGGTGCGCAAGTGGAAGAGGAGGAGGTGGTGGATGATCTAGTAACTGACCCAACGTGGAAGGAGGACATGCAGAGTGAGGCCAGCAGCACACAGGGGGAGGGAGGCAGAGTACCACAACAGGCAGGAAGAAGCAGTGTGGTGGACGCAGACAGAAGGCAGGCAACCGTTCCCCGTAACACCAACACGAGGGACGTTGCCAGTACGAGAGGTAGGTCTTCCAGAGTAGAGATGAGCGTTGTTCGACTCGAACTGTTCGCCAATCTCAAATTCAAGCTGTTTTGGGCGGTGTTCGAGCCGTTCGGCGAACACGAACGATTTGAGAAAAATTCGGCTGTTCGAGGTTATGTTCGATAACTGTTCGTGCACCAAAATCATAACTGGATTTTTTCTCAGTAATGATGAAAATTAATGTTAATACGCAGTTTGAGTGTACAGCGGGGTGGGGGGAGGGGCAGGGGATGGATCTCTGCAGGAATAATGAAGATCTCCATTTTTTTTTCTCTTTCCCGCATTTACAGTGGGGAGGTGCAATCTGTCAGCCTATCAGCAGCGCACACACGGAGCGAAGTGCTTTTTTTCACACAAGCAAGGGCATGTGTCATTGGCAGTGTATGTCACATGTCCTTGCCCTATAAGACCCAGCCATTTTCCCCGTCGCCACAATTTTCTCACTGCTGCAGCTGCGTGTTAGACGGCACCGCTGTTGCTGTGTGCGCTATACCTTGTTAATTTCAAGCCAATTTTTGCACAAATCTACAGATAGCTTGGGAGTAGGGAATAGTTGTGATTGCAGTCCTTTTAAGGACTAGGTTACAGCATTTCCTACGACTTTTATCAGGCAGGTCTGTGCTCTTAAATAGATAGATTGTGGGAGTAAAGACTAATTGTAATTGCAGTCCTTTTCAGGACTAGGTTACATCAGTTCCTATCAGTTTTTGCCAGGCAGGTCTGTGCCAGTGCTGTGCAAGTTTTTTTCACAGCATTTGGCTGAATCTAGCAAAGCTAATCCTTTTTGGCCTATTGCAGAGTGTGTTAGTCAGTGGAGTAGCCTATCTGTGTTGCAAGATATACCACCTGTGTATAGAATACCAATTTTTTTACTGCACCTAGTGAAGTAAAATCTTTTGGGCATAGCATCATTCTATTAGTCCATCTATACTGACCTCCATCAGGTTGCAAATTGAATATAATTTTTTTCTCCATCTAGCTCAGAAAAAATATTTGGGTTTCTAGCAGTGTGTGGGACTTGTTCTATTAGTCCATCTATACTGACCTCCATCAGGTTGCAAACTGAATATAATTTTTTTCTGCATCTAGCTCTGAAAAAATATTTGGCCTTCTAGCAGTGTGTGGGACTTGTTCTGTTAGTCCATCTATACTGACCTCCATCACGCTGCAAATTCAAAATAATTTTTTGTCTGCATCTAGCTCTGAAAAAATATTTGGCCTTCTATCAGTGTGTGGGACTTTCTCTATTAGTCCATCTATACTGACCTCCATCAGGTTGCAAATTAAAAATAATTTTTATCTGCATCTACCTCTGAAAAAATATTTGGGCTTCTACCTGTGTGTGGGACTTGTTCTATTAGTCCATCTATACTGACCTCCATCAGGTTGCAAACTGAATATAATTTTTTTCTGCATCTAGCTCTGAAAAAATATTTGGCCTTCTAGCAGTGTGTGGGACTTTCTCTATTAGTCCATCTATACTGACCTCCATCAGGTTGCATATTAAAAATAATTTTTATCTGCATCTAGCTCTGAAAAAATATTTGGCCTTCTAGCAGTGTGTGGCACTTGTTCTATTAGTCCATCTATACTGACCTGCATCAGGTTGCAAATTAAAAATAATTTATATCTGCATCTAGCTCTGAAAAAATATTTGACCTTCTAGCAGTATGTGGGACTTTCTCTATTAGTCCATCTATACTGACCTCCATCAGGTTGCAAATTAAAAATAATTTTTATCTGCATCTAGCTCTGAAAAAATATTTGTCCTTCTAGCAGTGTGTGGGACTTTCTCTATTAGTCCATCTATACTGACCTCCATCAGGTTGCAAATTAAAAATAATTTTTATCTGCATCTAGCTCTGAAAAAATATTTGGCCTTCTAGCAGTGTGTGGGACTTTCTCTATTAGTCCATCTATACTGACCTCCATCAGGTTGCAAATTAAAAATAATTTTTTGTCTGCATCTAGCTCTGAAAAAATATTTGGCCTTCTAGCAGTGTGTGGGACTTTCTCTATTAGTCCATCTATACTGACCTCCATCAGGTTGCAAATTAAAAATATTTTTTTGTCTGCATCTAGCTCTGAAAAAATATTTGGCCTTCTAGCAGTGTGTGGGACTTTCTCTTTTAGTCCATCTATACTGACCTCCATCAGGTTGCAAACTGAATATATTTTTTTTCTGCATCTACCTCTGAAAAAATATTTGGGCTTCTAGCTGTGTGTGGGACTTGTTCTATTAGACCATCTATACTGACCTCCATCAGGTTGCAAACTGAATATAATTTTTTTCTGCATCTACCTCTGAAAAAATAGTTGGCCTTCTAGCAGTGTGTGGGACTTGTTCTATTAGTCCATCTATACTGACCTGCATCAGGTTGCAAATTAAAAATAACTTATATCTGCATCTAGCTCTGAAAAAATATTTGGCCTTCTAGCAGCGTGTGGGACTTTCTCTATTAGTCCATCTATACTGACCTCCATCAGGTTGCAAATTAAAAATAATTTTTTGCCTGCATCTAGCTCTGAAAAAATATTTGGCCTTCTAGCAGTGTGTGGGACTTTCTCTATTAGTCCATCTATACTGACCTCCATCAGGTTGCAAACTGAATATAATTTTTTTCTGCATCTACCTCTGAAAAAATATTTGGCCTTCTAGCAGTGTGTGGGACTTGTTCTATTAGTCCATCTATACTGACCTGCATCAGGTTGCAAATTAAAAATAATTTATATCTGCATCTAGCTCTGAAAAAATATTTGGCCTTCTAGCAGCGTGTGGGACTTTCTCTATTAGTCCATCTATACTGACCTCCATCAGGTTGCAAATTAAAAATAATTTTTTGCCTGCATCTAGCTCTGAAAAAATATTTGGCCTTCTAGCAGTGTGTGGGACTTTCTCTATTAGTCCATCTATACTGACCTCCATCAGGTTGCAAACTGAATATATTTTTTTTCTGCATCTACCTCTGAAAAAATATTTGGGCTTCTAGCTGTGAGTGGGACTTGTTCTATTAGTCCATCTATACTGACCTCCATCAGGTTGCAAACTGAATATAATTTTTTTCTGCATCTACCTCTGAAAAAATATTTGGCCTTCTAGCAGTGTGTGGGACTTGTTCTATTAGTCCATCTATACTGACCTCCATCAGGTTGCAAACTGAATACAATTTTTTTCTGCATCTACCTCTGAAAAAACATTTGGGCTTCTAGCTGTGTGTGGGACTTGTTCTATTAGTCCATCTATAATGACCTCCATCAGGTTGCAAATTGAATATAATTTTTTTCTGCATCTAACCCAGCCAATAGTTTTGGCCTAATACCACAGTTTGGCCACTCAGCTCTGCTCGGTTCCCATCCATTGTTTTTTTGTGCAAACAACTCCAGAGTTGTGAATTAGTTAACCACCAAAATGAGTGGAAAAAGGCCTGCTGCTGGTGGAAAGGGGAATAGGCGTGTTGGGAAGGGGAAAAAAGGTTGTGTCCGTGGGGTAGGTGTTAAAGCAACAGTAACATCTGCAGAAGAAAGACCATCTTCCAGCCAAACTAAAATGTCTACTTCTTTTAGCGGACAATGTGATAAGATCCCTTTCTTACGGCCACGCCAATCGCTACAAATTCCAGATGAGGCACAAAAACAGCAGGTGCTTCAACGGATATCAAGTGCTCCTTTAAGTGGGCTCTCCTCCACATCAACTTCAACATCACAAATACTCCAGTCCTCAAAGGTGTCACCCCAATCGCACTTGCTTCCTCACAGCTCCCAAATCTCCAGCTGCCCGTCTGAGTATGAGGTAGAACAGATGGTTGAGTCTGCAGAGCTGTTTACTCATACTATAGCCTGGGAATCAGAGGTCGACTCCAGTGCTTCTGTGAATCCAGACGAGGAAATGATCTGCACTGATGCCCAGAATCTTTATGAGTCAGATCCAGGACCAGACGCAGAAGGTTCTGACCATAATGTAGACCCTCATTCCCAAACTGTAACTCCTGTTGGTGGAGACAATGAGGAAGACGATGATGAGACTCAAATACCTGATTGGAGCGACAACTTGACTTTTCGGTCAGGGCAGGAAGAGGTTGGCTCTGAGGACAACGGGTGTGATAACGCACAGGGTGATGATGATGAGGTTGGAGATCCCACTTACTGTCAACCCACAGTCAGCCAAGAGATGAGGTCAGCAGAGGAGGTGGAGGAAGATGCTAGTGACGACGAGGTCAGGTTGTGCCTTCCTGGACAGAGACGTAGTACTGGAAGCACGTCAACAACTGCATTCTCAAACACAACTCTGCCTCTCACGACAAGTCGTGGTGGCTCTTCAGGTCGCATGGGTGCTAAGCCTTGCATAGCCTGGGCATTTTTTCAGATCGATAAAGATGACCCAACTCGTGTTATCTGTAACATTTGTCAGCAAAAGCTAAGTAGAGGCCAAAAAATACATAGTTTGAGTACTTCATGCATGAACCGGCACATGGACATGAAGCATAAGTTGCAGTGGGAAGCTCAGTGTGCTACAATGCGGCCTAGCCGGCCGGGCCAACCACCGTCTGCCATATCTTGTGCATCCGCGGCCTCTTCATCCTCTGTGACTGGGGGGACAGCAGTCACACCTGTTTTGGGGCGCAGACCTGCCACCTCTTTACCTGCAACAGCCAGCGTGATTGGCAGGTCATCATTTTCTTTGGAGGTGGTAACACCAGCTGGTGTTGAGCGCTGTCCGACATCGATAGCGCCACCTTTGGATCAAGGCAACCTAACATGTCCGCCTGCATCTTCCTCACAGACCGGCAGTTTGCCGGGGACACCCTTATCAACCCCGTCTAAGCACAATAGCCAGCCCTCGGTCCCTCAGATGTGGACAAGTAAAAGACCATTTCCTCCTAGCCATGAGAAAGCTAAGAGGTTGAATTTCACCATCTGCAAGCTCTTGGCTACAGAAATGCTGCCTTTCCGCCTGGTGGACACAGAGGATTTTCGAGACCTTATGTCCGTCGCAGTGCCCCAGTACCAGATGCCCAGTCGGCACTACTTCTCAAAGAAAGGTGTGCCTGATCTCCACCAGCATGTCGCACACAACATCACCGCTTCTTTGAGAAACTCTGTGTGTGACAGGGTGCATTTCACCACAAACACTTGGATGAGTAGGCATGGACAGGGGCGTTACATGTCGCTGACTGGGCACTGGGTAACTATGGTGACAGCAGGACAAGGGGCTGCTGTCCAAGTCTTGCCGTCCCCACGAGTTGTGCGTCAATCCTCTTTATGTCAAAGTTCCTCCACTGCTTCTGCCTCCTCAACCTCCTCTCGGTCTTTCACCTGCACCCAAAGCCTGTCTGGTCATACCACAAGCTTTCTAACTGCACAGAAGGGATCCTGCACACCTCCTTACTGTGCTGGCAGTAGGGCTCAACGTCATCAGGCGGTTTTTACTTTGAAATGTCTGGGAAATTTGAGTCACACAGCTGAGAAGTTGTGGTCAGCTCTGGAGAACCAATTTCATGAATGGTTGTCTCCACTGGACCTGAAACCAGGGAAGGCCGTGTGCGACAATGCTGCAAACCTGGGTGCGGCCCTTCGCCGGGGCAATGTCACACACGTGCCTTGTATGGCTCACGTGTTGAACCTGGTTGTCCAGCAATTTCTAGCCCACTATCCCAGACTAGATGGCCTTCTGCAAAGGGCACGGTCGCTGTGTGCTCACTTCTGCCGTTCGCATCCCGCAGCTCAGCGACTTACATCTCTACAGAAGTCGTTGGGCCTGCCACTTCACCGGCTAAAATGCGATGTGCCTACCCGGTGGAATTCAACTCTGCACATGTTGCAGCGACTGTGGCAGCACCGACAAGCCCTGGTGCAATACGTTCTGACGTATAGCCTGGGCCAACGAGATCCAGAGGTGGGGCAAATCACGCTGGAGGAGTGGTCTCAGATCAGGGACCTATGCACCCTTCTGCACAGTTTTGAAATGGCGACGAAGATGTTTAGTGCTGACGATGCCAATATCAGCATGACTATTCCGGTGATTTACATGCTGGAGCACATGTTAAACAGAATTCGGAGTCAGGTGGTGGCACAAGAGGAGGTGGAGGAAGTAGAGGAGGAGGAGTTGTATGCGGAAGGGCTAACATCTGCAAGGTCCAGACGGTCGGCAGCACCACGGCGGCAGGCATGTGAGGGTGGGGGAGATGGTTTTACCAGGGCGCATGGTAGCAGCCAAACTAGTGAGGAAGGTGCAGGAGCCCAGGAAGAAGTGGAGGACGAACTGATGGAAGACTCATCAGATGAGGGAGACCTTGATCACATTTCTGTTGTGCGAGGTTGGGGGGAGAGGACAGAGGAAGGAAGCATGATTGTTACCTCGCCACCAACACAACAGGGACTTGGTGCTCCTGGATGCGCAACACACATGAGTGCCTTCTTGCTGCACTACCTGCAACATGACCCTCGAATTGTGAGAATTAGAAATAATCCTGACTACTGGGTTGCCACACTGTTAGATCCCCGGTACAAAAGTAAATTTGCAGAAATTATTCCTGCCATAGAAAGGGATGCACGCATGCAGGAGTATCAGCAGAGACTGTTGCAGAATCTTACATGTGCTTTTCCACAAAACACCAGTGGTGCACGTAGTGAATCTCACAGTTCCAACTTGCCAACCGTGGGACCGTCAAGTGTTCAGCACTCAAACCGTAACAGAACCACAGTATCTGCTGGTAACATCAATTTTGCGGAATCATTTCACCACTTTTTTAGCCCATCCTTTGCAAGGCCACAGGAGACAAGAAGTCTGACACATAGTCAACGCCTAGAGACAATGGTACAGGAGTATCTCCAAGTAAACATTGAAGCCATGACTGTGTCACTGGACCCTTGCTCTTTTTGTGCTTCCAATCTGGATAAATGGCGGAAGCTAGCCACTTACGCCTTGGAGATCTTGTCATGCCCCGCAGCCAGCGTTCTGTCTGAACGTGTGTTCAGCGCTGCTGGTGGTGTGCTGACAGATAAGCGCACGCGGCTCTCCACTGATAATGTAGACAGACTCACGTTCATAAAGATGAACAAATCATGGATCCGAAACGACTTTTCTACCCCTGTGTCATCCTGGGGAGAGTAAAAGCTTGATGATTGGTTAAAATCACCCTACCAACCGTTTTAAGCTTTCAAATTACTAATCATGTTTATCTGTATCTTTGCTGGAAAATAATTTGGGCTTTGTAGCAGTGTGCAGCACTGATTCTATTAGGCCATCTATAATAGGCTCCACCAGATTTAAAATTACTAATCATGTTTATCTGTATCTTGACTGGAAAATAATTTGGGCTTTGTAGCAGTGTGCAGCACTGATCCTATTAGGCCATCTATACTAAGCTCCACCAGATTTAAAATTAATAATAATTTTTAGCTGCATCTAGCCCGGAAAATAATTTTGGGGCTCCGAGATGCGCAAGACACATAAGTGCCTTCTTGCTGCACTACCTGCAACATGACCCTCATATTGTCAGAATTCGAAGTAATCATGACTACTGGGTTGCCACACTCTTAGATCCCCCAAACTTTTCGATCAACCTTTTCATTTTAATAAAGACCAAAAAAATGGTCATTTTTGAAATTATAAGCATTAGCAGGTTATTAGAAACTGAAATCAAACAGTTTTCAACTTAAAACTTTATTCTAGTGATGTTACATTTTCACATAGGACCCCTTGTTCGAAAGGAGCTTCTGAACTCTCTCGTCCATTGAATTTGTCAGGTTTTGGATGGTTTCTGCTTCAATTGTTTTGCATGAGGACAGAATACCCTCCCAGAGCTGTTGCTTAGATGTGAACTGCCTCCCGCCATCATAGACACTCCTTTTGATGATGCTCCAGAGGTTCTGAATGGGGTAGAGGTCAGGGGAGCATGGGGGTCACACCATAAGTTTGTCCCCTTTTATGCCCATATCAGCCAGAGATGCAGATGTTTTATGTGCAGCATGAGATGGTGCATTATCATGCAAAAAAATGATCTTGCTGTGAAATACACGGTTCTTCTTCTTGAACCATGGCAGGAAGTGCTGTTTGAGAAAATCCACATACATTATAGAGTTCATCTTTAGCACCTTCAGGGATGCTAAAGGGGCCGACAATCTCTCTCCCCATGATTCCAGCCCAAAACATTACTCCACCTCCTCCTTGTTGGCGCTGTAGCCGTGTTTGCGTGGGGTGTCCATCAACCAGCCATCCTCCACTCCATCCATCTGGACCATCGAGCGCTGCACGGCACTCATCCGTGAACAAAACAGTTTTGAAATCAGTCTTCATGTAATGTTTGGCCCACTGGAGCCGTTTCTGCTTGTGTGAAGTGGATAGAGGAGGTCGACAGGATGGCGTATGCACAGCTGCAAACCTCTGAAGGACCCTGCATCTTGTTGTTCGGCGGACGACAATCTCTCTCCCCATGATTCCAGCCCAAAACATTACTCCACCTCCTCCTTGTTGGCGCTGTAGCCGTGTTTGCGTGGGGTGTCCATCAACCAGCCATCCTCCACTCCATCCATCTGGACCATCGAGCGCTGCACGGCACTCATCCGTGAACAAAACAGTTTTGAAATCAGTCTTCATGTAATGTTTGGCCCACTGGAGCCGTTTCTGCTTGTGTGAAGTGGATAGAGGAGGTCGACAGGATGGC
Source organism: Phyllobates terribilis (assembly GCF_046119375.1). NCBI lineage: Eukaryota > Metazoa > Chordata > Amphibia > Anura > Dendrobatidae > Phyllobates > Phyllobates terribilis. The sequence goes on along the minus strand of NW_027362771.1, from coordinate 1,662,446 downwards.
GTTTGCACAGCTGCAAACCTCTGAAGGACCCTGCATCTTGTTGTTCGGGGGACGCTTCAAAAACTTGTCTGCTGCTATGACAAGGCTTTTTTGCCGCTGCTCTTTTAACCTGACGTAATTGCCTGTAGGAAAGAGTCCTCAATTTGCCCTTATCAGCACGCACACGTGTGTACTGTGAATCAGCTACATACTTCTTGATTGCCAAGACACTTCATCCTGATCATCGCACAATGTTGATTGTAGTCATGCCTTGACCTAAACACTCCACAATTTGTTGCTTCTCAGCAGCCGACACATCCTTTTTCTTTCCCATTTTGGCAGAAAATGTAGGCTGCTTAATAATGTGAGACAGCCTTCTTAAGTAGTCTTGCCTTTCATTGGACACACCTGCCAAACTAATTAGCACAGGTGTCTGCAATTGCTTACAGTGATATAAAGAGCCCTGACACACATCACCATCAATGAGTTTAACTGACAAACAAACAAATTCTTCCCTTATCACTCCTAAACACTTTTTGCATAATAATTTGGAACACAGTGTACATGTGCTTTTCCACAAAACACCAGTGGTTCACGTAGTGAATCTTACAGTTCTAACTTGCCAACCGTGGTCTGTATGGAGTTGTTCAATAAAGGGCCCAAAATTAAGATAACATAGATGGGAGAGGTCTCTATGAATAGGAATTCCTAAGTATTTGATACCCTGTGAGGGCCAGGCAAAGGGAAAGTTGGACTGGATGGAATCCTATATGGATTTGGGGAGGGAGACATCGAGGGCCTCAGACTTCGCTGCATTGATTTTAAAATTTGACCATGTAACAAAGTGATCTATTTCAGCCATAACAGCATGGATGGATATATGTGATTGAGTGATATATACTAGGACATCATCAGCAAATAGAGAGCACTTGTACTCAGTGCCTCCCACCTCAATCCACCTAATATTGGGGTTATGGCGAATTGATGAGAGCAGGTGCCCCGTCACTAGGATGCATAAGAGAGGGGACAGAGGACATCCCTGACTTGTCCCATTGGTGATTGTGAAAGGTGATGAAAATGTTCTGATGCACCCCCTGGGCCTTGGGACACCCGGAGCCGGACCCTTTTTGGTGGATGCTGGTGGTTGTAGTCTTCGTGGCGGTGACCCGGTTCCGTGGCTCAGGGTGGTCAAACCAGTGGCGGAACTATTTATGTGGTTTTGATGTTTAAATGTCCGACTACGCCACCCGTGGATTGCGGTCAGTGTGAACCGCCGCTGCAGGGCAGACCGCTGAGGCTGGTGTTGTGGGTGCAGCAGAGCGTAGCATAACTCCCCACGGGAGGAGTATATCCTCAGGGCAGTGTATGCGGAGGATGGGGGTGATGGTGCAGGGCAGCAGCAGTAACGACACGGAGTCAATGATGCAGTCCAGGGCCTTTACTCACAGTTCTTATTATCCAGACCACGTCTGCAGGTAACGGCTGCCCACGTCGTACTGTGCTCACCAGGTGAGGGGCTCAGACAACTCCCAGATAACTTTGGAGCGCTTCACAGGACCCCCTTTGTGTGTCCTTTGTCTGGCCTTTCTTACCAACCCTTCTGTCCGGCTGCCTCGGGCCTCCTCTTGGTAATCTTGGAGCCAGTTTCCCTGACCCTATGTGGTGCCTTCCTAGCGGGTGTAGCGAGGGGCTGCGCCACATAAAATGTCACAGCCTCCGGTTTCTAGCTGAGGGTCGTTTCCTGCCTCCACTAGTTTCGGGGACCGGTCTCCCCCTTTGGCCTGACCCCTCAACGCAGGTGGATTCGGGCGTGCGGTGGCGACTCGCCCGTCCACACCCCTGGGATCCCTTCATTCCTCGCTCCTGGAGCCTTCTCCGCTCCTCTTTCTTCCTTCTCCCTCTTCCAGGCCTGGGCCTCTGTTACTAGGCCCGCCTCCGGAGCAGAGCTCATGCAGAGCCCCTGCTCCCTGCCACTTCTGCTCAGACTTCTCTGCACTGAACTAAGATGGTGCCCACCTTTTATACTCCCTTCTCAATGCACCCAGGAACTGCTTCCTCCCTGCTCCTGCACTACAGGGTTCCCCTTCCTCAGTGTTCCCTCCCCCCACTCCAGCGAGGGACAGGGACTGTCGTGCCCATCTCAGAGGCATATTGGTTTCCCTGCCCCACGGCAATGTGGTGTAATGCATGCAGGTGTCGGGTCCTGATCCACACTCCATCCTTACCTGAGAGTGAGATATCACACCTCTGGGTGAGGTGCAATACCTCTGTAGCAACCGAGCCCTCAGGGTGCTACAGTTCCATTTATCTTCAGCCTAGGTGACGTATTGTGATACAGGGCCGTGATTTTGGCTATAAAAGGGTCCCCTAGACCCCTACCCCAAGCTTTTTAAGAGAATCATATATGGCGTGCCAGGAGACTCTATGGAATGCTTTCTCAGCATCCAACGAGAGTATCTAATTACAAATTTTTAACTGCATCTAGCCCAGGAAATACTTTGTGCCTAGTAGCAGTGTCTGCTAGTCAGCGGATTATCCGCTGTTAAGCAAGCTACACCACCTGTAGTTTGGAAACTTAATTTATTCAAAGGAAATGCTTCGGGACCACGGGATACTCAGTGAAGAGCATCAGGAGGCACCCCAAGGCATAGGGGCTGGGACTGGCAGTAGGATGCCTTGCGGTGGACAGCCGAGCTCGATCCTTATAAAAGCTTTTTAACTGCAGCAGCTTTAGTGGACGCTACTGGAGCTGGAATTACGCGGCTGCTGGCATGAGACTTGCCCTCCAATAGATCCTTGTAAATGGATTTAAAGTGTATTCATTCAAATTAGAGAGACAATTTAAATTAAAAAGCTTAGAGCTGCCTCCACCACAGGGGGGCTAGCTCGACCCACCAGCGGACAGGCACCAGTATTGGGAGAGGGGGGCTGGCCGTCAGGGTTCACCGCGGCTCTGGCACAAACCCGGCGACACGGAGGTGGCACGGGCAGGAGAGGACTGAACGTGTCGGCTTCTCACTTTTTGGATTTTAGAAGGGCATGACATGCCTATATCTGTGTCTCCCCCTCCTTTTACTCCTCCATCTCTTTTCTTTTCGCATGACTATATGTACTTGTCACTTTTCCATGTGTTAGTTGTGTCTTCTGAGCAGTTTGTCAGCTTTTGGATACGTTTGAAGGTGTTTTCTATGTGTTTCTATGTGTTTTTGTTTGCCTGCCATTGGTTTTAACGGTGTTCGAAGGTGTTTGACGAACAGTTCGACGAACAGTTCGGCGAACACACGGGTGTTCGACGAACCGAACCGAACTCGAACACTACGGGGGTGGCTCAACACTATTCCAGAGTCTGGAATTTTTTTAAAGACTCTGTTGATAACCTCAAAAAGGCCATATGTTCCACCTGCCATGCCAGCATCAGCAGGGGTGACAAAACTACCAGCCTGACCACCAACAGCATGATCAGGCACAGGGCAGCAAAGCACCCGACTTTGTGGGGCGAAACCCAGGGTCCACGACCAGTGTCAGCGGGTGTCACCACTGCTTCTTCCACTGTTGTGCGTGCAATAGAACCCCCTGTTGTGTGTGCAAGGCAATCCCCTGTCCATACTGCATGTAAAGATACCCCTCCTCTCAGTCTTCACTTGTTATGGCAGTTTCTCAAGAAACAGCATCAACGTCCACGTCCACGTCCCACCGCAGCGTTCAATTGTCCATATCCCAGACCTTTGAACGAAAGCGGAAATTCGCAGCTAACGCCCCACAGGCCACAGTCCGAAATTCGCACATTTCACGACTGCTTGCATTGGAAATGCTGCCTTTTAGGCTGGTGGAGACGGAATTCTTCCGCAATCATATGGCGGTGGCCGTCTCTCGGTACTCGGTCCCCAGCCGACACTATATTGCCCGGTGTGCCATCCCCGCACTACACAAGCACGTGTCCCAAAGCATCTGCCGTGCCCTCAACAACGCAGTTACTGGGAGAGTCCACCTGACAACGGACACGTGGACAAGTGCTTGTGGCCAGGGACGGTACATCTCTCTGACGGCACACTGGGTAAACATAGTGAAAGCCGGGACCCAGTCGGACCTTGGGACGGAACACATCCTCCCCACACTGAGGATTGCGGGCCCTATCTCAGTCAGAGTTGCCCCCACAGTGTACAGCTCCTCCTCCTCCTTCTCCTCCTCCTTCTCCTCATGTTCAGCCTCCATCTCAGATATCACCACATCAGTTACAAGCTGGAAGCATTGCAGTACTGCCTCCGCCAAGCGGCAACAGGCTGTGCTGAAACTCATAAGCTTAGGTGATAAGCCTCACACTGCTTGTGAGTTGTGGACAGCTGTGAAAGAGCAGGCAGATCTGTGGCTGAGACCGCTGAACCTACATCCCGGCATGGTCGTGTGTGACAATGGCCGTAACCTGGTGGCGGCTCTGAGGCGAGGTGAGATCACACACGTACCATGCCTGGCTCATGTGCTTAACCTCGTGGTTCAGCGGTTTCTTAAATTATACCCCGAGTTGCCAGATCTGCTCGTGAAAGTACGCCTCCTGTCAGCTCGTTTTCGCAAATGGGCTACAGCTTCCGCCGCCCTTGCTGTGTTGCAGCAGCGTTTGCAGCTTCCGGCACACCGACTGGTGTGTGATGTCCCCACACGTTGGAACTCTACCCTCCACATGTTGCAAAGGATTTGTGAGCAGAAGAGAGCAGTTGTGGAGTACCAGCTGCAACAAGGCAGTCGATATTCAGGTCAGACTCCACACATAAGACCTCAGGAGTGGACCTGGATGTCTAACATATGTACCATCCTGACAAACTTTGAGGAGGCCACCAAGATAGTGAGTGGCGATGATGACATCATTAGTGTCAGCATCCCACTTGTCTGTCTTTTGCAACGCTCTCTGCAGAGAATTCAAGAGGAGGCATTGCAGCCAGAGTATGATGAGTTGGATCAAGAAGCAGTAGCGGGCGATTACACACAGCCCAGCCTCATCTCATCCCAACGTGCATTGGGGGACAATGAGGGAGAGGAGGAGGAGGAAGAACAGGAGCTGCTATCATGCGTTGTAAACGGTAGTACCTGTACAAGTGTCATACCGTCGGTTCAGCGTGGGTGGCCTGAGGACAGGGGGGAGGAGGAAGAGGAGGAGGAGGAGGGGGAGGAGAGCATGGTCAGTCGTCATCTTGGTGAGGACACGGAAATCTTGCCCATTACCAGTCTGGCACGCATGGCTGACTTTATGTTACGCTGCCTTAACTGCGACCCTCGCGTTGTCAAAATGTTGGGTGACAGTCATTACTGGTTGGTGACACTTGTAGACCCCCGCTACAAGGAAAACTTTCACTCTCTTATTCCTGAGGTGGAGAGGTCTACAAAAATGGGGCAATACCAGAAGGCCCTTGCTGCAGAACTCTTAAAAAAATTCCCATCTGAACACGCTAGCGGCAGAGGTCACAGTTCGTTGCCCAACCAAGGCGTACATGGCGAGAGAGATGCAACTCCAATCCAGCAGAGGCAGGGGAACACTGTCAATGTTCTGGGACAGTTTTCTGACACCCGCCCAGCTTACAGGCCCTGAGGCACGGGGTACTCTCACAAGGAGTGGAAAGTTTCAAAAGATGGTGAGGGAGTACCTTGCCGATCGTACCAGCATCCTCCGTGATTCCTCTGTGCCTTTTAATTATTGGGTATCCAAGCTGGACACTTGGAATGAACTATCTCTGTACGCCTTGGGAGTCCTGGCCTGCCCTGCCGCTAGCGTGTTATCGGAGCGTGTTTTTAGTGCCGCTGGGGGAATTATAACTGATAAGCGCACTCGCCTGTCAACTGACAATGCTGACAAGCAGACCCTTATCAAAATGAACAAGGGCTGGATTGGGCCAGACTTCTCATCACCACCAAATGACAGCAGAGTAACATAAAGTCAAATCCACTGTGTTATTTCGGGAGGTGTATTCACATGCACCGCTTCACACCCACACATGGGTATACGCTTCCTCGTTTCGGCTGTTTAATCTTCTTCTCCTTATCCTCAGCCTCCACCCCACTATACCACCAGGGTACCAGCATTGCAAGTTCCTCCGTCCTTATTTTTGGCAGCTTTTTCTTGCAAGGCATAAGCAAATACAATGGGACACCCACTCCCCAATAATGGGACTTATGTTTGTAATATGCTGTACTGCATTGCTATTGTAAGGGGCATTGCAAGTTGGTCCATCCTAAATTTGGCAGCTTTTGCTGGGAAAGCATAAGCAAAAACTAATGGACACCCACTCCCCAATAATGGGACTTATGTTTCTAATATGCTGTACTGCATGGCTCTTGTAAGGGGCATTGCAAGTTGCTCCGTCCTAATTTTTGGCAGCTTTTGCTGGGAAAGCATAAGCAAATACTATGGGACACCCACTCCCCAATAATGGGACTTATGTTTGTAATATGCTGTACTGCATGGCTCTTGTAAGGGGCATTGCAAGTTGCTCCTTCCTAATTTTTGGCAGCTTTTGCTGGGAAAGCATAAGCAAATACTATGGGACACCCATGCCCCAATAATGGAACTTATGTTTGTAATATGCTGTACTGCATGGCTCTTGTAAGGGGCATTGCAAGTTGCTCCGTCCTAATTTTTGGCAGCTTTTGCTGGGAAAGCATAAGCAAATACTATGGGACACCCACTCCCAAATAATGGGACTTATGTTTGTAATATGCTGTACTGCATGGCTCTTGTAAGGGGCATTGCAAGTTGCTCCGTCCTAATTTTTGGCAGCTTTTGCTTGGAAAGCATAAGCAAATACTATGGGACACCCACTCCCCAATAATGGGACTTATGTTTGTAATATGCTGTACTGCATGGCTCTTGTAAGGGGCATTGCAAGTTGCTCCGTCCTAATTTTTGGCAGCTTTTGCTGGGAAAGCATAAGCAAATACTATGGGACATCCACTCCCCAATAATGGGACTTATGTTTGTAATATGCTGTACTGCATGGCTCTTGTAAGGGGCATTGCAAGTTGCTCCGTCCTAATTTTTGGCAGCTTTTGCTGGGAAAGCATAAGCAAATGCTATGGGACACCCACTCCCCAATAATGGGACTTATGTTTGTAATATGCTGTACTGCATGGCTCTTGTAAGGGGCATTGCAAGTTGCTCCGTCCTAATTTTTGGCAGCTTTTTCTGGGAAAGCAGAAGCAAATACTATGGGACACCCACTCCCCAATAATGGGACTTATGTTTGTAATATGCTGTACTGCATGGCTCTTGTAAGGGGCATTGCAAGTTGCTCCGTCCTAATTTTTGGCAGCTTTTGCTTGGAAAGCATAAGCAAATACTATGGGACACCCACTCCCCAATAATGGGACTTATGTTTGCAATATGCTGTACTGCATGTGACGCGCCCCCTGGGCCGTGTGTACACGTGTGTGGGGTCTCTGGGGTCTGTAGTCTCCGTGGCGGTGACCCGGTCCCGTGGCTCAGGCTGGTCAGACCAGTGGCAGTCTTTCTTAGGTTTTGAGGTTAATTTTCCGACTGCGCCACCCGTGGATTGCGGTCAGGGAGAATGGGATAACTCCCCTCGGGAGGAGTATAGCCTCAGGGCAGTGAGTGTGGATGATGGGGGTGATGGTGCACGAGCGCAGCAGGAATGACTCAGAGTCTTTGCAGTGCAGTTCAGGGTCTTTACTGATGATTATAAGGTAGACCCTCCCGGGAGTACTGGCTAGCATAAGAGGCCTGGTCAGTCTGTGAGCAAGCAGGAGTTCCCCTGGCCAGGTGGAGTTGTAGGCCTCCCCGTTTGTCTGCACTCTTCCTGGCTACCTTGCTGTAAGGGGGTAGAAGTAGCCCACGTCCCTGAGTGTACCGTGTAGTGCTCACCCGTATGGCTGGTGACTTGGGGCCTTCTGTTAGCCTCCGCTCCACGACGGCGGTGCTGGTCCCTTGCTTGTGACTGAGCCTCCGGACTTCTATGGCCAGAGGACCTGAAATCCCCTGCTGGCTGGTTTCTGCTGCTGGATATATAAGTCCTCACAGCTTCGGACTCCTGTGTCCGGTTCCTATTGTCTTCTGCCAGGGCGAGCTCTGCTCAGCTTCCAGCCCCTGGTCTTTAGCTCCTAGCTCCTACAGAGCTCCTTGCTGTTACTTTCCCTTGCTCTCACTCTGACTCTGACTGTTCTCTGACTCACTCAACCCCGCCCCAGATCCAGTTTATAAGGGCAGAATTCTCCCCTCCCAGGATTGGGGCAGGAGGATGTTGCATGTTTAAGGGATCCTGACCAGGAAACCTCCCACTTGCTCTCCGACGTAATATCTCTATTACTGTGGTGACCAGACCCCTGGGGTGCCACACATGGCTCTTGTAAGGGGCATTGCAGTTCCTCATAATTTTTGGAAAGCCTTCCATTCACTGCTTAGGCCAACTGTGCACGGGAGACCCAGTTGCTATAAATGGAAAAAAAGGTTTAGTTAATGCCCTCTGACCTCCATGTCATTTCCAAAGGACATTGGAGTGGCTCGAAATTTTCGGTAGGCATTGCACTCACTGTATGCCCTATAACTGTGTAGCCGAACCGCTCCTTTTGTTACAGAAACATATCCTACAAGACACATCTGGTTGACTGGCCTGATATTGATGTGAATGGTCCCTGTTCCTCCTGCTCTTTCTCCTTTGCCACTACCTTATCCATCATTTATCACCTGAAGCTTTGTTTTAACGGGATTCATAGAACTTGGATAGTAGCAGGAAAACATCCAGCAATCCTCGGAGGAGGTAGGATATGCGCCAAAACGCTGACCAACTCAGGCCTAGCCGCTACTACATACATGCGTTTGCATTACAACAAAACAAAGCAGATGCTAACTTCTATCATCCTCATCATGCTCATCACCTTGGCACTCTCAACTACCCTGATGGAGAAGCCAGGGCCCACCGGGGGAGTCTGATAGTCCGGTGGGCTCGGCCAATGCTGCCCTAAAGCAGGCCAGGCTAAGAAAAGTGTGGGAAAGGTTACCGGGACAAATAGGGGTGGCTGGGGACCGAGTATGGACACCCGGCCACCCCCTGGAGGCTGGGGAGCAAGCGGGGACACCCGGCCACCAGGCGGCTGGGGACTGAGTATGGATACCAGGCCGCCGACACAGCCATGGCGTGGTGGCCAGATTCCGCCTCCACATGCCTAAAAGGCCCAATTTAAAGTGCAAGCAAGCAAGCAGTATGGTATTGCAGCCTGGGGGTGGGTGGGTGGCAGGCTGCATACTTGAGCTTGTATTGCAAGGAATGGGGGAGGTACAATTGAACACTGCCCTGGGACTAGAACTTGCATGGGGATAGTTGCAAGTCTGCATCTTCTGATGCGGTAAGGATCACTTATGATGGGCACACTTTTAGACAGTGACCTGGGAATCAGAGATGCTTCCAGGGGTCTTCCCCATGCTGTTCCCTTGTCTTTTCAGCACTTTATGCATGTGTCACACAGCACATGGCCAGATAAGGTTGTAAAATGTTAAAATGACATTTCACGGTGAATGCATTTGTCATAGTTGAAAGCAATACAAAAGTGCAAAAACGCATAAAAAATGCTACTTGTGAACATAGCCGAAGGTGTGGAGGAGTATTTTTGTTTTTGGTCATTTATTTTAACTTATACACAAGTCTTTTCCCTGGAAAGGATGTTCCTTAACATATTTCACAGGAAAAAAGTTTCATTTTCGTTTTTGAACGTTTTATTGTGAGCCCATAAAAGTGGCTTAATACCTCTGACCACGTTGTTGACAGCAGTGACCTGGGGGTCATAAATGCTTCCTGGGGCGATCCCCATGCTGTCCCCATGTCATTTGAGCACTGTCACTATCGTTTTGGGCACTTGTTAGGCTTTTAAAAGACTGCCGGGGGTGCCACCGCAAAAATGCTCGAGTCTCCCATAGACTAACATTGGGCTCGTTGCTCAGGTCGAGCACCCGAGTATCACGGTGAGCTTGGCCCGAGCTTCGAGCACCCGAGCATTTTAGTACTCGCTCAACACTAATAAGGACACATACAGCAACAAAGGCTCAGTATTGGATTATCAGCAGGATGAGGAATTTGTGCAGGTTGGGAATAGATGTGGACGGGGCCTGAAATGTAAAGAGTCAAATGTGTCTTTGTTGTGATCTCTGCAGACCTGAGACTCTGAGTCATGGATGGAGACATTGTCGTGTTGGTCTGGGTCAGATGGAAAAGACGGGAAAAGTGAACAACCTAATCAGAAAGAACGTGAGCTGTAAGTTATCGTATATAACTGTGCTGTGATCTCTTATATGCTCTGCAGGACTGGCATCTATCAATATATGGTCACCATATGTCGGTAATATCAGTGCTGGTCTTTGTATAGAGATTATTTTCAGTAACAGCGCGGTCATCTGCTGAGGTTCTCCTACATCCACTATCTGGGTGCGCCACCATAGTTGTAATCAGGGTTACCCGGTTAGGGGCCCACTCAGAAGTTTCACCCCCTCTGAACCAAAACCCTAGCTACGCCTCGGGTACAAAACAAGACTACGAAGAAAAGGAGAGTTTGTTAAAACATTGATTCCAGGAAGCATAGCCCATCAAAGGGACTTGGCAATAGCACGCTGTAATTCCACGTAGTGAAACAGAAATAAAAAATAAGGATTTTTTCATTCAGCAGTGACAGTGAAGTCCATAAAGTAATTAAAGGTTGCACAAGATTGGCAATGGTTATGTGATCTGTGAATATGATCGGCACTGCTGGCTGGCCAACGTACTCTCCAAAGATTATGATAATGAAGGAGAATAAGTAACTTTTTTCTGCACCTTCTGATCCATCACCGTCCTTTGTGTATCCAAGAAAACCAGAGATTTTAAAAGTAAACAAAAATCATATAGTAACTCGAGTGGAGCGAACCCCCATAACAGCAGACATACCGACACAAAAGGAAACGGTCATTGTTAGTAAGAGATTGTGACAAGATTACATATCACCTAGTAGAAAGGACAAACTGATGATAAAAGGTCAGTGTAAAGACTTAATATTAATTGTTTAATACTAGTTCATATTGTTTTATTTTTTAGCTTAATGATTTAACTAATGTACTATTTTTAAAAACTTGAAAAAGGACAATTAGTGACGTAATAATAAAAAATTGTTACATGTATATTTAAAAATGTGTTACAAATATAGATCCTATTAATTTAGTATTAAACATATGATTAGGATGAGACTGTATTTAGAAAATCACGCTTCGAAATATGATCCAACGGAGATTAACAAACAGTCTTGTGACTAATGAAGATAAAATTCAAAACTTATAATTTTTAGTTAACTAAAATAGCACTTAAAAAGACACCAAAGAAAACAAATATCCTAAGATATCAGGTAAAAAAAATAGATTTGGATCACTTAAAATGGAATGACACAAAACAATCTAAGAATCACTAGGATATGTTGAAACGTTCCACAGTTATTACCACGTAAAGTGACGCTGGTCAGAATTTAAAAGGTTGGCCTGGTCAGGAAGGTGGAAACAGGCTTTGAAAGTAAGGGGTTAAAAAAAATCTGAAGGGTAACCCCAACATACAGCAAATAAAAAAATTAAACCCTGCTCCCGTTTTTGAGTTGAACCTGTATCATTATGTACAGGTGATGACTCTATTACACAACCATCTGCCGCTTTTTCTAATTTCTGAGGTTTGTTTCACCATTTAAAGAAAACCTGTCAGCAGGATTTAGCCCTATAAACTAACAATATTGCCATAATGGTGCTGTAATGCTGAATAATCTGATACCTGATGTGAAGGGATCCTGTCAGGAGCTGTTGAATACTCACCTTATGAAGTTATGATAAAATGAGGTCTTCTTTGCTGCTTTGTGCTTCGGGGTGGGACATGGAGGCAGGGTCTTCTACTGGTTCTCCTCCCCCCCACCAGTCTCCTCTGCTTCTTGTACAGGTCACTGATTATTTAAAGCGTTGATCGAGATTTTGGCTCAGTTGAATTTTTCACCGAGCCAAAATCTCAATCTGCTCATGCTCTGCCTCCGGCGCCATTTTACTGAATTTCTGTACACAGGACTCAGACTCAAACTGTACATGTGCCACCCACAAAATAATGGAGGCGGCTAACCAAGAAAACAAAGAAGTATGCAAATGCCTGGAGATCACTTTGTAAAAATATAAATTTATTATATACATAAGCAACAAACCAAGACAGTACAAAGTATTAAAAACAAAAAGGCTACAAGACCAAACAATGTAACATATGTAATGGATGTGATGAAACTAGAACCTAATTTCATAAGCCAATATACACTGTGTGCAGAATTATTAGGCAAGTTGTATTTTAGAGGATTATTTTTATTATTGATCAATAACTATGTTCTCAATCAACCCAAAAGACTCCAAATGTCCAAGCTTAATATTTTTGGAAGTTGGAGTGGTTTTTTATTTAGATTTGGCTATCTTAGGAGGATATCTGTTTATGCAGGTAACTATTACTGTGCAGAATTATTAGGCAACTTAATAAAAACAAAATATAATCCCATCTCACTTGTTTATTTTCACCAGGTAAACCAATATCAGTGCGCAAAATTTAGAAATAAACATTTCTGACATGCAAAAACAAAAACCAAAAAAATTAGTGATCAATATAGCCACCTTTCTTTATGATGACACTCAACAGCCTTCCATCCTGGCATAGCAGGTATGCAGACAGGCGGGCACTGGTAAGCACGACAGGTATGCAGGCAGGGAGTACTGGTAAGCATGGCTGGAGTGCCGACAGGGAGGCACTAGCAGGTTGGAGCAGAGCGAGGCCGCCTGGAGCAGAGAGCAAGAGCAGAGCAGGCAAGAACCGCCGGAGCGGTGAGCAAGGCAAAGCAAGGAAGAACCACCGGAGCGGAGGACAAGGCTGAGCAGAGCGAAACCGCAGGTGCAGTGGACAAGGCTGAGCAGAGCGAAACTGCAGGTGCGGTGGACAAGACTGAGCAGAGCGAAATAGCAGGTGCGGTGGACAAGGCTGAGCAGAGTGAAACCGCAGGTGAGGTGGACAAGGCAGAGCAGAGTGAAACCGCAGATGCGGTGGACAAGGCTGAGCAGAGCGAAACCGCAGAAGCGGTGGACAAGGCTGAGCAGAGCGAAACCACAGATGCGGTGGAAAAGGCAGAGCAGAGTGAAACCGCAGGTGAGGTGGACAAGGCAGAGCAGAGTGAAACCGCAGATGCGGTGGACAAGGCAGAGCAGAGTGAAACTGCAAGTGTGGTGGACAAGGCTGAGCAGAGCGAAACCGCAGATGCGGTGGACAGGGCTGAGCAGAGCGAAACCGCAAGTGCGGTAGACAAGGCAGAGCAGAGCGGGCAGAAACCGCCAGAGCGGTAAGTAAAGCAGAGCAGAGATAAACCACCAAAGCGGTGAGCAAAGACAGAGCAGAGGGGACAGGGCTCTGTTCACACGGAACAGATTGGAAGGGAAAGGCAGAACCAGATACACACAAGGTACTTGCAAAGAAGTAGCGAGTGGACTCCAAATTCACAAACAGAAGTACAGCGACAATGAGTAGGAGTTAGGTGCAGGTTCAGACTCTGAAGAAAAAGAGAGGAAACGGACAAAGAGACAAAACAGGTAACAGGTTAGGAGACAGTTCAGACAGGAACTGTACTGCAACGAAATACAGGAACAAGCCTAGGTATAGCCAAGTGCTGGTTCAGACACTGCAGCAAAAGGGAGGAAACGGACATAGGGACAAAACAGGTAACAGGTTAGGAGACAGTTCAGACAGGAACTGTAACTGCAGCGAAATACAGGAACGAGCCTGGGTATATGGCCCCCAGAGGCAGAAACGAACAGGCTAGGAGCGTGTTCAGACAGGCCTGGGAATACAGCCTCCAGGAAGGCGGACAGGCAGGGAAAAACAGAACAGGACCTGGCACATTCAGAGTCAAGGAGCACACTGAATGTTGAAGTTGCTCAGACATCAGCTTCCATGTGAAGCTGGTCTAAATATCCAGTGACTGACAGAAATAGGCTGAGGATGCATTAGGGGTGTGCCCACAGGAGCTACAAGAAAGAGGAAGTGACCGGGACGCCGCCCTAAGCAGCCAGAACACAGGCAAGCAGACAGCATGGAAAGAAGCCAGGCTAGCAGACTGGACTGATGACCAAGTTTGCGATCTTGCATAGTGGGAGATGGTGCCCTATGCAAGAACGCCGCCAGGTATGTTACAAACATGATAATCATCAATAGCCAAATGGCCTAAGTACCTGAGCAGATATAACATGCAGAAGCAAAATAGTATACGAGATGTTAGAAACCAAATATAAACCTGATAGACCTAATAGTAAAGGAACCTTAGATGAGGCAAAGAATGAAAATGAGGGATGAAACCCACAGACTCACACTGTGCACGCACCGCCTACACGATGAAGGTGGAGGCGCGTAATTTTAAAAAGGAAGCAAGTCTCTGAATAATCAGTGACCTGTATAAGAAGCAGATGCTACAGGGCTTATAGGGCTAAATCCTCCTAACAGGTTCTTTTTAACCGCTTCCCGTTCTCCCACTGTACCTACACCTCAGCGCTTGCTGGGCTTTGTGCAGCTCCAACATTTATGAACAGTCAGAGGTCTTGCAGTGCTCAGGACCCCAAGGGTCCTGCAAGTTCTGCGGTTGGCAGTGCAGAGCAGTAGCAGTGACAGGAGACATTATCGGGACCTGATTGGATCAGGTCCCAATGATGTTAACCCTTTGCTATCTTTTAGATGCTGCGATCCATAGCGATCACGGCATTTAGGAGACAGTGAGAGGGAGAGGGGGGTCATCCATTCACCTTTTCGACGGCCACCATAATAGGACCCGGCGTTGTCATGGCAGCCGGAGGTCACATGATGACCTCCGGGTCTGCCATGCATTGTGTCCTGCTAGACTCAGCCAGCAGCTGAGTCTAACATGAGATCTTGACAGTGTAAAACTGTCAGCTCTCATGCAATGTAATACATGTCTATTGCATTGCATGAGACCAGTGCTCAGTAAAATAAAAATTGAAGTCCCATACAGGGACTAAGTGAAAATGTAAAAGAAAGTCTAAAAATGTTTTCAAACTGTTAAAAAAAATCACAAAATAAAAAAAATAAAAAAAAATATTAAACCAATAAATCAGTTTATTTATGCAAAAACAAAAAAGTACACATATTTGGTATCGCCACGTCCAAAACAATCAGATCTATAAAACTGTCACACTTATTAACCCCTTCTGTGCACACCGTAAAAAAAAAAAAAACACGGAGCAAAAAGCTATGCTTTTTCATCATACTGCCAAACAAAAAATGGAATAAAATGCGATCAAAAAGCCAAATGGAAATAAAAATGGTACCGCTAAACACATCATCTTGTCCAGCAAAAAAAAAGCCGCCATACAGCTCTATCAGCCGAAAAATAAAAAAATTATAGCTCTCAGCACAAAGTGATGCAAAAACAATTATTTTTTCTATAAATAGTTTTTATTGTGTAAAAGTGCCAAAACATAAAGAAACTATACAAATGTGGTATCGCTGTAAACGTACTGATCAGAATATTAAAACTGGCGTATTATTTTTACAACATGCAGAACGGTATTAAAAAAAAAAATCCTGAATTGCTGTTTTTTGTTCATTCTACCTCCCAAAAAATGGAATATAAAGCGATCAAAAAATGTCACGTACCCAAAAACTGTACCAATAAAAAAAGTCGACTTGTGCCACAAACGACAAACCCTTACATGACTTTGTCAGCTGAAATATGGAAAAATTATAACTCTCAAAATATGGGGAAGCAAAAACTAGATTTTACAAAACAAAGTGTTTTTTTAGTGTGTAACAACAGCCAAACATAAAAATCTGGTATTGTTGTAATCGCACTGACCCGAAAAATAAAGCCGTCTAATCAATTATACTGCATGAGGAACAGCGTAAAAAACAAATAAAACCAATTCTTCACCTGCTGCTAATTTGTTCATTCTGCTTCCCTAAACAACGCAGTAAGGCTCAGCTCATATTCATTCTGCGCTCTGCACTGAGTGCTTACACCGGGGTTTCCATGTAAATCTTGGAAATACGTGATTCAGACGGAATCCCTAGCAGAAGATTTCCTGTAATGAGGTAGATGGAGGCACCGTGGCCTATGATCCCACGGTGTCAGTTTTTTTAGACGTGCATAAAAGCGCGGTCGGCCACAGTTTTGTGCACTTCTGAAAAAAAGGACACCGCTAAACAGAGGCCAGACTGAATCGAGAGTAACTCTACTGCCTCACTATAGTGAATGAATCCCGGAGGGGTTTCATCTGAATTACATCACTTGAAGATTTAGATGGAAATCTCGATGTAAGTGCACTGCCTAGAGCGCTGGATAAACGTTATGTAATATGTTCCCAATAAAAGCTTCAACTCAATCCACAAAAAAAGCAAGTCCCCACTCAGGTCTGTCATCTGTTAACGAAAATATAAGGGACTCCCAAGTTACTGGTAGCACAAATTCTCTGGAAAAGCGAAATGGCCCTTGCCCCCCAAAAGAAATTCAGAAAATTATGTGCTCCCAAATCCAAATGCCCCCCTCCCTTCTGAGCCCCACAATGTGCCTAAACTACTGTACATTTAGGGTCCACATGTTTGGCATTGCTATAGCGATGAGAGCTCGCCTAATTTATGGGTGCATGTCTCCAGAAGCATGAGCAGGGCACAACGTACTGGTCACTACAACATACTGGTCATTTCAACAGTAGTTTGAAATTTTCACTCAGCAGCATCCATTGCTCCTTGTTTCTGTAAAACACCCATGAAGTCAAAATTGTCTCTACACCTGTAGGTAAATTCTCAAAGAGGTATAATTTCCAAAATTGTGTCACTTGAGGGAGGATTCTGCTCTTCTAGCATTTAGGGTCTCTGTGTATGGAGTCTGCAAACTATTCTACAATAATTTGCTCTACAAGAGTCAAATAGCGTTCCATCCCTCCCGCGTCTTTCCGTATGGCTAAGCGGTACTGTCAAGCCACATATGAGGTATTGCCACATTTAGAAGAAATTGTGTGAAACGTTTAGGCACCATTTTTACCCATTGCCCTGTGTGAAAATGTAAAATCTGAGGCTAAAATTTTTTTTTTTGTGGTAAAAAATAGAATTATTTTTTCTTTACTGCCCAATGGTATAAATTTCTGTGAGTCACATGTGGTGTCAATATGATCACTGCACCCCTAAATGAATTTATTGAGAGGTGTAGTTTGTAAAATGGGGTCACTTATAGGGTTTTTTTGCTGTTCTGGGACCTTAGGGGCTCTCCCAGTGGATCATGTCACCTGCAAACAACAGTAAAATCTGCACTATAATATGGCGCTCCTTCCCTTCGAACTTTGCAGTGTGCCTGAAAAGTAGTTCTCAACGACTTATGGGGTACTGATGTACTTAAGAGAAGTTATGTAACATTTTCTCTTATTATCCCTTTTGAAAACTGCAAACTTGGGGTCAAAGCAACATTTTAGTGGAAAAAATAGTAATATTTCATTTCCCCACCCAATATTATACAAGTTTGTGTATCGCCTGAGGGTTAAAAAATACTCACTACTCCCCTAGATGAATTCCTTGAGAGGTGTAGTTTACAAAACGGGGTTTTTGTTGTTTTGGCATGTCAGTGACTCTTCAGTTGTGACATGGTGTCTGCAACCCATCCCAGCCAACATAGCGCTTCTTTCTCTTCCAAGCCTTGCCGTGCGCCAAAGCAGTAGTTTTCCACCACATATAGGGTAGCGACGTACTCAGGAGAAATTGAACAACCGTTCATTTTCTCCTCTTACCCTTGTGAAAATAAAAAAATTGGGGCTAAAAGATCATTTTTGTGGAAAAAGCACCTGGGGGTTCAAGGTACTCACCACACATCTATATAAGTTCCTTGAGGGGTCTAGTTTCCAAAATGGGGTCACTTGTGGGGATTTCCACTATTTAAGCACATCAGTGGCTACCCAAACACGACATGACATCCGCTAATTATTCAAGCAAATTTTACATTTAAAAAGTCAAATGGCACTCCTTCCCTTCCGAACCCTGCCGTGCGTCCAATCAGTGGTTTTCTCCCACATATGGATTATCGGCGTACTCAGGAGAAATTGTACAACAAATTTCATGGTGCAATTTCTCCTGTTACCCTTATGAAAATGCAAAATTGGGGGCTGAAAATCTTTGTGGGAAAAATTTGAAAATTGTATTTTTACGGCTCAATATTATAAACTTCTGTGAAGCACCTTGGGGTTCAAGGTGCTCACCACACGTCTAGATAAGTTCCTTAAGGGGTCTAGTTTCCAAAATGGAGTCACTTGTGGTGGTTTCCACTATTTAAGCACATCAGGGCTTAAGCACAAGCACGCGACATGGCGTCCACTAATTATTCAAACAAATTTTACATTTAAAAAGTCAAATGGCCGTGTGCCCTGTAAGGTGGCTGCCAGACAGGTCGTGAACGGGAGGTATGTGTCCCCGAAGTGCCAAGCTTTGGTGATGTAGGACCCAGAGAAGGAGGCTCCAGCACACATAGTGATGAGAGGAATTTAATGGGCCCAGATTACAGAGCCGAGTTTTACGAGCAGCTGAAAGAGCTGGGGGGGAACAACTGCTCACTTACCTCCAGTCCAGGTCTTTGAAGGCTGATTTAAGACAGCTGCGCCTCTCTCAGTCTGTCTGTGTGTGTTGGGCAAGGTGAGCAGACCTTGCATGTGCTGCTTAGACTCTGCAGGAGGCAGAGAAAGGCACTTTGTTTAAATGGCTGAGGCCGTGCTGCATGGACTTGTTATTTTGAGCTTTGTTCTGTTATTTCTTTTTTGTGCCAGGAAAAGGCTGTTACTTTTGTTTCCTCACTGGTGTATGGACACTAAATAAACCACCAGTTTGTTTGAACCTGCGGACTGCATCACTGTGTGAACCTGTGCCTACCTCCAACGCGGCTCATTGAATACAAATTCCTACAATTGGTGCTAGAAGCACGGGCACAGATCTCAAGCGGCAGTGAGACTGCTACAAGAAGACGTATATGTCCTGGGTGAAGTCGGCCATAAGCCAGCAAGTGTCGCCGGACAAAATGGAAGACCTGCTTAAACATCTGTTGCAGGCACAGCAGGCGCAACAAGCGCAGCACCAGCAGCAACTTAAGCAACAGCAGGTGCAGTTCCAGCATCAGTACCTGCAGAGTCAGCAGAGCAGGCAGCAGCAACCGGAGCAGCAGCAGGAAACAAATAAACTTCTGATGCAGCAGATCCAACAGCAGCAAAGACAAATGGAAATCTTGGCAGAGCAGATCCGTGGCAGGACGACCGCCACATCCTCAGATCCAGGTGATGGCTCACACGTCAGGAAGACGGTAAGAAGAGTATTACAAAAGATGACCCCGGGTGATGACATTGTGGCGTTCCTGATTGTCTTTGAGAGCATGGCAGAGCAGGAGAAATTGCCACCAGAGCAGTGGGCGGAGGTACTGGCACCATATTTGACAGGCGAGCCGCAGAAGGCCTATTATGACTTGGCCTTGCAGGACGCGAAAGAGTACGCTAAGCTGAAAACTGAGATTTTGGCACGCTTGGGTGCCAAATTGACTCTGACTGTCAGGGTGCAATGGGTGCACCCCTGGGACTATTGTAGTGACAAACCTCCCCGGTCCCAGATGTTCAACCTCCTACACCTGGTCGAAAAGTGGTTGCAACCTGAATCTTCCTCCCCAGCACAGATGGTGGAGAAGGTCATTATAGATAGGTTAATACACTCTCTCTCGAAGTCGGTGCACTCCTGGGTTGCCCAGGGAGATCCACATAATGCCGATGACTTGGTGGGGTTGGTGGAAAGATACCAGGTGGTTGAGAGTTCGTTGGGAAAACAAGGGGTCGTAGCCTCTCAATACTGGGGTTCCCAAAAGGTGGCGGACACCCAAAAGAAGGGAACTAGAGCCCCACCTGGGGGGCGTCCTAGAATTCAGGAGGGGTCTGAGTTTCTGCCCATTGTCCCACCCCATAATATAGTGTGTTGGAGATGTCATACCCCTGGCCATATTGCCGCCTGGTGTCCCATAAACTCTGAGCCAATGGACTGCAACATGGGCTGGCGTTGCTCCTATTTTGCCTACCCCGCCTGCAGCGCGGTTCCTCAACATGGCGAGGGCCCTCAGGCATGCTCAGTGTCAGTAAACGTGGTACAAGTCTCTGGACTATTGGACTCAGGAATTTTGGTGACCATGATAAGGGCCACACTCCCTCATCGACTAGTTCCAGGGAAGGTGGTGGGTGTCCGATGTATCCATGGGGACGATAAGAACTATCCTGTCGCCCAGGTGGATGTAAACACAGACTGTGGCACCACATCTCATGAAGTGGCAGTTGTTAAGGACCTATTGCATCCCATAATAATTGGACGTGACTTTGCATTATTCTGGGAAATGTGGGGGAAAGTGGAGACACCTGGTTGCTCGGACGACAGCAAGATCGCCCCTAAAGAAACTTGCCCGCAGAACATGGTAGATGAGTTTCCCATGTGTGTGTTTGTGGGCGATGAGGATGAGGCAACATTCCCTGATGCCAATATCCCTGAGCTGGAGGTGTCCGAGGGAAACTTTGGAACTGCCCAACTCAGGGATTTAACTCTGAAAGGGGCCTTTGAAAATGTTTCTGTGTTAAATTAGATGCCTCAGGAACCGAGAGCTGACACTCAGTTCCCTCCTTTTGCTGTGAATGGGGATTTGCTGTACAGAGTAACCAAGCCAAGGGGTGAGGTAATAGAACAGTTGCTGGTGCCAGGGCCCTACAGACGCAGGGTGTTAGACATGGCTCATTCTCATGTGTTGGGTGGTCACCTGGGTGCAGACAAGACTCAGGAACGGA
This sequence comes from Phyllobates terribilis, assembly GCF_046119375.1. Taxonomy (NCBI): domain Eukaryota; kingdom Metazoa; phylum Chordata; class Amphibia; order Anura; family Dendrobatidae; genus Phyllobates; species Phyllobates terribilis. Next base: position 1,641,613 of record NW_027362771.1, on the reverse strand, counting down.
GATTCTACTGGCCAGGTTGCTATAGAGAAATAAAGAGTTATTGTCGTTCCTGCTCCACATGCCAGATAACCTCCCCAGTGGCCCACTTCTGCAGTCCCCTAGTGCCCCTACCCATCATCGAGGTTCCATTCGAACGCATAGCAATGGATCTAATGGGACCTCTGGTCAAGTCCGCCCGAGGGCATCAGTATATCCTGGTGGTATTAGATCATGCTACACAGTATCCGGAGGCTGTACCACTATGAAACTCCTCTGACAGGTGTATAGCCCCGGGTGTTAGTCCACATGTTTTCAAGAACAGGGTTGCCTAAGGAGATCATAACAGACCAAGGAACTCCATTTATGTTGAAGGTCATGAGGGAATTGTGCAAGATATTGCAGATTGCACAACTGAAAACCTCCGTGTACCATCCCCAGATGGACGGACAGGTCGAGAGGTTTAACAAAACCTTGAAAGCAATGTTGAGGAAAGCAGGGGAAAAGGATGGCCGAGACTGGGACTGTCTGCTTCCCTATCTGTTGTTCGCCATCAGGGAAATTCCCCAAGCTTCCACAGGTTTCTCCCCATTTGAACTAATCTATGGACGACACCCTCGAGGACTTCTGGATGTGGTGAAAGAGTCCTGGGAAGCTGAGACCACTCCCTATAGAAGCGTGGTGGAGCACATTGCCCAGATGCAAGAGAGGATTCCCCATATGATGCCCATTGTGAGGGAGCACCTCCTCAAGGCACAAGAGGTGCAGTCCAGGGTGTATTATAGGTCGGCCAGGGTGAGACCATTCAACCCAGGAGATCGAGTGCTTGTGCTAGTGCCCACAGTGGAGAGCAAGTTCATGGCCAAGTGGCAGGGCCCCTATGAGGCCGTAGAGAAAGTGGAGGAAGTCAACTATAAAATCCACCAACTGGGGAAGAGGAGGCCCTACCAAATTTACCATGTAACTTGATTAAGCCATGGCAAGATAGAGAGCCCATGGAAGCTCCCTGTTTAGTGGCTGAGGCCGATGTGAAAGAGGTCAAGGTGGCAGAGTCACTGTCATGTGCCCAAAAGCAACAGTGCAAAGAGTTGCTACAGCGAAATAAAGACCTGTTTTTGGCGTTGCCAGGACTCAATCAGGTCATAGAGCATGAGGTTCTCCCAGGGCCTCATGTTCGTGTCAATCTAAAACCATACCGGATCCCCGAGTCCCACAGAGAGGTGATCTCAAAAGAAGTGAGGCGAATGCTTAACCTGGAAGTCATTGAAGAGTCCAAAAGTGGATGGTCCAGTCCTATAGTCTTATTGCCGAAACCAGATGGGGAATGGCAGTTTTGCAACGACTATAGGAAGCTGAATGAGGTCTCGAAGTTCGACGCCTACCCAATGCCTAAGGTAGATGAGCTTATTGAAAGGCTAGGACCTGCTCGGTACATCACCACTCTGGACCTCACCAAAAAAAATTGGCAAATTCCCCTGTCCAAAGAGGCCAAGGAGAAGACAGCCTTCTCGACGCCAGACGGATGTTATCAATACGTCAGGATGCCATTTGGGTTGCAGGGAGCTCCGGCCACCTTCCAGAGAGCTATGGACCGGATCTTAGCACCCCACAAAAAGTATGCAGCAGCCTACCTAGATGACATTGTCATATTCAGACAGGACTGGGAAAGTCATCAGGACAAAGTTCAAGCCATACTTGATGCCCTAAGGAAGGCGGGCTTTACTATCAACCCGAAGAAATGTGCCATGGGGATGGAGGAAGCCAAGTACCTAGGGTACGTGGTTGGTAAAGGGGAAATAAAACCGCAAATAAATAAGGTCGAGGCGATCTTGAACTGGTAACAGCCCCTCTCAAAGAAGCTACTATCGAATATTTGTCCCTAACTTTGCCCTGATAGCAGCCCCACTGACGGATCTTCTGAAAGGGACTAAGTAGAAGCGGCCTTCCAGGAATTGAAACTGATCCTCTGTAAACAGCCAGTCTTGGTGGAAACAACATCTCCAAGGAGTTTGTGGTCCAGATGGATGCATCGGATATCGGGCAGGGAGCAGTCTTGTCCCAGGAGATTAACGGAGAAGAACACCCTGCAATATACCTCAGTCGGAAGATCTCCATTTGTGAGAACTACTCCATTGTAGAAAAAGAATGTTTGGCCATTAAGTGGGCGTTAGACACTCTGAGGTATTACCTGTTAGGTAGGAGGTTCAGGTTAGTGTAAGACCATGCCCCAATGAAGTGGATGCGAGAAAAGAAGGGGAACAATGCCAGAGTGACTAGGTGGTTCCTGGCTCTACAATATTTTAGTTTCCAGGTAGAGCATAGGCCTGGGAAACAACATGGGAATGCTGATGCCTTGTCAAGGGTTTATTGTATGGTGACAGAATGTGCCAAGCCCCCCGGCTTTGGGTAGAGGGGGTTATGTAAGCTGGCTGCCGGACAGGTCGTGAACGGGAGGTATGTGTCCCCGAAGTGCCAAGCTTTGGTGATGTAGGACCCGGAGAAGCAGGCTCCAGCACACATAGTGATGAGAAGAGTTTAATGGGCCCGGATTACAGGGCCGGGTTTTACCAGCAGCTGAAAGAGCTTGGGGGGAACAACTGCTCACTTACCTCCAGTCCAGGTCTTGGAAGGCGATTTAAGACAGCTGCGCCTGTCTCACTCTGTCTGTGTTTGTTGGACAAGGTGAGCAGACCTTGCATTTGCTGCTTAGAACCTGCAGGAGGCAGAGGAAGGCACTTTGTGAATACTGCTGAGGCCGTGCTGCATGGACTTGTTATTTTGAGCTTTGTTCTGTTATTCATTTTTTGTGCCAGTAAAAGGGTGTTACTTTTGTTTCCTCACTGGTGTATGGACACTAAATAAACCACCAGTTTGTTTGAACCCGCGGACTGCATCAATGTGCGGCTAAATGAGTACAAATCCCTACAGCCCCAACAGTGGTTTTCCTTCACATATGGGGTATCAGTGTGCTCAAGAGAAATTGCACAACAAACTTTGTAGTCCATTTTTTCCTGTTACCCTTACGAAAATAAAAAAAATTGGGTCTAAAATAACATTTTTGTGAAAAAAGTTAAATGTTCATTGTTTTTTTCCACATTCCAAAAGTTCCTGTGATGCACCTGAAAGGTTAATAAAGTTGAATGTGGTTTTGAGCACCTTGAGGTGTGCAGTTTTTAGAATGGTTTCACTTCTGGGTATTTTCTGTCATAAAGTCCCCTCAAAGTCACTTCAAATAAGATGTGGTCTCTAAAAAAATGTTTTTGTAAATTTTGTTGGAAAAATTAGAAATCAATGGTCAAACTTTTAAACGCTATAACTTCCTAACAAAAAAAATTTTGATTCCAAAATTGTGCTGCTGTAAAGTAAACATGTGGGAAATGTTATTTATTAACTATTTTGTGTGACATATTTCTCTCATTTAAAGGGCATAAAAATTCAAAGTCTGAAAACTTTTCCCTTTAGTAAAAATAAATAAAAATTCAAGTTTTGTTTCCTTATCGTACTAACCTGGTGTTAGTGCCATAGCAGATCCCCGCCCTGACAGGCAGGTACTCCGGTATGTTAGTTCACTCACCTGTGCTTCCGGCCGTGTCCTTAGGGCTCGTGCACGCCCCTGCCCTCTTGAAAGGCCAGCATGCACACTTGCTATTACATCCCCAGCCAATGGCTGTGGGACTTTTCATATATATTGTTTACTCCCTGTTGGGGAGGTGCTTGAGCAACCTTCCTGCTCTGCAGTCTATGTTGTAAAGGTTGCGTACTAGTCCCCGCTACTATGTCTGCTGCACTCCGGTGCAGACCCAGCCTGCTGCACTCCGGTGCAGACCCAGCCTGCTGCACTCCGGTGCAGACACAGCCTGCTGCACTCCGGTGCAGACCCTGCCTGCTGCACCCCAGTGCAGACCCTGCCTGACGCACTCCGGTGCTATCCTTCTTGCCAGTTTTGAGTACCATCCTGCCTGTTCTACTGGGTCCAGCTGCTGCGCGTCCCCCATTGGTCTGTTGTGGAGTGACACCTGGCATTCATTGGGAGCCAAGTCTAACCTCACCATCAGAGGCTCTAGCAAACTGTCCGGTGCTCGCTTAGTCACCCTCCTCCAGGCTCTCCGCGGTCCGTGGCACAATGGTTCCACAAACCACGTTTGTGGCAGTTTGCTCAGGCCATGGAATCCGCTGGTTCCCGGCACCTGTCTGATCAGGTGATGTACCAAGAGCTCTGCCGACAGAAAAGCGTGCAGGAGAGGTTGAAGATGCAGTTACAGCCCCTGACTACAAAGCTGGAGGCTTTAAACATCTCACCAGAATCCCTCCATGTTCAAGCAACCGTGTCTTCTTTGGGACCTTCTCCATCTGTTTGCTTTGTTCAAGATCCAGGACCCCGACTCGCCGCTCCACCACGCTTAGATGGCAATCCGAAGCTGTGCCAGGGGTTCATTAATCAGTGCAGCTTACATTTTGAACTTCTTCCTCACCACTTTCCATGGTACCAGAGGCGTAGCTAGGGTTTTGGTTCATGGGGGGCCCCCAACCAGGTAACCCTGATCACAACTATGGTGGCGCACCCTAATAGAGGATATAGGAGAACCTCAGCAGATGACCGCACTGTTACTGAAAATAATCTCTATACAATGACCAGCACTGATGTTACCGCCATATGGTGACTATATTTTGATATATGCCACTCCTGCAGAACATATAAGAGATCACAGCACAGTTATATATAGTAACTTACAGTTGACGTTCTTTCTGATTAAATTGTTCTCTTTTCCCGTCTTTTCCATCTGGCCCAGACCAACACAACATCTATTCTCAACCTGCACAAATGGCTCATCCTGCAGATAATCCAATACTGAGCCTCTGTGATTGTATGTGTCCCTATTACAGCACTTGCCGTGTGCCCTCTAGATGGTAAAACAAACCTCACAATAATGCCCAGTTTAAGTGCCCTAGAAAATAGTGACCACATAAGAAATATAGGGATAGTACAAGGCCAAAGATTTCACTCACTTATGTGGCACCCCAGGGGTCCGGTTGCCACAGTGGCATTGCCTCCCTCACAAGAGGTGATGCCATGCCTGGAAGCAAGCAGGGGTCCCCTAGTCAGGTATACTAGCATGCAACACTTTCCTGGCTCCAGACCAGCAAGGGGAGCTCCTCCCCTTAGCAACTGAAATCTGGAGACGGGGTTAGTTAGAGTTTGTGAGAGGAGTTGAAGACAGGACAATGAAGAGGAAAGACCTGGGGAGTGGAGCTGTGTATGAGCTTACCCCAGAGGAGAGAAGCGCAGAAGAACCGGACACTGGAGTCCGAGGTTGTGAGGCACTGAAGGCCCAGCAGCAGAAACTGGAGGGCAGAAGACTGCAGGTCTCCTGGCCCCATCAGATGCCCAGAGGCTCCACAGCACAGAGGGCCCAGTACTGCCATGTGGGAGCGACACTCCAAGAAGGCCCGAGCTGCTTGCCATATGGATGAGCACAAAGACGTTTTACTCAGGGATGAGGGCCACAGCATAGCTGCAAGCAGCAGGGCCAAATAGATTAGAGCAGAGGGAAGGCCTACAACTTCACCTGGGGAGGTGGATTCCCAACTTGCTTCCAGGCAGCCCGGACCTCTATTACAAGCTAGTACCCTTGCCCCGGTCTGCTTAACCACCGCAAGTAAAGATAAGAGGAAACCACCGTTAAGTTGTGGACTGGTTATTATCTGCGCCATCCCCTGCACTACACTGCACAGCAGCATCTATAACATCACCATTTCCTGCCCTGGAGCTAAGCTCTGCCTGTTGAGAGCTGTCCCAACTCACCATCAGCTCCAGAGGATCTGCACCGCAGCGGCGGCTTTATATAGCCGCATACCACAGGTGGCATCACGAACATTAAACTATAAAAAATATAATCTCCTTTTTATTGACCGCCCTGGGTCACGGACCAGGTCCCTGCCACTGTGACAACCCCTGCACCGACCGGCCCGGCTATCGAGTACCCCGCGGCCCAGGGGGCGCGTCAACTTGGCGTCATGAACAGAATTCACGAAGCCCAGTATAACTGGGTCCAGTGTGCCATAGACTTTACTGAACGGTGTGATCACGTCATTTGCCGTCTGCCGAGGGGAAGCAGTAGGCCCGATACAGAACAGCCGAGTAAGCGATCCCTCCCGCCTGCAGAGCAGCATACTGGTACGTCAGCAGAGACCCAGGACCTGGCTGAGGTTCACTAGGGGGGAGGAAGATGCCCAACCTGGGAAAGGATACAGCCACGGGCACGGGTGCTGCCACTGTAATGCCGTTATCAATGCCATATATACCGGGGGCGGCGTGGTTGCCCCAGTACTCAGGGGAGTCGCACATCCTGACCAACTTTGAGGAGAGACTGCGCAGTTGTTTAAAGTGTACCCCCTGTCTGAGGAGCAAAAAGTCAGCATCCTCATAGGCCAGCTAATCGGTGCAGCCCAGAGAGAAGTGAAGTCCTGGCCGGGCAGGGACAAAGGCACTGTTAAGGAAATACTGGCCTGGTTGAAGGATACCTTTGACAGCCGCACCGCAGCAGAAATTAAAATGAAGTTCTACGGGTGCAAACAAAGGGTGCAGGACAGTGTACGGGACTATGCTCTAACCTGCAGGAGGCGCTGCGGGCCATTAAACAGGTAGACTCCGACTGTGTGCGAGACGAGGACAGATTTCTAACTGAGCAGTTTATTGAGGGGCTCCTGTCTAAAGCTCACCGGACACAGCTGCGCATTATGGCTCTGCAAAACCCTGGTCTGGACTTTGCGCAATTTAAAGACCGAGCCATCCAGGTGCTACGAGAACCAACCCCAGGTGGCATTGCATCCCTCCGGCGCCCAGCTATCACATACCACCAGGAGGTGGCGTCCTTTTCCCCAGCATCTGTGGAGGCTGACGCGCAGACCATAGATAATGACCCGTTTGCAGACCTATGCCTTCAAGTCCAGGAGCTGACCAAAAGTGTGGCTACACTAACCAAAACCATGCAGGCCATGCAAGTGTCTCCAAAGGAAAGGCTCCAGCTGGCTTCCAGTCCAGATGATGTCCCGTGGCGACGACACAGAAGAATTCCACTGACCAGAGGGAGGAACACCGATCGCTACGACCAGGACAGACAACCCATCTGCTGCCGCTGTCAAGAGGTGGGGCACTACGCAAGATTCTGTAATTTAAATGAGCAACCCCTGGGGCAGAGGGCCAACCCCCAGGAGTAAGACGACCAGGCCCACAAAGCTAGCGAGACAAGTACGTGGGAGGATGACCGGTCCTACCTGTCGTGCTTGATAGCATCCCGATGAACGCACTGCTGGACCCTGGGTCCCAGGTGACAACGATACCATATATCCTTAATAAACAATACTGGACTGATTCAGACATTACCCGCTGTCCAGATGAACATCTTAGCATCTATGCCAGCAATGGTCAGCCCTTGTGTAACAGGTCTGGGAGGTGGAACCTCAGAGCAACTATACAAAGGGGCAGTCCTTGTAAGGAAGCGAGTGGCTCCCAGGGAAGGCGGGCAGGCAGTCACGGCAAGTGACAGGGACAGTCTCTGGGTAGAAGGGCAGGAGGTCACGGCAAGTGACGAGGACAGTCTCTGGGTAGAAGGGCAGGAGGTCACGGCAAGTGACAGGGACAGTCTCTTGACAGGCGGATGGTCACGGCAGGTGACAGCAGGGTAAGAGTCTCTAGACAGGCAGGTGGTCACGGCAAGTGACGGCAGAGCCTCCAGGTAGGCTAGCAGGCAGGTAGCAGGTGGGCGCTCCCAGGTGAGCGGGCAAGAGTCTCTGGGCAGGCAGGTGGTCACGGCAAGTGATGGCAGAGCCTCCAGGTAGGCTAGCAGGCAGGTAGCAGGTGAGCGCTCCCAGGTGAGCGAGCAGGAGTCTCTGGACAGGCAGATGGTCACGGCAAGTGACGGCAGAGCCTCCAGGTAGGCTACCAGACAGGTAGCAGGTGAGCTATCCCAGGTGAGCGGGCGGGCAGATCCATAGACAGACTGACAGGTGTTGGAAGGCAGACAGAATCAGGTAGGTATCAAGCAGAGATCTGGCAGGTAACTGGTAACGGAACCTGAGGGCTGAAGCAGAGTTGAAAGGCTTTACAACAACATTGCTCGGACACCTCCATTTTGGAGGAGGTGCCTTATATATGGTGAGGTCCTCCGGCCATTGGCCGGGGACTCCTTAGGACGGCGCGCGCGGCCCCTTTAAGAGAGGGGGAGCGCGCGCCCTAAGCACAGAGGCCGGGAAGCAGCGCGCGCTGCCAGCCGAACGGGAGGAAGACGCCGGGCACGGAGCGGAGAGGTGAGGAGAAAGGCGTCCCTGCCTAGCAGGAGACAGGGACGCCGACGCTACAGTACCCCCCCCTTTAGGCCCCCCCCCCTTTTTTAGGCCAGACAGAAATTTATCAAGGATGAGCGGGGCATGGATGTTCTCCCGGGGCTCCCAAGTTCTCTCCTCAGGACCAAACCCCTTCCAATCCACTAGAAAAAAGGTCTTTCCTCTTACCCTTTTGGTGGCCAGAATGTTCTCTACCTCAAACTCGTTTTCAGCGGAAACCGGAGCAGGAGGCGTACCTGTAGACTTGGAAAAAGAGTTAAGTATCACGGGTTTGAGTAGAGATACATGGAAGGAGTTAGGAATCCGCAAATTGGCCGGGAGTTTCAATTTATAGGCCACCGGATTGATTTGTTTGATACCTTCCAGTGGACCGATGAACCGAGGCCCTAACTTGTAGGAAGGAATCTTGAGCCGGACATATTTGGACGAGAGCCAGACCTTATCTCCAGGATGGAATTGTGGTGGATCCAGACGTCTTTTGTCAGCCTGTTTTTTCATCCGCTCGGATGACTGAAGGAGTGCGGATCTGGTACTTTCCCAAATGGAGGAAAATTCGTTAATGAGAGATTCCGCAGCCGGATTGTCCACCGAGGTGGAGACAGGAAACGGGATCCGAGGATGCTGAACGTTGACTACAAAAAACGGGGATTTGGAGGAAGATTCGCTCTCGTGATTATTGTATGAAAATTCGGCCCATGGTAAAAGATCCACCCAGTCGGAATGGTGGGCATTAACAAAGTGCCGGAGGAAACTGGTTAAAATTTGGTTGATCCGTTCCACTTGGCCATTGGACTGTGGGTGATAAGCAGAAGAGAAGTCCAAGGTGACCCCCAGCAGTTTACACATGGCTCGCCAAAAGCGAGAGGTGAACTGAACCCCTCGGTTAGATACGATGTGGAGAGGAAGACCATGAAGACGGAAGACATGATGGATAAAGTCTTTAGCTAACTCTGATGCAGACGGGAGACCCGGCAGGGGAATAAAGTGAGCCATTTTGAAAAGCGGTCAGTGACCACCCAAATGACCGTACAACCGGCGGAGACAGAGAGGTCCGTTATAAAGTCCATAGATATATGCTGCCACGGCACAGCAGGTACAGGAAGAGGAAGGAGACGACCGGCTGGCAGATGTCTCGGGACTTTGTTGCGGGCGCAGGACACACAGGCTGAAACAAAGTCTATTACGTCCTTGTGCAGGGTAGGCTACCAGTAATGCCGGGTAATAAGCTGGAGGGTCTTTTTCTGACCAGCGTGGCCAGCTAGCTTGGACGAGTGTCCCCAGTGTAGAACCTTCTCACGATCAGGTACAGTTCCGAACGTCTTACCGGGTGGAAGACGATTTAGATTCACGGGGGCCACCTGCATTACTTTGGCGGGGTCGATGATGTGTTTAGGCTCCTCCTCAAGATCAGAGACCAAAAACGATCGGGACAAGGCATCAGCTTTGATGTTTTTGTCAGCCGGGCGAAAATGAAGAATGAAATTAAAGCGGGCGAAGAACAAGGACCACCGGGCTTGGCGCGGGTTAAGTCTCTGGGCACTCTGGAGGTAAGCCAAGTTCTTGTGGTCCGTGTAAATTATTACCGGGTGAAGAGCCCCTTCGAGCAGGTAACGCCACTCCTCCAGTGCCAGCTTAATGGCCAACAATTCTCGGTCTCCTATAGAATAATTGCGCTCAGAAGAGGAGAAGAATTTGGAGAAGAAGCCGCAGGTTACCATTCTTCCGGAAAATGACTTTTGGGTGAGTACCGCTCCGGCTCCAGAGGAGGAAGCGTCGACTTCTAGGAAGAATTGTTTGTTGCTGTCCGGACGATGCAGCACAGGGGCGGAGGAAAAAGCTTGTTTTAAGGAAAGGAAGGCCTCCTTTGCTTCGGGCGGCCATTCTATGGGATTAGCGCCCTTACGGGTGAGCGCCGAGATAGAGGCAGTCTGGGAAGAAAAGTGCGGAATGAAGAGGCGGTAGTAGTTGGCGAAGCCCAGGAACCGCTGAATAGCCTTCAACCCCTCTGGTCGGGGCCACTTCTGGATGGCAGACAGTTTCTCAGGATCCATTTGTAGGCCGGTCTGAGAGATTATGTAGCCCAGAAACGGAAGCGAGGTCTGCTCAAAGAGGCACTTCTCATATTTAGCGTAGAGGTGGTTCTGCCTGAGCCTGAGCAGGACCTGACGAACATCCCTCCGATGAGTGAGAAGATCCGGAGAGAAGACCAAGATGTCGTCCAGGTACACCACCACGCAGGAGTAGAGAAGGTCACGGAAGATGTCATTGACCAACTCTTGAAAGACGGCGGGAGCGTTACAGAGACCGAAGGGCATTACAAGGTATTCATAGTGGCCGTCCCGGGTGTTGAATGCCGTCTTCCATTCATCCCCCTGACGGATACGGACCAGATTATACGCCCCACGGAGGTCCAGCTTGGTGAAGATTCTAGCCCCCCTCAGACGGTCAAATAATTCAGGAATGAGCGGAAGGGGGTATTTATTCTTCACTGTGATCTGGTTAAGGCCTCTATAGTCTATACAGGGACGGAGTGAGCCGTCCTTCTTTTTGACGAAGAAGAAGCCTGCTCCCACCGGGGAGGTAGATTTCCGGATAAATCCCCGGGCCAGATTCTCCTCAATATATTCAGACATGGACCAGGTCTCAGCAGCGGACAAAGGGTAAATACGCCCACGGGGAGGAGTAGTGCCGGGCATCAGGTCAACTGGGCAGTCGTATGGTCTATGAGGGGGTAATGTCTCTGCTTCTCTTTTATTAAAGACGTCCGCAAAAGACCAATAGGGAACCGGTAGGCCGGGTAGATTGGCTGGGGTAGGAGAAGGACGAGCAGGATGAACGGGAACTAAACAAGTCTTATGGCAGTCCTGTCCCCACCGAAGAACTTCTCCGGTCTGCCAATCAAGCACGGGTGCGTGTCTCTGGAGCCAACGTAGGCCTAGCAGGAGGGCGTGAGAGAGTCCAGGCAGAACATGGAAGAAGATGCTCTCAGAGTGCAGCATTCCCACCTGCAGAGTTATGGATTCGGTGATGAGTTGGTTGGGATGAGGTAAGAGGCCCCCATCCACGGCGGCGACAGATAAGTGTACAGCCAGAGGTTTGGTGGGAATGCGGTATTTCTCTACCAGGGACTGAGAAATGAGATTTCCGGCAGCTCCAGAGTCAAGTTGAGCCAGTTCAAAATAACGGTTCTCCCCACAGATGATAGAGACCGACAGCATTAGAGATGGAGAGGGTTTATTTCTGTCTAGGGCGACCTCTCTGAGCGATCCTAGACACAGGCGTTTCCCGACCTCTCCGGACAGGAACGGATCCGGTGCTCCTTACTGCCACAGTAGAAGCAGCTCCCCTCGGCACGGCGTAATTCTTGACGGGTCTTGACCATCTTGGTCTGGTCGACCTGCATAGGCTCGGGTGAGTGCGCCGGGGAAGTAACGGAGGAAGTGACGGGTCTCTGGAAGGTAGGGGCAAGGCGTGGAAACCTCCTCTCACGGGTGGCCTCTTTGGTGCGCTCCTGGAACCGGATGTCAATCCGGGTGGCAAGTGTAATTAAGTTGTCGAGAGTGGTAGGAATGTCCCGACCAGCGAGTTCATCTTTAATACGGCCGGACAGACTCTCCCAAAAGATGGACACCAGGGCGTCGTTATCCCAGGCAATCTCCGAAGCAAGGGTACGGAATCGTATGGCATATTGGCCCACGGTGAGACTTCCTTGGCGGAGGCGTAGCAGAGATGAGGCGGATGAGGTCCTCCGTCCTGGTTCGTCGAAGACCTTCCGGAACGCCGTGAGAAAGGCTGGCAGGTTGGACACCAGTGGGTCTCCTCTCTCCCATAGAGGATTTAGCCAAGCCAGCGCCTCTCCCGTGATACGGGACATGATGAAGGCCACTTTGGCGCGGTCGGTGGAAAACTGGTGTGCCAACAGTTCGAAGTGCAGAGTGCACAGGTTAATGAAGCCCCGTGCTTGACCGGGATCTCCGCCAAAACGAGGCGGGGTGGTGAGGCGGGGACCGGGAAGAGATGCCATGGAATTGATGGGCAGTGACGCTGCCGGGGTAAGAGTCATGCGACTGGAAGCAGGTCCCGAAGAGGTAGTCAGTGTGTCCAGGCGGGAGTTAACACTACTCAGGTGGCTCAGGATGGACTCCTGTTGGGACCTCTGACGGGAAAGTTCATGACACAGGTCCGAGAGCGAGGGAGCTTGGATGCCACCGTGTTCCATAGCCCGAGCAAACTGTAACGGGTCTGGGAGGTGGAATTTCAGAGCAACTATACAAAGGGGCAGTCCTTGTAAGGAAGCGGGTGGCTCCCAGGGAAGGCGGGCAGGCAGTCACGGCAAGTGACAGGGACAGTCTCTGGGTAGAAGGGCAGGAGGTCACGGCAAGTGATGGGGACAGTCTCTGGGTAGAAGGGCAGGAGGTCACGGCAAGTGACGGGGACAGTCTCTTGACAGGCGGATGGTCACGGCAGGTGACAGCAGGGTAAGAGTCTCCAGACAGGCAGGTGGTCACGGCAAGTGACCGCAGAGCCTCCAGGTAGGCTAGCAGGCAGGTAGCAGGTGGGTGCTCCCAGGTGAGCGGGCAAGAGTCTCTGGACAGGCAGGTGGTCACGGCAAGTGACGGCAGAGCCTCCAGGTAGGCTAGCAGACAGGTAGCAGGTGAGCACTCCCAGGTGAGCGGGCAAGAGTCTCTGGACAGGCAGGAGGTCTCGGCAAGTGACGGCAGAGCCTCCAGGTAGGCTAGCAGACAGGTAGCAGGTGAGCGCTCCCAGGTGAGCGGGCAGCCAGATCCATAGACAGACTGACAGGTGTTGGAAGGCAGACTGTTGGACCGCAGGAATACAAGCAGATAGACAGGAATCAGGAAGGTATCAAGCAGAGATCTGGCAGGTAACTGGCAGGTAACTGGTAACGGAACCTGAGGGCTGAAGCAGAGTTGAAAGGCTTTGCAACAACATTGCTCGGGCAGCTCCATTTTGGAGGAGGTGCCTTATATATGGTGAGGTCCTCCGGCCATTGGCCGGGGACTCCTTAGGACGGCGCGCGCAGCCCCTTTAAGAGAGGGGGAGCGCGCGCACGCCCTAAGCACAGAGGCCGGGAAGCAGCCCGCGCTGCCAGCCGAGCGGGAGGAAGACGCCGGGCACGGAGCGGAGAGGTGAGGGGAACGGCGTCCCTGCCTAGCAGGAGGCAGTAACGCCGACGCTACACCTTGGCTCAGGTGGGGTATAAAGAGGTGACCATAAAAGTTGGCCGAGTAGAATTGCCATCACAAGGAATGATTATTGTTGATATTGTTCGCCGAGAAAGTCATCCTATGATAACTATAGGCACCAATGTGATAGAGAATTGTCTTGGGGAAAGTCGCAGAGACTGCCAGTTCCAGTCAGCAGCGAGTTCTACAGGAGATCAGAGCCCTGATGAAAAGGCAACAGGTAGAGCTTTCTGGAGGAGAAGATGGCAGTGTTAGAATGAGTGATCCATTCCCCATTGCAATGCCCCCTAGGAGTGAAATGTTAATATGGTGTCGGGCTACAATCGGTCTCAGGGGTCAAGATTGTCAGGCCCTGGTAGAATCTGTGTACTCTGATAGTAGGCCCACCATCTTGACAGCCAGGGGGGTAGTCGATGTCCGCAAGGGGAGAGTACCGATACGCATCCTGAATTGTGGGGAGAAAGAGGTCCATTTACCCCGGTATGCTACCCTTGCTGAGCTATTCACTGTCAGTAACAACGCAATAAAGACAGTGGAACCCTTGCCTCCATCCAAACCAGCGGAGGATAATGGCTCCAAGGGCCAGATAGAGGATTGGTGTCAGAAGCTACAAGTGGGCATTGACTCCACCCCTTTGCAACAAAAGCATGGAGTATAGCGGGTGGTCCAAGAATATGAGCGAGTCTTCAGCAAACATCCACTAGATTTTGGGCAGGTAAAAGGGGTCCAACATCATATCCCCACGGGAGATCATAAGCGTATTAAAGAGAGATACCGGCCTGTACCCCCAGCTCACTATCAATGTGCCAAAGGAATGTTACGGGAGATAAAGGAGGCTGGGGTGATCAGAGATAGTTGTAGCCCCTGGGCAGCTTCATTAGTTCTCGTTAGCAAGAAAGATGGTACAATGAGGATGTGTGTTGATTACAGGCAGATTAACCGCATTACACATAAGGACACCTACCCATTACCCAGAATTGAGGAATCATTAGCAGCTGTAATGCAGCAGCTTGCTAGCATTACTGTAAATGGTCCAGGATGTGTTTTACCTGACCATGTACCTTCCCCTTTAACTGACTGGTCACATGACTGTGACATCACACAGGTCCTGTATGCACAGTAAAGGTCTGTACACATGACTGAGACAGCACACAGGACCTATACACACAGCTGACTGATCACATGACTGTGACATCAGCAAGGTCCTGTCAGTATGGGTGTATGTGTGCACAGGATATATAAACCCCGGTAATTGGAGAGAGGTGTTCGGTGTGAGAGACATGAGGCCTGTTCCCCATGTGTGTGGGACACCGTTCTGCCTAGTGAGGCTGAGTGAAGCCTGGCAGCCTGAAAGGCTGAGACTGGATCCTGTGAGTGGATGCTAGTGGCCTTGGAAAGCAGAGGCTTGGTGAAGAGTCCGGAAAGGCGCAGACTGGATGTGTGTGAGTGAAACATTCCAGTAGCCTTAGACAGGACGACGGCTAGAGACCCCTACCTGGGAAGCCACAAAGCCACAGTGGTGGCGGATTAAAGGGACTGCAGCAACTAAACCCGGCAAAGGTAATACACTTTGTTACATGGACTGTGTTATGGACATTGCTATAGTATTACCTTGCTGAAGGCTGTGTCCTGGGCCAATTGGGCCTGTCTGCTATTTGAGAGACTCCCGGATGTTAAGTGTGTAAACATGCCGGTGACAAACTAAGATGGACATTATGTGTGTGAACAGCGGTTTATGATAACATAATAAACTGCTGTATTGAGAAAATACTGGAAGGACATTGCACGTGTGCTTAATTTACCCGGTGCAGCGAGTAACCCCCAGTATGATGACTAGCGCTGCCTTACACAGCATTGAGATTAGCTAACTATTTCTCCACTTTGGATCTCACTAGTGGGTACTGGCAGGCTCCTGTGGCAGAGGCGGACAAAGAAAAGACCGCATTTACAACACCAATGGGCCTCAGCGAGTTCAACTGCATGCCATTCGGGCTCTGCAATACCACAGGAACCTTCCAGCGGTTAATGGAGTGTTGCCTAGGACACAAAAACTTCGAAACCGTCCTGCTGTACCTAGACGACGTAATCGTCTACTCAAAGACATATGAAGACTACCTGGAGCACCTGGCCGAGGTGTTCGAAGCCCTATTTGGTTATGGCCTGAAAGTAAAGCCGTCCAAGTGCCACCTGTTAAAGCCCAATGTGCAGTACCTAGGTCATGTGGTAAGCGCCGAAGGTGTAGCATGAGATCCTGAAAAAGTCACTGTGATCAAGGACTGGCCAAGACCCTCTACTATCAAGGAAGTGCGGCAGTTCCTCGAGCTGGTAGGCTACTACAGGAGATTCATCAAGGGTTTCACCAAGATAGTGGCACCTATGCAGGGCCTCCTAGTGGGCCAGTCCAAGAAGGCCAAGAACCCGAAACCTCCGTTCAAATGGGGTAAACCAGAAGACGAATCTTTCACTCGACTGACAATGGCTCTTACTGGAGACGAAGTCCTGGCCTACCCTGACTATGAACAACCCTTTGTACTCCATATGGATGCCAGCAACGTGGGATAGTGAGCAGTGCTGTCCAAGGTACAGCAAGGCAGAGAGAGAGTGATTGCTTACGCCAGCAGAAAGCTCCGTCCTACAGAAAGGAGCCCCGACAACTATAGTTCCTTCAAGTTGGAGTTTTTAGCCATAGTCTGAGCTGTAACAGAGTGCTACAAACACTGCTTTGCCTCCTCCAGATTTACAGTCTTCACAGACAACAACCCCTGACGCACCTGGAGACTGCGAAGCTTGGTGTCCTAGAGCAAAGATGGATGGCCTGACTGTCTAACTATGAATTTACCATCAAGTAACATAAAAACACTACACTGTGTTCCCAATTATTATGCAAATAATATTTTCTCAAATTACTTATATGAATTGCAGTCATTGTAATTTTCCACTCAAATAACTATTAGAGTACAATTGAAAGGTTTTTTGTATAAACTGCCTATGATAACAGTATATTTTTAAAAAAATAAAACACTCAAACTGCACTCAAAATGCATGTTCCAAATTATTATGCACAGCAGAGTTTTCAACCTTTTCATTTTAATAAAGAACAAAAAAATGGTCATTTTTGAAATTATAAGCATTAGCAGGTTATTACAAACTGAAATCAAACAGTTTTCAACTCAAAACTTTATTCTAGGTGATGTTACATTTGCACATAGGACCCCTTGTTTGAAAGGAGCTTCTGAACTCTCTCATTCATTGAATTTGTCAGGTTTTGGATGGATTCTGCTTCAATTGTTTTGCATGAGGACAGAATACACTCCCAGAGCTGTTGCTTAGATGTGAACTGCCTCCCGCCATCATAGACACTCCTTTTGATGATGCTCCAGAGGTTCTCAATGGGGTTGAGGTCAGGGGAGCATGGGGGCCACACCATAAGTTTGTCCCCTTTTATGCCCACAGCAGCCAGAGATGCAGATGTGTTATGTGCAGCATGAGACGGGGCATTATCATGCATGAAATGATCTCGATGGTCCAGATGGATGGAGTGGTGGATGGCTGGTTGATGGACACCCCATGCAAAAACGGCTACGGCGCCAACAAGGAGGAGGTGGAGTAATGTTTTGGGCTGGAATCATGGGGAGAGAGATTGTCGGCCCTTTTAGGATCCCTGAAGGGGTAAAGATGAACTCCATAATGTATGTTGAGTTTCTCAAACAGTACTTCCTGCCATGGTTCAAGAAGAAGAACCGTGCATTCCGCAGCAAGATAATTTTCATGCATGATAATGCCCCGTCTCATGCTGCACATAACACATCTGCATCTCTGGCTGCTGTGGGCATAAAAGGGGACAAACTTATGGTGTGGCCCCCCTGCTCCCCTGACCTCAACCCCATTGAGAACCTCTGGCGCATCATCAAAAGGAGTGTCTATGATGGCGGGAGGCAGTTCACATCTAAGCAACAACTCTGGGAGGGTATTCTGTCCTCATGCAAAACAATTGAGGCAGAAACCATCCAAAACCTGACAAATTCAATGAATGAGAGAGTTCAGAAGCTCCTTTCGAACAAGGGGTCCTATGTGCAAATGTTACATCACCTAGAATAAAGTTTTGAGTTGAAAACTGTTTGATTTCAGTTTGTATTAACCTGCTAATGCTTATAATTTCAAAAATTACCATTTTTTTGTTCTTTATTAAAATGAAAAGGTTGAAAACTCTGCTGTGCATAATAATTTGGAACATGCATTTTGAGTGCAGTTTGAGTGTTTTATTTTTTTAAAAATATACTGTTATCATAGGCAGTTTGTACAAAAACCTTTCAATTGTACTCTAATAGTTATTTGAGTGGAAAATTACAATGACTGCAATTCATATAGGTAATTTGGGAAAATCTGAGAAAATATTATTTGCATAATAATTTGGAACACAGTGTAATGCTGATGCGCTGTCCAGGATGCCCAACTTGCCAGATGGGGGAGAAGACCCAGAAGATCTGGAGGAGATAGAGCTACCCGCTTTCCATCATCATGGGGTGGCCCAGTGCTCCCACTGTGTGAGGGACAAGCGCTCCACCAGCAGAGAGGCCACGTTCAACCCATTGCCCCACTATGGATGGACAGAGACGCAGGATAGCGACCCAGCTGTCCGCCTGGTAAAGGAGTTGCTGACACAAGCTGACTCACACCCTGATCCAGATGCTCCACAGGAGGTCCAACAGTTGTGGAAGGAGAAGGGCACACTGTTCATCAATGAGGGAAAGCTGTGTCGAAGAAGTATCAATTCCCGGACACACGAACTGGTCTGGCAGGTGGTAGTCCCGAGGCGGGATGCGCCAATGGTCTTAGAAGCGTACCACTATGGAGCAGGACACTTCGGGTGGAAGAAGTTGGAAGTTCTGCTACTTGAGCGATTCTACTGGGTTGGCATGAGGAAAGCAATCGAGAGATGGTGTCGAGAATGTGGTCCATGAAACCTGAGATGGAAAGACCGTGACAGCCAGAGGGTTCCCCTGCAGCCCATAATCACCAAACAACCACTTGAACTAGTAGCCTTGGACTAAGTGAAGCTAGCCCCAAGCCGGTCAGGCTATGTCTACGCTATCACCATAGTAGACCACTACTCCCTGTTCTTGGTAGTAGTGCCAGTGAAAGATCAGACGGCAGCCAAAGCGTTTCAACAACACTTTTGTCCCCCGCACGGTTACCCTGAAAGAGTGCTGACTGACCAAGGTCCAGCCTTTGAAGCAGAAGTGTTTCAAGAATTCTGTAACTTGTACGGCTAAAAGATAATAAGGACAACGCCGTATCATCCTCATACCAACGGGTTGTGGGAGAAAATGAACCAGGTGGTAATAGACTTGTTGAATACGTTGCCCCTTGAAGAACATAGCCTGTGGCCAGAGAAGTTACCAGATTTGGTGGCCCTATATAACCACATCCCAGTGAACGTCACCGACTGTACACCCGCTTACCAGATGAGTGCAAGACCTGGCAAGTTACCCATTGACTTAGACATGGGAGTCTTAACACCAGAAACGACATCACCAGATGCAGATTGGGATACAGAGCGGCAGCAACAATACTGCAAGGTGCAAGAATGTGTGGAGAGAAGTTTGTCCCAGGCGAGACAGAAGCAGGAGAAAACTTACAATCAGCACGCACCTGCATTTCCCTTATCACCTGGAGAACAGGTACTCAAGAGGAAGAGACGAGTCCATAAATTAAATGACCAGTGGGAGGTGGAGCCATACACTGTCCTACCCTTGAATTACGATAACACCAAAGTGTGCCTCATCAGTAAAGATGGAGGGGAAACTTCAGCGGCAGTTTCAAGAGACCACCTGAAGATATGCCCTGAACAGTTGAAACACAAAGAAGAAGACCAAGACAGCCCTCAGCCCATAGAAAAAGTGGAGAAAACGGTCTAGAGCATTTCCCCGGTGTTGGAAGCAGGTGAATAGAGCAATTGTGGTAACGGTCCTGACCTTTCTCCAAGCGGCCTCACCGGAAGCTGCAGAGGCTCCAGAACAGCAGAGAGACCAATTGGCCCCAGAGACAGATGCTTCATCAGCAGCAGATCAGGAGAATCTAACCTCTGCTAGCAGTGAACCTGTCGTACCCAGGGTGAGCCAAAGAATTCCGAACCTACCGGTGTTACCTCAGACTACCCGTAGTGTTGTTCACACTGAACCCACCACACCAGGAGTAGACACTAGGGACCAAGGTAGGTCAGTGACAACAAATGTACTACGTAGATCGACCCAGAAGTACTAAAGGTCATCTCCCTGCCCACTGGAGGGACTAAAGTGTATGTTATATATAGTTGTAACCGTTAAATAATCTTGGATATATATACTTGTTAAATTTATGGACAATCGGACCACAGGACTAGGTGTGGTCAGGACAATGTTGAATATAGTTAATAATTGGCCTTGAAAGGCCCAACGACAGAGTGCCCTGAAGCCACGCCCAGGGACGATACACAAAGTGGGTTGATGCAGTTCCCACCAGCCAAACTTCAGTTATCCGGAAAAAGACAATTCCCCGATTGTGGCGTAAAGACTAAGCGCCGCAGTGACTGATATCAATTTTTGATTTGCTTTTTGTCATTTTTGACTTTGTAAACTATTTGTAATGTGAATTGTTATTATTGTTGATTGTTAATTCAAAAAGGTATCCTCAGTCCGGGAGTACTGAATTTAACTAGGGGGGGGGGATGTGGCACACCAGGGGTCCAGTTGCCACAGTGGCATTGCCTCCCTCACAAGAGGTGATGCCATGCCTGGAAGAAAGCAGGGGTCCCCTAGTAAGGTATACTAGAATGCAACACTTTCCTGGCTCCAGACCAGCAAGGGGAGCTCCTCCCCTTAGCAACTGGAATCTGGAGGCGTGGTTAGTTAGATTTCATGAAAGGAGTTGAAGACAGGACAGCAAAGAGGAAAGACCTGGGGAGTGGAGCTGTGTATGAGCTCAACCCAGAGGAGAGAAGCGCAGAAGAACCGGACACCGGAGTCCGAGGTTGTGGGGCACTGAAGGCCCAGCAGCAGAAACTGGAGGGGAAAAGACTGCAGGTCTCCTGGCCCCATCAGACGCCCAGAGGCACCGCAGCACATAGGGCCCAGCACTGCCATGTGGGAGCAACACTCCAGGAAGGCCCGAGCTGCTTGCCATACGGGTGAGCCCAAAGATGTTTTACTCAGGGACGAGGGCCACAGCATAGCTACAAGCAGCAGGGCCAAATAGATTAGCGCAGAGGGAAGGCCTACAACTTGGATTCCCAACTTGCTTCCAGGCCGTCTGGACCTCTACTACAAGCTAGTACCCATGCCCCGGTCTGCCTAACCACCGCAAGTAAAGATAGAGGAAACCACCATTAAGTTGTGGACTGGTTATTATCTGTGTCATACCCTGCACTACACTGCACAGCAACATCTATAACATCACCATTTCCTGCCCTGGAGCTAAGCTCTGCCTGTTGAGAGCTATTCCAACTCTGCTGCGTCACCATCAGCTCCAGAGGATCTGCACCGCAGCAGCAGCTCTATATAGCTGCATAGCACAGATGGCGTCATGAACATTAAACTATAAAAACTATAATCCCTTTTTATTGACCGCCCTGGGTCATGGACCGGGTCACTGCCACTATGACATCCCCTGAACCGACCGGCCCGGCTACTGAGTACCCCACGGCCCAGGGGGCGCGTCACTTACATTACATGAGTGATATCTATTGTAAATTTTACACTGTCTCAGAATCCTCACAGAACACAGTGCATGTCCTGGTGGGGGGGGGACAGAATGACTGAATAATTATCATTCTAGACTGGACAGTATAGTCCTTCATACAGTATAATGGTCCCTACATAGTCCTCCATACAGTATTATGGGCCCCACATAGTCCTCCATACAATATTATGGGCCAAACATAGTCTTCCATACAGTATAATGGGCCCCACATAGTCCTCCATACAGTATAATGGGCCCCACATACTCCTCCTTACAGAATAATGGCCCCACATAGTCCTCCATATAGGATTATGGGCACCACATAGTCCTCAATACATTATTATGGGCAGCACATATCTCTCCATACAGTATAACAGACCCACATAATTCTCCATACTGTATAATAGGTCCCATATGTTACTCCATACAGTATAATGGACGCACATAGTGCTCAATACAGTATAATGGGCACCATATATTGCTCTATACAGTATAATGGGCCCCATATATTACTCTATACAGTATAATGGGCCCCATATAATACTCCATACATAAAAAAAAAAATCTAATTCCCACTTCACCCCATTCCCCGTTGCTCCGGTCTCCTCAGCGTCTTCCGACCCTCTGCACTTTTCGGCACAGAGGGCGCTGTAGTAAAAATCATTGTGCCTGCTGCGCTGAGACATCAAAGAGCTCAGACACTGAGGGGGAATGATGAGAGAGGGAGTGTCATGGGACGGCTTCCTCACCCATCATTGTTTTCAACTGTATTGGCATCCAGGATGTTGAAACAGTTGAAAGTATGACGCGGGGGATGGGAGGGGCACGACTCATGAGCCACACAGCGTGCCGAGTCCCCGATGGCTAATGGACCCCCCATTTGTCCAGGGCTACGGCACTTGCCCAGGTGCGCCGGGTGGTGACGTCAGCCCTGATATGGATCATAACTGAGCACTACCAAATCTTAAGCAGTGGGTGAAACGCTTTCAGGACACATACCCTTAAAACAAAGGGATTTATAAAAAGAATAGAAGCATCACACCAATTAAATGAGAGAAAAGTGGAGGACTCTTTATTAGTCCTTGTGGCCATGTTTCTGTTCCTTTACAGCAGAGAAATGGTCTGTTATGGATCTGAAACGTGGCCACAAGAGCTAATAAAGAAGAGTCCTCCACTTTTACCGCAATTAATCGGAGTACTGTGTTAAGGGGACGGTTGCAAACAACTTTATTAAATAATGGAAAGCAACAGAACCCGGGGTCCGCGATGCAGTCTGGAGGACTGCGGCCAAACACCTTCCGGGTAAGAAGGTAAAACAACCAACAGAAATAGCAATCCCCTCCGTGTTACTGCACACCAGAAATGGAATAGGGATTCGCCTATCTCCGTTAACCGCACGAGAGATGTGCGATCAATAATGTATCCGTAGCCCTGTTTACTGCACAGGGACTACGCAGCAGGCGCTAGGATGCGTGTGTGATTTACGCCGGTGTATACGTGCTCCCAGCTGGCGTGCTACCGGACTGAGGAATATCTCTCCACGTGGCTTACAGGCGGTGCCGAGAATACGGTGTCTGCAGACTGCTCGGGGTGTATGGCGACCCCTTTGTCGGAGCCAGACTGTCAGATGAAGCTACCTGCCTCCCTCCATCTAAGGCTGCCTATCCCCCGCTAAAACTGCCTGACAGAAGCTAAAGCACACGTGGAGCCCAAACGACCAAGCGTCCACACAATTACACCATCATAGCTCAATGATCAGAGCGCGAAGCCATGTTTGTGGGCGGGCTATTTAAAGATTAAGCCCTGCCCACCGTCGCCTTATTGGTGACGTCACCCGCGAACAATCAGGCGGTGCCAGGTCACCGGATCAGCTGACTCCCAAACCACCAATCACGGTCCGCCATGTCACGGGCATGTTCAGTGCAGTGAATCCTTAGTTAGGCTGTAGCAGCCCTGTTTCCCTACGCAACCTACGCTTCATGTTATAGGAACAAAAACCCAAGCAACAACCTGTACGTCTCGTGCATCAGCTAGGCGCTGGGACTGACGATGATGCTGAGCAGCATCAGCTGTGGCTGGACCAGAATGGGAGACCACAGAATCCACTGATGTTTCTGACCCCATTTTGGATCCAGTATATATATACATACATACATATACACTAGTCACCAAAATTGAGGCAACACCTGCAGTTTTTCACCACCACCAATATGTAATGAAAGTTTCACTTGAACACACACCCTCTTCTGTGACATGTATTCAGTTTGTTTATAGTGACCTGGGTGTGATTTAAGACCGATATTGTGCCAGCAGTATTAGACAGGAGTGGTCACCTAAGAAGAGAGCCAAAGCTGTTACTTTAAGAGAAGAAGGGTACAGTTACCAGGAAATTGCAGCACGATTTGGAAAAGGGATCTCACCGGCCAGCGTTCTCAAAGTATGTAAGCGGTTTCAAGAGACTGGTTTGATAAAGAATAAACCAGGTAGAGGAAGGAAGAAGGCTACAACTCCTCAGACTGATAGAAGAATTGTTAGAATCACCCTAAATAACAGGAAATCAACTGCTGTTGACATCAACAAGGAGCTTGTCAACACTGGAGTGACAGTGGACGGTTCGACGACGATTGGTAAACACAGGGTTAAGAGCTAGAATACCACGTAAAAAGCCATTTTTGAATGTCTATCAGTGTCAGAAACGTCTGCAGTGGGCCACAGACCATTGAACAATGGAGAAATGTTTTATGGAACGATGAGACACGCATATCCATCTTTGGCAGCGACCGTGTCCGCTGCGTTCGACGACGACCTGGAGAGGATTGCTTGCCAGACAGTACAGTACCCACCATGAAGCATCCTCTGAGTGTTATGGTATGGGGCTGCATGTCCAGAGATGCAGTTGGTAGGCTGCACGTAATTTAAGGAACTGTTAATGCTGAAAAGTACATCAAGGAAGTCCATCAGCCTAAACTCATTCCTTCAGCAAGTGATGTATTTGGTGAAGAGACACCGTTTATTTTTCAGCAAGATGGAGCTCCATGCCATACAGCTAAAAAATGTCTCTCTTGGTTCAAGGACAAAAATGTCCAGCTATTGAAGTGGCCAGGAAACAGCCCAGATCTCAATCCGATTGAGAATCTCTGGGCTCGGCTCAAAACAGCGGGCTTCAAACAAGCAGGAACTCATTGCAGCCCTCATCAAGTCATGGTTTCATATCATCACTAGAGATGAGCGTTGTTCTACTCGAACTGTTCGCCAATCTCAAATTCGAGCTGTTTTGGGCGGTGTTCGAGCCGTTCGGCGAACACGAACAATTTGAGAAAAATTCGGCTGTTCGAGGTTATGTTCGATAACTGTTCGTGCACCAAAATCATAACTGGATTTTTTCTCAGTAATGATGAAAATTAATGTTAATACGCAGTTTGAGTGTACAGCGGGGTGGGGGGAGGGGCAGGGGATGGATCTCTGCAGGAACAATGAAGATCTCCATTTTTTTTTCTCTTTCCCGCATTTGCAGTGGGGAGGTGCATCTGTCAGCCTATCAGCAGCGCACACACGGAGCGAAGTGCTTTTTTTCACACAAGCAAGGGCATGTGTCATTGGCAGTGTATGTCACATGTCCTTGCCCTATAAGACCAAGCCATTTTCCCCGTCGCCACCATTTTCTCACTGCTGCAGCTGCGTGTTAGACGGCACCACTGTTGCTGTGTGCGCTATACCTTGTTAATTTCAAGCCAATTTTCGCACAAATCTACAGATAGCTTGGGAGTAGGGAATAGTTGTGATTGCAGTCCTTTTAAGGACTAGGTTACAGCATTTCCTACGACTTTTATCAGGCAGGTCTGTGCTCTTAAATAGATAGATTGTGGGAGTAAAGACTAATTGTAATTGGAGTCCTTTTCAGGACTAGGTTACATCAGTTCCTATCAGTTTTTGCCAGGCAGGTCTGTGCCAGTGCTGTGCAAGTTTTTTTCACAGCATTTGGCTGAATCTAGCAAAGCTAATACTTTTTGGCCTATTGCAGAGTGTGTGAGTCAGTGGAGTAGCCTATCTGTGTTGCAAGATATACCACCTGTGTATAGAATACCAATTTTTTTACTGCACCTAGTGAAGTAAAATCTTTTGGTCATAGCATCATTCTATTAGTCCATCTATACTGACCTCCATCAGGTTGCAAATTGAATATAATTTTTTTCTGCATCTAGCTCTGAAAAAATATTGGGCTTCTAGCTGTGTGTGGGACTTGTTGTATTAGTCCATATATACTGACCTCCATCAGGTTGCAAACTGAATATATTTTTTTCTGCATCTACCTCTGAAAAAATATTGGGCTTCTAGCTGTGTGTGGGACTTGTTGTATTAGTCCATCTATACAGACCTCCATCAGGTTGCAAACTGAATATATTTTTTTCTGCATCTACCTCTGAAAAAATATTTGGCCTTCTAGCTGTGTGTGGGACTTGTTCTATTAGTCCATCTATACTGACCTCCATAAGGTTGCAAACTGAATATAATTTTTTTCTGCATCTACCTCTGAAAAAATATTTGGGCTTCTAGCTGTGTGTGGGACTTGTTCTATTAGTCCATCTATACTGACCTCCATAAGGTTGCAAATTCAAAATAATTTTTTGTCTGCATCTACCTCTGAAAAAATATTTGGCCTTCTAGCTGTGTGTGGGACTTGTTCTATTAGTCCATCTATACTGACCTCCATAAGGTTGCAAACTGAATATAATTTTTTTCTGCATCTACCTCTGAAAAAATATTTGGGCTTCTAGCTGTGTGTGGGACTTGTTCTATTAGTCCATCTATACTGACCTCCATAAGGTTGCAAACTGAATATAATTTTTTTCTGCATCTACCTCTGAAAAAATATTTGGGCTTCTAGCTGTGTGTGGGACTTGTTCTATTAGTCCATCTATACTGACCTCCATAAGGTTGCAAATTCAAAATAATTTTTTGTCTGCATCTACCTCTGAAAAAATATTTGGCCTTCTAGCTGTGTGTGGGACTTGTTCTATTAGTCATCTATACTGACCTCCATCAGGTTGCAAATTCAAAATAATTTTTTGTCTGCATCTACCTCTGAAAAAATATTTGGCCTTCTAGCTGTGTGTGGGACTTGTTCTATTAGTCCATCTATACTGACCTCCATAAGGTTGCAAACTGAATATAATTTTTTTCTGCATCTACCTCTGAAAAAATATTTGACCTTCTAGCT
This sequence comes from Phyllobates terribilis, assembly GCF_046119375.1. NCBI lineage: Eukaryota > Metazoa > Chordata > Amphibia > Anura > Dendrobatidae > Phyllobates > Phyllobates terribilis. Next base: position 1,615,153 of record NW_027362771.1, on the reverse strand, counting down.
GTGTGTGGGACTTGTTCTATTAGTCCATCTATACTGACCTCCATAAGGTTGCAAACTGAATATAATTTTTTTCTGCATCTACCTCTGAAAAATATTTGGCCTTCTAGCAGTGTGTGGGTCTCATTGTATTAGGCCATCTATACCAAGCTCCACCAGCTTTTCAATTAATAATAATTTTTTGCTGCATCTAGCTCTGAAAATAATTTTTCTACCCAATAGTGGTAGCAATAGAAATATGGGGCGCGCTCCTGGCTTACAAAAATATACGCTTCATAACAAAAAACACCAGCTTATCGCACTGCATTAATAAGATGGCATCATCGTCTCTCCCAGTGCTAGGCCTACTACCCAGGCTAGCATTCCTGTGCCTAAAACACAATGTATGGGTCCGCGCTAGCCACTATGCTGAGGGGTCTAAAGCTGCTGCTAACGCTTTATAACAATTCAATTGGCAGATTTTCACAGAGCTCTTCCACAATGCCCACCCATCGGGACAACAGTTGCCCACCTTCCCTATGGGATCTAGTGGCGAATAGTTGATGCCATTAATCAGAGCGTCAGTTGCCCCGTCGACGTGGCAAGCATACGGTAAGGCATGGGAAGAGTGGACACGACTAGTAGCAGGCAGACGGGTTGACCAATGTGAACAAGCCAGATCACAAGTCACCATAGAATTTCTCCACCAGCTAATGATGAGGGGCATATCAGGAGCGTCAGCGCAGCGGTGTCTGACCGGAGTAGCATTTCACTTCCAACTACTGAATTGGGGAGATGTGACAAAGATTCATGATCAGACAATCCATAAAAGGGTGGAAAAGGGGTCAGCCAAGTCAGGAGTGTAGACGTCCCGTCCCGTGTCACTAAAACTGATTTCTCACATCATATCCCTAACACCATTAACATGACACTCACAATTTGAAGCAACACTACTGTCTACTGCATTTGTGATCGCCTTCTTCGGGGCGCTATGCATAAGCGAATTAGTCCCTCAATCCAAAATTAGCACCAGTGGAGGCTTATTACACCAGGACGTAGTCATAGCCAATAATGCAATACGTCTACGCATACACAAATCGAAAATGGTTCCAGCGGGCAGGGGCACTTGGGTACTTCTACAACCCACAAACGGTACACTGAGTCGGGTAACAATAGTAAAACCATATCTAACCATCAGATCACAAAGTAATTTGTTCCTATCACACATTGATGGGACGCCATTAGCAAGATACCAGTTCCAAGCTATATTTAATAAATGCATAACATCGGCAGGGAACCACCCCAAAGATTACGGGACACACTCATTCCGCATAGGCGTGGCCACAGAAGCAGCAAGAGCAGGACTGTCAGAAACGGAAGTTCAGAGGATAGAGAGATGGTGATGCACGTGTTTGGCAAGATACATAAGACCGGACTTGTTATCCTAATGTGGTTTGTTTCTTTTACAGGTGATGCTAAGCCAATAGTGTGGGTGATAGGCCACTCGTATATATATTGGGCAGATTAAAGGGCGAAAGTCCGCCCAGGCGGGAGGAAATTAGAGTTTCATAACACATATTTCAACTGGAGAGGTTTTAGAGGCCTGCTATGGCCACAGGTACTAATGGAGGTAATCAAGGTAGGGAGAAAGGCAAGATGTCTGGTCATCTTAGTTATACAGGCCGGGGGAAACAACCTAGGTCATCACAAGAGCGCATAACTAATGCTTTGACGGGGTTGAGTAGGGTGTCCCTGGCAAACTGCCGGTCTGTGAGGAAGATGCAGGCGGACATGTTAGGTTGCCTTGATCCAAAGGTGGTGCTCTCGATGTCAGAGAGCTCTCAACACCAGCAGGTGTTTCCACTTCCCAATGAACTGACGACCTGCCAATCACACTGGCTGTTGCAGGTAAAGAGGTGGCAGGTCTGCGTCCAAAAACATGTGTGACTGCTGTCCCCCCAGTCACAGAGGATGAAGAGGCCGCGGATGCACAATATGGGGCAGACGGTGGTTGGCCCAGCCTGCTAGGCCGCATTGTAGCACAGTGAGCTTCCCACTGCAACTTATGCTTCATATCCATGTGACGGTACATGCATGAAGTACTCAAACTATGGATTTTTTGGCCTCTACTTAGCTTTTGGTGACAAATATTACAGATAACACGAGTTGGGTCACCTTATCGATCTGAATAAATGCCCAGGCTATGCAAGGCTTAGAGCCATCACTAGTGTTGAGCCACCCCCGTAGTGTTCGAGTTCGGTTCGGTTCGTCGAACACCCGTGTGTTCGCCGAACTGTTCGTCGAACACCTTCGAACACCGTTAAAACCAATGGCAGGCAAACAAAAACACATAGAAAACACCTTCAAAGGTGTCCAAAAGCTGACAAACTGCTCAGAAGACATAACTAACACATGGAAAAGTGACAAGTACATATAGTCATGCGAAAATAAAAGAGGTGGAGGAGTAAAAGGAGGGGGAGACACAGATATAGGCATGTCATGCCCTTCTAAAATCCAAAAAGTGAGAAGCCGACACGGCCAGTCCGTTCCTGCCCGTGCCACCTCCGTGTCGCCGGGTTTGTGCCAGAGCCGCGGTGAACCCTGACGGCCAGCCCCCCTCTCCTAATACTGGTGCCTGTCCGCTGGTTGTTCGAGCCCCCCGCGGTGGGGGGGGAGTAACATCTGCAGAAGAAAGACCATCTTCCAGCCAAACTAACATGTCGACTTCTTTTCGTGGACAATGTGATACGATCCCTTTGTTACGGACACGCCCATCGCTACAAATTCCAGATGAGGCACAAAAACAGCAGGTGCTTCAGCGGATATCAAGTGCTCCTTCAAGTGGGCTCTCCTCCACCTCAACTTCAACATCACAAATACTCCAGTCCTCAGAGGTGTCACCCCAATCGCACTTGCTTCCTCACAGCTCCCAAGTCTCCAGCTGCCCGTCTGAGTATGGGGTAACACAGATGGTTGAGTCTGCACAGCTGTTTACTCATACTATAGCCTGGGAAACGGAGGTCTGCTCCAGAGCTTCTGTTAATCCAGACGAGGAAATGATCTGCACTGATGCCCAGAATCTTTATAAGTCGGATCCAGGACCAGATGAAGAAGGTTCTGAGCATAATGTAGACCCTTGTTCCCAAACTGTAACTCCTGTTGGTGGAGACAATGATGAAGACGATGATGAGACTCAAATACCTGATTGGAGCGACAACTTGACTTTTCGGTCAGGGCAGGAAGAGGTTGGCTTTGAGGACGACGGGTGTGATAACACACAGGGTGATGATGACAAGGTTGGAGATCCCACTTACTGTCAACCCACAGTCAGCCAGTCGATGAGGTCACCCGGGCCTTTGCCTAGCCTTTGGGATGTCGCGGTGGTCGGCTCCCTGGCCCGTACCCTGGGGTCACTCTTTAAAAGGGTGGATAATTGTTAATTTTATAAGAGTTTGTGACACCACCTGTGGTATCTGGTGAGAAGCACCAGCGCTGCAGCAGTCCACTGAGGCCCGTGATAAGGCAGCTCGATGGTATAGCTCCCCACAGGTGGAGCTAGGTCTCAGGGCAGCGTATGCAGGGGGAATGCAGGACAGGCGAGACCCAGCTGGGTCAGAGCAAGAACGGAAACGGACACGGTAGTCACTTCAGTACCTTTTACTGGAGGAAATTCAGGCACATCCTGGAGCACTGTAGGGTGAAGGGTGCATATCAGGATCCTCCCCAATGAGCGGGTGTAGGGCCTCCTGTTTCTTGCCTCTGCGCAGTAAGTTTCTGACCTGCCTGGAGCTAGGCCTAACTTTGTCTCTGTCCTGCGCTGGCTGACCTTGTGGTAGGGCCTTCTCTTGAAGTTCACGCTCCCAGTATGCGGGGCCTAAGCGTCTCCTGGCTCTGTTACGTATCAGCACCTTAGCGATCCTGGGACTTGTAGTTCTCCAGGGATTCTGGTTATTCCTTACTGGGTCATAGAGATCCCGGTAAGCTCGGATCCGGTGTCCGGTAAATGCTTCGGGGTGAGCTGGTTAAGCTCCTCTGCCCCTTATGTACTAACTCGCCACTCGCCTTCGGCCTACTCGGGCCCTCAATAGGCTATACACACTAACGGCAGCTTGCCGCGCTTCACCGATCTTATGACGCTGGCACACCTTAAGCTCTATCTGGGCTCCCTGAATCTAGCTAGCAGGAGCCTCGTGCTCCACTGCTGAACTATTAACTGAGTTCTCTAGACTAGACTGAGCTCCACTGCAGACTGACCTCTCTTAAGCTTCTCTACTGCAGGAACTCTTCAGAGGAACTGAACTGCCTAGCTCCACCTTCCCTATTTATAATCCTAACGGGCTCCCTCTGCTGGTCTGAGGTGGAAGGTGGAAATGTGTGAACGTTTATGGGGACCTCTTGTGGAGGATTCCATCAATACACTCTTCTAGGATCTGTGATACCAAGCGCAGCGGGGCGTCACAGATGCTATTGACGACGAGGTTAGGTTGCGCCTTCCTGGACAGAGACGGAGTACTGGAAGCACGTCAACAACTGCATCCTCAACCACAACTCCGCCTCTGACCACAAGTCGTAGTGGCTCTTCAGGTCGCATGGGCTCTAAGCCTTGCATAGCCTGGGCATTTATTCAGATCGATAAGGATGACCCAACTCGTGTTATCTGTAATATTTGTCACCAAAAGCTAAGTAGAGGCCAAAAAATCCATAGTTTGAGTACTTCATGCATGTACCGTCACATGGATATGAAGCATAAGTTGCAGTGGGAAGCTCACTGTGCTACAATGCGGCCTAGCAGGCTGGGCCAACCACCGTCTGCCCCATCTTGTGCATCCGCAGCCTCTTCATCCTCTGTGACTGGGGGGACAGCAGTCACACATGTTTTTGGACGCAGACCTGCCACCTCTTTACCTGCAACAGCCAGTGTGATTGGCAGGTCGTCAGTTCATTGGGAAGTGGAAACACCTGCTGGTGTTGAGAGCTCTCTGACATCGAGAGCACCACCTTTGGATCAAGGCAACCTAACATGTCCGCCTGCATCTTCCTCACAGACCGGCAGTTTGCCAGGGACACCCTACTCAACCCCGTCAAAGCACAACAGCCAGCCCTCGGTCCCTCAGATGTGGACAAGTAAAAGACCATTTCCTCCTAGCCATGAGAAAGCTAAGAGGTTGAATTTCACCATCTCCAAGCTCTTGGCTACAGAAATGCTGCCTTTCCGCCTGGAGGACACAGTGGATTTTTGAGACCTTATGTCCGTCGCAGTGCCCCAGTACCAGATGCCCAGTCGGCACTACTTCTCAAAGAAAGGTGTGCCTGCGCTCCACCAGCATGTCGCACACAACATCAGCGCTTCTTTGAGAAACTCTGTGTGTGACAGGGTGCATTTCACCACAGACACTTGGACGAGTAGGCATGGACAGGGGCGTTACATGTCGCTGACAGGGCACTGGGTAACTATGGTGACAGCAGGACAAGGGGCTGCTGTCCAAGTCTTGCCGTCCCCGCGAGTTGTACGTCAATCCTCTTTATCTAGAAGTTCCTCCACTGCTTCTGCCTCCTCAACCTCCTCTCGGTCCTCCACCTGCACCCAAAGCCTGTCTGGTAATGCCACCTGCTTTCTAACTGCGCACCTCCTTACTATGCTGGCAGCAGGGCTCAACGGCATCAGTGTTTACTTTGAAATGTCTGGGAAATGTGAGTCACACAGCTGAGGACTTGTGGTCAGCTCTGGAGACCCAGTTTCATGAATGGTTGTCTCCACTGGACCTGCAACCAGGGAAGGCCGTGTGCGACAATGCTGCAAACCTGGGTGCGGCCCTTAGCCGGGGCAATGTTACACACGTGCCTTGTATGGCTCACGTGTTGAACCTGGTTGTCCATAAATTTTTAGCCCACTATCCCGGACTAGATGGCCTTCTGCAGAGGGCACGGTCGCTGTGTGCTCACTTCCGCTGTTCGCATCCCGCAGCTCAGCGACTTACATCTCTACAGAAGTCGTTGGGCCTGCCAGTTCACCGGCTGAAATGCGATGTGCCGACACAGTGGAATTCAACTCTGCACATGTTGCAGCGACTGTGGCAGCACCGACAAGCCCTGGTGCAATACTTTCTGACGTATAGCCTGGGCCGTGGGGTACCCGGAGCCGGGCCGGTAGACGCTGGGGGTTGTAGTCACTGTGGCGGTGACCCGGTCCGTGACCCAGGGCGGTCAATCCAACGGTAATTTGTATATATGGATTTTATAATGTCCGACTACGCCACCTGTGGAGTGCGGCCAAAGGGGCCACCGCTGCGGAACAGTCCTCTGAAGCTGGTGGTTTTGCTGCAATGGTATTATTACTCACCACAGGAAGAGTGTAGCTTCAGGGCAGTGTGGGTGGATGATGGTGGTTGTAGTGCAGGGAGTCAGTAATGAACACAGAGTCCATGTGATGCAGTCCCAAGATCTTTACTCACAGTTGTTGCAGTCCAGATTACAGGTACCAGAGCTATCTCACCCGTCGTGCTGTGCGTACTCAGTGAGGGGCTCAGTCCACCCCCAGATAGCTCCGGAGTACTTAGCAGGACCCCCTTCTGTGTGTCCTTTCTCTGGCCTTCTCCCTGCACCTCACACCCAGTGACACTTCTATCCGGTATCCTCGGGCCTTGGCGGGCGACTTGTGTTCCGTCCCCTGGGTCCTATGTGCCTACCTTCTTAGTGAGACTGGTGTGGACTTTTGCCTGCAGTACATGAAATGCTGCAGCCTCCGGTTTCTAGTTGAGCCTTGCTGTTTCTCCTCTAGTTGAGGGACCGGTTCCCCTTATCTGGCCTGACCCCTCTACCTCCTGGTAGCAGCGGGAGTACAGGTGGCCTTCTGCACGGCCCGTAGCCCTAGGGTCCCTTTGGTTCCTGGAGCCTTCCTGCTCCCACTCCTCTCTTCTCTCCTTCAGTCCTGGGCCTCCCAGGCTAGGCCCGCCTCCGGAGCAGAGCTCATGCCGAGCCTCTGCTCCTGTCACTTTTCCTCCTCTGACTGGCTTGCTCTTTCTAAGATGGCTTCCTATTTATACTCTCCCTGTCATGTGCTCCCCTAAGCTGCTCCCCTAAGCACCCACTACATAGGATCCTCCCACCAGCTAGGGACCTGGGACTGTGCTCTCCCTTAGGAGCAATCTCGCCCTAACCCCACTGCGGGTATGTGTTGGATGCAGGTGTTAGGGTCCCGAGCCATACGCCTTCCTTACCTGAGGGTGAGATACCACACCTCTGGATGAGATGCAGTAACTCTGTGGTGACTGCACCCTCAGGGGCGCCACACACCTTTCTGCACAGTTTTGAAATGGCGACGAAGATGTTTAGTGCTGACGACAATGCCATTATCAGCATAACTATTCCGGTGATTTACATGCTGGAGCACACATTAAACAGAATTCAGAGTCAGGTGGTCGGACAAGAGGAGGTGGAGGAAGTAGAGGAGGAGTCGTATGTGGAAGGGATAACATCTCCAAGGTCCAGACGGTTGGCAGCACCAAGGAGGCAGGCATGGGAGGGTGGGGGAGAGGGATTAAACAGGGCGCATGGTAGCAGCCAAACTGTTGAGGAAGGTGCAGGAGCCGAGGAAGAAGTGGAGGATGAACTGGCGATGGGCATGGAAGACTCATCAGATGAGGGAGACCTTGATCACATTTCTGTTGTGCGAGGTTGGGGGGAGAGGGCAGAGGAAAGAAGCATGATTCTTACCTCGCTACCAACACAACAAGGACTTGGTCCTCCTGGATGCGCAAGACACATGAGTGCCTTCTTGCTGCACTACCTGCAACATGACCCTCAGATTGCAGAATTCGAAGTAATCTCGACTACTGGGTTGCCACACTCTTAGATCCCCGGTACAAAAGTAAATTTGCCGAAATAATTCCTGCCATAAAAAGGGATTGACGCATGCAGGAGTATCTGCAGACGCTGTTGCAGAATCTTACATGTGCTTTTCCACAAAACACCAGTGGTGCACGAAGTGAATCTCACAGTTCTAACTTGCCAACCGCGGGACTGTCAAGTCTTCATCACTCAAACCGTAACAGTAACACAGTATCTGCTGGTAACAGCAATTTTGTGAAATCGTTTCACCACTTTTTTAGACCATCCTTTGCAAGGCCACAGGAGACAAGAAGTCTGACACATAGTCAATGCCTAGAGAGGATGGTGCAGGAGTATCTCCAAGTGAACATCGAAGCCATGACTGTGTCACTGGACCCTTGCTCATTTTGGTATTCCAATCTGGAAAAATGGCCGGAGCTCGCCACTCACGCCTTGGAGATCTTGTCATGCCCTGCAGCCAGTGTTCTCTCTGAACGTGTGTTCAGCTCTGCTGATGGTGTGCTGACAGATAAGCGCACGCGGCTGTCCACTGAGAATGTAGACAGACTCACGTTCATAAAGATGAACAAATCATGGATTCGCAAGGACTTTTCTAATCCTGTGTTATCCTTGGGAGGCTAAAAGCTTGAGGATTTGGTAATATCACCTCACCAACCGTTTTAAGCAACTGTGGGGCAATTGATGCCACTTAACCCTAGAACGCATGACCATAAAAATCTACACTTTCATATACCTGGGGCCTTTTAGGCCCGTGTGCAAATAACATTGAATAACTCAAACTCAAATGACAAACAACTATATACATGAAGAATACCTAGAGTTTCAAAATTCTAACTAAAGTAATCTTGCAGAAAATAGAAAACAATTCACAGGGCGGGACTGCGAGGCCCCAGGTATGCGTTCTAGGGTTAAGTGGTGTCTGTGCCACAATTTTGGGAAAAAATGGAAACTCTTTTTGGAGTCCCCTTGCTGTGTCTTACGTGACGTTGGCATCGTCAATTCAAGGTGGGTTGGGTCGCTTCCCCCCCCCCTTTTAACTGTAAGAAACTACATACACTATGGCTTGGGGTAACACAGATGATTGAGTCTGAAGAGCTGTTTACTCAGAGGTCTGCTCCAAATCTTCAGTGTCTGCTAGTCAGCGTAGAATTTTTAACTGCATCTAGCCTAGGCAATACTTTGGGCGTAGTAGCCCAGCTGCGAAGCAAGCTGCACCGCCTGTGTATCTAATAAGAATTTTTAAATGCATCTAGCCTAAGCAGACTGTGGGGACCCCCAATCAAACCCAGACGCTCAGCCCCCCTACCGCCCCCCTTTCCTTGACAATACAATAATGTAACTCTTACAACTGGATGGGTGAGGATCGGTCACAGCTTTATTAACTCTTTATACTCATTCCATTAGAAAGACATTTTATTTCTAAAATAATTCAGCTTGTTGCAGCATGCCCTGGGTCTCCACTCCGGCAACTTGGCCAACAAGTGTAACTCTCCAACTTGTCCTTTCTATTTCCAGGGCACGGAGGATCCTGCGTACTCGTATGCAGGACTCTGACCCCCACCCATCACTCTTAACGCTTGTTCCACTCCGTCTGGATTCCTGACAGGAATATGTCCAGTCCAATATCCATTAAGTGAACACCGTCGGGCCGTATGAGGCCTGCTTTATCTCCTTCCAGTTGTCGGTGTCGTACCACTACACCGCCTCTGTCTCTTCTAAATTTTGCCATCCGAATATTTATTACCCGCCTTGTCCGTTCCATGGCCGTGATGTCTCGCGCACCTTGCCATACCGCTATCGGCACAATCTCTGACCATACTATAGCTAGTTTTGTGAAAAATTCTCTGAAGCGCTCAGTGTCTAGTTTCATTATTGCCATTAGTTATGCGCTCTTGTGATGACCTAGGTTGTTTCCCCCGGCCTGTATAACTAAGATGACCAGACATCTTGCCTCTCTCCCTACCTTGATTACCTCCATTAGTACCTGTGGCCATAGCAGGCCTCTAATACCTCTCCAGTTGAAATATGTGTTATGAAACTCTAATTTCCTCCCGCCTGGGCGGACTTTCGCCCTTTAATCTGCCCAATATATATACGAGTGGCCTATCACCCACACTGTTGGCTTAGCGTCACCTGTAAAAGAAACAAACCACGTTAGGATAACAAGTCCGGTCTTATGTATCTTGCCAAACACGTGGATCACCATCTCTCTATCCTCCGAACTTCCGTTTCTGACAGTCCTGCTCTTGCTGCTTCTGTGGCCGCGCCTATGCGGAATGAGTGTGTCCCGTAATCTTTGGGGTGGTTCCCTGCCGATGTTATGCATTTATTAAATATAGCTTGGAACTGGTATCTTGCTAATGGCGTCCCATCAATGTGTGATAGGAACAAATTACTTTGTGATCTGATGGTTAGATATGGTTTTACTATTGTTACCCGACTCAGTGTACCGTTTGTGGGTTGTAGAAGTACCCAAGTGCCCCTGCCCGCTGGAACCATTTTCGATTTGTGTATGCGTAGACGTATTGCATTATTGGCTATGACTACGTCCTGGTGTAATAAGCCTCCACTGGTGCTAATTTTGGATTGAGGGACTAATTCGCTTATGCATAGCGCCCCGAAGAAGGCGATCACAAATGCAGTAGACAGTAGTGTTGCTTCAAATTGTGAGTGTCATGTTAATGGTGTTAGGGATATGATGTGAGAAATCAGTTTTAGTGACACGGGACGGGACGTCTACACTCCTGACTTGGCTGACCCCTTTTCCACCCTTTTATGGATTGTCTGATGATGAATCTTTGTCACATCTCCCCAATTCAGTAGTTGGAAGTGAAATGCTACTCCGGTCACACACCGCTGCGCTGACGCCCCTGATATGCCCCTCATGATTAGCTGGTGGAGAAATTCTATGGTGACTTGTGATCTGGCTTGTTCACATTGGTCAACCCGTCTGCCTGCTACTAGTCGTGTCCACTCTTCCCATGCCTTACCGTATGCTTGCCACGTCGACGGGGCAACTGACGCTCTGATTAATGGCATCAACTATTCGCCACTAGATCCCATAGGGAAGGTGGGCAACTGTTGTCCCGATGGGTGGGCATTGTGGAAGAGCTCTGTGAAAATCTGCCAATTGAATTGTTATAAAGCGTTAGCAGCAGCTTTAGACCCCTCAGCATAGTGGCTAGCGCGGACCCATACATTGTGTTTTAGGCACAGGAATGCTAGCCTGGGTAGTAGGCCTAGCACTGGGAGAGACGATGATGCCATCTTATTAATGCAGTGCGCTAAGCTGGTGTTTTTTGTTATGAAGCGTATATTTTTGCAAGCCAGGAGCGCGCCCCATATTTCTATTGCTACCACTATTGGGAAGAAAAATTATTTTCAGGGCTAGATGCAGCGAAAAATTATTATTAATTGAAAAGCTGGTGGAGCTTGGTATAGATGGCCTAATTCAATGAGACCCACACACTGCTAGAAGGCCAAATATTTTTTCAGAGGTAGATGCAGAAAAAAATTATATTCAGTTTGCAACCTTATGGAGGTCAGTATAGATGGACTTATAGAACAAGTCCCACACACAGCTAGAAGGCCAAATATTTTTTCAGAGGTAGATGCAGAAAAAAATTATATTCAGTTTGCAACCTTATGGAGGTCAGTATAGATGGACTAATAGAACAAATCCCACACACAGCTAGAAGGCCAAATATTTTTTCAGAGGTAGATGCAGACAAAAAATTATTTTGAATTTGCAACCTGATGGAGGTCAGTATAGATGACTAATAGAACAAGTCCCACACACAGCTAGAAGGCCAAATATTTTTTCAGAGGTAGATGCAGACAAAAAATTATTTTGAATTTGCAACCTTATGGAGGTCAGTATAGATGGACTAATAGAACAAGTCCCACACACAGCTAGAAGCCCAAATATCTATTTAAGAGCACAGACCTGCCTGATAAAAGTCGTAGGAAATGCTGTAACCTAGTCCTTAAAAGGACTGCAATCACAACTATTCCCTACTCCCAAGCTATCTGTAGATTTGTGCGAAAATTGGCTTGAAATTAACAAGGTATAGCGCACACAGCAACAGCGGTGCCGTCTAACACGCAGCTGCAGCAGTGAGAAAATGGTGGCGACGGGGAAAATGGCTTGGTCTTATAGGGCAAGGACATGTGACATACACTGCCAATGACACATGCCCTTGCTTGTGTGAAAAAAAGCACTTCGCTCCGTGTGTGCGCTGCTGATAGGCTGACAGATGCACCTCCCCACTGCAAATGCGGGAAAGAGAAAAAAAAATGGAGATCTTCATTGTTCCTGCAGAGATCCATCCCCTGCCCCTCCCCCCACCCCGCTGTACACTCAAACTGCGTATTAACATTAATTTTCATCATTACTGAGAAAAAATCCAGTTATGATTTTGGTGCACGAACAGTTATCGAACATAACCTCGAACAGCCGAATTTTTCTCAAATTGTTCGTGTTCGCCGAACGGCTCGAACACCGCCCAAAACAGCTCGAATTTGAGATTGGCGAACATCTCTAATCATCACACCATCTGATTTACACAAACTGGTAGATAGCATGCCAAGTAGATGCCAGGCAGTTATCAAGGCCAAGGGCTATCCAACTAAGTATTAACATTTTAGTGTTAGATATGAAAATAGGACAAATAAATGGCTTTTCTCCCACTGTCATCTGAGTGACAATAATGTCCAATTTGTTGACAAATGAACAAATTTCCTGCTAATATTGTGTTTCTATATGAGATTTTGTTATTTCTACTTAAAAATTTTACTGTGAAATCAAAAACATTTATGAAATTTTGATTTGTATCGGCAAAATGCTAAAAATTAATAAATCTTGAGGGTGTTGCCTCAATTTTGGCCAATAGTGTACACACACACACACATACATACACACACACACACACACACATACATACACACTCAAAATTAATGCGGATACTGAGATTTACACCATGTATACAGCTCCACACTATATACTGTGTTAAGGAATATAGAGTGGAGTGGTGTTTATACTATACCGTGTAGAGATATAGCAGTGTATATATGTGGATTCCATACTATATACATCATACTATATAAACATCTCTACACTATATACTATATATACACAACTCTACCTTACATACTATATTAAGACTGATATTACACTACATACTACATTATGATGCATATATCACATAGGAAACTCACAAATACCGTATTTTTCGGACTATAGGACGCACTTTTTTCCTCCAAAATTTTGGAGTAAAATGGGGGGGGTATATTTATGTGTGGTGTGGGGGGAGCGGTATCGGTGGAGGAGCGGGGCACAGGAGGCAACAGCCGCCTGCTGCAGCCTACACTGTCCCCGTTGCAAAAGAAAATGAATGTTCACTGGGGCGTGGGGAGCACTGAATATTCATGCTCCCTAATAGCGCTACACAGTGTAGCCGCGCTGCGGCTCCTGCTGCTCCCGGCTATCTCCTGTGCCCGCTGTTAAAGGGCATGAATATTTAACTATTCAACCTCTCTCCACGCCCATGGGCATGGGGAGGGGGTGAATATTCATGCCCTTTAATAAGCTATAGCCCGGAAGCAGCAGGAGCCGCAGCGCGGCTCCGCTGTGTGTCGGCTACGCAGGAGAGTGAAGTCACTGCTCCCCGAGCATACAGAACCGGCGTGGGGAGCAGTGACTTCCGGCAGCTGATCTCTCCTTGTGAGCCGCACATGGCAGTGACGTTTTTTAATGTGCAGCATGATGGGGAGTAGGGGGACCATGCATACTAGGATAGTGATTAGTGGTACCATGCATACCAGGATAGGGATTAGGGGTGCCATGCATAAAAGGACAGGGGTGAGGGGTGCCATGCATACCAGGATAGGGATTAGGGTTGCCATGCATACCAGGATAGGGCTGAGGGGTGCCATGCATACCAGGACAGGGATGAGGGGTGCCATGCATACCAGGACAGGGATGAGGGGTGCCATGCATACCAGAACAGGGATGAGGGGTGCCGTGCATATCAGGACAGGGATGAGGGGTGCCATGCATACCAGGACAGGGATGAGGGGTGCCATGCATACCAGGACAGGGATGAGGGGTGCCATACATACCAGGATAGGGATTAGGGGTGCCATGCATACCAGGACAGGGATGAGGGGTGGCATGCATACCAGGACAGGGATGAGGGGTGCCATGCATACCAGGACAGGTATGAGGAGTGCCATGCATACCAGGACAGGGATGATGGGTACTATGCATATCAGGATAGGGATGAGGGGTGACATGCATACCAGGATAGGGATGAGGGGTACCATGCATATCAGGATAGGGATGAGGGGTGCCATGCATACCAGGATGGGGATTGCTGTGCCATGCATACCATGATAGGGATTAGGGGTGCCATGCATACTAGGATAGGGATTAGGGGTGCCATGCATACCAGGATAGGGATGAGGGGTGTCATGCATACCAGGATAGGGATGAGGGGTGCCATGCATACCAGGACAGGGATGAGGGGTGCCTTGCATACCAGGACAGGGATGAGGGGTGCCATGCATACCAGGATAGGGATGAGGGGTGCCATGCATACCAGGATAAGGATGAGGGGTGCCATGCATACCAGGATAAGGATGAAGGGTGCCATGCATACCAGGATGGAGGGATGCCAGGCATACCAGGATGGGGATGGAGACCACGTATAAAAGGAAGGGGGTGGGCATATATACCAGGATGGGGGATATTGTCAGAATTGGGGGGACATTACCCCTATACCAGTGTCAGCAGAAGACCCCCTCCCCCTTAAAAGTGCATCATGACCACATTTTTTGCTTAAATTTTTTTTTATTTTCCTCCTCTAAAACCTAGGTGCGTCTTATGGTCCAGTGCGTCTTATAGTCTGAAAAATACGGCATATCGTATAGGAGACACCGCAAGTGCTGAATACCATATTTTTTGGACTATAAGATGCACCCCAAATCTTCCTGAAGCTGTGATCTACAGGAAAATGGACGCCCGAGCTCCCAGTCTGGGCATGCGCTGGCTCAGACGACCATTTTCCTTTAGATCACGGCCACCGGAAAGTCGCGCACGCCGCTCTGCTTCGCCGCCGACGGCATCTCACCTCTTCTTCTGCTGCCGCCGCTGCGTTCCTGGAAGAGGGAGGGTATGGAGGGCCCTGCGATCCCACTCCACCACAGCTGCAACTATCCGGTAAAGTAACGTTCAGACCATAAGACGCACCCCCCCCATTTTCCTCCCAAATTTGGGGGAAAAAAGTGTGTCTTATGGTGCAAAAAATACGGTACTTTTCAGGAACAGTGCAAAGCTCAGAAGGGAAGGAGCACCAATAGTGCAGATTTTGCAGTTATGGTTTGCGGATGACATGTCACATTGACAGAGCCCCTGAGGTGCCAGAACGGCAGTACTCCCCTGTAAGTGACCCCATTTTACAAACTACATCTCTCAATGAACTCATTAAGGAGTGCAGTGATTATACTGACACCACGGCTGCCTCACAGAATTTTATACCATTGGGTGATGAAGAAAAAAATAATTACATTTTTTCCACAAACAATTTGTTTCAGCCCCAGATTTTACATTTTCAAATGGGGAAAATAATGGCACCAAAATTTGATACGCAATTTCTGCTAAACGTGGAAATACCCCATATGTGGCTGTAATGTGGCTGTACAGTGCCACTTAGCCACACAGACTCGGGAGGAGCTTTTTCATAGAATAGTTTGTGGACTCCATATACAGAGCCCCTAAGTTCTAGAAGAGCTCAAGTGACCCCAATTTTGGAGATTACACCCCTCCAAGAATTTACAGTAGTGCCGATTTTAATTCCATGGGTGTTTTCCAGAAACAAGCAAGCAGCAGTGGATGTTACAAAAACACCTCCTGAGGAAGCCAAACACGTGTTGGGGGCACTTACCCACGTCTTCTGCAGGTTGTATATTGGGTATTATCAGACTCATATTTGCCAATAAGCACCGGGTGTCTGGTGCTAGGACAGCGGGTTGCGGTGGGTGCCGCCAGGCTCAGGATTTACAAAAAATATATATTTTTTTTTCAGATATACTTTTCCCTTCCCAGACTCCGTAAGAAAACCGGAGTCTTTGCAGCTGGATGGGTGGGAGAGAGGTGTCCCTGTATTCATTTATATTAGCGTCTTTGAGACACTAATACAAAAGAAAGTCCGTGTACACTGGTTCTTCCGGGGTCAGTGGAGATCCATTCGGCTCCCTGACCCCACGTGCTGCTGCGTGCACATGCTGCTGACATCATGGCAGCGCGATGAGGAGACCTCATTCCGCTACCGACATCAATGCAGGCAGAGCGCCATGCAGGAGGACAAGCTGGACCCTGGAGCAGGTAAGCGCTCACAGAGCCGAAGATGCAGCCGGAGGAGGAAGCTATATGGAGAACCCAGGGAGGGAGGAAGAAGCTATATGATGAATCTGGATGAAGTACCTGGGAAGGAGGGGAGAAGCTGTATTGAGAACCTGGGGGGAAGCTGGATGAAGAACCTGGGAAGGAGGGGAGAATCTATATGGAGAACCTGGGGAGGGGGAGAGATGCTATATGGAGAACCTTGATGATGAACCTGGGGAGGGGGGAGATGCTGCATGAAGAACCTGGTGAGGGGGGGAGAAGCTGCATGGAGAACATGGGGAGAGGGAAGAAGCTATATGGAAAAACTGGGGAGGGGGGAGATGCTATATGGAGAAAATGGAGAGGGGGGGAAGCTGCATGAAGAACCTGGGGAGGGGGGAGAAGCTATATGGAGAAACTGAGAGGAGAAGCTATATGGAGAACCTGGAAGGGGGGGAGAAGCTATATGGAGAACATGGGGAGGGGGGGAGAAGCTATATGGAGAACTTGGGGAGGGGCAACCTGTATGGAGAACCTGGGGAGAAGGGGGAGAAGCTGTATGGAAAACCAGGGGAGGGAGGAGATATATGGAAAACATGGATGGGGAGCTCTGTGTGAAGAATGGAGAGGACGATGTGGTGGTTATCATTTGAGGTGGTGCTTTGTGTTACGCTCACGCCAAGACTGACTGACATGAGCGTGGCTAGTGGTCCAACTGGGCCACGAACCGAGGAGTGCCTGGAGGAGCGTGACTAGGGGCCTCGCCAGATCTGACCACATGGTGGCTTAATTGACTCCGTGGTCCAAGGAGGGACATGGGAGGTGGCCCAGTTGCTACTCCAGGTAAGACCCCGGTCACAGCTGTTGACCCACACCGGGGAATGCAGGAATGGGCAGGCACGGCTGGTATGCAGACAGGCGGGTACTGGCAGGCACAACTGGTATGCAGACAGGTGGGTACTGGCAGGCACGGCTGGTATGCAGACAGGTGGGTACTGGCAGGCACGGCTGGTATGCAGACAGGCATGTACTGGCAGGCATGGCTGGTATGCAGACAGGCGGGTACTGGTAGGCATGGCTGGCATGCAGACAGGCGGGTACTGGCAGGCATGGCTGGTATGCAGATAGGCGGGTACTGGCAGGCACGGCTGGTATGCAGACAGGCGGGTACTGGCAGGCACGGCTGGTATGCAGACAGGCAGATACTGGCAGGTGGGAACGCAGGCTGGATAGGGATCAGTACAGATTGGGATAAAGGAACAGAGCCGCAGGTGCAGTGGACAAGCAGAGTAGAACCGCAGGCACGGAGGACAAGCGGAGCAGAGTGAAAACCGCAGGTGCGGAGTAAGCAGAGTGAAACAGCAGGTGTGGAGGACAAGCAGAGCAGAGCGATACCGCAAGCACGGAGGACAAGCAGAGCAGAGCGAAACAGCAGGTGTGGAGGACGAGCAAAGCAGAGCGAAACCGCAGGTGCAGAGAGCAAGCAGAGCAGAGCGAAACCGCAGGTGTGGAGGGCAAGCAGAGCAGAGCAAAACCGCAGGTACGGAGGGCAAGCAGAGCAGAGCGAAACCGCAGGTGCGGAGGGCAAGCAGAGCAGAAACCACAGGTGCGGAGGGCAAGCAGAGCAGAGCGAAACCACAGGTGCAGAGGGCAAGCAGAGCAGAGCGAAACCACAGGTGTGGAGGGCCAGCAGAGCAAACCGAAACTGCAGGTGCGGAGGGCAAGCTGAGCAGAGAGAAACCGCAGGTGCGGAGGGCAAGCTGAGCAGAGCGAAACCGCAGGTGCGGAGGGCAAGCAGAGCATAGCAAAACCACATGTGCGGAGGGGAAGCAGAGCAGAGCGAAACCGCAGGTGCGGTGGGCAAGCAGAGCAGAGCGAAACCGCAGGTGCGGAGGGCCAGCAGAGCAAAGCGAAACTGCAGGTGCGGAGGACAAGCAAGGCAGAACAGAGCAGAGAGTAACCGCAGAGCAGAAGGTGCAGGCAGACAGGACAGGGCTCTGTTCACATGGAACAGACTGGAAAACACAGGAAGATAGCTAGAACACAGAAGGTAGAAACGGAGGCAGGGAAATGGGACAAGCAGAGCCAGATACACACAAGGTACTTGCAATGAAGTAACGAGTGGACACAAAACTCACAAACAGAAGTACAGAGACAACGAGAAGGAGTTAGGTGCAGGTTTAGACACTGCAGGAAAAGGAAAGGATCGGACATAGAGACAGGTAACGGGCTAGGACACTGTTCAGACAGGAACTGAACCTGGAACAAGATACAGGAATGAGCCTGGGTACTCAGCCCCCAGGGTGGCGGAAACAGACTAGAAGTCACAGATGCAGGTAACGGGCCTGGGTACTCAGCCCCCAGGGTGGCGGGAACGGACAAGATACAAGACAGGACCTGGCAACTCAGTTGCACAGAACACACTGAAACAAAGTGTTGCTCAGGCACCTCCTACTGGGTGGAGGGGGTTTACGTATCCAGTGACTCACAGCAATAGGCTGGGGACACAATAGGGCTGCGCTCACTGTAACTTTAACCGGTAGCAACAGCACCGCAGCCCTAAGCAATCAGACAAGAGACATGCACACAGCAAGTAATGGAGCAAAGTGTGCAGCCTGGACTGATAGGTAAGTTGGCGGTCTTGCATGGTGGGAGATGGTAAGCCATGCCAGCATGCCACCAGGGATGTTACACTGTGACTGTCATATATAGCTATGGTAGTCAGTGTGGTGGGAAAATTTTATAGGAGAGAATAGTGTGGAGTCTGCGTACCATAAGTGAGACCATGTGGGTCATTTTTTGCATAGGGAGCACAGTGAGAGGCAATTATCTATTTAGGGGCAATGTATAGGGTGTATATAGGGGCACAGCATAGGGTTTTGTGACATGCAGAAGTTGTGCTGTTGTAAAGTGTGACATGCAGAAGTAGTGCTGTTGATTTAAAAGCATTCAGCAACTATTAGAAGTAACACAAGCACATGAGACAGGAAGTGTTATGCTCCAGAAGAATCCAGCAACTAGAGAGGTTAACACAGTCACAAGAGAAGGGGAGTGTTTTAACAGAGCCCCAGGGGGATTGTGGGGAAGTCTGGCTGGAGCAGAAAAGAAAGGTGGTGTGTGTGTTCTGTATCTCACAGAAGCACCCCTGCAAGTGAAAAGGATTCAAGTCAGGAGTGATGCTAAGCACAGGTCAGGTAGAGTTCCTGAACTAACAGTGCAGAGTATTGTCACACAGAAAGATAAGGACTGGAAGAAATGATGTCACAGGGATCATCTCTCAGTAAACCCTCCCCCCTTCCTCCATATCACTGTTCTGTAAAGAATGCTGTGTTCATTAATGTGCCTTTGCATTAGTACTGTGCTGTCCAGTACTACTAGGAAGACTGTGAACTGCTGTGCTGCTAAAGAAACTGTATTGTTTGTCACTGGAGTCTGTTGCTCATAAGTCTTAACTTTCAATGACTGTACGGCTTCTTATTAAATGCTACTGTTCTACCGTTTATGAGGATTCTTGTCAAGTGTGTCTGGTCAGCAAGTGAAACAACCTACGTGTCTGTGCCTGAGGGTCAATACCCCTATGGGCCTGAGAGAAGCTGCAGCACATGGTCTATGGTCGCCCTGAGTAACAGTTTTCCCAGGATTCAAAAGAATTCATGTGAATTGTCTCGCCCCTATCTGAACCTAGCGGCGTGCATGTAACATTGGCGGTCCGTATGGGGAATCCTGAGTGGGAATTAGCGTGTAGAGGGAGAAGAGGAAAAGTGTCTGGAAAAACACAGCAGCACAGCACCTCAACTCAACTCTGCTACACCAGTTAAAGGGGACCAACCCTAAAGAAAAACTCACTAGCAGCAATGGAGGTGGAAATACAAATGGACAGAATTAGTGAACTGCTTCTTCAGTTAACCTGTGAAGAATTGAGAACAGTAGCAGAACATATAAAGATCTCAGTAGAACAGATTTCCAAAGCACACAATCGCAGGCAACTGTTAGCTGCCATTAATGCAAAAATAGATGAGCTGGGGGAGAAAGAAGCTGAAGACGTCATGGGGACATTCCTCCAGGAACTAACACAGTTTCTAACCAGATTGAAGTTGGAGGATGGAGGGGCGGCACCAATTACCAAATGTGGGAAGCTCCGTCCACAGACAGAATTACAAGAATTGAAAGAACAATTCAAAGCCCTAACAACAGCCCTGCAGGAATCGACCAAAACCTCTGAACGGGACCTTTAACCTGCTCGGGTTATATAAATAAGGGAGACAGTCCTCTCTAACACCACAAATCACCATAAGGAAAGAATTCAAGATCCTGGGACAGACTGGAGAGTGTGAACAGAAAGAGAGACTGTCTTATAGGAACTTGTTGCACCAGATCGATGAAGGCTTACAGAAAGGCTACCAGCCAGATGAGATTGTTGAGGTGGTGGTGAAAGCGAGCAGCCCAGGACTAAACCTCCGTAGTATGCTAGAAATTAAAAGTCAATTGACCTTGCAACAGATGAAGATGGCACTATAAAGAAGAGAGTACTTCAGAATTGTTCCACCAACTCATTAACCTCTCACAGAAAAATAAGGAATCACCCGAAAATTTCTTGTTCAGAGCAATTTAACTGAATGATAGACTGTTGTTTGCATCCAAAGATATAGAAGCGGAAGAGAAGTTTGATGCTGGACTAGTCCAGAAGAAGTTCTTCAGAACATTGAGAACAGGATTAATCAGCAAAGAAATCAAGTTGCAGCTGAAACAGTACCTAGAAGATCCTGGCATTTTGGACGAAGTCCTAATTGAAAAAGTGAATGAGGCTGCTAGTTTGGAGTCAGAGAGCGAACAGAAGTTAAAGAAAGGCTCTGCTCCTAAAATCACAAAAATGAATCAGCTGAAGTTGGAGACCCCGATGCCCAGTGCGAAGATCATCATAGAGACCCTCCAGTGCGACCTCTGAGAGAGCACCTTAAATCACCAACAAAAGAGAGGCCTCACATCGCTGACTGGGAGGAAGTAATAGGAGAACTGCGAGCCGAGTTGATTGAGGTGAAAAAGTTGAGTCGTTCCAGGCCAGAACCCTCAGACCAAGAAGTGGGTTCGAAAACAGAAGATACCCGGCTTGTGAAGCGTGCCGTTCATCAAATCAGAGTATGGGGTGTGTCCACTGTCTAAGATGTGGTGAGGAAGGATGTAGCGTCGGCGTCCCTGCCTCCTGCTAGGCAGGGACGCTGTTCCCCTCACCTTTCCGCTCCGTGCCTGGCGTCTTCCTCCCGCTCTGCTGGCAGCACGCGCTGCTTCCCGGCCACGGTGCTTAGGGCGCGCGCGCTCCCCCTCTCTTAAAGGGGCCGCGCGCGCCGTCCTAAGGAGTCCCTGGCCACTGGTCGGAGGACTTCACCATATATAAGGCACCTCCTCCAAAATGGAGGTGCCCGAGCAATGTTGTAGCACAGTTCATCACTCTGCTTCAGCCCTCAGGTCCCGTTTCCAGTTACCTGCCAGTTACCTGCCAGTTTCCTGTCTGATACCTGCCTGTCTCGTGTCTACCTGCTACTATTCCTGTGGTCCGACAGTCTTTGACCAACTGCCACTCCAGAGACTCTTGCCCGCTCACCTGGGAGCGCTCATCTGCTACCTGCCTGTTAGCCTACCTGGAGGCTCTGCCGTCACGTGCTGTGACCACCTGCCTGTCCAGAGACTCTTGCTCGCTCACCTGGGAGCATCCACCTGCTACCAGCCTGCTAGCCTACCTGGAGGCTCTGCCGTCACTTGCCGTGACCACCCGCCTGTCAAGAGACTGTCCCTGTCACTTGCTGTGACTACCTGCCCGTCTTCCCTGGGCGCCACCCGCATCCTTACAAGGGCCGCCCCCTTGTATAGTAGCTCAGAGGTTCCGCCTCCCAGACCCGTTACAGTTTGCTCGGGCCATGGAACCCGGTGGCACCCAAGCTCCCTCGCTCTCGGACCTATGTCATGAACTGTCCCGTCAGAGGTCCCAACAGGAGTCCATCCTGGGTCACCTGCGGAATGTCAACTCTCGCCTGGACACTCTGACTGCTCCACCAGCAACCACCGCTAGTGTCATGATTTGCAACCCGGCAGCGCCGCTGCCTACCAATACCATGGTATCCTGCCCCGGACCCCAGCTTTCTGCACCTCCTCGCTTCGGAGGCGACCCCGCTCAAGCTCGGGGCTTCATAAACCAGTGCACCCTGCACTTTGAACTCCTGTCCCACCAGTTTATCTCCGACCGGGCCAAAGTTGCCTTCATCATGTCCCATCTCACGGGGGAGGCACTGGCTTGGCTAAATCCTCTATGGGAGAGAGGAGACCCCCTGGTGTCCGACCTGCCAGCCTTTCTCACGGCTTTCCGGAAAGTCTTCGACGAACCCGGACGGAAGACCTCATCCGCATCATCTCTGCTACGCCTCCGTCAAGGAAATCTCACCGTGGGCCAATATGCCATATGGTTCCGTACCCTTGCTTCGGAGCTGGCCTGGGATAACGACGCTCTGGTGTCTGTCTTCTGGGAGGGTCTGTCCGGCCGTATTAAAGATGAACTCGCCGGTCGGGACATTCCTACCACTCTCGACGACTTAATAACACTTGCCACCCGGATTGACATCCGGTTCCAGGAGCGCGCCAAAGAGGTCACCCGTGAGAGGAGGTTTCCACATCTAGCCCCCACCTTCCAGAAACCCGTCATTCCCTCCGTTACTCCCCAGGCACACTCACCTGAGCCTATGCAGGTCAACCAGACCAAGATGGTCAAAACCCGTCAAGACTCACGCCGTGCCGAGGGGAGCTGCTTCTACTGTGGCAGTAAGGAGCACCGGATCCGTTCCTGCCCTGAGAGATCGGGAAACGCCTGTGTCTAGGGTCGCTCAGAGAGGTCGCCCTAGACAAAAGTAAACCCTCTCCATCCCTGATGCTGTCAGTCTCTATCACCTGCGGAGAGAACCGCTATTTCGAACTGGCTCAACTTGACTCTGGAGCTGCTGGTAATCTCATCTCTCAATCCCTGGTAGAGAAATACCGCATTCCCACCAAACCTCTGGCCGTACCTTTATCTGTCGCCGCCGTGGATGGGGGCCTCTTACCACATCCCATCCAACTCATCACCGAATCCATAACTCTGCAGGTGGGAATGCTGCATTCTGAGAGCATCTCCTTTCATGTTCTGCCTGGACTCTCTCACGCACTCTTGCTGGGCCTACCTTGGCTCCAGAAACATGCACCCGTGCTTGACTGGCAGACCGGAGAAGTCCTTCGCTGGGGACAGGACTGCCATAAGACTTGACTAGTTCCCGTTCATCCTGCTCGTCCTTCTCCTACCCCAGTCAATCTACCCGGTCTACCGGTTCCCTATTGGTCTTATGCGGATGTCTTCAATAAGAAAGAAGCAGAGACATTACCCCCTCATAGACCATATGACTGTCCAATCGACCTGATACCCGGCTCTACTCCTCCCCGTGGGCGTATCTACCCTTTGTCCGCAGCAGAGACCCGGTCCATGTCTGAATATATTGAGGAGAATCTTGCCCGGGGATTTATCCGGAAATCTACCTCCCCGGCGGGAGCAGGCTTCTTCTTCGTCAAAAAGAAGGACGGCTCACTCCGTCCATGTATAGATTATAGAGGCCTTAACCAGATAACAGTGAAGAATAAATACGGTAACAAACAATTCTTCCTAGAGGTTGACGCTTCCTCCTCCGGAGCCGGGGCGGTACTCACCCAAAAGTCATCTTCCGGAAGAATGGTAACCTGCGGTTTTTTCTCCAAACTCTTCTCCTCTTCTGAGCGCAATTATTCTATAGGAGACCGAGAATTGTTAGCCATTAAGCTGGCACTGGAGGAGTGGCGTTACCTGCTCGAGGGGGCTCTTCACCAGGTAATAATTTACACGGACCACAAGAACTTGGCTTACCTTCAGAGCGCCCAGAGACTTAACCCGCGCCAAGCCTGGTGGTCCTTGTTTTTTGCCCGCTTTGATTTTGTTCTTCATTTTCGCCCGGCAGACAAAAACATCAAAGCTGACGCCTTGTCCCAATCCTTCCTGGTATCTGATCTAGAGGAGGAACCTAAGCACATCATTGATCCCGCCAGAGTAATGCAAGTGGCTCCCGTGAATCTAAATCGTCTCCCTCCCGGTAAGACGTTCGTAACAGTACCTGATCGGAAGAAGGTCCTACACTGGGGTCACTCGTCTAAGCTAGCTGGCCACCCGGTCAGAAAAAGACCCTCCAGCTCATTACCCGGCATTACTGGTGGCCTACCCTGCACAAGGATGTAATAGACTTTGTTTCTGCCTGTGTGTCCTGCGCCCACAACAAAGTTCCGAGACACCTGCCAGCCGGTCGCCTTCTTCCTCTTCCAGTACCTGCTTCCCCGTGGCAGCATATTGCTATGGACTTTATAACGGATCTTCCCGTCTCTGCCGGTTGTACGGTCATTTGGGTGGTCGCTGATCGCTTTTCCAAGATGGCGCACTTCATTCCCCTGCCGGGTCTCCCGTCTGCACCCGAACTGGCTAAACACTTTATCCGCCACATCTTCCGTCTCCATGGCCTGCCCCTCCACATCGTGTCAGATCGTGGGGTTCAGTTCACCTCACGCTTCTGGAGAGCCACATGTAAGTTGCTTGACGTCACTCTGGACTTCTCCTCCGCTTACCACCCACAGTCCAATGGTCAAGTGGAGCGGATCAATCAGAACCTGACCAGTTACCTCCGGCACTTCGTTAATGCCCACCATTCGGACTGGGTGGATCTCCTACCATGAGTTCTCTTACAACAATCACGAGAGCGAGTCTTCCTCCAAATCCCCGTTTTTTGTAGTCTTCGGTCAGCATCCTCGGATCCCGTTTCCCGTCTCCACCTCGGTGGACAATCCGGCTGCGGAATCTCTCGTTAGTGAATTCTCCTCCATTTGGGAGAGTACCCGATCCGCACTCCTTCAGTCGTCCGAGCGGATGAAAAAACACGCTGACAAGAAACGCCTGGATCCTCCACAATTCCGTCCTGGAGATAAAGTCTGGCTCTCGTCCAAATATGTCCGGCTCAAGATTCCCTCTTACAAGTTAGGGCCTCGGGTTCATCGGGCCAATGGAAGTTATCAAACAAATCAATCCGGTGGCCTATAAATTGAAACTCCCGGCCAACTTATGGATCCCTAACTCCTTCCATGTATCTGTCCTCAAACCCGTAGTACTTAACTCTTTTTCCAAGTCTACAGGTACGCCCCCTGCTCCGGTTTCCGCTGAGAACGAATTTGAGGTAGAGAACATTCTGGCCACCAAAAGGGTAAGAGGAAAAACCTTTTTTCTGGTAGATTGGAAGGGGTTTGGTCCTGAGGAGAGAACGTGGGAGCCCCGGGAGAACATCCATGCCCCTCTCATCCTTGATAAATTTCTCTCTGGCCTAAAAAAGGGGGGGCCTAAAGGGGGGGGTACTGTAGCGTCGGCGTCTCTGCCTCCTGCTAGGCAGGGACGCTGTTCCCCTCACCTCTCCGCTCCGTGCCCGGCGTCTTCCTCCCGCTCTGCTGGCAGCACGCGCTGCTTCCCGGCCACGGTGCTTAGGCCGCGCGCTCCCCCTCTCTTAAAGGGGCCGCGCGCGCCGTCCTAAGGAGTCCCCGGCCAATCGCCGGAGGACTTCACCATATATAAGGCACCTCCTCCAAAATGGAGGTGCCCGAGCAATGTTGTAGCACAGTTCATCACTCTGCTTCAGCCCTCAGGTCCCGTTTCCAGTTACCTGCCAGTTACCTGCCAGTTTCCTGTCTGATACCTGCCTGTCTCGTGTCTACCTGCTACTATTCCTGCGGTCCGACAGTCTGCCTACCAGCCCTGCCAGTCTGTCTATGGATCCGTCTGCCCGCTCACCTGGGAGCGCACATCTGCTACCTGCCTGCTAGCCTACCTGGAGGCTCCGCCGTCACGTGCTGTGACCACCTGCCTGTCCAGAGACTCCTGCCCGCTCACCTGGGAGCGCTCACCTGCTACCTGCCTGCTAGCCTACCTGGAGGCTCCGCCGTCATGTGCTGTGACCACCTGCCTGTCCAGAGACTCTTGCCCGCTCACCTGGAGCGCTCACCTGCTACCTGTCTGCTAGCCTACCTGGAGGCTCCGCCGTCACGTGCTGTGACCACCTGCCAGTCCAGAGACTCTTGCCCGCTCACCTGGGGGTGCTCATCTGCTACCTGCCTGTTAGCCTACCTGGAGGCTCTGCCGTCACGTGCTGTGACCACCTGCCTGTCCAGAGACTCTTGCTCGCTCACCTGGGAGCGTCCACCTGCTACCAGCCTGCTAGCCTACCTGGAGGCTCTGCGGTCACTTGCCGTGACCACCTGCCTGTCAAGAGACTGTCCTGGTCACTTGCTGTGATCCACTGCCCGTTTACCCAGAGACTGTCCCTGTCACTTGCTGTGACTACCTGCCCGTCTTCCCTGGGCGCCACCCGCTTCCTTACAAGGGCTGCCCCCTTGTATAGTAGCTCAGAGGTTCCGCCTCCCAGACCCGTTACAAAGGACATTATGCCAAGGAATGCCAAAGGTCACGGTCGTTTGGGTTAAAAGACAGGAAATTGCCAGGGCATGGTGACTGGTAACTGCGACACGGAGGACGCACCAGAAGTAAATCCAAATCTCACCAAACCCCCGAAATGGTGCATGAGGTAAAATGGCTGAGTCAGTTCTATCCCCAAATGTGTTCCCGTCTACAACAGCTGCAAGGGATACAGGAGCATCAGTTACTTAATGCCCAGTGCAGAGGTCAAACGATACAGTGCCAGCTAGATGGACTCCCAGTAAAAGCATTGTGGGACACAGGAGCTCAAAATAACCTTTTAAATAAAGAATGGAGAAGGAGCTACATGCCCCATACCTACCTTCAGTCACTAAAAGAACTCTTGGGACCAGTGGAACCAGACCGAAATCCCTTTCATAAGCTGGGTGGAAGTGACTTTCCAACTCAGGGTCACGTAGAACAGCAACACTATCAAGCTTTTGGTACCTTTTCTCGTGACCAGTGATCAGAACGTGGCAGATTATCCTATCCTGGGTTATAATGTAAACAGTGAGGTCATCACGAAACACAAGGCAGGGGCGTTGGTGGTGGATGCAATCGCCACATCGTTCACAATACATAATGCCATGGTGGAAAACTTGATAAATAGAGTAAAGAAAGCACAGAATACAATGGACCTAAAAGAAGTCAAGGTAGGCTTGCGCCCAACCATCATCCCTGCAAACCAAATGGTGGGGGTGAGGTGTGGAGTTCGGGTAGAACCGGGTAGAACCGGGAAGAAAAGTCCAGAAAAGACTGTTCGTACCAAAAGACTCCTCAGAACTTCCAGAAGGCCTAGTTCAAGGTGAGACTGTGCTTATGATTCCTACTGGTGGGTTTGCTCAAGTGACAGTACCGGTGATGAAACAAACACAAAATTAGACTGGATCCAAAGACTGTGTTAGGTCACATTGAAACCATTAAAACTGTATATCTGTTAGAACCCTCCTGTTTGTTTTTTCCATCTTGTGTTTTGTGGTCACGTGACCATCTGTCTTTATATTCCAGCTCTGCCCTTTTGGCTGTGCTGGACTTCAGTGTTGTTTGACTGTTTTGCTAGCCAGGTGCCGCGGTGCCTATCTCTGTCAGTTCGCTTGGTCCTTCTGGGACCTCTAGTACCTTTTTGTCAGTTTATCTTTTTGTGTTCTGTAACAACTTTCTCTGTTCAGGGGGTGTCCCATTTTTGTTCTAGTCCTTAGTTCTTTTAGGGACCCCTTCCCTTTATGCTATAGGTCTTCGTTCAGACTAGCCGAGGACTAAGGCGGGTCTGTTCGCAAGGAACAGGCAGCCCGCTACATCGTAGGGATTCAGCCAGTTAGTGGGGTCCAAGTGGTTCTCTAAGATTGATCTCCGGTGGGCATACAATTTGTTACGAGTGAAGGAGGGTGATGAATAGAAATCTGCTTTTAACACTCCGGTAGGTCATTTTGAGAAACTGGTGATGCCTTTTGGTCTTACCAATGCACCTGCATTTTTTCAGAACCTTATTAATGACATCCTGAGACCTTTGATTGGTAAGAATGTGGTTGTGTATTTAGATGACATTTTGATTTATTCGCCAGATCTGGAGTCCCATTGGGAGAGTGTATGTGAAGTTTTGCAGTTATTGAGTGATAATTCACTCTTTGCTAAGCTGGAGAAATGTGAGTTCGCTGTGCAGAAAATTAGTTTTTTGGGCTACATTGTCTCCAGCGAGGGCTTTGAGATGGACCCGGTGAAGGTTCAGGCTGTGCAGGAATGGCCTAGGCCTATTGGTTTGAAATCTATACAGAGATTTTGGGGTTTTGCCAATTATTACAGGAAATTCATTAAGAATTTTTCTGTAATTGTTAAACCTCAAACCGATCTCACCAGGAAAGGTACGAATACGGTCCAGTGGACTACTGAGGCCATTGAAGCATTTAAGTATCTCAAAGAGAGGTTCAGTTCTGCCCCTATTCTTATGCAGCCTGATGAGACCAAGGCTTTTTTGGTCAAGTTCGATGCTTCATCGGTGGGGGTCAGAGCAGTTTTGTCTCAGGAGAACAGGGATGGAGTACATCCTTGTGCCTTCTTTTCGAAAAAAAATTCGTAACCGAACTGAATTATGATGTTGGAAATTGGGAGTTGCTGGCTATTAAACTCGCGTTTGAACATTGGCGTTATTTTTTGGAAGGCGCTAGATTTCCTATTCAGGTTTTCACAGATCATAAGAATTTGATCTATCTGGATGCTGCCAAACGCTTGAATGTCCGTCAAGCTAGGTGGGCACTTTTTTTTCTCGGTTTCATTTTTCTATTACCTATATCCCTGGTACTAAGAATGTTAAAGCCGATGCTTAATCTCGCAGCTTCTCTCCTACGGTCGGTGCCGAGGAGGAGGAGAGCATTTTACAGAAAGGAGTTGTGGTGGAGGCATTGGACTCCGTTTTGGAGAATGGGATTCTGAAAGCTGAAGATGATAATCCATCTAACACTCCCCATTGGAGGTTGTTTGTGCCTAGAACCTTTAGAACAGATTTGTTTGTGGAGTGTCATGAGTCTCGGTTGGCAGGTCATCCAGGAATTTCTGAGACTAAGAGACTTATCAGTCGCAGTTTTTGGTGGCCTGGATGGCAGAAAGAAGTCATCAAGTGGGTGCGTCAATGTAGTGTGTGTGCTAGGTCAAAGGCTTCACATACTCCTGCTGCGGGGTTGCTTTGTCCTCTGGAGATTCCTAGTGCTACTTGGACGCATCTCACAATGGATTTTATTACTGATCTGCCTGTGTCCGAGGGTTTTACTGTCATCTGGGTGGTCGTGGACCGTTTTAGTAAGATGTGTAATTTGATTCCATTCATTAAGTTGCCCTGCGCCTAGACACTCGCTAAGGCGTTTGTTAAAGAGAGTGTCAAGCTTTATGGCGCTTCCACGGATATTGTTTCTGATAGAGGACCTCAGTTTGTGGCTCACTTTTGGCGTGCTTTTTGTGACAGGTTGGGAATCCATTTGTCATTTTCATCTGGGTATCATCCTGAGTCTAATGGACAGACTGAAAGAAAGAACCAGTTTTTGCGTTGTTTTGTGGCGGACAATCAAGAGGTGTGGTCTGAGTTTCTGCCTCTCGCAGAATTTTCTCTTAACAATCATACATCCTCCTCTGCTGGGTGTTCTCCTTTTTTTTTTGTTGTACTGGGAGACATCCGTCTTTTGGTTCGTTCTCCAAATTGGGGTTGGTGGTGCCGGAGGAGGAGAATTTTTCCGGTGATTTGGAGAGAGTTTGGACTAATGTACGTTGAAACCTTCGAGAAGTCCAAGAAGTATTTTGACAGGAAACGTAAGGAGGTTTTGTTTACTGTGTGGTGACATGGTTTGGTTGTCCTCAAGGAACTTGCGGTTGAGGATTCCCTCTAAAAAAAACTGGGTCCTAAGTTTGTGGGTCCATTTAAAGTGCTTCAGGTTGTTAACCCGTCTGTGGTTAGGTTGGATGTCCCTACTTCCTGGAAGATTAATCCTGTGTTTCATGTTTCCTTGTTGAAAAAGGTTGATGTATCAGGTAGGGATGCCACTGTCACAGTTCCTCCTGTGCTGGAAGATGACGAATATGAAATTTCTCATATCTAGAATTCTAGATGGCATAGAGGGAGATTACAGTATCTCGTCTCCTGGAAGGGGTTCAGTCCCGAAGGTAACTACTGGGTAAGGGCGGATGATGTCTCTGCTCCTAGGCTTGTTAGAGCTTTCCACAAGAGGTTTCCAGATAAGCCTGGTCTTGGAGGATCCTCATAAAAGAGGGGGTACTGTTAGAACCCTCCTGTTTGTTTTTTCCACCTTGTGTTTTGCGGTCACGTGACCATCTGCCTTTATATTTCAGCTCCGCCCTTTTGGCTGGGCTGGACTTCAGTGTTGTTTGACTGTTTTGCTAGCTAGGTGCTTCGGTGCCTTTCTCTGTCAGTTCGCTTGGTCCTTCTTGGACCTCTAGTACCTTTTTGTCAGTTTATCTTTTTGTGTTCTGCAACAACTTTCTCTGTTCAGGAGGTGTCCCATTTTTGTTCCTGTCCTTAGTTCTTTTAGGGACCCCTTCCCTTTATGCTATAGGTCTTCATTCAGACTAGCCATGGACTAAGGCAGGTCTGTTCGCAAGGAACAGGCAGCCCGCTACATCGTAGGGATTCAGCTTAGTTTTACTGTAGGGATAGCTTTCCCCTTTCTTTCCTTAGTACTTGTTGCAGATCATAACAATATCCAGCCAGTGTGAGACCAGTGTGAGACCAGTCCAGGGGTCTATAGGGAATTCAGTCTCAAGCAACAGGAGTTGCCCAGGGGAGGAAATTGTGCAACCCACCGCCGGGTCCTGGGATCCCCAGTACCCTTGGAACACTTGTGTGCTGAAGATCTAGCGGTAGCAAAACAGATTCTGAGAGAAGAGTGTCATACGTTCTCCAAAGATGACTCTGATATAGGCTGTATCCCGTCGTTGTATTTGAAAATAAATTTGAAAGACACGACCCCAGTAATCATGCCTGTGCCAAAACCATTACATCGTGAAGTGAAAGAATATTTACAAGATCTCATCAATAGAGGTTGGGTCCAAAAGTCAAAGTCGTCTTATTTCTCTCCTATTGTCTGTGTTAGGAAGAAGGACAGTACGTTGAGACTTTGTTGTGATTATTAAGAACTAAACCGAAAGTCAGTACCTGATCGTCACCCGATACAGAAAGCATCTGGTTTTCTGTTCTCTATCAGGGTAACGCATACCACCAAGGGTTTCTTGAAGAGTCCAGTAGACCCTTGAAAGCATTCATCACACCATGGGGATTATATGAATGGATCTGCATACCATTTGGGCTCAGTTCAGCTCTAGCAGAATTCCATAGGAGCATGGAGACATGTTTAGAAGGATTGAGGAACGATATCTGCCAACCGTACTTGAATGACAATGTGGTGCACAGCAAAACTTTCCGGGAGCATGTTGAACACGTGAGGACCATATTACAATGGTATCAACAACACGGAGTTAAGTTGACCCCAGAGAAGTGTGAACTGTTCAAAAGATAAGTCCGATTTCTAGGGAAAATTGTGTCCAGAGAAGGATATACCATGGACCCAGCAGAAATCGCTCCGGTACTGGCCTTAAAAGACAAGCGGCCCTCTACCATCGGGGAGTTGAGGCAGATATTAGGATTCCTCTCCTACTATCGTACTTACATTCGGAACTTCTCCAGGATTTCTGTCCCACTATACCTCCTCTTGGGTGGGAGGATAGAGACAACAGCACCCATGGAGAAAAAGAAGAACGCGGACCGGGCTTACAAGAAACAACGCCGTTTCGTTTCAACAGCCCATTCTCTGGACAGCAGACCACCAGGAGGTATTGGAAGAACTAGTAGACTACCTGGTAAAACCACCCATCTTGGGATTTCCTGATTTCAATTTACCTTTTGTTCTTCATTGTGACGCTTCTCAAGTTGGACTGGGAGCTGCCCTGTATCAGCATCAAGATGGAAAAATGAGAGTCATCGGTTACGGTTCTAGAACGTGGACAGACGCCGAGAAGAATTACTGTAGCGTCAGCGACCCTGCCTCCTGCTAGGCAGGGACGCCGTTCCCCTCACCTCTCCGCTCCGTGCCCGGCGTCCTCCTCCCGCTCTGCTGGCAGCGCGCGCTGCTTCCCGGTCACTGTGCTTAGGGCGCCCGCGCGCGCGCTCCCTCTCTTAAAGGGGACGCGCGCGCCGTCCTAAGGAGTCCCCGGCCAATGGCCGGAGGATCTCACCATATATAAGGCACCTCCTCCAAAATGGAGGTGCCCGAGCAATGTTGTTGAAAAGCCTTTCAACTCTGCTTCAGCCCTCAGGTCCCGTTGCCAGCTTGTTTTCCAGTGCTGTCTACCTGCTTGCAATGCTGCGGTCCGACAGTCTGCCTACCAGCATCTGCTAGTCTGTCTATGGATCTGTCCGCCTGCGGACCAGGAAGCACCTGCCAGATACCTGCCTGATACCTGCCTGATACCTGTCTACCTGCTTGCAATCCTGTGGTCCGACAGTCTGCCTACCAGCACCTGCCAGTCTGTCTATGGATCAGTCCGCCCGTGGACCAGGAAGCACCTGTTTGATACCTGCCTGATACCTGCCTGATACCTGCCTGCCTGCCAGCCTGTCCAGAGACTCTTACCCGCTCACCTGGGAGCGCTCACCTGCTACCCGCCTGCTAGCCTACCTGGAGGTTTAGCCGTCACTTGCTGTGACCACCTGCCTGTCCAGAAACTCTTACCCTGCTGTCACTTGCCGTGACCACCTGCCTGTCCAGAGTCTCTTATCCTGCTGTCACTTGCCGTGACCACCTGCCTGTCGAGAGACTCTTACCCTGCTGTCACTTGCCGTGACCACCCACCTGTCTAGAGACTCTTATCCTGCTGTCATTTGCTGTGACCACCCGCCTGTCAAGAGACTATCCCTGTCACTTGACGTGACTGCCTGCCCGCTTTCCCTGGGAGCCACCCGCTTCCTTACAAGGACTGCTCCTTTGTATAGTAGCTCAGAGGTTCCACCTCCCAGACCCGTTACAATTACCATCTACATTCCGGAAAATTGGAGTTCCTGGTATTGAAATGGGCTATCTATGAATGATTTAGATATTATCTCTACTACAGCAAAGAGTTTGAGGTATACACTGACAACAACCCTTTGACCTATGTCCTTACTACAGCCAAACTGAATGCAATGGGTCAGATATGAGTCGTGGAACTAGCTGATTTCAATTTCAGCATCAAGTACAGGCCAGGAAAATGCAATGCGGATGCTGATGGATTGTCAAGAATGCCACTAGAGCCTGAGGAGTTCAGGCAAGAATGCTTGGAGGAAGTCAGTCTGGAAGCAATTGAGAGCACTACCCAAGCAGTACAAGCTTATCAGGAGGAAGACACACCTTTGTGGTGTCCGTTGATGGTGGAAACCACCATAAAAGCGAGGGAACAAGATCACCCCCGGTCTATTCAACAACTACCAAAAGGGAAAATCCATAGAGCACAACGGGAAGATCAGATAATTGGTAGAAAACTATTTTATGTGGACCAAAATCGGTTTCCAAGTAAATGGGAGAGAGACAATGAGTCACCAGCAGTATCTGTTTTAATTAAAGAATGGACGAGGCTCTACCTCAGTGAAGATGGTATCCTGTATCATAAAGGAGGACAAAAACGGCAGTTGGTACTACTCAGAGTATTCCGTATTCCGTAGGTTGGTCTTCAAAGAACTCCATGAAAACATGCGACACCTGGGAGTGGAAAGGACAACAATTTTGATCTGTGAACGTTTCTTCTGGCCGTACATGCAGAGAGATATTGAGAGGTACATGACCAGGGAATGTGGGTGTCTGAAAGATAAATGTCATAAAACATCAACCCAGGCACCTATGGGCAACATCGAAACTACATATCCGTTTGAGATTGTCTCAATAGACTTTCTACATCTCGAGACGTGCAAGGGTGGTTATGAATACATCTTGGTGGTGATGGACCATTTCACTCGATTTGCTCAAGCATATGCCAGCACCAATAAATCGGGTCAAACAGCAGCAGAGAAGATCTTCAATGATTTTGCTTTGAGGTTTAGGTTCCCTACGAGGTTGCACCACGACCAAGAAAGAGAATTTGAGAACCAGCTCTTTGCCAAGCTAAGAAAATACTGTAGAATTCAGAGATCCCACACAACACCCTATCACCCAGAGGGTAATGGACAAGTGGAACGTTTTAACAGGACATTATTGTCGATGTTGCGCACTTTAACAGCTGATGAGAAGAGAGACTGGAAGAGTTCTCTGTCAAAAGTGGTACATGTCTATAACTGTACAAAGAGCGATGTAACGGGTTACTCACCCTTTTTCCTATTGTATGGACGATCGCCAAGACTGCCAATCGACATCATGTTTGATACTCCGGTGTCAGAGACTTACAGAATGTATCTGGAGTACGTTCGGAAATGGAAGGAACGGATGTCAGAGGCATACAACATAGCGTCCAAAGTGGTTACGCAAGGACAGAGCAAGAGTAAGGAGTACTATGATCGAAAATGTTATAGAGCAGAATTGGCACCGGAAGGCCGGGTGATACTCAAGAACGTACCTGAGAAAGGCGGTCCAGGAAAACTTCATTCGTACTGGGAAGACAAGGTGTATGTGGTCGTAAGGAGGAAAGCTGATGACAGCCCAGTGTATGAAATCCAACTGGAAATGGGAGCCAAGAAAACCAGAATAGTCCATCGGAATTTACTGCTACCCTGTGATTATCTCCCACCACAACAAGACTTCCCAGAAGTAGACCAACATCGTCTGAGATCGACTAAGGGAGCTCCAAAGACTGAAGCTCCAGAGGTGGAT
Source organism: Phyllobates terribilis (assembly GCF_046119375.1). Classification (NCBI taxonomy): domain Eukaryota; kingdom Metazoa; phylum Chordata; class Amphibia; order Anura; family Dendrobatidae; genus Phyllobates; species Phyllobates terribilis. The sequence continues at coordinate 1,580,070 of NW_027362771.1, read as the reverse complement.
AGTGAACTTGAAAGTTCTGATGGAGAAGAATTTCTCGGACCGGCAAGGAGAGGGATGTACCATCCTCAGGAGAATGAACTAAGTCCTGAGGCTCCAGAGTTCATAACAAGGAGTGCAGATGAAGTCCAATTCAGATCTGATGATCGAACACCGGCCCCTGAAGAGAACGATCGACACTCAGGAGGAGCAGAATTACCAGATCGTGCAGAAACAAATGACTCAGGAGAAGTGCAGGAACTTACAGAAGCAGCTCCAAGAGCATCCAAGGAAGCATTGGAAATGAGTGCGGCGGAAGAAACTTCTGTGACCGAAGAACCCGTGTTCTCTGAGGAACAACCCACAAGGAGGATATCGACTCAAGAAGTCAGGAGGTCCATGATGCTGACGTATGAGACACTTGGTGAACTGAGTCAAGTGCCAAGGACTGTCGACTGGAAACAGGTATCTCTGCCTGTGGACCAGGTAAGCCCACTTGAGTGGTACTCACCACCGTGAGGCAGTATGGGAGATGTTGCCTGGTGGAAAGACTTGTTTTCATGCTTTGATTTTCCTTAAAAGATTTTGTAGAAACAAAGAACTGTTAAAGCATAAAGAGAGAGAGCTGGTTGAAGACGTATGAAAAGCTCCAGCTGAAGAGATGCTGTTTGTTTTAATTGTGTTAACTGTTTATTTCTTGCAGGCATCCTACAAGAAAAAGGTCATAAGATTAGCTTGTTATCAATGTTTATGAACGTTATACCAATTTCACAATGCCAGTTTGTATATAAAGTTATCCTACTTTCACCACTGTCTCAGAATTGGTCAGATTGACCAATTAAGAGGAATGTCAAGGATAACATTCAAAAAGGAGGGAAGAGTGTGACATGCAGAAGTAGTGTTGTTGCAGAGTGTGACATGCGGAAGTAGTGCTGTTGATTTAAAAGCTTTCAGCAACTATTAGAAGTAACACAAGCACATGAGACAGGAAGTGTTATGCTCCAGAAGAATCCAGCAACTAGAGAGGTTAACACAGTCACAAGAGAAGGGGAGTGTTTTAACAGAGCCCCAGGGGGATTGTGGGGAAGTCTGGCTGGAGCAGAAAAGAAAGGTGGTGTGTGTGTTTTGTATTTCACAGAAGCGCACCTGCAAGTGAAAAGGATTCAAGTCAGGAGTGAAGCTAAGCACAGGTCAGGTAGAGTTCCTGAACTAACAGTGCAGAGTATTGTCAGGCAGAAAGATAAGGACTAGAAGAAATGGTGTTACAGGGATAATCTCCCTCAGCAAACCCTTCCCCCCTTCTCCATCTCACTGTGCTGTAAAGAATGCGGTGTTCATCAATGTGCCTTTGCATTACAACTGTGCTGTCCTGTACTACTGGGAAGACTGTGGACTGCTGCTGTTCACAGTAAAGAAACTGTATTGTTTGTCACTGGAACCTGTTGCTCATAAGATTTAACTTGCAATGTCTGTGCGACTTCTTATTAAATGTTACTGTTCTACCGTTTATGAGGACTCTTGTCAAGTGTGTCTGGTCAGCAAGTGAAACAACCTACGTGTCTGTGCCTGAGGGTCAATACCCCTATGTGCCTGAGAGAAGCTGCAGCACATGGTCTATGGTCGCCCTGAGTGATGGTTCCCCCAGGATTCCAAAGAATTCATGTAACCTGTCTCGCCTCTATCTGAACCTAGCGGCGTGTGTGTAATAGTTTATTTAGGGCACAGCTTGGGTGGTTGTTCTTATTCAGGAACATTATAATCACACTCTTATTTTTATCGGCAGCGTTTTGGGATGTGCTGCCGAAGACTGGAGAAGATGGAAGTCTGCAGAGACGGCTGTGGATGTGAGAAGTCATCATGGAGTCAAATACGTAGATCTAAGGTGCATGAACATTGGGCAATTGAAGCCTTTTAACGACCGCTGATTTGCTATATGAAGCTGATTAGCAGCTGCTTAATAACCTGCTATGGGGGTGTTTAACAAATGTCTGAAAAGCAATGTCTAAAGCATTCCAAATGTTATGTTATCATATGTGTCATGTTCGAGATCTGTGTTCTGCTGCTGTGATACCGCAATTTCCTCCGGGATAAATAAAGTATATCTTATCTTATCTTATCTTAAGATAGGATGGGGCCTTACTTTCACGTGCACAGACCCTCCTATTTGCATATATTTGCATATCCCTTGTTATAATTCACAGACGTCCTTTGGCGAGAGTAAGTGTTGTCTAAAATAACTAGAGCACAATGAGTCTGCAGGCCTGTTCTGATGCCTGGTTGCTGCCTGCTTTTGGCTGAGGAGGAAGGGCGTTGAAGTGAGCAGACAGCACATCACAATGCAATGAATAAAAGGTTGAAGGCACTCACTTGTCTGAATAAAAGTTGCTTCTTTACTGTTTCATGAATAAAAACACAAGCTGGGAGGTGTACGTGCTACACCTGTTTTGATGACGGCCGTTTCGCGCAAATGCACTTCGACGGGTCAGACAAGTACAAGTAGTATATAAAAGTTCTGTGAGGGGTGTGGGGTGATTATCTCCTCAACCCCCCCCCCCCCCCTATAGAACTATACTGTTTTAATAACTGTGTATGTTTTAGTTATCTGAAAAAAACTGTGGTTTTCAGGTACGGCCATTAGATGGCAGCAGAGGTTTATACTTGTATTATCTTACCCTCATGGTAGTTGGGGGCACATAGAGGGTTAACCTAGGATATGCGGCTCTCAGTGACAAGGGGGAACTGAGGGATCTCTGGGAGGTTAGTTTTCAGCCATCTTAGTTAGTGGAGTGAGGGACAGTGATTAGTCACTGTCAGGAGGTTACAGGAACCAATACAACAGAAGGGTGTGTGTGGAAATCAGTGTAACAAGAAGCAAGTGTTCTCAGCAAAATTACGGTGTGATAGTGTTCTCCAGACACAGGCAAGTTAGGGGACCTACAATGAGGAAGAGACGTTCTAAGAGAGGTGGTGGGAACGGCCCTAGTGCTGGATAGGCCCGAGAGCTGCAGTCAGATGGACGGAAACAGAGAGGTCTGGGCACGAATAGAAAGAAGATAGTGGGAGAAGCTCCCTTACTTCTGTTCTCGAGGAAAGATTGGTCTGAGTGCAGTTCCACGGCGAAACACATCGACCCCGGTGGTGCTGCATTAGTAATATGGAGGTCCTCTGCCTGAACTGTGAATTGTAACATTTGCCACAAGTATTGTGCCATCGCCAGTAACCGCCAAGAACGTCCCTCCGTTTGGTACAGAAATTAATAAGTGTAATTCCTGCTATCCTTTGTATGCTGATAGTTTGACAAGTAAATAGACTTGGTATTTATCAACTGTCCGGTCTCCTCCTTCTGAAGGCTGAAAGAGTCGACACCAGGGACAGCGGGTCAGAAGTGAGTATGGAGGTCTCCTCCACAGAATCACCACAGCCCACACACACCCAGGGATTCTCAGAGTCCTCATTGTCTGTAGCAGGCCAGGGTGAAGATCCAGACACTGAAACTGACATGCCACTCGCCACTGACTACCACCCTGCCCCCCGTTACACTACAAGTGTACATATAATTAAAAAAAGGTAGAAGGCACTCACTGGTCTGAATAAAAGTTGCTTCTTTATTGTTTCATGAATAAAAACACAAGCTGGAAGGTGTACGTGCTACACCTGTTTTAACGATGCCCATTTTGCCCAAATGTGCTTCGACGGGTCAGACAACCACAAAAGTGGCATCAATTTCTATTCATTTATTTTATTCACTTATATAGCGCCAATAATTCCACAGTGCTTTACAGACATTATCAATTTCCCCATAGTAGAAATAGTATAATGGGGCTCTGACACCCTTTCCACTACAGGCAACCCATTAGATGGAGACCCAACTTGGAGTCTCCACATTTCAAAAAATTTGTAGTAACATCAGCAGCACTAGAACAACAGGCACAGAAGCCAAGACAAAGGTGTCACAGACTGCAATTACGCATGAACAATGCAGCACACTAAAATGTACACCATCGCCTAGTCTTCCCGTTCTGCAACTGGGGTGCAAAAGTCATTGGTGATCCATGACTTGTTCATCTTGATGAAAGTTAGGAGGTCTACACTTTCAGGGGACAGCCACATGCGCTTATTCAACAACACACCAGCAGCACTGAAGACACGTTCTGAGAGAACACTGGCTGCCGCCCATGACAAAACTTCTAAGGCGTGACAGGCGAGCTCAGGGCACTCTTCAATTTTTCTAGGCCAAAATTCAAAAGGGTCCAACCCCCCCCCAATGGCATTGTTATTGAGCTCATGATACTCCTGCACCATGTTCTTCAGTCGTTCACTACGTGTCAAACTTGTACTTTGGTCTGCAGTTGCACGGTCCAGTCTAAAAAAGGAGTGAAACGACTCAGAGATTTTATTTTTTTACATTTATTTTACTCATATAGCACCATTAATTCCACAGCGCTTTACAGATGTTAGGGGCTCCCAATCTAAATTTCTCATCAGTATGTCTTTGGAGTGTGGGAAGAAAAATGAGTACTCAAACAAACACAAGGAGAACATACAAATTCCTTGCAGATGTTGTCCTTGATGGGGTCGGGACACAGGACCCCAGTGCTGCAAGGCTGGTAATGTTTTTGTGTTGAAGATTCAACGTTCCTGGGGTTGGAAGTCTATAACTGCAATACACACTGTGTGCCTCACTGCTGTCTCGGGGGAAACCATTCTCAAGATTGTCTTCAAGCATGTTTTGATACTCCAGCATGGGCATGTCCCTTTCCAGGAGTTGAAAGCATCTGGCAAAATTTACTCTTGTACCATGGATCGAACAGAGTGGCAACCCAGTAGTCAGCACTATTTCTAATACTAACAATACGGGCAACAATCATGTTGCAGATAGTGCTGCAAATAGGCAATTATGGGTCGGTCTCTTTCATGAGGTCCAAGGCCATAGTGTGTTGGTGGCAGGATAATACTTAAGCTTGTTTCCTCCATCCCATCCTGTCAACCACGAACAGCAGAGAGATCATTATCCTCTTCATCTTACATCAATCAACTCATACTCCTTGTCCTCCTCCATTTGTTCATCGGCTCCTGCACCTTCACTGACAGTTTGTCTGGTACCATGAGCATCCCCTGATAACTGTAATCCACCCTCCCATGGCAACCGCCTGTGCGACAACTTAGAGATATTGTTAGCGCTTCTGCAGCCCCCTCTGCTTCCTTCTCTTCCCCTTAGACCACCACCTCCTCCTGCAGACTATTCAAAGTGTGCTCCAGCATGTAGATGACCGAAATAGCGATGATGATGGCATCGTCAGCACTAACCATCTTAGTAGCCATTTCTAAAATGTGCAGAAGGGTGTAGAGGTCCTTCATCTGTGTCCACTTCGCAAGTGTGATTTGCACCACATCTGCACTGCGTTTGCCCAGGCTATACGACATGAGATACTGCATCAGGGCTCGTCGCCACTGCCACAGTTGCTGCAACATGTGCAGAGTTGAATTACACCATGTCGGCACATCGCATATCAAACGGTTAATCGGTAGGCCGAAAGATCTCAGTAGCGACGCAAGTCGATGACCCGCGGGTTGTAAATGGCAGAAGTGAGCACACAGAGACCGTGGTTTTTGCAGCAGTATATACAGCCAGGATAGCACAGAAATTGCTGTACCATCAGATTGAGGATGTGTGCCATACAAGGCACGTATGTGCGGTTGCCCCAGTGTAGGGCCGCCACCAGGTTTGCACCGTTATTGCACATGGCCTTCCTTGGCTCCAGGTTCTGTGGAGAAAGCCATTGCTCAAACTCGACATAGATAGTTGTCCACAACTATTGATCTATATGACTGCGATCTCCAAGGCATATTAAATACTGCGCAGTACGGAGATGGGGGAGATTCTCTGTCGAATGTTAGAACATGTGTCTCATTAAGGCAGAGGTTGAGGGCACAGGTGAAGGCCTTAGAGGAGGTAGAGGAGGCAGAAGCAGTGGAGGAAGTGTTAGATACAGAGGTTTGTCCTGCAAGTCTTGGGGATTCCAAGACTTGGTGTCTAGTGATTTAGCTCTCCATCCCCTGGTGTGTAGTGGTTTAGTTCTCCAACCCTAGCTGTTTAGTAGTTTAGTTCTCCAACCACTGTTGTCTATTAGTTTAGTTCTCCATGTTCTGGTGTGTATTTATTTTGTTTTCCAACCCAAGGTATTTAGTAGTTTAGTTCTACAACCCCTGTTGTATAGTAGCTTAGTTCTCCATCTTCTGGTGGGTAGTCATTTAGTTCTCCATCCCCAAGCGCCCTGCAAGCCTTGGGGATTCCAAAACTTGTGGAGCAGCCCATTCCCCGCCTGCCCCCACAACCGCCAGAGTCACCTAGTGCCCAATCAGCGACATGTAACGCCCCTGGCCATGCTTACTCGTCCATGTGTCTGTGGTGAAATGCACCCTGGCAGACCTAGATTTTTTTCAAAGAATAAGAGATGTTGTCTGGTACATGCTGGTGTAGCGCATCTTTCTTAGAGAAGAAATGGCAACTGGGCAACTGGTACTGGGGGACTGAGATGGCCATCAGCTTTTGGAAACCGTCTGTATCCACCAGACGGAAAGGCAGCATTTCCGTGGCCAACCGATTGGATATGGGGAAATTCAAGCTCTCTCCTTTGGCATGTGTAGGAAGAAACAAACTTTTATGTGACCACAACTGTGGAATTGAGGGCTGGCTGCTGTGCTGAGAGAGGGTGGAGTAGGGTAAACATGACAAGCTGCTGGACTATGAGAGAGGTGCAGGCAGAGATGTAATGTTGGATTAAGAAAGATGGGGTGTGCTCAGTGTCTGAGATCAGTCAAAAAACAGCAGGCATGTTCACTTCCATAACAGCTGACGGGCTCTCACTCACCCCAACCGTAGCAGGTAAACAAGTGGAGGTTCTGCGGCATGAGATTTTTTTCCATTATGTACAACCCTATACATAACATAGCGCTATATATAGCAGAGCAGGGTTGGGAGATTAATGTTCCCAAGGGGCCACATGAGAGACCGCGACTGTTGTGGAGGCTGAACCAATAGGCTGAAATTAATTCTGCTCAATATTAATATTAACAAAATAATTTAAAAAAAATTATATTAATTGTATGACTTAATATTGAGCAGAATTAAGTATGCTGACATCCCCCTATATACTGTATGAGTCCCCACAAAGCCCCTAGATACAGTATGAGTCCCCACATAACTCCCTATGCACAGTATAAGCCCCACATAGCTCCCTATATACAGTATGAGCCCCACTTAGCTCCCTATATACAGTATGAGCCCCCAAATAGCCTCCTATATACAGTATGAGCCCCCAAATAACCTCCTACATACAGTATGAGCCCCCAAATAGCCTCCTATATACAGTATGAGCCCCCGCATAGCTCCTTATATACAGTATGAGCCCCAATAGCCTCCCTATATACAGTATGAGCCCCCACATAACTCCTTATATACAGTATGAGCCCCCCACATTGCTCCCTATATACAGTATGAGCCCCCAACATAGCTCCCTATATACAGTATGAGCCCCCCACATAGCTCCCTATATACAGTATGATCCCAACATAGCCTCCCTATATACAGTATGAGCCCCACATAGCCTTCCTATATACAGTATCATCACCCCACATAGCCTCCTATATACAGTATCTTCCCCCTACATAGCCTCCTATATACAGTATGAACCCCTCACATAGCTCCTTATATACAACATGAGCCCCAAAATAGCCTCCTATATACAGTATGAGCCCAAAAATTGCCTCCTATATACAGTATGAGCCCCCAAATAGCTCCTTATATACAATATGAGCCTGTACATAGCTCCCTTCTCTGATCGACTGTCGGCTCCACAGCCAGCTCAGAGAATGGTTGAATCCCTCTCTGGGGGCGGCAAAATGCAACTGCCTGGGAGACACCTCTGACCACAACATTAGGTGGCCCGAAGGCACCCCCTAATGGCAGTACCCAGGTCACATGCCCCTCCTCTTCCCCTAGCTACGGCCCTATACAGTCTATATGAGAATACATGACTGGTATCTATAATATAACCAGGGATGCGTGTTTCTGTCCGAAGCCTCGATAGACTGCGCATGCATGACGCGCAGTCTGGCTCCAGAGAGAAGCACGCATCCAGCCGTTACAGGTAAGAGGAGTTGTATGGCGCCGGAGATCGCGCGGTATGCGTAGACACTGAACGCATACTGCGATCTCCGGCGCCATATTTACATACTTACCTGACCGGGAGGAGCGTTGCCGCGGCGCCTCTCTTTGCTGGAGACCGGGGGCGGAGTGAAGGCGTCAGACCGGCGCGTGCGCATAGAGCTATCCGGCGCCATTTTACTGAAGACACATTTACAGTGTGTCTTCAGCAAAATGGCGCCGGACAGCGCGGTGCTCCGGCGCCGCACTCCTCCCCCGGCCTCCGGCAGAAGAGGACACAGCAGCGCTGGAGCACAGAGAAGAAAGGTGAGTTTAACTGTTTATTTTTTTCGTATGTGTGTACAGTGTGAAAGAGGTGAGGGGACCATGCATATATCAGGATTGGGGGGTGAAGGGTACCACACATATCAGAATTGGGGGGTGAGGGGTACCACACATACCAGGATTGGGGGTGAGGGGTACCACACCTACCAGTATTGGGGATGAGGGGTACCATGCATACCAGGATTGGGGGTGAAGGGTACCACGCATGCCAGGATTGGGGGGTGAGGGGTACCACGCATAACAGGATTGGGGGGTGAGGGGTGCCACACACACCGGGATTGGGGGTGAGGGGTTCCAGGCATACTGGGATTGGGGATGAGGGGTTCCACGCATACTGGGATTGGGAATGAGGGATGGGGTGCCATGCATACCAGGATGAGGGATACCATACACACCAGGATAGGGATGGGGTACCATGCATACCAGGATGAGGGATACCATACACACCAGGATAAGGATGAGGGGTGCCACGCATACCGGGATTGGGGGTGAGGGGAGCCACGCATACCGGGATGAGGGGTGCCACGCATACCGGGATTTGGGGTGAGGGGTGCCACGCATACCGGGATTGGGAGTGAGGGATAGGGTGCCATGCATACCAGGATGAGGGATACCATACACACCAGGACAGGGATGAGGGGTGCCACGTATACCAGGATTGGGATGAGGGGTGCCATGCATACCGAGATTGGAGGTGAGGGGTGCCACGCATACCGGGATTGGGGTGAGGGGAGCCACGCATACCAGGATGAGGCGTGCCACGCATACCGGGATTGGGGGTGAGGGGTACCACGCATACCGGGATTAGGAGTGAGGAATAGGGTGCCATGCATACCAGGATGAGGGATACCATACACACCAGTATGGGGATGAGGGGTGCCATGTATACCAGGATTGGGGGTGAGGGGTGCCACGCATACCAGGATTGGGGGGTGAGGGGTGCCAAGCATACCGGGAATGGGGGTGAGGGGTACCATGCATACAAGGATTGGGGGGTGAAGGGTGCCACGCATACCGGGATTGGGGGTGAGGGGTGCCAGGCATACTGGGATTGGGGATGAGGGGTGCCATGCATACCGGGATTGGGGATGAGGGGTGCCATGCATACTGGGATTGGGAATGAGGGATGGGGTGCCATGCATACCAGGATGAGGGACACCATACACACCAGGATAAGGATGAGGGGTGCCATGCATACCGGGATTGGGGGTGAGGGGTGCCACGCATACCGGGATTGGGGGTGAGGGGTGCCACGCATCCCGGGATTGGGAGTGAGGGATAGGGTGCCATGCATACCAGGATGAGGGATACCATACACACCAGGATAGGGGTGAGGGGTGCCACGCATACCAGGATTGGGGGTGAGGGGTGCCACGCATACCAGGATTGGGAGTGAGGGGTGCCACGCATACCAAGATTGGGGGTGAGGGGTGCCACGCATACCAGGATAGGGGGTGAGGGGTGCCACGCATACCAGGATTGGGGGTGAGGGGTGCCACGCATACCAGGATTGGGGGTGAGGGGTGCCACGCATACCAGGATTGGATGGTGGGGACAGGATGGGGGCAGCACAAATACAAGGAGGGGGGCAGCACATACCAGCATGGGAGACCATATAAACCAATAAAAATGCTCACCACTCAGGCGTAGAACAGGTTCAATAGCTAGTCTATAATATAATCGGAAATTTGTCCACCTGTCCGAAGCCTCTTTAGACTGTGCACGCAATGCGCCTGCGCAGTCTGGCCAGAGACAGAAGAACACATCAAACATTACAGGTGAGAGGGAGGAGGACGAGGATAAAGGATTGAGATCGCGGTATGCGTAAGAGCTGACCACATACCGCTATCTGCGGCGCCATTACGACACATACCTCTATCTCTATTTTGTTGAAGACACTGTGTGCAAATTTGTCTTCAACTAAATGGCGCTGGAGATTGCACTATGTGCAGGCACAAACTCTGGCGCCACACTCCTCCAGCCTCGCTCCCCTGGATGGAGGAGCATATACCAGGATGAGAGACCTGGATGGGGGAGCATATACCAGGATGGAGGAGCATGTACTAGGATGGGAGACCTGGATGGGGGAGAATATACCAGGATGGAAGACCTGGATGGGGAAGCATATACCAGGATGGGAGACATGGATGGGGGAGCATATACCAGGATGGAGGAGCATGTACCAGGATGGGAGACCTGGATGGTGAAGCATATATCAGGATGGGAGACCTGGATGGGGGAGCATATAACAGGATGGGAGACATGGATGGGGGAGCATATACCAGGATTGGAGACCTGGATGGAAGAACATATATCAAGATGGAGGAGCATGTACCAGGATGGGAGACCTGGATGGGGGAGCATATACCAGGATGGGAGACCTGGATGGGGGAGCATATACCAGGATGGGAGACCTGGATGGGGGAGCATATACCAGGATGGGAGACCTGGATGGGGGAGCATATACCAGGATGGGAGACCTGGATGGGAGAGAATATTCCAGAATGGGGGACCTGCATGGGGGAGCATATACCAGGATGGGAGAGCTGGATGGGGGAGCATACACCAGAATGGGAGACCTGGATGGGGGAGTATATTCCAAGATGGGTACCTGGATGGGGGGGCATGGACCAAGATGGGGGACGCGGATAAGGGGACTATATACCAGGATGGAGGAGCATGTACCAGGGTGGGAGACCTGGATGGCGGAGCATATACCAGGATAGAGGAGCATGTACCAGAATGGGATGCCAGGATGGGAGACCTGGATGGGGGAGCATGTACCAGGATGGGAGACCTGGATGGGGGAGCATAAACCAGGATGGAGGAGCATATACCAGGATGGGGGACCCAGATAAGGTGACCATATACCAGAATGGGAGGGAGCATGTACCAGGATGGGGAACCTGGATAAGGGGACCATATACCAGGATCGGGGGAGCATATACCAGGATGGGGGACCCGGATGAAGGAGCATATACCAGTATGGGGGAGCATACACCGGGATGGGGGAACATTCGATTTCAGTCATGGGGTCTGGTCCAGCACCGGTTCAGACATTGCTTTGAGAATACAGAGCGGCCGATGTAACCCCAGACCTGACTGTCAACTGGCCTCAATGTAGAGTCAGTGTCAGTCAGTGCTGGGGGCAAGGTTATAGGGGACACTCTGTGTACTCAGAGTGGTGACCGAACCGGCACCGTCCCGCCCCCATGACTGAAATAGAATGCTGGCGAGGAGAATAAAGTTAATTTTCTCCCCGCTGCATTCAGCTGCTGGGCAGCATAATAACGCTGTTAACCTGCAGGTTAATAGCGTTATTTCTGATGAAAAGATCCCTTTAATTTTGTAGCACAATACTTCAATGAAGTCATGCCGGAGTCAGCGCATGCACATACCACGCTATCCGGCACCATTTTATTGAAGACACTGTATATGCAAATTTGCAGACAGTGTCATAACAAAAAATGGCGCCAGAAATGTACTAAGAAAAAAGCTCTCCACCCAGGTGTAGAACAAATTCAATAGCTAGTATGATATACTGTGATACAGATATCAGATGTTATATACTATACACATTGTTATCTCACATCTGATGTCTGTACCACAGTATACCATACACTAATCTGTACACTGGATATGACATTTTTTGTAAAGGGATATACACTGTACTGATCACACCTGCCTACAGGACCTCACATATTATATATGGAGCAGTATAGTATGTGATGTGTTGCAGGTTCAGGGTTGATCAGTCAGTTTAGGATCCTGTGTGCTGATGTCTGTGGTCGCTCTGAAGGGTGATTTATTGCAAGACTCTTTCCTGCAGATCTGGTGATGCTGGAGCCGATAACCCAGAATGACCTGATCTGCAGCAAAGGTCAAAGTACTGCATTAACTTATGCAGAGAGACATCAGAGCCACCGCGGACCTGACAGTATGGAATCCTGTGTGCACTTAACAGGAGGGGAGCAGCATCCTGCAGCCCCCTCCTCACGTCAGACATCCTACCCCTGCCCCGACCTCATTTACCGTCATCCACTGAGGTCTGATCCTCTCCGGCAAGATAAAGTGAAGCAGCTCCAGGCACCATTGTGTGAATTCAGAGCGGGTTTTTAGTGCCTCTGGTGGAATTATAACTGATAAGCACATCCGTCTGTCAACTGAAAATGCTGACAGGCTGACTCTTATAAAAATGAACAAGGGCTGGATTGGGCCAGACTTCTCAGCAACACCGAATGATAGCAGCGTAACATAAACTCAAATCCAGTGTCGTTTTTTGGGAGGTGTATTCCCATGCACCTCTTCACACCCACACATGGGTATACGCTTCCTGATTTTGGCTATTTGCTCTTGTCCTCCTCCTTCTCCTCATCCTCCACCACCATATTACCAGGGTGACCGTGGACCGTGATGCAACACCCACATAATTTTTTTAAAGGGTGTTTATGATGCCGCCCCAAAAAAAAATCATACAGTATGTTCATGTATACCTTCCAGGGGTAAATGTTTGTCAGCCCACATACTCCAAGTATATTAGACCCGCTCCTTTCTAATGCGAACATTTTTTTATGAGGCCCTCTAAGTCTTTTCCAAAGGGCATTGGAATGCCTCACAATTTTTGGCAACTCTTGCATTAAATGCATAGGGCAACACTATGGGAGACCCTCTCCTTTCTAATAAGTATTTGTCGTTACTGTGGCCCTGCTCTATGTGTCTTTAAATGCTTAGTAGGTTTTTTCCTAAAATTGGTCAGCCGTTGGACTCACTGCATACCCAATAATTGTATAGCAGACCCTCTCCTTTCTAATGGGAACATGTCGTAATTGTTACTGTGGCTCTGCTCTATGTGTCTTTAAATTCTTAGTGGGATTTTTCCTAAAATTGGTCAGCCATTGGACTCACTGCATACCCTACAACTGTATAACAGACCCTCTCCTTTCTAATGGGAACATGTCGTACTTGTTACTGTGGCCCTGCTCTATGTGTCTTTAAATTCTTAGTGGGGTTTTTCCTAAAATTGGTCAGCCGTTGGACTCACTGCATACCCTATAACTGTATAGCAGACCCTCTCATTTCTAAAGGGAACATGTTGCACTTGTTACTGTGGCCCTGCTCTATGTGTCTTTAAACTCTTAGTGGGGTTTTTCCTAAATTTGGTCAGCCGTTGGACTCACTGCATACCCTATAATTGTATAGCAAACTCTCTCCTTTCTAATTGGAATTTGTCATTACTGTGTCCCTGCTCTATGTGTCTTTAAATTCTTAGTGGGGTTTTTCCTAAAATTGGTCAGCATTTGGACTCACTGCATACCCTATAACTGTATAGCAGACTCTCTCCTTTCTAATGGGAATTTGTCGTTACTGTGGCCCTGCTCTATGTGTCTTAAAATTCTTAGTGTTTTTTTTCCTAAAATTGGTCAGCCGTTGGACACACTGTACACCCTATAACTATATAGCAGACCCTGACTTTTCTAATGGCAACATGTTGTACTTGTTACTGTGGCCCTGCTTGATGTGTCTTTAAATTCTTAGTGGGGTTTTTCCTAAAATTGTTCAGCCGTTGGACTCACTGCATACCCTATAACTGTACAGCAGACTCTCTCCTTTCTAATGGGAATTTGTCGTTACTGTGGCCCTGCTCTATGTGTCTTTAAATTCTTAGTGTTTTTTTTCCTAAAATTGGTCAGCCATTGGAGTCACGGCATACCCTATAACTGTATAGCAGACCCTCTCCTTTCTAATGGGAACATGTTGTACTTGTTACTGTGGCCCTGCTCTATGTGTCTTTAAATTCTTAGTGGGGTTTTTCCTAAAATTGGTCATCCGTTGCACTCACTGCATACCATATAACTGTATATCAGACTCTCTCCTTTCTAATGGGAATTTGTTGTTACTGTGGCCTTGCTCTATGTGTCTTTAAATTCTTAGTGGGGTTTTTCCTAAAATTGGTCAGCCATTGGACTCACTGCATACCCTATAACTGTATAGCAGACCCTCTCCATTCTAATGGGAACATATCGTACTTGTTACTGTGGCCCTGCTCTATGTGTCTTTAAATTCTTAGTGAAGTTTCTCCTAAATTTGGTCACCAGTTGGACTTACTGCATACCCTATAACTGTATAGCAGAACCTCTCATTTCTAATGGGAATATGTCGTACTTATTACTGTGTCCCTGCTCTATGTGTCTTTAAATTCTTAGGCTGCGTTCACACATTGCGTATTTTCGTGCGCTTTTTTACGAGCGCTTTTTGAAAATACGCAATGTGCTTTGTGTCTGCCAGCAAAGTGAATGGGAAATTCACTTTGCCGTTCAGACACTGTGTAATTTTACGCAGCGGGAAAGCACAGCTGCGTAAAGAATTGCCATGTCAATTCTTTACGCAGCTGAGTCCCGCGCTTTCTCACTATTGTGCCCTTTATAAGCGATGGAATTACACAGTGGTGTTCACACACTGCGTAATTCCATCGCTTTTTTACGGAGGCTCAGGTGGATACTCAACTACCCGATGTCAGGGGAGAGGCGTCCGCTCCGGTCCGCTCCAATCCCGCGCTTCCAGCATCTGCCAGTGAGCCTATCAGCTGTTAGCTAACTGGCTTGTAACCGGCTTCCGGTCAGCTGATTAAAAGCCGGTCACGTGACAATCAGCTGATTGCTTCACGGCAGATGCTGCAAGCGCGGGACGGAGCAGACGCGTCTCTCATCCATCGGGTAGGTGAGTATCCATAGTCTGTACATACACTGCTAGGGACACACACGACACATAGACACAGACAGTACACACATGACACACAGACACAGATAGTACACATGTCACACTGAAATGAAGTGTGACATTACACATGTCACCCTTCATTTTCACACTGCGTTTTTTGCTGCGCTTTTTACGCAGTGTGTGAATGGAGGTGCTTTTTTTACCTGCGTAAAAAAACGCAGGTAAAAAAAGCAGGAATATACGCAGCATAAAAAAACACAGGGAAATACGCAATGTGTGAACGCAGCCTTAGTAGGGTTTTTCCTAAAATTGGTCAGCCATTGGACTCACTGCATACCCTATAACTGTATAGATGACTCTCTCCTTTCTAATGGGAATTTGTCGGTACTGTGGCCCTGCTCTATGTGTCTTTAAATTCTTAGTGTTTTTTTTTCCTAAAATTGGTCAGCCGTTGGACTCACTGCATACCCAATAATTGTATAGCAGACCCTCTCCTTTCTAATGGGAACATGTCGTACTTGTTACTGTGGCTCTGCTCTATGTGTCTTTAAATTCTTAGTGTGATTTTTCCTAAAATTGGTCAGCCATTGGACTCACTGCATACCCTATAACTGTATAACAGACCCTCTCCTTTCTAATGGGAACTTGTCATACTTGTTACTGTGGCCCTGCTCTATGTGTCTTTAAATTTTAGTGGGGTTTTTCCTAAAATTGGTCAGCCGTTGGACTCACTGCATACCCTATAACTGTATAGCAGACCCTCTCCTTTCTAAAGGGAACATGTTGCACTTGTTACTGTGGCCCTGCTCTATGTGTCTTTAAACTCTTAGTGGGGTTTTTCCTAAATTTGGTCAGCCGTTGGACTCACTGCATACCCTATAATTGTATAGCAAACTCTCTCCTTTCTAATGGGAATTTGTCATTACTGTGTCCCTGCTCTATGTGTCTTTAAATTCTTAGTGGGGTTTTTCCTAAAATTGGTCAGCATTTGGACTCACTGCATACCCTATAACTGTATAGCAGACTCTCTCCTTTCTAATGGGAATTTGTCGTTACTGTGGCCCTGCTCTATGTGTCTTAAAATTCTTAGTGTTTTTTTTCCTAAAATTTGTCAGCCGTTGGACACACTGTACACCCTATAACTATATAGCAGACCCTGACCTTTCTAATGGCAACATGTTGTACTTGTTACTGTGGCCCTGCTTGATGTGTCTTTAAATTCTTAGTGGGGTTTTTCCTAAAATTGGTCAGCCGTTGGACTCACTGCATACCCTATAACTGTACAGCAGACTCTCTCCTTTCTAATGGCAATTTGTCGTTACTGTGGCCCTGCTCTATGTGTCTTTAAATTCTTAGTGTTTTTTTTCCTAAAATTGGTCAGCCATTGGAGTCACGGCATACCCTATAACTGTATAGCAGACCCTCTCCTTTCTAATGGGAACATGTTGTACTTGTTACTGTGGCCCTGCTCTATGTGTCTTTAAATTCTTAGTGGGGTTTTTCCTAAAATTGGTCATCCGTTGCACTCACTGCATACCCTATAACTGTATATCAGACTCTCTCCTTTCTAATGGGAATTTGTTGTTACTGTGGCCCTGCTCTATGTGTCTTTAAATTCTTAGTGGGGTTTTTCCTAAAATTCGTCAGCCATTGGACTCACTGCATACCCTATAACTGTATAGCAGACCCTCTCCATTCTAATGGGAACATATCGTACTTGTTACTGTGGCCCTGCTCTATGTGTCTTTAAATTCTTAGTGAAGTTTCTCCTAAATTTGGTCACCAGTTGGACTTACTGCATACCCTATAACTGTATAGCAGAACCTCTCATTTCTAATGGGAATATGTCGTACTTATTACTGTGTCCCTGCTCTATGTGTCTTTAAATTCTTAGGCTGCGTTCACACATTGCGTATTTTCGTGCGCTTTTTTGCAAGCGCTTTTTGAAAATACGCAATGTGCTTTGTGTCTGCCAGCAAAGTGAATGGGAAATTCACTTTGCCGTTCAGACACTGTGTAATTTTACGCAGCGGGAAAGCGCAGCTGCGTAAAGAATTGCCTTGTCTATTCTTTACGCAGCTGAGTCCCGCGCTTTCTCACTATTGTGCCCTTTATAGGCGATGGAATTACACAGTGGTGTTCACACACTGCGTAATTCCATCGCTTTTTTACGGAGGCTCAGGTGGATACTCACCTACCCGATGTCAGGGGAGAGGCGTCCGCTCCGGTCCGCTCCAATCCCGCGCTTCCAGCATCTGCCGGTGAGCCTATCAGCTGTTAGCTAACCGGCTTGTAACCGGCTTCCGGTCAGCTGATTACAAGCCAGTCACGTGACAATCAGCTGATTGCTTCACGGCAGATGCTGCAAGCGCGGGACGGAGCAGATGCGTCTCTCATCCATCGGGTAGGTGAGTATCCATAGTCTGTACATACACTGCTAGGGACACACACGACACATAGACACAGACAGTACACACATGACACACAGACACAGACAGTACACACACGACACACAGACACAGATAGTACACATGTCACACTGAAATGAAGTGTGACATTACACATGTCACCCTTCATTTTCACACTGCGTTTTTTGCTGCGCTTTTTTTACGCAGTGTGTGAATGGAGGTGCTTTTTTTACCTGCGTAAAAAAACGCAGGTAAAAAAAGCAGGAATATACGCAGCATAAAAAAACACAGGGAAATACGCAATGTGTGAACGCAGCCTTAGTGGGGTTTTTCCTAAAATTGGTCAGCCATTGGACTCACTGCATACGCTATAACTGTATAGATGACTCTCTCCTTTCTAATGGGAATTTGTCGGTACTGTGGCCCTGCTCTATGTGTCTTTAAATTCTTAGTGTTTTTTTTTCCTAAAATTGGTCAGCCGTTGGACTCACTGTATACCCTATTGCAGACCCTGGCCTTTCTAATGGGAACATGTTGTAGTTGTTACTGTGGCCCTGCTTGATGTGTCTTTAAATTCTTAGTGGGGTTTTTCCTAAAATTTGTCAGCCGTTGGACTCACTGCATACCCTATAACTGTATAGCTGACTCTCTCCTTTCTAATGGGAATTTGTCGTTACTGTGGCTCTGCTCTATGTGTCTTTAAATTCTTAGTGGGGTTTTCTCTAAAATTGGTCAGCCGTTGGACTCACTGCATCTATATATATAATCATCTTATCCCGTCTGTCTGTCTGTCTGTCTGTCTGTCCAGGAAATCTCGTGTCGCTCATTGGTCCGGCAGCGGCCAATCAGCGCAGGGGGATTTCTAAAAAAAGATGGCGGCCGTTAGCGGCTCATCTGCGGGACGGAGCTGAGCGGCGATGCAGCCGGGAGATGACCGGCGCGAGGCGCTCATCTCCCGGCAAGCAACAGCAGAAGGAACCCGACCGCCGGACCCATCTGCGGGACGGAAATGCAGCTGGGAGATGAGCGGCGCGAGGCGCTCATCTCCCGGCCGGTAGCAGCGGAAGGACCGCCGGCACCCCTGACCTCCATGCGGAACGGAGGACCGGGGAGCGGCGCTGTGGGTCGGAATACTTCTGCTGCGAGCGCCCGCTATGTCCCGGGTTCTCGCAACGGAAGTAGCCGCACAGGCAGCGCTGCTCCCCGGTCCTCACCAAGACGATTCGATGATTGGTCGCGGTCTTCGGACCCGACCAATCACTGATCTTAGCGCAAAACTTAAACACTATTGTGCAGATTGGTCGCCGACGCTGCCCGTGACCAATCACCGATTTGGGCGCCAAATTTAAATATCGGTCGCGACCAATCACCACAGCGGTGTTTAAATGTGTGATTGGTCGCGGCCGATATTTAAATTTGGGCCCAAATCGGTGATTGGTCGCGGCCGATATTTAAATTTGGCGCCCAAATCGGTGATTGGTCGCGGTCAGCGTTTGTGACCAATCAGCACAATAATGTTTAACTTTGGCGCCAAGATCAGTCATGGTCGCGGGCCAAGACAGCGACCAATCACCAATTTGTCCGGCAATTTTAAATAGCGTCCACGACCAATTGGATGTCAGCGCCGCTGCCTGTGTGGATACTTCCGCTGCAAGAACCAGGGACATGAGCGGGCGCTCGCAGCAGAAGTATCCCGACCCGCAGTGCCGCTCCCCGGTCCTCCCTTCACACCCTAGCCGCTGATGTCCCCACAGTATCCGCATGGTGTTACAAAGGTCCGGAAATTTGTGTTAAAAATCGCTGATTGGTCGCTGGCGCTGCCCGCGACCAATCACCTATTTGGGCGGCAAATTTAAATATCGGCCGCGACCAATCAGCACAGCGGTGTTTAAATGTGGAGCCAAGATCGGTGATTTGTCGCGGCCGATATTTAAATTTTTCACCCAAATCGGTGATTGGTCGCGGGCCAAGTCCGCGACCAATCAACGATTTGTGCGGCACATTTAAATAGCGGCCGGGACCAATTGGAGGTCAGCGCCGCTCCCAGGTCCTCCCTTCACGCCCTAGCCGCATGGATGTGGCGCCCAAATCGGTGATTGGTCGCGGGCAGCACCAGCGACCAATCAGCGATTTTTCACACAAATGTCCGGACCTTTGTAACACTATGCGGATACTGTGGAGACATAAGCGGCTAGGGTGTGAAGGGAGGACCGGGGAGCGGCGCTGTGGGTCGGGATACTTCTGCTGCGAGCAGTCGCTCATGTCCCGGGTTCTCGCAGCGGAAGTACCCGCACAGGCAGCGGTGCTGCCCGTTCCTCACTAATACGATTCCGCTCCCCGCTCCTCACCAATACGATTCGCTGATTGGTCACACTCTCCGCACGAGACCAATCAGTGATCTTGGCGCTAAAGTTAAACACCGCTCTGCTGATTGGTCGTGGCCGCTGCCCACGACCAATCACCGATTTGGGCGCAACATTTAAATAGCGGCCGCGACCAATCACTGATCTTGCCGCGACATTTAAACACTGCTGTGCTAATTGGTCACGGACGCCAGCCGCGACCAATCAGCGAGCTTGGCGCCAAATTTAAACAACGCTCTGCTCATTGGTCGCGGTCGCTGGCTGAGATCAATCAGCAGTATTGGCGCAAAATTTAAACCCCACTCTGCTGATTGGTCGCAGCCGTCAGCCACGAACAATCAGCGAGATTGGTGCCAAATTTAAACAACGCTCTGCTAATTGGTCGCCGGCCGCGACTAATCAGCGATTTTGGTGCCAAATTTAAACACGCTCTCCATTCCTCACTAACACAGTTCGCTGATCGGGCGGCGGGCGCCGCCCGTGACCAATCAGCGATTTTGGCACCAAATTTAAACACCGCCCTGCTGATTGGTCGCGGCCGCCATCCGCGACCAATCAGCCAGATTGGCGCCAAATTTAAACAACGCTCTGCTGATTGGTCGAGGCCGGCGACCGCGACCAATCAGCAGAGCGATGCAGAGCGGGGTTAAATTTGGCCCCAAAGTCGCTGATTAGTCACGGCTAAAGGCCGCGACCTATCAGCAAAGCGTTGTTTAAATTTTGCGCCAAAATCGCTGATTGGTCGCGGCCGGCGGCCCCGACTAATCAGCAGTATTGGCGCCAAATTCAAACACCGCTCTGCTGATTGGTCGTGACTAATCAGCGATTTTGGTGCCAAATTTAAACACGCTCTCCAGTCCTCACTAACACGGTTCACTGATCGGTCGCCGCCGCCGCCCGCGACCAATCACCAATATTGCCGCCAAATTTAAACACCGCTTTGCTGATTGGTCACGGTTGCCGAACGAGACCAATCAGCGATTTTGGCGCAAAATGTAAACACCGCTCTGCTAATTGCGCCCCGTCGGCCGCATACCTATTCTAGAATACCCGATGCATTAGAATCGGGCCACCATCTAGTACCCTATAACTGCATAGCAGACCATCTCCTTTCTAATGGGAACATGTTGTCCTTGTTACTATGGCCCTGCTCTATGTGTCTTTAAATTCTTTGTGGGGCTTTTCCTAAAATTGGTCATCCGTTGGACTCACTGCATACCCTATAACTGTATATCACACTCTCTCCTTTCTAATGGGAATTTGTTGTTACTGTGGCCCTGCTCTATGTGTCTTTAAATTCTTAGTGGGGTTTTTCCTAAAATTGGTCAGCCATTGGACTCACTGCATACCCTATAACTGTATATCAGACCCTCTCCATTCTAATGGGAACATATCGTACTTGATACTGTGGCCCTGCTCTATGTGTCTTTAAACTCTTAGTGGGGTTTTTCCTAAATTTGGTCAGCCGTTGGACTCACTGCATACCCTATAATTGTATAGCAAACTCTCTCCTTTCTAATGGGAATTTGTCATTACTGTGTCCCTGCTCTATGTGTCTTTAAATACTTAGTGGCGTTTTTCCTAAAATTGGTCAGCCGTTGGACTCACTGCATACCCTATAACTGTATAGCAGACTCTCTCCTTTCTAATGGGAATTTGTCGTTACTGTGGCCCTGCTCTATGTGTCTTAAAATTCTTAGTGGGGTTTTTCCTAAAATTGGTCAGCCGTTGGACTCATTGTACACCCTATAACTATATAGCAGACCCTGACCTTTCTAATGGGAACATGTTGTACTTGTTACTGTGGCCCTGCTTGATGTGTCTTTAAATTCTTAGTGGGGTTTTTCCTAAAATTGGTCACCAGTTGGACTCACTGCATAACCTATAACTGTATAGCAGAACCTCTCATTTCTAATGGGAATATGTCGTACTTATTACTGTGTCCCTGCTCTATGTGTCTTTAAATTCTTAGGCTGCGTTCACACATTGCGTATTTTCGTGTGCTTTTTTGCGCGTGCTTTTTGAAAATACGCAATGTGCTTTGTGTCTGCCAGCAAAGTGAATGGGAAATTCACTTTGCCATTCAGACACTGTGTAATTTTACGCAGCGGGAAAGCGCAGCTGCGTAAAGAATTGCCATGTCAATTCTTTACGCAGCTGAGTCCCGCGCTTTCTCACTATTGTGCCCTTTATAAGCGATGGAATTACGCAGTGGTGTTCACACACTGCGTAATTCCATCGCTTTTTTTACCGAGGCTCAGGTGGATACCCACCTACCCGATGTCAGGGGAGAGGCGTCCGCTCCGGTCCGCTCCAATCCCGCGCTTCCAGCATCTGCCGGTGAGCCTATCAGCTGTTAGATAACCGGCTTGTAACCGGCTTCTGGTCAACTGATTACAAGCTGGTCACGTGACAATCAGCTGATCGCTTCACGGCAGATGCTCCAAGCGCGGGACGGAGCAGACGCGTCTCTCATCCATTGGGTAGGTGAGTATCCATAGTCTGTACATACACTGCTAGGGACACACACGACACATAGACACAGACAGTACACACATGACACACAGACACAGACAGTACACATGTCACACTGAAATGAAGTGTGACATGACACATGTCACCCTTCATTTTCACACTGCGTTTTTTGCTGCGCTTTTTTACGCAGTGTGTGAATGGAGGTGCTTTTTTTACCTGCGTAAAAAAACGCAGGTAAAAAAGCAGGAATATACGCAGCGTAAAAAAACACAGGGAAATACGTAATGTGTGGACGCAGCCTTAGTGGGGTTTTTCCTAAAATTGGTCAGCCATTGGACTCACTGCATACCCTATAACTGTATAGATGACTCTCTCCTTTCTAATGGGAATTTGTCATTACTGTGGCCCTTCTCTATGTGTCTTTAAATTATTAGTTTTTTTTTCCTAAAATTGGTCAGCCATTGGACTCACTGTATACCCTATAACTATATAGCAGACCCTGACCTTTCTAATGGGAATATGTTGTAGTTGTTACTGTGGCCCTGCTCTATGTGTCTTTAAATTCTTAGTGGGGTTTTTCCTAAAATTTGTCAGCCGTTGGACTCACTGAATACCCTATAACTGTATAGCTGACTCTCTTGTTTCTAATGGGAATTTGTCGTTACTGTGGCCCTGCTCTATGTGTCTTTAAATTCTTAGTGGAGTTTTCTCTAAAATTGGTCAGCCGTTGGACTCACTGCATACCCTATAACTGTATAGCAGACTCTCTCCTTTCTAATGGGAACATGTTGTACTTGTTACTGTGGCCCTGCTCTATGTGTCTTTAAATTCTTAGTGGGGTTTTTTCAAAAATTGGTCAGTCATTGGACTCACTGCATACCCTATAAATGTATATCAGACTCTCTCCTTTCTAATGGGAATTTGTCTTTACTGTGGCCCTGCTCTATGTGTCTTTAAATTCTTAGTGGGGTTTTTCCTAAAATTGGTCAGCCATTGAACTCACTGCATAGCCTATAACTGTATAGCAGACCCTCTCCATTCTAATGGGAACATATCGTACTTGTTACTGTGGCCCTCCTCTATGTGTCTTTAAATTCTTAGTGAAGTTTTTCCTAAATTTGGTCACCAGTTGGACCAAATGGGAACCCTATAACTATATAGCAGACCCTCTCCATTCTAATGGGAACATGTCGTACTTGTTACTGTGGCCCTGCTCTATGTGTTTTTAAATTCTCAGTGGGGTTTTTCCTAAAGTTGGTCACCAGTTGGACTCACTGCATACCCTATAACTGTATAGCAGACCCTATCCTTTCTAATGGTAACATGTCAAACCTTGTTACTGTGGCCCTGCTCTATGTGTCTTTAAATTCTTAATGGGGTTTTTCCTAAAATTGGTTAAACGTTGGACTCACTGCATACCATATAACTGAATAGCAGACTCTCTCCATTCTAATGGGAATTCTTCGTTACTGTTGCCCTGCTCTATGTGTCTTTAAATTCTTAGTGGGGTTTTTCCTAAAATTGGTCAGCTGTTGGACTCACTGCATACCCTATAACTGTATAGAAGAAGCTCTCCGTTCTAATGGGAATATGTCGTACTTGTTACTGTGGCCCTGCTCTATGTGTCTTTAAATTCTTAGTGGAGTTTTTCATAAATTTGGTCAGCCGTTGGGCTCACTGCATATCCTATAACTGTATAGTAGACCTGCTCCTTTCTAATGAGAATTTTTCGTTACTGTGGCCCTGCTCTATGTGTCTTTAAATTCTTAGTGGGGTTTTTCCCAAAATTGGTCAGCCGTTGGACTCACTGCATACCCTATAATTGTATAGCAGACTCTCTCCTTTCTAATGGGAATTTGTCGTTACTGTGGCCCTGCTCTTTGTGTCTTTAAATTCTTAGTGGTGTTTCACCTAAAATTGGTCAGCCATTGGACTCACTGCATACCCTATAACTGTATAGCAGACTCTTGCCTTTCTAATGGGAATTTTTCGTTACTGCGGCCCTGCTCTGTGTGTCTTTAAATTCTTAGTCTGCTTATTCCTAAAATTGGTCAGCCGATGTACTCACTGCATACCCTATAACTGTATAGCAGACTCTCTCCTTTCTAATGGGAATTTGTCGTTACTGTGGCCCTGCTCTCTGTGTCTGTGTTTTTTCATAAATTTGGTCAGCCGTTGGGCTCACTGTATACCCTATAACTATATAGCAGACCCTGACCTTTCTAATGGGAACATGTTGTAGTTGTTACTGTGGCCCTGCTCTATGTGTCTTTAAATTCTTAGTGGGGTTTTTCCTAAAATTAGTCATCCGTTGGACTCACTGCATACCCTATAACTGTATAGCAGACTCTCTCCTTTCTAATGGGAACATGTCGTACTTGTTACTGTGGCCGTGCTGCATGTGTCTTTTAATTTTTAGTGGGGTTTTTCCTAAAATTGGTCATCCGTTGGACTCAATGCATACCCTATAACTGTATAGCAGACCCTCTCCTTTCTAATGGAACATGTCGTGCTTGTTACTGTGGCCCTGCTCTATGTGTCTTTAAATACTTAGTGGAGTTATTCCTTAATTTGGTCATCCTTTGGACTCACTGCATACCCTATAACTGTAAAGCAGACCCTCTCCATTCTAATCGGAACATGTCAAACTTGTTACTGTGGCCCTGCTCTATGTGTCTTTAACTTCTTAGTGAAGTTTTTCCTAAATTTGGTCACTAGTTGGACTCACTGCATACCCTATACCTGTATAGCAGACTCTCTCCTTTCAAATGGGAATCCTTCATTGCTCTGGCCCTGCTCTATGTGTCTTTAAATTCTTAGTGGGGTTTTTCGTAAAATTTTTCAGCCATTGGATTCACTGCATACCCTATAATTGTATAGCAGACTCTCTCTTTTCTAATGGGAATTTGTCGTTACTGTGGCCCTGCTCTTTGTGTCTTTAAATTCTTAGTGGTGTTTCACCTAAAATTGGTCAGCCATTGGACTCACTGCATACCCTATAACTGTATAGCAGACTCTTGCCTTTCTAATGGGAATTTTTCGTAACTGTGGCCCTGCTCTGTGTGTCTTTAAATTCTTAGTCTGCTTATTCCTAAAATTGGTCAGCCGATGTACTCACTGCATACCCTATAACTGTATAGCAGACTCTCTCCTTTCTAATGGGAATTTGTCGTTACTGTGGCCCTGCTCTCTGTGTCTGTGTTTTTTCATAAATTTGGTCAGCCGTTGGGCTCACTGTATACCCTATAACTATATAGCAGACCCTGACCTTTCTAATGGGAACATGTTGTAGTTGTTACTGTGGCCCTGCTCTATGTGTCTTTAAATTCTTAGTGGGGTTTTTCCTAAAATTAGTCATCCGTTGGACTCACTGCATACCCTATAACTGTATAGCAGACTCTCTCCTTTCTAATGGGAACATGTCGTACTTGTTACTGTGGCCGTGCTGCATGTGTCTTTTAATTTTTAGTGGGGTTTTTCCTAAAATTGGTCATCCGTTGGACTCAATGCATACCCTATAACTGTATAGCAGACCCTCTCCTTTCTAATGGAACATGTCGTGCTTGTTACTGTGGCCCTGCTCTATGTGTCTTTAAATACTTAGTGGAGTTATTCCTTAATTTGGTCATCCTTTGGACTCACTGCATACCCTATAACTGTATAGCAGACCCTCTCCATTCTAATCGGAACATGTCAAACTTATTACTGTGGCCCTGCTCTATGTGTCTTTAACTTCTTAGTGAAGTTTTTCCTAAATTTGGTCACTAGTTGGACTCACTGCATACCCTATACCTGTATAGCAGACTCTCTCCTTTCAAATGGGAATCCTTCGTTGCTCTGGCCCTGCTCTATGTGTCTTTAAATTCTTAGTGGGGTTTTTCGTAAAATTTTTCAGCCATTGGATTCACTGCATACCCTATAATTGTATAGCAGACTCTCTACTTTCTAATGGAAATTTGTCGTTACTGTGGCCCTGCTCTTTGTGTCTTTAAATTCTTAGTGGTGTTTCACCTAAAATTGGTCAGCCATTGGACTCACTGCATACCCTATAACTGTATAGCAGACTCTTGCCTTTCTAATGGGAATTTTTCGTTACTGTGGCCCTGCTCTGTGTGTCTTTAAATTCTTAGTCTGCTTATTCCTAAAATTGGTCAGCCGATGTACTCACTGCATACCCTATAACTGTATAGCAGACTCTCTCCTTTCTAATGGGAATTTGTCGTTACTGTGGCCCTGCTCTCTGTGTCTGTGTTTTTTCATAAATTTGGTCAGCCGTTGGGCTCACTGTATACCCTATAACTATATAGCAGACCCTGACCTTTCTAATGGGAACATGTTGTAGTTGTTACTGTGGCCCTGCTCTATGTGTCTTTAAATTCTTAGTGGGGTTTTTCCTAAAATTAGTCATCCGTTGGACTCACTGCATACCCTATAACTGTATAGCAGACTCTCTCCTTTCTAATGGGAACATGTCGTACTTGTTACTGTGGCCGTGCTGCATGTGACTTTTAATTATTAGTGGGGTTTTTCCTAAAATTGGTCATCCGTTGGACTCACTGCATACCCTATAACTGTATAGCAGCCCCTCTCCTTTCTAATGGAAGATGTCGTGCTTGTTACAGTGGCCCTGCTCTATGTGTCTTTAAATACTTAGTGGAGTTATTCCTTAATTTGGTCATCCTTTGGACTCACTGCATACCCTATAACTGTATAGCAGACCCTCTCCATTCTAATCGGAACATGTCAAACTTGTTACTGTGGCCCTGCTCTATGTGTCTTTAAATTCTTAGTGAAGTTTTTCCTAAATTTGGTCACTAGTTGGACTCACTGCATACCCTATACCTGTATAGCAAACTCTCTCCTTTCAAATGGGAATCCTTCGTTGCTCTGGCCCTGCTCGATGTGTCTTTAAATTCTTAGTGGGGTCTTTCCTAAAATTGGTCTGCCGTTGGATTCACTGCATACCCTGTAACTGTATAGCAGACTCTCTCCTTTCTAGTTGGAATTTGTCATTACTGTGGCCCTACTCTATGTGTCTTTAAATTCTTAGTAGGGCTTTTCCTAAAATTGGTAATCCGTTGGACTAACTGCGTACCCTATAACTGTATAGCAGACTCTCTCCGTTCTAATGGGAATTTGTGGTTACTGTGGCCCTGCTCTGTGGTTCTTTAAATTCTTAGGGGCGGGGGGGTTCCTAAAATTGGTCAGCCGTTAGACTCACTGCATACCCTTTATCTGCATTGCAGACCCCATCCTTTCTAATGGGAACATGTCGTACTTTTTACTGTGGCCCTGCTCTATGTGTCTTTAAAATCTTATTGGAGTTCTTCCTAAATTTGGTCAGCCGTTGAACTCAGTGCATACCCTATAACTGTATATCAGAACCTCTCCATTCTAATGGGAATATGTCGTACTTGTTACTGTGGCCCTCCTCTATGTGTCTTTAAATACTTAGTGTTGTTTTTCATAAATTTTGTCAGCTATTAGACTCACTGCATACCCTATAACTGTAAAGCAGACGCTCTCATTTCTAATGGGAACATGTCGTACTTGTTACTGTGGGCCTGCTCTATGTGTCTTTAAATTCTTAGTGGGGTTTTTCCTAAAATTGGTTAGCCATTGGACTCACTGCATACCCTATAACTGTATAGTAGACCTTCTCATTTCTAATGGGAATTTGTCGTTACGGTGGACCTGCTCTATGTGTCTTTAAATTCTTAGTGGGGTTTTTCCTAAAATTGGTTAGCCGTTGGACTCACTGCATAGACTAACTGTACAGCAGACTCTCTCCTTTCTAATGGGAATTTGTCGTTACTGTGTGTTTAAATTCTTAGTATGGTATTTCCTAAAATTGGTCAGCCGTTGGACTCACTGAATACCCTATAACTGTGTAGCATACCCTCTCCTTTCTAATGGGAACATATCGTACTTGTTACTGTGCCCCTGCTCTATGTGTCTTTAAATTCTTAGTGGGGTTTTTCCTAAAATTGGTCAGCCGTTGGACTTACTGCATACCCTATAATTGTATTGCAGACTCTTTCCTTTCTAATAGGAATTTGTCGTTACTGTGTCCCTGCTCTATGTGTCTTTAAATTCTTTGTGGAGTTTTTCCTAAAATTGGTCAGCCATTGGACTCACTGCATACCCTATAACTGTATAGCAGACCCTGTCGTTTCTAATGGGAACATATCATACTTGTTACTGTGGTCCTGCTTTATGTGTCTTTAAATTCTTAGTGCGGTTTTTCCTAAAATTGGTCAGCCGTTGGACTCACTGCATACCCCATAACTATATAGCAGACTCTCTCCTTTCTAATGGGAATTTGTCGTTACTGTGGCCCTGTTCTATGTGTCTTTAAATTTTTAGTGTGGTTTTTCCTAAAATTGGTCATCCGTTGGACTCACTGCATACCCTATAACTGTATAGCAGACTCTCTCCTTTCTAATGGGAACATGTCGTACTTGTTACTGTGGCCGTGCTGCATGTGTCTTTTAATTTTTAGTGGGGTTTTTCCTAAAATTGGTCATCCGTTGGACTCACTGCATACCCTATAACTGTATAGCAGACCCTCTCCTTTCTAATGGAACATGTCGTGCTTGTTACTGTGGCCCTGCTCTATGTGTCTTTAAATACTTAGTGGAGTTATTCCTTAATTTGGTCATCCTTTGGACTCACTGCATACCCTATAACTGTATAGCAGACCCTCTCCATTCTAATCGGAACATGTCAAACTTGTTACTGTGGCCCTGCTCTATGTGTCTTTAACTTCTTAGTGAAGTTTTTCCTAAATTTGGTCACTAGTTGGACTCACTGCATACCCTATACCTGTATAGCAGACTCTCTCCTTTCAAATGGGAATCCTTCGTTGCTCTGGCCCTGCTCTATGTGTCTTTAAATTCTTAGTGGGGTTTTTCGTAAAATTTTTCAGCCATTGGATTCACTGCATACCCTGTAACTGTATAGCAGACTCTCTGCTTTCTAATGGGAATATGTTGTACTTGTTACTGTGGCCCTGCTCGATGTGTCTTTAAATTCTTAGTGGGGTCTTTCCTAAAATTGGTCTGCCGTTGGATTCACTGCATACCCTGTAACTGTATAGCAGACTCTCTCCTTTCTAATTGGAATTTGTCATTACTGTGGCCCTACTCTATGTGTCTTTAAATTCTTAGTGGGGCTTTTTCTAAAATTGGTCATCCGTTGGACTAACTGCGTACCCTATAACTGTTAGCAGACTCTCTCCGTTCTAATGGGAATTTGTGGTTACTGTGGCCCTGCTCTGTGGTTCTTTAAATTCTTAGGGGGAGGGGGGTTCCTAAAATTGGTCAGCCGTTAGACTCACTGCATACCCTTTATCTGCATAGCAGACCCCATCCTTTCTAATGGGAACATGTCGTACTTGTTACTGTGGCCCTGCTCTATGTGTCTTTAAAATCTTATTGGAGTTCTTCCTAAATTTGGTCAGCCGTTGAACTCAGTGCATACCCTATAACTGTATATCAGAACCTCTCCATTCTAATGGGAATATGTCGTACTTGTTACTGTGGCCCTCCTCTATGTGTCTTTAAATACTTAGTGGAGTTTTTCATAAATTTTGTCAGCCATTAGACTCACTGCATACCCTATAACTGTAAAGCAGACGCTCTCATTTCTAATGGGAACTTGTCGTACTTGTTACTGTGGGCCTGCTCTATGTGTCTTTAAATTCTTAGTGGGGTTTTTCCTAAAATTGGTTAGCCATTGGACTCACTGTGTGGCACCCCAGGGGTCTGGTTTCCACAGTAATAGCAGTATTACGTCTGTGAGCAGGTGGGAGGTCTCCTGGGCAGGAATCCTAAGCATGCCACACCTCCTGCCCAGTCCTGGGAGGGGAAGAACTTCCCCTATATAAACTGGGGCTGAGGCAGGGTTAGAGAGAGGAGTTCCAGACAGAGACGGAGTCTGGTCTGGACACGCAGAAACAGGGACAGATAGACATCAGGAGCTCTGTAGGAGCCAAGGAGAAGCGCCAGGGGCTGGAGCTGTGCAGAGCTCGCCCTGGGAGAAGGTACTAAAACCGGACACAGGAGTCCGAGGCTGTGGGGACTAAGATATACCCAGCAGCAGAATCCATCCGGCAGGGGATTCCAGGTCCTCTGGCCATAAAAGCCCGGAGGCTCAGTCACAACGAAGGGACCAGCACCGCCATCCCAGAGCGGAGGCTAACAGGAGGCCCCAGGTCACCAGCCATACGGGTGAGCACCACACGGTATACCCAGGGACGTGGGCTACCTGTAACCGCCGAAAGCAGGGTAGCCAGGAAGGGTACAGACTAACGGGAAGGCCTACAACTCCACCTGGCCAGGGGAACTCCGGCTTACTCGCAGACTAACCAGGCCCCAACTACTAGCCAGTACTCCCGGGGGAATTTGCCTTGTACCATCAGTAAAGGCCCTGAACTGTACCCTCGCGTTTCCGTGCTTCCTTGTCGCACCGTTAGTGCTGGGACATCCACACCATCACTCCCAACATCATCCACATCCGCTGCCCTGAGGCCATACCTCTCCCGTTGGGGGTTATATCAACATTGCTGCACACCTATACCACCGGCCTCAGCGGTCTGCCCTGCAGCGGCGGTTTCATAACCGCATTCAACGGGTAGCGTAGTCGGACACTAATACCATCATACCAATAACCGCCACTTAGTTTGACCACCCTGGGCGTGGACCGGGTCACCGCCACACGAAGACTACTATCCCCATCGGATCCGGCTCCGGGTATCCCCCGCGCGCCCGCGCGCCGCACTACAGCACTGGCCCAGGGGGTGAGTCAATTTTGGCGTAGTCGGCACGATTACGTGCCCGCAACCACCGGGTATTGCGTGCCTGAAAAAAGAGACTTTTATGCTTTCCTGTGGTGAAGTTTCCCGCCGTCCGGAGTCGTTTCCCGCCATCTGGAGCCGATTCCCGCCATCCGACGCCATCTTCTGCCTTCTTCCCGCCATCCGTGGAGTTTTCCCGCCATTGGACGCCATCTTGAGGGCGCCACGCGGGAAGAAGAGGGGCGTGGACTCCGAAAGCCCGCGAGAACTGAAGCCCCGCCTCAGGTCCGGATGTGGCGTAAGGTCCTGGAAGGAGCGCAGCAGACGCCGACGTCACAGGAGCGCGACGGAAGGTCCTCAACCCTGACGATCCACTGCGGAGCCGCGGCCTACGGAAGAGGATCATCGCAAGGTAGGCCACGGTCCACTAGGGGGGAGGAGAATGTCGGATACGGAGGAGAGCTTCACCGCCACAGCCGCCACCAGCGCCACCGCTGCTGCGGTCATGCCTTTCACCATGCCCTATATCCCGGGGGCAGCCTGGCTACCCCAGTACTCAGGGGAGTCACATACCCTAAATGACTTCAGAGAAAGGCTGGATAGCCTCTTCCAGGTGTATCCCCTCACGGAGGCGCAAAAAGTGAGCATCCTGGTGGCCCAATTAATCGGGGCAGCCCAAAGGGAGGTAAAGTCCTGGCCACCTGGGAGGAAGAGGACTGTCAGAGACATACTAACCCGGCTGAAAGACACATTTGACACCCGCACCTCAGCCGAAATAAAACTAAGATTTTATGGGTGCAAACAACGGGCACATGAGAGTATAAGAGACTATGCTCTAAACCTACAAGAGGCCCTGAGAGCCATTAAGCAGGCAGACCCTGACAGCGTGGGAAATGAAGATAAGCTGTTGACTGAACAATTTATTGAGGGTCTACTGTGCAATGCCCACCGAACCCAGTTGCGGGCAATGGCCTTACAGGACCCTGACCTGGAATTTGCACAGTTCAAGGACAGAGCCATCCGGGTGCTCCGAGAACCGGCACCAGGTGGCGCTGTGACCCACAGGCGCCCTGCTATCACTTATCACCAGGAGACGGCGCCCTTGTCTGCAGGGCCTGTGGGAGCTGATGCGCAGGCTTTAAACAGTGACCCGGCTACAGACCTGCACCATCAGGTCCAAGAGCTAACTAAAAGCATTGCCGCGCTAACCAGAACTGTGCAGTCTTTACAGGTTTCTACTGCAGGGAAGATCGAGCTGGCATCCGGACCGGAGGACATCCCGTGGCGCCGACCAAGGAGGACCCCACCGGCCAGAGGAAGACCCAGCGATCGATACAACGAGGACGGACGACCTATTTGCCGCCGCTGCAATCAACCCGGACATGTGGCAAGGTACTGTCATTTAAACGGGCACAACCTGGGGTAGAGGGCCAACCCCCAGGCATAAGACCATCAGGCCCATCAAACTGGCGTGATAAATACGTAGGGGGACGTCCAATCTTGCCTGTGGTACTGGATGGCATTCCTATGAGTGCCCTACTAGACACTGGGTCACAGGTCACCACCATCCCGTACGTGCTCTTCAAGCAGTACTGGAATGATTCGGACATAACCCGCTACCCAGACGACGACCTGAGTATCATCGCCAGCAATGGTCAGCCCGTGCCGCAGGTGGGATTCAAGGAGGTGACCATTAAAATCGTTTTTTGTCGAACTGGCGGCACAAGGACTGATTATAGTGGACATAGACCGTCATGAGAGTCACCCTAGAATCACCCTGGGAACCAATGTAATTGAAAATTGTCTTGCAGAGGTGATTCTCATTTTACAGCAGGTTGCCAAGAACGCCAGTTCCGGCCAGCAGCGTGTGCTCCAAAAAGAGATCCGGGCACTGATGAAGCGGCAACAGGTGGAACTATCTGGTGGTGAGATAGGTAGCGTGAGAATGTGTGACCCGTTCCCTATTGCCATGCCCCCAAAAAGTGAGATGATGATTTGGTGCCGGGCAGCTATTGGTCTAAGAGGTAGAGACTACCAAGCAATGGTAGAACCCGTCTACTTAGACAGTAGGCCCACCATTTTGACAGCACGGGTGGTGGTCGATGTACGCCATGGGAGGGTGCCCGTTCGCATCAGAAATATCGGTGAGAGAGAAGTACACCTGCCCCGGTATGCCACGCTAGCTAAATTGTTCACCATAAACCAGAATTCTGTACAGGCCGTGGAACCCTTGCCTCCATCTCAACCAGAGGAAGGTAACGGCTCTAAGAAACCAGTGGAGGACTGGTGTCAGCAACTACATCTGGGTACTGACTCCACTCCCTCACACCAGAAACAGGGAGTCTACCGGGTGGTTCAGGAGTACGAGAGAGTGTTTAGTAAACACCCGTTAGACTTCGGGCGAGTAAAGGGGGTAGAACACCACATCCCCACGGGAGACC
This sequence comes from Phyllobates terribilis, assembly GCF_046119375.1. Lineage (NCBI taxonomy): Eukaryota > Metazoa > Chordata > Amphibia > Anura > Dendrobatidae > Phyllobates > Phyllobates terribilis. Next base: position 1,546,402 of record NW_027362771.1, on the reverse strand, counting down.
ATCCTCCCATAAAGGAGAGATACCGACCCGTACCCCCTGCACACTACCAACACGCCAAGGGGATGCTTAGAGACATGAAGGAGGCTGGGGTAATCAGGGACAGCTGTAGCCCCTGGGCAGCTCCACTAGTCTTAGTGAAAAAGAAGGACAACACTATGAGAATATGTGTAGACTACAGGAAGGTCAACCGTATCACACACAAAGATGCGTACCCATTACCAAGGATAGAAGAGTCCTTAGCTGCATTAAAATCTGCTAACTTCTTCTCTACTTTGGATCTCACTAGCGGGTACTGGCAGGTTCCTGTAGCAGAGGCAGACCGGGAGAAGACCGCATTCACCACCCCGATGGGTCTCAGCGAATTTAACTGCATGCCGTTCGGGCTCTGCAACGCACCAGGAACCTTCCAACGGTTGATGGAATGCTGTCTGGGACACCGGAACTTCGAGACGGTCCTGTTATACCTGAACGATGTCATCGTCTATTCCAAGACCTACGAGGACCACCTGAAACACCTGGCAGAAGTGTTCGAAGCTCTGGCAAACTACGGCCTAAAGGTGAAACCCTCCAAGTGTCACCTCCTGAAACCAAAGGTGCAATACCTGGGACACGTGGTGAGTGCTGACGGAGTGGCTCCTGACCCTGATAAGATCACCGTGATTAAGGACTGGCCAAGACCCTCCAGCATAAAGGAAGTGCGGCAGTTCCTCGGGTTGGTAGGCTACTACCGAAGATTCATTCCCGGTTTCACCAAAATGGCAGCCCCTATGCAGGACCTCCTGATAGGTCAATCTCGAAAAGCCAAAAACCAGAAGCCGCCCTTCAGGTGGGAAAAGCTGGAAGAGGAGTCCTTTTGCCAGCTGAAAATGGCCCTCACGGGGGAAGAAATCCTGGCATATCCAGACTACAGCCAGCCCTTTATCCTCCACACGGACGCAAGTAACATCGGGCTAGGAGCCGTGCTGTCCCAGATCCAGCAAGGAAAAGAACGGGTAATCGCTTACGCTAGCCGAAAGCTACGACCCACCGAGAGGAACCCTGAGAATTATAGCTCATTCAAGCTGGAGTTCCTGGCAGTAGTGTGGGCAGTGACCGAACGTTTCAAGCATTACCTTGCCTCCTCCAAATTCATCGTGTACACGGATAACAACCCGTTGACACACCTGGACACTGCAAGGCTCGGTGCTCTGGAACAGAGATGGATGGCTCGCCTGTCCAACTTTGAATTCACCATCAAATACCGGGCAGGACGCTCAAATGCCAACGCGGATGCCCTGTCTAGAATGCTGAACTTACCGGACGTAGGGGAAGATCCAGAAGATCTGGAAGAAGTTGAGCTCCCTGCGTTCCACCGTCATGGGATTACCCTGTATTCCCACCGTGTGAAGGACAGGCGCTCCGCGATGTTCAATCCCTTGCCCCACTACAACTGGGCGGAGACGCAAGACAGTGATCCTGCAGTCCGTCTGGTGAAGGAAATGCTGACCCAAGCTGATGCCAGTCTGGACCCAGACGCCCCAGAGGAGACTAAGCAACTGTGGAAGGAGAAAAGTAGGCTGTTCCTCTACAGGGAGAAGTTGTGCCGGAGAATGGTTAACTCTCGAACACATGAGTTGACCTGGCAGGTAGTGGTCCCCAGACGAGACGCGGCTATGATTCTGGAGGCGTACCACAATGGAGCAGGACATTTCGGGTGGAAGAAGCTGGAGTTCTTATTGCGTGAGCGGTTCTACTGGGTAGGCATGAGAGGAGCCATCGAGAGGTGGTGCAGAGACTGTGGACCGTGCCACCTAAGAAGGAAGGACCGTGCCAGCCAGAAGACTCCCTTGCAGCCCATCATCACCCGACAGCCACTGGAACTGGTAGCCCTGGACCATGTGAAACTGGCTCCAAGCAGATCTGGGTATGTCTACGCCCTCACAATCGTAGATCATTACTCCCGGTTCCTGGTGGTGGTCCCGGTCAAGGACTTAACGGCTCAAACAGCAGCTAGAGCCTTCCAGCAGCACTTCTGCCGTCCACACGGGTACCCGGACCAAGTGCTGACAGACCAAGGGCCAGCCTTCGAAGCGGAAGTCTTCCAGGAGTTCTGCAACCTGTATGGCTGCACGAAGATAAGAACAACGCCCTATCACCCACAAACTAATGGACTCTGCGAGAAGATGAACCAGGTGGTGATAGACCTCCTGAAAACATTGCCCCTGGAAGAACGCAGTATGTGGCCTGAGAAGCTGCCTGATCTGGTGGACCTATGCAACCACATCCCTGTAGGTTCTACCAACTGTACCCCGGCTTACCTAATGAGAGCGAGACCTGGTAAGCTGCCTATCGACCTGGATATGGGAGTCCTGACGCCCGAGGACACCTCGCCAGAGGCAGACTGGGATACAGGGCGGCAGCAGCAGTATCGGAAAGTGCAGGAGAGCGTGGAGCGAAGTCTGTCTCAAGCTAGAGAAAGGCAAGAGAGGGCTTATAATCAGTATGCTCCCGCTGTTCCCCTGGTACCTGGAGAGCAGGTCTTGAAGAGGAAAAGACGGCTCCACAAGTTGGACGACCAGTGGGAGAAGGACCCGTACACCGTACTGCCATCAAGCCATGAGAGCCCAAAGATTTGCGTGATCAGTAAGGATGGAGGAGAAACCACAGCCGTTGTCTCCAGAGACCACCTGAAGAAGTGTCCCGAGCAGCTGCAAAGCCCTGAAGAAGATCAAGAAAACCCTCAACCCGCAGAGGAAAGGGAAGAAATGATCAGGACTGTACTCGGAGACTTCCCCCGGTCTTGGACACAAGTAAACGGTGCTGTCGTGGTACCCGTCCTCACCTTTCTCCAGCCAGCCCCGCAAGTGCCTACAGAAGAACCAGTAGAGCGGGAAGAGCAGCCGGCCCAAGAGGCAGAAGAGTCCACACCAGCAGTACAGGAGGATCAACCCTCTGCTAGTAGTGAGCCTGCCGTGCCCCTAGTGAGCCAAAGAGTGCGCAGAAAGCTGCCCAGCCTGCCCATAACACCTCCTACACCCTGTAGTGCAGGACCAGTTAGTGAGCTCCGTAGGTCCACTAGTGTTACCAGAGGCCAGATGCCCGTACGTTGGAGAATCTAAGTTGGCTAGTTGCTTTAACTATTTTATGTTTACCTGTTTTGTTGTAGCCGTTGCTAATTATGTTTTTCAGTTACAGGTTTCTTTATATGGACTGACAGGTTATGGACAGTGAGTAACCGGAACTCTGTTGTAAATATGTTTGGAGCGTAACCCAGGAATGGACTACAGACTGTTAAAGACTCGGGGCAGGACAGACCCCTACCTGGTTACGGCTCCCTGTTCTTTGGTGAAATGGACACCCTTATTGCTTCCCGGTTACGGACACGCCGTGACCATCTCATGTATTTAATTGTTATTGTTTATACCCTGTTATGTTTAGTCCGGGAGTACTGTTATGTTCTGCTACCAGAGCTAAGGAAAGAGAGGAGATCTGTCCCTACGATAGAACTCAGCTGAATCCCTACGATGTAACAGGGAACCTGATCCTGCGATCAGACCTGCTAAAGTCCTAAGCTAGTCTGTACGAAGACCTATAGATGTGGGGGAGGAATCCCTACAAGTACTAAGGACTGGGAGGAATATGGGACACCTCCTAACTGAAATAGTAGCAGACAGACGAACAAACAAAATATAAAGAACATAGAGGTCAGTAAACCAAGCAAACTAACAGAGCAAGACACAGAGCACAGGCTAGCTAGAAAGTAGATATACAATGAAGTCCATGAAAGCCAGAAGGGCGGAGCAGGATTAAATAGGCCAACAAGGTCATGTGACCAGCAAAGGAAAAAAAACCTAACAGCAAGGTTCTAACAGTACCCCCCCTTCTAAGAGGATCCTCCGGATCCCCTAGGACCAGGCTTATCAGGAAATCTCCTGTGAAACGCTCTGATAAGTCTGGACGCGGAAACATCATCTGACCTCACCCAAGAGTTATCCTCGGGTCCGAAACCTTTCCAGGCCACAAGATACTGCAAACTACCTCTATACCGTCTAGAGTCAAGGATGCGAGAAATTTCATATTCCCCCTCCTCCACCACCGGAGGAACAGAGGCAGAGGCGTCACCATCCGACACAACAGCTTTTTTTAACAGAGAGACATGAAAGACCGGATTAATTCTCCAGGAGGTAGGAACCTCCAACCTAACAGCAGATTGGTTGACAACCTGAAGCACCTTAAAGGGCCCTACAAACTTGGGACCCAATTTCTTAGAAGGAATCCTCAACCGCAGATTCCTAGAGGACAACCAAACCATGTCACCAACAGCGAACAAAACCTCCTGTCGTTTCCTATCAAAGTAGTCTTTAGATTTTCTGTTGGCCTCCTGAAGATTACCACGCACATCCGTCCAAACTCTTTCCAAATCACCGGAAAAATTCTCCTCCTCAGGCACGGCAGATCCCAACTTGGAGAACGACCCAAACGACGGATGTCTCCCAGAACAACAAAAAAAAGGCGAACAACCAGCAGAAGAAGATGTATGATTGTTCAGAGCAAATTCGGCAAGTGGCAGAAACTCAGACCACCCCTCTTGATTGTCTGCCACAAAACAAGGCAAGAACTGCTCAACATCCTGGTTTTTCCTTTCTGTCTGGCCATTAGATTCAGGATGATATCCGGACGAAAATGACAAATGAATTCCCAACCTGTCACAAAAGGCACGCCAAAAACGAGCCACGAACTGAGGACCCCTATCAGAAACAATGTCAGTAGGAACGCCATGAAGTCTGACAATTTCCTTGACAAAGGCCTTAGCGAGAGTTTTAGCTCAGGGCAGTTTGATGAAGGGAACCAAGTGACACATCTTACTAAAACGGTCCACGACCACCCAGATGACAGTAAAACCCTCAGAGGGGGGAAGGTCAGTTATAAAGTCCATAGCCAAATGTGTCCAAGGAGCACTGGGGACCTCCAAAGGACAAAGCAACCCCGCAGCAGGAGTATGTGAGGACTTAGATCTAGCACATACAGTACATTGGCGTACCCACTTAATGACTTCCTTCTGCCATCCAGGCCACCAAAAACTGCGACCCACCAGTCTCTTGGTCTCAGAGATTCCGGGATGACCTGCCAACCGAGATTCGTGACACTCAACAAACAAATCTCTCCTAAAGGTCCCAGGCACAAACAACCTCCCATGAGGAGTGTTAGATGGGGCATTCTCCTGAGCTTTAAGAATCTCATCTTCCAAAACGGAGTCTAAAGCAGCTATCACAACACCTTCTTGTAAAATGTTTTCCTCTTTCTCAGCACCGACTATGGGAGAAAAACTGCGAGACAAGGCATCCGCCTTAACATTCTTAGTACCAGGGATGTAAGTAACGGAGAAATTAAACCGCGAGAAAAACAGTGCCCACCTAGCCTGACGGGCATTCAGGCGCTTGGCAGCGTCAAGATATATCAGATTTTTATGATCCGTAAGAACCTGAACGGGAAATTCCGCACCTTCCAAGAAGTGGCGCCAGTGTTCAAATGCGAGTTTAATAGCCAATAATTCCCGATTACCAATATCGTAATTCAATTCAGTCTCCGAAAATTTTTTTGAAAAAAAGGCACAGGGATGTAATCCATCCCCGTTATCCTGAGACAATACTGCGCCAACCCCCACAGAGGAAGCATCAACCTCAACCAAAAACGGCCTAGTAACATCAGGCTGCATAAGGATGGGAGCAGAGGTGAACCTCTCCTTGAGATACACAAAAGCTTCAATGGCCTCAGAAGACCACTGAACCGCATCAGCACCTTTCCTGGTGAGATCAGTCAGAGGTTTGACAATACTAGAAAAATTTTTTATGAATTTTCTATAGTAATTGGCGAAACCCAAAAACCTCTGTATCGATTTCAAACCAATAGGCCTAGGCCATTCCTGCACAGCCTGAACCTTAACCGGATCCATCTCAAAACCTTTGCTGGAGATAATGTAGCCAAAAAACTAATTCTCTGTACAGCGAACTCACATTTCTCCAGCTTAGCAAAAAGCGAATTGTCCATTAATAACTGTAATACCTCACGCACGCTCCGCCAATGAGACTCCAGATCTGGCGAATAAATCAAAATGTCATCCAAATACAAAACCACATTTTTACCGATCAAAGGTCTAAGGATGTCATTAATCAGATTCTGAAAAAATGCAGGAGCATTAGTAAGACCAAAAGGCATAACCAGATTCTCAAAATGACCCACAGGAGTGTTAAAAGCAGTCTTCCATTCATCACCCTCCTTCATGCGCAACAGATTGTATGCCCCCTTAAGGTCAATTTTAGAGAACCACTTGGCCCCCAATAACTGGTTAAACAGATCAGGAATCAATGGCAGTGGGTAAGGATTGCGTACCGTAATTTTGTTAATCTCACGAAAATCCAGACAAGGACGTAAACCGCCGTCCTTTTTTTTTACAAAAAAAAATCCAACCGCCACAGGAGACTTAGAGGGCCTAATGTGACCGGCGGCCAAACTTGTCTGTATGTATTCCTCCAAAGCCTTCCTCTCAGGAATAGTAAGGTTAAATAAACGACTTTTAGGAAGAGTCGCTCCAGGGACAAATTCAATAGAACAATCATAGTCTCTATGGGGAGGCAAAACCTGCGATTCCTTCTCAGAAAAAACTCTCCAAAAATCCTGAATAGGAACAGGCAATTCTCCCCTATCCAAAGCTGCAATACGCCCGTTACAACACTTGTCATAACATTTATGGCTCCAGGATTTAATTTCACTGGTAGACCAATCCAGTACAGGATTGTGACATTTTAACCAAGGCAATCCCAATATTACTGGAGAAGGCAAGTTATTCAACACTACCAAATCCAATTTCTCATGGTGAACACCATTAATAGTGAGAGGAAATTCACAGACCTTGAGAGTAATATTCTTCAAAGGGGAGCCATCCACAGAAACCACAGCAATGGGGGATGATAAAGGTTCAGGTTTTAAATTGAGTTTTTCCACGAATCCCCCATCAATTACATTCAGTGTAGACCCGCAATCAACAAACACCCGAAATTCCATTAATTTTTCCTGAGCAATCGTGGAAGCAGCTAAAAATATACCCTTGGAATTTAAACAGGCAATACGGGCGTGACTGACCATTTTTTTTTCTTTCTTCATACGAAGCTCACAGCCTTTAATCAAATGACCAGATTTTCCGCAATAGAAACACAAGCCTTTCGAAAAACGACGGTCTTTTTCTTGAGAGCGAGGTGCCACCGATCCAATCTCCATCTCTCCATCGGTTCACCACTGTTAGTACACACATTATCATAACCAGAAACTGACATAGCAGAGGATTTGCTCTCATTAACCCTAGCACGCAGTCTTCTATCCACCCGTATAGCTAATTGCATAGCCTGTTGCAAATCCTCAGGTGTAGGATAAGCAATTAGCAGGTCTTTAACCCTTTCACTGAGCCCAGCAAGAAATAGACTTTTCAGAGCAGAATAGTTCCACCCTGTTTGAGTGGACCAACGACGAAAATGTGTACAATATTTTTCGACATTACCTGATCCTTGTTTTAAACGTCTCAACTCAGTCTCAGCTGATGCGACACGGTCAGGATCATCATATAATAGTCCTAAAGCAGAAAAAAAACTATCCACTGATCTGAAGCATGTATCACTAGGTTGCAAAGAAAAGGCCCACTCCTGAGGCTCTTTGCGCAAAAGTGACATTATGAACCCTACGCGCTGGGATTCATCCCCAGAGGACTTGGGTCTCAAACGAAAATACAATAAGCAAGCATTTTTAAATGAAAAAAATTCTCGATGTTCACCAAAAAATAAATCCGGCAAACATACCTTAGGCTCCAAGAAATGTGCTCCAGAACAGTTACTCACGTGCTGACGGAGCTCGGTCACTTCCAGAGAGAGTCCCTGCAGGCGATGAGCCAAATCCTGAACCGACACCATGATGGAACAGAAAAATCTTTCCTTAGAGAATTTGCTGGCTGGACTTACTGTTATGTTCTTCTACCAGAGCTAAGGAAAGAGAGGAGATCTGTCCCTACGATAGAACTCAGCTGAATCCCTACGATGTAACAGGGAACCTGATCCTGCGATCAGACCTGCTAAAGTCCTAAGCTAGTCTGTACGAAGACCTATAGATGTGGGGGAGGAATCCCTACAAGTACTAAGGACTGGGAGGAATATGGGACACCTCCTAACTGAAATAGTAGCAGACAGACGAACAAACAAAATATAAAGAACATAGAGGTCAGTAAACCAAGCAAACTAACAGAGCAAGACACAGAGCACAGGCTAGCTAGAAAGTAGATATACAATGAAGTCCAGCAAAGCCAGAAGGGCGGAGCAGGATTAAATAGGCCAACAAGGTCATGTGACCAGCAAAGGAAAAAAAACCTAACAGCAAGGTTCTAACAAGTACTAAATTTCACTAGGGGGGAATGTGGCACCCCAGGGGTCTGGTTTCCACAGTAATAGCAGTATTACGTCTGTGAGCAGGTGGGAGGTCTCCTGGGCAGGAATCCTAAGCATGCCACACCTCCTGCCCAGTCCTGGGAGGGGAAGAACTTCCCCTATATAAACTGGGGCTGAGGCAGGGTTAGAGAGAGGAGTTCCAGACAGAGACGGAGTCTGGTCTGGACACGCAGAAACAGGGACAGATAGACATCAGGAGCTCTGTAGGAGCCAAGGAGAAGCGCCAGGGGCTGGAGCTGTGCAGAGCTCGCCCTGGGAGAAGGTACTAAAACCGGACACAGGAGTCCGAGGCTGTGGGGACTAAGATATACCCAGCAGCAGAATCCATCCGGCAGGGGATTCCAGGTCCTCTGGCCATAAAAGCCCAGAGGCTCAGTCACAACGAAGGGACCAGCACCGCCATCCCAGAGCGGAGGCTAACAGGAGGCCCCAGGTCACCAGCCATACGGGTGAGCACCACACGGTATACCCAGGGACGTGGGCTACTTGTAACCGCCGAAAGCAGGGTAGCCAGGAAGGGTACAGACTAACGGGAAGGCCTATAACTCCACCTGGCCAGGGGAACTCCGGTTTACTCGCAGACTAACCAGGCCCCAACTACTAGCCAGTACTCCCGGGGGAATTTGCCTTGTACCATCAGTAAAGGCCCTGAACTGTACCCTCGCGTTTCCGTGCTTCCTTGTCGCACCGATAGTGCTGGGACATCCACACCATCACTCCCAACATCATCCACATCCGCTGCCCTGAGGCCATACCTCTCCCGTTGGGGGTTATATCAACATTGCTGCACACCTATACCACCGGCCTCAGCGGTCTGCCCTGCAGCGGCGGTTTCATAACCGCATTCAACGGGTAGCGTAGTCGGACACTAATACCATCATACCAATAACCGCCACTTAGTTTGACCACCCTGGGCGCGGACCGGGTCACCGCCACACGAAGACTACTATCCCCATCGGATCCGGCTCCGGGTATCCCCCGCGTGCCCGTGCGCCGCACTACAGCACTGGCCCAGGGGGTGAGTCAACTGCATACCCTATAACTGTATAGTAGACCTTCTCATTTCTAATGGTAATTTGTCGTTACGGTGGACCTGCTCTATGTGTCTTTAAATTCTTAGTGGGGTTTTTCCTAAAATTGGTTAGCCGTTGGACTCACTGCATAGACTAACTGTACAGCAGACTCTCTCCTTTCTAATGGGAATTTGTCGTTACTGTGTCTTTAAATTCTTAGTATGGTATTTCCTAAAATTGGTCAGCCGTTGGACTCACTGAATACCCTATAACTGTGTAGCAGACCCTCTCCTTTCTAATGGGAACATATCGTACTTGTTACTGTGCCCCTGCTCTATGTGTCTTTAAATTCTTAGTGGGGTTTTTCCTAAAATTGGTCAGCCGTTGGACTTACTGCATACCCTATAATTGTATTGCAGACTCTTTCCTTTCTAATAGGAATTTGTCGTTACTGTGTCCCTGCTCTATGTGTCTTTAAATTCTTTGTGGAGTTTTTCCTAAAATTGGTCAGCCATTGGACTCACTGCACACCCTATAACTGTATAGCAGACCCTGTCGTTTCTAATGGGAACATATCATACTTGTTACTGTAGTCCTGCTTTATGTGTCTTTAAATTCTTTGTGGAGTTTTTCCTAAAATTGGTCAGCCGTTGGACTCACTGCATACCCCATAACTATATAGCAGACTCTCTCCTTTCTAATGGGAATTTGTCGTTACTGTGGCCCTGTTCTATGTGTCTTTAAATTTTTAGTGTGGTTTTTCCTAAAATTGGTCATCTGTTGGACTCACTGCATGCGCTATAACTGTATGGCAGACTCTCTCCTTTCTAAAGGGAAGATGTCTTACTTGTTACTGTGGCCCTGCTCTATGTGTCTTTAAATTCTTAGTGGAGTTTTTCCTAAACTTGGTCAGCCGTTGGACTCACTGCCTACCCTATAACTGTATAGCAGACCCTCTCCATACTAATGGGAACATGTCGAACTTGTTGCTGTGGCCCTACTTTATGTGTCTTTAAATTATTACTGGGGTTTTTCCTAAAATTGCTCAGCCGTTGGACTTACTGCATACCCTATAACTGTATAGCAGACTTTCTCTTTTCTATCTTGAATTTAGTCATTACTGTGGACCTTCTCTATGTGTCTTTAAATTCTTAGTGGAGTTTTTCCTAAATTTGATCAGCCATTGGACTCACTGCATGCCCTATAACTGTATAGCAGACCCTCTTCTTTCTAATGGAAACATGTCATACTTGTTACTGTGGCCCTGCTCTATTTGTCTTTAAATTATTACTGGGGTTTTTCCTAAAATTGCTCAGCCGTTGGACTTACTGCATACCCTATAACTGTATAGCAGACTTTCTCTTTTCTATCTTGAATTTAGTCATTACTGTGGACCTTCTCTATGTGTCTTTAAATTCTTAATGGAGTTTTTCCTAAAATTGCTAAGCCGTTGGACTCACTGCATACCCTATAACTGTATTGCAGACTCTCTCCTTTCTAATGGGAACATGTCATTCTTGTTACTCTGTCCCTGCTCTATGTGTCTTTAAACCCTTTACAGCCCATGATGTACTAATACGTGTCTGTGCCCTGGGCTTTAAGAGCCTGACCCGTATTAGTACGTCATCGCGATCGCACGCGTGCGCACACAGGCTGTGCGGGCGCGATCGCCGCCGGGTGTCAGCTGTGACAATGTGCAGGTATCGGTCCCGCACCGCTCCCGGCACATAACCCCCGCAATGCTGCGATCAAAGTCGATCGCAGCATTGCGGTGGCAAGGGGATGTGATCGGTATACTCACCTCCTCTTCCTGCCTCCAGCGCTGTCTTCCGCGGCTTCCCGGGTGTTGCCATGACGACTTGATGTCGTCATGACAACATCCGGGTCACCAGGCAGCAGGAACATTGTTTGGTCATGCGCAGTGCACGATCAAACAATGTTCTCACTGTGCAGCGCTGACTGCCTGCATGGCACAGGGATGGTGCTCCATTCCTATGCTGTGCAGGCGATCAGAATAAAAAAAGTGAATGTCCCAGAGTGGGACAAACTAAAAAAGTGTAAAAACTCTCAGAAAGAGAAAAAAAAATAAAAAAAAAATTGTAAAAATATTTAAAAAAAAAGAATCCACCAAAAATAAAAATATAATGTACCCATCAATAAATATTATTATGAAAAAAAGCAAACAAACAATAAAAGTACACATATTTGGTATCACCGCATCCGGAACGACCTGACCTATAAAACTGTTGCACTAGTTAACCCCTTCAGTGAACACGGTAAAATAAATAATTAAAAAACGAATCAAAAAACAATGCTTTATCATCATACCGCCAAACAAAAAATGTAATAACACGCGATCAAAAAGACAAATATAAATAAAAATGGTACTGCTGAAAACTTCATCTTGTCCCGCAAAAAACAAGCTGCCATACAACTAAATCATCCGAAAAATCAAAAAGTTATAGCTCTCAGAATAAAGCGATGTTAAAAAATAATTTTTTCTACAAAATTGCTTTTATTATGTAAAAGTGCCAAAACATAGAAAAACGATATAAATGTAAATGTACTGACCCAAAGAATAAAGCTGCCTTATCAATTTTACCACACGTGGAACAGAATAAAAAAAAAAAAAAAAAAAAAAAAAACAATTCCTGAATTGTTGGTTTTTGTTTATTCTGCCTCCCAAAAATTGGAATAGAAAGCGATCAAAAAATGTCACATGCCTGAACGTGGCACCAATAAAAACGTCAACTCATCCCGCAAAAAACAAGCCATCACATGACTCTGTCTGCCAAAATATGAAAAAATTATAGCTCTCAAAATATGGCGATGCAAAAACTAGATTTTACAAAAAATGCGTCTTTTAGTGTGTGACAGCTGTCAATCATAAAAACCCCATATGATTCTGGTATCACAGTAATCGTACTGACCCGAAGAATAAAGTAATCTCATCACTTATACCGCATGAGGAACGGCATCAAAAATAAACTCTCGGGTTAGGGTTGTGCTAGGGTTAGGGTTGTGCTAGGGTTAGGGTTGGGCTAGGGTTAGGGCTGGGCTAGGGTTAGGGCTGGGATTTTTTTCAAAAGTAAGAAAAAAAGATGACGATATGGCGACTAGTGTTGAGCGCAAGTGCTCGCTACTTGAGTTTGCATCGGGTGCTCTGGTATGCATTGAGTATCGTGGGTATTTGAGTGACATGCTCGAGTCTCCGCCCCATATGCTTCGCGGCCAAAAAAACTTTGCGGGGATTGCCTGCCATGCACGAGCGATCCCCGCATGTTTTTTTTTTTGGTGTCTAATAACCGTGAAACATGCAGGGCAGGGACTCGAGCATGTCACTCGAGAACACGCAGTACATGGTGCATATCTGAGTATGCGATGCAAACTCAAGTAGCGAGCACTTGCGCTCAAGACTAATGACAACTTATTCAATATGATGACCTAATGTTATCAAATTCTGTGGGTTCAAAATATTCACTATACCCCTTGATAAAAACCTTGAGGGGTCTAGTTTCCAAAATGGGGTCACTTGTGGGGGGTTTGCACTGCTTAGGCACACAGGGGCTCTCCAAACACGACATGGTGTCCGCTAACAAATTGAATGGAAAATCAGCTCAAATTGTTAGCGGACACCATGTTGCGTTTGGAGAGCCCCTGTGTGCCTAAACATTGGAGCTCCCCCACAAGTGACCCAATTTTGGAAACTAGACCCCCCAAGGCACCTATATAGATGCATAGTGAGCACTTGGAACCCCCAGGTGCTTCACAAATTGATTCGTAAAAATGAAAAAGTGGAAAAAAAATACTTTTTTAATTTTTACAAATCAATTGCCTTGGGGGGTCTAGTTTCCAAAATGGAGTCACTTATGGGGGAGATCTAATGTTTAGACACACAGGGGCTCTCCAAACACGACATGGTTCCAATATGTTAGCGGATACCATGTCACGTTTGGAGAGCCCCTGTGTGCCTAAACATTGGAGCTCCCCCACAAGTGACCCCATTTTGGAAACTAGACCCCCAAAGGCACCTATCTAGATGCATAGTGAGACTTGGAACCCCCAGGTGCTTCACAAATTGATTCGTAAAAATGAAAAAGTGGAAAAAAAAGCCACTTTTTTATTTTTACGGATTAATTTGTTTAGCACCTGGCGGTTCTAAGTGCTCACTTTGCATCTAGATAGGTGCCTTGGGGGGGTCTAGTTTCCAAAATGGGGTCACTTGTGGGGGAGCTCCAATGTTAAGGCACATAGGGGCTCTCCAAACGCAACATGGTGTCCGCTAACAATTTGAGCCGATTTTCCATTCAATTGTTAGCGGACACCAGATCGCTTTTGGAGAGCCCCTGTGTGCCTAAACATTGGAGCTCCCCCACAAGTGACCACATTTTGGAAACTAGGCCCCCAAAGGCACCTATCTAGATGCATAGTGAGCACTTGGAACCCCCAGGTGCTTCACAAATTGATTCGTAAAAATGAAAAACTGGAAAAAAAATACTTTTTCATTTTTACGGATTAATTTGTGAAGCACCTGGGGGTTCAAAATGCTCACCATCCATCTAGATAAGTTCCCAGGGGGGTCTAGTTTCCAAAATGGGGTCACTTATGGGGGGTTTCCACTGTTTAGGCACATCAGGGGCTCTCCAAACGCAAAATGGCGTCCGCTAATTATTCAAGCAAATTTTACAATCGAAAATTCAAATGGCGCTCCTTCCCTTCCGAGCCCTGCCATGCGCCCAAACAGTGGTTTTTCCCCACATATGGGGTATCTGCGTGCCCAGGGGAAATTGCACAACTAATTTTGGGGTCCATTTTTTCCTGTTACCCCTGCGAAAATAAAAAAAAAATTTGGTCTAAATAACATTTTTGTGAAAAAAGTTAAATGTTCATTTTTTTCTTCCACATTCCAAAATTTCCTGTGAAGCACCTGAAGGGTTAATAAAGTTCTTGAATGTGGTTTTGAGCACCTTGAGGGGTTCAGTTTTAAGAATGGTGTCACTTTTGGGTATTTTCTGTCATAAAGACCTCTCAAAGTGACTTCAAATGTGATGTGGTCCCAAGAAAAATGGCTTTGTAAATTTTGTTGGAAAAATGAGAAATCGCTGGTCAACTTTTAACCCTTATAGCCCCATAACAAAAAAAATTTTGGTTCCAAAATTGTGCTGATGTAAAGTAAACATGTGGGAAATGTTATGTATTAACTATTTTGTGTGACATATCTCTCTGATTTAAGGGCATAAAAATTCAAATTTTGAAAATTGCAAAATTTTCAAAATTTTCGTCAAATTTCCATTTTTTTCACAAATAAACGCAAGTGATATCGAAGAAATTTTACCACAATCATGAAGAACAATATGTCTTGAAAAAACATTCTCAGAATCAGGGGGATCCGTTGAAGCATTCCAGAGTAAATACCTCATAAAGTGACAGTGGTCAGAATTGTAAAAATTGGCCTAGTCATTAACGTGCAAACCACCTTGGGTTGTAAAGGGGTTAAATTCTTAGTGGAGTTTTTCCTAAACATGGTCAGCCACTGTACTTACTGCATACCCTATAACTGTATAGCAGGCTCTTTCCTTTCTAATGGAAATTTGTCGTTACTGTGGCCCTGCTCTATGTGTCTTTAAATCCTTAGTGGGGTTTTTCCTAAAATTGGTCAGCCTTTGGACTCAGTGCATACCCTATAATTGTATAGCAGACTCTCTCCTTTCTAATGGGAATTTGTCGTTACTGTGTCCCTGCTCTATGTGTCTTTAAATTCTTAGTGAGGTTTTTCCTAAAATTGGTCAGCCGTTGGACTCACTGCATACCCTATAACTGTATAGCAGACTCTCTCCTTTCTAATGGGAATTTGTCGTTATTGTGGCCCTGCTCGATGTGTCTTTAAATTCTTAGTGGGGTTTTCTCTAAAAGTGGTAACTCGTTTGACTTACTGCATACCCTATAACTGTATAGCTGACCCTCTCATTTTTAATGGGAACATGTCGTACTTGTTACGGTGGCCCTGCTCTATTTGTCTTTAAATTCTTAGTAAAGTTTTTCCTAAATTTGGTCACCAGTTGGATTCACTGTATAACCTATAACTGCATAGCAAACTTTCTCCTTTCTAATGGGAATTTAGTCGTTACTGTGGCCCTGCTCTATGTGTCTTTAAATTCTTAGTGGGGTTTTTCCTAAAATTGGTCAGCCGTTGGACTCACTGCATACCCTATAACTGTATAGCAGACTCTTTCCTTTCTAATGGGAATTTGTCGTTACTGTGACCCCTTCTGTGTGTCTTTTAATTCTTAGTGGGGTTTTTCCTAAAATTGGTTAGCCGTTGGATTCACTGCATACCCTATATCTGTATAGCAGACCCTATCTTTTCTAATGGGAACATGTCGCACTTGTTACTGTGGCCCTGCTCTAAGTGTCTTTAAATTCTTAGTGGAGTTTTTCTTAAATTTGGTCAGCCGTTGGACTCACTGCATATGCTCTAACTGTATAGCAGACCCTCTCCATTCTAATGGGAATATGTCATACTTGTTACTCTGGCCCTGCTCTATGTGTCTTTAAATTCTTAGTGGAGTTTTTCAAAAGTTTGGTCAGCCGTTGGACTCACTGCATACCCTATAACTGTATAGAAGACTCTCTCCTTTCTAATGTGAGCATGTTGTACTTGTTACTGTGGCCCTGCTCTATGTGTCTTTAAATTCTTAATGGGGTTTTTCCTAAAATTGGTCAGCCATTGGACTCACTGCATAGACTAACTGTACAGCAGACTCTCTCCTTTCTAATGGGAATTTGTCGTTACTGTGTCTTTAAATTTTTAGTGGGGTTTTTCCTAAAATTGGTCAGCCGTTGGACTCACTGCATACCCTGTAACTGTATAGCAGACCCTCTCCTTTCTAATGGAACATGTCGTACTTGTTACTGTGACCATTCTCTATGTGTCTTTAAATTCTTAGTGGGTTTTTTCCTAAGATTGGTTATCTGTTGGACTCACTGCATACCCTATAACTCTATAGCAGACTCTCTCCTTTCTAATGGGAATTTGTTGTTACTGTGGCCCTGCTCTATGTGTCTTTAAGTATGTAGTGGGTTTTTTCCTAAAATTGGTCATCCATGGGACTCACTGCATACCCTATAACTGTATAGCAGACCCTCTCCTTTCTAATGGGAACATGTCGTACTTGTTACTGTGGCCCTGCTCTATGTGTCTTTAAATTCTTAGTGCGTTTTTTTCCTAAACTTGGTCAGCCATTGGACTCACTGCATGCCCTATAACTGTATAGCAGACTCTTTCCTATCTAATGGGAATTTGTCGTTACTGTGGCCCTGCTCTATATGTCTTTAAATTCTTAGTGGGGTTTTTCCTAAAATTGGTCATCCGTTGGACTCACTGCATACCCTATAACTGTTAGAACCCTCCTGTTAGTTTTTGCTACCTTGTGTTTTGCGGTCACATGACCATCTGCCTATATAGTCCAGCTCCGCCCTTCTGACTTTGCTGGACTGCAGTGTTGTTTGACCTCTGGGACCTCTAGTACTTTTTGTCAGTTTGAGTTTTGTGCTCTGCAACAACTTCTGTTTAGGAGGTGTCCAATTTTTGTCCCAGTCCTTAGTTTTTTTAGGGACCCCTCCCTTAACTCTATAGGTATTCGTTCAGACTAGCCGAGGACTAAGGCGGGTCTGTTCACAAGGAACAGGCAGCCCGCTACATCGTAGGGATTCAGCTTACTGTAGGGACAGCTTTCCCCTATATTTCCTTAGTTTATGTTGCAGCTCATAACAGTAAGTCCAGCCAAAAAAAAAAAAACTAAAAGGAAAGAAATTCGGGGAACAGTATGGTTTCCGTCCAGGAGTTGGTTCAACGCCTGCAGGGATTGTCTCTGGAGGTGGCCGAGCTTCAGCAACACGTGAGTAGCTATCCTGGAGCTCATTTTGTCAAACCCAAGGTAGGACTGCCTGATGTTTTTTATGGTAAACAGCAAGATTTTTTTTCCTTTAAAAATGCTTGTTTGTTATATTTTCATTTGAGACCAAGGTCCTCTGGGAATGAATCACAGCGCATTGGTTTTATTATGTCACTTTTGCGCAAAGAACCACAGAGTTGGGCCTTTTCTCTCCAACCTAATGATCCGTGTTTAAGTTTTGTTGACAAATTTTTTTCTGCTCTGGGGCTATTATATGACGATCCTGATCGAATCTCATCTGCTGAATCAGAACTTAGACGTTTGAATCAGGGGTCAGATGATGTTGAAAATTATTGCACACACTTTAGGAGATGGGCCTCAGAAGTTAAATGGAATGATTCTGCGCTGAGATGTTTATTTCTTGCTGGTCTGAGTGAAGGGTTAAGGATATGCTAATTGCATTCCCTGCACCTGAGACTCTGCAGGAAGCTATGCAGTTAGCTGTTCCTGTGGACAGGAGACTGAGGTCCAGGGTTAATGATGTAAAAACTCCTGTAACGTCAGGTCCTAGTTCCCAGAAAATCTACTCTGACAGCGGAGAACCAATGGAGGTTGAGGTGATGTCACTCCGCTCTTAGGAAAGAGATCAGAGATTCGCCGAAGGTTTGTGTCTTTATTGTGGTAAAGATGACCATTTGATTAAGTATTGTGAGCGTCGTTTAAGTAAAGAAAAAAAAAGGTCAGTTACGCCCGTATAGCTTGTTTACGCTCTGCAGGAGTGTTTCATTCTGAGAGTACTACTCTGCAGGGAGATTTGATTGAATTTCAGGTATTTGTGGATTGTGGTTCAACACTTAATGTGATTGATAAAGAGTTTTTGGAAAACCTTAAATTGAAATCCAAACCTTTGTCATCACCTATTTCTGTGGTTGCAATTGATAACACTCCTTTGAAATGAATTACTCACAAGACTGCTGCATTTCCTCTCACTATCAATGGAGGTCAACAAGAAATTTTGGACTTGGTTGTTTTGGATAATTTGCCCTCTCCAGTTGTTCTAGGATTGCCTTGGTTAAAACTGCACAATCCTTTATTGGACTGGTCTACTAATGTGATTAAGTCTTGGAGTCCGAAGTGCTATGATAAAGGTTGTAATGGTCGCATTGCGGCTGTGGAAAAAGGGGAATTACCGGTACCTATTCAAGATTTTTGGAGGGTTTTTTCGGAGGAGGAGTCGCAAGTTTTACCTCCTCATAGGGATTATGATTGCGCCCTTGAGTTTGTTCCGGGTGCTACTCTTCCCAAAAGTCGCTTGTTTAATCTGACTATCCCTGAAAGAAAGGCCTTGGAGGAGTACATACAGACTAGCTTGGCTGCTGGTCACATTAGACCTTCTAAGTCACCTGTGGCAGTTGGATTCTTCTTTGTTAAAAAAAAGGACAGCGGTTTATGTCCATGTCTGGATTTTCGTGAAATTAATAAGATTACCGGACGCAATTCCTACCCATTGCTGTTAATTCCTGACTTGTTTAACCAGTTAGTGGTAGCCAAGTGGTTCTCCAAGATTGATCTCCGGGGGGCATACAATTTGTTATGTGTGAAGGAGGGCGATGAATGGAAAACTGCTTTTAACACTCCGGTAGGTCATTTTGAGAATCTGGTGATGCCTTTTGGTCTTACCAATGCACCTGCATTTTTTCAGAACCTTATTAATGACATCCTGAGACCTATGGTAAGAATGTGGTTGTGTATTTGGATGACATTTTGATTTATTTGCCAGATCTGGAGTCCCATTGGCAGAGTGTACGTGAAGTTTTGCAGTTATTGAGTGATAATTCACTCTTTGCTAAGCTGGAGAAATGTGAGTTCGCTGTGCAGAAAATTAGTTTTTTGGGCTATATTGTCTCCAGCGAGGGCTTTGAGATGGACCCTGTGAAGGTTCAGTCTGTGCAGGAATGGCCTAGAACTATTCGTTTGAAATCTATAAAGAGATTTTGGGGTTTTGCCAATTATTACAGGAAATTCATTAAGAATTTTTCTGTAATTGTTAAACCTCAAACCGATCTCACCAGGAAAGGTGCGAATACGGCCCAGTGGACTACTGAGGCCATTGAAGCGTTTAAGTATCTCAAAGAGAGGTTCAGTTCTGCCCCTATCCTTATGCAGCCTGATGAGACCAAGCCTTTTTTGGTCGAGGTCGATGCTTCATCAGTGGGGGTCAGAGCAGTTTTGTCTCAGGAGAACAAGGGTGGAGTACATCCTTATGCCTTCTTTTCGAAAAAAATTTCAGAAACCGAACTGAATTATGATGTTGGAAATTTGGAGTTGCTGGCTATTAAACTTGCGTTTGAACACTGGCGTCGTTTTTTGGAAGGCGCTAGATTTCCTATTCAGGTTTTCACAGATCATAAGAATTTGATCTATCTGGTAGCTGCCAAGCGCTTGAATGCCCGTCAAGCTAGGTGGGTATTTTTTTTTTCTCGGTTTCATTTTTCTGTTACCAATATCCCTGGTACTAAGAATGCTAAAGCCGATGCTTGATCTCGCAGCTTCTATCCTACGGTCGGTGACGAGGAGGAGGAGAGCATTTTGCAGAAAGGAGTTGTGGCGGCTTTGGACTCCGTTTTGGAGAATGGGATTCTGAATGCTCAAGATGATGCTCCATCTAACACTCCCCATGGGAGGTTGTTCGTGCCTAGCGCCTTTAGAAGAGATTTGTTTGTGGAGTGTCATGAGTCTCGGTTGGCAGGTCATCCAGGAGTTTCGGAGACTAAGAGACTTATCAGTCGCAGTTTTTGGTGGCCTGGATGGCAGAAGGAAGTCATCAAGTGGGTGCGTCAGTGTACTGTGTGTGCTAGGTCAAAGCCTTCACATACTCCTGCTGCGGGGTTGCTTTGCCCTCTGGAGGTTCCTAGTGCGCCTTGGACGCATCTCACTATGGATTTTATTACTGATCTTCCTGTGTTCGAGGGTTTTACTGTCATCTGGGTGGTCGTGGACCGTTTTAGTAAGATGTGTCATTTGGTTCCATTCATTAAGTTGCCCTGCGCCAAGACACTCGCTAAGGCGTTTGTTAAGGAGATTGTCAAGCTCAACAGCTGGACCTTTGGATTTTGGAAATGTTTGCGTTTTTTGACCAGATTCGCGTCAGGCGCTCCCACACTCGTCCCGAGGGGACAAGCATCTCCGGAATTTGCGATTAAGCCTCGGCGTCCGCGCTACAGTTTTCTGGCTCTGGAACGCACGCGGTTTGGAGCTGGACGCCGCTATTCGGCGTGCCGCACTCTTATCACATGCCGGACGCGCTGTACTTTTTTCGTAACGTTTCGAGATGAAAACATTTTTCCAAAGTAATCCTCTCTGCCATCTTCTTTAATAGCCACCAGCTCTCACCTACAATAGCCAGCCCTCACGAAAAAACTTCGCCGCTGGACGACGCAACGCTCGCCATTTTACAAATCCAGCCCGGGAGATGCTCTGCACGCCGCCCCGGGTCGATCCGACGCCATTAAGGCTCCGAAAAAAGGCTTGCAAAAATCTCGTCTGTGCCAGGTCCGAAAAACAAGCCATTTAGCCAGCCCTCACAACATTTCATCACTTGGAAATGACCACCAGATGGCATCTGTGCTTTAAATATCATTCATTACTTGTCAGCCAGAATTCAGCTGCATTTCTGGAAATTGAACACTGGATGGCAGCTGTGCTTTAAAAGCCATTCACTCGTTCATGATAGACCCTCACAGGAAACACACAATAAGGAGATTTTTCACTTATCCTTCGGTGGAATGGCTGTGATGGGGGGAGGGGATGATGATGTAGCATTTTTGTCTCTGTTGTTTCACTGAGATTAGGACTTTCAACGTGCTGCTGCCTGACCTTGTAAAACATTAACTCTTTTAACACAGATTGTGACCATATAATCAAATGAGAATAAGGAGTTTAATTAAAGGCATTTAAAAAGTTGCAATTTTATTACATCATTATTTAAAAAGACACAAAAATGGCAGCAATAATCACTGGTATTGAGGCCAATAATCACATCCATAGATGGAGCCTATATTTCATATCAAAAATAGGTAAAAGTAAATAGAGCATGTGACCATGTTGTAAAACACTTAAAGTTGTGTAAAAACCGTGGCGTAGGAACGGGCGGTGAAATAAGCGCGCCAAAAAAACTATAAAGTTTAAGTTTTTTTTCCGTAATTCATCAGATGAGCGTGATAACGGACGCTGCGCTGAATGGCGGCGCGTAGGAACGGGCGGTGAAATAAGCGCGCCTAAACAACTATAAAGTTTACGTTTTTTTTCCGTAATCCATCAGATGAGCGTGATAACGGTTGCTGTGCTGAACGGCGGCACGTAGGAATGGGCGGTGAAATAAGTGCGCCAAAAAAACTATAAAGTTTACGTTTTATTTCTGTAATTCATCAGATGAGCGTGATAACGGACGCTGCGCTGAACGGCGGCGCGTAGGAACGGGCGGTGAAATAAGCGCGCCAAAAAAACTATAAAGTTTACGCTTTTTTTCCATAATTCATCAGATGAGCGTGATAACGGACGCTGCGCTGAATGGCGGCACGTAGGAACGGGGGATGAAATAAGCGCGCCAAAACAACTATAAAGTTTACGTTTTTTTTCCGTAATCCATCAGATGAGCGTGATAACGGACGCTGCGCTGAATGGCGGCGCGTAGGAACGAGCGGTGAAATAAGCGCGCCAAAAAAACTATAAAGTTTACGTTTTTTTTCCGTAATTCATCAGATGAGCGAGATAACGGATGCTGTGCTGAACGGCGGCACGTAGGAACGGGCGGTGAAATAAGTGCGCCAAAAAAACGATAAAGTTTACGTTTTTTTTCTGTAATTCATCAGATGAGCGTGATAACGGACGCTGCGCTGAACGGCGAAGCGTAGGAACGGGCGGTGAAATAAGCGCGCCAAAAAAACTATAAAGTTTACGTTTTTTTTCCGTAATTCATCAGATGAGCGTGATAATGGAAGCTGCGCTGAACGGTGGCGCGTAGTAACAGGCGGTGAAATAAGCGCGCCAAAAAACTATAAAGTTTACTTTTTTTCCATAATTCATTAGATGAGCGTGATAACGGAAGCTGCGCTGAACGGCGGCGCGTAGGAACGGGCGGTGAAATAAGCGCGCCAAAAAAACTATAAAGTTTATGTTTTTTTTCCGTAATTCATCAGATGAGCGTGATAACGGAAGGTGCGCTGAACCGCGGCGCGTAGGAACGGGCGGTGAAATAAGCGCGCCAAAAAAACTATAAAGTTTACGTTTTTTTCCATAATTCATTAGATGAGCGTGATAACGGAAGCTGCGCTGAACGGCGGCTCGTAGGAAAAGGCAGTGAAATAAGCGCGCCAAAAAAAACTATAAAGTTTACGTTTTTTTTCCGTAATTTATCAGATGAGCGTGATAACGGACGCAGCCCTTAACGGCGGCGTCAGAGCGACTTTTTTTTGTTGCAGATTGAATTTTAAGTGCTTTTGGTATCATCAAACCTGTAGCTAGCTCTCATCCTCATTGAGCTATTCCGAGGGTGAGGGCTGGCTACGGGTCGCCCTGGAGGCACCTGTAGCCAGCTCTCATCCTCATTGAGCTATTCCGAGGGTGAGGGCTGGCTAGGGGTCGCCCTGGAGGCACCTGTAGCCAGCTCTCATCCTCATTGAGCTATTCCGAGGGTGAGGGCTGGCTAGGGGTCGCCCTGGAGGCACCTGTAGCCAGCTCTCATCCTCATTGAGCTATTCCGAGGGTGAGGGCTGGCTAGGGGTCGCCCTGGAGGCACCTGTAGCCAGCTCTCATCCTCATTGACCTATTCCGAGGGTGAGGGCTGGCTAGGGGTCGCCCTGGAGGCACCTGTAGCCAGCTCTCATTCTCCTTGAGCTATTCCGAGGGTAAGGGCTGGCTAGGGGTCGCCCTGGAGGCACCTGTAGCCAGCTCTCATCCTCATTGAGCTATTCCGAGGGTGAGGGCTGGCTAGGGGTCGCCCTGGAGGCACCTGTAGCCAGCTCTCATCCTCATTGAGCTATTCCAAGGGTGAGGGCTGGCTAGGGGTCGCCCTGGAGGCACCTGTAGCCAGCTCTCATCCTCATTGAGCTATTCCAAGGGTGAGGGCTGGCTAGGGGTCGCCCTGGAGGCACCTGTAGCCAGCTCTCATCCTCATTGAGCTATTCCAAGGGTGAGGGCTGGCTAGGGGTCGCCCTGGAGGCACCTGTAGCCATCTCTCATCCTCATTGAGCTATTCCAAGGGTGACGGCTGGCTACGGGTCGCCCTGGAGGCACCTGTAGCCAGCTCTCATCCTCATTGAGCTATTCCAAGGGTGAGGTCTGGCTAGGGGTCGCCCTGGAGGCAACTGTAGCCAGCTCTCATCCTCATTGAGCTATTCCAAGGGTGAGGGCTGGCTACGTGTCGCCCTGGAGGCACCTGTAGCCAGCTCTCATCCTCATTGAGCGTGATAACGGACGCTGCGCTGAACGGCGGCGCATAGGAACGGGCGGTGAAATAAGCGCGCCAAAAAAACTATAAAGTTTACGTTTTTTTTCCGTAATTCATCAGATGAGGGTGGTAACGGACGCTGCGCTGAACGGCGGCGCGTAGGAACGGGCGGTGAAATAAGCGCGCCAAAAAAACTATAAAATTTATGTTTTTTTTCCGTAATTCATCAGATGAGCGTGATAACGGAAGCTGCGCTGAACGGCGGCGCGTAGGAACGGGCGGTGAAATAAGCGCGCCAAAAAAGCTATAAAGTGTACGTTTTTTTTCCATAATTCATTAGATGAGCGTGATAACGGAAGCTGCGTTGAACGGCGGCGCGTAGGAACGGGCGGTGAAATAAGCGCGCCAAAAAAACTATAAAGTTTACTTTTTTTTTCCGTAATTCATCAGATGAGGGTGATAACGGACGCTGCGCTGAACGGCGGCGCGTAGAAACGGGCGGTGAAATAAGCGCGCCAAAAAAACTATAATATTTACGTTTTTTTTCCGTAATTCATCAGATGAGCGTGATAACGGAAGCTGCGCTGAACGGCGGCGCGTAGGAACGGGCGGTGAAATAAGCGCGCCAAAAAAGCTATAAAGTGTACTTTTTTTTCCATAATTCATTAGATGAGCGTGATAACGGAAGCTGCGTTGAACGGCGGCGCGTAGGAACGGGCGGTGAAATAAGCGCGCCAAAAAAACGATAAAGTTTACGTTTTTTTTCCGTAATTCATCAGATGAGCGTGATAACGGACGCTGCGCTGAATGGCGGCGCGTAGGAACGGGCGGTGAAATAAGCGCGCCAAAAAAACGATAAAGTTTACGTTTTTTTTCTGTAATTTATCAGATGAGCGTGATAACGGACGCAGCCCTTAACGGCGGCGTCAGAGCGACTTTTTTTTGTTGCAGATTGAATTTTAAGTGCTTTTGGTATCATCAAACCTGTAGCCAGCTCTCATCCTCATTGAGCTATTCCAAGGGTGAGGGCTGGCTAAGGGTCGCCCTGGAGGCACCTGTAGCCAGCTCTCATCCTCATTGAGCTGCTCCAAGGGTGAAGGCTGGCTAGGGGTCGCCCTGGAGGCACCTGTAGCCAGCTCTCATCCTCATTGAGCTGCTCCAAGGGTGAGGGCTGGCTAGGGGTCGCCCTGGAGGCACCTGTAGCCAGCTCTCATCCTCATTGAGCTGCTCCAAGGGTGAGGGCTGGCTAGGGGTCGCCCTGGAGGCACCTGTAGCCAGCTCTCATCCTCATTGAGCTGCTCCAAGGGTGAGGGCTGGCTAGGGGTCGCCCTGGAGGCACCTGTAGCCAGCTCTCATCCTCATTGAGCTGCTCCAAGGGTGAGGGCTGGCTAGGGGTCGCCCTGGAGGCACCTGTAGCCAGCTCTCATCCTCATTGAGCTGCTCCAAGGGTGAGGGCTGGCTAGGGGTCGCCCTGGAGGCACCTGTAGCCAGCTCTCATCCTCATTGAGCTGCTCCAAGGGTGAGGGCTGGCTAGGGGTCGCCCTGGAGGCACCTGTAGCCAGCTCTCATCCTCATTGAGCTGCTCCAAGGGTGAGGGCTGGCTAGGGGTCGCCCTGGAGGCACCTGTAGCCAGCTCTCATCCTCATTGAGCTGCTCCAAGGGTGAGGGCTGGCTAGGGGTCGCCCTGGAGGCACCTGTAGCCAGCTCTCATCCTCATTGAGCTGCTCCAAGGGTGAGGGCTGGCTAGGGGTCGCCCTGGAGGCACCTGTAGCCAGCTCTCATCCTCATTGAGCTGCTCCAAGGGTGAGGGCTGGCTAGGGGTCGCCCTGGAGGCACCTGTAGCCAGCTCTCATCCTCATTGAGCTGCTCCAAGGGTGAGGGCTGGCTAGGGGTCGCCCTGGAGGCACCTGTAGCCAGCTCTCATCCTCATTGAGCTGCTCCAAGGGTGAGGGCTGGCTAGGGGTCGCCCTGGAGGCACCTGTAGCCAGCTCTCATCCTCATTGAGCTGCTCCAAGGGTGAGGGCTGGCTAGGGGTCGCCCTGGAGGCACCTGTAGCCAGCTCTCATCCTCATTGAGCTGCTCCAAGGGTGAGGGCTGGCTAGGGGTCGCCCTGGAGGCACCTGTAGCCAGCTCTCATCCTCATTGAGCTGCTCCAAGGGTGAGGGCTGGCTAGGGGTCGCCCTGGAGGCACCTGTAGCCAGCTCTCATCCTCATTGAGCTGCTCCAAGGGTGAGGGCTGGCTAGGGGTCGCCCTGGAGGCACCTGTAGCCAGCTCTCATCCTCATTGAGCTGCTCCAAGGGTGAGGGCTGGCTAGGGGTCGCCCTGGAGGCACCTGTAGCCAGCTCTCATCCTCATTGAGCTGCTCCAAGGGTGAGGGCTGGCTAGGGGTCGCCCTGGAGGCACCTGTAGCCAGCTCTCATCCTCATTGAGCTGCTCCAAGGGTGAGGGCTGGCTAGGGGTCGCCCTGGAGGCACCTGTAGCCAGCTCTCATCCTCATTGAGCTGCTCCAAGGGTGAGGGCTGGCTAGGGGTCGCCCTGGAGGCACCTGTAGCCAGCTCTCATCCTCATTGAGCTGCTCCAAGGGTGAGGGCTGGCTAGGGGTCGCCCTGGAGGCACCTGTAGCCAGCTCTCATCCTCATTGAGCTATTCCAAGGGTGAGGGCTGGCTAGGTGTCGCCCTGGAGGCACCTGTAGCCAGCTCTCATCCTCATTGAGCGTGATAACGGACGCTGCGCTGAACGGCGGTGCATAGGAACGGGCAGTGAAATAAGCGCGCCAAAAAAGCTATAAAGTGTACGTTTTTTTTCCATAATTCATTAGATGAGCGTGATAACGGAAGCTGCGTTGAACGGCGGCGCGTAGGAACGGGCGGTGAAATAAGCGCGCCAAAAAAACTATAAAGTTTACGGTTTTTTTCCGTAATTCATCAGATGAGCGTGATAACGGACGCTGCGCTGAATGGCGGCGCGTAGGAACGGGCGGTGAAATAAGCGCGCCAAAAAAACTATAAAGTTTACTTTTTTTTCCGTAATTCATCAGATGAGCGTGATAACGGATGCTGTGCTGAACGGCGGCACGTAGGAACGGGCGGTGAAATAAGTGCGCCAAAAAAACGATAAAGTTTACGTTTTTTTCTGTAATTTATCAGATGAGCGTGATGACGGACGCAGCCCTTAACGGCGGCATCAGAGCGACTTTTTTTTGTTGCAGATTGAATTTTAAGTGCTTTAGGTATCATCAAACCTGTAGCCAGCTCTCATCCTCATTGAGCTATTCCAAGGGTGAGGGCTGGCTAAGGGTCGCCCTGGAGGCACCTGTAGCCAGCTCTCATCCTCATTGAGCTGCTCCAAGGGTGAGGGCTGGCTAGGGGTCGCCCTGGAGGCACTTGTAGCCAGCTCTCATCCTCATTGAGCTGCTCCAAGGGTGAGGGCTGGCTAGGGGTCGCCCTGGAGGCACCTGTAGCCAGCTCTCATCCTTATTGAGCTGCTCCAAGGGTGAGGGCTGGCTAGGGGTCGCCCTGGAGGCACCTGTAGCCAGCTCTCATCCTCATTGAGCTGCTCCAAGGGTGAGGGCTGGCTAGGGGTCGCCCTGGAGGCACCTGTAGCCAGCTCTCATCCTCATTGAGCTGCTCCAAGGGTGAGGGCTGGCTAGGGGTCGCCCTGGAGGCACCTGTAGCCAGCTTTCATCCTCATTGAGCTGCTCCAAGGGTCAGGGCTGGCTAGGGGTCGCCCTGGAGGCACCTGTAGCCAGCTCTCATCCTCATTGAGCTGCTCCAAGGGTGAGGGCTGGCTAGGGGTCGCCCTGGAGGCACCTGTAGCCAGCTCTCATCCTCATTGAGCTGCTCCAAGGGTGAGGGCTGGCTACGGGTCGCCCTGGAGGCACCTGTAGCCAGCTCTCATCCTCATTGAGCTGCTCCAAGGGTGAGGGCTGGCTAGGGGTCGCCCTGGAGGCACCTGTAGCCAGCTCTCATCCTCATTGAGCTGCTCCAAGGGTGAGGGCTGGCTAGGGGTCGCCCTGGAGGCACCTGTAGCCAGCTCTCATCCTCATTGAGCTGCTCCAAGGGTGAGGGCTGGCTAGGGGTCGCCCTGGAGGCACCTGTAGCCAGCTCTCATCCTCATTGAGCTGCTCCAAGGGTGAGGGCTGGCTAGGGGTCGCCCTGGAGGCACCTGTAGCCAGCTCTCATCCTCATTGAGCTGCTCCAAGGGTGAGGGCTGGCTAGGGGTCGCCCTGGAGGCACCTGTAGCCAGCTCTCATCCTCATTGAGCTGCTCCAAGGGAGAGGGCTGGCTAGGGGTCGCCCTGGAGGCACCTGTAGCCAGCTCTCATCCTCATTGAGCTGCTCCAAGGGTGAGGGCTGGCTAGGTGTCGCCCTGGAGGCACCTGTAGCCAGCTCTCATCCTCATTGAGCGTGATAACGGACGCTGCGCTGAACGGCGGTGCATAGGAACGGGCAGTGAAATAAGCGCGCCAAAAAAGCTATAAAGTGTACGTTTTTTTTCCATAATTCATTAGATGAGCGTGATAACGGAAGCTGCGTTGAACGGCGGCGCGTAGGAACGGGCGGTGATATAAGCGCGCCAAAAAAACTATAAAGTTTACGTTTTTTTTCCGTAATTCATCAGATGAGCGTGATAACGGACGCTGCGCTGAATGGCGGCGCGTAGGAACGGGCGGTGAAATAAGCGCGCCAAAAAAACTATAAAGTTTACTTTTTTTTCCGTAATTCATCAGATGAGCGTGATAACGGATGCTGTGCTGAACGGCGGCACGTAGGAACGTGCGGTGAAATAAGTGCGCCAAAAAAACGATAAAGTTTACGTTTTTTTCTGTAATTTATCAGATGAGCGTGATGACGGACGCAGCCCTTAACGGCGGCGTCAGAGCGACTTTTTTTTGTTGCAGATTGAATTTTAAGTGCTTTAGGTATCATCAAACCTGTAGCCAGCTCTCATCCTCATTGAGCTATTCCAAGGGTGAGGGCTGGCTAAGGGTCGCCCTGGAGGCACCTGTAGCCAGCTCTCATCCTCATTGAGCTGCTCCAAGGGTGAGGGCTGGCTAGGGGTCGCCCTGGAGGCACTTGTAGCCAGCTCTCATCCTCATTGAGCTGCTCCAAGGGTGAGGGCTGGCTAGGGGTCGCCCTGGAGGCACCTGTAGCCAGCTCTCATCCTCATTGAGCTGCTCCAAGGGTGAGGGCTGGCTAGGGGTCGCCCTGGAGGCACCTGTAGCCAGCTCTCATCCTCATTGAGCTGCTCCAAGGGTGAGGGCTGGCTAGGGGTCGCCCTGGAGGCACCTGTAGCCAGCTTTCATCCTCATTGAGCTGCTTCAAGGGTCAGGGCTGGCTAGGGGTCGCCCTGGAGGCACCTGTAGCCAGCTCTCATCCTCATTGAGCTGCTCCAAGGGTGAGGGCTGGCTAGGGGTCACCCTGGAGGCACCTGTAGCCAGCTCTCATCCTCATTGAGCTGCTCCAAGGGTGAGGGCTGGCTAGGGGTCGCCCTGGAGGCACCTGTAGCCAGCTCTCATCCTCATTGAGCTGCTCCAAGGGTGAGGGCTGGCTAGGGGTCGCCCTGGAGGCACCTGTAGCCAGCTCTCATCCTCATTGAGCTGCTCCAAGGGTGAGGGCTGGCTAGGGGTCGCCCTGGAGGCACCTGTAGCCAGCTCTCATCCTCATTGAGCTGCTCCAAGGGTTAGGGCTGGCTAGGGGTCGCCCTGGAGGCACCTGTAGCCAGCTCTCATCCTCATTGAGCTGCTCCAAGGGTGAGGGCTGGCTAGGGGTCGCCCTGGAGGCACCTGTAGCCAGCTCTCATCCTCATTGAGCTGCTCCAAGGGTGAGGGCTGGCTAGGGGTCTCCCTGGAGGCACCTGTAGCCAGCTCTCATCCTCATTGAGCTGCTCCAAGGGTGAGGGCTGGCTAGGGGTCGCCCTGGAGGCACCTGTAGCCAGCTCTCATCCTCATTGAGCTGCTCCAAGGGTCAGGGCTGGCTAGGGGTCGCCCTGGAGGCACCTGTAGCCAGCTCTCATCCTCATTGAGCTGCTCCAAGGGTGATGGCTGGCTAGGGGTCGCCCTGGAGGCACCTGTAGCCAGCTCTCATCCTCATTGAGCTGCTCCAAGGGTGAGGGCTGGCTAGGGGTCGCCCTGGTGGCACCTGTAGCCAGCTCTCATCCTCATTGAGCTATTCCAAGGGTGAGGGCTGGCTACGTGTCGCCCTGGAGGCACCTGTAGCCAGCTCTCATCCTCATTGAGCGTGATAATGGACGCTGCGCTGAACGGCGGCGCATAGGAACGGGCGGTGAAATAAGCGCGCCAAAAAAACTATAAAGTTTACGTTTTTTTTCCGTAATTCATCAGATGAGGGTGATAACGGACGCTGCGCTGAACGGCGGAGCGTAGGAACGGGCGGTGAAATAAGCGCGCCAAAAAAACTTTAAAATTTACGTTTTTTTTCCGTAATTCATCAGATGAGCGTGATAACGGAAGCTGCGCTGAACGGCGGCGCGTAGGAACGGGCGGTGAAATAAGCGCGCCAAAAAAGCTATAAAGTGTACGTTTTTTTTCCATAATTCATTAGATGAGCGTGATAACGGAAGCTGCGTTGAACGGCGGCGCGTAGGAACGGGCGGTGAAATAAGCGCGCCAAAAAAACTATAAAGTTTACGTTTTTTTTCCGTAATTCATCAGATGAGCGTGATAACGGACGCTGCGCTGAATGGCGGCGCGTAGGAACGGGCGATGAAATAAGCGCGCCAAAAAAACTATAAAGTTTACGTTTTTTTTCCGTAATTCATCAGATGAGCGTGATAACGGATGCTGTGCTGAACGGCGGCACGTAGGAACGGGCGGTGAAATAAGTGCGCCAAAAAAACGATAAAGTTTACGTTTTTTTTCTTTAATTTATCAGATGAGCGTGATAACGGACGCAGCCCTTAACGGCGGCGTCAGAGTGACTTTTTTTTGTTGCAGATTGAATTTTAAGTGCTTTTGGTATTATCAAACCTGTAGCCAGCTCTCATCCTCATTGAGCTGCTCCAAGGGTGAGGGCTGGCTAGGGGTCGCCCTGGAGGCAGCTGTAGCCAGCTCTCATCCTCATTGAGCTGCTCCAAGGGTGAGGGCTGGCTAGGGGTCGCCCTGGAGGCACCTGTAGCCAGCTCTCATCCTCATTGAGCTGCTCCAAGGGTGAGGGCTGGCTAGGGGTCGCCCTGGAGGCACCTGTAGCCAGCTCTCATCCTCATTGAGCTGCTCCAAGGGTGAGGGCTGGCTAGGGGTCGCCCTGGAGGCACCTGTAGCCAGCTCTCATCCTCATTGAGCTGCTCCAAGGGTGTGGGCTGGCTAGGGGTCGCCCTGGAGGCACCTGTAGCCAGCTCTCATCCTCATTGAGCTGCTCCAAGGGTGAGGGCTGGCTAGGGGTCGCCCTGGAGGCACCTGTAGCCAGCTCTCATCCTCATTGAGCTGCTCCAAGGGTGAGGGCTGGCTAGGGGTCGCCCTGGAGGCACCTGTAGCCAGCTCTCATCCTCATTGAGCTGCTCCAAGGGTGAGGGCTGGCTAGGTGTCGCCCTGGAGGCACCTGTAGCCAGCTCTCATCCTCATTGAGCGTGATAACGGACGCTGCGCTGAACGGCGGCGCATAGGAACGGGCGGTGAAATAAGCGCGCCAAAAAAACTATAAAGTTTACGTTTTTTTTCCGTAATTCATCAGATGAGGGTGATAACGGACGCTGCGCTAAACGGCGGCGCGTAGGAACGGGCGGTGAAATAAGCGCGCCAAAAAAACTATAAAATTTACGTTTTTTTTCCGTAATTCATCAGATGAGCGTGATAACGGAAGCTGCGTTGAACGGCGGCGCGTAGGAACGGGCGGTGAAATAAGCGCGCCAAAAAAACTATAAAGTTTACGTTTTTTTTCCGTAATTCATCAGATGAGCGTGATAACGAACGCAGCCCTTAACGGCGGCGTCAGAGAGACTTTTTTTTGTTGCAGATTGAATTTTAAGTGCTTTTGGTATCATCAAACCTGTAGCCAGCTCTCATCCTCATTGAGCTATTCCAAGGGTGAGGGCTGGCTAAGGGTCACCCTGGAGGCACCTGTAGCCAGCTCTCATCCTCATTGAGCTGCTCCAAGGGTGAGGGCTGGCTAGGGGTTGCCCTGGAGGCACCTGTAGCCAGCTCTCATCCTCATTGAGCTGCTCCAAGGGTGAGGGCTGGCTAGGGGTCGCCCTGGAGGCACCTGTAGCCAGCTCTCATCCTCATTGAGCTGCTCCAAGGGTGAGGGCTGGCTAGGGGTCGCCCTGGAGGCACCTGTAGCCAGCTCTCATCCTCATTGAGCTGCTCCAAGGGTGAGGGCTGGCTAGGGGTCGCCCTGGAGGCACCTGTAGCCAGCTCTCATCCTCATTGAGCTGCTCCAAGGGTGAGGGCTGGCTAGGGGTCGCCCTGGAGGCACCTGTAGCCAGCTCTCATCCTCATTGAGCTGCTCCAAGGGTGAGGGCTGGCTAGGGGTCGCCCTGGAGGCACCTGTAGCCAGCTCTCATCCTCATTGAGCTGCTCCAAGGGTGAGGGCTGGCTAGGGGTCGCCCTGGAGGCACCTGTAGCCAGCTCTCATCCTCATTGAGCTGCTCCAAGGGTGAGGGCTGGCTAGGGGTCGCCCTGGAGGCACCTGTAGCCAGCTCTCATCCTCATTGAGCTGCTCCAAGGGTGAGGGCTGGCTAGGTGTCGCCCTGGAGGCACCTGTAGCCAGCTCTCATCCTCATTGAGCGTGATAACGGACGCTGCGCTGAACGGCGGCGCATAGGAACGGGCGGTGAAATAAGCGCGCCAAAAAAACTATAAAGTTTACGTTTTTTTTCCGTAATTCATCAGATGAGGGTGATAACGGACGCTGCGCTAAACGGCGGCGCGTAGGAACGGGCGGTGAAATAAGCGCGCCAAAAAAACTATAAAATTTACGTTTTTTTTCCGTAATTCATCAGATGAGCGTGATAACGGAAGCTGCGCTGAACGTCGACGCGTAGGAACGGGCAGTGAAATAAGCGCGCCAAAAAAGCTATAAAGTGTACGTTTTTTTTCCATAATTCATTAGATGAGCGTGATAACGGAAGCTGCGTCGAACGGCGGCGCGTAGGAACGGGCGGTGAAATAAGCGCGCCAAAAAAACTATAAAGTTTACGTTTTTTTTCCGTAATTCATCAGATGAGCGTGATAACGGACGCAGCCCTTAACGGCGGCGTCAGAGAGACTTTTTTTTGTTGCAGATTGAATTTTAAGTGCTTTTGGTATCATCAAACCTGTAGCCAGCTCTCATCCTCATTGAGCTATTCCAAGGGTGAGGGCTGGCTAAGGGTCGCCCTGGAGGCACCTGTAGCCAGCTCTCATCCTCATTGAGCTGCTCCAAGGGTGAGGGCTGGCTAGGGGTCGCC
This sequence comes from Phyllobates terribilis, assembly GCF_046119375.1. Lineage (NCBI taxonomy): Eukaryota > Metazoa > Chordata > Amphibia > Anura > Dendrobatidae > Phyllobates > Phyllobates terribilis. The sequence continues at coordinate 1,513,178 of NW_027362771.1, read as the reverse complement.
CTGGAGGCACCTGTAGCCAGCTCTCATCCTCATTGAGCTGCTCCAAGGGTGAGGGCTGGCTAGGGGTCGCCCTGGAGGCACCTGTAGCCAGCTCTCATCCTCATTGAGCTGCTCCAAGGGTGAGGGCTGGCTAGGGGTCGCCCTGGAGGCACCTGTAGCCAGCTCTCATCCTCATTGAGCTGCTCCAAGGGTGAGGGCTGGCTAGGGGTCGCCCTGGAGGCACCTGTAGCCAGCTCTCATCCTCATTGAGCTGCTCCAAGGGTGAGGGCTGGCTAGGGGTCGCCCTGGAGGCACCTGTAGCCAGCTCTCATCCTCATTGAGCTGCTCCAAGGGTGAGGGCTGGCTAGGGGTCGCCCTGGAGGCACCTGTAGCCAGCTCTCATCCTCATTGAGCTGCTCCAAGGGTGAGGGCTGGCTAGGGGTCGCCCTGGAGGCACCTGTAGCCAGCTCTCATCCTCATTGAGCTGCTCCAAGGGTGAGGGCTGGCTAGGGGTCGCCCTGGAGGCACCTGTAGCGAGCTCTCATCCTCATTGAGCTGCTCCAAGGGTGAGGGCTGGCTAGGGGTCGCCCTGGAGGCACCTGTAGCCAGCTCTCATCCTCATTGAGCTGCTCCAAGGGTGATGGCTGGCTAGGGGTCGCCCTGGAGGCACCTGTAGCCAGCTCTCATCCTCATTGAGCTGCTCCAAGGGTGAGGGCTGGCTAGGGGTCGCCCTGGAGGCACCTGTAGCCAGCTCTCATCCTCATTGAGCTGCTCCAAGGGTGAGGGCTGGCTAGGGGTCGCCCTGGAGGCACCTGTAGCCAGCTCTCATCCTCATTGAGCTATTGAAAGGGTGAGGGCTGGCTAGGGGTCACCCTGGAGGCACCTGTAGCCAGCTCTCATCCTCATTGAGCTATTCCAAGGGTGAGGGCTGGCTACGTGTCGCCCTGGAGGCACCTGTAGCCAGCTCTCATGCTCATTGAGCGTGATAACGGACGCTGCGCTGAACGGCGGCGCATAGGAACGGGCGGTGAAATAAGCGCGCCAAAAAAACTATAAAGTTTACGTTTTTTTTCCGTAATTCATTAGATGAGCGTGATAACGGAAGCTGCGTTGAATGGCGGCGCGTAGGAACGGGCGGTGAAATAAGCGCGCCAAAAAAACTATAAAGTTTACGTTTTTTTTCCTTAATTCATCAGATGAGCGTGATAACGGACGCTGCGCTGAATGGCGGCGCGTAGGAACGGGCGGTGAAATAAGCGCGCCAAGAAAACTATAAAGTTTACATTTTTTTTCCGTAATTCATCAGATGAGCGTGATAACGGATGCTGTGCTGAACGGCGGCACGTAGGAATGGGCGGTGAAATAAGTGCGCCAAAAAAACGATAAAGTTTACGTTTTTTTTCTGTAATTTATCAGATGAGCGTGATAACGGACGCAGCCCTTAACGGCGGCGTCAGAGCGACTTTTTTTTGTTGCAGATTGAATTTTAAGTGCTTTTGGTATCATCAAACCTGTAGCCAGCTCTCATCCTCATTGAGCTATTCCAAGGGTGAGGGCTGGCTAAGGGTCGCCCTGGAGGCACCTGTAGCCAGCTCTCATCCTCATTGAGCTGCTCCAAGGATGAGGGCTGGCTAGGGGTCGCCCTGGAGGCACCTGTAGCCAGCTCTCATCCTCATTGAGCTGCTCCAAGGGTGAGGGCTGGCTAGGGGTCGCCCTGGAGGCACCTGTAGCCAGCTCTCATCCTCATTGAGCTGCTCCAAGGGTGAGGGCTGGCTAGGGGTCGCCCTGGAGGCACCTGTAGCCAGCTCTCATCCTCATTGAGCTGCTCCAAGGGTGAGGGCTGGCTAGGGGTCGCCCTGGAGGCACCTGTAGCCAGCTCTCATCCTCATTGAGCTGCTCCAAGGGTGAGGGCTGGCTAGGGGTCGTCCTGGAGGCACCTGTAGCCAGCTCTCATCCTCATTGAGCTGCTCCAAGGGTGAGGGCTGGCTAGGGGTCGCCCTGGAGGCACCTGTAGCCAGCTCTCATCCTCATTGAGCTGCTCCAAGGGTGAGGGCTGGCTAGGGGTCGCCCTGGAGGCACCTGTAGCCAGCTCTCATCCTCATTGAGCTGCTCCAAGGGTGAAGGCTGGCTAGGTGTCGCCCTGGAGGCACCTGTAGCCAGCTCTCATCCTCATTGAACTGCTCCAAGGGTGAGGGCTGGCTAGGTGTCGCCCTGGAGGCACCTGTAGCCAGCTCTCATCCTCATTGAGCTGCTCCAAGGGTGAGGGCTGGCTAGGGGTCGCCCTGGAGGCACCTGTAGCCAGCTCTCATCCTCATTGAGCTATTCCAAGGGTGAGGGCTGGCTACGGGTATGCCCTGGAGGCACCTGTAGCCAGCTCTCATCCTCATTGAGCTATTCCAAGGGTGAGGGCTGGCTAGGGGTCGCCCTGGAGGCACCTGTAGCCAGCTCTCATCCTCATTGAGCTATTCCAAGGGTGACGGCTGGCTACGTGTCGCCCTGGAGGCACCTGTAGCCAGCTCTCATCCTCATTGAGCATGATAACGGACGCTGCGCTGAACGGCGGCGCATAGGAACGGGCGGTGAAATAAGCGCGCCAAAAAAACTATAAAGTTTACGTTTTTTTTCCGTAATTCATCAAATGAGGGTGATAACGGACGCTGCGCTGAACGGCGGCGCGTAGGAACGGGCGGTGAAATAAGCGCGCCAAAAAAGCTATAAAGTGTACATTTTTTTTCCATAATTCATTAGATGAGCGTGATAACGGAAGCTGCGTTGAACGGCGGCGCGTAGGAACGGGCGGTGAAATAAGCGCGCCAAAAAAACTATAAAGATTTCTTTTTTTTTTCCGTAATTCATCAGATGAGCGTGATAACGGACGCTGCGCTGAATGGCGGCGCGTAGGAACGGGCGGTGAAATAAGCGCGCCAAAAAAACTATAAAGTTTACGTTTTTTTTCCGTAATTCATCAGATGAGCGTGATAACGGATGCTGTGCTGAACGGCGGCACGTAGGAACGGGCGGTGAAATAAGTGCGCCAAAAAAACGATAAAGTTTACGTTTTTTTTCTTTAATTTATCAGATGAGCGTGATAACGGACGCAGCCCTTAACGGCGGCGTCAGAGCGACTTTTTTTTGTTGCAGATTGAATTTTAAGTGCTTTTGGTATTATCAAACCTGTAGCCAGCTCTCATCCTCATTGAGCTGCTCCAAGGGTGAGGGCTGGCTAGGGGTCGCCCTGGAGGCAGCTGTAGCCAGCTCTCATCCTCATTGAGCTGCTCCAAGGGTGACGGCTGGCTAGGGGTCGCCCTGGAGGCACCTGTAGCCAGCTCTCATCCTCATTGAGCTGCTCCAAGGGTGAGGGCTGGCTAGGGGTCGCCCTGGAGGCACCTGTAGCCAGCTCTCATCCTCATTGAGCTGCTCCAAGGGTGAGGGCTGGCTAGGGGTCGCCCTGGAGGCACCTGTAGCCAGCTCTCATCCTCATTGAGCTGCTCCAAGGGTGAGGGCTGGCTAGGGGTCGCCCTGGAGGCACCTGTAGCCAGCTCTCATCCTCATTGAGCTGCTCCAAGGGTGAGGGCTGGCTAGGGGTCGCCCTGGAGGCACCTGTAGCCAGCTTTCATCCTCATTGAGCTGCTCCAAGGGTGAGGGCTGGCTAGGGGTCGCCCTGGAGGCACCTGTAGCCAGCTCTCATTCTCATTGAGCTGCTCCAAGGGTGAGGGCTGGCTAGGTGTCTCCCTGGAGGCACCTGTAGCCAGCTCTCATCCTCATTGAGCGTGATAACGGACGCTGCGCTGAACGGCGGCGCATAGGAACGGGCGGTGAAATAAGCGCACCAAAAAAATTATAAAGTTTACGTTTTTTTTCCGTAATTCATCAGATGAGGGTGATAACGGACGCTGCGCTGAACGGCGGCGCGTAGGAACGGGCTGTGAAATAAGCGCGCCAAAAAAACTATAAAATTTACGGTTTTTTTCCGTAATTCATCAGATGAGCGTGATAACGGAAGCTGCGCTGAACGGCGGCGCGTAGGAACAGGCGGTGAAATAAGCGCGCCAAAAAAGCTATAAAGTGTACGTTTTTTTTCCATAATTCATTAGATGAGCGTGATAACGGAAGCTGCGTTGAACGGCGGCGCGTAGGAACGGGCGGTGAAATAAGCGCGCCAAAAAAACTATAAAGTTTACGTTTTTTTTCCGTAATTCATCAGATGAGCGTGATAACGGACGCTGCGCTGAATGGCGGCGCTTAGGAACGGGCGGTGAAATAAGCGCGCCAAAAAATCTATAAAGTTTACGTTTTTTTTCCGTAATTCATCAGATGAGCGTGATAACGAATGCTGTGCTGAACGGCGGCACGTAGGAACGGGCGGTGAAATAAGTGCGCCAAAAAAACGATAAAGTTTACGTTTTTTTTCTGTAATTTATCAGATGAGCGTGATAACGGACGCAGCCCTTAACGGCGGCGTCAGAGCGACTTTTTTTTGTTGCAGATTGAATTTTAAGTGCTTTTGGTATCATCAAACCTGTAGCCAGCTCTCATCCTCATTGAGCTATTCCAAGGGTGAGGGCTGGCTAAGGGTCGCCCTGGAGGCACCTGTAGCCAGCTCTCATCCTCATTGAGCTGCTCCAAGGGTGAGGGCTGGCTAGGGGTCGCCCTGGAGGCACCTGTAGCCAGCTCTCATCCTCATTGAGCTGCTCCAAGGTTGAGGGCTGGCTAGGGGTCACCCTTGAGGCACCTGTAGCCAGCTCTCATCCTCATTGAGCTGCTCCAAGGGTGAGGGCTGGCTAGGGGTCGCCCTGGAGGCACCTGTAGCCAGCTCTCATCCTCATTGAGCTGTTCCAAGGGTGAGGGCTGGCTAGGGGTCGCCCTGGAGGCACCTGTAGCCAGCTCTCATCCTCATTGAGCTGCTCCAAGGGTGAGGGCTGGCTAGGGGTCGCCCTGGAGGCACCTGTAGCCAGCTCTCATCCTCATTGAGCTGCTCCAAGGGTGAGGGCTGGCTAGGGGTCGCCCTGGAGGCACCTGTAGCCAGCTCTCATCCTCATTGAGCTGCTCCAAGGGTGAGGGCTGGCTAGGGGTCGCCCTGGAGGCACCTGTAGCCAGCTCTCATCCTCATTGAGCTGCTCCAAGGGTGAGGGCTGGCTAGGGGTCGCCCTGGAGGCACCTGTAGCCAGCTCTCATCCTCATTGAGCTGCTCCAAGGGTGAGGGCTGGCTAGGGGTCGCCCTGGAGGCACCTGTAGCCAGCTCTCATCCTCATTGAGCTGCTCCAAGGGTGAGGGCTGGCTAGGGGTCGCCCTGGAGGCACCTGTAGCCAGCTCTCATCCTCATTGAGCTATTCCAAGGGTGAGGGCTGGCTACGGGTATGCCCTGGAGGCACCTGTAGCCAGCTCTCATCCTCATTGAGCTATTCCAAGGGTGAGGGCTGGCTAGGGGTCCCCCTGGAGGCACCTGTAGCCAGCTCTCATCCTCATTGAGCTATTCCAAGGGTGAGGGCTGGCTACGTGTCGCCCTGGAGGCACCTGTAGCCAGCTCTCATCCTCATTGAGCGTGATAACGGACGCTGCGCTGAACGGCGGAGCATAGGAACGGGCGGTGAAATAAGCGCGCCAAAAAAACTATAAAGTTTACGTTTTTTTTCCGTAATTCATCAGATGAGGGTGATATCGGACGCTGCGCTGAACGGCGGCGCGTAGGAACGGGCGGTGAAATAAGCGCGCCAAAAAAACTATAAAGTTTACGTTTTTTTTCCGTAATTCATCAGATGAGGGTGATAACGGACGCTGCGCTGAACGGCGGCGCGTAGGAACGGGCGGTGAAATAAGCGCGCCAAAAAAACTATAAAATTTACGTTTTTTTTCCGCAATTCATCAGATGAGCGTGATAACGGAAGCTGCGCTGAACGGCGGCGCGTAGGAACGGGCGGTGAAATAAGCGTGCCAAAATAACTATAAAGTTTACGTTTTTTTCCGTAATTCACCAGATGAGCGTGATAACGGAAGCTGCGCTGAATGGCGGCGCGTAGGATCGGGCGGTGAAATAAGCGCGCCAAAAAAACTATAAAATTTACGTTTTTTTTCCGTAATTCATCAGATCAGCGTGATAACGGAGGCTGCGCTGAACGGCGGCGCGTAGGAACGGGCGGTGAAATAAGCGCGCCAAAAAAACTATAAAGTGTACGTTTTTTTTCCATAATTCATTAGATGAGCGTGATAATGGAAGCTTCGCTGAACGGCGGCGCGTAGGAATGGGCGGTGAAATAAGCGCACCAAAAAAACTATAAAGTTTACGTTTTTTTTCCGTAATTCATCAGATGAGCGTGATAACGGAAGGTGCGCTGAACGGCGGCGCGTAGAAACGGGCTGTGAAATAAGCGCGCCAAAAAAACTATAAAGTTTACGTTTTTTTTCCATAATTCATTAGATGGGCGTGATAACGGACGCTGCGTTGAACGGCGGCGCGTAGGAACGGGCGGTGAAATAAGCGCCCCCAAAAAAATATAAGTTTTACGTTTTTTTTTCCGTAATTCATCAGATGAGCGTGATAACGGACGCTGCACTGAACGGAGACGCGTAGGAACGGGCAGTGAAATAAGCGCGTCAAAAAACTATAAAGTTTTCGGGTTTTTTCCGTAATTCATCAGATGAGCGTGATAGCGGAAGGTGCGCTGTACCGCGGCGCGTGGGAACGGGCGGTGAAATAAGCGCGGCAAAAAAATTATAAAGTTTACGTTTTTTTTCCATAATTCATTAGATGAGCGTGATAACGGAAGCTGCGCTGAATGGCGGCACGTAGGAACGGGCGGTGAAATAAGAGCGCCAAAAAAACTATAAAGTTTACGTTTTTTTCCGTAATTCATCAGATGAGCGTGATAACGGACGCAGCCCTGAACGGCGGCGTCAGAGCGACTTTTTTGTTGCAGATTGAATTTTAAGTGCTTTTGGTATCATCAAACCAGTAGCCAGCCCTCACCTTCATTGAACGATTCCAAGGGTGAGGGCTGGCTACGGGTCATCCTGGAAGTACCTGTAGCCAGCTCTCATCCTCATTGAGCTATTCCAAGGGTGAGGGCTGGCTACGGGTCGTCCTGGAAGTACCTGTAGCCAGCTCTCATCCTCATTGAGCTATTCCAAGGGTGAGGGCTGGCTACGGGTCATCCTGGAAGTACCTGTAGCCAGCTCTCATCCTCATTAAACGATTCCAAGGGTGAGGGTTGGCTACGGGTCATCCTGGAAGTACCTGTAGCCAGCTCTCATCCTCATTGAGCTATTCCAAGGGTGAGGGCTGGCTACTGGTCGTCCTGGAAGTACCTGTAGCCAGCTCTCATCAAGAAAAAGCTACGCCTACTAAGTTGCATTAACCAATCGGAGCAGATTCATGATTTACATTCAAATAAACCAATCACTGACAAGTGCATCATTTTAGGAAAAGGAAAAGGAGTTTTGGAGGGAAGTTTAATTTGATCCAGTGCTCAGGAGCAACAAGGGTGATTAGTGCACAAGAGAAGTTGTGACCTTAGCCAATTACAACCATGCCGCCCAAAAGAAGGTAAGTACACCTGGTGGGATAGTGAGTGGGAGGGAAATATGAATCTGCAGAGGTATGTGTTGCTTCTAGAAATACTCTTTCTGGACACCATTGCAGCATGCATTCTGGGGTACACTGAGACCATGGGAGTATTTGCAGAAGAGGTTAACATACAGCATGTATTGGGATCAGGTGCCTAACTATACTGCAGCATCATCTGAGCTTGTACTGGAATCAGGTGTATAAGTATACTTGTACTCATATAGCTTGTACTGGAATCAGGTGTATAAGTATACTTGTACTCATATAGCTTGTACTGGAATCAGGTGTATAAGTATACTTGTACTCATATAGCTTGTACTGGAATCAGGTGTATAAGTATGCTTGTACTCATATAGTTTGTACTGGAATCAGGTGCCTAATCTGATGTCCTCTCTGTGACCTCTGCAAACTTTTTAGCTTGGTTGTATTACTGTGGTGGGGGGAGGGGGAAGGATTGTGGTGTGAAAGTGTATTATAACATCATGTTAAGGCTTGCAATTGTTCAGGCTCAGTCACAGAAAGGGTTTATGTTTTTGGCGCGGTCTTTCTGTATCTTTCAAAGTTTGCAGTGTGAAAAGGCTTTAAACTGTATATGTACTTGCTCGCTCACTCGTTTTTTCTCCTTTTTGACTGATAAATGAGTGCCGGTCATGTGCAAAACTGTATAAGCATTTGCATAGTCAATACCACATTATTTTTTTGCACGGTATCTTTGTCAATCTAAATAATTCTTGCAAAACCTCAGATTTGCGCAAGATCTAGGAACATGCATATGATAAAAAACCGCATGTGTTATGTGCACAATATTGCCACAATTTGTGTAGTATGCTATAAAAGTGCATTAACTTGTGCTAAACAATTGCTCCTTAAAAAATTGTGTACGTTTGTCCGTTTTTGTGACCAAAAATGAGGGCTGGCTATTGGTGGTCAAAATACACTCTAGAGCCAGCCCTCATCTTTTTAAAAAAAATCTATGGCAATGATGAGACGTGCCTTTTCTCATGAGCTGTGTATTTGTTGTAAAAAAAAAATCAGATTTTTGAAATCCAGTTATCCTGCTGAAACATAAAAAATGCTGGTTGATATTAGTGGGTGGAAAAGCTAGATTCTCACTGATATTGTTCCTGATCTTACATTTTTCTTTTTTACAGCGGCTTCAGGATGCTGAAGACATGTCCACTATGTTACAAAACATTTACTCAACTGCCACAGCACCTTACACGACAATGCCTTAGATACTGTACAGAAGAGGAGAAGGATGCGCTAGTGAAAGAATCTAGAAACTCACTGATAGCAATTGCAACAAAAGGAACATATATCCCTTATGACAAGATTCCAGAGATCACTACAAAGGACGATCTTATCTCCTTCCTGGAGGACAGAGGGTTTATAGTACCCGAGAAACCAACTATGGCCAGGTATGCCCCACTAGCATCTTATTCTTTGAATACTGATGTTCATACTTGTGTAAGCTTTATAGATTTGCATATATGTTCTGAACTATGCCAAATAATCACGTGTATTTTATATTTACAGGATTGTTGAAGATGAGGGGGCATCACCTGTGCAGGATGAGCTGACAACCAGTGAGCAAGAGCTGCCTAATGAGGAGGAAGTGATGTCTGTTGAGGAGGAAATGTCTACAGTCATCGAGGAGGAGCCGCCCGTCCCAGAGGAAGAGCCGCCCGTCCCAGAGGAAGAGCCGCCCGTCCCAGAGGAAGAGCCGCCCGTCCCAGAGGAAGAGCCGCCCGTCACAGAGGAAGAGCCGCCCGTCCCAGAGGAAGAGCCGCCCGTCCCAGAGGAAGAGCCGCCCGTCCCAGAGGAAGAGCCGCCCGTCCCAGAGGAAGAGCCGCCCGTCACAGAGGAAGAGCCGCCCGTCACAGTGGAAGAGCCGCCTGTCACAGAGGATTATGATGTCTACAGGTCAGTGTAAATTTATACAAGGAATTTACTTTAATCCCTTGCTCAAACATTGCCTTGGCCTCAGCACATCCTGGCTTTTAGGCCACTTTAAAAAATTGTCAACACTGCTGGCCTACTCAAGATTGTACTTCACGTTATTGCTAAGGATTTTTATAATTTACAGGACTGTTGAAGATGAGGAGCCATCTACATCAACTGGCACATCGGCACGCCGAGCCATATCAAATCCTGAATTGGTGCATCTTTCAGCTGCAGAAGACTATACATCCTCTGAAACATCCGACAGTGAAGCCAATCAACAACCAGAGACCAGAGAAAGAGAGGAAAATACCAGCCAAACAGATGAAGACAGGCCGAGGTCAGTTAGTGTGTGTAACATTCTCACTCATCATGCTTTTATATATATATATATATATATATATCTATATATCTATATATCTATATATATATCTATATCTATCTATCTATATATATATCTATATATATATAGATATATATATATATATATATATATAGATATATATATATATATTGAGCAAAAAAACAATACAAATAATGTTTAACTGGGACAATTAATAGCATATCCCACAACTTTACAGCCCTTACAAAGTAATTTTTTCTCCTATTTTAGGCAATAGATTTCCCTTCCATTGCAGCCATAAAACAGGATGCCAAAAAAGTGCCCTACACACAGACAGCTCTGTGGGGCACACAGCTTTGGCGGGGCATGCTAAAATGCACTGCCATTACGATTTTCATCTGTGGGCCAGTAGAGGATGATGTACTAGCTTTACCCACAGATGAACTTCAGAACACGCAGTGTTCAGCAGTGGATGCTGCGTATAAAGGGCAGGCAGCCAGCAAAGTGCTGCTGCCAGTCAGAGCACTGGGGTCCACAGAAATCGGGCCTGGGGACACAGAAATGTTTACCACCCCTGACAACGGTGAGTGGAACCCCCAGCTGTCAAGGTCCCCGACATTTCCTCAGATTCTTCCACTGGGTGAGGGCCCCATGAATGCGTCGTTACAGGGAACCCTGGACTCACAGGCCCCATAGCGGCTGCATAGTCTACTGCCATTGGCAGGACGTCACTATATATATGCTGTATATGCTTACACAGTATTTTTCTCAAAGTTGTAATTTGTTTCTACTCTGACCTGTTGTTCTTTCTTCCAAATTTGTAGGATGACAAGCCAGAAATGGACTGTTGACAAGAGGATCAAAATGAAAGATGCAGGTTATTATGATCGCCATTCTCTGTCTCATCCAATATTAAAAGGTTTTTCCTCTTATTTGCAGAACCATTGCAAGCTGGAAAGATACAAACAAATTGTTGAAAATGTGTCAAGGTTTTTATACTTTATGAACAAACGCCGTGTGAGCCTCAACTTTGTGACAAAGATTGAAAACGCCCATTTATTTTTCAAAAACCTTCAAGATCTCGGTCTGTGCAACCAAACTGTCACCAACTACATTAAGAATGTCCGGAAATTTGTACATTATCAACTATTTGCAACCAATTTACGCGATAAAAATGAAAAACTCTTCAAGGCAATGAAGTATTTCCAGTATGTGACTGCGGCTATTCAGAAGAAATTTTCCAAGGGAGTTGCAAAAGAAGTTGTCAGCAAAAGGTATGTCAGATAATTTTTATCCTTTCAGATGTATGCACAATTATTATTTTTTCTCTTTTCTCTCTCCCGCCAGGATTTTTCATACATGACTTAAAAATAGGCCTCACCTATCAGTCACATTTATAAATCTTTCTCTTAGGTACCTGGAGTTGCATAAATTGGACAAAACACCTCAGCAATGCCAGGAGATCCTGACCGTTGCAAAGCCAGCTTTCCTGCAAGCCATCGAGGATGTCCAAGGAGGATCCCGAAATGAAGTGCATCAGTTGGAGATTCTCTATTACCTTGAGGCCTTAATCATACTAAAACACTTACAAAGACCAGGAGTTGTCAGAAACATGACGGTAAGTAACAACCTACTCATTATCCTGATTTAAAGCCACATGTCTATCTAACTTTCCCATGTCTTGACTCACAGGTTTCTGAGTGGACAGAGAGGATGTGTCACATCTATCAAAATGAACAGCTAATAATTGTCGGAGTTAAATGCCATAAGACTGCTGCCCACCAAGTAGCCTGTTTTGTGCTTACTGAAGAAGAAGAAAAGGTAAGATGTTCCTGTCACTACGACCGCACCCACATTAGAGAGGGATCTGTTAGTTGTCATGACTTCAACCCGTAGGATTAGTGGCATTCTGTCCCTTTTAGTAGATCCTCCCTTTAACCAGATTTTACAGGACAACTTGGTGCTACATCCTCATGCAGGTGTGTTGGGAGTCTTTCCCTTATTTCCCTGCAGTGTCCAGGATGCTAAACCATAGTATCGGTGTCCAGAATAGTGCATTTTCTTAACAATAATGCTTGTTGCAGCAGCATCCAGAATGCATTATCAGTAGGAACAGATATGCTCTCCCTTATCACAGATGTTCTGCACTTTAAATGAATGGTGGGCAGTTTATAGTCTGACATATGTTTGGTGTGAGGTGACTTTTCTATATATTTAGATTGTGTGGTTCCTATCATTACAGATGAGCGTTGTTCTACTCGAACTGTTCGCCAATCTCAAATTCGAGCTGTTTTGGGCGGTGTTCGAGCCGTTCGGCGAACACGAACAATTTGAGAAAAATTCGGCTGTTCGAGGTTATGTTCGATAACTGTTCGTGCACCAAAATCATAACTGGATTTTTTCTCAGTAATGATGAAAATTAATGTTAATACGCAGTTTGAGTGTACAGCGGGGTGGGGGGAGGGGCAGGGGATGGATCTCTGCAGGAACAATGAAGATCTCCATTTTTTTTTCTCTTTCCCGCATTTACAGTGGGGAGGTGCAATCTGTCAGCCTATCAGCAGCGCACACACGGAGCGAAGTGCTTTTTTTCACACAAGCAAGGGCATGTGTCATTGGCAGTGTATGTCACATGTCCTTGCCCTATAAGACCAAGCCATTTTCCCCGTCGCCACCATTTTCTCACTGCTGCAGCTGCATGTTAGACGGCACCGCTGTTGCTGTGTGCGCTATACCTTGTTAATTTCAAGCCAATTTTCGCACAAATATACAGATAGCTTGGGAGTAGGGAACAGTTGTGATTGCAGTCCTTTTAAGGACTAGGTTACAGCATTTCCTACGACTTTTATCAGGCAGGTCTGTGCTCTTAAATAGATAGGTTGTGGGAGTAAAGACTAATTGTAATTGGAGTCCTTTTCAGGACTAGGTTACATCAGTTCCTATCAGTTTTTGCCAGGCAGGTCTGTGCCAGTGCTGTGCAAGTTTTTTTCACAGCATTTGGCTGAATCTAGCAAAGCTAATCCTTTTTGGCCTATTGCAGAGTGTGTTAGTCAGTGGAGTAGCCTATCTGTGTTGCAAGATATACCACCTGTGTATAGAATACCAATTTTTTTACTGCACCTAGTGAAGTAAAATCTTTTGGGCATAGCATCATTCTATTAGTCCATCTATACATCTATATATCCATCAGGTTGCAAACTGAATCTAATTTTTTTCTGCATCTAGCTCTGAAAAAATATCTGGCCTTCTAGCAGTATGTGGGACTTTCTCTATTAGTCCATCTATACTGACCTCCATCAGGTTGCAAATTCAAAATAATTTTTATCTGCATCTACAGTACCTCTGAAAAAATATTTGGGCTTCTAGCTGTGTGTGGGACTTGTTGTATTAGTCCATCTATACTGACCTCCATCAGGTTGCAAACTGAATATATTTTTTTCTGCATCTACCTCTGAAAAAATATTGGGCTTCTAGCTGTGTGTGGGTCTTGTTCTATTAATCCATCTATACAGACCTCCATCAGGTTGCAAACTGAATATAATTTTTTTCTGCATCTAGCTCTGAAAAAATATTTGGCCTTCTAGTAGTGTGTGGGACTTTCTCTGTTAGTCCATCTATACTGACCTCCATCAGGTTGCAAACTGAATATATTTTTTTCTGCATCTACCTCTGAAAAAATATTGGGCTTCTAGCTGTGTGTGGGTCTTGTTCTATTAATCCATCTATACTGACCTCCATCAGGTTGCAAACTGAATATATTTTTTTCTGCATCTACCTCTGAAAAAATATTGGGCTTCTAGCTGTGTGTGGGTCTTGTTCTATTAATCCATCTATACAGACCTCCATCAGGTTGCAAACTGAATATAATTTTTTTCTGCATCTAGCTCTGAAAAAAAATTTGGCCTTCTAGCAGTGTGTGGGACTTGTTCTATTAGTCCATCTATACTGACCTCCATCAGGTTGCAAATTCAAAATAATTTTTTGTATGCATCTAGCTCTGAAAAAATATTTGGCCTTCTAGCAGTGTGTGGGACTTTCTCTATTAGTCCATCTATACTGACCTCCATCAGGTTGCAAACTGAATCTAATTTTTTTCTGCATCTAGCTCTGAAAAAATATTTGGCCTTCTAGCAGTGTGTCGGACTTTCTCTATTAGTCCATCTATACTGACCTCCATCAGGTTGCAAATTAAAAATAATTTTTATCTGCATCTACAGTACCTCTGAAAAAATATTTGGGCTTCTAGCTGTGTGTGGGACTTGTTGTATTAGTCCATCTATACTGACCTCCATCAGGTTGTAAACTGAATATATTTTTTTCTGCATCTACCTCTGAAAAAATATTGGGCTTCTAGCTGTGTGTGGGACTTGTTGTATTAGTCCATCTATACTGACCTCCATCAGGTTGCAAACTGAATATATTTTTTTCTGCATCTACCTCTGAAAAAATATTGGGCTTCTAGCTGTGTGTGGGACTTGTTGTATTAGTCCATCTATACTGACCTCCATCAGGTTGCAAACTGAATATATTTTTTTCTGCATCTACCTCTGAAAAAATATTGGGCTTCTAGCTGTGTGTGGGTCTTGTTCTATTAATCCATCTATACAGACCTCCATCAGGTTGCAAACTGAATCTAATTTTTTTCTGCATCTAGCTCTGAAAAAATATTTGGCCTTCTAGCAGTGTGTCGGACTTTCTCTATTAGTCCATCTATACTGACCTCCATCAGGTTGCAAATTAAAAATAATTTTTATCTGCATCTACAGTACCTCTGAAAAAATATTTGGGCTTCTAGCTGTGTGTGGGACTTGTTGTATTAGTCCATCTATACTGACCTCCATCAGGTTGCAAAATGAAAATATTTTTTTCTGCATCTACCTCTGAAAAAATATTGGGCTTCTAGCTGTGTGTGGGACTTGTTGTATTAGTCCATCTATACTGACCTCCATCAGGTTGCAAACTGAATATATTTTTTTCTGCATCTACCTCTGAAAAAATATTGGGCTTCTAGCTGTGTGTGGGACTTGTTGTATTAGTCCATCTATACTGACCTCCATCAGGTTGCAAACTGAATATATTTTTTTCTGCATCTACCTCTGAAAAAATATTGGGCTTCTAGCTGTGTGTGGGTCTTGTTCTATTAATCCATCTATACAGACCTCCATCAGGTTGCAAACTGAATATAACTTTTTTCTGCATCTAGCTCTGAAAAAATATTTGGCCTTCTAGCAGTGTGTGGGACTTGTTCTATTAGTCCACCTATACTGACCTCCATCAGGTTGCAAATTCAAAATAATTTTTTGTATGCATCTAGCTCTGAAAAAATATTTGGCCTTCTAGCAGTGTGTGGGACTTTCTCTATTAGTCCATCTATACTGACCTCCATCAGGTTGCAAACTGAATCTAATTTTTTTCTGCATCTAGCTCTGAAAAAATATTTGGCCTTCTAGCAGTGTGTCGGACTTTCTCTATTAGTCCATCTATACTGACCTCCATCAGGTTGCAAATTAAAAATAATTTTTATCTGCATCTACAGTACCTCTGAAAAAATATTTGGGCTTCTAGCTGTGTGTGGGACTTGTTGTATTAGTCCATCTATACTGACCTCCATCAGGTTGCAAACTGAATATATTTTTTTCTGCATCTACCTCTGAAAAAATATTGGGCTTCTAGCTGTGTGTGGGACTTGTTGTATTAGTCCATCTATACTGACCTCCATCAGGTTGCAAATTGAATATAATTTTTTTCTGCATCTAACCCAGCCAATAGTTTTGGCCTAATACCACAGTTTGGCCACTCAGCTCTGCTCGGTTACCATCCATTGTTTTTTTGTGCAAACAACTCCAGAGTTGTGAATTAGTTAACCACCAAAATGAGTGGAAAAAGGCCTGCTGCTGGTGGAAAGGGGAATAGGCGTGTTGGGAAGGGGAAAAAAGGTTGTGTCCGTGGGGTAGGTGTTAAAGCAACAGTAACATCTGCAGAAGAAAGACCATCTTCCAGCCAAACTAAAATGTCTACTTCTTTTAGCGGACAATGTGATAAGATCCCTTTCTTACGGCCACGCCAATCGCTACAAATTCCAGATGAGGCACAAAAACAGCAGGTGCTTCAACGGATATCAAGTGCTCCTTTAAGTGGGCTCTCCTCCACATCAACTTCAACATCACAAATACTCCAGTCCTCAAAGGTGTCACCCAAATCGCACTTGCTTCCTCACAGCTCCCAAATCTCCAGCTGCCCGTCTGAGTATGGGGTAACACAGATGGTTGAGTCTGCAGAGCTGTTTACTCATACTATAGCCTGGGAATCAGAGGTCGACTCCAGCGCTTCTGTGAATCCAGACGAGGAAATGATCTGCACTGATGCCCAGAATCTTTGAGTCGGATCCAGGACCAGACGCAGAAGGTTCTGACCATAATGTAGACCCTCATTCCCAAACTGTAACTCCTGTTGGTGGAGACAATGAGGAAGACGATGATAAGACTCAAATACCTGATTGGAGCGACAACTTTAGTTTTTTGTCAGGGCAGGAACAGGTTGGCTCTGAGGACGACGGGTGTGATAACACACAGGGTGATGATGATGAGGTTGGAGATCCCACTTACTGTCAACCCACAGTCAGCCAAGAGATGAGGTCAGCAGAGGAGGTGGAGGAATATGCTAGTGACGACGAGGTCAGGTTGCGCCTTCCTGGACAGAGACGTAGTACTGGAAGCACGTCAACAACTGCATCCTCAAACACAACTCTGCCTCTCACCACAAGTCGTGGTGGCTCTTCAGGTCGCATGGGTGCTAAGCCTTGCATAGCCTGGGCATTTTTTCAGATCGATAAAGATGACCCAACTCGTGTTATCTGTAACATTTGTCAGCAAAAGCTAAGTAGAGGCCAAAAAATACATAGTTTGAGTACTTCATGCATGAACCGGCACATGGACATGAAGCATAAGTTGCAGTGGGAAGCTCAGTGTGCTACAATGCGGCCTAGCCGGCCGGGCCAACCACCGTCTGCCATATCTTGTGCATCCGCGGCCTCTTCATCCTCTGTGACTGGGGGTCAGCAGTCACACCTGTTTTGGGGCGCAGACCTGCCACCTCTTTACCCGCAACAGCCAGCGTGATTGGCAGGTCATCATTTTCTTTGGAGGTGGTAACACCAGCTGGTGTTGAGCGCTGTCCGACATCGATAGCACCACCTTTGGATCAAGGCAACCTAACATGTCCGCCTGCATCTTCCTCACAGACCGGCAGTTTGCCGGGGACACCCTTATCAACCCCGTCTAAGCACAATAGCCAGCCCTCGGTCCCTCAGATGTGGACAAGTAAAAGACCATTTCCTCCTAGCCATGAGAAAGCTAAGAGGTTGAATTTCACCATCTGCAAGCTCTTGGCTACAGAAATGCTGCCTTTCTGCCTGGTGGACACAGAGGATTTTCGAGACCTTATGTCCGTCGCAGTGCCCCAGTACCAGATGCCCAGTCGGCACTACTTCTCAAAGAAAGGTGTGCCTGCGCTCCACCAGCATGTCGCACACAACATCACCGCTTCTTTGAGAAACTCTGTGTGTGACAGGGTGCATTTCACCACAGACACTTGGACGAGTAGGCATGGACAGGGGCGTTACATGTCGCTGACTGGGCACTGGGTAACTATGGTGACAGCAGGAAAAGGGGCTGCTGTCCAAGTCTTGCCGTCCCCATGAGTTGTGCGTCAATCCTCTTTATGTCAAAGTTCCTCCACTGCTTCTGCCTCCTCAACCTCCTCTCGGTCTTCCACCTGCACCCAAAGCCTGTCTGGTCATGCCACAAGCTTTCTAACTGCGCAGAAGGGATCCTGCACACCTCCTTACTATGCTGGCAGTAGGGCTCAACGTCATCAGGCGGTTTTTACTTTGAAATGTCTGGGAAATGTGAGTCACACAGCTGAGGAGTTGTGGTCAGCTCTAGAGAACCAATTTCATGAATGGTTGTCTCCACTGGACCTGAAACCAGGGAAGGCCATGTGCGACAATGCTGCAAACCTGGGTGCGGCCCTTCGCCGGGGCAATGTCACACACGTGCCTTGTATGGCTCACGTGTTGAACCTGGTTGTCCAGCAATTTTTAGCCCACTATCCCAGACTAGATGGCCTTCTGCAGAGGGCACGGTCGCTGTGTGCTCACTTCCGCCGTTCGCATCCCGCAGCTCAGCGACTTACATCTCTACAGAAGTACAGAAGTCGTTGGGCCTGCCACTTCACCGGCTAAAATGCGATGTGCCTACCCGGTGGAATTCAACTCTGCACATGTTGCAGCGACTGTGGCAGCACCGACAAGCCCTGGTGCAATACGTTCTGACGTATAGCCTGGGCCAACGAGATTCAGAGGTGGGGCAAATCACGCTGGAGGAGTGGTCTCAGATCAGGGACCTATGCACCCTTCTGCACAGTTTTGAAATGGCGACGAAGATCTTTAGTGCTGACGATGCCATTATCAGCATGACTATTCCGGTGATTTACATGCTGGAGCACATGTTAAACAGAATTCGGAGTCAGGTGGTGGCACAAGAGGAGGTGGAGGAAGTAGAGGAGGAGGAGTTGTATGCGGAAGGGCTAACATCTGCAAGGTCCAGACGGTCGGCAGCACCAAGGCGGCAGGCATGTGAGGGTGGGGGAGATGGTTTTACCAGGGCGCATGGTAGCAGCCAAACTAGTGAGGAAGGTGCAGGAGCCCAGGAAGAAGTGGAGGACGAACTGATGGAAGACTCATCAGATGAGGGAGACCTTGATCACATTTCTGTTGTGCGAGGTTGGGGGGAGAGGACAGAGGAAGGAAGCATGATTGTTACCTCGCCACCAACACAACAGGGACTTGGTGCTCCTGGATGCGCAACACACATGAGTGCCTTCTTGCTGCACTACCTGCAACATGACCCTCGAATTGTGAGAATTAGAAATAATCCTGACTACTGGGTTGCCACACTGTTAGATCCCCGGTACAAAAGTAAATTTGCAGAAATTATTCCTGCCATAGAAAGGGATGCACACATGCAGGAGTATCAGCAGAGACTGTTGCAGAATCTTACATGTGCTTTTCCACAAAATACCAGTGGTGCATGTAGTGAATCTCACAGTTCCAACTTGCCAACCGTGGGACCGTCAAGTGTTCAGCACTCAAACCGTAACAGAACCACAGTATCTGCTGGTAACATCAATTTTGCGGAATCATTTCACCACTTTTTTAGCCCATCCTTTGCAAGGCCACAGGAGACAAGAAGTCTGACACATAGTCAACGCCTAGAGACGATGGTACAGGAGTATCTCCAAGTAAACATTGAAGCCACGACTGTGTCACTGGACCCTTGCTCTTTTTGGGCTTCCAATCTGGATAAATGGCCGGAGCTAGCCACTTACGCCTTGGAGATCTTGTCATGCCCCGCAGCCAGCGTTCTGTCTGAACGTGTGTTCAGCGCTGCTGGTGGTGTGCTGACAGATAAGCGCACGCGGCTCTCCACTGATAATGTAGACAGACTCACGTTCATAAAGATGAACAAATCATGGATCCGAAACGACTTTTCTACCCCTGTGTCATCCTGGGGAGAGTAAAAGCTTGATGATTGGTTAAAATCACCCTACCAACCGTTTTAAGCTTTCAAATTACTAATCATGTTTATCTGTATCTTGACTGGAAAATAATTTGGGCTTTGTAGCAGTGTGCAGCACTGATCCTATTAGGCCATCTATAATAAGCTCCACCAGATTTAAAATTAAAAATAATTTTTAGCTGCATCTAGCCCGGAAAATAATTTTGGGGCTCCGAGATGCGCAAGACACATAAGTGCCTTCTTGCTGCACTACCTGCAGCATGACCCTCATATTGTCAGAATTCGAAGTAATCATGACTACTGGGTTGCCACACTCTTAGATCCCCCAAACCTTTCGATCAACCTTTTCATTTTAATAAAGACCAAAAAAATGGTCATTTTTGAAATTATAAGCATTAGCAGGTTGTTAGAAACTGAAATCATACAGTTTCCAACTCAAAACTTTATTGTAGGTGATGTTACATTTTCACATAGGACCCCTTGTTCGAAAGGAGCTTCTGAACTCTCTCGTCCATTGAATTTGTCAGGTTTTGGATGGTTTCTGCTTCAATTGTTTTGCATGAGGACAGAATACCCTCCCAGAGCTGTTGCTTAGATGTGAACTGCCTCCCGCCATCATAGACACTCCTTTTAATGATGCTCCAAAGGTTCTGAATGGGGTAGAGGTCAGGGGAGCATGGGGGTCACACCATAAGTTTGTCCCCTTTTATGCCCATATCAGCCAGAGATGCAGATGTTTTATGTGCAGCATGAGATGGTGCATTATCATGCAGAAAAATGATCTTGCTGTGAAATACACGGTTCTTCTTCTTGAACCATGGCAGGAAGTGCTGTTTGAGAAAATCCACATACATTATGGAGTTCATCTTTAGCGCCTTCAGGGATCCTAAAGGGGCCGACAATCTCTCTCCCCATGATTCCAGCCCAAAACATTACTCCACCTCCTCCTTGTTGGCGCTGTAGCCGTGTTTGCGTGGGGTGTCCATCAACCAGCCATCCTCCACTCCATCCATCTGGACCATCGAGCGCTGCACGGCACTCATCCGTGAACAAAACAGTTTTGAAGCCGTTTCTGCTTGTGTGAAGTGGATAGAGGAGGTCGACAGGATGGCGTATGCACAGCTGCAAACCTCTGAAGGACCCTGCATCTTGTTGTTCGGGGGACGTTGGAGGCACCAGCAGCTTCAAAAACTTGTCTGCTGCTATGACAAGGCTTTCTTGCCGCTGCTCTTTTAACCTGACGTAATTGCCTGTAGGAAAGAGTCCTCAATTTGCCCTTATCAGCACGCACACGTGTGTACTGTGAATCAGCTACATACTTCTTGATTGCCAAGACACTTCATCCTGATCATCGCACAATGTTGATTGTAGTCATGCCTTGACCTAAACACTCCACAATTTGTTGCTTCTCAGCAGCCGACACATCCTTTTTCTTTCCCATTTTGGCAGAAAATGTAGGCTGCTTAATAATGTGAGAGAGCCTTCTTAAGTAGTCTTGCCTTTCATTGGACACACCTGCCAAACTAATTAGCACAGGTGTCTGCAATTGCTTACAGTGATATAAAGAGCCCTGACACACATCACCATCAATGAGTTTAACTGACAAACAAACAAATTCTTCCCTTATCACTCCTAAACACTTTTTACATAATAATTTGGAACGCAGTGTACATGTGCTTTTCCACAAAACACCAGTGGTTCACGTAGTGAATCTTACAGTTCTAACTTGCCAACCGTGGTCTGTATGGAATTGTTCAATAAAGGGCCCAAAATTAAGATAACATAGATGGGAGAGGTCTCTATGAATAGGAATTCCTAAGTATTTGATACCCTGTGAGGGCCAGGCAAAGGGAAAGTTGGACTGGATGGAATCCTATATGGATTTGGGGAGGGAGACATCGAGGGCCTCAGACTTCGCTGCATTGATTTTAAAATTTTACCATGTAACAAAGTGATCTATTTCAGCCATAACAGCAGGGATGGATATATGTGATTGAGTGATATATACTAGGACATCATCAGCAAATAGAGAGCACTTGTACTCGGTGCCTCCCACCTCAATCCACCTAATATTGGGGTTATGGCGAATTGATGAGAGCAGGTGCTCCGTCACTAGGATGTATAAGAGAGAGGACAGAGGACATCCCTGCCTTGTCCCATTGGTGATTGTGAAAGGTGATGAAAATGTTCTGACGCACCCCCTGGGCCTTGGGACACCCGGAGCCGGACCCTTTTTGGTGGATGCTGGTGGTTGTAGTCTTCGTGGCGGCGACCCGGTTCCGTGGCTCAGGGCGGTCAAACCAGTGGCGGAACTATTTATGTGGTTTTGATGTTTAAATGTCCGACTACGCCACCCGTGGATTGCGGTCAGAGTGAACCGCCGCTACAGGGCAGACCGCTGAGGCTGGTGTTGTGGGTGCAGCAGAGCGTAGCATAACTCCCCACGGGAGGAGTATAGCCTCAGGGCAGTGTATGCGGAGGATGGGGGTGATGGTGCAGGGCAGCAGCAGTAACGACACGGAGTGATGCAGTCCAGGGCCTTTACTCACAGTTCTTATTATCCAGACCACGTCTGCAGGTAACGGCTGCCCACGTCGTACTGTGCTCACCAGGTGAGGGGCTCAGACAACTCCCAGATAACTTTGGAGCACTTCACAGGACCCCCTTTGTGTGTCCTTTGTCTGGCCTTTCTTACCAACACTTCTGTCCGGCTGCCTCGGGCCTCCTCTTGGTAAACTTGGCGCCAGTTTCCCTGACCCTATGTGGTGCCTTCCTAGCGGGTGTAGCGAGGGGCTGCGCCACATAAAATATCAGAGCCTCCGGTTTCTAGCTGAGGGTCGTTTCCTGCCTCCACTAGTTCGGGGACCGGTCTCCCCCTTTGGCCTGACCCCTCCACGCAGGTGGATTCGGGCGTGCGGTGGCGACTCGCCCGTCCGCACCCCTGGGATCCCTTCATTCCTCGTTCCTGGAGCCTTCTCCGCTCCTCTTCCTTCCTTCTCCCTCTTCCAGGCCTGGGCCTCTGTTACTAGGCCCGCCTCCGGAGCAGAGCTCATGCAGAGCCCCTGCTCCCTGCCACTTCTGCTCAGACTTCTCTGCACTGAACTAAGATGGTGCCCACCTTTTATACTCCCTTCTCAATGCACCCAGGAACTGCTTCCTCCCTGCTCCTGCACTACAGGGTTCCCCTTCCTCAGTGTTCCCTCCTCCCACTCCAGCCAGGGACAGGGACTGTCGTGCCCATCTCAGGGGCATATTGGTCGCCCTGCCCCACGGCAATGTGGTGTAATGCATGCAGGTGTCGGGTCCTGATCCACACTCCATCCTTACCTGAGAGTGAGATATCACACCTCTGGGTGAGGTGCAATACGTCTGTAGCAACCGAGCCCTCAGGGTGCTACAGTTCCATTTATCTTCAGCCTAGGTGACGTATTGCGATACAGGGCCGTGATTTTGGCTATAAAAGGGTCCCCTAGACCCCTACCCCAAGCTTTTTAAGAGAATCATATATGGCGTGCCAGGAGACTCTATGGAATGCTTTCTCAGCATCCAACGAGAGTATCTAATTACAAATTTTTAACTGCATCTAGCCCAGGAAATACTTTGTGCCTAGTAGCAGTGTCTGCTAGTCAGCGGATTATCCCGGCTGTTAAGCAAGCTACACCACCTGTAGTTTAGACACTTAATTTTTTCAAAGGAAATGCTTCGGGACCATGGGATACTTAGTGAAGAGCATCAGGAGGCACCCCAAGGCATAGGGGCTGGGACTGGCAGTAGGATGCCTTGCGGTGGACAGCCGAGCTCGATCCTTATAAAAGCTTTTTAACCGCAGCAGCTTTAGTGGACGCTACTGGAGCTGGAATTACCGCGGCTGCTGGCATGAGACTTGCCCTCCAATAGATCCTTGTAAATGGATTTAAAGTGTATTCATTCAAATTAGAGAGACAATTTAAATTAAAAAGCTTAGAGCTGCCTCCACCACAGGGGGGCTCGCTCGACCCACCAGCGGACAGGCACCAGTATTGGGAGAGGGGGGCTGGCCGTCAGGGTTCACCGCGGCTCTGGCACAAACCCGGCGACACGGAGGTGGCACGGGCAGGAGCAGACTGGCCGTGTCGGCTTCTCACTTTTTGGATTTTAGAAGGGCATGACATGCCTATATCTGTGTCTCCCCCTCCTTTTACTCCTCCACCTCTTTTATTTTCGCATGACTATATGTGCTTGTCACTTTTCCATGTGTTAGTTATGTCTTCTGAGCAGTTTGTCAGCTTTTGGACACCTTTGAAGGTGTTTTCTATGTGTTTCTATGTGTTTTTGTTTGCCTGCCATTGGTTTTAACGGTGTTCGAAGGTGTTCGACGAACAGTTCGACGAACAGTTCGGCGAACACACGGGTGTTCAACGAACCGAACCGAACTCGAACACTACGGGGGTGGCTCAACACTACTTATCATGCTCTGAAATCCAACTGAGGCGGAGGAGAGATACCGCCCTTTTAGTCTGTAGGTTTCGCTCTCCTGGTCAGGCACATCCCTCCCTCACGTTGGTGCGGTCATTGACTCCAGTAATTAATTTAGTCTATTTCAAATTTTCTTATCTTAATATTGAAGGGCCCATCTCAATTTTTATTAAGTGGTTTACTGTTTTTTGTTTTGTTTATTTACAGTGGTTTAACATCTACTTTAAAAAAGTGAGACGGGTGCTGGCCAAAAAAGACAGTCCAGATAAATTCTTCTTATCGACTACAGGAAGACAGATATATAATGTATCCACAGACCTTCATCGCTACCAGAAGAAGTAAGTCTTAAAAGTTAAAAATCCTACATATTAGATGTTGTGCCATGTATTTATGATCTACTCTATTGCTATCTAGGTACAAACTTAAATCCATCTCTAGTCAGGTGGCAAGAAAAACTTGTGAAACATGGACCGTGTCACATTTAACAGAGACACAGAGGTATCTTTTCTCCAAATATCTCAGTCATTCCAACATGACAGCAGAGAGGAATTACAGAGAAAAAACGTTAGGAGAACTCTGCCAAGCATACACACTGGTCTTGGCAGCAGGGAAATCATCGGAAAATCAACCTCAACCCAGCAGCTCAAGGTAATTTATTGCAAAGCAGTTATGATCTATTTCACCAAATTGTTGATAAAATGTAATATTCTGTTTTCTATCTCCCCTAAAGAGAAGCAGAAGGGAGCAATGGAAAAGAGGAGCAAATGGTCCAGCAAGCTGAAGACTACAGTGCCCAGGGTGAAACAGAGGACCTCGGTGTGTCAAATTTAAATACTAAGACTCAAAGGTGGGTATATAATTAAATCAAGCAAGCTAGTAGGAGTTGGCAAACTGTACATAGCTTGTGATGTTATGGACAATGACTTGTTCTTCCGAGCATCCTCAGCACCTATACCCAGGCAAAGTGCTCTCAGTAGCGGCCACTTGTAGACAGTATGCGGAAGGGTATATTACAGGCGTTTATTGATGATATCTCCATCGCAGAACAAACCTCGATGCCTAAACTTTTAGGATTGATAGACGATATCCTTATACCACTCTAAGTGCCCAGAAAATGTAATGTTATTATTTATATCAGGCGGAGAGCACCAATCGAACCTAGGGTCACAACAAGGTCCATGAAGACAGGGATGCAGTTGAGGAAAAGGAAACACCCAGGGTAATTGGTCAATATACTCATTCACATTGTCCTTGAACAATAAACATTTCGGTTTTAACATATGTATTCCCCTTCTTTCCTTTAAAGAGATTAAGAAGACGGCAGTGATCAGCTCCCAAGAAAGAATGAGGCGTTTCGGAGACTAAAGTTCCGGTCTTGTTAAAGTTTCTGAATTCATGTTTTATTTGTTTCTTTTCTATTCTAGGTTGTTCTACAATTCCAGGTGAACGGGGCCCTCGAAGCAATGGGAGAAGATTTTCTTTATTATAAACATTTGTACTGTTTGTATTAGTGTTAAAGGGATTATGTCACCAGGTTTTAGCCATCTCATCTGAGCGCACCATAATGTGAACACAGACATCTTTATTCCAGTGATGTATCACTTACTAGGCTGCTCAGTGTAGTTTGCATTAAAACACTGTTAAATCATCTGGAGATTATCATTAGAGCACTACTCCAGTAGTCAAGTCATACTTGGGAGCTGCCAAATCTGCAACAGAGAAAACAGTAATTTTATCAAAATGACAGCAAGGAGCTCAGTAAGTGAAACATTGCTGGATCAGGATTTCTATCTCTACATTATGCTGCTGTCCGATGGGATGTCAAAAACCTGGTGACAGAGTCCTTTTAATAACTATTTTAAAGATAAATATAAAGTGGAAGTCCTATGGCTATGATGAAACAATTCTGACAACTGTTCAAATGGCACAATCATTTACTACCGTCAGGTTTCTGAGCCGTTTAGTCTAATGCTTTGTCAGTATTACTAGAATCTATAATAATTTAAAGGTCAGGTAGCCATAAAAGTGCTCCTGCCAGTCAGAGCAGTGCAGTCCCTGGAAATCAGGCCTAGGGAAGCAGAATATATTACCATCCCTAACAACGGTAAGCATGACCCCCAGCTGTCCAGCAACCCGACATGTAGAACTGCCTATAAAAATGACCATTTGTCCAGTCAGTGCATCACTCTCTGGTGCCCTTTTACACTGGCACACTGCTTTCTGTCTCTTTCTCTCTTTCTCTCTCCGCAGTGCAATGCTCTCTGGTGCTCTTTCACTCTCTTTCCAGTGCACCACTCTCTGATGTGTTCTCTTTCTCCCTACTGCACCGCTCTCTGGCACTCCTCTGTCTTTATAGTGCACTGCTCTCTTTTGTGCTCTCTCAGTCTCCAGTGCATCACTGGCACTCGCTTTTGATCTCTCCCCATTGCACCACTCTCTCGCATGCTCTCTCTCTGGTGCTCTCATTCCATCCAAAGTGCCTTTTTTTGTCTCTGTGCCTTCATGAGCCTCTCAATCTCTGTCTTTGCCCATCTGTGGCTCTCTATCGGTCTCTGTGCCTCTCTGTCCCTCCCTGTGCTTCTATTTACCTTTTGCATCCCTCTATGTGCCTACCTTTGCCCCTTTGCTCCCTTCTTTGCCTCTATGTGCCTCTCAATGACTCTCTCTCATGCACACCTCTTCCTGTAGGTCAAAGGTAAGAAGCACTACTCAAGTTGCAGCAGAGAAGATTAATTGGTAAGTAACCACAAAGCTACACAGTGTTTAACACTTGTGTATTTTTTAAGAATCTTGTTGCTGTAGGATGCTTCCTGAACATTAAAGTGAATTGTCAGGAAACATCTTTAAGCTACAGGATCCTTGAAGAATATGCAAGTTTTTATGGGATGATTTGTCAGGCTATCAACAATCACACAGGGCCACAGGCCCGTCAACAGGGCAATAGCCCACTCCACAAGGCCAATGACCCTTTGCAAAGGGCCAGAGGTCCCTTTCCGCAGTGCCATAGGCATTTCCACAGGGCCATAACCCACTCCAGCTCTCTCCACAGGGCAACAGGCCCATTTGAAGGGCCACAGATCCCTCTTCAGGGTCACAGGCCTTTCTACAGGGCCGCACCCACTTTCAGCTCTCTCCACAGGGCCATAGGCCCTTTCCTCAGGGCCACAAGCCCCTCCAGCTCTCTCCACAGGGCAACAGACCACTATACAGGGTCACAGGCCTTTCCACAGGGCCACAAGCCCCTTCAGCTCTCTCCACAGGACCACAGGCTCCTACCGGGCCACAGGCCTTTACACAGTGCCACAAGCCCCTCCAGCTCTTTCCACAGGCAATCATGTTGCATGTTGTTTACTGCAAAGGACTTCATAGGCCCCAATCTTACTCCAGAGCCTTCCACAGGCCCCTCCAGCCCACTCCACATGGCCTTTTTTAGCAGAGCAAAACTCCCTCCAGCTCTCTTTACATCACTACATGCCCCTCTGCGGGCAAACAACCCCTTCAACTCTTTCCACAGTACCATAGGCTCCTTCTGCCGGGCCACAAGCATTTCCACAGGGCCACAATACCCTCCAACTCTTCTCCACAGGACAACAAGCTCTCATTACAGGGCCATAGCTCCCCTCCACAGGGCCAAATGCACTTTCTGCATGGACACAGCCCCATTTAGCTCTCTCCACAGAGACACAAGGCCCGTCTGCAGAGCACAAGCCCCCTCTTCAAGGCCAAAAGGCCTTTCTACATGGCCATAGTCATTTCCATAGGGCACGAGCCCCTCCAGCTCTCTCCACAGGGCAACGGACCCCTATACAGGGTCACAGGCCTTTCCACAGGGCCACAAAACCTTCAGCTCTCTCCACAGGCAATCATGTTGCATGTTGTTTACTGCAGAGGACTTCATAGGCCCAAATCTTACTCCAGAGCCTTCCACAGGCCCCTCCAGCCCACTCCACATGGCCTTTTCCTCAGGCCACAACTCCCTCCAGCTCTCTTTACATCGCCACATGCCCCTCTGCAGGGCCACAGACCCCTATACAGCGTCACATGCCTTTCCACAGGGCCTCAACCCCTTCAGCTCTCTCCACAGGACCACTGCCTCCTTCTGCCGGGCTACAAGCATTTCCACAGGGCCACAATCCCCTCCAACTCTTCTCCGCAGGACAACAAGCTCTCTTTACCAGGCCATAGCTCCCCTCCACAGGTCCAAATGCACTTTCTGCATGGACACAGCCCCCTTTAGCTCTCTCCACAGAGACACAAGGCCCGTCTGCAGGGCACAAGCCCCCTCTTCAAGACCAAAAGGCCTTTCTACATGGCCATAGTCATTTCCATAGTGCACGAGCCCCTCCAGCTCTCTCCACAGGGCAACGGACCCCTATACAGGGTCACAGGCCTTTCCACAGGGCCACAATCCCCTCCAACTCTTCTCCACATGACAACAAGCTCTCTTTACCGGGCCATAGCTCCCCTCCACAGGGCCAAATGCACTTTCTGCATGGCCACATCCCCCTTTAGCTCTCTCCACAGAGACACAAGGCCCGTCTGCAGGGCACATGCCCCCTCTTCAAGGCCAAAAGGCCTTTCTACATGGCCATAGTCATTTCCATAGGGCAAAAGCCCCTCCAGCTCTCTCCACAGGGCAACGGACCCCTATACAGGGTCACAGGCCTTTCCACAGGGCCACAACACCTTCAGCTCTCTCCACAGGACCACAGGCTCCTACTGGGCCACAGGCCTTTCCACAGTGCCACAAGCCCCTCCAGCTCTCTCCACAGGCAATCATGCTGCATGTTGTTTACTGCAAAGGACTTCATAGGCCCAAATCTTACTCCAGAGCCTTCCACAGGCCTTTCCAGCCCGCTCCACATGGCCTTTTCCTCAGGCCACAACTCCCTCCAGCTCTCTTTACATCGCCACATGCCCCTCTGCGGGGCCACAGACCCCTATACAGGGTCACAGGCCTTTCCACAGGGCCTCAACCCCTTCAGCTGTCTCCACAGGACCACAGGCTTTTCCACAGCCCACAACTCCTTCCACCTCTCACCACAGGGCCACAGCCCCTTCCACAAGGCCAAAGGGCCTATCCATAGGGCCACAGACCTTTCCACATGGCCACAACACCCTCCAGCTCTCTCCACAGGACAAGAAGCTCTCTTTACAGGGCCATAGCTCACCTCCACAGGGCCAAATGCACTTTCCACATGGCCACAACTCCCAACAGCCCTCTTCACAGAGTCACAGGGCCCGTCTGCAGGGCACAAGCCCCCTCTTCAAAACCAAAAGGCCTTTCTGCATGGCCATTGTCATTTCCATAGGGTACGAGCCCCTCCAGCTCTCTCCACAGGGCAACGAACCGCTATACAGGGTCACAGGCCTTTCCACAGGGCCACAACACCTTCAGCTCTCTCCACAGGAGCACAGGCTCCTACCCGGCCACAGGCTTTTACACAGTGCTACACGTCCCTCTAGCTCTCTCCACAGGCAATCATGTTGCATGTTGTTTACCGAAAAAAGGACTTCATAGGCCCAAATCTTACTTCAGACCCTTCCACAGGCCCCTCCAGCCCGCTCCACATGGCCTTTTCCGCAGGCCACAACTCCCTCCAGCTCTCTTTACATCGCCACATCCCCCTCTGCGGGGCCACAGACCCCTATACAGTGTCACAGGCCTTTCCACAGGGCCTCAACCCCTTCAGCTCTCTCCACAGGACCACTGGCTCCTTCTGCCGAGCCACAAGCATTTCCACAGGGCCACAATCCCCTCCAACTCTTCTCCACAGGACAACAAGCTCTCTTTACAGAGCCATAGCTCCCCTCCACAGGGCCAAATGCACTTTCTGCACGGCCACAGCCCCCTTTAGCTCTCTCCACAGAGACACAGGGCCCGTCTGCAGGACACAAGCCCCCTCTTCAAGGCCAAAGGGCCTTTCTACATGGCCATAGTCATTTCCATAGGGCACAAGCCCCTCCAGCTCTCTCCACAGGGCAACGGACCCCTATACAGGGTCACAGGCCTTTCCACAGGGCCACAACACCTTCAGCTCTCTCCACAGGACCACAGGCTACTACCGGGCCACAGGTCTTTCCACAGTGCCACAAGCACCATCCAGCTCTCTCCACAGGCAATCATGTGGCACTTTTGCAACAAGAGTCAATTTTTTTTGCAGTTCGGCAACATTGGAGTCAACCCTGTTGCAAATCGGACACGAAGCTTGAAAATTTAGATGTTTACTGCAAAGGACTTCATAGGCCCCCATCTTACTCCAGAGCCTTCCACAGGCCCCTCCAACACGCTCCACATGGCCTTTTCCACAGGCCACAACTCCATCCAGCTCTCTTTACATCGCCACATGCCCCTCTGCGGGGCAACAGACCCCTATACAGGGTCACAGGCCTCTCCACAGGGCTTCAACCCCTTCAGCTCTCTCCACAGGACCACTGGCTCCTTCTGCCGGGCCACAAGCCTTTCCACAGGGCCACAATCCCCTCCAATTCCACAGGACAACAGGCTCTCTTTACAGGGCCATAGCTCCCCTCCACAGGGCCAAATGCACTTTCCACATGGCCACAACCCCCTCCAGCTCTCTACACAGAGTCATGGGGCCCGTCTGCAGGGCACAAGCCCCTTCATCAAGGCCAAGGGGCCTTTCTACATGGCCACTGGCCTTTAAATAGTGCCACAACCTCCTCTGGCTCTCTCAAGAGGGCCACAGGCTCCTTCTACAGGGCAAGGGCCCCCTCCACAAGGCCAAAGGCCCTTTGCAAAGGGCCATAGGTCCATTCCACAGGGCCATAGTCATTTCCATAGGGCCATAACCCCCCTCAAGCTCTCTCCACAGAACCGCAGGCTCCTTCTACAGGTTTACAGGCATATACACAGGGCCACATCCGCCTTCACCTCTCTCCACAAGGCGACAGGGCCCTTTCACTGTGTCATAGGCCTTTCCATAAGGCCACAACCCCCTCTGTCTCTCTCAAAAAGGACAGAGGCTCCCTTTACAAGGCAACAGCCCCCTCCACAAGGCCAAAGGCCTTTTTCAAAGGGCCACAGGTCCCTTTCGCAGGGCCATAGGCATTTCCCCAAGGCAATAACCCCCTCCAGCTCTCTCCACAGGACCACAGGCTCCTTCTACAAGACTACAACCCCTTTGAGCTCTTTCATCAGAGCCACAGACTCCTCCGCCCCCCTTTAATCAGTTAAAAGGGCTTAATTGAGTGACCACAACACCTTCAGCTCTCTCCACAGGACCACAGGCTCCTACTGAGCCACAGGACTTTCCACAGTGCCACAAGCCCCTCTAGCTCTCTCCACAAGCAATCATGTTGCATGTTTTTTACTGCAAAGGACTTCATAGGCCCAAATCTTACTCCAGAGCCTTCCACAGGCCCCTCCAGCCGGCTCCACATGGCCTTTTCCTCAGGCCACAACTCCCTCCAGCTCTCTTTACATCGCCACATGCCCCTCTGCGGGGCCACAGACCCCTATACAGGGTCACAGGCCTTTCAACAGTGCCTCAACCCCTTCAGCTCTCTCCACAGGACCACAGGCTTTTCCACAGCCCACAACTCCTTCCAGCTCTCAACACAGGGCCACAGCCCCTTCCACAAGGCTAAAGGGCCTATCCATAGGGCCACAGACCTTTCCACAGGGCCACAACACGCTCCAGCTCTCTCCACAGGACAAGAAGCTCTCTTTACAGGGCCATAGCTCACCTCCACAGGGCCAAATGCACTTTCCACACGGCCACAACTCCCAACAGCCCTCTTCACAGAGTCACAGGGCCCGTCTGCAGGGCACAAGCCCCTCTTCAAGGCCAAAAGGCCTTTCTACATGGCCATAGTCATTCCCATAGGGCACGAGCACCTCCAGCTCTCTCCACAGGCCAACGGACCCCTGTACAGGGTCACAGTCCTTTCCACAGGGCCACAACAGCTTCAGCTCTCTCCACAGGCAATCATGTTGCATGTTGTTTACTGCAGAGGACTTCATAGGCCCAAACCTTACTCCAGAGCCTTCCACAGGCCCCTCCAGCCCGCTCCACATGGCCTTTTCCTCAGGCCACAACTCCCTCCAGCTCTCTTTATATCGCCACATGCCCCTCTGCGGGGCCACAGACCCCTATATAGGGTCACATGCCTTTCCACAGGGCCTCAACCCCTTCAGCTCTCTCCACAGGACCACTGCTCCTTCTACCGGGCTACAAGCCTTTCCACAGGGCCACAATCCCCTCCAACTCTTCTCCACAGGACAACAAGCTTTCTTTAAAGGGCCATAGCTCCCCTCCACAGGGCCAAATGCACTTTCTGCACGGCCACAGCCCCCTTTAGCTCTCTCCACAGAGACACAAGGCCCGTCTGCAGGGCACAAGCCCCCTCTTCAAGGCCAAAAGGCCTTTCTACATGGCCATAGTCATTTCCATAGGGCACAAGCCCCTCCAGCTCTCTCCACAGGGCAACGGACCCCTATACAGGGTCACAGGCCTTTCCACTGGGCCACAACACTTTCAGCTCTCTCCACAGGACCACAGGCTCCTACTGGGCCACAGGCCTTTCCACAGTGCCACAAGCCCCTCCAGCTCTCTCCACAGGCAATCATGTTGCATGTTGTTTACTGCAAAGGACTTCATAGGCCCAAATCTTACTCCAGAGCCTTCCACAGGCCTTTCCAGCCCACTCCACATGGCCTTTTCCTCAGGCCACAACTCCCTCCAGCTCTCTTTACATCGCCACATGCCCCTCTGCGGGGCCACAGACCCCTATACAGGGTCACAGGCCTTTCCACAGGGCCTCAATCCCTTCAGCTCTCTCCACAGGACTACTGCTCCTTCTGCCGGGCTACAAGCCTTTCCACAGGGCCACAATCCCCTCCAACTCTTCTCCACAGGACAACAAGCTCTCTTTAAAGGGCCATAGCTCCCCTCCACAGGGCCAAATGCACTTTCTGCACGGCCACAGCCCCCTTTAGCTCTCTCCACAGAGACACAAGGCCCGTCTGCAGGGCACAAGCCCCCTCTTCAAGGCCAAAAGGCCTTTCTACATGGCCATAGTCATTTCCATAGGGCACGAGCTCCTCCAGCTCTCTCCACAGGGCAACGGACCGCTATACAGGGTCACAGGCCTTTCCACAGGGCCACAACACCTTCAGCTCTTCCACAGGACCACAGGCTCCAGCCCGGCCACAGGCCTTTCCACAGTGCTCCAAGTCCCTCCAGCTCTCTCCACAGGCAATCATGTTTCATGTTGTTTACCGCAAAAGGACTTCATAGGCCCAAATCTTACTTCAGACCCTTCCACAGGCCCCTCCAGCCCGCTCCACATGGCCTTTTCCGCAGGCCACAACTCCCTCCAGCTCTCTTTACATCGCCACATGCCCCTCTGCGGGGCCACAGACCCCTATACAGGGTCACAGGCCTTTCCACAAGGCCTCAACCCCTTCAGCTCTCTCCACAGGACCACAGGCTTTTCCACAGCCCACAACTCCTTCCAGCTCTCACCACAGGGCCACAGCCCCTTCCACAAGGCTAAAGGGCCTATCCATAGGGCCACAGACATTTCCACAGGGCCACAACACCCTCCAGCTCTCTCCACAGGACAAGAAGCTCTCTTTACAGGGCCATAGCTCACCTCCACAGGGCCAAATGCACTTTCCACACGGCCACAACTCCCAACAGCTCTCTCCACGGAGTCACAAGGTCCGTCTGCAGGGCACAAGCCCCCTCTTCAAGGCCAAAAGGCCTTTCTACATGGCCATAGTCATTTCCATAGGGCACGAGCCCCTCCAGCTCTCTCCACAGGGCAACGGACCCCTATACAGGGTCACAAGCCTTTCCCCAGGGCCACAATCCCCTCCAACTCTTCTCCACACGACAACAAGCTCTTTTTACCGGGCCATAGCTCCCCTCCACAGGGCCAAATGCACTTTCTGCATGGCCACAGCCCCCTTTAGCTCTCTCCACAGAGACACAAGGCCCGTCTGCAGGGCACAAGCCCCCTCTTCAAGGCCAAAAGGCCTTTCTACATGGCCATAGTCATTTCCATAGGGCGCAAGCCCCTCCAGCTCTCTCCACAGGGCAACGGACTCCTATACAGGGTCACAGGCCTTTCCACTGGGCCACAACACTTTCAGCTCTCTCCACAGGACCACAGGCTCCTACTGGGCCACAGGCCTTTCCACAGTGCCACAAGCCCCTCCAGCTCTCTCCACAGGCAATCATGTTGCATGTTGTTTACTGCAAAGGACTTCATAGGCCCAAATCTTACTCCAGAGCCTTCCACAGGCCTTTCCAGCCCACTCCACATGGCCTTTTCCTCAGGCCACAACTCCCTCCAGCTCTCTTTACATCGCCACATGCCCCTCTGCGGGGCCACAGACCCCTATACAGGGTCACAGGCCTTTCCACAGGGCCTCAACCCCTTCAGCTGTCTCCACAGGACCACAGGCTTTTCCACAGCCCACAACTCCTTCCACCTCTCACCACAGGGCCACAGCCCCTTCCACAAGGCCAAGGGTCCTATCCATAGGGCCACAAACCTTTCCACATGGCCACAACACCCTCCAGCTCTCTCCACAGGACAAGAAGCTCTCTTTACAGGGCCATAGCTCACCTCCACAGGGCCAAATGCACTTTCCACACGGCCACAACTCCCAACAGCCCTCTCCACAGAGTCACAGGGCCCGTCTGCAGGGCACAAGCCCCCTCTTCAAAGCCAAAAGGCCTTTCTGCATGGCCATAGTCATTTCCATAGGGCACGAGCCCCTCAAGCTCTCTCCACAGGGCAACGAACCGCTATACAGGGTCACAGGCCTTTCCACAGGGCCACAACACCTTCAGCTCTCTCCACAGGAGCACAGGCTCCTACCCGGCCACAGGCTTTTACACAGTGCTACACGTCCCTCTAGCTCTCTCCACAGGCAATCATGTTGCATGTTGTTTACCGAAAAAAGGACTTCATAGGCCCAAATCTTACTTCAGACCCTTCCACAGGCCCCTCCAGCCCGCTCCACATGGCCTTTTCCGCAGGCCACAACTCCCTCCAGCTCACTTTACATTGCCACATGCCCCTCTGCGGGGCCACAGACCCCTATACAGGGTCACAGGCCTTTCCACAGGGCCTCAACCTCTTCAGCTCTCTCCACAGGACCACTGGCTCCTTCTGCCGGGCCACAAGCATTTCCACAGGGCCACAATCCCCTCCAACTCTTCTCCACAGGACAACAAGCTCTCTTTACAGAGCCATAGCTCCCCTCCACAGGGCCAAATGCACTTTCTGCATGGCCACAGCCCCCTTTAGCTCTCTCCACAGAGACACAGGGCCCATCTGCAGGACACAAGCCCCCTCTTCAAGGCCAAAGGGCCTTTCTACAAGGCCATAGTCATTTCCATAGGGCACAAGCCCCTCCAGCTCTCTCCACAGGGCAACGGACCCCTATACAGGGTCACAGGCCTTTCCACAGGGCCACAACACCTTCAGCTCTCTCCACAGGACCACAGGCTACTACCGGGCCACAGGTCTTTCCACAGTGCCACAAGCACCATCCAGCTCTCTCCACAGGCAATCATGTTGCACTTTTGCAACAAGAGTCAATTTTTGTTGCAGTTCGGCAACATTGGAGTCAACCCTGTTGCAAATCGGACACGAAGCTTGAAAATTTAGATGTTTACTGCAAAGGACTTCATAGGCCCCCATCTTACTCCAGAGCCTTCCACAGGCCCCTCCAACACGCTCCACATGGCCTTTTCCACAGGCCACAACTCCATCCAGCTCTCTTTACATCGCCACATGCCCCTCTGCGGGGCAAAAGACCCCTATACAGGGTCACAGGCCTCTCCACAGGGCCTCAACCCCTTCAGCTCTCTCCACAGGACCACTGGCTCCTTCTGCCGGGCCACAAGCCTTTCCACAGGGCCACAATCCCCTCCAATTCCACAGGACAACAGGCTCTCTTTACAGGGCCATAGCTCCCCTCCACAGGGCCAAATGCACTTTCCACATGGCCACAACCCCCTCCAGCTCTCTACACAGAGTCATGGGGCCCGTCTGCAGGGCACAAGCCCCTTCATCAAGGCCAAGGGGCCTTTCTACAGGGCCACTGGCCTTTAAATAGTGCCACAACCTCCTCTGGCTCTCTCAAGAGGGCCACAGGCTCCTTCTACAGGGCAAGGGCCCCCTCCACAAGGCCAAAGGCCCTTTGCAAAGGGCCATAGGTCCATTCCACAGGGCCATAGTCATTTCCATAGGGCCATAACCCCCCTCAAGCTCTCTCCACAGAACCGCAGGCTCCTTCTACAGGTTTACAGGCATATACACAGGGCCACATCCGCCTTCACCTCTCTCCACAAGGCGACAGGGCCCTTTCACTGTGTCATAGGCCTTTCCATAAGGCCACAACCCCCTCTGTCTCTCTCAAAAAGGACAGAGGCTCCCTTTACAAGGCAACAGCCCCCTCCACAAGGCCAAAGGCCTTTTTCAAAGGGCCACAGGTCCCTTTCGCAGGGCCATAGGCATTTCCCCAAGGCAATAACCCCCTCCAGCTCTCTCCACAGGACCACAGGCTCCTTCTACAAGACTACAACCCCTTTGAGCTCTTTCATCAGGGCCACAGCCTCCTCCGCCCCCCTTTAATCAGTTAAAAGGGCTCAATTGAGTGACCACAACACCTTCAGCTCTCTCCACAGGACCACAGGCTCCTACTGAGCCACAGGACTTTCCACAGTGCCACAAGCCCCTCTAGCTCTCTCCACAGGCAATCATGTTGCATGTTTTTTACTGCAAAGGACTTCATAGTGTAACATACCTGGCGGCGTCCTTGCATAGTGGTCCATCTCCCACTGTGCAAGAGCGCGCACTTGATCTCCTGTCTAGAATGTCTCTCTGGCTTCCCTCCATGCTGTCTGTTTGTGTCTGTTTCTGCTGCTTAAGGGCGGCGCCCGATCACTTCCTGCTTTTTGTACCTGCTGTGGGTCACACCCCTTGTGCGTCCTCAGCCTATTGCTGTCTGTCACCTGGTATATAGCTCAGCTGCTCCCATCTATCCCTGCCTGAGCATAGTGTTTCATTCAGTGTGTGCTTGCACTCTGAAGGTGCCAGGTCCCGTTCTGTGTTCTCTTGTCTGCCTATCCTGGAGGCTGTATTTCCAGGCCTGTCTGAACACGCTCCTAGCCTGTTCCTCCTGCCTTCTAGGGGCCGATTACCTAGACCCGTTCCTGTATCTTGTCTGACCTGTCTGAACACGCTCCTAGCCTGTTCTTCCTGCCTTCTAGGGGCCGATTACCTAGACCCGCTCCTGTATCTTGTCTGTCCTGTCTGAACACGCTCCTTGCCTGTTCGTCCCGCCTCTCTGGGGGCCGTATTCCCAGACCCGCTCCTGTATTCCGCTGCAATGTCGGTCTCCTCCGTACACTCAGTTCCAGTCTGAACTCTCTCCTATCCTTTACCTGTTTTGCCTCTATGTCCGTTCCCTTCCTTTTTCTGCAGAGTCTGAACTCGTACCTAACTCCTGCTTGTTGTCTCTGTACTCCCGTTTGTGAGTTTGTGGTCCACTCGCTACTTCTCTGCTAGTACCCTGTGGGTGTCTGGCTCTGCCTTTCCCTTCCTGTCTGTTCCGTGTGAACAGAGCCCTGTCCCCCCTACTCAGCCTAGCCTGCTCTGACTCCTTTGCTCACCGCTCCGGCGGTTCTAGTCTGCTCTGACTCCTTTGCTTACCGCTCCGGCGGTTCTAGCCTGCCCTGCTTCTGCCCACTGCTCCGGCAGTCCTGTCCTGCCCTGCTTCTGCCCACTGCTCCGGCAGTCCTGTCCTGCCCTGCTTCTGCCCACTGCTCCGGCAGTCCTGTCCTGCCCTGCTTCTGCCCACTGCTCCGGCAGTCCTGTCCTGCCCTGCTTCTGCCCACTGCTCCGGCAGTCCTGTCCTGCCCTGCTTCTGCCCGCTGCTCCGGCAGTCCTGTCCTGCCCTGCTTCTGCCCGCTGCTCCGGCAGTCCTGTCCTGCCCTGCTTCTGCCCGCTGCTCCGGCAGTCCTGTCCTGCCCTGCTTCTGCCCGCTGCTCCGGCAGTCCTGTCCTGCCCTGCTTCTGCCCGCTG
Organism: Phyllobates terribilis; assembly: GCF_046119375.1. Classification (NCBI taxonomy): domain Eukaryota; kingdom Metazoa; phylum Chordata; class Amphibia; order Anura; family Dendrobatidae; genus Phyllobates; species Phyllobates terribilis. The sequence continues at coordinate 1,475,248 of NW_027362771.1, read as the reverse complement.
CTCCGGCAGTCCTGTCCTGCCCTGCTTCTGCCCGCTGCTCCGGCAGCCCCGTCCTGCTCTGTTCTTGCCCACCGCTTCGGGCGTTCCCTCTCTGCTGTGGTTGTCTACCGCATCTGCGGTTCTGTGACCCAGTCTGTACTGGGTCTTAACCTTTCTGTGCTCCAGCCCGTCCTTTTGGCCAGTACCTCCCTGCCTGCATACTCGCCTGTATCCACCCATCTGCATACCTGCCGTGTTTGCTTATATCCACCAGTCTGTGCCAGCCTAACCTGCCTGTTCCTGAGTCCCAGTGTGTACTGGGTCCTATCCCGCCTGTGTTCCTACCTGCTAGTGCCTCCCTGTCTGCACTCTAGCTGTGCTTGCCTGTACCCCTCTACCTGTATTGTTCCTGAGTCCCAGTGTGTACTGGGTCCTATCCCGCCTGTGTTCCTACCTGCTAGTGCCTCCCTGTCTGCACTCTAGCTGCGCTTGCCTTTACCCGCCTGCCTGCATACCAGTCGTGCCTGCCTATACCCTCCAGTCTGTGCGCCAGCCTAACCAGCCTGATCCAGTAATCCCTGTGTGGGTCAACCCCCGTGTCCGGAGTTTGACCTGGAGTAGCACCTGGTCCCTCTGCCCGGTTTCTCCCTGGTGCACTGGCGTCGTATGCCGTCGTGCCATCTTGGTCGGATCGGCCAGATACTTAGTCACGCCCCTCCAGGCACTCTCCGGTTCATGGTCCAGTGGAATCACTACAATCACACGCACACGCCGCTCAGCCCGGGCGTGTGCATAACAGCATGCTCAGGCCATGGTTCCCGTTGAGCCCCACGGCCTTCGCTCTCTGAGAAGTTTTCCAGCGAATACATGCATTAAAATAAATAAATAAATATTTTTTTTTTCCTTTAGCTGAGTTCCAGGCGAATTACGCACCCGTCCAGATGGATCTATCTGCTCTCGTTCCCGCGGATCCGCTACGTTATTATGGGGATCCTAGACAAAGTCGTGCATTTGTGGAGCAATGCATGCTACACTTCAAGTTCTACCCTCTATGTTTTCCCACCGATCGGGTTAAGGTGGCATTCATTATGTCTTACCTGGCAGGTGATGCCTTGGAATGGATCAACCCCCTATATGAAACACAGGATCCGATCCTCCTGGACCTAATGGCCTTCCTGGTGGCCTTTCTAATGGTCTTCGATGATCCTAACCCGGAGGCTCCTGCTGAAGCTTCACTTCCCAATATCCCGGAGCAGCCCCAATGGGTAATGTGTGTGGGTAGCGCAATAGTCCTCCAGCCCAATGAGACTACTGCCCACCCAGAATCCTCACAGGGTGACTACGCTTTCCGGAATACTTCTCCCAACCTCAAGAGGCAGTCCAGACATGCTAGACGTAGAGGCAAGCCGTCACGCCAGGGTCTGTCCTCCCTGAGACCTCCTGACCCCAACCTTGAAGTCCCTACTGAAGCTTCATCTCCCTGTATCCCGGAGAAGCTCCAACGGGTAATGTGCGTGGGTAGTGCACCTGTTCTCCTGCCCGAAGAGACTTCTGCCCATCCAGACTCCACACAGGAGAACTTCCTGCACCCGGCATCAGATGCTTCACCCACTTTAACCGGTGTGCATGTCCAAGGATGCTCCAAAGCTGTGGTTACCTCAGAGTCTGTGCACCTCTACTACCTGGCGGAGGACCCCCTGTTGCCTCCTGAATCCTCCGGGATACCACTCAATGACAAATGGGGAGAGAATTCTCTACACCCGGTACTCGATACTTTGTCCGCTTCGTCCTGTGAGCCTGACAATGGGTACCCCAAAGTGGTAGTTACCCCCGAGTCTCTACACCCCTCCGACCAGGCGGAGGACCTCCAGTTGTCTCCTGAACCCTTCGGGGTGCTACCTGGTAGCGAAAGGACAGAGACTCTCCTATACTCTGTACCTGATACCTCGCTCGCTTCGTCCAGTGAGTCCAACCTAGTGTACTCTGAAGCAGTGGTTACTCCCGAGTCTCTACACTCCTCTGACCAGGCGGAGGACCTCCAGTTGTCTCCAGAACCCTTCGGGGTGCCACCTGGTGGTAAATGGACAGAGAGTTTCCTATATCCTGGATCTGATACCTCGCTTGCTTCGTCCAGTGAGTCCGACCTAGTGTACTCTGAAGCAGAGGTTACCCGTGAGTCTCTACACCCCTCTGACCAGGCGGAGGACCGCCAGTTGTCTCCAGAACCCTTCGGGGTGCCACCTGGTGGAGAATGGACAGAGACTTTCCTATACTCGGTACCCGATACCTCGCCTGCTTCGTCCAGTGAGTCCGACCTAGTGTACTCTGAAGCAGATGTTTTCTCTGAGCCTCTGCACTCTTCTGACCCGGCGGAGGACCTACAGTTGTTTCCTGAATCCTCCGGGGTACCACCAGAAAACAAAGAGACAGTGACTTTTCCTCATTATGTACCTGATAACCCGTCTATTTCTTCCTGTGAGCTTGACAAGATGTACCTCGAAGCAGAGATTACCCCCAAGTCTCTGTCCCCCTCCAACCCGGTGGAGGACTTCCAGTTGTCTCCTGTACCCTCTGGGGTGCCACCTGAAAATATGTGGAGAGAGACTTCCTTGTGTGCTGTTCCTGGTACTCCACCCGTTTCGTCTGTTGCTAAGGGTGGCTGGATGGGAGGTAGCATCCTAGCTACCCAGAGGAGACCAGTTTTTCCGGTGGACAGGGGAAGTGATCTCTTCGAAGTGAAGAATTGGCCCTCGAATTCCCTGCGGAAGATTCTGGCAGGCCTGAAGAAGAGGGGGCGTAAGGGGGGGGGTACTGTAACATACCTGGCGGCGTCCTTGCATAGTGGTCCATCTCCCACTGTGCAAGAGCGCGCACTTGATCTCCTGTCCAGAATGTCTCTCTGGCTTCCCTCCATGCTGTCTGTTTGTGTCTGTTTCTGCTGCTTAAGGGCGGCGCCCGATCACTTCCTGCTTTTTGTACCTGCTGTGGGTCACACCCCTTGTGCGTCCTCAGCCTATTGCTGTCTGTCACCTGGTATATAGCTCAGCTGCTCCCATCTATCCCTGCCTGAGCATAGTGTTTCATTCAGTGTGTGCTTGCACTCTGAAGGTGCCAGGTCCCATTCTGTGTTCTCTTGTCTGCCTATCCTGGAGGCTGTATTTCCAGGCCTGTCTGAACACGCTCCTAGCCTGTTCCTCCTGCCTTCTAGGGGCCGATTACCTAGACCCGTTCCTGTATCTTGTCTGACCTGTCTGAACACGCTCCTAGCCTGTTCTTCCTGCCTTCTAGGGGCCGATTACCTAGACCCGCTCCTGTATCTTGTCTGTCCTGTCTGAACACGCTCCTTGCCTGTTCGTCCCGCCTCTCTGGGGGCCGTATTCCCAGACCCGCTCCTGTATTCCGCTGCAGTGTCGGTCTCCTCCGTACACTCAGTTCCAGTCTGAACTCTCTCCTATCCTTTACCTGTTTTGCCTCTATGTCCGTTCCCTTCCTTTTTCTGCAGAGTCTGAACTCGTACCTAACTCCTGCTTGTTGTCTCTGTACTCCCGTTTGTGAGTTTGTGGTCCACTCGCTACTTCTCTGCTAGTACCCTGTGGGTGTCTGGCTCTGCCTTTCCCTTCCTGTCTGTTCCGTGTGAACAGAGCCCTGTCCCCCCTACTCAGCCTAGCCTGCTCTGACTCCTTTGCTCACCGCTCCGGCGGTTCTAGTCTGCTCTGACTCCTTTGCTTACCGCTCCGGCGGTTCTAGCCTGCCCTGCTTCTGCCCACTGCTCCGGCAGTCCTGTCCTGCCCTGCTTCTGCCCACTGCTCCGGCAGTCCTGTCCTGCCCTGCTTCTGCCCACTGCTCCGGCAGTCCTGTCCTGCCCTGCTTCTGCCCACTGCTCCGGCAGTCCTGTCCTGCCCTGCTTCTGCCCACTGCTCCGGCAGTCCTGTCCTGCCCTGCTTCTGCCCGCTGCTCCGGCAGTCCTGTCCTGCCCTGCTTCTACCCGCTGCTCCGGCAGTCCTGTCCTGCCCTGCTTCTGCCCGCTGCTCCGGCAGTCCTGTCCTGCCCTGCTTCTGCCCGCTGCTCCGGCAGTCCTGTCCTGCCCTGCTTCTGCCCGCTGCTCTGGCAGTCCTGTCCTGCCCTGCTTCTGCCCGCTGCTCCGGCAGCCCCGTCCTGCTCTGTTCTTGCCCACCGCTTCGGGCGTTCCCTCTCTGCTGTGGTTGTCTACCGCATCTGCGGTTCTGTGACCCAGTCTGTACTGGGTCTTAACCTTTCTGTGCTCCAGCCCGTCCTTTCGGCCAGTACCTCCCTGCCTGCATACTCGCCTGTATCCACCCATCTGCATACCTGCCGTGTTTGCTTATATCCACCAGTCTGTGCCAGCCTAACCTGCCTGTTCCTGAGTCCCAGTGTGTACTGGGTCCTATCCCGCCTGTGTTCCTACCTGCTAGTGCCTCCCTGTCTGCACTCTAGCTGTGCTTGCCTGTACCCCTCTACCTGTATTGTTCCTGAGTCCCAGTGTGTACTGGGTCCTATCCCGCCTGTGTTCCTACCTGCTAGTGCCTCCCTGTCTGCCTTTACCCGCCTGCCTGCATACCAGTCGTGCCTGCCTATACCCTCCAGTCTGTGCGCCAGCCTAACCAGCCTGATCCAGTAATCCCTGTGTGGGTCAACCCCCGTGTCCGGAGTTTGACCTGGAGTAGCACCTGGTCCCTCTGCCCAGTTTCTCCCTGGTGCACTGGCGTCGTATGCCGTCGTGCCATCTTGGTCGGATCGGCCAGATACTTAGTCACGCCCCTCCAGGCACTCTCCGGTTCATGGTCCAGTGGAATCACTACAATCACACGCACACGCCGCTCAGCCCGGGCGTGTGCATAACACATAGGCCCAAATCTTACTCCAGAGCCTTCCACAGGCCCCTCCAGCCGGCTCCACATGGCCTTTTCCTCAGGCCACAACTCCCTCCAGCTCTCTTTACATCGCCACATGCCCCTCTGCGGGGCCACAGACCCCTATACAGGGTCACAGGCCTTTCCACAGGGCCTCAACCCCTTCAGCTCTCTCCACAGGACCACAGGCTTTCCACAACCCACAACTCCTTCCAGCTCTCACCACAGGGCCACAGCCCCTTCCACAAGGCTAAAGGGCCTATCCATAGGGCCACAGACCTTTCCACAGGGCCACAACACGCTCCAGCTCTCTCCACAGGACAAGAAGCTCTCTTTACAGGGCCATAGCTCACCTCAACAGGGCCAAATGCACTTTCCACACGGCCACAACTCCCAACAGCCCTCTCCACAGAGTCACAGGGCCCGTCTGCAGGGCACAAGCCCCTCTTCACGGCCAAAAGGCCTTTCTACATGGCCATAGTCATTCCCATAGGGCACGAGCACCTCCAGCTCTCTCCACAGGGCAACGGACCCCTGTACAGGGTCACAGTCCTTTCCAAAGGGCCACAACAGCTTCAGCGCTCTCCACAGGCAATCATGTTGCATGTTGTTTACTGCAGAGGACTTCATAGGCCCAAACCTTACTCCAGAGCCTTCCACAGGCCCCTCCAGCCCGCTCCACATGGCTTTTCCTCAGGCTACAACTCCCTCCAGCTCTCTTTACATCGCCACATGCCCCTCTGCGGGGCCACAGACCCCTATACAGGGTCACATGCCTTTCCACAGGGCCTCAACCCCTTCAGCTCTCTCCACAGGACCACTGCTCCTTCTGCCGGGCTACAAGCCTTTCCACAGGGCCACAATCCCCTCCAACTCTTCTCCACAGGACAACAAGCTCTCTTTAAAGGGCCATAGCTCCCCTCCACAGGGCCAAATGCACTCTCTGCACGGCCACAGCCCCCTTTAGCTCTCTCCACAGAGACACAAGGCCCGTCTGCAGGGCACAAGCCCCTTCTTCAAGGCCAAAAGGCCTTTCTACATGGCCATAGTCATTTCCATAGGGCACGAGCCCCTCCAGCTCTCTCCACAGGGCAACGGACCGCTATACAGGGTCACAGGCCTTTCCACAGGGCCACAACACCTTCAGCTCTTCCACAGGACCACAGGCTCCAGCCCGGCCACAGGCCTTTCCACAGTGCTACAGGTCCCTCCAGCTCTCTCCACAGGCAATCATGTTTCATGTTTTTTACCGCAAAAGGACTTCATAGGCCCAAATCTTACTTCAGACCCTTCCACAGGCCCCTCCAGCCCGCTCCACATGGCCTTTTCCGCAGGCCACAACTCCCTCCAGCTCTCTTTACATCGCCACATGCCCCTCTGCGGGGCCACAGACCCCTATACAGGGTCACAGGCCTTTCCACAGGGCCTCAACCCCTTCAGCTCTCTCCACAGGACCACTGGCTCCTTCTGCCGAGCCACAAGCATTTCCACAGGGCCACAATCCGCTCAAACTCTTCTCCACAGGACAACAAGCTAACTTTACAGGGCCATAGCTCCCTTCCTCAAAGCCAGCCCTCATGGTGATTGTGTTATTAAAGAAAAAATAATAATTTTAGGGCTGGCTAGAGGCAGCCGTGGACACACGATAGCCAGCCCTCATGGTGTTTGTGTTATTAAAGAAAAAATAATAATTTTAGGGCTGGCTAGAGGCAGCCGTGGACACATGATAGCCAGCCCTCATGGTGTTTGTGTTATTAAAGAAAAAAAAAATTTAAGGGCTGGCTAGAGGCAGCCGTGGACACACAATAGCCAGCCCTCATGGTGTTTGTGTTATTAAAGAAAAAAAAAATTTAAAGGCTGGCTAGAGGCAGCCGTGGACACATGATAGCCAGCCCTCATGGTGTTTGTGTTATTAAAGAAAAAAAAAAATTTAGGGCTGGCTAGAGGCAGCCGTGGACAAACGATAACCAGCCCTCATGGTGTTTGTGTTATTAAAGAAAAAAAATAAATTTGAGGGCTGGCTAGAGGCAGCAGTGGACACACGATAGCCAGCCCACATGGTGTTTGTGTTATTAAAGAAAATAAATAAATTTGAGGGCTGGCTAGAGGTAGCAGTGGACACACGATAGCCAGCCCACATGGTGTTTGTGTTATTAAAGGAAAAAAATAAATTTGAGGGCTGGCTAGAGGCAGCCGTGGACACATGATAGCCATCCCTCATGGTGTTTGTGTTATTAAAGAAAATAAATAAATTTGAGGGCTGGCTAGAGGCAGCCGTGGACACACGATAGACAGCCCTCATGGTGTTTGTGTTATTAAAGAAAATAAATAAATTTGAGGGCTGGCTAGAGGCAGCCGTGGACACACGATAGCCAGCCCACATGGTGTTTGTGTTATTAAAGAAAAAAAATAAATTTGAGGGCTGGCTAGAGGCAACCGTGGACACACGATAGCCAGCCCTCATGGTGTTTGTGTTATTAAAGAAAAAAAATAAATTTGAGGGCTGGCTAGAGGCAGCCATGGACAAACGATAACCAGCCCTCATGGTGTTTGTGTTATTAAAGAAAAAAAATAAATTTGAGGGCTGGCTAGAGGCAGCTGTGGACACACGATAGCCAGCCCACATGGTGTTTGTGTTATTAAAGAAAAAATATAAATTTGATGGCTGGCTAGAGGCAGCCGTGGACACACGATAGCCAGCCCACATGGTGTTTGTGTTATTAAAGAAAAAATATAAATTTGATGGCTGGCTAGAGACAGCCGTGGGCACACGAGAGCCAGCCCTCGTGGTTTTAATGTTATTAAAAAAAATAAAAAAATTTGAGGGCTGGCTGGTGACAGCCATGGGCACACGATAGCCAGCCTTCATGGTTGCATTTCTTATAAATAAAAATATAAACCTTTAGGGCTGGCTGGCGAGAGCCGTGTGCACGCGGATAGCCAGCCTTCATGGGGGTGTTATATTTATATCCCACCAAGGACAACATCTGAAACGAGTTTGTATGTTCTCCCCGTGTTTGCATGGGTTTCCTCCGGGTTCTCCGGTTTCCTCCCACACTAAAAAGACACACTGATAGGGAATCTAGATTGTGAGCCCCAATGGGGACAGCGACAATAATGTATGTAAAGCGCTGTGGAATATGTGAGCGCTATATAAAAATAAAAATAAGATGATGATAAAAAATATAAACCTTGAGGGCCGGCTGGAGACAGCCGTGGGCACACGATAGCCAGCCCTCATGCTCTTTACAGAGCCATAGCTCCCCTCCACAGGGCCAAATGCACTTTCCACATGGCCACAATCCCCTCCAGCTCTCTCCACAGAGTCACTGGGCCCGTCTGCTGGGCACAAGCCCCTTCATCAAGGCCAAGGGGCCAGTCTACAGGGCCACTGGCCTTTAAATAGGGCCACAACCCCCTCTGGCTCTCTCAACAGGGAGACAGGCTCCTTCTGCAGGGCAACAGCCCCCTCCACAAGGCCAAAGACCCTTTGCAAAGGGCTATAGGTCCATTCCACAGGGCCATAGTCATTTCCATAGGGCCATAACCGCCCTCAAGCTCTCTCCACAGAACCACAGGCTCCTTCTACAGGTTTACAGGCATTTACACAGGGCCACAACCGCCTTCACCTCTCTCCACAGGGCCCTTTCACTGTGTCATAGGCCTTTCCATAAGGCCACAACCCCCTCTGTCTCTCTTAAAAAGGACAGAGGCTCCCTTTACAAGGCAACAGCCCCCTCCAAAAGGCCAAAGGCCTTTTTCAAAGGGTCATAGGTCCCCTCCGCAGGGCCATAGGCATTTCCCCAAGACAATAACCCCCTCCAGCTCTCTCCAGAGGACCACAGACTCCTTCTACAAGGCTACAACCCCTTTCAGCTCTTTCATCAGGGCCACAGCCTCCTCCACCCCCCTTTAATCAGTTAAAAGGGCTCATTTGCGTGACCACAACACCTTCAGCTCTCTCCACAGGACCACAGGCTCCTACCGGGCCACAGGCCTTTCCACAGTGCCATAAGCCCCTCCAGCTCTCTCCACAGGCAATCATGGTGCATGTTGTTTACTGCAAAGGACTTCATAGGCCCAAATCTTACTCCAGAGCCTTCCACAGGCACCTCCAGCCCGCTCCACATGGCCTTTTCCGCAAGCAACAACTCCCTCCAGCTGTCTTTACATCGCCACATGCCCCTCTGCGGGGCCACAGACCCCTATACAGGGTCACAGGCCTTTCCACAGGGCCTCAACCCCTTCAGCTGTCTCCACAGGACCACAGGCTTTTCCACAGCCCACAACTCCTTTCAGCTCTCACCACAGCGCCACAGCCCCTTCCACAGGGCTAAAGTTCCTATCCATAGGGCCACAGACCTTTCCACAGGGCCACAACACCCTCCAGCTCTCTCCACATGACAAGAAGCTCTCTTTACAGTGCCATAGCTCACCTCCACAGGGCCAAATGCACTTTCCACACGGCCACAACTCCCAAAAGTTCTCTCCACACAGTCACAGGGCCCGTCTGCAGGGCACAAGCGCCCTCTTCAAGGCCAAAAGGCCTTTCTACATGGCCATAGTCATTTCCATAGGGCACGAGCCCCTCCAGATCTCTCCACAGGGCAACGGACCCCTATACAGGGTCACAGGCCTTTCCACAGGGCCACAACACCTTCAGCTCTCTCCACAGGACCACAGGCTCCTACTGGGCCACAGGCCTTTCCACAGTGCCACAAGCCCCTCCAGCTCTCTCCACAGGCAATCATGTTGCATGTTGTTTACTGCAAAGGACTTCATAGGCTCAAATCTTACTCCAGAGCCTTCCACAGGCCTCTCCAGCCCGCTCCACATGGCCTTTTCCTCAGGCCACAACTCCCTCCAGCTCTCTTTACATCGCTACATGCCCCTCTGCGGGGCCACAGACCCCTATACAGGGTCACAGGCCTTTCCACAGGGCCTCAACCCCTTCAGCTGTCTCCACAGGACCACAGGCTTTTCCACAGCCCACAACTCCTTCCAGCTCTCACCACAGGGCCACAGCCCTTTCCACAAGGCTAAAGGGCCTATCCATAGGGCCACAGACCTTTCCACAGGGCCACACCACCCTCCAGCTCTCTCCACAGGACAAGAAGCTCTCTTTACAGGGCCATAGCTCACCTCCACAGGGCCAAATGCACTTTCCACACGGCCACAACTCCCAACAGCTCTCTCCACAGAGTCACAGTGCCCGTCTGCAGGGCACAAGCGCCCTCTTCAAGGCCAAAAGGCCTTTCTACATGGCTATAGTCATTTCCATACGGCACGAGCCCCTCCAGCTCTCTCCACAGGGCAACGGACCCCTATACAGGGTCACAGGCCTTTCCACAGGGCCACAACACCTTCAGCTCTCTCCACAGGACCACAGGCTCCTACTGGGCCACAGGCCTTTCCACAGTGCCACAAGCCCCTCCAGCTCTCTCCACAGGCAATCATGTTGCATGTTGTTTACTGCAAAGGACTTCATAGGCTCAAATCTTACTCCAGAGCCTTCCACAGGCCTCTCCAGCCCGCTCCACATGGCCTTTTCCTCAGGCCACAACTCCCTCCAGCTCTCTTTACATCGCCACATGCCCCTCTGCGGGGCCACAGACCCCTTTACAGGGTCACAGGCCTTTCCACAGGGCCTCAACCCCTTCAGCTGTCTCCACAGGACCACAGGCTTTTCCACAGCCCACAACTCCTTCCAGCTCTCACCACAGGGCCACAGCCCTTTCCACAAGGCTAAAGGGCCTATCCATAGGGCCACAGACCTTTCCACAGGGCCACAACACCCTCCAGCTCTCTCCACAGGACAAGAAGCTCTCTTTACAGGGCCATAGCTCACCTCCACAGGGCCAAATGCACTTTCCACACGGCCACAACTCCCAACAGCTCTCTCCACAGACTCACAGGGCCCGTCTGCAGGGCACAAGCACCCTCTTCAAGGCCAAAAGGCCTTTCTACATGGCCATAGTCATTTCCATAGGGCACGAGCCCCTCCAGCTCTCTCCACAGAGCAACGGACCCCTATACAGGATCACAGGCCTTTCCACAGGGCCATAACACCTTCAGCTCTCTCCACAGGACCACAGGCTCCTACTGGGCCACAGGCCTTTCCACAGTGCCACAAGCCCCTCCAGCTCTCTCCACAGGCAATCATGTTGCATGTTGTTTACTGCAAAGGACTTCATAGGCTCAAATCTTACTCCAGAGCCTTCCACAGGCCTCTCCAGCCCGCTCCACATGGCCTTTTCCTCAGGCCACAACTCCCTCCAGCTCTCTTTACATCGCCACATGCCCCTCTGCGGGGCCACAGACCCCTATACAGGGTCACAGGCCTTTCCACAGGGCCTCAACCCCTTCAGCTGTCTCCACAGGACCACAGGCTTTTCCACAGCCCACAACTCCTTCCAGCTCTCACCACAGGGCCACAGCCCTTTCCACAAGGCTAAAGGGCCTATCCATAGGGCCACATACCTTTCCACAGGGCTACAACACCCTCCAGCTCTCTCCACAGGACAAGAAGCTCTATTTACAGGGCCATAGCTCACCTCCACAGGGCCAAATGCACTTTCCACACGGCCACAACTCCCAACAGCTCTCTCCACAGAGTCACAGGGCCCGTCTGCAGGGCACAAGCCCCCTCTTCAAGGCCAAAAGGCCTTTCTACATGGCCATAGTCATTTCCATAGGGCACGAGCCCCTCCAGCTCTCTCCACAGGGCAACAGACCCCTATACAGGATCACAGGCCTTTCCACAGGGCCACAACACCTTCAGCTCTCTCCACAGGACCACAGGCTCCTACTGGGCCACAGGCCTTTCCACAGTGCCACAAGCCCCTCCAGCTCTCTCCACAGGCAATCATGTTGCATGTTGTTTACTGCAAAGGACTTCATAGGCTCAAATCTTACTCCAGAGCCTTCCACAGGCCTCTCCAGCCCGCTCCACATGGCCTTTTCCTCAGGCCACAACTCCCTCCAGCTCTCTTTACATCGCCACATGCCCCTCTGCGGGGCCACAGACCCCTATACAGGGTCACAGGCCTTTCAACAGGGCCTCAACCCCTTCAGCTGTCTCCACAGGACCACAGGCTTTTCCACAGCCCACAACTCCTTCCAACTCTCACCACAGGGCCACAGCCCTTTCCACAAGGCTAAAGGGCCTATCCATAGGGCAACATACCTTTCCACAGGGCCACAACACCCTCCAGCTCTCTCCACAGGACAAGAAGCTCTCTTTACAGGGCCATAGCTCACCTCCACAGGGCCAAATGCACTTTCCACATGGCCACAACTCCCAACAGCTCTCTCCACAGAGTCACAGGGCCCGTCTGCAGGGCACAAGCATCCTTTTCAAGGCCAAAAGGCCTTTCTACATGGCCATAGTCATTTCCATAGGGCACGAGCCCCTCCAGCTCTCTCCACAGGGCAACAGACCCCTATACAGGATCACAGGCCTTTCCACAGGGCCACAACACCTTCAGCTCTCTCCACAGGACCACAGGCTCCTACTGGGCCACAGGCCTTTCCAGAGTGCCACAAGCCCCTCCAGCTCTCTCCACAGGCAATCATGTTGCATGTTGTTTACTGCAAAGGACTTCATAGGCTCAAATCTTACTCCAGAGCCTTCCACAGGCCTCTCCAGCCCGCTCCACATGGCCTTTTCCTCAGGCCACAACTCCCTCCAGCTCTCTTTACATCGCCACATGCCCCTCTGCGGGGCCACAGACCCCTATACAGGGTCACAGGCCTTTCCACAGGGCCTCAACCCCTTCAGCTGTCTCCACAGGACCACAGGCTTTTCCACAGCCCACAACTCCTTCCAGCTCTCACCACAGGGCCACAGCCCTTTCCACAAGGCTAAAGGGCCTATCCATAGGGCCACAGACCTTTCCACAGGGCCACAACACCCTCCAGCTCTCTACACAGGACAAGAAGCTCTCTTTACAGGGCCATAGCTCACCTCCACAGGGCCAAATGCACTTTCCACACGGCCACAACTCCCAACAGCTCTCTCCACAGAGTCACAGGGCCCCTCTGCAGGGCACAAGCGCCCTCTTCAAGGCCAAAAGGCCTTTTTACATGGCTATAGTCATTTCCATATAGCACGAGCCCCTCCAGCTCTCTCCACAGGGCAACGGACCCCTATACAGGGTCACAGGCCTTTCCACAGGGCCACAACACCTTCAGCTCTCTCCACAGGACCACAGGCTCCTACTGGGCCACAGGCCTTTCCACAGTGCCACAAGCCCCTCCAGCTCTCTCCACAGGCAATCATGTTGCATGTTGTTTACTGCAAAGGACTTCATAGGCTCAAATCTTACTCCAGAGCCTTCCACAGGCCTCTCCAGCCCGCTCCACATGGCCTTTTCCTCAGGCCACAACTCCCTCCAGCTCTCTTTACATTGCCACATGCCCCTCTGCGGGGCCACAGACCCCTATACAGGGTCACAGGCCTTTCCACAGGGCCTCAACCCCTTCAGCTGTCTCCACAGGACCACAGGCTTTTAGACAGCCCACAACTCCTTCCAGCTCTCACCACAGGGCCAGAGCCCTTTCCACAAGGCTAAAGGGAATATCCATAGGGCCACAGACCTTTCCACAAGGCCACAACACCATCCAGCTCTCTCCACAGGACAAGAAGTTCTCTTTACAGGGCCATAGCTCACCTCCACAGGGCCAAATGCACTTTCCACACGGCCACAACTCCCAACAGCTTTCTCCACAGAGTCACAGGGCCCGTCTGCAGGACACAAGCCCCCTCTTCAAGGCCAAAAGGCCTTTCTACATGGCCATAGTCATTTCCATAGGGCACGAGCCCCTCCAGCTCTCTCCACAGGCAATCATGTTGCATGTTGTTTACTGCAAAGGACTTCATAGGCCCAAATCTTACTCCAGAGCCTTCCACAGGCCTTTCCAGCCCACTCCACATGGCCTTTTCCTCAGGCCACAACTCCCTCCAGCTCTCTTTACATCGCCACATGCCCCTCTGCGGGGCCACAGACCCCTATACAGGGTCACAGGCCTTTCCACAGGGCCACAACACCTTCAGCTCTCTCCACAGGACCACAGGCTCATACCCGGCGACAGGCTTTTCCACAGTGCTACAAGTCCCTCTAGCTCTCTCCACAGGCAATCATGTTGCATGTTGTTTACCGAAAAAAGGACTTCATAGGCCCAAATCTTACTTCAGACCCTTCCACAGGCCCCTCCAGCCCGCTCCACATGGCCTTTTCCGCAGGCCACAACTCCCTCCAGCTCTCTTTACATTGCCACATGCCCCTCTGCGGGGCCACAGACCCCTATACAGGGTCACAGGCCTTTCCACAGGGCCTCAACCCCTTCAGCTCTCTCCACAGGACCACTGGCTCCTTCTGCCGGGCCACAAGCATTTCCACAGGGCCACAATCCCCTCCAACTCTTCTCCACAGGACAACAAGCTCTCTTTACAGAGCCATAGCTCCCCTCCACAGGGCCAAATACACTTTCTGCACGGCTACAGCCCCCTTTAGCTCTCTCCACAGAGACACAGGGCCCGTCTGTAGGACACAAGCCCCCTCTTCAAGGCAAAGGGCCTTTCTACATTACCATAGTCATTTCCATAGGGCACAAGCCCCTCCAGCTCTCTCCACAGGGCAACGGACCCCTATACAGGGTCACAGGCCTTTCCACAGGGCCACAACACCTTCAGCTCTCTCCACAGGACCACAGGCTCCTACCCGGCCACAGGCTTTTCCACAGTGCTACAAGTCCCTCTAGCTCTCTCCACAGGCAATCATGTTGCATGTTGTTTACCGAAAAAAGGACTTCATAGGCCCAAATCTTACTTCAGACCCTTCCACAGGCCCCTCCAGCCCGCTCCACATGGCCTTTTCCGCAGGCCACAACTCCCTCCAGCTCTCTTTACATCGCCACATGCCCCTCTGCAGGGCCACAGACCCCTATACAGGGTCACAGGCCTTTCCACAGGGCCTCAACCCCTTCATTTCTCTCCACAGGACCACTGGCTCCTTCTGCCGGGCCACATGCATTTCCACAGGCCACAATCCCCTCCAACTCTTCTCCACAGGACAACAAGCTCTCTTTACAGAGCCATAGCTCCCCTCCACAGGGCCAAATGCACTTTCTGCACGGCCACAGCCCCCTTTAGCTCTCTCCACAGAGACACAGGGCCCGTCTGCAGGACACAAGCCCCCTCTTCAAGGCCAAAGGGCCTTTCTATATGGCCATAGTCATTTCCATAGGGCACAAGCCCCTCCAGCTCTCTCCACAGGGCAACGGACCCCTATACAGGGTCACAGGCCTTTCCACAGGGCCACAACACCTTCAGCTCTCTCCACAGGACCACAGGCTACTACCGGTCTACAGGTCTTTCCACAGTGCCACAAGCACCATCCAGCTCTCTCCACAGGCAATCATGTTGCACTTTTGCAACAAGAGTCAATTTTTGTTGCAGTTCGGCAACATTGGAGTCAACCCTGTTGCAAATCGGACATGAAGCTTGAAAATTTAGATGTTTACTGCAAAGGACTTCATAGGCCCCCATCTTACTCCAGAGCCTTCCACAGGCCCCTCCAGCACGCTCCACATGGCCTTTTCCACAGGCCACAACTCCATCCAGCTCTCTTTACATCGCCACATGCCCCTCTGCGGGGCAACAGACCCCTATACAGGGTCACAGGCCTCTCCACAGGGCCTCAACCCCTTCAGCTCTCTCCACAGGACCACTGGCTCCTTCTGCCGGCCACAAGCCTTTCCACAGGGCCACAATCCCCTCCAATTCCACAGGACAACAGGCTCTCTTTACAGGGCCATAGCTCCCCTCCACAGGGCCAAATGCACTTTCCACATGGCCACAACCCCCTCCAGCTCTCTACACAGAGTCATGGGGCCCGTCTGCAGGGCACAAGCCCCTTCATCAAGGCCAAGGGGCCTTTCTACAGGGCCACTGGCCTTTAAATAATGCCACAACCTCCTCTGGCTCTCTCAAGAGGGCCACAGGCTCCTTCTACAGGGCAAGGGCCCCCTCCACAAGGCCAAAGGCCCTTTGCAAAGAGCCATAGGTCCATTCCACAGGGCCATAGTCATTTCCATAGGGCCATAACCCCCTCAAGCTCTCTCCACAGAACAACAGGCTCCTTCTACAGGTTTACAGGCATTTATACAGGGCCATAACCGCCTTCACCTCTCTCCACAGGGCCCTTTCACTGTGTCATAGGCTTTTCCATAAGGCCACAACCCCCTCTGTCTCTCTCAAAAAGGACAGAGGCTCCCTTTACAAGGCCACAGCCCCCTCCACAAGTCCAAAGGCCTTTTTCAAAGGGCCACAGGTCCCTTCCACAGAGCCGTAGGCATTTCCCCAAGGCAATAACCCCCTCCAGCTCTCTCCACAGGCTCCTTCTACAAGGCTACAACCCTTTTCAGCTCTTTCATCAGGGCCACAGCCTCCTCCACCCCCCTTTAGTCAGTTAAAAGGACTCATTTGAGTGACCTATTGACCATTGGTCAGCTCGAGTAAAGGAACCTGATATAGTATACTGCACTGTTTAATATTCTTTTTTCTTTACACAGGTTGAATGCTTGCAAAGAAATGTCACCTATGCCATGCTCCTTTATACCAGTTTTCTTGATTGACATGTTATTTTTGGAGCCAAATGAGAAAATTGGGAAATAGAAAGCTCCCCCTCCTTCCAATCAGTGGATCCGGTCAGGTGCTCAGTGGCGGTAGGCCACCGCCTGAAAGCCAAACATGAAAAAAGGAATGCTGGCACCGGTTTCCATATGATGAATTTTACTTTATTCCATGAAGATCAATACATTAAAAAGAAGGCATCTTTACAGGCAATCCGCCCCATCATGTCATTTTTGGTTTAAGCCTAATTTCTTTCAATAAATAAAATGGAATAAATGTGTCACTTTTTTGCCTCTACTAATAGTTGTGGGGTATTATGACATCACAATAGAATTAATACTTACCCTTTCCGATGCCTTTTAGGGCTATCCGGTGCAGAACCAAAGCCAAATACCAAGCGACAGGACCTTCCTGTGACATCATGGAAGGTCCTGTCGCTCAGCACGTGGCCTTGGCTCTGCACCAGATAGACCAAAAAGGCGTCTGAAAGGGTAAGTATTAATTCTTTATTATTTTTAATACATCTTGATTTATTTAATTTTGATTTCGTACTGTATAGTATTATATTGCAAAATGAAATGGGGGCTGGCAGACATGTCACAAAGGGGAGGAGGAACAGGATTCTTCATCCTCCTCTGTGACATCACTTCTCCTCCGGACCGGAAAAAAGCGTGGTGTGTGAACACAGCCTCAGGCTGCGTGCCCACGTAGCGATTTACAAGCGTATATGTTGCGTAATTTACGCAGCGGAAACGCTTGTGAAACACTTGGTATTCCGCACCCCATGGTACTCAGTGGCATTCCGCAATGTTAATGCCCATGCTGCGGATTTTTCCGCAGCTTTTCTGCTGCGCTTAAAATCCTTTCCACAGGGCCACAAAACCTTCAGCTCTCTCCACAGTACCACAGGCTCCTACTGGGCCACAGGCCTTTCCACAGTGCCACAAGCCCCTCCAGCTTTCTCCACAGGCAATCATGTTGCATGTTGTTTACTGAAAAGGACTTCATAGGCCGAAATCTTACTCCAGAGCCTTCCACAGGCCTCTCCAGCCCGCTCCACATGGCCTTTTCCTCAGGCCACAACTCCCTCCATCTCTCTTTACATCGCCACATGCCCCTCTGCGGGGCCACAGACTCCTATACAGGGTCACAGGCCTTTCCACAGGGCCTCAACCCCTTCAGCTCTCTCCACAGCACCACTGCCTACTTCTGCCGGGCCACAAGCCTTTCCACAGAGCCACAATCCTCTCCAACTCTTCTCCACAGGACAACAAGCTCTCTTTACAGGGCCATAGCTCCCCTCCACAGGCCAAATGCACTTTCTGCACGGCCACAGCCCCCTTTAGCTCTCTCCACAGAGACACAAGGCCCGTATGCAGGGCACAAGCCCCCTCTTCAAGGCCAAAAGGCCTTTCTACATGGCCATAGTCATTTCCATAGGGCACGAGCACCTCCAGCTCTCTCCACAGGGCAACGGACCCCTATACAGGGTCACAGGCCTTTCCACAGGGCCACAACAGCTTCAGCTCTCTCCACAGGACCACAGGCTCCTACCCGGCCACACGCCTTTCCACAGTGCTACAAGTCCCTCCAGCTCTCTCCACAGGCAATCATGTTGCATGTTGTTTGCCGCAAAAAGACTTCATAGGCCCAAATCTTACTTCAGACCCTTCCACGGGCCCCTCCAGCCTGCTCCACATGGCCTTTTCCGCATGCCACAACTCCCTACAGCTCTCTTTACATCGCCACATGCCCCTCTGCGGGGCCACAGACCCCTATACAGGGTCACAGGCCTTTCCACAGGGCCTCAACCCCTTCAGCTCTCTCCACAGGACCACTGGCTCCTTCTGCCGAGCCACAAGCATTTCCACAGGGCCACAATCCGCTCAAACTCTTCTCCACAGGACAACAAGCTAACTTTACAGGGCCATAGCTCCCTTCCTCAAAGCCAGCCCTCATGGTGTTTGTGTTATTAAAGAAAAAAAAAATTTAAGGGCTGGCTAGAGGCAGCCGTGGACACACGATAGCCAGCCCTCATGGTGTTTGTGTTATTAAAGAAAAAAAATAAATTTGAGGGCTGGCTAGAGGCAGCAGTGGACACACGATAGCCAGCCCACATGGTGTTTGTGTTATTAAAGAAAAAAAATAAATTTGAGGGCTGGCTAGAGGCAGCAGTGGACACACGATAGCCAGCCCACATGGTGTTTGTGTTATTAAAGAAAAAAAATAAATTTGAGGGCTGGCTAGAGGCAGCCGTGGACACATGATAGCCAGCCCTCATGGTGTTTGTGTTATTAAAGAAAATAAATAAATTTGAGGGCTGGCTAGAGGCAGCCGTGGACACATGATAGCCAGCCCTCATGGTGTTTGTGTTATTAAAGAAAATAAATAAATTTGAGGGCTGGCTAGAGGCAGCCGTGGACACACGATAGCCAGCCCTCATGGTATTTGTGTTATTAAAGAAAATAAATAAATTTGAGGGCTGGCTAGAGGCAGCCGTGGACACACGATAGCCAGCCCACATGGTGTTTGTGTTATTAAAGAAAATAAATAAATTTGAGGGCTGGCTAGAGGCAGCCGTGGACAAACGATAGCCAGCCCACATGGTGTTTGTGTTATTAAAGAAAAAAAATAAATTTGAGGGCTGGCTAGAGGCAGCCGTGGACACATGATAGCCAGCCCTCGTGGTGTTTGTGTTATTAAAGAAAATAAATAAATTTGAGGGCTGGCTAGAGGCAGCCGTGGACACACGATAGCCAGCCCTCATGGTGTTTGTGTTATTAAAGAAAATAAATAAATTTGAGGGCTGGCTAGAGGCAACCATGGACACACGATAGCCAGCCCACATGGTGTTTGTGTTATTAAAGAAAAAAAAAAAATTTGAGGGCTGGCTAGAGGCAGCCGTGGACACACGATAGCCAGCCCACATGGTGTTTGTGTTATTAAAGAAAAAATATAAATTTGATGGCTGGCTAGAGGCAGCCGTGGACACACTATATATATACATATATATATATATATATATATTTCTGCAGTATCTGTGCATTATGAATCGTGATATGTGTTAAAGGGGCCCACTGAGACTTTCGCCTAGGGCCCACAAAAACCTGGAGCCGGCCCTGCCCATGTGTGGTGATTATTGATTCCAGTACTAATAGGAATAGCAGGGGCACTAACAGCATGAATGGGGTGTTTATTTATTTGTATTTTGGATATTGTTTCTTCTGGTGTGTGAATATATGGCACTGACCAGTTTAATGCCCTGTATTTGTGTGGTTTTTGCCTTGGATTCTTACATTTTATTATATTGTCTGCTATAGTATATATTTTGTGCTATCGTGCATTACCTCTAATACTGGTGGCGGATTTGCCAGTCAGTATATTAATGTGCAAAATTGATCACCAGGGACGGCCTAAGTGTATATTTGATCTTTACTTGATCTATTACAATCATGTGTTTTTCTGGGATGGATTTTGGAGTAGGTGGGCTTTCCATTAGTGGGTAATTCCACTATATTAACTTTTACTTGTGCTTTCATGAATTGGATTGTGACATTGTTTGTATGTATTTATAAAAAATATAATTCATTGTAATTTATTGAAGTATTGTCTAGATTGGGTGATCACTGCACAAGAGCATACCCCTTTTCTTCTTGCCTATGTTTATATATATTTGGTATGCTGCATGTTGATCCCATAGTGATTAGATGGTGCCCTCCATAACTTTGAGTTTGTGACATGGACAGATTTTTCACACTTCTACAATTGAGTTCGCTCTCAACTTTTCAGACGTCTGCAGACGGAGTCTCTTATCTTTTCTGTACTACAAGATGTTTTGCTGACAATTGGCCAAATACACAAGTCCTTCTGCAGCCTTATCTCAAATGAAATAACATACAAACCTTAGCTTTTTTTTCTCTTTTTTCAAATGCTTCCTCAGGGCTGGCTGGAGACAGCCGTGGGCACACGAGAGCCAGCCCTCGTGGTTTTAATGTTATTAAAAAAAATAAAAAAATTTGAGGGCTGGCTGGTGACAGCCATGGGCACACGATAGCCAGCCTTCATGGTTGCATTTCTTATAAATAAAAATATAAACCTTTAGGGCTGGTTGGCGAGAGCCGTGTGCACGCGGATAGCCAGCCTTCATGGGGGTGTTATATTTATATCCCACCAAGGACAACATCTGAAACGAGTTTGTATGTTCTCCCCGTGTTTGCATGGGTTTCCTCCGGGTTCTCCGGTTTCCTCCCACACTCCAAAGACACACTGATAGGGAATCTAGATTGTGAGCCCCAATGGGGACAGCGACAATAATGTATGTAAAGCGCTGTGGAATATGTAAGTGCTATATAAAAATAAAAATAAGATGATGATAAAAAATATAAACCTTGAGGGCCGGCTGGAGACAGCCGTGGGCACATGATAGCCAGCCCTCATGCTCTTTACAGAGCCATAGCTCCCCTCCACAGGGCCAAATGCACTTTCCACATGGCCACAATCCCCTCCAGCTCTCTCCACAGAGTCACTGGGCCCGTCTGCTGGGCACAAGCCCCTTCATCAAGGCCAAGGGGCCAGTCTACAAGGCCACTGGCCTTTAAATAGGGCCACAACCCCCTCTGGCTCTCTCAACAGAGCCACAGGCTCCTTCTGCAGGGCAACAGCCCCCTCCACAAGGCCAAAGGCCCTTTGCAAAGGGCTATAGGTCCATTCCACAGGGCCATAGTCATTTCCATAGGGCCATAACCCCCCTCAAGCTCTCTCCACAGAACCACAGGCTCCTTCTACAGGTTTACAGGCATTTACACAGGGCCACAACCGCCTTCACCTCTCTCCACAGGGCCCTTTCACTGTGTCATAGGCCTTTCCATAAGGCCACAACCCCCTCTGTCTCTCTTAAAAAGGACAGAGGCTCCCTTTACAAGGCAACAGCCCCCTCCAAAAGGCCAAAGGCCTTTTTCAAAGGGTCATAGGTCCCCTCCGCAGGGCCATAGGCATTTCCCCAATACAATAACCCCCTCCAGCTCTCTCCAGAGGACCACAGGCTCCTTCTACAAGGCTACAACCCTTTTCAGCTCTTTCATCAGGGCCACAGCCTCCTCCACCTCCCTTTAATCAGTTAAAAGGGCTCATTTGCGTGACCACAACACCTTCAGCTCTCTCCACAGGACCACAGGCTCCTACCGGGCCACAGGCCTTTCCACAGTGCCATAAGCCCCTCCAGCTCTCTCCACAGGCAATCATGGTGCATGTTGTTTACTGCAAAGGACTTCATAGGCCCAAATCTTACTCCAGAGCCTTCCACAGGCACCTCCAGCCCGCTCCACATGGCCTTTTCCGCAAGCCACAACTCCCTCCAGCTCTCTTTACATCGCCACATGCCCGTCTGCGGGGCCACAGACCCCTATACAGGGTCACAGGCCTTTCCACAGGGCCTCAACCCCTTCAGCTGTCTCCACAGGACCACAGGCTTTTCCACAGCCCACAACTCCTTTCAGCTCTCACCACAGCGCCACAGCCCCTTCCACAGGGCTAAAGTTCCTATCCATAGGGCCACAGACATTTCCACAGGGCCACAACACCCTCCAGCTCTCTCCACATGACAAGAAGCTCTCTTTACAGGGCCATAGCTCACCTCCACTGGGCCAAATGCACTTTCCACACGGCCACAACTCCCAACAGCTCTCTCCACATAGTCACAGGGCCTGTCTGCAGGGCACAAGCGCCCTCTTCAAGGCCAAAAGGCCTTTCTACATGGCCATAGTCATTTCCATAGGGCACGAGCCCCTCCAGATCTCTCCACAGGGCAACGGACCCCTATACAGGGTCACAGGCCTTTCCACAGGGCCACAACACCTTCAGCTCTCTCCACAGGACCACAGGCTCCTACTGGGCCACAGGCCTTTCCACAGTGCCACAAGCCCCTCCAGCTCTCTCCACAGGCAATCATGTTGCATGTTGTTTACTGCAAAGGACTTCATAGGCTCAAATCTTACTCCAGAGCCTTCCACAGGCCTCTCCAGCCCGCTCCACATGGCCTTTTCCTCGGGCCACAACTCCCTCCAGCTCTCTTTACATCGCCACATACCCCTCTGCGGGGCCACAGACCCCTATACAGGGTCACAGGCCTTTCCACAGGGCCTCAACCCCTTCAGCTGTCTCCACAGGACCACAGGCTTTTCCACAGCCCACAACTCCTTCCAGTTCTCACCACAGGGCCACAGCCCTTTCCACAAGGCTAAAGGGCCTATCCATAGGGCCACAGACCTTTCCACAGGGCCACAACACCCTCCAGCTCTCTCCACAGGACAAGAAGCTCTCTTTACAGGGCCATAGCTCACCTCCACAGGGCCAAATGCACTTTCCACACGGCCACAACTCCCAACAGCTCTCTCCACAGAGTCACAGGGCCCGTCTGCAGGGCACAAGCCCCCTCTTCAAGGCCAAAAGGCCTTTCTACATGGCCATAGTCATTTCCATAGGGCACGAGCCCCTCCAGCTCTCTCCACAGGGCAACGGACCCCTATACAGGGTCACAGGCCTTTCCACAGGGCCACAACACCTTCAGCTCTCTCCACAGGACCACAGGCTCCTACTGGGCCACAGGCCTTTCCACAGTGCCACAAGCCCCTCCAGCTCTCTCCACAGGCAATCATGTTGCATGTTGTTTACTGCAAAGGACTTCATAGGCTCAAATCTTACTCCAGAGCCTTCCACAGGCCTCTCCAGCCCGCTCCACATGGCCTTTTCCTCAGGCCACAACTCCCTCCAGCTCTCTTTACATCGCCACATGCCCCTCTGCGGGGCCACAGACCCCTATACAGGGTCACAGGCCTTTCAACAGGGCCTCAACCCCTTCAGCTGTCTCCACAGGACCACAGGCTTTTCCACAGCCCACAACTCCTTCCAGCTCTCACCACAGGGCCACAGCCCTTTCCACAAGACTAAAGGGCCTATCCATAGGGCCACAGACCTTTCCACAGGGCCACAACACCCTCCAGCTCTCTCCACAGGACAAGAAGCTCTCTTTATAGGGCCATAGCTCACCTCCACAGGGCCAAATGCACTTTCCACACGGCCACAACTCCCAACAGCTCTCTCCACAGAGTCACAGGGCCCGTCTGCAGGGCACAAGCCCCCTCTTCAAGGCCAAAAGGCCTTTCGACATGGCCATAGTCATTTCCATAGGGCACGAGCCCCTCCAGCTCTCTCCACAGAGCAACGGACCCCTATACAGGATCACAGGCCTTTCCACAGGGCCACAACACCTTCAGCTCTCTCCACAGGACCACAGGCTCCTACTGGGCCACAGGCCTTTCCACAGTGCCACAAGCCCCTCCAGCTCTCTCCACAGGCAATCATGTTGCATGTTGTTTACTGCAAAGGACTTCATAGGCTCAAATCTTACTCCAGAGCCTTCCACAGGCCTCTCCAGCCCGCTCCACATGGCCTTTTCCTCAGGCCACAACTCCCTCCAGCTCTCTTTACATCGCCACATGCCCCTCTGTGGGGCCACGGACCCCTATACAGGGTCACAGGCCTTTCCACAGGGCCTCAACCCCTTCAGCTGTCTCCACAAGACCACAGGCTTTTCCACAGCCCAAACTCCTTCCAGCTCTCACCACAGGGCCACAGCCCTTTCCACAAGGCTAAAGGGCCTATCCATAGGGCCACATACCTTTCCACAGGGCCACAACACCCTCCAGCTCTCTCCACAGGACAAGAAGCTCTCTTTACAGGGCCATAGCTCACCTCCACAGGGCCAAATGCACTTTCCACACGGCCACAACTCCCAACAGCTCTCTCACAGAGTCACAGGGCCCGTCTGCAGGGCACAAGCCCCCTCTTCAAGGCCAAAAGGCCTTTCTACATGGCCATAGTCATTTCCATAGGGCACGAGCCCCTCCAGCTCTCTCCACAGGGCAACAGACCCCTATACAGGATCACAGGCCTTTCCACAGGGCCACAACACCTTCAGCTCTCTCCACAGGACCACAGGCTCCTACTGGGCCACAGGCCTTTCCACAGTGCCACAAGCCCCTCCAGCTCTCTCCACAGGCAATCATGTTGCATGTTGTTTACTGCAAAGGACTTCATAGGCTCAAATCTTACTCCAGAGCCTTCCACAGGCCTCTTCAACCCGCTCCACATGGCCTTTTCCTCAGGCCACAACTCCCTCCAGCTCTCTTTACATCGCCACATGCCCCTCTGCGGGGCCACAGACCCCTATACAGGGTCACAGGCCTTTCCACAGGGCCTCAACCCCTTCAGCTGTCTCCACAGGACCACAGGCTTTTCAACAGCCCACAACTCCTTCCAGCTCTCACCACAGGGCCACAGCCCTTTCCACAAGACTAAAGGGCCTATCCATAGGGCCACAGACCTTTCCACAGGGCCACAACACCCTCCAGCTCTCTCCACAGGACAAGAAGCTCTCTTTATAGGGCCATAGCTCACCTCCACAGGGCCAAATGCACTTTCCACACGGCCACAACTCCCAACAGCTCTCTCCACAGAGTCACAGGGCCCGTCTGCAGGGCACAAGCCCCCTCTTCAAGGCCAAAAGGCCTTTCTACATGGCCATAGTCATTTCCATAGGGCACGAGCCCCTCCAGCTCTCTCCACAGGGCAACAGACCCCTATACAGGATCACAGGCCTTTCCACAGGGCCACAACACCTTCAGCTCTCTCCACAGGACCACAGGCTCCTACTGGGCCACAGGCCTTTCCACAGTGCCACAAGCCCCTCCAGCTCTCTCCACAGGCAATCATGTTGCATGTTGTTTACTGCAAAGGACTTCATAGGCTCAAATCTTACTCCAGAGCCTTCCACAGGCCTCTTCAACCCGCTCCACATGGCCTTTTCCTCAGGCCACAACTCCCTCCAGCTCTCTTTACATCGCCACATGCCCCTCTGCGGGGCCACAGACCCCTATACAGGGTCACAGGCCTTTCCACAGGGCCTCAACCCCTTCAGCTGTCTCCACAGGACCACAGGCTTTTCCACAGCCCATAACTCCTTCCAACTCTCACCACAGGGCCACAGCCCTTTCCACAAGGCTAAAGGGCCTATCCATAGGGCCACATACCTTTCCACAGGGCCACAACACCCTCCAGCTCTCTCCACAGGACAAGAAGCTCTCTTTACAGGGCCACAGCTCACCTCCACAGGGCCAAATGCACTTTCCACACGGCCACAACTCCCAACAGCTCTCTCCACAGAGTCACAGGGCCCGTCTGCAGGGCACAAGCCCCCTCTTCAAGGCCAAAAGGCCTTTCTACATGGCCATAGTCATTTCCATAGGGCACGAGCCCCTCCAGCTCTCTCCACAGGGCAACAGACCCCTATACAGGATCACAGGCCTTTCCACAGGGCCACAACACCTTCAGCTCTCTCCACAGGACCACAGGCTCCTACTGGGCCACAGGCCTTTCCACAGTGCCACAAGCCCCTCCAGCTCTCTCCACAGGCAATCATGTTGCATGTTGTTTACTGCAAAGGACTTCATAGGCTCAAATCTTACTCCAGAGCCTTCCACAGGCCTCTCCAGCCCGCTCCACATGGCCTTTTCCTCAGGCCACAACCCCCTCCAGCTCTCTTTACATCGCCACATGCCCCTCTGCGGGGCCACAGACCCCTATACAGGGTCACAGGCCTTTCCACAGGGCCTCAACCCCTTCAGCTGTCTCCACAGGACCACAGGCTCCTACTGGGCCACAGGCCTTTCCACAGTGCCACAAGCCCCTCCAACTCTTCTCCACAGGACAACAAGCTCTCTTTACCGGGCCATAGCTCCCATCAACAGGGCGAAATGCACTTTCTGCACCGCCACTGCCCCCTTTAGCTCTCTCCACAGAGACACAAGGCCCGTCTGCAGGGCACAAGCCCCCTCTACATGGCCATAGTCATTTCCATAGGGGACGAGCCCCTACAGCTCTCTCCACAGGGCAACGGACCCCTATACAGGGTCACAGGCCTTTCCACAGGGCCTCAACCCCTTCAGCTCTATCCACAGGACCACTGGCTCCTTCTGCCGGGTCACAAGCATTTCCATAGGGCCACAATCCCCTCAAACTCTTCTCCACATGACAACAAGCTAACTTTACAGGGACATAGCTCCCTTCCTCATAGCCAGCCATCATGGTGTTTGTGTTATTAAAGAAAAAAAAAATTGAGGGCTGGCTAGAGGCAGCCGTGGACACACGATAGCCAGCCCTCATGGTGTTTGTGTTATTAAAGAAAAAAAAAATTGGGGGGCTGGCTAGAGGCAGCCGTGAACACACGATAGCCAGCCCTCATGGTGTTTGTGTTATTAAAGAAAAAAAAAATTGGGGGGCTGGCTAGAGGCAGCCGTGGACACATGATAGCCAGCCCTCATGGTGTTTGTGTTATTAAAGAAAAAAAAAAATGGGGGGCTGGCTAGAGGCAGCCGTGAACACACGATAGCCAGCCCTCATGGTGTTTGTGTTATTAAAGATAAACAAAAATTGGGGGGCTGGCTAGAGGCAGCCGTGGACACACGATAGCCAGCCCTCATGGTGTTTGTGTTATTAAAGAAAAAAAAATTTGGGGGTTGGCTAGAGGCAGCCGTGGACACACGATAGCCAGCCCTCATGGTGTTTGTGTTATTAAAGAAAAAAAAAAATTGGGGGGCTGGCTAGAGGCAGCTGTGGACACACGATAGCCAGCCCTCATGGTGTTTGTGTTATTAAAGAAAAAAAAAATTGGGGGGCTGGCTAGAGGCAGCCGTGAACACATGATAGCCAGCCCTCATGGTGTTTGTGTTATTAAAGAAAAAAAAAATTGGGGGGCTGGCTAGAGGCAGCCGTGGACACATGATAGCGAGCCCTCATGGTGTTTGTGTTATTAAAGAAAAAAAAAATTGGGGGGCTGGCTAGAGGCAGCCGTGGACACACGATAGCCAGCCCTCATGGTGTTTGTGTTATTAAAGAAAAAAAAAAAATTGGGGGGCTGGCTAGAGGCAGCCGTGAACACACGATAGCCAGCCCTCATGGTGTTTGTGTTATTAAAGAAAAAAAAAATTGGGGGGCTGGCTAGAGGCAGCCGTGGACACATGATAGCCAGCCCTCATGGTGTTTGTGTTATTAAAGAAAAAAAAAATTGGGGGGCTGGCTAGAGGCAGCCGTGAACACACATAGCCAGCCCTCATGGTGTTTGCGTTATTAAAGAAAAACAAAAATTGGGGGGCTGGCTAGAGGCAGCCGTGGACACATGATAGCCAGCCCTCATGGTGTTTGTGTTATTAAAGAAAAAAAAAATTGGGGGGCTGGCTAGAGGCAGCCGTGAACACACGATAGCCAGCCCTCATGGTGTTTGTGTTATTAAAGAAAAACAAAAATTGGGGGGCTGACTAGAGGCAGCCGTGAACACACGATAGCCAGCCCTCATGGTGTTTGTGTTATTAAAGAAAAAAAAAATTGGGGGGCTGGCTAGAGGCAGCCATGGACACATGATAGCCAGCCCTCATGGTGTTTGTGTTATTAAAGAAAAAAAAAATTGGGGGGCTGGCTAGAGGCAGCCGTGGACACACGATAGCCAGCCCTCATGGTGCTTGTGTTATTAAAGAAAAAAAAAATTGGGGGGCTGGCTAGAGGTAGCCGTGGATACACGATAGCCAGCCCTCATGGTGTTTGTGTTATTAAAGAAAAAAAAAAAATTGGGGGGCTGGCTAGAGGCAGCCGTGAACACACGATAGCCAGCCCTCATGGTGTTTGTGTTATTAAAAAAAAACAAAAATTGGGGGGCTGGCTAGAGGCAGCCGTGGACACACGATAGCCAGCCCTCATGGTGTTTGTGTTATTAAAGAAAAAAAAATTGGGGGGCTGGCTAGAGGCAGCCGTGAACACACGATAGCCAGCCCTCATGGTGTTTGTGTTATTAAAGAAAAAAAAAATTGGGGGGCTGGCTAGAGGCAGCCGTGAACACACGATAGCCAGCCCTCATGGTGTTTGTGTTATTAAAGAAAAACAAAAATTGGGGGGCTGGCTAGAGGCAGCCGTGAACACACGATAGCCAGTCCTCATGGTGTTTGTGTTATTAAAGAAAAAAAAAATTGGGGGGCTGGCTAGAGGCAGCCGTGGACACATGATAGCCAGCCCTCATGGTGTTTGTGTTATTAAAGAAAAAAAAATTGGGGGGCTGGCTAGAGGCAGCCGTGCACACACGATAGCCAGCCCTCATGGTGCTTGTGTTATTAAAGAAAAAAAAAATTGGGGGGCTGGCTAGAGGTAGCCGTGGATACACGATAGCCAGCCCTCATGGTGTTTGTGTTATTAAAGAAAAAACAAATTTGGGGGGCTGGCTAGAGGCAGCCGTGGACACACGATAGCCAGCCCTCATGGTGTTTGTGTTATTAAAGAAAAAAAAAATTGGGGGGCTGGCTAGAGGCAGCCGTGAACACACGATAGCCAGCCCTCATGGTGTTTGTGTTATTAAAGAAAAAAAAAATTGGGGGGCTGGCTAGAGGCAGCCGTGGACACATGATAGCCAGCCCTCATGGTGTTTTTGTTATTAAAGAAAAAAAAATTGGGGGGCTGGCTAGAGGCAGCCGTGAACACACGATAGCCAGCCCTCATGGTGTTTGTGTTTTTAAAGAAAAAAAAAAAATTGGGGGGCTGGCTAGAGGCAGCCGTGGACACACGATAGCCAGCCCTCATGGTGTTTGTGTTATTAAAGAAAAAAAAATTGGGGGGCCGGCTAGAGGCAGCCGTGAACACACGATAGCCAGCCCTCATGGTGTTTGTGTTATTAAAGAAAAAAAAAATTGGGGGGCTGGCTAGAGGCAGCCGTGGACACATGATAGCGAGCCCTCATGGTGTTTGTGTTATTAAAGAAAAAAAAAATTGGGGGGCTGGCTAGAGGCAGCCGTGGACACACGATAGCCAGCCCTCATGGTGTTTGTGTTATTAAAGAAAAAAAAAAAAATTGGGGAGCTGGCTAGAGGCAGCCGTGAACACGCGATAGCCAGCCCTCATGGTGTTTGTGTTATTAAAGAAAAAAAAAATTGGGGGGCTGGCTAGAGGCAGCCGTGGACACATGATAGCCAGCCCTCATGGTGTTTGTGTTATTAAAAAAAAACAAAAATTGGGTGGCTGGCTAGAGGCAGCCGTGGACACACGATAGCCAGCCCTCATGGTGTTTGTGTTATTAAAGAAAAAAAAAATTGGGGGGCTGGCTAGAGGCAGCCGTGGACACATGATAGCCAGCCCTCATGGTGTTTGTGTTATTAAAGAAAAAAAAATTGGGGGGCTGGCTAGAGGCAGCCGTGCACACACGATAGCCAGCCCTCATGGTGCTTGTGTTATTAAAGAAAAAAAAAATTGGGGGGCTGGCTAGAGGTAGCCGTGGATACACGATAGCCAGCCCTCATGGTGTTTGTGTTATTAAAGAAAAAACAAATTTGGGGGGCTGGCTAGAGGCAGCCGTGGACACACGATAGCCAGCCCTCATGGTGTTTGTGTTATTAAAGAAAAAAAAAATTGGGGGGCTGGCTAGAGGCAGCCGTGAACACACGATAGCCAGCCCTCATGGTGTTTGTGTTATTAAAGAAAAAAAAAATTGGGGGGCTGGCTAGAGGCAGCCGTGGACACATGATAGCCAGCCCTCATGGTGTTTGTGTTATTAAAGAAAAAAAAATTGGGGGGCTGGCTAGAGGCAGCCGTGAACACACGATAGCCAGCCCTCATGGTGTTTGTGTTTTTAAAGAAAAAAAAAAATTGGGGGGCTGGCTAGAGGCAGCCGTGGACACACGATAGCCAGCCCTCATGGTGTTTGTGTTATTAAAGAAAAAAAAATTGGGGGGCCGGCTAGAGGCAGCCGTGAACACACGATAGCCAGCCCTCATGGTGTTTGTGTTATTAAAGAAAAAAAAAATTGGGGGGCTGGCTAGAGGCAGCCGTGGACACATGATAGCGAGCCCTCATGGTGTTTGTGTTATTAAAGAAAAAAAAAATTGGGGGGCTGGCTAGAGGCAGCCGTGGACACACGATAGCCAGCCCTCATGGTGTTTGTGTTATTAAAGAAAAAAAAAAAATTGGGGAGCTGGCTAGAGGCAGCCGTGAACACACGATAGCCAGCCCTCATGGTGTTTGTGTTATTAAAGAAAAAAAAAATTGGGGGGCTGGCTAGAGGCAGCCGTGGACACATGATAGCCAGCCCTCATGGTGTTTGTGTTATTAAAGAAAAAAAAAATTGGGGGGCTGGCTAGAGGCAGCCGTGGACACACGATAGCCAGCCCTCATGGTGCTTGTGTTATTAAAGAAAAAAAAAATTGGGGGGCTGGCTAGAGGTAGCCGTGGATACACGATAGCCAGCCCTCATGGTGTTTGTGTTATTAAAGAAAAAAAAAAATTGGGGGGCTGGCTAGAGGCAGCCGTGAACACACGATAGCCAGCCCTCATGGTGTTTGTGTTATTAAAAAAAAACAAAAATTGGGTGGCTGGCTAGAGGCAGCCGTGGACACATGATAGCCAGCCCTCATGGTGTTTGTGTTATTAAAGAAAAAAAAAATTTCGGGGCTGGCTAGAGGCCGCCGTGAACACACGATAGCCAGCCCTCATGGTGTTTGTGTTATTAAAGAAAAAAAAAATTGGGGGGGCTGGCTAGAGGCAGCCGTGGACACACGATAGCCAGCCCTCATGGTGTTTGTGTTATTAAAGAAAAAAAAATTTGGGGGTTGGCTAGAGGCAGCCGTGGACACACGATAGCCAGCCCTCATGGTGTTTGTGTTATTAAAGAAAAAAAAAATTGGGGGGCTGGCTAGAGGCAGCCGTGAACACACGATAGCCAGCCCTCATGGTGTTTGTGTTTTTAAAGAAAAAAAAAAAATTGGGGGGCTGGCTAGAGGCAGCCGTGGACACACGATAGCCAGCCCTCATGGTGTTTGTGTTATTAAAGAAAAAAAAATTGGGGGGCCGGCTAGAGGCAGCCATGAACACACGATAGCCAGCCCTCATGGTGTTTGTGTTATTAAAGAAAAATAAAATTGGGGGGCTGGCTAGAGGCAGCCGTGGACACATGATAGCGAGCCCTCATGGTGTTTGTGTTATTAAAGAAAAAAAAAAATTGGGGGGCTGGCTAGAGGCAGCCGTGGACACACGATAGCCAGCCCTCATGGTGTTTGTGTTATTAAAGAAAAAAAAAAAATTGGGAGGCTGGCTAGAGGCAGCCGTGAACACACGATAGCCAGCCCTCATGGTGTTTGTGTTATTAAAGAAAAAAAAAATTGGGGGGCTGGCTAGAGGCAGCCGTGGACACATGATAGCCAGCCCTCATGGTGTTTGTGTTATTAAAGAAAAAAAAAATTGGGGGGCTGGCTAGAGGCAGCCGTGGACACACGATAGCCAGCCCTCATGGTGCTTGTGTTATTAAAGAAAAAAAAAATTGGGGGGGCTGGCTAGAGGTAGCCGTGGATACACGATAGCCAGCCCTCATGGTGTTTGTGTTATTAAAGAAAAAAAAAAATTGGGGGGCTGGCTAGAGGCAGCCGTGAACACACGATAGCCAGCCCTCATGGTGTTTGTGTTATTAAAAAAAAACAAAAATTGGGTGGCTGGCTAGAGGCAGCCGTGGACACACGATAGCCAGCCCTCATGGTGTTTGTGTTATTAAAGAAAAAAAAAATTTCGGGGCTGGCTAGAGGCCGCCGTGAACACACGATAGCCAGCCCTCATGGTGTTTGTGTTATTAAAGAAAAAAAAAATTTGGGGGGCTGGCTAGAGGCAGCCGTGGACACACGATAGCCAGCCCTCATGGTGTTTGTGTTATTAAAGAAAAAAAAAATTGGGGGGCTGGCTAGAGGCAGCCGTGGACACATGATAGCCAGCCCTCATGGTGTTTGTGTTATTAAAGAAAAAAAAAATTGGGGGGCTGGCTAGAGGCAGCCGTGAACACACGATAGCCAGCCCTCATGGTGTTTGTGTTATTAAAGAAAAAAAAAATTGGGGGGCTGGCTAGAGGCAGCCGTGAACACACGATAGCCAGCCCTCATGGTGTTTGTGTTATTAAAGAAAAAAAAAATTGGGGGGCTGGCTAGAGGCAGCCGTGGACACATGATAGCCAGCCCTCATGGTGTTTGTGTTATTAAAGAAAAACAAAAATTGGGGGGCTGGCTAGAGGCAGCCATGGACACACGATAGCCAGCCCTCATGGTGTTTGTGTTATTAAAGAAAAAAAAAATTGGGGGGCTGGCTAGAGGCAGCCGTGGACACATGATAGCCAGCCCTCATGGTGTTTGTGTTATTAAAGAAAAACAAAAATTGGGGGGCTGGCTAGAGGCAGCCGTGGACACACGATAGCCAGCCCTCATGGTGTTTGTGTTATTAAAGAAAAAAAAAATTGGGGGGCTGGCTAGAGGCAGCCGTGAACACACGATAGCCAGCCCTCATGGTGTTTGTGTTATTAAAGAAAAAAAAAATTGGGGGGGCTGGCTAGAAGCAGCCGTGGACACACGATAGCCAGCCCTCATGGTGTTTGTGTTATTAAAGGAAAAAAAAATTGGGGGGCTGGCTAGAGGCAGCCGTGAACACACGATAGCCAGCCCTCATGGTGTTTGTGTTATTAAAGAAAAAAAAATTGGGGGGCTGGCTAGAGGCAGCCGTGGACACATGATAGCCAGCCCTCATGGTGTTTGTGTTATTAAAGAAAAAAAAAATTGGGGGGGCTGGCTAGAGGCAGCCGTGAACACACGATAGCCAGCCCTCATGGTGTTTGTGTTATTAAAGAAAAAAAAAATTGGGGGGCTGGCTAGAGGCAGCCGTGGACACACGATAGCCAGCCCTCATGGTGTTTGTGTTATTAAAGAAAAAAAAATTGGGGGGCTGGCTAGAGGCAGCCGTGGACACATGATAGCCAGCCCTCATGGTGTTTGTGTTATTAAAGAAAAAAAAAATTGGGGGGCTGGCTAGAGGCAGCCGTGAACACACGATAGCCAGCCCTCATGGTGTTTGTGTTATTAAAGAAAAAAAAAATTGGGGGGCTGGCTAGAGGCAGCCGTGGACACATGATAGCCAGCCCTCATGGTGTTTGTGTTATTAAAGAAAAACAAAAATTGGGGGGCTGGCTAGAGGCAGCCGTGGACACACGATAGCCAGCCCTCATGGTGTTTGTGTTATTAAAGAAAAAAAAAATTGGGGGGCTGGCTAGAGGCAGCCGTGGACACACGATAGCAAGCCCTCATGGTGTTTGTGTTATTAAAGAAAAAAAAAATTTGGGGGGCTGGATAGAGGCAGCCGTGAACACAATGCTTCATTTCTGCATCGTGGTTACATAGCCTTAGTGTTATTAAAGCAAAAAAAATTTGAGAGTTGGCTATAGACATTATATGCCCAATATGAGGGCTGGATGCAGGTAATCCAGGACAACCAGCAGCAAGCTCTCATGCTTGCGTGCACATTAGAAAGAGAAACATTGCCATCTGGTGTTTTTACAATCCTACAATAAAAAATTAAAAAGTTGGACAACATTGCCACCCGGTGGAGTTTCCTCAGAACACACAATGTCAACAAAAAAGTCAATGAGGGCTGGCTATTGGTCAATCAGGTAAGTGATTTAGCCAGCTCTAATGTTACATTTTTTTGCATTTTTATTGCGTAGACCCCCTCAGGAGCGATATTTCAGGCCGCAGAGCGCGCAGTTTCGAGCAAAAATTTTGCCTTAACCCTGAAAAAAATTTAGCGCATCCCACCGCGTGCGTAAGCGTCCCAAATGCCAAAAAACAAATTTCCCCCATCAGTCCCTATATATTACTATAGTACAGAAGGTCATACTACCATATTGACTCTTTAATCCAGTTCCAATGTATCAAGGTCAAGCCTGTTGCACAAATGCAACAAATGTTGCATTCCGGCAACAAAAGTCGGCCATCTTGTGTCCCGTTTGCAACAAAAGGTCATCTTTTGTTGCCTTTCGGCAACATTTAAGGTCAAGCCTGTTGCAAACGGGACACGAAGCCTCTGATTTTGACCAAAGGTGCACCTCCATGGTGTTCCCACGGATATTGTTTCTGATAGAGCAGGGTTCCCCAACTCCAGTCCTCAAGGCCCACCAACAGGTCATGTTTTCAGGATTTCCTTAGTATTACACAGGTGATAATTGCATCACCTGCACAGGCAATAATTCCATCACCTGTGCAATACGAAGGAAATCCTGAAAACATGACCTGTTGGTGGGCCTTGAGGACTGGAGTTGGGGAACCCTGTGATAGAGGACCTCAGTTTGTGGCTCGCTTTTGGCGTGCTTTTTGTGACAAGTTAGGAGTCCATTTGTCATTTTAGTCTGGTTATCATCCTGAGTCTAATGGACAGACTGAAAGAAAGAACCAGGATATTGAACAGTTTTTGCTTTGTTTTGTGGACAATCAAGAGGTGTGGTCTGAGTTTCTGCCTCTCGCAGAATTCACTCTTAACAATACTACATCCTCCTCTGGTGGGTGTTCTCCTTTTTTTTGTTGTACTGGGAGACATCCGTCTTTTGGTTCGTTCTCCAAATTGGGGTCGGCGGTGCTGGAGGAGGAGAATTTTTCCAGTGATTTGGAGAGAGTTTGGACTAATGTACGTTGTAACCTGCAAGAGGCTAACAAGAAGTCCAATAAGTATTTTCACAGGAAACGTAAAGAGATTTTGTTTACTGTGTGGTGACATGGTTTGGTTGTCCTCGAAGAACCTGCGGTTGAGGTATCCCTCTAAAAAACTGGGTCCTAAGTTTGTGGGTCCATTTAAAGTGCTTCAGGTTGTTAACCCATCTGCTGTTAGGTTGGATGTCCCTACTTCCTGGAAGATTAATCCTGTGTTTCATGTTTCCTTGTTGAAAAAGGCTGACGTATCTAATACGGACGCCACTGTCACAGTTCCCCCTGTGGTGGAAGACGGCAAATATGAAATTTCTCGCATTTTGAATTCTATATGGCATAGAGGGAAATTACAGTATCTTGTCTCCTGGAAGGGTTTCGGTCCCGAAGACTACTCCTGGGTAAGGACGGATGATGTCTCTGCTCCTAGGCTACTTAAAGCAATCCACAGGAGGTTTCCGGATATGCCTAGGCCTGGAGGATCCAGAGGATCCTCATAAAAGAGGGGGTACTGTTAGAACCCTCCTGTTAGTTTTTGCTATCTTGTGTTTTGCGGTCACGTGACCATCTGCCTATATATTCCAGCTCCGCCCTTCTGGCTTTGCTGGACTGCAGTGTTGTTTGACTGTCTCTCTAGCAAGGAGCTTTGGTGCCTATCTCTGTCTAGTTCGCTTGGTCCTCTGGGACCTCTAGTACTTTTTGTCAGTTTATCTTTTGTGCTCTGCAACAACTTCTGTTTAGGAGGTGTCCCATTTTTGTCCCAGTCCTTTTAGGGACCCCTCCCTTAATTCTAAAGGTCTTCGTTCAGACTAGCCGAGGACTAAGGCGGGTCTGTTCACAAGGAACAGGCAGCCCGCTACATCGTAGGGATTCAGCTTAGTCTTACTGTAGGAACAACTTTCCCCTATCTTTCCTTAGTTTATGTTGCAGATCATAACAATAACTGTATGGCAGACTCTCTCCTTTCTAATGGGAAGATGTCGCAATTGTTACTGAGGCCCTGCTTTATGTGTCTTTAAATTCTTAGCGGGGTATTTCCTAAAATTGGTCAGCCATTGGAGTCACTGCATACCCTATAACTGTATAGCAGACTCTCAACTTTCTAATGGGAATTTCTCGTTACTGTGGCCCTGCTCTATGTGTCTTTAAATTCTTAGTGGGGTTTATCCTAAAATTGTTCAGCCGTTGGACTCCTTGCATACCCTATAACTGTATAGCACACCCTCTCCATTCTAATGGGAACATGTCGTACTCGTTACTGTGGCCCTGCTCTATGTGTCTTTAAAATCTTAGTGGGGTTTCTCCTAAAATTGGTCAGCCGTTGGACTCACTGCATACCCTATAACTGTATAGCAGACTCTCTCCTTTCTAATAGAAATGTGTCATTACTGTGGCCCTGCTCTATGTGTCTTTAAATTCTTAGTGGTGTTTTACCTAATATTGGTCAGCCATTGGACTCACTGCATACCCTATAACTGTATAGCAGACCCTCTCCTTTCTAATGGGAACATGTCGTACTTGTTACTGTGGCCCTGCTCTATGTGTTTTTAAATACTTAGTAGAGTTTTTCCTAAGTTTGGTAATCCGTTGGACTCACTGCATACCCTATAACTGTATAGCAGACTTTCTCCTTTCTAATGGGAATTTATTCGTTACTGTGGTCCTGCTCTATGTGTCTTTAAATTGTTAGTGGGGTTTTCACTAAAATTTGTCAGCCGTTGGACTCACTGCATAGAATAACTGTACAGCAGACTCTCTCCTTTCTAATGGGAATTTGTCGTTACTGTGGCCCTGCTATATGTGTCTTTAAATTCTTAGTGGGGTATTTCCTAAAATTGGTCAGCCGTTGGACTCACTGCATACCCTATAACTGTGTAGCAGACCCTCTCTTTTCTATTGGGAACATGTCGCACTTGTTACTGTGGCCCTGCTCTATGTGTCTTTAAATTGTTAGTGAAGTTTTTCCTAAGTTTGGTCATCCGTTGGACTCACTACGTACCCTATAACTGTATAGCAGACTCTCTCCTTTCTAATGGGAATTTGTCATTACTGTGGCCCTGCTCTGTGTCTTTAAATTCTTAGTGGGGTTTTTCCTAAACTTGGTCAGCCGTTGGACTCACTGTATACCCTATAAATGTAAAGCAGACCCTCTCTTTTCTAATGGGATTATGTCGTACACGTTACTGTGGCCCTGCTCTATGTATCTTTAAATTTTTAGTGGGGTTTTTCCTAAAATTGGTCAGCCGTTGGATTCACTGCATACCCTATAACTGTATAGCAGACCCTCTCCTATCTAATGGGAACATGTCGTTCTTTTTACTGTGGCCCTGCTCTATGTGTAGTTAAAATCTTAATGGTGTTTTACCTAAAATTGGTCAGCCGTTGGACTTTCTGCATACCCTATAACTGTATATCAGGCCCTCTCCTATCTAATGGGAACATGTCGTTCTTTTTACTGTGGCCCTGCTCTATGTGTAGTTAAATTCTTAGTGGGGTTTTTAATAAAATTGCTTAGCCTTTTGGACACACTGCTTACCCGATAACTGTATAGTAGACCCTTTCCTTTCTAATGGGAATTTGTTGTTACTGTGGCCCTGCTCTATGTGTCTTTAAATTCTTTGTGGGGTTTTTCCTAAAATTGGTCAGCCCTTGGACTCACTGCCTACCCTATAACTGTATAGCAGACTCTCTCCTTTCTAATAGAAATTTGTCATTACTGTGGCCCTGCTCTATGAGTCTTCAAATTCTTAGTGGTGTTTTACTTAAAATTGGTCATCCGTTGGACTCACTGCATACCCTATAACTGTATAGCAGACCCTCTCCTTTCCAATGGGAACATGTCGTACTTGTTACTGTGGTCCTGCTCTATGTGTCTTTAAATATTTAGTGGAGTTTTTCCTAAGTTTGGTAATACGTTGGACTCACTACATACCCTATAACTGTATAGCAGACCCTCTCCATTCTAATGGGAACACGTCATACTTGTTACTGTGGCCCTGCTCTATGTGTCTTTAAATTCTTAGTGAAGTTTTTACTAAATTTGGTCACCAGTTTGACTCACTGCATAGCCTAAAACTGTATAGCAGACTTGCTCCTTTCAAATGGGAATTTAGTCGTTACTGTGGCCCTGCTCTATGTGTCTTTAAATTCTTAGTGGTGTTTTACTTAAAATTGGTCATCCGTTGGACTCACTGCATACCCTATAACTGTATAGCAGACCCTCTCCTTTCCAATGGGAACATGTCGTACTTGTTACTGTGGTCCTGCTCTATGTGTCTTTAAATACTTAGTGGACTTTTTCCTAAGTTTGGTAATCCGTTGGACTCACTGCATACACTATAACTGTATAGCAGACCCTCTCCATTCTAATGGGAACATGTCGTACTTGTTACTGTCGCCCTGCTCTATGTGTTTTTAAATTCTTAGTGCAGTTTTTCCTAAACTTGGTCAGCCATTGGACTCACTGCATACCCTATAAATGTATAGCAGACCCTCTTTTCTAATGGAATTATGTCGTACATGTTACTGTGGCCCTGGTCTAAGTGTCTTTAAATTCTTAGTGGCGTTTTTCATAGAATTGGTCATCCGTTGGACTCACTGCATCCCCTATAACTGTATAGCAGACTCTCTCTTTTCTAATTGGAATTTTCGTTACTGTGGCCCTGCGTATTTGTCTTTAAATTCTTAGTGGGGTTTTTCCCACTATAGGAGATGCGCTCCTTTATAATTGCAACATTTTTTTTACTGAGACCCTCCTCTATGTCTCTTCAAAAGGGTATTGGGTTGCGTCCAAATTTTTGGCAGCCCTTGCAGTCACTGCATATGCAATAACAGTATAAATAAAACAGGATGAGTCTGATGATGTGTCACACACCATTTTGCCAGATAAGGTTGTAAAATGTTAAAATGACATTTCCAGGTGAATGCATTTGTCTTAAAAAATAACGTAAAAAAAACCAAAGCAATAGTTTCTTTCTTTAGTATAAAAAACAGCATCACCAATTTAACCTCAATGTAATCACATTGTTCAGCTCCTGCACCTCCTCCTCCGTCTCCGAAATGATCACATCAGTCACAAGCTGACAGCGCTGCCTTGGCTAAGCGGCAACAGGCTATGCTGAAGATAACATGCTTAATGATTAGGTGACAAACCACCCAGAGCTGCTGAGTTGTTGAAAGCTGTAAAACTGCAGCCTGATCTGTGGCTCACCGCTGAACATACAGCTAGGCATGGTCATGTGTGACAATGGGCGGAACCTGGTGACGGAGAAATGACAGCCAGAGTTGATATGGTTTACCTCTATGCCAGTCCTTACACCGAGCTAAAGAATATGGCTGTGGTGAAATACAACTCCCACTGAGAAGCTCTTTCAGATTGAAAAACATTGTGCCCACCAGAGGATTTGATTCTGAGGACTCACCTTTCTCCCCCGCTCAAGAGCCCCATAGCAGCTGCAAAGTTAGCGCTATCATGAACTCTCCTGAGGTAGAAGCCAAGGCACACCAGAGGATTCTCTGGTGGGACCGTCTAAGCCTGCCGAGAAGCAGTCCTGGCTAAGAAAAGTGTGGGAGAAGGTTCCCGGACACTCTATGGCTGCTTTTTTAATGTGGATCGGACTTGCTTATGCATGTTATTTCTGAAACCGCATTGCAGATCAGGCCATTGCCCAACTCTGTAGTTCTGAAATTAAATGCGCAAAGAAATATGTGCGTGTGTCAAAGCACCACCGACAAGTGCGAGTTGATGTTGGACGGGCTGCCATGGCTTCTGCAACAGAGCAGATACGGTTTCCCTCTATGCCAGTCCTTTCACCTAGCTAAATACAACTCAGCAAAAAAAGCTGTGGAATGGCTCCGTACCGTCCCTGGCCTCCACGAGCCTAAAAGGCCACATTTCAAGTGAAATCAGCTTTAGAGGACTTCCTGGGAGAAATGACAGCTGGGTAGATATGGTTTCCCAAGTCCTTTCACCAAGCTAAAGATATATACAACTCCGCCAAAAAAGCTGTGGACTGGCTCCGTACCGTCCCTGGCCACATTCACCTGTCCACAAGTTTGTGGTTAGGCGGTCCTTCCCAGTAAGTGCACTGGGGAGGGCACGGGTAATGTTGTGGGGCCCGTGCTTGTGGAAGGCGGAGACGATACCGAGAAAAATAGTAGTGGCTGGGTACCGAGTATGGATACTTAGTCGCTGCCGCCATAAAATTGTGGACAGCTTCCGCCTCCACGAGCCTAAAAGGCCACATTTCAAGTGCAAGCAGCTGTCAAAAATTTGGCAGTATAGTATTGCAGCCTGTGGGAGGGTGGGTGGCTGGCTGCATACTTGTGCTTGCATTCCAAGGAATGGGGTAGGGACAACTGAACGCTGCACTGGGACAAGGACGTGGACGGTGATTGTTGCAAGTCTGCAACGACAGGTGCATGGCAGGAGGCATCTTTGCATACGCCAAGGATCACTTATGATGGGCACACTTTTAGGCAGTGACATGGGAGTCAGAAATGCTTCCAGAGGTCTTCCCCATGCTGTTCCCATGTCTTTTCAGCACTGTATGCATGTGTCTGATGATGTGTCACACACCACATGGCCAGATAAGGTTGTAAAATGTTAAAATGACATTTTCCAGTGAATGCATTTGTCTTGGTTGAAAGCAAAGCAAAAGTGCAAAAACGCATCAAAAACGCTACCTGTGAACATAGCCCAAGGTGTGGAGGAGTATTTTTGTTTTTGGTTATTTATTTTGCCTTATATACAAGTCATTACCCTGGAAAGGATGTTCCTTAACATATTTCACAGGAAAATCCATTTTGGTTTCGTTTTTGTATGTTTAATTGTGAGTCCATAAAAGTGGCGTAATACTCTGACAACATTGTTGACAGCAGTGACCTGGGAGTCAGTAATGCTTCCAGGGGTCTTCCCCATGCTGCCCAGTGGTCAGCGCTCATAGCACTTGAGTAAATCTGCTACACATAGGCGATCTGCTCATCGTCTGTGTGTAGCACAGGCAATCAGAGAAGTGCTGCTTCTAGTCTTCCATAGAGACTATTGAAGCATGCAAAAAGTGTAAAAAAAATGTTTTTACAAATATTGAAAAAATAAAAAAATATAAAAGTTTAAATCACCCCCCTTTCGCCCTATTCAAAATAAAACAATAAAAAAACACACATTATCAGTTCAAAGGTACACTTGACCTGTGAGAGATAGAATCTTAAAAATAAATCCAGAAAATCACATTGCATGATTTATACATAATTCATTTGCATTTTATTGCATAAAACAAGTATTTCATGCAATAGAAAAACAGAACTTAATAGTCACTATCATGCTGGACGACCCATCATCAATGCTCTTACTGAGGGAAGGAGGTTTTTGGCCAAAATCTCACGATACATGACGCCATCCATCATCCCTTCAATATGGTGCAGTTATCCTGTCCCCTTTGCAGAAAAGGACCCCAAAGTATGATGTTTCCCCCACCATGCTTCATGGTTGGGACAATATTCTTGTTGTTGTACTCATCCTTCTTCCTCCAAACACGGCGAACGGAGTTGATACCAAAAAGTTCTATTTTGGTCTCATCTGACCACATGACCTTCTCCGATGCCTCCTCTGGATCATCCAGATGGTCATTGGCGAACTTCAAAAGGGCGTGGAAATGTGCTGGCAGGAGCAGGGTGACATTGCATACAGGATTTTAATCCATGACGGCATAGTGTGGTACTAAAGAAAATGTTTGAGACTGTGGTCCTACCTCTCTTCAGGTCATTGACCAGGTCCTTCCATATAGTTCTGGGCTGATTCCTGACCTCTCTCAGAATCATCCTTACCCCACGAGGGGAGATAATGCATGGAGCCTCAGACTGAGGAAGATTGACAGTCATATTGTGTTTCTTCCATTTTCTAATAACTGTGCCAACAGTTGCCTGCACACCAAGCTGCTTGCCTATTGTCTTGTAGCCCATCCCAGCCTTGTGCAGGTCTACAATTTTGTCCCTGGTGTACATAGACATCTCTCTGTTCTTGGCCATTGGCCATGGTGGAGATGTTGGAGTGTGATTGATTGAGTGTGTGCAAAGGTGACTTTTATACAGGTAATGAGTTCTAACAGGTGCAATTAATACAGGTAATCAGTGCAGAGTAAGAAGGCTTCTTCTAGAAAAACTAACAGGTCTGTGTAAGCCAGAATCCTTGCTGGTTGGTAGGTGATCAAATACTTATTTCATGCAATAAAATGCAATTTAATTATTTAAAAATCATACAATGTGATTTTTTGTTTTTTTATTTTTAGATTCTGTTTCTCACAGTTGAAGTGCACCTACGATAAAAATTATGGACCTCTCCATTCTTTCTAGGTGGGAAAATTTGTAAAATTGGCAGTGTATCAAATACTTATTTTCCCCACTGCATAACACGCCAAATTGGAAAACATAATGATGTAAGGTACCAAACACCTACAGTGAAACATGGTGGTGGCAATGTTTGTGGCAGCTTTTCTGCATCTGCCATTGTACCTCAGCATAGAATTGAAGGCAATATGAATGCTGCCATGTACAAGGATATACTGGAGAATGTAATGCTCTCACATGGTAAAACCAAAGTAGACAGGGGATGGAAATTCAAGAAAAACAATGATCATAAGTACACATCCAATTTAGTAAAAATTTGGTTAGCGAAGAAAAATGTTTGCCTGTTGCAATGGCCAAGCCAATCACCTGATTTAAACCCTATAGAGCACCTTTGGGATGAGTTAGGTCGACGAGTTGGGGCCCGTACCCATAGCAATAAAGATGAATTGTATGCAGATTTTCAAATGGAATAGAGCTAGATCCCTCAAGATGTCTTTATTACCCTAATAGCTTCAATGCCCCATCGGTGTGGTGCAGTAATTAAAGCAAGAGGTTACAAAATACTAAGTTATGGCATTGTAAAAAATGAATTACTGTCTATGTTGTGACTAGTGTTGAGCGAGCACTAAAATGCTCAGGTGCTCGAAGCTCGGGCCAAGCTCGCCGTGATACTCGGGTGCTCGACCCGAGCAACGAGCCCAATGTTAGTCTATGGGAGACCCGAACATTTTTGCGGCGGCACCCCCGGCAGTCTTTTAAAAGCCTAACAAGTGCCCAAAACGATAGTGACAGTGCTCAAATGACATGGGGACAGCATGGGGATCGCCCCAGGAAGCATTTCTGACCCCCAGGTCACTGCTGTCAACAACGTGGTCAGAGGTATTAAGCCACTTTTACAGGCTGACGATAAAACGTTCAAAAACGAAAGTGAAACTTTTTTCCTGTGAAATATGTTAAGGAACATCCTTTCCAGGGAAAAGACTTGTGTATAAGTTAAAATAAATGACCAAAAACAAAAACACTCCTCCACACCTTCGGCTATGTTCACAAGTAGCATTTTTTATGCGTTTTTGCACTTTTGTATTGCGTTCAACTATGACAAATGCATTCACCGTGAAATGTCATTTTAACATTTTACAACCTTATCTGGCCATGTGCTGTGTGACACATGCATAAAGTGCTGAAAAGACAAGGGAACAGCATGGGGAAGACCCCTGGAAGCATCTCTGATTCCCAGGTCACTGTCTAAAAGTGTGCCCATCATAAGTGATCCTTACCGCATCAGAAGATGCAGACTTGCAACTATCCTCATGCAAGTTCTAGTCCCAGGGCAGTGTTCAATTGTACCTCCCCCATTCCTTGCAATACAAGCTCAAGTATGCAGCCTGCCACCCACCCACCCCCAGGCTGCAATACCATACTGCTAGCTTGCTTGAACTTGAAATTGGGCCTTTTAGGCATGTGGAGGCGGAATCTGGACACCACATCATGGCTGTGTTGGCGGCCTGGAATCCATACTCAGACCCCAGCCGCCCGGCGGCCGGGTGTCCATACTCAGTCCCCAGCGGCCCCGCGGCCGGGTGTCCACACACGGTCCCCAGCCGCCTGGGGGAAGCCGGGTGTCCATAAACGGTCCACAGCCGCCCCTATTTCTCCTTGGAACATCCCCCCACACACTTTTCTTAGCCCAGCCTGCTTTAGGCAGCA
This sequence comes from Phyllobates terribilis, assembly GCF_046119375.1. Taxonomy (NCBI): domain Eukaryota; kingdom Metazoa; phylum Chordata; class Amphibia; order Anura; family Dendrobatidae; genus Phyllobates; species Phyllobates terribilis. Next base: position 1,431,128 of record NW_027362771.1, on the reverse strand, counting down.
TTGGACGAGCCCACCAGAGAACCAAACTCCTCCGGTGGGCCCTGACTTCTCCATCGGTGGAGTTGAGAGTGCCAAGGTGAGGAGCATGATGATGATGACAGAAGTTAGCATCTGCTATGTTTTCTTTTAATGCAAGTGTAAGTGTGCAGCCTGCCACCCACCCACCCCCAGACTGCAATTCCATACTGCTAGCTTGTACGTGAAATGGGGCGTTTTAGTTTGGAGGAGGCAGAAGCTGGCCACTACCTCATGGCTGCTTCGGCAGCGAGGTATCCATACTCAGTCCTCAGCCGCCCATATTTGTCCTGGTGTGCCTTATACATAAGATTAAGCGCGTATACCAAAACATTACCTGTGCCCTCTCCAGTGCATTTAGTGGGAAGGAGAGCCTATTCCGCTGTAGTGTGTGCATGCCAAACCCCTGTTCATGGTACATGCGAAGATGCCTCCCACCTTGCACCTGTCGTTGCAGACTTGCAACTATCCCCATTCAAGTCCTTGTCCCAGGGCAGTGTTCAATTGTACCTCTCCCATTCCTTGCAATGCAAGCGCAAGTATGCAGCCTGCCACCCACCCACCCCCAGGCTGCAATACCATACTGCTTGCTTGCTTGCACTTTAAATTGGGCCTTTTAGGCATGTGGAGGCGGAATCTGGCCACCACGCCATGGCTGTGTCGGCGGCCTGGTATCCATACTCAGTCCCCAGCCGCCTGGTGGCCGGGTGTCCCCGCTTGCTCCCCAGCCTCCAGGGGGTGGCCGGGTGGCCATACTCGGTCCCCAGCCACCCCTATTTGTCCCGGTAACCTTTCCCACACTTTTCTTAGCCTGGCCTGCTTTAGGGCAGCATTGGCCGAGCCCACCGGACTATCAGACTCCTCCGGTGGGCCCTGGCTTCTCCATCAGGGGAGTTGAGAGTGCCAAGGTGAGTAGCATGATAAGGATGATAGAAGTTAGCATCTGCTTTGTTTTGTTGTAATGCAAGCGCATGTATGTAGTAGCGGCTAGGCCTGAGGTGGTCAGCGTTTTGGCGCATATCCTATCTCCTCCGAGGATTGCTGGATGTTTTCCTGCTACTATCCAAGTTCTATGACTCCCGTTAAAACAAAGCTTCAGGTGATAAATGATGGATGAGGTAGTGGCAAAGGAGAAAGAGCAGGAGGAACAGGGACCATTCACATCAATATCAGGCCAGTCAGACAGATATGTCTTGTAGGATATGTTTCTGTAACAAAACCAGCGGTTCGGCTACATAGTTATAGGGCATACAGTGAGTGCAATGCCTACCAAAAATTTCGAGCCACTCCAATGCCCCTTGGAAATGACATGGAGGTCAGAGGGTGTTAACTAAACCTTTTTTTCCATTTATAGCAACTGGGTGGCCTAAGCAGTGAATGGAAGGCTTTCCAAAAATTATGAGGAACTGTAATGCCCCTTACAAGAGCCATGTGTGGCACCCCAGGGGTCTGGTCACCACAGTAATAGAGATATTACGTCGGAGAGCAAGTGGGTGGTTTCCTGGTCAGGATCCCTTAAACATGCAACATCCTCCTGCCCCAATCCTGGGAGGGGAGAATTCTGCCCTTATAAACTGGATCTGGGGTGGGGTTGAGTGAGTCAGAGAACAGTCAGAGTCAGAGTGAGAGCAAGGGAAAGTAACAGCAAGGAGCTCTGTAGGAGCTATGAGCTAAAGACCAGGGGCTGGAAGCTGAGCAGAGCTCGCCCTGGCAGAAGACAATAGGAACCGGACACAGGAGTCCGAAGCTGTGAGGACTTATATATCCAGCAGCAGAAACCAGCCGGCAGGGGATTTCAGGTCCTCTGGCCATAGAAGCCCGGAGGCTCAGTCACAAGCAAGGGACCAGCACCGCCGTCGTGGAGCAGAGGCTAACAGAAGGCCCCAAGTCACCAGCCATACGGGTGAGCACTATAAGGTACACTCAGGGACGTGGACTACTTCTACCCGCTTACAGCAAGGTAGCCAGGAAGAGTGCAGACAGACGGGGAGGCCTACAACTCCACCTGGCCAGGGGAACTCCTGCTTGCTCACAGACTGACCAGGCCTCTTATGCTAGCCAGTACTCCCGGGAGGGTTCTACCTTATAATCATCAGTAAAGACGCTGAACTGCACTGCAAAGAATCTGAGTCATTTCTGCTGCGCTCGTGCACCATCACCCCCATCATCCACACTCACTGCCCTGAGGCTATACTCCTCCCGAGGGGAGTTATCCCATTCTATGCTGCGCACACAACACAAGCCTCAGCGGTCTGCCTCGCAGCGCTGGTACTGCCTGACCGCAATCCACGGGTGGCACAGTCGGACAATTAACCTCAAAACCTAAGAAAGACTGCCACTGGTTTGACCAGCCTGAGCCACGAGACCGGGTCACCGCCACGGAGACTACAGACCCCAGAGACCCGGCACCGGGTATCCCACACACGTGTACACACGGCCCAGGGGGCGCGTCACATGTAGAGATGAGCGTTGTTCTACTCGAACTGTTCGCCAATCTCAAATTCGAGCTGTTTTGGGCGGTGTTCGAGCCGTTCGGCGAACACGAACAATTTGAGAAAAATTCGGCTGTTCGAGGTTATGTTTGATAACTGTTCGTGCACCAAAATCATAACTGGATTTTTTCTCAGTAATGATGAAAATTAATGTTAATACGCAGTTTGAGTGTACAGCGGGGTGGGGGGAGGGGCAGGGGATGGATCTCTGCAGGAATAATGAAGATCTCCATTTTTTTTTTCTCTTTCCCGCATTTACAGTGGGGAGGTGCAATCTGTCAGCCTATCAGCAGCGCACACACGGAGCGAAGTGCTTTTTTTCACACAAGCAAGGGCATGTGTCATTGGCAGTGTATGTCACATGTCCTTGCCCTATAAGACCAAGCCATTTTCCCCGTCGCCACCATTTTCTCACTGCTGCAGCTGCGTGTTAGACGGCACCGCTGTTGCTGTGTGCGCTATACCTTGTTAATTTCAAGCCAATTTTCGCACAAATCTACAGATAGCTTGGGAGTAGGGAATAGTTGTGATTGCAGTCCTTTTAAGGACTAGGTTACAGCATTTCCTACGACTTTTATCAGGCAGGTCTGTGCTCTTAAATAGATAGATTGTGGGAGTAAAGACTAATTGTAATTGGAGTCCTTTTCAGGACTAGGTTACATCAGTTCCTATCAGTTTTTGCCAGGCAGGTCTGTGCCAGTGCTGTGCAAGTTTTTTTCACAGCATTTGGCTGAATCTAGCAAAGCTAATCCTTTTTGGCCTATTGCAGAGTGTGTTAGTCAGTGGAGTAGCCTATCTGTGTTGCAAGATATACCACCTGTGTATAGAATACCAATTTTTTTACTGCACCTAGTGAAGTAAAATCTTTTGGGCATAGCATCATTCTATTAGTCCATCTATACTGACCTCCATCAGGTTGCAAATTGAATATAATTTTTTTCTGCATCTAGCTCTGAAAAAATATTGGGCTTCTAGCTGTGTGTGGGACTTGTTGTATTAGTCCATCTATACTGACCTCCATCAGGTTGCAAACTGCATATATTTTTTTCTTCATCTACCTCTGAAGAAATATTAGGCTTCTAGCTGTGTGTGGGACTTGTTCTATTAATCCATCTATACAGACCTCCATCAGGTTGCAAACTGAATATATTTTTTTCTGCATCTACCTCTGAAAAAATATTGGGCTTCTAGCTGTGTGTGGGACTTGTTGTACTAGTCCATCTATACTGACCTCCATCAGGTTGCAAACTGAATATATTTTTTTCTGCATCTACCTCTGAAAAAATATTGGGCTTCTAGCTGTGTGTGGGACTTGTTCTATTAATCCATCTATACAGACCTCCATCAGGTTGCAAACTGAATATATTTTTTTCTGCATCTACCTCTGAAAAAATATTGGGCTTCTAGCTGTGTGTGGGACTTGTTGTATTAGTCCATCTATACTGACCTCCATCAGTTTGCAAACTGAATATATATTTTTCTGCATCTACCTCTGAAAAAATATTGGGCTTCTAGCTGTGTGTGGGACTTGTTCTATTAATCCATCTATACTGACCTCCATCAGGTTGCAAACTGAATATATTTTTTTCTGCATCTACCTCTGAAAAAATATTGGGCTTCTAGCTGTGTGTGGGACTTGTTGTATTAGTCCATCTAAACAGACCTCCATCAGGTTGCAAACTGAATATATTTTTTTCTGCATCTACCTCTGAAAAAATATTGGGCTTCTAGCTGTGTGTGGGACTTGTTGTATTAGTCCATCTATACTGACCTCCATCAGGTTGCAAACTGAATATAATTTTTTTCTGCATCTAGCTCTGAAAAAATATTTGGCCTTCTAGCAGTGTGTGGGACTTTCTCTATTAGTCCATCTATACTGACCTCCATCAGGTTGCAAATTGAATATAATTTTTTCTGCATCTAACCCAGCCAATAGTTTTGGCCTAATACCACAGTTTGGCCACTCAGCTCTGCTCGGTTCCCATCCATTGTTTTTTTGTGCAAACAACTCCAGAGTTGTTAATTAGTTAACCACCAAAATGAGTGGAAAAAGGCCTGCTGCTGGTGGAAAGGGGAATAGGCGTGTTGGGAAAGGGAAAAAAGGTTGTGTCCGTGGGGTAGGTGTTAAAGCAACAGTAACATCTGCAGAAGAAAGACCATCTTCCAGCCAACCTAAAATGTCTACTTCTTTTAGCGGACAATGTGATAAGATCCCTTTCTTACGGCCACGCCAATCGCTACAAATTCCAGATGAGGCACAAAAACAGCAGGTGCTTCAACGGATATCAAGTGCTCCTTTAAGTGGGCTCTCCTCCACATCAACTTCAACATCACAAATACTCCAGTCCTCAAAGGTGTCACCCCAATCGCACTTGCTTCCTCACAGCTCCCAAATCTCCAGCTGCCCGTCTGAGTATGAGTTAGAACAGATGGTTGAGTCTGCAGAGCTGTTTACTCATACTATAGCCTGGGAATCAGAGGTCGACTCCAGCGCTTCTGTGAATCCAGACGAGGAAATGATCTGCACTGATGCCCAGAATCTTTATGAGTCGGATCCAGGACCAGACGCAGAAGGTTCTGACCATAATGTAGACCCTCATTCCCAAACTGTAACTCCTGTTGGTGGAGACAATGAGGAAGACGATGATAAGACTCAAATACCGGATTGGAGCGACAACTTTAGTTTTTTGTCAGGGCAGGGACAGGTTGGCTCTGAGGACGACGGGTGTGATAACGCACAGGATGATGATGATGAGGTTGGAGATCCCACTTACTGTCAACCCACAGTCAGCCAAGAGATGAGGTCAGCAGAGGAGGTGGAGGAAGATGCTAGTGACGACGAGGTCAGGTTGCGCCTTCCTGGACAGAGACGTAGTACTGGAAGCACGTCAACAACTGCATCCTCAAACACAACTCTGCCTCTCACCACAAGTCGTGGTGGCTCTTCAGGTCGCATGGGTGCTAAGCCTTGCATAGCCTGGGCATTTTTTCAGATCGATAAAGATGACCCAACTCGTGTTATCTGTAACATTTGTCAGCAAAAGCTAAGTAGAGGCCAAAAAATACATAGTTTGAGTACTTCATGCATGAACCGGCACATGGACATGAAGCATAAGTTGCAGTGGGAAGCTCAGTGTGCTACAATGCGGCCTAGCCGGCCGGGCCAACCACCGTCTGCCATATCTTGTGCATCCGCGGCCTCTTCATCCTCTGTGACTGGGGGGACAGCAGTCACACCTGTTTTGGGGCGCAGACCTGCCACCTCTTTACCCGCAACAGCCAGCGTGATTGGCAGGTCATCATTTTCTTTGGAGGTGGTAACACCAGCTGGTGTTGAGCGCTGTCCGACATCGATAGCACCACCTTTGGATCAAGGCAACCTAACATGTCCGCCTGCATCTTCCTCACAGACCGGCAGTTTGCCGGGGACACCCTTATCAACCCCGTCTAAGCACAATAGCCAGCCCTCGGTCCCTCAGATGTGGACAAGTAAAAGACCATTTCCTCCTAGCCATGAGAAAGCTAAGAGGTTCAATTTCACCATCTGCAAGCTCTTGGCTACAGAAATGCTGCCTTTCCGTCTGGTGGACACAGAGGATTTTCGAGACCTTATGTCCGTCGCAGTGCCCCAGTACCAGATGCCCAGTCGGCACTACTTCTCAAAGAAAGGTGTGCCTGCGCTCAACCAGCATGTCGCACACAACATCACCGCTTCTTTGAGAAACTCTGTGTGTGACAGGGTGCATTTCACCACAGACACTTGGACGAGTAGGCATGGACAGGGGCGTTACATGTCGCTGACTGGGCACTGGGTAACTATGGTGACAGCAGGATAAGGGGCTGCTGCCCATGTCTTGCCGTCCCCACGAGTTGTGCGTCAATCCTCTTTATGTCAAAGTTCCTCCACTGCTTCTGCCTCCTCAACCTCCTCTCGGTCTTCCACCTGCACCCAAAGCCTGTCTGGTCATGCCACAAGCTTTCTAACTGCGCAGAAGGGATCCTGCACACCTCCTTACTATGCTGGCAGTAGGGCTCAACGTCATCAGGCAGTTTTTACATTGAAATGTCTGGGAAATGTGAGTCACACAGCTGAGGAGTTGTGGTCAGCTCTGGAGAACCAATTTCATGAATGGTTGTCTCCACTGGACCTGAAACCAGGGAAGGCCGTGTGCGACAATGCTGCAAACCTGGGTGCGGCCCTTCGCCGGGGCAATGTCACACACGTGCCTTGTATGGCTCACGTGTTGAACCTGGTTGTCCAGCAATTTTTAGCCCACTATCCCAGACTAGATGGCCTTCTGCAGAGGGCACGGTCGCTGTGTGCTCACTTCCGCCGTTCGCATCCCGCAGCTCAGCGACTTACATCTCTACAGAAGTCGTTGGGCCTGCCACTTCACCGGCTAAAATGCAATGTGCCTACTCGGTGGAATTCAACTCTGCACATGTTGCAGCGACTGTGGCAGCACCGACAAGCCCTGGTGCAATACGTTCTGACATATAGCCTGGGCCAACGAGATCCAGAGGTGGGGCAAATCACGCTGGAGGAGTGGTCTCAGATCAGGGACCTTTGCACCCTTCTGCACAGTTTTGAAATGGCGACGAAGATGTTTAGTGCTGACGATGCCATTATCAGCATGACTATTCCAGTGATTTACATGCTGGAGCACATGTTAAACAGAATTCGGAGTCAGGTGGTGGCACAAGAGGAGGTGGAGGAAGTAGAGGAGGAGGAGTTGTATGCGGAAGGGCTAACATCTGCAAGGTCCAGACGGTCGGCAGCACCAAGGCGGCAGGCATGTGAGGGTGGGGGAGATGGTTTTACCAGGGCGCATGGTAGCAGCCAAACTAGTGAGGAAGGTGCAGGAGCCCAGGAAGAAGTGGAGGACGAACTGATGGAAGACTCATCAGATGAGGGAGACCTTGATCACATTTCTGTTGTGCGAGGTTGGGGGGAGAGGACAGAGGAAGGAAGCATGATTGTTACCTCGCCACCAACACAACAGGGACTTGGTGCTCCTGGATGCGCAACACACATGAGTGCCTTCTTGCTGCACTACCTGCAACATGACCCTCGAATTGTGAGAATTAGAAATAATCCTGACTACTGGGTTGCCACACTGTTAGATCCCCGGTACAAAAGTAAATTTGCAGAAATTATTCCTGCCATAGAAAGGGATGCACGCATGCAGGAGTATCAGCAGAGACTGTTGCAGAATCTTACATCTGCTTTTCCACAAAATACCAGTGGTGCACGTAGTGAATCTCACAGTTCCAACTTGCCAACCGTGGGACCGTCAAGTGTTCAGCACTCAAACCGTAACAGAACCACAGTATCTGCTAGTAACATCAATTTTGCGGAATCATTTCACCACTTTTTTAGCCCATCCTTTGCAAGGCCACAGGAGACAAGAAGTCTGACACATAGTCAACGCCTAGAGACGATGGTACAGGAGTATCTCCAAGTAAAAATTGAAGCCATGACTGTGTCACTGGACCCTTGCTCTTTTTGGGCTTCCAATCTGGATAAATGGCCGGAGCTAGCCACTTACGCCTTGGAGATCTTGTCATGCCCCGCAGCCAGCGTTCTGTCTGAACGTGTGTTCAGCGCTGCTGGTGGTGTGCTGACAGATAAGCGCACGCGGCTCTCCACTGATAATGTAGACAGACTCACGTTCATAAAGATGAACAAATCATGGATCCGAAACGACTTTTCTACCCCTGTGTCATCCTGGGGAGAGTAAAAGCTTGATGATTGGTTAAAATCACCCTACCATCCGTTTTAAGCTTTCAAATTACTAATCATGTTTATCTGTATCTTGGCTGGAAAATAATTTGGGCTTTGTAGCAGTGTGCAGCACTGATCCTATTAGGCCATCTATACTAAAGCTTCACCAGATTTAAAATTAATAATAATTTTTAGCTGCATCTAGCCCGGAAAATAATTTTGGAGCTCCGAGATGCGCAAGACACATAAGTGCCTTCTTGCTGCACTACCTGCAGCATGACCCTCATATTGTCAGAATTCGAAGTAATCATGACTACTGGGTTGCCACACTCTTAGATCCCCCAAACTTTTCGATCAACCTTTTCATTTTAATAAAGACTAGTCTTGAGCCACCCCCGTAGTGTTCGAGTTCGGTTCGGTTCGTCGAACACCCGTGTGTTCGCCGAACTGTTCGTCGAACTGTTCGTCGAACACCTTCGAACACCGTTAAAACCAATGGCAGGCAAACAAAAACACATAGAAACACATAGAAAACACCTTCAAAGGTGTCCAAAAGCTGACAAACTGCTCAGAAGACACAACTAACACATGGAAAAGTGACAAGTACATATAGTCATGCGAAAAGAAAAGAGGTGGAGGAGTAAAAGGAGGGGGAGACACAGATATAGGCATGTCATGCCCTTCTAAAATCCAAAAAGTGAGAAGCCGAGACGGCCAGTCCGCTCCTGCCCGTGCCACCTCCGTGTCGCCGGGTTTGTGCCAGAGCCGCGGTGAACCCTGACGGCCAGCCCCCCTCTCCCAATACTGGTGCCTGTCCGCTGGTGGGTCGAGAGAGCCCCCCTGTGGTGGAGGCAGCTCTGAGCTTTTTAATTTAAATTGTCCCTCTAATTTGAATGAATACACTTTAAATCCATTTACAAGGATCTATTGGAGGGCAAGTCTCATGCCAGCAGCCGCGTAATTCCAGCTCCAGTAGCGTCCACTAAAGCTGCTGCAGTTAAAAAGCTTTTATAAGGATCGAGCTCGGCTGTCCACCGCAAGGCATCCTAGTGCCAGTCCCAGCCCCTATGCCATGGGGTGCCTCCTGATGCTCTTCACTAAGTATCCCGTGGTCCCGAAGCATTTCCTTTGAAAAAATTAAGTGTCCAAACTACAGGTGGTGTAGCTTGCTTAACAGCCGGGATAATCCGCTGACTAGCAGACACTGCTACTAGGCACAAAGTATTTCCTGGGCTAGATGCAGTTAAAAATTTGTAAGTAGATACTCTCGTTGGATGCTGAGAAAGCATTCCATAGAGTCTCCTGGCACGCCATATATGATTCTCTTAAAAAGCTTGGGGTAGGGGTCTAGGGGACCCTTTTATAGCCAAAATCACGGCCCTGTATCACAATACGTCACCTAGGCTGAAGATAAATGGAACTGTAGCACCGAGGGCTCGGTTGCTACAGACGTATTGCACCTCACCCAGAGGTGTGATATCTCACTCTCAGATAAGGATGGAGTGTGGATCAGGACCCGACACCTGCATGCATTACACCACATTGCCGTGGGGCAGGGCGACCAATATGCCCCTGAGATGGGCATGACAGTCCCTGTCCCTGGCTGGAGTGGGGGGAGGGAACACTGAGGAAGGGGAACCCTGCAGTGCAGGAGCAGGGAGGAAGCAGTTCCTGGGTGCATTGAGAAGGGAGTATAAAAGGTGGGCACCATCTTAGTTCAGTGCAGAGAAGTCTGAGCAGAAGTGGCAGGGAGCAGGGGCTCTGCATGAGCTCTGCTCCGGAGGCGGGCCTAGTAACAGAGGCCCAGGCCTGCAAGAGGGAGAAGGAAGGAAGAGGAGCGGAGAAGGCTCCAGGAACGAGGAATGAAGGGATCCCAGGGGTGCGGACGGGCGAGTCGCCACCGCACGCCCGAATCCACCTGCGTGGAGGGGTCAGGCCAAAGGGGGAGACCGGTCCCCGAACTAGTGGAGGCAGGAAACGACCCTCAGCTAGAAACCGGAGGCTCTGACATTTTATGTGGCGCAGCCCCTTGCTCCACCCGCTAGGAAGGCACCACATAGGGTCAGGGAAACTGGCGCCAAGTTTACCAAGAGGAGGCCCGAGGCAGCCGGACAGAAGTGTTGGTAAGAAAGGCCAGACAAAGGACACACAAAGGGGGTCCTGTGAAGCGCTCCAAAGTTATCTGGGAGTTGTCTGAGCCCCTCACCTGGTGAGCACAGTACGACGTGGGCAGCCGTTACCTGCAGACGTGGTCTGGATAATAAGAACTGTGAGTAAAGGCCCTGAACTGCATCACTGACTCCGTGTCATTACTGCTGCTTCCCTGCACCATCACCCCCATCCTCCGCATACACTGCCCTGAGGCTATACTCCTCCCGTGGGGAGTTATGCTACGCTCTGCTGCACCCACAACACCAGCCTTAGCGGTCTGCCCTGTAGCGGCGGTTCACTCTGACCGCAATCCACGGGTGGCGTAGTCGGACATTTAAACATCAAAACCACATAAATAGTTCCGCCACTGGTTTGACCGCCCTGAGCCACGGAACCGGATCGCCGCCACGAAGACTACAACCACCAGCATCCACCAAAAAGGGTCCGGCTCCGGGTGTCCCAAGGCCCAGGGGGTGCGTCAGAACATTTTCATCACCTTTCACAATCACCAATGGGACAAGGCAGGGATGTCCTCTGTCCCCTCTCTTATACATCCTAGTGACGGAGCACCTGCTCTCATCAATTCGCCATAACCCCAATATTAGGTGGATTGAGGTGGGAGGCACCGAGTACAAGTGCTCTCTATTTGCTGATGATGTCCTAGTATATATCACTCAATCACATATATCCATCCCTGCTGTTATGGCTGAAATAGATCACTTTGTTACATGGTAAAATTTTAAAATCAATGCAGCGAAGTCTGAGGCCCTCGATGTCTCCCTCCCTAAATCCATATAGGATTCCATCCAGTCCAACTTTCCCTTTGCCTGGCCCTCACAGGGTATCAAATACTTAGGAATTCCTATTCATAGAGACCTCTCCCATCTATGTTATCTTAATTTTGGGCCCTTTATTGAACAATTCCATACAGACCACGGTTGGCAAGTTAGAACTGTAAGATTCACTACGTGAACCACTGGTGTTTTGTGGAAAAACACATGTACACCGCGTTCCAAATTATTATGCAAAAAGTGTTTAGGAGTGATAAGGGAAGAATTTGTTTGTTTGTCAGTTAAACTCATTGATGGTGATGTGTGTCAGGGCTCTTTATATCACTGTAAGCAATTGCAGACACCTGTGCTAATTAGTTTGGCAGGTGTGTCCAATGAAAGGCAAGACTACTTAAGAAGGCTCTCTCACATTATTAAGCAGCCTACATTTTCTGCCAAAATGGGAAAGAAAAAGGATGTGTCGGCTGCTGAGAAGCAACAAATTGTGGAGTGCTTAGGTCAAGGCATGACTACAATCAACATTGTGCGATGATCAGGATGAAGTGTCTTGGCAATCAAGAAGTATGTAGCTGATTCACAGTACACACGTGTGCGTGCTGATAAGGGCTAATTGAGGACTCTTTCCTACAGGCAATTACGTCAGGTTGAAAGAGCAGCGGCAAAAAAGCCTTGTCATAGCAGCAGACAAGTTTTTGAAGCTGCTTGTGCCTCCAACGTCCCCCGAACAACAAGATGCAGGGTCCTTCAGAGGTTTGCAGCTGTGCATACGCCATCCTGTCGACCTCCTCTATCCACTTCACACAAGCAGAAACGGCTCCAGTGGGCCAAACATTACATGAAGACTGATTTCAAAACTGTTTTGTTCACGGATGAGTGCCGTGCAGCGCTCAATGGTCCAGATGAATGGAGTGGAGGATGGCTGGTTGATGGACACCCCACGCAAACACGGCTACAGCGCCAACAAGGAGGAGGTGGAGTAATGTTTTGGGCTGGAATCATGGGGAGAGAGATTGTCGGCCCCTTTAGGATCCCTGAAGGCGCTAAAGATGAACTCCATAATGTATGTGGATTTTCTCAAACAGCACTTCCTGCCATGGTTCAAGAAGAAGAACCGTGTATTTCACAGCAAGATCATTTTTCTGCATGATAATGCACCATCTCATGCTGCACATAAAACATCTGCATCTCTGGCTGATATGGGCATAAAAGGGGACAAACTTATGGTGTGACCCCCATGCTCCCCTGACCTCTACCCCATTCAGAACCTTTGGAGCATCATTAAAAGGAGTGTCTATGATGGCGGGAGGCAGTTCACATCTAAGCAACAGCTCTGGGAGGGTATTCTGTCCTCATGCAAAACAATTGAAGCAGAAACCATCCAAAACCTGACAAATTCAATGGACGAGAGAGTTCAGGAGCTCCTTTCGAACAAGGGGTCCTATGTGAAAATGTAACATCACCTAGAATAAAGTTTTGAGTTGAAAACTGTTTGATTTCAGTTTCTAACAACCTGCTAATGCTTATAATTTCAAAAATGACCATTTTTTTGGTCTTTATTAAAATGAAAAGGTTGATCGAAAAGTTTGGGGGATCTAAGAGTGTGGCAACCCAGTAGTCATGATTACTTCGAATTCTGACAATATGAGGGTCATGCTGCAGGTAGTGCAGCAAGAAGGCACTTATGTGTCTTGCGCATCTCGGAGCCCCAAAATTATTTTCCGGGCTAGATGCAGCTAAAAATTATTTTTAATTTTAAATCTGGTGAAGCTTATTATAGATGGCCTAATAGGATCAGTGCTGCACACTGCTACAAAGCCCAAATTATTTTCCAGTCAAGATACAGATAAACATGATTAGTAATTTGAAAGCTTAAAACGGTTGGTAGGGTGATTTTAACCAATCATCAAGCTTTTACTCTCCCCAGGATGACACAGGGGTAGAAAAGTCGTTTCGGATCCATGATTTGTTCATCTTTATGAACGTGAGTCTGTCTACATTATCAGTGGAGAGCCGCGTGCGCTTATCTGTCAGCACACCACCAGCAGCGCTGAACACACGTTCAGACAGAACGCTGGCTGCGGGGCATGACAAGATCTCCAAGGCGTAAGTGGCTAGCTCCGGCCATTTATCCAGATTGGAAGCCCAAAAAGAGCAAGGGTCCAGTGACACAGTCGTGGCTTCAATGTTTACTTGGAGATACTCCTGTACCATCGTCTCTAGGCGTTGACTATGTGTCAGACTTCTTGTCTCCTGTGGCCTTGCAAAGGATGGGCTAAAAAAGTGGTGAAATGATTCCGCAAAATTGATGTTACCAGCAGATACTGTGGTTCTGTTACGGTTTGAGTGCTGAACACTTGACGGTCCCACGGTTGGCAAGTTGGAACTGTGAGATTCACTACGTGCACCACTGGTATTTTGTGGAAAAGCACATGTAAGATTCTGCAACAGTCTCTGCTGATACTCCTGCATGCGTGCATCCCTTTCTATGGCAGGAATAATTTCTGCAAATTTACTTTTGTACCGGGGATCTAACAGTGTGGCAACCCAGTAGTCAGGATTATTTCTAATTCTCACAATTCGAGGGTCATGTTGCAGGTAGTGCAGCAAGAAGGCACTCATGTGTGTTGCGCATCCAGGAGCACCAAGTCCCTGTTGTGTTGGTGGCGAGGTAACAATCATGCTTCCTTCCTCTGTCCTCTCCCCCCAACCTCGCACAACAGAAATGTGATCAAGGTCTCCCTCATCTGATGAGTCTTCCATCAGTTCGTCCTCCACTTCTTCCTGGGCTCCTGCACCTTCCTCACTAGTTTGGCTGCTACCATGCGCCCTGGTAAAATCATCTCCCCCACCCTCACATGCCTGCCGCCCTGGTGCTGCCGACCGTCTGGACCTTGCAGATGTTAGCCCTTCCGCATACAACTCCTCCTCCTCTACTTCCTCCACCTCCTCTTGTGCCACCACCTGACTCCGAATTCTGTTTAACATGTGCTCCAGCATGTAAATCACCGGAATAGTCATGCTGATAATGGCATCGTCAGCACTAAACATCTTCGTCGCCATTTCAAAACTGTGCAGAAGGGTGCATAGGTCCCTGATCTGAGACCACTCCTCCAGCGTGATTTGCCCCACCTCTGAATCTCGTTGGCCCAGGCTATACGTCAGAACGTATTGCACCAGGGCTTGTCGGTGCTGCCACAGTCGCTGCAACATGTGCAGAGTTGAATTCCACCGGGTAGGCACATCGCATTTTAGCCGGTGAAGTGGCAGGCCCAACGACTTCTGTAGAGATGTAAGTCGCTGAGCTGCGGGATGCGAACGGCGGAAGTGAGCACACAGCGACCGTGCCCTCTGCAGAAGGCCATCTAGTCTGGGATAGTGGGCTAAAAATTGCTGGACAACCAGGTTCAACACGTGAGCCATACAAGGCACGTGTGTGACATTGCCCCGGCGAAGGGCCGCACCCAGGTTTGCAGCATTGTCGCACACGGCCTTCCCTGGTTTCAGGTCCAGTGGAGACAACCATTCATGAAATTGGTTCTCCAGAGCTGACCACAACTCCTCAGCTGTGTGACTCACATTTCCCAGACATTTCAATGTAAAAACCGCCTGATGACGTTGAGCCCTACTGCCAGCATAGTAAGGAGGTGTGCAGGATCCCTTCTGCGCAGTTAGAAAGCTTGTGGCATGACCAGACAGGCTTTGGGTGCAGGTGGAAGACCGAGAGGAGGTTGAGGAGGCAGAAGCAGTGGAGGAAAAATGACATAAAGAGGATTGACGCACAACTCGTGGGGACGGCAAGACTTGGACAGCAGCCCCTTGTCCTGCTGTCACCATAGTTACCCAGTGCCCAGTCAGCGACATGTAACGCCCCTGTCCATGCCTACTCGTCCAAGTGTCTGTGGTGAAATGCACCCTGTCACACACAGAGTTTCTCAAAGAAGCGGTGATGTTGTGTGCGACATGCTGGTGGAGCGCAGGCACACCTTTCTTTGAGAAGTAGTGCCGACTGGGCATCTGGTACTGGGGCACTGCGACGGACATAAGGTCTCGAAAATCCTCTGTGTCCACCAGGCGGAAAGGCAGCATTTCTGTAGCCAAGAACTTGCAGATGGTGAAATTCAACCTCTTAGCTTTCTCATGGCTAGGAGGAAATGGTCTTTTACTTGTCCACATCTGAGGGACCGAAGGCTGGCTATTGTGCTTAGACGGGGTTGATAAGGGTGTCCCCGGCAAACTGCCGGTCTGTGAGGAAGATGCAGGCGGACATGTTAGGTTGCCTTGATCCAAAGGTGGTGCTATCGATGTCGGACAGCGCTCAACACCAGCTGGTGTTACCACCTCCAAAGAAAATGATGACCTGCCAATCACGCTGGCTGTTGCGGGTAAAGAGGTGGCAGGTCTGCGCCCCAAAACAGGTGTGACTGCTGTCCCCCCAGTCACAGAGGATGAAGAGGCCGCGGATGCACAAGAAATGGCAGACGGTGGTTGGCCCGGCCGGCTAGACCGCATTGTAGCACACTGAGCTTCCCACTGCAACTTATGCTTCATGTCCATGTGCCGGTTCATGCATGAAGTACTCAAACTATGTATTTTTTGGCCTCTACTTAGCTTTTGCTGACAAATGTTACAGATAACACGAGTTGGGTCATCTTTATCGATCTGAAAAAATGCCCAGGCTATGCAAGGCTTAGCACCCATGCGACCTGAAGAGCCACCACGACTTGTGGTGAGAGGCAGAGTTGTGTTTGAGGATGCAGTTGTTGACGTGCTTCCAGTACTACGTCTCTGTCCAGGAAGGCGCAACCTGACCTCGTCGTCACTAGCATCTTCCTCCACCTCCTCTGCTGACCTCATCTCTTGGCTGACTGTGGGTTGACAGTAAGTGGGATCTCCGACCTCATCATCATCACCCTGTGCGTTATCACACCCGTCGTCCTCAGAGCCAACCTGTTCCTGCCCTGACAAAAAACTAAAGTTGTCGCTCCAATCAGGTATTTGAGTCTTATCATCGTCTTCCTCATTGTCTCCACCAACAGGAGTTACAGTTTGGGAATGAGGGTCTACATTATGGTCAGAACCTTCTGCGTCTGGTCCTGGATCCGACTCATAAAGATTCTGGGCATCAGTGCAGATCATTTCCTCGTCTGGATTCACAGAAGCGCTGGAGTCGACCTCTGATTCCCAGGCTATAGTATGAGTAAACAGCTCTGCAGACTCAACCATCTGTTCTACCTCATACTCAGACGGGCAGCTGGAGATTTGGGAGCTGTGAGGAAGCAAGTGCGATTTGGGTGACACCTTTGAGGACTGGAGTATTTGTGATGTTGAAGTTGATGTGGAGGAGAGCCCACTTAAAGGAGCACTTGATATCCGTTGAAGCACCTGCTGTTTTTGTGCCTCATCTGGAATTTGTAGCGATTGGCGTGGCCGTAAGAAAGGGATCTTATCACATTGTCCGCTAAAAGAAGTAGACATTTTAGTTTGGCTGGAAGATGGTCTTTCTTCTGCAGATGTTACTGTTGCTTTAACACCTACCCCACGGACACAACCTTTTTTCCCCTTCCCAACACGCCTATTCCCCTTTCCACCAGCAGCAGGCCTTTTTCCACTCATTTTGGTGGTTAACTAATTCACAACTCTGGAGTTGTTTGCACAAAAAAACAATGGATGGTAACCGAGCAGAGCTGAGTGGCCAAACTGTGGTATTAGGCCAAAACTATTGGCTGGGTTAGATGCAGAAAAAAATTATTTTTAATTTGCAACCTGATGGAGGTCAGTATAGATGGACTAATAGACCAAGTCCCACACACTGCTAGAAGCCCAAATATTTTTTCAGAGCTAGATGCAGAAAAAAATTATTTTTAATTTGCAACCTGATGGAGGTCAGTATAGATGGACTAATAGACCAAGTCCCACACACTGCTAGAAGCCCAAATATTTTTTCAGAGCTAACTGAAGAAAAAAATTATTTTTAATTTGCAACCTGATGGAGGTCAGTATAGATGGACTAATAGACCAAGTCCCACACACTGCTAGAAGCCCAAATATTTTTTCAGAGCTAGATGCAGAAAAAAATTATTTTTAATTTGCAACCTGATGGAGGTCAGTATAGATGGACTAATAGACCAAGTCCCACACACCGCTAGAAGCCCAAATATTTTTTCAGAGCTAGATGCAGAAATTTTTTTTATTCAATTTGCAACCTGATGGAGGTCAGTATAGATGGACTAATAGACCAAGTCCCACACACTGCTAGAAGCCCAAATATTTTTTCAGAGCTAGATGCAGAAAAAAATTACTTTTAATTTGCAACCTGATGGAGGTCAGTATAGATGGACTAATAGACCAAGTCCCACACACTGCTAGAAGCCCAAATATTTTTTCAGAGCTAGATGCAGAAAAAAATTATTTTTAATTTGCAACCTGATGGAGGTCAGTATAGATGGACTAATAGAACAAGTCCCACACGCTGCTAGAAGCCCAAATATTTTTTCAGAGATAAATGAAGAAAAAAATTATTTTTAATTTGCAACCTGATGGAGGTCAGTATAGATGGACTAATAGACCAAGTCCCACACACTGCTAGAAGCCCAAATATTTTTTCAGAGCTAGATGCAGAAAAAAATTATTTTTAATTTGCAACCTGATGGAGGTCAGTATAGATGGACTAATAGACCAAGTCCCACACACCGCTAGAAGCCCAAATATTTTTTCAGAGCTAGATGCAGAAAATTTTTTTATTCAATTTGCAACCTGCTGGAGGTCAGTATAGAAGGACTAATAGAACAAGTCCCACACACTGCTAGAAGCCCAAATATTTTTTCAGAGCTAAATGAAGAAAAAAATTATTTTTAATTTGCAACCTGATGGAGGTCAGTATAGATGGACTAATAGACCAAGTCCCACACACTGCTAGAAGCCCAAATATTTTTTCAGAGCTAGATGCAGAAAAAAATTATATTCAGTTTGCAACCTGATGGAGGTCAGTATAGATGGACTAATAGAATGATGCTATGCCCAAAAGATTTTACTTCACTAGGTGCAGTAAAAAAATTGGTATTCTATACACAGGTGGTATATCTTGCAACACAGATAGGCTACTCCACTGACTAACACACTCTGCAATAGGCCAAAAAGGATTAGCTTTGCTAGATTCAGCCAAATGCTGTGAAAAAAACTTGCACAGCACTGGCACAGACCTGCCTGGCAAAAACTGATAGGAACTGATGTAACCTAGTCCTGAAAAGGACTCCAATTACAATTAGTCTTTACTCCCACAATCTATCTATTTAAGAGCACAGACCTGCCTGATAAAAGTCGTAGGAAATGCTGTAACCTAGTCCTTAAAAGGACTGCAATCACAACTATTCCCTACTCCCAAGCTATCTGTATATTTGTGCGAAAATTGGCTTGAAATTAACAAGGTATAGCGCACACAGCAACAGCGGTGCCGTCTAACACGCAGCTGCAGCAGTGAGAAAATGGTGGCGACGGGGAAAATGGCTTGGTCTTATAGGGCAAGGACATGTGACATACACTGCCAATCACACATGCCCTTGCTTGTGTGAAAAAAAGCACTTCGCTCCGTGTGTGCGTTGCTGATAGGCTGACAGATTGCACCTCCCCACTGCAAATGCGGGAAAGAGAAAAAAAAATGGAGATCTTCATTGTTCCTGCAGAACAATCCCCTGCCCCTCCCCCCGCCCCGCTGTACACTCAAACTGCGTATTAACATTAATTTTCATCATTACTGAGAAAAAATCCAGTTATGATTTTGGTGCACGAACAGTTATCGAACATAACCTCGAACAGCCGAATTTTTCTCAAATTGTTCGTGTTCGCCGACCGGCTCGAACACCGCCCAAAACAGCTCGAATTTGAGATTGGCGAACAGTTCGAGTAGAACAACGCTCATCTCTAATAAAGACCAAAAAAATGGTCATTTTTGAAATTATAAGCATTAACAGGTTGTTAGAAACTGAAATCAAACAGTTTTCAACTCAAAACTTTATTCTAGGTGATGTTACATTTTCACATAGGACCCCTTGTTCGAAAGGAGCTTCTGAACTCTCTCGTCCATTGAATTTGTCAGGTTTTGGTTGGTTTCTGCTTCAATTGTTTTGCATGAGGACAGAATACCCTCCCAGAGCTGTTGCTTAGATGTGAACTGCCTCCCGCCATCATAGACACTCCTTTTAATGATGCTCCAAAGGTTCTGAATGGGGTAGAGGTCAGGGGAGCATGGGGGTCACACCATAAGTTTGTCCCCTTTTATGCCCATATCAGCCAGAGATGCAGATGTTTTATGTGCAGCATGAGATGGTGCATTATCATGCAAAATAATGATCTTGCTGTGAAATACACGGTTCTTCTTCTTGAACCATGGCAGGAAGTGCTGTTTGAGAAAATCCACATACATTATGGAGTTCATCTTTAGCGCCTTCAGGGATCCTAAAGGGGCCGACAATCTCTCTCCCCATGATTCCAGCCCAAAACATTACTCCACCTCCTCCTTGTTGGCGCTGTAGCCGTGTTTGCGTGGGGTGTCCATCAACCAGCCATCCTCCACTCCATCCATCTGGACCATCGAGCGCTGCACGGCACTCATCCGTGAACAAAACAGCTTTGAAATCAGTCTTCATGTAATGTTTGGCCCACTGGAGCCGTTTCTGCTTGTGTGAAGAGGATAGAGGAGGTCGACAGGATGGCGTATGCACAGCTGCAAACCTCTGAAGGACCCTGCATCTTGTTGTTCGGGGGACGTTGGAGGCACCAGCAGCTTCAAAAACTTGTCTGCTGCTATGACAAGGCTTTTTTGCCGCTGCTCTTTCAACCTGACGTAATTGCCTGTAGGAAAGAGTCCTCAATTTGCCCTTATCAGCACGCACACGTGTGTACTGTGAATCAGCTACATACTTCTTGATTGCCAAGACACTTCATCCTGATCATCGCACAATGTTGATTGTAGTCATGCCTTGACCTAAACACTCCACAATTTGTTGCTTCTCAGCAGCCGACACATCCTTTTTCTTTCCCATTTTGGCAGAAAATGTAGGCTGCTTAATAATGTGAGACAGCCTTCTTAAGTAGTCTTGCCTTTCATTGGACACACCTGCCAAACTAATTAGCACAGGTGTCTGCAATTGCTTACAGTGATATAAAGAGCCCTGACACACATCACCATCAATGAGTTTAACTGACAAACAAACAAATTCTTCCCTTATCACTCCTAAACACTTTTTGCATAATAATTTGGAACACAGTGTACATGTGCTTTTCCACAAAACACCAGTGGTTCACGTAGTGAATCTTACAGTTCTAACTTGCCAACCGTGGTCTGTATGGAGTTGTTCAATAAAGGGCCCAAAATTAAGATAACATAGATGGGAGAGGTCTCTATGAATAGGAATTCCTAAGTATTTGATACCCTGTGAGGGCCAGGCAAAGGGAAAGTTGGACTGGATGGAATCCTATATGGATTTGGGGAGGGAGACATCGAGGGCCTCAGACTTCGCTGCATTGATTTTTTAAATTTGACCATGTAACAAAGTGATCTATTTCAGCCATAACAGCATGGATGGATATATGTGATTGAGTGATATATACTAGGACATCATCAGCAAATAGAGAGCCCTTGTACTCGGTGCCTCCCACCTCAATCCACCTAATATTGGGGTTATGGCGAATTGATGAGAGCAGGTGCTCCGTCACTAGGATGTATAAGAGAGGGGACAGAGAACATCCCTGCCTTGTCCCATTGGTGATTGTGAAAGGTGATGAAAAAGTTCTGACGCGCCCCCTGGGCCTTGGGACACCCAGAGCCGGACCCATTTTGGTGGATGCTGGTGGTTGTAGTCTCCGTGTCGGCGACCCGGTTCCATGGCTCAGGGCGGTCAAACCAGTGGCGGAACTATTTATGTGGTTTTGATGTTTAAATGTCCGACTACGCCACCCGTGGATTGCGGTCAGAGTGAACCGCCGCTCCAGGGCAGACCGCTGAGGCTGGTGTTGTGGGTGCAGCAGAGCGTAGCATAACTCCCCACGGGAGGAGTATAGCCTCAGGGCAGTGTATGCGGAGGATGGGGGTGATGGTGCAGGGCAGCAGCAGTAACGACACGGAGTCAGTGATGCAGTCCAGGGCCTTTACTCACAGTTCTTATTATCCAGACCACGTCTGCAGGTAACGGCTGCCCACGTCGTACTGTGCTCACCAGGTGAGAGGCTCAGACAACTCCCAGATAACTTTGGAGCGCTTCACAGGACCCCCTTTGTGTGTCCTTTGTCTGGCCTTTCTTACCAACCCTTCTGTCCGGCTTCCTCGGGCCTCCTCTTGGTAAACTTGGCGCCAGTTTCCCGGACCCTATTTGGTGCCTTCCTAGCGGGTGTAGCGAGGGGCTGCGCCACATAAAATGTCACAGCCTCCTGTTTCTAGCTGAGGGTCGTTTCCTGCCTCCACTAGTTTCGGGGACCGGTCTCCCCCTTTGGCCTGACCCCTCCACGCAGGTGGATTCGGGCGTGCGGTGGTGACTCGCCCGTCCGCACCCCTGGGATCCCTTCGTTAGTCGTTCCTGGAGCCGTCTCCGCTCCTCTTCCTTCCTTCTCCCTCTTCCAGGCCTGGGCCTCTGTTACTAGGCCCGCCTCCGGAGCAGAGCACATGCAGAGCCCCTGCTCCCTGCCACTTCTGCTCAGACTTCTCTGCACTGAACTAAGATGGTGCCCACCTTTTATACTCCCTTCTCAATGCACCCAGGAACTGCTTCCTCCCTGCTCCTGCACTACAGGGTTCCCCTTCCTCAGTGTTCCCTCCCCCCACTCTAGCCAGGGACAGGGACTGTCGTGCCCATCTCAGGGGCATATTGGTTGCCCTGCCCCACGGCAATGTGGTGTAAAGCATGCAGGTGTTGGGTCCTGATCCACACTACATCCTTACCTGAGAGTGAGATATCACACCTCTGGGTGAGGTGCAATACCTCTGTAGCAACCGAGCCCTCAGGGTGCTACAGTTCCATTTATCTGCAGCCTAGGTGGCGTATTGCAATAGAGGGCCGTGATTTTGGCTATAAAAGGGTCCCCTAGACCCCTACCCCAAGATTTTTAAGAGAATCATATATGGCGTGCCAGGAGACTCTATGGAATGCTTTCTCAGCATCCAAAGAGAGTATCTAATTACAAATTTTTAACTGCATCTAGCCCAGGAAATACTTTGTGCCTAGTAGCAGGGTCTGCTAGTCAGCGGATTATCCCGGCTGTTAAGCAAGCTACACCACCTGTAGTTTGGACACTTAATTTTTTCAAAGGAAATGCTTCGGGACCACGGGATACTCAGTGAAGAGCATCAGGAGGCACCCCAAGGCATAGGGGCTGGGACTGGCAGTAGGATGCCTTGCGGTGGACAGCCGAGCTCGATCCTTATAAAAGCTTTTTAACTGCAGCAGCTTTAGTGGACGCTACTGGAGCTTGAATTACGCGGCTGCTGGAATGAGACTTGCCCTCCAATAGATCCTTGTAAATGGATTTAAAGTGTATTCATTCAAATTAGAGAGACAATTTAAATTAAAAAGCTTAGAGCTGCCTCCACCACAGGGGGGCTCGCTCGACCCACCAGCGGACAGGCACCAGTATTGGGAGAGGGGGCTGGCCGTCAGGGTTCACCGCAGCTCTGGCACAAACCCGGCGACGCGGAGTTGGCACGGGCAGGAGCGGACTGAACGTGTCGGCTTCTCACTTTTTGGATTTTAGAAGGGCATGACATGCCTATATCTGTGTCTCCCCCTCATTTTACTCCTCCACCTCTTTTCTTTTCGCATGACTATATGTACTTGTCACTTTTCCATGTGTTAATTGTGTCTTCTGAGCAGTTTGTCAGCTTTTGGACACCTTTGAAGGTGTTTTCTATGTGTTTCTATGTGTTTTTGTTTGCCTGCCATTGGTTTTAACGGTGTTCAAAGGTGTTCGACGAACAGTTCGACGAACAGTTCGGCGAACACACGGGTGTTCGACGAACCGAACCGAACTCGAACACTACGGGGGTGGCTCAACACTAGTACCGAGCAGTGTCGAGCATGTTCGCTCAACACTAATTTTAGCCATTGAAAAACATCCTGTTACTCATATGCCAGAAATGGTTGAAGGTATTGGCTGAACGAAAACAGATAGCAGCTCACCCTCTTTGAATCTTCTTTAGCATGCTAAAAGGAGCAGGTAAAATCAAAAAATTTCAGAATTCCACCTTTCCAAGCAGAGAAATGACTGTTTGTGCAATGACATTATTCATTGATTTTAGCCATTGAAAAACGTCCTGTTACTCATATACCAGAAATGGATGAAGGTATTGGCTTAACGCAAACAGACAGCAGCTCAAACTCTTTGAATCTTCTTTAGCATGCTAAAAAAAGCAGAAAAAAAAAATTCAGAATTCCACGTTTATAAGCAGAGAAATGACTGTTTGTGCAATGACATTATTCATTGATTTTAGTCATTGAAAACCATCCTGTTACTCATATATCAGAAATGGTTGAAGGTATTGGCTGAACACAAATAGTTAGCAGCTCACCCTCTTTGAATCTACTTTAGCATGCAAAAAGCAGCAGGAAAAAGCAATAAATTTCAGAATTCCACCTTTCAAAGCAGAGAAATTACTTTTTGAGGAATGACATTATTCATTGATTTTAGCCACTGAATACCGTCCTGTTACTGAAATACCAGAAATGGTTGAAGGTATTGGCTGAATGCAAACAGACAGCAGCTCACCCTCTTTGAATCTTCTTTAGCATACTAAAAGGAGCAGGAAAAAGCAAAAAATATTCAAAATTTCACCTTTCCAAGCAGAGAAATGACTGTTTGTGCAATGACATTATTCATTGATTTTAGCCATTGAAAACCATCCTGTTACTCATATACCAGAAATGGTTGAAGGTATTGGCTGTACGCAAACAGATAGCAGCTCACCCACTTTGAATCTACTTTAGCATGCTAAAAGGAGCAGGAAAAAGCAATACATTTCAGAATTCCACCTTTCAAAGCAGAGATATTACTTTTTGAGGAATGACATTATTCATTGATTTTAGCCATTGAAAAACATCCTGTTACTCATATACCAGAAATGGTTGAAGGTATCGGCTGAACGCAAACAGATAGCTGCTCACTCTCTTTGAATCTTCTTTAGCATGCTAAAAGGAGCAGGTAAAAGCAAAAAAATTCAGAATTCCACCTTTCCAAACAGAGAAATGACTGAGCAATGACATTATTCATTGATTTTAGCAATTGAAAACCGTCCTGTTACCTATATACCAGAAATGGCTGAAGGTTTTGGCTGAACACAAAGAGATAGCAGCTCACCCTCTTTGAAACTTGTTTAGCATGCTAAAAGGAGCAGGAAATAGCAAAACATTTCAGAATTCCACCTTTCCAAGCAGAGAAATGACTGTGTGTGTAATGACATTATTCATTCATTTTAGCCATTGAATACCGTCCTGTTACTGAAATACCAGAAATGGTTGAAGGTATTGGCTGAATGCAAACAGATAGCAGCTCATCCTCTTTGAATCTTCTTTAGCATGGTAAAAGGAGCAGGAAAAAGCAAAAAAATTCAAAATTTTACCTTTCCAAGCAGAGAAATGACTGTTTGTGGAATGACATTATTCATTGATTTCAGCCATTGAAAAACATCCTGTTACTCATATGCCAGAAAAGGTTGAAGGTATCGGCTGAACGCAAACAGATAGCATCTCACCCTCTTTGAATCTTTTTTAGCATGCTTAAAGGAGCAGGTAAAAGCAAAAAATTTCAGAATTCCACCTTTCCAAGCAGAGAAATGATTGTTTGTGCATTTACATTATTCATTGATTTTAGCCATTGAAAACCGTCCTCTTACTGTTATACCAGAAATGGTTGAAGGTATTGACTGAACGCAAATAGATTGCAGCTCGCCCTCTTTGAATCTATTTTAGCATGCTAAAAGGAGCAGGAGAAAGCAATATATTTCAGAATTCCACCTTTCCAAGCAGGGAAATGACTATTTGTGCAATGACATTATTCATTGATTTTAGCCATTGAAAAATGTGCTATTACTCATATACCAGAAATAGTTGAAGGTATTGGCTGAAAGCAAACAGACACCAGCTAACCCTCTTTGAATCCTCTTTAGCATGCTAAAAGTAGCAGGAGAAAGCAAAAAATTTCAGAATTCCGCCTTTCAAAGCAGAGAAATGACTGAGCAATGACATTATTCCCTGATTTTAGCCGTTGAAAAATGTCCTGTTACTCATATACCAGAAATGGTTGAAGGTTTTGGCAGAACACAAAGAAATAGCAGCCCACCCTCTTTGAATCATCTTTTGCATGCTAAAAGGAGCAGAAAAAAGCAAAAAATTTAAGAATTCCACTTTTCAAAGCAGAGTAATGACTGTTTGTGCAATGACATTATTCAATGATTTTAGCCATTGAAAAGAGTCCTGTTACTCATGTACCAGAATTAATTGAAGGTACTGGCTGAACGCAAACAGATAGCAGCTCACCCACTTTGAATCTTCTTTAGCATACTAAAAGGAGCAGGAAATAACAAAAAAAATCAGAATTCCACCTCTCCCAGCAGAGAAATGACTGAGCAATGACATTATTCTCTAATTTTAGCCATTGAAAAATATCCTGTTACTCATATACCAGAAATGGTTGAAGGTATTGGCTGAACGCAAACAGATAGCAGCTCACCCTCTTTGAACCTTCTTTAGCATGCCAAAAGGAGCAGGAAAAAGCACAAAAATTCAGAATTCCACCTTTCAAAGCAGAGAAATGACTGTTTGTGCAATGACATTATTCATTGATTTTAGCCTTTGAAAACAGTCCTGTTACTCATTTACCAGAATTGGTTGAAGGTACTGGCAGAACGCAAACAGATAGCAGCTCATCCTCTTTGATTCTTCATTAGCATGCTAAAAGGAGAAGGAAAAAGCTAAAAATTTCAGAACTCCACCTTTCCCAGCAGAGAAATGACTGAGCAATGACATTATTCACTGATTTTAGCCATTGAAAAACATCCTGTTACTCATATACCAGAAATGGTTGAAGGTATTGGCTGAATGCAAACAGATAGCAGCCCACCCTCATTGAATCGTCTTTTGCATGCTAAAAGGAGCAGAAAAAAGCAAAAAATTTTGGAATTCCACCTTTCAAAGCAGAGAAATGACTGTTTGTGCAATGACATTATTCATTGTTTTTTGCCATTGAAAAGAGTCCTGTTACTCATGTACCAGAATTGGTTGAAGGTACTGGCTGAACGCAAACAGATAGCAGCTCACCCTCTTTGAATCTTCTTTACCATGCTAAAAGGAGCAGGAAATAACAAAAAAATTCAGAATTCCACCTCTCCCAGCAGAGAAATGACTGAGCAATGACATTATTCACTAATTTTAGCCATTGAAAAATATCATGTTACTCATATACCAGAAATAGTTGAAGGTATTGGCTGAACGCAAACAGATAGCAGCTCACCCTCTTTGAACCTTCTTTAGCATGCCAAAAGGAGCAAGAAAAAGCAAAAAAAAAATCAGAATTCCACCTTTCAAAGCAGAGAAATGACTGTTTGTGCAATGACATTATTCATTGATTTTAGCCATTGAAAACAGTCTTGTTACTCATTTACAAGAATTGGTTGAAGATACTGGCTGAAAGCAAACAGATAGCAGCTCACCCTCTTTGAATGTTCTTTAGCATACTAAAAGGAGCAGGAAAAAGCAAAAAAAATTCAGAATTCCCCCTTTCCAAGCAGATAAATTACTGTTTGTGCAATGACATTATTCATTGATTTTAACCATTGAAAATGGTCCTGTTACTCATACACCAGAAATGGTTGAAGGTATTGGCTGAACGCAAATAGATTGCAGCTCACCCTCTTTGAATATTCTTTAGCATGCTAAAAGGAGCAGGAAAAAGCAAAAAAATTCAGAATTCATCCTTACCAAGGAGAGAAAAAACTCTTTGTGCAATGACATTATTGAATGATTTTAGCCATTGAAAACCGTCCTGTTACTCATATACCAGAAATGGTTGAAGGTATTGGCTGAACTCAAAGAGATAGCAGCTAACCCTCTTTGAATCTTCTCTAGCATGCTAAAATGTGCAGGAGAAAGCAAAAAATTTCAGAATTCCACCTTTCCAAGCAGACAAATAACTGCTTGTGCAATGACATTATTCATTGATTTTAGACATTGAAAAACATCCTGTTACTCATATACCAGAAATGGATGAAGGTATTGGCTTAACGCAAACAGATAGCAGCTCATACTCTTTGAATCTTCTTTAGCATGCTAAAAGAAGTAGGAAAAAACAAAAAAAATCAGAATTCCACCATTATAAGCAGAGAAATGACTGTTTGTGCAATGAAATTATTCATTGATTTTAGCCATTGATAATCATCCTGTTACTCATATACCAGAAATGGTTGAAGGTATTGGCTGAACGCAAACAGATAGCAGCTCACATTCTTTGAATCCACTTTAGCATGCTAAAAGGAGCAGGAAAAAGCAAAAATATTCAGAATTCCACCTTTCAAAGCAGAGAAATGACTTTTTGAGCAATGACATTATTCATTGATTTTAGCCATTGAAAAACATCCTGTTACTCATGTCCCAGAAATGGTTGAAGGTATTGGCTGAACACAAAGAGGTAGCAGCCCACCCTCTTTGAATCTTCTTTAGCACGCTAAAAGGAGCAGGAGAAAAATATCAGAATTCCACCTTTCCAAGCGGAGAAATGAATGTTTGTGCAAAGACATTATTCACTGATTTTAGCCATAGAAAAACGTCCTGTTACTCATGTCCCAGAAATGGTTGAAGGTATTGGCTGAACACAAAGAGGTAGCAGCCCACCCTCTTTGAATCTTCTTTATCATAATAAAAGGAGCAGGAAAAAGCAAAAAATTTCAGAATTCCACCTTTCAACGCAGAGAAATGACTATTTGTGCAGTAACATTATTCATTGATTTTAGCCATTGAAAACCGTCCTGTTACTCATATACCAGAAATGGTTGAAGGTATGGGCTGAATGATAATAGATAGCAGCTCACCCTCTTTGAATCTTCTTTAGCATGCTAAAAGGAGCAGGAAAAAGCAAAACATTTCAGAATTCCACCTTTCCAAGCAGAGAATTGACTATTTTTGCAATGACAATATTCATTCATTTTAGCCATTGAAAACCGTCCTGTTACTCATATACCAAAAATGAATGAAGGTATTGGCAGAACGCAAGCAAATAGCTGCTCCCCCTATTTGAATTTTCTTTAGCATGCTAAAAGGAGCAGAAAAAAGCAAAAAAATTCAGAATTCCACCTTTCAAAGCAGAGAAAACACTTTTTGAGCAATGATATTTTTCATTGATTTTAGCCATTGAAAAACATCCTGTTACTCATATACCAGAAAAGGTTGAAGGTATCGGCTGAATGCAAACAGATAGCATCTCACCCTCTTTGAATCTTTTTTAGCATGCTAAAAGGAGCAGGTAAAAGCAAAAAATTTCAGAATTCCACCTTTCCAAGCAGAGAAATGATTGTTTGTGCATTTACATTATTCATTGATTTTAGCCATTGAAAAACGTCCTCTTACTGTTATACCAGAAATGGTTGAAGGCATTGGCTGAACGCAAAGAGATTGCAGCTCACCCTCTTTGAATCTATTTTAGCATGCTAAAAGGAGCAGGAGAAAGCAAAAAATTTCAGAATTCCACCTTTCCAAGCAGGGAAATGACTGTTTGTGCAATGACATAATTCATTGATTTTAGCCATTGAAAAATGTGCTATTACTCATATACCAGAAATGGTTGAAGGTATTGGCTGAATGCAAACAGATAGCAGCTAACCCTCTTTGAATCTTCTTTAGCTTGCTAAAAGTAGCAGCAGAAAGTAAAAAATTTCTGAATTCCTCCTTTCAAAGCAGAGAAATGACTGAGCAATGACATTATTCCCTGATTTTAGCCGTTGAAAAATGTCCTGTTACTGATATACCAGAAATGGTTGAAGGTTTTGGCAGAACACAAAGAAATAGCAGCCCACCCTCTTTGAATCGTCTTTTGCATGCTAAAAGGAGCAGAAAAAAAAGCAAAAAATTTCAGAATTCCACCTTTCAAAGCAGAGAAATGACTGTTTGTGCAATGACGTTATTCATTGATTTTAGCCTTTGAAAAGAGTCCTGTTACTCATTTACCAGAATTGGTTAAAGGTACTGGCTGAACTCAAACAGATAGCAGCTCAACCTCTTTGAATCTTCTTTACCATGCTAAAAGGAGCAGGAAATAACAAAAAAAATCAGAATTCCACCTCTCCCAGCAGAGAAATGACTGAGCAATGACATTATACACAAATTTTAGCCATTGAAAAATATCCTGTTCCTCATATACCAGAAATGGTTGAAGGTATTGGCAGTACGCAAACAGATAGCAGCTCACCCTCTTTGAACCTTCTTTAGCATGCCAAAAGGAGCAGGAAAAAGCAAAAAAAAACAGAATTCCACCTTTCAAAGCAGAGAAATGACTGTTTGTGCAATGACATTATTCATTGATTTTAGCCATTGAAAACAGTCCTGTTACTCATTTACAAGAATTGGTTGAAGGTACTGGCTGAACGCAAACAGATAGCAGCTCACCCTCTTTGAATGTTCTTTAGCATACTAAAAGGAGCAGGAAAAAGCAAAAAAAATTCAGAATTCCCCCTTTCCAAGCAGATAAATTACTGTTTGTGCAATGACATTATTTATTGATTTTAACCATTGAAAATGGTCCTGTTACTCATACACCAGAAATGGTTGAAGGTATTGGCTGAAGCAAATAGATTGCAGCTCACCCTCTTTGAATCTTCTTTAGCATGCTAAAAGGAGCAGGAAAAAGCAAAAAAATTCAGAATTCATTCTTACCAAGGAGAGAAAAAACTCTTTGTGCAATGACATTATTGAATGATTTTAGCCATTGAAAACCGTCCTGTTACTCATATACCAGAAATGGTTGAAGGTATTGGCTGAACTCAAAGAGATAGCAGCTAACCCTCTTTGAATCTTCTCTAGCATGCTAAAATGTGCAGGAGAAAGCAAAAAATTTCAGAATTCCACCTTTCCAAGCAGACAAATAACTGCTTGTGCAATGACATTATTCATTGATTTTAGACATTGAAATCATCCTGTTACTCATATACCAGAAATGGATGAAGGTATTGGCTTAACGCAAACAGATAGCAGCTCATACTCTTTGAATCTTCTTTAGCATGCTAAAAGAAGTAGGAAAAAACAAAAAAAATCAGAATTCCACCATTATAAGCAGAGAAATGACTGTTTGTGCAATGAAATTATTCATTGATTTTAACCATTGATAATCATCCTGTTACTCATATACCAGAAATGGTTGAAGGTATTGGCTGAACGCAAACAGATAGCAGCTCACCTTCTTTGAATCCACTTTAGCATGCTAAAAGGAGCAGGAAAAAGCAAAAATATTCAGAATTCCACCTTTCAAAGCAGAGAAATGACTTTTTGAGCAATGACATTATTCATTGATTTTAGCCATTGAAAAACATCCTGTTACTCATGTCCCAGAAATGGTTGAAGGTATTGGCTGAATGCAAACTGATAGCAGCTCACCCTCTTTGAATCTTCTTTAGCATGCTAAAAGGAGCAGGAAAAAGCAAAAAATTTCAGGTTTCCACCTTTCAAAGTAGAGAAATGACTGAGCAATGACATTATTCAGTGATTTTAGCAATTGAAAACCATCCTGTTACTTATATACCAGAAATGGCTGAATTTATTGGCTGAACACAAACAGATAGCAGCTCACCCTCTTTGAATCTTCTTTAGCATGTTAAAAGGAGCAGGAAAAAGCAAAACATTTCAGAATTCCACCTTTCCAAGCAGAGAAATGACTGTTTGTGCAATGACATTATTCATTGATTTTAGCCATTGAAAACAGTCCTGTTACTCATTTACAAGAATTGGTTGAAGGTACTGGCTGAACGCAAACAGATAACAGCTCACCCTCTTTGAATGTTCTTTAGCATACTAAAAGGAGCAGGAAAAAGCAAAAAAAATTCAGAATTCCCCCTTTCCAAGCAGTTAAATTACTGTTTGTGCAATGACATTATTCATTGATTTTAACCATTGAAAATCGTCCTGTTACTCATACACCAGAAATGGTTGAAGGTATTGGCTGAATGCAAACTGATAGCAGCTCACCCTCTTTGAATCTTCTTTAGCATGCTAAAAGGAGCAGGAAAAAGCAAAAAATTTCAGGTTTCCACCTTTCAAAGTAGAGAAATGACTGAGCAATGACATTATTCAGTGATTTTAGCAATTGAAAACCATCCTGTTACTTATATACCAGAAATGGCTGAATTTATTGGCTGAACACAAACAGATAGCAGCTCACCCTCTTTGAATCTTCTTTAGCATGTTAAAAGGAGCAGGAAAAAGCAAAACATTTCAGAATTCCACCTTTCCAAGCAGAGAAATGACTGTGTGTGTAATGACATTATTCATTCATTTTAGCCATTGAATACCGTTCTGTTACTGATATACCAGAAATGGTTGAAGGTATTGGCTGAATGCAAACAGATAGCAGCTCACCCTCTTTGAATCTTCATTAGCATACTAAAAGGACCAGGAAAAAGCAAATAATTTCAGAATTCCCCCTTTCCAAGCAGATAAATTTCTGTTTCTGCAATCACATTATTCATTGATTTTAGCTATTGAAAACCGTCCTGTTACTCATATACCAGAAATTTTTGAAGGTATTGGCTGAAGGCAAACAGATTGTAGCTCACCCTCTTTGAATATTCTTTAGCATGCTAAAAGGAGCAGGAAAAAGCAAAAAATTTCAGAATTCCACCTTACCAAGGAGAGAAATCACTGTTTGTGCAATGACATTATTCATTGATTTTAGCTATTGAAAACTGTCCTGTTACTCATATACCAGAAATGGTTGAACGTATTGGCTGAACTGAAACAGATAGCAGCTAACCCTCTTTGAATCTTCTTTAGCATGAAAAAAGGAGCAGAAAAAAAACAAAAAAAATTTCAGAATTCCATCTTACCAAGGAGAGAAATAACTGTTTGTGCAATGACATTATTCATTGATTTTAGCCATTGAAAACCATCCTGTTACTTATATACCAGAAATGGTTGAAGGTATTGGCTGAACACAAACAGATAGCAGCTCATACTCTTTGAATCTTCTTTAGCATGCTAAAAGGAGCAGGAAAAAGCAAACAATTCAGAATTCCACCTTTCCCAGCAGAGAAATGACTGTTTGTGTAATGACATTATTCATTCATTTTAGGCACTGAATACCATCCTGTTACTCATATACCAGAAATGGTTGAAGGTATTGGCTGAATGCAAACAGATAGCAGCTCACCCTCTTTGAATCTTCTTTAGCATACTAAAAGGAGCAGGAAAAAGCAAAAAATTTCAGAACTCCCCCTTTCCAAGAGGATTAATTACTGCTTCTGCAATACCATTATTCATTGATTTAAGCCATTGAAAACCATCCTGTTACTCATATACCAGAAATGGTTGAAGGTATTGGCTGAACGCAAACAGATAGCAGCTCAAACTCTTTGAATATTCTTTAGCATGGTAAAAGGAGCAGGAAAAAGCAAAAAATTACAGAATTCCACCTTACCAAGGAGAGAAATAACTGTTTGTGCAATGACATTTTTCATTGATTTTAGCCATTGAAAAATGTCCTGTTACTCATATACCAGAATTAGTTGAAGGTATTGGCTGAACTCAAACAGATAGCAGCTCACCCTCTTTGAATCTTCTTTAGCATGCTAAAAGGTGCAGGAAAAAGCAAAAAAATTCAGAATTCCACCTTTCCAAGCAGAGAAATGACTGTTTGTGCAATGACATTATTCATTGATTTTAGACATTGAAAACCATCCTGTTACTCATATACCAGAAATGGTTGAAGGTATTGGCTGAACGCAAACAGATAGCAGCTCAAACTCTTTGAATATTCTTTAGCATGGTAAAAGGAGCAGGAAAAAGCAAAAAATTACAGAATTCCACCTTACCAAGGAGAGAAATAACTGTTTGTGCAATGACATTTTTCATTGATTTTAGCCATTGAAAAACTTCCTGTTACTCATATACCAGAAATGGTTGAAGGTATTGGCTGAATGCAAACAGATAGCAGCTCACCCTCTTTGAATCTTCTTTAGCATGCTAAAAGGAGCAGGAAAAAGAAAAACATTTCAGAAATCCTCCTTTCCAAGCAGAGAATTGACTGTTTGTGCAATGACAATATTCAATCAATTTAGCCATTGAAAACCGTCCTGTTACTCATACACCAGAAATGAATGAAGGTATTGACTTAAAGCAAAGAGATAGCAGCTCACCCTCTTTGAATCTTCTTTAGCATGCTAAAAGGTGCAGGAAAAAGCAAAAAAATTCAGAATTCCACCTTTCCAAGCAGGGAAATGACTGTTTGTGCAATGATATTATTCATTGATTTTAGACATTGAAAACCGGCCTGTTACTCATATACCAGAAATGGTTGAAAGTATTGGCTGAATGCAAACAGATAGCAGCTCACCCTCTTTGAATCTTCTTTAGCATGCTAAAAGGAGCAGGAAATAGCAAAAAAATTCAGAATTACACCTCTCCCAGCAGAGAAATGAATTTTTGAGCAATGACATTATTCATTGATTTTAGCCATTGAAAAACATCCTGTTACTCAAATACCAGAAATGGTTGAAGGTATTGGCTTAATGCAAACAGATAGCAGCTCAAACTCTTTGAATCTTCTTTAGCATGCTAAAAGGAGCAGGAAAAAACAAAAAAATTCAGAATTCCACCTTTCTAAGCAGAGAAATGACTGCTTGTGCAATGACATTATTCATTGATTTTAGCCATTGAAAAACATCCTGTTGCTCATATACCAGAAATGGTTGAAGGTATTGGCTGATCATAAACAGACAGAAACTCACCCTCTTTGAATCTTCTTTAGCACGCTAAAAGGAGCAGGAGCAAAATATCAGAATTCCAAAGTTCCAAGTGGAGAAATTAATGTTTGTGCAATGACATTATTCACTGATTTTAGCCATAGAAAATCGTCCTGTTACTCATATACCAGAAATGGTTGAAGGTATTGGCTGAACACAAAGAGGTAGCAGCCCACCCTCTTTGAATCATCTTTATCATAATAAAAGGAGCAGGAAAAAGCAAAAAATTTCAGAATTCCACCTTTCAAAGCAGAGAAATGACTGTTTGTGCAATGACATTATTCATTGATTTTAGCCATTGAAAACAGTCCTGTTACTCATTTACCAGAATTGGTTGAAGGTACTGGCTGAACGAAAACAGATAGCAGCTCACCCTCTTTGAATGTTCTTTAGCATACTAAAAGGAGCAGCAAAAAGCAAAAAAATTTCAGAATTCCCCCTTTCCAAGCAGATAAATTACAGTTTGTGCAATGACATTATTCATTGATTTTAACCATTGAAAATCGTCCTGTTACTCATACACCAGAAATGGTTGAAGGTATTGGCTGAACGCAAACAGATAGCAGCTCACCCTCTTTGAATATTCTTTAGCATGCTAAAAGGAGCAGGAAAAAGCAAAAAATTTCAGAATTCATCCTTACCAAGGAGAGAAAAAACTGTTTGTGCAATGACATTATTCATTGATTTTGGCCTTTGAAAACCGTCCTGTTACTCATATAGCAGAAATGGTTGAAGGTATTGGCTGAACTCAAAGAGGTAGCAGCTAACCCTCTTTGAATCTTCTATAGCATGCTAAAATATGCAGGAAAAAGCAAAAAATTTCAGAATTCCACCTTTCCAAGCAGGCAAATGACTGCTTGTGCAATGACATTATTCATTGATTTTAGACATTGAAAACCGTCCTGTTACTCATATACTAGAAATGGTTGAAGGTATTGGCTGAATGCAAACGGATAGCAGCCCACCCTCTTTGAATCTTCTTTAGCATGCTAAAAGGAGCAGGAAAAAGCAAAACGTTTCAGAATTCCACCTTTCCAAGCAGAGAATTGTCTGTGCAATGACAATATTCATTCATTTTAGCCACTGAAAACCATCCTGTTACTCATATACCAGAAATGGATCAAGGTATTGGCTTAACTAAAACAGATGGCAGCTCACTCTCTTTGAATCTTCTTTAGCATGCTAATAGGAGTAGGAAAAAACAAAAAAAATCAGAATTCCACCATTATAAGCAGAGGAATGACTGAGCAATGACATTATTCATTGATTATAGCCATTGATAACCATCCTGTTACTGATATACCAGAAATGGTTGAAGGTATTGGCTGAACGCAAACAGATAGCAGCTCACCCTCTTTGAATCTTCTTTAGCATGCAAAAAGGAGCAGGAAAAAGCAAAAAATTTCAGAATTCCACCTTGCAAAGCAGAGAAATGACTTTTTGAGCAATGACATTATTCAGTGATTTTAGCAATTGAAAACCATCCTGTTTCTTATATACCAGAAATGGCTGAATTTATTGGCTGAACACAAAGAGATAGCAGCTCACCCTCTTTGAATATTCTTTAGCATGCTAAAAGGAGCAGGAAAAAAGCAAAACATTTCAGAATTCCACCTTTCCAAGCAGAGAAATGACTGTGTGTGTAATGTCATTATTCATTCATTTTAGCCATTGAATACCGTTCTGTTACTGATATACCAGAAATGGTTGAAGTTATTGGCTGAATGCAAACAGATAGCAGCTCACCCTCTTTGAATCATCTTTAGCATACTAAAAGGAGCAGGAAAAAGCAAGAAATTTCAGAATTTCACCTTTCCAAGCAGAGAAATTACTGTTTGTGCAATGACATTATTCATTGATTTCAGCCATTGAAAACCATCCTGTTACTCATATACCAGAAATGGTTGTAAGGCATTGGCTGAACGCAAGCAGATAGCAGCTCACCCTCTTTGAATCTTCTTTAGCATGCTAAAAAGAGCAGGAAAAAGCAAAAAAATTCAGAATTCCACCTTTCAAAGCAGAGAAATGACTGTTTGTGCAATGGCAATATGCATTCATTTTAGCTATTGAAAGCTGTCCTGTTACTCATATACCAGAAATGAATGAAAGTACTGGCAGAAAGCAAACAGATTGCAGCTCACGCTCTCTGAATCTTCTTTATCATGCTAAAAGGAGCAGGAAAAAGCAAAACATTTCAGAATTCCACCTTTCCAAGCAGAGAATTGACTGTATGTGCAATGTCATTACTTATTCATTTTAGCCATTGAAAACCGTCCTGTTACTCATATACCAGAAATGGTTGAAGGTATTGGCTGAACGCAAACAGATAGCAGCTCAGCCTCTTTGAATCGTCTTTAGCATGCTAAAAGGAGCAGAAAATAAAAAATAATTCAGAATTACACTTTTCCAAGCAGAGAAATGACTGTTTATGCAATGACATTATTCATTGATTTTAGCCATTGAAAACCGTCCTGTTACTCATATACCAGAAATGGTTGAAGGTATTGGCTGAACGCAAACAGATAGCAGCTCACCCTCTTTGAATCTTCTTTAGCATGCTGAAAAGAGCAGGAAAAAGCAAAACATTTCAGAATTCCACCTTTCCAAGCGGAAAAATGACTGTTTGTATAATTACATTGTTCATTCATTTTAGCCATTGAATGCCGTTCTGTTACTCATATACCAGAAATGGTTAAAGGTTTTGGCTGAATGCAAACAGATAGCAGCTCACCCTCTTTGAATCTTCTTTAGCATACTAAAAGGAGCAGGAAAAAGCAAAAAATTTCAGAATTCCCCCTTTCCAAGAGGATAAATTACTGCTTCTGCAATAACATTATTCATTGATTTAAGCCATTGAAAACCGTCCTGTTACTCATATACCAGAAATGGTTGAAGGTATTGGCTGAACGCAAACAGATAGCAGCTCAAACTCTTTGAGTATTCTTTAGCATGGTAAAAGGAGCAGGAAAAAGCAAAAAATTACAGATTTCCACCTTACCAAGGAGAGAAATAACTGTTTGTGCAATGACATTTTTCATTGATTTTAGCCATTGAAAGCCATCCTGTTACTTATATACCAGAAATGGTTGAAGGTATTGGCTGCACACAAACAGATAGCAGCTCATACTCTTTGAATCTTCTTTAGCATGCTAAAAAGAGCAGGAAAAAGCAAAAAAATTCAGAATTCCACCTTTCAAAGCAGAGAAATGACTGTTTGTGCAACGGCAATATGCATTCATTTTAGCCATTGAAAGCTGTCCTGTTACTCATTTACCAGAAATGAATGAAAGTACTGGCAGAAAGCAAACAGATTGCAGCTCACGCTCTCTGAATCTTCTTTATCGTGCTAAAAGGAGCAGGAAAAAGCAAAACATTTCAGAATTCCACCTTTCCAAGCAGAGAATTGACTGTATGTGCAATGTCATTACTTATTCATTTTAGCCATTGAAAACCGTCCTGTTACTCATATACCAGAAATGGTTGAAGGTATTGGCTGAACGCAAACAGATAGCTGCTCAGCCTCTTTGAATCTTCTATAGCATGCTAAAATATGCAGGAAAAAGCAAAAAATTTCAGAATTCCACCTTTCCAAGCAGACAAATGACTGCTTGTGCAATGACATTATTCATTGATTTTAGACATTGAAAACCGTCCTGTTACTCATATACCAGAAATGGTTGAAGGTATTGGCTGAATGCAAACGGATAGCAGCCCACCCTCTTTGAATCTTCTTTAGCATGCTAAAAGAAGCAGGAAAAAGCAAAACATTTCAGAATTCCACCTTTCCAAGCAGAGAAATGACTGTGTGTGTAATGTCATTATTCATTCATTTTAGCCATTGAATACCGTTCTGTTACTGATATACCAGAAATGGTTGAAGGTATTGGCTGAATGCAAACAGATAGCAGCTCACCCTCTTTGAATCATCTTTAGCATACTAAAAGGAGCAGGAAAAAGCAAGAAATTTCAGAATTTCACCTTTCCAAGCAGAGAAATTACTGTTTGTGCAATGACATAATTCATTGATTTCAGCCATTGAAAACCATCCTGTTACTCATATACCAGAAATGGTTGTAAGGCATTGGCTGAACGCAAGCAGATAGCAGCTCACCCTCTTTGAATCTTCTTTAGCATGCTAAAAAGAGCAGGAAAAAGCAAAAAAATTCAGAATTCCACCTTTCAAAGCAGAGAAATGACTGTTTGTGCAATGGCAATATGCATTCATTTTAGCCATTGAAAGCTGTCCTGTTACTCATATACCAGAAATGAATGAAAGTACTGGCAGAAAGCAAACAGATTGCAGCTCACGCTCTCTGAATCTTCTTTATCATGCTAAAAGGAGCAGGAAAAAGCAAAACATTTCAGAATTCCACCTTTCCAAGCAGAGAATTGACTGTATGTGCAATGTCATTACTTATTCATTTTAGCCATTGAAAACCGTCCTGTTACTCATATACCAGAAATGGTTGAAGGTATTGGCTGAACGCAAACAGATAGCAGCTCAGCCTCTTTGAATCGTCTTTAGCATGCTAAAAGGAGCAGAAAAAAAAAATAATTCAGAATTACACTTTTCCAAGCAGAGAAATGACTGTTTATGCAATGACATTATTCATTGATTTTAGCCATTGAAAACCGTCCTGTTACTCATGTACCAGAAATGGTTGAAGGTATTGGCTGAACGCAAACAGATAGCAGCTCACCCTCTTTGAATCTTCTTTAGCATGCTGAAAAGAGCAGGAAAAAGCAAAACATTTCAGAATTCCACCTTTCCAAGCGGAAAAATGACTGTTTGTATAATTACATTGTTCATTCATTTTAGCCATTGAATACCGTTCTGTTACTCATATACCAGAAATGGTTAAAGGTTTTGGCTGAATGCAAACAGATAGCAGCTCACCCTCTTTGAATCTTCTTTAACATACTAAAAGGAGCAGGAAAAAGCAAAAAATTTCAGAATTCCCCCTTTCCAAGTCGATAAATTACTGCTTCTGCAATAACATTATTCATTGATTTAAGCCATTGAAAACCGTCCTGTTATTCATATACCAGAAATGGTTGAAGGTATTGGCTGAACGCAAACAGATAGCAGCTCAAACTCTTTGAGTATTCTTTAGCATGGTAAAAGGAGCAGGAAAAAGCAAAAAATTACAGATTTCCACCTTACCAAGGAGAGAAATAACTGTTTGTGCAATGACATTTTTCATTGATTTTAGCCATTGAAAGCCATCCTGTTACTTATATACCAGAAATGGTTGAAGGTATTGGCTGAACACAAACAGATAGCAGCTCATACTCTTTGAATCTTCTTTAGCATGCTAAAAAGAGCAGGAAAAAGCAAAAAAATTCAGAATTCCACCT
This sequence comes from Phyllobates terribilis, assembly GCF_046119375.1. Taxonomy (NCBI): domain Eukaryota; kingdom Metazoa; phylum Chordata; class Amphibia; order Anura; family Dendrobatidae; genus Phyllobates; species Phyllobates terribilis. The sequence continues at coordinate 1,391,621 of NW_027362771.1, read as the reverse complement.
TTCAAAGCAGAGAAATGACTGTTTGTGCAATGGCAATATGCATTCATTTTAGCCATTGAAAGCTGTCCTGTTACTCATATACCAGAAATGAATGAAAGTACTGGCAGAAAGCAAACAGATTGCAGCTCACGCTCTCTGAATCTTCTTTATCATGCTAAAAGGAGCAGGAAAAAGCAAAACATTTCAGAATTCCACCTTTCCAAGCAGAGAATTGACTGTATGTGCAATGTCATTACTTATTCATTTTAGCCATTGAAAACCATCCTGTTACTCATATACCAGAAATGGTTGAAGGTATTGGCTGAACGCAAACAGATAGCAGCTCAGCCTCTTTGAATCGTCTTTAGCATGCTAAAAGGAGCAGAAAAAAAAAAATAATTCAGAATTACACCTTTCCAAGCAGAGAAATGACTGTTTATGCAATGACATTATTCAATGATTTTAGCCATTGAAAACCGTCCTGTTACTCATATACCAGAAATGGTTGAAGGTATTGGCTGAACGCAAACAGATAGCAGCTCACCCTCTTTGAATCTTCTTTAGCATGCTGAAAAGAGCAGGAAAAAGCAAAACATTTCAGAATTCCACCTTTCCAAGCGGAAAAATGACTGTTTGTATAATTACATTGTTCATTCATTTTAGCCATTGAATACCGTTCTGTTACTCATATACCAGAAATGGTTAAAGGTTTTGGCTGAATGCAAACAGATAGCAGCTCACCCTCTTTGAATCTTCTTTAGCATACTAAAAGGAGCAGGAAAAAGCAAAAAATTTCAGAATTCCCCCTTTCCAAGAGGATAAATTACTGCTTCTGCAATAACATTATTCATTGATTTAAGCCATTGAAAACCGTCCTGTTACTCATATACCAGAAATGGTTGAAGGTATTGGCTGAACGCAAACAGATAGCAGCTCAAACTCTTTGAGTATTCTTTAGCATGGTAAAAGGAGCAGGAAAAAGCAAAAAATTACAGATTTCCACCTTACCAAGGAGAGAAATAACTGTTTGTGCAATGACATTTTTCATTGATTTAACCATTGAAAGCCATCCTGTTACTTATATACCAGAAATGGTTGAAGGTATTGGCTGAACACAAACAGATAGCAGCTCATACTCTTTGAATCTTCTTTAGCATGCTAAAAGGAGCAGGAAAAAGCAAAACAATTCAGAATTCCACCTTTCCAAGCAGAGAAATGACTGTTTGCGTAATGACATTATTCATTCATTTTAGGCATTGAATACCGTCCTGTTACTCATATACCAGAAATGGTTGAAGGTATTGGCTGAATACAAACAGATAGCAGCTCACAGTCTTTGAATCTTCTTTAGCATACTAAAAGGAGCAGGAAAAAGCAAAAAATTTCAGAATTCCAACTTTCCAAGAGGATAAATTACTGCTTCTGCAATAACATTATTCATTGATTTAAGCCATTGAAAACCGTCCTGTTACTCATATACCAGAAATGGTTGAAGGTATTGGCTGAACGCAAACAGATAGCAGCTCAAACTCTTTGAGTATTCTTTAGCATGGTAAAAGGAGCAGGAAAAAGCAAAAAATTACAGAATTCCACCTTACCAAGGAGAGAAATAACTGTTTGTGCAATGACATTTTTCATTGATTTTAGCCATTGAAAAACGTCCTGTTACTCATATACCAGAAATGGTTGAAGGTACTGGCTGAACTCAAACAGATAACTGCTCACCCTCTTTGAATCTTCTTTAGCATGCTAAAAGGTGCAGGAAAAAGCAAAAAAATTCAGAATTCCACCTTTCCAAGCAGAGAAATGACTGTTTGTGCAATGACATTATTCACTGATTTTAGCCATTGAATACCGTCCTGTTACTCATATACCAGAAATGGTTAAAGGTATTGGCTGAATGCAAACAGATAGCAGCTCACCCTCTTTGAATCTTCTTTAGCATACTAAAAGGACCAGGAAAAAGCAAATAATTTCATAATTCCCCCTTTCCAAGCAGATAAATTACTGTTTCTGCAATCACATTACTCATTGATTTTAGCTATTGAAAACCGTCCTGTTACTCATATACCAGAAATGGTTTCAGGTATTGGCTAAAGGCAAACAGATAGTAGCTCACCCTCTTTGAATATTCTTTAGCATGCTAAAAGGAGCAGAAAAAAGCAAAAAATTTCAGAATTCCACCTTATCAAGGAGAGAAATAACTGTTTGTGCAATGACATTATTCATTGATTTTAGCTATTGAAAACTGTCCTGTTACTCATATACCAGAAATGGTTGATCGTATTGGCTGAACTGAAACAGATAGCAGCTAACCCTCTTTGAATCTTCTTTAGCATGATAAAAGGAGCAGAAAAAAAACAAAAAATATTTCAGAATTCCACCTTTCCAAGCAGAGAAATGACTGTTTGTGCAATGACATTATTCATTGATTTTAGCCATTGAAAACCATCCTGTTACTTATATACCAGAAATGGTTGAAGGTATTGGCTGAACACAAACAGATAGCAGCTCATACTCTTTGAATCTTCTTTAGCATGCTAAAAGGGGCAGGAAAAAGCAAAACAATTCAGAATTCCACCTTTCCAAGCAGAGAAACGACTGTTTGCGTAATGACATTATTCATTCATTTTAGGCATTGAATACCGTCCTGTTACTCATATACCAGAAATGGTTGAAGGTATTGGCTGAATGCAAACAGATAGCAGCTCACCCTCTTTGAATCTTCTTTAGCATACTAAAAGGAGCAGGAAAAAGTAAAAAATTTCAGAATTCCCCCTTTCCAAGAGGATAAATTACTGCTTCTGCAATAACATTATTCAATGTTTTAAGCCATTGAAAACCGTCCTGTTACTCATATACCAGAAATGGTTGAAGGTATTGGCTGAAGGCAAACAGATAGCAGCTCAAACTCTTTCAGTATTCTTTAGCATGGTAAAAGGAGCAGGAAAAAGCAAAAAAATTTAGAATTCCACCTTTCCAAGCAGAGAAATTACTGTTTGTGCAATGACATTATTCATTGATTTTAGACAATGAAAACCGTCCTGTTACTCATATACCAGAAATGGTTGAAGGTATTGGCTGAATGCAAACAGATAGCAGCTCGCCCTCTTTGAATCTTCTTTAGCATGCTAAAAGGAGCAGGAAAAAGCAAAACATTTCAGAATTCCTCCTTTCCAAGCAGAGAATTGACTGTTTGTGCAATGACAATATTCATTCAATTTAGCCATTGAAAACCGTCCTGTTACTCATATACCAGAAATGGATGAAGGTATTGACTTAAAGCAAACAGATATCAGCTCACCCTCTTTGAAACTTCTTTAGCATGCTAAAAGGTGCAGGAAAAAGCAAAAAAATTCAGAATTCCACCTTTCCAAGCAGAGAAATGCCTGTTTGTGCAATGACATTATTCATTCATTTTAGACATTGAAAACCGGCCTGTTACTCATATACCAGAAATGGTTGAAGGTATTGGCTGAATGCAAACAGATAGCAGCTCACCCTCTTTGAATCTTCTTTAGCATGCTAAAAGGAGCAGGAAATAGCAAAAAAATTCAGAATTCCACCTCTCCCAGCAGAGAAATGAATTTTTGAGCAATGACATTATTCACTGATTTTAGCCATTGAAAAACATCCAGTTACTCAGATACCAGAAATGGTTGAAGGTATCGGCTGAACGCAAACAGGTAGCAGCTCACCCTCTTTGAATCTTCTTTAGCATGCTAAAAGTAGCAGGTAAAAGCAAAAAATTTCAGAATTCCACCTTTCCATCAGAGAAATGACTGTTTGTGCAATGACATTATTCATTGATTTTAGCCATTGAAAACCGTCCTGTTACTCTTATACCAAAAATGGTTGAAGTTATTGGCTGAACGCAAACAGATAGCAGCCCACCATCTTTGAATATTCTTTAGTATGCTAAAAGGAGAAGGAAAAAGCAAAAAATTTCAGAATTCCACTTTTACAAGCAGACAAATGACTGTTTGTTCAATGTTATTGTTCATTGATTTTAGCCATTGAAAACTGTCCTGTTACTCATATACCAGAAATGGTTGAAGGTATTGGCTAAACGCAAACAGATAGCAGCTCACCCTCTTTGAATATTCTTTAGCATGCTAAAAGGAGCAGGAGAAAGCAAAAAATTTCAGAATTACACCTTTCAAAGCAGAGAAATGACTGAGCAATGACATTATTCATTGATTTTAGCCTTTGAAAACCGTCCTGTCACTCATATACCAGAAATGGTTAAAGGCATTGGCTGAACGCAAACAGATAGCAGCTCACCCTCTTTGAATCTTCTTTAGCATGCTAAAAAGAGCAGGAAAAAGCAAAAAAATTCAGAATTCCACCTTTCAAAGCAGAGAAATTACTGTTTCTTCAATCACATTATTCATTTATTTTAGACATTGAAAAACGTCCTGTTACTCATGTAACAGAAAAGGTTGAAGGTATTGGCTGAATGCAAACAGATAGCAGCCCGCAATCTTTGAATCTTCTTTAGCACACTAAAAGGAGCAGGAAAAAGCAAAAATTTTCAGAATTCCCACTTTCCAAGCAGAGAAATTACTGTTTGTGCAATGACATTATTCATTGATTTCAGCCATTGAAAACCATCCTGTTACTCATATACCAGAAATGGTTGTAAGGCATTGGCTGAACGCAAGCAGATAGCAGCTCACCCTCTTTGAATCTTCTTTAGCATGCTAAAAAGAGCAGGAAAAAGCAAAAAATTTCAGAATTCCACCTTTCAAAGCAGAGAAATGACTGTTTGTGCAATGGCAATATGCATTCATTTTAGCCATTGAAAGCTGTCCTGTTACTCATTTACCAGAAATCAATGAAAGTACTGGCAGAAAGCAAACAGATTGCAGCTCACGCTCTCTGAATCTTCTTTATCATGCTAAAAGGAGCAGGAAAAAGCAAAATATTTCAGAATTCCACCTTTCCAAGCAGAGAATTGACTGTATGTGCAATGTCATTACTTATTCATTTTAGCCATTGAAAACCGTCCTGTTACTCATATACCAGAAATGGTTGAAGGTATTGGCTGAACGCAAACAGATAGCAGCTCAGCCTCTTTGAATCTTCTTTAGCATGCTAAAAAGAGCAGGAAAAAGCAAAACATTTCAGAATTCCACCTTTCCAAGCGGAAAAATGACTGTTTGTGTAATGACATTGTTTATTCATTTTAGCCATTGAAAACCGTCCTGTTACTCATATACCAGAAATGGTTGAAGGTATTGGCTGAACGCAAACAGATAGCAGCTCATCCTCTTTGAATCTTCTTTAGCATGCTAAAAAGAGCAGGAAAAAGCAAAACATTTCAGAATTCCACCTTTCAAAGCAGAGAAATGACTGTTTGTGCAATGGCAATATGCATTCATTTTAGCCATTGAAAGCTGTCCTGTTACTCATATACCAGAAATGAATGAAAGTACTGGCAGAAAGCAAACAGATTGCAGCTCACGCTCCCTGAATCTTCTTTATCATGCTAAAAGGAGAAGGAAAAAGCAAAACATTTTAGAATTCCACCTTTCCAAGCAGAGAATTGACTGTATGTGCAATGTCATTACTTATTCATTTTAGCCATTGAAAACCGTCCTGTTACTCATATACCAGAAATGGTTGAAGGTATTGGCTGAACGCAAACAGATAGCAGCTCAGCCTCTTTGAATCTTCTTTAGCATGCTAAAAAGAGCAGGAAAAAGCAAAACATTTCAGAATTCCACCTTTCCAAGCGGAAAAATGACTGTTTGTGTAATGACATTGTTCATTCATTTTAGCCATTGAAAACCGTCCTGTTACTCATATACCAGAAATGGTTGAAGGTATTGGCTGAATGCAAACAGATAGCAGCTCACCCTCTTTGAATCTTCTTTAGCATGCTAAAAAGAGCAGGAAAAAGCAAAACATTTCAGAATTCCACCTTTCCAAGCAGAAAAATGACTGTTTGTGTAATGACATTGTTCATTCATTTTAGCCATTGAATACCGTCCTGTTACTCATATACCAGAAATGGTTAAAGGTATTGGCTGAACGCAAACAGATAGCAGTTCACCCTCTTTGAATCTTCATTAGCATGCTAAAAGGAGCAGGAAAAAGCGAAAAATTTCAGAATTCCACCTTATCAAGGAGAGAAATAACTGTTTGTGCAATGACATTATTCATTGATTTTAGCTATTGAAAACTGTCCTATTACTCATATACAAGAAATGGTTGATCGTATTGGCTGAACTGAAACACATAGCAGCTAACCCTCTTTGAATCTTCTTTAGCATGATAAAAGGAGCAGAAAAAAAACAAAAAATATTTCAGAATTCCACCTTTCCAAGCAGAGAAATGACTGTTTGTGCAATGACATTATTCATTGATTTTAGCCGTTGAAAACCATCCTGTTACTGATATACCAGAAATGGTTGAAGGTATTGGCTGAACACAAAGAGATAGCAGCTCATACTCTTTGAATCTTCTTTAGCATGCTAAAAGGAGCAGGAAAAAGCAAAACAATTCAGTATTCCACCTTTCCAAGCAGAGAAATGACTCTTTGTGTAATGACATTATTCATTCATTTTAGGCATTGAATACCGTCCTGTTACTCATATACCAGAAATTGTTGAAGGTATTGGCTGAATGCAAACAGATAGCAGCTCACGCTCTTTGAATATTCTTTAGCATACTAAAAGGAACAGGAAAAAGCAAAAAATTTCAGAATTCCCCCTTTCCAAGAGGATAAATTAATGCTTCTGCAATAACATTATTCATTGATTTAAGCCATTGAAAACCGTCCTGTTACTCATATACCAGAAATGGTTGAAGGTATTGGCTGAACGCAAACAGATAGCAGCTCAAACTCTTTGAGTATTCTTTAGCATGGTAAAAGGAGCAGGAAAAAGCAAAAAATGACAGAATTCCACCTTACTATGGAGAGAAATAACTGTTTGTGCAATGACATTTTTCATTGATTTTAGCCATTGAAAAACTTCCTGTTACTCATATACCAGAAAAGGTTGAAGGTTTTGGCTGAAGTCAAACAGATAGCAGCTCACCCTCTTTGAATCTTCTTTAGCATGCTGAAAGGTGCAGGAAAAAGCAAAAAAATTCAGAATTCCACCTTTCCAAGCAGAGAAATGACTGTTTGTGCAATGACATTATTCATTGATTTTAGACATTGAAAACCGTCCTGTTACTCATATACCAGAAATGGTTGAAGGTATTAGCTGAATGCAAACAGATAGCAGCTCACCCTCTTTGAATCTTCTTTAGCATGCTGAAAGGTGCAGGAAAAAGCAAAAAAATTCAGAATTCCACCTTTCCAAGCAGAGAAATGACTGTTTCTGCAATGACATTATTCATTGATTTTAGACATTGAAAACCGTCCTGTTACTCATATACCAGAAATGGTTGAAGGTATTGGCTGAATGCAAACAGATAGCAGCTCACCCTCTTTGAATCTTCTTTAGCATGCTAAAAGGAGCAGGAAATAGCAAAAAAATTCAGAATTCCACCTCTCCCAGCAGAGAAATGAATTTTTGAGCAATGACATTATTCATTGATTTTAGCCATTGAAAAACATCCTGTTACTCAAATGCCAGAAATGGTTGAAGGTATCGGCTGAACGCAAACAGGTAGCAGCTCACCCTCTTTGAATCTTCTTTAGCATGCTAAAAGTAGCAGGTAAAAGCAAAAAATTTCAGAATTCCACCTTTCCATCAGAGAAATGATTGTTTGTGCAATGACATTATTCATTGATTTTAGCCATTGAAAACCGTCCTGTTACTCTTATGCCAGAAATGGTTGAAGTTATTGGCTGAACGCAAACAGATAGCAGCCAACCATCTTTGAATCTTCTTTAGTATGCTAAAAGGAGAAGGAAAAAGCAAAAAATTTCAGAATTCCACTTTTACAAGCAGACAAATGCCTGTTTGTTCAATGTTATTATTCATTGATTTTAGCCATTGAAAACAGTCCTGTTACTCATATACCAGAAATGGTTGAAGGTATTGGCTGAACGCAAACAGATAGCAGCTCACCCTCTTTGAATATTCTTTAGCATGCTAAAAGGAGCAGGAGAAAGCAAAAAATTTCAGAATTACACCTTTCAAAGCAGAAAAATGACTGAGCAATGACATTATTCATTGATTTTAGCCATTGAAAACTGTCCTGTCACTCATATACCAGAAATGGTTAAAGGCATTGGCTGAACGCAAACAGATAGCAGCTCACCCTCTTTGAATCTTCTTTAGCATGCTAAAAAGAGCAGGAAAAAGCAAAAAATTTCAGAATTCCACCTTTCAAAGCAGAGAAATTACTGTTTCTTCAATCACATTATTCATTTATTTTAGACATTGAAAAACGTCCTGTTACTCATATACCAGAAAAGGTTGAAGGTATTGGCTGAATGCAAACAGATAGCAGCCCGCAATCTTTGAATCTTCTTTAGCATACTAAAAGGAGCAGGAAAAAGCAAAAATTTTCAGAATTCCCCCTTTCCAAGCAGAGAAATTACTGTTTGTGCAATGACATTATTCATTGATTTCAGCCATTGAAAACCGTCCTGTTACTCATATACCAGAAATGGTTGAAGGTATTGGCTGAAAGCAAACAGATAGCAGCTCACCCTCTTTGAATCTTCTTTAGCATGCTAAAAAGAGCAGGAAAAAGCAAAACATTTCAGAATTCCACCTTTCCAAGCGGAAAAATGACTGTTTGTGTAATGACATTGTTCATTCATTTTAGCCATTGAATACCGTCCTGTTACTCATATACCAGAAATGGTTAAAGGTATTGGCTGAACGCAAACAGATAGCAGCTCACCCTCTTTGAATCTTCTTTAGCATGCTAAAAGGAGGAGGAAAAACCGAAAAATTTCAGAATTCCACCTTATCAAGGAGAGAAATAACTGTTTGTGCAATGACATTATTCATTGATTTTAGCTATTGAAAACTGTCCTATTACTCATATACCAGAAATGGTTGATCGTATTGGCTGAACTGAAACACATAGCAGCTAACCCTCTTTGAATCTTCTTTAGCATGATAAAAGGAGCAGAAAAAAAACAAAAAATATTTCAGAATTCCACCTTTCCAAGCAGAGAAATGACTGTTTGTGCAATGACATTATTCATTGATTTTAGCCATTGAAAACCATCCTGTTACTGATATACCAGAAATGGTTGAAGGTATTGGCTGAACACAAACAGATAGCAGCTCATACTCTTTGAATCTTCTTTAGCATGCTAAAAGGAGCAGGAAAAAGCAAAACAATTCAGAATTCCACCTTTCCAAGCAGAGAAATGACTGTTTGTGTAAAGACATTATTCATTCATTTTAGGCATTGAATACCGTCCTGTTACTCACATACCAGAAATGGTTGAAGGTATTGGCTGAATGCAAACAGATAGCAGCTCACCCTCTTTGAATATTCTTTAGTATACTAAAAGGAGCAGGAAAAAGCAAAAAATTTCAGAATCCCCCTTTCCAAGAGGATAAATTAATGCTTCTGCAATAACATTATTCATTGATTTAAGCCATTGAAAACCGTCCTGTTACTCATATACCAGAAATGGTTGAAGGTATTGGCTTAACGCAAACAGATAGCAGCTCAAACTCTTTGAGTATTCTTTAGCATGGTAAAAGGAGCAGGAAAAAGCAAAAAATGACAGAATTCCACCTTACCATGGAGAGAAATAACTGTTTGTGCAATGACATTTTTCATTGATTTTAGCCATTGAAAAACGTCCTGTTACTCATATACCAGAAATGGTTGAAGGTTTTGGCTGAACTCAAACAGATAGCAGCTCACCCTCTTTGAATCTTCTTTAGCATGCTGAAAGGTGCAGGAAAAAGCAAAAAAATTCAGAATTCCACCTTTCCAAGCAGAGAAATGACTGTTTGTGCAATGACATTATTCATTGATTTTAGACATTGAAAACCGTCCTGTTACTCATATACCAGAAATGGTTGAAGGTATTAGCTGAATGGAAACAGATAGCAGCTCACCCTCTTTGAATCTTCTTTAGCATGCTAAAAGGAGCAGGAAAAAGCAAAAAAATTCAGAATTCCACCTCTCCCAGCAGAGAAATGAATTTTTGAGCAATGACATTATTCATTGATTTTAGCCATTGAAAAACATCCTGTTACTCAAATACCAGAAATGGATGAACGTATTGACTTAAAGCAAACAGATAGCAGCTCACCCTCTTTGAATCTTCTTTAGCATGCTAAAAGGTGCAGGAAAAGCAAAAAAATCAGAATTCCACCTTTCCAAGCGGAGAAATGACTGTTTGTGCAATGACATTATTCATTGATTTTAGCCATTGAAAAACATCCTGTTACTCAAATGGCAGAAATGGTTGAAGGTATCGGCTGAACGCAAACAGGTAGCAGCTCACCCTCTTTGAATCTTCTTTAGCATGCTAAAAGTAGCAGGTAAAAGCAAAAAATTTCAGAATTCCACCTTTCCATCAGAGAAATGACTGTTTGTGCAATGACATTATTCATTGATTTTAGCCATTGAAAACCGTCCTGTTTCTCTTATGCCAGAAATGGTTGAAGTTATTGGCTGAATGGAAACAGATATCAGCTCACCCTCTTTGAATCTTCTTTAGCATGCAACACGGAGCAGGAAATAGCAAAAAAATTCAGAATTCCACCTCTCCCAGCAGAGAAATGAATTTTTGAGCAATGACATTATTCATTTATTTTAGCCATGGAAAAACATCCTGTTACTCAAATACCAGAAATGATTGAAGGTATCGGCTGAACGCAAACAGGTAGCAGCTCACCCTCTTTGAATCTTCTTTAGCATGCTAAAAGGAGCAGGTAAAAGCAAAAAATTTCCGAATTCCACTTTTACAAGCAGACAAATGACTGTTTGTTCAATGTTATTATTCATTGAATTTAGCCATTGAAAACAGTCCTGTTACTCATATACCAGAAATGGTTGAAGGTATTGGCTGAATGCAAACAGATAGCAGCTCACCCTCTTTGAATATTCTTTAGCATGCTAAAAGGAGCAGGAGAAAGCAAAAAATTTCAGAATTACACCTTTCAAAGCAGAGAAATGACTGAGCAATGACATTATTCATTGATTTTAGCCATTGAAAACCGTCCTGTCACTCATATACCAGAAATGGTTAAAGGCATTGGCTGAACGCAAACAGATAGCAGCTCACCCTCTTTGAATCTTCTTTAGCATTCTAAAAAGAGCAGGAAAAAGCAAAAAATTTCAGAATTCCACCTTTCAAAGCAGAGAAATTACTGTTTCTTCAATCACATTATTCATTTATTTTAGACATTGAAAAACGTCCTGTTACTCATATACCAGAAAAGGTTGAAGGTATTGGCTGAATGCAAACAGATAGCTGCCCGCAATCTTTGAATCTTCTTTAGCATACTTAATGGAGCAGGAAAAAGCAAAAATTTTCAGAATTCCCCCTTTCCAAGCAGATAAATTACTGTTTGTGCAAAGGCATTATGCATTCATTTTAGCCATTGAAAACTGTCCTGTTACTCATATACCAGAAATGAATGAAAGCATGGGCAGAAAGCAAACAGATTGCAGCTCACCCTCTTTGAATCTTCTTTAGCATGCTAAAAGGAGCAGGAAATAGCAAAACATTTCAGAATTCCACCTTTCCAAGCAGAGAATTGACTGTATGTGCAATGGCATTATTCATTCATTTTAGCCATTGAAAACCATCCTGTTACTCATATACCTGAAATGGATGAAGATATTGGCTGAACGCAAACAGATAGCAGCTCACTCTCTTTGAATGTTCTTTAGCATACTAAAACGAGCAGGACAAAGCAAAAAATTTCACAATTCCCCCTTTCCAAGCAGAGAAATGACTGAGCAATGACATTATTCACTGATTTTAGCCATTGAAAAACGCCCTGTTACTCATATACCAGAAATAACTGAAGGTATTGGCTGAATGCAAACAGATAGCAGCTCAGCCTCTTTGAATCGTCTTTAGAATGCTAAAAAAAGCAGAAAAAAAAATTTCAGAATTCCACCTTTCCAAGCAGAGAAATGACTGTTTGTGCAATGACATTATTCATTGATTTTAGCCATTGAAAACTGTCCTGTTACTTATATACCAGAAATGGTTGAAGGTATTGGCTGAACACAAACAGATAGCAGCTCACCCTCTTTGATTGTTCTTTAGCATACTAAAAGGAGCAGCAAAAAGCAAAAAACTTTAGAATTCCCTCTTTCCAAGCAGATAAATTACTGTCTGTGCAAAGACATTATTCATTGATTTTAGCCATTGAAAACAGTCCTGTTGCTCATATACCCGAAATGGTTGAAGGTATTGGCTGAACGCAAACAGATAGCAGTTCACCCTCTTTGAATATTCTTTAGCATGCAAAAAGGAGAAGGAAAAAGCAAAAAATTTCAGAATTCCACCTTACCAAGGAGAGAAAAAACTGTTTGTGCAATGACATTATTCATTGATTTTAGCGATTGAAAACCGTCCTGTTACTCTTAAACCAGAGATGTTTGAAGGTATTGGCTGAACTCAAACAGATAGCAGCTCACCCTCTTTGAATCTTCTCTAGCATGCTATAATTTGCAGGAAAAAGCAAAAAATTTCAGAATTCCACCTTTACAAGCAGAGAAATGACTGTTAGTGCAATGACATTATTCATTGATTTTAGATATTGAAAACCGTCCTGTTACTCATATACCAGAAATGGTTGAAGGTATTGGCTGAATGCAAATGGATAGCAGCTCTCCCTCTTTGAATCTTCTTTAGCATGCTAAAAGGAGCAGGAAAAAGCAAAACATTTCAGAATTCCACCTTTCCAAGAAGAGAATTGACTGCTTGTGCAATGACAATATTCATTCATTTTAGCCATTGAAAACCGTCCTGTTACTCATATACCAGAAATGGATGAAGGTATTGGCTTAATGCAAACAGATAGCAGCTCAAACTCTTTGAATCTTCTTTAGCATGCTAAAAGGAGCAGGAAAATACAAAAAAATTCAGAATTCCACCTTTATAAGCAGAGAAATGACTGTTTGTGCGATGACATTATTCATTGATTTTTAGCCATTGAAAAACATCCTGTTGCTCATATACCAGAAATGGTTGAAGGTATTGGCTGATCACAAACAGACAGAAACTCACCCTCTTTGAATCTTCTTTAGCACGCTAAAAGGAGCAGGAGCAAAATATCAGAATTCCAAAGTTCCAAGTGGAGAAATGAATGTTTGTGCAATGACATTATTCACTGATTTTAGCCATAGAAAATCGTCCTGTTACTCATATACCAGAAATGGTTGAAGGTATTGGCTGAACACTAAGAGGTAGCAGCCCACCCTCTTTGAATCTTCTTTATCATAATAAAAGGAGCAGGAAAAAGCAAAACATTTCAGAATTCTACCTTTCAAAGCAGAGAAATGACTATTTGTGCAGTAACATTATTCAATGATTTTAGCCATTGAAAACCGTCCTTTTACTCATATACCAAAATGGGTTGAAGGTACTGGCTGAACGCAAACAGATAGCAGCTCACCCTCTTTGAATCTTCTTTAGCATGATAAAAGGAGCAGAAAAAAGCATAAAAAATCAGAATTCCACCTTTCCAAGCAGAGAAATGACTGTTTGTGCAATGACATTATTCATTGATTTTAGACATTGAAAACCGTCCTGTTACTCATATACCAGAAATGGTTGAAGGTATGGGCTGAATGCTAATAGATAGCAGCTCACCCTCTTTGAATCTTCTTTAGCATGCTAAAAGGAGCAGGAAAAAGCAAAACATTTCAGAATTCCACCTTTCCAAGCAGAGAATTGACTGTTTGTACAATGACAATATTCATTCATTTTAGCAATTGAAAACCGCCCTGTTACTCATATACCAAAAATGAATGAAGGTATTGGCAGAACGCAAGCAGATAGCAGTTCACCCTTTTTGAATCTTCTTTAGCATGCTAAAAGGAGCAGGAAAAAGCAAAAAAATTCAGAAGTCCACCTTTCAAAGCAGAGAAAACACTTTTTGAGCAATGATATTATTCATTGATTTTAGCCATTGAAAAACATCCTGTTACTCATATACCAGAAAAGGTTGAATTTATCGGCTGAACGCAAACAGATAGCATCTCACCCTCTTTGAATCTTTTTTAGCATGCTTAAAGGAGCAGGTAAAAGCAAAAAATTTCAGAATTCCACCTTTTCAAGCAGAGAAATGATTATTTGTGCATTTACATTATTCATTGATTTTAGCCATTGAAAACCGTCCTCTTACTGTTATACCAGAAATGGTTGAAGGTATTGGCTGAACGCAAAGAGATTACATCTCACCCTCTTTGAATCTATTTTAGCATGCTAAAAGGAGCAGGAGAAATCAAAAAATTTCAGAATTCCACCTTTCCAAGCAGGGAAATGACTGTTTGTGCAATGACATTATTCATTGATTTTAGACATTGAAAAATGTGCTATTACTCATATACCAGAAATGGTTGAAGGTATTGGCTGAACGCAAACAGATAGCAGCTAACCCTCTTTGAATCTTCTCTAGCATGCTAAAAGGAGCAGGAAAAAGCAAAAAAATTCAGAATTCCACCTTTCAAAGCAGAGAAAACACTTTTTGAGCAATAATATTATTCATTGATTTTAGCCATTTAAAAACATCCTGTTACTCATATACCAGAAAAGGTTGAAGGTATCGGCTGAACGCAAACAGATAGCATCTCACCTTCTTTTAATCTATTTTAGCATGCTTAAAGGAGCAGGTAAAAGCAAAAAATTTCAGAATTCCACCTTTCCAAGCAGAGAAATGATTGTTTGTGCATTTACATTATTCATTGATTTTAGCCATTGAAAACCGTCCTCTTACTGTTATATCAGAAATGGTTGAAGGTATTGGCTGAACGCAAAGAGATTGCATCTCACCCTCTTTGAATCTATTTTAGCATGCTAAAAGGAGCAGGAGAAAGCAAAGAATTTCAGAATTCCACCTTTCCACGCAGGGAAATGACTGTTTGTGCAATGACATTATTCATTGATTTTAGCCATTGAAAAATGTGCTATTACTCATATACCAGAAATGGTTGAAGGTATTGGCTGAACGCAAACAGATAGCAGCTAAGCCTCTTTGAATCTTCTCTAGCATGCTAAAAGGAGCAGGAAAAAGCAAAACATTTCAGAATTCCACCTTTCAAAGCAGAGAAATTACTAAGCAATGACATTATTACATGATTTTAGCCGTTGAAAAATGTCCTGTTACTCATATACCAGAAATGGTTGAAGGTTTTGACTGAACACAAAGAAATAGCAGCCCACCCTCTTTGAATCGTCTTTTGCATGCTAAAGGGAGCAGAAAAAATCAAAAAATTTCAGAATTCCACCTTTCAAAGCAGAGAAATGACTGTTTGTGCAATGACATTATTCATTGATTTTAGCCATTGAAAAGAGTCCTGTTACTCATGTACCAGAATTGGTTGAAGGTACTGGCTGAACGCAAACAGGTAGCAGCTCACCCTCTTTGAATCTTCTTTCGCATGCTAAAAGAAGCAGGAAATAAGAAAAAAAATCAGAATTCCACCTCTCCCAGCAGAGAAATGACTGAGCAATGACATTATTCACTAATTTTAGCCATTGAAAAATATCCTGTTACTCATATACCAGAAATGGTTGAAGGTATTGGCTGAACGCAAACAGATAGCAGCTCACCGTCTTTGAACCTTCTTTAGCATGCCAAAAGGAGAAGGAAAAAGCAAAAAAATTCAGAATTCCACCTTTCAAAGCAGAGAAATGACTGTTTGTGCAATGACATTATTCATTGATTTTAGCCATTCAAAACAGTCCTGTTAATCATTTACCAGAATTGGTTGAAGGTACTGGCTGAACACAAACAGATAGCAGCTCACCCTCTTTGATTCTTCTTTAGCATGCTAAAAGGAGCAGGAAAAAGCAAAAAATTCAGAACTCCACCTTTACCAGCAGATAAATGACTGAGCAATGACATTATTCACTGATTTTAGCCATTGAAAAACGTCCTATTACTCATATACCAGAAATGGTTGAAGGTATTGGCTGAACGCAAACAGATAGCAGCCCACCCTCATTGAATCATATTTTGCGTGCTAAAAGGAGCAGAAAAAAGCAAAACATTTCAGAATTCCACCTTTCAAAGCAGAGAAATGACTGTTTGTGCAATGACATTATTCATTGATTTTAGCCATTGAAAAGAGTCCTGCTACTCATGTACCAGAATTGGTTGAAGGTACTGGCTGAATGCAAACAGATAGCAGCTCACCCTCTTTGAATCTTCTTTACCATGCTAAAAGGAGCAGGAAAAAGCAAAAAAAAATCAGAATTCCACCTCTCCCAGCAGAGAAATGACTGAGCAATGACATTATTCACTAATTTTAGCCATTGAAAAATATCCTGTCACTCATATACCAGAAATGGTTGAAGGTATTGGCTGAACACAAACAGATAGAAGCTCACCCTCTTTGAACCTTCTTTAGCATGCCAAAAGGAGAAGGAAAAAGCAAAAAAATTCAGAATTCCACCTTTCAAAGCAGAGAAATGACTGTTTGTGCAATGACATTATTCATTGATTTTAGCCATTGAAAACAGTCCTGTTACTCTTTTACCCGAATTGGTTGAAGGTACTGGCTGAAAGCAAACAGATAGCAGCTCACCCTCTTTGATTCTTCTATAGCATGCTAAAAGGAGCAGGAAAAAGCAAAAATTGTCAGAACTCCACCTTCCCAGCAGAGAAATGACTGAGCAATGACATTATTCACTGATTTTAGCCATTGAAAAACGTCCTGTTACTCATATACCAGAAATGGTTGAAGGTATTGGCTGAACGCAAACAGATAGCAGCCCACCCTCATTGAATTGTCTTTTACATGCTAAAAGGAGCAGAAAAACGCAAAAAAATTCAGAATTCCACCTTTCAAAGCAGAGAAATGAGTGTTTGTGCAATGACATTATTCATTGATTTTAGCCATTGAAAAGAGTCCTGTTACTCATATACCAGAAATGGTTGAAGGTATTGGCTGAATGCAAACAGATAGCAACTCACCCTCTTTGAATGTTCTTTAGCATACTAAAAGGAGCAGGAAAAAGCAAAAAAATGTCAGAATTCCCCCTTTCCAAGCAGATAAATTACTGTTTGTGCAATGACATTATTCATTGATTTTAACCATTGAAAACCGTCCTGTTACTCATACACCAGTAATGGTTGAAGGTATTGGCTGAACGCAAACAGATAGCAGCTCACCCTCTTTGAATATTCTTTAGCATGCTAAAAGGAACAGGAAAAAGCAAAAAAATTCAGAATTCATCCTTACCAAGGAAAGAAAAAATTGTTTGTGCAATGACATTATTCATTGATTTTAGCCATTGAAAACCATCCTGTTACTCATATACCAGAAATGGTTAAAGATTTTGGCTGAAGTCAAAGAGATAGCAGCTAAGCCTCTTTGAATCTTCTCTAGCATGTTAAAATGTGCAGGAAAAAGCAAAAAATTTTTTACAATTCCACCTTTCCAAGCAAACAAATGACTGTTTGTGCAATGACATTATTCATTGATTTTAGACATTGAAAACCGTATTGTTACTCATATAACAGAAATGGTTGAAGATATTGGCTGAATGCAAACGGATAGCAGCTCAACCTCTTTGAATCTTCTTTAGCATGCTAAAAGGAGCAGGAAAACGCAAACATTTCAGAATTCCACCTTTCCAAGCAGAGAATTGTCTGTGCAATGACAATATTCATTCATTTTAGCCATTGAAAACCATCCTGTTAATCATATACCAGAAATGGTTGAAGGTATTGGCTGAACGCAAACAGATAGCAGCCCACCCTCATTGAATCATATTTTGCGTGCTAAAAGGAGCAGAAAAAAGCAAAAAATTTCAGAATTCCACCTTTCAAAGCAGAGAAATGACTGTTTGTGCAATGACATTA
Source organism: Phyllobates terribilis (assembly GCF_046119375.1). Lineage (NCBI taxonomy): Eukaryota > Metazoa > Chordata > Amphibia > Anura > Dendrobatidae > Phyllobates > Phyllobates terribilis. The sequence goes on along the minus strand of NW_027362771.1, from coordinate 1,373,703 downwards.
TTCATTGATTTTAGCCATTGAAAAGAGTCCTGCTACTCATGTACCAGAATTGGTTGAAGGTACTGGCTGAATGCAAACAGATAGCAGCTCACCCTCTTTGAATATTCTTTAGCATGCTAAAAGGAACAGGAAAAAGCAAAAAAATTCAGAATTCATCCTTACCAAGGAAAGAAAAAATTGTTTGTGCAATGACATTATTCATTGATTTTAGCCATTGAAAACCGTCCTGTTACTCATATACCAGAAATGGTTAAAGATTTTGGCTGAAGTCAAAGAGATAGCAGCTAAGCCTCTTTGAATCTTCTCTAGCATGTTAAAATGTGCAGGAAAAAGCAAAAAATTTTTTACAATTCCACCTTTCCAAGCAAACAAATGACTGTTTGTGCAATGACATTATTCATTGATTTTAGACATTGAAAACCGTCCTGTTACTCATATACCAGAAATGGTTGAAGGTATTGGCTGAATGCAAACGGATAGCAGCTCAACCTCTTTGAATCTTCTTTAGCATGCTAAAAGGAGCAGGAAAACGCAAACATTTCAGAATTCCACCTTTCCAAGCAGAGAATTGTCTGTGTAATGACAATATTCATTCATTTTAGCCATTGAAAACCATCCTGTTACTCATATACCAGAAATGGATGAAGGTATTGGCTTAACGCAAACAGATAGCAGCTCATACTCTTTGAATCTTCTTTAGCATGCTAAAAGGAGTAGGAAGAATGAAAAAAAATTCAGAATTCCACCATTATAAGCAGAGAAATGACTGTTTGTGCAATGAAATTATTCATTGATTTTAGCCATTGATAACCATCCTGTTACTCATATACCAGAAATGGTTGAAGGTATTGTCTGAACGCAAACAGATAGCAGCTCACCCTCTTTGAATCTACTTTAGCATGCTAAAAGGAGCAGGAAAAAGCAAAAAAATTCAGAATTCCACCTTTCAAAGCAGAGAAATGACTTTTTGAGCAATGACATTATTCATTGATTTTAGCCATTGAAAAACATCCTGTTACTCATATACCAGAAAACGTTGAAGGTATCGGCTGAACGCAAACAGATAGCATCTCACCCTCTTTGAATCTTTTTTAGCATGCTTAAAGGAGCAGGTAAAAGCAAAAAATTTCAGAATTCCACCTTTCCAAGCAGAGAAATGATTGTTTGTGCATTTACATTATTCATTGATTTTAGCCATTGAAAACCGTCCTCTTACTGTTATACCAGAAATGCTTGAAGGTATTGGCTGAACGCAAACGTATAGCAGCTAACCCTCTTTGAATCTTCTCTAGCATGCTAAAAGGAGCAGGAGAAATCAAAAAATTTCAGAATTACACCTTTCAAAGCAGAGAAATGACTGAGCAATGACATTATTATATAATTTTAGCCGTTGAAAAATGTCCTGTTACTCATATACCAGAAATGGTTGAATGTTTTGACTGAACACAAAGAATTAGCAGCCCACCCTCTTTGAATCGTCTTTTGCATGCTAAAAGGAGCAGAAAAAAGCAAAAAATTTCAGAATTCCACCTTTCAAAGCAGAGAAATGACTATTTGTGCAATGACATTATTCATTGATTTTAGCCATTGAAAAGAGTCCTGTTACTCATGTACCAGAATTGGTTGAAGGTACTGGCTGAACGCAAACCGATAGCGGCTCACCCTCTTTGAATCTTCTTTAGCATGCTAAAAGAAGCAGGAAATAACAAAAAAATCAGAATTCCACCTCTCCCAGCAGAGAAATGACTGAGCAATGACATTATTCACTAATTTTAGCCATTGAAAAATATCCTGTTACTCATATACCAGAAATGGTTGAAGGTATTGGCTGAACGCAAACAGATAGCAGCTCAACCTCTTTGAACCTTCTTTAGCATGCCAAAAGGAGCAGGAATAAGCAAAAAAAATCAGAATTCCACCTTTCAAAGCAGAGAAATGACTGTTTGTGCAATGATATTATTCATTGATTTTAGCCATTGAAAACAGTCCTGTTACTCATTTACCAGAAATGGTTGAAGGTATTGGCTGAACACAAACAGATAGCAGCCCACCCTCATTGAATTGTCTTTTACATGCTAAAAGGAGCAGAAAAACGCAAAAATTTCAGAATTCCACCTTTCAAAGCAGAGAAATGACTGTTTGTGCAATGACATTATTCATTGATTTTAGCCATTGAAAAGAGTCCTGTTACTCATATACCAAAAATGGTTGAAGGTATTGGCTGAATGCAAACAGATAGCAGCTCATCCTCTTTGAATGTTCTTTAGAATACTAAAAGAAGCAGGAAAAAGTAAAAAAATGTCAGAATTCCACCTTTCCAAGCAGGTAAATTACTGTTTGTGCAATGACATTATTCATTGATTTTAGCCACTGAAAACCGTCCTGTTACTCTTATACCAGAAATGGTTGAAGATATTGGCTGAAGTCAAAGAGATAGCACCTAACCCTCTTTGAATCTTCTCTAGCATGCTAAAATGTGCAGGAAAAAGCAAAAAATTTCAGAATTCCACCTTTCCAAGCAGTCAAATGACTGTTTGTGCAATGACATTATTCATTGATTTTAGACATTGAAAACCGTCCTTTTACTCATATACCAGAAATGGGTGAAGGTATTGGCTGAATGCAAACGGATAGCAGCTCACCCTCTTTGAATCTTCTTTAGCATGCTAAAAGGAGCAGGAAAATGCAAAACATTTCAGAATCCCACGTTTCAAAGCAGAGAAATGACTTTTTGAGCGATGACATTATTCATTCATTTTAGCCATTGAAAACCATCCTGTTACTCATATACCAGAAATGGATGAAGGTATTGGCTTAATGCAAACAGATAGCAGCTCATACTCTTTGAATCTTCTTTAGCATGCTAAAAGGAGACGGAAAGAACAAAAAAATTCAGAATTCCACCATTATAAGCAGAGAAATGACTGTTTGTGCAATGAAATTATTCATTGATTTTAGCCATTGATAACCATCCTGTTACTCATATACCAGAAATGGTTGAAGGTATTGTCTGAACGCAAACAGATAGCAGCTCTCCCTCTTTGAATCTACTTTAGCATGCTAAAAGGAGCAGGAAAAAGCAAAAAAATTCAGAATTCCACCTTTCAAAGCAGAGAAATGACTTTTTGAGCAATGACATTATTCATTGATTTTAGCCATTGAAAAACATCCTGTTACTCATATACCAGAAAACGTTGAAGGTATCGGCTGAACGCAAACAGATAGCATCTCACCCTCTTTGAATCTTTTTTACCATGCTTAAAGGAGCAGGTAAAAGCAAAAAATTTCAGAATTCCACCTTTCCAAGCAGAGAAATGATTGTTTGTGCATTTACATTATTCATTGATTTTAGCCATTGAAAACCGTCCTCTTACTGTTATACCAGAAATGGTTGAAGGTATTGGCTGAACGCAAACATATAGCAGCTAACCCTCTTTGAATCTTCTCTAGCATGCTAAAAGGAGCAGGAGAAATCAAAAAATTTCAGAATTACACCTTTCAAAGCAGAGAAATGACTGAGCAATGACATTATTATATGATTTTAGCCGTTGAAAAATGTCCTGTTACTCATATACCAGAAATGGTTGAAGGTTTTGACTGAACACAAAGAAATAGCAGCCCACCCTCTTTGAATCGTCTTTTGCATGCTAAAAGGAGCAGAAAAAAGCAAAAAATTTCAGAATTCCACCTTTCAAAGCAGAGAAATGACTATTTGTGCAATGACATTATTCATTGATTTTAGCCATTGAAAAGAGTCCTGTTACTCATGTACCAGAATTGGTTGAAGGTACTGGCTGAACGCAAACCGATAGCAGCTCACCCTCTTTGAATCTTCTTTAGCATGCTAAAAGAAGCAGGAAATAACAAAAAAATCAGAATTCCACCTCTCCCAGCAGAGAAATGACTGAGCAATGACATTATTCACTAATTTTAGCCATTGAAAAATATCCTGTTACTCATATACCAGAAATGGTTGAAGGTATTGGCTGAACGCAAACAGATAGCAGCTCAACCTCTTTGAACCTTCTTTAGCATGCCAAAAGGAGCAGGAATAAGCAAAAAAAATCAGAATTCCACCTTTCAAAGCAGAGAAATGACTGTTTGTGCAATGACATTATTCATTGATTTTAGCCATTGAAAACAGTCCTGTTACTCATTTACCAGAAATGGTTGAAGGTATTGGCTGAACACAAACAGATAGCAGCCCACCCTCATTGAATTGTCTTTTACATGCTAAAAGGAGCAGAAAAACGCAAAAATTTCAGAATTCCACCTTTCAAAGCAGAGAAATGACTGTTTGTGCAATGACATTATTCATTGATTTTAGCCATTGAAAAGAGTCCTGTTACTCATATACCAAAAATGGTTGAAGGTATTGGCTGAATGCAAACAGATAGCAGCTCATCCTCTTTGAATGTTCTTTAGAATACTAAAAGAAGCAGGAAAAAGTAAAAAAATGTCAGAATTCCACCTTTCCAAGCAGGTAAATTACTGTTTGTGCAATGACATTATTCATTGATTTTAGCCACTGAAAACCGTCCTGTTACTCTTATACCAGAAATGGTTGAAGATATTGGCTGAAGTCAAAGAGATAGCACCTAACCCTCTTTGAATCTTCTCTAGCATGCTAAAATGTGCAGGAAAAAGCAAAAAATTTCAGAATTCCACCTTTCCAAGCAGTCAAATGACTGTTTGTGCAATGACATTATTCATTGATTTTAGACATTGAAAACCGTCCTTTTACTCATATACCAGAAATGGATGAAGGTATTGGCTGAATGCAAACGGATAGCAGCTCACCCTCTTTGAATCTTCTTTAGCATGCTAAAAGGAGCAGGAAAATGCAAAACATTTCAGAATCCCACGTTTCAAAGCAGAGAAATGACTTTTTGAGCGATGACATTATTCCTTCATTTTAGCCATTGAAAACCATCCTGTTACTCATATACCAGAAATGGATGAAGGTATTGGCTTAATGCAAACAGATAGCAGCTCATACTCTTTGAATCTTCTTTAGCATGCTAAAAGGAGACGGAAAGAACAAAAAAATTCAGAATTCCACCATTATAAGCAGAGAAATGACTGTTTGTGCAATGAAATTATTCATTGATTTTAGCCATTGATAACCATCCTGTTACTCATATACCAGAAATGGTTGAAGGTATTGTCTGAACGCAAACAGATAGCAGCTCTCCCTCTTTGAATCTACTTTAGCATGCTAAAAGGAGCAGGAAAAAGCAAAAAAATTCAGAATTCCACCTTTCAAAGCAGAGAAATGACTTTTTGAGCAATGACATTATTCATTGATTTTAGCCATTGAAAAACATCCTGTTACTCATATACCAGAAAACGTTGAAGGTATCGGCTGAACGCAAACAGATAGCATCTCACCCTCTTTGAATCTTTTTTAGCATGCTTAAAGGAGCAGGTAAAAGCAAAAAATTTCAGAATTCCACCTTTCCAAGCAGAGAAATGATTGTTTGTGCATTTACATTATTCATTGATTTTAGCCATTGAAAACCGTCCTCTTACTGTTATACCAGAAATGGTTGAAGGTATTGGCTGAACGCAAACATATAGCAGCTAACCCTCTTTGAATCTTCTCTAGCATGCTAAAAGGAGCAGGAGAAATCAAAAAATTTCAGAATTACACCTTTGAAAGCAGAGAAATGACTGAGCAATGACATTATTATATGATTTTAGCCGTTGAAAAATGTCCTGTTACTCATATACCAGAAATGGTTGAAGGTTTTGACTGAACACAAAGAAATAGCAGCCCACCCTCTTTGAATCGTCTTTTGCATGCTAAAAGGAGCAGAAAAAAGCAAAAAATTTCAGAATTCCACCTTTCAAAGCAGAGAAATGACTATTTGTGCAATGACATTATTCATTGATTTTAGCCATTGAAAAGAGTCCTGTTACTCATGTACCAGAATTGGTTGAAGGTACTGGCTGAACGCAAACCGATAGCAGCTCACCCTCTTTGAATCTTCTTTAGCATGCTAAAAGAAGCAGGAAATAACAAAAAAATCAGAATTCCACCTCTCCCAGCAGAGAAATGACTGAGCAATGACATTATTCACTAATTTTAGCCATTGAAAAATATCCTGTTACTCATATACCAGAAATGGTTGAAGGTATTGGCTGAACGCAAACAGATAGCAGCTCAACCTCTTTGAACCTTCTTTAGCATGCCAAAAGGAGCAGGAATAAGCAAAAAAAATCAGAATTCCACCTTTCAAAGCAGAGAAATGACTGTTTGTGCAATGACATTATTCATTGATTTTAGCCACTGAAAACCGTCCTGTTACTCTTATACCAGAAATGGTTGAAGATATTGGCTGAAGTCAAAGAGATAGCACCTAACCCTCTTTGAATCTTCTCTAGCATGCTAAAATGTGCAGGAAAAAGCAAAAAATTTCAGAATTCCACCTTTCCAAGCAGACAAATGACTGTTTGTGCAATGACATTATTCATTGATTTTAGACTTTGAAAACCGTCCTTTTACTCATATACCAGAAATGGTTGAAGGTATTGGCTGAATGCAAATGGATAGCAGCTCACCCTCTTTGAATCTTCTTTAGCATGCTAAAAGGAGCAGGAAAATGCAAAACATTTCAGAATTCCACCTTTCAAAGCAGAGAAATGACTTTTTGAGCGATGACATTATTCATTCATTTTAGCCATTGAAAACCATCCTGTTACTCATATACCAGAAATGGATGAAGGTATTGGCTTAACGCAAACAGATAGCAGCTCATACTCTTTGAATCTTCTTTAGCATGCTAAAAGGAGAAGGAAAAAACAAAAAAATTCAGAATTCCACCATTATAAGCAGAGAAATGACTGTTTGTGCAATGAAATTATTCATTGATTTTAGCCATTGATAATCATCCTGCTACTCATATACCAGAGATGGTTGAAGGTATTGTCTGAACGCAAACAGATAGCAGCTCTCCCTCTTTGAATCTACTTTAGCATGCTAAAAGGAGCAGGAAAAAGCAAAAAAATTCAGAATTCCACCTTTCAAAGCAGAGAAATGACTTTTTGAGCAATGACATTATTCATGGATTTTAGCCATAGAAAAACATCCTGTTACTCATATACCAGAAATGGTTGAAGATATTGGCTGAAGTCAAAGAGATAGCAGCTAACCCTCTTTGAATCTTCTCTAGCATGCTAAAATGTGCAGGAAAAAGCAAAAAATTTCAGAATTCCACCATTCAAAGCAGAGAAATTACTGTTTCTTCAATCACATTATTCATTTATTTTAGACATTGAAAAACGTCCTGTTACTCATATACCTGAAACGGTTGAAGGTATTGGCTGAATGCAAACAGATAGCAGCCCGCAATCTTTGAATCTTCTTTAGCATACTAAAAGGAGCAGGAAAAAGCAAAAATTTTCAGAATTCCCCCTTTCCAAGCAGATAAATTACTGTTTGTGCAAAGGCATTATGCATTCATTTTAGCCATTGAAAACTGTACTGTTACTCATATACCAGAATGAATGAAAGCATGGGCAGAAAGTAAACAGATTGCAGCTCACCCTCTTTGAATCTTCTTTAGCATGCTAAAAGGAGCAGGAAATAGCAAAACATTTCAGAATTCCACCTTTCCAAGCAGAAAATTGACTGTATGTGCAATGGCATTATTCATTCATTTTAGCCATTGAAAACCATCCTGTTACTCATATACCTGAAATGGATGAAGATATTGGCTGAACGCAAACAGATAGCAGCTCACTCTCTTTGAATGTTCTTTAGCATACTAAAACGAGCAGGACAAAGCAAAAAATTTCACAATTCCCCCTTTCCAAGCAGAGAAATGACTGAGCAATGACATTATTCACTGATTTTAGCCATTGAAAAACGTCCTGTTACTCATAAACCAGAAATAACTGAAGGTATTGGCTGAACGCAAACAGATAGCAGCTCAGCCTCTTTGAATCGACTTTAGCATGCTAAAAAAAGCAGAAAAAAAAATTTCAGAATTCCACCTTTTCAAGCAGAGAAATGACTGTTTGTGCAATGACATTATTCATTGATTTTAGCCATTGAAAACTGTCCTGTTACTTATATACCAGAAATGGTTGAAGGTATTGGCTGAACACAAACAGATAGCAGCTCACCCTCTTTGAATGTTCCTTAGCATACTAAAAGGAGCAGCAAAAAGCAAAAAACTTCAGAATTCCCTCTTTCCAAGCAGATAAATTACTGTTTGTGCAAAGACATTATTCATTGATTTTAGCCATTGAAAACAGTCCTGTTGCTCATATACCAGAAATGGTTGAAGGTATTGGCTGAACGCAAACAGATAGCTGTTCACCCTCTTTGAATATTCTTTAGCATGCAAAAAGGAGCAGGAAAAAGCAAAAAATTTCAGAATTCCACCTTACCAAGGAGAGAAAAAACTGTTTGTGCAATGACATTATTCATTGATTTTAGCGATTGAAAACCGTCCTGTTACTCTTAAACCAGAAATGGTTGAAGATATTGGCTGAACTCAAACAAATAGCAGCTCAACCTCTTTGAATCTTCTCTAGCATGCTATAATGTGCAGGAAAAAGCAAAAAATTTCAGAATTCCACCTTTACAAGCAGAGAAATGATTGTTACTGCAATGACATTATTCATTGATTTTAGATATTGAAAACCGTCCTTTTACTCATATACCAGAAATGGTTGAAGGTATTGGCTGAATGCAAATGGATAGCAGCTCACACTCTTTGAATCTTCTTTAGCATGCTAAAAGGAGCAGGAAAAAGCAAAACATTTCAGAATTCCACCTTTCCAAGCAGAGAATTGACTGCTTGTGCAATGACAATATTCATTCATTTTAGCCATTGAAAACCGTCCTGTTACTCATATACCAGAAATGGATGAAGGTATTGGCTTAATGCAAACAAATAGCAGCTCAAACTCTTTGAATCTTCTTTAGCATGCTAAAAGGAGCAGGAAAAAACAAAAAAATTCAGAATTCCACCTTTATAAGCAGAGAAATGACTGTTTGTGCAATGACATTATTCATTGATTTTAGCCATTGAAAAACATCCTGTTGCTCATATACCAGAAATGGTTGAAGGTATTGGCTGATCACAAACAGACAGAAACTCACGCTCTTTGAATCTTCCTTAGCACACTAAAAGGAGCAGGAGCAAGATATCAGAATTCCAAAGTTCCAAGTGGAGAAATGAATGTTTGTGCAATGACATTATTCACTGATTTTAGACATAAAAAATCGTCCTGTTACTCATATACCAGAAATGGTTGAAGGTATTGGCTGAACACTAAGAGGTAGCAACCCACCCTCTTTGAATCTTCTTTATCATAATAAAAGGAGCAGGAAAAAGCAAAAAATGTCAGAATTCCACCTTTCAAAGCAGAGAAATGACTATTTGTGCAGTAACATTTTTCAATGATTTTAGCCATTGAAAACCGTCCTTTTACTCATATACCAAAATGGGTTGAAGGTACTGGCTGAACGCAAACAGATAGCAGCTCACCCTCTTTGAATCTTCTTTAGCATGATAAAAGGAGCAGGAAAAAGCATAAAAAATCAGAATTCCACCTTTCCAAGCAGAGAAATGACTGTTTGTGCATGGACATTATTCATTGATTTTAGACATTGAAAACCGTCCTGTTACTCATATACCAGAAATGGTTGAAGGTATGGGCTGAATGCTAATAGATAGCAGCTCACCCTCTTTGAATCTTCTTTATCTTGCTAAAAGGAGCAGGAAAAAGCAAAACATTTCAGAATTCCACCTTTCCAAGCAGAGAATTGCCTGTTTGTACAATGACAATATTCATTCATTTTAGCAATTGAAAACCGCCCTGTTACTCATATACCAAAAATGAATGAAGGTATTGGCAGAACGCAAGCAGATAGCAGCTCACCCTTTTTGAACCTTCTTTAGCATGCTAAAAGGAGCAGGAAAAAGCAAAAAAATTCAGAATTCCACCTTTTAAAGCAGAGAAAACACTTTTTGAGCAATGATATTATTCATTGATTTTAGCCATTGAAAAACATCCTGTTACTCATATACCAGAAAAGGTTGAATTTATCGGCTGAACGCAAACAGATAGCATCTCACCCTCTTTGAATCTTTTTAGCATGCTTAAAGGAGCAGGTAAAAGCAAAAAATTTCAGAATTCCACCTTTTCAAGCAGAGAAATGATTGCTTGTGCATTTACATTATTCATTGATTTTAGCCATTGAAAACCGTCCTCTTACTGTTATACCAGAAATGGTTGAAGGTATTGGCTGAACGTAAAGAGATTGCATCTCACCCTCTTTGAATCTATTTTAGCATGCTAAAAGGAGCAGGAGAAAGCAAAAAATTTCAGAATTCCACCTTTCCAAGCAGGGAAATGACTGTTTGTGCAATGACATTATTAATTGATTTTAGCCATTGAAAAATGTGCTATTACTCATATACCAGAAATGGTTGAAGGTATTGGCTGAACGCAAACAGACAGCAGCTAACCCTCTTTGAATCTTCTCTAGCATGCTAAAAGGAGCAGGAAAAAGCAAAAAAATTCAGAATTCCACCTTTCAAAGCAGAGAAACACTTTTTGAGCAATGATATTATTCATTGATTTTAGCCATTGAAAAACATCCTGTTACTCATATACCAGAAAAGGTTGAAGTTATCGGCTGAACGCAAACAGATAGCATCTCACCCTCTTTGAATCTTTTTTAGCATGCTTAAAGGAGCAGGTAAAAGCAAAAAATTTCAGAATTCCACCTTTCCAAGCAGAGAAATGATTATTTGTGCATTTACATTATTCATTGATTTTAGCCATTGAAAACCGTCCTCTTACTGTTATATCAGAAATGGTTGAAGGTATTGGCTGAACGCAAAGAGATTGCATCTCACCCTCTTTGAATCTATTTTAGCATGCTAAAAGGAGCAGGAGAAAGCAAAAAATTTCAGAATTCCTCCTTTCCAAGCAGGGAAATGACTGTTTGTGCAATGACATTATTCATAGATTTTAGCCATTGAAAAATGTGCTATTACTCATATACCAGAAATGGTTGAAGGTATTGGCTGAACGCAAACAGATAGCAGCTAACCCTCTTGGAATCTTCTCTAGCATGCTAAAAGGAGCAGGAAAAAGCAAAAAAATTCAGAATTCCACCTTTCAAAGCAGAGAAAACACTTTTTGAGCAATGATATTATTCATTGATTTTAGCCATTGAAAAACATCCTGTTACTCATATACCAGAAAAGGTTGAAGGTATCGGCTGAACGCAAACAGATAGCATCTCACCCTCTTTGAATCTTTTTTAGCATGCTTAAAGAGCAGGTAAAAGCAAAAAATTTCAGAATTCCACCTTTCCAAGCAGAGAAATGAGTGTTTGTGCATTTACATTATTCATTGATTTTAGCCATTGAAAACCGTCCTCTTCCTGTTATATCAGAAATGGTTGAAGGTATTGGCTGAACGCAAAGAGATTGCATCTCACCCTCTTTGAATCTATTTTAGCATGCTAAAAGGAGCAGGAGAAAGCAAAAAATTTCAGAATTCCACCTTTCCAAGCAGGGAAATGACTTTTTGTGCAATGACATTATTCATTGATTTTAGCCATTGAAAAATGTGCTATTACTCATATACCAGAAATGGTTGAAGGTATTGGCTGAACGCAAACAGATAGCAGCTAACCCTCTTTGAATTTTATCTAGCATGCTAAAAGGAGCAGGAAAAAGCAAAACATTTCAGAATTCCACCTTTCAAAGCAGAGAAATTACTAAGCAATGACATTATTACATGATATTAGCCGTTGAAAAATGTCCTGTTACTCATATACCAGAAATGGTTGAAGGTTTTGACTGAACACAAAGAAATAGCAGCCCATCCTCTTTGAATCGTCTTTTGCATGCTAAAGGGAGCAGAAAAAAGCAAAAAATTTCAGAATTCCACCTTTCAAAGCAGAGAAATGACTGTTTGTGCAATGACATTATTTATTGATTTTAGCCATTGAAAAGAGTCCTGTTACTCATGTACCAGAATTTGTTGAAGGTACTGGCTGAACGCAAACAGATAGCAGCTCACCCTCTTTGAATCTTCTTTCGCATGCTAAAAGAAGCAGGAAATAAGAAAAAAAATCAGAATTCCACCTCTCCCAGCAGAGAAATGACTGAGCAATGACATTATTCACTAATTTTAGCCATTGAAAAATATCCTGTTACTCATATACCAGAAATGGTTGAAGGTATTGGCTGAACGCAAACAGATAGCAGCTCACCGTCTTTGAACCTTCTTTAGCATGCCAAAAGGAGAAGGAAAAAGGAAAAAAATTCAGAATTCCACCTTTCAAAGCAGAGAAATGACTGTTTGTGCAATGACATTATTCATTGATTTTAGCCATTGATAACAGTCCTGTTAATCATTTACCAGAATTGTTTGAAGGTACTGGCTGAACACAAACAGATAGCAGCTCACCCTCTTTGATTCTTCTTTAGCATGCTAAAAGGAGCAGGAAAAAGCAAAAAAATTCAGAACTCCACCTTTACCAGCAGAGAAATGACTGAGCAATGACATTATTCACTGATTTTAGCCATTGAAAAACGTCCTGTTACTCATATACAAGAAATGGTTGAAGGTATTGGCTGAACGCAAACAGATAGCAGCCCACCCTCATTGAATCATATTTTGCGTGCTAAAAGGAGCAGAAAAAAGCAAAAAATTTCAGAATTCCACCTTTCAAAGCAGAGAAATGACTGTTTGTGCAATGACATTATTCATTGATTTTAGCCATTGAAAAGAGTCCTGCTACTCATGTACCAGAATTGGTTGAAGGTACTGGCTGAATGCAAACAGATAGCAGCTCACCCTCTTTGAATCTTCTTTACCATGCTAAAAGGAGCAGGAAAAAGCAAAAAAAATCAGAATTCCACATCTCCCAGCAGAGAAATGACTGAGCAATGACATTATTCACTAATTTTAGCCATTGAAAAATATCCTGTTACTCATATACCAGAAATGGTTGAAGGTATTGGCTGAATGCAAACAGATAGCAGCTCACCCTCTTTGAACCTTCTTTAGCATGCCAAAAGGAGCAGGAATAAGCAAAAAAAATCACAATTCCACCTTTCAAAGCAGAGAAATGGCTGTTTGTGCAATGACATTATTCATTGATTTTAGCCATTGAAAACAGTCCTGTTACTCTTCTACCCGAATTGGTTGAAGGTACTGGCTGAAAGCAAACAGATAGCAGCTCACCCTCTTTGATTCTTCTATAGCATGCTAAAAGGAGCAGGAAAAAGCAAAAATTGTCAGAACTCCACCTTTCCCAGCAGAGAAATGACTGAGCAATGACATTATTCACTGATTTTAGCCATTGAAAAACGTCCTGTTACTCATATACCAGAAATGGTTGAAGGTATTGGCTGAACGCAAACAGATAGCAGCCCACCCTCATTGAATTGTCTTTTACATGCTAAAAGGAGGAGAAAAACGCAAAAAAATTCAGAATTCCACCTTTCAAAGCAGAGAAATGACTGTGCAATGACATTATTCATTGATTTTAGCCATTGAAAAGAGTCCTGTTACTCATATACCAGAAATGGTTGAAGGTATTTATCTGAATGCAAACAGATAGCAGCTCACCCTCTTTGAATGTTCTTTAGCATACTAAAAGGAGCAGGAAAAAGCAAAAAAATGTCAGAATTCCCCGTTTCCAAGCAGATAAATTACTGTTTGTGCAATGACATTATTCATTGACTTTAACCATTTAAAACCGTCCTGTTACTCATACACCAGAAATGGTTGAAGGTATTGGCTGAATGCAAACAGATAGCAGCTCACCCTCTTTGAATATTCTTTAGCATGCTAAAAGGAACAGGAAAAAGCAAAAAAATTCAGAATTCATCCTTACCAAGGAGAGAAAAAACTGTTTGTGCAATGACATTGTTCATTGATTTTAGCCTTTGAAAACCGTCCTGTTACTCATTTACCAGAAATGGTTGAAGGTATTGGCTGAACACAAACAGATAGCAGCCCACCCTCATTGAATTGTCTTTTACATGCTAAAAGGAGCAGAAAAACGCAAAAATTTCAGAATTCCACCTTTCAAAGCAGAGAAATGACTGTGCAATGACATTATTCATTGATTTTAGCCATTGAAAAGAGTCCTGTTACTCATTTACCAAAAATGGTTGAAGGTATTGGCTGAATGCAACAGATAGCAGCTCACCCTCTTTGAATGTTCTTTAGCATACTAAAAGGAGCAGGAAAAAGCAAAAAAATGTCAGAATTCCCCCTTTCCAAGCAGATAAATTACTGTTTGTGCAATGACATTATTCATTGATTTTAGCCATTGAAAACCGTCCTGTTACTCATATACCAGAAATGGTTGAAGATATTGGCTGAAGTCAAAGAGATAGCAGCTAACCCTCTTTGAATCTTCTCTAGCATGCTAAAATGTGCAGGAAAAAGCAAAAAATTTCAGAATTCCACCTTTCCAAGCAGACAAATGACTGTTTGTGCAATGACATTATTCATTGATTTTAGACATTGAAAACCGTCCTTTTACTCATATACCAGAAATGGTTGAAGGTATTGGCTGAATGCAAACGGATAGCAGCTCACCCTCTTTGAATCTTCTTTAGCATGCTAAAAGGAGCAGGAAAAAGCAAAAAATTTCAGAATTCCACCTTTCAAAGCAGAGAAATAACTTTTTGAGCAATGACATTATTCATTGATTTTAGCCATTGAAAAACATCCTGTTACTCATATAGCAGAAATGGATGAAGGTATTGGCTTAACGCAAACAGATAGCAGCTCATACTCTTTGAATCTTCTTTAGCATGCTAAAAGTAGAAGGAATAACCAAAAAAATTCAGAATTCCACCATTATAAGCAGAGAAATGACTGTTTGTGCAATGAAATTATTCATTGATTTTAGCCATTGATAACCATCCTGTTACTCATATACCAGAAATGGTTGAAGGTATTGTCTGAACGCAAACAGATAGCAGCTCTCCCTCTTTGAATCTACTTTAGCATGCTAAAAGGAGCAGGAAAAAGCAAAAAATTTCAGAATTCCACCTTTCAAAGCAGAGAAATGACTTTTTGAGCAATGACATTATTCATTGATTTTAGCCATTGAAAAACATCCTGTTACTCATATACCAGAAATGGTTGAAGATATTGGCTGAAGTCAAAGAGATAGTAGCTAACCCTCTTTAAATCATCTCTAGCATGCTAAAATGTGCAGGAAAAAGCAAAAAATTTCAGAATTCCACCTTTCCAAGCAGACAAATGACTGTTTGTGCAATGACATTATTCATTGATTTTAGACATTGAAAACTGTCCAGTAACTCATATACCAGAAATGGTTGAAGGTATTGGCTGAATGCAAACGGATAGCAGCTCACCCTCTTTGAATCTTCTTTAGCATGATAAAAGGAGCAGGAAAACTCAAAACATTACAGAATTCCACCTTTCAAAGCAGAGAAATGACTGTTTGAGCAATGACATTATTCATTCATTTTAGCCATTGAAAACCATCCTGTTACTCATATACCAGAAATGGATGAACGTATTGGCTTACCGCAAACAGATAGCAGCTCATACTCTTTGAATCTTCTTTAGCATGCTAAAAGGAGTAGGAAAAAACTAAAAAATTAAAAATTCCACCATTATAAGCAGAGAAATGACTGTTTGTGCAATGAAATTATTCATTGATTTTAGCCATTGATAACCATCCTGTTACTTATATACCAGAAATGGTTGAAGGTATTGTCTGAACGCAAACAGATAGCAGCTCTCCCTCTTTGAATTTACTTTAGCATGCTAAAAGGAGCAGGAAAAAGCAAAAAATTTCAGAATTCCACCTTTCCAAGCAGAGAAATGACTGTTTCTGCAATGACATTATTCATTGATTTTAGCCATTGAAAACCGTCCTGTTACTTATATACCAGAAATGGTTGAAGGTATTGGCTGAACACAAACAGATAGCAGCTCACCCTCTTTGAATCTTCTTTAGCATGCTAAAAGGAGCAGGAAAAAGCAAAAAATTTCAGAATTCCACCTTTCAAAGCAGAGAAATGACTGTTTGTACAATGACATTATTCATTGATTTTAGCCTTTGAAAACAGTCCTGTTACTCATATACCAGAATTGGTTGAAGGTACTGGCTGAACACAAACAGATAGCAGCTCACCCTCTTTTATTCTTCTTTAGCATGCTAAATGGAGCAGGAAAATGCAAAGAATTTCAGAACTCCACCTTTCCCAGCAGAGAAATGACTGAGCAATAACATGTTTCACTGATTTTAGCCATTGAAAAACGTCCTGTTACTCATATACCAGAAATGGTTGAAGTTATTGGCTGAACGCAAACAGATAGCTGCTCAGCCTCTTTGAATCGTCTTTTGCATTCAAAAAGGAGCAGAAGAAAACAAAAAACAGTTCATAATTCCACCTTTCCAACTATTGAAATAACTGTTTGTGCAATGACATTATTCATTGATTTTAGCCATTGAAAACCATCCTGTTACTTATATACAAGAAATGGTTGATGGTATTGGCTGAACACAAACAGGTTGCAGCTCACCCTCTTTGAATCTTCTTTAGCATGATAAAAGGAGCAGGAAAAAGCAAAAAATTTCAAAAACTCCACCTTTCCAAGCAGAGAAGTGACTGTTTCTGCATTGACATTATTCATTAATTTCAGCCATTGAAAACCATCTTGTCACTCATATACCAGAAACTGTTGAAGGTATTGGCTGAACGCAAACAGATAGCAGCTCAGCCTCTTGAATCGTCTTTTGCATGCGAAAAGAAGGAGAAAAAACAAAAAAAATTCAGAATTCCACCTTTCCAAGCAGAGAAATGACTGTTTGTGCAATGACATTATTCATTGATTTAAGCCATTGAAAAACATCTTGTTACTCATATACCAGAAATGGTTGATGGTATTGGCTGAACACAAACAGTTTGCTGCTCACCCTCTTTGAATCTTCTTTAGCATGTTAAAAGGAGCAGGAACAATAAAAAAATTTGAAAAATCCACCTTTCCAAGCAGAGAAGTGACTGCTTGTGCATGGACTTTATTCATTGATTTTAGCCAATGAAAACCGTCCTGTCACTCCTATACCAGAAATGGTTGAAGGTATTGGCTGAACGCAAACAGATAGCAGCTCACCCTCTTTGAATCTTCTTTAGCATGCTAAAAGGAGCAGGAAAAAGCAAAAAATTTCAGAATTCCACCTTTCAAAGCAGAGAAATGACTGAGCAATAACATTATTCACTGATTTTAGCCATTGAAAAATGTCCTGTTACTCATATGCCAGAAATGGTTGAAGGTATTGGCTGAACACAAAGAGATAGCAGCACACCCTCTTTGAATCTTCTTTAGCATGATAAAAGGAGCAGGAAAAAGCAAAAAATTTCAGAATTCCACCTTTCAAAGCAGAGAAATGACTGTTTGTACAATGACATTATTCATTGATTTTAGCCTTTGAAAACAGTCCTGTTACTCATATACCTGAATTGGTTGAAGGCACTGGCTGAACGCAAACAGATAGCAGCTCACCCTCTTTTATTCTTCTTTAGCATGCTAAAAGGAGCAGGAAATGCAAAGAGTTTCAGAACTCCACCTTTCCCAGCAGAGAAATGACTGTTTGTGCATTGACATTATTCATTAATTTCAGCCATTGAAAACCATCTTGTCACTCATATACCAGAAATGGTTGAAGGAATTGTCTGAACGCAAACAGATAGCAGCTCAGCCTCTTTCAATCATCTTTTGCATGCTAAAAGGAGCAGAAAAAAACAAAAAACATTTCAGAATTCCACCTTTCCAAGCAGAGAAATGACTGTTTGTGCAATGACATTATTCATTGATTTAAGCCATTGAAAAACATCTTGTTACTCATATACCATAAATGGTTGATGGTATTGGCTGAACACAAACAGTTTGCTGCTCAGCCTCTTGAATCGTCTTTTGCATGCGAAAAGAAGGAGAAAAAACAAAAAAAATTCAGAATTCCACCTTTCCAAGCAGAGAAATGACTGGTTGTGCAATGACATTATTCATTGATTTAAGCCATTGAAAAACATCTTGTTACTCATATACCAGAAATGGTTGATGGTATTGGCTGAACACAAACAGTTTGCTGCTCACCCTCTTTGAATCTTCTTTAGCATGCTAAAAGGAGCAGGAAAAAGGAAAAAAATTCAAAAATTCCACCTTTCCAAGCAGAGAAGTGACTGATTGTGCATGGACATTATTCATTGATTTCAGCCATTGAAAACCGTCCTGTTACTTATATACAAGAAATGGTTGATGGTATTGGCTGAACGCAGACAGATAGCAGCTCACCCTCCTTTAATCTTCTTTAGCATGCTATAAGGAGTAGGAAAAAGCAAAAAATTTCAGTTTTCCAAGTTTCAAAGCAGAGAAATTACTGAGCAATGACATTATTCACTGATTTTAGCCATTGAAAAATGTCCTGTTACTCATATACCAGAAATGGTTGAAGGTATTGGCTGAACACAAAGAGATAGCAGCCCACCCTCTTTGAATCTTTTTTAACATGATAAAAGGAGCAGGAAAAAGCAAAAAAATTCAGAATTTCACCTTTCAATGCAGAGAAATCACTGTTTGTGCAATGACATTATTCATTGATTTTAGCCATTGAAAACCGTCCTGTTACTTATTTACAAGAAATGGTTGATGGTATTGGTTGAACATAATCAGGATGCAGCTCACCCTCTTTGAATCTTCTTTAGTATGCTAAAAGGAGCAGGAAAAAGCAAAAAATTTAAAAAATTCCACCTTTCCAAGCAGAGAAGTGATTGTTTGTGCATGGACATTATTCATTGATTTTAGCCATTGAAAACCGTCCTGTCACTCATATACCAGAAATGGTTGAAGGTATTGGCTAAACGCAAACAGATAGCAGCTCACCCTCTTTGAATCTTCTTTAGGATACTAAAAGGAGCAGGAAAAATCAAAAAATTTCAGAATTCCACCTTTCAAAGCAGAGAAATTACTGAGCAATATCATTATTCACTGATTTTAGCCATTAAAAAATGTCCTGTTACTCATATACAAGAAATAGTTGAAGGTATTGGCTTAACACAAAGAGAGAGCAGCCCACCCTCTTTGAATCTTCTTTAGCATGATAAAAGGAGCAGGAAAAAACAAAAAAATTCAGAATTCCACCTTTCAAAGCAGAGAAATGACTGTTTGTTCAATGAGATTATTCATTGATTTTAGCCATTGAAAACAGTCCTGTTACTCATATACCAGAATTGAATGAAGGTACTGGCTGAACGCAAACAGATAGCAGCTCATCCTCTTTGAATCTTCTTTAGCATGCTAAAAGGAGCAGGAAAAATCAAAAAAATTCAGAATTCCACCTCTCCCCGCAGAGAAATGACTGGGCAATGACATTATTCACTAATTTTAGCCATTGAAACATGTCTTGTTACTCATATACCAGAAATGGTTGAATGTATTGGCTGAACGCAAACAGATAGCAGCTCAGCCTCTTTGAATCGTCTTTTGCATGCTAAAAGGAGGAGAAAAAACAAAAAAAAATTCAGAATTCCACCTTTCCAAGCAGAGAAATGACTGTTTGTGCAATGACATTATTCAATGATTTAAGCCATTGAAAAACATCTTGTTACTCATATACCAGAAATGGTTAATGGTATTGGCTGAACACAAACAGTTTGCTGCTCACCCTCTTTGAATCTTCTTTAGCATGCTAAAAGGAGCAGGAAAAAGGAAAAAATTTCAAAAATTCCACCTTTCCAAGCAGAGAAGTGACTGCTTGTGCATGGACATTATTCATTGATTTTAGCAATTGAAAACCGTCCTGTCACTCATATAACAGAAATGGTTGAATTCATTGGCTGAACGCAAACAGATAGCAGCTCACCCTCTTTGTATCTTCTTTAGCATGTTAAAAGGAGCAGGAAGAGCAAAAAATTTCAGAATTCCACCTTTCAAAGCAGAGAAATGACTGAGCAATAACATTATTCACTGATTTTAGCCATTGAAAAATGTCCTGTTACTCATATACCAGAAATGGTTGAAGGTATTGGCTGAACACAAAGAGATAGCAGCCCACCCTCTTTGAATCTTCTTTAGCATGATAAAAGGAGCAGGAAAAAGCAAAAAAATTCAGAATTCCACCTTTCAAAGCAGAGAAATGACTGTTTGTGCAATGACATTATTCATTGATTTTAGCCTTTGAAAACAGTCCTGTTACTCATATACCAGAATTGGTTGAAGGTATTGGCTGAACGCAAACAGATAGCAGCTCACCCTCTTATATTCTTCTTTAGCATGCTAAAAGGAGCAGGAAACTACAAAAAATGTCAGAACTCCACCTATCACAGCAGAGAAATGACTGAGCAATGACATTATTCACTGATTTTAGCCATTGAAAATCGTCCTGTTACTCATATAACAGAAATGGTTGAAGGTATTGGCTGAACGCAAACAGATAGCAGCTCAGCCTCTTTGGATCATCTTTTGCATGCTAAAAGGAGCAGAAAAAAACAAAAAACATTTCAGAATTCCACCTTTCCAAGCAGAGAAATGACTCTTTGTGCAATGCCATTATTCATTGATTTTAGCCATTGAAAACCATCCTGTTACTTATATACAAGAAATGGTTGAAGGTATTGGCTGAACGCAAACAGGTAGCATCTCACCCTCTTTGAATCTTCTTTAGCATGCTAAAAGGAGCAGGAAAAAGCAAAAAATTTCAGAATTCCACCTTTCAAAGCAGAGAAATGACTGGGCAACAACATTATTCACTGATTTTAGCCATTGAAAAATGTCCTGTTACTCATATACCAGAAATCGTTGAAGGTATTGGCTGAACACAAAGAGATAGCAGAACACCCTCTTTGAATCTTCTTTAGCATGATAAAAGGAGCAGGAAAAAGCAAAAAATTTCAGAATTCCACCTTTCAAAGCAGAGAAATGAATGTTTGTGCAATGACATAATTCATTGATTTTAGCCATTGAAAACAGTCCTGTTACTCATATACCAGAATTTGTTGAAGGTACTGGCTGAACGCAAATAGATAGCAGCTCAGCCTCTTTGAATCTTCTTTAGCATGCTAAAAGGAGCAGGAAAAAGCAAAAAAATTCAGAATTCCACCCTCCCCGCAGAGAAATGACTGAGTAGTGACATTATTCACTAATTTTAGCCATTGAAACATGGCCTGTTACTCATATACCAGAAATGGTTGAAGGTATTGGCTGAATGCAAACAGATAGTAGCTCAGCCTCTTTGAATCGTATTTTGCATGCTAAAAGTAGCAGATAAAAAGAAAAAAAAATTCAGAATTCCACCTTTCCAAGCAGAGAAATGACTGTTTGTGTAATGACATTATTGATTGATTTTAGCCATTGAAAACCATCCTGTTAGTTATATACCAGAAATGGTTGTAGGTATTGGCTGAACACAAACAGGTAGCAGCTCACCCTCTTTGAATATTCTTTAGCATGGTAAAAAGAGCAGGAAAAAGCAAAAAATTTCAAAATTCCACCTTTCCAAGCAGAGAAATGATTGTTTGTGCAATGACATTATTCATTGATTTTAGCCATTGAAAAACATCCTGTTACTCATATACCAGAAATGGTGGATGGTATTGGCTGAACACAAACTGGTTGCAGCTCACCCTCTTTGAATTTTCTTTAGGATGCTAAAAGGAGCAGGAAAAAGCAAAAAATTTCAAAAACTCCACCTTTCCAAGCAGAGAAGTGACTGTTTCTGCATTGACATTATTCATTAATTTCAGCCATTGAAAACCATCTTGTCACTCATATACCAGAAATGGTTGAAGGTATTGGCTGAACGTAAACAGATAGCAGCTCAGCCTCTTGAATCGTCTTTTGCATGCGAAAAGAAGGAGAAAAAACAAAAAAAATTCAGAATTCCACCTTTCCAAGCAGAGAAATGACTGTTTGTGCAATGACATTATTCATTGATTTAAGCCATTGAAAAACATCTTGTTACTCATATACCAGAAATGGTTGATGGTATTGGCTGAACACAAACAGTTTGCTGCTCACCCTCTTTGAATCTTCTTTAGCATGTTAAAAGGAGCAGGAAAAATAAAAAAATTTGAAAAATTCCACCTTTCCAAGCAGAGAAGTGACTGCTTGTGCATGGACATTATTCATTGATTTTAGCCAATGAAAACCGTCCTGTCACTCCTATACCAGAAATGGTTGAAGGTATTGGCTGAACGCAAACAGATAGCAGCTCACCCTCTTTGAATCTTCTTTAGCATGCTAAAAGGAGCAGGAAAAAGCAAAAAATTTCAGAATTCCACCTTTCAAAGCAGAGAAATGACTGAGCAATAACATTATTCACTGATTTTAGCCATTGAAAAATGTCCTGTTACTCATATGCCAGAAATGGTTGAAGGTATTGGCTGAACACAAAGAGATAGCAGCACACCCTCTTTGAATCTTCTTTAGCATGATAAAAGGAGCAGGAAAAAGCAAAAAATTTCAGAATTCCACCTTTCAAAGCAGAGAAATGACTGTTTGTACAATGACATTATTCATTGATTTTAGCCATTGAAAAACATCCTGTTACTCATATACCAGAAATGGTGGATGGTATTGGCTGAACACAAACTGGTTGCTGCTCACCCTCTTTGAATCTTCTTTAGGATGCTAAAAGGAGCAGGAAAAAGCAAAAAATTTCAAAAACTCCACCTTTCCAAGCAGAGAAGTGACTGTTTCTGCATTGACATTATTCATTAATTTCAGCCATTGAAAACCATCTTGTCACTCATATACCAGAAATGGTTGAAGGTATTGGCTGAACGTAAACAGATAGCAGCTCAGCCTCTTGAATCGTCTTTTGCATGCGAAAAGTAGGAGAAAAAACAAAAAAAATTCAGAATTCCACCTTTCCAAGCAGAGAAATGACTGTTTGTGCAATGACATTATTCATTGATTTAAGCCATTGAAAAACATCTTGTTACTCATATACCAGAAATGGTTGATGGTATTGGCTGAACACAAACAGTTTGCTGCTCACCCTCTTTGAATCTTCTTTAGCATGTTAAAAGGAGCAGGAAAAATAAAAAAATTTGAAAAATTCCACCTTTCCAAGCAGAGAAGTGACTGCTTGTGCATGGACATTATTCATTGATTTTTGCCAATGAAAACCGTCCTGTCACTCCTATACCAGAAATGGTTGAAGGTATTGGCTGAACGCAAACAGATAGCAGCTCACCCTCTTTGAATCTTCTTTAGCATGCTAAAAGGAGCAGGAAAAAGCAAAAAATTTCAGAATTCCACCTTTCAAAGCAGAGAAATGACTGAGCAATAACATTATTCACTGATTTTAGCCATTGAAAAATGTCCTGTTACTCATATGCCAGAAATGGTTGAAGGTATTGGCTGAACACAAAGAGATAGCAGCACACCCTCTTTGAATCTTCTTTAGCATGATAAAAGGAGCAGGAAAAAGCAAAAAATTTCAGAATTCCACCTTTCAAAGCAGAGAAATGACTGTTTGTACAATGACATTATTCATTGATTTTAGCCTTTGAAAACAGTCCTGTTACTCATATACCTGAATTGGTTGAAGGCACTGGCTGAACGCAAACAGATAGCAGCTCACCCTCTTTTATTCTTCTTTAGCATGCTAAAAGGAGCAGGAAATGCAAAGAGTTTCAGAACTCCACCTTTCCCAGCAGAGAAATGACTGTTTGTGCATTGACATTATTCATTAATTTCAGCCATTGAAAACCATCTTGTCACTCATATACCAGAAATGGTTGAAGGTATTGTCTGAACGCAAACAGATAGCAGCTCAGCCTCTTTCAATCATCTTTTGCATGCTAAAAGGAGCAGAAAAAAACAAAAAACATTTCAGAATTCCACCTTTCCAAGCAGAGAAATGACTGTTTGTGCAATGACATTATTCATTGATTTAAGCCATTGAAAAACATCTTGTTACTCATATACCATAAATGGTTGATGGTATTTGCTGAACACAAACAGTTTGCTGCTCAGCCTCTTGAATCGTCTTTTGCATGCGAAAAGAAGGAGAAAAAACAAAAAATATTCAGAATTCCACCTTTCCAAGCAGAGAAATGACTGGTTGTGCAATGACATTATTCATTGATTTAAGCCATTGAAAAACATCTTGTTACTCATATACCAGAAATGGTTGATGGTATTGGCTGAACACAAACAGTTTGCTGCTCACCCTCTTTGAATCTTCTTTAGCATGCTAAAAGGAGCAGGAAAAAGGAAAAAATTTCAAAAATTCCACCTTTCCAAGCAGAGAAGTGACTGATTGTGCATGGACATTATTCATTGATTTTAGCCAATGAAAACCGTCCTGTCACTCATATACCAGAAATGGTTGAAGTTATTGGCTGAACGCAAACAGATAGCAGCTCACCCTCTTTGAATCTTCTTTAGCATGCTAAAAGGAGCAGGAAAAAGCAAAAAATTTCAGAATTCCACCTTTCAAAGCACAGAAATGACTGAGCAATGACATTATTCACTGATTTTAGCCATTGAAAAATGTCCTGTTACTCATATACCAGAAATGGTTGAAGGTATTGGCTGAACACAAAGAGATAGCAGCCCACCATCTTTGAATCTTCTTTAGCATGATAAAAGGAGCAGGAAAAAGCAAAAAATTTCAGAATTCCACCTTTCAATGCAGAGAAATCACTGTTTGTGCAATGACATTATTCATTGATTTTAGCCATTGAAAACCGTCCTGTTACTTATATACAAGAAATGGTTGATGGTATTGGTTGAACATAATCAGGTTGCAGCTCACCCTCTTTGAATCTTCTTTAGCATGCTAAAAGGAGCAGGAAAAATAAAAAAATTTCAGAATTCCACCTTTCAAAGCAGAGAAATGACTGGGCAACAACATTATTCACTGATTTTAGCCATTGAAAAATGTCCTGTTACTCATATACCAGAAATCGTTGAAGGTATTGGCTGAACACAAAGAGATAGCAGACCACCCTCTTTGAATCTTCTTTAGCATGATAAAAGGAGCAGGAAAAAGCAAAAAATTTCAGAATTCCACCTTTCAAAGCAGAGAAATGAATGTTTGTGCAATGACATAATTCATTGATTTTAGCCATTGAAAACAGTCCTGTTACTCATATACCAGAATTTGTTGAAGGTACTGGCTGAACGCAAATAGATAGCAGCTCAGCCTCTTTGAATCTTCTTTAGCATGCTAAAAGGAGCAGGAAAAAGCAAAAAAATTCAGAATTCCACCCTCCCCGCAGAGAAATGACTGAGTAGTGACATTATTCACTAATTTTAGCCATTGAAACATGGCCTGTTACTCATATACCAGAAATGGTTGAAGGTATTGGCTGAATGCAAACAGATAGTAGCTCAGCCTCTTTGAATCGTATTTTGCATGCTAAAAGTAGCAGATAAAAAGAAAAAAAAATTCAGAATTCCACCTTTCCAAGCAGAGAAATGACTGTTTTGTAATGACATTATTGATTGATTTTAGCCATTGAAAACCATCCTGTTAGTTATATACCAGAAATGGTTGTAGGTATTGGCTGAACACAAACAGGTAGCAGCTCACCCTCTTTGAATATTCTTTAGCATGGTAAAAAGAGCAGGAAAAAGCAAAAAATTTCAAAATTCCACCTTTCCAAGCAGAGAAATGATTGTTTGTGCAATGACATTATTCATTGATTTTAGCCATTGAAAAACATCCTGTTACTCATATACCAGAAATGGTGGATGGTATTGGCTGAACACAAACTGGTTGCTGCTCACCCTCTTTGAATTTTCTTTAGGATGCTAAAAGGAGCAGGAAAAAGCAAAAAATTTCAAAAACTCCACCTTTCCAAGCAGAGAAGTGACTGTTTCTGCATTGACATTATTCATTAATTTCAGCCATTGAAAACCATCTTGTCACTCATATACCAGAAATGGTTGAAGGTATTGGCTGAACGTAAACAGATAGCAGCTCAGCCTCTTGAATCGTCTTTTGCATGCGAAAAGAAGGAGAAAAAACAAAAAAAATTCAGAATTCCACCTTTCCAAGCAGAGAAATGACTGTTTGTGCAATGACATTATTCATTGATTTAAGCCATTGAAAAACATCTTGTTACTCATATACCAGAAATGGTTGATGGTATTGGCTGAACACAAACAGTTTGCTGCTCACCCTCTTTGAATCTTCTTTAGCATGTTAAAAGGAGCAGGAAAAATAAAAAAATTTGAAAAATTCCACCTTTCCAAGCAGAGAAGTGACTGCTTGTGCATGGACATTATTCATTGATTTTAGCCAATGAAAACCGTCCTGTCACTCCTATACCAGAAATGGTTGAAGGTATTGGCTGAACGCAAACAGATAGCAGCTCACCCTCTTTGAATCTTCTTTAGCATGCTAAAAGGAGCAGGAAAAAGCAAAAAATTTCAGAATTCCACCTTTCAAAGCAGAGAAATGACTGAGCAATAACATTATTCACTGATTTTAGCCATTGAAAAATGTCCTGTTACTCATATGCCAGAAATGGTTGAAGGTATTGGCTGAACACAAAGAGATAGCAGCACACCCTCTTTGAATCTTCTTTAGCATGATAAAAGGAGCAGGAAAAAGCAAAAAATTTCAGAATTCCACCTTTCAAAGCAGAGAAATGACTGTTTGTACAATGACATTATTCATTGATTTTAGCCATTGAAAAACATCCTGTTACTCATATACCAGAAATGGTGGATGGTATTGGCTGAACACAAACTGGCTGCTGCTCACCCTCTTTGAATCTTCTTTAGGATGCTAAAAGGAGCAGGAAAAAGCAAAAAATTTCAAAAACTCCACCTTTCCAAGCAGAGAAGTGACTGTTTCTGCATTGACATTATTCATTAATTTCAGCCATTGAAAACCATCTTGTCACTCATATACCAGAAATGGTTGAAGGTATTGGCTGAACGTAAACAGATAGCAGCTCAGCCTCTTGAATCGTCTTTTGCATGCGAAAAGTAGGAGAAAAAACAAAAAAAATTCAGAATTCCACCTTTCCAAGCAGAGAAATGACTGTTTGTGCAATGACATTATTCATTGATTTAAGCCATTGAAAAACATCTTGTTACTCATATACCAGAAATGGTTGATGGTATTGGCTGAACACAAACAGTTTGCTGCTCACCCTCTTTGAATCTTCTTTAGCATGTTAAAAGGAGCAGGAAAAATAAAAAAATTTGAAAAATTCCACCTTTCCAAGCAGAGAAGTGACTGCTTGTGCATGGACATTATTCATTGATTTTAGCCAATGAAAACCGTCCTGTCACTCCTATACCAGAAATGGTTGAAGGTATTGGCTGAACGCAAACAGATAGCAGCTCACCCTCTTTGAATCTTCTTTAGCATGCTAAAAGGAGCAGGAAAAAGCAAAAAATTTCAGAATTCCACCTTTCAAAGCAGAGAAATGACTGAGCAATAACATTATTCACTGATTTTAGCCATTGAAAAATGTCCTGTTACTCATATGCCAGAAATGGTTGAAGGTATTGGCTGAACACAAAGAGATAGCAGCACACCCTCTTTGAATCTTCTTTAGCATGATAAAAGGAGCAGGAAAAAGCAAAAAATTTCAGAATTCCACCTTTCAAAGCAGAGAAATGACTGTTTGTACAATGACATTATTCATTGATTTTAGCCTTTGAAAACAGTCCTGTTACTCATATACCTGAATTGGTTGAAGGCACTGGCTGAACGCAAACAGATAGCAGCTCACCCTCTTTTATTCTTCTTTAGCATGCTAAAAGGAGCAGGAAATGCAAAGAGTTTCAGAACTCCACCTTTCCCAGCAGAGAAATGACTGTTTGTGCATTGACATTATTCATTAATTTCAGCCATTGAAAACCATCTTGTCACTCATATACCAGAAATGGTTGAAGGTATTGTCTGAACGCAAACAGATAGCAGCTCAGCCTCTTTCAATCATCTTTTGCATGCTAAAAGGAGCAGAAAAAAACAAAAAACATTTCAGAATTCCACCTTTCCAAGCAGAGAAATGACTGTTTGTGCAATGACATTATTCATTGATTTAAGCCATTGAAAAACATCTTGTTACTCATATACCATAAATGGTTGATGGTATTTGCTGAACACAAACAGTTTGCTGCTCAGCCTCTTGAATCGTCTTTTGCATGCGAAAAGAAGGAGAAAAATCAAAAAATATTCAGAATTCCACCTTTCCAAGCAGAGAAATGACTGGTTGTGCAATGACATTATTCATTGATTTAAGCCATTGAAAAACATCTTGTTACTCATATACCAGAAATGGTTGATGGTATTGGCTGAACACAAACAGTTTGCTGCTCACCCTCTTTGAATCTTCTTTAGCATGCTAAAAGGAGCAGGAAAAAGGAAAAAATTTCAAAAATTCCACCTTTCCAAGCAGAGAAGTGACTGATTGTGCATGGACATTATTCATTGATTTTAGCCAATGAAAACCGTCCTGTCACTCATATACCAGAAATGGTTGAAGTTATTGGCTGAACGCAAACAGATAGCAGCTCACCCTCTTTGAATCTTCTTTAGCATGCTAAAAGGAGCAGGAAAAAGCAAAAAATTTCAGAATTCCACCTTTCAAAGCACAGAAATGACTGAGCAATGACATTATTCACTGATTTTAGCCATTGAAAAATGTCCTGTTACTCATATACCAGAAATGGTTGAAGGTATTGGCTGAACACAAAGAGATAGCAGCCCACCATCTTTGAATCTTCTTTAGCATGATAAAAGGAGCAGGAAAAAGCAAAAAATTTCAGAATTCCACCTTTCAATGCAGAGAAATCACTGTTTGTGCAATGACATTATTCATTGATTTTAGCCATTGAAAACCGTCCTGTTACTTATATACAAGAAATGGTTGATGGTATTGGTTGAACATAATCAGGTTGCAGCTCACCCTCTTTGAATCTTCTTTAGCATGCTAAAAGGAGCAGGAAAAATAAAAAAATTTCAGAATTCCACCTTTCAAAGCAGAGAAATTACAGAGCAATAACATTATTCACTGATTTTAGCCATTAAAAAATGTCCTGTTACTCATATACAAGAAATAGTTGAAGGTATTGGCTGAACACAAAGAGAGAGCAGCCCACCCTCTTTGAATCTTCTTTAGCATGATAAAAGGAGCAGGAAAAAACAAAAAATTTCAGAATTCCACCTTTCAAAGCAGAGAAATGACTGTTTGTTCAATGAGATTATTCATTGATTTTAGTCATTGAAAACAGTCCTGTTACTCATATACCAGAATTGAATGAAGGTACTGGCTGAACGCAAACGGATAGCAGCTCACCCTCTTTGAATCTTCTTTAGCATGCTAAAAGGAGCAGGAAAAAGCAAAAAAATTCAGAATTCCACCTCTCCCCGCAGAGAAATGACTGGGCAATGACATTATTCACTAATTTTAGCCATTGAAACATGTCTTGTTACTCATATACCAGAAATGGTTGAATGTATTGGCTGAACGCAGATAGTAGCTCAGCCTCTTTGAATCTTCTTTAGCATGATAAAAGGAGCAGGAAAAAGTAAAACATTTCAGAATTCCACCTTTCAAAGCAGAGAAATGACTGTTTGTGCAATGAGATTATACATTGATTTTAAACATTGAAATCAGTCCTGTTACTCATATACCAGAAATGGTTGAAGGTATTGGCTGAACGCAAACAGATAGCAGCTCAGCCTCTTTGAATCGTCTTTTGCATGCTAAAAGGAGGAGAAAAAACAAAAAAAAATTCAGAATTCCACCTTTCCAAGCAGAGAAATGACTCTTTGTGCAATGACATTATTCATTGAATTAAGCCATTGAAAAACATCTTGTTACTCATATACCAGAAATGGTTGATGGTATTGGCTGAACACAAACAGTTTGCTGCTCACCCTCTTTGAATCTTCTTTAGCATGCTAAAAGGAGCAGGAAAAAGGAAAAAATTTCAAAAATTCCACCTTTCCAAGCAGAGAAGTGACTGCTTGTGCATGGACATTATTCATTGATTTTAGCAATTGAAAACCGTCCTGTCACTCATATACCAGAAATGGTTGAATTTATTGGCTGAACACAAAGAGATAGCAGCCCACCCTCTTTGAATCTTCTTTAGCATGATAAAAGGAGCAGGAAAAAGCAAAACAATTCAGAATTCCACCTTTCAAAGCAGAGAAATGACTGTTTGTGCAATGACATTATTCATTGATTTTAGCCTTTGAAAACAGTCCTCTTACTCATATACCAGAATTGGTTGAAGGTACTGGCTGAACGCAAACTGATAGCAGCTCACCCTCTTATATTCTTCTTTAGCATGCTAAAAGGAGCAGGAAACTACAAAAAATTTCAGAACTCCACCTATCCCAGCAGAGAAATGACTGAGCAATGACATTATTCACTGATTTTAGCCATTGAAAATCGTCCTGTTACTCATATACCAGAAATGGTTGAAGGCATTGGCTGAACGCAAAGAGAGAGCAGCTCAGCCTCTTTGGATCATCTTTTGCATGCTAAAAGGAGCAGAAAAAAACAAAAAAAATTTCAGAATTCCACCTTTCCAAGCAGAGAAATGACTTTGTGCAATGACATTATTCATTGATTTTAGCCATTGAAAACCATCCTGTTACTTATATACAAGAAATGGTTGAAGGTATTGGCTGAACGCAAACAGATAGCATCTCACCCTCTTTGCATCTTCTTTAGCATTCTAAAAGGAGCAGGAAAAAGCAAAAAATTTCAGAATTCCACCTTTCAAAGCAGAGAAATGACTGGGCAATAACATTATTCACTGATTTTAGCCATTGAAAAATGTCCTGTTACTCATATACAAGAAATGGTTGAAGGTATTGGCTGAACACAAAGAGATAGCAGCCCACCCTCTTTGAATCTTCTTTAGCATGATAAAAGGAGCAGGAAAAAGCAAAAAATTTCAGAATTCCACTTTTCAAAGCATAGAAATGAATGTTTGTGCAAAGACATTATTCTTTGATTTTAGCCATTGAAAACAGTCCTGTTACTCATATACCAGAATTGGTTGAAGGTACTGGCTGAACGCAAACAGATAGCAGCTCAGCCTCTTTGAATCTTCTTTAGCATGCTAAAAGGAGCAGGAAAAAGCAAAAAAATTCAGAATTCCACCTCTCCCCGCAGAGAAATGACTGAGTAATGACATTATTCACTAATTTTAGCCATTGAAACGTGGCCTGTTACTCATATACCAGAAATGGTTGAAGGTATTGGCTGAATGCAAACAGATAGTAGCTCAGCCTCTTTGAATCGTATTTTGCATGCTAGAAGGAGCAGATAAAAAAAAAAAAATTCAGAATTCCACCTTTCCAAGCAGAGAAATGACTGTTTGTGCAATGACATTATTGATTGATTTTAGCCATTGAAAACCATCCTGTTACTTATATACCAGAAATGGTAGTAGGTTTTGGCTGAACACAAACAGGTAGCAGCTCACCCTCTTTGAATCTTCTTTAGCATGGTAAAAAGAGCAGGAAAAAGCAAAAAATTTCAAAATTCCACCTTTCCAAGCAGAGAAGTGACTGTTTGTGCATTGACATTATTCATTAATTTCAGCCATTGAAAACCATCCTGTCACTCATATACTAGAAATGGTTGAAGGTATTGGCTGAACACAAACAGGTTGGAGCTCACCCTCTTTGAATCTTCTTTAGCATGATAAAAGGAGCAGAAAAAATCAAAAAACATTTCAGAATTCCACCTTTCCAAGCAGAGAAATGACTGTCTGTGCAATGACATTATTCATTGATTTTAGCCATTGAAAACTATCCTGTTACTTATATACAAGAAATGGTTGATGGTATTGGCTGAACACAAACAGGTTGGAGCTCACCCTCTATGAATCTTCTTTAGCATGATAAAAGGAGCAGGAAAAAGCAAAAAATTTCAGAATTCCACCTTTCAAAGCAGAGAAATGACTGTTTGTTCAATGAGATTATTCATTGATTTTAGACATTGAAAACAGTCCTGTTACTCATATACCATAATTAGAGGAAGGTACTGGCTGAACGCAAACAGATAGCAGCTCACCCTCTTTGAATCTTCTTTAGCATGCTAAACGTAGCAGGAAAAAGCAAAAAAATTCAGAATTCCACCTCTCCCCGCAGAGAAATGACTGAGCAATGACATTATTCACTAATTTTAGCCACTGAAACATGTCCTGTTGCTCATATACCTGAAATGGTTGAAGGTATTGGCTGAACGCAAACAGATAGCAGCTCAGCCTCTTGAATCGTCTTTTGCATGCGAAAAGAAGGAGAAAAAACAAAAAAAAAATCAGAATTCCACCTTTCCAAGCAGAGAAATGACTGTTTGTGCAATGACATTATTCATTGATTTAAGCCATTGAAAAACATCTTGTTACTCATATACCAGAAATGGTTGATGGTATTGGCTGAACACAAACAGTTTGCTGCTCACCCTCTTTGAATCTTCTTTAGCATGCTAAAAGGAGCAGGAAAAAGGCAAAAATTTCAAAAATTTCACCTTTCCAAGCAGAGAAGTGACTGCTTGTGCATGGACATTATTCATTGATTTTAGCCAATGAAAACCGTCCTGTCACTCCTATACCAGAAATGGTTGAAGGTATTGGCTGAACGCAAACAGATAGCAGCTCACCCTCTTTGAATCTTCTTTAGCATGCTAAAAGCAGCAGGAAAAAGCAAAACATTTCAGAATTCCACCTTTCAAGGCAGAGAAATGACTGAGCAATAACATTATTCACTGATTTTAGCCATTGAAAAATGTCCTGCTACTCATATACCAGAAATGGTTGAAGGTATTGGCTGAACACAAAGAGATAGCAGCCCACCCTCTTTGAATCTTCTTTAGCATGATAAAAGGAGCAGGAAAAAGCAAAATATTTCAGAATTCCACCTTTCAAAGCAGAGAAATGACTGTTTGTACAATGACATTATTCATTGATTTTAGCCTTTGAAAACAGTCCTGTTACTCATATACCAGAATTGGTTGAAGGTACTGGCTGAACGCAAACAGATAGCAGCTCACCCTCTTTTATTCTTCTTTAGCATGCTAAAAGGAGCAGGAAAATGCAAAGAGTTTCAGAACTCCATCTTTCCCAGCAGAGAAATGAATGAGCAATAACATTATTCACTGATTTTAGCCATTGAAAAACATCCTGTTACTCATATACCAGAAATGGTTGAAGGTATTTGCTGAACGCAAACAGATAGCTGCTCAGCCTCTTTGAATCGTCTTTTGCATGCAAAAAGAAGCAGAAAAAAACAAAAAACATTTCAGAATTCCACCTTTCCAAGTAGAGAAATGACTGTTTGTGCAATGACATTATTCATTGATTTTAGCCATTGAAAACCATCCTGTTACTTATATACTAGAAATGGTTGAAGGTATTGGCTGAACACAAACAGGTTGGAGCTCACCTTCTTTCAATCTTCTTTAGCATGATAAAAGGAGCAGGAAAAAGCAAAAAATTTCAGAATTCCACCTTTCAAAGCAGAGAAATGACTGTTTGTGCAACGAGATTATTCATTGATTTTAGACATTGAAAACAGTCCTGTTACTCATATACCAGAATTAGATGAAGGTACTGGCTGAACGCAAACAGATAGCATCTCACCCTCTTTGAATCTTCTTTAGCATGCTAAAAGGAGCAGGAAAAAGCAAAAAATTTCAGAATTCCACATTTCAAAGCAGAGAAATGACTGAGCAATAACATTATTCACTGATTTTAGCCATTGAAAAATGTCCTTTTACTCATATACCAGAAATGGTTGAAGGTATTGGCTGAACACAAAGAGATAGCAGCCCACCCTCTTTGAATCTTCTTTAGCATGATAAAAGGAGCAGGAAAAAGCAAAAAAATTCAGAATTCCACTTTTCAAAGCAGAGAAATGACTGTTTGTGCAATGACATTATTCATTGATTTTAGCCTTTGAAAACAGTCCTGTTACTCATATACCAGAATTGGTTGAAGGTACTGGCTGAATGCAAACAGATAGCAGCTCACCCTCTTTTATTCTTCTTTAGCATGCTAAAAGGAGAAGGAAAATGCAAAAAATTTCAGAACTCCACCTATCCCAGCAGGGAAATGACTGAGCAATGACATTATTCACTGATTTTAGCCATTGAAAATCATCCTGTTACTCATGTACCAGAAATGGTTGAAAGTATTGGCTGAACGCAAACAGATAGCCACTCAGCCTCTTTGGATCATCTTTTGCATGCTAAAAGGAGCAGAAAAAAACAAAAAACATTTCAGAATTCCACCTTTCCAAGCAGAGAAATGACTGTTTGTGCAATGACATTATTCATTGATTTTCGCCATTGAAAACCATTCTGTTACTTATATACAAGAAATGGTTGATGGTATTGGCTTTACACAAACAGGTTGGAGCTCACCCTCTTTGAATCTTCTTTAGCATGATAAAAGGAGCAGGAAAAAGCAAAAAATTTCAGAATTCCACCTTTCAAAGCAGAGAAATGACTGTTTGTGCAATGAGATTATTCTTTGATTTTAGACATTGAAATCAGTCCTGTTACTCATGTACCAGAATTAGATGAAGGTACTGGCTGAACGCAAACAGATAGCAGCTCACCCTCTTTGAATCTTCTTTAGCATGCTAAAGGAGCAGGAAAAAGGAAAAAATTTCAAAAATTCCACCTTTCCAAGCAGAGTAGTGACTGCTTGTGCATTGACATTATTCATTGATTTTAGCCATTGAAAACCGTCGTGTCACTCATATACCAGAAATGGTTGAATTTATTGGCTG
Organism: Phyllobates terribilis; assembly: GCF_046119375.1. Classification (NCBI taxonomy): domain Eukaryota; kingdom Metazoa; phylum Chordata; class Amphibia; order Anura; family Dendrobatidae; genus Phyllobates; species Phyllobates terribilis. Next base: position 1,338,929 of record NW_027362771.1, on the reverse strand, counting down.
AACGCAAACAGATAGCAGCTCACTCTCTTTGAATCTTCTTTAGCATGCTAAAAGGAGCAGGAAAAAGCAAAAAATTTCAGAATTCCACCTTTCAAAGCAGAGAAATAACTGAGCAATAACATTATTCACTGATTTTAGCCATTGAAAAATGTCCTGTTACTCATATACCAGAAATGGTTGAAGGTATTGGCTGAACACAAAAAGATAGCAGCCCACCCTCTTTGAATCTTCTTTAGCATGATAAAAGGAGCAGGAAAAAGCAAGAAAATTCAGAATTCCACCTTTCAAATCAGAGAAATGACTGTTTGTGCAATGACATTATTCATTGATTTTAACTTTTGAAAACAGTCCTCTTACTCATATACCAGAATGGGTTGAAAGTACTGGCTGAACGCAAACAGACAGCAGCTCACCCTCTTTTATTCTTCTTTAGAATGCTAAAAGGAGAAGGAAAATGCAAAAAATTTCAGAACTCCACCTATTCCAGCAGAGAAATGACTGAGCAATGACATTATTCACTGATTTTAGCCATTGAAAATCATCCTGTTACTCATATACCAGAAATGGTTGAAAGTATTGGCTGAACGCAAACAGACAGCCACTCAGCCACTTTGGATCATCTTTTGCATGCTAAAAGGAGCAGAAAAAAACAAAAAACATTTCAGAATTCCACCTTTCCAAGCAGAGAAATGACTGTTTGTGCAATGACATTATTCATTGATTTTAGCCATTGAAAACCATTCTGTTACTTATATACAAGAAATGGTTGATGGTATTGGCTGAACACAAACAGGTTGGAGCTCACCCTCTTTGAATCTTCTTTAGCATGATAAAAGGAGCAGGAAAAAGCAAAACATTTCAGAATTCCACCTTTCAAAGCAGAGAAATGACTGTTTGTGAAATGAGATTATTCATTGATTTTAAACATTGAAATCAGTCCTGTTACTCATATACCAGAAATGGTTGAATGTATTGGCTGAACGCAAACAGATAGCAGCTCAGCCTCTTTGAATCGTCTTTTGCATGCTAAAAGGAGGAGAAAAAACAAAAAAAAATTCAGAATTCCACCTTTCCAAGCAGAGAAATGACTCTTTGTGCAATGACATTATTCATTGAATTAAGCCATTGAAAAACATCTTGTTACTCATATACCAGAAATGGTTGATGGTATTGGCTGAACACAAACAGTTTGCTGCTCACCCTCTTTGAATCTTCTTTAGCATGCTAAAAGGAGCAGGAAAAGGGAAAAAATTTCAAAAATTCCACCTTTCCAAGCAGAGAAGTGACTGCTTGTGCATGGACATTATTCATTGATTTTAGCCAATGAAAACCGTCCTGTCACTCATATACCAGAAATGGTTGAATGTATTGGCTGAACGCAAACAAATAGCAGCTCACCCTCTTTGAATCTTCTTTAGCATGCTAAAAGGAGCAGGAAAAAGCAAAAAATTTCAGAATTCCACCTTTCAAAGCAGAGAAATCACTGAGCAATAATATTATTCACTGATTTTAGCCATTGAAAAATGTCCTGTTACTCATATACCAGAAATGGTTGAAGGTATTGGGTGAACGCAAACAGATAGCTGCTCAGCCTCTTTGAATCGTCTTTTGCATGCAAAAAGGAGCAGAAAAAAACAAAAAACATTTCAGAATTCCACCTTTCCAAGTAGAGAAATGACTGTTTGTGCAATGACATTATTCATTGATTTTAGCCATTGAAAACCATCCTGTTACTTATATACAAGAAATGGTTGATGGTATTGGCTGAACACAAACAAGTTGCAGCTCACCCTCTTTGAATCTTCTTTAGCACGATAAAAGGAGCAGGAAAAAGCAAAAAATTTCAGAATTCCACCTTTCAAAGCAGAGAAATGACTGTTTGTACAATGACATTATTCATTGATTTTAGCCTTTGAAAACAGTCCTGTTACTCATATACCAGAATTGGTTGAAGGTACTGGCTGAACACAAACAGGTAGCAGCTCACCCTCTTTTATTCTTCTTTAGCATGCTAAAAGGAGCAGGAAAATGCAAAGAATTTCAGAACTCCACCTTTCCCAGCAGAGAAATGACTGAGCAATAACATTATTCACTGATTTTAGCCATTGAAAAATGTCCTGTTACTCATATACCAGAATTGGATGAAGGTACTGGCTGAACGCAAACAGATAGCAGCTCACCCTCTTTGAATCTTCTTTAGCATGCTAAAAGGAGCAGGAAAAAGCAAAAAAAATTCAGAATTCCACCTCTCCCCGCAGAGAAATGACTGAGCAATAACATTATTCACTAATTTTAGCCATTGAAACATGTCTTGTTACTCATATACCAGAAATGGTTGAAGGTATTGGCTGAACGCAAACAGATAGGAGCTCAGCCTCTTTGAATCGTCTTTTGCATGCTAAAAGGAGGAGAAAAAACAAAAAAAAATTCAGAATTCCACCTTTCCAAGCAGAGAAATGACTGTTTGTGCAATGACAGTATGCATTGATTTAAGCCATTGAAAAACATCTTGTTACTCATATACCAGAAATGGTTGATGGTATTGGCTGAACACAAACAGTTTGCTGCTCACCCTCTTTGAATCTTCTTTAGCATGCTAAAAGGAGCAGGAAAAAGGAAAAAATTTCAAAAATTCCACCTTTCCAAGCACAGAAGTGACTGCTTGTGCATTGACATTATTCATTGATTTTAGCCATTGAAAACCGTCGTGTCACTCATATACCAGAAATGGTTGAATTTATTGGCTGAACGCAAACAGATAGCAGCTCACCCTCTTTGAATCTTCTTTAGCATGCTAAAAGGAGCAGGAAAAAGGAAAAAAATTCAGAATTCCACCTTTCAAAGCAGAGAAATGACTGTTTGTGCAATGACATTATTCATTGATTTTAACTTTTGAAAACAGTCCTGTTACTCATATACCAGAATGGGTTGAAGGTACTGGCTGAACGCAAACAGATAGCAGCTCACCCTCTTTTATTCTTCTTTAGAATGCTAAAAGGAGAAGGAAAATGCAAAAAATTTCAGAACTCCACCTATTCCAGCAGAGAAATGACTGAGCAATGACATTATTCACTGATTTTAGCCATTGAAAATCATCCTGTTACTCATATACCAGAAATGGTTGAAAGTATTGGCTGAACGCAAACAGACAGCCACTCAGCCTCTTTGGATCATCTTTTGCATGCTAAAAGGAGCAGAAAAAAACAAAAAACATTTCAGAATTCCACCTTTCCAAGCAGAGAAATGACTGTTTGGGAAATGAGATTATTCATTGATTTTAAACATTGAAATCAGTCCTGTTACTCATATACCAGAAATGGTTGAATGTATTGGCTGAACGCAAACAGATAGCAGCTCAGCCTCTTTGAATCGTCTTTTGCATGCTAAAAGGAGGAGAAAAAACAAAAAAAAATTCAGAATTCCACCTTTCCAAGCAGAGAAATGACTCTTTGTGCAATGACATTATTCATTGAATTAAGCCATTGAAAAACATCTTGTTACTCATATACCAGAAATGGTTGATGGTATTGGCTGAACACAAACAGTTTGCTGCTCACCCTCTTTGAATCTTCTTTAGCATGCTAAAAGGAGCAGGAAAAGGGAAAAAATTTCAAAAATTCCACCTTTCCAAGCAGAGAAGTGACTGCTTGTGCATGGACATTATTCATTGATTTTAGCCAATGAAAACCGTCCTGTCACTCATATACCAGAAATGGTTGAATGTATTGGCTGAACGCAAACAAATAGCAGCTCACCATCTTTGAATCTTCTTTAGCATGCTAAAAGGAGCAGGAAAAAGCAAAAAATTTCAGAATTCCACCTTTCAAAGCAGAGAAATCACTGAGCAATAATATTATTCACTGATTTTAGCCATTGAAAAATGTCCTGTTACTCATATACCAGAAATGGTTGAAGGTATTGGGTGAACGCAAACAGATAGCTGCTCAGCCTCTTTGAATCGTCTTTTGCTGCAAAAAGGAGCAGAAAAAAACAAAAAACATTTCAGAATTCCACCTTTCCAAGTAGAGAAATGACTGTTTGTGCAATGACATTATTCATTGATTTTAGCCATTGAAAACCATCCTGTTACTTATATACAAGAAATGGTTGATGGTATTGGCTGAACACAAACAAGTTGCAGCTCACCCTCTTTGAATCTTCTTTAGCACGATAAAAGGAGCAGGAAAAAGCAAAAAATTTCAGAATTCCACCTTTCAAAGCAGAGAAATGACTGTTTGTACAATGACATTATTCATTGATTTTAGCCATTGAAAACAGTCCTGTTACTCATATACCAGAATTGGTTGAAGGTACTGGCTGAACACAAACAGATAGCAGCTCACCCTCTTTTATTCTTCTTTAGCATGCTAAAAGGAGCAGGAAAAAGCAAAAAATTTCAGAATTCCACCTTTCAAAGCAGAGAAATCACTGAGCAATAATATTATTCACTGATTTTAGCCATTGAAAAATGTCCTGTTACTCATATACCAGAAATGGTTGAAGGTATTGGCTGAACACAAAGAGATAGCAGCCCACCCTCTTTGAATCTTCTTTAGCATGATAAAAGGAGCAGGAAAAAGCAAAAAATTTCAGAATTCCACCTTTCAAAGCAGAGAAATGACTGTTTGTACAATGACATTATTCATTGATTTTAGCCTTTGAAAACAGTCCTGTTACTCATTTACCAGAATTGGTTGAAGGTACTGGCTGAACACAAACAGATAGCAGCTCACCCTCTTTTATTCTTCTTTAGCATGCTAAAAGGAGCAGGAAAATGCAAAGAATTTCAGAACTCCACCTTTGCTGGCAGAGAAATGACTGAGCAATAACATTATTCACTGATTTTAGCCATTGAAAAATGTCCTGTTACTCATATACCAGAAAAGGTTGAAGGTATTGGGTGAACGCAAACAGAAAGCTGCTCAGCCTCTTTGAATCGTCTTTTGCATGCAAAAAGGAGCAGAAAAAAACAAAAAACATTTCAGAATTCCACCTTTCCAAGTAGAGAAATGACTGTTTGTGCAATGACATTATTCATTGATTTTAGCCATTGAAAACCATCCTGTTACTTATATACAAGAAATGGTTGATGGTATTGGCTGAACACAAACAAGTTGCAGCTCACCCTCTTTGAATCTTCTTTAGCATGATAAAAGGAGCAGGAAAAAGCAAAAAATTTCAGAATTCCACCTTTCAAAGCAGAGAAATGACTGTTTGTACAATGACATTATTCATTGATTTTAGCCTTTGAAAACAGTCCTGTTACTCATATACCAGAATTGGTTGAAGGTACTGGCTGAACACAAACAGATAGCAGGTCACCCTCTTTTATTCTTCTTTAGCATGCTAAAAGGAGCAGGAAAATGCAAAGAATTTCAGAACTCCACCTTTCCCAGCAGAGAAATGACTGAGCAATAACATTATTCACTGATTTTAGCCATTGAAAAACATCCTGTTACTCATATACCAGAAATGGTTGAAGTTATTGGCTGAACGTAAACAGATAGCTGCTCAGCCTCTTTGAATCGTCTTTTGCATTCAAAAAGGAGCAGAAGAAAACAAAAAACAGTTCATAATTCCACCTTTCCAAGTAGAGAAATAACTGTTTGTGCAATGACATTATTCATTGATTTTAGCCATTGAAAACCATCCTGTTACTTATATACAAGAAATGGTTGATGGTATTGGCTGAACACAAACAGGTTGCAGCTCACCCTCTTTAAATCTTCTTTAGCATGATAAAAGGAGCAGGAAAAAGCAAAAAAATTCAGAATTCCACCTTTCAAAGCAGAGAAATGACTGTTTGTGCAATGAGATTATTCATTGATTTTAGCCATTGAAACAGTCCTGTTACTCATATACCAGAATTGGATGAAGGTACTGGCTGAACGCAAACAGATAGTAGCTCACCCTCTTTGAATCTTCTTTAGCATGCTAAAAGGAGCAGGAAAAAGCAAAAAAAATTCAGAATTCCACCTCTCCCCGCAGAGAAATGACTGAGCAATAACATTATTCACTAATTTTAGCCATTGAAACATGTCTTGTTACTCACATACCAGAAATGGTTGAAGGTATTGGCTGAACGCAAACAGATAGGAGCTCAGCCTCTTTGAATCGTCTTTTGCATGCTAAAAGGAGGAGAAAAAACAAAAAAAAATTCAGAATTCCACCTTTCCAAGCAGAGAAATGACTGTTTGTGCAATGACAGTATGCATTGCTTTAAGCCATTGAAAAACATCTTGTTACTCATATACCAGAAATGGTTGATGGTATTGGCTGAACACAAACAGTTTGCTGCTCACCCTCTTTGAATCTTCTTTAGCATGCTAAAAGGAGCAGGAAAAAGGAAAAAATTTCAAAAATTCCACCTTTCCAAGCACAGAAGTGACTGCTTGTGCATTGACATTATTCATTGATTTTAGCCATTGAAAACCGTCGTGTCACTCATATACCAGAAATGGTTGAATTTATTGGCTGAACGCAAACAGATAGCAGCTCACCCTCTTTGAATCTTCTTTAGCATGCTAAAAGGAGCAGGAAAAAGCAAAAAATTTCAGAATTCCACCTTTCAAAGCAGAGAAATGACTGTTTGTGCAATGAGATTATTCATTGATTATAGCCTTTGAAAACAGTCCTGTTACTCATATACCAGAATTGGATGAAGATACTGGCTGTACGCAAACAGATAGCAGCTCACCCTCTTTGAATCTTCTTTAGCATGCTAAAAGGAGCAGGGAAAAGCAAAAAAATTCAGAATTCCACCTCTCCCCGCAGAGAAATGACTGAGCAATTACATTATTCACTAATTTTAGCCATTGAAATAAGTCTTGTTACTCATATACCAGAAATGGTTGAAGGTATTGGCTGAACGCAAACAGATAGCAGCTCAGCCTCTTTGAATTGTCTTTTGCATGCTAAAAGGAGGAGAAAAAACAAAAAAAAATTCAGAATTCCACCTTTCCAAGCAGAGAAATGACTGTTTGTGCAATGACATTATTCATTGATTTAAGCCATTGAAAAACATCTTGTTACTCATATACCAGAAATGGTTGATGGTATTGGCTGGACACAAACAGTTTGCTGCTCACCCTCTTTGAATCTTCTTTAGCATGCTAAAAGGAGCAGGAAAAAGGAAAAAATTTCAAAAATTCCACCTTTCCAAGCAGAGAAGTGACTGCTTGTGCATGGACATTATTCATTGATTTTAGACTTTGAAAACAGTCCTGTTACTCATTTACCAGAATTGGTTGAAGGTACTGGCTGAACACAAACAGATAGCAGCTCACCCTCTTTTATTCTTCTTTAGCATGCTAAAAGGAGCAGGAAAATGCAAAGAATTTCAGAACTCCACCTTTGCCGGCAGAGAAATGACTGAGCAATAACATTATTCACTGATTTTAGCCATTGAAAAATGTCCTGTTACTCATATACCAGAAATGGTTGAAGGTATTGGCTGAACGCAAACAGATAGCTGCTCAGCCTCTTTGAATCGTCTTTTGCATGCAAAAAGTAGCAGAAAAAAACAAAAAACATTTCAGAATTCCACCTTTCCAAGTAGAGAAATGACTGTTTGTGCAATGACATTATTCATTGATTTTAGCCATTGAAAACCATCCTGTTACTTATATACAAGAAATGGTTGGTGGTATTGGCTGAACACAAACAAGTTGCAGCTCACCCTCTTTGAATCTTCTTTAGCATGATAAAAGGAGCAGGAAAAAGCAAAAAATTTCAGAATTCCACCTTTCAAAGCAGAGAAATGACTGTTTGTACAATGACATTATTCATTGATTTTAGCCTTTGAAAACAGTCCTGTTACTCATATACCAGAATTGGTTGAAGGTACTGGCTGAACACAAACAGATAGCAGGTCACCCTCTTTTATTCTTCTTTAGCATGCTAAAAGGAGCAGGAAAATGCAAAGAATTTCAGAACTCCACCTTTCCCAGCAGAGAAATGACTGAGCAATAACATTATTCACTGATTTTAGCCATTGAAAAACATCCTGTTACTCATATACCAGAAATGGTTGAAGTTATTGGCTGAACGTAAACAGATAGCTGCTCAGCCTCTTTGAATCGTCTTTTGCATTCAAAAAGGAGCAGAAGAAAACAAAAAACAGTTCATAATTCCACCTTTCCAAGTAGAGAAATAACTGTTTGTGCAATGACATTATTCATTGATTTTAGCCATTGAAAACCATCCTGTTACTTATATACAAGAAATGGTTGATGGTATTGGCTGAACACAAACAGGTTGCAGCTCACCCTCTTTAAATCTTCTTTAGCATGATAAAAGGAGCAGGAAAAAGCAAAAAAATTCAGAATTCCACCTTTCAAAGCAGAGAAATGACTGTTTGTGCAATGAGATTATTCATTGATTTTAGCCATTGAAACAGTCCTGTTACTCATATACCAGAATTGGATGAAGGTACTGGCTGAACGCAAACAGATAGTAGCTCACCCTCTTTGAATCTTCTTTAGCATGCTAAAAGGAGCAGGAAAAAGCAAAAAAAATTCAGAATTCCACCTCTCCCCGCAGAGAAATGACTGAGCAATAACATTATTCACTAATTTTAGCCATTGAAACATGTCTTGTTACTCACATACCAGAAATGGTTGAAGGTATTGGCTGAACGCAAACAGATAGGAGCTCAGCCTCTTTGAATCGTCTTTTGCATGCTAAAAGGAGGAGAAAAAACAAAAAAAAATTCAGAATTCCACCTTTCCAAGCAGAGAAATGACTGTTTGTGCAATGACAGTATGCATTGCTTTAAGCCATTGAAAAACATCTTGTTACTCATATACCAGAAATGGTTGATGGTATTGGCTGAACACAAACAGTTTGCTGCTCACCCTCTTTGAATCTTCTTTAGCATGCTAAAAGGAGCAGGAAAAAGGAAAAAATTTCAAAAATTCCACCTTTCCAAGCACAGAAGTGACTGCTTGTGCATTGACATTATTCATTGATTTTAGCCATTGAAAACCGTCGTGTCACTCATATACCAGAAATGGTTGAATTTATTGGCTGAACGCAAACAGATAGCAGCTCACCCTCTTTGAATCTTCTTTAGCATGCTAAAAGGAGCAGGAAAAAGCAAAAAATTTCAGAATTCCACCTTTCAAAGCAGAGAAATGACTGTTTGTGCAATGAGATTATTCATTGATTATAGCCTTTGAAAACAGTCCTGTTACTCATATACCAGAATTGGATGAAGATACTGGCTGTACGCAAACAGATAGCAGCTCACCCTCTTTGAATCTTCTTTAGCATGCTAAAAGGAGCAGGGAAAAGCAAAAAAATTCAGAATTCCACCTCTCCCCGCAGAGAAATGACTGAGCAATTACATTATTCACTAATTTTAGCCATTGAAATAAGTCTTGTTACTCATATACCAGAAATGGTTGAAGGTATTGGCTGAACGCAAACAGATAGCAGCTCAGCCTCTTTGAATTGTCTTTTGCATGCTAAAAGGAGGAGAAAAAACAAAAAAAAATTCAGAATTCCACCTTTCCAAGCAGAGAAATGACTGTTTGTGCAATGACATTATTCATTGATTTAAGCCATTGAAAAACATCTTGTTACTCATATACCAGAAATGGTTGATGGTATTGGCTGGACACAAACAGTTTGCTGCTCACCCTCTTTGAATCTTCTTTAGCATGCTAAAAGGAGCAGGAAAAAGGAAAAAATTTCAAAAATTCCACCTTTCCAAGCAGAGAAGTGACTGCTTGTGCATGGACATTATTCATTGATTTTAGACTTTGAAAACAGTCCTGTTACTCATTTACCAGAATTGGTTGAAGGTACTGGCTGAACACAAACAGATAGCAGCTCACCCTCTTTTATTCTTCTTTAGCATGCTAAAAGGAGCAGGAAAATGCAAAGAATTTCAGAACTCCACCTTTGCCGGCAGAGAAATGACTGAGCAATAACATTATTCACTGATTTTAGCCATTGAAAAATGTCCTGTTACTCATATACCAGAAATGGTTGAAGGTATTGGCTGAACGCAAACAGATAGCTGCTCAGCCTCTTTGAATCGTCTTTTGCATGCAAAAAGTAGCAGAAAAAAACAAAAAACATTTCAGAATTCCACCTTTCCAAGTAGAGAAATGACTGTTTGTGCAATGACATTATTCATTGATTTTAGCCATTGAAAACCATCCTGTTACTTATATACAAGAAATGGTTGGTGGTATTGGCTGAACACAAACAAGTTGCAGCTCACCCTCTTTGAATCTTCTTTAGCATGATAAAAGGAGCAGGAAAAAGCAAAAAATTTCAGAATTCCACCTTTCAAAGCAGAGAAATGAGTGTGCAATGAGATTATTCATTGATTTTAGCCATTGAAAACAGTCCTGTTACTCATATACCAGAATTGGATGAAGGTACTGGCTGAACACAAACATATAGCAGCTCACCCTCTTTGAATCTTCTTTAGCATGCTAAAAGGAGCAGGAAAAAGCAAAAAAATTCAGAATTCCACCTCTCCCCGCAGAGAAATGACTGAGCAATGACATTATTCACTAATTTTAGCCATTGAAACACGTCTTGTTACTCATATACCAGAAATGGTTGAAGGTATTGGCTGAACGCAAACAGATAGCAGCTCAGCCTCTTTGAATCGTCTTTTGCATGCTAAAAGGAGGAGAAAAAACAAAAAAAAATTCAGAATTCCATCTCTCCAAGCAGAGAAATGACTGTTTGTGCAATGACATTATTCATTGATTTAAGCCATTGAAAAACATCTTGTTACTCATATACCAGAAATGGTTGATGGTATTGGCTGAACACAAACAGTTTGCTGCTCAGCCTCCTTGAATCTTCTTTAGCATGCTAAAAGGAGCAGGAAAAAGGAAAAAATTTCAAAAATTTCACCTTTCCAAGCAGAGAAGTGACTGCTTGTGCATTGACATTATTCATTGATTTTAGCCATTGAAAACCATCCTGTCACTCATATACCAGAAATGGTGGAATTTATTGGCTGAACGCAAACAGATAGCAGCTCACCCTCTTTGAATCTTCTTTAGCATGCTAAAAGGAGCAGGAAAAAGCAAAAAAATTCAGAATTTCACCTTTCAAAGCAGAGAAATGACTGAGAAATAACATTATTCACTGATTTTAGCCATTGAAAAATGTCCTGTTACTCATATACCAGAAATAGTTGAAGGTATTGGCTGAACACAAAGAGATAGCAGCCCAGCCTCTTTGAATCTTCTTTAGCATGATAAAAGGAGCAGGAAAAAGCAAAAAATTTTAGAATTCCACCTTTCAAAGCAGAGAAATGACTGTTTGTGCAATGAGATTATTCATTGATTTTAGCCATTGAAAACAGTCCTGTTACTCATATACCAGAATTGGATGAAGGTACTGGCTGAACGCAAACAGATAGCAGCTCACCCTCTTTGAATCTTATTTAACATGCTAAAAGGAGCAGGAAAAAGCAAAAAAATTCAGAATTCCACCTCTCCCCGCAGAGAAATGACTGAGCAATGACATTATTCACTAATTTTAGCCATTGAAACATGTCCTGTTGCTCATATACCAGAAATGGTTGAAGGTATTGGCTGAACGCAAACAGATATCAGCTCAGCCTCTTTGAATCGTCTTTTGCATGCGAAAAGGAGGAGAAAAAACAAAAAAAAATTCAGAATTCCACCTTTCCAAGCAGAGAAATGACTGTTTGTGCAATGATATTATTCATTGATTTAAGCCATTGAAAAACATCTTGTTACTAGAGATGAGCGTTGTTCTGACTCGAACTGTTCGGCAATCTCAAATTCGAGCTGTTTTGGGCGGTGTTCGAGCCATTCGGCGAACACGAACGATTTGAGAAAAATTCGGCTGTTCGAGGTTATGTTCGATAACTGTTCGTGCACCAAAATCATAACTGGATTTTTTCTCAGTAATGATGAAAATTAATGTTAATACGCAGTTTGAGTGTACAGCGGGGTGGGGGGAGGGGCAGGGGATGGATCTCTGAAGGAATAATGAAGATCTCCATTTTTTTTTCTCTTTCCCGCATTTACAGTGGGGAGGTGCAATCTGTCAGCCTATCAGCAGCGCACACACGGAGCGAAGTGCTTTTTTTCACACAAGCAAGGACATGTGTCATTGGCAGTGTATGTCACATGTCCTTGCCCTATAAGACCAAGCCATTTTCCCTGTCGCCACCATTTTCTCACTGCTGCAGCTGCTTGTTAGACGGCACCGCTCTTGCTGTGTGCGCTATACCTTGTTAATTTCAAGCCAATTTTCGCACAAATCTACAGATAGCTTGGGAGTAGGGAATAGTTGTGATTGCAGTCCTTTTAAGGACTAGGTTACAGCATTTCCTGCGACTTTTATCAGCAGGTCTGTGCTCTTAAATAGATAGATTGTGGGTGTAAAGACTAATTGTAATTGCAGTCCTTTTCAGGACTAGGTTACATCAGTTCCTATCAGTTTTTGCCAGGCAGGTCTGTGCCAGTGCTGTGCAAGTTTTTTTCACAGCATTTGGCTGAATCTAGCAAAGCTAATCCTTTTTGGCCTATTGCAGATTGTGTTAGTCAGTGGAGTAGCCTATCTGTGTTGCAAGATATACCACCTGTGTATAGAATACCAATTTTTTTACTGCACCTAGTGAAGTAAAATCTTTTGGGCATAGCATCATTCTATTAGTCCATCTATACTGACCTCCATCAGGTTGCAAATTGAATATAATTTTTTTCTGCATCTAGCTCTGAAAAAATATTTGGGCTTCTAGCAGTGTGTGGGACTTGTTCTATTAGTCCATCTATACTGACCTCCATCAGGTTGCAAACTGAATATGATTTTTTTCTGCATCTAGCTCTGAAAAAATATTTGGCCTTCTAGCAGTGTGTGGGACTTGTTCTATTAGTCCATCTATACTGACCTCCATCACGCTGCAAATTCAAAATAATTTTTTGTCTGCATCTAGCTCTGAAAAAATATTTGGCCTTCTAGCAGTGTGTGGGACTTTCTCTATTAGTCCATCTATACTGACCTCCATCAGGTTGCAAATTAAAAATATTTTTTATCTGCATCTACCTCTGAAAAAATATTTGGGCTTCTAGCTGTGTGTGGGACTTGTTCTATTAGTCCATCTATACTGACCTCCATCAGGTTGCAAACTGAATATAATTTTTTTCTGCATCTAGCTCTGAAAAAATATTTGGCCTTCTAGCAGTGTGTGGGACTTGTTCTATTAGTCCATCTATACTGACCTCCGTCACGCTGCAAAATCAAATAATTTTTTGTCTGCATCTAGCTCTGAAAAAATATTTGGGCTTCTAGCTGTGTGTGGGACTTGTTCTATTAGTCCATCTATACTGACCTCCATCAGGTTGCAAACTGAATATAATTTTTTTCTGCATCTAGCTCTGAAAAAATATTTGGCCTTCTAGCAGTGTGTGGGACTTTCTCTATTAGTCCATCTATACTGACATCCATCAGGTTGCAAATTAAAAATAATTTTTATCTGCATCTAGTTCTGAAAAAATATTTGGCCTTCTAGCAGTGTGTGGGACTTGTTCTATTAGTCCATCTATACTGACCTCCATCAGGTTGCAAATTCAAAATAATTTTTTGTCTGCATCTAGCTCTGAAAAAATATTTGGCCTTCTAGCAGTGTGTGGGACTTTCTCTATTAGTCCATCTATACTGACCTCCATCAGGTTGCAAACTGAATATATTTTTTTTCTGCATCTACCTCTGAAAAAATATTTGGGCTTCTAGCTGTGTGTGGGACTTGTTCTATTAGTCCATCTATACTGACCTCCATCAGGTTGCAAACTGAATATAATTTTTTTCTGCATCTACCTCTGAAAAAATATTTGGGCTTCTAGCTGTGTATGGGACTTGTTCTATTAGTCCATCTATACTGACCTCCATCAGTTTGCAAACTCAATATAATTTTTTTCTGCATCTAGCTCTGAAAAAATATTTGGCCTTCTAGCAGTGTGTGGGACTTTCTCTATTAGTCCATCTATACTGACATCCATCAGGTTTCAAATTAAAAATAATTTTTATCTGCATCTAGTTCTGAAAAAATATTTGGCCTTCTAGCAGTGTGTGGGACTTGTTCTATTAGTCCATCTATACTGACCTCCATCAGGTTGCAAATTCAAAATAATTTTTTGTCTGCATCTAGCTCTGAAAAAATATTTGGCCTTCTAGCAGCGTGTGGGACTTTCTCTATTAGTCCATCTATACTGACCTCCATCAGGTTGCAAACTGAATATATTTTTTTTCTGCATCTACCTCTGAAAAAATATTTGGGCTTCTAGCTGTGTGTGGGACTTGTTCTATTAGTCCATCTATACTGACCTCCATCAGGTTGCAAACTGAATATAATTTTTTTCTGCATCTACCTCTGAAAAAATATTTGGGCTTCTAGCTGTGTATGGGACTTGTTCTATTAGTCCATCTATACTGACCTCCATCAGTTTGCAAACTCAATATAATTTTTTTCTGCATCAAGCTCTGAAAAAATATTTGGCCTTCTAGCAGTGTGTGGTACTTTCTCTATTAGTCCATCTATACTGACATCCATCAGGTTGCAAATTAAAAATTATTTTATCTGCATCTAGCTCTGAAAAAATATTTGGCCTTCTAGCAGTGTTTGGGACTTGTTCTATTAGTCCACCTATACTGACCTCCATGAGGTTGCAAATTCAAAAAATTTTTTGTCTGCATGTAGCTTTGAAAAAATATTTGGCCTTCTAGCAGTGTGTGGCACATTCTCTATTAGTCCATCTATACTGACCTCCATCAGGTTGCAAACTGAATATATTTTTTTTCTGCATCTACCTCTGAAAAAATATTTGGGCTTCTAGCTGTGTGTGGGACTTGTTCTATTAGTCCATCTATACTGACCTCCATCAGGTTGCAAACTGAATATAATTTTTTTCTGCATCTACCTCTTAAAAAATATTTGGGCTTCTAGCTGTGTGTAGGACTTGTTCTATTAGTCCATCTATACTGACCTCCATCAGGTTGCAAACTGAATACAATTTTTTTCTGCATCTACCTCTGAAAAAATATTTGGGCTTCTAGCTGTGTGTGGGACTTGTTCTATTAGTCCATCTATACTGACCTCCATCAGGTTGCAAATTGAATATAATTTTTTTCTGCATCTAACCCAGCCAATAGTTTTGGCCTAATACCACAGTTTGGCCACTCAGCTCTGCTCGGTTCCCATCCATTGTTTTTTTGTGCAAACAACTCCAGAGTTGTGAATTAGTTAACCACCAAAATGAGTGGAAAAAGGCCTGCTGCTGGTGGAAAGGGGAAAAGGCGTGTTGGGAAGGGGAAAAAAGGTTGTGTCCGTGGGGTTGGTGTTAAAGCAACAGTTACATCTGCAGAAGAAAGACCATCTTCCAGCCAAACTAAAATGTCTACTTCTTTTAGCGGACAAAGTGATAAGATCCCTTTCTTATGGCCACGCCAATCGCTACAAATTCCAGATGAGGCACAAAAACAGCAGGTGCTTCAACGGATATCAAGTGCTCCTTTAAGTGGGCTCTCCTCCACATCAACTTGAACTTCACAAATACTCCAGTCCTCAAAGGTGTCACCCCAATCGCACTTGCTTCCTCACAGCTCCCAAATCTCCAGCTGCCCGTCTGAGTATGAGGTAGAACAGATGGTTGAGTCTGCAGAGCTGTTTACTCATACTATAGCCTGGGAATCAGAGGTCGACTCCAGCGCTTCTGTGAATCCAGACGAGGAAATGATCTGCACTGATGCCCAGAATCTTTATGAGTCGGATCCAGGACCAGACGCAGAAGGTTCTGACCATAATGTAGACCCTCATTCCCAAACTGTAACTCCTGTTGGTGGAGACAATGAGGAAGACGATGATGAGGCTCAAATACCTGATTGGAGCGACAACTTTAGTTTTTTGTCAGGGCAGGAACAGGTTGGCTCTGAGGACGACGGGTATGATAACGCACAGGGTGATGATGATGAGGTTGGAGATCCCACTTACTGTCAACCCACAGTCAGCCAAGAGATGAGGTCAGCAGAGGAGGTGGAGGAAGATGCTAGTGACGACGAGGTCAGGTTGCGCCTTCCTGGACAGAGACATAGTACTGGAAGCACGTCAACAACTGCATCCTCAAACACAACTCTGCCTCTGACCACAAGTCGTGATGGCTTTTCACGTCGCATGGGTGCTAAGCCTTGCATAGCCTGGGCATTTTTTCAGATCGATAAAGATGACCCAACTCGTGTTATCTGTAACATTTGTCAGCAAAAGCTAAGTAGAGGCCAAAAAATACATAGTTTGAGTACTTCATGCATGAACCGGCACATGGACATGAAGCATCAGTTGCAGTGGGAAGCTCAGTGTGCTACAATGCGGCCTAGCCGGCCGGGCCAACCACCGTCTGCCATATCTTGTGCATCCGCGGCCTCTTCATCCTCTGTGACTGGGGGGACAGCAGTCACACCTGTTTTGGGGCGCAGACCTGCCACCTCTTTACCCGCAACAGCCAGCGTGATTGGCAGGTCATCATTTTCTTTGGAGGTGGTAACACCAGCTGGTGTTGAGCGCTGTCCGACATCGATAGCACCACCTTTGGATCAAGGCAACCTAACATGTCCGCCTGCATCTTCCTCACAGACCGGCAGTTTGCCGGGGACACCCTTATCAACCCCGTCTAAGCACAATAGCCAGCCCTCGGTCCCTCAGATGTGGACAAGTAAAAGACCATTTCCTCCTAGCCATGAGAAAGCTAAGAGGTTGAATTTCACCATCTGCAAGCTCTTGGCTACAGAAATGCTGCCTTTCCGCCTGGTGGACACAGAGGATTTTCGAGACCTTATGTCCATCGCAGTGCCCCAGTACCAGATGCCCAGTCGGCACTACTTCTCAAAGAAAGGTGTGCCTGCGCTCCACCAGCATGTCGCACACAACATCACTGCTTCTTTGAGAAACTCTGTGTGTTACAGGGTGCATTTCACCACAGACACTTGGACGAGTAGGCATGGACAGGGGCGTTACATGTCGCTGACTGGGCACTGGGTAACTATGGTGACAGCAGGACAAGGGGCTGCTGTCCAAGTCTTGCCGTCCCCACGAGTTGTGCGTCAATCCTCTTTATGTCAAAGTTCCTCCACTGCTTCTGCCTCCTCAACCTCCTCTCAGTCTTCCACCTGCACCCAAAGCCTGTCTGGTCATGCCACAAGCTTTCTAACTGCGCAGAAGGGATCCTGCACACCTCCTTACTATGCTGGCAGTAGGGCTCAACGTCATCAGGCGGTTTTTACTTTGAAATGTCTGGGAAATGTGAGTCACACAGCTGAGGAGTTGTGGTCAGCTCTGGAGAACCAATTTCATGAATGGTTGTCTCCACTGGACCTTAAACCAGGGAAGGCCGTTTGCGACAAAGCTGCAAACCTGGGTGCGGCCCTTCGCCGGGGCAATGTCACACACCTGCCTTGTATGGCTCACGTGTTGAACCTGGTTGTCCAGAAATTTTTAGCCCACTATCCCAGACTAGATGGCCTTCTGCAGAGGGCACGGTCGCTGTGTGCTCACTTTCGCCTTTCGCATCCCGCAGCTCAGCGACTTACATCTCTACAGAAGTCGTTGGGCCTGCCACTTCACCGGCTAAAATGCGATGTGCCTACCCGGTGGAATTCAACTCTGCACATGTTGCAGCGACTGTGGCAGCACCAACAAGCCCTGGTGCAATACATTCTGACGTATAGCCTGGGCCAACAAGATCCAGAGGTGGGGCAAATCACGCTGGAGGAGTGGTCTCAGATCAGGGACCTATGCACCCTTCTGCACAGTTTTGAAATGGCGACGAAGATGTTTAGTGCTGACGATGCCATTATCAGCATGACTATTCCGGTGATTTACATGCTGGAGCACATGTTAAACATAATTCGGAGTCAGGTGGTGGCACAAGAGGAGGTGGAGGAAGTAGAGGAGGAGGAGTTGTATGCGGAAGGGCTAACATCTGCAAGGTCCAGACGGTCGGCAGCACCAAGGCGGCAGGCATGTGAGGGTGGGGGAGATGGTTTTACCAGGGCGCATGGTAGCAGCCAAACTAGTGAGGAAGGTGCAGGAGCCCAGGAAGAAGTGGAGGACGAACTGATGGAAGACTCATCAGATGAGGGAGACCTTGATCACATTTCTGTTGTGCGAGGTTGGGGGGAGAGGACAGAGGAAGGAAGCATGATTGTTACCTCGCCACCAACACAACAGGGACTTGGTGCTCCTGGATGCGCAACACACATGAGTGCCTTCTTGCTGCACTACCTGCAACATGACCCTTGAATTGTGAGAATTAGAAATAATCCTGACTACTGGGTTGCCACACTGTTAGATCCCCGGTACAAAAGTAAATTTGCAGAAATTATTCCTGCCATAGAAAGGGATGCACGCATGCAGGAGTATCAGCAGAGACTGTTGCAGAATCTTACATGTGCTTTTCCACAAAACACCAGTGGTGCACGTAGTGAATCTCACAGTTCCAACTTGCCAACCGTGGGACCGTCAAGTGTTCAGCACTCAAACCGTAACAGAACCACAGCATCTGCTGGTAACATCAATTTTGCGGAATCATTTCACCACTTTTTTAGCCCATCCTTTGCATGGTACAGGAGTATCTCCAAGTAAACATTGAAGCCATGACTGTGTCACTGGACCCTTGCTCTTTTTGGGCTTCCAATCTGGATAAATGGCCGGAGCTAGCCACTTACGCCTTGGAGATCTTGTCATGCCCCGCAGCCAGCGTTCTGTCTGAACGTGTGTTCAGCGCTGCTGGTGGTGTGCTGACAGATAAGCGCACGCGGCTCTCCACTGATAATGTAGACAGACTCACGTTCATAAAGATGAACAAATCATGGATCCGAAACGACTTTTCTACCCCTGTGTCATCCTGGGGAGAGTAAAAGCTTGATGATTGGTTAAAATCACCCTACCAACCGTTTTAAGCTTTCAAATTACTAATCATGTTTATCTGTATCTTGGCTGGAAAATAATTTGGGCTTTGTAGCAGTGTGCAGCACTGATTCTATTAGGCCACCTATAATAAGCTCCACCAGATTTAAAATTACTAATCATGTTTATCTGTATCTTGACTGGAAAATAATTTGGGCTTTGTAGCAGTGTGCAGCACTGATCCTATTAGGCCATCTATACTAAGCTCCACCAGATTTAAAATTAATAATAATTTTTAGCTGCATCTAGCCCGGAAAATAATTTTGGGGCTCCGAGATGCGCAAGACACATAAGTGCCTTCTTGCTGCACTACCTGCAACATGACCCTCATATTGTCAGAATTCGAAGTAATCATGACTACTGGGTTGCCACACTCTTAGATCCCCCAAACTTTTCGATCAACCTTTTCATTTTAATAAAGACCAAAAAAATGGTCATTTTTGAAATTATAAGCATTAGCAGGTTATTAGAAACTGAAATCAAACAGTTTTCAACTCAAAACTTTATTCTAGGTGATGCTACATTTTCACATAGGACCCCTTGTTCGAAAGGAGTTTCTGAACTCTCTCGTCCATTGAATTTGTCAGGTTTTGGATGGTTTCTGCTTCAATTGTTTTGCATGAGGACAGAATACCCTCCCAGAGCTGTTGCTTAGATGTGAACTGCCTCCCGCCATCATAGACACTCCTTCTGATGATGCTCCAGAGGTGCTGAATGGGGTAGAGGTCAGGGGAGCATGGGGGTCACACCATAAGTTTGTCCCCTTTTATGCAAAAAACAGCCAGAGATGCAGATGTTTTATGTGCAGCATGAGATGGTGCATTATCATGCAAAAAAATGATCTTGCTGTGAAATACACGGTTCTTCTTCTTGAACCATGGCAGGGAGTGCTGTTTGAGAAAATCCACATACATTATGGAGTTCATCTTTAGCGCCTTCAGGGATCCTAAAGGGGCCGACAATCTCTCTCCCCATGATTCCAGCCCAAAACATTACTCCACCTCCTCCTTGTTGGCGCTGTAGCCGTGTTTGCATGGGGTGTCCATCAACCAGCCATCCTCCACTCCATCCATCTGGACCATCGAGCGCTGCACGGCACTCATCCGTGAACAAAACAGTTTTGAAATCAGTCTTCATGTAATGTTTGGCCCACTGGAGCTGTTTCTGCTTGTGTGAAGTGGATAGACGAGGTCGACAGGATGGCGTATGCATAGCTGCAAACCTCTGAAGGACCCTGCATCTTGTTGTTCGGGGGACGTTGGAGGCACCAGCAGCTTCAAAAACTTGTCTGCTGCTATGACAAGGCTTTTTTGCCGCTGCTCTTTTAACCTGATGTAATTGCCTGTAGGAAAGAGTCCTCAATTTGCCCTTATCAGCACACACACGTGTGTACTGTGAATCACCTACATACTTCTTGATTGCCAAGACACTTCATCCTGATCATCGCACAATGTTGATTGTAGTCATGCCTTGACCTAAACACTCCACAATTTGTTGCTTCTCAGCAGCCGACACATCCTTTTTCTTTCCCATTTTGGCAGAAAATGTAGGCTGCTTAATAATGTGAGACAGCCTTCTTAAGTAGTCTTGCCTTTCATTGGACACACCTGCCAAACTAATTAGCACAGGTGTCTGCAATTGCTTACAGTGATATAAAGAGCCCTGACACACATCACCATCAATGATTTTAACTGACAAACAAACAAATTCTTCCCTTATCACTCCTAAACACTTTTTGCATAATAATTTGGAACACAGTGTACATGTGCTTTTCCACAAAACACCAGTGGTTCACGTAGTGAATCTTACAGTTCTAACTTGCCAACCGTGGTCTGTATGGAGTTGTTCAATAAAGGGCCCAAAATTAAGATAACATAGATGGGAGAGGTCTCTATGAATAGGAATTCCTAAGTATTTGATACCCTGTGAGGGCCAGGCAAAGGGAAAGTTGGACTGGATGGAATCCTATATGGATTTGGGGAGGGAGACATCGAGGGCCTCAGACTTCGCTGCATTGATTTTAAAATTTGACCATGTAACAAAGTGATCTATTTCAGCCATAACAGCATGGATGGATATATGTGATTGAGTGATATATACTAGGACATCATCAGCAAATAGAGAGCACTTGTACTCGGTGCCTCCCACCTCAATCCACCTAATATTGGGGTTATGGCGAATTGATGAGAGCAGGTGCTCCATCACTAGGATGTATAAGAGAGGGGACAGAGGACATCCCTGCCTTGTCCCATTGGTGATTATGAAAGGTGATGAAAATGTTCTGATGCACCCCCTGGGCCTTGGGACACCCGGAGCCGGACCCTTTTTGGTGGATGCTGGTG
Source organism: Phyllobates terribilis (assembly GCF_046119375.1). NCBI lineage: Eukaryota > Metazoa > Chordata > Amphibia > Anura > Dendrobatidae > Phyllobates > Phyllobates terribilis. Next base: position 1,317,626 of record NW_027362771.1, on the reverse strand, counting down.
GTTGTAGTCTTCGTGGCGGCGACCCGGTTCCGTGGCTCAGGGTGGTCAAACCAGTGGCGGAACTATTTATGTGGTTTTGATGTTTAAATGTCCGACTACGCCACCCGTGGATTGCGGTCAGAGTGAATCGCCGCTGCAGGGCAGACCGCTGAGGCTGGTGTTGTCGGTGCAGCAGAGCGTAGCATAACTCCCCACGGGAGGAGTATAGCCTCAGGGCAGTGTATGCGGAAAATGGGGGTGATGGTGCAGGGCAGCAGCAGTAACGACATGGAGTCAGTGATGCAGTCCAGGACCTTTACTCACAGTTCTTATTATCCAGACCACGTCTGCAGGTAACGGCTGCCCACGTCGTACTGTGCTCACCAGGTGAGGGGCTCAGACAACTCCCAGATAACTTTGGAGCGCTTCACAGGACCCCCTTTGTGTGTCCTTTGTCTGGCCTTTCTTACCAACCCTTCTGTCCGGCTGCCTCGGACCTCCTCTTGGTAAACTTGGCGCCAGTTTCCCTGACCCTATGTGGTGCCTTCCTAGCGGGTGTAGGAGGGGCTGCGCCACATAAAATGTCACAGCCTCCAGTTTCTAGCTGAGGGTCGTTTCCTGCCTCCACTAGTTTCGGGGACCGGTCTCCCCCTTTGGCCTGACCCCTCCACGCAGGTGGATTCGGGCGTGCGGTGGTGACTCACCCGTCCGCACCCCTGGGATCCCTTCATTCCTCGTTCCTGGAGCCTTCTCCGCTCCTCTTCCTTCCTTCTCCCTCTTCCATGCCTGGGCCTCTGTTACTAGGCCCGCCTCCGGAGCAGAGCTCATGCAGAGCCCCTGCTTCCTGCCACTTCTGCTCAGACTTCTCTGCACTGAACTAAGATGGTGCCCACCTTTTATACTCCCTTCTCAATGCACCCAGGAACTGCTTCCCCCCTGCTCCTGCACTACAGGGTTCCCCTTCCTCAGTGTTCCCTCCCCCCACTCCAGCCAGGGACAGGGACTGTCGTGCCCATCTCAGAGGCATATTGGTCGCCCTGCCCCACGGCAATGTGGTGTAATGCATGCAGGTGTCGGGTCCTGATCCACACTCCATCCTTACCTGAGAGTGAGATATCACACCTCTGGGTGAGGTGCAATACCTCTGTAGCAACCGAGCCCTCAGGGTGCTACAGTTCCATTTATCTTCAGCCTAGGTGACGTATTGTGATACAGGGCCGTGATTTTGGCTATAAAAGGGTCCCCTAGACCCCTACCCCAAGCTTTTTAAGAGAATCATATATGGCATGCCAGGAGACTCTATGGAATGCTTTCTCAGCATCCAACGAGAGTATCTAGTTACAAATTTTTAACTGCATCTAGCCCAAGAAATACTTTGTGCCTAGTATCAGTGTCTGCTAGTCAGCGGATTATCCCGGCTGTTAAGCAAGCTACACCACCTGTAGTTTGGACACTTAATTTTTTCAAAGGAAATGCTTCGGGACCACGGGATACTCAGTGAAGAGGATCAGGAGGCACCCCAAGGCATAGGGGCTGGGACTGGCAGTAGGATGCCTTGCGGTGGACAGCCAAGCTCGATCCTTATAAAAGCTTTTTAACTGCAGCAGCTTTAGTGGACGCTACTGGAGCTGGAATTACCCGGCTGCTGGCATGAGACTTGCCCTCCAATAGATCCTTGTAAATGGATTTAAAGTGTATTCATTCAAATTAGAGAGACAATTTAAATTAAAAAGCTTAGAGCTGCCTCCACCACAGGGGGGCTCGCTCGACCCACCAGCGGACAGGCTCCAGTATTGGGAGAGGGGGGCTGGCCGTCAGGGTTCACCGCGGCTCTGGCACAAACCCGGCGACATGGAGGAGGCACGGGCAGGAGCGGACTGAACGTGTCGGCTTCACACTTTTTGGATTTTAGAAGGGCATGACATGCCTATATCTGTGTCTCTCCCTCCTTTTACTCCTCCACCTCTTTTCTTTTCGCATGACTATATGTACTTGTCACTTTTCCATGTGTTAGTTGTGTCTTCTGAGCAGTTTGTCAGCTTTTGGACACCTTTGAAGGTGTTTTCTATGTGTTTCTATGTGTTTATGTTTGCCTGCCAATGGTTTTAACGGTGTTCGAAGGTGTTCGACGAACAGTTCGACGAACAGTTCGGCGAACACACGGGTGTTCGACGAACCGAACCGTACTCGAACACTACGGGGGTGTCTCAACGCTACTTGTTACTCATATACCAGAAATGGTTGATGGTATTGGCTGAACACAAACAGTTTGCTGCTCACCCTCTTTGAATCTTCTTTAGCATACTAAAAGGAGCAGGAAAAAGGAAAAAAATTCAAAAATTCCACCTTTCCAAGCAGAGAAGTGACTGCTTGTGCATGGACATTATTCATTGATTTTAGCCAATGAAAACCGTCCGGTCACTCATATACCAGACATGGTTGAAGGTATTGGCTGAGCACAAAGATATAGCATCCCAACCTCTTTGAATCTTCTTTATCATGATAAAAGGAGCAGGAAAAAGCAAAAAAATTCAGAATTCCACCTTTCAAAGCAGAGAAATGACTGTTTGTGCAATGACATTATTCATTGATTTTAGCCATTGAAAACAGTCCTGTTACTCATATACTAGAATTGGTTGAAGGTACTGGATGAACGCAAACAGACAGCATCTCAACCTCTTTGAATCTTCTTTAGCATGCTAAAAGGAACATGAAAAAGCAAAAAAAATCAGAATTCCACCTCTCCCAGCAGAGAAATGACTGAGCAATGATATTATTCACTAATTTTAGCCATTGAAAAATGTCCTGTTACTCATATACCAGAAATGGTTGAAGGTATTGGCTGAATGCAAACAGATAGCAGCTCAGCCTCTTTGAATCATCTTTTGCATGCTAAAAGGAGGAGAAAAAACCAAAAAAAAATTCAGAATTCCACCTTTCCAAGCAGAGAAATGACTGTTTGTGCAATGACATTATTCATTAATTTATGCCATTGAAAAACATCTTGTTACTCATATACCAGAAATGGTTGATGGTATTGGCTGAACACAAACAGTTTGCTGCTCACCCTCTTTGAATCTTCTTTTGCATGCTAAAAGGAGCAGGAAAAAGGAAAAAATTTAAAAAATTCCACGTTTCCAAGCAGAGAAGTGACTGCTTGTGCATGGACATTATTCATTGATTTTAGCCATTGAAAACCGTCGTGTCACTCATATACCAGAAATGGTTGAAGGTATTGGCTGAACGCAAACAGATAGCAGCTCACCCTCTTTGAATCTTCTTTAGCATGCTAAAAGGAGCAGGAAAAAGGAAAAAATTTCAGAATTCCACCTTTCAAAGCAGAGAAATGACTGAGCAATAACATTATTCACTGATTTTAGCCATTGAAAAATGTCCTGTTACTCATATACCAGAAATGGTTGAAGGTATTGGCTGAACACAAAGAGTTAGCAGCCCACCCTCATTGAATCTTCTTTCGCATGATAAAAGGAGCAGGAAGAAGCAAAAAATTTCAGAATTCCACCTTTCAAAGCAGAGAAATGACTGTTTGTGCAATGACATTATTTATTGATTTTAGCCTTTGAAAACAGTCCTGTTACTCATATATCAGAATTGGTTGAAGGTACTGGTTGAACGCAAACAGATAGCAGCTCACCCTCTTTTATTCTTCTTTAGCATGCTAAATGGAGCAGGAAAATGCAAAAAATTTCAGAACTCCACCTTTCCCAGCAGAGAAATGACCGAACAATGACATTATTCATTGATTTTAGCCATTGAAAAACATCCTGTTACTCATATACCAGAAATGGTTGATGGTTTTGGCTGAACACAAACAGGTTGCTGCTCACCCTCTTTGAATCTTCTTTAGCATGCTAAAAGGAGCAGGAAAAAGCAGAAAAAATTCAAAAATTCCACCTTACCAAGCAGAGAAGTGACTGTTTGTGCATTGACATTATTCATTAATTTCAGCCATTGAAAACCATCCTGTCACTCATATACCAGAAATGGTTGAAGGTATTGGCTGAACGCAGTCAGATAGCAGCTCAACCTCTTTTAATCTTCTTTAGCATGCTAAAATTAGCAGGAAAAAGCCAAAAATTTCAGAATTCCACCTTTCAAAGCAGAGAAATGATGGAGCAATGACATTATTCACTGATTTTAGCCATTGAAAAATGTCCTGTTACTCATATTCCAGAAATGGTTGACGGTATTGGCTGAACACAAAGAGATAGCAGCCCACCCTCGTTGAATCATCTTTAGCATGCTAAAAGGAGCAGGAAAAAGCAAAAAATTTCAGAATTTCACCTTTCAAAGCAGAGAAATGACTGGTTGGGCAATGACATTATTCATTGATTTTAGCCATTGAAAACAGTCCTGTTACTCATATACTAGAATTTGTTGAAGGTACTGGCTGAAAGCAAACAGATAGTAGCTCACGCTTTTTGAATCTTCTTTAGCATGCTAAAAGGAGCAGGAAAAAGCAAAAAAAATCAGAATTCCACCTCTCCCAGCAGACAAATGACTGAGCAGTGACATTATTCACTAATTTTAGCCATTGAAAAATGTCCTGTTACTCATATACCAGAAATGGTTAAAGGTTTTGGCTGAACACAAACAGATAGCAGCTTAGCCTCTTTGAATCGTCTTTTGCATGCTAAAAGGAGCAGAAAAAAAAATCAGAATTCCACCTTTCCAAGCAGAGAAATGACTGTTTGTGCAATGACAGTATTGATTGATTTTAGCCATTGAAAACCGTCCTGTTACTTAGATACCAGAAACGGTTGAAGTTATTGGCTGAACACAAACAGGTAGCAGCTCACCCTCTTTGAATCTTCTTTAGCATGCTAAAAGTAGCAGGAAAAAGCAAATAAAATCATATTTCCACCTCTCCCAGCAGAGAAATGACTGAGCAATGACATTATTCACTGATTTTAGCCGTTGAAAAATGTCCTGTTACTCATATATCAGAAGTGTTTGAAGGTATTGGCTGAACACAAACAGATAGCAGCTCAGCCTCTTTGAATCGTCTTTTGCATGCTTAAAGGAGCAGAAAAAAACAAAAAAAAATTCAGAATTCCACCTTTCCAAGCAGAGAAATGACTGTTTGTGCAATGGCATTATTCATTGATTTTAGCCATTGAAAAACGTCCTGTTACTCATATACCAGAAATGGTTGAAGGTATTGGCTGAACGCAAACAGATAGCAGCTCACACTCTTTGAATATTCTTTAGCATGCTAAAAGGAGCAGGAAAAAGGAAAAAAAAATAGAATTCCACCTTTCCAAGCAGAGAAATGACTGGTTGTGCAATGGCATTATTCATTGATTTTAGCCATTGAAAATCGTCCTGTTACTCATATACCAGAATTGGTTGAAGGTATTGGCTGAATGCAAACAGATAGCAGCTCACCCTCTTTGAATCTTCTTTAACATGCTAAAAGGAGCAGGAAAAAGCAAAAAAATTCTGAATTCCACCTTTCCAAGCAGAGAAATGACTGTTTGTGCAATGACATTATTCATTGATTTTAGACATTGAAAACCATCTTGTTACTCATATACCAGAAATTGTTGAAGGTATTGGCTGAATACAAACAGATAGTTGCTCACCCTCTTTGAATCTTCTTCAGCATGCTAAAAGGAGCAGGAAAAATCAAAACATTTCAGAATTCCACCTTTCCCAGCAGAGAATTGACTGATTGTGCAATGACAATACGCACTCATTTTAGCCATTGAAAACCGTCCTGTTACTCATGTACCAAAAATGGGTGAAGGTATTGGCAGAATGCAAGCAGATAGCAGCTCACCCTTTTTGAATCTTCTTTACAATGCTAAAAGCAGCAGGAAAAAGCAAAACATTTCAGAACTCTACCTTTCCAAGCAGAGAATTGACTGTTTTTGCAATGGCATTATTCATTCATTTTAGCCATTGAAAACCGTCCTGTTGCTCATATACCAGAAATGAATGAAGGTATTGGCTGAATGCAAACAGACAGCAACTCATCGTCTTTGAATCTTCTTTAGCATGCTAAAAGTAGCAGGAAAAAGCAAAATAATTTCAGAATTCCACCATTCAAAGCAGTGGAATGTCTGTTTGTGCAATGACATTATTCATTGATTTTAGCCAATGAAAAACGTCCTGTTAATCATATACCAGAATTCGTTGAAGGTATTGGCTGAAGACAAACAGATAGCAGCTAACCCTCTTTGAATCTTATTTAGCATGCTAAAAGGAGCAGGAAGAAGAAAAAAATTCAGAATTCCACCTTTCCAAGCAGAGAAATGACTGTTTGTGTAATCACATTCTTCATTCAATTTAGCCATTGAATAACGTCATTTTTCTCTTTCCCCGAAATGGTTTTAAGGTATTGGCTGAATGCAAATAGATAGCATCTCACCCTTTTTTAATCTTCTTTAGCATGCTAAAAGGAGCAGGAAACAGCAAAACATTTCAGAATTCCACCTTTCCCAGCAGAGAATTGACTGATTGTGCAATGACAATACGCATTCATTTTAGCCATTGAAAACCGTCCTGTTACTCATGTACCAAAAATGGGTGAAGGTATTGGCAGAATGCAAGCAGATAGCAGCTCACCCTTTTTGAATCTTCTTTACAATGCTAAAAGCAGCAGGAAAAAGAAAAACATTTCAGAACCCTACCTTTCCAAGCAGAGAATTGACTGTTTTTGCAATGGCATTATTCATTCATTTTAGCCATTGAAAACCGTCCTGTTGCTCATATACCAGAAATGAATGAAGGTATTGGCTGAATGCAAACAGACAGCAACTCATCATCTTTGAATCTTCTTTAGCATGCTAAAAGTAGCAGGAAAAAGCAAAATAATTTCAGAATTCCACCGTTCAAAGCAGTGGAATGTCTGTTTGTGCAATGACATTATTCATTGATTTTAGCCAATGAAAAACGTCCTGTTAATCATGTACCAGAATTCTTTGAAGGTATTCACTGAAGACAAACAGATAGCAGCTCACCCTCTTTGAATCTTATTTAGCATGCTAAAAGGAGCAGGAAGAAGAAAAAAATTCAGAATTCCACCTTTCCAAGCAGAGAAATGACTGTTTGTGTAATGACATTATTCATTCAATTTAGCCATTGAATAACGTCATTTTTCTCATATACCCGAAATGGTTTTAAGGTATTGGCTGAATGCAAACAGATAGCAGCTCACCCTTTTTTAATCTTCTTTAGCATGCTAAAAGGAGCAGGAAACAGCAAAAAATTTCAGAATTCCACCTTTCCAAGCAGAGAAATGACTGTTTGTGCAATGACATTATTCATTGATTTTAGCCATTGAAAACCGTCCTGTCACTCAAATACCAGAAAGAGTTCAAGGTATTGGCTGAACGCAAACCGTTAGCTGCTCACCCTCTTTGAATCTTCTTTAGCATGCTAAAAGTAGCAGGAAAAAGCAAAAAAAAACAGATTTCCACCTCTCCCAGCAGAGAAATGACTGAGCAATGCATTATTCACTGATTTTAGCCGTTGAAAAATGTCCTGTTACTCATATATCAGAAGTGTTTGAAGGTATTGGCTGAACACAAACAGATAGCAGCTCAGCCTGTTTGAATCGTCTTTTGCATGCTTAAAGGAGCAGAAAAAAACAAAAAAAAATTCAGAATTCCACCTTTCCAAGCAGAGAAATGACTGTTTGTGCAATGACATTATTCATTGATTTTAGCCATTGAAAAACGTCCTGTTACTCATATACCAGAAATGGTTGAAGGTATTGGCTGAACGCAAACAGATAGAAGCTCACACTCTTTGAATATTCTTTAGCATGCTAAAAGGAGCAGGAAAAAGGAAAAAAAATAGAATTCCACCTTTCCAAGCAGAGAATTGACTTGTTTTGCAATGTCATTATTCATTCATTTTAGCCATTGAAAACCGTCCTGTTGCTCATATACCAGAAATGAATGAAGGTATTGGCTGAATGCAAACAGACAGCAACTCATCGTCTTTGAATTTTCTTTAGCATGCTAAAAGGAGCAGGAAAAAGCAAAATAATTTCAGAATTCCACCATTCAAAGCAGTGGAATGTCTGTTTGTGCATGACATTATTCATTGATTTTAGCGAATAAAAAACGTCCTGTTAATCATATACCAGAATTCGTTGAAGGTATTGGCTGAAGACAAACAGATAGCAGCTCACCCTCTTTGAATCTTCTTTAGCATGCTAAAAGGAGCAGTAAGAAGCAAACAATTTCAGAATTCCACCTTTCCAAGCAGAGAAATGACTGTTTGTGTAATGACATTATTCATTCAATTTAGCCATTGAATAACGTTATTTTTCTCATATACCCTAAATGGTTTTAAGGTATTGGCTGAATGCAAACAGATAGCAGCTCACCCTTTTTTAATCTTCTTTAGCATGCTAAAAGGAGCAGGAAACAGCAAAAAATTTTAGAATTCCACCTTTCCAAGCAGAGAAATGACTGTTTGTGCAATGACATTATTCATTGATTTTAGCCATTGAAAACCGTCCTGTCACTCAAATACCAGAAATAGTTCAAGGTATTGGCTGAACGCAAACCGTTAGCTGCTCACCCTCTTTGAATCTTCTTTAGCATGCTAAAAGTAGCAGGAAAAAGCAACAAAATTCAGATTTCCACCTTTCAAAGCAGAGAAAAGACTGTTTGTGCTATGACTTTATTCATTGAATTTAGCCATTGAAAAACATCCTGTTACTCATATACCAGAAATGGTTGAAGGTATTTCCTGAACACAAAAATATAGCAGGCCACCCTCTTTGAATCTACTTTAGCATGATAAAAAAAACAGGAAAAATCAAAAAAATTCAGAATTCCACCTTTCAAAGCAAAGAAATGACTGTTTGTGCAATGACATTATTCATTGATTTTAGCCATTGAAAAACGTCCTGTTACTCATATACTAGAATTGGTTGAAGGTATTGGCTGAACTCAAACAGAGAGCAGCTCACCCTCTTTTAATCTTCTTTAGCATGCTAAAAGGAGCAGGAAAAAGCAAAAAAATTCAGAATTCCACCTTTCAAAGCAAAGAAATGACTGTTTGTGCAATGACATTATTCATTGATTTTAGCCATTGAAAACCGTCCTGTCACTCAAATACCAGAAAGAGTTCAAGGTATTGGCTGAACGCAAACCGTTAGCTGCTCACCCTCTTTGAATCTTCTTTAGCATGCTAAAAGTAGCAGGAAAAAGCAAAAAAAATCAGATTTCCACCTCTCCCAGCAGAGAAATGACTGAGCAATGCATTATTCACTGATTTTAGCCGTTGAAAAATGTCCTGTTACTCATATATCAGAAGTGTTTGAAGGTATTGGCTGAACACAAACAGATAGCAGCTCAGCCTGTTTGAATCGTCTTTTGCATGCTTAAAGGAGCAGAAAAAAACAAAAAAAAATTCAGAATTCCACCTTTCCAAGCAGAGAAATGACTGTTTGTGCAATGACATTATTCATTGATTTTAGCCATTGAAAAACGTCCTGTTACTCATATACCAGAAATGGTTGAAGGTATTGGCTGAACGCAAACAGATAGAAGCTCACACTCTTTGAATATTCTTTAGCATGCTAAAAGGAGCAGGAAAAAGGAAAAAAAATAGAATTCCACCTTTCCAAGCAGAGAATTGACTTGTTTTGCAATGGCATTATTCATTCATTTTAGCCATTGAAAACCGTCCTGTTGCTCATATACCAGAAATGAATGAAGGTATTGGCTGAATGCAAACAGACAGCAACTCATCGTCTTTGAATCTTCTTTAGCATGCTAAAAGGAGCAGGAAAAAGCAAAATAATTTCAGAATTCCACCATTCAAAGCTGTGGAATGTCTGTTTGTGCAATGACATTATTCATTGATTTTAGCGAATAAAAAACGTCCTGTTAATCATATACCAGAATTCGTTGAAGGTATTGGCTGAAGACAAACAGATAGCAGCTCACCCTCTTTGAATCTTCTTTAGCATGCTAAAAGGAGCAGGAAGAAGCAAAAAATTTCAGAATTCCACCTTTCCAAGCAGAGAAATGACTGTTTGTGTAATGACATTATTCATTCAATTTAGCCATTGAATAACGTCATTTTTCTCATATACCCTAAATGGTTTTAAGGTATTGGCTGAATGCAAACAGATAGCAGCTCACCCTTTTTTAATCTTCTTTAGCATGCTAAAAGGAGCAGGAAACAGCAAAAAATTTCAGAATTCCACCTTTCCAAGCAGAGAAATGACTGTTTGTGCAATGACATTATTCATTGATTTTAGCCATTGAAAACCGTCCTGTCACTCAAATACCAGAAATAGTTCAAGGTATTGGCTGAACGCAAACCGTTAGCTGCTCACCCTCTTTGAATCTTCTTTAGCATGCTAAAAGTAGCAGGAAAAAGCAACAAAATTCAGATTTCCACCTTTCAAAGCAGAGAAAAGACTGTTTGTGCTATGACTTTATTCATTGAATTTAGCCATTGAAAAACATCCTGTTACTCATATACCAGAAATGGTTGAAGGTATTTCCTGAACACAAAAATATAGCAGGCCACCCTCTTTGAATCTACTTTAGCATGATAAAAAGAGCAGGAAAAATCAAAAAAATTCAGAATTCCACCTTTCAAAGCAAAGAAATGACGGTTTGTGCAATGACATTATTCATTGATTTTAGCCATTGAAAAACGTCCTGTTACTCATATACTAGAATTGGTTGAAGGTATTGGCTGAACTCAAACAGATAGCAGCTCACCCTCTTTTAATCTTCTTTAGCATGCTAAAAGGAGCAGGAAAAAGCAAAAAAATTCAGAATTCCACCTTTCCAAGCAGAGAAATGACTGTTTGTGCAATGACATTATTCATTGATTTTAGCCATTGAAAGCAGTCCAGTTACTCATATGTAGAGATGAGCGGTGTTCAAAGCGAACTGTTTGCCAATCTCAAATTCGAGCTGTTTTGGGCGGTGTTCGAGCCGTTCGGCGAACCCGAATCATTTGAAAAAAATTCGGCTGTTCTAGGTTATGTTCGATAACTGTTCGTGCACCAAAATCATAACTGGATTTTTTCTCCGTAATGCTGAAAATTAATGTTAATACGCAGTTTGAGTATACAGTCGGGCGGGGGGAGGGGCAGAGGATGGATTTCTGCAGAAATAATGAAGATCTCAATTTTTTTTCTCTTTCCCGCATTTACAGTGGGGAGGTGCACTCTGTCAGCCTTGTTAGCAGCGCACACACGGAGCAAACTGATTTTTTTCACACAAGCAAGGGCATGTGTCATTGGCAGTGTATGTCATATGTCCTTGCCCTATAAGACCCAGCCATTTTCCCCATCGCCACCATTTTCTCACTGCTGCAGCTGCGTGATAGACGGCACCGTTGTTGCTGTGTGCGCTATACTTTGTTAATTTCAATCCAATTTTCGCACAAATCTACAGATAGCTTCGAAGTAGAGAATAGTTGTGATTGCAGTCCTTTTAAGGACTAGGTTACATCATTTCCTACGACTTTTATCAGGCAGGTCTGTGCTCTTAAACAGATAGGTTGGGAGTAAAGACTAATTGTAATTGCAGTCCTTTTCAGGACAAAGTTACATCATTTCCTATCACTTTTTGCCAGGCTGGTCTGTGCCAGTGCTGTGCAAGTTTTTTTCACAGCATTTGTCTAAATCTAGCAAAGCAAATCCTTTTTGGACTCTTGCAGTGTGTGTTAGTCAGTGGAGTAGCCTATCTGTGTTGCAAGCTACACCATCTGTGTACAGAATGCAAATTTTTTTAATGCACCTAGTGAATTAAAACCTTTGGGGCATAGCATCATTCTATTAGTCCATCTATACTAACCTCCACCAGGTTGCAAATTCAATATAATTTTTATCTGCATCTAGCTCTGAAAAAATATTTCGGCTTGTAGCAGTGTGTGGGACTTGTTCTATTAGTCCATCTATACTAACCTCCATCAGGTTGCAAATTCAATCTAATTTTTATCTGCATCTAGCTCTGAAAAAATATTTCGACTTCTAGCAGTGTGTGGGACTTGTTATATTAGTCCATCTATACTAACCTCCATCAGGTTGCAAATTCAATATAATTTTTTTCTGCATCTAGCTGTGCAAAATATTTCGGCTTCTAGCAGTGTGTGGGACTTGTTCTATTAGTCCATCTATACTAACCTCCATCAGGTTGCAAATTCAATAAAAAAAATTTCTGCATCTAGCTCTGAAAAAATATTTCGGCTTCTAGCAGTGTGTGGGACTTGTTCTATTAGTCCATCTATACTAACCTCCACCAGGTTGCAAATTCAATCTAATTTTTTTCTGCATCTAGCTCTGAAAAATATTTCGGCTTCTAGCAGTGTGTGGGACTTGTTCTATTAGTCCATCTATACTAACCTCCATCAGGTTGCAAATTCAATCTAATTTTTATCTGCATCTAGCTCTGAAAAAATATTTCGACTTCTAGCAGTGTGTGGGACTTGTTATATTAGTCCATCTATACTAACCTCCATCAGGTTGCAAATTCAATATAATTTTTTTCTGCATCTAGCTGTGCAAAATATTTCGGCTTCTAGCAGTGTGTGGGACTTGTTCTATTAGTCCATCTATACTAACCTCCATCAGGTTGCAAATTCAATAAAAAAAATTTCTGCATCTAGCTCTGAAAAAATATTTCGGCTTCTAGCAGTGTGTGGGACTTGTTCTATTAGTCCATCTATACTAACCTCCACCAGGTTGCAAATTCAATCTAATTTTTTTCTGCATCTAGCTCTGAAAAATATTTCGGCTTCTAGCAGTGTGTGGGACTTGTTCTATTAGTCCATCTATACTAACCTCCATCAGGTTGCAAATTCAAATTTTTTTTTCTGCATCTAGCTCTGAAAAAATATTTCAGCTTGTAGCAGTGTGTGGGACTTCTTCTATTAGTCCATCTATACAAACCTCTACCAGGTTGTAAATTCAATCTAATTTTTTTCTGCAACTAGCTCTGAAAAAATAGTTCAGCTTGTAGCAGTGTGTGGGACTTGTTCTATTAGTCCATCTATACTAACCTCCACCAGGTTGCAAATTCAATCTAATTTTTTTCTGCATCTAGCTCTGAAAAAATATTTCGGCTTCTAGCAGTGTGTGGGACTTGTTCTATTAGTCCATCTATACTAACCTCCATCAGGTTGCAAATTCAATATAATTTTTTTCTGCATCTAGCTCTGAAAAAATATTTCGGCTTCTAGCAGTGTGGGACTTGTTATATTAGTCCATCTATGCTAACCTCCATCAGGTTGCAAATTCAATATAATTTTTTTCTGTATCTAGCTCTGAAAAAATATATCGGCTTCTAGCAGTGTGTGGGACTTGTTCTATTAGTCCATCTATACTAACCTCCATCAGGTTGCAAATTCAATCTAATTTTTTTCTGCATCTAGCTCTGAAGAAATAGTTCAGCTTGAAGCAGTGTGCGGGACTTGTTATATTAGTCCATCTATACTAACCTCCATCAGGTTGCAAATTCAATCAAATTTTTTTCTGCATCTAGCTCTGAAAAAATATTTCGGCTTTTAGCAGTGTGTGGGACTTGTTCTATTTGTCCATCTATACTAACCTCCACCAGGTTGCAAATTCAATCTAATTTTTTTCTGCATTTAGCTCTGAAAAAATAGTTTGGCTTGTAGCAGTGTGTGGGACTTGTTCTATTAGTCCATCTATACTAACCTCCATCAGGTTGCAAATTCAATATAATTTTTTTCTGCATCTAGCTCTGAAAAAATATTTCGGCTTCTAGCAGTGTGTGGGACTTGTTCTATCAGTCCATCTATACTAACCTCCATCACGTTGCAAATTCAATATAATTTTTTTCTGTATCTAGCTCTGAAAAAATATTTTGGCTTCTAGCAGTGTGTGGGACTTGTTCTATTAGTCCATCTATAATAACCTCCATCAGGTTGCAAATTCAATATATTTTTTTTCTGCATCTAGCTCTGAAAAAATATTTTGGCTTCTAGCAGTGTGTGGGACTTGTTCTATTAGTCCATCTATACTAACCTCCATCAGGTTGCAAATTCAATATAATTTTTTTCTACATCTAGCTCTGAAAAAATATTTCGGCTTCTAGCAGTGTGTGGGACTTGTTCTATTAGTCCACCTATGCTAACCTCCATCAGGTTGCAAATTCAATATAATTTTTTTTCTGCATCTAGCTCTGAAAAAATATTTCGGCTTCTAGCATTGTGTGGGACTTGTTCTATTAGTCCATCTATAATAACCTCCATCAGGTTGCAAATTCAATATAATTTTTTTCTGCATCTAGCTCTGAAAAAATATTTCGGATTCTAGCAGTGTGTGGGACTTGTTCTATTAGTCCATCTATACTAACCTCCATCAGGTTGCAAATTCAATATAATTTTTTTCTGAATCTAGCTCTGAAAAAATATTTTGGCTTCTAGCAGTGTGTGGGACTTGTTCTATTAGTCCATCTATACTAACCTCCATCAGGTTGCAAATTCAATATAATTTTTTTCTGCATTTAACCCAGCCAATACTTTTGGGCTAATGCCACAGGTTGGCCACTCAGCTCTGCTCGGTTCCCATCCATTGTTTTTTGTGCAAACAACTCCAGAGTTGTCAATTGGTTAACCTCCAAAATGAGTGGAAAAAGGCCTGCTGCTGGTGGAAAGTGGAATAGGCATGTTGGGAAGGGAAAAAAAGGTTGTGTCCGTGGGGTAGGTGTTAAAGCAACAGTAACATCTACAGAAGAAAGACCATCTTCCAGCCAAACTAAAATGTCTACTTCTTTTAGCGGACAATGTGATAAGATCCCTTTCTTACGGCCACGCCAATCGCTACAAATTCCAGATGAGGCACAAAAACAGCAGGTGCTTCAACGGATATCAATGCTCCTTTAAGTGGGCTCTCCTCCACCTCAACTTCAACATCACAAATACTCCAGTCCTCAGAGGTGTCACCCCAATCGCACTTGCTTCCTCACAGCTCCCAAGTCTCCAGCTGCCCGTCTGAGTATGGGGTAGATCAGATGGTTGAGTCTGAAGAGCTGTTTACTCATACTGTAGCCTGGTTATCAGAGGTCAGCTCCAGAGCTTCTGTGAATACAGACGAGGAAATGATCTGCACTGATGCCCAGAATCTTTATGAGTCGGATCCAGGACCAGACGCAGAAGGTTCTGACCATAATGTAGACCCTCATTCCCAAACTGTAACTCCTGTTGGTGGAGACAATGAGGAAGACGATGATGAGACTCAAATACCTGATTGGAGCGACAACTTTAGATTTTAGCCAGGGCAGGAAGAGGTTAGCTCTGAGGACGACGGGTGTGATAACACACAGGGTGATGATGACAATGTTGGATATCCCACTTACTGTCAACCCACAGTCAGCCAAGAGATGAGGTCAGCAGAGGAGGTGGAGGAGGATGCTAGTGACGACGAGGTCAGGTTGCACCTTCCTGGACAGAGACGTAGTACTGGAAGCACGTCAGCAACTGCATCCTCAAACACAACTCTGCCTCTGACCACAAGTCGTGGTGGCTCTTCAGGTCGCATGGGTGCTAAGCCTTGCATTGCCTGGGCATTTTTTCAGATCGATAAAGATAACCCCACTCGTGTTATCTGTAACATTTGTCAGCAAAAGCTAAGTAGAGGTAAAAAAATACATAGTTTGAGTACTTCATGCATGAAACGGCACATGGATATGAAGCATAAGCTGCAGTGGGAAGCTCACTGTGCTACAATGCGGCCTTGTCGGCCGACCCAACCACCGTCTGCCACATCTTGTGCATCCGCGGCCTCTTCATCATCTGTGACTGGGGGGACAACAGTCACACCTGTTTAGGGACGCAGACCTGCCACCTCTTTACCCGCAACAGCCAGCGTGATTGGCAGGTCATCATTTTCTTTGGATGTGGAAACACCAGCTGGTGTTCAGTGCTCTCCGACAACGATAGCACCACCTTTGGATCAAGGCAACCTAACATGTCCGCCTGCATCTTCCTCACAGACCGGCAGTTTGCCAGGGACAACCTTCTCAACTCCGTCTAAGCACAACAGCCAGCCCTCGGTCTCTCAGATGTGGACAAGTAAAAGACCATTTCCTCCTAGCCATGAGAAAGCTAAGAGGTTGAATTTCACCATCTGCAAGCTCTTGACTACAGAAATGCTGCCTTTCCACCTGGTGGACACAGAGGATTTTCGACACCTTATGTCCGCCGCCGTGCTGCAGTACCAGATGCCCAGTCGGCACTACTTTTCAAAGAAAGGTTTGCCTGCGCTCCACCAGCATGTCGCACACAACATCACCGCTTCTTTGAGAAACTCTGTGTGTGACAGGGTGCATTTCACCACAGACACTTGGACGAGTAGGCATGGACAGGGGCATTACATGTCGCTGACTGGGCACTGGGTAACTATGGTGACAGCAGTACAAGAGGCTGCTGTCCAAGTCTTGCCGTCCCAACAAGTTGTGCGTCAATCCTCTTTATCTCAAAGTTCCTCCACTGCTTCTGCCTCCTCAACCTCCTCTCGGTCCTCCACCTGCACCCAAAGCCTGTCTGGTCATGCCACAAGCTTTCTAACTGCGCAGAAGGGGTCCTGCACACCTCCTTACTATGCTGGCAGCAGGGCTTAATGTCATCAGTCGGTTTTTACTTTGAAATGTCTGGGAAATGTGAGTCACACAGCTGAGGAGTTGTGGTCAGCCCTGGAGAACCAGTTTCATGAATGGTTGTCTCCTCTGGACCTGCAACCAGGGAAGGCCATGTGCGACAATGCTGCAAACCTGGGTGCGGCCCTTCGCCAGGGCAATGTCACACACGTGCCTTGTATGGCTCACGTGTTGAACCTGGTTGTCCAGCAATTTTTAGCCCACTATCCCAGACTAGATGGCCTTCTGCAGAGGGCACGGTCACTGTGTGCTCACTTCCGCCGTTCGCATCCCGCAGCTCAGCGACTTACATCTCTACAGAATTCGTTGGGCCTGCCACTTCAACGGCTAAAATGCGATGAGCCTACCTGGTGGAATTCAACTCTGCACATTTTGCAGCGACAGTGGCAGCACCGACAAGCCCTGGTGCAATACGTTGTGATGTATAGCCTGGGCCAACAAGATCCAGAGGTGGGGCAAATCATGCTGGAGGAGTGGTCTCTGATCAGGGACCTATGCACCCTTCTGCACAGTTTTGAAATGGCGACCAAGAGGTTTAGCGCAGACGATGCCATTATCAGCATGACTATTCCGGTGATTTACATGCTGGAGCACATGTTAAACAGAATTCGGAGTCAGGTGGTGGCACAAGAGGAGGTGGAGGAAGTAGAGGAGGAGTAGTTGTATGCGGAAGGGCTAACATCTGCAAGGTCCAGACGGTCGGCAGCACCAAGGTGGCAGGCATGTGAGTGTGGGGGAGATGGTTTTACCAGGGCACATGGTAGCAGCCAAACTAGTGAGGAATTTGCAGGAGCCCAGGAAGAAGTGGAGGATGAACTGATGGAAGACTCATCAGATGAGGGAGACCTTGATCACATTTCTGTTGTGCGAGGTTGGGGGGAGAGGGAAGAGGAAGGAAGCATGATTGTTACCTCGCCACCAACACAACAGGGACTTGGTGCTCCTGGATGCGCAAGACACATGAGTGCCTTCTTGCTGCACTACCTGCAACATGACCCTCGAATTGTGACAAGAAGTCTGACACATAGTCAACGCCTAGAGACGATGGTACAGGAGTATCTCCAAGTAAACATTGAAGCCATGACTGTGTCACTGGACCCTTGCTCTTTTTGGGATTCCAATCTGGATAAATGGCCGGAGCTAGCCACTTACGCCTTGGAGATCTTGTCATGCCCCGCAGCCAGAGTTCTGTCTGAACATGTGTTCAGCGCTGCTGGTGGTGTGCTGACAGATAAGCGCACGCGGCTCTCCACTGATAATGTAGACAGACTCACATTCATAAAGATGAACAAATCATGTATCTGAAACGACTTTTCTACCCCTGTGTCATCCTGGGGAGAGTAAAAGCTTGATGATTTGTTCAAATCACCTCACCAACCATTTTAAGCTTTCAAATTACTAATCATGTTTATCTGTGTCTTGGCTGGAAAATAATTTGGGCCTTGTAGCAGTGTGCAGTACTGATTCTATTAGGCCATCTATATTAAACTATACCAGATTTAAAATTACTAATCATGTTTATCTGTATCTTGGCTGGAAAATAATTTGGGCTTTGTAGCAGTTTGCAGTACTGATTCTATTAGGCCATCTATACTAAGCTCCACCAGCTTTCAAATTAATAATAATTTTTAGCTGCATCTAGCCCGGAAAAAAATTTTGGGGCTCATAGATGCGCAAGACACATGAGTGCCTTCTTGCTTCACTACCTGCAACATTACCCTCAGATTGTCAGAATTCTAAATAATCCTGACTACTGGGTTGCCACACTCTTAGATCCCCCACATTCTTTGATCAACCTTTTCATTTTAATAAAGAACAAAAAAATGGTCATTTTTGAAATTCTAAGCATTATCACGTTATTAGAAACTGAAATCAAACAATTTTCAACTCAAAACTTTATTCTAGGTGATAATACATTTACACATAGGACCCCTTGTTCGAAAGGAGCTTCTGAACTCTCTCGCCCATTGAATTTGTCAGGTTTTGGATGGTTTCTGCTTCAATTGTTTTGCATGAGGACAGAATACCCTCCCAGAGCTGTTGCTTAGATGTGAACTGCCTCCCGCCATCATAGACACTCCTTTTGATGATGCTCCAGAGGTTCTGAATGGGGTAGAGGTCAGGGGAGCATGGGGGTCACACCATAAGTTTGTCCCCTTTTATGCCCATATCAGCCAGAGATGCAGATGTGTAATGTGCAGCATGAGACGATGCATTATCATGCATGAAAATGATCTTGCTGCGGATTACACGGTTCTTCTTCTTGAACCATGGCAGGAAGTACTGTTTGAGAAACTCCACATACATTATGGAGTTCATCTTTAGCGCCTTCAGGGATCCTAAAGGGGCCGACAATCTCTCTCCCCATGATTCCAGCCCAAAACATTACTCCACCTCCTCCTTGTTGGCGACGTAGCCGTGTTTGCATGGGGTGTCCATCAACCAGCCATCCTCCACTCCATCCATCTGGACCATCGAGCGTTGCACGGCATTCATCAGTGAACAAAACAGTTTTGAACTCAGTCTTCATGTATTGTTTGGCCCACTGGAGCCGTTTCTGCTTGTGTGCAGTGGATAGAGGAGGTCGACAGGATGGCTTACGCACAGCTGCAAACCTCTGAAGGACTCTGCATCTTGTTGTTCGGGGGACGTTGGAGGCACCAGCAGCTTCAAAAACTTGTCTGCTGCTATGACAAGGCTTTTTTGCCGCTGCTCTTTTAACCTGACGTAATTGCCTGTAGGAAACAGTCCTCAATTTTCCCTTATCAGCACACACACATGTGTACTGTGGATCAGCTACATACTTCTTGATTGTGCGATCATCAGGATGAAGTGTCTTGGCAATGTTGGTTGTAGTCATGCCTTGACCTAAACACTCCACAATTTGTTGCTTCTCAGCAGCCGACACATCTTTTTTCTTTCCCATTTTGGCAGAAAATGTAGGCTGCTTAATAATGTGGGACAGCCTTCTTAAGTAGTCTTGCCTTTCATTGGACACACCTGCCAAACTAATTAGCACAGGTGTATGCAATTGCTTACAGTGATATAAAGAGCCCTGACACACATCACAATCAATGAGTATAACTGACAAACAAAAAAATTCTTACCTTATCACTCCTAAACACTTTTTGCATAATAATTTGGAACACAGTGTACATGTGCTTTTCCACAAAACACCAGTGGTTCACGTAGTGAATCGTACAGTTCTAACTTGCCAACCGTGGTCTGTATGGAGTTGTTCAATAAAGGGCCCAAAATTAAGATAACATAGATGGGAGAGGTCTCTATGAATACGAATTCCTAAGTATTTGATACCCTGTGAGGGCCAGGCAAAGGGAAAGTTGGACTGGATGGAATCCTGTATGGATTTGGGGAGGGAGACATCGAGGGTCTCAGACATCGCTGCATTCATTTTAAAATTTGACCATGTAGCAAAGCGATCTATTTCAGCCATAACAGCAGTGATGGATATATGTGATTGAGTGATATATACTAGGACATCATTAGCAAATGTAGAGAACTTGTACTCGGTGCCTCCCACCTCCATCCACCTAATATTGGGGTTATGGTGAATTGATGAGAGCAGGTGCTCCGTCACTAGGATGTATAAGAGAGGGGACAGAGGACATCCCTGCCTTGTACCATTGGTGATTATGAAAGGTGATGAAAATGTTCCATTTATCTTCAGCCTAGGTGACGTATTGCGATACAGGGCCGTGATTTTGGCTATAAAAGGGTCCCCTAGACCCCTACTTCAAGCTTTTTAAGAGAATAATATATGGCGTGCCAGGAGACTCTATGGAATGCTTTCTCAGCATCCAAAGAGAGTATCTAATTACAAATTACTGCATCTAGCCCAGGAAATACTTTGTGCCTAGTAGCAGTGTCTGCTAGTTAGCAGATTATCCCAGCTGTTAAGCAAGCTACACCACCTGTAGTTTGGACACTTAATTTTTTCAAAGGAAATGGTTTGGGCCACCGGGACACTCAGTGAAGAGCATCGGGGAGGCACCCCAAGGCATAGGGGCTGGGACAGGCAGTAGGACGCCTTGCGGTGGACCGCCAAGCTCGATCCTTATAAAAGCTTTTAAACTGCAGCAGCTTTAGTGGACGCTACTGGAGCTGGAATTACTGCGGCTGCTGGCATGAGACTTGCCCTTCAATAGATCCTTGTAAAAGGATTTAAAGAGTACTCCTTCAAATTAAAGAGACAATTTAAATTAAAAGATTAGACCTGCCTCCACCACAGGGGGGCTCGCTCGACAAACCAGCTTACAGACACCAGTATTGGGAGAGGGGGGCTGGCCATCAGGGTCCACCGTGGCTCTGGCACAAACCCGGCGACAAGAAGGTCGCACGGGCAGGAACGGACTGGCCGTGTCGGCTTCACACTTTTTTGCTTTTAGAAGGGCATGACATGTCTATATCTGTGTCTTCCACTCCTTTTACTCCTCCACCTCTTTTCTTTTCACATGACTATATGTACTTGTCACTTTTCCATGTGTTAGTTGTGTCTTCTGAGCACTTTGTCAGCTTTCTATGTGTTTTTGTTTACCTGCCATTGGTTTTAATGGTTTTCGAAGGTGTTCGACGAACAGTTTGATGAACAGATCGGCGAACATACGGGTGTTCGACGAACCGAACCGAACTCGAACACTACGGGGGTGGCTCAACACTACTCATGTGCCAGAAATGGTTGAAGGTATAGGCTGAATGCAAACAGAGAGCAGCTCACCCTCTTTGAATTTTATTTAGCATGCTAAAAGGAGCAGGAAAAAGCAAACAATTTCAGAATTCCACCTTTCCAAGCAGAGAAATGACTGTTTGTGCATTTACATTATTCATTGATTTTAGCTATTGAGAACGGTCATGTTACTCATACACCAGAAATGGTTGAATGTATTGGCTGAACGAAAACAGATAGCAGCTCACCCTCTTTGAATCTTCTTTAGCAGGCTAAAAGGAGCAGGAAAAAGCAAAATAATTTCAGAATTCCACCTTTCCAAGCAGAGAAATGACTGTGCAATGACATTATTCATTGATTTTAGCCATAGGAAAACGTCCTGTTACTCAAATACCAGAAATGGTTGAAGGTATTGGCTGAATGCAGACATATAGCAACTCACCCTCTTTGAATCTTCTTTAGCATGGTAAAACGAGCAGGAAAAAAGCAAAAAAATTCAGAATTCCACCTTTCCAAGCAGAGAAATGACTATTTGTGCAATGATATTATTCATTGATTTTAGCCATTGAAAACCGTCCTGTCACTCATATACCAGAAATCGTTGAAGGCATTTGCTGAACGCAAACAGATAGCAGCTCACCCTCTTTGAATCTTCTTTAGCATGCTAAAAGTAGCAGGAAAAAGCAAAAAATTTCAGATTTCCACCTTTCAAAGCAGAGAAATGACTTTTTGTGCAATGACATTATTCATTGATCTTAGCCATTGAAAAACATCCTGTTACTCATATACCAGAAATGGTTGAAGTTATCGGTTGAACGCAAACAGATAGCAGCTCCCCATGTTTGCATCTTCTTTAGCATGCTAAAAGGAGCAGGTAAAAGCAAAAAATTTCTGAATTCCACCTTTCCAAGCAGAGAAATGACTGTTTGTGCAATGACATTATTCATTGATTTTAGCCATTGAAAACCGTCCTGTTACCCTTATACCAGAAATGGTTGAAGGTTTGGACTGAACACAAATAGATAGCAGCCCACCATCTTTGAACCTTCTTTAGCATGCTAAAAGGAGCAGGAAAAAGCAAAAAAATTCAGAATTCCACCTTTCCAAGCAGAGAAATTACTATTTGTGCAATGACATTATTCATTGATTTTAGACATTGAAAAACGTGCTGTTCCTCATATACCAGAAACGGATGAAGGTATTGGCTGAACTCAAACAGATAGCAGCTCACACTCTTTGAATCTTCTTTAGAATACTAAAATGAGCAGGAAAAATAAAAATATTTCAGAATTCCACCTTTCCAAGCAGAGAAATGACTGTTTGCGCAATGACATTATTTATTGATTTTAGCCATTGAAAACCGTCCTGTTACTCATATACCAGAAATGGATGAAGGTATTGGCTGAATACAAACAGATAGTAGCTCACCCTCTTTGAATCTTCCATAGCATGCTAAAAGGAGCAGGAAAAGGCAAAAAATTTCAGAATTCCATTTTTCCAAGCAGAGAAATGACTGTTTGTGCAATGACATTATTCATTGATTTTAGCCATTGAAAACCGTCCTGTTACCAGAAAACGATGAAGGTATTGGCTGAATGCAAACAGAAAGCAGCTCACCCTCTTTTAATATTCTTTAGCATGCTAAAAGAAGCAGGAAAAAGAAAAAGAAATTCAGAATTCCACCTTTTGAAGCAGAGAAATGACTGTTTGTTCAATGACATTATTGATTGATTTTACCCATTGAAAACGTCCTGTTACTCATCTACCCGAAATGATTGAAGGAATTGGCTGAACGCAAACAGCAGCTCACCCTCTTTGAATCTTCTTTAGCATGCTAAAAGGAGCAGGAAAAAGCAAAAAATTTCAGAATTCCACCTTTCAAAGCAGAGAAATGACTTTTTGAGCAATGACATTATTCATTGATTTTAGCCATTGAAAAACATCCTGAAACTCATACACCAGAAATGGTTGAAGGTATCGGTTGAACGCAAACAGATAGCAGCTCCCCATGTTTGCATCTTCTTTAGCATGCTAAAAGGAGCAGGTAAAAGCAAAAAATTTCAGAATTCCACCTTTCCAAGCAGAGAAATGACTGTTTGTGCAATGACATTATTCATTGATTTTAGCCATTGAAAACCGTCCTGTTACTCATACACCAGAAATGGATGAAGGTATTGGCTGAATACAAACAGATAGCAGCTCACCCTCTTTGAATCTTCCATAGCATGCTAAAAGGAGCAGGAAAAGGCAAAAAATTTCAGAATTCCATCTTTCCAAGCAGAGAAATGACTGTTTGTGCAATGACATTATTCATTGATTTTAGCCATTGAAAACCGTAATGTTACTCATATACCAGAAATGGATGAAGGTATTGGCTGAATGCAAACAGAAAGCAGCTCACCCTCTTTGAATATTCTTTAGCATGCTAAAAGAAGCAGGAAAAAGAAAAAGAAATTCAGAATTCCACCTTTCGAAGCAGAGAAATGACTGTTTGTGCAATGACATTATTCATTGATTTTACCCATTGAAAACGTCCTGTTACTCATCTACCCGAAATGATTGAAGGAATTGGCTGAACGCAAACAGCAGCTCACCCTCTTTGAATCTTCTTTAGCATGCTAAAAGGAGCAGGAAAAAGCAAAAAATTTCAGAATTCCACCTTTCAAAGCAGAAAAATGACTTTTTGAGCAATGACATTATTCATTGATTTTAGCCATTGAAAAACATCCTGAAACTCATATACCAGAAATGGTTGAAGGTATTGGCTGAATGGAAACAGACAGCAACTCACCCTCTTTGAATCTTCTTTAGCACGATAAAAGGAGCAAGAAAAAGCAAAATAATTTCAGAATTCCACCTTTCCAAGCAGAGAAATGACTGTTTGCGCATTGACATTATTCATTGATTTTAGCCATTGAAAAATTTCCTGTTAATCTTATACAAGAAAGGGTTGAAGGTATTGGCTGAACGCAAACAGATAGCAGCCCACCATCTTTGAATCTTCTTTAGCATTCTAAAAGGAGCAGGAAAAAGCAAAAATTTCAGAATTCCACCTTTCCAAGCAGAGAAATGACTATTTGTGCAATGACATTATTCATTGATTTTAGCCATTGAAAAACGTCCTGTTACTCTTATACCAGGAATGGTTGAAGGTGTTGGCTGAACGCAAACAGATAGCAGCTCACCCTCTTTAAATCTTCTTTAGCATGCTAAAAGGAGCAGGGAAAAGCAAAAAATTTCAGAATTCCACCTTTCCAAGCAGAGAATTGACTGTTTGTGCAAAGGCATTATTCATTCATTTTAGCATTTGAAAGCCGTCCTGTTACTCATATACCAGAAATGGATGAAGGTATTGGCTGAACGCAAACAGATAGCAGCTCACACTCTTTGAATCTTCTTTAGCATACTAAAAGGAGCAGGAAAAAGCAAAAAATTTCAGAATTCCAACTTTCCAAGCAGAGAAATGACTGTTTGTGCAATGACATTATTCATTGATTTTAGCCATTGAAAACCGTCCTGTTACTCATATACCATAAAAGTTTGAAGATATAGGCTGAACACGAACAGATAGCAGCTCACCCTCTTTGAATCTTCTTTAGCATGCTAAAAGGAGTAGGAAAAAGCAAAAAATTTCAGAATTCGACATTTCCAAGCAGAGAAATGTTTGTTTGTGTAATGACATTATTCATTCAATTTAGCCATTGAATACCGTCATTTTTCTTATATACTGGAAATGTTTTTAAGGTATTCACTGAATGCAAACATATAGCAACTCACCCTCTTTGAATCTTCTTTAGCATGCTAAAACGAGCAGGAAAAAATCAAAAAAATTCAGAATTCCACCTTTCCAAGCAGAGAAATGACTGTTCGTGCAATGACATTATTCATTGATTTTAGCCATTGAAAACCGTCCTGTCACTCATATACCAGAAATGGTTGAAGGTATTGGCTGAACGCAAACAGATAGCAGCTCACCCTCTTTGACTCTTCTTTAGCATGCTAAAAGTAGCAGGAAAAAGCAAAAAATTTCAGATTTCCACCTTTCAAAGCAGAGAAATCACTTTTTGTGCAATGACATTATTCATTGATTTTAGCCATTGAAAAACGTGCTGTTACTCATATACCAGAAATGGTTGAAGGTATTGGCTAAAAGCAAACAGATAGCAGCTCACCTCCTTTAAATCTTCTTTAGCATGCTAAAAGGAGCAGGAAAAAGCAAAAAATTTCAGAATTCCACCTTTCCAAGAAGAGAATTAACTGTTTGTGCAATGGCATTATTCACTCATTTTAGCCATTGAAAATCGTCCTGTTACTCATATACCAGAAATGGATGTAGGTATTGGCTGAACTCAAATAGATAGCAGCTCACACTCTTTGAATCTTCTTTAGCATACTAAAATGAGCAGGAAAAAGCAAAATATTTCAGAATTCCACCTTTCCAAGCAGAGAAATGACTGTTTGTGCAATGACATTATTCACTCATTTTAGCCATTGAAAATCGTCCTGTTACTCATATACCAGAAATGGATGTAGGTATTGGCTGAACTCAAATAGATAGCAGCTCACACTCTTTGAATCTTCTTTAGCATACTAAAATGAGCAGGAAAAAGCAAAAAATTTCAGAATTCCACCTTTCAAAGCAAAGAAATGACTCAGCAATGACATTATTCACTGATTTTAGCCATTGAAAACCATCCTGTTACTCATATACCAGAAATGGATGAAGGTATTGGCTGAATGCAAACAGATAGCAGCTTACCCTCTTTGAATCTTCTATAGCATGCTAAAAGGAGCAGGAAAAGGCAAAAAATTTCAGAATTCCACCTTTCCAATCAGAGAAATGACTGTTTGTGCAATGACAATATTCATTGATTTTAGCCATTGAAAAACATCCTGTTACTCTTAAACAAGAAATGGTTGAAGGAATTGGCTGAACAAAAATATATAGAAGCCCACACTATTTGAATCACCTGTTTACCAGACAGGTGCAGTAACCCAGTAATCCACTGGAATATCACAGATGCATGGTGATGTCAAGAAGGGCATTGAACATTGATTCGCTAATAGGTAAGTTAAAAAAGAAATCCATTGGTTTCACTATGTTATTCTTAATGCCAATCAGTACAGCGTACGATGGCATCTTGTTCTTCATGAACACTTAATACATATTCTATTTCTCACAATTGCACTATCTCAAGCCCAAAATCAATGCAAATTTCCATTGGCTCTATAGGAAGCTGATTAGTAAGTAAATGAAAAAAAGCTATCCATGAAGTCGAACTCATGTTTACAAGACAGAAGATATAACCCAGTAAGCCGTTCAAACATCACAGGTGCTTGGTGATGTCAAGAAGGGCAGTGAAATAGATAATTTAAAAATAAATCCATTGGTTTCACGATGTTGTTCTTAATGCCAATCAGTACAGCATATGATGACATCTTGCTCTTTATGAACCCTTAATACAGATTCTATATCTCACAATTGCACTATCCCAAGCCCAAAATCAATGCAAATTTCCATTGGCTCTATAGGTAGCTCATTAGTAAACAAATGAAAAAAAGCTCTCCATGAAGTCGAACTCATGCTTACAAGACAGTCACTTTAACCCAGTAAGCCACTGGAACATCACAGGTGCTTGATGATGTCAAGAAGGGCAGTAAACATTGAATCGCTAATAGGTAAGTTAAAAAAGAAATCCATTGTTTTAACTCTGTTATTCTTAATTAAAATCAGTACAGCGTATGATGACATCTTGTTCTTTATGAACACTTAATACAGATTCTATATCTCACAATTGCACTATCGCAAGCCCAAAATCAATGCAACTTTCCATTGGCTCTATAGGAAACTTATTAGAAATTAAATGAAAAAAAGTTCTCCATGGAGTTGAACCCATGCACTCCTGTTTACAAGACAGGCACATTAACAAAGTAAGCCACTGAAACATCTTGGGTGGTTGAGGATGTCAAGAAGGGCAGTGAACATTGTATCGCTAATAGGTAAGTTAAAAAATAAATCCATTGTTTTAACTCTGTTATTCTTAATTAAAATCAGTACAGCGTATGATGACATCTTGTTCTTTATGAACACTTAATACAGATTCTATATCTCACAATTGCACTACGCAAGCCCAAAATCAATGCAAATTTACATTGGCTCTATAGAAAGCTTATTAGTAAATACATGAGAAAAGGCTCTCCATGGAGTTCAACCCATGAACTCCTATTCACAAGTAGTGTTGAGCCACCCCCGTCGTGTTCGAGTTCGGTTCGGTTCATCGAACACCCGTGTGTTTGTCGAAATGTTCGTCGAATACCTTTGAATACCTTTGAACACCGTTGAAACCAATGGCAGGCAAACAAAAACACATAGAAACACATAGAAAACACCTTCAAAGGTGTCCAAAAGCTGACAAACTGCTCAGAAGACACAACTAACACATGGAAAAGTGACAAGTACCTATAGTCATGCGAAAAGAAAAGAGGTGGAGGAGTAAAAGGAGGGGGAGACACAGATATAGGCATATCATGCCCTTCTAAAATCCAATAAGTGAGAAGCCGACACGTTCAGTCCGCTCCTGCCCGTGCCACCTCCATGTCGCCGGGTTTGTGCCAGAGCCACGGTGAACCCTGATGGCCAGCCCCCCTCTCCCAATACTGGTGCCTGTCCGCTGGTGGGTCGAGCGAGCCCCCCTGTGGTGGAGGCAGCTCTAAGCTTTTTAATTTAAATTGTCTCTCTAATTTGAATGAATACACTTTAAATCCATTTACAAGGATCTATTGAAGGGCAAGTCTCATGCCAGCAGCCGCGTAATTCCAGCTCCAGTAGCGTCCACTAAAGCTGCTGCAGTTAAAAAGCTTTTATAAGGATCGAGCTCGGCTGTCCACCGCAAGGCATCCTACTGCCAGTCCCAGCCCCTATGCCTTGGGGTGCCTCCTGATCCTCTTCACTGAGTATCCCGTGGTCCCGAAGAATTTCCTTTGAAAAAATTAAGTGTCCAAACTACAGGTGGTGTAGCTTGCTTAACAGCCGGGATAATCCGCTGACTAGCAGACACTGCTACTAGGCACAAAGTATTTCCTGGGCTAGATGCAGTTAAAAATTTGTAATTAGATACTCTCGTTGGATGCTGAGAAAGCATTCCATAGAGTCTTCTGGCACGCCATATATGATTCTCTTAAAAAACTTGGGGTAGGGGTCTAGGGGACCCTTTTATAGCCAAAATCACGGCCCTGTATCACAATACATCACCTAGGCTGAAGATAAATGGAACTGTAGCACCCTGAGGGCTCGGTTGCTACAGAGGTATTGCACCTCACCCAGAGGTGTGATATCTCACTCTCAGGTAAGGATGGAGTGTGGATCAGGACCCGACACCTGCATGCATTACACCACATTGCCGTGGGGCAGGGCGACCAATATGCCTCTGAGATGGGCACGACAGTCCCTGTCCCTGGCTGGAGTGGGGGGAGGTAACACTGAAGAAGGGGAACCCTGTAGTGCAGGAGCAGGGAGGAAGCAGTTCCTGGGTGCATTGAGAAGGGAGTATAAAAGGTGGGCACCATCTTAGTTCAGTGCAGAGAAGTCTGAGCAGAAGTGGCAGGGATCAGGGGCTCTGCATGTGCTCTGCTCCAGAGGCGGGCCTAGTAACAGAGGCCCAGGCCTGGAAGAGGGAGAAGGATGGAAGAGGAGCGGAGAAGGCTCCAGGAACGAGGAATGAAGGGATCCCAGGGGTGCGGACGGGCGAGTCGCCACCGCACGCCCGAATCCACCTGCGTGGAGGGATCAGGCCAAAGGGGGAGACCGGTCCCCGAA
Organism: Phyllobates terribilis; assembly: GCF_046119375.1. Taxonomy (NCBI): domain Eukaryota; kingdom Metazoa; phylum Chordata; class Amphibia; order Anura; family Dendrobatidae; genus Phyllobates; species Phyllobates terribilis. The sequence continues at coordinate 1,288,513 of NW_027362771.1, read as the reverse complement.
ACTAGTGGAGGCAGGAAACGACCCTCAGCTAGAAACCGGAAGCTGTGACATTTTATGTGGCGCAACCCCTCGCTACACCCGCTAGGAAGGCACCACATAGGGTCAGGGAAACTGGCGCCAAGTTTACCAAGAGGAGGCCCGAGGCAGCCGGACAGAAGGGTTGGTAAGAAAGGCCAGACAAAGGACACACAAAGGGGGTCCTGTGAAGCACTCCAAAGTTATCTGGGAGTTGTCTGAGCCCCTCACCTGGTGAGCACAGTACGACGTGGGCAGCCGTTACCTGCAGACGTGGTCTGGATAATAAGAACTGTGAGTAAAGGCCCTGGACTGCATCACTGACTCCGTGTCGTTACTGCTGCTGCCCTGCACCATCACCCCCATCCTCCGCATACACTGCCCTGAGGCTATACTCCTCCCGTGGGGAGTTATGCTACGCTCTGCTGCACCCACAACACCAGCCTCAGCGGTCTGCCCTGCAGCGGCGGTACACTCTGACCGCAATCCACGGGTGGCGTAGAAGGACATTTAAACATCAAAACCACATAAATAGTTCCGCCACTGGTTTGACCACCCTGAGCCACGGAACCGGGTCGCCGCCACGAAGACTACAACCACCAGCATCCACCAAAAAGGGTCCGGCTCCGGGTGTCCCAAGGCCCAGGGGGTGCATCAGAACATTTTCATCACCTTTCACAATCACCAATGGGACAAGGCAGGGATGTCCTCTGTCCCCTCTCTTATACATCCTAGTGACGGAGCACCTGCTCTCATCAATTCGCCATAACCCCAATGTTAGGTGGATTGAGGTGGGAGGCACCGAGTACAAGTGCTCTCTATTTGCTGATGATGTCCTAGTATATATCACTCAATCACATATATCCATCCATGCTGTTATGGCTGAAATAGATCACTTTGTTACATGGTCAAATTTTAAAATCAATGCAGCGAAGTCTGAGGCCCTCGATGTCTCCCTCCCCAAATCCATATAGGATTCCATCCAGTCCAACTTTCCCTTTGCCTGGCCCTCACAGGGTATCAAATACTTAGGAATTCCTATTCATAGAGACCTCTCCCATCTATGTTATCTTAATTTTGGGCCCTTTATTGAACAACTCCATACAGACCACGGTTGGCAAGTTAGAACTGTAAGATTCACTACGTGAACCACTGGTGTTTTGTGGAAAAGCACATGTACACTGTGTTCCAAATTATTATGCAAAAAGTGTTTAGGAGTGATAAGGGAAGCATTTGTTTGTTTGTCAGTTAAACTCATTGATGGTGATGTGTGTCAGGGCTCTTTATATCACTGTAAGCAATTGCAGACACCTGTGCTAATTAGTTTGGCAGGTGTGTCCAATGAAAGGCAAGACTACTTAAGAAGGCTGTCTCACATTATTAAGCAGCCTACATTTTCTGCCAAAATGGGAAAGAAAAAGGATGTGTCGGCTGCTGAGAAGCAACAAATTGTGGAGTGTTTAGGTCAAGGCATGACTACAATCAACATTGTGCGATGATCAGGATGAAGTGTCTTGGCAATCAAGAAGTATGTAGCTGATTCACAGTACACACGTGTGCGTGCTGATAAGGGCAAATTGAGGACTCTTTCCTACAGGCAATTACATCAGGTTAAAAGACCAGCGGCAAAAAAGCCTTGTCATAGCAGCAGACAAGTTTTTGAAGCTGCTGGTGCCTCCAACGTCCCCCGAACAACAAGATGCAGGGTCCTTCAGAGGTTTGCAGCTGTGCATACGCCATCCTGTCGACCTCCTCTATCCACTTCATACAAGCAGAAACGGCTCCAGTGGGCCAAACATTACATGAAGACTGATTTCAAAACTGCTTTGTTCACGGATGAGTGCCGTGCAGCGCTCGATGGTCCAGATGGATGGAGTGGAGGATGGCTGGTTGATGGACACCCCACGCAAACACGGCTACAGCGCCAACAAGGAGGAGGTGGAGTAATGTTTTGGGCTGGAATCATGGGGAGAGAGATTGTCGGCCCCTTTAGGATCCCTGAAGGCGCTAAAGATGAACTGCATAATGTATGTGGATTTTCTCAAACAGCACTTCCTGCCATGGTTCAAGAAGAAGAACCGTGTATTTCACAGCAAGATCATTTTTTTGCATGATAATGCACCATCTCATGCTGCACATAAAACATCTGCATCTCTGTCTGACATGGGCATAAAAGGGGACAAACTTATGGTGTGACCCCCATGCTCCCCTGACCTCTACCCCATTCAGAACCTCTGGAGCATCATTAAAAGGAGTGTCTATGATGGCGGGAGGCAGTTCACATCTAAGCAACAGCTCTGGGAGGGTATTCTGTCCTCAAGCAAAACAATTGAAGCAGAAACCATCCAAAACCTGACAAATTCAATGGACGAGAGAGTTCAGAAGCTCCTTTCGAACAAGGGGTCCTATGTGAAAATGTAACATCACCTAGAATAAAGTTTTGAGTTGAAAACTGTTTGATTTCAGTTTCTAATAACCTGCTAATGCTTATAATTTCAAAAATGACCATTTTTTTGGTCTTTATTAAAATGAAAAGGTTGATCGAAAAGTTTGGGGGATCTAAGAGTGTGGCAACCCAGTAGTCATGATTACTTCGAATTCTGACAATATGAGGGTCATGTTGCAGGTAGTGCAGCAAGAAGGCACTTATGTGTCTTGCGCATCTCGGAGCCCCAAAATTATTTTCCGGGCTAGATGCAGCTAAAAATTATTATTAATTTTAAATCTGGTGGAGCTTAGTATAGATAGCCTACTAGGATCAGTGCTGCACACTGCTACAAAGCCCAAATATTTTCCAGTCAAGATACAGATAAACATGATTAGTAATTTTAAATCTGGTGGAGCTTATTATAGATGGCCTAATAGAATCAGTGCTGCACACTGCTACAAAGCCCAAATTATTTTCCAGCCAAGATACAGATAAACATGATTAGTAATTTGAAAGCTTAAAATGGTTGGTAGGGTGATTTTAACCAATCATCAAGCTTTTACTCTCCCCAGGATGACACAGGGGTAGAAAAGTCATTTCGGATCCATGATTTGTTCATCTTTATGAACGTGAGTCTGTCTATATTATCAGTGGAGAGCCGCGTGCGCTTATCTGTCAGCACACCACCAGCAGCGCTGAACACACGTTCAGACAGAACGCTGGCTGCGGGGCATGACAAGATCTCCAAGGCGTAAGTGGCTAGCTCCGGCCATTTATCCAGATTGGAAGCCCAAAAAGAGCAAGGGTCCAGTGACACAGTCATGGCTTCAATGTTTACTTGGAGATACTACTGTACCATCGTCTCTAGGCGTTGACTATGTGTCAGACTTCTTGTCTCCTGTGGCCTTGCAAAGGATGGGCTAAAAAAGTGGTGAAATGATTCCGCAAAATTGATGTTACCAGCAGATACTGTGGTTCTGTTACGGTTTGAGAGCTGAACACTTGACGGTCCCACGGTTGGCAAGTTGGAACTGTGAGATTCACTACGTGCACCACTGGTATTTTGTGGAAAAGCACATGTAAGATTCTGCAACAGTCTCTGCTGATACTCCTGCATGCGTGCATCCCTTTCTATGGCAGGAATAATTTCTGCAAATTTACTTTTGTACCGGGGATCTAACAGTGTGGCAACCCAGTAGTCAGGATTATTTCTAATTCTCACAATTCGAGGGTCATGTTGCAGGTAGTGCAGCAAGAAGGCACTCATGTGTGTTGCGCATCCAGGAGCACCAAGTCCCTGTTGTGTTGGTGGCGAGGTAACAATCATGCTTCCTTCCTCTGTCCTCTCCCCCCAACCTCGCACAACAGAAATGTGATCAAGGTCTCCCTCATCTGATGAGTCTTACATCAGTTCGTCCTCCACTTCTTCCTGGGCTCCTGCACCTTCCTCACTAGTTTGGCTGCTACCATGCGCCCTGGTAAAACCATCTCCCCCACCCTCACATGCCTGCCGCCTTGGTGCTGCCGACCATCTGGACCTTGCAGATGTTAGCCCTTCCGCATACAACTCCTCCTCCTCTACTTCCTCCACCTCCTTTTGTGCCACCACCTGACTCCGAATTCTGTTTAACATGTGCTCCAGCATGTAAATCACCGGAATAGTCATGCTGATAATGGCATCGTCAGCACTAAACATCTTCGTCGCCATTTCAAAACTGTGCAGAAGGGTGCATAGGTCCCTGATCTGAGACTACTCCTCCAGCGTGATTTGCCCCACCTCTGGATCTCGTTGGCCCAGGCTATACGTCAGAACGTATTGCACCAGGGCTTGTCGGTGCTGCCACAGTCGCTGCAACATGTGCAGAGTTGAATTCCACCGGGTAGGCACATCGCATTTTAGCCGGTGAAGTGGCAGGCCCAACGACTTCTGTAGAGATGTAAGTCGCTGAGCTGCGGGATGCGAACGGCGGAAGTGAGCACACAGCGACCGTGCCCTCTGCAGAAGGCCATCTAGTCTGGGATAGTGGGCTAAAAATTGCTGGACAACCAGGTTCAACACGTGAGCCATACAAGGCACGTGTGTGACATTGCCCCGGCGAAGGGCCGCACCCAGGTTTGCAGCATTGTCGCACACGGCCTTCCCTGGTTTCAGGTCCAGTGGAGACAACCATTCATGAAATTGGTTCTCCAGAGCTGACCATAACTCCTCAGCTGTGTGACTCACATTTCCCAGACATTTCAAAGTAAAAACCGCCTGATGACGTTGAGCCCTACTGCCAGCATAGTAAGGAGGTGTACAGGATCCCTTCTGCGCAGTTAGAAAGCTTGTGGCACGACCAGACAGGCTTTGGGTGCAGGTGGAAGACCGAGAGGAGGTTGAGGAGGCAGAAGCAGTGGAGGAACTTTGACATAAAGAGGATTGATGCACAACTCGTGGGAACGGCAAGACTTGGACAGCAGCCCCTTGTCCTGCTGTCACCATAGTTACCCAGTGCCCAGTCAGGGACATGTAACGCCCCTGTCCATGCCTACTCGTCCAAGTGTCTGTGGTGAAATGCACCCTGTCACACACAGCGTTTCTCAAAGAAGCGGTGATGTTGTGTTCGACATGCTGGTGGAGCGCAGGCACACCTTTCTTTGAGAAGTAGTGCCGACTGGGCATCTGGTACTGGGGCACTGCGACGGACATAAGGTCTCGAAAATCCTCTGTGTCCACCAGGCGGAAAGGCAGCATTTCTGTAGCCAAGAGCTTGCAGAAGGTGAAATTCAACCTCTTAGCTTTCTCATGGCTAGGAGGAAATGGTCTTTTACTTGTCCACATCTGAGGGACCGAGGGCTGGCTATTGTGCTTAGACGGGGTTGATAAGGGTGTCCCCAGCAAACTGCCGGTCTGTGAGGAAGATGCAGGCGGACATGTTAGGTTGCCTTGATCCAAAGGTGGTGCTATCAATGTCGGACAGCGCTCAACACCAGCTGGTGTTACCACCTCCAAAGAAAATGATGACCTGCCAATCACGCTGGCTGTTGCGGGTAAAGAGGTGGCAGGTCTGCGCCCCAAAACAGGTGTGACTGCTGTCCCCCCAGTCACAGAGGATGAAGAGGCCGCAGATGCACAAGATATGGCAGACGGTGGTTGGCCCGGCCGGCTATGCCGCATTGTAGCACACTGAGCTTCCCACTGCAACTTATGCTTCATGTCCATGTGCCGGTTCATGCATGAAGTACTCAAACTATGTATTTTTTGGCCTCTACTTAGCTTTTGCTGACAAATGTTACAGATAACACGAGTTGGGTCATCTTTATCGATCTGAAAAAATGCCCAGGCTATGCAAGGCTTAGCACCCATGCGACCTGAAGAGCCACCACGACTTGTGGTCAGAGGCAGAGTTGTGTTTGAGGATGCAGTTGTTGACGTGCTTCCAGTACTATGTCTCTGTCCAGGAAGGCGCAACCTGACCTCGTCATTACTAGCATCTTCCTCCACCTCCTCTGCTGACCTCATCTCTTGGCTGACTGTGGGTTGACAGTAAGTGGGATCTCCAACCTCATCATCATCACCCTGTGCGTTATCACACCCGTCGTCTTCAGAGCCAACCTGTTCCTGCCCTGACAAAAAACTAAAGTTGTCGCTCCAATCAGGTATTTGAGTCTCATCATCGTCTTCCTCATTGTCTCCACCAACAGGAGTTACAGTTTGGGAATGAGGGTCTACATTATGGTCAGAACCTTCTGTGTCTGGTCCTGGATCCGACTCATAAAGATTCTGGGCATCAGTGCAGATCATTTCCTCGTCTGGATTCACAGAAGCGCTGGAGTCGACCTCTGATTCCCAGGCTATAGTATGAGTAAACAGCTCTGCAGACTCAACCATCTGTTCTACCTCATACTCAGACGGGCAGCTGGAGATTTGGGAGCTGTGAGGAAGCAAGTGCGATTGGGGTGACACCTTTGAGGACTGGAGTATTTGTGATGTTGAAGTTGATGTGGAGGAGAGCCCACTTAAAGGAGCACTTGATATCCGTTGAAGCACCTGCTGTTTTTGTGCCTCATCAGGAATTTGTAGCGATTGGCATGGCCGTAAGAAAGGGATCTTATCACATTGTCCGCTAAAAGAAGTAGACATTTTAGTATGGCTGGAAGATGATCTTTCTTCTGCAGATGTTACTGTTGCTTTAACATCTACCCCACGGACACAACCTTTTTTCCCCTTCCCAACACGCCTATTCCCCTTTCCACCAGCAGCAGGCCTTTTTCCACTCATTTTGGTGGTTAACTAATTCACAACTCTGGAGTTGTTTGCACAAAAAAACAATGGATGGGAAACGAGCAGAGCTGAGTGGCCAAACTGTGGTATTAGGCCAAAACTATTGGCTGGGTTAGATGCAGAAAAAAATTATATTCAATTTGCAACCTGATGGAGGTCAGTATAGATGGACTAATAGAACAAGTCCTACACACAGCTAGAAGCCCAAATATTTTTTCAGAGGTAGATGCAGACAAAAAATTATATTCAGTTTGCAACCTGATGGAGGTCAGTATAGATGGACTAATAGAACAAGTCCCACACACAGCTAGAAGCCCAAATATTTTTTCAGAGGTAGATGCAGAAAAAAAATATATTCAGTTTGCAACCTGATGGAGGTCAGTATAGATGGACTAATAGAGAAAGTCCCACACACTGCTAGAAGGCCAAATATTTTTTCAGAGCTAGATGCAGACAAAAAATTATTTTGAATTTGCAACCTGATGAAGGTCAGTATAGGTGGACTAATAGAACAAGTCCCACACACTGCTAGAAGGCCAAATATTTTTTCAGAGCTAGATGCAGATAAAAATTATTTTTAATTTGCAACCTGATGGATGTCAGTATAGATGGACTAATAGAGAAAGTCCCACACACTGCTAGAAGGCCAAATATTTTTTCAGAGCTAGATGCAGAAAAAAATTATATTCAGTTTGCAACCTGATGGAGGTCAGTATAGATGGACTAATAGAACAAGTCCCACACACAGCTAGAAGCCCAAATATTTTTTCAGAGGTAGATGCAGAAAAAAATTATATTCAGTTTGCAACCTGATGGAGGTCAGTATTGATGGACTAATAGAACAAGTCCCACACACAGCTAGAAGCCCAAATATTTTTTCAGAGGTAGATGCAGAAAAAATATATATTCAGTTTGCAACCTGATGGAGGTCAGTATAGATGGACTAATAGAGAAAGTCCCACACACTGCTAGAAGGCCAAATATTTTTTCAGAGCTAGATGCAGACAAAAAATTATTTTGAATTTGCAACCTGATGGAGGTCAGTATAGGTGGACTAATAGAACAAGTCCCACACACTGCTAGAAGGCCAAATATTTTTTCAGAGCTAGATGCAGATAAAAATTATTTTTAATTTGCAACCTGATGGATGTCAGTATAGATGGACTAATAGAGAAAGTCCCACACACTGCTAGAAGGACAAATATTTTTTCAGAGCTAGATGCAGAAAAAAATTATATTCTATTTGCAACCTGATGGAGGTCAGTATAGATGGACTAATAGAACAAGTCCCACACACAGCTAGAAGCCCAAATATTTTTTCAGAGCTAGATGCAGACAAAAAATTATTTTGAATTTGCAGCGTGATGGAGGTCAGTATAGATGGACTAATAGGACAAGTCCCACACACTGCTAGAAGCCCAAATATTTTTTCAGAGCTAGATGCAGAAAAAAATTATATTCAGTTTGCAACCTGATGGAGGTCAGTATAGATGGACTAATAGAACAAGTCCCACACACTGCTAGAAGCCCAAATATTTTTTCAGAGCTAGATGCAGACAAAAAATTATTTTGAATTTGCAGCGTGATGGAGGTCAGTATAGATGGACTAATAGAGAAAGTCCCACACACTGCTAGAAGGCCAAATATTTTTCAGAGCTAGATGCAGAAAAAAATTATATTCAGTTTGCAACCTGATGGAGGTCAGTATAGATGGACTAATAGAACAAGTCCCACACACAGCTTGAAGCCCAAATATTTTTTCAGAGGTAGATGCAGATAAAAATTATTTTTAATTTGCAACCTGATGGAGGTCAGTATAGATGGACTAATAGAGAAAGTCCCACACACTGCTAGAAGGCCAAATATTTTTACGGAGCTAGAAGCAGACAAAAAATTATATTCAGTTTGCAACCTGATGGAGGTCAGTATAGATGGACTAATAGAACAAGTCCCACACACTGCTAGAAGCCCAAATATTTTTTCAGAGCTAGATGCAGAAAAAAATTATATTCAATTTGCAACCTGATGGAGGTCAGTATAGATGGACTAATAGAATGATGCTATGCCCAAAAGATTTTACTTCACTAGGTGCAGTAAAAAAATTGGTATTCTATACACAGGTGGTATATCTTGCAACACAGATAGGCTACTCCACTGACTAACACACTCTGCAATAGGCCAAAAAGGATTAGCTTTGCTAGATTCAGCCAAATGCTGTGAAAAAAACTTGCACAGCACTGGCACAGACCTGCCTGGCAAAAACTGATAGGAACTGATGTAACCTAGTCCTGAAAAGGACTGCAATTACAATTAGTCTTTACTCCCACAATCTATCTATTTAAGAGCACAGACCTGCCTGATAAAAGTCGTAGGAAATGCTGTAACCTAGTCCTTAAAAGGACTGCAATCACAACTATTCCCTACTCCCAAGCTATCTGTAGATTTGTGCGAAAATTGGCTTGAAATTAACAAGGTATAGCGCACACAGCAACAGCGGTGCCGTCTAACACGCAGCTGCAGCAGTGAGAAAATGGTGGCGACAGGGAAAATGGCTGGGTCTTATAGGGCAAGGACATGTGACATACACTGCCAATGACACATGCCCTTGCTTGTGTGAAAAAAAGCACTTCGCTCCGTGTGTGCGCTGCTGATAGGCTGACAGATTGCACCTCCCCACTGTAAATGCGGGAAAGAGAAAAAAAAATGGAGTTCTTCATTATTCCTGCAGAGATCCATCCCCTGCCCCTCCCCCCACCCCGCTGTACACTCAAACTGCGTATTAACATTAATTTTCATCATTACTGAGAAAAAATCCAGTTATGATTTTGGTGCACGAACAGTTATCGAACATAACCTCGAACAGCCGAATTTTTCTAAAATCGTTCCTGTTCGTCGAACACCGCCCAAAACAGCTCGAATTTGAGATTGGCGAACAGCTTGAGTAGAACAACGCTCATCTTTATTCACAAGTGAGGCCCATAAACTCAGTAAGCCACTGGAACATCACGGGTGCTTGAGGACGTCAGGAAGGGCAGTGAACATTGAATCGCTAATAGGTAAGTTAAAAAAGAAATCCATTGGTTTCACAATGTTATTCTTAATGCCAATCAGTACAGCGTATAGTGACATCTTGTTCTTTATGAACACTTAATACAGATTCTATATCTCACAATTGCACTTTCTGAAGCCTAAAATCAATGCAAATTTCCATTGGCTCTATAGGAAGCTTATTAGTAAGTAAATGAAAAAAAGTTCTCCATAAAGTCAAACTCATGAACTCCTGTTTACAAGACAGGCACATTAACCCAGTAGACCACTGGAAAATCACAGGTGCTGTGATATGTCAAGAAGGGCAGTGAACATTGAATCGCTAATAGGTAAGTTAAAAAAGAAATCCATTGGTTTCACAATGTTATTCTTAATGTCAATCTATACAGCATATGATGACATCTTGTTTTTTATGAACACTTAATACACATTCTATATCTCACGATTGCACTGTCTGAAGCCCAAAATCAATGCAAATTTCCACTGGCTCTAAAGAAAGCTTATCAGTAAGTAAGTAAAACGAGGCTCTCCATGCAGTCAAACTCATTAATATCTGTTTACAAGACAGGTGCATTAACCTAGTAAGCCACTGGAACATCTCTGGTGTAAGTTGATGTCAATAAGGGCAGTGAACATTGCATCGCTAATAGGTAAGTTAAAAAAGAAATCCATTGGTTTCACAATGTAATTCTTAATACCAATTAGTACAGCATATGATGACATCTTGTTCTTTATGAACACTTAATACAGATTCTATATCTCAGAATTGCACTATCCCAAGCCCAAAATCAATGCAAATTTTCATTGGCTCTATAGGAAGCTTATTTGTAAATAAATGAAGAAATGCTCTCCATGGAGTTGAACCCACACACTCCTGTTTACAAAACAGGCGCATCAACACAGTAAGCCACTGGAACAACACGGGTGCTTGAGGATGTCAAGAACGGCAGTGAACATTTTATCTCTAATAGGTAAGTTAAAAAAGAAATCCATTGATTTCACTATGTTATTCGCTCTATATGAAGCTTATTAGTAAGTAAATAAAAAAAAGCTCTCCATGGAGTTGAACCCATTCACTTCTGTGTACAAGAAAGGCGCATCAACACAGTATGCCACTGGAACATCACAGGCGCTTAGAAATGTCAAGAAGGGTAGTGAATATTGAATCGCTAATAGTTAAGTTAGAAAAGAAATCCATTGGTTTCACTATATTATTCTTAACCCTGCTATTCTCCTTGTTACCACTATACACTTGTTATCTTCCGGTCATTTTTGACCGGACCTAATAAAGTCTTGATTTTTAGCTAATTTAAGTGTTTTAATTGAATAATTTTTGCAGTATTATATTGTATGTAAAACTGGTTGTTTAAAAACAAATGAAAAATGGAAAGAAAAACTTACTTTTTATTTTTTTTTTGTGTCAAAACATTTTACATTGCTTTATTGGAATATTTATGCATATTGCATATTTGCACATGCAAAAATAATTATTCTTCCAACTGTAAACTATAACTAATAACAATAAACTAAATGTAATTATATTATTTTCCAACAAAAAAAAAAATAAAAATTAACAGTTCAGTTTTTTTCATGTAAAATGATAAATAAGTCCCTTGGTGCAAAATTTACTGTTTGCAATTGTCACAGGTATAATTGACATGTCTTTTGCATAAATATTTTCCACATCTGTAACATATCACATTTGATTTGTGATTACTTGATGTTGGACAGAAGTCGCATAGTTTCCGTTTTAGGCTGGTTGGGTTGCTGGTGGCATCCGTGGGTATTGTAGCAGTGCTGGTGTAAGCTGTTGGTTCACTTTCTTTATCTTGCTGTTGGATCCTGTGGACAATGGCTGCCGCTCCATCAGCTCTGGATGTTACCTTTCGTTCTTCAATATATGGGCTAACTAGTCATTTTCCCAACTCCTCTATAAAAAGTCTTCTCTTATATAGTTTATTTTTGTTCCAATTTGGGTCTATTTCCTTCCATAGCACGAATGCATTGTATGCTGACACATCAATCATACTGTAAAAAATCACTATTGGCCACCGATTTGTTTTGCGCTTACAGGTGTAAGTGCCTATCAGTTGATCTAGAGTATCAACAGCCCCTTTTGTAGCATTATATTCTAAAATGATGTCCGGTTTTCTGTCATCTCTATTACTGATTTCACTATCATGATGAATTGTGCTCATCAGAATTACCTGCTTGTGTTTTTTTGGGACGTAAGAAACTACTGTGGTATCCTTAGTAAAATAAAACATAGAACTATAAATGTCTCTCTTACTGAGAATACCTTGTGGCAGTTCTGGCTTATTTTTTATAATAGTACCCAACATGGTCATTTTTCTTTTCATCAACATCTGCCCTAATTGATATGATGTAAAAAAATTGTCGCATGTGACATTTTGTCCTTTGAGTCCCTGGGTCAAATCCAAGACTACTCGCATGCCTTGATTTTTTTCGGCTCTTTCTCCAGCTTGTTTTTCTATGTATACCTGTGCATTTAGAGCGTACGCACTTTTGCTGTCGCACAGAGTCCATATTTTGATGCCGTACTTTGCAGGCTTACCTGGAATATACTGCCTGAATGGACACCTACCTCTGAATGAGACTAATTGCTCATCTACAGTCACATTGTCACCAGGATTATAAAATATTAGTAGATTTTCTACCCATTTGTTCCACAAATCTCTAATAGGGGCAAGTTTGTCTGTGGGTCTTCTTTCAATTCGATTGCTTTTATTATCAAAATGATGGACTCTTGAAATTTGATGAAATCTTTTCACAGACATTGTGGCCCTAAATATGTGGCGACCAGTTTCTGAATCCCATAAACTACTGGTTGACTCACCGCATGACCTGTAGACTCCTGCTAACAGTAGAAATCCTATGAAAGCATTTAGAGCTGTCAAATCTAAAGTATTCCATTTCTCGCCATAAACTTGTTGTCCCTCAATGTTGGACATTTGGATTATGATGTTTTGTATGGTAATATTTATAAACAATTTGAATGCAGATTGTATGTCATCAATTCTTGATATAGCATACCTGGTAGGACCAGGTGTACCTTTTATGACATCTTTAGAAGACATTCTACCAGACTGAGTAAAAGGCTGCAGGTTCCAAATGACATCTTTGTTCTTTGAAAGGATTTCTTGGATCCCACTAGTTGTCTGGGTTTCCTCATCAGATTCCACTTCAGAATCAGATTGCTCTGCATTGGATTCCCCATCACTTATGTGGTCCTCCTCTTCTGACACATTCTCAGGCGGGGCATCATCATCATCATCAGAATTAGAGGCGTTTACAAAGTCCTTCAAATCTTTTTCAGTCATTATACGTTTTCTCATTAGGAAAAGACGCAACACTCTGGAATAAAAACTTAAAATATACATAAAAAATAATAATACAATGAGAGAACAAACTATTACCAGTTTTACAGCAATAAACACAATTAGGGCCCCATCACACATTGAGAAATTCACTGCGATTGTGATGCTGGAGCATCGCAAACAAGACCATCCATATAAGCATGCACTCATTCTATCAATTGCTGCTTTACACTATACCATCTAATCAAAAGAATTGAATACTTTGACAATAAAAAAAAGTTTATCTGCTACATACCTGTAAAGATGATCCTTTAGAACTCTGTTGTCTGTATATGTCCTTTCTGCTCTCTCTCCAGCTGGACTGAAAATGAAACTGTATAGACTACTATGGCAATTGTCTACTGATAGGATAAAATAAACCCCACCCCCACCCTTTAGGATAAGAGCTCAGAGTAAAGCAAACACACTTTTCAGACAGAATTTATTAGTACTCTTTCAGGTCAGCATTTCACAGAAATTAGATCAGGGAACACAAGTAAAAAAAGAGAATATGTTCATTTACAATATGAAATGTTGAGAACCGAATTGAACTATTTTACAGGAACAGCAGGGTAAAAATATTTGGCACATAACTATACTTGAAGGTAATCCATCAGCAGTATTGTAATGAGAAAATGTATGTATGTGTAAATCTGCATGGACCAAAAGGACCTAAATAAATTGATAAATAGTAGTAGATGTAATATATAGTCCAAAATGAGATTATAGCTCCTTTATTTTACTCATAAAATGGCTAGAGATCACTATAAAAGACTATCGGTCATATATGACCGAAGAGTACAAGTGTATAAAAAATTGTGGAGCAAAAAGTAAACATAAAAAAATTTATATAACAATTAGAGATGAGCGGTGTTCGACTAGAACTGTTCGCCAATCTCAAATTCGAGCAGTTTTGGGCGGTGTTCGAGTTGTTCGACGAACCCGAACAATTTGCAAAAAATTCGGCTGTTCGAGGTTATGTTGGATAACTGTTCGTGCACCAAAAGCGTGTCCTGCATGTCTGGTGCTATTTAGAGCACCAATCATGCAGGGATTGTCTGCCACTCACTGTAATGCCACAGCCATGGTGGTTGTGGCATTACAGTGATTGCCCAAATCGATGGGAACAGTGCCAACAGTGAAACATGAAAAGCCGGCAATTCATCCGGGGCATACACCGGTACCCGACAATTTAGAACCGAAAGAATAGAGCTTCACACATAGATTAGATAGATATAAACATGTCAGCCACATATATACGAAGTACAGTGAAAGTGCTGCTTACTGTACTTGTCATTTAGCGTAAAGGATTTATCAAAAAAAATAATAGTGTTTTCATGCACCGTCTCTTTAAAAAAGCCGGCCGGCAATTCAGCATCTGTACCCGACAATTTAGAATAGAAGGAATAGAGAATCACACATAGATTAGATAGATAGAATCATGTCAGCCACATATATACGAAGTACAGTGACAGTGTTGCTTACTGTACTTGTCATTTAGTGTAAAGGATTTATCAAAAAAAATATTAGTGTTTTCATGCACTGTCTCTTTAAAAAAGCCGGCCGGGAATTCAGCAGCGGTACCCGACAATTTAGAATAGAAGGAATAGAGAATCACACATAGATTAGATAGATAGAAACATGTCAGCCACATATATACGAAGTACAGTGACAGTGTTGCTTACTGTACTTGTCATTTAGTGTAAAGGATTTATCAAAAAAAATATTAGTGTTTTCATGCACCGTCTCTTTAAGAAAGCCGGCCGGCAATTCAGCATCTGTACCCGACAATTTATAACAGACAGAATAGAGCTTCACACCTAGATTAGATAGATAGAAACATGTCAGTCACATATATATGAAGTACAGTGACAGTGTTGCTTACTGTGCTTGTCATTTAGTGTAAAGGATTTATTAAAAAAAATAATAGTGTTTTCATGCACTGTCTCTTTAAAAAAGCCGGCCGGCAATTCAGCATCTGTACCCGACAATTTATAACAGACAGAATAGAGCTTCACACATAGATTAGATAGATAGAAACATGTCAGTCACATATATATGAAGTACAGTGATAGTGTTGGTTACTGTACTTGTCATTTAGTATTAAAATAAAGGATTTATTATTAAAAAAATTGGCGTGGGGTTCCCCTTAATTTTAGTCTCTAGCGGAGGTTAAGCAGACAGCTGGGGCAGATGTTTGAAGCCTGGGAAGGGGGTAATACCCACGGAGCTTCCCAGGCTACTAATATCAGCCCCCAGCTGAATACATAGCCTTTACTAGCTATTAAAATGGGGGACCCCCTCAAAAAAATGACGTGGGGTCCCCCCTAATTTAATAGCTAGCAAAGGCTAGGCAGACAGCTGGGGGCTGATATTAATAGCCCAGGAAGGGAGCCATGAATATTGGCCCCCTCCCAGGCTAGAAACACCAGCCGTCAGCCGCCCCAGAAATGGCGCATTCATAGGATGCGCCAATTCTGGCACTTAGCCTCGCTCTTCCACGCTGCCCTGGTGCGGTGGCAGGGGGTAATAGGGCTGGGGTTGATGTCAGCTTATAATGCCAGCTGACATCAAGCCCAGGTTAGTAATGGAGAGGCGTCTATAAGACACCCCCATTACTAACCCCATAGTCAAAGTTAAAAAAAACACAAACACACATAATAAAGTCCTTTAATTGAAATAAACACACAATTCTTTATTGTTCTAAATTAAACCATACTTACCGTCACGCCCATTCCAGCTGAAGCCAACGATCTCCTGTAATAAAAGAAAAATAATAAAGCAACCTCATCCTTACCTTTCCATGGTTCCCAGGACAGCTTCAGCTCTGCTACATCGAGATGACAGGCTGGACCGCAGCAGAACGCCGCCATCCAGCCTGTCATCCCGCAGACACTGAGAAGCGCAGGCTTGCTTGCGCTCCACATTGTCTCTCTGTGACGGCATAAAGATGAGCCGAGGTCATGTCCAATGAACTCGGCTCACCTCATGCACGTCACTTACAGCGTGGGAGAATTCTCACGCTGAAGCGCTGAGTGCAGGAGAATTTTCCCACGCTGTCAGTGAGGTGCATGAGGTGAGCTGAGTTCATTGGACATGAGCTCACCTCATGCACGTCACTGACAGCGTGGGAGAATTCTCCTGCACTCAGCACTTCAGCGTGAAAATTTTCCCACGCTGTCAGTGACGTGCATGAGGTGAGCCGAGTTCATTGGACATGATCTCGGCTCATCTGGATGCCGTCACAGCGAGACACTGAGGAGCGCAAGCATGCCTGCTCTTCTCATTGTCTGCGGCATGACAGGCTGGATGGCAGCGTTCTGCTGCGGTCCAGCCTGTCATCTCGATGTAGCAGAGCTGAAGCTGTCGTGGGAACCATGGAAAGGTAAGGATGAGGTTGGTTTATTATTTTTCTTTTATTGCAGGAGATCGTTGGCTTCAGCTGGAATGGGCGTGACGGTAAGTATGGTTTAATTTAGAACAATAAAGAATTGTGTGTTTATTTCAATTAAAAGACTTTATTCTGGGTGTTGTGTTTTTTTTAAATACTTTACTAGAAATTCATGGCGGTCATGTCTAATACTGGCGTGACCCCATGAATTTTGGGCTTGGGGCCAGCTGATAATACCAAGCTGGCCCTAACCCCTTTATTACCCAGTGAGCCACCGCACCAGGGCCCTGGATGAGTTGGGTACAGCGCCAGAAGATGGGGCTTCTATGAACGCGCCATTTTCCGGGGTGGCTGCGGACTGCAATTTGCAGCGGGGGGGCCCAGAAAGCTTGGGCCTCCCTGCGCTGCAGATTCCAGCCCCCAGCTGCCTAGTTGTACCTGGCTGGACACAAAAATAGGGCGAAGCCCCACGTATTTTTTTTTTAATTATTTCATGAAATTCATGAAATAATTAAGAAAAAAAGGCCGTCCCTATATTGTTGTGTCCGGCCAGGTACAAATAGGCAGCTGGTGGTTGGGGGCAGCCCATTCCTGCCTGCTGTACCTGGCTGGACACAAATATAGTGCGAAGCCCCACTTCAATTTTTTTAAATTATTTCAGGAAATTCATGAAATAATTAAAAAAAATTGACGTGGGGCTTCGCACTATATTTGTGTCCAGTCAGGTACAGCAGGCAGGAACGGGCTGCCCCCAACCACCAGCTGCCTATTTGTACCTGGCCGGACACAACAATATAGGGAAGCCCCTTTTTTCTTAATTATTTCATGAAATAATTTAAAGAAAATTGACGTGGGGCTTCGCCCTGTTTTTGTGTCCAGCCAGGTACAACTATGCAGCTGGGGGCTGGAATCCGCAGCCCAGGGAGGCCCAAGCTTTCTGGGCCACCCCCGCTGCAAATTGCAGTCCGCAGCCACGCCGGAAAATGGCGCGTTCATAGAAGCGCCATCTTCTGGCGCTGTACCCAACTCATCCAGGGCCCTGATGCGGTGGCTCACTGGGTAATAAAGGGGTTAGGGCCAGCTTGGCATTATCAGCTGGCCCTAAGCCCAAAATTCATGGGGTCACGCCAATATTAGACATGACCACCATGAATTTCTAGTAAAGTATTTAAAAAAAACACAACACCCAGAAAAAAGTCCTTTAATTGAAATAAACACACAATTCTTTATTGTTCTAAATTAAACCATACTTACCATCACGCCCATTCCAGCTGAAGCCAACGATCTCCTGAAATAAAAGAAAAATAATAAAGCAACATCATCCTTACCTTTCCATGGTTCCCACGACAGCTTCAGCTCTGCTACATCGAGATGACAGGCTGGACCGCAGCAGAACGCTGCCATCCAGCCTGTCATCCCGCAGACACTGAGAAGCGCAGGCTTGCTTGCGCTCCACAGTGTCTCTCTGTGAGGGCATCCAGATGAGCCGAGTTAATGTCCAATGAACTCGGCTCACCTCATGCACGTCACTGACAGCGTGGGAAAATTCTCCTGCACTCAGCGCTTCAGCGTGGGAGAATTCTCACACTGAAGCGCTGAGTGCAGGAGAATTCTCCCACGCTGTCAGTGACGTGCAGGAGGTGAGCTGAGTTCATTGGACATGAGCTCACCTTATGCACGTCACTGACAGCGTGGGAAAATTCTCCTGCACTCAGCGCTTCAGCGTGGGAGAATTCTCACGCTGAAGCGCTGAGTGCAGGAGAATTCTCCCACGCTGTCAGTGACGTGCAGGAGGTGAGCTGAGTTCATTGGACATGAGCTCACCTTATGCACGTCACTGACAGCGTGGGAGAATTCTCCTGCACTCAGCGCTTCAGCGTGAGAATTTTCCCACACTGTCAGTGACGTGCATGAGGTGCGCCGAGTTCATTGGACATGAACTCGTCTCATCTTTATGCCGTCACAGCCAGACACTGCAGAGCCCAAGCAAGCCTGCGCTTCTCAGTGTCTGCGGGATGACAGGCTGGATGGCAGCGTTCTGCTGCGGTCCAGCCTGTCATCTCGATGTAGCAGAGCTGAAGCTGTCGTGGGAACCATGGAAAGGTAAGGATGATGTTGCTTTATTATTTTTCTTTTATTGCAGGAGATCGTTGGCTTCAGCTGGAATGGGCGTGATGGTAAGTATGGTTTAATTTAGAACAATAAAGGATTGTGTCTTTATTTCAATTAAAGGACTTTATTCTGGGTGTTTGTGTTTTCTTTTAACTTTGACTATGGGGTTAGTAATGGGGGTGTCTTATAGACGCCTCTCCATTACTAACCTGGGCTTGATGTCAGCTGGCATTATAAGCTTACATCAACCCCAGCCCTATTACCCCCTGCCACCGCTACAGGGCAGCGTGGAAGAGCGAGGCTAAGTGCCAGAATTGGCGCATCATATGAATGCGCCATTTCTGGGGCGGCTGACGGCTGGTGTTTCTAGCCTGGGAGGGGGCCAATATTCATGGCACCCTTCCTGGGCTATTAATATCAGCCCCCAGCTGTCTGCCTAGCCTTTGCTAGCTATTAAATTAGGGGGGACCCCACGTCATTTTTTTGGGGGGGTCCCCCATTTTAATAGCTAGTAAAGTCTATGTATTCAGCTGGGGGCTGATATTAGTAGCCTGGGAAGCTCCGTGGGTATTACCCCCTTCCCAGGCTTCAAACATCTGCCCCAGCTGTCTGCTTAACCTCCGCTAGAGACTAAAATTAAGGGGAACCCCACGCCAATTTTTTTTAATAATAAATCCTTTATTTTAATACTAAATGACAAGTACAGTAACCAACACTATCACTGTACTTCATATATATGTGACTGACATGTTTCTATCTATCTAATCTATGTGTGAAGCTCTATTCTGTCTGTTATAAATTGTCGGGTACAGATGCTGAATTGCCGGCCGGCTTTTTTAAAGAGACGGTGCATGAAAACACTATTATTTTTTTTAATAAATCCTTTACACTAAATGACAAGTACAGTAAGCAACATTGTCACTGTACTTCATATATATGTGACTGACATGTTTCTATCTATCTAATCTATGTGTGAAGCTCTATTCTGTCTGTTATAAATTGTCGGGTACAGATGCTGAATTGCCGGCCGGCTTTTTTAAAGAGACAGTGCATGAAAACACTATTATATTTTTTAATAAATCCTTTACACTAAATGACAAGTACAGTAAGCAACACTGTCACTGTGCTTCTTATATGTGTGACTGACATGTTTCTATCTATCTAATCTATGTGTGAGGCTCTATTCCTTCTTGTCTAAATTGTCGGGTACCGGTGTAAGCCGCTGCTGAATTGCCGGCCGGCTTATTTAAAGAAAGCGTCTTCTGAGCAGTTTGTCAGCTTTTGGACACCTTTGAAGGTGTTTTCTATGTGTTTCTGTGTGTTTTTGTTTGCCTGCCATTGGTTTTAACGGTGTTCGACGGTGTTCTAAGGTGTTCGACGAACAGTTCGACGAACAGTTCCTCGAACATCCCGGTGTTCGACGAACCGAACCGAACCCGAACACTACGGGGGTGGCTCAACACTAATAACAATGCGCATAGTAAGAACCCTTCAAATGAGGAATAGTCAATCAACTACAAGTTTCAGAACTGCATCTTGCATATTTTAAAAAATATTAAAGTTCAAAATCAGTCATTTTTGACTGAAGACAACAAGGTTAATGCCAATCTATACAGCATATGATGACATCTTGTTCTTTATGAACACTTAATACACATTCTATATCTCACGATTGCACTATCTCAAGCCCAAAATCAAAGCAAATTTACATTGGCTCTATGGGAAGCTTATTAGTAAGTAAATGATAAAAGACACACTGTGGAGTTGAGCTCATGAACAC
This sequence comes from Phyllobates terribilis, assembly GCF_046119375.1. NCBI lineage: Eukaryota > Metazoa > Chordata > Amphibia > Anura > Dendrobatidae > Phyllobates > Phyllobates terribilis. Next base: position 1,268,098 of record NW_027362771.1, on the reverse strand, counting down.
TGGTTGACAAGAAAGGTGCATTAACCCAGTTAGCCACTGAAACATCACAGGTGCTTGTTGATGTCAAGAAGGGCAGTGAACATTGAATCGCTAATAGGTAAGTTAAAAAAGAAATCCATTGGTTTCACTATTTTATTCTTAATGCCAATCAGTACAGCGTATGATGACATCTTGTTCTTTATGAACACTTAATATAGATTCTATAGCTCACAATTGCGCTATCTGAAGACGGAAATAAATGCAAATTTCCATTGGCTCGATAGGAAGATTACTAGTAAGTAACTGAAAAAATGCTCTCCATGGAGTCAAACTCTTTAATACCTGTTTACAACACAGGTGCATTAACCTAGTAAGCCACAAGAAAATCTCATGTGCATGGTGATGTCAAGAAGGGCAGTGTACATTGAATCGCTAATAGGTAAGTTAGAAAAGAAATCCATTGGTTTCACTATGTTATTCTTGATGCCAATCTATAAAGCATATGATGGCATCTTGTTCTTTATGAACACTTAATACAGATTCTATATCTCACAATTGCACTTTCTGAATCCCCAAATCAATGCAAATTTCCATTGGCTCTATGGGAAGCTTATTAGTAAGTAAATAAAACAAAACTCTCCATGGAGTCATACTCATGAACTCATTTTTATAAGACAGGCACATAAACCAGTAAGCCACTGGAACATCACTGGTGCATGGTGATGTCAAGAAGGGCAGTGAACATTGAATCGCTAATAGGTAATTTAAAGAAGAAATCCATTGGTTTCACTATTTTATTCTTAATGCCAATCAGTACAGCATATGATGACATCTTGTTCTTTATGAACACCTAATATAGATTCTATATCTCACAATTGCACTATCCCAAGCACAAAATCAATGCAAATTTCCAATGCCTCTATAGGAAGCTTATTAGTAAGCAAATGAAAGAAAAGCTCTCCTTGGACTCGAACTCATGAATGCGTGTTTACAAGACAGGGGCATCAACCCAGTACGCCACTGGAATGTCACAGGTGTAAAGAGATGTCAAGAAAGGCAGTGAACATTGAATCGCTAATAACATAGTAACATAGTTTGTAAAGCAGAATAAAGACTTGCGTCCATCAAGTTCGACCTGTTAGTTCTGTAATTGCTAAAGTTGATCCAGAGGAGGGCAAAAACCCCAAATGATTTAGCCAATCTTCACCTGAGGAAAAATTCCCTCCCGACTCTGAAACCAGCAGTCAGAATAAATCCCTGTATCAACCTACTATTTTATTCTATTTTTAAGTATACGCTGAAATCTGCCTGGTATCTAGAAATGCATCCAGTCCCCGCTTGAACTGGTGTAGTGAATCCGACATTACCGTCTCCTCACTCAGTGAATTCCATATTCTCACTGCTCTTACCGTAAAGAACCCCTTCCTATGCTGGTGCTGAAACCTTTTCTCTTCCAGTCTTAGTGAATGCCCTCTTGTTACCGTAATATCCCTCCTCTTGAACAAATCCCGGGCAAGATCTCTATACTGTCCCCTAACATATTTGTACACATTTATTATGTCCCCCCTCAACCTTCTCTTTTCCAGGCTGAATAGTCCTAGTTTTGCCAACCTCCATTCCCTTTATTAATTTTGTTGCCCTCCTTTGTACCTTTTCAAGCTCATTTATATCCTTTCTATATATTGGGGCCCATAACTGAGCACAGTATTCCAAGTGTGGTCTGACCAGTGCTTTGTACAGTGGAAGAACAATGTTCTCATCCTTTGCAGTTATACCTCTTCTGATACATCCCATTACCCTGTTTGCCCTTACAGCAGCGTCCTGACTTTGGACACTCCAATTTAGTTTGCTATCAATCAAGATGCCCAAGTCCTTCACCATCTCTGAATTCCCCAATGATTTCCCATTCAGTGAGTACTGGTGACTTCCATTTTTCCTTCCCATATGTATGACCTTACATTTCTCCTCATTAAACCTCATTTTCCATTTAATGCTCTACCTACCCAGCTTATCCAAATCCCTTTGTAGGTCTGCACTGTCCTCTTTTGTATTAATTGTTTTACATAACTTTGTGTCATCAGCAAATATCGATATTTTACTATTTATCCCGTTGACTATGCAGTTAATAAAGATATTAAATAACATTGGGCCTAGTACAGACCCCTGTAGTACCCCACTAGTGACGCTTACCCAATCTGAGTATATTCCATTTATAACCACCCTCTGCCTTCTATCCCTTAGCCAGTTTGCTACCCACTTGTAAACATTTTCCCCCAGCCCCATCATTCTCATTTTGTATACCAACCTATTATGTGGCACGCTATCGAACGCTTTTGAGAAGTCGAGATACACGACATCCACTGGTTCCCCCTGATCTACTCGAGAGCTACCCTCCTCGTAGAAGTCAATCGGGTATGTTTGGCAGGAGCGATTCCTTATGAATCCATGTTGGTTCGGGATTAAAAGATTATTAGCATCAAGATGCTCCGTAATTGCCTCTTTAATGAAGCTTTCAAAAATTCTGCCCACAACGGACGTCAGACTCACCGGCCGATAGTTTCCAGGGTCACTTTTTGCTCCCTTTTGAATATTGGCACTACATTCGCCTGTCGCCAATCAAGTGGTACAGACCCAGTCTCAACAGAGTCCTTAAATATAAGATATAACGGTCTGTCTATCACATTACTTAGTTCCCTTAGTACCCGTGGGTGTATGCCTGGTGATTTGTTTATTTTAATGTTACTGAGGCGTTTCTGTACCTCAACTTGGGTTAGATTAGTCATACTTAGCGGAGGATTAAGCTTGTCACTTCTCATTTCTCCTGTTAGTTCTATTTCCTTTGTGAAAGTTGTCGAAAAAAAATTATTTAATAGATTAGCTTTATCCTCATCTTTCTCTATGATTTTGCCTTCCTCACTTTTTATCGGTCCAATATTATCCGATTTAATCCTTTTACTATTTATATATGTAAAGAACATTTTGGGATTTGATCTACTTTCCCTAGCAATACGTTTCTCTGTTTCCTCCTTCGCTAATTTTATTTGTTTTTTACAGGTTATCGTTTTATCCTTGTAACACATTAGTGCCTCCTTACTGTTTTCCTGTTTTAATCTCTTGAATGCCTCTTTTTTGCTATTTAACGCCCCTTTTACGTTCTTGTTCAACCATATTGGTTTCCTCTTATTTCTGGCCCTTTTATTCCCATACGGTATATACCTCTCGCACTGAGTATTCAGAATTCTTTTGAAGGTTTCCCATTTACTATTCGTATTCCTTTGATTAAGTACTTTGTCCCAGTCAATAAGTTGAAGGTTTTCTATCAGCTGATCAAACTTCGCCCTCCTAAAGTTTAATGTTTTTGTTGTTCCCTTATTGATAACCCTACTGAAGGGCATTTTGAAGTCGATAATATTATGATCGCTATTACCTAGGTGCCCCCATATCTGTACCTCAGTTATTCTATCAGGCCTATTAGTCAATATTAAGTCCAACACGGCCTTCCCTCTCGTTGGTTCCTGCACTAGTTGGGAGAGATAATTATCCTTAATATTTGTCAAGAACTTTTTTCCTTTCTGAGATCTACAGGTTTCTGTTTCACAGTCAATATCCGGGTAGTTGAAATCCCCCATTACAATCACTTCATTATGTTTTGCTACTTTGTCTATTTGTCCTAATAGCAGATTCTCATTCTCCTCTGTTATATTTGGTGGCTTATAGCAGACCCCCAGTAATATTTTATTATTATTTTTTGCCCCCTCTATCTCTACCCACATGGACTCGACCCGGCTTTAGACATGACTTTACATATAAGCAGACTCCTCCGCCTTTCCCCTGTTTCCGGTCCCTTCTAAATAAACTATAATCTAATAAATTTACCGCCCAGTCGTAGATATCGTCTAGCCAAGTCTCTGTTATACCTACGATGTCATACCTCTCCTCCGATATAAGCGCCCGCAGCTCATCCGCCTTATTGGTCCGGCTTCTTGCGTTGGTCAGCATGCAAGATAAAACTTTGAGGTTATTTAGCATCCTATTCTTCTCTAACGATCTAACTGTACTATCCCCACCCCCCTCTCCACCCTCATATTCACTTCTCCCCTTCCCCCTTGCTTGCCTCACATCCCACCTATTTCCTTGGTTCCCCCCTGTCTCTAGTTTAAAAACTCCTCCAACCTATTAGCCATCTTCTTCCCCAGCACCGCTGCACCCTTCCCATTGAGGTGCAGCCCGTTCCTACGGTAGAGCCTGTAGCCGACCGCGAAGTTGGCCCAGTTCTCCATGAACCCAAACCCTTCTGCCTTGCACCAACTCTTTGGCCACTTATTCACCTCCCTAACTTCCCGTTGGTGCTCCTGTGTGGCTCGCGGGATTGGTTGTATTTCTGAGAAAACTACCTTGGAGGTCCTTGCCCTAAGCTTCCTACCTAGGTCCCTGAAATCATTTTTAAGGACCCTCCATCTACCACTCACTTTGTCATTGGTGCCGATGTGGACCATGACCGCTGGGTCTTCGCCAGCGCCACCCAGTAACCCGTCAACCCGATCCGCGATGTGCCGGACTCGAGCGCCAGGGAGGCAGCACACCGTTCGGCGATCCCGGTCTTTGTGACAGATTGCCCTGTCTGTCCCCCTAATAATAGAGTCACCCACTACCAGGACCTGTCTTGCCTGCCCTACACTTCCCCCCTCCCCCTCATTACTGGAGCATACACTCCCCCGGCGGTCAGAGGATCTGTCGTGCTCCAATAATGCCGGTTCTGAACCAGCCTTCCTATACTTCTTCCCTCTATCCCTCCTAACTGTTATCCAGCTCCCTGCCTGTTCAGCCTGCACTTCCCCACTATGCTCCACCCCCAGTGTTGACCCATTGAGTGTCTGCTCGGTGAGCAGCAAACTCCGTTCCATGTTGTCGATGCTCCTCAGTATTGCTATCTGAGCACTTAGATCCAGAATTTGGGCTTCCAAGTGCACGATATGCTCACATCTCTCGCAGCAGTATGGATCCTCAAGCGGTTGCTCACGGAATGCATACATTGCGCAAGATGTACACTGCACGGCTCCGGCCAACATGGACGTCATTCTAAATATGGGGATACAGTCAGTATATATATATACAAGTACAAAACACAATTATTTATATATAGGTGTATGGACGGGGATCAATTAGGGTTGTGCAAGTGTATCAATTAGATATCGGCGGGGGATCAGTTAAGTATGGACGGGGGATCAATTAAGTATCAAGTATGGACGGGGGAATCAGCTAAGTAGGTCAGGTGGATTAATTAAGTATGGACGGTGTGTCAATTAACTATGGACTGGGGATCAATAAATATGGACTGGGGAAATAATTAATTGTGGACTGGGGAATCAATCAATTAATTATGGACAGGGGGTTAATTAAATATGGATGGGGATAAGGCAAATAAATAGGGACTGGGGATCAGTAAAAGTGGACAGGGGGAATCTATTAAATATGGACAAGGGGGATCAATTGATTATGGGCTGGGGGGGTCGATCAGTTAAATGTGGTCATGGGGATCAATTTAATATGGACGGGGGTGGTTGGGGGATCAATTAAATGCGGACGGGGGGGTCAATTTAAATGTGGTTAGGGGGATCAGTTAAATATGGATGGGGGGTGATCAGTGGATTAATTTAAATATGGACGGGGGGTGATCAATTAAATTTGGACTGGGGGATCACTAAAGATGGCCGGGGGAGTTGTATTAAATATGGATAGGGGGGAGATCGATCAAGTATGGACAGAGGATTAAATTAAATAAGGCCGGGGGGGAGCACTTAAATATAATACAATTGCAATACAAATACAAATACAACACAGTACAGTACACGCTCGGGTTCAGTAGGGCCGCTTATCGCGGCCTCCTGCCCCTCACTCACCTCTTCTAGGGATGCTGCACGCTATCACAGCGCGCTCGCCCCGCCGGTCGCCTCTTACCGATCCTCCTGGTCAGCTCCTGGTCACCACCACCTGGCGCCCTCCGCCGGCCGGACCTGCACGCTATCACAGCGCTCTCTTGCGCTCGTCCCTCCGGTCGCCTCCTACCGGTCCACCCGGTCCACTCGGACACCTCCGCCTGGCTTCCTCGCCGGAGGGCCGTGAGCCGAGTCTGACCTCGCCGCACGCCGCTCACCACAGCCACACCACAGCCCACGTGCTCACACCCCGCGCGCGCTCTCACTTCCAGTCACGTGCTCTCTCTGTAGCTGGGAAGGAGTCAGATTAAAAAGTCCTGGAGATGTTTTTCCCTCCTTCCCAGCTCCTACAGCAGCACAAACTCCCAGCACCAACAGGCTCCTCCTCTTCCTGTCTGGAGCTCAATGCACCTCCTCCTCAATGCACCTTCATCATGAGCTGTAAGACTGCTAATAGGTAAGGCAAAAAAGAAATCCATTGGTTATACTATGTTATTCTTAATGACAATCTATACAGCATATGATGACATCTTGTTCTTTCTGAAAACTTAATACAGATTCTATATCTCACAATTGCACTATCTCAAGCCCAAAATCAATGCAAATTTCCATTGCCTATATAGGAAGCTTATTAGTAATTAAATGAAAAAAACCTCTCCATGGTTATGAGCTCATGAACGCCTGTTCAATAGACAAGCACTTTAACCCAGTAAGCCACCGGAACATGGAGGTGTAAAGCAATGTCAAGAAGGGCAGTGAACATTGAATCGCTAATAGGTAAGTTAAAAAAGAAATCCATTGGTTTCACTATGTTATACTAAATGCCAATCTATACAGCGTATGATGACATCTTGTTCTTTCTGAACACTTAATACAGATTCTATATCTCACAATTGCACTATCTCAAGCCCAAAATGAATGCAAATTTCCATTGCCTCTATAGGAAGCTTATTAGTATGTAAATTAAAAAAACCTCTACGTGGACTTGAACTTATGAATGCCTGCTTACAAGAAGGGCACATTAACCCAGTAAGCCACTGGAACATCACAGGAGCATAGTGATGTCAAGAAGGGCAGTGAACATTGAATCGCTAATGGGTAAGTTTAAAAAAAAATCCATTGGTTTCACTATTTTATTCTTAATGCCAATCTATACAGCATATGATGACATCTTGTACTTTATGAACACTTAATACACATTCTATATCTCACGATTGCACTATCTCAAGCCCAAAATAAAAGCAAATTTCCATTGGCTCTATGGCAAGCTTATTAGTAAGTAAATGATAAAAAACCCACAGTGAAGTCAAACTCATGAACACCTGTTTACAAAACAGACGCATTAACTCAGTAAGCCACTGGAACATCACTGCTGCTTGGTGATGTCAAGAAGGGCAGTGAGCATTGAATCGCTAATAGGTAAGTTAAAAAATTAATCCATTGGTTTCACAATGTTATACTTAATGCCAATCAGTACAGCGTATGATGACATCTTGTTCTTTATGAACACTTAATACAGTTTCTATATCTCACAATTGCAGTATCTCAAGCCCAAAATCTATGCAAATTTCCATTGGCTCTATAGGAAGCTTATTAGTAAGCAAATGAAAAAAAGCTCTCCATGAAGTTAAACTCATGAACTCCTGTTTACAAAAGAGGTGCATTAACCTAGTAAGCCACTGGAACATCACAGGTGCGTGGTGATGTCAAGAAGGGCAGTAAACATTGAATCGCTAATAAATTAAAAAAGAAATCCATTGGTTTTACTATGTTATTCTTAACCTTCGTCAGGCTGCATAATTTTACAACGTTAACAGGCTGCAGAGGTACAATTTTACCTTCATATATACCTCCACTGTGGGAAGACTTTCTCCTTTACTTGGTTTCAGAAACTAAAGTTCATTCAGCTACAAATGTTATGCTGATATCTATTGGCCAGTGTTGTTACTGCTCACTTATGTTGCTGTCAATTAAGTTGATTCAAACTGGGAGTGGCTTCTACTTCTCTTCCTGCCTCCATCTTCTCAGTAGCCATTTTGCTGTTCATCTCATTGCTGTGAGCACACACATTTCTAGGCTTGTGAAGTCTTTAATTTCTTGGATACGAAGGTAGGAAAGTCTCACAACATCTAACAGCCAGTTATACCTTCATTCGCCTTATGTGGGGACAGAACAGTCAGAAATTGTCTTTGAGCCTGGACTTGGCTTACATATATTTTGTATGAAGCTTATCACTGTAGGTATGATTTTTATACCAAAAATGGATAATAATTAGTATCTAAATTTTGTTTTACGATGTTTTACTTATATTCAGCACAAAATAAAGATGGTGGCTCTGTTACAAATTTCCTATTGGTCGAAAAAACAGTTGAAGATGGAATGAAAATTCTGAAACTGTATACGGTTTACATAATATATAAATGACATTTATAAATAATTATCACTAGAAATAATTTACTTTTTAATCTGCACTTTAGAATCGAGCTTCATTCTACTTGCCACGTGTTACTGAACTAAATTACGAAGCCAAAATTCATCTACCAAGTCATCATGAGTGATAGTGATGCTGGATCTAGTTTCCGCCATAATCCAAGAAAACGTGTTTGCAGGTTAGTATCATTTTGTGAAAAGCCAATAATGTAGTATTGTGTAGTATTTCGGAAAATTATTTATTTTTCATTTTTTCATATTTACAGATTTACGTCTGACGAAATAATGCGAATGCTAGAAGAATCTGATTCTGAGCATGAGGAAGAACCATATGTTGCATCTAATGATGAAAACTATGTACCACAAGTGGATGTTACTGAAGAAGATTCAGACATTGAACAAGAAATGGTCATAGAGCAGGAAAAAGAATACGACTCAGACGAAAGTGTTGAGGATGAGTCTGTGCCTCAAAGTGCAGGCGACATTTGGACTGCTAAGGATAAAACTCAATGGTGTAGTGATCCACTGCCAAATGCACAAACAAAATCTTGTAATGTCCTACGACAAAGAGGTGGCCCTGCAGCAATCAGCAACCTGTATACAGCAAAAGAGCTATTCAAGTCAATCATGACTCCCGAGATGTGTGACATCATATTACGAGAAACGAATCGAAAGACCAAGAGAGTTTGTGATGCTTACAACAACGAACTGGTACAACGTTTTCCTGATTCTTCTGAACGGCCACCACAAAAAACATTCAAGCAATTTACTGAAACTGAACTCCATGCATTTTTGGGCATACTGATTGCTGCTGGTGTGCACAGAGACAACAAAGAGAATCTGGAGGAAATGTGGAATGTTGCTGCTCTGCCTCTTATACGTGCAGCTATGTCTCGTGACCGCTTCAAGATGATACTCAGATTTATCAGATTTGACAATGAAAATACACGTGCAGAACGTGTGCAAACAGATAAAGCTGCACCAATACGGGACATCTGGACAATGCTGAACAGAAATCTGGAGAGAGCCTACAAGCCATATAATTGTATCACCGTCGACGAGCAATTATTTCCATTTAGAGGCCATACTAAATCTACCCAGTATATACCTTCAAAACCAGCTAAATATGGCATAAAGATTTTATGGGCTTGTGACTCGTCAAACTCCTACCCATTACAAGGTCAGCTCTACACTGGGAAACCAACTGATGGTCCTCGACAAGTAAACATTGGTGAACGAACAGTATTGTACCTAGTGAGCTCGTATAAAGGCTCTGGAAGAAATGTCACCACCGATAACTTCTTTACAACCATGGAACTAGCTAAGGTATTGAACTCCTGGAACATGACACTAGTTGGTACAGTGAGAAAAAACAAAAGGTTCCTACCAAGCAACATGCAGCCTGCCAAAGAAAGGCCTGTAAACTCGACAAATTTTGCCTACAATCATGATGCAACAGTCAATTCATATGTACCAAAGAAGAACAAATCAGTCGTGCTTCTATCATCTATGCACATGACTGGAGAAGTTGAAGAGACACTAGCAGCCAAGCCAGAGATAATAAAATACTACAACAAAACAAAAGGCGGAGTTGATGTTATGGATAAAATGTTGGGAGAGTACACTGTGAAACGACGAACATTATGTTGGCCTCTGGCATTTTTCTACAATATGATTGACGTCACTGGGTTAGCATCCTACATCATCTACAGAGAACACAATCCAAGCTTCAGGACAAAGGATCAACAAAGAATGTTCCTGAAAGATCTCGCAAATCAGCTGTGTATGCCTGCAATTGAAGATCGTAATACAAACCGAATAATGATGAGAAACCATTTTCTTCGAGGTGCAGTAGAAATGGTGCTAGGACAATGCATTCTGGTAGCATCGCAAGCAGCAGCTGGCCCTCAAATACCTCATGGTAGTCGTGGACCCTCCCCTGTTGTTGGTAGTTGCTATGTCTGCCGAGACCTGAGGCGAAAACAACGTAAGACTAGAAAGTCTTGAGTGGTTTGTGTGAAACCCATTTGCGATGAACACTCGGTAACAAAGACAACATGCATTACTTGCGAAGAAAATCAATAAAAAAAGTTTCTTACATTTTCTTTTATAATGTAAATGATCAGTTTTTTTTACATGTTTATAATAATAAAATAGCATTATCATTAAAAAAAATATTATTCTTTTTTCCTTGCATTATCTTCATTCAAAATATATGAGGGTACATTTGTACCTATGCAGCTTGTTATGGATGCAAAAGTATCTCGACACCTTATCTCGGAAGGGGGTGGAGATATTTTATTAAAATTTGGCCAATATATTCTGGACCAAAACTACAGAGATGTCACGAAATTTCAGCCCTCTACGGCATTTCGAAAAAAAGTTATTGCAATTTTAAAACGGAATAGTTACAATTGTACCTACTCAGCCGGACAAAGGTTAAAAAAGAAATCCATTGCTTTCACTATGTTATTCTTAATGCCAATCTATACAGTGTATGATGACATTTTGTTCTTTATGAACATTTAATACAAATTCTATATCTCACAATTGCACTATCTCAAGCCCAAAATCAATGCAAATTTCCATTGCCTCTATAGGAAGCTTATTAGTACGTAATTTAAAAAAAACTCCACGTGGATTTGAACTCATGAATTCCTGTTTACAACACAGGTGCATCAACCCAGTAAACCACTGGAACACATCAGGTGCAATGTGAAGTCGAGAAGAGCAGTGAACATTGAATCGCTAATAGGTAAGTTAAAAAGATATCCATTGGTTTCACTATGTTATTCTTAATGCCAATCTATACAACGTATGATGACATCTTGTTCTTTATGAACACTTAATACAGATTCTATATCTCACAATTGCACAATCTCAAGCCCAAAATCAATGCAAATTTCCACTGGCTCTATAGGAAGCTTATTAGTATGAAAATTTAAAAAAACCTCTACTCATGAATGCCTGTTTACAAGACAGGGGAACTAACCCAGTGAGCCACTGGAACATCACTGGTGTAAAGCAATGTCAAGAAGGGCAGTGAAAATTGAATCGCTAATTGGTAAGTTAAAAAAGAAATCCATTGGTTTTACTATATTATTCTTAATGCCAATCTATACAGCGTATGATGACATCTTGTTCTTTATAAACATTTAATACTTATTCTATATCTCACAATTGCACTATCTCAAGCCCAAAATCAATGCAAATTTCCATTGGCTCTATAGGAAGCTTATTAGTACGTAAATAAAAAAACCTCTCTGTGGATGCGAACTCATGAATGCCTGTTTACAAAACAAGTGCATTAACCCAGTAAGCCACTGGAACATCACATGTTTAATGTGATGTCAAGAAGGGCAGTGAACATTGAATCACTTATAGGTAAGTTAAAAAAGACATCCATTGGTTTCACTATGTTATACTAAATCCCAATCTATACAGCGCATGATGACATCTTGTTCTTTATGAATACTTAATACAGATTCTATATCTTACCATTGCACTTTCTCAAGCCCAAAATCAATGCAAATTTCCATTTCCTATATAGGAAGCTTGTTAGTAAGTAAATGAAAAAAAGGGTTTTGTGGATTCAAAATCATGAATGCTTATTTCCAAGACAGGTGCATTAACCCAGTACGCCAATGGAACAACACATAATTAGCGTGATGTCAAGAAGGGCAGTGAACATTGAATCGCTAAAAGGTAAGCTAAAAAAGATATCCATTGGTTTCACTATATTATTCTTAATGCCAATCTATACAGCGTATGATGACATCTTGTTCTTTATGAACACTTAATTAGTGTTGAGCCACCCCCGTAGTGTTCGAGTTCGGTTCGGTTCGTCGAACACCCGTGTGTTCGTCGAACTGTTCGTCGAACACCTTCGAACACCGTTAAAACCAATGGCAGGCAAACAAAAACACATAGAAACACATAGAAAACACCTTCAAAGGTGTCCAAAAGCTGACAAACTGCTCAGAAGACACAACTAACACATGGAAAAGTGACAAGTACATATAGTCATGCGAAAATAAAAGAGGTGGAGGAGTAAAAGGAGGGGGAGACACAGATATAGGCATGTCATGCCCTTCTAAAATCCAAAAAGTGAGAAGCCGACATGGCCAGTCCGCTCCTGCCCGTGCCACCTCCGTGTCGCCGGGTGTGTGCCAGAGCCGCGGTGAACCCTGATGGCCAGCCCCCCTCTCCCAATACTGGTGCCTGTCCGCTGGTGGGTCGAGCGAGCCCCCCTGTGGTGGAGGCAGCTCTAAGCTTTTTAATTTAAATTGTCTCTCTAATTTGAATGAATACACTTTAAATAAATTTACAAGGATCTATTGGAGGGCAAGTCTCATGCCAGCAGCCGCGTAATTCCAGCTCCAGTAGCGTCCACTAAAGCTGCTGCAGTTAAAAAGCTTTTATAAGGATTGAGCTCGGCTGTCCACCGCAAGGCATCCTACTGCCAGTCCCAGCCCCTATGCCTTGGGGTGCCTCCTGATGCTCTTCACTGAGTATCCCATGGTCCCGAAGCATTTCCTTTGAAAAAATTAAGTGTCTAAACTACAGGTGGTGTAGCTTGCTTAACAGCCGGGATAATCCGCTGACTAGCAGACACTGCTACTAGGCACAAAGTATTTCCTGGGCTAGATGCAGTTAAAAATTTGTAATTAGATACTCTCGTTGGATGCTGAGAAAGCATTCCATAGAGTCTCCTGGCACGCCATATATGATTCTCTTAAAAAGCTTGGGGTAGGGGTCTAGGGGACCCTTTTATAGCCAAAATCACGGCCCTGTATCGCAATACGTCACCTAGGCTGAAGATAAATGGAACTGTAGCACCCTGAGGGCTCGGTTGCTACAGACGTATTGCACCTCACCCAGAGGTGTGATATCTCACTCTCAGGTAAGGATGGAGTGTGGATCAGGACCCGACACCTGCATGCATTACACCACATTGCCATGGGGCAGGGCGACCAATATGCCCCTGAGATGGGCAAGACAGTCCCTGTCCCTGGCTGGAGTGGGGGGAGGGAACACTGAGGAAGGGGAACCCTGTAGTGCAGGAGCAGGGAGGAAGCAGTTCCTGGGTGCATTGAGAAGGGAGTATAAAAGGTGGGCACCATCTTAGTTCAGTGCAGAGAAGTCTGAGCAGAAGTGGCAGGGAGCAGGGGCTCTGCATGAGCTCTGCTCCGGAGGCGGGCCTAGTAACAGAGGACCAGGCCTGGAAGAGGGAGAAGGAAGGAAGAGGAGCAGAGAAGGCTCCAGGAACGAGGAATGAAGGGATCCCAGGGGTGCGGACGGGCGAGTCGCCACCGCACGCCCGAATCCACCTGCGTGGAGGGGTCAGGCCAAAGGGGGAGACCGGTCCCCAAACTAGTGGAGGCAGGAAACGACCCTCAGCTAGAAACCGGAGGCTCTGACATTTTATGTGGCGCAGCCCCTCGCTACACCCGCTAGGAAGGCACCACATAGGGTCAGGGAAACTGGCGCCAAGTTTACCAAGAGGAGGCCCGAGGCAGCCGGACAGATGTGTTGGTAAGAAAGGCCAGACAAAGGACACACAAAGGGGGTCCTGTGAAGTGCTCCAAACTTATCTGGGAGTTGTCTGAGCCCCTCACCTGGTGAGCACAGTACGACGTGGGCAGCCGTTACCTGCAGACGTGGTCTGGATAATAAGAACTGTGAGTAAAGGCCCTGGACTGCATCACTGACTCCGTGTCGTTACTGCTGCTGCCCTGCACCATCACCCCCATCCTCCGCATACACTGCCCTGAGGCTATACTCCTCCCGTGGGGAGTTATGCTACGCTCTGCTGCACCCACAACACCAGCCTCAGCGGTCTGCCCTGTAGCGGCGGTTCACTCAGACCGCAATCCACGGGTGGCGTAGTCGGACATTTAAACATGAAAACCACATAAATAGTTACGCCACTGGTTTGACCGCCCTGAGCCACGGAACCGGGTCGCCGCCACTTTGTTACATGGTAAAATTTTAAAATCAATGCAGCGAAGTCTGAGGCCCTCGATGTCTCCCTCCCCAAATCCATATAGGATTCCATCCAGTCCAACTTTCCCTTTGCCTGGCCCTCACAGGGTATCAAATACTTAGGAATTCCTATTCATAGAGACCTCTCCCATCTATGTTATCTTAATTTTGGGCCCTTTATTGAACAATTCCATACAGACCACGGTTGGCAAGTTAGAACTGTAAGATTCACTACGTGAACCGCTGGTGTTTTGTGGAAAAGCACATGTACACCGCGTTCCAAATTATTATGCAAAAAGTGTTTAGGAGTGATAAGGGAAGAATTTGTTTGTTTGTCAGTTAAACTCATTGATGGTGATGTGTGTCAGGGCTCTTTATATCACTGTAAGCAATTGCAGACACCTGTGCTAATTAGTTTGGCAGGTGTGTCCAATGAAAGGCAAGACTACTTAAGAAGGCTCTCTCACATTATTAAGCAGCCTACATTTTCTGCCAAAATGGGAAAGAAAAAGGATGTGTCGGCTGCTGAGAAGCAACAAATTGTGGAGTGTTTAGGTCAAGGCATGACTACAATCAACATTGTGCGATGATCAGGATGAAGTGTCTTGGCAATCAAGAAGTATGTAGCTGGTTCACAGTACACACGTGTGCGTGCTGATAAGGGCAAATTGAGGACTCTTTCCTACAGGCAATTACGTCAGGTTGAAAGAGCAGCGGCAAAAAAGCCTTGTCATAGCAGCAGACAAGTTTTTGAAGCTGCTTGTGCCTCCAACGTCCCCCGAACAACAAGATGCAGGGTCCTTCAGAGGTTTGCAGCTGTGCATACGCCATCCTGTCGACCTCCTCTATCCACTATACACAAGCAGAAACGGCTCCAGTGGGCCAAACATTACATGAAGACTGATTTCAAAACTGTTTTGTTCACGGATGAGTGCCGTGCAGCGCTCGATGGTCCAGATGGATGGAGTGGAGGATGGCTGGTTGATGGACACCCCACGCAAACACGGCTACAGCGCCAACAAGGAGGAGGTGGAGTAATGTTTTGGGCTGGAATCATGGGGAGAGAGATTGTCGGCCCCTTTAGGATCCCTGAAGGCGCTAAAGATGAACTCCATAATGTATGTGGATTTTCTCAAACAGCACTTCCTGCCATGGTTCAAGAAGAAGAACCGTGTATTTCACAGCAAGATCATTTTTCTGCATGATAATGCACCATCTCATGCTGCACATAAAACATCTGCATCTCTGGCTGATATGGGCATAAAAGGGGACAAACTTATGGTGTGACCCCCATGCTCCCCTGACCTCTACCCCATTCCGAACCTTTGGAGCATCATTAAAAGGAGTGTCTATGATAGCGGGAGGCAGTTCACATCTAAGCAACAGCTCTGGGAGGGTATTCTGTCCTCATGCAAAACAATTGAAGCAGAAACCATCCAAAACCTGACAAATTCAATGGACGAGAGAGTTCAGAAGCTCCTTTCGAACAAGGGGTCCTATGTGAAAATGTAACATCACCTAGAATAAAGTTTTGAGTTGAAAACTGATTGATTTCAGTTCTAACAACCTGCTAATGCTTATAATTTCAAAAATGACCATTTTTTGGTCTTTATTAAAATGAAAAGGTTGATCGAAAAGTTTGGGGGATCTAAGAGTGTGGCAACCCAGTAGTCATGATTACTTCGAATTCTGACAATATGAGGGTCATGCTGCAGGTAGTGCAGCAAGAAGGCACTTATGTGTCTTGCGCATCTCGGAGCCCCAAAATTATTTTCCGGGCTAGATGCAGCTAAAAATTATTTTTAATTTTAAATCTGGTGGAGCTTATTATAGATGGCCTAATAGGATCAGTGCTGCACACTGCTACAAAGCCCAAATTATTTTCCAGTCAAGATACAGATAAACATGATTAGTAATTTGAAAGCTAAAAACGTTTGGTAGTGTGATTTTAACCAATCATCAAGCTTTTACTCTCCCCAGGATGACACAGGGGTAGAAAAGTCGTTTCGGATCCATGATTTGTTCATCTTTATGAACGTGAGTCTGTCTACATTATCAGTGGAGAGCCGCGTGCGCTTATCTGTCAGCACACCACCAGCAGTGCTGAACACACGTTCAGACAGAACACTGGCTGCGGGGCATGACAAGATCTCCAAGGCGTAAGTGGCTAGCTCCGGCCATTTATCCAGATTGGAAGCCCAAAAAGAGCAAGGGTCCAGTGACACAGTCGTGGCTTCAATGTTTACTTGGAGATACTCCTGTACCATCGTCTCTAGGCGTTGACTATGTGTCAGACTTCTTGTCTCCTGTGGCCTTGCAAAGGATGGGCTAAAAAAGTGGTGAAATGATTCCGCAAAATTGATGTTACCAGCAGATACTGTGGTTCTGTTACGGTTTGAGTGCTGAACACTTGACGGTCCCACGTTTGGCAAGTTGGAACTGTGAGATTCACTACGTGCACCACTGGTATTTTGTGGAAAAGCACATGTAAGATTCTGCAACAGTCTCTGCTGATACTCCTGCATGCGTGCATCCCTTTCTATGGCAGGAATAATTTCTGCAAATTTACTTTTGTACCGGGGATCTAACAGTGTGGCAACCCAGTAGTCAGGATTATTTCTAATTCTCACAATTCGAGGGTCATGTTGCAGGTAGTGCAGCAAGAAGGCACTCATGTGTGTTGCGCATCCAGGAGCACCAAGTCCCTGTTGTGTTGGTGGCGAGGTAACATTCATGCTTCCTTCCTCTGTCCTCTCCCCCCAACCTCGCACAACAGAAATGTGATCAAGGTCTCCCTCATCTGATGAGTCTTCCATCAGTTCGTCCTCCACTTCTTCCTGGGCTCCTGCACCTTCCTCACTAGTTTGGCTGCTACCATGCACCCTGGTAAAACCATCTCCCCCACCCTCACATGCCTGCCGCCTTGGTGCTGCCGACCTTCTGGACCTTGCAGATGTTAGCCCTTCCGCATACAACTCCTCCTCCTCTACTTCCTCCACCTCCTCTTGTGCCACCACCTGACTCCGAATTCTGTTTAACATGTGCTCCAGCATGTAAATCACCGGAATAGTCATGCTGATAATGGCATCGTCAGCACTAAACATCTTCGTCGCCATTTCAAAACTGTGCAGAAGGGTGCATAGGTCCCTGATCTGAGACCACTCCTCCAGCGTGATTTGCCCCACCTCTGAATCTCGTTGGCCCAGGCTATACGTCAGAACGTATTGCACCAGGGCTTGTCGGTGCTGCCACAGTCGCTGCAACATGTGCAGAGTTGAATTCCACCGGGTAGGCACATCGCATTTTAGCCGGTGAAGTGGCAGACCCAACGACTTCTGTAGAGATGTAAGTCACTGAGCTGCGGGATGCGAAAGGCGGAAGTGAGCACACAGCGACCGTGCCCTCTGCAGAAGGCCATCTAGTCTGGGATAGTGGGCTAAAAATTGCTGGACAACCAGGTTCAACACGTGAGCCATACAAGGCACGTGTGTGACATTGCCCCGGCGAAGGGCCGCACCCAGGTTTGCAGCATTGTCGCACACGGCCTTCCCTTGTTTCAGGTCCAGAGGAGACAACCATTCATGAAATTGGTTCTCCAGAGCTGACCACAACTCCTCCGCTGTGTGACTCACATTTCCCAGACATTTCAATGTAAAAACCGCCTGATGACGTTGAGCCCTACTGCCAGCATAGTAAGGAGGTCTGCAGGATCCCTTTTGCGCAGTTAGAAAGCTTGTGGCATGACCAGACAGGCTTTGGGTGCAGGTGGAAGACCGAGAGGGGGTTGAGGAGGCAGAAGCAGTGGAGGAACTTTGACATAAAGAGGATTGACGCACAACTCGTGGGGACGGCAAGACTTGGACAGCAGCCCCTTGTCCTGCTGTCACCATAGTTACCCAGTGCCCAGTCAGCGACATGTAACGCCCCTGTCCATGCCTACTCGTCCAAGTGTCTGTGGTGAAATGCACCCTGTCACACACAGAGTTTCTCAAAGAAGCGGTGATGTTGTGTGCGACATGCTGGTGGAGCGCAGGCACACCTTTCTTTGAGAAGTAGTGCCGACTGGGCATCTGGTACTGGGGCACTGCGACGGACATAAGGTCTCGAAAATCCTCTGTGTCCACCAGGCAGAAAGGCAGCATTTCTGTAGCCAAGAGCTTGCAGATGGTGAAATTCAACCTCTTAGCTTTCTCATGGCTAGGAGGAAATGGTCTTTTACTTGTCCACATCTGAGGGACCGAGGGCTGGCTATTGTGCTTAGACGGGGTTGATAAGGGTGTCCCCGGCAAACTGCCGGTCTGTGAGGAAGATGCAGGCGGACATGTTAGGTTGCCTTCATCCAAAGGTGGTGCTATCGATATCGGACAGCGCTCAACACCAGCTGGTGTTACCACCTCCAAAGAAAATGATGACCTGCCAATCACGCTGGCTGTTGCGGGTAAAGAGGTGGCAGGTCTGCGCCCCAAAACAGGTGTGACTGCTGTCCCCCCAGTCACAGAGGATGAAGAGGCCGCGGATGCACAAGATATGGCAGACGGTGGTTGGCCCGGCCGGCTAGGCCGCATTGTAGCACACTGAGCTTCCCACTGCAACTTATGCTTCATGTCCATGTGCCGGTTCATGCATGAAGTACTCAAACTATGTATTTTTTGGCCTCTACTTAGCTTTTGCTGACAAATGTTACAGATAACATGAGTTGGGTCATCTTTATCGATCTGAAAAAATGCCCAGGCTATGCAAGGCTTAGCACCCATGCGACCTGAAGAGCCACCACGACTTGTGGTGAGAGGCAGAGTTGTGTTTGAGGATGCAGTTGTTGACGTGCTTCCAGTACTACGTCTCTGTCCAGGAAGGCGCAACCTGACCTCGTCGTCACTAGCATCTTCCTCCACCTCCTCTGCTGACCTCATCTCTTGGCTGACTGTGGGTTGACAGTAAGTGGGATCTCCGACCTCATCATCATCACCCTGTGCGTTATCACACCCGTCGTCCTCAGAGCCAACCTGTTCCTGCCCTGACAAAAAACTAAAGTTGTCGCTCCAATCAGGTATTTGAGTCTTATCATCGTCTTCCTCATTGTCTCCACCAACAGGAGTTACAGTTTGGGAATGAGGGTCTACATTATGGTCAGAACCTTCTGCGTCTGGTCCTGGATCCGACTCATAAAGATTCTGGGCATCAGTGCAGATCATTTCCTCGTCTGGATTCACAGAAGCGCTGGAGTCGACCTCTGATTCCCAGGCTATAGTATGAGTAAACAGCTCTGCAGACTCAACCATCTGTTCTACCTCATACTCAGACGGGCAGCTGGAGATTTGGGAGCTGTGAGGAAGCAAGTGCGATTTGGGTGACACCTTTGAGGACTGGAGTATTTGTGATGTTGAAGTTGATGTGGAGGAGAGCCCACTTAAAGGAGCACTTGATATCCGTTGAAGCACCTGCTGTTTTTGTGCCTCATCTGGAATTTGTAGCGATTGGCGTGGCCGTAAGAAAGGGATCTTATCACATTGTCCGCTAAAAGAAGTAGACATTTTAGTTTAGCTGGAAGATGGTCTTTCTTCTGCAGATGTTACTGTTGCTTTAACACCTACCCCACGGACACAACCTTTTTTCCCCTTCCCAACACGCCTATTCCCCTTTCCACCAGCAGCAGGCCTTTTTCCACTCATTTTGGTGGTTAACTAATTCACAACTCTGGAGTTGTTTGCACAAAAAAACAATGGATGGTAACCGAGCAGAGCTGAGTGGCCAAACTGTGGTATTAGGCCAAAACTATTGGCTGGGTTAGATGCAGAAAAAAATTATTTTGAATTTGCAACCTGATGGAGGTCAGTATAGATGGACTAATAGAGAAAGTCCGACACACTACTAGAAGGCCAAATATTTTTTCAGAGGTAGATGCAGAAAAAAATATATTCAGTTTGCAACCTGATGGAGGTCAGTATAGATGGACTAATACAACAAGTCCCGCACACAGCTAGAAGCCCAAATATTTTTTCAGAGGTACTGTAGATGCAGATAAAAGTTATTTTTAATTTGCAACCTGATGGAGGTCAGTATAGATGGACTAATAGAACAAGTCCCACACACTGCTAGAAGCCCAAATATTTTTTCAGAGGTACTGTAGATGCAGATAAAAATTAGTTTTAATTTGCAACCTGATGGAGGTCAGTATAGATGGACTAATAGAGAAAGTCAGACACACTACTAGAAGGCCAAATATTTTTTCAGAGCTAGATGCAGAAAAAAATTATATTCAGTTTGCAACCTGATGGAGGTCAGTATAGATGGACTAATAGAGAAAGTCCGACACACTACTAGAAGGCCAAATATTTTTTCAGAGGTAGATGCAGAAAAAAATATATTCAGTTTGCAACCTGATGGAGGTCAGTATAGATGGATTAATAGAACAAGACCCACACACAGCTAGAAGCCCAATATTTTTTCAGAGGTAGATGCAGAAAAAACTATATTCAGTTTGCAACCTGATGGAGGTCAGTATAGATGGACTAATAGAACAAGTCCCACACACTGCTAGAAGTCCAAATATTTTTTCAGAGGTACTGTAGATGCAGATAAAAATTAGTTTTAATTTGCAACCTGATGGAGGTCAGTATAGATGGACTAATAGAGAAAGTCCGACACACTACTAGAAGGCCAAATATTTGTTCAGAGGTAGATGAAGAAAAAAATATATTCAGTTTGCAACCTGATGGAGGTCAGTATAGATTTATTAATAGAACAAGACCCACACACAGCTAGAAGCCCAATATTTTTTCAGAGGTAGATGCAGAAAAAAATATATTCAGTTTGCAACCTGATGGAGGTCAGTATAGATGGACTAATAGAACAAGTCCCACACACTGCTAGAAGCCCAAATATTTTTTCAGAGGTACTGTAGATGCAGATAAAAATTAGTTTTAATTTGCAACCTGATGGAGGTCAGTATAGATGGACTAATAGAGAAAGTCCGACACACTACTAGAAGGCCAAATATTTTTTCAGAGCTAGATGCAGAAAAAAATTATATTCAGTTTGCAACCTGATGGAGGTCAGTATAGATGGACTAATAGAGAAAGTCCGACACACTACTAGAAGGCCAAATATTTTTTCAGAGGTAGATGCAGAAAAAAATATATTCAGTTTGCAACCTGATGGAGGTCAGTATAGATGGATTAATAGAACAAGACCCACACACAGCTAGAAGCCCAGTATTTTTTCAGAGGTAGATGCAGAAAAAACTATATTCAGTTTGCAACCTGATGGAGGTCAGTATAGATGTACTAATAGAACAAGTCCCACACACTGCTAGAAGCCCAAATATTTTTTCAGAGGTACTGTAGATGCAGATAAAAATTAGTTTAATTTGCAACCTGATGGAGGTCAGTATAGATGGACTAATAGAGAAAGACTGACACACTACTAGAAGGCCAAATATTTGTTCAGAGCTAGATGCAGAAAAAAATTATATTCAGTTTGCAACCTGATGGAGATCAGTATAGATGGACTAATAGAGAAAGTCCGACACACTACTAGAAGGCCAAATATTTTTTCAGAGGTAGATGCAGAAAAAAATATATTTAGTTTGCAACCTGATGGAGGTCAGTATAGATGGATTAATAGATCAAGATCCACACACAGCTAGAAGCCCAATATTTTTTCAGAGGTAGATGCAGAAAAAACTATATTCAGTTTGCAACCTGATGGAGGTCAGTATAGATGGACTAATAGAACAAGTCCCACACACTGCTAGAAGCCCAAATATTTTTTCAGAGGTACTGTAGATGCAGATAAAAATTAGTTTTAATTTGCAACCTGATGGAGGTCAGTATAGATGGACTAATAGAGAAAGTACGACACACTACTAGAAGGCCAAATATTTTTTCAGAGCTAGATGCAGAAAAAAATTATATTCAGTTTGCAACCTGATGGAGGTCAGTATAGATGGACTAATAGAGAAAGTCCGACACACTACTAGAAGGCCAAATATTTTTTCAGAGCTAGATGTAGAAAAAAATTATATTCAGTTTGCAACCTGATGGAGGTCAGTATAGATGGACTAATAGAGAAAGTCCGACGCACTACTAGAAGGCCAAATATTTTTTCAGAGGTAGATGCAGAAAAAAATATATTCAGTTTGCAACCTGATGGAGGTCAGTATAGATGGATTAATAGAACAAGACCCACACACAGCTAGAAGCCCATTATTTTTTCAGAGGTAGATGCAGAAAAAACTATATTCAGTTTGCAACCTGATGGAGGTCAGTATAGATGGACTAATACAACAAGTCCCACACACAGCTAGAAGCCCAAATATTTTTTCAGAGGTACTGTAGATGCAGATAAAAATTAGTTTTAATTTGCAACCTGATGGAGGTCAGTATAGATGGACTAATAGAGAAAGTCCGACACACTACTAGAAGGCCAAATATTTTTTCAGAGCTAGATGCAGAAAAAAATTATATTCAGTTTGCAACCTGATGGAGGTCAGTATAGATGGATTAATAGAACAAGACCCACACACAGCTAGAAGCCCAATATTTTTTCAGAGGTAGATGCAGAAAAAAATATATTCAGTTTGCAACCTGATGGAGGTCAGTATAGATGGACTAATAGAACAAGTCCCACACACGGCTAGAAGCCCAAATATTTTTTCAGAGGTACTGTAGATGCAGATAAAAATTAGTTTTAATTTGCAACCTGATGGAGGTCAGTATAGATGGACTAATAGAGAAAGTCCGACACACTACTAGAAGGCCAAATATTTTTTCAGAGCTAGATGCAGAAAAAAATTATATTCAGTTTGCAACCTGATGGAGGTCAGTATAGATGGACTAATAGAGAAAGTCCGACACACTACTAGAAGGCCAAATATTTTTTCAGAGGTAGATGCAGAAAAAAATATATTCAGTTTGCAACCTGATGGAGGTCAGTATAGATGGATTAATAGAACAAGACCCACACACACAGCTAGAAGCCCAATATTTTTTCAGAGGTAGATGCCGAAAAAACTATATTCAGTTTGCAACCTGATGGAGGTCAGTATAGATGGACTAATAGAACAAGTCCCACACACTGCTAGAAGCCCAAATATTTTTTCAGAGGTACTGTAGATGCAGATAAAAATTAGTTTTAATTTGCAACCTGATGGAGGTCAGTATAGATGGACTAATAGAGAAAGTCAGACACACTACTAGAAGGCCAAATATTTTTTCAGAGCTAGATGCAGAAAAAAATTATATTCAGTTTGCAACCTGATGGAGGTTAGTATAGATGGACTAATAGAGAAAGTCCGACACACTACTAGAAGGCCAAATATTTTTTCAGAGGTAGATGCGGAAAAAAATATATTCAGTTTGCAACCTGATGGAGGTCAGTATAGATGGATTAATAGAACAAGACCCACACACAGCTAGAAGCCAAATATTTTTTCAGAGGTAGATGCAGAAAAAACTATATTCAGTTTGCAACCTGATGGAGGTCAGTATAGATGGACTAATAGAACAAGTCCCACACACTGCTAGAAGCCCAAATATTTTTTCAGAGGTACTGTAGATGCAGATAAAAATTAGTTTTAATTTGCAACCTGATGGAGGTCAGTATAGATGGACTAATAGAGAAAGTCCGACACACTACTAGAAGGCCAAATATTTGTTCAGAGGTAGATGAAGAAAAAAATATATTCAGTTTGCAACCTGATGGAGGTCAGTATAGATTTATTAATAGAACAAGACCCACACACAGCTAGAAGCCCAATATTTTTTCAGAGGTAGATGCAGAAAAAAATATATTCAGTTTGCAACCTGATGGAGGTCAGTATAGATGGACTAATAGAACAAGTCCCACACACTGCTAGAAGCCCAAATATTTTTTCAGAGGTACTGTAGATGCAGATAAAAATTAGTTTTAATTTGCAACCTGATGGAGGTCAGTATAGATGGACTAATAGAGAAAGTCCGACACACTACTAGAAGGCCAAATATTTTTTCAGAGCTAGATGCAGAAAAAAATTATATTCAGTTTGCAACCTGATGGAGGTCAGTATAGATGGACTAATAGAGAAAGTCCGACACACTACTAGAAGGCCAAATATTTTTTCAGAGGTAGATGCAGAAAAAAATATATTCAGTTTGCAACCTGATGGAGGTCAGTATAGATGGATTAATAGAACAAGACCCACACACAGCTAGAAGCCCAATATTTTTTCAGAGGTAGATGCAGAAAAAACTATATTCAGTTTGCAACCTGATGGAGGTCAGTATAGATGGACTAATAGAACAAGTCCCACACACTGCTAGAAGCCCAAATATTTTTTCAGAGGTACTGTAGATGCAGATAAAAATTAGTTTTAATTTGCAACCTGATGGAGGTCAGTATAGATGGACTAATAGAGAAAGTCCGACACACTACTAGAAGGCCAAATATTTTTTCAGAGGTAGATGCAGAAAAAAATATATTCAGTTTGCAACCTGATGGAGGTCAGTATAGATGGATTAATAGAACAAGACCCACACACAGCTAGAAGCCCAATATTTTTTCAGAGGTAGATGCAGAAAAAAATATATTCAGTTTGCAACCTGATGGAGGTCAGTATAGATGGACTAATAGAACAAGTCCCACACACGGCTAGAAGCCCAAATATTTTTTCAGAGGTACTGTAGATGCAGATAAAATTTAGTTTTAATTTGCAACCTGATGGAGGTCAGTATAGATGGACTAATAGAGAAAGTCCGACACACTACTAGAAGGCCAAATATTTTTTCAGAGCTAGATGCAGAAAAAAATTATATTCAGTTTGCAACCTGATGGAGGTCAGTATAGATGGACTAATAGAGAAAGTCCGACACACTACTAGAAGGCCAAATATTTTTTCAGAGGTAGATGCAGAAAAAAATATATTCAGTTTGCAACCTGATGGAGGTCAGTATAGATGGATTAATAGAACAAGACCCACACACACAGCTAGAAGCCCAATATTTTTTCAGAGGTAGATGCCGAAAAAACTATATTCAGTTTGCAACCTGATGGAGTTCAGTATAGATGGACTAATAGAACAAGTCCCACACACTGCTAGAAGCCCAAATATTTTTTCAGAGGTACTGTAGATGCAGATAAAAATTAGTTTTAATTTGCAACCTGATGGAGGTCAGTATAGATGGACTAATAGAGAAAGTCAGACACACTACTAGAAGGCCAAATATTTTTTCAGAGCTAGATGCAGAAAAAAATTATATTCAGTTTGCAACCTGATGGAGGTTAGTATAGATGGACTAATAGAGAAAGTCCGACACACTACTAGAAGGCCAAATATTTTTTCAGAGGTAGATGCGGAAAAAAATATATTCAGTTTGCAACCTGATGGAGGTCAGTATAGATGGATTAATAGAACAAGACCCACACACAGCTAGAAGCCCAATATTTTTTCAGAGGTAGATGCAGAAAAAACTATATTCAGTGTGCAACCTGATGGAGGTCAGTATAGATGGACTAATAGAAAAAGTCCCACACACTGCTAGAAGCCCAAATATTTTTTCAGAGGTACTGTAGATGCAGATAAAAATTTGTTTTAATTTGCAACCTGATGGAGGTCAGTATAGATGGACTAATAGAGAAAGTCCGACACACTACTAGAAGGCCAAATATTTGTTCAGAGGTAGATGAAGAAAAAAATATATTCAGTTTGCAACCTGATGGAGGTCAGTATAGATTTATTAATAGAACAAGACCCACACACAGCTAGAAGCCCAATATTTTTTCAGAGGTAGATGCAGAAAAAAATATATTCAGTGTGCAACCTGATGGAGGTCAGTATAGATGGACTAATAGAACAAGTCCCACACACTGCTAGAAGCCCAAATATTTTTTCAGAGGTACTGTAGATGCAGATAAAAATTAGTTTTAATTTGCAACCTGATGGAGGTCAGTATAGATGGACTAATAGAGAAAGTCCGACACACTACTAGAAGGCCAAATATTTTTTCAGAGCTAGATGCAGAAAAAAATTATATTCAGTTTGCAACCTGATGGAGGTCAGTATAGATGGACTAATAGAGAAAGTCCGACACACTACTAGAAGGCCAAATATTTTTTCAGAGGTAGATGCAGAAAAAAATATATTCAGTTTGCAACCTGATGGAGGTCAGTATAGATGGATTAATAGAACAAGACCCACACACAGCTAGAAGCCCAATATTTTTTCAGAGGTAGATGCAGAAAAAACTATATTCAGTTTGCAACCTGATGGAGGTCAGTATAGATGGACTAATAGAACAAGTCCCACACACTGCTAGAAGCCCAAATATTTTTTGAGAGGTACTGTAGATGCAGATAAAAATTAGTTTTAATTTGCAACCTGATGGAGGTCAGTATAGATGGACTAATAGAGAAAGTCCGACACACTACTAGAAGGCCAAATATTTTTTCAGAGGTAGATGCAGAAAAAAATATATTCAGTTTGCAACCTGATGGAGGTCAGTATAGATGGATTAATAGAACAAGACCCACACACAGCTAGAAGCCCAATATTTTTTCAGAGGTAGATGCCGAAAAAACTATATTCAGTTTGCAACCTGATGGAGGTCAGTATAGATGGACTAATAGAACAAGTCCCACACACTGCTAGAAGCCCAAATATTTTTTCAGAGGTACTGTAGATGCAGATAAAAATTAATTTTAATTTGCAACCTGATGGAGGTCAGTATAGATGGACTAATAGAGAAAGTCCGACACACTACTAGAAGGCCAAATATTTTTTCAGAGCTAGATGCAGAAAAAAATTATATTCAGTTTGCAACCTGATGGAGGTCAGTATAGATGGACTAATAGAGAAAGTCCGACACACTACTAGAAGGCCAAATATTTTTTCAGCGGTAGATGCAGAAAAAAATATATTCAGTTTGCAACCTGATGGAGGTCAGTATAGATGGATTAATAGAACAAGACCCACACACAGCTAGAAGCCCAATATTTTTTCAGAGGTAGATGCAGAAAAAACTATATTCAGTTTGCAACCTGATGGAGGTCAGTATAGATGGACTAATAGAACAAGTCCCACACACTGCTAGAAGCCCAAATATTTTTTCAGAGGTACTGTAGATGCAGATAAAAATTTGTTTTAATTTGCAACCTGATGGAGGTCAGTATAGATGGACTAATAGAGAAAGTGCGACACACTACTAGAAGGCCAAATATTTTTTCAGAGCTAGATGCAGAAAAAAATTATATTCAGTTTGCAACCTGATGGAGGTCAGTATAGATGGACTAATAGAGAAATTCCGACACACTACTAGAAGGCCAAATATTTTTTCAGAGGTAGATGCAGAAAAAAATATATTCAGTTTGCAACCTGATGGAGGTCAGTATAGATGGATTAATAGAACAAGACCCACACACAGCTAGAAGCCTAATATTTTTTCAGAGGTAGATGCAGAAAAAACTATATTCAGTTTGCAACCTGATGGAGGTCAGTATAGATGGACTAATAGAACAAGTCCCACACACTGCTAGAAGCCCAAATATTTTTTCAGAGGTACTGTAGATGCAGATAAAAATTAGTTTTAATTTGCAACCTGATGGAGGTCAGTATAGATGGACTAATAGAGAAAGTCCGACACACTACTAGAAGGCCAAATATTTTTTCAGAGGTAGATGCAGAAAAAAATATATTCAGTTTGCAACCTGATGGAGGTCAGTATAGATGGATTAATAGAACAAGACCCACACACAGCTAGAAGCCCAATATTTTTTCAGAGGTAGATGCAGAAAAAAATATATTCAGTTTGCAACCTGATGGAGGTCAGTATAGATGGACTAATAGAACAAGTCCCACACACTGCTAGAAGCCCAAATATTTTTTCAGAGGTACTGTAGATGCAGATAAAAATTAGTTTTAATTTGCAACCTGATGGAGGTCAGTATAGATGGACTAATAGAGAAAGTCCGACACACTACTAGAAGGCCAAATATTTTTTCAGAGGTAGATGCAGAAAAAATATATTCAGTTTGCAACCTGATGGAGGTCAGTATAGATGGATTAATAGAACAAGACCCACACACAGCTAGAAGCCTAATATTTTTTCAGAGGTAGATGCAGAAAAAAATATATTCAGTTTGCAACCTGATGGAGGTCAGTATAGATGGACTAATAGAACAAGTCCCACACACTGCTAGAAGCCCAAATATTTTTTCAGAGGTACTGTAGATGCAGATAAAAATTAGTTTTAATTTGCAACCTGATGGAGGTCAGTATAGATGGACTAATAGAGAAAGTCCGACACACTACTAGAAGGCCAAATATTTTTTCAGAGCTAGATGCAGAAAAAAATTATATTCAGTTTGCAACCTGATGGAGGTCAGTATAGATGGACTAATAGAGAAAGTCCGACACACTACTAGAAGGCCAAATATTTTTTCAGAGGTAGATGCAGAAAAAAATATATTCAGTTTGCAACCTGATGGAGGTCAGTATAGATGGATTAATAGAACAAGACCCACACACAGCTAGAAGCCCAATATTTTTTCAGAGGTAGATGCAGAAAAAACTATATTCAGTTTGCAACCTGATGGAGGTCAGTATAGATGGACTAATAGAACAAGTCCCACACACTGCTAGAAGCCCAAATATTTTTTCAGAGGTACTGTAGATGCAGATAAAAATTAGTTTTAATTTGCAACCTGATGGAGGTCAGTATAGATGGACTAATAGAGAAAGTCCGACACACTACTAGAAGGCCAAATATTTTTTCAGAGGTAGATGCAGAAAAAAATATATTCAGTTTGCAACCTGATGGAGGTCAGTATAGATGGATTAATAGAACAAGACCCACACACAGCTAGAAGCCCAATATTTTTTCAGAGGTAGATGCAGAAAAAAATATATTCAGTTTGCAACCTGATGGAGGTCAGTATAGATGGACTAATAGAACAAGTCCCACACACTGCTAGAAGCCCAAATATTTTTTCAGAGGTACTGTAGATGCAGATAAAAATTAGTTTTAATTTGCAACCTGATGGAGGTCAGTATAGATGGACTAATAGAGAAAGTCCGACACACTACTAGAAGGCCAAATATTTTTTCAGAGGTAGATGCAGAAAAAATATATTCAGTTTGCAACCTGATGGAGGTCAGTATAGATGGATTAATAGAACAAGACCCACACACAGCTAGAAGCCTAATATTTTTTCAGAGGTAGATGCAGAAAAAAATATATTCAGTTTGCAACCTGATGGAGGTCAGTATAGATGGACTAATAGAACAAGTCCCACACACTGCTAGAAGCCCAAATATTTTTTCAGAGGTACTGTAGATGCAGATAAAAATTAGTTTTAATTTGCAACCTGATGGAGGTCAGTATAGATGGACTAATAGAGAAAGTCCGACACACTACTAGAAGGCCAAATATTTTTTCAGAGCTAGATGCAGAAAAAAATTATATTCAGTTTGCAACCTGATGGAGGTCAGTATAGATGGACTAATAGAGAAAGTCCGACACACTACTAGAAGGCCAAATATTTTTTCAGAGGTAGATGCAGAAAAAAATATATTCAGTTTGCAACCTGATGGAGGTCAGTATAGATGGATTAATAGAACAAGACCCACACACAGCTAGAAGCCCAATATTTTTTCAGAGGTAGATGCAGAAAAAACTATATTCAGTTTGCAACCTGATGGAGGTCAGTATAGATGGACTAATAGAACAAGTCCCACACACTGCTAGAAGCCCAAATATTTTTTCAAAGGTACTGTAGATGCAGATAAAAATTAGTTTTAATTTGCAACCTGATGGAGGTCAGTATAGATGGACTAATAGAGAAAGTGCGACACACTACTAGAAGGCCAAATATTTTTTCAGAGCTAGATGCAGAAAAAAATTATATTCAGTTTGCAACCTCATGGAGGTCAGTATAGATGGACTAATAGAGAAAGTCCGACACACTACTAGAAGGCCAAATATTTTTTCAGAGGTAGATGCAGAAAAAAATATATTCAGTTTGCAACCTGATGGAGGTCAGTATAGATGGATTAATAGAACAAGACCCACACACAGCTAGAAGCCCAATATTTTTTCAGAGGTAGATGCAGAAAAAACTATATTCAGTTTGCAACCTGATGGAGGTCAGTATAGATGGACTAATAGAACAAGTCCCACACACTTCTAGAAGCCCAAATATTTTTTCAGAGGTACTGTAGATGCAGATAAAAATTAGTTTTAATTTGCAACCTGATGGAGGTCAGTATAGATGGACTAATAGAGAAAGTCCGACACACTACTAGAAGGCCAAATATTTTTTCAGAGGTAGATGCAGAAAAAAATATATTCAGTTTGCAACCTGATGGAGGTTAGTATAGATGGATTAATAGAACAAGACCCACACACAGCTAGAAGCCCAATATTTTTTCAGAGGTAGATGCAGAAAAAAATATATTCAGTTTGCAACCTCATGGAGGTCAGTATAGATGGACTAATAGAACAAGTCCCACACACAGCTAGAAGCCAAAATATTTTTTCAGAGGTACTGTAGATGCAGATAAAAATTAGTTTTAATTTGCAACCTGATGGAGGTCAGTATAGATGGACTAATAGAATGATGCTATGCCCAAAAGATTTTACTTCACTAGGTGCAGTAAAAAAATTGGTATTCTATACACAGGTGGTATATCTTGCAACACAGATAGGCTACTCCACTGACTAACACACTCTGCAATAGGCCAAAAAGGATTAGCTTTGCTAGATTCAGCCAAATGCTGTGAAAAAAACTTGCACAGCACTGGCACAGACCTGCCTGGCAAAAACTGATAGGAACTCATGTAACCTAGTCCTGAAAAGGACTCCAATTACAATTAGTCTTTACTCCCACAACCGATCTATTTAAGAGCACAGACCTCCCTGATAAAAGTCGTAGGAAATGCTGTAACCTAGTCCTTAAAAGGACTGCAATCACAACTATTCCCTACTCCCAAGCTATCTGTATATTTGTGCGAAAATTGGCTTGAAATTAACAAGGTATAGCGCACACAGCAACAGCGGTGCCGTCTAACACGCAGCTGCAGCAGTGAGAAAATGGTGGCGACGGGGAAAATGGCTTGGTCTTATAGGGCAAGGACATGTGACATACACTGCCAATGACACATGCACTTGCTTGTGTGAAAAAAAGCACTTCTCTCCGTGTGTGCGCTGCTGATAGGCTGACAGATTGCACCTCCCCACTGTAAATGCGGGAAAGAGAAAAAAAAATGGAGATCTTCATTGTTCCTGCAGAGATCCATCCCCTGCCCCTCCCCCCACCCCGCTGTACACTCACACTGCGTATTAACATTAATTTTCATCATTACTGAGAAAAAATCCAGTTATGATTTTGGTGCACGAACAGTTATCGAACATAACCTCGAACAGCCGAATTTTTCTCAAATTGTTCGTGTTCGCCGAACGGCTCGAACACCGCCCAAAACAGCTCGAATTTGAGATTGGCGAACAGTTCGAGTAGAACAACGCTCATCTCTACACTTAATACAGATTCTATATCTCACAATTGCACTATCTCAAGCCCAAAATCAATGCAAATTTCCATTGCCTCTATAGGAAGCTTATTAGTTAGTAAATGAAAAAAAAGCTATTCGTGGATACAAACTCATGAATGCCTGTTTCCAAGACAGGTGCATTAACCCAGTAAGCCACTGAAACATCACATGTTATTAGCGATGTCAAGAAGGGCAGTGAACATTGAATCGCTAAAAGGTAAGTTAAAATGAAATACATTGGTTTCACTATGTTATTCTTTATGCCAATCTATACAGAGTATGATGTCATATTGTTCTTTATAAACACTTAATACTTATTGTATATCTCACAATTGCACAATCTCAAGACCAACATCAATGCAAATTTCCACTGGCTCTATAGGAAGCTTATTAGTATGAAAATTTAAAAAAAACTCTATTCATGAATGCCTGTTTACAAGACAGGGGAACTAACCCAGTAAGCCACTGGAACATCACTGGTGTAAAGCAATGTCAAGAAGGGCAGTGAACATTGAATCGCTAATTGGTAAGTTAAAAAAGAAATCCATTGGTTTCACTATGTTATTCTTAATGCCAATCTATACAGTGTATGATAACATCTTGTTCTTTATAAACACTTAATACTTATTCTATATCTCACAATTGCACTATCTCAAGCCCAAAATCAATGCAAATTTCCATTGCCTCTATAGGAAGCTTATTAGTTAGTATATGAAAAAAAATTATTCGTGGATTCAAACTTATGAATGCTTGTTTACCAGACAGGTGCATTAACCCAGTAAGCCACTGGAACATGATAAGTGCAATATGATGTCAAGAAGGGCAGTGAACATTGAATCGCTAATAGTTAAGTTAAAGAAATCCATTGGTTTCACTATGTTATCTCAAGCCCAAAATCAATGCAAATTTCCATTGCCTCTATAGGAAGCTTATTAGTAAGTAAATGAAAAAGAGCTATCCATGGATTCAAACTCATGAATGCCTGTTTACTAGTGTTGAGCCACCCCTGTGATGTTTGAGTTTGGTTCGGTTTGGTTCGTCAAACACCCGTGTGTTTGCCGAACTGTTCGTCGAACACCTTCGAACACCGTTAAAACCAATGGCAGGCAAACAAAAACACATAGAAACACATAGAAAACACCTTCAAAGGTGTAAAAAAGCTGGCAAACTGCTCAGAAGACACAACTAACACATGGAAAAGTGACAAGTACATATAGTCATGCGAAAAGAAAAGAGGTGGAGGAGTAAAAGGAGGGGGAGACACAGATATAGGCATGTCATGCCCTTCTAAAATCCAAAAAGTGAGAAGCCGACATGGCCAGTCCGCTCCTGCCCGTGCCACCTCCGTGTCGCCGGGTTTGTGCCAGAGCCGCGGTGGACCCTGACGGCCAGCCCCCCTATCCCAATACTGGTGCCTGTCCGCCGGTGGGTCGAGGCCCCCCACGGTGTGGGGGGGGTAACATCTGCAGAAGAAAGACCATCTTCCAGCCAAACTAAGATGTCGACTTCTTTTCGTGGACAATGTGATACGATCCCATTCTTACGGACACGCCCATCGCTACAAATTCTAGATGAGGCACAAAAACAGCAGGTGCTTCAACGGATATCAAGTGCTCCTTCAAGTGAGCTCTCCATCACCTCAATTTCAACATCACAAATACTCCAGTCCTCAGAGGTGTCACCCCAATCGCACTTGCTTCCTCACAGCTCCCAAGTCTCCAGCTGCCCGTATGAGTATGGGGTAGCACAGATGGTTGAGTCTGCACAGCTGTTTACTCATACTATAGCCCGGGAAACGGAGGTCTGCTCCAGAGCTTCTGTTAATCCAGATGAGGAAATGATCTGATCTGATGACCAGAATCTTTATAAGTCGGATCCAGGACCAGATGAAGAAGGTTCTGAGCATAATGTAGACCCTTGTTCCCAAACTGTAACTCCTGTTGGTGGAGACAATGATGAAGACGATGATGAGACTCAAATACCTGATTGGAGCGACAACTTGACTTTTCGGTCAGGGCCGGAAGAGGTTGGCTCTGAGGACGACGGGTGTGATAACACACAGGGTGATGATGACGACATTGGAGATCCCACTTACTGTCAACCCACAGTCAGCCAGTCGATGAGGTCAGCAGAGGAGGTGGAGGAGGATGTGACTAGCCCTGGGGATGGAGATGACTCGGTACCCGGGCATTTGCCTGGCCTTGGGGATGTCGCGGTGGTCGGCTCCCTGGCCTGTACCCTGGGGTCTCTCTTTAAAAGGGTGGATAATTGTTAATTTTATAAGAGTTCATGACGCCACCTGTGGTATCTGGTGACAAGCACCAGCGCTGCAGCAGTCCACTGAGGCTGGTGATAAGGCAGCTCGATGGTATAGCTCCCCACAGGTGGACCTAGGTCTCAGGGCAGCGTATTCAGGGGGAATGCAGGACAGGCGAGACCCAGCTGGGTCAGAGCAAGAACGGGAACGGACACGGTAGTCACTTCAGTACCTTTTACTGGTGGAAATTCAGGCACATCCCGGAGCACTGTAGGGTGAAGGGTGCATATCAGGATCCTCCCCAATGAGCGGGTGTAGGGCCTCCTGTTTCTTGCCTTTGCATAGTAAGTTTCTGACCTGCCTGGAGCTAGGTCTAACTTTGTCTCTGTCCTGCGCTGGCTGACCTTGTGGTAGGGCCTTCTCTTGGAGTTCACGCTCCCAGTATGCGGGGCCTAAGCGTCTCCTGGCTCTGTTACATATCAGCACCTTAGCGATCCTGGGACTTGTAGTTCTCCAGGGATTCCGGTTATGCCTTACTGGGTCATAGAGATACCGGTAAGCTCGGATCCTGTGTCCGGTAAATGCTTCGGGGTGAGCTGGTTAAGCTCCTCTGCCCCTTATGTACTAACTCGCCACTCGCCTTCGGCCTACTCGGGCCCTCACTAGGCTATACACACTAACGGCAGCTTGCCGCGCTTCACTGATCTTACGGCACCGGCACACCTTAAGCTCTATCTGGGCTCCCTGAATCTAGCAAGCAGGAGCCTTGTGCTCCACTGCTGAACTATTAACTGCGTTCTCTAGACTAGACTGAGCTCCACTGCAGACTGACCTCTCTTAGGCTTCTCTACTGCAGGAACTCTTCAGAGGAACTGAACTGCCTAGCTCCACCTTCCCTATTTATATCCCTAACGGGCTCCCTCTGCTGGTCTGAGGTGGAAGGTGGAGATGTGTGAATGTTTATGGGGGCCTCTTGTGGAGGATTCCATCAATGCACTCTTCTAGGATCTGTGATACCAAGCGCAGCGGGGCATCACAGATGCTATTGACGACGAGGTTAGGTTGCGCCTTCCTGAACAGAGACGGAGTACTGGAAGCACGTCAACAACTGCATCCTCAACCACAACTCCGCCTCTGACCACAAGTCGTAGTGGCTCTTCAGGTCACATGGGCTCTAAGCCTTGCATAGCCTGGGCATTTATTCAGATCGATAAGGATGACCCAACTCGTGTTATCTGTAATATTTGTCAGCAAAAGCTAAGTAGAGGCCAAAAAATCCATAGTTTGAGTACTTCATGCATGTACCGTCACATGGATATGAAGCATAAGTTGTAGTGGGAAGCTCACTGTGCTACAATGCGGCCTAGCCAGCTGGGCCAACCACCGTCTGCCCCATCTTGTGCATCCGCAGCCTCTTCATCCTCTGTGACTGGGGGGACAGCAGTCACACATGTTTTTGGACGCAGACCTGCCACCTCTTTACCCGCAACAGCCAGTGTGAGTGGCAGGTCGTCAGTTCATTGGGAAGTGGAAACACCTGCTAGTGTTGAGCGCTCTCCGACATCGAGAGCACCACCTTTGGATCAAGGCAACCTAACATGTCCGCCTGCATCTTCCTCACAGACCGGCAGTTTGCCGGGGACACCCTACTCAACACCGTCTAAGCACAACAGCCAGCCCTCGGTCCCTCAGATGTGGAAAAGTAAAAGACCATTTCCTCCTAGCCATGAGAAAGCTAAGAGGTTGAATTTCACCATCTGCAAGCTGTTGGCTACAGAAATGCTGCCTTTCCACCTGGAGGACACAGAGGATTTTCAAGACCTTATGCCCGTCACAGTGCCCCAGTACCAGATGCCCAGTCGGCACTACTTCTCAAAGAAATGTGTGCCTGCACTCCACTAGCATGTCGCACACAACATCACCACTTCTTTGAGAAACTCTGTGTGTGACAGGGTGCACTTCACCACAGACACTTGGACGAGAAGGCATGGACAGGGGCGTTACATGTCGCTGACTGGGCACTGGGTAACTATGGTGACAGCAGGACAAGCGGCTGCTGTCCAAGTCTTACCGTCCCCACGAGTTGTGCGTCAATCCTCTTTATCTCGAAGTTCCTCCACTGCTTCTGCCTCCTCAACCTCCTCTCGGTCCTCCACCTGCACCCAAAGCCTGTCTGGTAATGCCACCTGCTTTCTAACTGCGCAGAAGGAATCCTGCACACCTCCTTACTATGCTGGCAGCAGGGCTCAACGGCATCAGTGTTTACTTTGAAATGTCTGGGAAATGTGAGTCACACAGCTGAGGAGTTGTGGTCAGCTCTGGAGACCCAGTTTCATGAAAGGTTGTCTCCACTGGACCTGCAACCAGGGAAGGCCATGTGCGACAATGCTGCAAACCTGGGTGCGGCACTTCGCCGGGGCAATGTCACACACGTGCCTTGTATGGCTCACGTGTTGAACCTGGTTATCCAGCAATTTTTAGCCCACTATCCCGGACTAGATGGCCTACCGCAGAGGGCACTGTCGCTGTGTGCTCACTTCCGCCGTTCGCATCCCGCAGTTCAACGACTTACATCTCTACAGAAGATATCTACAAAAAGATATTATTGGGCCGATTTATACTATCCGCTTTTAATAAGCTTGGCCTGGTAGGGTCACTGTTATCATCTGAGTAAGCGGACCTATCTGTCTGCC
Source organism: Phyllobates terribilis (assembly GCF_046119375.1). Lineage (NCBI taxonomy): Eukaryota > Metazoa > Chordata > Amphibia > Anura > Dendrobatidae > Phyllobates > Phyllobates terribilis. The sequence goes on along the minus strand of NW_027362771.1, from coordinate 1,231,300 downwards.
GTTCCTAGGATATTGTGCTAATGTCAATTTTATACCTCACCTTTTGAGGATATTGTACCCTCACTACTTAACTACACAATTTGACCCCCTTAATTATTATAATTATCGAACCTTGACTACTTCTTTATCTTGATGGTGCAGACGCATCCCGCTCATGCGCTGCTCGTCCCCTGTGGCGTCGCCGGCTGTACGCGTTGCCGGGACGACGGGAGCGATGATGTTGTCCTCCCTCCCGTCTTCCCCCGGCGCGCGTCGGCTGGCCGCACCTCCCAGGGGAGGGGCAACATGACGAGTGATGTGCCGATTCGCCAGCCGCCCGGACCCCGTGATATTTATAGTGTCCATTCTTAACTTGTGTCACACCTCCTGACGAAGCCGGAAGGAGAAACGCGCGTCGAGGCGCTTGTGTGGATCTCCAGCCCTCTCCCCACAACGCGGATATGTCCCCAGGTACAGCATGTATTTAATATATTTTACTATGCCGTGTTATACCCGCTTAGTGCTCATTACCAAGCACATTTCGATCCCTATCTATACCTAAAGTTTTGCTGTCTCGGAGGCTGCTATGCATGCCTGTTAGTGTGGGGGGCGAATTTCTGCCTATTTTGATTGAGGGCTGGGAATCCTCTGTGTTTCTATGAGTTTCTATCACTCATTATTGCTGCAAATATTTTAGCAATTTGTCTTCCTTCACCATATGTGGATTTTCTATATGTATTAATATTTTGCTCTAATAAAATTAATTTGATATTTAAACCGATCCCGCGGTTTTTCTTTTGACAAAGAGTCCTCTGGTCTTTCTTTATTCCTCTGAGACTCATTTGAACCCTTAGCTAAAACCTTAATACTGTCATAATATTCTATTTCTTTTTGGGCTCAATTGTTGTGACTATATACTGTAGATCAGAGGTCTTTGTCCTCCTCTCCTTTTTTGGTTAAGTTTATATAATCGGGTCAGACTCCACTTTTAGTGGATTCGTTATAGGTTATCTCTACAGAAGTCGTTGGGCCTGCCAGTTCACCGGCTGAAATACGATGTGCCGACACGGTGGAATTCAACTCTGCACATGTTGCAGCGACTGTGGCAGCACCGACAAGCCTGTATAGCCTGGGCCAACGAGATCCAGAGGTGGGGCAAATCACGCTGCAGGAGTGGTCTCAGATCAGGGACCTATGAAGTTGACGCGCCCCCTGGGCCATGGGGTATCCTGAGCCGGGCTGGTAGACGCTGGGGGTTGTAGTCACTGTGGCGGTGACCCAGTCCGTGACCCAGGGCGGTCAATCCAAGGGTAATTTGTATATATGGATTTTATAATGTCTGACTACGCCACCTGTGGAGTGCGGCCAAAGGGGCCGCTGCTGCGGAACAGTCCTCTGAAGCTGGTGGTTTTGCAGCAACGGTATTATTACTCACCACAGGAAGAGTGTATCTTCAGGGCAGTGTGGGTGGATGATGGTGGTTGTAGTGCAGGGAGTCAGTAATGAACACAGAGTCCGTGTGATGCTGTCTCAAGATATTACTCACAGTTGTTGTAGTCCAGATTACAGGTACCAGAGCAATCTCCCCCGTCGTGCTGTGCATACTCAGTGAGGGGCTCAGTCCACCCCCAGATAGCTCCGGAGTACTTAGCAGGACCCCCTTCTGTGTGTCCTTTCTCTGGCCTTCTCCCTGCACCTCACACCCAGTGACACTTCTATCCGGTATCCTCGGGCCTTGGCGGGTGACGTGTGTTCCGTCCACTGGGTCCTATGTGGCTACCTTCTTAGTGAGACTGGTGTGGACTTTGGCCTGCAGTACATGAAATGCAGCAGCCTCCGGCTTCTAGTTGAGCCTTGCTGTTTCTCCGCTAGTTGAGGGACCGGTTCCCCTTATCTGGCCTGACCCCTCTGCCTCCTGGTAGCAGCTGGAGTACGGGTGGCCTTCTGCACGGCCCGTAGCCGTAGGGTCCCTTCGGTTCCTGGAGCCTTCCAGCTCCCACTCCTCTCTTCTCTCCTTCAGTTCTGGGCCTCCCAGGCTAGGCCCGCCTCCGGAGCAGAGCTCATGCCTAGTCTCTGCTCCTGTCACTTTTCCTCCTCTGTCTGGCTTGCTCTTTCTAAGATGGCTTCCTATTTATACTCTCCTTGTCATGTGCTCCCCTAAGCTGCTCCCCTAAGCACCCACTACATAGGACCCTCAAACCAGCTAGGGACCTGGGACTGTGCTCTCCCTTAGGAGCAATCTCGCCCTACCCCCACTGCGGGTATGTGTTGGATGCAGGAGTTAGGGTCCCGAGCCATACGCCTTCCTTACCTGAGGGTGAGATACCACACCTCTGGGTGAGATGCATTAACTCTGTGGCGACTGAACCCTCAGGGGCGCCACACACTCTTCTGCACAGTTTTGAAATGGCGACGAAGATGTTTAGTGCTGACGACGATGCCATTATCAGCATGACTATTCCGGTGATTTACATGCTGGAGCACACATTAAACAGAATTCAGAATCAGGTGGTGGGACAAGAGGAGGTGGAGGAAGTAGAGGAGGAGTCGTATGCGGAAGGGATAACATCTCCAAGGTCCAGACGGTTGGCAGCACAAAGGCGGCAGGCATGGGAGGGTGGGGGAGAGGGATTAACCAGGGCGCATGGTAGCAGCCAAACTGTTGAGGAAGGTGCAGGAGCCGAGGAAGAAGTGGAGGACGAACTGGCGATGGGCATGGAAGACTCATCAGATGAGGAAGACCTTGATCACATTTCTGTTGTGCGAGGTTGGAGGGAGAGGGCAGAGGAAGGAAGCATGATTCTTACCTCGCTACCAACACAACAAGGACTTGGTCCATCTGGATGCGCAAGACACATGCGTGCCTTCTTGCTGCACTTCCTGCAACATGACCCCCGGATTGTCAGAATTCGAAGTAATCCCGACTACTGGGTTGCCACACTCTTAGATCCCCGGTACAAAAGTATATTTGCCGAAATAATTCCTGCCATAAAAAGGTATTGACGAACGCAGGAGTATCTGCAGACGCTGTTGCAGAATCTTACATGTGCCTTTCCACAAAACACCAGTGGTGCACGTAGTGAATCTCACAGTTCTAACTTGCCAACGGTGGGACTGTCTAGTCTTCATCACTCAAACAGTAACAGTAACACAGTATCTGCTGGTAACAGCAATTTTGTGGAATCGTTTCACCACTTTTTTAGCCCATCCTTTGCAAGGCCACAGGAGACAAGAAGTCTGACACATAGTCAATGCCTAGAGAGGATGGTACAGGAGAATCTCCAAGTGAACATCGAAGCCATGACTGTGTCACTGGACCCTTGCTCATTTTGGTATTCCAATCTGGAAAAATCGCCGGAGCTCGCCACTCACGCCTTGGAGATCTTGTCATGCCATGCAGCCAGCGTTCTCTCTGAACGTGTGTTCAGCGCTGCTGGTGGTGTGCTGACAGATAAGCGCACGCGGCTGTCCACTGAGAATGTAGACAGCCTCACCTTCATAAAGATGAACAAATCATGGATTCGCAAGGACATTTCTACCCCTGTGTCATCCTTGGGAGACTAAAAGCTTGGGGATTTGGTAAAATCACCTCACCAACCGTTTTAAGCAACAGTGGGGCAATTGATGCCACTTAACCCTAGAACACATGACCATAAAAATCTACACTTTCACATACCTGGGGCCCTTTAGGCCCGTGTGCAAATAACATGGAATAACTCAAACTCAAATGACAAACAACTATATACATGAAGAATACCTAGAGTTTCAAAATTCTAACTAAAGTAATCTTGCAGAAAATAGAAAACAATTAACTGGGCGGGCCTGCAAGGCCACAGGTATGCGTTCTAGGGTTAAGTGGTGTCTGTGCCACAATTTTGGGAGTCCCCTTGCTGTGTCTTACGTGACGTTGGCATCGTCAATTCCAGGTGGGTTGGGTCGCCCCCCCCCCCTTTAACTGTAAGAAACTACATACACTATGGCTTGGGGTAACACAGATGGTTGAGTCTGAAGAGCTGTTTACTCAGAGGTCTGCTCCAAATCTTCAGTGTCTGCTAGTCAGCGTAGAATTTTTAACTGCATCTAGCCTAGGCAATACTTTGGGCGTAGTAGCCCAGCTGCGAAGCAAGCTGCACCGCCTGTGTATCTAATAAGAATTTTTAAATGAATCTAGCCTAGGCAGACTGTGGGGACCCCCAACCAAACCTAGACGCTCAGCCCCCCTACCACCCCCCTTTCATGGACAATACAATAATGTAACTCTTACAACTGGATGGGTGAGGATCGGTCACAGCTTTATTAACTCTTTATACTCATTCCATTAGAAAGGCATTTTATTTCTAAAATAATTCAGCTTGTTGCAGCATGCCCTGGGTCCCCACTCCGGCAAGTTGGCCAACAAGTGTAACTCTCCAACATGTCCTTTCTATTTCCAGGCCACGGAGGATCCAGCGTACTCGTATGCAGGACTCTGACCCCCACCCATCACTCTTAACGCTTGTTCCACTCCGTCCTGGAGTCCTGACAGGAATATGTCCAGTCCAATATCTATTAAGTGAACACCGTCGGGCCGTATGAGGCCTGCTTTATCTCCTTCCAGTTGTCAGTGTCGTATCACTACACCGCCTCTGTCTCTTCTAAATTTTGCCATCCGAATATTTATTACCCGCCTTGTCCATTCGATGGCCGTGATGTCTCGCGCACCTTGCCATACCGCTATCGGCACAATCTCTGACCATACTATAGCTAATTTTGTGAAAAATTCTCTGAAGCGCTCAGTGTCTAGTTTCATTATTGCCATTAGTTATGCGCTCTTGTGATGACCTAGGTTGTTTCCCCCGGCCTGTATAACTAAGATGACCGGACTTCTTGCCTCTCTCCCTACCTTGATTACCTCCATTAGTACCTGTGGCCATAGCAGGCCTCTAATACCTCTCCAGTTGAAATATGTGTTATGAAACTCTAATTTCCTCCCGCCTGGGTGGACTTTCGCCCTTTTTTGTGCCCAATATATATACGAGTGGCCTATCACTCACACTGTTGGCTTAGCGTCACCTGTAAAAGAAACAAACCACGTTAGGATAACAAGTCCGGTCTTATGTATCTCGCCAAACACGTGGATCGCCATCTCCCTATCGTCTGAACTTCCGTTTCTGACAGTCCTGCTCTTGCTGCTTCCGTGGCCGCACCTATGCGGAATGAGTGTGTCCCGTAATCTTTGGGGTGGTTCCCTGCCGATGTTATGCATTTATTAAATATCGCTTGGAACAGGTATCTTGATAATGGCGTTCCATCAATGTGTGATAGGAAGAAATTACTTTGTGATCTGATGGTTAGATATGTTTTTACTATTGTTACCCGACTCAGTGTACCGTTTGTGGGTTGTAGAAGTACCCAAGTACCCCTGCCCGCTGGAACCGTTTTCGATTGGTGTATGCGTAGACGTATTGCATTATTGGCTATGACTACGTCCTGGTGTAATAAGCCTCCACTGGTGGTAATTTTGTATTGAGGGACTAATTCGCTTATACATAGCGCCCCGAAGAAGGCGATCCCAAATACAGTAGACATTAGTGTTGCTTCAAATTGTGAGTGTCATGTTAATGGTGTTAGGGATAAGATGTGAGAAATCAGTTTTAGTGACACGAGACGGGACGTCTACATTCCTGACTTGGCTGACCCCTTTTCCACCCTTTTATGGATTGTCTGATGATGAATCTTTGTCACATCTCCCCAATTCAGTAGTTGGAAGTGAAATGCTACTCCGGTCAGACACCGCTGCGCTGACGCCCCTGATATGCCCTTCATCATTAGCTGGTGGAGAAATTCTATGGTGACTTGTGATCTGGCTTGTTTACATTGGTCAACCCGTCTGCCTGCTACTAGTCGTGTCCACTCTTCCCATGCCTTACCGTATGCTTGCCACGTAGACAGGGCAACTGACGCTCTGATTAATGGCATCAACTATTCGCCACTAGATCCCATAGGGAGGGTGGGCAACTGTTGCCCGATGGGTGGGCGTTGTGGAAGAGCTCTGTGAAAATCTGCCAATTGAATTGTTATAAAGCGTTAGCAGCAGCTTTATACCCCTCAGCATAGTGGCTAGCGCGGACCCATACATTGTGTTTTAGGCACAGGAATGCTAGCCTGCGTAGTAGGCCTTGCACTGGGAGAGACGATGATGCCATCTTATTAATGCAGTGCGCTAGGCTGGTGTTTTGTGTTATGAAGCGTATATTTTTGTTAGCCAGGCGCGCGCCCCATATTTCTATTGCTACCACTATTGGGAAAAATTATTTTCAGGGCTAGATGCAGCTAAAAATTTTTATTAATTTCAAAGCTGGTGGAGCTTGGTATAGATGGCCTAATACAATGAGTCCCACACACTGCTAGAAGCCCAAATATTTTTTCAGAGCTAGATGCAGAAAAAAATTATATTCAGTTTGCAACCTGATGGAGGTCAGTATAGATGGACTAATAGACCCAGTCCCACACACTGCTTGAAGACCAAATATTTTTTCAGAGCTAGATGCAGAAAAAAATTATATTCAATTTGCAACCAGATGGAGGTCAGTATAGATGGACTAATAGAACAAGTCCCACTCACTGCTAGAAGCCCAAATATTTTTTCAGAGCTAGATGCAGCTAAAAATTATTTTTAATTTGCAACCTGATGGAGGTCAGTATAGATGGACTAATAGACCAAGTCCCACACACTGCTAGAAGCCCAAATATTTTTTCAGAGGTAGATGCAGAATAAAATTATATTGAATTTTCAACCTGGTGTAGGTTAGTATAGATGGACTAATAGAACAAGTCCCACACACTACTAGAAGCCCAAATATTTTTTCAGAGCTAGATGCAGAAAAAAATGATATTCAATTTGCAACCTGATGGAGGTCAGTATAGATGGACTAATAGACCAAGTCCCACACACTGCTAGAAGCCCAAATACTTTTTCAGAGCTAGATGCAGATAAAAATTATTTTTAATTTGCAACCTGATGGAGATCAGTATAGATGGACTAATAGACCAAGTCCCACACACTGCTAGAAGCCCAAATATTTTTTCAGAGCTAGATGCAGAATAAAATTATATTGAATTTGCAACCTGGTGTAGGTTAGTATAGATGGACTAATAGAACAAGTCCCACACACTGCTAGAAGCCCAAATATTTTTTCAGAAGTAGATGCAGAAAAAAATTATATTCAATTTGCAACCTGATGGAGGTCAGTATAGATGTACTAATAGAACAAGTCCCACACACTGCTAGAAGCCCAAATTTTTTTTCTGAAGTAGATGCAGAAAAAAATGATATTCAGTTTGCAACCTGATGGAGGTCAGTATAGATGGGCTAATAGAACAAGTCCCACACACTGCTAGAAGCCCAAATATTTTTTCAGAGCTAGATGCAGATAAAAATTATTTTTAATTTGCAACCTGATGGAGGTCAGTGTAGATGGACTAATAGACCAAGTCCCACACACTGCTAGAAGCCCAAATATTTTTTCAGAGCTAGATGCAGATAAAAATTATTTTTAATTTGCAACCTGATGGAGGTCAGTGTAGATGGACTAATAGACCAAGTCCCACACACTGCTAGAAGCCCAAATATTTTTTCAGAAGTAGATGCAGAAAAATTTTTTATTCAATTTGCAACCTGATGGAGATCAGTATAGATGGACTAACAGAACAAGTCCCACACACTGCTAGAAGCCCAAATTTTTTTTCTGAGGTAGATGCAGAAAAAAATGATATTCAGTTTGCAACCTGATGGAGGTCAGTATAGATGGACTAATAGAACAAGTCCCACACACTGCTAGAAGCCCAAATATTTTTTCAGAGCTAGATGCAGATAAAAATTATTTTTAATTTGCAACCTGATGGAGGTCAGTGTAGATGGACTAATAGACCAAGTCCCACACACTGCTAGAAGCCCAAATATTTTTTCAGAAGTAGATGCAGAAAAAAAATATTTTTAATTTGCAACCTGATGGAGGTCAGTATAGATGAACTAATAGACCCAGTCCCAAACACTGCTAGAAGCCCAAATATTTTTTCAGAGCTAGATGCAGAAAAAAATTATATTCAATTTGCAACCTAATGGAGGTCAGTATAGATGGACTAATAGAACAAGTCCCACTCCCTGCTAGAAGCCCAAATATTTTTTCAGAGCTAGATGCAGATAAAAATTATTTTTAATTTGCAACCTGATGGAGGTCAGTATAGATGGACTAATAGACCAAGTCCCACACACTGCTAGAAGCCCAAATATTTTTTCAGAGGTAGATGCAGAATAAAATTATATTGAATTTGCAACCTGGTGTAGGTTACTATAGATGGACTAATAGAACAAGTCCCACACACTGCTAGAAGCACAAATATTTTTTCAGAGCTAGATGCAGAAAAAAATGATATTCAATTTGCAACCTGATGGAGGTCAGTATAGATGGACTAATAGACCAAGTCCCACACACTGCTAGAGGCCCAAATACTTTTTCAGAGCTAGATGCAGATAAAAATTATTTTTAATTTGCAACCTGATGGAGATCAGTTTAGATGGACTAATAGACCAAATCCCACACACTGCTAGAAGCCCAAATATTTTTTCAGAAGTAGATGCAGATAAAAATTATTTTTAATTTGCAACCTGATGGAGGTCAGTGTAGATGGACTAATAGACCAAGTCCCACACACTGCTAGAAGCCCAAATATTTTTTCAGAAGTAGATGCAGAAAAAAATTATATTCAGTTTGCAACCTGATGGAGGTCAGTATAGATGGGCTAATAGAACAAGTCCCACACACTGCTAGAAGCCCAAATATTTTTTCAGAGCTAGATGCAGATAAAAATTATTTTTAATTTGCAACCTGATGGAGGTCAGTGTAGATGGACTAATAGACCAAGTCCCACACACTGCTAGAAGCCCAAATATTTTTTCAGAGCTAGATGCAGATAAAAATTATTTTTAATTTGCAACCTGATGGAGGTCAGTGTAGATGGACTAATAGACCAAGTCCCACACACTGCTAGAAGTCCAAATATTTTTTCAGAAGTAGATGCAGAAAAATTTTTTATTCAATTTGCAACCTGATGGAGGTCAGTATAGATGGACTAACAGAACAAGTCCCACACACTGCTAGAAGCCCAAATTTTTTTTCTGAGGTAGATGCAGAAAAAAATGATATTCAGTTTGCAACCTGATGGAGGTCAGTATAGATGGACTAATAGAACAAGTCCCACACACTGCTAGAAGCCCAAATATTTTTTCAGAGCTAGATGCAGATAAAAATTATTTTTAATTTGCAACCTGATGGAGGTCAGTGTAGATGGACTAATAGACCAAGTCCCACACACTGCTAGAAGCCCAAATATTTTTTCAGAAGTAGATGCAGAAAAAAAATATTTTTAATTTGCAACCTGATGGAGGTCAGTATAGATGAACTAATAGACCCAGTCCCAAACACTGCTAGAAGCCCAAATATTTTTTCAGAGCTAGATGCAGAAAAAAATTATATTCAATTTGCAACCTAATGGAGGTCAGTATAGATGGACTAATAGAACAAGTCCCACTCCCTGCTAGAAGCCCAAATATTTTTTCAGAGCTAGATGCAGATAAAAATTATTTTTAATTTGCAACCTGATGGAGGTCAGTATAGATGGACTAATAGACCAAGTCCCACACACTGCTAGAAGCCCAAATATTTTTTCAGAGGTAGATGCAGAATAAAATTATATTGAATTTGCAACCTGGTGTAGGTTACTATAGATGGACTAATAGAACAAGTCCCACACACTGCTAGAAGCACAAATATTTTTTCAGAGCTAGATGCAGAAAAAAATGATATTCAATTTGCAACCTGATGGAGGTCAGTATAGATGGACTAATAGACCAAGTCCCACACACTGCTAGAGGCCCAAATACTTTTTCAGAGCTAGATGCAGATAAAAATTATTTTTAATTTGCAACCTGATGGAGATCAGTTTAGATGGACTAATAGACCAAATCCCACACACTGCTAGAAGCCCAAATATTTTTTCAGAGCTAGATGCAGAATAAAATTATATTGAATTTGCAACCTGGTGTAGGTTAGTATAGATGGACTAATAGAACAAGTCCCACACACTGCTAGAAGCCCAAATATTTTTTCAGAAGTAGATGCAGAAAAAAATTATATTCAATTTGCAACCTGATGGAGGTCAGTATAGATGTACTAATAGAACAAGTCCCACACACTGCTAGAAGCCCAAATTTTTTTTCTGAAGTAGATGCAGAAAAAAATGATATTCAGTTTGCAACCTGATGGAGGTCAGTATAGATGGGCTAATAGAACAAGTCCCACACACTGCTAGAAGCCCAAATATTTTTTCAGAGCTAGATGCAGATAAAAATTATTTTTAATTTGCAACCTGATGGAGGTCAGTGTAGATGGACTAATAGACCAAGTCCCACACACTGCTAGAAGCCCAAATATTTTTTCAGAGCTAGATGCAGATAAAAATTATTTTTAATTTGCAACCTGATGGAGGTCAGTGTAGATGGACTAATAGACCAAGTCCCACACACTGCTAGAAGCCCAAATATTTTTTCAGAAGTAGATGCAGAAAAATTTTTTATTCAATTTGCAACCTGATGGAGGTCAGTATAGATGGACTAACAGAACAAGTCCCACACACTGCTAGAAGCCCAAATTTTTTTTCTGAGGTAGATGCAGAAAAAAATGATATTCAGTTTGCAACCTGATGGAGGTCAGTATAGATGGACTAATAGAACAAGTCCCACACACTGCTAGAAGCCCAAATATTTTTTCAGAGCTAGATGCAGATAAAAATTATTTTTAATTTGCAACCTGATGGAGGTCAGTGTAGATGGACTAATAGACCAAGTCCCACACACTGCTAGAAGCCCAAATATTTTTTCAGAAGTAGATGCAGAAAAAAAATATTTTTAATTTGCAACCTGATGGAGGTCAGTATAGATGAACTAATAGACCCAGTCCCAAACACTGCTAGAAGCCCAAATATTTTTTCAGAGCTAGATGCAGAAAAAAATTATATTCAATTTGCAACCTAATGGAGGTCAGTATAGATGGACTAATAGAACAAGTCCCACTCCCTGCTAGAAGCCCAAATATTTTTTCAGAGCTAGATGCAGATAAAAATTATTTTTAATTTGCAACCTGATGGAGGTCAGTATAGATGGACTAATAGACCAAGTCCCACACACTGCTAGAAGCCCAAATATTTTTTCAGAGGTAGATGCAGAATAAAATTATATTGAATTTGCAACCTGGTGTAGGTTACTATAGATGGACTAATAGAACAAGTCCCACACACTGCTAGAAGCACAAATATTTTTTCAGAGCTAGATGCAGAAAAAAATGATATTCAATTTGCAACCTGATGGAGGTCAGTATAGATGGACTAATAGACCAAGTCCCACACACTGCTAGAGGCCCAAATACTTTTTCAGAGCTAGATGCAGATAAAAATTATTTTTAATTTGCAACCTGATGGAGATCAGTTTAGATGGACTAATAGACCAAATCCCACACACTGCTAGAAGCCCAAATATTTTTTCAGAAGTAGATGCAGATAAAAATTATTTTTAATTTGCAACCTGATGGAGGTCAGTGTAGATGGACTAATAGACCAAGTCCCACACACTGCTAGAAGCCCAAATATTTTTTCAGAAGTAGATGCAGAAAAAAATTATATTCAGTTTGCAACCTGATGGAGGTCAGTATAGATGGGCTAATAGAACAAGTCCCACACACTGCTAGAAGCCCAAATATTTTTTCAGAGGTAGATGCAGAATAAAATTATATTGAATTTGCAACCTGGTGTAGGTTACTATAGATGGACTAATAGAACAAGTCCCACACACTGCTAGAAGCACAAATATTTTTTCAGAGCTAGATGCAGAAAAAAATGATATTCAATTTGCAACCTGATGGAGGTCAGTATAGATGGACTAATAGACCAAGTCCCACACACTGCTAGAGGCCCAAATACTTTTTCAGAGCTAGATGCAGATAAAAATTATTTTTAATTTGCAACCTGATGGAGATCAGTTTAGATGGACTAATAGACCAAATCCCACACACTGCTAGAAGCCCAAATATTTTTTCAGAAGTAGATGCAGATAAAAATTATTTTTAATTTGCAACCTGATGGAGGTTAGTGTAGATGGACTAATAGACCAAGTCCCACACACTGCTAGAAGCCCAAATATTTTTTCAGAAGTAGATGCAGAAAAAAATTATATTCAATTTGCAACCTGATGGAGGTCAGTATAGATGGGCTAATAGAACAAGTCCCACACACTGCTAGAAGCCCAAATATTTTTTCAGAGCTAGATGCAGATAAAAATTATTTTTAATTTGCAACCTGATGGAGGTCAGTGTAGATGGACTAATAGACCAAGTCCCACACACTGCTAGAAGCCCAAATATTTTTTCAGAGCTAGATGCAGATAAAAATTATTTTTAATTTGCAACCTGATGGAGGTCAGTGTAGATGGACTAATAGACCAAGTCCCACACACTGCTAGAAGCCCAAATATTTTTTCAGAAGTAGATGCAGAAAAATTTTTTATTCAATTTGCAACCTGATGGAGGTCAGTATAGATGGACTAACAGAACAAGTCCCACACACTGCTAGAAGCCCAAATTTTTTTTCTGAGGTAGATGCAGAAAAAAATGATATTCAGTTTGCAACCTGATGGAGGTCAGTATAGATGGACTAATAGAACAAGTCCCACACACTGCTAGAAGCCCAAATATTTTTTCAGAGCTAGATGCAGATAAAAATTATTTTTAATTTGCAACCTGATGGAGGTCAGTGTAGATGGACTAATAGACCAAGTCCCACACACTGCTAGAAGCCCAAATATTTTTTCAGAAGTAGATGCAGAAAAAAAATATTTTTAATTTGCAACCTGATGGAGGTCAGTATAGATGAACTAATAGACCCAGTCCCAAACACTGCTAGAAGCCCAAATATTTTTTCAGAGCTAGATGCAGAAAAAAATTATATTCAATTTGCAACCTAATGGAGGTCAGTATAGATGGACTAATAGAACAAGTCCCACTCCCTGCTAGAAGCCCAAATATTTTTTCAGAGCTAGATGCAGATAAAAATTATTTTTAATTTGCAACCTGATGGAGGTCAGTATAGATGGACTAATAGACCAAGTCCCACACACTGCTAGAAGCCCAAATATTTTTTCAGAGGTAGATGCAGAATAAAATTATATTGAATTTGCAACCTGGTGTAGGTTACTATAGATGGACTAATAGAACAAGTCCCACACACTGCTAGAAGCACAAATATTTTTTCAGAGCTAGATGCAGAAAAAAATGATATTCAATTTGCAACCTGATGGAGGTCAGTATAGATGGACTAATAGACCAAGTCCCACACACTGCTAGAGGCCCAAATACTTTTTCAGAGCTAGATGCAGATAAAAATTATTTTTAATTTGCAACCTGATGGAGATCAGTTTAGATGGACTAATAGACCAAATCCCACACACTGCTAGAAGCCCAAATATTTTTTCAGAGCTAGATGCAGAATAAAATTATATTGAATTTGCAACCTGGTGTAGGTTAGTATAGATGGACTAATAGAACAAGTCCCACACACTGCTAGAAGCCCAAATATTTTTTCAGAAGTAGATGCAGAAAAAAATTATATTCAATTTGCAACCTGATGGAGGTCAGTATAGATGTACTAATAGAACAAGTCCCACACACTGCTAGAAGCCCAAATTTTTTTTCTGAAGTAGATGCAGAAAAAAATGATATTCAGTTTGCAACCTGATGGAGGTCAGTATAGATGGGCTAATAGAACAAGTCCCACACACTGCTAGAAGCCCAAATATTTTTTCAGAGCTAGATGCAGATAAAAATTATTTTTAATTTGCAACCTGATGGAGGTCAGTGTAGATGGACTAATAGACCAAGTCCCACACACTGCTAGAAGCCCAAATATTTTTTCAGAGCTAGATGCAGATAAAAATTATTTTTAATTTGCAACCTGATGGAGGTCAGTGTAGATGGACTAATAGACCAAGTCCCACACACTGCTAGAAGCCCAAATATTTTTTCAGAAGTAGATGCAGAAAAATTTTTTATTCAATTTGCAACCTGATGGAGTTCAGTATAGATGGACTAACAGAACAAGTCCCACACACTGCTAGAAGCCCAAATTTTTTTTCTGAGGTAGATGCAGAAAAAAATGATATTCAGTTTGCAACCTGATGGAGGTCAGTATAGATGGACTAATAGAACAAGTCCCACACACTGCTAGAAGCCCAAATATTTTTTCAGAGCTAGATGCAGATAAAAATTATTTTTAATTTGCAACCTGATGGAGGTCAGTGTAGATGGACTAATAGACCAAGTCCCACACACTGCTAGAAGCCCAAATATTTTTTCAGAAGTAGATGCAGAAAAAAAATATTTTTAATTTGCAACCTGATGGAGGTCAGTATAGATGAACTAATAGACCCAGTCCCAAACACTGCTAGAAGCCCAAATATTTTTTCAGAGCTAGATGCAGAAAAAAATTATATTCAATTTGCAACCTAATGGAGGTCAGTATAGATGGACTAATAGAACAAGTCCCACTCCCTGCTAGAAGCCCAAATATTTTTTCAGAGCTAGATGCAGATAAAAATTATTTTTAATTTGCAACCTGATGGAGGTCAGTATAGATGGACTAATAGACCAAGTCCCACACACTGCTAGAAGCCCAAATATTTTTTCAGAGGTAGATGCAGAATAAAATTATATTGAATTTGCAACCTGGTGTAGGTTACTATAGATGGACTAATAGAACAAGTCCCACACACTGCTAGAAGCACAAATATTTTTTCAGAGCTAGATGCAGAAAAAAATGATATTCAATTTGCAACCTGATGGAGGTCAGTATAGATGGACTAATAGACCAAGTCCCACACACTGCTAGAGGCCCAAATACTTTTTCAGAGCTAGATGCAGATAAAAATTATTTTTAATTTGCAACCTGATGGAGATCAGTTTAGATGGACTAATAGACCAAATCCCACACACTGCTAGAAGCCCAAATATTTTTTCAGAAGTAGATGCAGATAAAAATTATTTTTAATTTGCAACCTGATGGAGGTCAGTGTAGATGGACTAATAGACCAAGTCCCACACACTGCTAGAAGCCCAAATATTTTTTCAGAAGTAGATGCAGAAAAAAATTATATTCAGTTTGCAACCTGATGGAGGTCAGTATAGATGGGCTAATAGAACAAGTCCCACACACTGCTAGAAGCCCAAATATTTTTTCAGAGCTAGATGCAGATAAAAATTATTTTTAATTTGCAACCTGATGGAGGTCAGTGTAGATGGACTAATAGACCAAGTCCCACACACTGCTAGAAGCCCAAATATTTTTTCAGAGCTAGATGCAGATAAAAATTATTTTTAATTTGCAACCTGATGGAGGTCAGTGTAGATGGACTAATAGACCAAGTCCCACACACTGCTAGAAGCCCAAATATTTTTTCAGAAGTAGATGCAGAAAAATTTTTTATTCAATTTGCAACCTGATGGAGATCAGTATAGATGGACTAACAGAACAAGTCCCACACACTGCTAGAAGCCCAAATTTTTTTTCTGAGGTAGATGCAGAAAAAAATGATATTCAGTTTGCAACCTGATGGAGGTCAGTATAGATGGACTAATAGAACAAGTCCCACACACTGCTAGAAGCCCAAATATTTTTTCAGAGCTAGATGCAGATAAAAATTATTTTTAATTTGCAACCTGATGGAGGTCAGTGTAGATGGACTAATAGACCAAGTCCCACACACTGCTAGAAGCCCAAATATTTTTTCAGAAGTAGATGCAGAAAAAAAATATTTTTAATTTGCAACCTGATGGAGGTCAGTATAGATGAACTAATAGACCCAGTCCCAAACACTGCTAGAAGCCCAAATATTTTTTCAGAGCTAGATGCAGAAAAAAATTATATTCAATTTGCAACCTAATGGAGGTCAGTATAGATGGACTAATAGAACAAGTCCCACTCCCTGCTAGAAGCCCAAATATTTTTTCAGAGCTAGATGCAGATAAAAATTATTTTTAATTTGCAACCTGATGGAGGTCAGTATAGATGGACTAATAGACCAAGTCCCACACACTGCTAGAAGCCCAAATATTTTTTCAGAGGTAGATGCAGAATAAAATTATATTGAATTTGCAACCTGGTGTAGGTTACTATAGATGGACTAATAGAACAAGTCCCACACACTGCTAGAAGCACAAATATTTTTTCAGAGCTAGATGCAGAAAAAAATGATATTCAATTTGCAAGCTGATGGAGGTCAGTATAGATGGACTAATAGACCAAGTCCCACACACTGCTAGAGGCCCAAATACTTTTTCAGAGCTAGATGCAGATAAAAATTATTTTTAATTTGCAACCTGATGGAGATCAGTTTAGATGGACTAATAGACCAAATCCCACACACTGCTAGAAGCCCAAATATTTTTTCAGAAGTAGATGCAGATAAAAATTATTTTTAATTTGCAACCTGATGGAGGTCAGTGTAGATGGACTAATAGACCAAGTCCCACACACTGCTAGAAGCCCAAATATTTTTTCAGAAGTAGATGCAGAAAAAAATTATATTCAATTTGCAACCTGATGGAGGTCAGTATAGATGGACTAATAGAACAAGTCCCACACACTGCTAGAAGCCCAAACATTTTTTCAGAAGTAGATGCAGAAAAAAATTATATTCAATTTGCAACCTGATGGAGGTCAGTATAGATGGACTAATAGAACAAGTCCCACACACTGCTAGAAGGCCAAATATTTTTTCAGAGCTAGATGCAGATAAAAATTATTTTTAATTTGCAGCCTGATGGAGGTCAGTATAGATGGAATAATAGAGAAAGTCCCACACACTGCTAGAAGGCTAAATATTTTTTCAGAGCTAGATGCAGACAAAAAATTATTTTTAATTTGCAACCTGATGGAGGTCAGTATAGATGGACTAATAGAGAAAGTCCCACACACTGCTAGAAGGCCAAATATTTTTTCAGAGCTAGATGCAGATATAAATTATTTTTAATTTGCAACCTGATGGAGGTCAGTATAGATGGACTAATAGAGAAAGTCCCACACACTGCTAGAAGGCCAAATATTTTTTCAGAGCTAGATGCAGAAAAAAATTATATTCATTTTGCAACCTGATGGAGGTCAGTATAGATGGACTAATAGAACAAGTCCCACACACAGCTAGAAGGCCAAATATTTTTTCAGAGGTAGATGCAGATAAAAATTATTTTCAATTTGCAGCCTGATGGAGGTCAGTATAGATGGACTAATAGAGAAAGTCCCACACACTGCTAGAAGGCCAAATATTTTTTCAGAGCTAGATGCAGACAAAAAAATATTTTTAATTTGCAACCTGATGGAGGTCAGTATAGATGGACTAATAGAGAAAGTCCCACACACTGCTAGAAGGCCAAATATTTTTCAGAGCTAGATGCAGACAAAAAATTATTTTTAATTTGCAACCTGATGGAGGTCCGTATAGATGGACTAATAGAGAAAGTCCCACACACTGCTAGAAGGCCAAATATTTTTTCAGAGCTAGATGCAGACAAAAAATTATTTTTAATTTGCAACCTGATGGATGTCAGTATAGATGGACTAATAGAGAAAGTCCCACACACTGCTAGAAGGCCAAATAATTTTTCAGAGCTAGATGCAGAAAAAAATTATATTCAGTTAGCAACCTGATGGAGGTCAGTATAGATGGACTAATAGAACAAGTCCCACACACAGCTAGAAGCCCAAATATTTTTTCAGAGGTAGATGCAGATACAAATTATTTTTAATTTGCAACCTGATGGAGGTCAGTATAGATGGACTAATAGAGAAAGTCCCACACACTGCTAGAAGGCCAAATATTTTTTCAGAGCTAGATGCAGAAAAAAAATTATTTTGATTTTGCAGCGTGATGGAGGTCAGTATAGATGGACTAATAGAACAAGTCCCACACACTGCTAGAAGGCCAAATATTTTTTCAGAGCTAGATGCAGAAAAAAATTATATTCAGTTTGCAACCTGATGGAGGTCAGTATAGATGGACTAATAGAATGATGCTATGCCCAAAAGATTTTACTTCACTAGGTGCAGTAAAAAAATTGGTATTCTATACACAGGTGGTATATCTTGCAACACAGATAGGCTACTCCACTGACTAACACACTCTGCAATAGGCCAAAAAAGATTAGCTTTGCTAGATTCAGCCAAATGCTGTGAAAAAAACTTGCACAGCACTGGCACAGACCTGCCTGGCAAAAACTGATAGGAACTGATGTAACCTAGTCCTGAAAAGAACTGCAATTACAATTAGTCTTTACTCCCACAATCTATCTATTTAAGAGCACAGACCTGCCTGATAAAAGTCGTAGGAAATGCTGTAACCTAGTCCTTAAAAGGACTGCAATCACAACTATTCCCTACTCCCAAGCTATCTGTAGATTTGTGCGAAAATTGGCTTGAAATTAACAAGGTATAGCGCACACAGCAACAGCGGTGCCGTCTAACACGCAGCTGCAGCAGTGAGAAAATGGCGACAGGGAAAATGGCTGGGTCTTATAGGGCAAGGACATGTGACATACACTGCCAATGACACATGCCCTTGCTTGTGTGAAAAAAAGCACTTCGCTCCGTGTGTGCGCTGCTGATAGGCTGACAGATTGCACCTCCCCACTGTAAATGCGGGAAAGAGAAAAAAAAATGGAGTTCTTCATTATTCCTGCAGAGATCCATCCCCTGCCCCTCCGCCCACCCCGCTGTACACTCAAACTGCGTATTAACATTAATTTTCATCATTACTGAGAAAAAATCCAGTTATGATTTTGGTGCACGAACAGTTATCTAACATAACCTCGAACAGCCGAATTTTTCTCAAACCGTTCGTGTTCGCCGAACGTCTCGAACATCGCCCAAAACAGCTCGAATTTGAGATTGGCGAACAGTTCGAGTAGAACAAAGCTCATCTCTACTGTTTACAAGACAGGTGCATTATCCCAGTAAGTCACTGGAATATGACAGGTGTAATTGGATGGTAAGAAGGGTAGTGAACATTGAATTGTTAATGGGTAAGTTATAAAAGAAATCCATTGGCTTCACTATGTTATTCTTAATGCCAATCTACACAGCGTATGATGACTTCTTGTTCTTTATGAACACTTAATTCAGATTTTCAGTCTCACAATTGCACTCAAGCCCAAAATCAATGCAAATTTCCATTGCATCTATAGGAAGCTTATTAGTAAGTAAATGAAAAAAAGCTCTCAATGGATTCAAGCTCATAAATGCCTGTTTACAAGACAAGTGCATTATCCCAGTAAGACACTGGAACATCACAGAAAAAATGGGATGTCAAGAATGGTAGTGAACATTGAATTGCTAGTAGGTAAGGTAAAAAATATGTTATTCTTAATGCCAATCTACACAGCGTATGATGACATTTTGTTCTTTATGAACACTTAATACAGATTCTGAATCTCACAATTGCACTTTCTCAGTCCAAAAATCAGTGCAAATTTCCATTGCCTCAATAGGAAGCTTATTAGTAAGTAAATCAAATAATCCTCCCTGTGGATTCGTACTCATGAATGCCTATATACAAAAGAGGTGCAATAAACCAGTAAGTCACTGGAACAACATGGGTGTAAGATGATGTCAAGAAGGGCAGTGAACAATGAATCGCTAATAGGTAAGTTAAAAAAGAAATCCATTGGTTTCGCTATGTTATTCTTAATGCCAATCTATACAGCGTATGATGACATCTTCTTCTTTATGAACCCTAAATAAAGATTCTTTATCTCACAACTGCACTATCTCAAGCCAAAAATCAATGCAAATTTCCATTGCCTCTATAGGAAGCTTATTAGTAAGTAGATGAATCAAACCTCCCTATGAATTCAAACTCATGAATGCCTATTTGCAAGAGAGGCGCAATAAAGCAGTAAGCCACAGGAACATCACAGGTGTAAGTTGATGTCAAGAAGGGCAGTGAACATTGAATCGCTAATAGGTAAGATAAAAAAAAGCTCCACGTGGATTCAAACTCATGAATGACTGTGTACAACATGAATGCATCAACCCAGTAAGCCACTGGAACATGTCAGATGCAATGTGATGTCTAGAAGGGCAGTGAACAATGAATCGCTAAAAGGTAAGCTAAAAAAGATATCCATTGGTTTCACTATATTATTCTTAATGCCAATCTATACAGCGTATGATGACATCTTGTTCTTTATGAACACTTAATACAGATTCTATATCTCACAATTGCACTATCTCAAGCCCAAAATCAATGCAAATTTCCACTGGCTCTATAGGCAGCTTATTAGTACTTAAATAAAAAAAATCTCCCAGTGTATTTGAAGTCATGAATGCCTGTTTACAACACAGTTGCCTCAACCCAGAAAGCCACTATAACATCACAGGTGTAATGAGGTGTCTAGAAGGGCAGTGAACATTGAATCGCTAATAGGTAAGTTAAATATGAAATCCATTGGTTTCACTATGTTATTCTTAATGCCAATCTATACAGCGTATGATGACATCTTGTTCTATATGAACACTTAATACAGATTCTATATCTCACAATTGCACTATCTCAAGCCCAATATCAATGCAAATTTCCATTGGCTCTATAGGAAGCTTATTAGTACGTAAATAAAATAAAAACCTCCCCGTGGATTTGAACTCATGAATGCCTATTAAAAAGACGGATGCGCTAACCTCGTAAGCCACTGGTATATCACGAGAGGATGGAGATGTCAAGAAGGGCAGTGAACATTGAATCGCTAATATTTAAGATAAAAAAGAAATCCATTGGTTTAACTATGTTTTTCTTAATGCCAATCTATTCGGCGTATGATGACATCTTGTTCTTTATGAACACTTAATACAGATTCTATATCTCACAATTGCACTATCTCAAGCCCAAAATCAATGCAAATTTCCATTGGCTCTATAGGAAGCTTATTAGTACGTAAATAAAATAAAAACCTCCCCGTGGATTCGAACTCATGAATGCCTATTAAAAAGACGGGTGCGCTAACCTCGTAAGCCACTGGTATATCACAAGAGCAAGGAGATGTCAAGAAGGGCAGTGAACATTGAATCGCTAATATTTAAGATAAAAAAGAAATCCATTGGTTTAACTATGTTTTTCTTAATGCCAATCTATTCAGCGTATGATGACATCTTGTTCTTTATGAACACTTAATACAGATTCTATGTCTCACAATTGCACTATCTCAAGCCCAAAATCAATGCAAATTTCTATTGGCTCTATAGAAAGCTTATTAGTACGTAAATAATAAAATACTCCAAGTTGATTTGAACTCATGAACGCCTGTTTACAAGACAGGTGCATGAACCAAGTAAACCACTGGAAAATAACAGGTTTATAGTGATGTTAAGAAGGGCAGTGTACATTGAATCGCTAATGGGTAAGTTAAAAAAGAAATCCATTAGTTTCACTATGTTATTCTTAATGCCAATCTATACATCGTATGATGGCATCTTTTTCTTTATGAGCACTTAATACATATTCTATATCTCACAATTGGGCTATCTCAAGCCCAAAATCAATGCAAATTTCCATTGCCTCTAGAGGAAGCTTAATAGTAAGTAAAAGAAAAAACCTCTCCGTGGATTTGAATTCATGAATGCCTGTCTACAAGACAGGTGCATTTACCCAGTAAGCCGCTGGAACACTGCAGGTGTAAGATGACGTCAAGAAGCCCATTGAATATTGAATCACTAATAGGTAAGTTAAAAAAGAAATCCATTGGTTTCACTATGTTATTCTTAATGCCAATCTATACAGAGTATGATGACATCTTGTTCTTTATGAACACTTAATACAGATTCTAAATCTCACAATTGTACTATCTCAAGCCCAAAATCAGTGCAAATTTCCATTGCCTCTATAGGAAGCTTTTTAGTACGTAAATAAAAAAAAAAACCTCCCCATGGATTTGAACTCATGAATGACTGTTTACAAAACAGGTATATCAACTCAATAAGCCACTGGAACATGACTAGTGTAAAATGATGTCAAGAAGGGCAGTGAACATTGAATCGCTGATAGGTAAGTTAAAAAAGAAATCCATTAGTTTCACTATATTATTCTTAATACCAATCTATACAGCATATGAGACATCTTGTTCTTTATGAACACTTAATACAGATTCTATATCTCACAATTGCACTATCTCAAGCCCAAAATCAATGCAAATTTCCATTGGCTCTATAGGAAGCTTACTAGTACGTAATTAAAAAAAATACCTCCCCGTAGATTCAAACTCATGAATGCCTGTTAAAAAGACTGGAGCATTAACCTAGTAAGCCACTGGTATATCACAAGTGCAAGGTGATGTCAAGAAGGGCAGTGAACATTGAATCGCTAATAGGTAAGTTAAAAAAGAAATCCATTGGTTTCACTATGTTATTCTTAATGCCAATCTATTCAGCGTATGATGACATCTTGTTCTTTATGAACCCTAAATACAGATTCTATATCTCACAATTGCACTATCTCAAGCCCAAAATCAATGCAAATTTCCATTGCCTCTATAGTAAGCTTATTAGTACGTAAATAAAAAAAAGCTCCACATGGATTCAAACTCATGAATGCCTGTTTACAACACCAGTGCATCAACCCAGTAAGCCATTGCAACATGTCAGATGCAATGTGATGTCTAGAAGGGCAGTGAACAATGAACCGCTAAAAGGTAAGTTAAAAATGAAATCCATTGGTTTCACTATGTTATTCTTAATGCCAATCTATACAGCGTATGATGACATCTTGTTCTTTATGAACACTTAATACAGATTCTATATCTCACAATTGCACTATCTCAAGCCCAAAATCAATGCAAATTTCTATTGGCTCTATATGAAGCTTATTAGTACGTAAATAATAAAAGACTCCCAGTGGATTTGAACTCATGAATGCCTGTTTACAAGACAGGTGCATCAACCCAGTAAGCCACTAGAACATGACAGGTTTATCGCGATGTTAAGAAGGGCAGTGTACATTGAATCGCTAATAGGTAAGTTAAAAAAGAAATCCATTGGTTTCACTATGTTATTCTTAATGCCAATCTATACAGCGTATGATTGCATCTTTTTCTTTATGAGCACTTAATACAAATTCTATATCTCACAATTGGGCTATCTCAAGCCCAAAATCAATGCAAATTTCCTTTGCCTCTATAGGAAGCTTAGTAGCAAGTAAAAGAAAAATACCTCTCCGTGGATTTGAATTCATGAATGCCTGTTTACTAGACAGGTGCATTTTCCCAGTAAGACTCTGGAACAATGCAGGTGTAAGGAAATGTCAAGAAGCGCAGTGAACATTGAATCGCTAATAGGTAAGTTAAAAAAGAAATCCATTGGTTTCACTATGCTGTTCTTAATGCCAAGCTATACAGCGTATGATGACATCTTGTTCTTTATGAACACTTAATACCGATTCTATATCTCACAAGTGCACTATCTCAAGCCCAAAATCAATGAAAATTTCCATTGGCTCTATAGAAAGTTTATTAGTAAGTAAATGAGAAAATCCACCCTGTGTATTTGAACTCATGAATGCCTGTTTACAAGAGAAGTGCAATAAAGCAGTTAGACTCTGGAACATCACAGGTGTAATGTGATGTCAAGAAAGACAGAAAACATTGAATCGCTAATAGGTAAGTTAAAAATAAAATCCATTGGATTCACTATGTTATTCTGAATGGCAATCTATACAACGTTTGATGACATCTTGTTCTTTATGAACACTTAATACAGATTCTATATCTCACAATTGCACTATCTCAAGCCCAAAATCAATGCAAATTTCCATTGGCTCTATAGGAAGCTTATTAGAACGTAAATAAAAAAAAACCTCCTCGTGGATTCGAACTCATGAATGCCTATTAAAAAGACTGGTGCATTAACCCAGTAAGCCAGTGATATATCACGAGAGCAAATAGATGTCAAGAAGGGCAGTGAACATTGAATCGCTAATAGGTAAGTTAAAATAAAAATCCATTGGTTTCACTATGTTATTCTTAATGCCAATCTATACAGCGTATGATGACATCTTGTTCTTTATGAACACTTAATACAGATTTTATTTCTCATAATTGCGCTATCTCAAGCCCAAAATCAATGCAAATTTCCACTGGCTCTATAGGAAGCTTATTAGTACGTAAATAAAAAAAAAAACCTCCCTGTGGATTCGAACTCAAGAATGACTGTTTACAATACAGGCACATTAACCCAGTAAGCCACTATACATGCCAAGTGCAATGTGATGTCAAGAAGGGCAGTGAACATTGAATCGCTAATAGGTAAGTTAAAAAAGAAATCCATTGGTTTCATAATGTTATTCTTAATGCCAATCTAAACAGCGTATGAGACATCTTGTCCCTTATGAACACTAAATACAGATTCTATATCTCACAATTGCACTATCTCAAGCCCAAAATCAATGCAAATTTCCATTGCCTCAATAGGAAGCTTATTAGTACGTAAATAAAAAAAATCTACCTGTGTATTCGAACTCATGAATGCCTGTTTACAAGACAGGTACATCAACCCAATAAGCCACTGGAACATGACTGGTGCAAAATGAAGTCAAGAAGGGCAGTGAACATTGAATCGCTAATAGGTAAGTTAAAAAAGAAATCCATTGGTTTCGCTATGTTATTCTTAATGCCAATCTATACAGCGTATGATGACATCTTGTTCTTTATGAACCCTAAATACAGATTCTATATCTCACAATTGCGCTATCTCAAGCCCAAAATCAATGCAAATTTCCATTGCCTCTATAGGAAGCTTATTAGTAAGTAAATGAAACAAACCTCCCTATGGATTCACACCCAGGAATGCCTATTTAAAAGAAAGGCGCAATAAAGCAGTAAGCCACTGGAACATCACAGGTGTAAATTGATGTCAAGAAGGGCAGTGAACATTGAATCGCTAATAGGTAAGTTAAAAAATAAATCCATTGGTTTCACTATGTTAATCTTAATGCCAATCTATACAGCGTATCATGACATCTTGTTCTTTATTAACCCTAAATACAGATTCTATATCTCACAATTGCATTGTACCTATGCAGCTTGTTATGGATGCAAAAGTATCTCGACACCTTATCTCGGAAGGGGGTGGAGATATTTTATTGAAATTTGGCCAATATATTCTGGACCAAAACTACGGAGAAGTCACATAATTTCAGCCCTCTACGGCATTTCGAAAAAAAGTTATTGCAATTTTAAAACGGAATAGTTACAATTGTACCGACTCAGCCGGACAAAGGTTAAAAAAGGAATCCATTGCTTTCACTATGTTATTCTTAATGCCAATCTATACAGCGTATGATGACATTTTGTTCTTTATGAACAATTAACACAAATTCTATATCTCACAATTACACTATATCAAACCCAAAATCAATACAAATTTCCTTTGCCTCTATAGGAAGCTTATTAGTAAGAAAATGAAAAAAAGCTATCCTTGGATTGGGACTCATGAAAGTGTGTTTACAAAACTGGCTTATTTACCCAGTAAGCCACTGGAACATCGGAGGTGTCAGGAGATGTCAAGAAGGGCAGTGAACATTGAATCGCTAATAGGTAAGTTAAAAAAGAAATCCATTGGTTTCACTATGCTGTTCTTAATGCCAATCTATACAGCGTAAGATGACATCTTGTTCTTTATGAACACTTAATACCGATTCTATATCTCACAATTGGGCTATCTCAAGCCCAAAATCAATGCAAATTTCCATTGGCTCTATAGGAAACTTATTAGTACGTAAATAAAAAAAAACTCCCAGTGGATTTGAACTCATAAATGCCTGTTTACAACACAGTTGCCTCAACCCAGTAAGCCACCAGAACATCATAGGTGCAATGTGATGTCTAGAAGGGCAGTGAACATTGAATTGCTAATAGGTAAGTTAAAAATGAAATCCATTGGATTCACTATGTTATTCTTAATGCCAATCTATACAGCATATGAGACATCTTGTTCTTTATGCACACTTAATACAGATTCTATATCTCACAATTGCACTATCTCAAGCCCAAAATCAATGCAAATTTCCATTGGCTCTATAGGAAGCTTATTAGTTCGTAAATAAAAAAAAACCTCCCCGTGGATTCGAACTCATGAATGCCTATTAAAAAGACTGGTGCATTAACCCAGTAAACCACTGGAACACGACAGGTATATAGCGATGTTAAGAAGGGCAGTGTACATTGAATCGCTAATAGGTAAGTTAAAAAAGAAATCCATTGGTTTCACTATGTTATTCTTAATGCCAATCTATACATCGTATGATGGCATCTTTTTCTTTATGAGCACTTAATACAGATTCTATATCTCACAATTGGGCTATCTCAAGCCCAAAATCAATGCAAATTTCCATTGCCTCTATAGGAAGCTTATTAGTAAGTAGATGAAAAAAACGTAATGATGGATTCAGACTCAGGAATATCTGTTTACAAAACAGGCTCATTTACCCAGTAAGCCACTGAAACATCACATGTGTAAGGCAATGTCAAGAAGGGCAGTGAACATTGAATCGCTAATTGGTAAGTTAAAAAAGAAATCTATTGGTTTCGCTATGTTATTCTTAATGCCAATCTATACAGCGTATGATGACATCTTGTTCTTTATGAACACTTAATACAGATTCTATATCTCACAATTGCACTATCTCAAGCCCAAAATCAATGCAAAATTCCATTGGCTCTATAGGAAGCTCATTAGTACGTAATTAAAAATATAATTCCCCGTAGATTCAAACTTATGAATGCCTGTTAAAAAGACTAGTGCATTAACCTAGTAAGCCACTAGTACATCACAAGTGCAAGGTGATGTCAAGAAGGGCAGTGAACATTGAATCGCTAATAGGTAAGTTAAAAAAGAAATCCATTGGTTTCACTATGTTATTCTTAATGCCAATCTATTCAGCGTATGATGACATCTTGTTCTTTAAGAACACTTAATACAGATTCTATATCTCACAATTGCACTATCTCAAGCCCAAAATCAATGCAAATTTCCATTGGCTCTATAGGAAGCTTATTAGTACGTAAATAAAAAAAAACCTCCCCGTGGATTTGAACTCATGAATGCCTATTAAAAAGATTGGTGCATTAACCCAGTAACCACTGGAACATGACAGGTATATAGAGATGTTAAGAAGGGCAGTGTACATTGAATCGCTAATAGGTAAGTTAAAAAAGAAATCCATTGGTTTCACTATGTTATTCTTAATGCCATTCTATACATCGTATGATGGCATCTTTTTCTTTATGAGCACTTAATACAGATTCTATATCTCACAATTGGGCTATCTCAAGCCCAAAATCATGCAAATTTCCATTGCCTCTATAGGAAGCTTATTAGTAAGTAAATGAAAAAATGCTTTCTGTTGATTCGTACTCATGAATGCTTGTTTACAAGACAGGTGCACGCACCCAGTAAGCCACTATAAAAAAGCAGGTGTAAGGGGATGTAAAGAAGGGCAGTGAACATTGAATCGCTAATAGGTAAGTTAAAAAATAAATCCATTGGTTTCGCTTTGTTATTCTTAATGCCAATCTCTACAGCATATGATGACATCTTGTTCTTTATGAACACTTAATACAGATTCTATATCTCATAATTGCACTACCTCACGCCCAAATTCAATGCAAATTTCCATTGCCTCTATAGGAAGCTTATTAGTAAGTAGTTGAAAAAAATGTAATGATGGATTCAGACTCAGGAATATCTGTTTACAAAACAGGCTCATTTACCAAGTAAGCCACTGGAAAATCACATGTGTAAGGCAATGTCAAGAAGGGCAGTGAACATCGAATCGCTAATTGGTAAATTAAAAAAGAAATCCAATGGTTTCACTATTAGAGATGAGCGTTGTTCTACTTGAACTATTCGCCAATCTCAAATTCGAGCTGTTTTGGGCGGTGTTCGAGCCGTTCAGCGAACACGAACAATTTGAGAAAAATTCGGCTGTTCGAGGTTATGTTCGATAACTGTTCGTGCACCAAAATCATAACTGGATTTTTTCTCAGTAATGATGAAAATTAATGTTAATACGCAGTTTGAGTGTACAGCGGGGTGGGGGGAGGGGCAGGGGATGGATCTCTGCAGGAACAATGAAGATCTCCATTTTTTTTTCTCTTTCCCGCATTTACAGTGGGGAGGTGCAATCTGTCAGCCTATCAGCAGCGCACACACGGAGCGAAGTGCTTTTTTTCACACAAGCAAGGGCATGTGTCATTGGCAGTGTATGTCACATGTCCATGCCCTATAAGACCAAGCCATTTTCCCCGTCGCCACCATTTTCTCACTGCTGCAGCTGCGTGTTAGACGGCACCGCTGTTGCTGTGTGCGCTATACCTTGTTAATTTCAAGCCAATTTTCGCACAAATCTACAGATAGCTTGGCAGTAGGGAATAGTTGTGATTGCTGTCTTTTTATGGACTAGGTTACAGCATTTCCTATGACTTTTATCAGGCAGGTCTGTGCTCTTAAATAGATAGGTTGTGGGAGTAAAGACTAATTGTAATTGGAGTCCTTTTCAGGACTAGGTTACATCAGTTCCTATCAGTTTTTGCCAGGCAGGTCTGTGCCAGTGCTGTGCAAGTTTTTTTCACAGCATTTGGCTGAATCTAGCAAAGCTAATCCTTTTTGGCCTATTGCAGAGTGTATTAGTCAGTGGAGTAGCCTATCTGTGTTGCAAGATATACCACCTGTGTATAGAATACCAATTTTTTTACTGCACCTAGTGAAGTAAAATCTTTTGGGCATAGCATCATTCTATTAGTCCATCTATACTGACCTCCATCAGGTTGCAAATTGAATATAATTTTTTTCTGCATCTCCCTCTGAAAAAATATTGGGCTTCTAGCTGTGTGTGGGACTTGTTGTAGTAGTCCATCTATACTGACCTCCATCAGGTTGCAAATTAAAAATAATTTTTATCTGCATCTATAGTACCTCTGAAAAAATATTGGGCTTCTAGCTGTGTGTGGGACTTGTTCTATTAGTCCATCTATACAGACCTCCATCAGGTTGCAAATTGAATATAATTTTTATCTGCATCTAGCTCTGAAAAAATATTTGGCCTTCTAGCAGTGTGTGGGACTTTCTCTATTAGTCCATCTATACTGACCTCCATCAGGTTGCAAATTAAAAATAATTTTTATCTGCATCTACCTCTGAAAAAATATTTGGGCTTCTAGCTGTGTGTGGGACTTGTTCTATTAATCCATCTATACAGACCTCCATCAGGTTGCAAACTGAATATATTTTTTTCTGCATCTACCTCTGAAAAAATATTGGGCTTCTAGCTGTGTGTGGGACTTGTTGTATTAGTCCATCTATACTGACCTCCATCAGGTTGCAAACTGAATATATTTTTTTCTGCATCTACCTCTGAAAAAATATTGGGCTTCTAGCTGTGTGTGGGACTTGTTCTATTAATCCATCTATACAGACCCCCATCAGGTTGCAAACTGAATATATTTTTTTCTGCATCTACCTCTGAAAAAATATGTGGCCTTCTAGCAGTGTGTGGGACTTTCTCTATTAGTCCATCTATACTGACCTCCATCAGGTTGCAAACTGAATATAATTTTTTTCTGCATCTAGCTCTGAAAAAATATTTGGCCTTCTAGCAGTGTGTGGGACTTTCTCTATTAGTCCATCTATACTGACCTCCATCAGGTTGCAAATACAAAATAATTTTTTGTCTGCATCTAGCTCTGAAAAAATATTGGGCTTCTAGCTGTGTGTGGGACTTGTTGTATTAGTCCATCTATACTGACCTCCATCAGGTTGCAAATTAAAAATAATTTTTATCTGCATCTACAGTACCTCTGAAAAAATATTTTGGCTTCTAGCTGTGTGTGGGACTTGTTCTATTAATCCATCTATACAGACCTCCATCAGGTTGCAAACTGAATATATTTTTTTCTGCATCTACCTCTGAAAAAATATTGGGCTTCTAGCTGTGTATGGGACTTGTTCTATTAATCCATCTATACAGACCTCCATCAGGTTGCAAACTGAATATATTTTTTTCTGCATCTACCTCTGAAAAAATATTGGGCTTCTAGCTGTGTGTGAGACTTGTTCTATTAATCCCATCTATACAGACCTCCATCAGGTTGCAAACTGAATATATTTTTTTCTGCATCTACCTCTGAAAAAATATTGGGCTTCTAGCTGTGTGCGGGACTTGTTGTATTAGTCCATCTATACTGACCTCCATCAGGTTGCAAACTGAATATATTTTTTTCTGCATCTACCTCTGAAAAAATATTGGGCTTCTAGCTGTGTGTGGGACTTGTTCTATTAATCCATCTATACAGACCCCCATCAGGATGCAAACTGAATATATTTTTTTCTGCATCTACCTCTGAAAAAATATGTGGCCTTCTAGCAGTGTGTGGGACTTTCTCTATTAGTCCATCTATACTGACCTCCATCAGGTTGCAAACTGAATATAATTTTTTTCTGCATCTAGCTCTGAAAAAATATTTGGCCTTCTAGCAGTGTGTGGGACTTTCTCTATTAGTCCATCTATACTGACCTCCATCAGGTTGCAAATACAAAATAATTTTTTGTCTGCATCTAGCTCTGAAAAAATATTGGGCTTCTAGCTGTGTGTGGGACTTGTTGTATTAGTCCATCTATACTGACCTCCATCAGGTTGCAAATTAAAAATAATTTTTATCTGCATCTACAGTACCTCTGAAAAAATATTTTGGCTTCTAGCTGTGTGTGGGACTTGTTCTATTAATCCATCTATACAGACCTCCATCAGGTTGCAAACTGAATATATTTTTTTCTGCATCTACCTCTGAAAAAATATTGGGCTTCTAGCTGTGTATGGGACTTGTTCTATTAATCCATCTATACAGACCTCCATCAGGTTGCAAACTGAATATATTTTTTTCTGCATCTACCTCTGAAAAAATATTGGGCTTCTAGCTGTGTGTGAGACTTGTTCTATTAATCCCATCTATACAGACCTCCATCAGGTTGCAAACTGAATATATTTTTTTCTGCATCTACCTCTGAAAAAATATTGGGCTTCTAGCTGTGTGCGGGACTTGTTGTATTAGTCCATCTATACTGACCTCCATCAGGTTGCAAACTGAATATATTTTTTTCTGCATCTAACGCTGAAAAAATATTGGGACTTCTAGCAGTGTGTGGGACTTTCTCTATTAGTCCATCTATACTGACCTCCATCAGGTTGCAAATTCAAAATAATTTTTTGTCTGCATCTAGCTCTGAAAAAATATTGGGCTTCTAGCTGTGTGTGGGACTTGTTGTATTAGTCCATCTATACTGACCTCCATCAGGTTGCAAATTAAAAATAAATTTTATCTGCATCTACAGTACCTCTGAAAAAATATT
The DNA here is from genome assembly GCF_046119375.1 of Phyllobates terribilis. Taxonomy (NCBI): domain Eukaryota; kingdom Metazoa; phylum Chordata; class Amphibia; order Anura; family Dendrobatidae; genus Phyllobates; species Phyllobates terribilis. Next base: position 1,199,803 of record NW_027362771.1, on the reverse strand, counting down.
TGGGCTTCTAGCTGTGTGTGGGACTTGTTCTATTAGTCCATCTATACTGACCTCCATCAGGTTGCAAATTGAATATAATTTTTATCTGCATCTAGCTCTGAAAAAATATTTGGCCTTCTAGCAGTGTGTGGGACTTTCTCTATTAGTCCATCTATACTGACCTCCATCAGGTTGCAAATTGAATATAATTTTTATCTGCATCTAGCTCTGAAAAAATATTTGGCCTTCTAGCAGTGTGTGGGACTTTCTCTATTAGTCCATCTATACTGACCTCCATCAGGTTGCAAATTAAAAATAATTCTTATCTGCATGTACCTCTGAAAAAATATTTGGGCTTCTAGCAGTGTGTGGGACTCATTGTATTAGGCCATCTATACCAAGCTCCACCAGCTTTGAAATTAATAATAATTTTTAGCTGCATCTAGCCCTGAAAATAATTTTTCCCAATAGTGGTAGCAATAGAAATATGGGGCACGTGCCTGGCTAACAAAAATATACGCTTCATAACACAAAACACCAGCCTAGCGCACTGCATTAATAAGATGGCATCATCGTTTCTCCCAGTGTTAGGCCTACTACGCAGGCTAGTATTCCTGTGCCTAAAACACAATGTATGGGTCCCCGCTAGCCACTTTGCTGAGGGGTATAAAGCTGCTGCTAACGCTTTATAACAATTCAATTGGCAGATTTTCACAGAGCTCTTCCACAACGCCCACCCATCGGGCAATAGTTGCCCACCCTCCCTATGGGATCTAGTGGCGAATAGTTGATGCCATTAATCAGAGCGTCAGTTGCCCCGTCAACGTGGCAAGCATACGGTAAGGCATGGGAAGAGTGGACACGACTAGTAGCAGGCAGACGGGTTGACCAATGTGAACAAGCCAGATCACAAGTCACCATAGAATTTCTCCACCAGCTAATGATGAGGGGCATATCAGGGGCGTCAGCGCAGCGGTGTCTGACCGGAGTAGCACTTCACTTCCAACTACTGAATTGGGGAGATGTGACAAAGATTCATCATCAGACAATCCATAAAAGGGTGGAAAAGGGGTCAGCCAAGTCAGGAATGTAGACGTCCCGTCCCGTGTCACTAAAACTGATTTCTCACATCTTATCCCTAACACCATTAACATGACACTCACAATTTGAAGCAACACTAATGTCTACTGCATTTGTGATCGCCTTCTTCGGGGCGCTATGTATAAGCGAATTAGTCCCTCAATCCAAAATTACCACCAGTGGACGCTTATTACACCAGGAAGTAGTCATAGCCAATAATGCAATACGTGTACGCATACACCAATCGAAAACGGTTCCAGCGGGCAGGGGTACTTGGGTACTTCTACAACCCACAAACGGTACACTGAGTCGGGTAACAATAGTAAAAACATATCTAACCATCAGATCACAAAGTAATTTCTTCGTATCACACATTGATGGAACGCCATTATTAAGATACCTGTTCCAAGCTATCTTTAATAAATGCATAACATCGGCAGGGAACCACCCCAAAGATTACGGGACACACTCATTCCGCATAGGTGCGGCCACGGAAGCAGCAAGAGCAGGACTGTCAGAAACGGAAGTTCAGAGGATAGGGAGATGACGATCCACGTGTTTGGCGAGATACATAAGACCGGACTTGTTATCCTAACGTGGTTTGTTTCTTTTACAGGTGACGCTAAGCCAACAGTGTTAGTGATAGGCCACTCGTATATATATTGGGCACAAAAAAGGACGAAAGTCCGCCCAGGCGGGAGGAAATTAGAGTTTCATAACACATATTTCAACTGGAGAGGTATTAGAGGCCTGCTATGGCCACAGGTACTAATGGAGGTAATCAAGGTAGGGAGAGAGGCAAGAGGTCCGGTCATCTTAGTTATACAGGCCGGGGGAAACAACCTAGGTCATCACAAGAGCGCATAACTAATGGCAATAATGAAACTAGACACTGAGCGCTTCAGAGAATTTTTCACAAAATTAGCTATAGTATGGTCAGAGATTGTGCCGATAGCGGTATGGCAAGGTGCGCGAGACATCACGGCCATCGAATGGACAAGGCGGGTAATAAATATTCGGATGGCAAAATTTAGAAGAGACAGAGGCGGTGTAGTGATACAACACCGACAACTGGAAGGAGATAAAGCAGGCCTCATACGGCCCGACAGTGTTCACTTAATAGATATTGGACTGGACATATTCCTGTCAGGACTCCAGGACGGAGTGGAACAAGCGTTAAGAGTGATGGGTGGGGGTCAGAGTCCTGCATACGAGTACGCTGGATCCTCCGTGGCCTGGAAATAGAAAGGACATGTTGGAGAGTTACACTTGTTGGCCAACTTGCCGGAGTGGGGACCCAGGGCATGCTGCAACAAGCTGAATTATTTTAGAAATAAAATGCCTTTCTAATGGAATGAGTATAAAGAGTTAATAAAGCTGTGACCGATCCTCATCCATCCAGTTGTAAGAGTTACATTATTGGGTTGTCCATGAAAGGGGGGTGGTAGGGGGGCTGAGCATCTGGGTTTGGTTGGGGGTCCCCACAGTCTGCCTAGGCTAGATTAATTTAAAAATTCTTATTAGATACACAGGCGGTGCAGCTTGCTTCGCAGCTGGGCTACTACGCCCAAAGTATTGCCTAGGCTAGATGCAGTTAAAAATTCTACGCTGACTAGCAGACACTGAAGATTTGGAGCAGACCTCTGAGTAAACAGCTCTTCAGACTCAACCATCTGTGTTACCCCAAGCCATAGTGTATGTAGTTTCTTACAGTTAAAAGGGGAGGGTGCGACCCAACCCACCTGGAATTGACGATGCCAACGTCACGTAAGACACAGCAAGGGGACTCCCAAAATTGTGGCACAGACACCACTTAACCCTAGAACGCATACCTGTGGCCTTGCAGGCCCGCCCAGTTAATTGTTTTCTATTTTCTGCAAGATTGCTTTAGTTAGAATTTTGAAACTCTAGGTATTCTTCATGTATATAGTTGTTTGTCATTTGAGTTTGAGTTATTCCATGTTATTTGCACACGGGCCTAAAGGGCCCCAGGTATGTGAAAGTGTAGATTTTTATGGTCATGCGTTCTAGGGTTAAGTGGCATCAATTGCCCCACTGTTGCTTAAAACGGTTGGTGAGGTGATTTTACCAAATCCCCAAGCTTTTAGTCTCCCAAGGATGACACAGGGGTAGAAATGTCCTTGCGAATCCATGATTTGATCATCTTTATGAACGTGAGTCTGTGTACATTCTCAGTGGACAGACGCGTGTGCTTATCTGTCAGCACACCACCAGCAGCGCTGAACACACGTTCAGAGAGAACGCTGGCTGCATGGCATGACAAGATCTCCAAGGCGTGAGTGGCGAGCTCCGGCAATTTTTCAAGATTGGAATACCAAAATGAGCAAGGGTCCAGTGACACAGTCATGGCTTTGATGTTCACTTGGAGATTCTCCTGTACCATCCTCTCTAGGCATTGACTATGTGTCAGACTTCTTGTCTCCTGTGGCCTTGCAAAGGATGGTCTAAAAAAGTGGTGAAACGATTCCACAAAATTGCTGTTACCAGCAGATACTGTGTTACTGTTACTGTTTGAGTGATGAAGACTCGACAGTCCCACCGTTGGCAAGTTAGAACTGTGAGATTCACTACGTGCACCACTGGTGCTTTGTGGAAAAGCACATGTAAGATTCTGCAACAGAAACTCCTCCATTCGTCAATACCTTTTTATGGCAGGAATTATTTCGGCAAATATACTTTTGTACCGGGGATCTAAGAGTGTGGCAACCCAGTAGTCGGGAATACTTCGAATTCTGACAATCCGGGGATCATGTTGCAGGCAGTGCAGCAAGAAGGCACTCATGTGTCTTGCGCATCCAGAAGGACCAAGTCCTTGTTCTGTTGGCAGCGAGGTAAGAATCATGCTTCCTTCCTCTGACCTCTCCCTCCAACCTCGCACAACAGAAATGTGATCAAGGTCTCCCTCATCTGATGAGTCTTCCATGCCCATTGCCAGTTCGTCCTCCACTTCTTCCTCGGCTCCTGCACCTTCCTCAACAGTTTGGCTGCTACCATGCGCCCTGGTTAATCCCTCTCCCCCACCCTCCCATGCCTGCCGCCTTGGTGCTTCCAACCGTCTGGACCTTGGAGATGTTATCCCTTCCGCATACGACTCCTCCTCTACTTCCTCCACCTCCTCTTGTCCCACCACCTGACTCCGAATTCTGTTTAACATGTGCTCCAGCATGTAAATCACCGTAATAGTCATGCTGATAATGGCATCGTCAGCACTAAACATCTTCGTTGCCATTTCAAGACTGTGCAGAAGGGTGCATAGGTCCCTGATCTGAGACCACTCCTCCAGCGTGATTTGCCCCACCTCTGGATCTCTTTGGCCCAGGCTATACGTCAGAACGTATTGCACCAGGGCTTGTCGGTGCTGCCACAGTCGCTGCAACATGTGCAGAGTTGAATTCCACCGTGTCGGCACATCGCATTTCAGCTGGTGAACTGGCAGGCCCAACGACTTCTGTAGAGATGTAAGTCGTGAACTGCGGGATGGGAACGGCGGAAGTGAGCACACAGCGACCGTGCACTCTGCAGAAGGCCATCTAGTCCGGGATAGTGGGCTAAAAATTGCTGGACAACCAGGTTCAACACGTGAGCCATACAAGGCACGTGTGTGACATTGCCCCGGCGAAGTGCCGCACCCAGGTTTGCAGCATTGTCGCACATGGCCTTCCCTGGTTGCAGGTCCAGTGGAGACAACCTTTCATGAAACTGGGTCTCCAGAGCTGACCAAAACTCCTCAGCTGTGTGACTCACATTTCCCAGACATTTCAAAGTAAACACTGATGCGTTGAGCCCTGCTGCCAGCATAGTAAGGAGGTGTGCAGGATTCCTTCTGCGCAGTTAGAAAGCAGGTGGAATTACCAGACAGGCTTTGGGTGCAGGTGGAGGACCGAGAAGAGGTTGAGGAGGCAGAAGCAGTGGAGGAAGTTCGAGATAAAGAGGATTAACACACAACTCGTGGGGACGGTAAGACTTGGACAGCAGCCGCTTGTCCTGCTGTCACCATAGTTACCCAGTGCCCAGTCAGCGACATGTAACGCCCCTGTCCATGCCTTCTCGTCCAAGTGTCTGTGGTGAAGTGCACCGTGTCACACACAGAGTTTCTCAAAGAAGCGGTGATGTTGTGTGCGACATGCTAGTGGAGCGCAGGCACACCTTTCTTTGAGAAGTAGTGCCGACTGGGCATCTGGTACTGGGGCACTGTGACGGACATAAGGTCTTGAAACTCCTCTGTGTCCTCCAGGTGGAAAGGCAGCATTTCTGCAGCCAACAGCTTGCAGATGGTGAAATTCAACCTCTTAGCTTTCTCATGGCTAGGAGGAAATGGTCTTTTACTTTTCCACATCTGAGGGACTGAGGGCTGGCTGTTGTGCTTAGACGGTGTTGAGTAGGGTGTCCCCGGCAACTGCCAGTCTGTGAGGAAGATGCAGGCGGACATGTTAGGTTGCCTTGATCCAAAGGTGGTGCTCTCGATGTCGGAGGGCGCTCAACACTAGCAGGTGTTTCCACTTCCCAATGAACTGACGACCTGCCAATCACACTGGCTGTTGCGGGTAAAGAGGTGGCAGGTCTGCGTCCAAAAACATGTGTGACTGCTGTCCCCCCAGTCACAGAGGATGAAGAGGCTGCGGATGCACAAGATGGGGCAGACGGTGGTTGGCCCAGCCGGCTAGGCCGCATTGTAGCACAGTGAGCTTCCCACTGCAACTTATGCTTCATATCCATGTGACGGTACATGCATGAAGTACTCAAACTATGTATTTTTTGGCCTCTACTTAGCTTTTGCTGACAAATATTACAGATAACACGAGTTGGGTCATCCTTATCGATCTGAATAAATGCCCAGGCTATGCAAGGCTTAAAGCCCATGTGACCTGAAGAGCCACTACGACTTGTGGTCAGAGGCAGAGTTGTGGTTGAGGATGCAGTTGTTGACGTGCTTCCAGTACTCCGTCTCTGTTCAGGAAGGCGCAACCTAACCTCGTCGTCAATAGCATCTGTGATGCCCCGCTGCGCTTGGTATCACAGATCCTAGAAGAGTGCATTGATGGAATCCTCCACAAGAGGCCCCCATAAACATTCACACATCTCCACCTTCCACCTCAGACCAGCAGAGGGAGCCCGTTAGGGATATAAATAGGGAAGGTGGAGCTAGGCAGTTCAGTTCCTCTGAAGAGTTCCTGCAGTAGAGAAGCCTAAGAGAGGTCAGTCTGCAGTGGAGCTCAGTCTAGTCTAGAGAACACAGTTAATAGTTCAGCAGTGGAGCACAAGGCTCCTGCTTGCTAGATTCAGGGAGCCCAGATAGAGCTTAAGGTGTGCCGGTGCCGTAAGATCAGTGAAGCGCGGCAAGCTGCCGTTAGTGTGTATAGCCTAGTGAGGGCCCGAGTAGGCCGAAGGCGAGTGGCGAGTTAGTACATAAGGGGCAGAGGAGCTTAACCAGCTCACCCCGAAGCATTTACCGGACACAGGATCCGAGCTTACCGGTATCTCTATGACCCAGTAAGGCATAACCGGAATCCCTGGAGAACTACAAGTCCCAGGATCGCTAAGGTGCTGATATGTAACAGAGCCAGGAGACGCTTAGGCCCCGCATACTGGGAGCGTGAACTCCAAGAGAAGGCCCTACCACAAGGTCAGCCAGCGCAGGACAGAGACAAAGTTAGGCCTAGCTCCAGGCAGGTCAGAAACTTACTACGCAGAGGCAAGAGACAGGAGGCCCTACACCCGCTCATTGGGGAGGATCCTGATATGCACCCTTCACCCTACAGTGCTCCGGGATGTGCCTGAATTTCCACCAGTAAAAGGTACTGAAGTGACTACCGTGTCCGTTCCCGTTCTTGCTCTGACCCAGCTGGGTCTCGCCTGTCCTGCATTCCCCCTGCATACGCTGCCCTGAGACCTAGCTCCACCTGTGGGGAGCTATACCATCGAGCTGCCTTATCACCGGCCTCAGTGGACTGCTGCAGCGCTGGTGCTTGTCACCAGATACCACAGGTGGCGTCATGAACTCTTATAAAATTAACAATTATCCACCCTTTTAAAGAGAGACCCCAGGGTACGGGCCAGGGAGCCGACCACCGCGACATCCCCAAGGCCAGGCAAATGCCCGGGTACCGAGTCATCCCCATCCCCAGGGCTAGTCACATCCTCCTCCACCTCCTCTGCTGACCTCATCGACTGTCTGACTGTGGGTTGACAGTAAGTGGGATCTCCAACCTCGTCATCATCACCCTGTGTGTTATCACACCCGTCGCCCTCAGAGCCAACCTCTTCCTGCCCTGACTGAAAAGTCAAGTTGTCGCTCCAATTAGGTATTTGAGTCTCATCATCGTCTTCATCATTGTCTCCACCAACAGGAGTTACAGTTTGGGAACAAGGGTCTACATTATGCTCAGAACCTTCTTCATCTGGTCCTGGATCCAACTTATAAAGATTCTGGGCATCGGATCAGATCATTTCCTCATCTGGATTAACAGAAGCTCTGGAGCAGACCTCCGTTTCCCAGGCTATAGTATGAGTAAACAGCTGGGCAGACTCAGCCATCTGTGTTACCCCATACTCAGACGGGCAGCTGGAGACTTGGGAGCTGTGAGGAAGCAAGTGCGATTGGGGTGACACCTCTGAGGACTGGAGTATTTGTGATGTTGAAATTGAGGTGATGGAGAACACACTTGAAGGAGCACTTGATATCCGTTGAAGCACCTGCTGTTTTTGTGCCTCATCTAGAATTTGTAGCGATGGGCGTGTCCGTAAGAATGGGATCGTATCACATTGTCCACGAAAAGAAGTCGACATCTTAGTTTGGCTGGAAGATGGTCTTTCTTCTGCAGCTGTTACCCCCCCCCACCGTGGGGGGCCTCGACCCACCGGCGGACAGGCACCAGTATTGGGATAGGGGGGCTGGCCGTCAGGGTCCACCGCGGCTCTGGCACAAACCCGGCGACACAGGCAGGAACGGACTGGCCGTGTCGGCTTCTCACTTTTTGCATTTTAGAAGGGCATGACATGCCTATATCTGTGTCTCCCCCTCCTTTTACTCCTCCACCTCTTTTCTTTTCGCATGACTATATGTACTTGTCACTTTTCCATGTGTTAGTTGTGTCTTCTGAGCAGTTTGTCAGCTTTTGGACACCTTTGAAGGTGTTTTCTATGTGTTTCTATGTGTTTTTGTTTGCCTGCCATTGGTTTTAACGGTGTTCGAAGGACCGAACCCGAACACTACGGGGGTGGCTTAACACTATTCACTATGTTATTCTTAATGCCAATCTATTCAGCGTATGATGACATCTTGTTCTTTAAGAACACTTAATACAGATTCTATATCTCACAATTGCACTATCTCAAGCCCAAAATCAATGCAAATTTCTATTGGCTCTATAGGAAGCTTATTAGTACGTAAATAATAAAAGACTCCCAGTGGATTCGAACTCATGAATGACTGTTTACAAGTCAGGTGCATCAACCCAGTAAGCCACCAGAACATGACAGGTTTATCGTGATGTTAAGAAGGGCAGTGTACATTGAATCGCTAATAGGTAAGTTAAAAAAGAAATCCATTGGTTTCACTATGTTATTCTTAATGCCGATCTATACAGCGTATGATTGCATCTTTTTCTTTATGAGCACTTAACACAAATTCTATATCTCACAATTCGGCTACCTCAAGCCCAAAATCAATGCAAATTTCCTTTGCCTCTATAGGAAGCTTAGTAGTAAGTAAAAGAAAAAAAACTCTCCGTGGATTTGAATTCATGAATGCCTGTTTACAAGACAGGTACATTTACCCAGTAAGCCTCCGGAACAATGCAGGTGTAAGGCAATGTCAAGAAGCGCAGTGAACATTGAATCGCTAATAGGTAAGTTAAAAAAGAAATCCATTGGTTTCACTATGCTGTTCTTAATGCCAATCTATACAGCGTAAGATGACATCTTGTTCTTTATGAACACTTAATACCGATTCTATATCTCACAATTGCACTATCTCAAGCCCAAAATCAATACATATTTCCATTGCCTGTATAGGAAGAAAATGAAAAAAACCTATCCATGGATTGGGACTCATGAATGTCTGTTTACAAAACTGGCTTATTTACCCAGTAAGCCACTGGAACATTGGAGGTGTCAGGAGATGTCAAGAAGGGCACTGAACATTGAATCGCTAATAGGTAAGTTAAAAAAGAAATCCATTGGTTTCACTATTTTATTCTTAATTCCAATCTATACAGCATATGATGACATCTTGTTCTTTAGGAACACTTAATACAGATTCTATATCTCACAATTGCACTATCTCCTGCCCAAAATCAATGCAAATTTCCATTGCCTCTATAGGAAGTTTATTAGTAAGTAAATGAAAAATTATCCCTGTGTATTCGAACTCATGAATACCTATTTACAAGAGAGGCGCAATAAAGCAGTTAGACACTGGAACATCACAGGTGTAACGTTATGACAAGAAGGGCAGTGAACATTGAATCGCTAATAGGTAAGTTAAAAAAGAAATCGATTGGTTTCGCTATGTTATTCTTAATGCCAATCTATACAGCGTATGATGACATCTTGTTCTTTATGAACCCTAAATACAGATTCTATATCTCACAATTGCGCTATCTCAAGCCCAAAATCAATGCAAATTTCCATTGCCTCTATAGGAAGCTTATAAGTAAGTAAATGAAACAAACCTCCCTATGGATTCAAACCCACGAATGCCTATTTACAAGAAAGGCGCAATAAAGCAGTAAGCCACTGAAACATCACAGGTGTAAATTGATGTCAAGAAGGGCAGTGAACATTGAATCGCTAATAGGTAAGTTAAAAAATAAATCCATTGGTTTCGCTATGTTAATCTTAATGCCAATCTATACAGCGTATGATGACATCTTGTTCTTTATGAACCCTAAATACAGATTCTATATCGCACAATTGCATTGTACCTATGCAGCTTGTTATGGATGCAAAAGTATCTCGACACCTTATCTCGGAAGGGGGTGGAGATAGTTTATTGAAATTTGGCCAATATATTCTGGACCAAAACTACAGAGATGTCACATAATTTCAGCCCTCTACGGCATTTCGAAAAAAACTTATTGCAATTTTAAAACGGAATAGTTACAATTGTACCTACTCAGCCGGACAAAGTTTAAAAAAGAAATCCATTGCTTTCACTATGTTATTCTTAATGCCAATCTATACAGCGTATGATGACATTTTGTTCTTTATGAACAATTAATACAAATTCTATATCTCACAATTGCACTATCTCAAGCCCAAAATCAATGCAAATTTCCATTGGCTCTATAGGAAGCTTATTAGTACGTAAATAAAAAAAAACTCCACGTGGGTTTGAGCTCATGAATACCTGTTTACGACACCGGTGCATCAACCCAGTAAGCCACTGGAACATGTCAGGTGCAATGTGATGTCTAGAAGGGCAGTGAACATTGAATCGCTAATAGGTAAGTTAAAAAAAAAATCCATTGGTTTCAGTATGTTATTCTTAATGCCAATCTATACAGCGTATGATGACATCTTGTTCTTTATGAACACTTAATGCAGATTCTATATCTCACAATTGCGCTATCTCAAGCCCAAAATCAATGCAAATTTCCACTGCCTCTATAGGAAGCTTATTAGTACGTAAATAAAAAAAAAAAACCTCCCCATGGATTTGAACTCAAGAATGACTGTTTACAATACAGGCACATTAACCCAGTAAGCCACTATACATGCCAAGTGCAAAGTGATGTCAAGAAGGGCAGTGAACATTGAATCGCTAATAGGTAAGTTAAAAAAGAAATCCATTGGTTTCACTATATTATTCGTAATGCCAATCTATACAGCATATGAGACATATTGTTCTTTATGAACACTAAATACAGATTCTATATCTCACAATTGCACTATCTCAAGACCAAAATCAATGCATATTTCCATTGGCTCTATAGGAAGCTTATTAGTACTTAAATAAAGAAAAACTCCCTGTGGATTTTAACTCATAAATGCCTGTTTTCAACACAGTTGCCTCAACCCAGTAAGCCACCGGAACATCATAGGTGCAATGTGATGTCTAGAAGGGCAGTGAACATTGAATCGCTAATAGGTAAGTTAAAAATGAAATCCATTGGTTTCGCTTTGTTATTCTTAAAGCAAATCTCTACAGCATATGATGACATCTTGTTCTTTATGAACACTTAATACAGATTCTATATCTCACAATTGCACTACCTCACGCCCAAAATCAATGCAAATTTCCATTGCCTCTATAGGAAGCTTATTAGTAAGTAGATGAAAAAAATGTAATGATGGATTCAGACTCAGGAATATCTGTTTACAAAACAGGCTCATTTACCCAGTAAGCCACTGGAACATCACATGTGTAAGGCAATGTCAAGAAGGGCAGTGAACATTGAATCGCTAATTGTTAAGTTAAAAAAGAAATCCATTGGTTTCGCTATGTTATTCTTAATGCCAATCTATACAGCGTATGATGACATCTTGTTCTTGATGAACACTTAATACAGATTCTATATCTCACAATTGCACTATCTCAAGCCCAAAATCAATGCAAATTTCCATTGGCTCTATAGGAAGCTTATTAGTACGTAATTAAAAAATATACCTCCCCGTAGATTCGAACTCATGAATGCCTGTTAAAAAGACTGGTGCATTAACCTAGTAAGCCACTGGTATATCACAAGTGCAAGGTGATGTCAAGAAGGGCAGTGAACATTGAATCGCTAATAGGTAAGTTAAAAAAGAAATCCATTGGTTTCACTATGTTATTCTTAATGCCAATCTATTCAGCGTATGATGACATCTTGTTCTTTAAGAACACTTAATACAGATTCTATATCTCACAATTGCACTATCTCAAACCCAAAATCAATGCAAATTTCTATTGGCTCTATACGAAGCTTATTAGTACGTAAATAATAAAAGACTCCAAGTGGATTTGAACTCATGAACGCCTGTTTACAAGACAGGTGTATCAATCCAGTAAGCCACTAGAACACGAAAGGTTTATCAAGATGTTAAGAAGGGCTGTGTACATTGAATCGCTAATAGGTAAGTTAAAAAAGAAATCCATTGGTTTCACTCTGTTATTCTTAATGACAATCTATACAGCGTATGATTGCATCTTTTTCTTTATGAGCACTTAATACAAATTCTATATGTCACAATTGGGCTACCTCAAGCCCAAAATCAATGCAAATTTCCTTTGCCTCTATAGGAAGCTTAGTAGTAAGTAAAAGAAAAAAAACTCTCCGTGGATTTGAATTCATGAATGCCTGTTTACAAGACAGGTGCATTTACCCAGTAAGCCTCTGAAACAATGCAGGTGAAAGGTAATGTCAAGAAGCGCATTGAACATTGAATCGCTAATAGGTAAGTTAAAAAAGAAATCCATTGGTTTCACCTTGCTGTTCTTAATGCCAATCTATACAGCGTAAGATGACATCTTGTTCTTTATGAACACTTAATACCGATTCTATATCTCATAATTGCACTATCTCAAGCCCAAAATCAGTGCAAATTTCCATTGGCTCTATAGGAAGCTTATTAGTAAGTAAATTAAAAAAATGCTCTCCGTTGATTTGTACTCATGAATGCCTGTTTACAAGACAGGCGCACGCACTCAGTGAGCCACTGGAAAAAAGCAGGATTAAGGCGATGTAAAGAAGGGCAGTGAACATTGAATCGCTAATAGGTAAGTTAAAAAAAAAATCCATTGGTTTCAGTATGTTATTCTTAATGCCAATCTATACAGCGTATGATGACATCTTGTTCTTTATGAACACTTAATGCAGATTCTATATCTCACAATTGCGCTATCTCAAGCCCAAAATCAATGCAAATTTCCACTGCCTCTATAGGAAGCTTATTAGTACGTAAATAAAAAAAAAAAACCTCCCCATGGATTTGAACTCAAGAATGACTGTTTACAATACAGGCACATTAACCCAGTAAGCCACTATACATGCCAAGTGCAAAGTGATGTCAAGAAGGGCAGTGAACATTGAATCGCTAATAGGTAAGTTAAAAAAGAAATCCATTGGTTTCACTATATTATTCGTAATGCCAATCTATACAGCATATGAGACATATTGTTCTTTATGAACACTAAATACAGATTCTATATCTCACAATTGCACTATCTCAAGACCAAAATCAATGCATATTTCCATTGGCTCTATAGGAAGCTTATTAGTACTTAAATAAAGAAAAACTCCCTGTGGATTTTAACTCATAAATGCCTGTTTTCAACACAGTTGCCTCAACCCAGTAAGCCACCGGAACATCATAGGTGCAATGTGATGTCTAGAAGGGCAGTGAACATTGAATCGCTAATAGGTAAGTTAAAAATGAAATCCATTGGTTTCGCTTTGTTATTCTTAAAGCAAATCTCTACAGCATATGATGACATCTTGTTCTTTATGAACACTTAATACAGATTCTATATCTCACAATTGCACTACCTCACGCCCAAAATCAATGCAAATTTCCAATGGCTCTATAGGAAGCTTATTAGTACGTAAATAAAAAAAACCTCCCCGTGGATTTGAACTCATGAATGCCTATTAAAAAGACTGGTGCATTAACCCAGGAAGAAAATGGTATATCACGGGAGTAAGGCGATGTCAAGAAGGGCAGTGAACATAGAATCGCAAAGAGGTAAGATAAAAAAGAAATCCATTGGTTTCACTATGTTATTCTTAATGCCAATCTATTCAGCGTATGATGACATCTTGTCCTTCATGAACACTTAATGAAGATTATATATCTGACAATTGCACTATCTCAAGCCCAAAATCAATGCAAATTTCTATTGGCTCTTTAGGAAGCTTATTAGTACGTAAATAATAAAAAAATCCCAGTTGATTTGAACTCATGAATGCCTGTTTACCAGACAGGTGCATCAAACCAGAAAAACACTGGAACCTGACAAGTTTATAGAAATGTTAAGAAGGGCAGTGTACATTGAATCGCTAATAGGTAAGTTAAAAAAGGAATCCATTGGTTTCACTATGTTATTCTTAATGCCAATCTATACATCGTATGATGGCATCTTTTTCTTTATGAGCACTTAATACAGATTCTATATCTCACAATTGGGCTATCTCAAGCCCAAAATCAATGCAAATTTCCATTGCCTCTATAGGAAGCTTATTAGAAAGTAAATGAAAAAAAGCTTTCTGTTGATTCGTACTCACGAATGCCTGTTTACAAGACAGGTGCACGCACCCAGTAAGCCACTATAAAAAAGCAGGTGTAAGGGGATGTAAAGAAGGGCAGTGAACATTGAATCGCTAATAGGTAAGTTAAAAAAGAAATCCATTGGTTTCGCTTTGTTATTCTTAATGCCAATCTCTACAGCATATGATGACATCTTGTTCTTTATGAACACTTAATACAGATTCTATATCTCACAAATGCACTACCTCACGCCCAAAATCAATGCAAATTTCCATTGCCTCTATAGGAAGCTTATTAGTAAGTAGATGAAAAAAATGTAATGATGGATACAGACTCAGGAATATCTGTTTACAAAACAGGCTCATTTACCCAGTAAGCCACTGGAACATCACATGTGTAAGGCAATGTCAAGGAGGGCAGCGAACATTGAATCGCTAATTGGTAAGTTAAAAAAGAAATCCATTGGTTTCGCTATGTTATTCTTAATGCCAATCTATACAGCGTATGATGACATCTTGTTCTTTATGAACACTTAATAGAGATTCTATATCTCACAATTGCACTACCTCACGCCCAAAATCAATGCAAATTTCCATTGCCTCTATAGGAAGCTTATTAGTAAGTAGATAAAAAAAATGTAATGATGGATTCAGACTCAGGAATATCTGTTTACAAAACAGGCTCATTTACCCAGTAAGCCACTGGAACATCACATGTGTAAAGCAATGTCAAGAAGGGCAGTGAACATTGAATCGCTAATTGGTAAGTTAAAAAAGAAATTCATTGGTTTCGCTATGTTATTCTTAATGCCAATCTACACAGCGTATGAGACATCTTGTTCCTTATGAACACTTAATACAGATTCTATATCTCACAATTGCACTATCTCAAGCCCAAAATCAATGCAAAATTCCATTGGCTCTATAGGAAGCTTATTAGTACATAATTAAAAAATATACCTCCCCGTAGATTCGAACTCATGAATGCCTGTTAAAAATACTGGTGCATTAACCTAGTAAGCCACTGGTATATCACAAGTGCAAGGTGATGTCAAGAAGGGCAGTGAACATTGAATCGCTAATAGGTAAGTTAAAAAAGAAATCCATTGGTTTCACTATGTTATTCTTAATGCCAATCTATTCAGCGTATGATGACATCTTGTTCTTTAAGAACACTTAATACAGATTCTATATCTCACAATTGCACTATCTCAAGCCCAAAATCAATGCAAATTTCAATTGGCTCTATAGGAAGCTTATTAGTACGTAAATAATAAAAGACTCCCAGTGGATTCAAACTCATGAATGACTGTTTACAAGACAGGTGCATCAACCCAGTAAGCCACTAGAACATGACAGGTTTATTGCGATGTTAAGAAGGGCAGTGTACATTGAATCGATAATAGGTAAGTTAAAAAAGAAATCCATTGGCTTCACTATGTTATTCTTAATGCCAATCTATACAGCGTATGATTGCATCTTTTTCTTTATGAGCACTTAATACAAATTCTATATCTCACGATTGGGCTATCTCAAGCCCAAAATCAATGCAAATTTCCTTTGCCTCTATAGGAAGCTTAGTAGTAAGTAAAAGAAAAAAACATCTCCGTGGATTTGAAATCATGAATGCCTGTTCACAAGACAGGTGCATTTACCCAGTAAGCCTCTGGAACAATGCAGGTGTAAGGCAATGTCAAGAAGCGCAGTGAACATTGAATCGCTAATAGGTAATTTAAAAAAGAAATCCATTGGTTTCACTATGCTGTTCTTAATGCCAATCTATACAGCGTAAGATGACATCTTGTCCTTTATGAACACTTAATACTGATTCTATATCTCACAATTGCACTATCTCAAGCCCAAAATCAGTGCAAATGTCCAATGCCTCTATAGGAAGCTTATTAATAAGTAAATGAAAAAATGCTCTCCATTGATTTGTACTCATGAATGCCTGTTTACAAGACAGGTGCACACACTCAGTGAGCCACTGGAAAAAATCAGGATTAAGGCGATGTAAAGAAGGGCAGTGAGCATTGAATCGCTAATAGGTAAGTTAAAAAAGGAATCCATTGGTTTCGCTTTGTTATTCTTAATACCAATCTCTACAGCGTATGATGACATTTTGTTCTTTATGAACACTTAATACAGATTCTATATCTCACAATTGCACTACCTCACGCCCAAAATCAATGCAAATTTCCATTGCCTCTTTAGGAAGCTTATTAGTAAGTAAATGAAAAAAAGTTAACGATGGATTCGGACTCAGGAATATCTGTTTACAAAACAGGCTCGTTTACCCAGTAAGCCACTGGAACATCACATGTGTAAGGCAATGTCTAGAAGGGCAGTGAACATTGAATCGCTAATAGGTAAGTTAAAAAAGAAATCCATTGGTTTCAATATGTTATTCTTAATGCCAATATATACAGCGTATGATGGCATCTTTTTCTTTATGAGCACTTAATACAGATTCTATATCTCACAATTGGGCTATCTCAAGCCGAAAATCAATGGAAATTTCCATTGCCTCTATAGGAAGCTTATTAGTAAGCAAAAGAAAAAATCCTCTCCGTGGATTTGAACTCATGAATGCCTGTTTACAAGCCAAGTGTATTTACCCAGTAAGCCTCTGGAACATTGCAGGAGTAAGGTGATGTCAAGAAGCACAGTGAAAATTGAATCGCAGCGCGATCCAGCCTGTCATCAGAATGCCATCCCAGCGGGGGAGAATTCTCCTGATTGTTTAAAAGCCGGCGGGCGGTAAAAAGCCGCCGGCTTTTAAACAATCACACAGCCCCATACTGCTTCCCCGCAGCCTCCCACCCCGATCCTCCGCTCCCCTCGCCACCTCCCATCCCGATCGTAAGTTAGGACCGGGCGGGGAGCGCAGCTCCAAGGAGCGGGGAGTGAAGGACCCGGGCGGGGAAGCCGGCAGTGAAAAGACTTCACCGCCGGCTTTCCCGTTCTGTGCTGCGCTTTCCCGCCGGTTATTTCAAATGAACAGCTGAGGTATCAGCTGATGCCGATCAGCTGTTCATTTGAAGTCGCCGCGTTGCCCTCAGAGGGTTCATGTGAGTTCATGCTTGACTGCATGAACTCACATGAACTTTCCCACGGCCGCACAGGTCAGCCTCACCTCCCAGACCATCAGCCCGTCATGATTAGTGTGTGTGTGTTTTTCTTTTATTGCAGGAGATCGTTGGCTTCAGCTGGAATGGGCGTGATGGTAAGTATGGTTTAATTTAGAACAATAAAGAATTGTGTGTTTATTTCAATTAAAGGACTTTTTTCTGGGTGTTTGTGTTTTTTTTAAATACTTTACTAGAAATTCATGGTGGTCATGTCTAATATTGGCGTGACCCCATGAATTTCGGGCTTAGGGCCAGCTGATAATGCCAAGCTGGCCTTAACCCCTTTATTACCCAGTGAGCCACCGCACCAGGGCCCTGGATGAGTTGGGTACAGCGCCAGAAGATGGCGCTTCTATGAACGCGCCATTTTCCGGGGCGGCTGCGGACTGCAATTTGCAGCGGGTGGGGCCCAGAAAGCTTGGGCCTCCCTGCGCTGCAGATTCAAGCCCCCAGCTGCCTAGTTGTACCTGGCTGGACACAAAAATAGGGCGAAGCCCCACGTATTTTTTTTTTTAATTATTTCATGAAATTCATGGAATAATTAAGAAAAAAAGGGCTTCCCTATATTGTTGTGTCCGGCTAGGTACAAATAGGCAGCTGGTGGTTGGGGGCAGCCCGTTCCTGCCTGCTGTACCTGACTGGACACAAATATAGGGTGAAGCCCCACATAATTTTTTTTTAATTATTTCATGAATTTCCTGAAATAATTAAAAAAAAATTGACGTGGGGCTTTGCACTATATTTGGGTCCAGCCAGGTACAGCAGGCAGGAACGGGCTGCCCCCAACCACCAGCTGCCTATTTGTACCTGGTTGGACACAACAATATAGGGAAGCCCTTTTTTTCTTAATTATTCCATGAATTTCATGAAATAATTTTAAAAAAAAAAACGTGGAGCTTCTCCCTATTTTTGTGTCCAGCCAGGTACAACTAGGCAGCTGGGGGATGGAATCTGCAGCGCAGGGAGGCCCAAGCTTTCTGCCCCTCCCCCCCCCCGCTGAAAATTGCAGTCCGCAGCCACCCCGGAAAATGGCGTGTTCATAGAAGCTGGATGCTGTACCTGGCTGGCATACAAAAATATGGCGAAACCCACGTCAAAAGTTTTGGGAAAAATTAATTAAAAAATAAATAATAATTTAGGGACTGCATCTTTATTAACTCCTCAAATGTCATTTAGTGTTAAAATAATGGATTTATTTAAAAAAAATTGACGTGGGGCTTCGCCCTATATTTGTGTCCAGCCAGGTACAGCAGGCAGGAACAGGCTGCCCCCAACCACCAGCTGCCTATTTGTACCTGGCCGGACACAACAATATAGGGAAGCCCTTTTTTAAAAAAATTATTTCATGAAATAATTTAAAAAAAATTGACGTGGGGCTTCGCACTATATTTGTGT
Source organism: Phyllobates terribilis (assembly GCF_046119375.1). Lineage (NCBI taxonomy): Eukaryota > Metazoa > Chordata > Amphibia > Anura > Dendrobatidae > Phyllobates > Phyllobates terribilis. The sequence continues at coordinate 1,181,013 of NW_027362771.1, read as the reverse complement.
CCAGCCAGGTACAGCAGGCAGGAATGGGCTGCCCCCAACCACCAGCTGCCTATTTGTACCTGGTTGGACACAACAATATAGGGAAGCCCTTTTTTTCTTAATTATTCCATGAATTTCATGAAATAATTTAAAAAAAAAATGCGTGGGGCTTCGCCCTATTTTTGTGCCCAGCCAGATACAACTAGGCAACTGGGGGCTGGAATCCGCAGCGCAGGGAGAGCCAAGCTTTCTGGGCCACCCCCGCTGCAAATTGCAGTCCGCAGCCGCCCCAGAAAATGGCGCGTTCATAGAAGCGCCATCTTCTGGCGCTGTACCCAACTCATCCAGGGCCCTGGTGCGGTGGCTCACTGGGTAATAAAGGGGTTAAGGCCAGCTTGGCATTATCAGCTGGCCCTAAGCCCGAAATTCATGGGGTCACGCCAATATTAGACATGACCACCATGAATTTCTAGTAAAGTATTTAAAAAAATACAACACCCAGAAAAAAGTCCTTTAATTGAAATAAACACACAATTCTTTATTGTTCTAAATTAAACCATACTTACCATCACGCCCATTCCAGCTGAAGCCAACGATCTCCTGCAATAAAAGTAAAATAATAAAGCAACATCATCCTTACCTTTCCATGGCTCCCACGACAGCTTCAGCTCTGCTACATCGAGATGACAGGCTGGACCGCAGCAGAACGCTGCCATCCAGCCTGTCATCCCGCAGACACTGAGAAGCGCAGGCATGCTTCCACTCCTCAGTGTCTGGCTGTGACGTCATCCAGATGAGCCGAGGTCATGTCCAATGAACTCAGCTCACCTCATGTACGTCACTGACAGCGTGGGAAAATTCTCCTGCACTCAGCACTTCAGCGTGAGAATTTTCCCACGCTGTCAGTGACGTGCATAAGGTGAGCTGAGTTCATTGGACATGAACTCGGCTCATCTGGATGATGTCACAGAGAGACACTGAGGAGCGCAAGCATGCCTGCGCTTCTCAGTGTCTGCGGGATGACAGGCTGGATGGCAGCGTTCTGCTGCGGTCCAGCCTGTCATCTCGATGTAGCAGAGCTGAAGCTGTCCTGGGAACCATGGAAAGGTAAGGATGAGGTTGCTTTATTATTTTACTTTTATTGCAGGAGATCGTTGGCTTCAGCTGGAATGGGCGTGATGGTAAGTATGGTTTAATTTAGAACAATAAAGAATTTTGTCTTTATTTCAATTAAAGGACTTTATTCTGGGTGTTTGTGTTTTCTTTTAACTTTGACTATGGGGTTAGTAATGGGGGTGTCTTATAGACGCCTCTCCATTACTAACCTGGGCTTGATGTCAGCTGGCATTATAAGCTGACATCAACCCCAACCCTATTACCCCCTGCCACCGCACCAGGGCAGCGTGGAAGAGCGAGGCTAAGTGCCAGAATTGGCGCATCCTATGGATGCGCCATTTCTGGGGCGGCTGACGGCTGGTGTTTCTAGCCTGGGAGGGGGCCAATATTCATGGCTCCCTTCCTGGGCTATTAATATCAGCCCCCAGCTGTCTGCCTAGCCTTTGCTAGCTATTAAATTAGGGGGGACCCCACGTCATTTTTTTTGGGGGGTTCCCCCATTTTAATAGCTAGTAAAGGCTAGGTATTCAGCTGGGGGCTGATATTAGTAGCCTGGGAAGCTCCGTGGGTATTACCCCCTTCCCAGGCTTCAAACATTTGCCCCAGCTGTCTGCTTAACCTCCGCTAGAGCCTAAAATTAAGGGGAACCCCACGCCAATTTTTTTTTAAATAAATCCTTTATTTTAACACTAAATGACAAGTACAGTAAGCAACACTGTCACTGTACTTCATATATATGTGACTGACATGTTTCTATCTATCTAATCTATGTGTGATTCTCTATTCTTTCTATTCTAAATTGTCGGGTACAGATGCTGAATTGCCGGCCGGCTTTCTTAAAGAGACGGTGCATGAAAACACTATTATTTTTTTAAATAAATCCTTTACACTAAATGACAAGTACAGTAAGCAACACTGTCACTGTACTTCTTATATATGTGGCTGACATGTTTCTATCTATCTAATCTATGTGTGAAGCTCTATTCTGTCTGTTATAAATTGTCGGGTACCGCTGCTGAATTGCCGGCCGGCTTTTTTAAAGAGACGGTGCACGAAAACACTAATATTTTTTTTAATAAATCCTTTACACTAAATGACAAGTACAGTAAGCAACACTGTCACTGTACTTCATATATATGTGACTGACATGTTTCTATCTATCTAATCTATGTGTGAAGCTCTATTCTTTCTGTTGTAAATTGTCGGGTACCGGTGTATGCCGCTGATGAATTGCCGGCTTTTCATGTCATTCTACATTATTCTTAGTTGTTTTACTTCATGTAGAATTAACCTACAAGGAAAGAAAGGGTTTATTTTCATTCCGATATTTGTGTCCCATTGACTTGCATTGGTTTCCGGTATCGGAATCGGCGATATCCGATACTTTTTGGGTATCGGCCCGATCCAATCCAATACGATATTTCCTGATATCGGAAGGTATCGCTCAACACTAATTAGGACACATGAAAGTCTGTTTACAAAACTGACTCATTTACCCAGTAAGCCACAGGAACATTGCAGGTGCAAGGTGATGTCAAGAAGGGAAGTGAACATTGAATCGCTAATAGGTAAGTTAAAAAAGAAATCCATTGGCTTCACTATGTTATTCTTAATGCAAATCTATACAGCATATGATGACATCTTGTTCTTTATGCACACTTAATACAGATTCTATATCTCACAATTGCGCTATCTCAAGCCCAAAATCAATTCAAATTTCCATTGCCTCTATAGTAAGCTTATTAGTTAGTAAATGCAAAAAAGCTCTCTGTTGATTCGTACTCATGAATGCCTGTTTACAACACAGGTGCACGCACCTAGTAAGCCACAGAAACATCTCAGGTGTAAACGCAATCTAAAGAAGGGCAGTGAACATTGAATCGCTAATAGGTAAGTTAAAAAAGAAATCCATTGGTTTCACTATGTTATTCTTAATGCCAATCTATACTTCGTATGATGGCATCTTGTTCTTTATGAACACTTAATACTAGTGTTGAGCGATACCTTCCGATATCGGGAAATATCGGATCGGACTGGATCGGACCGATACCCAAAAAGTATCGGATATCGCCGATTCCGATACCGGAAACCAATGCAAGTCAATGGGACAGAAATATCGGAATAAAAATAAATCCTTTCTTTCCTTGTAGGTTAATTCTACATGAAGGAAAACAACTAAGAATAATGTAGAATGTATTGGGGGAGGTTGGGGAAACAATAAAGGCATAGAGGTTTAGCCCAATCAAATGGAATAGCAGGAATTAATATTTCTTTTAAGACGTTCTGAGTTACGGAAATATTGACTATGTTAAGTTTTTTTATATTTTGTCAGATTTTTATGTTTCACTACTTCCATGCTCTTCACCTTTTTTTACTTCTCCCACACTTTCTCCTTCATCATCCTCAGCATCAGCATTTTTTTCATCAACTTCTTCTTCACCTTCTTCATCTTCTTCTTCTTCACCTTCTTCGTATTATTCTTTTATTTTACATTCTTCATATTCTTCTTATTCAACTGTTATTCTTCTTCATATTTTACTTCTTCATATTCTTCTTCTTCATCATATTCTTATTTGTGACAGGCATTCCTGTAGTTGTTATCTATAAAAGTTTGAACATTACACTTTTCGTTCTGCCCGTCACAAAAGATTTACAACAGGATTTGTCCGCGTTCAGTTTGGCCTGCAGCAGCAGGTCTTTTCCAGGGGCACCACGAGGAGGAACGGACTCACCCCCATACACTGCTTAGTCATCTTCTGCTTATAATTTAGATATTATCTTTTGCTCTGATTTTTAGTCTTATGCTTAATGTTCTTCCTCTTTTTGTTCTGCAGCTTCTTGTACTTCTGCTTCTTGGTTTTCGGTCTCTTGTTCTTCTGTATCTTGGTGGTTGTCTTCTTCTTTGTCCTCTTGGTCAACTTCTTCAGGGTCATCTTCTTGGTCTTCTTCGGGGTGGTCTTCAGGGTCATCGTCTTCAGGGTCATCGTCTTCGGGGTCCTCTTCTTTGGGGTCCTCGTCTTCAGGGTCCTCGTCTTCGGGGTACTCGTCTTCTTCGGGGTGGTCTTCAGGGTCCTCGTGTTCAGGGTCGTCATCTTCGGGGTCCTCGTCTTCTTTGGGGTGGTCTTCAGGGTCCTCTTCTTCAGGGTCGTCGTCTTCAGGGTACTCGTCTTCTTCGGGTTGTTCTTCAGGGTCCTCGTCTTCAGGGTCCTCGTCAGGGAGATCCAGAGTAATTACCAAGAAACATTTCAAAAAGCTTGAACTTGGAAATGTAGCAAAAGGTACAAGAAGGCTGAGGAACTGCTGAGAACCAGCTGATGGTACTGGTACCTGGATGGGTAGCAGAAGGTACAAGAGCCAATGGAACTACTGAGGACCAGCTGATGGTACTGGAACTCGGTTACTAAGCAGGAGGTACCTGTGCCAGAAAGCACTACCAAGGACCAGCAGACGTTGGTGGAACTTGGATACCGAGAAGGAGGCACCTAAGCCAAAGGCACTGCCGAGAACCAGCTGATGGTACTGGAACCCGTATGGGTAGCAGAAGGTACCCATGTAAAAAAAAGTTGCAAGGCCGCGAGCCGGCGCAGTTACCGAAATCCACAGTCCTACAGAGGGTGCTTGTCTTATTGGCACTATGGAACCAGCCTTCATTGCCAGATCCCGCAGCCCACATAGGAGTCACCTAAACTGCAGGCACCATAGAGTCGGCTAACCCGACCGCAACACGACAGGACAACGCATTGGAGGCAAAGTGACGTTGACACTACCCGGAAACAGCTGGAGTGCTGGAACCAGGCTGGGCAGGTGGGAGTACCTGTGACAAAGACACTGCCGAGAACCAGCTGATGGTACTGGAACCCGGATGGGTAGCAGAAGGTACAAGAGCCAATGGAACTATCGAAGACCAGCTGATGGTACTGGAACTCGGTTACTAAGCAGGAGGTACCTGTGCCAGAAAGCACTACCAAGGACCAGCAGACGTTGGTGGAACTTGGATACCGAGAAGGAGGCACCTAAGCCAAAGGCACTGCCGAGAGCCAGCTGACGGTACTAGAACCCGGATGGGTAGTAGAAGTTACAAGAGCAAATGGAATTACCGAGGACCAGCTGACAGTATTGGAACCCGAATGGGTAGCAGAAGGTACAAGAGCCAATGGAACTACCGAGGACCAGCTGACGGTACTGGAACTTGGTTACTAAGCAGGAGGTACCTGTGCCAGAAAGCACTACCAAGGACCAGCAGACGTTGGTGGAACTTGGATACTGAGAAGGAGGCACCTAAGCCAAAGGCACTGCCGAGAACCAGCTGACGGTACTGGAACCTGGATGGGTAGCAGAAGGTACAAGAGCAAATGGAATTACCAAGGAGCAGCTGATGGTACTGGAACCCGGATGGGCAGCAGAAGGTACAAGAGCTAATGGAACTACCGAGGACCAGCTGACGGTACTGGAACTCGGTTACTAAGCAGGAGGTCCCTGTGCCAGAAAGCACTACCAAGGACCAGCAGACATTGGTGGACCTTGGATACCGAAAAGGAGGCACCTAAGCCAAAGGCACTGCCGTGAACCAGCTGACGGTACTAGAACCCGGATGGGTAGCAGAAGGTACACATGTAAAAAAAAGTTGCAAGGCCGCGAACCGGCCGCAGTTGCCGAAACCCACAGTCCTACAGGGGGTGCTTGTCTTATTGGCACTATTGAACCAGCCTTCATTGCCAGATCCCGCAGCCCACATAGGAGTCACCTAAACTGCAGGCACCATAGAGTAGGCTAACCTGACCGCAACATGACAGGACAATGCATTGGAGGCAAAGTGACATTGACACTACCCGGAAACAGCTGGCGTGCTGGAACCAGGCTGGGCAGGAGGTAGTACCCGTGCCAAAGACACTGCCGAGAACCAGCTGACGGTACTGGAACCCGGATGGGTAGCAGAAGGTACAAGAGCCAATGGAACTACCGAGGACCAGCTGACGATACTGGAACTCGGTTACTAAGCAGGAGGTACCTGTGCCAGAAAGCACTACCAAGGACCAGCAGACGTTGGTGGAACTTGGATACCGAGAAGGAGGCACCTAAGCCAAAGTCACTGCCGAGAACCAGCTAATGGTACTGCAACTCGGATGGGTAGCAGAAGGTACAAGAGCAAATGGAATTACCGAGGACCAGCTGACGGTACTGGAACCCGGATGGGTAGCAGAAGGTACAAGAGCCAATGGAACTACCGAGGACCAGCTGACGGTACTGGAACTCGGTTACTAAGCAGGAGGTACCTGTGCCAGAAAGCATTACAAAGGACCAGCAGACGTTGGTGGGACTTGGATACCGAGAAGGAGGCACCTAAGCCAAAGGCCGGGCCGAAAACCAGCTGACGGCACTGGAACCCGGATGGGTAGCAGAAGGTACCCATGTGAAAAAAAGTTGCAAGGCGTGAGCCGGCCGCTGTTACTGAAACCAACAGTCCTACAGGTGGGGCTTGTCTTATTGGCACTATGGAACCAGCCTTCATTGCCAGATACCACAGCCCACATAGGAGTCACCTAAACTGCAGGCACCATAGAGTCAGCTAACCCGACATCAACACGACAGGACAACGCATTGGAGTCAAAGTGACGTTGACACTACCCTGAAACAGCTGGCGTGCTGGAAACAGGCTGGGCAGGAGGGAGTACCCATGCCAAAGACACTGCAAAGAACCAGCTGACGGTACTGGAACCCGGATGGGTAGCAGAAGGTACAAGAGCCAATGGAACTACCGAGGAACAGCTGACGGTACTGGTACTCGGTTACTAAGCAGGAGGTACCTGTGCCAGAAAGCACTACCAAGGACCAGCAGACGTTGGTGGAACTTGGATACCGAGAAGGAGGCACCTAAGCCAAAGGCTCTGCCGAGAGCCAGCTGACTGTACTGGATCCCGGATGGGTAGTAGAAGGTACAAGAGCAAATGGAATTACCGCGGACCAGCTGACGGTACTGGAACCGGGATGGGTAGCAGAAGCTACAAGAGCCAATGGAACTTTCCAGGACCAGCTGACCGTACTGGAACTCGGTTACTAAGCAGGAGGTCCCTGTGCCAGAAAGCACTACCAAGGACCAGCAGACGTTGTAATTGGAGCAAGTTTTAAATCAGTAGTGCAGTGGATGTGGACAAAGCAGGAGTAATTGCCCGACACACAGCTGTGGATCAGCTGACGTTACTGAACCCCAATGACACGGCAGCAAGCGTTGACTGTGCAGTCGGCACTTCTGAGCACCAACTAGCGGTATTGGAGCCCAGTGTAAATACTAAAAACAGAGGAGCCAGAGGTGTAATTGGAGCAAGTTTTAAATCAGTAGTACAGTGGATGTGGACAAAGCAGGAGAATTTGCCGGACACACAACTGGAGATCAACTGACGTTACTGAACCCCAATAATACGGCAGCAAGTGTTGACTGTGCAAACAGCACTTCTGAGTGCCATTTGACGGTGTTGGAGCTCAGGGATAATACTGAAAACAGAGGAGCCAGAAGAGTAATTGGAGCAACTTTAAAATCTGTAGTAGTGAGAATGTGGACAGAGCAGGAGAAATTGCCGTCCGCACAGCAGGGGAACAGCTGACGTTACTGAACCCCAATAACACGGCAGCAAGCGTTGACTGTGCAGACGTCACTTCTGAGTGCCAACTGGCAGTGTTGGAGCTCAGGGATAATACTGAAAACAGAGGAGCCAGAGGTGTAATTTGAGCAACTTTAAAATCTGTAGTAGTGAGAATGTGGACAGAGCAGGAGAAATTGCCGTCCACACAGCAGGGGAACAGCTGACGTTACTGAACCCCAATAACATGGCAGCAAGTGTTCACTCTGCAGACAGCACTTCTGAGCACAACTGGCGATGTTGGAGCTCAGTGATAATACTAAAAACAGAGGAGCCAGAGGTGTAATTGGAGCAACTTTAAAATCTGTAGTAGTGTGAATGTGGACAGAGCAGGAGAAATTGCCGTCCGCACAGAAGGGGAACAGCTAACGTTACTGAACCCCAATAACATGGCAGCAAGTGTTGAATGTGCAGACATCACTTCTGAGTGCCAACTGGCGGTGTTGGAGCTCAGGGATAATACTAAAAACAGAGGAGCCAGAGGTGTAATTGGAGCAACTTTAAAATCTGTAGTAGTGAGAATGTGGACAGAGCAGGAGAAATTGCCGTCCGCACAGCAGGGGATCAGCTGACTTTACTGAACCCCAATAACATGGCAGCAAGTGTTGACTGTGCAGACAGCACTTCTGAGTGCCAACTGGCGGTGTTGGAGCTCAGGGATAATACTAAAAACAGAGGAGCCAGAGGTGTAATTGGAGCAACTTTAAAATCTGTAGTAGTGTGAATGTGGAAAGAGCAGGATAAATTGCCGTCCGCACAGAAGGGGAACAGCTAACGTTACTGAACCCCAATAACATGGCAGCAAGTGTTGACTGTGCAGACAGCACTTCTGAGCGCCAACTGGAGGTGTTGGAGCTCAGGGATAATACTAAAAACAGAGGAGCCAGAGGTGTAATTGTAGCAACTTTAAAATCTGTAGTAGTGTGAATGTGGACAGAGCTGGAGAAAATACCGTCCGCACAGCAGGGGAACAGTTGACGTTACTGAACCCCAATAACATGGCAGCAAGTGTTGACTGTGCAGACAGCACTTCTGAGCGCCAACTTGCAGTGTTGGAGCTCAGGGATAATACTAAAAACAGAGGAGCCAGAGGTGTAATTGGAGCAACTTTAAAATCTGTAGTAGTGTGAATGTGGAAAGAGCAGGAGAAATTGCCGTCCGCACAGAAGGGGAACAGCTGATGTTACTGAACCCCAACAACACGGCAGCAAGTGGTTGACTGTGCAGACAGCACTTCTGAGCGCCAACTGGCGGTGTTGGAGCTCAGGGATAATACTAAAAACAGAGGAGCCAGAGGTGTAATTGGAGCAACTTAAAATCTGTAGTAGTGAGAATGTGGACAGAGCAGGAGAAATTGCCGTCCGCACAGCAGGGGATCAGCTGACTTTACTGAACCCCAATAACATGGCAGCAAGTGTTGACTGTGCAGACAGCACTTCTGAGCGCCAACAGGCGGTGTTGGAGCTCAGGGATAATACTAAAAACAGAGGAGCCAGAGGTGTAATTGGAGCAACTTTAAAATCTGTAGTAGTGTGAATGTGGAAAGAGCAGGATAAATTGCCGTCCGCACAGAAGGGGAACAGCTAACGTTACTGAACCCCAATAACATGGCAGCAAGTGTTGACTGTGCAGACAGCACTTCTGAGCGCCAACTGGAGGTGTTGGAGCTCAGGGATAATACTAAAAACAGAGGAGCCAGAGGTGTAATTGTAGCAACTTTAAAATCTGTAGTAGTGAGAATGTGGACAGAGCAGGAGAAATTGAAGTCCGCACAGCAGGGGTACAGCTGACGTTACTGAACCCCAATAACACGGCAGCAAGTGTTGACTGTGCAGACCGCACTTCTGAGCGCCAACTGGCGGTGTTGGAGATCAGGGAATATACTAAAAACAGAGGAGCCAGAGGTGTAATTGGAGCAACTTTAAAATCTGTAGTAGTGTGAATTTGGACAGAGCAGGAGAAATTGCCATTCGCACAGCAGGGGAACAGCTGACGTTACTGAACCCCAATAACACGGCAGCAATTGTTGACTGTGCAGACAGCACTTCTGAGCGCCAACTGGCGGTGTTGGAGCTCAGGGATAATACTGAAAACAGAGGAGCCAGAGGTGTAATTGGAACAACATTAAAATCTGTGGTAGTGTGAATTGTGAATATGGACAGAGCAGGAGAAATTGCCGTCCGCACAGCAGGGGAACAGCTGACATTACTGAACCCCAATAACATGGCAGCAAGTGTTGACTGTGCAGACAGCATTTCTGAGCGCCAACTGGCAGTGTTGGAGCTCAGGGATAATACTAAAAACAGAGGAGCCAGAGGTGTAATTGGAGCAACTTTAAAATCTGTAGTAGTGAGAATATGGACAGAGCAGGAGAAATTGCCGTCCGCACAGAAGGAGAACAGCTGACGTTACTGAACCCCAATAACACGGCAGCAAGTGTTGACTGTGCAGACAGCACTTCTGAGCGCCAACTGGCGGTGTTGGAGCTCAGGGATAATACTAAAAACAGAGGAGCCAGAGGTGTAATTGGAACACCTTTAAAATCTCTAGTAGTGTGAATTGTGAATATGGACAGAGCAGGAGAAATTGCCATCCGCACAGCAGGGGAACAGCTGACGTTACTGAATCCCAATAACATGGTAGCAAGTGTTGACTGTGCAGACAGCACTTCTGAGCGCCAACTGGCAGTGTTGGAGCTCAGGGATAAAACTAAAAACAGAGGAGCCAGAGGTGTAATTTGAGCAACTTTAAAATCTGTAGTAGTGTGAATGTGGACAGAGCAGGAGAAAATGCCGTCCGCACAGAAGGGGAACAGTTGACGTTACTGAACCCCAATAACACGGCAGCAAGTGTTGACTGTGCAGACAGCACTTCTGAGTGCCAACTGGCGGTGTTGGAGCTCAGGGATAATACTAAAAACAGATTAGCCAGAGGTGTAATTGGAGCAACTTTAAAATCTGTAGCAGTGTGAATGTGGACAGAGCAGGAGAAATTGCCGTCCGCACAGAAGGGGATAAGCTGACTTTACTGAACCCCAATAACATGGCAGCAAGTGTTGACTGTGCAGACTGCACTTCTGAGCGCCAACTGGCAGTGTTGGAGCTCAGGGATAATACTAAAAACAGAGGAGCCAGAGGTGTAATTGGAGCAACTTTAAAATCTGTAGTAGTGTGAATGTGGATAGAGCAGAAGAAATTGCCATCCGCACAGCAGGGGAACAGCTGACGTTACTGAACCCCAATAACATGGCAGCAAGCGTTGACTGTGATGACGTCACTTCTGAGCGCCAACTGGCGGTGTTGGAGCTCAGGGATTATGCTGAAAACAGAGGAGCCAGAGGTGTAATTGGAGCAACTTTAAAATCTGTAGTAGTGTGAATGTGGACAGAGCAGGAGAATTTGCCGTCCGCACAGCAGGGGAACAGCTAACGTTACTGAACCCCAATAACATGGCAGCAAGTGTTGATCATTCAGACAGCACTTCTGAGTGCCAACTGGTGGTGTTGGAGCTCAGGGATAATACTAAAAACAGATTAGCCAGAGGTGTAATTGGAGCAACTTTAAAATCTGTAGCAGTGTGAATGTGGACAGAGCAGGAGAAATTGCCGTCCGCACAGAAGGGGATCAGCTGACTTTACTGAACCCCAAGAACATGGCAGCAAGAGTTGACTGTGCAGACTGCACTTCTGAGCGCCAACTGGCAGTGTTGGAGCTCAGGGATAATACTAAAAACAGAGGAGCCAGAGGTGTAATTGGAGCAACTTTAAAATCTGTAGTAGTGTGAATGTGGACAGAGCAGAAGAAATTGCCATCCGCACAGCAGGGGAACAGCTGACGTTACTGAACCCCAATAACATGGCAGCAAGCGTTGACTGTGAAGACGTCACTTCTGAGCGCCAACTGGCGGTGTTGGAGCTCAGGGATAATGCTGAAAACAGAGGAGCCAGAGGTGTAAATGGAGCAACTTTAAAATCTGTAGTAGTGTGAATGTGGACAGAGCAGGAGAAATTGCCGTCCTCACAGAAGGGGAACAGCTGACGTTAATGAACCCCAATAACACGGCAGCAAGTGTTGACTGTGCAGACGTCACTTCTGAGTGCCAACTGGCGGTGTTGGAGCTCAGGGATAATACTGAATACAGAGAAGCCAGAGGTGTAATTGGAGCAACTTTAAAATCTGTAGTAGTGTGAATGTGGACAGAGCAGGAGAATTTGCCGTCCGCACAGCATGGGAACAGCTGACGTTACTGAACCCCAATAACATGGCAGCAAGTGTTGACTGTGCAGACAGCACTTCTGAGTGCCATCTGGTGGTGTTGGAGCTCAGGGATAATACTAAAAACAGATTAGCCAGAGGTGTAATTTGAGCAACTTTAAAATCTGTAGTAGTGAGAATGTGGACAGAGCAGGAGAAATTGCCGTCCGTACAGCAGGGGAACAGCTGCCGTTACTGAACCCCAATAACACGGCAGCAAGTGTTGACAGTGCAGACAGCACTTCTGAGCGCCAACTGGCGGTGTTGGAGCTCAGGGATTATACTGAATACAGAGGAGCCAGAGGTGTAATTGGAGGAACTTTAGAATCTGTAGTAGTGTGAATGTGGACAGAGCAGGAGAATTTGCCGTCCGCACAGCAGGGGAACAGCTGACGTTACTGAACCCCAATAACATGGCAGCAAGTGTTGACTGTGCAGACAGCACTTCTGAGTGCCATCTGGCGGTCTTGGAGCTCAGGGTTAATACTAAAAACAGATTAGCCAGAGGTGTAATTGGAGCAACTTTAAAATCTGTAGTAGTGTGAATGTGGACAGAGCAGGAGAAATTGCCGTCCGCACAGAAGGGGATCAGCTGACTTTACTGAACCCCAATAACACGGAAGCAAGTGTTGACTGTGCAGACTGCACTTATGAGCGCCAACTGGCAGTGTTGGAGCTCATCGATAATAATAAAAACAGAGGAGCCAGAGGTGTAATTGGAGCAACTTTAAAATCTGTAGTAGTGTGAATGTGGACAGAGCAGAAGAAATTGCCATCCGCACAGCAGGGGAACAGCTGACGTTACTGAACCCCAATAACATGGCAGCAAGCGTTGACTGTGAAGACGTCACTTCTGAGCGCCAACTGGCGGTGTTGGAGCTCAGGGATAATGCTGAAAACAGAGGAGCCAGAGGTGTAATTGGAGCAACTTTAAAATCTGTAGTAGTGTGAATGTGGACAGAGCAGGAGAAATTGCCGTCCTCACAGAAGGGGAACAGCTGACGTTAATGAACCCCAATAACACGGCAGCAAGTGTTGACTGTGCAGACGTCACTTCTGAGCGCCAACTGGTGGTGTTGGAGCTCAGGGATAATACTGAATACAGAGGAGCCAGAGGTGTAATTGGAGCAACTTTAAAATCTGTAGTAGTGTGAATGTGGACAGAGCAGGAGAAAATGCCGTCCGCACAGAAGGGGAACAGTTGACGTTACTGAACCCCAATAACACGGCAGCAAGTGTTGACTGTGCAGACAGCACTTCTGAGTGCCAACTGGCGGTGTTGGAGCTCAGGGATAATACTAAAAACAGATTAGCCAGAGTTGTAATTGGAGCAACTTTAAAATCTGTAGCAGTGTGAATGTGGACAGAGCAGGAGAAATTGCCGTCCGCACAGAAGGGGATAAGCTGACTTTACTGAACCCCAATAACATGGCAGCAAGTGTTGACTGTGCAGACTGCACTTCTGAGCGCCAACTGGCAGTGTTGGAGCTCAGGGATAATACTAAAAACAGAGGAGCCAGAGGTGTAATTGGAGCAACTTTAAAATCTGTAGTAGTGTGAATGTGGACAGAGCAGAAGAAATTGCCATCCGCACAGCAGGGGAACAGCTGACGTTACTGAACCCCAATAACATGGCAGCAAGTGTTGACTGTGCATACAGCACTTCTGAGAGCCAACTGGCGGTGTTGGAGCTCAGGGATAATACTGAATACAGAGGAGCCAGAGGTGTAATTGGAGCAACTTTAAAATCTGTAGTAGTGTGAATGTGGACAGAGCAGGAGAAATTGCCGTCCTCACAGCAGGGGAACAGCTAACGTTACTGAACCCCAATAACATGGCAGCAAGTGTTGATCATTCAGACAGCACTTCTGAGTGCCAACTGGTGGTGTTGGAGCTCAGGGATAATACTAAAAACAGATTAGCCAGAGGTGTAATTGGAGCAACTGTAAAATCTGTAGCAGTGTGAATGTGGACAGAGCAGGAGAAATTGCCGTCCGCACAGAAGGGGATCAGCTGACTTTACTGAACCCCAATAACATGGCAGCAAGAGTTGACTGTGCAGACTGCACTTCTGAGCGCCAACTGGCAGTGTTGGAGCTCAGGGATAATACTAAAAACAGAGGAGCCAGAGGTGTAATTGGAGCAACTTTAAAATCTGTAGTAGTGTGAATGTGGACAGAGCAGAAGAAATTGCCATCCGCACAGCAGGGGAACAGCTGACGTTACTGAACCCCAATAACATGGCAGCAAGCGTTGACTGTGAAGACGTCACTTCTGAGCGCCAACTGGCGGTGTTGGAGCTCAGGGATAATGCTGAAAACAGAGGAGCCAGAGGTGTAAATGGAGCAACTTTAAAATCTGTAGTAGTGAGAATATGGACAGAGCAGGAGAAATTGCCGTCCGCACAGAAGGAGAACAGCTGACGTTACTGAACCCCAATAACACGGCAGCAAGTGTTGACTGTGCAGACAGCACTTCTGAGCGCCAACTGGCGGTGTTGGAGCTCAGGGATAATACTAAAAACAGAGGAGCCAGAGGTGTAATTGGAACACCTTTAAAATCTCTAGTAGTGTGAATTGTGAATATGGACAGAGCAGGAGAAATTGCCATCCGCACAGCAGGGGAACAGCTGACGTTACTGAATCCCAATAACATGGTAGCAAGTGTTGACTGTGCAGACAGCACTTCTGAGCGCCAACTGGCAGTGTTGGAGCTCAGGGATAAAACTAAAAACAGAGGAGCCAGAGGTGTAATTTGAGCAACTTTAAAATCTGTAGTAGTGTGAATGTGGACAGAGCAGGAGAAAATGCCGTCCGCACAGAAGGGGAACAGTTGACGTTACTGAACCCCAATAACACGGCAGCAAGTGTTGACTGTGCAGACAGCACTTCTGAGTGCCAACTGGCGGTGTTGGAGCTCAGGGATAATACTAAAAACAGATTAGCCAGAGGTGTAATTGGAGCAACTTTAAAATCTGTAGCAGTGTGAATGTGGACAGAGCAGGAGAAATTGCCGTCCGCACAGAAGGGGATAAGCTGACTTTACTGAACCCCAATAACATGGCAGCAAGTGTTGACTGTGCAGACTGCACTTCTGAGCGCCAACTGGCAGTGTTGGAGCTCAGGGATAATACTAAAAACAGAGGAGCCAGAGGTGTAATTGGAGCAACTTTAAAATCTGTAGTAGTGTGAATGTGGATAGAGCAGAAGAAATTGCCATCCGCACAGCAGGGGAACAGCTGACGTTACTGAACCCCAATAACATGGCAGCAAGCGTTGACTGTGATGACGTCACTTCTGAGCGCCAACTGGCGGTGTTGGAGCTCAGGGATTATGCTGAAAACAGAGGAGCCAGAGGTGTAATTGGAGCAACTTTAAAATCTGTAGTAGTGTGAATGTGGACAGAGCAGGAGAAATTGCCGTCCTCACAGAAGGGAAACAGCTGACGTTACTGAACCCCAATAACACGGCAGCAAGTGTTGACTGTGCATACAGCACTTCCGAGAGCCAACTGGCGGTGTTGGAGCTCAGGGATAATACTGAATACAGAGGAGCCAGAGGTGTAATTGGAGCAACTTTAAAATCTGTAGTAGTGTGAATGTGGACAGAGCAGGAGAATTTGCCGTCCGCACAGCAGGGGAACAGCTAACGTTACTGAACCCCAATAACATGGCAGCAAGTGTTGATCATTCAGACAGCACTTCTGAGTGCCAACTGGTGGTGTTGGAGCTCAGGGATAATACTAAAAACAGATTAGCCAGAGGTGTAATTGGAGCAACTTTAAAATCTGTAGCAGTGTGAATGTGGACAGAGCAGGAGAAATTGCCGTCCGCACAGAAGGGGATCAGCTGACTTTACTGAACCCCAAGAACATGGCAGCAAGAGTTGACTGTGCAGACTGCACTTCTGAGCGCCAACTGGCAGTGTTGGAGCTCAGGGATAATACTAAAAACAGAGGAGCCAGAGGTGTAATTGGAGCAACTTTAAAATCTGTAGTAGTGTGAATGTGGACAGAGCAGAAGAAATTGCCATCCGCACAGCAGGGGAACAGCTGACGTTACTGAACCCCAATAACATGGCAGCAAGCGTTGACTGTGAAGACGTCACTTCTGAGCGCCAACTGGCGGTGTTGGAGCTCAGGGATAATGCTGAAAACAGAGGAGCCAGAGGTGTAAATGGAGCAACTTTAAAATCTGTAGTAGTGTGAATGTGGACAGAGCAGGAGAAATTGCCGTCCTCACAGAAGGGGAACAGCTGACGTTAATGAACCCCAATAACACGGCAGCAAGTGTTGACTGTGCAGACGTCACTTCTGAGTGCCAACTGGCGGTGTTGGAGCTCAGGGATAATACTGAATACAGAGAAGCCAGAGGTGTAATTGGAGCAACTTTAAAATCTGTAGTAGTGTGAATGTGGACAGAGCAGGAGAATTTGCCGTCCGCACAGCATGGGAACAGCTGACGTTACTGAACCCCAATAACATGGCAGCAAGTGTTGACTGTGCAGACAGCACTTCTGAGTGCCATCTGGTGGTGTTGGAGCTCAGGGATAATACTAAAAACAGATTAGCCAGAGGTGTAATTTGAGCAACTTTAAAATCTGTAGTAGTGAGAATGTGGACAGAGCAGGAGAAATTGCCGTCCGTACAGCAGGGGAACAGCTGCCGTTACTGAACCCCAATAACACGGCAGCAAGTGTTGACAGTGCAGACAGCACTTCTGAGCGCCAACTGGCGGTGTTGGAGCTCAGGGATTATACTGAATACAGAGGAGCCAGAGGTGTAATTGGAGGAACTTTAGAATCTGTAGTAGTGTGAATGTGGACAGAGCAGGAGAATTTGCCGTCCGCACAGCAGGGGAACAGCTGACGTTACTGAACCCCAATAACATGGCAGCAAGTGTTGACTGTGCAGACAGCACTTCTGAGTGCCATCTGGCGGTGTTGGAGCTCAGGGTTAATACTAAAAACAGATTAGCCAGAGGTGTAATTGGAGCAACTTTAAAATCTGTAGTAGTGTGAATGTGGACAGAGCAGGAGAAATTGCCGTCCGCACAGAAGGGGATCAGCTGACTTTACTGAACCCCAATAACACGGAAGCAAGTGTTGACTGTGCAGACTGCACTTATGAGCGCCAACTGGCAGTGTTGGAGCTCATCGATAATACTAAAAACAGAGGAGCCAGAGGTGTAATTGGAGCAACTTTAAAATCTGTAGTAGTGTGAATGTGGACAGAGCAGAAGAAATTGCCATCCGCACAGCAGGGGAACAGCTGACGTTACTGAACCCCAATAACATGGCAGCAAGCGTTGACTGTGAAGACGTCACTTCTGAGCGCCAACTGGCGGTGTTGGAGCTCAGGGATAATGCTGAAAACAGAGGAGCCAGAGGTGTAATTGGAGCAACTTTAAAATCTGTAGTAGTGTGAATGTGGACAGAGCAGGAGAAATTGCCGTCCTCACAGAAGGGGAACAGCTGACGTTAATGAACCCCAATAACACGGCAGCAAGTGTTGACTGTGCAGACGTCACTTCTGAGCGCCAACTGGTGGTGTTGGAGCTCAGGGATAATACTGAATACAGAGGAGCCAGAGGTGTAATTGGAGCAACTTTAAAATCTGTAGTAGTGTGAATGTGGACAGAGCAGGAGAAAATGCCGTCCGCACAGAAGGGGAACAGTTGACGTTACTGAACCCCAATAACACGGCAGCAAGTGTTGACTGTGCAGACAGCACTTCTGAGTGCCAACTGGCGGTGTTGGAGCTCAGGGATAATACTAAAAACAGATTAGCCAGAGGTGTAATTGGAGCAACTTTAAAATCTGTAGCAGTGTGAATGTGGACAGAGCAGGAGAAATTGCCGTCCGCACAGAAGGGGATAAGCTGACTTTACTGAACCCCAATAACATGGCAGCAAGTGTTGACTGTGCAGACTGCACTTCTGAGCGCCAACTGGCAGTGTTGGAGCTCAGGGATAATACTAAAAACAGAGGAGCCAGAGGTGTAATTGGAGCAACTTTAAAATCTGTAGTAGTGTGAATGTGGACAGAGCAGAAGAAATTGCCATCCGCACAGCAGGGGAACAGATGACGTTACTGAACCCCAATAACATGGCAGCAAGTGTTGACTGTGCATACAGCACTTCTGAGAGCCAACTGGCGGTGTTGGAGCTCAGGGATAATACTGAATACAGAGGAGCCAGAGGTGTAATTGGAGCAACTTTAAAATCTGTAGTAGTGTGAATGTGGACAGAGCAGGAGAAATTGCCGTCCTCACAGCAGGGGAACAGCTAACGTTACTGAACCCCAATAACATGGCAGCAAGTGTTGATCATTCAGACAGCACTTCTGAGTGCCAACTGGTGGTGTTGGAGCTCAGGGATAATACTAAAAACAGATTAGCCAGAGGTGTAATTGGAGCAACTGTAAAATCTGTAGCAGTGTGAATGTGGACAGAGCAGGAGAAATTGCCGTCCGCACAGAAGGGGATCAGCTGACTTTACTGAACCCCAATAACATGGCAGCAAGAGTTGACTGTGCAGACAGCACTTCTGAGCGCCAACTGGCAGTGTTGGAGCTCAGGGATAATACTAAAAACAGAGGAGCCAGAGGTGTAATTGGAGCAACTTTAAAATCTGTAGTAGTGTGAATGTGGACAGAGCAGAAGAAATTGCCATCCGCACAGCAGGGGAACAGCTGACGTTACTGAACCCCAATAACATGGCAGCAAGCGTTGACTGTGAAGACGTCACTTCTGAGCGCCAACTGGCGGTGTTGGAGCTCAGGGATAATGCTGAAAACAGAGGAGCCAGAGGTGTAAATGGAGCAACTTTAAAATCTGTAGTAGTGTGTATGTGGACAGAGCAGGAGAAATTGCCGTCCTCACAGAAGGGGAACAGCTGACGTTAATGAACCCCAATAACACGGCAGCAAGTGTTGACTGTGCAGACGTCACTTCTGAGTGCCAACTGGCGGTGTTGGAGCTCAGGGATAATACTGAATACAGAGGAGCCAGAGGTGTAATTGGAGCAACTTTAAAATCTGTAGTAGTGTGAATGTGGACAGAGCAGGAGAATTTGCCGTCCGCACAGCATGGGAACAGCTGACGTTACTGAACCCCAATAACATGGCAGCAAGTGTTGACTGTGCAGACAGCACTTCTGAGTGCCATCTGGTGGTGTTGGAGCTCAGGGATAATACTAAAAACAGATTAGCCAGAGGTGTAATTTGAGCAACTTTAAAATCTGTAGTAGTGAGAATGTGGACAGAGCAGGAGAAATTGCCGTCCGTACAGCAGGGGAACAGCTGCCGTTACTGAACCCCAATAACACGGCAGCAAGTGTTGACAGTGCAGACAGCACTTCTGAGCGCCAACTGGCGGTGTTGGAGCTCAGGGATTATACTGAATACAGAGGAGCCAGAGGTGTAATTGGAGGAACTTTAAAATCTGTAGTAGTGTGAATGTGGACAGAGCAGGAGAATTTGCCGTCCGCACAGCAGGGGAACAGCTGACGTTACTGAACCCCAATAACATGGCAGCAAGTGTTGACTGTGCAGAGTGCACTTCTGAGCGCCAACTGGCAGTGTTGGAGCTCAGGGATAATACTAAAAACAGAGGAGCCAGAGGTGTAATTGGAGCAACTTTCAAATCTGTAGTAGTGTGAATGTGGACAGAGCAGAAGAAATTGCCATCCGCACAGCAGGGGAACAGCTGACGTTACTGAACCCCAATAACATGGCAGCAAGCGTTGACTGTGAAGACGTCACTTCTGAGCGCCAACTGGCGGTGTTGGAGCTCAGGGATAATGCTGAAAACAGAGGAGCCAGAGGTGTAATTGGAGCAACTTTAAAATCTGTAGTAGTGTGAATGTGGACAGAGCAGGAGAAATTGCCGTCCTCACAGAAGGGGAACAGCTGACGTTAATGAACCCCAATAACACGGCAGCAAGTGTTGACTGTGCAGACGTCACTTCTGAGCGCCAACTGGTGGTGTTGGAGCTCAGGGATAATACTGAATACAGAGGAGCCAGAGGTGTAATTGGAGCAACTTTAAAATCTGTAGTAGTGTGAATGTGGACAGAGCAGGAGAATTTGCCGTCCGCACAGCATGGGAACAGGTGACGTTACTGAACCCCAATAACATGGCAGCAAGTGTTGACTGTGCAGACAGCACTTCTGAGTGCCATCTGGTGGTGTTGGAGCTCAGGGATAATACTAAAAACAGATTAGCCAGAGTTGTAATTTGAGCAACTTTAAAATCTGTAGTAGTGAGAATGTGGACAGAGCAGGAGAAATTGCCGTCCGCACAGAAGGGGAACAGCTAACGTTACTGAACCCCAATAACATGGCAGCAAGTGTTGACTGTGCAGACAGCACTTCTGAGCGCCAACTGGACGTGTTGGAGCTCAGGGATAATACTAAAAACAGAGGAGCCAGAGGTGTAATTGTAGCAACTTTAAAATCTGTAGTAGTGAGAATGTGGACAGAGCAGGAGAAATTGAAGTCCGCACAGCAGGGGTACAGCTGACGTTACTGAACCCCAATAACACGGCAGCAAGTGTTGACTGTGCAGACCGCACTTCTGAGCGCCAACTGGCGGTGTTGGAGCTCAGGGAATATACTAAAAACAGAGGAGCCAGAGGTGTAATTGGAGCAACTTTAAAATCTGTAGTAGTGTGAATGTGGACAGAGCAGGAGAAATTGCCATTCGCACAGCAGGGGAACAGCTGACGTTACTGAACCCCAATAACACGGCAGCAATTGTTGACTGTGCAGAAAGCACTTCTGAGCGCCAACTGGCGGTGTTGGAGCTCAGGGATAATACTGAAAACAGAGGAGCCAGAGGTGTAATTGGAGCAACTTTAAAATCTGTAGTAGTGTGAATGTGGACAGAGCTGGAGAAAATGCCGTCCGCACAGCAGGGGAACAGTTGACGTTACTGAACCCCAATAACATGGCAGCAAGTGTTGACTGTGCAGACAGCACTTCTGAGCGCCAACTTGCAGTGTTGGAGCTCAGGGATAATACTAAAAACAGAGGAGCCAGAAGTGTAATTGGAACAACTTTAAAATCTGTGGTAGTGTGAATTGTGAATATGGACAGAGCAGGAGAAATTGCCGTCCGCACAGCAGGGGAACAGCTGATATTACTGAACCCCAATAACATGGCAGCAAGTGTTGACTGTGCAGACAGCATTTCTGAGCGCCAACTGGCAGTGTTGGAGCTCAGGGATAATACTAAAAACAGAGGAGCCAGAGGTGTAATTGGAGCAACTTTAAAATCTATAGTAGTGAGAATATGGACAGAGCAGGAGAAATTGCCGTCCGCACAGAAGGAGAACAGCTGACGTTACTGAACCCCAATAACACGGCAGCAAGTGTTGACTGTGCAGACAGC
Organism: Phyllobates terribilis; assembly: GCF_046119375.1. Lineage (NCBI taxonomy): Eukaryota > Metazoa > Chordata > Amphibia > Anura > Dendrobatidae > Phyllobates > Phyllobates terribilis. The sequence goes on along the minus strand of NW_027362771.1, from coordinate 1,159,641 downwards.
ACTTCTGAGCGCCAACTGGCGGTGTTGCAGCTCAGGGATAATACTAAAAACAGAGGAGCCAGAGGTGTAATTGGAACACCTTTAAAATCTCTAGTAGTGTGAATTGTGAATATGGACAGAGCATGAGAAATTGCCATCCGCACAGCAGGGGAACAGCTGACGTTACTGAATCCCAATAACATGGTAGCAAGTGTTGACTGTGCAGACAGCACTTCTGAGCGCCAACTGGCAGTGTTGGAGCTCAGGGATAATACTAAAAACAGAGGAGCCAGAGGTGTAATTGGAGCAACTTTAAAATCTGTAGCAGTGTGAATGTGGACAGAGCAGGAGAAATTGCCGTCCGCACAGAAGGGGATAAGCTGACTTTACTGAACCCCAATAACATGGCAGCAAGTGTTGACTGTGTAGACTGCACTTCTGAGCGCCAACTGGCAGTGTAGGAGCTCAGGGATAATACTAAAAACAGAGGAGCCAGAGGTGTAATTGGAGCAACTTTAAAATCTGTAGTAGTGTGAATGTGGACAGAGCAGAAGAAATTGCCATCAGCACAGCAGGGGAACAGCTGACGTTACTGAACCCCAATAACATGGCAGCAAGCGTTGACTGTGATGACGTCACTTCTGAGCGCCAACTGGCGGTGTTGGAGCTCAGGGATTATGCTGAAAACAGAGGAGCCAGAGGTGTAATTGGAGCAACTTTAAAATCTGTAGTAGTGTGAATGTGGACAGAGCAGGAGAAATTGCCGTCCTCACAGAAGGGAAACAGCTGACGTTAATGAACCCCAATAACACGGCAGCAAGTGTTGACTGTGCAGACAGCACTTCTGAGCGCCAACTGGCAGTGTTGGAGCTCAGGGATAATACTAAAAACAGAGGAGCCAGAGGTGTAATTTGAGCAACTTTAAAATCTGTAGTAGTGTGAATGTGGACAGAGCAGGAGAAATTGCCGTCCGCACAGAAGGGGAACAGTTGACGTTACTGAACCCCAATAACACGGCAGCAAGTGTTGACTGTGCATACAGCACTTCTGAGAGCCAACTGGCGGTGTTGGAGCTCAGGGATAATACTGAATACAGAGGAGCCAGAGGTGTAATTGGAGCAACATTAAAATCTGTAGTAGTGTGAATGTGGACAGAGCAGGAGAATTTGCCGTCCGCACAGCAGGGGAACAGCTAACGTTACTGAACCCCAATAACATGGCAGCAAGTGTTGATCATTCAGACAGCACTTCTGAGTGCCAACTGGTGGTGTTGGAGCTCAGGGATAATACTAAAAACAGATTAGCCAGAGGTGTAATTGGAGCAACTTTAAAATCTGTAGCAGTGTGAATGTGGACAGAGCAGGAGAAATTGCCGTCCGCACAGAAGGGGATCAGCTGACTTTACTGAACCCCAATAACATGGCAGCAAGAGTTGACTGTGCAGACTGCACTTCTGAGCGCCAACTGGCAGTGTTGGAGCTCAGGGATAATACTAAAAACAGAGGAGCCAGAGGTGTAATTGGAGCAACTTTAAAATCTGTAGTAATGTGAATGTGGACAGAGCAGAAGAAATTGCCATCCGCACAGCAGGGGAACAGCTGACGTTACTGAACCCCAATAACATGGCAGCAAGCGTTGACTGTGAAGACGTCACTTCTGAGCGCCAACTGGCGGTGTTGGAGCTCAGGGATAATGCTGAAAACAGAGGAGCCAGAGGTGTAAATGGAGCAACTTTAAAATCTGTAGTAGTGTGAATGTGGACAGAGCAGGAGAAATTGCCGTCCTCACAGAAGGGGAACAGCTGACGTTAATGAACCCCAATAACACGGCAGCAAGTGTTGACTGTGCAGACGTCACTTCTGAGTGCCAACTGGCGGTGTTGGAGCTCAGGGATAATACTGAATACAGAGGAGCCAGAGGTGTAATTGGAGCAACTTTAAAATCTGTAGTAGTGTGAATGTGGACAGAGCAGGAGAATTTGCCGTCCGCACAGCATGGGAACAGCTGACGTTACTGAACCCCAATAACATGGCAGCAAGTGTTGACTGTGCAGACAGCACTTCTGAGTGCCATCTGGTGGTGTTGGAGCTCAGGGATAATACTAAAAACAGATTAGCCAGAGGTGTAATTTGAGCAACTTTAAAATCTGTAGTAGTGAGAATGTGGACAGAGCAGGAGAAATTGCCGTCCGTACAGCAGGGGAACAGCTGACGTTACTGAACCCCAATAACACGGCAGCAAGTGTTGACAGTGCAGACAGCACTTCTGAGCGCCAACTGGCGGTGTTGGAGCTCAGGGATAATACTGAATACAGAGGAGCCAGAGGTGTAATTGGAGGAACTTTAAAATCTGTAGTAGTTTGAATGTGGACAGAGCAGGAGAATTTGCCGTCCGCACAGCAGGGGAACAGCTGACGTTACTGAACCCCAATAACATGGCAGCAAGTGTTGACTGTGCAGACAGCACTTCTGAGTGCCATCTGGCGGTCTTGGAGCTCAGGGTTAATACTAAAAACAGATTAGCCAGAGGTGTAATTGGAGCAACTTTAAAATCTGTAGTAGTGTGAATGTGGACAGAGCAGGAGAAATTGCCGTCCGCACAAAAGGGGATCAGCTGACTTTACTGAACCCCAATAACACGGAAGCAAGTGTTGACTGTGCAGACTGCACTTCTGAGCGCCAACTGGCAGTGTTGGAGCTCAGGGATAATACTAAAAACAGAGGAGCCAGAGGTGTAATTGGAGCAACTTTAAAATCTGTAGTAGTGTGAATGTGGACAGAGCAGGAGAAATTGCCGTCCTCACAGAAGGGGAACAGCTGACGTTAATGAACCCCAATAACACGGCAGCAAGTGTTGACTGTGCAGACGTCACTTCTGAGCGCCAACTGGTGGTGTTGGAGCTCAGGGATAATACTGAATACAGAGGAGCCAGAGGTGTAATTGGAGCAACTTTAAAATCTGTAGTAGTGTGAATGTGGACAGAGCAGGAGAATTTGCCGTCCGCACAGCATGGGAACAGCTGACGTTACTGAACCCCAATAACATGGCAGCAAGTGTTGACTGTGCAGACAGCACTTCTGAGTGCCATCTGGTGGTGTTGGAGCTCAGGGATAATACTAAAAACAGATTAGCCAGAGGTGTAATTTGAGCAACTTTAAAATCTGTAGTAGTGAGAATGTGGACAGAGCAGGAGAAATTGCCGTCCGCACAGCAGGGGAACAGCTGACGTTACTGAACCCCAATAACACGGCAGCAAGTGTTGACTGTGCAGACAGCACTTCTGAGCGCCAACTGGCGGTGTTGGAGCTCAGGGATAATACTGAATACAGAGGAGCCAGAGGAGTAATTGGAGGAACTTTAGAATCTGTAGTAGAGTGAATGTGGACAGAGCAGGAGAATTTGCCGTCCGCACAGCAGGGGAACAGCTGACGTTACTGATCCCCAATAACATGGCAGCAAGTGTTGACTGTGCAGACAGCACTTCTGAGTGCCATCTGGCGGTGTTGGAGCTCAGGGATAATACTAAAAACAGATTAGCCAGAGGTGTAATTGGAGCAACTTTAAAATCTGTAGTAGTGTGAATGTGGACAGAGCAGGAGAAATTGCCGTCCGCACAGAAGGGGATCAGCTGACTTTACTGAACCCCAATAGCACGGAAGCAAGTGTTGACTGTGCAGACTGCACTTCTGAGCGCCAACTGACAGTGTTGGAGCTCAGGGATAATACTAAAAACAGAGGAGCCAGAGATGTCATTGGAGCAACTTTAAAATCTGTAGTAGTGTGAATGTGGACAGAGCAGAAGAAATTGTCATCCGCACAGAAGGGAACAGCTGACGTTACTGAACCCCAATAACATGGTAGAAAGTGTTGACTGTGCAGACAGCACTTCTGAGCGCCAACTGGCAGTGTTGGAGCTCAGGGATAATACTTAAAACAGAGGAACCAGAGGTGTAATTTGAGCAACTTTAAAATCTGTAGTAGTGTGAATGTGGACAGAGCAGGAGAAATTGCCGTCCGCACAGAAGGGGAACAGTTGACGTTACTGAACCCCAATAACACGGCAGCAAGTGTTGACTGTGCAGACAGCAGTTCTGAGCGCCAACTGGCGGTGTTGGAGCTCAGGGATAATACTGAAAACAGAGGAGCCAGAGGTGTAATTGGAGCAACTTTAAAATCTGCAGTAGTGTGAATGTGAATATCGCAGGAGAATTTGCCGTCCGCACAGCAGGGGAACAGCTGACGTTACTGAACCCCAATAACATGGCTGCAAGTGTTGACTGTGCAGACAGCACTTCTGATTGCCAACTGGCGGTGTTGGAGCTCAGGGATAATACTATAAACAGATTAGCCAGAGGTATAATTGGAGCAACTTTAAAATCTGTAGTAGTGTGAATGTGGACAGAGCAGGAGAAATTGCCGTCCTCACAGAAGGGGAACAGCTGACGTTAATGAACACCAATAACACGGCAGCAAGAGTTGACTGTGCAGACGTCACTTCTGAGCGCCAACTGGCGGTGTTGGAGCTCAGGGATAATACTGAAAACAGAGGTGCCAGAGGTGTAATTGGAGCAACTTTAAAATCTGTAGTAGTGAGAATGTGGACAGAGCAGGAGAAATTGACGTCCACACAGCAGGGGAACAGCTGACGTTACTGAACCCCAATAACACGGCAGCAAGTGTTGACTGTGCAGACAGCACTTCTGAGCGCCAACTGGCGGTGTTGGAGCTCAGGGATAATACTAAAAACAGAGGAGCCATAGGTGTAATTGGAACAACTTTAAAATCTGTAGTAGTGTGATTTGTGAATATGGACAGACCAGGAGAAATTGCCGTCCGCACAGCAGGGGAACAGCTGACGTTACTGAACCCCAATAACATGGTAGCAAGTGTTGACTGTGCAGACAGCACTTTTGAGCGCCAACTGGCAGTGTTGGAGCTCAGGGATAATACTTAAAACAGAGGAGCCAGAGGTGTAATTTGAGCAACTTTAAAATCTGTAGTAGTGTGAATGTGGACAGAGCAGGAGAAATTGCCGTCCGCACAGAAGGGGAACAGTTGACGTTACTGAACCCCAATAACACGGCAGCAAGTGTTGACTGTGTAGACAGCACTTCTGAGTGCCAACTGGCGGTGTTGGAGCTCAGGGATAATACTGAATACAGAGGAGCCAGAGGTGTAATTGGAGCAACTTTAAAATCTGCAGTAGTGTGAATGTGGACAGAGGAGGAGAAATTGCCGTCCGCACAGCAGGGAAAAGCTGACGTTACTGAACCCCAATAACATGGCAGCAAGTGTTGACTGTGCAGACAGCACTTCTGAGTGCCAACTGGCGGTGTTGGAGCTCAGGGATAATACTAAAAACAGATTAGCCAGAGGTGTAATTGGAGCAACTTTAAAATCTGTAGTAGTGTGAATGTGGACAGAGCAGGAGAAATTTCCGTCCGCACAGCAGAGTAACAGGTGATGTTACTGAACCCCAATTACACGGCAGAAAGCTTTGACTGTGCAGACGTCACTTCTCAGCGCCAACTGGCGGTGTTGGAGCTCAGGGATAATACTGAAAACAGAGGAGCCAGGGGTGTAATTGGAGCATCTTTAAAATCTGTAGTAGTGAGAATGTGGACAGAGCAGGAGAAATTGCCGTCCGCACAGAAGGGGATCAGCTGACTTTACTGAACCCCAATAACATGGCAGCAAGTGTTGACTGTGCAGACTGCACTTCTGAGCGCCAACTGGCGGTGTTGGAGCTCAGGGATAATACTGAATACAGAGGAGCCAGAGGTGTAATTGAAGCAACTTTAAAATCTGTAGTAGTGTGAATGTGGACAGAGCAGGAGAATTTGCCGTCCGCACAGCATGGGAACAGCTGACGTTACTGAACCCCAATAACATGGCAGCAAGTGTTGACTGTGCAGACAGCACTTCTGAGTGCCATCTGGCGGTGTTGGAGCTCAGGGATAATACTAAAAACAGATTAGCCAGAGGTGTAATTTGAGCAACTTTAAAATCTGTAGCAGTGAGAATGTGGACAGAGCAGGAGAAAATGCCGTCCGCACAGCAGGGGAACAGCTGACGTTACTGAACCCCAATAACACGGCAGCAAGTGTTGACTGTGCAGACAGCACTTCTGAGTGCCATCTGGCGGTGTTGGAGCTCAGGGATAATACTAAAAACAGATTAGCCAGAGGTGTAATTGGAGCAACTTTAAAATCTGTAGTAGTGTGAATGTGGACAGAGCAGGAGAAATTTCCGTCCGCACAGCATGGGAACAGCTGACGTTACTGCACCCCAATAACATGGCAGCAAGTGTTGACTGTGCAGACTGCACTTCTGAGCGCCAACTGGCGGTGTTGGAGCTCAGGGATAATACTGAATACAGAGGAGCCAGAGTTGTAATTGGAGCAACTTTAAAATCTGTAGTAGTGTGAATGTGGACAGAGCAGGAGAATTTGCCGTCCGCACAGCAGTGGAACAGCTGACGTTACTGAACCCCAATAACATGGCAGCAAGTGTTGACTGTGCAGACAGCACTTCTGAGTGCCATCTGACGGTGTTGGAGCTCAGGGATAATACTAAAAACAGATTAGCCAGAGGTGTAATTGGAGCAACTTTAAAATCTGTAGTAGTGTGAATGTGGACAGAGCAGGAGAAATTGCCGTCCGCACAGAAGGGGATCAGCTGACTTTACTGAACCCCAATAACAAGGAAGCAAGTGTTGACTGTGCAGACTGCACTTCTGAGCGCCAACTGGCAGTGTTGGAGCTCAGGGATAATGCTGAAAACAGAGGAGCCAGAGGTGTAATAGGAGCAACTTTAAAATCTGTATTAGTGTGAATGTGGACAGAGCAGGAGAAATTGCCGTCCTCACAGAAGGGGAACAGCTGACGTTAATGAACCCCAATATCACGGCAGCAAGTGTTGACTGTGCAGACGTCACTTCTGAGCGCCAACTGGCGGTGTTGGAGCTCAGGGATAATACTGAAAACAGAGGTGCCAAAGGTGTAATTGGAGCAACTTTAAAATCTGTAGTAGTGAGAATGTGGACAGAGCAGGAGAAATTGACATCCGCACAGCAGGGGAACAGCTGACGTTACTGAACCCCAATAACACGGCAGCAAGTGTTGACTGTGCAGAGAGCACTTCTGAGCGCCAACTGGCGGTGTTGGAGCTCAGGGATCATACTAAAAACAGAGGAGCCAGAGGTGTAATTGGAACAACTTTAAAATCTGTAGTAGTGTGATTTGTGAATATGGACAGAGCAGGAGAAATTGCCGTCCGCACAGCAGGGGAACAGCTGACGTTACTAAACCCCAATAACATGGTAGCAAGTGTTGACTGTGCAGACAGCACTTCTGAGCGCCAACTGGCAGTGTTGGAGCTCAGGGATAATACTTAAAACACAGGAGCCAGAGGTGTAATTTGAGCAACTTTAAAATCTGTAGTAGTGTGAATGTGGACAGAGCAGGAGAAATTGCCGTCCGCACAGAAGGGGAACAGCTGATGTTACTGAACCCCAATAACACGGCAGAAAGCTTTGACTGTGCAGACGTCACTTCTCAGCGCCAACTGGCGGTGTTGGAGCTCAGGGATAATACTGAAAACAGAGGAGCCAGAGGTGTAATTGGAGCAACTTTAAAATCTGTAGTAGTGAGAATGTGGACAGAGGAGGAGAAATTGCCGTCCGCACAGCAGGGAACAGCTGACGTTACTGAACCCCAATAACATGGCAGCAAGTGTTGACTGTGCAGACTGCACTTCTGAGCGCCAACTGGCGGTGTTGGAGCTCAGGGATAATACTAAAAACAGAGGAGCCAGAGGTGTAATTGGAGCAACTTTAAAATCTGTAGTAGTGTGAATGTGGACAGAGCAGGAGAAATTGCCATCCGCACAGCAGGGGAACAGCTGACGTTACTGAACCCCAATAACACGGCAGCAAGCGTTGACTGTGCAGACGTCACTTCTGAGCGCCAACTGGCGGTGTTGGAGCTCAGGGATAATGCTGAAAACAGAGGAGCCAGAGGTGTCATTGGAGCAACTTTAAAATCTGTAGTAGTGAGAATGTGGACAGAGCAGGAGAAATTGACGTCCGCACAGCAGGGGAACAGCTGACGTTACTGAACCCCAATAACACGGCAGCAAGTGTTGACTGTGCAGACAGCACTTCTGAGCGCCAACTGGTGGTGTTGGAACTCAGGGATAATACTGAAAACAGAGGAGCCAGAGGTGTATTTGGAGCAACTTTAAAATCTGTAGTAGTGTGAATGTGGACAGAGCAGGAGAAATTGCCGTCTGCACATCAGGGGATCAGCTGACTTTACTGAAGCCCAATTACATGGCAGCAAGTGTTGACTGTGCAGACAGCACTTCTGAGTGCCAACTGGCGGTGTTGGAGCTCAGGGATAATACTAAAAACAGATTAGCCAGAGGTGTAATTGGAGCAACTTTAAAATCTGTAGTAGTGTGAATGTGGACAGAGCAGGAGAAATTGCCATCCGCACAGCAGGGGAACAGCTGACGTTACTGAACCCCAATAACATAGCAGCAAGCGTTGACTCTGCAGACGTCACTTCTGAGCGCCAACTGGCGGTGTTGGAGCTCAGGGATAATACTGGAAACAGAGAAGCCAGAGGTGTAATTGGAGCAACTTTAAAATCTGTAGTAGTGAGAATGTGGACAGAGCAGGAGAAATTGCCGTCCGCACAGCAGGGGAACAGCTGACGTTACTGAACGCCAATAACATGGCAGCAAGTGTTGACTGTGCAGACAGCACTTCTGAGTGCCAACTGGCGGTGTTGGAGCTCAGGGATAATACTAAAACAGATCAGCCAGAGGTGTAATTGAAGCAACTTTAAAATCTGTAGTAGTGTGAATGTGGACAGAGCAGGAGAAATTGCCGTCCGCACAGAAGGGGAACAGCTGACGTTACTGAACCCCAATAACACGGCAGCAAGTGTTGACTGTGCAGACCGCACTTCTGAGCACCAACTGGCGGTGTTGGAGCTCAGGGATAATACTAAAAACAGAGGCGCCAGAGGTGTAATTGGAGCAACTTTAAAATCTGTAGTAGTGAGAATGTGGACAGAGCAGGAGAAATTGCCGTCCGCACAGCAGGGGAACAGCTGACGTTACTGAACCCCAATAACACGGCAGAAAGCTTTGACTGTGCAGACGTCACTTCTCAGCGCCAACTGGCGGTGTTGGAGCTCAGGGATAATACTGAAAACAGAGGAGCCAGAGGTGTAATTGGAGCAACTTTAAAATCTGTAGTAGTGAGAATGTGGACAGAGCAGGAGAAATTGCCGTCCGCACAGCTGGGGAACAGCTGACGTTACTGAACCCCAGTAACACGGCAGAAAGCTTTGACTGTGCAGACGTCACTTCTCAGCGCCAACTGGCGGTTTTGGAGCTCAGGGATAATACTGAAAACAGAGATGCCAGAGGTGTAATTGGAGCAGGGATTACAGTTCAGATGGTAGAAACATGAACACAACAGGAGACCTGGATACTGTTGCCAACCAATTATTTATTCTGGAAGAAGACTGGCAAATTCTTGAGAGATCCAGGCCTTGTTCATTTTGAGAAAAGTAAGCCGGTCAACGTTATTGGAGGATAGTCGCATGCAACGGTCTTTTAGTACACCACCCGCGGCACTAAAGACGAGTTCCAATAATACACTAGCAGCAGGGCAAGCTAGCACCTTCAATGCATACTGACTGAGCTCTGGCCATGTATCCAGCTTACAGACCCAAAACTTGAAGGAAGAAGAGCCGTCTGGGAGTACGCTGAGAGGGCAAGACATGTAGTCTGTCACCATCTGACGGAAACGTGGCCTCCTGCTGACTGGACCCGTCTGTGATGGTGTAGACATTTGTGGCGTCGGGGACACAAAACTTTGCCACATTTGGGCATACTGGTCTTGCCTTGTGCTGAGGCGTTGCTTCTACTCCCTCTTTGTGCAGAGCTTCCTCCATTGCCTCGACGCACTGAGCTGCTTTGTAAAGCACTAGCAGCACTGCTCTCGGTTGGAATGGAGAACATGGTGGAATGCACCAGTGCGTCTTGGTACTCCCGCATTTTACGCTCCCGGTTCAACGGTGTTATGAGGCTTTGTAAGTTGTCCCGGTAGCGAGGATCTAGGAGGCTGGACACCCAATAATCAGCCGTGTTGAGAATGTGGGCGATGGGGCGGTCGTTTCTCAGGCACTGCAGCATGAAATCAACCATGTGCTGCAGACTGCCAACTGGCCAAGAAACGCTGTCCCCTGGTTGAGGCATGATCTCTGCCTGCTCTGCATCACCCCACCCTCGCTCTAGGTACTGACTACTAGAGCATTGTGTACCTCCCTCCTCTGGACAGATGTCTTCCTCCTGCATTGACTCCTCCTCATCCTCCTCACAAAGTGTCCCCTGCCTAGGCCTTTGTGAGGAGCCACGTTGCGCAGACTGTACAGAAGCAGATGGCATTTGTGACTCCTCATCCTCCACCTCTTCTAAAACCTCCTCCCTTAGTACTTGCAGTGTTTTTTCAAGCAGGCAGATAAGGGGGATAGTCATGCTGACTAGTGCATCATCTGCACTCGCCATCCGCGTGGAATAATCGAAGGCACACAAAACGTGGCAAATGTCCTTCATAGAGGCCCACTCAGTGGTGGTGAAGTGTGAACGGCGCGCACTGCGACTTGTTTGCGCCTGCTGCAGCTGGTACTCCATTACTGCTGCCTGCTGCTCACACAACCTCTCCAACATATGTAACGTTGAATTCCACCTGGTGGGTAGGTCATATATAATGCGATGTTCCGGAAGACGTAATCGGCGCTGCAGAGCTGCAATGCGTGATCTTGCGTTGCTGGAACGCCGCAAGTGAGCGCACTCTATGCGGACCTTATGAAGCAGTGCATCAATATCCGGATAGTCCCTCAAAAAACTCTGCATGACCAAGCTGAGCACATGTGCCAGACATGGGATGTGAGTGAGGTTGCCTAGGCCCAGAGCAACCACCAGATTTCGGCCATTGTCACACACTACCATACCTGGCTGGAGATTCGCTGGCACAAACCACACGTCGCTCTGCTGCTTGATGGCATTCCAGAGCTCCTGCTCTGTGTGGCTTCAATTCCCCAAAGAAATTAATTTTAATATGGCCTGTTGACGTTTGGCCACAGCTGTGCTCATATCGGTCATCATAGCAGTTAATAGTTCACGGGTCGATGTGGAGGTAGACCGTCACGGCTCCTGCAGCGCTGATTCAGAGGAACTGGAGTATGAGGAGGAGTCAATGTGTACAGACTGGATTCCTGCAATCCTTGGAGTTGGCAGAACACGTACAGCGCCACTCTCAAGATCTGTACCCGGCTCCACAACATTTACCCAATGGGCAGTGAGGGAAAGGTATCGTCCCTGTCCATGCTTACTGGTCCACGCATCGGTGGTCAGGTGGACCTTGCTACTGACGGCGTTTTGCAGCTCATGTTTAATTTTTCCCTCCACATGCTGTTGCAGGGCAGGGACGGCTTGCCTGCTGAAATAAAAGCAGCTGGGCACGTTGTATTGTGGGACTGCCAATGCCATAAAGTTACGGAAGGTGTCAGTCTCCACCAGCCTGAATGATAGCATTTCAAGGGCCAGTAGTTTAGCAATGCCAGCATTCAGAGCCTGAGCTCGGGGGTGGTTTGCCGAGTATGGGCGCCTTTTCTCCCATGCCTGTGCTAACAATGGCTGTAGACTGGCCTGGGAGTGTGAGGATGACAGGGAAAGTGGTGCTGTGGGTGGAATTACACTGTGTCTCTGTACAACAGTGCCAGAGATTCTTCCATGGCGATCCTGTGAGGAAGCTGAACCAGCTGTGTGTGAGCTGGAGGAAGAGGCTACAACACGAGCTGAAGGGGTTGTAGGTGGCGCTATAGGTTGGCCTAGGTCTTCAGTGTGTTTTTGTAACTCCACCACGTGCTTGGTCCGCCAATGTTTCCACATATTTGTGGTATTGAGGTTGCTGACACTTTTCCCTCTTTTCTCCTTCTGATTACACAGTTTGCATTTGACAAAGCAAATGTCATCTGCAACTGTGTCAAAAAAGGACCAGGCACTGCAAGTCTTGGGAGCGCCCGCTTTGGATTTTGGAAGAGCCATGCTCCTAATGGGTGCCGAAGTGGAGGCTACAGGCAACCAAGTCTGCCCCCTCCCTCTCCCTCCATTTTGGGCCGTTCGGGGAATCTCTTCTTCAGAGCTGCTCCCACCAACTGCCTGTCCCTCACGCCATGATGGGTCAAGGACCTCATCATCTACACCACCCTCTTCAAACAACTGCTTCTCCTGGGTAGTCTCGACAGCACAGTACGCATCAGAAAGTGGCACCTGAGTCTCATCATCAGATGCGTACTGAGGTGTGCTGTTGACCATAGGCACTGGCCCACCCGCCTCTTCAGATTCAGAGAGACAAAACGGTTGTGCATCACTGCATACTACCTCTTCTTCAAATTCTCGAATTCTGCTTGGCTGGCCCCCTCTTTCCAAGCCAAGAGATTCAGAGAACAGAAGTAGAGATGGCTCCTGTCCAGGGCTCTCTGACTGCCTGGGCAATTTGTCAGGTGGTGAAGAGACAGATGGGTGCTCTTCAGTGCTCAGGACCTGAGAGGATCTGGAACTAATTGAAGTCGATGCGTTAGCTGCCATTCATCCGACAACGTCTTCAATTTGGTCCTCCCGCAGCAGTGGGGTATGGCTAGCTCCTACAAAGCAGCTCATAAAGGACTGTTCCCTGGTAAAACTGGCAGATGCTGAGTTACTGGTGCCTGCAGCACAGAATCCCCACGTCCTCTCCCTGCAGGCACAGAATACTCACGTCCTCTCCCTGCACAAACTTGACGCCCACGCCCACGACCACATGCCTTACTCCCTGCCTTCTTCATCTTAGTAGACTGATAAAGATAGGCAGAAAAGTACTAAGGGCTTAGTGTGCTTATTCCTGAACAGCTGCTAACAGGTATAAGAAACACTAATTTTATAAAGTGTGGACTAGACTTTAATATGAGCTAATGTGGCCTACACAACTGTAAAGTGGAGTGTTTGGTGAATTTTATTTAGGTTTCTTTTGTCACAAAAAGACACTGGATGTGCCCAAAGATGTAATACCGATAGTATCACAAACTTTTTGTAGCTATTACAATGTAGGAAGGTAACCTGCAATGCAATAGATGAGGCTACAAAAAATAGGCTAATACTAATCTGGCTGGGGCTGCAGGGCACAATGCTGCAGAAAGGCTCCTCTATCTATTCCTATATAGTGTGTTTGGAACCAATGTAGCTGAATACGGATGGAACCACCACACTAATAGGAGAAATCAGGAAAAATGTTCAATTAGCAAAAAAGGACAATGTATGAGGCAGTGACGCACGCTGAGCGCACTACAACCAGACGTGGCTGAAGCACACACTACAGCGTGAGCTGCACTCACACACAGAGACCTTGCAGACAGGCGTGAACAGTGCAGATGCAGAGCACTGTGCACTAGCGCTGCAAGACAAAAAAATAATTCTCTATCTACTCCTACATAGTGTGTTTGGAACCAATTTAGCTGAATACAGATGGAACCACCACACTAATAGGAGATATCAGGAAAAATTATGAATTTGCAAAAAAGGACAATGTATGAGGCAGTGACACACACTGAGTGCACTACAACCAGACGTGGCTGAAGCACACACTACAGGGTGAGCTGCACTCACACACAGAGACCTTGCAGACAACGGTGAGCAGCACAGAGAACTGTGCACTTGTGCTGCAAGGCACAGTGATTTATAAAGTAGCGTGGGTAAAGCAGAATAGACCAAATAGGTAGCTAAAACTGTCCCTCAGAATAACAGCGTCGATTCCCTAATTGAATTCACAGCAGAGTGAGCTCAAAATGGCGGCGGCGGCTTTTATAGTGCATCATGACATAATTTCAGCAGCCAATCACAGCCATGCCATTAGTTAAGATGTCTACATGCCTAACAGGATGTGCCTACACTTCTTAGGATCCTCATTGGCTGAATAAAATGAAACTGGCTCATTGCATTATGGGAACTTCCGATTCCGGTATACGATATTGTAAAACTATCGGAATTAAGTATCGGAATTCCAATACTGCGAATATCGGCCGATACCCGATATTTCAGTATCGGAATGCTCAACACTACTTAATATAAATTCTATATCTCACAATTGCACTATCTCCAGCCAAAAATCAATGCAAATTTCCTTTGCCTCTAAAGGAAGCTTATTAGTAAGAAAATGAAAAAAAAAAGCTCTCCATGGATTCAAACTCATGAATGTCTCTTTACAAGACAGGGGCATTATCCCAGTAAACCACTGGAACATCACAGGAGTAAGGTGATGTCAAGAAGGGCAGTGAACATTGAATCGCTAATAGGTAAGTTAAAAAAGATCTCCATTGGTTTCACTATGTTATTCTTAATGCCAATCTATACAGCGTATTATGACATTTTGTTCTTTATGAACACTTAATACAGATTCTATAGCTCACAATTGCACTATCTCAAGCCCAAAATCAATGCAAATTTCCATTGGCTCTATAGGAAGCTTATTAGTACGTAAATAAAATGAAACCTCCCCGTGGATTCAAACTCATGAATGCTGTTTACAAGACAGGCGCATCAACCAAGTAAGCCAGTGGAACATGAAAGGTGAAAAATTATGTCAAGAAGGGCAGTGAACACTTAATACAGATTCTATATCTCACAATTGCACTATCTCAAGCCCAAAATCCATGCAAATTTCCATTCTTTCTATAGGAAGCTTATTAGTAAGTTAATGAAAAAAATGCTCTCCATGGATAGTAACTCATGAATGCCTGCTTACCAGACAGGCGCATTAACACAGTAAGCCACTTGTATATCCCAGGTGTAAGGTGATGTCATGAAGGGCAGTGAACATTGAATCGGTAATAGGTAAGTTAAAAAACATATCCATTGGTTTCACTATGTTATTCTTAATGCCAATCTATACAGCGTATGATGACATCTTGTTCTTTATAAACACTTAATACAGTTTTTATATCTCACAATTGCAGTATCTCAATCCCAAAATCAATGCAAATTTCCATTGGCTCTATAGGAAGCTTATTAGTACATATATAAAAAAAAACTCCCCGTGGTTTTGAGCTCATGAATGTCTGTTTACAAGACAAGTGCATTAACCAAGTAAGCCACTGGAACACAATAGGTTCACTGTGATGTCAAGAAGGGCAGTGAACATTGAATCGCTAACAGGTAAGTTAAAAAAAAAATCCATTGGTTTCACTATGTTATTCTTAATGCCAATCTATACAGCGTATGATGACATCTTGTTCTTTATGAACACTTAATACAGATTCTATATCTCACAATTGCACTATCTCAAACCCAAAATCAATGCAAATTTTCATTGGCTCTATAGGAAGCTTATTAGTAAGTAAATGAAAAAAAACTTCTCTATGAATTTGAACTCAGGAATGTCTGTTTACAAGACAGATGCATGTACCCAGTAAGCCACTGGAAAATCACAGGTATACAGTGATGTCAAGAAGGGCAGTGAACATTTAAACCGATAATAGGTAAGTTAAAAAAAATATCCATTGGTTTCACTATGTTATTCTTAATACCAATCTAAACAGCGTATGATGACATCTTGTTCTTTATGAACACTTAATACAGATTCTATAGCTCACAATTGCACTATCTCAAGCCCAAAATCAATGCAAATTTCCATTGGCTCTATAGGAAGCTTATTAGTAAGTAAATGAAAAAAAACTTCTCTATGAATTTGAATTCTTGAATGCCTGTTTACAAGACAGGTGCATTTACCCAGTAAGCCACTATAACATTGCAGGTTTAAGGCAATGTCAAGAAAGGCAGTGAAAATTGAATCTCTAATAGGTAAGTTAAATAAGATATCCATTGGTTTCACTATGTTATTCTTAATGCCAATCTATACAGAGTTTGATTACATCTTGTTCTTTATAAACACTTAATACAGATTCTATATCTCACAATTGCAATATCTCAATCCCAAAATCAATGCAAATTTCCATTGGCTCTATAGGAAGCTTATTAGTACGTAAATTAAAAAAAACCTCCCCGTGGATTCGAACTCATGAATGCCCATTGACAAGACAGGTGTACCAAGCCAGTAAGCCACTGGAACATGACAGATTCACTGTAATGTCAAGAAGGGTAGTGAACATTGAATCACTAATAGGTAAGAGGTGTCACCCCAATCGCACTTGCTTCCTCACAGCTCCCAAGTCTCCAGCTGCCTATCTGAGTATGGGGTAACACAGATGGTTGAGTCTACACAGCTGTTTGCTCATACTATAGCCTGGGAAAAGGAGGTCTGCTCAAGAGCTTCTGTTAATCCAGACGAGGAAATGATCTGCTCTGATGCCCAGAATTTTTATGAGTCTGATCCAGGACCAGATGAAGAAGGTTCTGAGCATAATGTAGACCCTCATTCCCAAACTGTAACTCCTGTTGGTGGAGACAATGATGAAGACAATGATGAGACTCAAATACCTGATTGGAGCGACAACTTGACTTTTCGGTCAGGGCAGGAAGAGGTTGGCTCTGAGGACGACGGGTGTGAGAACACACAGGGTGATGATGACAATTTTGGAGATCCCACTTACTGTCAACCCACAGTCAGCCAGTTGATGAGGTCAGCAGAGGAGGTGGAGGAGGATGTGACTAGCCCAGGGGATGGGGATGACTCGGTACCCAGGCCTTTGCCTGGCCTTTGGGATGTTGCGGTGGTCAGCTCCCGGGCCCGTACCCTGGGGTCAGTCTTTAAAAGGGTGGATAATTGTTAATTTAATAAGAGTTTGTGACGCCACCTGTGGTATCTGGTGAGAAGCACCAGCGCTGCAGTAGTCCACTGAGGCCGGTGATAAGGCAGCTCGATGGCATAGCTCCCCACAGGTGGAGCTAGGACTCAGAAAAGCGTATGCAGGGGGAATGCAGGACAGGCAAGACCCAGCTGGGTCAGAGCAAGAACGGGAATGGACACGGTAGTCACTTCAGTACCTTTTACTGGTGGAAATTCAAGCACATCCCGGAGCACTGTAGGGTGATGGGTGCATATCAGGATCCTCCCCAATGAGCGGGTGTAGGGCCTCCTGCTTCTTGCCTCTGTCCTGCACTGGCTGACCTTATGGTAGGGTCTTGTCTTGGAGTTCACGCTCCCAGTATGAGGGGCCTAAGCATCTCCTGGCTCTGTTACGTATCAGCACCATATCGATCCTGGGACTTGTAGTTCTCCAGGGATTCCGGTTATGCCTTACTGGGTCATAGAAATCCCGGTAAGCTCGGATCAGGTGTCCGGGAAATGCTTCGGGGTGAGCTGGCTAAGCTCCTCTGCCCCCTATGTACTAACTCTCCACTCGCCTTCGGCCTACTCGGGCCCTCACTAGGCTATACACACTAACAACAACTTGCAACGCTTCACTGATCTTATGGCGCCGGCACACCTTAAGCTCTAACTGGGCTCCCTGAATCTAGCTAACAGGAGCCTCGTGCTCCACTGCTGAACTATTAACTGAGTTCTCTAGACTAGACTGAGCTCCACAGCAGACTGACCTCTCTTAGGCTTCTCTACTACAGGAACTCTTCAGAGGAACTGAACTGCCTAGCTCCACCTTCCCTATTTATATCCCTAATGGGCTCCCTCTGCTGGTCTGAGGTGGAAGATGGAGATGTGTGAAAGTTTATGGGGGCCTCTTGTGGAGGATTCCATCAATGCACTCTTCTAGGATCTGTGATACGAAGTGCAGCTGGGCATCACAGATGCTATTGATGACGAGGTTAGGTTGCGCCTTCCTGGACAGAGACGGAGTACTGGAAGCACGTCAACAACTGCATCCTCAACCACAACTCTGCCTCTGACCACAAGTCATAGTGGCTCTTCAGGTCGCATGGGCTCTAAGCCTTGCATAGCTTGGGTATTTTTTCAGATCGATAAGGATGACCCAACTCATGTTATCTGTAATATTTGTCACCAAAAGCTAAGTAGAGGCCAAAAAATCCATAGTTTGAGTACTTCATGCATGAACCGTCACATGGATATGAAGCATAAGTTGCAGTGGGAAGCTCACTGTGCTACAATGCGGCCTAGCGGGCTGTGCCAACCACCGTCTGCCCCATCTTGTGCATCCGCGGCCTCTTCATCCTCTGTGACTGGGGGGACAGCAGTCACACATGTTTTTGGACGCAGTCCTGCCACCTGTTTACCCGCAACAGCCAGTGTGATTGGCAGGTCATCATTTCATTTGGAAGTGGAAACACCAGCTGGTGTTGAGCGCTCTCCGACATCGAGAGCACCACCTTTGGATCAAGGCAACCTAACTTTTCCGCCTGCATCTTCCTCACAGACCGGCAAGTTTGCCGGGGACACCCTACTCAACCCCGTCTAAGCACAACAGCCAGCCCTCGGTCCCTCCGATGTGGACAAGTAAAAGACCATTTCCTCCTAGCCATGACAAAGCTAAGAGGTTGAATTTCACCATCTGCAAGCTGTTGGCTACAAAAATGCTGCCTTTCTGCCTTGTGGACACAGAGGATTTTTGAGACCTTATGTCCGTTGCAGTGCCCCACTACCAGATGCCCAGTCGGCACTACTTCTCAAAGAAAGGTGTGCCTGAGCTCCACCAGCATGTCGCACACAACGTCACCGCTTCTTTGAGAAACTCTGTGTGTGACAGGGTGCATTTCACCACAGACACTTGGGCGAGTGGGCATGGACATGAGTTTTACATGTCGCTGACTGGGCACTGGGTAACTATGGTGACAGCAGGACAAGGGGCTGCTGTCCAAGTCTTGCCGTCCCCACGAGTTGTACGTCAATCCTCTTTATCTAGAAGTTCCTCCACTGCTTCTGCCTCCTCAACCTCCTCTCGGTCCTCCACCTGCACCCAAAGCCTGTCTGGTAATGACACCCGCTTTCTAACTGCGCAGAAGGAATCCTGCACACCTCCTTACTATGCTGGCAGCAGGGCTCAACGGCATCAGGCGGTCTGGGAAATGTGAGTCACACAGCTGAGAAGTTGTGGTCAGCTCTGGAGACCCAGTTTCATGAATGGTTGTCTCCACTGGACCTGCAACCAGGGAAGGCCGTGTGCGACAATGCTGCAAACCTGGGTGCGGCCCTTCGCCGGGGCAATGTCACATACGTGCCTTGTATGGCTCAAGTGTTGAACCTGGTTATCCAGCAATTTTTAGCCCACTATCCCGGACTAGATGGCCTTCTGCAGAGGGCACGGTCGCTGTGTGCTCACTTCTGCCGTTCGCATCCCGCAGCTCAACGACTTACATCTCTACAGAAGTCGTTGGGCCTGCCAGTTCACCGGCTGAAATGCGATGTGCCGACATGGTGGAATTCAACTCTGCACATGTTGCTGCGACTGTGGCAGCACCGACAAGCCCTGGTGCAATACGTTCTGACGTATAGCCTGGGCCAACGAGAACCAGAGGTGGGGCAAATCACGCTGCAGGAGTGGTCTCAGATCAGGGACCTATGAAGTTGACGCGCCCCCTGTGCCATGGGGTACCCACAGCCGGGCCGGTAGACGCTGGGGGTTGTAGTCACTGTGGCGGCGACCCGGTCCGTGACCCAGGGCGGTCAATCCAAGCGTAATTTGTATATATGGGTTTTATAATGTCTGA
Source organism: Phyllobates terribilis (assembly GCF_046119375.1). Lineage (NCBI taxonomy): Eukaryota > Metazoa > Chordata > Amphibia > Anura > Dendrobatidae > Phyllobates > Phyllobates terribilis. The sequence continues at coordinate 1,139,973 of NW_027362771.1, read as the reverse complement.
CTACGCCACCTGTGGAGTGCGGCCAAAGTGGCTGCCGCTGCGGAACAGTCCTCTGAAGCTAGTGGTTTTACAGCAATGGTATTATTACTCCCCACAGGAAGAGTGTAGCTTCAGGGCAGTGTGGGTGGATGATGGTGGTTGTAGTACAGGGAGTCAGTAATGAACACAGAGTCAGTGTGATGCAGTCCCAAGATCTTTACTCACAGTTGTTGCAGTCCAGATTACAGGTACCAGAGCAATCTCCCCCATCGTGCTCTGCGTACTCAGTGAGGGGCTCAGTTCACCCCCAGATAGTTCTGGAGTACTTAGCAGGACCCCCTTCTGTGTGTACTTTCTCTGGCCTTCTCCCTGCACCTCACAACCAGTGACACTTCTATCCTGTATCCTCGGGCCTTGGCGGGCGACGTGTATTCTGTCCCCTGGGTCCTATGTGGCTACCTTCTTAGTGAGACTGGTGTGGACTTTGGCCTGCAGTACATGAAATGCTGCAGCCTCCGGTTTCTAGCTGAGCCTTGCTGTTTCTCCACTAGTTGAGGGACCGGTTCCCCTTATCTGGCCTGACCCCTCTACCTCCTGGTAGCAGCGGGCGTACGGGTCGCCTTCTGCACGGCATGTACCCCTAGGGTCCCTTCGGTTCCTGGAGCCTTCCTGCTCCCACTCCTCTCTTCTCTCCTTCAGTCCTGGGCCTCCCAGGCTAGGCCCGCCTCTGGAGCAGAGCTCATGCAGAGCCTCTGCTCCTGTCACTTCTCCTCCTCTGACTGGCTTGCTCTTTCTAAGATGGCTTCCTATTTATACTCTCCCTGACATGTGCTCCCCTAAGCTGCTTTCTCCACCCACACCCACTACATAGGACCCTCCCACCAGCTAGGTCCCGAGCCATACTCCTTCCTTTCCTGGGGGTGAGATACCATGCCTCTGGGTGAGATGTAGTACCTCTGTGCAGATTGAACCCTCAGGGGCTCCACACACCCGTCTGCACAGTTTTGAAATGGCGACGAAGATGTTTAGTGCTGACTACGATGCCATTATCAACATGACTATTCTTGTGATATACATGCTGGAGCACACGTTAAACAGATTTCAGAGTCAAGTGGTGGGACAAGAGGAGGTGGAGGAAGTAGAGGAGGAGTTAAATGCGGAAGGGATAACATCTCCAATGTCCAGACGGTCGGCAGCACCAAGGCGGCAGGCATGGGAGGGTGGGGGAGAGGGATTAACCAGGGCGCATGGTAGCAGACAAACTGTTGAGGAAGGTACAGGAGCCAAGGAAGAAGTGGAGGACGAACTGGCGATGGGCATGTAAGACTCATCCGATGAGGAAGACCTTGATCACATTTCTGTTGTGCTAGGTTGGGGGGAGAGGGCAGAGGAAGGAAGCATGATTCTTACCTCGCTACCAACACTACAAGGACTTGGTCCTCCTAGATGCGCAAGACACATGAGTGCCTTCTTGTTGCACTACCTGCAACATGACCCTCGGATTGTCAGAATTCAAAGTAATCTCGACTGCTGGGTTGCCACACTCTTAGATCCCCGGTACAAAAGTAAATTTGCCGAAATAATTCCTGCCATAGAAAGGGATTCACGCATGCAGGAGTATCAGCAGAGGCTTTTGCAGAATCTTACATGTGCTTTTCCACAAAACACCAGTGGTGCACGTAGTGAATCTCACAGTTCTAAATTGCAAACCGTGGGACTGTCTAGTCTTCATCACTCAAACCGTAACAGTAACACAGTATCTGCTGGTAACAGCAATTTTGTGGAAACGTTTCACCACTTTTTTAGACCATCCTTTGCAAGGCCACAGGAGACAAGAAGTCTGACACATAGTCAACGCCTAGAGAGGATGGTACAGGAGTATCTCCAAGTGAACATCGAAGCTATGACTGTGTCACTGGACCCTTGCTAATTTTGGGCTTCCAATCTGGAAAAATGGCCGGAGCTCTCCACTCACGCCTTGGAGATCTTGTCATGCCCTGCAGCCAGCGTTCTCTCTGAACATGTGTTCAGCGCTGCTGGTGGTGTGCTGACAGATAAGCACACGCGGCTGTCCACTGAGAATGTAGACAGACTCACGTTCATAAAGATGAACAAATCATGGATCCGCAAGGACTTTTCTACCCCTGTGTCATCCTGGGGAGACTAAAAGCTTAAGGATTTGATAAAATCACCTCACCAACCGTTTTAAGCAACTCTGGGGCAATTGATGCCACTTAAGTGGTGTCTGTGCCACAATTTTTGGAAAAAATGGAGACTCTTTTTGGAGTCCCCTTGCTGTGTTTTATGTGACGTTGGCATCATCAATTCCAGGTGCGTTGGGTCGCTCCCCCCCCCCTTTTAACTGTAAGAAACTACATACACTATGGCTTGGGGTAACACATATGGTTGAGTCTGAAGAGCTGTTTACTCAGAGGTCTGCTCCAAAGCTTCAGTGTCTGCTAGTCAGCGTAGAATTTTTAACTGCATCTAGCCTAGGCAATACTTTGGGCGTAGTAGCCCAGCTGCGAAGCAATCTGCACCGCCTGTGTATCTAATAAGAATTTTTAAATGCATCTAGCCTAGGCAGACTGTGGGGACCCCCAACCAAACCCAGACGCTCAGCCCCCCTACCGCCCCCCTTTCCTTGACAATACAATAATGTAACTCTTACAACTGGATGGGTGAGGATCGGTCACAGCTTTATTAACTCTTTATACTCATTACATTAGAAAGGCATTTTATTTCTAAAATAATTCAGCTTTTTGCAGCATGACCTGGGTCTCCACACCGGCAAGGTGGCCAACAAGTGTAACTCTCCAACATGTCCTTTCTATTTCCAGGCCACGGAGGATCCTGCAAACTCGTATCCAGGACTCTGACCTCCATCCATCACTCTTAATGCTTGTTCCACTCCGTCCTGGAGTCCTGACAGGAATATGTCCAGTTCAATATCCATTAAGTGAACACCGTCGGGCTATATGAGGCCTGCTTTATCTCCTTCCAGTTGTCGGTGTAGTGTCACTACACCGCCTCTGTCTCTTCTAAATTTTGCCATCTGAATATTTATTACCCGCCTTGTCCGTTCGATGGCCGTGATGTCTCGCGCACCTTGCCATACCGCTATCGGCACAATCTCTGACCATACTATAGTTAGTTTTGTGAAAAATTCTCTGAAGAGCTCAGTGTCTAGTTTCATTATTGTCATTAGTTATGCGCTCTTGTGATGACCTAGGTCATTTCCCCGGGCCTGTATAACTAAGATGACCGGACCTCTTGCCTCTCTCCCTACCTTAATTACCTCCATTAGTACCTGTGGCCATAGCAGGCCTCTAATACCTCTCCAGTTGAAATATGTGTTATGAAACTCTAATTTCCTCCCGCCTGGGCGGACTTTCGCCCTTTTTTCTGCCCAATATATATACGAGTGGCCTATCACCCACACTGTTGGCTTAGCGTCACCTGTAAAAGAAACAAACCACGTTAGGATAACAAGTCCCGTCTTATGTATCTTGCCAAACATGTGGATCGCCATCTCCCTATCCTCTGAACTTCCGTTTCTGACAGTCCTGCTCTTGCTGCTTCCGTGGCCGCGCCTATGCGGAATGAGTGTGTCCCGTAATCTTTGGGGTGGTTCCCTGCCGATGTTATGCATTTATTAAACATAGCTTGGAACTGGTATCTTGATAATGGCGTTCCATCAATGTGTGATAGGAAGAAATTACTTTGTGATCTGATGGTTATATATGTTTTTACTATTGTTACCCGACTCAGTGTACCATTTGTGGGTTGTAGAAGTACCCAAGTGCACCTGCCCGCTGGAACCGTTTTCGATTGGCGTATGCGTAGACGTATTGCATAATTGGCTATGACTACGTCCTGGTGTAATAAGCCTCCACTGGTGGTAATTTTGGATTGAGGGACTAATTCGCTTATGCATAGCGCCCCGAAGAAGGCGATCGCAAATGCAGTAGACAGTAGTGTTGCTTCAAATTGTGAGTGTCATGTTAATGGTGTTAGGGATATGATGTGAGAAATCAGTTTTAGTGACACGGGACGGGACGTCTACACTCCTGACTTGGCTGACCTCTTTTCCACCCTTTTATGGATTGTCTGATGATGAATCTCTTTGTCACATCTCCCCAATTCAGTATTTGGAAGTGAAATGCTACTCGGGTCAGACACCGCTGCGCTGACGCCCCTGATATGCCCCTCATCATTAGCTGGTGGAGAAATTCTATGGTGGCTTGTAATCTGGCTTGTTCACATTGGTCAACCCGTCTGCCTGCTACTAGTCTTGCCACTCTTCCCATGCCTTACCGTATGCTTGCCACGTCGACGGAGCAACTGACGCTCTGATTAATGGCATCAACTATTCGCCACTAGATCCCATAGGGAAGGTGGGCAACTGTTGCCCGATGGGTGGGCGTTGGGGAGGAGCTCTGTGAAAATCTGCCAATTGAATTGTGATAAAGCGTTAGCAGCAGCTTTAGCCCCCTCAGCATTGTGGCTAGCGCGGACCCATGCATTGTGTTTTAGGCACAGGAATGCTAGCCCGCGTAGACGGGAGAGACGATGATGCCATCTTATTAATGCAGTGCGCTAGGCTGGTGTTTTTTGCTATGAAGCGTATATTTTTGTTAGCCAGGAGCGCGCCCCATATTTCTATTGCTACCACTATTGGGAAGAAAAAAATTTTTCCGGGCTAGATGCAGCAAAAAATTATTATTAATTTCAAAGCTGGTGGAGCTTGGTATAGATGGCCTAATACAATGAGTACCACACACTGCTACTATGCCCAAAATTATTTTACAGGCAAGAGGCAGCTAAAAATTATTATTAATTTGCAACCTGGTGGAGGTTAGTATAGATGGACTAATAGAACAAGTCCCACACACTGCTACAAGCCGAAGCCCAAATATTTTTTCAGAGCTAGATGCAGATAAAAATTATTTTGAATTTGCAACCTGGTGGAGGTTAGTATAGATGGACTAATAAAATGCTGCTATGCCCAAAAGGTTTTACTTCACTAGGTGCAGTAAAAAAGATTGTATTCTATACACAGGTGGTGTAGCTTGCAACACAGATAGGCTGCTCCACTGACTAACACACACTGCAAGAGGCCAAAAAGGATTTGCTTTGCTAGATTTAGCCAAATGCTGTGAAAAAAACTTGCACAGCACTGGCACAGAGCTGCCTGGCAAAAAGTGATAGGAACTGATGTAACCTAGCCCTCAAAAGGACTGCAATTACAATTAGTCTTTACTCCCAACCTATCTATTTAAGAGCACAGACCTGCCTGATAAAAGTGATAGGAACTGATGTATCCTAGCCCTCAAAAGGACTGCAATTACAATTAGTCTTTACTCCCAACCTATCTATTTAAGAGCACAGACCTGCCTGATAAAAGTCGTAGGAAATGATGTAACCTAGTCCTCAAAAGGACTGCAATCACAACTATTCCCTACTCCCAAGCTATCTGTAGATTTGCGCGAAAATTGGCTTGAAATTAGCACTGAAAGTATAGCGCACACAGCAACAGCGGTGCCATCTAACACTCAGCTGCAGCAGTGAGAAAATGGTGGCGACGGGGAAAATGGCTGGGTCTTATAGGGCAAGGACATGTGACATACACTGCCAATGACACATGCCCTTGCTTGTGTGAAAAAAAGCAGTTCGCTCCGTGTGTGCGCTGCTGATAGGCTGACAGATTGCACCTCCCCACTGTAAATGCGGGAAAGAGAAAAAAAATGGAGATCTTCATTACTTATGCAGAGATCCATCCCCTGCCCCTCCCCCCGCCCCGCTGTACACTCAAACTGCGTATTAACTTTAATTTTCAGCATTATTGAGAAAAAATCCAGTTATGATTTTGGTGCACGAACAGTTATCGAACATAACCTCGAACAGCTGAATTTTTTTCAAATTGTTCATGTTCGCCGAACGGCTTGAACACCGCCCAAAACAGCTCGAATTTGAGATTGGCGAACAGTTCGAGTCAAACACCGTTCATCTCTAGTAGGAATCTAAAAGACCTATTGACAAAGAGTCATTATATTCCTACACAGGCAAATCCCTTTGGTACGCGTGGACCATCTCCTGGCTGCTTCCCTTGCGGCGATTGTATCGCATGCAAAAATATATCACGTGCAACAACTTTCACTTCGGCTGATGGACATAAAACATATAAAATAAGGCAGCACATTATCTGTTGTACAACACAGGTAATTTACTACGCTGAATGTAGCTGTCCCAAAATATATGTTGGTTTGACATCAAGCTAACTTAAAACTCGTGCACGTGAGAGACATTATTGCGGCAGAAACAGTGACGGACATATCTCAGCTTAAAACAATAACCCGCCACTATGAGAAATTCCAGCAGTGCAATCCTAAGTCATTTATGGTTAGGGGAATAGAATGTATAAAATGTGGCATTAGGGGTGGGGATATAAAGCATCTCCCAGCACAAAAAGAATGCCGGTGGATCACCATTCTGGGAACAATGGTCCCGCAGGGGCTAAATGAGTCATTGGGATTCTCCTCATATTTGTAATTTGGAGATTTCTGAAATTCTCTCTACTTCCCCCCTACACTAAGGTGGATTATTTTATTAATATGGTCTCTATTACCATATGGATTGTTATTTTTATATTTATGTGTTTTTAATATATCATACTAATTTTTTTAATTTTATGTATGTTCTCATCCCTTAAGATTGCCCTATATGTTACTTATCATGTGCAAAGGTCAGGGACATCATGTGGGACAAGACCTTCTGGGTTGTACCTTTCAGGAAGAGGCTCATCAAAAACGAAAAGCATCGCAGATGTATCCACGAACATCAAATATGTAGTGACTCTGTTTCTTTAGATCTAACTTCACCTCGAAATGTCTCTTTATACATGCCATATAATTGGTTACATCCTCATAACACAGTATTAATATTTATTGGTAATGAATTGATTTGTACAGTGGAATATGTATTGATGTGGAATGTAATGGTAGACACATATTGGCTGATTCTTGTTTTCAATTTAACTGTATACTATATTGGTCTTTCTTATTTATGGAAACATATGGAAGACCAAAAGGTAGAGGAAAGAAGGAGAGTAAAACTATAATATTAAGAGATAAAATGTTGTTAGGTATATATACAAGTCTGCACTTTAGCACATTTGCACTTTATGCTTGGTTAATATATTATAATTATAATCAAAAGGCACTGTGGTAAAGGTAACTGGTAAGCCCTTTGCAAGAATGCATGGGGTAATACCTATGCACTGATTATTTTTACTGGGGATGATGCACACGCTCCCCCGTGGTCGTGAGTTGCGGTGTCTAGCCCTCTGCCGGCGGTTCCCTGCCGCACTTGCATGGTTGCTGTCTGGTGCCGACGGCGTCCTGTGGCTGCTGCGGGGAATTGATGGGTGGAGGAGCGGCCGTGACCATGGTGGGCGGGTGCGCATGTGCAGCATATAGTGAATATTATTGGACGGACAATGCCGACCATGTGATTGGAAGGTCCTGACAGATAAATGGAGACCTAGAGAGTGTTATGGCAACACCCCCTGAGGAAGCAAGAGCGAAAGCGCGCGTTCGGGGTCTGGGTTGGAGGCTCTCCTTGGCACCTGACTATGGGTAATGAAATTATCTTTTTCATTAAATACTAGACATTGTTCTGTTGATTTGTCTGTGGCATTGGTTCTAGTTAATAAGACCATACAGCATAGAACCGCAAGTAAACTGCTGTATCTGTTTCAGTTCCCTTTGTGCTACCAGGCACTTGCTGACATTTTACATGGGAGGCTGTATGCACTGGGATCTTCAGTTTCCAGTGCATATGGGACTTTATAATACTACTGCGTTACCTTGTATGCTGCCCTTTAACTTGCTGTAAAACATTGCTACTAATATACTCCCTGTTGTCAAGTGGATTTCTCCTGCCTGTAACATCCCTGGCGGCGTGCTGGCATGGCTTACCATCTCCCACCATGCAAGACCACCAACTTACCTATCAGTCCAGGCTGCACACTTTGCTCCATTACTTGCTGTGTGCATGTCTCTTGTCTGATTGCTTAGGGCGGCGGCGAGGTTACTGCGTGATTCTTAAAGTTACAGTGTGCACAGTCTTAATGCGTCCCCAGCCTATTGCTGTGAGTCACTGGATACTTAAACCCCCTCCACCCAGTAGGAAGTGCCTGAGCAACACTTTATTTCAGTGTGTTCTGTGTAACTGCATTGCCAGGTCCTGTCCTGTATCTTGTCTATTTCCGTCACCCTGGGGGCTGTATACCCTGGTATGTTACCTGTATCTGTGACTTCTAGTCTGTTACGCCACCCTGGGGGCTGTATAGCCAAGCCCGTTACCTGTATCTGTGACTTCTAGTCTGTTTATGCCACCCTGGGGGCTGAGATCCCAGGCTCGTTCCTGTATCTTGTTCCGGGTTCAGTTCCTGTCTGAACTGTGTCCTTGCCCGTTATCTGTTTGTCTCTATGTCTGTACCTGCCCTTTTCCTGCAGTGTCTGAACCTGCACCTAACTCCAACTCGTTGTCTCTGTACTTCTGTTTGTGAGTTTTGTGTCCACTCGCTACTTCATTGTAAGTAACTTGTGTGTATCTGGTTCTGCTTGTCCCGTCTCCCTGCCTCTGTATCTACCTCCTGTGTTCTAACTATCTTCCTGTGTTTCCAAGTCTGTTTCATGTGAACAGAGCCCTGTCCAGTCTGCCTGCACCTTCTGCTCTGCGGTTTCACTCTTCTCTGTTCAGCCTCGCTTGTCCACCGCACCTGCGGTTTTGCTCTGCTCTGCTTGTCCACCACACCTGCGGTTTTGCTCTGCTCTGCTTGTCCACCGCAATTGCGGTTTTGCTCTGCTCTGCTTGTCCACCGCACCTGCGGTTTTGCACTGCTCTGCTTGTCAACCGCACCTGTGGCTCTGCTCCTGTATCCCAGTCTGTACTGGTCCCTATCCAGCCTGCGTTCCTACCTGCCAGTATCTGCCTGTCTGCATACCAGCCGTACCCGCCTGTCTGCATACCAGCCATACCCGCCTGTCTGCATACCAGCCGTGCCTGCCAGTACCCGCCTGTCAGCATACCAGCCATGCCTGCCCGTTCCTGCATTCCCCAGTGTGGGTCAACAGCTGTGACCGGGGTCTGACCTGGAGTAGCACCTGGGCCACCTCCTACGTCCCTCCTCATAGCACGGAGTTCATTAAGCCGCCATGTGTTCGTGGTCAGATCTGGCGAGGCCCTAAGTCATGCCCCTCCAGGCACTCCTCAGTTCATGGCCCATTGTGACCACTAACCACGCTCATGCCAGTCAGTCCGGGTGTGAGCGTAACACTGCCCATATACTGGGTATTTATACTGTCTAGCTTCATATATATTTCAATTTTTTTGTACTTGAGTATGTAATGTTTTTATATATTACTTAATAAAATATTATGTTTTAATGAGAATTATGAACTCAATGGCCTATTTTGTAAATTGCAAGATGAGTTTCTCTATTTGATAACAGGGTACAAGCTCCTTTTCACATAATAAACTAAGAATGATGGTCTGGAATTTGGACTATCAATTACTGTATCAATGCGGCGTGGCATGGAGGCGATCAGCCTGTGGCACTGCTGCGGTGTTATGGAAGCCCAGATTGCTTTGATAGCAGCCTTCAGCTTGACTGCATTGTTGGGTCTGGTGTCTCTCATCTTCCTCTTGACAATACCCCATAGATTCTCTATGGGGTTAAGGTCAGGCGAGTTTGCTGGCCAATCAAGCACAGTGATACTGTTGTTTTTAAACCAGGTATTGGTACGTTTGGCAGTGTGGACAGGTGCCAAGTCCTGTTGGAGAATTACATTTCCATCTCCAAAAAGCTTGTCGGCAGAGGGAAGCATGAAGTGCTCTAAAATTTCCTGGTAGACCACTGCGCTGACTTTGGTCTTGATAAAACACAGTGGACCTACACCAGCAGATGACATGGCTCCCCAAACCATCACCGATTGTGGAAACTTCACAGTAGACCTCAAGCAGCTTGGATTGTGTGCCTCTCCACTCTTCCTCCAGACTCTGGGACCTTGATTTCCAAATGAAAATTGGAACTCTGGGACCTTGTGGAGTGTGTCAATGACTGCTTTCTGGACATCTGTCAAGTCAGCAGTCTTCCCCATGAATGTGGAGCCTACTGAAACAGACTAAGGGACCTTTTTAAATGCTTAGGAAGCCTTTGCATGTGTTTTTTGTTCATTATTTTAATTTATTGAGATAATGAGTTTTGTGTTTTCATTGGCTGTAAGCCAAAATCATCAATATTAACAGAAATAAACACTAAACACTTGGAATAGATCACTCTAATAATAAATTACTGATAGGGGTTTGTTATAAGTCTCCAAAAATAATGGAAACAGCGGAGAATATCCTCATAAAGCAAACAGATGAAGCAGCGACTCAAGGAGAAGTCATTATTATGGGGGACTTTAACTATCCTGCAATACATTGGGGAACAGAAACCTGTAGTTCAAGCAAAGGTAATAGGTTTTTGACAACTATGAGAGACAATTACCTTTCACAACTGGTTCAGGACCCAACAAGAAGGGGGGCACTGCTAGACCTAATACTAACCAACAGGCCAGACCGCATATCAAATATATGAGTTGGGGTCTCTTGGGTAATAGTGATCACAAAATAATAAGTTTTCATGTATCCTTTAATAAGGTGTGTAGTAGAGGGGTTACAAGGACACTAAACTTCAGGAAGGCAAATTTCCAATGTTTGAGAGATGATCTTAGTGAAATAAACTGGGACAATTTCCTGAGACATAAAACTACACAAAGCAAATGGGAGACATTTATTAGCATCCTGAATAGGACCTGTGCACGATATATACCCTATGGGAATAAACATGCTAGAAATAGGAGGAAACCACTATGGCTAAATAAAGCTGTAAGGGGCGCAATAAGTGACAAAAAGAAAGCATTTAGAGAGCTAAAGCAAGTAGGTAGTGATGAGGCATTAAATAAATACAGTAAATTAAATAAATTCTGTAAAAACCAAATCAAGGCAGCAAAGATTGAGACAGAGAGACTCATTGGCAGAGAAAGTAAAAATAATCCCAAAATATTCTTTAACCCCTATCTGGCCCATGACGTACTATTCCGTACCTGCACCCTGGGACTTAAGAGCCAGGTACAGAATAGTACATCATGGTGATCGTGCCCGCACACAGGCTGTGCAGGCGTGATCGCCGCCGGGTGTCAGCTGACTGTCACAGCTGACACCCGGAGCTATGTGCTGGGGGCGGTCCCGCACCGCTCCCGGCACATTAACCCCCACAATGCTGCGATCGAAGTCGATTGCAGCATTGCGGTGGCAAGGGGAGGTGATCGCGATACTCATCCCTCGTGGCATCCAGCGCTGTCTGCCGTGGCTTCCTGGATGTTACCATGACAACCCGATGTCGTCATGACAACATCCGGGTCACCAGACAGCAGGAAGATACTTTGGTCATGTGCAGGGCATTACCAAAGTATCTTCTGCATCTGCAGCGATGACAGCCTGTATAGCACAGGGATGGTGCTCCATCCCTATGCTATACAGGTGATCAGAATTAAAAAAAGTGAAAGTCCCACAGTGGGACAAAGAATAAAGTAAAAAAAAGTGTTAAAAAATGAAAAAAAAAATTGGAGTGAAAATATAAAAAAAATCCACCAAAAATAAAAATATAAAGTACCCATCAAAAAATATTATGAAAAAAGAATAAATAAATAAATAAAAGTACACATATTTGGTATCGCCACGTCCAGAACGACCTGACCTATAAAACTGTCCCACTAGTTAACCCCTTTAGTGAACACGGTAAAAAAATAAAATAAAAAACGAAGCAAAAAACAATGCTTTATCATCATAACTCCAAACAAAAAATGGAATAACACGCGAAGACGAATATAAATAAAAATGGTACCGCTGAAAACGTCATATTGTCCCGCAAAAAACAAGCCACCATACAGCTCCATCAGCCGAAAAATAAAAAAGTTATAGCTCTCAGAATAAAGCAGTGCAAAAAAAAATGTTTTCCTATAAAATAGATTTTATTGTGTAAAAGCACCAAAACATAGAAAGACAATATGAATGTGGTACCGCTGTAAACGTACTGACCCGAAGAATAACGCTGCCTTATCAATTTTACCACACGCAGAACAGAATAAAAAAAAAATAGCAATTCCTAAATTGTTGTTTTTTTTTTTTATTCTGCCTCCCAAAAATCGGAATAGAAAGCAATCAAAAAATGTCACGTGCCTGAAAATGGCACCAATTAAAACATCAACTCATCCTGGAAAATATAAGCCATCACGTGACTCTCGGCCAAAATATGGAAAAATTATAGCTCTCAAAATATGGCGATGCAAAAACTAGATTTTACAAAAAAATGTGTCTTTTAGTGTGTGACAGCTGTCAATCATAAAAACCCGATATGAATCTGGTATCGCTGTAATCGCACAAACCCAAAGAATAAAGTCATCTAATCACTTATACAGCACAAAGAGCTGTGTAAAAATAAACTCTAGGGTTAGGTTGTGCTAGGGTTAGGGTTAGGGTTGGGGTTGGGGTTAGGGTTGGGCTAGGGCTAGGGTTGTGCTAGGGCTAGGGTTGGGCTAGGATTGTGCTAGGGTTAGGGTTGGGGTTGGGGTAGGGTTAGGGTTGGGGTTAGGGTTGGGCTAGGGTTGGGCTAGGGTTGGGGTTAGGGTTGGGCTAGGGTTGGGGTTAGGGTTGGGCTAGGGTTGCGATTGGGCTAGGGTTAGGGTTGGGTTAGGGTTGGGCTAGGGTTAGGTTTGGACTAGGGTTGGGGTTGGGGTTAGGGTTGGGTTAAGGTTGGGATAGGGTTAAGGTTGGGATAGGGTTAGGATTGGGCTAGGGTTAGGGTTGGGCTAGGGTTGGGGTTAGGGTTAGGTTAGGGTTGGGCTAGGATTAGGGTTGGGGTTAGGGTTGGGATTTTTTTCAAAAGTAAAAAAAAAAAAAGATGAGGATATGGTGACTAGTGCTGAGCGCAAGTGCTTTCTACTTGAATTTGCATCAGGTGCTTGGGTATGCACTGAGTATAGCGGGTGCTCAAGTGACATGCTCGAGTCTCTGCTCCATATGCTTCGCGGACAAAAAAACCTTGCGGGGATTGCCTGCCATGCACGAGCGATCCCAGCATGTTTTTTTTTTGGGGTGTCTAATAACCGTGAAACATGCTGGCGGGGACTCGAGCACCCCCGATACATGGTGCATACCTGAGTACCCGATGCAAACTCAAGTAGCGAGCACTTGCGCTCAAGACTACTAACAACATTCAATATGATGACCTAATGTTATCAAATTCTGTGTCGTACCTCTGGGTTCAAAATGTTCACTACACCACTTGATAAAAACCTTGAGGGGTGTAGTTTCCAAAATGGGGTCACTTGTGGGGGGTTTCCACTATTTAGGCACATCAGGGGCTCTCCAAACACTCCGCTCTAGATTCTAGTCAACTTTGCATTCAAAAAGTCACACAGTGCTCCTTCCCTTCTGAACTCTGCAGCGTGCCCAAACACTGTATTTTCCCCACATATGGGGTATTGGCATACTCAGGAGCAATTGAACAAAAGTTTTTGGGGTCCATTTTCTCCTCTTACCCTTGTGAAAATAAAAAATGGGGCTAAAACATAATTTTTGTGGAAAAAGTTTGATTTTTTTATTTTCACGGCTCCATGTTATAAACTTCTGTAAAGCACTTGGGGGTTCAGGGTGCTCACCACACATCTAGATAAGTTCCCTAAGGGGTCTAGTTTCCAAAATGGTGTCACTTGTGTGGAGTTTCCACTGTTTAGGCATATCAGGGGCTCTCTAAACGCAACATGGGGTCCGCTAATTTTTCAAGTAAATCTTACATTCAAAAAGTCAAATGGCGCTCCTTCTCTTCCGAGCCGTGCCGTGCACCCAAACAGTGGTTTTCCCCCACATATGAGATATCAGCGTGCTCAGGAGGAATTGCACAACAAAGTTCATGGTGCAATTTCTCCTGTTACCCTGATGAAAATGCAAAATTGGAGGCTGAAAAACATTTTTGTTGCAAAAATGTGAAAATTTTATTTTTATGGCTCAATGTTCTAAACTTCTGTAAAGCACTTGAGGGTTCAGGGTGCTCACCACACATCTAGATAAGTTCCCTGATGGGTCTAGTTTCCAAAATGGTTTCACTTGCGGGGGGTTTCCACTGTTTAGGTACATCAGGGCCTCTCCAAACACAACATGGCGTCTCATTGAAAGATTTTTCTGTATTTTCATGACTTTGAAAATTGTGCATTCACACTGAAGGCATCAAAACTATGAATTAACACATGTGGAATTATATACTTAACAAAAAAGTGTGAAACAACTGAAAATATGTCTTATATTCTTGGTTCTTCAAAGTAGCCACCTTTTGCTTTGATGACTGCTTTGCACATGTGGCACCCCAGGTCTGGTCGCCACAGTGACAGCAATGTCATGTCTGAGAGCAGGTGGGAGGTTCCCTGGTTAGGGACAATTAGCATGCAGCACCTCTTGCCTCAGTCCAGGGAGGGGAGAAACCTGCCCTTTATAAACTGGATCTGAGGCGGGGTTAGAGAGACCAGTGAGAGACCAGCCAGAGACAAGCCAGAGACAAGGCAGGGACAGGTCAGCAGACTTACAAAGCCGGACACTGGAGTCCGAGGCTGTGAGGGTTATAGGCCCAGCAGCAGAAAACCACCATGCAGGGGACTTCAAGTCCTCTGGCCCAAGGAAGCCCGGGGGCTCAGCCACACGAGAGGGACCACTACTACCCCAGAGGGGTGAGAGGTATGGAAGGCCCGAGTCACCAGTCATACGGGTGAGAACAACACGGTACACTCAGGGACGTGGGCTACCACCACACTACAGCGGGATAGCCAAGAAAGAGTGAAGTCAGCACGGTAGGCCTACAAACACCCCCTGACCAGCAGGATTTCCCAGTTGCTCTCAGACTGACCAGGTCTCCATTGTTAACCTGTAATCCAGACGGGTCCCTTAATACCACCAACAGTAAAGACCCTGACTTGCATGACAGACTCCGTGTGGTTACTGCTGCTTCCGCGCACCATCACCACCAACATCCCTATTTACTGCACTGAGGCTATACTCCTCCCGTGGGGAGTTGTACTATCCTCTGCTGCACCCACAACACCAGCCTCAGCGGTCTGCCCTGTAGCGGTGCTTCACTCTGACCGCAATCCACGGGTGGCATAGTCGGACATTCAGCATATAGACTGCCATTTAGTTTGACTGCCCTGAGCCACGGGACCGGGTCACCGCCACGGTGACTACAACCGCCAGCATCTACAAAAAGGCCCGGTTCCAGGTTCCCCACGCGGCCCAGGGGGCGCGTCACACACTCTTGGCATTCTCTTGATGAGCTTCAAGAGGTAGTCACCGGAAATGGTTTTCACTTCACAGGTGTGCCCTGTCAGGTTTAATAAGTGGGATTTCTTGCCTTATAAATGGGGTTGGGACCATCAGTTGTGTTGTGCAGAAGTCAGGTGGATAAACAGCTGATAGTCCTACTGAATAGACTGTTAGAATTTGTATTGTGGAAAGAAAAAAGCAGCTAAGTAAAGAAAAACGAGTGCCCTAAATTACTTTATGAAATGAAGGTCAGTCAGTCCGAAAAATTGGGAAAACTTTGAAAGTGTCCCCAAGTGCAGTTGCAAAAACCATCAAGCGCTACAAAGAAACTGGCTCACATGAGGACCGCCCCAGGAAAGGAAGACCAAGAGTCACCTCTGCTTCTAAGGATAAGTTTATCCGAGTCGCCAGCCTCAGAAATCGCAGGTAAACAGCAGCTCAGATTAGAGACCAGGTCAATGCCACACAGAGTTCTAGCAGCAGACACATCTCTTCAACAACTATTAAGAGGAGACTTTGTGCAGCAGGCCTTCATGGTAAAATAGCTGCTAGGAAACCACTGCTAAGGACAGGCAACAAGCAGAAGAGACATGTTTGGGCTAAAGAACACAAGGAATGGACATTAGACCAGTGGAAATCTGTGCTTTGGTCTGATGAGTCCAAATTTGAGATCTTTGGTTCCAACCACCGTGTCTTTGTGCGACGCAGAAAAGGTGAACGGATGGACTCTACATGCCTGGTTCCCACCGTGAAGCATGGAGGAGGAGGTGTGGGGGTGCTTTGCTGTTGACACTGTTGGGGATTTATTCAAAACTGAAGGCATACTGAACCAGCATGGCTACCACAGCATCTTGCAGCGGCATGCTATTCCATCCGGTTTGCGTTTAGTTGGACCATCATTTATTTTTCAACAGGACAATGACCTCCAGGCTGTGTAAGGGCTATTTGACCAAGGAGGAGAGTGATGGGGTGCTACGCCAGATGACCTGGCCTCCACAGTCACCAGACCTGAACCCAATCGAGATGGTTTGGGGTGAGCTGGACCGCAGAGTGAAGGCAAAAGGGCCAATAAGTGCTAAGCATCTTTGGGAACTCCTTCAAGATTGTTGGAAGACCATTTCTGGTGACTACCTCTTGAAGCTCATCAAGAGAATGCCAAGAGTGTGAAAAGCAGTCACCAAAGCAAAAGGTGGCTACTTTGAAGAACCTAGAATATAAGACATACTTTCAGTTGTTTCACACTTTTTTGTTAAGTATATAATTCCACATGTGTTAATTCATAGTTTTGATGCCTTCAGTGTGAATGTACAATTTTCATAGTCATGAAAATACAGAAAATTTTAAATTTGAAGGTGTGTCCAAACTTTTGGTCTGTACTGTATATTGTGAGGCAGTGACTGGGATCGTATACGAGGGACGTTATATATCCCCCAGAATGTGTACAGAGACCTATTAAATCCATTGGAGTGCATTGCAGTCACAAACTCATCTGCAGCTGCAATGAAAGAATGAAGGTGAGCATTGACCTGGTCAGGCTATCTGACTAAGGCAGATTAAGTAAAACCCGTCAGGTCCTTCATTTCTTGAGGGAGGCTACAGGAAGGCAGTGGGGCGGCCTCCTCCCTCCAACCCGAGTTTTCCAGTGGCTCTTGCCACAGGTACTTTAATAACCCTGCAATAAAGATTAGTTTTGTTCAGTGTTGGGATCTGCTAGGAGCATAGCAGGAAAGCTCGGTGGGCCTGTGTGCAGCTGAACCCACGCCTGGGAAGGCTCTGCACCCGTTAGGCTCTGAGCGGCCCGGCACGGCCGTTGCCCCCGGCACCAGTTATTATTGACTTGTGTTAACCCGGCTGCGATCCGGAGGACTTTCTGTTTATCTGTAAGTTTTGCTGAATAAAAGCTGCTTATGTTGGACTTGCTTGGGTCACTGCCTCAGTTACTGCACGGTGTGAACACTGCCACCCTACAGCTTGGTGGAAAATGTGGGCATTGTGACTGAGGCATACCCCACCGGCAGCTGTATGACCACAATCAGCCCTGCCACCTTTCAGCCCCACCCCGTTGACAAAATGGAGAAATGGAGAAGCTGTTAAAGCAGTTGGTGTAGCATCGGTGTCTCTGCCCTCTGCCAGGCTGAGACGCCGTCCCATTCACCTCCTCGCTCCCCGCTCTGCGTTCTCCAGCGCTCCCCTTCCTGCTGCCGGCGCGCGCAGCTCCCCTGGCACTGTGCTTAGGGTGCGCGCGCACTCCCTCCCTCTTAAAGGGGCCGCGCGCGCCGTCCTAAGGAGTCCCCGGCCAATAGCCGAGGGTCCTCCTATATATAAGGCACCTCCTCCAAAATGGAGGTGCCCGAGCAAAAGTTGTTGCACAGTGTTTCTTACCTCTGCTTCAGCCCTCAGGTCCCGCTGCTAGCTTGACTACCAGTCCTGCCTGTTACCTGCCTGTTACCTGCCGTGCCTGCCAGCCCACTCACCTGGGAGCACTTGCTTGTGACCTGCCTGTTACCCGCTTGTTACCTGCCATGCCTACCCGGAGGCTCCTGCCGTCTCTTGCCGTGACAACCTGCCAGCCCACCTAAAGACTCCTGCCATCACTTGCCGTGACCACCTGCCAGCCCACCTAGAGACTCCTGCCGTCACTTGCCGTGACCACCTGCCAGCCCACCTAGAGACTCCTGCCGTCTCTTGCCGTGACCACCTGCCAGCCCACCTAGAGACTCCTGCCATCACTTGCCGTGTCTACCTGATTGCCTACCTGGAGGCTTCTGCTCGCCAGCCTGCCTGCTGTGCTTACCTGCTATTCCGGTCAGTCCCTGCCATCTGTACCGTGGGAGTCACCTGCTCACTTACAAGGTTGTCCCCAGAGTAGCACCTGGTCCCTCTATTCGGTCCCTCCCTGGTCACGGAGTCGTTGGCCGCAGTATGACCAGGGTCAGTCCGAGTTGATACTTAGTCACGCCCCTCTGGGTCCCTCCTTGCACCGTAGCATAGAGGTTCCACCTCCCGGACCCGTAACAGTTTGCTCGGGCCATGGAACCTGGTGACCCCCAAGGCCCCTGGCTTACAGACCTGTACCAGGAGGTTTCTCTTCAGAGATCCCAACAGGAAACCATTCTGAACTACCTGCGGAATGTCAACTCCCGTTTGGACACGCTGTCTGTCCCACCTGTATCCACCTCGAGTCGTGTGACTTTCGTTCCGGCAGCACCACTGCCCACCAATACCACGGAATCCAGCCCTGGACCCCGGCTCTCGGCACCTCCACGTTTTGCTGGCAACCCGGCCTTAGCTCGAGGTTTCATAAACCAGTGCACTCTTGGCACATCAGTTCATCTCCGACTGGGCCAAGGTGGCATTCATCATGTCCCATCTCACTGGGGAAGCACTGGGATGGCTAAATCCCCTGTGGGAGAGAGGGGATCCCCTGGTGTCTGACCTATCATCTTTCCTCGCTGCTTTCTGGAAAGTCTTCGATGAACCAGGATGAAAATCTTCTTCAGCCTCCTCTCTGCTATGTCTCCGCCAAGAGAGTCTCACTGTGGGCCAATATGCCATACGGTTCCATACCCTCCCTTCTGAGCTTGCCTGGGACAACGAGGCTCTGGAGTCCGTCTTCTGGGAGGGTCTTTCCAGTCGGATTAAGGACAAGTTAGCCAGTCGGGACATTCCCACCACCCTGGATGACCTGGTGTCACTAGCTACCCGGATTGACATCCGTTTCCAAGAACGTACCAAAGAGACTACTCGGGAGAGAAAGTTTCCTCACCTTGCTCCTACCTTCCAGAGACCTGCCTCTCAACCAGTCACTCCCCGGGCGCACTCGCCCGAACCTATGCAGATCGACCAGACCAAGATGGTCAAATCTCGCCAAGAGTCACGCCGAGCCGAGGGGAGCTGTTACTATTGTGGCAGTAAGGAGCACTTCATCCGTTCCTGCCCGGAGAAGCCGGGAAACTCCAGTGTCTAGGACCACTCGGAGAGGTCGTCCTAGGCAAAAGTAAGCCCTCTCCGTCCCTGACTTTGTCTGTCTCTATCTCCTGGGGAGAAAACCGTCACTTTGAAATTGCTCACCTGGATTCTGGAGCTGCTGGAAACCTCATTTCCCAGTCCCTGGTAGAGAGATACCGGATTCCCACGAAACCTCTGGCTGAACCATTGTCAGTCGCCTCCGTGGATGGAAGACTCCTTCCGGTGACCATCCTGCTCGTCACTGAACCCAAAATCCTGCAGGTGGGAATGCTGCACTCTGAGAAGATCTCCTTCCATGTGCTGTCCGGACTCTCTCACTCCCTATTGCTAGGCCTACCCTGCCTCCAGACACATAAACCCGTGCTGAACTGGCAATCCGGTGAAGTACTCCGGTGGGGGCAGGATTGCCATAGGACCTGCCTGGTTCCGGTTCGCACGGCTCATCCTCCACCTACCCCGGCTAATTTACCCAGACTACTGGCACCTTACTGGTCCTATGCAGATGTCTTCGGTAAAAAGGAAGCAGAGACACTGCCACCTCATAGGCCATATGATTGCCCGATCGACCTGGCGCCACTCCGCCCCGTGGGCGTATTTACCAGTTGTCGTCGGCCGAAACCCGGGCCATGTTGGAGTACATCGAGGAGAATCTGGCCAGGGGATTCACCTGGAAATCTACCTCCCCGGCTGGAGCCAGATTCTTCTTCGTCAAGAAGAAAGATGGTTCATTACGCCCCTGTATTGACTATAGAGGACTCAACCAAATCACGGTAAAAAACAAATACCCCTTGCCGCTCATCTCCGAGTTGTTTGAATGTCTTAAGGGAGCTAGGATCTTTACCAAGCTAGATCTACGTGGGGCGTATAACCTGGTCCGAATCCGTCAAGGAGACGTGTGGAAGACTGCATTCAATACCCGGGACGGTCACTATGAATACCGTGTGATGCCCTTCGGTCTCTGCAATGCTCCCGCCGTCTTCCAAGAATTGGTCAACGACATCTTTCGTGATCTTCTTTACTCTTGCGTGGTGGTGTACCTGAACGATATCTTGGTCTTCTCTCCGGATCTTCCCACACACCGGGGGGATGTTCGTCAGGTCCTGCTTAGGCTCAGGCAGAATCACCTCTATGTAAAATTCGAGAAGTGCCTCTTCAAGCAGACCTCTCTTCCTTTCCTGGGCTATGTTATCTCCCAGACAGGCCTACGAATGGATCCTGAGAAGCTCTCTGCTATCCTAAAGTGGCCCCGTCGGGAGGGGTTGAAGGTGATTCAGCGATTCCTGGGCTTCGCCAACTACAATCATCTCTTCATCCCGCACTTCTCTTCCCGGACTGCCCCCATATCCACGCTCACCCGTAAGGGAGCAAATCCCAAGGAATGGTCGCCCGAAGCTGAGGAGGCCTTCCTTTCCTTAAAGCAAGCCTTCTCCTCTGCCCCAGTGCTGCACCGTTCGGACTGCAACAAACAGTTCTACCTGGAGGTTGATGCTTCCTCCTCCGTAGTCGGAGCGGTGCTCACCCAAAAGTCTTCATCCGGGAGAATGGTAACCTGCTGCTTCTTCTCCAAACTCTTCTCCTCGTCTGAGCGCAACTACTCCATAGGAAACCGAGAACTGTTAGCCGTTAAATTGGCACTGGAGGAGTGGCGTTACCTGCTTGAAGGGGTTCTATACCCGGTGATCATCTATACGGATCACAAAAACCAGGCATATCTCCAGAATGCCCAAAGACTCAATCCGCGTCAGGCCCGGTGGTCTTTGTTCTTCGCCCGCTTCGACTTCATCCTACATTTCCGTCCGGCGGACAAGAATGTCAAAGCCGACGCCTTGTGCCGATCCTTCCTGTCCTCCGATCAAGAGGAGGAGCCTATGCACATCATCGACCCCTCCAAAGTGATGAATGTGGCCCCCTTGGATCTGACTCATCTTCCACCCGGTAAGACGTTTGTAGCGGTACCAGATCGTGAGAAGGTTTTTCACTGGGGTCATTCATCTAAACTAGCCGGCCATGCTGGGCAAAAGAAGACCTTCCTACTCATTACCCAGCATTACTGGTGGCCTACCCTGCGCAAGGATGTGGTAGACTTTGTCTCGGCCTGTTCGTACTGTGCCCGCAAAAAACTGATGAGCGTACAAATTAGTTTGGCCCACCATGAGGTTTATAAAATCCTCAGAGAAAAAGACTTTGAAAAAGTCTATTTCTGTTAGGCCGGTGGTGTCAAACTTGATTCCTTATTCCGCCATGAAGTCAGGAATCAGTGGCTCATAGTTTTTGGGGGGCGAGGTCCATATGGGTCAGTAGTGGGGGGTGCTGGTCCGTCTTCTCTCCTGGGCTGACTGCGGGGCGGTCTAGCAGCACCTGAGGAGGAAGAAGAGGAGGAAGATGAGGAGTCAGAAAAATAAAGAAATGTGGGATCCTCACCCTCGCTGTCAGTGTCGGAGGCAAGAAGTGCGTATGCCTCCTCCGCTGAATAGTGAGTTTGGAATGAGAGGGACATTTTTTTTTTGTAATGTATGTAGTGCGTGTGTGTCTGTACTTTATTTAGAGTGTGTGTCAGTGTGCTTGGTGTGAACTTTTTTTCTGAAAAAAGGGGAAAAAGGAACTACTGTATGTGGTGCAAACAGCGAGCATGAGTGTAGATCGGTGAACTATGTCACTGATCAATGCTCGACAACTGCTGGATGTGTGATGCGCCCCCTGGGCCGTGGGGGTACCCGGAGCCGGGCCTTGTAGGTGCTGGGGGTAGTAGTCACCGTGGCGGCGACCCGGTCCGTGACCCAGGGCAGTCAAACCAGTGGTAGTCCGACTACGCCACCTGTGAAATGCGGTTATTGGTAACCGCCACTGCGGAGCAGTCCACTGAAGCTGGTGATATGCGCAGCATGGTAGTGTAACTCCTCACAGGAAGAGTGTAGCTTCAGGGCAGCGTGAGTGGAGGATGGTGGTGATAGTGCAGGGTGTCGCGGTGCAAGAAGAATCACAGAGTCCAGATGATGCAGTCCCAGATCTTTTACTCACGGTTAAACAGTTCAACTTACAGGGCCAGTGTAAGAGCCCACGGCATCCTGTGCTCACGCAGTAAGGGGCTCGGTCGACCCTCAGGTATCTCTGGAGCATTTAGCAGGACCCCCTTCAGTGTGTCCTCTCTGGCCTCTCTCCTTGTACCTCACACCTAGAGGCACCTCTGTCCAGTGTCCTCAGGCCTTGGCGGGCGACGTGTGTTCCGTCCCCTGGCCCTATGTGGCTACTTTCCTAGTGGCTGGTGTGGACGACTTGCTGAACTTGAAGTGCTGCAGCCTCCGGTTCCCAGTTGAGCCCTGTAGTCTCTGCTGGTTGAGGGATCCGTTTCCCTTCTTCTAGCCTGACCCCCCTACCTCCTGGCAGCAGCGGGCGTACGGGTGGAAGCTGCATGGCCCGTACCCCTATGGTCCCTTCTGTTCCTGTCCTGGAGCCTTCCTGCTCCCCTTGCCTATCTTCTCTCCTTTCAGGCTCAGGCCTCTTGACTAGGCCTGCCTGTGGAGCAAAGCTCGTAAAGAGCCCCTGCTCCTGTCACTTCCACTTTCTCTCCTCCACTAACCCCCTGAACCAAGATGGTTCCTTACTTTTATACCTCCTACTCCAGTGCTCCCAGGATCTACGTCCTCCACCCATCCACTACCTAGTTCCCCCTCTCTAGGTGGTTCCTCCCCATTCCAGTCAGAGATCAGGGACTGCGCTCTCCCGTAGGAGCAATCTTGCCCTGTCCCCTGGAAATGTGGTGTAGTGGATGTAGTGTTAGGGTCCTGAGCCAAACTCCTTCCTTACCTGAGAGTGAGATACCACACCTCTGGGTGAGATGCAATACCTCTGTTGCGACCGAACCCTCAGGGGCGCCACATGTGCGCACGGATGTGTGGGAAGAGGGGAATTGGGGTGGATGAGGGGAGATCAGAGATGACTTACCAAAGTCTTCTTTGTTCTTCTTTCAGCAGCAGGCTCTGGAGCAGGATCAGCAGCAGGACTGGCGCAGAAGACCCAGGAGCAGGAGACCGTGCCCGGTGCAGGAGACCGTGCCCGGAGCAGGAGACCGTGCCCGGAGCAGGAGACGGTGCCCGGAGCGGGAGACGGCACCCGGAGCAGGAACTGGAGCCCAGAGCAGGAAACAAGGACCGAAGCTGGAGCTGGAGACCGGAACCAAGAGAATTAACAAAAAAAAATGCTGAAAAGCAGCGAGCACAGACGTTGATCAGTGACATAGTCACTGGTCATCGCTCAGCCACTGCAGGACGTACGAAAAAAAACAAAGTGGTGGGAAGGGAGTTAAAAGAGGGGGGAGAGAAGAGAGGGGGAGGGAAGAGGGGGGATTGGGGTGGATGAGGGGAGGACAGAGATGGACTTACCAAAGTCTTTTCTGTTCTTTTCTCAGCATGCTGTGGAGCAGGATCTGGAGCAGAATCCGCAGCAGGTCAGGAGCAAGAGACCCAGGACGCTGGAGCATAAGATCCAGGAGACTAGAGCAGCAGCAGCGACTGGAGCAGGTGAGAAGATGGTCTTTGGCACTACAAGGCCCAGCGACAGACAGATCAGATGTGACTGCTCTGTAGAAATCCTCACCAAGTGTGAGGGTCTGTAGGGCGGTCACAGGGGGTGATAGGGTGGTGACAGGCCACCAAGTCACCTCCCGGTCAGGTAATCTGATTGGAGCGATCGATGATGACATTGATCGCTCCAACCAGAGTACCTGAATACAGATGACAGGGAGGTCACAGGGAGGGGTACAATCAGACATGGCTGGGGCAGAGCACGCACCACAGGTGGCCACAGGGAGGTCACCTGTACTCAGGTACTCTGATTGGAGCGGTCGATGTAATCATCGATCGCTCCAATCAGAACAGTCTGGGGGCTTTCATCACATTGCAGGGGGTCATGGGGCGGTGACAGGCAGGTCACAAGCCGGTCACCGCCCCATGACCAACGTGTCACCGCGCGGTCAAGCTACGATCAGTGCGATCGATGCGATCGTGCCGATCATAGCGCTTTGGGGTCAGGACTGGGGTCTCCTAGCAACAGGCTAGGATCGGTGCTCTCAGGAGCACCGATCCTAGGCTGGACATCACTGTTTCCGGCAATCTGATTGCCAGAGACAGTGAGAATGCTGTGATTGGCTGTTCAGAATTGAACAGCCAATCACAGCGATCGTGGGTGCGGAGGGGCTGCGACACCCCCCCGGGATGCCGGCGCCATCTACCCTGACGTAAGATGAAAAACCAAGCAATGTGTGAACTGAGGTCTAAGATGGTACACATGCAAGAAATAGGAGCATGTTCACACTAGCAAAAAGATGCAAAACCTACAAAAGACAAAAAATATATCTCATACCCTACCATCATTATATATAAATGTAAAGCACAGTTGCATATGAAATATAGGGTACTTAGTGAACTATTTTTGATCAAAAAAAGTATACAAGCCGTCCCACCAGCGACAAGGTGACCCTAAATTGGGACGGTCCTACACTGTCTATATTAAAAACCTTACTGTATATCAAAGTTGAAGTAATGCATATAAAAGGGTAGACAAATAGAACCGGGCCCCAATATCAGACCACCTAAGCCCGTGGTAAGCTACATATATACTAACCAGCTCAACAAGGGGCATGCCACACCCCTAATTTGCACAGAATGCAAACAAGACAAAAAACCAAGCAATGTGAACTGAGGTCTAAGATGGTACACATGCAAGAAATAGGAGCATGTTCACACTAGCAAAAAGATGCAAACCTACAAAAGACAAAAAATATATCTCATACCCTACCATCATTATATATAAATGTAAAGCACAGTTGCATATGAAATATAGGGTACTTAGTGAACTATTTTGGACAGTAAGATGGCGCCGGAAACTTAATGCGATCACCGCGACTTTAGTCGCGGGACCGCATTAAAGACCATGAACTAATAAGACGTCATTGGTCCAATTGGCACAGGTCACAATGACGTACTGTTAGGTCACACATCAGAAAGGGGTTAAATGAGGAGGGTTCAGTCACTCAGTGTTATTAAAAGAAAAACACCTATAACAATACAACAGCAAATATTCTCTATTTAGGGATCAGATGCCGTGTACCTAGGTGTTTTAAACGTTACAATAATCTATGAGTTGTATCCAGTCCACAAATGACTGTTGACCAGACCTGATTGGACTCCCTTATACACACAGGATTTTATATTTCAATCCTTATATATTCACTCAAGAGATCATTCAAGGAGTCTCATATGTAACATAAAACATATATTTATGGTGTTTTAATTCTTCAAAAACAAACAAATGAAAACAGCACATTTAGCAGGAATCAACATACAAGACACTACAGAAGACAAAAACAAAATAAAAAAAACTTTAGCTTATATTGAGCTCTTATATTGGGTTAATCCAGCGGATTCCTTAATCCCCGAGGGTATTCGACCCTCACCATCTAGATAAGTTTACAGTGCACACAGAATTTTTTATTCCACAGTAGCCTTCTCACATTGGCTATGTACCCATTCTACGAAATTTCTTACAGGAACTTAAACTTCAATCAGATTTATGAAGTTTTGCAACTTACAGGAGTCTTACAACCCCAATTGCATGTAAACAACTTCCAACTTACAGGAGCCTACAAACTCCAATTGCTAATGTTCACAATCACAGTCTCCAAATCAATTTCTAGAATAAAATTAATACTGAATTAACAAAATTACCGAATATAATAAAGATTATAATTAAATGGTCTTACCTGTATTCAGATATAGACAATTCCCAGAGATCCTTAGACTATAGGAAATCTGTCACTCTCCCTCAGTCTGGGATAACTGACAATGCCTCTTGACGCCTAATATTAAGGCGGAGGGTTTACTTATAGAGTTACAGAACACCCCGTGCACGGTTTGCAGTCCTCACCCGTGAGGGAAAGATGTTGGATTCCCGGCCAACACCCCCAAAATGTCAGTGGAATTTTCTTCATTACCCATTAGAAATCGTCCACACCTGAATTTGTAAGATAATCTATTATTTATTGATCATGCTAGCAAGGAGACAAAATGAAAACCAACAAACCATTAGCTTAATCATAATGTCTACCTTCATTTCATTCCATTGCAGTTATATAGGTAAAAATAAAGGCGTGTCATAATAATGATTCTAGTACAGGAAAATATAATTATCAGAAGATGAAATGCAGCTGTTATGTGAAGGTCAAATAATCTGGCTGTAACTTCTAATTATTGCATTTTAACGAGTGAGGGAAGAAACCAGCTAACTAGAAAGGAATTCAACAACAATCCCACAAATGTTCACTTAGAGATAATAATTAGTTGATATAAGACTGAGTCTAATATATATGTATATAAACCTTCTAAAAGTCTATATAATAATGATTATTAAAATAAGCAAGAAATTTATTACAATTATTATAACATGGGGGACATCATACAGTGTAGGAGATAATGTGGGGTCTTTGCACAATGTGGGGGCCATCATACAGTGTGGGAGATAATGTGGGGTCTTTGCACAGTGTGGGAGCCATAAGTTTGGAGGCTACTATGGGGTCAGTATTCATGTGTGTGGGTTACTATACAGTGAGGTGGCATTATACTGTGTATAAGAGAGCATCACACTGTGTAGAGGGGAATTGTACATGGAGGGAGACTCAGGACATTATTAAATGTTAAGTGGGCACTTATCATTATAGGGGAACTTAGGTTATTATGACTGTCAAAGGGGCACACAGGGGGCATTATTACTTTTTAGGGGGTAAAATGTGGGCACTGTTTTCTAGGACACTTGCACACGGCATTACCATATTCTAGAGGTTTGTTTTACCATCTAGAAGGCACACAGTAGGTGTAGTAATAAGGACGAGTGTTGAGCGAACATGCTCGACACTGCTTGATACTCGCCCGAGCACCACGCTACTCGGAATGTTCGGCGAGCACCGAGCATTTCCGGGTTCCTCAGGCGGGAGCTCGGGTCTCCGCCCTGCATGTTTGGCGCTCTTTACAGAGCCAATGAACATGCACGGATTGCCAGCCAGTCACTGTAATGCTGCAGCCATGTTGCTTGTGGGCATTACAGTGATTGGCTGGCCGCACAGCGTCACCTCGAGTATTTAAAACGGGGTGACATCTTGGACACAGTTGCTCCGGATTAGACAGTGTAGGGACAGCGCTGCTGATTTAGGGAAAGATATAAACTGCAAAATAGTTAGTGTAGGGTCTGTAAAGGCTGCCAGAACAAACAACCAGTCCTTTTCAGGACTAATATCCATCCCAGATACCAGGCAGGCAGGCTGTATAGGAGACACAGTGGTTATACCAGCAAACGCTGCATTACAGTCCTGTGTGCTCCTGTTGCTGAAATTGCTGGACTTAGCACCAGGTGTCGGGGGCCAGGAAAAATCCTTTTTTTCCATCTAAATCCTCCTTTTTTTTCCTCTTTCACACTGTACAAATACCCGTCTTATTAACCTTTTGGTGTGTCCCCCCTCCTCCCCCAAAAAAAAGCGTGTCTCTGATTTTTCAGACACAAATATAACTGTTGAAAATAGTCTGGTGTAGGCTAGAGAAACAGAAGTGTTGTTTTGCACTTCCACGGTTCAAACCTCTGTATTATCCATTTTGGGCCATTTGTATCTAAAAAAAAAAAACTGTTTGAGTGTGTCGCTCACTGTTCAGCCGCAAATATCTCTATTTAAAAAAGTTTGGTATACCCCAGTAAACAATAACTGTGGTTTTGCCATCCCACGGTAAAAAATCTCTATTATTCAGGTTTTGGTAGTTTTTTCCATAAAGAAAAACAGTAGTGTCTCCTGACTGTTGTGACACAAAAATATATCTGTTGAAAATAGTCTTGTGTAGGCCCAACATCCCAGTGTGGTTTCGCAGTTCCACGGGTCAAATCACTGTACTATCCAGTTTTGGGCCTTTGGTATCTAAAAAAAAAAGCAGCTTGAGTGTGTCGCTCACTGTTCAGCCGCAAATATCTCTATTTAAAAAAGTGTGGTACACCCCAGTAAGCAATAACTGTGGTTTTGCCATCCCGCGGTAAAAAATCTTTATTATTCAGCTTTTGGTAGTATTTCCGTAAAGAAAAACAGTAGTGTCTCCTGACTGTTGTGACAAAAATATATCTGTTGAAAATAGTCTTGTGTAGTCCCGACATCCCAGTGTGGTTTCGCAGTTCCACGGGTCAAATCGCTGTACTATCCAGTTTTGGGCCTTTGGTATCTAAAAAAAAAGCAGTTTGAGTGTGTCGCTCACTGTTCAGATGCAAATATCTCTATTTAAAAAAGTGTGGTATACCCCAGTAAACAATAACTGTGGTTTTGCCATCCCACGGTAAAAAATCTCTATTATTCAGCTTTTGGTAGTTTTTTCCGTAAAGAAAAACAGTAGTGTCTCATGACTGTTGTGACACAAAAATATATCTGTTGAAAATAGTCTTGTGTAGGCCCGACATCCCAGTGTGGTTTCACAGTTCCACGGGTCAAATCGCTGTACTATCCAGTTATGGGCCTTTGGTATCTTAAAAAAAAGCAATTTGAGTGTGTCGCTCACTGTTCAGCCGCAAATATCTCTATTTAAAAATGTGTGGTATACCCCAGTAAACAATAACTGTGGTTTTCCTCTTCCTTGGTTCTAATCTACTCTGTATTACCCTTTTTCCATTGATAGTGCAAATGTAAGCTATTTTACTTCATTTACAATGGGCAAGGCGCGTGGCAAGGGACGTTGAAGTGGATGTTCTGGTGATGGTTCGTGCAGAGGACGGGGCCGTGGCCAAGGTGAAAATGTGCCACAACCAACAGCCACATCTTCTCGCTCCCACTTCTTGACCGAATTACTAGGGAAGCACAGAACAACACCAGTATTGAGAACTGATCAGTGTGAACAGGTTATTAATTGGATAGAAGATAATACTTCCAGTTACCTGGGCACCCCCACCTCCGGTCTGTCTTCCACACGGTCAACTCTTAGTAGCCGTGAGTCTCGACCGCATACTCCTCCTCACCCTGATGCTGCTTCCTCCCACCATGCCGAGTGTCGTCAGACAGCAAGTGATCCCACACTTGGACACTCTGAAGAGCTGTTCACTGGTCCATTTCCATATTTGGGCCCCTCGCCTGATACGCTTGAAGTGGTGGAAGAGGAGATTCCATGTTGCAATGCCCAAATATTTGAACAGCCACAGCCACAGGAAGTCGACGTTGGCAATCTGTCACAAGAGGTGGACGATGACGAGACACAATTGCCAGGAAGTGAGGAGGAGGATCGTGGTGCGCAAGTGGAAGAGGAGGAGGTGGTGGATGATCTAGTAACTGACCCAACGTGGAAGGAGGACATGCAGAGTGAGGCCAGCAGCACACAGGGGGAGGGAGGCAGAGTACCCCAACAGGCAGGAAGAAGCAGTGTGGTGGCCGCAGACAGAAGGCAGGCAACCGTTCCCCCTAACACCAACACGAGGGACGTTGCCAGTACGAGAGGTAGGTCTTCCAGAGTAGAGATGAGCGTTGTTCGACTCGAACTGTTCGCCAATCTCAAATTCAAGCTGTTTTGGGCGGTGTTCGAGCCGTTCGGCGAACACGAACGATTTGAGAAAAATTCGGCTGTTCGAGGTTATGTTCGATAACTGTTCGTGCACCAAAATCATAACTGGATTTTTTCTCAGTAATGATGAAAATTAATGTTAATACGCAGTTTGAGTGTACAGCGGGGTGGGGGGAGGGGCAGGGGATGGATCTCTGCAGGAATAATGAAGATCTCCATTTTTTTTTCTCTTTCCCGCATTTACAGTGGGGAGGTGCAATCTGTCAGCCTATCAGCAGCGCACACACGGAGCGAAGTGCTTTTTTTCACACAAGCAAGGGCATGTGTCTTTGGCAGTGTATGTCACATGTCCTTGCCCTATAAGACCAAGCCATTTTCCCCGTCGCCACAATTTTCTCACTGCTGCAGCTGCGTGTTAGACGGCACCGCTGTTGCTGTGTACGCTATACCTTGTTAATTTCAAGCCAATTTTTGCACAAATCTACAGATAGCTTGGGAGTAGGGAATAGTTGTGATTGCAGTCCTTTTAAGGACTAGGTTACAGCATTTCCTATGACTTTTATCAGGCAGGTCTGTGCTCTTAAATAGATAGATTGTGGGAGTAAAGACTAATTGTAATTGCAGTCCTTTTCAGGACTAGGTTACATCAGTTCCTATCAGTTTTTGCCAGGCAGGTCTGTGCCAGTGCTGTGCAAGTTTTTTTCACAGCATTTGGCTGAATCTAGCAAAGCTAATCCTTTTTGGCCTATTGCAGAGTGTGTTAGTCAGTGGAGTAGCCTATCTGTGTTGCAAGATATACCACCTGTGTATAGAATACAAATTTTTTTACTGCACCTAGTGAAGTAAAATCTTTTGGGCATAGCATCATTCTATTAGTCCATCTATACTGACCTCCATCAGGTTGCAAATTGAATATAATTTTTTTCTGCATCTAGCTCTGAAAAAATATTTGGGCTTCTAGCAGTGTGTGGGACTTGTTCTATTAGTCCATCTATACTGACCTCCATCAGGTTGCAAACTGAATATAATTTTTTTCTGCATCTAGCTCTGAAAAAATATTTGGCCTTCTAGCAGTGTGTGGGACTTGTTCTATTAGTCCATCTATACTGACCTCCATCACGCTGCAAATTCAAAATAATTTTTTGTCTGCATCTAGCTCTGAAAAAATATTTGGCCTTCTATCAGTGTGTGGGACTTTCTCTATTAGTCCATCTATACTGACCTCCATCAGGTTGCAAATGAAAAATAATTTTTATCTGCATCTACCTCTGAAAAAATATTTGGGCTTCTACCTGTGTGTGGGACTTGTTCTATTAGTCCATCTATACTGACCTCCATCAGGTTGCAAACTGAATATAATTTTTTTCTGCATCTAGCTCTGAAAAAATATTTGGCCTTCTAGCAGTGTGTGGGACTTTCTCTATTAGTCCATCTATACTGACCTCCATCAGGTTGCATATTAAAAATAATTTTTATCTGCATCTAGCTCTGAAAAAATATTTGGCCTTCTAGCAGTGTGTGGCACTTGTTCTATTAGTCCACCTATACTGACCTGCATCAGGTTGCAAATTAAAAATAATTTATATCTGCATCTAGCTCTGAAAAAATATTTGACCTTCTAGCAAGTATGTGGGACTTTCTCTATTAGTCCATCTATACTGACCTCCATCAGGTTGCAAATTCAAAATAATTTTTTGTCTGCATCTAGCTCTGAAAAAATATTTGGCCTTCTAGCAGTGTGTGGGACTTTCTCTATTAGTCCATCTATACTGACCTCCATCAGGTTGCAAATTAAAAATAATTTTTATCTGCATCTAGCTCTGAAAAAATATTTGGCCTTCTAGCAGTGTGTGGGACTTTCTCTATTAGTCCATCTATACTGACCTCCATCAGGTTGCAAATTAAAAATAATTTTTTGTCTGCATCTAGCTCTGAAAAAATATTTGGCCTTCTAGCAGTGTGTGGGACTTTCTCTATTAGTCCATCTATACTGACCTCCATCAGGTTGCAAATTAAAAATAATTTTTTGTCTGCATCTAGCTCTGAAAAAATATTTGGCCTTCTAGCAGTGTGTGGGACTTTCTCTTTTAGTCCATCTATACTGACCTCCATCAGGTTGCAAACTGAATATATTTTTTTTCTGCATCTACCTCTGAAAAAATATTTGGGCTTCTAGCTGTGTGTGGGACTTGTTCTATTAGTCCATCTATACTGACCTCCATCAGGTTGCAAACTGAATATAATTTTTTTCTGCATCTACCTCTGAAATAATATTTGGCCTTCTAACAATGTGTGGGACTTGTTCTATTAGTCCATCTATACTGACCTGCATCAGGTTGCAAATTAAAAATAATTTATATCTGCATCTAGCTCTGAAAAAATATTTGGCCTTCTAGCAGTGTGTAGGACTTTCTCTATTAGTCCATCTATACTGACCTCCATCAGGTTGCAAATTAAAAATAATTTTTTGCCTGCATCTAGCTCTGAAAAAATATTTGGCCTTCTAGCAGTGTGTGGGACTTTCTCTATTAGTCCATCTATACTGACCTCCATCAGGTTGCAAACTGAATATATTTTTTTTTCTGCATCTACCTCTGAAAAAATATTTGGGCTTCTAGCTGTGAGTGGGACTTGTTCTATTAGTCCATCTATACTGACCTCCATCAGGTTGCAAACTGAATATAATTTTTTTCTGCATCTACCTCTGAAAAAATATTTGGCCTTCTAGCAGTGTGTGGGACTTGTTCTATTAGTCCATCTATACTGACCTCCATCAGGTTGCAAACTGAATACAATTTTTTTCTGCATCTACCTCTGAAAAAACATTTGGGCTTCTAGCTGTGTGTGGGACTTGTTCTATTAGTCCATCTATACTGACCTCCATCAGGTTGCAAATTGAATATAATTTTTTTCTGCATCTAACCCAGCCAATAGTTTTGGCCTAATACCACAGTTTGGCCACTCAGCTCTGCTCGGTTCCCATCCATTGTTTTTTTGTGCAAACAACTCCAGAGTTGTGAATTAGTTAACCAACAAAATGAGTGGAAAAAGGCCTGCTGCTGGTGGAAAGGGGAATAGGCGTGTTGGGAAGGGGAAAAAAGGTTGTGTCCGTGGGGTAGGTGTTAAAGCAACAGTAACATCTGCAGAAGAAAGACCATCTTCCAGCCAAACTAAAATGTCTACTTCTTTTAGCGGACAATGTGATAAGATCCCTTTCTTACGGCCACGCCAATCGCTACAAATTCCAGATGAGGCACAAAAACAGCAGGTGCTTCAACGGATATCAAGTGCTCCTTTAAGTGGGCTCTCCTCCACATCAACTTCAACATCACAAATACTCCAGTCCTCAAAGGTGTCACCCCAATCGCACTTGCTTCCTCACAGCTCCCAAATCTCCAGCTGCCCGTCTGAGTATGAGGTAGAACAGATGGTTGAGTCTGCAGAGCTGTTTACTCATACTATAGCCTGGGAATCAGAGGTCGACTCCAGCGCTTCTGTGAATCCAGACGAGGAAATGATCTGCACTGATGCCCAGAATCTTTATGAGTCAGATCCAGGACCAGATGCAGAAGGTTCTGACCATAATGTAGACCCTCATTCCCAAACTGTAACTCCTGTTATTGGAGACAATGAGGAAGACGATGATGAGACTCAAATACCTGATTGGAGCGACAACTTGACTTTTCGGTCAGGGCAGGAAGAGGTTGGCTCTGAGGACAACGGGTGTGATAACGCACAGGGTGATGATGATGAGGTTGGAGATCCCACTTACTGTCAACCCACAGTCAGCCAAGAGATGAGGTCAGCAGAGGAGGTGCAGGAAGATGCTAGTGACGACGAGGTCAGGTTGTGCCTTCCTGGACAGAGACGTAGTACTGGAAGCACGTCAACAACTGCATTCTCAAACACAACTCTGCCTCTCACCACAAGTCGTGGTGGCTCTTCAGGTCGCATGGGTGCTAAGCCTTGCATAGCCTGGGCATTTTTTCAGATCGATAAAGATGACCCAACTCATGTTATCAGTAACATTTGTCAGCAAAAGCTAAGTAGAGGCCAAAAAATACATAGTTTGAGTACTTCATGCATGAACCGGCACATAGACATGAAGCATAAGTTGCAGTGGGAAGCTCAGTGTGCTACAATGCGGCCTAGCCGGCCGGGCCAACCACCATCTGCCATATCTTGCGCATCCGCGGCCTCTTCATCCTCTGTGACTGGGGGGACAGCAGTCACACCTGTTTTGGGGCGCAGACCTGCCACCTCTTTACCTGCAACAGCCAGCGTGATTGGCAGGTCATCATTTTCTTTGGAGGTGGTAACACCAGCTGGTGTTGAGCGCTGTCCGACATCGATAGCACCACCTTTGGATCAAGGCAACCTAACATGTCCGCCTGCATCTTCCTCACAGACCGGCAGTTTGCCGGGGACACCCTTATCAACCCCGTCTAAGCACAATAGCCAGCCCTCGGTCCCTCAGATGTGGACAAGTAAAAGACCATTTCCTCCTAGCCATGAGAAAGCTAAGAGGTTGAATTTCACCATCTGCAAGCTCTTGGCTACAGAAATGCTGCCTTTCCGCCTGGTGGACACAGAGGATTTTCGAGACCTTATGTCCATCGCAGTGCCCCAGTACCAGATGCCCAGTCGGCACTACTTCTCAAAGAAAGGTGTGCCTGAGCTCCACCAGCATGTCGCACACAACATCACCGCTTCTTTGAGAAACTCTGTGTGTGACAGGGTGCATTTCACCACAAACACTTGGACGAGTAGGCATGGACAGGGGCGTTACATGTCGCTGACTGGGCACTGGGTAACTATGGTGACAGCAGGACAAGGGGCTGCTGTCCAAGTCTTGCCGTCCCCACGAGTTGTGCGTCAATCCTCTTTATGTCAAAGTTCCTCCACTGCTTCTGCCTCCTCAACCTCCTCTCGGTCTTCCACCTGCACCCAAAGCCTGTCTGGTCATACCACAAGCTTTCTAACTGCGCAGAAGGGATCCTGCATACCTCCTTACTATGCTGGCAGTAGGGCTCAACGTCATCAGGCGGTTTTTACTTTGAAATGTCTGGGAAATGTGAGTCACACAGCTGAGGAGTTGTGGTCAGCTCTGGAGAACCAATTTCATGAATGGTTGTCTCCACTGGACCTGAAACCAGGGAAGGCCGTGTGCGACAATGCTGCAAACCTGGGTGCGGCCCTTCGCCGGGGCAATGTCACACACGTGCCTTGTATGGCTCACGTGTTGAACCTGGTTGTCCAGCAATTTCTAGCCCACTATCCCAGACTAGATGGCCTTCTGCAAAGGGCACGGTCGCTGTGTGCTCACTTCTGCCATTCACATCCCGCAGCTCAGCGACTTACATCTCTACAGAAGTCGTTGGGCCTGCCACTTCACCGGCTAAAATGCGATGTGCCTACCCGGTGGAATTCAACTCTGCACATGTTGCAGCGACTGTGGCAGCACCGACAAGCCCTGGTGCAATACGGTCTGACGTATAGCCTGGGCCAACGAGATCCAGAGGTGGGGCAAATCACGCTGGAGGAGTGGTCTCAGATCAGGGACCTATGCACCCTTCTGCACAGTTTTGAAATGGCGACGAAGATGTTTAGTGCTGACGATGCCATTATCAGCATGACTATTCCTGTGATTTACATGCTGGAGCACATGTTAAACAGAATTCGGAGTCAGGTGGTGGCACAAGAGGAGGTGGAGGAAGTAGAGGAGGAGGAGTTGTATGCGGAAGGGCTAACATCTGCAAGGTCCAGATGGTCGGCAGCACCACGGCGGCAGGCATGTGAGGGTGGGGGAGATGGTTTTACCAGGGCGCATGGTAGCAGCCAAACTAGTGAGGAAGGTGCAGGAGCCCAGGAAGAAGTGGAGGACGAACTGATGGAAGACTCATCAGATGAGGGAGACCTTGATCACATTTCTGTTGTGCGAGGTTGGGGGGAGAGGACAGAGGAAGGAAGCATGATTGTTACCTCGCCACCAACACAACAGGGACTTGGTGCTCCTGGATGCGCAACACACATGAGTGCCTTCTTGCTGCACTACCTGCAACATGACCCTCGAATTGTGAGAATTAGAAATAATCCTGACTACTGGGTTGCCACACTGTTAGATCCCCGGTACAAAAGTAAATTTGCAGAAATTATTCCTGCCATAGAAAGGGATGCACGCATGCAGGAGTATCAGCAGAGACTGTTGCAGAATCTTACATGTGCTTTTCCACAAAACACCAGTGGTGCACGTAGTGAATCTCACAGTTCCAACTTGCCAACCGTGGGACCGTCAAGTGTTCAGCACTCAAACCGTAACAGAACCACAGTATCTGCTGGTAACATCAATTTTGCGGAATCATTTCACCACTTTTTTAGCCCATCCTTTGCAAGGCCACAGGAGACAAGAAGTCTGACACATAGTCAACGCCTAGAGACGATGGTACAGGAGTATCTCCAAGTAAACATTGAAGCCATGACTGTGTCACTGGACCCTTGCTCTTTTTGGGCTTCCAATCTGGATAAATGGCCGGAGCTAGCCACTTACGCCTTGGAGATCTTGTCATGCCCCGCAGCCAGCGTTCTGTCTGAATGTGTGTTCAGCGCTGCTGGTGGTGTGCTGACAGATAAGCGCACGCGGCTCTCCACTGATAATGTAGACAGACTCACGTTCATAAAGATGAACAAATCATGGATCCGAAACGACTTTTCTACCCCTGTGTCATCCTGGGGAGAGTAAAAGCTTGATGATTGGTTAAAATCACCCTACCAACCGTTTTAAGCTTTCAAATTACTAATCATGTTTATCTGTATCTTTGCTGGAAAATAATTTGGGCTTTGTAGCAGTGTGCAGCACTGATCCTATTAGGCCATCTATACTAAGCTCCACCAGATTTAAAATTAATAATAATTTTTAGCTGCATCTAGCCCGGAAAATAATTTTGGGGCTCCGAGATGCGCAAGACACATAAGTGTCTTCTTGCTGCACTACCTGCAACATGACCCTCATATTGTCAGAATTCGAAGTAATCATGACTACTGGGTTGCCACACTCTTAGATCCCCCAAACTTTTCGATCAACCTTTTCATTTTAATAAAGACCAAAAAAATGGTCATTTTTGAAATTATAAGCATTAGCAGGTTATTAGAAACTGAAATCAAACAGTTTTCAACTTAAAACTTTATTCTAGGTGATGTTACATTTTCACATAGGACCCCTTGTTCGAAAGGAGCTTCTGAACTCTCTCGTCCATTGAATTTGTCAGGTTTTGGATGGTTTCTGCTTCAATTGTTTTGCATGAGGACAGAATACCCTCCCAGAGCTGTTGCTTAGATGTGAACTGCCTCCCGCCATCATAGACACTCCTTTTGATGATGCTCCAGAGGTTCTGAATGGGGTTGAGGTCAGGGGAGCATGGGGGTCACACCATAAGTTTGTCCCCTTTTATGCCCATATCAGCCAGAGATGCAGATGTGTAATGTGCAGCATGAGACGATGCATTATCATGCATGAAAATGATCTTGCTGCGGATTACACGGTTCTTCTTCTTGAACCATGGCAGGAAGTACTGTTTGAGAAACTCCACATACATTATGGAGTTCATCTTTACCCCTTCAGGGATGCTAAAGGGGCCGACAATCTCTCTCCCCATGATTCCAGCCCAAAACATTACTCCACCTCCTCCTTGTTGGCGCTGTAGCCGTGTTTGCGTGGGGTGTCCATCAACCAGCCATCCTCCACTCCATCCATCTGGACCATCGAGCGCTGCACGGCACTCATCCGTGAACAAAACAGTTTTGAAATCAGTCTTCATGTAATGTTTGGCCCACTGGAGCCGTTTCTGCTTGTGTGAAGTGGATAGAGGAGGTCGACAGGATGGCGTATGCACAGCTGCAAACCTCTGAAGGACCCTGCATCTTGTTGTTCGGGGGACGACAATCTCTCTCCCCATGATTCCAGCCCAAAACATTACTCCACCTCCTCCTTGTTGGCGCTGTAGCCGTGTTTGCGTGGGGTGTCCATCAACCAGCCATCCTCCACTCCATCCATCTGGACCATCGAGCGCTGCACGGCACTCATCCGTGAACAAAACAGTTTTGAAATCAGTCTTCATGTAATGTTTGGCCCACTGGAGCCGTTTCTGCTTGTGTGAAGTGGATAGAGGAGGTCGACAGGATGGCGTATGCACAGCTGCAAACCTCTGAAGGACCCTGCATCTTGTTGTTCGGGGGACGCTTCAAAAACTTGTCTGCTGCTATGACAAGGCTTTTTTGCCGCTGCTCTTTTAACCTGACGTAATTGCCTGTAGGAAAGAGTCCTCAATTTGCCCTTATCAGCACGCACACGTGTGTACTGTGAATCAGCTACATACTTCTTGATGGCCAAGACACTTCATCCTGATCATCGCACAATGTTGATTGTAGTCATGCCTTGACCTAAACACTCCACAATTTGTTGCTTCTCAGCAGCCGACACATCCTTTTTCTTTCCCATTTTGGCAGAAAATGTAGTCTGCTTAATAATGTGAGACAGCCTTCTTAAGTAGTCTTGCCTTTCATTGGACACACCTGCCAAACTAATTAGCACAGGTGTCTGCAATTGCTTACAGTGATATAAAGAGCCCTGACACACATCACCATCAATGAGTTTAACTGACAAACAAATTCTTCCCTTATCACTCCTAAACACTTTTTGCATAATAATTTGGAACACAGTGTACATGTGCTTTTCCACAAAACACCAGTGGTTCACGTAGTGAATCTTACAGTTCTAACTTGCCAACCGTGGTCTGTATGGAGTTGTTCAATAAAAGGCCCAAAATTAAGATAACATAGATGGGAGAGGTCTCTATGAATAGGAATTCCTAAGTATTTGATACCCTGTGAGGGCCAGGCAAAGGGAAAGTTGGACTGGATGGAATCCTATATGGATTTGGGGAGGGAGACATCGAGGGCCTCAGACTTCGCTGCATTGATTTTAAAATTTGACCATGTAACAAAGTGATCTATTTCAGCCATAACAGCATGGATGGATATATGTGATTGAGTGATATATACTAGGACATCATCAGCAAATAGAGAGCACTTGTACTCAGTGCCTCCCACCTCAATCCACCTAATATTGGGGTTATGGCGAATTGATGAGAGCAGGTGCTCCGTCACTAGGATGCATAAGAGAGGGGACAGAGGACATCCCTGACTTGTCCCATTGGTGATTGTGAAAGGTGATGAAAATGTTCTGATGCACCCCCTGGGCCTTGGGACACCCGGAGCCGGACCCTTTTTGGTGGATGCTGGTGGTTGTAGTCTTCGTGGCGGCGACCCGGTTCCATGGCTCAGGGTGGTCAAACCAGTGGCGGAACTATTTATGTGGTTTTGATGTTTAAATGTCCGACTACGCCACCCGTGGATTGCGGTCAGAGTGAACCGCCGCTGCAGGGCAGACCGCTGAGGCTGGTGTTGTGGGTGCAGCAGAGCGTAGCATAACTCCCCACGGGAGGAGTATAGCCTCAGGGCAGTGTATGCGGAGGATGGGGGTGATGGTGCAGGGCAGCAGCAGTAACGACACGGAGTCAGTGATGCAGTCCAGGGCCTTTACTCACAGTTCTTATTATCCAGACCACGTCTGCAGGTAACGGCTGCCCACGTCGTACTGTGCTCACCAGGTGAGGGGCTCAGACAACTCCCAGATAACTTTGGAGCGCTTCACAGGACCCCCTTTGTCTGTCCTTTGTCTGGCCTTTCTTACCAACCCTTCTGTCCGGCTGCCTCGGGCCTCCTCTTGGTAAACTTGGA
Organism: Phyllobates terribilis; assembly: GCF_046119375.1. Taxonomy (NCBI): domain Eukaryota; kingdom Metazoa; phylum Chordata; class Amphibia; order Anura; family Dendrobatidae; genus Phyllobates; species Phyllobates terribilis. The sequence goes on along the minus strand of NW_027362771.1, from coordinate 1,100,245 downwards.
GCCAGTTTCCCTGACCCTATGTGGTGCCTTCCTAGCGGGTGTAGCGAGGGGCTGCGCCACATAAAATGTCACAGCCTCCGGTTTCTAGCTGAGGGTCGTTTCCTGCCTCCACTAGTTTCGGGGACCGGTCTCCCCCTTTGGCCTGACCCCTCAACGCAGGTGGATTCGGGCGTGCGGTGGCGACTCGCCCGTCCGCACCCCTGGGATCCCTTCATTCCTCGCTCCTGGAGCCTTCTCCGCTCCTCTTCCTTCCTTCTCCCTCTTCCAGGCCTGGGCCTCTGTTACTAGGCCCGCCTCCGGAGCAGAGCTCATGCAGAGCCCCTGCTCCCTGCCACTTCTGCTCAGACTTCTCTGCACTGAACTAAGATGGTGCCCACCTTTTATACTCCCTTCTCAATGCACCCAGGAACTGCTTCCTCCCTGCTCCTGCACTACAGGGTTCCCCTTCCTCAGTGTTCCCTCCCCCCACTCCAGCCAGGGACAGGGACTGTCGTGCCCATCTCAGAGGCATATTGGTCGCCCTGCCCCACGGCAATGTGGTGTAATGCATGCAGGTGTCGGGTCCTGATCCACACTCCATCCTTACCTGAGAGTGAGATATCACACCTCTGGGTGAGGTGCAATACCTCTGTAGCAACCGAGCCCTCAGGGTGCTACAGTTCCATTTATCTTCAGCCTAGGTGACGTATTGTGATACAGGGCCGTGATTTTGGATATAAAAGGGTCCCCTAGACCCCTACCCCAAGCTTTTTAAGAGAATCATATATGGTGTGCCAGGACACTCTATGGAATGCTTTCTCAGCATCCAACGAGAGTATCTAATTACAAATTTTTAACTGCATCTAGCCCAGGAAATACTTTGTGCCTAGTAGCAGTGTCTGCTAGTCAGCGGATTATCCGCTGTTAAGCAAGCTACACCACCTGTAGTTTGGACACTTAATTTTTTCAAAGGAAATGCTTCGGGACCACGGGATACTCAGTGAAGAGCATCAGGAGGCACCCCAAGGCATAGGGGCTGGGACTGGCAGTAGGATGCCTTGCGGTGGACAGCCGAGCTCGATCCTTATAAAAGCTTTTTAACTGCAGCAGCTTTAGTGGACGCTACTGGAGCTGGAATTACGCGGCTGCTGGCATGAGACTTGCCCTCCAATAGATTCTTGTAAATGGATTTAAAGTGTATTCATTCAAATTAGAGAGACAATTTAAATTAAAAAGCATAGAGCTGCCTCCACCACAGGGGGGCTAGCTCGACCCACCAGCGGACAGGCACCAGTATTGGGAGAGGGGGGCTGGCCGTCAGGGTTCACCGCGGCTCTAGCACAAACCCGGCGACACGGAGGTGGCACGGGCAGGAGAGGACTGAACGTGTCGGCTTCTCACTTTTTGGATTTTAGAAGGGCATGATATGCCTATATCTGTGTCTCCCCCTCCTTTTACTCCTCCACCTCTTTTCTTTTCGCATGACTATATGTACTTGTCACTTTTCCATGTGTTAGTTGTGTCTTCTGAGCAGTTTGTCAGCTTTTGGACACCTTTGAAGGTGTTTTCTATGTGTTTCTATGTGTTTTTGTTTGCCTGCCATTGGTTTTAACGGTGTTCGAAGGTGTTTGACGAACAGTTCGACGAACAGTTCGGCGAACACACGGGTGTTCGACGAACCGAACCGAACTCGAACACTACGGGGGTGGCTCAACACTATTCCAGAGTCTGGAATTTTTTTAAAGACTCTGTTGATAACCTCAAAAAGGCTATATGTTCCACCTGCCATGCCAGCATCAGCAGGGGTGACAAAACTACCAGCCTGACCACCAACAGCATGATCAGGCACAGGGCAGCAAAGCACCCGACTTTGTGGGGCGAAACCCAGGGTCCACGACCAGTGTCAGCGGGTGTCACCACTGCTTCTTCCACTGTTGTGCATGCAATAGAACCCCCTGTTGTGTGTGCAAGGCAATCCCCTGTCCATACTGCATGTAAAGATACCCCTCCTCTCAGTCTTCACTTGTTATGGCAGTTTCTCAAGAAACAGCATCAACGTCCACGTCCACGTCCCACCGCAGCGTTCAATTGTCCATATCCCAGACCTTTGAATGAAAGCGGAAATTCGCAGCTAACGCCCCACAGGCCACAGTCCTAAATTCGCACATTTCACGACTGCTTGCATTGGAAATGCTGCCTTTTAGGCTGGTGGAGACGGAATTCTTCCGCAATCTTATGGCGGTGGCCGTCTCTCGGTACTCGGTCCCCAGCCGACACTATTTTGCCCGGTGTGCCATCCCCGCACTACACAAGCACGTGTCCCAAAGCATCTGCCGTGCCCTCAACAACGCAGTTACTGGGAGAGTCCACCTGACAACGGCCACGTGGACAAGTGCTTGTGGCCAGGGACGGTACATCTCTCTGACGGCACACTGGGTAAACATAGTGAAAACCGGGACCCAGTCGGACCTTGGGACGGAACACATCCTCCCCACACTGAGGATTGTGGGCCCTATGTCAGTCAGAGTTGCCCCCACAGTGTACAGCTCCTCCTCCTCCTTCTCCTCCTCCTTCTCCTCATGTTCAGCCTCCATCTCAGATATCACCACATCAGTTACAAGCTGGAAGCATTGCAGTACTGCCTCCGCCAAGCGGCAACAGGCTGTGCTGAAACTCATAAGCTTAGGTGATAAGCCTCACACTGCTTGTGAGTTGTGGACAGCTGTGAAAGAGCAGGCAGATCTGTGGCTGAGACCGCTGAACCTACATCCCGGCATGGTCGTGTGTGACAATGGCCGTAACCTGGTGGCGGCTCTGAGGCGAGGTGAGATCACACACGTACCATGCCTGGCTCATGTGCTTAACCTCGTGGTTCAGCGGTTTCTTAAATTATACCCCGAGTTGCCAGATCTGCTCGTGAAAGTACGCCTCCTGTCAGCTCGTTTTCGCAAATCGGCTACAGCTTCCGCCGCCCTTGCTGTGTTGCAGCAGCGTTTGCAGCTTCCGGCACTCCGACTGGTGTGTGATGTCCCCACACGTTGGAACTCTACCCTCCACATGTTGCAAAGGATTTGTGAGCAGAAGAGAGCAGTTGTGGAGTACCAGCTGCAACAAGGCAGTCGATATTCAGGTCAGACTCCACACATAAGACCTCAGGAGTGGACCTGGATGTCTAACATATGTACCATCCTGACAAACTTTGAGGAGGCCACCAAGATGGTGAGTGGCGATGATGACATCATTAGTGTCAGCATCCCACTTGTCTGTCTTTTGCAACGCTCTCTGCAGAGAATTAAAGAGGAGGCATTGCAGCCAGAGTATGATGAGATGGATCAAGAAGCCGTAGCGGGCGATTACACACAGCCCAGCCTCATCTCATCCCAACGTGCATTGGGGGACAATGAGGGAGAGGAGGAGGAGGAAGAACAGGAGCTGCTATCATGCGTTGTAGACGGTAGTACCTGTACAAGTGTCATACCGTCGGTTCAGCGTGGGTGGCCTGAGGACAGGGGGGAGGAGGAAGAGGAGGAGGAGGAGGGGGAGGAGAGCATGGTCAGTCGTCATCTTGGTGAGGACACGGAAATCTTGCCCATTACCAGTCTGGCACGCATGGCTGACTTTATGTTACGCTGCCTTAACTGAGACCCTCGCGTTGTCAAAATGTTTGGTGACAGTCATTACTGGTTGGTGACACTTGTAGACCCCCGCTACAAGGAGAACTTTCACTCTCTTATTCCTGAGGTGGAGAGGTCTACAAAAATGGGGCAATAACAGAAGGCCCTTGCTGCAGAACTCTTAAAAAAATTCCCATCTGAACACGCTAGCGGCAGAGGTCACAGTTCGTTGCCCAACCAAGGCGTACATGGCGAGAGAGATGCAACTCCAATCCAGCAGAGGCAGGGGAACACTGTCAACGTTCTGGGACAGTTTTCTGACACCCGCCCAGCTTACAGGCCCTGAGGCACGGGGTACTCTCACAAGGAGTGGAAAGTTTCAAAAGATGGTGAGGGAGTACCTTGCCGATCGTACCAGCATCCTCCGTGATTCCTCTGTGCCTTTTAATTATTGGGTATCCAAGCTGGACACTTGGAATGAACTATCTCTGTACGCCTTGGGAGTCCTGGCCTGCCCTGCCGCTAGCGTGTTATCGGAGCGTGTTTTTAGTGCCGCTAACTGACAATTATATTATAACTGATAAGCGCACTCGCCTGTCAACTGACAATGCTGACAAGCTGACCCTTATCAAAATGAACAAGGGCTGGATTGGGCCAGACTTCTCATCACCACCAAATGACAGCAGAGTAACATAAAGTCAAATCCACTGTGTTATTTCGGGAGGTGTATTCACATGCACCGCTTCACACCCACACATGGGTATACGCTTCCTCGTTTCGGCTGTTTAATCTTCTTCTCCTTATCCTCAGCCTCCACCCCACTATACCACCAGGGTACCAGCATTGCAAGTTCCTCCGTCCTTATTTTTGGCAGCTTTTGCTTGCAAGGCATAAGCAAATACAATGGGACACCCACTCCCCAATAATGGGACTTATGTTTGTAATATGCTGTACTGCATTGCTATTGTAAGGGGCATTGCAAGTTGCTCCGTCCTAAATTTGGCAGCTTTTGCTGGGAAATCATAAGCAAAAACTATGGGACACCCACTCCCCAATAATGGGACCTATGTTTGTAATATGCTGCACTGCATGGCTCTTGTAAGGGGCATTGCAAGTTGCTCCGTCCTAATTTTTGGCAGCTTTTGCTGGGAAAGCATAAGCAAATACTATGGGACACCCACTCCCCAATAATGGGACTTATGTTTGTAATATGCTGTACTGCATGGCTCTTGTAAGGGGCATTGCAAGTTGCTCCGTCCTAATTTTTGGCAGCTTTTGCTGGGAAAGCATAAGCAAATACTATGGGACACCCACGCCCCAATAATGGAACTTATGTTTGTAATATGCTGTACTGCATGGCTCTTGTAAGGGGCATTGCAAGTTGCTCCGTCCTAATTTTTGGCAGCTTTTGCTGGGAAAGCATAAGCAAATGCTATGGGACACCCACTCCCAAATAATGGGACTTATGTTTGTAATATGCTGTACTGCATGGCTCTTGTAAGGGGCATTGCAAGTTGCTCCGTCCTAATTTTTGGCAGCTTTTGCTTGGAAAGCATAAGCAAATACTATGGGACACCCACTCCCCAATAATGGGACTTATGTTTGTAATATGCTGTACTGCATAGCTCTTGTAAGGGGCATTGCAAGTTGCTCCGTCCTAATTTTTGGCAGCTTTTTCTGGGAAAGCATAAGCAAATACTATGGGACACCCACTCCCCAATAATGGGACTTATGTTTGTAATATGCTGTACTGCATGGCTCTTGTAAGGGGCATTGCAAGTTGCTCCGTCCTAATTTTTGGCAGCTTTTTCTGGGAAAGCATAAGCAAATACTATGGGACACCCACTCCCCAATAATGGGACTTATGTTTGTAATATGCTGTACTGCATGGCTCTTGTAAGGGGCATTGCAAGTTGCTCCGTCCTAATTTTTGGCAGCTTTTGCTGGGAAAGCATAAGGAAATACTATGGGACACCCACTCCCCAATAATGGGACTTATGTTTGTAATATGCTGTACTGCATGTGACGCGCCCCCTGGGCCGTGTGTACACGTGTGTGGGATACCCGGTGCCGGGTCTCTGGGGTCTGTAGTCTCCGTGGCGGTGACCTGGTCCCGTGGCTCAGGCTGGTCAGACCAGTGGCAGTCTTTCTTAGGTTTTGAGGTTAATTTTCCGACTGCGCCACCCGTGGATTGCGGTCAGGGAGTACCACCGCTGCGAGGCAGACCGCTGAGGCTGGTGTTGTGTGCCCAGCATAGAATGGGATAACTCCCCTCGGGAGGAGTATAGCCTCAGGGCAGTGAGTGTGGATGATGGGGGTGATGGTGCACGAGCACAGCAGGAATGACTCAGAGTCTTTGCAGTGCAGTTCAGGGTCTTTACTGATGATTATAAGGTAGACCCTCCCGGGAGTACTGGCTAGCATAAGAGGCCTGGTCAGTCTGTGAGCAAGCAGGAGTTCCCCTGGCCAGGTGGAGTTGTAGGCCTCCCCGTTTGTCTGCACTCTTCCTGGCTACCTTGCTGTAAGCGGGTAGAAGTAGCCCACGTCCCTGAGTGTACCGTGTAGTGCTCACCCGTATGGCTGGTGACTTGGGGCCTTCTGTTAGCCTCCGCTCCACGACGGCGGTGCTGGTCCCTTGCTTGTGACTGAGCCTCCGGACTTCTATGGCCAGAGGACCTGAAATCCCCTGCTGGCTGGTTTCTGCTGCTGGATATATAAGTCCTCACAGCTTCGGACTCCTGTGTCCGGTTCCTATTGTCTTCTGCCAGGGCGAGCTCTGCTCAGCTTCCAGCCCCTGGTCTTTAGCTCCTAGCTCCTACAGAGCTCCTTGCTGTTACTTTCCCTTGCTCTCACTCTGACTCTGACTGTTCTCTGACTCACTCAACCCCGCCCCAGATCCAGTTTATAAGGGCAGAATTCTCCCCTCCCAGGATTGGGGCAGGAGGATGTTGCATGTTTAAGGGATCCTGACCAGGAAACCTCCCACTTGCTCTCCGACGTAATATCTCTATTACTGTGGTGACCAGACCCCTGGGGTGCCACACATGGCTCTTGTAAGGGGCATTGCAGTTCCTCATAATTTTTGGAAAGCCTTCCATTCACTGCTTAGGCCAACTGTGCACGGGAGACCCAGTTGCTATAAATGGAAAAAAAAGGTTTAGTTAACGCCCTCTGACCTCCATGTCATTTCCAAAGGGCATTGGAGTGGCTCGAAATTTTCGGTAGGCATTGCACTCACTGTATGCCCTATAACTGTGTAGCCGAACCGCTCCTTTTGTTACAGAAACATATATCCTACAAGACACATCTGGTTGACTGGCCTGATATTGATGTGAATGGTCCCTGTTCCTCCTGCTCTTTCTCCTTTGCCACTACCTTATCCATCATTTATCACCTGAAGCTTTGTTTTAACGGGAGTCATAGAACTTGGATAGTAGCAGGAAAACATCCAGCAATCCTCGGAGGAGGTAGGATATGCGCCAAAACGCTGACCAACTCAGGCCTAGCCGCTACTACATACACGCGCTTGCATTACAACAAAACAAAGCAGATGCTAACTTCTATCATCCTCATCATGCTCCTCACCTTGGCACTCTCAACTACCCTGATGGAGAAGCCAGGGCCCACCGGGGGAGTCTGATAGTCCGGTGGGCTCGGCCAATGCTGCCCTAAAGCAGGCCAGGCTAAGAAAAGTGTGGGAAAGGTTACCGGGACAAATAGGGGTGGCTGGGGACCGAGTATGGACACCCGGCCACCCCCTGGAGGCTGGGGAGCAAGCGGGGACACCCAGCCACCAGGCGGCTGGGGACTGAGTATGGATACCAGGCCGCCGACACAGCCATGGCGTGGTGGCTAGATTCCGCCTCCACATGCCTAAAAGGCCCAATTTAAAGTGTAAGCAAGCAAGCAGTATGGTATTGCAGCCTGGGGGTGGGTGGGTGGCAGGCTGCATACTTGAGCTTGTATTGCAAGGAATGGGGGAGGTACAATTGAACACTGCCCTGGGACTAGAACTTGCATGGGGATAGTTGCAAGTCTGCATCTTCTGATGCGGTAAGGATCACTTATGATGGGCACACTTTTAGACAGTGACCTGGGAATCAGAGATGCTTCCAGGGGTCTTCCCCATGCTGTTCCCTTGTCTTTTCAGCACTTTATGCATGTGTCACACAGCACATGGCCAGATAAGGTTGTAAAATGTTAAAATGACATTTCACGGTGAATGCATTTGTCATAGTTGAAAGCAATACAAAAGTGCAAAAACGCATAAAAAATGCTACTTGTGAACATAGCCGAAGGTGTGGAGGAGTATTTTTGTTTTTGGTCATTTATTTTAACTTATACACAAGTCTTTTCCCTGGAAAGGATGTTCCTTAACATATTTCACAGGAAAAAAGTTTCATTTTCGTTTTTGAACGTTTTATTGTGAGCCCATAAAAGTGGCTTAATACCTCTGACCACGTTGTTGACAGCAGTGACCTGGGGGTCATAAATGCTTCCTGGGGCGATCCCCATGCTGTCCCCATGTCATTTGAGCACTGTCACTATCGTTTTGGGCACTTGTTAGGCTTTTAAAGGACTGCCGGGGATGCCACCGCAAAAATGCTCGAGTCTCCCATAGACTAACATTGGGCTCGTTGCTCGGGTCGAGCACCCGAGTATCACGGTGAGCTTGGCCCGAGCTTCGAGCACCCGAGCATTTTAGTACTCGCTCAACACTAATAAGGACACATACAGCAACAAAGGCTCAGTATTGGATTATCAGCAGGATGAGGAATTTGTGCAGGTTGGGAATAGATGTGGACGGGGCCTGAAATGTAAAGAGTCAAATGTGTCTTTGTTGTGATCTCTGCAGACCTGAGACTCTGAGTCATGGATGGAGACATTGTCGTGTTGGTCTGGGCCAGATGGAAAAGACGGGAAAAGTGAACAACTTAATCAGAAAGAACGTGAGCTGTAAGTTATCGTATATAACTGTGCTGTGATCTCTTATATGCTCTGCAGGACTGGCATCTATCAATATATGGTCACCATATGTCGGTAATATCAGTGCTGGTCTTTGTATAGAGATTATTTTCAGTAACAGCGCGGTCATCTGCTGAGGTTCTCCTACATCCACTATCTGGGTGCGCCACCATAGTTGTAATCAGGGTTACCCGGTTAGGGGCCCACTCAGAAGTTTCACCCCCTCTGAACCAAAACCCTAGCTACGCCTCGGGTACCAAACAAGACTACGAAGAAAAGGAGAGTTTGTTAAAACATTGATTCCAGGAAGCATAGCCCATCAAAGGGACTTGGCAATAGCACGCTGTAATTCCACGTAGTGAAACAGAAATAAAAAATAAGGATTTTTTCATTCAGCAATGACAGTGAAGTCCATAAAGTAATTAAAGGTTGCACAAGATTGGCAATGGTTATGTGATCTGTGAATATGATCGGCACTGCTGGCTGGCCAACGTACTCTCCAAAGATTATGATAATGAAGGAGAATAAGTAACTTTTTTCTGCACCTTCTGATCCATCACCGTCCTTTGTGTATCCAAGAAAACCAGAGATTTTAAAAGTAAACAAAAATCATATAGTAACTCGAGTGGAGCGAACCCCCATAACAGCAGACATACCGACATAAAAGGAAACGGTCATTGTTAGTAAGAGATTGTGACAAGATTACATATCACCTAGTAGAAAGGACAAACTGATGATAAAAGGTCAGTGTAAAGACTTACTATTAATTGTTTAATACTAGTTCATATTGTTTTATTTTTTAGCTTAATGATTTAACTAATGTACTATTTTTAAAAACTTGAAAAAGGACAATTAGTGACGTAATAATAAAAAATTGTTACATGTATATTTAAAAATGTGTTACAAATATAGATCCTATTAATTTAGTATTAAACATATGATTAGGATGAGACTGTATTTAGAAAATCACGCTTCGAAATATGATCCAACGGAGATTAACAAACAGTCTTGTGACTAATGAAGATAAAATTCAAAACTTATAATTTTTAGTTAACTAAAATAGCACTTAAAAAGACACCAAAGAAAACAAATATCCTAAGATATCAGGTAAAAAAAATAGATTTGGATCACTTAAAATGGAATGACACAAAACAATCTAAGAATCACTAGGATATGTTGAAACGTTCCACAGTTATTACCACGTAAAGTGACGCTGGTCAGAATTTAAAAGGTTGGCCTGGTCAGGAAGGTGGAAACAGGCTTTGAAAGTAAGGGGTTAAAACAAATCTGAAGGGTAACCCCAACATACAGCAAATAAAAAAATTAAACCCTGCTCCCGTTTTTGAGTTGAACCTGTATCATTATGTACAGGTGATGACTCTATTACACAACCATCTGCCGCTTTTTCTAATTTCTGAGGTTTGTTTCACCATTTAAAGAAAACCTGTCAGCAGGATTTAGCCCTATAAACTAACAATATTGCCATAATGGTGCTGTAATGCTGAATAATCTGATACCTGATGTGAAGGGATCCTGTCAGGAGCTGTTGAATACTCACCTTATGAAGTTATGATAAAATGAGGTCTTCTTTGCTGCTTTGTGCTTCGGGGTGGGACATGGAGGCAGGGTCTTCTACTGGTTCTCCTCCCCCCCACCAGTCTCCTCTGCTTCTTGTACAGGTCACTGATTATTTAAAGCGTTGATCGAGATTTTGGCTCAGTTGAATTTTTCACCGAGCCAAAATCTCAATCTGCTCATGCTCTGCCTCCGGCGCCATTTTACTGAATTTCTGTACACAGGACTCAGACTCAAACTGTACACGTGCCACCAACAAAATAATGGAGGCGGCTAACCAAGAAAACAAAGAAGTATGCAAATGCCTGGAGATCACTTTGTAAAAATATAAATTTATTATATACATAAGCAACAAACCAAGACAGTACAAAGTATTAAAAACAAAAAGGCTACAAGACCAAACAATGTAACATATGTAATGGATGTGATGAAACTATAACCTAATTTCATAAGCCAATATACACTGTGTGCAGAATTATTAGGCAAGTTGTATTTTAGAGGATTATTTTTATTATTGATCAATAACTATGTTCTCAATCAACCCAAAAGACTCCAAATGTCCAAGCTTAATATTTTTGGAAGTTGGAGTGTTTTTTTTTTTAGATTTGGCTATCTTAGGAGGATATCTGTTTATGCAGGTAACTATTACTGTGCAGAATTATTAGGCAACTTAATAAAAACAAAATATAATCCCATCTCACTTGTTTATTTTCACCAGGTAAACCAATATCAGTGCGCAAAATTTAGAAATAAACATTTCTGACATGCAAAAACAAAAACCAAAAAAATTAGTGATCAATATAGCCACCTTTCTTTATGATGACACTCAACAGCCTTCCATCCTGGCACAGCAGGTATGCAGACAGGCGGGCACTGGTAAGCACGACAGGTATGCAGGCAGGGAGTACTGGTAAGCATGGCTGGAGTGCCGACAGGGAGGCACTAGCAGGTTGGAGCAGAGCGAGGCCGCCTGGAGCAGAGAGCAAGAGCAGAGCAGGCAAGAACCGCCGGAGCGGTGAGCAAGGCAAAGCACGGAAGAACCACCGGAGCGGAGGACAAGGCTGAGCAGAGCGAAACCGCAGGTGCAGTGGACAAGGCTGAGCAGAGCGAAACTGCAGGTGCGGTGGACAAGACTGAGCAGAGCGAAACCGCAGAAGCGGTGGACAAGGCTGAGCAGAGCGAAACCGCAGATGCGGTGGAAAAGGCAGAGCAGAGTGAAACCACAGGTGAGGTGGACAAGGCAGAGTAGAGTGAAACCGCAGATGCGGTGGACAAGGCTGAGCAGAGCGAAACCGCAGAAGCGGTGGACAAGGCTGAGCAGAGCGAAACCGCAGATGCGGTGGAAAAGGCAGAGCAGAGTGAAACCGCAGGTGAGGTGGACAAGGCAGAGCAGAGTGAAACCGCAGATGCGGTGGACAAGGCAGAGCAGAGTGAAACTGCAAGTGTGGTGGACAAGGCTGAGCAGAGCGAAACCGCAGATGCGGTGGACAGGACTGAGTAGAGCGAAACCGCAAGTGCGGTAGACAAGGCAGAGCAGAGCGGGCAGAAACCGCCAGAGCGGTAAGTAAAGCAGAGCAGAGATAAACCACCAAAGAGGTGAGCAAAGACAGAGCAGAGGGGACAGGGCTCTGTTCACACGGAACAGACTGGAAGGGAAAGGCAGAACCAGATACACACAAGGTACTTGCAAAGAAGTAGCGAGTGGACTCCAAATTCACAAACAGAAGTACAGCGACAACGAGTAGGAGTTAGGTGCAGGTTCAGACTCTGAAGAAAAAGAGAGGAAACGGACAAAGAGACAAAACAGGTAACAGGTTAGGAGACAGTTCAGACAGGAACTGTACTGCAACGAAATACAGGAACAAGCCTAGGTATAGCCAAGTGCTGGTTCAGACACTGCAGCAAAAGGGAGGAAATGGACATAGGGACAAAACAGGTAACAGGTTAGGAGACAGTTCAGACAGGAACTGTAACTGCAGCGAAATACAGGAACGAGCCTGGGTATATGGCCCCCAGAGGCAGAAACGAACAGGCTAGGAGCGTGTTCAGACAGGCCTGGGAATACAGCCTCCAGGAAGGCGGACAGGCAGGGAAAAACAGAACAGGACCTGGCACATTCAGAGTCAAGGAGCACACTGAATGTTGAAGTTGCTCAGACATCAGCTTCCATATGAAGCTGGTCTAAATATCCAGTGACTGACAGAAATAGGCTGAGGATGCATTAGGGGTGTGCCCACAGGAGCTACAAGAAACAGGAAGTGACCGGGACGCCGCCCTAAGCAGCCAGAACACAGGCAAGCAGACAGCATGGAAAGAAGCCAGGCTAGCAGACTGGACTGATGACCAAGTTTGCGATCTTGCATAGTGGGAGATGGTGCCCTATGCAAGAACGCCGCCAGGTATGTTACAAACATGATAATCATCAATAGCCAAATGGCCTAAGTACCTGAGCAGATATAACATGCAGAAGCAAAATAGTATACGAGATGTTAGAAACCAAATATAAACCTGATAGACCTAATAGTAAAGGAACCTTAGATGAGGCAAAGAATGAAAATGAGGGATGAAACCCACAGACTCACACTGTGCACGCACCGCCTACACGATGAAGGTGGAGGCGCGTAATTTTAAAAAGGAAGCAAGTCTCTGAATAATCAGTGACCTGTACAAGAAGCAGATGCTACAGGGCTTATAGGGCTAAATCCTCCTAACAGGTTCTTTTTAACCGCTTCCCGTTCTCCCACTGTACCTACACCTCAGCGCTTGCTGGGCTTTGTGCAGCTCCAACATTTATGAACAGTCAGAGGTCTTGCAGTGCTCAGGACCCCAAGGGTCCTGCAAGTTCTGCGGTTGGCAGTGCAGAGCAGTAGCAGTGACAGGAGACATTATTGGGACCTGATTGGATCAGGTCCCAATGATGTTAACCCTTTGCTATCTTTTAGATGCTGCGATCCATAGCGATCACGGCATTTAGGAGACAGTGAGAGGGAGAGGGGGGTCATCCATTCACCTTTTCGACGGCCCCCGTAATAGGACTCGGCGTTGTCATGGCAGCCGGAGGTCACATGATGACCTCCGGGTCTGCCATGCATTGTGTCCTGCTAGACTCAGCCAGCAGCTGAGTCTAACATGAGATCTTGACAGTGTAAAACTGTCAGCTCTCATGCAATGTAATACATGTCTATTGCATTGCATGAGACCAGTGCTCAGTAAAATAAAAATTGAAGTCCCATACAGGGACTAAGTGAAAATGTAAAAGAAAGTCTAAAAATGTTTTCAAACTGTTAAAAAAAATCACAAAATAAAAAAAATAAAAAAAAATATTAAACCAATAAATCAGTTTATTTATGCAAAAACAAAAAAGTACACATATTTGGTATCGCCACGTCCAAAACAATCAGATCTATAAAACTGTCACACTTATTAACCCCTTCTGTGCACACCGTAAAAAAAAAAAAAACACGGAGCAAAAAGCTATGCTTTTTCATCATACTGCCAAACAAAAAATGGAATAAAATGCGATCAAAAAGCCAAATGGAAATAAAAATGGTACCGCTAAACACATCATCTTGTCCAGCAAAAAAAAAGCCGCCATACAGCTCTATCAGCCGAAAAATAAAAAAATTATAGCTCTCAGCACAAAGTGATGCAAAAACAATTATTTTTTCTATAAAATAGTTTTTATTGTGTAAAAGTGCCAAAACATAAAGAAACTATACAAATGTGGTATCGCTGTAAACGTACTGACCAGAATATTAAAACTGGCGTATTATTTTTACAACATGCAGAACGGTATTAAAAAAAAAAATCCTGAATTGCTGTTTTTTGTTCATTCTACCTCCCAAAAAATGGAATATAAAGCGATCAAAAAATGTCACGTACCCAAAAACTGTACCAATAAAAAAAGTCGACTTGTGCCACAAACGACAAACCCTTACATGACTTTGTCAGCTGAAATATGGAAAAATTATAACTCTCAAAATATGGGGAAGCAAAAACTAGATTTTACAAAACAAAGTGTTTTTTTAGTGTGTAACAACAGCCAAACATAAAAATCTGGTATTGTTGTAATCGCACTGACCCGAAAAATAAAGCCGTCTAATCAATTATACTGCATGAGGAACAGCGTAAAAAACAAATAAAACCAATTCTTCACCTGCTGCTAATTTGTTCATTCTGCTTCCCTAAACAACGCAGTAAGGCTCAGCTCATATTCATTCTGCGCTCTGCACTGAGTGCTTACACCGGGGTTTCCATGTAAATCTTGGAAATACGTGATTCAGACGGAATCCCTAGCAGAAGATTTCCTGTAATGAGGTAGATGGAGGCACCGTGGCCTATGATCCCACGGTGTCAGTTTTTTTAGACGTGCATAAAAGCGCGGTCGGCCACAGTTTTGTGCACTTCTGAAAAAAAGGACACCGCTAAACAGAGGCCAGACTGAATCGAGAGTAACTCTACTGCCTCACTATAGTGAATGAATCCCGGAGGGGTTTCATCTGAATTACATCACTTGAAGATTTAGATGGAAATCTCGATGTAAGTGCACTGCCTAGAGCGCTGGATAAACGTTATGTAATATGTTCCCAATAAAAGCTTCAACTCAATCCACAAAAAAAGCAAGTCCCCACTCAGGTCTGTCATCTGTTAACGAAAATATAAGGGACTCCCAAGTTACTGGTAGCACAAATTCTCTGGAAAAGCGAAATGGCCCTTGCCCCCCAAAAGAAATTCAGAAAATTATGTGCTCCCAAATCCAAATGCCCCCCTCCCTTCTGAGCCCCACAATGTGCCTAAACTACTGTACATTTAGGGTCCACATGTTTGGCATTGCTGTAGCGATGAGAGCTCGCCTAATTTATGGGTGCATGTCTCCAGAAGCATGAGCAGGGCACAACGTACTGGTCACTACAACATACTGGTCATTTCAACAGTAGTTTGAAATTTTCACTCAGCAGCATCCATTGCTCCTTGTTTCTGTAAAACACCCATGAAGTCAAAATTGTCTCTACACCTGTAGGTAAATTCTCAAAGAGGTATAATTTCCAAAATGGGGTCACTTGAGGGAGGATTCTGCTCTTCTAGCATTTAGGGTCTCTGTGTATGGAGTCTGCAAACTATTCTACAATAATTTGTTCTACAAGAGTCAAATAGCGTTCCATCCCTCCCGCGTCTTTCCGTATGGCTAAGCGGTACTGTCAAGCCACATATGAGGTATTGCCACATTTAGAAGAAATTGTGTGACACGTTTAGGCACCATTTTTACCCATTGCCCTGTGTGAAAATGTAAAATCTGAGGCTAAAATTTTTTTTTTGTGGTAAAAAATAGAATTATTTTTTCTTTACTGCCCAATGGTATAAATTTCTGTGAGTCACATGTGGTGTCAATATGATCACTGCACCCCTAAATGAATTTATTGAGAGGTGTAGTTTGTAAAATGGGGTCACTTATAGGGTTTTTTTGCTGTTCTGGGACCTTAGGGGCTCTCCCAGTGGATCATGTCACCTGCAAACAACAGTAAAATCTGCACTATAATATGGCGCTCCTTCCCTTCGAACTTTGCAGTGTGCCTGAAAAGTAGTTCTCAACGACTTATGGGGTACTGATGTACTTAAGAGAAGTTATGTAACATTTTCTCTTATTATCCCTTTTGAAAACTGCAAACTTGGGGTCAAAGCAACATTTTAGTGGAAAAAATAGTAATATTTCATTTCCCCACCCAATATTATACAAGTTTGTGTATCGCCTGAGGGTTAAAAAATACTCACTACTCCCCTAGATGAATTCCTTGAGAGGTGTAGTTTACAAAATGGGGTTTTTGTTGTTTTGGCATGTCAGTGACTCTTCAGTTGTGACATGGTGTCTGCAACCCATCCCAGCCAACATAGCGCTTCTTTCTCTTCCAAGCCTTGCCGTGCGCCAAAGCAGTAGTTTTCCACCACATATAGGGTAGCGACGTACTCAGGAGAAATTGAACAACCGTTCATTTTCTCCTCTTACCCTTGTGAAAATAAAAAAATTGGGGCTAAAAGATCATTTTTGTGGAAAAAGTAAAATTTTTTTATTTTCATGACTCTACGTTATAAACTTCTGTGAAGCACCTGGGGGTTCAAGGTACTCACCACACATCTATATAAGTTCCTTGAGGGGTCTAGTTTCCAAAATGGGGTCACTTGTGGGGATTTCCACTATTTAAGCACATCAGTGGCTACCCAAACACGACATGACATCCGCTAATTATTCAAGCAAATTTTACATTTAAAAAGTCAAATGGCACTCCTTCCCTTCCGAACCCTGCCGTGCGTCCAATCAGTGGTTTTCTCCCACATATGGATTATCGGCGTACTCAGGAGAAATTGTACAACAAATTTCATGGTGCAATTTCTCCTGTTACCCTTATGAAAATGCAAAATTGGGGGCTGAAAAACATTTTTGTGGGAAAAATTTGAAAATTGTATTTTTACGGCTCAATATTATAAACTTCTGTGAAGCACCTTGGGGTTCAAGGTGCTCACCACACGTCTAGATAAGTTCCTTAAGGGGTCTAGTTTCCAAAATGGAGTCACTTGTGGTGGTTTCCACTATTTAAGCACATCAGGGCTTAAGCACAAGCACGCGACATGGCGTCCACTAATTATTCAAACAAATTTTACATTTAAAAAGTCAAATGGCCGTGTGCCCTGTAAGGTGGCTGCCAGACAGGTCGTGAACGGGAGGTATGTGTCCCCGAAGTGCCAAGCTTTGGTGATGTAGGACCCAGAGAAGGAGGCTCCAGCACACATAGTGATGAGAGGAATTTAATGGGCCCAGATTACAGAGCCGAGTTTTACGAGCAGCTGAAAGAGCTGGGGGGGAACAGCTGCTCACTTACCTCCAGTCCAGGTCTTTGAAGGCTGATTTAAGACAGCTGCGCCTCTCTCAGTCTGTCTGTGTGTGTTGGGCAAGGTGAGCAGACCTTGCATGTGCTGCTTAGACTCTGCAGGAGGCAGAGAAAGGCACTTTGTTTAAATGGCTGAGGCCGTGCTGCATGGACTTGTTATTTTGAGCTTTGTTCTGTTATTTCTTTTTTGTGCCAGGAAAAGGCTGTTACTTTTGTTTCCTCACTGGTGTATGGACACTAAATAAACCACCAGTTTGTTTGAACCTGCGGACTGCATCACTGTGTGAACCTGTGCCTACCTCCAACGCGGCTCATTGAATACAAATCCCTACAATTGGTGCTAGAAGCACGGGCACAGATCTCAAGCGGCAGTGAGACTGCTACAAGAAGACGTATATGTCCTGGGTGAAGTCGGCCATAAGCCAGCAAGTGTCGCCGGACAAAATGGAAGACCTGCTTAAACATCTGTTGCAGGCACAGCAGGCGCAACAAGCGCAGCACCAGCAGCAACTTAAGCAACAGCAGGTGCAGTTCCAGCATCAGTACCTGCAGAGTCAGCAGAGCAGGCAGCAGCAACCGGAGCAGCAGCAGGAAACAAATAAACTTCTGATGCAGCAGATCCAACAGCAGCAAAGACAAATGGAAATCTTGGCAGAGCAGATCCGTGGCAGGACGACCGCCACATCCTCAGATCCAGGTGATGGCTCACACGTCAGGAAGACGGTAAGAAGAGTATTACAAAAGATGACCCCAGGTGATGACATTGTGGCGTTCCTGATTGTCTTTGAGAGCATGGCAGAGCAGGAGAAATTGCCACCAGAGCAGTGGGCGGAGGTACTGGCACCATATTTGACAGGCGAGCCGCAGAAGGCCTATTATGACTTGGCCTTGCAGGACGCGAAAGAGTACGCTAAGCTGAAAACTGAGATTTTGGCACGCTTGGGTGCCAAATTGACTCTGACTGTCAGGGTGCAATGGGTGCACCCCTGGGACTATTGTAGTGACAAACCTCCCCGGTCCCAGATGTTCAACCTCCTACACCTGGTCGAAAAGTGGTTGCAACCTGAATCTTCCTCCCCAGCACAGATGGTGGAGAAGGTCATTATAGATAGGTTAATACACTCTCTCTCGAAGTCGGTGCAATCCTGGGTTGCCCAGGGAGATCCACATAATGCCGATGACTTGGTGGGGTTGGTGGAAAGATACCAGGTGGTTGAGAGTTCGTTGGGAAAACAAGGGGTCGTAGCCTCTCAATACTGGGGTTCCCAAAAGGTGGCGGACACCCAAAAGAAGGGAACTAGAGCCCCACCTGGGGGGCGTCCTAGAATTCAGGAGGGGTCTGAGTTTCTGCCCATTGTCCCACCCCATAATATAGTGTGTTGGAGATGTCATACCCCTGGCCATATTGCCGCCTGGTGTCCCATAAACTCTGAGCCAATGGACTGCAACATGGGCTGGCGTTGCTCCTATTTTGCCTACCCCGCCTGCAGCGCGGTTCCTCAACATGGCGAGGGCCCTCAGGCATGCTCAGTGTCAGTAAACGTGGTACAAGTCTCTGGACTATTGGACTCAGGAATTTTGGTGACCATGATAAGGGCCACACTCCCTCATCGACTAGTTCCAGGGAAGGTGGTGGGTGTCCGATGTATCCATGGGGACGCTAAGAACTATCCTGTCGCCCAGGTGGATGTAAACACAGACTGTGGCACCACATCTCATGAAGTGGCAGTTGTTAAGGACCTATTGCATCCCATAATAATTGGACGTGACTTTGCATTATTCTGGGAAATGTGGGGGAAAGTGGAGACACCTGGTTGCTCGGACGACAGCAAGATCGCCCCTAAAGAAACTTGCCCGCAGAACATGGTAGATGAGTTTCCCATGTGTGTGTTTGTGGGCGATGAGGATGAGGCAACATCCCCTGATGCCAATATCCCTGAGCTGGAGGTGTCCGAGGGAAACTTTGGAACTGCCCAACTCAGGTATTTAACTCTGAAAGGGGCCTTTGAAAATGTTTCTGTGTTAAATTAGATGCCTCAGGAACCGTTCCCTCCTTTTGCTGTGAATGGGGATTTGCTGTACAGAGTAACCAAGCCAAGGGGTGAGGTAATAGAACAGTTGCTGGTGCCAGGGCCCTATAGACGCAGGGTGTTAGACATGGCTCATTCTCATGTGTTGGGTGGTCACCTGGGTGCAGACAAGACTCAGGAACGGAGATTCTACTGGCCAGGTTGCTATAGAGAAATAAAGAGTTATTGTCGTTCCTGCTCCACATGCCAGATAACCTCCCCAGTGGCCCACTTCCGCAGTCCCCTAGTGCCCCTACCCATCATCGAGGTTCCATTCGAACGCATAGCAATGGATCTAATGGGACCTCTGGTCAAGTCCGCCCGAGGGCATCAGTATATCCTGGTGGTATTAGATCATGCTACACAGTATCCGGAGGCTGTACCACTATGAAACTCCTCTGACAGGTGTATAGCCCCGGGTGTTAGTCCACTCGTTTTCAAGAACGGGGTTGCCTAAGGAGATCATAACAGACCAAGGAACTCCATTTATGTTGAAGGTCATGAGGGAATTGTGCAAGATATTGCAGATTGCACAACTGAAAACCTCCGTGTACCATCCCCAGATGGACGGACAGGTCGAGAGGTTTAACAAAACCTTGAAAGCAATGTTGAGGAAAGCAGGGGAAAAGGATGGCCGAGACTGGGACTGTCTGCTTCCCTATCTGTTGTTCGCCATCAGGGAAATTCCCCAAGCTTCCACAGGTTTCTCCCCATTTGAACTACTCTATGGACGACACCCTCGAGGACTCCTGGATGTGGTGAAAGAGTCCTGGGAAGCTGAGACCACTCCCTATAGGAGCGTGGTGGAGCACATTGCCCAGATGCAAGAGAGGATTCCCCATATGATGCCCATTGTGAGGGAGCACCTCCTCAAGGCACAAGAGGTGCAGTCCAGGGTGTATTATAGGTCGGCCAGGGTGAGACCATTCAACCCAGGAGATCGAGTGCTTGTGCTAGTGCCCACAGTGGAGAGCAAGTTCATGGCCAAGTGGCAGGGCCCCTATGAGGCCGTAGAGAAAGTGGAGGAAGTCAACTATAAAATCCACCAACTGGGGAAGAGGAGGCCCTACCAAATTTACCATGTAACTTGATTAAGCCATGGCAAGATAGAGAGCCCATGGAAGCTCCCTGTTTAGTGGCTGAGGCTGAGGCCGATGTGAAAGAGGTCAAGGTGGCAGAGTCACTGTCATGTGCCCAAAAGCAACAGTGCAAAGAGTTGCTACAGCGAAATAAAGACCTGTTTTTGGCGTTGCCAGGACTCACTCAGGTCATAGAGCATGAGGTTCTCCCAGG
The DNA here is from genome assembly GCF_046119375.1 of Phyllobates terribilis. Classification (NCBI taxonomy): domain Eukaryota; kingdom Metazoa; phylum Chordata; class Amphibia; order Anura; family Dendrobatidae; genus Phyllobates; species Phyllobates terribilis. The sequence continues at coordinate 1,079,869 of NW_027362771.1, read as the reverse complement.
GCCTCATGTTCGTGTCAATCTAAAACCATACCGGATCCCCGAGGCCCACAGAGAGGTGATCTCAAAAGAAGTGAGGCGAATGCTTAACCTGGAAGTCATTGAAGAGTCCAAAAGTGGATGGTCCAGTCCTATAGTCTTATTGCCAAAACCAGATGGGGAATGGCAGTTTTGCAACGACTATAGGAAGCTGAATGAGGTCTCGAATTTCGACGCCTACCCAATGCCTAAGGTAGATGAGCTTATTGAAAGGCTAGGACCTGCTCGGTACATCACCACTCTGGACCTCACCAAAAAAAATTGGCAAATTCCCCTGTCCAAAGAGGCCAAGGAGAAGACAGCCTTCTCGACGCCAGACGGATGTTATCAATACGTCAGGATGCCATTTGGGTTGCAGGGAGCTCCGGCCACCTTCCAGAGAGCTATGGACCGGATCTTAGCACCCCACAAAAAGTATGCAGCAGCCTACCTAGATGACATTGTCATATTCAGACAGGACTGGGAAAGTCATCAGGACAAAGTTCAAGCCATACTTGATGCCCTAAGGAAGGCGGGCTTTACTATCAACCCGAAGAAATGTGCCATGGGGATGGAGGAAGCCAAGTACCTAGGGTACGTGGTTGGTAAAGGGGAAATAAAACCGCAAATAAATAAGGTCGAGGCGATCTTGAACTGGTAACAGCCCCTCTCAAAGAAGCTACTATCGAATATTTGTCCCTAACTTTGCCCTGATAGCAGCCCCACTGACGGATCTTCTGAAAGGGACTAAGTAGAAGCGGCCTTCCAGGAATTGAAACTGATCCTCTGTAAACAGCCAGTCTTGGTGGAAACAACATCTCCAAGGAGTTTGTGGTCCAGATGGATGCATCGGATGTCGGGCAGGGAGCAGTCTTGTCCCAGGAGATTAACGGAGAAGAACACCCTGCAATATACCTCAGTCGGAAGATCTCCATTTGTGAGAACTACTCCATTGTAGAAAAAGAATGTTTGGCCATTAAGTGGGCGTTAGACACTCTGAGGTATTACCTGTTAGGTAGGAGGTTCAGGTTAGTGTAAGACCATGCCCCAATGAAGTGGATGCGAGAAAAGAAGGGGAACAATGCCAGAATGACTAGGTGGTTCCTGGCTCTACAATATTTTAGTTTCCAGGTAGAGCATAGGCCTGGGAAACAACATGGGAATGCTGATGCCTTGTCAAGGGTTTATTGTATGGTGACAGAATGTGCCAAGCCCCCCGGCTTTGGGTAGAGGGGGTTATGTAAGCTGGCTGCCGGACAGGTCGTGAACGGGAGGTATGTGTCCCCGAAGTGCCAAGCTTTGGTGATGTAGGACCCGGAGAAGCAGGCTCCAGCACACATAGTGATGAGAAGAGTTTAATGGGCCCGGATTACAGGGCCGGGTTTTACCAGCAGCTGAAAGAGCTTGGGGGGAACAACTGCTCACTTACCTCCAGTCCAGGTCTTGGAAGGCGATTTAAGACAGCTGCGCCTGTCTCAGTCTGTCTGTGTTTGTTGGACAAGGTGAGCAGACCTTGCATTTGCTGCTTAGAACCTGAAGGAGGCAGAGGAAGGCACTTTGTTAATACTGCTGAGGCCGTGCTGCATGGACTTGTTATTTTGAGCTTTGTTCTGTTATTCATTTTTTGTGCCAGTAAAAGGGTGTTACTTTTGTTTCCTCACTGGTGTATGGACACTAAATAAACCACCAGTTTGTTTGAACACGCGGACTGCATCAATGTGCGGCTAAATGAGTACAAATCCCTACAGCCCCAACAGTGGTTTTCCTTCACATATGGGGTATCAGTGTGCTCAAGAGAAATTGCACAACAAACTTTGTAGTCCATTTTTTCCTGTTACCCTTACGAAAATAAAAAAAATTGGGTCTAAAATAACATTTTTGTGAAAAAAGTTAAATGTTCATTGTTTTCTTCCACATTCCAAAAGTTCCTGTGATGCACCTGAAAGGTTAATAAAGTTGAATGTGGTTTTGAGCACCTTGAGGTGTGCAGTTTTTAGAATGGTTTCACTTCTGGGTATTTTCTGTCATAAAGTCCCCTCAAAGTCACTTCAAATAAGATGTGGTCTCTAAAAAAATGTTTTTGTAAATTTTGTTGGAAAAATTAGAAATCAATGGTCAAACTTTTAAACGCTATAACTTCCTAACAAAAAAAATTTTGATTCCAAAATTGTGCTGCTGTAAAGTAAACATGTGGGAAATGTTATTTATTAACTATTTTGTGTGACATATTTCTCTCATTTAAAGGGCATAAAAATTCAAAGTCTGAAAACTTTTCCCTTTAGTAAAAATAAATAAAAATTCAAGTTTTGTTTCCTTATCGTACTAACCTGGTGTTAGTGCCATAGCAGATCCCCGCCCTGACAGGCAGGGACTCCGGTGTGTTAGTTCACTCACCTGTGCTTCCGGCCGTGTCCTTAGGGCTCGTGCACGCCCCTGCCCTCTTGAAAGGCCAGCATGCACACTTGCTATTACATCCCCAGCCAATGGCTGTGGGACTTTTCATATATATTGTTTACTCCCTGTTGGGGAGGTGCTTGAGCAACCTTCCTGCTCTGCAGTCTATGTTGTAAAGGTTGCGTACTAGTCCCCGCTACTATGTCTGCTGCACTCCGGTGCAGACCCAGCCTGCTGCACTCCGGTGCAGACCCAGCCTGCTGCACTCCGGTGCAGACCCAGCCTGCTGCACTCCGGTGCAGACCCTGCCTGCTGCACCCCAGTGCAGACCCTGCCTGACGCACTCCGGTGCTATCCTTCTTGCCAGTTTTGAGTACCATCCTGCTGTTCTACTGGGTCCAGCTGCTGCGCGTCCCCCATTGGTCTGTTGTGGAGTGACACCTGGCATTCATTGGGAGCCAAGTCTAACCTCACCATCAGAGGCTCTAGCAAACTGTCCGGTGCTCGCTTAGTCACGCTCCTCCAGGCTCTCCGCGGTCCGTGGCACAATGGTTCCACAAACCACGTTTGTGGCAGTTTGCTCAGGCCATGGAATCCGCTGGTTCCCGGCACCTGTCTGATCAGGTGATGTACCAAGAGCTCTGCCGACAGAAAAGCGTGCAGGAGAGGTTGAAGATGCAGTTACAGCCCCTGACTACAAAGCTGGAGGCTTTAAACATCTCACCAGAATCCCTCCATGTTCAAGCAAGCGTGTCTTCTTTGGGACCTTCTCCATCTGTTTGCTTTGTTCAAGATCCAGGACCCCGACTCGTCGCTCCACCACGCTTAGATGGCAATCCGAAGCTGTGCCAGGGGTTCATTAATCAGTGCAGCTTACATTTTGAACTTCTTCCTCACCACTTTCCATGGTACCAGAGGCGTAGCTAGGGTTTTGGTTCATGGGGGGCCCCCAACCAGGTAACCCTGATCACAACTATGGTGGCGCACCCTAATAGAGGATATAGGAGAACCTCAGCAGATGACCGCACTGTTACTGAAAATAATCTCTATACAAAGACCAGCACTGATGTTACCGCCATATGGTGACTATATTTTGATATATGCCACTCCTGCAGAACATATAAGAGATCACAGCACAGTTATATATAGTAACTTACAGTTGACGTTCTTTCTGATTAAATTGTTCTCTTTTCCCGTCTTTTCCATCTGGCCCAGACCAACACAACATCTATTCTCAACCTGCACAAATGGCTCATCCTGCAGATAATCCAATACTGAGCCTCTGTGATTGTATGTGTCCCTATTACAGCACTTGCCGTGTGCCCTCTAGATGGTAAAACAAACCTCACAATAATGCCCAGTTTAAGTGCCCTAGAAAATAGTGACCACATAAGAAATATAGGGATAGTACAAGGCCAAAGATTTCACTCACTTATGTGGCACCCCAGGGGTCCGGTTGCCACAGTGGCATTGCCTCCCTCACAAGAGGTGATGCCATGCCTGGAAGCAAGCAGGGGTCCCCTAGTCAGGTATACTAGCATGCAACACTTTCCTGGCTCCAGACCAGCAAGGGGAGCTCCTCCCCTTAGCAACTGGAATCTGGAGGCGGGGTTAGTTAGAGTTTGTGAGAGGAGTTGAAGACAGGACAATGAAGAGGAAAGACCTGGGGAGTGGAGCTGTGTATGAGCTCACCCCAGAGGAGAGAAGCGCAGAAGAACCGGACACTGGAGTCCGAGGTTGTGAGGCACTGAAGGCCCAGCAGCAGAAACTGGAGGGCAGAAGACTGCAGGTCTCCTGGCCCCATCAGATGCCCAGAGGCTCCACAGCACAGAGGGCCCAGTACTGCCATGTGGGAGCGACACTCCAAGAAGGCCAGAGCTGCTTGCCATATGGGTGAGCACAAAGACGTTTTACTCAGGGATGAGGGCCACAGCATAGCTGCAAGCAGCAGGGCCAAATAGATTAGAGCAGAGGGAAGGCCTACAACTTCACCTGGGGAGGTGGATTCCCAACTTGCTTCCAGGCAGCCCGGACCTCTATTACAAGCTAGTACCCTTGCCCCGGTCTGCTTAACCACCGCAAGTAAAGATAAGAGGAAACCACCGTTAAGTTGTGGACTGGTTATTATCTGCGCCATCCCCTGCACTACACTGCACAGCAGCATCTATAACATCACCATTTCCTGCCCTGGAGCTAAGCTCTGCCTGTTGAGAGCTGTCCCAACTCACCATCAGCTCCAGAGGATCTGCACCGCAGCGGCGGCTCTATATAGCCGCATACCACAGGTGGCATCACGAACATTAAACTATAAAAAATATAATCTCCTTTTTATTGACCGCCCTGGGTCACGGACCAGGTCCCTGCCACTGTGACAACCCCTGCACCGACCGGCCCGGCTATCGAGTACCCCGCGGCCCAGGGGGCGCGTCAACTTGGCGTCATGAACAGAATTCACGAAGCCCGGTATAACTGGGTCCAGTGTGCCATAGACTTTACTGAACGGTGTGATCACGTCATTTGCCGTCTGCCGAGGGGAAGCAGTAGGCCCTATACAGAACAGCCGAGTAAGCGATCCCTCCCGCCTGCAGAGCAGCATACTGGTACGTCAGCAGAGACCCAGGACCTGGCTGAGGTTCACTAGGGGGGAGGAAGATGCCCAACCTGGGAAAGGATACAGCCACGGGCACGGGTGCTGCCACTGTAATGCCGTTATCAATGCCATATATACCGGGGGCGGCGTGGTTGCCCCAGTACTCAGGGGAGTCGCACATCCTGACCAACTTTGAGGAGAGACTGCGCAGTTGTTTAAAGTGTACCCCCTGTCTCAGGAGCAAAAAGTCAGCATCCTCATAGGCCAGCTAATCGGTGCAGCCCAGAGAGAAGTGAAGTCCTGGCCGGGCAGGGACAAAGGCACTGTTAAGGAAATACTGGCCTGGTTGAAGGATACCTTTGACACCCGCACCGCAGCAGAAATTAAAATGAAGTTCTACGGGTGCAAACAAAGGGTGCAGGACAGTGTACGGGACTATGCTCTAACCTGCAGGAGGCGCTGCGGGCCATTAAACAGGTAGACTCCGACTGTGTGCGAGACGAGGACAGATTTCTAACTGAGCAGTTTATTGAGGGGCTCCTGTCTAAAGCTCACCGGACACAGCTGCGCATTATGGCTCTGCAAAACCCTGGTCTGGACTTTGCGCAATTTAAAGACCGAGCCATCCAGGTGCTACGAGAACCAAGCCCAGGTGGCATTGCATCCCTCCGGCGCCCAGCTATCACATACCACCAGGAGGTGGCGTCCTTTTCCCCAGCATCTGTGGAGGCTGACGCGCAGACCATAGATAATGACCCGTTTGCAGACCTATGCCTTCAAGTCCAGGAGCTGACCAAAAGTGTGGCTACACTAACCAAAACCATGCAGGCCATGCAAGTGTCTCCAAAGGAAAGGCTCCAGCTGGCTTCCAGTCCAGATGATGTCCCGTGGCGACGACACAGAAGAATTCCACCGACCAGAGGGAGGAACACCGATCGCTACGACCAGGACAGACAACCCATCTGCTGCCGCTGTCAAGAGGTGGGGCACTACGCAAGATTCTGTAATTTAAATGAGCAACCCCTGGGGCAGAGGGCCAACCCCCAGGAGTAAGACGACCAGGCCCACAAAGCTAGCGAGACAAGTACGTGGGAGGATGACCGGTCCTAACTGTCGTGCTTGATAGCATCCCGATGAACGCACTGCTGGACCCTGGGTCCCAGGTGACAACGATACCATATATCCTTAATAAACAATACTGGACTGATTCAGACATTACCCGCTGTCCAGATGAACATCTTAGCATCTATGCCAGCAATGGTCAGCCCTTGTGTAACAGGTCTGGGACGTGGAACCTCAGAGCAACTATACAAAGGGGCAGTCCTTGTAAGGAAGCGAGTGGCTCCCAGGGAAGGCGGGCAGGCAGTCACGGCAAGTGACAGGGACAGTCTCTGGGTAGAAGGGCAGGAGGTCACGGCAAGTGACGAGGACAGTCTCTGGGTAGAAGGGCAGGAGGTCACGGCAAGTGACAGGGACAGTCTCTTGACAGGCGGATGGTCACGGCAGGTGACAGCAGGGTAAGAGTCTCTAGACAGGCAGGTGGTCACGGCAAGTGACGGCAGAGCCTCCAGGTAGGCTAGCAGGCAGGTAGCAGGTGGGCGCTCCCAGGTGAGCGGGCAAGAGTCTCTGGGCAGGCAGGTGGTCACGGCAAGTGATGGCAGAGCCTCCAGGTAGGCTAGCAGGCAGGTAGCAGGTGAGCGCTCCCAGGTGAGCGAGCAGGAGTCTCTGGACAGGCAGATGGTCACGGCAAGTGACGGCAGAGCCTCCAGGTAGGCTAGCAGACAGGTAGCAGGTGAGCTATCCCAGGTGAGCGGGCGGGCAGATCCATAGACAGACTGACAGGTGTTGGAAGGCAGACAGAATCAGGTAGGTATCAAGCAGAGATCTGGCAGGTAACTGGTAACGGAACCTGAGGGCTGAAGCAGAGTTGAAAGGCTTTACAACAACATTGCTCAGACACCTCCATTTTGGAGGAGGTGCCTTATATATGGTGAGGTCCTCCGGCCATTGGCCGGGGACTCCTTAGGACGGCGCGCGCGGCCCCTTTAAGAGAGGGGGAGCGTGCGCCCTAATCACAGAGGCCGGGAAGCAGCGCGCGCTGCCAGCCGAGCGGGAGGAAGACGCCGGGCACGGAGCGGAGAGGTGAGGAGAAAGGCGTCCCTGCCTAGCAGGAGACAGGGACGCCGACGCTACAGTACCCCCCCTTTAGGCCCCCCCCCCTTTTTTAGGCCAGACAGAAATTTATCAAGGATGAGCGGGGCATGGATGTTCTCCCGGGGCTCCCAAGTTCTCTCCTCAGGACCAAACCCCTTCCAATCCACTAGAAAAAAGGTCTTTCCTCTTACCCTTTTGGTGGCCAGAATGTTCTCTACCTCAAACTCGTTTTCAGCGGAAACCGGAGCAGGAGGCGTACCTGTAGACTTGGAAAAAGAGTTAAGTATCACGGGTTTGAGTAGAGATACATGGAAGGAGTTAGGAATCCGCAAATTGGCCGGGAGTTTCAATTTATAGGCCACCGGATTGATTTGTTTGATACCTTCCAGTGGACCGATGAACCGAGGCCCTAACTTGTAGGAAGGAATCTTGAGCCGGACATATTTGGACGAGAGCCAGACCTTATCTCCAGGATGGAATTGTGGTGGATCCAGATCTTTTGTCAGCCTGTTTTTTCATCCGCTCGGATGACTGAAGGAGTGCGGATCTGGTACTTTCCCAAATGGAGGAAAATTCGTTAATGAGAGATTCCGCAGCCGGATTGTCCACCGAGGTGGAGACAGGAAACGGGATCCGAGGATGCTGAACGTTGACTACAAAAAACGGGGATTTGGAGGAAGATTCGCTCTCGTGATTATTGTATGAAAATGCGGACCATGGTAAAAGATCCACCCAGTCGGAATGGTGAGCATTAACAAAGTGCCGGAGGAAACTGGTTAAAATTTGGTTGATCCGTTCCACTTGGCCATTGGACTGTGGGTGATAAGCAGAAGAGAAGTCCAAGGTGACCCCCAGCAGTTTACACATGGCTCGCCAAAAGCGAGAGGTGAACTGAACCCCTCGGTTAGATACGATGTGGAGAGGAAGACCATGAAGACGGAAGACATGATGGATAAAGTCTTTAGCTAACTCTGATGCAGACGGGAGACCCGGCAGGGGAATAAAGTGAGCCATTTTGGAAAAGCGGTCAGTGACCACCCAAATGACCGTACAACCGGCGGAGACAGAGAGGTCCGTTATAAAGTCCATAGCTATATGCTGCCACGGCACAGCAGGTACAGGAAGAGGAAGGAGACGACCGGCTGGCAGATGTCTCGGGACTTTGTTGCGGGCGCAGGACACACAGGCTGAAACAAAGTCTATTACGTCCTTGTGCAGGGTAGGCTACCAGTAATGCCGGGTAATAAGCTGGAGGGTCTTTTTCTGACCAGCGTGGCCAGCTAGCTTGGACGAGTGTCCCCAGTGTAGAACCTTCTCACGATCAGGTACAGTTCCGAACGTCTTACCGGGTGGAAGACGATTTAGATTCACGGGGGCCACCTGCATTACTTTGGCGGGGTCGATGATGTGTTTAGGCTCCTCCTCAAGATCAGAGACCAAAAACGATAGGGACAAGGCATCAGCTTTGATGTTTTTGTCAGCCGGGCGAAAATGAAGAATGAAATTAAAGCGGGCGAAGAACAAGGACCACCGGGCTTGGCGCGGGTTAAGTCTCTGGGCACTCTGGAGGTAAGCCAAGTTCTTGTGGTCCGTGTAAATTATTACCGGGTGAAGAGCCCCTTCGAGCAGGTAACGCCACTCCTCCAGTGCCAGCTTAATGGCCAACAATTCTCGGTCTCCTATAGAATAATTGCGCTCAGAAGAGGAGAAGAATTTGGAGAAGAAGCCGCAGGTTACCATTCTTCCGGAAAATGACTTTTGGGTGAGTACCGCTCCGGCTCCAGAGGAGGAAGCGTCGACTTCTAGGAAGAATTGTTTGTTGCTGTCCGGACGATGCAGCACAGGGGCGGAGGAAAAAGCTTGTTTTAAGGAAAGGAAGGCCTCCTTTGCTTCGGGCGGCCATTCTATGGGATTAGCGCCCTTACGGGTGAGCGCCGAGATAGAGGCAGTCTGGGAAGAAAAGTGCGGAATGAAGAGGCGGTAGTAGTTGGCGAAGCCCAGGAACCGCTGAATAGCCTTCAACCCCTCTGGTCGGGGCCACTTCTGGATGGCAGACAGTTTCTCAGGATCCATTTGTAGGCCGGTCTGAGAGATTATGTAGCCCAGAAACGGAAGCGAGGTCTGCTCAAAGAGGCACTTCTCATATTTAGCGTAGAGGTGGTTCTGCCTGAGCCTGAGCAGGACCTGACGAACATCCCTCCGATGAGTGAGAAGATCCGGAGAGAAGACCAAGATGTCGTCCAGGTACACCACCACGCAGGAGTAGAGAAGGTCACGGAAGATGTCATTGACCAACTCTTGAAAGACGGCGGGAGCGTTACAGAGACCGAAGGGCATTACAAGGTATTCATAGTGGCCGTCCCGGGTGTTGAATGCCGTCTTCCATTCATCCCCCTGACGGATACGGACCAGATTATACGCCCCACGGAGGTCCAGCTTGGTGAAGATTCTAGCCCCCCTCAGACGGTCAAATAATTCAGGAATGAGCGGAAGGGGGTATTTATTCTTCACTGTGATCTGGTTAAGGCCTCTATAGTCTATACAGGGACGGAGTGAGCCGTCCTTCTTTTTGACGAAGAAGAAGCCTGCTCCCACCGGGGAGGTAGATTTCCGGATAAATCCCCGGGCCAGATTCTCCTCAATATATTCAGACATGGACCAGGTCTCAGCAGCGGACAAAGGGTAAATACGCCCACGGGGAGGAGTAGTGCCGGGCATCAGGTCAACTGGGCAGTCGTATGGTCTATGAGGGAGTAATGTCTCTGCTTCTCTTTTATTAAAGACGTCCGCAAAAGACCAATAGGGAACCGGTAGGCCGGGTAGATTGGCTGGGGTAGGAGAAGGACGAGCAGGATGAACGGGAACTAAACAAGTCTTATGGCAGTCCTGTCCCCACCGAAGAACTTCTCCGGTCTGCCAATCAAGCACGGGTGCGTGTCTCTGGAGCCAACGTAGGCCTAGCAGGAGGGCGTGAGAGAGTCCAGGCAGAACATGGAAGAAGATGCTCTCAGAGTGCAGCATTCCCACCTGCAGAGTTATGGATTCGGTGATGAGTTGGTTGGGATGAGGTAAGAGGCCCCCATCCACGGCGGCGACAGATAAGTGTACAGCCAGAGGTTTGGTGGGAATGCGGTATTTCTCTACCAGGGACTGAGAAATGAGATTTCCGGCAGCTCCAGAGTCAAGTTGAGCCAGTTCAAAATAACGGTTCTCCCCGCAGATGATAGAGACCGACAGCATTAGAGATGGAGAGGGTTTATTTCTGTCTAGGGCGACCTCTCTGAGCGATCCTAGACACAGGCGTTTCCTGACCTCTCCGGACAGGAACGGATCCGGTGCTCCTTACTGCCACAGTAGAAGCAGCTCCCCTCGGCACGGCGTAATTCTTGACGGGTCTTGACCATCTTGGTCTGGTCGACCTGCATAGGCTCGGGTGAGTGCGCCGGGGAAGTAACGGAGGAAGTGACGGGTCTCTGGAAGGTAGGGGCAAGGCGTGGAAACCTCCTCTCACGGGTGGCCTCTTTGGTGCGCTCCTGGAACCGGATGTCAATCCGGGTGGCAAGTGTAATTAAGTTGTCGAGAGTGGTAGGAATGTCCCGACCAGCGAGTTCATCTTTAATACGGCCGGACAGACTCTCCCAAAAGATGGACACCAGGGCGTCGTTATCCCAGGCAATCTCCGAAGCAAGGGTACGGAATCGTATGGCATATTGGCCCACGGTGAGACTTCCTTGGCGGAGGCGTAGCAGAGATGAGGCGGATGAGGTCCTCCGTCCTGGTTCGTCGAAGACCTTCCGGAACGCCGTGAGAAAGGCTGGCAGGTTGGACACCAGTGGGTCTCCTCTCTCCCATAGAGGATTTAGCCAAGCCAGCGCCTCTCCCGTGAGATGGGACATGATGAAGGCCACTTTGGCGCGGTCGGTGGAAAACTGGTGTGCCAACAGTTCGAAGTGCAGAGTGCACAGGTTAATGAAGCCCCGTGCTTGACCGGGATCTCCGCCAAAACGAGGCGGGGTGGTGAGGCGGGGACCGGGAAGAGATGCCATGGAATTGATGGGCAGTGACGCTGCCGGGGTAAGAGTCGTGCGACTGGAAGCAGGTCCCGAAGAGGTAGTCAGTGTGTCCAGGCGGGAGTTAACACTACTCAGGTGGCTCAGGATGGACTCCTGTTGGGACCTCTGACGGGAAAGTTCATGACACAGGTCCGAGAGCGAGGGAGCTTGGGTGCCACCGTGTTCCATAGCCCGAGCAAACTGTAATGGGTCTGGGAGGTGGAACTTCAGAGCAACTATACAAAGGGGCAGTCCTTGTAAGGAAGCGGGTGGCTCCCAGGGAAGGCGGGCAGGCAGTCACGGCAAGTGACAGGGACAGTCTCTGGGTAGAAGGGCAGGAGGTCACGGCAAGTGACGGGGACAGTCTCTGGGTAGAAGGGCAGGAGGTCACGGCAAGTGACGGGGACAGTCTCTTGACAGGCGGATGGTCACGGCAGGTGACAGCAGGGTAAGAGTCTCCAGACAGGCAGGTGGTCACGGCAAGTGACCGCAGAGCCTCCAGGTAGGCTAGCAGGCAGGTAGCAGGTGGGTGCTCTCAGGTGAGCGGGCAAGAGTCTCTGGACAGGCAGGTGGTCACGGCAAGTGACGGCAGAGCCTCCAGGTAGGCTAGCAGACAGGTAGCAGGTGGTCGCTCCCAGGTGAGCGGGCAAGAGTCTCTGGACAGGCAGGAGGTCTCGGCAAGTGACGGGAAGCAGCCCGCGCTGCCAGCCGAGCGGGAGGAAGACGCCGGGCACGGAGCGGAGAGGTGAGGGGAATGGCGTCCCTGCCTAGCAGGAGGCAGTAACGCCGACGCTACACCTTGGCTCAGGTGGGGTATAAAGAGGTGACCATAAAAGTTGGCCGAGTAGAATTGCCATCTCAAGGAATGATTATTGTTGATATTGTTCGCCGAGAAAGTCATCCTATGATAACTATAGGCACCAATGTGATAGAGAATTGTCTTGGGGAAAGTATTCTTTTGTTGCAACAGGTCGCAGAGACTGCCAGTTCCAGTCAGCAGCGAGTTCTACAGGAGATCAGAGCCCTGATTAAAAGGCAACAGGTAGAGCTTTCTGGAGGAGAAGATGGCAGTGTTAGAATGAGTGATCCATTCCCCATTGCAATGCCCCCTAGGAGTGAAATGTTAATATGGTGTCGGGCTACAATCGGTCTCAGGGGTCAAGATTGTCAGGCCCTGGTAGAATCTGTGTACTCTGATAGTAGGCCCACCATCTTGACAGCCAGGGGGGTAGTCGATGTCCGCAAGGGAAGAGTACCGATACGCATCCTGAATTGTGGGGAGAAAGAGGTCCATTTACCCCGGTATGCTACCCTTGCTGAGCTATTCACTGTCAGTAACAACGCAATAAAGACAGTGGAACCCTTGCCTCCATCCAAACCAGCGGAGGATAATGGCTCCAAGGGCCAGATAGAGGATTGGTGTCAGAAGCTACAAGTGGGCATTGACTCCACCCCTTTGCAACAAAAGCATGGAGTATAGCGGGTGGTCCAAGAATATGAGCGAGTCTTCAGCAAACATCCACTAGATTTTGGGCAGGTAAAAGGGGTCCAACATCATATCCCCACGGGAGATCATAAGCGTATTAAAGAGAGATACCGGCCTGTACCCCCAGCTCACTATCAATGTGCCAAAGGAATGTTACGGGAGATAAAGGAGGCTGGGGTGATCAGAGATAGTTGTAGCCCCTGGGCAGCTTCATTAGTTCTCGTTAGCAAGAAAGATGGTACAATGAGTATGTGTGTTGATTACAGGCAGATTAACCGCATTACACATAAGGACACCTACCCATTACCCAGAATTGAGGAATCATTAGCAGCTGTAATGCAGCAGCTTGCTAGCATTACTGTAAATGGTCCAGGATGTGTTTTACCTGACCATGTACCTTCCCCTTTAACTGACTGGTCACATGACTGTGACATCACACAGGTCCTGTATGCACAATAAAGGTCTGTACACATGACTGAGACAGCACACAGGACCTATACACACAGCTGACTGATCACATGACTGTGACATCACCAAGGTCCTGTCAGTATGGGTGTATGTGTGCACAGGATATATAAACCCCGGTAATTGGAGACAGGTGTGTTCGGTGTGAGAGACATGAGGCCTGTTCCCCATGTGTGTGGGACACCGTTCTGCCTAGTGAGGCTGAGTGAAGCCTGGCAGCCTGAAAGGCTGAGACTGGATCCTGTGAGTGGATGCTAGTGGCCTTGGAAGGCAGAGGCTTGGTGAAGAGTCCGGAAAGGCGCAGACTGGATGTGTGTGAGTGAAACATTCCAGTAGCCTTAGACAGGACGACGGCTAGAGACCCCTACCTGGGAAGCCACAAAGCCACAGTGGTGGCGGATTAAAGGGACTGCAGCAACTAAACCCGGCAAAGGTAATACACTTTGTTACATGGACTGTGTTATGGACATTGCTATAGTATTACCTTGCTGAAGGCTGTGTCCTGGGCCAATTGGGCCTGTCTGCTATTTGAGAGACTCCCGGATGTTAAGTGTGTAAACATGCCGGTGACAAACTAAGATGGACATTATGTGTGTGAACAGCGGTTTATGATAACATAATAAACTGCTGTATTGAGAAAATACCGGAAGGACATTGCACGTGTGCTTAATTTACCCGGTGCAGCGAGTAACCCCCAGTATGATGACTAGCGCTGCCTTACACAGCATTAAGATTAGCTAACTATTTCTCCACTTTGGATCTCACTAGTGGGTACTGGCAGGCTCCTGTGGCAGAGGCGGACAAAGAAAAGACCGCATTTACAACACCAATGGGCCTCAGCGAGTTCAACTGCATGCCATTCGGGCTCTGCAATACCACAGGAACCTTCCAGCGGTTAATGGAGTGTTGCCTAGGACACAAAAACTTCGAAACCGTCCTGCTGTACCTAGACGACGTAATCGTCTACTCAAAGACATATGAAGACTACCTGGAGCACCTGGCCGAGGTGTTCGAAGCCCTATTTGGTTATGGCCTGAAAGTAAAGCCGTCCAAGTGCCACCTGTTAAAGCCCAAGGTGCAGTACCTAGGTCATGTGGTAAGCGCCGAAGGTGTAGCATGAGATCCTGAAAAAGTCACTGTGATCAAGGACTGGCCAAGACCCTCTACTATCAAGGAAGTGCGGCAGTTCCTCGAGCTGGTAGGCTACTACAGGAGATTCATCAAGGGTTTCACCAAGATAGTGGCACCTATGCAGGGCCTCCTAGTGGGCCAGTCCAAGAAGGCCAAGAACCCGAAACCTCCGTTCAAATGGGGTAAACCAGAAGACGAATCTTTCACTCGACTGACAATGGCTCTTACTGGAGACGAAGTCCTGGCCTACCCTGACTATGATCAACCCTTTGTACTCCATATGGATGCCAGCAACGTGGGATAGTGAGCAGTGCTGTCCAAGGTACAGCAAGGCAGAGAGAGAGTGATTGCTTACGCCAGCAGAAAGCTCCGTCCTACAGAAAGGAGCCCCGACAACTATAGTTCCTTCAAGTTGGAGTTTTTAGCCATAGTCTGAGCTGTAACAGAGCGCTACAAACACTGCTTTGCCTCCTCCAGATTTACAGTCTTCACAGACAACAACCCCTGACGCACCTGGAGACTGCGAAGCTTGGTGTTCTAGAGCAAAGATGGATGGCCTGACTGTCTAACTATGAATTTACCATCAAGTAACAGGCGGGGCATAAAAACACTACACTGTGTTCCCAATTATTATGCAAATAATATTTTCTCAGATTTTCCCAAATTACTTGTATGAATTGCAGTCATTGTAATTTTCCACTCAAATAACTATTAGAGTACAATTGAAAGGTTTTTTGTATAAACTGCCTATGATAACAGTATATTTTTAAAAAAATAAAACACTCAAACTGCACTCAAAATGCATGTTCCAAATTATTATGCACAGCAGAGTTTTCAACCTTTTCATTTTAATAAAGAACAAAAAAATGGTCATTTTTGAAATTATAAGCATTAGCAGGTTATTACAAACTGAAATCAAACAGTTTTCAACTCAAAACTTTATTCTAGGTGATGTTACATTTGCACATAGGACCCCTTGTTTGAAAGGAGCTTCTGAACTCTCTCATTCATTGAATTTGTCAGGTTTTGGATGGATTCTGCTTCAATTGTTTTGCATGAGGACAGAATACCCTCCCAGAGCTGTTGCTTAGATGTGAACTGCCTCCCGCCATCATAGACACTCCTTTTGATGATGCTCCAGAGGTTCTCAATGGGGTTGAGGTCAGGGGAGCATGGGGGCCACACCATAAGTTTGTCCCCTTTTATGCCCACAGCAGCCAGAGATGCAGATGTGTTATGTGCAGCATGAGACGGGGCATTATCATGCATGAAATGATCTCGATGGTCCAGATGGATGGAGTGGTGGATGGCTGGTTGATGGACACACCATGCAAAAACGGCTACGGCGCCAACAAGGAGGAGGTGGAGTAATGTTTTGGGCTGGAATCATGGGGAGAGAGATTGTCGGCCCTTTTAGGATCCCTGAAGGGGTAAAGATGAACTCCATAATGTATGATGAGTTTCTCAAACAGTACTTCCTGCCATGGTTCAAGAAGAAGAACCGTGCATTCCGCAGCAAGATAATTTTCATGCATGATAATGCCCCGTCTCATGCTGCACATAACACATCTGCATCTCTGGCTGCTGTGGGCATAAAAGGGGACAAACTTATGGTGTGGCCCCCCTGCTCCCCTGACCTCAACCCCATTGAGAACCTCTGGAGCATCATCAAAAGGAGTGTCTATGATGGCGGGAGGCAGTTCACATCTAAGCAACAGCTCTGGGAGGGTATTCTGTCCTCATGCAAAACAATTGAGGCAGAAACCATCCAAAACCTGACAAATTCAATGAATGAGAGAGTTCAGAAGCTCCTTTCGAACAAGGGGTCCTATGTGCAAATGTTACATCACCTAGAATAAAGTTTTGAGTTGAAAACTGTTTGATTTCAGTTTGTAATAACCTGCTAATGCTTATAATTTCAAAAATGACCATTTTTTTGTTCTTTATTAAAATGAAAAGGTTGAAAACTCTGCTGTGCATAATAATTTGGAACATGCATTTTGAGTGCAGTTTGAGTGTTTTATTTTTTTTAAAATATACTGTTATCATAGGCAGTTTGTACAAAAACCTTTCAATTGTACTCTAATAGTTATTTGAGTGGAAAATTACAATGACTGCAATTCATATAGGTAATTTGGGAAAATCTGAGAAAATATTATTTGCATAATAATTTGGAACACAGTGTAATGCTGATGCGCTGTCCAGGATGCCCAACTTGCCAGATGGGGGAGAAGACCCGGAAGATCTGGAGGAGATAGAGCTAACCGCTTTCCATCATCATGGGGTGGCCCAGTGCTCCCACTGTGTGAGGGACAAGCGCTCCGCCAGCAGAAAGGCCACGTTCAACCCATTGCCCCACTATGGATGGACAGAGACGCAGGATAGCGACCCAGCTGTCCGCCTGGTAAAGGAGTTGCTGACACAAGCTGACTCACACCCTGATCCAGATGCTCCACAGGAGGTCCAACAGTTGTGGAAGGAGAAGGGCACACTGTTCATCAATGAGGGAAAGCTGTGTCGAAGAAGTATCAATTCCCGGACACACGAACTGGTCTGGCAGGTGGTAGTCCCGAGGCGGGATGCGCCAATGGTCTTAGAAGCGTACCACTATGGAGCAGGACACTTCGGGTGGAAGAAGTTGGAAGTTCTGCTACTTGAGCGATTCTACTGGGTTGGCATGAGGAAAGCAATCGAGAGATGGTGTCGAGAATGTGGTCCATGAAACCTGAGACGGAAAGACCGTGACAGCCAGAGGGTTCCCCTGCAGCCCATAATCACCAAACAACCACTTGAACTAGTAGCCTTGGACTAAGTGAAGCTAGCCCCAAGCCGGTCAGGCTATGTCTACGCTATCACCATAGTAGACCACTACTCCCGGTTCTTGGTAGTAGTGCCAGTGAAAGATCAGACGGCAGCCAAAGCGTTTCAACAACACTTTTGTCCCCCGCACGGTTACCCTGAAAGAGTGCTGACTGACCAAGGTCCAGCCTTTGAAGCAGAAGTGTTTCAAGAATTCTGTAACTTGTACGGCTGAAAGATAATAAGGACAACGCCGTATCATCCTCATACCAACGGGTTGTGGGAGAAAATGAACCAGGTGGTAATAGACCTGTTGAATACGTTGCCCCTTGAAGAACATAGCCTGTGGCCAGAGAAGTTACCAGATTTGGTGGCCCTATATAACCACATCCCAGTGAACGCCACCGACTGTACACCCGCTTACCAGATGAGTGCAAGACCTGGCAAGTTACCCATTGACTTAGACATGGGAGTCTTAACACCAGAAACGACATCACCAGATGCAGATTGGGATACAGAGCGGCAGCAACAATACTGCAAGGTGCAAGAATGTGTGGAGAGAAGTTTGTCCCAGGCGAGACAGAAGCAGGAGAAAACTTACAATCAGCACGCACCTGCATTTCCCTTATCACCTGGAGAACAGGTACTCAAGAGGAAGAGACGAGTCCATAAATTAAATGACCAGTGGGAGGTGGAGCCATACACTGTCCTACCCTTGAATTACGATAACACCAAAGTGTGCCTCATCAGTAAAGATGGAGGGGAAACTTCAGCGGCAGTTTCAAGAGACCACCTGAAGATATGCCCTGAACAGTTGAAACACAAAGAAGAAGACCAAGACAGCCCTCAGCCCATAGAAAAAGTGGAGAAAACGGTCTAGAGCATTTCCCCGGTGTTGGACGCAGGTGAATAGAGCAATTGTGGTAACGGTCCTGACCTTTCTCCAAGCGGCCTCACCGGAAGCTGCAGAGGCTCCAGAACAGCAGAGAGACCAATTGGCCCCAGAGACAGATGCTTCATCAGCAGCAGATCAGGAGAATCTAACCTCTGCTAGCAGTGAACCTGTCGTACCCAGGGTGAGCCAAAGAATTCCGAACCTACCGGTGTTACCTCAGACTACCCGTAGTGTTGTTCACACTGAACCCACCACACCAGGAGTAGACACTAGGGACCAAGGTAGGTCAGTGACAACAAATGTACTACGTAGATCGACCCAGAAGTACTAAAGGTCATCTCCCTGCCCACTGGAGGGACTAAAGTGTATGTTATATATAGTTGTAACCGTTAAATAATCTTGGATATATATACTTGTTAAATTTATGGACAATCGGACCACAGGACTAGGTGTGGTCAGGACAATGTTGAATATAGTTAATAATTGGCCTTGAAAGGCCCAACGACAGAGTGCCCTGAAGCCACGCCCAGGGACGATACACAAAGTGGGTTGATGCAGTTCCCACCAGCCAAACTTCAGTTATCCGGAAAAAGACAATTCCCCGATTGTGGCGTAAAGACTAAGCGCCGCAGTGACTGATATCAATTTTTGATTTGCTTTTTGTCATTTTTGACTTTGTAAACTATTTGTAATGTGAATTGTTATTATTGTTGATTGTTAATTCAAAAAGGTATCCTCAGTCCGGGAGTACTGAATTTAACTAGGGGGGGGGGATGTGGCACACCAGGGGTCCAGTTGCCACAGTGGCATTGCCTCCCTCACAAGAGGTGATGCCATGCCTGGAAGAAAGCAGGGGTCCACTAGTAAGGTATACTAGAATGCAACACTTTCCTGGCTCCAGACCAGCAAGGGGAGCTCCTCCCCTTAGCAACTGGAATCTGGAGGCGTGGTTAGTTAGATTTCATGAAAGGAGTTGAAGACAAGACAGCAAAGAGGAAAGACCTGGGGAGTGGAGCTGTGTATGAGCTCAACCCAGAGGAGAGAGGCGCAGTAGAACCGGACACCGGAGTCCGAGGTTGTGGGGCACTGAAGGCCCAGCAGCAGAAACTGGAGGGGAAAAGACTGCAGGTCTCCTGGCCCCATCAGACGCCCAGAGGCACCGCAGCACATAGGGCCCAGCACCGCCATGTGGGAGCAACACTCCAGGAAGGCCCGAGCTGCTTGCCATACGGGTGAGCCCAAAGATGTTTTACTCAGGGACGAGGGCCACAGCATAGCTACAAGCAGCAGGGCCAAATAGATTAGCGCAGAGGGAAGGCCTACAACTTGGATTCCCAACTTGCTTCCAGGCCGTCTGGACCTCTACTACAAGCTAGTACCCATGCCCCGGTCTGCCTAACCACCGCAAGTAAAGATAGAGGAAACCACCATTAAGTTGTGGACTGGTTATTATCTGTGTCATACCCTGCACTACACTGCACAGCAACATCTATAACATCACCATTTCCTGCCCTGGAGCTAAGCTCTGCCTGTTGAGAGCTGTTCCAACTCTGCTGCGTCACCATCAGCTCCAGAGGATCTGCACCACAGCAGCGGCTCTATATAGCTGCATAGCACAGATGGCGTCATGAACATTAAACTATAAAAACTATAATCCCTTTTTATTGACCGCCCTGGGTCATGGACCGGGTCACTGCCACTATGACATCCCCTGAACCAACCGGCCCGGCTACTGAGTACCCCACGGCCCAGGGGGCGCGTCACTTACATTACATGAGTGATATCTATTGTAAATTTTACACTGTCTCAGAATCCTCACAGAACACAGTGCATGTCCTGGTGGGGGGGGGGACAGAATGACTGAAGAAATATCATTCTAGACTGGACAGTATAGTCCTTCATACAGTATAATGGACCCCACATAGTCCTTCATACAGTATAATGGTCCCTACATAGTCCTCCATACAGTATTATGGGCCCCACATAGTCCTCCATACAATATTATGGGCCAAACATAGTCTTCCATACAGTATAATGGGCCCCACATAGTCCTCCATACAGTATAATGGGCCCCACATACTCCTCCTTACAGAATAATGGCCCCACATAGTCCTCCATATAGGATTATGGGCACCACATAGTCCTCAATACATTATTATGGGCAGCACATATCTCTCCATACAGTATAACAGACCCACATAATTCTCCATACGGTATAATAGGTCCCATATGTTACTCCATACAGTATAATGGACGCACATAGTGCTCAATACAGTATAATGGGCACCATATATTGCTCTATACAGTATAATGGGCCCCATATATTACTCTATACAGTATAATGGGCCCCATATAATACTCCATACATAAAAAAAAAAATCTAATTCCCACTTCACCCCATTCCCCGTTGCTCCGGTCTCCTCAGCGTCTTCCGACCCTCTGCACTTTTCGGCACAGAGGGCGCTGTAGTAAAAATCATTGTGCCTGCTGCGCTGAGACATCAAAGAGCTCAGACACTGAGGGGGAATGATGAGAGAGGGAGCGTCATGGGACGGATTCCTCACCCATCATTGTTTTCAACTGTATTGGCATCCAGGATGTTGAAACAGTTGAAAGTATGACGCGGGGGATGGGAGGGGCACGACTCATGAGCCACACAGCGTGCTGAGTCCCCGATGGCTAATGGACCCCCCATTTGTCCAGGGCTACGGCACTTGCCCAGGTGCATCGGGTGGTGACGTCAGCCCTGATATGCATCATAACTGAGCACTACCAAATCTTAAGCAGTGGGTGAAACGCTTTCAGGACACATACCCTTAAAACAAAGGGATTTATAAAAAGAATAGAAGCATCACACCAATTAAATGAGAGAAAAGTGGAGGACTCTTTATTAGTCCTTGTGGCCATGTTTCTGTTCCTTTACAGCAGAGAAATGGTCTGTTATGGATCCGAAACGTGGCCACAAGAGCTAATAAAGAAGAGTCCTCCACTTTTACCGCAATTAATCGGAGTACTGTGTTAAGGGGACGGTTGCAAACAACTTTATTAAATAATGGAAAGCAACAGAACCCGGGGTCCGCGATGCAGTCTGGAGGACTGCGGCCAAACACCTTCCGGGTAAGAAGGTAAAACAACCAACAGAAATAGCAATCCCCTCCGTGTTACTGCACACCAGAAATGGAATAGGGATTCGCCTATCTCCGTTAACCGCACGAGAGATGTGCGATCAATAATGTATCCGTAGCCCTGTTTACTGCACAGGGACTACGCAGCAGGCGCTAGGATGCGTGTGTGATTTACGCCGGTGTATACGTGCTCCCAGCTGGCGTGCTACCGGACTGAGGAATATCTCTCCACGTGGCTTACAGGCGGTGCCGAGAATACGGCGTCTGCAGACTGCTTGGGGTGTATGGCGACCCCTTTGTCGGAGCCGGACTGTCAGACGAAGCTACCTGCCTCCCTCCATCTAAGGCTGCCTATCCCCCGCTAAACCTGCCTGACAGAAGCTAAAGCACACGTGGAGCCCAAACGACCAAGCGTCCACACAATTACACCATCATAGCTCAATGATCAGAGCGCGAAGCCATGTTTGTGGGCGGGCTATTTAAAGATTAAGCCCTGCCCACCATCGCCTTATTGGTGACGTCACCCGCGAACAATCAGGCGGTGCCAGGTCACCGGATCAGCTGACTCCCAAACCACCAATCACGGTCTGCCATGTCACGGGCATGTTCAGTGCAGTGAATCCTTAGTTAGGCTGTAGCAGCCCTGTTTCCCTCCGCAACCTACGCTTCATGTTATAGGAACAAAAACCCAAGCAACAACCTGTACGTCTCGTGCATCAGCTAGGCGCTGGGACCGACGATGATGCTGAGCAGCATCAGCTGTGGCTGGGCCAGAATGGGAGACCACAGAATCCACTGATGTTTCTGACCCCATTTTGGATCCAGTATATATATATATATATATACATACATACATACATACATATACACTAGTCACCAAAATTGAGGCAACACCTGCAGTTTTTCACCACCACCAATATGTAATGAAAGTTTCACTTGAACACACACCCTCTTCTGTGACATGTATTCAGTTTGTTTATAGTGACCTGGGTGTGATTTAAGACCGATATTGTGCCAGCAGTATTAGACAGGAGTGGTCACCTAAGAAGAGAGCCAAAGCTGTTACTTTAAGAGAAGAAGGGTACAGTTACCAGGAAATTGCAGCACGATTTGGAAAAGGGATCTCACTGGCCAGCGTTCTCAAAGTATGTAAGCGGTTTCAAGAGACTGGTTTGATAAAGAATAAACCAGGTAGAGGAAGGAAGAAGGCTACAACTCCTCAGACTGATAGAAGAATTGTTAGAATCACCCTAAATAACAGGAAATCAACTGCTGTTGACATCAACACGGAGCTTGTCAACACTGGAGTGACAGTGGACGGTTCGACGACGATTGGTAAACACAGGGTTAAGAGCTAGAATATCACGTAAAAAGCCATTTTTGAATGTCTATCAGTGTCAGAAACGTCTGCAGTGGGCCACAGACCATTGAACAATGGAGAAATGTTTTATGGAACGATGAGACACGCATATCCATCTTTGGCAGCGACCGTGTCCGCTGCGTTCGACGACGACCTGGAGAGGATTGCTTGCCAGACAGTACAGTACCCACCATGAAGCATCCTCTGAGTGTTATGGTATGGGGCTGCATGTCCAGAGATGCAGTTGGTAGGCTGCACGAAATTTAAGGAACTGTTAATGCTGAAAAGTACATCAAGGAAGTCCATCAGCCTAAACTCATTCCTTCGGCAAGTGATGTATTTGGTGAAGAGACACCGTTTATTTTTCAGCAAGATGGAGCTCCATGCCATACAGCTAAAAAATGTCTCTCTTGGTTCAAGGACAAAAATGTCCAGCTATTGAAGTGGCCAGGAAACAGCCCAGATCTCAATCCGATTGAGAATCTCTGGGCTCGGCTCAAAACAGCGGCCTTCAAACAAGCAGGAACTCATTGCAGCCCTCATCAAGTCATGGTTTCATATCATCACTAGAGATGAGCGTTGTTCTACTCGAACTGTTCGCCAATCTCAAATTCGAGCTGTTTTGGGCGGTGTTCGAGCCGTTCGGCGAACACGAACAATTTGAGAAAAATTCGGCTGTTCGAGGTTATGTTCGATAACTGTTCGTGCACCAAAATCATAACTGGATTTTTTCTCAGTAATGATGAAAATTAATGTTAATACGCAGTTTGAGTGTACAGCGGGGTGGGGGGAGGGGCAGGGGATGGATCTCTGCAGGAACAATGAAGATCTCCATTTTTTTTTCTCTTTCCCGCATTTGCAGTGGGGAGGTGCAATCTGTCAGCCTATCAGCAGCGCACACACGGAGCGAAGTGCTTTTTTTCACACAAGCAAGGGCATGTGTCATTGGCAGTGTATGTCACATGTCCTTGCCCTATAAGACCAAGCCATTTTCCCCGTCGCCACCATTTTCTCACTGCTGCAGCTGCGTGTTAGACGGCACCGCTGTTGCTGTGTGCGCTATACCTTGTTAATTTCAAGCCAATTTTCGCACAAATCTACAGATAGCTTGGGAGTAGGGAATAGTTGTGATTGCAGTCCTTTTAAGGACTAGGTTACAGCATTTCCTACGACTTTTATCAGGCAGGTCTGTGCTCTTAAATAGATAGATTGTGGGAGTAAAGACTAATTGTAATTGGAGTACTTTTCAGGACTAGGTTACATCAGTTCCTATCAGTTTTTGCCAGGCAGGTCTGTGCCAGTGCTGTGCAAGTTTTTTTCACAGCATTTGGCTGAATCTAGCAAAGCTAATCCTTTTTGGCCTATTGCAGAGTGTGTTAGTCAGTGGAGTAGCCTATCTGTGTTGCAAGATATGCCACCTGTGTATAGAATACCAATTTTTTTACTGCACCTAGTGAAGTAAAATCTTTTGGGCATAGCATCATTCTATTAGTCCATCTATACTGACCTCCATCAGGTTGCAAATTGAATATAATTTTTTTCTGCATCTAGCTCTGAAAAAATATTGGGCTTCTAGCTGTGTGTGGGACTTGTTGTATTAGTCCATATATACTGACCTCCATCAGGTTGCAAACTGAATATATTTTTTTCTGCATCTACATCTGAAAAAATATTGGGCTTCTAGCTGTGTGTGGGACTTGTTGTATTAGTCCATCTATACAGACCTCCATCAGGTTGCAAACTGAATATATTTTTTTCTGCATCTACCTCTGAAAAAATATTTGGCCTTCTAGCTGTGTGTGGGACTTGTTCTATTAGTCCATCTATACTGACCTCCATAAGGTTGCAAACTGAATATAATTTTTTTCTGCATCTACCTCTGAAAAAATATTTGGGCTTCTAGCTGTGTGTGGGACTTGTTCTATTAGTCCATCTATACTGACCTCCATAAGGTTGCAAATTCAAAATAATTTTTTGTCTGCATCTACCTCTGAAAAAATATTTGGCCTTCTAGCTGTGTGTGGGACTTGTTCTATTAGTCCATCTATACTGACCTCCATAAGGTTGCAAACTGAATATAATTTTTTTCTGCATATACCTCTGAAAAAATATTTGGGCTTCTAGCTGTGTGTGGGACTTGTTCTATTAGTCCATCTATACTGACCTCCATAAGGTTGCAAATTCAAAATAATTTTTTGTCTGCATCTACCTCTGAAAAAATATTTGGCCTTCTAGCTGTGTGTGGGACTTGTTCTATTAGTCCATCTATACTGACCTCCATAAGGTTGCAAACTGAATATAATTTTTTTCTGCATCTACCTCTGAAAAAATATTTGGGCTTCTAGCTGTGTGTGGGACTTGTTCTATTAGTCCATCTATACTGACCTCCATAAGGTTGCAAACTGAATATAATTTTTTTCTGCCTCTACCTCTGAAAAAATATTTGGGCTTCTAGCTGTGTGTGGGACTTGTTCTATTAGTCCATCTATACTGACCTCCATAAGGTTGCAAATTCAAAATAATTTTTTGTCTGCATCTACCTCTGAAAAAAAATTTGGCCTTCTAGCTGTGTGTGGGACTTGTTCTATTAGTCATCTATACTGACCTCCATCAGGTTGCAAATTCAAAATAATTTTTTGTCTGCATCTACCTCTGAAAAAATATTTGGCCTTCTAGCTGTGTGTGGGACTTGTTCTATTAGTCCATCTATACTGACCTCCATAAGGTTGCAAACTGAATATAATTTTTTTCTGCATCTACCTCTGAAAAAATATTTGGCCTTCTAGCTGTGTGTGGGACTTGTTCTATTAGTCCATCTATACTGACCTCCATAAGGTTGCAAACTGAATATAATTTTTTTCTGCCTCTACCTCTGAAAAAATATTTGGGCTTCTAGCTGTGTGTGGGACTTGTTCTATTAGTCCATCTATACTGACCTCCATAAGGTTGCAAATTCAAAATAATTTTTTGTCTGCATCTACCTCTGAAAAAAAATTTGGCCTTCTAGCTGTGTGTGGGACTTGTTCTATTAGTCATCTATACTGACCTCCATCAGGTTGCAAATTCAAAATAATTTTTTGTCTGCATCTACCTCTGAAAAAATATTTGGCCTTCTAGCTGTGTGTGGGACTTGTTCTATTAGTCCATCTATACTGACCTCCATAAGGTTGCAAACTGAATATAATTTTTTTCTGCATCTACCTCTGAAAAAATATTTGGCCTTCTAGCTGTGTGTGGGACTTGTTCTATTAGTCCATCTATACTGACCTCCATAAGGTTGCAAACTGAATATAATTTTTTTCTGCATCTACCTCTGAAAAATATTTGGCCTTCTAGCAGTGTGTGGGTCTCATTGTATTAGGCCATCTATACCAAGCTCCACCAGCTTTTCAATTAATAATAATTTTTCGCTGCATCTAGCTCTGAAAATAATTTTTCTTCCCAATAGTGGTAGCAATAGAAATATGGGGCGCGCTCCTGGCTTACAAAAATATACGCTTCATAACAAAAAACACCAGCTTAGCGCACTGCATTAATAAGATGGCATCATCGTCTCTCCCAGTGCTAGGCCTACTACCCAGGCTAGCATTCCTGTGCCTAAAACACAATGTATGGGTCCGCGCTAGCCACTATGCTGAGGGGTCTAAAGCTGCTGCTAACGCTTTATAACAATTCAATTGGCAGATTTTCACAGAGCTCTTCCACAATGCCCACCCATCGGGACAACAGTTGCCCACCTTCCCTATGGGATCTAGTGGCGAATAGTTGATGCCATTAATCAGAGCGTCAGTTGCCCCGTCGACGTGGCAAGCATACGGTAAGGCATGGGAAGAGTGGACACGACTAGTAGCAGGCAGACGGGTTGACCAATGTGAACAAGCCAGATCACAAGTCACCATAGAATTTCTCCACCAGCTAATGATGAGGGGCATATCAGGGGCGTCAGCGCAGCGGTGTCTGACCGGAGTAGCATTTCACTTCCAACTACTGAATTGGGGAGATGTGACAAAGATTCATTATCAGACAATTCATAAAAGGGTGGAAAAGGGGTCAGCCAAGTCAGGAGTGTAGACGTCCCGTCCCGTGTCACTAAAACTGATTTCTCACATCATATCCCTAACACCATTAACATGACACTCACAATTTGAAGCAACACTACTGTCTACTGCATTTGTGATCGCCTTCTTCGGGGCGCTATGCATAAGCGAATTAGTCCCTCAATCCAAAATTAGCACCAGTGGAGGCTTATTACACCAGGACGTAGTCATAGCCAATAATGCAATACGTCTACGCATACACAAATCGAAAATGGTTCCAGCGGGCAGGGGCACTTGGGTACTTCTACAACCCACAAACGGTACACTGAGTCGGGTAACAATAGTAAAACCATATCTAACCATCAGATCACAAAGTAATTTGTTCCTATCACACATTGATGGGACGCCATTAGCAAGATACCAGTTCCAAGCTATATTTAATAAATGCATAACATCGGCAGGGAACCACCCCAAAGATTACGGGACACACTCATTTCGCATAGGCGCGGCCACAGAAGCAGCAAGAGCAGGACTGTCAGAAACGGAAGTTCAGAGGATAGAGAGATGGTGATCCACGTGTTCGGCAAGATACATAAGACCGAACTTGTTGTCCTAACGTGGTTTGTTTCTTTTACAGGTGACGCTAAGCCAATAGTGTGGGTGATAGGCCACTCGTATATATATTGGGCAGATTAAAGGGCGAAAGTCCGCCCAGGCGGGAGGAAATTAGAGTTTCCTAACACATATTTCAACTGGAGAGGTATTAGAGGCCTGCTATGGCCACAGGTACTAATGGAGGTAATCAAGGTAGGGAGAGAGGCAAGATGTCTGGTCATCTTAGTTATACAGGCCGGGGGAAACAACCTAGGTCATCACAAGAGCGCATAACTAATGGCAATAATGAAACTAGACACTGAGCGCTTCAGAGAATTTTTCACAAAACTAGCTATAGTATGGTCAGAGATTGTGCCGATAGCGGTATGGCAAGGTGCGCGAGACATCACGGCCATCGAACGGACAAGGCGGGTAATAAATATTCGGATGGCAAAATTTAGAAGAGACAGAGGCGGTGTAGTGGTACGACACCGACAACTGGAAGGAGATAAAGCAGGCCTCATACGGCCCGACGGTGTTCACTTAATGGATATTGGACTGGACATATTCCTGTCAGGATTCCAGGACGGAGTGGAACAAGCGTTAAGAGTGATGGGTGGGGGTCAGAGTCCTGCATACGAGTACGCAGGATCCTCCGTGGCCTGGAAATAGAAAGGACATGTTGGAGAGTTACACTTGTTGGCCAAGTTGCCGGAGTGGAGACCCAGGGCATGCTGCAACAAGCTGAATTATTTTAGAAATAAAATGTCTTTCTAATGGAATGAGTATAAAGAGTTAATAAAGCTGTGACCGATCCTCACCCATCCAGTTGTAAGAGTTAAATTATTGTATTGTCAAGGAAAGGGGGGCGGTAGGGGGGCTGAGCGTCTGGGTTTGGTTGGGGTTCCCCACAGTCTGCCTAGGCTAGATGCATTTAAAAATTCTTATTAGATACACAGGCGGTGCAGCTTGCTTCGCAGCTGGGCTACTACGCCCAAAGTATTGCCTAGGCTAGATGCAGTTAAAAATTCTACGCTGACTAGCAGACACTGAAGATTTGGAGCAGACCTCTGAGTAAACAGCTCTTCAGACTCAATCATCTGTGTTACCCCAAGCCATAGTGTATGTAGTTTCTTACAGTTAAAAGGGGGGGGGGAGCGACCCAACCCACCTGGAATTGACGATGCCAACGTCACGTAAGACACAGCAAGGGGACTCCAAAAAGAGTTTCCATTTTTTCCCAAAATTGTGGCACAGACACCACTTAACCCTAGAACGCATACCTGGGGCCTCGCAGTCCCGCCCTGTTAATTGTTTTCTATTTTCTGCAAGATTACTTTAGTTAGAATTTTGAAACTCTAGGTATTCTTCATGTATATAGTTGTTTGTCATTTGAGTTTGAGTTATTCAATGTTATTTGCACACGGGCCTAAAAGGCCCCAGGTATATGAAAGTGTAGATTTTTATGGTCATGCGTACTAGGGTTAAGTGGCATCAATTGCCCCACAGTTGCTTAAAACGGTTGGTGAGGTGATATTACCAAATCCTCAAGCTTTTAGCCTCCCAAGGATAACACAGGATTAGAAAAGTCCTTGTGAATCCATGATTTGTTCATCTTTATGAACGTGAGTCTGTCTACATTCTCAGTGGACAGCCGCGTGCGCTTATCTGTCAGCACACCATCAGCAGCGCTGAACACACGTTCAGAGCGAACACTGGCTGCAGGGCATGACAAGATCTCCAAGGCGTGAGTGGCGAGCTCCGGCCATTTTTCCAGATTGGAATACCAAAATGAGCACGGGTCCAGTGACACAGTCATGGCTTCGATGTTCACTTGGAGATACTCCTGCACCATCCTCTCTAGGCATTGACAATGTGTCAGACTTCTTGTCTCCTGTGGCCTTGCAAAGGATGGTCTAAAAAAGTGGTGAAACGATTTCACAAAATTGCTGTTACCAGCAGATACTGTGTTACTGTTACGGTTTGAGCGATGAAGACTCGACAGTCCCGCGGTTGGCAAGTTAGAACTGTGAGATTCACTTCATGCACCACTGGTGTTTTGTGGAAAAGCACATGTAAGATTCTGCAACAGCGTCTGCGGATACTCCTGCATGCGTCAATCCCTTTTTATGGCAGGAATTATTTCGGCAAATTTACTTTTGTACCGGGGATCTAAGAGTGTGGCAACCCAGTAGTCGAGATTACTTCGAATTCTGCAATCTGAGGGTCATGTTGCAGGTAGTGCAGCAAGAAGGCACTCATGTGTCTTGCGCATCCAGGAGGACCAAGTCCTTGTTGTGTTGGTAGCGAGGTAAGAATCATGCTTCTTTCCTCTGCCCTCTCCCCCCAACCTCGCACAACAGAAATGTGATCAAGGTCTCCCTCATCTGATGAGTCTTCCATGCCCATCGCCAGTTCATCCTCCACTTCTTCCTCGGCTCCTGCACCTTCCTCAACAGTTTGGCTGCTACCATGCGCCCAGTTTAATCCCTCTCCCCCACCCTCCCATGCCTGCCTCCTTGGTGCTGCCAACCGTCTGGACCTTGGAGATGTTATCCCTTCCGCATACGACTCCTCCTCTACTTCCTCCACCTCCTCTTGTCCGACCACCTGACTCTGAATTCTGTTTAATGTGTGCTCCAGCATGTAAATCACCAGAATAGTTATGCTAATAATGGCATCGTCGTCAGCACTAAACATCTTCGTCGCCATTTCAAAACTGTGCAGAAAGGTGTGTGGCGCCCCTGAGGGTGCAGTCACCACAGAGTTACTGCATCTTACCCAGAGGTGTGGTATCTCACCCTCAGGTAAGGAAGGCGTATGGCTCGGGACCCTAACACCTGCATCCAACACATACCCCCAGTGGGGTTAGGGCGAGATTGCTCCTAAGGGAGAGCACAGTCCCAGGTCCCTAGCTGGTGGGAGGATCCTATGTAGTGGGTGCTTAGGGGAGCAGCTTAGGGGAGCACATGACAGGGAGAGTATAAATAGGAAACCATCTTAGAAAGAGCAAGCCAGTCAGAGGAGAAAAAGTGACAGGAGCAGAGGCTCGGCATGAGCTCTGCTCCGGAGGCGGGCCTAGCCTGGGAGGCCCAGGACTGAAGGAGAGAAGAGAGGAGTGGGAGCAGGAAGGCTCCAGGAACCGAAGGGACCCTAGGGCTACGGGCCGTGCAGAAGGCCACCTGTACTCCCGCTGCTACCAGGAGGTAGAGGGGTCAGGCCAGATAAGGGGAACCGGTCCCTCAACTAGAGGAGAAACAGCAAGGCTCAACTAGAAACCGGAGGCTGCAGCATTTCATGTACTGCAGGCAAAAGTCCACACCAGTCTCACTAAGAAGGTAGCCACATAGGACCCAGGGGACGGAACACAAGTCGCCCGCCAAGGCCCGAGGATACCGGATAGAAGTGTCACTGGGTGTGAGGTGCAGGGAGAAGGCCAGAGAAAGGACACACAGAAGGGGGTCCTGCTAAGTACTCCGGAGCTATCTGGGGGTGGACTGAGCCCCTCACTGAGTACGCACAGCACGACGGGTGAGATAGCTCTGGTACCTGTAATCTGGACTGCAACAACTGTGAGTAAAGATCTTGGGACTGCATGACACGGACTCTGTGTTCATTACTGACTCCCTGCACTACAACCACCATCATCCACCCACACTGCCCTGAAGCTACACTCTTCCTGTGGTGAGTAATAATACCATTGCAGCAAAACCACCAGCTTCAGAGGACTGTTCCGCAGCGGCGGCCCCTTTGGCCGCACTCCACAGGTGGCGTAGTCGGACATTATAAAATCCATATATACAAATTACCGTTGGATTGACCGCCCTGGGTCACGGACCGGGTCACCGCCACAGTGACTACAACCCCCAGCGTCTACCGGCCCGGCTCCGGGTACCCCACGGCCCAGGGGGCGCGTCAACTTCATAGGTCCCTGATCTGAGACCACTCCTGCTGTGTGATTTGCCCCACCTCTGGATCTCGTTGGCCCAGGCTATACGTCAGAAAGTATTGCACCAGGGCTTGTCGGTGCTGCCACAGTCGCTGCAACATGTGCAGAGTTGAATTCCACCGTGTCGGCACATCGCATTTCAGCCAGTGAACTGGCAGGCCCAACGACTTCTGTAGAGATGTAAGTCGCTGAGCTGCGGGATGCGAACGGCGGAAGTGAGCACACAGCAACCGTGCCCTCTGCAGAAGGCCATCTAGTCCGGGATAGTGGGCTAAAAATTTATGGACAACCAGGTTCAACACGTGAGCCATACAAGGCACGTGTGTAACATTGCCCCGGCGAAGGGCCGCACCCAGGTTTGCAGCATTGTCGCACACGGCCTTCCCTGGTTGCAGGTCCAGTGGAGACAACCATTCATGAAACTGGGTCTCCAGAGCTGACCACAAGTCCTCAGCTGTGTGACTCACATTTCCCAGACATTTCAAAGTAAACACTGATGCCGTTGAGCCCTGCTGCCAGCATAGTAAGGAGGTGCGCAGTTAGAAAGCAGGTGGCATTACCAGACAGGCTTTGGGTGCAGGTGGAGGACCGAGAGGAGGTTGAGGAGGCAGAAGCAGTGGAGGAACTTCTAGATAAAGAGGATTGACTTACAACTCGCGGGGACGGCAAGACTTGGACAGCAGCCCCTTGTCCTGCTGTCACCATAGTTACCCAGTGCCCTGTCAGCGACATGTAACGCCCCTGTCCATGCCTACTCGTCCAAGTGTCTGTGGTGAAATGCACCCTGTCACACACAGAGTTTCTCAAAGAAGCGGTGATGTTGTGTGCGACATGCTGGTGGAGCGCAGGCACACCTTTCTTTGAGAAGTAGTGCCGACTGGGCATCTGGTACTGGGGCACTGCGACGGACATAAGGTCTCAAAAATCCACTGTGTCCTCCAGGCGGAAAGGCAGCATTTCTGTAGCCAAGAGCTTGCAGATGGTGAAATTCAACCTCTTAGCTTTCTCATGGCTAGGAGGAAATGGTCTTTTACTTGTCCACATCTGAGGGACCGAGGGCTGGCTGTTGTGCTTTGACGGGGTTGAGTAGGGTGTCCCTGGCAAACTGCCGGTCTGTGAGGAAGATGCAGGCGGACATGTTAGGTTGCCTTGATCCAAAGGTGGTGCTCTCGATGTCAGAGAGCTCTCAACACCAGCAGGTGTTTCCACTTCCCAATGAACTGACGACCTGCCAATCACACTGGCTGTTGCAGGTAAAGAGGTGGCAGGTCTGCGTCCAAAAACATGTGTGACTGCTGTCCCCCCAGTCACAGAGGATGAAGAGGCCGCGGATGCACAAGATGGGGCAGACGGTGGTTGGCCCAGCCTACTAGGCCGCATTGTAGCACAGTGAGCTTCCCACTGCAACTTATGCTTCATATCCATGTGACGGTACATGCATGAAGTACTCAAACTATGGATTTTTTGGCCTCTACTTAGCTTTTGGTGACAAATATTACAGATAACACGAGTTGGGTCATCCTTATCGATCTGAATAAATGCCCAGGTTATGCAAGGCTTAGAGCCATCACTAGTGTTGAGCCACCCCTGTAGTGTTCGAGTTCGGTTCGGTTCGTCGAACACCCGTGTGTTCGCCGAACTGTTCGTCGAACTGTTCGTTGAACACCTTCGAACACCGTTAAAACCAATGGCAGGCAAACAAAAACACATAGAAACACATAGAAAACACCTTCAAAGGTGTCCAAAAGCTGACAAACTGCTCAGAAGACATAACTAACACATGGAAAAGTGACAAGTACATATAGTCATGCGAAAATAAAAGAGGTGGAGGAGTAAAAGGAGGGGGAGACACAGATATAGGCATGTCATGCCCTTCTAAAATCCAAAAAGTGAGAAGCCGACACGGCCAGTCCGTTCCTGCCCGTGCCACCTCCGTGTCGCCGGGTTTGTGCCAGAGCCGCGGTGGACCCTGACGGCCAGCCCCCCTCTCCTAATACTGGTGCCTGTCCGCTGGTGGGTCGAGCCCCCCGTGGTGGGGGGGGAGTAACATCTGCAGAAGAAAGACCATCTTCCAGCCAAACTAACATGTCGACTTCTTTTCGTGGACAATGTGATACGATCCCTTTGTTACGGACACGCCCATCGCTACAAATTCCAGATGAGGCACAAAAACAGCAGGTGCTTCAGCGGATATCAAGTGCTCCTTCAAGTGGGCTCTCCTCCACCTCAACTTCAACATCACAAATACTCCAGTCCTCAGAGGTGTCACCCCAATCGCACTTGCTTCCTCACAGCGCCCAAGTCTCCAGCTGCCCGTCTGAGTATGGGGTAACACAGATGGTTGAGTCTGCACAGCTGTTTACTCATACTATAGCCTGGGAAACGGAGGTCTGCTCCAGAGCTTCTGTTAATCCAGACGAGGAAATGATCTGCACTGATGCCCAGAATCTTTATAAGTCGGATCCAGGACCAGATGAAGAAGGTTCTGAGCATAATGTAGACCCTCGTTCCCAAACTGTAACTCCTGTTGGTGGAGACAATGATGAAGACGATGATGAGACTCAAATACCTGATTGGAGCGACAACTTGACTTTTCGGTCAGGGCAGGAAGAGGTTGGCTTTGAGGACGACGGGTGTGATAACACACAGGGTGATGATGACAAGGTTGGAGATCCCACTTACTGTCAACCCACAGTCAGCCAGTCGATGAGGTCACCCGGGCCTTTGCCTGGCCTTTGGGATGTCGCGGTGGTCAGCTCCCTGGCCCGTACCCTGGGGTCTCTCTATAAAAGGGTGGATAATTGTTAATTTTATAAGAGTTTGTGACACCACCTGTGGTATCTGGTGAGAAGCACCAGCGCTGCAGCAGTCCACTGAGGCCCGTGATAAGGCAGCTCGATGGTATAGCTCCCCACAGGTGGAGCTAGGTCTCAGGGCAGCGTATGCAGGGGGAATGCAGGACAGGCGAGACCCAGCTGGGTCAGAGCAAGAACGGAAACGGACACGGTAGTCACTTCAGTACCTTTTACTGGAGGAAATTCAGGCACATCCTGGAGCACTGTAGGGTGAAGGGTGCATATCCTGTTTCTTGCCTCTGCGCAGTAAGTTTCTGACCTGCCTGGAGCTAGGCCTAACTTTGTCTCTGTCCTGCGCTGGCTGACCTTGTGGTAGGGCCTTCTCTTGAAGTTCACGCTCCCAGTATGCGGGGCCTAAGCGTCTCCTGGCTCTGTTACGTATCAGCACCTTAGCGATCCTGGGACTTGTAGTTCTCCAGGGATTCCGGTTATGCCTTACTGGGTCATAGAGATCCCGGTAAGCTCGGATCCGGTGTCCGGTAAATGCTTCGGGGTGAGCTGGTTAAGCTCCTCTGCCCCTTATGTACTAACTCGCCACTCGCCTTCGGCCTACTCGGACCCTCAATAGGCTATACATACTAACGGCAGCTTGCCGCGCTTCACCGATCTTATGACGCTGGCACACCTTAAGCTCTATCTGGGCTCCCTGAATCTAGCTAGCAGGAGCCTCGTGCTCCACTGCTGAACTATTAACTGAGTTCTCTAGACTAGACTGAGCTCCACTGCAGACTGACCTCTCTTAGGCTTCTCTACTGCAGGAACTCTTCAGAGGAACTGAACTGCCTAGCTCCACCTTCCCTATTTATAATCCTAACGGGCTCCCTCTGCTGGTCTGAGGTGGAAGGTGGAAATGTGTGAATGTTTATGGGGACCTCTTGTGGAGGATTCCATCAATACACTCTTCTAGGATCTGTGATACCAAGCGCAGCGGGGCGTCACAGATGCTATTGACGACGAGGTTAGGTTGCGCCTTCCTGGACAGAGACGGAGTACTGGAAGCACGTCAACAACTGCATCCTCAACCACAACTCCGCCTCTGACCACAAGTCGTAGTGGCTCTTCAGGTCGCATGGGCTCTAAGCCTTGCATAGCCTGGGCAATTATTCAGATCGATAAGGATGACCCAACTCGTGTTATCTGTAATATTTGTCACCAAAAGCTAAGTAGAGGCCAAAAAATCCATAGTTTGAGTACTTCATGCATGTACCGTCACATGGATATGAAGCATAAGTTGCAGTGGGAAGCTCACTGTGCTACAATGCGGCCTAGTAGGCTGGGCCAACCACCGTCTGCCCCATCTTGTGCATCCGCGGCCTCTTCATCCTCTGTGACTGGGGGGACAGCAGTCACACATGTTTTTGGACGCAGACCTGCCACCTCTTTACCTGCAACAGCCAGTGTGATTGGCAGGTCGTCAGTTCATTGGGAAGTGGAAACACCTGCTGGTGTTGAGAGCTCTCTGACATCGAGAGCACCACCTTTGGATCAAGGCAACCTAACATGTCCGCCTGCATCTTCCTCACAGACCGGCAGTTTGCCAGGGACACCCTACTCAACCCCGTCAAAGCACAACAGCCAGCCCTCGGTCCCTCAGATGTGGACAAGTAAAAGACCATTTCCTCCTAGCCATGAGAAAGCTAAGAGGTTGAATTTCACCATCTGCAAGCTCTTGGCTACAGAAATGCTGCCTTTCCGCCTGGAGGACACAGTGGATTTTTGAGACCTTATGTCCGTCGCAGTGCCCCAGTACCAGATGCCCAGTCGGCACTACTTCTCAAAGAAAGGTGTGCCTGCGCTCCACCAGCATGTCGCACACAACATCACCGCTTCTTTGAGAAACTCTGTGTGTGACAGGGTGCATTTCACCACAGACACTTGGACGAGTAGGCATGGACAGGGGCGTTACATGTCGCTGACAGGGCACTGGGTAACTATGGTGACAGCAGGACAAGGGGCTGCTGTCCAAGTCTTGCCGTCCCCGCGAGTTGTAAGTCAATCCTCTTTATCTAGAAGTTCCTCCACTGCTTCTGCCTCCTCAACCTCCTCTCGGTCCTCCACCTGCACCCAAAGCCTGTCTGGTAATGCCACCTGCTTTCTAACTGCGCACCTCCTTACTATGCTGGCAGCAGGGCTCAACGGCATCAGTGTTTACTTTGAAATGTCTGGGAAATGTGAGTCACACAGCTGAGGACTTGTGGTCAGCTCTGGAGACCCAGTTTCATGAATGGTTGTCTCCACTGGACCTGCAACCAGGGAAGGCCGTGTGCGACAATGCTGCAAACCTGGGTGCGGCCCTTCGCCGGGGCAATGTTACACATGTGCCTTGTATGGCTCACGTGTTGAACCTGGTTGTCGATAAATTTTTAGCCCACTATCCCGGACTAGATGGCCTTCTGCAGAGGGCACGGTCGCTGTGTGCTCACTTCCGCCGTTCGCATCCCGCAGCTCAGCGACTTACATCTCTACAGAAGTCGTTGGGCCTGCCAGTTCACCAGCTGAAATGCGATGTGCCGACACGGTGGAATTCAACTCTGCACATGTTGCAGCGACTGTGGCAGCACCGACAAGCCCTGGTGCAATACTTTCTGACGTATAGCCTGGGCCGTGGGGTACCCGGAGCC
The DNA here is from genome assembly GCF_046119375.1 of Phyllobates terribilis. Lineage (NCBI taxonomy): Eukaryota > Metazoa > Chordata > Amphibia > Anura > Dendrobatidae > Phyllobates > Phyllobates terribilis. The sequence continues at coordinate 1,043,347 of NW_027362771.1, read as the reverse complement.
GGGCCGGTAGACGCTGGGGGTTGTAGTCACTGTGGCGGTGACCCGGTCCGTGACCCAGGGCGGTCAATCCAATGGTAATTTGTATATATGGATTTTATAATGTCCGACTACGCCACCTGTGGAGTGCGGCCAAAGGGGCCGCCGCTGCGGAACAGTCCTCTGAAGCTGGTGGTTTTGCTGCAATGGTATTATTACTCACCACAGGAAGAGTGTAGCTTCAGGGCAGTGTGGGTGGATGATGGTGGTTGTAGTGCAGGGAGTCAGTAATGAACACAGAGTCCGTGTGATGCAGTCCCAAGATCTTTACTCACAGTTGTTGCAGTCCAGATTACAGGTACCAGAGCTATCTCACCCGTCGTGCTGTGCGTACTCAGTGAGGGGCTCAGTCCACCCCCAGATAGCTCCGGAGTACTTAGCAGGACCCCCTTCTGTGTGTCCTTTCTCTGGCCTTCTCCCTGCACCTCACACCCAGTGACACTTCTATCCGGTATCCTCGGGCCTTGGCGGGCGACTTGTGTTCCGTCCCCTGGGTCCTATGTGCCTAACTTCTTAGTGAGACTGGTGTGGACTTTTGCCTGCAGTACATGAAATGCTGCAGCCTCCGGTTTCTAGTTGAGCCTTGCTGTTTCTACTCTAGTTGAGGGACCGGTTCCCCTTATCTGGCCTGACCCCTCTACCTCCTGGTAGCAGCGGGAGTACAGGTGGCCTTCTGCACGGCCCGTAGCCCTAGGGTCCCTTCGGTTCCTGGAGCCTTCCTGCTCCCACTCCTCTCTTCTCTCCTTCAGTCCTGGGCCTCCCAGGCTAGGCCCGCCTCTGGAGCAGAGCTCATGCCGAGCCTCTGCTCCTGTCACTTTTCCTCCTCTGACTGGCTTGCTCTTTCTAAGATGGCTTCCTATTTATACTCTCCCTGTCATGTGCTCCCCTAAGCTGCTCCCCTAAGCACCCACTACATAGGATCCTCCCACCAGCTAGGGACCTGGGACTGTGCTCTCCCTTAGGAGCAATCTCGCCCTAACCCCACTGCGGGTATGTGTTGGATGCAGGTGTTAGGGTCCCGAGCCATACGCCTTCCTTACCTGAGGGTGAGATGCAGTAACTCTGTGGTGACTGCACCCTCAGGGGCGCCACACACCTTTCTGCACAGTTTTGAAATGTCGACGAAGATGTTTAGTGCTGACGACAATGCCATTATCAGCATAACTACTCCGGTGATTTACATGCTGGAGCACACATTAAACAGAATTCAGAGTCAGGTGGTCGGACAAGAGGAGGTGGAGGAAGTAGAGGAGGAGTCGTATGCGGAAGGGATAACATCTCCAAGGTCCAGACGGTTGGCAGCACCAAGGAGGCAGGCATGGGAGGGTGGGGGAGAGGGATTAAACTGGGCGCATGGTAGCAGCCAAACTGTTGAGGAAGGTGCAGGAGCCGAGGAAGAAGTGGAGGATGAACTGGCGATGGGCATGGAAGACTCATCAGATGAGGGAGACCTTGATCACATTTCTGTTGTGCGAGGTTGGGGGGAGAGGGCAGAGGAAAGAAGCATGATTCTTACCTCGCTACCAACACAACAAGGACTTGGTCCTCCTGGATGCGCAAGACACATGAGTGCCTTCTTGCTGCACTACCTGCAACATGACCCTCAGATTGCAGAATTCGAAGTAATCTCGACTACTGGGTTGCCACTAGTGTTGAGCCACCCCCGTAGTGTTCGGGTTTGGTTCGGTTCGTCGAACACCTTAGAACACCTTCGAACACCGTTAAAACCAATGGCAGGCAAACAAAAACACATAGAAACACATAGAAAACACCTGCAAAGGTGTCCAAAAGCTGACAAACTGCTCAGAAGACACTCTCTTTAAAAAAGCCGGCCGGCAAATTCAGCAGCGGCATACACCGGTACCCGACAATTTAGACAAGAAGGAATAGAGCATCACACATAGATTAGATAGATAGAAACATGTCAGTCACACATATAAGAAGCACAGTGACAGTGTTGGTTACTGCACTTGTCATTTAGTGTAAAGGATTTATTAAAAAAAATATTAGTGTTTTCATGCACCGTCTCTTTAAAAAAGCCGGCCGGCAATTCAGCATCTGTACCCGACAATTTAGAACAGAAAGAATAGAGCTTCACACATAGATTAGATAGATAGAAACATGTCAGTCACATATATAATAAGTACAGTGATAGTGTTGCTTACTGTACTTGTCATTTAGTGTAAAGGATTTATTTAAAAAAATAATAGTGTTTTCATGCACTGTCTCTTTAAAAAAGCCGGCCGGCAATTCAGCAGCGGTACCCGACAATTTAGAACAGAAAGATAGAGCATCACACATAGATTAGATAGATAGAAACATGTCAGTCACATATATATGAAGTACAGTGATAGTGTTGGTTACTGTACTTGTCATTTAGTATTAAAATAAAGGATTTATTATTAAAAAAATTGGCGTGGGGTTCCCCTTAATTTTAGGCTCTAGCGGAGGTTAAGCAGACAGCTGGGGCAGATGTTTGAAGCCTGGGAAGGGGGTAATACCCACGGAGCTTCCCAGGCTACTAATATCAGCCCCCAGCTGAATACATAGCCTTTACTAGCTATTAAAATGGGGGACCCCCCAAAAAAAATGACGTGGGGTCCCCCCTAATTTAATAGCTAGCAAAGGTTAGGCAGACAGCTGGGGGCTGATATTAATAGCCCAGGAAGGGAGCCATGAATATTGGCCCCCTCCCAGGCTAGAAACACCAGCCGTCAGCCGCCCCAGAAATGGCGCATTCATAGGATGCGCCAATTCTGGCACTTAGCCTCGCTCTTCCACGCTGCCCTGGTGCGGTGGCAGGGGGTAATAGGGTTGGGGTTGATGTCAGCTTATAATGCCAGCTGACATCAAGCCCAGGTTAGTAATGGAGAGGCGTCTATAAGACACCCCCATTACTAACCCCATAGTCAAAGTTAAAAAAAACACAAACACCCAGAATAAAGTCCTTTAATTGAAATAAAGACACAATCCTTTATTGTTCTAAATTAAACCATACTTACCATCACGCCCATTCCAGCTGAAGCCAACGATCTCCTGCAATAAAAGAAAAATAATAAAGCAACCTCATCCTTACCTTTCCATGGTTCCCACGACAGCTTCAGCTCTGCTACATCGAGATGACAGGCTGGAACGCAGCAGAACGCTGCCATCCAGCCTGTCATCCCGCAGACACTGAGAAGCGCAGGCTTGCTTGCGCTGCTCAACGTCTCTCTGTGACGACATCCAGATGAGCCGAGTTCATGTCCAATGAACTCGGCTCACCTCATGCACGTCACTGACAGCGTGGGAAAATTCTCACGCTGAAGCGCTGATTGCAGGAGAATTTTCCCACGCAGTCAGTGACGTGCAGGAGGTGAGCTGAGTTCATTGGACATGAGCTCACCTCATGCACATCACTGACAGCGTGGGAGAATTCTCCTGCACTCAGCACTTCAGCGTGAGAATTTTCCCACGCTGTCAGTGACGTGCATGAGGTGAGCCGAGTTCATTGGACATGACCTCGGCTCATCTGGATGCCGTCACAGCGAGACAGTGAGGAGCGCAAGCATGCCTGCGCTTCTCAGTGTCTGCGGGATGACAGGCTGGATGGCGGCGTTCTGCTGCGGTCCAGCCAGTCATCTCGATGTAGCAGAGCTGAAGCTGTCGTGGGAACCATGGAAAGGTAAGGATGAGGTTGGTTTATTATTTTTCTTTTATTGCAGGAGATCGTTGGCTTCAGCTGGAATGGGTGTGATGGTAAGTATGGTTTAATTTAGAACAATAAAGAATTGTGTCTTTATTTCAATTAAAGTACTTTATTCTGGGTGTTGTGTTTTTTTTAAATACTTTACTAGAAATTCATGGCGGTCATGTCTAATACTGGCGTGACCCCATGAATTTTGGGCTTGGGGCCAGCTGATAATACCAAGCTGGCCCTAACCCCTTTATTACCCAGTGAGCCACCGCACCAGGGCCCTGGATGAGTTGGGTACAGCGCCAGAAGATGGCGCTTCTATGAACGCGCCATTTTCCGGGGTGGCTGCGGACTGCAATTTGTAGCGGGGGGGGGCCCAGAAAGCTTGGGCCTCCCTGCGCTGCAGATTCCAGCCCCCAGCTGCCTAGTTGTACCTGGCTGGACACAAAAATAGGGCGAAGCCCCACGTACTTTTTTTTTAATTATTTCATGAAATTCATGAAATAATTAAGAAAAAAAGGCCTTCCCTATATTGTTGTGTCCGGCCAGGTACAAATAGGCAGCTGGTGGTTGGGGGCAGCCCGTTCCTGCCTGCTGTACCTGGCTGGACACAAATATAGTGCGAAGCCCCACTTCAATTTTTTTTAATTATTTCATGAAATTCATGAAATAATTAAGAAAAAAAGGGCTTCCCTATATTGTTGTGTCCGGCCAGGTACAAATAGGCAGCTGGTGGATGGGGGCAGCCCGTTCCTGCCTGCTGTACCTGGCTGGACACAAATATAGTGCGAAGCCCCACTTCAATTTTTTTTAATTATTTCATGAAATTCATGAAATAATTAAGAAAAAAAGGGCTTCCCTATATTGTTGTGTCCGGCCAGGTACAAATAGGCAGCTGGTGGATGGGGGCAACCCGTTCCTGCCTGCTGTACCTGGCTGGACACAAATATAGTGCGAAGCCCCACTTCAATTTTTTTAAATTATTTCAGGAAATTCATGAAATAATTAAAAAAAAATTGACGTGGGGCTTCGCACTATATTTGTGTCCAGCCAGGTACAGCAGGCAGGAACGGGCTGCCCCCAACCACCAGCTGCCTATTTGTACCTGGCCGGACACAACAATATAGGGAAGCCCTTTTTTTCTTAATTATTTCATGAAATAATTTAAAGAAAATTGACGTGGGGCTTCGCCCTGTTTTTGTGTCCAGCAAGGTACAACTAGGCAGCTGGGGGCTGGAATCCGCAGCGCAGGGAGGCCCAAGCTTTCTGGGCCACCCCCGCTGCAAATTGCAGTCCGCAGCCACCCCGGAAAATGGCGCGTTCATAGAAGCGCCATCTTCTGGCGCTGTACCCAACTCATCCAGGGCCCTGATGCGGTGGCTCACTGGGTAATAAAGGGGTTAGGGCCAGCTTGGCATTATCAGCAGGCCCTAAGCCCGAAATTCATGGGGTCACGCCAATATTAGACATGACCACCATGAATTTCTAGTAAAGTATTTAAAAAAAACACAACACCCAGAAAAAAGTCCTTTAATTGAAATAAACACACAATTCTTTATTGTTCTAAATTAAACCATACTTACCATCACGCCCATTCCAGCTGAAGCCAACGATCTCCTGAAATAAAAGTAAAATAATAAAGCAACATCATCTTTACCTTTCCATGGTTCCCATGACAGCTTCAGCTCTGCTACATCGAGATGACAGGCTGGACCGCAGCAGAACGCTGCCATCCAGCCTGTCATCCCGCAGACACTGAGAAGCGCAGGCTTGCTTGCGCTCCACAGTGTCTCTCTGTGAGGGCATCCAGATGAGCCGAGTTAATGTCCAATGAACTCGGCTCACCTCATGCACGTCACTGACAGCGTGGGAAAATTCTCCTGCACTCAGCGCTTCAGCGTGGGAGAATTCTCACACTGAAGCGCTGAGTGCAGGAGAATTCTCCCACGCTGTCAGTGACGTGCAGGAGGTGAGCTGAGTTCATTGGACATGAGCTCACCTTATGCACGTCACTGACAGCGTGGGAAAATTCTCCTGCACTCAGCGCTTCAGCGTGGGAGAATTCTCTCGCTGAAGTGCTGAGTGCAGGAGAATTCTCCCACGCTGTCAGTGACGTGCAGGAGGTGAGCTGAGTTCATTGGACATGAGCTCACCTTATGCACGTCACTGACAGCGTGGGAGAATTCTCCTGCACTCACCGCTTCAGCGTGAGAATTTTCCCACGCTGTCAGTGACGTGCATGAGGTGAGCCGAGTTCATTGGACATGAACTCGGCTCATCTGGATGTCGTCACAGAGAGACGCTGAGCAGCGCAAGCAAGCCTGCGCTTCTCAGTGTCTGCGGGATGAGAGGCTGGATGGCAGCGTTCTGCTGCGGTCCAGCCTGTCATCTCGATGTAGCAGAGCTGAAGCTGTCGTGGGAACCATGGAAAGGTAAGGATGAGGTTGCTTTATTATTTTTCTTTTATTGCAGGAGATCGTTGGCTTCAGCTGGAATGGGCGTGACGGTAAGTATGGTTTAATTTAGAACAATAAAGGATTGTGTCTTTATTTCAATTAAAGGACTTTATTCTGGGTGTTTGTGTTTTTTTTAACTTTGACTATGGGGTTAGTAATGGGGGTGTCTTATAGACGCCTCTCCATTACTAACCTGGGCTTGATGTCAGCTGGCATTATAAGCTGACATCAACCCCAACCCTATTACCCCCTGCCACCGCACCAGGGCAGCGTGGAAGAGCGAGGCTAAGTGCCAGAATTGGCGCATCCTATGAATGCGCCATTTCTGGGGCGGCTGACGGCTGGTGTTTCTAGCCTGGGAGGGGGCCAATATTCATGGCTCCCTTCCTGGGCTATTAATATCAGCCCCCAGCTGTCTGCCTAGCCTTTGCTAGCTATTAAATTAGGGGGGACCCAACGTCATTTTTTTGGGGGGGTCCCCCATTTTAATAGCTAGTAAAGGCTATGTATTCAGCTGGGGGCTGATATTAGTAGCCTGGGAAGCTCCGTGGGTATTACCCCCTTCCCAGGCTTCAAACATCTGCCCCAGCCGTCTGCTTAACCTCCGCTAGAGCCTAAAATTAAGGGGAACCCCACGCCAATTTTTTTAATAATAAATCCTTTATTTTAATACTAAATGACAAGTACAGTAACCAACACTGTCACTGTACTTCATATATATGTGACTGACATGTTTCTATCTTTCTAATCTATGTGTGAAGCTCTATTCTGTCTGTTATAAATTGTCGGGTACCGCTGCTGAATTGCCGGCCGGCTTTTTTAAAGAGACGGTGCATGAAAACACTATTATTTTTTTTGATAAATCCTTTACGCTAAATGACAAGTACAGTAAGCAGCACTTTCACTGTACTTCGTATATATGTGGCTGACATGTTTATATCTATCTAATCTATGTGTGAAGCTCTATTCTTTCGGTTCTAAATTGTCGGGTACAGGTGTATGCCGCTGCTGAATTGCCGGCTTTTCATGTTTCACTGTGAGCACTGTTCCCATCGATTTGGGCAATCACTGTAATGCCACAACCACCATGGCTGTGGCATTACAGTGAGTGGCAGACAATCCCTGCATGATTGGTGCTCTAAATAGCGCCAGACATGCAGGACACGCTTTTGGTGCACGAACAGTTATCGAACATAACCTCGAACAGCCGAATTTTTTGCAAATCGTTCGGGTTCGTCGAACAACTCGAACACCGCCCAAAACAGCTCGAATTTGAGATTGGCGAACAGTTCTAGTCGAACACCGCTCATCTCTAGTTGCCACACTCTTAGATCCCCGGTACAAAAGTAAATTTGCCAAAATAATTCCTGCCATAAAAAGGGATTGACGCATGCAGGAGTATCTGCAGACGCTGTTGCAGAATCTTACATGTGCTTTTCCACAAAACACCAGTGGTGCACGAAGTGAATCTCACAGTTCTAACTTGCCAACCGCGGGACTGTCAAGTCTTCATCACTCAAACCGTAACAGTAACACAGTATCTGCTGGTAACAGCAATTTTGTGAAATCGTTTCACCACTTTTTTAGACCATCCTTTGCAAGGCCACAGGAGACAAGAAGTCTGACACATAGTCAATGCCTAGAGAGGATGGTGCAGGAGTATCTCCAAGTGAACATCGAAGCCATGACTGTGTCACTGGACCCTTGCTCATTTTGGTATTCCAATCTGGAAAAATGGCCGGAGCTCGCCACTCACGCCTTGGAGATCTTGTCATGCCCTGCAGCCAGTGTTCTCTCTGAACGTGTGTTCAGCGCTGCTGATGGTGTGCTGACAGATAAGCGCACGCGGCTGTCCACTGAGAATGTAGACAGACTCACGTTCATAAAGATGAACAAATCATGGATTCGCAAGGACTTTTCTAATCCTGTGTTATCCTTGGGAGGCTAAAAGCTTGAGGATTTGGTAATATCACCTCACCAACCATTTTAAGCAACTGTGGGGCAATTGATGCCACTTAACCCTAGAACGCATGACCATAAAAATCTTCACTTTCATATACCTGGGGCCTTTTAGGCCCGTGTGCAAATAACATTGAATAACTCAAACTCAAATGACAAACAACTATATACATGAAGAATACCTAGAGTTTCAAAATTCTAACTAAAGTAATCTTGCAGAAAATAGAAAACAATTCACAGGGCGGGACTGCGAGGCCCCAGGTATGCGTTCTAGGGTTAAGTGGTGTCTGTGCCACAATTTTGGGAAAAAATGGAAACTCTTTTTGGAGTCCCCTTGCTGTGTCTTACGTGACGTTGGCATCGTCAATTCCAGGTGGGTTGGGTCGCTCCCCCCCCCTTTTAACTGTAAGAAACTACATACACTATGGCTTGGGGTAACACAGATGATTGAGTCTGAAGAGCTGTTTACTCAGAGGTCTGCTCCAAATCTTCAGTGTCTGCTAGTCAGCGTAGAATTTTTAACTGCATCTAGCCTAGGCAATACTTTGGGCGTAGTAGCCCAGCTGCGAAGCAAGCTGCACCGCCTGTGTATCTAATAAGAATTTTTAAATGCATCTAGCCTAGGCAGACTGTGGGGACCCCCAACCAAACCCAGACGCTCAGCCCCCCTACCGCCCCCCTTTCCTTGACAATACAATAATGTAACTCTTACAACTGGATGGGTGAGGATCGGTCACAGCTTTATTAACTCTTTATACTCATTCCATTAGAAAGACATTTTATTTCTAAAATAATTCAGCTTGTTGCAGCATGCCCTGGGTCTCCACTCCGGCAACTTGGCCAACAAGTGTAACTCTCCAACATGTCCTTTCTATTTCCAGGCCACGGAGGATCCTGCGTACTCGTATGCAGGACTCTGACCCCCACCCATCACTCTTAACGCTTGTTCCACTCCGTCCTGGAGTCCTGACAGGAATATGTCCAGTCCAATATCCATTAAGTGAACACCGTCGGGCCGTATGAGGCCTGCTTTATCTCCTTCCAGTTGTCGGTGTCGTACCACTACACCGCCTCTGTCTCTTCTAAATTTTGCCATCCGAATATTTATTACCCGCCTTGTCCGTTCGATGGCCGTGATGTCTCGCGCACCTTGCCATACCGCTATCGGCACAATCTCTGACCATACTATAGCTAGTTTTGTGAAAAATTCTCTGAAGCGCTCAGTGTCTAGTTTCATTATTGCCATTAGTTATGCACTCTTGTGATGACCTAGGTTGTTTCCCCCGGCCTGTATAACTAAGATGACCAGACATCTTGCCTCTCTCCCTACCTTGATTACCTCCATTAGTAACTGTGGCCATAGCAGGCCTCTAATACCTCTCCAGTTGAAATATGTGTTATGAAACTCTAATTTCCTCCCGCCTGGGCGGACTTTCGCCCTTTAATCTGCCCAATATATATACGAGTGGCCTATCACCCACACTGTTGGCTTAGCGTCACCTGTAAAAGAAACAAACCACGTTAGGATAACAAGTCCGGTCTTATGTATCTTGCCAAACACGTGGATCACCATCTCTCTATTAGTGTTGAGCCACCCCCGTAGTGTTCGGGTTCGGTTCGGTTCGTCGAACACCGGGATGTTCGAGGAACTGTTCGTCGAACTGTTCGTCGAACACCTTAGAACACCGTCGAACACCGTTAAAACCAATGGCAGGCAAACAAAAACACATAGAAACACATAGAAAACACCTTCAAAGGTGTCCAAAAGCTGACAAACTGCTCAGAAGACGCTTTCTTTAAAAAAGCCGGCCGGCAATTCAGCAGCGGCATACACCGGTACCAGACAATTTAGACAAGAAGGAATAGAGCCTCACACATAGATTAGATAGATAGAAACATGTCAGTCACATATATATGAAGTACAGTGACAGTGTTGCTTACTGTACTTGTCATTTAGTGTAAAGGATTTATTAAAAAATATAATAGTGTTTTCATGCACTGTCTCTTTAAAAAAGCCGGCCGGCAATTCAGCATCTCTACCCGACAATTTAGAACAGAAAGAATAGAGAATCACACATAGATTAGATAGATAGAAACATGTCAGTCACATATATATGAAGTACAGTGATAGTGTTGGTTACTGTACTTGTCATTTAGTATTAAAATAAAGGATTTATTATTAAAAAAAATTGGCGTGGGGTTCCCCTTAATTTTAGTCTCTAGCGGAGGTTAAGCAGACAGCTGGGGCAGATGTTTGAAGCCTGGGAAGGGGGTAATACCCACGGAGCTTCCCAGGCTACTAATATGAGCCCCCAGCTGAATACATAGCCTTTACTAGCTATTAAAATGGGGGACCCCCCCCAAAAAATGACGTGGGGTCCCCCCTAATTTAATAGCTAGCAAAGGCTAGGCAGACAGCTGGGGGCTGATATTAATAGCCCAGGAAGGGAGCCATGAATATTGGCCCCCTCCCAGGCTAGAAACACCAGCCGTCAGCCGCCCCAGAAATGGCGCATTCATAGGATGCGCCAATTCTGGCACTTAGCCTCGCTCTTCCACGCTGCCCTGTAGCAGTGGCAGGGGGTAATAGGGCTGGGGTTGATGTCAGCTTATAATGCCAGCTGACATCAAGCCCAGGTTAGTAATGGAGAGGCGTCTATAAGACACCCCCATTACTAACCCCATAGTCAAAGTTAAAAGAAAACACAAACACCCAGAATAAAGTCCTTTAATTGAAATAAAGACACAATCCTTTACTGTTCTAAATTAAACCATACTTACCATCACGCCCATTCCAGCTGAAGCCAACGATCTCCTGCAATAAAAGAAAAATAATAAAGCAACATCATCCTTACCTTTCCATGGTTCCCACGACAGCTTCAGCTCTGCTACATCGAGATGACAGGCTGGACCGCAGCAGAACGCTGCCATCCAGCCTGTCATCCCGCAGACACTGAGAAGCGCAGGCATGCTTGCGCTCTGCAGTGTCTGGCTGTGACGGCATAAAGATGAGACGAGTCCATGTCCAATGAACTCGGCGCACCTCATGCACGTCACTGACAGCGTGGGAAAATTCTCCTGCACTCAGCGCTTCAGCGTGAGAATTCTCCCACGCTGAAGCGCTGAGTGCAGGAGAATTTTCCCACGCTGTCAGTGACGTGCATAAGGTGAGCTCATGTCCAATGAACTCAGCTCACCTCCTGCACGTCACTGACAGCGTGGGAGAATTCTCCTGCACTCAGCGCTTCAGCGTGAGAATTCTCCCACGCTGAAGCGCTGAGTGCAGGAGAATTTTCCCACGCTGCCAGTGACGTGCATAAGGTGAGCTCATGTCCAATGAACTCAGCTCACCTCCTGCACGTCACTGACAGCGTGGGAGAATTCTCCTGCACTCAGCGCTTCAGTGTGAGAATTCTCCCACGCTGAAGCGCTGAGTGCAGGAGAATTTTCCCACGCTGTCAGTGACGTGCATGAGGTGAGCCGAGTTCATTGGACATTAACTCGGCTCATCTGGATGCCCTCACAGAGAGACACTGTGGAGCGCAAGCAAGCCTGCGCTTCTCAGTGTCTGCGGGATGACAGGCTGGATGGCAGCGTTCTGCTGCGGTCCAGCCTGTCATCTCGATGTAGCAGAGCTGAAGCTGTCCTGGGAACCATGGAAAGGTAAGGATGATGTTGCTTTATTATTTTACTTTTATTGCAGGAGATCATTGGCTTCAGCTGGAATGGGCGTGACGGTAAGTATGGTTTAATTTAGAACAATAAAGAATTGTGTGTTTATTTCAATTAAAGGACTTTTTTCTGGGTGTTGTGTTTTTTTTAAATACTTTACTAGAAATTCATGGTGGTCATGTCTAATATTGGCGTGACCCCATGAATTTTGTGCTTAGGGCCAGCTGATAATGCCAAGCTGGCCCTAACCCCTTTATTACCCAGTGAGCCACCGCATCAGGGCCCTGGATAAGTTGGGTACAGCGCCAGAAGATGGCGCTTCTATGAACGCGCCATTTTCCGGGGTGGCTGCGGACTGCAATTTGCAGCGGGGGTGGCCCAGAAAGCTTGGGCCTCCCTGCGCTGCGGATTCCAGCCCCCAGCTGCCTAGTTGTACCTGGCTGGACACAAAAACAGGGCGAAGCCCCACGTCAATTTTCTTTAAATTATTTCATGAAATAATTAAGAAAAAAAGGGCTTCCCTATATTGTTGTGTCCGGCCAGGTACAAATAGGCAGCTGGTGGTTGGGGGCAGCCCGTTCCTGCCTGCTGCACCTGACTGGACACAAATATAGTGCAAAGCCCCACGTCAATTTTTTTTTAATTACTTCATGAATTTCCTGAAATAATTAAAAAAAATTGAAGTGGGGCTTCGCACTATATTTGTGTCCAGCCAGGTACAGCAGGCAGGAACGGGCTGCCCCCAACCACCAGCTGCCTATTTGTACCTGGCCGGACACAACAATATAGGGAAGGCCTTTTTTTCTTTATTATTTCATGAATTTCATGAAATAATTAAAAAAAATTGAAGTGGGGCTTCGCACTATATTTGTGTCCAGCCAGGTACAGCAGGCAGGAACGGGCTGCCCCCAACCACCAGCTGACTATTTGTACCTGGCCGGACACAACAATATAGGGAAGCCCTTTTTTTCTTAATTATTTCATGAATTTCATGAAATAATTAAAAAAAAAATACGTGGGGCTTCGCCCTATTTTTGTGTCCAGCCAGGTACAACTAGGCAGCTGGGGGCTGGAATCTGCAGCGCAGGGAGGCCCAAGCTTTCTGGGCCCCCCCCCGCTGCAAATTGCAGTCCGCAGCCACCCCGGAAAATGGCGCGTTCATAGAAGCGCCATCTTCTGGCGCTGTACCCAACTCATCCAGGGCCCTGGTGCGGTGGCTCACTGGGTAATAAAGGGGTTAGGGCCAGCTTGGTATTATCAGCTGGCCCCAAGCCCAAAATTCATGGGGTCACGCCAGTATTAGACATGACCGCCATGAATTTCTAGTAAAGTATTTAAAAAAAACACAACACCCAGAATAAAGTCCTTTAATTGAAATAAACACACAATTCTTTATTGTTCTAAATTAAACCATACTTACAGTCACGCCCATTCCAGCTGAAGCCAACGATCTCCTGCAATAAATGAAAAATAATAAACCAACCTCATCCTTACCTTTGCATGGTTCCCAGGACAGCTTCAGCTCTGCTACATCGAGATGACAGGCTGGACCGCAGCAGAACGCTGCCATCCAGCCTGTCATCCCGCAGACACTGAGAAGCGCAGGCATGCTTGCGCTCCTCAGTGTCTCGCTGTGACGGCATCCAGATGAGCCGAGGTCATGTCCAATGAACTCGGCTCACCTCATGCACGTCACTGACAGCGTGGGAAAATTCTCACGCTGAAGTGCTCAGTGCAGGAGAATTCTCCCACGCTGTCAGTGACGTACATGAGGTGAGCTCATGTCCAATGAACTCAGCTCACCTCATGCACCTCACTGACAGCGTGGGAAAATTCTCCTGCACTCAGCGCTTCAGCGTGAGAATTCTCCCACGCTGTAAGTGACGTGCATGAGGTGAGCCGAGTTCATTGGACATGACCTCGGCTCATCTTTATGCCGTCACAGAGAGACAATGTGGAGCGCAAGCAAGCCTGCTCTTCTCAGTGTCTGCGGGATGACAGGCTGGATGGCGGCGTTCTGCTGCGGTCCAGACTGTCATCTCGATGTAGCAGAGCTGAAGCTGTCCTGGGAACCATGGAAAGGTAAGGATGAGGTTGCTTTATTATTTTTCTTTTATTGCAGGAGATCGTTGGCTTCAGCTGGAATGGGCGTGATTGTAAGTATGGTTTAATTTAGAACAATAAAGAATTGTGTCTTTATTTCAATTAAAGGACTTTATTCTGGGTGTTTGTGTTTTTTTTAACTTTCACTATGGGGTTAGTAATGGGGGTGTCTTATAGACGCCTCTCCATTACTAACCTGGGCTTGATGTCAGCTGGCAATATAAGCTGACATCAACCCCAGCCCTATTACCCCCTGCCACCGCACCAGGGCAGCGTGGAAGAGCGAGGCTAAGTGCCAGAATTGGCGCATCCTATGGATGCGCCATTTCTGGGGCGGCTGACGGCTGGTGTTTCTAGCCTGGGAGGGGGCCAATATTCATGGCTCCCTTCCTGGGCTATTAATATCAGCCCCCAGCTGTCTGCCTAGCCTTTGCTAGCTATTAAATTAGGGGGGACCCCACGTCATTTTTTTTGGGGGGTCCCCCATTTTAATAGCTAGTAAAGGCTATGTATTCAGCTGGGGGCTGATATTAGTAGCCTGGGAAGCTCCGTGGGTATTACCCCCTTCCCAGGCTTCAAACATCTGCCCCAGCTGTCTGCTTAACCTCCGCTAGAGCCTAAAATTAAGGGGAACCCCACGCCAATTTTTTTAATAATAAATCCTTTATTTTAATACTAAATGACAAGTACAGTAACCAACACTGTCACTGTACTTCATATATATGTGACTGACATGTTTCTATCTATCTAATCTATGTGTGATTCTCTATTCTTTCTGTTATAAATTGTCGGGTACAGATGCTGAATTGCCGGCCGGCTTTCTTAAAGAGACGGTGCATGAAAACACTATTATTTTTTTTAATAAATCCTTTACACTAAATGACAAGTACAGTAAGCAGCACTGTCACTGTACTTCATATATATATGACTGACATGTTTCTATCTATCTAATCTATGTGTGAAGATCTATTCTGTCTGTTATAAATTGTCGGGTACAGATGCTGAATTGCCGGCCGGCTTTTTTAAAGAGACGGTGCATGAAAACACTATTATTTTTTTTGATAAATCCTTTACACTAAATGACAAGTACAGTAATCAACACTGTCACTGTACTTCATATATATGTGACTGACATGTTTCTATCTATCTAATCTATGTGTGATTCTCTATTCCTTCTATTCTAAATTGTCGGGTACCGCTGCTGAATTGCCGGCCGGCTTTTTTAAAGAGACGGTGCATGAAAACACTATTATTTTTTTTGATAAATCCTTTATGCTAAATGACAAGTACAGTAAGCAGCACTTTCACTGTACTTCGTATATATGTGGCTGACATGTTTCTATCTATCTAATCTATGTGTGATATTCTATTCTTTCGGTTCTAAATTGTCGGGTACAGGTGTATGCCGCTGCTGAATTGCCGGCTTTTCATGTTTCACTGTGAGCACTGTTCCCATCGATTTGGGCAATCACTGTAATGCCACAACCACCATGGCTGTGGCATTACAGTGAGTGGCAGACAATCCCTGCATGATTGGTGCTCTAAATAGCGCCAGACATGCAGGACACGCTTTTGGTGCACAAACAGTTATCGAACATAACCTCGAACAGCCGAATTTTTTGCAAATCGTTCGGGTTCGTCGAACAACTCGAACACCGCCCAAAACAGCTCGAGTTTGAGATTGGCGAACAGTTCTAGTCGAACACCGCTCATCTCTACTCTCTATCCTCTGAACTTCCGTTTCTGACAGTCCTGCTCTTGCTGCTTCTGTGGCCGCGCCTATGCGGAATGAGTGTGTCCCGTAATCTTTGGGGTGGTTCCCTGCCGATGTTATGCATTTATTAAATATAGCTTGGAACTGGTATCTTGCTAATGGCGTCCCATCAATGTGTGATAGGAACAAATTACTTTGTGATCTGATGGTTAGATATGGTTTTACTATTGTTACCCGACTCAGTGTACCGTTTGTGGGTTGTAGAAGTACCCAAGTGCCCCTGCCCGCTGGAACCATTTTCGATTTGTGTATGCGTAGACGTATTGCATTATTGGCTATGACTACGTCCTGGTGTAATAAGCCTCCACTGGTGCTAATTTTGGATTGAGGGACTAATTCGCTTATGCATAGCGCCCCGAAGAAGGCGATCACAAATGCAGTAGACAGTAGTGTTGCTTCAAATTGTGAGTGTCATGTTAATGGTGTTAGGGATATGATGTGAGAAATCAGTTTTAGTGACACGGGACGGGACGTCTACACTCCTGACTTGGCTGACCCCTTTTCCACCCTTTTATGGATTGTCTGATGATGAATCTTTGTCACATCTCCCCAATTCAGTAGTTGGAAGTGAAATGCTACTCCGGTCAGACACCGCTGCGCTGACGCCCCTGATATGCCCCTCATCATTAGCTGGTGGAGAAATTCTATGGTGACTTGTGATCTGGCTTGTTCACATTGGTCAACCCGTCTGCCTGCTACTAGTCGTGTCCACTCTTCCCATGCCTTACCGTATGCTTGCCACGTCGACGGGGCAACTGACGCTCTGATTAATGGCATCAACTATTCGCCACTAGATCCCATAGGGAAGGTGGGCAACTGTTGTCCCGATGGGTGGGCATTGTGGAAGAGCTCTGTGAAAATCTGCCAATTGAATTGTTATAAAGCGTTAGCAGCAGCTTTAGACCCCTCAGCATAGTGGCTAGCGCGGACCCATACATTGTGTTTTAGGCACAGGAATGCTAGCCTGGGTAGTAGGCCTAGCACTGGGAGAGACGATGATGCCATCTTATTAATGCAGTGCGCTAAGCTGGTGTTTTTTGTTATGAAGCGTATATTTTTGCAAGCTAGGAGCGCGCCCCATATTTCTATTGCTACCACTATTGGGAAGAAAAATTATTTTCAGGGCTAGATGCAGCGAAAAATTATTATTAATTGAAAAGCTGGTGGAGCTTGGTATAGATGGCCTAATACAATGAGACCCACACACTGCTAGAAGGCCAAATATTTTTTCAGAGGTAGATGCAGAAAAAAATTATATTCAGTTTGCAACCTTATGGAGGTCAGTATAGATGGACTAATAGAATAAGTCCCACACACAGCTAGAAGGCCAAATATTTTTTCAGAGGTAGATGCAGAAAAAAATTATATTCAGTTTGCAACCTTATGGAGGTCAGTATAGATGGACTAATAGAACAAGTCCCACACACAGCTAGAAGGCCAAATATTTTTTCAGAGGTAGATGCAGACAAAAAATTATTTTGAATTTGCAACCTGATGGAGGTCAGTATAGATGACTAATAGAACAAGTCCCACACACAGCTAGAAGGCCAAATATTTTTTCAGAGGTAGATGCAGACAAAAAATTATTTTGAATTTGCAACCTTATGGAGGTCAGTATAGATGGACTAATAGAACAAGTCCCACACACAGCTAGAAGCCCAAATATTTTTTCAGAGGTAGATGCAGAAAAAAATTATATTCAGTTTGCAACCTTATGGAGGTCAGTATAGATGGACTAATAGAACAAGTCCCACACACAGCTAGAAGCCCAAATATTTTTTCAGAGGTAGATGCAGAAAAAAATTATATTCAGTTTGCAACCTTATGGAGGTCAGTATAGATGGACTAATAGAACAAGTCCCACACACAGCTAGAAGGCCAAATATTTTTTCAGAGTTAGATGCAGACAAAAAATTATTTTGAATTTGCAACCTTATGGAGGTCAGTATAGATGGACTAATAGAACAAGTCCCACACACAGCTAGAAGCCCAAATATTTTTTCAGAGGTAGATGCAGAAAAAAATTATATTCAGTTTGCAACCTTATGGAGGTCAGTATAGATGGACTAATAGAACAAGTCCCACACACAGCTAGAAGGCCAAATATTTTTTCAGAGGTAGATGCAGACAAAAAATTATTTTGAATTTGCAACCTTATGGAGGTCAGTATAGATGGACTAATAGAACAAGTCCCACACACAGCTAGATGCCCAAATATCTATTTAAGAGCACAGACCTGCCTGATAAAAGTCGTAGGAAATGCTGTAACCTAGTCCTTAAAAGGACTGCAATCACAACTATTCCCTACTCCCAAGCTATCTGTATATTTGTGCGAAAATTGGCTTGAAATTAACAAGGTATAGCGCACACAGCAACAGCGGTGCCGTCTAACACGCAGCTGCAGCAGTGAGAAAATGGTGGCGACGGGGAAAATGGCTTGGTCTTATAGGGCAAGGACATGTGACATACACTGCCAATGACACATGTCCTTGCTTGTGTGAAAAAAAGCACTTCGCTCCGTGTGTGCGCTGCTGATAGGCTGACAGATTGCACCTCCCCACTGCAAATGCGGGAAAGAGAAAAAAAAATGGAGATCTTCATTGTTCCTGCAGAGATCCATCCCCTGCCCCTCCCCCCACCCCTCTGTACACTCAAACTGCGTATTAACATTAATTTTCATCATTACTGAGAAAAAATCCAGTTATGATTTTGGTGCAAGAACAGTTATCGAACATAACCTCGAACAGCCGAATTTTTCTCAAATTGTTCGTGTTCGCCGAACGGCTCGAACACCGCCCAAAACAGCTCGAATTTGAGATTGGCGAACAGTTCGAGTAGAACAACGCTCATCTCTAATCATCACACCATCTGATTTACACAAACTGGTAGATAGCATGCCAAGTAGATGCCAGGCAGTTATCAAGGCCAAGGGCTATCCAACTAAGTATTAACATTTTAGTGTTAGATATGAAAATAGGACAAATAAATGGCTTTTCTCCCACAGTCATCTGAGTGACAATAATGTCCAATTTGTTGACAAATGAACAAATTTCCTGCTAATATTGTGTTTCTATATGAGATTTTGTTATTTCTACTTAAAAATTTTACTGTGAAATCAAAAACATTTATGAAATTTTGATTTGTATCGGCAAAATGCTAAAAATTAATAAATCTTGAGGGTGTTGCCTCAATTTTGGCCAATAGTGTACACACACACACACACACATACACACACACACACACACATACATACACACTCAAAATTAATGCGGATACTGAGATTTACACCATGTATACAGGACTAGAGAAGTATACACGACATGCACAGCTCCACACTATATACTGTGTTAAGGAATATAGAGTGGAGTGGTGTTTATACTATACCGTGTAGAGATATAGCAGTGTATATAGTGTGGATTCCATACTATATACATCATACTATATAAACATCTCTACACTATATACTATATATACACAACTCTACCTTACATACTATATTAAGACTGATATTACACTACATACTACATTATGATGCATATATCACATAGGAAACTCACAAATACCGTATTTTTCGGACTATAGGACGCACTTTTTTCCTCCAAAATTTTGGAGTAAAATGGGGGGGGTATATTTATGTGTGGTGTGGGGGGAGCGGTATCGGTGGAGGAGCGGGGCACAGGAGGCAGCAGCCGCCTGCTGCAGCCTACACTGTCCCCGCTGAAAAAGAAAATGAATGTTCACTGGGGCGTGGGGAGCACTGAATATTCATGCTCCCTAATAGCGCTACACAGTGTAGCCGCGCTGCGGCTCCTGCTGCTCCCGGCTATCTCCTGTGCCCGCTGTTAAAGGGCATGAATATTTAACTATTCAACCTCTCTCCACGCCCATGGGCATGGGGAGGGGGTGAATATTCATGCCCTTTAATAAGCGGGCACACGCTATAGCCCGGAAGCAGCAGGAGCCGCAGCGCGGCTCCGCTGTGTGTCGGCTACGCAGGAGAGTGAAGTCACTGCTCCCCGAGCATACAGAACCGGCGTGGGGAGCAGTGACTTCCGGCAGCTGATCTCTCCTTGTGAGCCGCACATGGCAGTGACGTTTTTTAAATGTGCAGCATGATGGGGAGTAGGGGGACCATGCATACTAGGATAGTGATTAGTGGTACCATGCATACCAGGATAGGGATTAGGGGTGCCATGCATAAAAGGACAGGGGTGAGGGGTGCCATGCATACCAGGATAGGGATTAGGGTTGCCATGCATACCAGGATAGGGCTGAGGGGTGCCATGCATACCAGGACAGGGATGAGGGGTGCCATGCATATCAGGACAGGGATGAGGGGTGCCATGCATACCAGAACAGGGATGAGGGGTGCCGTGCATATCAGGACAGGGATGAGGGGTGCCATGCATACCAGGACAGGGATGAGGGGTGCCATGCATACCAGGACAGGGATGAGGGGTGCCATACATACCAGGATAGGGATTAGGGGTGCCATGCATACCAGGACAGGGATGAGGGGTGGTATGCATACCAGGACAGGGATGAGGGGTGCCATGCATACCAGGACAGGGATGAGGGGTGCCATGCATACCAGGACAGGTATGAGGAGTGCCATGCATACCAGGACAGGGATGATGGGTACTATGCATATCAGGATAGGGATGAGGGGTGACATGCATACCAGGATAGGGATGAGGGGTACCATGCATATCAGGATAGGGATGAGGGGTGCCATGCATACCAGGATGGGGATTGCTGTGCCATGCATACCATGATAGGGATTAGGGGTGCCATG
Source organism: Phyllobates terribilis (assembly GCF_046119375.1). NCBI lineage: Eukaryota > Metazoa > Chordata > Amphibia > Anura > Dendrobatidae > Phyllobates > Phyllobates terribilis. Next base: position 1,022,876 of record NW_027362771.1, on the reverse strand, counting down.
CATACTAGGATAGGGATTAGGGGTGCCATGCATACCAGGATAGGGATGAGGGGTGTCATGCATACCAGGATAGGGATGAGGGGTGCCTTGCATACCAGGACAGGGATGAGGGGTGCCATGCATACCAGGACAGGGATGAGGGGTGCCATGCATACCAGGATAGGGATGAGGGGTGCCATGCATACCAGGATAAGGATGAGGGGTGCCATGCATACCAGGATAAGGATGAAGGGTGCCATGCATACCAGGATGGAGGGATGCCAGGCATACCAGGATGGGTATGGAGACCACGTATAAAAGGAAGGGGGTGGGCATATATACCAGGATGGGGGATATTGTCAGAATTGGGGGGACATTACCCCTATACCAGTGTCAGCAGAAGACCCCCTCCCCCTTAAAAGTGCATCATGACCACATTTTTTGGTTAAATTTTTTTTTATTTTCCTCCTCTAAAACCTAGGTGCGTCTTATGGTCCAGTGCGTCTTATAGTCTGAAAAATACGGTATATCATATAGGAGACACCGCAACTGCTGAATACCATATTTTTTGGACTATAAGATGCACCCCAAATCTTCCTGAAGCTGTGATCTACAGGAAAATGGACGCCCGAGCTCCCAGTCTGGGCATGCGCTGGCTCAGACGACCATTTTCCTTTAGATCACGGCCACCGGAAAGTCGCGCACGCCGACGGCATCTCACCTCTTCTTCTGCTGCCGCCGCTGCATTCCTGGAAGAGGGAGGGTATGGAGGGCCCTGCGATCCCACTCCACCACAGCTGCAACTATCCGGTAAAGTAACGTTCAGACCATAAGACGCACCCCCCCATTTTCCTCCCAAATTTGGGGGAAAAAAGTGTGTCTTATGGTCCAAAAAATACGGTACTTTTCAGGAACAGTGCAAAGCTCAGAAGGGAAGGAGCACCAATAGTGCAGATTTTGCAGTTATGGTTTGCGGATGACATGTCACATTGACAGAGCCCCTGAGGTGCCAGAACGGCAGTACTCCCCTGTAAGTGACCCCATTTTACAAACTACATCTCTCAATGAACTCATTAAGGAGTGCAGTGATTATACTGACACCACGGCTGCCTCACAGAATTTTATACCATTGGGTGATGAAGAAAAAAATAATTACATTTTTTCCACAAACAATTTGTTTCAGCCCCAGATTTTACATTTTCAAATGGGGAAAATAATGGCACCAAAATTTGATACGCAATTTCTGCTAAACGTGGAAATACCCCATATGTGGCTGTAATGTGGCTGTACAGTGCCACTTAGCCACACAGACTCGGGAGGAGCTTTTTCATAGAATAGTTTGTGGACTCCATATACAGAGCCCCTAAGTTCTAGAAGAGCTCAAGTGACCCCAATTTTGGAGATTACACCCCTCCAAGAATTTACAGTAGTGCCGGTTTTAATTCCATGGGTGTTTTCCAGAAACAAGCAAGCAGCAGTGGATGTTACAAAAACACCTCCTGAGGAAGCCAAACACGTGTTGGGGGCACTTACCCACGTCTTCTGCAGGTTGTATATTGGGTATTATCAGACTCATATTTGCCAATAAGCACCGGGTGTCTGGTGCTAGGACAGCGGGTTGCGGTGGGTGCCGCCAGGCTCAGGATTTACAAAAAATATATATATTTTTTTCAGATATACTTTTCCCTTCCCAGACTCCGTAAGAAAACCGGAGTCTTTGCAGCTGGATGGGTGGGAGAGAGGTGTCCCTGTATTCATTTATATTAGCGTCTTTGAGACACTAATACAAAAGAAAGTCCGTGTACACTGGTTCTTCCGGGGTCAGTGGAGATCCATTCGGCTCCCTGACCCCACGTGCTGCTGCGTGCACATGCTGCTGACATCATGGCAGCACGATGAGGAGACCTCATTCCGCTACCGACATCAATGCAGGCAGAGCGCCATGCAGGAGGACAAGCTGGACCCTGGAGCAGGTAAGCGCTCACAGAGCCGAAGATGCAGCCGGAGGAGGAAGCTATATGGAGAACCCAGGGAGGGAGGAAGAAGCTATATGAAGAATCTGGATGAAGTACCTGGGAAGGAGGGGAGAAGCTGTATTGAGAACCTGGGGGGAAGCTGGATGAAGAACCTGGGAAGGAGGGGAGAATCTATATGGAGAACCTGGGGAGGGGGAGAGATGCTATATGGAGAACCTTGATGATGAACCTGGGGAGGGGGGAGATGCTGCATGAAGAACCTGGTGAGGGGGGGGAGAAGCTGCATGGAGAACATGGGGAGAGGGAAGAAGCTATATGGAAAAACTGGGGAGGGGGGAGATGCTATATGGAGAAACTGGAGAGGGGGGGAAGCTGCATGAAGAACCTGGGGAGGGGGGAGAAGCTATATGGAGAAACTGGGAGGAGAAGCTATATGGAGAACCTGGAAGGGGGGGAGAAGCTATATGGAGAACCTGGGGAGGGGGGGAGAAGCTATATGGAGAACTTGGGGAGGGGCAACCTGTATGGAGAACCTGGGGAGAAGGGGGAGAAGCTGTATGGAAAACCAGGGGAGGGGGGAGATATATGGAAAACATGGGTGGGGAGCTCTGTGTGAAGAATGGAGAGGACGATGTGGTGGTTATCATTTGAGGTGGTGCTTTGTGTTACGCTCACGCCAAGACTGACTGACATGAGCGTGGCTAGTGGTCCAACTGGGCCACGAACCGAGGAGTGCCTGGAGGAGCGTGACTAGGGGCCTCGCCAGATCTGACCACATGGTGGCTTAATCGACTCCGTGGTCCAAGGAGGGACATGGGAGGTGGCCCAGTTGCTACTCCAGGTAAGACCCCAGTCACAGCTGTTGACCCACACCGGGGAATGCAGGAATGGGCAGGCACGGCTGGTATGCAGACAGGCGGGTACTGGCAGGCACAGCTGGTATGCAGACAGGTGGGTACTGGCAGGCACGGCTGGTATGCAGACAGGTGGGTACTGGCAGGCACGGCTGGTATGCAGACAGGCATGTACTGGCAGGCATGGCTGGTATGCAGACAGGCGGGTACTGGTAGGCATGGCTGGCATGCAGACAGGCGGGTACTGGCAGGCATGGCTGGTATGCAGATAGGCGGGTACTGGCAGGCACGGCTGGTATGCAGATAGGGCGGGTACTGGCAGGCACGGCTGGTATGCAGACAGGCAGATACTGGCAGGTGGGAACGCAGGCTGGATAGAGATCAGTACAGATTGGGATAAAGGAACAGAGCCGCAGGTGCAGTGGGCAAGCAGAGTAGAACCGCAGGCACAGAGGACAAGCGGAGCAGAGTGAAAACCGCAGGTGCGGAGGACAAGCAGAGTGAGACAGCAGGTGTGGAGGACAAGCAGAGCAGAGCGATACCGCAAGCGCGGAGGACAAGCAGAGCAGAGCGAAACAGCAGGTGTGGAGGACGAGCAAAGCAGAGCGAAACCGCAGCTGCAGAGAGCAAGCAGAGCAGAGCGAAACCGCAGGTGTGGAGGGCAAGCAGAGCAGAGCAAAACCGCAGGTACGGAGGGCAAGCAGAGCAGAGCGAAACCGCAGGTGCGGAGGGCAAGCAGAGCAGAAACCACAGGTGCAGAGGGCAAGCAGAGCAGAGCGAAACCACAGGTGCGGAGGGCAAGCAGAGCAGAGCGAAACCACAGGTGCGGAGGGCCAGCAGAGCAAACCGAAACTGCAGGTGCGGAGGGCAAGCTGAGCAGAGAGAAACCGCAGGTGCGGAGGGCAAGCTGAGCAGAGCGAAACCGCAGGTGCGGAGGGCAAGCAGAGCATAGCAAAACCACATGTGCGGAGGGCAAGCAGAGCAGAGCGAAACCGCAGGTGCGGTGGGCAAGCAGAGCAGAGCGAAACCGCAGGTGCGGAGGGCCAGCAGAGCAAAGCGAAACTGCAGGTGCGGAGGACAAGCAAGGCAGAACAGAGCAGAGAGTAACCGCAGAGCAGAAGGTGCAGGCAGACAGGACAGGGCTCTGTTCACATGGAACAGACTGGAAAACACAGGAAGATAGCTAGAACACAGAAGGTAGAAACGGAGGCAGGGAAATGGGACAAGCAGAGCCAGATACACACAAGGTACTTGCAATGAAGTAACGAGTGGACACAAAACTCACAAACAGAAGTACAGAGACAACGAGAAGGAGTTAGGTGCAGGTTTAGACACTGCAGGAAAAGGAAAGGATCGGACATAGAGACAGGTAACGGGCTAGGACACTGTTCAGACAGGAACTGAACCTGGACCAAGATACAGGAATGAGCCTGGGTACTCAGCCCCCAGGGTGGCGGAAACAGACTAGAAGTCACAGATGCAGGTAACGGGCCTGGGTACTCAGCCCCCAGGGTGGCGGGAACGGACAAGATACAAGACAGGACCTGGCAACTCAGTTGCACAGAACACACTGAAACAAAGTGTTGCTCAGGCACCTCCTACTGGGTGGAGGGGGTTTACGTATCCAGTGACTCACAGCAATAGGCTGGGGACACAATAGGGCTGCGCTCACTGTAACTTTAACCGGTAGCAACAGCACCGCAGCCCTAAGCAATCAGACAAGAGACATGCACACAGCAAGTAATGGAGCAAAGTGTGCAGCCTGGACTGATAGGTAAGTTGGCGGTCTTGCATGGTGGGAGATGGTAAGCCATGCCAGCATGCCACCAGGGATGTTACACTGTGACTGTCATATATAGCTATGGTAATCAGTGTGGTGGGAAAATTTTATAGGAGAGAATAGTGTGGAGTCTGCGTACCATAAGTGAGACCATGTGGGTCATTTTTTGCATAGGGAGCACAGTGAGGGGCAATTATCTATTTAGGGGCAAAGTATAGGGTGTATATAGGGGCACAGCATAGGGTTTTGTGACATGCAGAAGTTGTGCTGTTGTAAAGTGTGACATGCAGAAGTAGTGCTGTTGATTTAAAAGCATTCAGCAACTATTAGAAGTAACACAAGCACATGAGACAGGAAGTGTTATGCTCCAGAAGAATCCAGCAACTAGAGAGGTTAACACAGTCACAAGAGAAGGGGAGTGTTTTAACAGAGCCCCAGGGGGATTGTGGGGAAGTCTGGCTGGAGCAGAAAAGAAAGGTGGTGTGTGTGTTCTGTATCTCACAGAAGCACCCCTGCAAGTGAAAAGGATTCAAGTCAGGAGTGATGCTAAGCACAGGTCAGGTAGAGTTCCTGAACTAACAGTGCAGAGTATTGTCACACAGAAAGATAAGGACTGGAAGAAATGATGTCACAGGGATCATCTCTCAGTAAACCCTCCCCCCTTCCTCCATATCACTGTTCTGTAAAGAATGCTGTGTTCATTAATGTGCCTTTGCATTAGTACTGTGCTGTCCAGTACTACTAGGAAGACTGTGAACTGCTGTGCTGCTAAAGAAACTGTATTGTTTGTCACTGGAGTCTGTTGCTCATAAGTCTTAACTTTCAATGACTGTACGGCTTCTTATTAAATGCTACTGTTCTACCGTTTATGAGGATTCTTGTCAAGTGTGTCTGGTCAGCAAGTGAAACAACCTACGTGTCTGTGCCTGAGGGTCAATACCCCTATGGGCCTGAGAGAAGCTGCAGCACATGGTCTATGGTCGCCCTGAGTAACAGTTTTCCCAGGATTCAAAAGAATTCATGTGAATTGTCTCGCCCCTATCTGAACCTAGCGGCGTGCATGTAACATTGGCGGCCCGTACGGGGAATCCTGAGTGGGAATTAGCGTGTAGAGGGAGAAGAGGAAAAGTGTCTGGAAAAACACAGCAGCACAGCACCTCAACTCAACTCTGCTACACCAGTTAAAGGGGACCAACCCTAAAGAAAAACTCACTAGCAGCAATGGAGGTGGAAATACAAATGGACAGAATTAGTGAACTGCTTCTTCAGTTAACCTGTGAAGAATTGAGAACAGTAGCAGAACATATAAAGATCTCAGTAGTACAGATTTCCAAAGCACACAATCGCAGGCAACTGTTAGCTGCCATTAATGCAAAAATAGATGAGCTGGGGGAGAAAGAAGCTGAAGACGTCATGGGGACATTCCTCCAGGAACTAACACAGTTTCTAACCAGGTTGAAGTTGGAGGATGGAGGGGCGGCACCAATTACCAAATGTGGGAAGCTCCGTCCACAGACAGAATTACAGGAATTGAAAGAACAATTCAAAGTCCTAACAACAGCCCTGCAGGAATCGACCAAAACCTCTGAACGGGACCTTTAACCTGCTCGGGTTATATAAATAAGGGAGACAGTCCTCTCTAACACCACAAATCACCATAAGGAAAGAATTCAAGATGCTGGGACAGACTGGAGAGTGTGAACAGAAAGAGAGACTGTCTTATAGGAACTTGTTGCACCAGATCGATGAAGGCTTACAGAAAGGCTACCAGCCAGATGAGATTGTTGAGGTGGTGGTGAAAGCGAGCAGCCCAGGACTAAACCTCCGTAGTATGCTAGAAATTAAAAGTCAATTGACCTTGCAACAGATGAAGATGGCACTATAAAGAAGAGAGTACTTCAGAATTGTTCCACCAACTCATTAACCTCTCACAGAAAAATAAGGAATCACCCGAAAATTTCTTGTTCAGAGCAATTTAACTGAATGATAGACTGTTGTTTGCATCCAAAGATATAGAAGCGGAAGAGAAGTTTGATGGTGGACTAGTCCAGAAGAAGTTCTTCAGAACATTGAGAACAGGATTAATCAGCAAAGAAATCAAGTTGCAGCTGAAACAGTACCTAGAAGATCCTGGCATTTTGGACGAAGTCCTAATTAGAGATGAGCGTTGTTCTACTCGAACTGTTCGCCAATCTCAAATTCGAGCTGTTTTGGGCGGTGTTCGAGCCGGTCGGCGAACACGAACAATTTGAGAAAAATTCGGCTGTTCGAGGTTATGTTCGATAACTGTTCGTGCACCAAAATCATAACTGGATTTTTTCTCAGTAATGATGAAAATTAATGTTAATACGCAGTTTGAGTGTACAGCGGGGCGGGGGGAGGGGCAGGGGATGGATCTCTGCAGGAACAATGAAGATCTCCATTTTTTTTTCTCTTTCCCGCATTTGCAGTGGGGAGGTGCAATCTGTCAGCCTATCAGCAGCGCACACACGGAGCGAAGTGCTTTTTTTCACACAAGCAAGGGCATGTGTGATTGGCAGTGTATGTCACATGTCCTTGCCCTATAAGACCAAGCCATTTTCCCCATCGCCACAATTTTCTCACTGCTGCAGCTGCGTGTTAGACGGCACCGCTGTTGCTGTGTGCGCTATACCTTGTTAATTTCAAGCCAATTTTCGCACAAATATACAGATAGCTTGGGAGTAGGGAATAGTTGTGATTGCAGTCCTTTTAAGGACTAGGTTACAGCATTTCCTACGACTTTTATCATTCAGGTCTGTGCTCTTAAATAGATAGATTGTGGGAGTAAAGACTAATTGTAATTGGAGTCCTTTTCAGGACTAGGTTACATCAGTTCCTATCAGTTTTTGCCAGGTAGGTCTGTGCCAGTGCTGTGCAAGTTTTTTTCACAGCATTTGGCTGAATCTAGCAAAGCTAATCCTTTTTGGCCTATTGCAGAGTGTGTTAGTCAGTGGAGTAGCCTATCTGTGTTGCAAGATATACCACCTGTGTATAGAATACCAATTTTTTTACTGCACCTAGTGAAGTAAAATCTTTTGGGCATAGCATCATTCTATTAGTCCATCTATACTGACCTCCATCAGGTTGCAAACTGAATATAATTTTTTTCTGCATCTAGCTCTGAAAAAATATTTGGGCTTCTAGCGGTGTGTGGGACTTGGTCTATTAGTCCATCTATACTGACCTCCATCAGGTTGCAAATTAAAAATAATTTTTTTCTGCATCTAGCTCTGAAAAAATATTTGGGCTTCTAGCAGTGTGTGGGACTTGGTCTATTAGTCCATCTATACTGACCTCCATCAGGTTGCAAATTGAATAAAAAAAATTTCTGCATCTAGCTCTGAAAAAATATTTGGGCTTCTAGCGGTGTGTGGGACTTGGTCTATTAGTCCATCTATACTGACCTCCATCAGGTTGCAAATTAAAAATAATTTTTTTCTGCATCTAGCTCTGAAAAAATATTTGGGCTTCTAGCAGTGTGTGGGACTTGGTCTATTAGTCCATCTATACTGACCTCCATCAGGTTGCAAATTAAAAATAATTTTTTTCTTCATTTAGCTCTGAAAAAATATTTGGGCTTCTAGCAGTGTGTGGGACTTGTTCTATTAGTCCTTCTATACTGACGTCCAGCAGGTTGCAAATTGAATATAATTTTTTTCTGCATCTAGCTCTGAAAAAATATTTGGGCTTCTAGCGGTGTGTGGGACTTGGTCTATTAGTCCATCTATACTGACCTCCATCAGGTTGCAAATTAAAAATAATTTTTTTCTGCATCTAGCTCTGAAAAAATAGTTGGGCTTCTAGCAGTGTGTGGGACTTGGTCTATTAGTCCATCTATACTGACCTCCATCAGGTTGCAAATTAAAAATAATTTTTTTCTTCATTTATCTCTGAAAAAATATTTGGGCTTCTAGCAGCGTGTGGGACTTGTTCTATTAGTCCATCTATACTGACCTCCATCAGGTTGCAAATTAAATTAATTTTTTTCTGCATCTAGCTCTGAAAAAAATATTTGGGCTTCTAGCAGTGTGTGGGACTTGGTCTATTAGTCCATCTATACTGACCTCCATCAGGTTGCAAATTAAAAATAATTTTTTTCTGCATCTAGCTCTGAAAAAATATTTGGGCTTCTAGCAGTGTGTGGGACTTGGTCTATTAGTCCATCTATACTGACCTCCATCAGGTTGCAAATTGAATAAAAAAAATTTCTGCATCTAGCTCTGAAAAAATATTTGGGCTTCTAGCGGTGTGTGGGACTTGGTCTATTAGTCCATCTATACTGACCTCCATCAGGTTGCAAATTAAAAATAATTTTTTTCTGCATCTAGCTCTGAAAAAATATTTGGGCTTCTAGCAGTGTGTGGGACTTGGTCTATTAGTCCATCTATACTGACCTCCATCAGGTTGCAAATTAAAAATAATTTTTTTCTTCATTTAGCTCTGAAAAAATATTTGGGCTTCTAGCAGTGTGTGGGACTTGTTCTATTAGTCCTTCTATACTGACGTCCAGCAGGTTGCAAATTGAATATAATTTTTTTCTGCATCTAGCTCTGAAAAAATATTTGGGCTTCTAGCGGTGTGTGGGACTTGGTCTATTAGTCCATCTATACTGACCTCCATCAGGTTGCAAATTAAAAATAATTTTTTTCTGCATCTAGCTCTGAAAAAATATTTGGGCTTCTAGCAGTGTGTGGGACTTGGTCTATTAGTCCATCTATACTGACCTCCATCAGGTTGCAAATTAAAAATAATTTTTTTCTGCATCTAGCTCTGAAAAAATATTTGGGCTTCTAGCAGTGTGTGGGACTTGGTCTATTAGTCCATCTATACTGACCTCCATCAGGTTGCAAATTGAATAAAAAAATTTTTTGCATCTAGCTCTGAAAAAATATTTGGGCTTCTAGCGGTGTGTGGGACTTGGTCTATTAGTCCATCTATACTGACCTCCATCAGGTTGCAAATTAAAAATAATTTTTTTCTGCATCTAACCCAGCCAATAGTTTTGGCCTAATACCACAGTTTGGCCACTCAGCTCTGCTCGGTTACCATCCATTGTTTTTTTGTGCAAACAACTCCAGAGTTGTGAATTAGTTAACCACCAAAATGAGTGGAAAAAGGCCTGCTGCTGGTGGAAAGGGGAATAGGCGTGTTGGGAAGGGGAAAAAAGGTTGTGTCCGTGGGGTAGGTGCAGAAGAAAGACCATCTTCCAGCCAAACTAAAATGTCTACTTCTTTTAGCGGACAATGTGATAAGATCCCTTTCTTACGGCCACGCCAATCGCTACAAATTCCAGATGAGGCACAAAAACAGCAGGTGCTTCAACGGATATCAAGTGCTCCTTTAAGTGGGCTCTCCTCCACATCAACTTCAACATCACAAATACTCCAGTCCTCAAAGGTGTCACCCAAATCGCACTTGCTTCCTCACAGCTCCCAAATCTCCAGCTGCCCGTCTGAGTATGAGGTAGAACAGATGGTTGAGTCTGCAGAGCTGTTTACTCATACTATAGCCTGGGAATCAGAGGTCGACTCCAGCGCTTCTGTGAATCCAGACGAGGAAATGATCTGCACTGATGCCCAGAATCTTTATGAGTCGGATCCAGGACCAGACGCAGAAGGTTCTGACCATAATGTAGACCCTCATTCCCAAACTGTAACTCCTGTTGGTGGAGACAATGAGGAAGACGATGATAAGACTCAAATACCTGATTGGAGCGACAACTTTAGTTTTTTGTCAGGGCAGGAACAGGTTGGCTCTGAGGACGACGGGTGTGATAACGCACAGGGTGATGATGATGAGGTCGGAGATCCCACTTACTGTCAACCCACAGTCAGCCAAGAGATGAGGTCAGCAGAGGAGGTGGAGGAAGATGCTAGTGACGACGAGGTCAGGTTGCGCCTTCCTGGACAGAGACGTAGTACTGGAAGCACGTCAACAACTGCATCCTCAAACACAACTCTGCCTCTCACCACAAGTCGTGGTGGCTCTTCAGGTCGCATGGGTGCTAAGCCTTGCATAGCCTGGGCATTTTTTCAGATCGATAAAGATGACCCAACTCGTGTTATCTGTAACATTTGTCAGCAAAAGCTAAGTAGAGGCCAAAAAATACATAGTTTGAGTACTTCATGCATGAACCGGCACATGGACATGAAGCATAAGTTGCAGTGGGAAGCTCAGTGTGCTACAATGCGGTCTAGCCGGCCGGGCCAACCACCGTCTGCCATATCTTGTGCATCCGCGGCCTCTTCATCCTCTGTGACTGGGGGGACAGCAGTCACACCTGTTTTGGGGCGCAGACCTGCCACCTCTTTACCCGCAACAGCCAGCGTGATTGGCAGGTCATCATTTTCTTTGGAGGTGGTAACACCAGCTGGTCTTGAGCGCTGTCCGACATCGATAGCACCACCTTTGGATCAAGGCAACCTAACATGTCCGCCTGCATCTTCCTCACAGACCGGCAGTTTGCCGGGGACACCCTTATCAACCCCGTCTAAGCACAATAGCCAGCCCTCGGTCCCTCAGATGTGGACAAGTAAAAGACCATTTCCTCCTAGCCATGAGAAAGCTAAGAGGTTGAATTTCACCATCTGCAAGCTCTTGGCTACAGAAATGCTGCCTTTCCGCCTGGTGGACACAGAGGATTTTCGAGACCTTATGTCCGTCGCAGTGCCCCAGTACCAGATGCCCAGTCGGCACTACTTCTCAAAGAAAGGTGTGCCTGCGCTCCACCAGCATGTCGCACACAACATCACCGCTTCTTTGAGAAACTCTGTGTGTGACAGGGTGCATTTCACCACAGACACTTGGACGAGTAGGCATGGACAGGGGCGTTACATGTCGCTGACTGGGCACTGGGTAACTATGGTGACAGCAGGACAAGGGGCTGCTGTCCATGTCTTGCCGTCCCCACGAGTTGCGCGTCAATCCTCTTTATGTCAAAGTTCCTCCACTGCTTCTGCCTCCTCAACCTCCTCTCGGTCTTCCACCTGCACCCAAAGCCTGTCTGGTCATGCCACAAGCTTTCTAACTGCGCAGAAGGGATCCTGCACACCTCCTTACTATGCTGGCAGTAGGGCTCAACGTCATCAGGCGGTTTTTACATTGAAATGTCTGGGAAATGTGAGTCACACAGCTGAGGAGTTGTGGTCAGCTCTGGAGAACCAATTTCATGAATGGTTGTCTCCACTGGACCTGAAACCAGGGAAGGCCGTGTGCGACAATGCTGCAAACCTGGGTGCGGCCCTTCGCCGGGGCAATGTCACACACGTGCCTTGTATGGCTCACGTGTTGAACCTGGTTGTCCAGCAATTTTTAGCCCACTATCCCAGACTAGATGGCCTTCTGCAGAGGGCACGGTCGCTGTGTGCTCACTTCCGCCGTTCGCATCCCGCAGCTCAGCGACTTACATCTCTACAGAAGTCGTTGGGCCTGCCACTTCACCGGCTAAAATGCGATGTGCCTACCCGGTGGAATTCAACTCTGCACATGTTGCAGCGACTGTGGCAGCACCGACAAGCCCTGGTGCAATACGTTCTGACGTATAGCCTGGGCCAACGAGATTCAGAGGTGGGGCAAATCACGCTGGAGGAGTGGTCTCAGATCAGGGACCTATGCACCCTTCTGCACAGTTTTGAAATGGCGACGAAGATGTTTAGTGCTGACGATGCCATTATCAGCATGACTATTCCGGTGATTTACATGCTGGAGCACATGTTAAACAGAATTCGGAGTCAGGTGGTGGCACAAGAGGAGGTGGAGGAAGTAGAGGAGGAGGAGTTGTATGCGGAAGGGCTAACATCTGCAAGGTCCAGACGGTCGGCAGCACCAAGGCGGCAGGCATGTGAGGGTGGGGGAGATGGTTTAACCAGGGCGCATGGTAGCAGCCAAACTAGTGAGGAAGGTGCAGGAGCCCAGGAAGAAGTGGAGGACGAACTGATGGAAGACTCATCAGATGAGGGAGACCTTGATCACATTTCTGTTGTGCGAGGTTGGGGGGAGAGGACAGAGGAAGGAAGCATGATTGTTACCTCGCCACCAACACAACAGGGACTTGGTGCTCCTGGATGCGCAACACACATGAGTGCCTTCTTGCTGCACTACCTGCAACATGACCCTCGAATTGTGAGAATTAGAAATAATCCTGACTACTGGGTTGCCACACTGTTAGATCCCCGGTACAAAAGTTAATTTGCAGAAATTATTCCTGCCATAGAAAGGGATGCACGCATGCAGGAGTATCAGCAGAGACTGTTGCAGAATCTTACATGTGCTTTTCCACAAAATACCAGTGGTGCACGTAGTGAATCTCACAGTTCCAACTTGCCAACCGTGGGACCGTCAAGTGTTCAGCACTCAAACCGTAACAGAACCACAGTATCTGCTGGTAACATCAATTTTGCGGAATCATTTCACCACTTTTTTAGCCCATCCTTTGCAAGGCCACAGGAGACAAGAAGTCTGACACATAGTCAACGCCTAGAGACGATGGTACAGGAGTATCTCCAAGTAAACATTGAAGCCACGACTGTGTCACTGGACCCTTGCTCTTTTTGGGCTTCCAATCTGGATAAATGGCCGGAGCTAGCCACTTACGCCTTGGAGATCTTGTCATGCCCCGCAGCCAGCGTTCTGTCTGAACGTGTGTTCAGCGCTGCTGGTGGTGTGCTGACAGATAAGCGCACGCGGCTCTCCACTGATAATGTAGACAGACTCACGTTCATAAAGATGAACAAATCATGGATCCGAAACGACTTTTCTACCCCTGTGTCATCCTGGGGAGAGTAAAAGCTTGATGATTGGTTAAAATCACCCTACCAACCGTTTTAAGCTTTCAAATTACTAATCATGTTTATCTGTATCTTGACTGGAAAATAATTTGGGCTTTGTAGCAGTGTGCAGCACTGATCCTATTAGGCCATCTATAATAAGCTTCACCAGATTTAAAATTAAAAATAATTTTTAGCTGCATCTAGCCCGGAAAATAATTTTGGGGCTCCGAGATGCGCAAGACACATAAGTGCCTTCTTGCTGCACTACCTGCAGCATGACCCTCATATTGTCAGAATTCGAAGTAATCATGACTACTGGGTTGCCACACTCTTAGATCCCCCAAACTTTTCGATCAACCTTTTCATTTTAATAAAGACCAAAAAAATGGTCATTTTTGAAATTATAAGCATTAGCAGGTTGTTAGAAACTGAAATCAAACAGTTTTCAACTCAAAACTTTATTCTAGGTGATGTTACATTTTCACATAGGACCCCTTGTTCGAAAGGAGCTTCTGAACTCTCTCGTCCATTGAATTTGTCAGGTTTTGGATGGTTTCTGCTTCAATTGTTTTGCATGAGGACAGAATACCCTCCCAGAGCTGTTGCTTAGATGTGAACTGCCTCCCGCCATCATAGACACTCCTTTTAATGATGCTCCAAAGGTTCTGAATGGGGTAGAGGTCAGGGGAGCATGGGGGTCACACCATAAGTTTGTCCCCTTTTATGCCCATATCAGCCAGAGATGCAGATGTTTTATGTGCAGCATGAGATGGTGCATTATCATGCAGAAAAATGATCTTGCTGTGAAATACACGGTTCTTCTTCTTGAACCATGGCAGGAAGTGCTGTTTGAGAAAATCCACATACATTATGGAGTTCATCTTTAGCGCCTTCAGGGATCCTAAAGGGGCCGACAATCTCTCTCCCCATGATTCCAGCCCAAAACATTACTCCACCTCCTCCTTGTTGGCGCTGTAGCCGTGTTTGCGTGGGGTGTCCATCAACCAGCCATCCTCCACTCCATTCATCTGGACCATCGAGCGCTGCACGGCACTCATCCGTGAACAAAACAGTTTTGAAATCAGTCTTCATGTAATGTTTGGCCCACTGGAGCCGTTTCTGCTTGTGTGAAGTGGATAGAGGAGGTCGACAGGATGGCGTATGCACAGCTGCAAACCTCTGAAGGACCCTGCATCTTGTTGTTCGGGGGACGTTGGAGGCACAAGCAGCTTCAAAAACTTGTCTGCTGCTATGACAAGGCTTTTTTGCCGCTGCTCTTTCAACCTGACGTAATTGCCTGTAGGAAAGAGTCCTCAATTTGCCCTTATCAGCACGCACACGTGTGTACTGTGAATCAGCTACATACTTCTTGATTGCCAAGACACTTCATCCTGATCATCGCACAATGTTGATTGTAGTCATGCCTTGACCTAAACACTCCACAATTTGTTGCTTCTCAGCAGCCGACACATCCTTTTTCTTTCCCATTTTGGCAGAAAATGTAGGCTGCTTAATAATGTGAGAGAGCCTTCTTAAGTAGTCTTGCCTTTCATTGGACACACCTGCCAAACTAATTAGCACAGGTGTCTGCAATTGCTTACAGTGATATAAAGAGCCCTGACACACATCACCATCAATGAGTTTAACTGACAAACAAACAAATTCTTCCCTTATCACTCCTAAATACTTTTTGCATAATAATTTGGAACGCGGTGTACATGTGCTTTTCCACAAAACACCAGTGGTTCACGTAGTGAATCTTACAGTTCTAACTTGCCAACCGTGGTCTGTATGGAATTGTTCAATAAAGGGCCCAAAATTAAGATAACATAGATGGGAGAGGTCTCTATGAATAGGAATTCGTAAGTATTTGATACCCTGTGAGGGCCAGGCAAAGGGAAAGTTGGACTGGATGGAATCCTATATGGATTTAGGGAGGGAGACATCGAGGGCCTCAGACTTCGCTGCATTGATTTTAAAATTTTACCATGTAACAAAGTGATCTATTTCAGCCATAACAGCAGGGATGGATATATGTGATTGAGTGATATATACTAGGACATCATCAGCAAATAGAGAGCACTTGTACTCGGTGCCTCCCACCTCAATCCACCTAATATTGGGGTTATGGCGAATTGATGAGAGCAGGTGCTCCGTCACTAGGATGTATAAGAGAGGGGACAGAGGACATCCCTGCCTTGTCCCATTGGTGATTGTGAAAGGTGATGAAAATGTTCTGACGCACCCCCTGGGCCTTGGGACACCCGGAGCCGGACCCTTTTTGGTGGATGCTGGTGGTTGTAGTCTTCGTGGCGGCGATCCGGTTCCGTGGCTCAGGGCGGTCAAACCAGTGGCGGAACTATTTATGTGGTATTGATGTTTAAATGTCCGACTATGCCACCCGTGGATTGCGGTCAGAGTGAACCGCCGCTACAGGGCAGACCGCTAAGGCTGGTGTTGTGGGTGCAGCAGAGCGTAGCATAACTCCCCACGGGAGGAGTATAGCCTCAGGGCAGTGTATGCGGAGGATGGGGGTGATGGTGCAGGGCAGCAGCAGTAACGACACGGAGTCAGTGATGCAGTTCAGGGCCTTTACTCACAGTTCTTATTATCCAGACCACGTCTGCAGGTAACGGCTGCCCACGTCGTACTGTGCTCACCAGGTGAGGGGCTCAGACAACTCCCAGATAACTTTGGAGCGCTTCACAGGACCCCCTTTGTGTGTCCTTTGTCTGGCCTTTCTTACCAAACCTTCTGTCCGGCTGCCTCGGGCCTCCTCTTGGTAAACTTGGCGCCAGTTTCCCTGACCCTATGTGGTGCCTTCCTAGCGGGTGGAGCAAGGGGCTGCGCCACATAAAATGTCAGAGCCTCCGGTTTCTAGCTGAGGGTCGTTTCCTGCCTCCACTAGTTCGGGGACCGGTCTCCCCCTTTGGCCTGACCCCTCCACGCAGGTGGATTCGGGCGTGCGGTGGCGACTCGCCCGTCCGCACCCCTGGGATCCCTTCATTCCTCGTTCCTGGAGCCTTCTCCGCTCCTCTTCCTTCCTTCTCCCTCTTGCAGGCCTGGGCCTCTGTTACTAGGCCCGCCTCCGGAGCAGAGCTCATGCAGAGCCCCTGCTCCCTGCCACTTCTGCTCAGACTTCTCTGCACTGAACTAAGATGGTGCCCACCTTTTATACTCCCTTCTCAATGCACCCAGGAACTGCTTCCTCCCTGCTCCTGCACTGCAGGGTTCCCCTTCCTCAGTGTTCCCTCCCCCCACTCCAGCCAGGGACAGGGACTGTCGTGCCCATCTCAGGGGCATATTGGTCGCCCTGCCCCACGGCAATGTGGTGTAATGCATGCAGGTGTCGGGTCCTGATCCACACTCCATCCTTATCTGAGAGTGAGATATCACACCTCTGGGTGAGGTGCAATACGTCTGTAGCAACCGAGCCCTCGGTGCTACAGTTCCATTGATCTTCAGCCTAGGTGACGTATTGTGATACAGGGCCGTGATTTTGGCTATAAAAGGGTCCCCTAGACCCCTACCCCAAGCTTTTTAAGAGAATCATATATGGCGTGCCAGGAGACTCTATGGAATGCTTTCTCAGCATCCAACGAGAGTATCTACTTACAAATTTTTAACTGCATCTAGCCCAGGAAATACTTTGTGCCTAGTAGCAGTGTCTGCTAGTCAGCGGATTATCCCGGCTGTTAAGCAAGCTACACCACCTGTAGTTTGGACACTTAATTTTTTCAAAGGAAATGCTTCGGGACCACGGGATACTTAGTGAAGAGCATCAGGAGGCACCCCAAGGCATAGGGGCTGGGACTGGCACTAGGATGCCTTGCGGTGGACAGCCGAGCTCGATCCTTATAAAATCTTTTTAACTGCAGCAGCTTTAGTGGACGCTACTGGAGCTGGAATTACGCGGCTGCTAGCATGAGACTTGCCCTCCAATAGATCCTTGTAAATGGATTTAAAGTGTATTCATTCAAATTAGAGGGACAATTTAAATTAAAAAGCTTAGAGCTGCCTCCACCACAGGGGGGCTCTCTCGACCCACCAGCGGACAGGCACCAGTATTGGGAGAGGGGGGCTGGCCGTCAGGGTTCACCGCGGCTCTGGCACAAACCCGGCGACACAGAGGTGGCACGGGTAGGAGCGGACTGGCCGTCTCGGCTTCTCACTTTTTGGATTTTAGAAGGGCATGACATGCCTATATCTGTGTCTCCCCCTCCTTTTACTCCTCCACCTCTTTTCTTTTCGCATGACTATATGTACTTGTCACTTTTCCATGTGTTAGTTGTGTCTTCTGAGCAGTTTGTCAGCTTTTGGACACCTTTGAAGGTGTTTTCTATGTGTTTCTATGTGTTTTTGTTTGCCTGCCATTGGTTTTAACGGTGTTCGAAGGTGTTCGACGAACAGTTCGACGAACAGTTCGGCGAACACACGGGTGTTCGACGAACCGAACCGAACTCGAACACTACGGGGGTGGCTCAACACTAGGACACAGTAATAAGTACGACATATTCCCATTAGAAATGAGAGGTTCTGCTATACAGTTATAGGGTATGCAGTGAGTCCAACTGGTGACCAATTTTAGGAAAAACCCCACTAAGAATTTAAAGACACATCAAGCAGGGCCACAGTAACAAGTACAACATGTTCCCATTAGAAAGGTCAGGGTCTGCTATATAGTTATAGGGTATGCAGTGAGTCCAATGGCTGACCAATTTTAGGAAAAACCCCACTAAGAATTTAAAGACACATAGAGCAGGGCCACAGTAACGACAAATTCCCTTTAGAAAGGAGAGAGTCTGATATACAGTTATAGGGTATGCAGTGAGTCCAATGGCTGACCAATTTTAGGAAAAACCTCACTAAGAATTTAAAGACACATAGAGCAGGGTCACAGTAACAACAAATTCCCATTAGAAAGGAGAGAGTCTGATATACAGTTATAGGGTATGCAGTGAGTCCAACGGATGACCAATTTTAGGAAAAGCCCCACAAAGAATTTAAAGACACATAGAGCAGGGCCATAGTAACAAGTACAACATGTTCCCATTAGAAAGGAGATGGTCTGCTATGCAGTTATAGGGTACTAGATGGTGGCCCGATTCTAATGCATCGGGTATTCTAGAATAGGTATGCGGCCGACGGGGCGCAATTAGCAGAGCGGTGTTTACATTTTGCGCCAAAATCGCTGATTGGTCTCGTTCGGCAACCGTGACCAATCAGCAAAGCGGTGTTTAAATTTGGCGGCAATATTGGTGATTGGTTGCGGGCGGCGGCGGCGACCGATCAGTGAACCGTGTTAGTGAGGACTGGAGAGCGTGTTTAAATTTGGCACCAAAATCGCTGATTAGTCACGACCAATCAGCAGAGCGGTGTTTGAATTTGGCGCCAATACTGCTGATTAGTCGGGGCCGCCGGCCGCGACCAATCAGCGATTTTGGCGCAAAATTTAATCCAATCAGCAGGGCGGTGTTTAAATTTGGTGCCAAAATCGCTGATTGGTCACGGGCGGCGCTCGCCGCCCGATCAGCGAACTGTGTTAGTGAGGAATGGAGAACGTGTTTAAATTTGGCACCAATCTCGCTGATTGTTCTTGGCTGACGGCTGCGACCAATCAGCAGAGTGGGGTTTAAATTTTGCGCCAATACTGCTGATTGATCTCAGCCAGCGACCGCGACCAATGAGCAGAGCGTTGTTTAAATTTGGCGCCAAGCTCGCTGATTGGTCGCGGCTGGCGTCCGTGACCAATTAGCACAGCAGTGTTTAAATGTCGCGGCAAGATCGGTGATTGGTCGCGGCCGCTATTTAAATGTTGCGCCCAAATCGGTGATTGGTCGCGGGCAGCGGCCACGACCAATCAGCAGAGCGGTGTTTAACTTTAGCGCCAAGATCACTGATTGGTCTCGTGCGGAGAGTGCGACCAATCAGCGAATCGTATTGGTGAGGAGCGGGGAGCGGAATCGTATTAGTGAGGAACGGGCAGCGCCGCTGCCTGTGCGGGTACTTCCGCTGCGAGAACCCGGGACATGAGCGACTGCTCGCAGCAGAAGTATCCCGACCCACAGCGCCGCTCCCCGGTCCTCCCTTCACATCCTAGCCGCTTATGTCTCCACAGTATCTGCATAGTGTTACAAAGGTCCGGACATTTGTGTGAAAAATCGCTGATTGGTCGCTGGTGCTGCCCGCGACCAATCACCGATTTGGGCGCCAAATTTAAATATCGGCCGCGACCAATCACCGATCTTGGCTCCACATTTAAACACCGCTGTGCTGAGCGCCAGCGACCAATCAGCGATTTTTAACACAAATGTCCGGACCTTTGTAACACCATGCGGATACGGTGGGGACATCAGCGGCTAGGGTGTGAAGGGAGGACCGGGGAGCGGCGCTGCGAGTCAGGATACTTCTGCTGCGAGCAGTCGCTCATCTCCCGGCTTCTCGGAGTGGAAGTATCCTCACAGGCAGCGGCGCTCCCCGGTCCTCACTAATACGATTCCGCTCACCAATACGATTCGCTGATTGGTCGCGTGCGGACAGCGCGACCAATCAGTGATCTTGGCGCTAAAGTTAAACACCGCTGTGCTGATTGGTCGCCGACGCTGTGCGCGACCAATCACCGATTTGGGCGGCACATTTGAATAGCGTCCGCGACCAATCAGTACAGCGGTGTTTAAATGTGGAGCCAAGATCGGTGATTGGTCGCGGCCGATATTTAAATTTGGCGCCGAAATCAGTGATTGGTCGCGGGCAGCGCCAGCGACCAATCAGCGTTTTTTAACACAAATGTCCGGACCTTTGAAACACCATGCAGATACTGTGGGGACATCAGCGGCTAGGGAGTGACGGGAGGACCGGGGAGCGGCGCTGCGGGTCCGGATACTTCTGCTCCGAGCGCCCGCTCATGTCCCGGGTTCTCGGAGAGGAAGTATCCGCACAGACAGCGCCGCTGACATCCATGTGGCTAGGGCGTGAAGGGAGGACCTGGGAGCGGCGCTGACCTCCAATTGGTCGCGGCCGCTATTTAAATGTGCCGCACAAATCGTTGATTGGTCGCGGACTTGGCCCGCGACCAATCACCGATTTGGGTGCCAAATTTAAATATCGGCCGCGACAAATCACCGATCTTGGCTCCACATTTAAACACCGCTGTGCTGATTGGTCGCGACCGATATTTAAATTTGGCGCCCAAATCGGTGATTGGTCACGGGCAGCGTCGGCGACCAATCAGCACAATAGTGTTTAAGTTTTGCGCTAAGATCAGTGATTGGTCGGGTCCGAAGACCGCGACCAATCATCGAATCGTCTTGGTGAGGACCGGGGAGCAGCGCTGCCTGTGCGGCTACTTCCGTTGCGAGAACCCGGGACATAGCGGGCGCTCGCAGCAGAAGTATTCCGACCCACAGCGCCGCTCCCCGGTCCTCCGTTCCGCATGAAGGTCAGCGGTGCCGGCGGTCCTTCCGCTGCTACCGGCCGGGAGATGAGCGCCTCGCGCTGCTCATCTCCCAGCTGCATTTCCGTCCCGCAGATGGGTCCGGCGGTCGGGTTCCTTCTGCTGTTGCTTGCCGGGAGATGAGCGCCTCGCGCCGGTCATCTCCCGGCTGCATCGCCGCTCAGCTCCGTCCCGCAGATGAGCCGCTAACGGCCGCCATCTTTTTTTAGCAATCCCCCGGCGCTGATTGGCCGCTGCCGGACCAATGAGCGACACGAGATTTCCTGGACAGACAGACAGACAGACAGACAGACAGACAGACAGACGGGATAAGATGATTATATATATAGATGCAGTGAGTCCAACGGCTGACCAATTTTAGAGAAAACCCCACTAAGAATTTAAAGACACATAGAGCAGAGCCACAGTAACGACAAATTCCCATTAGAAAGGAGAGAGTCAGCTATACAGTTATAGGGTATGCAGTGAGTCCAACGGCTGACAAATTTTAGGAAAAACCCCACTAAGAATTTAAAGACACATAGAGCAGGGCCAGAGTAACAAGTACAACATGTTCCCATTAGAAAGGAGAGGGTCTGCTATACAGTTATAGGGTATGCCGTGACTCCAATGGCTGACCAATTTTAGGAAAAAAAACACTAAGAATTTAAAGACACATAGAGCAGGGCCACAGTAACGACAAATTCCCATTAGAAAGGAGAGAGTCTGCTGTTCAGTTATAGGGTATGCAGTGAGTCCAACGGCTGAACAATTTTAGGAAAAACCCCACTAAGAATTTAAAGACACATCAAGCAGGGCCACAGTAACAAGTACAACATGTTGCCATTAGAAAGGTCAGGGTCTGCTATATAGTTATAGGGTGTACAGTGTGTCCAACGGCTGACCAATTTTAGGAAAAAAAACACTAAGAATTTTAAGACACATAGAGCAGGGCCACAGTAACGACAAATTCCCATTAGAAAGGAGAGAGTCTGCTATACAGTTATAGGGTATGCAGTGAGTCCAAATGCTGACCAATTTTAGGAAAAACCCCACTAAGAGTTTAAAGACACATAGAGCAGGGCCACAGTAACAAGTGCAACATGTTTCCTTTAGAAAGGAGAGGGTCTGCTATACAGTTATAGGGTATGCAGTGAGTCCAACGGCTGACCAATTTTAGGAAAAACCCCACTAAGAATTTAAAGACACATAGAGCAGGGCCACAGTAACAAGTACGACAAGTTCCCATTAGAAAGGAGAGGGTCTGTTATACAGTTATAGGGTATGCAGTGAGTCCAATGGCTGACCAATTTTAGGAAAAATCCCACTAAGAATTTAAAGACACATAGAGCAGAGCCACAGTAACAAGTACGACATGTTCCCATTAGAAAGGAGGGGGTCTGCTATACAATTATTGGGTATGCAGTGAGTCCAACGGCTGACCAATTTTAGGAAAAAAAAACACTAAGAATTTAAAGACACATAGAGCAGGGCCACAGTACCGACAAATTCCCATTAGAAAGGAGAGAGTCATCTATACAGTTATAGGGTATGCAGTGAGTCCAATGGCTGACCAATTTTAGGAAAAACCCCACTAAGGCTGCGTTCACACATTGCGTATTTCCCTGTGTTTTTTTATGCTGCGTATATTCCTGCTTTTTTTACCTGCGTTTTTTTACGCAGGTAAAAAAAGCACCTCCATTCAAACACTGCGTAAAAAGCGCAGCAAAAAACGCAGTGTGAAAATGAAGGGTGACATGTGTAATGTCACACTTCATTTCAGTGTGACATGTGTACTATCTGTGTCTGTGTGTCATGTGTGTACTGTCTGTGTCTATGTGTCGTGTGTGTCCCTAGCAGTGTATGTACAGACTATGGATACTCACCTACCCGATGGATGAGAGACGCGTCTGCTCCGTCCCGCGCTTGCAGCATCTGCCGTGAAGCAATCAGCTGATTGTCACGTGACCGGCTTGTAATCAGCTGACCGGAAGCCGGTTACAAGCCAGTTAGCTAACAGCTGATAGGCTCACCGGCAGATGCTGGAAGCGCGGGATTGGAGCGGACCGGAGCGGACGCCTCTCCCCTGACATCGGGTAGGTGAGTATCCACCTGAGCCTCCGTAAAAAAGCGATGGAATTACGCAGTGTGTGAACACCACTGTGTAATTCCATCGCTTATAAAGGGTACAATAGTGAGAAAGCGCGGGACTCAGCTGCGTAAAGAATTGACATGGCAATTCTTTACGCAGCTGCGCTTTCCCGCTGCGTAAAATTACACAGTGTCTGAACGGCAAAGTGAATTTCCCATTCACTTTGCTGGCAGACACAAAGCACATTGCGTATTTTCAAAAAGCGCTCGCAAAAAAGCGCACGAAAATATGCAATGTGTGAACGCAGCCTAAGAATTTAAAGACACATAGAGCAGGGACACAGTAATAAGTACGACATATTCCCATTAGAAATGAGAGGTTCTGCTATACAGTTATAGGGTATGCAGTAAGTCCAACTGGTGACCAAATTTAGGAGAAACTTCACTAAGAATTTAAAGACACATAGAGCAGGGCCACAGTAACAAGTACGATATGTTCCCATTAGAAATGTCAGGGTCTGCTATATAGTTATAGGGTGTACAGTGTGTCCAACGGCTGACCAATTTTAGGAAAAAAAACACTAAGAATTTTAAGACACATAGAGCAGGGCCACAGTAACGACAAATTCCCATTAGAAAGGAGAGAGTCTGCTATACAGTTATAGGGTATGCAGTGAGTCCAAATGCTGACCAATTTTAGGAAAAACCCCACTAAGAATTTAAAGACACGTAGAGCAGGGACACAGTAATGACAAATTCCCATTAGAAAGGAGAGAGTTTGCTATACAATTATAGGGTATGCAGTGAGTCCAACGGCTGACCAAATTTAGGAAAAACCCCACTAAGAGTTTAAAGACACATAGAGCAGGGCCACAGTAACAAGTGCAACATGTTCCCTTTAGAAAGGAGAGGGTCTGCTATACAGTTATAGGGTATGCAGTGAGTCCAACGGCTGACCAATTTTAGAAAAAACCCCACTTAGAATTTAAAGACACATAGAGCAGGGCCACAGTAACAAGTACGACATGTTCCCATTAGAAAGGAGAGGGTCTGCTATACAATTATTGGGTATGCAGTGAGTCCAACGGCTGACCAATTTTAGGAAAAAACCTACTAAGCATTTAAAGACACATAGAGCAGGGCCACAGTAACGACAAATACTTATTAGAAAGGAGAGGGTCTCCCATAGTGTTGCCCTATGCATTTAATGCAAGAGTTGCCAAAAATTGTGAGGCATTCCACTGCCCTTTGGAAAAGACTTAGAGGGCCTCATAAAAAAATGTTCGCATTAGAAAGGAGCGGGTCTCCTATACTTGGAGTATGTGGGCTGACAAACATTTACCCCTGGGAGGTATACATGAACATACTGTATGATTTTTTTTGGGGGCGGCATCATAAACACCCTTTAAAAAAATTATGTGGGTGTTGCATCACGGTCCACGGTCACCCTGGTGATATGGTGGTGGAGGATGAGGAGAAGGAGGAGGACAAGAGCAAATAGCCAAAATCAGGAAGCGTATACCCATGTGTGGGTGTGAAGAGGTGCATGGGAATACACCTCCCTAAAAACGACACTGGATTTGAGTTTATGTTACGCTGCTATCATTCGGTGTTGCTGAGAAGTCTGGCCCAATCCAGCCCTTGTTCATTTTTATAAGAGTCAGCCTGTCAGCATTTTCAGTTGACAGACGGATGTGCTTATCAGTTATAATTCCACCAGCGGCACTAAAAACCCGCTCTGAATTCACACAATGGTGCCTGGAGCTGCTTCACTTTATCTTGCCGGAGAGGATCAGACCTCAGTGGATGACGGTAAATGAGGTCGGGGCAGGGGTAGGATGTCTGACGTGAGGAGGGGGCTGCAGGATGCTGCTCCCCTCCTGTTAAGTGCACACAGGATTCCATACTGTCAGGTCCGCGGTGGCTCTGATGTCTCTCTGCATAAGTTATTGCAGTACTTTGACCTTTGCTGCAGATCAGGTCATTCTGGGTTATCGGCTCCAGCATCACCAGATCTGCAGGAAAGAGTCCTGCAATAAATCACCCTTCAGAGCGACCACAGACATCAGCACACAGGATCCTAAACTGACTGATCAACCCTGAACCTGCAACACATCACATACTATACTGCTCCATATATAATATGTGAGGTCCTGTAGGCAGGTGTGATCAGTACAGTGTATATCCCTTTACAAAAAATGTCATATCCAGTGTACAGATTAGTGTATGGTATACTGTGGTACAGACATCAGATGTGAGATAACAATGTGTATAGTATATAACATCTGATATCTGTATCACAGTATATCATACTAGCTATTGAATTTGTTCTACACCTGGGTGGAGAGCTTTTTTCTTAGTACATTTCCGGCGCCATTTTTTGTTATGACACTGTCTGCAAATTTGCATATACAGTGTCTTCAATAAAATGGTGCCGGATAGCGTGGTATGTGCATGCGCTGACTCCGGCATGACTTCATTGAAGTATTGTGCTACAAAATTAAAGGGATCTTTTCA
Organism: Phyllobates terribilis; assembly: GCF_046119375.1. NCBI lineage: Eukaryota > Metazoa > Chordata > Amphibia > Anura > Dendrobatidae > Phyllobates > Phyllobates terribilis. The sequence goes on along the minus strand of NW_027362771.1, from coordinate 997,458 downwards.
TCAGAAATAACGCTATTAACCTGCAGGTTAACAGCGTTATTATGCTGCCCAGCAGCTGAATGCAGCGGGGAGAAAATTAACTTTATTCTCCTCGCCAGCATTCTATTTCAGTCATGGGGGCGGGACGGTGCCGGTTCGGTCACCACTCTGAGTACACAGAGTGTCCCCTATAACCTTGCCCCCAGCACTGACTGACACTGACTCTACATTGAGGCCAGTTGACAGTCAGGTCTGGGGTTACATCGGCCGCTCTGTATTCTCAAAGCAATGTCTGAACTGATGCTGGACCAGACCCCATGACTGAAATCGAATGTTCCCCCATCATGGTGTATGCTCCCCCATACTGGTATATGCTCCTTCATCCGGGTCCCCCATCCTGGTATATGCTCCCCCGATCCTGGTATATGGTCCCCTTATCCAGGTTCCCCATCCTGGTACATGCTCCCTCCCATTCTGGTATATGGTCACCTTATCTGGGTCCCCCATCCTGGTATATGCTCCTCCATCCTGGTTTATGCTCCCCCATCCAGGTCTCCCATCCTGGTACATGCTCCCCCATCCAGGTCTCCCATCCTGGTATCCCATTCTGGTACATGCTCCTCTATCCTGGTATATGCTCCCCCATCCAGGTCTCCCATCCTGGTACATGCTCCTCCATCCTGGTATATAGTCCCCTTATCCGCGTCCCCCATCTTGGTCCATGCCCCCCCATCCAGGTACCCATCTTGGAATATGCTCCCCCATCCAGGTCTCCCATTCTGGTGTATGCTCCCCCATCCAGCTCTCCCATCCTGGTATATGCTCCCCCATCCAGGTCCCCCATTCTGGAATATTCTCTCCCATCCAGGTCTCCCATCCTGGTATATGCTCCCCCATCCAGGTCTCCCATCCTGGTATATGCTCCCTCATCCAGGTCTCCCATCCTGGTACATGCTTCTCTATCCTGGTATATGCTCCCCCATCCAGGTCTCCCATCCTGGTACATGCTCCTCCATCTTGATATATGTTCTTCCATCCAGGTCTCCAATCCTGGTATATGCTCCCCCATCCATGTCTCCCATCCTGTTATATGCTCCCCCATCCAGGTCTCCCATCCTGATATATGCTTCACCATCCAGGTCTCCCATCCTGGTACATGCTCCTCCATCCTGGTATATGCTCCCCCATCCATGTCTCCCATCCTGGTATATGCTTCCCCATCCAGGTCTTCCATCCTGGTATATTCTCCCCCATCCAGGTTTTCCCATCCTAGTACATGCTCCTCCATCCTGGTATATGCTCCCCCATCCAGGTCTCTCATCCTGGTATATGCTCCTCCATCCAGGGGAGCGAGGCTGGAGGAGTGTGGCGCCAGAGTTTGTGCCTGCACATAGTGCAATCTCCAGCGCCATTTAGTTGAAGACAAATTTGCACACAGTGTCTTCAACAAAATAGAGATAGAGGTATGTGTCGTAATGGCGCCGCAGATAGCGGTATGTGGTCAGCTCTTACGCATACCGCGATCTCAATCCTTTATCCTCGTCCTCCTCCCTCTCACCTGTAATGTTTGATGTGTTCTTCTGTCTCTGGCCAGACTGCGCATGCGCATTGCGTGCACAGTCTAAAGAGGCTTCGGACAGGTGGACAAATTTCCGATTATATTATAGACTAGCTATTGAACCTGTTCTACGCCTGGGTGGTGAGCATTTTTATTGGTTTATATGGTCTCCCATGCTGGTATGTGCTGCCCCCCTCCTTGTATTTGTGCTGCCCCCATCCTGTCCCCACCATCCAATCCTGGTATGCGTGGCACCCCTCACCCCCAATCCTGGTATGCGTGGCACCCCTCACTCCCAATCCTGGTATGTGTGGCACCCCTCACCCCCAATCCTGGTATGCGTGGCACCCCTCACCCCCACTCCTGGTATGCGTGGCACCCCTCACCCCCTATCCTGGTATGCGTGGCACCCCTCACGCCCAATCCTGGTATGCGTGGCACCCCTCACTCCCAATCCTGGTATGCGTGGCACCCTCACCCCCAATCCTGGTATGCGTGGCACCCCTCACCCCTATCCTGGTGTGTATGGTATCCCTCATCCTGGTATGCATGGCACCCTATCCCTCACTCCCAATCCCGGGATGCGTGGCACCCCTCACCCCCAATCCCGGTATGCGTGGCACCCCTCACCCCCAATCCCGGTATGCATGGCACCCCTCATCTTTATCCTGGTGTGTATGGTGTCCCTCATCCTGGTATGCATGGCACCCCATCCCTCATTCCCAATCCCAGTATGCATGGCACCCCTCATCCCCAATCCCGGTATGCATGGCACCCCTCATCCCCAATCCCAGTATGCCTGGCACCCCTCACCCCCAATCCCGGTATGCGTGGCACCCTTCACCCCCCAATCCTGGTATGCATGGTACCCCTCACCCCCATTCCCGGTATGCTTGGCACCCCTCACCCCCCAATCCTGGTATGCGTGGCACCCCTCACCCCCAATCCTGGTATACATGGCACCCCTCATCCCCATACTGGTGTGTATGGTATCCCTCATCCTGGTATGCATGGCACCCTATTCCTCACTCCTAATCCCGGTATGCGTGGTACCCCTCACCCCCAATCCCGGTATGCGTGGCACCCCTCACCTCCAATCTCGGTATGCATGGCACCCCTCATCCCAATCCTGGTATACGTGGCACCCCTCATCCCTGTCCTGGTGTGTATGGTATCCCTCATCCTGGTATGCATGGCACCCTATCCCTCACTCCCAATCCCGGTATGCGTGGCACCCCTCGCCCCAAATCCCGGTATGCGTGGCACCCCTCATCCCGGTATGCGTGGCTCCCCTCACCCCCAATCCCGGTATGCGTGGCACCCCTCACCCCCAATCGCGGTATGCGTGGCACCCCTCATCCTTATCCTGGTGTGTATGGTATCCCTCATCCTGGTATGCATGGTACCCCATCCCTATCCTGGTGTGTATGGTATCCCTCATCCTGGTATGCATGGCACCCCATCCCTCATTCCCAATCCCAGTATGCGTGGCACCCCTCATCCCCAATCCCGGTATGCATGGAACCCCTCATCCCCAATCCCAGTATGCCTGGAACCCCTCACCCCCAATCCCGGTGTGTGTGGCACCCCTCACCCCCCAATCCTGGTATGCGTGGTACCCCTCACCCCCCAATCCTGGCATGCGTGGTACCCTTCACCCCCAATCCTGGTATGCATGGTACCCCTCATCCCCAATACTGGTAGGTGTGGTACCCCTCACCCCCAATCCTGGTATGTGTGGTACCCCTCACCCCCCAATTCTGATATGTGTGGTACCCTTCACCCCCCAATCCTGATATATGCATGGTCCCCTCACCTCTTTCACACTGTACACACATACGAAAAAAATAAACAGTTATACTCACCTTTCTTCTCTGTGCTCCAGCGCTGCTGTGTCCTCTTCTGCCGGAGGCCGGGGGAGGAGTGCGGCGCCGGAGCACCGCGCTGTCCGGCGCCATTTTGCTGAAGACACACTGTAAATGTGTCTTCAGTAAAATGGCGCCGGATAGCTCTATGCGCACGCGCCGGTCTGACGCCTTCACTCCGCCCCCGGTCTCCAGCAAAGAGAGGCGCCGCGGCAACGCTCCTCCCGGTCAGGTAAGTATGTAAGTATGGCGCCGGAGATCGCAGTATGCGTTCAGTGTCTACGCATACCGCGCGATCTCCGGCGCCATACAACTCCTCTTACCTGTAACGGCTGGATGCGTGCTTCTCTCTGGAGCCAGACTGCGCGTCATGCATGCGCAGTCTATCGAGGCTTCGGACAGAAACACGCATCCCTGGTTATATTATAGATACCAGTCATGTATTCTCATATAGACTGTATAGGGCCGTAGCTAGGGGAAGAGGAGGGGCATGTGACCTGGGTACTGCCATTAGGGGGTGCCTTCGGGCCACCTAATGTTGTGGTCAGAGGTGTCTCCCAGGCAGTTGCATTTTGCCGCCCCCAGAGAGGGATTCAACCATTCTCTGAGCTGGCTGTGGAGCCGACAGTCGATCAGAGAAGGGAGCTATGTACAGGCTCATATTGTATATAAGGAGCTATTTGGGGGCTCATACTGTATATAGGAGGCAATTTTTGGGCTCATACTGTATATAGGAGGCTATTTTGGGGCTCATGTTATATATAAGGAGCTATGTGAGGGGTTCATACTGTATATAGGAGGCTATGTGGGGGGAAGATACTGTATATAGGAGGCTATGTGGGGTGATGATACTGTATATAGGAAGGCTATGTGGGGCTCATACTGTATATAGGGAGGCTATGTTGGGATCATACTGTATATAGGGAGCTATGTGGGGGGCTCATACTGTATATGGGGGGCTCATACTGTATATAGGGAGCAATGTGGGGGGCTCATACTGTATATAAGGAGTTATGTGGGGGCTCATACTGTATATAGGGAGGCTATTGGGGCTCATACTGTATATAAGGAGCTATGCGGGGGCTCATACTGTATATAGGAGGCTATTTGGGGGCTCATACTGTATGTAGGAGGTTATTTGGGGGCTCATACTGTATATAGGAGGCTATTTGGGGGCTCATACTGTATATAGGGAGCTAAGTGGGGCTCATACTGTATATAGGGAGCTATGTGGGGCTTATACTGTGCATAGGGAGTTATGTGGGGACTCATACTGTATCTAGGGGCTCTGTGGGGACTCATACAGTATATAGGGGGATGTCAGCATACTTAATTCTGCTCAATATTAAGTCATACAATTAATATAATTTTTTTTAAATTATTTTGTTAATATTAATATTGAGCAGAATTAATTTCAGCCTATTGGTTCAGCCTCCACAACAGTCACGGTCTCTCATGTGGCCCCTTGGGAACATTAATCTCCCAACCCAGCTCTGCTATATATAGCGCTATGTTATGTATAGGGTTGTACATAATGGAAAAAAATCTCATGCCGCAGAACCTCCACTTGTTTACCTGCTACGGTTGGGGTGAGTGAGAGCCCGTCAGCTGTTATGGAAGTGAACATGCCTGCTGTTTTTTGACTGATCTCAGACACTGAGCACACCCCATCTTTCTTAATCCAACATTACATCTCTGCCTGCACCTCTCTCATAGTCCAGCAGCTTGTCATGTTTACCCTACTCCACCCTCTCTCAGCACAGCAGCCAGCCCTCAATTCCACAGTTGTGGTCACATAAAAGTTTGTTTCTTCCTACACATGCCAAAGGAGAGAGCTTGAATTTCCCCATATCCAATCGGTTGGCCACGGAAATGCTGCCTTTCCGTCTGGTGGATACAGACGGTTTCCGAAAGCTGATGGCCATCTCAGTCCCCCAGTACCAGTTGCCCAGTTGCCATTTCTTCTCTAAGAAAGATGCGCTACACCAGCATGTACCAGACAACATCTCTTATTCTTTGAAAAAAATCTAGGTCTGCCAGGGTGCATTTCACCACAGACACATGGACGAGTAAGCATGGCCAGGGGCGTTACATGTCGCTGATTGGGCACTAGGTGACTCTGGCGGTTGTGGGGGCAGGCGGGGAATGGGCTGCTCCACAAGTTTTGGAATCCCCAAGGCTTGCAGGGCGCTTGGGGATGGAGAACTAAACGACTACCCACCAGAAGATGGAGAACTAAGCTACTATACAACAGGGGTTGTAGAACTAAACTACTAAATACCTTGGGTTGGAAAACAAAATAAATACACACCAGAACATGGAGAACTAAACTAATAGACAACAGTGGTTGGAGAACTAAACTACTAAACAGCTAGGGTTGGAGAACTAAACCACTACACACCAGGGGATGGAGAGCTAAATCACTAGACACCAAGTCTTGGAATCCCCAAGACTTGCAGGACAAACCTCTGTATCTAACACTTCCTCCACTGCTTCTGCCTCCTCTAAGGCCTTCACCTGTGCCCTCAACCTCTGCCTTAATGAGACACATGTTCTAACATTCGACAGAGAATCTCCCCCATCTCCGTACTGCGCAGTATTTAATATGCCTTGGAGATCGCAGTCATATAGATCAATAGTTGTGGACAACTATCTATGTCGAGTTTGAGCAATGGCTTTCTCCACAGAACCTGGAGCCAAGAAAGGCCATGTGCAATAACGGTGCAAACCTGGTGGCGGCCCTACACTGGGGCAACCGCACATACGTGCCTTGTATGGCACACATCCTCAATCTGATGGTACAGCAATTTCTGTGCTATCCTGGCTGTATATACTGCTGCAAAAACCACGGTCTCTGTGTGCTCACTTCTGCCATTTACAACCCGCGGGTTATCGACTTGCGTCGCTACTGAGATCTTTCGGCCTACCGATTAACCGTTTGATATGCGATGTGCCGACATGGTGTAATTCAACTCTGCACATGTTGCACCAACTGTGGCAGCGGCGATGAGCCCTGATGCAGTATCTCATGTCGTATAGCCTGGGCAAACGCAGTGCAGATGTGGTGCAAATCACACTTGCGAAGTGGACACAGATGAAGGACCTCTACACCCTTCTGCACATTTTAGAAATGGCTACTAAGATGGTTAGTGCTGACGATGCCATCATCATCGCTATTTCGGTCATCTACATGCTGGAGCACACTTTGAATAGTCTGCAGGAGGAGGTGGTGGTCTCAGGGGAAGAGAAGGAAGCAGAGGGGGCTGCAGAAGCGCTAACAATATCTCTAAGTTGCACCACAGCCGGTTGCCAAGGGAGGATGGATTACAGTTATCAGGGGATGCTCATGGTACCAGACAAACTGTCAGTGAAGGTGCAGGAGCCGATGAACAAATGGAGGAGGACAAGGAGTAAGAGTTGATTGATGTAAGATGAAGAGGATAATGATCTCTCTGCTGTTCGTGGTTGACAGGATGGGATGGAGGAAACAAGCTTAAGTATTATCCTGCCACCAACACACTATGGCCTTGGACCTCATGAAAGAGACCGACCCATAATTGCCTATTTGCAGCACTATCTGCAACATGATTGTTGCCCGTATTGTTAGTATTAGAAATAGTGTTGACTACTGGGTTGCCACTCTGTTCGATCCATGGTACAAGAATAAATTTTGCCAGATGCTTTCAACTCCTGGAAAGGGACATGCCCATGCTGGAGTATCAAAACATGCTTGAAGACAATCTTGAGAATGGTTTCCCCCGAGACAGCAGTGAGGCACACAGAGTGTATTGCAGTTATAGACTTCCAACCCCAGGAACGTTGAATCTTCAACACAAAAACATTACCAGCCTTGCAGCACTGGGGTCCTGTGTCCCGACCCCATCAAGGACAACATCTGCAAGGAATTTGTATGTTCTCCTTGTGTTTGTTTGAGTACTCATTTTTCTTCCCACACTCCAAAGACATACTGATGAGAAATTTAGATTGGGAGCCCCTAACATCTGTAAAGCGCTGTGGAATTAATGGTGCTATATGAGTAAAATAAATGTAAAAAAATAAAATCTCTGAGTCGTTTCACTCCTTTTTTAGACTGGACCGTGCAACTGCAGACCAAAGTACAAGTTTGACACGTAGTGAACGACTGAAGAACATGGTGCAGGAGTATCATGAGCTCAATAACAATGCCATTGGGGGGGGGTTGGACCCTTTTGAATTTTGGCCTAGAAAAATTGAAGAGTGCCCTGAGCTCGCCTGTCACGCCTTAGAAGTTTTGTCATGGGCGGCAGCCAGTGTTCTCTCAGAACGTGTCTTCAGTGCTGCTGGTGTGTTGTTGAATAAGCGCATGTGGCTGTCCCCTGAAAGTGTAGACCTCCTAACTTTCATCAAGATGAACAAGTCATGGATCACCAATGACTTTTGCACCCCAGTCGCAGAACGGGAAGACTAGGCGATGGTGTACATTTTAGTGTGCTGCATTGTTCATGCGTAATTGCAGTCTGTGACACCTTTGTCTTGGCTTCTGTGCCTGTTGTTCTAGTGCTGCTGATGTTACTACAAATTTTTTGAAATGTGGAGACTCCAAGTTGGGTCTCCATCTAATGGGTTGCCTGTAGTGGAAAGGGTGTCAGAGCCCCATTATACTATTTCTACTATGGGGAAATTGATAATGTCTGTAAAGCACTGTGGAATTATTGGCGCTATATAAGTGAATAAAATAAATGAATAGAAATTGATGCCACTTTTGTGGTTGTCTGACCCGTCGAAGCGCATTTGGGCAAAATGGGCATCGTTAAAACAGGTGTAGCACGTACACCTTCCAGCTTGTGTTTTTATTCATGAAACAATAAAGAAGCAACTTTTATTCAGACCAGTGAGTGCCTTCTACCTTTTTTTAATTATATGTACACTTGTAGTGTAACGGGGGGCAGGGTGGTAGTCAGTGGCGAGTGGCATGTCAGTTTCAGTGTCTGGATCTTCACCCTGGCCTGCTACAGACAATGAGGACTCTGAGAATCCCTGGGTGTGTGTGGGCTGTGGTGATTCTGTGGAGGAGACCTCCATACTCACTTCTGACCCGCTGTCCCTGGTGTCGACTCTTTCAGCCTTCAGAAGGAGGAGACCGGACAGTTGATAAATACCAAGTCTATTTACTTGTCAAACTATCAGCATACAAAGGATAGCAGGAATTACACTTATTAATTTCTGTACCAAACGGAGGGACGTTCTTGGCGGTTACTGGCGATGGCACAATACTTGTGGCAAATGTTACAATTCACAGTTCAGGCAGAGGACCTCCATATTACTAATGCAGCACCACCGGGGTCGATGTGTTTCGCCGTGGAACTGCACTCAGACCAATCTTTCCTCGAGAACAGAAGTAAGGGAGCTTCTCCCACTATCTTCTTTCTATTCGTGCCCAGACCTCTCTGTTTCCGTCCATCTGACTGCAGCTCTCGGGCCTATCCAGCACTAGGGCCGTTCCCACCACCTCTCTTAGAACGTCTCTTCCTCATTGTAGGTCCCCTAACTTGCCTGTGTCTGGAGAACACTATCACACCGTAATTTTGCTGAGAACACTTGCTTCTTGTTACACTGATTTCCACACACACCCTTCTGTTGTATTGGTTCCTGTAACCTCCTGACAGTGACTAATCACTGTCCCTCACTCCACTAACTAAGATGGCTGAAAACTAACCTCCCAGAGATCCCTCAGTTCCCCCTTGTCACTGAGAGCCGCATATCCTAGGTTAACCCTCTATGTGCCCCCAACTACCATGAGGGTAAGATAATACAAGTATAAACCTCTGCTGCCATCTAATGGCCGTACCTGAAAACCACAGTTTTTTTCAGATAACTAAAACATACACAGTTATTAAAACAGTATAGTTCTATAGGGGGGGGGGGGGGTTGAGGAGATAATCACCCCACACCCCTCACAGAACTTTTATATACTACTTGTACTTGTCTGACCCGTCGAAGTGCATTTGCGCGAAACGGCCGTCATCAAAACAGGTGTAGCACGTACACCTCCCAGCTTGTGTTTTTATTCATGAAACAGTAAAGAAGCAACTTTTATTCAGACAAGTGAGTGCCTTCAACCTTTTATTCATTGCATTGTGATGTGCTGTCTGCTCACTTCAACGCCCTTCCTCCTCAGCCAAAAGCAGGCAGCAACCAGGCATCAGAACAGGCCTGCAGACTCATTGTGCTCTAGTTATTTTAGACAACACTTACTCTCGCCAAAGGACGTCTGTGAATTATAACAAGGGATATGCAAATATATGCAAATAGGAGGGTCTGTGCACGTGAAAGTAAGGCCCCATCCTATCTTAAGATAAGATAAGATATACTTTATTTATCCCGGAGGAAATTGCGGTATCACAGCAGCAGAACACAGATCTCGAACATGACACATATGATAACATAACATTTGGAATGCTTTAGACATTGCTTTTCAGACATTTGTTAAACACCCCCATAGCAGGTTATTAAGCAGCTGCTAATCAGCTTCATATAGCAAATCAGCGGTCGTTAAAAGGCTTCAATTGCCCAATGTTCATGCACCTTAAATCTACGTATTTGACTCCATGATGACTTCTCACATCCACAGCCGTCTCTGCAGACTTCCATCTTCTCCAGTCTTCGGCAGCACATCCCAAAACGCTGCCGATAAAAATAAGAGTGTGATTATAATGTTCCTGAATAAGAACAACCACCCAAGCTGTGCCCTAAATAAACTATTACACACACGCCGCTAGGTTCAGATAGAGGCGAGACAGGTTACATGAATTCTTTGGAATCCTGGGGGAACCATCACTCAGGGCGACCATAGACCATGTGCTGCAGCTTCTCTCAGGCACATAGGGGTATTGACCCTCAGGCACAGACACGTAGGTTGTTTCACTTGCTGACCAGACACACTTGACAAGAGTCCTCATAAACGGTAGAACAGTAACATTTAATAAGAAGTCGCACAGACATTGCAAGTTAAATCTTATGAGCAACAGGTTCCAGTGACAAACAATACAGTTTCTTTACTGTGAACAGCAGCAGTCCACAGTCTTCCCAGTAGTACAGGACAGCACAGTTGTAATGCAAAGGCACATTGATGAACACCGCATTCTTTACAGCACAGTGAGATGGAGAAGGGGGGAAGGTTTTGCTGAGGGAGATGATCCCTGTAACACCATTTCTTCTAGTCCTTATCTTTCTGCCTGACAATACTCTGCACTGTTAGTTCAGGAACTCTACCTGACCTGTGCTTAGCATCACTCCTGACTTGAATCCTTTTCACTTGCAGGTGCGCTTCTGTGAAATACAGAACACACACACCACCTTTCTTTTCTGCTCCAGCCAGACTTCCCCACAATCCCCCTGGGGCTCTGTTAAAACACTCCCCTTCTCTTGTGACTGTGTTAACCTCTCTAGTTGCTGGATTCTTCTGGAGCATAACACTTCCTGTCTCATGTGCTTGTGTTACTTCTAATAGTTGCTGAATGCTTTTAAATCAACAGCACTACTTCCGCATGTCACACTCTGCAACAACACTACTTCTGCATGTCACACTCTTCCCTCCTTTTTGAATGTTATCCTTGACATTCCTCTTAATTGGTCAATCTGACCAATTCTGAGACAGTGGTGAAAGTAGGATAACTTTATATACAAACTGGCATTGTGAAATTGGTATAACGTTCATAAACATTGATAACAAGCTAATCTTATGACCTTTTTCTTGTAGGATGCCTGTAAGAAATAAACAGTTAACACAATTAAAACAAACAGCATCTCTTCAGCTGGAGCTTTTCGTACGTCTTCAACCAGCTCTCTCTCTTTATTCTTTAACAGTTCTTTGTTTCTACAAAATCTTTTAAGGAAAATCAAAGCATGAAAACAAGTCTTTCCACCAGGCAACATCTTCCATACTGCCTCACGGTGGTGAGTACCACTCAAGTGGGCTTACCTGGTCCACAGGCAGAGATACCTGTTTCCAGTCGACAGTCCTTGGCACTTGACTCAGTTCACCAAGTGTCTCATACGTCAGCATCATGGACCTCCTGACTTCTTGAGTCGATATCCTCCTTGTGGGTTGTTCCTCAGAGAACACGGGTTCTTCGGTCACAGAAGTTTCTTCCGCCGCACTCATTTCCAATGCTTCCTTGGATGCTCTTGGAGCTGCTTCTGTAAGTTCCTGCACTTCTCCTGAGTCGTTTGTTTCTGCACGATCTGGTAATTCCGCTCCTCCTGAGTGTCGATCGTTCTCTTCAGGGGCCGATGTTCGATCATCAGATCTGAATTGGACTTCATCTGCACTCCTTGTTATGAACTCTGGAGCCTCAGGACTTAGTTCATTCTCCTGAGGATGGTACATCCCTCTCCTTGCCGGTCCGAGAAATTCTTCTCCATCAGAACTTTCAAGTTCACTCTCCACCTCTGGAGCTTCAGTCTTTGGAGCTTCCTTAGTCGATCTCAGACGATGTTGGTCTACTTCTGGGAAGTCTTGTTGTGGTGGGAGATAATCACAGGGTAGCAGTAAATTCCGATGGACTATTCTGGTTTTCTTGGCTCCCATTTCCAGTTGGATTTCATACACTGGGCTGTCATCAGCTTTCCTCCTTACGACCACATACACCTTGTCTTCCCAGTACGAATGAAGTTTTCCTGGACCGCCTTTCTCAGGTACGTTCTTGAGTATCACCCGGCCTTCCGGTGCCAATTCTGCTCTATAACATTTTCGATCATAGTACTCCTTACTCTTGCTCTGTCCTTGCGTAACCACTTTGGACGCTATGTTGTATGCCTCTGACATCCGTTCCTTCCATTTCCGAACGTACTCCAGATACTCCGGTGTCAGAGACTTACAGAATGTATCAAACATGATGTCGATTGGCAGTCTTGGCGATCGTCCATACAATAGGAAAAAGGGTGAGTAACCCGTTACATCGCTCTTTGTACAGTTATAGACATGTACCACTTTTGACAGAGAACTCTTCCAGTCTCTCTTCTCATCAGCTGTTTAAAGTGCGCAACATCGACAATAATGTCCTGTTAAAACGTTCCACTTGTCCATTACCCTCTGGGTGATAGGGTGTTGTGTGGGATCTCTGAATTCTACAGTATTTTCTTAGCTTGGCAAAGAGCTGGTTCTCAAATTCTCTTTCTTGGTCGTGGTGTAACCTCGTAGGGAACCTAAACCTCAAAGCAAAATCATTGAAGATCTTCTCTGCTGCTGTTTGACCCGATTTATTGGTGCTGGCATATGCTTGAGCAAATCGAGTGAAATGGTCCATCACCACCAAGATGTATTCATAACCACCCTTGCACGTCTCGAGATGTAGAAAGTCTATTGAGACAATCTCAAACGGATATGTAGTTTCGATGTTGCCCATAGGTGCCTGGGTTGATGTTTTATGACATTTATCTTTCAGACACCCACATTCCCTGGTCATGTACCTCTCAATATCTCTCTGCATGTACGGCCAGAAGAAACGTTCACAGATCAAAATTGTTGTCCTTTCCACTCCCAGGTGTCGCATGTTTTCATGGAGTTCTTTGAAGACCAACCTACGGAATACGGAATACTCTGAGTAGTACCAACTGCCGTTTTTGTCCTCCTTTATGATACAGGATACCATCTTCACTGAGGTAGAGCCTCGTCCATTCTTTAATTAAAACAGATACTGCTGGTGACTCATTGTCTCTCTCCCATTTACTTGGAAACCGATTTTGGTCCACATAAAATAGTTTTCTACCAATTATCTGATCTTCCCGTTGTGCTCTATGGATTTTCCCTTTTGGTAGTTGTTGAATAGACCGGGGGTGATCTTGTTCCCTCGCTTTTATGGTGGTTTCCACCATCAACGGACACCACAAAGGTGTGTCTTCCTCCTGATAAGCTTGTACTGCTTGGGTAGTGCTCTCAATTGCTTCCAGACTGACTTCCTCCAAGCATTCTTGCCTGAACTCCTCAGGCTCTAGTGGCATTCTTGACAATCCATCAGCATCCGCATTGCATTTTCCTGGCCTGTACTTGATGCTGAAATTGAAATCAGCTAGTTCCACGACTCATATCTGACCCATTGCATTCAGTTTGGCTGTAGTAAGGACATAGGTCAAAGGGTTGTTGTCAGTGTATACCTCAAACTCTTTGCTGTAGTAGAGATAATATCTAAATCATTCATAGATAGCCCATTTCAATACCAGGAACTCCAATTTTCCGGAATGTAGATGGTAATTGTAACGGGTCTGGGAGGTGGAACCTCTGAGCTACTATACAAAGGAGCAGTCCTTGTAAGGAAGCGGGTGGCTCCCAGGGAAAGTGGGCAGGCAGTCACGTCAAGTGACAGGGATAGTCTCTTGACAGGCGGGTGGTCACAGCAAATGACAGCAGGATAAGAGTCTCTAGACAGGTGGGTGGTCACGGCAAGTGACAGCAGGGTAAGAGTCTCTCGACAGGCAGGTGGTCACGGCAAGTGACAGCAGGATAAGAGACTCTGGACAGGCAGGTGGTCACGGCAAGTGACAGCAGGGTAAGAGTTTCTGGACAGGCAGGTGGTCACAGCAAGTGACGGCTAAACCTCCAGGTAGGCTAGCAGGCGGGTAGCAGGTGAGCGCTCCCAGGTGAGCGGGTAAGAGTCTCTGGACAGGCTGGCAGGCAGGCAGGTATCAGGCAGGTATCAGGCAGGTATCTGGCAGGTGCTTCCTGGTCCACGGGCGGACTGATCCATAGACAGACTGGCAGGTGCTGGTAGGCAGACTGTCGGACCACAGGATTGCAAGCAGGTAGACAGATATCAGGCAGGTATCAGGCAGGTATCTGGCAGGTGCTTCCTGGTGCGCAGGCGGATAGATCCATAGACAGACTAGCAGATGCTGGTAGGCAGACTGTCGGACCGCAGCATTGCAAGCAGGTAGACAGCACTGGAAAACAAGCTGGCAACGGGACCTGAGGGCTGAAGCAGAGTTGAAAGGCTTTGCAACAACATTGCTCGGGCACCTCCATTTTGGAGGAGGTGCCTTATATATGGTGAAGTCCTCCGGTGATTGGCCGGGGACTCCTTAGGACGGCGCGCGCGGCCCCTTTAAGAGAGGGAGCGCGCGCGCGGGCGCCCTAAGCACAGTGACCGGGAAGCAGCGCGCGCTGCCAGCAGAGCGGGAGGAGGACGCCGGGCACGGAGCGGAGAGGTGAGGGGAGCGGCGTCCCTGCCTAGCAGGAGGCAGGGTCGCTGACGCTACAGTAATTCTTCTCGGCGTCTGTCCACGTTCTAGAACCGTAACCGATGACTCTCATTTTTCCATCTTGATGCTGATACAGGGCAGCTCCCAGTCCAACTTGAGAAGCGTCACAATGAAGAACAAAAGGTAAATTGAAATCAGGAAATCCCAAGATGGGTGGTTTTACCAGGTAGTCTACTAGTTCTTCCAATACCTCCTGGTGGTCTGCTGTCCAGAGAATGGGCTGTTGAAACGAAACGGCGTTGTTTCTTGTAAGCCCGGTCCTACCCGCGTTCTTCTTTTTCTCCATGGGTGCTGTTGTCTCTATCCTCCCACCCAAGAGGAGATATAGTGGGACAGAAATCCTGGAGAAGTTCCGAATGTAAGTACGATAGTAGGAGAGGAATCCTAATATCTGCCTCAACTCCCAGATGGTAGAGGGCCGCTTGTCTTTTAAGGCCAGTACCGGAGCGATTTCTGCTGGGTCCATGGTATATCCTTCTCTGGACACAATTTTCCCTAGAAATCGGACTTATCTTTTGAACAGTTCACACTTCTCTGGGGTCAACTTAACTCCGTGTTGTTGATACCATTGTAATATGGTCCTCACGTGTTCAACATGCTCCCGGAAAGTTTTGCTATGCACCACATTGTCATTCAAGTACGGTTGGCAGATATCGTTCCTCAATCCTTCTAAACATGTCTCCATGCTCCTATGGAATTCTGCTAGAGCTGAACTGAGCCCAAATGGTATGCAGATCCACTCATATAATCCCCATGGTGTGATGAATGCTTTCAAGGGTCTACTGGACTCTTCAAGAAACCCTTGGTGGTATGCGTTACCCTGATAGAGAACAGAAAACCAGATGCTTTCTGTATCGGGTGACGATCAGGTACTGACTTTCGGTTTAGTTCTTGGTAATCACAACAAAGTCTCAACGTACCGTCCTTCTTCCTAACACAGACAATAGGAGAGAAATAAGACGACTTTGACTTTTGGACCCAACCTCTATTGATGAGATCTTGTAAATATTCTTTCACTTCACGATGTAATGGTTTTGGCACAGACATGATTACTGGGGTCGTGTCTTTCAAATTGATTTTCAAATACAACGACGGGATACAGCCTATATCAGAGTCATCTTTGGAGAACGTATGACACTCTTCTCTCAGAATCTGTTTTGCTACCGCTAGATCTTCAGCACACAAGTGTTCCAAGGGTACTGGGGATCCCAGGACCCGGCGGTGGGTTGCACAATTTCCTCCCCTGGGCAACTCCTGTTGCTTGAGACTGAATTCCCTATAGACCCCTGGACTGGTCTCACACTGGCTGGATATTGTTATGATCTGCAACAAGTACTAAGGAAAGAAAGGGGAAAGCTATCCCTACAGTAAAACTAAGCTGAATCCCTATGATGTAGCGGGCTGCCTGTTCCTTGCGAACAGACCCGCCTTAGTCCATGGCTAGTCTGAATGAAGACCTATAGCATAAAGGGAAGGGGTCCCTAAAAGAACTAAGGACAGGAACAAAAATGGGACACCTCCTGAACAGAGAAAGTTGTTGCAGAACACAAAAAGATAAACTGACAAAAAGGTACTAGAGGTCCAAGAAGGACCAAGCGAACTGACAGAGAAAGGCACCGAAGCACCTAGCTAGCAAAACAGTCAAACAACACTGAAGTCCAGCCCAGCCAAAAGGGCGGAGCTGAAATATAAAGGCAGATGGTCACGTGACCGCAAAACACAAGGTGGAAAAAACAAACAGGAGGGTTCTAACAGTACCCCCTCTTTTATGAGGATCCTCCAAGACCAGGCCTATCTGGAAACCTCTTGTGGAAAGCTCTAACAAGCCTAGGAGCAGAGACATCATCCGCCCTTACCCAGTAGTTACCTTCGGGACTGAACCCCTTCCAGGAGACGAGATACTGTAATCTCCCTCTATGCCATCTAGAATTCTAGATATGAGAAATTTCATATTCGTCATCTTCCACCACAGGAGGAACTGTGACAGTGGCATCCCTACCTGATACATCAACCTTTTTCAACAAGGAAACATGAAACACAGGATTAATCTTCCAGGAAGTAGGGACATCCAACCTAACCACAGACGGGTTAACAACCTGAAGCACTTTAAATGGACCCACAAACTTAGGACCCAGTTTTTTTTAGAGGGAATCCTCAACCGCAAGTTCCTTGAGGACAACCAAACCATGTCACCACACAGTAAACAAAACCTCCTTACGTTTCCTGTCAAAATACTTCTTGGACTTCTCGAAGGTTTCAACGTACATTAGTCCAAACTCTCTCCAAATCACCGGAAAAATTCTCCTCCTCCGGCACCACCAACCCCAATTTGGAGAACGAACCAAAAGACGGATGTCTCCCAGTACAACAAAAAAAAAAGGAGAACACCCAGCAGAGGAGGATGTATGATTGTTAAGAGAAAATTCTGCGAGAGGCAGAAACTCAGACCACACCTCTTGATTGTCCGCCACAAAACAACGCAAAAACTGGTTCTTTCTTTCAGTCTGTCCATTAGACTCAGGATGATACCCAGATGAAAATGACAAATGGATTCCCAACCTGTCACAAAAAGCACGCCAAAAGTGAGCCACAAACTGAGGTCCTCTATCAGAAACAATATCCGTGGAAGCGCCATAAAGCTTGACACTCTCTTTAACAAACGCCTTAGCGAGTGTCTAGGCGCAGGGCAACTTAATGAATGGAATCAAATTACACATCTTACTAAAACGGTCCACGACCACCCAGATGACAGTAAAACCCTCGGACACAGGCAGATCAGTAATAAAATCCATTGTGAGATGCGTCCAAGTAGCACTAGGAATCTCCAGAGGACAAAGCAACCCCGCAGCAGGAGTATGTGAAGCCTTTGACCTAGCACACACACTACATTGACGCACCCACTTGATGACTTCTTTCTGCCATCCAGGCCACCAAAAACTGCGACTGATAAGTCTCTTAGTCTCAGAAATTCCTGGATGACCTGCCAACCGAGACTCATGACACTCCACAAACAAATCTGTTCAAAAGGTTCTAGGCACAAACAACCTCCAATGGGGAGTGTTAGATGGAGTATCATCTTCAGCTTTCAGAATCCCTTTCTCCAAAACGGAGTCCAATGCCTCCACCACAACTCCTTTCTGTAAAATGCTCTCCTCCTCCTCGGCACCGACCGTAGGAGAGAAGCTGCGAGATTAAGCATCGGCTTTAACATTCTTAGTACCAGGGATATAGGTAATAGAAAAATGAAACCGAGAAAAAAAAGTGCCCACCTAGCTTGACGGACATTCAAGCGTTTGGCAGCATCCAGATAGATCAAATTCTTATGATCTGTGAAAACCTGAATAGGAAATCTAGCGCCTTCCAAAAAATAACGCCAATGTTCAAACGCGAGTTTAATAGCCAGCAACTCCCAATTTCCAACATCATAATTCAGTTCGGTTACGAAATTTTTTTCGAAAAGAAGGCACAAGGATGTACTCCATCCCTGTTCTCCTGAGACAAAACTGCTCTGACCCCCACCGATGAAGCATCGAACTTGACCAAAAAAGCCTTGGTCTCATCAGGCTGCATAAGAATAGGGGCAGAACTGAACCTCTCTTTGAGATACTTAAATGCTTCAATGGCCTCAGTAGTCCACTGGACCGTATTCGTACCTTTCCTGGTGAGATCGGTTTGAGGTTTAACAATTACAGAAAAATTCTTAATGAATTTCCTGTAATAATTGGCAAAACCCCAAAATCTCTGTATAGATTTCAAACCAATAGGCCTAGGCCATTCCTGCACAGCCTGAACCTTCACCGGGTCCATCTCAAAGCCCTCGCTGGAGACAATGTAGCCCAAAAAACTAATTTTCTGCACAGCGAACTCACATTTCTCCAGCTTAGCAAAGAGTGAATTATCACTCAATAACTGCAAAACTTCACGTACACTCTCCCAATGGGACTCCAGATCTGGCGAATAAATCAAAATGTCATCTAAATACACAACCACATTCTTACCAATCAAAGGTCTCAGGATGTCATTAATAAGGTTCTGAAAAAATGCAGGTGCATTGGTAAGACCAAAAGGCATCACCAGATTCTCAAAATGACCTACCGGAGTGTTAAAAGCAGATTTCTATTCATGACCCTCCTTCACTCGTAACAAATTGTATGCCCACCGGAGATCAATCTTAGAGAACCACTTGGACCCCACTAACTGGCTGAATCCCTACGATGTTGCGGGCTGCCTGTTCCTTGCGAACAGACCCGCCTTAGTCCTCGGCTAGTCTGAACGAAGACCTATAGCATAAAGGGAAGGGGTCCCTAAAAGAACTAAGGACTAGAACAAAAATGGGACACCTCCTGAACAGAGAAAGTTGTTACAGAACACAAAAAGATAAACTGACAAAAAGGTACTAGAGGTCCCAGAAGGACCAAGCGAACTGACAGAGATAGGCACCGCGGCACCTGGCTAGCAAAACAGTCAAACAACACTGAAGTCCAGCACAGCCAAAAGGGCAGAGCTGGAATATAAAGACAGATGGTCACGTGACCACAAAACACAAGATGGAAAAAACAAACAGGAGGGTTCTAACAGATATACAGTTTTAATGGTTTCAATGTGACCTAACACAGTCTTTGGATCCAGTCTAATTTTGTGTTTGTTTCATCACCGGTACTGTCACTTGAGCAAACCCACCAGTAGGAATCATAAGCACAGTCTCACCTTGAACTAGGCCTTCTGGAAGTTCTGAGGAGTCTTTTGGTACGAACAGTCTTTTCTGGACTTTTCTTCCCGGTTCTACCCGAACTCCACACCTCACCCCCACCATTTGGTTTGCAGGGATGATGGTTGGGCGCAAGCCTACCTTGACTTCTTTTAGGTCCATTGTATTCTGTGCTTTCTTTACTCTATTAATCAAGTTTTCCACCATGGCATTATGTATGGTGAACGATGTGGCGATTGCATCCACCACCAACGCCCTTGCCTTGTGTTTCGTGATGACCTCACTGTTTACATTATAACCCAGGATAGGATAATCTGCCACGTTCTGATCACTGGTCACGAGAAAAGGTACCAAAAGCTTGATAGTGTTGCTGTTCTACGTGACCCTGAGTTGGAAAGTCACTTCCACCCAGCTTATGAAAGGGATTTCGGTCTGGTTCCACTGGTCCCAAGAGTTCTTTTAGTGACTGAAGGTAGGTATGGGGCATGTAGCTCCTTCTCCATTCTTTATTTAAAAGGTTCTTTTGAGCTCCTGTGTCCCACAATGCTTTTACTGGGAGTCCATCTAGCTGGCACTGTATCATTTGACCTCTGCACTGGGCATTAAGTAACTGATGCCCCTGTATCCCTTGCAGCTGTTGTAGACGGGAACACACTTGGGGATAGAACTGACTCAGCCATTTTACCTCATGCACCATTTCGGGGGTTTGGTGAGATTTGGATTTACTTCTGGTGCGTCCTCCGTGTCGCAGTTACCAGTCACCATGCCCTGGCAATTTCCTGTCTTTTAACCCAAACGACCGTGACCTTTGGCATTCCTTGGCATAATGTCCTTTGTAATGGGTCTGGGAGGCGGAACCTCTGAGCTACTATACAAGGGGGCAGCCCTTGTAAGGAAGCGGGTGGCGCCCAGGGAAGACGGGCAGGTAGTCACAGCAAGTGACAGGGACAGTCTCTGGGTAAACGGGCAGTGAATCACAGCAAGTGACCAGGACAGTCTCTTGACAGGCAGGTGGTCACGGCAAGTGACGGCAGAGCCTCCAGGTAGGCTAGCAGGCTGGTAGAAGGTGGACGCTCCCAGGTGAGCGAGCAAGAGTCTCTGGACAGGCAGGTGGTCACAGCACGTGACGGCAGAGCCTCCAGGTAGGCTAACAGGCAGGTAGCAGATGAGCGCTCCCAGGTGAGCGGGCAAGAGTCTCTGGACTGGCAGGTGGTCACAGCACGTGACGGCGGAGCCTCCAGGTAGGCTAGCAGGCAGGTAGCAGGTGAGCGCTCCCAGGTGAGCGGGCAGGAGTCTCTGGACAGGCAGGTGGTCACAGCACGTGACGGCGGAGCCTCCAGGTAGGCTAGCAGGCAGGTAGCAGATGTGCGCTCCCAGGTGAGCGGGCAGACGGATCCATAGACAGACTGGCAGGGCTGGTAGGCAGACTGTCGGACCGCAGGAATAGTAGCAGGTAGACACGAGACAGGCAGGTATCAGACAGGAAACTGGCAGGTAACTGGCAGGTAACTGGAAATGGGACCTGAGGGCTGAAGCAGAGTGATGAACTGTGCTACAACATTGCTCGGGCACCTCCATTTTGGAGGAGGTGCCTTATATATGGTGAAGTCCTCCGGTGATTGGCCGGGGACTCCTTAGGACGGCGCGCGCGGCCCCTTTAAGAGAGGGGGAGCGCGCGGCCTAAGCACCGTGGCCGGGAAGCAGCGCGTGCTGCCAGCAGAGCGGGAGGAAGACGCCGGGCACGGAGCGGAGAGGTGAGGGGAACAGCGTCCCTGCCAAGCAGGAGGCAGAGACGCCGACGCTACAGTACCCCCCCCTTTAGGCCCCCCCTTTTTTAGGCCAGAGAGAAATTTATCAAGGATGAGAGGGGCATGGATGTTCTCCCGGGGCTCCCACGTTCTCTCCTCAGGACCAAACCCCTTCCAATCTACCAGAAAAAAGGTTTTTCCTCTTACCCTTTTGGTGGCCAGAATGTTCTCTACCTCAAATTCGTTCTCAGCGGAAACCGGAGCAGGGGGCGTACCTGTAGACTTGGAAAAAGAGTTAAGTACTACGGGTTTGAGGACAGATACATGGAAGGAGTTAGGGATCCATAAGTTGGCCGGGAGTTTCAATTTATAGGCCACCGGATTGATTTGTTTGATAACTTCCATTGGCCCGATGAACCCGAGGCCCTAACTTGTAGGAGGGAATCTTGAGCCGGACATATTTGGACGAGAGCCAGACTTTATCTCCAGGGCGTAATTGTGGAGGATCCAGGCGTTTCTTGTCAGCGTGTTTTTTCATCCGCTCGGACGACTGAAGGAGTGCGGATCGGGTACTCTCCCAAATAGAGGAGAATTCACTAACGAGAGATTCCGCAGCCGGATTGTCCACCGAGGTGGAGACGGGAAACGGGATCCGAGGATGCTGACCGAAGACTACAAAAAACGGGGATTTGGAGGAAGACTCGCTCTCGTGATTGTTGTAAGAGAACTCATGGTAGGAGATCCACCCAGTCCGAATGGTGGGCATTAACGAAGTGCCGGAGGTAACTGGTCAGGTTCTGATTGATCCGCTCCACTTGACCATTGGACTGTGGGTGGTAAGCGGAGGAGAAGTCCAGAGTGACGTCAAGCAACTTACATGTGGCTCTCCAGAAGCGTGAGGTGAACTGAACCCCACGATCTGACACGATGTGGAGGGGCAGGCCATGGAGACGGAAGATGTGGCGGATAAAGTGTTTAGCCAGTTCGGGTGCAGACGGGAGACCCGGCAGGGGAATGAAGTGCGCCATCTTGGAAAAGCGATCAGCGACCACCCAAATGACCGTACAACCGGCAGAGACGGGAAGATCCGTTATAAAGTCCATAGCAATATGCTGCCACGGGGCAGCAGGTACTGGAAGAGGAAGAAGGCGACCGGCTGGCAGGTGTCTCGGAACTTTGTTGTGGGCGCAGGACACACAGGCAGAAACAAAGTCTATTACATCCTTGTGCAGGGTAGGCCACCAGTAATGCCGGGTAATGAGCTGGAGGGTCTTTTTCTGACCGGGTGGCCAGCTAGCTTAGACGAGTGACCCCAGTGTAGGACCTTCTTCCGATCAGGTACTGTTACGAACGTCTTACCGGGAGGGAGATGATTTAGATTCACTGGAGCCACTTGCATTACTCTGGCGGGATCAATGATGTGCTTAGGTTCCTCCTCTAGATCAGATACCAGGAAGGATTGGGACAAGGCGTCAGCTTTGATGTTTTTGTCTGCCGGGCGAAAATGAAGAACAAAATCAAAGCGGGCAAAAAACAAGGACCACCGGGCTTGGCGCGGGTTAAGTCTCTGGGCGCTCTGAAGGTAAGCCAAGTTCTTGTGGTCCGTGTAAATTATTACCTGATGAAGAGCCCCCTCGAGCAGGTAACGCCACTCCTCCAGTGCCAGCTTAATGGCTAACAATTCTCGGTCTCCTATAGAATAATTGCGCTCAGAAGAGGAGAAGAGTTTGGAGAAAAAACCGCAGGTTACCATTCTTCCGGAAGATGACTTTTGGGTGAGTACCGCCCCGGCTCCGGAGGAGGAAGCGTCAACCTCTAGGAAGAATTGTTTGTTACCGTCCGGACGATGCAGCACCGGGGCGGAGGAGAAGGCCTGTTTTAAGGAAAGAAAGGCCTCCTCAGCTTCGGGCGGCCATCTTCTGGGATTAGTACCCTTACGGGTGAGCGCAGAGATAGGGGCAGTCCGGGAAGAGAAGTGCGGTATGAAGAGGCGGTAATAGTTGGCGAAGCCCAGGAACCGCTGAATAGCCTTCAACCCCTCTGGTCGGGGCCACTTCTGGATGGCAGACAGTTTTTCAGGATCCATTTGTAGGCCGGTCTGAGAGATTATGTAGCCCAGAAATGGAAGAGAGGTCTGCTCAAAGATGCACTTCTCATATTTAGCGTAGAGGTGGTTCTGCCTGAGCCTGAGCAGGACCTGACGAACATCCCTCCAGTGAGTAGGAAGGTCCGGGGAGAAGACAAAGATGTCGTCCAGGTACACCACCACGCAGGAGTAGAGAAGGTCACGGAAGATGTCATTGACCAACTCTTGAAAGACGGCAGGAGCGTTACAGAGACCGAAGGGCATTACAAGGTACTCATAGTGGCCGTCCCGGGTGTTGAATGCCGTCTTCCACTCAACCCCTCTGACGGATACGGACCAGGTTATACGCCCCACGGAGATCCAGTTTGGTGAAGATTCTAGCCCCCCTCAGGCGGTCAAATAATTCAGGAATGAGCGGAAGGGGGTATTTATTCTTCACTGTAATCTGGTTAAGGCCTCTATAATCTATACATGGACGGAGTGAGCCGTCCTTCTTTTTGACGAAGAAGAAGCCTGCTCCTGCCGGGGAGGTAGATTTCCGGATAAATCCCCGGGCAAGATTCTCCTCAATATATTCAGACATGGACCGGGTCTCTGCTGCGGACAAAGGGTAGATACACCCACGGGGAGGAGTAGAGCCGGGTATCAGGTCGATTGGACAGTCATATGGTCTATGAGGGGGTAATGTCTCTGCTTCTTTCTTATTGAAGACATCCGCATAAGACCAATAGGGAACCGGTAGACCGGGTAGATTGACTGGGGTAGGAGAAGGACGAGCAGGATGAACGGGAACTAGACAAGTCTTATGGCAGTCCTGTCCCCAGCAAAGGACTTCTCCGGTCTGCCAGTCAAGCACGGGTGCATGTTTCTGGAGCCAAGGTAGGCCCAGCAAGAGTGCGTGAGAGAGTCCAGGCAGAACATGAAAGGAGATGCTCTCAGAATGCAGCATTCCCACCTGCAGAGTTATGGATTCGGTGATGAGTTGGATGGGATGTGGTAAGAGGCCCCCATCCACGGCGGCGACAGATAAAGGTACGGCCAGAGGTTTGGTGGGAATGCGGTATTTCTCTACCAGGGATTGAGAGATGAGATTACCAGCAGCTCCAGAGTCAAGTTGAGCCAGTTCGAAATAGCGGTTCTCTCCGCAGGTGATAGAGACTGACAGCATCAGGGATGGAGAGGGTTTACTTTTGTCTAGGGCGACCTCTCTGAGCGACCCTAGACACAGGCGTTTCCCGATCTCTCAAGGCAGGAACGGATCCGGTGCTCCTTACTGCCACAGTAGAAGCAGCTCCCCTCGGCACGGCGTGAGTCTTGACGGGTTTTGACCATCTTGGTCTGGTCGACCTGCATAGGCTCAGGTGAGTGTGCCTGGGGAGTAACGGAGGGAATGACGGGTTTCTGGAAGGTGGGGGCTAGATGTGGAAACCTCCTCTCACGGGTGACCTCTTTGGCGCGCTCCTGGAACCGGATGTCAATCCGGGTGGCAAGTGTTATTAAGTCGTCGAGAGTGGTAGGAATGTCCCGACCGGCGAGTTCATCTTTAATACGGCCGGACAGACCCTCCCAGAAGACAGACACCAGAGCGTCGTTATCCCAGGCCAGCTCCGAAGCAAGGGTACGGAACCATATGGCATATTGGCCCACGGTGAGATTTCCTTGACGGAGGCGTAGCAGAGATGATGCGGATGAGGTCTTCCGTCCGGGTTCGTCGAAGACTTTCCGGAAAGCCGTGAGAAAGGCTGGCAGGTCGGACACCAGGGGGTCTCCTCTCTCCCATAGAGGATTTAGCCAAGCCAGTGCCTCCCCCGTGAGATGGGACATGATGAAGGCAACTTTGGCCCGGTCGGAGATAAACTGGTGGGACAGGAGTTCAAAGTGCAGGGTGCACTGGTTTATGAAGCCCCGAGCTTGAGCGGGGTCGCCTCCGAAGCGAGGAGGTGCAGAAAGCTGGGGTCCGGGGCAGGATACCATGGTATTGGTAGGCAGCGGCGCTGCCGGGTTGCAAATCATGACACTAGCGGTGGTTGCTGGTGGAGCAGTCAGAGTGTCCAGGCGAGAGTTGACATTCCGCAGGTGACCCAGGATGGACTCCTGTTGGGACCTCTGATGGGACAGTTCATGACATAGGTCCGAGAGCGAGGGAGCTTGGGTGCCACCGGGTTCCATGGCCCGAGCAAACTGTAACGGGTCTGGGAGGCGGAACCTCTGAGCTACTATACAAGGGGGCGGCCCTTGTAAGGAAGCGGGTGGCGCCCAGGGAAGACGGGCAGGTAGTCACAGCAAGTGACAGGGACAGTCTCTTGACAGGCGGGTGGTCACGGCAAGTGACGGCAGAGCCTCCAGGTAGGCTAGCAGGCTGGTAGCAGGTGGATGCTCCCAGGTGAGCGAGCAAGAGTCTCTGGACAGGCAGGTGGTCACAGCACGTGACGGCAGAGCCTCCAGGTAGGCTAACAGGCAGGTAGCAGATGAGAGCTCCCAGGTGAGCGGGCAAGAGTCTCTGGAGTGGCAGTTGGTCAAAGACTGTCGGACCGCAGGAATAGTAGCAGGTAGACACGAGACAGGCAGGTATCAGACAGGAAACTGGCAGGTAACTGGCAGGTAACTGGAAACGGGACCTGAGGGCTGAAGCAGAGTGATGAACTGTGCTACAACATTGCTCGGGCACCTCCATTTTGGAGGAGGTGCCTTATATATGGTGAAGTCCTCCGACCATTGGCCAGGGACTCCTTAGGACGGCGCGCGCGGCCCCTTTAAGAGAGGGGGAGCGCGCGCGCCCTAAGCACCGTGGCCGGGAAGCAGCGCGTGCTGCCAGCAGAGCAGGAGGAAGACGCCGGGCACGGAGCGGAAAGGTGAGGGGAACAGCGTCCCTGCCTAGCAGGAGGCAGGGACGCCGACGCTACATCCTTCCTCACCACATCTTAGACAGTGGACACACCCCATACTCTGATTTGATGAACGGCACGCTTCACAAGCCGGGTATCTTCTGTTTTCGAACCCACTTCTTGGTCTGAGGGTTCTGGCCTGGAACGACTCAACTTTTTCACCTCAATCAACTCGGCTCGCAGTTCTCCTATTACTTCCTCCCAGTCAGCGATGTGAGGCCTCTCTTTTGTTGGTGATTTAAGGTGCTCTCTCAGAGGTCGCACTGGAGGGTCTCTATGATGATCTTCGCACTGGGCATCGGGGTCTCCAACTTCAGCTGATTCATTTTTGTGATTTTAGGAGCAGAGCCTTTCTTTAACTTCTGTTCGCTCTCTGACTCTAAA
Organism: Phyllobates terribilis; assembly: GCF_046119375.1. Classification (NCBI taxonomy): domain Eukaryota; kingdom Metazoa; phylum Chordata; class Amphibia; order Anura; family Dendrobatidae; genus Phyllobates; species Phyllobates terribilis. The sequence goes on along the minus strand of NW_027362771.1, from coordinate 971,010 downwards.
CTAGCAGCCTCATTCACTTTTTCAATTAGGACTAGTGTTGAGCCACCCCCGTAGTGTTCGAGTTCGGTTCGGTTCGTCGAACACCCGTGTGTTCGCCGAACTGTTCGTCGAACTGCTCGTCGAACACCTTCGAACACCGTTAAAACCAATGGCAGGCAAACAAAAACACATAGAAACACATAGAAAACACCTTCAAAGGTGTCCAAAAGCTGACAAACTGCTCAGAAGACACAACTAACACATGGAAAAGTGACAAGTACATATAGTCATGCGAAAAGAAAAGAGGTGGAGGAGTAAAAGGAGGGGGAGACACAGATATAGGCATGTCATGCCCTTCTAAAATCCAAAAAGTGAGAAGCCGAGACGGCCAGTCCGCTCCTGCCCGTGCCACCTCCGTGTCGCCGGGTTTGTGCCAGAGCCGGGGTGAACCCTGACGGCCAGCCCCCCTCTCCCAATACTGGTGCCTGTCCGCTGGTGGGTCGAGAGAGCCCCCCTGTGGTGGAGGCAGCTCTAAGCTTTTTAATTTAAATTGTCCCTCTAATTTGAATGAATACACTTTAAATCCATTTACAAGGATCTATTGGAGGGCAAGTCTCATGCCAGCAGCCGCGTAATTCCAGCTCCAGTAGCGTCCACTAAAGCTGCTGCAGTTAAAAAGCTTTTATAAGGATCGAGCTCGGCTGTCAACCGCAAGGCATCCTAGTGCCAGTCCCAGCCCCTATGCCTTGGGGTGCCTCCTGATGCTCTTCACTAAGTATCCCGTGGTCCCGAAGCATTTCCTTTGAAAAAATTAAGTGTCCAAACTACAGGTGGTGTAGCTTGCTTAACAGCCGGGATAATCCGCTGACTAGCAGACACTGCTACTAGGCACAAAGTATTTCCTGGGCTAGATGCAGTTAAAAATTTGTAAGTAGATACTCTCGTTGGATGCTGAGAAAGCATTCCATAGAGTCTCCTGGCACGCCATATATGATTCTCTTAAAAAGCTTGGGGTAGGGGTCTAGGGGACCCTTTTATAGCCAAAATCACGGCCCTGTATCACAATACGTCACCTAGGCTGAAGATAAATGGAACTGTAGCACCGAGGGCTCGGTTGCTACAGACGTATTGCACCTCACCCAGAGGTGTGATATCTCACTCTCAGATAAGGATGGAGTGTGGATCAGGACCCGACACCTGCATGCATTACACCACATTGCCGTGGGGCAGGGCGACCAATATGCCCCTGAGATGGGCACGACAGTCCCTGTCCCTGGCTGGAGTGGGGGGAGGGAACACTGAGGAAGGGGAACCCTGCAGTGCAGGAGCAGGGAGGAAGCAGTTCCTGGGTGCATTGAGAAGGGAGTATAAAAGGTGGGCACCATCTTAGTTCAGTGCAGAGAAGTCTGAGCAGAAGTGGCAGGGAGCAGGGGCTCTGCATGAGCTCTGCTCCGGAGGCGGGCCTAGTAACAGAGGCCCAGGCCTGCAAGAGGGAGAAGGAAGGAAGAGGAGCGGAGAAGGCTCCAGGAACGAGGAATGAAGGGATCCCAGGGGTGCGGACGGGCGAGTCGCCACCGCACGCCCGAATCCACCTGCGTGGAGGGGTCAGGACAAAGGGGGAGACCGGTCCCCGAACTAGTGGAGGCAGGAAACGACCCTCAGCTAGAAACTGGAGGCTCTGACATTTTATGTGGCGCAGCCCCTTGCTCCACCCGCTAGGAAGGCACCACATAGGGTCAGGGAAACTGGCGCCAAGTTTACCAAGAGGAGGCCCGAGGCAGCCGGATAGAAGTGTTGGTAAGAAAGGCCAGACAAAGGACACACAAAGGGGGTCCTGTGAAGCGCTCCAAAGTTATCTGGGAGTTGTCTGAGCCCCTCACCTGGTGAGCACAGTACGACGTGGGCAGCCGTTACCTGCAGACGTGGTCTGGATAATAAGAACTGTGAGTAAAGGCCCTGAACTGCATCACTGACTCCGTGTCGTTACTGCTGCTGCCCTGCACCATCACCCCCATCCTCCGCATACACTGCCCTGAGGCTATACTCCTCCCGTGGGGAGTTATGCTACGCTCTGCTGCACCCACAACACCAGCCTTAGCGGTCTGCCCTGTAGCGGCGGTTCACTATGACCGCAATCCACGGGTGGCGTAGTCGGACATTTAAACATCAAAACCACATAAATAGTTCCGCCACTGGTTTGACCGCCCTGAGCCACGGAACCGGATCGCCGCCACGAAGACTACAACCACCAGCATCCACCAAAAAGGGTCCGGCTCCGGGTGTCCCAAGGCCCAGGGGGTGCGTCAGAACATTTTCATCACCTTTCACAATCACCAATGGGACAAGGCAGGGATGTCCTCTGTCCCCTCTCTTATACATCCTAGTGACGGAGCACCTGCTCTCATCAATTCGCCATAACCCCAATATTAGGTGGATTGAGGTGGGAGGCACCGAGTACAAGTGCTCTCTATTTGCTGATGATGTCCTAGTATATATCACTCAATCACATATATCCATCCCTGCTGTTATGGCTGAAATAGATCACTTTGTTACATGGTAAAATTTTAAAATCAATGCAGCGAAGTCTGAGGCCCTCGATGTCTCCCTCCCTAAATCCATATAGGATTCCATCCAGTCCAACTTTCCCTTTGCCTGGCCCTCACAGGGTATCAAATACTTAGGAATTCCTATTCATAGAGACCTCTCCCATCTATGTTATCTTAATTTTGGGCTCTTTATTGAACAATTCCATACAGACCACGGTTGGCAAGTTAGAACTGTAAGATTCACTACGTGAACCACTGGTGTTTTGTGGAAAAGCACATGTACACCGCGTTCCAAATTATTATGCAAAAAGTGTTTAGGAGTGATAAGGGAAGAATTTGTTTGTTTGGCAGTTAAACTCATTGATGGTGATGTGTGTCAGGGCTCTTTATATCACTGTAAGCAATTGCAGACACCTGTGCTAATTAGTTTGGCAGGTGTGTCCAATGAAAGGCAAGACTACTTAAGAAGGCTCTCTCACATTATTAAGCAGCCTACATTTTCTGCCAAAATGGGAAAGAAAAAGGATGTGTCAGCTGCTGAGAAGCAACAAATTGTGGAGTGTTTAGGTCAAGGCATGACTACAATCAACATTGTGCGATGATCAGGATGAAGTGTCTTGGCAATCAAGAAGTATGTAGCTGATTCACAGTACACACGTGTGCGTGCTGATAAGGGCAAATTGAGGACTCTTTCCTACAGGCAATTACGTCAGGTTGAAAGAGCAGCGGCAAAAAAGCCTTGTCATAGCAGCAGACAAGTTTTTGAAGCTGCTTGTGCCTCCAACGTCCCCCGAACAACAAGATGCAGGGTCCTTCAGAGGTTTGCAGCTGTGCATACGCCATCCTGTCGACCTCCTCTATCCACTTCACACAAGCAGAAACGGCTCCAGTGGGCCAAACATTACATGAAGACTGATTTCAAAACTGTTTTGTTCACGGATGAGTGCCGTGCAGCGCTCGATGGTCCAGATGAATGGAGTGGAGGATGGCTGGTTGATGGACACCCCACGCAAACACGGCTACAGCGCCAACAAGGAGGAGGTGGAGTAATGTTTTGGGCTGGAATCATGGGGAGAGAGATTGTCGGCCCCTTTAGGATCCCTGAAGGCGCTAAAGATGAACTCCATAATGTATGTGGATTTTCTCAAACAGCACTTCCTGCCATGGTTCAAGAAGAAGAACCGTGTATTTCACAGCAAGATCATTTTTCTGCATGATAATGCACCATCTCATGCTGCACATAAAACATCTGCATCTCTGGCTGATATGGGCATAAAAGGGGACAAACTTATGGTGTGACCCCCATGCTCCCCTGACCTCTACCCCATTCAGAACCTTTGGAGCATCATTAAAAGGAGTGTCTATGATGGCGGGAGGCAGTTCACATCTAAGCAACAGCTCTGGGAGGGTATTCTGTCCTCATGCAAAACAATTGAAGCAGAAACCATCCAAAACCTGACAAATTCAATGGACGAGAGAGTTCAGAAGCTCCTTTCGAACAAGGGGTCCTATGTGAAAATGTAACATCACCTAGAATAAAGTTTTGAGTTGAAAACTGTTTGATTTCAGTTTCTAACAACCTGCTAATGCTTATAATTTCAAAAATGACCATTTTTTTGGTCTTTATTAAAATGAAAAGGTTGATCGAAAAGTTTGGGGGATCTAAGAGTGTGGCAACCCAGTAGTCATGATTACTTCGAATTCTGACAATATGAGGGTCATGCTGCAGGTAGTGCAGCAAGAAGGCACTTATGTGTCTTGCGCATCTCGGAGCCCCAAAATTATTTTCCGGGCTAGATGCAGCTAAAAATTATTTTTAATTTTAAATCTGGTGAAGCTTATTATAGATGGCCTAATAGGATCAGTGCTGCACACTGCTACAAAGCCCAAATTATTTTCCAGTCAAGATACAGATAAACATGATTAGTAATTTGAAAGCTTAAAACGGTTGGTAGGGTGATTTTAACCAATCATCAAGCTTTTACTCTCCCCAGGATGACACAGGGGTAGAAAAGTCGTTTCGGATCCATGATTTGTTCATCTTTATGAACGTGAGTCTGTCTACATTATCAGTGGAGAGCCGCGTGCGCTTATCTGTCAGCACACCACCAGCAGCGCTGAACACACGTTCAGACAGAACGCTGGCTGCGGGGCATGACAAGATCTCCAAGGCGTAAGTGGCTAGCTCCGGCCATTTATCCAGATTGGAAGCCCAAAAAGAGCAAGGGTCCAGTGACACAGTCGTGGCTTCAATGTTTACTTGGAGATACTCCTGTACCATCGTCTCTAGGCGTTGACTATGTGTCAGACTTCTTGTCTCCTGTGGCCTTGCAAAGGATGGGCTAAAAAAGTGGTGAAATGATTCCGCAAAATTGATGTTACCAGCAGATACTGTGGTTCTGTTACGGTTTGAGTGCTGAACACTTGACGGTCCCACGGTTGGCAAGTTGGAACTGTGAGATTCACTACGTGCACCACTGGTATTTTGTGGAAAAGCACATGTAAGATTCTGCAACAGTCTCTGCTGATACTCCTGCATGCGTGCATCCCTTTCTATGGCAGGAATAATTTCTGCAAATTAACTTTTGTACCGGGGATCTAACAGTGTGGCAACCCAGTAGTCAGGATTATTTCTAATTCTCACAATTCGAGGGTCATGTTGCAGGTAGTGCAGCAAGAAGGCACTCATGTGTGTTGCGCATCCAGGAGCACCAAGTCCCTGTTGTGTTGGTGGCGAGGTAACAATCATGCTTCCTTCCTCTGTCCTCTCCCCCCAACCTCGCACAACAGAAATGTGATCAAGGTCTCCCTCATCTGATGAGTCTTCCATCAGTTCGTCCTCCACTTCTTCCTGGGCTCCTGCACCTTCCTCACTAGTTTGGCTGCTACCATGCGCCCTGGTTAAACCATCTCCCCCACCCTCACATGCCTGCCGCCTTGGTGCTGCCGACCGTCTGGACCTTGCAGATGTTAGCCCTTCCGCATACAACTCCTCCTCCTCTACTTCCTCCACCTCCTCTTGTGCCACCACCTGACTCCGAATTCTGTTTAACATGTGCTCCAGCATGTAAATCACCGGAATAGTCATGCTGATAATGGCATCGTCAGCACTAAACATCTTCGTCGCCATTTCAAAACTGTGCAGAAGGGTGCATAGGTCCCTGATCTGAGACCACTCCTCCAGCGTGATTTGCCCCACCTCTGAATCTCGTTGGCCCAGGCTATACGTCAGAACGTATTGCACCAGGGCTTGTCGGTGCTGCCACAGTCGCTGCAACATGTGCAGAGTTGAATTCCACCGGGTAGGCACATCGCATTTTAGCCGGTGAAGTGGCAGGCCCAACGACTTCTGTAGAGATGTAAGTCGCTGAGCTGCGGGATGCGAACGGCGGAAGTGAGCACACAGCGACCGTGCCCTCTGCAGAAGGCCATCTAGTCTGGGATAGTGGGCTAAAAATTGCTGGACAACCAGGTTCAACACGTGAGCCATACAAGGCACGTGTGTGACATTGCCCCGGCGAAGGGCCGCACCCAGGTTTGCAGCATTGTCGCACACGGCCTTCCCTGGTTTCAGGTCCAGTGGAGACAACCATTCATGAAATTGGTTCTCCAGAGCTGACCACAACTCCTCAGCTGTGTGACTCACATTTCCCAGACATTTCAATGTAAAAACCGCCTGATGACGTTGAGCCCTACTGCCAGCATAGTAAGGAGGTGTGCAGGATCCCTTCTGCGCAGTTAGAAAGCTTGTGGCATGACCAGACAGGCTTTGGGTGCAGGTGGAAGACCGAGAGGAGGTTGAGGAGGCAGAAGCAGTGGAGGAACTTTGACATAAAGAGGATTGACGCGCAACTCGTGGGGACGGCAAGACATGGACAGCAGCCCCTTGTCCTGCTGTCACCATAGTTACCCAGTGCCCAGTCAGCGACATGTAACGCCCCTGTCCATGCCTACTCGTCCAAGTGTCTGTGGTGAAATGCACCCTGTCACACACAGAGTTTCTCAAAGAAGCGGTGATGTTGTGTGCGACATGCTGGTGGAGCGCAGGCACACCTTTCTTTGAGAAGTAGTGCCGACTGGGCATCTGGTACTGGGGCACTGCGACGGACATAAGGTCTCGAAAATCCTCTGTGTCCACCAGGCGGAAAGGCAGCATTTCTGTAGCCAAGAGCTTGCAGATGGTGAAATTCAACCTCTTAGCTTTCTCATGGCTAGGAGGAAATGGTCTTTTACTTGTCCACATCTGAGGGACCGAGGGCTGGCTATTGTGCTTAGACGGGGTTGATAAGGGTGTCCCCGGCAAACTGCCGGTCTGTGAGGAAGATGCAGGCGGACATGTTAGGTTGCCTTGATCCAAAGGTGGTGCTATCGATGTCGGACAGCGCTCAAGACCAGCTGGTGTTACCACCTCCAAAGAAAATGATGACCTGCCAATCACGCTGGCTGTTGCGGGTAAAGAGGTGGCAGGTCTGCGCCCCAAAACAGGTGTGACTGCTGTCCCCCCAGTCACAGAGGATGAAGAGGCCGCGGATGCACAAGATATGGCAGACGGTGGTTGGCCCGGCCGGCTAGACCGCATTGTAGCACACTGAGCTTCCCACTGCAACTTATGCTTCATGTCCATGTGCCGGTTCATGCATGAAGTACTCAAACTATGTATTTTTTGGCCTCTACTTAGCTTTTGCTGACAAATGTTACAGATAACACGAGTTGGGTCATCTTTATCGATCTGAAAAAATGCCCAGGCTATGCAAGGCTTAGCACCCATGCGACCTGAAGAGCCACCACGACTTGTGGTGAGAGGCAGAGTTGTGTTTGAGGATGCAGTTGTTGACGTGCTTCCAGTACTACGTCTCTGTCCAGGAAGGCGCAACCTGACCTCGTCGTCACTAGCATCTTCCTCCACCTCCTCTGCTGACCTCATCTCTTGGCTGACTGTGGGTTGACAGTAAGTGGGATCTCCGACCTCATCATCATCACCCTGTGCGTTATCACACCCGTCGTCCTCAGAGCCAACCTGTTCCTGCCCTGACAAAAAACTAAAGTTGTCGCTCCAATCAGGTATTTGAGTCTTATCATCGTCTTCCTCATTGTCTCCACCAACAGGAGTTACAGTTTGGGAATGAGGGTCTACATTATGGTCAGAACCTTCTGCGTCTGGTCCTGGATCCGACTCATAAAGATTCTGGGCATCAGTGCAGATCATTTCCTCGTCTGGATTCACAGAAGCGCTGGAGTCGACCTCTGATTCCCAGGCTATAGTATGAGTAAACAGCTCTGCAGACTCAACCATCTGTTCTACCTCATACTCAGACGGGCAGCTGGAGATTTGGGAGCTGTGAGGAAGCAAGTGCGATTTGGGTGACACCTTTGAGGACTGGAGTATTTGTGATGTTGAAGTTGATGTGGAGGAGAGCCCACTTAAAGGAGCACTTGATATCCGTTGAAGCACCTGCTGTTTTTGTGCCTCATCTGGAATTTGTAGCGATTGGCGTGGCCGTAAGAAAGGGATCTTATCACATTGTCCGCTAAAAGAAGTAGACATTTTAGTTTGGCTGGAAGATGGTCTTTCTTCTGCACCTACCCCACGGACACAACCTTTTTTCCCCTTCCCAACACGCCTATTCCCCTTTCCACCAGCAGCAGGCCTTTTTCCACTCATTTTGGTGGTTAACTAATTCACAACTCTGGAGTTGTTTGCACAAAAAAACAATGGATGGTAACCGAGCAGAGCTGAGTGGCCAAACTGTGGTATTAGGCCAAAACTATTGGCTGGGTTAGATGCAGAAAAAAATTATTTTTAATTTGCAACCTGATGGAGGTCAGTATAGATGGACTAATAGACCAAGTCCCACACACCGCTAGAAGCCCAAATATTTTTTCAGAGCTAGATGCAAAAAATTTTTTTATTCAATTTGCAACCTGATGGAGGTCAGTATAGATGGACTAATAGACCAAGTCCCACACACTGCTAGAAGCCCAAATATTTTTTCAGAGCTAGATGCAGAAAAAAATTATTTTTAATTTGCAACCTGATGGAGGTCAGTATAGATGGACTAATAGACCAAGTCCCACACACTGCTAGAAGCCCAAATATTTTTTCAGAGCTAGATGCAGAAAAAAATTATTTTTAATTTGCAACCTGATGGAGGTCAGTATAGATGGACTAATAGACCAAGTCCCACACACCGCTAGAAGCCCAAATATTTTTTCAGAGCTAGATGCAGAAAAAAATTATATTCAATTTGCAACCTGCTGGACGTCAGTATAGAAGGACTAATAGAACAAGTCCCACACACTGCTAGAAGCCCAAATATTTTTTCAGAGCTAAATGAAGAAAAAAATTATTTTTAATTTGCAACCTGATGGAGGTCAGTATAGATGGACTAATAGACCAAGTCCCACACACTGCTAGAAGCCCAAATATTTTTTCAGAGCTAGATGCAGAAAAAAATTATTTTTAATTTGCAACCTGATGGAGGTCAGTATAGATGGACTAATAGACCAAGTCCCACACACCGCTAGAAGCCCAAATATTTTTTCAGAGCTAGATGCAGAAATTTTTTTTATTCAATTTGCAACCTGATGGAGGTCAGTATAGATGGACTAATAGACCAAGTCCCACACACTGCTAGAAGCCCAAATATTTTTTCAGAGCTAGATGCAGAAAAAAATTATTTTTAATTTGCAACCTGATGGAGGTCAGTATAGATGGACTAATAGACCAAGTCCCACACACTGCTAGAAGCCCAAATATTTTTTTCAGAGCTAGATGCAGAAAAAAATTAATTTAATTTGCAACCTGATGGAGGTCAGTATAGATGGACTAATAGAACAAGTCCCACACGCTGCTAGAAGCCCAAATATTTTTTCAGAGATAAATGAAGAAAAAAATTATTTTTAATTTGCAACCTGATGGAGGTCAGTATAGATGGACTAATAGACCAAGTCCCACACACTGCTAGAAGCCCAACTATTTTTTCAGAGCTAGATGCAGAAAAAAATTATTTTTAATTTGCAACCTGATGGAGGTCAGTATAGATGGACTAATAGACCAAGTCCCACACACCGCTAGAAGCCCAAATATTTTTTCAGAGCTAGATGCAGAAAAAAATTATATTCAATTTGCAACCTGCTGGACGTCAGTATAGAAGGACTAATAGAACAAGTCCCACACACTGCTAGAAGCCCAAATATTTTTTCAGAGCTAAATGAAGAAAAAAATTATTTTTAATTTGCAACCTGATGGAGGTCAGTATAGATGGACTAATAGACCAAGTCCCACACACTGCTAGAAGCCCAAATATTTTTTCAGAGCTAGATGCAGAAAAAAATTATTTTTAATTTGCAACCTGATGGAGGTCAGTATAGATGGACTAATAGACCAAGTCCCACACACCGCTAGAAGCCCAAATATTTTTTCAGAGCTAGATGCAGAAATTTTTTTTATTCAATTTGCAACCTGATGGAGGTCAGTATAGATGGACTAATAGACCAAGTCCCACACACTGCTAGAAGCCCAAATATTTTTTCAGAGCTAGATGCAGAAAAAAATTATTTTTAATTTGCAACCTGATGGAGGTCAGTATAGATGGACTAATAGACCAAGTCCCACACACCGCTAGAAGCCCAAATATTTTTTCAGAGCTAGATGCAGAAAAAAATTATATTCAGTTTGCAACCTGATGGAGGTCAGTATAGATGGACTAATAGAATGATGCTATGCCCAAAAGATTTTACTTCACTAGGTGCAGTAAAAAAATTGGTATTCTATACACAGGTGGTATATCTTGCAACACAGATAGGCTACTCCACTGACTAACACACTCTGCAATAGGCCAAAAAGGATTAGCTTTGCTAGATTCAGCCAAATGCTGTGAAAAAAACTTGCACAGCACTGGCACAGACCTACCTGGCAAAAACTGATAGGAACTGATGTAACCTAGTCCTGAAAAGGACTCCAATTACAATTAGTCTTTACTCCCACAATCTATCTATTTAAGAGCACAGACCTGAATGATAAAAGTCGTAGGAAATGCTGTAACCTAGTCCTTAAAAGGACTGCAATCACAACTATTCCCTACTCCCAAGCTATCTGTATATTTGTGCGAAAATTGGCTTGAAATTAACAAGGTATAGCGCACACAGCAACAGCGGTGCCGTCTAACACGCAGCTGCAGCAGTGAGAAAATTGTGGCGATGGGGAAAATGGCTTGGTCTTATAGGGCAAGGACATGTGACATACACTGCCAATCACACATGCCCTTGCTTGTGTGAAAAAAAGCACTTCGCTCCGTGTGTGCGCTGCTGATAGGCTGACAGATTGCACCTCCCCACTGCAAATGCGGGAAAGAGAAAAAAAAATGGAGATCTTCATTGTTCCTGCAGAGATCCATCCCCTGCCCCTCCCCCCGCCCCGCTGTACACTCAAACTGCGTATTAACATTAATTTTCATCATTACTGAGAAAAAATCCAGTTATGATTTTGGTGCACGAACAGTTATCGAACATAACCTCGAACAGCCGAATTTTTCTCAAATTGTTCGTGTTCGCCGACCGGCTCGAACACCGCCCAAAACAGCTCGAATTTGAGATTGGCGAACAGTTCGAGTAGAACAACGCTCATCTCTAATTAGGACTTCGTCCAAAATGCCAGGATCTTCTAGGTACTGTTTCAGCTGCAACTTGATTTCTTTGCTGATTAATCCTGTTCTCAATGTTCTGAAGAACTTCTTCTGGACTAGTCCACCATCAAACTTCTCTTCCGCTTCTATATCTTTGGATGCAAACAACAGTCTATCATTCAGTTAAATTGCTCTGAACAAGAAATTTTCGGGTGATTCCTTATTTTTCTGTGAGAGGTTAATGAGTTGGTGGAACAATTCTGAAGTACTCTCTTCTTTATAGTGCCATCTTCATCTGTTGCAAGGTCAATTGACTTTTAATTTCTAGCATACTACGGAGGTTTAGTCCTGGGCTGCTCGCTTTCACCACCACCTCAACAATCTCATCTGGCTGGTAGCCTTTCTGTAAGCCTTCATCGATCTGGTGCAACAAGTTCCTATAAGACAGTCTCTCTTTCTGTTCACACTCTCCAGTCTGTCCCAGCATCTTGAATTCTTTCCTTATGGTGATTTGTGGTGTTAGAGAGGACTGTCTCCCTTATTTATATAACCCGAGCAGGTTAAAGGTCCCGTTCAGAGGTTTTGGTCGATTCCTGCAGGGCTGTTGTTAGGACTTTGAATTGTTCTTTCAATTCCTGTAATTCTGTCTGTGGACGGAGCTTCCCACATTTGGTAATTGGTGCCGCCCCTCCATCCTCCAACTTCAACCTGGTTAGAAACTGTGTTAGTTCCTGGAGGAATGTCCCCATGACGTCTTCAGCTTCTTTCTCCCCCAGCTCATCTATTTTTGCATTAATGGCAGCTAACAGTTGCCTGCGATTGTGTGCTTTGGAAATCTGTACTACTGAGATCTTTATATGTTCTGCTACTGTTCTCAATTCTTCACAGGTTAACTGAAGAAGCAGTTCACTAATTCTGTCCATTTGTATTTCCACCTCCATTGCTGCTAGTGAGTTTTTCTTTAGGGTTGGTCCCCTTTAACTGGTGTAGCAGAGTTGAGTTGAGGTGCTGTGCTGCTGTGTTTTTCCAGACACTTTTCCTCTTCTCCCTCTACACGCTAATTCCCACTCAGGATTCCCCGTACGGGCCGCCAATGTTACATGCACGCCGCTAGGTTCAGATAGGGGCGAGACAATTCACATGAATTCTTTTGAATCCTGGGAAAACTGTTACTCAGGGCGACCATAGACCATGTGCTGCAGCTTCTCTCAGGCCCATAGGGGTATTGACCCTCAGGCACAGACACGTAGGTTGTTTCACTTGCTGACCAGACACACTTGACAAGAATCCTCATAAACGGTAGAACAGTAGCATTTAATAAGAAGCCGTACAGTCATTGAAAGTTAAGACTTATGAGCAACAGACTCCAGTGACAAACAATACAGTTTCTTTAGCAGCACAGCAGTTCACAGTCTTCCTAGTAGTACTGGACAGCACAGTACTAATGCAAAGGCACATTAATGAACACAGCATTCTTTACAGAACAGTGATATGGAGGAAGGGGGGAGGGTTTACTGAGAGATGATCCCTGTGACATCATTTCTTCCAGTCCTTATCTTTCTGTGTGACAATACTCTGCACTGTTAGTTCAGGAACTCTACCTGACCTGTGCTTAGCATCACTCCTGACTTGAATCCTTTTCACTTGCAGGGGTGCTTCTGTGAGATACAGAACACACACACCACCTTTCTTTTCTGCTCCAGCCAGACTTCCCCACAATCCCCCTGGGGCTCTGTTAAAACACTCCCCTTCTCTTGTGACTGTGTTAACCTCTCTAGTTGCTGGATTCTTCTGGAGCATAACACTTCCTGTCTCATGTGCTTGTGTTACTTCTAATAGTTGCTGAATGCTTTTAAATCAACAGCACTACTTCTGCATGTCACACTTTACAACAGCACAACTTCTGCATGTCACAAAACCCTATGCTGTGCCCCTATATACACCCTATACTTTGCCCCTAAATAGATAATTGCCCCTCACTGTGCTCCCTATGCAAAAAATGACCCACATGGTCTCACTTATGGTACGCAGACTCCACACTATTCTCTCCTATAAAATTTTCCCACCACACTGATTACCATAGCTATATATGACAGTCACAGTGTAACATCCCTGGTGGCATGCTGGCATGGCTTACCATCTCCCACCATGCAAGACCGCCAACTTACCTATCAGTCCAGGCTGCACACTTTGCTCCATTACTTGCTGTGTGCATGTCTCTTGTCTGATTGCTTAGGGCTGCGGTGCTGTTGCTACCGGTTAAAGTTACAGTGAGCGCAGCCCTATTGTGTCCCCAGCCTATTGCTGTGAGTCACTGGATACGTAAACCCCCTCCACCCAGTAGGAGGTGCCTGAGCAACACTTTGTTTCAGTGTGTTCTGTGCAACTGAGTTGCCAGGTCCTGTCTTGTATCTTGTCCGTTCCCGCCACCCTGGGGGCTGAGTACCCAGGCCCGTTACCTGCATCTGTGACTTCTAGTCTGTTTCCGCCACCCTGGGGGCTGAGTACCCAGGCTCATTCCTGTATCTTGGTCCAGGTTCAGTTCCTGTCTGAACAGTGTCCTAGCCCGTTACCTGTCTCTATGTCCGATCCTTTCCTTTTCCTGCAGTGTCTAAACCTGCACCTAACTCCTTCTCGTTGTCTCTGTACTTCTGTTTGTGAGTTTTGTGTCCACTCGTTACTTCATTGCAAGTACCTTGTGTGTATCTGGCTCTGCTTGTCCCATTTCCCTGCCTCCGTTTCTACCTTCTGTGTTCTAGCTATCTTCCTGTGTTTTCCAGTCTGTTCCATGTGAACAGAGCCCTGTCCTGTCTGCCTGCACCTTCTGCTCTGCGGTTACTCTCTGCTCTGTTCTGCCTTGCTTGTCCTCCGCACCTGCAGTTTCGCTTTGCTCTGCTGGCCCTCCGCACCTGCGGTTTCGCTCTGCTCTGCTTGCCCACCGCACCTGCGGTTTCGCTCTGCTCTGCTTGCCCTCCGCACATGTGGTTTTGCTATGCTCTGCTTGCCCTCCGCACCTGCGGTTTCGCTCTGCTCAGCTTGCCCTCCGCACCTGCGGTTTCTCTCTGCTCAGCTTGCCCTCCGCACCTGCAGTTTCGGTTTGCTCTGCTGGCCCTCCGCACCTGTGGTTTCGCTCTGCTCTGCTTGCCCTCCGCACCTGTGGTTTCGCTCTGCTCTGCTTGCCCTCTGCACCTGTGGTTTCTGCTCTGCTTGCCCTCCGCACCTGCGGTTTCGCTCTGCTCTGCTTGCCCTCCGTACCTGCGGTTTTGCTCTGCTCTGCTTGCCCTCCACACCTGCGGTTTCGCTCTGCTCTGCTTGCTCTCTGCAGCTGCGGTTTCGCTCTGCTTTGCTCGTCCTCCACACCTGCTGTTTCGCTCTGCTCTGCTTGTCCTCCGCGCTTGCGGTATCGCTCTGCTCTGCTTGTCCTCCACACCTGCTGTCTCACTCTGCTTGTCCTCCGCACCTGCGGTTTTCACTCTGCTCCGCTTGTCCTCTGTGCCTGCGGTTCTACTCTGCTTGCCCACTGCACCTGCGGCTCTGTTCCTTTATCCCAATCTGTACTGATCTCTATCCAGCCTGCGTTCCCACCTGCCAGTATCTGCCTGTCTGCATACCAGCCGTGCCTGCCAGTACCCGCCCTATCTGCATACCAGCCGTGCCTGCCAGTACCCGCCTATCTGCATACCAGCCATGCCTGCCAGTACCCGCCTGTCTGCATGCCAGCCATGCCTACCAGTACCCGCCTGTCTGCATACCAGCCATGCCTGCCAGTACATGCCTGTCTGCATACCAGCCGTGCCTGCCAGTACCCACCTGTCTGCATACCAGCCGTGCCTGCCAGTACCCACCTGTCTGCATACCAGCTGTGCCTGCCAGTACCCGCCTGTCTGCATACCAGCCGTGCCTGCCCATTCCTGCATTCCCCGGTGTGGGTCAACAGCTGTGACTGGGGTCTTACCTGGAGTAGCAACTGGGCCACCTCCCATGTCCCTCCTTGGACCACGGAGTCGATTAAGCCACCATGTGGTCAGATCTGGCGAGGCCCCTAGTCACGCTCCTCCAGGCACTCCTCGGTTCGTGGCCCAGTTGGACCACTAGCCACGCTCATGTCAGTCAGTCTTGGCGTGAGCGTAACACAAAGCACCACCTCAAATGATAACCACCACATCGTCCTCTCCATTCTTCACACAGAGCTCCCCACCCATGTTTTCCATATATCTCCCCCCTCCCCTGGTTTTCCATACAGCTTCTCCCCCTTCTCCCCAGGTTCTCCATACAGGTTGCCCCTCCCCAAGTTCTCCATATAGCTTCTCCCCCCCTCCCCAGGTTCTCCATATAGCTTCTCCCCCCCTTCCAGGTTCTCCATATAGCTTCTCCTCCCAGTTTCTCCATATAGCTTCTCCCCCCTCCCCAGGTTCTTCATGCAGCTTCCCCCCCTCTCCAGTTTCTCCATATAGCATCTCCCCCCTCCCCAGTTTTTCCATATAGCTTCTTCCCTCTCCCCATGTTCTCCATGCAGCTTCTCCCCCCCCTCACCAGGTTCTTCATGCAGCATCTCCCCCCTCCCCAGGTTCATCATCAAGGTTCTCCATATAGCATCTCTCCCCCTCCCCAGGTTCTCCATATAGATTCTCCCCTCCTTCCCAGGTTCTTCATCCAGCTTCCCCCCAGGTTCTCAATACAGCTTCTCCCCTCCTTCCCAGGTACTTCATCCAGATTCTTCATATAGCTTCTTCCTCCCTCCCTGGGTTCTCCATATAGCTTCCTCCTCCGGCTGCATCTTCGGCTCTGTGAGCGCTTACCTGCTCCAGGGTCCAGCTTGTCCTCCTGCATGGCGCTCTGCCTGCATTGATGTCGGTAGCGGAATGAGGTCTCCTCATCGTGCTGCCATGATGTCAGCAGCATGTGCACGCAGCAGCACGTGGGGTCAGGGAGCCGAATGGATCTCCACTGACCCCGGAAGAACCAGTGTACACGGACTTTCTTTTGTATTAGTGTCTCAAAGACGCTAATATAAATGAATACAGGGACACCTCTCTCCCACCCATCCAGCTGCAAAGACTCCGGTTTTCTTACGGAGTCTGGGAAGGGAAAAGTATATCTGAAAAAAATATATATATTTTTTGTAAATCCTGAGCCTGGCGGCACCCACCGCAACCCGCTGTCCTAGCACCAGACACCCGGTGCTTATTGGCAAATATGAGTCTGATAATACCCAATATACAACCTGCAGAAGACGTGGGTAAGTGCCCCCAACACGTGTTTGGCTTCCTCAGGAGGTGTTTTTGTAACATCCACTGCTGCTTGCTTGTTTCTGGAAAACACCCATGGAATTAAAACCGGCACTACTGTAAATTCTTGGAGGGGTGTAATCTCCAAAATTGGGGTCACTTGAGCTCTTCTAGAACTTAGGGGCTCTGTATATGGAGTCCACAAACTATTCTATGAAAAAGCTCCTCCCGAGTCTGTGTGGCTAAGTGGCACTGTACAGCCACATTACAGCCACATATGGGGTATTTCCACGTTTAGCAGAAATTGCGTATCAAATTTTGGTGCCATTATTTTCCCCATTTGAAAATGTAAAATCTGGGGCTGAAACAAATTGTTTGTGGAAAAAATGTAATTATTTTTTTCTTCATCACCCAATGGTATAAAATTCTGTGAGGCAGCCGTGGTGTCAGTATAATCACTGCACTCCTTAATGAGTTCATTGAGAGATGTAGTTTGTAAAATGGGGTCACTTACAGGGGAGTACTGCCGTTCTGGCACCTCAGGGGCTCTGTCAATGTGACATGTCATCCGCAAACCATAACTGCAAAATCTGCACTATTGGTGCTCCTTCCCTTCTGAGCTTTGCACTGTTCCTGAAAAGTACCGTATTTTTTGGACCATAAGACACACTTTTTTCCCCCAAATTTGGGAGGAAAATGGGGGGGTGCGTCTTATGGTCTGAACGTTACTTTACCGGATAGTTGCAGCTGTGGTGGAGTGGGATCGCAGGGCCCTCCATACCCTCCCTCTTCCAGGAATGCAGCGGCGGCAGCAGAAGAAGAGGTGAGATGCCGTCGGCGTGCGCGACTTTCCGGTGGCCGTGATCTAAAGGAAAATGGTCGTCTGAGCCAGCGCATGCCCAGACTGGGAGCTCGGGCGTCCATTTTCCTGTAGATCACAGCTTCAGGAAGATTTGGGGTGCATCTTATAGTCCAAAAAATATGGTATTCAGCAGTTGCGGTGTCTCCTATATGATATACCGTATTTTTCAGACTATAAGACGCACTGGACCATAAGACGCACCTAGGTTTTAGAGGAGGAAAATAAAAAAAAATTTAACCAAAAAATGTGGTCATGATGCACTTTTAAGGGGGAGGGGGTCTTCTGCTGACACTGGTATAGGGGTAATGTCCCCCCAATTCTGACAATATCCCCCATCCTGGTATATATGCCCACCCCCTTCCTTTTATACGTGGTCTCCATACCCATCCTGGTATGCCTGGCATCCCTCCATCCTGGTATGCATGGCACCCTTCATCCTTATCCTGGTATGCATGGCACCCCTCATCCTTATCCTGGTATGCATGGCACCCCTCATCCCTATCCTGGTATGCATGGCACCCCTCATCCCTGTCCTGGTATGCATGGCACCCCTCATCCCTGTCCTGGTATGCAAGGCACCCCTCATCCCTATCCTGGTATGCATGACACCCCTCATCCCTATCCTGGTATGCATGGCACCCCTAATCCCTATCCTAGTATGCATGGCACCCCTAATCCCTATCATGGTATGCATGGCACAGCAATCCCCATCCTGGTATGCATGGCACCCCTCATCCCTATCCTGATATGCATGGTACCCCTCATCCCTATCCTGGTATGCATGTCACCCCTCATCCCTATCCTGATATGCATAGTACCCATCATCCCTGTCCTGGTATGCATGGCACTCCTCATACCTGTCCTGGTATGCATGGCACCCCTCATCCCTGTCCTGGTATGCATGGCACCCCTCATCCCTGTCCTGGTATGCATACCACCCCTCATCCCTGTCCTGGTATGCATGGCACCCCTAATCCCTATCCTGGTATGTATGGCACCCCTCATCCCTGTCCTGGTATGCATGGCACCCCTCATCCCTGTCCTGGTATGCATGGCACCCCTCATCCCTGTCCTGATATGCACGGCACCCCTCATCCCTGTTCTGGTATGCATGGCACCCCTCATCCCTGTCCTGATATGCATGGCACCCCTCATCCCTGTCCTGGTATGCATGGCACCCCTCAGCCCTATCCTGGTATGCATGGCAACCCTAATCCCTATCCTGGTATGCATGGCACCCCTCACCCCTGTCCTTTTATGCATGGCACCCCTAATCCCTATCCTGGTATGCATGGTACCACTAATCACTATCCTAGTATGCATGGTCCCCCTACTCCCCATCATGCTGCACATTTAAAAAACGTCACTGCCATGTGCGGCTCACAAGGAGAGATCAGCTGCCGGAAGTCACTGCTCCCCACGCCGGTTCTGTATGCTCGGGGAGCAGTGACTTCACTCTCCTGCGTAGCCGACACACAGCGGAGCCGCGCTGCGGCTCCTGCTGCTTCCGGGCTATAGCGTGTGCCCGCTTATTAAAGGGCATGAATATTCACCCCCTCCCCATGCCCATGGGCGTGGAGAGAGGTTGAATAGTTAAATATTCATGCCCTTTAACAGCGGGCACAGGAGATAGCCGGGAGCAGCAGGAGCCGCAGCGCGGCTACACTGTGTAGCGCTATTAGGGAGCATGAATATTCAGTGCTCCCCACGCCCCAGTGAACATTCATTTTCTTTTTCAGCGGGGACAGTGTAGGCTGCAGCAGGCGGCTGCTGCCTCCTGTGCCCCGCTCCTCCACCGATACCGCTCCCCCCACACCACACATAAATATACCCCCCCCATTTTACTCCAAAATTTTGGAGGAAAAAAGTGCGTCCTATAGTCCGAAAAATACGGTATTTGTGAGTTTCCTATGTGATATATGCATCATAATGTAGTATGTAGTGTAATATCAGTCTTAATATAGTATGTAAGGTAGAGTTGTGTATATATAGTATATAGTGTAGAGATGTTTATATAGTATGATGTATATAGTATGGAATCCACACTATATACACTGCTATATCTCTACACGGTATAGTATAAACACCACTCCACTCTATATTCCTTAACACAGTATATAGTGTGGAGCTGTGCATGTCGTGTATACTTCTCTAGTCCTGTATACATGGTGTAAATCTCAGTATCCGCATTAATTTTGAGTGTGTATGTATGTGTGTGTGTGTGTGTGTATGTGTGTGTGTGTGTGTGTACACTATTGGCCAAAATTGAGGCAACACCCTCAAGATTTATTAATTTTTAGCATTTTGCCGATACAAATCAAAATTTCATAAATGTTTTTGATTTCACAGTAAAATTTTTAAGTAGAAATAACAAAATCTCATATAGAAACACAATATTAGCAGGAAATTTGTTCATTTGTCAACAAATTGGACATTATTGTCACTCAGATGACTGTGGGAGAAAAGCCATTTATTTGTCCTATTTTCATATCTAACACTAAAATGTTAATACTTAGTTGGATAGCCCTTGGCCTTGATAACTGCCTGGCATCTACTTGGCATGCTATCTACCAGTTTGTGTAAATCAGATGGTGTGATGATTAGAGATGAGCGTTGTTCTACTCGAACTGTTCGCCAATCTCAAATTCGAGCTGTTTTGGGCGGTGTTCGAGCCGTTCGGCGAACACGAACAATTTGAGAAAAATTCGGCTGTTCGAGGTTATGTTCGATAACTGTTCTTGCACCAAAATCATAACTGGATTTTTTCTCAGTAATGATGAAAATTAATGTTAATACGCAGTTTGAGTGTACAGAGGGGTGGGGGGAGGGGCAGGGGATGGATCTCTGCAGGAACAATGAAGATCTCCATTTTTTTTTCTCTTTCCCGCATTTGCAGTGGGGAGGTGCAATCTGTCAGCCTATCAGCAGCGCACACACGGAGCGAAGTGCTTTTTTTCACACAAGCAAGGACATGTGTCATTGGCAGTGTATGTCACATGTCCTTGCCCTATAAGACCAAGCCATTTTCCCCGTCGCCACCATTTTCTCACTGCTGCAGCTGCGTGTTAGACGGCACCGCTGTTGCTGTGTGCGCTATACCTTGTTAATTTCAAGCCAATTTTCGCACAAATATACAGATAGCTTGGGAGTAGGGAATAGTTGTGATTGCAGTCCTTTTAAGGACTAGGTTACAGCATTTCCTACGACTTTTATCAGGCAGGTCTGTGCTCTTAAATAGATATTTGGGCATCTAGCTGTGTGTGGGACTTGTTCTATTAGTCCATCTATACTGACCTCCATAAGGTTGCAAATTCAAAATAATTTTTTGTCTGCATCTACCTCTGAAAAAATATTTGGCCTTCTAGCTGTGTGTGGGACTTGTTCTATTAGTCCATCTATACTGACCTCCATAAGGTTGCAAACTGAATATAATTTTTTTCTGCATCTACCTCTGAAAAAATATTTGGGCTTCTAGCTGTGTGTGGGACTTGTTCTATTAGTCCATCTATACTGACCTCCATAAGGTTGCAAATTCAAAATAATTTTTTGTCTGCATCTAACTCTGAAAAAATATTTGGCCTTCTAGCTGTGTGTGGGACTTGTTCTATTAGTCCATCTATACTGACCTCCATAAGGTTGCAAACTGAATATAATTTTTTTCTGCATCTACCTCTGAAAAAATATTTGGGCTTCTAGCTGTGTGTGGGACTTGTTCTATTAGTCCATCTATACTGACCTCCATAAGGTTGCAAACTGAATATAATTTTTTTCTGCATCTACCTCTGAAAAAATATTTGGGCTTCTAGCTGTGTGTGGGACTTGTTCTATTAGTCCATCTATACTGACCTCCATAAGGTTGCAAATTCAAAATAATTTTTTGTCTGCATCTACCTCTGAAAAAATATTTGGCCTTCTAGCTGTGTGTGGGACTTGTTCTATTAGTCATCTATACTGACCTCCATCAGGTTGCAAATTCAAAATAATTTTTTGTCTGCATCTACCTCTGAAAAAATATTTGGCCTTCTAGCTGTGTGTGGGACTTGTTCTATTAGTCCATCTATACTGACCTCCATAAGGTTGCAAACTGAATATAATTTTTTTCTGCATCTACCTCTGAAAAAATATTTGGCCTTCTAGCTGTGTGTGGGACTTATTCTATTAGTCCATCTATACTGACCTCCATAAGGTTGCAAACTGAATATAATTTTTTTCTGCATCTACCTCTGAAAAAATATTTGGCCTTCTAGCAGTGTGTGGGTCTCATTGTATTAGGCCATCTATACCAAGCTCCACCAGCTTTTCAATTAATAATAATTTTTCGCTGCATCTAGCCCTGAAAATAATTTTTCTTCCCAATAGTGGTAGCAATAGAAATATGGGGCGCGCTCCTAGCTTGCAAAAATATACGCTTCATAACAAAAAACACCAGCTTAGCGCACTGCATTAATAAGATGGCATCATCGTCTCTCCCAGTGCTAGGCCTACTACCCAGGCTAGCATTCCTGTGCCTAAAACACAATGTATGGGTCCGCGCTAGCCACTATGCTGAGGGGTCTAAAGCTGCTGCTAACGCTTTATAACAATTCAATTGGCAGATTTTCACAGAGCTCTTCCACAATGCCCACCCATCGGGACAACAGTTGCCCACCTTCCCTATGGGATCTAGTGGCGAATAGTTGATGCCATTAATCAGAGCGTCAGTTGCCCCGTCGACGTGGCAAGCATACGGTAAGGCATGGGAAGAGTGGACACGACTAGTAGCAGGCAGACGGGTTGACCAATGTGAACAAGCCAGATCACAAGTCACCATAGAATTTCTCCACCAGCTAATGATGAGGGGCATATCAGGGGCGTCAGCGCAGCGGTGTCTGACCGGAGTAGCATTTCACTTCCAACTACTGAATTGGGGAGATGTGACAAAGATTCATCATCAGACAATCCATAAAAGGGTGGAAAAGGGGTCAGCCAAGTCAGGAGTGTAGACGTCCCGTCCCGTGTCACTAAAACTGATTTCTCACATCATATCCCTAACACCATTAACATGACACTCACAATTTGAAGCAACACTACTGTCTACTGCATTTGTGATCGCCTTCTTCGGGGCGCTATGCATAAGCGAATTAGTCCCTCAATCCAAAATTAGCACCAGTGGAGGCTTATTACACCAGGACGTAGTCATAGCCAATAATGCAATACGTCTACGCATACACAAATCGAAAATGGTTCCAGCGGGCAGGGGCACTTGGGTACTTCTACAACCCACAAACGGTACACTGAGTCGGGTAACAATAGTAAAACCATATCTAACCATCAGATCACAAAGTAATTTGTTCCTATCACACATTGATGGGACGCCATTAGCAAGATACCAGTTCCAAGCTATATTTAATAAATGCATAACATCGGCAGGGAACCACCCCAAAGATTACGGGACACACTCATTCCGCATAGGCGCGGCCACAGAAGCAGCAAGAGCAGGACTGTCAGAAACGGAAGTTCAGAGGATAGAGAGTAGAGATGAGCGGTGTTCGACTAGAACTGTTCGCCAATCTCAAACTCGAGCTGTTTTGGGCGGTGTTCGAGTTGTTCGACGAACCCGAACGATTTGCAAAAAATTCGGCTGTTCGAGGTTATGTTCGATAACTGTTTGTGCACCAAAAGCGTGTCCTGCATGTCTGGCGCTATTTAGAGCACCAATCATGCAGGGATTGTCTGCCACTCACTGTAATGCCACAGCCATGGTGGTTGTGGCATTACAGTGATTGCCCAAATCGATGGGAACAGTGCTCACAGTGAAACATGAAAAGCCGGCAATTCAGCAGCGGCATACACCTGTACCCGACAATTTAGAACCGAAAGAATAGAATATCACACATAGATTAGATAGATAGAAACATGTCAGCCACATATATACGAAGTACAGTGAAAGTGCTGCTTACTGTACTTGTCATTTAGCATAAAGGATTTATCAAAAAAAATAATAGTGTTTTCATGCACCGTCTCTTTAAAAAAGCCGGCCGGCAATTCAGCAGCGGTACCCGACAATTTAGAATAGAAGGAATAGAGAATCACACATAGATTAGATAGATAGAAACATGTCAGTCACATATATATGAAGTACAGTGACAGTGTTGATTACTGTACTTGTCATTTAGTGTAAAGGATTTATCAAAAAAAATAATAGTGTTTTCATGCACCGTCTCTTTAAAAAAGCCGGCCGGCAATTCAGCATCTGTACCCGACAATTTATAACAGACAGAATAGATCTTCACACATAGATTAGATAGATAGAAACATGTCAGTCACATATATATGAAGTACAGTGACAGTGCTGCTTACTGTACTTGTCATTTAGTGTAAAGGATTTATTAAAAAAAATAATAGTGTTTTCATGCACCGTCTCTTTAAGAAAGCCGGCCGGCAATTCAGCATCTGTACCCGACAATTTATAACAGAAAGAATAGAGAATCACACATAGATTAGATAGATAGAAACATGTCAGTCACATATATATGAAGTACAGTGACAGTGTTGGTTACTGTACTTGTCATTTAGTATTAAAATAAAGGATTTATTATTAAAAAAATTGGCGTGGGGTTCCCCTTAATTTTAGGCTCTAGCGGAGGTTAAGCAGACAGCTGGGGCAGATGTTTGAAGCCTGGGAAGGGGGTAATACCCACGGAGCTTCCCAGGCTACTAATATCAGCCCCCAGCTGAATACATAGCCTTTACTAGCTATTAAAATGGGGGACCCCCCAAAAAAAATGACGTGGGGTCCCCCCTAATTTAATAGCTAGCAAAGGCTAGGCAGACAGCTGGGGGCTGATATTAATAGCCCAGGAAGGGAGCCATGAATATTGGCCCCCTCCCAGGCTAGAAACACCAGCCGTCAGCCGCCCCAGAAATGGCGCATCCATAGGATGCGCCAATTCTGGCACTTAGCCTCGCTCTTCCACGCTGCCCTGGTGCGGTGGCAGGGGGTAATAGGGCTGGGGTTGATGTCAGCTTATATTGCCAGCTGACATCAAGCCCAGGTTAGTAATGGAGAGGCGTCTATAAGACACCCCCATTACTAACCCCATAGTGAAAGTTAAAAAAAACACAAACACCCAGAATAAAGTCCTTTAATTGAAATAAAGACACAATTCTTTATTGTTCTAAATTAAACCATACTTACAATCACGCCCATTCCAGCTGAAGCCAACGATCTCCTGCAATAAAAGAAAAATAATAAAGCAACCTCATCCTTACCTTTCCATGGTTCCCAGGACAGCTTCAGCTCTGCTACATCGAGATGACAGTCTGGACCGCAGCAGAACGCCGCCATCCAGCCTGTCATCCCGCAGACACTGAGAAGAGCAGGCTTGCTTGCGCTCCACATTGTCTCTCTGTGACGGCATAAAGATGAGCCGAGGTCATGTCCAATGAACTCGGCTCACCTCATGCACGTCACTTACAGCGTGGGAGAATTCTCACGCTGAAGCGCTGAGTGCAGGAGAATTTTCCCACGCTGTCAGTGAGGTGCATGAGGTGAGCTGAGTTCATTGGACATGAGCTCACCTCATGTACGTCACTGACAGCGTGGGAGAATTCTCCTGCACTGAGCACTTCAGCGTGAGAATTTTCCCACGCTGTCAGTGACGTGCATGAGGTGAGCCGAGTTCATTGGACATGACCTCGGCTCATCTGGATGCCGTCACAGCGAGACACTGAGGAGCGCAAGCATGCCTGCGCTTCTCAGTGTCTGCGGGATGACAGGCTGGATGGCAGCGTTCTGCTGCGGTCCAGCCTGTCATCTCGATGTAGCAGAGCTGAAGCTGTCCTGGGAACCATGCAAAGGTAAGGATGAGGTTGGTTTATTATTTTTCATTTATTGCAGGAGATCGTTGGCTTCAGCTGGAATGGGCGTGACTGTAAGTATGGTTTAATTTAGAACAATAAAGAATTGTGTGTTTATTTCAATTAAAGGACTTTATTCTGGGTGTTGTGTTTTTTTTAAATACTTTACTAGAAATTCATGGCGGTCATGTCTAATACTGGCGTGACCCCATGAATTTTGGGCTTGGGGCCAGCTGATAATACCAAGCTGGCCCTAACCCCTTTATTACCCAGTGAGCCACCGCACCAGGGCCCTGGATGAGTTGGGTACAGCGCCAGAAGATGGCGCTTCTATGAACGCGCCATTTTCCGGGGTGGCTGCGGACTGCAATTTGCAGCGGGGGGGGGCCCAGAAAGCTTGGGCCTCCCTGCGCTGCAGATTCCAGCCCCCAGCTGCCTAGTTGTACCTGGCTGGACACAAAAATAGGGCGAAGCCCCACGTATTTTTTTTTTAATTATTTCATGAAATTCATGAAATAATTAAGAAAAAAAGGGCTTCCCTATATTGTTGTGTCCGGCCAGGTACAAATAGTCAGCTGGTGGTTGGGGGCAGCCCGTTCCTGCCTGCTGTACCTGGCTGGACACAAATATAGTGCGAAGCCCCACTTCAATTTTTTTTAATTATTTCATGAAATTCATGAAATAATAAAGAAAAAAAGGCCTTCCCTATATTGTTGTGTCCGGCCAGGTACAAATAGGCAGCTGGTGGTTGGGGGCAGCCCGTTCCTGCCTGCTGTACCTGGCTGGACACAAATATAGTGCGAAGCCCCACTTCAATTTTTTTTAATTATTTCAGGAAATTCATGAAGTAATTAAAAAAAAATTGACGTGGGGCTTTGCACTATATTTGTGTCCAGTCAGGTGCAGCAGGCAGGAACGGGCTGCCCCCAACCACCAGCTGCCTATTTGTACCTGGCCGGACACAACAATATAGGGAAGCCCTTTTTTTCTTAATTATTTCATGAAATAATTTAAAGAAAATTGACGTGGGGCTTCGCCCTGTTTTTGTGTCCAGCCAGGTACAACTAGGCAGCTGGGGGCTGGAATCCGCAGCGCAGGGAGGCCCAAGCTTTCTGGGCCACCCCCGCTGCAAATTGCAGTCCGCAGCCACCCCGGAAAATGGCGCGTTCATAGAAGCGCCATCTTCTGGCGCTGTACCCAACTTATCCAGGGCCCTGATGCGGTGGCTCACTGGGTAATAAAGGGGTTAGGGCCAGCTTGGCATTATCAGCTGGCCCTAAGCACAAAATTCATGGGGTCACGCCAATATTAGACATGACCACCATGAATTTCTAGTAAAGTATTTAAAAAAAACACAACACCCAGAAAAAAGTCCTTTAATTGAAATAAACACACAATTCTTTATTGTTCTAAATTAAACCATACTTACCGTCACGCCCATTCCAGCTGAAGCCAATGATCTCCTGCAATAAAAGTAAAATAATAAAGCAACATCATCCTTACCTTTCCATGGTTCCCAGGACAGCTTCAGCTCTGCTACATCGAGATGACAGGCTGGACCGCAGCAGAACGCTGCCATCCAGCCTGTCATCCCGCAGACACTGAGAAGCGCAGGCTTGCTTGCGCTCCACAGTGTCTCTCTGTGAGGGCATCCAGATGAGCCGAGTTAATGTCCAATGAACTCGGCTCACCTCATGCACGTCACTGACAGCGTGGGAAAATTCTCCTGCACTCAGCGCTTCAGCGTGGGAGAATTCTCACACTGAAGCGCTGAGTGCAGGAGAATTCTCCCACGCTGTCAGTGACGTGCAGGAGGTGAGCTGAGTTCATTGGACATGAGCTCACCTTATGCACGTCACTGGCAGCGTGGGAAAATTCTCCTGCACTCAGCGCTTCAGCGTGGGAGAATTCTCACGCTGAAGCGCTGAGTGCAGGAGAATTCTCCCACGCTGTCAGTGACGTGCAGGAGGTGAGCTGAGTTCATTGGACATGAGCTCACCTTATGCACGTCACTGACAGCGTGGGAAAATTCTCCTGCACTCAGCGCTTCAGCGTGGGAGAATTCTCACGCTGAAGCGCTGAGTGCAGGAGAATTTTCCCACGCTGTCAGTGACGTGCATGAGGTGCGCCGAGTTCATTGGACATGGACTCGTCTCATCTTTATGCCGTCACAGCCAGACACTGCAGAGCGCAAGCATGCCTGCGCTTCTCAGTGTCTGCGGGATGACAGGCTGGATGGCAGCGTTCTGCTGCGGTCCAGCCTGTCATCTCGATGTAGCAGAGCTGAAGCTGTCGTGGGAACCATGGAAAGGTAAGGATGATGTTGCTTTATTATTTTTCTTTTATTGCAGGAGATCGTTGGCTTCAGCTGGAATGGGCGTGATGGTAAGTATGGTTTAATTTAGAACAGTAAAGGATTGTGTCTTTATTTCAATTAAAGGACTTTATTCTGGGTGTTTGTGTTTTCTTTTAACTTTGACTATGGGGTTAGTAATGGGGGTGTCTTATAGACGCCTCTCCATTACTAACCTGGGCTTGATGTCAGCTGGCATTATAAGCTGACATCAACCCCAGCCCTATTACCCCCTGCCACTGCTACAGGGCAGCGTGGAAGAGCGAGGCTAAGTGCCAGAATTGGCGCATCCTATGAATGCGCCATTTCTGGGGCGGCTGACGGCTGGTGTTTCTAGCCTGGGAGGGGGCCAATATTCATGGCTCCCTTCCTGGGCTATTAATATCAGCCCCCAGCTGTCTGCCTAGCCTTTGCTAGCTATTAAATTAGGGGGGACCCCACGTCATTTTTTGGGGGGGGTCCCCCATTTTAATAGCTAGTAAAGGCTATGTATTCAGCTGGGGGCTCATATTAGTAGCCTGGGAAGCTCCGTGGGTATTACCCCCTTCCCAGGCTTCAAACATCTGCCCCAGCTGTCTGCTTAACCTCCGCTAGAGACTAAAATTAAGGGGAACCCCACGCCAATTTTTTTTAATAATAAATCCTTTATTTTAATACTAAATGACAAGTACAGTAACCAACACTATCACTGTACTTCATATATATGTGACTGACATGTTTCTATCTATCTAATCTATGTGTGATTCTCTATTCTTTCTGTTCTAAATTGTCGGGTAGAGATGCTGAATTGCCGGCCGGCTTTTTTAAAGAGACAGTGCATGAAAACACTATTATATTTTTTAATAAATCCTTTACACTAAATGACAAGTACAGTAAGCAACACTGTCACTGTACTTCATATATATGTGACTGACATGTTTCTATCTATCTAATCTATGTGTGAGGCTCTATTCCTTCTTGTCTAAATTGTCTGGTACCGGTGTATGCCGCTGCTGAATTGCCGGCCGGCTTTTTTAAAGAAAGCGTCTTCTGAGCAGTTTGTCAGCTTTTGGACACCTTTGAAGGTGTTTTCTATGTGTTTCTATGTGTTTTTGTTTGCCTGCCATTGGTTTTAACGGTGTTCGACGGTGTTCTAAGGTGTTCGACGAACAGTTCGACGAACAGTTCCTCGAACATCCCGGTGTTCGACGAACCGAACCGAACCCGAACACTACGGGGGTGGCTCAACACTAATAGAGAGATGGTGATCCACGTGTTTGGCAAGATACATAAGACCGGACTTGTTATCCTAACGTGGTTTGTTTCTTTTACAGGTGACGCTAAGCCAACAGTGTGGGTGATAGGCCACTCGTATATATATTGGGCAGATTAAAGGGCGAAAGTCCGCCCAGGCGGGAGGAAATTAGAGTTTCATAACACATATTTCAACTGGAGAGGTATTAGAGGCCTGCTATGGCCACAGTTACTAATGGAGGTAATCAAGGTAGGGAGAGAGGCAAGATGTCTGGTCATCTTAGTTATACAGGCCGGGGGAAACAACCTAGGTCATCACAAGAGTGCATAACTAATGGCAATAATGAAACTAGACACTGAGCGCTTCAGAGAATTTTTCACAAAACTAGCTATAGTATGGTCAGAGATTGTGCCGATAGCGGTATGGCAAGGTGCGCGAGACATCACGGCCATCGAACGGACAAGGCGGGTAATAAATATTCGGATGGCAAAATTTAGAAGAGACAGAGGCGGTGTAGTGGTACGACACCGACAACTGGAAGGAGATAAAGCAGGCCTCATACGGCCCGACGGTGTTCACTTAATGGATATTGGACTGGACATATTCCTGTCAGGACTCCAGGACGGAGTGGAACAAGCGTTAAGAGTGATGGGTGGGGGTCAGAGTCCTGCATACGAGTACGCAGGATCCTCCGTGGCCTGGAAATAGAAAGGACATGTTGGAGAGTTACACTTGTTGGCCAAGTTGCCGGAGTGGAGACCCAGGGCATGCTGCAACAAGCTGAATTATTTTAGAAATAAAATGTCTTTCTAATGGAATGAGTATAAAGAGTTAATAAAGCTGTGACCGATCCTCACCCATCCAGTTGTAAGAGTTACATTATTGTATTGTCAAGGAAAGGGGGGCGGTAGGGGGGCTGAGCGTCTGGGTTTGGTTGGGGGTCCCCACAGTCTGCCTAGGCTAGATGCATTTAAAAATTCTTATTAGATACACAGGCGGTGCAGCTTGCTTCGCAGCTGGGCTACTACGCCCAAAGTATTGCCTAGGCTAGATGCAGTTAAAAATTCTACGCTGACTAGCAGACACTGAAGATTTGGAGCAGACCTCTGAGTAAACAGCTCTTCAGACTCAATCATCTGTGTTACCCCAAGCCATAGTGTATGTAGTTTCTTACAGTTAAAAGGGGGGGGGAGCGACCCAACCCACCTGGAATTGACGATGCCAACGTCACGTAAGACACAGCAAGGGGACTCCAAAAAGAGTTTCCATTTTTTCCCAAAATTGTGGCACAGACACCACTTAACCCTAGAACGCATACCTGGGGCCTCGCAGTCCCGCCCTGTGAATTGTTTTCTATTTTCTGCAAGATTACTTTAGTTAGAATTTTGAAACTCTAGGTATTCTTCATGTATATAGTTGTTTGTCATTTGAGTTTGAGTTATTCAATGTTATTTGCACACGGGCCTAAAAGGCCCCAGGTATATGAAAGTGAAGATTTTTATGGTCATGCGTTCTAGGGTTAAGTGGCATCAATTGCCCCACAGTTGCTTAAAATGGTTGGTGAGGTGATATTACCAAATCCTCAAGCTTTTAGCCTCCCAAGGATAACACAGGATTAGAAAAGTCCTTGCGAATCCATGATTTGTTCATCTTTATGAACGTGAGTCTGTCTACATTCTCAGTGGACAGCCGCGTGCGCTTATCTGTCAGCACACCATCAGCAGCGCTGAACACACGTTCAGAGAGAACACTGGCTGCAGGGCATGACAAGATCTCCAAGGCGTGAGTGGCGAGCTCCGGCCATTTTTCCAGATTGGAATACCAAAATGAGCAAGGGTCCAGTGACACAGTCATGGCTTCGATGTTCACTTGGAGATACTCCTGCACCATCCTCTCTAGGCATTGACTATGTGTCAGACTTCTTGTCTCCTGTGGCCTTGCAAAGGATGGTCTAAAAAAGTGGTGAAACGATTTCACAAAATTGCTGTTACCAGCAGATACTGTGTTACTGTTACGGTTTGAGTGATGAAGACTTGACAGTCCCGCGGTTGGCAAGTTAGAACTGTGAGATTCACTTCGTGCACCACTGGTGTTTTGTGGAAAAGCACATGTAAGATTCTGCAACAGCGTCTGCAGATACTCCTGCATGCGTCAATCCCTTTTTATGGCAGGAATTATTTTGGCAAATTTACTTTTGTACCGGGGATCTAAGAGTGTGGCAACTAGAGATGAGCGGTGTTCGACTAGAACTGTTCGCCAATCTCAAATTCGAGCTGTTTTGGGCGGTGTTCGAGTTGTTCGACGAACCCGAACGATTTGCAAAAAATTCGGCTGTTCGAGGTTATGTTCGATAACTGTTCGTGCACCAAAAGCGTGTCCTGCATGTCTGGCGCTATTTAGAGCACCAATCATGCAGGGATTGTCTGCCACTCACTGTAATGCCACAGCCATGGTGGTTGTGGCATTACAGTGATTGCCCAAATCGATGGGAACAGTGCTCACAGTGAAACATGAAAAGCCGGCAATTCAGCAGCGGCATACACCTGTACCCGACAATTTAGAACCGAAAGAATAGAGCTTCACACATAGATTAGATAGATATAAACATGTCAGCCACATATATACGAAGTACAGTGAAAGTGCTGCTTACTGTACTTGTCATTTAGCGTAAAGGATTTATCAAAAAAAATAATAGTGTTTTCATGCACCGTCTCTTTAAAAAAGCCGGCCGGCAATTCAGCAGCGGTACCCGACAATTTATAACAGACAGAATAGAGCTTCACACATAGATTAGAAAGATAGAAACATGTCAGTCACATATATATGAAGTACAGTGACAGTGTTGGTTACTGTACTTGTCATTTAGTATTAAAATAAAGGATTTATTATTAAAAAAATTGGCGTGGGGTTCCCCTTAATTTTAGGCTCTAGCGGAGGTTAAGCAGACGGCTGGGGCAGATGTTTGAAGCCTGGGAAGGGGGTAATACCCACGGAGCTTCCCAGGCTACTAATATCAGCCCCCAGCTGAATACATAGCCTTTACTAGCTATTAAAATGGGGGACCCCCCCAAAAAAATGACGTTGGGTCCCCCCTAATTTAATAGCTAGCAAAGGCTAGGCAGACAGCTGGGGGCTGATATTAATAGCCCAGGAAGGGAGCCATGAATATTGGCCCCCTCCCAGGCTAGAAACACCAGCCGTCAGCCGCCCCAGAAATGGCGCATTCATAGGATGCGCCAATTCTGGCACTTAGCCTCGCTCTTCCACGCTGCCCTGGTGCGGTGGCAGGGGGTAATAGGGTTGGGGTTGATGTCAGCTTATAATGCCAGCTGACATCAAGCCCAGGTTAGTAATGGAGAGGCGTCTATAAGACACCCCCATTACTAACCCCATAGTCAAAGTTAAAAAAAACACAAACACCCAGAATAAAGTCCTTTAATTGAAATAAAGACACAATCCTTTATTGTTCTAAATTAAACCATACTTACCGTCACGCCCATTCCAGCTGAAGCCAACGATCTCCTGCAATAAAAGAAAAATAATAAAGCAACCTCATCCTTACCTTTCCATGGTTCCCACGACAGCTTCAGCTCTGCTACATCGAGATGACAGGCTGGACCGCAGCAGAACGCTGCCATCCAGCCTCTCATCCCGCAGACACTGAGAAGCGCAGGCTTGCTTGCGCTGCTCAGCGTCTCTCTGTGACGACATCCAGATGAGCCGAGTTCATGTCCAATGAACTCGGCTCACCTCATGCACGTCACTGACAGCGTGGGAAAATTCTCACGCTGAAGCGGTGAGTGCAGGAGAATTCTCCCACGCTGTCAGTGACGTGCATAAGGTGAGCTCATGTCCAATGAACTCAGCTCACCTCCTGCACGTCACTGACAGCGTGGGAGAATTCTCCTGCACTCAGCACTTCAGCGAGAGAATTCTCCCACGCTGAAGCGCTGAGTGCAGGAGAATTTTCCCACGCTGTCAGTGACGTGCATAAGGTGAGCTCATGTCCAATGAACTCAGCTCACCTCCTGCACGTCACTGACAGCGTGGGAGAATTCTCCTGCACTCAGCGCTTCAGTGTGAGAATTCTCCCACGCTGAAGCGCTGAGTGCAGGAGAATTTTCCCACGCTGTCAGTGACGTGCATGAGGTGAGCCGAGTTCATTGGACATTAACTCGGCTCATCTGGATGCCCTCACAGAGAGACACTGTGGAGCGCAAGCAAGCCTGCGCTTCTCAGTGTCTGCGGGATGACAGGCTGGATGGCAGCGTTCTGCTGCGGTCCAGCCTGTCATCTCGATGTAGCAGAGCTGAAGCTGTCATGGGAACCATGGAAAGGTAAAGATGATGTTGCTTTATTATTTTACTTTTATTTCAGGAGATCGTTGGCTTCAGCTGGAATGGGCGTGATGGTAAGTATGGTTTAATTTAGAACAATAAAGAATTGTGTGTTTATTTCAATTAAAGGACTTTTTTCTGGGTGTTGTGTTTTTTTTAAATACTTTACTAGAAATTCATGGTGGTCATGTCTAATATTGGCGTGACCCCATGAATTTCGGGCTTAGGGCCTGCTGATAATGCCAAGCTGGCCCTAACCCCTTTATTACCCAGTGAGCCACCGCATCAGGGCCCTGGATGAGTTGGGTACAGCGCCAGAAGATGGCGCTTCTATGAACGCGCCATTTTCCGGGGTGGCTGCGGACTGCAATTTGCAGCGGGGGTGGCCCAGAAAGCTTGGGCCTCCCTGCGCTGCGGATTCCAGCCCCCAGCTGCCTAGTTGTACCTTGCTGGACACAAAAACAGGGCGAAGCCCCACGTCAATTTTCTTTAAATTATTTCATGAAATAATT
The DNA here is from genome assembly GCF_046119375.1 of Phyllobates terribilis. NCBI lineage: Eukaryota > Metazoa > Chordata > Amphibia > Anura > Dendrobatidae > Phyllobates > Phyllobates terribilis. Next base: position 937,496 of record NW_027362771.1, on the reverse strand, counting down.
AAGAAAAAAAGGGCTTCCCTATATTGTTGTGTCCGGCCAGGTACAAATAGGCAGCTGGTGGTTGGGGGCAGCCCGTTCCTGCCTGCTGTACCTGGCTGGACACAAATATAGTGCGAAGCCCCACGTCAATTTTTTTTTAATTATTTCATGAATTTCCTGAAATAATTTAAAAAAATTGAAGTGGGGCTTCGCACTATATTTGTGTCCAGCCAGGTACAGCAGGCAGGAACGGGTTGCCCCCATCCACCAGCTGCCTATTTGTACCTGGCCGGACACAACAATATAGGGAAGCCCTTTTTTTCTTAATTATTTCATGAATTTCATGAAATAATTAAAAAAAATTGAAGTGGGGCTTCGCACTATATTTGTGTCCAGCCAGGTACAGCAGGCAGGAACGGGCTGCCCCCATCCACCAGCTGCCTATTTGTACCTGGCCGGACACAACAATATAGGGAAGCCCTTTTTTTCTTAATTATTTCATGAATTTCATGAAATAATTAAAAAAAATTGAAGTGGGGCTTCGCACTATATTTGTGTCCAGCCAGGTACAGCAGGCAGGAACGGGCTGCCCCCAACCACCAGCTGCCTATTTGTACCTGGCCGGACACAACAATATAGGGAAGGCCTTTTTTTCTTAATTATTTCATGAATTTCATGAAATAATTAAAAAAAAAGTACGTGGGGCTTCGCCCTATTTTTGTGTCCAGCCAGGTACAACTAGGCAGCTGGGGGCTGGAATCTGCAGCGCAGGGAGGCCCAAGCTTTCTGGGCCCCCCCCCGCTACAAATTGCAGTCCGCAGCCACCCCGGAAAATGGCGCGTTCATAGAAGCGCCATCTTCTGGCGCTGTACCCAACTCATCCAGGGCCCTGGTGCGGTGGCTCACTGGGTAATAAAGGGGTTAGGGCCAGCTTGGTATTATCAGCTGGCCCCAAGCCCAAAATTCATGGGGTCACGCCAGTATTAGACATGACCGCCATGAATTTCTAGTAAAGTATTTAAAAAAAACACAACACCCAGAATAAAGTACTTTAATTGAAATAAAGACACAATTCTTTATTGTTCTAAATTAAACCATACTTACCATCACACCCATTCCAGCTGAAGCCAACGATCTCCTGCAATAAAAGAAAAATAATAAACCAACCTCATCCTTACCTTTCCATGGTTCCCACGACAGCTTCAGCTCTGCTACATCGAGATGACTGGCTGGACCGCAGCAGAACGCCGCCATCCAGCCTGTCATCCCGCAGACACTGAGAAGCGCAGGCATGCTTGCGCTCCTCACTGTCTCGCTGTGACGGCATCCAGATGAGCCGAGGTCATGTCCAATGAACTCGGCTCACCTCATGCACGTCACTGACAGCGTGGGAAAATTCTCACGCTGAAGTGCTGAGTGCAGGAGAATTCTCCCACGCTGTCAGTGATGTGCATGAGGTGAGCTCATGTCCAATGAACTCAGCTCACCTCCTGCACGTCACTGACTGCGTGGGAAAATTCTCCTGCAATCAGCGCTTCAGCGTGAGAATTTTCCCACGCTGTCAGTGACGTGCATGAGGTGAGCCGAGTTCATTGGACATGAACTCGGCTCATCTGGATGTCGTCACAGAGAGACGTTGAGCAGCGCAAGCAAGCCTGCGCTTCTCAGTGTCTGCGGGATGACAGGCTGGATGGCAGCGTTCTGCTGCGTTCCAGCCTGTCATCTCGATGTAGCAGAGCTGAAGCTGTCGTGGGAACCATGGAAAGGTAAGGATGAGGTTGCTTTATTATTTTTCTTTTATTGCAGGAGATCGTTGGCTTCAGCTGGAATGGGCGTGATGGTAAGTATGGTTTAATTTAGAACAATAAAGGATTGTGTCTTTATTTCAATTAAAGGACTTTATTCTGGGTGTTTGTGTTTTTTTTAACTTTGACTATGGGGTTAGTAATGGGGGTGTCTTATAGACGCCTCTCCATTACTAACCTGGGCTTGATGTCAGCTGGCATTATAAGCTGACATCAACCCCAACCCTATTACCCCCTGCCACCGCACCAGGGCAGCGTGGAAGAGCGAGGCTAAGTGCCAGAATTGGCGCATCCTATGAATGCGCCATTTCTGGGGCGGCTGACGGCTGGTGTTTCTAGCCTGGGAGGGGGCCAATATTCATGGCTCCCTTCCTGGGCTATTAATATCAGCCCCCAGCTGTCTGCCTAACCTTTGCTAGCTATTAAATTAGGGGGGACCCCACGTCATTTTTTTTGGGGGGTCCCCCATTTTAATAGCTAGTAAAGGCTATGTATTCAGCTGGGGGCTGATATTAGTAGCCTGGGAAGCTCCGTGGGTATTACCCCCTTCCCAGGCTTCAAACATCTGCCCCAGCTGTCTGCTTAACCTCCGCTAGAGCCTAAAATTAAGGGGAACCCCACGCCAATTTTTTTAATAATAAATCCTTTATTTTAATACTAAATGACAAGTACAGTAACCAACACTATCACTGTACTTCATATATATGTGACTGACATGTTTCTATCTATCTAATCTATGTGTGATGCTCTATCTTTCTGTTCTAAATTGTCGGGTACCGCTGCTGAATTGCCGGCCGGCTTTTTTAAAGAGACAGTGCATGAAAACACTATTATTTTTTTAAATAAATCCTTTACACTAAATGACAAGTACAGTAAGCAACACTATCACTGTACTTATTATATATGTGACTGACATGTTTCTATCTATCTAATCTATGTGTGAAGCTCTATTCTTTCTGTTCTAAATTGTCGGGTACAGATGCTGAATTGCCGGCCGGCTTTTTTAAAGAGACGGTGCATGAAAACACTAATATTTTTTTTAATAAATCCTTTACACTAAATGACAAGTGCAGTAACCAACACTGTCACTGTGCTTCTTATATGTGTGACTGACATGTTTCTATCTATCTAATCTATGTGTGATGCTCTATTCCTTCTTGTCTAAATTGTCGGGTACCGGTGTATGCCGCTGCTGAATTTGCCGGCCGGCTTTTTTAAAGAGAGTGTCTTCTGAGCAGTTTGTCAGCTTTTGGACACCTTTGCAGGTGTTTTCTATGTGTTTCTATGTGTTTTTGTTTGCCTGCCATTGGTTTTAACGGTGTTCGAAGGTGTTCTAAGGTGTTCGACGAACCGAACCAAACCCGAACACTACGGGGGTGGCTCAACACTAGTGGCAACCCAGTAGTCGAGATTACTTCGAATTCTGCAATCTGAGGGTCATGTTGCAGGTAGTGCAGCAAGAAGGCACTCATGTGTCTTGCGCATCCAGGAGGACCAAGTCCTTGTTGTGTTGGTAGCGAGGTAAGAATCATGCTTCTTTCCTCTGCCCTCTCCCCCCAACCTCGCACAACAGAAATGTGATCAAGGTCTCCCTCATCTGATGAGTCTTCCATGCCCATCGCCAGTTCATCCTCCACTTCTTCCTCGGCTCCTGCACCTTCCTCAACAGTTTGGCTGCTACCATGCGCCCAGTTTAATCCCTCTCCCCCACCCTCCCATGCCTGCCTCCTTGGTGCTGCCAACCGTCTGGACCTTGGAGATGTTATCCCTTCCGCATACGACTCCTCCTCTACTTCCTCCACCTCCTCTTGTCCGACCACCTGACTCTGAATTCTGTTTAATGTGTGCTCCAGCATGTAAATCACCGGAGTAGTTATGCTGATAATGGCATTGTCGTCAGCACTAAACATCTTCGTCGACATTTCAAAACTGTGCAGAAAGGTGTGTGGCGCCCCTGAGGGTGCAGTCACCACAGAGTTACTGCATCTCACCCTCAGGTAAGGAAGGCGTATGGCTCGGGACCCTAACACCTGCATCCAACACATACCCGCAGTGGGGTTAGGGCGAGATTGCTCCTAAGGGAGAGCACAGTCCCAGGTCCCTAGCTGGTGGGAGGATCCTATGTAGTGGGTGCTTAGGGGAGCAGCTTAGGGGAGCACATGACAGGGAGAGTATAAATAGGAAGCCATCTTAGAAAGAGCAAGCCAGTCAGAGGAGGAAAAGTGACAGGAGCAGAGGCTCGGCATGAGCTCTGCTCCAGAGGCGGGCCTAGCCTGGGAGGCCCAGGACTGAAGGAGAGAAGAGAGGAGTGGGAGCAGGAAGGCTCCAGGAACCGAAGGGACCCTAGGGCTACGGGCCGTGCAGAAGGCCACCTGTACTCCCGCTGCTACCAGGAGGTAGAGGGGTCAGGCCAGATAAGGGGAACCGGTCCCTCAACTAGAGTAGAAACAGCAAGGCTCAACTAGAAACCGGAGGCTGCAGCATTTCATGTACTGCAGGCAAAAGTCCACACCAGTCTCACTAAGAAGTTAGGCACATAGGACCCAGGGGACGGAACACAAGTCGCCCGCCAAGGCCCGAGGATACCGGATAGAAGTGTCACTGGGTGTGAGGTGCAGGGAGAAGGCCAGAGAAAGGACACACAGAAGGGGGTCCTGCTAAGTACTCCGGAGCTATCTGGGGGTGGACTGAGCCCCTCACTGAGTACGCACAGCACGACGGGTGAGATAGCTCTGGTACCTGTAATCTGGACTGCAACAACTGTGAGTAAAGATCTTGGGACTGCATCACACGGACTCTGTGTTCATTACTGACTCCCTGCACTACAACCACCATCATCCACCCACACTGCCCTGAAGCTACACTCTTCCTGTGGTGAGTAATAATACCATTGCAGCAAAACCACCAGCTTCAGAGGACTGTTCCGCAGCGGCGGCCCCTTTGGCCGCACTCCACAGGTGGCGTAGTCGGACATTATAAAATCCATATATACAAATTACCATTGGATTGACCGCCCTGGGTCACGGACCGGGTCACCGCCACAGTGACTACAACCCCCAGCGTCTACCGGCCCGGCTCCGGGTACCCCACGGCCCAGGCTATACGTCAGAAAGTATTGCACCAGGGCTTGTCGGTGCTGCCACAGTCGCTGCAACATGTGCAGAGTTGAATTCCACCGTGTCGGCACATCGCATTTCAGCTGGTGAACTGGCAGGCCCAACGACTTCTGTAGAGATGTAAGTCGCTGAGCTGCGGGATGCGAACGGCGGAAGTGAGCACACAGCGACCGTGCCCTCTGCAGAAGGCCATCTAGTCCGGGATAGTGGGCTAAAAATTTATCGACAACCAGGTTCAACACGTGAGCCATACAAGGCACATGTGTAACATTGCCCCGGCGAAGGGCCGCACCCAGGTTTGCAGCATTGTCGCACACGGCCTTCCCTGGTTGCAGGTCCAGTGGAGACAACCATTCATGAAACTGGGTCTCCAGAGCTGACCACAAGTCCTCAGCTGTGTGACTCACATTTCCCAGACATTTCAAAGTAAACACTGATGCCGTTGAGCCCTGCTGCCAGCATAGTAAGGAGGTGCGCAGTTAGAAAGCAGGTGGCATTACCAGACAGGCTTTGGGTGCAGGTGGAGGACCGAGAGGAGGTTGAGGAGGCAGAAGCAGTGGAGGAACTTCTAGATAAAGAGGATTGACTTACAACTCGCGGGGACGGCAAGACTTGGACAGCAGCCCCTTGTCCTGCTGTCACCATAGTTACCCAGTGCCCTGTCAGCGACATGTAACGCCCCTGTCCATGCCTACTCGTCCAAGTGTCTGTGGTGAAATGCACCCTGTCACACACAGAGTTTCTCAAAGAAGCGGTGATGTTGTGTGCGACATGCTGGTGGAGCGCAGGCACACCTTTCTTTGAGAAGTAGTGCCGACTGGGCATCTGGTACTGGGGCACTGCGACGGACATAAGGTCTCAAAAATCCACTGTGTCCTCCAGGCGGAAAGGCAGCATTTCTGTAGCCAAGAGCTTGCAGATGGTGAAATTCAACCTCTTAGCTTTCTCATGGCTAGGAGGAAATGGTCTTTTACTTGTCCACATCTGAGGGACCGAGGGCTGGCTGTTGTGCTTTGACGGGGTTGAGTAGGGTGTCCCTGGCAAACTGCCGGTCTGTGAGGAAGATGCAGGCGGACATGTTAGGTTGCCTTGATCCAAAGGTGGTGCTCTCGATGTCAGAGAGCTCTCAACACCAGCAGGTGTTTCCACTTCCCAATGAACTGACGACCTGCCAATCACACTGGCTGTTGCAGGTAAAGAGGTGGCAGGTCTGCGTCCAAAAACATGTGTGACTGCTGTCCCCCCAGTCACAGAGGATGAAGAGGCCGCGGATGCACAAGATGGGGCAGACGGTGGTTGGCCCAGCCTACTAGGCCGCATTGTAGCACAGTGAGCTTCCCACTGCAACTTATGCTTCATATCCATGTGACGGTACATGCATGAAGTACTCAAACTATGGATTTTTTGGCCTCTACTTAGCTTTTGGTGACAAATATTACAGATAACACGAGTTGGGTCATCCTTATCGATCTGAATAATTGCCCAGGCTATGCAAGGCTTAGCACCCATGCGACCTGAAGAGCCACCACGACTTGTGGTGAGAGGCAGAGTTGTGTTTGAGGATGCAGTTGTTGACGTGCTTCCAGTACTACGTCTCTGTCCAGGAAGGCGCAACCTGACCTCGTCGTCACTAGCATCTTCCTCCACCTCCTCTGCTGACCTCATCTCTTGGCTGACTGTGGGTTGACAGTAAGTGGGATCTCCGACCTCATCATCATCACCCTGTGCGTTATCACACCCGTCGTCCTCAGAGCCAACCTGTTCCTGCCCTGACAAAAAACTAAAGTTGTCGCTCCAATCAGGTATTTGAGTCTTATCATCGTCTTCCTCATTGTCTCCACCAACAGGAGTTACAGTTTGGGAATGAGGGTCTACATTATGGTCAGAACCTTCTGCGTCTGGTCCTGGATCCGACTCATAAAGATTCTGGGCATCAGTGCAGATCATTTCCTCGTCTGGATTCACAGAAGCGCTGGAGTCGACCTCTGATTCCCAGGCTATAGTATGAGTAAACAGCTCTGCAGACTCAACCATCTGTTCTACCTCATACTCAGACGGGCAGCTGGAGATTTGGGAGCTGTGAGGAAGCAAGTGCGATTTGGGTGACACCTTTGAGGACTGGAGTATTTGTGATGTTGAAGTTGATGTGGAGGAGAGCCCACTTAAAGGAGCACTTGATATCCGTTGAAGCACCTGCTGTTTTTGTGCCTCATCTGGAATTTGTAGCGATTGGCGTGGCCGTAAGAAAGGGATCTTATCACATTGTCCGCTGAAAGAAGTAGACATTTTAGTTTGGCTGGAAGATGGTCTTTCTTCTGCACCTACCCCACGGACGCCTATTCCCCTTTCCACCAGCAGCAGGCCTTTTTCCACTCATTTTGGTGGTTAACTAATTCACAACTCTGGAGTTGTTTGCACAAAAAAACAATGGATGGTAACCGAGCAGAGCTGAGTGGCCAAACTGTGGTATTAGGCCAAAACTATTGGCTGGGTTAGATGCAGAAAAAAATTATATTCAATTTGCAACCTGATGGAGGTCAGTATAGATGGACTAATACAACAAGTCCCACACACCGCTAGAAGCCCAAATATTTTTTCAGAGCTAGATGCAGAAAAAAATTATATTCAATTTGCAACCTGCTGGACGTCAGTATAGAAGGACTAATAGAACAAGTCCCACACACTGCTAGAAGCCCAAATATTTTTTCAGAGCTAAATGAAGAAAAAAATTATTTTTAATTTGCAACCTGATGGAGGTCAGTATAGATGGACTAATAGACCAAGTCTCACACACTGCTAGAAGCCCAAATATTTTTTCAGAGCTAGATGCAGAAAAAAATTATTTTTAATTTGCAACCTGATGGAGGTCAGTATAGATGGACTAATAGACCAAGTCCCACACACCGCTAGAAGCCCAAATATTTTTTCAGAGCTAGATGCAGAAAATTTTTTTATTCAATTTGCAACCTGATGGAGGTCAGTATAGATGGACTAATAGACCAAGTCCCACACACTGCTAGAAGCCCAAATATTTTTTCAGAGCTAGATGCAGAAAAAAATTATTTTTAATTTGCAACCTGATGGAGGTCAGTATAGATGGACTAATAGACCAAGTCCCACACACCGCTAGAAGCCCAAATATTTTTTCAGAGCTAGATGCAGAAAATTTTTTTATTCAATTTGCAACCTGATGGAGGTCAGTATAGATGGACTAATAGACCAAGTCCCGCACACTGCTAGAAGCCCAAATATTTTTTCAGAGCTAGATGCAGAAAAAAATTATTTTTAATTTGCAACCTGATGGAGGTCAGTATAGATTGACTAATAGACCAAGTCCCACACACTGCTAGAAGCCCAAATATTTTTTCAGAGCTAGATGCAGAAAAAAATTATTTTTAATTTGCAACCTGATGGAGGTCAGTATAGATGGACTAATAGAACAAGTCCCACACGCTGCTAGAAGCCCAAATATTTTTTCAGAGATAAATGAAGAAAAAAATTATTTTTAATTTGCAACCTGATGGAGGTCAGTATAGATGGACTAATAGACCAAGTCCCACACACTGCTAGAAGCCCAAATATTTTTTCAGAGCTAGATGCAGAAAAAAATTATTTTTAATTTGCAACCTGATGGAGGTCAGTATAGATGGACTAATAGACCAAGTCCCACACACCGCTAGAAGCCCAAATATTTTTTCAGAGCTAGATGCAGAAAAAAATTATATTCAATTTGCAACCTGCTGGAGGTCAGTATAGAAGGACTAATAGAACAAGTCCCACACACTGCTAGAAGCCCAAATATTTTTTCAGAGCTAAATGAAGAAAAAAATTATTTTTAATTTGCAACCTGATGGAGGTCAGTATAGATGGACTAATAGACCAAGTCCCACACACTGCTAGAAGCCCAAATATTTTTTCAGAGCTAGATGCAGAAAAAAATTATTTTTAATTTGCAACCTGATGGAGGTCAGTATAGATGGACTAATAGACCAAGTCCCACACACTGCTAGAAGCCCAAATATTTTTTCAGAGCTAGATGCAGAAAAAAATTATTTTTAATTTGCAACCTGATGGAGGTCAGTATAGATGGACTAATAGACCAAGTCCCACACACCGCTAGAAGCCCAAATATTTTTTCAGAGCTAGATGCAGAAAAAAATTATATTCAATTTGCAACCTGCTGGACGTCAGTATAGAAGGACTAATAGAACAAGTCCCACACACTGCTAGAAGCCCAAATATTTTTTCAGAGCTAAATGAAGAAAAAAATTATTTTTAATTTGCAACCTGATGGAGGTCAGTATAGATGGACTAATAGACCAAGTCCCACACACTGCTAGAAGCCCAAATATTTTTTCAGAGCTAGATGCAGAAAAAAATTATTTTTAATTTGCAACCTGATGGAGGTCAGTATAGATGGACTAATAGACCAAGTCCCACACACCGCTAGAAGCCCAAATATTTTTTCAGAGCTAGATGCAGAAAATTTTTTTATTCAATTTGCAACCTGATGGAGGTCAGTATAGATGGACTAATAGAACAAGTCCCACACGCTGCTAGAAGCCCAAATATTTTTTCAGAGATAAATGAAGAAAAAAATTATTTTTAATTTGCAACCTGATGGAGGTCAGTATAGATGGACTAATAGACCAAGTCCCACACACTGCTAGAAGCCCAAATATTTTTTCAGAGCTAGATGCAGAAAAAAATTATATTCAGTTTGCAACCTGATGGAGGTCAGTATAGATGGACTAATAGAATGATGCTATGCCCAAAAGATTTTACTTCACTAGGTGCAGTAAAAAAATTGGTATTCTATACACAGGTGGTATATCTTGCAACACAGATAGGCTACTCCACTGACTAACACACTCTGCAATAGGCCAAAAAGGATTAGCTTTGCTAGATTCAGCCAAATGCTGTAAAAAAAACTTGCACAGCACTGGCACAGACCTGCCTGGCAAAAACTGATAGGAACTGATGTAACCTAGTCCTGAAAAGGACTCCAATTACAATTAGTCTTTACTCCCACAATCTATCTATTTAAGAGCACAGACCTGCCTGATAAAAGTCGTAGGAAATGCTGTAACCTAGTCCTTAAAAGGACTGCAATCACAACTATTCCCTACTCCCAAGCTATCTGTATATTTGTGCGAAAATTGGCTTGAAATTAACAAGGTATAGCGCACACAGCAACAGCGGTGCCGTCTAACACGCAGCTGCAGCAGTGAGAAAATGGTGGCGACGGGGAAAATGGCTTGGTCTTATAGGGCAAGGACATGTGACATACACTGCCAATCACACATGCCCCTGCTTGTGTGAAAAAAAGCACTTCGCTCCGTGTGTGCGCTGCTGATAGGCTGACAGATTGCACCTCCCCACTGCAAATGCGGGAAAGAGAAAAAAAAATGGAGATCTTCATTGTTCCTGCAGAGATCCATCCCCTGCCCCTCCCCCCGCCCCGCTGTACACTCAAACTGCGTATTAACATTAATTTTCATCATTACTGAGAAAAAATCCAGTTATGATTTTGGTGCACGAACAGTTATCGAACATAACCTCGAACAGCCGAATTTTTCTCAAATTGTTCGTGTTCGCCGACCGGCTCGAACACCGCCCAAAACAGCTCGAATTTGAGATTGGCGAACAGTTCGAGTAGAACAATGCTCATCTCTACTGTGTCCCTGCTCTATGTGTCTTTAAATTCTTAGGCTGCGTTCACACATTGCGTATTTTCGTGTGCTTTTTTGCGCGTGCTTTTTGAAAATACGCAATGTGCTTTGTGTCTGCCAGCAAAGTGAATGGGAAATTCACTTTGCCCTTCAGACACTGTGTAATTTTACGCAGCGGGAAAGCGCAGCTGCATAAAGAATTGCCATGTCAATTCTTTACGCAGCTGAGTCCCGCGCTTTCTCACTATTGTGCCCTTTATAAGCGATGGAATTACGCAGTGGTGTTCACACACTGCGTAATTCCATCGCTTTTTTACCGAGGCTCAGGTGGATACCCACCTACCCGATGTCAGGGGAGAGGCGTCCGCTCCGGTCCGCTCCAATCCAGCGCTTCCAGCATCTGCCGGTGAGCCTATCAGCTGTTAGCTAACCGGCTTGTAACCGGCTTCTGGTCAACTGATTACAAGCCGGTCACGTGACAATCAGCTGATCGCTTCACGGCAGATGCTCCAAGCGCGGGACGGAGCAGACGCGTCTCTCATCCATCGGGTAGGTGAGTATCCATAGTCTGTACATACACTGCTAGGGACACACACGACACATAGACACAGAGAGTACACACACGACACACAGACACAGACAGTACACATGTCACACTGAAATGAAGTGTGACATTACACATGTCACCCTTCATTTTCACACTGCGTTTTTTGCTGCGCTTTTTACGCAGTGTGTGAATGGAGGTGCTTTTTTTACCTGCGTAAAAAAACGCAGGTAAAAAAGCAGGAATATACGCAGCGTAAAAAAACACAGGGAAATACGTAATGTGTGAACGCAGCCTTAGTGGGGTTTTTCCTAAAATTGGTCAGCCATTGGACTCACTGCATACCCTATAACTGTATAGATGACTCTCTCCTTTCTAATGGGAATTTGTCATTACTGTGGCCCTTCTCTATGTGTCTTTAAATTATTAGTTTTTTTTTCCTAAAATTGGTCAGCCATTGGACTCACTGTATACCCTATAACTATATAGCAGACCCTGACCTTTCTAATGGGAACATGTTGTAGTTGTTACTGTGGCCCTGCTCTATGTGTCTTTAAATTCTTAGTGGGGTTTTTCCTAAAATTTTTCAGCCGTTGGACTCACTGAATACCCTATAACTGTACAGCTGACTCTCTTGTTTCTAATGGGAATTTGTCGTTACTGTGGCCCTGCTCTATGTGTCTTTAAATTCTTAGTGGAGTTTTCTCTAAAATTGGTCAGCCGTTGGACTCACTGCATACCCTATAACTGTATAGCAGACTCTCTCCTTTCTAATGGGAACATGTTGTACTTGTTACTGTGGCCCTGCTCTATGTGTCTTTAAATTCTTAGTGGGGTTTTTCCTAAAATTGGTCATCCGTTGGACTCACTGCATACTCTATAACTTTATATGAGACTCTCTGCTTTCTAATGGGAATTTGTTGTTACTGTGGCCCTGCTCTTTGTGTCTTTAAATTCTTAGTGGGGTTTTTTCAAAAATTGGTCAGCCATTGGACTCACTGCATACCCTATAACTGTATATCAGACTCTCTCCATTCTAATGGGAACATATCGCACTTGTTACTGTGGCCCTCCTCTATGTGTCTTTAAATTCTTAGTGAAGTTTTTCCTAAATTTGGTCACCAGTTGGACCAAATGGGAACCCTATAACTATATAGCAGACCCTCTTCATTCTAATGGGAACATGTCGTACTTGTTACTGTGGCCCTGCTCTATGTGTTTTTAAATTCTCAGTGGGGTTTTTCCTAAAGTTGGTCACCAGTTGGACTCACTGCATACCCTATAACTGTATAGCAGACCCTATCCTTTCTAATGGGAACATGTCAAACCTTGTTACTGTGGCCCTGCTCTATGTGTCTTTAAATTCTTAATGGGGTTTTTCCTAAAATTGGTTAAACGTTGGACTCACTGCATACCATATAACTGAATAGCAGACTCTCTCCATTCTAATGGGAATTCTTCGTTACTGTTGCCCTGCTCTATGTGTCTTTAAATTCTTAGTGGGGTTTTTCCTAAAATTGGTCAGCTGTTGGACTCACTGCATACCCTATAACTGTATAGAAGAACCTCTCCATTCTAATGGGAATATGTCGTACTTGTTACTGTGGCCCTGCTCTATGTGTCTTTAAATTCTTAGTGGAGTTTTTCATAAATTTGGTCAGCCGTTGGGCTCACTGCATATCCTATAACTGTATAGTAGACCTGCTCCTTTCTAATGAGAATTTGTCGTTACTGTGGCCCTGCTCTATGTGTCTTTAAATTCTTAGTGGGGTTTTTCCCAAAATTAGTCAGCCGTTGGACTCACTGCATACCCTATAATTGTATAGCAGACTCTCTCCTTTCTAATGGGAATTTGTCGTTACTGTGGCCCTGCTCTTTGTGTCTTTAAATTCTTAGTGGTGTTTCACCTAAAGTTGGTCAGCCATTGGACTCACTGCATACCCTATAAATGTATAGCAGACTCTTGCCTTTCTAATGGGAATTTTTCGTTACTGTGGCCCTGCTCTGTGTGTCTTTAAATTCTTAGTCTGCTTATTCCTAAAATTGGTCAGCCGATGTACTCACTGCATACCCTATAACTGTATAGCAGACTCTCTCCTTTCTAATGGGAATTTGTCGTTACTGTGGCCCTGCTCTCTGTGTCTGTGTTTTTTCATAAATTTGGTCAGCCGTTGGGCTCACTGTATACCCTATAACTATATAGCAGACCCTGACCTTTCTAATGGGAACATGTTGTAGTTGTTACTGTGGCCCTGCTCTAAGTGTCTTTAAATTCTTAGTGGGGTTTTTCCTAAAATTAATCATCCGTTGGACTCACTGCATACCCTATAACTGTATAGCAGACTCTCTCCATTCTAATGAGAATATGTCGTACTTGTTACTGTGGCCCTCCTCTATGTGTCTTTAAATACTTAGTGGAGTTTTTCATAAATTTTGTCAGCTATTAGACTCACTGCATACCCTATAACTGTAAAGCAGACGCTCTCATTTCTAATGGGAACATGTCGTACTTGTTACTGTGGGCCTGCTCTATGTGTCTTTAAATTCTTAGTGGGGTTTTTCCTAAAATTGGTTAGCCGTTGGACTCACTGCATAGACTAACTGTACAGCAGACTCTCTCCTTTCTAATGGGAATTTGTCGTTACTGTGTGTTTAAATTCTTAGTATGGTATTTCCTAAAATTGGTCAGCCGTTGGACTCACTGAATACCCTATAACTGTGTAGCAGACCCTCTCCTTTCTAATGGGAACATATCGTACTTCTTACTGTGCACCTGCTCTATGTGTCTTTAAATTCTTAGTGGGGTTTTTCCTAAAATTGGTCAGCCGTTGGACTTACTGCATACCCTATAATTGTATTGCAGACTCTTTCCTTTCTAATAGGAATTTGTCGTTACTGTGTCCCTGCTCTATGTGTCTTTAAATTCTTTGTGGAGTTTTTCCTAAAATTGGTCAGCCATTGGACTCACTGCATACCCTATAACTGTATAGCAGACCCTGTCGCTTCTAATGGGAACATATCATACTTGTTACTGTGGTCCTGCTTTATGTGTCTTTAAATTCTTAGTGCGGTTTTTCCTAAAATTGGTCAGCCGTTGGACTCACTGCATACCCCATAACTATATAGCAGACTCTCTCCTTTCTAATGGGAATTTGTCGTTACTGTGGCCCTGTTCTATGTGTCTTTAAATTTTTTGTGTGGTTTTTCCTAAAATTGGTCATCCGTTGGACTCACTGCATACCCTATAACTGTATAGCAGACTCTCTCCTTTCTAATGGGAACATGTCGTACTTGTTACTGTGGCCGTGCTGCATATGTCTTTTAATTTTTAGTGGGGTTTTTCCTAAAATTGGTCATCCGTTGGACTTACTGCATACTCTATAACTGTATAGCAGACCCTCTCCTTTCTAATGGAACATGTCGTGCTTGTTACTAAGGCCCTGCTCTATGTGTCTTTAAATACTTTGTGGAGTTATTCCTTAATTTGGTCATCCTTTGGACTCACTGCATACCCTATAACTGTATAGCAGACCCTCTCCTTTCTAATGGAACATGTCGTGCTTGTTACTGTGGCCCTGCTCTATGTGTCTTTAAATTCTTAGTGAAGTTTTTCCTAAATTTGGTCACTAGTTGGACTCACTGCATACCCTATACCTGTATAGCAGACTCTCTCCTTTCAAATGGGAATCCTTCGTTGCTCTGGCCCTGCCCTATGTGTCTTTAAATTCTTAGTGGGGTTTTTCGTAAAATTTTTCAGCTATTGGATTCACTGCATACCCTGTACCTGTATAGCAGACTCTCTCCTTTCTAATGGGAATATGTTGTACTTGTTACTGTGGCCCTGCTCGATGTGTCTTTAAATTCTTAGTGGGGTCTTTCCTAAAATTGGTCTGCCGTTGGATTCACTGCATACCCTGTAACTGTATAGCAGACTCTCTCCTTTCTAATTGGAATTTGTCATTACTGTGGCCCTACTCTATGTGTCTTTAAATTCTTAGTGGGTCTTTTTCTAAAATTGGTCATCCGTTGGACTAACTGCGTACCCTATAACTGTATAGCAGACTCTCTCCGTTCTAATGGGAATTTGTGGTTACTGTGGCCCTGCTCTGTGGTTCTTTAAATTCTTAGGGGGGGGGGTTCCTAAAATTGGTCAGCCGTTAGACTCACTGCATACCCTTTATCTGCATAGCAGACCCCATCCTTTCTAATGGGAACATGTCGTACTTGTTACTGTGGCCCTGCTCTATGTGTCTTTAAAATCTTATTGGAGTTCTTCCTAAATTTGGTCAGCCGTTGAACTCAGTGCATACCCTATAACTGTATATCAGAACCTCTCCATTCTAATGGGAATATGTCGTACTTGTTACTGTGGCCCTCCTCTATGTGTCTTTAAATACTTAGTGGAGTTTTTCATAAATTTTGTCAGCCATTAGACTCACTGCATACCCTATAACTGTAAAGCAGACGCTCTCATTTCTAATGGGAACATGTCGTACTTGTTACTGTGGGCCTGCTCTATGTGTCTTTAAATTCTTAGTGGGGTTTTTCCTAAAATTGCTTAGCCATTGGACTCACTGTGTGGCACCCCAGGGGTCTGGTTTCCACAGTAATAGCAGTATTACGTCTGTGAGCAGGTGGGAGGTCTCCTGGGCAGGAATCCTAAGCATGCCACACCTCCTGCCCAGTCCTGGGAGGGGAAGAACTTCCCCTATATAAACTGGGGCTGAGGCAGGGTTAGAGAGAGGAGTTCCAGACAGAGACGGAGTCTGGTCTGGACACGCAGAAACAGGGACAGATAGACATCAGGAGCTCTGTAGGAGCCAAGGAGAAGCGCCAGGGGCTGGAGCTGTGCAGAGCTCGCCCTGGGAGAAGGTACTAAAACCGGACACAGGAGTCCGAGGCTGTGGGGACTAAGATATACCCAGCAGCAGAATCCATCCGGCAGGGGATTCCAGAGGAATAAAAGCCCGGAGGCTCAGTCACAACGAAGGGACCAGCACCGCCATCCCAGAGCGGAGGCTAACAGGAGGCCCCAGGTCACCAGCCATACGGGTGAGCACCACACGGTATACCCAGGGACGTGGGCTACCTGTAACCGCCGAAAGCAGGGTAGCCAGGAAGGGTACAGACTAACGGGAAGGCCTACAACTCCACCTGGCCAGGGGAACTCCGGCTTACTCGCAGACTAACCAGGCCCCAACTACTAGCCAGTACTCCCGGGGGAATTTGCCTTGTACCATCAGTAAAGGCCCTGAACTGTACCCTCACGTTTCCATGCTTCCTTGTCGCACCGTTAGTGCTGGGACATCCACACCATCACTCCCAACATCATCCACATCCGCTGCCCTGAGGCCATACCTCTCCCGTTGGGGGTTATATCAACATTGCTGCACACCTATACCACCGGCCTCAGCGGTCTGCCCTGCAGTGGCGGTTTCATAACCGCATTCAACGGGTAGCGTAGTCGGACACTAATACCATCATACCAATAACCGCCACTTAGTTTGACCACCCTGGGCGCGGACCGGGTCACCGCCACACGAAGACTACTATCCCCATCGGATCCGGCTCCGGGTATCCCCCACGAGCCCGCGCGCCGCACTACAGCACTGGCCCAGGGGGTGAGTCAATTTTGGCGTAGTCGGCAGGATTACGTGCCCGCAACCACCGGGTACTGCGTGCCTGAAAAAAGAGACTTTTATGCTTACCTGTGGTGAAGTTTCCCGCCGTCCGGAGTCGTTTCCCGCCATCTGGAGCCGATTCCCGCCATCCGACGCCATCTTCTGCCTTCTTCCCGCCATCCGTGGAGTTTTGCCGCCATTGGACGCCATCTTGAGGGCGCCGCGTGGGAAGAAGAGGGGCGTGGACTCCGAAAGCCCGCGAGAACTGAAGCCCCGCCTCACGTCCGGACGTTGCGTAAGGTCCTGGAAGGAGCCCAGCAGACGCCGACGTCACAGGAGCGCGACGGAAGGTCCTCAACCCTGACGATCCACTGCGGAGCCGCGGCCTACGGAAGAGGATCATCGCAAGGTAGGCCACGGTCCACTAGGGGGGAGGAGAATGTCGGATACGGAGGAGAGCTTCACCGCCACAGCCGCCGCCAGCGCCACCGCTGCTGCGGTCATGCCTTTCACCATGCCCTATATCCCGGGGGCAGCCTGGCTACCCCAGTACTCAGGGGAGTCACATACCCTAAATGACTTCAGAGAAAGGCTGGATAGCCTCTTCCAGGTGTATCCCCTCACGGAGGCGCAAAAAGTGAGCATCCTGGTGGCCCAATTAATCGGGGCAGCCCAAAGGGAGGTTAAGTCCTGGCCACCTGGGAGGAAGAGGACTGTCAGAGACATACTAACCCGGCTGAAAGACACATTTGACACCCGCACCTCAGCCGAAATAAAACTAAGATTTTATGGGTGCAAACAACGGGCACATGAGAGTATAAGAGACTATGCTCTAAACCTACAAGAGGCCCTGAGAGCCATTAAGCAGGCAGACCCTGACAGCGTGGGAAATGAAGATAAGCTGTTGACTGAACAATTTATTGAGGGTCTACTGTGCAATGCCCACCGAACCCAGTTGCGGGCAATGGCCTTACAGGACCCTGACCTGGAATTTGCACAGTTCAAGGACAGAGCCATCCGGGTGCTCCGAGAACCGGCACCAGGTGGCGCTGTGACCCACAGGCGCCCTGCTATCACTTATCACCAGGAGACGGCGCCCTTGTCTGCAGGGCCTGTGGGAGCTGATGCGCAGGCTTTAAACAGTGACCCGGCTACAGACCTGCACCATCAGGTCCAAGAGCTAACTAAAAGCATTGCCGCGCTAACCAGAACTGTGCAGTCTTTACAGGTTTCTACTGCAGGGAAGATCGAGCTGGCATCCGGACCGGAGGACATCCCGTGGCGCCGACCAAGGAGGACCCCACCGGCCAGAGGAAGACCCAGCGATCGATACAACGAGGACGGACGACCTATTTGCCGCCGCTGCAATCAACCCGGACATGTGGCAAGGTACTGTCATTTAAACGGGCACAACCTGGGGTAGAGGGCCAACCCCCAGGCATAAGACCATCAGGCCCATCAAACTGGCGTGATAAATACGTAGGGGGACGTCCAATCTTGCCTGTGGTACTGGATGGCATTCCTATGAGTGCCCTACTAGACACTGGGTCACAGGTCACCACCATCCCGTACGTGCTCTTCAAGCAGTACTGGAATGATTCAGACATAACCCGCTACCCAGACGACGACCTGAGTATCATCGCCAGCAATGGTCAGCCCGTGCCGCAGGTGGGATTCAAGGAGGTGACCATTAAAATCGTTTTTTGTCGAACTGGCGGCACAAGGACTGATTATAGTGGACATAGACCGTCATGAGAGTCACCCTAGAATCACCCTGGGAACCAATGTAATTGAAAATTGTCTTGCAGAGGTGATTCTCATTTTACAGCAGGTTGCCAAGAACGCCAGTTCCGGCCAGCAGCGTGTGCTCCAAAAAGAGATCCGGGCACTGATGAAGCGGCAACAGGTGGAACTATCTGGTGGTGAGATAGGTAGCGTGAGAATGTGTGACCCGTTCCCTATTGCCATGCCCCCAAAAAGTGAGATGATGATTTGGTGCCGGGCAGCTATTGGTCTAAGAGGTAGAGACTACCAAGCAATGGTAGAACCCGTCTACTCAGACAGTAGGCCCACCATTTTGACAGCACGGGGGGTGGTCGATGTACGCCATGGGAGGGTGCCCGTTCGCATCATAAATATCGGTAGGGAGAGAAGTACACCTGCCCCGGTATGCCACGCTAGCTAAATTGTTCACCATAAACCAGAATTCTGTACAGGCCGTGGAACCCTTGCCTCCATCTCAACCAGAGGAAGGTAACGGCTCTAAGAAACCAGTGGAGGACTGGTGTCAGCAACTACATCTGGGTACTGACTCCACTCCCTCACACCAGAAACAGGGAGTCTACCGGGTGGTTCAGGAGTACGAGAGAGTGTTTAGTAAACACCCGTTAGACTTCGGGCGAGTAAAGGGGGTAGAACACCACATCCCCACGGGAGACCATCCTCCCATAAAGGAGAGATACCGACCCGTACCCCCTGCACACTACCAACACGCCAAGGGGATGCTTAGAGACATGAAGGAGGCTGGGGTAATCAGGGACAGCTGTAGCCCCTGGGCAGCTCCACTAGTCTTAGTGAAAAAGAAGGATAACACTATGAGAATATGTGTAGACTACAGGAAGGTCAACCGTATCACACACAAAGATGCGTACCCATTACCAAGGATAGAAGAGTCCTTAGCTGCATTAAAATCTGCTAACTTCTTCTCTACTTTGGATCTCACTAGCGGGTACTGGCAGGTTCCTGTAGCAGAGGCAGACCGGGAGAAGACCGCATTCACCACCCCGATGGGTCTCAGCGAATTTAACTGCATGCCGTTCGGGCTCTGCAACGCACCAGGAACCTTCCAACGGTTGATGGAATGCTGTCTGGGACACCGGAACTTCGAGACGGTCCTGTTATACCTGGACGATGTCATCGTCTATTCCAAGACCTACGAGGACCATCTGAAACACCTGGCCGAAGTGTTCGAAGCTCTGGCAAACTACGGCCTAAAGGTGAAACCCTCCAAGTGTCACCTCCTGAAACCAAAGGTGCAATACCTGGGACACGTGGTGAGTGCTGACGGAGTGGCTCCTGACCCTGATAAGATCACCGTGATTAAGGACTGGCCAAGACCCTCCAGCATAAAGGAAGTGCGGCAGTTCCTCGGGTTGGTAGGCTACTACCGAAGATTCATTCCCGGTTTCACCAAAATGGCAGCCCCTATGCAGGACCTCCTGATAGGTCAATCTCGAAAAGCCAAAAACCAGAAGCCGCCCTTCAGGTGGGAAAAGCTGGAAGAGGAGTCCTTTTGCCAGCTGAAGATGGCCCTCACGGGGGAAGAAATCCTGGCATATCCAGACTACAGCCAGCCCTTTATCCTCCACACGGACGCAAGTAACATCGGGCTAGGAGCCGTGCTGTCCCAGATCCAGCAAGGAAAAGAACGGGTAATCGCTTACGCTAGCCGAAAGCTACGACCCACCGAGAGGAACCCTGAGAATTATAGCTCATTCAAGCTGGAGTTCCTGGCAGTAGTGTGGGCAGTGACCGAACGTTTCAAGCATTACCTTGCCTCCTCCAAATTCATCGTGTACACGGATAACAACCCGTTGACACACCTGGACACTGCAAGGCTCGGTGCTCTGGAACAGAGATGGATGGCTCGCCTGTCCAACTTTGAATTCACCATCAAATACCGGGCAGGACGCTCAAATGCCAACGCGGATGCCCTGTCTAGAATGCCGAACTTACCGGACGTAGGGGAAGATCCAGAAGATCTGGAAGAAGTTGAGCTCCCTGCGTTCCACCGTCATGGGATTACCCTGTATTCCCACCGTGTGAAGGACAGGCGCTCCGCGACGTTCAATCCCTTGCCCCACTACAACTGGGCGGAGACGCAAGACAGTGATCCTGCAGTCCGTCTGGTGAAGGAAATGCTGACCCAAGCCGATGCCAGTCTGGACCCAGACGCCCCAGAGGAGACTAAGCAACTGTGGAAGGAGAAAAGTAGGCTGTTCCTCTACAGGGAGAAGTTGTGCCGGAGAATGGTTAACTCTCGAACACATGAGTTGACTTGGCAGGTAGTGGTCCCCAGACGAGACGCGGCTATGATTCTGGAGGCGTACCACAATGGAGCAGGACATTTCGGGTGGAAGAAGCTGGAGTTCTTATTGCGTGAGCGGTTCTACTGGGTAGGCATGAGAGGAGCCATCGAGAGGTGGTGCAGAGACTGTGGACCGTGCTACCTAAGAAGGAAGGACCGTGCCAGCCAGAAGACTCCCTTGCAGCCCATCATCACCCGACAGCCACTGGAACTGGTAGCCCTGGACCATGTGAAACTGGCTCCAAGCAGATCTGGGTATGTCTACGCCCTCACAATCGTAGATCATTACTCCCGGTTCCTGGTGGTGATCCCGGTCAAGGACTTAACGGCTCAAACAGCAGCTAGAGCCTTCCAGCAGCACTTCTGCCGTCCACATGGGTACCCGGACCAAGTGCTGACAGACCAAGGGCCAGCCTTCGAAGCGGAAGTCTTCCAGGAGTTCTGCAACCTGTATGGCTGCACGAAGATAAGAACAACGCCCTATCACCCACAAACTAATGGACTCTGCGAGAAGATGAACCAGGTGGTGATAGACCTCCTGAAAACATTGCCCCTGGAAGAACGCAGTATGTGGCCTGAGAAGCTGCCTGATCTGGTGGACCTATACAACCACATCCCTGTAGGTTCTACCAACTGTACCCCGGCTTACCTAATGAGAGCGAGACCTGGTAAGCTGCCTATCGACCTGGATATGGGAGTCCTGACGCCCGAGGACACCTCGCCAGAGGCAGACTGGGATACAGGGCGGCAGCAGCAGTATCGGAAAGTGCAGGAGAGCGTGGAGCGAAGTCTGTCTCAAGCTAGAGAAAGGCAAGAGAGGGCTTATAATCAGTATGCTCCCGCTGTTCCCCTGGTACCTGGAGAGCAGGTCTTGAAGAGGAAAAGACGGCTCCACAAGTTGGACGACCAGTGGGAGAAGGACCCGTACACCGTACTGCCATCAAACCATGAGAGCCCAAAGATTTGCGTGATCAGTAAGGATGGAGGAGAAACCACAGCCGTTGTCTCCAGAGACCACCTGAAGAAGTGTCCCGAGCAGCTGCAAAGCCCTGAAGAAGATCAAGAAAACCCTCAACCCGCAGAGGAAAGGGAAGAAATGATCAGGACTGTACTCGGAGACTTCCCCCGGTCTTGGACACAAGTAAACGGTGCTGTCGTGGTACCCGTCCTCACCTTTCTCCAGCCAGCCCCGCAAGTGCCTACAGAAGAACCAGTAGAGCTGGAAGAGCAGCCGGCCCAAGAGGCAGAAGAGTCCACACCAGCAGTACAGGAGGATCAACCCTCTGCTAGTAGTGAGCCTGCCGTGCCCCTAGTGAGCCAAAGAGTGCGCAGAAAGCTGCCCAGCCTGCCCATAACACCTCCTACACCCTGTAGTGCAGGACCAGTTAGTGAGCTCCGTAGGTCCACTAGGGTTACCAGAGGCCAGATGCCCGTACGTTGGAGAATCTAAGTTGGCTAGTTGCTTTAACTATTTTATGTTTACCTGTTTTGTTGTAGCCGTTGCTAATTATGTTTTTCAGTTACAGGTTTCTTTATATGGACTGACAGGTTATGGACAGTGAGTAACCGGAACTCTGTTGTAAATATGTTTGGAGCGTAACCCAGGAATGGACTACAGACTGTTAAAGACTCGGGGCAGGACAGACCCCTACCTGGTTATGGCTCCCTGTTCTTTGGTAAAATGGACACCCTTATTGCTTCCCGGTT
This sequence comes from Phyllobates terribilis, assembly GCF_046119375.1. Taxonomy (NCBI): domain Eukaryota; kingdom Metazoa; phylum Chordata; class Amphibia; order Anura; family Dendrobatidae; genus Phyllobates; species Phyllobates terribilis. Next base: position 914,965 of record NW_027362771.1, on the reverse strand, counting down.
ACGGACACGCCGTGACCATCTCATGTATTTAATTGTTATTGTTTATACCCTGTTATGTTTAGTCCGGGAGTACTAAATTTCACTAGGGGGGAAAGTGGCACCCCAGGGGTCTGGTTTCCACAGTAATAGCAGTATTACGTCTGTGAGCAGGTGGGAGGTCTCCTGGGCAGGAATCCTAAGCATGCCACACCTCCTGCCCAGTCCTGGGAGGGGAAGAACTTCCCCTATATAAACTGGGGCTGAGGCAGGGTTAGAGAGAGGAGTTCCAGACAGAGACGAAGTCTGGTCTGGACACGCAGAAACAGGGACAGATAGACATCAGGAGCTCTGTAGGAGCCAAGGAGAAGCGCCAGGGGCTGGAGCTGTGCAGAGCTCGCCCTGGGAGAAGGTACTAAAACCGGACACAGGAGTCCGAGGCTGTGGGGACTAAGATATACCCAGCAGCAGAATCCATCCGGCAGGGGATTCCAGGTCCTCTGGCCATAAAAGCCCGGAGGCTCAGTCACAACGAAGGGACCAGCACCGCCATCCCAGAGCGGAGGCTAACAGGAGGCCCCAGGTCACCAGCCATACGGGTGAGCACCACACGGTATACCCAGGGACGTGGGCTACTTGTAACCGCCGAAAGCAGGGTAGCCAGGAAGGGTACAGACTAACGGGAAGGCCTACAACTCCACCTGGCCAGGGGAACTCCGGCTTACTCGCAGACTAACCAGGCCCCAACTACTAGCCAGTACTCCCGGGGTAATTTGCCTTGTACCATCAGTAAAGGCCCTGAACTGTACCCTCGCGTTTCCGTGCTTCCTTGTCGCACCGTTAGTGCTGGGACATCCACACCATCACTCCCAACATCATCCACATCCGCTGCCCTGAGGCCATACCTCTCCCGTTGGGGGTTATATCAACATTGCTGCACACCTATACCACCGGCCTCAGCGGTCTGCCCTGCAGCGGCGGTTTCATAACCGCATTCAACGGGTAGCGTAGTCGGACACTAATACCATCATACCAATAACCGCCACTTAGTTTGACCACCCTGGGCGCGGACCGGGTCACCGCCACACGAAGACTACTATCCCCATCGGATCCAGCTCCGGGTATCCCCCGCGCGCCCGCGCGCCGCACTACAGCACTGGCCCAGGGGGTGAGTCAACTGCATACCCTATAACTGTATAGTAGACCTTCTCATTTCTAATGGGAATTTTTCGTTACGGTGGACCTGCTCTATGTGTCTTTAAATTCTTAGTGGGGTTTTTCCTAAAATTGGTTAGCCGTTGGACTCACTGCATAGACTAACTGTACAGCAGACTCTCTCCTTTCTAATGGGAATTTGTCGTTACTGTGTCTTTAAATTCTTAGTATGGTATTTCCTAAAATTGGTCAGCCGTTGGACTCACTGAATACCCTATAACTGTGTAGCAGACCCTCTCCTTTCGAATGGGAACATATCGTACTTGTTACTGTGCCCCTGCTCTATGTGTCTTTAAATTCTAAGTGGGGTTTTTCCTAAAATTGGTCAGCCGTTGGACTTGCTGCATACCCTATAATTGTATTGCAGACTCTTTCCTTTCTAATAGGAATTTGTCGTTACTGTGTCCCTGCTCTATGTGTCTTTAAATTCTTTGTGGAGTTTTTCCTAAAATTGGTCAGCCATTGGACTCACTGCATACCCTATAACTGTATAGTAGACCCTGTCGTTTCTAATGGGAACATATCATACTTGTTACTGTGGTCCTGCTTTATGTGTCTTTAAATTCTTAGTGCGGTTTTTCCTAAAATTGGTCAGCCGTTGGACTCACTGCATACCCCATAACTATATAGCAGACTCTCTCCTTTCTAATGGGAATTTGTCGTTACTGTGGCCCTGTTTTATGTGTCTTTAAATTTTTAGTGTGGTTTTTCCTAAAATTGGTCATCTGTTGGACTCACTGCATGCGCTATAACTGTATGGCAGACTCTCTCCTTTCTAAAGGGAAGATGTGTTACTTGTTACTGTGGACCTTCTCTATGTGTCTTTAAATTCTTAGTGGAGTTTTTCCTAAATTTGATCAGCCATTGGACTCACTGCATGCCCTATAACTGTATAGCAGACCCTCTTCTTTCTAATGGGAACATGTCATACTTGTTACTGTGGCCCTGCTCTATTTGTCTTTAAATTATTACTGGGGTTTTTCCTAAAATTGCTCAGCCGTTGGACTTACTGCATACCCTATAACTGTATAGCAGACTTTCTCTTTTCTATCTTGAATTTAGTCATTACTGTGGACCTTCTCTATGTGTCTTTAAATTCTTAATGGAGTTTTTCCTAAAATTGCTAAGCCGTTGGACTCACTGCATACCCTATAACTGTATTGCAGACTCTCTCCTTTCTAATGGGAACATGTCATTCTTGTTACTCTGTCCCTGCTCTATGTGTCTTTAAACCCTTTACAGCCCATGATGTACTAATACATGTCTGTGCCCTGGGCTTTAAGAGCCTGACCCGTATTAGTACGTCATCGCGATCGCACGCGTGCGCACACAGGCTGTGCGGGCGCGATCGCCGCCGGGTGTCAGCTGTGACAATGTGCAGGTATCGGTCCCGCACCGCTCCCGGCACATAACCCCCGCAATGCTGCGATCAAAGTCGATCGCAGCATTGCGGTGGCAAGGGGATGTGATCGGTATACTCACCTCCTCTTCCTGCCTCCAGCGCTGTCTTCCGCGGCTTCCCGGGTGTTGCCATGACGACTTGATGTCGTCATGACAACATCCGGGTCACCAGGCAGCAGGAACATTGTTTGTTCATGCGCAGTGCACGATCAAACAATGTTCTCACTGTGCAGCGCTGATGTCATGCTGTCTCTGTATACTGGAGGTAGGGGGCCTAAGCTGACCCTAAGCTGGGGCCCTGACTAATCCCTCAACCTGGAGGTACTGTTAAAGGTACAGAGGTCCAGGCCGCCAGCGTAACCCCTACCTCCTGAGGATCCCTGCACCTAAGTAATCTAGTCCTGAGAAGGACCCCGATCACAACAAAAGAGGACAAGAAATAATATGCCCACACACAGTACTTAGACGAACGAGACAGTACAAGGGAAAAACCAAAACCACCTTGCATACAAAAACTACACAACTACAACAGAGGGAACACCAACGGGAAAGGAGATAAATGATAAAGCGAGGAAGGGAAAAAACACTCCAAATAAACTTATCTCAGAAACTCCAAATACCACGATCCGCTCTGTAAGTCTGTATGAAATGCTTTCACCGACACTTCCCAAACAGACCAGCAGGCATTTGAAGGAGACTCACTACAGCAGCATTGATTGCAGCTGGGCGACGCTGGACCTCGTCTAGCACAGAGAGAGAGAGAATTAATTCCCTCACTGCCGAAAACACAAAGCACCAAAAAGTCAGCTGCGAGAAGTCAGGCTGTGTAATCGTGACGATCTTCGTGGCGACACACCCGTGACAGTACCCCCCCTTCTACGAGGGGCCTCCGGACCCTCAGGGCCAGGTTTATCCGGGTGAGTCGTGTGGAAGGCCCGAACTAATCGGTCTGCGTTAATATCCGACGCAGGAACCCACATCCTCTCCTCAGGAGCATACCCTTTCCAATGAACCAGGTACTGAATTGACCGGCGATTAAAACGTGAATCGATGACCCTTGATACCTGGAACTCCAAGTTACCATTGACCACCACTGGAGGGGGAGGTAAAGGTGACGGTACCACCGGCGCCACATACCTCTTAAGCAACGATCTGTGGAACACGTTGTGAATTTTAAACGTAGGGGGGAGGTCAAGACGGAATGCCACCGGATTAATAATAGAACTGATTCTGTACGGCCCGATGAACCTGGGACCCAGTTTCCAGGAGGGAACCTTAAGTTTAATATTCCTGGTAGACAACCATACCCGATCGTTCACACTAAGGTCCGGACCAGACACTCTCCTCCTATCAGCCATACGTTTGTATCGGTTCCCCATAGTATTCAGATTCTTCAGCACCCCTCTCCATACTGAAGCGAGTGATGAGGAAAATCGTTCCTCCTCAGGAACCCCCGAAGAGCCCCCCCTACTGAAAGTACAAAACTGGGGGTGAAAACCATATGCCCCAAAAAACGGGGACTTACCAGTGGACTCGCTCCGCCTATTATTAAGAGCAAACTCTGCCAGAGGTAAGAAAGAAGTCCAGTCCTCCTGGTTCTCTGACACAAAACACCGGAGATATGTCTCCAAGCTCTGGTTCATACGTTCCGTCTGACCATTGGTCTGAGGGTGAAAAGCCGATGAGAATGACAAATGCATCCCCCGCCGTCCACAAAATGCCTTCCAGAACTTGGACACAAACTGAGACCCCCGATCAGACACCACATCGGAGGGTACCCCGTGAAGCCTCACAATCTCCCCAATGAACACCTGCGCAAGAGTTTTAGCATTAGGGAGAGCCGGAAGAGCGATAAAATGTGCCATCTTGCTGAACCTGTCCACTACAACGAGTATGACCGTTTTACCCGAAGACGGAGGGAGGTCCGTAATAAAGTCCATAGACAGATGAGTCCAAGGACGCTCCGGGATCTTCAAAGGTAAGAGGGCCCCAGATGGACGGGTATGTGAGGTCTTAGAGCGCGCACAAACCCCACAGGACGTGACAAAAGTTACCACCTCCTTATGTAAGTTAGGCCACCAAAACCGACGCGAGAGGAGATCCACAGTTGCTTTACTCCCCGGGTGTCCTGCAAAAACTGAGTTATGGTGTGCCTCGATCACCTTTTGTCGCAACTGATCTGGAACAAACAGTCTCCCCGGAGGTCCAACAGGGGCGTCCCCCTGAGCCTCCAATACCTCCTCCTCCAGCTCATAGCATACTGCCGAAACCACCACCCCCTCCTGAAGGATAGGAATCGGGTCGTCCGTATTCCCGGCCCCAGGGAAACTGCGAGATAAGGCATCCGCCTTTACATTTTTTGACCCAGGACGATATGTAACGACAAAATTAAACCTGGTAAAAAACAATGACCACCTAGCTTGTCTGGGATTCAGACGTTTCGCGGACTCCAGATATAGCAGGTTCTTGTGATCGGTGATGACGGTGACCGGATGGACTGCCCCCTCCAAAAAATGGCGCCACTCCTCAAAAGCTAACTTAATGGCCAAGAGTTCCCTATTGCCGACATCGTAATTACTCTCAGCGGACGACAATTTTTTAGAGAAAAAGGCGCACGGATGCCACTTACCAGGGGACGAACCTTGTGACAATACTGCTCCCACCCCTACCTCGGAAGCGTCTACCTCTACAATGAATGGCTGTGACGCATCAGGTTGAATGAGTATGGGTGCCGAGGCAAAACATTTTTTCAAGCAGGAGAATGCTTGACAAGCCTTGTCAGACCACCTAGAAAAATCCGTCCCCTTTTTAGTCATGTCTGTGAGAGGCTTAACCATGGACGAGAAATTACGAATGAACTTCCGGTAATAATTAGCAAACCCCAGGAAACGTTGTAGTGCCTTAAGATTCTCTGGCCGATCCCACTCAAGAACTGCCCGCACTTTCCCAGGGTCCATACGAAAACCGGACGCTGAAACCAGGAAGCCTAAAAACTGGAGTTCCTGTACGGCGAACACACACTTTTCCCATTTGGCATACAGTTTATTATCCCGCAAGATCTGTAACACCTGCCTAACGTGCTCCTGATGAGACACCAGATCCGGCGAGTAAATTAAGATATCATCCAGATATATGACAACAAACTGTCCCACCAGGCGGCGAAAAATGTCATTAACAAAGTGTTGGAACACCGCCGGGGCATTAGTCAGACCGAATGGCATGACAAGGTTCTCATAATGCCCCTCCGGAGTGTTAAACGCCGTCTTCCACTCATCCCCCTCCTTCATCCTAATCAGATTGTACGCCCCCCTGAGATCCAACTTAGAGAACCATTTGGCGCCCACGATCTGATTAAAGAGATCGGGAATAAGTGGGAGTGGATACGGATCTCGGACCGTAATCCGATTAAGTTCACGGAAATCCAGGCAAGGGCGTAGGCCTCCATCTTTCTTCTTAACAAAGAAGAACCCCGCAGCCACCGGTGAAGATGAAGGTCTAATATGCCCCTTAGCCAGACTTTCTGAAATATAATCCTTCATGGCCTGCCTCTCAGGACCAGAAAGGTTATACAACCTAGCTTTAGGTAACTTGGCCTCAGGGAGCAGTTTTACAGAACAGTCATACTCGCGATGAGGAGGTAGTTCCTGACACCCTTTCTCCGAGAATACATCCTCAAAGTCCGCCAGAAATGGAGGTAAGACCCAAGGAGTAACCGCACCGATGACCGTGTTCATGCAGTTTTTATTACAGAATTTACTCCATTGGCTTATCTCTCTGGTTTGCCAATTAATAACCGGGTTATGCTTAGTTAACCAAGGAAGGCCCAACACTATAGGAGTGGGAAGACCCTCCAACACGTAGCAAGACAACAGTTCTTTATGTATCGCCCCCACTTGAAGTTTTACGTCATGCACAGCTTGCAAAAAACTTCCCTGACCGAGAGGCCTGGCATCGATCGAGAATATGGGGATGGGTTTAGCCAACTCACTCAATCGCATACCTTGAACCCGGGCAAACCGAGCATCAACCAGATTAGCCCCGGCCCCACTATCCAGAAGAACAGATATCCTCTCAGTTCTCGTACCCACCACCACCTCCGCCGGTACGAGAAACTGAGACGAACCTAGGGACGAAATACCTACTCCCAGATTGCCGTCCACCACACAACCTGGGATCAACAGTTTTCCGACGACTCTTCACTCTGCAAGGGACGGGATGGACACCCCCCAATAAAATGTCCCTTTCTCCCGCAGAAGAAACACCTTCCTGTCTTATGGCGCACCACCGGTCCCCTCCCCCGAAATGATGTCCCTCCTAATTGCATAGGCTCCTCTGGACTGACCAGGGGAACCACCATATGAGGGGACCTTGTAGGAGGTGGAGTCATCACAGGGGGTCGAGTTATCCCGCACCTCTCCCGAAGCCGTCTGTCAACGCGAATAGCCAGGGCCATAGCGGCTTCCAGTGACGCGGGAGAGTCATACTGTGCCAACACATCCTGTAATTTGTCGGATAAACCTTGACAAAACTGGCTCCTAAGAGCCGGGTCATTCCACTGGGTGTCCGTGGCCCACCTACGGAACTCCGAACAGAATTCCTCCGCCGGACGATCTCCCTGCTGGATCCTACGTAACTTAGACTCAGCAAGGGAGATCCGATCTGGGTCATCATATACGAGTCCCAGAGCAGCGAAAAACCTATCCACTGACTGGAGAGCCGGGGAGCCCGGGGGAAGAGAGAACGCCCAAGATTGTGGGTCCCCTTGTAGGAGCGAGATGACAATTCCCAACCTTTGTTCTTCACTCCCCGATGACCGAGGCCGCAGCTGAAAGTACAATTTGCATGCCTCCCGGAAAACAAAAAACTTGTCCCGCCCCCCAGTGAACCTGTCAGGGAGAGCTACTTTAGGTTCTGGTCCGGCTTGCTCCTGAGGATGCAAAACCTTGGACCTAACGTCCGCCAGCTCCATGGACAAACTCTGCAACTGCCGAGCTAGACCGGCTACTGGATCCATGGTAGCTGGAGAAAAACTAAGGGTCGGTGAAAATGTCACGCTGTCTCTGTATACCGGAGGTAGGGGGCCTAAGCTGACCCTAAGCTGGGGCCCTGACTAATCCCTCAACCTGGAGGTACTGTTAAAGGTACAGAGGTCCAGGCCGCCAGCGTAACCCCTACCTCCTGAGGATCCCTGCACCTAAGTAATCTAGTCCTGAGAAGGACCCCGATCACAACAAAAGAGGACAAGAAATAATATGCCCACACACAGTACTTAGACGAACGAGACAGTACAAGGGAAAAACCAAAACCACCTTGCATACAAAAACTACACAACTACAACAGAGGGAACACCAACGGGAAAGGAGATAAATGATAAAGCGAGGAAGGGAAAAAACACTCCAAATAAACTTATCTCAGAAACTCCAAATACCACGATCCGCTCTGTAAGTCTGTATGAAATGCTTTCACCGACACTTCCCAAACAGACCAGCAGGCATTTGAAGGAGACTCACTACAGCAGCATTGATTGCAGCTGGGCGAGGCTGGACCTCGTCTAGCACAGAGAGAGAGAGAATTAACTCCCTCACTGCCGAAAACACAAAGCACCAAAAAGTCAGCTGCGAGAAGTCAGGCTGTGTAATCGTGACGATCTTCGTGGCGACACACCCGTGACAGCTGACTGCCTGCATGGCACAGGGATGGTGCTCCATTCCTATGCTGTGCAGGCGATCAGAATAAAAAAAGTGAATGTCCCAGAGTGGGACAAAGTAAAAAAGTGTAAAAACTCTCAGAAAGAGAAAAAAAAATAAAAAAAAAATTGTAAAAATATTTAAAAAAAAATAATCCACCAAAAATAAAAATATAATGTACCCATCAATAAATATTATTATGAAAAAAAGCAAACAAACAATAAAAGTACACATATTTGGTATCACCGCATCCGGAACGTCCTGACCTATAAAACTGTTGCACTAGTTAACCCCTTCAGTGAACACGGTAAAATAAATAATTAAAAAACGAATCAAAAAACAATGCTTTATCATCATACCGCCAAACAAAAAATGTAATAACACGCGATCAAAAAGACAAATATAAATAAAAATGGTACTGCTGAAAACTTCATCTTGTCCCGCAAAAAACAAGCTGCCATACAACTAAATCATCCGAAAAATCAAAAAGTTATAGCTCTCAGAATAAAGCAATGTTAAAAAATAATTTTTTCTACAAAATTGCTTTTATTATGTAAAAGCGCCAAAACATAGAAAAACGATATAAATGTAAATGTACTGACCCAAAGAATAAAGCTGCCTTATCAATTTTACCACACGTGGAACAGAATAAAAAAAAAAAAAAAAAAACAATTCCTGAATTGTTGGTTTTTGTTTATTCTGCCTCCCAAAAATTGGAATAGAAAGCGATCAAAAAATGTCACATGCCTGAAATTGGCACCAATAAAAACGTCAACTCATCCCGCAAAAAACACGCCATCACATGACTCTGTCTGCCAAAATATGAAAAAATTATAGCTCTCAAAATATGGCGATGCAAAAACTAGATTTTACAAAAAATGCGTCTTTTAGTGTGTGACAGCTGTCAATCATAAAAACCCCATATGATTCTGGTATCACTGTAATCGTACTGACCCGAAGAATAAAGTAATCTCATCACTTATACCGCATGAGGAACGGCGTCAAAAATAAACTCTCGGGTTAGGGTTGTGCTAGGGTTAGGGTTGTGCTAGGGTTAGGGTTGGGCTAGGGTTAGGGCTGGGCTAGGGTTAGGGCTGGGATTTTTTTCAAAAGTAAGAAAAAAAGATGACGATATGGCGACTAGTGTTGAGCGCAAGTGCTCGCTACTTGAGTTTGCATCGGGTGCTCTGGTATGCATTGAGTATCGTGGGTATTTGAGTGACATGCTCGAGTCTCCGCCCCATATGCTTCGCGGCCAAAAAAACTTTGCGGGGATTGCCTGCCATGCACGAGCGATCCCCGCATGTTTTTTTTTTTGGTGTCTAATAACCGTGAAACATGCAGGGCAGGGACTCGAGCATGTCACTCGAGAACACGCAGTACATGGTGCATATCTGAGTACGCGATGCAAACTCAAGTAGCAAGCACTTGCGCTCAAGACTAATGACAACTTATTCAATATGATGACCTAATGTTATCAAATTCTGTGGGTTCAAAATATTCACTATACCCCTTGATAAAAACCTTGAGGGGTCTAGTTTCCAAAATGGGGTCACTTGTGGGGGGTTTGCACTGCTTAGGCACACAGGGGCTCTCCAAACACGACATGGTGTCCGCTAACAAATTGAATGGAAAATCGGCTCAAATTGTTAGCGGACACCATGTTGCGTTTGGAGAGCCCCTGTGTGCCTAAACATTGGAGCTCCCCCACAAGTGACCCAATTTTGGAAACTAGACCCCCCAAGGCACCTATATAGATGCATAGTGAGCACTTGGAACCCCCAGGTGCTTCACAAATTGATTCGTAAAAATGAAAAAGTGGAAAAAAAATACTTTTTTAATTTTTACAAATCAATTGCCTTGGGGGGTCTAGTTTCCAAAATGGAGTCACTTATGGGGGAGATCTAATGTTTAGGCACACAGGGGCTCTCCAAACGCGACATGGTTCCAATATGTTAGCGGATACCATGTCACGTTTGGAGAGCCCCTGTGTGCCTAAACATTGGAGCTCCCCCACAAGTGACCCCATTTTGGAAACTAGACCCCCAAAGGCACCTATCTAGATGCATAGTGAGACTTGGAACCCCCAGGTGCTTCACAAATTGATTCGTAAAAATGAAAAAGTGGGAAAAAAAGCCACTTTTTTATTTTTACGGATTAATTTGTTTAGCACCTGGCGGTTCCAAGTGCTCACTTTGCATCTAGATAGGTGCCTTGGGGGGGTCTAGTTTCCAAAATGGGGTCACTTGTGGGGGAGCTCCAATGTTAAGGCACATAGGGGCTCTCCAAACGCAACATGGTGTCCGCTAACAATTTGAGCCGATTTTCCATTCAATTGTTAGCGGACACCAGATCGCTTTTGGAGAGCCCCTGTGTGCCTAAACATTGGAGCTCCCCCACAAGTGACCACATTTTGGAAACTAGGCCCCCAAAGGCACCTATCTAGATGCATAGTGAGCACTTGGAACCCCCAGGTGCTTCACAAATTGATTCGTAAAAATGAAAAACTGGAAAAAAAATACTTTTTCATTTTTACGGATTAATTTGTGAAGCACCTGGGGGTTCAAAATGCTCACCATCCATCTAGATAAGTTCCCAGGGGGGTCTAGTTTCCAAAATGGGGTCACTTATGGGGGGTTTCCACTGTTTAGGCACATCAGGGGCTTTCCAAACGCAAAATGGCGTCCGCTAATTATTCAAGCAAATTTTACAATCGAAAATTCAAATGGCGCTCCTTCCCTTCCGAGCCCTGCCGTGCGCCCAAACAGTGGTTTTTCCCCACATATGGGGTATCTGCGTGCCCAGGGGAAATTGCACAACTAATTTTGGGGTCCATTTTTTCCTGTTACCCCTGCGAAAATAAAAAAAAAATTTGGTCTAAATAACATTTTTGTGAAAAAAGTTAAATGTTCATTTTTTTCTTCCACATTCCAAAATTTCCTGTGAAGCACCTGAAGGGTTAATAAAGTTCTTGAATGTGGTTTTGAGCACCTTGAGGGGTTCAGTTTTAAGAATGGTGTCACTTTTGGGTATTTTCTGTCATAAAGACCTCTCAAAGTGACTTCAAATGTGATGTGGTCCCAAGAAAAATGGCTTTGTAAATTTTGTTGGAAAAATGAGAAATCGCTGGTCAACTTTTAACCCTTATAGCCCCATAACAAAAAAAATTTTGGTTCCAAAATTGTGCTGATGTAAAGTAAACATGTGGGAAATGTTATGTATTAACTATTTTGTGTGACATATCTCTCTGATTTAAGGGCATAAAAATTCAAATTTTGAAAATTGCAAAATTTTCAAAATTTTCGTCAAATTTCCATTTTTTTCACAAATAAACGCAAGTGATATCGAAGAAATTTTACCACAATCATGAAGAACAATATGTCTTGAAAAAACATTCTCAGAATCAGGGGGATCCGTTGAAGCATTCCAGAGTAAATACCTCATAAAGTGACAGTGGTCAGAATTGTAAAAATTGGCCTAGTCATTAACGTGCAAACCACCTTGGGTTGTAAAGGGGTTAAATTCTTAGTGGAGTTTTTCCTAAACATGGTCAGCCACTGTACTTACTGCATACCCTATAACTGTATAGCAGGCTCTTTCCTTTCTAATGGAAATTTGTCGTTACTGTGGCCCTGCTCTATGTGTCTTTAAATTCTTAGTGGGGTTTTTCCTAAAATTGGTCAGCCTTTGGACTCAGTGCATACCCTATAATTGTATAGCAGACTCTCTCCTTTCTAATGGGAATTTGTCGTTACTGTGTCCCTGCTCTATGTGTCTTTAAATTCTTAGTGAGGTTTTTCCTAAAATTGGTCAGCCGTTGGACTCACTGCATACCCTATAACTGTATAGCAGACTCTCTCCTTTCTAATGGGAATTTGTCGTTATTGTGGCCCTGCTCGATGTGTCTTTAAATTCTTAGTGGGGTTTTCTCTAAAAGTGGTAACTCGTTTGACTTACTGCATACCCAATAACTGTATAGCTGACCCTCTCATTTTTAATGGGAACATGTCGTACTTGTTACGGTGGCCCTGCTCTATTTGTCTTTAAATTCTTAGTAAAGTTTTTCCTAAATTTGGTCATCCTTTGGATTCACTGTATAACCTATAACTGCATAGCAAACTTTCTCCTTTCTAATGGGAATTTAGTCGTTACTGTGGCCCTGCTCTATGTGTCTTTAAATTCTTAGTGGGGTTTTTCCTAAAATTGGTCAGCCGTTGGACTCACTGCATACCCTATAACTGTATAGCAGACTCTTTCCTTTCTAATGGGAATTTGTCGTTACTGTGGCCCTGCTCTGTGTGTCTTTTAATTCTTAGTGGGGTTTTTCCTAAAATTGGTCAGCCGTTGGATTCACTGCATACCCTATATCTGTATAGTAGACCCTATCTTTTCTAATGGGAACATGTCGCACTTGTTACTGTGGCCCTGCTCTAAGTGTCTTTAAATTCTTAGTGGAGTTTTTCTTAAATTTGGTCAGCCGTTGGACTCACTGCATATGCTCTAACTGTATAGCAGACCCTCTCCATTCTAATGGGAATATGTCATACTTGTTACTCTGGCCCTGCTCTATGTGTCTTTAAATTCTTAGTGGAGTTTTTCAAAAGTTTGGTCAGCCGTTGGACTCACTGCATACCCTATAACTGTATAGAAGACTCTCTCCTTTCTAATGTGAGCATGTTGTACTTGTTACTGTGGCCCTGCTCTATGTGTCTTTAAATTCTTAATGGGGTTTTTCCTAAAATTGGTCAGCCATTGGACTCACTGCATAGACTAACTGTACAGCAGACTCTCTCCTTTCTAATGGGAATTTGTCGCTACTGTGTCTTTAAATTTTTAGTGGGGTTTTTCCTAAAATTGGTCAGCCGTTGGACTCACTGCATACCCTGTAACTGTATAGCAGACCCTCTCCTTTCTAATGGAACATGTCGTACTTGTTACTGTGACCATTCTCTATGTGTCTTTAAATTCTTAGTGGGTTTTTTCCTAAGATTGGTTATCTGTTGGACTCACTGCATACCCTATAACTCTATAGCAGACTCTCTCCTTTCTAATGGGAATTTGTTGTTACTGTGGCCCTGCTCTATGTGTCTTTAAATATGTAGTGGGTTTTTTCCTAAAATTGGTCATCCATGGGACTCACTGCATACCCTATAACTGTATAGCAGACCCTCTCCTTTCTAATGGGAACATGTCGTACTTGTTACTGTGGCCCTGCTCTATGTGTCTTTAAATTCTTAGTGCGTTTTTTTCCTAAACTTGGTCAGCCATTGGACTCACTGCATGCCCTATAACTGTATAGCAGACTCTTTCATATCTAATGGGAATTTGTCGTTACTGTGGCCCTGCTCTATATGTCTTTAAATTCTTAGTGGGGTTTTTCCTAAAATTGGTCATCCGTTGGACTCACTGCATACCCTATAACTGTTAGAACCCTCCTGTTAGTTTTTGCTACCTTGTGTTTTGCGGTCACATGACCATCTGCCTATATAGTCCAGCTCCGCCCTTCTGACTTTGCTGGACTGCAGTGTTGTTTGACTGTCTCTCTAGCCAGGTGCTTCGGTGTCTATCTCTGTCTAGTTCGCTTGGTCCTCTGGGACCTCTAGTACTTTTTGTCAGTTTGAGTTTTGTGCTCTGCAACAACTTCTGTTTAGGAGGTGTCCAATTTTTGTCCCAGTCCTTAGTTTTTTTAGGGACCCCTCCCTTAACTCTATAGGTATTCGTTCAGACTAGCCGAGGACTAAGGCGGGTCTGTTCACAGGGAACAGGCAGCCCGCTACATCGTAGGGATTCAGCTTACTGTAGGGACAGCTTTCCCCTATATTTCCTTAGTTTATGTTGCAGCTCATAACAGTAAGTCCAGCCAAAAAAAAAAAAACTAAAAGGAAAGAAATTCGGGGATCAGTATGGTTTCCGTCCAGTAGTTGGTTCAACGCCTGCAGGGATTGTCTCTGGAGGTGGCCGAGCTTCAGCAACACGTGAGTAGCTATCCTGGAGCTCAATTTGTCAAACCCAAGGTAGGACTGCCTGATGTTTTTTATGGTAAACAGCAAGATTTTTTTTCCTTTAAAAATGCTTGTTTGTTATATTTTCATTTGAGACCAAGGTCCTATGGGAATGAATCACAGCGCATTGGTTTTATTATGTCACTTTTGCGCAAAGAACCACAGAGTTGGGCCTTTTCTCTCCAACCTAATGATCCGTGTTTAAGTTTTGTTGACAAATTTTTTTCTGCTCTGGGGCTATTATATGACGATCCTGATCGAATCTCATCTGCTGAATCAGAACTTAGACGTTTGAATCAGGGGTCAGATGATGTTGAAAATTATTGCACACACTTTAGGAGATGGGCCTCAGAAGTTAAATGGAATGATTCTGCGCTGAGATGTTTATTTCTTGCTGGTCTGAGTGAAGGGTTAAGGATATGCTAATTGCATTCCCTGCACCTGAGACTCTGCAGGAAGCTATGCAGTTAGCTGTTCCTGTGGACAGGAGACTGAGGTCCAGGGTTAATGATGTAAAAACTCCTGTAACGTCAGGTCCTAGTTCCCAGAAAATCTGCTCTGACAGCGGAGAACCAATGGATGTTGAGGTGATGTCACTCCGCTCTTAGGAAAGAGATCGGAGATTCGCCGAAGGTTTGTGTCTTTATTGTGGTAAAGATGACCATTTGATTAAGTATTGTGAGCGTCGTTTAAGTAAAGAAAAAAAAAGGTCAGTTACGCCCGTATAGCTTGTTTACGCTCTGCAGGAGTGTTTCATTCTGAGAGTACTACTCTGCAGGGAGATTTGATTGAATTTCAGGTATTTGTGGATTGTGGTTCAACACTTAATGTGATTGATAAAGAGTTTTTGGAAAACCTTAAATTGAAATCCAAACCTTTGTCATCACCTATTTCTGTGGTTGCAATTGATAACACTCCTTTGAAATGAATTACTCACAAGACTGCTGCATTTCCTCTCACTATCAATGGAGATCAACAAGAAATTTTGGACTTGGTTGTTTTGGATAATTTGCCCTCTCCAGTTGTTCTAGGATTGCCTTGGTTAAAACTGCACAATCCTTTATTGGACTGGTCTACTAATGTGATTAAGTCTTGGAGTCCGAAGTGCTATGATAAATGTTGTAATGGTCGCATTGCGGCTGTGGAAAAAGGGGAATTACCGGTACCTATTCAATATTTTTGAAAGGTTTTTTCGGAGGAGGAGTCGCAAGTTTTACCTCCTCATAGGGATTATGATTGCGCCCTTGAGTTTGTTCCGGGTGCTACTCTTCCCAAAAGTCGCTTGTTTAATCTGACTATCCCTGAAAGAAAGGCCTTGGAGGAGTACATACAGACTAGCTTGGCTGCTGGTCACATTAGACCTTCTAAGTCACCTGTGGCAGTTGAACTCTTCTTTGTTAAAAAAAAGGACAGCGGTTTATGTCCATGTCTGGATTTTCGTGAAATTAATAAGATTACCGTACGCAATTCCTACCCATTGCTGTTAATTCCTGACTTGTTTAACCAGTTAGTGGTAGCCAAGTGGTTCTCCAAGATTGATCTCCGGGGGGCATACAATTTGTTATGTGTGAAGGAGGGCGATGAATGGAAAACTGCTTTTAACACTCCGGTAGGTCATTTTGAGAATCTGGTGATGCCTTTTGGTCTTACCAATGCACCTGCATTTTTTCAGAACCTTATTAATGACATCCTGAGACCTATGGTAAGAATGTGGTTGTGTATTTGGATGACATTTTGATTTATTTGCCAGATCTGGAGTCCCATTGGCAGAGTGTACGTGAAGTTTTGCAGTTATTGAGTGATAATTCACTCTTTGCTAAGCTGGAGAAATGTGAGTTCGCTGTGCAGAAAATTAGTTTTTTGGGCTATATTGTCTCCAGCGAGGGCTTTGAGATGGACCCTGTGAAGGTTCAGTCTGTGCAGGAATGGCCTAGAACTATTGGTTTGAAATCTATACAGAGATTTTGGGGTTTTGCCAATTATTACAGGAAATTCATTAAGAATTTTTCTGTAATTGTTAAACCTCAAACCGATCTCACCAGGAAAGGTGCGAATACGGCCCAGTGGACTACTGAGGCCATTGAAGCGTTTAAGTATCTCAAAGAGAGGTTCAGTTCTGCCCCTATCCTTATGCAGCCTGATGAGACCAAGCCTTTTTTGGTCGAGGTCGATGCTTCATCAGTGGGGGTCAGAGCAGTTTTGTCTCAGGAGAACAAGGGTGGAGTACATCCTTATGCCTTCTTTTCGAAAAAAATTTCAGAAACCGAACTGAATTATGATGTTGGAAATTTGGAGTTGCTGGCTATTAAACTTGCGTTTGAACACTGGCGTCGTTTTTTGGAAGGCGCTAGATTTCCTATTCAGGTTTTCACAGATCATAAGAATTTGATCTATCTGGAAGCTGCCAAGCGCTTGAATGCCCGTCAAGCTAGGTGGGTATTTTTTTTTTCTCGGTTTCATTTTTCTGTTACCAATATCCCTGGTACTAAGAATGCTAAAGCCGATGCTTGATCTCTCAGCTTCTATCCTACGGTCGGTGACGAGGAGGAGGAGAGCATTTTGCAGAAAGGAGTTGTGGCGGCTTTGGACTCCGTTTTCGAGAATGGGATTCTGAATGCTCAAGATGATGCTCCATCTAACACTCCCCATGGGAGGTTGTTCGTGCCTAGCGCCTTTAGAAGAGATTTGTTTGTGGAGTGTCATGAGTCTCGGTTGGCAGGTCATCCAGGAGTTTCGGAGACTAAGAGACTTATCAGTCGCAGTTTTTGGTGGCCTGGATGGCAGAAGGAAGTCATCAAGTGGGTGCGTCAGTGTACTGTGTGTGCTAGGTCAAAGCCTTCACATACTCCTGCTGCGGGGTTGCTTTGCCCTCTGGAGGTTCCTAGTGCGCCTTGGACGCATCTCACTATGGATTTTATTACTGATCTTCCTGTGTTCGAGGGTTTTACTGTCATCTGGGTGGTCGTGGACCGTTTTAGTAAGATGTGTCATTTGGTTCCATTCATTAAGTTGCCCTGCGCCAAGACACTCGCTAAGGCGTTTGTTAAGGAGATTGTCAAGCTCCATGGTGTTCCCACGGATATTGTTTCTGATAGAGGACCTCAGTTTGTGGCTCGCTTTTGGCGTGCTTTTTGTGACATGTTAGGAGTCCATTTGTCATTTTAGTCTGGTTATCATCCTGAGTCTAATGGACAGACTGAAAGAAAGAACCAGGATATTGTACAGTTTTTGCTTTGTTTTGTGGACAATCAAGAGGTGTGGTCTGAGTTTCTGCCACTCGCAGAATTCACTCTTAACAATACTACATCCTCCTCTGGTGGGTGTTCTCCTTTTTTTTGTTGTACTGGGAGACATCCGTCTTTTGGTTCGTTCTCCAAATTGGGGTCGGCGGTGCTGGAGGAGGAGAATTTTTCCAGTGATTTGGAGAGAGTTTGGACTAATGTACGTTGTAACCTGCAAGAGGCTAACAAGAAGTCCAATAAGTATTTTCACAGGAAACGTAAAGAGATTTTGTTTACTGTGTGGTGACATGGTTTGGTTGTCCTCGAAGAACCTGCGGTTGAGGTATCCCTCTAAAAAACTGGGTCCTAAGTTTGTGGGTCCATTTAAAGTGCTTCAGGTTGTTAACCCATCTGCTGTTAGGTTGGATGTCCCTACTTCCTGGAAGATTAATCCTGTGTTTCATGTTTCCTTGTTGAAAAAGGCTGACGTATCTAATACGGACGCCACTGTCACAGTTCCCCCTGTGGTGGAAGACGGCAAATATGAAATTTCTCGCATTTTGAATTCTATATGGCATAGAGGGAAATTACAGTATCTTGTCTCCTGGAAGGGTTTCGGTCCCGAAGACTACTCCTGGGTAAGGACGGATGATGTCTCTGCTCCTAGGCTACTTAAAGCAATCCACAGGAGGTTTCCGGATATGCCTAGGCCTGGAGGATCCAGAGGATCCTCATAAAAGAGGGGATACTGTTAGAACCCTCCTGTTAGTTTTTGCTATCTTGTGTTTTGCGGTCACGTGACCATGTGCCTATATATTCCAGCTCCGCCCTTCTGGCTTTGCTGGACTGCAGTGTTGTTTGACTGTCTCTCTAGCAAGGAGCTTTGGTGCCTATCTCTGTCTAGTTCGCTTGGTCCTCTGGGACCTCTAGTACTTTTTGTCAGTTTATCTTTTGTGCTCTGCAACAACTTCTGTTTAGGAGGTGTCCCATTTTTGTCCCAGTCCTTTTAGGGACCCCTCCCTTAATTCTAAAGGTCTTCGTTCAGACTAGCCGAGGACTAAGGCGGGTCTGTTCACAAGGAACAGGCAGCCCGCTACATCGTAGGGATTCAGCTTAGTCTTGCTGTAGGAACAACTTTCCCCTATCTTTCCTTAGTTTATGTTGCAGATCATAACAATAACTGTATGGCAGACTCTCTCATTTCTAATGGGAAGATGTCGCAATTGTTACTGAGGCCCTGCTCTATGTGTCTTTAAATTCTTAGCGGGGTATTTCCTAAAATTGGTCAGCCATTGGAGTCACTGCATACCCTATAACTGTATAGCAGACTCTCAACTTTCTAATGGGAATTTCTCGTTACTGTGGCCCTGCTCTATGTGTCTTTAAATTCTTAGTGGGGTTTATCCTAAAATTGTTCAGCCGTTGGACTCCTTGCATACCCTATAACTGTATAGCACACCCTCTCCATTCTAATGGGAACATGTCGTACTCGTTACTGTGGCCCTGCTCTATGTGTCTTTAAAATCTTAGTGGGGTTTCTCCTAAAATTGGTCAGCCGTTGGACTCACTGCATACCCTATAACTGTATAGCAGACTCTCTCCTTTCTAATAGAAATGTGTCATTACTGTGGCCCTGCTCTATGTGTCTTTAAATTCTTAGTGGTGTTTTACCTAATATTGGTCAGCCATTGGACTCACTGCATACCCTATAACTGTATAGCAGACCCTCTCCTTTCTAATGGGAACATGTTGTACTTGTTACTGTGGCCCTGCTCTATGTGTTTTTAAATACTTAGTAGAGTTTTTCCTAAGTTTGGTAATCCGTTGGACTCACTGCATACCCTATAACTGTATAGCAGACTTTCTCCTTTCTAATGGGAATTTATTTGTTACTGTGGTCCTGCTCTATGTGTCTTTAAATTGTTAGTGGGGTTTTCACTAAAATTTGTCAGCTGTTGGACTCACTGCATAGACTAACTGTACAGCAGACTCTCTCCTTTCTAATGGGAATTTTTCGTTACTGTGGCCCTGCTATATGTGTCTTTAAATTCTTAGTGGGGTATTTCCTAAAATTGGTCAGCCGTTGGACTCACTGCATACCCTATAACTGTGTAGCAGACCCTCTCTTTTCTATTGGGAACATGTCGCACTTGTTACTGTGGCCCTGCTCTATGTGTCTTTAAATTGTTAGTGAAGTTTTTCCTAAGTTTGGTCATCCGTTGGACTCACTACGTACCCTATAACTGTATAGCAGACTCTATCCTTTCTAATGGGAATTTGTCATTACTGTGGCCCTGCTCTGTGTCTTTAAATTCTTAGTGGGGTTTTTCCTAAACTTGGTCAGCCGTTGGACTCACTGTATACCCTATAAATGTAAAGCAGACCCTCTCTTTTCTAATGGGATTATGTCGTACACGTTACTGTGGCCCTGCTCTATGTATCTTTAAATTTTTAGTGGGGTTTTTCCTAAAATTGGTCAGCCGTTGGATTCACTGCATACCCTATAACTGTATAGCAGACCCTCTCCTTTCTAATGGGAACATGTCGTACTTTTTACTGTGGCCATGCTCTATGTGTAGTTAAAATCTTAATGGTGTTTTACCTAAAATTGGTCAGCCGTTGGACTTTCTGCATACCCTATAACTGTATATCAGGCCCTCTCCTATCTAATGGGAACATGTCGTTCTTTTTACTGTGGCCCTGCTCTATGTGTAGTTAAATTCTTAGTGGGGTTTTTAATAAAATTGCTTAGCCTTTTGGACACACTGCTTACCCGATAACTGTATAGTAGACCCTTTCCTTTCTAATGGGAATTTGTTGTTACTGTGGCCCTGCTCTATGTGTCTTTAAATTCTTTGTGGGGTTTTTCCTAAAATTGGTCAGCCCTTGGACTCACTGCCTACCCTATAACTGTATAGCAGACTCTCTCCTTTCTAATAGAAATTTGTCATTACTGTGGCCCTGCTCTATGAGTCTTCAAATTCTTAGTGGTGTTTTACTTAAAATTGGTCATCCGTTGGACTCACTGCATACTCTATAACTGTATAGCAGACCCTCTCCTTTCCAATGGGAACATGTCGTACTTGTTACTGTGGCCCTGCTCTATGTGTCTTTAAATTGTTAGTGAAGTTTTTCCTAAGTTTGGTCATCCGTTGGACTCACTACGTACCCTATAACTGTATAGCAGACTCTCTCCTTTCTAATGGGAATTTGTCATTACTGTGGCCCTGCTCTGTGTCTTTAAATTCTTAGTGGGGTTTTTCCTAAACTTGGTCAGCCGTTGGACTCACTGTATACCCTATAAATGTAAAGCAGACCCTCTCTTTTCTAATGGGATTATGTCGTACACGTTACTGTGGCCCTGCTCTATGTATCTTTAAATTTTTAGTGGGGTTTTTCCTAAAATTGGTCAGCCGTTGGATTCACTGCATACCCTATAACTGTATAGCAGACCCTCTCCTTTCTAATGGGAACATGTCGTACTTTTTACTGTGGCCATGCTCTATGTGTAGTTAAAATCTTAATGGTGTTTTACCTAAAATTGGTCAGCCGTTGGACTTTCTGCATACCCTATAACTGTATATCAGGCCCTCTCCTATCTATACTGTGGCCCTGCTCTATGTGTAGTTAAATTCTTAGTGGGGTTTTTAATAAAATTGCTTAGCCTTTTGGACACACTGCTTACCCGATAACTGTATAGTAGACCCTTTCCTTTCTAATGGGAATTTGTTGTTACTGTGGCCCTGCTCTATGTGTCTTTAAATTCTTTGTGGGGTTTTTCCTAAAATTGGTCAGCCCTTGGACTCACTGCCTACCCTATAACTGTATAGCAGACTCTCTCCTTTCTAATAGAAATTTGTCATTACTGTGGCCCTGCTCTATGAGTCTTCAAATTCTTAGTGGTGTTTTACTTAAAATTGGTCATCCGTTGGACTCACTGCATACCCTATAACTGTATAGCAGACCCTCTCCTTTCCAATGGGAACATGTCGTACTTGTTACTGTGGTCCTGCTCTATGTGTCTTTAAATATTTAGTGGAGTTTTTCCTAAGTTTGGTAATACGTTGGACTCACTGCATACCCTATAACTGTATAGCAGACCCTCTCCATTCTAATGGGAACACGTCATACTTGTTACTGTGGCCCTGCTCTATGTGTCTTTAAATTCTTAGTGAAGTTTTTACTAAATTTGGTCACCAGTTTGACTCACTGCATAGCCTAAAACTGTATAGCAGACTTGCTCCTTTCAAATGGGAATTTAGTCGTTACTGTGGCCCTGCTCTATATGTCTTTAAATTCTTAGTGGTGTTTTACTTAAAATTGGTCATCCGTTGGACTCACTGCATACCCTATAACTGTATAGCAGACCCTCTCCTTTCCAATGGGAACATGTCGTACTTGTTACTGTGGTCCTGCTCTATGTGTCTTTAAATACTTAGTGGACTTTTTCCTAAGTTTGGTAATCCGTTGGACTCACTGCATACACTATAACTGTATAGCAGACCCTCTCCATTCTAATGGGAACATGTCGTACTTGTTACTGTCGCCCTGCTCTATGTGTTTTTAAATTCTTAGTGCAGTTTTTCCTAAACTTGGTCAGCCATTGGACTCACTGCATACCCTATAAATGTATAGCAGACCCTCTTTTCTAATGGAATTATGTCGTACATAGTGTTGAGCGATACCTTCCGATATCAGGAAATATCGTATCGGATTGGATCGGGCCGATACCCAAAAAGTATCGGATATCGCCGATTCCGATACCGGAAACCAATGCAAGTCAATGGGACACAAATATCGGAATGAAAATAAACCCTTTCTTTCCTTGTAGGTTAATTCTACATGAAGTAAAACAACTAAGAATAATGTAGAATAACATGAAAAGCCGGCAATTCATCAGCGGCATTCACCGGTACCCGACAATTTACAACAGAAAGAATAGAGCTTCACACATAGATTAGATAGATAGAAACATGTCAGTCACATATATATGAAGTACAGTGACAGTGTTGCTTACTGTACTTGTCATTTAGTGTAAAGGATTTATTAAAAAAAATATTAGTGTTTTCGTGCACCGTCTCTTTAAAAAAGCCGGCCGGCAATTCAGCAGCGGTACCCGACAATTTATAGCAGACAGAATAGAGCTTCACACATAGATTAGATAGATAGAAACATGTCAGCCACATATATAAGAAGTACAGTGACAGTGTTGCTTACTGTACTTGTCATTTAGTGTAAAGGATTTATTTAAAAAAATAATAGTGTTTTCATGCACCGTCTCTTTAAAAAAGCCGGCCGGCAATTCAGCATCTGTACCCGACAATTTAGAATAGAAAGAATAGAGAATCACACATAGATTAGATAGATAGAAACATGTCAGTCACATATATATGAAGTACAGTGACAGTGTTGCTTACTGTACTTGTCATTTAGTGTTAAAATAAAGGATTTATTTAAAAAAAAATTGGCGTGGGGTTCCCCTTCATTTTAGGCTCTAGCGGAGGTTAAGCAGACAGCTGGGGCAAATGTTTGAAGCCTGGGAAGGGGGTAATACCCACGGAGCTTCCCAGGCTACTAATATCAGCCCCCAGCTGAATACCTAGCCTTTACTAGCTATTAAAATGGGGGAACCCCCCCAAAAAAATGACGTGGGGTCCCCCCTAATTTAATAGCTAGCAAAGGCTAGGCAGACAGCTGGGGGCTGATATTAATAGCCCAGGAAGGGAGCCATGAATATTGGCCCCCTCCCAGGCTAGAAACACCAGCCGTCAGCCGCCCCAGAAATGGCGCATCCATAGGATGCGCCAATTCTGGCACTTAGCCTCGCTCTTCCACGCTGCCCTGGTGCGGTGGCAGGGGGTAATAGGGTTGGGGTTGATGTCAGCTTATAATGCCAGCTGACATCAAGCCCAGGTTAGTAATGGAGAGGCGTCTATAAGACACCCCCATTACTAACCCCATAGTCAAAGTTAAAAGAAACACAACACCCAGAATAAAGTCCTTTAATTGAAATAAACACACAATTCTTTATTGTTCTAAATTAAACCATACTTACCATCACGCCCATTCCAGCTGAAGCCAACGATCTCCTGCAATAAAAGTAAAATAATAAAGCAACCTCATCCTTACCTTTCCATGGTTCCCACGACAGCTTCAGCTCTGCTACATCGAGATGACAGGCTGGACCGCAGCAGAACGCTGCCATCCAGCCTGTCATCCCGCAGACACTGAGAAGTGCAGGCATGCTTGCGCTCCTCAGTGTCTCTCTGTGACGTCATCCAGATGAGCCGAGTTCATGTCCAATGAACTCAGCTCACATCATGCACGTCACTGACAGCGTGGGAAAATTCTCACGCTGAAGTGCTGAGTGCAGGAGAATTTTCCCACGCTGTCAGTGACGTACATGAGGTGAGCTGAGTTCATTGGACATGACCTCGGCTCATCTGGATGCCGTCACAGCCAGACACTGAGGAGTGGAAGTATGCCTGCGCTTCTCAGTGTCTGCGGGATGACAGGATGGATGGCAGCGTTCTGCTGCGGTCCAGCCTGTCATCTCGATGTAGCAGAGCTGAAGCTGTCGTGGGAGCCATGGAAAGGTAAGGATGATGTTGCTTTATTATTTTACTTTTATTGCAGGAGATCGTTGGCTTCAGCTGGAATGGGCGTGATGGTAAGTATGGTTTAATTTAGAACAATAAAGAATTGTGTGTTTATTTCAATTAAAGGACTTTTTTCTGGGTGTTGTGCTTTTTTAAATACTTTACTAGAAATTCATGGTGGTCAGGTCTAATATTGGCGTGACCCCATGAATTTCGGGCTTAGGGCCAGCTGATAATGCCAAGCTGGCCTTAACCCCTTTATTACCCAGTGAGCCACCGCACCAGGGCCCTGGATGAGTTGGGTACAGCGCCAGAAGATGGCGCTTCTATGAACGCGCCATTTTCTGGGCGGCTGCGGACTGCAATTTGCAGCGGGGGTGGCCCAGAAAGCTTGGGTCTCCCTGCGCTGCGGATTCCAGCCCCCAGTTGCCTAGTTGTATCTGGCTGGGCACAAAAATAGGGCAAAGCCCCACGCATTTTTTTTTTTAATTATTTCATGAAATTCATGGAATAATTAAGAAAAAAAGGGCTTCCCTATATTGTTGTGTCCAACCAGGTACAAATAGGCAGCTGGTGGTTGGGGGCAGCCCATTCCTGCCTGCTGTACCTGGCTGGACACAAATATAGTGCGAAGCCCCACGTCAATTTTTTTTTAATTATTTCATGAAATAATTTTTTTAAAAAAGGGCTTCCCTATATTGTTGTGTCCGGCCAGGTACAAATAGGCAGCTGGTGGTTGGGGGCAGCCTGTTCCTGCCTGCTGTACCTGGCTGGACACAAATATAGGGCGAAGCCCCACGTCAATTTTTTTTAAAATAAATCCTTTATTTTAACACTAAATGACATTTGAGGAGTTAATAAAGATGCAGTCCCTAAATTATTATTTATTTTTTAATTAATTTTTCCCAAAACTTTTGACGTGGGCTTCGCCATATTTTTGTATGCCAGACAGGTACAGCATCCAGCTTCTATGAACGCGCCATTTTCCGGGGTGGCTGCGGACTGCAATTTTCAGCGGGGGGGGGGGGCAGGAAGCTTGGGCCTCCCTGCGCTGCAAATTCCATCCCCCAGCTGCCTAGTTGTACCTGGCTGGACACAAAAATAGGGAGAAGCTTCACGTATTTTTTTTTTTTAATTATTTCATGAAATTCATGGAATAATTAAGAAAAAAAGGGCTTCCCTATATTGTTGTGTCCGGCTAGGTACAAATAGGCAGCTGGTGGTTGGGGGCAGCCCGTTCCTGCCTGCTGTACCTGGCTGGACACAAATATAGTGCGAAGCCCCACGTCAATTTTTTTTAAATCATTTCAGGAAATTCATGAAATAATTAAAAAAAATTGATGTGGGGCTTCGCCCTATATTTGTGTCCAGTCAGGTACAGCAGGCAGGAACGGGCTGCCCCCAACCACCAGCTGTCTATTTGTACCTAGCCGGACACAACAATATAGGGAAGCCCTTTTTTTCTTAATTATTCCATGAATTTCATGAATTTAAAAAAAAAAAACGTGGAGCTTCGCCCTATTTTTGTGTCCAGCCAGGTACAACTAGGCAGCTGGGGGCTGGAATCTGCAGCGCAGGGAGGCCCAAGCTTTCTGGGCCCCACCCGCTGCAAATTGCAGTCCGCAGCCGCCCCGGAAAATGGCGCGTTCATAGAAGCGCCATCTTCTGGCGCTGTACCCAACTCATCCAGGGCCCTGGTGCGGTGGCTCACTGGGTAATAAAGGGGTTAAGGCCAGCTTGGCATTATCAGCTGGCCCTAAGCCCGAAATTCATGGGGTCACGCCAATATTAGACATGACCACCATGAATTTCTAGTAAAGTATTTAAAAAAAACACAAACACCCAGAAAAAAGTCCTTTAATTGAAATAAACACACAATTCTTTATTGTTCTAAATTAAACCATACTTACCATCACGCCCATTCCAGCTGTAGCCAACGATCTCCTGCAATAAAAGAAAAATAATAAAGCAACCTCATCCTTACCTTTCCATGGCTCCCACGACGGCTCCAGCTCTGCTACATCGAGATGACAGGCTGGACCGCAGCAGAACGCTGCCATCCAGCCTGTCATCCCGCAGACACTGAGAAGCGCAGGCATACTTCCACTCCTCAGTGTCTGGCTGTGACGGCATCCAGATGAGCCGACAATGAACTCGGCTCACCTCATGTACGTCACTGACAGCGTGGGAGAATTCTCCTGCACTCAGCGCTTCAGTGTGAGAATTTTCCCACGCTGTCAGTGACGTGCATGAGGTGAGGTCATGTCCAATGAACTCGGCGCACCTCATGCACGTCACTGACAGCGTGGGAAAATTCTCACGCTGAAGCGCTGAGTGCAGGAGAATTTTCCCACGCTGTCAGTGACGTGCATGAGGTGAGCTGAGTTCATTGGACATGACCTCGGCTCATCTGGATGCCGTCACAGCGAGACACTGAGGAGCGCAAGCATGCCTGCGCTTCTCAGTGTCTGCGGGATGACAGGCTGGATGGCAGCGTTCTGCTGCGGTCCAGCCTGTCATCTCGATGTAGCAGAGCTGAAGCTGTCCTGGGAACCATGGAAAGGTAAGGATGAGGTTGCTTTATTATTTTACTTTTATTGCAGGAGATCGTTGGCTTCAGCTGGAATGGACGTGACTGTAAGTATGGTTTAATTTAGAACAATAAAGAATTGTGTCTTTATTTCAATTAAAGGACTTTTTTCTGGGTGTTTGTGTTTTTTTTAAATACTTTACTAGAAATTCATGGTGGTCATGTCTAATATTGGCGTGACCCCATGAATTTCGGGCTTAGGGCCAGCTGATAATGCCAAGCTGGCCTTAACCCCTTTATTACCCAGTGAGCCACCGCACCAGGGCCCTGGATGAGTTGGGTACAGCGCCAGAAGATGGCGCTTCTATGAACGCGCCATTTTCCGGGGCGGCTGCGGACTGCAATTTGCAGCGGGTGGGGCCCAGAAAGCTTGGGCCTCCCTGCGCTGCGGATTCCAGCCCCCAGCTGCCTTGTTGTACCCGGCCGGACACAAAAATAGGGCGAAGCCCCACGTATTTTTTTTTTTAATTATTTCATGAAATTCATGGAATAATTAAGAAAAAAAGGGCTTCCCTATATTGTTGTGTCCGGCTAGGTACAAATAGGCAGCTGGTGGTTGGGGGCAGCCCGTTCCTGCCTGCTGTACCTGACTGGACACAAATATAGGGCGAAGCCCCACATAATTTTTTTTTAATTATTTCATGAATTTCCTGAAATAATTAAAAAAAAATTGATGTGGGGCTTTGCGCTATTTTTGGGTCCAGCCAGGTACAGCAGGCAGGAACGGGCTGCCCCCAACCACCAGCTGCCTATTTGTACCTGGTTGGACACAACAATATAGGGAAGCCCTTTTTTTCTTAATTATTCCATTAATTTCATGAAATAATTAAAAAAAAAAAAACGTGGAGCTTCTCCCTATTTTTGTGTCCAGCCAGGTACAACTAGGCAGCTGGGGGATGGAATCTGCAGCGCAGGGAGGCCCAAGCTTTCTGCCCCCCGCTGAAAATTGCAGTCCGCAGCCGCCCCGGAAAATGGCGCGTTCATAGAAGCTGGATGCTGTACCTGGCTGGCATACAAAAATATGGCGAAGCCCACGTCAAAAGTTTTGGGAAAAATTAATTAAAAAATAAATAATAATTTAGGGACTGCATCTTTATTATCTCCTCAAATGTCATTTAGTGTTAAAATAATGGATTTATTTTAAAAAAAAATAGCGTGGGATCCCCCATAATTTTAGTCTCTAGCGGAGGTTAAGGAGACGGCTGGGGCAGATGTTTGAAGCCTGGGAAGGGGGTAAAACCCACGGAGCTTCCCAGGCTACTAATATCAGCCCCCAGCTGAATACCTAGCCTTTACTAGCTATTAAAATGGGGGACCCCCCCAAAAAAAATGACGTGGGGTCCCCCCTATTTTAATAGCTAGCAAAGGCTAGGCAGACAGCTGGGGGCTGATATTAATAGCCCAGGAAGGGTGCCATGAATATTGGCCCCCTCCCAGGCTAGAAACACCAGTCGTCATCCGCCCCAGAAATGGCGCATCCATAGGATGCGCCAACTCTGGCACTTAGCCTCGCTCTTCCACGCTGCCCTGGTGCGGTGGCAGGGGGTAATAGTGGTGGGGTTCATGTCAGCGCCAGCTGCCATGAAGCCCAGGTTAGTAATGATGGGCGTCTATAAGACACCCCCATTACTAACCTACAAAGTGTTAAAAAGAAAAAACACACACTACACCCAGAAAAAAATAATTTATTTGAAATAAAACATACAATTTTATTTAATTCTTAGTTTACTAAAAATAATAGTTACCTGTCCACGTTCCTGCGCTGATCTCCCATGCACAGCTGTCACATCTGGAGATGGTGACAGCTGTGCATGGCTGCTGTAAGCTCACGCTGCCGGGAACACGTCCGCTCCCGGCAGCGGGAGCCACTGACTGAGGTCACCGGAGTGCATTCAGGCAGCGCAGCTCCGGAGACCTCCTTTACGGCACTGCTGTACCGTGGGAATTTCTCACGATACAGCAGGGCCGTAAAGGAGCTAACCGGAGCAGCGCTGCCTGAACTCCGGTGAACCCTTACGGCCCCGTCATTCTAGCGGCGGCAGCGGTTCAGAGCGGTCACATTCTATGTGGCTGCTCTGAACTGGAGATCTTCGTGGGACACTCGTGGACTGCTACGGAGGGGTAAGGATAAGGTTGTGGTTTATTATTTTATATTTTATTACAGGAGATCGATGGCTTCGGGGAATTAGGTGTCTTGGTGAGTATAGGTGTAGTTTTTTATTTTTTACTTTATTTTAGGTGGCGATCGGCGGGGACAGGTAATGTATGAACTAATTTCTTTTAGGTAACCACTGGCCACCAATGACATGTATTTAACATTTATTGGGGACACAGTAGGGCAATTTAAATAGCAGGATCAGTCTGATGGGAACTACTGCTCCCATCGAGCTGATCCTGCTGGCAGGAGTGGACGGGGGACAGACATAGGCCGATGGGAGTAGTAGTGTCACATCGGCCTATGTCTGCCTGCACGCACACACACCGCACACACCCGCACACATCGCACAGACACCCGCACACACACCCCGCACACACACCCGCACACACACCCGCACACACACACCCCGCACACACACACCCCGCACACACACACCCCGCACACACACACCCCGCACACACACCCCGCACACACACCCCGCACACACACCCGCACACACCCCGCACAAACATCGCGCACACACCCCGCACACACACTAATCATAACGGGTCTGGGAGGTGAGGCTGACCTGTGCGGCCGTGGGAAAGTTCATGTGAGTTCATGCAGTCAAGCATGAACTCACATGAACCCTCTGAGGGCAACGCGGCGACTTCAAATGAACAGCTGATCGGCATCACCTGATACCTCAGCTGTTCATTTGAAATAACCGGCGGGAAAGCGCAGCACAGAACGGGAAAGCCGGCGGTGAAGTCTTTTCACTGCCGGCTTCCCCGCCCGGGTCCTTCACTCCCCGCTCCTTGGAGCTGCGCTCCCCGCCCGGTCCTAACTTACGATCGGGATGGGAGGTGGCGAGGGGAGCGGAGGATCGGGGTGGGAGGCTGCGGGGAAGCAGTATGGGGCTGTGTGATTGTTTAAAAGCCGGCGGCTTTATACCGCGCG
Organism: Phyllobates terribilis; assembly: GCF_046119375.1. Lineage (NCBI taxonomy): Eukaryota > Metazoa > Chordata > Amphibia > Anura > Dendrobatidae > Phyllobates > Phyllobates terribilis. The sequence continues at coordinate 885,177 of NW_027362771.1, read as the reverse complement.
CCGGCTTTTAAACAATCAGGAGAATTCTCCCCCGCTGGGATGGCATTCTGATGACAGGCTGGATCGCGCTGCCATCCAACTTGTCATCCTTCACAGACACTGCAGAGCGCAGGCATTATGGGAACTTCCGATTCCGGTATCCGATATTGTAAAAGTATCGGAATTAAGTATCGGAATTCCGATACCGCGAATATCGGCCGATACCCGATATTACAGTATCGGAATGCTCAACACTAGTCGTACATGTTACTGTGGCCCTGGTCTAAGTGTCTTTAAATTCTTAGTGGCGTTTTTCATAGAATTGGTCATCCGTTGGACTCACTGCATCCCCTATAACTGTATAGCAGACTCTCTCTTTTCTAATGGGAATTTTCGTTACTATGGCCCTGCGTATTTGTCTTTAAATTCTTAGTGGGGTTTTTCCCACTATAGGAGATGCGCTCCTTTATAATTGCAACATTTTTTTTACTGAGACCCTCCTCTATGTCTCTTCAAAAGGGTATTGGGTTGCGTCCAAATTTTTGGCAGCCCTTGCAGTCACTGCATATGCAATAACAGTATAAATAAAACAGGATGAGTCTGATGATGTGTCACACATCATTTTGCCAGATAAGGTTGTAAAATGTTAAAATGACATTTCCAGGTGAATGCATTTGTCTTAAAAAATAACGTAAAAAAAACCAAAGCAATAGTTTCTTTCTTTAGTATAAAAAACAGCATCACCAATTTAACCTCAATGTAATCACATTGTTCAGCTCCTGCACCTCCTCCTCCGTCTCCAAAATGATCACATCAGTCACAAGCTGACAGCGCTGCCTTGGCTAAGCGGCAACAGGCTATGCTGAAGATAACATGCTTAATGATTAGGTGACAAACCACCCAGAGCTGCTGAGTTGTTGAAAGCTGTAAAACTGCAGCCTGATCTGTGGCTCACCGCTGAACATACAGCTAGGCATGGTCATGTGTGACAATGGGCGGAACCTGGTGACGGAGAAATGACAGTCAGAGTTGATACGGTTTACCTCTATGCCAGTCCTTACACCGAGCTAAAGAATATGGCTGTGGTGAAATACAACTCCCACTGAGAAGCTCTTTCAGATTGAAAAACATTGTGCCCACCAGAGGATTTGATTCTGAGGACTCACCTTTCTCCCCCGCTCAAGAGCCCCATAGCAGCTGCAAAGTTAGCGCTATCATGAACTCTCCTTAGGTAGAAGCCAAGGCACACCAGAGGATTCTCTGGTGGGACCGTCTAAGCCTGCCGAGAAGCAGTCCTGGCTAAGAAAAGTGTGGGGGAAGGTTCCCGGACACTCTATGGCTGCTTTTTTAATGTGGATCGGACTTGCTTATGCATGTTATTTCTGAAACCGCATTGCAGATCAGGCCATTGCCCAACTCTGTAGTTCTGAAATTAAATGCGCAAAGAAATATGTGCGTGTGTCAAAGCACCACCGACAAGTGCGAGTTGATGTTGGACGGGCTGCCATGGCTTCTGCAACAGAGCAGATATGGTTTCCCTCTATGCCAGTCCTTTCACCTAGCTAAATACAACTCAGCAAAAAAAGCTGTGGACTGGCTCCGTACCGTCCCTGGCCTCCACGAGCCTAAAAGGCCACATTTCAAGTGAAATCAGCTTTAGAGGACTTCCTGGGAGAAATGACAGCTGGGTAGATATGGTTTCCCAAGTCCTTTCACCAAGCTAAAGATATATACAACTCCGCCAAAAAAGCTGTGGACTGGCTCCGTACCGTCCCTGGCCACATTCACCTGTCCACAAGTTTGTGGTTAGGCGGTCCTTCCCAGTAAGTGCACTGGGGAGGGCACGGGTAATGTTGTGGGGCCCGTGCTTGTGGAAGGCGGAGACGATACCGAGAAAAATAGTAGTGGCTGGGTACCGAGTATGGATACTTAGTCGCTGCCGCCATAAAATTGTGGACAGCTTCCGCCTCCACGAGCCTAAAAGGCCACATTTCAAGTGCAAGCAGCTGTCAAAAATTTGGCAGTATAGTATTGCAGCCTGTGGGAGGGTGGGTGGCTGGCTGCATACTTGTGCTTGCATTCCAAGGAATGGGGTAGGGACAACTGAACGCTGCACTGGGACAAGGACGTGGACGGTGATTGTTGCAAGTCTGCAACGACAGGTGCATGGCAGGAGGCATCTTTGCATACGCCAAGGATCACTTATGATGGGCACACTTTTAGGCAGTGACATGGGAGTCAGAAATGCTTCCAGAGGTCTTCCCCATGCTGTTCCCATGTCTTTTCAGCACTGTATGCATGTGTCTGATGATGTGTCACACACCACATGGCCAGATAAGGTTGTAAAATGTTAAAATGACATTTTCCAGTGAATGCATTTGTCTTGGTTGAAAGCAAAGCAAAAGTGCAAAAACGCATCAAAAACGCTACCTGTGAACATAGCCCAAGGTGTGGAGGAGTATTTTTGTTTTTGGTTATTTATTTTGCCTTATATACAAGTCATTACCCTGGAAAGGATGTTCCTTACCATATTTCACAGGAAAATCCATTTTGGTTTCGTTTTTGTATGTTTAATTGTGAGTCCATAAAAGTGGCGTAATACTCTGACAACATTGTTGACAGCAGTGACCTGGGAGTCAGTAATGCTTCCAGGGGTCTTCCCCATGCTGCCCAGTGGTCAGCGCTCATAGCACTTGAGTAAATCTGCTACACATAGGCGATCTGCTCATCGTCTGTGTGTAGCACAGGCAATCAGAGAAGTGCTGCTTCTAGTCTTCCATAGAGACTATTGAAGCATGCAAAAAGTGTAAAAAAAATGTTTTTACAAATATTGAAAAAATAAAAAAATATAAAAGTTTAAATCACCCCCCTTTCGCCCTATTCAAAATAAAACAATAAAAAAACACACATTATCAGTTCAAAGGTACACTTGAACTGTGAGAGATAGAATCTTAAAAATAAATCCAGAAAATCACATTGCATGATTTATACATAATTCATTTGCATTTTATTGCATAAAACAAGTATTTCATGCAATAGAAAAACAGAACTTAATAGTCACTATCATGCTGGACGACCCATCATCAATGCTCTTACTGAGGGAAGGAGGTTTTTGGCCAAAATCTCACGATACATGACGCCATCCATCATCCCTTCAATACGGTGCAGTTATCCTGTCCCCTTTGCAGAAAAGGACCCCAAAGTATGATGTTTCCCCCACCATGCTTCATGGTTGGGACAATATTCTTGTTGTTGTACTCATCCTTCTTCCTCCAAACACGGCGAACGGAGTTGATACCAAAAAGTTCTATTTTGGTCTCATCTGACCACATGACCTTCTCCGATGCCTCCTCTGGATCATCCAGATGGTCATTGGCGAACTTCAAAAGGGCGTGGAAATGTGCTGGCAGGAGCAGGGTGACATTGCATGCAGGATTTTAATCCATGACGGCATAGTGTGGTACTAAAGAAAATGTTTGAGACTGTGGTCCTACCTCTCTTCAGGTCATTGACCAGGTCCTTCCATATAGTTCTGGGCTGATTCCTGACCTCTCTCAGAATCATCCTTACCCCACGAGGGGAGATAATGCATGGAGCCTCAGACTGAGGAAGATTGACAGTCATATTGTGTTTCTTCCATTTTCTAATAACTGTGCCAACAGTTGCCTGCTCACCAAGCTGCTTGCCTATTGTCTTGTAGCCCATCCCAGCCTTGTGCAGGTCTACAATTTTGTCCCTGGTGTACATAGACATCTCTCTGTTCTTGGCCATTGGCCATGGTGGAGATGTTGGAGTGTGATTGATTGAGTGTGTGCAAAGGTGAGTTTTATACAGGTAATGAGTTCTAACAGGTGCAATTAATACAGGTAATCAGTGCAGAGTAAGAAGGCTTCTTCTAGAAAAACTAACAGGTCTGTGTAAGCCAGAATCCTTGCTGGTTGGTAGGTGATCAAATACTTATTTCATGCAATAAAATGCAATTTAATTATTTAAAAATCATACAATGTGATTTTTTGTTTTTTTATTTTTAGATTCTGTTTCTCACAGTTGAAGTGCACCTGCGATAAAAATTATGGACCTCTCCATTCTTTGTAGGTGGGAAAATTTGTAAAATTGGCAGTGTATCAAATATTTATTTTCCCCACTGTATAACACGCCAAATTGGAAAACATAATGATGTAAGGTACCAAACACCTACAGTGAAACATGGTGGTGGCAATGTTTGTGGCAGCTTTTCTGCATCTGCCATTGTACCTCAGCATAGAATTGAAGGCAATATGAATGCTGCCATGTACAAGGATATACTGGAGAATGTAATGCTCTCACATGGTAAAACCAAAGTAGACAGGGGATGGAAATTCAAGAAAAACAATGATCATAAGTACACATCCAATTTAGTAAAAATTTGGTTAGCGAAGAAAAATGTTTGCCTGTTGCAATGGCCAAGCCAATCACCTGATTTAAACCCTATAGAGCACCTTTGGGATGAGTTAGGTCGACGAGTTGGGGCCCGTACCCATAGCAATAAAGATGAATTGTATGCAGATTTTCAAATGGAATAGAGCTAGATCCCTCAAGATGTCTTTATTACCCTAATAGCTTCAATGCCCCATCGGTGTGGTGCAGTAATTAAAGCAAGAGGTTACAAAATACTAAGTTATGGCATTGTAAAAAATGAATTACTGTCTATGTTGTGACTAGTGTTGAGCGAGCACTAAAATGCTCAGGTGCTCGAAGCTCGGGCCGAGCTCGCCGTGATACTCGGGTGCTCGACCCGAGCAACGAGCCCAATGTTAGTCTATGGGAGACCCGAACATTTTTGCGGCGGCACCCCCGGCAGTCTTTTAAAAGCCTAACAAGTGCCCAAAACGATAGTGACAGTGCTCAAATGACATGGGGACAGCATGGGGATCGCCCCAGGAAGCATTTCTGACCCCCAGGTCACTGCTGTCAACAACGTGGTCAGAGGTATTAAGCCACTTTTACAGGCTGACGATAAAACGTTCAAAAACGAAAGTGAAACTTTTTTCCTGTGAAATATGTTAAGGAACATCCTTTCCAGGGAAAAGACTTGTGTATAAGTTAAAATAAATGACCAAAAACAAAAACACTCCTCCACACCTTCGGCTATGTTCACAAGTAGCATTTTTTATGCGTTTTTGCACTTTTGTATTGCGTTCAACTATGACAAATGCATTCACCGTGAAATGTCATTTTAACATTTTACAACCTTATCTGGCCATGTGCTGTGTGACACATGCATAAAGTGCTGAAAAGACAAGGGAAAAGCATGGGGAAGACCCCTGGAAGCATCTCTGATTCCCAGGTCACTGTCTAAAAGTGTGCCCATCATAAGTGATCCTTACCGCATCAGAAGATGCAGACTTGCAACTATCCCCATGCAAGTTCTAGTCCCAGGGCAGTGTTCAATTGTACCTCCCCCATTCCTTGCAATACAAGCTCAAGTATGCAGCCTGCCACCCACCCACCCCCAGGCTGCAATACCATACTGCTTGCTTGCACTTTAAATTGGGCCTTTTAGGCATGTGGAGGTGGAATCTGGACACCACGTCATGGATGTGTTGGCGGCCTGGAATCCATACTCAGACCCCAGCCGCCTGGTGGCCGGGTGTCCCCGCTTGCTTCCCAGCCTCCAGGGGGTGGCCGGGTGGCCATACTCGGTCCCCAGCCACCCCTATTTGTCCCGGTAACCTTTCCCACACTTTTCTTAGCCTGGCCTGCTTTAGGGCAGCATTGGCCGAGCCCACCGGACTATCAGACTCCTCCGGTGGGCCCTGGCTTCTCCATCAGGGGAGTTGAGAGTGCCAAGGTGAGGAGCATGATAAGGATGATAGAAGTTAGCATCTGCTTTGTTTTGTTGTAATGCAAGCGCATGTATGTAGTAGCGGCTAGGCCTGAGGTGGTCAGTGTTTTGGCGCATATCCTATCTCCTCCGAGGATTGCTGGATGTTTTCCTGCTACTATACAAGTTCTATGACTCCCGTTAAAACAAAGCTTCAGGTGATAAATGATGGATGAGGTAGTGGCAAAGGAGAAAGAGCAGGAGGAACAGGGACCATTCACATCAATATCAGGCCAGTCAGCCAGATATGTCTTGTAGGATATGTTTCTGTAACAAAACCAGCGGTTCGGCTACACAGTTATAGGGCATACGGTGAGTGCAATGCCTACCAAAAATTTCGAGCCACTCCAATGCCCCTTGGAAATGACATGGAGGTCAGAGGGTGTTAACTAAACCTTTTTTTCCATTTATAGCAACTGGGTGGCCTAAGCAGTGAATGGAAGGCTTTCCAAAAATTATGAGGAACTGTAATGCCCCTTACAAGAGCCATGTGTGGCACCCCAGGGGTCTGGTCACCACAGTAATAGAGATATTACGTCGGAGAGCAAGTGGGTGGTTTCCTGGTCAGGATCCCTTAAACATGCAACATCCTCCTGCCCCAATCCTGGGAGGGGAGAATTCTGCCCTTATAAACTGGATCTGGGGTGGGGTTGAGTGAGTCAGAGAACAGTCAGAGTCAGAGTGAGAGCAAGGGAAAGTAACAGCAAGGAGCTCTGTAGGAGCTATGAGCTAAAGACCAGGGGCTGGAAGCTGAGCAGAGCTCGCCCTGGCAGAAGACAATAGGAACCGGACACAGGAGTCCGAAGCTGTGAGGACTTATATATCCAGCAGCAGAAACCAGCCGGCAGGGGATTTCAGGTCCTTTGGCCATAGAAGCCCGGAGGCTCAGTCACAAGCAAGGGACCAGCACCGCCGTCGTGGAGCGGAGGCTAACAGAAGGCCCCAAGTCACCAGCCATACGGGTGAGCACTATAAGGTACACTCAAGGACGTGGACTACTTCTACCCGCTTACAGCAAGGTAGCCAGGAAGAGTGCAGACAGACGGGGAGGCCTACAACTCCACCTGGCCAGGGGAACTCCTGCTTGCTCACAGACTGACCAGGCCTCTTATGCTAGCCAGTACTCCCGGGAGGGTTCTACCTTATAATCATCAGTAAAGACGCTGAACTGCACTGCAAAGAATCTGAGTCATTTCTGCTGCGCTCGTGCACCATCACCCCCATCATCCACACTCACTGCCCTGAGGCTATACTCCTCCCGAGGGGAGTTATCCCATTCTATGCTGCGCACACAACACAAGCCTCAGCGGTCTGCCTCGCAGCGCTGGTACTGCCTGACCGCAATCCACGGGTGGCACAGTCGGACAATTAACCTCAAAACCTAAGAAAGACTGCCACTGGTTTGACCAGCCTGAGCCACGAGACCGGGTCACCGCCACGGAGACTACAGACCCCAGAGACCCGGCACCGGGTATCCCACACACGTGTACACTCGGCGCGTCACATGTAGAGATGAGCGTTGTTCTACTCGAACTGTTCGCCAATCTCAAATTCGAGCTGTTTTGGGCGGTGTTCGAGCCGTTCGGCGAACACGAACAATTTGAGAAAAATTCGGCTGTTCGAGGTTATGTTCGATAACTGTTCGTGCACCAAAATCATAACTGGATTTTTTCTCAGTAATGATGAAAATTAATGTTAATACACAGTTTGAGTGTACAGCGGGGTGGGGGGAGGGGCAGGGGATGGATCTCTGCAGGAACAATGAAGATCTCCATTTTTTTTTTCTCTTTCCCGCATTTACAGTGGGGAGGTGCAATCTGTCAGCCTATCAGCAGCGCACACACGGAGCGAAGTGCTTTTTTTCACACAAGCAAGGGCATGTGTCATTGGCAGTGTATGTCACATGTCCTTGCCCTATAAGACCAAGCCATTTTCCCCGTCGCCACCATTTTCTCACTGCTGCAGCTGCGTGTTAGACGGCACCGCTGTTGCTGTGTGCGCTATACCTTGTTAATTTCAAGCCAATTTTCGCACAAATCTACAGATAGCTTGGGAGTAGGGAATAGTTGTGATTGCAGTCCTTTTAAGGACTAGGTTACAGCATTTCCTACGACTTTTATCAGGCAGGTCTGTGCTCTTAAATAGATAGATTGTGGGAGTAAAGACTAATTGTAATTGGAGTCCTTTTCAGGACTAGGTTACATCAGTTCCTATCAGTTTTTGCCAGGCAGGTCTGTGCCAGTGCTGTGCAAGTTTTTTTCACAGCATTTGGCTGAATCTAGCAAAGCTAATCCTTTTTGGCCTATTGCAGAGTGTGTTAGTCAGTGGAGTAGCCTATCTGTGTTGCAAGATATACCACCTGTGTATAGAATACCAATTTTTTTACTGCACCTAGTGAAGTAAAATCTTTTGGGCATAGCATCATTCTATTAGTCCATCTATACTGACCTCCATCAGGTTGCAAATTGAATATAATTTTTTTCTGCATCTAGCTCTGAAAAAATATTGGGCTTCTAGCTGTGTGTGGGACTTGTTGTATTAGTCCATCTATACTGACCTCCATCAGGTTGCAAACTGCATATATTTTTTTCTTCATCTACCTCTGAAGAAATATTGGGCTTCTAGCTGTGTGTGGGACTTGTTCTATTAATCCATCTATACAGACCTCCATCAGGTTGCAAACTGAATATATTTTTTTCTGCATCTACCTCTGAAAAAATATTGGGCTTCTAGCTGTGTGTGGGACTTGTTGTATTAGTCCATCTATACTGACCTCCATCAGGTTGCAAACTGAATATATTTTTTTCTGCATCTACCTCTGAAAAAATATTGGGCTTCTAGCTGTGTGTGGGACTTGTTCTATTAATCCATCTATACAGACCTCCATCAGGTTGCAAACTGAATATATTTTTTTCTGCATCTACCTCTGAAAAAATATTGGGCTTCTAGCTGTGTGTGGGACTTGTTGTATTAGTCCATCTATACTGACCTCCATCAGTTTGCAAACTGAATATATTTTTTTCTGCATCTACCTCTGAAAAAATATTGGGCTTCTAGCTGTGTGTGGGACTTGTTCTATTAATCCATCTATACAGACCTCCATCAGGTTGCAAACTGAATATATTTTTTTCTGCATCTACCTCTGAAAAAATATTGGGCTTCTAGCTGTGTGTGGGACTTGTTGTATTAGTCCATCTAAACAGACCTCCATCAGGTTGCAAACTGAATATATTTTTTTCTGCATCTACCTCTGAAAAAATATTGGGCTTCTAGCTGTGTGTGGGACTTGTTGTATTAGTCCATCTATACTGACCTCCATCAGGTTGCAAACTGAATATATTTTTTTCTGCATCTACCTCTGAAAAAATATTGGGCTTCTAGCTGTGTGTGGGACTTGTTCTATTAATCCATCTATACAGACCTCCATCAGGTTGCAAACTGAATATATTTTTTTCTGCATCTACCTCTGAAAAAATATGTGGCCTTCTAGCAGTGTGTGGGACTTTCTCTATTAGTCCATCTATACTGACCTCCATCAGGTTGCAAACTGAATATAATTTTTTTCTGCATCTAGCTCTGAAAAAATATTTGGCCTTCTAGGAGTGTGTGGGACTTTCTCTATTAGTCCATCTATACTGACCTCCATCAGGTTGCAAATTGAATATAATTTTTTTCTGCATCTAACCCAGCCAATAGTTTTGGCCTAATACCACAGTTTGGCCACTCAGCTCTGCTCGGTTCCCATCCATTGTTTTTTTGTGCAAACAACTCCAGAGTTGTTAATTAGTTAACCACCAAAATGAGTGGAAAAAGGCCTGCTGCTGGTGGAAAGGGGAATAGGCGTGTTGGGAAGGGGAAAAAAGGTTGTGTCCGTGGGGTAGGTGTTAAAGCAACAGTAACATCTGCAGAAGAAAGAACATCTTCCAGCCAACCTAAAATGTCTACTTCTTTTAGCGGACAATGTGATAAGATCCCTTTCTTACGGCCACGCCAATCGCTACAAATTCCAGATGAGGCACAAAAACAGCAGGTGCTTCAACGGATATCAAGTGCTCCTTTAAGTGGGCTCTCCTCCACATCAACTTCAACATCACAAATACTCCAGTCCTCAAAGGTGTCACCCCAATCGCACTTGCTTCCTCACAGCTCCCAAATCTCCAGCTGCCCGTCTGAGTATGAGTTAGAACAGATGGTTGAGTCTGCAGAGCTGTTTACTCATACTATATCCTGGGAATCAGAGGTCGACTCCAGCGCTTCTGTGAATCCAGACGAGGAAATGATCTGCACTTATGCCCAGAATCTTTATGAGTCGGATCCAGGACCAGACGCAGAAGGTTCTGACCATAATGTAGACCCTCATTCCCAAACTGTAACTCCTGTTGGTGGAGACAATGAGGAAGACGATGATAAGACTCAAATACCTGATTGGAGCGACAACTTTAGTTTTTTGTCAGGGCAGGAACAGGTTGGCTCTGAGGACGACGGGTGTGATAACGCACAGGATGATGATGATGAGGTTGGAGATCCCACTTACTGTCAACCCACAGTCAGCCAAGAGATGAGGTCAGCAGAGGAGGTGGAGGAAGATGCTAGTGACGACGAGGTCAGGTTGCGCCTTCCTGGACAGAGACGTAGTACTGGAAGCACGTCAACAACTGCATCCTCAAACACAACTCTGCCTCTCACCACAAGTCGTGGTGGCTCTTCAGGTCGCATGGGTGCTAAGCCTTGCATAGCCTGGGCATTTTTTCAGATCGATAAAGATGACCCAACTCGTGTTATCTGTAACATTTGTCAGCAAAAGCTAAGTAGAGGCCAAAAAATACATAGTTTGAGTACTTCATGCATGAACCGGCACATGGACATGAAGCATAAGTTGCAGTGGGAAGCTCAGTGTGCTACAATGCGGCCTAGCCGGCCGGGCCAACCACCGTCTGCCATATCTTGTGCATCCGCGGCCTCTTCATCCTCTGTGACTGGGGGGACAGCAGTCACACCTGTTTTGGGGCGCAGACCTGCCACCTCTTTACCCGCAACAGCCAGCGTGATTGGCAGGTCATCATTTTCTTTGGAGGTGGTAACACCAGCTGGTGTTGAGCGCTGTCCGACATCGATAGCACCACCTTTGGATCAAGGCAACCTAACATGTCCGCCTGCATCTTCCTCACAGACCGGCAGTTTGCCGGGGACACCCTTATCAACCCCGTCTAAGCACAATAGCCAGCCCTTGGTCCCTCAGATGTGGACAAGTAAAAGACCATTTCCTCCTAGCCATGAGAAAGCTAAGAGGTTCTATTTCACCATCTGCAAGCTCTTGGCTACAGAAATGCTGCCTTTCCGCCTGGTGGACACAGAGGATTTTCGAGACCTTATGTCCGTCGCAGTGCCCATGTACCAGATGCCCAGTCAGCACTACTTCTCAAAGAAAGGTGTGCCTGCGCTCCACCAGCATGTCGCACACAACATCACCGCTTCTTTGAGAAACTCTATGTGTGACAGGGTGCATTTCACAACAGACACTTGGACGAGTAGGCATGGACAGGGGCGTTACATGTCGCTGACTGGGCACTGGGTAACTATGGTGACAGCAGGACAAGGGGCTTCTCCCCATGTCTTGCCGTCCCCACGAGTTGTGCGTCAATCCTCTTTATGTCAAAGTTCCTCCACTGCTTCTGCCTCCTCAACCTCCTCTCGGTCTTCCACCTGCACCCAAAGCCTGTCTGGTCATGCCACAAGCTTTCTAACTGCCCAGAAGGGATCCTGCACACCTCCTTACTATGCTGGCAGTAGGGCTCAACGTCATCAGGCGGTTTTTACATTGAAATGTCTGGGAAATGTGAGTCACACAGCTGAGGAGTTGTGGTCAGCTCTGGAGAACCAATTTCATGAATGGTTGTCTCCACTGGACCTGAAACCAGGGAAGGCCGTGTGCGACAATGCTGCAAACCTGGGTGCGGCCCTTCGCCGGGGCAATGTCACACACGTGCCTTGTATGGCTCACGTGTTGAACCTGGTTGTCCAGCAATATTTAGCCCACTATCCCAGACTAGATGGCCTTCTGCAGAGGGCACGGTCGCTGTGTGCTCACTTCCGCCGTTCGCATCCCGCAGCTCAGCGACTTACATCTCTACAGAAGTCGTTGGGCCTGCCACTTCACCGGCTAAAATGCGATGTGCCTACTCGGTGGAATTCAACTCTGCACATGTTGCAGCGACTGTGGCAGCACCGACAAGCCCTGGTGCAATACGTTCTGACATATAGCCTGGGCCAACGAGATCCAGAGGTGGGGCAAATCACGCTAGAGGAGTGGTCTCAGATCAGGGACCTATGCACCCTTCTGCACAGTTTTGAAATGGCGACGAAGATGTTTAGTGCTGACGATGCCATTATCAGCATGACTATTCCGGTGATTTACATGCTGGAGCACATGTTAAACAGAATTCGGAGTCAGGTGGTGGCACAAGAGGAGGTGGAGGAAGTAGAGGAGGAGGAGTTGTATGCGGAAGGGCTAACATCTGCAAGGTCCAGACGGTCGGCAGCACCAAGGCGGCAGGCATGTGAGGGTGGGGGAGATGGTTTTACCAGGGTGCATGGTAGCAGCCAAACTAGTGAGGAAGGTGCAGGAGCCCAGGAAGAAGTGGAGGACGAACTGATGGAAGACTCATCAGATGAGGGAGACCTTGATCACATTTCTGTTGTGCGAGGTTGGGGGGAGAGGACAGAGGAAGGAAGCATGATTGTTACCTCGCCACCAACACAACAGGGACTTGGTGCTCCTGGATGCGCAACACACATGAGTGCCTTCTTGCTGCACTACCTGCAACATGACCCTCGAATTGTGAGAATTAGAAATAATCCTGACTACTGGGTTGCCACACTGTTAGATCCCCGGTACAAAAGTAAATTTGCAGAAATTATTCCTGCCATAGAAAGGGATGCATGCATCCAGGAGTATCAGCAGAGACTGTTGCAGAATCTTACATGTGCTTTTCCACAAAATACCAGTGGTGCACGTAGTGAATCTCACAGTTCCAACTTGCCAACCGTGGGACCGTCAAGTGTTCAGCACTCAAACCGTAACAGAACCACAGTATCTGCTGGTAACATCAATTTTGCGGAATCATTTCACCACTTTTTTAGCCCATCCTTTGCAAGGCCACAGGAGACAAGAAGTCTGACACATAGTCAACGCCTAGAGACGATGGTACAGGAGTATCTCCAAGTAAACATTGAAGCCATGACTGTGTCACTGGACCCTTGCTCTTTTTGGGCTTCCAATCTGGATAAATGGCCGGAGCTAGCCACTTACGCCTTGGAGATCTTGTCATGCCCCGCAGCCAGCGTTCTGTCTGAACGTGTGTTCAGCGCTGCTGGTGGTGTGCTGACAGATAAGCGCACGCGGCTCTCCACTGATAATGTAGACAGACTCACGTTCATAAAGATGAACAAATCATGGATCCGAAACGACTTTTCTACCCCTGTGTCATCCTGGGGAGAGTAAAAGCTTGATGATTGGTTAAAATCACCCTACCAACCGTTTTAAGCTTTCAAATTACTAATCATGTTTATCTGTATCTTGGCTGGAAAATAATTTGGGCTTTGTAGCAGTGTGCAGCACTGATTCTATTAGGCCATCTATAATAAGCTCCACCAGATTTAAAATTACTAATCATGTTTTTCTGTATCTTGACTGGAAAATAATTTGGGCTTTGTAGCAGTGTGCAGCACTGATCCTATTAGGCCATCTATACTAAAGCTTCACCAGATTTAAAATTAATAATAATTTTTAGCTGCATCTAGCCCGGAAAATAATTTTGGGGCTCCGAGATGCGCAAGACACATAAGTGCCTTCTTGCTGCACTACCTGCAGCATGACCCTCATATTGTCAGAATTCGAAGTAATCATGACTACTGGGTTGCCACACTCTTAGATCCCCCAAACTTTTCGATCAACCTTTTCATTTTAATAAAGACCAAAAAAATGGTCATTTTTGAAATTATAAGCATTAACAGGTTGTTAGAAACTGAAATCAAACAGTTTTCAACTCAAAACTTTATTCTAGGTGATGTTACATTTTCACATAGGACCCCTTGTTCGAAAGGAGCTTCTGAACTCTCTCGTCCATTGAATTTGTCAGGTTTTGGATGGTTTCTGCTTCAATTGTTTTGCATGAGGACAGAATACCCTCCCAGAGCTGTTGCTTAGATGTGAACTGCCTCCCGCCATCATAGACACTCCTTTTAATGATGCTCCAAAGGTTCTGAATGGGGTAGAGGTCAGGGGAGCATGGGGGTCACACCATAAGTTTGTCCCCTTTTATGCCCATATCAGCCAGAGATGCAGATGTTTTATGTGCAGCATGAGATGGTGCATTATCATGCAAAATAATGATCTTGCTGTGATATACACGGTTCTTCTTCTTGAACCATGGCAGGAAGTGCTGTTTGAGAAAATCCACATACATTATGGAGTTCATCTTTAGCGCCTTCAGGGATCCTAAAGGGGCCGACAATCTCTCTCCCCATGATTCCAGCCCAAAACATTACTCCACCTCCTCCTTGTTGGCGCTGTAGCCGTGTTTGCATGGGGTGTCCATCAACCAGCCATCCTCCACTCCATCCATCTGGACCATCGAGCGCTGCACGGCACTCATCCGTGAACAAAACAGTTTTGAAATCAGTCTTCATGTAATGTTTGGCCCACTGGAGTCGTTTCTGCTTGTGTGAAGAGGATAGACGAGGTCGACAGGATGGCGTATGCACAGCTGCAAACCTCTGAAGGACCCTGCATCTTGTTGTTCGGGGGACGTTGGAGGCACCAGCAGCTTCAAAAACTTGTCTGCTGCTATGACAAGGCTTTTTTGCCGCTGCTCTTTCAACCTGACGTAATTGCCTGTAGGAAAGAGTCCTCAATTTGCCCTTATCAGCACGCACACGTGTGTACTGTGAATCAGCTACATACTTCTTGATTGCCAAGACACTTCATCCTGATCATCGCACAATGTTGATTGTAGTCATGCCTTGACCTAAACACTCCACAATTTGTTGCTTCTCAGCAGCCGACACATCCTTTTTCTTTCCCATTTTGGCAGAAAATGTAGGCTGCTTAATAATGTGAGAGAGCCTTCTTAAGTAGTCTTGCCTTTCATTGGACACACCTGCCAAACTAATTAGCACAGGTGTCTGCAATTGCTTACAGTGATATAAAGAGCCCTGACACACATCACCATCAATGAGTTTAACTGACAAACAAACAAATTCTTCCCTTATCACTCCTAAACACTTTTTGCATAATAATTTGGAACACAGTGTACATGTGCTTTTCCACAAAACACCAGTGGTTCACGTAGTGAATCTTACAGTTCTAACTTGCCAACCGTGGTCTGTATGGAATTGTTCAATAAAGGGTCCAAAATTAAGATAACATAGATGGGAGAGGTCTCTATGAATAGGAATTCCTAAGTATTTGATACCCTGTGAGGGCCAGGCAAAGGGAAAGTTGGACTGGATGGAATCCTATATGGATTTGGGGAGGGAGACATCGAGGGCCTCAGACTTCGCTGCATTGATTTTTTAAATTTGACCATGTAACAAAGTGATCTATTTCAGCCATAACAGCATGGATGGATATATGTGATTGAGTGATATATACTACGACATCATCAGCAAATAGAGAGCACTTGTACTCGGTGCCTCCCACCTCAATCCACCTAATATTGTGGTTATGGCGAATTGATGAGAGCAGGTGCTCCGTCACTAGGATGTATAAGAGAGGGGACAGAGAACATCCCTGCCTTGTCCCATTGGTGATTGTGAAAGGTGATGAAAAAGTTCTGACGCGCCCCCTGGGCCTTGGGACACCCAGAGCCGGACCCTTTTTGGTGGATGCTGGTGGTTGTAGTCTCCGTGGCGGCGATCGGTTCCATGGCTCAGGGCGGTCAAACCAGTGGCGGAACTATTTATGTGGTTTTGATGTTTAAATGTCCGACTACGCCACCCGTGGATTGCGGTCAGAGTGAACCGCCGCTCCAGGGCAGACCGCTGAGGCTGGTGTTGTGGGTGCAGCAGAGCATAGCATAACTCCCCACGGGAGGAGTATAGCCTCAGGGCAGTGTATGCGGAGGATGGGGGTGACGGTGCAGGGCAGCAGCAGTAACGACATGGAGTCAGTGATGCAGTCCAGGGCCTTTACTCACAGTTCTTATTATCCAGACCACGTCTGCAGGTAACGGCTGCCCACGTCGTACTGTGCTCACCAGGTGAGGGGCTCAGACAACTCCCAGATAACTTTGGAGCGCTTCACAGGACCCCCTTTGTGTGTCCTTTGTCTGGCCTTTCTTACCAACCCTTCTGTCCGGCTGCCTCGGGCCTCCTCTTGGTAAACTTGGCGCCAGTTTCCCGGACCCTATTTGGTGCCTTCCTAGCGGGTGTAGCAAGGGGCTGCGCCACATAAAATGTCACAGCCTCCTGTTTCTAGCTGAGGGTCGTTTCCTGCCTCCACTAGTTTCGGGGACCGGTCTCCCCCTTTGGCCTGACCCCTCCACGCAGGTGGATTCGGGCGTGCGGTGGCGACTCGCCCGTCCGCACCCCTGGGATCCCTTCGTTAGTCGTTCCTGGAGCCGTCTCCGCTCCTCTTCCTTCCTTCTCCCTCTTCCAGGCCTGGGCCTCTGTTACTAGACCCGCCTCCGGAGCAGAGCTCATGCAGAGCCCCTGCTCCCTGCCACTTCTGCTCAGACTTCTCTGCACTGAACTAAGATGGTGCCCACCTTTTATACTCCCTTCTCAATGCACCCAGGAACTGCTTCCTCCCTGCTCCTGCACTACAGGGTTCCCCTTCCTCAGTGTTCCCTCCCCCCACTCCAGCCAGGGACAGGGACTGTCGTGCCCATCTCAGGGGCATATTGGTTGCCCTGCCCCACGGCAATGTGGTGTAATGCATGCAGGTGTCGGGTCCTGATCCACACTACATCCTTACCTGAGAGCGAGATATCACACCTCTGGGTGAGGTGCAATACCTCTGTAGCAACCGAGCCCTCAGGGTGCTACAGTTCCATTTATCTGCAGACTAGGTGGCGTATTACAATACAGGGCCGTGATTTTGGCTATAAAAGGGTCCCCTAGACCCCTACCCCAAGCTTTTTAAGAGAATCATATATGGCGTGCCAGGAGACTCTATGGAATGCTTTCTCAGCATCCAAAGAGAGTATCTAATTACAAATTTTTAACTGCATCTAGCCCAGGAAATACTTTGTGCCTAGTAGCAGTGTCTGCTAGTCAGCGGATTATCCCGGCTGTTAAGCAAGCTACACCACCTGTAGTTTGGACACTTAATTTTTTCAAAGGAAATGATTCGGGACCACGGGATACTCAGTGAAGAGCATCAGGAGGCACCCCAAGGCATAGGGGCTGGGACTGGCAGTAGGATGCCTTGCGGTGGACAGCCGAGCTCGATCCTTATAAAAGCTTTTTAACTGCAGCAGCTTTAGTGGACGCTACTGGAGCTTGAATTACGCGGCTGCTGGCATGAGACTTGCCCTCCAATAGATCCTTGTAAATGGATTTAAAGTGTATTCATTCAAATTAGAGAGACAATTTAAATTAAAAAGCTTAGAGCTGCCTCCACCACAGGGGGGCTCGCTCGACCCACCAGCGGACAGGCACCAGTATTGGGAGAGGGGGGCTGGCCGTCAGGGTTCACCGCAGCTCTGGCACAAACCCGGCGACGCGGAGGTGGCACGGGCAGGAGCGGACTGAACGTGTCGGCTTCTCACTTTTTGGATTTTAGAAGGGCATGACATGCTTATATCTGTGTCTCCCCCTCCTTTTACTCCTCCACCTCTTTTCTTTTCGCATGACTATATGTACTTGTCACTTTTCCATGTGTTAATTGTGTCTTCTGAGCAGTTTGTCAGCTTTTGGACACCTTTGAAGGTGTTTTCTATGTGTTTCTATGTGTTTTTGTTTGCCTGCCATTGGTTTTAACGGTGTTCGAAGGTGTTCGACGAACAGTTCGACGAACAGTTCGGCGAACACACGGGTGTTCGACGAACCGAACCGAACTCGAACACTACGGGGGTGGCTCAACACTAGTACCGAGCAGTGTCGAGCATGTTCGCTCAACACTAATTTTAGCCATTGAAAAACATCCTGTTACTCATATGCCAGAAATGGTTGAAGGTATTGGCTGAACGAAAACAGATAGCAGCTCACCCTCTTTGAATCTTCTTTAGCATGCTAAAAGGAGCAGGTAAAAGCAAAAAATTTCAGAATTCCACCTTTCAAAGCAGAGAAATGACTGTTTGTGCAATGACATTATTCATTGATTTTAGCCATTGAAAAACGTCCTGTTACTCATATACCAGAAATGGATGAAGGTATTGGCTTAACGCAAACAGACAGCAGCTCAAACTCTTTGAATCTTCTTTAGCATGCTAAAAAAAGCAGAAAAAAAAATTCAGAATTCCACGTTTATAAGCAGAGAAATGACTGTTTGTGCAATGACATTATTCATTGATTTTAGTCATTGAAAACCATCCTGTTACTCATATATCAGAAATGGTTGAAGGTATTGGCTGAACACAAATAGTTAGCAGCTCACCCTCTTTGAATCTACTTTAGCATGCAAAAAGCAGCAGGAAAAAGCAATAAATTTCAGAATTCCACCTTTCAAAGCAGAGAAATTACTTTTTGAGGAATGACATTATTCATTGATTTTAGCCACTGAATACCGTCCTGTTACTCATATACCAGAAATGGCTGAAGGTATTTGCTGAACGCAAACAGATAGCAGCTCACTCTCTTTGAATCTTCTTTAGCATGCTAAAAGGAGCAGGTAAAAGCAAAAAATTCAGAATTCCACCTTTCCAAGCAATAAAATGACGGTTTCTGCAATGACATTATTCATTGATTTTAGCCATTGAAAACCGTCCTGTTACTCATATACCAGAAATGGTTGAAGGTATTGGCTGAACGCAAACAGATAGCAGCTCACCCTCTTTGAATCTTCTTTAGCATGCTAAAAGGAGCAGGAGAAAGCAAAACATTTCAGAATTCCACCTTTCAAAGCAGAGAAATGACTGAGCAATGACATTATTCATTGATTTTAGCAATTGAAAACCGTCCTGTTACCTATATACCAGAAATGGCTGAAGGTATTGGCTGAACACAAACAGATAGCAGCTCACCCTCTTTGAATCTTCTTTAGCATGCTAAAAGGAGCAGGAAATAGCAAAACATTTCAGAATTCCACCTTTCCAAGCAGAGAAATGACTATGTGTGTAATGACATTATTCATTCATTTTAGCCATTGAATACCATCCTGTTACTGAAATACCAGAAATGGTTGAAGGTATTGGCTGAATGCAAACAGATAGCAGCTCACCCTCTTTGAATCTTCTTTAGCATACTAAAAGGAGCAGGAAAAAGCAAAAAATTTCAGAATTCCCCCTTTCCAAGAGGATTAATTACTGCTTCTGCAATACCATTATTCATTGATTTAAGCCATTGAAAACCATCCTGTTACTCATATACCAGAAATGGTTGAAGGTATTGGCTGAACGCAAACAGATAGCAGCTCAAACTCTTTGAATATTCTTTAGCATGGTAAAAGGAGCAGGAAAAAGCAAAAAATTACAGTATTCCACCTTACCAAGGGGAGAAATAACTGTTTGTGCAATGACATTTTTCATTGATTTTAGCCATTGAAAAACGTCCTGTTACTCATATACCAGAAATGGTTGAAGGTATTGGCTGAACTCAAACAGATAGCAGCTCACCCTCTTTGAATCTTCTTTAGCATGCTAAAAGGTGCAGGAAAAAGCAAAAAAATTCAGAATTCCACCTTTCCAAGCAGAGAAATGACTGTTTGTGCAATGACATTATTCATTGATTTTAGACATTGAAAACCATCCTGTTACTCATATACCAGAAATGGTTGAAGGTATTGGCTGAACGCAAACATATAGCAGCTCAAACTCTTTGAATATTCTTTAGCATGGTAAAAGGAGCAGGAAAAAGCAAAAAATTACAGAATTCCACCTTACCAAGGAGAGAAATAACTGTTTGTGCAATGACATTTTTCATTGATTTTAGCCATTGAAAAACGTCCTGTTACTCATATACCAGAAATGGTTGAAGGTATTGGCTGAACGCAAACAGGTAGCAGCTCACCCTCTTTGAATCTTCTTTAGCATGCTAAAAGGAGCAGGAAAAAGAAAAACATTTCAGAATTCCTCCTTTCCAAGCAGAGAATTGACTGTTTGTGCAATGACAATATTCAATCAATTTAGCCATTGAAAACCGTCCTGTTACTCATACACCAGAAATGAATGAAGGTATTGACTTAAAGCAAACAGATAGCAGCTCACCCTCTTTGAATCTTCTTTAGCATGCTAAAAGGTGCAGGAAAAAGCAAAAAAATTCAGAATTCCACCTTTCCAAGCAGAGAAATGACTGTTTGTGCAATGACATTAGTCATTGATTTTAGACATTGAAAACCGGCCTGTTACTCATATACCAGAAATGGTTGAAAGTATTGGCTGAATGCAAACAGATAGCAGCTCACCCTCTTTGAATCTTCTTTAGCATGCTAAAAGGAGCAGGAAATAGAAAAAAAATTCAGAATTCCACCTCTCCCAGCAGAGAAATGAATTTTTGAGCAATGACATTATTCATTGATTTTAGCCATTGAAAAACATCCTGTTGCTCAAATGCCAGAAATGGTTGAAGGTATCGGCTGAACGCAAACAGGTAGCAGCTCACCCTCTTTGAATCTTCTTTAGCATGCTAAAAGGACCAGGTAAAAGCAAAAAATTTCAGAATTCCACCTTTCCATCAGAGAAATGACTGTTTGTGCAATGACATTATTCATTGATTTTAGCCATTGAAAACCGTCCTGTTACTCTTATACCAGAAATGGTTGAAGTTATTGGCTGAACGCAAACAGATAGCAGCCCACCATCTTTGAATCTTCTTTAGTAGGCTAAAAGGAGAAGGAAAAAGCAAAAAATTTCAGAATTCCACTTTTACAAGCAGACAAATGACTGTTTGTTCAATGTTATTATTCATTGATTTTAGCCATTGAAAACAGTCCTGTTTCTCATATACCAGAAATGGTTGAAGGTATTGGCTGAACGCAAACAGATAGCAGCTCACCCTCTTTGAATATTCTTAAGCATGCTAAAAGGAGCAGGAGAAAGCAAAGAATTTCAGAATTACACCTTTCAAAGCAGAGAAATGACTGAGCAATGACATTATTCATTGATTTTAGCCATTGAAAACCGGCCTGTCACTCATATAGCAGAAATGGTTAAAGGCATTAGCTGAAAGCAAACAGATAGCAGCTCACCCTCTTTGAATCTTCTTTAGCATGCTAAAAAGAGCAGGAAAAAGCAAAAAATTTCAGAATTCCACCTTTCAAAGCAGAGAAATTACTGTTTCTTCAATCACATTATTCATTTATTTTAGACATTGAAAAACGTCCTGTTACTCATATACCAGAGAAGGTTGAAGGTATTGGCTGAATGCAAACCGATAGCAGCCCGCAATCTTTGAATCTTCTTTAGCATGCTAAAAGGAGCAGGAAAAAGCAAAAATTTTCAGAATTCCCCCTTTCCAAGCAGATAAATTACTGTTTGTGCAATGACATTATTCATTGATTTCAGCCATTGAAAACAGTCCTGTTGCTCATATACCAGAAATGGTTGAAGGTATTGGCTGAACTCAAACAGATAGCAGGTAACCCTCTTTGAATCTTCTCTAGCATGCTAAAATGTGCAGGAAAAAGCAAAAAATTTCAGAATTCCACCTTTCCAAGCAGAGAAATGACTGTGCAATGACATTATTCATTGATTTTAGACATTGAAAACCATCCTGTTACTCATATACCAGAAAAGGTTGAAGGTATTGGCTGAATGCAAATGGATAGCAGCTCACCCTCTTTGAATCTTCTTTAGCATGCTAAAAGGAGCAGGAAAAAGCAAAAAATTTCACAATTCCCCCTTTCCAAGTAGAGAAATGACTGAGCAATGACATTATTCACTGATTTTAGCCATTGAAAAATGTCCTGTTACTCATATACCAGAAATAACTGAAGGTATTGGCTGAACGCAAACAGGGAGCAGCTCAGCCTCTTTGAATCATCTTTAGCATGCTAAAAAAAGCAGAAAATTTTTTTTCAGAATTCCACCTTTCCAAGCAGAGAAATGACTGTTTGTGCAATGACATTATTCACTGATTTTAGCCATTGAATACCATCCTGTTACTCATATACCAGAAATGGTTAAAGGTATTGGCTGAATGCAAACAGATAGCAGCTCACCCTCTTTGAATCTTCTTTAGCATACTAAAAGGACCAGGAAAAAGCAAATAATTTCATAATTCCCCCTTTCCAAGCAGATAAATTACTGTTTCTGCAATCACATTACTCATTGATTTTAGCTATTGAAAACCATCCTGTTACTCATATACCAGAAATGGTTTCAGGTATTGGCTGAAGGCAAACAGATAGTAGCTCACCCTCTTTGAATATTCTTTAGCATGCTAAAAGGAGCAGGAAAAAGCGAAAAATTTCAGAATTCCACCTTATCAAGGAGAGAAATAACTGTTTGTGCAATAACATTATTCATTGATTTTAGCTATTGAAAACTATCCTGTTACTCATATACCAGAAATGGTTGATCGTATTGGCTGAACTGAAACAGATAGCAGCTAACCCTCTTTGAATCTTCTTTAGCATGATAAAAGGAGCAGAAAAAAAACAAAAAATATTTCAGAATTCCACCTTTCCAAGCAGAGAAATGACTGTTTGTGCAATGACATTATTCATTGATTTTAGCCATTGAAAACCATCCTGTTACTTATATACCAGAAATGGTTGAAGGTCTTGGCTGAACACAAACAGATAGCAGCTCATACTCTTTGAATCTTCTTTAGCATGCTAAAGGGGGCAGGAAAAAGCAAAACAATTCAGAATTCCACCTTTCCAAGCAGAGAAATGACTGTTTGCGTAATGACATTATTCATTCATTTTAGGCATTGAATACCGTCCTGTTACTCATATACCAGAAATGGTTGAAGGTATTGGCTGAATGCAAACAGATAGCAGCTCACCCTCTTTGAATCTTCTTTAGCATACTAAAAGGAGCAGGAAAAAGCAAAACATTTCAGAATTCCCCCTTTCCAAGAGGATAAATTACTGCTTCTGCAATAACATTATTCAATGATTTAAGCCATTGAAAACCGTCCTGTTACTCATATACCAGAAATGGTTGAAGGTATTGGCTGAACGCAAACAGATAGCAGCTCAAACACTTTGAGTATTCTTTAGCATGGTAAAAGGAGCAGGAAAAAGCAAAAAAATTTAGAATTCCACCTTTCCAAGCAGAGAAATTACTGTTTGTGCAATGACATTATTCATTGATTTTAGACATTGAAAACCGTCCTGTTACTCATATACCAGAAATGGTTGAAGGTATTGGCTGAATGCAAACAGATAGCAGCTCGCCCTCTTTGAATCTTCTTTAGCATGCTAAAAGGAGCAGGAAAAAGCAAAACATTTCAGAATTCCTCCTTTCCAAGCAGAGAATTGACTGTTTGTGCAATGACAATATTCATTCAATTTAGCCATTGAAAACCGTCCTGTTACTCATATACCAGAAATGGATGAAGGTATTGACTTAAAGCAAACAGATAGCAGCTCACCCTCTTTGAAACTTCTTTAGCATGCTAAAAGGTGCAGGAAAAAGCAAAAAAATTCAGAATTCCACCTTTCCAAGCAGAGAAATGATTGTTTGTGCAATGACATTATTCATTGATTTTAGACATTGAAAACCGGCCTGTTACTCATATACCAGAAATAGTTGAAGGTATTGGCTGAATGCAAACAGATAGCAGCTCACCCTCTTTGAATCTTCTTTAGCATGCTAAAAGGAGCAGGAAATAGCAAAAAAATTCAGAATTCCACCTCTCCCAGCAGAGAAATGAATTTTTGAGCAATGACATTATTCATTGATTT
The DNA here is from genome assembly GCF_046119375.1 of Phyllobates terribilis. Lineage (NCBI taxonomy): Eukaryota > Metazoa > Chordata > Amphibia > Anura > Dendrobatidae > Phyllobates > Phyllobates terribilis. The sequence continues at coordinate 861,322 of NW_027362771.1, read as the reverse complement.
TAGCCATTGAAAAACATCCTGTTACTCAGATACCAGAAATGGTTGAAGGTATCGGCTGAACGCAAACAGGTAGCAGCTCACCCTCTTTGAATCTTCTTTAGCATGCTAAAAGTAGCAGGTAAAAGCAAAAAATTTCAGAATTCCACCTTTCCATCAGAGAAATGACTGTTTGTGCAATGACATTATTCATTGATTTTAGCCATTGAAAACCGTCCTGTTACTCTTATACCAGAAATGGTTGAAGTTATTGGCTGAACGCAAACAGATAGCAGCCCACCATCTTTGAATCTTCTTTAGTATGCTAAAAGGAGAAGGAAAAAGCAAAAAATTTCAGAATTCCACTTTTACAAGCAGACAAATGACTGTTTGTTCAATGTTATTGTTCATTGATTTTAGCCATTGAAAACAGTCCTGTTACTCATATACCAGAAATGGTTGAAGGTATTGGCTGAACGCAAACAGATAGCAGCTCACCCTCTTTGAATATTCTTTAGCATGCTAAAAGGAGCAGGAGAAAGCAAAAAATTTCAGAATTACACATTTCAAAGCAGAGAAATGACTGAGCAATGACATTATTCATTGATTTTAGCCATTGAAAACCGTCCTGTCACTCATATACCAGAAATAGTTAAAGGCATTGGCTGAACGCAAACAGATAGCAGCTCACTCTCTTTGAATCTTCTTTAGCATGCTAAAAAGAGCAGGAAAAAGCAAAAAATTTCAGAATTCCACCTTTCAAAGCAGAGAAATTATTGTTTCTTCAATCACATTATTCATTTATTTTAGACATTGAAAAACGTCCTGTTACTCATGTAACAGAAAAGGTTGAAGGTATTGGCTGAATGAAAACAGATAGCAGCCCGCAATCTTTGAATCTTCTTTAGCATACTAAAAGGAGCAGGAAAAAGCAAAAATTTTCAGAATTCCCCCTTTCCAAGCAGAGAAATTACTGTTTGTGCAATGACATTATTCATTGATTTCAGCCATTGAAAACCATCCTGTTACTCATATACCAGAAATGGTTGTAAGGCATTGGCTGAACGCAAGCAGATAGCAGCTCACCCTCTTTGAATCTTCTTTAGCATGCTAAAAAGAGCAGGAAAAAGCAAAAAAATTCAGAATTCCACCTTTCAAAGCAGAGAAATGACTGTTTGTGCAATGGCAATATGCATTCATTTTAGCCATTGAAAGCTGTCCTGTTACTCATATACCAGAAATGACTGAAAGTACTGGCAGAAAGCAAACAGATTGCAGCTCACGCTCTCTGAATCTTCTTTATCATGCTAAAAGGAGCAGGAAAAAGCAAAACATTTCAGAATTCCACCTTTCAAAGCAGAGAATTGACTGTATGTGCAATGTCATTACTTATTCATTTTAGCCATTGAAAACCGTCCTGTTACTCATATACCAGAAATGGTTGAAGGTATTGGCTGAACGCACACAGATAGCAGCTCAGCCTCTTTGAATCGTCTTTAGCATGCTAAAAGGAGCAGAAAAAAAAAAAAATTCAGAATTACACCTTTCCAAGCAGAGAAATGACTGTTTATGCAATGACATTATTCATTGATTTTAGCCATTGAAAACCGTACTGTTACTCATATACCAGAAATGGTTGAAGGTATTGGCTGAACGCAAACAGATAGCAGCTCACCCTCTTTGAATCTTCTTTAGCATGCTGAAAAGAGCAGGAAAAAGCAAAACATTTCAGAATTCCCCCTTTCCAAGAGGATAAATTACTGCTTCTGCAATAACATTATTCATTGATTTAAGCCATTGAAAACCGTCCTGTTACTCATATACCAGAAATGGTTGAAGGTATTGGCTGAACGCAAACAGATAGCAGCTCAAACTCTTTGAGTATTCTTTAGCATGGTAAAAGGAGCAGGAAAAAGCAAAAAATTACAGAATTCCACCTTACCAAGGAGAGAAATAACTGTTTGTGCAATGACATTTTTCATTGATTTTAGCCATTGAAAGCTATCCTGTTACTTATATACCAGAAATGGTTGAAGGTATTGGCTGAACACAAACAGATAGCAGCTCATACTCTTTGAATCTTCTTTAGCATGCTAAAAGGAGCAGGAAAAAGCAAAACAATTCAGAATTCCACCTTTCCAAGCAGAGAAATGACTGCGTAATGACATTATTCATTCATTTTAGGCATTGAATACCGTCCTGTTACTCATATACCAGAAATGGTTGAAGGTATTGGCTGAATGCAAACAGATTGCAGCTCACAGTCTTTGAATCTTCTTTAGCATACTAAAAGGAGCAGGAAAAAGCAAAAAATTACAGAATTCCACCTTACCAAGGAGAGAAATAACTGTTTGTGCAATGACATTTTTCATTGATTTTAGCCATTGAAAAACGTCCTGTTACTCATATACCAGAAATGGTTGAAGGTATTGGCTGAACTCAAACAGATAGCTGCTCACCCTCTTTGAATCTTCTTTAGCATGCTAAAAGGTGCAGGAAAAAGCAAAAAAATTCAGAATTCCACCTTTCCAAGCAGAGAAATGACTGTTTGTGCAATGACATTATTCACTGATTTTAGCCATTGAATACCGTCCTGTTACTCATATACCAGAAATGGTTAAAGGTATTGGCTGAATGCAAACAGATAGCAGCTCACCCTCTTTGAATCTTCTTTAGCATACTAAAAGGACCAGGAAAAAGCAAATAATTTCATAATTCCCCCTTTCCAAGCAGATAAATTACTGTTTCTGCAATCACATTACTCATTGATTTTAGCTATTGAAAACCGTCCTGTTACTCATATACCAGAAATGGTTTCAGGTATTGGCTGAAGGCAAACAGATAGTAGCTCACCCTCTTTGAATATTCTTTAGCATGCTAAAAGGAGCAGGAAAAAGCGAAAAATTTCAGAATTCCACCTTATCAAGGAGAGAAATAACTGTTTGTGCAATGACATTATTCATTGATTTTAGCTATTGAAAACTATCCTGTTACTCATATACCAGAAATGGTTGATCGTATTGGCTGAACTGAAACAGATAGCAGCTAACCCTCTTTGAATCTTCTTTAGCATGATAAAAGGAGCAGAAAAAAAACAAAAAATATTTCAGAATTCCACCTTTCCAAGCAGAGAAATGACTGTTTGTGCAATGACATTATTCATTGATTTTAGCCATTGAAAACCATCCTGTTACTTATATACCAGAAATGGTTGAAGGTCTTGGCTGAACACAAACAGATAGCAGCTCATACTCTTTGAATCTTGTTTAGCATGCTAAAAGGGGCAGGAAAAAGCAAAACAATTCAGAATTCCACCTTTCCAAGCAGAGAAATGACTGTTTGTGCAATGACATTATTCATTGATTTTAGACATTGAAAACCGTCCTGTTACTCATATACCAGAAATGGTTGAAGGTATTGGCTGAATGCAAACAGATAGCAGCTCGCCCTCTTTGAATCTTCTTTAGCATGCTAAAAGGAGCAGGAAAAAGCAAAACATTTCAGAATTCCTCCTTTCCAAGCAGAGAATTGACTGTTTGTGCAATGACAATATTCATTCAATTTAGCCATTGAAAACCGTCCTGTTACTCATATACCAGAAATGGATGAAGGTATTGACTTAAAGCAAACAGATAGCAGCTCACCCTCTTTGAAACTTCTTTAGCATGCTAAAAGGTGCAGGAAAAAGCAAAAAAATTCAGAATTCCACCTTTCCAAGCAGAGAAATGCCTGTTTGTGCAATGACATTATTCATTAATTTTAGACATTGAAAACCGGCCTGTTACTCATATACCAGAAATAGTTGAAGGTATTGGCTGAATGCAAACAGATAGCAGCTCACCCTCTTTGAATCTTCTTTAGCATGCTAAAAGGAGCAGGAAATAGCAAAAAAATTCAGAATTCCACCTCTCCCAGCAGAGAAATGAATTTTTGAGCAATGACATTATTCATTGATTTTAGCCATTGAAAAACATCCTGTTACTCAGATACCAGAAATGGTTGAAGGTATCGGCTGAACGCAAACAGGTAGCAGCTCACCCTCTTTGAATCTTCTTTAGCATGCTAAAAGTAGCAGGTAAAAGCAAAAAATTTCAGAATTCCACCTTTCCATCAGAGAAATGACTGTTTGTGCAATGACATTATTCATTGATTTTAGCCATTGAAAACAGTCCTGTTACTCATATATCAGAAATGGTTGAAGGTATTGGCTGAACGCAAACAGATAGCAGCTCACCCTCTTTGAATATTCTTTAGCATGCTAAAAGGAGCAGGAGAAAGCAAAAAATTTCAGAATTACACCTTTCAAAGCAGAGAAATGACTGAGCAATGACATTATTCATTGATTTTAGCCATTGAAAACCGTCCTGTCACTCATATACCAGAAATGGTTAAAGGCATTGGCTGAACGCAAACAGATAGCAGCTCTCCCTCTTTGAATCTTCTTTAGCATGCTAAAAAGAGCAGGAAAAAGCAAAAAATTTCAGAATTCCACCTTTCAAAGCAGAGAAATTACTGTTTCTTCAATCACATTATTCATTTATTTTAGACATTGAAAAACGTCCTGTTACTCATGTAACAGAAAAGGTTGAAGGTATTGGCTGAATGAAAACAGATAGCAGCCCGCAATCTTTGAATCTTCTTTAGCATACTAAAAGGAGCAGGAAAAAGCAAAAATTTTCAGAATTCCCCCTTTCCAAGCAGAGAAATTACTGTTTGTGCAATGACATTATTCATTGATTTCAGCCATTGAAAACCATCCTGTTACTCATATACCAGAAATGGTTGTAAGGCATTGGCTGAACGCAAGCAGATAGCAGCTCACCCTCTTTGAATCTTCTTTAGCATGCTAAAAAGAGCAGGAAAAAGCAAAAAATTTCAGAATTCCACCTTTCAAAGCAGAGAAATGACTGTTTGTGCAATGGCAATATGCATTCATTTTAGCCATTGAAAGCTGTCCTGTTACTCATATACCAGAAATGAATGAAAGTACTGGCAGAAAGCAAACAGATTGCAGCTCACGCTCTCTGAATCTTCTTTATCATGCTAAAAGGAGCAGGAAAAAGCAAAACATTTCAGAATTCCACCTTTCCAAGCATAGAATTGACTGTATGTGCAATGTCATTACTTATTCATTTTAGCCATTGAAAACCGTCCTGTTACTCATATACCAGAAATGGTTGAAGGTATTGGCTGAACGCAAACAGATAGCAGCTCAGCCTCTTTGAATCGTCTTTAGCATGCTAAAAGGAGCAGAAAAAATTAAAAAAAAATTCAGAATTCCACCTTTCCAAGCAGAGAAATGACTGTTTATGCAATGACATTATTCATTGATTTTAGCCATTGAAAACCGTCCTGTTACTCATATACCAGAAATGGTTGAAGGTATTGGCTGAACGCAAACAGATAGCAGCTCACCCTCTTTGAATCTTCTTTAGCATGCTAAAAAGAGCAGGAAAAAGCAAAACATTTCAGAATTCCACCTTTCAAAGCAGAGAAATGACTGTTTGTGCAATGGCAATATGCATTCATTTTAGCCATTGAAAGCTGTCCTGTTACTCATATACCAGAAATGAATGAAAGTACTGGCAGAAAGCAAACAGATTGCAGCTCACGCTCTCTGAATCTTCTTTATCATGCTAAAAGGAGAAGGAAAAAGCAAAACATTTCAGAATTCCACCTTTCCAAGCAGAGAATTGACTGTATGTGCAATGTCATTACTTATTCATTTTAGCCATTGAAAACCGTCCTGTTACTCATATACCAGAAATAGTTGAAGGTATTGGCTGAATGCAAACAGATAGCAGCTCAGCCTCTTTGAATCTTCTTTAGCATGCTAAAAAGAGCAGGAAAACGCAAAACATTTCAGAATTCCACCTTTCCAAGCGGAAAAATGACTGTTTGTGTAATGACATTGTTTATTCATTTTAGCCATTGAAAACCGTCCTGTTACTCATATACCAGAAATGGTTGAAGGTATTGGTTGAACGCAAACAGATAGCAGCTCATCCTCTTTGAATCTTCTTTAGCATGCTAAAAAGAGCAGGAAAAAGCAAAACATTTCAGAATTCCACCTTTCAAAGCAGAGAAATGACTGTTTGTGCAATGGCAATATGCATTCATTTTAGCCATTGAAAGCTGTCCTGTTACTCATATACCAGAAATGAATGAAAGTACTGGCAGAAAGCAAACAGATTGCAGCTCACGCTCTCTGAATCTTCTTTATCATGCTAAAAGGAGAAGGAAAAAGCAAAACATTTCAGAATTCCACCTTTCCAAGCAGAGAATTGACTGTATGTGCAATGTCATTACTTATTCATTTTAGCCATTGAAAAACGTCCTGTTACTCATATACCAGAAATGGTTGAAGGTATTGGCTGAACGCAAACAGATAGCTGCTCAGCCTCTTTGAATCTTCTTTAGCATGCTAAAAAGAGCAGGAAAAAGCAAAACATTTCAGAATTCCACCTTTCCAAGCGGAAAAATGACTGTTTGTGTAATGACATTGTTCATTCATTTTAGCCATTGAAAACCGTCCTGTTACTCATATACCAGAAATGGTTGAAGGTATTGGCTGAATGCAAACAGATAGCAGCTCACCCTCTTTGAATCTTCTTTAGCATGATAAAAAGAGCAGGAAAAAGCAAAACATTTCAGAATTCCACCTTTCCAAGCGGAAAAATGACTGTTTGTGTAATGACATTGTTCATTCATTTTAGCCATTGAATACCGTCCTGTTACTCATATACCAGAAATGGTTAAAGGTATTGGCTGAACTCAAACAGATAGCAGCTCACCCTCTTTGAATCTTCTTTAGCATGCTAAAAGGAGCAGGAAAAAGCGAAAAATTTCAGAATTCCACCTTATCAAGGAGAGAAATAACTGTTTGTGCAATGACATTATTCATTGATTTTAGCTATTGAAAACTGTCCTATTACTCATATACCAGAAATGGTTGATCGTATTGGCTGAACTGAAACACATAGCAGCTAACCCTCTTTGAATCTTCTTTAGCATGATAAAAGGAGCAGAAAAAAAACAAAAATTATTTCAGAATTCCACCTTTCCAAGCAGAGAAATGACTGTTTGTGCAATGACATTATTCATTGATTTTAGCCATTGAAAACCATCCTGTTACTGATATACCAGAAATGGTTGAAGGTATTGGCTGAACACAAACAGATAGCAGCTCATACTCTTTGAATCTTCTTTAGCATGCTAAAAGGAGCAGGAAAAAGCAAAACAATTCAGAATTCCACCTTTCCAAGCAGAGAAATGACTGTTTGTGTAATGACATTATTCATTCATTTTAGGCATTGAATACTGTCCTGTTACTCATATACCAGAAATGGTTGAAGGTATTGGCTGAATGCAAACAGATAGCAGCTCACCCTCTTTGAATATTCTTTAGCATACTAAAAGGAACAGGAAAAAGCAAAAAATTTCAGAATTCCCCCTTTCCAAGAGGATAAATTAATGCTTCTGCAAAAACATTATTCATTGATTTAAGCCATTGAAAACCGTCCTGTTACTCATATATCAGAAATGGTTGAAGGTATTGGCTGAACGCAAACAGATAGCAGCTCAAACTCTTTGAGTATTCTTTAGCATGGTAAAAGGAGCAGGAAAAAGCAAAAAATGACAGAATTCCACCTTACCATGGAGAGAAATAACTGTTTGTGCAATGACATTTTTCATTGATTTTAGCCATTGAAAAACTTCCTGTTACTCATATACCAGAAATGGTTGAAGGTTTTGGCTGAACTCAAACAGATAGCAGCTCACCCTCTTTGAATCTTCTTTAGCATGCTGAAAGGTGCAGGAAAAAGCAAAAAAATTCAGAATTCCACCTTTCCAAGCAGAGAAATGACTGTTTGTGCAATGACATTATTCATTGATTTTAGACATTGAAAACCGTCCTGTTACTCATATACCAGAAATGGTTGAAGGTATTAGCTGAATGCAAACAGATAGCAGCTCACCCTCTTTGAATCTTCTTTAGCATGCTGAAAGGTGCAGGAAAAAGCAAAAAAATTCAGAATTCCACCTTTCCAAGCAGAGAAATGACTGTTTGTGCAATGACATTATTCATTGATTTTAGACATTGAAAACAGTCCTGTTACTCATATACCAGAAATGGTTGAAGGTATTGACTGAATGCAAACAGATAGCAGCTCACCCTCTTTGAATCTTCTTTAGCATGCTAAAAGGAGCAGGAAATAGCAAAAAAATTCAGAATTCCACCTCTCCCAGCAGAGAAATGAATTTTTGAGCAATGACATTATTCATTGATTTTAGCCATTGAAAAACATCCTGTTACTCAGATACCAGAAATGGTTGAAGGTATCGGCTGAACGCAAACAGGTAGCAGCTCACCCTCTTTGAATCTTCTTTAGCATGCTAAAAGTAGCAGGTAAAAGCAAAAAATTTCAGAATTCCACCTTTCCATCAGAGAAATGACTGTTTGTGCAATGACATTATTCATTGATTTTAGCCATTGAAAACCGACCTGTTACTCTTATACCAGAAATGGTTGAAGTTATTGGCTGAACGCAAACAGATAGCAGCCCACCATCTTTGAATCTTCTTTAGTATGCTAAAAGGAGAAGGAAAAAGCAAAAAATTTCAGAATTCCACTTTTACAAGCAGACAAATGACTGTTTGTTCAATGTTATTGTTCATTGATTTTAGCCATTGAAAACAGTCCTGTTACTCATATACCAGAAATGGTTGAAGGTATTGGCTGAACGCAAACAGATAGCAGCTCACCCTCTTTGAATATTCTTTAGCATGCTAAAAGGAGCAGGAGAAAGGAAAATATTTCAGAATTACACCTTTCAAAGCAGAGAAATGACTGAGCAATGACATTATTCATTGATTTTAGCCATTGAAACCGTCCTGTCACTCATATACCAGAAATGGTTAAAGGCATTGGCTGAACGCAAACAGATAGCAGCTCACCCTCTTTGAATCTTCTTTAGCATGCTAAAAAGAGCAGGAAAAAGCAAAAAATTTCAGAATTCCACCTTTCAAAGCAGAGAAATTACTGTTTCTTCAATCACATTATTCATTTATTTTAGACATTGAAAAACGTCCTGTTACTCATGTAACAGAAAAGGTTGAAGGTATTGGCTGAATGAAAACAGATAGCAGCCCACAATCTTTGAATCTTCTTTAGCATACTAAAAGGAGCAGGAAAAAGCAAAAATTTTCAGAATTCCCCCTTTCCAAGCAGAGAAATTACTGTTTGTGCAATGACATTATTCATTGATTTCAGCCATTGAAAACCATCCTGTTACTCATATACCAGAAATGGTTGAAGGTATTGGCTGAACGCAAGCAGATAGCAGCTCACCCTCTTTGAATATTCTTTAGCATGCTAAAAAGAGCAGGAAAAAGCAAAAAATTTCAGAATTCCACCTTTCAAAGCAGAGAAATGACTGTTTGTGCAATGGCAATATGCATTCATTTTAGCCATTGAAAGCTGTCCTGTTACTCATATACCAGAAATGAATGAAAGTACTGGCAGAAAGCAAACAGATTGCAGCTCACGCTCTCTGAATCTTCTTTATCATGCTAAAAGGAGCAGGAAAAAGCAAAACATTTCAGAATTCCACCTTTCCAAGCAGAGAATTGACTGTATGTGCAATGTCATTACTTATTCATTTTAGCCATTGAAAACCGTCCTGTTACTCATATACCAGAAATGGTTGAAGGTATTGGCTGAACGCAAACAGATAGCAGCTCAGCCTCTTTGAATCGTCTTTAGCATGCTAAAAGGAGCAGAAAAAATTTAAAAAAAATTCAGAATTCCACCTTTCCAAGCAGAGAAATGACTGTTTATGCAATGACATTATTCATTGATTTTAGCCATTGAAAACCGTCCTGTTACTCATATACCAGAAATGGTTGAAGGTATTGGCTGAACGCAAACAGATAGCAGCTCAGCCTCTTTGAATCTTCTTTAGCATGCTAAAAAGAGCAGGAAAAAGCAAAACATTTCAGAATTCCACCTTTCCAAGCGGAAAAATGACTGTTTGTGTAATGACATTGTTCATTCATTTTAGCCATTGAAAACCGTCCTGTTACTCATATACCAGAAATGGTTGAAGGTATTGGCTGAATGCAAACAGATAGCAGCTCACCCTCTTTGAATCTTCTTTAGCATGCTAAAAAGAGCAGGAAAAAGCAAAACATTTCAGAATTCCACCTTTCCAAGCGGAAAAATGACTGTTTGTGTAATGACATTGTTCATTCATTTTAGCCATTGAATACCGTCCTGTTACTCATATACCAGAAATGGTTAAAGGTATTGGCTGAACGCAAACAGATAGCAGCTCACCCTCTTTGAATCTTCTTTAGCATGCTAAAAGGAGCAGGAAAAAGCGAAAAATTTCAGAATTCCACCTTATCAAGGAGAGAAATAACTGTTTGTGCAATGACATTATTCATTGATTTTAGCTATTGAAAACTGTCCTATTACTCATATACCAGAAATGGTTGATCGTATTGGCTGAACTGAAACACATAGCAGCTAACCCTCTTTGAATCTTCTTTAGCATGATAAAAGGAGCAGAAAAAAAACAAAAATTATTTCAGAATTTCACCTTTCCAAGCAGAGAAATGACTGTTTGTGCAATGACATTATTCATTGATTTTAGCCATTGAAAACCATCCTGTTACTGATATACCAGAAATGGTTGAAGGTATTGGCTGAACACAAACAGATAGCAGCTCATACTCTTTGAATCTTCTTTAGCATGCTAAAAGGAGCAGGAAAAAGCAAAACAATTCAGAATTCCACCTTTCCAAGCAGAGAAATGACTGTTTGTGTAATGACATTATTCATTCATTTTAGGCATTGAATACCGTCCTGTTACTCATATACCAGAAATGGTTGAAGGTATTGGCTGAATGCAAACAGATAGCAGCTCACCCTCTTTGAATATTCTTTAGCATACTAAAAGGAACAGGAAAAAGCAAAAAATTTCAGAATTCCCCCTTTCCAAGAGGATAAATTAATGCTTCTGCAATAACATTATTCATTGATTTAAGCCATTGAAAACCGTCCTGTTACTCATATATCAGAAATGGTTGAAGGTATTGGCTGAACGCAAACAGATAGCAGCTCAAACTCTTTGAGTATTCTTTAGCATGGTAAAAGGAGCAGGAAAAAGCAAAAAATGACAGAATTCCACCTTACCATGGAGAGAAATAACTGTTTGTGCAATGACATTTTTCATTGATTTTAGCCATTGAAAAACTTCCTGTTACTCATATACCAGAAATGGTTGAAGGTTTTGGCTGAACTCAAACAGATAGCAGCTCACCCTCTTTGAATCTTCTTTAGCATGCTGAAAGGTGCAGGAAAAAGCAAAAAAATTCAGAATTCCACCTTTCCAAGCAGAGAAATGACTGTTTGTGCAATGACATTATTCATTGATTTTAGACATTGAAAACCGTCCTGTTACTCATATACCAGAAATGGTTGAAGGTATTAGCTGAATGCAAACAGATAGCAGCTCACCCTCTTTGAATCTTCTTTAGCATGCTGAAAGGTGCAGGAAAAAGCAAAAAAATTCAGAATTCCACCTTTCCAAGCAGAGAAATGACTGTTTGTGCAATGACATTATTCATTGATTTTAGACATTGAAAACCGTCCTGTTACTCATATACCAGAAATGGTTGAAGGTATTGACTGAATGCAAACAGATAGCAGCTCACCCTCTTTGAATCTTCTTTAGCATGCTGAAAGGTGCAGGAAATAGCAAAAAAATTCAGAATTCCACCTCTCCCAGCAGAGAAATGAATTTTTGAGCAATGACATTATTCATTGATTTTAGCCATTGAAAAACATCCTGTTACTCAGATACCAGAAATGGTTGAAGGTATTGGCTGAACGCAAACAGGTAGCAGCTCACCCTCTTTGAATCTTCTTTAGCATGCTAAAAGTAGCAGGTAAAAGCAAAAAATTTCAGAATTCCACCTTTCCATCAGAGAAATGACTGTTTGTGCAATGACATTATTCATTGATTTTAGCCATTGAAAACCGACCTGTTACTCTTATACCAGAAATGGTTGAAGTTATTGGCTGAACGCAAACAGATAGCAGCCCACCATCTTTGAATCTTCTTTAGTATGCTAAAAGGAGAAGGAAAAAGCAAAAAATTTCAGAATTCCACTTTTACAAGCAGACAAATGACTGTTTGTTCAATGTTATTGTTCATTGATTTTAGCCATTGAAAACAGTCCTGTTACTCATATACCAGAAATGGTTGAAGGTATTGGCTGAACGCAAACAGATAGCTGCTCACCCTCTTTGAATATTCTTTAGCATGCTAAAAGGAGCAGGAAAAAGCAAAAAATTTCAGAATTCCACCTTTCAAAGCAGAGAAATGACTGAGCAATGACATTATTCATTGATTTTAGCCATTGAAAACCGTCCTGTCACTCATATACCAGAAATGGTTAAAGGCATTGGCTGAACGCAAACAGATAGCAGCTCACCCTCTTTGAATCTTCTTTAGCATGCTAAAAAGAGCAGGAAAAAGCAAAAAATTTCAGAATTCCACCTTTCAAAGCAGAGAAATTACTGTTTCTTCAATCACATTATTCATTTATTTTAGACATTGAAAAACGTCCTGTTACTCATGTAACAGAAAAGGTTGAAGGTATTGGCTGAATGCAAACAGATAGCAGCCCGCAATCTTTGAATATTCTTTAGCATACTAAAAGGAGCAGGAAAAAGCAAAAATTTTCAGAATTCCCCCTTTCCAAGCAGAGAAATTACTGTTTGTGCAATGACATTATTCATTGATTTCAGACATTGAAAACCATCCTGTTACTCATATACCAGAAATGGTTGTAAGGCATTGGCTGAACGCAAGCAGATAGCAGCTCACCCTCTTTGAATCTTCTTTAGCATGCTAAAAAGAGCAGGAAAAAGCAAAAAATTTCAGAATTCCACCTTTCAAAGCAGAGAAATGACTGTTTGTGCAATGGCAATATGCATTCATTTTAGCCATTGAAAGCTGTCCTGTTACTCATATACCAGAAATGAATGAAAGTACTGGCAGAAAGCAAGCAGATTGCAGCTCACTCTCTCTGAATCTTCTTTATCATGGTAAAAGGAGCAGGAAAAAGCAAAACATTTCAGAATTCCACCTTTCCAAGCAGAGAATTGACTGTATGTGCAATGTCATTACTTATTCATTTTAGCCATTGAAAACCGTCCTGTTACTCATATACCAGAAATGGTTGAAGGTATTGGCTGAACGCAAACAGATAGCAGCTCAGCCTCTTTGAATCGTCTTTAGCATGCTAAAAGGAGCAGAAAAAAATAAAAAAAAATTCAGAATTCCACCTTTCCAAGCAGAGAAATGACTGTTTATGCAATGACATTATTCATTGATTTTAGCCATTGAAAACCGTCCTGTTACTCATATACCAGAAATGGTTGAAGGTATTGGCTGAACGCAAACAGATAGCAGCTCACCCTCTTTGAATCTTCTTTAGCATGCTAAAAAGAGCAGGAAAAAGCAAAACATTTCAGAATTCCACCTTTCAAAGCAGAGAAATGACTGTTTGTGCAATGGCAATATGAATTCATTTTAGCCATTGAAAGCTGTCCTGTTACTCATATACCAGAAATGAATGAAAGTACTGGCAGAAAGCAAACAGATTGCAGCTCACGCTCTCTGAATCTTCTTTATCATGCTAAAAGGAGAAGGAAAAAGCAAAACATTTCAGAATTCCACCTTTCCAAGCAGAGAATTGACTGTATGTGCAATGTCATTACTTATTCATTTTAGCCATTGAAAACCGTCCTGTTACTCATATACCAGAAATGGTTGAAGGTATTGGCTGAACGCAAACAGATAGCAGCTCAGCCTCTTTGAATCTTCTTTAGCATGCTAAAAAGAGCAGGAAAAAGCAAAACATTTCAGAATTCCACCTTTCCAAGCGGAAAAATGACTGTTTGTGTAATGACATTGTTCTTTCATTTTAGCCATTGAAAACCGTCCTGTTACTCATATACCAGAAATGGTTGAAGGTATTGGCTGAAAGCAAACAGATAGCAGCTCACCCTCTTTGAATCTTCTTTAGCATGCTAAAAAGAGCAGGAAAAAGCAAAACATTTCAGAATTCCACCTTTCCAAGCGGAAAAATGACTGTTTGTGTAATGACATTGTTCATTCATTTTAGCCATTGAATACCGTCCTGTTACTCATATATAGTGTTGAGCCACCCCCGTAGTGTTCGGGTTCGGTTCGGTTCGTCGAACACCGGGATGTTCGAGGAACTGTTCGTCGAACTGTTCGTCGAACACCTTAGAACACCGTCGAACACCGTTAAAACCAATGGCAGGCAAACAAAAACACATAGAAACACATAGAAAACACCTGCAAAGGTGTCCAAAAGCTGACAAACTGCTCAGAAGACACTCTCTTTAAAAAAGCCGGCCGGCAAATTCAGCAGCGGCATACACCGGTACCCGACAATTTAGACAAGAAGGAATAGAGCATCACACATAGATTAGATAGATAGAAACATGTCAGTCACATATATATGAAGTACAGTGACAGTGTTGGTTACTGCACTTGTCATTTAGTGTAAAGGATTTATTAAAAAAAATATTAGTGTTTTCATGCACCGTCTCTTTAAAAAAGCCGGCCGGCAATTCAGCATCTGTACCCGACAATTTAGAACAGAAAGAATAGAGCTTCACACATAGATTAGATAGATAGAAACATGTCAGTCACATATATAATAAGTACAGTGATAGTGTTGCTTACTGTACTTGTCATTTAGTGTAAAGGATTTATTTAAAAAAATAATAGTGTTTTCATGCACTGTCTCTTTAAAAAAGCCGGCCGGCAATTCAGCAGCGGTACCCGACAATTTAGAACAGAAAGATAGAGCATCACACATAGATTAGATAGATAGAAACATGTCAGTCACATATATATGAAGTACAGTGATAGTGTTGGTTACTGTACTTGTCATTTAGTATTAAAATAAAGGATTTATTATTAAAAAAATTGGCGTGGGGTTCCCCTTAATTTTAGGCTCTAGCGGAGGTTAAGCAGACGGCTGGGGCAGATGTTTGAAGCCTGGGAAGGGGGTAATACCCACGGAGCTTCCCAGGCTACTAATATCAGCCCCCAGCTGAATACATAGCCTTTACTAGCTATTAAAATGGGGGACCCCCCCAAAAAAATGACGTGGGGTCCCCCCTAATTTAATAGCTAGCAAAGGCTAGGCAGACAGCTGGGGGCTGATATTAATAGCCCAGGAAGGGAGCCATGAATATTGGCCCCCTCCCAGGCTAGAAACACCAGCCGTCAGCCGCCCCAGAAATGGCGCATTCATAGGATGCGCCAATTCTGGCACTTAGCCTCGCTCTTCCACGCTGCCCTGGTGCGGTGGCAGGGGGTAATAGGGTTGGGGTTGATGTCAGCTTATAATGCCAGCTGACATCAAGCCCAGGTTAGTAATGGAGAGGCGTCTATAAGACACCCCCATTACTAACCCCATAGTCAAAGTTAAAAAAAACACAACACCCAGAAAAAAGTCCTTTAATTGAAATAAACACACAATTCTTTATTGTTCTAAATTAAACCATACTTACCATCACGCCCATTCCAGCTGAAGCCAACGATCTCCTGAAATAAAAGAAAAATAATAAAGCAACATTATCCTTACCTTTCCATGGTTCCCATGACAGCTTCAGCTCTGCTACATCGAGATGACAGGCTGGACCGCAGCAGAACGCTGCCATCCAGCCTGTCATCCCGCAGACACTGAGAAGCGCAGGCTTGCTTGCGCTCCACAGTGTCTCTCTGTGAGGGCATCCAGATGAGCCGAGTTAATGTCCAATGAACTCGGCTCACCTCATGCACGTCACTGACAGCGTGGGAAAATTCTCCTGCACTCAGCGCTTCAGCGTGGGAGAATTCTCACACTGAAGCGCTGAGTGCAGGAGAATTCTCCCACGCTGTCAGTGACGTGCAGGAGGTGAGCTGAGTTCATTGGACATGAGCTCACCTTATGCACGTCACTGACAGCGTGGGAAAATTCTCCTGCACTCAGCGCTTCAGCGTGGGAGAATTCTCACGCTGAAGCGCTGAGTGCAGGAGAATTCTCCCACGCTGTCAGTGACGTGCAGGAGGTGAGCTGAGTTCATTGGACATGAGCTCACCTTATGCACGTCACTGACAGCGTGGGAGAATTCTCCTGCACTCACCGCTGCAGCGTGAGAATTTTCCCACGCTGTCAGTGACGTGCATGAGGTGAGCCGAGTTCATTGGACATGAACTCGGCTCATCTGGATGTCGTCACAGAGAGACGCTGAGCAGCGCAAGCAAGCCTGCGCTTCTCAGTGTCTGCGGGATGAGAGGCTGGATGGCAGCGTTCTGCTGCGGTCCAGCCTGTCATCTCGATGTAGCAGAGCTGAAGCTGTCGTGGGAACCATGGAAAGGTAAGGATGAGGTTGCTTTATTATTTTTCTTTTATTGCAGGAGATCGTTGGCTTCAGCTGGAATGGGCGTGACGGTAAGTATGGTTTAATTTAGAACAATAAAGGATTGTGTCTTTATTTCAATTAAAGGACTTTATTCTGGGTGTTTGTGTTTTTTTTAACTTTGACTATGAGGTTAGTAATGGGGGTGTCTTATAGACGCCTCTCCATTACTAACCTGGGCTTGATGTCAGCTGGCATTATAAGCTGACATCAACCCCAACCCTATTACCCCCTGCCACCGCACCAGGGCAGCGTGGAAGAGCGAGGCTAAGTGCCAGAATTGGCGCATCCTATGAATGCGCCATTTCTGGGGCGGCTGACGGCTGGTGTTTCTAGCCTGGGAGGGGGCCAATATTCATGGCTCCCTTCCTGGGCTATTAATATCAGCCCCCAGCTGTCTGCCTGGCCTTTGCTAGCTATTAAATTAGGGGGGACCCCACGTCATTTTTTTGGGGGGGTCCCCCATTTTAATAGCTAGTAAAGGCTATGTATTCAGCTGGGGGCTGATATTAGTAGCCTGGGAAGCTCCGTGGGTATTACCCCCTTCCCAGGCTTCAAACATCTGCCCCAGCTGTCTGCTTAACCTCCGCTAGAGCCTAAAATTAAGGGGAACCCCACGCCAATTTTTTTAATAATAAATCCTTTATTTTAATACTAAATGACAAGTACAGTAACCAACACTATCACTGTACTTCATATATATGTGACTGACATGTTTCTATCTATCTAATCTATGTGTGAAGCTCTATTCTGTCTGTTATAAATTGTCGGGTACCGCTGCTGAATTGCCGGCCGGCTTTTTTAAAGAGACGGTGCATGAAAACACTATTATTTTTTTTGATAAATCCTTTACGCTAAATGACAAGTACAGTAAGCAACACTGTCACTGTACTTCGTATATATGTGGCTGACATGTTTCTATCTATCTAATCTATGTGTGAAGCTCTATTCTGTCTGTTATAAATTGTCGGGTACCGCTGCTGAATTGCCGGCCGGCTTTTTTAAAGAGACGGTGCATGAAAACACTATTATTTTTTTTGATAAATCCTTTACGCTAAATGACAAGTACAGTAAGCAGCACATTCACTGTACTTCGTATATATGTGGCTGACATGTTTATATCTATCTAATCTATGTGTGAAGCTCTATTCTTTCGGTTCTAAATTGTCGGGTACCGGTGTATGCCGCTGCTGAATTGCCGGCTTTTCATGTTTCACTGTTGGCACTGTTCCCATCGATTTGGGCAATCACTGTAATGCCACAACCACCATGGCTGTGGCATTACAGTGAGTGGCAGACAATCCCTGCATGATTGGTGCTCTAAATAGCGCCAGACATGCAGGACACGCTTTTGGTGCACGAACAGTTATCGAACATAACCTCGAACAGCCGAATTTTTTGCAAATCGTTCGGGTTCGTGGAACAACTCGAACACCGCCCAAAACAGCTCGAATTTGAGATTGGCGAACAGTTCTAGTCGAACACCGCTCATCTCTACTCATATACCAGAAATGGTTAAAGTTATTGGCTGAACGCAAACAGATAGCAGCTCACCCTCTTTGAATCTTCTTTAGCATGATAAAAGGAGCAGAAAAAAAACAAAAAATATTTCAGAATTCCACCTTTCCAAGCAGAGAAATGACTGTTTGTGCAATGACATTATTCATTGATTTTAGCCATTGAAAACCATCCTGTTACTGATATACCAGAAATGGTTGAAGGTATTGGCTGAACACAAACAGATAGTAGCTCATACTCTTTGAATCTTCTTTAGCATGCTAAAAGGAGCAGGAAAAAGCAAAACAATTCAGAATTCCACCTTCCCAAGCAGAGAAATGACTGTTTGTGTAATGACATTATTCATTCATTTTAGGCATTGAATACCGTCCTGTTACTCATATACCAGAAATGGCTGAAGGTATTGGCTGAATGCAAACAGATAGCAGCTCACCCTCTTTGAATATTCTTTAGTATACTAAAAGGAGCAGGAAAAAGCAAAAAATTTCAGAATTCCCCCTTTCCAAGAGGATAAATTAATGCTTCTGCAATAACATTATTCATTGATTTAAGCCATTGAAAACCGTCCTGTTACTCATATACCAGAAATGGTTGAAGGTATTGGCTGAACGCAAACAGATAGCAGCTCAAACTCTTTGAGTATTCTTTAGCATGGTAAAAGGAGCAGGAAAAAGCAAAAAATGACAGAATTCCACCTTACCATGGAGAGAAATAACTGTTTGTGCAATGACGTTTTTCATTGATTTTAGCCATTGAAAAACGTCCTGTTACTCATATACCAGAAATGGTTGAAGTTTTTGGCTGAACTCAAACAGATAGCAGCTCACCCTCTTTGAATCTTCTTTAGCATGCTGAAAGGTGCAGGAAAAAGCAAAAAAATTCAGAATTCCACCTTTCCAAGCAGAGAAATGACTGTTTGTGCAATGACATTATTCATTGATTTTAGACATTGAAAACCGTCCTGTTACTCATATACCAGAAATAACTGAAGGTATTGGCTGAACGCAAACAGATAGCAGCTCAGCCTCTTTGAATCGTCTTTAGCATGCTAAAAAAAGCAGAAAAAAAAATTTCAGAATTCCACCTTTCCAAGCAGAGAAATTACTGTTTGTGCAATGACATTATTCATTGATTTTAGCCATTGAAAACTGTCCTGTTACTTATATACCAGAAATGGTTGAAGGTATTGGCTGAACACAAACAGATAGCAGCTCACCCTCTTTGAAATTCTTTAGCATACTAAAAGGAGCAGCAAAAAGCAAAAAACTTTAGAATTCCCTCTTTCCAAGCAGATAAATTACTGTTTGTGCAAAGACATTATCCATTGATTTTAGCCATTGAAAACAGTCCTGTTGCTCATATACCCGAAATGGTTGAAGGTATTGGCTGAACGCAAGCAGATAGCAGTTCACCCTCTTTGAATATTCTTTAGCATGCAAAAAGGAGCAGGAAAAAGCAAAAAATTTCAGAATTCCACCTTACCAAGGAGAGAAAAAACTGTTTGTGCAATGACATTATTCATTGATTTTAGCGATTGAAAACCGTCCTGTTACTCTTAAACCAGAAATGGTTGAAGGTATTGGCTGAACTCAAACAGATAGCAGCTCACCCTCTTTGAATCTTCTCTAGCATGCTATAATGTGCAGGAAAAAGCAAAAAATTTCAGAATTCCACCTTTACAAGCAGAGAAATGACTGTTAGTGCAATGACATTATTCATTGATTTTAGATATTGAAAACCGTCCTGTTACTCATATACCAGAAATGGTTGAAGGTATTGGCTGAATGCAAATGGATAGCAGCTCACCCTCTTTGAATCTTCTTTAGCATGCTAAAAGGAGCAGGAAAAAGCAAAACATTTCAGAATTCCACCTTTCCAAGCAGAGAATTGACTGCTTGTGCAATGACAATATTCATTAATTTTAGCCATTGAAAACCGTCCTGTTACTCATATACCAGAAATGGATGAAGGTATTGGCTTAATGCAAACAGATAGCAGCTCAAACTCTTTGAATCTTCTTTAGCATGCTAAAAGGAGCAGGAAAAAACAAAAAAATTCAGAATTCCACCTTTATAAGCAGAGAAATGACTGTTTGTGCAATGACATTATTCATTGATTTTAGCCATTGAAAAACATCCTGTTGCTCATATACCAGAAATGGTTGAAGGTATTGGCTGATCACAAACAGACAGAAACTCACCCTCTTTGAATCTTCTTTAGCACGCTAAAAGGAGCAGGAGCAAAATATCAGAATTCCAAAGTTCCAAGTGGAGAAATGAATGTTTGTGCAATGACATTATTTACTGATTTTAGCCATAGAAAATCGTCCTGTTACTCATATACCAGAAATGGTTGAAGGTATTGGCTGAACACTAAGAGGTAGCAGCCCACCCTCTTTGAATCTTCTTTATCATAATAAAAGGAGCAGGAAAAAGCAAAACATTTCAGAATTCTACCTTTCAAAGCAGAGAAATGACTATTTGTGCAGTAACATTATTCAATGATTTTAGCAATTGAAAACCGTCCTTTTACTCATATAC
Source organism: Phyllobates terribilis (assembly GCF_046119375.1). Classification (NCBI taxonomy): domain Eukaryota; kingdom Metazoa; phylum Chordata; class Amphibia; order Anura; family Dendrobatidae; genus Phyllobates; species Phyllobates terribilis. Next base: position 840,769 of record NW_027362771.1, on the reverse strand, counting down.
CAAAATGGGTTGAAGGTACTGGCTGAACGCAAACAGATAGCAGCTCACCCTCTTTGAATCTTCTTTAGCATGATAAAAGGAGCAGGAAAAAGCATAAAAAATCAGAATTCCACCTTTCCAAGCAGAGAAATGACTGTTTGTGCAATGACATTATTCATTGATTTTAGACATTGAAAACCGTCCTGTTACTCATATACCAGAAATTGTTGAAGGTATGGGCTGAATGCTAATAGATAGCAGCTCACCCTCTTTGAATCTTCTTTAGCATGCTAAAAGGAGCAGGAAAAAGCAAAACATTTCAGAATTCCACCTTTCCAAGCAGAGAATTGACTGTTTGTACAATGACAATATTCAGTCATTTTAGCAATTGAAAACCGCCCTGTTACTCATATACCAAAAATGAATGAAGGTATTGGCAGAACGCAAGCAGATAGCAGCTCACCCTTTTTGAATCTTCTTTAGCATGCTAAAAGGAGCAGGAAAAAGGAAAAAAATTCAGAAGTCCACCATTCAAAGCAGAGAAAACACTGTTTGAGCAATGATATTATTCATTGATTTTAGCCATTGAAAAACATCCTGTTACTCATATACCAGAAAAGGTTGAATTTATCGGCTGAACGCAAACACATAGCATCTCACCCTCTTTGAATCTTTTTTAGCATGCTTAAAGGAGCAGGTAAAAGCAAAAAATTTCAGAATTCCACCTTTTCAAGCAGAGAAATGATTGTTTGTGCATTTACATTATTCATTGATTTTAGCCATTGGAAACCGTCCTCTTACTGTTATACCAGAAATGGTTGAAGGTATTGGCTGAACGCAAAGAGATTGCATCTCACCCTCTTTGAATCTATTTTAGCATGCTAAAAGGAGCAGGAGAAATCAAAAAATTTCAGAATTCCACCTTTCCAAGCAGGGAAATGACTGTTTGTGCAATGACATTATTCATTGATTTTAGCCATTGAAAAATGTGCTATTACTCATATACCAGAAATGGTTGAAGGTATTGGCTGAACGCAAACAGATAGCAGCTAACCCTCTTTGAATCTTCTCTAGCATGCTAAAAGGAGCAGGAAAAAGCAAAACATTTCAGAATTCCACCTTTCAAAGCAGAGAAATTACTAAGCAATGACATTATTACATGATTTTAGCCGTTGAAAAATATCCTGTTACTAATATACCAGAAATGGTTGAAGGTTTTGACTGAACACAAAGAAATAGCAGCCCACCCTCTTTGAATCGTCTTTTGCATGCTAAAGGGAGCAGAAAAAAGCAAAAAATTTCAGAATTCCACCTTTCAAAGCAGAGAAATGACTGTTTGTGCAATGACATTATTCATTGATTTTAGCCATTGAAAAGAGTCCTGTTACTCATGTACCAGAATTGGTTGAAGGTACTGGCTGAACGCAAACAGGTAGCAGCTCACCCTCTTTGAATCTTCTTTCGCATGCTAAAAGAAGCAGGAAATAAGAAAAAAAATTAGAATTCCACCTCTCCCAGCAGAGAAATGACTGAGCAATGACATTATTCACTAATTTTAGCCATTGAAAAATATCCTGTTACTCATATACCAGAAATGGTTGAAGGTATTGGCTGAACGCAAACAGATAGCAGCTCACCCTCTTTGAACCTTCTTTAGCATGCCAAAAGGAGCAGGAATAAGCAAAAAAAAATCAGAATTCCACCTTTCAAAGCAGAGAAATGACTGTTTGTGCAATGACATTATTCATTGATTTTAGCCATTGAAAACAGTCCTGTTACTCTTTTAACCGAATTGGTTGAAGGTACTGGCTGAAAACAAACAGATAGCAGCTCACCCTCTTTGATTCTTCTATAGCACGCTAAAAGGAGCAGGAAAAAGCAAGAACTGTCAGAACTCCACCTTTCCCAGCAGAGAAATGACTGAGCAATGACATTATTCACTGATTTTAGCCATTGAAAAACGTCCTGTTACTCATATACCAGAAATGGTTGAAGGTATTGGCTGAACGCAAACAGATAGCAGCCCACCCTCATTGCATTGTCTTTTACATGCTAAAAGGAGCAGAAAAACGCAAAAAAATTCAGAATTCCACCTTTCAAAGCACAGAAATGACTGTTTGTGCAATGACATTATTCATTGATTTTAGCCATTGAAAAGAGTCCTGTTACTCATATACCAGAAATGGTTGAAGGTATTGGCTGAATGCAAAGAGATAGCAGCTCACCCTCTTTGAATGTTCTTTAGCATACTAAAAGTAGCAGGAAAAAGCAAAAAAATGTCAGAATTCCCCCTTTCCAAGCAGATAAATTACTGTTTGTGCAATGACATTATTCATTGATTTTAGCCATTGAAAACCGTCCTGTTACTCATATACCAGAAATGGTTGAAGATTTTGGCTGAAGTCAAAGAGATAGCAGCTAACCCTCTTTGAATCTTCTCTAGCATGTTAAAATGTGCAGGAAAAAGCAAAAAATTTTTAACAATTCCACCTTTCCAAGCAGACAAATGACTGTTTGTGCAATGACATTATTCATTGATTTTAGACATTGAAAACCGTCCTGTTACTCATATACCAGAAATGGTTGAAGGTATTGGCTGAATGCAAACGGATAGCAGCTCAACCTCTTTGAATCTTCTTTAGCATGCTAAAAGGAGCAGGAAAACGCAAACATTTCAGAATTCCACCTTTCCAAGCAGAGAATTGTCTGTGCAATGACAATATTCAATCATTTTAGCCATTGAAAACCATCCTGTTACTCATATACCAGAAATGGATGAAGGTATTGGCTTAACGCAAACAGATAGCAGCTCATACTCTTTGAATCTTCTTTAGCATGCTAAAAGGAGTAGGAAGAAACAAAAAAATTCAGAATTCCACCATTATAAGCAGAGAAATGACTGTTTGTGCAATGAAATTATTCATTGATTTTAGCCATTGATAACCATCCTGTTACTCATATACCAGAAATGGTTGAAGGTATTGTCTGAACGCAAACAGATAGCAGCTCACCCTCTTTGAATCTACTTTAGCATGCTAAAAGGAGCAGGAAAAAGCAAAAAAATTCAGAATTCCACCTTTCAAAGCAGAGAAAACACTTTTTGAGCAATGATATTATTCATTGATTTTAGCCATTGAAAAACATCCTGTTACTCATATACCAGAAAAGGTTGAAGGTATCGGCTGAACGCAAACAGATAGCATCTCACCCTCTTTGAATCTTTTTTAGCATGCTTAAAGGAGCAGGTAAAAGCAAAAAATTTCAGAATTCCACCTTTCCAAGCAGAGAAATGATTGTTTGTGCATTTACATTATTCATTGATTTTAGCCATTGAAAACCGTCCTCTTACTGTTATATCAGAAATGGTTGAAGGTATTGGCTGAACGCAAAGAGATTGCATCTCACCCTCTTTGAATCTATTTTAGCATGCTAAAAGGAGCAGGAGAAAGCAAAAAATTTCAGAATTCCACCTTTCCAAGCAGGGAAATGACTGTTTGTGCAATGACATTATTCATTGATTTTAGCCATTGAAAAATGTGCTATTACTCATATACCAGAAATGGTTGAAGATATTGGCTGAACGCAAACATATAGCAGCTAACCCTCTTTGAATCTTCTCTAGCATGCTAAAAGGAGCAGGAGAAATCAAAAAATTTCAGAATTCCACCTTTCAAAGCAGAGAAATGACTGAGCAATGACATTATTATATGATTTTAGCCGTTGAAAAATGTCCTGTTACTCATATACCAGAAATGGTTGAAGGTTTTGACTGAACACAAAGAAATAGCAGCCCACCCTCTTTGAATCGTCTTTTGCATGCTAAAGGGAGCAGAAAAAAGCAAAAAATTTCAGAATTCCACCTTTCAAAGCAGAGAAATGACTGTTTGTGCAATGACATTATTCATTGATTTTAGCCATTGAAAAGAGTCCTGTTACTCATGTACCAGAATTGGTTGAAGGTACTGGCTGAACGCAAACAGATAGCAGCTCACCCTCTTTGAATCTTCTTTCGCATGCTAAAAGAAGCAGGAAATAAGAAAAAAAATCAGAATTCCACCTCTCCCAGCAGAGAAATGACTGAGCAATGACATTATTCACAAATTTTAGCCATTGAAAAATATCCTGTTACTCATATACCAGAAATGGTTGAAGGTATTGGCTGAACGCAAACAGATAGCAGCTCACCGTCTTTGAACCTTCTTTAGCATGCCAAAAGGAGAAAGAAAAAGCAAAAAAATTCAGAATTCCACCTTTCAAAGCAGAGAAATGACTGTTTGTGCAATGACATTATTCATTGATTTTAGCCATTGAAAACAGTCCTTTTAATCATTTACCAGAATTGGTTGAAGGTACTGGCTGAACACAAACAGATAGCAGCTCACCATCTTTGATTCATCTTTAGCATGCTAAAAGGAGCAGGAAAAAGCAAAAAAATTCAGAACTCGACCTTTACCAGCAGAGAAATGACTGAGCAATGACATTTTTCACTGATTTTAGCCATTGAAAAACGTCCTGTTACTCATATACAAGAAAAGGTTGAAGGTATTGGCTGAACGCAAACAGATAGCTGCCCACCCTCATTGAATCATATTTTGCGTGCTAAAAGGAGCAGAAAAAAGCAAAAAATTTCAGAATTCCACCTTTCAAAGCAGAGAAATGACTGTTTGTGCAATGACATTATTCATTGATTTTAGCCATTGAAAAGAGTCCTGCTACTCATGTACCAGAATTGGTTGAAGGTACTGGCTGAATGCAAACAGATAGCAGCTCACCCTCTTTGAATCTTCTTTACCATGCTAAAAGGAGCAGGAAAAAGCAAAAAAAATCAGAATTCCACATCTCCCAGCAGAGAAATGACTGAGCAATGACATTATTCACTAATTTTAGCCATTGAAAAATATCCTGTTACTCATATACCAGAAATGGTTGAAGGTATTGGCTGAACGCAAACAGATAGCTGCTCACCCTCTTTGAACCTTCTTTAGCATGCCAAAAGGAGCAGGAATAAGCAAAAAAAATCAGAATTCCACCTTTCAAAGCAGAGAAATGTCTGTTTGTGCAATGACATTATTCATTGATTTTAGCCATTGAAAACAGTCCTGTTACTCTTTTACCCGAATTGGTTGAAGGTACTGGCTGAAAGCAAACAGATAGCAGCTCACCCTCTTTGATTCTTCTATATCATGCTAAAAGGAGCAGGAAAAAGCAAAAATTGTCAGAACTCCACCTTTCCCAGCACAGAAATGACTGAGCAATGATATTATTCACTGATTTTAGCCATTGAAAAACGTCCTGTTACTCATATACCAGAAATGGTTGAAGGTATTGGCTGAACGCAAACAGATAGCAGCCCACCCTCATTGAATTGTCTTTTACATGCTAAAAGGAGGAGAAAAACGCAAAAATATTCAGAATTCCACCTTTCAAAGCAGAGAAGTGACTGTGCAATGACATTATTCATTGATTTTAGCCATTGAAAAGAGTCCTGTTACTCATATACCAGAAATGGTTGAAGGTATTTATCTGAATGCAAACAGATAGCAGCTCACCCTCTTTGAATGTTCTTTAGCATACTAAAAGGAGCAGGAAAAAGCAAAAAAATGTCAGAATTCCCCCTTTCCAAGCAGATAAATTACTGTTTGTGCAATGACATTATTCATTGATTTTAACCATTGAAAACCGTACTGTTACTCATACACCAGAAATGGTTGAAGGTATTGGCTGAATGCAAACAGATAGCAGCTCACCCTCTTTGAATATTCTTTAGCATGCTAAAAGGAACAGGAAAAAGCAAAAAAATTCAGAATTCATCCTTACCAAGGAGAGAAAAAACTGTTTGTGCAATGACATTATTCATTGATTTTAGCCATTGAAAACCGTCCTGTTACTCATATACCAGAAATGGTTGAAGTTTTTGGCTGAAGTCAAAGACATAGCAGCTAACCCTCTTTGAATCTTCTCTAGCATGTTAAAATGTGCAGGAAAAAGCAAAAAATTTTTTATAATTCCACCTTTCCAAGCAGACAAATGATTGTTTGTGCATTTACATTATTCATTGATTTTAGCCATTGAAAACCGTCCTCTTACTGTTATACCAGAAATGGTTGAAGGTATTGGCTGAACGCAAAGAGATTGCATCTCACCCTCTTTGAATCTATTTTAGCATGCTAAAAGGAGCAGGAGAAAGCAAAAAATTTCAGAATTCCACCTTTCCAAGCAGGGAAATGACTGTTTGTGCAATGACATTATTCATTGATTTTAGCCATTGAAAAATGTGATATTACTCATATACCAGAAATGGTTGAAGGTATTGGCTGAACGCAAACAGATAGCAGCTAACCCTCTTTGAATCTTCCCTAGCATGCTAAAAGGAGCAGGAGAAAGCAAAAAATTTCAGAATTCCACCTTTCAAAGCAGAGAAATGACTGAGCAATGACATTATTATATGATTTTAGCCGTTGAAAAATGTCCTGTTACTCATATACCAGAAATGGTTGAAGGTTTTGACTGAACACAAAGAAATAGCAGCCCACCCTCTTTGAATCGTCTTTTGCATGCTAAAAGGAGCAGAAAAATGCAAAAAATTTCAGAATTCCACCTTTCAAAGCAGAGAAATGACTATTTGTGCAATGACATTATTCATTGATTTTAGCCATTGAAAAGAGTCCTGTAACTCATGTACCAGAATTGGTTGAAGGTACTGGCTGAACGCAAACAGATAGCAGCTCACCCTCTTTGAATCTTCTTTAGCATGCTAAAAGAAGCAGGAAATAACAAAAAAATCAGAATTCCACCTCTCCCAGCAGAGAAATGACTGAGCAATGACATTATTCACTAATTTTAGCCATTAAAAAATATCCTGTTACTCATATACCAGAAATGGTTGAAGGTATTGGCTGAACGCAAACAGATAGCAGCTCAACCTCTTTGAACCTTCTTTAGCATGCCAAAAGGAGCAGGAATAAGCAAAAAAAACTCAGAATTCCACCTTTCAAAGCAGAGAAATGACTGTTTGTGCAATGACATTATTCATTGATTTTAGCCATTGAAAACAGTCCTGTTACTCATTTACCAGAACTGGTTGAAGGTATTGGCTGAACACAAACAGATAGCAGCCCACCCTCATTGAATTGTCTTTTACATGCTAAAAGGAGCAGAAAAATGCAAAAATTTCAGAATTCCACCTTTCAAAGCAGAGAAATGACTTTGCAATGACATTATTCATTGATTTTAGCCATTGAAAAGAGTCCTGTTACTCATATACCAAAAATGGTTGAAGGTATTGGCTGAATGCAAACAGATAGCAGCTCACCCTCTTTGAATGTTCTTTAGCATACTAAAAGGAGCAGGAAAAAGCAAAAAAATGTCAGAATTCCCCCTTTCCAAGCAGATAAATTACTGTTTGTGCAATGACATTATTCATTGATTTTAGCCATTGAAAACCGTCCTGTTACTCATATACCAGAAATGGTTGAAGATATTGGCTGAAGTCAAAGAGATAGCAGCTAACCCTCTTTGAATCTTCTCTAGCATGCTAAAATGTGCAGGAAAAAGCAAAAAATTTCAGAATTCCACCTTTCCAAGCAGACAAATGACTGTTTGTGCAATGACATTATTCATTGATTTTAGACATTGAAAACCGTCCTTTTACTCATATACCAGAAATGGTTGAAGGTATTGGCTGAATGCAAACGGATAGCAGCTCACCCTCTTTGAATCTTCTTTAGCATGCTAAAAGGAGAAGGAAAAAACAAAAAAATTCAGAATTCCACCATTATAAGCAGAGAAATGACTGTTTGTGCAATGAAATTATTCATTGATTTTAGCCATTGATAACCATCCTGTTACTCATATACCAGAAATGGTTGAAGGTATTGTCTGAACGCAAACAGATAGCAGCTCTCCCTCTTTGAATCTACTTTAGCATGCTAAAAGGAGCAGGAAAAAGCAAAAAATTTCAGAATTCCACCTTTCAAAGCAGAGAAATGACTTTTTGAGCAATGACATTATTCATTGATTTTAGCCATTGAAAAACATCCTGTTACTCATATACCAGAAATGGTTGAAGATATTGGCTGAAGTCAAAGAGATAGCAGCTAACCCTCTTTGAATCTTCTCTAGCATGCTAAAATGTGCAGGAAAAACCAAAAAATTTCAGAATTCCACCTTTCCAAGCAGACAAATTACTGTTTGTGCAATGACATTATTCATTGATTTTAGACATTGAAAACTGTTCTGTAACTCATATACCAGAAATGGTTGAAGGTATTGGCTGAATGCAAACGGATAGCAGCTCACCCTCTTTGAATCTTCTTTAGCATGCTAAAAGGAGCAGGAAAACGCAAAACATTACAGAATTCCACCTTTCAAAGCAGAGAAATGACTTTTTGAGCAATGACATTATTCATTCATTTTACCATTGAAAACCATCCTGTTACTCATATACCAGAAATGGATGAACGTATTGGCTTAACGCAAACAGATAGCAGCTCATACTCTTTGAATCTTCTTTACCATGCTAAAAGGAGTAGGAAAAAACTAAAAAATTAAAAATTCCACCATTATAAGCAGAGAAATGACTGTTTGTGCAATGAAATTATTCATTGATTTTAGCCATTGATAACCATCCTGTTACTCATATACCAGAAATGGTTGAAGGTATTGTCTGAACGCAAACAGATAGCAGTTCTCCCTCTTTGAATTTACTTTAGCATGCTAAAAGGAGCAGGAAAAAGCAAAAAATTTCAGAATTCCACCTTTCAAAGCAGAGAAATGACTTTTTGAGCAATGACATTATTCATTGATTTTAGCCATTGAAAAACATCCTGTTACTCATATACCAGAAATGGTTGAAGGTATCGGCTGAACGCAAACAGATAGCAGCTCACCCTCTATGAATCTTCTTTAGCACGCTCAAAGGAGCAGGTAAAAGCAAAAAATTTCAGAATTCCACCTTTCCAAGCAGAGAAATGACTGTTTCTGCAATGACATAATTCATTGATTTTAGCCATTGAAAACCGTCCTGTTACTTATATACCAGAAATGGTTGAAGGTATTGGCTGAACACAAACAGATAGTAGCTCACCCTCTTTGAATCTTCTTTAGCATGCTAAAAGGAGCAGGAAAAAGCAAAACAATTCAGAATTCCACCTTTCCAAGCGGAGAAATGACTGTTTGTGTAATGCCATTATTCATTCATTTTAGCCATTGAATACCGTCCTGTTACTCATATACCAGAGATGGTTGAAGGTATTGGCTGAATGCAAACAGATAGCAGCTCACCCTCTTGGAATCTTCTTTGGCATACTAAAAGGACCAAGAAAAAGCAAATAATTTCAGAATTCCCCCTTTCCAAGCAGATAAATTACTTTTTCTGCAATGACATTATTCATTGATTTTAGCCATTGAAAATCGTCCTGTTACTCACATACCAGAAATGGTTGAAGGTATTGGCTGAACACAAACAAATAGCAGCTCAGCCTCTTTGAATCTTCTTTAGCATGCTAAAAGGAGCAGGAAAAAGCAAAACAATTCAGAATTCCACCTTTCCAAGCAGAGAAATGTCTGTTTCTGCAATGACATTATTCATTGATTTAAGCGATTGAAAACCGTCCTGTTACTCATATACCAGAAATGGTTGAAGGTATTGGCTGAACGAAAACAGATAGCAGCTCAAACTCTTTAAATATTCTTTATCATGGTAAAAGGAGCAGGAAAAAGCAAAAAATTACAGAATTCCACCTTACCAAGGAGAGAAATAACTGTTTGTCCAAAGACATTATTCATTGATTTTAGCCATTGAAAACCGTGCTGTTAGTCATATACCAGAAATGGTTGAAGGTATTGGCTGAACTCAAACATATAGCAGCTTACCCTCTTTGAATCTTCTTTAGCATGCTAAAAGGTGCAGGAAAAAGCAAAAAAAAATTCAGAATTCCACCTTTCCAAGCAGAGAAATGACTGTTTGTTCAATGTTATTATTCATTGATTTTAGCCATTGAAAACCGTCCTGTTACTTATATACAAGAAATGGTTGTTGATATTGGCTGAACACAAACAGATAGAAGCTCACCCTCTTTGATTCTTCTTTAGCATGATAAAAGGAGCAGGAAAAAGGAAAAAATTTCAGAACTCCACCTTTCCCAGCAGAGAAATGACTGATCAATGACATTATTCACTGATTTTAGCCATTGAAAAACGTCCTGTTACTCATATACCAGAAATGGTTGAAGGTATTGGCAGAATGCAAACAGATAGCAGCTCAGCCTCTTTGAATCATATTCTGCATGCTAAAAGGAGCAAAAAAAAACAAAAAACATTTCAGAATTCCACCTTTCCAAGCAGAGAAATGACTGTTTGAGCAATGACATTATTCATTGATTTTAGCCGTTGAAAACCGTCCTGTTACTCATATACAGGAAATGGTTGATGATATTGGCTGAACACAATCAGTTTGCAGCTCACCCTCTTTGAATCTTCTTTAGCATGCTAAAGGAGCAGGAAAAAGCAAAACATTTCAGAATTCCTCCTTTCCAAGCAGAGAATTGACTGTTTGTGCAATGACAATATTCATTCAATTCAGCCATTGAAAACCATCCTGTTACTCATATACCAGAAATGGTTGAAGGTATTGGCTGAATGCAAATAGATAGCAGCTCACCCTCTGTGAATATTCTTTAGCATGCTAAAAGTAGCAGGAAATAGCAAAAAAATTCAGAATTCCACCTCTCCCAGCAGAGAAATGATTTTTTGAGCAATGACATTATTCATTGATTTTAGCCATTGAAAAACATCCTGTTACTCAAATACCAGAAATAGTTGAAGGTATCGGCTGAACGCAAACAGGTAGCAGCTCACCCTCTTTGAATCTTCTTTAGCATGCTAAATGGAGCAGGTAAAAGCAAAAAAATTCAGAATTCCACCGTTCCATCAGAGAAATGACTGTTTGTGCAATGACATTATTCATTGATTTTAGCCATTGAAAACCGTCCTGTTACTCTTATACCAGAAATGGTTGAAGTTATTGGCTGAACGCAAACAGAAAGCAGCCCACGATCTTTGAATCTTCTTTAGCATGCTAAAAGGAGCAGGAAAAAGCAAAACATTTCAGAATTCCTCCTTTCCAAGCAGAGAATTGACTGTTTGTGCAATGACAATATTCATTCAATTTAGCCATTGAAAACCGTCCTGTTACTTTTATACCATTAATGGTTGAAGTTATTGGCTGAACGCAAACAGATAGCAGCCCACGATCTTTGAATCTTCTTTAGCATGCTAAAAGGAGAAGGAAAAATCAAAAAAATTCAGAATTCCACTTTTACAAGCAGAGAAATTACTATTTGTTCAATGACATTATTCATTGATTTTAGCCATTGAAAACCGTCCTGTCACTCATATACCAGAAATGGTTAAAGTCATTGGCTGAACACAAACAGATAGCAGCCCACCCTCTTTGAATCTTCTTTATCATAATAAAAGGAGGAGAAAAAAACAAAAAATTTCAGAATTCCACCTTTCAAAGCAGAGAAATGACTATTTGTGAATAACATTATTCATTGATTTTAGCCATTGAAAACCGTTCTGTTACTCATAGACCAGAATGGGTTGAAGGTACTAGCTGAACGCAAACAGATAGCAGCTCATTCTCTTTGAATCTTCTTTAGCATGCTAAATGGAGCAGGAAAAAGTAGAAAAAAAATCAGAATTACACATTTCAAAGCAAAGAAATGACTGTTTGTGCAATGACATTATTCATTGATTTTAACCATTGAAAAACATCCTGTTACACATATACCAGAAATGGTTGAAGGTATTGGCTGAGCGCAAACAGACAGCAACTCACTCTCTTTGAATCTTCTTTTGCACGCTAAAAGGAGCAGGAAAAAGCAAAAAATTTCAGAATTCCACCTTTCCAAGCAGAGAAATGAAGGTTTGTTCAATCACATTATTCAATTATTTTAAACATTGAAAAATGTCTTGTTACTCATATACCAGAAATGGTTGAAGGTATTGGCTGAATGCAAACAGGTAGCAGCTCACCCTCTTTGAATCTTCTTTAGCATGCTAAAAGGAGCAGGAAAAAGCAAAACATTTCAGAATTCCACCTTTCCTAGCAGAGAATTGACTGTTTGTGGAATGGCAATATGCATTCATTTTAGTCATTGAAAACTGTCCTGTTACTCATATACCAGAAATGAATGAAAGTATTGGCTGAAAGCAAACAGATTGCAGCTCACCCTCTTTGAATTTTCTTTAGCATGCTAAAAGGAGCAGGGAAAAGCAAAACATTTCAGAATTCCACCTTTCCAAGCAGAGAATTGACTGTTTGTGCAATGACATTATTCAATCATTTTAGCCATTGAAAACCGTCCTGTTACTCATATACCAGAAATGGATTAAGGTATTGGCTGAACGCAAACAGGTAGCAGCTCACTCTCTTTGAATCTTCTTCAACATGCTAAAGGAGCAGGAAAAGGCAAAAAAATTCAGAATTCCACCTTTCCCAGCAGAGAAATGACTGAGCAATGACAATATTCACTGATTTTAGCCATTGAAAAATGTCCTGTTACTCACATACCAGAAATGGTTGAAGGTATTGGCTGAACGCAAACAGATTGCAGCTCAGCCTCTTTGAATCGTCTTTAGCATGGTAAAAGGAGCAGAAAAAAAACAAAAAAAACTTCAGAATTCTACCTTTCCAAGCAGAGAAATGACTGTTTGTGCAATGATATTATTCATTAATTTTAGCCATTGAAAACCGTCCTGTTACTTATATGCCAGAAATGGTTGAAGGTATTAGCTGCACACAAACAGGTAGCAGCTCACCCTCTTTGAATCTTATTTAGCATGCTAAAAGGAGCAGTAAAAAGCAAAATATTTCAGAATTCCACCTTTCCCAGCAAAAAAATGACTGTGTAATGACATTATTCATTAATTTTAGCCATTGAATACCGTCCTGTCACTCATATACCAGAAATGGTTGATGGTATTGGCTGAACGCATACAGTTAGCAGCTCACCCTCTTTGAGTCTTCTTTAGCATGCTAAAAGGAGCAGGAAAAAGCAAAACATTTCAGAATTCCACCTTTCCAAGCAGAGAATTGACTGTTTGTGCAATGACAATATTCATTCATTTTAGCCATTGAAAACCGTCCTGTTACTCATATACCAAAAGTTAATGAAGGTATTGGCAGAACGCAAGCATATAGCAGCTCACCCTTTTTGAATCTTCTTTAGCATGCTAAAAGGAGCAGTAAAAAGCTAAATATTTCAGAATTCCACCTTTCCCAGCAAAAAAAATGACTGTGTAATGACATTATTCATAAATTTTAGCCATTGAATACCGCACTGTTACTCATATACCAGAAATGGTTGAAGGTATTGTCTCAATGCAAACAGATAGCAGCTGACCCTCTTTCAATCTTCTTTAGCATACTAAAAGTAGCAGGAAAAAGCAAAAAAATTCAGAATTCCACCTTTCCAAGCAGAGAAATGACTGTTTGTGCAATGACATTATTCATTGATTTTAGCCATTGAAAACCGTCCTGTCACTCATATACCAGAAATGGTTGATGGTATTGGCTGAACGCATACAGTTAGCAGCTCACCCTCTTTGAGTCTTCTTTAGCATGCTAAAAGGAGCAGGAAAAAGCAAAACATTTCAGAATTCCACCTTTCCAAGCAGAGAATTGACTGTTTGTGCAATGTCAATATTCATTCATTTTAGCCATTGAAAACCGTCCTGTTACTCATATACCAAAAATTAATGAAGGTATTGGCAGAACGCAAGCATATAGCAGCTCACGCTTTTTGAATCTTCTTTAGCATGCTAAAAGGAGCAGGAAAAAGCAAAAAATTTCAGAATTCCTCCTTTCAAGGCAGATAAATTACTTTGTGAGCAATGATATTATTCATTGATTTGAGCCATTGAAAAACATCCTGTTACTCATATACCAGAAATGGTTAAAGGTATCGGCTGAACGCAAAGAGATAGCAGCTCAGCCTCTTTGAATCGTCTTTAGCATGCTAAAAGTAACAGGACAAAGCAAAAAATTTCAGAATTCCACCTTTCCAAGCAGGGAAACTACTGTTTGTGCAATGACATTATTCATTGATTTTAGCCATTGAAAAACGTGCTGTTATTCATATACCAGATATGGTTGAAGTTATTGGCTGAACGCAAAGATATAGCAGCTCAGCCTCTTTGAATCATCTTTTGCATGCTAAACGTAGCAGAAAGAAAAAAGAAACATTTCAGAATTCCACCTTTCCAAGCAGAGAAGATACTGTTTGTTCAATGACATTATTCATTGATTTTAGCCATTAAAAACCGTCCTGTTACTTATATACAAGAAATGGTTGATGGTATTGGCTGAACACAAACAGGTTGCAGCTCACCCAATTTGAATATTCTTTAGCATGCTAAAAGGAGCAGGAAAAAGCAAAAAATTTTAAAATTCCACCTTTCCAAGCAGAGAAGTGACTGTTTGTGCATTGACATTATTCATTGATTTTAGCCATTGAAAACCGTCCTGTCACTCATATACCAGAAATGGTTGAAGGTATTGGCTGAACACAAACAGATAGCAGCTCACCCTCTTTGATTCTTCTTTAGCATGCTAAAAGGAGCATGAAAAAGCAAAAAATTTCAGAATTCCACCTTTCACAGAAGAGAAATGACTGAGCAATAACATTATTCACTGATTTTAGCCTTTGAAAAACGTCCTGTTGCTCATATACCAGAAATGGTTGAAGGTACTGGCTGAATGCAAACAGATAGCAGCCCAACCTCTTTGAATCTTCTTTAGCATGCTAAAAGGAACATGAAAAAGCAAAAAAAATCAGAATTCCACCTCTCCCAGCAGAGAAATGACTGAGCAATGACATTATTCACTAATTTTAGCCATTGAAAAATGTCCTGTTACTCATATACCCGAAATGGTTGAAGATATTGGCTGTACGCAAACTGTTAGCAGCTCAACCTCTTTGAATCATCTTTTGCATGCTAAAAGGAGGGTAAAAAAACAAAAAAAAAATCAGAATTCCACCTTTCCAAGCAGAGAAATGACTGTTTGTGCAATGACATTATTCATTTATTTTTTTGCCATTGAAAAACATCCTGTTACTCATATACCAGAAATCGTTGATGGTATTGACTGAACACAAACAGTTTGCTGCTCAGCCTCTTTGAATCTTCTTTAGCATGCTAAAGGAGCAGGAAAAAGCAAAAAATTTCAAAAATTCCACCTTTCCAAGCAGAGAAGTGACTGTTTGTGCATTGACATTATTCATTGATTTCAGCCATTGAAAACCGTCCTGTCACTCATATACCAGAAATGGTTGAAGGTATTGGCTGAACACAGACAGATAGCAGCTCACCCTCTTTTAATCTTCTTTAGCATGCTAAAAGCAGCAGGAAAAAGCAAAAAATTTCAGTTTTCCAACTTTCAAAGCAGAGAAATGACTGAGCAATGACATTATTCACTGATTTTAGCCAATGAAAAATGTCCTGCTATTCATATACCAGAAATGGTTGAAGGAATTGGCTGAACACAAACAGGTTGCAGCTCACCCTCTTTGAATCTTCTTTAGCATGCTAAAAGGAGCAGGAAAAAGCAAAAAATTTCAAAAATTCCACCTTTCCAAGCAGAGAAGTGACTGTTTGTGCATGGACATTATTCATTGATTTTATCCATTGAAAACCATCCTGTCGCTCATATACCAGAAATGGTTGAAGGTATTGCCTGAATGCAAACAGATAGCAGCTCACCCTCTTTGAATCTTCTTTAGCATGCTAAAAGGAGCAGGAAAAATCAAAAAATTTCAGAATTCCACCTTTCAAAGCAGAGAACTTACTGAGCAATAGTGTTGAGCCACCCCCGTAGTGTTCGAGTTCGGTTCGGTTCGTCGAACACCCGTGTGTTCGCCGTACTGTTCGTCGAACTGTTCGTCGAACACCTTCGAACACCGTTAAAACCAATGGCAGGCAAACAAAAACACATAGAAACACATAGAAAACACTTTCAAAGGTGTCCAAAAGCTGACAAACTGCTCAGAAGACATAACTAACACATGGAAAAGTGACAAGTACATATATTCATGCGAAAATAAAAGAGGTGGAGGAGTAAAAGGAGGGGGAGACACAGATATAGGCATGTCATGCCCTTCTAAAATCCAAAAAGTGAGAAGCCGACACGGCCAGTCCGCTCCTGCCCGTGCCACCTCCGTGTCGCCGGGTTTGTGCCAGAGCCGCGGTGAACCCTGACGGCCAGCCCCCCTCTCCCAATACTGGTGCCTGTCCGCTGGTGGGTCGAGCGAGCCCCCCTGTGGTGGAGGCAGCTCTAAGCTTTTTAATTTAAATTGTCTCTCTAATTTGAATGAATACACTTTAAATGCATTTACAAGGATCTATTGGAGGGCAAGTCTCATGCCAGCAGCCGCGGTAATTCCAGCTCCAGTAGCGTCCACTAAAGCTGCTGCAGTTAAAAAGCTTTTATAAGGATCGAGCTCGGCTGTCCACCGCAAGGCATCCTACTGCCAGTCCCAGCCCCTATGCCTTGGGGTGCCTCCTGATGCTCTTCACTAAGTATCCCATGGTCCCGAAGCATTTCCTTTGAAAAAATTAAGTGTCTAAACTACAGGTGGTGCAGCTTGCTTAACAGCCGGGATAATCTGCTCACTAGCAGACACTGCTACTAGGCACAAAGTATTTCCTGGGCTAGATGGAGTTAAAAATTTGTAATTAGATACTCTCGTTGGATGCTGAGAAAGCATTCCATAGAGTCTCCTGGCACGCCATATATGATTCTCTTAAAAAGCTTGGGGTAGGGGTCTAGGGGACCCTTTTATAGCCAAAATCACGGCCCTGTATCGCAATACGTCACCTAGGCTGAAGATAAATGGAACTGTAGCACCCTGAGGGCTCGGTTGCTACAGACGTATTGCACCTCACCCAGAGGTGTGATATCTCACTCTCAGGTAAGGATGGAGTGTGGATCAGGACCCGACACCTGCATGCATTACACCACATTGCCGTGGGGCAGGGCGACCAATATGCCCCTGAGATGGGCACGACAGTCCCTGTCCCTGGCTGGAGTGGGGGGAGGGAACACTGAGGAAGGGGAACCCTGTAGTGCAGGAGCAGGGAGGAAGCAGTTCCTGGGTGCATTGAGAAGGGAGTATAAAAGGTGGGCACCATCTTAGTTCAGTGCAGAGAAGTCTGAGCAGAAGTGGCAGGGAGCAGGGGCTCTGCATGAGCTCTGCTCCGGAGGCGGGCCTAGTAACAGAGGCCCAGGCCTGGAAGAGGGAGAAGGAAGGAAGAGGAGCGGAGAAGGCTCCAGGAACGAGGAATGAAGGGATCCCAGGGGTGCGGACGGGCGAGTCGCCACCGCACGCCCGAATCCACCTGCGTGGAGGGGTCAGGCCAAAGGGGGAGACCGGTCCCCGAACTAGTGGAGGCAGGAAACGACCCTCAGCTAGAAACCGGAGGCTCTGACATTTTATGTGGCGCAGCCCCTCGCTACACCCGCTAGGAAGGCACCACATAGGGTCAGGGAAACTGGCGCCAAGTTTACCAAGAGGAGGCCCGAGGCAGCCGGACAGAAGTGTTGGTAAGAAAGGCCAGACAAAGGACACACAAAGGGGGTCCTGTGAAGTGCTCCAAAGTTATCTGGGAGTTGTCTGAGCCCCTCATGTGGTGAGCACAGTACGACGTGGGCAGCCGTTACCTGCAGACGTGGTCTGGATAATAAGAACTGTGAGTAAAGGCCCTGAACTGCATCACTGACTCCGTGTCGTTACTGCTGCTGCCCTGCACCATCACCCCCATCCTCCGCATACACTGCCCTGAGGCTATACTCCTCCCGTGGGGAGTTATGCTACGCTCTGCTGCACCCACAACACCAGCCTCAGTGGTCTGCCCTGTAGCGGCGGTTCACTCTGACCGCAATCCACGGGTGGCGTAGTCGGACATTTAAACATGAAAACCACATAAATAGTTCCGCCACTGGTTTGACCGCCCTGAGCCACGGAACTGGGTCGCCGCCACGAAGACTACAACCACCAGCATCCACCAAAAGGGGTCCGGCTCCGGGTGTCCCAAGGCCCAGGGGGTGCGTCAGAACATTTTCATCACCTTTCACAATCACCAATGGGACAAGGCAGTGATGTCCTCTGTCCCCTCTCTTATACATCCTAGTGACGGAGCACCTGCTCTCATCAATTCGCCATAACCCCAATATTAGGTGGATTGAGGTGGGAGGCACCGAGTACAAGTGCTCTCTATTTGCTGATGATGTCCTAGTATATATCACTCAATCACATATATCCATCCATGCTGTTATGGCTGAAATAGATCACTTTGTTACATGGTCAAATTTAAAAAATCAATGCAGCGAAGTCTGAGGCCCTCGATGTCTCCCTCCCCAAATCCATATAGGATTCCATCCAGTCCAACTTTCCCTTTGCCTGGCCCTCACAGGGTATCAAATACTTAGGAATTCCTATTCATAGAGACCTCTCCCATCTATGTTATCTTAATTTTGGGCCCTTTATTGAACAACTCCATACAGACCACGGTTGGCAAGTTAGAACTGTAAGATTCACTACGTGAACCACTGGTGTTTTGTGGAAAAGCACATGTACACTGCGTTCCAAATTATTATACAAAAAGTGTTTAGGAGTGATAAGGGAAGAATTTGTTTGTTTGTCAGTTAAACTCATTGATGGTGATGTGTGTCAGGGCTCTTTATATCACTGTAAGCAATTGCAGACACCTGTGCTAATTAGTTTGGCAGGTGTGTCCAATGAAAGGCAAGACTACTTAAGAAGGCTCTCTCACATTATTAAGCAGCCTACATTTTCTGCCAAAATGGGAAAGAAAAAGGATGTGTCGGCTGCTGAGAAGCAACAAATTGTGGAGTGTTTAGGTCAAGGCATGACTACAATCAACATTGTGCGATGATCAGGATGAAGTGTCTTGGCAATCAAGAAGTATGTAGCTGATTCACAGTACACACGTGTGCGTGCTGATAAGGGCAAATTGAGGACTCTTTCCTACAGGCAATTACGTCAGGTTGAAAGAGCAGCGGCAAAAAAGCCTTGTCATAGCAGCAGACAAGTTTTTGAAGCTGCTTGTGCCTCCAACGTCCCCCGAAAAACAAGATGCAGGGTCCTTCAGAGGTTTGCAGCTGTGCATGCGCCATCCTGTCGACCTCCTCTATCCACTTCACACAAGCAGAAACGGCTCCAGTGGGCCAAACATTACATGAAGACTGATTTCAAAACTGTTTTGTTCACGGATGAGTGCCGTGCAGCGCTCGATGGTCCAGATGGATGGAGTGGAGGATGGCTGGTTGATGGACACCCCACGCAAACACGGCTACAGCGCCAACAAGGAGGAGGTGGAGTAATGTTTTGGGCTGGAATCATGGGGAGAGAGATTGTCGGCCCCTTTAGGATCCCTGAAGGCGCTAAAGATGAACTCCATAATGTATGTGGATTTTCTCAAACAGCACTTCCTGCCATGGTTCAAGAAGAAGAACCGTGTATTTCACAGCAAGATCATTTTTCTGCATGATAATGCACCATCTCATGCTGCACATAAAACATCTGCATCTCTGGCTGATATGGGCATAAAAGGGGACAAACTTATGGTGTGACCCCCATGCTCCCCTGACCTCTACCCCATTCAGAACCTTTGGAGCATCATTAAAAGGAGTGTCTATGATGGCGGGAGGCAGTTCACATCTAAGCAACAGCTCTGGGAGGGTATTCTGTCCTCATGCAAAACAATTGAAGCAGAAACCATCCAAAACCTGACAAATTCAATGGACGAGAGAGTTCAGAAGCTCCTTTCGAACAAGGGGTCCTATGTGAAAATGTAACATCACCTAGAATAAAGTTTTGAGTTGAAAACTGTTTGATTTCAGTTTCTAACAACCTGCTAATGCTTATAATTTCAAAAATGACCATTTTTTTGGTCTTTATTAAAATGAAAAGGTTGATCGAAAAGTTTGGGGGATCTAAGAGTGTGGCAACCCAGTAGTCATGATTACTTCGAATTCTGACAATATGAGGGTCATGCTGCAGGTAGTGCAGCAAGAAGGCACTTATGTGCCTTGCGCATCTCGGAGCCCCAAAATTATTTTCCGGGCTAGATGCAGCTAAAAATTATTTTTAATTTTAAATCTGGTGAAGCTTTAGTATAGATGGCCTAATAGGATCAGTGCTGCACACTGCTACAAAGCCCAAATTATTTTCCAGTCAAGATACAGATAAACATGATTAGTAATTTGAAAGCTTAAAACGGTTGGTAGGGTGATTTTAACCAATCATCAAGCTTTTACTCTCCCCAGGATGACACAGGGGTAGAAAAGTCGTTTCGGATCCATGATTTGTTCATCTTTATGAACGTGAGTCTGTCTACATTATCAGTGGAGAGCCGCGTGCGCTTATCTGTCAGCACACCACCAGCAGCGCTGAACACACGTTCAGACAGAACGCTGGCTGCGGGGCATGACAAGATCTCCAAGGCGTAAGTGGCTAGCTCCGGCCATTTATCCAGATTGGAAGCCCAAAAAGAGCAAGGGTCCAGTGACACAGTCATGGCTTCAATGTTTACTTGGAGATACTCCTGTACCATCGTCTCTAGGCGTTGACTATGTGTCAGACTTCTTGTCTCCTGTGGCCTTGCAAAGGATGGGCTAAAAAAGTGGTGAAATGATTCCGCAAAATTGATGTTACCAGCAGATACTGTGGTTCTGTTACGGTTTGAGTGCTGAACACTTGACGGTCCAACGGTTGGCAAGTTGGAACTGTGAGATTCACTACGTGCACCACTGGTATTTTGTGGAAAAGCACATGTAAGATTCTGCAACAGTCTCTGCTGATACTCCTGCATGCGTGCATCCCTTTCTATGGCAGGAATAATTTCTGCAAATTTACTTTTGTACCGGGGATCTAACAGTGTGGCAACCCAGTAGTCAGGATTATTTCTAATTCTCACAATTCGAGGGTCATGTTGCAGGTAGTGCAGCAAGAAGGCACTCATGTGTGTTGCGCATCCAGGAGCACCAAGTCCCTGTTGTGTTGGTGGCGAGGTAACAATCATGCTTCCTTCCTCTGTCCTCTCCCCCCAACCTCGCACAACAGAAATGTGATCAAGGTCTCCCTCATCTGATGAGTCTTACATCAGTTCATCCTCCACTTCTTCCTGGGCTCCTGCACCTTCCTCACTAGTTTGGCTGCTACCATGCGCCCTGGTAAAACCATCTCCCCCACCCTCACATGCCTGCCGCCTTGGTGCTGCCGACCGTCTGGACCTTGCAGATGTTAGCCCTTCCGCATACAACTCCTCCTCCTCTACTTCCTCCACCTCCTCTTGTGCCACCACCTGACTCCGAATTCTGTTTAACATGTGCTCCAGCATGTAAATCACCGGAATAGTCATGCTGATAATGGCATCGTCAGCACTAAACATCTTCGTCGCCATTTCAAAACTGTGCAGAAGGGTGCATAGGTCCCTGATCTGAGACCACTCCTCCAGCGTGATTTGCCCCACCTCTGAATCTCGTTGGCCCAGGCTATACGTCAGAACGTATTGCACCAGGGCTTGTCGGTGCTGCCACAGTCGCTGCAACATGTGCAGAGTTGAATTCCACCGGGTAGGCACATCGCATTTTAGCCGGTGAAGTGGCAGGCCCAACGACTTCTGTAGAGATGTAAGTTGTAGCGCTGGCGTCCCTGCCCTCTGCTAGGCAGGGACGCTGCTCCCCTCACCGCTCTGCTGTCAGCGCGCGCTCCTTCCCGGCTCCTGTGCTTAGGGCGCGCGCGTGCGCGCTCCCCTCCTCTTAAAGGGGCCGCGCGCGCCGTCCTAAGGAGTCCCCGGCCAATGGCCGGAGGACTTCATCATATATAAGGCACCTCCTCCAAAATGGAGGTGCCCGAGCAATGTTGTTTGCACCTGTGTCTCACCTGTGCTTCAGCCCTCATGTCCCGTTGCCAGTTACCTGCCAGTTACCTGCCAGTTTCCTGCCAGTTTCCTGCTAGTTACCTGCCTGATTCCTGCCTGAATACTTGTTACCTGCCTGCCTGCCTGAGGTCCGACGGTCTGCCTTACAACTCCGGTCAGTCTGTCTAAGGACCAACTTGTCCGCTCACCTGGGAGCGCACATCAGCTACCTGCCTGCTTGCCTGAGGTCCGACGGTCTGCCTTACAACTCCGGTCAGTCTGTCTATGGACCAGCTTGCCCGCTCACCTGGGAGCGCTTCTCCGCTACCTGCCTGCTTGCCAGCCCGGAGGCTCCGTTGTCACGTGCTGTGACCACCAGCTATCTCAGAGACTCTTGCCCGCTCACCTGGGAGCGCATCTCCGTTACCTGCCTGCTTGCCAGCCCGGAGGTCCCGTTGTCACGTGCGGTGACCACCAGCTATTCCAGAGACTCTTGCCCGCTCACCTGGGAGCGCTTCTCCGTTACCTACCTGCCTGCCAGCCCGGAGGTTCCGCCGTCACGTGCCGTGACCACCTGCTATTCCAGAGACTCTCGCTTGCTCACCTGGGAGCACACATCTACCATCTGCCTGCTAGCCTACCCGGAGGCTCTGCCATCACAGGTCGTACCTACCTCTTACCCAGAGACTGCCCTGATCACTTGCCGTAACTCCCTGTCCGTTCACCCAGAGACTGCCACCCGCTCCCTTACAAGGGCCGCCCCCTTGTATAGTAGCTCGGAGGTTCCGCCTCCCGGACCCGTTACAGTTTGCTCGGGCCATGGAACCCGGTGGCACCCAAGCTCCCTCGCTCTCGGACCTCTGTCTTGAACTGTCCCGTCTGAAGTCCCAACAGGAGGCCATCCTGGGTCATCTGCGGAATGTTAATACTCGCCTGAACACCCTGTCTGATCCTGCAGCTACGGCCAGTACCATGGTATCCTTTTCCGGACCCCGGCTCTCTGCACCTCCTCGCTTCGGAGGCGACTCTGTCCTGGCTCGGGGCTTCATAAATCAGTGCACCCTGCATTTTGAACTATTGTCCCACCAGTTTAACTCCGAACGAGCCAAAATTGCATTCATCATGTCCCATCTCACCGGGGAGGCTCTGGCCTGGCTAAATCCTCTATGGGAGAGAGGAGACCCCCTGGTGTCCGACTTGCCTGCCTTTCTCACGGCTTTCCGGAAAGCCTTCGACGAACCCGGACGGAGGACCTCATCCGCATCATCTCTGCTACGCCTCCGTCAGGGAAGCCTCACCGTGGGTCAATATGCCATACGGTTCCG
This sequence comes from Phyllobates terribilis, assembly GCF_046119375.1. Taxonomy (NCBI): domain Eukaryota; kingdom Metazoa; phylum Chordata; class Amphibia; order Anura; family Dendrobatidae; genus Phyllobates; species Phyllobates terribilis. The sequence goes on along the minus strand of NW_027362771.1, from coordinate 817,517 downwards.
TACCCTTGCCTCGGAGCTGGCCTGGGATAACGAAGCTCTGGTATCCGTCTTCTGGGAGGGTCTGTCCGGCCGTATTAAAGATGAACTTGCTGGTCGGGACATTCCTACCACTCTCGATGACCTAATAACTCTTGCCACCCGGATTGACCTACGGTTCCAGGAACGTGCCAAAGAGGTCACCCGTGAAAAGGGGCTTCCACGTCTGGTTCCTACTTTTCTGAAACCCGTCACTCCTTCCGTTTCTCCCCAGGTACACTCTCCTGAGCCTATGCAGGTCGACCAGACCAAGATGGTCAAATCCCGTCAGGACTTTCGCCGTGCCGAGGGGAGCTGCTTCTACTGTGGCAGTAAGGAGCATCGGATCCGTGCCTGCCCGGAGAGGTCGGGAGAACGCCTGTGTCTAGGTTCGCTCAGAGGACTTGATCTAGACAAAAATAAATCCTCTCCATCCCTGCTGCTGTCTGTCTCAATCATCTGCGGGGAGAATCGTTATTCCGAACTAGCCCAACTTGACTCTGGAGCAGCCGGAAATCTTATTTCACTGTCCCTGGTGGAGAAATACCGCATCCCCACCAAACCTCTGGCTGTACCCTTGTCTGTTGTTGCCGTGGATGGGGGCCTCTTATCTCGCCCCATCCAATTCATCACCGAATCCATTACTCTGCAAGTGGGTATGCTGCATTCAGAGAGTATCTCCCTTCACGTTCTGCCTGGACTCTCTCACGCCCTCTTGCTAGGTCTGCCTTGGCTCCAGAGACATGCACCCGTGCTTGACTGGCAAACCGGAGAAGTCCTTCGCTGGGGACAAGACTGTCATAAAACCTGTCTGGTTCCCGTCCATTCCGTCCGTCCCTCTCCTATCCCAGCTAATCTACCTGGACTTCCGATTCCTTATTGGTCTTGTGCTGATGTCTTTGATATGGAGGAGGCAGAGACATTACCACCTCATAGACCATGTGACTGCCCCATCGATCCCGCCAGAGTAATGCAGGTGGCTCCCGTGAGTCTAAATCGTCTTCCTCCTGGTAAGACGTTCGTACCAGTACCTGATCGGGAGAGGATCCTACACTGGGGTCATTCGTCTAAACTAGCTGGTCACGCCGGTCAGAAAAAGACCCTCCAGCTTATTACCCGGCACTACTGGTGGCCTAACCTGCACAAGGATGTTATGGACTTTGTTTCTGCCTGTGTGTCCTGCGCCCGCAACAAGGTTCCAAGACACCTGTCGGCCGGCCGCCTTCTTCCTCTGCCAGCACCTGCTGCCCCCTGGCAGCATATAGCGATGGACTTCGTAACTGATCTGCCCGTCTCTGCCGGTTGTACGGTCATTTGGGTGGTCGCTGACCGCTTTTCCAAGATGGCTCACTTCATTCCCCTGTCTGGTCTTCCGTCTGCACCCGAGCTGGCTAGAGTCTTTATCCGCCACATCTTCCGTCTTCATGGCCTGCCCCGTCACATCGTGTCGGATCGAGGAGTACAGTTCACTTCTCGTTTCTGGAGAGCCACTTGTAAATTGCTAGACGTCACTCTGGACTTCTCCTCCGCTTACCACCCACAGTCTAATGGTCAAGTGGAGCGGATCAATCAGAACCTGACCAGTTACCTCCGGCACTTCGTTAATGCTCACCATTCTGACTGGGTGGATCTCCTGCCATGGGCCAAATTCTCGTACAACAATCACAAGAGCGAGTCTTCCTCCATATGGGAGAGTACCCGGTCCGCACTCCTTCTGTCATCCGAGCGTATGAAAAGGCACGCTGACAAAGGACGTCTGGATCCTCCTCAATTCCGTCCTGGGGATAAAGTCTGGCTCTCGTCCAAATATGTCCGGCTCAAGATCCCTTCCTATAAGTTGGGGCCTCGGTTCATCGGCCCACTGGAGGTTATCAGTCAGATCAACCCGGTGGCCTATAAATTGAAACTCCCGGCCAACTTACGGATCCCTAACTCCTTCCATGTATCTCTCCTCAAACCTGTGGTACTTAACTCTTTTTCTAAGTCTACAGGTACGCCTCTTGCTCCGGTTTCTGCTGAGGACGAGTTTGAGGTAGAGAACATTCTTGCCACCAAAAGGGTAGAGGAAAGACCTTTTTCTTGGTAGATTGGAGGGGGTTTGGTCCCGAGGAGAGAACGTGGGAGCCCTGGGAGAATATCCATGCCCCTCTCATCCTAGCTAAATTTCTGTCTGGCCTAAAAAAGGGGGGGCCTAAAGGGGGGGGTACTGTAGCGCTGGCGTCCCTGCCCTCTGCTAGGCAGGGACGCTGCTCCCCTCACCGCTCTGCTGTCAGCGCGCGCTCCTTCCCGGCTCCTGTGCTTAGGGCGCGCGCGCGCGCGCTCCCCTCCTCTTAAAGGGGCCGCGCGCGCCGTCCTAAGGAGTCCCCGGCCAATGGCCGGAGGACTTCATCATATATAAGGCACCTCCTCCAAAATGGAGGTGCCCGAGCAATGTTGTTTGCACCTGTGTCTCACCTGTGCTTCAGCCCTCAGGTCCCGTTGCCAGTTACCTGCCAGTTACCTGCCAGTTTCCTGCCAGTTTCCTGCTAGTTACCTGCCTGATTCCTGCCTGAATACTTGTTACCTGCCTGCCTGCCTGAGGTCCGACGGTCTGCCTTACAACTCCGGTCAGTCTGTCTAAGGACCAACTTGTCCGCTCACCTGGGAGCGCACATCAGCTACCTGCCTGCTTGCCTGAGGTCCGACGGTCTGCCTTACAACTCCGGTCAGTCTGTCTATGGACCAGCTTGCCCGCTCACCTGGGAGCGCTTCTCCGCTACCTGCCTGCTTGCCAGCCCGGAGGCTCCGTTGTCACGTGCTGTGACCACCAGCTATCTCAGAGACTTTTGCCCGCTCACCTGGGAGCGCATCTCCGTTACCTGCCTGCTTGCCAGCCCGGAGGTCCCGTTGTCACGTGCGGTGACCACCAGCTATTCCAGAGACTCTTGCCCGCTCACCTGGGAGCGCTTCTCCGTTACCTACCTGCCTGCCAGCCCGGAGGTTCCGCCGTCACGTGCCGTGACCACCTGCTATTCCAGAGACTCTCGCTTGCTCACCTGGGAGCACACATCTACCATCTGCCTGCTAGCCTACCCGGAGGCTCTGCCATCACAGGTCGTACCTACCTCTTACCCAGAGACTGCCCTGATCACTTGCCGTAACTCCCTGTCCGTTCACCCAGAGACTGCCACCCGCTCCCTTACAAGGGCCGCCCCCTTGTATAGTAGCTCAGAGGTTCCGCCTCCCGGACCCGTTACATAAGTCACTGAGCTGCGGGATGCGAACGGCGGAAGTGAGCACACAGCGACCGTGCCCTCTGCAGAAGGCCATCTAGTCTGGGATAGTGGGCTAAAAATTGCTGGACAACCAGGTTCAACACGTGAGCCATACAAGGCACGTGTGTGACATTGCCCCGGCGAAGGGCCGCACCCAGGTTTGCAGCATTGTCGCACACGGCCTTCCCTGGTTTCAGGTCCAGTGGAGACAACCATTCATGAAATTGGTTCTCCAGAGCTGACCACAACTCCTCAGCTGTGTGACTCACATTTCCCAGACATTTCAATGTAAAAACCGCCTGATGACATTGAGCCCTACTGCCAGCATAGTAAGGAGGTGTGCAGGATCCCTTCTGCGCAGTTAGAAAGCTTGTGGCATGACCAGACAGGCTTTGGGTGCAGGTGGAAGACCGAGAGGAGGTTGAGGAGGCAGAAGCAGTGGAGGAACTTTGACATAAAGAGGATTGACGCACAACTCGTGGGGACGGCAAGACTTGGACAGCAGCCCCTTGTCCTGCTGTCACCATAGTTACCCAGTGCCCAGTCAGCGACATGTAACGCCCCTGTCCATGCCTACTCGTCCAAGTGTCTGTGGTGAAATGCACCCTGTCACACACAGAGTTTCTCAAAGAAGCGGTGATGTTGTGTGCGACATGCTGGTGGAGCGCAGGCACACCTTTCTTTGAGAAGTAGTGCCGACTGGGCATCTGGTACTGGGGCACTGCAACGGACATAAGGTCTCGAAAATCCTCTGTGTCCACCAGGCGGAAAGGCAGCATTTCTGTAACCAAGAGCTTGCAGATGGTGAAATTCAACCTCTTACCTTTCTCATGGCTAGGAGGAAATGGTCTTTTACTTGTCCACATCTGAGGGACCGAGGGCTGGCTATTGTGCTTAGACGGGGTTGATAAGGGTGTCCCCGGCAAACTGCCGGTCTGTGAGGAAGATGCAGGCGGACATGTTAGGTTGCCTTGATCCAAAGGTGGTGCTATCGATGTCGGACAGCGCTCAACACCAGCTGGTGTTACCACCTCCAAAGAAAATGATGACCTGCCAATCACGCTGGCTGTTGCGGGTAAAGAGGTGGCAGGTCTGCGCCCCAAAACAGGTGTGACTGCTGTCCCCCCAGTCACAGAGGATGAAGAGGCAGATAACACGAGTTGGGTCATCTTTATCGATCTGAAAAAATGCCCAGGCTATGCAAGGCTTAGCACCCATGCGACCTGAAGAGCCACCACGACTTGTGGTGAGAGGCAGAGTTGTGTTTGAGGATGCAGTTGTTGACGTGCTTCCAGTACTACGTCTCTGTCCAGGAAGGCGCAACCTGACCTCATCGTCACTAGCACCTTCCTCCACCTCCTCTGCTGACCTCATCTCTTGGCTGACTGTGGGTTGACAGTAAGTGGGATCTCCGACCTCATCATCATCACCCTGTGCGTTATCACACCCGTCGTCCTCAGAGCCAACCTGTTCCTGCCCTGACAAAAAACTAAAGTTGTCGCTCCAATCAGGTATTTGAGTCTTATCATCGTCTTCCTCATTGTCTCCACCAACAGGAGTTACAGTTTGGGAATGAGGGTCTACATTATGGTCAGAACCTTCTGCGTCTGGTCCTGGATCCGACTCATAAAGATTCTGGGCATCAGTGCAGATCATTTCCTCGTCTGGATTCACAGAAGCGCTGGAGTCGACCTCTGATTCCCAGGCTATAGTATGAGTAAACAGCTCTGCAGACTCAACCATCTGTTCTACCTCATACTCAGACGGGCAGCTGGAGATTTTGGAGCTGTGAGGAAGCAAGTGCGATTTGGGTGACACCTTTGAGGACTGGAGTATTTGTGATGTTGAAGTTGATGTGGAGGAGAGCCCACTTAAAGGAGCACTTGATATCCGTTGAAGCACCTGCTGTTTTTGTGCCTCATCTGGAATTTGTAGCGATTGGCGTGGCCGTAAGAAAGGGATCTTATCACATTGTCCGCTAAAAGAAGTAGACATTTTAGTTTGGCTGGAAGATGGTCTTTCTTCTGCAGATGTTACTGTTGCTTTAACACCTACCCCACGGACACAACCTTTTTTCCCCTTCCCAACACGCCTATTCCCCTTTCCACCAGCAGCAGGCCTTTTTCCACTCATTTTGGTGGTTAACTAATTCACAACTCTGGAGTTGTTTGCACAAAAAAACAATGGATGGTAACCGAACAGAGCTGAGTGGCCAAACTGTGGTATTAGGCCAAAACTATTGGCTGGGTTAGATGCAGAAAAAAATTATTTTGAATTTGCAACCTGATGGAGGTCAGTATAGATGGACTAATACAAATAGTCCCACACACTGCTAGAAGCCCAAATATTTTTTCAGAGGTACTGTAGATGCAGATAAAAATTATTTTTAATTTGCAACCTGATGGAGGTCAGTATAGATGGACTAATAGACCAAGTCCCACACACTGCTAGAAGCCCAAATATTTTTTCAGAGCTAGATGCAGAAAAAAATTATTTTTAATTTGCAACCTGATGGAGGTCAGTATAGATGGACTAATAGACCCAGTCCCACACACCGCTAGAAGCCCAACTATTTTTTCAGAGCTAGATGCAGAAAAAAATTATATTCAATTTGCAACCTGCTGGAGGTCAGTATAGAAGGACTAATAGAACAAGTCCCACACACTGCTAGAAGCCCAAATATTTTTTCAGAGCTAAATGAAGAAAAAAATTATTTTTAATTTGCAACCTGATGGAGGTCAGTATAGATGGACTAATAGACCATTTCCCACACACTGCTAGAAGCCCAAATATTTTTTCAGAGCTAGATGCAGAAAAAAATTATTTTTAATTTGCAACCTGATGGAGGTCAGTATAGATGGACTAATAGACCAAGTCCCACACACCGCTAGAAGCCCAAATATTTTTTCAGAGCTAGATGCAGAAAAAAATTATTTTTAATTTGCAACCTGATGGAGGTCAGTATAGATGGACTAATAGACCAAGTCCCACACACTGCTAGAAGCCCAAATATTTTTTCAGAGCTAGATGCAGAAAAAAATTATTTTTAATTTGCAACCTGATGGAGGTCAGTATAGATGGACTAATAGACCAAGTCCCACACACCGCTAGAAGCCCAACTATTTTTTCAGAGCTAGATGCAGAAAAAAATTATATTCAATTTGCAATCTGCTGGAGGTCAGTATAGAAGGACTAATAGAACAAGTCCCACACACTGCTAGAAGCCCAAATATTTTTTCAGAGCTAAATGAAGAAAAAAATTATTTTTAATTTGCAACCTGATGGAGGTCAGTATAGATGGACTAATAGACCAAGTCCCACACACTGCTAGAAGCCCAAATATTTTTTCAGAGCTAGATGCAGAAAAAAATTATATTCAGTTTGCAACCTGATGGAGGTCAGTATAGATGGACTAATAGAATGATGCTATGCCCAAAAGATTTTACTTCACTAGGTGCAGTAAAAAAATTGGTATTCTATACACAGGTGTTATATCTTGCAACACAGATAGGCTACTCCACTGACTAACACACTCTGCAATAGGCCAAAAAGGATTAGCTTTGCTAGATTCAGCCAAATGCTGTGAAAAAAACTTGCACAGCACTGGCACAGACCTGCCTGGCAAAAACTGATAGGAACTCATGTAACCTAGTCCTGAAAAGGACTCCAATTACAATTAGTCTTTACTCCCACAACCTATCTATTTAAGAGCACAGACCTCCCTGATAAAAGTCGTAGGAAATGCTGTAACCTAGTCCTTAAAAGGACTGCAATCACAACTATTCCCTACTCCCAAGCTATCTGTATATTTGTGCGAAAATTGGCTTGAAATTAACAAGGTATAGCGCACACAGCAACAGCGGTGCCGTCTAACACGCAGCTGCAGCAGTGAGAAAATGGTGGCGACGGGGAAAATGGCTTGGTCTTATAGGGCAAGGACATGTGACATACACTGCCAATGACACATGCCCTTGCTTGTGTGAAAAAAAGCACTTCGCTCCGTGTGTGCGCTGCTGATAGGCTGACAGATTGCACCTCCCCACTGCAAATGCGGGAAAGAGAAAAATAAATGGAGATCTTCATTGTTCCTGCAGAGATCCATCCCCTGCCCCTCCCCCCACCCCGCTGTACACTCAAACTGCGTATTAACATTAATTTTCATCATTACTGAGAAAAAATCCAGTTATGATTTTGGTGCATGAACAGTTATCGAACATAACCTCGAACAGCCGAATTTTTCTCAAATTGTTCGTGTTCGCCGAACGGCTCGAACACCGCCCAAAACAGCTCGAATTTGAGATTGGCGAACAGTTCGAGTAGAACAATGCTCATCTCTACTGAGCAATAACATTATTCACTGATTTTAGCCATTGAAAAATGTCCTGTTACTCATATACCAGAATTGGCTGAAGGTATTGGCTTAACACAAAGAGATAGTAGCCCACCATCTTTGAATCTTCTTTAGCATGATAAAAGGAGCAGGAAAAAGCAAAAAATTTCAGAACGCCACCTTTCCCAGCAGAGAAATGACTGAGTAATGACATTATTCACTGATTTTAGCCATTGAAAAATGTCCTCTTACTCATATACCAGGAATGGTTGAAGGTATTGGCTGAACGCAAACAGATAGCAGCTCAGCCTCTTTGAATCGTCTTTTGCATGCTAAAAGGAGCAGAAAAAAACAAAAAACAATTCAGAATTCCACCTTTTCAAGCAAAGAAATGACTCCTTGTGCAATGACATCATTCATTTATTTTAGCCATTGAAAACCATCCTGTTACTTATATACAAGAAATGGTTGATGGTATTGGCTGAACACAATCAGGTAGCAGCTCACCCTCTTTGAATCTTCTTTAGCATGCTAAAAGGAGCAGGAAAAAGCAAAAAAATTTAGAATTCCACCTCTCCCCGCAGAGAAATGACTGAGCAATGACATTATTCACTAATTTTAGGCATTGAAAAATTTCCTGTTACTCATATACCAGAAATGGTTGAAGGTGTTGGCTGAACGCAAACAGAAAGCAGCTCAGCCTCTTTGAATCATCTTTTGCATGCTAAAATGAGGAGAAAAAAGAAAAAAAAAGTCAGAATTCCACCTTTCCAAGCAGAGAAATGACAGTTTGTGCAATGACATTATTCATTGATTTTAGCCATTGAAAACCGTCCTGTTACTTATATACAAGGTATGTTTGATGGTATTGGCTGAACACAAACAGGTTGCAGCTCACCCTCTTTGAGTCTTCTTTAGCATGCTAAAAGGAGCAGGAAAAAGCAAAAAATTTCAAAAATTCCATCTTTCCAAGCAGAGAAGTGACTGTTTGTGCATGGACATTATTCATTGATTTTAGCCATAGAAAACCTTCCTGTCACTCATATTCCAGAAATGGTTGAAGGTATTGGCTGAACGCAAACAGATAGCAGCTCACCCTCTTTGAATCTTCTTTAGCATGCTAAAAGGAGCAGGAAAAATCTAAAAATTTCAGAATTCCACCTTTCAAAGCAGAGAACTTACTGAGCAATAACATTATTCACTGATTTTAGCCATTGAGAAATGTCCTGTTACTCATAGACCAGAATTGGCTGAAGGTATTGGCTTAACACAAAGAGATAGCAGCCCGCCATCTTTGAATCTTCTTTAGCATGATAAAAGGAGCAGGAAAAAGAAAAAATTTCAGAATTCCACCTTTCAAAGCAGAGAAATGACTGTTTGTGCAATGACATTAATCATTGATATTAGCCTTTGAAAACAGTCCTGTTACTCATATACCAGAATTGGTTGAAGGTACTGGCTGAACGCAAACAGATAGCAGCTCAGCCTCTTTTATTCTTCTTTAGCATGCTAAAAGAAGCAGGAAAATGCAAAAAATTTCAGAACACCACCTTTCCCAGCAGAGAAATGACTGAGCAATGACATTATTCACTAATTTTAGCCATTGAAAAATGTCCTGTTACTCATATACCAGGAATGGTTGAAGGTATTGGCTGAACGCAAACAGATAGCAGCTCAGCCTCTTTGAATCGTCTTTTGCATGCTAAAAGGAGCAGAAAAAAAACAAAAAACAATTCAGAATTCCACCTTTCCAAGCAAAGAAATGACTCCTTGTGCAAGGACATTATTCATTTATTTTAGTCATTGAAAACCATCCTGTTACTTATATACAAGAAATGGTTGATGGTATTGGCTGAACACAAACAGGTAGCAGCTCACCCTCTTTGAATCTTCTTTAGCATGCTAAAAGGAGCAGGAAAAAGCAAAAAAATTCAGAATTCCACCTCTCCCCACAGAGAAATGACTGAGCAATGACATTATTCACTAATTTTAGGCTTTGAAAAATTTCCTGTTACTCATATACCAGAAATGGTTGAAGGTGTTGGCTGAACGCAAACAGAAAGCAGCTCAGCCTCTTTGAATCGTCTTTTGCATGCTAAAATGAGGAGAAAAAAGAAAAAAAAAATCAGAATTCCACCTTTCCAAGCAGAGAAATGACTGTTTGTGCAAAGACATTATTCATTGATTTAAGCCATTGAAAAACATCTTGTTACTCATACACTAGAAATGGTTGAAGGTATTGGCTGAACGCAAACAGATAGTAGCTCAGCCTCTTTGAATTGTATTTTGCATGCTAAAAGGGGCTGATAAAAACAAAAAAAATTTCAGAATTCCACCTTTCCAAGCAGAGAAATGACTGTTTGTGCAATGACTTTATTGATTGATTTTAGCCATTGAAAACCGTCCTGTTACTTATATACCAGAAATGGTTGTAGGTATTGGCTGAACAGAAACAGATAGCAGCTCACCCTCTTTGAATCTTCTTTAGCATGGTAAAAAGAGCAGGAAAAAGCTAAAAATTTCAAATTTCCAACTTTCCAAGCAGAGAATTGACTGTTTGTGCAATGACATTATTCATTGATTTTAGCCATTGAAAGCCGTCCTGTCACTCATATAACAGAAATTGTTGAAGGTATTGGCTGAAAGCAAACAGATAGCAGCTCACCCTCTTTGAACCTTCTTTAGCATGCCAAAAGGAGGAGGAAAAAGCAAAAAATTTCAGACTTCCACCTATCAAAGCAGAGAAATGACTGTTTGTGCATGACATTATTCATTGATTTTAGCCATTGAAAACAGTCCTGTTACTCATACTAGAATTTGTTGAAGGTACTGGCTGAACGCAATCAGATAGCAGCTCACGCTTTTTGAATCTTCTTTAGCATGCTAAAAGGAGCAGGAAAAAGCAAAAAAAATCAGAATTCCACCTCTCGCAGCAGACAAATGACTGAGCAGTGACATTATTCACTAATTTTAGCCATTGAAAAATGTCCTCTTAATCAAATTCCAGAAATTGTTGAAGGTATTGGCTGAACACAAACAGATAGCAGATCAGCCTCTTTTAATCGTCTTTTGCATGCTAAAAGGAGCAGAAAAAAAAATAGAATTCCACCTTTCAAAACAGAGAAATGATTATTTGTGCAATGACATTATTCATGGATTTTAGCCATTGAAAACCGTCCTGTCACTCATATACCAGAAATGGTTGAAGATATTAGCTGAACGCAAACAGATTGCAGCTCACCCTCTTTGAATCTTCTTTAGCATGCTATAAGGAGCAGGAAAAAGCAAAAAATTTCAGAATTCCACCTTTCACAGCAGAGAAATGACTCAGCAATGACATTATTCACTGATTTTAGCCATTGAAAAATGTCCTGTTACTCATATACCAGAAATGGTTGAAGGTATTGGCTGAACACAAAGAGATAGCAGCCCAACCTCTTTCAATCTTCTTTAGCATGATAAAAGGAGTAGGAAAAAGCAAAAAATTTCAGAATTCCACCTTTCAAAGCAGAGAAATGACTGTTTGTGCAATGACATTATTCATTGATTTTAGCCATTGAAAACAGTCCTGTTACTCATATACCCGATTTGGTTGAAGGTACTGGCTGAACGCAAACAAACAGCATCTCAACCTCTTTGAATCTTCTTTAGCATGCTAAAAGGAACATGAAAAAGCAAAAAAAATCAGTATTCCACCTCTCCCAGCAGAGAAATGACTGAGCAATGACATTATTCACTAATTTTAGCCATTGAAAAATGTCCTGTTACTCATATACCAGAAATGGTTGAAGGTATTGGCTGAACGCAAACAGATAGCAGCTCAGCCTCTTTGAATCATCTTTTGCATGCTAAAAGGAGGAGAAAAAAACAAAAAAAAATTCAAAATTCCACCTTTCCAAGCAGAGAAATGACTGTTTGTGCAATGACATTATTCATTGATTTTAGCCATTGAAAAACATCCTGTTACTCATATACCAGAAATCGTTGATGGTATTGGCTTAACACAAACAGTTTGCTGCTGAGCCTCTTTGAATCTTCTTTAGCATGCTAAAAGGAGCAAGAAAAAGCAAACAATTTAAAAAATTCCACCTTTCCAAGCAGAGAAGTGACTGTTTGTGCATTGACATTATTCATTGATTTAAGCCATTGAAAACCGTCCTGTTACTTATATACAAGAAATGGTTGATGGTATTGGCTGAACGCAGACAGATAGCAGCTCACCCTCCTTTAATCTTCTTTAGCATGCTATAAGGAGTAGGAAAAAGCAAAAAATTTCAGTTTTCCAAATTTCAAAGCAGAGAAATTACTGAGCAATGACATTATTCACTGATTTTAGCCATTAAAAAATGTCCTGTTACTCATATACCAGAAATGGTTGAAGGTATTGGCTGAACACAAAGAGATAGCAGCCCACCCTCTTTGAATCTTTTTTAACATGATAAAAGGAGCAGGAAAAAGCAAAAAAATTCAGAATTTCACCTTTCAATGCAGAGAAATCACTGTTTGTGCAATGACATTATTCATTGATTTTAGCCATTGAAAACCGTCCTGTTACTTATATACAAGAAATGGTTGATGGTATTGGTTGAACATAATCAGGATGCAGCTCACCCTCTTTGAATCTTCTTTAGTATGCTAAAAGGAGCAGGAAAAAGCAAAAAATTTCAAAAATTCCACCTTTCCAAGCAGAGAAGTGACTGTTTGTGCATGGACATTATTCATTAATTTTAGCCATTGAAAACCGTCCTGTCACTCATATACCAGAAATGGTTGAAGGTATTGGCTAAACGCAAACAGATAGCAGCTCACCCTTTTTGAATCTTCTTTAGGATGCTAAAAGGAGCAGGAAAAATCAAAAAATTTCAGAATTCCACCTTTCAAAGCAGAGAAATTACTGAGCAATATCATTATTCACTGATTTTAGCCATTAAAAAATGTCCTGTTACTCATATACAAGAAATAGTTGAAAGTATTGGCTTAACACAAAGAGAGAGCAGCCCACCCTCTTTGAATCTTCTTTAGCATGATAAAAGGAGCAGGAAAAAACAAAAAAATTCAGAATTCCACCTTTCAAAGCAGAGAAATGACTGTTTGTTCAATGAGATTATTCATTGATTTTAGCCATTGAAAACAGTCCTGTTACTCATATACCAGAATTGAATGAAGGTACTGGCTGAACGCAAACAGATAGCAGCTCACCCTCTTTGAATCTTCTTTAGCATGCTAAAAGGAGCAGGAAAAATCAAAAAAATTCAGAATTCCACCTCTCCCCGCAGAGAAATGACTGGGCAATGACATTATTCACTAATTTTAGCCATTGAAACATGTCTTGTTACTCATATACCAGAAATGGTTGAATGTATTGGCTGAACGCAAACAGATAGCAGCTCAGCCTCTTTGAATCGTCTTTTGCATGCTAAAAGGAGGAGAAAAAACAAAAAAAAATTCAGAATTCCACCTTTCCAAGCAGAGAAATGATTGTTTGTGCAATGACATTATTCATTGATTTTAGCCATTGAAAAACATCTTGTTACTCATATACCAGAAATGGTTAATGGTATTGGCTGAACACAAACTGGTTGCTGCTCACCCTCCTTGAATCTTCTTTAGGATGCTAAAAGGTGCAGGAAAAAGCAAAAAAATTCAAAAACTCCACCTTTCCAAGCATAGAAGTGACTGTTTCTGCATTGACATTATTCATTAATTTCAGCCATTGAAAACCATCTTGTCACTCATATACCAGAACTGGTTGAAGGTATTGGCTGAACGCAAACAGATAGCAGCTCAGCCTCTTTCAATCATCTTTTGCATGCTAAAAGGAGCAGAAAAAAACAAAAAACATTTCAGAATTCCACCTTTCCAAGCAGAGAAATGACTGTTTGTGCAATGACATTATTCATTGATTTTAGCCATTGAAAACCATCCTGTTACTTATATACAAGAAATGGTTGATGGTATTGGCTGAACACAAACATGTTGGAGCTCACCCTCTTTGAATCTTCTTTAGCATGCTAAACGGAGCAGGAAAAAGCAAAAAAATTCAGAATTCCACCTCTCCCCGCAGAGAAATGACTGAGCAATGACATTATTCACTAATTTTAGCCATTGAAACATGTCCTGTTGCTCATATACCTGAAATGGTTGAAGGTATTGGCTGAACGCAAACAGATAGCAGCTCAGCCTCTTGAATCGTCTTTTGCATGCGAAAAGAAGGAGAAAAAACAAAAAAAATTCAGAATTCCACCTTTCCAAGCAGAGAAATGACTGTTTGTGCAATGACATTATTCATTGATTTAAGCCATTGAAAAACATCTTGTTACTCATATACCAGAAATGGTTGATGGTATTGGCTGAACACAAACAGTTTGCTGCTCACCCTCTTTGAATCTTCTTTAGCATGTTAAAAGGAGCAGGAAAAATAAAAAAATTTCAAAAATTCCACCTTTCCAAGCAGAGAAGTGACTGCTTGTGCATGGACATTATTCATTGATTTTAGCCAAAGAAAACCGTCCTGTCACTCCTATACCAGAAATGGTTGAAGGTATTGGCTGAACGCAAACAGATAGCAGCTCAACCTCTTTGAATCTTCTTTAGCATGCTAAAAGGAGCAGGAAAAAGCAAAAAATTTCAGAATTCCACCTTTCAAAGCAGAGAAATGACTGAGCAATAACATTATTCACTGATTTTAGCCATTGAAAAATGTCCTGTTACTCATATGCCAGAAATGGTTGAAGGTATTGGCTGAACACAAAGAGATAGCAGCACACACTCTTTGAATCTTCTTTAGCATGATAAAAGGAGCAGGAAAAAGCAAAAAATTTCAGAATTCCACCTTTCAAAGCAGAGAAATGACTGTTTGTACAATGACATTATTCATTGATTTTAGCCTTTGAAAACAGTCCTGTTACTCATATACCAGAATTGGTTGAAGGCACTGGCTGAACGCAAACAGATAGCAGCTCACCCTCTTTTATTCTTCTTTAGCATGCTAAAAGGAGCAGGAAATGCAAAGAGTTTCAGAACTCCACCTTTCCCAGCAGAGAAATGACTGTTTTTGCATTGACATTATTCATTAATTTCAGCCATTGAAAACCATCTTGTCACTCATATACCAGAAATGGTTGAAGGTATTGGCTGAACGCAAACAGATAGCAGCTCAGCCTCTTTCAATCATCTTTTGCATGCTAAAAGGAGCAGAAAAAAACAAAAAACATTTCAGAATTCCACCTTTCCAAGCAGAGAAATGACTGTTTGTGCAATGACATTATTCATTGATTTTAGCCATTGAAAACCATCCTGTTACTTATATACAAGAAATGGTTGATGGTATTGGCTGAACACAAACAGGTTGGAGCTCAACCTCTTTGAATCTTCTTTAGCATGATAAAAGGAGCAGGAAAAAGCAAAAAATTTCAGAATTCCACCTTTCAAAGCAGAGAAATGACTGTTTGTGCAATGAGATTATTCATTGATTTTAGACATTGAAAACAGTCCTGTTACTCATATACCATAATTAAATGAAGGTACTGGCTGAACGCAAACAGATAGCAGCTCACCCTCTTTGAATCTTCTTTAGCATGCTAAACGGAGCAGGAAAAAGCAAAAAAATTCAGAATTCCACCTCTCCCCGCAGAAAAATGACTGAGCAATGACATTATTCACTAATTTTAGCCATTGAAACATGTCCTGTTGCTCATATACCTGAAATGGTTGAAGGTATTGGCTGAACGCAAACAGGTAGCAGCTCAGCCTCTTGAATCGTCTTCTGCATGCGAAAAGAAGGAGAAAAAACAAAAAAAATTCAGAATTCCACCTTTCCAAGCAGAGAAATGACGGTTTGTGCAATGACATTATTCATTGATTAAAGCCATTGAAAAACATCTTGTTACTCATATACCAGAAATGGTTGATGGTATTGGCTGAACACAAAAAGTTTGCTGCTCACCCTCTTTGAATCTTCTTTAGCATGCTAAAAGGAGCAGGAAAAAGGAAAAAATTTCAAAAATTCCACCTTTCCAAGCAGAGAAGTGACTGATTGTGCATGGACATTATTCATTGATTTTAGCCAATGAAAACCGTCCTGTCACTCCTATACCAGAAATGGTTGAAGGTATTGGCTGAACGCAAACAGATAGCAGCTCACCCTCTTTGAATCTTCTTTAGCATGATAAAAGGAGCAGGAAAAAGCAAAACATTTCAGAATTCCACCTTTCAAAGCAGAGAAATGACTGTTTGTACAATGACATTATTCATTGATTTTAGCCTTTGAAAACAGTCCTGTTACTCATATACCAGAATTGGTTGAAGGTATTGGCTGAACGCAAACAGATAGCAGCTCACCCTCTTTGAATCTTCTTTAGCATGCTAAAAGGAGCAGGAAAAAGCAAAAAATTTCATAATTCCACCTTTCAAAGCAGAGAAATAACTGAGCAATAACATTATTCACTGATTTTAGCCATTGAAAAATGTCCTGTTACTCATATACCAGAAATGGTTGAAGGTATTGGCTGAACACAAAGAGATAGCAGCACACCCTCTTTGAATCTTCTTTAGCATGATAAAAGGAGCAGGAAAAAGCAAAAAATTTCAGAATTCCACCTTTCAAAGCAGAGAAATGACTGTTTGTGCAATGACATTATTCATTGATTTAAGCCATTGAAAAACATCTTGTTACTCATATACCAGAAATGGTTGATGGTATTGGCTGAACACAAACAGTTTGCTGCTCACCCTCTTTGAATCTTCTTTAGCATGCTAAAAGGAGCAGGAAAAAGGAAAAAATTTCAAAAATTCCACCTTTCCAAGCAGAGAAGTGACTGATTGTGCATGGATATTATTCATTGATTTTAGCCAATGAAAACCGTCCTGTCACTCCTATACCAGAAATGGTTGAAGGTATTGGCTGAACGCAAACAGATAGCAGCTCACCCTCTTTTATTCTTCTTTAGCATGCTAAAAGGAGCAGGAAAATGCAAAGAGTTTCAGAACTCCACCTTTCCCAGCAGAGAAATGACTGAGCAATAACATTATTCACTGATTTTAGCCATTGAAAAACATCCTGTTACTCATATACCAGAAATGGTTGAAGGTATTGGCTGAACGCAAACAGATGGCAGCCCACCCTCTTTGAATCTTCTTTAGCATGATAAAAGGAGCAGGAAATGCAAAGAGTTTCAGAACTCCACCTTTCCAAACAGAGAAATGACTGTTTGTACAATGACATTATTCATTGATTTTAGCCTTTGAAAACAGTCCTGTTACTCATATACCAGAATTGGTTGAAGGCACTGGCTGAACGCAAACAGATAGCAGCTCACCCTCTTTTATTCTTCTTTAGCATGCTAAAAGGAGCAGGAAATGCAAAG
This sequence comes from Phyllobates terribilis, assembly GCF_046119375.1. Taxonomy (NCBI): domain Eukaryota; kingdom Metazoa; phylum Chordata; class Amphibia; order Anura; family Dendrobatidae; genus Phyllobates; species Phyllobates terribilis. Next base: position 800,553 of record NW_027362771.1, on the reverse strand, counting down.
AGTTTCAGAACTCCACCTTTCCCAGCAGAGAAATGACTGTTTGTGCATTGACATTATTCATTAATTTCAGCCATTGAAAACCATCTTGTCACTCATATACCAGAAATGGTTGAAGGTATTGGCTGAACGCAAACAGATAGCAGCTCAGCCTCTTTGAATCGTCTTTTGCATGCAAAAAGGAGCAGAAAAAAACATAAAACATTTCAGAATTCCACCTTTCCAAGTAGAGAAATAACTGTTTGTGCAATGACATTATTCATTGATTTTAGCCGTTGAAAACCATCCTGTTACTTATATACAAGAAATGGTTGATGGTATTGGCTGAACACAAACAGGTTGGAGCTCACCCTCTTTGAATCTTCTTTAGCATGATAAAAGGAGCAGGAAAAAGCAAAAAATTTCAGAATTCCACCTTTCAAAGCAGAGAAATGACTGTTTTTGCAATGAGATTATTCATTGATTTTAGACATTGAAAACAGTCCTGTTACTCATATACCAGAATTGGATGAAGGTACTGGCTGAACGCAAACAGATAGCAGCTCAGCCTCTTTGAATCTTCTTTAGCATGCTAAAAGGAGCAGGAAAAAGCAAAAAAATTCAGAATTCCACCTCTCCCCGCAGAGAAATGACTGAGTAATGACATTATTCACTAATTTTAGCCATTGAAACGTGGCCTGTTACTCATATACCAGAAATGGTTGAAGGTATTGGCTGAATGCAAACAGATAGTAGCTCAGCCTCTTTGAATCGTATTTTGCATGCTAAAAGGAGCAGATAAAAAAAAAAAAATTTCAGAATTCCACCTTTCCAAGCAGAGAAATGACTGTTTGTGCAATGACATTATTGATTGATTTTAGCCATTGAAAACCATCCTGTTACTTATATACCAGAAATGGTTGTAGGTTTTGGCTGAACACAAACATATAGCAGCTCACCCTCTTTGAATCTTCTTTAGCATGGTAAAAAGAGCAGGAAAAAGCAAAAAATTTCAAAATTCCACCTTTCCAAGCAGAGAAATGATTGTTTGTGCAATGACATTATTCATTGATTTTAACCATTGAAAAACATCCTGTTACTCATATACCAGAAATGGTGGATGGTATTGGCTGAACACAAACTGGTTGCTGCTCACCCTCTTTGAATCTTCTTTAGGATGCTAAAAGGAGCAGGAAAAAGCAAAAAATTTCAAAAACTCCACCTTTCCAAGCATAGAAGTGACTGTTTGTGCATTGACATTATTCATTAATTTCAGCCATTGAAAACCATCCTGTCACTCATATACTAGAAATGGTTGAAGGTATTGGCTGAACACAAACAGGTTGGAGCTCACCCTCTTTGAATCTTCTTTAGCATGATAAAAGGAGCAGAAAAAATCAAAAAACATTTCAGAATTCCACCTTTCCAAGCAGAGAAATGACTGTTTGTGCAATGACATTATTCATTGATTTTAGCCATTGAAAACTATCCTGTTACTTATATACAAGAAATGGTTGATGGTATTGGCTGAACACAAACAGGTTGGAGCTCACCCTCTTTGAATCTTCTTTAGCATGATAAAAGGAGCAGGAAAAAGCTAAAAATTTCAGAATTCCACCTTTCAAAGCAGAGAAATGACTGTTTGTTCAATGAGATTATTCATTGATTTTAGACATTGAAAACAGTCCTGTTACTCATATACCATAATTAGATGAAGGTACTGGCTGAACGCAAACAGATAGCAGCTCACCCTCTTTGAATCTTCTTTAGCATGCTAAACGGAGCAGGAAAAAGCAAAAAAATTCAGAATTCCACCTCTCCCCGCAGAGAAATGACTGAGCAATGACATTATTCACTAATTTTAGCCACTGAAACATGTCCTGTTGCTAATATACCTGAAATGGTTGAAGGTATTGGCTGAACGCAAACAGATAGCAGCTCAGCCTCTTGAATCGTCTTTTGCATGCGAAAAGAAGGAGAAAAAACAAAAAAAAAATCAGAATTCCACCTTTCCAAGCAGAGAAATGACTGTTTGTGCAATGACATTATTCATTGATTTAAGCCATTAAAAAACATCTTGTTACTCATATACCAGAAATGGTTGATGGTATTGGCTGAACACAAACAGTTTGCTGCTCACCCTCTTTGAATCTTCTTTAGCATGCTAAAAGGAGCAGGAAAAAGGAAAAAATTTCAAAAATTCCACCTTTCCAAGCAGAGAAGTGACTGCTTGTGCATGGACATTATTCATTGATTTTAGCCAATGAAAACCGTCCTGTCACTCCTATACCAGAAATGGTTGAAGGTATTGGCTGAACGCAAACAGATAGCAGCTCACCCTCTTTGAATCTTCTTTAGCATGCTAAAAGCAGCAGGAAAAAGCAAAACATTTCAGAATTCCACCTTTCAAGGCAGAGAAATGACTGAGCAATAACATTATTCACTGATTTTAGCCATTGAAAAATGTCCTGTTACTCATATACCAGAAATGGTTGAAGGTATTGGCTGAACACAAAGAGATAGCAGCCCACCCTCTTTGAATCTTCTTTAGCATGATAAAAGGAGCAGGAAAAAGCAAAAAATTTCAGAATTCCACCTTTCAAAGCAGAGAAATGACTGTTTGTACAATGACATTATTCATTGATTTTAGCCTTTGAAAAGAGTCCTGTTACTCATATACCAGAATTGGTTGAAGGTACTGGCTGAACGCAAACAGATAGCAGCTCACCCTCTTTTATTCTTCTTTAGCATGCTAAAAGGAGCAGGAAAATGCAAAGAGTTTCAGAACTCCATCTTTCCCAGCAGAGAAATGACTGAGCAATAACATTATTCACTGATTTTAGCCATTGAAAAACATCCTGTTACTCATATACCAGAAATGGTTGAAGGTATTTGCTGAACGCAAACAGATAGCTGCTCAGCCTCTTTGAATCGTCTTTTGCATGCAAAAAGAAGCAGAAAAAAACAAAAAACATTTCAGAATTCCACCTTTCCAAGTAGAGAAATGACTGTTTGTGCAGTGACATTATTCATTGATTTTAGCCATTGAAAACCATCCTGTTACTTATATACTAGAAATGGTTGAAGGTATTGGCTGAACACAAACAGGTTGGAGCTCACCTTCTTTGAATCTTCTTTAGCATGATAAAAGGAGCAGGAAAAAGCAAAAAATTTCAGAATTCCACCTTTCAAAGCAGAGAAATGACTGTTTGTGCAATGAGATTATTCATTGATTTTAGACATTGAAAACAGTCCTGTTACTCATATACCAGAATTAGATGAAGGTACTGGCTGAACGCAAACAGATAGCATCTCACCCTCTTTGAATCTTCTTTAGCATGCTAAAAGGAGCAGGAAAAAGCAAAAAATTTCAGAATTCCACCTTTCAAAGCAGAGAAATGACTGAGCAATAACATTATTCACTGATTTTAGCCATTGAAAAATGTCCTGTTACTCATATACCAGAAATGGTTGAAGGTATTGGCTGAACACAAAGAGATAGCAGCCCACCCTCTTTGAATCTTCTTTAGCATTATAAAAGGAGCAGGAAAAAGCAAAAAAATTCAGAATTCCACCTTTCAAAGCAGAGAAATGACTGTTTGTGCAAAGACATTATTCATTGATTTTAGCCTTTGAAAACAGTCCTGTTACTCATATACCAGAATTGGTTGAAGGTACTGGCTGAATGCAAACAGATAGCAGCTCACCCTCTTTTATTCTTCTTTAGCATGCTAAAAGGAGAAGGAAAATGCAAAAAATTTCAGAACTCCACCTATCCCAGCAGAGAAATGACTGAGCAATGACATTATTCACTGATTTTAGCCATTGAAAATCATCCTGTTACTCATGTACCAGAAATTTTTGAAAGTATTGGCTGAACGCAAACAGATAGCCACTCAGCCTCTTTGGATCATCTTTTGCATGCTAAAAGGAGCAGAAAAAAACAAAAAACATTTCAGAATTCCACCTTTCCAAGCAGAGAAATGACTGTTTGTGCAATGACATTATTCATTGATTTTAGCCATTGAAAACCATTCTGTTACTTATATACAAGAAATGGTTGATGGTATTGGCTGAACACAAACAGGTTGGAGCTCACCCTCTTTGAATCTTCTTTAGCATGATAAAAGGAGCAGGAAAAAGCAAAAAATTTCAGAATTCCACCTTTCAAAGCAGAGAAATGACTGTTTGTGCAATGAGATTATTCATTGATTTTAGACATTGAAATCAGTCCTGTTACTCATGTACCAGAATTAGATGAAGTTACTGGCTGAACGCAAACAGATAGCAGCTCACCCTCTTTGAATCTTCTTTAGCATGCTAAAAGGAGCAGGAAAAAGCAAAAAAATTCAGAATTCCATCTCTCCCCGCAGAGAAATGACTGAGCAATGACATTATTCACTAATTTTAGCCATTGAAACATGTCTTGTTGCTCATATACCAGAAATGGTTGAAGGTATTGGCTGAACACAAAGAGATAGCAGCCCACCCTCTTTGAATCTTCTTTAGCATGATAAAAGGAGCAGGAAAAAGCAAAAAAATTCAGAATTCCACCTTTCAAAGCAGAGAAATGACTGTTTGTGCAATGACATTATTCATTGATTTTAACTTTTGAAAACAGTCCTGTTACTCATATACCAGAATGGGTTGAAGGTACTGGCTGAACGCAAACAGATAGCAGCTCACCCTCTTTTATTCTTCTTTAGAATGCTAAAAGGAGAAGGAAAATGCAAAAAATTTCAGAACTCCACCTATCCCAGCAGAGATATGACTGAGCAATGACATTATTCACTGATTTTAGCCATTGAAAATCATCCTGTTACTCATATACCAGAAATGGTTGAAAGTATTGGCTGAACGCAAACAGATAGCCACTCAGCCTCTTTGGATCATCTTTTGCATGCTAAAAGGAGCAGAAAAAAACAAAAAATATTTCAGAATTCCACCTTTCCAAGCAGAGAAATGACTGTTTGTGCAATTACATTATTCATTGATTTAAGCCATTGAAAAACATCTTGTTACTCATATACCAGAAATGGTTGATGGTATTGGCTGAACACAAACAGTTTGCTGCTCACCCTCTTTGAATCTTCTTTAGCATGCTAAAAGGAGCAGGAAAAAGGAAAAAATTTCAAAAATTCCACCTTTCCAAGCAGAGAAGTGACTGCTTGTGCATTGACATTATTCATTGATTTTAGCCATTGGAAACCGTCGTGTCACTCATATACCAGAAATGGTTGAATTTATTGGCTGAACGCAAACAGATAGCAGCTCACCCTCTTTGAATCTTCTTTAGCATGCTAAAAGGAGCAGGAAAAAGCAAAAAATTTCAGAATTCCACCTTTCAAAGCAGAGAAATAACTGAGCAATAACATTATTCACTGATTTTAGCCATTGAAAAATGTCCTGTTACTCATATACCAGAAATGGTTGAAGGTATTGGCTGAACACAAAGAGATAGCAGCCCACCCTCTTTGAATCTTCTTTAGCATGATAAAAGGAGCAGGAAAAAGCAAAAAAATTCAGAATTCCACCTTTCAAAGCAGAGAAATGACTGTTTGTGCAATGACATTATTCATTGATTTTAACTTTTGAAAACAGTCCTGTTACTCATATACCAGAATGGGTTGAAGGTACTGGCTGAACGCAAACAGATAGCAGCTCACCCTCTTTTATTCTTCTTTAGAATGCTAAAAGGAGAAGGAAAATGCAAAAAATTTCAGAACTCCACCTATCCCAGCAGAGAAATGACTGAGCAATGACATTATTCACTGATTTTAGCCATTGAAAATCATCCTGTTACTCATATACCAGAAATCGTTGAAAGTATTGGCTGAACGCAAACAGATAGCCACTCAGCCTCTTTGGATCATCTTTTGCATGCTAAAAGGAGCAGAAAAAAACAAAAAACATTTCAGAATTCCACCTTTCCAAGCAGAGAAATGACTGTTTGTGCAATGACATTATTCATTGATTTTAGCCATTGAAACCATCCTGTTACTTATATACAAGAAATGGTTGATGGTATTGGCTGAACACAAACAAGTTGCAGCTCACCCTCTTTGAATCTTCTTTAGCATGATAAAAGGAGCAGGAAAAAGCAAAAAATTTCAGAATTCCACCTTTCAAAGCAGAGAAATGACTGTTTGTGCAATGAGATTATTCATTGATTTTAAACATTGAAATCAGTCCTGTTACTCATATACCAGAAATGGTTGAAGGTATTGGCTGAACGCAAACAGATAGCAGCTCAGCCTCTTTGAATCGTCTTTTGCATGCTAAAAGGAGGAGAAAAAAAAAAAAAAAATTCAGAATTCCACCTTTCCAAGCAGAGAAATGACTCTTTGTGCAATGACATTATTCATTGAATTAAGCCATTGAAAAACATCTTGTTACTCATATACCAGAAATGGTTGATGGTATTGGCTGAACACAAACAGTTTGCTGCTCACCCTCTTTGAATCTTCTTTAGCATGCTAAAAGGAGCAGGAAAAAGGAAAAAATTTCAAAAATTCCACCTTTCCAAGCAGAGAAGTGACTGCTTGTGCATGGACATTATTCATTGATTTTAGCCAATGAAAACCATCCTGTCACTCATATAACAGAAATGGTTGAATGTATTGGCTGAACGCAAACAGATAGCAGCTCACCCTCTTTGAATCTTCTTTAGCATGCTAAAAGGAGCAGGAAAAAGCAAAAAATTTCAGAATTCCACCTTTCAAAGCAGAGAAATCACTGAGCAATAATATTATTCACTGATTTTAGCCATTGAAAAATGTCCTGTTACTCATATACCAGAAATGGTTGAAGGTATTGGCTGAACACAAAGAGATAGCAGCCCACCCTCTTTGAATCTTCTTTAGCATGATAAAAGGAGCAGGAAAAAGCAAAAAATTTCAGAATTCCACCTTTCAAAGCAGAGAAATCACTGTTTGTACAATGACATTATTCATTGATTTTAGCCTTTGAAAACAGTCCTGTTACTCATTTACCAGAATTGGTTGAAGGTACTGGCTGAACACAAACAGATAGCAGCTCACCCTCTTTTATTCTTCTTTAGCATGCTAAAAGGAGCAGGAAAATGCAAAGAATTTCAGAACTCCACCTTTGCCGGCAGAGAAATGACTGAGCAATAACATTATTCACTGATTTTAGCCATTGAAAAATGTCCTGTTACTCATATACCAGAAATGGTTGAAGGTATTGGCTGAACGCAAACAGATAGCTGCTCAGCCTCTTTGAATCGTCTTTTGCATGCAAAAAGGAGCAGAAAAAAACAAAAAACATTTCAGAATTCCACCTTTCCAAGTAGAGAAATGACTGTTTGTGCACTGACATTATTCATTGATTTTAGCCATTGAAAACCATCCTGTTACTTATATACAAGAAATGGTTGATGGTATTGGCTGAACACAAACAAGTTGCAGCTCACCCTCTTTGAATCTTCTTTAGCATGATAAAAGGAGCAGGAAAAAGCAAAAAATTTCAGAATTCCACCTTTCAAAGCAGAGAAGTGACTGTTTGTACAATGACATTATTCATTGATTTTAGCCTTTGAAAACAGTCCTGTTACTCATATACCAGAATTGGTTGAAGGTACTGGCTGAACACAAACAGATAGCAGCTCACCCTCTTTTATTCTTCTTTAGCATGCTAAAAGGAGCAGGAAAATGCAAAGAATTTCAGAACTCCACCTTTCCCAGCAGAGAAATGACTGAGCAATAACATTATTCACTGATTTTAGCCATTGAAAAACTTCCTGTTACTCATATACCAGAAATGGTTGAAGTTATTGGCTGAACGCAAACAGATAGCTGCTCAGCCTCTTTGAATCGTCTTTTGCATTCAAAAAGGAGCAGAAAAAAACAAAAAACATTTCATAATTCCACCTTTCCAAGTAGAGAAATAACTTTTTGTGCAATGACATTATTCATTGATTTTAGCCATTGAAAACAGTCCTGTTACTCATATACCAGAATTGGATGAAGGTACTGGCTGAACGCAAACAGATAGCAGCTCACCCTCTTTGAATCTTCTTTAGCATGCTAAAAGGAGCAGGAAAAAGCAAAAAAAATTCAGAATTCCACCTCTCCCCGCAGAGAAATGACTGAGCAATAACATTATTCACTAATTTTAGCCATTGAAACATGTCTTGTTACTCATATACCAGAAATGGTTGAAGGTATTGGCTGAACGCAAACAGATAGCAGCTCAGCCTCTTTGAATCGTCTTTTGCATGCCAAAAGGAGGAGAAAAAACAAAAAAAAATTCAGAATTCCACCTTTCCAAGCAGAGAAATGACTGTTTGTGCAATGACATTATTCTTTGATTTAAGCCATTGAAAAACATCTTGTTACTCATATACCAGAAATGGTTAATGGTATTGGCTGAACACAAACAGTTTGCTGCTCACCCTCTTTGAATCTTCTTTAGCATGCTAAAAGGAGCAGGAAAAAGGAAAAAATTTCAAAAATTTCACCTTTCCAAGCAGAGAAGTGACTGCTTGTGCATTGACATTATTCATTGATTTTAGCCATTGAAAACCGTCGTGTCACTCATATACCAGAAATGGTTGAATTTATTGGCTGAACGCAAACAGATAGCAGCTCACCCTCTTTGAATCTTCTTTAGCATGCTAAAAGGAGCAGGAAAAAGCAAAAAAATTCAGAATTCCACCTCTCCCCGCAGAGAAATGACTGAGCAATGACATTATTCACTGATTTTAGCCATTGAAACATGTCTTGTTGCTCATATACCAGAAATGGTTGAAGGTATTGGCTGAACGTAAACAGATAGCAGCTCAGCCTCTTTGAATCGTCTTTTGCATGCAAAAAGAAGGAGAAAAAACAAAAAAAAATTCAGAATTCCACCTTTCCAAGCAGAGAAATGACTGTTTGTGCAATGACATTATTCATTGATTTAAGCCATTGAAAAACATCTTGTTACTCATATACCAGAAATGGTTGATGGTATTGGCTGAACACAAACAGTTTGCTGCTCACCCTCTTTGAATCTTCTTTAGCATGCTAAAAGGAGCAGGAAAAAGCAAATAATTTCAGAATTCCACCTTTCAAAGCAGAGAAATAACTGTGCAATAACATTATTCACTGATTTTAGCCATTGAAAAATGTCCTGTTACTCATATACCAGAAATGGTTGAAGGTATTGGCTGAACACAAAGAGATAGCAGCCCACCCTCTTTGAATCTTCTTTAGCATGATAAAAGAAGCAGGAAAAAGCAAAAAAATTCAGAATTCCACCTTTCAAAGCAGAGAAATGACTGTTTGTGCAATGACATTATTCATTGATTTTAACTTTTGAAAACAGTCCTGTTACTCATATACCAGAATGGGTTGAAGGTACTGGCTGAACGCAAACAGATAGCAGCTCACCCTCTTTTATTCTTCTTTAGAATGCTAAAAGGAGAAGGAAAATGCAAAAAATTTCAGAACTCCACCTATCCCAGCAGAGAAATGACTGAGCAGTGACATTATTCACTGATTTTAGCCATTGAAAATCATTCTGTAACTCATATACCAGAAATGGTTGAAAGTATTGGCTGAACGCAAACAGATAGCCACTCAGCCTCTTTGGATCATCTTTTGCATGCTAAAAGGAGCAGAAAAAAACAAAAAACATTTCAGAATTCCACCTTTCCAAGCAGAGAAATGACTGTTTGTGCAATGACATTATTCATTGATTTTAGCCATTGAAACCATTCTGTTACTTATATACAAGAAATGGTTGATGGTATTGGCTGAACACAAACAGGTTGGAGCTCACCCTCTTTGAATTTTCTTTAGCATGCTAAAAGCAGCGGGAAAAAGCAAAGCATTTCAGACTTCCACCTTTCAAGGCAGAGAAATGACTGAGCAATAACATTATTCACTGATTTTAGAAATTGAAAAACATCCTGTTACTCATATACCAGAAATGGTTGAAGGTATTTGCTGAACGCAAACAGATAGCTGCTCAGCCTCTTTGAATCGTCTTTTGCATGCAAAAAGAAGCAGAAAAAAACAAAAAACATTTCAGAATTCCACCTTTCCAAGTAGAGAAATGACTGTTTGTGCAATGACATTATTCATTGATTTTAGCCATTGAAAACCATCCTGTTACTTATATACTAGAAATGGTTGAAGGTATTGGCTGAACACAAACAGGTTGGAGCTCACCTTCTTTGAATCTTCTTTAGCATGATAAAAGGAGCAGGAAAAAGCAAAAAATTTCAGAATTCCACCTTTCAAAGCAGAGAAATGACTGTTTGTGCAATGAGATTATTCATTGATTTTAGACATTGAAAACAGTCCTGTTACTCATATACCAGAATTAGATGAAGGTACTGGCTGAACGCAAACAGATAGCATCTCACCCTCTTTGAATCTTCTTTAGCATGCTAAAAGGAGCAGGAAAAAGCAAAAAATTTCAGAATTCCACCTTTCAAAGCAGAGAAATGACTGAGCAATAACATTATTCACTGATTTTAGCCATTGAAAAATGTCCTGTTACTCATATACCAGAAATGGTTGAAGGTATTGGCTGAACACAAAGAGATAGCAGCCCACCCTCTTTGAATCTTCTTTAGCATGATAAAAGGAGCAGGAAAAAGCAAAAAAATTCAGAATTCCACCTTTCAAAGCAGAGAAATGACTGTTTGTGCAATGACATTATTCATTGATTTTAGCCTTTGAAAACAGTCCTGTTACTCATATACCAGAATTGGTTGAAGGTACTGGCTGAATGCAAACAGATAGCAGCTCACCCTCTTTTATTCTTCTTTAGCATGCTAAAAGGAGAAGGAAAATGCAAAAAATTTCAGAACTCCACCTATCCCAGCAGAGAAATGACTGAGCAATGACATTATTCACTGATTTTAGCCATTGAAAATCATCCTGTTACTCATATACCAGAAATGGTTTAAAGTATTGGCTGAACGCAAACAGATAGCCACTCAGCCTCTTTGGATCATCTTTTGCATGCTAAAAGGAGCAGAAAAAAACAAAAAACATTTCAGAATTCCACCTTTCCAAGCAGAGAAATGACTGTTTGTGCAATGACATTATTCATTGATTTTAGCCATTGAAAGCCATTCTGTTACTTATATACAAGAAATGGTTGATGGTATTGGCTGAACACAAACAGGTTGGAGCTCACCCTCTTTGAATCTTCTTTAGCATGATAAAAGGAGCAGGAAAAAGCAAAAAATTTCAGAATTCCACCTTTAAAAGCAGAGAAATGACTGTTTGTGCAATGAGATTATTCATTGATTTTAGACATTGAAATCAGTCCTGTTACTCATGTACCAGAATTAGATGAAGGTACTGGCTGAACGCAAACAGATAGCAGCTCACCCTCTTTGAATCTTCTTTAGCATGCTAAAAGGAGCAGGAAAAAGCAAAAAAATTCAGAATTCCATCTCTCCCCGCAGAGAAATGACTGAGCAATGACATTATTCACTAATTTTAGCCATTGAAACATGTCTTGTTGCTCATATACCAGAAATGGTTGAAGGTATTGGCTGAACGTAAACAGATAGCAGCTCAGCCTCTTTGAATCGTCTTTTGCATGCAAAAAGAAGGAGAAAAAACAAAAAAAAATTCAGAATTCCACCTTTCCAAGCAGAGAAATGACTGTTTGTGCAATTACATTATTCTTTGATTTAAGCCATTGAAAAACATCTTGTTACTCATATACCATAAATGGTTGATGGTATTGGCTGAACACAAACAGTTTGCTGCTCACCCTCTTTTAATCTTCTTTAGCATGCTAAAAGGAGCAGGAAAAAGGAAAAAATTTCAAAAATTCCACCATTCCAAGCAGAGAAGTGACTGCTTGTGCATTGACATTATTCATTGATTTTAGCCATTGAAAACCGTCGTGTCACTCATATACCAGAAATGGTTGAATTTATTGGCTGAACGCAAACAGATAGCAGCTCACCCTCTTTGAATCTTCTTTAGCATGCTAAAAGGAGCAGGAAAAAGCAAAAAAATTCAGAATTCCACCTCTCCCCGCAGAGAAATGACTGAGCAATGACATTATTCACTAATTTTAGCCATTGAAACATGTCTTGTTGCTCATATAGAAGAAATGGTTGAAGGTATTGGCTGAACGTAAACAGATAGCAGCTTAGCCTCTTTGAATCGTCTTTTGCATGCAAAAAGAAGGAGAAAAAACAAAAAAAAATTCAGAATTCCACCTTTCAAAGCAGAGAAATAACTGAGCAATAACATTATTCACTGATTTTAGCCATTGAAAAATGTCCTGTTACTCATATACCAGAAATGGTTGAAGGTATTGGCTGAACACAAAGAGATAGCAGCCCACCCTCTTTGAATCTTCTTTAGCATGATAAAAGGAGCAGGAAAAAGCAAAAAAATTCAGAATTCCACCTTTCAAAGCAGAGAAATAACTGTTTGTGCAATGACATTATTCATTGATTTTAACTTTTGAAAACAGTCCTGTTACTCATATACCAGAATGGGTTGAAGGTACTGGCTGAACGCAAACAGATAGCAGCTCACCCTCTTTTATTCTTCTTTAGAATGCTAAAAGGAGAAGGAAAATGCAAAAAATTTCAGAACTCCACCTATCCCAGCAGAGAAATGACTGAGCAATGACATTATTCACTGATTTTAGCCATTGAAAATCATCCTGTTACTCATATACCAGAAATCGTTGAAAGTATTGGCTGAACGCAAACAGATAGCCACTCAGCCTCTTTGGATCATCTTTTGCATGCTAAAAGGAGCAGAAAAAAACAAAAAACATTTCAGAATTCCACCTTTCCAAGCAGAGAAATGACTGTTTGTGCAATGACATTATTCATTGATTTTAGCCATTGAAACCATTCTGTTACTTATATACAAGAAATGGTTGATGGTATTGGCTGAACACAAACAGGTTGGAGCTCACCCTCTTTGAATCTTCTTTAGCATGCTAAAAGCAGCAGGAAAAAGCTAAACATTTCAGACTTCCACCTTTCAAGGCAGAGAAATGACTGAGCAATAACATTATTCACTGATTTTAGCCATTGAAAAATGTCCTGTTACTTATATACCAGAAATGGTTGAAGGTATTGGCTGAACGCAAACAGATAGCTGCTCAGCCTCTTTGAATCGTCTTTTGCATGCAAAAAGGAGCAGAAAAAAACAAAAAACATTTCAGAATTCCACCTTTCCAAGTAGAGAAATGACTGTTTGTGCAATGACATTATTCATTGATTTTAGCCATTGAAAACCATCCTGTTACTTATATACAAGAAATGGTTGATGGTATTGGCTGAACACAAACAAGTTGCAGCTCACCCTCTTTGAATCTTCTTTAGCATGATAAAAGGAGCAGGAAAAAGCAAAAAATTTCAGAATTCCACCTTTCAAAGCAGAGAAATGACTGTTTGTACAATGACATTATTCATTGATTTTAGCCTTTGAAAACAGTCCTGTTACTCATATACCAGAATTGGTTGAAGGTACTGGCTGAACACAAACAGATAGCAGCTCACCCTCTTTTATTCTTCTTTAGCATGCTAAAAGGAGCAGGAAAATGCAAAGAATTTCAGAACTCCACCTTTCCCAGCAGAGAAATGACTGAGCAATAACATTATTCACTGATTTTAGCCATTGAAAAACTTCCTGTTACTCATATACCAGAAATGGTTAAAGATATTGGCTGAACGCAAACAGATAGCTGCTCAGCCTCTTTGAATCGTCTTTTGCATTCAAAAAGGAGCAGAAAAAAACAAAAAACATTTCATAATTCCACCTTTCCAAGTAGAGAAATAACTGTTTGTGCAATGACATTATTCATTGATTTTAGCCATTGAAAACCATCCTGTTACTTATATACAAGAAATGGTTGATGGTATTGGCTGAACACAAACAGGTTGCAGCTCACCCTCTTTGAATCTTCTTTAGCATGATAAAAGGAGCAGGAAAAAGCAAAAAATTTCAGAATTCCACCTTTCAAAGCAGAGAAATGACTGTTTGTGCAATGAGATTATTCATTGATTTTAAACATTGAAATCAGTCCTGTTACTCATATACCAGAAATGGTTGAAGGTATTGGCTGAACGCAAACAGATAGCAGCTCAGCCTCTTTGAATCGTCTTTTGCATGCTAAAAGGAGGAGAAAAAACAAAAAAATTCAGAATTCCACCTTTCCAAGCAGAGAAATGACTCTTTGTGCAATGACATTATTCATTGAATTAAGCCATTGAAAAACATCTTGTTACTCATATACCAGAAATGGTTGATGGTATTGGCTGAACACAAACAGTTTGCTGCTCACCCTCTTTGAATCTTCTTTAGCATGCTAAAAGGAGCAGGAAAAAGGAAAAAATTTCAAAAATTCCACCTTTCCAAGCAGAGAAGTGACTGCTTCTGCATGGACATTATTCATTGATTTTAGCCAATGAAAACCGTCCTGTCACTCATATACCAGAAATGGTTGAATGTATTGGCTGAACGCAAACAGATAGCAGCTCACCCTCTTTGAATCTTCTTTAGCATGCTAAAAGGAGCAGGAAAAAGCAAAAAATTTCAGAATTCCACCTTTCAAAGCAGAGAAATCACTGAGCAATAATATTATTCACTGATTTTAGCCATTGAAAACAGTCCTGTTACTCATATACCAGAAATGGTTGAAGGTATTGGCTGAACACAAAGAGATAGCAGCCCACCCTCTTTGAATCTTCTTTAGCATGATAAAAGGAGCAGGAAAAAGCAAAAAATTTCAGAATTCCACCTTTCAAAGCAGAGAAATGACTGTTTGTACAATGACATTATTCATTGATTTTAGCCTTTGAAAACAGTCCTGTTACTCATTTACCAGAATTGGTTGAAGGTACTGGCTGAACACAAACAGATAGCAGCTCACCCTCTTTTATTCTTCTTTAGCATGCTAAAAGGAGCAGGAAAATGCAAAGAATTTCAGAACTCCACCTTTGCCGGCAGAGAAATGACTGAGCAATAACATTATTCACTGATTTTAGCCATTGAAAAATGTCCTGTTACTCATATACCAGAAATGGTTGAAGGTATTGGCTGAACGCAAACAGATAGCTGCTCAGCCTCTTTGAATCGTCTTTTGCATGCAAAAAGGAGCAGAAAAAAACAAAAAACATTTCAGAATTCCACCTTTCCAATTAGAGAAATGACTGTTTGTGCAATGACATTATTCATTGATTTTAGCCATTGAAAACCATCCTGTTACTTATATACAAGAAATGGTTGATGGTATTGGCTGAACACAAACAAGTTGCAGCTCACCCTCTTTGAATCTTCTTTAGCATGATAAAAGGAGCAGGAAAAAGCAAAAAATTTCAGAATTCCACCTTTCAAAGCAGAGAAATGACTGTTTGTACAATGACATTATTCATTGATTTTAGCCTTTGAAAACAGTCCTGTTACTCATATACCAGAATTGGTTGAAGGTACTGGCTGAACACAAACAGATAGCAGCTCACCCTCTTTTATTCTTCTTTAGCAAGCTAAAAGGAGCAGGAAAATGCAAAGAATTTCAGAACTCCACCTTTCCCAGCAGAGAAATGACTGAGCAATAACATTATTCACTGATTTTAGCCATTGAAAAACTTCCTGTTACTCATATACCAGAAATGGTTGAAGTTATTGGCTGAACGCAAACAGATAGCTGCTCAGCCTCTTTGAATCGTCTTTTGCATTCAAAAAGGAGCAGAAAAAAACAAAAAACATTTCATAATTCCACCTTTCCAAGTAGAGAAATAACTGTTTGTGCAATGACATTATTCATTGATTTTAGCCATTGAAAACCATCCTGTTACTTATATACAAGAAATGGTTGATGGTATTGGCTGAACACAAACAGGTTGCAGCTCACCCTCTTTGAATCTTCTTTAGCATGATAAAAGGAGCAGGAAAAAGCAAAAAATTTCAGAATTCCACCTTTCAAAGCAGAGAAATGACTGTTTGTGCAATGAGATTATTCATTGATTTTAGCAATTGAAAACAGTCCTGTTACTCATATACCAGAATTGGATGAAGGTACTGGCTGAACGCAAACAGATAGCAGCTCACCCTCTTTGAATCTTCTTTAGCATGCTAAAAGGAGCAGGAAAAAGCAAAAAAAATTCAGAATTCCACCTCTCCCCGCAGAGAAATGACTGAGCAATAACATTATTCACTAATTTTAGCCATTGAAACATGTCTTGTTACTCATATACCAGAAATGGTTGAAGGTATTGGCTGAACGCAAACAGATAGCAGCTCAGCCTCTTTGAATCGTCTTTTGCATGCCAAAAGGAGGAGAAAAAACAAAAAAAATTCAGAATTCCACCTTTCCAAGCAGAGAAATGACTGTTTGTGCAATGACAGTATGCATTGATTTAAGCCATTGAAAAACATCTTGTTACTCATATACCAGAAATGGTTGATGGTATTGGCTGAACACAAACAGTTTGCTGCTCACCCTCTTTGAATCTTCTTTAGCATGCTAAAAGGAGCAGGAAAAAGGAAAAAATTTCAAAAATTCCACCTTTCCAAGCACAGAAGTGACTGCTTGTGCATTGACATTATTCATTGATTTTAGCCATTGAAAACTGTCATGTCACTCATATACCAGAAATGGTTGAATTTATTGGCTGAACGCAAACAGATAGCAGCTCACCCTCTTTGAATCTTCTTTAGCATGCTAAAAGGAGCAGGAAAAAGCAAAAAATTTCAGAATTCCACCTTTCAAAGCAGAGAAATGACTGTTTGTGCAATGAGATTATTCATTGATTTTAGCCATTGAAAACAGTCCTGTTACTCATATACCAGAATTGGATGAAGGTACTGGCTGAACACAAACATATAGCAGCTCACCCTCTTTGAATCTTCTTTAGCATGCTAAAAGGAGCAGGAAAAAGCAAAAAAATTCAGAATTCCACCTCTCCCCGCAGAGAAATGACTGAGCAATGACATTATTCACTAATTTTAGCCATTGAAACACGTCTTGTTACTCATATACCAGAAATGGTTGAAGGTATTGGCTGAACGCAAACAGATAGCAGCTCAGCCTCTTTGAATCGTCTTTTGCATGCTAAAAGGAGGAGAAAAAAAAAAAATTCAGAATTCCATCTCTCCAAGCAGAGAAATGACTGTTTGTGCAATGACATTATTCATTGATTTAAGCCATTGAAAAACATCTTGTTACTCATATACCAGAAATGGTTGATGGTATTGGCTGAACACAAACATTTTGCAGCTCACCCTCTTTGAATCTTCTTTAGCATGCTAAAAGGAGCAGGAAAAAGCAAAAAATTTCAGAATTCCACCTTTCAAAGCAGAGAAATGACTGTTTGTGCAATGAGATTATTCATTGATTTTAGCCATTGAAAACAGTCCTGTTACTCATATACCAGAATTGGATGAAGGTACTGGCTGAACACAAACATATAGCAGCTCACCCTCTTTGAATCTTCTTTAGCATGCTAAAAGGAGCAGGAAAAAGCAAAAAAAAATCAGAATTCCACCTCTCCCCGCAGAGAAATGACTGAGCAATGACATTATTCACTAATTTTAGCCATTGAAACACGTCTTGTTACTCATATACCAGAAATGGTTGAAGGTATTGGCTGAACGCAAACAGATAGCAGCTCAGCCTCTTTGAATCGTCTTTTGCATGCTAAAAGGAGGAGAAAAAACAAAAAAAAATTCAGAATTCCATCTCTCCAAGCAGAGAAATGACTGTTTGTGCAATGACATTATTCATTGATTTAAGCCATTGAAAAACATCTTGTTACTCATATACCAGAAATGGTTGATGGTATTGGCTGAACACAAACAGTTTGCTGCTCAGCCTCTTTGAATCTTCTTTAGCATGCTAAAAGGAGCAGGAAAAAGCAAAAAATGTTAGAATTCCACCTTTCAAAGCAGAGAAATGACTGGTTGTGCAATGAGATTATTCATTGATTTTAGACATTGAAAACAGTCCTGTTACTCATATACCAGAATTAGATGAAGGTACTGGCTGAACGCAAACAGATAGCAGCTCACCCTCTTTGAATCTTCTTTAGCATGCTAAAAGGAGCAGGAAAAAGGAAAAAATTTCAAAAATTTCACCTTTCCAAGCAGAGAAGTGACTGCTTGTGCATTGACATTATTCATTGATTTTAGCCATTGAAAACCATCCTGTTACTTATATACAAGAAATGGTTGAAGGTATTGGCTGAACGCAAACAGATAGCATCTCACCCTCTTTGCATCTTCTTTAGCATGCTAAAAGAAGCAGGAAAAAGCAAAAAATTTCAGAATTCCACCTTTCAAAGCAGAGAAATGACTGGGCAATAACATTATTCACTGATTTTAGCCATTGAAAAATGTCCTGTTACTCATATACCAGAAATGGTTGAAGGTATTGGCTGAACACAAAGAGATAGCAGCCCACCCTCTTTGAATCTTCTTTAGCATGATAAAAGGAGCAGGAAAAAGCAAAAAAATTCAGAATTCCAACTTTCAAAGCAGAGAAATGACTGTTTGTGCAATGACATTATTCATTGATTTTAGCCTTTGAAAACAGTCCTGTTACTCATATACCAGAATTGGTTGAAGGTACTGGCTGAACGCAAACAGATAGCAGCTCACCCTCTTTGAATCTTCTTTAGCATGATAAAAGGAGCAGGAAAAAGCAAAAAATGTTAGAATTCCACCTTTCAAAGCAGAGAAATGACTGGTTGTGCAATGAGATTATTCATTGATTTTAGACATTGAAAACAGTCCTGTTACTCATATACCAGAATTAGATGAAGGTACTGGCTGAACGCAAACAGATAGCAGCTCACCCTCTTTGAATCTTCTTTAGCATGCTAAAAGGAGCAGGAAAAAGCAAAAAAATTCAGAATTCCACCTCTCCCCGCAGAGAAATGACTGAGCAATGACATTATTCACTAATTTTAGCCATTGAAACATGTCCTGTTGCTCATATACCAGAAATGGTTGACGGTATTGGCTGAACGCAAACAGATAGCAGCTCAGCCTCTTTGAATCGTCTTTTGCATGCGAAAAGGAGGAGAAAAAACAAAAAAAAATTCAGAATTCCACCTTTCCAAGCAGAGAAATGACTGTTTGTGCAATGATATTATTCATTGATTTAAGCCATTGAAAAACATCTTGTTACTAGAGATGAGCGTTGTTCGACTCGAACTGTTCGCCAATCTCAAATTTGAGCTGTTTTGGGCGGTGTTCGAGCCGTTCGGCGAACACGAACGATTTGAGAAAAATTCGGCTGTTCGAGGTTATGTTCGATAACTGTTCGTGCACCAAAATCATAACTGGATTTTTTCTCAGTAATGATGAAAATTAATGTTAATACGCAGTTTGAGTGTACAGCGGGGTGGGGGGAGGGGCAGGGGATGGATCTCTGCAGGAATAATGAAGATCTCCATTTTTTTTTCTCTTTCCCGCATTTACAGTGGGGAGGTGCAATCTGTCAGCCTATCAGCAGCGCACACACGGAGCGAAGTGCTTTTTTTCACACAAGCAAGGACATGTGTCATTGGCAGTGTATGTCACATGTCCTTGCCCTATAAGACCAAGCCATTTTCCCTGTCGCCACCATTTTCTCACTGCTGCAGCTGCTTGTTAGACGGCACCGCTCTTGCTGTGTGCGCTATACCTTGTTAATTTCAAGCCAATTTTCGCACAAATCTACAGATAGCTTGGGAGTAGGGAATAGTTGTGATTGCAGTCCTTTTAAGGACTAGGTTACAGCATTTCCTGCGACTTTTATCAGCAGGTCTGTGCTCTTAAATAGATAGATTGTGGGAGTAAAGACTAATTGTAATTGCAGTCCTTTTCAGGACTAGGTTACATCAGTTCCTATCAGTTTTTGCCAGGCAGGTCTGTGCCAGTGCTGTGCAAGTTTTTTTCACAGCATTTGGCTGAATCTAGCAAAGCTAATCCTTTTTGGCCTATTGCAGATTGTGTTAGTCAGTGGAGTAGCCTATCTGTGTTGCAAGATATACCACCTGTGTATAGAATACCAATTTTTTTACTGCACCTAGTGAAGTAAAATCTTTTGGGCATAGCATCATTCTATTAGTCCATCTATACTGACCTCCATCAGGTTGCAAATTGAATATAATTTTTTTCTGCATCTAGCTCTGAAAAAATATTTGGGCTTCTAGCAGTGTGTGGGACTAGTTCTATTAGTCCATCTATACTGACCTCCATCAGGTTGCAAACTGAATATGATTTTTTTCTGCATCTAGCTCTGAAAAAATATTTGGCCTTCTAGCAGTGTGTGGGACTTGTTCTATTAGTCCATCTATACTGACCTCCATCACGCTGCAAATTCAAAATAATTTTTTGTCTGCATCTAGCTCTGAAAAAATATTTGGCCTTCTAGCAGTGTGTGGGACTTTCTCTATTAGTCCATCTATACTGACCTCCATCAGGTTGCAAATTAAAAATATTTTTTATCTGCATCTACCTCTGAAAAAATATTTGGGCTTCTAGCTGTGTGTGGGACTTGTTCTATTAGTCCATCTATACTGACCTCCATCAGGTTGCAAACTGAACATAATTTTTTTCTGCATCTAGCTCTGAAAAAATATTTGGCCTTCTAGCAGTGTGTGGGACTTTCTCTATTAGTCCATCTATACTGACATCCATCAGGTTGCAAATTAAAAATAATTTTTATCTGCATCTAGCTCTGAAAAAATATTTGGCCTTCTAGCAGTGTGTGGGACTTGTTCTATTAGTCCATCTATACTGACCTCCATCAGGTTGCAAATTCAAAATAATTTTTTGTCTGCATCTAGCTCTGAAAAAATATTTGGCCTTCTAGCAGTGTGTGGGACTTTCTCTATTAGTCCATCTATACTGACCTCCATCAGGTTGCAAACTGAATATATTTTTTTTCTGCATCTACCTCTGAAAAAATATTTGGGCTTCTAGCTGTGTGTGGGACTTGTTCTATTAGTCCATCTATACTGACCTCCATCAGGTTGCAAACTGAATATAATTTTTTTCTGCATCTACCTCTGAAAAAATATTTGGGCTTCTAGCTGTGTATGGGACTTGTTCTATTAGTCCATCTATACTGACCTCCATCAGTTTGCAAACTCAATATATTTTTTTTTCTGCATCAAGCTCTGAAAAAATATTTGGCCTTCTAGCAGTGTGTGGGACTTTCTCTATTAGTCCATCTATACTGACATCCATCAGGTTGCAAATTAAAAATAATTTTATGTGCATCTAGCTCTGAAAAAATATTTGGCCTTCTAGCAGTGTTTGGGACTTGTTCTATTAGTCCACCTATACTGACCTCCATGAGGTTGCAAATTCAAAAAATTTTTTGTCTGCATCTAGCTCTGAAAAAATATTTGGCCTTCTAGCAGTGTGTGGGACATTCTCTATTAGTCCATCTATACTGACCTCCATCAGGTTGCAAACTGAATATATTTTTTTTCTGCATCTACCTCTGAAAAAATATTTGGGCTTCTAGCTGTGTGTGGGACTTGTTCTATTAGTCCATCTATACTGACCTCCATCAGGTTGCAAACTGAATATAATTTTTTTCTGCATCTACCTCTGAAAAAATATTTGGGCTTCTAGCTGTGTGTAGGACTTGTTCTATTAGTCCATCTATACTGACCTCCTTCAGGTTGCAAACTGAATACAATTTTTTTCTGCATCTACCTCTGAAAAAATATTTGGGCTTCTAGCTGTGTGTGGGACTTGTTCTATTAGTCCATCTATACTGACCTCCATCAGGTTGCAAATTGAATATAATTTTTTTCTGCATCTAACCCAGCCAATAGTTTTGGCCTAATACCACAGTTTGGCCACTCAGCTCTGCTCGGTTACCATCCATTGTTTTTTTGTGCAAACAACTCCAGAGTTGTGAATTAGTTAACCACCAAAATGAGTGGAAAAAGGCCTGCTGCTGGTGGAAAGGGGAAAAGGCGTGTTGGGAAGGGGAAAAAAGGTTGTGTCCGTGGGGTTGGTGTTAAAGCAACAGTAACATCTGCAGAAGAAAGACCATCTTCCAGCCAAACTAAAATGTCTACTTCTTTTAGCGGACAATGTGATAAGATCCCTTTCTTATGGCCACGCCAATCACTACAAATTCCAGATGAGGCACAAAAACAGCAGGTGCTTCAACGAATATCAAGTGCTCCTTTAAGTGGGCTCTCCTCCACATCAACTTGAACATCACAAATACTCCAGTCCTCAAACTGGCGTTATCACACCCGTCGTCCTCAGAGCCAACCTGTTCCTGCCCTGACAAAAAACTAAAGTTGTCGCTCCAATCAGGTATTTGAGTCTCATCATCGTCTTCCTCATTGTCTCCACCAACAGGAGTTACAGTTTGGGAATGAGGGTCTACATTATGGTCAGAACCTTCTGCGTCTGGTCCTGGATCCGACTCATAAAGATTCTGGGCATCAGTGCAGATCATTTCCTCGTCTGGATTCACAGAAGCGCTGGAGTCGACCTCTGATTCCCAGGCTATAGTATGAGTAAACAGCTCTGCAGACTCAACCATCTGTTCTACCTCATACCCAGACGGGCAGCTGGAGATTTGGGAGCTGTGAGGAAGCAAATGCGATTGGGGTGACACCGGGTGATGATGATGAGGTTGGAGATCCCACTTACTGTCAACCCACAGTCAGCCAAGAGATGAGGTCAGCAGAGGAGGTGGAGGAAGATGCTAGTGACGACGAGGTCAGGTTGCGCCTTCCTGGACAGAGACATAGTACTGGAAGCACGTCAACAACTGCATCCTCAAACACAACTCTGCCTCTGACCACAAGTCGTGATGGCTCTTCAGGTCGCATGGGTGCTAAGCCTTGCATAGCCTGGGCATTTTTTCAGATCGATAAAGATGACCCAACTCGTGTTATCTGTAACATTTGTCAGCAAAAGCTAAGTAGAGGCCAAAAAATACATAGTTTGAGTACTTCATGCATGAACCGGCACATGGACATGAAGCATCAGTTGCAGTGGGAAGCTCAGTGTGCTACAATGCGGCCTAGCTGGCCGGGCCAACCACCGTCTGCCATATCTTGTGCATCCGCAGCCTCTTCATCCTCTGTGACTGGGGGGACAGCAGTCACACCTGTTTTGGGGCGCAGACCTGCCACCTCTTTACCCGCAACAGCCAGCGTGATTGGCAGATCATCATTTTCTTTGGAGGTGGTAACACCAGCTGGTGTTGAGCGCTGTCCGACATCGATAGCACCACCTTTGGATCAAGGCAACCTAACATGTCCGCCTGCATCTTCCTCACAGACCGGCAGTTTGCCGGGGACACCCTTATCAACCCCGTCTAAGCACAATAGCCAGCCCTCGGTCCCTCAGATGTGGACAAGTAAAAGACCATTTCCTCCTAGCCATGAGAAAGCTAAGAGGTTGAATTTCACCATCTGCAAGCTCTTGGCTACAGAAATGCTGCCTTTCCGCCTGGTGGACACAGAGGATTTTCGAGACCTTATGTCCGTTGCAGTGCCCCAGTACCAGATGCCCAGTCGGCACTACTTCTCAAAGAAAGGTGTGCCTGCGCTCCACCAGCATGTCGCACACAACATCACTGCTTCTTTGAGAAACTCTGTGTGTGACAGGGTGCATTTCACCACAGACACTTGGACGAGTAGGCATGGACAGGGGCGTTACATGTTGCTGACTGGGCACTGGGTAACTATGGTGACAGCAGGACAAGGGGCTGCTGTCCAAGTCTTGCCGTCCCCACGAGTTGTGCGTCAATCCTCTTTATGTCAAAGTTCCTCCACTGCTTCTGCCTCCTCAACCTCCTCTCGGTCTTCCACCTGCACCCAAAGCCTGTCTGGTCGTGCCACAAGCTTTCTAACTGCGCAGAAGGGATCCTGCACACCTCCTTACTATGCTGGCAGTAGGGCTCAACGTCATCAGGCGGTTTTTACTTTGAAATGTCTGGGAAATGTGAGTCACACAGCTGAGGACTTGTGGTCAGCTCTGGAGACCCAGTTTCATGAATGGTTGTCTCCACTGAACCTGCAACCAGGGAAGGCCGTGTGCGACAATGCTGCAAACCTGGGTGCGGCCCTTAGCTGGGGCAATGTTACACACGTGCCTTGTATGGCTCACGTGTTGAACCTGGTTGTCCATAAATTTTTAGCCCACTATCCCGGACTAGATGGCCTTCTGCAGAGGGCACGGTCGCTTTGTGCTCACTTCCGCTGTTCGCATCCCGCAGCTCAGCGACTTACATCTCTACAGAAGTCGTTGGGCCTGCCAGTTCACCGGCTGAAATGCGATGTGCCGACACGGTGGAATTCAACTCTGCACATGTTGCAGCGACTGTGGCAGCACCGACAAGCCCTGGTGCAATACTTTCTGACGTATAGCCTGGGCCGTGGGGTACCCGGAGCCGGGCCGGTAGATGCTGGGGGTTGCAGTCACTGTGGCGGTGACCCGGTCCGTGACCCAGGGCGGTCAATCCAACGGTAATTTATATATATGGATTTTATAATGTCCGACTACGCCACCTGTGGAGTGCGGCCAAAGGGGCCGCCGCTGCGGAACAGTCCTCTGAAGCTGGTGGTTTTGCTGCAATGGTATTATTACTCACCACAGGAAGAGTGTAGCTTCAGGGCAGTGTGGGTGGATGATGGTGGTTGTAGTGCAGGGAGTCAGTAATGAACACAGA
This sequence comes from Phyllobates terribilis, assembly GCF_046119375.1. Lineage (NCBI taxonomy): Eukaryota > Metazoa > Chordata > Amphibia > Anura > Dendrobatidae > Phyllobates > Phyllobates terribilis. The sequence goes on along the minus strand of NW_027362771.1, from coordinate 775,929 downwards.
GTCCGTGTGATGCAGTCCCAAGATCTTTACTCACAGTTGTTGCAGTCCAGATTACAGGTACCAGAGCTATCTCACCCGTCGTGCTGTGCGTACTCAGTGAGGGGCTCAGTCCACCCCCAGATAGCTCCGGAGTACTTAGCAGGACCCCCTTCTGTGTGTCCTTTCTCTGGCCTTCTCCCTGCACCTCACACCCAGTGACACTTCTATCCGGTATCCTCGGGCCTTGGCGGGCGACTTGTGTTCCGTCCCCTGGGTCCTATGTGCCTACCTTCTTAGTGAGACTGGTGTGGACTTTTGCCTGCAGTACATGAAATGCTGCAGCCTCCGGTTTCTAGTTGAGCCTTGCTGTTTCTCCTCTAGTTGAGGGACCGGTTCCCCTTATCTGGCCTGACCCCTCTACCTCCTGGTAGCAGCGGGAGTACAGGTGGCCTTCTGCACGGCCCGTAGCCCTAGGGTCCCTTTGGTTCCTGGAGCCTTCCTGCTCCCACTCCTCTCTTCTCTCCTTCAGTCCTGGGCCTCCCAGGCTAGGCCCGCCTCCGGAGCAGAGCTCATGCCGAGCCTCTGCTCCTGTCACTTTTCCTCCTCTGACTGGCTTGCTCTTTCTAAGATGGCTTCCTATTTATACTCTCCCTGTCATGTGCTCCCCTAAGCTGCTCCCCTAAGCACCCACTACATAGGATCCTCCCACCAGCTAGGGACCTGGGACTGTGCTCTCCCTTAGGAGCAATCTCGCCCTAACCCCACTGCGGGTATGTGTTGGATGCAGGTGTTAGGGTCCCGAGCCATACGCCTTCCTTACCTGAGGGTGAGATACCACACCTCTGGATGAGATGCAGTAACTCTGTGGTGACTGCACCCTCAGGGGCGCCACACACCTTTCTGCACAGTTTTGAAATGGCGACAAAGATGTTTAGTGCTGACGACAATGCCATTATCAGCATAACTATTCCGGTGATTTACATGCTGGAGCACACATTAAACAGAATTCAGAGTCAGGTGGTCGGACAAGAGGAGGTGGAGGAAGTAGAGGAGGAGTCGTATGCGGAAGGGATAACATCTCCAAGGTCCAGACGGTTGGCAGCACCAAGGAGGCAGGCATGGGAGGGTGGGGGAGAGGGATTAAACAGGGCGCATGGTAGCAGCCAAACTGTTGAGGAAGGTGCAGGAGCCGAGGAAGAAGTGGAGGATGAGCTGGCGATGGGCATGGAAGACTCATCAGATGAGGGAGACCTTGATCACATTTCTGTTGTGCGAGGTTGGGGGGAGAGGGCAGAGGAAAGAAGCATGATTCTTACCTCGCTACCAACACAACAAGGACTTGGTCCTCCTGGATGCGCAAGACACATGAGTGCCTTCTTGCTGCACTACCTGCAACATGACCCTCAGATTGCAGAATTCGAAGTAATCTCGACTACTGGGTTGCCACACTCTTAGATCCCCGGTACAAAAGTAAATTTGCCGAAATAATTCCTGCCATAAAAAGGGATTGACGCATGCAGGAGTATCTGCAGACGCTGTTGCAGAATCTTACATGTGCTTTTCCACAAAACACCAGTGGTGCACGAAGTGAATCTCACAGTTCTATCTTGCCAACCGCGGGACTGTCAAGTCTTCATCACTCAAACCGTAACAGTAACACAGTATCTGCTGGTAACAGCAATTTTGTGAAATCGTTTCACCACTTTTTTAGACCATCCTTTGCAAGGCCACAGGAGACAAGAAGTCTGACACATAGTCAATGCCTAGAGAGGATGGTGCAGGAGTATCTCCAAGTGAACATCGAAGCCATGACTGTGTCACTGGACCCTTGCTCATTTTGGTATTCCAATCTGGAAAAATGGCCGGAGCTCGCCACTCACGCCTTGGAGATCTTGTCATGCCCTGCAGCCAGTGTTCTCTCTGAACGTGTGTTCAGCGCTGCTGATGGTGTGCTGACAGATAAGCGCACGCGGCTGTCCACTGAGAATGTAGACAGACTCACGTTCATAAAGATGAACAAATCATGGATTCGCAAGGACTTTTCTAATCCTGTGTTATCCTTGGGAGGCTAAAAGCTTGAGGATTTGGTAATATCACCTCACCAACCGTTTTAAGCAACTGTGGGGCAATTGATGCCACTTAACCGTAGAACGCATGACCATAAAAATCTACACTTTCATATACCTGGGGCCTTTTAGGCCCGTGTGCAAATAACATTGAATAACTAAAACTCAAATGACAAACAACTATATACATGAAGAATACCTAGAGTTTCAAAATTCTAACTAAAGTAATCTTGCAGAAAATAGAAAACAATTCACAGGGCGGGACTGCGAGGCCCCAGGTATGCTTTCTAGGGTTAAGTGGTGTCTGTGCCACAATTTTGGGAAAAAATGGAAACTCTTTTTGGAGTCCCCTTGCTGTGTCTTACGTGACGTTGGCATCGTCAATTCCAGGTGGGTTGGGTCGCCCCCCCCCCTTTTAACTGTAAGAAACTACATACACTATGGCTTGGGGTAACACAGATGATTGAGTCTGAAGAGCTGTTTACTCAGAGGTCTGCTCCAAATCTTCAGTGTCTGCTAGTCAGCGTAGAATTTTTAACTGCATCTAGCCTAGGCAATACTTTGGGCGTAGTAGCCCAGCTGTGAAGCAAGCTGCACCGCCTGTGTATCTAATAAGAATTTTTAAATGCATCTAGCCTAGGCAGACTGTGGGGACCCCCAACCAAACCCAGACGCTCAGCCCCCCTACCGCCCCCCTTTCCTTGACAATACAATAATGTAACTCTTACAACTGGATGGGTGAGGATCGGTCACAGCTTTATTAACTCTTTATACTCATTCCATTAGAAAGACATTTTATTTCTAAAATAATTCAGCTTGTTGCAGCATGCCCTGGGTCTCCACTCCGGCAACTTGGCCAACAAGTGTAACTCTCCAACTTGTCCTTTCTATTTCCAGGCCACGGAGGATCCTGCGTACTCGTATGCAGGACTCTGACCCCCACCCATCACTCTTAACGCTTGTTCCACTCCGTCTGGAGTCCTGACAGGAATATGTCCAGTCCAATATCCATTAAGTGAACACCGTCGGGCCGTATGAGGCCTGCTTTATCTCCTTCCAGTTGTCGGTGTCGTACCACTACACCGCCTCTGTCTCTTCTAAATTTTGCCATCCGAATATTTATTACCCGCCTTGTCCGTTCGATGGCCGTGATGTCTCGCGCACCTTGCCATACCGCTATCGGCACAATCTCTGACCATACTATAGCTAGTTTTGTGAAAAATTCTCTGAAGCGCTCAGTGTCTAGTTTCATTATTGCCATTAGTTATGCGCTCTTGTGATGACCTAGGTTGTTTCCCCCGGCCTGTATAACTAAGATGACCAGACATCTTGCCTCTCTCCCTACCTTGATTACCTCCATTAGTACCTGTGGCCATAGCAGGCCTCTAATACCTCTCCAGTTGAAATATGTGTTATGAAACTCTAATTTCCTCCCGCCTGGGCGGACTTTCGCCCTTTAATCTGCCCAATATATATACGAGTGGCCTATCACCCACACTGTTGGCTTAGCGTCACCTGTAAAAGAAACAAACCACGTTAGGATAACAAGTCCGGTCTTATGTATCTTGCCAAACACGTGGATCACCATCTCTCTATCCTCTGAACTTCCGTTTCTGACAGTCCTGCTCTTGCTGCTTCTGTGGCCGCGCCTATGCGGAATGAGTGTGTCCCGTAATCTTTGGGGTGGTTCCCTGCCGATGTTATGCATTTATTAAATATAGCTTGGAACTGGTATCTTGCTAATGGCGTCCCATCAATGTGTGATAGGAACAAATTACTTTGTGATCTGATGGTTAGATATGGTTTTACTATTGTTACCCGACTCAGTGTACCGTTTGTGGGTTGTAGAAGTACCCAAGTGCCCCTGCCCGCTGGAACCATTTTCGATTTGTGTATGCGTAGACGTATTGCATTATTGGCTATGACTACGTCCTGGTGTAATAAGCCTCCACTGGTGCTAATTTTGGATTGAGGGACTAATTCGCTTATGCATAGCGCCCCGAAGAAGGCGATCACAAATGCAGTAGACAGTAGTGTTGCTTCAAATTGTGAGTGTCATGTTAATGGTGTTAGGGATATGATGTGAGAAATCAGTTTTAGTGACACGGGACGGGACGTCTACACTCCTGACTTGGCTGACCCCTTTTCCACCCTTTTATGGATTGTCTGATGATGAATCTTTGTCACATCTCCCCAATTCAGTAGTTGGAAGTGAAATGCTACTCCGGTCAGACACCGCTGCGCTGACGCCCCTGATATGCCCCTCATCATTAGCTGGTGGAGAAATTCTATGGTGACTTGTGATCTGGCTTGTTCACATTGGTCAACCCGTCTGCCTGCTACTAGTCGTGTCCACTCTTCCCATGCCTTACCGTATGCTTGCCACGTCGACGGGGCAACTGACGCTCTGATTAATGGCATCAACTATTCGCCACTAGATCCCATAGGGAAGGTGGGCAACTGTTGTCCCGATGGGTGGGCATTGTGGAAGAGCTCTGTGAAAATCTGCCAATTGAATTGTTATAAAGCGTTAGCAGCAGCTTTAGACCCCTCAGCATAGTGGCTAGCGCGGACCCATACATTGTGTTTTAGGCACAGGAATGCTAGCCTGGGTAGTAGGCTTAGCACTGGGAGAGACGATGATGCCATCTTATTAATGCAGTGCGCTAAGCTGGTGTTTTTTGTTATGAAGCGTATATTTTTGCAAGCCAGGAGCGCGCCCCATATTTCTATTGCTACCACTATTGGGAAGAAAAATTATTTTCAGGGCTAGATGCAGCGAAAAATTATTATTAATTGAAAAGCTGGTGGAGCTTGGTATAGATGGCCTAATACAATGAGACCCACACACTGCTAGAAGGCCAAATATTTTTTCAGAGGTAGATGCAGACAAAAATTATATTCAGTTTGCAACCTTATGGAGGTCAGTATAGATGGACTTATAGAACAAGTCCCACACACAGCTAGAAGGCCAAATATTTTTTCAGAGGTAGATGCAGAAAAAAATTATATTCAGTTTGCAACCTTATGGAGGTCAGTATAGATGGACTAATAGAACAAGTCCCACACACAGCTAGAAGGCCAAATATTTTTTCAGAGGTAGATGCAGACAAAAAATTATTTTGAATTTGCAACCTTATGGAGGTCAGTATAGATGGACTAATAGAACAAGTCCCACACACAGCTAGAACCCAAATATTTTTTCAGAGGTAGATGCAGAAAAAAATTATATTCAGTTTGCAACCTTATGGAGGTCAGTATAGATGGACTAATAGAACAAGTCCCACACACAGCTAGAAGGCCAAATATTTTTTCAGAGGTAGATGCAGACAAAAAATTATTTTGAATTTGCAACCTTATGGAGGTCAGTATAGATGGACTAATAGAACAAGTCCCACACACAGCTAGAAGCCCAAATATCTATTTAAGAGCACAGACCTGCCTGATAAAAGTCGTAGGAAATGCTGTAACCTAGTCCTTAAAAGGACTGCAATCACAACTATTCCCTACTCCCAAGCTATCTGTAGATTTGTGCGAAAATTGGCTTGAAATTAACAAGGTATAGTGCACACAGCAACAGCGGTGCCGTCTAACACGCAGCTGCAGCAGTGAGAAAATGGTGGCGATGGGGAAAATGGCTTGGTCTTATAGGGCAAGGACATGTGACATACACTGCCAATGACACATGCCCTTGCTTGTGTGAAAAAAAGCACTTCGCTCCGTGTGTGCGCTGCTGATAGGCTGACAGATTGCACCTCCCCACTGCAAATGCGGGAAAGAGAAAAAAAAATGGAGATCTTCATTGTTCCTGCAGAGATCCATCCCCTGCCCCTCCCCCCACCCCGCTGTACACTCAAACTGCGTATTAACATTAATTTTCATCATTACTGAGAAAAAATCCAGTTATGATTTTGGTGCACGAACAGTTATCGAACATAACCTCGAACAGCCGAATTTTTCTCAAATTGTTCGTGTTCGCCGAACGGCTCGAACACCGCCCAAAACAGCTCGAATTTGAGATTGGCGAACAGTTCGAGTAGAACAACGCTCATCTCTAATCATCACACCATCTGATTTACACAAACTGGTAGATAGCATGCCAAGTAGATGCCAGGCAGTTATCAAGGCCAAGGGCTATCCAACTAAGTATTAACATTTTAGTGTTAGATATGAAAATAGGACAAATAAATGGCTTTTCTCCCACTGTCATCTGAGTGACAATAATGTCCAATTTGTTGACAAATGAACAAATTTCCTGCTAATATTGTGTTTCTATATGAGATTTTGTTATTTCTACTTAAAAATTTTACTGTGAAATCAAAAACATTTATGAAATTTTGATTTGTATCGGCAAAATGCTAAAAATTAATAAATCTTGAGGGTGTTGCCTCAATTTTGGCCAATAGTGTACACACACACACACATACATACACACACACACACACACACATACATACACACTCAAAATTAATGCGGATACTGAGATTTACACCATGTATACAGGACTAGAGAAGTATACACGACATGCACAGCTCCACACTATATACTGTGTTAAGGAATATAGAGTGGAGTGGTGTTTATACTATACCGTGTAGAGATATAGCAGTGTATATAGTGTGGATTCCATACTATATACATCATACTATATAAACATCTCTACACTATATACTATATATACACAACTCTACCTTACATACTATATTAAGACTGATATTACACTACATACTACATTATGATGCATATATCACATAGGAAACTCACAAATACCGTATTTTTCGGACTATAGGACGCACTTTTTTCCTCCAAAATTTTGGAGTAAAATGGGGGGGGTATATTTATGTGTGGTGTGGGGGGAGCGGTATCGGTGGAGGAGCGGGGCACAGGAGGCAGCAGCCGCCTGCTGCAGCCTACACTGTCCCCGTTGCAAAAGAAAATGAATGTTCACTGGGGCGTGGGGAGCACTGAATATTCATGCTCCCTAATAGCGCTACACAGTGTAGCCGCGCTGCGGCTCCTGCTGCTCCCGGCTATCTCCTGTGCCCGCTGTTAAAGGGCATGAATATTTAACTATTCAACCTCTCTCCACGCCCATGGGCATGGGGAGGGGGTGAATATTCATGCCCTTTAATAAGCGGGCACACGCTATAGCCCGGAAGCAGCAGGAGCCGCAGCGCGGCTCCGCTGTGTGTCGGCTACGCAGGAGAGTGAAGTCACTGCTCCCCGAGCATACAGAACCGGCGTGGGGAGCAGTGACTTCCGGCAGCTGATCTCTCCTTGTGAGCCGCACATGGCAGTGACGTTTTTTTAATGTGCAGCATGATGGGGAGTAGGGGGACCATGCATACTAGGATAGTGATTAGTGGTACCATGCATACCAGGATAGGGATTAGGGGTGCCATGCATAAAAGGACAGGGGTGAGGGGTGCCATGCATACCAGGATAGGGATTAGGGTTGCCATGCATACCAGGATAGGGCTGAGGGGTGCCATGCATACCAGGACAGGGATGAGGGGTGCCATGCATACCAGGACAGGGATGAGGGGTGCCATGCATACCAGAACAGGGTTGAGGGGTGCCGTGCATATCAGGACAGGGATGAGGGGTGCCATGCATACCAGGACAGGGATGAGGGGTGCCATGCATACCAGGACAGGGATGAGGGGTGCCATACATACCAGGATAGGGATTAGGGGTGCCATGCATACCAGGACAGGGATGAGGGGTGGCATGCATACCAGGACAGGGATGAGGGGTGCCATGCATACCAGGACAGGTATGAGGGGTGCCATGCATACCAGGACAGGTATGAGGAGTGCCATGCATACCAGGACAGGGATGATGGGTACTATGCATATCAGGATAGGGATGAGGGGTGACATGCATACCAGGATAGGGATGAGGGGTACCATGCATATCAGGATAGGGATGAGGGGTGCCATGCATACCAGGATGGGGATTGCTGTGCCATGCATACCATGATAGGGATTAGGGGTGCCATGCATACTAGGATAGGGATTAGGGGTGCCATGCATACCAGGATAGGGATGAGGGGTGTCATGCATACCAGGATAGGGATGAGGGGTGCCATGCATACCAGGACAGGGATGAGGGGTGCCTTGCATACCAGGACAGGGATGAGGGGTGCCATGCATACCAGGATAAGGATGAAGGGTACCATGCATACCAGGATGGAGGGATGCCAGGCATACCAGGATGGGGATGGAGACCACGTATAAAAGGAAGGGGGTGGGCATATATACCAGGATGGGGGATATTGTCAGAATTGGGGGGACATTACCCCTATACCAGTGTCAGCAGAAGACCCCCTCCCACTTAAAAGTGCATCATGACCACATTTTTTGCTTAAATTTTTTTTTATTTTCCTCCTCTAAAACCTAGGTGCGTCTTATGGTCCAGTGCGTCTTATAGTCTGAAAAATACGGCATATCATATAGGAGACACCGCAACTGCTGAATACCATATTTTTTGGACTATAAGATGCACCCCAAATCTTCCTGAAGCTGTGATCTACAGGAAAATGGACGCCCGAGCTCCCAGTCTGGGCATGCGCTGGCTCAGACGACCATTTTCCTTTAGATCACGGCCACCGGAAAGTCGCGCACGCCGCTCTGCTTCGCCGCCGACGGCATCTCACCTCTTCTTCTGCTGCCGCCGCTGCGTTCCTGGAAGAGGGAGGGTATGGAGGGCCCTGCGATCCCACTCCACCACAGCTGCAACTATCCGGTAAAGTAACGTTCAGACCATAAGACGCACCCCCCCATTTTCCTCCCAAATTTGGGGGAAAAAAGTGTGTCTTATGGTCCAAAAAATATGGTACTTTTCAGGAACAGTGCAAAGCTCAGAAGGGAAGGAGCACCAATAGTGCAGATTTTGCAGTTATGGTTTGCGGATGACATGTCACATTGACAGAGCCCCTGAGGTGCCAGAACGGCAGTACTCCCCTGTAAGTGACCCCATTTTACAAACTACATCTCTCAATGAACTCATTAAGGAGTGCAGTGATTATACTGACACCACGGCTGCCTCACAGAATTTTATACCATTGGGTGATGAAGAAAAAAATAATTACATTTTTTCCACAAACAATTTGTTTCAGCCCCAGATTTTACATTTTCAAATGGGGAAAATAATGGCACCAAAATTTGATACGCAATTTCTGCTAAACGTGGAAATACCCTATATGTGGCTGTAATGTGGCTGTACAGTGCCACTTAGCCACACAGACTCGGGAGGAGCTTTTTCATAGAATAGTTTGTGGACTCCATATACAGAGTCCCTAAGTTCTAGAAGAGCTTAAGTGACCCCAATTTTGGAGATTACACCCCTCCAAGAATTTACAGTAGTGCCGATTTTAATTCCATGGGTGTTTTCCAGAAACAAGCAAGCAGCAGTGGATGTTACAAAAACACCTCCTGAGGAAGTCAAACACGTGTTGGGGGCACTTACCCACGTCTTCTGCAGGTTGTATATTGGGTATTATCAGACTCATATTTGCCAATAAGCACCGGGTGTCTGGTGCTAGGACAGCGGGTTGCGGTGGGTGCCGCCAGGCTCAGGATTTACAAAAAATATATATTTTTTTTTCAGATATACTTTTCCCTTCCCAGACTCCGTAATAAAACCGGAGTCTTTGCAGCTGGATGGGTGGGAGAGAGGTGTCCCTGTATTCATTTATATTAGCGTCTTTGAGACACTAATACAAAAGAAAGTCCGTGTACACTGGTTCTTCCGGGGTCAGTGGAGATCCATTCGGCTCCCTGACCCCACGTGCTGCTGCGTGCACATGCTGCTGACATCATGGCAGCGCGATGAGGAGACCTCATTCCGCTACCGACATCAATGCAGGCAGAGCGCCATGCAGGAGGACAAGCTGGACCCTGGAGCAGGTAAGCGCTCACAGAGCCAAAGATGCAGCCGGAGGAGGAAGCTATATGGAGAACCCAGGGAGGGAGGAAGAAGCTATATGAAGAATCTGGATGAAGTACCTGGGAAGGAGGGGAGAAGCTGTATTGAGAACCTGGGGGGAAGCTGGATGAAGAACCTGGGAAGGAGGGGAGAATCTATATGGAGAACCTGGGGAGGGGGAGAGATGCTATATGGAGAACCTTGATGATGAACCTGGGGAGGGGGGAGATGCTGCATGAAGAACCTGGTGAGGGGGGGAGAAGCTGCATGGAGAACATGGGGAGAGGGAAGAAGCTATATGGAAAAACTGGGGAGGGGGGAGATGCTATATGGAGAAACTGGGAGGAGAAGCTATATGGAGAACCTGGAAGGGGGGGAGAAGCTATATGGAGAACCTGGGGAAGGGGGGAGAAGCTATATGGAGAACTTGGGGAGGGGCAACCTGTATGGAGAACCTGGGGAGAAGGGGGAGAAGCTGTATGGAAAACCAGGGGAGGGGGGAGATATATGGAAAACATGGGTGGGGAGCTCTGTGTGAAGAATGGAGAGGACGATGTGGTGGTTATCATTTGAGGTGGTGCTTTGTGTTACGCTCACGCCAAGACTGACTGACATGAGCGTGGCTAGTGGTCCAACTGGGCCACGAACCGAGGAGTGCCTGGAGGAGCGTGACTAGGGGCCTCGCCAGATCTGACCACATGGTGGCTTAATCGACTCCGTGGTCCAAGGAGGGACATGGGAGGTGGCCCAGTTGCTACTCCAGGTAAGACCCCGGTCACAGCTGTTGACCCACACCGGGGAATGCAGGAATGGGCAGGCACGGCTGGTATGCAGACAGGCGGGTACTGGCAGGCACGGCTGGTATGCAGACAGGTGGGTACTGGCAGGCACGGCTGGTATGCAGACAGGTGGGTACTGGCAGGCACGGCTGGTATGCAGACAGGCATGTACTGGCAGGCATGGCTGGTATGCAGACAGGCGGGTACTGGTAGGCATGGCTGGCATGCAGACAGGCGGGTACTGGCAGGCATGGCTGGTATGCAGATAGGCGCGTACTGGCAGGCACGGCTGGTATGCAGACAGGCGGGTACTGGCAGGCACGGCTGGTATGCAGACAGGCAGATACTGGCAGGTGGGAACGCAGGCTGGATAGGGATCAGTACAGATTGGGATAAAGGAACAGAGCCGCAGGTGCAGTGGACAAGTAGAGTAGAACCGCAGGCACGGAGGACAAGCGGAGCAGAGTGAAAACCGCAGGTGCGGAGGACAAGCAGAGTGAAACAGCAGGTGTGGAGGACAAGCAGAGCAGAGCGATACCACAAGCGCGGAGGACAAGCAGAGCAGAGCGAAACAGCAGGTGTGGAGGACGAGCAAAGCAGAGCGAAACCGCAGGTGCAGAGAGCAAGCAGAGCAGAGCAAAACCGCAGGTGTGGAGGGCAAGCAGAGCAGAGAAAAACCGCAGGTACGGAGGGCAAGCAGAGCAGAGCGAAACCGCAGGTGCGGAGGGCAAGCAGAGCAGAAACCACAGGTGCGGAGGGCAAGCAGAGCAGAGCGAAACCACAGGTGCGGAGGGCAAGCAGAGCAGAGCGAAACCACAGGTGCGGAGGGCCAGCAGAGCAAACCGAAACTGCAGGTGCGGAGGGCAAGCTGAGCAGAGAGAAACCGCAGGTGCGGAGGGCAAGCTGAGCAGAGCGAAACCGCAGGTGCGGAGGGCAAGCAGGGCATAGCAAAACCACATGTGCGGAGGGCAAGCAGAGCAGAGTGAAACCGCAGGTGCGGTGGGCAAGCAGAGCAGAGCGAAACCGCAGGTGCGGAGGGCCAGCAGAGCAAAGCGAAACTGCAGGTGCGGAGGACAAGCAAGGCAGAACAGAGCAGAGAGTAACCGCAGAGCAGAAGGTGCAGGCAGACAGGACAGGGCTCTGTTCACATGGAACAGACTGGAAAACACAGGAAGATAGCTAGAACACAGAAGGTAGAAACGGAGGCAGGGAAATGGGACAAGCAGAGCCAGATACACACAAGGTACTTGCAATGAAGTAACGAGTGGACACAAAACTCACAAACAGAAGTACAGAGACAACGAGAAGGAGTTAGGTGCAGGTTTAGACACTGCAGGAAAAGGAAAGGATCAGACATAGAGACAGGTAACGGGCCAGGACACTGTTCAGACAGGAACTGAACCTGGAACAAGATACAGGAATGAGCCTGGGTACTCAGCCCCCAGGGTGGCGGAAACAGACTAGAAGTCACAGATGCAGGTAACGGGCCTGGGTACTCAGCCCCCAGGGTGGCGGGAACGGACAAGATACAAGACAGGACCTGACAACTCAGTTGCACAGAACACACTGAAACAAAGTGTTGCTCAGGCACCTCCTACTGGGTGGAGGGGGTTTACGTATCCAGTGACTCACAGCAATAGGCTGGGGACACAATAGGGCTGCGCTCACTGTAACTTTAACCGGTAGCAACAGCACCGCAGCCCTAAGCAATCAGACAAGAGACATGCACACAGCAAGTAATGGAGCAAAGTGTGCAGCCTGGACTGATAGATAAGTTGGCGGTCTTGCATGGTGGGAGATGGTAAGCCATGCCAGCATGCCACCAGGGATGTTACACTGTGACTGTCATATATAGCTATGGTAGTCAGTGTGGTGGGAAAATTTTATAGGAGAGAATGGTGTGGAGTCTGCGTACCATAAGTGAGACCATGTGGGTCATTTTTTGCATAGGGAGCACAGTGAGGGGCAATTATCTATTTAGGGGCAAAGTATAGGGTGTATATAGGGGCACAGCATAGGGTTTAGTGACATGCAGAAGTTGTGCTGTTGTAAAGTGTGACATGCAGAAGTAGTGCTGTTGATTTAAAAGCATTCAGCAACTATTAGAAGTAACACAAGCACATGAGACAGGAAGTGTTATGCTCCAGAAGAATCCAGCAACTAGAGAGGTTAACACAGTCACAAGAGAAGGGGAGTGTTTTAACAGAGCCCCAGGGGGATTGTGGGGAAGTCTGGCTGGAGCAGAAAAGAAAGGTGGTGTGTGTGTTCTGTATCTCACAGAAGCACCCCTGCAAGTGAAAAGGATTCAAGTCAGGAGTGATGCTAAGCACAGGTCAGGTAGAGTTCCTGAACTAACAGTGCAGAGTATTGTCACACAGAAAGATAAGGACTGGAAGAAATGATGTCACAGGGATCATCTCTCAGTAAACCCTCCCCCCTTCCTCCATATCACTGTTCTGTAAAGAATGCTGTGTTCATTAATGTGCCTTTGCATTAGTACTGTGCTGTCCAGTACTACTAGGAAGACTGTGAACTGCTGTGCTGCTAAAGAAACTGTATTGTTTGTCACTGGAGTCTGTTGCTCATAAGTCTTAACTTTCAATGACTGTACGGCTTCTTATTAAATGCTACTGTTCTACCGTTTATGAGGATTCTTGTCAAGTGTGTCTGGTCAGCAAGTGAAACAACCTACGTGTCTGTGCCTGAGGGTCAATACCCCTATGGGCCTGAGAGAAGCTGCAGCACATGATCTATGGTCGCCCTGAGTAACAGTTTTCCCAGGATTCAAAAGAATTCATGTGAATTGTCTCGCCCCTATCTGAACCTAGCGGCGTGCATGTAACATTGGCGGCCCGTACGGGGAATCCTGAGTGGGAATTAGCGTGTAGAGGGAGAAGAGGAAAAGTGTCTGGAAAAACACAGCAGCACAGCACCTCAACTCAACTCTGCTACACCAGTTAAAGGGGACCAACCCTAAAGAAAAACTCACTAGCAGCAATGGAGGTGGAAATACAAATGGACAGAATTAGTGAACTGCTTCTTCAGTTAACCTGTGAAGAATTGAGAACAGTAGCAGAACATATAAAGATCTCAGTAGAACAGATTTCCAAAGCACACAATCGCAGGCAACTGTTAGCTGCCATTAATGCAAAAATAGATGAGCTGGGGGAGAAAGAAGCTGAAGACGTCATGGGGACATTCCTCCAGGAACTAACACAGTTTCTAACCAGGTTGAAGTTGGAGGATGGAGGGGCGGCACCAATTACCAAATGTGGGAAGCTCCGTCCACAGACAGAATTACAGGAATTGAAAGAACAATTCAAAGCCCTAACAACAGCCCTGCAGGAATCGACCAAAACCTCTGAACGGGACCTTTAACCTGCTCGGGTTATATAAATAAGGGAGACAGTCCTCTCTAACACCACAAATCACCATAAGGAAAGAATTCAAGATCCTGGGACAGACTGGAGAGTGTGAACAGAAAGAGAGACTGTCTTATAGGAACTTGTTGCACCAGATCGATGAAGGCTTACAGAAAGGCTACCAGCCAGATGAGATTGTTGAGGTGGTGGTGAAAGCGAGCAGCCCAGGACTAAACCTCCGTAGTATGCTAGAAATTAAAAGTCAATTGACCTTGCAACAGATGAAGATGGCACTATAAAGAAGAGAGTACTTCAGAATTGTTCCACCAACTCATTAACCTCTCAAAGAAAAATAAGGAATCACCCGAAAATTTCTTGTTCAGGGCAATTTAACTGAATGATAGACTGTTGTTTGCATCCAAAGATATAGAAGCGGAAGAGAAGTTTGATGCTGGACTAGTCCAGAAGAAGTTCTTCAGAACATTGAGAACAGGATTAATCAGCAAAGAAATCAAGTTGCAGCTGAAACAGTACCTAGAAGATCCTGGCATTTTGGACGAAGTCCTAATTGAAAAAGTGAATGAGTCTGCTAGTTTGGAGTCAGAGAGCGAACAGAAGTTAAAGAAAGGCTCTGCTCCTAAAATCACAAAAATGAATCAGCTGAAGTTGGAGACCCCGATGCCCAGTGCGAAGATCATCATAGAGACCCTCCAGTGCGACCTCTGAGAGAGCACCTTAAATCACCAACAAAAGAGAGGCCTCACATCGCTGACTGGGAGGAAGTAATAGGAGAACTGCGAGCCGAGTTGATTGAGGTGAAAAAGTTGAGTCGTTCCAGGCCAGAACCCTCAGACCAAGAAGTGGGTTCGAAAACAGAAGATACCCGGCTTGTGAAGCGTGCCATTCATCAAATCAGAGTATGGGGTGTGTCCACTGTCTAAGATGTGGTGAGGAAGGATGTAGCGTCGGCGTCCCTGCCTCCTGCTAGGCAGGGACGCTGTTCCCCTCACCTTTCCGCTCCGTGCCCGGCGTCTTCCTCCCGCTCTGCTGGCAGCACGCGCTGCTTCCTGGCCACGGTGCTTAGGGCGCGCGCGCTCCCCCTCTCTTAAAGGGGCCGCGCGCGCCGTCCTAAGGAGTCCCTGGCCACTGGTCGGAGGACTTCACCATATATAAGGCACCTCCTCCAAAATGGAGGTGCCCGAGCAATGTTGTAGCACAGTTTATCACTCTGCTTCAGCCCTCAGGTCCCGTTTCCAGTTACCTGCCAGTTACCTGCCAGTTTCCTGTCTGATACCTGCCTGTCTCGTGTCTACCTGCTGCTATTCCTGCGGTCCGACAGTCTTTGACCAACTGCCACTCCAGAGACTCTTGCCCGCTCACCTGGGAGCGCTAATCTGCTACCTGCCTGTTAGCCTACCTGGAGGTTCTGCCGTCACGTGTTGTGACCACCTGCCTGTCCAGAGACGCTTGCTCGCTCACCTGGGAGCATCCACCTGCTACCAGCCTGCTAGCCTACCTGGAGGCTCTGCCGTCACTTGCCGTGACCACCCGCCTGTCAAGAGACTGTCCCTGTCACTTGCTGTGACTACCTGCCCGTCTTCCCTGGGCGCCACCCGCTTCCTTACAAGGGCCGCCCCCTTGTATAGTAGCTCAGAGGTTCCGCCTCCCAGACCCGTTACAGTTTGCTCGGGCCATGGAACCCGGTGGCACCCAAGCTCCCTCGCTCTCGGACCTATGTCATGAACTGTCCCGTCAGAGGTCCCAACAGTAGTCCATCCTGGGTCACCTGCGGAATGTCAACTCTCGCCTGGACACTCTGACTGCTCCACCAGCAACCACCGCTAGTGTCATGATTTGCAACCCGGCAGCGCCACTGCCTACCAATACCATGGTATCCTGCCCCGGACCCCAGCTTTCTGCACCTCCTCGCTTCGGAGGCGACCCCGCTCAAGCTCGGGGCTTCATAAACCAGTGCACCCTGCACTTTGAACTCCTGTCCCACCAGTTTATCTCCGACCAGGCCAAAGTTGCCTTCATCATGTCCCATCTCACGGGGGAGGCACTGGCTTGGCTAAATCCTCTATGGGAGAGAGGAGACCCCCTGGTGTCCGACCTGCCAGCCTTTCTCACGGCTTTCCGGAAAGTCTTCGACGAACCCGGACGGAAGACCTCATCCGCATCATCTCTGCTACGCCTCCGTCAAGGAAATCTCACCGTGGGCCAATATGCCATATGGTTCCGTACCCTTGCTTCAGAGCTGGCCTGGGATAACGACGCTCTGGTGTCTGTCTTCTGGGAGGGTCTGTCCGGCCGTATTAAAGATGAACTCGCCGGTCGGGACATTCCTACCACTCTCGACGACTTAATAACACTTGCCACCCGGATTGACATCCGGTTCCAGGAGCGCGCCAAAGAGGTCACCCGTGAGAGGAGGTTTCCACATCTAGCCCCCACCTTCCAGAAACCCGTCATTCCCTCCGTTACTCCCCAGGCACACTCACCTGAGCCTATGCAGGTCGACCAGACCAAGATGGTCAAAACCCGTCAAGACTCACGCCGTGCCGAGGGGAGCTGCTTCTACTGTGGCAGTAAGGAGCACCGGATCCGTTCCTGCCCTGAGAGATCGGGAAACGCCTGTGTCTAGGGTCGCTCAGAGAGGTCGCCCTAGACAAAAGTAAACCCTCTCCATCCCTGATGCTGTCAGTCTCTATCACCTGCGGAGAGAACCGCTATTTCGAACTGGCTCAACTTGACTCTGGAGCTGCTGGTAATCTCATCTCTCAATCCCTGGTAGAGAAATACCGCATTCCCACCAAACCTCTGGCCGTACCTTTATCTGTCGCCGCCGTGGATGGGGGCCTCTTACCACATCCCATCCAACTCATCACCGAATCCATAACTCTGCAGGTGGGAATGCTGCATTCTGATAGCATCTCCTTTCATGTTCTGCCTGGACTCTCTCACGCACTCTTGCTGGGCCTACCTTGGCTCCAGAAACATGCACCCGTGCTTGACTGGCAGACCGGAGAAGTCCTTCACTGGGGACAGGACTGCCATAAGACTTGACTAGTTCCCGTTCATCCTGCTCGTCCTTCTCCTACCCCAGTCAATCTACCCGGTCTACCGGTTCCCTATTGGTCTTATGCGGATGTCTTCAATAAGAAAGAAGCAGAGACATTACCCCCTCATAGACCATATGACTGTCCAATCGACCTGATACCCGGCTCTACTCCTCCCCGTGGGCGTATCTACCCTTTGTCCGCAGCAGAGACCCGGTCCATGTCTGAATATATTGAGGAGAATCTTGCCCGGGGATTTATCCGGAAATCTACCTCCCCGGCGGGAGCAGGCTTCTTCTTCGTCAAAAAGAAGGACGGCTCACTCCGTCCATGTATAGATTATAGAGGCCTTAACCAGATTACAGTGAAGAATAAATACCCCCTTCCGCTCATTCCTGAATTATTTGACCGCCTGAGGGGGGCTAGAATCTTCACCAAACTGGATCTCCATGGGGCGTATAACCTGGTCCGTATCCGTCAGAGGGGTTGAGTGGAAGACGGCATTCAACACCCGGGACGGCCACTATGAGTACCTTGTAATGCCCTTCGGTCTCTGTAACGCTCCTGCCGTCTTTCAAGAGTTGGTCAATGACATCTTCCGTGACCTTCTCTACTCCTGCGTGGTGGTGTACCTGGACGACATCTTGGTCTTCTCTCCGGACCTTCCTACTCACCGGAGGGATGTTCGTCAGGTCCTGTTCAGG
This sequence comes from Phyllobates terribilis, assembly GCF_046119375.1. NCBI lineage: Eukaryota > Metazoa > Chordata > Amphibia > Anura > Dendrobatidae > Phyllobates > Phyllobates terribilis. Next base: position 758,054 of record NW_027362771.1, on the reverse strand, counting down.
CTCAGGCAGAACCACCTCTACGCTAAATATGAGAAGTGCATCTTTGAGCAGACCTCTCTTCCATTTCTGGGCTACATAATCTCTCAGACCGGCCTACAAATGGATCCTGAAAAACTGTCTGCCATCCAGAAGTGGCCCCGACCAGAGGGGTTGAAGGCTATTCAGCGGTTCCTGGGCTTCGCCAACTATTACCGCCTCTTCATACCGCACTTCTCTTCCCGGACTGCCCCTATCTCTGCGCTCACCCGTAAGGGTACTAATCCCAGAAGATGGCCGCCCGAAGCTGAGGAGGCCTTTCTTTCCTTAAAACAGGCCTTCTCCTCCGCCCCGGTTCTGCATCGTCCGGACGGTAACAAACAATTCTTCCTAGAGGTTGACGCTTCCTCCTCCGGAGCCGGGGCGGTACTCACCCAAAAGTCATCTTCCGGAAGAATGGTAACCTGCGGTTTTTTCTCCAAACTCTTCTCCTCTTCTGAGCGCAATTATTCTATAGGAGACCGAGAATTGTTAGCCATTAAGCTGGCACTGGAGGAGTGGCGTTACCTGCTCGAGGGGGCTCTTCACCAGGTAATAATTTACACGGACCACAAGAACTTGGCTTACCTTCAGAGCGCCCAGAGACTTAACCCGCGCCAAGCCCGGTAGTCCTTGTTTTTTGCCCGCTTTGATTTTGTTCTTCATTTTCGCCCGGCAGACAAAAACATCAAAGCTGACGCCTTGTCCCAATCCTTCCTGGTATCTGATCTAGAGGAGGAACCTAAGCACATCATTGATCCCGCCAGAGTAATGCAAGTGGCTCCCGTGAATCTAAATCGTCTCCCTCCCGGTAAGACGTTCGTAACAGTACCTGATCGGAAGAAGGTCCTACACTGGGGTCACTCGTCTAAGCTAGCTGGCCACCCGGTCAGAAAAAGACCCTCCAGCTCATTACCCGGCATTACTGGTGGCCTACCCTGCACAAGGATGTAATAGACTTTGTTTCTGCCTGTGTGTCCTGCGCCCACAACAAAGTTCCGAGACACCTGCCAGCCGGTCGCCTTCTTCCTCTTCCAGTACCTGCTGCCCCGTGGCAGCATATTGCTATGGACTTTATAACGGATCTTCCCGTCTCTGCCGGTTGTACGGTCATTTGGGTGGTCGCTGATCGCTTTTCCAAGATGGCGCACTTCATTCCCCTGCCAGGTCTCCCGTCTGCACCCGAACTGGCTAAACACTTTATCCGCCACATCTTCCGTCTCCATGGCCTGCCCCTCCACATCGTGTCAGATCGTGGGGTTCAGTTCACCTCACGCTTCTGGAGAGCCACATGTAAGTTGCTTGACGTCACTCTGGACTTCTCCTCCGCTTACCACCCACAGTCCAATGGTCAAGTGGAGCGGATCAATCAGAACCTGACCAGTTACCTCCGGCACTTCGTTAATGCCCACCATTCGGACTGGGTGGATCTCCTACCATGAGTTCTCTTACAACAATCACGAGAGCGAGTCTTCCTCCAAATCCCCGTTTTTTGTAGTCTTCGGTCAGCATCCTCGGATCCCGTTTCCCGTCTCCACCTCGGTGGACAATCCGGCTGCGGAATCTCTCGTTAGTGAATTCTCCTCCATTTGGGAGAGTACCCGATCCGCACTCCTTCAGTCGTCCGAGCGGATGAAAAAACACGCTGACAAGAAACGCCTGGATCCTCCACAATTCCGTCCTGGAGATAAAGTCTGGCTCTCGTCCAAATATGTCCGGCTCAAGATTCCCTCCTACAAGTTAGGGCCTCGGGTTCATCGGGCCAATGGAAGTTATCAAACAAATCAATCCGGTGGCCTATAAATTGAAACTCCCGGCCAACTTATGGATCCCTAACTCCTTCCATGTATCTGTCCTCAAACCCGTAGTACTTAACTCTTTTTCCAAGTCTACAGGTACGCCCCCTGCTCCGGTTTCCGCTGAGAACGAATTTGAGGTAGAGAACATTCTGGCCACCAAAAGGGTAAGAGGAAAAACCTTTTTTCTGGTAGATTGGAAGGGGTTTGGTCCTGAGGAGAGAACGTGGGAGCCCCGGGAGAACATCCATGCCCCTCTCATCCTTGATAAATTTCTCTCTGGCCTAAAAAAGGGGGGGCCTAAAGGGGGGGGTACTGTAGCGTCGGCGTCTCTGCCTCCTGTGTTAGGTCACATTGAAACCATTAAAACTGTATATCTGTTAGAACCCTCCTGTTTGTTTTTTCCATCTTGTGTTTTGTGGTCACGTGACCATCTGTCTTTATATTCCAGCTCTGCCCTTTTGGCTGTGCTGGACTTCAGTGTTGTTTGACTGTTTTGCTAGCCAGGTGCCGCGGTGCCTATCTCTGTCAGTTCGCTTGGTCCTTCTGGGACCTCTAGTACCTTTTTGTCAGTTTATCTTTTTGTGTTCTGTAACAACTTTCTCTGTTCAGGAGGTGTCCCATTTTTGTTCTAGTCCTTAGTTCTTTTAGGGACCCCTTCCCTTTATGCTATAGGTCTTCGTTCAGACTAGCCGAGGACTAAGGCGGGTCTGTTCGCAAGGAACAGGCAGCCCGCTACATCCTAGGGATTCAGCCAGTTAGTGGGGTCCAAGTGGTTCTCTAAGATTGATCTCCGGTGGGCATACAATTTGTTACGAGTGAAGGAGGGTGATGAATAGAAATCTGCTTTTAACACTCCGGTAGGTCATTTTGAGAATCTGCTGATGCCTTTTGGTCTTACCAATGCACCTGCATTTTTTCAGAACCTTATTAATGACATCCTGACACCTTTGATTGGTAAGAATGTGGTTGTGTATTTAGATGACATTTTGATTTATTCGCCAGATCTGGAGTCCCATTGGGAGAGTGTATGTGAAGTTTTGCAGTTATTGAGTGATAATTCACTCTTTGCTAAGCTGGAGAAATGTGAGTTCGCTGTGCAGAAAATTAGTTTTTTGGGCTACATTGTCTCCAGCGAGGGCTTTGAGATGGACCCGGTGAAGGTTCAGGCTGTGCAGGAATGGCCTAGGCCTATTGGTTTGAAATCTATACAGAGATTTTGGGGTTTTGCCAATTATTACAGGAAATTCATTAAGAATTTTTCTGTAATTGTTAAACCTCAAACCGATCTCACCAGGAAAGGTACGAATACGGTCCAGTGGACTACTGAGGCCATTGAAGCATTTAAGTATCTCAAAGAGAGGTTCAGTTCTGCCCCTATTCTTATGCAGCCTGATGAGACCAAGGCTTTTTTGGTCAAGTTCGATGCTTCATCGGTGGGGGTCAGAGCAGTTTTGTCTCAGGAGAACAGGGATGGAGTACATCCTTGTGCCTTCTTTTCGAAAAAAATTTCGTAACCGAACTGAATTATGATGTTGGAAATTGGGAGTTGCTGGCTATTAAACTCGCGTTTGAACATTGGCGTTATTTTTTGGAAGGCGCTAGATTTCCTATTCAGGTTTTCACAGATCATAAGAATTTGATCTATCTGGATGCTGCCAAACGCTTGAATGTCCGTCAAGCTAGGTGGGCACTTTTTTTTCTCGGTTTCATTTTTCTATTACCTATATCCCTGGTACTAAGAATGTTAAAGCCGATGCTTAATCTCGCAGCTTCTCTCCTACGGTCGGTGCCGAGGAGGAGGAGAGCATTTTACAGAAAGGAGTTGTGGTGGAGGCATTGGACTCCGTTTTGGAGAATGGGATTCTGAAAGCTGAAGATGATACTCCATCTAACACTCCCCATTGGAGGTTGTTTGTGCCTAGAACCTTTAGAACAGATTTGTTTGTGGAGTGTCATGAGTCTCGGTTGGCAGGTCATCCAGGAATTTCTGAGACTAAGAGACTTATCAGTAGTGTTGAGCCACCCCCGTAGTGTTCGGGTTCGGTTCGGTTCGTCGAACACCGGGATGTTCGAGGAACTGTTCGTCGAACTGTTCGTCGAACACCTTAGAACACCGTCGAACACCGTTAAAACCAATGGCAGGCAAACAAAAACACATAGAAAAACATAGAAAACACCTGCAAAGGTGTCCAAAAGCTGACAAACTGCTCAGAAGACACTCTCTTTAAAAAAGCCGGCCGGCAAATTCAGCAGCGGCATACACCGGTACCCGACAATTTAGACAAGAAGAAATAGAGCATCACACATAGATTAGATAGATAGAAACATGTCAGTCACACATATAAGAAGCACAGTGACAGTGTTGGTTACTGCACTTGTCATTTAGTGTAAAGGATTTATTAAAAAAAATATTAGTGTTTTCATGCACCGTCTCTTTAAAAAAGCCGGCCGGCAATTCAGCATCTGTACCCGACAATTTATAACAGACAGAATAGAGCTTCACACATAGATTAGATAGATAGAAACATGTCAGTTACATATATAAAAAGTACAGTGATAGTGTTGCTTACTATACTTGTCATTTAGTGTAAAGGATTTATTTAAAAAAATAATAGTGTTTTCATGCACTGTCTCTTTAAAAAAGCCGGCCGGCAATTCAGCAGCGGTACCCGACAATTTAGAACAGAAAGATAGAGCATCACACATAGATTAGATAGATAGAAACATGTCAGTCACATATATATGAAGTACAGTGATAGTGTTGGTTACTGTACTTGTCATTTAGTATTAAAATAAGGATTTATTATTAAAAAAAATTGGCGTGGGGTTCCCCTTAATTTTAGGCTCTAGCGGAGGTTAAGCAGACGGCTGGGGCAGATGTTTGAAGCCTGGGAAGGGGGTAATACCCACGGAGCTTCCCAGGCTACTAATATCAGCCCCCAGCTGAATACATAGCCTTTACTAGCTATTAAAATGGGGGACCCCCCAAAAAAAATGACGTGGGGTCCCCCCTAATTTAATAGCTAGCAAAGGCTAGGCAGACAGCTGGGGGCTGATATTAATAGCCCAGGAAGGGAGCCATGAATATTGGCCCCCTCCCAGGCTAGAAACACCAGCCGTCAGCCGCCCCAGAAATGGCGCATTCATAGGATGCGCCAATTCTGGCACTTAGCCTCGCTCTTCCACGCTGCCCTGGTGCGGTGGCAGGGGGTAATAGGGTTGGGGTTGATGTCAGCTTATAATGCCAGCTGACATCAAGCCCGGGTTAGTAATGGAGAGGCGTCTATAAGACACCCCCATTACTAACCCCATAGTCAAAGTTAAAAAAAACACAAACACCCAGAATAAAGTCCTTTAATTGAAATAAAGACACAATATTTTATTGTTCTAAATTAAACCATACTTACCATCACGCCCATTCCAGCTGAAGCCAACGATCTCCTGCAATAAAAGAAAAATAATAAAGCAACCTCATCCTTACCTTTCCATGGTTCCCACGACAGCTTCAGCTCTGCTACATCGAGATGACAGGCTGGACCGCAGCAGAACGCTGCCATCCAGCCTGTCATCCCGCAGACACTGAGAAGCGCAGGCTTGCTTGCGCTGCTCAGCGTCTCTCTGTGACGACATCCAGATGAGCCGAGTTCATGTCCAATGAACTCGGCTCACCTCATGCACGTCACTGACAGCGTGGGAAAATTCTCACGCTGAAGCGCTGATTGCAGGAGAATTTTCCCACGCTGTCAGTGACGTGCAGGAGGTGAGCTGAGTTCATTGGACATGAGCTCACCTCATGCACATCACTGACAGCGTGGGAGAATTCTCCTGCACTCAGCACTTCAGCGTGAGAATTTTCCCACGCTGTCAGTGACGTGCATGAGGTGAGCCGAGTTCATTGGACATGACCTCGGCTCATCTGGATGCCGTCACAGCGAGACAGTGAGGAGCGCAAGCATGCCTGCGCTTCTCAGTGTCTGCGGGATGACAGACTGGATGGCAGCGTTCTGCTGCGGTCCAGCCAGTCATCTCGATGTAGCAGAGCTGAAGCTGTCCTGGGAACCATGGAAAGGTAAGGATGAGGTTGGTTTATTATTTTTCTTTTATTGCAGGAGATCGTTGGCTTCAGCTGGAATGGGTGTGATGGTAAGTATGGTTTAATTTAGAACAATAAAGAATTGTGTCTTTATTTCAATTAAAGGACTTTATTCTGGGTGTTGTGTTTTTTTTAAATACTTTACTAGAAATTCATGGCGGTCATGTCTAATACTGGCGTGACCCCATGAATTTTGGGCTTGGGGCCAGCTGATAATACCAAGCTGGCCCTAACCCCTTTATTACCCAGTGAGCCACCGCACCAGGGCCCTGGATGAGTTGGGTACAGCGCCAGAAGATGGCGCTTCTATGAACGCGCCATTTTCCGGAGTGGCTGCGGACTGCAATTTGTAGCGGGGGGGGGCCCAGAAAGCTTGGGCCTCCCTGCGCTGCAGATTCCAGCCCCCAGCTGCCTAGTTGTACCTGGCTGGACACAAAAATAGGGCGAAGCCCCACGTACTTTTTTTTTAATTATTTCATGAAATTCATGAAATAATTAAGAAAAAAAGTCCTTCCCTATATTGTTGTGTCCGGCCAGGTACAAATAGTCAGCTGGTGGTTGGGGGCAGCCCGTTCCTGCCTGCTGTACCTGGCTGGACACAAATATAGTGTGAAGCCCCACTTCAATTTTTTTTAATTATTTCATGAAATTCATGAAATAATTAAGAAAAAAAGGGCTTCCCTATATTGTTGTGTCCGGCCAGGTACAAATAGGCAGCTGGTGGTTGGGGGCAGCCCGTTCCTGCCTGCTGTACCTGGCTGGACACAAATATAGTGCGAAGCCCCACTTCAATTTTTTTAAATTATTTCAGGAAATTCATGAAATAATTTAAAAAAAATTGACGTGGGGCTTCGCACTATATTTGTGTCCAGTCAGGTGCAGCAGGCAGGAACGGGCTGCCCCCATCCACCAGCTGCCTATTTGTACCTGGCCGGACACAACAATATAGGGAAGCCCTTTTTTTCTTAATTATTTCATGAAATAATTTAAAGAAAATTGACGTGGGGCTTCGCCCTGTTTTTGTGTCCAGCCAGGTACAACTAGGCAGCTGGGGGCTGGAATCCGCAGCACAGGGAGGCCCAAGCTTTCTGGGCCACCCCCGCTGCAAATTGCAGTCCGCAGCCACCCCGGAAAATGGCGCGTTCATAGAAGCGCCATCTTCTGGCGCTGTACCCAACTCATCCAGGGCCCTGATGCGGTGGCTCACTGGGTAATAAAGGGGTTAGGGCCAGCTTGGCATTATCAGCTGGCCCTAAGCCCGAAATTCATGGGGTCACGCCAATATTAGACATGACCACCATGAATTTCTAGTAAAGTATTTAAAAAAAACACAACACCCAGAAAAAAGTCCTTTAATTGAAATAAACACACAATTCTTTATTGTTCTAAATTAAACCATACTTACCATCACGCCCATTCCAGCTGAAGCCAACGATCTCCTGAAATAAAAGAAAAATAATAAAGCAACATCATCCTTACCTTTCCATGGTTCCCATGACAGCTTCAGCTCTGCTACATCGAGATGACAGGCTGGACCGCAGCAGAACGCTGCCATCCAGCCTGTCATCCCGCAGACACTGAGAAGCGCAGGCTTGCTTGCGCTCCACAGTGTCTCTCTGTGAGGGCATCCAGATGAGCCGAGTTAATGTCCAATGAACTCGGCTCACCTCATGCACGTCACTGACAGCGTGGGAAAATTCTCCTGCACTCAGCGCTTCAGCGTGGGAGAATACTCACACTGAAGCGCTGAGTGCAGGAGAATTCTCCCACGCTGTCAGTGACGTGCAGGAGGTGAGCTGAGTTCATTGGACATGAGCTCACCTTATGCACGTCACTGACAGCGTGGGAAAATTCTCCTGCACTCAGCGCTTCAGCGTGGGAGAATTCTCACGCTGAAGCGCTGAGTGCAGGAGAATTCTCCCACGCTGTCAGTGACGTGCAGGAGGTGAGCTGAGTTCATTGGACATGAGCTCACCTTATGCACGTCACTGACAGCGTGGGAGAATTCTCCTGCACTCACCGCTTCAGCGTGAGAATTTTCCCACGCTGTCAGTGACGTGCATGAGGTGAGCCGAGTTCATTGGACATGAACTCGGCTCATCTGGATGTCGTCACAGAGAGACGCTGAGCAGCGCAAGCAAGCCTGCGCTTCTCAGTGTCTGCGGGATGAGAGGCTGGATGGCAGCGTTCTGCTGCGGTCCAGCCTGTCATCTCGATGTAGCAGAGCTGAAGCTGTCGTGGGAACCATGGAAAGGTAAGGATGAGGTTGCTTTATTATTTTTCTTTTATTGCAGGAGATCGTTGGCTTCAGCTGGAATGGGCGTGACGGTAAGTATGGTTTAATTTAGAACAATAAAGGATTGTGTCTTTATTTCAATTAAAGGACTTTATTCTGGGTGTTTGTGTTTTTTTTTAACTTTGACTATGGGGTTAGTAATGGGGGTGTCTTATAGACGCCTCTCCATTACTAACCTGGGCTTGATGTCAGCTGGCATTATAAGCTGACATCAACCCCAACCCTATTACCCCCTGCCACCGCACCAGGGCAGCGTGGAAGAGCGAGGCTAAGTGCCAGAATTGGCGCATCCTATGAATGCGCCATTTCTGGGGCGGCTGACGGCTGGTGTTTCTAGCCTGGGAGGGGGCCAATATTCATGGCTCCCTTCCTGGGCTATTAATATCAGCCCCTAGCTGTCTGCCTAGCCTTTGCTAGCTATTAAATTAGGGGGGACCCCACGTCATTTTTTTTGGGGGGTCCCCCATTTTAATAGCTAGTAAAGGCTATGTATTCAGCTGGGGGCTGATATTAGCAGCCTGGGAAGCTCCGTGGGTATTACCCCCTTCCCAGGTCTCAAACATCTGCCCCAGCCGTCTGCTTAACCTCCGCTAGAGCCTAAAATTAAGGGGAACCCCACGCCAATTTTTTTAATAATAAATCCTTTATTTTAATACTAAATGACAAGTACAGTAACCAACACTATCACTGTACTTCATATATATGTGACTGACATGTTTCTATCTATCTAATCTATGTGTGAAGCTCTATTCTGTCTGTTATAAATTGTCGGGTACAGATGCTGAATTGCCGGCCGGCTTTTTTAAAGAGACGGTGCATGAAAACACTAATATTTTTTTTGATAAATCCTTTACGCTAAATGACAAGTACAGTAAGCAACACTGTCACAGTACTTCATATATATGTGGCTGACATGTTTCTATCTATCTAATCTATGTGTGAAGCTCTATTCTTTCGGTTCTAAATTGTCGGGTACCGGTGTATGCCGCTGCTGAATTGCCGGCTTTTCATGTTTCACTGTTGGCACTGTTCCCATCGATTTGGGCAATCACTGTAATGCCACAACCACCATGGCTGTGGCATTACAGTGAGTGGCAGACAATCCCTGCATGATTGGTGCTCTAAATAGCGCCAGACATGCAGGACACGCTTTTGGTGCACGAACAGTTATCGAACATAACCTCGAACAGCCGAATTTTTTGCAAATCGTTCGGGTTCGTCGAACAACTCGAACACCGCCCAAAACAGCTCGAATTTGAGATTGGCGAACAGTTCTAGTCGAACACCGCTCATCTCTACTTATCAGTCGCAGTTTTTGGTGGCCTGGATGGCAGAAAGAAGTCATCAAGTGGGTGCGTCAATGTAGTGTGTGTGCTAGGTCAAAGGCTTCACATACTCCTGCTGCGGGGTTGCTTTGTCCTCTGGAGATTCCTAGTGCTACTTGGACGCATCTCACAATGGATTTTATTACTGATCTGCCTGTGTCCGAGGGTTTTACTGTCATCTGGGTGGTCGTGGACCGTTTTAGTAAGATGTGTAATTTGATTCCATTCATTAAGTTGCCCTGCGCCTAGACACTCGCTAAGGCGTTTGTTAAAGAGAGTGTCAAGCTTTATGGCGCTTCCACGGATATTGTTTCTGATAGAGGACCTCAGTTTGTGGCTCACTTTTGGCGTGCTTTTTGTGACAGGTTGGGAATCCATTTGTCATTTTCATCTGGGTATCATCCTGAGTCTAATGGACAGACTGAAAGAAAGAACCAGGATGTTGTACAGTTTTTGCGTTGTTTTGTGGCGGACAATCAAGAGGTGTGGTCTGAGTTTCTGCCTCTCGCAGAATTTTCTCTTAACAATCATACATCCTCCTCTGCTGGGTGTTCTCCTTTTTTTTTTGTTGTACTGGGAGACATCCGTCTTTTGGTTCGTTCTCCAAATTGGGGTTGGTGGTGCCGGAGGAGGAGAATTTTTCCGGTGATTTGGAGAGAGTTTGGACTAATGTACGTTGAAACCTTCGAGAAGTCCAAGAAGTATTTTGACAGGAAACGTAAGGAGGTTTTGTTTACTGTGTGGTGACATGGTTTGGTTGTCCTTAAGGAACTTGCGGTTGAGGATTCCCTCTAAAAAAAACTGGGTCCTAAGTTTGTCGGTCCATTTAAAGTGCTTCAGGTTGTTAACCCGTCTGTGGTTAGGTTGGATGTCCCTACTTCCTGGAAGATTAATCCTGTGTTTCATGTTTCCTTGTTGAAAAAGGTTGATGTATCAGGTAGGGATGCCACTGTCACAGTTCCTCCTGTGGTGGAAGATGACGAATATGAAATTTCTCATATCTAGAATTCTAGATGGCATAGAGGGAGATTACAGTATCTCGTCTCCTGGAAGGGGTTCAGTCCCGAAGGTAACTACTGGGTAAGGGCGGATGATGTCTCTGCTCCTAGGCTTGTTAGAGCTTTCCACAAGAGGTTTCCAGATAGGCCTGGTCTTGGAGGATCCTCATAAAAGAGGGGGTACTGTTAGAACCCTCCTGTTTGTTTTTTCCACCTTGTGTTTTGCGGTCACGTGACCATCTGCCTTTATATTTCAGCTCCGCCCTTTTGGCTGGGCTGGACTTCAGTGTTGTTTGACTGTTTTGCTAGCTAGGTGCTTCGGTGCCTTTCTCTGTCAGTTCGCTTGGTCCTTCTTGGACCTCTAGTACCTTTTTGTCAGTTTTTCTTTTTGTGTTCTGCAACAACTTTCTCTGTTCAGGAGGTGTCCCATTTTTGTTCCTGTCCTTAGTTCTTTTAGGGACCCCTTCCCTTTATGCTATAGGTCTTCATTCAGACTAGCCATGGACTAAGGCGGGTCTGTTCGCAAGGAACAGGCAGCCCGCTACATCGTAGGGATTCAGCTTAGTTTTACTGTAGGGATAGCTTTCCCCTTTCTTTCCTTAGTACTTGTTGCAGATCATAACAATATCCAGCCAGTGTGAGACCAGTCCAGGGGTCTATAGGGAATTCAGTCTCAAGCAACAGGAGTTGCCCAGGGGAGGAAATTGTGCAACCCACCGCCGGGTCCTGGGATCCCCAGTACCCTTGGAACACTTGTGTGCTGAAGATCTAGCGGTAGCAAAACAGATTCTGAGAGAAGAGTGTCATACGTTCTCCAAAGATGACTCTGATATAGGCTGTATCCCGTCGTTGTATTTGAAAATCAATTTGAAAGACACGACCCCAGTAATCATGTCTGTGCCAAAACCATTACATCGTGAAGTGAAAGAATATTTACAAGATCTCATCAATAGAGGTTGGGTCCAAAAGTCAAAGTCGTCTTATTTCTCTCCTATTGTCTGTGTTAGGAAGAAGGACGGTACGTTGAGACTTTGTTGTGATTACCAAGAACTAAACCGAAAGTCAGTACCTGATCGTCACCCGATACAGAAAGCATCTGGTTTTCTGTTCTCTATCAGGGTAACGCATACCACCAAGGGTTTCTTGAAGAGTCCAGTAGACCCTTGAAAGCATTCATCACACCATGGGGATTATATGAGTGGATCTGCATACCATTTGGGCTCAGTTCAGCTCTAGCAGAATTCCATAGGAGCATGGAGACATGTTTAGAAGGATTGAGGAACGATATCTGCCAACCGTACTTGAATGACAATGTGGTGCACAGCAAAACTTTCCGGGAGCATGTTGAACACGTGAGGACCATATTACAATGGTATCAACAACACGGAGTTAAGTTGACTCCAGAGAAGTGTGAACTGTTCAAAAGATAAGTCCGATTTCTAGGGAAAATTGTGTCCAGAGAAGGATATACCATGGACCCAGCAGAAATCGCTCCGGTACTGGCCTTAAAAGACAAGCGGCCCTCTACCATCGGGGAGTTGAGGCAGATATTAGGATTCCTCTCCTACTATCGTACTTACATTCGGAACTTCTCCAGGATTTCTGTCCCACTATACCTCCTCTTGGGTGGGAGGATAGAGACAACAGCACCCATGGAGAAAAAGAAGAACGCGGGTAGGACCGGGCTTACAAGAAACAACGCCGTTTCGTTTCAACAGCCCATTCTCTGGACAGCAGACCACCAGGAGGTATTGGAAGAACTAGTAGACTACCTGGTAAAACCACCCATCTTGGGATTTCCTGATTTCAATTTACCTTTTGTTCTTCATTGTGACGCTTCTCAAGTTGGACTGGGAGCTGCCCTGTATCAGCATCAAGATGGAAAAATGAGAGTCATCGGTTACGGTTCTAGAACGTGGACAGACGCCGAGAAGAATTACTGTAGCGTCAGCGACCCTGCCTCCTGCTAGGCAGGGACGCCGTTCCCCTCACCTCTCCGCTCCGTGCCCGGCGTCCTCCTCCCGCTCTGCTGGCAGCGCGCGCTGCTTCTCGGTCACTGTGCTTAGGGCACCCGCGCGCGCGCTCCCTCTCTTAAAGGGGACGCGCGCGCCGTCCTAAGGAGTCCCCGGCCAATGGCCGGAGGATCTCACCATATATAAGGCACCTCCTCCAAAATGGAGGTGCCCGAGCAATGTTGTTGCAAAGCCTTTCAACTCTGCTTCAGCCCTCAGGTCCCGTTGCCAGCTTGTTTTCCAGTGCTGTCTACCTGCTTGCAATGCTGCGGTCCGACAGTCTGCCTACCAGCATCTGCTAGTCTGTCTATGGATCTGTCCGCCTGCGGACCGGGAAGCACCTGCCAGATACCTGCCTGATACCTGCCTGATACCTGCCTGCCTGCCAGCCTGTCCAGAGACTCTTACCCGCTCACCTGGGAGCGCTCACCTGCTACCCGCCTGCTAGCCTACCTGGAGGTTTAGCCGTCACTTGCTGTGACCACCTGCCTGTCCAGAAACTCTTACCCTGCTGTCACTTGCCGTGACCACCTGCCTGTCCAGAGTCTCTTATCCTGCTGTCACTTGCCGTGACCACCTGCCTGTCGAGAGACTCTTACCCTGCTGTCACTTGCCGTGACCACCCACCTGTCTAGAGACTCTTATCCTGCTGTCATTTGCTGTGACCACCCGCCTGTCAAGAGACCATCCCTGTCACTTGATGTGACTGCCTGCCCGCTTTCCCTGGGAGCCACCCGCTTCCTTACAAGGACTGCTCCTTTGTATAGTAGCTCAGAGGTTCCACCTCCCAGACCCGTTACAATTACCATCTACATTCCGGAAAATTGGAGTTCCTGGTATTGAAATGGGCTATCTATGAATGATTTAGATATTATCTCTACTACAGCAAAGAGTTTGAGGTATACACTGACAACAACCCTTTGACCTATGTCCTTACTACAGCCAAACTGAATGCAATGGGTCAGATATGAGTCGTGGAACTAGCTGATTTCAATTTCAGCATCAAGTACAGGCCAGGAAAATGCAATGCGGATGCTGATGGATTGTCAAGAATGCCACTAGAGCCTGAGGAGTTCAGGCAAGAATGCTTGGAGGAAGTCAGTCTGGAAGCAATTGAGAGCACTACCCAATCAGTACAAGCTTATCAGGAGGAAGACACACCTTTGTGGTGTCCGTTGATGGTGGAAACCACCATAAAAGCGAGGGAACAAGATCACCCCCGGTCTATTCAACAACTACCAAAAGGGAAAATCCATAGAGCACAACGGGAAGATCAGATAATTGGTAGAAAACTATTTTATGTGGACCAAAATCGGTTTCCAAGTAAATGGGAGAGAGACAATGAGTCACCAGCAGTATCTGTTTTAATTAAAGAATGGACGAGGCTCTACCTCAGTGAAGATGGTATCCTGTATCATAAAGGAGGACAAAAACGGCAGTTGGTACTACTCAGAGTATTCCGTATTCCGTAGGTTGGTCTTCAAAGAACTCCATGAAAACATGCGACACCTGGGAGTGGAAAGGACAACAATTTTGATCTGTGAACGTTTCTTCTGGCCGTACATGCAGAGAGATATTGAGAGGTACATGACCAGGGAATGTGGGTGTCTGAAAGATAAATGTCATAAAACATCAACCCAGGCACCTATGGGCAACATCGAAACTACATATCCGTTTGAGATTGTCTCAATAGACTTTCTACATCTCGAGACGTGCAAGGGTGGTTATGAATACATCTTGGTGGTGATGGACCATTTCACTCGATTTGCTCAAGCATATGCCAGCACCAATAAATCGGGTCAAACAGCAGCAGAGAAGATCTTCAATGATTTTGCTTTGAGGTTTAGGTTCCCTACGAGGTTACACCACGACCAAGAAAGAGAATTTGAGAACCAGCTCTTTGCCAAGCTAAGAAAATACTGTAGAATTCAGAGATCCCACACAACACCCTATCACCCAGAGGGTAATGGACAAGTGGAACGTTTTAACAGGACATTATTGTCGATCTTGCGCACTTTAACAGCTGATGAGAAGAGAGACTGGAAGAGTTCTCTGTCAAAAGTGGTACATGTCTATAACTGTACAAAGAGCGATGTAACGGGTTACTCACCCTTTTTCCTATTGTATGGACGATCGCCAAGACTGCCAATCGACATCATGTTTGATACTCCGGTGTCAGAGACTTACAGAATGTATCTGGAGTACGTTCGGAAATGGAAGGAACGGATGTCAGAGGCATACAACATAGCGTCCAAAGTGGTTACGCAAGGACAGAGCAAGAGTAAGGAGTACTATGATCGAAAATGTTATAGAGCAGAATTGGCACCGGAAGGCCGGGTGATACTCAAGAACATACCTGAGAAAGGCGGTCCAGGAAAACTTCATTCGTACTGGGAAGACAAGGTGTATGTGGTCGTAAGGAGGAAAGCTGATGTATGAAATCCAACTGGAAATGGGAGCCAAGAAAACCAGAATAGTCCATCGGAATTTACTGCTACCCTGTGATTATCTCCCACCACAACAAGACTTCCCAGAAGTAGACCAACATCGTCTGAGATCGACTAAGGGAGCTCCAAAGACTGAAGCTCCAGAGGTGGATAGTGAACTTGAAAGTTCTGATGGAGAAGAATTTCTCGGACCGGCAAGGAGAGGGATGTACCATCCTCAGGAGAATGAACTAAGTCCTGAGGCTCCAGAGTTCATAACAAGGAGTGCAGATGAAGTCCAATTCAGATCTGATGATCGAACACCGGCCCCTGAAGAGAACGATCGACACTCAGGAGGAGCGGAATTACCAGATCGTGCAGAAACAAATGACTCAGGAGAAGTGCAGGAACTTACAGAAGCAGCTCCAAGAGCATCCAAGGAAGCATTGGAAATGAGTGCGGCGGAAGAAACTTCTGTGACCGAAGAACCCGTGTTCTCTGAGGAACAACCCACAAGGAGGATATCGACTCAAGAAGTCAGGAGGTCCATGATGCTGACGTATGAGATACTTGGTGAACTGAGTCAAGTGCCAAGGACTGTCGACTGGAAACAGGTATCTCTGCCTGTGGACCAGGTAAGCCCACTTGAGTGGTACTCACCACCGTGAGGCAGTATGGAAGATGTTGCCTGGTGGAAAGACTTGTTTTCATGCTTTGATTTTCCTTAAAAGATTTTGTAGAAACAAAGAACTGTTAAAGCATAAAGAGAGAGAGCTGGTTGAAGACGTACGAAAAGCTCCAGCTGAAGAGATGCTGTTTGTTTTAATTGTGTTAACTGTTTATTTCTTACAGGCATCCTACAAGAAAAAGGTCATAAGATTAGCTTGTTATCAATGTTTATGAACGTTATACCAATTTCACAATGCCAGTTTGTATATAAAGTTATCCTACTTTCACCACTGTCTCAGAATTGGTCAGATTGACCAATTAAGAGGAATGTCAAGGATAACATTCAAAAAGGAGGGAAGAGTGTGACATGCAGAAGTAGTGTTGTTGCAGAGTGTGACATGCGGAAGTAGTGCTGTTGATTTAAAAGCATTCAGCAACTATTAGAAGTAACACAAGCACATGAGACAGGAAGTGTTATGCTCCAGAAGAATCCAGCAACTAGAGAGGTTAACACAGTCACAAGAGAAGGGGAGTGTTTTAACAGAGCCCCAGGGGGATTGTGGGGAAGTCTGGCTGGAGCAGAAAAGAAAGGTGGTGTGTGTGTTATGTATTTCACAGAAGCGCACCTGCAAGTGAAAAGGATTCAAGTCAGGAGTGAAGCTAAGCACAGGTCAGGTAGAGTTCCTGAACTAACAGTGCAGAGTATTGTCAGGCAGAAAGATAAGGACTAGAAGAAATGGTGTTACAGGGATCATCTCCCTCAGCAAACCCTTCCCCCCTTCTCCATCTCACTGTGCTGTAAAGAATGCGGTGTTCATCAATGTGCCTTTGCATTACAACTGTGCTGTCCTGTACTACTGGGAAGACTGTGGACTGCTGCTGTTCACAGTAAAGAAACTGTATTGTTTGTCACTGGAACCTGTTGCTCATAAGATTTAACTTGCAATGTCTGTGCGACTTCTTATTAAATGTTACTGTTCTACCATTTATGAGGACTCTTGTCAAGTGTGTCTGGTCAGCAAGTGAAACAACCTACGTGTCTGTGCCTGAGGGTCAATACCCCTATGTGCCTGAGAGAAGCTGCAGCACATGGTCTATGGTCGCCCTGAGTGATGGTTCCCCCAGGATTCCAAAGAATTCATGTAACCTGTCTCGCCTCTATCTGAACCTAGCGGCGTGTGTGTAATAGTTTATTTAGGGCACAGCTTGGGTGGTTGTTCTTATTCAGGAACATTATAATCACACTCTTATTTTTATCGGCAGCGTTTTGGGATGTGCTGCCGAAGACTGGAGAAGATGGAAGTCTGCAGAGACGGCTGTGGATGTGAGAAGTCATCATGGAGTCAAATACGTAGATCTAAGGTGCATGAACATTGGGCAATTGAAGCCTTTTAACGACCGCTGATTTGCTATATGAAGCTGATTAGCAGCTGCTTAATAACCTGCTATGGGGGTGTTTAACAAATGTCTGAAAAGCAATGTCTAAAGCATTCCAAATGTTATGTTATCGTATGTGTCATGTTCGAGATCTGTGTTCTGCTGCTGTGATACCGCAATTTCCTCCGGGATAAATAAAGTATATCTTATCTTATCTTATCTTAAGATAGGATGGGGCCTTACTTTCACGTGCACAGACCCTCCTATTTGCATATATTTGCATATCCCTTGTTATAATTCACAGACGTCCTTTGGCGAGAGTAAGTGTTGTCTAAAATAACTAGAGCACAATGAGTCTGCAGGCCTGTTCTGATGCCTGGTTGCTGCCTGCTTTTGGCTGAGGAGGAAGGGCGTTGAAGTGAGCAGACAGCACATCACAATGCAATGAATAAAAGGTTGAAGGCACTCACTTGTCTGAATAAAAGTTGCTTCTTTACTGTTTCATGAATAAAAACACAAGCTGGGAGGTGTACGTGCTACACCTGTTTTGATGACGGCCGTTTCGCGCAAATGCACTTCGACGGGTCAGACAAGTACAAGTAGTATATAAAAGTTCTGTGAGGGGTGTGGGGTGATTATCTCCTCAACCCCCCCCCCCCCCTATAGAACTATACTGTTTTAATAACTGTGTATGTTTTAGTTATCTGAAAAAAACTGTGGTTTTCAGGTACGGCCATTAGATGGCAGCAGAGGTTTATACTTGTATTATCTTACCCTCATGGTAGTTGGGGGCACATAGAGGGTTAACCTAGGATATGCGGCTCTCAGTGACAAGGGGGAACTGAGGGATCTCTGGGAGGTTAGTTTTCAGCCATCTTAGTTAGTGGAGTGAGGGACAGTGATTAGTCACTGTCAGGAGGTTACAGGAACCAATACAACAGAAGGGTGTGTGTGGAAATCAGTGTAACAAGAAGCAAGTGTTCTCAGCAAAATTACGGTGTGATAGTGTTCTCCAGACACAGGCAAGTTAGGGGACCTACAATGAGGAAGAGACGTTCTAAGAGAGGTGGTGGGAACGGCCCTAGTGCTGGATAGGCCCGAGAGCTGCAGTCAGATGGACGGAAACAGAGAGGTCTGGGCACGAATAGAAAGAAGATAGTGGGAGAAGCTCCCTTACTTCTGTTCTCGAGGAAAGATTGGTCTGAGTGCAGTTCCACGGCGAAACACATCGACCCCGGTGGTGCTGCATTAGTAATATGGAGGTCCTCTGCCTGAACTGTGAATTGTAACATTTGCCACAAGTATTGTGCCATCGCCAGTAACCGCCAAGAACGTCCCTCCGTTTGGTACAGAAATTAATAAGTGTAATTCCTGCTATCCTTTGTATGCTGATAGTTTGACAAGTAAATAGACTTGGTATTTATCAACTGTCCGGTCTCCTCCTTCTGAAGGCTGAAAGAGTCGACACCAGGGACAGCGGGTCAGAAGTGAGTATGGAGGTCTCCTCCACAGAATCACCACAGCCCACACACACCCAGGGATTCTCAGAGTCCTCATTGTCTGTAGCAGGCCAGGGTGAAGATCCAGACACTGAAACTGACATGCCACTCGCCACTGACTACCACCCTGCCCCCCGTTACACTACAAGTGTACATATAATTAAAAAAAGGTAGAAGGCACTCACTGGTCTGAATAAAAGTTGCTTCTTTATTGTTTCATGAATAAAAACACAAGCTGGAAGGTGTACGTGCTACACCTGTTTTAACGATGCCCATTTTGCCCAAATGCGCTTCGACGGGTCAGACAACCACAAAAGTGGCATCAATTTCTATTCATTTATTTTATTCACTTATATAGCGCCAATAATTCCACAGTGCTTTACAGACATTATCAATTTCCCCATAGTAGAAATAGTATAATGGGGCTCTGACACCCTTTCCACTACAGGCAACCCATTAGATGGAGACCCAACTTGGAGTCTCCACATTTCAAAAAATTTGTAGTAACATCAGCAGCACTAGAACAACAGGCACAGAAGCCAAGACAAAGGTGTCACAGACTGCAATTACGCATGAACAATGCAGCACACTAAAATGTACACCATCGCCTAGTCTTCCCGTTCTGCGACTGGGGTGCAAAAGTCATTGGTGATCCATGACTTGTTCATCTTGATGAAAGTTAGGAGGTCTACACTTTCAGGGGACAGCCACATGCGCTTATTCAACAACACACCAGCAGCACTGAAGACACGTTCTGAGAGAACACTGGCTGCCGCCCATGACAAAACTTCTAAGGCGTGACAGGCGAGCTCAGGGCGCTCTTCAATTTTTCTAGGCCAAAGTTCAAAAGGGTTCAACCCCCCCCAATGGCATTGTTATTGAGCTCATGATACTCCTGCACCATGTTCTTCAGTCGTTCACTACGTGTCAAACTTGTACTTTGGTCTGCAGTTGCACGGTCCAGTCTAAAAAAGGAGTGAAACGACTCAGAGATTTTATTTTTTTACATTTATTTTACTCATATAGCACCATTAATTCCACAGCGCTTTACAGATGTTAGGGGCTCCCAATCTAAATTTCTCATCAGTATGTCTTTGGAGTGTGGGAAGAAAAATGAGTACTCAAACAAACACAAGGAGAACATACAAATTCCTTGCAGATGTTGTCCTTGATGGGGTCGGGACACAGGACCCCAGTGCTGCAAGGCTGGTAATGTTTTTGTGTTGAAGATTCAACGTTCCTGGGGTTGGAAGTCTATAACTGCAATACACACTGTGTGCCTCACTGCTGTCTCGGGGGAAACAATTCTCAAGATTGTCTTCAAGCATGTTTTGATACTCCAGCATGGGCATGTCCCTTTCCAGGAGTTGAAAGCATCTGGCAAAATTTACTCTTGTACCATGGATCGAACAGAGTGGCAACCCAGTAGTCAGCACTATTTCTAATACTAACAATACGGGCAACAATCATGTTGCAGATAGTGCTGCAAATAGGCAATTATGGGTCGGTCTCTTTCATGAGGTCCAAGGCCATAGTGTGTTGGTGGCAGGATAATACTTAAGCTTGTTTCCTCCATCCCATCCTGTCAACCACGAACAGCAGAGAGATCATTATAATCTTCATCTTACATCAATCAACTCTTACTCCTTGTCCTCCTCCATTTGTTCATCGGCTCCTGCACCTTCACTGATAGTTTGTCTGGTACCATGAGCATCCCCTGATAACTGTAATCCACCCTCCCATGGCAACCGCCTGTGCGACAACTTAGAGATATTGTTAGCGCTTCTGCAGCCCCCTCTGCTTCCTTCTCTTCCCCTGAGACCACCACCTCCTCCTGCAGACTATTCAAAGTGTGCTCCAGCATGTAGATGACCGAAATAGCGATGATGATGGCATCGTCAGCACTAACCATCTTAGTAGCCATTTCTAAAATGTGCAGAAGGGTGTAGAGGTCCTTCATCTGTGTCCACTTCGCAAGTGTGATTTGCACCACATCTGCACTGCGTTTGCCCAGGCTATACGACATGAGATACTGCATCAGGGCTCATCGCCGCTGCCACAGTTGCTGCAACATGTGCAGAGTTGAATTACACCATGTCGGCACATCGCATATCAAACGGTTAATCGGTAGGCCGAAAGATCTCAGTAGCGACGCAAGTCGATGACCCGCGGGTTGTAAATGGCAGAAGTGAGCACACAGAGACCGTGGTTTTTGCACCAGTATATACAGCCAGGATAGCACAGAAATTGCTGTACCATCAGATTGAGGATGTGTGCCATACAAGGCACGTATGTGCGGTTGCCCCAGTGTAGGGCCGCCACCAGGTTTGCACCGTTATTGCACATGGCCTTCCTTGGCTCCAGGTTCTGTGGAGAAAGCCATTGCTCAAACTCGACATAGATAGTTGTCCACAACTATTGATCTATATGACTGCGATCTCCAAGGCATATTAAATACTGCGCAGTACGGAGATGGGGGAGATTCTCTGTCGAATGTTAGAACATGTGTCTCATTAAGGCAGAGGTTGAGGGCACAGGTGAAGGCCTTAGAGGAGGTAGAGGAGGCAGAAGCAGTGGAGGAAGTGTTAGATACAGAGGTTTGTCCTGCAAGTCTTGGGGATTCCAAGACTTGGTGTCTAGTGATTTAGCTCTCCATCCCCTGGTGTGTAGTGGTTTAGTTCTCCAACCCTAGCTGTTTAGTAGTTTAGTTCTCCAACCACTGTTGTCTATTAGTTTAGTTCTCCATGTTCTGGTGTGTATTTATTTTGTTTTCCAACCCAAGGTATTTAGTAGTTTAGTTCTACAACCCCTGTTGTATAGTAGCTTAGTTCTCCATCTTCTGGTGGGTAGTCGTTTAGTTCTCCATCCCCAAGCGCCCTGCAAGCCTTGGGGATTCCAAAACTTGTGGAGCAGCCCATTCCCCGCCTGCCCCCACAACCGCCAGAGTCACCTAGTGCCCAATCAGCGACATGTAACGCCCCTGGCCATGCTTACTCGTCCATGTGTCTGTGGTGAAATGCACCCTGGCAGACCTAGATTTTTTTCAAAGAATAAGAGATGTTGTCTGGTACATGCTGGTGTAGCGCATCTTTCTTAGAGAAGAAATGGCAACTGGGCAACTGGTACTGGGGGACTGAGATGGCCATCAGCTTTCGGAAACCGTCTGTATCCACCAGACGGAAAGGCAGCATTTCCGTGGCCAACCGATTGGATATGGGGAAATTCAAGCTCTCTCCTTTGGCATGTGTAGGAAGAAACAAACTTTTATGTGACCACAACTGTGGAATTGAGGGCTGGCTGCTGTGCTGAGAGAGGGTGGAGTAGGGTAAACATGACAAGCTGCTGGACTATGAGAGAGGTGCAGGCAGAGATGTAATGTTGGATTAAGAAAGATGGGGTGTGCTCAGTGTCTGAGATCAGTCAAAAAACAGCAGGCATGTTCACTTCCATAACAGCTGACGGGCTCTCACTCACCCCAACCGTAGCAGGTAAACAAGTGGAGGTTCTGCGGCATGAGATTTTTTTCCATTATGTACAACCCTATACATAACATAGCGCTATATATAGCAGAGCAGGGTTGGGAGATTAATGTTCCCAAGGGGCCACATGAGAGACCGCGACTGTTGTGGAGGCTGAACCAATAGGCTGAAATTAATTCTGCTCAATATTAATATTAACAAAATAATTTAAAAAAAATTATATTAATTGTATGACTTAATATTGAGCAGAATTAAGTATGCTGACATCCCCCTATATACTGTATGAGTCCCCACAAAGCCCCTAGATACAGTATGAGTCCCCACATAACTCCCTATGCACAGTATAAGCCCCACATAGCTCCCTATATACAGTATGAGCCCCACTTAGCTCCCTATATACAGTATGAGCCCCCAAATAGCCTCCTATATACAGTATGAGCCCCCAAATAACCTCCTACATACAGTATGAGCCCCCAAATAGCCTCCTATATACAGTATGAGCCCCCGCATAGCTCCTTATATACAGTATGAGCCCCAATAGCCTCCCTATATACAGTATGAGCCCCCACATAACTCCTTATATACAGTATGAGCCCCCCACATTGCTCCCTATATACAGTATGAGCCCCCCACATAGCTCCCTATATACAGTATGAGCCCCCCACATAGCTCCCTATATACAGTATGATCCCAACATAGCCTCCCTATATACAGTATGAGCCCCACATAGCCTTCCTATATACAGTATCATCACCCCACATAGCCTCCTATATACAGTATCTTCCCCCCACATAGCCTCCTATATACAGTATGAACCCCTCACATAGCTCCTTATATACAACATGAGCCCCAAAATAGCCTCCTATATACAGTATGAGCCCAAAAATTGCCTCCTATATACAGTATGAGCCCCCAAATAGCTCCTTATATACAATATGAGCCTGTACATAGCTCCCTTCTCTGATCGACTGTCGGCTCCACAGCCAGCTCAGAGAATGGTTGAATCCCTCTCTGGGGGCGGCAAAATGCAACTGCCTGGGAGACACCTCTGACCACAACATTAGGTGGCCCGAAGGCACCCCCTAATGGCAGTACCCAGGTTACATGCCCCTCCTCTTCCCCTAGCTACGGCCCTATACAGTCTATATGAGAATACATGACTGGTATCTATAATATAACCAGGGATGCGTGTTTCTGTCCGAAGCCTCGATAGACTGCGCATGCATGACGCGCAGTCTGGCTCCAGAGAGAAGCACGCATCCAGCCGTTACAGGTAAGAGGAGTTGTATGGCGCCGGAGATCGCGCGGTATGCGTAGACACTGAACGCATACTGCGATCTCCGGCGCCATATTTACATACTTACCTGACCGGGAGGAGCGTTGCCGCGGCGCCTCTCTTTGCTGGAGACCGGGGGCGGAGTGAAGGCGTCAGACCGGCGCGTGCGCATAGAGCTATCCGGCGCCATTATACTGAAGACACATTTACAGTGTGTCTTCAGCAAAATGGCGCCGGACAGCGCTGTGCTCCGGCGCCGCACTCCTCCCCCGGCCTCCGGCAGAAGAGGACACAGCAGCGCTGGAGCACAGAGAAGAAAGGTGAGTTTAACTGTTTATTTTTTTCGTATGTGTGTACAGTGTGAAAGAGGTGAGGGGACCATGCATATATCAGGATTGGGGGGTGAAGGGTACCACACATACCAGAATTGGGGGTGAGGGGTACCACACCTACCAGTATTGGGGATGAGGGGTACCATGCATACCAGGATTGGGTTGAAGGGTACCACGCATGCCAGGATTGGGGGGTGAGGGGTACCACGCATACCAGGATTGGGGGGTGAGGGGTGCCACACACACCGGGATTGGGGGTGAAGGGTTCCAGGCATACTGGGATTGGGGATGAGGGGTTCCATGCATACCGGGATTGAGGATGAGGGGTGCCACGCATACTGGGATTGGGAATGAGGGATGGGGTACCATGCATACCAGGATGAGGGATACCATACACACCAGGATAAGGATGAGGGGTGCCACGCATACCGGGATTGGGGGTGAGGGGTGCCACGCATACCGGGATTGGGGGTGAGGGGAGCCACGCATACCGGGATGAGGGGTGCCACGCATACCGGGATTTGGGGTGAGGGGTGCCACGCATACCGGGATTGGGAGTGAGGGATAGGGTGCCATGCATACCAGGATGAGGGATACCATACACACCAGGACAGGGATGAGGGGTGCCACGTATACCAGGATTGGGATGAGGGGTGCCATGCATACCGAGATTGGAGGTGAGGGGTGCCACGCATACCGGGATTGGGGTGAGGGGAGCCACGCATACCAGGATGAGGCGTGCCACGCATACCGGGATTGGGGGTGAGGGGTACCACGCATACCGGGATTAGGATTGAGGAATAGGGTGCCATGCATACCAGGATGAGGGATACCATACACACCAGTATGGGGATGAGAGGTGCCATGTATACCAGGATTGGGGGTGAGGGGTGCCACGCATACCAGGATTGGGGGGTGAGGGGTGCCAAGCATACCGGGAATGGGGGTGAGGGGTACCATGCATACCAGGATTGGGGGGTGAAGGGTGCCACGCATACCGGGATTGGGGGTGAGGGGTGCCAGGCATACTGGGATTGGGGATGAGGGGTGCCATGGATACCGGGATTGGGGATGAGGGGTGCCATGCATACTGGGATTGGGAATGAGGGATGGGGTGCCATGCATACCAGGATGAGGGACACCATACACACCAGGATAAGGATGAGGGGTGCCATGCATACCGGGATTGGGGGTGAGGGGTGCCACGCATACCGGGATTGGGGGTGAGGGGTGCCACGCATCCCGGGATTGGGAGTGAGGGATAGGGTGCCATGCATACCAGGATGAGGGATACCATACACACCAGGATAGGTGTGAGGGGTGCCACGCATACCAGGATTGGGGGTGAGGGGTGCCACGCATACCAGGATTGGGAGTGAGGGGTGCCACGCATACCAAGATTGGGGGTGAGGGGTGCCACGCATACCAGGATAGGGGGTGAGGGGTGCCACGCATACCAGGATTGGGGGTGAGGGGTGCCACGCATACCAGGATTGGGGGTGAGGGGTGCCACACATACCAGGATTGGGAGTGAGGGGTGCCACGCATACCAGGATTGGGGGTGAGGGGTGCCACGCATACCAGGATTGGATGGTGGGGACAGGATGGGGGCAGCACAAATACAAGGAGGTGGGCAGCACATACCAGCATGGGAGACCATATAAACCAATAAAAATGCTCACCACCCAGGCGTAGAACAGGTTCAATAGCTAGTCTATAATATAATCGGAAATTTGTCCACCTGTCCGAAGCCTCTTTAGACTGTGCACGCAATGCGCCTGCGCAGTCTGGCCAGAGACAGAAGAACACATCAAACATTACAGGTGAGAGGGAGGAGGACGAGGATAAAGGATTGAGATCGCGGTATGCGTAAGAGCTGACCACATACCGCTATCTGCGGCGCCATTACGACACATACCTCTATCTCTATTTTGTTGAAGACACTGTGTGCAAATTTGTCTTCAACTAAATGGCGCTGGAGATTGCACTATGTGCAGGCACAAACTCTGGCGCCACACTCCTCCAGCCTCGCTCCCCTGGATGGAGGAGCATATACCAGGATGAGAGACCTGGATGGGGGAGCATATACCAGGATGGAGGAGCATGTACTAGGATGGGAGACCTGGATGGGGGAGAATATACCAGGATGGAAGACCTGGATGGGGAAGCATATACCAGGATGGGAGACATGGATGGGGGAGCATATAGCAGGATGGAGGAGCATGTACCAGGATGGGAGACCTGGATGGTGAAGCATATATCAGGATGGGAGACCTGGATGGGGGAGCATATAACAGGATGGGAGACATGGATGGGGGAGCATATACCAGGATTGGAGACCTGGATGGAAGAACATATATCAAGATGGAGGAGCATGTACCAGGATGGGAGACCTGGATGGGGGAGCATATACCAGGATAGAGAAGCATGTACCAGGATGGGAGACCTGGATGAGGGAGCATATACCAGGATGGGAGACCTGGATGGGGGAGCATATACCAGGATGGGAGACCTGGATGGGGGAGCATATACAAGGATGGGAGACCTGGATGGGGGAGCAAATACCAGGATGGGAGACCTGGATGGGGGAGCATATACCAGGATGGGAGACCTGGATGGGAGAGAATATTCCAGAATGGGGGACCTGGATGGGGGAGCATATACCAGGATGGGAGAGCTGGATGGGGGAGCATACACCAGAATGGGAGACCTGGATGGGGGAGTATATTCCAAGATGGGTACCTGGATGGGGGGGCATGGACCAAGATGGGGGACGCGGATAAGGGGACTATATACCAGGATGGAGGAGCATGTACCAGGATGGGAGACCTGGATGGGGGAGCATATACCAGGATAGAGGAGCATGTACCAGAATGGGATACCAGGATGGGAGACCTGGATGGGGGAGCATGTACCAGGATGGGAGACCTGGATGGGGGAGCATAAACCAGGATGGAGGAGCATATACCAGGATGGGGGACCCAGATAAGGTGACCATATACCAGAATGGGAGGGAGCATGTACCAGGATGGGGAACCTGGATAAGGGGACCATATACCAGGATCGGGGGAGCATATACCAGGATGGGGGACCCGGATGAAGGAGCATATACCAGTATGGGGGAGCATACACCGGGATGGGGGAACATTCGATTTCAGTCATGGGGTCTGGTCCAGCACCGGTTCATACATTGCTTTGAGAATACAGAGCGGCCGATGTAACCCCAGACCTGACTGTCAACTGGCCTCAATGTAGAGTCAGTGTCAGTCAGTGCTGGGGGCAAGGTTATAGGGGACACTCTGTGTACTCAGAGTGGTGACCGAACCGGCACCGTCCCGCCCCCATGACTGAAATAGAATGCTGGCGAGGAGAATAAAGTTAATTTTCTCCCCGCTGCATTCAGCTGCTGGGCAGCATAATAACGCTGTTAACCTGCAGGTTAATAGCGTTATTTCTGATGAAAAGATCCCTTTAATTTTGTAGCACAATACTTCAATGAAGTCATGCCGGAGTCAGCGCATGCACATACCACGCTATCCGGCACCATTTTATTGAAGACACTGTATATGCAAATTTGCAGACAGTGTCATAACAAAAAATGGCGCCGGAAATGTACTAAGAAAAAAGCTCTCCACCCAGGTGTAGAACAAATTCAATAGCTAGTATGATATACTGTGATACAGATATCAGATGTTATATACTATACACATTGTTATCTCACATCTGATGTCTGTACCACAGTATACCATACACTAATCTGTACACTGGATATGACATTTTTTGTAAAGGGATATACACTGTACTGATCACACCTGCCTACAGGACCTCACATATTATATATGGAGCAGTATAGTATGTGATGTGTTGCAGGTTCAGGGTTGATCAGTCAGTTTAGGATCCTGTGTGCTGATGTCTGTGGTCGCTCTGAAGGGTGATTTATTGCAGGACTCTTTCCTGCAGATCTGGTGATGCTGGAGCCGATAACCCAGAATGACCTGATCTGCAGCAAAGGTCAAAGTACTGCATTAACTTATGCAGAGAGACATCAGAGCCACCCCGGACCTGACAGTATGGAATCCTGTGTGCACTTAACAGGAGGGGAGCAGCATCCTGCAGCCCCCTCCTCACGTCAGACATCCTACCCCTGCCCCGACCTCATTTACCGTCATCCACTGAGGTCTGATCCTCTCCGGCAAGATAAAGTGAAGCAGCTCCAGGCACCATTGTGTGAATTCAGAGCGGGTTTTTAGTGCCGCTGGTCTAATTATAACTGATAAGCACATCCGTCTGTCAACTGAAAATGCTGACAGGCTGACTCTTATAAAAATGAACAAGGGCTGGATTGGGCCAGACTTCTCAGCAACACCGAATGATAGCAGCGTAACATAAACTCAAATCCAGTGTCGATTTTTGGGAGGTGTATTCCCATGCACCTCTTCACACCCACACATGGGTATACGCTTCCTGATTTTGGCTATTTGCTCTTGTCCTCCTCCTTCTCCTCATCCTCCACCACCATATCACCAGGGTGACCGTGGACCGTGATGCAACACCCACATAATTTTTTTAAAGGGTGTTTATGATGCCGCCCCAAAAAAAAATCATACAGTATGTTCATGTATACCTCCCAGGGGTAAATGTTTGTCAGCCCACATACTCCAAGTATAGGAGACCCGCTCCTTTCTAATGCGAACATTTTTTTATGAGGCCCTCTAAGTCTTTTCCAAAGGGCATTGGAATGCCTCACAATTTTTGGCAACTCTTGCATTAAATGCATAGGGCAACACTATGGGAGACCCTCTCCTTTCTAATAAGTATTTGTCGT
Organism: Phyllobates terribilis; assembly: GCF_046119375.1. Taxonomy (NCBI): domain Eukaryota; kingdom Metazoa; phylum Chordata; class Amphibia; order Anura; family Dendrobatidae; genus Phyllobates; species Phyllobates terribilis. The sequence goes on along the minus strand of NW_027362771.1, from coordinate 729,633 downwards.
TACTGTGGCCCTGCTCTATGTGTCTTTAAATGCTTAGTAGGTTTTTTCCTAAAATTGGTCAGCCGTTGGACTCACTGCATACCCAATAATTGTATAGCAGACCCTCTCCTTTCTAATGGGAACATGTCGTACTTGTTACTGTGGCTCTGCTCTATGTGTCTTTAAATTCTTAGTGGGATTTTTCCTAAAATTGGTCAGCCATTGGACTCACTGCATACCCTATAACTGTATAACAGACCCTCTCCTTTCTAATGGGAACATGTCGTACTTGTTACTGTGGCCCTGCTCTATGTGTCTTTAAATTCTTAGTGGGGTTTTTCCTAAAATTGGTCAGCCGTTGGACTCACTGCATACCCTATAACTGTATAGCAGACCCTCTCCTTTCTAAAGGGAACATGTTGCACTTGTTACTGTGGCCCTGCTCTATGTGTCTTTAAACTCTTAGTGGGGTTTTTCCTAAATTTGGTCAGCCGTTGGACTCACTGCATACCCTATAATTGTATAGCAAACTCTCTCCTTTCTAATGGGAATTTGTCATTACTGTGTCCCTGCTCTATGTGTCTTTAAATTCTTAGTGGGGTTTTTCCTAAAATTGGTCAGCATTTGGACTCACTGCATACCCTATAACTGTATAGCAGACTCTCTCCTTTCTAATGGGAATTTGTCGTTACTGTGGCCCTGCTCTATGTGTCTTAAAATTCTTAGTGTTTTTTTTCCTAAAATTGGTCAGCCGTTGGACACACTGTACACCCTATAACTATATAGCAGACCCTGACTTTTCTAATGGCAACATGTTGTACTTGTTACTGTGGCCCTGCTTGATGTGTCTTTAAATTCTTAGTGGGGTTTTTCCTAAAATTGTTCAGCCGTTGGACTCACTGCATACCCTATAACTGTACAGCAGACTCTCTCCTTTCTAATGGGAATTTGTCGTTACTGTGGCCCTGCTCTATGTGTCTTTAAATTCTTAGTGTTTTTTTTCCTAAAATTGGTCAGCCATTGGAGTCACGGCATACCCTATAACTGTATAGCAGACCCTCTCCTTTCTAATGGGAACATGTTGTACTTGTTACTGTGGCCCTGCTCTATGTGTCTTTAAATTCTTAGTGGGGTTTTTCCTAAAATTGGTCATCCGTTGCACTCACTGCATACCCTATAACTGTATATCAGACTCTCTCCTTTCTAATGGGAATTTGTTGTTACTGTGGCCCTGCTCTATGTGTCTTTAAATTCTTAGTGGGGTTTTTCCTAAAATTGGTCAGCCATTGGACTCACTGCATACCCTGTAACTGTATAGCAGACCCTCTCCATTCTAATGGGAACATATCGTACTTGTTACTGTGGCCCTGCTCTATGTGTCTTTAAATTCTTAGTGAAGTTTCTCCTAAATTTGGTCACCAGTTGGACTTACTGCATACCCTATAACTGTATAGCAGAACCTCTCATTTCTAATGGGAATATGTCGTACTTATTACTGTGTCCCTGCTCTATGTGTCTTTAAATTCTTAGGCTGCGTTCACACATTGCGTATTTTCGTGCGCTTTTTTGCGAGCGCTTTTTGAAAATACGCAATGTGCTTTGTGTCTGCCAGCAAAGTGAATGAGAAATTCACTTTGCCGTTCAGACACTGTGTAATTTTACGCAGCGGGAAAGCGCAGCTGCGTAAAGAATTGCCATGTCAATTCTTTACGCAGCTGAGTCCCGCGCTTTCTCACTATTGTGCCCTTTATAAGCGATGGAATTACACAGTGGTGTTCACACACTGCGTAATTCCATCGCTTTTTTACGGAGGCTCAGGTGGATACTCACCTACCCGATGTCAGGGGAGAGGCGTCCGCTCCGGTCCGCTCCAATCCCGCGCTTCCAGCATCTGCCGGTGAGCCTATCAGCTGTTAGCTAACTGGCTTGTAACCGGCTTCCGGTCAGCTGATTACAAGCCGGTCACGTGACAATCAGCTGATTGCTTCACGGCAGATGCTGCAAGCGCGGGACGGAGCAGAACGCAGGTAAAAAAAGCAGGAATATACGCAGCATAAAAAAACACAGGGAAATACGCAAAGTGTGAACGCAGCCTTAGTAGGGTTTTTCCTAAAATTGGTCAGCCATTGGACTCACTGCATACCCTATAACTGTATAGATGACTCTCTCCTTTCTAATGGGAATTTGTCGGTACTGTGGCCCTGCTCTATGTGTCTTTAAATTCTTAGTGTTTTTTTTTCCTAAAATTGGTCAGCCGTTGGACTCACTGCATACCCAATAATTGTATAGCAGACCCTCTCCTTTCTAATGGGAACATGTCGTACTTGTTACTGTGGCTCTGCTCTATGTGTCTTTAAATTCTTAGTGGGATTTTTCCTAAAATTGGTCAGCCATTGGACTCACTGCATACCCTATAACTGTATAACAGACCCTCTCCTTTCTAATGGGAACTTGTCGTACTTGTTACTGTGGCCCTGCTCTATGTGTCTTTAAATTCTTAGTGGGGTTTTTCCTAAAATTGGTCAGCCGTTGGACTCACTGCATACCCTATAACTGTATAGCAGACCCTCTCCTTTCTAAAGGGAACATGTTGCACTTGTTACTGTGGCCCTGCTCTATGTGTCTTTAAACTCTTAGTGGGGTTTTTCCTAAATTTGGTCAGCCGTTGGACTCACTGCATACCCTATAATTGTATAGCAAACTCTCTCCTTTCTAATGGTAATTTGTCATTACTGTGTCCCTGCTCTATGTGTCTTTAAATTCTTAGTGGGGTTTTTCCTAAAATTGGTCAGCATTTGGACTCACTGCATACCCTATAACTGTATAGCAGACTCTCTCCTTTCTAATGGGAATTTGTCGTTACTGTGGCCCTGCTCTATGTGTCTTAAAATTCTTAGTGTTTTTTTTCCTAAAATTGTTCAGCCGTTGGACACACTGTACACCCTATAACTATATAGCAGACCCTGACCTTTCTAATGGCAACATGTTGTACTTGTTACTGTGGCCCTGCTTGATGTGTCTTTAAATTCTTAGTGGGGTTTTTCCTAAAATTGGTCAGCCGTTGGACTCACTGCATACCCTATAACTGTACAGCAGACTCTCTCCTTTCTAATGGGAATTTGTTGTTACTGTGGCCCTGCTCTATGTGTCTTTAAATTCTTAGTGTTTTTTTTCCTAAAATTGGTCAGCCATTGGAGTCACGGCATACCCTATAACTGTATAGCAGACCCTCTCCTTTCTAATGGGAACATGTTGTACTTGTTACTGTGGCCCTGCTCTATGTGTCTTTAAATTCTTAGTGGGGTTTTTCCTAAAATTGGTCATCCGTTGCACTCACTGCATACCCTATAACTGTATATCAGACTCTCTCCTTTCTAATGGGAATTTGTTGTTACTGTGGCCCTGCTCTATGTGTCTTTAAATTCTTAGTGGGGTTTTTCCTAAAATTCGTCAGCCATTGGACTCACTGCATACCCTATAACTGTATAGCAGACCCTCTCCATTCTAATGGGAACATATCGTACTTGTTACTGTGGCCCTGCTCTATGTGTCTTTAAATTCTTAGTGAAGTTTCTCCTAAATTTGGTCACCAGTTGGATTTACTGCATACCCTATAACTGTATAGCAGAACCTCTCATTTCTAATGGGAATATGTCGTACTTATTACTGTGTCCCTGCTCTATGTGTCTTTAAATTCTTAGGCTGCGTTCACACATTGCGTATTTTCGTGCGCTTTTTTGCAAGCGCTTTTTGAAAATACGCAATGTGCTTTGTGTCTGCCAGCAAAGTGAATGGGAAATTCACTTTTCCGTTCAGACACTGTGTAATTTTACGCAGCGGGAAAGCGCAGCTGCGTAAAGAATTGCCTTGTCTATTCTTTACGCAGCTGAGTCCCGCGCTTTCTCACTATTGTGCCCTTTATAAGCGATGGAATTACACAGTGGTGTTCACACACTGCGTAATTCCATCGCTTTTTTACGGAGGCTCAGGTGGATACTCACCTACCCGATGTCAGGGGAGAGGCGTCCGCTCCGGTCCGCTCCAATCCCGCGCTTCCAGCATCTGCCGGTGAGCCTATCAGCTGTTAGCTAACCGGCTTGTAACCGGCTTCCTTTCAGCTGATTACAAGCCAGTCACGTGACAATCAGCTGATTGCTTCACGGCAGATGCTGCAAGCGCGGGACGGAGCAGACGCGTCTCTCATCCATCGGGTAGGTGAGTATCCATAGTCTGTACATACACTGCTAGGGACACACACGACACATAGACACAGACAGTACACACATGACACACAGACACAGACAGTACACACACGACACACAGACACAGATAATACACATGTCACACTGAAATGAAGTCACCCTTCATTTTCACACTGCGTTTTTTGCTGTGCTTTTTTTACGCAGTGTGTGAATGGAGGTGCTTTTTTTACCTGCGTAAAAAAACGCAGGTAAAAAAAGCAGGAATATACGCAGCATAAAAAAACACAGGGAAATACGCAATGTGTGAACGCAGCCTTAGTGGGGTTTTTCCTAAAATTGGTCAGCCATTGGACTCACTGCATACGCTATAACTGTATAGATGACTCTCTCCTTTCTAATGGGAATTTGTCGGTACTGTGGCCCTGCTCTATGTGTCTTTAAATTCTTAGTGTTTTTTTTTCCTAAAATTGGTCAGCCGTTGGACTCACTGTATACCCTATAACTATATAGCAGACCCTGACCTTTCTAATGGGAACATGTTGTAGTTGTTACTGTGGCCCTGCTTGATGTGTCTTTAAATTCTTAGTGGGGTTTTTCCTAAAATTTGTCAGCCGTTGGACTCACTGCATACCCTATAACTGTATAGCTGACTCTCTCCTTTCTAATGGAAATTTGTCGTTACTGTGGCTCTGCTCTATGTGTCTTTAAATTCTTAGTGGGGTTTTCTCTAAAATTGGTCAGCCGTTGGACTCACTGCATCTATATATATAATCATCTTATCCCGTCTGTCTGTCTGTCTGTCTGTCTGTCCAGGAAATCTCGTGTCGCTCATTGGTCCGGCAGCGGCCAATCAGCGCCGGGGGATTTCTAAAAAAAGATGGCGGCTGTTAGCAGCTCATCTGCGGGACGGAGCTGAGCGGCGATGCAGCCGGGAGATGACCGGCGCGAGGCGCTCATCTCCCGGCAAGCAACAGCAGAAGGAACCCGACCGCCGGACCCATCTGCGGGACGGAAATGCAGCTGGGAGATGAGCGGCGCGAGGCGCTCATCTCCCGGCCGGTAGCAGCGGAAGGACCGCCGGCACCGCTGACCTCCATGCGGAACGGAGGACCGGGGAGCGGCGCTGTGGGTCGGAATACTTCTGCTGCGAGCGCCCGCTATGTCCCGGGTTCTCGCAACAGAAGTAGCCGCACAGGCAGCGCTGCTCCCCGGTCCTCACCAAGACGAGTCGATGATTGGTCGCGGTCTTCGGACCCGACCAATCACTGATCTTAGCGCAAAACTTAAACACTATTGTGCTGATTGGTCGCCGACGCTGCTCGTGACCAATCACCGATTTGGGCGCCAAATTTAAATATCGGTCGCGACCAATCACCACAGCGGTGTTTAAATGTGTGATTGGTCGCGGCCGATATTTAAATTTGGCGCCCAAATCGGTGATTGGTCGCGGCCGATATTTAAATTTGGCGCCCAAATCGGTGATTGGTAGCGGTCAGCGTTTGTGACCAATCAGCACAATAGTGTTTAACTTTGGCGCCAAGATCAGTCATGGTCGCGGGCCAAGACAGCGACCAATCACCAATTTGTCCGGCAATTTTAAATAGCGTCCACGACCAATTGGATGTCAGCGCCGCTGCCTGTGTGGATACTTCCGCTGCAAGAACCAGGGACATGAGCGGGCGCTCGCAGCAGAAGTATCCCGACCCGCAGCGCCGCTCCCCGGTCCTCCCTTCACACCCTAGCCGCTGATGTCCCCACAGTATCCGCATGGTGTTACAAAGGTCCGGAAATTTGTGTTAAAAATCGCTGATTGGTCGCTGGCGCTGCCCGCGACCAATCACCTATTTGGGCGGCAAATTTAAATATCGGCCGCGACCAATCAGCACAGCGGTGTTTAAATGTGGAGCCAAGATCGGTGATTTGTCGCGGCCGATATTTAAATTTGGCACCCAAATCAGTGATTGGTCGCGGGCCAAGTCCGCGACCAATCAACGATTTGTGCGGCACATTTAAATAGCGGCCGCGACCAATTGGAGGTCAGCGCCGCTCCCAGGTCCTCCCTTCACGCCCTAGCCGCATGGATGTCAGCGGCGCTGCCTGTGCGGATACTTCCTCTCCGAGAACCCGGGACATGAGCGGGCGCTCGGAGCAGAAGTATCCGGACCCGCAGCGCCGCTCCCCGGTCCTCCCGTCACTCCCTAGCCGCTGATGTCCCCACAGTATCTGCCGTGACCAATCAGCGATTTTGGCACCAAATTTAAACACCGCCCTGCTGATTGGTCGCGGCCGCCATCCGCGACCAATCAGCCAGATTGGCGCCAAATTTAAACAACGCTCTGCTGATTGGTCGAGGCCGGCGACCGCGACCAATCAGCAGAGCGATGCAGAGCGGGGTTTAAATTTGGCCCCAAAGTCGCTGATTAGTCAAGGCTAAAGGCCGCGACCTATCAGCAGAGCGTTGTTTAAATTTTGCGCCAAAATCGCTGATTGGTCGCGGTCGGCGGCCCCGACTAATCAGCAGTATTGGCGCCAAATTCAAACACCGCTCTGCTGATTGGTCGTGACTAATCAGCGATTTTGGTGCCAAATTTAAACACGCTCTCCAGTCCTCACTAACACGGTTCACTGATCGGTCGCCGCCGCCGCCCGCGACCAATCACCAATATTGCCGCCAAATTTAAACACCGCTTTGCTGATTGGTCACGGTTGCCGAACGAGACCAATCAGCGATTTTGGCGCAAAATGTAAACACCGCTCTGCTAATTGCGCCCCGTCGGCCGCATACCTATTCTAGAATACCCGATGCATTAGAATCGGGCCACCATCTAGTACCCTATAACTGCATAGCAGACCATCTCCTTTCTAATGGGAACATGTTGTACTTGTTACTATGGCCCTGCTCTATGTGTCTTTAAATTCTTTGTGGGGCTTTTCCTAAAATTGGTCATCCGTTGGACTCACTGCATACCCTATAACTGTATATCAGACTCTCTCCTTTCTAATGGGAATTTGTTGTTACTGTGGCCCTGCTCTATGTGTCTTTAAATTCTTAGTGGGGTTTTTCCTAAAATTGGTCAGCCATTGGACTCACTGCATACCCTACAACTGTATATCAGACTCTCTCCTTTCTAAAGGGAATTTGTCGTTACTGTGGCCCTGCTCTATGTGTCTTTAAATTCTTAGTGGGGTTTTTCCTAAAATTGGTCAGCCATTGGACTCACTGCATACCCTATAACTGTACAGCAGACCCTCTCCATTCTAATGGGAACATATCGTACTTGTTACTGTGGCCCTGCTCTATGTGTCTTTAAACTCTTAGTGGGGTTTTTCCTATATTTGGTCAGCCGTTGGACTCACTGCATACCCTATAATTGTATAGCAAACTCTCTCCTTGCTAATGGGAATTTGTCATTACTGTGTCCCTGCTCTATGTGTCTTTAAATACTTAGTGGCGTTTTTCCTAAAATTGGTCAGCCGTTGGACTCACTGCATACCCTATAACTGTATAGCAGACTCTCTCCTTTCTAATGGGAATTTGTCGTTACTGTGGCCCTGCTCTATGTGTCTTAAAATTCTTAGTGGGGTTTTTCCTAAAATTGGTCAGCCGTTGGACTCATTGTACACCCTATAACTATATAGCAGACCCTGACCTTTCTAATGGGAACATGTTGTACTTGTTACTGTGGCCCTGCTTGATGTGTCTTTAAATTCTTAGTGGGGTTTTTCCTAAAATTGGTCACCAGTTGGACTCACTGCATAACCTATAACTGTATAGCAGAACCTCTCATTTCTAATGGGAATATATCGTACTTATTACTGTGTCCCTGCTCTATGTGTTTTTAAATTCTTAGGCTGCGTTCACACATTGCGTATTTTCGTGTGCTTTTTTGCGCGTGCTTTTTGAAAATACGCAATGTGCTTTGTGTCTGCCAGCAAAGTGAATGGGAAATTCACTTTGCCGTTCAGACACTGTGTAATTTTACGCAGCGGGAAAGCGCAGCTGCGTAAAGAATTGCCATGTCAATTCTTTACGCAGCTGAGTCCTGCGCTTTCTCACTATTGTGCCCTTTATAAGCGATGGAATTACGCAGTGGTGTTCACACACTGCGTAATTCCATCGCTTTTTTTACCGAGGCTCAGGTGGATACCCACCTACCCGATGTCAGGGGAGAGGCGTCCGCTCCGGTCCGCTCCAATCCCGCGCTTCCAGCATCTGCCGGTGAGCCTATCAGCTGTTAGCTAACCGGCTTGTAACCGGCTTCTGGTCAACTGATTACAAGCCGGTCACGTGACAATCAGCTGATCGCTTCACGGCAGATGCTCCAAGCGCGGGACGGAGCAGACGCGTCTCTCATCCATCGGGTAGGTGAGTATCCATAGTCTGTACATACACTGCTAGGGACACACACGACACATAGACACAGACAGTATACACACGACACACAGACACAGACAGTACACATGTCACACTGAAATGAAGTGTGACATTACACATGTCACCTTTCATTTTCACACTGCGTTTTTTGCTGCGCTTTTTTACGCAGTGTGTGAATGGAGGTGCTTTTTTTACCTGCGTAAAAAAACGCAGGTAAAAAAGCAGGAATATACGCAGCGTAAAAAAATACAGGTAAATACGTAATGTGTGAACGCAGCCTTAGTGGGGTTTTTCCTAAAATTGGTCAGCCATTGGACTCACTGCATACCCTATAACTGTATAGATGACTCTCTCCTTTCTAATGGGAATTTGTCATTACTGTGGCCCCTCTCTATGTGTCTTTAAATTATTAGTTTTTTTTTCCTAAAATTGGTCAGCCATTGAACTCACTGTATACCCTATAACTATATAGCAGACCCTGACCTTTCTAATGGGAACATGTTGTAGTTGTTACTGTGGCCCTGCTCTATGTGTCTTTAAATTCTTAGTGGGGTTTTTCCTAAAATTTGTCAGCCGTTGGACTCACTGAATACCCTATAACTGTATAGCTGACTCTCTTGTTTCTAATGGGAATTTGTCGTTACTGTGGCCCTGCTCTATGTGTCTTTAAATTCTTAGTGGAGTTTTCTCTAAAATTGGTCAGCCGTTGGACTCACTGCATACCCTATAACTGTATAGCAGACTCTCTCCTTTCTAATGGGAACATGTTGTACTTGTTACTGTGGCCCTGCTCTATGTGTCTTTAAATTCTTAGTGGGGTTTTTCCTAAAATTGGTCATCCGTTGGACTCACTGCATACTCTATAACTTTATATCAGACTCTCTCCTTTCTAATGGGAATTTGTTGTTACTGTGGCCCTGCTCTTTGTGTCTTTAAATTCTTAGTGGGGTTTTTTCAAAAATTGGTCAGCCATTGGACTCACTGCATACCCTATAACTGTATATCAGACTCTCTCCTTTCTAATGGGAATTTGTCTTTACTGTGGCCCTGCTCTATGTGTCTTTAAATTCTTAGTGGGGTTTTTCCTAAAATTGGTCAGCCATTGAACTCACTGCATAGCCTATAACTGTATAGCAGACCCTCTCCATTCTAATGGGAACATATCGTACTTGTTACTGTGGCCCTCCTCTATGTGTCTTTAAATTCTTAGTGAAGTTTTTCCTAAATTTGGTCACCAGTTGGACCAAATGGGAACCCTATAACTATATAGCAGACCCTCTCCATTCTAATGGGAACATGTCGTACTTGTTACTGTGGCCCTGCTCTATGTGTTTTTAAATTCTCAGTGGGGTTTTTCCTAAAGTTGGTCACCAGTTGGACTCACTGCATACCCTATAACTGTATAGCAGACCCTATCCTTTCTAATGGTAACATGTCAAACCTTGTTACTGTGGCCCTGCTCTATGTGTCTTTAAATTCTTAATGGGGTTTTTCCTAAAATTGGTTAAACGTTGGACTCACTGCATACCATATAACTGAATAGCAGACTCTCTCCATTCTAATGGGAATTCTTCGTTACTGTTGCCCTGCTCTATGTGTCTTTAAATTCTTAGTGGGGTTTTTCCTAAAATTGGTCAGCTGTTGGACTCACTGCATACCCTATAACTGTATAGAAGAACCTCTCCGTTCTAATGGGAATATGTCGTACTTGTTACTGTGGCCCTGCTCTATGTGTCTTTAAATTCTTAGTGGAGTTTTTCATAAATTTGGTCAGCCGTTGGGCTCACTGCATATCCTATAACTGTATAGTAGACCTGCTCCTTTCTAATGAGAATTTGTCATTACTGTGGCCCTGCTCTATGTGTCTTTAAATTCTTAGTGGGGTTTTTCCCAAAAGTGGTCAGCCGTTGGACTCACTGCATACCCTATAATTGTATAGCAGACTCTCTCCTTTCTAATGGGAATTTGTCGTTACTGTGGCCCTGCTCTTTGTGTCTTTAAATTCTTAGTGGTGTTTCACCTAAAATTGGTCAGCCATTGGACTCACTGCATACCCTATAACTGTATAGCAGACTCTTGCCTTTCTAATGGGAATTTTTCGTTACTGCGGCCCTGCTCTGTGTGTCTTTAAATTCTTAGTCTGCTTATTCCTAAAATTGGTCAGCCGATGTACTCACTGCATACCCTATAACTGTATAGCAGACTCTCTCCTTTCTAATGGGAATTTGTCGTTACTGTGGCCCTGCTCTCTGTGTCTGTGTTTTTTCATAAATTTGGTCAGCCGTTGGGCTCACTGTATACCCTATAACTATATAGCAGACCCTGACCTTTCTAATGGGAACATGTTGTAGTTGTTACTGTGGCCCTGCTCTATGTGTCGTTAAATTCTTAGTGGGGTTTTTCCTAAAATTAGTCATCCGTTGGACTCACTGCATACCCTATAACTGTATAGCAGACTCTCTCCTTTCTAATGGGAACATGTCGTACTTGTTACTGTGGCCGTGCTGCATGTGTCTTTTAATTTTTAGTGGGGTTTTTCCTAAAATTGGTCATCCGTTGGACTCAATGCATACCCTATAACTGTATAGCAGACCCTCTCCTTTCTAATGGAACATGTCGTGCTTGTTACTGTGGCCCTGCTCTATGTGTCTTTAAATTCTTAGTGAAGTTTTTCCTAAATTTGGTCACTAGTTGGACTCACTGCATACCCTATACCTGTATAGCAGACTCTCTCCTTTCAAATGGGAATCCTTCGTTGCTCTGGCCCTGCTCTATGTGTCTTTAAATTCTTAGTGGGGTTTTTCGTAAAATTTTTCAGCCATTGGATTCACTGCATACCCTGTAACTGTATAGCAGACTCTCTCCTTTCTAATGGGAATATGTTGTACTTGTTACTGTGGCCCTGCTCGATGTGTCTTTAAATTCTTAGTGGGGTCTTTCCTAAAATTGGTCTGCCGTTGGATTCACTGCATACCCTGTAACTGTATAGCAGACTCTCTCCTTTCTAGTTGGAATTTGTCATTACTGTGGCCCTACTCTATGTGTCTTTAAATTCTTAGTGGGGCTTTTCCTAAAATTGGTCATCCGTTGGACTAACTGCGTACCCTATAACTGTATAGCAGACTCTCTCCGTTCTAATGGGAATTTGTGGTTACTGTGGCCCTGCTCTGTGGTTCTTTAAATTCTTAGGGGGGGGGTTCCTAAAATTGGTCAGCCGTTAGACTCACTGCATACCCTTTATCTGCATAGCAGACCCCATCCTTTCTAATGGGTACATATCGTACTTGTTACTGTGGCCCTGCTCTATGTGTCTTTAAAATCTTATTGGAGTTCTTCCTAAATTTGGTCAGCCGTTGAACTCAGTGCATACCCTATAACTGTATATCAGAACCTCTCCATTCTAATGGGAATATGTCATACTTGTTACTGTGGCCCTCCTCTATGTGTCTTTAAATACTTAGTGGAGTTTTTCATAAATTTTGTCAGCTATTAGACTCACTGCATACCCTATAACTGTAAAGCAGACGCTCTCATTTCTAATGGGAACATGTCGTACTTGTTACTGTGGGCCTGCTCTATGTGTCTTTAAATTCTTAGTGGGGTTTTTCCTAAAATTGGTTAGCCATTGGACTCACTGCATACCCTATAACTGTATAGTAGACCTTCTCATTTCTAATGGAAATTTGTCGTTACGGTGGACCTGCTCTATGTGTCTTTAAATTCTTAGTGGGGTTTTTCCTAAAATTGGTTAGCCGTTGGACTCACTGCATAGACTAACTGTACAGCAGACTCTCTCCTTTCTAATGGGAATTTGTCGTTACTGTGTGTTTAAATTCTTAGTATGGTATTTCCTAAAATTGGTCAGCCGTTGGACTCACTGAATACCCTATAACTGTGTAGCAGATCCTCTCCTTTCTAATGGGAACATATCGTACTTGTTACTGTGCCCCTGCTCTATGTGTCTTTAAATTCTTAGTGGGGTTTTTCCTAAAATTGGTCAGCCGTTGGACTTACTGCATACCCTATAATTGTATTGCAGACTCTTTCCTTTCTAATAGGAATTTGTCGTTACTGTGTCCCTGCTCTATGTGTCTTTAAATTCTTTGTGGACTTTTTAATAAAATTGGTCAGCCATTGGACTCACTGCATACCCTATAACTGTATAGCAGACCCTGTCGTTTCTAATGGGAACATATCATACTTGTTACTGTGGTCCTGCTTTATGTGTCTTTAAATTCTTAGTACGGTTTTTCCTAAAATTGGTCAGCCGTTGGACTCACTGCATACCCCATAACTATATAGCAGACTCTCTCCTTTCTAATGGGAATTTGTCGTTACTGTGGCCCTGTTCTATGTGTCTTTAAATTTTTAGTGTGGTTTTTCCTAAAATTGGTCATCCGTTGGACTCACTGCATACCCTATAACTGTATAGCAGACTCTCTCCTTTCTAATGGGAACATGTCGTACTTGTTACTGTGGCCGAGCTGCATGTGTCTTTTAATTTTTAGTGGGGTTTTTCCTAAAATTGGTCATCCGTTGGACTCACTGCATACCCTATAACTGTATAGCAGACCCTCTCCTTTCTAATGGAACATGTCGTGCTTGTTACTGTGGCCCTGCTCTATGTGTCTTTAAATACTTAGTGGAGTTATTCCTTAATTTGGTCATCCTTTGGACTCAATGCATACCCTATAACTGTATAGCAGACCCTCTCCATTCTAATCGGAACATGTCAAACTTGTTACTGTGGCCCTGCTCTATGTGTCTTTAAATTCTTAGTGAAGTTTTTCCTAAATTTGGTCACTAGTTGGACTCACTGCATACCCTATACCTGTGTAGCAGACTCTCTCCTTTCAAATGGGAATCCTTCGTTGCTCTGGCCCTGCTCTATGTGTCTTTAAATTCTTAGTGGGGTTTTTCGTAAAATTTTTCAGCCATTGGATTCACTGCATACCCTGTAACTGTATAGCAGACTCTCTCCTTTCTAATGGGAATATGTTGTACTTGTTACTGTGGCCCTGCTCGATGTGTCTTTAAATTCTTAGTGGGGTCTTTCCTAAAATTGGTCTGCCGTTGGATTCACTGCATACCCTGTAACTGTATAGCAGACTCTCTCCTTTCTAATTGGAATTTGTCATTACTGTGGCCCTACTCTATGTGTCTTTAAATTCTTAGTGGGGCTTTTTCTAAAATTGGTCATCCGTTGGACTAACTGCGTACCCTATAACTGTATAGCAGACTCTCTCCGTTCTAATGGGAATTTGTGGTTACTGTGGCCCTGCTCTGTGGTTCTTTAAATTCTTAGGGGGGGGGGTTCCTAAAATTGGTCAGCCGTTAGACTCACTGCATACCCTTTATCTGCATAGCAGACCCCATCCTTTCTAATGGGAACATGTCGTACTTGTTACTGTGGCGCTGCTCTATGTGTCTTTAAAATCTTATTGGAGTTCTTCCTAAATTTGGTCAGCCGTTGAACTCAGTGCATACCCTATAACTGTATATCAGAACCTCTCCATTCTAATATGAATATGTCGTACTTGTTACTGTGGCCCTCCTCTATGTGTCTTTAAATACTTAGTGGAGTTTTTCATAAATTTTGTCAGCCATTAGACTCACTGCATACCCTATAACTGTAAAGCAGACGCTCTCATTTCTAATGGGAACATGTCGTACTTGTTACTGTGGGCCTGCTCTATGTGTCTTTAAATTCTTAATGGGGTTTTTCCTAAAATTGGTTAGCCATTGGACTCACTGTGTGGCACCCCAGGGGTCTGGTTTCCACAGTAATAGCAGTATTACGTCTGTGAGCAGGTGGGAGGTCTCCTGGGCAGGAATCCTAAGCATGCCACACCTCCTGCCCAGTCCTGGGAGGGGAAGAACTTCCCCTATATAAACTGGGGCTGAGGCAGGGTTAGAGAGAGGAGTTCCAGACAGAGAAGGAGACTGGTCTGGACACGCAGAAACAGGGACAGATAGACATCAGGAGCTCTGTAGGAGCCAAGGAGAAGCGCCAGGGGCTGGAGCTGTGCAGAGCTCGCCCTGGGAGAAGGTACTAAAACCGGACACAGGAGTCCGAGGCTGTGGGGACTAAGATATACCCAGCAGCAGAATCCATCCGGCAGGGGATTCCAGGTCCTCTGGCCATAAAAGCCCGGAGGCTCAGTCACAATGAAGGGACCAGCACTGCCATCCCAGAGCGGAGGCTAACAGGAGGCCCCAGGTCACCAGCCATACGGGTGAGCACCACACGGTATACCCAGGGACGTGGGCTACCTGTAACCGCCGAAAGCAGGGTAGCCAGGAAGGGTACAGACTAACGGGAAGGCCTACAACTCCACCTGGCCAGGGGAACTCCGGCTTACTCGCAGACTAACCAGGCCCCAACTACTAGCCAGTACTCCCGGGGGAATTTGCCTTGTACCATCAGTAAAGGCCCTGAACTGTACCCTCGCGTTTCCGTGCTTCCTTGTCGCACCGTTAGTGCTGGGACATCCACACCATCACTCCCAACATCATCCACATCCGCTGCCCTGAGGCCATACCTCTCCCGTTGGGGGTTATATCAACATTGCTGCACACCTATACCACCGGCCTCAGCGGTCTGCCCTGCAGCGGCGGTTTCATAACCGCATTCAACGGGTAGCATAGTCGGACACTAATACCATCATACCAATAACCGCCACTTAGTTTGACCACCCTGGGCGCGGACCGGGTCACCGCCACACGAAGACTACTATCCCCATCGGATCCGGCTCCGGGTATCCCCCGCGCGCCCGCGCGCCGCACTACAGCACTGGCCCAGGGGGTGAGTCAATTTTGGCGTAGTCGGCACGATTACGTGCCCGCAACCACCGGGTATTGCGTGCCTGAAAAAAGAGACTTTTATGCTTACCTGTGGTGAAGTTTCCCGCCGTCCGGAGTCGTTTCCCGCCATCTGGAGCCGATTCCCGCCATCCGACGCCATCTTCTGACTTCTTCCCGCCATCCGTGGAGTTTTCCCGCCATTGGACGCCATCTTGAGGGCGCCGCGCGGGAAGAAGAGGGGCGTGGACTCCGAAAGCCCGCGATAACTGAAGCCCCGCCTCACGTCCGGACGTTGCGTAAGGTCCTGGAAGGAGCCCAGCAGACGCCGACGTCACAGGAGCGCGACGGAAGGTCCTCAACCCTGACGATCCACTGCGGAGCCGCGGCCTACGGAAGAGGATCATCGCAAGGTAGGCCACGGTCCACTAGGGGGGAGGAGAATGTCGGATACGGAGGAGAGCTTCACCGCCACAGCCGCCGCCAGCGCCACCGCTGCTGCGGTCATGCCTTTCACCATGCCCTATATCCCGGGGGCAGCCTGGCTACCCCAGTATTCAGGGGAGTCACATACCCTAAATGACTTCAGAGAAAGGCTGGATAGCCTCTTCCAGGTGTATCCCCTCACGGAGGCGCAAAAAGTGAGCATCCTGGTGGCCCAATTAATCGGGGCAGCCCAAAGGGAGGTAAAGTCCTGGCCACCTGGGAGGAAGAGGACTGTCAGAGACATACTAACCCGGCTGAAAGACACATTTGACACCCGCACCTCAGCCGAAATAAAACTAAGATTTTATGGGTGCAAACAACGGGCACATGAGAGTATAAGAGACTATGCTCTAAACCTACAAGAGGCCCTGAGAGCCATTAAGCAGGCAGACCCTGACAGCGTGGGAAATGAAGATAAGCTGTTGACTGAACAATTTATTGAGGGTCTACTGTGCAATGCCCACCGAACCCAGTTGCGGGCAATGGCCTTACAGGACCCTGACCTGGACTTTGCACAGTTCAAGGACAGAGCCATCCGGGTGCTCCGAGAACCGGCACCAGGTGGCGCTGTGACCCACAGGCGCCCTGCTATCACTTATCACCAGGAGACGGCGCCCTTGTCTGCAGGGCCTGTGGGAGCTGATGTGCAGGCTTTAAACAGTGACCCGGCTACAGACCTGCACCATCAGGTCCAAGAGCTAACTAAAAGCATTGCCGCGCTAACCAGAACTGTGCAGTCTTTACAGGTTTCTACTGCAGGGAAGATCGAGCTGGCATCCGGACCGGAGGACATCCCGTGGCGCCGACCAAGGAGGACCCCACCGGCCAGAGGAAGACCCAGCGATCGATACAACGAGGACGGACGACCTATTTGCCGCCGCTGCAATCAACCCGGACATGTGGCAAGGTACTGTCATTTAAACGGGCACAACCTGGGGTAGAGGGCCAACCCCCAGGCATAAGACCATCAGGCCCATCAAACTGGCGTGATAAATACGTAGGGGGACGTCCAATCTTGCCTGTGGTACTGGATGGCATTCCTATGAGTGCCCTACTAGACACTGGGTCACAGGTCACCACCATCCCGTACGTGCTCTTCAAGCAGTACTGGAATGATTCGGACATAACCCGCTACCCAGACGACGACCTGAGTATCATCGCCAGCAATGGTCAGCCCGTGCCGCAGGTGGGATTCAAGGAGGTGACCATTAAAATCGGTTTTTGTCGAACTGGCGGCACAAGGACTGATTATAGTGGACATAGACCGTCATGAGAGTCACCCTAGAATCACCCTGGGAACCAATGTAATTGAAAATTGTCTTGCAGAGGTGATTCTCATTTTACAGCAGGTTGCCAAGAACGCCAGTTCCGGCCAGCAGCGTGTGCTCCAAAAAGAGATCCGGGCACTGATGAAGCGGCAACAGGTGGAACTATCTGGTGGTGAGATAGGTAGCGTGAGAATGTGTGACCCGTTCCCTATTGCCATGCCCCCAAAAAGTGAGATGATGATTTGGTGCCGGGCAGCTATTGGTCTAAGAGGTAGAGACTACCAAGCAATGGTAGAACCCGTCTACTCAGACAGTAGGCCCACCATTTTGACAGCACGGGGGGTGGTCGATGTACGCCATGGGAGGGTGCCCGTTCGCATCATAAATATCGGTGAGAGAGAAGTACACCTGCCCCGGTATGCCACG
The DNA here is from genome assembly GCF_046119375.1 of Phyllobates terribilis. Taxonomy (NCBI): domain Eukaryota; kingdom Metazoa; phylum Chordata; class Amphibia; order Anura; family Dendrobatidae; genus Phyllobates; species Phyllobates terribilis. The sequence continues at coordinate 712,096 of NW_027362771.1, read as the reverse complement.
CTAGCTAAATTGTTCACCATAAACCAGAATTCTGTACAGGCCGTGGAACCCTTGCCTCCATCTCAACCAGAGGAAGGTAACGGCTCTAAGAAACCAGTGGAGGACTGGTGTCAGCAACTACATCTGGGTACTGACTCCACTCCCTCACACCAGAAACAGGGAGTCTACCGGGTGGTTCAGGAGTACGAGAGAGTGTTTAGTAAACACCCGTTAGACTTCGGGCGAGTAAAGGGGGTAGAACACCACATCCCCACGGGAGACCATCCTCCCATAAAGGAGAGATACCGACCCATACCCCCTGCACACTACCAACACGCCAAGGGGATGCTTAGAGACATGAAGGAGGCTGGGGTAATCAGGGACAGCTGTAGCCCCTGGGCAGCTCCACTAGTCTTAGTGAAAAAGAAGGACAACACTATGAGAATGTGTGTAGACTACAGGAAGGTCAACCGTATCACACACAAAGATGCGTACCCGTTACCAAGGATAGAAGAGTCCTTAGCTGCATTAAAATCTGCTAACTTCTTCTCTACTTTGGATCTCACTAGCGGGTACTGGCAGGTTCCTGTAGCAGAGGCAGACCGGGAGAAGACCGCATTCACCACCCCGATGGGTCTCAGCGAATTTAACTGCATGCCGTTCGGGCTCTGCAACGCACCAGGAACCTTCCAACGGTTGATGGAATGCTGTCTGGGACACCGGAACTTCGAGACGGTCCTGTTATACCTGGACGATGTCATCGTCTATTCCAAGACCTACGAGGACCACCTGAAACACCTGGCAGAAGTGTTCGAAGCTCTGGCAAACTACGGCCTAAAGGTGAAACCCTCCAAGTGTCACCTCCTGAAACCAAAGGTGCAATACCTGGGACACGTGGTGAGTGCTGACGGAGTGGCTCCTGACCCTGATAAGATCACCATGATTAAGGACTGGCCAAGACCCTCCAGCATAAAGGAAGTGCGGCAGTTCCTCGGGTTGGTAGGCTACTACCGAAGATTGATTCCCGGTTTCACCAAAATGGCAGCCCCTATGCAGGACCTCCTGATAGGTCAATCTCGAAAAGCCAAAAACCAGAAGCCGCCCTTCAGGTGGGAAAAGCTGGAAGAGGAGTCCTTTTGCCAGCTGAAGATGGCCCTCACGGGGGAAGAAATCCTGGCATATCCAGACTACAGCCAGCCCTTTATCCTCCACACGGACGCAAGTAACATCGGGCTAGGAGCCGTGCTGTCCCAGATCCAGCAAGGAAAAGAACGGGTAATCGCTTACGCTAGCCGAAAGCTACGACCCACCGAGAGGAACCCTGAGAATTATAGCTCATTCAAGCTGGAGTTCCTGGCAGTAGTGTGGGCAGTGACCGAACGTTTCAAGCATTACCTTGCCTCCTCCAAATTCATCGTGTACACGGATAACAACCCGTTGACACACCTGGACACTGCAAGGCTCGGTGCTCTGGAACAGAGATGGATGGCTCGCCTGTCCAACTTTGAATTCACCATCAAATACCGGGCAGGACGCTCAAATGCCAACGCGGATGCCCTGTCTAGAATGCCGAACTTACCGGACGTAGGGGAAGATCCAGAAGATCTGGAAGAAGTTGAGCTCCCTGCGTTCCACCGTCATGGGATTACCCTGTATTCCCACCGTGTGAAGGACAGGCGCTCCGCGACGTTCAATCCCTTGCCCCACTACAACTGGGCGGAGACGCAAGACAGTGATCCTGCAGTCCGTCTGGTGAAGGAAATGCTGACCCAAGCCGATGCCAGTCTGGACCCAGATGCCCCAGAGGAGACTAAGCAACTGTGGAAGGAGAAAAGTAGGCTGTTCCTCTACAGGGAGAAGTTGTGCCGGAGAATGGTTAACTCTCGAACACATGAGTTGACCTGGCAGGTAGTGGTCCCCAGACGAGACGCGGCTATGATTCTGGAGGCGTACCACAACGGAGCAGGACATTTCGGGTGGAAGAAGCTGGAGTTCTTATTGCGTGAGCGGTTCTACTGGGTAGGCATGAGAGGAGCCATCGAGAGGTGGTGCAGAGACTGTGGACCGTGCTACCTAAGAAGGAAGGACCGTGCCAGCCAGAAGACTCCCTTGCAGCCCATCATCACCCGACAGCCACTGGAACTGGTAGCCCTGGACCATGTGAAACTGGCTCCAAGCAGATCTGGGTATGTCTACGCCCTCACAATCGTAGATCATTACTCCCGGCTCCTGGTGGTGATCCCGATCAAGGACTTAACGGCTCAAACAGCAGCTAGAGCCTTCCAGCAGCACTTCTGCCGTCCACATGGGTACCCGGACCAAGTGCTGACAGACCAAGGGCCAGCCTTCGAAGCGGAAGTCTTCCAGGAGTTCTGCAACCTGTATGGCTGCACGAAGATAAGAACAACGCCCTATCACCCACAAACTAATGGACTCTGCGAGAAGATGAACCAGGTGGTGATAGACCTCCTGAAAACATTGCCCCTGGAAGAACGCAGTATGTGGCCTGGGAAGCTGCCTGATCTGGTGGACCTATACAACCACATCCCTGTAGGTTCTACCAACTGTACCCCGGCTTACCTAATGAGAGCGAGACCTGGTAAGCTGCCTATCGACCTGGATATGGGAGTCCTGACGCCCGAGGACACCTCGCCAGAGGCAGACTGGGATACAGGGCGGCAGCAGCAGTATCGGAAAGTGCAGGAGAGCGTGGAGCGAAGTCTGTCTCAAGCTAGAGAAAGGCAAGAGAGGGCTTATAATCAGTATGCTCCCGCTGTTCCCCTGGTACCTGGAGAGCAGGTCTTGAAGAGGAAAAGACGGCTCCACAAGTTGGACGACCAGTGGGAGAAGGACCCGTACACCGTACTGCCATCAAGCCATGAGAGCCCAAAGATTTGCGTGATCAGTAAGGATGGAGGAGAAACCACAGCCGTTGTCTCCAGAGACCACCTGAAGAAGTGTCCCGAGCAGCTGCAAAGCCCTGAAGAAGATCAAGAAAACCCTCAACCCGCAGAGGAAAGGGAAGAAATGATCAGGACTGTACTCGGAGACTTCCCCCGGTCTTGGACACAAGTAAACGGTGCTGTCGTGGTACCCGTCCTCACCTTTCTCCAGCCAGCCCCGCAAGTGCCTACAGAAGAACCAGTAGAGCTGGAAGAGCAGCCGGCCCAAGAGGCAGAAGAGTCCACACCAGCAGTACAGGAGGATCAACCCTCTGCTAGTAGTGAGCCTGCCGTGCCCCTAGTGAGCCAAAGAGTGCGCAGAAAGCTGCCCAGCCTGCCCATAACACCTCCTACACCCTGTAGTGCAGGACCAGTTAGTGAGCTCCGTAGGTCCACTAGGGTTACCAGAGGCCAGATGCCCGTACGTTGGAGAATCTAAGTTGGCTAGTTGCTTTAACTATTTTATGTTTACCTGTTTTGTTGTAGCCGTTGCTAATTATGTTTTTCAGTTACAGGTTTCTTTATATGGACTGACAGGTTATGGACAGTGAGTAACCGGAACTCTGTTGTAAATATGTTTGGAGCGTAACCCAGGAATGGACTACAGACTGTTAAAGACTCGGGGCAGGACAGACCCCTACCTGGTTACGGCTCCCTGTTCTTTGGTGAAATGGACACCCTTATTGCTTCCCGGTTACGGACACGCCGTGACCATCTCATGTATTTAATTGTTATTGTTTATACCCTGTTATGTTTAGTCCGGGAGTACTAAATTTCACTAGGGGGGAATGTGGCACCCCAGGGGTCTGGTTTCCACAGTAATAGCAGTATTACGTCTGTGAGCAGGTGGGAGGTCTCCTGGGCAGGAATCCTAAGCATGCCACACCTCCTGCCCAGTCCTGGGAGGGGAAGAACTTCCCCTATATAAACTGGGGCTGAGGCAGGGTTAGAGAGAGGAGTTCCAGACAGAGACGGAGTCTGGTCTGGACACGCAGAAACAGGGACAGATAGACATCAGGAGCTCTGTAGGAGCCAAGGAGAAGCGCCAGGGGCTGGAGCTGTGCAGAGCTCGCCCTGGGAGAAGGTACTAAGACCGGACACAGGAGTCCGAGGCTGTGGGGACTAAGATATACCCAGCAGCAGAATCCATCCGGCAGGGGATTCCAGGTCCTCTGGCCATAAAAGCCCGGAGGCTCAGTCACAACGAAGGGACCAGCACCGCCATCCCAGAGCGGAGGCTAACAGGAGGCCCCAGGTCACCAGCCATACGGGTGAGCACCACACGGTATACCCAGGGACGTGGGCTACTTGTAACCGCCGAAAGCAGGGTAGCCAGGAAGGGTACAGACTAACGGGAAGGCCTACAACTCCACCTGGCCAGGGGAACTCCGGCTTACTCGCAGACTAACCAGGCCCCAACTACTAGCCAGTACTCCCGGGGGAATTTGCCTTGTACCATCAGTAAAGGCCCTGAACTGTACCCTCGCGTTTCCGTGCTTCCTTGTCGCACCGTTAGTGCTGGGACATCTACACCATCACTCCCAACATCATCCACATCCGCTGCCCTGAGGCCATACCTCTCCCGTTGGGGGTTATATCAACATTGCTGCACACCTATACCACCGGCCTCAGCGGTCTGCCCTGCAGCGGCGGTTTCATAACCGCATTCAACGGGTAGCGTAGTCGGACACTAATACCATCATACCAATAACCGCCACTTAGTTTGACCACCCTGGGCGCGGACCGGGTCACCGCCACACGAAGACTACTATCCCCATCGGATCCGGCTCCGGGTATCCCCCGCGTGCCCGCGCACCGCACTACAGCACTGGCCCAGGGGGTGAGTCAACTGCATACCCTATAACTGTATAGTAGACCTTCTCATTTCTAATGGGAATTTGTCGTTACGGTGGACCTGCTCTATGTGTCTTTAAATTCTTAGTGGGGTTTTTCCTAAAATTGGTTAGCCGTTGGACTCACTGCATAGACTAACTGTACAGCAGACTCTCTCCTTTCTAATGGGAATTTGTTGTTACTGTGTCTTTAAATTCTTAGTATTTCCTAAAATTGGTCAGCCGTTGGACTCACTGAATACCCTATAACTGTGTTGCAGACCCTCTCCTTTCTAATGGGAACATATCGTACTTGTTACTGTGCCCCTGCTCTATGTGTCTTTAAATTCTTAGTGGGGTTTTTCCTAAAATTGGTCAGCCGTTGGACTTACTGCATACCCTATAATTGTATTGCAGACTCTTTCCTTTCTAATAGGAATTTGTCGTTACTGTGTCCCTGCTCTATGTGTCTTTAAATTCTTTGTGGAGTTTTTCCTAAAATTGGTCAGCCATTGGACTCACTGCACACCCTATAACTGTATAGCAGACCCTGTCGTTTCTAATGGGAACATATCATACTTGTTACTGTGGTCCTGCTTTATGTGTCTTTAAATTCTTTGTGGAGTTTTTCCTAAAATTGGTCAGCCGTTGGACTCACTGCATACCCCATAACTATATAGCAGACTCTCTCCTTTCTAATGGGAATTTGTCGTTACTGTGGCCCTGTTCTATGTGTCTTTAAATTTTTAGTGTGGTTTTTCCTAAAATTGGTCATCTGTTGGACTCACTGCATGCGCTGTAACTGTATGGAAGACTCTCTCCTTTCTAAAGGGAAGATGTCTTACTTGTTACTGTGGCCCTGCTCTATGTGTCTTTAAATTCTTAGTGGAGTTTTTCCTAAACTTGGTCAGCCGTTGGACTCACTGCCTACCCTATAACTGTATAGCAGACCCTCTCCATACTAATGGGAACATGTCGAACTTGTTGCTGTGGCCCTACTTTATGTGTCTTTAAATTATTACTGGGGTTTTTCCTAAAATTGCTCAGCCGTTGGACTTACTGCATACCCTATAACTGTATAGCAGACTTTCTCTTTTCTATCTTGAATTTAGTCATTACTGTGGACCTTCTCTATGTGTCTTTAAATTCTTAGTGGAGTTTTTCCTAAATCTGATCAGCCATTGGACTCACTGCATGCCCTATAACTGTATAGCAGACCCTCTTCTTTCTAATGGGAACATGTCATACTTGTTACTGTGGCCCTGCTCTATTTGTCTTTAAATTATTACTGGGGTTTTTCCTAAAATTGCTCAGCCGTTGGACTTACTGCATACCCTATAACTGTATAGCAGACTTTCTCTTTTCTATCTTGAATTTAGTCATTACTGTGGACCTTCTCTATGTGTCTTTAAATTCTTAATGGAGTTTTTCCTAAAATTGCTAAGCCGTTGGACTCACTGCATACCCTATAACTGTATTGCAGACTCTCTCCTTTCTAATGGGAACATGTCATTCTTGTTACTCTGTCCCTGCTCTATGTGTCTTTAAACCCTTTACAGCCCATGATGTACTAATACGTGTCTGTGCCCTGGGCTTTAAGAGCCTGACCCGTATTAGTACGTCATCGCGATCGCACGCGTGCGCACACAGGCTGTGCGGGCGCGATCGCCGCCGGGTGTCAGCTGTGACAATGTGCAGGTATCGGTCCCGCACCGCTCCCGGCACATAACCCCCGCAATGCTGCGATCAAAGTCGATCGCAGCATTGCGGTGGCAAGGGGATGTGATCGGTATACTCACCTCCTCTTCCTGCCTCCAGCGCTGTCTTCCGCGGCTTCCCGGGTGTTGCCATGACGACTTGATGTCGTTATGACAACATCCGGGTCACCAGGCAGCAGGAACATTGTTTGGTCATGCGCAGTGCACTATCAAACAATGTTCTCACTGTGCAGCGCTGACTGCCTGCATGGCACAGGGATGGTGCTCCATTCCTATGCTGTGCAGGCGATCAGAATAAAAAAAGTGAATGTCCCAGAGTGGGACAAACTAAAAAAGTGTAAAAACTCTCAGAAAGAGAAAAAAAAATAAAAAAAAAATTGTAAAAATATTTTAAAAAAAATAATCCACCAAAAATAAAAATATAATGTACCCATCAATAAATATTATTATGAAAAAAAGCAAACAAACAATAAAAGTACACATATTTGGTATCACCGCATCCGGAACGACCTGACCTATAAAACTGTTGCACTAGTTAACCCCTTCAGTGAACACGGTAAAATAAATAATTAAAAAACGAATCAAAAAACAATGCTTTATCATCATACCGCCAAACAAAAAATGTAATAACACGCGATCAAAAAGACAAATATAAATAAAAATGGTACTGCTGAAAACTTCATCTTGTCCCGCAAAAAACAAGCTGCCATACAACTAAATCATCCGAAAAATCAAAAAGTTATAGCTCTCAGAATAAAGCGATGTTAAAAAATAATTTTTTCTACAAAATTGCTTTTATTATGTAAAAGCGCCAAAACATAGAAAAACGATATAAATGTAAATGTACTGACCCAAAGAATAAAGCTGCCTTATCAATTTTACCACACGTGGAACAGAATAAAAAAAAAAAAAAAACAATTCCTGAATTGTTGGTTTTTGTTTATTCTGCCTCCCAAAAATTGGAATAGAAAGCGATCAAAAAATGTCACATGCCTGAAAGTGGCAGCAATAAAAACGTCAACTCATCCCGCAAAAAACAAGCCATCACATGACTCTGTCTGCCAAAATATGAAAAAATTATAGCTCTCAAAATATGGCGATGCAAAAACTAGATTTTACAAAAAATGCGTCTTTTAGTGTGTGACAGCTGTCAATCATAAAAACCCCATATGATTCTGGTATCACTGTAATCGTACTGACCCGAAGAATAAAGTAATCTCATCACTTATACCGCATGAGGAACGGCGTCAAAAATAAACTCTCGGGTTAGGGTTGTGCTAGGGTTAGGGTTGTGCTAGGGTTAGGGTTGGGCTAGGGTTAGGGCTGGGCTAGGGTTAGGGCTGGATTTTTTTCAAAAGTAAGAAAAAAAGATGACGATATGGCGACTAGTGTTGAGCGCAAGTGCTCGCTACTTGAGTTTGCATCGGGTGCTCTGGTATGCATTGAGTATCGTGGGTATTTGAGTGACATGCTCGAGTCTCCGCCCCATATGCTTCGCGGCCAAAAAAACTTTGCAGGGATTGCCTGCCATGCACGAGCGATCCCCGCATGTTTTTTTTTTTGGTGTCTAATAACCGTGAAACATGCAGGGCAGGGACTCGAGCATGTCACTCGAGAACACGCAGTACATGGTGCATATCTGAGTACGCGATGCAAACTCAAGTAGCGAGCACTTGCGCTCAAGACTAATGACAACTTATTCAATATGATGACCTAATGTTATCAAATTCTGTGGGTTCAAAATATTCACTATACCCCTTGATAAAAACCTTGAGGGGTCTAGTTTCCAAAATGGGGTCACTTGTGGGGGGTTTGCACTGCTTAGGCACACAGGGGCTCTCCAAACACGACATGGTGTCCGCTAACAAATTGAATGGAAAATCGGCTCAAATTGTTAGCGGACACCATGTTGCGTTTGGAGAGCCCCTGTGTGCCTAAACATTGGAGCTCCCCCACAAGTGACCCAATTTTGGAAACTAGACCCCCCAAGGCACCTATATAGATGCATAGTGAGCACTTGGAACCCCCAGGTGCTTCACAAATTGATTCGTAAAAATGAAAAAGTGGAAAAAAAATACTTTTTTAATTTTTACAAATCAATTGCCTTGGGGGGTCTAGTTTCCAAAATGGAGTCACTTATGGGGGAGATCTAATGTTTAGACACACAGGGGCTCTCCAAACACGACATGGTTCCAATATGTTAGCGGATACCATGTCACGTTTGGAGAGCCCCTGTGTGCCTAAACATTGGAGCTCCCCCACAAGTGACCCCATTTTGGAAACTAGACCCCCAAAGGCACCTATCTAGATGCATAGTGAGACTTGGAACCCCCAGGTGCTTCACAAATTGATTCGTAAAAATGAAAAAGTGGAAAAAAAAGCCACTTTTTTATTTTTACGGATTAATTTGTTTAGCACCTGGCGGTTCCAAGTGCTCACTTTGCATCTAGATAGGTGCCTTGGGGGGGTCTAGTTTACAAAATGGGGTCACTTGTGGGGGAGCTCCAATGTTAAGGCACATAGGGGCTCTCCAAACGCAACATGGTGTCCGCTAACAATTTGAGCCGATTTTCCATTCAATTGTTAGCGGACACCAGATCGCTTTTGGAGAGCCCCTGTGTGCCTAAACATTGGAGCTCCCCCACAAGTGACCACATTTTGGAAACTAGGCCCCCAAAGGCACCTATCTAGATGCATAGTGAGCACTTGGAACCCCCAGGTGCTTCACAAATTGATTCGTAAAAATGAAAAACTGGAAAAAAAATACTTTTTCATTTTTACGGATTAATTTGTGAAGCACCTGGGGGTTCAAAATGCTCACCATCCATCTAGATAAGTTCCCAGGGGGGTCTAGTTTCCAAAATGGGGTCACTTATGGGGGGTTTCCACTGTTTAGGCACATCAGGGGCTCTCCAAACGCAAAATGGCGTCCGCTAATTATTCAAGCAAATTTTACAATCGAAAATTCAAATGGTGCTCCTTCCCTTCCGAGCCCTGCCGTGCGCCCAAACAGTGGTTTTTCCCCACATATGGGGTATCTGCGTGCCCAGGGGAAATTGCACAACTAATTTTGGGGTCCATTTTTTCCTGTTACCCCTGCGAAAATAAAAAAAAAATTTGGTCTAAATAACATTTTTGTGAAAAAAGTTAAATGTTCATTTTTTTCTTCCACATTCCAAAATTTCCTGTGAAGCACCTGAAGGGTTAATAAAGTTCTTGAATGTGGTTTTGAGCACCTTGAGGGGTTCCGTTTTAAGAATGGTGTCACTTTTGGGTATTTTCTGTCATAAAGACCTCTCAAAGTGACTTCAAATGTGATGTGGTCCCAAGAAAAATGGCTTTGTAAATTTTGTTGGAAAAATGAGAAATCGCTGGTCAACTTTTAACCCTTATAGCCCCATAACAAAAAAAATTTTGTTTCCAAAATTGTGCTGATGTAAAGTAAACATGTGGGAAATGTTATGTATTAACTATTTTGTGTGACATATCTCTCTGATTTAAGGGCATAAAAATTCAAATTTTGAAAATTGCAAAATTTTCAAAATTTTCATCAAATTTCCATTTTTTTCACAAATAAACGCAAGTGATATCGAAAAAATTTTACCACAATCATGAAGAACAATATGTCTTGAAAAAACATTCTCAGAATCAGGGGGATCCGTTGAAGCATTCCAGAGTAAATACCTCATAAAGTGACAGTGGTCAGAATTGTAAAAATTGGCCTAGTCATTAACGTGCAAACCACCTTGGGTTGTAAAGGGGTTAAATTCTTAGTGGAGTTTTTCCTAAACATGGTCAGCCACTGTACTTACTGCATACCCTATAACTGTATAGCAGGCTCTTTCCTTTCTAATGGAAATTTGTCGTTACTGTGGCCCTGCTCTGTGTCTTTAAATTCTTAGTGGGGTTTTTCCTAAAATTGGTCAGCCTTTGGACTCAGTGCATACCCTATAATTGTATAGCAGACTCTCTCCTTTCTAATGGGAATTTGTCGTTACTGTGTCCCTGCTCTATGTGTCTTTAAATTCTTAGTGAGGTTTTTCCTAAAATTGGTCAGCCGTTGGACTCACTGCATACCCTATAACTGTATAGCAGACTCTCTCCTTTCTAATGGGAATTTGTCGTTATTGTGGCCCTGCTCGATGTGTCTTTAAATTCTTAGTGGGGTTTTCTCTAAAAGTGGTAACTCGTTTGACTTACTGCATACCCTATAACTGTATAGCTGACCCTCTCATTTTTAATGGGAACATGTCGTACTTGTTACGGTGGCCCTGCTCTATTTGTCTTTAAATTCTTAGTAAAGTTTTTCCTAAATTTGATCACCAGTTGGATTCACTGTATAACCTATAACTGCATAGCAAACTTTCTCCTTTCTAATGGGAATTTAGTCGTTACTGTGGCCCTGCTCTATGTGTCTTTAAATTCTTAGTGGGGTTTTTCCTAAAATTGGTCAGCCGTTGGACTCACTGCATACCCTATAACTGTATAGCAGACTCTTTCCTTTCTAATGGGAATTTGTCGTTACTGTGGCCCTGCTCTGTGTGTCTTTTAATTCTTAGTCGGGTTTTTCCTAAAATTGGTCAGCCGTTGGATTCACTGCATACCCTATATCTGTATAGCAGACCCTATCTTTTCTAATGGGAACATGTCGCACTTGTTACTGTGGCCCTGCTCTAAGTGTCTTTAAATTCTTAGTGGAGTTTTTCTTAAATTTGGTCAGCCGTTGGACTCACTGCATATGCTCTAACTGTATAGCAGACCCTCTCCATTCTAATGGGAATATGTCATACTTGTTACTCTGGCCCTGCTCTATGTGTCTTTAAATTCTTAGTGGAGTTTTTCAAAAGTTTGGTCAGCCGTTGGACTCACTGCATACCCTATAACTGTATAGAAGACTCTCTCCTTTCTAATGTGAGCATGTTGTACTTGTTACTGTGGCCCTGCTCTATGTGTCTTTAAATTCTTAATGGGGTTTTTCCTAAAATTGGTCAGCCATTGGACTCACTGCATAGACTAACTGTACAGCAGACTCTCTCCTTTCTAATGGGAATTTGTCGTTACTGTGTCTTTAAATTTTTAGTGGGGTTTTTCCTAAAATTGGTCAGCCGTTGGACTCACTGCATACCCTGTAACTGTATAGCAGACCCTCTCCTTTCTAATGGAACATGTCGTACTTGTTACTGTGACCATTCTCTATGTGTCTTTAAATTCTTAGTGGGTTTTTTCCTAAGATTGGTTATCTGTTGGACTCACTGCATACCCTATAACTCTATAGCAGACTCTCTCCTTTCTAATGGGAATTTGTTGTTACTGTGGCCCTGCTCTATGTGTCTTTAAATATGTAGTGGGTTTTTTCCTAAAATTGGTCATCCATGGGACTCACTGCATACCCTATAACTGTATAGCAGACCCTCTCCTTTCTAATGGGAACATGTCGTACTTGTTACTGTGGCCCTGCTCTATGTGTCTTTAAATTCTTAGTGCGTTTTTTTCCTAAACTTGGTCAGCCATTGGACTCACTGCATGCCCTATAACTGTATTGCAGACTCTTTCCTATCTAATGGGAATTTGTCGTTACTGTGGCCCTGCTCTATATGTCTTTAAATTCTTAGTGGGGTTTTTCCTAAAATTGGTCATCCGTTGGACTCACTGCATACCCTATAACTGTTAGAACCCTCCTGTTAGTTTTTGCTACCTTGTGTTTTGCGGTCACATGACCATCTGCCTATATAGTCCAGCTCCGCCCTTCTGACTTTGCTGGACTGCAGTGTTGTTTGACTGTCTCTCTAGCCAGGTGCTTCGGTGTCTATCTCTGTCTAGTTCGCTTGGTCCTCTGGGACCTCTAGTACTTTTTGTCAGTTTGAGTTTTGTGCTCTGCAACAACTTCTGTTTAGGAGGTGTCCAATTTTTGTCCCAGTCCTTAGTTTTTTTAGGGACCCCTCCCTTAACTCTATAGGTATTCGTTCAGACTAGCCGAGGACTAAGGCGGGTCTGTTCACAAGGAACAGGCAGCCCGCTACATCGTAGGGATTCAGCTTACTGTAGGGACAGCTTTCCCCTATATTTCCTTAGTTTATGTTGCAGCTCATAACAGTAAGTCCAGCCAAAAAAAAAAAAACTAAAAGGAAAGAAATTCGGGTATCAGTATGGTTTCCGTCCAGGAGTTGGTTCAACGCCTGCAGGGATTGTCTCTGGAGGTGGCCGAGCTTCAGCAACACATGAGTAGCTATCCTGGAGCTCATTTTGTCAAACCCAAGGTAGGAGTTTTTTATGGTAAACAGCAAGATTTTTTTTCCTTTAAAAATGCTTGTTTGTTATATTTTCATTTGAGACCAAGGTCCTCTGGGAATGAATCACAGCGCATTGGTTTTATTATGTCACTTTTGCGCAAAGAACCACAGAGTTGGGCCTTTTCTCTCCAACCTAATGATCCGTGTTTAAGTTTTGTTGACAAATTTTTTTCTGCTCTGGGGCTATTATATGACGATCCTGATCGAATCTCATCTGCTGAATCAGAACTTAGACGTTTGAATCAGGGGTCAGATGATGTTGAAAATTATTGCACACACTTTAGGAGATGGGCCTCAGAAGTTAAATGGAATGATTCTGCGCTGAGATGTTTATTTCTTGCTGGTCTGAGTGAAGGGTTAAGGATATGCTAATTGCATTCCCTGCACCTGAGACTCTGCAGGAAGCTATGCAGTTAGCTGTTCCTGTGGACAGGAGACTGAGGTCCAGGGTTAATGATGTAAAAACTCCTGTAACGTCAGGTCCTAGTTCCCAGAAAATCTGCTCTGACAGCGGAGAACCAATGGAGGTTGAGGTGATGTCACTTCGCTCTTAGGAAAGAGATCGGAGATTCGCCGAAGGTTTGTGTCTTTATTGTGGTAAAGATGACCATTTGATTAAGTATTGTGAGCGTCGTTTAAGTAAAGAAAAAAAAAGGTCAGTTACGCCCGTATAGCTTGTTTACGCTCTGCAGGAGTGTTTCATTCTGAGAGTACTACTCTGCAGGGAGATTTGATTGAATTTCAGGTATTTGTGGATTGTGGTTCAACACTTAATGTGATTGATAAAGAGTTTTTGGAAAACCTTAAATTGAAATCCAAACCTTTGTCATCACCTATTTCTGTGGTTGCAATTGATAACACTCCTTTGAAATGAATTACTCACAAGACTGCTGCATTTCCTCTCACTATCAATGGAGGTCAACAAGAAATTTTGGACTTGGTTGTTTTGGATAATTTGCCCTCTCCAGTTGTTCTAGGATTGCCTTGGTTAAAACTGCACAATCCTTTATTGGACTGGTCTACTAATGTGATTAAGTCTTGGAGTCCGAAGTGCTATGATAAATGTTGTAATGGTCGCATTGCGGCTGTGGAAAAAGGGGAATTACCGGTACCTATTCAAGATTTTTGGAGGGTTTTTTCGGAGGAGGAGTCGCAAGTTTTACCTCCTCATAGGGATTATGATTGCGCCCTTGAGTTTGTTCCGGGTGCTACTCTTCCCAAAAGTCGCTTGTTTAATCTGACTATCCCTGAAAGAAAGGCCTTGGAGGAGTACATACAGACTAGCTTGGCTGCTGGTCACATTAGACCTTCTAAGTCACCTGTGGCAGTTGGATTCTTCTTTGTTAAAAAAAAGGACAGCGGTTTATGTCCATGTCTGGATTTTCGTGAAATTAATAAGATTACCGTACGCAATTCCTACCCATTGCTGTTAATTCCTGACTTGTTTAACCAGTTAGTGGTAGCCAAGTGGTTCTCCAAGATTGATCTCCGGGGAGCATACAATTTGTTATGTGTGAAGGAGGGCGATGAATGGAAAACTGCTTTTAACACTCCGGTAGGTCATTTTGAGAATCTGGTGATGCCTTTTGGTCTTACCAATGCACCTGCATTTTTTCAGAACCTTATTAATGACATCCTGAGACCTATGGTAAGAATGTGGTTGTGTATTTGGATGACATTTTGATTTATTTGCCAGATCTGGAGTCCCATTGGCAGAGTGTACGTGAAGTTTTGCAGTTATTGAGTGATAATTCACTCTTTGCTAAGCTGGAGAAATGTGAGTTCGCTGTGCAGAAAATTAGTTTTTTGGACTATATTGTCTCCAGCGAGGGCTTTGAGATGGACCCTGTGAAGGTTCAGTCTGTGCAGGAATGGCCTAGAACTATTGGTTTGAAATCTATACAGAGATTTTGGGGTTTTGCCAATTATTACAGGAAATTCATTAAGAATTTTTCTGTAATTGTTAAACCTCAAACCGATCTCACCAGGAAAGGTGCGAATACGGCCCAGTGGACTACTGAGGCCATTGAAGCGTTTAAGTATCTCAAAGAGAGGTTCAGTTCTGCCCCTATCCTTATGCAGCCTGATGAGACCAAGCCTTTTTTGGTCGAGGTCGATGCTTCATCAGTGGGGGTCAGAGCAGTTTTGTCTCAGGAGAACAAGGGTGGAGTACATCCTTATGCCTTCTTTTCGAAAAAAATTTCAGAAACCGAACTGAATTATGATGTTGGAAATTTGGAGTTGCTGGCTATTAAACTTGCGTTTGAACACTGGCGTCGTTTTTTGGAAGGCGCTAGATTTCCTATTCAGGTTTTCACAGATCATAAGAATTTGATCTATCTGGAAGCTGCCAAGCGCTTGAATGCCCGTCAAACTAGGTGGGTATTTTTTTTTTCTTGGTTTCATTTTTCTGTTACCAATATCCCTGGTACTAAGAATGCTAAAGCCGATGCTTGATCTCGCAGCTTCTATCCTACGGTCGGTGACGAGGAGGAGGAGAGCATTTTGCAGAAAGGAGTTGTGGCGGCTTTGGACTCCGTTTTGGAGAATGGGATTCTGAATGCTCAAGATGATGCTCCATCTAACACTCCCC
The DNA here is from genome assembly GCF_046119375.1 of Phyllobates terribilis. Lineage (NCBI taxonomy): Eukaryota > Metazoa > Chordata > Amphibia > Anura > Dendrobatidae > Phyllobates > Phyllobates terribilis. The sequence continues at coordinate 696,742 of NW_027362771.1, read as the reverse complement.
ATGGGAGGTTGTTCGTGCCTAGCGCCTTTAGAAGAGATTTGTTTGTGGAGTGTCATGAGTCTCGGTTGGCAGGTCATCCAGGAGTTTCGGAGACTAAGAGACTTATCAGTCGCAGTTTTTGGTGGCCTGGATGGCAGAAGGAAGTCATCAAGTGGGTGCGTCAGTGTACTGTGTGTGCTAGGTCAAAGCCTTCACATACTCCTGCTGCGGGGTTGCTTTGCCCTCTGGAGGTTCCTAGTGCGCCTTGGACGCATCTCACTATGGATTTTATTACTGATCTTCCTGTGTTCGAGGGTTTTACTGTCATGTGGGTGGTCGTGGACCGTTTTAGTAAGATGTGTCATTTGGTTCCATTCATTAAGTTGCCCTGCGCCAAGACACTCGCTAAGGCGTTTGTTAAGGAGATTGTCAAGCTCAACAGCTGGACCTTTGGATTTTGGAAATGTTTGCGTTTTTTGACCAGATTCGCGTCAGGCGCTCCCACACTCGTCCCGAGGGGACGAGCATCTCCGGAATTTGCGATTAAGCCTCGGCGTCCGCGCTACAGTTTTCTGGCTCTGGAACGCACGCGGTTTGGAGCTGGACGCCGCTATTCGGCGTGCCGCACTCTTATCACATGCCGGACGCGCTGTACTTTTTTCGTAACGTTTCGAGATGAAAACATTTTTCCAAAGAAATCCTCTCTGCCATCTTCTTTAATAGCCAGCTCTCACCTACAATAGCCAGCCCTCACGAAAAAACTTTGCCGCTGGACGACGCAACGCTCGCCATTTTACAGATCCAGCCCGGGAGATGCTCTGCACGCCGCCCCGGGTCGATCCGACGCCATTAAGGCTCCGAAAAAAGGCTTGCAAAAACCTCGTCTGTGCCAGGTCCGAAAAACAAGCCATTTAGCCAGCCCTCACAACATTTCATCACTTGGAAATGACCACCAGATGGCATCTGTGCTTTAAATATCATTCATTACTTGTCAGCCAGAATTCAGCTGCATTTCTGGAAATTGAACACTGGATGGCAGCTGTGCTTTAAAAGCCATTCACTCGTTCATGATAGACCCTCACAGGAAACACACAATAAGGAGATTTTTCACTTATCCTTCGGTGGAATGGCTGTGATGGGGGGAGGGGATGATGATGTAGCATTTTTGTCTCTGTTGTTTCACTGATATTAGGACTTTCAATGTGCTGCTGCCTGACCTTGTAAAACATTAACTCTTTTAACACAGATTGTGACCATATAATCAAATGAGAATAAGGAGTTTAATTAAAGGCATTTAAAAAGTTGCAATTTTATTACATCATTATTTAAAAAGACACAAAAATGGCAGCAATAATCACTGGTATTGAGGCCAATAATCACATCCATAGATGGAGCCCATATTTCATATCAAAAATAGGTAAAAGTAAATAGAGCATGTGACCATGTTGTAAAACACTTAAAGTTGTGTAAAAACCGTGGCGTAGGAACGGGCGGTGAAATAAGCGCGCCAAAAAAACTATAAAGTTTAAGTTTTTTTTCCGTAATTCATCAGATGAGCGTGATAACGGACGCTGCGCTGAATGGCGGCGCGTAGGAACGGGCGGTGAAATAAGCGCGCCTAAACAACTATAAAGTTTACGTTTTTTTTCCGTAATCCATCAGATGAGCGTGATAACGGTTGCTGTGCTGAACGGCGGCACGTAGGAATGGGCGGTGAAATAAGTGCGCCAAAAAAACTATAAAGTTTACGTTTTATTTCTGTAATTCATCAGATGAGCGTGATAACGGACGCTGCGCTGAACGGCGGCGCGTAGGAACGGGCGGTGAAATAAGCGCGCCAAAAAAACTATAAAGTTTACGCTTTTTTTCCATAATTCATCAGATGAGCGTGATAACGGACGCTGCGCTGAATGGCGGCACGTAGGAACGGGGGATGAAATAAGCGCGCCAAAACAACTATAAAGTTTACGTTTTTTTTTCGTAATCCATCAGATGAGCGTGATAACGGACGCTGCGCTGAATGGCGGCGCGTAGGAACGAGCGGTGAAATAAGCGCGCCAAAAAAACTATAAAGTTTACGTTTTTTTTCCGTAATTCATCAGATGAGCGTGATAACGGATGCTGTGCTGAACGGCGGCACGTAGGAACGGGCGGTGAAATAAGTGCGCCTAAAAAACGATAAAGTTTACGTTTTTTTTCTGTAATTCATCAGATGAGCGTGATAACGGACGCTGCGCTGAACGGCGAAGTGTAGGAACGGGCGGTGAAATAAGCGCGCCAAAAAAACTATAAAGTTTACGTTTTTTTTCCGTAATTCATCAGATGAGCGTGATAACGGACGCTGCGCTGAATGGCGGCGCGTAGGAACGAGCGGTGAAATAAGCGCGCCAAAAAAACTATAAAGTTTACGTTTTTTTTCCGTAATTCATCAGATGAGCGTGATAACGGATGCTGTGCTGAACGGCGGCACGTAGGAACGGGCGGTGAAATAAGTGCGCCTAAAAAACGATAAAGTTTACGTTTTTTTTCTGTAATTCATCAGATGAGCGTGATAACGGACGCTGCGCTGAACGGCGAAGCGTAGGAATGGGCGGTGAAATAAGCGCGCCAAAAAAACTATAAAGTTTACGTTTTTTTTCCGTAATTCATCAGATGAGCGTGATAACGGAAGCTGCGCTGAACGGTGGCGCGTAGTAACAGGCGGTGAAATAAGCGCGCCAAAAAACTATAAAGTTTACTTTTTTTCCATAATTCATTAGATGAGCGTGATAACGGAAGCTGCGCTGAACGGCGGCGCGTAGGAACGGGCGGTGAAATAAGCGCGCCAAAAAAGCTATAAAGTGTACGTTTTTTTTCCATAATTCATTAGATGAGCGTGATAACGGAAGCTGCGTTGAACGGCGGCGCGTAGGAACGGGCGGTGAAATAAGCGCGCCAAAAACACTATAAAGTTTACGTTTTTTTTCCGTAATTCATCAGATGAGCGTGATAACGGATGCTGTGCTGAACGGCGGCACGTAGGAACGGGCGGTGAAATAAGTGCGACAAAAAAACGATAAAGTTTACGTTTTTTTTCTGTAATTTATCAGATGAGCGTGATAACGGACGCAGCCCTTACCGGCGGCGTCGGAGCGACTTTTTTTTGTTGCAGATTGAATTTTAAGTGCTTTTGGTATCATCAAACCTGTAGCCAGCTCTCATCCTCATTGAGCTGCTCCAAGGGTGAGGGCTGGCTAGGGGTCGCCCTGGAGGCACCTGTAGCCAGCTCTCATCCTCATTGAGCTGCTCCAAGGGTGAGGGCTGGCTAGGGGTCGCCCTGGAGGCACCTCTAGCCAGCTCTCATCCTCATTGAGCCGCTCCAAGGGTGAGGGCTGGCTAGGGGTCGCCGTGGAGGCACCTGTAGCCAGCTCTCATCCTCATTGAGCCGCTCCAAGGGTGAGGGCTGGCTAGGGGTCGCCCTGGAGGCACCTGTAGCCAGCTCTCATCCTCATTGAGCCGCTCCAAGGGTGAGGGCTGGCTAGGGGTCGCCCTGGAGGCACCTGTAGCCAGCTCTCATCCTCATTGAGCCGCTCCAAGGGTGAGGGCTGGCTAGGGGTCGCCCTGGAGGCACCTGTAGCCAGCTCTCATCCTCATTGAGCCGCTCCAAGGGTGAGGGCTGGCTAGGGGTCGCCCTGGAGGCACCTGTAGCCAGCTCTCATCCTCATTGAGCTATTCCAAGGGTGAGGGCAGGCTAGGTGTCGCCCTGGAGGCACCTGTAGCCAGCTCTCATCCTCATTGAGCGTGATAACGGACGCTTCGCTGAACGGCGGCGCATAGGAACGGGCGGTGAAATAAGCGCGCCAAAAAAACTATAAAGTTTACGTTTTTTTTCCGTAATTCATCAGATGAGGGTGATAACGGACGCTGCGCTGAAAGGCGGCGCGTAGGAATGGGCGGTGAAATAAGCGCGCCAAAAAAACTATAAAATTTACGTTTTTTTTCCGTAATTCATCAGATGACCGTGATAACGGAAGCTGCGCTGAAAGGCGGCGCGTAGGAACGGGCGGTGAAATAAGCGCGCCAAAAAAGCTATAAAGTGTACGTTTTTTTTCCATAATTCATTAGATGAGCGTGATAACGGAAGCTGCGTTGAACGGCGGCGCGTAGGAACGGGCGGTGAAATAAGCGCGCCAAAAAACTATAAAGTTTACGTTTTTTTTCCGTAATTCATCAGATGAGCGTGATAACGGACGCTGCGCTGAATGGCGGCGCGTAGGAACGGGCGGTGAAATAAGCGCGCCAAAAAAACTATAAAGTTTACGTTTTTTTTCCGTAATTCATCAGATGAGCGTGATAACGGATGCTGTGCTGAACGGCGGCACGTAGGAACGGGCGGTGAAATAAGTGCGCCAAAAAAACGATAAAGTTTACGTTTTTTTTCTGTAATTTATCAGATGAGCGTGATAACGGACGCAGCCCTTAACGGCGGCATCAGAGCGACTTTTTTTTGTTGCAGATTGAATTTTAACTGCTTTTGGTATCATCAAACCTGTAGCCAGCTCTCATCCTCATTGAGCTATTCCAAGGGTGAGGGCTGGCTAAGGGTCGCCCTGGAGGCACCTGTAGCCAGCTCTCATCCTCATTGAGCTGCTCCAAGGGTGAGGGCTGGCTAGGGGTCGCCCTGGAGGCACCTGTAGCCATCTCTCATCCTCATTGAGCTGCTCCAAGGGTGAGGGCTGGCTAGGGGTCGCCCTGGAGGCACCTGTAGCCAGCTCTCATCCTCATTGAGCTGCTCCAAGGGTGAGGGCTGGCTAGGGGTCGCCCTGGAGGCACCTGTAGCCAGCTCTCATCCTCATTGAGCTGCTCCAAGGGTGAGGGCTGGCTAGGGGTCGCCCTGGAGGCACCTGTAGCCAGCTCTCATCCTCATTGAGCTGCTCCAAGGGTGAGGGCTGGCTAGGGGTCGCCCTGGAGGCACCTGTAGCCAGCTCTCATCCTCATTGAGCTGCTCCAAGGGTGAGGGCTGGCTAGGGGTCGCCCTGGAGGCACCTGTAGCCAGCTCTCATCCTCATTGAGCTGCTCCAAGGGTGAGGGCTGGCTAGGGGTCGCCCTGGAGGCACCTGTAGCCAGCTCTCATCCTCATTGAGCTGCTCCAAGGGTGAGGGCTGGCTAGGGGTCGCCCTGGAGGCACCTGTAGCCAGCTCTCATCCTCATTGAGCTGCTCCAAGGGTGAGGGCTGGCTAGGGGTCGCCCTGGAGGCACCTGTAGCCAGCTCTCATCCTCATTGAGCTGCTCCAAGGGTGAGGGCTGGCTAGGGGTCGCCCTGGAGGCACCTGTAGCCAGCTCTCATCCTCATTGAGCTGCTCCAAGGGTGAGGGCTGGCTAGGGGTCGCCCTGGAGGCACCTGTAGCCAGCTCTCATCCTCATTGAGCTGCTCCAAGGGTGAGGGCTGGCTAGGGGTCGCCCTGGAGGCACCTGTAGCCAGCTCTCATCCTCATTGAGCTGCTCCAAGGGTGAGGGCTGGCTAGGGGTCGCCCTGGAGGCACCTGTAGCCAGCTCTCATCCTCATTGAGCTGCTCCAAGGGTGAGGGCTGGCTAGGGGTCGCCCTGGAGGCACCTGTAGCCAGCTCTCATCCTCATTGAGCTGCTCCAAGGGTGAGGGCTGGCTAGGGGTCGCCCTGGAGGCACCTGTAGCCAGCTCTCATCCTCATTGAGCTATTCCAAGGGTGAGGGCTGGCTACGTGTCGCCCTGGAGGCACCTGTAGCCAGCTCTCATCCTCATTGAGCGTGATAACGGACGCTGCGCTGAACGGCGGCGCATAGGAACGGGCGGTGAAATAAGCGCGCCAAAAAAACTATAAAGTTTCCTTTTTTTTTCCGTAATTCATCAGATGAGGGTGATAACGGACGCTGCGCTGAACGGCGGCACGTAGGAACGGGCGGTGAAATAAGCGCGCCAAAAAAACTATAAAATTTACGTTTTTTTTCCGTAATTCATCAGATGAGCGTGATAATGGAAGCTGCGCTGAACGGCTGCGCGTAGGAACGGGCGGTGAAATAAGCGCGCCAAAAAAGCTATAAAGTGTACGTTTTTTTTCCATAATTCATTAGATGAGCGTGATAACGGAAGCTGCGTTGAACGACGGCGCGTAGGAACGGGCGGTGAAATAAGCGCGCCAAAAAAACTATAAAGTTTACGTTTTTTTTCCGTAATTCATCAGATGAGCGTGATAACGGACGCTGCGCTGAATGGCTGCGCGTAGGAACGGGCGGTGAAATAAGCGCGCCAAAAAAACTATAAAGTTTACGTTTTTTTCCGTAATTCATCAGATGAGCGTGATAACGGATGCTGTGCTGAACGGCGGCACGTAGGAACGGGCGGTGAAATAAGTGCGATAAAAAAACGATAAAGTTTACGTTTTTTTTCTGTAATTTATCAGATGAGCGTGATAACGGACGCAGCCCTTACCGGCGGCGTCAGAGCGACTTTTTTTTGTTGCAGATTGAATTTTAAGTGCTTTTGGTATCATCAAACCTGTAGCCAGCTCTCATCCTCATTGAGCTGCTCCAAGGGTGAGGGCTGGCTAGGGGTCGCCCTGGAGGCACCTGTAGCCAGCTCTCATCCTCATTGAGCTGCTCCAAGGGTGAGGGCTGGCTAGGGGTCGCCCTGGAGGCACCTGTAGCCTGCTCTCATCCTCATTGAGCTGCTCCAAGGGTGAGGGCTGGCTAGGGGTCGCCCTGGAGGCACCTGTAGCCAGCTCTCATCCTCATTGAGCTGCTCCAAGGGTGAGGGCTGGCTATGGGTCGCCCTGGAGGCACCTGTAGCCAGCTCTCATCCTCATTGAGCTGCTCCAAGGGTGAGGGCTGGCTAGGGGTCGCCGTGGAGGCACCTGTAGCCAGCTCTCATCCTCATTGAGCCGCTCCAAGGGTGAGGGCTGGCTAGGGGTCGCCCTGGAGGCACCTGTAGCCAGCTCTCATCCTCATTGAGCCGCTCCAAAGGTGAGGGCTGGCTAGGGGTCGCCCTGGAGGCACCTGTAGCCAGCTCTCATCCTCATTGAGCCGCTCCAAGGGTGAGGGCTGGCTAAGGGTCGCCCTGGAGGCACCTGTAGCCAGCTCTCATCCTCATTGAGCCGCTCCAAGGGTGAGGGCTGGCTAGGGGTCGCCCTGGAGGCACCTGTAGCCAGCTCTCATCCTCATTGAGCCGCTCCAAGGGTGAGGGCTGGCTAGGGGTCGCCCTGGAGGCACCTGTAGCCAGCAACCATCCTCATTGAGCCGCTCCAAGGGTGAGGGCTGGCTAGGGGTCACCCTGGAGGCACCTGTAGCCAGCTCTCATCCTCATTGAGCCGCTCCAAGGGTGAGGGCTGGCTAGGGGTCGCCCTGGAGGCACCTGTAGCCAGCTCTCATCCTCATTGAGCAGCTCCAAGGGTGAGGGCTGGCTAGGGGTCGCCCTGGAGGCACCTGTTGCCAGCTCTCATCCTCATTGAGCTATTCCAAGGGTGAGGGCTGGCTAGGTGTCGCCCTGGAGGAACCTGTAGCCAGCTCTCATCCTCATTGAGCGTGATAACGGACGCTGCGCTGAATGGCTGCGCGTAGGAACGGGCGGTGAAATAAGCGCGCCAAAAAAACTATAAAGTTTACGGTTTTTTCCGTAATTCATCAGATGAGCGTGATAACGGATGCTGTGCTGAACGGCGGCACGTAGGAACGGGCGGTGAAATAAGTGCGATAAAAAAACGATAAAGTTTACGTTTTTTTTCTGTAATTTATCAGATGAGCGTGATAACGGACGCAGCCCTTACCGGCGGCGTCAGAGCGACTTTTTTTTGTTGCAGATTGAATTTTAAGTGCTTTTGGTATCATCAAACCTGTAGCCAGCTCTCATCCTCATTGAGCTGCTCCAAGGGTGAGGGCTGGCTAGGGGTCGCCCTGGAGGCACCTGTAGCCAGCTCTCATCCTCATTGAGCTGCTCCAAGGGTGAGGGCTGGCTAGGGGTCGCCCTGGAGGCACCTGTAGCCTGCTCTCATCCTCATTGAGCTGCTCCAAGGGTGAGGGCTGGCTAGGGGTCGCCCTGGAGGCACCTGTAGCCAGCTCTCATCCTCATTGAGCTGCTCCAAGGGTGAGGGCTGGCTAGGGGTCGCCCTGGAGGCACCTGTAGCCAGCTCTCATCCTCATTGAGCTGCTCCAAGGGTGAGGGCTGGCTAGGGGTCGCCCTGGAGGCACCTGTAGCCAGCTCTCATCCTCATTGAGCTGCTCCAAGGGTGAGGGCTGGCTAGGGGTCGCCCTGGAGGCACCTGTAGCCAGCTCTCATCCTCATTGAGCTGCTCCAAGGGTGAGGGCTGGCTAGGGGTCGCCCTGGAGGCACCTGTAGCCAGCTCTCATCCTCATTGAGCTGCTCCAAGGGTGAGGGCTGGCTAGGGGTCGCCCTGGAGGCACCTGTAGCCAGCTCTCATCCTCATTGAGCTGCTCCAAGGGTGAGGGCTGGCTAGGGGTCGCCCTGGAGGCACCTGTAGCCAGCTCTCATCCTCATTGAGCTGCTCCAAGGGTGAGGGCTGGCTAGGGGTCGCCCTGGAGGCACCTGTAGCCAGCTCTCATCCTCATTGAGCTGCTCCAAGGGTGAGGGCTGGCTAGGGGTCGCCCTGGAGGCACCTGTAGCCAGCTCTCATCCTCATTGAGCTGCTCCAAGGGTGAGGGCTGGCTAGGGGTCGCCCTGGAGGCACCTGTAGCCAGCTCTCATCCTCATTGAGCTGCTCCAAGGGTGAGGGCTGGCTAGGGGTCGCCCTGGAGGCACCTGTAGCCAGCTCTCATCCTCATTGAGCTGCTCCAAGGGTGAGGGCTGGCTAGGGGTCGCCCTGGAGGCACCTGTAGCCAGCTCTCATCCTCATTGAGCGTGATAACGGACGCTGCGCTGAACGGCGGCGCATAGGAACGGGCGGTGAAATAAGCGCGCCAAAAAAACTATAAAGTTTCCTTTTTTTTTCCGTAATTCATCAGATGAGGGTGATAACGGACGCTGCGCTGAACGGCGGCACGTAGGAACGGGCGGTGAAATAAGCGCGCCAAAAAAACTATAAAATTTACGTTTTTTTTCCGTAATTCATCAGATGAGCGTGATAATGGAAGCTGCGCTGAACGGCTGCGCGTAGGAACGGGCGGTGAAATAAGCGCGCCAAAAAAGCTATAAAGTGTACGTTTTTTTTCCATAATTCATTAGATGAGCGTGATAACGGAAGCTGCGTTGAACGACGGCGCGTAGGAACGGGCGGTGAAATAAGCGCGCCAAAAAAACTATAAAGTTTACGTTTTTTTTCCGTAATTCATCAGATGAGCGTGATAACGGACGCTGCGCTGAATGGCTGCGCGTAGGAACGGGCGGTGAAATAAGCGCGCCAAAAAAACTATAAAGTTTACGTTTTTTTCCGTAATTCATCAGATGAGCGTGATAACGGATGCTGTGCTGAACGGCGGCACGTAGGAACGGGCGGTGAAATAAGTGCGATAAAAAAACGATAAAGTTTACGTTTTTTTTCTGTAATTTATCAGATGAGCGTGATAACGGACGCAGCCCTTACCGGCGGCGTCAGAGCGACTTTTTTTTGTTGCAGATTGAATTTTAAGTGCTTTTGGTATCATCAAACCTGTAGCCAGCTCTCATCCTCATTGAGCTGCTCCAAGGGTGAGGGCTGGCTAGGGGTCGCCCTGGAGGCACCTGTAGCCAGCTCTCATCCTCATTGAGCTGCTCCAAGGGTGAGGGCTGGCTAGGGGTCGCCCTGGAGGCACCTGTAGCCTGCTCTCATCCTCATTGAGCTGCTCCAAGGGTGAGGGCTGGCTAGGGGTCGCCCTGGAGGCACCTGTAGCCAGCTCTCATCCTCATTGAGCTGCTCCAAGGGTGAGGGCTGGCTATGGGTCGCCCTGGAGGCACCTGTAGCCAGCTCTCATCCTCATTGAGCTGCTCCAAGGGTGAGGGCTGGCTAGGGGTCGCCGTGGAGGCACCTGTAGCCAGCTCTCATCCTCATTGAGCCGCTCCAAGGGTGAGGGCTGGCTAGGGGTCGCCCTGGAGGCACCTGTAGCCAGCTCTCATCCTCATTGAGCCGCTCCAAAGGTGAGGGCTGGCTAGGGGTCGCCCTGGAGGCACCTGTAGCCAGCTCTCATCCTCATTGAGCCGCTCCAAGGGTGAGGGCTGGCTAGGGGTCGCCCTGGAGGCACCTGTAGCCAGCTCTCATCCTCATTGAGCCGCTCCAAGGGTGAGGGCTGGCTAGGGGTCGCCCTGGAGGCACCTGTAGCCAGCTCTCATCCTCATTGAGCCGCTCCAAGGGTGAGGGCTGGCTAGGGGTCGCCCTGGAGGCACCTGTAGCCAGCAACCATCCTCATTGAGCCGCTCCAAGGGTGAGGGCTGGCTAGGGGTCACCCTGGAGGCACCTGTAGCCAGCTCTCATCCTCATTGAGCCGCTCCAAGGGTGAGGGCTGGCTAGGGGTCGCCCTGGAGGCACCTGTAGCCAGCTCTCATCCTCATTGAGCAGCTCCAAGGGTGAGGGCTGGCTAGGGGTCGCCCTGGAGGCACCTGTTGCCAGCTCTCATCCTCATTGAGCTATTCCAAGGGTGAGGGCTGGCTAGGTGTCGCCCTGGAGGAACCTGTAGCCAGCTCTCATCCTCATTGAGCGTGATAACGGACGCTGCGCTGAATGGCTGCGCGTAGGAACGGGCGGTGAAATAAGCGCGCCAAAAAAACTATAAAGTTTACGGTTTTTTCCGTAATTCATCAGATGAGCGTGATAACGGATGCTGTGCTGAACGGCGGCACGTGGGAACGGGCGGTGAAATAAGTGCGATAAAAAAACGATAAAGTTTACGTTTTTTTTCTGTAATTTATCAGATGAGCGTGATAACGCACGCAGCCCTTACCGGCGGCGTCAGAGCGACTTTTTTTTGTTGCAGATTGAATTTTAAGTGCTTTTGGTATCATCAAACCTGTAGCCAGCTCTCATCCTCATTGAGCTGCTCCAAGGGTGAGGGCTGGCTAGGGGTCGCCCTGGAGGCACCTGTAGCCAGCTCTCATCCTCATTGAGCTGCTCCAAGGGTGAGGGCTGGCTAGGGGTCGCCCTGGAGGCACCTGTAGCCTGCTCTCATCCTCATTGAGCTGCTCCAAGGGTGAGGGCTGGCTAGGGGTCGCCCTGGAGGCACCTGTTGCCAGCTCTCATCCTCATTGAGCTGCTCCAAGGGTGAGGGCTGGCTATGGGTCGCCCTGGAGGCACCTGTAGCCAGCTCTCATCCTCATTGAGCTGCTCCAAGGGTGAGGGCTGGCTAGGGGTCGCCGTGGAGGCACCTGTAGCCAGCTCTCATCCTCATTGAGCCGCTCCAAGGGTGAGGGCTGGCTAGGGGTCGCCCTGGAGGCACCTGTAGCCAGCTCTCATCCTCATTGAGCCGCTCCAAAGGTGAGGGCTGGCTAGGGGTCGCCCTGGAGGCACCTGTAGCCAGCTCTCATCCTCATTGAGCCGCTCCAAGGGTGAGGGCTGGCTAGGGGTCGCCCTGGAGGCACCTGTAGCCAGCTCTCATCCTCATTGAGCCGCTCCAAGGGTGAGGGCTGGCTAGGGGTCGCCCTGGAGGCACCTGTAGCCAGCTCTCATCCTCATTGAGCCGCTCCAAGGGTGAGGGCTGGCTAGGGGTCGCCCTGGAGGCACCTGTAGCCAGCAACCATCCTCATTGAGCCGCTCCAAGGGTGAGGGCTGGCTAGGGGTCACCCTGGAGGCACCTGTAGCCAGCTCTCATCCTCATTGAGCCGCTCCAAGGGTGAGGGCTGGCTAGGGGTCGCCCTGGAGGCACCTGTAGCCAGCTCTCATCCTCATTGAGCAGCTCCAAGGGTGAGGGCTGGCTAGGGGTCGCCCTGGAGGCACCTGTTGCCAGCTCTCATCCTCATTGAGCTATTCCAAGGGTGAGGGCTGGCTAGGTGTCGCCCTGGAGGAACCTGTAGCCAGCTCTCATCCTCATTGAGCGTGATAACGGACGCTGCGCTGAACGGCGGCGCATAGGACCGGGCGGTGAAATAAGCGCGCCAAAAAAACTATAAAGTTTATGTTTTTTTTCCGTAATTCATCAGATGATTGTGATAACGGACACTGCGCTGAACGGCGGCGCGTAGGAACGGGCGGTGAAATAAGCGCGCCAAAAAAACAATAAAATTTACGTTTTTTTTCCGTAATTCATCAGATGAGCGTGATAACGGAAGCTGTGCTGAACGGCGGCACGTAGGAATGGGCGGCGAAATAAGTGCGCCAAAAAAACGATAAAGTTTACTTTTCTTTTCTGTAATTTATCAGATGAGCGTGATAACGGACGCAGCCCTTACCGGCGGCGTCAGAGCGACTTTTTTTTGTTGCAGATTGAATTTTAAGTGCTTTTGGTATCATCAAACCTGTAGCCAGCTCTCATCCTCATTGAGCTATTCCAAGGGTGAGGGCTGGCTAGGGGTCGCCCTGGAGGCACCTGTAGCCAGCTCTCATCCTCATTGAGCTATTCCAAGGGTGAGGGCTGGCTACGTGTCGCCCTGGAGGCACCTGTAGCCAGCTCTCATCCTCATTGAGCGTGATAACGGACGCTGCGCTGAACGGCGGCGCATAGGAACGGGCGGTGAAATAAGCGCGCCAAAAAAACTATAAAATTTACGTTTTTTTTCCGTAATTCATCAGATGAGCGTGATAACGGAAGCTGCGCTGAACGGCGGCGCGTAGGAGCGGGCGGTGAAATAAGCGCGCCAAAAAAGCTATAAAGTGTACGTTTTTTTTCCATAATTCATTAGATGAGCGTGATAACGGAAGCTGCGTTGAACGGCGGCGCGTAGGAACGGGCGGTGAAATAAGCGCGCCAAAAAAACTATAAAGTTTACGTTTTTTTCCGTAATTCATCAGATGAGCGTGATAACGGACGCTGCGCTGAATGGTGGCGCGTAGGAACGGGCGGTGAAATAAGCGCGCCAAAAAAACTATAAAGTTTCCTTTTTTTTTCCGTAATTCATCAGATGAGCGTGATAACGGATGCTGTGCTGAACGGCGGCACGTAGGAACGGGCGGTGAAATAAGTGCGCCAGAAAAACGATAAAGTTTACGTTTTTTTTCTGTAATTTATCAGATGAGCGTGATAACGGACGCCGCCCTTAACGGCGGCGTCAGAGCGACTTTTTTTTGTTGCAGATTGAATTTTAAGTGCTTTTGGTATCATCAAACCTGTAGCCAGCTCTCATCCTCATTGAGCTCTTCCAAGGGTGAGGGCTGGCTAAGGGTCGCCCTGGAGGCACCTGTAGCCAGCTCTCATCCTCATTGAGCTGCTCCAAGGGTGAGGGCTGGCTAGGGTTCGCCCTGGAGGCACCTGTAGCCAGCTCTCATCCTCATTGAGCTGCTCCAAGGGTGAGGGCTGGCTAGGGGTCGCCCTGGAGGCACCTGTAGCCAGCTCTCATCCTCATTGAGCTGCTCCAAGGGTGAGGGCTGGCTAGGGGTCGCCCTGGAGGCACCTGTAGCCAGCTCTCATCCTCATTGAGCTGCTCCAAGGGTGAGGGCTGGCTAGGGGTCGCCCTGGAGGCACCTGTAGCCAGCTCTCATCCTCATTGAGCTGCTCCAAGGGTGAGGGCTGGCTAGGGGTCGCCCTGGAGGCACCTGTAGCCAGCTCTCATCCTCATTGAGCTGCTCCAAGGGTGAGGGCTGGCTAGGGGTCGCCCTGGAGGCACCTGTAGCCAGCTCTCATCCTCATTGAGCTGCTCCAAGGGTGAGGGCTGGCTAGGGGTCGCCCTGGAGGCACCTGTAGCCAGCTCTCATCCTCATTGAGCTGCTCCAAGGGTGAGGGCTGGCTAGGGGTCGCCCTGGAGGCACCTGTAGCCAGCTCTCATCCTCATTGAGCTGCTCCAAGGGTGAGGGCTGGCTAGGGGTCGCCCTGGAGGCACCTGTAGCCAGCTCTCATCCTCATTGAGCTGCTCCAAGGGTGAGGGCTGGCTAGGGGTCGCCCTGGAGGCACCTGTAGCCAGCTCTCATCCTCATTGAGCTATTCCAAGGGTGAGGGCTGGCTACGGGTATGCCCTGGAGGCACCTGTAGCCAGCTCTCATCCTCATTGAGCTATTCCAAGGGTGAGGGCTGGCTACGTGTCGCCCTGGAGGCACCTGTAGCCAGCTCTCATCCTCATTGAGCTATTCCAAGGGTGAGGGCTGGCTACGTGTCGCCCTGGAGGCACCTGTAGCCAGCTCTCATCCTCATTGAGCGTGATAACGGACGCTGCGCTGAACGGCGGCGCATAGGAACGGGCGGTGAAATAAGCGCGCCAAAAAAACTATAAAGTTTACGTTTTTTTTCTGTAATTCATCAGATGAGGGTGATAACGGACGCTGCGGTGAACAGCGGCGCGTAGGAACTGGCGGTGAAATAAGCGCGCCAAAAAAGCTATAAAGTGTACGTTTTTTTTCCATAATTCATTAGATGAGCGTGATAACGGAAGCTGCGTTGAACGGCGGCACGTAGGAACGGGCGGTGAAATAAGCGCGCCAAAAAAACTATAAAGTTTACGTTTTTTTTCCGTAATTCATCAGATGAGCGTGATAACGGATGCTGTGCTGAACGGCGGCACGTAGGAACGGGCGGTGAAATAAGTGCGCCAAAAAAACGATAAAGTTTACGTTTTTTTTCTTTAATTTATCAGATGAGCGTGATAACGGACGCAGCCCTTAACGGCGGCGTCAGAGCGACTTTTTTTTGTTGCAGATTGAATTTTAAGTGCTTTTGGTATCATCAAACCTGTAGCCAGCTCTCATCCTCATTGAGCTGCTCCAAGGGTGAGGGCTGGCTAGGGGTCGCCCTGGAGGCACCTGTAGCCAGCTCTCATCCTCATTGAGCTGCTCCAAGGGTGAGGGCTGGCTAGGGGTCGCCCTGGAGGCACCTGTAGCCAGCTCTCACCCTCATTGAGCTGCTCCAAGGGTGAGGGCTGGCTAGGGGTCGCCCTGGAGGCACCTGTAGCCAGCTCTCATCCTCATTGAGCTGCTCCAAGGGTGAGGGCTGGCTAGGGGTCGTCCTGGAGGCACCTGTAGCCAGCTCTCATCCTCATTGAGCTGCTCCAAGGGTGAGGGCTGGCTAGGGGTCACCCTGGAGGCACCTGTAGCCAGCTCTCATCCTCATTGAGCTGCTCCAAGGGTGAGGGCTGGCTAGGGGTCGCCCTGGAGGCACCTGTAGCCAGCTCTCATCCTCATTGAGCTGCTCCAAGGGTGAGGGCTGGCTAGGGGTCGCCCTGGAGGCACCTGTAGCCAGCTCTCATCCTCATTGAGCTGCTCCAAGGGTGAGGGCTGGCTAGGGGTCGCCCTGGAGGCACCTGTAGCCAGCTCTCATCCTCATTGAGCTGCTCCAAGGGTGAGGGCTGGCTAGGGGTCGCTCTGGAGGCACCTGTAGCCAGCTCTCATCCTCATTGAGCTGCTCCAAGGGTGCGGGCTGGCTAGGGGTCGCCCTGGAGGCACCTGTAGCCAGCTCTCATCCTCATTGAGCTGCTCCAAGGGTGAGGGCTGGCTAGTGGTCGCCCTGGAGGCACCTGTAGCCAGCTCTCATCCTCATTGAGCTGCTCCAAGGGTGAGGGCTGGCTAGGTGTCGCCCTGGAGGCACCTGTAGCCAGCTCTCATCCTCATTGAGCGTGATAATGGACGCTGCGCTAAACGGCGGCGCATAGGATCGGGCGGTGAAATAAGCGCGCCAAAAAAACTATAAAGTTTACGTTTTTTTTCCGTAATTCATCAGATGAGGGTGATAACGGACGCTGCGCTGAACGGCGGCGCGTAGGAACGGGCGGTGAAATAAGCGCGCCAAAAAAACTATAAAATTTACGTTTTTTTTCCGTAATTCATCAGATGAGCGTGATAACGGAAGCTGCGCTGAACGGCGGCGCGTAGGAACGGGCGGTGAAATAAGCGCGCCAAAAAAGCTATAAAGTGTACGTTTTTTTTCCATAATTCATTAGATGAGCGTGATAACGGAAGCTGCGTTGAACGGCGGCGCGTAGGAACGGGCGGTGAAATAAGCGCGCCAAAAAAACTATAAAGTTTACGTTTTTTTTCCGTAATTCATCAGATGAGCGTGATAACGGACGCTGCGCTGAATGGCGGCGCGTAGGAACGGGCGGTGAAATAAGCGCGCCAAAAAAACTATAAAGTTTACGTTTTTTTTCCGTAATTGATCAGATGAGCGTGATAACGGATGCAGTGCTGAACGGCGGCACGTAGGAATGGGCGGTGAAATAAGTGCGCCAAAAAAACGATAAAGTTTACGTTTTTTTTCTGTAATTTATCAGATGAGCGTGACAACGGACGCAGCCCTTAACGGCGGCGTCAGAGCGACTTTTTTTTGTTGCAGATTGAATTTTAAGTGCTTTTGGTATCATCAAACCTGTAGCCAGCTCTCATCCTCATTGAGCTATTCCAAGGGTGAGGGCTGGCTAAGGGTCGCCCTGGAGGCACCTGTTGCCAGCTCTCATCCTCATTGAGCTGCTCCAAGGGTGAGGGCTGGCTAGGGGTCGCCCTGGAGGCACCTGTAGCCAGCTCTCATCCTCATTGAGCTGCTCCAAGGGTGAGGGCTGGCTAGGGGTCGCCCTGGAGGCACCTGTAGCCAGCTCTCATCCTCATTGAGCTGCTCCAAGGGTGAGGGCTGGCTAGGGGTCGCCCTGGAGGCACCTGTAGCCAGCTCTCATCCTCATTGAGCTGCTCCAAGGGTGAGGGCTGGCTAGGGGTCGCCCTGGAGGCACCTGTAGCTAGCTCTCATCCTCATTGAGCTGCTCCAAGGGTGAGGGCTGGCTAGGGGTCGCCCTGGAGGCACCTGTAGCCAGCTCTCATCCTCATTGAGCTGCTCCAAGGGTGAGGGCTTGCTAGGGGTCGCCCTGGAGGCACCTGTAGCCAGCTCTCATCCTCATTGAGCTGCTCCAAGGGTGAGGGCTGGCTAGGGGTCGCCCTGGAGGCACCTGTAGCCAGCTCTCATCCTCATTGAGCTGCTCCAAGGGTGAGGGCTGGCTAGATGTCGCCCTGGAGGCACCTGTAGCCAGCTCTCATCCTCATTGAGCTGCTCCAAGGGTGAGGGCTGGCTAGGGGTCGCCCTGGAGGCACCTGTAGCCAGCTCTCATCTTCATTGAGCTGCTCCAAGGGTGAGGGCTGGCTATGGGTCGCCCTGGAGGCACCTGTAGCCAGCTCTCATCCTCATTGAGCTGCTCCAAGGGTGAGGGCTGGCTAGGGGTCGCCCTGGAGGCACCTGTAGCCAGCTCTCATCCTCATTGAGCTGCTCCAAGGGTGAGGGCTGGCTAGGGGTCGCCCTGGAGGCACCTGTAGCCAGCTCTCATCCTCATTGAGCTATTCCAAGGGTGAGGGCTGGCTAGGGGTATGCCCTGGAGGCACCTGTAGCCAGCTCTCATCTTCATTGAGCTATTCCAAGAGTGAGGGCTGGCTAGGGATCGCCCTGGAGGCACCTGTAGCCAGCTCTCATCCTCATTGAGCTATTCCAAGGGTGAGGGCTGGCTACGTGTTCCCCTGGAGGCACCTGTAGCCAGCTCTCATCCTCATTGAGCGTGATAACGGACGCTGCGCTGAACGGCGGCGCATAGGAACGGGCGGTGAAATAAGCGCGCCAAAAAAACTATAAAGTTTAAGTTTTTTTTCCGTAATTCATCAGATGAGGGTGATAACGGACGCTGCGCTGAACGGCGGCGCGTAGGAACGGGCGGTGAAATAAGCGCGCCAACCAACTATAAAATTTACGTTTTTTTTCCGTAATTCATCAGATGAGCGTGATAACGGAAGCTGCGCTGAACGGCGGCGCGTAGGAACGGGCGGTGAAATAAGCGTGCCAAAAAAGCTATAAAGTGTACGTTTTTTTTCCATAATTCATTAGATGAGCGTGATAACGGAAGCTGCGTTGAACGGCGGCGCGTAGGAACGGGCGGTGAAATAAGCGCGCCAAAAAAACTATAATGTTTATGTTTTTTTTCCGGAATTCATCAGATGAGCGTGATAACGGACGCTGCGCTGAATGGCGGCGAGTAGGAACGGGCGGTGAAATAAGCGCGCCAAAAAAACTATAAAGTTTACGTTTTTTTTCCGTAATTCATCAGATGAGCGTGATAACGGATGCTGTGCTGAACGGCGGCACGTAGGAACGAGCGGTGAAAGAAGTGCGCCAAAAAAACGATAAAGTTTACGTTTTTTTTCTTTAATTTATCAGATGAGCGTGATAACGGACGCAGCCCCTAACGGCGGCGTCAGAGCGACTTTTTTTTTGTTGCAGATTGAATTTTAAGTGCTTTTGGTATCATCAAACCTGTAGCCAGCTCTCATCCTCATTGAGCTGCTCCAAGGGTGAGGGCTGGCTAGGGGTCGCCCTGGAGGCACCTGTAGCCAGCTCTCATCCTCATTGAGCTGCTCCAAGGGTGAGGGCTGGCTAGGGGTCGCCCTGGAGGCACCTGTAGCCAGCTCTCATCCTCATTGAGCTGCTCCAAGGGTGAGGGCTGGCTAGGGGTCGCCCTGGAGGCACCTGTAGCCAGCTCTCATCCTCATTGAGCTGCTCCAAGGGTGAGGGCTGGCTAGGGGTCGCCCTGGAGGCACCTGTAGCCAGCTCTCATCCTCATTGAGCTGCTCCAAGGGTGAGGGCTGGCTAGGGGTCGCCCTGGAGGCACCTGTAGCCAGCTCTCATCCTCATTGAGCTGCTCCAAGGGTGAGGGCTGGCTAGGGGTCGCCCTGGAGGCACCTGTAGCCAGCTCTCATCCTCATTGAGCTGCTCCAAGGGTGAGGGCTGGCTAGGGGTCGCCCTGGAGGCACCTGTAGCCAGCTCTCATCCTCATTGAGCTGCTCCAAGGGTGAGGGCTGGCTAGGGGTCGCCCTGGAGGCAACTGTAGCCAGCTCTCATCCTCATTGAGCTGCTCCAAGGGTGAGGGCTGGCTAGGGGTCGCCCTGGAGGCACCTGTAGCCAGCTCTCATCCTCATTGAGCTGCTCCAAGGGTGAGGGCTGGCTAGGGGTCGCCCTGGAGCACCTGTAGCCAGCTCTCATCCTCATTGAGCTGCTCCAAGGGTGAGGGCTGGCTAGGGGTCGCCCTGGAGGCACCTGTAGCCAGCTCTCATCCTCATTGAGCTGCTCCAAGGGTGAGGGCTGGCTAGGGGTCTCCCTGGAGGCACCTGTAGCCAGCTCTCATCCTCATTGAGCTGCTCCAAGGGTGAGAGTTGGCTAGGGGTCGCCCTGGAGGCACCTGTAGCCAGCTCTCATCCTCATTGAGCTGCTCCAAGGGTGAGGGCTGGCTAGGGGTCGCCCTGGAGGCACCTGTAGCCAGCTCTCATCCTCATTGAGCTATTCCAAGGGTGAGGGCTGGCTACGGGTCGTCCTGGAAGTACCTGTAGCCAGCTCTCATCCTCATTGAGCGTGATAACGGACGCTGCGCTGAACGGCGGCGCATAGGAACGGGCGGTGAAATAAGCGCGCCAAAAAAACTATAAAGTTTACGTTTTTTTTCCGTAATTCATCAGATGAGGGTGATAACGGACGCTGCGCTGAACGGCGGCGCGTAGGAACGGGCGGTGAAATAAGCACGCCAAAAAAACTATAAAATTTACGTTTTTTTTCCGCAATTCATCAGATGAGCGTGATAACGGAAGCTGCGCTGAACGGCGGCACCTAGGAACGGGCGGTGAAATAAGCGCGCCAAAAAAACTATAAAGTTTACGTTTTTTTCCGTAATTCATCAGATGAGCGTGATAACGGAAGCTGCGCTGAACGGCGGCGCGTAGGATCGGGCGGTGAAATAAGCGCGCCAAAAAAACTATAAAATTTACGTTTTTTTTCCGTAATTCATCAGATGAGCGTGATAACGGAAGCTGCGCTGAACGGCGGCGCGTAGGAACGGGCGGTGAAATAAGCGCGCCAAAAAAACTATAAAGTGTACGTTTTTTTCCATAATTCATTAGATGAGCGTGATAACGGAAGCTGCGCTGAACGGCGGCGCGTAGGAATGGGCGGTGAAATAAGCGCACCAAAAAAACTATAAAGTTTACGTTTTTTTTTCGTAATTCATCAGATGAGCGTGATAACGGAAGGTGCGCTGAACGGAGGCGCGTAGAAACGGGCTGTGAAATAAGCGCGACAAAAAAAACTATAAAGTTTACGTTTTTTTTCCATAATTCATTAGATGGGCGTGATAACGGACGCTGCGTTGAACGGCGGCGCGTAGGAACGGGCGGTGAAATAAGCGCGCCCAAAAAAATATAAGTTTTACGTTTTTTTTTCCGTAATTCATCAGATGAGCGTGATAACGGACGCTGCACTGAACGGAGGCGCGTAGGAATGGGCAGTGAAATAAGCGCGTCAAAAAACTATAAAGTTTTCGGGTTTTTTCCGTAATTCATCAGATGAGCGTGATAGCGGAAGCTGCGCTGAACGGCGGCGCGTAGGAACGGGCGGTGAAATAAGCGCGCCAAAAAAACTATAAAGTTTACGTTTTTTTCCGTAATTCATAAGATGAGCGTGATAACGGAAGGTGCGCTGTACCGCGGCGCGTGGGAACGGGCGGTGAAATAAGCGCGGCATAAAAATTATAAAGTTTACGTTTTTTTTCCATAATTCATTAGATGAGCGTGATAACGGAAGCTGCGCTGAATGGCTGCACGTAGGAACGGGCGGTGAAATAAGAGCGCCAAAAAAACTATAAAGTTTACGTTTTTTTTCCGTAATTCATCAGATGAGCGTGATAACGGACGCAGCCCTGAACGGCGGCGTCAGAGCGACTTTTTTGTTGCAGATTGAATTTTAAGTGCTTTTGGTATCATCAAACCAGTAGCCAGCCCTCACCTTCATTGAACGATTCCAAGGGTGAGGGCTGGCTACGGGTCATGCTGGAAGTACCTGTAGCCAGCTCTCATCCTCATTGAGCTATTCCAAGGGTGAGGGCTGGCTACGGGTCGTCCTGGAAGTACCTGTAGCCAGCTCTCATCCTCATTGAGCTATTCCAAGGGTGAGGGCTGGCTACGGGTCATCCTGGAAGTACCTGTAGCCAGCTCTCATCCTCATTGAACGATTCCAAGGGTGAGGGCTGGCTACGGGTCATCCTGGAAGTACCTGTAGCCAGCTCTCATCCTCATTGAGCTATTCCAAGGGTGAGGGCTGGCTACGGGTCGTCCTGGAAGTACCTGTAGCCAGCTCTCATCAAGAAAAAGCTACGCCTACTAAGTTGCATTAACCAATCGGAGCAGATTCATGATTTACATTCAAATAAACCAATCACTGACAAGTGCATCATTTTAGGAAAAGGAAAAGGAGTTTTGGAGGGAAGTTTAATTTGATCCAGTGCTCAGGAGCAACAAGGGTGATTAGTGCACAAGAGAAGTTGTGACCTTAGCCAATTACAACCATGCCGCCCAAAAGAAGGTAAGTACACCTGGTGGGATAGTGAGTGGGAGGGAAATATGAATCTGCAGAGGTATGTGTTGCTTCTAGAAATACTCTTTCTGGACACCATTGCAGCATGCATTCTGGGGTACACTGAGACCATGGGAGTATTTGCAGAAGAGGTTAACATACAGCATGTATTGGGATCAGGTGCCTAACTATACTGCAGCATCATCTGAGCTTGTACTGGAATCAGGTGTATAAGTATACTTGTACTCATATAGCTTGTACTGGAATCAGGTGTATAAGTATACTTGTACTCATATAGCTTGTACTGGAATCAGGTGTATAAGTATACTTGTACTCATATAGCTTGTACTGGAATCAGGTGTATAAGTATGCTTGTACTCATATAGTTTGTACTGGAATCAGGTGCCTAATCTGATGTCCTCTCTGTGACCTCTGCAAACTTTTTAGCTTGGTTGTATTACTGTGGTGGGGGGAGGGGGAAGGATTGTGGTGTGAAAGTGTATTATAACATCATGTTAAGGCTTGCAATTGTTCAGGCTCAGTCACAGAAAGGGTTTATGTTTTTGGCGCGGTCTTTCTGTATCTTTCAAAGTTTGCAGTGTGAAAAGGCTTTAAACTGTATATGTACTTGCTCGCTCACTCGTTTTTTCTCCTTTTTGACTGATAAATGAGTGCCGGTCATGTGCAAAACTGTATAAGCATTTGCATAGTCAATACCACATTATTTTTTTGCACGGTATCTTTGTCAATCTAAATAATTCTTGCAAAACCTCAGATTTGCGCAAGATCTAGGAACATGCATATGATAAAAAACCGCATGTGTTATGTGCACAATATTGTCACAATTTGTGTAGTATGCTATAAAAGTGCATTAACTTGTGCTAAACAATTGCTCCTTAAAAAATTGTGTACGTTTGTCCGTTTTTGTGACCAAAAATGAGGGCTGGCTATTGGTGGTCAAAATACACTCTAGAGCCAGCCCTCATCTTTTTAAAAAAAATCTATGGCAATGATGAGACGTGCCTTTTCTCATGAGCTGTGTATTTGTTGTAAAAAAAAAATCAGATTTTTGAAATCCAGTTATCCTGCTGAAACATAAAAAATGCTGGTTGATATTAGTGGGTGGAAAAGCTAGATTCTCACTGATATTGTTCCTGATCTTACATTTTTCTTTTTTACAGCGGCTTCAGGATGCTGAAGACATGTCCACTATGTTACAAAACATTTACTCAACTGCCACAGCACCTTACACGACAATGCCTTAGATACTGTACAGAAGAGGAGAAGGATGCGCTAGTGAAAGAATCTAGAAACTCACTGATAGCAATTGCAACAAAAGGAACATATATCCCTTATGACAAGATTCCAGAGATCACTACAAAGGACGATCTTATCTCCTTCCTGGAGGACAGAGGGTTTATAGTACCCGAGAAACCAACTATGGCCAGGTATGCCCCACTAGCATCTTATTCTTTGAATACTGATGTTCATACTTGTGTAAGCTTTATAGATTTGCATATATGTTCTGAACTATGCCAAATAATCACGTGTATTTTATGTTTACAGGATTGTTGAAGATGAGGGGGCATCACCTGTGCAGGATGAGCTGACAACCAGTGAGCAAGAGCTGCCTAATGAGGAGGAAGTGATGTCTGTTGAGGAGGAAATGTCTACAGTCATCGAGGAGGAGCCGCCCGTCCCAGAGGAAGAGCCGCCCGTCCCAGAGGAAGAGCCGCCCGTCCCAGAGGAAGAGCCGCCCGTCCCAGAGGAAGAGCCGCCCGTCACAGAGGAAGAGCCGCCCGTCCCAGAGGAAGAGCCGCCCGTCCCAGAGGAAGAGCCGCCCGTCCCAGAGGAAGAGCCGCCCGTCACAGAGGAAGAGCCGCCCGTCACAGTGGAAGAGCCGCCTGTCACAGAGGATTATGATGTCTACAGGTCAGTGTAAATTTATACAAGGAATTTACTTTAATCCCTTGCTCAAACATTGCCTTGGCCTCAGCACATCCTGGCTTTTAGGCCACTTTAAAAAATTGTCAACACTGCTGGCCTACTCAAGATTGTACTTCACGTTATTACTAAGGATTTTTATAATTTACAGGACTGTTGAAGATGAGGAGCCATCTACATCAACTGGCACATCGGCACGCCGAGCCATATCAAATCCTGAATTGGTGCATCTTTCAGCTGCAGAAGACTATACATCCTCTGAAACATCCGACAGTGAAGCCAATCAACAACCAGAGACCAGAGAAAGAGAGGAAAATACCAGCCAAACAGATGAAGACAGGCCGAGGTCAGTTAGTGTGTGTAACATTCTCACTCATCATGCTTTTATATATATATATATATATATATCTATATATCTATATATATATCTATATCTATCTATATATATATATATATATATATATATATATATATATAGAGCAAAAAAACAATACAAATAATGTTTAACTGGGACAATTAATAGCATATCCCACAACTTTACAGCCCTTACAAAGTAATTTTTTCTCCTATTTTAGGCAATAGATTTCCCTTCCATTGCAGCCATAAAACAGGATGCCAAAAAAGTGCCCTACACACAGACAGCTCTGTGGGGCACACAGCTTTGGCGGGGCATACTAAAATGCACTGCCATTACGATTTTCATCTGTGGGCCAGTAGAGGATGATGTACTAGCTTTACCCACAGATGAACTTCAGAACACGCAGTGTTCAGCAGTGGATGCTGCGTATAAAGGGCAGGCAGCCAGCAAAGTGCTGCTGCCAGTCAGAGCACTGGGGTCCACAGAAATCGGGCCTGGGGACACAGAAATGTTTACCACCCCTGACAACGGTGAGTGGAACCCCCAGCTGTCAAGGTCCCCGACATTTCCCCAGATTCTTCCAATGGGTGAGGGCCCCATGAATGCGTCGTTACAGGGAACCCTGGACTCACAGGCCCCATAGCGGCTGCATAGTCTACTGCCATTGGCAGGACGTCACTATATATATGCTGTATATGCTTACACAGTATTTTTCTCAAAGTTGTAATTTGTTTCTACTCTGACCTGTTGTTCTTTCTTCCAAATTTGTAGGATGACAAGCCAGAAATGGACTGTTGACAAGAGGATCAAAATGAAAGATGCAGGTTATTATGATCGCCATTCTCTGTCTCATCCAATATTAAAAGGTTTTTCCTCTTATTTGCAGAACCATTGCAAGCTGGAAAGATACAAACAAATTGTTGAAAATGTGTCAAGGTTTTTATACTTTATGAACAAATGCCGTGTGAGCCTCAACTTTGCGACAAAGATTGAAAACGCCCATTTATTTTTCAAAAACCTTCAAGATCTCGGTCTGTGCAACCAAACTGTCACCAACTACATTAAGAATGTCCGGAAATTTGTACATTATCAACTATTTGCAACCAATTTACGCGATAAAAATGAAAAACTCTTCAAGGCAATGAAGTATTTCCAGTATGTGACTGCGGATATTCAGAAGAAATTTTCCAAGGGAGTTGCAAAAGAAGTTGTCAGCAAAAGGTATGTCAGCTAATTTTTATCCTTTCAGATGTATGCACAATTATTATTTTTTCTCTTTTCTCTCTCCCGCCAGGATTTTTCATACATGACTTAAAAATAGGCCTCACCTATCAGTCACATTTATTAATCTTTCTCTTAGGTACCTGGAGTTGCATAAATTGGACAAAACACCTCAGCCATGCCAGGAGATCCTGGCCGTTGCAAAGCCAGCTTTCCTGCAAGCCATCGAGGATGTCCAAGGAGGATCCCGAAATGAAGTGCATCAGTTGGAGATTCTCTATTACCTTGAGGCCTTAATCATACTAAAACACTTACAAAGACCAGGAGTTGTCAGAAACATGACGGTAAGTAACAACCTACTCATTATCCTGATTTAAAGCCACATGTCTATCTAACTTTCCCATGTCTTGACTCACAGGTTTCTGAGTGGACAGAGAGGATGCGTCACATCTATCAAAATGAACAGCTAATAATTGTCGGAGTTAAATGCCATAAGACTGCTGCCCACCAAGTAGCCTGTTTTGTGCTTACTGAAGAAGAAGAAAAGGTAAGATGTTCCTGTCACTACGACGGCACCCACATTAGAGAGGGATCTGTTAGTTGTCATGACTTCAACCCGTAGGATTAGTGGCATTCTGTCCCTTTTAGTAGATCCTCCCTTTAACCAGATTTTACAGGACAACTTGGTGCTACATCCTCATGCAGGTGTGTTAGGAGTCTTTCCCTTATTTCCCTGCAGTATCCAGGATGCTAAACCATAGTATCGGTGTCCAGAATAGTGCATTTTCTTAACAATAATGCTTGTTGCAGCAGCATCCAGAATGCATTATCAGTAGGAACAGATATGCTCTCCCTTATCACAGATGTTCTGCACTTTAAATGAATGGTGCGCAGTTTATAGTCTGACATATGTTTGGTGTGAGGTGACTTTTCTATATATTTAGATTGTGTGGTTCCTATCATTACAGATGAGCGTTGTTCTACTCGAACTGTTCGCCAATCTCAAATTCGAGCTGTTTTGGGCGGTGTTCGAGCCGTTCGGCGAACACGAACAATTTGAGAAAAATTCGGCTGTTCGAGGTTATGTTCGATAACTGTTTGTGCACCAAAATCATAACTGGATTTTTTCTCAGTAATGATGAAAATTAATGTTAATACGCAGTTTGAGTGTACAGCGGGGTGGGGGGAGGGACAGGGGATGGATCTCTGCAGGAACAATGAAGATCTCCATTTTTTTTTCTCTTTCCCGCATTTACAGTGGGGAGGTGCAATCTGTCAGCTTATCAGCAGCGCACACACGGAGCAAAGTGCTTTTTTTCACACAAGCAAGGGCATGTGTCATTGGCAGTGTATGTCACATGTCCTTGCCCTATAAGACCAAGCCATTTTCCCCGTCGCCACCATTTTCTCACTGCTGCAGCTGCGTGTTAGACGGCACCGCTGTTGCTGTGTGCGCTATACCTTGTTAATTTCAAGCCAATTTTCGCACAAATATACAGATAGCTTGGCAGTAGGGAATAGTTGTGATTGCAGTCCTTTTAAGGACTAGGTTACAGCATTTCCTACGACTTTTATCAGGCAGGTCTGTGCTCTTAAATAGATAGGTTGTGGGAGTAAAGACTAATTGTAATTGGAGTCCTTTTCAGGACTAGGTTACATCAGTTCCTATCAGTTTTTGCCAGGCAGGTCTGTGCCAGTGCTGTGCAAGTTTTTTTCACAGCATTTGGCTGAATCTAGCAAAGCTAATCCTTTTTGGCCTATTGCAGAGTGTGTTAGTCAGTGGAGTAGCCTATCTGTGTTGCAAGATATACCACCTGTGTATAGAATACCAATTTTTTTACTGCACCTAGTGAAGTAAAATCTTTTGGGCATAGCATCATTCTATTAGTCCATCTATACATCTATATATCCATCAGGTTGCAAACTGAATCTAATTTTTTTCTGCATCTAGCTCTGAAAAAATATTTGGCCTTCTAGCAGTGTGTCGGACTTTCTCTATTAGTCCACCTATACTGACCTCCATCAGGTTGCAAATTCAAAATAATTTTTTGTATGCATCTAGCTCTGAAAAAATATTTGGCCTTCTAGCAGTGTGTGGGACTTTCTCTATTAGTCCATCTATACTGACCTCCATCAGGTTGCAAACTGAATCTAATTTTTTTCTGCATCTAGCTCTGAAAAAATATTTGGCCTTCTAGCAGTGTGTCGGACTTTCTCTATTAGTCCATCTATACTGACCTCCATCAGGTTGCAAATTAAAAATAATTTTTATCTGCATCTACAGTACCTCTGAAAAAATATTTGGGCTTCTAGCTGTGTGTGGGACTTGTTGTATTAGTCCATCTATACTGACCTCCATCAGGTTGCAAACTGAATATATTTTTTTCTGCATCTACCTCTGAAAAAATATTGGGCTTCTAGCTGTGTGTGGGACTTGTTGTATTAGTCCATCTATACTGACCTCCATCAGGTTGCAAACTGAATATATTTTTTTCTGCATCTACCTCTGAAAAAATATTGGGCTTCTAGCTGTGTGTGGGACTTGTTGTATTAGTCCATCTATACTGACCTCCATCAGGTTGCAAACTGAATATATTTTTTTCTGCATCTACCTCTGAAAAAATATTGGGCTTCTAGCTGTGTGTGGGTCTTGTTCTATTAATCCATCTATACAGACCTCCATCAGGTTGCAAACTGAATCTAATTTTTTTCTGCATCTAGCTCTGAAAAAATATTTGGCCTTCTAGCAGTGTGTCGGACTTTCTCTATTAGTCCATCTATACTGACCTCCATCAGGTTGCAAATTAAAAATAATTTTTATCTGCATCTACAGTACCTCTGAAAAACTATTTGGGCTTCTAGCTGTGTGTGGGACTTGTTGTATTAGTCCATCTATACTGACCTCCATCAGGTTGCAAACTGAATATATTTTTTTCTGCATCTACCTCTGAAAAAATATTGGGCTTCTAGCTGTGTGTGGGACTTGTTGTATTAGTCCATCTATACTGACCACCATCAGGTTGCAAACTGAATATATTTTTTTCTGCATCTACCTCTGAAAAAATATTGGGCTTCTAGCTGTGTGTGGGACTTGTTGTATTAGTCCATCTATACTGACCTCCATCAGGTTGCAAACTGAATATATTTTTTTCTGCATCTACCTCTGAAAAAATATTGGGCTTCTAGTTGTGTGTGGGTCTTGTTCTATTAATCCATCTATACAGACCTCCATCAGGTTGCAAACTGAATATAATTTTTTTCTGCATCTAGCTCTGAAAAAATATTTGGCCTTCTAGCAGTGTGTGGGACTTGTTCTATTAGTCCACCTATACTGACCTCCATCAGGTTGCAAATTCAAAATAATTTTTTGTATGCATCTAGCTCTGAAAAAATATTTGGCCTTCTAGCAGTGTGTTGGACTTTCTCTATTAGTCCATCTATACTGACCTCCATCAGCTTGCAAACTGAATCTAATTTTTTTCTGCATCTAGCTCTGAAAAAATATTTGGCCTTCTAGCAGTGTGTCGGACTTTCTCTATTAGTCCATCTATACTGACCTCCATCAGGTTGCAAATTAAAAATAATTTTTATCTGCATCTACAGTACCTCTGAAAAAATATTTGGGCTTCTAGCTGTGTGTGGGACTTGTTGTATTAGTCCATCTATACTGACCTCCATCAGGTTGCAAACTGAATATATTTTTTTCTGCATCTACCTCTGAAAAAATATTGGGCTTCTAGCTGTGTGTGGGACTTGTTGTATTAGTCCATCTATACTGACCTCCATCAGGTTGCAAATTGAATATAATTTTTTTCTGCATCTAACCCAGCCAATAGTTTTGGCCTAATACCACAGTTTAGCCACTCAGCTCTGCTCGGTTACCATCCATTGTTTTTTTGTGCAAACAACTCCAGAGTTGTGAATTAGTTAACCACCAAAATGAGTGGAAAAAGGCCTGCTGCTGGTGGAAAGGGGAATAGGCGTGTTGGGAAGGGGAAAAAAGGTTGTGTCCGTGGGGTAGGTGTTAAAGCAACAGTAACATCTGCAGAAGAAAGACCATCTTCCAGCCAAACTAAAATGTCTACTTCTTTTAGCGGACAATGTGATAAGATCCCTTTCTTACGGCCACGCCAATCACTACAAATTCCAGATGAGGCACAAAAACAGCAGGTGCTTCAACGGATATCAAGTGCTCCTTTAAGTGGGCTCTCCTCCACATCAACTTCAACATCACAAATACTCCAGTCCTCAAAGGTGTCACCCAAATCGCACTTGCTTCCTCACAGCTCCCAAATCTCCAGCTGCCCGTCTGAGTATGGGGTAACACAGATGGTTGAGTCTGCAGAGTTGTTTACTCATACTATAGCCTGGGAATCAGAGGTCGACTCCAGCGCTTCTGTGAATCCAGACAAGGAAATGATCTGCACTGATGCCCAGAATCTTTGAGTCGGATCCAGGACCAGACGCAGAAGGTTCTGACCATAATGTAAACCCTCATTCCCAAACTGTAACTCCTGTTGGTGGAGACAATGAGGAAGACGATGATAAGACTCAAATACCTGATTGGAGCGACAACTTTAGTTTTTTGTCAGGGCAGGAACAGGTTGGCTCTGAGGACGACGGGTGTGATAACACACAGGGTGATGATGATGAGGTTGGAGATCCCACTTACTGTCAACCCACAGTCAGCCAAGAGATGAGGTCAGCAGAGGAGGTGGAGGAAGATGCTAGTGACGACGAGGTCAGGTTGCGCCTTCCTGGACAGAGACGTAGTACTGGAAGCACGTCAACAACTGCATCCTCAAACACAACTCTGCCTCTCACCACAAGTCGTGGTGGCTCTTCAGGTCGCATGGGTGCTAAGCCTTGCATAGCCTGGGCATTTTTTCAGATCGATAAAGATGACCCAACTCGTGTTATCTTTAACATTTGTCAGCAAAAGCTAAGTAGAGGCCAAAAAATACATAGTTTGAGTACTTCATGCATGAACCGGCACATGGACATGAAGCATAAGTTGCAGTGGGAAGCTCAGTGTGCTACAATGCGGCCTAGCCGGCCGGGCCAACCACCGTCTGCCATATCTTGTGCATCCGTGGCCTCTTCATCCTCTGTGACTGGGGGGACAGCAGTCACACCTGTTTTGGGGCGCAGACCTGCCACCTCTTTACCCGCAACAGCCAGCGTGATTGGCAGGTCATCATTTTCTTTGGAGGTAGTAACACCAGCTGGTGTTGAGCGCTGTCCGACATCGATAGCACCACCTTTGGATCAAGGCAACCTAACATGTCCGCCTGCATCTTCCTCACAGACCGGCAGTTTGCCGGGGACACCCTTATCAACCCCGTCTAAGCACAATAGCCAGCCCTCGGTCCCTCAGATGTGGACAAGTAAAAGACCATTTCCTCCTAGCCATGAGAAAGCTAAGAGGTTGAATTTCACCATCTGCAAGCTCTTGGCTACAGAAATGCTGCCTTTCTGCCTGGTGGACGCAGAGGATTTTCGAGACCTTATGTCCGTCGCAGTGCCCCAGTACCAGATGCCCAGTCGGCACTACTTCTCAAAGAAAGGTGTGCCTGCGCTCCACCAGCATGTCGCACACAACATCACCGCTTCTTTGAGAAACTCTGTGTGTGACAGGGTGCATTTCACCACAGACACTTGGACGAGTAGGCATGGACAGGGGCGTTACATGTCGCTGACTGGGCACTGGGTAACTATGGTGACAGCAGGAAAAGGGGCTGCTGTCCAAGTCTTGCCGTCCCCACGAGTTGTGCGTCAATCCTCTTTATGTCAAAGTTCCTCCACTGCTTCTGCCTCCTCAACCTCCTCTCGGTCTTCCACCTGCACCCAAAGCCTGTCTGGTCATGCCACAAGCTTTCTAACTGCGCAGAAGGGATCCTGCACACCTCCTTACTATGCTGGCAGTAGGGCTCAACGTCATCAGGTGGTTTTTACATTGAAATGTCTGAGAAATGTGAGTCACACAGCTGAGGAGTTGTGGTCAGCTCTGGAGAACCAATTTCATGAATGGTTGTCTCCACTGGACCTGAAACCAGGGAAGGCCGTGTGCGACAATGCTGCAAACCTGGGTGCGGCCCTTCGCCGGGGCAATGTCACACACGTGCCTTGTATGGCTCACGTGTTGAACCTGGTTGTCCAGCAATTTTTAGCCCACTATCTCAGACTAGATGGCCTTCTGCAGAGGGCACGGTCGCTGTGTGCTCACTTCCGCCATTCGCATCCCGCAGCTCAGCGACTTACATCTCTACAGAAGTCGTTGGGCCTGCCACTTCACCGGCTAAAATGCGATGTGCCTACCCGCATTCAACTCTGCACATGTTGCAGCGACTGTGGCAGCACCGACAAGCCCTGGTGCAATACGTTCTGACGTATAGCCTGGGCCAACGAGATTCAGAGGTGGGGCAAATCACGCTGGAGGAGTGGTCTCAGATCAGGGACCTATGCACCCTTCTGCACAGTTTTGAAATGGCGACGAAGATGTTTAGTGCTGACGATGCCATTATCAGCATGACTATTCCGGTGATTTACATACTGGAGCACATGTTAAACAGAATTCGGAGTCAGGTGGTGGCACAAGAGGAGGTGGAGGAAGTAGAGGAGGAGGAGTTGTATGCGGAAGGGCTAACATCTGCAAGGTCCAGACGGTCGGCAGCACCAAGGCGGCAGGCATGTGAGGGTGGGGGAGATGGTTTTACCAGGGCGCATGGTAGCAGCCAAACTAGTGAGGAAGGTGCATGAGCCCAGGAAGAAGTGGAGGACGAACTGATGGAAGACTCATCAGATGAGGGAGATCTTGATCACATTTCTGTTGTGCGAGGTTGGGGGGAGAGGACAGAGGAAGGAAGCATGATTGTTACCTCGCCACCAACACAACAGGGACTTGGTGCTCCTGGATGCGCAACACACACGAGTGCCTTCTTGCTGCACTACCTGCAACATGACCCTCGAATTGTGAGAATTAGAAATAATCCTGACTACTGGGTTGCCACACTGTTAGATCCCCGGTACAAAAGTAAATTTGCAGAAATTATTCCTGCCATAGAAAGGGATGCACACATGCAGGAGTATCAGCAGAGACTGTTGCAGAATCTTACATGTGCTTTTCCACAAAATACCAGTGGTGCACGTAGTGAATCTCACAGTTCCAACTTGCCAACCGTGGGACCGTCAATTGTTCAGCACTCAAACCGTAACAGAACCACAGTATCTGCTGGTAACATCAATTTTGCGGAATCATTTCACCACTTTTTTAGCCCATCCTTTGCAAGGCCACATGAGACAAGAAGTCTGACACATAGTCAACGCCTAGAGACGATGGTACAGGAGTATCTCCAAGTAAACATTGAAGCCACGACTGTGTCACTGGACCCTTGCTCTTTTTGGGCTTCCAATCTGGATAAATGGCCGGAGCTAGCCACTTACGCCTTGGAGATCTTGTCATGCCCCGCAGCCAGCGTTCTGTCTGAACGTGTGTTCAGCGCTGCTGGTGGTGTGCTGACAGATAAGCGCACGCGGCTCTCCACTGATAATGTAGACAGACTCACGTTCATAAAGATGAACAAATCATGGATCCGAAACGACTTTTCTACCCCTGTGTCATCCTGGGGAGAGTAAAAGCTTGATGATTGGTTAAAATCACCCTACCAACCGTTTTAAGCTTTCAAATTACTTATCATGTTTATCTGTATCTTGACTGGAAAATAATTTGGGCTTTGTAGCAGTGTGCAGCACTGATCCTATTAGGCCATCTATAATAAGCTCCACCAGATTTAAAATTAAAAATAATTTTTAGCTGCATCTAGCCCGGAAAATAATTTTGGGGCTCCAAGATGCGCAAGACACATAAGTGCCTTCTTGCTGCACTACCTGCAGCATGACCCTCATATCATAACTACTGGGTTGCCACACTCTTAGATCCCCCAAACTTTTCGATCAACCTTTTCATTTTAATAAAGACCAAAAAAATGGTCATTTTTGAAATTATAAGCATTAGCAGGTTGTTATAAACTGAAATCAAACAGTTTTCAACTCAAAACTTTATTCTAGGTGATGTTACATTTTCACATAGGACCCCTTGTTCGAAAGGAGCTTCTGAACTCTCTCGTCCATTGAATTTGTCAGGTTTTGGATGGTTTCTGCTTCAATTGTTTTGCATGAGGACAGAATACCTTCCCAGAGCTGTTGCTTAGATATGAACTGCCTCCCGCCATCATAGACACTCCTTTTAATGATGCTCCAAAGGTTCTGAATGGGGTAGAGGTCAGGGGAGCATGGGGGTCACACCATAAGTTTGTCCCCTTTTATGCCCATATCAGCCAGAGATGCAGATGTTTTATGTGCAGCATGAGATGGTGCATTATCATGCAGAAAAATGATCTTGCTGTGAAATACACGGTTCTTCTTCTTGAACCATGGCAGGAAGTGCTGTTTGAGAAAATCCACATACATTATGGAGTTCATCTTTAGCGCCTTCAGGGAT
Source organism: Phyllobates terribilis (assembly GCF_046119375.1). Classification (NCBI taxonomy): domain Eukaryota; kingdom Metazoa; phylum Chordata; class Amphibia; order Anura; family Dendrobatidae; genus Phyllobates; species Phyllobates terribilis. The sequence continues at coordinate 663,374 of NW_027362771.1, read as the reverse complement.
CCTAAAGGGGCCGACAATCTCTCTCCCCATGATTCCAGCCCAAAACATTACTCCACCTCCTCCTTGTTGGCGCTGTAGCCGTGTTTGCGTGGGGTGTCCATCAACCAGCCATCCTCCACTCCATCCATCTGGACCATCGAGCGCTGCACGGCACTCATCCGTGAACAAAACAGTTTTGAAATCAGTCTTCATGTAATGTTTGGCCCACTGGAGCCGTTTCTGCTTGTGTGAAGTGGATAGAGGAGGTCGACAGGATGGCGTATGCACAGCTGCAAACCTCTGAAGGACCCTGCATCTTGTTGTTCGGGGGACGTTGGAGGCACCAGCAGCTTCAAAAACTTGTCTGCTGCTATGACAAGGCTTTCTTGCCGCTGCTCTTTTAACCTGACGTAATTGCCTGTAGGAAAGAGTCCTCAATTTGCCCTTATCAGCACGCACACGTGTGTACTGTGAATCAGCTACATACTTCTTGATTGCCAAGACACTTCATCCTGACCATCGCACAATGTTGATTGTAGTCATGCCTTGACCTAAACACTCCACAATTTGTTGCTTCTCAGCAGCCGACACATCCTTTTTCTTTCCCATTTTGGCAGAAAATGTAGGCTGCTTAATAATGTGAGAGAGCCTTCTTAAGTAGTCTTGCCTTTCATTGGACACACCTGCCAAACTAATTAGCACAGGTGTCTGCAATTGCTTACAGTGATATAAAGAGCCCTGACACACATCACCATCAATGAGTTTAACTGACAAACAAATTCTTCCCTTATCACTCCTAAACACTTTTTGCATAATAATTTGGAACGCAGTGTACATGTGCTTTTCCACAAAACACCAGTGGTTCACGTAGTGAATCTTACAGTTCTAACTTGCCAACCGTGGTCTGTATGGAATTGTTCAATAAAGGGCCCAAAATTAAGATAACATAGATGGGAGAGGTCTCTATGAATAGGAATTCCTAAGTATTTGATACACTGTGAGGGCCAGGCAAAGGGAAAGTTGGACTGGATGGAATCCTATATGGATTTGGGGAGGGAGACATCGAGGGCCTCAGACTTCGCTGCATTGATTTTAAAATTTTACCATGTAACAAAGTGATCTATTTCAGCCATAACAGCAGGGATGGATATATGTGATTGAGTGATATATACTAGGACATCATCAGCAAATAGAGAGCACTTGTACTCGGTGCCTCCCACCTCAATCCACCTAATATTGGGGTTATGGCGAATTGATGAGAGCAGGTGCTCCGTCACTAGGATGTATAAGAGAGGGGACAGAGGACATCCCTGCCTTGTCCCATTGGTGATTGTGAAAGGTGATGAAAATGTTCTGACGCACCCCCTGGGCCTTGGGACACCCGGAGCCGGACCCTTTTTGGTGGATGCTGGTGGTTGTAGTCTTCGTGGCGGCGACCCGGTTCCGTGGCTCAGGGCGGTCAAACCAGTGGCGGAACTATTTATGTGGTTTTGATGTTTAAATGTCCGACTACGCCACCTGTGGATTGCGGTCAGAGTGAACCGCCGCTACAGGGCAGACCGCTGAGGCTGGTGTTGTGGGTGCAGCAGAGCGTAGCATAACTCCCCACGGGAGGAGTATAGCCTCAGGGCAGTGTATGCGGAGGATGGGGGTGATGGTGCAGGGCAGCAGCAGTAATGACACGGAGTCAATGATGCAGTCCAGGGCCTTTACTCACAGTTCTTATTATCCAGACCACGTCTGCAGGTAACGACTGCCCACGTCGTACTGTGCTCACCAGGTGAGGGGCTCAGACAACTCCCAGATAACTTTGGAGCACTTCACAGGACCCCCTTTGTGTGTCCTTTGTCTGGCCTTTCTTACCAACACTTCTGTCCGGCTGCCTCGGGCCTCCTCTTGGTAAACTTGGCGCCAGTTTCCCTGACCCTATGTGGTGCCTTCCTAGCGGGTGTAGCGAGGGTCGTTTCCTGCCTCCACTAGTTCGGGGACCGGTCTCCCCCTTTGCCTGACCCCTCCACGCAGGTGGATTCGGGCGTGCGGTGGCGACTCGCCCGTCCGCACCCCTGGGATCCCTTCATTCCTCGTTCCTGGAGCCTTCTCCGCTCCTCTTCCTTCCTTCTCCCTCTTCCAGGCCTGGGCCTCTGTTACTAGGCCCGCCTCCGGAGCAGAGCTCATGCAGAGCCCCTGCTCCCTGCCACTTCTGCTCAGACTTCTCTGCACTGAACTAAGATGGTGCCCACCTTTTATACTCCCTTCTCAATGCACCCAGGAACTGCTTCCTTCCTGCTCCTGCACTACAGGGTTCCCCTTCCTCAGTGTTCCCTCCCCCCACTCCAGCCAGGGACAGGGACTGTCGTGCCCATCTCAGGGGCATATTGGTCACCCTGCCCCACGGCAATGTGGTGTAATGCATGCAGGTGTCGGGTCCTGATCCACACTCCATCCTTACCTGAGAGTGAGATATCACACCTCTGGGTGAGGTGCAATACGTCTGTAGCAACCGAGCCCTCAGGGTGCTACAGTTCCATTTATCTTCAGCCTAGGTGACGTATTGCGATACAGGGCCGTGATTTTGGCTATAAAAGGGTCCCCTAGACCCCTACCCCAGGCTTTTTAAGAGAATCATATATGGCGTGCCAGGAGACTCTATGGAATGCTTTCTCAGCATCCAACGAGAGTATCTAATTACAAATTTTTAACTGCATCTAGCCCAGGAAATACTTTGTGCCTAGTAGCAGTGTCTGCTAGTCAGCGGATTATCCCGGCTGTTAAGCAAGCTACACCACCTGTAGTTTAGACACTTAATTTTTTCAAAGGAAATGCTTCGGGACCATGGGATACTTAGTGAAGAGCATCAGGAGGCACCCCAAGGCATAGGGGCTGGGACTGGCAGTAGGATGCCTTGCGGTGGACAGCCGAGCTCGATCCTCATAAAAGCTTTTTAACTGCAGCAGCTTTAGTGGACGCTACTGGAGCTGGAATTACCGCGGCTGCTGGCATGAGACTTGCCCTCCAATAGATCCTTGTAAATGGATTTAAAGTGTATTCATTCAAATTAGAGAGACAATTTAAATTAAAAAGCTTAGAGCTGCCTCCACCACAGGGGGGCTCGCTCGACCCACCAGCGGACAGGCACCAGTATTGGGAGAGGGGGGCTGGCCGTCAGGGTTCACCGCGGCTCTGGCACAAACCCGGCGACACGGAGGTGGCACGGGCAGGAGAGGACTGGCCGTGTCGGCTTCTCACTTTTTGGATTTTAGAAGGGCATGACATGCCTATATCTGTGTCTCCCCCTCCTTTTACTCCTCCACCTCTTTTATTTTCGCATGACTATATGTACTTGTCACTTTTCCATGTGTTAGTTATGTCTTCTGAGCAGTTTGTCAGCTTTTGGACACCTTTGAAGGTGTTTTCTATGTGTTTCTATGTGTTTTTGTTTGCCTGCCATTGGTTTTAACGGTGTTCGAAGGTGTTCGACGAACAGTTCGACGAACAGTTCGGCGAACACACGGGTGTTCGACGAACCGAACCGAACTCGAACACTACGGGGGTGGCTCAACACTACCTATCATGCTTTGAAATCCAACTGAGGCGGAGGAGAGATACCGCCCTTTTAGTCTGTAGGTTTCGCTCTCCTGGTCAGGCACATCCCTCCCTCACATTGGTGCGGTCATTGACTCCAGTAATTAATTTAGTCTATTTCAAATTTTCTTATCTTAATATTGAAGGGCCCAACTCAATTTTTATTAAGTGGTTTACTGTTTTTTGTTTTGTTTATTTACAGTGGTTTAACATCTACTTTAAAAAAGTGAGACGGGTGCTGGCCAAAAAAGACAGTTCAGATAAATTCTTCTTATCGACTACAGGAAGACAGATATATAATGTATCCACCGACCTTCATCGCTACCAGAAGAAGTAAGTCTTAAAAGTTAAAAATCCTACATATTAGATGTTGTGCCATGTATTTATGATCTACTCTATTGCTATCTAGGTACAAACTTAAATCCATCTCTAGTCAGGTGGCAAGAAAAACTTGTGAAACATGGACCGTGTCACATTTAACAGAGACACAGAGGTATCTTTTCTCCAAATATCTCAGTCATTCCAACATGACAGCAGAGAGGAATTACAGAGAAAAAACATTAGGAGAACTCTGCCAAGCATACACACTGGTCTTGGCAGCAGGGAAATCATCGGAAAATCAACCTCAACCCAGCAGCTCAAGGTAATTTATTGCAAAGCAGTTATGATCTATTTCACCAAATTGTTGATAAAATGTAATATTCTGTTTTCTATCTCCCCTAAAGAGAAGCAGAAGGGAGCAATGGAGAAGAGGAGCAAATGGTCCAGCAAGCTGAAGACTACAGTGCCCAGGGTGAAACAGAGGACCTCGGTGTGTCAAATTTAAATACTAAGACTCAAAGGTGGGTATATTATTAAATCAAGCAAGCTAGTAGGAGTTGGCAAACTGTACATAGCTTGTGATGTTATGGACAATGACTTGTTCTTCCGAGCATCCTCAGCACCTATACCCAGGCAAAGTGCTCTCAGTAGCGGCCACTTGTAGACAGTATGCGGAAGGGTATATTACAGGCGTTTATTGATGATATCTCCATCGCAGAACAAACCTCGATGCCTAAACTTTTAGGATTGATAGAAGATATCCTTATACCACTCTAAGTGCCCAGAAAATGTAATGTTATTATTTATATCAGGCGGAGAGCACCAATCGAACCTAGGGTCACGACAAGGTCCATGAAGACAGGGATGCAGTTGAGGAAAAGGAAACACCCAGGGTAATTGGTCAATATACTCATTCACATTGTCCTTGAACAATAAACATTTCGGTTTTAACATATGTATTCCCCTTCTTTCCTTTAAAGAGATTAAGAAGACGGCAGTGATCAGCTCCCAAGAAAGAATGAGGCGTTTCGGAGACTAAAGTTCCGGTCTTGTTAAAGTTTCTGAATTCATGTTTTATTTGTTTCTTTTCTATTCTAGGTTGTTCTACAATTCCAGGTGAACGGGGCCCTCGAAGCAATGGGAGAAGATTTTCTTTATTATAAACATTTGTACTGTTTGTATTAGTGTTAAAGGGATTATGTCACCAGGTTTTAGCCATCTCATCTGAGCGCACCATAATGTGGACACAGACATCTTTATTCCAGTGATGTATCACTTACTAGGCTGCTCAGTGTAGTTTGCATTAAAACACTGTTAAATCATCTGGAGATTATCATTAGAGCACTACTCCAGTAGTCAAGTCATACTTGGGAGCTGCCAAATCTGCAACAGAGAAAACAGTAATTTTATCAAAATGACAGCAAGGAGCTCAGTAAGTGAAACATTGCTGGATCAGGATTTCTATCTCTACATTATGCTGCTGTCCGATGGGATGTCAAAAACCTGGTGACAGAGTCCTTTTAATAACTATTTTAAAGATAAATATAAAGTAGAAGTCCTATGGCTATGATGAAACAATTCTGACAACTGTTCAAATGGCACAATCATTTACTACCGTCAGGTTTCTGAGCCGTTTAGTCTAATGCTTTGTCAGTATTACTAGAATCCATAATAATTTAAAGGTCAGGTAGCCATAAAAGTGCTCCTGCCAGTCAGAGCAGTGCAGTCCCTGGAAATCAGGCCTAGGGAAGCAGAATATATTACCATCCCTAACAACGGTAAGCATGACCCCCAGCTGTCCAGCAACCCGACATGTAGAACTGCCTATAAAAATGACCATTTGTCCAGTCAGTGCATCACTCTCTGGTGCCCTTTTACACTGGCACACTGCTTTCTGTCTCTTTCTCTCTTTCTCTCTCCGCAGTGCAATGCTCTCTGGTGCTCTTTCACTCTTTTTCCAGTGCACCGCTCTCTGATGTGATCTCTTTCTCCCTACTGCACCGCTCTCTGGCACTCCTCTGTCTTTATAGTGCACTGCTCTCTTTTGTGCTCTCTCAGTCTCCAGTGCATCACTGGCACTCGCTTTTGATCTCTCCCCATTGCACCACTCTCTCGCATGCTCTCTCTCTGGTGCTCTCTTTCCATCCAAAGTGCCTTTTTTTGTCTCTGTGCCTTCACGAGCCTCTCAATCTCTGTCTTTGCCCATCTGTGGCTCTCTATCGGTCTCTGTGCCTCTCTGTCCCTCCCTGTGCTTCTATTTACCTTTTGCATCCCTCTATGTGCCTACCTTTGCCCCTTTGCTCCCTTCTTTGCCTCTATGTGCCTCTCAATGACTCTCTCTCATGCACACCTCTTCCTGTAGGTCAAAGGTAAGAAGCACTACTCAAGTTGCAGCAGAGAAGATTAATTGGTAAGTAACCACAAAGCTACACAGTGTTCAACACTTGTGTATTTTTTAAGAATCTTGTTGCTGTAGGATGCTTCCTGAACATTAAAGTGAATTGTCAGGAAACATCTTTAAGCTACAGGATCCTTGAAAAATATGCAAGTTTTTATGGGATGATTTGTCAGGCTATCAACAATCACACAGGGCCACAGGCCCGTCAACAGGGCAATAGCCCACTCCACAAGGGCAATGACCCTTTGCAAAGGGCCAGAGGTCCCTTTCCGCAGTGCTATAGGCATTTCCACAGGGCCATAACCCACTCCAGCTCTCTCCACAGGGCAACAGGCCCATTTGAAGGGCCACAGATCCCTCTTCAGGGTCACAGGCCTTTCCACAGGGCCGCACTCACCTTCAGCTCTCTCCACAGGGCCATAGGCCCTTTCCTCAGGGCCACAAGCCCCTCCAGCTCTCTCCACAGGGCAACAGACCACTATACAGGGTCACAGGCCTTTCCACAGGGCCACAAGCCCCTTCAGCTCTCTCCACAGGACCACAGGCTCCTACCGGGCCACAGGCCTTTACACAGTGCCACAAGCCCCTCCAGCTCTTTCCACAGGCAATCATGTTGCATGTTGTTTACTGCAAAAGACTTCATAGGCCCCAATCTTACTCCAGAGCCTTCCACAGGCCCCTCCAGCCCACTCCACATGGCCTTTTTTAGCAGAGCAAAACTCTCTCCAGCTCTCTTTACATGACTACATGCCCCTCTGCGGGCAAACAACCCCTTCAACTCTCTCCACAGTACCATAGGCTCCTTCTGCCGGGCCACAAGCATTTCCACAGGGCCACAATACCCTCCAACTCTTCTCCACAGGACAACAAGCTCTCATTACAGGGCCAAAGCTCCCCTCCACAGGGCCAAATGCACTTTCTGCATGGACACAGCCCCATTTAGCTCTCTCCACAGAGACACAAGGCCCGTCTGCAGAGCACAAGCCCCCTCTTCAAGGCCAAAAGGCCTTTCTACATGGCCATAGTCATTTCCATAGGGCACGAGCCCCTCCAGCTCTCTCCACAGGGCAACGGACCCCTATACAGGGTCACAGGCCTTTCCACAGGGCCACAAAACCTTAGGCTCTCTCCACAGGCAATCATGTTGCATGTTGTTTACTGCAGAGGACTTCATAGGCCCAAATCTTACTCCAGAGCCTTCCACAGGCCCCTCCAGCCCACTCCACATGGCCTTTTCCTCAGGCCACAACTCCCTCCAGCTCTCTTTACATCGCCACATGCCCCTCTGCGGGGCCACAGACCCCTATACAGCGTCACATGCCTTTCCACAGGGCCTCAACCCCTTCAGCTCTCTCCACAGGACCACTGCCTCCTTCTGCCGGGCTACAAGCCTTTCCACAGGGCCACAAACCCCTCCAACTCTTCTCCGCAGGACAAAAAGCTCTCTTTACCAGGCCATAGCTCCCCTCCACAGGTCCAAATGCACTTTCTGCATGGACACAGCCCCCTTTAGCTCTCTCCACAGAGACACAAGGCCCGTCTGCAGGGCACAAGCCCCCTCTTCAAGGCCAAAAGGCCTTTCTACATGGCCATAGTCATTTCCATAGGGCACGAGCCGCTACAGCTCTCTCCACAGGGCAACGGACCCCTATACAGGGTCACAGGCCTTTCCACAGGGCCACAATCCCCTCCAACACTTCTCCACACGACAACAAGCTCTCTTTACCGGGCCATAGCTCCCCTCCACAGGGCCAAATGCACTTTCTGCATGGCCACAGCCCCCTTTAGCTCTCTCCACAGAGACACAAGGCCCGTCTGCAGGGCACAAGCCCCCTCTTCAAGGCCAAAAGGCCTTTCTACATGGCCATAGTCATTTCCATAGGGCACAAGCCCCTCCAGCTCTCTCCACAGGGCAACGGACCGCTATACAGGGTCACAGGCCTTTCCACAGGGCCACAACACCTTCAGCTCTCTCCACAGGACCACAGGCTCCTACTGGGCCACAGGCCTTTCCACAGTGCCACAAGCCCCTCCAGCTCTCTCCACAGGCAATCATGTTGCATGTTGTTTACTGCAAAGGACTTCATAGGCCCAAATCTTACTCCACAGCCTTCCACAGGCCTTTCCAGCCCGCTCCACATGGCCTTTTCCTCAGGCCACAACTCCCTCCAGCTCTCTTTACATCGCCACATGCCCCTCTGCGGGGCCACAGACCCCTATACAGGGTCACAGGCCTTTCCACAGGGCCTCAACCCCTTCAGCTGTCTCCACAGGACCACAGGCTTTTCCACAGCCCACAACTCCTTCCACCTCTCACCACAGGGCCACAGCCCCTTCCACAAGGCCAAAGGGCCTATCCATAGGGCCACAGACCTTTCCACATGGCCACAACACCCTCCAGCTCTCTCCACAGGACAAGAAGCTCTCTTTACAGGGCCATAGCTCACCTCCACAGGGCCAAATGCACTTTCCACACGGCCACAACTCCCAACAGCCCTCTCCACAGAGTCACAGGGCCCGTCTGCAGGGCACAAGCCCCCTCTTCAAAGCCAAAAGGCCTTTCTGCATGGTCATAGTCATTTCCATAGGGTACGAGCCCCTCCAGCTCTCTCCACAGGGCAACGAACCGCTATACAGGGTCACAGGCCTTTCCACAGGGCCACAACACCTTCAGCTCTCTCCACAGGACCACAGGCTCCTACCCGGCCACAGGCTTTTCCACAGTGCTACAAGTCCCTCTAGCTCTCTCCACAGGCAATCATGTTGCATGTTGTTTACCGATAAAAGGACTTCATAGGCCCAAATCTTACTTCAGACCCTTCCACAGGCCCCTCCAGCCCGCTCCACATGGCCTTTTCCGCAGGCCACAACTCCTTCCAGCTCTCTTTATATCGCCACATGCCCCTCTGCGGGGCCACAGACCCCTATACAGGGTCACAGGCCTTTCCACAGGGCCTCAACCCCTTCAGCTCTCTCCACAGGACCACTGGCTCCTTCTGCCGGGCCACAAGCATTTCCACAGGGCCACAATCCCCTCCAACTCTTCTCCACAGGACAACAAGCTCTCTTTACAGAGCCATAGCTCCCCTCCACAGGGCCAAATGCACTTTCTGCACGGCCACAGCCCCCTTTAGCTCTCTCCACAGAGACACAGTGCCCGTCTGCAGGACACAAGCCCCCTCTTCAAGGCCAAAGGGCCTTTCTACATGGCCATAGTCATTTCCATAGGGCACAAGCCCCTCCAGCTCTCTCCACAGGGCAACGGACCCCTATACAGGGTCACAGGCCTTTCCACAGGGCCACAACACCTTCAGCTCTCTCCACAGGACCACAGGCTACTACCGGGCCACAGGTCTTTCCACAGTGCCACAAGCACCATCCAGCTCTCTCCACAGGCAATCATGTTGCACTTTTGCAACAAGAGTCAATTTTTGTTGCAGTTCGGCAACATTGGAGTCAACCCTGTTGCAAATCGGACACGAAGCTTGAAAATTTAGATGTTTACTGCAAAGGACTTCATAGGCCCCCATCTTACTCCAGAGCCTTCCACAGGCCCCTCCAACACGCTCCACATGGCCTTTTCCACAGGCCACAACTCCATCCAGCTCTCTTTACATCGCCACATGCCCCTCTGCGGGGCAACAGACCCCTATACAGGGTCACAGGCCTCTCCACAGGGCCTCAACCCCTTCAGCTCTCTCCACAGGACCACTGGCTCCTTCTGCCGGGCCACAAGCCTTTCCACAGGGCCACAATCCCCTCCAATTCCACAGGACAACAGGCTCTCTTTACAGGGCCATAGCTCCCCTCCACAGGGCCAAATGCACTTTCCACATGGCCACAACCCCCTCCAGCTCTCTACACAGAGTCATGGGGCCCGTCTGCAGGGCACAAGCCCCTTCATCAAGGCCAAGGGGCCTTTCTACAGGGCCACTGGCCTATAAATAGTGCCACAACCTCCTCTGCCTCTCTCAAGAGGGCCACAGGCTCCTTCTACAGGGCAAGGGCCCCCTCCACAAGGCCAAAGGCCCTTTGCAAAGGGCCATAGGTCCATTCCACAGGGCCATAGTCATTTCCATAGGGCCATAACCACCCTCAAGCTCTCTCCACAGAACCGCAGGCTCCTTCTACAGGTTTACAGGCATATACACAGGGCCACATCCGCCTTCACCTCTCTCCACAAGGCAACAGGGCCCTTTCACTGTGTCATAGGCCTTTCCATAAGGCCACAACCCCCTCTGTCTCTCTCAAAAAGGACAGAGGCTCCCTTTACAAGGCAACAGCCCCCTCCACAAGGCCAAAGGCCTTTTTCAAAGGGCCACAGGTCCCTTTCGCAGGGCCATAGGCATTTCCCCAAGGCAATAACCCCCTACAGCTCTCTCCACAGGACCACAGGCTCCTTCTACAAGACTGCAACCCCTTTGAGCTCTTTCATCAGAGCCACAGCCTCCTCCGCCCCCCTTTAATCAGTTAAAAGGGCTCAATTGAGTGACCACAACACCTTCAGCTCTCTCCACAGGACCACAGGCTCCTACTGAGCCACAGGACGTTCCACAGTGCCACAAGCCCCTCTAGCTCTCTCCACAAGCAATCATGTTGCATGTTTTTTACTGCAAAGGACTTCATAGGCCCAAATCTTACTCCAGAGCCTTCCACAGGCCCCTCCAGCCGGCTCCACATGGCCTTTTCCTCAGGCCACAACTCCCTCCAGCTCTCTTTACATCGCCACATGCCCCTCTGCGGGGCCACAGACCCCTATACAGGGTCACAGTCCTTTCAACAGGGCCTCAACCCCTTCAGCTCTCTCCACAGGACCACAGGCTTTTCCACAGCCCACAACTCCTTCCAGCTCTCACCACAGGGCCACAGCCCCTTCCACAAGGCTAAAGGGCCTATCCATAGGGCCACAGACCTTTCCACAGGGCCACAACACGCTCCAGCTCTCTCCACAGGACAAGAAGCTCTCTTTACAGGGCCATAGCTCACCTCCACAGGGCCAAATGCACTTTCCACACGGCCACAACTCCCAACAGCCCTCTCCACAGAGTCACAGGGCCCGTCTGCAGGGCACAAGCCCCTCTTCAAGGCCAAAAGGCCTTTCTACATGGCCATAGTCATTCCCATAGGGCACGAGCACCTCCAGCTCTCTCCACAGGGCAACGGACCCCTGTACAGGGTCACAGTCCTTTCCACAGGGCCACAACAGCTTCAGCTCTCTCCACAGGCAATCATGTTGCATGTTGTTTACTGCAGAGGACTTCATAGGCCCAAACCTTACTCCAGAGCCTTCCACAGGCCCCTCCAGCCCGCTCCACATGGCCTTTTCCTCAGGCCACAACACCCTCCAGCTCTCTTTACATCGCCACATGCCCCTCTGCGGGGCCACAGACCCCTATACAGGGTCACATGCCTTTCCACAGGGCCTCAACCCCTTCAGCTCTCTCCACAGGACCACTGCTCCTTCTGCCGGGCTACAAGCCTTTCCACAGGGCCACAATCCCCTCCAACTCTTCTCCACAGGACAACAAGCTCTCTTTAAAGGGCCATAGCTCCCCTCCACAGGGCCAAATGCACTTTCTGCACGGCCACAGCCCCCTTTAGCTCTCTCCACAGAGACACAAGGCCCGTCTGCAGGGCACAAGCCCCCTATTCAAGGCAAAAATGCCTTTCTACATGGCCATAGTCATTTCCATAGGGCACGAGCCCCTCCAGCTCTCTCCACAGGGCAACGGACTGCTATACAGGGTCACAGGCCTTTCCACAGGGCCACAACACCTTCAGCTCTTCCACAGGACCACAGGCTCCAGCCCGGCCACAGGCCTTTCCACAGTGCTACAAGTCCCTCCAGCTCTCTCCACAGGCAATCATGTTTCATGTTGTTTACCGCAAAAGGACTTCATAGGCCCAAATCTTACTTCAGACCCTTCCACAGGCCCCTCCAGCCCGCTCCACGTGGCCTTTTCTGCAGGCCACAACTCCCTCCAGCTCTCTTTACATCGCCACATGCCCCTCTGCGGGGCCACAGACCCCTATACAGGGTCACAGTCCTTTCCACAAGGCCTCAACCCCTTCAGCTCTCTCCACAGGACCACAGGCTTTTCCACAGCCCACAACTCCTTCCAGCTCTCACCACAGGGCCACAGCCCCTTCCACAAGGCTAAAGGGCCTATCCATAGGGCCACAGACATTTCCACAGGGCCACAACACCCTCCAGCTCTCTCCACAGGACAAGAAGCTCTCTTTACAGGGCCATAGCTCACCTCCACAAGGCCAAATGCACTTTCCACACGGCCACAACTCCCAGCAGCTCTCTCCACAGAGTCACAAGGCCCGTCTGCAGGGCACAAGCCCCCTCTTCAAGGCCAAAAGGCCTTTCTACATGGCCATAGTCATTTCCATAGGGCACGAGCCCCTCCAGCTCTCTCCACAGGGCAACGGACCCCTATACAGTGTCACAGGCCTTTCCCCAGGGCCACAATCCCCTCCAACTCTTCTCCACACAACAACAAGCTCTCTTTACCGGGCCATAGCTCCCCTCCACAGGGCCTAATGCACTTTCTGCATGGCCACAGCCCCCTTTAGCTCTCTCCACAGAGACACAAGGCCCGTCTGCAGGGCACAAGCCCCCTCTTCAAGGCCAAAAGGCCTTTCTACATGGCCATAGTCATTTCCATAGGGCACAAGCCCCTCCAGCTCTCTCCACAGGGCAACGGACCCCTATACAGGGTCACAGGCCTTTCCACAGGGCCACAACACTTTCAGCTCTCTCCACAGGACCACAGGCTCCTACTGGGCCACAGGCCTTTCCACAGTGCCACAAGCCCCTCCAGCTCTCTCCACAGGCAATCATGTTGCATGTTGTTTACCGCAAAAGGACTTCATAGGCCCAAATCTTACTTCAGACCCTTCCACAGGCCCCTCCAGCCCGCTCCACGTGGCCTTTTCTGCAGGCCACAACTCCCTCCAGCTCTCTTTACATCGCCACATGCCCCTCTGCGGGGCCACAGACCCCTATACAGGGTCACAGTCCTTTCCACAAGGCCTCAACCCCTTCAGCTCTCTCCACAGGACCACAGGCTTTTCCACAGCCCACAACTCCTTCCAGCTCTCACCACAGGGCCACAGCCCCTTCCACAAGGCTAAAGGGCCTATCCATAGGGCCACAGACATTTCCACAGGGCCACAACACCCTCCAGCTCTCTCCACAGGACAAGAAGCTCTCTTTACAGGGCCATAGCTCACCTCCACAAGGCCAAATGCACTTTCCACACGGCCACAACTCCCAACAGCTCTCTCCACAGAGTCACAAGGCCCGTCTGCAGGGCACAAGCCCCCTCTTCAAGGCCAAAAGGCCTTTCTACATGGCCATAGTCATTTCCATACGGCACGAGCCCCTCCAGCTCTCTCCACAGGGCAACGGACCCCTATACAGTGTCACAGGCCTTTCCCCAGGGCCACAATCCCCTCCAACTCTTCTCCACACGACAACAAGCTCTCTTTACCGGGCCATAGCTCCCCTCCACAGGGCCTAATGCACTTTCTGCATGGCCACAGCCCCCTTTAGCTCTCTCCACAGAGACACAAGGCCCGTCTGCAGGGCACAAGCCCCCTCTTCAAGGCCAAAAGGCCTTTCTACATGGCCATAGTCATTTCCATAGGGCACAAGCCCCTCCAGCTCTCTCCACAGGGCAACGGACCCCTATACAGGGTCACAGGCCTTTCCACAGGGCCACAACACTTTCAGCTCTCTCCACAGGACCACAGGCTCCTACTGGGCCACAGGCCTTTCCACAGTGCCACAAGCCCCTCCAGCTCTCTCCACAGGCAATCATGTTGCATGTTGTTTACTGCAAAGGACTTCATAGGCCCAAATCTTTCTCCAGAGCCTTCCACAGGCCTTTTCAGCCCACTCCACATGGCCTTTTCCTCAGGCCACAACTCCCTCCAGCTCTCTTTACATCGCCACATGCCCCTCTGCGGGGCCACAGACCCCTATACAGGGTCACAGGCCTTTCCACAGGGCCTCAACCCCTTCAGCTGTCTCCACAGGACCACAGGCTTTTCCACAGCCCACAACTCCTTCCACCTCTCACCACAGGGCCACAGCCCCTTCCACAAGGCCAAGGGGCCTATCCATAGGGCTACAAACCTTTCCACATGGCCACAACACCCTCCAGCTCTCTCCACAGGACAAGAAGCACTCTTTACAGGGCCATAGCTCACCTCCACAGGGCCAAATGCACTTTCCACACGGCCACAACTCCCAACAGCCCTCTCCACAGAGTCACAGGGCCCGTCTGCAGGGCACAAGCCCCCTCTTCAAAGCCAAAAGGCCTTTCTGCATGGCCATAGTCATTTCCATAGGGCACGAGCCCCTCAAGCTCTCTCCACAGGGCAACGGACCGCTATACAGGGTCACAGGCCTTTCCACAGGGCCACAACACCTTCAGCTCTCTCCACAGGACCACAGGCTCCTACTCGGCGACAGGCTTTTCCACAGTGCTACAAGTCCCTCTAGCTCTCTCCACAGGCAATCATGTTGCATGTTGTTTACCGAAAAAAGGACTTCATAGGCCCAAATCTTACTTCAGACCCTTCCACAGGCCCCTCCAGCCCGCTCCACATGGCCTTTTCAGCAGGCCACAACTCCCTCCAGCTCTCTTTACATTGCCACATGCCCCTCTGCGGGGCCACAGACCCCTATACAGGGTCACAGGCCTTTCCACAGGGCCTCAACCCCTTCAGCTCTCTCCACAGGACCACTGGCTCCTTCTCCCGGGCCACAAGCATTTCCACAGGGCCACAATCCCCTCCAACTCTTCTCCACAGGACAACAAGCTCTCTTTACAGAGCCATAGCTCCCCTCCACAGGGCCAAATGCACTTTCTGCACGGCCACAGCCCCCTTTAGCTCTCTCCACAGAGACACAGGGCCCGTCTGCAGGACACAAGCCCCCTCTTCAAGGCCAAAGGGCCTTTCTACATGGCCATAGTCATTTCCATAGGGCACAAGCCCCTCCAGCTCTCTCCACAGGGCAACGGACCCCTATACAGGGTCACAGGCCTTTCCACAGGGCCACAACACCTTCAGCTCTCTCCACAGGACCACAGGCTACTACCGGGCCACAGGTCTTTCCACAGTGCCACAAGCACCATCCAGCTCTCTCCACAGGCAATCATGTTGCACTTTTGCAACAAGAGTCAATTTTTGTTGCAGTTCGGCAACATTGGAGTCAACCCTGTTGCAAATCGGACACGAAGCTTGAAAATTTAGATGTTTACTGCAAAGGACTTCATAGGCCCCCATCTTACTCCAGAGCCTTCCACAGGCCCCTCCAACACGCTCCACATGGCCTTTTCCACAGGCCACAACTCCATCCAGCTCTCTTTACATCGCCACATGCCCCTCTGCGGGGCAACAGACCCCTATACAGGGTCACAGGCCTCTCCACAGGGCCTCAACCCCTTCAGCTCTCTCCACAGGACCACTGGCTCCTTCTGCCGGGCCACAAGCCTTTCCACAGGGCCACAATCCCCTCCAATTCCACAGGACAACAGGCTCTCTTTACAGGGCCATAGCTCCCCTCCACAGGGCCAAATGCACTTTCCACATGGCCACAACCCCCTCCAGCTCTCTACACAGAGTCATGGGGCCCGTCTGCAGGGCACAAGCCCCTTCATCAAGGCCAAGGGGACTTTCTACAGGGCCACTGGCCTTTAAATAGTGCCACAACCTCCTCTGGCTCTCTCAAGAGGGCCACAGGCTCCTTCTACAGGGCAAGGGCCCCCTCCACAAGGCCAAAGGCCCTTTGCAAAGGGCCATAGGTCCATTCCACAGGGCCATAGTCATTTCCATAGGGCCATAACCCCCCTCAAGCTCTCTCCACAGAACCGCAGGCTCCTTCTACAGGTTTCCAGGCATATACACAGGGCCACATCCGCCTTCACCTCTCTCCACAAGGCGACAGGGCCCTTTCACTGTGTCATAGGCCTTTCCATAAGGCCACAACCCCCTCTGTCTCTCTCAAAAAGGACAGAGGCTCCCTTTACAAGGCAACAGCCCCCTCCACAAGGCCAAAGGCCTTTTTCAAAGGGCCACAGGTCCCTTTCGCAGGGCCATAGGCATTTCCCCAAGGCAATAACCCCCTCCAGCTCTCTCCACAGGACCACAGGCTCCTTCTACAAGACTACAACCCCTTTGAGCTCTTTCATCAGGGCCACAGCCTCCTCCGCCCCCCTTTAATCAGTTAAAAGGGCTCAATTGAGTGACCACAACACCTTCAGCTCTCTCCACAGGACCACAGGCTCCTACTGAGCCACAGGACTTTCCACAGTGCCACAAGCCCCTCTAGCTCTCTCCACAGGCAATCATGTTGCATGTTTTTTACTGCAAAGGACTTCATAGGCCCAAATCTTACTCCAGAGCCTTCCACAGGCCCCTCCAGCCGGCTCCACATGGCCTTTTCCTCAGGCCACAACTCCCTCCAGCTCTCTTTACATCGCCACATGCCCCTCTGCGGGGCCACAGACCCCTATACAGGGTCACAGGCCTTTCCACAGGGCCTCAACCCCTTCAGCTCTCTCCACAGGACCACAGGCTTTTCCACAGCCCACAACTCCTTCCAGCTCTCACCACAGGGCCACAGCCCCTTCCACAAGGCTAAAGGGCCTATCCATAGGGCCACAGACCTTTCCACAGGGCCACAACACGCTCCAGCTCTCTCCACAGGACAAGAAGCTCTCTTTACAGGGCCATAGCTCACCTCCACAGGGCCAAATGCACTTTCCACACGGCCACAACTCCCAACAGCCCTCTCCACAGAGTCACAGGGCCCGTCTGCAGGGCACAAGCCCCTCTTCAAGGCCAAAAGGCCTTTCTACATGGCCATAGTCATTCCCATAGGGCACGAGCACCTCCAGCTCTCTCCACAGGGCAACGGACCCCTGTACAGGGTCACAGTCCTTTCCACAGGGCCACAACAGCTTCAGCTCTCTCCACAGGCAATCATGTTGCATGTTGTTTACTGCAGAGGACTTCATAGGCCCAAACCTTACTCCAGAGCCTTCCACAGGCCCCTCCAGCCCGCTCCACATGGCCTTTTCCTCAGGCCACAACTCCCTCCAGCTCTCTTTACATCGCCACATGCCCCTCTGCGGGGCCACAGACCCCTATACAGGGTCACATGCCTTTCCACAGGGCCTCAACCCCTTCAGCTCTCTCCACAGGACCACTGCTCCTTCTGCCGGGCTACAAGCCTTTCCACAGGGCCACAATCCCCTCCAACTCTTCTCCACAGGACAACAAGCTCTCTTTAAAGGGCCATAGCTCCCCTCCACAGGGCCAAATGCACTTTCTGCACGGCCACAGCCCCCTTTAGCTCTCTCCACAGAGACACAAGGCCCGTCTGCAGGGCACAAGCCCCCTCTTCAAGGCCAAAAGGCCTTTCTACATGGCCATAGTCATTTCCATAGGGCACGAGCCCCTCCAGCTCTCTCCACAGGGCAACGGACCGCTATACAGGGTCACAGGCCTTTCCACAGGGCCACAACACCTTCAGCTCTTCCACAGGACCACAGGCTCCAGCCCGGCCACAGGCCTTTCCACAGTGCTACAAGTCCCTCCAGCTCTCTCCACAGGCAATCATGTTTCATGTTGTTTACCGCAAAAGGACTTCATAGGCCCAAATCTTACTTCAGACCCTTCCACAGGCCCCTCCAGCCCGCTCCACATGGCCTTTTCCGCAGGCCACAACTCCCTCCAGCTCTCTTTACATCGCCACATGCCCCTCTGCGGGGCCACAGACCCCTATACAGGGTCACAGGCCTTTCCACAAGGCCTCAACCCCTTCAGCCCTCTCCACAGGACCACAGGCTTTTCAACAGCCCACAACTCCTTCCAGCTCTCACCACAGGGCCACAGCCCCTTCCACAAGGCTAAAGGGCCTATCCATAGGGCCACAGACATTTCCACAGGGCCACAACACCCTCCAGCTCTCTCCACAGGACAAGAAGCTCTCTTTACAGGGCCATAGCTCACCTCCACAGGGCCAAATGCACTTTCCACACGGCCACAACTCCCAACAGCTCTCTCCACAGAGTCACAAGGCCCGTCTGCAGGGCACAAGCCCCCTCTTCAAGGCCAAAAGGCCTTTCTACATGGCCATAGTCATTTGCATAGGGCACGAGCCCCTCCAGCTCTCTCCACAGGGCAACGGACCCCTATACCGGGTCACAGGCCTTTCCCCAGGGCCACAATCCCCTCCAACTCTTCTCCACACGACAACAAGCTCTCTTTACCGGGCCATAGCTCCCCTCCACAGGGCCAAATGCACTTTCTGCATGGCCACCGCCCCCTTTAGCTCTCTCCACAGAGACACAAGGCCCGTCTGCAGGGCACAAGCCCCCTCTTCAAGGCCAAAAGTCCTTTCTACATGGCCACAGTTATTTCCATAGGGCACAAGCCCCTCCAGCTCTCTCCACAGGGCAACGGACCCCTATACAGGGTCACAGGCCTTTCCACAGGGCCACAACACTTTCAGCTCTCTCCACAGGACCACAGGCTCCTACTGGGCCACAGGCCTTTCCACAGTGCCACAAGCCCCTCCAGCTCTCTCCACAGGCAATCATGTTGCATGTTGTTTACTGCAAAAGGACTTCATAGGCCCAAATCTTACTCCAGAGCCTTCCACAGGCCTTTCCAGCCCACTCCACATGGCCTTTTCCTCAGGCCACAACACCCTCCAGCTCTCTTTACATCGCCACATGCCCCTCTGCGGGGCCACAGACCCCTATACAGGGTCACAGGCCTTTCCACAGGGCCTCAACCCCTTCAGCTGTCTCCACAGGACCACAGGCTTTTCCACAGCCCACAACTCCTTCCACCTCTCACCACAGGGCCACAGCCCCTTCCACAAGGCCAAGGGGTCTATCCATAGGGCCACAAACCTTTCCACATGGCCACAACACCCTCCAGCTCTCTCCACAGGACAGGAAGCTCTCTTTACAGGGCCATAGCTCACCTCCACAGGGCCAAATGCACTTTCCACACGGCCACAACTCCCAACAGCCCTCTCCACAGAGTTACAGGGCCCGTCTGCAGGGCACAAGCCCCCTCTTCAAAGCCAAAAGGCCTTTCTGCATGGCCATAGTCATTTCCATAGGGCGCGAGCCCCTCAAGCTCTCTCCACAGGGCAACGGACCGCTATACAGGGTCACAGGCCTTTCCACAGGGCCACAACACCTTCAGCTCTCTCCACAGGACCACAGGCTCCTACCCGGCGACAGGCTTTTCCACAGTGCTACAAGTCCCTCTAGCTCTCTCCACAGGCAATCATGTTGCATGTTGTTTACCGAAAAAAGGACTTCATAGGCCCAAATCTTACTTCAGACCCTTCCACAGGCCCCTCCAGCCCGCTCCACATGGCCTTTTCCGCAGGCCACAACTCCCTCAAGCTCTCTTTACATTGCCACATGCCCCTCTGCGGGGCCACAGACCCCTATACAGGGTCACAGGCCTTTCCACAGGGCCTCAACCCCTTCAGCTCTCTCCACAGGACCAATGGCTCCTTCTGCCGGGCCACAAGCATTTCCACAGGGCCACAATCCCCTCCAACTCTTCTCCACAGGACAACAAGCTCTCTTTACAGAGCCATAGCTCCCCTCCACAGGGCCAAATGCACTTTCTGCACGGCCACAGCCCCCTTTAGCTCTCTCCACAGAGACACAGGGCCCGTCTGCAGGACACAAGCCCCCTCTTCAAGGCCAAAGGGCCTTTCTACATGGCCATAGTCATTTCCATAGGGCACAAGCCCCTCCAGCTCTCTCCACAGGGCAACGGACCCCTATACAGATTCACAGGCCTTTCCACAGGGCCACAACACCTTCAGCTCTCTCCACAGGACCACAGGCTACAACCGGGCCACAGGTCTTTCCACAGTGCCACAAGCACCATCCAGCTCTCTCCACAGGCAATCATGTTGCACTTTTGCAACAAGAGTCAATTTTTGTTGCAGTTCGGCAACATTGGAGTCAACCCTGTTGCAAATCGGACACGAAGCTTGAAAATTTAGATGTTTACTGCAAAGGACTTCATAGGCCCCCATCTTACTCCAGAGCCTTCCACAGGCCCCTCCAACACGCTCCACATGGCCTTTTCCACAGGCCACAACTCCATCCAGCTCTCTTTACATCGCCACATGCCCCTCTGCGGGGCAACAGACCCCTATACAGGGTCACAGGCCTCTCCACAGGGCCTCAACCCCTTCAGCTCTCTCCACAGGACCACTGGCTCCTTCTGCCGGGCCACAAGCCTTTCCACAGGGCCACAATCCCCTCCAATTCCACAGGACAACAGGCTCTCTTTACAGGGCCATAGCTCCCCTCCACAGGGCCAAATGCACTTTTCACATGGCCACAACCCCCTCCAGCTCTCTACACAGAGTCATGGGGCCCGTCTGCAGGGCACAAGCCCCTTCATCAAGGCCAAGGGGCCTTTCTACAGGGCCACTGGCCTTTAAATAGTGCCACAACCTCCTCTGGCTCTCTCAAGAGGGCCACAGGCTCCTTCTACAGGGCAAGGGCCCCCTCCACAAGGCCAAAGGCCCTTTGCAAAGGGCCATAGGTCCATTCCACAGGGCCATAGTCATTTCCATAGGGCCATAACCCCCCTCAAGCTTTCTCCACAGAACCGCAGGCTCCTTCTACAGGTTTACAGGCATATACACAGGGCCACATCCGCCTTCACCTCTCTCCACAAGGCGACAGGGCCCTTTCACTGTGTCATAGGCCTTACCATAAGGCCACAACCCCCTCTGTCTCTCTCAAAAAGGACAGAGGCTCCCTTTACAAGGCAACAGCCCCCTCCACAAGGCCAAAGGCCTTTTTCAAAGGGCCACAGGTCCCTTTCGCAGGGCCATAGGCATTTCCCCAAGGCAATAACCCCCTCCAGCTCTCTCCATAGGACCACAGGCTCCTTCTACAAGACTACAACCCCTTTGAGCTCTTTCATCAGGGCCACAGCCTCCTCCGCCCCCCTTTAATCAGTTAAAAGGGCTCAATTGAGTGACCACAACACCTTCAGCTCTCTCCACAGGACCACAGGCTCCTACTGAGCCACAGGACTTTCCACAGTGCCACAAGCCCCTCTAGCTCTCTCCACAGGCAATCATGTTGCATGTTTTTTACTGCAAAGGACTTCATAGGCCCAAATCTTACTCCACAGCCTTCCACAGGCCCCTCCAGCCGGCTCCACATGGCCTTTTCCTCAGGCCACAACTCCCTCCAGCTCTCTTTACATCGCCACATGCCCCTCTGCGGGGCCACAGACCCCTATACAGGGTCACAGGCCTTTCCACAGGGCCTCAACCCCTTCAGCTCTCTCCACAGGACCACAGGCTTTTCCACAGCCCACAAATCCTTCCAGCTCTCACCACAGGGCCACAGCCCCTTCCACAAGGCTAAAGGGCCTATCCATAGGGCCACAGACCTTTCCACAGGGCCACAACACGCTCCAGCTCTCTCCACAGGACAAGAAGCTCTCTTTACAGGGCCATAGCTCACCTCCACAGGGCCAAATGCACTTTCCACACGGCCACAACTCCCAACAGCCCTCTCCACAGAGTCACAGGGCCCGTCTGCAGGGCACAAGCCCCTCTTCAAGGCCAAAAGGCCTTTCTACATGGCCATAGTCATTCCCATAGGGCACGAGCACCTCCAGCTCTCTCCACAGGGCAACGGACCCCTGTACAGGGTCACAGTCCTTTCCACAGGGCCACAACAGCTTCAGCTCTCTCCACAGGCAATCATGTTGCATGTTGTTTACTGCAGAGGACTTCATAGGCCCAAACCTTACTCCAGAGCCTTCCACAGGCCCCTCCAGCCCGCTCCACATGGCCTTTTCCTCAGGCCACAACTCCCTCCAGCTCTCTTTACATCGCCACATGCCCCTCTGCGGGGCCACAGACCCCTATACAGGGTCACATGCCTTTCCACAGGGCCTCAACCCCTTCAGCTCTCTCCACAGGACCACTGCTCCTTCTGCCGGGCTACAAGCCTTTCCACAGGGCCACAATCCCCTCCAACTCTTCTCCACAGGACAACAAGCTCTCTTTAAAGGGCCATAGCTCCCCTCCACAGGGCCAAATGCACTCTCTGCACGGCCACAGCCCCCTTTAGCTCTCTCCACAGAGACACAAGGCCCGTCTGCAGGGCACAAGCCCCCTCTTCAAGGCCAAAAGGCCTTTCTACATGGCCATAGTCATTTCCATAGGGCACGGGCCCCTCCAGCTCTCTCCACAGGGCAACGGACCGCTATACAGGGTCACAGGCCTTTCCACAGGGCCACAAGACCTTCAGCTCTTCCACAGGACCACAGGCTCCAGCCCGGCCACAGGCCTTTCCACAGTGCTACAAGTCCCTCCAGCTCTCTCCACAGGCAATCATGTTTCATGTTGTTTACCGCAAAAGGACTTCATAGGCCCAAATCTTACTTCAGACCCTTCCACAGGCCCCTCCAGCCCGCTCCACATGGCCTTTTCCGCAGGCCACAACTCCCTCCAGCTCTCTTTTCATCGCCACATGCCCCTCTGCGGGGCCACAGACCCCTATACAGGGTCACAGGCCTTTCCACAGGGCCTCAACCCCTTCAGCTCTCTCCACAGGACCACTGGCTCCTTCTGCCGAGCCACAAGCATTTCCACAGGGCCACAATCCGCTCAAACTCTTCTCCACAGGACAACAAGCTAACTTTACAGGGCCATAGCTCCCTTCCTCAAAGCCAGCCCTCATGGTGTTTGTGTTATTAAAGAAAAAAAAAATTTGAGGGCTGGCTAGAGGCAGCCGTGGACACACGATAGCCAGCCCTCATGGTGTTTGTGTTATTAAAGAAAAAATAATAATTTTAGGGCTGGCTAGAGGCAGCCGTGGACACATGATAGCCAGCCCTCATGGTGTTTGTGTTATTAAAGAAAAAAAAAATTTAAGGGCTGGCTAGAGGCAGCCGTGGACACACGATAGCCAGCCCTCATGGTGTTTGTGTTATTAAAGAAAAAAAAAATTTAAGGGCTGGCTAGAGGCAGCCGTGGACACATGATAGCCAGCCCTCATGGTGTTTGTGTTATTAAAGAAAAAAAAAAAATTAGGGCTGGCTAGAGGCAGCCGTGGACACACGATAGCCAGCCCTCATGGTGTTTGTGTTATTAAAGAAAAAAAATAAATTTGAGGGCTGGCTAGAGGCAGCCGTGGACAAACGATAGCCAGCCCTCATGGTGTTTGTGTTATTAAAGAAAAAAAAAATTTAAGGGCTGGCTAGAGGCAGCCGTGGACACACGATAGCCAGCCCTCATGGTGTTTGTGTTATTAAAGAAAAATAAATTTAAGGGCTGGCTAGAGGCAGCCATGGACAAACGATAACCAGCCCTCATGGTGTTTGTGTTATTAAAGAAAAAAAATAAATTTGAGGGCTGGCTAGAGGCAGCCGTGGACAAACGATAACCAGCCCTCATGGTGTTTGTGTTATTAAAGAAAAAAAAATAATTTGAGGGCTGGCTAGAGGCAGCAGTGGACACACGATAGCCAGCCCACATGGTGTTTGTGTTATTAAAGAAAAAAAATAAATTTGAGGGCTGGCTAGAGGCAGCCGTGGACACATGATAGCCAGCCCTCATGGTGTTTGTGTTATTAAAGAAAATAAATAAATTTGAGGGCTGGCTAGAGGCAGCCGTGGACACACGATAGCCAGCCCTCATGGTGTTTGTGTTATTAAAGAAAATAAATAAATTTAAGGGCTGGCTAGAGGCAGCCGTGGACACACGATAGCCAGCCCACATGGTGTTTGTGTTATTAAAGAAAATAAATAAATTTGAGGGCTGGCTAGAGGCAGCCGTGGACAAACGATAGCCAGCCCACATGGTGTTTGTGTTATTAAAGAAAAAAAATAAATTTGAGGGCTGGCTAGAGGCAGCCATGGACAAACGATAACCAGCCCTCATGGTGTTTGTGTTATTAAAGAAAAAAAATAAATTTGAGGGCTGGCTAGAGGCAGCCGTGGACACACGATAGCCAGCCCACATGGTGTTTGTGTTATTAAAGAAAAAATATAAATTTGATGGCTGGCTAGAGGCAGCCGTGGACACACTATATATATATATATATATATATATATATATATATATATATATATATTTCTGCAGTATCTGTGCATTATGAATCGTGATATGTGTTAAAGGGGCCCACTGAGACTTTCGCCTAGGGCCCACAAAAACCTGGAGCCGGCCCTGCCCATGTGTGGTGATTATTGATTCCAGTACTAATAGGAATAGCAGGGGCACTAACAGCATGAATGGGGTGTTTATTTATTTGTATTTTGGATATTGTTTCTTCTGGTGTGTGAATATATGGCACTGACCAGTTTAATGCCCTGTATTTGTGTGGTTTTTGCCTTGGATTCTTACATTTTATTATATTGTCTGCTATAGTATATATTTTGTGCTATAGTGCATTACCTCTAATACTGGTGGCGGATTTGCCAGTCAGTATATTAATGTGCAAAATTGATCACCAGGGACAGCCTAAGTGTATATTTGATCTTTACTTGATCTATTACAATCATGTGTTTTTCTGGGATGGATTTTGGAGTAGGTGGGCTTTCCATTAGTGGGTAATTCCACTATAATAACTTTTACTTGTGTTTTCATTAATTGGATTGTGACATTGTTTGTATGTATTTATAAAAAATATAATTCATTGTAATTTATTGAAGTATTGTCTAGATTGGGTGATCACTGCACAAGAGCATACCCCTTTTCTTCTTGCCGATGTTTATATATATTTGGTATGCTGCATGTTGATCCCATAGTGATTAGATGGTGCCCTCCATAACTTTGAGTTTGTGACATGGACAGATTTTTCACACTTCTACAATTGAGTTCACTCTCAACTTTTCAGACGTCTGCAGACGGAGTCTCTTATCTTTTCTGTACTACAAGATGTTTTGCTGACAATTGGCCAAATACACAAGTCCTTCTGCAGCCTTATCTCAAATGAAATAACATACAAACCTTAGCTTTTTTTTCTCTTTTTTCAAATGCTTCCTCAGGGCTGGCTGGAGACAGCCGTGGGCACACGAGAGCCAGCCCTCGTGGTTTTAATGTTATTAAAAAAAATAAAAAAATTTGAGGGCTGGCTGGTGACAGCCATGGGCACACGATAGCCAGCCTTCATAGTTGCATTTCTTATAAATAAAAATATAAACCTTTAGAGCTGGCTGGCGAGAGCCGTGTGCACGCGGATAGCCAGCCTTCATGGGGGTGTTATATTTATATCCCGCCAAGGACAACATCTGAAACGAGTTTGTATGTTCTCCCCGTGTTTGCATGGGTTTCCTCCGGGTTCTCCGGTTTCCTCCCACACTCCAAAGACACACTGATAGGGAATCTAGATTGTGAGCCCCAATGGGGACAGCGACAATAATGTATGTAAAGCGCTGTGGAATATGTAAGCGCTATATAAAAATAAAAATAAGATGATGATAAAAAATATAAACCTTGAGGGCCGGCTGGAGACAGCCGTGGGCACACGATAGCCAGCCCTCATGCTCTTTACAGAGCCATAGCTCCCCTCCACAGGGCCAAATGCACTTTCCACATGGCCACAATCCCCTCCAGCTCTCTCCACAGAGTCACTGGGCCCGTCTGCTGGGCACAAGCCCCTTCATCAAGGCCAAGGGGCCAGTCTACAGGGCCACTGGCCTTTAAATAGGGCCACAACCCCCTCTGGCTCTCTCAACAGGGCCACAGGCTCCTTCTGCAGGGCAACAGCCCCCTCCACAAGGCCAAAGGCCCTTTGCAAAGGGCTATAGGTCCATTCCACAGGGCCATAGTCATTTCCATAGGGCCATAACCCCCCTCAAGCTCTCTCCACAGAACCACAGGCTCCTTCTACAGGTTTACAGGCATTTACACAGGGCCACAACCGCCTTCACCTCTCTCCACAGGGCCCTTTCACTGTGTCATAGGCCTTTCCATAAGGCCACAACCCCCTCTGTCTCTCTTAAAAAGGACAGAGGCTCCCTTTACAAGGCAACAGCCCCCTCCAAAAGGCCAAAGGCCTTTTTCAAAGGGTCATAGGTCCCCTCCGCAGGGCCATAGGCATTTCCCCAAGACAATAACCCCCTCCAGCTCTCTCCAGAGGACCACAGGCTCCTTCTACAAGGCTACAACCCCTTTCAGCTCTTTCATCAGGGCCACAGCCTCCTCCACCCCCCTTTAATCAGTTAAAAGGGCTCATTTGCGTGACCACAACACCTTCAGCTCTCTCCACAGGACCACAGGCTCCTACCGGGCCACAGGCCTTTCCACAGTGCCATAAGCCCCTCCAGCTCTCTCCACAGGCAATCATGGTGCATGTTGTTTACTGCAAAGGACTTCATAGGCCCAAATCTTACTCCAGAGCCTTTCACAGGCACCTCCAGCCCGCTCCACATGGCCTTTTACGCAAGCCACAACTCCCTCCAGCTCTCTTTACATCGCCACATGCCCCTCTGCGGGGCCACAGACCCCTATACAGGGTCACAGGCCTTTCCACAGGGCCTCAACCCCTTCAGCTGTCTCCACAGGACCACAGGCTTTTCCACAGCCCACAACTCCTTTCAGCTCTCACCACAGCACCACAGCCCCTTCCACAGGGCTAAAGTTCCTATCCATAGGGCCACAGACCTTTCCACAGGGCCACAACACCCTCCAGCTCTCTCCACATGACAAGAAGCTCTCTTTACAGGGCCATAGCTCACCTCCACAGGGCCAAATGCACTTTCCACACGGCCACAACTCCCAACAGCTCTCTCCACAGAGTCACAGGGCCCGTCTGCAGGGCACAAGCCCCCTCTCCAAGGCCAAAAGGCCTTTCTACATGGCCATAGTCATTTCCATAGGGCACAGGCCCCTCCAGCTCTCTCCACAGGGCAACAGACCCCTATACAGGATCACAGGCCTTTCCACAGGGCCACAACACCTTCAGCTCTCTCCACAGGCTCCTTCTGGGCCACAGGCCTTTCCACAGTGCCACAAGCCCCTCCAGCTCTCTCCACAGGCAATCATGTTGCATGTTGTTTACTGCAAAGGACTTCATAGGCTCAAATCTTACTCCAGAGCCTTCCACAGGCCTCTCCAGCCCGCCCCACATGGCCTTTTCCTCAGGCCACAACTCCCTCCAGCTCTCTTTACATCGCCACATGCCCCTCTGCGGGGCCACAGACCCCTATACAGGGTCACAGGCCTTTCCACAGGGCCTCAACCCCTTCAGCTGTCTCCACAGGACCACAGGCTTTTCCACAGCCCACAACTCCTTCCAACTCTCACCACAGGGCCACAGCCCTTTCCACAAGGCTAAAGGGCCTATCCATAGGGCCACATACCTTTCCACAGGGCCACAACACCCTCCAGCTCTCTCCACAGGACAAGAAGCTCTCTTTACAGGGCCATAGCTCACCTCCACAGGACCAAATGCACTTTCCACACGGCCACAACTCCCAACAGCTCTCTCCACAGAGTCACAGGGCCCGTCTGCAGGGCACAAGCCCCCTCTTCAAGGCCAAAAGGCCTTTCTACATGGCCATAGTCATTTCCATAGGGCACGAGCCCCTCCAGCTCTCTCCACAGGGCAACAGACCCCTATACAGGATCACAGGCCTTTCCACAGGGCCACAACACCTTCAGCTCTCTCCACAGGACCACAGGCTCCTACTGGGCCACAGGCCTTTCCACAGTGCCACAAGCCCCTCCAGCTCTCTCCACAGGCAATCATGTTGCATGTTGTTTACTGCAAAGGACTTCATAGGCTCAAATCTTACTCCAGAGCCTTCCACAGGCCTCTCCAGCCCGCTCCACATGGCCTTTTCCTCAGGCCACAACTCCCTCCAGCTCTCTTTACATCGCCACATGCCCCTCTGCGGGGCCACAGACCCCTATACAGGGTCACAGGCCTTTCCACAGGGCCTCAACCCCTTCAGCTGTCTCCACAGGACCACAGGCTTTTCCACAGCCCACAACTCCTTCCAGCTCTCACCACAGGGCCACAGCCCTTTCCACAAGGCTAAAGGGCCTATCCATAGGGCCACAGACCTTTCCACAGGGCCACAACACCCTCCAGCTCTCTCCACAGGACAAGAAGCTCTCTTTACAGGGCCATAGCTCACCTCCACAGGGCCAAATGCACTTTCCACACGGCCACAACTCCCAACAGCTCTCTCCACAGAGTCACAGGGCCCGTCTGCAGGGCACAAGCACCCTCTTCAAGGACAAAAGGCCTTTCTACATGGCTATAGTCATTTCCATATGGCACGAGCCCCTCCAGCTCTCTCCACAGGACAACTGATCCCTATACAGGGTTACAGGCCTTTCCACAGGGCCACAACACCTTCAGCTCTCTCCACAAAACCACAGGCTCCTACTGGGCCACAGGCCTTTCCACAGTGCCACAAGCCCCTCCAGCTCTCTCCACAGGCAATCATGTTGCATGTTGTTTACTGCAAAGGACTTCATAGGCTCAAATCTTACTCCAGAGCCTTCCACAGGCCTCTCCAGCCCGCTCCACATGGCCTTTTCCTCAGGCCACAACTCCCTCCAGCTCTCTTTACATCGCCACATGCCCCTCTGCGGGGCCACAGACCCCTATACAGGATCACAGGCCTTTCCACAGGGCCTCAACCCCTTCAGCTGTCTCCACAGGACCACAGGCTTTTAGACAGCCCACAACTCCTTCCAGCTCTCACCACAGGGCCACAGCCCTTTCCACAAGGCTAAAGGGAATATCCATAGGGCCACAGACATTTCCACAGGGCCACAACACCCTCCAGCTCTCTCCACAGGACAATAAGTTCTCTTTACAGGGCCATAGCTCACCTCCACAGGGCCAAATGCACTTTCCACACGGCCAAAACTCCCAACAGCTCTCTCCACAGAGTCACAGGGCCCGTCTGCAGGACACAAGCCCCCTCTTCAAGGCCAAAAGGCCTTTCTACATGGCCATAGTCATTTCCATAGGGCACGAGCCCCTCCAGCTCTCTCCACAGGCAATCATGTTGCATGTTGTTTACTGCAAAGGACTTCATAGGCCCAAATCTTACTCCAGAGCCTTCCACAGGCCTTTCCAGCCCACTCCACATGGCCTTTTCCTCAGGCCACAACTCCCTCCAGCTCTCTTTACATCGCCACATGCCCCTCTGCGGGGCGACAGACCCCTATACAGGGTCACAGGCCTTTGCACAGGGCCTCAACCCCTTCAGCTGTCTCCACAGGACCACAGGCTTTTCCACAGCCCACAACTCCTTCCACCTCTCACCACAGGGCCACAGCACCTTCCACAAGGCCAAAGGGCCTATCCATAGGGCCACAAACCTTTCCACATGGCCACAACACCCTCCAGCTCTCTCCACAGGACAAGAAGCTCTCTTTACAGGGCCATAGCTCACCTCCACAGGGCCAAATGCGCTTTCCACACGGCCACAACTCCCAACAGCCCTCTCCACAGAGTCACAGGGCCCGTCTGCAGGGCACAAGCCCCCTCTTCAAGGCCAAAAGGCCTTTCTGCATGGCCATAGTCATTTCCATAGGGCACGAGCCCCTCAAGCTCTCTCCACAGGGCAACGGACCGCTATACAGGGTCACAGGCCTTTCCACAGGGCCACAACACCTTCAGCTCTCTCCACAGGACCACAGGCTCCCACCCGGCGACAGGCTTTTCCACAGTGCTACAAGTCCCTCTAGCTCTCTCCACAGGCAATCATGTTGCATGTTGTTTACCGAAAAAAGGACTTCATAGGCCCAAATCTTACTTCAGACCCTTCCACAGGCCCCTCCAGCCCGCTCCACATGGCCTTTTCCGCAGGCCACAACTCCCTCCAGCTCTGTTTACATTGCCACATGCCCCTCTGCGGGGCCACAGACCCCTATACAGGGTCACAGGCCTTTCCACAGGGCCTCAACCCCTTCAGCTCTCTCCACAGGAACACTGGCTCCTTCTGCCGGGCCACAAGCATTTCCACAGGGCCACAATCCCCTCCAACTCTTCTCCACAGGACAACAAGCTCTCTTTACAGAGCCATAGCTCCCCTCCACAGGGCCAAATGCACTTTCTGCACGGCTACAGCCCCCTTTAGCTCTCTCCACAGAGACACAGGGCCCGTCTGCAGGACACAAGCCCCTTCTTCAAGGCCAAAGGGCCTTTCTACATGGCCATAGTCATTTCCATAGGGCGCAAGCCCCTCCAGCTCTCTCCACAGGGCAACGGACCCCTATACAGGGTCACAGGCCTTTCCACAGGGCCACAACACCTTCAGCTCTCTCCACAGGACCACAGGCTCCTACCCGGCCACAGGCTTTTCCACAGTGCTACAAGTCCCTCTAGCTCTCTCCACAGGCAATCATGTTGCATGTTGTTTACCGAAAAAAGGACTTCATAGGCCCAAATCTTACTTCAGACCCTTCCACAGGCCCCTCCAGCCCGCTCCACATGGCCTTTTCCGCAGGCCACAACTCCCTCCAGCTCTCTTTACATCGCCACATGCCCCTCTGCAGGGCCACAGACCCCTATACAGGGTCACAGGCCTTTCCACAGGGCCTCAACCCCTTCAGCTCTCTCCACAGGACCACTGGCTCTTTCTGCCGGGCCACAAGCATTTCCACAGGCCACAATCCCCTCCAACTCTTCTCCACAGGACAACAAGCTCTCTTTACAGAGCCATAGCTCCCCTCCACAGGGCCAAATGCACTTTCTGCACGGCCACAGCCCCCTTTAGCTCTCTCCACAGAGACACAGGGCCCTTCTGCAGGACACAAGCCCCCTCTTCAAGGCCAAAGGGCCTTTCTATATGGCCATAGTCATTTCCATAGGGCACAAGCCCCTGCAGCTCTCTCCACACGGCAACGGACCCCTATACAGGGTCACAGGCCTTTCCACAGGCCACAACACCTTCAGCTCTCTCCACAGATCCACAGGCTACTACCGGGCCACAGGTCTTTCCACAGTGCCACAAGCACCATCCAGCTCTCTCCACAGGCAATCATGTTGCACTTTTGCAACAAGAGTCAATTTTTGTTGCAGTTCGGCAACATTGGAGTCAACCCTGTTGCAAATCGGACACGAAGCTTGAAAATTTAGATGTTTACTGCAAAGGACTTCATAGGCCCCCATCTTACTCCAGAGCCTTCCACAGGCCCCTCCAGCACGCTCCACATGGCCTTTTCCACAGGCCACAACTCCATCCAGCTCTCTTTACATCGCCACATGCCCCTCTGCGGGGCAACAGACCCCTATACAGGGTCACAGGCCTCTCCACAGGGCCTCAACCCCTTCAGCTCTCTCCACAGGACCACTGACTCCTTCTGCCGGCCACAAGCCTTTCCACAGGGCCACAATCCCCTCCAATTCCACAGGACAACAGGCTCTCTTTACAGGGCCATAGCTCCCCTCCACAGGGCCAAATGCACTTTCCACATGGCCACAACCCCCTCCAGCTCTCTACACAGAGTCATGGGGCCCGTCTGCAGGGCACAAGCCCCTTCATCAAGGCCAAGGGGCCTTTCTACAGGGCCACTGGCCTTTAAATAGTGCCACAACCTCCTCTGGCTCTCTCAAGAGGGCCACAGGCTCCTTCTACAGGGCAAGGGCCCCCTCCACAAGGCCAAAGGCCCTTTGCAAAGAGCCATAGGTCCATTCCACAGGGCCATAGTCATTTCCATAGGGCCATAACCCCCTCAAGCTCTCTCCACAGAACAACAGGCTCCTTCTACAGGTTTACAGGCATTTATACAGGGCCACAACCGCCTTCACCTCTCTCCACAGGGCCCTTTCACTGTGTCATAGGCTTTTCCATAAGGCCACAACCCCCTCTGTCTCTCTCAAAAAGGACAGAGGCTCCCTTTACAAGGCCACAGCCCCCTCCACAAGTCCAAAGGCCTTTTTCAAAGGGCCACAGGTCCCTTCCACAGAGCCATAGGCATTTCCCCAAGGCAATAACCCCCTCCAGCTCTCTCCACAGGCTCCTTCTACAAGGCTACAACCCTTTTCAGCTCTTTCATCAGGGCCACAGCCTCCTCCACCCCCCTTTAGTCAGTTAAAAGGACTCATTTGAGTGACCTATTGACCATTGGTCAGCTCGAGTAAAGGAACCTGATATAGTATACTGCACTGTTTAATATTCTTTTTTTCTTTACACAGGTTGAATGCTTGCAAAGAAATGTCACCTATGCCATGCTCCTTTATACCAGTTTTCTTGATTGACATGTTATTTTTGGAGCCAAATGAGAAAATTGGGAAATAGAAAGCTCCCCCTCCTTCCAATCAGTGGATCCGGTCAGGTGCTCAGTGGCGGTAGGCCACCGCCTGAAAGCCAAACATGAAAAAAGGAATGCTGGCACCGGTTTCCATATGATGAATTTTACTTTATTCCATGAAGATCAATACATTAAAAAGAAGGCATCTTTACAGGCAATCCGCCCCATCATGTCATTTTTGGTTTAAGCCTAATTTCTTTCAATAAATAAAATGGAATAAATGTGTCACTTTTTTGCCTCTACTAATAGTTGTGGGGTATTATGACATCACAATAGAATTAATACTTACCCTTTCCGATGCCTTTTAGGGCTATCCGGTGCAGTACCAAAGCCAAATACCAAGCGACAGGACCTTCCTGTGACATCATGGAAGGTCCTGTCGCTCAGCACGTGGCCTTGGCTCTGCACCAGATAGACCAAAAAGGCGTCTGAAAGGGTAAGTATTAATTCTTTATTATTTTTAATACATCTTGATTTATTTAATTTTGATTTCGTACTGTATAGTATTATATTGCAAAATGAAATGGGGGCTGGCAGACATGTCACAAAGGGGAGGAGGAACAGGATTCTTCATCCTCCTCTGTGACATCACTTCTCCTCCGGACCGGAAAAAAGCGTGGTGTGTGAACACAGCCTCAGGCTGCGTGCCCACGTAGCGATTTACAAGCGTATATGTTGCGTAATTTACGCAGCGGAAACGCTTGTGAAACACTTGGTATTCCGCACCCCATGGTACTCAGTAGCATTCCGCAATGTTAATGCCCATGCTGCGGATTTTTCCGCAGCGTTTCTGCTGCGCTTAAAATCCTTTCCACAGGGCCACAAAACCTTCAGCTCTCTCCACAGTACCACAGGCTCCTACTGGGCCACAGGCCTTTCCACAGTGCCACAAGCCCCTCCAGCTCTCTCCACAGGCAATCATGTTGCATGTTGTTTACTGCAAAGGACTTCATAGGCCCAAATCTTACTCCAGAGCCTTCCACAGGCCTCTCCAGCCCGCTCCACATGGCCTTTTCCTCAGGCCACAACTCCCTCCATCTCTCTTTACATCGCCACATGCCCCTCTGCGAGGCCACAGACTCCTATACAGGGTCACAGGCCTTTCCACAGGGCCTCAACCCCTTCAGCTCTCTCCACAGCACCACTGCCTACTTCTGCCGGGCCACAAGCCTTTCCACAGAGCCACAATCCCCTCCAACTCTTCTCCACAGGACAACAAGCTCTCTTTACTGGGCCATAGCTCCCCTCCACAGGGCCAAATGCACTTTCTGCACGGCCACAGCCCCCTTTAGCTCTCTCCACAGAGACACAAGGCCCGTATGCAGGGCACAAGCCCCCTCTTCAAGGCCAAAAGGCCTTTCTACATGGCCATAGTTATTTCCATAGGGCACGAGCACCTCCAGCTCTCTCCACAGGGCAACGGACCCCTATACAGGGTCACAGGCCTTTCCACAGGGCCACAACAGCTTCAGCTCTCTCCACAGGACCACAGGCTCCTACCCGGCCACACGCCTTTCCACAGTGCTACAAGTCCCTCCAGCTTTCTCCACAGGCAATCATGTTGCATGTTGTTTGCCGCAAAAAGACTTCATAGGCCCAAATCTTACTTCAGACCCTTCCACGGGCCCCTCCAGCCCGCTCCACATGGCCTTTTCCGCAGGCCACAACTCCCTCCAGCTCTCTTTACATCGCCACATGCCCCTCTGCGGGGCGACAGACCCCTATACAGGGTCACAGGCCTTTCCACAGGGCCTCAACCCCTTGAGCTCTCTCCACAGGACCACTGGCTCCTTCTGCCGAGCCACAAGCATTTCCACAGGGCCACAATCCGCTCAAACTCTTCTCCACAGGACAACAAGCTAACTTTACAGGGCCATAGCTCCCTTCCTCAAAGCCAGCCCTCATGGTGTTTGTGTTATTAAAGAAAAAAAAAATTTGAGGGCTGGCTAGAGGCAGCTGTGGACACACGATAGCCAGCCCTCATGGTGTTTGTGTTATTAAAGAAAAAATAATAATTTTAGGGCTGGCTAGAGGCAGCCGTGGACACATGATAGCCAGCCCTCATGGTGTTTGTGTTATTAAAGAAAAAAAAAATTTAAGGGCTGGCTAGAGGCAACCGTGGACACACGATAGCCAGCCCTCATGGTGTTTGTGTTATTAAAGAAAAAAAAATTTAAGGGCTGGCTAGAGGCAGCCGTGGACACATGATAGCCAGCCCTCATGGTGTTTGTGTTATTAAAAAAAAAAAAAAATTTAGGGCTGGCTAGAGGCAGCCGTGGACACACGATAGCCAGCCCTCATGGTGTTTGTGTTATTAAAGAAAAAAAATAAATTTGAGGGCTGGCTAGAGGCAGCCGTGGACACACGATAGCCAGCCCTCATGGTGTTTGTGTTATTAAAGAAAAAAAAAATTTAAGGGCTGGCTAGAGGCAGCCGTGGACACACGATAGCCAGCCCTCATGGTGTTTGTGTTATTAAAGAAAAAAAAAATTTAAGGGCTGGCTAGAGGCAGCCGTGGACAAACGATAACCAGCCCTCATGGTGTTTGTGTTATTAAAGAAAAAAAATAAATTTGAGGGCTGGCTAGAGGCAGCCGTGGACAAACGATAACCAGCCCTCATGGTGTTTGTGTTATTAAAGAAAAAAAAATAATTTGAGGGCTGGCTAGAGGCAGCAGTGGACACACGATAGCCAGCCCACATGGTGTTTGTGTTATTAAAGAAAAAAAATAAATTTGAGGGCTGGCTAGAGGCAGCCGTGGACACATGATAGCCAGACCTCATGGTGTGTGTGTTATTAAAGAAAATAAATAAATTTGAGGGCTGGCTAGAGGCAGCCGTGGACACACGATAGCCAGCCCTCATGGTGTTTGTGTTATTAAAGAAAATAAATAAATTTGAGGGCTGGCTAGAGGCAGCCGTGGACACACGATAGCCAGCCCACATGGTGTTTGTGTTATTAAAGAAAATAAATAAATTTGAGGGCTGGCTAGAGGCAGCCGTGGACAAACGATAGCCAGCCCACATGGTGTTTGTGTTATTAAAGAAAAAAAATAAATTTGATCGCTGGCTAGAGGCAGCCGTGGACACATGATAGCCAGCCCTCGTGGTGTTTGTGTTATTAAAGAAAATAAATAAATTTGAGGGCTGGCTAGAGGCAGCCGTGGACACACGATAGCCAGCCCTCATGGAGTTTGTGTTATTAAAGAAAATAAATAAATTTGAGGGCTGGCTAGAGGCAACCGTGGACACACGATAGCCAGCCCACATGGTGTTTGTGTTATTAAAGAAAATAAATAAATTTGAGGGCTGGCTAGAGGCAGCCGTGGACAAACGATAGCCAGCCCACATGGTGTTTGTGTTATTAAAGAAAAAAAATAAATTTGAGGGCTGGCTAGAGGCAGCCATGGACAAACGATAACCAGCCCTCATGGTGTTTGTGTTATTAAAGAAAAAAAATAAATTTGAGGGCTGGCTAGAGGCAGCCGTGTACACACGATAGCCAGCCCACATGGTGTTTGTGTTATTAAAGAAAAAATATAAATTTGATGGCTGGCTAGAGGCAGCCGTGGACACACTATATATATATATATATATTATATATATATATATATTTCTGCAGTATCTGTGCATTATGAATCGTGATATGTGTTAAAGGGGCCCACTGAGACTTTCGCCTAGGGCCCACAAAAACCTGGAGCCGGCCCTGCCCATGTGTGGTGATTATTGATTCCAGTACTAATAGGAATAGCAGGGGCACTAACAGCATGAATGGGGTGTTTATTTATTTGTATTTTGGATATTGTTTCTTCTGGTGTGTGAATATATGGCACTGACCAGTTTAATGCCCTGTATTTGTGTGGTTTTTGCCTTGGATTCTTACATTTTATTATATTGTCTGCTATAGTATATATTTTGTACTATAGTGCATTACCTCTAATACTGGTGGCGGATTTGCCAGTCAGTATATTAATGTGCAAAATTGATCACCAGGGACAGCCTAAGTGTATATTTGATCTTTACTTGATCTATTACAATCATGTGTTTTTCTGGGATGGATTTTGGAGTAGGTGGGCTTTCCATTAGTGGGTAATTCCACTATATTAACTTTTACTTGTGTTTTCATTAATTGGATTGTGACATTGTTTGTATGTATTTATAAAAAATATAATTCATTGTAATTTATTGAAGTATTGTCTAGATTGGGTTATCACTGCACAAGAGCATACCCCTTTTCTTCTTGCCGATGTTTATATATATTTGGTATGCTGCATGTTGATCCCATAGTGATTAGATGGTGCCCTCCATAACTTTGAGTTTGTGACATGGACAGATTTTTCACACTTCTACAATTGAGTTCACTCTCAACTTTTCAGACGTCTGCAGACGGAGTCTCTTATCTTTTCTGTACTACAAGATGTTTTGCTGACAATTGGCCAAATACACAAGTCCTTCTGCAGCCTTATCTCAAATGAAATAACATACAAACCTTAGCTTTTTTTTCTCTTTTTTCAAATGCTTCCTCAGGGCTCGCTGGAGACAGCCGTGGGCACACGAGAGCCAGCCCTCGTGGTTTTAATGTTATTAAAAAAAAATAAAAAAAATTGAGGGCTGGCTGGTGACAGCCATGGGCACACGATAGCCAGCCTTCATGGTTGCATTTCTTATAAATAAAAATATAAACCTTTAGGGCTGGCTGGCGAGAGCCGTGTGCACGCGGATAGCCAGCCTTCATGGGGGTGTTATATTTATATCCCACCAAGGACAACATCTGAAACGAGTTTGTATGTTCTCCCCGTGTTTGCATGGGTTTCCTCCGGGTTCTCCGGTTTCCTCCCACACTCCAAAGACACACTGATAGGGAATCTAGATTGTGAGCCCCAATGGGGACAGCGACAATAATGTATGTAAAGCGCTGTGGAATATGTAAGCGCTATATAAAAATAAAAATAAGATGATGATAAAAAATGTAAACCTTGAGGGCCGGCTGGAGACAGCCGTGGGCACACGATAGCCAGCCCTCATGCTCTTTACAGAGCCATAGCTCCCCTCCACAGGGCCAAATGCACTTTCCACATGGCCACAATCCCCTCCAGCTCTCTCCACAGAGTCACTGGGCCCATCTGCTGGGCACAAGCCCCTTCATCAAGGCCAAGGGGCCAGTCTACAGGGCCACTGGCCTTTAAATAGGGCCACAACCCCCTCTGGCTCTCTCAACAGGGCCACAGGCTCCTTCTGCAGGGCAACAGCCCCCTCCACAAGGCCAAAGGCCCTTTGCAAAGGGCTATAGGTCCATTCCACAGGGCCATAGTCATTTCCATAGGGCCATAACCCCCCTCAAGCTCTCTCCACAGAACCATAGGCTCCTTCTACTGGTTTACAGGCATTTACACAGGGCCACAACCGCCTTCACCTCTCTCCACAGGGCCCTTTCACTGTGTCATAGGCCTTTCCATAAGGCCACAACCCCCTCTGTCTCTCTTAAAAAGGACAGAGGCTCCCTTTACAAGGCAACAGCCCCCTCCAAAAGGCCAAAGGCCTTTTTCAAAGGGTCATAGGTCCCCTCCGCAGGGCCATAGGCATTTCCCCAAGACAATAACCCCCTCCAGCTCTCTCCAGAGGACCACAGGCTCCTTCTACAAGGCTACAACCCTTTTCAGCTCTTTCATCAGGGCCACAGCCTCCTCCACCCCCCTTTAATTAGTTAAAAGGGCTCATTTGCGTGACCACAACACCTTCAGCTCTCTCCACAGGACCACAGGCTCCTACCGGGCCACAGGCCTTTCCACAGTGCCATAAGCCCCTCCAGCTCTCTCCACAGGCAATCATGGTGCATGTTGTTTACTGCAAAGGACTTCATAGGCCCAAATCTTACTCCAGAGCCTTCCACAGGCACCTCCAGCCCGCTCCACATGGCCTTTTCCGCAAGCCACAACTCCCTCCAGCTCTCTTTACATCGCCACATGCCCCTCTGCGGGGCCACAGACCCCTATACAGGGTCACAGGCCTTTCCACAGGGCCTCAACCCCTTCAGCTGTCTCCACAGGACCACAGGCTTTTCCACAGCCCACAACTCCTTTCAGCTCTCACCACAGCGCCACAGCCCCTTCCACAGGGCTAAAGTTCCTATCCATAGGGCCACAGACATTTCCACAGGGCCACAACACCCTCCAGCTCTCTCCACATGACAAGAAGCTCTCTTTATAGGGCCATAGCTCACCTCCACAGGGCCAAATGCACTTTCCACACGGCCACAACTCACAACAGCTCTCTCCACATAGTCACAGGGCCCGTCTGCAGGGCACAAGCGCCCTCTTCAAGGCCAAAAGGCCTTTCTACATGGCCATAGTCATTTCCATAGGGCACGAGCCCCTCCAGATCTCTCCACAGGGCAACGGACCCCTATACAGGGTCACAGGCCTTTCCACAGGGCCACAACACCTTCAGCTCTCTCCACAGGACCACAGGCTCCTACTGGGCCACAGGCCTTTCCACAGTGCCATAAGCCCCTTCAGCTCTCTCCACAGGCAATCATGTTGCATGTTGTTTACTGCAAAGGACTTCATAGGCTCAAATCTTACTCCAGAGCCTTCCACAGGCCTCTCCAGCCCGCTCCACATGGCCTTTTCCTCGGGCCACAACTCCCTCCAGCTCTCTTTACATCGCCACATACCCCTCTCCGGGGCCACAGACCCCTATACAGGGTCACAGGCCTTTCCACAGGGCCTCAACCCCTTCAGCTGTCTCCACAGGACCACAGGCTTTTCCACAGCCCACAACTCCTTCCAGCTCTCACCACAGGGCCACAGCCCTTTCCACAAGGCTAAAGGGCCTATCCATAGGGCCACAGACCTTTCCACAGGGCCACAACACCCTCCAGCTCTCTCCACAGGACAAGAAGCTCTCTTTACAGGGCCATAGCTCACCTCCACAGGGCCAAATGCACTTTCCACACGGCCACAACTCCCAACAGCTCTCTCCACAGAGTCACAGGGCCCGTCTGCAGGGCACAAGCCCCCTCTTCAAGGCCAAAAGGCCTTTCTACATGGCTATAGTCATTTCCATACGGCACGAGCCCCTCCAGCTCTCTCCACAGGGCAACGGACCCCTATACAGGGTCACAGGCCTTTCCACAGGGCCACAACACCTTCAGCTCTCTCCACAGGACCACAGGCTCCTACTGGGCCACAGGCCTTTCCACAGTGCCACAAGCCCCTCCAGCTCTCTCCACAGGCAATCATGTTGCATGT
The DNA here is from genome assembly GCF_046119375.1 of Phyllobates terribilis. NCBI lineage: Eukaryota > Metazoa > Chordata > Amphibia > Anura > Dendrobatidae > Phyllobates > Phyllobates terribilis. Next base: position 623,519 of record NW_027362771.1, on the reverse strand, counting down.
TGTTTACTGCAAAGGACTTCATAGGCTCAAATCTTACTCCAGAGCCTTCCACAGGCCTCTCCAGCCCGCTCCACATGGCCTTTTCCTCAGGCCACAACTCCCTCCAGCTCTCTTTACATCGCCACATGCCCCTCTGCGGGGCCACAGACCCCTATACAGGGTCACAGGCCTTTCCACAGGGCCTCAACCCCTTCAGCTGTCTCCACAGGACCACAGGCTTTTCCACAGCCCACAACTCCTTCCAGCTCTCACCACAGGGCCACAGCCCTTTCCACAAGGCTAAAGGGCCTATCCATAGGGCCACAGACCTTTCCACAGGGCCACAACACCCTCCAGCTCTCTCCACAGGACAAGAAGCTCTCTTTACAGGGCCATAGCTCACCTCCACAGGGCCAAATGCACTTTCCACACGGCCACAACTCCCAACAGCTCTCTCCACAGAGTCACAGGGCCCGTCTGCAGGGCACAAGCCCCCTCTTCAAGGCCAAAAGGCCTTTCTACATGGCCATAGTCATTTCCATAGGGCACGAGCCCCTCCAGCTCTTTCCACAGGGCAACAGACCCCTATACAGGATCACAGGCCTTTCCACAGGGCCACAACACCTTCAGCTCTCTCCACAGGACCACAGGCACCTACTGGGCCATAGGCCTTTCCACAGTGCCACAAGCCCCTCCAGCTCTCTCCACAGGCAATTATGTTGCATGTTGTTTACTGCAAAGGACTTCATAGGCTCAAATCTTACTCCAGAGCCTTCCACAGGCCTCTCCAGCCCGCTCCACATGGCCTTTTCCTCAGGCCACAACTCCCTCCAGCTCTCTTTACATCGCCACATGCCCCTCTGTGGGGCCACAGACCCCTATACAGGGTCACAGGCCTTTCCACAGGGCCTCAACCCCTTCAGCTGTCTCCACAGGACCACAGGCTCCTACTGGGCCACAGGCCTTTCCACAGTGCCACAAGCCCCTCCAACTCTTCTCCACAGGACAACAAGCTCTCTTTACCGGGCCATAGCTCCCATCAACAGGGCGAAATGCACTTTCTGCACCGCCACTGCCCCCTTTAGCTCTCTCCACAGAGACACAAGGCCCGTCTGCAGGGCACAAGCCAAATGCACTTTCCACACGGCCACAACGCCCAACAGCTCTCTCCACAGAGTCACAGGGCCCGTCTGCAGGGCACAAGCCCCCTCTTCAAGGCCAGAAGGCCTGTCTACATGGCCATAGTCATTTCCATAGGGCACGAGCCCCTACAGCTCTCTCCACAGGGCAACGGACCCCTATACAGGGTCACAGGCCTTTCCACAGGGCCTCAACCCCTTCAGCTCTCTCCACAGGACCACTGGCTCCTACTGCCGGGCCACAAGCATTTCCACAGGGCCACAATCCCCTCAAACTCTTCTCCACATGACAACAAGCTAACTTTACAGGGACAAAGCTCCCTTCCTCATAGCCAACCATCATGGTGTTTGTGTTATTAAAGAAAAAAAAAATTTGAGGGCTGGCTAGAGGCAGCCGTGGACACACTATAGCCAGCCCTCATGGTGTTTGTGTTATTAAAGAAAAAAAAATTGGGGGGTTGGCTAGAGGCAGCCGTGAACACACGATAGCCAGCCCTCATGGTGTTTGTGTTATTAAAGAAAAAAAAAATTGGGGGGCTGGCTAGAGGCAGCCATGGACACACGATAGCCAGCCCTCATGGTGTTTGTGTTATTAAAGAAAAAAAAAATTGGGGGCTGGCTAGAGGCAGCCGTGAACACACGATAGCCAGCCCTCATGGTGTTTGTGTTATTAAAGAAAAAAAAAATTGGGGGGCTGGCTAGAGGCAGCCGTGAACACACGATAGCCAGCCCTCATGGTGTTTGTGTTATTAAAGAAAAAGAAAATTGGGGGGCTGGCTAGAGGCAGCCGTGGACACATGATAGTCAGCCCTCATGGTGTTTGTGTTATTAAAGAAAAAAAAAATTGGGGGGCTAGCTAGAGGCAGCCGTGGACACACGATAGCCAGGCCTCATGGTGCTTGTGTTATTAAAGAAAAAAAAAATTGGGGGGCTGGTTAGAGGTAGTCGTGGATACACGATAGCCAGCCCTCATGGTGTTTGTGTTATTAAAGAAAAAAAAAAATTGGGGGGCTGGCTAGAGGCAGCCGTGAACACACGATAGCCAGCCCTCATGGTGTTTGTGTTATTAAAGAAAAAAAAAATTGGGGGGCTGGCTAGAGGCAGCCATGAACACACGATAGCCAGCCCTCACGGTGTTTGTGTTATTAAAGAAAAAAAAAATTGGGGGGCTGGCTAGAGGCAGCCGTGGACACATGATATCCAGCCCTCATGGTGTTTGTGTTATTAAAGAAAAACAAAAATTGGGGGGCTGGCTAGAGGCAGCCGTGTACACACGATAGCCAGCCCTCATGGTGTTTGTGTTATTAAAGAAAAAAAAAATTGGGGGACTGGCTAGAGGCAGCCGTGGACACATGATAGCCAGCCCTCATGGTGTTTGTGTTATTAAAGAAAAACAAAAATTGGGGGGCTGGCTAGAGGCAGACGTGGACACACGATAGCCAGCCCTCATGGTGTTTGTGTTATTAAAAAAAAAAAAAATTGGGGGGCAGGTTAGAGGCAGCCGTGAACACACGATAGCCAGCCCTCATGGTGTTTGTGTTATTAAAGAAAAAAAAAATTGGGGGGGCTGGCTATAGGCAGCCGTGGACACACGATAGCCAGCCCTCATGGTGTTTGTGTTATTAAAGAAAAAAAAATTGGGGGGCTGGCTAGAGGCAGCCGTGAACACACGATAGCCAGCCCTCATGGTGTTTGTGTTATTAAAGAAAAAAAAAATTGGGGGGCTGGCTAGAGGCAGCCGTGGACACATGATAGCCAGCTCTCATGGTGTTTGTGTTATTAAAGAAAAAAAAAATTGGGGGGCTGGCTAGAGGCAGCCGTGAATACACGATAGCCAGCCCTCATGGTGTTTGTGTTATTAAAGAAAAAAAAAATTGGGGGGCTGGCTAGAGGCAGCCGTGGACACACGATAGCCAGCCCTCATGGTGTTTGTGTTATTAAAGAAAAAAAAAATTGGGGGGCTGGCTAGAGGCAGCCGTGGACACATGATAGCCAGCGCTCATGGTGTTTGTGTTATTAAAGAAAAAAAAAATTGGGGGGCTGGCTAGAGGCAGCCGTGAACACACGATAGCCAGCCCTCATGGTGTTTGTGTTATTAAAGAAAAAAAAAATTGGGGGGCTGGCTAGAGGCAGCCGTGGACACACGATAGCCAGGCCTCATGGTGCTTGTGTTATTAAAGAAAAAAAAAATTGGGGGGCTGGTTAGAGGTAGCCGTGGATACACGATAGCCAGCCCTCATGGTGTTTGTGTTATTAAAGAAAAAAAAAAATTGGGGGGCTGGCTAGAGGCAGCCGTGAACACACGATAGCCAGCCCTCATGGTGTTTGTGTTATTAAAGAAAAAAAAAAATTGGGGGGCTGGCTAGAGGCAGCCGTGAACACACGATAGCCAGCCCTCATGGTGTTTGTGTTATTAAAGAAAAAAAAAATTGGGGGGCTGGCTAGAGGCAGCCGTGGACACATGATAGCCAGCCCTCATGGTGTTTGTGTTATGAAAGAAAAAAAAATTGGGGGGCTGGCTAGAGGCAGCCGTGAACACACGATAGCCAGCCCTCATGGTGTTTGTGTTATTAAAGAAAAACAAAAATTGGGGGGCTGGCTAGAGGCAGCCGTGGACTCACGATAGCCAGCGCTCATGGTGTTTGTGTTATTAAAGAAAAAAAAATTGGGGGGTTGGCTCGAGGCAGCCGTGGACACACGATAGCCAGCCCTCATGGTGTTTGTGTTATTAAAGAAAAAAAAAATTAGGGGGCTGGCTAGAGGCAGCCGTGAACACACGATAGCCAGCCCTCATGGTGTTTGTGTTATTAAAGAAAAAAAAAAATTGGGGGGCTGGCTAGAGGCAGCCGTGGACACACGATAGCCGGCCCTCATGGTGTTTGTGTTATTAAAGAAAAAAAAAATTGGGGGGCTGGCTAGAGGCAGCCGTGAACACACGATAGCCAGCCCTCATGGTGTTTGTGTTATTAAAGAAAAAAAAAATTGGGGGGCTGGCTAGAGGCAGCCGTGGACACACGATAGCGAGCCCTCATGGTGTTTGTGTTATTAAAGAAAAAAAAAATTGGGGGGCTGGCTAGAGGCAGCCGTGGACACACGATAGCCAGCCCTCATGGTGTTTCTGTTATTAAAGAAAAAAAAAAATTGGGGGGCTGGCTGGAGGCAGCCGTGATCACACGATAGCCAGTCCTCATGGTGTTTGTGTTATTAAAGAAAAAAAAAATTGGGGGGCTGGCTAGAGGCAACCGTGGACACATGATAGCCAGCCCTCATGGTGTTTGTGTTATTAAAGAAAAAAAAAATTGGGGGGCTGGCTAGAGGCAGCCGTGAACACACGATAGCCAGCCCTCATGGTGTTTGTGTTATTAAAGAAAAACAAAAATTGGGGGGCTGACTAGAGGCAGCCGTGAACACACGATAGCCAGCCCTCATGGTGTTTGTGTTATTAAAGAAAAAAAAAATTGGGGGGCTGGCTAGAGGAAGCCGTGGACACATGATAGCCAGCTCTAATGGTGTTTGTGTTATTAAAGAAAAAAAAAATTGTGGGGCTGGCTAGAGGCAGCTGTGGACACACGATAGCCAGCCCTCATGGTGCTTGTGTTATCAAAGAAAAAAAAAATTGGGGGGCTGGCTAGAGGCAGCCGTGAACACACGATAGCCAGCCCTCATGGTGTTTGTGTTATTAAAGAAAAACAAAAATTGGGGGGCTGGCTAGAGGCAGCCGTGGACACACGATAGCCAGCCCTCATGGTGTTTGTGTTATTAAAGAAAAAAAAAATTGGGGGGCTGGCTAGAGGCAGCCGTGAACACACGATAGCCAGCCCTCATGGTGTTTGTGTTATTAAAGAAAAAAAAAATTTGGGGGGCTGGCTAGAGGCAGCCGTGGACACACGATAGCCAGCCCTCATGGTGTTTGTGTTATTAAAGAAAAAAAAAATCGGGGGGCTGGCTAGAGGCAGCCGTGAACACACGATAGCCAGCCCTCATGGTGTTTCTGTTATTAAAGAAAAAAAAATTGGGGGGCTGGCTAGAGGCAGCCGTGGACACATGATAGCCAGCCCTCATGGTGTTTGTGTTATTAAAGAAAAAAAAAAATTGGGGGGCTGGCTGGAGGCAGCCGTGATCACACGATAGCCAGTCCTCATGGTGTTTGTGTTATTAAAGAAAAAAAAAATTGGGGGGCTGGCTAGAGGCAGCCGTGGACACATGATAGCCAGCCCTCATGGTGTTTGTGTTATTAAAGAAAAAAAAAATTGGGGGGCTGGCTAGAGGCAGCCGTGAACACACGATAGCCAGCCCTCATGGTGTTTGTGTTATTAAAGAAAAACAAAAATTGGGGGGCTGACTAGAGGCAGCCGTGAACACACGATAGCCAGCCCTCATGGTGTTTGTGTTATTAAAGAAAAAAAAAATTGGGGGGCTGGCTAGAGGCAGCCGTGGACACATGATAGCCAGCTCTAATGGTGTTTGTGTTATTAAAGAAAAAAAAAATTGGGGGGCTGGCTAGAGGCAGCTGTGGACACACGATAGCCAGCCCTCATGGTGCTTGTGTTATCAAAGAAAAAAAAAATTGGGGGGCTGGCTAGAGGCAGCCGTGAACACACGATAGCCAGCCCTCATGGTGTTTGTGTTATTAAAGAAAAACAAAAATTGGGGGGCTGGCTAGAGGCAGCCGTGGACACACGATAGCCAGCCCTCATGGTGTTTGTGTTATTAAAGAAAAAAAAAATTGGGGGGCTGGCTAGAGGCAGCCGTGAACACACGATAGCCAGCCCTCATGGTGTTTGTGTTATTAAAGAAAAAAAAAATTGGGGGGCTGGCTAGAGGCAGCCGTGGACACATGATAGCCAGCTCTAATGGTGTTTGTGTTATTAAAGAAAAAAAAAATTGGGGGGCTGGCTAGAGGCAGCTGTGGACACACGATAGCCAGCCCTCATGGTGCTTGTGTTATCAAAGAAAAAAAAAATTGGGGGGCTGGCTAGAGGCAGCCGTGAACACACGATAGCCAGCCCTCATGGTGTTTGTGTTATTAAAGAAAAAAAAAATTGGGGGGCTGGCTAGAGGCAGCCGTGGACACATGATAGCCAGCTCTAATGGTGTTTGTGTTATTAAAGAAAAAAAAAATTGGGGGGCTGGCTAGAGGCAGCTGTGGACACACGATAGCCAGCCCTCATGGTGCTTGTGTTATCAAAGAAAAAAAAAATTGGGGGGCTGGCTAGAGGCAGCCGTGAACACACGATAGCCAGCCCTCATGGTGTTTGTGTTATTAAAGAAAAACAAAAATTGGGGGGCTGGCTAGAGGCAGCCGTGGACACACGATAGCCAGCCCTCATGGTGTTTGTGTTATTAAAGAAAAAAAAAATTGGGGGGCTGGCTAGAGGCAGCCGTGAACACACGATAGCCAGCCCTCATGGTGTTTGTGTTATTAAAGAAAAAAAAAATTTGGGGGGCTGGCTAGAGGCAGCCGTGGACACACGATAGCCAGCCCTCATGGTGTTTGTGTTATTAAAGAAAAAAAAAATCGGGGGGCTGGCTAGAGGCAGCCGTGAACACACGATAGCCAGCCCTCATGGTGTTTCTGTTATTAAAGAAAAAAAAATTGGGGGGCTGGCTAGAGGCAGCCGTGGACACATGATAGCCAGCCCTCATGGTGTTTGTGTTATTAAAGAAAAAAAAAATCGGGGGGCTGGCTAGAGGCAGCCGTGAACACACGATAGCCAGCCCTCATGGTGTTTCTGTTATTAAAGAAAAAAAAAATTGGGGGGCTGGCTAGAGGCAGCCGTGGACACATGATAGCCAGCCCTCATGGTGTTTGTGTTATTAAAGAAAAAAAAAATTGGGGGGCTGGCTAGAGGCAGCCGTGAACACACGATAGCCAGCCCTCATGGTGTTTGTGTTATTAAAGAAAAAAAAAATTGGGGGGCTGGCTAGAGGCAGCCGTGAACACACGATAGCCAGCCCTCATGGTGTTTGTGTTATTAAAGAAAAAAAAAATTGGGGGGCTGGCTAGAGGCAGCCGTGGACACATGATAGCCAGCCCTCATTGTGTTTGTGTTATTAAAGAAAAACAGAAATTGGGGGGCTGGCTAGAGGCAGCCGTGGACACACGATAGCCAGCCCTCATGGTGTTTGTGTTATTAAAGAAAAAAAAAATTGGGGGACTGGCTAGAGGCAGCCGTGGACACATGATAGCCAGCCCTCATGGTGTTTGTGTTATTAAAGAAAAACAAAAATTGGGGGGCTGGCTAGAGGCAGACGTGGACACACGATAGCCAGCCCTCGTGGTGTTTGTGTTATTAAAAAAAAAAAAAATTGGGGGGCAGGCTAGAGGCAGCCGTGAACACACGATAGCCAGCCCTCATGGTGTTTGTGTTATTAAAGAAAAAAAAAATTGGGGGGGCTGGCTATAGGCAGCCGTGGACACACGATAGCCAGCCCTCATGGTGTTTGTGTTATTAAAGAAAAAAAAATTGGGGGGCTGGCTAGAGGCAGCCGTGAACACATGATAGCCAGCCCTCATGGTGTTTGTGTTATTAAAGAAAAAAAAAATTGGGGGGCTGGCTAGAGGCAGCCGTGGACACATGATAGCCAGCCCTCATGGTGTTTGTGTTATTAAAGAAAAAAAAAATTGGGGGGCTGGCTAGAGGCAGCTGTGGACACACGATAGCCAGCCCTCATGGTGCTTGTGTTATCAAAGAAAAAAAAAATTGGGGGGCTGGCTAGAGGTAGCCGTGGATACACGATAGCCAGCCCTCATGGTGTTTGTGTTATTAAAGAAAAAAAAAATTGGGGGGCTGGCTAGAGGCAGCCGTGGACACACGATAGCCAGCCCTCATGGTGTTTGTGTTATTAAAGAAAAAAAAAATTTGGGGGGCTGGCTAGAGGCAGCCGTGGACACATGATAGCCAGCCCTCATGGTGTTTGTGTTATTAAAGAAAAAAAAAATCGGGGGGCTGGCTAGAGGCAGCCGTGAACACACGATAGCCAGCCCTCATGGTGTTTCTGTTATTAAAGAAAAAAAAATTGGGGGGCTGGCTAGAGGCAGCCGTGGACACATGATAGCCAGCCCTCATGGTGTTTGTGTTATTAAAGAAAAAAAAAATCGGGGGGCTGGCTAGAGGCAGCCGTGAACACACGATAGCCAGCTCTCATGGTGTTTCTGTTATTAAAGAAAAAAAAAATTGGGGGGCTGGCTAGAGGCAGCCGTGGACACATGATAGCCAGCCCTCATGGTGTTTGTGTTATTAAAGAAAAAATAAATTGGGGGGCTGGCTAGAGGCAGCCGTGAACACACGATAGCCAGCCCTCATGGTGTTTGTGTTATTAAAGAAAAAAAAAATTGGGGGGCTGGCTAGAGGCAGCCGTGGACACATGATAGCCAGCCCTCATGGTGTTTGTGTTATTAAAGAAAAACAAAAATTGGGGGGCTGGCTAGAGGCAGACGTGGACACACGATAGCCAGCCCTCATGGTGTTTGTGTTATTAAGAAAAAAAAAAATTGGGGGGCAGGCTAGAGGCAGCCGTGAACACACGATAGCCAGCCCTCATGGTGTTTGTGTTATTAAAGAAAAAAAAAATTGGGGGGGCTGGCTATAGGCAGCCGTGGACACACGATAGCCAGCCCTCATGGTGTTTGTGTTATTAAAGAAAAAAAAATTGGGGGGCTGGCTAGACGCAGCCGTGAACACACGATAGCCAGCCCTCATGGTGTTTGTGTTATTAAAGAAAAAAAAAATTGGGGGGCTGGCTAGAGGCAGCCGTGGACACATGATAGCCAGCCCTCATGGTGTTTGTGTTATTAAAGAAAAAAAAAATTGGGGGGCTGGCTAGAGGCAGCCGTGAACGCACGATAGCCAGCCCTCATGGTGTTTGTGTTATTAAAGAAAAAAAAATTGGGGGGCTGGCTAGAGGCAGCCGTGGACACACGATAGCCAGCCCTCATGGTGTTTGTGTTATTAAAGAAAAAAAAAATTGGGGGGCTGGCTAGAGGCAGCCGTGGACACATGATAGCCAGCGCTCATGGTGTTTGTGTTATTAAAGAAAAAAAAAATTGGGGGGCTGGCTAGAGGCAGCCGTGAACACACGATAGCCAGCCCTCATGGTGTTTGTGTTATTAAAGAAAAAAAAATTGGGGGGCTGGCTAGAGGCAGCCGTGAACACATGATAGCCAGCCCTCATGGTGTTTGTGTTATTAAAGAAAAAAAAAATTGGGGGGCTGGCTAGAGGCAGCCGTGGACACATGATAGCCAGCCCTCATGGTGTTTGTGTTATTAAAGAAAAAAAAAATTGGGGGGCTGGCTAGAGGTAGCCGTGAACACACGATAGCCAGCCCTCATGGTGTTTGTGTTATTAAAGAAAAACAAAAATTGGGGGGCTGACTAGAGGCAGCCGTGAACACACGATAGCCAGCCCTCATGGTGTTTGTGTTATTAAAGAAAAACAAAATTGGGGGGCTGGCTAGAGGCAGCCGTGGACACATGATAGCCAGCTCTAATGGTGTTTGTGTTATTAAAGAAAAAAAAAATTGGGGGGCTGGCTAGAGGCAGCTGTGGACACACGATAGCCAGCCCTCATGGTGCTTGTGTTATCAAAGAAAAAAAAAATTGGGGGGCTGGCTAGAGGTAGCCGTGGATACACGATAGCCAGCCCTCATGGTGTTTGTGTTATTAAAGAAAAAAAAAATTGGGGGGCTGGCTAGAGGCAGCCGTGAACACACGATAGCCAGCCCTCATGGTGTTTGTGTTATTAAAGAAAAACAAAAATTGGGTGGCTGGCTAGAGGCAGCCGTGGACACACGATAGCCAGCCCTCATGGTGTTTGTGTTATTAAAGAAAAAAAAAATTGGGGGGCTGGCTAGAGGCAGCCGTGGACACATGATAGCCAGCCCTCATGGTGTTTGTGTTATTAAAGAAAAAAAAAATTGGGGGGCTGGCTAGAGGCAGCCGTGGACACTTGATAGCCAGCCCTCATGGTGTTTGTGTTATTAAAGAAAAAAAAAATTTGGGGGGCTGGCTAGAGGCAGCCGTGGACACACGATAGCCAGCCCTCATGGTGTTTGTGTTATTAAAGAAAAAAAAATTGGGGGGCTGGCTAGAGGCAGCCGTGAACACACGATAGCCAGCCCTCATGGTGTTTGTGTTATTAAAGAAAAAAAAAATTGGGGGGCTGGCTAGAGGCAGCCGTGGACACATGATAGCCAGCCCTCATGGTGTTTGTGTTATTAAAGAAAAAAAAAATTGGGGGGCTGGCTAGAGGCAGCCGTGAACACACGATAGCCAGCCCTCATGGTGTTTGTGTTATTAAAGAAAAAAAAAATTGGGGGGCTGGCTAGAGGCAGCCGTGGACACACGATAGCCAGCCCTCATGGTGTTTGTGTTATTAAAGAAAAAAAAATTGGGGGGCTGGCTAGAGGCAGCCGTGGACACATGATAGCCAGCCCTCATGGTGTTTGTGTTATTAAAGAAAAAAAAAATTGGGGGGCTGGCTAGAGGCAGCCGTGGACACATGATAGCCAGCCCTCATGGTGTTTGTGTTATTAAAGAAAAAAAAAATTGGGGGGCTGGCTAGAGGCAGCCGTGAACACACGATAGCCAGCCCTCATGGTGTTTGTGTTATTAAAGAAAAAAAAAATTGGGGGGCTGGCTAGAGGCAGCCGTGGACACACGATAGCCAGCCCTCATGGTGTTTGTGTTATTAAAGAAAAAAAAATTGGGGGGCTGGCTAGAGGCAGCCGTGGACACATGATAGCCAGCCCTCATGGTGTTTGTGTTATTAAAGAAAAAAAAAATTGGGGGGCTGGCTAGAGGCAGCCGTGAACACACGATAGCCAGCCCTCATGGTGTTTGTGTTATTAAAGAAAAAAAAAATTGGGGGGCTGGCTAGAGGCAGCCGTGAACACATGGTAGCCAGCCCTCATGGTGTTTGTGTTATTAAAGAAAAAAAAAATTGGGGGGCTGGCTAGAGGCAGCCGTGGACACATGATAGCCAGCCCTCATGGTGTTTGTGTTATTAAAGAAAAAAAAAATTGGGGGGCTGGCTAGAGGCAGCTGTGGACACACGATAGCCAGCCCTCATGGTGCTTGTGTTATCAAAGAAAAAAAAAATTGGGGTTCTGGCATGAGGTAGCCGTGGATACACGATAGCCAGCCCTCATGGTGTTTGTGTTATTAAAGAAAAAAAAAATTTGGGGGGCTGGCTAGAGGCAGCCGTGGACACACGATAGCCAGCCCTCATGGTGTTTGTGTTATTAAAGAAAAAATAAATCGGGGGGCTGGCTAGAGGCAGCCGTGAACACACGATAGCCAGCCCTCATGGTGTTTCTGTTATTAAAGAAAAAAAAATTGGGGGGCTGGCTAGAGGCAGCCGTGGACACATGATAGCCAGCCCTCATTTTTGTTTGTGTTATTAAAGAAAAAAAAAATCGGGGGGCTGGCTAGAGGCAGCCGTGAACACACGATAGCCAGCCCTCATGGTGTTTCTGTTATTAAAGAAAAAAAAAATTGGGGGGCTGGCTAGAGGCAGCCGTGGACACATGATAGCCAGCCCTCATGGTGTTTGTGTTATTAAAGAAAAATAAAATTGGGGGGCTGGCTAGAGGCAGCCGTGAACACACGATAGCCAGCCCTCATGGTGTTTGTGTTATTAAAGAAAAAAATAATTGGGGGGCTGGCTAGAGGCAGCCGTGAACACACGATAGCCAGCCCTCATGGTGTTTGTGTTATTAAAGAAAAAAAAAATTGGGGGGCTGGCTAGAGGCAGCCATGGACACATGATAGCCAGCCCTCATTGTGTTTGTGTTATTAAAGAAAAACAAAAATTGGGGGGCTGGCTAGAGGCAGCCGTGGACACACGATAGCCAGCCCTCATGGTGTTTGTGTTATTAAAGAAAAAAAAAATTGGGGGACTGGCTAGAGGCAGCCGTGGACACATGATAGCCAGCCCTCATGGTGTTTGTGTTATTAAAGAAAAACAAAAATTGGGGGGCTGGCTAGAGGCAGACGTGGACACACGATAGCCAGCCCTCATGGTGTTTGTGTTATTAAAAAAAAAAAAAATTGGGGGGCAGGCTAGAGGCAGCCGTGAACACACGATAGCCAGCCCTCATGGTGTTTGTGTTATTAAAGAAAAAAAAAATTGGGGGGGCTGGCTATAGGCAGCCGTGGATACACGATAGCCAGCCCTCATGGTGTTTGTGTTATTAAAGAAAAAAAAATTGGGGGGCTGGCTAGACGCAGCCGTGAACACACGATAGCCAGCCCTCATGGTGTTTGTGTTATTAAAGAAAAAAAAAATTGGGGGGCTGGCTAGAGGCAGCCGTGGACACATGATAGCCAGCCCTCATGGTGTTTGTGTTATTAAAGAAAAAAAAAATTGGGGGGCTGGCTAGAGGCAGCCGTGAACACACGATAGCCAGCCCTCATGGTGTTTGTGTTATTAAAGAAAAAAAAAATTGGGGGGCTGGCTAGAGGCAGCCGTGGACACACGATAGCCAGCCCTCATGGTGTTTGTGTTATTAAAGAAAAAAAAAATTGGGGGGCTGGCTAGAGGCAGCCGTGGACACATGATAGCCAGCGCTCATGGTGTTTGTGTTATTAAAGAAAAAAAAAATTGGGGGGCTGGCTAGAGGCAGCCGTGAACACACGATAGCCAGCCCTCATGGTGTTTGTGTTATTAAAGAAAAAAAAATTGGGGGGCTGGCTAGAGGCAGCCGTGAACACATGATAGCCAGCCCTCATGGTGTTTGTGTTATTAAAGAAAAAAAAAATTGGGGGGCTGGCTAGAGGCAGCCGTGGACACATGATAGCCAGCCCTCATGGTGTTTGTGTTATTAAAGAAAAAAAAAATTGGGGGGCTGGCTAGAGGCAGCCGTGAACACACGATAGCCAGCCCTCATGGTGTTTGTGTTATTAAAGAAAAACAAAAATTGGGGGGCTGACTAGAGGCAGCCGTGAACACACGATAGCCAGCCCTCATGGTGTTTGTGTTATTAAAGAAAAACAAAATTGGGGGTCTGGCTAGAGGCAGCCGTGGACACATGATAGACAGCTCTAATGGTGTTTGTGTTATTAAAGAAAAAAAAAAATTGGGGGGCTGGCTAGAGGCAGCTGTGGACACACGATAGCCAGCCCTCATGGTGCTTGTGTTATCAAAGAAAAAAAAAATTGGGGGGCTGGCTAGAGGTAGCCGTGGATACACGATAGCCAGCCCTCATGGTGTTTGTGTTATTAAAGAAAAAAAAAATTGGGGGGCTGGCTAGAGGCAGCCGTGAACACACGATAGCCAGCCCTCATGGTGTTTGTGTTATTAAAGAAAAACAAAAATTGGGGGGCTGGCTAGAGGCAGCCGTGGACACACGATAGCCAGCCCTCATGGTGTTTGTGTTATTAAAGAAAAAAAAAATTGGGGGGCTGGCTAGAGGCAGCCGTGGACACATGATAGCCAGCCCTCATGGTGTTTGTGTTATTAAAGAAAAAAAAAATTGGGGGGCTGGCTAGAGGTAGCCGTGGATACACGATAGCCAGCCCTCATGGTGTTTGTGTTATTAAAGAAAAAAAAAATTGGGGGGCTGGCTAGAGGCAGCCGTGAACACACGATAGCCAGCCCTCATGGTGTTTGTGTTATTAAAGAAAAACAAAAATTGGGGGGCTGGCTAGAGGCAGCCGTGGACACACGATAGCCAGCCCTCATGGTGTTTGTGTTATTAAAGAAAAAAAAAATTGGGGGGCTGGCTAGAGGCAGCCGTGGACACATGATAGCCAGCCCTCATGGTGTTTGTGTTATTAAAGAAAAAAAAATTGGGGGGCTGGCTAGAGGCAGCCGTGGACACATGATAGCCAGCCCTCATGGTGTTTGTGTTATTAAAGAAAAAAAAAATTGGGGGGCTGGCTAGAGGCAGCCGTGGACACATGATAGCCAGCCCTCATGGTGTTTGTGTTATTAAAGAAAAACAAAAATTGGGGGGCTGGCTAGAGGCAGCCGTGGACACACGATAGCCAGCCCTCATGGTGTTTGTGTTATTAAAGAAAAAAAAAATTGGGGGGCTGGCTAGAGGCAGCCGTGAACACACGATAGCCAGCCCTCATGGTGTTTGTGTTATTAAAGAAAAACAAAAATTGGGGGGCTGGCTAGAGGCAGCCGTGGACACACGATAGCCAGCCCTCATGGTGTTTGTGTTATTAAAGAAAAAAAAAATTGGGGGGCTGGCTAGAGGCAGCCGTGGACACACGATAGCCAGCCCTCATGGTGTTTGTGTTATTAAAGAAAAAAAAAATTGGGGGGCTGGCTAGAGGCAGCCGTGGACACACGATAGCCAGCCCTCATGGTGTTTGTGTTATTAAAGAAAAAATAATAATTTTAGGGCTGGCTAGAGGCAGCCGTGGACACATGATAGCCAGCCCTCATGGTGTTTGTGTTATTAAAGAAAAACAAAAATTGGGGGGCTGGCTAGAGGCAGCCGTGGACACACGATAGCCAGCCCTCATGGTGCTTGTGTTATTAAAGAAAAAAAAAATTGGGGGGCTGGCTAGAGGCAGCCGTGAAGACACGATAGCCAGCCCTCATGGTGTTTGTGTTATTAAAGAAAAACAAAAATTGGGGGGCTGGCTAGAGGCAGCCGTGGACACACGATAGCCAGCCCTCATGGTGTTTGTGGTATTAAAGAAAAAAAAAATTGGGGGGCTGGCTAGAGGCAGCCGTGGACACACGATAGCCAGCCCTCATGGTGTTTGTGTTATTAAAGAAAAAAAAAATATGGGGGGCTGGATAGAGGCAGCCGTGAACACAATGCTTCATTTCTGCATCGTGGTTACATAGCCTTAGTGTTATTAAAGCAAAAAAAATTTGAGAGTTGGCTATAGACATTATATGCCCAATATGAGGGCTGGATGCAGGTAATCCAGGACAACCAGCAGCAAGCTCTCATGCTTGCGTGCACATTAGAAAGAGAAACATTGCCATCTGGTGTTTTTACAATCCTACAATAAAAAATTAAAAAGTTGGACAACATTGCCACCCGGTGGAGTTTCCTCAGAACACACAATGTCAACAAAAAAGTCAATGAGGGCTGGCTATTGGTCAATCAGGTAAGTGATTTAGCCAGCTCTAATGTTACATTTTTTTGCATTTTTATTGCGTAGACCCCCTCAGGAGCGATATTTCAGGCCGCAGAGTGCGCAGTTTCGAGCAAAAATTTTGCCTTAACCCTGAAAAAAATTTAGCGCATCCCACCGCGTGCGTAAGCGTCCCAAATGCCAAAAAACAAATTTCCCCCATCAGTCCCTATATATTACTATAGTACAGAAGGTCATACTACCATATTGACTCTTTAATCCAGTTCCAATGTATCAAGGTCAAGCCTGTTGCACAAATGCAACAAATGTTGCATTCGGCAACAAAAGTCGGCCATCTTGTGTCCCGTTTGCAACAAAAGGTCATCTTTTGTTGCCTTTCGGCAACATTTCAGGTCAAGCCTGTTGCAAACGGGACACGAAGCCTCTGATTTTGACCAAAGGTGCACCTCCATGGTGTTCCCACGGATATTGTTTCTGATAGAGGACCTCAGTTTGTGGCTCGCTTTTGGCGTGCTTTTTGTGACAAGTTAGGAGTCCATTTGTCATTTTAGTCTGGTTATCATCCTGAGTCTAATGGACAGACTGAAAGAAAGAACCAGGATATTGAACAGTTTTTGCTTTGTTTTGTGGACAATCAAGAGGTGTGGTCTGAGTTTCTGCCTCTCGCAGAATTCACTCTTAACAATACTACATCCTCCTCTGGTGGGTGTTCTCCTTTTTTTTGTTGTACTGGGAGACATCCGTCTTTTGGTTCGTTCTCCAAATTGGGGTCGGCGGTGCTGGAGGAGGAGAATTTTTCCAGTGATTTGGAGAGAGTTTGGACTAATGTACGTTGTAACCTGCAAGAGGCTAACAAGAAGTCCAATAAGTATTTTCACAGGAAATGTAAAGAGATTTTGTTTACTGTGTGGTGACATGGTTTGGTTGTCCTCGAAGAACCTGCGGTTGAGGTATCCCTCTAAAAAACTGGGTCCTAAGTTTGTGGGTCCATTTAAAGTGCTTCAGGTTGTTAACCCATCTGCTGTTAGGTTGGATATCCCTACTTCCTGGAAGATTAATCCTGTGTTTCATGTTTCCTTGTTGAAAAAGGCTGACGTATCTAATACGGACGCCACTGTCACAGTTCCCCCTGTGGTGGAAGACGGCAAATATGAAATTTCTCGCATTTTGAATTCTATATGGCATAGAGGGAAATTACAGTATCTTGTCTCCTGGAAGGGTTTCGGTCCCGAAGACTACTCCTGGGTAAGGACGGATGATGTCTCTGCTCCTAGGCTACTTAAAGCAATCCACAGGAGGTTTCCGGATATGCCTAGGCCTGGAGGATCCAGAGGATCCTCATAAAAGAGGGGGTACTGTTAGAACCCTCCTGTTAGTTTTTGCTATCTTGTGTTTTGCGGTCACGTGACCATCTGCCTATATATTCCAGCTCCGCCCTTCTGGCTTTGCTGGACTGCAGTGTTGTTTGACTGTCTCTCTAGCAAGGAGCTTTGGTGCCTATCTCTGTCTAGTTCGCTTGGTCCTCTGGGACCTCTAGTACTTTTTGTCAGTTTATCTTTTGTGCTCTGCAACAACTTCTGTTTAGGAGGTGTCCCATTTTTGTCCCAGTCCTTTTAGGGACCCCTCCCTTAATTCTAAAGGTCTTCGTTCAGACTAGCCGAGTACTAATGCGGGTCTGTTCACAAGGAACAGGCAGCCCGCTACATCGTAGGGATTCAGCTTAGTCTTACTGTAGGAACAACTTTCCCCTATCTTTCCTTAGTTTATGTTGCAGATCATAACAATAACTGTATGGCAGACTCTCTCCTTTCTAATGGGAAGATGTCGCAATTGTTACTGAGGCCCTGCTCTATGTGTCTTTAAATTCTTAGCGGGGTATTTCCTAAAATTGGTCAGCCATTGGAGTCACTGCATACCCTATAACTGTATAGCAGACTCTCAACTTTCTAATGGGAATTTCTCGTTACTGTGGCCCTGCTCTATGTGTCTTTAAATTCTTAGTGGGGTTTATCCTAAAATTGTTCAGCCGTTGGACTCCTTGCATACCCTATAACTGTATAGCACACCCTCTCCATTCTAATGGGAACATGTCGTACTCGTTACTGTGGCCCTGCTCTATGTGTCTTTAAAATCTTAGTGGGGTTTCTCCTAAAATTGGTCAGCCGTTGGACTCACTGCATACCCTATAACTGTATAGCAGACTCTCTCCTTTCTAATAGAAATGTGTCATTACTGTGGCCCTGCTCTATGTGTCTTTAAATTCTTAGTGGTGTTTTACCTAATATTGGTCAGCCATTGGACTCACTGCATACCCTATAACTGTATAGCAGACCCTCTCCTTTCTAATGGGAACATGTCGTACTTGTTACTGTGGCCCTGCTCTATGTGTTTTTAAATACTTAGTAGAGTTTTTCCTAAGTTTGGTAATCCGTTGGACTCACTGCATAGACTAACTGTACAGCAGACTCTCTCCTTTCTAATGGGAATTTGTCGTTACTGTGGCCCTGCTATATGTGTCTTTAAATTCTTAGTGGGGTATTTCCTAAAATTGGTCAGCCGTTGGACTCACTGCATACCCTATAACTGTGTAGCAGACCCTCTCTTTTCTATTGGGAACATGTCGCACTTGTTACTGTGGCCCTGCTCTATGTGTCTTTAAATTGTTAGTGAAGTTTTTCCTAAGTTTGGTCATCCGTTGGACTCACTACGTACCCTATAACTGTATAGCAGACTCTCTCCTTTCTAATGGGAATTTGTCATTACTGTGGCCCTGCTCTGTGTCTTTAAATTCTTAGTGGGGTTTTTCCTAAACTTGGTCAGCCGTTGGACTCACTGTATACCCTATAAATGTAAAGCAGACCCTCTCTTTTCTAATGGGATTTTGTCATACACGTTACTGTGGCCCTGCTCTATGTATCTTTAAATTTTTAGTGGGGTTTTTCCTCAAATTGGTCAGCCGTTGGATTCACTGCATACCCTATAACTGTATAGCAGACCCTCTCCTTTCTAATGGGAACATGTCGTACTTTTTACTGTGGCCATGCTCTATGTGTAGTTAAAATCTTAATGGTGTTTTACCTAAAATTGGTCAGCCGTTGGACTTTCTGCATACCCTATAACTGTATATCAGGCCCTCTCCTATCTAATGGGAACATGTCGTTCTTTTTACTGTGGCCCTGCTCTATGTGTAGTTAAATTCTTAGTGGGGTTTTTAATAAAATTGCTTAGCCTTTTGGACACACTGCTTACCCGATAACTGTATAGTAGACCCTTTCCTTTCTAATGGGAATTTGTTGTTACTGTGGCCCTGCTCTATGTGTCTTTAAATTCTTTGTGGGGTTTTTCCTAAAATTGGTCAGCCCTTGGACTCACTGCCTACCCTATAACTGTATAGCAGACTCTCTCCTTTCTAATAGAAATTTGTCATTACTGTGGCCCTGCTCTATGAGTCTTCAAATTCTTAGTGGTGTTTTACTTAAAATTGGTCATCCGTTGGACTCACTGCATACCCTATAACTGTATAGCAGACCCTCTCCTTTCCAATGGGAACATGTCGTACTTGTTACTGTGGCCCTTCTCTATGTGTCTTTAAATTGTTAGTGAAGTTTTTCCTAAGTTTGGTCATCCGTTGGACTCACTACGTACCCTATAACTGTATAGCAGACTCTCTCCTTTCTAATGGGAATTTGTCATTACTGTGGCCCTGCTCTGTGTCTTTAAATTCTTAGTGGGGTTTTTCCTAAACTTGGTCAGCCGTTGGACTCACTGTATACCCTATAAATGTAAAGCAGACCCTCTCTTTTCTAATGGGATTATGTCGTACACGTTACTGTGGCCCTGCTCTATGTATCTTTAAATTTTTAGTGGGGTTTTTCCTAAAATTGGTCAGCCGTTGGATTCACTGCATACCCTATAACTGTATAGCAGACCCTCTCCTTTCTAATGGGAACATGTCGTACTTTTTACTGTGACCATGCTCTATGTGTAGTTAAAATCTTAATGGTGTTTTACCTAAAATTGGTCAGCCGTTGGACTTTCTGCATACCCTATAACTGTATATCAGGCCCTCTCCTATCTAATGGGAACATGTGGTTCTTTTTACTGTGGCCCTGCTCTATGTGTAGTTAAATTCTTAGTGGGGTTTTTAATAAAATTGCTTAGCCTTTTGGACACACTGCTTACCCGATAACTGTATAGTAGACCCTTTCCTTTCTAATGGGAATTTGTTGTTACTGTGGCCCTGCTCTATGTGTCTTTAAATTCTTTGTGGGGTTTTTCCTAAAATTGGTCAGCCCTTGGACTCACTGCCTACCCTATAACTGTATAGCAGACTCTCTCCTTTCTAATAGAAATTTGTCATTACTGTGGCCCTGCTCTATGAGTCTTCAAATTCTTAGTGGTGTTTTACTTAAAATTGGTCATCCGTTGGACTCACTGCATACCCTATAACTGTATAGCAGACCCTCTCCTTTCCAATGGGAACATGTCGTACTTGTTACTGTGGTCCTGCTCTATGTGTCTTTAAATACTTAGTGGACTTTTTCCTAAGTTTGGTAATCCGTTGGACTCACTGCATACACTATAACTGTATAGCAGACCCTCTCCATTCTAATGGGAACATGTCGTACTTGTTACTGTCGCCCTGCTCTATGTGTTTTTAAATTCTTAGTGCAGTTTTTCCTAAACTTGGTCAGCCATTGGACTCACTGCATACCCTATAAATGTATAGCAGACCCTCTTTTCTAATGGAATTATGTCGTACATGTTACTGTGGCCCTGGTCTAAGTGTCTTTAAATTCTTAGTGGCGTTTTTCATAGAATTAGTCATCCGTTGGACTCACTGCATCCCCTATAACTGTATAGCAGACTCTCTCTTTTCTAATGGGAATTTTCGTTACTGTGGCCCTGCGTATTTGTCTTTAAATTCTTAGTGGGGTTTTTCCCACTATAGGAGATGCGCTCCTTTATAATTGCAACATTTTTTTTTACTGAGACCCTCTTCTATGTCTCTTCAAAAGGGTATTGGGTTGCGTCCAAATTTTTGGCAGCCCTTGCAGTCACTGCATATGCAATAACAGTATAAATAAAACAGGATGAGTCTGATGATGTGTCACACACCATTTTGCCAGATAAGGTTGTAAAATGTTAAAATGACATTTCCAGGTGAATGCATTTGTCTTAAAAAATAACGTAAAAAAAACCAAAGCAATAGTTTCTTTCTTTAGTATAAAAAACAGCATCACCAATTTAACCTCAATGTAATCACATTGTTCAGCTCCTGCACCTCCTCCTCCATCTCCGAAATGATCACATCAGTCACAAGCTGACAGCGCTGCCTTGGCTAAGCGGCAACAGGCTATGCTGAAGATAACATGCTTAATGATTAGGTGACAAACCACCCAGAGCTGCTGAGTTGTTGAAAGCTGTAAAACTGCAGCCTGATCTGTGGCTCACCGCTGAACATACAGCTAGGCATGGTCATGTGTGACAATGGGCGGAACCTGGTGACGGAGAAATGACAGCCAGAGTTGATACGGTTTACCTCTATGCCAGTCCTTACACCGAGCTAAAGAATATGGCTGTGGTGAAATACAACTCCCACTGAGAAGCTCTTTCAGATTGAAAAACATTGTGCCCACCAGAGGATTTGATTCTGAGGACTCACCTTTCTCCCCCGCTCAAGAGCCCCATAGCAGCTGCAAAGTTAGCGCTATCATGAACTCTCCTGAGGTAGAAGCCAAGGCACACCAGAGGATTCTCTGGTGGGACCGTCTAAGCCTGCCGAGAGGCAGTCCTGGCTAAGAAAAGTGTGGGGGAAGGTTCCCGGACACTCTATGGCTGCTTTTTTAATGTGGATCGGACTTGCTTATGCATGTTATTTCTGAAACCGCATTGCAGATCAGGCCATTGCCCATCTCTGTAGTTCTGAAA
Source organism: Phyllobates terribilis (assembly GCF_046119375.1). Lineage (NCBI taxonomy): Eukaryota > Metazoa > Chordata > Amphibia > Anura > Dendrobatidae > Phyllobates > Phyllobates terribilis. The sequence goes on along the minus strand of NW_027362771.1, from coordinate 602,404 downwards.
TTAAATGCGCAAAGAAATATGTGCGTGTGTCAAAGCACCACCGACAAGTGCGAGTTGATGTTGGACGGGCTGCCATGGCTTCTGCAACAGAGCAGATACGGTTTCCCTCTATGCCAGTCCTTTCACCTAGCTAAATACAACTCAGCAAAAAAAGCTGTGGACTGGCTCCGTACCGTCCCTGGCCTCCACGAGCCTAAAAGGCCACATTTCAAGTGAAATCAGCTTTAGAGGACTTCCTGGGAGAAATGACAGCTGGGTAGATATGGTTTCCCAAGTCCTTTCACCAAGCTAAAGATATATACTACTCCGCCAAAAAAGCTGTGGACTGGCTCCGTACCGTCCCTGGCCACATTCACCTGTCCACAAGTTTGTGGTTAGGCGGTCCTTCCCAGTAAGTGCACTGGGGAGGGCACGGGTAATGTTGTGGGGCCCGTGCTTGTGGAAGGCGGAGACGATACCGAGAAAAATAGTAGTGGCTGGGTACCGAGTATGGATACTTAGTCGCTGCCGCCATAAAATTGTGGACAGCTTCCGCCTCCACGAGCCTAAAAGGCCACATTTCAAGTGCAAGCAGCTGTCAAAAATTTGGCAGTATAGTATTGCAGCCTGTGGGAGGGTGGGTGGCTGGCTGCATACTTGTGCTTGCATTCCAAGGAATGGTGTAGGGACAACTGAACGCTGCACTGGGACAAGGACGTGGACGGTGATTGTTGCAAGTCTGCAACGACAGGTGCATGGCAGGAGGCATCTTTGCATACGCCAAGGATCACTTATGATGGGCACACTTTTAGGCAGTGACATGGGAGTCAGAAATGCTTCCAGAGGTCTTCCCCATGCTGTTCCAATGTCTTTTCAGCACTGTATGCATGTGTCTGATGATGTGTCACACGCCACATGGCCAGATAAGGTTGTAAAATGTTAAAATGACATTTTCCAGTGAATGCATTTGTCTTGGTTGAAAGCAAAGCAAAAGTGCAAAAACGCATCAAAAATGCTACCTGTGAACATAGCCCAAGGTGTGGAGGAGTATTTTTGTTTTTGGTTATTTATTTTGCCTTATATACAAGTCATTACCCTGGAAAGGATGTTCCTTAACACATTTCACAGGAAAATCCATTTTGGTTTCGTTTTTGTATGTTTAATTGTGAGTCCATAAAAGTGGCGTAATACTCTGACAACATTGTTGACAGCAGTGACCTGGGAGTCAGTAATGCTTCCAGGGGTCTTCCCCATGCTGCCCAGTGGTCAGCGCTCATAGCACTTGAGTAAATCTGCTACACATAGGCGATCTGCTCATCGTCTGTGTGTAGCACAGGCAATCAGAGAAGTGCTGCTTCTAGTCTTCCATAGAGACTATTGAAGCATGCAAAAAGTGTAAAAAAAATGTTTTTACAAATATTGAAAAAATAAAAAAATATAAAAGTTTAAATCACCCCCCTTTCGCCCTATTCAAAATAAAACAATAAAAAAACACACATTATCAGTTCAAAGGTACACTTGAACTGTGAGAGATAGAATCTTAAAAATAAATCCAGAAAATCACATTGCATGATTTATACATAATTCATTTGCATTTTATTGCATAAAACAAGTATTTCATGCAATAGAAAAACAGAACTTAATAGTCACTATCATGCTGGACGACCCATCATCAATGCTCTTACTGAGGGAAGGAGGTTTTTGGCCAAAATCTCACGATACAAGACGCCATCCATCATCCCTTCAATACGGTGCAGTTATCCTGTCCCCTTTGCAGAAAAGGACCCCAAAGTATGATGTTTCCCCCACCATGCTTCATGGTTGGGACAATATTCTTGTTGTTGTACTCATCCTTCTTCCTCCAAACACGGCGAACGGAGTTGATACCAAAAAGTTCTATTTTGGTCTCATCTGACCACATGACCTTCTCCGATGCCTCCTCTGGATCATCCAGATGGTCATTGGCGAACTTCAAAAGGGCGTGGAAATGTGCTGGCAGGAGCAGGGTGACATTGCATGCAGGATTTTAATCCATGACGGCATAGTGTGGTACTAAAGAAAATGTTTGAGACTGTGGTCCTACCTCTCTTCAGGTCATTGACCAGGTCCTTCCATATAGTTCTGGGCTGATTCCTGACCTCTCTCAGAATCATCCTTATCCCACGAGGGGAGATAATGCATGGAGCCTCAGACTGAGGAAGATTGACAGTCATATTGTGTTTCTTCCATTTTCTAATAACTGTGCCAACAGTTGCCTGCTCACCAAGCTGCTTGCCTATTGTCTTGTAGCCCATCCCAGCCTTGTGCAGGTCTACAATTTTGTCCCTGGTGTACATAGACATCTCTCTGTTCTTGGCCATTGGCCATGGTGGAGATGTTGGAGTGTGATTGATTGAGTGTGTGCAAAGGTGACTTTTATACAGGTAATGAGTTCTAACAGGTGCAATTAATACAGGTAATCAGTGCAGAGTAAGAAGGCTTCTTCTAGAAAAACTAACAGGTCTGTGTAAGCCAGAATCCTTGCTGGTTGGTAGGTGATCAAATACTTATTTCATGCAATAAAATGCAATTTAATTATTTAAAAATCATACAATGTGATTTTTTGTTTTTTTATTTTTAGATTCTGTTTCTCACAGTTGAAGTGCACCTACGATAAAAATTATGGACCTCTCCATTCTTTGTAGGTGGGAAAATTTGTAAAATTGGCAGTGTATCAAATACTTATTTTCCCCACTGTATAACACGCCAAATTGGAAAACATAATGATGTAAGATACCAAACACCTACAGTGAAACATGGTGGTGGCAATGTTTGTGGCAGCTTTTCTGCATCTGCCATTGTACCTCAGCATAGAATTGAAGGCAATATGAATGCTGCCATGTACAAGGATATACTGGAGAATGTAATGCTCTCACATGGTAAAACCAAAGTAGACAGGGGATGGAAATTCAAGAAAAACAATGATCATAAGTACACATCCAATTTAGTAAAAATTTGGTTAGCGAAGAAAAATGTTTGCTGTTGCAATGGCCAAGCCAATCACCTGATTTAAACCCTATAGAGCACCTTTGGGATGAGTTACGTCGACGAGTTGGGGCCCGTACCCATAGCAGTAAAGATGAATTGTATGCAGATTTTCAAATGGAATAGAGCTAGATCCCTCAAGATGTCTTTATTACCCTAATAGCTTCAATGCCCCATCGGTGTGGTGCAGTAATTAAAGCAAGAGGTTACAAAATACTAAGTTATGGCATTGTAAAAAATGAATTACTGTCTATGTTGTGACTACTGTTGAGCGAGCACTAAAATGCTCAGGTGCTCGAAGCTCAGGCCGAGCTCGCCGTGATACTCGGGTGCTCGACCCGAGCAACGAGCCCATTGTTAGTCTATGGGAGACCCGAACATTTTTGCGGCGGCACCCCCGGCAGTCTTTTAAAAGCCTAACAAGTGCCCAAAACGATAGTGACAGTGCTCAAATGACATGGGGACAGCATGGGGATCGCCCCAGGAAGCATTTCTGACCCCCAGGTCACTGCTGTCAACAACGTGGTCAGAGGTATTAAGCCACTTTTACAGGCTGACGATAAAACGTTCAAAAACAAAAGTGAAACTTTTTTCCTGTGAAATATGTTAAGGAACATCCTTTCCAGGGAAAAGACTTGTGTATAAGTTAAAATAAATGACCAAAAACAAAAACACTCCTCCACACCTTCGGCTATGTTCACAAGTAGCATTTTTTATGCGTTTTTGCACTTTTGTATTGCGTTCAACTATGACAAATGCATTCACCGTGAAATGTCATTTTAACATTTTACAACCTTATCTGGCCATGTGCTGTGTGACACATGCATAAAGTGCTGAAAAGACAAGGGAACAGCATGGGGAAGACCCCTGGAAGCATCTCTGATTCCCAGGTCACTGTCTAAAAGTGTGCCCATCATAAGTGATCCTTACCGCATCAGAAGATGCAGACTTGCAACTATCCCCATGCAAGTTCTAGTCCCAGGGCAGTGTTCAATTGTACCTCCCCCATTCCTTGCAATACAAGCTCAAGTATGCAGCCTGCCACCCACCCACCCCCAGGCTGCAATACCATACTGCTAGCTTGCTTGAACTTGAAATTGGGCCTTTTAGGCATGTGGAGGCGGAATCTGGACACCACGTCATGGCTGTGTTGGCGGCCTGGAATCCATACTCAGACCCCAGCCGCCCGGCGGCCGGGTGTCCATACTCAGTCCCCAGCGGCCCCGCGGCCGGGTGTCCACACACGGTCCCCAGCCGCCTGGGGGCAGCCGGGTGTCCATAAACAGTCCACAGCCGCCCCTATTTCTCCTTGGAACATCCCCCCACACACTTTTCTTAGCCCAGCCTGCTTTAGGCAGCATTGGACGAGCCCACCAGAGAACCAGACTCCTCCGGTGGGCCCTGACTTCTCCATCGGTGGAGTTGAGAGTGCCAAGGTGAGGAGCATGATGATGATGACAGAAGTTAGCATCTGCTATGTTTTCTTTTAATGCAAGTGTAAGTGTGCAGCCTGCCACCCACCCACCCCCAGACTGCAATTCCATACTGCTAGCTTGTACTTGAAATGGGGCGTTTTAGTTTGGAGGAGGCAGAAGCTGGCCACTACCTCATGGCTGCTTCGGCAGCGAGGTATCCATACTCAGTCCCCAGCTGCCCATATTTGTCCTGGTGTGCCTTATACATAAGATTAAGCGCGTATACCAAAACATTACCTGTGCCCTCCCCAGTGCATTTAGTGGGAAGGAGAGCCTATTCCGCTGTAGTGTGTGCATGCCAAACCCCTGTTCATGGTACATGCGAAGATGCCTCCCACCTTGCACCTGTCGTTGCAGACTTGCAACTATCCCCATTCAAGTCCTTGTCCCAGGGCAGTGTTCAATTGTACCTCTCCCATTCCTTGCAATGCAAGCGCAAGTATGCAGCCTGCCACCCACCCACCCCCAGGCTGCAATACCATACTGCTTGCTTGCTTGCACTTTAAATTGGGCCTTTTAGGCATGTGGAGGCGGAATCTGGCCACCACGCCATGGCTGTGTCGGCGGCCTGGTATCCATACTCAGTCCCCAGCCGCCTGGTGGCCGGGTGTCCCCGCTTGCTTCCCAGCCTCCAGGGGGTGGCCGGGTGGCCATACTCGGTCCCCAGCCACCCCTATTTGTCCCGGTAACCTTTCCCACACTTTTCTTAGCCTGGCCTGCTTTAGGGCAGCATTGGCCGAGCCCACCGGACTATCAGACTCCTCCGATGGGCCCGGGCTTCTCCATCAGGGGAGTTGAGAGTGCCAAGGTGAGGAGCATGATAAGGATGATAGAAGTTAGCATCTGCTTTGTTTTGTTGTAATGCAAGCACATGTATGTAGTAGCGGCTAGGCCTGAGGTGGTCAGCGTTTTGGCGCATATCCTATCTCCTCCGAGGATTGCTGGATGTTTTCCTGCTACTATCCAAGTTCTATGACTCCCGTTAAAACAAAGCTTCAGGTGATAAATGATGGATGAGGTAGTGGCAAAGGAGAAAGAGCAGGAGGAACAGGGACCATTCACATCAATATCAGGCCAGTCAGCCAGATATGTCTTGTAGGATATGTTTCTGTAACAAAACCAGCGGTTCGGCTACACAGTTATAGGGCATACAGTGAGTGCAATGCCTACCAAAAATTTCGAGCCACTCCAATGCCCCTTGGAAATGACATGGAGGTCAGAGGGTGTTAACTAAACCTTTTTTTCCATTTATAGCAACTGGGTGGCCTAAGCAGTGAATGGAAGGCTTTCCAAAAATTATGAGGAACTGTAATGCCCCTTACAAGAGCCATGTGTGGCACCCCAGGGGTCTGGTCACCACAGTAATAGAGATATTACGTCGGAGAGCAAGTGGGTGGTTTCCTGGTCAGGATCCCTTAAACATGCAACATCCTCCTGCCCCAATCCTGGGAGGGGAGAATTCTGCCCTTATAAACTGGATCTGGGGCGGGGTTGAGTGAGTCAGAGAACAGTCAGAGTCAGAGTGAGAGCAAGGGAAAGTAACAGCAAGGAGCTCTGTAGGAGCTATGAGCTAAAGACCAGGGGCTGGAAGCTGAGCAGAGCTCGCCCTGGCAGAAGACAATAGGAACCGGACACAGGAGTCCGAAGCTGTGAGGACTTATATATCCAGCAGCAGAAACCAGCCGGCAGGGGATTTCAGGTCCTCTGGCCATAGAAGCCCGGAGGCTCAGTCACAAGCAAGGGACCAGCACCGCCGTCGTGGAGCGGAGGCTAACAGAAGGCCCCAAGTCACCAGCCATACGGGTGAGCACTATAAGGTACACTCAGGGACGTGGACTACTTCTACCCGCTTACAGCAAGGTAGCCAGGAAGAGTGCAGACAGACGGGGAGGCCTACAACTCCACCTGGCCAGGGGAACTCCTGCTTGCTCACAGACTGACCAGGCCTCTTATGCTAGCCAGTACTCCCGGGAGGGTTCTACCTTATAATCATCAGTAAAGACGCTGAACTGCACTGCAAAGAATCTGAGTAATTTCTGCTGCGCTCGTGCACCATCACCCCCATCATCCACACTCACTGCCCTGAGGCTATACTCCTCCCGAGGGGAGTTATCCCATTCTATGCTGCGCACACAACACAAGCCTCAGCGGTCTGCCTCGCAGCGCTGGTACTGCCTTACCGCAATCCACGGGTGGCACAGTCGGACAATTAACCTCAAAACCTAAGAAAGACTGACACTGGTTTGACCAGCCTGAGCCACGAGACCGGGTCACCGCCACGAAGACTACAGACCCCAGAGACCCGGCACCGGGTATCCCACACACGTGTACACACAGCCCAGGGGGCGCGTCACATGTAGAGATGAGCGTTGTTCTACTCGAACTGTTCGCCAATCTCAAATTCGAGCTGTTTTGGGCGGTGTTCGAGCCGTTCGGCGAACACGAACAATTTGAGAAAAATTTGGCTGTTCGAGGTTATGTTCGATAACTGTTCGTGCACCAAAATCATAACTGGATTTTTTCTCAGTAATGATGAAAATTAATGTTAATACGCAGTTTGAGTGTACAGCGGGGTGGGGGGAGGGGCAGGGGATGGATCTCTGCAGGAACAATGAAGATCTCCATTTTTTTTTTCTCTTTCCCGCATTTACAGTGGGGAGGTGCAATCTGTCAGCCTATCAGCAGCGCACACACGGAGCGAAGTGCTTTTTTTCACACAAGCAAGGGCATGTGTCATTGGCAGTGTATGTCACATGTCCTTGCCCTATAAGACCAAGCCATTTTCCCCGTCGCCACCATTTTCTCACTGCTGCAGCTGCGTGTTAGACGGCACCGCTGTTGCTGTGTGCGCTATACCTTGTTAATTTCAAGTCAATTTTCGCACAAATCTACAGATAGCTTGGGAGTAGGGAATAGTTGTGATTGCAGTCCTTTTAAGGACTAGGTTACAGCATTTCCTACGACTTTTATCAGGCAGGTCTGTGCTCTTAAATAGATAGATTGTGGGAGTAAAGACTAATTGTAATTGGAGTCCTTTTCAGGACTAGGTTACATCAGTTCCTATCAGTTTTTTGCCAGGCAGGTCTGTGCCAGTGCTGTGCAAGTTTTTTTCACAGCATTTGGCTGAATCTAGCAAAGCTAATCCTTTTTGGCCTATTGCAGAGTGTGTTAGTCAGTGGAGTACCCTATCTGTGTTGCAAGATATACCACCTGTGTATAGAATACCAATTTTTTTACTGCACCTAGTGAAGTAAAATCTTTTGGGCATAGCATCATTCTATTAGTCCATCTATACTGACCTCCAACAGGTTGCAAACTGCATATATTTTTTTCTTCATCTACCTCTGAAGAAATATTGGGCTTCTAGCTGTGTGTGGGACTTGTTCTATTAATCCATCTATACAGACCTCCATCAGGTTGCAAACTGAATATATTTTTTTCTGCATCTACCTCTGAAAAAATATTGGGCTTCTAGCTGTGTGTGGGACTTGTTGTATTAGTCCATCTATACTAACCTCCATCAGGTTGCAAACTGAATATATTTTTTTCTGCATCTACCTCTGAAAAAATATTGGGCTTCTAGCTGTGTGTGGGACTTGTTCTATTAATCCATCTATACAGACCTCCATCAGGTTGCAAACTGAATATATTTTTTTCTGCATCTACCTCTGAAAAAATATGTGGCCTTCTAGCAGTGTGTGGGACTTTCTCTATTAGTCCATCTATACTGACCTCCATCAGGATGCAAACTGAATATAATTTTTTTCTGCATCGAGCTCTGAAAAAATATTTGGCCTTCTAGCAGTGTGTGGGACTTTCTCTATTAGTCCATCTATACTGACCTCCATCAGGTTGCAAATTGAATATAATTTTTTTCTGCATCTAACCCAGCCAATAGTTTTGGCCTAATACCACAGTTTGGCCACTCAGCTCTGCTCGGTTCCCATCCATTGTTTTTTTGTGCAAACAACTCCTGAGTTGTTAATTAGTTAACCACCAAAATGAGTGGAAAAAGGCCTGCTGCTGGTGGAAAGGGGAATAGGCGTGTTGGGAAGGGGAAAAAAGGTTGTGTCCGTGGGGTAGGTGTTAAAGCAACAGTAACATCTGCAGAAGAAAGACCATCTTCCAGCCAACCTAAAATGTCTACTTCTTTTAGCGGACAATGTGATAAGATCCCTTTCTTACGGCCACGCCAATCGCTACAAATTCCAGATGAGGCACAAAAACAGCAGGTGCTTCAACGGATATCAAGTGCTCCTTTAAGTGGGCTCTCCTCCACATCAACTTCAACATCACAAATACTCCAGTCCTCAAAGGTGTCACCCCAATCGCACTTGCTTCCTCACAGCTCCCAAATCTCCAGCTGCCCGTCTGAGTATGAGTTAGAACAGATGGTTGAGTCTGCAGAGCTGTTTACTCATACTATAGCCTGGGAATCAGAGGTCGACTCCAGCGCTTCTGTGAATCCAGACGAGGAAATGATCTGCACTGATGCCCAGAATCTTTATGAGTCGGATCCAGGACCAGACGCAGAAGGTTCTGACCATAATGTAGACCCTCATTCCCAAACTGTAACTCCTGTTGGTGGAGACAATGAGGAAGACGATGATAAGACTCAAATACCTGATTGGAGCGACAACTTTAGTTTTTTGTCAGGGCAGGAACAGGTTGGCTCTGAGGACGACGGGTGTGATAACGCACAGGATGATGATGATGAGGTTGGAGATCCCACTTACTGTCAACCCACAGTCAGCCAAGAGATGAGGTCAGCAGAGGAGGTGGAGGAAGATGCTAGTGACGACGAGGTCAGGTTGCGCCTTCCTGGACAGAGACGTAGTACTGGAAGCACGTCAACAACTGCATCCTCAAACACAACTCTGCCTCTCACCACAAGTCGTGGTGGCTCTTCAGGTCGCATGGGTGCTAAGCCTTGCATAGCCTGGGCATTTTTTCAGATCGATAAAGATGACCCAACTCGTGTTATCTGTAACATTTGTCAGCAAAAGCTAAGTAGAGGCCGAAAAATACATAGTTTGAGTACTTCATGCATGAACCGGCACATGGACATGAAGCATAAGTTGCAGTGGGAAGCTCAGTGTGCTACAATGCGGCCTAGCCGGCCGGGCCAACCACCGTCTGCCATATCTTGTGCATCCGCGGCCTCTTCATCCTCTGTGACTGGGGGGACAGCAGTCACACCTGTTTTGGGGCGCAGACCTGCCACCTCTTTACCCGCAACAGCCAGCGTGATTGGCAGGTCATCATTTTCTTTGGAGGTGGTAACACCAGCTGGTGTTGAGCGCTGTCCGACATCGATAGCACCACCTTTGGATCAAGGCAACCTAACATGTCCGCCTGCATCTTCCTCACAGACCGGCAGTTTGCCGGGGACACCCTTATCAACCCCGTCTAAGCAAAATAGCCAGCCCTCGGTCCCTCAGATGTGGACAAGTAAAAGAACATTTCCTCATAGCCATGAGAAAGCTAAGAGGTTGAATTTCACCATCTGCAAGCTCTTGGCTACAGAAATGCTGCCTTTCCGCCTGGTGGACACAGAGGATTTTCGAGACCTTATGTCCGTCGCAGTGCCCCAGTACCAGATGCCCAGTCGGCACTACCTCTCAAAGAAAGGTGTGCCTGCGCTCCACCAGCATGTCGCACACAACATCACCGCTTCTTTGAGAAACTCTGTGTGTGACAGGGTGCATTTCACCACAGACACTTGGACGAGTAGGCATGGACAGGGGCGTTACATGTCGCTGACTGGGCACTTGTTAACTATGGTGACAGCAGGACAAGGGGCTGCTGTCCATGTCTTGCCGTCCCCACGAGTTGCGCGTCAATCCTCTTTATGTCAAAGTTCCTCCACTGCTTCTGCCTCCTCAACCTCCTCTCGGTCTTCCACCTGCACCCAAAGCCTGTCTGGTCATGCCACAAGCTTTCTAACTGCGCAGAAGGGATCCTGCACACCTCCTTACTATGCTGGCAGTAGGGCTCAACGTCATCAGGCGGTTTTTACATTGAAATGTCTGGGAAATGTGAGTCACACAGCTGAGGAGTTGTGGTCAGCTCTGGAGAACCAATTTCATGAATGGTTGTCTCCACTGGACCTGAAACCAGGGAAGGCCGTGTGCGACAATGCTGCAAACCTGGGTGCGGCCCTTCGCCGGGGCAATGTCACACACGTGCCTTGTATGGCTCACGTGTTGAACCTGGTTGTCCAGCAATTTTTAGCCCACTATCCCAGACTAGATGGCCTTCTGCAGAGGGCACGGTCGCTGTGTGCTCACTTCCGCCGTTCGCATCCCGCAGCTCAGCGACTTACATCTCTACAGAAGTCGTTGGGCCTGCCACTTCACCGGCTAAAATGCGATGTGCCTACCCGGTGGAATTCAACTCTGCACATGTTGCAGCGACTGTGGCAGCACCGACAAGCCCTGGTGCAATACGTTCTGACATATAGTCTGGGCCAACAAGATCCAGAGGTGGGGCAAATCACGCTAGAGGAGTGGTCTCAGATCAGGGACCTATGCACCCTTCTGCACAGTTTTGAAATGGCGACGAAGATGTTTAGTGCTGACGATGCCATTATCAGCATGACTATTCCGGTGATTTACATGCTGGAGCACATGTTAAACAGAATTCGGAGTCAGGTGGTGGCACAAGAGGAGGTGGAGGAAGTAGAGGAGGAGGAGTTGTATGCGGAAGGGCTAACATCTGCAAGGTCCAGACGGTCGGCAGCACCAAGGCGGCAGGCATGTGAGGGTGGGGGAGATGGTTTTACCAGGGCGCATGGTAGCAGCCAAACTAGTGAGGAAGGTGCAGGAGCCCAGGAAGAAGTGGAGGACGAACTGATGGAAGACTCATCAGATGAGGGAGACCTTGATCACATTTCTGTTGTGCGAGGTTGGGGGGAGAGGACAGAGGAAGGAAGCATGATTGTTACCTCGCCACCAACACAACAGGGACTTGGTGCTCCTGGATGCGCAACACACATGAGTGCCTTCTTGCTGCACTACCTGCAACATGACCCTCGAATTGTGAGAATTAGAAATAATCCTGACTACTGGGTTGCCACACTGTTAGATCCCCGGTACAAAAGTAAATTTGCAGAAATTATTCCTGCCATAGAAAGGGATGCACGCATGCAGGAGTATCAGCAGAGACTGTTGCAGAATCTTACATGTGCTTTTCCACAAAATACCAGTGGTGCACGTAGTGAATCTCACAGTTCCAACTTGCCAACCGTGGGACCGTCAAGTGTTCAGCACTCAAACCGTAACAGAACCACAGTATCTGCTGGTAACATCAATTTTGCGGAATCATTTCACCACTTTTTTAGCCCATCCTTTGCAAGGCCACAGGAGACAAGAAGTCTGACACATAGTCAACGCCTAGAGACGATGGTACAGGAGTATCTCCAAGTAAACATTGAAGCCATGACTGTGTCACTGGACCCTTGCTCTTTTTGGGCTTCCAATCTGGATAAATGGCCGGAGCTAGCCACTTACGCCTTGGAGATCTTGTCATGCCCCGCAGCCAGCGTTCTGTCTGAACGTGTGTTCAGCGCTGCTGGTGGTGTGCTGACAGATAAGCGCACGCGGCTCTCCACTGATAATGTAGACAGACTCACGTTCATAAAGATGAACAAATCATGGATCCGAAACGACTTTTCTACCCCTGTGTCATCCTGGGGAGAGTTAAAGCTTGATGATTGGTTAAAATCACCCTACCAACCGTTTTAAGCTTTCAAATTACTAATCATGTTTATCTGTAACTTGGCTGGAAAATAATTTGGGCTTTGTAGCAGTGTGCAGCACTGATTCTATTAGGCCATCTATAATAAGCTCCACCAGATTTAAAATTACTAATCATGTTTTTCTGTATCTTGACTGGAAAATAATTTGGGCTTTGTAGCAGTGTGCAGCACTGATCCTATTAGGCCATCTATACTAAAGCTTCACCAGATTTAAAATTAATAATAATTTTTAGCTGCATCTAGCCCGGAAAATAATTTTGGGGCTCCGAGATGCGCAAGACACATAAGTGCCTTCTTGCTGCACTACCTGCAGCATGACCCTCATATTGTCAGAATTCGAAGTAATCATGACTACTGGGTTGCCACACTCTTAGATCCCCCAAACTTTTCGATCAACCTTTTCATTTTAATAAAGACCAAAAAAATGGTCATTTTTGAAATTATAAGCATTAACAGGTTGTTAGAAACTGAAATCAAACAGTTTTCAACTCAAAACTTTATTCTAGGTGATGTTACATTTTCACATAGGACCCCTTGTTCGAAAGGAGCTTCTGAACTCTCTCGTCCATTGAATTTGTCAGGTTTTGGATGGTTTCTGCTTCAATTGTTTTGCATGAGGACAGAATACCCTCCCAGAGCTGTTGCTTAGATGTGAACTGCCTCCCGCCATCATAGACACTCCTTTTAATGATGCTCCAAAGGTTCTGAATGGGGTAGAGGTCAGGGGAGCATGGGGGTCACACCATAAGTTTGTCCCCTTTTATGCCCATATCAGCCAGAGATGCAGATGTTTTATGTGCAGCATGAGATGGTGCATTATCATGCAAAATAATGATCTTGCTGTGAAATACACGGTTCTTCTTCTTGAACCATGGCAGGAAGTGCTGTTTGAGAAAATCCACATACATTATGGAGTACATCTTTAGCGCTTTCAGGGATCCTAAAGGGGCCGACAATCTCTCTCCCCATGATTCCAGCCCAAAACATTACTCCACCTCCTCCTTGTTGGCGCTGTAGCCGTGTTTGCGTGGGGTGTCCATCAACCAGCCATCCTCCACTCCATCCATCTGGACCATCGAGCGCTGCACGGCACTCATCCGTGAACAAAACAGTTTTGAAATCAGTCTTCATGTAATGTTTGGCCCACTGGAGCCGTTTCTGCTTGTGTGAAGAGGATAGAGGAGGTCGACAGGATGGCATATGCACAGCTGCAAACCTCTGAAGGACCCTGCATCTTGTTGTTCGGGGGACGTTGGAGGCACCAGCAGCTTCAAAAACTTGTCTGCTGCTATGACAAGGCTTTTTTGCCGCTGCTCTTTCAACCTGACGTAATTGCCTGTAGGAAAGAGTCCTCAATTTGCCCTTATCAGCACGCACACGTGTGTACTGTGAATCAGCTACATACTTCTTGATTGCCAAGACACTTCATCCTGATCATCGCACAATGTTGATTGTAGTCATGCCTTGACCTAAACACTCCACAATTTGTTGCTTCTCAGCAGCCGACACATCCTTTTTCTTTCCCATTTTGGCAGAAAATGTAGGCTGCTTAATAATGTGAGACAGCCTTCTTAAGTAGTCTTGCCTTTCATTGGACACACCTGCCAAACTAATTAGCACAGGTGTCTGCAATTGCTTACAGTGATATAAAGAGCCTTGACACACATCACCATCAATGAGTTTAACTGACAAACAAACAAATTCTTCCCTTATCACTCCTAAACACTTTTTGCATAATAATTTGGAACACAGTGTACATGTGCTTTTCCACAAAACACCAGTGGTTCACGTAGTGAATCTTACAGTTCTAACTTGCCAACCGTGGTCTGTATGGAGTTGTTCAATAAAGGGCCCAAAATTAAGATAACATAGATGGGAGAGGTCTCTATGAATAGGAATTCCTAAGTATTTGATACCCTGTGAGGGCCAGGCAAAGGGAAAGTTGGACTGGATGGAATCCTATATGGATTTGGGGAGGGAGACATCGAGGGCCTCAGACTTCGCTGCATTGATTTTTTAAATTTGACCATGTAACAAAGTGATCTATTTCAGCCATAACAGCATGGATGGATATATGTGATTGAGTGATATATACTAGGACATCATCAGCAAATAGAGAGCACTTGTACTCGGTGCCTCGCACCTCAATCCACCTAATATTGGGGTTATGGCGAATTGATGAGAGCAGGTGCTCCGTCACTAGGATGTATAAGAGAGGGGACAGAGAACATCCCTGCCTTGTCCCATTGGTGATTGTGAAAGGTGATGAAAATGTTCTGACGCGCCCCCTGGGCCTTGGGACACCCAGAGCCGGACCCTTTTTGGTGGATGCTGGTGGTTGTAGTCTCCGTGGCGGCGACCCGGTTCCATGGCTCAGGGCGGTCAAACCAGTGGCGGAACTATTTATGTGGTTTTGATGTTTAAATGTCCGACTACGCCACCCGTGGATTGCGGTCAGAGTGAACCGCCGCTCCAGGGCAGACCGCTGAGGCTGGTGTTGTGGGTGCAGCAGAGCGTAGCATAACTCCCCACGGGAGGAGTATAGCCTCAGGGCAGTGTTTGCGGAGGATGGGGGTGATGGTGCAGGGCAGCAGCAGTAACGACACGGAGTCAGTGATGCAGTCCAGGGCCTTTACTCACAGTTCTTATTATCCAGACCACGTCTGCAGGTAACGGCTGCCCACGTCGTACTGTGCTCACCAGGTGAGGGGCTCAGACAACTCCCAGATAACTTTGGAGCGCTTCACAGGACCCCCTTTGTGTGTCCTTTGTCTGGCCTTTCTTACCAACCCTTCTGTCCGGCTGCCTCGGGTCTCCTCTTGGTAAACTTGGCGCCAGTTTCCTGGACCCTATGTGGTGCCTTCCTAGCGGGTGTAGCGAGGGGCTGCGCCACATAAAATGTCACAGCCTCCTGTTTCTAGCTGAGGGTCGTTTCCTGCCTCCACTAGTTTCGGGGACCGGTCTCCCCCTTTGGCCTGACCCCTCCACGCAGGTGGATTCGGGCGTGCGGTGGCGACTCGCCCGTCCGCACCCCTGGGATCACTTCATTAGTCGTTCCTGGAGCCGTCTCCGCTCCTCTTCCTTCCTTCTCCCTCTTCCAGGCCTGGGCCTCTGTTACTAGGCCCGCCTCCGAAGCAGAGCTCATGCAGAGCCCCTGCTCCCTGCCACTTCTGCTCAGACTTCTCTGCACTGAATTAAGATGGTGCCCACCTTTTATACTCCCTTCTCAATGCACCCAGGAACTGCTTCCTCCCTGCTCCTGCACTACAGGGTTCTCCTTCCTCAGTGTTCCCTCCCCCCCCTCCAGCCAGGGACAGGGACTGTCGTGCCCATCTCAGGGGCATATTGGTTGCCCTGCCCCACGGCAATGTGGTGTAATGCATGCAGGTGTCGGGTCCTGATCCACACTACATCCTTACCTGAGAGTGAGATATCACACCTCTGGGTGAGGTGCAATGCCTCTGTAGCAACCGAGCCCTCAGGGTGCTACAGTTCCATTTATCTGCAGCCTAGGTGGTGTATTGCAATACAGGGCCGTGATTTTGGCTATAAAAGGGTCCCCTAGACCCCTACCCCAAGCTTTTTAAGAGAATCATATATGGCGTGCCAGGAGACTCTATGGAATGCTTTCTCAGCATCCAACGAGAGTATCTAATTACAAATTTTTAACTGCATCTAGCCCAGGAAATACTTTGTGTCTAGTAGCAGTGTCTGCTAGTCAGCGGATTATCCCGGCTGTAAGCAAGCTACACCACCTGTAGTTTGGACACTTAATTTTTTCAAAGGAAATGCTTCGGGACCACGGGATACTCAGTGAAGAGCATCAGGAGGCACCCCAAGGCATAGGGGCTGGGACTGGCAGTAGGATGCCTTGCGGTGGACAGCCAAGCTCGATCCTTATAAAAGCTTTTTAACTGCAGCAGCTTTAGTGGACGCTACTGGAGCTTGAATTACGCGGCTGCTGGCATGAGACTTGCCCTCCAATAGATCCTTGTAAATGGATTTAAAGTGTATTCATTCAAATTAGAGAGACAATTTAAATTAAAAAGCTTAGAGCTGCCTCCACCACAGTGGGGCTCGCTCGACCCACCAGCGGACAGGCACCAGTATTGGGAGAGGGGGGCTGGCCGTCAGGGTTCACCGCGGCTCTGGCACAAACCCGGCGACGCGGAGGTGGCACGGGCAGGAGTGGACTGAACGTGTCGGCTTCTCACTTTTTGGATTTTAGAAGGGCATGACATGCCTATATCTGTGTCTCCCCCTCCTTTTACTCCTCCACCTCTTTTCTTTTCGCATGACTATATGTACTTGTCACTTTTCCATGTGTTAACTGTGTCTTCTGAGCAGTTTGTCAGCTTTTGGACACCTTTGAAGGTGTTTTCTATGTGTTTCTATGTGTTTTTGTTTGCCTGCCATTGGTTTTAACGGTGTTCGAAGGTGTTGGACGAACAGTTCGACGAACAGTTCGGCGAACACACGGGTGTTCGACGAACCGAACCGTACTCGAACACTACGGGGGTGTCTCAACACTACTTGTTACTCATATACCAGAAATGGTTGATGGTATTGGCTGAACACAAACAGTTTGCTGCTCACCCTCTTTGAATCTTCTTTAGCATGCTAAAAGGAGCAGGAAAAAGGAAAAAAATTCAAAAATTCCACCTTTCCAAGCAGAGAAGTGACTGCTTGTGCATGGACATTATTCATTGATTTTAGGTCACTCATATACCAGACATGGTTGAAGGTATTGGCTGAGCACAAAGATATAGCAGCCCAACCTCTTTGAATCTTCTTTAGCATGATAAAAGGAGCAGGAAAAAGCAAAAATTTCAGAATTCCACCTTTCAAAGCAGAGAAATGACTGTTTGTGCAATGACATTATTCATTGATTTTAGCCATTGAAAACAGTCCTGTTACTCATATACTAGAATTGGTTGAAGGTACTGGATGAACGCAAACAGACAGCATCTCAACCTCTTTGAATCTTCTTTAGCATGCTAAAAGGAACATGAAAAAGCAAAAAAAATCAGAATTCCACCTCTCCCAGCAGAGAAATGACTGAGCAATGATATTATTCACTAATTTTAGCCATTGAAAAATGTCCTGTTACTTATATACCAGAAATGGTTGAAGGTATTGGCTGAACGCAAACAGATAGCAGCTCAGCCTTTTTGAATCATCTTTTGCATGCTAAAAGGAGGAGAAAAAAACAAAAAAAATTCAGAATTCCACCTTTCTGTGTTTTTGTTTGCCTGCCATTGGTTTTAACGGTGTTCGAAGGTGTTCGACGAACAGTTCGACGAACAGTTCGGCGAACACACGGGTGTTCGACGAACCGAACCGAACTCGAACACTACTGGGGTGGCTCAACACTAGTACCGAGCAGTGTCGAGCATGTTCGCTCAACACTAATTTTAGCCATTGAAAAACATCCTGTTACTCATATGCCAGAAATGGTTGAAGGTATTGGCTGAACGAAAACAGATAGCAGCTCACCCTCTTTGAATCTTCTTTAGCATGCTAAAAGGAGCAGGTAAAAGCAAAAAATTTCAGAATTCCACCTTTCCAAGCAGAGAAATGACTCTTTGTGCAATGACATTATTCATTGATTTTAGCCATTGAAAAACGTCCTGTTACTCATATACCAGAAATGGATGAAGGTATTGGCTTAACGCAAACAGACAGCAGCTCAAACTCTTTGAATCTTCTTTAGCATGCTAAAAAAAGCAGAAAAAAAAAATTCAGAATTCCACGTTTATAAGCAGAGAAATGACTGTTTGTGCAATGACATTATTCATTGATTTTAGTCATTGAAAACAATCCTGTTACTCATATATCAGAAATGGTTGAAGGTATTGGCTGAACACAAATAGTTAGCAGCTCACCCTCTTTGAATCTACTTTAGCATGCAAAAAGCAGCAGGAAAAAGCAATAAATTTCAGAATTCCACCTTTCAAAGCAGAGAAATTACTTTTTGAGGAATGACATTATTCATTGATTTTAGCCACTGAATACCGTCCTGTTACTCATATACCAGAAATGGCTGAAGGTATTTGCTGAACGCAAACAGATAGCAGCTCACTCTCTTTGAATCTTCTTTAGCATGCTAAAAGGAGCAGGTAAAAGCAAAAAATTCAGAATTCCACCTTTCCAAGCAATAAAATGACGGTTTCTGCAATGACATTATTCATTGATTTTAGCCATTGAAAACCGTCCTGTAACTCATATACCAGAAATGGTTGAAGGTATTGGCTGAACAGAAACAGATAGCAGCTCACCCTCTTTGAATCTTCTTTAGCATGCTAAAAGGAGCAGGAGAAAGCAAAACATTTCAGAATTCCACCTTTCAAAGCAGAGAAATGACTGAGCAATGACATTATTCATTGATTTTAGCAATTGAAAACCGTCCTGTTACCTATATACCAGAAATGGCTGAAGGTATTGGCTGAACACAAACAGATAGCAGCTCACCCTCTTTGAATCTTCTTTAGCATGCTAAAAGGAGCAGGAAATAGCAAAATATTTCAGAATTCCACCTTTCCAAGCAGAGAAATGACTGTGTGTGTAATGACATTATTCATTCATTTTAGCCATTGAATACCATCCTGTTACTGAAATACCAGAAATGGTTGAAGGTATTGGCTGAATGCAAACAGATAGCAGCTCACCCTCTTTGAATCTTCTTTAGCATACTAAAAGGAGCAGGAAAAAGCAAAAAAATTCAAAATTTCACCTTTCCAAGCAGAGAAATGACTGTTTGTGCAATGACATTATTCATTGATTTTAGCCATTGAAAACCATCCTGTTACTCATATACCAGAAATGGTTGAAGGTATTGGCTGTACGCAAACAGAGATCAGCTCACCCACTTTGAATCTACTTTAGCATGCTAAAAGGAGCAGGAAAAAGCAATACATTTCAGAATTCCACCTTTCAAAGCAGAGATATTACTTTTTGAGGAATGACATTATTCATTGATTTTAGCCATTGAAAAACATCCTGTTACTCATATACCAGAAATGGTTGAAGGTATCGGCTGAACGCAAACAGATAGCTGCTCACTCTCTTTGAGTCTTCTTTAGCATGCTAAAAGGATCAGCTAAAAGCAAAAAAATTCAGAATTCCACCTTTCCAAACAGAGAAATGACTGAGCAATGACATTATTCATTGATTTTAGCAATTGAAAACCGTCCTGTTACCTATATACCAGAAATGGCTGAAGGTATTGGCTGAACACAAACAGATAGCAGCTCACCCTCTTTGAATCTTCTTTAGCATGCTAAAGGGAGCAGGAAATAGCAAAACATTTCAGAATTCCACCTTTCCAAGCAGAGAAATGACAGTGTGTGTAATGACATTATTCATTCATTTTAGCCATTGAATACCGTCCTGTTACTGAAATACCAGAAATGGTTGAAGGTATTGGCTGAATGCAAACAGATAGCAGCTCATCCTCTTTGAATCTTCTTTAGTATACTAAAAGGAGCAGGAAAAAGCAAAAAAATTCAAAATTTTACCTTTCCAAGCAGAGAAATGACTGTTTGTGGAATGACATTATTCATTGATTTCAGCCATTGAAAAACATCCTGTTACTCATATACCAGGAAAGGTTGAAGGTATCGGCTGAACGCAAACAGATAGCATCTCACCCTCTTTGAATCTTTTTTAGCATGCTTAAAGGAGCAGGTAAAAGCAAAAAATTTCAGAATTCCACCTTTCCAAGCAGAGAAATGATTGTTTGTGCAATGACATTATTCATTGATTTTAGCCATTGAAAACCGTCCTCTTACTGTTATACCAGAAATGGTTGTAGGTATTGACTGAACGCAAATAGATTGCAGCTCGCCCTCTTTGAATCTATTTTAGCATGCTAAAAGGAGCAGGAGAAAGCAATATATTTCAGAATTCCACCTTTCCAAGCAGGGAAATGACTATTTGTGCAATGACATTATTCATTGATTTTAGCCATTGAAAAATGTGCTATTACTCATATACCAGAAATAGTTGAAGGTATTGGCTGAAAGCAAACAGACACCAGCTAATCCTCTTTGAATCCTCTTTAGCATGCTAAAAGTAGCAGGAGAAAGCAAAAAATTTCAGAATTTTGCCTTTCAAAGCAGAGAAATGACTGAGCAATGACATTATTCCCTGATTTTAGCCGTTGAAAAATGTCCTGTTACTCATATACCAGAAATGGTTGAAGTTTTTGGCAGAACACAAAGAAATAGCAGCCCACCCTCTTTGAATCATCTTTTGCATGCTAAAAGGAGCAGAAAAAAGCAAAAAATTTAAGAATTCCACTTTTCAAAGCAGAGTAATGACTGTTTGTGCAATGACATTATTCAATGATTTTAGCCATTGAAAAGAGTCCTGTTACTCATGTACCAGAATTAATTGAAGGTACTGGCTGAACGCAAACAGATAGCAGCTCACCCACTTTGAATCTTCTTTAGCATACTAAAAGGAGCAGGAAATAACAAAAAAAATCAGAATTCCACCTCTCCCAGCAGAGAAATGACTGAGCAATGACATTATTCTCTAATTTTAGCCATTGAAAAATATCCTGTTACTCATATACCAGAAATGGTTGAAGGTATTGGCTGAACGCAAACAGATAGCAGCTCACCCTCTTTGAACCTTCTTTAGCATGCCAAAAGGAGCAGGAAAAAGCACAAAAATTCAGAATTCCACCTTTCAAAGCAGAGAAATGACTGTTTGTGCAATGACATTATTCATTGATTTTAGCCTTTGAAAACAGTCCTGTTACTCATTTACCAGAATTGGTTGAAGTTACTGGCAGAACGCAAACAGATAGCAGCTCACCCTCTTTGATTCTTCTTTAGCATGCTAAAAGGAGAAGGAAAAAGCTAAAAATTTCAGAAATCCACCTTTCCCAGCAGAGAAATGACTGAGCAATGACATTATTCACTGATTTTAGCCATTGAAAAACATCCTGTTACTCATATACCAGAAATGGTTGAAGGTATTGGCTGAATGCAAACAGATAGCAGCCCACCCTCATTGAATCGTCTTTTGCATGCTAAAAGGAGCAGAAAAAAGCAAAAAAATTTTGGAATTCCACCTTTCAAAGCACAGAAATGACTGTTTGTGCAATGACATTATTCATTGTTTTTTGCCATTGAAAAGAGTCCTGTTACTCATGTACCAGAATTGGTTGAAGGTACTGGCTGAACGCAAAGAGATAGCAGCTCACCCTCTTTGAATCTTCTTTACCATGCTAAAAGGAGCAGGAAATAACAAAAAAATTCAGAATTCCACCTCTCCCAGCAGAGAAATGACTGAGCAATGACATTATTCACTAATTTTAGCCATTGAAAAATATCATGTTACTCATATACCAGAAATGGTTGAAGGTATTGGCTGAACGCAAACAGATAGCAGCTCACCCTCTTTGAACCTTCTTTAGCATGCCAAAAGGAGCAAGAAAAAGCAAAAAAAAATCAGAATTCCACCTTTCAAAGCAGAGAAATGACTGTTTGTGCAATGACATTATTCATTGATTTTAGCCATTGAAAACAGTCTTGTTACTCATTTACAAGAATTGGTTGAAGATACTGGCTGAAAGCAAACAGATAGCAGCTCACCCTCTTTGAATGTTCTTTAGCATACTAAAAGGAGCAGGAAAAAGCAAAAAAAATTCAGAATTCCCCCTTTCCAAGCAGATAAATTACTGTTTGTGCAATGACATTATTCATTGATTTTAACCATTGAAAATGGTCCTGTTACTCATACACCAGAAATGGTTGAAGGTATTGGCTGAACGCAAGTAGATTGCAGCTCACCCTGTTTGAATATTCTTTAGCATGCTAAAAGGAGCAGGAAAAAGCAAAAAAATTCAGAATTCATCCTTACCAAGGAGAGAAAAAACTCTTTGTGCAATGACATTATTGAATGATTTTAGCAATTGAAAACCGTCCTGTTACTCATATACCAGAAATGGTTGAAGGTATTGGCTGAACTCAAAGAGATAGCAGCTAACCCTCTTTGAATCGTCTCTAGCATGCTAAAATGTGCAGGAGAAAGCAAAAAATTTCAGAATTCCACCTTTCCAAGCAGACAAATAACTGCTTGTGCAATGACATTATTCATTGATTTTAGACATTGAAAAACATCCTGTTACTCATATACCAGAAATGGATGAAGGTATTGGCTTAACGCAAACAGATAGCAGCTCATACTCTTTGAATCTACTTTAGCATGCTAAAAGAAGTAGGAAAAAACAAAAAAAATCAGAATTCCACCATTATAAGCAGAGAAATGACTGTTTGTGCAATGAAATTATTCATTGATTTTAGCCATTGATAATCATCCTGTTACTCATATACCAGAAATGGTTGAAGGTATTGGCTGAACGCAAACAGATAGCAGCTCACCTTCTTTGAATCCACTTTAGCATGCTAAAAGGAGCAGGAAAAAGCAAAAATATTCAGAATTCCACCTTTCAAAGCAGAGAAATGACTTTTTGAGCAATGACATTATTCATTGATTTTAGCCATTGAAAAACATCCTGTTACTCATGTCCCAGAAATGGTTGAAGGTATTGGCTGAACACAAAGAGGTAGCAGCCCACCCTCTTTGAATCTTCTTTAGCACGCTAAAAGGAGCAGGAGAAAAATATCAGAATTCCACCTTTCCAAGCGGAGAAATGAATGTTTGTGCAAAGACATTATTCACTGATTTTAGCCATAGAAAAACGTCCTGTTACTCATGTCCCAGAAATGGTTGAAGGTATTGGCTGAACACAAAGAGGTAGCAGCCCACCCTCTTTGAATCTTCTTTATCATAATAAAAGGAGCAGGAAAAAGCAAAAAATTTCAGAATTCCACCTTTCAACGCAGAGAAATGACTACTTGTGCAGTAACATTATTCATTGATTTTAGCCATTGAAAACCGTCCTGTTACTCATATACCAGAAATTGTTGAAAGTATGGGCTGAATGCTAATAGATAGCAGCTCACCCTCTTTGAATCTTCTTTAGCATGCTAAAAGGAGGAGGAAAAAGCAAAACATTTCAGAATTCCAGCTTTCCAAGCAGAGAATTGACTATTTTTGCAATGACAATATTCATTCATTTTAGCCATTGAAAACCGTCCTGTTACTCATATACCAAAAATGAATGAAGGTATTGGCAGAACGCAAGCAAATAGCTGCTCCCCCTATTTGAATTTTCTTTAGCATGCTAAAAGGAGCAGGAAAAAGCAAAAAAATTCAGAATTCCACCTTTCAAAGCAGAGAAAACACTTTTTGAGCAATGATATTATTCATTGATTTTAGCCATTGAAAAACATCCTGTTACTCATATACCAGAAAAGGTTGAAGGTATCGGCTGAATGCAAACAGATAGCATCTCACCCTCTTTGAATCTTTTTTAGCATGCTAAAAGGAGCAGGTAAAAGCAAAAAATTTCAGAATTCCACCTTTCCAAGCAGAGAAATGATTGTTTGTGCATTTACATTATTCATTGATTTTAGCCATTGAAAAACGTCCTCTTACTGTTATACCAGAAATGGTTGAAGGTATTGGCTGAACGCAAAGAGATTGCAGCTCACCCTCTTTGAATCTATTTTAGCATGCTAAAAGGAGCAGGAGAAAGCAAAAAATTTCAGAATTCCACCTTTCCAAGCAGGGAAATGACTGTTTGTGCAATGACATTATTCATTGATTTTAGCCATTGAAAAATGTGCTATTACTCATATACCAGAAATGGTTGTAGGTACTGGCTGAACGCAAACAAATAGCAGCTCACCCTCTTTGAATGTTCTTTAGCATACTAAAAGGAGCAGGAAAAAGCTAAAAAAATTCAGAATTCCCCCTTTCCAAGCAGTTAAATTACTGTTTGTGCAATGACATTATTCATTGATTTTAACCATTGAAAATCGTCCTGTTACTCATACACCAGAAATGGTTGAAGGTATTGGCTGAATGCAAACGGATAGCAGCTCACCCTTTTTGAATCTTCTTTAGCATGCTAAAAGGAGCAGGAAAAAGCAAAAAATTTCAGGTTTCCACCTTTCAAAGCAGAGAAATGACTGAGCAATGACATTATTCAGTGATTTTAGCAATTGAAAACCATCCTGTTACTTATATACCAGAAATGGCTGAATTTATTGGCTGAACACAAACAGATAGCAGCTCACCCTCTTTGAATCTTCTTTAGCATGCTAAAAGGAGCAGGAAAAAGCAAAACATTTCAGAATTCCACCTTTCCAAGCAGAGAAATGACTGTGTGTGTAATGACATTATTCATTCATTTTAGCCATTGAATACCGTTCTGTTACTGATATACCAGAAATGGTTGAAGGTATTGGCTGAATTGAAACAGATAGCAGCTCACCCTCTTTGAATCATCTTTAGCATACTAAAAGGAGCAGGAAAAAGCAAAAAATTTTAGAATTTCACCTTTCCAAGCAGAGAAATTACTGTTTGTGCAATGACATTATTCATTGATTTCAGCCATTGAAAACCATCCTGTTACTCATATACCAGAAATGGTTGTAAGGCATTGGCTGAACGCAAACAGATAGCAGCTCACCCTCTTTGAAACTTCTTTAGCATGCTAATAAGAGCAGGAAAAAGCAAAAAATTTCAGAATTCCACCTTTCAAAGCAGAGAAATGACTGTTTGTGCAATGGCAATATGCATTCATTTTAGCCATTGAAAGCTGTCCTGTTACTCATATACCAGAAATGAATGAAAGTACTGGCAGAAAGCAACAGATTGCAGCTCACGCTCTCTGAATCTTCTTTATCATGCTAAAAGGAGCAGGAAAAAGCAAAACATTTCAGAATTCCACCTTTCTAAGCAGAGAATTGACTGTAGGTGCAATGTCATTACTTATTCATTTTAGCCATTGAAAACCGTCCTGTTACTCATATACCAGAATTGGTTGAAGGTATTGGCTGAAAGCAAACAGAAAGCAGCTCACCCTCTTTGAATCTTCTTTAGCATGCTAAAAAGAGCAGGAAAAAGCAAAACATTTCAGAATTCCACCTTTCCAAGCGGAAAAATGACTGTTTGTGTAATGACATTGTTCATTTATTTTAGCCATTGAATACCGTCCTGTAACTCATATACCAGAAATGGTTGAAGGTATTGGCTGAATGCAAACAGATAGCAGCTCACCCTCTTTGAATCTTCTTTAGCATACTAAAAGGACCAGGAAAAAGCAAATAATTTCAGAATTCCCCATTTCCAAGCAGATAAATTTCTGATTCTGCAATCACATTATTCATTGATTTTAGCTATTGAAAACCGTCCTGTTACTCATATACCAGAAATGGTTGAAGGTATTGGCTGAAGGCAAACAGATTGTAGCTCACCCTCTTTGAATATTCTTTAGCATGCTAAAAGGAGCAGGAAAAAGCGAAAAATTTCAGAATTCCACCTTACCAAGGAGAGAAATCACTGTTTGTGCAATGACATTATTCATTGATTTTAGCTTTTGAAAACTGTCCTGTTACTCATATACCAGAAATGGTTGAACTTATTGGCTGAACTGAAACAGATAGCAGCTAACCCTCTTTGAATCTTCTTTAGCATGAAAAAAGGAGCAGAAAAAAAACAAAAAAAATGTCAGAATTCCATCTTACCAAGGAGAGAAATAACTGTTTGTGCAATGACATTATTCATTGATTTTAGCCATTGAAAACCATCCTGTTACTTATATACCAGAAATGGTTGAAGGTATTGGCTGAACACAAACAGCAGCTCATACTCTTTGAATCTTCTTTAGCATGCTAAAAGGAGCAGGAAAAAGCAAAACAATTCAGAATTCCACCTTTCCAAGCAGAGAAATGACTGTTTGTGTAATGACATTATTCATTCATTTTAGGCACTGAATACCATCCCGTTACTCATATACCAGAAATGTTTGAAGGTATTGGCTGAATGCAAACAGATAGCAGCTAACCCTCTTTGAATCTTCTTTAGCATGCTAAAGGGAGCAGGAAAAAGCAAAAAAATTTCAGAATTCCCCCTTTCCAAGAGGATTAATTACTGCTTCTGCAATACCATTATTCATTGATTTAAGCCATTGAAAACCATCCTGTTACTCATATACCAGAAATGGTTGAAGGTATTGGCTGAACGCAAACAGCAGCTCAAACTCTTTGAATATTCTTTAGCATGGTAAAAGGAGCAGGAAAAAGCAAAAAATTACAGAATTCCACCTTACCAAGGAGAGAAATAACTGTTTGTGCAATGACATTTTTCATTGATTTTAGCCATTGAAAAACGTCCTGTTACTCATATACCAGAAATGGTTGAAGGTATTGGCTGAACTCAAACAGATAGCAGCTCACCCTCTTTGAATCTTCTTTAGCATGCTAAAAGATGCAGGAAAAAGCAAAACAATTCAGAATTCCACCTTTCCAAGCAGAGAAATGACTGTTTGTGCAATGACATTATTCATTGATTTTAGACATTGAAAACCATCCTGTTACTCATATACCAGAAATGGTTGAAGGTATTGGCTGAACGCAAACAGATAGCAGCTCAAACTCTTTGAATATTCTTTAGCATGGTAAAAGGAGCAGGAAAAAGCAAAAAATTACAGAATTCCACCTTACCAAGGAGAGAAATAACTGTTTGTGCAATGACATTTTTCATTGATTTTAGCCATTGAAAAACGTCCTGTTACTCATATACCAGAAATGGTTGAAGGTATTGGCTGAATGCAAACAGATAGCAGCTCACCCTCTTTGAATCTTCTTTAGCATGCTAAAAGGAGCAGGAAAAAGAAAAACATTTCAGAATTCCTCCTTTCCAAGCAGAGAATTGACTGTTTGTGCAATGACAATATTCAATCAATTTAGCCATTGAAAACCGTCCTGTTACTCATACACCAGAAATGAATGAAGGTATTGACTTAAAGCAAACAGATAGCAGCTCACCCTCTTTGAATCTTCTTTAGCATGCTAAAAGGTGCAGGAAAAAGCAAAAAAATTCAGAATTCCACCTTTCCAAGCAGAGAAATGACTGTTTGTGCAATGACATTATTCATTGATTTTAGACATTGAAAACCGGCCTGTTACTCATATACCAGAAATGGTTGAAAGTATTGGCTGAATGCAAACAGAGAGCAGCTCACCCTCTTTATATCTTCTTTAGCATGCTAAAAGGAGCAGGAAATAGCAAAAAAATTCAGAATTCCACCTCTCCCAGCAGAGAAATGAATTTTTGAGCAATGACATTATTCATTGATTTTAGCCATTGAAAAACATCCTGTTACTCAAATACCAGAAATGGTTGAAGGTATCGGCTGAACGCAAACAGGTAGCAGCTCACCCTCTTTGAATCTTCTTTAGCATGCTAAAAGGAGCAGGTAAAAGCAAAAAATTTCAGAATTCCACCTTTCCATCAGAGAAATGACTGTTTGTGCAATGACATTATTCATTGACTTTAGCCATTGAAAACCGTCCTGTTACTCTTATACCAGAAATGGTTGAAGTTATTGGCTGAACGCAAACAGATAGCAGCCCACCATCTTTGAATATTCTTTAGTATGCTAAAAGGAGAAGGAAAAAGCAAAAAATTTCAGAATTCCACTTTTACAAGCAGACAAATGACTGTTTGTTCAATGTTATTATTCATTGATTTTAGCCATTGAAAACAGTCCTGTTTCTCATATACCAGAAATGGTTGAAGATATTGGCTGAACGCAAACAGATAGCAGCTCACCCTCTTTGAATATTCTTTAGCATGCTAAAAGGAGCAGGAGAAAGCAAAAAATTTCAGAATTACACCTTTCAAAGCAGAGAAATGACTGAGCAATGACATTATTCATTGATTTTAGCCATTGAAAACCGGCCTGTCATTCATATAGCAGAAATGGTTAAAGGAATTGGCTGAAAGCAAACAGATAGCAGCTCACCCTCTTTGAATCTTCTTTAGCATGCTAAAAAGAGCAGGAAAAAGCAAAAAATTTCAGAATTCCACCTTTCAAAGCAGAGAAATTACTGTTTGTGCAATGACATTATTCATTGATTTTAGCCATTGAAAACAGTCCTGTTGCTCATATACCAGAAATGGTTGAAGGTATTGGCTGAACTCAAACAGATAGCAGGTAACCCTCTTTGAATCTTCTCTAGCATGCTAAAATGTGCAGGAAAAAGCAAAAAATTTCAGAATTCCACCTTTCCAAGCAGAGAAATGACTGTGCAATGACATTATTCATTGATTTTAGACATTGAAAACCATCCTGTTACTCATATACCAGAAATGGTTGAAGGTATTGGCTGAATGCAAATGGAGAGCAGCTCACCCTCTTTGAATCTTCTTTAGCATGCTAAAAGGAGCAGGAAAAAGCAAAAAATTTCACAATTCCCCCTTTCCAAGTAGAGAAATGACTGAGCAATGACATTATTCACTGATTTTAGCCATTGAAAAATGTCCTGTTACTCATATACCAGAAATAACTGAAGGTATTGGCTGAACGCAAACAGAGAGCAGCTCAGCCTCTTTGAATCATCTTTAGCATGCTAAAAAAAGCAGAAAATTTTTTTCAGAATTCCACCTTTCCAAGCAGAGAAATGACTGTTTGTGCAATGACATTATTCATTGATTTTAGCCATTGAAAACTGTCCTGTTACTTATATACCAGGAATGGTTGAAGGTATTGGCTGAACACAAACAGATAGCCTCTCACCCTCTTTGAATGTTCTTTAGCATACTAAAAGTAGCAGGAAAAAGCAAAAAATTTCAGAATTTCCCCTTTCCAAGCAGATAATTTACTGTTTGTGCAAAGACATTACTCATTGATTTTAACAATTGAAAACCGTCCTGTTACTCTTAAACCAGAAATGGTTGAAGGTATTGGCTGACCTCAAACATATAGCAGTTCACCCTCTTTGAATCTTCTCTAGCATGCTAAAATGTGCAGGAAAAAGCAAAAAATTTCAGAATTCCACCTTTACAAGAAGAGAAATGACTGTTAGTGCAATGACATTATTCATTGATTTTAGATATTGAAAACCGTCCTGTTACTCATATGCCAGAAATGGTTGAAAGTATTGGCTGAACGCAAATGGATAGCAACTCACCCTCTTTGAATCTTCTTTAGCATGCTAAAAGGAGCAGGAAAAAGCAAAACATTTCAGAATTCCACCTTTCCAAGCAGAGAATTGACTGCTTGTGCAATGACAATATTCATTCATTTTAGCAATTGAAAACCGTCCTGTTACTCATATACCAGAAATGGATGAAGGTATTGGCTTAATGCAAACAGATAGCAGCTCAAACTCTTTGAATCTTCTTTAGCATGCTAAAAGGAGCAGGAAAAAACAAAAAAATTCAGAATTCCACCTTTATAAGCAGAGAAATGACTGTTTGTGCAATGACATTTTTCATTGATTTTAGCCATTGAAAAACATCCTGTTGCTCATATACCAGAAATGGTTGAAGGTATTGGCTGATCATAAACAGACAGAAACTCACCCTCTTTGAATCTTCTTTAGCACGCTAAAAGGAGCAGGAGCAAAATATCAGAATTCCAAAGTTCCAAGTGGAGAAATTAATGTTTGTGCAATGACATTATTCACTGATTTTAGCCATAGAAAATCGTCCTGTTACTCATATACCAGAAATGGTTGAAGGTATTGGCTGAACACAAAGAGGTAGCAGCCCACCCTCTTTGAATCTTCTTCATCATAATAAAAGGAGCAGGAAGAAGCAAAAAATTTCAGAATTCCACCTTTCAAAGCAGAGAAATGACTGTTTGTGCAATGACATTATTCATTGATTTTAGCCATTGAAAACAGTCCTGTTACTCATTTACCAGAATTGGTTGAAGGTACTGGCTGAATGAAAACAGATAGCAGCTCACCCTCTTTGAATGTTCTTTAGCATACTAAAAGGAGCAGGAAAAAGCAAAAAAAATTCAGAATTCCCCCTTTCCAAGCAGACAAATTACTGTTTGTGCAATGACATTATTCATTGATTTTAACCATTGAAAATCGTCCTGTTACTCATACACCAGAAATGGTTGAAGGTATTGGCTGAACGCAAACAGATAGCAGCTCACCCTCTTTGAATATTCTTTAGCATGCTAAAAGGAGCAGGAAAAAGCAAAAAATTTCAGAATTCATCCTTACCAAGGAGAGAAAAAACTGTTTGTGCAATGACATTATTCATTGATTTTGGCCTTTGAAAACCGTCCTGTTACTCATATAGCAGAAATGGTTGAAGGTATTGGCTGAACTCAAAGAGGTAGCAGCTAACCCTCTTTGAATCTTCTCTAGCATGCTAAAATATGGAGGAAAAAGCAAAAAATTTCAGAATTCCACCTTTCCAAGCAGACAAATGACTGCTTGTGCAATGACATTATTCATTGATTTTAGACATTGAAAACCGTCCTGTTACTCATATACCAGAAATGGTTGAAGGTATTGGCTGAATGCAAACGGATAGCAGCCCACCCTCTTTGAATCTTCTTTAGCATGCTAAAAGGAGCAGGAAAAAGCAAAACGTTTCAGAATTCCACCTTTACAAGCAGAGAATTGTCTGTGCAATGACAATATTCATTCATTTTAGCCACTGAAAACCATCCTGTTACTCAAATACCAGAAATGGATCAAGGTATTGGCTTAACTCAAACAGATGGCAGCTCACTCTCTTTGAATCTTCTTTAGCATGCTAAAAGGAGTAGGAAAAAACAAAAAAAATCCGAATTCCACCATTATAAGCAGAGAAATGACTGAGCAATGACATTATTCATTGATTATAGCCATTGATAACCATCCTGTTACTGATATACCAGAAATGGTTGAAGGTATTGGCTGAACGCAAACAGATAGCAGCTCACCCTCTTTGAATCTTCTTTAGCATGCAAAAAGGAGCAGGAAAAAGCAAAAAATTTCAGAATTCCACCTTTCAAAGCAGAGAAATGACTTTTTGAGCAATGACATTATTCAGTGATTTTAGCAATTGAAAACCATCCTGTTACTTATATACCAGAAATGGCTGAATTTATTGGCTGAACAGAAACAGATAGCAGCTCACCCTCTTTGAATATTCTTTAGCATGCTAAAAGGAGCAGGAAAAAGCAAAACATTTCAGAATTCCACCTTTCCAAGCAGAGAAATGACTGTGTGTGTAATGTCATTATTCATTCATTTTAGCCATTGAATACCGTTCTGTTACTGATATACCAGAAATGGTTGAAGGTATTGGCTGAATGCAAACAGATAGCAGCTCACCCTCTTTGAATCATCTTTAGCATGCTAAAAGGAGCAGGAAAAAGCAAAAAATTTCAGAATTTCACCTTTCCAAGCAGAGAAATTACTGTTTGTGCAATGACATTATTCATTGATTTCAGACATTGAAAACCATCCTGTTACTCATATACCAGAAATGGTTGTAAGGCATTGGCTGAACGCAAACAGATAGCAGCTCACCCTCTTTGAATCTTCTTTAGCATGCTAAAAAGAGCAGGAAAAAGCAAAAAATTTCAGAATTCCACCTTTCAAAGCAGAGAAATGACTGTTTGTGCAATGGCAATGTGCATTCATTTTAGCCATTGAAAGCTGTCCTGTTACTCATATACCAGAAATGAATGAAAGTACTGGCAGAAAGCAAACAGATTGCAGCTCACGCTCTCTGAATCTTCTTTATCATGCTAAAAGGAGCAGGAAAAAGCAAAACATTTCAGAATTCCACCTTTCCAAGCAGAGAATTGACTGTATGTGCAATGTCATTACTTATTCATTTTAGCCATTGAAAACCGTCCTGTTACTCATATACCAGAAATGGTTGAAGGTATTGGCTGAACGCAAACAGATAGCAGCTCAGCCTCTTTGAATCGTCTTTAGCATGCTAAAAGGAGCAGAAGAAAAAAATAATTCAGAATTCCACCTTTCCAAGCAGAGAAATGACTGTTTATGCAATGACATTATTCATTGATTTTAGCCATTGAAAACCGTCCTGTTACTCATATACCAGAAATGGTTGAAGGTATTGGCTGAACGCAAGCAGATAGCAGCTCACCCTCTTTGAATCTTCTTTAGCATGCTGAAAAGAGCAGGAAAAAGCAAAACATTTCAGAATTCCACCTTTCCAAGCGGAAAAATGACTGTTTGTATAATTACATTGTTCATTCATTTTAGCCATTGAATACCGTTCTGTTACTCATATACCAGAAATGGTTAAAGGTTTTGGCTGAATGCAAACAGATAGCAGCTCACCCTCTTTGAATCTTCTTTAGCATACTAAAAGGAGCAGGAAAAAGCAAAAAATTTCAGAATTCCCCCTTTCCAAGAGGATAAATTAATGCTTCTGCAATAACATTATTCATTGATTTAAGCCATTGAAAACCGTCCTGTTACTCATATACCAGAAATGGTTGAAGGTATTGGCTGAACGCAAACAGATAGCAGCTCAAACTCTTTGAGTATTCTTTAGCATGGTAAAAGGAGCAGGAAAAAGCAAAAAATTACAGAATTCCACCTTACCAAGGAGAGAAATAACTGTTTGTGCAATGACATTTTTCATTGATTTTAGCCATTGAAAGCCATCCTGTTACTTATATACCAGAAATGGTTGAAGGTATTGGCTGA
Source organism: Phyllobates terribilis (assembly GCF_046119375.1). Classification (NCBI taxonomy): domain Eukaryota; kingdom Metazoa; phylum Chordata; class Amphibia; order Anura; family Dendrobatidae; genus Phyllobates; species Phyllobates terribilis. The sequence continues at coordinate 569,597 of NW_027362771.1, read as the reverse complement.
ACACAAACAGATAGCAGCTCATACTCTTTGAATCTTCTTTAGCATGCTAAAAGGAGCAGGAAAAAGCAAAACAATTCAGAATTCCACCTTTCCAAGCAGAGAAATGACTGTTTGCGTAATGACATTATTCACTCATTTTAGGCATTGAATACCGTCCTGTTACTCATATACCAGAAATGGTTGAAGGTATTGGCTGAATGCAAACAGATAGCAGCTCACAGTCTTTGAATCTTCTTTAGCATACTAAAAGGAGCAGGAAAAAGCAAAAAATTTCAGAATTCCCCCTTTCCAAGAGGATAAATTACTGCTTCTGCAATAACATTATTCATTGATTTAAGCCATTGAAAACCGTCCTGTTACTCATATACCAGAAATGGTTGAAGGTATTGGCTGAACGCAAACAGATAGCAGCTCAAACTCTTTGAGTATTCTTTAGCATGGTAAAAGGAGCAGGAAAAAGCAAAAAATTACAGAATTCCACCTTACCAAGGAGAGAAATAACTGTTTGTGCAATGACAATTTTCATTGATTTTAGCCATTGAAAAACGTCCTGTTACTCATATACCAGAAATGGTTGAAGGTATTGGCTGAACTCAAACAGATAGCTGCTCACCCTCTTTGAATCTTCTTTAGCATGCTAAAAGGTGCAGGAAAAAGCAAAAAAATTCAGAATTCCGCCTTTCCAAGCAGAGAAATTTCTGTTTGTGCAATGACATTATTCACTGATTTTAGCCATTGAATACCGTCCTGTTACTCATATACCAGAAATGGTTAAAGGTATTGGCTGAATGCAAACAGATAGCAGCTCACCCTCTTTGAATCTTCTTTAGCATACTAAAAGGACCAGGAAAAAGCAAATAATTTCATAATTCCCCCTTTCCAAGCAGATAAATTACTGTTTCTGCAAGCACATTACTCATTGATTTTAGCTATTGAAAACCGTCCTGTTACTCATATACCAGAAATGGTTTCAGGTATTGGCTGAAGGCAAACAGATAGTAGCTCACCCTCTTTGAATATTCTTTAGCATGCTAAAAGGAGCAGGAAAAAGCGAAAAATTTCAGAATTCCACCTTATCAAGGAGAGAAATAACTGTTTATGCAATGACATTATTCATTGATTTTAGCTATTGAAAACTGTCCTGTTACTCATACACCAGAAATGGTTGATCGTATTGGCTGAACTGAAACAGATAGCAGCTAACCCTCTTTGAATCTTCTTTAGCATGATAAAAGGAGCAGAAAAAAAACAAAAAATATTTCAGAATTCCACCTTTCCAAGCAGAGAAATGACTGTTTTTGCAATGACATTATTCATTGATTTTAGCCATTGAAAACCATCCTGTTACTTATATACCAGAAATGGTTGAAGGTATTGGCTGAACACAAACAGATAGCAGCTCATACTCTTTGAATCTTCTTTAGCATGCTAAAAGGGGCAGGAAAAAGCAAAACAATTCAGAATTCCACCTTTCCAAGCAGAGAAATGACTGTTTGCGTAATGACATTATTCATTCATTTTAGGCATTGAATACCGTCCTGTTACTCATATACCAGAAATGGTTGAAGGTATTGGCTGAATGCAGACAGATAGCAGCTCACCCTCTTTGAATCTTCTTTAGCATACTAAAAGGAGCAGGAAAAAGCAAAAAATTTCAGAATTCCCCCTTTCCAAGAGGATAAATTACTGCTTCTGCAATAACATTATTCAATGATTTAAGCCATTGAAAACCGTCCTGTTACTCATATACCAGAAATGGTTGAAGGTATTGGCTGAACGCAAACAGATAGCAGCTCAAACTCTTTGAGTATTCTTTAGCATGGTAAAAGGAGCAGGAAAAAGCAAAAAAATTTAGAATTCCACCTTTCCAAGCAGAGAAATTACTGTTTGTGCAATGACATTATTCATTGATTTTAGACATTGAAAACCGTCCTGTTACTCGTATACCAGAAATGGTTGAAGGTATTGGCTGAATGCAAACAGATAGCAGCTCGGCCTCTTTGAATCTTCTTTAGCATGCTAAAAGGAGCAGGAAAAAGCAAAACATTTCAGAATTCCTCCTTTCCAAGGAGAGAATTGACTGTTTGTGCAATGACAATATTCATTCAATTTAGCCATTGAAAACCGTCCTGTTACTCATATACCAGAAATGGATGAAGGTATTGAGTTAAAGCAAACAGATAGCAGCTCACCCTCTTTGAAACTTTTTTAGCATGCTAAAAGGTGCAGGAAAAAGCAAAAAAATTCAGAATTCCACCTTTCCAAGCAGAGAAATGCCTGTTTGTGCAATGACATTATTCATTGATTTTAGACATTGAAAACCGGCCTGTTACTCATATACCAGAAATGGTTGAAGGTATTGGCTGAATGCAAACAGATAGCAGCTCACCCTCTTTGAATCTTCTTTAGCATGCTAAAAGGAGCAGGAAATAGCAAAAAAATTCAGAATTCCACCTCTCCCAGCAGAGAAAAGAATTTTTGAGCAATGACATTATTCATTGATTTTAGCCATTGAAAAACATCCTGTTACTCAGATACCAGAAATGGTTGAAGGTATCGGCTGAACGCAAACAGGTAGCAGCTCACCCTCTTTGAATCTTCTTTAGCATGCTAAAAGTAGCAGGTAAAAGCACAAAATTTCAGAATTCCACCTTTCCATCAGAGAAATGACTGTTTGTGCAATGACATTATTCATTGATTTTAGCCATTGAAAACCGTCCTGTTACTCTTATACCAGAAATGGTTGAAGTTATTGGCTGAACGCAAACAGATAGCAGTCCACCATCTTTGAATCTTCTTTAGTATGCTAAAAGGAGAAGGAAAAAGCAAAAAAATTCAGAATTCCACTTTTACAAGCAGACAAATGACTGTTTGTTCAATGTTATTGTTCATTGATTTTAGCCATTGAAAACAGTCCTGTTACTCATATACCAGAAATGGTTGAAGGTATTGGCTGAACGCAAACAGATAGCAGCTCACCCTCTTTGAATATTCTTTAGCATGCTAAAAGGAGCAGGAAAAAGCAAAACGTTTCAGAATTCCACCTTTACAAGCAGAGAATTGTCTGTGCAATGACAATATTCATTCATTTTAGCCACTGAAAACCATCCTGTTACTCATATACCAGAAATGGATCAAGGTATTGGCTTAACTCAAACAGATGGCAGCTCACTCTCTTTGAATCTTCTTTAGCATGCTAAAAGGAGTAGGAAAAAACAAAAAAAATCAGAATTCCACCATTATAAGCAGAGAAATGACTGAGCAATGACATTATTCATTGATTATAGCCATTGATAACCATCCTGTTACTGATATACCAGAAATGGTTGAAGGTATTGGCTGAACGCAAACAGATAGCAGCTCACCCTCTTTGAATCTTCTTTAGCATGCAAAAAGGAGCAGGAAAAAGCAAAAAATTTCAGAATTCCACCTTTCAAAGCAGAGAAATGACTTTTTGAGCAATGACATTATTCAGTGATTTTAGCAATTGAAAACCATCCTGTTACTTACATACCAGAAATGGCTGAATTTATTGGCTGAACAGAAACAGATAGCAGCTCACCCTCTTTGAATATTCTTTAGCATGCTAAAAGGAGCAGGAAAAAGCAAAACATTTCAGAATTCCACCTTTCCAAGCAGAGAAATGACTGTGTGTGTAATGTCATTATTCATTCATTTTAGCCATTGAATACCGTTCTGTTACTGATATACCAGAAATGGTTGAAGGTATTGGCTGAATGCAAACAGATAGCAGCTCACCCTCTTTGAATCATCTTTAGCATGCTAAAAGGAGCAGGAAAAAGCAAAAAATTTCAGAATTTCACCTTTCCAAGCAGAGAAATTACTGTTTGTGCAATGACATTATTCATTGATTTCAGACATTGAAAACCATCCTGTTACTCATATACCAGAAATGGTTGTAAGGCATTGGCTGAACGCAAACAGATAGCAGCTCACCCTCTTTGAATCTTCTTTAGCATGCTAAAAAGAGCAGGAAAAAGCAAAAAATTTCAGAATTCCACCTTTCAAAGCAGAGAAATGACTGTTTGTGCAATGGCAATATGCATTCATTTTAGCCATTGAAAGCTGTCCTGTTACTCATATACCAGAAATGAATGAAAGTAATGGCAGAAAGCAAACAGATTGCAGCTCACGCTCTCTGAATCTTCTTTATCATGCTAAAAGGAGCAGGAAAAAGCAAAACATTTCAGAATTCCACCTTTACAAGCAGAGAATTGACTGTATGTGCAATGTCATTACTTATTCATTTTAGCCATTGAAAACCGTCCTGTTACTCATATACCAGAAATGGTTGAAGGTATTGGCTGAACGCAAACAGATAGCAGCTCAGCCTCTTTGAATCGTCTTTAGCATGCTAAAAGGAGCAGAAGAAAAAATTAATTCAGAATTCCACCTTTCCAAGCAGAGAAATGACTGTTTATGCAATGACATTATTCATTGATTTTAGCCATTGAAAACCGTCCTGTTACTCATATACCAGAAATGGTTGAAGGTATTGGCTGAACGCAAGCAGATAGCAGCTCACCCTCTTTGAATCTTCTTTAGCATGCTGAAAAGAGCAGGAAAAAGCAAAACATTTCAGAATTCCACCTTTCCAAGCGGAAAAATGACTGTTTGTATAATTACATTGTTCATTCATTTTAGCCATTGAATACCGTTCTGTTACTCATATACCAGAAATGGTTAAAGGTTTTGGCTGAATGCAAACAGATAGCAGCTCACCCTCTTTGAATCTTCTTTAGCATACTAAAAGGAGCAGGAAAAAGCAAAAAATTTCAGAATTCCCCCTTTCCAAGAGGATAAATTAATGCTTCTGCAATAACATTATTCATTGATTTAAGCCAATGAAAACCGTCCTGTTACTCATATACCAGAAATGGTTGAAGGTATTGGCTGAACGCAAACAGATAGCAGCTCAAACTCTTTGAGTATTCTTTAGCATGGTAAAAGGAGCAGGAAAAAGCAAAAAATTACAGAATTCCACCTTACCAAGGAGAGAAATAACTGTTTGTGCAATGACATTATTCATTGATTTTAACTATTGAAAACTGTCCTGTTACTCATATACCAGAAATGGTTGATCGTATTGGCTGAACTGAAACAGATAGCAGCTAACCCTCTTTGAATCTTCTTTAGCATGATAAAAGGAGCAGAAAAAAACAAAAAATATTTCAGAATTCCACCTTTCCAAGCAGAGAAATGACTGTTTTTGCAATGACATTATTCATTGATTTTAGCCATTGAAAACCATCCTGTTACTTATATACCAGAAATGGTTGAAGGTATTGGCTGAACACAAACAGATAGCAGCTCATACTCTTTGAATCTTCTTTAGCATGCTAAAAGGAGCAGGAAAAAGCAAAACAATTCAGAATTCCACCTTTCCAAGCAGAGAAATGACTGTTTGCGTAATGACATTATTCACTCATTTTAGGCATTGAATACCGTCCTGTTACTCATATACCAGAAATGGTTGAAGGTATTGGCTGAATGCAAACAGATAGCAGCTCACAGTCTTTGAATCTTCTTTAGCATACTAAAAGGACCAGGAAAAAGCAAATAATTTCATAATTCCCCCTTTCCAAGCAGATAAATTACTGTTTCTGCAAGCACATTACTCATTGATTTTAGCTATTGAAAACCGTCCTGTTACTCATATACCAGAAATGGTTTCAGGTATTGGCTGAAGGCAAACAGATAGTAGCTCACCCTCTTTGAATATTCTTTAGCATGCTAAAAGGAGCAGGAAAAAGCGAAACATTTCAGAATTCCACCTTATCAAGGAGAGAAATAACTGTTTGTGCAATGACATTATTCATTGATTTTAGCTATTGAAAACTGTCCTGTTACTCATATACCAGAAATGGTTGATCGTATTGGCTGAACTGAAACAGATAGCAGCTAACCCTCTTTGAATCTTCTTTAGCATGATAAAAGGAGCAGAAAAAAAACAAAAAATATTTCAGAATTCCATCTTTCCAAGCAGAGAAATGACTGTTTTTGCAATGACATTATTCATTGATTTTAGCCATTGAAAACCATCCTGTTACTTATATACCAGAAATGGTTGAAGGTATTGGCTGAACACAAACAGATAGCAGCTCATACTCTTTGAATCTTCTTTAGCATGCTAAAAGGGGCAGGAAAAAGCAAAACAATTCAGAATTCCACCTTTCCAAGCAGAGAAATGACTGTTTGCGTAATGACATTATTCATTCATTTTAGGCATTGAATACCGTCCTGTTACTCATATACCAGAAATGGTTGAAGGTATTGGCTGAATGCAGACAGATAGCAGCTCACCCTCTTTGAATCTTCTTTAGCATACTAAAAGGAGCAGGAAAAAGCAAAAAATTTCAGAATTCCCCCTTTCCAAGAGGATAAATTACTGCTTCTGCAATAACATTATTCAATGATTTAAGCCATTGAAAACCGTCCTGTTACTCATATACCAGAAATGGTTGAAGGTATTGGCTGAACGCAAACAGATAGCAGCTCAAACTCTTTGAGTATTCTTTAGCATGGTAAAAGGAGCAGGAAAAAGCAAAAAAATTTAGAATTCCACCTTTCCAAGCAGAGAAATTACTGTTTGTGCATTGACATTATTCATTGATTTTAGACATTGAAAACCGTCCTGTTACTCATATACCAGAAATGGTTGAAGGTATTGGCTGAATGCAAACAGATAGCAGCTCGGCCTCTTTGAATCTTCTTTAGCATGCTAAAAGGAGCAGGAAAAAGCAAAACATTTCAGAATTCCTCCTTTCCAAGGAGAGAATTGACTGTTTGTGCAATGACAATATTCATTCAATTTAGCCATTGAAAACCGTCCTGTTACTCATATACCAGAAATGGATGAAGGTATTGAGTTAAAGCAAACAGATAGCAGCTCACCCTCTTTGAAACTTCTTTAGCATGCTAAAAGGTGCAGGAAAAAGCAAAAAAATTCAGAATTCCACCTTTCCAAGCAGAGAAATGCCTGTTTGTGCAATGACATTATTCATTGATTTTAGACATTGAAAACCGGCCTGTTACTCATATACCAGAAATGGTTGAAGGTATTGGCTGAATGCAAACAGATAGCAGCTCACCCTCTTTGAATCTTCTTTAGCATGCTAAAAGGAGCAGGAAATAGCAAAAAAATTCAGATTTCCACCTCTCCCAGCAGAGAAAAGAATTTTTGAGCAATGACATTATTCATTGATTTTAGCCATTGAAAAACATCCTGTTACTCAGATACCAGAAATGGTTGAAGGTATCGGCTGAACGCAAACAGGTAGCAGCTCACCCTCTTTGAATCTTCTTTAGCATGCTAAAAGTAGCAGGTAAAAGCACAAAATTTCAGAATTCCACCTTTCCATCAGAGAAATGACTGTTTGTGCAATGACATTATTCATTGATTTTAGCCATTGAAAACCGTCCTGTTACTCTTATACCAGAAATGGTTGAAGTTATTGGCTGAACGCAAACAGATAGCAGTCCACCATCTTTGAATCTTCTTTAGTATGCTAAAAGGAGAAGGAAAAAGCAAAAAATTTCAGAATTCCACTTTTACAAGCAGACAAATGACTGTTTGTTCAATATTATTGTTCATTGATTTTAGCCATTGAAAACAGTCCTGTTACTCATATACCAGAAATGGTTGAAGGTATTGGCTGAACGCAAACAGATAGCAGCTCACCCTCTTTGAATATTCTTTAGCATGCTAAAAGGAGCAGGAAAAAGCAAAACGTTTCAGAATTCCACCTTTACAAGCAGAGAATTGTCTGTGCAATGACAATATTCATTCATTTTAGCCACTGAAAACCATCCTGTTACTCATATACCAGAAATGGATCAAGGTATTGGCTTAACTCAAACAGATGGCAGCTCACTCTCTTTGAATCTTCTTTAGCATGCTAAAAGGAGTAGGAAAAAACAAAAAAAATCAGAATTCCACCATTATAAGCAGAGAAATGACTGAGCAATGACATTATTCATTGATTATAGCCATTGATAACCATCCTGTTACTGATATACCAGAAATGGTTGAAGGTATTGGCTGAACGCAAACAGATAGCAGCTCACCCTCTTTGAATCTTCTTTAGCATGCAAAAAGGAGCAGGAAAAAGCAAAAAATTTCAGAATTCCACCTTTCAAAGCAGAGAAATGACTTTTTGAGCAATGACATTATTCAGTGATTTTAGCAATTGAAAACCATCCTGTTACTTATATACCAGAAATGGCTGAATTTATTGGCTGAACAGAAACAGATAGCAGCTCACCCTCTTTGAATATTCTTTAGCATGCTAAAAGGAGCAGGAAAAAGCAAAACATTTCAGAATTCCACCTTTCCAAGCAGAGAAATGACTGTGTGTGTAATGTCATTATTCATTCATTTTAGCCATTGAATACCGTTCTGTTACTGATATACCAGAAATGGTTGAAGGTATTGGCTGAATGCAAACAGATAGCAGCTCACCCTCTTTGAATCATCTTTAGCATGCTAAAAGGAGCAGGAAAAAGCAAAAAATTTCAGAATTTCACCTTTCCAAGCAGAGAAATTACTGTTTGTGCAATGACATTATTCATTGATTTCAGACATTGAAAACCATCCTGTTACTCATATACCAGAAATGGTTGTAAGGCATTGGCTGAACGCAAACAGATAGCAGCTCACCCTCTTTGAATCTTCTTTAGCATGCTAAAAAGAGCAGGAAAAAGCAAAAAATTTCAGAATTCCACCTTTCAAAGCAGAGAAATGACTGTTTGTGCAATGGCAATATGCATTCATTTTAGCCATTGAAAGCTGTCCTGTTACTCATATACCAGAAATGAATGAAAGTAATGGCAGAAAGCAAACAGATTGCAGCTCACGCTCTCTGAATCTTCTTTATCATGCTAAAAGAGCAGGAAAAAGCAAAACATTTCAGAATTCCACCTTTACAAGCAGAGAATTGACTGTATGTGCAATGTCATTACTTATTCATTTTAGCCATTGAAAACCGTCCTGTTACTCATATACCAGAAATGGTTGAAGGTATTGGCTGAACGCAAGCAGATAGCAGCTCACCCTCTTTGAATCTTCTTTAGCATGCTGAAAAGAGCAGGAAAAAGCAAAACATTTCAGAATTCCACCTTTCCAAGCGGAAAAATGACTGTTTGTATAATTACATTGTTCATTCATTTTAGCCATTGAATACCGTTCTGTTACTCATATACCAGAAATGGTTAAAGGTTTTGGCTGAATGCAAACAGATAGCAGCTCACCCTCTTTGAATCTTCTTTAGCATACTAAAAGGAGCAGGAAAAAGCAAAAAATTTCAGAATTCCCCCTTTCCAAGAGGATAAATTAATGCTTCTGCAATAACATTATTCATTGATTTAAGCCAATGAAAACCGTCCTGTTACTCATATACCAGAAATGGTTGAAGGTATTGGCTGAACGCAAACAGATAGCAGCTCAAACTCTTTGAGTATTCTTTAGCATGGTAAAAGGAGCAGGAAAAAGCAAAAAATTACAGAATTCCACCTTACCAAGGAGAGAAATAACTGTTTGTGCAATGACATTATTCATTGATTTTAACTATTGAAAACTGTCCTGTTACTCATATACCAGAAATGGTTGATCGTATTGGCTGAACTGAAACAGATAGCAGCTAACCCTCTTTGAATCTTCTTTAGCATGATAAAAGGAGCAGAAAAAAACAAAAAATATTTCAGAATTCCACCTTTCCAAGCAGAGAAATGACTGTTTTTGCAATGACATTATTCATTGATTTTAGCCATTGAAAACCATCCTGTTACTTATATACCAGAAATGGTTGAAGGTATTGGCTGAACACAAACAGATAGCAGCTCATACTCTTTGAATCTTCTTTAGCATGCTAAAAGGGGCAGGAAAAAGCAAAACAATTCAGAATTCCACCTTTCCAAGCAGAGAAATGACTGTTTGCGTAATGACATTATTCATTCATTTTAGGCATTGAATACCGTCCTGTTACTCATATACCAGAAATGGTTGAAGGTATTGGCTGAATGCAAACAGATAGCAGCTCACCCTCTTTGAATCTTCTTTAGCATACTAAAAGGAGCAGGAAAAAGCAAAAAATTTCAGAATTCCGCCTTTCCAAGAGGATAAATTACTGCTTCTGCAATAACATTATTCAATGATTTAAGCCATTGAAAACCGTCCTGTTACTCATATACCAGAAATGGTTGAAGGTATTGGCTGAACGCAAACAGATAGCAGCTCAAACTCTTTGAGTATTCTTTAGCATGGTAAAAGGAGCAGGAAAAAGCAAAAAAATTTAGAATTCCACCTTTCCAAGCAGAGAAATTACTGTTTGTGCAATGACATTATTCATTGATTTTAGACATTGAAAACCGTCCTGTTACTCATATACCAGAAATGGTTGAAGGTATTGGCTGAATGCAAACAGATAGCATCTCGCCCTCTTTGAATCTTCTTTAGCATGCTAAAAGGAGCAGGAAAAAGCAAAACATTTCAGAATTCCTCCTTTCCAAGGAGAGAATTGACTGTTTGTGCAATGACAATATTCATTCAATTTAGCCATTGAAAACCGTCCTGTTACTCATATACCAGAAATGGATGAAGGTATTGAGTTAAAGCAAACAGATAGCAGCTCACCCTCTTTGAAACTTCTTTAGCATGCTAAAAGGTGCAGGAAAAAGCAAAAAAATTCAGAATTCCACCTTTCCAAGCAGAGAAATGCCTGTTTGAGCAATGACATTATTCATTGATTTTAGCCATTGAAAAACATCCTGTTACTCAGATACCAGAAATGGTTGAAGGTATCGGCTGAACGCAAACAGGTAGCAGCTCACCCTCTTTGAATCTTCTTTAGCATGCTAAAAGTAGCAGGTAAAAGCACAAAATTTCAGAATTCCACCTTTCCATCAGAGAAATGACTGTTTGTCCAATGACATTATTCATTGATTTTAGCCATTGAAAACCGTCCTGTTACTCTTATACCAGAAATGGTTGAAGTTATTGGCTGAACGCAAACAGATAGCAGTCCACCATCTTTGAATCTTCTTTAGTATGCTAAAAGGAGAAGGAAAAAGCAAAAAATTTCAGAATTCCACTTTTACAAGCAGACAAATGACTGTTTGTTCAATGTTATTGTTCATTGATTTTAGCCATTGAAAACAGTCCTGTTACTCATATACCAGAAATGGTTGAAGGTATTGGCTGAACGCAAACAGATAGCAGCTCACCCTCTTTGAATATTCTTTAGCATGCTAAAAGGAGCAGGAGAAAGCAAAAAATTTCAGAATTACACCTTTCAAAGCAGAGAAATGACTGAGCAATGACATTATTCATTGATTTTAGCCATTGAAAACCGTCCTGTCACTCATATACCAGAAATGGTTAAAGGCATTGGCTGAACGCAAACAGATAGCAGCTCACCCTCTTTGAATCTTCTTTAGCATGCTAAAAAGAGCAGGAAAAAGCAAAAAATTTCAGAATTCCACCTTTCAAAGCAGAGAAATTACTGTTTCTTCAATCACATTATTCATTTATTTTAGACATTGAAAAACGTCCTGTTACTCATGTAACAGAAAAGGTTGAAGGTATTGGCTGAATGCAAACAGATAGCAGCCTGCAATCTTTGAATCTTCTTTAGCATACTAAAAGGAGCAGGAAAAAGCAAAAATTTTCAGAATTCCCCCTTTCCAAGCAGAGAAATTACTGTCTGTGCAATGACATTATTCATTGATTTCAGCCATTGAAAACCATCCTGTTACTCATATACCAGAAATGGTTGTAAGGCATTGGCTGAACGCAAGCAGATAGCAGCTCACCCTCTTTGAATCTTCTTTAGCATGCTAAAAAGAGCAGGAAAAAGCAAAAAATTTCAGAATTCCACCTTTCAAAGCAGAGAAATGACTGTTTGTGCAATGGCAATATGCATTCATTTTAGCCATTGAAAGCTGTCCTGTTACTCATATACCAGAAATGAATGAAAGTACTGGCAGAAAGCAAACAGATTGCAGCTCACGCTCTCTGAATCTTCTTTATCATGCTAAAAGGAGCAGGAAAAAGCAAAACATTTCAGAATTCCACCTTTCCAAGCAGAGAATTGACTGTATGTGCAATGTCATTACTTATTCATTTTAGCCATTGAAAACCGTCCTGTTACTCATATACCAAAAATGGTTGAAGGTATTGGCTGAACGCAAACAGATAGCAGCTCAGCCTCTTTGAATCGTCTTTAGCATGCTAAAAGGAGCAGAAAAAATTTAAAAAAAATTCAGAATTCCACCTTTCCAAGCAGAGAAATGACTGTTTATGCAATGACATTATTCATTGATTATAGCCATTGAAAACCGTCCTGTTACTCATATACCAGAAATGGTTGAAGGTATTGGCTGAACGCAAACAGATAGCAGCTCACCCTCTTTGAATCTTCTTTAGCATGCTAAAAAGAGCAGGAAAAAGAAAAACATTTCAGAATTCCACCTTTCAAAGCAGAGAAATGACTGTTTGTGCAATGGCAATATGCATTCATTTTAGCCATTGAAAGCTGTCCTGTTACTCATATACCAGAAATGAATGAAAGTACTGGCAGAAAGCAAACAGATTGCAGCTCACGCTCTCTGAATCTTCTTTATCATGCTAGAAGGAGAAGGAAAAAGCAAAACATTTCAGAATTCCACCTTTCCAAGCAGAGAATTGACTGTATGTGCAATGTCATTACTTATTCATTTTAGCCATTGAAAACCGTCCTGTTACTCATATACCAGAAATGGTTGAAGGTTTTGGCTGAACGCAAACAGATAGCAGCTCAGCCTCTTTGAATCTTCTTTAGCATGCTAAAAAGAGCAGGAAAAAGCAAAACATTTCAGAATTCCACCTTTCCAAGCGGAAAAATGACTGTTTGTGTAATGACATTGTTCATTCATTTTAGCCATTGAAAACCGTCCTGTTACTCATATACCAGAAATGGTTGAAGGTATTGGCTGAATGCAAACAGATAGCAGCTCACCCTCTTTGAATCTTCTTTAGCATGCTAAAAAGAGCAGGAAAAAGCAAAACATTTCAGAATTCCACCTTTCCAAGCGGAAAAATGACTGTTTGTGTAATGACATTGTTCATTCATTTTAGCCATTGAATACCGTCCTGTTACTCATATACCAGAAATTGTTTCAGGTATTGGCTGAACGCAAACAGATAGCAGCTCACCCTCTTTGAATCTTCTTTAGCATGCTAAAAGGAGCAGGAAAAAGCGAAAAATTTCAGAATTCCACCTTATCAAGGAGAGAAATAACTGTTTGTGCAATGACATTATTCATTGATTTTAGCTATTGAAAACTGTCCTATTACTCATATACCAGAAATGGTTGATCGTATTGGCTGAACTGAAAAACATAGCAGCTAACCCTCTTTGAATCTTCTTTAGCATGATAAAAGGAGCAGAAAAAAAACAAAAAATATTTCAGAATTCCACCTTTCCAAGGAGAGAAATGACTGTTTGTGCAATGACATTATTCATTGATTTTAGCCATTGAAAACCATCCTGTTACTGATATACCAGAAATGGTTGAAGGTATTGGCTGAACACAAACAGATAGCAGCTCATACTCTTTGAATCTTCTTTAGCATGCTAAAAGGAGCAGGAAAAAGCAAAACAATTCAGAATTCCACCTTTCCAAGCAGAGAAATGACTGTTTGTGTAATGACATTATTCATTCATTTTAGGCATTGAATACCGTCCTGTTACTCATATACCAGAAATGGTTGAAGGTATTGGCTGAATGCAAACAGATAGCAGCTCACCCTCTTTGAATATTCTTTAGCATACTAAAAGGAACAGGAAAAAGGAAAAAATTTCAGAATTCCCCCTTTCCAAGAGGATAAATTAATGCTTCTGCAATAACATTATTCATTGATTTAAGCCATTGAAAACCGTCCTGTTACTCATATACCAGAAATGGTTGAAGGTATTGGCTGAACGCAAACAGATAGCAGCTCAAACTCTTTGAGTATTCTTTAGCATGGTAAAAGGAGCAGGAAAAAGCAAAAAATGACAGAATTCCACCTTACCATGGAGAGAAATAACTGTTTGTGCAATGACATTTTTCATTGATTTTAGCCATTGAAAAACTTCCTGTTACTCATATACCAGAAATGGTTGAAGGTTTTGGCTGAACTCAAACAGATAGCAGCTCACCCTCTTTGAATCTTCTTTAGCATGCTTAAAGGTGCAGGAAAAAGCAAAAAAATTCAGAATTCCACCTTTCCAAGCAGAGAAATGACTGTTTGTGCAATGACATTATTCATTGATTTTAGACATTGAAAACCGTCCTGTTACTCATATACCAGAAATGGTTGAAGTTATTAGCTGAATGCAAACAGATAGCAGCTCACCCTCTTTGAATCTTCTTTAGCATGCTGAAAGGTGCAGGAAAAAGCAAAAAAATTCAGAATTCCACCTTTCCAAGCAGAGAAATGACTGTTTGTTCAATGACATTATTCATTGATTTTAGACATTGAAAACCGTCCTGTTACTCATATACCAGAAATGGTTGAAGGTATTGGCTGAATGCAAACAGATAGCAGCTCGCCCTCTTTGAATCTTCTTTAGCATGCTAAAAGGAGCAGGAAAAACAAAACATTTCAGAATTCCTCCTTTCCAAGCAGAGAATTGACTGTTTTTGCAATGACAATATTCATTCAATTTAGCCTTTGAAAACCATCCTGTTACTCATATACCAGAAATGGATGAAGGTATTGACTTAAAGCAAACAGATAGCAGCTCACCCTCTTTGAATCTTCTTTAGCATGCTAAAAGGTGCAGGAAAAGCAAAAAAAATCAAAATTCCACCTTTCCAAGCGGAGAAATGACTGTTTGTGCAATGACATTATTCATTGATTTTAGACATTGAAAACCGGCCTGTTACTCATATACCAGAAATGGTTGAAGGTATTGGCTGAATGCAGACAGATATCAGCTCACCCTCTTTGAATCTTCTTTAGCATGCTAAAAGGAGCAGGAAATAGCAAAAAAATTCAGAATTCCACCTCTCCCAGCAGAGAAATGAATTTTTGAGCAATGACATTATTCATTGATTTTAGCCATTGAAAAACATCCTGTTACTCAAATACCAGAAATGGTTGAAGGTATCGGCTGAACGCAAACAGGTAGCAGCTCACCCTCTTTGAATCTTCTTTAGCATGCTAAAAGAGCAGGTAAAAGCAAAAAATTTCTGAATTCCACTTTTACAAGCAGACAAATGACTGTTTTTTCAATGTTATTATTCATTGAATTTAGCCATTGAAAACAGTCCTGTTACTCATATACCAGAAATGGTTGAAGGTATTGGCTGAATGCAAACAGATAGCAGCTAACCCTCTTTGAATATTCTTTAGCATGCTAAAAGGAGCAGGAGAAAGCAAAAAATTTCAGAATTACACCTTTCAAAGCAGAGAAATGACTGAGCAATGACATTATTCATTGATTTTAGCCATTGAAAACCGTCCTGTCACTCATATATCAGAAATGGTTAAAGGCATTGGCTGAACGCAAACAGATAGCAGCTCACCCTCTTTGAATCTTCTTTAGCATTCTAAAAAGAGCAGGAAAAAGCAAAAAATTTCAGAATTCCACCTTTCAAAGCAGAGAAATTACTGTTTCTTCAATCACATTATTCATTTATTTTAGACATTGAAAAACGTCCTGTTACTCATATACCAGAAAAGGTGGAAGGTATTGGCTGAATGCAAACAGATAGCTGCCCGCAATCTTTGAATCTTCTTTAGCATACTTAATGGAGCAGGAAAAAGCAAAAATTTTCAGAATTCCCCCTTTCCAAGCAGATAAATTACTATTTGTGCAAAGGCATTATGCATTCATTTTAGCCATTGAAAACTGTCCTGTTACTCATATACCAGAAATGAATGAAAGCATGGGCAGAAAGCAAACAGATTGCAGCTCACCCTCTTTGAATCTTCTTTAGCATGCTAAAAGGAGCAGGAAATAGCAAAACATTTCAGAATTCCACCTTTCCAAGCAGAGAATTGACTGTATGTGCAATGGCATTATTCATTCATTTTAGCCATTGAAAACCATCCTGTTACTCATATACCTGAAATGGATGAAGATATTGGCTGAACGCAAACAGATAGCAGCTCACTCTCTTTGAATGTTCTTTAGCATACTACAACGAGCAGGACAAAGCAAAAAATTTCACTATTCCCCCTTTCCAAGCAGAGAAATGACTGAGCAAAGACATTATTCACTGATTTTAGCCATTGAAAAACGTCCTGTTACTCATATACCAGAAATAACTGAAGGTATTGGCTGAACGCAAACAGATAGCAGCTCATACTCTTTGAATATTCTTTAGCATGCTAAAAGGAACAGGAAAAAGCAAAAAAATTCAGAATTCATCCTTACCAAGGAAAGAAAAAACTGTTTGTGCAATGACATTATTCATTGATTTTAGCCATTGAAAACCGTCCTGTTACTCATATACCAGAAATGGTTGAAGGTATTGGCTGAACGCAAACAGATAGCAGCTCACCCTCTTTGAATCTTCTTTAGCATGCAAAAAGGAGCAGGAAAAAGCAAAAAATTTCAGAATTCCACCTTTCAAAGCAGAGAAATGACTTTTTGAGCAATGACATTATTCAGTGATTTTAGCAATTGAAAACCATCCTGTTACTTACATACCAGAAATGGCTGAATTTATTGGCTGAACAGAAACAGATAGCAGCTCACCCTCTTTGAATATTCTTTAGCATGCTAAAAGGAGCAGGAAAAAGCAAAACATTTCAGAATTCCACCTTTCCAAGCAGAGAAATGACTGTGTGTGTAATGTCATTATTCATTCATTTTAGCCATTGAATACCGTTCTGTTACTGATATACCAGAAATGGTTGAAGGTATTGGCTGAATGCAAACAGATAGCAGCTCACCCTCTTTGAATCATCTTTAGCATGCTAAAAGGAGCAGGAAAAAGCAAAAAATTTCAGAATTTCACCTTTCCAAGCAGAGAAATTACTGTTTGTGCAATGACATTATTCATTGATTTCAGACATTGAAAACCATCCTGTTACTCATATACCAGAAATGGTTGTAAGGCATTGGCTGAACGCAAACAGATAGCAGCTCACCCTCTTTGAATCTTCTTTAGCATGCTAAAAAGAGCAGGAAAAAGCAAAAAATTTCAGAATTCCACCTTTCAAAGCAGAGAAATGACTGTTTGTGCAATGGCAATATGCATTCATTTTAGCCATTGAAAGCTGTATTGTTACTCATATACCAGAAATGAATGAAAGTAATGGCAGAAAGCAAACAGATTGCAGCTCACGCTCTCTGAATCTTCTTTATCATGCTAAAAGGAGCAGGAAAAAGCAAAACATTTCAGAATTCCACCTTTACAAGCAGAGAATTGACTGTATGTGCAATGTCATTACTTATTCATTTTAGCCATTGAAAACCGTCCTGTTACTCATATACCAGAAATGGTTGAAGGTATTGGCTGAACGCAAACAGATAGCAGCTCAGCCTCTTTGAATCGTCTTTAGCATGCTAAAAGGAGCAGAAGAAAAAATTAATTCAGAATTCCACCTTTCCAAGCAGAGAAATGACTGTTTATGCAATGACATTATTCATTGATTTTAGCCATTGAAAACCGTCCTGTTACTCATATACCAGAAATGGTTGAAGGTATTGGCTGAACGCAAGCAGATAGCAGCTCACCCTCTTTGAATCTTCTTTAGCATGCTGAAAAGAGCAGGAAAAAGCAAAACATTTCAGAATTCCACCTTTCCAAGCGGAAAAATGACTGTTTGTATAATTACATTGTTCATTCATTTTAGCCATTGAATACCGTTCTGTTACTCATATACCAGAAATGGTTAAAGGTTTTGGCTGAATGCAAACAGATAGCAGCTCACCCTCTTTGAATCTTCTTTAGCATACTAAAAGGAGCAGGAAAAAGCAAAAAATTTCAGAATTCCCCCTTTCCAAGAGGATAAATTAATGCTTCTGCAATAACATTATTCATTGATTTAAGCCAATGAAAACCGTCCTGTTACTCATATACCAGAAATGGTTGAAGGTATTGGCTGAACGCAAACAGATAGCAGCTCAAACTCTTTGAGTATTCTTTAGCATGGTAAAAGGAGCAGGAAAAAGCAAAAAATTACAGAATTCCACCTTACCAAGGAGAGAAATAACTGTTTGTGCAATGACATTTTTCATTGATTTTAGCCATTGAAAGCCATCCTGTTACTTATATACCAGAAATGGTTGAAGGTATTGGCTGAACACAAACAGATAGCAGCTCATACTCTTTGAATCTTCTTTAGCATGCTAAAAGGAGCAGGAAAAAGCAAAACAATTCAGAATTCCACCTTTCCAAGCAGAGAAATGACTGTTTGCGTAATGACATTATTCACTCATTTTAGGCATTGAATACCGTCCTGTTACTCATATACCAGAAATGGTTGAAGGTATTGGCTGAATGCAAACAGATAGCAGCTCACAGTCTTTGAATCTTCTTTAGCATACTAAAAGGACCAGGAAAAAGCAAATAATTTCATAATTCCCCCTTTCCAAGCAGATAAATTACTGTTTCTGCAAGCACATTACTCATTGATTTTAGCTATTGAAAACCGTCCTGTTACTCATATACCAGAAATGGTTTCAGGTATTGGCTGAAGGCAAACAGATAGTAGCTCACCCTCTTTGAATATTCTTTAGCATGCTAAAAGGAGCAGGAAAAAGCGAAACATTTCAGAATTCCACCTTATCAAGGAGAGAAATAACTGTTTGTGCAATGACATTATTCATTGATTTTAGCTATTGAAAACTGTCCTGTTACTCATATACCAGAAATGGTTGATCGTATTGGCTGAACTGAAACAGATAGCAGCTAACCCTCTTTGAATCTTCTTTAGCATGATAAAAGGAGCAGAAAAAAAACAAAAAATATTTCAGAATTCCATCTTTCCAAGCAGAGAAATGACTGTTTTTGCAATGACATTATTCATTGATTTTAGCCATTGAAAACCATCCTGTTACTTATATACCAGAAATGGTTGAAGGTATTGGCTGAACACAAACAGATAGCAGCTCATACTCTTTGAATCTTCTTTAGCATGCTAAAAGGGGCAGGAAAAAGCAAAACAATTCAGAATTCCACCTTTCCAAGCAGAGAAATGACTGTTTGCGTAATGACATTATTCATTCATTTTAGGCATTGAATACCGTCCTGTTACTCATATACCAGAAATGGTTGAAGGTATTGGCTGAATGCAGACAGATAGCAGCTCACCCTCTTTGAATCTTCTTTAGCATACTAAAAGGAGCAGGAAAAAGCAAAAAATTTCAGAATTCCCCCTTTCCAAGAGGATAAATTACTGCTTCTGCAATAACATTATTCAATGATTTAAGCCATTGAAAACCGTCCTGTTACTCATATACCAGAAATGGTTGAAGGTATTGGCTGAACGCAAACAGATAGCAGCTCAAACTCTTTGAGTATTCTTTAGCATGGTAAAAGGAGCAGGAAAAAGCAAAAAAATTTAGAATTCCACCTTTCCAAGCAGAGAAATTACTGTTTGTGCAATGACATTATTCATTGATTTTAGACATTGAAAACCGTCCTGTTACTCATATACCAGAAATGGTTGAAGGTATTGGCTGAATGCAAACAGATAGCAGCTCGGCCTCTTTGAATCTTCTTTAGCATGCTAAAAGGAGCAGGAAAAAGCAAAACATTTCAGAATTCCTCCTTTCCAAGGAGAGAATTGACTGTTTGTGCAATGACAATATTCATTCAATTTAGCCATTGAAAACCGTCCTGTTACTCATATACCAGAAATGGATGAAGGTATTGAGTTAAAGCAAACAGATAGCAGCTCACCCTCTTTGAAACTTCTTTAGCATGCTAAAAGGTGCAGGAAAAAGCAAAAAAATTCAGAATTCCACCTTTCCAAGCAGAGAAATGCCTGTTTGTGCAATGACATTATTCATTGATTTTAGACATTGAAAACCGGCCTGTTACTCATATACCAGAAATGGTTGAAGGTATTGGCTGAATGCAAACAGATAGCAGCTCACCCTCTTTGAATCTTCTTTAGCATGCTAAAAGGAGCAGGAAATAGCAAAAAAATTCAGATTTCCACCTCTCCCAGCAGAGAAAAGAATTTTTGAGCAATGACATTATTCATTGATTTTAGCCATTGAAAAACATCCTGTTACTCAGATACCAGAAATGGTTGAAGGTATCGGCTGAACGCAAACAGGTAGCAGCTCACCCTCTTTGAATCTTCTTTAGCATGCTAAAAGTAGCAGGTAAAAGCACAAAATTTCAGAATTCCACCTTTCCATCAGAGAAATGACTGTTTGTGCAATGACATTATTCATTGATTTTAGCCATTGAAAACCGTCCTGTTACTCTTATACCAGAAATGGTTGAAGTTATTGGCTGAACGCAAACAGATAGCAGTCCACCATCTTTGAATCTTCTTTAGTATGCTAAAAGGAGAAGGAAAAAGCAAAAAATTTCAGAATTCCACTTTTACAAGCAGACAAATGACTGTTTGTTCAATATTATTGTTCATTGATTTTAGCCATTGAAAACAGTCCTGTTACTCATATACCAGAAATGGTTGAAGGTATTGGCTGAACGCAAACAGATAGCAGCTCACCCTCTTTGAATATTCTTTAGCATGCTAAAAGGAGCAGGAAAAAGCAAAACGTTTCAGAATTCCACCTTTACAAGCAGAGAATTGTCTGTGCAATGACAATATTCATTCATTTTAGCCACTGAAAACCATCCTGTTACTCATATACCAGAAATGGATCAAGGTATTGGCTTAACTCAAACAGATGGCAGCTCACTCTCTTTGAATCTTCTTTAGCATGCTAAAAGGAGTAGGAAAAAACAAAAAAAATCAGAATTCCACCATTATAAGCAGAGAAATGACTGAGCAATGACATTATTCATTGATTATAGCCATTGATAACCATCCTGTTACTGATATACCAGAAATGGTTGAAGGTATTGGCTGAACGCAAACAGATAGCAGCTCACCCTCTTTGAATCTTCTTTAGCATGCAAAAAGGAGCAGGAAAAAGCAAAAAATTTCAGAATTCCACCTTTCAAAGCAGAGAAATGACTTTTTGAGCAATGACATTATTCAGTGATTTTAGCAATTGAAAACCATCCTGTTACTTATATACCAGAAATGGCTGAATTTATTGGCTGAACAGAAACAGATAGCAGCTCACCCTCTTTGAATATTCTTTAGCATGCTAAAAGGAGCAGGAAAAAGCAAAACATTTCAGAATTCCACCTTTCCAAGCAGAGAAATGACTGTGTGTGTAATGTCATTATTCATTCATTTTAGCCATTGAATACCGTTCTGTTACTGATATACCAGAAATGGTTGAAGGTATTGGCTGAATGCAAACAGATAGCAGCTCACCCTCTTTGAATCATCTTTAGCATGCTAAAAGGAGCAGGAAAAAGCAAAAAATTTCAGAATTTCACCTTTCCAAGCAGAGAAATTACTGTTTGTGCAATGACATTATTCATTGATTTCAGACATTGAAAACCATCCTGTTACTCATATACCAGAAATGGTTGTAAGGCATTGGCTGAACGCAAACAGATAGCAGCTCACCCTCTTTGAATCTTCTTTAGCATGCTAAAAAGAGCAGGAAAAAGCAAAAAATTTCAGAATTCCACCTTTCAAAGCAGAGAAATGACTGTTTGTGCAATGGCAATATGCATTCATTTTAGCCATTGAAAGCTGTCCTGTTACTCATATACCAGAAATGAATGAAAGTAATGGCAGAAAGCAAACAGATTGCAGCTCACGCTCTCTGAATCTTCTTTATCATGCTAAAAGAGCAGGAAAAAGCAAAACATTTCAGAATTCCACCTTTACAAGCAGAGAATTGACTGTATGTGCAATGTCATTACTTATTCATTTTAGCCATTGAAAACCGTCCTGTTACTCATATACCAGAAATGGTTGAAGGTATTGGCTGAACGCAAGCAGATAGCAGCTCACCCTCTTTGAATCTTCTTTAGCATGCTGAAAAGAGCAGGAAAAAGCAAAACATTTCAGAATTCCACCTTTCCAAGCGGAAAAATGACTGTTTGTATAATTACATTGTTCATTCATTTTAGCCATTGAATACCGTTCTGTTACTCATATACCAGAAATGGTTAAAGGTTTTGGCTGAATGCAAACAGATAGCAGCTCACCCTCTTTGAATCTTCTTTAGCATACTAAAAGGAGCAGGAAAAAGCAAAAAATTTCAGAATTCCCCCTTTCCAAGAGGATAAATTAATGCTTCTGCAATAACATTATTCATTGATTTAAGCCAATGAAAACCGTCCTGTTACTCATATACCAGAAATGGTTGAAGGTATTGGCTGAACGCAAACAGATAGCAGCTCAAACTCTTTGAGTATTCTTTAGCATGGTAAAAGGAGCAGGAAAAAGCAAAAAATTACAGAATTCCACCTTACCAAGGAGAGAAATAACTGTTTGTGCAATGACATTATTCATTGATTTTAACTATTGAAAACTGTCCTGTTACTCATATACCAGAAATGGTTGATCGTATTGGCTGAACTGAAACAGATAGCAGCTAACCCTCTTTGAATCTTCTTTAGCATGATAAAAGGAGCAGAAAAAAACAAAAAATATTTCAGAATTCCACCTTTCCAAGCAGAGAAATGACTGTTTTTGCAATGACATTATTCATTGATTTTAGCCATTGAAAACCATCCTGTTACTTATATACCAGAAATGGTTGAAGGTATTGGCTGAACACAAACAGATAGCAGCTCATACTCTTTGAATCTTCTTTAGCATGCTAAAAGGGGCAGGAAAAAGCAAAACAATTCAGAATTCCACCTTTCCAAGCAGAGAAATGACTGTTTGCGTAATGACATTATTCATTCATTTTAGGCATTGAATACCGTCCTGTTACTCATATACCAGAAATGGTTGAAGGTATTGGCTGAATGCAAACAGATAGCAGCTCACCCTCTTTGAATCTTCTTTAGCATACTAAAAGGAGCAGGAAAAAGCAAAAAATTTCAGAATTCCGCCTTTCCAAGAGGATAAATTACTGCTTCTGCAATAACATTATTCAATGATTTAAGCCATTGAAAACCGTCCTGTTACTCATATACCAGAAATGGTTGAAGGTATTGGCTGAACGCAAACAGATAGCAGCTCAAACTCTTTGAGTATTCTTTAGCATGGTAAAAGGAGCAGGAAAAAGCAAAAAAATTTAGAATTCCACCTTTCCAAGCAGAGAAATTACTGTTTGTGCAATGACATTATTCATTGATTTTAGACATTGAAAACCGTCCTGTTACTCATATACCAGAAATGGTTGAAGGTATTGGCTGAATGCAAACAGATAGCATCTCGCCCTCTTTGAATCTTCTTTAGCATGCTAAAAGGAGCAGGAAAAAGCAAAACATTTCAGAATTCCTCCTTTCCAAGGAGAGAATTGACTGTTTGTGCAATGACAATATTCATTCAATTTAGCCATTGAAAACCGTCCTGTTACTCATATACGAGAAATGGATGAAGGTATTGAGTTAAAGCAAACAGATAGCAGCTCACCCTCTTTGAAACTTCTTTAGCATGCTAAAAGGTGCAGGAAAAAGCAAAAAAATTCAGAATTCCACCTTTCCAAGCAGAGAAATGCCTGTTTGAGCAATGACATTATTCATTGATTTTAGCCATTGAAAAACATCCTGTTACTCAGATACCAGAAATGGTTGAAGGTATCGGCTGAACGCAAACAGGTAGCAGCTCACCCTCTTTGAATCTTCTTTAGCATGCTAAAAGTAGCAGGTAAAAGCACAAAATTTCAGAATTCCACCTTTCCATCAGAGAAATGACTGTTTGTCCAATGACATTATTCATTGATTTTAGCCATTGAAAACCGTCCTGTTACTCTTATACCAGAAATGGTTGAAGTTATTGGCTGAACGCAAACAGATAGCAGTCCACCATCTTTGAATCTTCTTTAGTATGCTAAAAGGAGAAGGAAAAAGCAAAAAATTTCAGAATTCCACTTTTACAAGCAGACAAATGACTGTTTGTTCAATGTTATTGTTCATTGATTTTAGCCATTGAAAACAGTCCTGTTACTCATATACCAGAAATGGTTGAAGGTATTGGCTGAACGCAAACAGATAGCAGCTCACCCTCTTTGAATATTCTTTAGCATGCTAAAAGGAGCAGGAGAAAGCAAAAAATTTCAGAATTACACCTTTCAAAGCAGAGAAATGACTGAGCAATGACATTATTCATTGATTTTAGCCATTGAAAACCGTCCTGTCACTCATATACCAGAAATGGTTAAAGGCATTGGCTGAACGCAAACAGATAGCAGCTCACCCTCTTTGAATCTTCTTTAGCATGCTAAAAAGAGCAGGAAAAAGCAAAAAATTTCAGAATTCCACCTTTCAAAGCAGAGAAATTACTGTTTCTTCAATCACATTATTCATTTATTTTAGACATTGAAAAACGTCCTGTTACTCATGTAACAGAAAAGGTTGAAGGTATTGGCTGAATGCAAACAGATAGCAGCCTGCAATCTTTGAATCTTCTTTAGCATACTAAAAGGAGCAGGAAAAAGCAAAAATTTTCAGAATTCCCCCTTTCCAAGCAGAGAAATTACTGTCTGTGCAATGACATTATTCATTGATTTCAGCCATTGAAAACCATCCTGTTACTCATATACCAGAAATGGTTGTAAGGCATTGGCTGAACGCAAGCAGATAGCAGCTCACCCTCTTTGAATCTTCTTTAGCATGCTAAAAAGAGCAGGAAAAAGCAAAAAATTTCAGAATTCCACCTTTCAAAGCAGAGAAATGACTGTTTGTGCAATGGCAATATGCATTCATTTTAGCCATTGAAAGCTGTCCTGTTACTCATATACCAGAAATGAATGAAAGTACTGGCAGAAAGCAAACAGATTGCAGCTCACGCTCTCTGAATCTTCTTTATCATGCTAAAAGGAGCAGGAAAAAGCAAAACATTTCAGAATTCCACCTTTCCAAGCAGAGAATTGACTGTATGTGCAATGTCATTACTTATTCATTTTAGCCATTGAAAACCGTCCTGTTACTCATATACCAAAAATGGTTGAAGGTATTGGCTGAACGCAAACAGATAGCAGCTCAGCCTCTTTGAATCGTCTTTAGCATGCTAAAAGGAGCAGAAAAAATTTAAAAAAAATTCAGAATTCCACCTTTCCAAGCAGAGAAATGACTGTTTATGCAATGACATTATTCATTGATTATAGCCATTGAAAACCGTCCTGTTACTCATATACCAGAAATGGTTGAAGGTATTGGCTGAACGCAAACAGATAGCAGCTCACCCTCTTTGAATCTTCTTTAGCATGCTAAAAAGAGCAGGAAAAAGAAAAACATTTCAGAATTCCACCTTTCAAAGCAGAGAAATGACTGTTTGTGCAATGGCAATATGCATTCATTTTAGCCATTGAAAGCTGTCCTGTTACTCATATACCAGAAATGAATGAAAGTACTGGCAGAAAGCAAACAGATTGCAGCTCACGCTCTCTGAATCTTCTTTATCATGCTAGAAGGAGAAGGAAAAAGCAAAACATTTCAGAATTCCACCTTTCCAAGCAGAGAATTGACTGTATGTGCAATGTCATTACTTATTCATTTTAGCCATTGAAAACCGTCCTGTTACTCATATACCAGAAATGGTTGAAGGTATTGGCTGAACGCAAACAGATAGCAGCTCAGCCTCTTTGAATCTTCTTTAGCATGCTAAAAAGAGCAGGAAAAAGCAAAACATTTCAGAATTCCACCTTTCCAAGCGGAAAAATGACTGTTTGTGTAATGACATTGTTCATTCATTTTAGCCATTGAAAACCGTCCTGTTACTCATATACCAGAAATGGTTGAAGGTATTGGCTGAATGCAAACAGATAGCAGCTCACCCTCTTTGAATCTTCTTTAGCATGCTAAAAAGAGCAGGAAAAAGCAAAACATTTCAGAATTCCACCTTTCCAAGCGGAAAAATGACTGTTTGTGTAATGACATTGTTCATTCATTTTAGCCATTGAATACCGTCCTGTTACTCATATACCAGAAATGGTTTCAGGTATTGGCTGAACGCAAACAGATAGCAGCTCACCCTCTTTGAATCTTCTTTAGCATGCTAAAAGGAGCAGGAAAAAGCGAAAAATTTCAGAATTCCACCTTATCAAGGAGAGAAATAACTGTTTGTGCAATGACATTATTCATTGATTTTAGCTATTGAAAACTGTCCTATTACTCATATACCAGAAATGGTTGATCGTATTGGCTGAACTGAAAAACATAGCAGCTAACCCTCTTTGAATCTTCTTTAGCATGATAAAAGGAGCAGAAAAAAAACAAAAAATATTTCAGAATTCCACCTTTCCAAGGAGAGAAATGACTGTTTGTGCAATGACATTATTCATTGATTTTAGCCATTGAAAACCATCCTGTTACTGATATACCAGAAATGGTTGAAGGTATTGGCTGAACACAAACAGATAGCAGCTCATACTCTTTGAATCTTCTTTAGCATGCTAAAAGGAGCAGGAAAAAGCAAAACAATTCAGAATTCCACCTTTCCAAGCAGAGAAATGACTGTTTGTGTAATGACATTATTCATTCATTTTAGGCATTGAATACCGTCCTGTTACTCATATACCAGAAATGGTTGAAGGTATTGGCTGAATGCAAACAGATAGCAGCTCACCCTCTTTGAATATTCTTTAGCATACTAAAAGGAACAGGAAAAAGGAAAAAATTTCAGAATTCCCCCTTTCCAAGAGGATAAATTAATGCTTCTGCAATAACATTATTCATTGATTTAAGCCATTGAAAACCGTCCTGTTACTCATATACCAGAAATGGTTGAAGGTATTGGCTGAACGCAAACAGATAGCAGCTCAAACTCTTTGAGTATTCTTTAGCATGGTAAAAGGAGCAGGAAAAAGCAAAACAATTCAGAATTCCACCTTTCCAAGCAGAGAAATGACTGTTTGTGCAATGACATTATTCATTGATTTTAGACATTGAAAACCGTCCTGTTACTCATATACCAGAAATGGTTGAAGTTATTAGCTGAATGCAAACAGATAGCAGCTCACCCTCTTTGAATCTTCTTTAGCATGCTGAAAGGTGCAGGAAAAAGCAAAAAAATTCAGAATTCCACCTTTCCAAGCAGAGAAATGACTGTTTGTTCAATGACATTATTCATTGATTTTAGACATTGAAAACCGTCCTGTTACTCATATACCAGAAATGGTTGAAGGTATTGGCTGAATGCAAACAGATAGCAGCTCGCCCTCTTTGAATCTTCTTTAGCATGCTAAAAGGAGCAGGAAAAACAAAACATTTCAGAATTCCTCCTTTCCAAGCAGAGAATTGACTGTTTTTGCAATGACAATATTCATTCAATTTAGCCTTTGAAAACCATCCTGTTACTCATATACCAGAAATGGATGAAGGTATTGACTTAAAGCAAACAGATAGCAGCTCACCCTCTTTGAATCTTCTTTAGCATGCTAAAAGGTGCAGGAAAAGCAAAAAAAATCAAAATTCCACCTTTCCAAGCGGAGAAATGACTGTTTGTGCAATGACATTATTCATTGATTTTAGACATTGAAAACCGGCCTGTTACTCATATACCAGAAATGGTTGAAGGTATTGGCTGAATGCAGACAGATATCAGCTCACCCTCTTTGAATCTTCTTTAGCATGCTAAAAGGAGCAGGAAATAGCAAAAAAATTCAGAATTCCACCTCTCCCAGCAGAGAAATGAATTTTTGAGCAATGACATTATTCATTGATTTTAGCCATTGAAAAACATCCTGTTACTCAAATACCAGAAATGGTTGAAGGTATCGGCTGAACGCAAACAGGTAGCAGCTCACCCTCTTTGAATCTTCTTTAGCATGCTAAAAGAGCAGGTAAAAGCAAAAAATTTCTGAATTCCACTTTTACAAGCAGACAAATGACTGTTTTTTCAATGTTATTATTCATTGAATTTAGCCATTGAAAACAGTCCTGTTACTCATATACCAGAAATGGTTGAAGGTATTGGCTGAATGCAAACAGATAGCAGCTAACCCTCTTTGAATATTCTTTAGCATGCTAAAAGGAGCAGGAGAAAGCAAAAAATTTCAGAATTACACCTTTCAAAGCAGAGAAATGACTGAGCAATGACATTATTCATTGATTTTAGCCATTGAAAACCGTCCTGTCACTCATATATCAGAAATGGTTAAAGGCATTGGCTGAACGCAAACAGATAGCAGCTCACCCTCTTTGAATCTTCTTTAGCATTCTAAAAAGAGCAGGAAAAAGCAAAAAATTTCAGAATTCCACCTTTCAAAGCAGAGAAATTACTGTTTCTTCAATCACATTATTCATTTATTTTAGACATTGAAAAACGTCCTGTTACTCATATACCAGAAAAGGTGGAAGGTATTGGCTGAATGCAAACAGATAGCTGCCCGCAATCTTTGAATCTTCTTTAGCATACTTAATGGAGCAGGAAAAAGCAAAAATTTTCAGGTTTCCCCCTTTCCAAGCAGATAAATTACTATTTGTGCAAAGGCATTATGCATTCATTTTAGCCATTGAAAACTGTCCTGTTACTCATATACCAGAAATGAATGAAAGCATGGGCAGAAAGCAAACAGATTGCAGCTCACCCTCTTTGAATCTTCTTTAGCATGCTAAAAGGAGCAGGAAATAGCAAAACATTTCAGAATTCCACCTTTCCAAGCAGAGAATTGACTGTATGTGCAATGGCATTATTCATTCATTTTAGCCATTGAAAACCATCCTGTTACTCATATACCTGAAATGGATGAAGATATTGGCTGAACGCAAACAGATAGCAGCTCACTCTCTTTGAATGTTCTTTAGCATACTACAACGAGCAGGACAAAGCAAAAAATTTCACTATTCCCCCTTTCCAAGCAGAGAAATGACTGAGCAAAGACATTATTCACTGATTTTAGCCATTGAAAAACGTCCTGTTACTCATATACCAGAAATAACTGAAGGTATTGGCTGAACGCAAACAGATAGCAGCTCATACTCTTTGAATATTCTTTAGCATGCTAAAAGGAACAGGAAAAAGCAAAAAAATTCAGAATTCATCCTTACCAAGGAAAGAAAAAACTGTTTGTGCAATGACATTATTCATTGATTTTAGCCATTGAAAACCGTCCTGTTACTCATATACCAGAAATGGTTGAAGATTTTGGCTGAAGTCAAAGAGATAGCAGCTAACCCTCTTTGAATCTTCTCTAGCATGTTAAAATGTGCAGGAAAAAGCAAAACATTTTTTACAATTCCACCTTTCCAAGCACAGAATTGTCTGTGCAATGACAATATTCATTCATTTTAGCCATTGAAAACCATCCTGTTACTCATATACCAGAAATGGATGAAGGTATTGGCTTAACGCAAACAGATAGCAGCTCATACTATTTGAATCTTCTTTAGCATGCTAAAAGGAGTAGGAAGAAACAAAAAAATTCAGAATTCCACCATTATAAGCAGAGAAATGACTGTTTGTGCAATGAAATTATTCATTGATTTTAGACATTGATAACCATCCTGTTACTCATATACCAGAAATGGTTGAAGGTATTGTCTGAACGCAAAGAGAGAGCAGCTCACCCTCTGTGAATCTACTTTAGCATGCTAAAAGGAGCAGGAAAAAGCAAAAAAATTCAGAATTCCACCTTTCAAAGCAGAGAAATGACTTTTTGAGCAATGACATTATTCATTGATTTTAGCCATTGAAAAACATCCTGTTACTCATATACCAGAAAAGGTTGAAGGTATCGGCTGAACGCAAACAGATAGCATCTCACCCTCTTTGAATCTTTTTTAGCATGCTTAAAGGAGCAGGAAAAAGCAAAAAATTTCAGAATTCCACCTTTCCAAGCAGAGAAATGATTGTTTGTGCATTTACATTATTCATTGATTTTAGCCATTGAAAACCGTCCTCTTACTGTTATACCAGAAATGGTTGAAGGTATTGGCTGAACGCAAAGAGATTGCATCTCACCCTCTTTGATTCTATTTTAGCATGCTAAAAGGAGCAGGAGAAAGCAAAACTTTTCAGAATTCCACCTTTCCAAGCAGGGAAAGGACTGTTTGTGCAATGACATTATTCATTGATTTTAGCCATTGAAAAATGTGCTATTACTCATATACCAGAAATGGTTGAAGGTATTGGCTGAACGCAAACAGATAGCAGCTAACCCTCTTTGAATCTTCTCTAACATGCTAAAAGGAGCAGGAGAAATCAAAAAATTTCAGAATTCCACCTTTCAAAGCAGAGAAATGACTGAGCAATGACATTATTATATGATTTTAGCCGTTGAAAAATGTCCTGTTACTCATATACCAGAAATGGTTGAAGGTTTTGACTGAACACAAAGAAATAGCAGCCCACCCTCTTTGAATCGTCTTTTGCATGCTAAAAGGAGCAGAAAAAAGCAAAAAATTTCAGAATTCCACCTTTCAAAGCAGAGAAATGACTATTTGTGCAATGACATTATTCATTGATTTTAGCCGTTGAAAAGAGTCCTGTTACTCATGTACCAGAATTGGTTGAATTTACTGGCTGAACGCAAACCGATAGCAGCTCACCCTCTTTGAATCTTCTTTAGCATGCTAAAAGAAGCAGGAAATAACAAAAAAATCAGAATTCCACCTCTCCCAGCAGAGAAATGACTGAGCAATGACATTATTCACTAATTTTAGCCATTGAAAAATATCCTGTTGCTCATATACCAGAAATGGTTGAAGGTATTGGCTGAACGCAAACAGATAGCAGCTCAACCTCTTTGAACCTTCTTTAGCATGCCAAAAGGAGCAGGAATAAGCAAAAAAAAATCAGAATTCCACCTTTCAAAGCAGAGAAATGACTGTTTGTGCAATGACATTATTCATTGATTTTAGCCATTGAAAACAGTCCTGTTACTCATTTACCAGAAATGGTTGAAGGTATTGGCTGAACACAAACAGATAGCAGCCCACCCTCATTGAATTGTCTTTTACATGCTAAAAGGAGCAGAAAAACGCAAAAATTTCAGAATTCCACCTTTCAAAGCAGAGAAATGACTGTTTGTGTAATGACATTATTCATTGATTTTAGCCATTGAAAAGAGTCCTGTTACTCATATACCAAAAATGGTTGAAGGTATTGGCTGAATGCAAACAGATAGCAGCTCACCCTCTTTGAATGTTCTTTAGCATACTAAAAGAAGCAGGAAAAAGCAAAAAAATGTCAGAATTCCACCTTTCCAAGCAGGTAAATTACTGTTTGTGCAATGACATTATTCATTGATTTTAGCCACTGAAAACCGTCCTGTTACTTTTATACCAGAAATGGTTGAAGATATTGGCTGAAGTCAAAGAGATAGCACCTAACCCTCTTTGAATCTTCTCTATCATGCTAAAATGTGCAGGAAAAAGCAAAAAATTTCAGAATTCCACCTTTCCAAGCAGACAAATGACTGTTTGTGCAATGACATTATTCATTGATTTTAGCCATTGAAAACCGTCCTTTTACTCATATACCAGAAATGGTTGAAGGTATTGGCTGAATGCAAACGGATAGCAGCTCACCCTCTTTGAATCTTCTTTAGCATGCTAAAAGGAGCAGGAAAATGCAAAACATTTCAGAATTCCACCTTTCAAAGCAGAGAAATTACTTTTTGAGCGATGACATTATTCATTCATTTTAGCCATTGAAAACCATCCTGTTACTCATATACCAGAAATGGATGAAGGTATTGGCTTAACGCAAACAGATAGCAGCTCATACTCTTTGAATCTTCTTTAGCATGCTAAAAGGAGAAGGAAAAAACAAAAAAATTCAGAATTCCACCATTATAAGCAGAGAAATGACTGTTTGTGCAATGAAATTATTCATTGATTTTAGCCACTGATAACCATCCTGTTACTCATATACCAGAAATGGTTGAAGGTATTGTCTGAACGCAAACAGATAGCAGCTCTCCCTCTTTGAATCTACTTTAGCATGCTAAAAGGAGCAGGAAAAAGCAAAAAATTTCAGAATTCCACCTTTCAAAGCAGAGAAATGACTTTTTGAGCAATGACATTATTCATTGATTTTAGCCATAGAAAAACATCCTGTTACTCATATACCAGAAATGGTTGAAAATATTGGCTGAAGTCAAAGAGATAGCAGCTAACCCTCTTTGAATCTTCTCTAGCATGCTAAAATGTGCAGGAAAAAGCAAAAAATTTCAGAATTCCACCTTTCAAAGCAGAGAAATTACTGTTTCTTCAATCACATTATTCATTTATTTTAGACATTGAAAAACGTCCTGTTACTCATATACCAGAAAAGGTTGAAGGTATTGGCTGAATGCAAACAGATAGCAGCCCGCAATCTTTGAATCTTCTTTAGCATACTAAAAGGAGCAGGAAAAAGCAAAAATTTTCAGAATTCCCCCTTTCCAAGCAGATAAATTACTGTTTGTGCAAATTCATTATGCATTCATTTTAGCCATTGAAAACTGTCCTGTTACTCATATACCAGAAATGAATGAAAGCATGGGCAGAAAGCAAACAGATTGCAGCTCACCCTCTTTGAATCTTCTTTAGCATGCTAAAAGGAGCAGGAAATAGCAAAATATTTCAGAATTCCACCTTTCCAAGCAGAGAATTGACTGTATGTGCAATGGCATTATTCATTCATTTTAGCCATTGAAAACCATCCTGTTACTCATATACCTGAAATGGATGAAGATATTGGCTGAACGCAAACAGATAGCAGCTCACTCTCTTTGAATGTTCTTTAGCATACTAAAACGAGCAGGACAAAGCAAAAAATTTCACAATTCCCCCTTTCCAAGCAGAGAAATGACTGAGCAATGACATTATTCACTGATTTTAGCCATTGAAAAATGTCCTGTTACTCATAAACCAGAAATAACTGAAGGTATTGGCTGAACGCAAACAGATAGCAGCTCAGCCTCTTTGAATCGTCTTTAGCATGCTAAAAAAAGTAGAAAAAAAAATTTCAGAATTCCACCTTTCCAAGCAGAGAAATGACTGTTTGTGCAATGACATTATTCATTGATTTTAGCCATTGAAAATTGTCCTGTTTCTTATATACCAGAAATGGTTGAAGGTATTGGCTGAACACAAACAGATAGCAGCTCACCCTCTTTGAATGTTCTTTAGCATACAAAAAGGAGCAGCAAAAAGCAAAAAACTTCAGAATTCCCTCTTTCCAAGCAGATAAATTACTGTTTGTGCAAAGACATTATTCATTGATTTTAGCCATTGAAAACAGTCCTGTTGCTCATATACCAGAAATGGTTGAAGGTATTGGCTGAACGCAAACAGATAGCAGTTCACCAGGTTTGAATATTCTTTAGCATGCAAAAAGGAGCAGGAAAAAGCAAAAAATTTCAGAATTCCACCTTACCAAGGAGAGAAAAAACTGTTTGTGCAATGACATTATTCATTGATTTTAGCGATTGAAAACCGTCCTGTTACTCTTAAACCAGAAATGGTTGAAGGTATTGGCTGAACTCAAACAGATAGCAGCTCACCCTCTTTGAATCTTCTCTAGCATGCTATAATGTGCAGGAAAAAGCAAAAAATATCAGAATTCCACCTTTACAAGCAGAGAAATGACTGTTAGTGCAATGACATTATTCATTGATTTTAGATATTGAAAACCGTCCTGTTACTCATATACCAGAAATGGTTGAAGGTATTGGCTGAATGCAAATGGATAGCAGCTCACACTCTTTGAATCTTCTTTAG
Source organism: Phyllobates terribilis (assembly GCF_046119375.1). NCBI lineage: Eukaryota > Metazoa > Chordata > Amphibia > Anura > Dendrobatidae > Phyllobates > Phyllobates terribilis. Next base: position 535,724 of record NW_027362771.1, on the reverse strand, counting down.
CATGCTAAAAGAAGCAGGAAAAAGCAAAACATTTCAGAATTCCACCTTTCCAAGCAGAGAATTGACTGCTTGTGCAATGACAATATTCATTCATTTTAGCCATTGAAACCGTCCTGTCACTTATATACCAGAAATGGATGAAGGTATTGGCTTAATGCAAACAGATAGCAGCTCAAACTCTTTGAATCTTCTTTAGCATGCTAAAAGGAGCAGGAAAAAACAAAAAAATTCAGAATTCCACCTTTATAAGCAGAGAAATGACTGTTTGTGCAATGACATTATTCACTGATTTTAGACATAAAAAATCGTCCTGTTACTCATATACCAGAAATGGTTGAAGGTAATGGCTGAACACTAAGAGGTAGCAACCCACCCTCTTTGAATCTTCTTTATCATAATAAAAGGAGCAGGAAAAAGCAAAAAATTTCAGAATTCCACCTTTCAAAGCAGAGAAATGACTATTTGTGCAGTTACATTATTCAATGATTTTAGCCATTGAAAACCGTCCTTTTACTCATATACCAAAATGGGTTGAAGGTACTGGCTGAACGAAAACAGATATCAGCTCACCCTCTTTGAATCTTCTTTAGCATGATAAAAGGAGCAGGAAAAAGCATAAAAAATCAGAATTCTACCTTTCCAAGCAGAGAAATGACTGTTTGTGCAATGACATTATTCATTGATTTTAGACATTGAAAACCGTCCTGTTACTCATATACCAGAAATGGTTGAAGGTATGGGCTGAATGCTAATAGATAGCAGCTCACCCTCTTTGAATCTTCTTTAGCATGCTAAAAGGAGCAGGAAAAACAAAACATTTCAGAATTCCAAGTTTCCAAGCAGAGAATTGACTGTTTGTACAATGACAATATTCATTCATTTTAGCAATTGAAAACCGCCCTGTTACTCATATACCAAAAATGAATGAAGGTATTGGCAGAGCGCAAGCAGATAGCAGCTCACCCTTTTTGAATCTTCTTTAGCATGCTAAAAGGAGCAGGAAAAAGCAAAAAAATTCAGAATTCCACCTTTCAAAGCAGAGAAAACACTTTTTGAGCAATGATATTATTCATTGATTTTAGCCATTGAAAAACATCCTGTTACTCATATACCAGAAAAGGTTGAATTTATCGGCTGAACGCAAACAGATAGCATCTCACCCTCTTTGAATCTTTTTAGCATGCTTAAAGGAGCAGGTAAAAGCAAAAAATTTCAGAATTCCACCTTTCCAAGCAGAGAAATGATTGTTTGTGCATTTACATTTTTCATTGATTTTAGTCATTGAAAACCGTCCTCTTACTGTTATACCAGAAATGGTTGAAGGTATTGGCTGAACGCAAAGAGATTGCATCTCACCCTCTTTAAATCTATTTTAGCATGCTAAAAGGAGCAGGAGAAAGCAAAAAATTTCAGAATTCCACCTTTCCAAGCAGGGAAATGACCGTTTGTGCAATGACATTATTCATTGATTTTAGCCATTGAAAAATGTGCTATTACTCATATACCAGAAATGGTTGAAGGTATTGGCTGAACGCAAACAGATAGCAGCTAGCCCTCTTTGAATCTTCTCTAGCATGCTAAAAGGAGCAGGAAAAAGCAAAAAATTTCAGAATTCCACCTTTCCAAGCAGAGAAATGATTGTTTGTGCATTTACATTATTCATTGATTTTAGCCATTGAAAACCGTCCTCTTACTGTTATATCAGAAATGGTTGAAGGTATTGGCTGAACGCAAAGAGATTGCATCTCCCCCTCTTTAAATGTATTTTAGCATGCTAAAAGGAGCAGGAGAAAGCAAAAAAATTCAGAATTCCACCTTTCCAAGGAGGGAAATGACTGTTTGTGCAATGACATAATTCATAGATTTTAGCCATTGAAAAATGTGCTATTACTCATATACCAGAAAAGGTTGAAGGTATTGGATGAACGCAAACAGATAGCAGCTAACCCTCTTGGAATCTTCTCTAGCATGCTAAAAGGAGCAGGAAAAGGCAAAAAAATTCAGAATTCCACCTTTCAAAGCAGAGAAAACACTTTTTGAGCAATGATATTATTCATTGATTTTAGCCATTGAAAAACATCCTGTTACTCATATACCAGAAAAGGTTGAAGGTATCGGCTGAACGCAAACAGATAGCAACTCACCCTCTTTGAATCTTTTTTAGCATGCTTAAAGAGCAGGTAAAAGCAAAAAATTTCAGAATTCCACCTTTCCAAGCAGAGAAATGATTGTTTGTGCATTTACATTATTCATTGATTTTAGCCATTGAAAACCGTTCTCTTACTGTTATATCAGAAATGGTTGAAGGTATTGGCTGAACGCAAAGAGATTGCATCTCACCCTCTTTGAATCTATTTTAGCATGCTAAAAGGAGCAGGAGAAAGCAAAAAATTTCAGAATTCCACCTTTCAAAGCAGAGAAATGACTGTTTGTGCAATGACATTATTCATTGATTTTAGCCATTGAAAAGAGTCCTGTTACTCATGTACCAGAATTGGTTGAAGGTACTGGCTGAACGCAAACAGATAGCAGCTCACCCTCTTTGAATCTTCTTTCACATGCTAAAAAAAGCAGGAAATAAGAAAAAAAATCAAAATTCCACCTCTCCCAGCAGAGAAATGACTGAGCAATGACATTATTCACTAATTTTAGACATTGAAAAATATCCTGTTACTCATATACCAGAAATGGTTGAAGGTATTGGCTGAACGCAAACAGATAGCAGCTCACCGTCTTTGAACCTTCTTTAGCATGCCAAAAGGAGAAGGAAAAAGCAAAAAAATTCAGAATTCCACCTTTCAAAGCAGAGAAATGACTGTTTGTGCAATGACATTATTCATTGATTTTAGCCATTGAAAACAGTCATGTTAATCATTTACCAGAATTGGTTGAAGGTACTGGTGAACACAAACAGATAGCAGCTCACCCTCTTTGATTCTTCTTTAGCATGCTAAAAGGAGCAGGAAAAAGCAAAAAAATTCAGTACTCCATCTTTACCAGCAGAGAAATGACTGAGCAATGACATTATTCACTGATTTTAGCCATTGAAAAACGTCCTCTTACTCATATACAAGAAATGGTTGAAGGTATTGGCTGAACGCAAACAGATAGCAGCCCACCCTCATTGAATCATATTTTGCGTGCTAAAAGGAGCAGAAAAAAGCAAAAAATTTCAGAATTCCACCTTTCAAAGCAGAGAAATGACTGTTTGTGCAATGACATTATTCATTGATTTTAGCCATTGAAAAGAGTCCTGCTACTCATGTACCAGAATTGGTTGAAGGTACTGGCTGAATGCAAACAGATAGCAGCTCACCCTCTTTGAATCTTCTTTACCATGCTAAAAGGAGCAAGAAAAAGCAAAAAAAAATCAGAATTCCACATCTCCCAGCAGAGAAATGACTGAGCAATGACATTATTCACTAATTTTAGCCATTGAAAAATATCCTGTTACTCATATACCAGAAATGGTTGAAGGTATTGGCTGAACGCAAACAGATAGCAGCTCACCCTCTTTGAACCTTCTCTAGCATGCCAAAAGGAGCAGGAATAAGCAAAAAAAATCAGAATTCCACCTTTCAAAGCAGAGAAATGACTGTTTGTGCAATGACATTATTCATTGATTTTAGCCATTGAAAACAGTCCTGTTACTCTTTTACCCGAATTGGTTGAAGGTACTGGCTGAAAGCAAACAGATAGCAGCTCACCCTCTTTGATTCTTCTATAGCATGCTAAAAGGAGCAGGAAAAAGCAAAAATTGTCAGAACTCCACCTTTCCCAGCAGAGAAATGACTGAGCAATGACATTATTCACTGATTTTAGCCATTGAAAAACGTCCTGTTACTCATATACCAGAAATGGTTGAAGGTATTGGCTGAACGCAAACAGATAGCAGCCCACCTCATTGAATTGTCTTTTACATGCTAAAAGGAGGAGAAAAACGCAAAAAAAATCAGAATTCCACCTTTCAAAGCAGAGAAATGACTGTGCAATGACATTATTCATTGATTTTAGCCATTGAAAAGAGTCCTGTTACTCATATACCAGAAATGGTTGAAGGTATTTATCTGAATGCAAACAGATAGCCGCTCACCCTCTTTGAATGTTCTTTAGCATATTAAAAGGAGCAGGAAAAAGCAAAAAAATGTCAGAATTCCCCCTTTCCAAGCAGATAAATTACTGTTTGTGCAATGACATTATTCATTGATTTTAACCATTGAAAACCGTCCTGTTACTCATACACCAGAAATGGTTGAAGGTATTGGCTGAATGCAAACAGATAGCAGCTCACCCTCTTTGAATATTCTTTAGCATGCTAAAAGGAACAGGAAATAGCAAAAAAATTCAGAATTCATCCTTACCAAGGAGAGAAAAAACTGTTTGTGCAATGACATTATTCATTGATTTTAACCATTGAAAACCGTCCTGTTACTCATATACCAGAAATGGTTAAAGATTTTCCCTGAAGTCAAAGAGAAAGCAGCTAACCCTCTTTGAATCTTCTCTAGCATGTTAAAATGTGCAGGAAAAAGCAAAAAATTTTTTAGAATTCCACCTTTCCAAGCAGACAAATGATTGTTTGTGCATTTACATTATTCATTGATTTTAGCCATTGAAAAACGTCCTCTTAGTGTTATACCAGAAATGGTTGAAGGTATTGGCTGAACGCAAAGAGATTGCATCTCACCCTCTTTGAATCTATTTTAGCATGCTAAAAGGAGCAGGAGAAAGCAAAAAATTTCAGAATTCCACCTTTCCAAGGAGGGAAATGACTGTTTGTGCAATGACATTATTCATTGATTTTAGCCATTGAAAAATGTGCTATTACTCATATACCAGAAATGGTTGAAGGTATTGGCTGAACGCAAACAGATAGCAGCTAACCCTCTTTGAATCTTCTCTAGCATCCTAAAAGGAGCAGGAGAAAGTAAAAAATTTCAGAATTCCACCTTTCAAAGCAGAGAAATGACTATTTGTGCAATGACATTATTCATTGATTTTAGCCATTGAAAAGAGTCCTGTTACTCATGTACCAGAATTGGTTGAAGGTACTGGCTGAACGCAAACAGATAGCAGCTCACCCTCTTTGAATCTTCTTTAGCATGCTAAAAGAAGCAGGAAATAACAAAAAAATCAGAATTCCACCTCTCCCAGCAGAGAAATGACTTAGCAATGACATTATTCATTGATTTTAGCCATTGAAAAATGTGCTATTACTCATATACCAGAAATGGTTGAAGGTATTGGCTGAACGCAAACAGATAGCAGCTAACCCTCTTTGAATCTTCTCTAGCATGCTAAAAGGAGCAGGAGAAAGCAAAAAATTTCAGAATTCCACCTTTCAAAGCAGAGAAATGACTGAGCAATGACATTATTATATGATTTTAGCCGTTGAAAAATGTTCTGTTACTCATATACCAGAAATGGTTGAAGGTTTTGACTGAACACAAAGAAATAGCAGCCCACCCTCTTTGAATCGTCTTTTGCATGCTAAAAGGAGCAGAAAAAAGCAAAAAATTTCAGAATTCCACCTTTCAAAGCAGAGAAATGACTATTTGTGCAATGACATTATTCATTGATTTTAGCCATTGAAAAGAGTCCTGTTACTCATGTACCAGAATTGGTTGAAGGTACTGGCTGAACGCAAACAGATAGCAGCTCACCCTCTTTGAATCTTCTTTAGCATGCTAAAAGAAGCAGGAAATAACAAAAAAATCAGAATTCCACCTCTCCCAGCAGAGAGATGACTGAGCAATGACATTATTCACTAATTTTAGCCATTGAAAAATATCCTGTTATTCATATACCAGAAATGGTTGAAGGTATTGGCTGAATGCAAACAGATAGCAGCTCACCCTCTTTGAATGTTCTTTAGCATACTAAAAGGAGCAGGAAAAAGCAAAAAAATGTCAGAATTCCCCCTTTCCAAGCAGATAAATTACTGTTTGTGCAATGACAATATTCATTGATTTTAGCCATTGAAAACCGTCCTGTTACTCATATACCAGAAATGGTTGAAGATATTGGCTGAAGTCAAAGAGATAGCAGCTAACCCTCCTTGAATCTTCTCTAGCATGCTAAAATGTGCAGGAAAAAGCAAAAAATTTCAGAATTCCACCTTTCCAAGCAGACAAATGACTGTTTGTGCAATGACATTATTCATTGATTTTAGACATTGAAAACCGTCCTTTTATTCATATACCAGAAATGGTTGAAGGTATTGGCTGAATGCAAACGGATAGCAGCTCACCCTCTTTGAATCTTCTTTAGCATGCTAAAAGGAGCAGGAAAAAGCAAAAAATTTCAGAATTCCACCTTTCAAAGCAGAGAAATGACTTTTTGAGCAATGACATTATTCATTGATTTTAGCCATTGAAAACATCCTGTTACTCATATACCAGAAATGGATGAAGGTATTGGCTTAACGCAAACAGATAGCAGCTCATACTCTTTGAATCTTCTTTAGCATGCTAAAAGGAGAAGGAAAAAACAAAAAAATTCAGAATTCCACCATTATAAGCAGAGAAATGACTGTTTGTGCAATGAAATTATTCATTGATTTTAGCCATTGATAACCATCCTGTTACTCATATACCAGAAATGGTTGAAGGTATTGTCTGAACGCAAACAGATAGCAGCTCTCCCTCTTTGAATCTACTTTAGCATGCTAAAAGGAGCAGGAAAAAGCAAAAAATTTCAGAATTCCACCTTTCAAAGCAGAGAAATGACTTTTTGAGCAATGACATTATTCATTGATTTTAGCCATTGAAAAACATCCTGTTACTCATATACCAGAAATGGTTGAAGATATTGGCTGAAGTCAAAGAGATAGCAGCTAACCCTCTTTGAATCTTCTCTAGCATGCTAAAATGTGCAGGAAAAAGCAAAAAATTTCAGAATTCCACATTTCCAAGCAGACAAATGACTGTTTGTGCAATGACATTATTCATTGATTTTAGACATTGAAAACTGTCCTGTAACTCATATACCAGAAATGGTTGAAGGTATTGGCTGAATGCAAATGGATAGCAGCTCACCGTCTTTGAATCTTCTTTAGCATGCTAAAAGGAGCAGGAAAACGCAAAACATTACAGAATTCCACCTTTCAAAGCAGAGAAATGACTTTTTGAGCAATGACATTATTCATTCATTTTAGCCATTGAAAACCATCCTGTTACTCATATACCAGAAATGGATGAACGTATTGGCTTAACGCAAACAGATAGCAGCTCATACTCTTTGAATCTTCTTTAGCATGCTAAAAGGAGTAGGAAAAAAATAAAAAATTAAAAATTCCACCATTATAAGCAGAGAAATGACTGTTTGTGCAATGAAATTATTCATTGATTTTAGCCATTGATAACCATCCTGTTACTCATATACCAGAAATGGTTGAAGGTATTGTCTGAACGCAAACAGATAGCAGCTCTCCCTCTTTGAATTTACTTTAGCATGCTAAAAGGAGCAGGAAAAAGCAAAAAATTTCAGAATTCCACCTTTCAAAGCAGAGAAATGACTTTTTGAGCAATGACATTATTCATTGATTTTAGCCATTGAAAAACATCCTGTTACTAATATACCAGAAATGGTTGAAGGTATTGGCTGAACGCAAACAGATAGCAGCTCACCCTCTATGAAACTTCTTTAGCACGCTTAAAGGAGCAGGTAAAAGCAAAAAATTTCAGAATTCCACCTTTCCAAGCAGAGAAATGACTGTTTCTGCAATGACATTATTCATTGATTTTAGCCATTGAAAACCGTCCTGTTACTTATATACCAGAAATGGTTGAAGGTATTGGCTGAACACAAACAGATAGCAGCTCACCCTCTTTGAATCTTCTTTAGCATGCTAAAAGGAGCAGGAAAAAGCAAAACAATTCAGAATTCCACCATTCCAAGCGGAGAAATGACTGTTTGTGTAATGACATTATTCATTCATTTTAGCCATTGAATACCGTCCTGTTACTCATATACCAGAAATGGTTGAAGGTATTGGCTGAATGCAAACAGATAGCAGCTCAGCCTCTTTGAATCTTCTTTAGCATGCTAAAAGGAGCAGGAAAAAGCAAAACAATTCAGAATTCCACCTTTCCAAGCAGAGAAATGACTGTTTCTGCAATGACATTATTCATTGATTTAAGCGATTGAAAACCGTCCTGTTACTCATATACCAGAAATGGTTGAAGGTATTGGCTGAACGAAAACAGATAGCAGCTCAAACTCTTTAAATATTCTTTATCATGGTAAAAGGAACAGGAAAAAGCAAAAAATTACAGAATTCCACCTTACCAAGGAGAGAAATAACTGTTTGTCCAAAGACATTATTCATTGATTTTAGCCATTGGAAACCGTGCTGTTACTCATATAAGAGAAATGGTTGAAGGTATTGGCTGAACTCAAACAGATAGCAGCTTACCCTCTTTGAATCTTCTTTAGCATGCTAAAAGGTGCAGGAAAAATCAAAAAAAAATTCAGAATTCCACCTTTCCAAGCAGAGAAATGACTGTTTGTTCAATGTTATTATTCATTGATTTTAGCCATTGAAAACCGTCCTGTTACTTATAAACAAGAAATGGTTGTTGGTATTGGCTGAATGCAAACAGATAGAAGCTCACCCTCTTTGATTCTTCTTTAGCATGCTAAAAGGAGCAGGAAAAAGCAAAAAATTTCAGAACTCCACCTTTCCCAGCAGAGAAATGACTGATCAATGACATTATTCACTGATTTTAGCCATTGAAAAACGTCCTGTTACTCATATACCAGAAATGGTTGAAGGTATTGACTGAATGCAAACAGATAGCAGCTCAGCCTCTTTGAATCATCTTCTGCATGCTAAAAGGAGCAAAAAAAAACAAAAAACATTTCAGAATTCCACCTTTCCAAGCAGAGAAATGACTGTTTGAGCAATGACATTATTCATTGATTTTAGCCGTTGAAAACCGTCCTGTTACTCATATACAGGAAATGGTTGATGATATTGGCTGAACACAATCAGTTTGCAGCTCACCCTCTTTGAATCTTCTTTAGCATGCTAAAGGAGCAGGAAAAAGCAAAACATTTCAGAATTCCTCCTTTCCAAGCAGAGAATTGACTGTTTGTGCAATGACAATATTCATTCAATTCAGCCATTGAAAACCATCCTGTTACTCATATACCAGAAATGGTTGAAGGTATTGGCTGAATGGAAATAGATAGCAGCTCACCCTCTGTGAATATTCTTTAGCATGCTAAAAGTAGCAGGAAATAGCAAAAAAATTCAGAATTCCACCTCTCCCAGCAGAGAAATGATTTTTTGAGCAATGACATTATTCATTGATTTTAGCCATTGAAAAACATCCTGTTACTCAAATACCAGAAATAGTTGAAGGTATCGGCTGAACGCAAACAGGTAGCAGCTCACCCTCTTTGAATCTTCTTTAGCATGCTAAAAGGAGCAGGTAAAAGCAAAAAAATTCAGAATTCCACCGTTCCATCAGAGAAATGACTGTTTGTTCAATGTTATTATTCATTGATTTTAGCCATTGAAAATCGTCCTGTTACTCATACACCAGAAATGGTTGAAGGTATCGGCTGAACGCAAACAGATAGCAGCTCACCCTCTTTGAATCTTCTTTAGCATGCTAAAAGGAGCAGGAAAAAGCAAAACATTTCAGAATTCCTCCTTTCCAAGCAGAGAATTGACTGTTTGTGCAATGACAATATTCATTCAATTTAGCCATTGAAAACAGTCCTGTTACTTTTATACCATTAATGGTTGAAGTTATTGGCTGAACGCAAACAGATAGCAGCCCACGATCTTTGAATCTTCTTTAGCATGCTAAAAGGAGAAGGAAAAAGCAAAAAATTTCAGAATTCCACCTTTCAAAGCAGAGAAATGACTATTTGTGAATAACATTATTCATTGATTTTAGCCATTGAAAACCGTTCTGTTACTCATAGACCAGAATGAGTTGAAGGTACTAGCTGAACGCAAACAGATAGCAGCTCATCCTCTTTGAATCTTCTTTAGCATGCTAAATGGAGCAGGAAAAAGTAGAAAAAAATCAGAATTACACATTTCAAAGCAAAAAAATGACTGTTTGTGCAATGACATTATTCATTGATTTTAACCATTGAAAAACATCCTGTTACTCATATACCAGAAATGGTTGAAGGTATTGGCTGAGCGCAAACAGACAGCAACTCACTCTCTGAATCTTCTTTTGCACGCTAAAAGGAGCAGGAAAAAGCAAAAAATTTCAGAATTCCATCTTTCCAAGCAGAGAAATGAAGGTTTGTTCAATCACATTATTCAATTATTTTAAACATTGAAAAATGTCTTGTTACTCATATACCAGAAATGGTTGAAGGTATTGGCTGAATGCAAACAGGTAGCAGCTCACCCTCTTTGAATCTTCTTTAGCATGCTAAAAGGAGCAGGAAAAAGCAAAACATTTCAGAATTCCACCTTTCCTGGCAGAGCATTGACTGTTTGTGGAATGGCAATATGCATTCATTTTAGTCATTGAAAACTGTCCTGTTACTCATGTACCAGAAATGAATGAAAGTATTGGCTGAAAGCAAACAGATTGCAGCTCACCCTCTTTGAATCTTCTTTAGCATGCTAAAAGGAGTAGGAAAAAGCAAAAAATTTCAGAATTCGACATTTCCAAGCAGAGAATTGACTGTTTGTGCAATGACATTATTCAATCATTTTAGCCATTGAAAACCGTCCTGTTACTCATATACCAGAAATGGATTAAGGTATTGGCTGAACGCAAACAGGTATCAGCTCACTCTCTTTGAATCTTCTTCAGCATGCTAAAGGAGCAGGAAAAGGCAAAAAAATTCAGAATTCCACCTTTCCCAGCAGAGAAATGACTGAGCAATGACAATATTCACTGATTTTAGCCATTGAAAAATGTCCTGTTACTCACATACCAGAAATGGTTGAAGGTATTGGCTGAACGCAAACAGATTGCAGCTCAGCCTCTTTGAATCGTCTTTAGCATGGTAAAAGGAGCAGAAAAAAAACAAAAAAAACTTCAGAATTCTACCTTTCCAAGCAGAGAAATGACTGTTTGTGCAATGACATTATTCATTAATTTTAGCCATTGAAAACCGTCCTGTTACTTATATGCCAGAAATGGTTGAAGGTATTAGCTGAACACAAACAGGTAGCAGCTCACCCTCTTTGAATCTTATTTAGCATGCTAAAAGGAGCAGTAAAAAGCAAAATATTTCAGAATTCCACCTTTCCCAGCAAAAAAATGACTGTGTAATGACATTATTCATTAATTTTAGCCATTGAATACCGTCCTGTCACTCATATACCAGAAATGGTTGATGGTATTGGCTGAACGCATACAGTTAGCAGCTCACCCTCTTTGAGTCTTCTTTAGCATGCTAAAAGGAGCAGGAAAAAGCAAAACATTTCAGAATTCCACCTTTCCAAGCAGAGAATGGACTGTTTGTGCAATGAAAATATTCATTCATTTTAGCCATTGAAAACCGTCCTGTTACTCATATACCAAAAATTAATGAAAGTATTGGCAGAACGCAAGCATATAGCAGCTCACCCTTTTTGAATCTTCTTTAGCATGCTAAAAGGAGCAGTAAAAAGCAAAATATTTCAGAATTCCACCTTTCCCAGCAAAAAAATGACTGTGTAATGACATTATTCATAAATTTTAGCCATTGAATACCGCACTGTTACTCATATACCAGAAATGGTTGAAGGTATTGTCTCAATGCAAACAGATAGCAGCTGACCCTCTTTCAATCTTCTTTAGCATACTAAAAGTAGCAGGAAAAAGCAAAAAAATTCAGAATTCCACCTTTCCAAGCAGAGAAATGACTGTTTGTGCAATGACAATATTCATTCATTTTAGCCATTGAAAACGGTCCTGTTACTCATATACCTAAAATTAATGAAGGTATTGGCAGAACGCAAGCATATAGCAGCTCACGCTTTTTGAATCTTCTTTAGCATGCTAAAAGGAGCAGGAAAAAGCAAAAAATTTCAGAATTCCTCCTTTCAAAGCAGATAAATTACTTTGTGAGCAATCATATTATTCATTGATTTGAGCCATTGAAAAACATCCTGTTACTCATATACCAGAAATGGTTGAAGGTATCGGCTGAACGCAAACAGATAGCAGCTCAGCATCTTTGAATCATCTTTAGCATGCTAAAAGTAACAGGACAAAGCAAAAAATTTCAGAATTCCACCTTTCCAAGCAGGGAAACTACTGTTTGTGCAATGACATTATTCATTGATTTTAGCCATTGAAAAACGTGCTGTTATTCATATACCAGAAATGGTTGAAGTTATTGGCTGAACGCAAAGATATAGCAGCTCAGCCTCTTTGAATCATCTTTTGCATGCTAAAGGGAGCAGAAAGAAACAAGTAACATTTCAGAATTCCACCTTTCCAAGCAGAGAAGTTACTGTTTGTGCAATGACATTATTCACTGATTTTAGCCATTAAAAACCGTCCTGTTACTTATATACAAGAAATGGTTGATGGTATTGGCTGAACACAAACAGGTTGCAGCTCACCCAATTTGAATATTCTTTAGCATGGTAAAAGGAGCAGGAAAAAGCAAAAAATTTTAAAATTCCACCTTTCCAAGCAGAGAAGTGACTGTTTGTGCATTGACATTATTCATTGATTTTAGCCATTGAAAACCGTCCTGTCACTCATATACCAGAAATGGTTGAAGGTATTGGCTGAACACAAACAGATAGCAGCTCACCCTCTTTGAATTTTCTTTAGCATGCCAAATGGAGCAGGAAAAAGTAAAAAATTTCAGAATTCCACCTTTCAAAGCAGAGAAATGACTGTTTGTGCAATGACATTATTCATTGATTTTAGCCATTGAAAACAGTCCTGTTACTCATATACCAGAATTGGTTGAAGGTACTGGCTGAACGCAAACAGGTAGCAGCTCACCCTCTTTGATTCTTCTTTAGCATGCTAAAAGGAGCAGGAAAAAGCAAAAAATTTCAGAATTCCACCTTTCACAGAAGAGAAATGACTGAGCAATAACATTATTCACTGATTTTAGCCTTTGAAAAACGTCCTGTTGCTCATATACCAGAAATGGTTGAAGGTACTGGCTGAACGCAAACAGATAGCAGCCCAACCTCTTTGAATCTTCTTTAGCATGCTAAAAGGAACATGAAAAAGCAAAAAAAATCAGAATTCCACCTCTCCCAGCAGAGAAATGACTGAGCAATGACATTATTCACTAATTTTAGCAATTGAAAAATGTCCTGTTACTCATATACCCGAAATGGTTGAAGATATTGGCTGTACGCAAACTGATAGCAGCTCAACCTCTTTGAGTCATCTTTTGCATGCTAAAAGGAGGGTAAAAAAACAAAAAAAAAATCAGAATTCCACCTTTCCAAGCAGAGAAATGACTGTTTGTGCAATGACATTATTCATTTATTTTTTTGCCATTGAAAAACATCCTGTTACTCATATACCAGAAATCGTTGATGGTATTGACTGAACACAAACAGTTTGCTGCTCAGCCTCTTTGAATCTTCTTTAGCATGCTAAAAGGAGCAGGAAAAAGCAAAAAATTTCAGTTTTCCAACTTTCAAAGCAGAGAAATGACTGAGCAATGACATTATTCACTGATTTTAGCCAATGAAAAATGTCCTGCTATTCATATACCAGAAATGGTTGAAGGTATTGGCTGAACACAAACAGGTTGCAGCTCACCCTCTTTGAATCTTCTTTAGCATGCTAAAAGGAGCAGGAAAAAGCAAAAAATTTCAAAAATTCCACCTTTCCAAGCAGAGAAGTGACTGTTTGTGCATGGACATTATTCATTGATTTTATCCATTGAAAACCATCCTGTCGCTCATATACCAGAAATGGTTGAAGGTATTGCCTGAACGCAAACAGATAGCAGCTCACCCTCTTTGAATCTTCTTTAGCATGCTAAAAGGAGCAGGAAAAATAAAAAAATTTCAGAATTCCAGCTTTCAAAGCAGAGAACTTACTGAGCAATAACATTATTCACTGATTTTAGCCATTGAAAAATGTCCTGTTACTCATATACCAGAATTGGCTGAAGGTATTGGCTTAACACAAAGAGATAGCAGCCCACCATCTTTGAATCTTCTTTAGCATGATAAAAGGAGCAGGAAAAAGCAAAAAATTTCAGAATTCCACCTTTCAAAGCAGAGAAATGACTGTTTGTGCAATGACATTATTCATTGATATTAGCCTTTGAAAACAGTCCTGTTACTCATATACCAGAATTGGTTGAAGGTACTGGCTGTACGCAAACAGATAGCAGCTCAGCCTCTTTTATTCTTCCTTAGCATGCTAAAAGGAGCAGGAAAATGCAAAAAATTTCAGAACACCACCTTTCCCAGCAGAGAAATGACTGAGCAATGACATTATTCACTAATTTTAGCCATTGAAAAATGTCCTGTTACTCATATACCAGGAATGGTTGAAGGTATTGGCTGAACGCAAACAGATAGCAGCTCAGCCTCTTTGAATCGTCTTTTGCATGCTAAAAGGAGCAGAAAAAAAACAAAAAACAATTCAAAATTCCACCTTTCCAAGCAAAGAAATGACTCCTTGTGCAATGACATTATTCATTTGTTTTAGCCATTGAAAACCGTCCTGTTACGTATATACAAGAAATGGTTGATGGTATTGGCTGAACACAAACAGGTAGCAGCTCACCCTCTTTGAATCTTCTTTAGCATGCTAAAAGGAGCAGGAAAAAGCAAAAAAATTCAGAATTCCACCTCTCCCCACAGAGAAATGACTGAGCAATGACATTATTCACTAATTTTAGGCATTGAAAAATTTCCTGTTACTCATATACCAGAAATGGTTTAAGGTGTTGGCTGAACACAAACAGAAAGCAGCTCAGCCTCTGTGAATCGTCTTTTGCATGCTAAAATGAGGAGAAAAAAGAAAAAAAAAATCAGAATTCCACCTTTCCAAGCAGAGAAATGACTGTTTGTGCAATGACATTATTCATTGATTTAAGCCATTGAAAAACATCTTGTTACTCATATACTAGAAATGGTTGAAGGTATTGGCTGAACGCAAACAGATAGTAGCTCAGCCTCTTTGAATTGTATTTTGCATGCTAAAAGGGGCTGATAAAAACAAAAAAAATTTCAGAATTCCACCTTTCCAAGCAGAGAAATGACTGTTTGTGCAATGACTTTATTGATTGATTTTAGCCATTGAAAACCATCCTGTTACTTATATACCAGAAATGGTTGTAGGTATTGGCTGAACAGAAACAGATAGCAGCTCACCCTCTTTGAATCTTCTTTAGCATGGTAAAAAGAGCAGGAAAAAGCTAAAAATTTCAAATTTCCAACTTTCCAAGCAGAGAATTGATTGTTTGTGCAATGACATTATTCATTGATTTTAGCCATTGAAAGCCGTCCTGTCACTCATATAACAGAAATTGTTGAAGGTATTGGCTGAAAGCAAACAGATAGCAGCTCACCCTCTTTGAACCTTCTTTAGCATGCCAAAAGGAGGAGGAAAAAGCAAAAAATTTCAGACTTCCACCTTTCAAAGCAGAGAAATGACTGACTAATGACATTATTCACTTATTTTAGCCATTGAAAAATGTCCTGTTACTCATAGAGCAGAAATGGTTGAAGGTATTGGCTGAACACAAAGAGATAGCAGCCCACCCTCGTTGATTCATCTTTAGCATGATAAAAGGAGCAGGAAAAAGCAAAAAATTTCAGAATTTAAACTTTGAAAGCAGAGAAATGACTGTTTGTGCAATGACATTATTCATTGATTTTAGCCAATGAAAACAGTCCTGTTACTCATACTAGAATTTGTTGAAGGTACTGGCTGAACGCAATCAGATAGCAGCTCACGCTTTTTGAATCTTCTTTAGCATGCTAAAAGGAGCAGGAAAAAGCAAAAAAAAATCAGAATTCCACCTCTCGCAGCAGACAAATGACTGAGCAATGACATTATTCACTAATTTTAGCCATTGAAAAATGTCCTCTTAATCAAATTCCAGAAATTGTTGAAGGTATTGGCTGAACACAAACAGATAGCAGATCAGCCTCTTTTAATCGTCTTTTGCATGCTAAAAGGAGCAGAAAAAAAAAATAGAATTCCACCTTTCAAAGCAGAGAAATGATTATTTGTGCAATGACATTATTCATGGATTTTAGCCATTGAAAACCGTCCTGTCACTCATATATCAGAAATGGTTGAAGATCTTAGCTGAACGCAAACAGATTGCAGCTCACCCTCTTTGAATCTTCTTTAGCATGCTATAAGGAGCAGGAAAAAGCAAAAAATTTCAGAATTCCACCTTTCACAGCAGAGAAATGACTCAGCAATGACATTATTCACTGATTTTAGCCATTGAAAAATGTCCTGTTACTCATATACCAGAAATGGTTGAAGGTATTGGCTGAACCAAAGAGATAGCAGCCCAACCTCTTTCAATCTTCTTTATCATGATAAAAGGAGTAGGAAAAAGCAAAAAATTTCAGAATTCCACCTTTCAAAGCAGAGAAATGACTGTTTGTGCAATGACATTATTCATTGATTTTAGCCATTGAAAACAGTCCTGTTACTCATATACCCGATTTGGTTGAAGGTACTGGCTGAACGAAAACAAACAGCATCTCAACCTCTTTGAATCTTCTTTAGCATGCTAAAAGGAACATGAAAAAGCAAAAAAAATCAGTATTCCACCTCTCCCAGCAGAGAAATGACTGAGCAATGACATTATTCACTAATTTTAGCCATTGAAAAATGTCCTGTTACTCATATACCAGAAATGGTTGAAGGTATTGGCTGAATGCAAACACATAGCAGCTCAGCCTCTTTGAATCATCATTTGCATGCTAAAAGGAGGAGAAAAAAACAAAAAAAAATTCAAAATTCCAACTTTCCAAGCAGAGAAATGACTGTTTGTGCAATGACATTATTCATTGATTTTAGCCATTGAAAAACATCCTGTTACTCATATACCAGAAATCGTTGATGGTATTGGCTGAACACAAACAGTTTGCTGCTCAGCCTCTTTGAATCTTCTTTAGCATGCTAAAAGGAGCAAGAAAAAGCAAACAATATAAAAAATTCCACCTTTCCAAGCAGAGAAGTGACTGTTTGTGCATTGACATTATTCATTGATTTCAGCCATTGAAAACCGTCCTGTTACTTATATACAAGAAATGGTTGATGGTATTGGCTGAACGCAGACAGATAGCAGCTCACCCTCCTTTAATCTTCTTTAGCATGCTATAAGGAGTAGGAAAAAGCAAAAAATTTCAGTTTTCCAAATTTCAAAGCTGAGAAATTACTGAGCAATGACATTATTCACTGATTTTAGCCATTGAAAAATGTCCTGTTACTCATATACCAGAAATGGTTGAAGGTATTGGCTGAACACAAAGAGATAGCAGCCCACCCTCTTTGAATCTTTTTTAACATGATAAAAGGAGCAGGAAAAAGCAAAAAAATTCAGAATTCCACCTTTCAATGCAGAGAAATCACTGTTTGTGCAATGACATTATTCATTGATTTTAGCCATTGAAACCCGTCCTGTTACTTATATACAAGAAATGGTTGATGGTATTGGTTGAACATAATCAGGATGCAGCTCACCCTCTTTGAATCTTCTTTAGTATGCTAAAAGGAGCAGGAAAAAGCAAAAAATTTCAAAAATTCCACCTTTCCAAGCAGAGAAGTGACTGTTTGTGCATGGACATTATTCATTGATTTTAGCCATTGAAAACCGTCCTGTCACTCATATACCAGAAATGGTTGAAGGTATTTCCTAAACGCAAACAGATAGCAGCTCACCCTCTTTGAATCTTCTTTAGGATGCTAAAAGGAGCAGGAAAAATCAAAAAATTTCAGAATTCCACCTTTCAAAGCAGAGATATTACTGTGCAATATCATTATTCACTGATTTTAGCCATTAAAAATGTCCTGTTACTCATATACAAGAAATAGTTGAAGGTATTGGCTTAACACAAAGAGAGAGCAGCCCACCCTCTTTGAATCTACTTTAGCATGATAAAAGGAGCAGGAAAAAACAAAAAAATTCAGAATTCCACCTTTCAAAGCAGAGAAATGACTGTTTGTTCAATGAGATTATTCATTGATTTTAGCCATTGAAAACAGTCCTGTTACTCATATACCAGAATTGAATGAAGGTACTGGCTGAACGCAAACAGATAGCAGCTCACCCTCTTTGAATCTTCTTTAGCATGCTAAAAGGAGCAGGAAAAATCAAAAAAATTCAGAATTCCACCTCTCCCCGCAGAGAAATGACTGGGCAATGACATTATTCACTAATTTTAGCCATTGAAACATGTCTTGTTACTCATATACCAGAAATGGTTGAATGTATTGGCTGAACGCAAACAGATAGCAGCTCAGCCTCTTTGAATCGTCTTTTGCATGCTAAAAGGAGGAGAAAAAACAAAAAAAAATTCAGAATTCCACCTTTCCAAGCAGAGAAATGACTGTTTGTGCAATGACATTATTCAATGATTTAAGCCATTGAAAAACATCTTGTTACTCATATACCAGAAATGGTTAATGGTATTGGCTGAACACAAACAGTTTGCTGCTCACCCTCTTTGAATCTTCTTTAGCATGCTAAAAGGAGCAGGAAAAAGGAAAAAATTTCAAAAATTCCACCTTTCCAAGCAGAGAAGTGACTGCTTGTGCATGGACATTATTCATTGATTTTAGCAATTGAAAACCGTCCTGTCACTCATATAACAGAAATTGTTGAATTTATTGGCTGAACGCAAACAGATAGCAGCTCACCCTCTTTGTATCTTCTTTAGCATGCTAAAAGGAGCAGGAAAAGCAAAAAATTTCAGAATTCCACCTTTCAAAGCAGAGAAATGACTGAGCAATAACATTATTCACTGATTTTAGCCATTGAAAAATGTCCTGTTACTCATATACCAGAAATGGTTGAAGGTATTGGCTGAACACAAAGAGATAGCAGCCCACCCTCTTTGAATCTTCTTTAGCATGATAAAAGGAGCAGGAAAAAGCAAAAAAATTCAGAATTCCACCTTTCAAAGCAGAGAAATGACTGTTTGTGCAATAACATTATTCATTGATTTTAGCCTTTGAAAACAGTCCTGTTACTCATATACCAGAATTGGTTGAAGGTATTGGCTGAACGCAAACAGATAGCAGCTCACCCTCTTATATTCTTCTTTAGCATGCTAAAAGGAGCAGGAAACTACAAAAAATTTCAGAACTCCACCTATCACAGCAGAGAAATGACTGAGCAATGACATTATTCACTGATTTTAGCCATTGAAAATCGTCCTGTTACTCATATACCAGAAATGGTTGAAGGTATTGGCTGAATGCAAACAGATAGTAGCTCAGCCTCTTTGAATCGTATTTTGCATGCTAAAAGTAGCAGATAAAAACAAAAAAAAATTCAGAATTCCACCTTTCCAAGCAGAGAAATGATTGTTTGTGCAATGACATTATTCATTGATTTTAGCCATTGAAAAACATCTTGTCACTCATATACCAGAAATGGTTGAAGGTTTTGGCTGAACGCAAACAGATAGCAGCTCAGCCTCTTTCAATCATCTTTTGCATGCTAAAAGGAGCAGAAAAAAACAAAAAACATTTCAGAATTCCACCTTTCCAAGCAGAGAAATGACTGTTTGTGCAATGACATTATTCATTGATTTTAGCCATTGAAAACCATCCTGTTACTTATATACAAGAAATGGTTGATGGTATTGGCTGAACACAAACATGTTGGAGCTCACCCTCTTTGAATGTTCTTTAGCATGATAAAAGGAGCAGGAAAAAGCAAAAAATTTCAGAATTCCACCTTTCAAAGCAGAGAAATGACTGTTTGTGCAATGAGATTATTCATTGATTTTAGACATTGAAAACAGTCGTGTTACTCATATACCATAATTAGATGAAGGTACTGGCTGAACGCAAACAGATAGCAGCTCACCCTCTTTGAATCTTCTTTAGCATGCTAAACGGAGCAGGAAAAAGCAAAAAAATTCAGAATTCCACCTCTCCCCGCAGAGAAATGACTGAGCAATGACATTATTCACTAATTTTAGCCATTGAAACATGTCCTGTTGCTCATATACCTGAAATGGTTGAAGGTATTGGCTGAACGCAAACAGATAGCAGCTCAGCCTCTTGAATCGTCTTTTGCATGCAAAAAGAAGGAGAAAAAACAAAAAAAATTCAGAATTCCACCTTTCCAAGCAGAGAAATGACTGTTTGTGCAATGACATTATTCATTGATTTAAGCCATTGAAAAACATCTTGTTACTCATATACCAGAAATGGTTGATGGTATTGGCTGAACACAAACAGTTTGCTGCTCACCCTCTTTGAATCTTCTTTAGCATGCTAAAAGGAGCAGGAAAAAGGAAAAAATTTCAAAAATTCCACCTTTCCAAGCAGAGAAGTGACTGCTTGTGCATGGACATTATTCATTGATTTTAGCCAATGAAAACCGTCCTGTCACTCCTATACCAGAAATGGTTGAAGGTATTGGCTGAACGCAAACAGATAGCAGCTCACCCTCTTGGAATCTTCTTTAGCATGCTAAAGGGAGTAGGAAAAAGCAAAAAATTTCAGAATTCCACCTTTCAAAGCAGAGAAATGACTGAGCAATAACATTATTCACTGATTTTAGCGATTGAAAAATGTCCTGTTACTCATATGCCAGAAATGGTTGAAGGTATTGGCTGAACACAAAGAGATAGCAGCACACCCTCTATGAATCTTCTTTAGCATGATAAAAGGAGCAGGAAAAAGCAAAAAATTTCAGAATTCCACCTTTCAAAGCAGAGAAATGACTGTTTGTACAATGACATTATTCATTGATTTTAGCCTTTGAAAACAGTCCTGTTACTCATATACCAGAATTGGTTGAAGGCACTGGCTGAACGCAAACAGATAGCAGCTCACCCTCTTTTATTCTTCTTTAGCATGCTAAAAGGAGCAGGAAATGCAAAGAGTTTCAGAACTCCACCTTTCCCAGCAGAGAAATGACTGTTTGTGCATTGACATTATTCATTAATTTCAGCCATTGAAAACCATCTTGTCACTCATATACCAGAAATGGTTGAAGGTATTGGCTGAACGCAAACAGATAGCAGCTCAGCCTCTTTCATTCATCTTTTGCATGCTAAAAGGAGCAGAAAAAAACAAAAAACATTTCAGAATTCCACCTTTCCAAGCAGAGAAATGACTGTTTGTGCAATGACATTATTCATTGATTTTAGCCTTTGAAAGCAGTCCTGTTACTCATATACCAGAATTGGTTGAAGGTATTGGCTGAACGCAAACAGATAGCAGCTCACCCTCTTATATTCTTCTTTAGCATGCTAAAAGGAGCAGGAAACTACAAAAAATTTCAGAACTTCACCTATCACAGCAGAGAAATGACTGAGCAATGACATTATTCACTGATTTTAGCCATTGAAAATCGTCCTGTTACTCATATACCAGAAATGGTTGAAGGTATTGGCTGAACGCAAACAGATAGCATCTCACCCTCTTTGAATCTTCTTTAGCATGCTAAAAGGAGCAGGAAAAAGCAAAAAATTTCAGAATTCCACCTTTCAAAGCAGAGAAATGACTGGGCAACAACATTATTCACTGATTTTAGCCATTGAAAAATGTCCTGTTACTCATATACCAAAAATGGTTGAAGGTATTGGCTGAACACAAAGAGATAGCAGCCCACCTTCTTTGAATCTTCTTTAGCATGATAAAAGGAGCAGGAAAAAGCAAAAAATTTCAGAATTCCACCTTTCAAAGCAGAGAAATGAATGTTTGTGCAATGACATAATTCATTGATTTTAGCCATTGAAAACAGTCCTGTTACTCATATACCAGAATTGGTTGAAGGTACTGGCTGAACGCAAACAGATAGCAGCTCAGCCTCTTTGAATCTTCTTTAGCATGCTAAAAGGAGCAGGAAAAAGCAAAAAAATTCAGAATTCCACCCTCCCCGCTGAGAAATGACTGAGTAGTGACATTATTCACTAATTTTAGCCATTGAAACATGGCCTGTTACTCATATACCAGAAATGGTTGAAGGTATTGGCTGAATGCAAACAGATAGTAGCTCAGCCTCTTTGAATCGTATTTTGCATGCTAAAAGTAGCAGATAAAAACAAAAAAAAATTCAGAATTCCACCATTCCAAGCAGAGAAATGACTGTTAGTGTAATGACATTATTGATTGATTTTAGCCATTGAAAACCATCCTGTTACTTATATACCAGAAATGGTTGTATTTATTGGCTGAACACAAACAGGTAGCAGCTCACCCTCTTTGAATCTTCTTTAGCATGGTAAAAAGAGCAGGAAAAAGCAAAAAATTTCAAAATTCCACCTTTCCAAGCAGAGAAATGATTGTTTGTGCAATGACATTATTCATTGATTTTAGCCATTGAAAAACATCCTGTTACTCATATACCAGAAATGGTGGATGGTATTGGCTGAACACAAACTGGTTGCTGCTCACCCTCTTTGAATCTTCTTTAGGATGCTAAAAGGAGCAGGAAAAAGCAAAAAATTTCAAAAACTCCACCTTTCCAAGCAGAGAAGTGACTGTTTCTGCATTGACATTATTCATTAATTTCAGCCATTGAAAACCATCTTGTCACTCATATACCAGAAATGGTTGAAGGTATTGGCTGAATGCAAACAGATAGCAGCTCAGCCTCTTTCAATCATCTTTTGCATGCTAAAAGGAGCAGAAAAAAAACAAAAAACATTTCAGAATTCCACCTTTCCAAGCAGAGAAATGACTGTTTGTGCAATGACATTATTCATTTATTTTAGCCATTGAAAACCATCCTGTTACTTATATACAAGAAATGGTTGATGGTATTGGCTGAACACAAACATGTTGGAGCTCACCCTCTTTGAATCTTCTTTAGCATGATAAAAGGAGCAGGAAAAAGTAAAAAATTTCAGAATTCCACCTTTCAAAGCAGAGAAATGACTGTTTGTGCAATGAGATTATTCATTGATTTTAGACATTGAAAACCATCCTGTTGCTCATATACCTGAAATGGTTGAAGGTATTGGCTGAACCCAAACCGATAGCAGCTCAGCCTCTTGAATCGTCTTTTGCATGCGAAATGAAGGAGAAAAAACAAAAAAAATTCAGAATTCCACCTTTCCAAGCAGAGAAATGACTGTTTGTGCAATGACATTATTCATTGATTTAAGCCATTGAAAAACATCTTGTTACTCATATACCAGAAATGGTTGATGGTATTGGCTGAACACAAACAGTTTGCTGCTCACCCTCTTTGAATCTTCTTTAGCATGCTAAAAGGAGCAGGAAAAAGGAAAAAATTTCAAAAATTCCACCTTTCCAAGCAGAGAAGTGACTGCTTGTGCCTGGACATTATTCATTGATTTTAGCCAATGAAAACCGTCCTGTCACTCCTATACCAGAAATGGTTGAAGGTATTGGCTGAACGCAAACAGATAGCAGCTCACCCTCTTTGAATCTTCTTTAGCATGCTAAAGGGAGCAGGAAAAAGCAAAAAATTTCAGAATTCCACCTTTCAAAGCAGAGAAATGACTGAGCAATAACATTATTCACTGATTTTAGCCATTGAAAAATGTCCTGTTACTCATATGCCAGAAATGGTTGAAGCTATTGGCTGAACACAAAGAGATAGCAGCACACGCTCTTTGAATCTTCTTTAGCATGATAAAAGGAGCAGGAAAAAGCAAAAAATTTCAGAATTCCACCTTTCAAAGCAGAGAAATGACTGTTTGTACAATGACATTATTCATTGATTTTAGCCTTTGAAAACAGTCCTGTTACTCATATACCAGAATTGGTTGAAGGCACTGGCTGAACGCAAACAGATAGCAGCTCACCCTCTTTTATTCTTCTTTAGCATGCTAAAAGGAGCAGGAAATGCAAAGAGTTTCAGAACTCCACCTTTCCCAGCAGAGAAATGACTGTTTGTGCATTGACATTATTCATTAATTTCAGCCATTGAAAACCATCTTGTCACTCATATACCAGAAATGGTTGAAGGTATTGGCTGAACGCAAACAGATAGCAGCTCAGCCTCTTTCAATCATCTTTTGCATGCTAAAAGGATCAGAAAAAAACAAAAAACATTTCAGAATTCCACCTTTCCAAGCAGAGAAATGACTGTGCAATGACATTATTCATTGATTTTAGCCATTGAAAACCATCCTGTTACTTATATACAAGAAATGGTTGATGGTATTGGCTGAACACAAACAGGTTGGAGCTCACCCTCTTTGAATCTTCTTTAGCATGATAAAAGGAGCAGAAAAAAGCAAAAAATTTCAGAATTCCACCTTTCAAAGCAGAGAAATGACTGTTTGTGCAATGAGATTATTCATTGATTTTAGACATTGAAAACAGTCCTGTTACTCATATACCATAATTAGATGAAGGTACTGGCTGAACGCAAACAGATAGCAGCTCATCCTCTTTGAATCTTCTTTAGCATGCTAAACGGAGCAGGAAAAAGCAAAAAAATTCAGAATTCCACCTCTCCCCGCAGTAAAATGACTGAGCAATGACATTATTCACTAATTTTAGCCATTGAAAAATGTCCTGTTGCTCATATACCTGAAATGGTTGAAGGTATTGGCTGAACGCAAACAGATAGCAGCTCAGCCTCTTGAATCGTCTTTTGCATGCGAAAAGAAGGAGAAAAAACAAAAAAAATTCAGAATTCCACCTTTCCAAGCAGAGAAATGACTGTTTGTGCAATGACATTATTCATTGATTTAAGCCATTGAAAAACATCTTGTTACTCATATACCAGAAATGGTTGATGGTATTGGCTGAACACAAACAGTTTGCTGCTCACCCTCTTTGAATCTTCTTTAGCATGCTAAAATGAGCAGGAAAAAGGAAAAAATTTCAAAAATTCCACCTTTCCAAGCAGAGAAGTGACTGATTGTGCATGGACATTATTCATTGATTTTAGCCAATGAAAACCGTCCTGTCACTCCTATACCAGAAATGGTTGAAGGTATTGGCTGAACGCAAACAGATAGCAGCTCACCCTCTTTGAATCTTCTTTAGCATGCTAAAAGGAGCAGGAAAAAGCAAAAAATTTCAGAATTCCACCTTTCAAAGCAGAGAAATTACAGAGCAATAACATTATTCACTGATTTTAGCCATTAAAAAAATGTCCTGTTACTCATATACAAGAAATAGTTGAAGGTATTGGCTGAACACGAAGAGAGAGCAGCCCACCCTCTTTGAATCTTCTTTAGCACGATAAAAGGAGCAGGAAAAAACAAAAAATTTCAGAATTCCACCTTTCAAAGCAGAGAAATTACTGTTTGTTCAATGAGATTATTCATTGATTTTAGTCATTGAAAACAGTCCTGTTACTCATATACCAGAATTGAATGAAGGTACTGGCTGAACGCAAACAGATAGCAGCTCACCCTCTTTGAATCTTCTTTAGCATGCTAAAAGGAGCAGGAAAAAGCAAAAAACTTCAGAATTCCACCTCTCCCGGCAGAGAAATGACTGGGCAATGACATTATTCACTAATTTTAGCCATTGAAACATGTCTTGTTATTCATATACCAGAAATGGTTGAATCTATTGGCTGAACGCAGATAGTAGCTCAGCCTCTTTGAATCGTCTTTTGCATGCTAAAAGGAGGAGAAAAAACAAAAAAAATTCTGAATTCCACCTTTCCAAGCAGAGAAATGACTGTTTGTGCAATGACATTATTCATTGATTTAAGCCATTGAAAAACATCTTGTTACTCATATACCAGAAATGGATGATGGTATTGGCTGAACACAAACAGTTTGCTGCTCACCCTCTTTGAATCTTCTTTAGCATGCTAAAAGGAGCAGGAAAAAGGAAAAAATTTCAAAAATTCCACCTTTCCAAGCAGAGAAGTGACTGCTTGTGCATGGACATTATTCATTGATTTTAGCAATTGAAAACCGTCCTGTCACTCATATACCAGAAATGGTTGAATTTATTGGCTGAACGCAAACAGATAGCAGCTCACCCTCTTTGAATCTTCTTTAGCATGCTAAAAGGAGCAGGAAAAGCAAAAAATTTCAGAATTCCACCTTTCAATGCAGAGAAATGACTGAGCAATAACATTATTCACTGATTTTAGCCATTGAAAAATGTCCTGTTACTCACATACCAGAAATGGTTGAAGGTATTGGCTGAACACAAAGAGATAGCAGCCCACCCTCTTTGAATCTTCTTTAGCATGATAAAAAGAGCAGGAAAAAGCAAAAAAAATCAGAATTCCACCTTTCAAAGCATTGAAATGACTGTTTGTGCAATGACATTATTCATTGATTTTAGCCTTTGAAAACAGTCCTGTTACTCATATACCAGAATTGGTTGAAGGTACTGGCTGAACGCAAAAAGATAGCAGCTCACCCTCTTATATTCTTCTTTAGCATGCTAAAAGGAGCAGGAAACTACAAAAAATTTCAGAACTCCACCTATCCCAGCAGAGAAATGATTGAGCAATGACATTATTCACTGATTTTAGCCATTGAAAATCGTCCTGTTACTCATATACCAGAAATGGTTGAAGGTATGGGCTGAACGCAAACAGAGAGCAGCTCAGCCTCTTTGGATCATCTTTTGCATGCTAAAAGGAGCTGAAAAAAACAAAAAACATTTCAGAATTCCACCTTTCCAAGCAGAGAAATGACTTTGTGCAACGACATTATTCATTGATTTTAGCCATTGAAAACAATCCTGTTACTTATATACAAGAAATGGTTGAAGGTATTGGCTGAACGCAAACAGATAGCATCTCACCCTCTTTGCATCTTCTTTAGCATGCTAAAAGGAGCAGGAAAAAGCAAAAAATTTCAGAATTCCACCTTTCAAAGCAGAGAAATGACTGGGCTATAACATTATTCACTGATTTTAGCCATTGAAAAATGTCCTGTTACTCATATACCAGAAATGGTTGAAGGTATTGGCTGAACACAAAGAGATAGCAGCCCACCCTCTTTGAATCTTCTTTAGCATGATAAAAGGAGCAGGAAAAAGCAAAAAATTTCAGAATTCCACCTTTCAAAGCATAGAAATGAATGTTTGTGCAATGACATTATTCATTGATTTTAGCCATTGAAAACAGTCCTGTTACTCATATACCAGAATTGGTTGAAGGTACTGGCTGAACACAAACAGATAGCAGCTCAGCCTCTTTGAATCTTCTTTAGCATGCTAAAAGGAGCAGGAAAAAGCAAAAAAATTCAGAATTCCACCTCTCCCCGCAGAGAAATGACTGAGTAATGACATTATTCACTAATTTTAGCCATTGAAACGTGGCCTGTTACTCATATACCAGAAATGGTTGAAGATATTGGCTGAATGCAAACAGATAGTAGCTCAGCCTCTTTGAATCGTATTTTGCATGCTAAAAGGAGCAGATAAAAAAAAAAAATTTCAGAATTCCACCTTTCCAAGCAGAGAAATGACTGTTTGTGCAATGACATTATTGATTGATTTTAGCCAATGAAAACCATCCTGTTACTTATATACCAGAAATGGTTGTAGGTTTTGGCTGAACACAAACAGGTAGCAGCTCACCCTATTTGAATCTTCTTTAGCATGGTAAAAAGAGCAGGAAAAAGCAAAAAATTTCAAAATTCCACCTTTCCAAGCAGAGAAATGATTGTTTGTGCAATGACATTATTCATTGATTTTAACCATTGAAAAACATCCTGTTACTCATATACCAGAAATGGTGGATGGTATTGGCTGAACACAAACTGGTTGCTGCTCACCCTCTTTGAATCTTCTTTAGGATGCTAAAAGGAGCAGGAAAAAGCAAAAAATTTCAAAAACTCCACCTTTCCAAGCAGAGAAGTGACTGTTTGTGCATTGACATTATTCATTAATTTCAGCCATTGAAAACCATCCTGTCACTCATATACTAGAAATGGTTGAAGGTATTGGCTGAACACAAAGAGATAGCAGCCCACCCTCTTTGAATCTTCTTTAGCATGATAAAAGGAGCAGGAAAAAGCAAAAAATTTCAGAATTCCACCTTTCAAAGCAGAGAAATGACTGTTTGTTCAATGAGATTATTCATTGATTTTAGACATTGAAAACAGTCCTGTTACTCATATACCATAATTAGATGAAGGTACTGGCTGAACGCAAACAGATAGCAGCTCACCCTCTTTGAATCTTATTTAGCATGCTAAACGGAGCAGGAAAAAGCAAAAAAATTCAGAATTCCACCTCTCCCCGCAGAGAAATGACTGAGCAATGACATTATTCACTAATTTTAGCCACTGAAACATGTCCTGTTGCTCATATACCTGAAATGGTTGAAGGTATTGGCTGAACGCAAACAGATAGCAGCTCAGCCTCTTGAATCGTCTTTTGCATGCGAAAAGAAGGAGAAAAAAAAAAAAATCAGAATTCCACCTTTCCAAGCAGAGAAATGACTGTTTGTGCAATGACATTATTCATTGATTTAAGCCATTGAAAAACATCTTGTTACTCATATACCAGAAATGGTTGATGGTATTGGCTGAACACAAACAGTTTGCTGCTCACCCTCTTTGAATCTTCTTTAGCATGCTAAAAGGAGCAGGAAAAAGGAAAAAATTTCAAAAATTCCACCTTTCCAAGCAGAGAAGTGACTGCTTGTGCATGGACATTATTCATTGATTTTAGCCAATGAAAACCGTCCTGTCACTCCTATACCAGAAATGGTTGAAGGTATTGGCTGAACGCAAACAGATAGCAGCTCACCCTCTTTGAATGTTCTTTAGCATGCTAAAGGGAGCAGGAAAAAGCAAAAAATTTCAGAATTCCACCTTTCAAAGCAGAGAAATGACTGAGCAATAACATTATTCACTGATTTTAGCCATTGAAAAACATCCTGTTACTCATATACCAGAAATGGTTGAAGGTATTTGCTGAACGCAAACAGATAGCTGCTCAGCCTCTTTGAATCGTCTTTTGCATGCAAAAAGAAGCAGAAAAAAACAAAAAACATTTCAGAATTCCACCTTTACAAGTAGAGAAATGACTGTTTGTGCAATGACATTATTCATTGATTTTAGCCATTGAAAACCATCCTGTTACTTATATACTAGAAATGGTTGAAGGTATTGGCTGAACACAAACAGGTTGGAGCTCACCTTCTTTGAATCTTCTTTAGCATGATAAAAGGAGCAGGAAAAAGCAAAAAAATTCAGAATTCCACCTTTCAAAGCAGAGAAATGACTGTTTGTGCAATGACATTATTCATTGATTTTAACTTTTGAAAACAGTCCTGTTACTCATATACCAGAATGGGTTGAAGGTACTGGCTGAACGCAAACAGATTGCAGCTCACCCTCTTTTATTCTTCTTTAGAATGCTAAAAGGAGAAGGAAAATGCAAAAAATTTCAGAACTCCACCTATCCCAGCAGAGAAATGACTGAGCAATGACATTATTCACTGATTTTAGCCATTGAAAATCATCCTGTTACTCATATACCAGAAATGGTTGAAAGTATTGGCTGAACGCAAACAGATAGCCACTCAGCCTCTTTGGATCATCTTTTGCATGCTAAAAGTAGCAGAAAAAAATAAAAAACATTTCAGAATTCCACCTTTCCAAGCAGAGAAATGACTGTTTGTGCAATGACATTATTCATTGATTTTAGCCATTGAAAACCATTCTGTTACTTATATACAAGAAATGGTTGATGGTATTGGCTGAACACAAACAGGTTGGAGCTCACCCTCTTTGAATCTTCTTTAGCATGATAAAAGGAGGAGGAAAAAGCAAAACATTTCAGAATTCCACCTTTCAAAGCAGAGAAATGACTGTTTGTGCAATGAGATTATTCATTGATTTTAAACATTGAAATCAGTCCTGTTACTCATATACCAGAAATGGTTGAAGGTATTGGCTGAACTCAAACAAATAGCAGCTCAGCCTCTTTGAATCGTCTTTTGCATGCTAAAAGGAGGAGAAAAAACAAAAAAAAATTCAGAATTCCACCTTTCCAAGCAGAGAAATGACTCTTTGTGCAATGACATTATTCATTGAATTAAGCCATTGAAAAACATCTTGTTACTCATATACCAGAAATGGTTGATGGTATTGGCTGAACACAAACAGTTTGCTGCTCACCCTCTTTGAATCTTCTTTAGCATGCTAAAAGGAGCAGGAAAAAGGAAAAAATTTCAAAAATTCCACCTTTCCAAGCAGAGAAGTGACTGCTTGTGCATGGACATTATTCATTGATTTTAGCCAATGAAAACCGTCCTGTCACTCATATACCAGAAATGGTTGAGTGTATTGGCTGAACGCAAACAGATAGCAGCTCACCCTCTTTGAATCTTCTTTAGCATGCTAAAAGGAGCAGGAAAAAGCAAAAAATTTCAGAATTCCACCTTTCAAAGCAGAGAAATCACTGCGCAATAATATTATTCACTGATTTTAGCCATTGAAAAATGTCCTGTTACTCATATACCAGAAATGGTTGAAGGTATTGGCTGAACACAAAGAGATAGCAGCCCACCCTCTTTGAATCTTCTTTAGCATGATAAAAGGAGCAGGAAAAAGCAAAAAATTTCAGAATTCCACCTTTCAAAGCAGAGAAATGAATGTTTGAACAATGACATTATTCATTGATTTTAGCCTGTGAAAACAGTCCTGTTACTCATTTACCAGAATTGGTTGAAGGTACTGGCTGAACACAAACAGATAGCAGCTCACCCTCTTTTATTCTTCTTTAGCATGCTAAAAGGAGCAGGAAAATGCAAAGAATTTCAGAACTCCACCTTTCCCAGCAGAGAAATGACTGAGCAATAACATTATTCACTGATTTTAGCCATTGAAAAACGTCCAGTTACTCATATACCAGAAATGGTTGAAGTTATTGGCTGAACGCAAACAGATAGCTGCTCAGCCTCTTTGAATCGTCTTTTACATTCAAAAAGGAGCAGAAAAAAACAAAAAACAGTTCATAATTCCACCTTTCCAAGAAGAGAAATAACTGTTTGTGCAATGACATTATTCATTGATTTTAGCCATTGAAAACCATCTTGTTACTTATATACAAGAAATGGTTGATGGTATTGGCTGAACAGAAACAGGTTGCAGCTCACCCTCTTTGAATCTTCTTTAGCATGATAAAAGGAGCAGGAAAAAGCAAAAAATTTCAGAATTCCACCTTTCAAATCAGAGAAATGACTGTTTGTGCAATGAGATTATTCATTGATTTTAGCCATGGAAAACAGTCCTGTTACTCATATACCAGAATTGGATGAAGGTACTGGCTGAACGCAAACAGATAGCAGCTCACCCTCTTTGAATCTTCTTTAGCATGCTAAAAGGAGCAGGAAAAAGCAAAAAAAAATTCAGAATTCCACCTCTCCCCGCAGAGAAATGACTGAGCAATAACATTATTCACTAATTTTAGCCATTGAAACATGTCTTGTTACTCATATACCAGAAATGGTTGAAGGTATTGGCTGAACGCAAACAGATAGCAGCTCAGCCTCTTTGAATCGTCTTTTGCATGCTAAAAGGAGGAGAAAAAACAAAAAAAAATTCAGAATTCCACCTTTCCAAGCATAGAAATGACTGCTTGTGCAATGACAGTGTGCATTGATTTAAGCCATTGAAAAACATCTTGTTACTCATATACCAGAAATGGTTGATGGTATTGGCTGAACACAAACAGTTTGCTGCTCACCCTCTTTGAATCTTCTTTAGCATGCTAAAAGGAGCAGGAAAAAGGAAAAAATTTCAAAAATTCCACCTTTCCAAGCACAGAAGTGACTGCTTGTGCATTGACATTATTCATTGATTTTAGCCATTGAAAACCGTCGTGTCACTCATATACCAGAAATGGTTGAATTTATTGGCTGAACGCAAACAGATAGCAGCTCACCCTCTTTGAATCTTCTTTAGCTTGCTAAAAGGAGCAGGAAAAAGCAAAACATTTCAGAATTCCACCTTTCAAAGCAGAGAAATGACTGTTTGTGCTATGAGATTATTCATTGATTATAGCCTTTGAAAACAGTCCTGTTACTCATATACCAGTATTGGATGAAGATACTGGCTGAACGCAAACAGATAGCAGCTCACCCTCTTTGAATCTTCTTTAGCATGCTAAAAGGAGCAGGGAAAAGCAAAAAAATTCAGAATTCCACCTCTCCCCGCAGAGAAATGACTGAGCAATGACATTATTCACTAATTTTAGCCATTGAAATATGTCTTGTTACTCATATACCAGAAATGGTTGAAGGTATTGGCTGAACACAAACAGATAGCAGCTCACCCTCTTTTATTCTTATTTAGCATGCTAAAAGGAGCAGGAAAATGCAAAGAATTTCAGAACTCCACCTTTGCCGGCAGAGAAATGACTGAGCAATAACATTATTCACTGATTTTAGCCATTGAAAAATGTCCTGTTACTCATATACCAGAAATGGTTGAAGGTATTGGCTGAACGCAAACAGATAGCTGCTCAGCCTCTTTGAATCGTCTTTTGCATGCAAAAAGTAGCAGAAAAAAACAAAAAACATTTCAGAATTCCACCTTTCCAAGTAGAGAAATGACTGTTTGTGCAATGACATTATTCATTGATTTTAGCCATTGAAAACCATCCTGTTACTTATATACTAGAAATGGTTGAAGGTATTGGCTGAACACAAACAGGTTGGAGCTCACCTTCTTTTAATCTTCTTTAGCATGATAAAAGGAGCAGGAAAAAGCAAAAAATTTCAGAATTCCACCTTTCAAAGCAGAGAAATGACTTTGTGCAATGAGATTATTCATTGATTTTAGACATTGAAAACAGTCCTGTTACTCATATACCAGAATTAGATGAAGGTACTGGCTGAACGCAAACAGATAGCATCTCACCCTCTTTGAATCTTCTTTAGCATGCTAAAAGGAGCAGGAAAAAGCAAAAAATTTCAGAATTCCATCTTTCAAAGCAGAGAAATGACTGAGCAATAACATTTTTCACTGATTTTAGCCATTGAAAAATGTCCTGTTACTCATATACCAGAAAGGGTTGAAGGTATTGGCTGAACACAAAGAGATAGCAGCCCACCCTCTTTGAATCTTCTTTAGCATTATAAAAGAAGCAGGAAAAAGCAAAAAAATTCAGAATTCCACCTTTCAAAGCAGAGAAATGACTGTTTGTGCAATGACATTATTCATTGATTTTAGCCTTTGAAAACAGTCCTGTTACTCATATACCAGAATTGGTTGAAGGTACTGGCTGAATGCAAACAGATAGCAGCTCACCCTCTTTTATTCTTCTTTAGCATGCTAAAAGGAGAAGGAAAATACAAAAAAATTCAGAACTCCACCTATCCCAGCAGAGAAATGACTGAGCAATGACATTATTCACTGATTTTAGCCATTGAAAATCATCCTGTTACTCATATACCAGAAATGGTTGAAAGTATTGGCTGAACGCAAACAGATAGCCACTCAGCCTCTTTGGATCATCTTTTGCATGCTAAAAGGAGCAGAAAAAAATAAAAAACATTTCAGAATTCCACCTTTGCAAGCAGAGAAATCACTGTTTGTGCAATGACATTATTCATTGATTTTAGCCATTGAAAACCATTCTGTTACTTATATACAAGAAATGGTTGATGGTATTGGCTGAACACAAACAGGTTGGAGCTCACCCTCTTTGAATCTTCTTTAGCATGATTAAAGGAGCAGGAAAAAGCAAAACATTTCAGAATTCCACCTTTCAAAGCAGAGAAATGACTGTTTGTGCAATGAGATTATTCATTGATTTTAAACATTGAAATCAGTCCTGTTACTCATATACCAGAAATGGTTGAAGGTATTGGCTGAACGCAAACAGATAGCAGCTCAGCCTCTTTGAATCGTCTTTTTCATGCTAAAAGGAGGAGAAAAAACAAAAAAAATTCAGAATTCCACCTTTCCAAGCAGAGAAATGACTCTTTGTGCAATGACATTATTCATTGAATTAAGCCATTAAAAAACATCTTGTTACTCATATACCAGAAATGGTTGATGGTATTGGCTGAACACAAACAGTTTGCTGCTCACCCTCTTTGAATCTTCTTTAGCATGCTAAAAGGAGCAGGAAAAAGGAAAAAATTTCAAAAATTCCACCTTTCCAAGCAGAGAAGTGACTGCTTGTGCATGGACATTATTCATTGATTTTAGCCAATGAAAACCATCCTGTCACTCATATACCAGAAATGGTTGAATGTATTGGCTGAACGCAAACAGATAGCAGCTCACCCTCTTTGAATCTTCTTTAGCATGCTAAAAGGAGCAGGAAAAAGCAAAAAATGACAGAATTCCACCTTTCAAAGCAGAGAAATCACTGAGCAATAATATTATTCACTGATTTTAGTCATTGAAAAATGTCCTGTTACTCATATACCAGAAATGGTTGAAGGTATTGGCTGAACACAAAGAGATAGCAGCCCACCCTCTTTGAATCTTCTTTAGCATGATAAAAGGAGCAGGAAAAAACAAAAAATTTCAGAATTCCACCTTTCAAAGCAGAGAAATGAGTGTTTGTACAATGACATTATTCATTGATTTTAGCCTTTGAAAACAGTCCTGTTACTCATTTACCAGAATTGGTTGAAGGTACTGGCTGAACACAAACAGATAGCAGCTCACCCTCTTTTATTCTTCTTTAGCATGCTAAAAGGAGCAGGAAAATGCAAAGAATTTCAGATTTCCACCTTTGCCGGCAGAGAAATGACTGAGCAATAACATTATTCACTGATTTTAGCCATTGAAAAATGTCCTGTTACTCATATACCAGAAATGGTTGAAGGTATTGGCTGAACGCAAACAGATAGCTGCTCAGCCTCTTTGAATCGTCTTTTGCATGCAAAAAGGAGCAGAAAAAAACAAAAAACATTTCAGAATTCCACCTTTCCAAGTAGAGAAATGACTGTTTGTGCAATGACATTATTCATTGATTTTAGCCATTGAAAACCATCTTGTTACTTATATACAAGAAATGGTTGATGGTATTGGCTGAACACAAACAGGTTGCAGCTCACCCTCTTTGAATATTCTTTAGCATGATAAAAGGAGCAGGAAAAAGCAAAAAATTTCAGAATTCCACCTTTCAAAGCAGAGAAATGACTGTTTGTGCAATGAGATTATTCATTGATTTTAGCCATTGAAAACAGTCCTGTTACTCATATACCAGAATTGGATGAAGGTACTGGCTGAACGCAAACAGATAGCAGCTCACCCTCTTTGAATCTTCTTTAGCATGCTAAAAGGAGCAGGAAAAAGCAAAAAAAAATCAGAATTCCACCTCTCCCCGCAGAGAAATGACTGAGCAATAACATTATTCACTAATTTTAGCCATTGAAACATGTCTTGTTACTCATATACCAGAAATGGTTGAAGGTATTGGCTGAACGCAAACAGATAGCAGCTCAGCCTCTTTGAATCGTCTTTTGCATGCTAAAAGGAGGAGAAAAAACAAAAAAAAATTCAGAATTCCACCTTTCCAAGCAGAGAAATGACTCTTTGTGCAATGACATTATTCATTGAATTAAGCCATTAAAAAACATCTTGTTACTCATATACCAGAAATGGTTGATGGTATTGGCTGAACACAAACAGTTTGCTGCTCACCCTCTTTGAATCTTCTTTAGCATGCTAAAAGGAGCAGGAAAAAGGAAAAAATTTCAAAAATTCCACCTTTCCAAGCAGAGAAGTGACTGCTTGTGCATGGACATTATTCATTGATTTTAGCCAATGAAAACCGTCCTGTCACTCATATACCAGAAATGGTTGAATGTATTGGCTGAACGCAAACAGATAGCAGCTCACCCTCTTTGAATCTTCTTTAGCATGCTAAAAGGAGCAGGAAAAAGCAAAAAATGTCAGAATTCCACCTTTCAAAGCAGAGAAATCACTGAGCAATAATATTATTCACTGATTTTAGTCATTGAAAAATGTCCTGTTACTCATATACCAGAAATGGTTGAAGGTATTGGCTGAACACAAAGAGATAGCAGCCCACCCTCTTTGAATCTTCTTTAGCATGATAAAAGGAGCAGGAAAAAGCAAAAAATTTCAGAATTCCACCTTTCAAAGCAGAGAAATGAGTGTTTCTACAATGACATTATTCATTGATTTTAGCCTTTGAAAACAGTCCTGTTACTCATTTACCAGAATTGGTTGAAGGTACTGGCTGAACACAAACAGATAGCAGCTCACCCTCTTTTATTCTTCTTTAGCATGCTAAAAGGAGCAGGAAAATGCAAAGAATTTCAGATCTCCACCTTTGCCGGCAGAGAAATGACTGAGCAATAACATTATTCACTGATTTTAGCCATTGAAAAATGTCCTGTTACTCATATACCAGAAATGGTTGAAGGTATTGGCTGAACGCAAACAGATAGCTGCTCAGCCTCTTTGAATCGTCTTTTGCATGCAAAAAGGAGCAGAAAAAAACAAAAAACATTTCTGAATTCCACCTTTCCAAGTAGAGAAATGACTGTTTGTGCAATGACATTATTCATTGATTTTAGCCATTGAAAACCATCTTGTTACTTATATACAAGAAATGGTTGATGGTATTGGCTGAACACAAACAAGTTGCAGCTCACCCTCTTTGAATCTTCTTTAGCATGATAAAAGGAGCAGGAAAAAGCAAAAAATTTCAGAATTCCACCTTTCACAGCAGAGAAATGACTGTTTGTACAATGACATTATTCATTGATTTTAGCCTTTGAAAACAGTCCTTTTACTCATATACCAGAATTGGTTGAAGGTACTGGCTGAACACAAACAGATAGCAGCTCACCCTCTTTTATTCTTCTTTAGCATGCTAAAAGGAGCAGGAAAATGCAATGAATTTCAGAACTCCACCTTTCCCAGCAGAGAAATGACTGAGCAATAACATTATTCACTGATTTTAGCCATTGAAAAACGTCCTGTTACTCATATACCAGAAATGGTTGAAGTTATTGGCTGAACGCAAACAGATAGCTGCTCAGCCTCTTTGAATCATCTTTTGCATTAAAAAAGGAGCAGAAAAAAACAAAAAACAGTTCATAATTCCACCTTTCCAAGTAGAGAAATAACTGTTTGTGCAATAACATTATTCATTGATTTTAGCCATTGAAAACCATCCTGTTACCTATATACAAGAAATGGTTGATGGTATTGGCTGAACACAAACAGGTTGCAGCTCACCCTCTTTGAATATTCTTTAGCATGATAAAAGGAGCAGGAAAAAGCAAAAAATTTCAGAATTCCACCTTTCAAAGCAGAGAAATGACTGTTTGTGCAATGAGATTATTCATTGATTTTAGCCATTGAAAACAGTCCTGTTACTCATATACCAGAATTGGATGAAGGTACTGGCTGAACGCAAACAGATAGCAGCTCACCCTCTTTGAATCTTCTTTAGCATGCTAAAAGGAGCAGGAAAAAGCAAAAAAAAATCAGAATTCCACCTCTCCCCGCAGAGAAATGACTGAGCAATAACATTATTCACTAATTTTAGCCATTGAAACATGTCTTGTTACTCATATACCAGAAATGGTTGAAGGTATTGGCTGAACGCAAACAGATAGCAGCTCAGCCTCTTTGAATCGTCTTTTGCATGCTAAAAGGAGGAGAAAAAACAAAAAAAAATTCAGAATTCCACCTTTCCAAGCAGAGAAATGACTGTTTGTGCAATGACAGTGTGCATTGATTTAAGCCATTGAAAAACATCTTGTTACTCATATACCAGAAATGGTTGATGGTATTGGCTGAACACAAACAGTTTGCTGCTCACCCTCTTTGAATCTTCTTCAGCATGCTAAAAGGAGCAGGAAAAAGAAAAAATTTCAAAAATTCCTCCTTTCCAAGCACAGAAGTGACTGCTTGTGCATTGACATTATTCATTGATTTTAGCCATTGAAAACCGTCGCGTCACTCATATACCAGAAATGGTTGAATTTATTGGCTGAACGCAAACAGATAGCAGCTCACCCTCTTTGAATCTTCTTTAGCATGCTAAAAGGAGCAGGAAAAAGCAAAAAATTTCAGAATTCCACCTTTCAAAGCAGAGAAATGACTGTTTGTGCAATGAGATTATTCATTGATTATAGCCTTTGAAAACAGTCCTGTTACTCATATACCAGAATTGGATGAAGATACTGGCTGAACGCAAACAGATAGCAGCTCACCCTCTTTGAATCTTCTTTAGCATGCTAAAAGGAGCAGGGAAAAGCAAAAAAATTCAGAATTCCACCTCTCCCCGCAGAGAAATGACTGAGCAATGACATTATTCACTAATTTTAGACATTGAAATATGTCTTGTTACTCATATACCAGAAATGGTTGAAGGTATTGGCTGAACGCAGACAGATAGCAGCTCAGCCTCTTTGAATCGTCTTTTGCATGCTAAAAGGAGGAGAAAAAACAAAAAAAAATTCAGAATTCCACCTTTCCAAGCAGAGAAATCACTGAGCAATAATATTATTCACTGATTTTAGCCATTGAAAAATGTCCTGTTACTCATATACCAGAAATGGTTGATGGTATTGGCTGAACACAAAGAGATAGCAGCCCACCCTCTTTGAATCTTTTTTAGCATGATAAAAGGAGCAGGAAAAAGCAAAAAATTTCAGAATTCCACCTTTCAAAGCAGAGAAATGAATGTTTGTACAATGACATTATTCATTGATTTTAGCCTTTGAAAACAGTCCTGTTACTCATTTACCAGAATTGGTTGAAGGTACTGGCTGAACACAAACAGATAGCAGCTCACCCTCTTTTATTCTTCTTTAGCATGCTAAAAGGAGCAGGAAAATGCAAAGAATTTCAGATCTCCACCTTTGCCGGCAGAGAAATGACTGAGCAATAACATTATTCACTGATTTTAGCCATTGAAAAATGTCCTGTTACTCATATACCAGAAATGGTTGAAGGTATTGGCTGAACGCAAACAGATAGGTGCTCAGCCTCTTTGAATCGTCTTTTGCATGCAAAAAGGAGCAGAAAAAAACAAAAAACATTTCTGAATTCCACCTTTCCAAGTAGAGAAATGACTGTTTGTGCAATGACATTATTCATTGATTTTAGCCATTGAAAACCATCTTGTTACTTATATACAAGAAATGGTTGATGGTATTGGCTGAACACAAACAAGTTGCAGCTCACCCTCTTTGAATCTTCTTTAGCATGATAAAAGGAGCAGGAAAAAGCAAAAAATTTCAGAATTCCACCTTTCACAGCAGAGAAATGACTGTTTGTACAATGACATTATTCATTGATTTTAGCCTTTGAAAACAGTCCTTTTACTCATATACCAGAATTGGTTGAAGGTACTGGCTGAACACAAACAGATAGCAGCTCACCCTCTTTTATTCTTCTTTAGCATGCTAAAAGGAGCAGGAAAATGCAATGAATTTCAGAACTCCACCTTTCCCAGCAGAGAAATGACTGAGCAATAACATTATTCACTGATTTTAGCCATTGAAAAACGTCCTGTTACTCATATACCAGAAATGGTTGAAGTTATTGGCTGAACGCAAACAGATAGCTGCTCAGCCTCTTTGAATCATCTTTTGCATTAAAAAAGGAGCAGAAAAAAACAAAAAACAGTTCATAATTCCACCTTTCCAAGTAGAGAAATAACTGTTTGTGCAATAACATTATTCATTGATTTTAGCCATTGAAAACCATCCTGTTACCTATATACAAGAAATGGTTGATGGTATTGGCTGAACACAAACAGGTTGCAGCTCACCCTCTTTGAATATTCTTTAGCATGATAAAAGGAGCAGGAAAAAGCAAAAAATTTCAGAATTCCACCTTTCAAAGCAGAGAAATGACTGTTTGTGCAATGAGATTATTCATTGATTTTAGCCATTGAAAACAGTCCTGTTACTCATATACCAGAATTGGATGAAGGTACTGGCTGAACGCAAACAGATAGCAGCTCACCCTCTTTGAATCTTCTTTAGCATGCTAAAAGGAGCAGGAAAAAGCAAAAAAAAATCAGAATTCCACCTCTCCCCGCAGAGAAATGACTGAGCAATAACATTATTCACTAATTTTAGCCATTGAAACATGTCTTGTTACTCATATACCAGAAATGGTTGAAGGTATTGGCTGAACGCAAACAGATAGCAGCTCAGCCTCTTTGAATCGTGTTTTGCATGCTAAAAGGAGGAGAAAAAACAAAAAAAAATTCAGAATTCCACCTTTCCAAGCAGAGAAATGACTGTTTGTGCAATGACAGTGTGCATTGATTTAAGCCATTGAAAAACATCTTGTTACTCATATACCAGAAATGGTTGATGGTATTGGCTGAACACAAACAGTTTGCTGCTCACCCTCTTTGAATCTTCTTCAGCATGCTAAAAGGAGCAGGAAAAAGAAAAAATTTCAAAAATTCCTCCTTTCCAAGCACAGAAGTGACTGCTTGTGCATTGACATTATTCATTGATTTTAGCCATTGAAAACCGTCGCGTCACTCATATACCAGAAATGGTTGAATTTATTGGCTGAACGCAAACAGATAGCAGCTCACCCTCTTTGAATCTTCTTTAGCATGCTAAAAGGAGCAGGAAAAAGCAAAAAATTTCAGAATTCCACCTTTCAAAGCAGAGAAATGACTGTTTGTGCAATGAGATTATTCATTGATTATAGCCTTTGAAAACAGTCCTGTTACTCATATACCAGAATTGGATGAAGATACTGGCTGAACGCAAACAGATAGCAGCTCACCCTCTTTGAATCTTCTTTAGCATGCTAAAAGGAGCAGGGAAAAGCAAAAAAATTCAGAATTCCACCTCTCCCCGCAGAGAAATGACTGAGCAATGACATTATTCACTAATTTTAGACATTGAAATATGTCTTGTTACTCATATACCAGAAATGGTTGAAGGTATTGGCTGAACGCAGACAGATAGCAGCTCAGCCTCTTTGAATCGTCTTTTGCATGCTAAAAGGAGGAGAAAAAACAAAAAAAAATTCAGAATTCCACCTTTCCAAGCAGAGAAATCACTGAGCAATAATATTATTCACTGATTTTAGCCATTGAAAAATGTCCTGTTACTCATATACCAGAAATGGTTGACGGTATTGGCTGAACACAAAGAGATAGCAGCCCACCCTCTTTGAATCTTTTTTAGCATGATAAAAGGAGCAGGAAAAAGCAAAAAATTTCAGAATTCCACCTTTCAAAGCAGAGAAATGAATGTTTGTACAATGACATTATTCATTGATTTTAGCCTTTGAAAACAGTCCTGTTACTCATTTACCAGAATTGGTTGAAGGTACTGGCTGAACACAAACAGATAGCAGCTCACCCTCTTTTATTCTTCTTTAGCATGCTAAAAGGAGCAGGAAAATGCAAAGAATTTCAGATCTCCACCTTTGCCGGCAGAGAAATGACTGAGCAATAACATTATTCACTGATTTTAGCCATTGAAAAATGTCCTGTTACTCATATACCAGAAATGGTTGAAGGTATTGGCTGAACGCAAACAGATAGCTGCTCAGCCTCTTTGAATCGTCTTTTGCATGCAAAAAGGAGCAGAAAAAAACAAAAAAACATTTCAGAATTCCACCTTTCCAAGTAGAGAAATGACTGTTTGTGCAATGACATTATTCATTGATTTTAGCCATTGAAAACCATCCTGTTACTTATATACAAGAAATGGTTGATGGTATTGGCTGAACACAAACAAGTTGCAGCTCACCCTCTTTGAATCTTCTTTAGCATGATAAAAGGAGCAGGAAAAAGCAAAAAATTTCAGAATTCCACCTTTCAAAGCAGAGAAATGACTAATTGTACAATGACATTATTCATTGATTTTAGCCTTTGAAAACAGTCCTGTTACTCATATACCAGAATTGGTTGAAGGTACTGGCTGAACACAAACAGATAGCAGCTCACCCTCTTTTATTCTTCTTTAGCATGCTAAAAGGAGCAGGAAAAAGCAAAAAAAATTCAGAATTCCACCTCTCCCCGCAGAGAAATGACTGAGCAATAACATTATTCACTAATTTTAGCCATTGAAACATGTCTTGTTACTCATATACCAGAAATGGTTGAAGGTATTGGCTGAACGCAAAAAGATAGCAGCTCAGCCTCTTTGAATCGTCTTTTGCATTCAAAAAGGAGCAGAAAAAAACAAAAAACAGTTCATAATTCCACCTTTCCAAGTAGAGAAATAACTGTTTGTGCAATGACATTATTCATTGATTTTAGCCATTGAAAACCATCCTGTTACTTATATACAAGAAATGGTTGATGGTATTGGCTGAACACAAACAGGTTGCAGCTCACCCTCTTTGAATCTTCTTTAGCATGATAAAAGGAGCAGGAAAAAGCAAAAAATTTCAGAATTCCACCTTTCAAAGCAGAGAAATGACTGTTTGTGCAATGAGATTATTCATTGATTTTAGCCATTGAAAACAGTCCTGTTACTCATATACCAGAATTGGATGAAGGTACTGGCTGAACGCAAACAGATAGCAGCTCACCCTCTTTGAATCTTCTTTAGCATGCTAAAAGGAGCAGGAAAAAGCAAAAAAAATTCAGAATTCCACCTCTCCCTGCAGAGAAATGACTGAGCAATAACATTATTCACTAATTTTAGCCATTGAAACATGTCTTGTTACTCATATACCAGAAATGGTTGAAGGTATTGGCTGAACGCAAACAGATAGCAGCTCAGCCTCTTTGAATCGTCTTTTGCATGCTAAAAGGAGGAGAAAAAACAAAAAAAAATTCAGAATTCCACCTTTCCAAGCAGAGAAATGACTGTTTGTGCAATGACAGTGTGCATTGATTTAAGCCATTGAAAAACATCTTGTTACTCATATACCAGAAATGGTTGATGGTATTGGCTGAACACAAACAGTTTGCTGCTCACCCTCTTTGAATCTTCTTTAGCATGCTAAAAGGAGCAGGAAAAAGGAAAAAATTTCAAAAATTCCACCTTTCCAAGCACAGAAGTGACTGCTTGTGCATTGACATTATTCATTGATTTTAGCCATTGAAAACCGTCGTGTCACTCATATACCAGAAATGGTTGAATTTATTGGCTGAACGCAAACAGATAGCAGCTCACCCTCTTTGAATCTTCTTTAGCATGCTAAAAGGAGCAGGAAAAAGCAAAAAATTTCAGAATTCCACCTTTCAAAGCAGAGAAATGACTGTTTGTGCAATGAGATTATTCATTGATTATAGCCTTTGAAAACAGTCCT
Source organism: Phyllobates terribilis (assembly GCF_046119375.1). Taxonomy (NCBI): domain Eukaryota; kingdom Metazoa; phylum Chordata; class Amphibia; order Anura; family Dendrobatidae; genus Phyllobates; species Phyllobates terribilis. Next base: position 492,484 of record NW_027362771.1, on the reverse strand, counting down.
GTTACTCATATACCAGAATTGGATGAAGATACTGGCTGAACGCAAACAGATAGCAGCTCACCCTCTTTGAATCTTCTTTAGCATGCTAAAAGGAGCAGGGAAAAGCAAAAAAATTCAGAATTCCACCTCTCCCCGCAGAGAAATGACTGAGCAATGACATTATTCACTAATTTTAGCGATTGAAATATGTCTTGTTACTCATATACCAGAAATGGTTGAAGGTATTGGCTGAACGCAAACAGATAGCAGCTCAGCCTCTTTGAATCGTCTTTTGCATGCTAAAAGGAGGAGAAAAAAACAAAAAAAAATTCAAAATTCCACCTTTCCAAGCAGAGAAATCACTGAGCAATAATATTATTCACTGATTTTAGCCATTGAAAAATGTCCTGTTACTCATATACCAGAAATGGTTGACGGTATTGGCTGAACACAAAGAGATAGCAGCCCACCCTCTTTGAATCTTCTTTAGCATGATAAAAGGAGCAGGAAAAAGCAAAAAATTTCAGAATTCCACCTTTCAAAGCAGAGAAATGACTGTTTGTACAATGACATTATTCATTGATTTTAGCCTTTGAAAACAGTCCTGTTACTCATCTACCAGAATTGGTTGAAGGTACTGGCTGAACCCAAACAGATAGCAGCTCACCCTCTTTTATTCTTCTTTAGCATGCTAAGAGGAGCAGGAAAATGCAAAGAATTTCAGAACTCCACCTTTGCCGGCAGAGAAATGACTGAGCAATAACATTATTCACTGATTTTAGCCATTGAAAAATGTCCTGTTACTCATATACCAGAAATGGTTGAAGGTATTGGCTGAACGCAAACAGATAGCTGCTCAGCCTCTTTGAATCGTCTTTTGCATGCAAAAAGTAGCAGAAAAAAACAAAAAACATTTCAGAATTCCACCTTTCCAAGTAGAGAAATGACTGTTTGTGCAATGACATTATTCATTGATTTTAGCCATTGAAAACCATCCTGTTACTTATATACAAGAAATGGTTGATGGTATTGGCTGAACACAAACAAGTTGCAGCTCACCCTTTTTGAATCTTCTTTAGCATGCTAAAAGGAGCAGGAAAAAGCAAAAAAATTCAGAATTCCACCTCTCCCCGCAGAGAAATGACTGAGCAATGACATTATTCACTAATTTTAGCCATTGAAACACGTCTTGTTACTCATATACCAGAAATGGTTGAAGGTATTGGCTGAACGCAAACAGATAGCAGCTCAGCCTCTTTGAATCGTCTTTTGCATGCTAAAAGGAGGAGAAAAAACAAAAAAAAATTCAGAATTCCATCTCCCCAAGCAGAGAAATGACTGTTTGTGCAATGACATTATTCATTGATTTAAGCCATTGAAAAACATCTTGTTACTCATATACCAGAAATGGTTGATGGTATTGGCTGAACACAAACAGTTTGCTGCTCAGCCTCTTTGAATCTTCTTTAGCATGCTAAAAGGAGCAGGAAAAAGGAAAAAATTTCAAAAATTTCACCTTTCCAAGCAGAGAAGTGACTGCTTGTGCATTGACATTATTCATTGATTTTAGCCATTGAAAACCATCCTGTCACTCATATACCAGAAATGGTGGAATTTATTGGCTGAACGCAAACAGATAGCAGCTCACCCTCTTTGAATCTTCTTTAGCATGCTAAAAGGAGCAGGAAAAAGCAAAAAAATTCAGAATTTCACCTTTCAAACCAGAGAAATGACTGAGCAATAACATTATTCACTGATTTTAGCCATTGAAAAATGTCCTGTTACTCATATACCAGAAATGGTTGAAGGTATTGGCTGAGCACAAAGAGATAGCAGCCCACCCTCTTTGAATCTTCTTTAGCATGATAAAAGGAGGAGGAAAAAGCAAAAAAATTCAGAATTCCAACTTTCAAAGCAGAGAAATGACTGTTTGTGCAATGACATTATTCATTGATTTTAGCCTTTGAAAACAGTCCTGTTACTCATATACCAGAATTGGTTGAAGGTACTGGCTGAACGCAAACAGATAGCAGCTCACCCTCTTTGAATCTTCTTTAGCATGATAAAAGGAGCAGGAAAAAGCAAAAAATGTTAGAATTCCACCTTTCAAAGCAGAGAAATTACTGGTTGTGCAATGAGATTATTCATTGATTTTAGACATTGAAAACAGTCCTGTTACTCATATACCAGAATTAGATGAAGGTACTGGCTGAACGCAAACAGATAGCAGCTCACCCTCTTTGAATCTTTTTTAGCATGCTAAAAGGAGCAGGAAAAAGCAAAAAAATTCAGAATTCCACCTCTCCCCGCAGAGAAATGACTGAGCAATGACATTATTCACTAATTTTAGCCATTGAAACATGTCCTGTTGCTCATATACCAGAAATGGTTGAAGGTATTTGCTGAACGCAAACAGATAGCAGCTCAGCCTCTTTGAATCGTCTTTTGCATGCGAAAAGGAGGAGAAAAAACAAAAAAAAATTCAGAATTCCACCTTTCCAAGCAGAGAAATGACTGTTTGTGCAATGATATTATTCATTGATTTAAGCCATTGAAAAACATCTTGTTACTAGAGATGAGCATTGTTCGACTCGAACTGTTCGCCAATCTCAAATTCGAGCTGTTTTGGGCGGTGTTCGAGCCGTTCGGCGAACACGAACGATTTGAGAAAAATTCGGCTGTTCGAGGTTATGTTCGATAACTGTTCGTGCACCAAAATCATAACTGGATTTTTTCCCAGTAATGATGAAAATTAATGTTAATACGCAGTTTGAGTGTACAGCGGGGTGGGGGGAGGGGCAGGGGATGGAATTCTGCAGGAATAATGAAGATCTCCATTTTTTTTTCTCTTTCCCGCATTTACAGTGGGGAGGTGCAATCTGTCAGCCTATCAGCAGCGCACACACGGAGCGAAGTGCTTTTTTTCACACAAGCAAGGACATGTGTCATTGGCAGTGTATGTCACATGTCCTTGCCCTATAAGACCAAGCCATTTTCCCTGTCGCCACCATTTTCTCACTGCTGCAGCTGCTTGTTAGACGGCACCGCTCTTGCTGTGTGCGCTATACCTTGTTAATTTCAAGCCAATTTTCGCACAAATCTACAGATAGCTTGGGAGTAGGGAATAGTTGTGATTGCAGTCCTTTTAAGGACTAGGTTACAGCATTTCCTGCGACTTTTATCAGCAGGTCTGTGCTCTTAAATAGATAGATTGTGGGAGTAAAGACTAATTGTAATTGCAGTCCTTTTCAGGACTAGGTTACATCAGTTCCTATCAGTTTTTGCCAGGCAGGTCTGTGCCAGTGCTGTGCAAGTTTTTTTCACAGCATTTGGCTGAATCTAGCAAAGCTAATCCTTTTTGGCCTATTGCAGATTGTGTTAGTCAGTGGAGTAGCCTATCTGTGTTGCAAGATATACCACCTGTGTATAGAATACCAATTTTTTTACTGCACCTAGTGAAGTAAAATCTTTTGGGCATAGCATCATTCTATTAGTCCATCTATACTGACCTCCATCAGGTTGCAAACTGAATATAATTTTTTTCTGCATCTAGCTCTGAAAAAATATTTGGCCATCTAGCAGTGTGTGGGACTTGTTCTATTAGTCCATCTATACTGACCTCCGTCACGCTGCAAAATCAAATAATTTTTTGTCTGCATCTAGCTCTGAAAAAATATTTGTGCTTCTAGCTGTGTGTGGGACTTGTTCTATTAGTCCATCTATACTGACCTCCATCAGGTTGCAAACTGAATATAATTTTTTTCTGCATCTAGCTCTGAAAAAATATTTGGCCTTCTAGCAGTGTGTGGGACTTTCTCTATTAGTCCATCTATACTGACATCCATCAGGTTGCAAATTAAAAATAATTTTTATCTGCATCTAGCTCTGAAAAAATATTTGGCCTTCTAGCAGTGTGTGGGACTTGTTCTATTAGTCCATGTATACTGACCTCCATCAGGTTGCAAATTCAAAATAATTTTTTGTCTGCATCTAGCTCTGAAAAAATATGTGGCCTTCTAGCAGTGTGTGGGACTTTCTCTATTAGTCCATCTATACTGACCTCCATCAGGTTGCAAAATGAAATAATTTTTTGTCTGCATCTGGCTCTGAAAAAATATTTGGGCTTCTAGCTGTGTGTGGGACTTGTTCTATTAGTCCATCTATACTGACCTCCATCAGGTTGCAAACTGAATATAATTTTTTTCTGCATCTAGCTCTGAAAAAATATTTGGCCTTCTAGCAGTGTGTGGGACTTTCTCTATTAGTCCATCTATACTGACATCCATCAGGTTGCAAATTAAAAATAATTTTTATCTGCATCTAGCTCTGAAAAAATATTTGGCCTTCTAGCAGTGTGTGGGACTTGTTCTATTAGTCCATGTATACTGACCTCCATCAGGTTGCAAATTCAAAATAATTTTTTGTCTGCATCTAGCTCTGAAAAAATATGTGGCCTTCTAGCAGTGTGTGGGACTTTCTCTATTAGTCCATCTATACTGACCTCCATCAGGTTGCAAACTGAATATATTTTTTTTCTGCATCTACCTCTGAAAAAATATTTGGGCTTCTAGCTGTGTGTGGGACTTGTTCTATTAGTCCATCTATACTGACCTCCATCAGGTTGCAAACTGAATATAATTTTTTTCTGCATCTACCTCTGAAAAAATATTTGGGCTTCTAGCTGTGTATGGGACTTGTTCTATTAGTCCATCTATACTGACCTCCATCAGTTTGCAAACTCAATATAATTTTTTTCTGCATCAAGCTCTGAAAAAATATTTGGCCTTCTAGCAGTGTGTGGGACTTTCTCTATTAGTCCATCTATACTGACATCCATCAGGTTGCAAATTAAAAATAATTTTATCTGCATCTAGCTTTGAAAAAATATTTGGGCTTCTAGCAGCGTGTGGGACTTGTTCTATTAGTCCATCTATACTGACCTCCATCAGGTTGCAAATTGAATATAATTTTTTTCTGCATCTAACCCAGCCAATAGTTTTGGCCTAATACCACAGTTTGGCCACTCAGCTCTGCTCGGTTCCCATCCATTGTTTTTTTGTGCAAACAACTCCAGAGTTGTTAATTAGTTAACCACCAAAATGAGTGGAAAAAGGCCTGCTGCTGGTGGAAAGGGGAATAGGCGTGTTGGGAAGGGGAAAAAAGGTTGTGTCCGTGGGGTTGGTGTTAAAGCAACAGTAACATCTGCAGAAGAAAGACCATATTCCAGCCAAACTAAAATGTCTACTTCTTTTAGCGGACAATGTGATAAGAGCCCTTTCTTATGGCCACGCCAATCGCTACAAATTCCAGATGAGGCACAAAAACAGCAGGTACTTCAACGAATATCAAGTGCTCCTTTAAGTGGGCTCTCCTCCACATCAACTTGAACATCACAAATACTCCAGTCCTCAAAGGTGTCACCCCAATCGCACTTGCTTCCTCACAGCTCCCAAATCTCCAGCTGCCCGTCTGAGTATGAGGTAGAACAGATGGTTGAGTCTGCAGAGCTGTTTACTCATACTATAGCCTGGGAATCAGAGGTCGACTCCAGCGCTTCTGTGAATCCAGACGAGGAAATGATCTGCACTGATGCCCAGAATCTTTATGAGTCGGATCCAGGACCAGACGCAGAAGGTTCTGACCATAATGTAGACCCTCATTCCCAAACTGTAACTCCTGTTGGTGGAGACAATGAGGAAGACGATGATGAGACTCAAATACCTGATTGGAGCGACAACTTTAGTTTTTTGTCAGGGCAGGAACAGGTTGGCTCTGAGGACGACGGGTGTGATAACGCACAGGGTGATGATGATGAGGTTGGAGATCCCACTTACTGTCAACCCACAGTCAGCCAAGAGATGAGGTCAGCAGAGGAGGTGGAGGAAGATGCTAGTGACGACGAGGTCAGGTTGCGCCTTCCTGGACAGAGACATAGTACTGGAAGCACGTCAACAACTGCATCCTCAAACACAACTCTGCCTCTGACCACAAGTCGTGATGGCTCTTCAGGTCGCATGGGTGCTAAGCCTTGCATAGCCTGGGCATTTTTTCAGATCGATAAAGATGACCCAACTCGTGTTATCTGTAACATTTGTCAGCAAAAGCTAAGTAGAGGCCAAAAAATACATAGTTTGAGTACTTCATGCATGAACCGGCACATGGACATGAAGCATCAATTGCAGTGGGAAGCTCAGTGTGCTACAATGCGGCCTAGCCGGCCGGGCCAACCACCGTCTGCCATATCTTGTGCATCCGCGGCCTCTTCATCCTCTGTGACTGGGGGGACAGCAGTCACACCTGTTTTGGGGCGCAGACCTGCCACCTCTTTACCTGCAACAGCCAGCGTGATTGGCAGGTCATCATTTTCTTTGGAGGTGGTAAAACCAGCTGGTGTTGAGCGCTGTCCGACATCGATAGCACCACCTTTGGATCAAGGCAACCTAACATGTCCGCCTGCATCTTCCTCACAGACCGGCAGTTTGCCGGGGACACCCTTATCAACCCCGTCTAAGCACAATAGCCAGCCCTCGGTCCCTCAGATGTGGACAAGTAAAAGACCATTTCCTCCTAGCCATGAGAAAGCTAAGAGGTTGAATTTCACCATCTGCAAGCTCTTGGCTACAGAAATGCTGCCTTTCCGCCTGGTGGACACAGAGGATTTTCGAGACCTTATGTCCGTTGCAGTGCCCCAGTACCAGATGCCCAGTCGGCACTACTTCTCAAAGAAAGGTGTGCCTGCGCTCCACCAGCATGTCGCACACAACATCACTGCTTCTTTGAGAAACTCTGTGTGTGACAGGGTGCATTTCACCACAGACACTTGGACGAGTAGGCATGGACAGGGGTGTTACATGTCGCTGACTGGGCACTGGGTAACTATGGTGACAGCAGGACAAGGGGCTGCTGTCCAAGTCTTGCCGTCCCCACGAGTTGTGCGGCAATCCTCTTTATGTCAAAGTTCCTCCACTGCTTCTGCCTCCTCAACCTCCTCTCGGTCTTCCACCTGCACCCAAAGCCTGTCTGGTCGTGCCACAAGCTTTCTATCTGCGCAGAAGGGATCCTGCACACCTCCTTACTATGCTGGCAGTAGGGCTCAACGTCATCAGGCGGTTTTTACTTTGAAATGTCTGGGAAATGTGAGTCACACAGCTGAGGAGTTGTGGTCAGCTCTGGAGAACCAATTTCATGAATGGTTGTCTCCACTGGACCTGAAACCAGGGAAGGCCGTTTGCGACAATGCTGCAAACCTGGGTGCGGCCCTTCGCCGGGGCAATGTCACACACCTGCCTTGTATGGCTCACGTGTTGAACCTGGTTGTCCAGCAATTTTTAGCCCACTATCCCAGACTAGATGGTGTTATGTTCTGCTACCAAAGCTAAGGAAAGAGAGGAGATCTGTCCCTACTATAGGACTCAGCTGAATCCCTACGATGTAACAGGGAACCTGATCCAGCGATCAGACCTGCTAAAGTCCTAATCTAGTCTGTACGAAGACCTATAGATGTGGGGAGGGAATCCCTACAAGTACTAAGGACTGGAAGGAATATGGGACACCTCCTAACAGAAATAGTAGCAGACAGACGAACAAACAAAATAGATAGAACATAGAGGTCCGTAGACCAAGCAAACTAACAGAGATAGATACAGAGCACAGGCTAGCTAGAAAGTAGATATACAATGAAGTCCAGCAAAGCCAGAAGGGCGGAGCAGGATTAAATAGGCCAACAAGGTCATGTGACCAGCAAAGGAAAAAAAACCTAACAGCAAGGTTCTAACAGTACCCCCCCTTCTAAGAGGATCCTCCGGATCCCCTAGGACCAGGCTTATCAGGAAATCTCCTGTGAAACGCTCTGATAAGTCTGGACGCGGAAACATCATCTGACCTCACCCAAGAGTTATCCTCGGGTCCGAAACCTTTCCAGGCCACAAGATACTGCAAACTACCTCTATACCGTCTAGAGTCAAGGATGCGAGAAATTTCATATTCCCCGTCCTCCACCACCAGAGGAACAGAGGCAGAGGCGTCACCATCCGACACAACAGCTTTTTTTAACAGAGAGACATGAAAGACCGGATTAATTCTCCAGGAGGTAGGAACCTCCAACCTAACAGCAGATTGGTTGACAACCTGAAGCACCTTAAAGGGCCCTACAAACTTGGGACCCAATTTCTTAGAAGGAATCCTCAACCGCAGATTCCTAGAGGACAACCAAACCATGTCACCAACAGCGAACAAAACCTCCTGTCGTTTCCTATCAAAGTAGTCTTTAGATTTTCTGTTGGCCTCCTGAAGATTACCACGCACATCCGTCCAAACTCTTTCCAAATCACCGGAAAAATTCTCCTCCTCAGGCACGGCAGATCCCAACTTGGAGAACGACCCAAACGACGGATGTCTCCCAGAACAACAAAAAAAAGGCGAACAACCAGCAGAAGAAGATGTATGATTGTTCAGAGCAAATTCGGCAAGTGGCAGAAACTCAGACCACCCCTCTTGATTGTCTGCCACAAAACAACGCAAGAACTGCTCAACATCCTGGTTTTTCCTTTCTGTCTGGCCATTAGATTCAGGATGATATCCGGACGAAAACGACAAATGAATTCCCAACCTGTCACAAAAGGCACGCCAAAAACGAGCCACGAACTGAGGACCCCTATCAGAAACAATGTCAGTAGGAACGCCATGAAGTCTGACAATTTCTTTGACAAAGGTCTTAGCGAGAGTTTTAGCGCAGGGCAGTTTGACGAAGGGAGCCAAGTGACACATCTTGCTAAAACGGTCCACGACCACCCAGATGACAGTAAAACCCTCAGAGGGGGGAAGGTCAGTTATAAAGTCCATAGCCAAATGTGTCCAAGGAGCACTGGGGACCTCCAAAGGACAAAGCAACCCCGCAGCAGGAGTATGTGAGGACTTAGATCTAGCACATATAGTACATTGGCGCACCCACTTAATGACTTCCTTCTGCCATCCAGGCCACCAAAAACTGCGACCCACCAGTCTCTTGGTCTCAGAGATTCCGGGATGACCTGCCAACCGAGATTCGTGACACTCAACAAACAAATCTCTCCTAAAGGTCCCAGGCACAAACAACCTCCCATGAGGAGTGTTAGATGGGGCATTCTCCTGAGCTTTAAGAATCTCATCTTCCAAAACGGAGTCTAAAGCAGCTATCACAACACCTTCTTGTAAAATGTTTTCCTCTTTCTCAGCACCGACTATGGGAGAAAAACTGCGAGACAAGGCATCCACCTTAACATTCTTAGTACCAGGGATGTAAGTAACGGAGAAATTAAACCGCGAGAAAAACAGTGCCCACCTAGCCTGACGGGCATTCAGGCGCTTGGCAGCATCAAGATATATCAGATTTTTATGATCCGTAAGAACCTGAACGGGAAATTCCGCACCTTCCAAGAAGTGGCGCCAGTGTTCAAATGCGAGTTTAATAGCCAATAATTCCCGATTACCAACATCGTAATTCAATTCAGTCTCCGAAAATTTTTTTGAAAAAAAGGCACAGGGATGTAATCCATCCCCGTTATCCTGAGACAATACTGCGCCAACCCCCACAGAGGAAGCATCAACCTCAACCAAAAACGGCCTAGTAACATCAGGCTGCATAAGGATGGGAGCAGAGGTGAACCTCTCCTTGAGATACACAAAAGCTTCAATGGCCTCAGAAGACCACTGAACCGCATCAGCACCTTTCCTGGTGAGATCAGTCAGAGGTTTGACAATACTAGAAAAATTTTTTATGAATTTTCTATAGTAATTGGCGAAACCCAAAAACCTCTGTATCGATTTCAAACCAATAGGCCTAGGCCATTCCTGCACAGCCTGAACCTTAACCGGATCCATCTCAAAACCTTTGCTGGAGATAATGTAGCCCAAAAAACTAATTCTCTGTACAGCGAACTCACATTTCTCCAGCTTAGCAAAAAGCGAATTGTCCATTAATAACTGTAATACCTCACGCACGCTCCGCCAATGAGACTCCAGATCTGGCGAATAAATCAAAATGTCATCCAAATACACAACCACATTTTTACCGATCAAAGGTCTAAGGATGTCATTAATCAGATTCTGAAAAAATGCAGGAGCATTAGTAAGACCAAAAGGCATAACCAGATTCTCAAAATGACCCACAGGAGTGTTAAAAGCAGTCTTCCATTCATCACCCTCCTTCATGCGCAACAGATTGTATGCCCCCTTAAGGTCAATTTTAGAGAACCACTTGACCCCCAATAACTGGTTAAACAGATGATCAGGAATCAATGGCAGTGGGTAAGGATTGCGTACCGTAATTTTGTTAATCTCACGAAAATCTAGACAAGGACGTAAACCGCCGTCCTTTTTTTTTACAAAAAAAAATCCAACCACCACAGGAGACTTAGAGGGCCTAATGTGACCGGCGGCCAAACTTGTCTGTATGTATTCCTCCAAAGCCTTCCTCTCAGGAATAGTAAGGTTAAATAAACGACTTTTAGGAAGAGTCGCTCCAGGGACAAATTCAATAGAGCAATCATAGTCTCTATGGGGAGGCAAAACCTGCGATTCCTTCTCAGAAAAAACTCTCCAAAAATCCTGAATAGGAACAGGCAATTCTCCCCTATCCAAAGCTGCAATACGCCCGTTACAACACTTGTCATATCATTTATGGCTCCAGGATTTAATTTCACTGGTAGACCAATCCAGTACAGGATTGTGAAATTTTAACCAGGGCAAACCCAATATTACTGGAGAAGGCAAGTTATTCAACACTACCAAATCCAATTTTTCATGGTGAACACCATTAATAGTGAGAGGAAATTCACTGAACTTGAGAGTAATATTCTTCAAAGGGGAGCCATCCACAGAAACCACAGCAATGGGGGATGATAAAGGTTCAGGTTTTAAATTGAGTTTTTCCACGAATCCCCCATCAATTACATTTAGTGTAGACCCGCAATCAACAAACACCCGAAATTCCATTAATTTTTCCTGAGCAATCGTGGAAGCAGCTAAAAATATACCCTTGCAATTTAAACAGGCAATACGGGCGTGACTGACCATTTTTTTTTCTTTCTTCATACGAAGCTCACAGCCTTTAATCAAATGACCAGATTTTCCGCAATAGAAACACAAGCCTTCCGAAAAACGACGGTCTTTTTCTTGAGAGCGAGGTGCCACCGATCCAATCTCCATCGGTTCACCACTGTTAGTACACACATTATCATAACCAGAAACTGACATAGCAGAGGATTTGCTCTCATTAACCCTAGCACGCAGTCTTCTATCCACCCGTATAGCTAATTGCATAGCCTGTTGCAAATCCTCAGGTGTAGGATAAGCAATTAGCAGGTCTTTAACCCTTTCACTGAGCCCAGCAAGAAATAGACTTTTCAGAGCAGAATCGTTCCACCCTGTTTGAGTGGACCAACGACGAAAATGAGTACAATATTTTTCCACATTACCTGATCCTTGCTTTAAACGTCTCAACTCAGTCTCAGCTGATGCCACACGGTCAGGATCATCATATAATAGTCCTAAAGCAGAAAAAAAACTATCCACTGATCTGAAGCATGTATCACTAGGTTGCAAAGAAAAGGCCCACTCCTGAGGCTCTTTGCGCAAAAGTGACATTATGAACCCTACGCGCTGGGATTCATCCCCAGAGGACTTGGGTCTCAAACGAAAATACAATAAGCAAGCATTTTTAAATGAAAAAAATTCTCGATGTTCACCAAAAAATAAATCCGGCAAACATACCTTAGGCTCCAAGAAATATGCTCCAGGACAGTTACTCACGTGCTGACGGAGCTCGGCCACTTCCAGAGAGAGTCCCTGCAGGTGTTTAGCCAAATCCTGAACCGACACCATGATGGAACAAAAAAAATCTTTCCTTAGAGAATTTGCAGGCTGGACTTACTGTTATGTTCTGCTACCAAATCTAAGGAAAGAGAGGAGATCTGTCCCTACTATAGGACTCAGCTGAATCCCTACGATGTAACAGGGAACCTGATCCAGCGATCAGACCTGCTAAAGTCCTAATCTAGTCTGTACGAAGACCTATAGATGTGGGGAGGGAATCCCTACAAGTACTAAGGACTGGAAGGAATATGGGACACCTCCTAACAGAAATAGTAGCAGACAGACGAACAAACAAAATAGATAGAACATAGAGGTCCGTAGACCAAGCAAACTAACAGAGATAGATACAGAGCACAGGCTAGCTAGAAAGTAGATATACAATGAAGTCCAGCAAAGCCAGAAGGGCGGAGCAGGATTAAATAGGCCAACAAGGTCATGTGACCAGCAAAGGAAAAAAAACCTAACAGCAAGGTTCTAACAGATGGCCTTCTGCAGAGGGCACGGTCGCTGTGTGCTCACTTTCGCCGTTCGCATCCCGCAGCTCAGCGACTTACATCTCTACAGAAGTCGTTGGGCCTGCCACTTCACCGGCTAAAATGCGATGTGCCTACCCGGTGGAATTCAACTCTGCACATGTTGCAGCGACTGTGGCAGCACCGACAAGCCCTGGTGCAATACATTCTGACGTATAGCCTGGGCCAACGAGATCCAGAGGTGGGGCAAATCACGCTGGAGGAGTGGTCTCAGATCAGGGACCTATGCACCCTTCTGCACAGTTTTGAAATGGCGACGAAGATGTTTAGTGCTGACGATGCCATTATCAGCATGACTATTCCAGTGATTTACATGCTGGAGCACATGTTAAACAGAATTCGGAGTCAGGTGGTGGCACAAGAGGAGGTGGAGGAAGTAGAGGAGGAGGAGTTGTATGCGGAAGGGCTAACATCTGCAAGGTCCAGACGGTCGGCAGCACCAAGGCGGCAGGCATGTGAGGGTGGGGGAGATGGTTTTACCAGGGCGCATGGTAGCAGCCAAACTAGTGAGGAAGGTGCAGGAGCCCAGGAAGAAGTGGAGGACGAACTGATGGAAGACTCATCAGATGAGGGAGACCTTAATCACATTTCTGTTGTGCGAGGTTGGGGGGAGAGGACAGAGGAAGGAAGCATGATTGTTACCTCGCCACCAACACAACAGGGACTTGGTGCTCCTGGATGCGCAACACACATGAGTGCCTTCTTGCTGCACTACCTGCAACATGACCCTTGAATTGTGAGAATTAGAAATAATCCTGACTACTGGGTTGCCACACTGTTAGATCCCCGGTACAAAAGTAAATTTGCAGAAATTATTCCTGCCATAGAAAGGGATGCACGCATGCAGGAGTATCAGCAGAGACTGTTGCAGAATCTTACATGTGCTTTTCCACAAAACACAAGTGGTGCACGTAGTGAATCTCACAGTTCCAACTTGTCAACCGTGGGACCGTCAAGTGTTCAGCACTCAAACCGTAACAGAACCAGAGCATCTGCTGGTAACATCAATTTTGCGGAATCATTTCACCACTTTTTTAGCCCATCCTTTGCAAGGCCACAGGAGACAAGAAGTCTGACACATAGTCAACGCCTAGAGACGATGGTACAGGAGTATCTCCAAGTAAACATTGAAGCCATGACTGTGTCACTGGACCCTTGCTCTTTTTGGGCTTCCAATCTGGATAAATGGCCGGAGCTAGCCACTTACGCCTTGGAGATCTTGTCATGCCCCGCAGCCAGCGTTCTGTCTGAACGTGTGTTCAGCGCTGCTGGTGGTGTGCTGACAGATAAGCGCACGCGGCTCTCCACTGATAATGTAGACAGACTCACGTTCATAAAGATGAACAAATCATGGATCCGAAACGACTTTTCTACCCCTGTGTCATCCTGGGGAGAGTAAAAGCTTGATGATTGGTTAAAATCACCCTACCATCCATTTTAAGCTTTCAAATTACTAATCATGTTTATCTGTATCTTGGCTGGAAAATAATTTGGGCTTTGTAGCAGTGTGCAGCACTGATTCTATTAGGCCACCTATAATAAGCTCCACCAGATTTAAAATTACTAATCATGTTTATCTGTATCTTGACTGGAAAATAATTTGGGCTTTGTAGCAGTGTGCAGCACTGATCCTATTAGGCCATCTATACTAAGCTCCACCAGATTTAAAATTAATAATAATTTTTAGCTGCATCTAGCCCGGAAAATAATTTTGGGGCTCCGAGATGCGCAAGACATATAAGTGCCTTCTTGCTGCACTACCTGCAACATGACCCTCATATTGTCAGATTTCGAAGTAATCATGACTACTGGGTTGCCACACTCTTAGATCCCCCAAACTTTTCGATCAACCTTTTCATTTTAATAAAGACCAAAAAAATGGTCATTTTTGAAATTATAAGCATTAGCAGGTTATTAGAAACTGAAATCAAACAGTTTTCAACTCAAAACTTTATTCTAGGTGATGTTACATTTGCACATAGGACCCCTTGTTCGAAAGGAGCTTCTGAACTCTCTCGTCCATTGAATTTGTCAGGTTTTGGATGGTTTCTGCTTCAATTGTTTTGCATGAGGACAGAATACCCTCCCAGAGCTGTTGCTTAGATGTGAACTGCCTCCCGCCATCATAAAACCAGACAATGTGAACTGAGGTCTAAGATGGCAGACATACAAGAAACAGAGGCATGTTCACACTAGCAAAAAAGAAAAAAAGAAGCAAGACAAAAATATATCTCATACCCTACCATAATTATATATAAATGTAAAGCAAAGTTGCATAATAAATATAGGGTACTTAGTGAACTATTTTTGATCAAAAAAAGTATACAAGCCGTCCCACCAGCGGCAAGGTGACCCTAAATTGGGACGGTACCTATACTGCCTATATTAAAAACCTTACTGTATATCAAAGTTGAAGTAATGCATATAAAAGGGTAGACAAATAGGACCGGGTCCCAACTCCAGACCACCTAGGCCCGTGGTAAGCTACATACATACCAATCAGCTCAACAAAGGGCATGCCACACCCTCAAATTGCACAGAATGCAAACAAGTCAAAAAACCAGACAATGTGAACTGAGGTCTAAGATGGCAGACATACAAGAAACAGAGGCATGTTCACACTAGCAAAAAAGAAAAAAAGAAGCAAGACAAAAATATATCTCATACCCTACCATAATTATATATAAATGTAAAGCAAAGTTGCATAATAAATATAGGGTACTTAGTGAACTATTTTTGATCAAAAAAAGTATACAAGCCGTCCCACCAGCGGCAAGGTGACCCTAAATTGGGACGGTACCTATACTGCCTATATTAAAAACCTTACTGTATATCAAAGTTGAAGTAATGCATATAAAAGGGTAGACAAATAGGACCGGGTCCCAACTCCAGACCACCTAGGCCCGTGGTAAGCTACATACATACCAATCAGCTCAACAAAGGGCATGCCACACCCTCAAATTGCACAGAATGCAAACAAGTCAAAAAACCAGACAATGTGAACTGAGGTCTAAGATGGCAGACATACAAGAAACAGAGGCATGTTCACACTAGCAAAAAAGAAAAAAAGAAGCAAGACAAAAATATATCTCATACCCTACCATAATTATATATAAATGTAAAGCAAAGTTGCATAATAAATATAGGGTACTTAGTGAACTATTTTTGATCAAAAAAAGTATACAAGCCGTCCCACCAGCGGCAAGGTGACCCTAAATTGGGACGGTACCTATACTGCCTATATTAAAAACCTTACTGTATATCAAAGTTGAAGTAATGCATATAAAAGGGTAGACAAATAGGACCGGGTCCCAACTCCAGACCACCTAGGCCCGTGGTAAGCTACATACATACCAATCAGCTCAACAAAGGGCATGCCACACCCTCAAATTGCACAGAATGCAAACAAGTCAAAAAACCAGACAATGTGAACTGAGGTCTAAGATGGCAGACATACAAGAAACAGAGGCATGTTCACACTAGCAAAAAAGAAAAAAAGAAGCAAGACAAAAATATATCTCATACCCTACCATAATTATATATAAATGTAAAGCAAAGTTGCATAATAAATATAGGGTACTTAGTGAACTATTTTTGATCAAAAAAAGTATACAAGCCGTCCCACCAGCGGCAAGGTGACCCTAAATTGGGACGGTACCTATACTGCCTATATTAAAAACCTTACTGTATATCAAAGTTGAAGTAATGCATATAAAAGGGTAGACAAATAGGACCGGGTCCCAACTCCAGACCACCTAGGCCCGTGGTAAGCTACATACATACCAATCAGCTCAACAAAGGGCATGCCACACCCTCAAATTGCACAGAATGCAAACAAGTCAAAAAACCAGACAATGTGAACTGAGGTCTAAGATGGCAGACATACAAGAAACAGAGGCATGTTCACACTAGCAAAAAAGAAAAAAAGAAGCAAGACAAAAATATATCTCATACCCTACCATAATTATATATAAATGTAAAGCAAAGTTGCATAATAAATATAGGGTACTTAGTGAACTATTTTTGATCAAAAAAAGTATACAAGCCGTCCCACCAGCGGCAAGGTGACCCTAAATTGGGACGGTACCTATACTGCCTATATTAAAAACCTTACTGTATATCAAAGTTGAAGTAATGCATATAAAAGGGTAGACAAATAGGACCGGGTCCCAACTCCAGACCACCTAGGCCCGTGGTAAGCTACATACATACCAATCAGCTCAACAAAGGGCATGCCACACCCTCAAATTGCACAGAATGCAAACAAGTCAAAAAACCAGACAATGTGAACTGAGGTCTAAGATGGCAGACATACAAGAAACAGAGGCATGTTCACACTAGCAAAAAAGAAAAAAAGAAGCAAGACAAAAATATATCTCATACCCTACCATAATTATATATAAATGTAAAGCAAAGTTGCATAATAAATATAGGGTACTTAGTGAACTATTTTTGATCAAAAAAAGTATACAAGCCGTCCCACCAGCGGCAAGGTGACCCTAAATTGGGACGGTACCTATACTGCCTATATTAAAAACCTTACTGTATATCAAAGTTGAAGTAATGCATATAAAAGGGTAGACAAATAGGACCGGGTCCCAACTCCAGACCACCTAGGCCCGTGGTAAGCTACATACATACCAATCAGCTCAACAAAGGGCATGCCACACCCTCAAATTGCACAGAATGCAAACAAGTCAAAAAACCAGACAATGTGAACTGAGGTCTAAGATGGCAGACATACAAGAAACAGAGGCATGTTCACACTAGCAAAAAAGAAAAAAAGAAGCAAGACAAAAATATATCTCATACCCTACCATAATTATATATAAATGTAAAGCAAAGTTGCATAATAAATATAGGGTACTTAGTGAACTATTTTTGATCAAAAAAAGTATACAAGCCGTCCCACCAGCGGCAAGGTGACCCTAAATTGGGACGGTACCTATACTGCCTATATTAAAAACCTTACTGTATATCAAAGTTGAAGTAATGCATATAAAAGGGTAGACAAATAGGACCGGGTCCCAACTCCAGACCACCTAGGCCCGTGGTAAGCTACATACATACCAATCAGCTCAACAAAGGGCATGCCACACCCTCAAATTGCACAGAATGCAAACAAGTCAAAAAACCAGACAATGTGAACTGAGGTCTAAGATGGCAGACATACAAGAAACAGAGGCATGTTCACACTAGCAAAAAAGAAAAAAAGAAGCAAGACAAAAATATATCTCATACCCTACCATAATTATATATAAATGTAAAGCAAAGTTGCATAATAAATATAGGGTACTTAGTGAACTATTTTTGATCAAAAAAAGTATACAAGCCGTCCCACCAGCGGCAAGGTGACCCTAAATTGGGACGGTACCTATACTGCCTATATTAAAAACCTTACTGTATATCAAAGTTGAAGTAATGCATATAAAAGGGTAGACAAATAGGACCGGGTCCCAACTCCAGACCACCTAGGCCCGTGGTAAGCTACATACATACCAATCAGCTCAACAAAGGGCATGCCACACCCTCAAATTGCACAGAATGCAAACAAGTCAAAAAACCAGACAATGTGAACTGAGGTCTAAGATGGCAGACATACAAGAAACAGAGGCATGTTCACACTAGCAAAAAAGAAAAAAAGAAGCAAGACAAAAATATATCTCATACCCTACCATAATTATATATAAATGTAAAGCAAAGTTGCATAATAAATATAGGGTACTTAGTGAACTATTTTTGATCAAAAAAAGTATACAAGCCGTCCCACCAGCGGCAAGGTGACCCTAAATTGGGACGGTACCTATACTGCCTATATTAAAAACCTTACTGTATATCAAAGTTGAAGTAATGCATATAAAAGGGTAGACAAATAGGACCGGGTCCCAACTCCAGACCACCTAGGCCCGTGGTAAGCTACATACATACCAATCAGCTCAACAAAGGGCATGCCACACCCTCAAATTGCACAGAATGCAAACAAGTCAAAAAACCAGACAATGTGAACTGAGGTCTAAGATGGCAGACATACAAGAAACAGAGGCATGTTCACACTAGCAAAAAAGAAAAAAAGAAGCAAGACAAAAATATATCTCATACCCTACCATAATTATATATAAATGTAAAGCAAAGTTGCATAATAAATATAGGGTACTTAGTGAACTATTTTTGATCAAAAAAAGTATACAAGCCGTCCCACCAGCGGCAAGGTGACCCTAAATTGGGACGGTACCTATACTGCCTATATTAAAAACCTTACTGTATATCAAAGTTGAAGTAATGCATATAAAAGGGTAGACAAATAGGACCGGGTCCCAACTCCAGACCACCTAGGCCCGTGGTAAGCTACATACATACCAATCAGCTCAACAAAGGGCATGCCACACCCTCAAATTGCACAGAATGCAAACAAGTCAAAAAACCAGACAATGTGAACTGAGGTCTAAGATGGCAGACATACAAGAAACAGAGGCATGTTCACACTAGCAAAAAAGAAAAAAAGAAGCAAGACAAAAATATATCTCATACCCTACCATAATTATATATAAATGTAAAGCAAAGTTGCATAATAAATATAGGGTACTTAGTGAACTATTTTTGATCAAAAAAAGTATACAAGCCGTCCCACCAGCGGCAAGGTGACCCTAAATTGGGACGGTACCTATACTGCCTATATTAAAAACCTTACTGTATATCAAAGTTGAAGTAATGCATATAAAAGGGTAGACAAATAGGACCGGGTCCCAACTCCAGACCACCTAGGCCCGTGGTAAGCTACATACATACCAATCAGCTCAACAAAGGGCATGCCACACCCTCAAATTGCACAGAATGCAAACAAGTCAAAAAACCAGACAATGTGAACTGAGGTCTAAGATGGCAGACATACAAGAAACAGAGGCATGTTCACACTAGCAAAAAAGAAAAAAAGAAGCAAGACAAAAATATATCTCATACCCTACCATAATTATATATAAATGTAAAGCAAAGTTGCATAATAAATATAGGGTACTTAGTGAACTATTTTTGATCAAAAAAAGTATACAAGCCGTCCCACCAGCGGCAAGGTGACCCTAAATTGGGACGGTACCTATACTGCCTATATTAAAAACCTTACTGTATATCAAAGTTGAAGTAATGCATATAAAAGGGTAGACAAATAGGACCGGGTCCCAACTCCAGACCACCTAGGCCCGTGGTAAGCTACATACATACCAATCAGCTCAACAAAGGGCATGCCACACCCTCAAATTGCACAGAATGCAAACAAGTCAAAAAACCAGACAATGTGAACTGAGGTCTAAGATGGCAGACATACAAGAAACAGAGGCATGTTCACACTAGCAAAAAAGAAAAAAAGAAGCAAGACAAAAATATATCTCATACCCTACCATAATTATATATAAATGTAAAGCAAAGTTGCATAATAAATATAGGGTACTTAGTGAACTATTTTTGATCAAAAAAAGTATACAAGCCGTCCCACCAGCGGCAAGGTGACCCTAAATTGGGACGGTACCTATACTGCCTATATTAAAAACCTTACTGTATATCAAAGTTGAAGTAATGCATATAAAAGGGTAGACAAATAGGACCGGGTCCCAACTCCAGACCACCTAGGCCCGTGGTAAGCTACATACATACCAATCAGCTCAACAAAGGGCATGCCACACCCTCAAATTGCACAGAATGCAAACAAGTCAAAAAACCAGACAATGTGAACTGAGGTCTAAGATGGCAGACATACAAGAAACAGAGGCATGTTCACACTAGCAAAAAAGAAAAAAAGAAGCAAGACAAAAATATATCTCATACCCTACCATAATTATATATAAATGTAAAGCAAAGTTGCATAATAAATATAGGGTACTTAGTGAACTATTTTTGATCAAAAAAAGTATACAAGCCGTCCCACCAGCGGCAAGGTGACCCTAAATTGGGACGGTACCTATACTGCCTATATTAAAAACCTTACTGTATATCAAAGTTGAAGTAATGCATATAAAAGGGTAGACAAATAGGACCGGGTCCCAACTCCAGACCACCTAGGCCCGTGGTAAGCTACATACATACCAATCAGCTCAACAAAGGGCATGCCACACCCTCAAATTGCACAGAATGCAAACAAGTCAAAAAACCAGACAATGTGAACTGAGGTCTAAGATGGCAGACATACAAGAAACAGAGGCATGTTCACACTAGCAAAAAAGAAAAAAAGAAGCAAGACAAAAATATATCTCATACCCTACCATAATTATATATAAATGTAAAGCAAAGTTGCATAATAAATATAGGGTACTTAGTGAACTATTTTTGATCAAAAAAAGTATACAAGCCGTCCCACCAGCGGCAAGGTGACCCTAAATTGGGACGGTACCTATACTGCCTATATTAAAAACCTTACTGTATATCAAAGTTGAAGTAATGCATATAAAAGGGTAGACAAATAGGACCGGGTCCCAACTCCAGACCACCTAGGCCCGTGGTAAGCTACATACATACCAATCAGCTCAACAAAGGGCATGCCACACCCTCAAATTGCACAGAATGCAAACAAGTCAAAAAACCAGACAATGTGAACTGAGGTCTAAGATGGCAGACATACAAGAAACAGAGGCATGTTCACACTAGCAAAAAAGAAAAAAAGAAGCAAGACAAAAATATATCTCATACCCTACCATAATTATATATAAATGTAAAGCAAAGTTGCATAATAAATATAGGGTACTTAGTGAACTATTTTTGATCAAAAAAAGTATACAAGCCGTCCCACCAGCGGCAAGGTGACCCTAAATTGGGACGGTACCTATACTGCCTATATTAAAAACCTTACTGTATATCAAAGTTGAAGTAATGCATATAAAAGGGTAGACAAATAGGACCGGGTCCCAACTCCAGACCACCTAGGCCCGTGGTAAGCTACATACATACCAATCAGCTCAACAAAGGGCATGCCACACCCTCAAATTGCACAGAATGCAAACAAGTCAAAAAACCAGACAATGTGAACTGAGGTCTAAGATGGCAGACATACAAGAAACAGAGGCATGTTCACACTAGCAAAAAAGAAAAAAAGAAGCAAGACAAAAATATATCTCATACCCTACCATAATTATATATAAATGTAAAGCAAAGTTGCATAATAAATATAGGGTACTTAGTGAACTATTTTTGATCAAAAAAAGTATACAAGCCGTCCCACCAGCGGCAAGGTGACCCTAAATTGGGACGGTACCTATACTGCCTATATTAAAAACCTTACTGTATATCAAAGTTGAAGTAATGCATATAAAAGGGTAGACAAATAGGACCGGGTCCCAACTCCAGACCACCTAGGCCCGTGGTAAGCTACATACATACCAATCAGCTCAACAAAGGGCATGCCACACCCTCAAATTGCACAGAATGCAAACAAGTCAAAAAACCAGACAATGTGAACTGAGGTCTAAGATGGCAGACATACAAGAAACAGAGGCATGTTCACACTAGCAAAAAAGAAAAAAAGAAGCAAGACAAAAATATATCTCATACCCTACCATAATTATATATAAATGTAAAGCAAAGTTGCATAATAAATATAGGGTACTTAGTGAACTATTTTTGATCAAAAAAAGTATACAAGCCGTCCCACCAGCGGCAAGGTGACCCTAAATTGGGACGGTACCTATACTGCCTATATTAAAAACCTTACTGTATATCAAAGTTGAAGTAATGCATATAAAAGGGTAGACAAATAGGACCGGGTCCCAACTCCAGACCACCTAGGCCCGTGGTAAGCTACATACATACCAATCAGCTCAACAAAGGGCATGCCACACCCTCAAATTGCACAGAATGCAAACAAGTCAAAAAACCAGACAATGTGAACTGAGGTCTAAGATGGCAGACATACAAGAAACAGAGGCATGTTCACACTAGCAAAAAAGAAAAAAAGAAGCAAGACAAAAATATATCTCATACCCTACCATAATTATATATAAATGTAAAGCAAAGTTGCATAATAAATATAGGGTACTTAGTGAACTATTTTTGATCAAAAAAAGTATACAAGCCGTCCCACCAGCGGCAAGGTGACCCTAAATTGGGACGGTACCTATACTGCCTATATTAAAAACCTTACTGTATATCAAAGTTGAAGTAATGCATATAAAAGGGTAGACAAATAGGACCGGGTCCCAACTCCAGACCACCTAGGCCCGTGGTAAGCTACATACATACCAATCAGCTCAACAAAGGGCATGCCACACCCTCAAATTGCACAGAATGCAAACAAGTCAAAAAACCAGACAATGTGAACTGAGGTCTAAGATGGCAGACATACAAGAAACAGAGGCATGTTCACACTAGCAAAAAAGAAAAAAAGAAGCAAGACAAAAATATATCTCATACCCTACCATAATTATATATAAATGTAAAGCAAAGTTGCATAATAAATATAGGGTACTTAGTGAACTATTTTTGATCAAAAAAAGTATACAAGCCGTCCCACCAGCGGCAAGGTGACCCTAAATTGGGACGGTACCTATACTGCCTATATTAAAAACCTTACTGTATATCAAAGTTGAAGTAATGCATATAAAAGGGTAGACAAATAGGACCGGGTCCCAACTCCAGACCACCTAGGCCCGTGGTAAGCTACATACATACCAATCAGCTCAACAAAGGGCATGCCACACCCTCAAATTGCACAGAATGCAAACAAGTCAAAAAACCAGACAATGTGAACTGAGGTCTAAGATGGCAGACATACAAGAAACAGAGGCATGTTCACACTAGCAAAAAAGAAAAAAAGAAGCAAGACAAAAATATATCTCATGCCCTACCATAATTATATATAAATGTAAAGCAAAGTTGCATAATAAATATAGGGTACTTAGTGAACTATTTTTGATCAAAAAAAGTATACAAGCCGTCCCACCAGCGGCAAGGTGACCCTAAATTGGGACGGTACCTATACTGCCTATATTAAAAACCTTACTGTATATCAAAGTTGAAGTAATGCATATAAAAGGGTAGACAAATAGGACCGGGTCCCAACTCCAGACCACCTAGGCCCGTGGTAAGCTACATACATACCAATCAGCTCAACAAAGGGCATGCCACACCCTCAGTTCACATTGTCTGGTTTTTTGACTTGTTTGCATTCTGTGCAATTTGAGGGTGTGGCATGCCCTTTGTTGAGCTGATTGGTATGTATGTAGCTTACCACGGGCCTAGGTGGTCTGGAGTTGGGACCCGGTCCTATTTGTCTACCCTTTTATATGCATTACTTCAACTTTGATATACAGTAAGGTTTTTAATATAGGCAGTATAGGTACCGTCCCAATTTAGGGTCACCTTGCCGCTGGTGGGACGGCTTGTATACTTTTTTTGATCAAAAATAGTTCACTAAGTACCCTATATTTATTATGCAACTTTGCTTTACATTTATATATAATTATGGTAGGGTATGAGATATATTTTTGTCTTGCTTCTTTTTTTCTTTTTTGCTAGTGTGAACATGCCTCTGTTTCTTGTATGTCTGCCATCTTAGACCTCAGTTCACATTGTCTGGTTTTTTGACTTGTTTGCATTCTGTGCAATTTGAGGGTGTGGCATGCCCTTTGTTGAGCTGATTGGTATGTATGTAGCTTACCACGGGCCTAGGTGGTCTGGAGTTGGGACCCGGTCCTATTTGTCTACCCTTTTATATGCATTACTTCAACTTTGATATACAGTAAGGTTTTTAATATAGGCAGTATAGGTACCGTCCCAATTTAGGGTCACCTTGCCGCTGGTGGGACGGCTTGTATACTTTTTTTGATCAAAAATAGTTCACTAAGTACCCTATATTTATTATGCAACTTTGCTTTACATTTATATATAATTATGGTAGGGTATGAGATATATTTTTGTCTTGCTTCTTTTTTTCTTTTTTGCTAGTGTGAACATGCCTCTGTTTCTTGTATGTCTGCCATCTTAGACCTCAGTTCACATTGTCTGGTTTTTTGACTTGTTTGCATTCTGTGCAATTTGAGGGTGTGGCATGCCCTTTGTTGAGCTGATTGGTATGTATGTAGCTTACCACGGGCCTAGGTGGTCTGGAGTTGGGACCCGGTCCTATTTGTCTACCCTTTTATATGCATTACTTCAACTTTGATATACAGTAAGGTTTTTAATATAGGCAGTATAGGTACCGTCCCAATTTAGGGTCACCTTGCCGCTGGTGGGACGGCTTGTATACTTTTTTTGATCAAAAATAGTTCACTAAGTACCCTATATTTATTATGCAACTTTGCTTTACATTTATATATAATTATGGTAGGGTATGAGATATATTTTTGTCTTGCTTCTTTTTTTCTTTTTTGCTAGTGTGAACATGCCTCTGTTTCTTGTATGTCTGCCATCTTAGACCTCAGTTCACATTGTCTGGTTTTTTGACTTGTTTGCATTCTGTGCAATTTGAGGGTGTGGCATGCCCTTTGTTGAGCTGATTGGTATGTATGTAGCTTACCACGGGCCTAGGTGGTCTGGAGTTGGGACCCGGTCCTATTTGTCTACCCTTTTATATGCATTACTTCAACTTTGATATACAGTAAGGTTTTTAATATAGGCAGTATAGGTACCGTCCCAATTTAGGGTCACCTTGCCGCTGGTGGGACGGCTTGTATACTTTTTTTGATCAAAAATAGTTCACTAAGTACCCTATATTTATTATGCAACTTTGCTTTACATTTATATATAATTATGGTAGGGTATGAGATATATTTTTGTCTTGCTTCTTTTTTTCTTTTTTGCTAGTGTGAACATGCCTCTGTTTCTTGTATGTCTGCCATCTTAGACCTCAGTTCACATTGTCTGGTTTTTTGACTTGTTTGCATTCTGTGCAATTTGAGGGTGTGGCATGCCCTTTGTTGAGCTGATTGGTATGTATGTAGCTTACCACGGGCCTAGGTGGTCTGGAGTTGGGACCCGGTCCTATTTGTCTACCCTTTTATATGCATTACTTCAACTTTGATATACAGTAAGGTTTTTAATATAGGCAGTATAGGTACCGTCCCAATTTAGGGTCACCTTGCCGCTGGTGGGACGGCTTGTATACTTTTTTTGATCAAAAATAGTTCACTAAGTACCCTATATTTATTATGCAACTTTGCTTTACATTTATATATAATTATGGTAGGGTATGAGATATATTTTTGTCTTGCTTCTTTTTTTCTTTTTTGCTAGTGTGAACATGCCTCTGTTTCTTGTATGTCTGCCATCTTAGACCTCAGTTCACATTGTCTGGTTTTTTGACTTGTTTGCATTCTGTGCAATTTGAGGGTGTGGCATGCCCTTTGTTGAGCTGATTGGTATGTATGTAGCTTACCACGGGCCTAGGTGGTCTGGAGTTGGGACCCGGTCCTATTTGTCTACCCTTTTATATGCATTACTTCAACTTTGATATACAGTAAGGTTTTTAATATAGGCAGTATAGGTACCGTCCCAATTTAGGGTCACCTTGCCGCTGGTGGGACGGCTTGTATACTTTTTTTGATCAAAAATAGTTCACTAAGTACCCTATATTTATTATGCAACTTTGCTTTACATTTATATATAATTATGGTAGGGTATGAGATATATTTTTGTCTTGCTTCTTTTTTTCTTTTTTGCTAGTGTGAACATGCCTCTGTTTCTTGTATGTCTGCCATCTTAGACCTCAGTTCACATTGTCTGGTTTTTTGACTTGTTTGCATTCTGTGCAATTTGAGGGTGTGGCATGCCCTTTGTTGAGCTGATTGGTATGTATGTAGCTTACCACGGGCCTAGGTGGTCTGGAGTTGGGACCCGGTCCTATTTGTCTACCCTTTTATATGCATTACTTCAACTTTGATATACAGTAAGGTTTTTAATATAGGCAGTATAGGTACCGTCCCAATTTAGGGTCACCTTGCCGCTGGTGGGACGGCTTGTATACTTTTTTTGATCAAAAATAGTTCACTAAGTACCCTATATTTATTATGCAACTTTGCTTTACATTTATATATAATTATGGTAGGGTATGAGATATATTTTTGTCTTGCTTCTTTTTTTCTTTTTTGCTAGTGTGAACATGCCTCTGTTTCTTGTATGTCTGCCATCTTAGACCTCAGTTCACATTGTCTGGTTTTTTGACTTGTTTGCATTCTGTGCAATTTGAGGGTGTGGCATGCCCTTTGTTGAGCTGATTGGTATGTATGTAGCTTACCACGGGCCTAGGTGGTCTGGAGTTGGGACCCGGTCCTATTTGTCTACCCTTTTATATGCATTACTTCAACTTTGATATACAGTAAGGTTTTTAATATAGGCAGTATAGGTACCGTCCCAATTTAGGGTCACCTTGCCGCTGGTGGGACGGCTTGTATACTTTTTTTGATCAAAAATAGTTCACTAAGTACCCTATATTTATTATGCAACTTTGCTTTACATTTATATATAATTATGGTAGGGTATGAGATATATTTTTGTCTTGCTTCTTTTTTTCTTTTTTGCTAGTGTGAACATGCCTCTGTTTCTTGTATGTCTGCCATCTTAGACCTCAGTTCACATTGTCTGGTTTTTTGACTTGTTTGCATTCTGTGCAATTTGAGGGTGTGGCATGCCCTTTGTTGAGCTGATTGGTATGTATGTAGCTTACCACGGGCCTAGGTGGTCTGGAGTTGGGACCCGGTCCTATTTGTCTACCCTTTTATATGCATTACTTCAACTTTGATATACAGTAAGGTTTTTAATATAGGCAGTATAGGTACCGTCCCAATTTAGGGTCACCTTGCCGCTGGTGGGACGGCTTGTATACTTTTTTTGATCAAAAATAGTTCACTAAGTACCCTATATTTATTATGCAACTTTGCTTTACATTTATATATAATTATGGTAGGGTATGAGATATATTTTTGTCTTGCTTCTTTTTTTCTTTTTTGCTAGTGTGAACATGCCTCTGTTTCTTGTATGTCTGCCATCTTAGACCTCAGTTCACATTGTCTGGTTTTTTGACTTGTTTGCATTCTGTGCAATTTGAGGGTGTGGCATGCCCTTTGTTGAGCTGATTGGTATGTATGTAGCTTACCACGGGCCTAGGTGGTCTGGAGTTGGGACCCGGTCCTATTTGTCTACCCTTTTATATGCATTACTTCAACTTTGATATACAGTAAGGTTTTTAATATAGGCAGTATAGGTACCGTCCCAATTTAGGGTCACCTTGCCGCTGGTGGGACGGCTTGTATACTTTTTTTGATCAAAAATAGTTCACTAAGTACCCTATATTTATTATGCAACTTTGCTTTACATTTATATATAATTATGGTAGGGTATGAGATATATTTTTGTCTTGCTTCTTTTTTTCTTTTTTGCTAGTGTGAACATGCCTCTGTTTCTTGTATGTCTGCCATCTTAGACCTCAGTTCACATTGTCTGGTTTTTTGACTTGTTTGCATTCTGTGCAATTTGAGGGTGTGGCATGCCCTTTGTTGAGCTGATTGGTATGTATGTAGCTTACCACGGGCCTAGGTGGTCTGGAGTTGGGACCCGGTCCTATTTGTCTACCCTTTTATATGCATTACTTCAACTTTGATATACAGTAAGGTTTTTAATATAGGCAGTATAGGTACCGTCCCAATTTAGGGTCACCTTGCCGCTGGTGGGACGGCTTGTATACTTTTTTTGATCAAAAATAGTTCACTAAGTACCCTATATTTATTATGCAACTTTGCTTTACATTTATATATAATTATGGTAGGGTATGAGATATATTTTTGTCTTGCTTCTTTTTTTCTTTTTTGCTAGTGTGAACATGCCTCTGTTTCTTGTATGTCTGCCATCTTAGACCTCAGTTCACATTGTCTGGTTTTTTGACTTGTTTGCATTCTGTGCAATTTGAGGGTGTGGCATGCCCTTTGTTGAGCTGATTGGTATGTATGTAGCTTACCACGGGCCTAGGTGGTCTGGAGTTGGGACCCGGTCCTATTTGTCTACCCTTTTATATGCATTACTTCAACTTTGATATACAGTAAGGTTTTTAATATAGGCAGTATAGGTACCGTCCCAATTTAGGGTCACCTTGCCGCTGGTGGGACGGCTTGTATACTTTTTTTGATCAA
This sequence comes from Phyllobates terribilis, assembly GCF_046119375.1. NCBI lineage: Eukaryota > Metazoa > Chordata > Amphibia > Anura > Dendrobatidae > Phyllobates > Phyllobates terribilis. Next base: position 464,025 of record NW_027362771.1, on the reverse strand, counting down.
AAATAGTTCACTAAGTACCCTATATTTATTATGCAACTTTGCTTTACATTTATATATAATTATGGTAGGGTATGAGATATATTTTTGTCTTGCTTCTTTTTTTCTTTTTTGCTAGTGTGAACATGCCTCTGTTTCTTGTATGTCTGCCATCTTAGACCTCAGTTCACATTGTCTGGTTTTTTGACTTGTTTGCATTCTGTGCAATTTGAGGGTGTGGCATGCCCTTTGTTGAGCTGATTGGTATGTATGTAGCTTACCACGGGCCTAGGTGGTCTGGAGTTGGGACCCGGTCCTATTTGTCTACCCTTTTATATGCATTACTTCAACTTTGATATACAGTAAGGTTTTTAATATAGGCAGTATAGGTACCGTCCCAATTTAGGGTCACCTTGCCGCTGGTGGGACGGCTTGTATACTTTTTTTGATCAAAAATAGTTCACTAAGTACCCTATATTTATTATGCAACTTTGCTTTACATTTATATATAATTATGGTAGGGTATGAGATATATTTTTGTCTTGCTTCTTTTTTTCTTTTTTGCTAGTGTGAACATGCCTCTGTTTCTTGTATGTCTGCCATCTTAGACCTCAGTTCACATTGTCTGGTTTTTTGACTTGTTTGCATTCTGTGCAATTTGAGGGTGTGGCATGCCCTTTGTTGAGCTGATTGGTATGTATGTAGCTTACCACGGGCCTAGGTGGTCTGGAGTTGGGACCCGGTCCTATTTGTCTACCCTTTTATATGCATTACTTCAACTTTGATATACAGTAAGGTTTTTAATATAGGCAGTATAGGTACCGTCCCAATTTAGGGTCACCTTGCCGCTGGTGGGACGGCTTGTATACTTTTTTTGATCAAAAATAGTTCACTAAGTACCCTATATTTATTATGCAACTTTGCTTTACATTTATATATAATTATGGTAGGGTATGAGATATATTTTTGTCTTGCTTCTTTTTTTCTTTTTTGCTCCCGCCATCATAGACACTCCTTTTGATCATGCTCCAGAGGTGCTGAATGGGGTAGAGGTCAGGGGAGCATGGGGGTCACACCATAAGTTTGTCCCCTTTTATGCCCATATCAGCCAGAGATGCAGATGTTTTATGTGCAGCATGAGATGGTGCATTATCATGCAAAAAAATGATCTTGCTGTGAAATACACGGTTCTTCTTCTTGAACCATGGCAGGGAGTGCTGTTTGAGAAAATCCACATACATTATGGAGTTCATCTTTAGCGCCTTCAGGGATCCTAAAGGGGCTGACAATCTCTCTCCCCATGATTCCAGCCCAAAACATTACTCCACCTCCTCCTTGTTGGCGCTGTAGCCGTGTTTGCATGGGGTGTCCATCAACCAGTCATCCTCCACTCCATCCATCTGGACCATCGAGCGCTGCACGGCACTCATCCGTGAACAAAACAGTTTTGAAATCAGTCTTCATGTAATGTTTGGCCCACTGGAGCCGTTTCTGCTTGTGTGAAGTGGATAGACGAGGTCGACAGGATGGCGTATGCACAGCTGCAAACCTCTGAAGGACCCTGCATCTTGTTGTTCGGGGGACGTTGGAGGCACCAGCAGCTTCAAAAACTTGTCTGCTGCTATGACAAGGCTTTTTTGCCGCTGCTCTTTTAACCTGATGTAATTGCCTGTAGGAAAGAGTCCTCAATTTGCCCTTATCAGCACACACACGTGTGTACTGTGAATCACCTACATACTTCTTGATTGCCAAGACACTTCATCCTGATCATCGCACAATGTTGATTGTAGTCATGCCTTGACCTAAACACTCCACAATTTGTTGCTTCTCAGCAGCCGACACATCCTTTTTCTTTCCCATTTTGGCAGAAAATGTAGGCTGCTTAATAATGTGAGACAGCCTTCTTAAGTAGTCTTGCCTTTCATTGGACACACCTGCCAAACTAATTAGCACAGGTGTCTGCAATTGCTTACAGTGATATAAAGAGCCCTGACACACATCACCATCAATGAGTTTAACTGACAAACAAACAAATTCTTCCCTTATCACTCCTAAACACTTTTTGCATAATAATTTGGAACACAGTGTACATGTGCTTTTCCACAAAACACCAGTGGTTCACGTAGTGAATCTTACAGTTCTAACTTGCCAACCGTGGTCTGTATGGAGTTGTTCAATAAAGGGCCCAAAATTAAGATAACATAGATGGGAGAGGTCTCTATGAATAGGAATTCCTAAGTATTTGATACCCTGTGAGGGCCAGGCAAAGGGAAAGTTGGACTGGATGGAATCCTATATGGATTTGTGGATGGAGACATCGAGGGCCTCAGACTTCGCTGCATTGATTTTAAAATTTGACCATGTAACTAAGTGATCTATTTCAGCCATAACAGCATGGATGGATATATGTGATTGAGTGATATATACTAGGACATCATCAGCAAATAGAGAGCACTTGTACTCGGTGCCTCCCACCTCAATCCACCTAATATTGGGGTTATGGCGAATTGATGAGAACAGGTGCTCCGTCACTAGGATGTATAAGAGAGGGGACAGAGAACATCCCTGCCTTGTCCCATTGGTGATTATGAAAGGTTATGAAAATGTTCTGATGCACCCCCTGGGCCTTGGGACACCCGGAGCTGGACCCTTTTTGGTGGATGCTGGTGGTTGTAGTCTTCGTGGCGGCGACCCGGATCCGTGGCTCAGGGTGGTCAAACCAGTGGCGGAACTATTTATGTGGTTTTGATGTTTAAATGTCCGACTACGCCACCCGTGGATTGCGGTCAGAGTGAATCGCCGCTGCAGGGCAGACCGCTGAGGCTGGTGTTGTCGGTGCAGCAGAGCGTAGCATAACTCCCCACGGGAGGAGTATAGCCTCAGGGCAGTGTATGCGGAAAATGGGGGTGATGGTGCAGGGCAGCAGCAGTAACGACATGGAGTCAGTGATGCAGTCCAGGGCCTTTACTCACAGTTCTTATTATCCAGACCACGTCTGCAGGTAACGGCTGCCCACGTCGTACTGTGCTCACCAGGTGAGGGGCTCAGACAACCACCCAGATAACTTTGGAGCGCTTCACAGGACCCCCTTTGTGTGTCCTTTGTCTGGCCTTTCTTACCAACCCTTCTGTCCGGCTGCCTCGGGCCTCCTCTTGGTAAACTTGGCGCCAGTTTCCCTGACCCTATGTGGTGCCTTCCTAGCGGGTGTAGCGAGGGGCTGCGCCACATAAAATGTCACAGCCTCCAGTTTCTAGCTGAGGGTCGTTTCCTGCCTCCACTAGTTTCGGGGACCGGTCTCCCCCTTTGGCCTGACCCCTCCACGCAGGTGGATTCGGGCGTGCGGTGGCGACTCGCCCGTCCGCACCCCTGGGATCCCTTCATTCCTTGTTCCTGGAGCCTTCTCCGCTCCTCTTCCTTCCTTCTCCCTCTTCCAGGCCTGGGCCTCTGTTACTAGGCCCGCCTCCGGAGCAGAGCTCATGCAGAGCCCCTGCTCCCTGCCACTTCTGCTCAGACTTCTCTGCACTGAACTAAGATGGTGCCCACCTTTTATACTCCCTTCTCAATGCACCCAGGAACTGCTTCCCCCCTGCTCCTGCACTACAGGGTTCCCCTTCCTCAGTGTTCCCTCCCCCCACTCCAGCCAGGGACAGGGACTGTCGTGCCCATCTCAGAGGCATATTGGTCGCCCTGCCCCACGGCAATGTGGTGTAATGCATGCAGGTGTCGGGTCCTGATCCACACTCCATCCTTACCTGAGAGTGAGATATCACAACTCTGGGTGAGGTGCAATACCTCTGTAGCAACCGAGCCCTCAGGGTGCTACAGTTCCATTTATCTTCAGCCTAGGTGACGTATTGTGATACAGGGCCGTGATTTTGGCTATAAAAGGGTCCCCTAGACCCCTACCGCAAGCTTTTTAAGAGAATCATATATGGCATGCCAGGAGACTCTATGGAATGCTTTCTCAGCATCCAACGAGAGTATCTAGTTACAAATTTTTAACTGCATCTAGCCCAAGAAATACTTTGTGCCTAGTAGCAGTGTCTGCTAGTCAGCGGATTATCCCGGCTGTTAAGCAAGCTACACCACCTGTAGTTTGGACACTTAATTTTTTCAAAGGAAATGCTTCGGGACCACTGGATACTCAGTGAAGAGGATCAGGAGGCACCCCAAGGCATAGGGGCTGGGACTGGCAGTAGGATGCCTTGCGGTGGACAGCCAAGCTCGATCCTTATAAAAGCTTTTTAACTGCAGCAGCTTTAGTGGACGCTACTGGAGCTGGAATTACCCGGCTGCTGGCATGAGACTTGCCCTCCAATAGATCCTTGTAAATGGATTTAAAGTGTATTCATTCAAATTAGAGAGACAATTTAAATTAAAAAGCTTAGAGCTGCCTCCACCACAGGGGGGCTCGCTCGACCCACCAGCGGACAGGCTCCAGTATTGGGAGAGGGGGGCTGGCCGTCAGGGTTCACCGCGGCTCTGGCACAAACCCGGCGACATGGAGGAGGCACGGGCAGGAGCGGACTGAACGTGTCGGCTTCTCACTTTTTGGATTTTAGAAGGGCATGACATGCCTATATCTGTGTCTCCCCCTCCTTTTACTCCTCCACCTCTTTTCTTTTCGCATGACTATATGTACTTGTCACTTTTCCATGTGTTAGTTGTGTCTTCTGAGCAGTTTGTCAGCTTTTGGACACCTTTGAAGGTGTTTTCTATGTGTTTCTATGTGTTTTTGTTTGCCTGCCATTGGTTTTAACGGTGTTCGAAGGTGTTCGACGAACAGTTCGACGAACAGTTCGGCGAACACACGGGTGTTCGACGAACCGAACCGTACTCGAACACTACGGGGGTGTCTCAACACTACTTGTTACTCATATACCAGAAATGGTTGATGGTATTGGCTGAACACAAACAGTTTGCTGCTCACCCTCTTTGAATCTTCTTTAGCATGCTAAAAGGAGCAGGAAAAAGGAAAAAAATTAAAAAATTCCACCTTTCCAAGCAGAGAAGTGACTGCTTGTGCATGGACATTATTCATTGATTTTAGCCAATGAAAACCGTCCGGTCACTCATATACCAGACATGGTTGAAGGTATTGGCTGAGCACAAAGATATAGCAGCCCAACCTCTTTGAATCTTCTTTAGCATGATAAAAGGAGCAGGAAAAAGCAAAAAATTTCAGAATTCCACCTTTCAAAGCAGAGAAATGACTGTTTGTGCAATGACATTATTCATTGATTTTAGCTATTGAAAACAGTCCTGTTACTCATTAGTGTTGAGCCACCCCCGTAGTGTTCGAGTTCGGTTCGGTTCGTCGAACACCCGTGTGTTCGCCGAACTGTTCGTCGAACTGTTCGTCGAACACCTTCGAACACCGTTAAAACCAATGGCAGGCAAACAAAAACACATAGAAACACATAGAAAACACCTTCAAAGGTGTCCAAAAGCTGACAAACTGCTCAGAAGACACAACTAACACATGGAAAAGTGACAAGTACATATAGTCATGCGAAAAGAAAAGAGGTGGAGGAGTAAAAGGAGGGGGAGACACAGATATAGGCATGTCATGCCCTTCTAAAATCCAAAAAGTGAGAAGCCGAGACGGCCAGTCCGCTCCTGCCCGTGCCACCTCCGTGTCGCCGGGTTTGTGCCAGAGCCGCGGTGAACCCTGACGGCCAGCCCCCCTCTCCCAATACTGGTGCCTGTCCGCTGGTGGGTCGAGAGAGCCCCCCTGTGGTGGAGGCAGCTCTAAGCTTTTTAATTTAAATTGTCCCTCTAATTTGAATGAATACACTTTAAATCCATTTACAAGGATCTATTGGAGGGCAAGTCTCATGCCAGCAGCCGCGTAATTCCAGCTCCAGTAGCGTCCACTAAAGCTGCTGCAGTTAAAAAGCTTTTATAAGGATCGAGCTCGGCTGTCCACCGCAAGGCATCCTAGTGCCAGTCCCAGCCCCTATGCCTTGGGGTGCCTCCTGATGCTCTTCACTAAGTATCCCGTGGTCCCGAAGCATTTCCTTTGAAAAAATTAAGTGTCCAAACTACAGGTGGTGTAGCTTGCTTAACAGCCGGGATAATCCGCTGACTAGCAGACACTGCTACTAGGCACAAAGTATTTCCTGGGCTAGATGCAGTTAAAAATTTGTAAGTAGATACTCTCGTTGGATGCTGAGAAAGCATTCCATAGAGTCTCCTGGCACGCCATATATGATTCTCTTAAAAAGCTTGGGGTAGGGGTCTAGGGGACCCTTTTATAGCCAAAATCACGGCCCTGTATCACAATACGTCACCTAGGCTGAAGATAAATGGAACTGTAGCACCGAGGGCTCGGTTGCTACAGAGGTATTGCACCTCACCCAGAGGTGTGATATCTCACTCTCAGATAAGGATGGAGTGTGGATCAGGACCCGACACCTGCATGCATTACACCACATTGCCGTGGGGCAGGGCGACCAATATGCCCCTGAGATGGGCACGACAGTCCCTGTCCCTGGCTGGAGTGGGGGGAGGGAACACTGAGGAAGGGGAACCCTGCAGTGCAGGAGCAGGGAGGAAGCAGTTCCTGGGTGCATTGAGAAGGGAGTATAAAAGGTGGGCACCATCTTAGTTCAGTGCAGAGAAGTCTGAGCAGAAGTGGCAGGGAGCAGGGACTCTGCATGAGCTCTGCTCCGGAGGCGGGCCTAGTAACAGAGGCCCAGGCCTGCAAGAGGGAGAAGGAAGGAAGAGGAGCGGAGAAGGCTCCAGGAACGAGGAATGAAGGGATCCCAGGGGTGCGGACGGGCGAGTCGCCACCGCACGCCCGAATCCACCTGCGTGGAGGGGTCAGGCCAAAGGGGGAGACCGGTCCCCGAACTAGTGGAGGCAGGAAACGACCCTCAGCTAGAAACCGGAGGCTCTGACATTTTATGTGGCGCAGCCCCTTGCTCCACCCGCTAGGAAGGCACCACATAGGGTCAGGGAAACTGGCGCCAAGTTTACCAAGAGGAGGCCCGAGGCAGCCGGACAGAAGTGTTGGTAAGAAAGGCCAGACAAAGGACACACAAAGGGGGTCCTGTGAAGCGCTCCAAAGTTATCTGGGAGTTGTCTGAGCCCCTCACCTGGTGAGCACAGTACGACGTGGGCAGCCGTTACCTGCAGACGTGGTCTGGATAATAAGAACTGTGAGTAAAGGCCCTGAACTGCATCACTGACTCCGTGTCGTTACTGCTGCTGCCCTGCACCATCACCCCCATCCTCCGCATACACTGCCCTGAGGCTATACTCCTCCCGTGGGGAGTTATGCTACGCTCTGCTGCACCCACAACACCAGCCTTAGCGGTCTGCCCTGTAGCGGCAGTTCACTCTGACCGCAATCCACGGGTGGCGTAGTCGGACATTTAAACATCAAAACCACATAAATAGTTCCGCCACTGGTTTGACCACCCTGAGCCACGGAACCGGATCGCCGCCACGAAGACTACAACCACCAGCATCCACCAAAAAGGGTCCGGCTCCGGGTGTCCCAAGGCCCAGGGGGTGCGTCAGAACATTTTCATCACCTTTCACAATCACCAATGGGACAAGGCAGGGATGTCCTCTGTCCCCTCTCTTATACATCCTAGTGACGGAGCACCTGCTCTCATCAATTCGCCATAACCCCAATATTAGGTGGATTGAGGTGGGAGGCACCGAGTACAAGTGCTCTCTATTTGCTGATGATGTCCTAGTATATATCACTCAATCACATATATCCATCCCTGCTGTTATGGCTGAAATAGATCACTTTGTTACATGGTAAAATTTTAAAATCAATGCAGCGAAGTCTGAGGCCCTCGATGTCTCCCTCCCTAAATCCATATAGGATTCCATTCAGTCCAACTTTCCCTTTGCCTGGCCCTCACAGGGTATCAAATACTTAGGAATTCCTATTCATAGAGACCTCTCCCATCTATGTTATCTTAATTTTGGGCCCTTTATTGAACAATTCCATACAGACCACGGTTGGCAAGTTAGAACTGTAAGATTCACTACGTGAACCACTGGTGTTTTGTGGAAAAGCACATGTACACCGCGTTCCAAATTATTATGCAAAAAGTGTTTAGGAGTGATAACGGAAGAATTTGTTTGTTTGTCAGTTAAACTCATTGATGGTGATGTGTGTCAGGGCTCTTTATATCACTGTAAGCAATTGCAGACACCTGTGCTAATTAGTTTGGCAGGTGTGTCCAATGAAAGGCAAGACTACTTAAGAAGGCTCTCTCACATTATTAAGCAGCCTACATTTTCTGCCAAAATGGGAAAGAAAAAGGATGTGTCGGCTGCTGAGAAGCAACAAATTGTGGAGTGTTTAGGTCAAGGCATGACTACAATAAACATTGTGCGATGATCAGGATGAAGTGTCTTGGCAATCAAGAAGTATGTAGCTGATTCACAGTACACACGTGTGCGTGCTGATAAGGGCAAATTGAGGACTCTTTCCTACAGGCAATTACGTCAGGTTGAAAGAGCAGCGGCAAAAAAGCCTTGTCATAGCAGCAGACAAGTTTTTGAAGCTGCTTGTGCCTCCAACGTCCCCCGAACAACAAGATGCAGGGTCCTTCAGAGGTTTGCAGCTGTGCATACGCCATCCTGTCGATCTCCTCTATCCACTTCACACAAGCAGAAACGGTTCCAGTGGGCCAAACATTACATGAAGACTGATTTCAAAACTGTTTTGTTCACGGATGAGTGCCGTGCAGCGCTCGATGGTCCAGATGAATGGAGTGGAGGATGGCTGGTTGATGGACACCCCACGCAAACACGGCTACAGCGCCAACAAGGAGGAGGTGGAGTAATGTTTTGGGCTGGAATCATGGGGAGAGAGATTGTCGGCCCCTTTAGGATCCCTGAAGGCGCTAAAGATGAACTCCATAATGTATGTGGATTTTCTCAAACAGCACTTCCTGCCATGGTTCAAGAAGAAGAACCGTGTATTTCACAGCAAGATCATTTTTCTGCATGATAATGCACCATCTCATGCTGCACATAAAACATCTGCATCTCTGGCTGATATGGGCATAAAAGGGGACAAACTTATGGTGTGACCCCCATGCTCCCCTGACCTCTACCCCATTCAGAACCTTTGGAGCATCATTAAAAGGAGTGTCTATGATGGCGGGAGGCAGTTCACATCTAAGCAACAGCTCTGGGAGGGTATTCTGTCCTCATGCAAAACAATTGAAGCAGAAACCATCCAAAACCTGACAAATTCAATGGACGAGAGAGTTCAGAAGCTCCTTTCGAACAAGGGGTCCTCTTTGAAAATGTAACATCACCTAGAATAAAGTTTTGAGTTGAAAACTGTTTGATTTCAGTTTCTAACAACCTGCTAATGCTTATAATTTCAAAAATGACCATTTTTTTGGTCTTTATTAAAATGAAAAGGTTGATCGAAAAGTTTGGGGGATCTAAGAGTGTGGCAACCCAGTAGTCATGATTACTTCGAATTCTGACAATATGAGGGTCATGCTGCAGGTAGTGCAGCAAGAAGGCACTTATGTGTCTTGCGCATCTCGGAGCCCCAAAATTATTTTCCGGGCTAGATGCAGCTAAAAATTATTTTTAATTTTAAATCTGGTGAAGCTTATTATAGATGGCCTAATAGGATCAGTGCTGCACACTGCTACAAAGCCCAAATTATTTTCCAGTCAAGATACAGATAAACATGATTAGTAATTTGAAAGCTTAAAACGGTTGGTAGGGTGATTTTAACCAATCATCAAGCTTTTACTCTCCCCAGGATGACACAGGGGTAGAAAAGTCGTTTCGGATCCATGATTTGTTCATCTTTATGAACGTGAGTCTGTCTACATTATCAGTGGAGAGCCGCGTGCGCTTATCTGTCAGCACACCACCAGCAGCGCTGAACACATGTTCAGACAGAACGCTGGCTGCGGGGCATGACAAGATCTCCAAGGCGTAAGTGGCTAGCTCCGGCCATTTATCCAGATTGGAAGCCCAAAAAGAGCAAGGGTCCAGTGACACAGTCGTGGCTTCAATGTTTACTTGGAGATACTCCTGTACCATCGTCTCTAGGCGTTGACTATGTGTCAGACTTCTTGTCTCCTGTGGCCTTGCAAAGGATGGGCTAAAAAAGTGGTGAAATGATTCCGCAAAATTGATGTTACCAGCAGATACTGTGGTTCTGTTACGGTTTGAGTGCTGAACACTTGACGGTCCCACGGTTGGCAAGTTGGAACTGTGAGATTCACTACGTGCACCACTGGTATTTTGTGGAAAAGCACATGTAAGATTCTGCAACAGTCTCTGCTGATACTCCTGCATGCGTGCATCCCTTTCTATGGCAGGAATAATTTCTGCAAATTTACTTTTGTACCGGGGATCTAACAGTGTGGCAACCCAGTAGTCAGGATTATTTCTAATTCTCACAATTCGAGGGTCATGTTGCAGGTAGTGCAGCAAGAAGGCACTCATGTGTCTTGCTCATCCAGGAGCACCAAGTCCCTGTTGTGTTGGTGGCGAGGTAACAATCATGCTTCCTTCCTCTGTCCTCTCCCCCCAACCTCGCACAACAGAAATGTGATCAAGGTCTCCCTCATTTGATGAGTCTTCCATCAGTTCGTCCTCCACTTCTTCCTGGGCTCCTGCACCTTCCTCACTAGTTTGGCTGCTACCATGCGCCCTGGTAAAATCATCTCCCCCACCCTCACATGCCTGCCGCCCTGGTGCTGCCGACCGTCTGGACCTTGCAGATGTTAGCCCTTCCGCATACAACTCCTCCTCCTCTACTTCCTCCACCTCCTCTTGTGCCACCACCTGACTCCGAATTCTGTTTAACATGTGCTCCAGCATGTAAATCACCGGAATAGTCATGCTGATAATGGCATCGTCAGCACTAAACATCTTTGTCGCCATTTCAAAACTGTGCAGAAGGGTGCATAGGTCCCTGATCTGAGACCACTCCTCCAGCGTGATTTGCCCCACCTCTGAATCTCGTTGGCCCAGGCTATACGTCAGAACGTATTGCACCAGGGCTTGTCGGTGCTGCCACAGTCGCTGCAACATGTGCAGAGTTGAATTCCACCGGGTAGGCACATCGCATTTTAGCCGGTGAAGTGGCAGGCCCAACGACTTCTGTAGAGATGTAAGTCGCTGAGCTGCGGGATGCGAACGGCGGAAGTGAGCACACAGCGACCGTGCCCTCTGCAGAAGGCCATCTAGTCTGGGATAGTGGGCTAAAAATTGCTGGACAACCAGGTTCAACACGTGAGCCATACAAGGCACGTGTGTGACATTGCCCCGGCGAAGGGCCGCACCCAGGTTTGCAGCATTGTCGCACACGGCCTTCCCTGGTTTCAGGTCCAGTGGAGACAACCATTCATGAAATTGGTTCTCCAGAGCTGACCACAACTCCTCAGCTGTGTGACTCACATTTCCCAGACATTTCAATGTAAAAACCGCCTGATGACGTTGAGCCCTACTGCCAGCATAGTAAGGAGGTGTGCAGGATCCCTTCTGCGCAGTTAGAAAGCTTGTGGCATGACCAGACAGGCTTTGGGTGCAGGTGGAAGACCGAGAGGAGGTTGAGGAGGCAGAAGCAGTGGAGGAACTTTGACATAAAGAGGATTGACGCACAACTCGTGGGGACGGCAAGACTTGGACAGCAGCCCCTTGTCCTGCTGTCACCATAGTTACCCAGTGCCCAGTCAGCGACATGTAACGCCCCTGTCCATGCCTACTCGTCCAAGTGTCTGTGGTGAAATGCACCCTGTCACACACAGAGTTTCTCAAAGAAGCGGTGATGTTGTGTGCGACATGCTGGTGGAGCGCAGGCACACCTTTCTTTGAGAAGTAGTGCCGACTGGGCATCTGGTACTGGGGCACTGCGACGGACATAAGGTCTCGAAAATCCTCTGTGTCCACCAGGCGGAAAGGCAGCATTTCTGTAGCCAAGAGCTTGCAGATGGTGAAATTCAACCTCTTAGCTTTCTCATGGCTAGGAGGAAATGGTCTTTTACTTGTCCACATCTGAGGGACCGAGGGCTGGCTATTGTGCTTAGACGGGGTTGATAAGGGTGTCCCCGGCAAACTGCCGGTCTGTGAGGAAGATGCAGGCGGACATGTTAGGTTGCCTTGATCCAAAGGTGGTGCTATCGATGTCGGACAGCGCTCAAGACCAGCTGGTGTTACCACCTCCAAAGAAAATGATGACCTGCCAATCACGCTGGCTGTTGCGGGTAAAGAGGTGGCAGGTCTGCGCCCCAAAACAGGTGTGACTGCTGTCCCCCCAGTCACAGAGGATGAAGAGGCCGCGGATGCACAAGATATGGCAGACGGTGGTTGGCCCGGCCGGCTAGACCGCATTGTAGCACACTGAGCTTCCCACTGCAACTTATGCTTCATGTCCATGTGCCGGTTCATGCATGAAGTACTCAAACTATGTATTTTTTGGCCTCTACTTAGCTTTTGCTGACAAATGTTACAGATAACACGAGTTGGGTCATCTTTATCGATCTGAAAAAATGCCCAGGCTATGCAAGGCTTAGCACCCATGCGACCTGAAGAGCCACCACGACTTGTGGTGAGAGGCAGAGTTGTGTTTGAGGATGCAGTTGTTGACGTGCTTCCAGTACTACGTCTCTGTCCAGGAAGGCGCAACCTGACCTCGTCGTCACTAGCATCTTCCTCCACCTCCTCTGCTGACCTCATCTCTTGGCTGACTGTGGGTTGACAGTAAGTGGGATCTCCGACCTCATCATCATCACCCAGTGCGTTATCACACCCGTCGTCCTCAGAGCCAACCTGTTCCTGCCCTGACAAAAAACTAAAGTTGTCGCTCCAATCAGGTATTTGAGTCTTATCATCGTCTTCCTCATTGTCTCCACCAACAGGAGTTACAGTTTGGGAATGAGGGTCTACATTATGGTCAGAACCTTCTGCGTCTGGTCCTGGATCCGACTCATAAAGATTCTGGGCATCAGTGCAGATCATTTCCTCGTCTGGATTCACAGAAGCGCTGGAGTCGACCTCTGATTCCCAGGCTATAGTATGAGTAAACAGCTCTGCAGACTCAACCATCTGTTCTACCTCATACTCAGACGGGCAGCTGGAGATTTGGGAGCTGTGAGGAAGCAAGTGCGATTTGGGTGACACCTTTGAGGACTGGAGTATTTGTGATGTTGAAGTTGATGTGGAGGAGAGCCCACTTAAAGGAGCACTTGATATCCGTTGAAGCACCTGCTGTTTTTGTGCCTCATCTGGAATTTGTAGCGATTGGCGTGGCCGTAAGAAAGGGATCTTATCACATTGTCCGCTAAAAGAAGTAGACATTTTAGTTTGGCTGGAAGATGGTCTTTCTTCTGCACCTACCCCACGGACACAACCTTTTTTCCCCTTCCCAACACGCCTATTCCCCTTTCCACCAGCAGCAGGCCTTTTTCCACTCATTTTGGTGGTTAACTAATTCACAACTCTGGAGTTGTTTGCACAAAAAAACAATGGATGGTAACCGAGCAGAGCTGAGTGGCCAAACTGTGGTATTAGGCCAAAACTATTGGCTGGGTTAGATGCAGAAAAAAATTATTTTTAATTTGCAACCTGATGGATGTCAGTATAGATGGACTAATAGACCAAGTCCCACACACTGCTAGAAGCCCAAATATTTTTTCAGAGCTAGATGCAGAAAAAAATTATTTTTAATTTGCAACCTGATGGAGGTCAGTATAGATGGACTAATAGACCAAGTCCCACACACCGCTAGAAGCCCAAATATTTTTTCAGAGCTAGATGCAGAAAATTTTTTTATTCAATTTGCAACCTGATGGAGGTCAGTATAGATGGACTAATAGACCAAGTCCCACACACTGCTAGAAGCCCAAATATTTTTTCAGAGCTAGATGCAGAAAAAAATTATTTTTAATTTGCAACCTGATGGAGGTCAGTATAGATGGACTAATAGAACAAGTCCCACACGCTGCTAGAAGCCCAAATATTTTTTCAGAGATAAATGAAGAAAAAAATTATTTTTAATTTGCAACCTGATGGAGGTCAGTATAGATGGACTAATAGACCAAGTCCCACACACTGCTAGAAGCCCAAATATTTTTTCAGAGCTAGATGCAGAAAAAAATTATTTTTAATTTGCAACCTGATGGAGGTCAGTATAGATGGACTAATAGACCAAGTCCCACACACCGCTAGAAGCTCAAATATTTTTTCAGAGCTAGATGCAGAAAAAATTTATATTCAATTTGCATCCTGCTGGAGGTCAGTATAGAAGGACTAATAGAACAAGTCCCACACACTGCTAGAAGCCCAAATATTTTTTCAGAGCTAAATGAAGAAAAAAATTATTTTTAATTTGCAACCTGATGGAGGTCAGTATAGATGGACTAATAGACCAAGTCCCACACACTGCTAGAAGCCCAAATATTTTTTCAGAGCTAGATGCAGAAAAAAATTATATTCAGTTTGCAACCTGATGGAGGTCAGTATAGATGGACTAATAGAATGATGCTATGCCCAAAAGATTTTACTTCACTAGGTGCAGTAAAAAAATTGGTATTCTATACACAGGTGGTATATCTTGCAACACAGATAGGCTACTCCACTGACTAACACACTCTGCAATAGGCCAAAAAGGATTAGCTTTGCTAGATTCAGCCAAATGCTGTGAAAAAAACTTGCACAGCACTGGCACAGACCTGCCTGGCAAAAACTGATAGGAACTGATGTAACCTAGTCCTGAAAAGGACTCCAATTACAATTAGTCTTTACTCCCACAATCTATCTATTTAAGAGCACAGACCTGCCTGATAAAAGTCGTAGGAAATGCTGTAACCTAGTCCTTAAAAGGACTGCAATCACAACTATTCCCTACTCCCAAGCTATCTGTATATTTGTGCGAAAATTGGCTTGAAATTAACAAGGTATAGCGCACACAGCAACAGCGGTGCCGTCTAACACGCAGCTGCAGCAGTGAGAAAATGGTGGCGACGGGGAAAATGGCTTGGTCTTATAGGGCAAGGACATGTGACATACACTGCCAATCACACATGCCCTTGCTTGTGTGAAAAAAAGCACTTCGCTCCGTGTGTGCGCTGCTGATAGGCTGACAGATTGCACCTCCCCACTGCAAATGCGGGAAAGAGAAAAAAAAATGGAGATCTTCATTGTTCCTGCAGAGATCCATCCCCTGCCCCTCCCCCCGCCCCGCTGTACACTCAAACTGCGTATTAACATTAATTTTCATCATTACTGAGAAAAAATCCAGTTATGATTTTGGTGCACGAACAGTTATCGAACATAACCTCGAACAGCCGAATTTTTCTCAAATTGTTCGTGTTCGCCGACCGGCTCGAACACCGCCCAAAACAGCTCGAATTTGAGATTGGCGAACAGTTCGAGTAGAACAACGCTCATCTCTATTACTCATATACTAGAATTGGTTGAAGGTACTGGATGAACGCAAACAGACAGCATCTCAACCTCTTTGAATCGTCTTTTGCATGCTTAAAGGAGCAGAAAAAAACAAAAAAAAATTCAGAATTCCACCTTTCCAAGCAGAGAAATGACTGTTTGTGCAATGGCATTATTCATTGATTTTAGCCATTGAAAAACATCCTGTTACTCATATACCAGAAATGGTTGAAGGTATTGGCTGAATGCAAACAGATAGCAGCTCACACTCTTTGAATATTCTTTAGCATGCTAAAAGGAGCAGGAAAAAGGAAAAAAAAATAGAATTCCACCTTTCCAAGCAGAGAAATGACTGGTTGTGCAATGACATTATTCATTGATTTTAGCCATTGAAAACCGTCCTTTTACTCATATACCAGAATTGGTTGAAGGTATTGGCTGAATGCAAACAGATAGCAGCTTACCCTCTTTGAATCTTCTTTAACATGCTAAAAGGAGCAGGAAAAAGCAAAAAAATTCAGAATTCCACCTTTCCAAGCAGAGAAATGACTGTTTGTGCAATGACATTATTCATTGATTTTAGACATTGAAAACCATCTTGTTACTCATATACCAGAAATTGTTGAAGGTATTGGCTGAATACAAACAGATAGTAGCTCACCCTCTTTGAATCTTCTTCAGCATGCTAAAAGGAGCAGGAAAAATCAAAACATTTCAGAATTCCACCTTTCCCAGCAGAGAATTGACTGATTGTGCAATGGCAATACCATTCATTTTAGCCATTGAAAACCGTCCTGTTACTCATGTACCAAAAATGGGTGAAGGTATTGGCAGAATGCAAGCAGATAGCAGCTCACCCTTTTTGAATCTTCTTTACAATGCTAAAAGCAGCAGGAAAAAGCAAAACATTTCAGAACTCTACCTTTCCAAGCAGAGAATTGACTGTTTTTGCAATGGCATTATTCATTCATTTTAGCCATTGAAAACCGTCCTGTTGCTCATATACCAGAAATGAATGAAGGTATTGGCTGAATGCAAACAGACAGCAACTCATCGTCTTTGAATCTTCTTTAGCATGCTAAAAGTAGCAGGAAAAAGCAAAATAATTTCAGAATTCCACCATTCAAAGCAGTGGAATGTCTGTTTGTGCAATGACATTATTCATTGATTTTAGCCAATGAAAAACGTCCTGTTAATCATATACCAGAATTCGTTGAAGGTATTGGCTGAAGACAAACAGATAGCAGCTCACCCTCTTTGAATCTTATTTAGCTTGCTAAAAGGAGCAGGAAGAAGAAAAAAATTCAGAATTCCACCTTTCCAAGCAGAGAAATGACTGTTTGTGTAATGACATTATTCATTCAATTTAGCCATTGAATAACGTCATTTTTCTCATATACCCGAAATGGTTTTAAGGTATTGGCTGAATGCAAACAGAAAGCAGCTCACCCTTTTTTAATCTTCTTTAGCATGCTAAAAGGAGCAGGAAACAGCAAAAAATTTCAGAATTCCACCTTTCCAAGCAGAGAAATGACTGTTTGTGCAATGGCATTATTCATTGATTTTAGCCATTGAAAACCGTCCTGTCACTCAAATACCAGAAAGAGTTCAAGTTATTGGCTGAACGCAAACCGTTAGCTGCTCACCCTCTTTGAATCTTCTTTAGCATGCTAAAAGTAGCAGGAAAAAGCAAAAAAAATCAGATTTCCACCTTTCAAAGCAGAGAAAAGACTGTTTGTGCTATGACTTTATTCATTGAATTTAGCCATTGAAAAGCATCCTGTTACTCATATACCAGAAATGGTTGAAGGTATTTCCTGAACACAAAAATATAGCAGGCCACCCTCTTTGAATCTACTTTAGCATGATAAAAAGAGCAGGAAAAATCAAAAAAATTCAGAATTCCAACTTTCAAAGCAAAGAAATGACTGTTTGTGCAATGACATTATTCATTGATTTTAGCCATTGAAAGCAGTCCAGTTACTCATATGTAGAGATGAGCGGTGTTCAAAGCGAACTGTTTGCCAATCTCAAATTCGAGCTGTTTTGGGCGGTGTTCGAGCCGTTCGGCGAACCCGAATCATTTGAAAAAAATTCGGCTGTTCTAGGTTATGTTCGATAACTGTTCGTGCACCAAAATCATAACTGGATTTTTTCTCCGTAATGCTGAAAATTAATGTTAATACGCAGTTTGAGTATACAGTCGGGCGGGGGGAGGGGCAGAGGATGGATTTCTGCAGAAATAATGAAGATCTCAATTTTTTTTCTCTTTCCCGCATTTACAGTGGGGAGGTGCAGTCTGTCAGCCTTGTTAGCAGCGCACACACGGAGCAAACTGATTTTTTTCACACAAGCAAGGGCATGTGTCATTGGCAGTGTATGTCACATGTCCTTGCCCTATAAGACCCAGCCATTTTCCCCATCGCCACCATTTTCTCACTGCTGCAGCTGCGTGTTAGACGGCACCGCTGTTGCTGTGTGCGCTATACTTTGTTAATTTCAATCCAATTTTCGCACAAATGTACAGATAGCTTCGAAGTAGAGAATAGTTGTGATTGCAGTCCTTTTAAGGACTAGGTTACATCATTTCCTACGACTTTTATCAGGCAGGTCTGTGCTCTTAAATAGATAGGTTGGGAGTAAAGACTAATTGTAATTGCAGTCCTTTTCAGGACAAAGTTACATCATTTCCTATCACTTTTTGCCAGGCTGGTCTGTGCCAGTGCTGTGCAAGTTTTTTTCACAGCATTTGGCTAAATCTAGCAAAGCAATTCCTTTTTGGACTCTTGCAGTGTGTGTTAGTCAGTGGAGTAGCCTATCTGTGTTGCAAGCTACACCACCTGTGTACAGAATGCAAATTTTTTTAATGCACCTAGTGAATTAAAACCTTTGGGGCATAGCATCATTCTATTAGTCCATCTATACTAACCTCCACCAGGTTGCAAATTCAATCTAATTTTTATCTGCATCTAGCTCTGAAAAAATATTTCGGCTTGTAGCAGTGTGTGGGACTTGTTCTATTAGTCCATCTATACTAACCTCCATCAGGTTGCAAATTCAATCTAATTTTTATCTGCATCTAGCTCTGAAAAAATATTTCGACTTCTAGCAGTGTGTGGGACTTGTTATATTAGTACATCTATACTAACCTCCATCAGGTTGCAAATTCAATATAATTTTTTTCTGCATCTAGCTGTGCAAAATATTTCGGCTTCTAGCAGTGTGTGGGACTTGTTCTATTAGTCCATCTATACTAACCTCCATCAGGTTGCAAATTCAATAAAAAAAATTTCTGCATCTAGCTCTGAAAAAATATTTCGGCTTCTAGCAGTGTGTGGGACTTGTTCTATTAGTCCATCTATACTAACCTCCACCAGGTTGCAAATTCAATCTAATTTTTTTCTGCATCTAGCTCTGAAAAATATTTCGGCTTCTAGCAGTGTGTGGGACTTGTTCTATTAGTCCATCTATACTAACCTCCATCAGGTTGCAAATTCAAAATATTTTTTCTGCATCTAGCTCTGAAAAAATAGTTCAGCTTGTAGCAGTGTGTGGGACTTCTTCTATTAGTCCATCTATACAAACCTCTACCAGGTTGGAAATTCAATCTAATTTTTTTCTGCATCTAGCTCTGAAAAAATAGTTCAGCTTGTAGCAGTGTGTGGGACTTGTTCTATTAGTCCATCTATACTAACCTCCACCAGGTTGCAAATTCAATCTAATTTTTTTCTGCATCTAGCTCTGAAAAAATATTTCGGCTTCTAGCAGTGTGTGGGACTTGTTCTATTAGTCCATCTATACTAACCTCCATCAGGTTGCAAACTCAATATAATTTTTTTCTGCATCTAGCTCTGAAAAAATATTTCGGCTTCTAGCAGTGTGGGACTTGTTATATTAGTCCATCTATGCTAACCTCCATCAGGTTGCAAATTCAATATAATTTTTTTCTGTATCTAGCTCTGAAAAAATATATCGGCTTCTAGCAGTGTGTGGGACTTGTTCTATTAGTCCATCTATACTAACCTCCATCAGGTTGCAAATTCAATATAATTTTTTTCTGCATCTAGCTCTGAAAAAATATTTCGGCTTCTAGCAGTGTGGGACTTGTTATATTAGTCCATCTATGCTAACCTCCATCAGGTTGCAAATTCAATATAATTTTTTTCTGTATCTAGCTCTGAAAAAATATATCGGCTTCTAGCAGTGTGTGGGACTTGTTCTATTAGTCCATCTATACTAACCTCCATCAGGTTGCAAATTCAATCTAATTTTTTTCTGCATCTAGCTCTGAAGAAATAGTTCAGCTTGAAGCAGTGTGCGGGACTTGTTATATTAGTCCATCTATACTAACCTCCATCAGGTTGCAAATTCAATCTAATTTTTTTCTGCATCTAGCTCTGAAAAAATATTTCGGCTTTTAGCAGTGTGTGGGACTTGTTCTATTTGTCCATCTATACTAACCTCCACCAGGTTGCAAATTCAATCTAATTTTTTTCTGCATTTAGCTCTGAAAAAATAGTTTGGCTTGTAGCAGTGTGTGGGACTTGTTCTATTAGTCCATCTATACTAACCTCCTTCAGGTTGCAAATTCAATATAATTTTTTTCTGCATCTAGCTCTGAAAAAATATTTCGGCTTCTAGCAGTGTGTGGGACTTGTTCTATTAGTCCATCTATACTAACCTCCATCACGTTGCAAATTCAATATAATTTTTTTCTGTATCTAGCTCTGAAAAAATATTTTGGCTTCTAGCAGTGTGTGGGACTTGTTCTATTAGTCCATCTATAATAACCTCCATTAGGTTGCAAATTCAATATATTTTTTTTCTGCATCTAGCTCTGAAAAAATATTTTGGCTTCTAGCAGTGTGTGGGACTTGTTCTATTAGTCTATCTATACTAACCTCCATCAGGTTGCAAATTCAATATAATTTTTTTCTACATCTAGCTCTGAAAATTTTTTTCGGCTTCTAGCAGTGTGTGGGACTTGTTCTATTAGTCCACCTATACTAACCTCCATCAGGTTGCAAATTCAATATAATTTTTTTTCTGCATCTAGCTCTGAAAAAATATTTTGGCTTCTAGCAGTGTGTGGGACTTGTTCTGTTCGTCCATCTATAATAACCTCCATCAGGTTGCAAACTCAATATAATTTTTTTCTGCATCTAGCTCTGAAAAAATATTTCGGCTTCTAGCAGTGTGTGGGACTTGTTCTATTAGTCGATCTATACTAACCTCCATCAGGTTGCAAATTCAATATAATTTTTTTCTGAATCTAGCTCTGAAAAAATATTTCAGCTTCTAGCAGTGTGTGGGACTTGTTCTATTAGTCCATCTATACTAACTAGTGTTGAGCCACCCCCGTAGTGTTCGAGTTCGGTTCGTCGAACACCCGTGTGTTCGCCGAACTGTTCGTCGAACTGTTCGTCGAACACCTTCGAACACCGTTAAAGCCAATGGCAGGCAAACAAAAACACATAGAAACACATAGAAAACACCTTCAAAGGTGTCCAAAAGCTGACAAACTGCTCAGAAGACACAACTAACACATGGAAAAGTGACAAGTACATATAGTCATGCGAAAAGAAAAGAGGTGGAGGAGTAAAAGGAGGGGGAGACACAGATATAGGCATGTCATGCCCTTCTAAAATCCAAAAAGTGAGAAGCCGAGACGGCCAGTCCGCTCCTGCCCGTGCCACCTCCGTGTCGCCGGGTTTGTGCCAGAGCCGCGGTGAACCCTGACGGACAGCCCCCCTCTCCCAATACTGGTGCCTGTCCGCTGGTGGGTCGAGAGAGCCCCCCTGTGGTGGAGGCAGCTCTAAGCTTTTTAATTTAAATTGTCCCTCTAATTTGAATGAATACACTTTAAATCCATTTACAAGGATCTATTGGAGGGCAAGTCTCATGCCAGCAGCCGCGTAATTCCAGCTCCAGTAGCGTCCACTAAAGCTGCTGCAGTTAAAAAGCTTTTATAAGGATCGAGCTCGGCTGTCCACCGCAAGGCATCCTAGTGCCAGTCCCAGCCCCTATGCCTTGGGGTGCCTCCTGATGCTCTTCACTAAGTATCCCGTGGTCCCGAAGCATTTCCTTTGAAAAAATTAAGTGTCCAAACTACAGGTGGTGTAGCTTGCTTAACAGCCGGGATAATCCGCTGACTAGCAGACACTGATACTAGGCACAAAGTATTTCCTGGGCTAGATGCAGTTAAAAATTTGTAAGTAGATACTCTCGTTGGATGCTGAGAAAGCATTCCATAGAGTCTCCTGGCACGCCATATATGATTCTCTTAAAAAGCTTGGGGTAGGGGTCTAGGGGACCCTTTTATAGCCAAAATCACGGCCCTGTATCACAATACGTCACCTAGGCTGAAGATAAATGGAACTGTAGCACCGAGGGCTCGGTTGCTACAGACGTATTGCACCTCACCCAGAGGTGTGATATCTCACTCTCAGATAAGGATGGAGTGTGGATCAGGACCCGACACCTGCATGCATTACACCACATTGCCGTGGGGCAGGGCGACCAATATGCCCCTGAGATGGGCACGACAGTCCCTGTCCCTGGCTGGAGTGGGGGGAGGGAACACTGAGGAAGGGGAACCCTGCAGTGCAGGAGCAGGGAGGAAGCAGTTCCTGGGTGCATTGAGAAGGGAGTATAAAAGGTGGGCACCATCTTAGTTCAGTGCAGAGAAGTCTGAGGAGAAGTGGCAGGGAGCAGGGGCTCTGCATGAGCTCTGCTCCGGAGGCGGGCCTAGTAACAGAGGCCCAGGCCTGCAAGAGGGAGAAGGAAGGAAGAGGAGCGGAGAAGGCTCCAGGAACAAGGAATGAAGGGATCCCAGGGGTGCGGACGGGCGAGTCACCACCGCACGCCCGAATCCACCTGCGTGGAGGGGTCAGGCCAAAGGGGGAGACCGGTCCCCGAACTAGTGGAGGCAGGAAACGACCCTCAGCTAGAAACCGGAGGCTCTGACATTTTATGTGGCGCAGCCCCTTGCTCCACCCGCTAGGAAGGCACCACATAGGGTCAGGGAAACTGGCGCCAAGTTTACCAAGAGGAGGCCCGAGGCAGCCGGACAGAAGTGTTGGTAAGAAAGGCCAGACAAAGGACACACAAAGGGGGTCCTGTGAAGCGCTCCAAAGTTATCTGGGTGGTTGTCTGAGCCCCTCACCTGGTGAGCACAGTACGACGTGCTGTTATGGCTGAAATAGATCACTTTGTTACATGGTAAAATTTTAAAATCAATGCAGCGAAGTCTGAGGCCCTCGATGTCTCCCTCCCTAAATCCATATAGGATTCCATCCAGTCCAACTTTCCCTTTGCCTGGCCCTCACAGGGTATCAAATACTTAGGAATTCCTATTCATAGAGACCTCTCCCATCTATGTTATCTTAATTTTGGGCCCTTTATTGAACAATTCCATACAGACCACGGTTGGCAAGTTAGAACTGTAAGATTCACTACGTGAACCACTGGTGTTTTGTGGAAAAGCACATGTACACCGCGTTCCAAATTATTATGCAAAAAGTGTTCAGGAGTGATAAGGGAAGAATTTGTTTGTTTGTCAGTTAAACTCATTGATGGTGATGTGTGTCAGGGCTCTTTATATCACTGTAAGCAATTGCAGACACCTGTGCTAATTAGTTTGGCAGGTGTGTCCAATGAAAGGCAAGACTACTTAAGAAGGCTCTCTCACATTATTAAGCAGCCTACATTTTCTGCCAAAATGGGAAAGAAAAAGGATGTGTCGGCTGCTGAGAAGCAACAAATTGTGGAGTGTTTAGGTCAAGGCATGACTACAATCAACATTGTGCGATGATCAGGATGAAGTGTCTTGGCAATCAAGAAGTATGTAGCTGATTCACAGTACACACGTGTGCGTGCTGATAAGGGCAAATTGAGGACTCTTTCCTACAGGCAATTACGTCAGGTTGAAAGAGCAGCGGCAAAAAAGCCTTGTCATAGCAGCAGACAAGTTTTTGAAGCTGCTTGTGCCTCCAACGTCCCCCGAACAACAAGATGCAGGGTCCTTCAGAGGTTTGCAGCTGTGCATACGCCATCCTGTCGACCTCCTCTATCCACTTCACACAAGCAGAAACGGCTCCAGTGGGCCAAACATTACATGAAGACTGATTTCAAAACTGTTTTGTTCACGGATGAGTGCCGTGCAGCGCTCGATGGTCCAGATGAATGGAGTGGAGGATGGCTGGTTGATGGACACCCCACGCAAACACGGCTACAGCGCCAACAAGGAGGAGGTGGAGTAATGTTTTGGGCTGGAATCATGGGGAGAGAGATTGTCGGCCCCTTTAGGATCCCTGAAGGCGCTAAAGATGAACTCCATAATGTATGTGGATTTTCTCAAACAGCACTTCCTGCCATGGTTCAAGAAGAAGAACCGTGTATTTCACAGCAAGATTATTTTTCTGCATGATAATGCACCATCTCATGCTGCACATAAAACATCTGCATCTCTGGCTGATATGGGCATAAAAGGGGACAAACTTATGGTGTGACCCCCATGCTCCCCTGACCTCTACCCCATTCAGAACCTTTGGAGCATCATTAAAAGGAGTGTCTATGATGGCGGGAGGCAGTTCACATCTAAGCAACAGCTCTGGGAGGGTATTCTGTCCTCATGCAAAACAATTGAAGCAGAAACCATCCAAAACCTGACAAATTCAATGGACGAGAGAGTTCAGAAGCTCCTTTCGAAAAAGGGGTCCTATGTGAAAATGTAACATCACCTAGAATAAAGTTTTGAGTTGAAAACTGTTTGATTTCAGTTTCTAACAACCTGCTAATGCTTATAATTTCAAAAATGACCATTTTTTTGGTCTTTATTAAAATGAAAAGGTTGATCGAAAAGTTTGGGGGATCTAAGAGTGTGGCAACCCAGTAGTCATGATTACTTCGAATTCTGACAATATGAGGGTCATGCTGCAGGTAGTGCAGCAAGAAGGCACTTATGTGTCTTGCGCATCTCGGAGCCCCAAAATTATTTTCCGGGCTAGATGCAGCTAAAAATTATTTTTAATTTTAAATCTGGTGAAGCTTATTATAGATGGCCTAATAGGATCAGTGCTGCACACTGCTACAAAGCCCAAATTATTTTCCAGTCAAGATACAGATAAACATGATTAGTAATTTGAAAGCTTAAAACGGTTGGTAGGGTGATTTTAACCAATCATCAAGCTTTTACTCTCCCCAGGATGACACAGGGGTAGAAAAGTCGTTTCGGATCCATGATTTGTTCATCTTTATGAACGTGAGTCTGTCTACATTATCAGTGGAGAGCCGCGTGCGCTTATCTGTCAGCACACCACCAGCAGCGCTGAACACACGTTCAGACAGAACGCTGGCTGCGGGGCATGACAAGATCTCCAAGGCGTAAGTGGCTAGCTCCGGCCATTTATCCAGATTGGAAGCCCAAAAAGAGCAAGGGTCCAGTGACACAGTCGTGGCTTCAATGTTTACTTGGAGATACTCCTGTACCATCGTCTCTAGGCGTTGACTATGTGTCAGACTTCTTGTCTCCTGTGGCCTTGCAAAGGATGGGCTAAAAAAGTGGTGAAATGATTCCGCAAAATTGATGTTACCAGCAGATACTGTGGTTCTGTTACGGTTTGAGTGCTGAACACTTGACGGTCCCACGGTTGGTAAGTTGGAACTGTGAGATTCACTACGTGCACCACTGGTATTTTGTGGAAAAGCACATGTAAGATTCTGCAACAGTCTCTGCTGATACTCCTGCATGCGTGCATCCCTTTCTATGGCAGGAATAATTTCTGCAAATTTACTTTTGTACCGGGGATCTAACAGTGTGGCAACCCAGTAGTCAGGATTATTTCTAATTCTCACAATTCGAGGGTCATGTTGCAGGTAGTGCAGCAAGAAGGCACTCATGTGTGTTGCGCATCCAGGAGCACCAAGTCCCTGTTGTGTTGGTGGCGAGGTAACAATCATGCTTCCTTCCTCTGTCCTCTCCCCCCAACCTCGCACAACAGAAATGTGATCAAGGTCTCCCTCATCTGATGAGTCTTCCATCAGTTCGTCCTCCACTTCTTCCTGGGCTCCTGCACCTTCCTCACTAGTTTGGCTGCTACCATGCGCCCTGGTAAAATCATCTCCCCCACCCTCACATGCCTGCCGCCCTGGTGCTGCCGACCGTCTGGACCTTGCAGATGTTAGCCCTTCCGCATACAACTCCTCCTCCTCTACTTCCTCCACCTCCTCTTGTGCCACCACCTGACTCCGAATTCTGTTTAACATGTGCTCCAGCATGTAAATCACCGGAATAGTCATGCTGATAATGGCATCGTCAGCACTAAACATCTTCGTCGCCATTTCAAAACTGTGCAGAAGGGTGCATAGGTCCCTGATCTGAGACCACTCCTCCAGCGTGATTTGCCCCACCTCTGAATCTCGTTGGCCCAGGCTATACGTCAGAACGTATTGCACCAGGGCTTGTCGGTGCTGCCACAGTCGCTGCAACATGTGCAGAGTTGAATTCCACCGGGTAGGCACATCGCATTTTAGCCGGTGAAGTGGCAGGCCCAACGACTTCTGTAGAGATGTAAGTCGCTGAGCTGCGGGATGCGAACGGCGGAAGTGAGCACACAGCGACCGTGCCCTCTGCAGAAGGCCATCTAGTCTGGGATAGTGGGCTAAAAATTGCTGGACAACCAGGTTCAACACGTGAGCCATACAAGGCACGTGTGTGACATTGCCCCGGCGAAGGGCCGCACCCAGGTTTGCAGCATTGTCGCACACGGCCTTCCCTGGTTTCAGGTCCAGTGGAGACAACCATTCATGAAATTGGTTCTCCAGAGCTGACCACAACTCCTCAGCTGTGTGACTCACATTTCCCAGACATTTCAATGTAAAAACCGCCTGATGACGTTGAGCCCTACTGCCAGCATAGTAAGGAGGTGTGCAGGATCCCTTCTGCGCAGTTAGAAAGCTTGTGGCATGACCAGACAGGCTTTGGGTGCAGGTGGAAGACCGAGAGGAGGTTGAGGAGGCAGAAGCAGTGGAGGAAAAATGACATAAAGAGGATTGACGCACAACTCGTGGGGACGGCAAGACTTGGACAGCAGCCCCTTGTCCTGCTGTCACCATAGTTACCCAGTGCCCAGTCAGCGACATGTAACGCCCCTGTCCATGCCTACTCGTCCAAGTGTCTGTGGTGAAATGCACCCTGTCACACACAGAGTTTCTCAAAGAAGCGGTGATGTTGTGTGCGACATGCTGGTGGAGCGCAGGCACACCTTTCTTTGAGAAGTAGTACCGACTGGGCATCTGGTACTGGGGCACTGCGACGGACATAAGGTCTCGAAAATCCTCTGTGTCCACCAGGCGGAAAGGCAGCATTTCTGTAGCCAAGAGCTTGCAGATGGTGAAATTCAACCTCTTAGCTTTCTCATGGCTAGGAGGAAATGGTCTTTTACTTGTCCACATCTGAGGGACCGAGGGCTGGCTATTGTGCTTAGACGGGGTTGATAAGGGTGTCCCCGGCAAACTGCCGGTCTGTGAGGAAGATGCAGGCGGACATGTTAGGTTGCCTTGATCCAAAGGTGGTGCTATCGATGTCGGACAGCGCTCAAGACCAGCTGGTGTTACCACCTCCAAAGAAAATGATGACCTGCCAATCACGCTGGCTGTTGCGGGTAAAGAGGTGGCAGGTCTGCGCCCCAAAACAGGTGTGACTGCTGTCCCCCCAGTCACAGAGGATGAAGAGGCCGCGGATGCACAAGATATGGCAGACGGTGGTTGGCCCGGCCGGCTAGACCGCATTGTAGCACACTGAGCTTCCCACTGCAACTTATGCTTCATGTCCATGTGCCGGTTCATGCATGAAGTACTCAAACTATGTATTTTTTGGCCTCTACTTAGCTTTTGCTGACAAATGTTACAGATAACACGAGTTGGGTCATCTTTATCGATCTGAAAAAATGCCCAGGCTATGCAAGGCTTAGCACCCATGCGACCTGAAGAGCCACCACGACTTGTGGTGAGAGGCAGAGTTGTGTTTGAGGATGCAGTTGTTGACGTGCTTCCAGTACTACGTCTCTGTCCAGGAAGGCGCAACCTGACCTCGTCGTCACTAGCATCTTCCTCCACCTCCTCTGCTGACCTCATCTCTTGGCTGACTGTGGGTTAACAGTAAGTGGGATCTCCGACCTCATCATCATCACCCTGTGCGTTATCACACCCGTCGTCCTCAGAGCCAACCTGTTCCTGCCCTGACAAAAAACTAAAGTTGTCGCTCCAATCAGGTATTTGAGTCTTATCATCGTCTTCCTCATTGTCTCCACCAACAGGAGTTACAGTTTGGGAATGAGGGTCTACATTATGGTCAGAACCTTCTGCGTCTGGTCCTGGATCCGACTCATAAAGATTCTGGGCATCAGTGCAGATCATTTCCTCGTCTGGATTCACAGAAGCGCTGGAGTCGACCTCTGATTCCCAGGCTATAGTATGAGTAAACAGCTCTGCAGACTCAACCATCTGTTCTACCTCATACTCAGACGGGCAGCTGGAGATTTGGGAGCTGTGAGGAAGCAAGTGCGATTTGGGTGACACCTTTGAGGACTGCAGTATTTGTGATGCTGAAGTTGATGTGGAGGAGAGCCCACTTAAAGGAGCACTTGATATCCGTTGAAGCACCTGCTGTTTTTGTGCCTCATCTGGAATTTGTAGCGATTGGCGTGGCCGTAAGAAAGGGATCTTATCACATTGTCCGCTAAAAGAAGTAGACATTTTAGTTTGGCTGGAAGATGGTCTTTCTTCTGCACCTACCCCACGGACACAACCTTTTTTCCCCTTCCCAACACGCCTATTCCCCTTTCCACCAGCAGCAGGCCTTTTTCCACTCATTTTGGTGGTTAACTAATTCACAACTCTGGAGTTGTTTGCACAAAAAAACAATGGATGGTAACCGAGCAGAGCTGAGTGGCCAAACTGTGGTATTAGGCCAAAACTATTGGCTGGGTTAGATGCAGAAAAAAATTATTTTTAATTTGCAACCTGATGGAGGTCAGTATAGATGGACTAATAGACCAAGTCCCACACACCGCTAGAAGCCCAAATATTTTTTCAGAGCTAAATGAAGAAAAAAATTATTCTTAATTTGCAACCTGATGGAGGTCAGTATAGATGGACTAATAGACCAAGTCCCACACACTGCTAGAAGCCCAAATATTTTTTCAGAGCTAAATGAAGAAAAAAATTATTTTTAATTTGCAACCTGATGGAGGTCAGTATAGATGGACTAATAGACCAAGTCCCACACACTGCTAGAAGCACAAATATTTTTTCAGAGCTAGATGCAGAAAAAAATTATTTTTAATTTGCAACCTGATGGAGGTCAGTATAGATGGACTAATAGACCAAGTCCCACACACCGCTAGAAGCCCAAATATTTTTTCAGAGCTAGATGCAGAAAATTTTTTTATTCAATTTGCAACCTGATGGAGGTCAGTATAGATGGACTAATAGACCAAGTCCCACACACTGCTAGAAGCCCAAATATTTTTTCAGAGCTAGATGCAGAAAAAAATTATTTTTAATTTTCATCCTGATGGAGGTCAGTATAGATGGACTAATAGACCAAGTCCCACACACTGCTAGAAGCCCAAATATTTTTTCAGAGCTAGATGCAGAAAAAAAATATTTTTAATTTGCAACCTGATGGAGGTCAGTATAGATGGACTAATAGAACAAGTCCCACACGCTGCTAGAAGCCCAAATATTTTTTCAGAGATAAATGAAGAAAAAAATTATTTTTAATTTGCAACCTGATGGAGGTCAGTATAGATGGACTAATAGACCAAGTCCCACACACTGCTAGAAGCCCAAATATTTTTTCAGAGCTAGATGCAGAAAAAAATTATTTTTAATTTGCAACCTGATGGAGGTCAGTATAGATGGACTAATAGACCAAGTCCCACACACCGCTAGAAGCCCAAATATTTTTTCAGAGCTAGATGCAGAAAATTTTTTTATTCAATTTGCAACCTGCTGGAGGTCAGTATAGAAGTACTAATAGAACAAGTCCCACACACTGCTAGAAGCCCAAATATTTTTTCAGAGCTAAATGAAGAAAAAAATTATTTTTAATTTGCAACCTGATGGAGGTCAGTATAGATGGACTAATAGACCAAGTCCCACACACTGCTAGAAGCCCAAATATTTTTTCAGAGCTAGATGCAGAAAAAAATTATATTCAGTTTGCAACCTGATGGAGGTCAGTATAGATGGACTAATAGAATGATGCTATGCCCAAAAGATTTTACTTCACTAGGTGCAGTAAAAAAATTGGTATTCTATACACAGGTGGTATATCTTGCAACACAGATAGGCTACTCCACTGACTAACACACTCTGCAATAGGCCAAAAAGGATTAGCTTTGCTAGATTCAGCCAAATGCTGTGAAAAAAACTTGCACAGCACTGGCACAGACCTGCTTGGCAAAAACTGATAGGAACTGATGTAACCTAGTCCTGAAAAGGACTCCAATTACAATTAGTCTTTACTCCCACAATCTATCTATTTAAGAGCACAGACCTGCCTGATAAAAGTCGTAGGAAATGCTGTAACCTAGTCCTTAAAAGGACTGCAATCACAACTATTCCCTACTCCCAAGCTATCTGTATATTTGTGCGAAAATTGACTTGAAATTAACAAGGTATAGCGCACACAGCAACAGCGGTGCCGTCTAACACGCAGCTGCAGCAGTGAGAAAATGGTGGTGACGGGGAAAATGGCTTGGTCTTATAGGGCAAGGACATGTGACATACACTGCCAATCACACATGCCCTTGCTTGTGTGAAAAAAAGCACTTCGCTCCGTGTGTGCGCTGCTGATAGGCTGACAGATTGCACCTCCCCACTGCAAATGCGGGAAAGAGAAAAAAAAATGGAGATCTTCATTGTTCCCGCAGAGATCCATCCCCTGCCCCTCCCCCCGCCACGCTGTACACTCAAACTGCGTATTAACATTAATTTTCATCATTACTGAGAAAAAATCCAGTTATGATTTTGGTGCACGAACAGTTATCGAACATAACCTCGAACAGCCGAATTTTTCTCAAATTGTTCGTGTTCGCCGACCGGCTCGAACACCGCCCAAAACAGCTCGAATTTGAGATTGGCGAACAGTTCGAGTAGAACAACGCTCATCTCTAATACTAACCTCCATCAGGTTGCAAATTCAATATAATTTTTTTCTGCATTTAACCCAGCCAATACTTTTATGCTAATGCCACAGGTTGGCCACTCAGCTCTGCTCGGTTCCCATCCATTGTTTTTTGTTCAAACAACTCCAGAGTTGTCAATTGGTTAACCTCCAAAATGAGTGGAAAAAGGCCTGCTGCTGGTGGAAAGTGGAATAGGCATGTTGGGAAGGGAAAAAAAGGTTGTGTCCGTGGGGTAGGTGTTAAAGCAACAGTAACATCTACAGAAGAAAGACCATCTTCCAGCCAAACTAAAATGTCTACTTCTTTTAGCGGACAATGTGATAAGATCCCTTTCTTACGGCCACGCCAATCGCTACAAATTCCAGATGAGGCACAAAAACAGCAGGTGCTTCAACGGATATCAATGCTCCTTTAAGTGGGCTCTCCTCCACCTCAACTTCAACATCACAAATATTCCAGTCCTCAGAGGTGTCACCCCAATCGCACTTGCTTCCTCACAGCTCCCAAGTCTCCAGCTGCCCGTCTGAGTATGGGGTAGATCAGATGGTTGAGTCTGAAGAGCTGTTTACTCATACTGTAGCCTGGAAATCAGAGGTCAGCTCCAGAGCTTCTGTGAATACAGACGAGGAAATGATCTGCACTGATGCCCAGAATCTTTATGAGTCGGATCCAGGACCAGACGCAGAAGGTTCTGACCATAATGTAGTCCCTCGTTCCCAAACTGTAACTCCTGTTGGTGGAGACCATGAGG
Organism: Phyllobates terribilis; assembly: GCF_046119375.1. Classification (NCBI taxonomy): domain Eukaryota; kingdom Metazoa; phylum Chordata; class Amphibia; order Anura; family Dendrobatidae; genus Phyllobates; species Phyllobates terribilis. The sequence continues at coordinate 432,705 of NW_027362771.1, read as the reverse complement.
AAGATGATGATGAGACTCAAATACCTGATTGGAGCGACAACTTTAGATTTTAGCCAGGGCAGGAAGAGGTTAGCTCTGAGGACGATGGGTGTGATAACACACAGGGTGATGATGACAATGTTGGATATCCCACTTACTGTCAACCCACAGTCAGCCAAGAGATGAGGTCAGCAGAGGAGGTGGAGGAGGATGCTAGTGACGACGAGGTCAGCTTGCACCTTCCTGGACAGAGACGTAGTACTGGAAGCACGTCAACAACTGCATCCTCAAACACAACTCTGCCTCTGACCACAAGTCGTGGTGGCTCTTCAGGTCGCATGGGTGCTAAGCCTTGCATAGCCTGGGCATTTTTTCAGATCGATAAAGATGACCCCACTCGTGTTATCTGTAACATTTGTCAGCAAAAGCTAAGTAGAGGTAAAAAAATACATAGTTTGAGTACTTCATGCATGAAACGGCACATGGATATGAAGCATAAGTTGCAGTGGGAAGCTCACTGTGCTACAATGCGGCCTTGTCGGCCGACCCAACCACCGTCTGCCACATCTTGTGCATCCGCGGCCTCTTCATCATCTGTGACTGGGGGGACAACAGTCACACCTGTTTAGGGACGCAGACCTGCCACCTCTTTACCCGCAACAGCCAGCGTGATTGGCAGGTCATCATTTTCTTTGGATGTGGAAACACCAGCTGGTGTTCAGTGCTCTCCGACAACGATAGCACCACCTTTGGATCAAGGCAACCTAACATGTCCGCCTGCATCTTCCTCACAGACCGGCAGTTTGCCAGGGACACCCTTCTCAACTCCGTCTAAGCACAACAGCCAGCCCTCGGTCTCTCAGATGTGGACAAGTAAAAGACCATTTCCTCCTAGCCATGAGAAAGCTAAGAGGTTGAATTTCACCATCTGCAAGCTCTTGACTACAGAAATGCTGCCTTTCCACCTGGTGGACACAGAGGATTTTCGAGACCTTATGTCCGCCGCCGTGCTGCAGTACCAGATGCCCAGTCGGCACTACTATTCAAAGAAAGGTTTGCCTGCGCTCCACCAGCATGTCGCACACAACATCACCGCTTCTTTGAGAAACTCTGTGTGTGACAGGGTGCATTTCACCACAGACACTTGGACGAGTAGGCATGGACAGGGGCATTACATGTCGCTGACTGGGCACTGGGTAACTATGGTGACAGCAGTACAAGAGGCTGCTGTCCAAGTCTTGCCGTCCCAACAAGTTGTGCGTCAATCCTCTTTATCTCAAAGTTCCTCCACTGCTTCTGCCTCCTCAACCTCCTCTCGGTCCTCCACCTGCACCCAAAGCCTGTCTGGTCATGCCACAAGCTTTCTAACTGCGCAGAAGGGGTCCTGCACACCTCCTTACTATGCTGGCAGCAGGGCTTAATGTCATCAGTCGGTTTTTACTTTGAAATGTCTGGGAAATGTGAGTCACACAGCTGAGGAGTTGTGGTCAGCTCTGGAGAACCAGTTTCATGAATGGTTGTCTCCTCTGGACCTGCAACCAGGGAAGGCAATGTGCGACAATGCTGCAAACCTGGGTGCGGCCCTTCGCCGGGGCAATGTCACACACGTGCCTTGTATGGCTCACGTGTTGAACCTGGTTGTCCAGCAATTTTTAGCCCACTATCCGAGACTAGATGGCCTTCTGCAGAGGGCACGGTCGCTGTGTGCTCACTTCCGCCGTTCGCATCCCGCAGCTCAGCGACTTACATCTCTACAGAATTCGTTGGGCCTGCCACTTCACCGGCTAAAATGCGATGAGCCTACCTGGTGGAATTCAACTCTGCACATTTTGCAGCGACAGTGGAAGCACCGACAAGCCCTGGTGCAATACGTTGTGATGTATAGCCTGGGCCAACAAGATCCAGAGGTGGGGCAAATCATGCTGGAGGAGTGGTCTCTGATCAGGGACCTATGCACCCTTCTGCACAGTTTTGAAATGGCGACCAAGATGTTTAGCGCAGACGATGCCATTATCAGCATGACTATTCCGGTGATGTACATGCTGGAGCACATGTTAAACAGAATTCGGAGTCAGGTGGTGGCACAAGAGGAGGTGGAGGAAGTAGAGGAGGAGTAGTTGTATGCGGAAGGGTTAACATCTGCAAGGTCCAGACGGTCGGCAGCACCAAGGTGGCAGGCATGTGAGTGTGGGGGAGATGGTTTTACCAGGGCACATGGTAGCAGCCAAACTAGTGAGGAATTTGCAGGAGCCCAGGAAGAAGTGGAGGATGAACTGATGGAAGACTCATCAGATGAGGGAGACCTTGATCACATTTCTGTTGTGCGAGGTTGGGGGGAGAGGGAAGAGGAAGGAAGCATGATTGTTACCTCGCCACCAACACAACAGGGACTTGGTGCTCCTGGATGCGCAAGACACATGAGTGCCTTCTTGCTGCACTACCTGCAACATGACCCTCGAATTGTGACAAGAAGTCTGACACATAGTCAAACCCTAGAGACGATGGTACAGGAGTATCTCCAAGTAAACATTGAAGCCATGACTGTGTCACTGGACCCTTGCTCTTTTTGGGCTTCCAATCTGGATAAATGGCCGGAGCTAGCCACTTACGCCTTGGAGAACTTGTCATGCCCCGCAGCCAGAGTTCTGTCTGAACATGTGTTCAGAGCTGCTGGTGGTGTGCTGACAGATAAGCGCACGCGGCTCTCCACTGATAATGTAGACAGACTCACATTCATAAAGATGAACAAATCATGTATCTGAAACGACTTTTCTACCCCTGTGTCATCCTGGGGAGAGTAAAAACTTGATGATTTGTTAAAATCACCTCACCAACCATTTTAAGCTTTCAAATTACTAATCATGTTTATCTGTATCTTGGCTGGAAAATAATTTGGGCCTTGTAGCAGTGTGCAGTACTGATTCTATTAGGCCATCTATATTAAACTACACCAGATTTAAAATTTCTAATCATGTTTATCTGTATCTTGGCTGGAAAATAATTTGGGCTTTGTAGCAGTTTGCAGTACTGATTCTATTAGGCCATCTATACTAAGCTCCACCAGCTTTCAAATTAATAATAATTTTTAGCTGCATCTAGCCCGGAAAAAAATTTTGGGGCTCATAGATGTGCAAGACACATGAGTGCCTTCTTGCTTCACTACCTGCAACATGACCCTCAGATTGTCAGAATTCTAAATAATCCTGACTACTGGGTTGCCACACTCTTAGATCCCCCACATTCTTTGATCAACCTTTTCATTTTAATAAAGAACAAAAAAATGGTCATTTTTGAAATTCTAAGCATTATCACGTTATTAGAAACTGAAATCAAACAATTTTCAACTCAAAACTTTATTCTAGGTGATGTTACATTTGCACATAGGACCCCTTGTTCGAAAGGAGCTTCTGAACTCTCTCGCCCATTGAATTTGTCAGGTTTTGGATGGTTTCTGCTTCAATTGTTTTGCATGAGGACAGAATACCCTCCCAGAGCTGTTGCTTAGATGTGAACTGCCTCCCGCCATCATAGACACTCCTTTTGATGATGCTCCAGAGGTTCTGAATGGGGTTGAGGTCAGGGGAGCATGGGGGTCACACCATAAGTTTGTCCCCTTTTATGCCCATATCAGCCAGAGATGCAGATGTGTAATGTGCAGCATGAGACGATGCATTATCATGCATGAAAATGATCTTGCTGCGGATTACACGGTTCTTCTTCTTGAACCATGGCAGGAAGTACTGTTTGAGAAACTCCACATACATTATGGAGTTCATCTTTACCCCTTCAGGGATCCTAAAGGGGCCGACAATCTCTCTCCCCATGATTCCAGCCCAAAACATTACTCCACCTCCTCCTTGTTGGCGCCGTAGCCGTGTTTGCATGGGGTGTCCATCAACCAGCCATCCTCCACTCCATCCATCTGGACCATCGAGCGTTGCACGGCACTCATCAGTGAACAAAACAGTTTTGAAGTCAGACTTCATGTATTGTTTGGCCCACTGGAGCCGTTTCTGCTTGTGTGCAGTGGATAGAGGAGGTCGACAGGATGGCTTACGCACAGCTGCAAACCTCTGAAGGACTCTGCATCTTGTTGTTCGGGGGACGTTGGAGGCACCAGAAGCTTCAAAAACTTGTCTGCTGCTATGACAAGGCTTTTTTGCCACTGCTCTTTTAACCTGACGTAATTACCTGTAGGAAACAGTCCTCAATTTTCCCTTATCAGCACGCACACATGTGTACTGTGGATCAGCTACATACTTCTTGATTGTGCGATCATCAAGATGAAGTGTCTTGGCAATGTTGGTTGTAGTCATGCCTTGACCTAAACACTCCACAATTTGTTGCTTCTCAGCAGCCGACACATCTTTTTTCTTTCCCATTTTGGCAGAAAATGTAGGCTGCTTAATAATGTGGGACAGACTTCTTAAGTAGTCTTGCCTTTCATTGGACACACCTGCCAAACTAATTAGCACAGGTGTATGCAATTGCTTACAGTGATATAAAGAGCCCTGACACACATCACAATCAATGAGTATAACTGACAAACAAAAAAATTCTTACCTTATCACTCCTAAACACTTTTTGCATAATAATTTGGAACACAGTGTACATGTGCTTTTCCACAAAACACCAGTGGTTCACGTAGTGAATCTTACAGTTCTAACTTGCCAACCGTGGTCTGTATGGAGTTGTTCAATAAAGGGCCCAAAATTAAGATAACATAGATGGGAGAGGTCTCTATGAATAAGAATTCCTAAGTATTTGATACCCTGTGAGGGCCAGGCAAAGGGAAAGTTGGACTGGATGGAATCCTGTATGGATTTGGGGAGGGAGACATCGAGGGTCTCAGACTTCGCTGCATTCATTTTAAAATTTGACCATGTAGCAAAGCGATCTATTTCAGCCATAACAGCAGTGATGGATATATGTGATTGAGTGATATATACTAGGACATCATCAGCAAATGTAGAGAACTTGTACTCGGTGCCTCCCACCTCCATCCACCTAATATTGGGGTTATGGTGAATTGATGAGAGCAGGTGCTCCGTCACTAGGATGTATAAGAGAGGGGACAGAGGACATCCCTGCCTTGTACCATTGGTGATTATGAAAGGTGATGAAAATGTTCCATTTATCTTCAGCCTAGGTGACGTATTGCGATACAGGGCCGTGATTTTGGCTATAAAAGGGTCCCCTAGACCCCTACTTCAAGCTTTTTAAGAGAATAATATATGGCGTGCCAGGAGACTCTATGGAATGCTTTCTCAGCATCCAAAGAGAGTATCTAATTACAAATTACTGCATCTAGCCCAGGAAATACTTTGTGCCTAGTAGCAGTGTCTGCTAGTTAGCAGATTATCCCAGCTGTTAAGCAAGCTACACCACCTGTAGTTTGGACACTTAATTTTTTCAAAGGAAATGGTTTGGGCCACCGGGACACTCAGTGAAGAGCATCGGGGAGGCACCCCAAGGCATAGGGGCTGGGACAGGCAGTAGGACGCCTTGCGGTGGACCGCCAAGCTCGATCCTTATAAAAGCTTATAAACTGCAGCAGCTTTAGTGGACGCTACTGGAGCTGGAATTACTGCGGCTGCTGGCATGAGACTTGCCCTTCAATAGATCCTTGTTAAAGGATTTAAAGAGTACTCCTTCAAATTAAAGAGACAATTTAAATTAAAAAGATTAGACCTGCCACCACAGGGGGGCTCGCTCGACAAACCAGCGGACAGACACCAGTATTGGGAGAGGGGGGCTGGCCGTCAGGGTCCACCGCGGCTCTGGCACAAACCCGGCGACAAGAAGGTCGCACGGGCAGGAACGGACTGGCCGTGTCGGCTTCACACTTTTTTGCTTTTAGAAGGGCATGACATGCCTATATCTGTGTCTTCCACTCCTTTTACTCCTCCACCTCTTTTCTTTTCACATGACTATATGTACTTGTCACTTTTCCATGTGTTAGTTGTGTCTTCTGAGCACTTTGTCAGCTTTCTAAGTGTTTTTGTTTACCTGCCATTGGTTTTAATGGTTTTCGAAGGTGTTCGACGAACAGTTTGATGAACAGATCGGCGAACATACGGGTGTTCGACGAACCGAACCGAACTCGAACACTACGGGGGTGGCTCAACACTACTCATGTGCCAGAAATGGTTGAAGGTATAGGCTGAAAGCAAACAGAGAGCAGCTCACCCTCTTTGAATTTTATTTAGCATGCTAAAAGGAGCAGGAAAAAGCAAACAATTTCAGAATTCCACCTTTCCAAGCAGAGAAATGACTGTTTGTGCATTTACACTATTCATTGATTTTAGCTACTGAGAACGGTCATGTTACTCATATACCAGAAATGGTTGAATGTATTGGCTGAACGAAAACAGATAGCAGCTCACCCTCTTTGAATCTTCTTTAGCAGGCTAAAAGGAGCAGGAAAAAGCAAAATAATTTCAGAATTCCACCTTTCCAAGCAGAGAAATGACTGTGCAATGACATTATTCATTGATTTTAGAAATAGGAAAACGTCCTGTTACTCAAATACCAGAAATGGTAGAAGGTATTGGCTGAATGCAGACATATAGCAACTCACCCTCTTTGAATCTTCTTTAGCATGGTAAAACGAGCAGGAAAAAAGCAAAAAATTCAGAATTCCACCTTTCCAAGCAGAGAAATGACTATTTGTGCAATGATATTATTCATTGATTTTAGCCATTGAAAACCGTCCTGTCACTCATATACCAGAAATCGTTGAAGGCATTTGCTGAACGCAAACAGATAGCAGCTCACCCTCTTTGAATCTTCTTTAGCATGCTAAAAGTAGCAGGAAAAAGCAAAAAATTTCAGATTTCCACCTTTCAAAGCAGAGAAATGACTTTTTGTGCAATGACATTATTCATTGATCTTAGCCATTGAAAAACATCCTGTTACTCATATACCAGAAATGGTTGAAGTTATCGGTTGAACGCAAACAGATAGCAGCTCCCCATGTTTGCATCTTCTTTAGCATGCTAAAAGGAGCAGGTAAAAGCAAAAAATTTCTGAATTCCACCTTTCCAAGCAGAGAAATGACTGTTTGTGCATTGACATTATTCATTGATTTTAGCCATTGAATACCGTCCTGTTACCCTTATACCAGAAATGGTTGAAGGTTTGGACTGAACACAAATAGATAGCAGCCCACCATCTTTGAATCTTCTTTAGCATGCTAAAAGGAGCAGGAAAAAGCAAAAAAATTCAGAATTCCACCTTTCCAAGCAGAGAAATGACTATTTGTGCAATGACATTATTCATTGATTTTAGACATTGAAAAACGTGCTGTTACTCATATACCAGAAACGGATGAAGGTATTGGCTGAACTCAAACAGATAGCAGCTCACACTCTTTGAATCTTCTTTAGAATACTAAAATGAGCAGGAAAAATAAAAATATTTCAGAATTCCACCTTTCCAAGCAGAGAAATGACTGTTTGCGCAATGACATTATTTATTGATTTTAGCCATTGAAAACCGTCCTGTTACTCATATACCAGAAATGGATGAAGGTATTGGCTGAATACAAACAGATAGCAGCTCACCCTCTTTGAATCTTCCATAGCATGCTAAAAGGAGCAGGAAAAGGCAAAAAATTTCAGACTTCCATCTTTCCAAGCAGAGAAATGACTGTTTGTGCAATGACATTATTCATTGATTTTAGCCATTGAAAACCGTCCTGTTCTCATATAACAGAAAAGGATGAAGGTATTGGCTGAATGCAAACAGAAAGCAGCTCAACCTCTTTTAATATTCTTTAGCATGCTAAAAAAAGCAGGAAAAAGAAAAAGAAATTCAGAATTCCACCTTTTGAAGCAGAGAAATGACTGTTTGTTCAATGACATTATTCATTGATTTTACCCATTGAAAACGTCCTGTTACTCATCTACCCGAAATGATTGAAGGAATTGGCTGAAAGCAAACAGCAGCTCACCCTCTTTGAATCTTCTTTAGCATGCTAAAAGGAGCAGGAAAAAGCAAAAAATTTCAGAATTCCACCTTTCAAAGCAGAGAAATGACTTTTTGAGCAATGACATTATTCATTGATTTTAGCCATTGAAAAACATTCTGAAACTCGTACACCAGAAATGGTTGAAGGTATCGGTTGAACGCAAACAGATAGCAGCTCCCCATGTTTGCATCTTCTTTAGCATGCTAAAAGGAGCAGGTAAAAACAAAAAATTTCAGAATCCCACCTTTCCAAGCAGAGAAATGACTGTTTGTGCAATGACATTATTCATTGATTTTAGCCATTGAAAACCGTCCTGTTACTCATACACCAGAAATGGATGAAGGTATTGGCTGAAAACAAACAGATAGCAGCTCACCCTCTTTGAATCTTCCATAGCATGCTAAAAGGAGCAGGAAAAGGCAAAAAATTTCAGAATTCCATCTTTCCAAGCAGAGAAATGACTGTTTGTGCAATGACATTATTCATTGATTTTAGCCATTGAAAACCGTCCTGTTACTCATATACCAGACATGGATGAAGGTATTGGCTGAATGCAAACAGAAAGCAGCTCACCCTCTTTGAATATTCTTTAGCATGCTAAAAGAAGCAGGAAAAAGAAAAAGAAATTCAGAATTCCACCTTTCGAAGCAGAGAAATGACTGTTTGTGCAATGACATTATTCATTGATTTTACCCATTGAAAACGTCCTGTTACTCATCTACCCGAAATGATTGAAGGAATTGGCTGAACGCAAACAGCAGCTCACCCTCTTTGAATCTTCTTTAGCATGCTAAAAGGAGCAGGAAAAAGCAAAAAATTTCAGAATTCCACCTTTCAAAGCAGAAAAATGACTTTTTGAGCAATGACATTATTCATTGATTTTAGCCATTGAAAAACATCCTGAAACTCATATACCAGAAATGGTTGAAGGTATTGGCTGAATGGAAACAGACAGCAACTCACCCTCTTTGAATCTTCTTTAGCACGATAAAAGGAGCAGGAAAAAGCAAAAATTTCAGAATTCCACCTTTCCAAGCAGAGAAATGACTATTTGTGCAATGACATTATTCATTGATTTTAGCCATTGAAAAACGTCCTGTTACTCTTATAACAGGAATGGTTGAAGGTGTTGGCTGAACGCAAACAGATAGCAGCTCACCCTCTTTAAATCTTCTTTAGCATGCTAAAAGGACCAGGGAAAAGCAAAAAATTTCAGAATTCCACCTTTCCAAGCAGAGAATTGACTGTTTGTGCAAAGGCATTATTCATTCATTTTAGCATTTGAAAGCCGTCCTGTTACTCATATACCAGAAATGGATGAAGGTATTGGCTGAACGCAAACAGATAGCAGCTCACACTCTTTGAATCTTCTTTAGCATACTAAAAGGAGCAGGAAAAAGCAAAAAATTTCAGAATTCCAAATTTCCAAGCAGAGAAATGACTGTTTCTGCAATGACATTATTCATTGATTTTAGCCATTGAAAACCGTCCTGTTACTGTTATAGCAGAAATGGTTGAAGGTATTGGCTGAACGCAAACAGATAGTAGCTCACCCTCTTTGAATATTCTTTAGCATGCTAAAAGGAGCAGGAGAAAGCAAAAAATTTCAGCGTTCCACCTTTCAAAGCAGAGAAATGACTGAGCAATGACATTATTCAGTGATTTTAGCAATTGAAAACCATCCTGTTACTTATTTACCAGAAATGGCTGAATTTATTGGCTGAACACAAACAGATAGCAGCTCACTCTCTTTGAATCTTCTTTAGCATGCTAAAAGGAGCAGGAAAAAGCAAAACATTTCAGAATTCCACCTTTCCAAGGAGAGAAATGACTGTGTGTGTAATGACATTATTCATTCATTTTAGCCATTGAATACCGTTCTGTTACTGATATACCAGAAATGGTTGAAGGTATTGGCTGAATGCAAACAGATAGCAGCTTACCCTCTTTGAATCATCTTTAGCATACTAAAAGGAGCATGAAAAAGCAAAAAATTTCAGAATTTCACCTTTCCAAGCAGAGAAATTACTGTTTGTGCAATGACATTATTCATTGATTTCAGCCATTGAAAACCATCCTGTTACTCATATACCAGAAATGGTTGTAAGGCATTGGCTGAACGCAAGCAGATAGCAGCTCACCCTCTTTGAATCTTCTTTAGCATGCTAAAAACAGCAAGAAAAAGCAAAAAATTTCAGAATTCCACCTTTCAAAGCAGAGAAATGACTGTTTGTGCAATGGCAATATGCATTCATTTTAGCCATTTAAAGCTGTCCTGTTACTCATATACCAGAAATGAATGAAAGTACTGGCAGAAAGCAAACAGATTGCAGCTCACGCTCTCTGAATCTTCTTTATCATGCTAAAAGGAGCAGGAAAAAGCAAAACATTTCAGAATTCCACCTTTCCAAGCAGAGAATTGACTGTTTGTGCAATGGCAATATGCATTCATTTTAGCCATTGAAAGCTGTCCTGTTACTCATATACCAGAAATGGTTGAAGGTATTGTCTGAACGCAAACAGATAGCAGCTCACCCTCTTTGAATCTTCTTTAGCATGCTAAAAAGAGCAGGAAAAAGCAAAACATTTCAGAATTCCACCTTCCCAAGCGGAAAAATGACTGTTTGTGTAATGACATTGTTCATTCATTTTAGCCATTGAATACCGTCCTGTTACTCATATACCAGAAATAGTTAAAGATATTGGCTGAATGCAAACAGAAAGCAGCTCACCCTCTTTGAATCTTCTTTAGCATACTAAAAGGACCAGGAAAAAGCAAATAATTTCAGAATTCCCCCATTCCAAGCAGATAAATTACTGTTTCTGCAATCACATTATTCATTGATTTTAGCTATTGAAAACCGTCCTGTTACTCATATATCAGAAATGGTTGAAGGTATTGGCTGAAGGCAAACAGATAGTAGCTCACCCTCTTTGAATATTCTTTAGCATGCTAAAAGGAGCAGGAAAAAGCAAAAAATTTCAGAATTCCTCCTTATCAAGGAGAGAAATAACTGATTGTGCAATGACATTATTCATTGATTTTAGCTATTGAAAACTGTCCTGTTACTCATATACCAGAAATGGTTGATCGTATTGGCTGAACTGAAACAGATAGCAGCTAACCCTCTTTGAATCTTCTTTAGCATGATAAAAGGAGCAGAAAAAAAACAAAAAATATTTCAGAATTCCACCTTTCCAAGCAGAGAAATGACTGTTTGTGCAATGACATTATTCATTGATTTTAGCCATTGAAAACCATCCTGTTACTTATATACCAGAAATGGTTGAAGGTATTGGCTGAACACAAACAGATAGCAGCTCATTCTCTTTGAATATTCTTTAGCATGCTAAAAGGAGCAGGAAAAAGCAAAACAATTCAGAATTCCACCTTTCCAAGCAGAGAAATGACTGTTTGTGTAATGACATTATTCATTCATTTTAGGCATTGAATACCGTCCTGTTACTCATATACCAGAAATGGTTGAAGGTATTGGCTGAATGCAAACAGATAGCAGCTCACCCTCTTTGAATCTTCTTTAGCATACTAAAAGGAGCAGGAAAAAGCAAAAAATTTCAGAATTCCCCCTTTCCAAGAGGATATATTACTGTTTCTGCAATAACATTATTCATTGATTTACGCCATTGAAAACCGTCCTGTTACTCATATGCCAGAAATGGTTGAAGGTATTGGCTGAACGCAAACAGATAGCAGCTCAAACTCTTTGAGTATTCTTTAGCATGGTAAAAGGAGCAGGAAAAAGCATATAATTACAGAATTCCACCTTACCAAGGAGAGAAATAACTGTTTGTGCAATGACATTTTTCATTGATTTTAGCCATTGAAAACCGTCCTGTTACTCATATACCAGAAATGGTTGAAGGTATTGGCTGAACTCAAACAGATAGCAGCTCACCCTCTTTGAATCTTCTTTAGCATGCTAAAAGGTGCAGGAAAAAGGAAAAAAATTCAGAATTCCACCTTTCCAAGCAGAGAAATGACTGTTTGTGCAATGACATTATTCATTGATTTTAGACATTGAAAACCGTCCTGTTACTCATATACCAGAAATGGTTGAAGGTATTGGCTGAATGCAAACAGATAGCAGATCGCCCTCTTTGAATCTTCTTTAGCATGCTAAACGGAGCAGGAAAAAGCAAAACATTTCAGAATTCCACCTTTCCAAGCAGAGAATTGACTGTTTGTACAATGACAATATTCATTCATTTTAGCCATTGAAAACCGCCCTGTTACTCATATACCAAAAATGAATGAAGGTATTGGCAGAACGCAAGCAGATAGCAGCTCACCCTTTTTGAATCTTCTTTAGCATGCTAAAAGGAGCAGGAAAAAGCAAAAAAATTCAGAGTTCCACCTTTCAAAGCAGAGAAAACACTTTTTGAGCAATGATATTATTCATTGATTTTAGACATTGAAAACCGTCCTGTTACTCATTTACCAGAAATGGTTGACGGTATGGGCTGAATGCTAATAGATAGCAGCTCACACTCTTTGAATCTTCTTTAGCATGCTAAAAGGAGCAGGAAAAAGCAAAACATTTCAGAATTCCACCTTTCCAAGCAGAGAATTGACTGTTTGTACAATGACAATATTCATTCATTTTAGCCATTGAAAACCGCCCTGTTACTCATATACCAAAAATGAATGAAGGTATTGGCAGAACGCAAGCAGATAGCAGCTCACCCTTTTTGAATCTTCTTTAGCATGCTAAAAGGAGCAGGAAAAAGCAAAAAAATTCAGAGTTTCACCTTTCAAAGCAGAGAAATGACTGTTTGTTCAATGACATTATTCATTGATTTTAGACATTGAAAACCGTCCTGTTACTCATGTACCAGAAATGGTTGAAGGTATGGGCTGAATGCTAATAGATAGCAGCTCACACTCTTTGAATCTTCTTTAGAATGCTAAAAGGAGCAGGAAAAAGCAAAACATTTCAGAATTCCACCTTTCCAAGCAGAGAATTGACTGTTTGTACAATGACAATATTCATTCATTTTAGCCATTGAAAACCGCCCTGTTACTCATATACCAAAAATGAATGAAGGTATTGGCAGAACGCAAGCATATAGCAGCTCACCCTTTTTGAATCTTCTTTAGCATGCTAAAAGGAGCAGGAAAAAGTAAAAAAATTCAGAGTTCCACCTTTCAAAGCAGAGAAAACACTTTTTGAGCAATGATATTATTCATTGATTTTAGCCATTGAAAAACATCCTGTTACTCATATACCAGAAAAGGTTGAATTTATCGGCTGAACGCAAACAGATAGCATCTCACCCTCTTTGAATCTTTTTTAGCATGCTTAAAGGAGCAGGTAAAAGCAAAAAATTTCAGAATTCCACCTTTCCAAGCAGAGAAATGATTGTTTGTGCATTTACATTATTCATTGATTTTAGCCATTGAAAACCGTCCTCTTACTGTAATACCAGAAATGGTTGAAGGTATTGGCTGAACGCAAAGAGATTGCATCTCACCCTCTTAGAATCTATTTTAGCAGGCTAAAAGGAGCAGGAGAAAGCAAAAAATTTCAGAATTCCACGTTTCCAAGCAGGGAAATGACTGTTTGTGCAATGACATTATTCATTGATTTTAGCCATTGAAAAATGTGCTATTACTCATATACCAGAAATGGTTGAAGGTATTGGCTGAACGCAAACAGATAGCAGCTAACCCTCTTTGAATCTTCTCTAGCATGCTAAAAGGAGCAGGAAAAAGCAAAAAAATTCAGAATTCCACCTTTCAAAGCAGAGAAAACACTTTTTGAGCAATGATATTATTCATTGATTTTAGCCATTGAAAAACATCCTGTTACTCATATACCAGAAAAGGTTGAAGGTATCGGCTGAACGCAAACAGATAGCATCTCACCCTCTTTGAATCTTTTTTAGCATGCTTAAAGAAGCAGGTAAAAGCAAAAAATTTCAGAATTCCACCTTTCCCAGCAGAGAAATGATTGTTTGTGCATTTACATTATTCATTGATTTTAGCCATTGAAAACCGTCCTCTTACTGTTATACCAGAAATGGTTGAAGGTATTGGCTGAACGCAAAGAGATTGCATCTCACCCTCTTTGAATCTATTTTAGCATGCTAAAAGGAGCAGGAGAAAGCAAAAAATTTCAGAATTCCACCTTTCCAAGCAGAGAAATGACTGTTTGTGCAATGACATTATTCATTGATTTTAGCCATTGAAAACCATCCTGTTACTTATATACCAGAAATGGTTGAAGGTATTGGCTGAACACAAACAGATAGCAGCTCATTCTCTTTGAATATTCTTTAGCATGCTAAAAGGAGCAGGAAAAAGCAAAACAATTCAGAATTCCACCTTTCCAAGTAGAGAAATGACTGTTTGTGTAATGACATTACTCATTCATTTTAGGCATTGAATACCGTCCTGTTACTCATATACCAGAAATGGTTGAAGGTATTGGCTGAATGCAAACAGATAGCAGCTCACCCTCTTTGAATCTTCTTTAGCATACTAAAAGGAGCAGGAAAAAGCAAAAAATTTCAGAATTCCCCCTTTCCAAGAGGATATATTACTGTTTCTGCAATAACATTATTCATTGATTTACGCCATTGAAAACCGTCCTGTTACTCATATGCCAGAAATGGTTGAAGGTATTGGCTGAACGCAAACAGATAGCAGCTCAAACTCTTTGAGTATTCTTTAGCATGGTAAAAGGAGCAGGAAAAAGCATATAATTACAGAATTCCACCTTACCAAGGAGAGAAATAACTGTTTGTGCAATGACATTTTTCATTGATTTTAGCCATTGAAAAACGTCCTGTTACTCATATACCAGAAATGGTTGAAGGTATTGGCTGAATGCAAACAGATAGCAGATCGCCCTCTTTGAATCTTCTTTAGCATGCTAAACGGAGCAGGAAAAAGCAAAACATTTCAGAATTCCACCTTTCCAAGCAGAGAATTGACTGTTTGTACAATGACAATATTCATTCATTTTAGCCATTGAAAACCGCCCTGTTACTCATATACCAAAAATGAATGAAGGTATTGGCAGAACGCAAGCAGATAGCAGCTCACCCTTTTTGAATCTTCTTTAGCATGCTAAAAGGAGCAGGAAAAAGCAAAAAAATTCAGAGTTCCACCTTTCAAAGCAGAGAAATGACTGTTTGTTCAATGACATTATTCATTGATTTTAGACATTGAAAACCGTCCTGTTACTCATGTACCAGAAATGGTTGAAGGTATGGGCTGAATGCTAATAGATAGCAGCTCACACTCTTTGAATCTTCTTTAGCATGCTAAAAGGAGCAGGAAAAAGCAAAACATTTCAGAATTCCACCTTTCCAAGCAGAGAATTGACTGTTTGTACAATGACAATATTCATTCATTTTAGCCATTGAAAACCGCCCTGTTACTCATATACCAAAAATGAATGAAGGTATTGGCAGAACGCAAGCATATAGCAGCTCACCCTTTTTGAATCTTCTTTAGCATGCTAAAAGGAGCAGGAAAAAGCAAAAAAATTCAGAGTTCCACCTTTCAAAGCAGAGAAAACACTTTTTGAGCAATGATATTATTCATTGATTTTAGCCATTGAAAAACATCCTGTTACTCATATACCAGAAAAGGTTGAATTTATCTTCTGAACGCAAACAGATAGCATCTCACCCTCTTTGAATCTTTTTTAGCATGCATAAAGGAGCAGGTAAAAGCAAAAAATTTCAGAATTCCACCTTTCCAAGCAGAGAAATGATTGTTTGTGCATTTACATTATTCATTGATTTTAGCCATTGAAAACCGTCCTCTTACTGTTATACCAGAAATGGTTGAAGGTATTGGCTGAACGCAAAGAGATTGCATCTCACCCTCTTAGAATCTATTTTAGCAGGCTAAAAGGAGCAGGAGAAAGCAAAAAATTTCAGAATTCCACGTTTCCAAGCAGGGAAATGACTGTTTGTGCAATGACATTATTCATTGATTTTAGCCATTGAAAAATGTGCTATTACTCATATACCAGAAATGGTTGAAGGTATTGGCTGAACGCAAACAGATAGCAGCTAACCCTCTTTGAATCTTCTCTAGCATGCTAAAAGGAGCAGGAAAAAGCAAAAAAATTCAGAATTCCACCTTTCAAAGCAGAGAAAACACTTTTTGAGCAATGATATTATTCATTGATTTTAGCCATTGAAAAACATCCTGTTACTCATATACCAGAAAAGGTTGAAGGTATCGGCTGAACGCAAACAGATAGCATCTCACCCTCTTTGAATCTTTTTTAGCATGCTTAAAGAAGCAGGTAAAAGCAAAAAATTTCAGAATTCCACCTTTCCCAGCAGAGAAATGATTGTTTGTGCATTTACATTATTCATTGATTTTAGCCATTGAAAACCGTCCTCTTACTGTTATACCAGAAATGGTTGAAGGTATTGGCTGAACGCAATGAGATTGCATCTCACCCTCTTTGAATCTATTTTAGCATGCTAAAAGGAGCAGGAGAAAGCAAATAATTTCAGAATTCCACCTTTCCAAGCAGGGAAATGACTGTTTGTGCAATGACATTATTCATTGATTTTAGCCATTGAAAATTGTGCTATTACTCATATACCAGAAATGGTTGTAGGTATTGGCTGAACGCAAACAGATAGCAGCTAACCCTCTTTGAATCTTCTCTAGCATGCTAAAAGGAGCAGGAGAAAGCAAAAATATTCAGAATTCCACCTTTCAAAGCAGAGAAATGACTTTTTGAGCAATGACATTATTCATTGATTTTAGCCATTGAAAAACATCCTGTTACTCATGTCCCAGAAATGGTTGAAGGTATTGGCTGAACACAAAGAGGTAGCAGCCCACCCTCTTTGAATCTTCTTTAGCACGCTAAAAGGAGCAGCAGAAAAATATCAGAATTCCACCTTTCCAAGCGGAGAAATGAATGTTTGTGCAAAGACATTATTCACTGATTTTAGCCATAGAAAAACGTCGTGTTACTCATGTCCCAGAAATGGTTGAAGGTATTGGCTGAACACAAAGAGGTAGCAGCCCACCCTCTTTGAATCTTCTTTATCATAATAAAAGGAGCAGGAAAAAGCAAAAAAATTCAGAATTCCACCTTTCAAAGCAGAGAAATGACTATTTGTGCAGTAACATTATTCAATGATTTTAGCCATTGAAAACCGTCCTTTTGCTCATATACCAAAATGGGTTGAAGGTACTGGCTGAACGCAAACAGATAGCAGCTCACCCTCTTTGAATCTTCTTTAGCATGATAAAAGGAGCAGGAAAAAGCATAAAAAATCAGAATTCCACCTTTCCAAGCAGAGAAATGACTGTTTGTGCAATGACATTATTCATTGATTTTAGCCATTGAAAACCGTCCTGTTACTCATATACCAAAAATGAATGAAGGTATTGGCAGAACGAAAGCAGATAGCAGCTCACCCTTTTTGAATCTTCTTTAGCATGCTAAAAGGAGCAGGAAAAAGCAAAAAAATTCAGAATTCCACCTTTCCAAGCAGAGAAATGACTGTTTGTGCAATGACATTATTCATTGATTTTAGCCATTGAAAAACATCCTGTTACTCATATACCAGAAAAGGTTGAAGGTATCGGTTGAACGCGAACAGATAGCATCTCACCCTCTTTGAATCTTTTTTGGCATGCTTAAAGGCGCATGTAAAAGCAAAAAATTTCAGAATTCCACCTTTCCAAGCAGGGAAATGACTGTTTGTGCAATGACATTATTCATTGATTTTAGCCATTGAAAAGTGTGCTATTACTCATATACCAGAAATGGTTGTAGGTATTGGCTGAACGCAAACAGATAGCAGCTAACCCTCTTTGAATCTTCTCTAGCATGCTAAAAGGAGCAGGAGAAAGCAAAACATTTCAGGATTCCACCTTTCAAAGCAGAGAAATGACTAAGCAATGACATTATTACATGATTTTAGCCGTTGAAAAATGTCCTGTTACTCATATACCAGAAATGGTTGAAGGTTTTGACTGAACACAAAGAAATAGCAGCCCACCCTCTTTGAATCGTCTTTTGCATGCTAAAAGGAGCAGAAAAAAGCAAAAAATTTCAGAATTCCACCTTTCTAAGCAGAGAAATGACTGTTTGTGCAATGACATTATTCATTGATTTTAGCCATTGAAAAGAGTCCTGTTACTCATGTACAAGAATTGGTTGAAGGTACTGGCTGAACGCAAACAGATAGCAGCTCACCCTCTTTGAATCTTCTTTCGCATGCTAAAAGAAGCAGGAAATAAGAAAAAAAATCAGAATTCCACCTCTCCCAGCAGAGAAATGACTGAGCATTGACATTATTCACTAATTTTAGCCATTGAAAAATATCCTGTTACTCATATACCAGAAATGGTTGAAGGTATTGGCTGAACGCAAACAGATAGCAGCTCACCGTCTTTGAACCTTCTTTAGCATGCCAAAAGGAGAAGGAAAAAGCAAAAAAATTCAGAATTCCACCTTTCAAAGAAGAGAAATGACTGTTTGTGCAATGACATTATTCATTGATTTTAGCCATTGAAAACAGTCCTGTTAATCATTTACCAGAATTGGTTGAAGGTACTGGCTGAACACAAACAGATAGCAGCTCACCCTCTTTGATTCTTCTTTAGCATGCTAAAAGGAGCAGGAAAAAGCAAAAAAATTCAGAACTCCACCTTTACCATCAGAGAAATGACTGAGCAATGACATTATTCACTGATTTTAGCCATTGAAAAACGTCCTGTTACTCATATACAAAAAATGGTTGAAGGTATTGGCTGAACGCAAACAGATAGCAGCTCACCCTCTTTGAATCTTCTTTAGCATGCCAAAAGGAGCAGGAATAAGCAAAAAAAATCAGAATTCCACCTTTCAAAGCAGAGAAATGACTTTTTGTGCAATGACATTATTCATTGATTTTAGCCATTGAAAACAGTCCTGTTACTCTTTTACCCGAATTGGTTGAAGGTACTGGCTGAACGCAAACAGATAGCAGCCCACCCTCATTGAATTGTCTTTTACATGCTAAAAGGAGCAGAAAAACGCAAAAAAATTCAGAATTCACCTTTCAAAGCAGAGAAATGACTGTTTGTGCAATGACATTATTCATTGATTTTAGCCATTGAAAAGAGTCCTGTTACTCATATACCAGAAATGGTTGAAGGTATTGGCTGAATGCAAACAGATAGCAGCTCACCCTCTTTGAATGTTCTTTAGCATACTAAAAGGAGCAGGAAAAAGCAAAAAAATGTCAGAATTCCCCCTTTCCAAGCAGATAAATTACTGTTTGTGCAATGACATTATTCTTTGATTTTAAGCATTGAAAACCGTCCTGTTACTCATACACCAGAAATGGTTGAAGGTATTGGCTGAACGCAAACAGATAGCAGCTCACCCTCTTTGAATATTCTTTATCATGCTAAAAGGAACAGGAAAAAGCAAAAAATTTCAGAATTCATCCTTACCAAGGAGAGAAAAAACTGTTTGTGCAATGACATTATTCATTGATTTTAGCCATTGAAAACCGTCCTGTTACTCATATACCAGAAATGGTTGAAGATATTGGCTGAAGTCAAAGAGATAGCAGCTAACCCTCTTTGAATCTTCTCTAGCATGCTAAAATGTGCAGGAAAAAGCAAAAAATTTTTTAGAATTCCACCTTTCCAAGCAGACAAATGACTGTTTGTGCAATGACATTATTCATTGATTTTAGACATTGAAAACCGTCCTGTTACTCATATACCAGAAATGGTTGAAGGTATTGGCTGAATGCAAATGGATAGCAGCTCACCATCTTTGAATCTTCTTTAGCATGCTAAAAGGAGCAGGAAAAAGCAAAACATTTCAAAATTCCACCTTACCAAGCAGAGAATTGTCTGTGCAATGACAATATTCATTCATTTTAGCCATTGAAAACCATCCTGTTACTCATATACCAGAAATGGATGAAGGTATTGGCTTAACGCAAACAGATAGCAGCTCACCCTCTTTGAATCTTCTTTAGCATGCTAAAAGGAGTAGGAAAAAACAAAAAAATTCAGAATTCCACCATTATAAGCAGAGAAATGACTGTTTGTGCAATGAAATTATTCATTGATTTTAGCCATTGATAACCATCCTGTTACTCATATACCAGAAATGGTTGAAGGTATTGTCTGAACGCAAACAGATAGCAGCTCACCCTCTTTGAATCTACTTTAGCATGCTAAAAGGAGCAGGAAAAAGCAAAAAAATTCAGAATTCCACCTTTCAAAGCAGAGAAATGACTTTTTGAGCAATGACATTATTAATTGATTTTAGCCATTGAAAAACATCCTGTTACTCATATACTAGAAAAGGTTGAAGGTATCGGCTGAACGCAAACAGATAGCATCTCACCCTCTTTGAATCTTTTTTAGCATGCTTTAAGGAGCAGGTAAAAGCAAAAAATTTCAGAATTCCACCTTTCCAAGCAGAGAAATGATTGTTTGTGCATTTACATTATTCATTGATTTTAGCCATTGAAAACCGTCCTCTTACTGTTATACCAGAAATGGTTGAAGGTATTGGCTGAACGCAAAGAGATTGCATCTCACCCTCTTTGAATCTATTTTAGCATGCTAAAAGGAGCAGGAGAAAGCAAAAAATTTCAGAATTCCACCTTTCCAAGCAGGGAAATGACTGTTTGTGCAATGACATTATTCATTGATTTTAGCCATTGAAAAATGTGCTACTACTCATATGCCAGAAATGGTTGTAGGTATTGGCTGAACGCAAACAGATAGCAGCTAACCCTCTTTGAATCTTCTCTAGCATGCTAAAAGGATCAGAAGAAAGCAAAACATTTCAGGATTCCACCTTTCAAAGCAGAGAAATGACTAAGCAATGACATTATTACATGATTTTAGCCGTTGAAAAATGTCCTGTTACTCATATACCAGAAATGGTTGAAGGTTTTGTCTGAACACAAAGAAATAGCAGCCCACCCTCTTTGAATCGTCTTTTGCATGCTAAAAGGAGCAGAAAAAAGCAAAAAATTTCAGAATTCCACCTTTCTAAGCAGAGAAATGACTGTTTGTGCAATGACATTATTCATTGATTTTAGCCATTGAAAAGAGTCCTGTTACTCATGTACCAGAATTGGTTGAAGGTACTGGCTGAACGCAAACAGATAGCAGCTCACCCTCTTTGAATCTTCTTTCGCATGCTAAAAGAAGCAGGAAATAAGAAAAAAAATCAGAATTCCACCTCTCCCAGCAGAGAAATGACTGAGCAATGACATTATTCACTAATTTTAGCCATTGAAAAACATCCTGTTACTCATATACCAGAAATGGTTGAAGGTATTGGCTGAACGCAAACAGATAGCAGCTCACCGTCTTTGAACCTTCTTTAGCATGCCAAAAGGAGAAGGAAAAAGCAAAAAAATTTAGAATTCCACCTTTCAAAGCAGAGAAATGACTGTTTGTGTAATGACATTATTCATTGATTTTAGCCATTGAAAACAGTCCTGTTAATCATTTACCAGAATTGGTTGAAGGTACTGGCTGAACACAAACAGATAGCAGATCACCCTCTTTGATTCTTATTTAGCATGCTAAAAGGAGCAGGAAAAAGCAAAAAAATTCAGAACTCCACCTCTACCAGCAGAGAAATGACTGAGCAATGACATTATTCACTGATTTTAGCCATTGAAAAACGTCCTGTTACTCATATACAAGAAATGTTTGAAGGTATTGGCTGAACGCAAACAGATAGCAGCTCACCCTCTTTGAACCTTCTTTAGCATGCCAAAAGGGGCAGGAATAAGCAAAAAAAATCAGAATTCCACCTTTCAAAGCAGAGAAATGACTGTTTGTGCAATGTCATTATTCATTGATTTTAGCCATTGAAAACAGTCCTGTTACTCTTTTACCGAATTGGTTGAAGGTACTGGCTGAAAGCAAACAGATAGCAGCTCACCCTCTTTGATTCTTCTATAGCATGCTAAAAGGAGCAGGAAAAAGCAAAAATTGTCAGAAGTCCACCTTTCCCAGCAGAGAAATGACTGAGCAATGACATTATTCACTGATTTTAGCCATTGAAAAACGTCCTGTTACTCATATACCATAAATGGTTGAAGGTATTGGCTGAACGCAAACAGATAGCAGCCCACCCTCATTGAATTGTCTTTTACATGCTAAAAGGAGCAGAAAAACGCAAAAAAATTCAGACTTCCACCTTTCAAAGCAGAGAAATGACTGTTTGTGCAATGACATTATTCATTGATTTTAGCCATTGAAAAGAGTCCTGTTACTCATATACCAGAAATGGTTGAACCTATTGGCTGAATGCAAACAGATAGCAGCTCACCCTCTTTGAATGTTCTTTAGCATACTAAAAGGAGCAGGAAAAAGCAAAAAATTTCAGAATTCATCCTTACCAAGGAGAGAAAAAACTGTTTGTGCAATGACATTATTCATTGATTTTTGCCATTGAAAACCGTCCTGTTACTCATATACCAGAAATGGTTGAAGATATTGGCTGAAGTCAAAGAGATAGCAGCTAACCCTCTTTGAATCTTCTCTAGCATGCAAAAATGTGCAGGAAAAAGCAAAAAAATTTTTTAGAATTCCACCTTTCCAAGCAGACAAATGACTGTTTGTGCAATGACATTATTCATTGATTTTAGACATTGAAAACCGTCCTGTTACTCATATACCAGAAATGGTTGAAGGTATTGGCTGAATGCAAACGGATAGCAGCTCACCCTCTTTGAATCTTCTTTAGCATGCTAAAAGGAGCAGGAAAAAGCAAAACATTTCAAAATTCCACCTTTCCAAGCAGAGAATTGTCTGTGCAATTACAATATTCATTCATTTTAGCCATTGAAAACCATCCTGTTACTCATATACCAGAAATGGATGAAGGTATTGGCTTAACGCAAACAGATAGCAGCTCATACTCTTTGAATCTTCTTTAGCATGCTAAAAGGAGTAGGAATAAACGAAAAAATTCAGAATTCCACCATTATAAGCAGAGAAATGACTGTTTGTGCAATGAAATTATTCATTGATTTTAGCCATTGATAACTATCCTGTTACTCATATACCAGAAAAGGTTGAAGGTATCGCCAGAACGCAAACAGATAGCATCTCACCCTCTTTGAATCTTTTTTAGCATGCTTAAAGGAGCAGGTAAAAGGAAAATATTTCAGAATTCCACCTTTCCAAGCAGAGAAATGATTGTTTGTGCATTTACATTATTCATTGATTTTAGCCATTGAAAACCGTCCTCTTACTGTTATACCAGAAATGGTTGAAGGTATTGGCTGAAAGCAAAGAGATTGCATCTCACCCTCTTTGAATCTATTTTAGCATGCTAAAAGGAGCAGGAGAAAGCAAAAAATTTCAGAATTCCACCTTTCAAAGCAGAGAAATGACTGAGCAATGACATTATTATATGATTTTAGCTGTTGAAAAATGTCCTGTTACTCATATACCAGAAATGGTTGAAGGTTTTGACTGAACACAAAGAAATAGCAGCCCACCCTCTTTGAATCATCTTTTGAATGCTAAAAGGAGCAGAAAAAAGCAAAAAATTTCAGAATTCCACCTTTCAAAGCAGAGAAATGACTGTTTGTGCAATGACATTATTCATTGATTTTAGCCATTGAAAAGAGTCCTGTTACTCATGTACCAGAATTGGTTGAATGTACTGGCTGAACGCAAACAGATAGCAGCTCACCCTCTTTGAATCTTTTTTAGCATGTTAAAAGAAGAAGGAAATAAGAAAAAAAAATCAGAATTCCACCTCTCCCAGCAGATAAATGACTGAGCAATGACATTATTCACTAATTTTAGCCATTGAAAAATATCCTGTTTCTCATATACCAGAAATGGTTGAAGGTATTGGCTGAACGCAAACAGATAGCAGCTCACCGTCTTTGAACCTTCTTTAGCATGCCAAAAGGAGAAGGAAAAAGCAAAAAAATTCAGAATTCCACCTTTCAAAGCAGAGAAATGACAGTTTGTGGAATGACATTATTCATTGATTTTAGCCATTGAAAACAGTCCTGTTAATCATTTACCAGAATTGGTTGAAGGTACTGGCTGAACACAAACAGATAGCAGCTCACCCTCTTTGATTCTTCTTTAGCATGCTAAAAGGAGCAGGAAAAAGCAAAAAAATTCAGAACTCCACCTTTACCAGCAGAGAAATGACTGAGCAATGACATTATTCACTGATTTTAGCCATTGAAAATCGTACTGTTACTCATATACAAGAAATGGTTGAAGGTATTGGCTGAACGCAAACAGATAGCAGCTCACCCTCTTTGAACCTTCCTTACCATGCCAAAAGGAGCAGGAATAAGCAAAAAAATCAGAATTCCACCTTTCAAAGCAGAGAAATGACTGTTTGTGCAATGACATTATTCACTGATTTTAGCCATTGAAAACAGTCCTGTTACTCTATTACCCGAATTGGTTGAAGGTACTGGCTGAAAGCAAACAGATAGCAGCTCACCCTCTTTGATTCTTCTATAGCATGCTAAAAGAAGCAGGAAAAAGCAAAAAATTTCAGAATTCCACCTTTCCCAGCAGAGAAATGACTGAGCAATGACATTATTCAATGATTTTAGCCATTGAAAAGAGTCCTGTTACTCATATACCAGAAATGGTTGAAGCTATTGGCTGAATGCAAACAGATAGCAGCTCACCCTCTTTGAATTTTCTTTAGCATACTAAAAGAAGCAGGAAAAAGCAAAAAAATGTCAGAATTCCCCCTTTCCAAGCAGATAAACTACTGTTTGTGCAATGACATTATTCATTGATTTTAACCATTGAAAACTGTCCTGTTACTCATACACCAGAAATGGTTGAAGGTATTGGCTGAACGCAAACAGATAGCAGCTCACCCTCTTTGAATGTTCTTTAGCATGCTAAAAGGAACATGAAAAAGCAAAAAATTTCAGAATTCATCCTTACCAAGGAGAGAAAAAACTGTTTGTGCAATAACATTATTCATTGATTTTAGCCATTGAAAACCGTCCTGTTACTCATATACCAGAAATGGTTGAAGATATTGGCTGAAGTCAAAGAGATAGCAGCTAACCCTCTTTGAATCTTCTCTAGCATGCTAAAATGTGCAGGAAAAAGCAAAAAAATTTCTTAGAATTCCACCTTTCCAAGCAGACAAATGACTGTTTGTGCAATGACATTATTCATTGATTTTAGACATTGAAAACCGTCCTGTTACTCATATACCAGAAATGGTTGAAGGTATTGGCTGAATGCAAACGGATAGCAGCTCACCCTCTTTGAATCTGCTTTAGCATGCTAAAAGGAGCAGGAAAAAGCAAAACATTTCAAAATTCCACCTTTCCAAGCAGAGAATTGTCTGTGCAATTACAATATTCATTCATTTTAGCCATTGAAATCCATCCTGTTACTCATATACCAGAAATGGATGAAGGTATTGGCTTAACGCAAACAGATAGCAGCTCATACTCTTTGAATCTTCTTTAGCATGCTAAAAGGAGTAGGAAAAAACAAAAAAATTCAGAATTTCACCATTATAAGCAGAGAAATGACTGTTTGTGCAATGAAATTATTCATTGATTTTAGCCATTGATAACTATCCTGTTACTCATATACCAGAAATGGTTGAAGGTATTGTCTGAACTCAAACAGATAGCAGCTCACCCTTTTTGAATCTACTTTAGCATGCTAAAAGGAGCTGGAAAAAGCAAAAAAATTCAGAATTCCACCTTTCAAAGCAGAGAAATGACTTTTTGAGCAATGATATTATTCATTGATTTTAGCCATTGAAAAACATCCTGTTACTCATATTCCAGAAAAGGTTGAAGGTATCGCCTGAACGCAAACAGATAGCATGTCACCCTCTTTGAATCTTTTTTAGCATGCTTAAAGGAGCAGGTAAAAGCAAAAAATTTCAGAATTCCACCTTTGCAAGCAGAGAAATGATTGTTTGTGCATTTACATTATTCATTGATTTTAGCCATTGAAAACAGTCCTCTTACTGTTATACCAGAAATGGTTGAAGATATTGGCTGAACGCAAAGAGATTGCATCTCACCCTCTTTGAATCTATTTTAGCATGCTAAAAGGAGCAGGAGAAAGCAAAAAATTTCAGAATTCCACCTTTGAAAGCAGAGAAATGACTGAGCAATGACATTATTATATGATTTTAGCCGTTGAAAAATGTCCTGTTACTCATATGCCAGAAATGGTTGAAGGTTTTGACTGAACACAAAGAGATAGCAGCCCACCCTCTTTGAATCGTCTTTTGCAAGCTAAAAGGAGCAGAAAAAAGCAAAAAATTTCAGAATTCCACCTTTCAAAGCAGAGAAATGACTGTTTGTGCAATGACATTATTCATTGATTTTAGCCATTGAAAAGAGTCCTGTTACTCATGTACCAGAATTGGTTGAAGGTACTGGCTGAACGCAAACAGATAGCAGCTCACCCTCTTTGAATCTTCTTTAGCATGCTAAAAGAAGCAGGAAATAACAAAAAAAATCAGAATTCCACCTCTCCCAGCAGAGAAATGACTGAGCAATGACATTATTCACTAATTTTAGCCATTGAAAAATATCCTGTTACTCATATACCAGAAATGGTTGAAGGTATTGGCAGAACGCAAACAGATAGCAGCTCCCTGTCTTTGAACCTTCTTTAGCATGCCAAACGGAGAAGGAGAAAGCAAAAAAAATTCAGAATTCCACCTTTCAAAGCAGAGAAATGACTGTTTGTGCAATGACATTATTCATTGATTTTAGCCATTGAAAACAGTGCTGTTAATCATTTACCAGAATTGGTTGAAGGTACTGGCTGAACGCAAACAGATAGCAGCTCACCCTCTTTGATTCTTCTTTAGCATGCTTAAAGGAGCAGGAAAAAGCAAAACATTTCAGAATTCCACCTTTCCAAGCGGAGAAATGACTGTTTGTGTAATGACATTATTCATTCATTTTAGCCATTGAATACCGTCCTGTTACTCATATACCAGAAATGGTTGAAGGTATTGGCTGAATGCAATCAGATAGCAGCTCACCCTCTTTGAATCTTCTTTAGCACACTAAAAGGACCAGGAAAAAGCAAATAATTTCAGAATTCCCCCTTTCCAAGCAGATAAATTACTGTTTCTGCAATGACATTATTCATTGATTTTAGCCATTGAAAATCGTCCTGTTACTCATATACCAGAAATGGTTGAAGGCATTGGCTGAACACAAACAAATAGCAGCTCACCCTCTTTGAATCTTCTTTAGCATGCTAAAAGGAGCAGGAAAAAAGCAAAACAATTCAGAATTCCACCTTTCCAAGCAGAGAAATGACTGTTTCTGCAATGACATTATTCATTGATTTAAGCGATTGAAAACCGTCCTGTTACTCATATACCAGAAATGGTTGAAGTTATTGGCTGAACGAAAACAGATAGCAGCTCAACCTCTTTAAATATTCTTTAGCATGGTAAAAGGAGCAGGAAAAAGCAAAAAATTACAGAATTCCAAATTACCAAGGAGAGAAATAACTGTTTGTTCAATGTTATTATTCATTGATTTTAGACATTGAAAACCGTCCTGTTACTCATATACCAGAAATGGTTGAAGGTATTGGCTGAACGCAAATAGATAGCAGCTCACCCTCTTTGAATCTTCTTTAGCATGCTAAAAGGAGCAGGAAAAAGCAAAAAAATTCAGAATTCCACCTTTCAAAGCAGAGAAATTACTGTTTGTGCAATGACATTATTCATTGATTTTAGACATTGAAAACCGTCCTGTTACTCATATACCAGAAATGGTTGAAGGTAATGGCTGAATTCAAACAGATAGCAGCTCACCCTCTCTGAATCTTCTTTAGCATGCTAAAAGGAGCAGGAAAAAGCAAAACATTTCAGAATTCCTCCTTTCCAAGCAGAGAATTGACTGTTTGTGCAATGACAATATTCATTCAATTTAGCCATTGAAAACCGTCCTGTTACTTTTATACCATTAATGGTTGAAGTTATTGGCTGAACGCAAACAACTAGCAGCCCACCATCTTTGAATCTTCTTTAGCATGCTAAAAGGAGAAGGAAAAAGCAAAAAAATTCAGAATTCCACTTTTACAAGCAGAGAAATTACTGTTTGTTCAATGACATTATTCATTGATTTTAGCCATTGAAAACCGTCCTGTCACTCATATACCAGAAATGGTTAAAGGCATTGGCTGAACGCAAACAGATAGCAGCCCACCCTCTTTGAATCTTCTTTATCATAATAAAAGGAGGGGAAAAAAGCAAAAAATTTCAGAATTCCACCTTTCAAAGCAGAGAAATGACTATTTGTGAATAACATTATTCATTGATTTTAGCCATTGAAAACCGTTCTGTTACTCATAGACCAGAATGGGTTGAAGGTACTGGCTGAATACAAACAGATAGCAGCTCATCCTCTTTGAATCTTCTTTAGCATGCTCAATGGAGCAGGAAAAAGTAGAAAAAAAATCAGAATTACACATTTCAAAGCAGAGAAATGACTGTTTGTGCAATGACATTATTCATTGATTTTAACCATTGAAAAACATCCTGTTACTCATATACCAGAAATGGTTGAAGGTATTGGCTGAATGTAATCTGACAGCAACTCCCTCTCTTTGAATCTTCTTTAGCACGCTAAAAGGAGCAGGAAAAAGCAAAAAATTTCAGAATTCCACCTTTCCAAGCAGAGAAATGAAGGTTTGTTCAATCACATTATTCAATTATTTTAAACATTGAAAAATGTCTTGTTACTCATATACCAGAAATGGTTGAAGGTATTGGCTGAATGCAAACAGGTAGCAGCTCACCCTCTTTGAATCTTCTTTAGCATGCTAAAAGGAGCAGGAAAAAGCAAAACATTTCAGAATTCCACCTTTCCTAGCAGAGAATTGACTGTTTGTGGAATGGCAATATGCATTCATTTTAGTCATTGAAAACTGTCCTGTTACTCATATACCAGAAATGAATGAAAGTATTGGCTGAAAGCAAACAGATTGCAGCTCACCCTATTTGAATCTTCTTTAGCATGCTAAAAGTAGCAGGGAAAAGCAAAACATTTCAGAATTCCCCCTTTCCAAGCAGAGAATTGACTGTTTGTGCAATGACATTATTCAATCATTTTAGCCATTGAAAACCGTCCTGTTACTCATATACCAGAAATGGATTAAGGTATTGGCTGAACGCAAACAGGTAGCAGCTCACTCTCTTTGAATCTTCTTCAGCATGCTAAAGGAGCAGGAAAAGGCAAAAAAATTCAGAATTCCACCTTTCCCAGCAGAGAAATGACAGCAATGACAATATTCACTGATTTTAGCCATTGAAAAACGTCCTGTTACTCACATACCAGAAATGGTTGAAGGTACTGGCTGAACGCAAACAGATTGCAGCTCAGCCTCTTTGAATCGTCTTTAGCATGGTAAAAGGAGCAGAAAAAAACAAAAAAAACTTCAGAATTCCACCTTTCCAAGCAGAGAAATGACTGTGTAATGACATTATTCATTGATTTTAGCCATTGAAAACCGTCCTGTCACTCATATACCAGAAATGGTTGATGGTATTGGATGAACGCATACAGTTAGCAGCTCACCCTCTTTGAGGCTTCTTTAGCATGCTAAAAGGAGCAGGAAAAAGCAAAACATTTCAGAATTCCACCTTTCCAAGCAGAGAATTGACTGTTTGTGCAATGACAATATTCATTCATTTTAGCCATTGAAAACCGTCCTGTTATTCATATACCAGAAATGGTTGATTGTATTGGCTGAACGCAAAGATATAGCAGCTCAGCCTCTTTGAATCATCTTTTGCATGCTAAACGGAGCAGAAAGAAACAAAAAACATTTCAGAATTCCACCTTTCCAAGCAGAGAAATTACTGTTTGTGCAATGACATTATTCATTGATTTTAGCCATTAAAAACCGTCCTGTTACTTATATACAAGAAATGGTTGATGGTATTGGCTGAACACAAACAGGTTGCAACTCATCCAATTTGAATATTCTTTAGCATGCTAAAAGGAGCAGGAAAAAGCAAAAAATTTTAAAATTCCACCTTTCCAAGCAGAGAAGTGACTGTTAGTGCATTGACATTATTCATTGATTTTAGCCATTGAAAACCGTCCAGTCACTCATATACCAGAAATGGTTGAAGGTATTGGCTGAACACAAACAGATAGCAGCTCACCCTCATTGAATCTTCTTTAGCATGCCAAATGGAGCAGGAAAAAGCAAAAAATTTCAGAATTCCACCTTTCAAAGCAGATAAATGACTGTTTGTGCAATGACATTATTCATTGATTTTAGCCATTGAAAACAGTCCTGTTACTTATATACAAGAAATGGTTGATGGTATTGGCTGAACACAAACAGATAGCAGCTCAGCCTCTTTGAGTCAAGTTTTGCATGCTAAAAGGAGCAGAAAAAAACAAAAAACATTTCTGAATTGCACCTTTCCAAGCAGAGAAATGCCTGTTTGTGCAATGACATTATTCACTGATTTTAGCCATTGAAAACCGTCCTGTTACTTATATACAAGAAATGGTTGATGGTATTGGCTGAACACAAACAGATAGCAGCTCACCCTCTTTGAATCTTTTTTAGCATGCCAAAAGGAGCAGAAAAAGCAAAAAATTTCAGAATTCCACCTTTCCAAGCAGAGAAATGACTGTTTGTGCCATGACATTATTCATTGATTTTAGCCATTGAAAACAGTCCTGTTACTCATATACCAGAATTGGTTGAAGGTGTTGGCTGAACCTAAACAGATAGCAGCTCACCCTCTTTCATTCTTGTTTAGCATGCTAAAAGGAGCAGGAAAAAGCAAAAAATTTCAGAACTCCACCTTTCCCAGCAGAGAAATGACTGATCAATGACATTATTCACTGATTTTAGCCATTGAAAAACGTCCTGTTACTCATATACCAGAAATGGTTGAAGGTATTGGCTGAACGCAAACAGATAGCAGCTCAGCCTCTTTGAATCATCTTCTGCATGCTAAAAGGAGCAAAAAAAAACAAAAAACATTTCAGAATTCCACCTTTCCAAGCAGAGAAATGACTGTTTGTGCAATGACATTATTCATTGATATTAGCCGTTGAAAACCGTCCTGTTACTCATATACAAGAAATGGTTGATGATATTGGCTGAATACAATCAGTTTGCAGCTCACCCTCTTTGAATCTTCTTTAGCATGCTAAAAGGAGCAGGAAAAAGCAAAACATTTCAGAATTCCTCCTTTCCAAGCAGAGAATTGACTGTTTGTGCAATGACAATATTCATTCAATTTAGCCATTGAAAACCATCCTGTTACTCATATACCAGAAATGGTTGAAGGTATTGATTGAACACAAATAAATAGCAGTTCACCCTCTGTGAATATTCTTTAGCATGCTAAAAGGAGCAGGAAATAGCAAAAAAATTCAGAATTCCACCTCTCCCAGCAGAGAAATGACTTTTTGAGCAATGACATTATTCATTGATTTCAGCTATTGAAAAACATCCTGATACTCAAATACCAGAAATAGTTGAAGGTATCAGCTGAACGCAAACAGGTAGCAGCTCACCCTCTTTGAATCTTCTTTAGCATGCTAAAAGGAGCAGGTAAAAGCAAAAAAAATTCAGAAGTCCACCTTTCCATCAGAGAAATGACTGTTTGTGCAATGACATTATTCATTGATTTTAGCCATGGAAAACCGTCCTGTTACTCTTATACCAGAAATGGTTGAAGTTATTGGCTGAACGCAAACAGATAGCAGCCCACCATCTTTGAATCTTCTTTAGCATGCTAAAAGGAGAAGGAAAAAGCAAAAAAATTCAGAATTCCACTTTTACAAGCATAGAAATGACTGTTTGTTCAATGTTATTATTCATTGATTTTAGCCATTGAAAATCGTCCTGTTACTCATATACCAGAAATGGTTGAAGGTATGGGCTGAACGCAAACAGATAGCAGCTCACCCTCTTTGAATCTTCTTTAGCATGCTAAAAGGAGCAGGAAAAAGCAAAACATTTCAGAATTCCTCCTTTCCAAGCAGAGAATTGACTGTTTGTGCAATGACAATATTCATTAAATTTAGCCATTGAAAACCGTCCTGTTACTTTTATACCATTAATGGTTGAAGTTATTGGCTGAACGCTAACAGATAGCAGCCCACCCTCTTTGAATCTTCTTTATCATAATAAAAGGAGGAGAAAAAAGCAAAAAATTTCAGAATTCCACCTTTCAAAGCAGAGAAATGACTATTTGTGAATAACATTATTCATTGATTTTAGCCATTGAAAACCGTTCTGTTACTCATAGACCAGAATAGGTTGAAGGTACTGGCTGAACGCAAACAGATAGCAGCTCATCCTCTTTGAATCTTCTTTAGCATGCTAAATGGAGCAGGAAAAAGTAGAAAAAATATCAGAATTACACATTTCAAAGCAGAGAAATGACTGTTTGTGCAATGACAATATTCATTGATTTTAACCATTGAAAAACATCCTGTTACTCATATGCCAGAAATGGTTGAAGGTATTGGCTGAACACAAACAGACAGCAAGCCACTCTCTTTGAATCTTCTTTAGCACGCTAAAAGGAGCAGGAAAAAGCAAAAAATTTCAGAATTCCACCTTTCCAAGCAGAGAAATGAAGTTTTGTTCAATCACATTATTCAATTATTTTAAACATTGAAAAATGTCTTGTTACTCATATACCAGAAATGGTTGAAGGTATTGGCTGAATGCAAACAGGTAGCAGCTCACCCTCTTTGAATCTTCTTTAGCATGCTAAAAGGAGCAGGAAAAAGCAAAACATTTCAGAATTCCACCTTTCCTAGCAGAGAATTGACTGTTTGTGGAATGGTAATATGCATTCATTTTAGTCATTGAAAACTGTCCTGTTACTCATATACCAGAAATGAATGAAAGTATTGGCTGAAAGAAAACAGATTGCAGCTCACCCTCTTTGAATCTTCTTTAGCATGCTAAAAGGAGCAGGGAAAAGCAAAACATTTCAGAACTCCACCTTTCCAAGCAGAGAATTGACTGTTTGTGCAATGACATTATTCAATCATTTTAGCCATTGAAAACCGTCCTGTTACTCATATACCAGAAATGGATTAAGGTATTGGCTGAATGCAAACAGGTAGCAGCTCACTCTCTTTGAATCTTCATCAGCATGCTAAGGGAGCAGGAAAAGGCAAAAAAATTCAGAATTTCACCTTTCCCAGCAGAGAAATGACTGAGCAATGACAATATTCACTGATTTTAGCGATTGAAAAACGTCCTGTTACTCACATACCAGAAATGGTTGAAAGTATTGGCTGAACGCAAACAGATTGCAGCTCAGCCTCTTTGAATCGTCTTTAGCATGGTAAAAGGAGCAGAAAAAAACAAAAAACAATTCAGAATTCCACCTTTCCAAGCAGAGAAATGACTCCTTGTGCAATGACATTATTCATTTATTTTAGCCATTGAAAACCATCCTGTTACTTATATACAAGAAATGGTTGATGGTATTGGCTGAACACAAACAGGTAGCAGCTCACCCTCTTTGAATCTTCTTTATCATGCTAAAAGGAGCAGGAAAAAGCAAAAAAATTCAGAATTCCACCTCTCCCCGCAGAGAAATGACTGAGCAATGACATTATTCACTAATTTTAGCCATTGAAAAATTTCCTGTTACTCATATACCAGAAATGGTTGTAGGTGTTGGCTGAACGCAAACAGAAAGCAGCTCAGACTCTTTGAATCATCTTTTGCATGCTAAAATGAGGAGAAAAAAGAAAAAAAAAATCAGAATTCCACCTTTCCAAGCAGAGAAATGACTGTTTGTGCAATGACTTTATTCATTGATTTTAGCCATTGAAAGCCGTCCTGTCACTCATATACCAGAAATTGTTGAAGGTATTGGCTGAACGCAAACAGATAGCAGCTCACCCTCTTTGAACCTTCTTTAGCATGCCAAAAGGAGGAGGAAAAAGCAAAAAATTTCAGACTTCCACCTTTCAAAGCAGAGAAATGACTGTTTGTGCATGACATTATTCATTGATTTTAGCCATTGAAAAACATCCTGTTACTCATATACCAGAAATGGTTGATGGTATTGGCTGAACACCAACAGGTTGCTGCTCACCCTCTTTGAATCTTCTTTAGCATGCTAAAAGGAGCAGGAAAAAGCAAAAAATTTCAAAAATTCCACCTTTCCAAGCAGAGAAGTTACTGTTTGTGCATTGACATTATTCATTCATTTCAGCCATTGAAAACCATCCTGTCACTCATATACCAGAAATGGTTGAAGGTATTGGCTGAACGCAGACAGATAGCAGCTCAACCTCTTTTAATCTTCTTTAGCATGCTAAAATTAGCAGGAAAAAGCAAAAAATTTCAGAATTCCACCTTTCAAAGCAGAGAAATGACTGACTAATGACATTATTCACTGATTTTAGCCATTGAAAAATGTCCTGTTACTCATATAGCAGAAATGGTTGAAGGTATTGGCTGAACACAAAGAGATAGCAGCACACCCTCGTTGAATCATCTTTAGCATGATAAAAGGAGCAGGAAACAGCAAAAAATTTCAGAATTTCAACTTTCAAAGCAGAGAAATGACTGTTTGTGCAATGACATTATTCATTAATTTTAGCCATCGAAAACAGTCCTGTTACACATATACTAGAATTTGTTGAAGGTACTGGCTGAACGCAAACAGATAGCAGCTCACGCTTTTTGAATCTTCTTTAGCATGCTAAAAGGAGCAGGAAAAAGCAAAAAAAATCTGAATTCCACCTCTCCCAGCAGACAAATGACTGAGCAATGACACTATTCATAATTTTAGCCATTGAAAAATGTCCTGTTACTAATATAACAGAAATGGGTGAAGGTATTGGCTGAACACAAACAGATAGCCGATCAGCCTCTTTTAATCGTCTTTTTCATGCTAAAAGGAGCAGAAAAAAAAAATCAGAATTTCACCCATCAAAGCAGAGAAATGATTATTTGTGCAATGACATTATTCATGGAATTTAGCCATTGAAAACCGTCCTGTCACTCATATACCAGAAATGGTTGAAGGTATTAGCTGAACGCAAACAGATTGCAGCTTACCCTCTTTGAATCTTCTTTAGCATGCTAAAAGGAGCAGGAAAAAGCAAAGAAAATCAGAATTCCACCTCTGCCAGCAGAGAAATGACTGAGCAATGACATTATTCACTAATTTTAGCCATTGAAAAATTTCCTGTTACTCATATACCAGAAATGGTTGAAGGTGTTGGCTGAACGCAAACAGAAAGCAGCTCAGCCTCTTTGAATCGTCTTTTGCATGCTAAAATGAGGAGAAAAAAGGAAAAAAAAATCAGAATTCCACCTTTCCAAGCAGAGAAATGTCTGTTTCTGCAATGACATTATTCATTAATTTAAGCCATTGAAAAACATATGGTACTCATATAACAGAAATGGTTGAAGGTATTGGCTGAACGCAAACAGATAGTAGCTCAGGCTCTTTGAATCGTATTTTGCATGCTAAAAGGGGCTGATAAAAACAAAAAAAATTTCAGAATTCCACCTTTCCAAGCAGAGAAATGACTGTTTGTGCAATGACTTTATTGATTGATTTTAGCCATTGAAAACCGTCCTGTTACTTATATACCAGAAATGGTTGTAGGTATTGGCTGAACACAAACAGGTAGCAGCTCACCCTCTTTGAATCTTCTTTAGCATGGTAAAAAGAGCAGGAAAAAGCAAAAAAATTCAAATTTCCAACTTTCCAAGCAGAGAATTGACTGTTTGTGCAATGACATTATTCATTGATTTTAGCCATTGAAAGCCGTCCTGTCACTCATATACCAGAAATTGTTGAAGGTATTGGCTGAACGTTAACAGATAGCAGCTCACCCTCTTTGAACCTTCTTTAGCATGCCAAAAGGAGGAGGAAAAAGCAAAAAATTTCAGACTTCCACCTTTCAAAGCAGAGAAATGACTGTTTGTGCATGACATTATTCATTGATTTTAGCCATTGAAAAACATCCTGTTACTCATATACCAGAAATGGTTGATGGTATTGGCTGAACACCAACAGGTTGCTGCTCACCCTCTTTGAATCTTCTTTAGCATGCTAAAAGGAGCAGGAAAAAGCAAAAAATTTCAAAAATTCCACCTTTCCAAGCAGAGAAGTGACTGTTTGTGCATTGACATTATTCATTCATTTCAGCCATTGAAAACCATCCTGTCACTCATATACCAGAAATGGTTGAAGGTATTGGCTGAACGCAGACAGATAGCAGCTCAACCTCTTTTAATCTTCTTTAGCATGCTAAAATTAGCAGGAAAAAGCAAAAAATTTCAGAATTCCACCTTTCAAAGCAGAGAAATGACTGACTAATGACATTATTCAATGATTTTAGCCATTGAAAAATGTCCTGTTACTCATATAGCAGAAATGGTTGAAGGTATTGGCTGAACACAAAGAGATAGCAGCCCACCCTCGTTGAATCATCTTTAGCATGATAAAAGGAGCAGGAAAAAGCAAAAAATTTCAGAATTTCAACTTTCAAAGCAGAGAAATGACTGTTTGTGCAATGACATTATTCATTAATTTTAGCCATCGAAAACAGTCCTGTTACACATATACTAGAATTTTTTGAAGGTACTAGCTGAACGCAAACAGATAGCAGCTCACGCTTTTTGAATCTTCTTTAGCATGCTAAAAGGAGCAGGAAAAAGCAAAAAAAATCTGAATTCCACCTCTCCCAGCAGACAAATGACTGAGCAATGACATTATTCACTAATTTTAGCCATTGAAAAATGTCCTGTTACTCATATAACAGAAATGGTTGAAGGTGTTGGCTGAAAGCAAACAGAAAGCAGCTCAGCCTCTTTGAATCGTCTTTTGCATGCTAAAATGAGGAGAAAAAAGGAAAAAAAAATCAGAATTCCACCTTTCCAAGCAGAGAAATGACTGTTTCTGCAATGACATTATTCATTAATTTAAGCCATTGAAAAACATCTTGTTACTCATATACCAGAAATGGTTGAAGGTATTGGCTGAACGCAAACAGATAGTAGCTCAGGCTCTTTGAATCGTATTTTGCATGCTAAAAGGGGCTGATAAAAACAAAAAAAATTTCAGAATTCCACCTTTCCAAGCAGAGAAATGACTGTTTGTGCAATGACTTTATTGATTGATTTTAGCCATTGAAAACCGTCCTGTTACTTATATACCAGAAATGGTTGTAGGTATTGGCTGAACACAAACAGGTAGCAGCTCACCCTCTTTGAATCTTCTTTAGCATGGTAAAAAGAGCAGGAAAAAGCAAAAAATTTCAAATTTCCAACTTTCCAAGCAGAGAATTGACTGTTTGTGCAATGACATTATTCATTGATTTTAGCCATTGAAAGCCGTCCTGTCACTCATATACCAGAAATTGTTGAAGGTATTGGCTGAACGTTAACAGATAGCAGCTCACCCTCTTTGAACCTTCTTTAGCATGCCAAAAGGAGGAGGAAAAAGCAAAAAAATTCAGACTTCCACCTTTCAAAGCAGAGAAATGACTGTTTGTGCATGACATTATTCATTGATTTTAGCCATTGAAAAACATCCTGTTACTCATATACCAGAAATGGTTGATGGTATTGGCTGAACACCAACAGGTTGCTGCTCACCCTCTTTGAATCTTCTTTAGCATGCTAAAAGGAGCAGGAAAAAGCAAAAAATTTCAAAAATTCCACCTTTCCAAGCAGAGAAGTGACTGTTTGTGCATTGACATTATTCATTCATTTCAGCCATTGAAAACCATCCTGTCACTCATATACCAGAAATGGTTGAAGGTATTGGCTGAACGCAGACAGATAGCAGCTCAACCTCTTTTAATCTTCTTTAGCATGCTAAAAGGAGCAGGAAAAAGCAAAAAATTTCAGAATTCCACCTTTCAAAGCAGAGAAATGACTGACTAATGACATTATTCACTGATTTTAGCCATTGAAAAATGTCCTGTTACTCATATAGCAGAAATGGTTGAAGGTATTGGCTGAACACAAAGAGATAGCAGCCCACCCTCGTTGAATCATCTTTAGCATGATAAAAGGAGCAGGAAAAAGCAAAAAATTTCAGAATTTCAACTTTCAAAGCAGAGAAATGACTGTTTGTGCAATGACATTATTCATTAATTTTAGCCATCGAAAACAGTCCTGTTACACATATACTAGAATTTTTTGAAGGTACTAGCTGAACGCAAACAGATAGCAGCTCACGCTTTTTGAATCTTCTTTAGCATGCTAAAAGGAGCAGGAAAAAGCAAAAAAAATCTGAATTCCACCTCTCCCACCAGACAAATGACTGAGCAATGACATTATTCACTAATTTTAGCCATTGAAAAATGTCCTGTTACTCATATAACAGAAATGGTTGAAGGTATTGGCTGAACACAAACAGATAGCCAATCAGCCTCTTTTAATCATCTTTTGCATGCTAAAAGGAGCAGAAAAAAAAATCAGAATTTCACCTATCAAAGCAGAGAAATGATTATTTGTGCAATGACATTATTCATGGAATTTAGCCATTGAAAACTGTCCTGTCACTCATATACCAGAAATGGTTGAAGGTATTAGCTGAACGCAAACAGATTGCAGCTCACCCTCTTTGAATCTTCTTTAGCATGCTAAAAGGAGCAGGAAAAAGCAAAAAAATTCAGAATTCCACCTCTCCCCGCAGAGAAATGACTGAGCAATGACATTATTCACTAATTTTAGCCATTGAAAAATTTCCTGTTACTCATATACCAGAAATGGTTGAAGGTGTTGGCTGAACGCAAACAGAAAGCAGCTCAGCCTCTTTGAATCGTCTTTTGCATGCTAAAATGAGGAGAAAAAAGGAAAAAAAAATCAGAATTCCACCTTTCCAAGCAGAGAAATGACTGTTTGTGCAATGACATTATTCATTGATTTAAGCCATTGAAAAACATCTTGTTACTCATATACCACAAATGGTTGAAGGTATTGGCTGAACGCAAACAGATAGTAGCTCAGGCTCTTTGAATCGTATTTTGCATGCTAAAAGGGGCTGATAAAAACAAAAAAAATTTCAGAATTCCACCTTTCCAAGCAGAGAAATGACTGTTTGTGCAATGACTTTATTGATTGATTTTAGCCATTGAAAACCGTCCTGTTACTTATATATAGAGATGAGCGTTGTTCTACTCGAACTGTTCGCCAATCTCAAATTCGAGCTGTTTTGGGCGGTGTTCGAGCCGGTCGGCGAACACGAACAATTTGAGAAAAATTCGGCTGTTCGAGGTTATGTTCGATAACTGTTCGTGCACCAAAATCATAACTGGATTTTTTCTCAGTAATGATGAAAATTAATGTTAATACGCAGTTTGAGTGTACAGCGGGGCGGGGGGAGGGGCAGGGGATGGATCTCTGCAGGAACAATGAAGATCTCCATTTTTTTTCCTCTTTCCCGCATTTGCAGTGGGGAGGTGCAATCTGTCAGCCTATCAGCAGCGCACACACGGAGCGAAGTGCTTTTTTTCACACAAGCAAGGGCATGTGTGATTGGCAGTGTATGTCACATGTCCGTGCCCTATAAGACCAAGCCATTTTCCCCGTCGCCACCATTTTCTCACTGCTGCAGCTGCGTGTTAGACGGCACCGCTGTTGCTGTGTGCGCTATACCTTGTTAATTTCAAGCCAATTTT
Source organism: Phyllobates terribilis (assembly GCF_046119375.1). Lineage (NCBI taxonomy): Eukaryota > Metazoa > Chordata > Amphibia > Anura > Dendrobatidae > Phyllobates > Phyllobates terribilis. The sequence goes on along the minus strand of NW_027362771.1, from coordinate 393,092 downwards.
CGCACAAATATACAGATAGCTTGGGAGTAGGGAATAGTTGTGATTGCAGTCCTTTTAAGGACTAGGTTACAGCATTTCCTACGACTTTTATCAAGCAGGTCTGTGCTCTTAAATAGATAGATTGTGGGAGTAAAGACTAATTGTAATTGGAGTCCTTTTCAGGACTAGGTTACATCAGTTCCTATCAGTTTTTGCCAGGCAGGTCTGTGCCAGTGCTGTGCAAGTTTTTTTCACAGCATTTGGCTGAATCTAGCAAAGCTAATCCTTTTTGGCCTATTGCAGAGTGTGTTAGTCAGTGGAGTAGCCTATCTGTGTTGCAAGATATACCACCTGTGTATAGAATACCAATTTTTTTACTGCACCTAGTGAAGTAAAATCTTTTGGGCATAGCATCATTCTATTAGTCCATCTATACTGACCTCCATCAGGTTGCAAACTGAATATAATTTTTTTCTGCATCTAGCTCTGAAAAAATATTTGGGCTTCTAGCAGTGTGTGGGACTTGGTCTATTAGTCCATCTATACTGACCTCCATCAGGTTGCAAATTAAAAATAATTTTTTTCTTCATTTAGCTCTGAAAAAATATTTGGGCTTCTAGCAGTGTGTGGGACTTGTTCTATTAGTCCTTCTATACTGACCTCCAGCAGGTTGCAAATTGAATATAATTTTTTTCTGCATCTAGCTCTGAAAAAATATTTGGGCTTCTAGCGGTGTGTGGGACTTGGTCTATTAGTCCATCTATACTGACCTCCATCAGGTTGCAAATTAAAAATAATTTTTTTCTGCATCTAGCTCTGAAAAAATATTTGGGCTTCTAGCAGTGTGTGGGACTTGGTCTATTAGTCCATCTATACTGACCTCCATCAGGTTGCAAATTAAAAATAATTTTTTTCTTCATTTATCTCTGAAAAAATATTTGGGCTTCTAGCAGCGTGTGGGACTTGTTCTATTAGTCCATCTATACTGACCTCCATCAGGTTGCAAATTAAAAATAATTTTTTTCTGCATCTAGCTCTGAAAAAATATTTGGGCTTCTAGCAGTGTGTGGGACTTGGTCTATTAGTCCATCTATACTGACCTCCATCAGGTTGCAAATTAAAAATAATTTTTTTCTGCATCTAGCTCTGAAAAAATATTTGGGCTTCTAGCAGTGTGTGGGACTTGGTCTATTAGTCCATCTGTACTGACCTCCATCAGGTTGCAAATTAAAAATAATTTTTTTCTGCATCTAGCTCTGAAAAAATATTTGGGCTTCTAGCAGTGTGTGGGACTTGATCTATTAGTCCATCTATACTGACCTCCATCAGGTTGCAAATTGAATAAAAAAATTTTCTGCATCTAGCTCTGAAAAAATATTTGGGCTTCTAGCGGTGTGTGGGACTTGGTCTATTAGTCCATCTATACTGACCTCCATCAGGTTGCAAATTAAAAATAATTTTTTTCTGCATCTAGCTCTGAAAAAATATTTGGGCTTCTAGCAGTGTGTGGGACTTGGTCTATTAGTCCATCTATACTGACCTCCATCAGGTTGCAAACTGAATATAATTTTTTTCTGCATCTAGCTCTGAAAAAATATTTGGGCTTCTAGCAGTGTGTGGGACTTGGTCTATTAGTCCATCTATACTGACCTCCATCAGGTTGCAAATTAAAAATAAGTTTTTTCTTCATTTAGCTCTGAAAAAATATTTGGGCTTCTAGCAGTGTGTGGGACTTGTTCTATTAGTCCTTCTATACTGACCTCCAGCAGGTTGCAAATTGAATATAATTTTTTTCTGCATCTAGCTCTGAAAAAATATTTGGGCTTCTAGCGGTGTGTGGGACTTGGTCTATTAGTCCATCTATACTGACCTCCATCAGGTTGCAAATTAAAAATAATTTTTTTCTGCATCTAGCTCTGAAAAAATATTTGGGCTTCTAGCAGTGTGTGGGACTTGGTCTATTAGTCCATCTATACTGACCTCCATCAGGTTGCAAATTAAAAATAATTTTTTTCTTCATTTATCTCTGAAAAAATATTTGGGCTTCTAGCAGCGTGTGGGACTTGTTCTATTAGTCCATCTATACTGACCTCCATCAGGTTGCAAATTAAAAATAATTTTTTTCTGCATCTAGCTCTGAAAAAATATTTGGGCTTCTAGCAGTGTGTGGGACTTGGTCTATTAGTCCATCTATACTGACCTCCATCAGGTTGCAAATTAAAAATAATTTTTTTCTGCATCTAGCTCTGAAAAAATATTTGGGCTTCTAGCAGTGTGTGGGACTTGGTCTATTAGTCCATCTATACTGACCTCCATCAGGTTGCAAATTAAAAATAATTTTTTTCTGCATCTAGCTCTGAAAAAATATTTGGGCTTCTAGCAGTGTGTGGGACTTGGTCTATTAGTCCATCTATACTGACCTCCATCAGGTTGCAAATTGAATAAAAAAAATTTCTGCATCTAGCTCTGAAAAAATATTTGGGCTTCTAGCGGTGTGTGGGACTTGGTCTATTAGTCCATCTATACTGACCTCCATCAGGTTGCAAATTAAAAATAATTTTTTTCTGCATCTAGCTCTGAAAAAATATTTGGGCTTCTAGCAGTGTGTGGGACTTGGTCTATTAGTCCATCTATACTGACCTCCATCAGGTTGCAAATTAAAAATAATTTTTTTCTGCATCTAGCTCTGAAAAAATATTTGGGCTTCTAGTAGTGTGTGGGACTTGGTCTATTAGTCCATCTATACTGACCTCCATCAGGTTGCAAATTGAATAAAAAAATTTTCTGCATCTAGCTCTGAAAAAATATTTGGGCTTCTAGCGGTGTGTGGGACTTGGTCTATTAGTCCATCTATACTGACCTCCATCAGGTTGCAAATTAAAAATAATTTTTTTCTGCATCTAACCCAGCCAATAGTTTTGGCCTAATACCACAGTTTGGCCACTCAGCTCTGCTCGGTTACCATCCATTGTTTTTTTGTGCAAACAACTCCAGAGTTGTGATTTACTTAACCACCAAAATGAGTGGAAAAAGGCCTGCTGCTGGTGGAAAGGGGAATAGGCGTGTTGGGAAGGGGAAAAAAGGTTGTGTCCGTGGGGTAGGTGCAGAAGAAAGACCATCTTCCAGCCAAACTAAAATGTCTACTTCTTTTAGCGGACAATGTGATAAGATCCCTTTCTTACGGCCACGCCAATCGCTACAATTTCCAGATGAGGCACAAAAACAGCAGGTGCTTCAACGGATATCAAGTGCTCCTTTAAGTGGGCTCTCCTCCACATCAACTTCAACATCACAAATACTCCAGTCCTCAAAGGTGTCACCCAAATCGCACTTGCTTCCTCACAGCTCCCAAATCTCCAGCTGCCCGTCTGAGTATGAGGTAGAACAGATGGTTGAGTCTGCAGAGCTGTTTACTCATACTATAGCCTGGGAATCAGAGGTCGACTCCAGCGCTTCTGTGAATCCAGACGAGGAAATGATCTGCACTGATGCCCAGAATCTTTATGAGTCGGATCCAGGACCAGACGCAGAAGGTTCTGACCATAATGTAAACCCTCATTCCCAAACTGTAACTCCTGTTGGTGGAGACAATGAGGAAGACGATGATAAGACTCAAATACCTGATTGGAGCGACAACTTTAGTTTTTTGTCAGGGCAGGAACAGGTTGGCTCTGAGGACGACGGGTGTGATAACGCACAGGGTGATGATGATGAGGTCGGAGATCCCACTTACTGTCAACCCACAGTCAGCCAAGAGATGAGGTCAGCAGAGGAGGTGGAGGAAGATGCTAGTGACGACGAGGTCAGGTTGCGCCTTCCTGGACAGAGACGTAGTACTGGAAGCACGTCAACAACTGCATCCTCAAACACAACTCTGCCTCTCACCACAAGTCGTGGTGGCTCTTCAGGTCGCATGGGTGCTAAGCCTTGCATAGCCTGGGCATTTTTTCAGATCGATAAAGATGACCCAACTCGTGTTATCTGTAACATTTGTCAGCAAAAGCTAAGTAGAGGCCAAAAAATACATAGTTTGAGTACTTCATGCATGAACCGGCACATGGACATGAAGCATAAGTTGCAGTGGGAAGCTCAGTGTGCTACAATGCGGCCTAGCCGGCCGGGCCAATCACCGTCTGCCATATCTTGTGCATCCGCGGCCTCTTCATCCTCTGTGACTGGGGGGACAGCAGTCACACCTGTTTTGGGGCGCAGACCTGCCACCTCTTTACCCGCAACAGCCAGCGTGATTGGCAGGTCATCATTTTCTTTGGAGGTGGTAACACCAGCTGGTGTTGAGCGCTGTCCGACATCGATAGCACCACCTTTGGATCAAGGCAACCTAACATGTCCGCCTGCATCTTCCTCACAGACCGGCAGTTTGCCGGGGACACCCTTATCAACCCCGTCTAAGCACAATAGCCAGCCCTCGGTCCCTCAGATGTGGACAAGTAAGAGACCATTTCCTCCTAGCCATGAGAAAGCTAAGAGGTTGAATTTCACCATCTGCAAGCTCTTGGCTACAGAAATGCTGCCTTTCCGCCAGGTGGACACAGAGGATTTTCGAGACCTTATGTCCGTCGCAGTGCCCCAGTACCAGATGCCCAGTCGGCACTACTTCTCAAAGAAAGGTGTGCCTGCGCTCCACCAGCATGTCGCACACAACATCACCGCTTCTTTGAGAAACTCTGTGTGTGACAGGGTGCATTTCACCACAGACACTTGGACGAGTAGGCATGGACAGGGGCGTTACATGTCGCTGACTGGGCACTGGGTAACTATGGTGACAGCAGGACAAGGGGCTGCTGTCCAAGTCTTGCCGTCCCCACGAGTTGTGCGTCAATCCTCTTTATGTCAAAGTTCCTCCACTGCTTCTGCCTCCTCAACCTCCTCTCGGTCTTCCACCTGCACCCAAAGCCTGTCTGGTCATGCCACAAGCTTTCTAACTGCGCAGAAGGGATCCTGCACACCTCCTTACTATGCTGGCAGTAGGGCTCAATGTCATCAGGCGGTTTTTACATTGAAATGTCTGGGAAATGTGAGTCACACAGCTGAGGAGTTGTGGTCAGCTCTGGAGAACCAATTTCATGAATGGTTGTCTCCACTGGACCTGAAACCAGGGAAGGCCGTGTGCGACAATGCTGCAAACCTGGGTGCGGCCCTTCGCCGGGGCAATGTCACACACGTGCCTTGTATGGCTCACATGTTGAACCTGGTTGTCCAGCAATTTTTAGCCCACTATCCCAGACTAGATGGCCTTCTGCAGAGGGCACGGTCGCTGTGTGCTCACTTCCGCCGTTCGCATCCCGCAGCTCAGCGACTTACATCTCTACAGAAGTCGTTGGGCCTGCCACTTCACCGGCTAAAATGCGATGTGCCTACCCGGTGGAATTCAACTCTGCACATGTTGCAGCGACTGTGGCAGCACCGACAAGCCCTGGTGCAATACGTTCTGACGTATAGCCTGGGCCAACGAGATTCAGAGGTGGGGCAAATCACGCTGGAGGAGTGGTCTCAGATCAGGGACCTATGCACCCTTCTGCACAGTTTTGAAATGGCGACGAAGATGTTTAGTGCTGACGATGCCATTATCAGCATGACTATTCCGGTGATTTACATGCTGGAGCACATGTTAAACAGAATTCGGAGTCAGGTGGTGGCACAAGAGGAGGTGGAGGAAGTAGAGGAGGAGGAGTTGTATGCGGAAGGGCTAACATCTGCAAGGTCCAGACGGTCGGCAGCACCAAGGCGGCAGGCATGTGAGGGTGGGGGAGATGATTTTACCAGGGCGCATGGTAGCAGCCAAACTAGTGAGGAAGGTGCAGGAGCCCAGGAAGAAGTGGAGGACAAACTGATGGAAGACTCATCAGATGAGGGAGACCTTGATCACATTTCTGTTGTGCGAGGTTGGGGGGAGAGGACAGAGGAAGGAAGCATGATTGTTACCTCGCCACCAACACAACAGGGACTTGGTGCTCCTGGATGCGCAACACACATGAGTGCCTTCTTGCTGCACTACCTGCAACATGACCCTCGAATTGTGAGAATTAGAAATAATCCTGACTACTGGGTTGCCACACTGTTAGATCCCCGGTACAAAAGTAAATTTGCAGAAATTATTCCTGCCATAGAAAGGGATGCACGCATGCAGGAGTATCAGCAGAGACTGTTGCAGAATCTTACATGTGCTTTTCCACAAAATACCAGTGGTGCACGTAGTGAATCTCACAGTTCCAACTTGCCAACCGTGGGACCGTCAAGTGTTCAGCACTCAAACCGTAACAGAACCACAGTATCTGCTGGTAACATCAATTTTGCGGAATCATTTCACCACTTTTTTAGCCCATCCTTTGCAAGGCCACAGGAGACAAGAAGTCTGACACATAGTCAACGCCTAGAGACGATGGTACAGGAGTATCTCCAAGTAAACATTGAAGCCACGACTGTGTCACTGGACCCTTGCTCTTTTTGGGCTTCCAATCTGGATAAATGGCCGGAGCTAGCCACTTACGCCTTGGAGATCTTGTCATGCCCCGCAGCCAGCGTTCTGTCTGAACGTGTGTTCAGCGGCTGCTGGTGGTGTGCTGACAGATAAGCGCACGCGGCTCTCCACTGATAATGTAGACAGACTCACGTTCATAAAGATGAACAAATCATGGATCCGAAACGACTTTTCTACCCCTGTGTCATCCTGGGGAGAGTAAAAGCTTGATGATTGGTTAAAATCACCCTACCAACCGTTTTAAGCTTTCAAATTACTAATCATGTTTATCTGTATCTTGACTGGAAAATAATTTGGGCTTTGTAGCAGTGTGCAGCACTGATCCTATTAGGCCATCTATAATAAGCTTCACCAGATTTAAAATTAAAAATAATTTTTAGCTGCATCTAGCCCGGAAAATAATTTTGGTGCTCCGAGATGCGCAAGACACATAAGTGCCTTCTTGCTGCACTACCTGCAGCATGACCCTCATATTGTCAGAATTCGAAGTAATCATGACTACTGGGTTGCCACACTCTTAGATCCCCCAAACTTTTCGATCAACCTTTTCATTTTAATAAAGACCAAAAAAATGGTCATTTTTGAAATTATAAGCATTAGCAGGTTGTTAGAAACTGAAATCAAACAGTTTTCAACTCAAAACTTTATTCTAGGTGATGTTATATTTTCACATAGGACCCCTTGTTCGAAAGGAGCTTCTGAACTCTCTCTTCCATTGAATTTGTCAGGTTTTGGATGGTTTCTGCTTCAATTGTTTTGCATGAGGACAGAATACCCTCCCAGAGCTGTTGCTTAGATGTGAACTGCCTCCCGCCATCATAGACACTCCTTTAAATGATGCTCCAAAGGTTCTGAATGGGGTAGAGGTCAGGGGAGCATGGGGGTCACACCATAAGTTTGTCCCCTTTTATGCCCATATCAGCCAGAGATGCAGATGTTTTATGTGCAGCATGAGATGGTGCATTATCATGCAGAAAATGATCTTGCTGTGAAATACACGGTTCTTCTTCTTGAACCATGGCAGGAAGTACTGTTTGAGAAAATCCACATACATTATGGAGTTCATCTTTAGCGCCTTCAGGGATCCTAAAGGGGCCGACAATCTCTCTCCCCATGATTCCAGCCCAAAACATTACTCCACCTCCTCCTTGTTGGCGCTGTAGCCGTGTTTGCGTGGGGTGTCCATCAACCAGCCATCCTCCACTCCATTCATCTGGACCATCGAGCGCTGCACGGCACTCATCCGTGAACAAAACAGTTTTGAAATCAGTCTTCATGTAATGTTTGGCCCACTGGAGCCGTTTCTGCTTGTGTGAAGTGGATAGAGGAGGTCGACAGGATGGCGTATGCACAGCTGCAAACCTCTGAAGGACCCTGCATCTTGTTGTTCGGGGGACGTTGGAGGCACAAGCAGCTTCAAAAACTTGTCTGCTGCTATGACAAGGCTTTTTTGCCGCTGCTCTTTCAACCTGACGTAATTGCCTGTAGGAAAGAGTCCTCAATTTGCCCTTATCAGCACGCACACGTGTGTACTGTGAATCAGCTACATACTTCTTGATTGCCAAGACACTTCATCCTGATCATCGCACAATGTTGATTGTAGTCATGCCTTGACCTAAACACTCCACAATTTGTTGCTTCTCAGCAGCCGACACATCCTTTTTCTTTCCCATTTTGGCAGAAAATGTAGGCTGCTTAATAATGTGAGAGAGCCTTCTTAAGTAGTCTTGCCTTTCATTGGACACACCTGCCAAACTAATTAGCACAGGTGTCTGCAATTGCTTACAGTGATATAAAGAGCCCTGACACACATCACCATCAATGAGTTTAACTGACAAACAAACAAATTCTTCCCTTATCACTCCTAAACACTTTTTGCATAATAATTTGGAACGCGGTGTACATGTGCTTTTCCACGAAACACCAGTGGTTCACGTAGTGAATCTTACAGTTCTAACTTGCCAACCGTGGTCTGTATGGAATTGTTCAATAAAGGGCCCAAAATTAAGATAACATAGATGGGAGAGGTCTCTATGAATAGGAATTCCTAAGTATTTGATACCCTGTGAGGGCCAGGCAAAGGGAAAGTTGGACTGGATGGAATCCTATATGGATTTAGGGAGGGAGACATCGAGGGCCTCAGACTTCGCTGCATTGATTTTAAAATTTTACCATTTAACAAAGTGATCTATTTCAGCCATAACAGCAGGGATGGATATATGTGATTGAGTGATATATACTAGGACATCATCAGCAAATAGAGAGCACTTGTACTCGGTGCCTCCCACCTCAATCCACCTAATATTGGGGTTATGGCGAATTGATGAGAGCAGGTGCTCCGTCACTAGGATTTATAAGAGAGGGGACAGAGGACATCCCTGCCTTGTCCCATTGGTGATTGTGAAAGGTGATGAAAATGTTCTGACGCACCCCCTGGGCCTTGGGACACCCGGAGCCGGACCCTTTTTGGTGGATGCTGGTGGTTGTAGTCTTCGTGGCGGCGATCCGGTTCCGTGGCTCAGGGCGGTCAAACCAGTGGCGGAACTATTTATGTGGTTTTGATGTTTAAATGTCCGACTACGCCACCCGTGGATTGCGGTCAGAGTGAACCGCCGCTACAGGGCAGACCGCTAAGGCTGGTGTTGTGGGTGCAGCAGAGCGTAGCATAACTCCCCACGGGAGGAGTATAGCCTCAGGGCAGTGTATGCGGATGATGGGGGTGATGGTGCAGGGCAGCAGCAGTAACGACACGGAGTCAGTGATGCAGTTCAGGGCCTTTACTCACAGTTCTTATTATCCAGACCACGTCTGCAGGTAACGGCTGCCCACGTCGTACTGTGCTCACCAGGTGAGGGGCTCAGACAACTCCCAGATAACTTTGGAGCGCTTCACAGGACCCCCTTTGTGTGTCCTTTGTCTGGCCTTTCTTACCAACACTTCTGTCCGGCTGCCTCGGGCCTCCTCTTGGTAAACTTGGCGCCAGTTTCCCTGACCCTATGTGGTGCCTTCCTAGCGGGTGGAGCAAGGGGCTGCGCCACATAAAATGTCAGAGCCTCCGGTTTCTAGCTGAGGGTCGTTTCCTGCCTCCACTAGTTCGGGGACCGGTCTCCCCCTTTGGCCTGACCCCTCCACGCAGGTGGATTCGGGCGTGCGGTGGCGACTCGCCCGTCCGCACCCCTGGGATCCCTTCATTCCTCGTTCCTGGAGCCTTCTCCGCTCCTCTTCCTTCCTTCTCCCTCTTGCAGGCCTGGGCCTCTGTTACTAGGCCCGCCTCCGGAGCAGAGCTCATGCAGAGCCCCTGCTCCCTGCCACTTCTGCTCAGACTTCTCTGCACTGAACTAAGATGGTGCCCACCTTTTATACTCCCTTCTCAATGCACCCAGGAACTGCTTCCTCCCTGCTCCTGCACTACAGGGTTCCCCTTCCTCAGTGTTCCCTCCCCCCACTCCAGCCAGGGACAGGGACTGTCGTGCCCATCTCAGGGGCATATTGGTCGCCCTGCCCCACGGCAACGTGGTGTAATGCATGCAGGTGTCCGGTCCTGATCCACACTCCATCCTTACCTGAGAGTAAGATATCACACCTCTGGGTGAGGTGCAATACGTCTGTAGCAACCGAGCCCTCAGGGTGCTACAGTTCCATTTATCTTCAGCCTAGGTGACGTATTGCGATACAGGGCCGTGATTTTGGCTATAAAAGGGTCCCCTAGACCCCTACCCCAAGCTCTTTAAGAGAATCATATATGGCGTGCCAGGAGACTCTATGGAATGCTTTCTCAGCATCCAACGAGAGTATCTAATTACAAATTTTTAACTGCATCTAGCCCAGGAAATACTTTGTGCCTAGTAGCAGTGTCTGCTAGTCAGCGGATTATCCCGGCTGTTAAGCAAGCTACACCACATGTAGTTTAGACACTTAATTTTTTCAAAGGAAATGCTTCGGGACCATGGGATACTTAGTGAAGAGCATCAGGAGGCACCCCAAGGCATAGGGGCTGGGACTGGCAGTAGGATGCCTTGCGGTGGACAGCCGAGCTCGATCCTTATAAAAGCTTTTTAACTGCAGCAGCTTTAGTGGACGCTACTGGAGCTGGAATTACCGCGGCTGCTGGCATGAGACTTGCCCTCCAATAGATCCTTGTAAATGGATTTAAAGTGTATTCATTCAAATTAGAGAGACAATTTAAATTAAAAAGCTTAGAGCTGCCTCCACCACAGGGGGGCTCGCTCGACCCACCAGCGGACAGGCACCAGTATTGGGAGAGGGGGGCTGGCCGTCAGGGTTCACCGCGGCTCTGGCACAAACCCGGCGACACGGAGGTGGCACGGGCAGGAGCGGACTGGCCGTGTCGGCTTCTCACTTTTTGGATTATAGAAGGGCATGACATGCCTATATCTGTGTCTCCCCCTCCTTTTACTCCTCCACCTCTTTTATTTTCGCATGACTATATGTACTTGTCACTTTTCCATGTGTTAGTTATGTCTTCTGAGCAGTTTGTCAGCTTTTGGACACATTTGAAGGTGTTTTCTATGTGTTTCTATGTGTTTTTGTTTGCCTGCCATTGGTTTTAACGGTGTTCGAAGGTGTTCGACGAACAGTTCGACGAACAGTTCGGCGAACACACGGGTGTTCGACGAACCGAACCGAACTCGAACACTACGGGGGTGGCTCAACACTACTTATATACCAGAAATGGTTGTAGGTATTGGCTGAACACAAACAGGTAGCAGCTCACCCTCTTTGAATCTTCTTTAGCATGGTAAAAAGAGCAGGAAAAAGCAAAAAATTTCAAATTTCCAACTTTCCAAGCAGAGAATTGACTGTTTGTGCAATGACATTATTCATTGATTTTAGCCATTGAAAGCCGTCCTGTCACTCATATACCAGAAATTGTTGAAGGTATTGGCTGAACGTTAACAGATAGCAGCTCACCCTCTTTGAACCTTCTTTAGCATGCCAAAAGGAGGAGGAAAAAGCAAAAAATTTCAGACTTCCACCTTTCAAAGCAGAGAAATGACTGTTTGTGCATGACATTATTCATTGATTTTAGCCATTGAAAAATATCCTGTTACTCATATACCAGAAATGGTTGATGGTATTGGCTGAACACCAACAGGTTGCTGCTCACCCTCTTTGAATTGTCTTTAGCATGCTAAAAGGAGCAGGAAAAAGCAAAAAATTTCAAAAATTCCACCTTTCCAAGCAGAGAAGTGACTGTTTGCGCATTGACATTATTCATTCATTTCAGCCATTGAAAACCATCCTGTCACACATATACCAGAAATGGTTGAAGGTATTGGCTGAACGCAGACAGATAGCAGCTCAACCTCTATTAATCTTCTTTAGCATGCTAAAATTAGCAGGAAAAAGCAAAAAATTTCAGAATTCCACCTTTCAAAGCAGAGAAATGACTGACTAATGACATTATTCACTGATTTTAGCCATTGAAAAATGTCCTGTTACTCATATAGCAGAAATGGTTGAAGGTATTGGCTGAACACAAAGAGATAGCAGCCCACCCTCGTTGAATCATCTTTAGCATGATAAAAGGAGCAGGAAAAAGCAAAAAATTTCAGAATTTCAACTTTCAAAGCAGAGAAATGACTGTTTGTGCAATGACATTATTCATTAATTTTAGCCATCGAAAACAGTCCTGTTACACATATACTAGAATTTTTTGAAGGTACTGGCTGAACGCAAACAGATAGCAGCTCACGCTTTTTGAATCTTCTTTAGCATGCTAAAAGGAGCAGGAAAAAGCAAAAAAAATCTGAATTCCACCTCTCCCACCAGACAAATGACTGAGCAATGACATTATTCACTAATTTTAGCCTTTGAAAAATGTCCTGTTACTCATATAACAGAAATGGTTGAAGGTATTGGCTGAACACAAACAGATAGCCAATCTGCCTCTTTTAATCATCTTTTGCATGCTAAAAGGAGCAGAAAAAAAAATCAGAATTTCACCTATCAAAGCAGAGAAATGATTATTTGTGCAATGACATTATTCATGGAATTTAGCCATTGAAAACTGTCCTGTCACTCATATACCAGAAATGGTTGAAGGTATTAGCTGAACGCAAACAGATTGCAGCTCACCCTCTTTGAATCTTCTTTAGCATGCTAAAAGGAGCAGGAAAAAGCAAAAAAATTCAGAATTCCACCTCTCCCCGCAGAGAAATGACTGAGCAATGACATTATTCACTAATTTTAGCCATTGAAAAATTTCCTGTTACTCATATACCAGAAATGGTTGAAGGTGTTGGCTGAACGCAAACAGAAAGCAGCTCAGCCTCTTTGAATCGTCTTTTGCATGCTAAAATGAGGAGAAAAAAGGAAAAAAAAATCAGAATTCCACCTTTCCAAGCAGAGAAATGACTGTTTGTGCAATGACATTATTCATTGATTTAAGCCATTGAAAAACATCTTGTTACTCATATACCAGAAATGGTTGAAGGTATTGGCTGAACGCAAACAGATAGTAGCTCAGGCTCTTTGAATCGTATTTTGCATGCTAAAAGGGGCTGATAAAAACAAAAAAAATTTCAGAATTCCAACTTTCCAAGCAGAGAAATGACTGTTTGTGCAATGACTTTATTGATTGATTTTAGCCATTGAAAACCGTCCTGTTACTTATATACCAGAAATGGTTGTAGGTATTGGCTGAACACAAACAGGTAGCAGCTCACCCTCTTTGAATCTTCTTTAGCATGGTAAAAAGAGCAGGAAAAAGCAAAAAATTTCAAATTTCCAACTTTCCAAGCAGAGAATTGACTGTTTGTGCAATGACATTATTCATTGATTTTAGCCATTGAAAGCCGTCCTGTCACTCATATACCAGAAATTGTTGAAGGTATTGGCTGAACGTTAACAGATAGCAGCTCACGCTCTTTGAACCTTCTTTAGCATGCCAAAAGGAGGAGGAAAAAGCAAAAAATTTCAGACTTCCACCTTTCAAAGCAGAGAAATGACTGTTTGTGCATGACATTATTCATTGATTTTAGCCATTGAAAAACATCCTGTTACTCATATACCAGAAATGTTTGATGGTATTGGCTGAACACCAACAGGTTGCTGCTCACCCTCTTTGAATTGTCTTTAGCATGCTAAAAGGAGCAGGAAAAAGCAAAAAATTTCAAAAATTCCACCTTTCCAAGCAGAGAAGTGACTGTTTGCGCATTGACATTATTCATTCATTTCAGCCATTGAAAACCATCCTCTCACTCATATACCAGAAATGGTTGAAGGTATTGGCTGAACGCAGACAGATAGCAGCTCAACCTCTTTTAATCTTCTTTAGCATGATAAAATTAGCAGGAAATAGCAAAAAATTTCAGAATTCCACCTTTCAAAGCAGAGAAATGACTGACTAATGACATTATTCACTGATTTTAGCCATTGAAAAATGTCCTGTTACTCATATAGCAGAAATGGTTGAAGGTATTGGCTGAACACAAAGAAATAGCAGCCCACCCTCGTTGAATCATCTTTAGCATGATAAAAGGAGCAGGAAAAAGCAAAAAATTTCAGAATTTCAACTTTCAAAGCAGAGAAATGACTGTTTGTGCAATGACATTATTCATTGATTTTTGCCATTGAAAACAGTCCTGTTACTCATATACCCGATTTGGTTGAAGGTACTGGCTGAACGCAAACAAACAGCATCTCAACTTCTTTGAATCTTCTTTAGCATGCTAAAAGGAACATGAAAGAGCAAAAAAATTCAGAATTCCACCTCTCCCAGCAGAGAAATGACTGAGCAATGACATTATTCACTAATTTTAGCCATTGAAAAATGTCTTGTTACTCATATGCCAGAAATGGTGGAAGGTATTGGCTGAACGCAAACAGATAGCAGCTCAGCCTCTTTGAATCATCTTTTGCATGCTAAAAGGAGAAGAAAAAAACAAAAAAAAATTCAAAATTCCACCTTTTCAAGCAGAGAAATGACTGTTTGTGCAATGACATTATTCATTGATTTTAGCCATTGAAAACAGTCCTGTTACTCATACACCCGATTTGGTTGAAGGTACTGGCTGAACGCAAACAAACAGCATCTCAACCTCTTTGAATCTTCTTTAGCATGCTAAGAGGAACGTGAAAAAGCAAAAAAATTCAGAATTCCACCTCTCCCAGTAGAGAAATGACTGAGCAATGACATTATTCACTAATTTTAGCCATTGAAAAATGTCCTGTTACTCATATACCAGAAATGGTTGAAGGTATTGGCTGAACGCAAACAGATAGCAGCTCAGCCTCTTTGAATCATCTTTTGCATGCTAAGGAGGAGAAAAAAACAAAAAAAATTCAAAATTCCACCTTTCCAAGCAGAGAAATAACTGTATGTGCAATGACATTATTCATTGATTTTAGCCATTGAAAACCGTCCTGTCACTCATATACCAGAAATGGTTGAAGGTATTGGCTGAACGCAAACAGATAGCAGCTCACCCTCTTTGAATCTTCTTTAGCATGCTAAATGGAGCAGGAAAAATCAAAAAAATTCAGAATTCCACCTTTCAAAGCAGAGAAATTACTGAGCAGTAACATTATTCACTGATTTTAGCCATTGAAAAATGTCCTGTTACTCATATACCAGAATTGGTTGAAGGTATTGGCTTAACACAAAGAGATAGCAGCCCACCCTCTTTGAATCTTCTTTAGCATGATAAAAGGAGCAGGAAAAAGCAAAAAATTTCAGAATTCCACCTTTCAAAGCAGAGAAATGACTGAGCAATAGTGTTGAGCGATACCTTCCGATATCGGGAAATATCGGATCGGATTGGATCAGACCGATACCGAAAAAGTATCGGATATCGCCAATTCCGATACCGGAAACCAATGCAAGTCAATGGGACAGAAATATCGGAATGAAAATAAACCCTTTCTTTCCTTGTAGGTTAATTCTACATGAAGTAAAACAACTAAGAATAATGTAGAATGTATTGGGGGAGGTGGGGGAGACAAAGGCATAGAGGTTTAGCCCAATCAAATGGAATAGCAGGAATTATTTTTTTTTAAGACGTTCTAAGTTACGGAAATATTGACTATGTTAAGTATTTTTATATTTTGTCAGATATTTATGTTTCACTACTTCCATGCTCTTCACCTTCTTTTTTACTTCTCCCACACTTTCTCCTTCATCATCTTCAGCATCTTTTTCATCCACTTCTTCTTCACCTTCTTAATCTTCTTCTTCTTCACCTTCTTCGTATTATTCTTTTTTTTTACATTCTTCATATTCTACTTCTTCATCTTCTTCATCTTCTTCTTCTTCATCATATTCTTATTTGTGGCAGGCATTCCTGTAGTTGTTATCTATAAAAGGTTGGACATTACACCTTTCGTTCTGCCCGTCACAAAAGATTTACAACAGGATTTGTCCGCGTTCAGTTTGGCCTGCAGCAGCAGGTCTTTTCCAGGGGCACCACGAGGAGGAACGGACTCACCCCCATACACTGCTTTGTCATCTTCTGCTTATAATTTAGATATTATCTTTTGCTCTGATTTTTAGTCTTATGCTTAATGTTCTTCCGCTTTTTGGTCTGCAGCTTCTTGTATTTCTGCTTCTTGGTTTTCTTTCTCTTGTTCTTCTGTATCTTGGTGCTTGTCTTCTCTTCTTTGTCCTCTTGGTCAACTTCTTCAGGGTCATCTTCTCGGTCTTCTTCGGGGTGGTCTTCAGGGTCGTCGTGTTCGGGGGTCCTTGTCTTCGGGGTCCTCGTCTTCTTCGGGTTGGTCTTCTCGGTCCTCGTCTTCGGGGTCCTCGTCTTCTTCGGGGTGGTCTTCAGGGTCCTCGTCTTCTTCGGGGTGGTCTTCAGGGTCCTCGTCTTCTTCGGGGTGGTCTTCAGGGTCCTCGTCTTCAGGGTCGTCGTCTTCGGGGTCCTCGTCTTCTTAGGGTTGGTCTTCAGGGTCCTCGTCTTCAGGGTCCTCGTCAGGGAGATCTAGAGTGATTACCAAGATACATTTCAAAAAGCTTGAACTTGGAAATGTAGCAGAAGGTACAAGAAAGCTGAGGAACTACCGAGGACCAGCTGACGGTACTGGAACCCGGATGGGTAGCAGAAGGTACAAGAGCCAATGGAACTGCCAAAGACCAGCTGACGGTACTGGAACTCGGTTACTAAGCAGGAGGTACCTGTGCCAGAAAGCACTACCAAGGACCAGCAGACGTTGGTGGAACTTGGATACCGAGAAGGAGTCACCTAATCCAAAGGCACTGCCGAGTAGCAGCTGACGGTACTGAAACCCGGATGGGTAGCAGAAGGTACCCATGTAAAAAAAAGTTCAAGGCCGCGAGCCGGCCGCAGTTACCAAAACCCACAGTCCTACAGGGGGTGCTTGTTCTACTGGCACTATGGAACCAGCCTTCATTGCCAGATCCCGCAGCCCACATAGGAGTCACCTAAACTGCAGGCACCATAGAGTCGGCTAACCCGACCGCAACACGACAGGACAACGCATTGGAGGCAAAGTGACGTTGACACTACCCGGAAACAGCTGACGTGCTGGAACCAGGCTGGGCAGGAGGGAGTACCCGTGCCAAAGTCACTGCTGAGAACCAGCTGATGGTACTGGAACCCGGATGGGTAGCAGAAGGTACAAGAGCCAATGGAACTGCCAAAGACCAGCTGATGGTACTGGAACTCGGTTACTAAGCAGGAGGTACCTGTGCCAGAAAGCACTACCAAGGACCAGCAGACGTTGGTGGAACTTGGATACCGAGAAGGAGGCACCTAATCCAAAGGCACTGCCGAGAACCAGCTGATGGTACTGGAACCCGGATGGGTAGCAGAAGGCACCCATGTAAAAAAAAGTTCAAGGCCGCGAGCCGGCCGCAGTTACCAAAACCCACAGTCCTACAGGGGGTGCATGTTCTATTGGCACTATGGAACCAGCCTTCATTGCCAGATCCCGCAGCCCACATAGGAGTCACCTAAACTGCAGGCACCATAGAGTCGGCTAACCCGACCGCAACACGACAGGACAACGCATTGGAGGCAAAGTGACGTTGACACTACCCGGAAACAGCTGGCGTGCTGGAACCAGGCTGGGCAGGAGGGAGTACCCGTGCCAAAGTCACTGCCGAGAACCAGCTGACGGTACTGGAACTCGAATGGGTAGTAGAAGGTACAAGAGCAAATGGAACTACCGAGGACCAGCTGACGGTACTGGAACCCGGATGGGTAGCAGAAGGTACAAGAGCCAATGGAACTGTCGAAGACCAGCTGACGGTACTGGAACTCGGTTACTAAGCAGGAGGTACCTGTGCCAGAAAGCACTACCAAGGACCAGCAGACATTGGTGGAACTTGGATACCGAGAAGGAGGCACCTAATCCAAAGGCACTGCCGAGTAGCAGCTGACGGTACTGAAACCCGGATGGGTAGCAGAAGGTACCCATGTAAAAAAAAGTTCAAGGCCGCGAGCCGGCCGCAGTTACCAAAACCCACAGTCCTACAGGGGGTGCTTGTCCTATTGGCACTATGGAACCAGCCTTCATTGCCAGATCCCGCAGCCCACATAGGAGTCACCTAAACTGCAGGCACCATAGAGTCGGCTAACCCGACCGCAACACGACAGGACAACGCATTGGAGGCAAAGTGACGTTGACACTACCCGGAAACAGCTGGCGTGCTGGAACCAGGCTGGGCAGGAGGGAGTACCCGTGCCAAAGTCACTGCCGAGAACCAGCCGACGGTACTGGAACCTGGATGGGTAGTAGAAGGTACAAGAGCAAATGGAACTACCGAGGACCAGCTGACGGTACTGGAACCCGAATGGGTAGCAGAAGGTACAAGAGCCAATGGAACTGCCGAAGACCAGCTGACGGTACTGGAACTCGGTTACTAAGCAGGAGGTACCTGTGCCAGAAAGCACTACCAAGGACCAGCAGACGTTGTTGGAACTTGGATACCGAGAAGGAGGCACCTAATCCAAAGGCACTGCCGAGAACCAGCTGATGGTGCTGGAACCCGGATGGGTAGCAGAAGGTACCCATGTAAAAAAAAGTTCAAGGCCGCGAGCCGGCCGCAGTTACCAAAGCCCACAGTCCTACAGGGGGTGCTTGTCCTATTGGCACTATGGAACCAGCCTTCATTGCCAGATCCCGCAGGCCACATAGGAGTCACCTAAACTGCAGACACCATAGAGTCGGCTAACCCGACCGCAACACGACAGAACAACGCATTGGAGGCAAAGTGACGTTGACACTACCCGGAAACAGCTGGCGTGCTGGAACCAGGCTGGGCAGGAGGGAGTACCCGTGCCAAAGTCACTGCCGAGAACCAGCTGACGGTACTGGAACCCGGATGGGTAGTAGAAGGTACAAGAGCAAATGGAACTACCGAGGACCAGCTGACGGTACTGGAATCCGGATGGGTAGCAGAAGGTACAAGAGCAAATGGAACTACCGAGAACCAGCTGGCGGTGCTGGAACCCAGGGTAAATACTAAAAACAGAGTGGAGCCAGAGGTGTAATTGGAGCAAGTTTTAAATCCGTAGTCCAGTGGATGTGGACAAAGCAGGAGAATTTGCCGGACACACAGCTGGGGATCAGCTGACGTTACTGAACCCCAATAACACTGGAGCAAGTGTTGACTGTGCAGACGGCACTTCTGAGCAGCAACTAGCGGTATTGGAGCCCAGGGTAAATACTAAAATCAGAGGAGACAGAGGTGTATTTGGAGGAGGTTTTAAATCAGTAGTACAGTGGATGTGGACAAAGTAGGAGAATTTGCCGGACACACAGCTGGGGATCAGCTGACGTTACTGAACCCCAATAAAACGGCAGCAAGTGTTGACTGTGCAGACGGCACTTCTGAGCAGCAACTAGCGGTATTGGAGCCCAGGGTAAATACTAAAAACAGAGGAGACAGAGGTGTATTTGGAGGATGTTTTAAATCAGTAGTACAGTGGATGTGGACAAAGCAGGAGAATTTGCCGGACACACAGCTGGGGAACAGCTGACGGTACTGAACCCCAATAACACTGGAGCAAGCGTTGACTGTGCAGACAGTACTTCTCAGCAGCAACTAGCGGTATTGGAGCCCA
Organism: Phyllobates terribilis; assembly: GCF_046119375.1. Lineage (NCBI taxonomy): Eukaryota > Metazoa > Chordata > Amphibia > Anura > Dendrobatidae > Phyllobates > Phyllobates terribilis. The sequence continues at coordinate 373,565 of NW_027362771.1, read as the reverse complement.
GGGTAAATACTAAAAACAGAGGAGCCAGAGGTGTATTTGGAGGAGGTTTTAAATCAGTAGTACAGTGGATGTGGACAAAGCAGGAGATTTTGCCGGACACACAGCTGGGGATCAGCTGACGTTACTGAACCCCAATAACACAGCAGCAAGTGTTGACTGTGCAGACGGCACCTCCGAGCGCCAACTGGCGGTGTTGAATCATCTTTAGCATGATAAAAGGAGCAGGAAAAAGCAAAAAATTTCAGAATTTCAACTTTCAAAGCAGAGAATTGACTGTTTGTGCAATGACATTATTCATTGATTTTAGCCATTGAAAACAGTCCTGTTACTCAAATACTAGAATTTGTTGAAGGTACTGGCTGAACGCAAACAGATTGCAGCTCACCCTCTTTGAATCTTCTTTAGCATGCTATAAGGAGCAGGAAAAAGCAAAAAAATTCAGAACTCCACCTTTCACAGCAGAGAAATGACTCAGCAATTACATTATTCACTGATTTTAGCCATTGAAAAATGTCCTGTTACTCATATACCAGAAATGGTTGAAGGTATTGGCTGAACACAAAGAGATAGCAGCCCAACCTCTTTCAATCTTCTTTAGCATGATAAAAGGAGTAGGAAAAAGCAAAAAATTTCAGAATTCCACCTTTCAAAGCAGAGAAATGACTGTTTGTGCAATGACATTATTCATTGATTTTTGCCATTGAAAACAGTCCTGTTACTCATATACCCGATTTGGTTGAAGGTACTGGCTGAACGCAAACAAACAGCATCTCAACCTCTTTGAATCTTCTTTAGCATGCTAAAAGGAACATGAAAGAGCAAAAAAATTCAGAATTACACCTCTCCCAGCAGAGAAATGACTGAGCAATGACATTATTCACTAATTTTAGCCATTGAAAAATGTCCTGTTACTCATATGCCAGAAATGGTGGAAGGTATTGGCTGAACGCAAACAGATAGCAGCTCAGCCTCTTTGAATCAACTTTTGCATGCTAAAAGGAGAAGAAAAAAACAAAAAAAATTTCAAAATTCCACCTTTCCAAGCAGAGAAATAACTGTTTGTGCAATGACATTATTCATTGATTTTAGCCATTGAAAACAGTCCTGATACTCATATACCCGATTTGGTTGAAGGTACTGGCTGAACGCAAACAAACAGCATCTCAACCTCTTTGAATCTTCTTTAGCATGCTAAAAGGAACATGAAAAAGCAAAAAAATTCAGAATTCCACCTCTCCCAGTAGAGAAATGACTGAGCAATGACATTATTCACTAATTTTAGCCATTGAAAAATGTCCTGTTACTCATATACCAGAAATGGTTGAAGGTATTGGCTGAACGCAAACAGATAGCAGCTCAGCCTCTTTGAATCATCTTTTGCATGCTAAGGAGGAGAAAAAAACAAAAAAAAATTCAAAATTCCACCTTTCCAAGCAGAGAAATGACTGTATGTGCAATGACATTATTCATTGATTTTAGCCATTGAAAAACATCCTGTTACTCATATACCAGAAATCGTTGATGGTATTGGCTGAACACAAACAGTTTGCTGCTCAGCCTCTTTGAATCTTCTTTAGCATGCTAAAAGGAACAAGAAAAAGCAAACAATTTCAAAAATTCCACCTTTCCAAGCAGAGAAGTGATTGTTTGTGCATTGACATTATTCATTGATTTCAGCCTTTGAAAACCGTCCTGTCACTCATATATCAGAAATGGTTGAAGGTATTGGCTGAACGCAGACAGATAGCAGCTCACCCTCTTTTAATCTTCTTTAGCATGCTAAAAGGAGCAGGAAAAATAAAAAAAATTCAGAATTCCACCTTTCAAAGCAGAGAAATTACTGAGCAATGACATTATTCACTGATTTTAGCCAATGAAAAATGTCCTGTTTCTCATATACCAGAAATGGTTGAAGGTATTGGCTGAACACAAAGAGATAGCAGCCCACCCTATTTGAATCTTCTTTAGCATGATAAAAGGAGCAGGAAAAAGCAAAAAAAAATCAGAATTCCACCTTTCAAAGCAGAGAAATGACTGTTTGTGCAATGACATTATTCATTGATTTTAGCCATTGAAAACCGTCCTGTCACTCATATACCAGACATGGTTGAAGGTATTGGCTGAACGCAAACAGATAGCAGCTCACCCTCTTTGAATCTTCTTTAGCATGCTAAAAGGAGCAGGAAAAATCAAAAAAATTCAGAATTCCACCTTTCAAAGCAGAGAAATTACTGAGCAGTAACATTATTCACTGATTTTAGCCATTGAAAAATGTCCTGTTACTCATATACCAGAATTGGTTGAAGGTATTGGCTTAACACAAAGAGATAGCAGCCTACCCTCTTTGAATCTTCTTTAGCATGATAAAAGGAGCAGGAAAAAGCAAAAAATTTCAGAATTTCACCTTTCAAAGCAGAGAAATGACTGTTTGTTCAATGAGATTATTCATTGATTTTAGCCATTGAAAACAGTCCTGTTACTCATATACCAGAATTGGATGAAGGTACTGGCTGAACGCAAACAGATAGCAGCTCACCCTCTTTGAATCTTCTTTAGCATGCTAAAAGGAGCAGGAAAAAGCAAAAAAATTCAGAATTCCACCTCTCCCCACAGAGAAATGACTGAGCAATGACATTATTCACTAATTTTAGCCATTGAAACATGTCTTGTTAGTCATATACCAGAAATGGTTGAAGGTATTGGCTGAACGCAAACAGATAGCAGCTCAGCCTCTTTGAATCGTCTTTTGCATGCTAAAAGGAGGAGAAAAAACAAAAAAAAATTCAGAATTCCACCTTTCCAAGCAGAGAAATGACTGTTTGTGCAATGACATTATTCATTGATTTAAGCCATTGAAAAACATCTTGTTACTCATATACCCGAAATGGTTGATGGTATTGGCTGAACACAAACAGTTTGCTGCTCACCCTCTTTGAATCTTCTTTAGCTGGCTAAAAGGAGCAGGAAAAAGGAAAAAATTTCAAAAATTCCACCTTTCCAAGCAGAGAAGTGACTGCTTGTGCATGGACATTATTTATTGATTTTAGCCATTGAAAACCGTCCTGGCACTCATATACCAGAAATGGTTGAATTTATTGGCTGAACGCAAACAGATAGCAGCTCACCCTCTTTGAATCTTCTTTAGCATGCTAAAAGGAGCAGGAAAAAGCAAAAAATTTCAGAATTCCACCTTTCAAAGCAGAGAAATGACTGAGCAATAATGTTGAGCGATACCTTCCGATATCGGGAAATATCGGATCGGATTGGATCGGACCGATACCGAAAAAGTATCGGATATCACCAATTCCGATACCGGAAACCAATGCAAGTCAATGGGACAGAAATATCGGAATGCAAATAAACCCTTTCTTTCCTTGTAGGTTAATTCTACATGAAGTAAAACAACTAAGAATAATGTAGAATGTATTGGGTGAGGTGGGGGAGACAAAGGCATAGAGGTTTAGCCCAATCAAATGGAATTGCAGGAATTAATATTTTTTTTTAAGACGTTCTGAGTTACGGAAATATTGACTATGTTAAGTATTTTTATATTTTGTCAGATATTTATGTTTCACTACTTCCATGCTCTTCACCTTCTTTTTTACTTCTCCCACACTTTCTCCTTCATCATCTTCAGCATATTTTTCATCCACTTCTTCTTCACCTTCTTAATCTTCTTCTTCTTCACCTTCTTCGTATTATTCTTTTTTTTTACATTCTTCATATTCTACTTCTTCATCTTCTTCATCTTCTTCTTCTTCATCATATTCTTATTTGTGGCAGGCATTCCTGTAGTTGTTATCTATAAAAGGTTGGACATTACACCTTTCGTTCTGCCCGTCACAAAAGATTTACAACAGGATTTGTCCGCGTTCAGTTTGGCCTGCAGCAGCAGGTCTTTTCCAGGGGCAACACGAGGAGGAACGGACTCACCCCCATACACTGCTTTGTCATCTTCTGCTTATAATTTAGATATTATCTTTTGCTCTGATTTTTAGTCTTATGCTTAATGTTCTTCCGCTTTTTGGTCTGCAGCTTCTTGTATTTCTGCTTCTTGGTTTTCTGTCTCTTGTTCTTCTGTATCTTGGTGCTTGTCTTCTCTTCTTTGTCCTCTTGGTCAACTTCTTCAGGGTCATCTTCTTGGTCTTCTTCGGGGTGGTCTTCAGGGTCGTCGTCTTCGGGGGTCCTCGTCTTCGGTGTCCTCATCTTCTTCGGGTTGGTCTTCTGGGTCCTCGTCTTCGGGGTCCTCGTCTTCTTTGGGGTGGTCTTCAGGGTCCTCGTCTTCTTCGGGGTGGTCTTCAGGGTCCTAGTCTTCAGGGTCGTCGTCTTCGGGGTCCTCGTCTTCTTAGAGTTGGTCTTCAGGGTCCTCGTCTTCAGGGTCCTCATCAGGGAGATCTAGAGTGATTACCAAGAACCATTTCAAAAAGCTTGAACTTGGAAATGTAGCAGAAGGTACAAGAAAGCTGAGGAACTACCGAGGACCAGCTGGCGGTACTGGAACCCGGATGGGTAGCAGAAGGTACAAGAGCCAATGGAACTGCCGAAGACCAGCTGACAGTACTGGAACTCGGTTACTAAGCAGGAGGTACCTGTGCCAGAAAGCACTACCAAGGACCAGCAGACGTTGGTGGAACTTGGATACCGAGAAGGAGGCACCTAATCCAAAGGCACTGCCGAGTACCAGCTGATGGTACTGGAACCCGGATGGGTAGCAGAAGGTACCCATGTAAAAAAAAGTTCAAGGCCGCGAGCCGGCCGCAGTTACCAAAACCCACAGTCCTACAGGGGGTGCTTGTCCTATTGGCACTATGGAACCAGCATTCATTGCCAGATCCCGCAGCCCACATAGGAGTCACCTAAACTGCAGGCACCATAGAGTCGGCTAACCCGACCGCAACACGACAGGACAACGCATTGGAGGCAAAGTGACGTTGACACTACCCGGAAACAGCTGGCGTGCTGGAACCAGGCTGGGCAGGAGGGAGTACCCGTGCCAAAGTCACTGCCGAGAACCAGCTGACGGTACTGGAACCCGGATGGGTAGTAGAAGGTACAAGAGCAAATGGAACTACCGAGGACCAGCTGACGGTACTGGAACCCGGATGGGTAGCAGAAGGTACAAGAGCCAATGAAACTGTCGAAGACCAGCTGACGGTACTGGAACTCGGTTACTAAGCAGGAGGTACCTGTGCCAGAAAGCACTACCAAGGACCAGTAGACGTTGGTGGAACTTGGATACCGAGAAGGAGGCACCTAATCCAAAGGCACTGCCGAGAACCAGCTGACGGTACTGAAACCCGGATGGGTAGCAGAAGGTACCCATGTAAAAAAAAATTCAAGGCCGCGAGCCGGCCGCAGTTACCAAAACCCACAGTCCTACAGGGGGTGCTTGTCCTATTGGCACAATGGAACCAGCCTTCATTGCCAGATCCCGCAGCCCACATAGGAGTCACCTAAACTGCAGGCACCATAGAGTCGGCTAACCCGACCGCAACACGACAGGACAACGCATTGGAGGCAAAGTGACGTTGACACTACCCGGAAACAGCTGGCGTGCTGGAACCAGGCTGGGCAGGAGGGAGTACCCATGCCAAAGTCACTGCCGAGAACCAGCTGACGGTACTGGAACCCGGATGGGTAGTAGAAGGTACAAGAGCAAATGGAACTACCGAGGACCAGCTGACGGTACTGGAACCCGGATGGGTAGCAGAAGGTACAAGAGCCAATGGAACTGCCGAAGACCAGCTGACGGTACTGGAACTCGGTTACTAAGCAGGAGGTACCTGTGCCAGAAAGCACTACCAAGGACCAGCAGACGTTGGTGGAACTTGGATACCGAGAAGGAGGCACCTAATCCAAAGGCACTGCCGAGAACCAGCTGACGGTACTGGAACCCGGATGGGTAGCAGAAGGTACCCATGTAAAAAAAAGTTCAAGGCCGCGAGCCGGCCGCAGTTACCAAAACCCACAGTCCTACAGGGAGTGCTTGTCCTATTGACACTATGGAACCAGCCTTCATTGCCAGATCCCGCAGCCCACATAGGAGTCACCTAAACTGCAGGCACCATAGAGTCGGCTAACCTGACTGCAACACGACAGGACAACGCATTGGAGGCAAAGTGACGTTGACACTACCCGGAAACAGCTGGCGTGCTGGAACCAGGCTGGGCAGGAGGGAGTACCCGTGCCAAAGTCACTGCCGAGAACCAGCTGACGGTACTGGAACCCAGATGGGTAGTAGAAGGTACAAGAGCAAATGGAACTACCGAGGACCAGCTGACGGTACTGGAATCCAGATGGGTAGCAGAAGGTACAAGAGCAAATGGAACTACCGAGAACCAGCTGGCGGTGCTGGAACCCAGGGCAAATACTAAAAACAGAGTGGAGCCAGAGGTGTAATTGGAGCAAGTTTTAAATCCGTAGTCCAGTGGATGTGGACAAAGCAGGAGAATTTGCCGGACACACAGCTGGGGATCAGCTGACGTTACTGAACCCCAATAACACTGGAGCAAGCGTTGACTGTGCAGACGGCACTTCTGAGCAGCAACTAGCAGTATTGGAGCCCAGGGTAAATACTAAAATCAGAGGAGCCAGAGGTGTATTTGGAGGAGGTTTTAAATCAGTAGTACAGTGGATGTGGACAAAGCAGGAGAATTTGCCGGACACACAGCTGGGGATCAGCTGACGTTACTGAACCCCAATAACACTGGAGCAAGCATTGACTGTGCAGACGGCACTTCTGATCAGCAACTAGCGGTATTGAAGCCCAGGGTAAATACTAAAAACAGAGGAGCCAGAGGTGTATTTGGAGGAGGTTTTAAATCAGTAGTACAGTGGATGTGGACAAAGCAGGAGAATTTGCCGGACACACAGCTGGGGATCAGCTGACGGTACTGAACCCCAATAACACTGGAGCAAGCGTTGACTGTGCAGACGGCACTTCTGAGCAGCAACTAGCGGTATTGGAGCCCAGGGTAAATACTAAAAACAGAGGAGCCAGAGGTGTATTTGGAGGAGGTTTTAAATCAGTAGTACAGTGGATGTGGACAAAGCAGGAGAATTTGCCGGACACACAGCTGGGGATCAGCTGACGTTACTGAACCCCAATAACACGGCAGCAAGTGTTGACTGTGCAGACGGCACTTCCGAGCGCCAACTGGCGGTGTTGGAGCTCAGGGATAATACTGAAAACAGAGGAGCCAGAGGTGTATTTGGAGGAGGTTTTAAATCAGTAGTACAGTGGATGTGGACAGAGCAGGAGAAATTGCCGTCCGCACAGCAGGGGAACAGCTGACGTTACTGAACCCCAATAACACGGCAGCAAGTGTTGACTGTGCAGACGGCACTTCCGAGCGCCAACTGGCGGTGTTGGAGCTCAGGCATAATACAGAAAACAGAGGAGCCAGAGGTGTAATTGGAGCAACTTTAAAATCTGTAGTAGTGAGAATGTGAACAGAGCAGGAGAAATTGCGTCCGCACAGCAGGGGAACAGCTGACGTTACTGAACCCCAATAACACGGCAGCAAGTGTTGACTGTGCAGACGGCACTTCCGTGCACCAACTGGCGGTGTTGGAGCTCAGGAATAATACTGAAAACAGAGGAGCCAGAGGTGTATTTGGAGCAACTTTAAAATCTGTAGAAGTGAGAATGTGGACAGAGCAGGAGAAATTGCCGGCCGCACAGCAGGGGAACAGCTGACGTTACTGAACCCCAATAACACGGCAGCAAGTGTTGACTGTGCAGATGGCACTTCCGAGCGCCAACTGGCGGTGTTGGAGCTCAGGGATAATACTGAAAACAGAGGAGCCAGAGGTGTATTTGGAGCAACTTTAAAATCTGTAGTAGTGAGAATGTGGACAGAGCAGGAGAAATTGCCGTCCGCACAGCAGGGGAACAGCTGACGTTACTGAACCCAAATAACACGGCAGCAAGTGTTGACTGTACAGACGGCACTTCCGAGCGCCAACTGGCGGTGTTGGAGCTCAGGGATTACAGTTCAGGTGGTAGAAACATGAACAGAACAGGAGACCTGGATATTGTTGCCAACCAATTATTTATTCTGGAAGAGGACTGGCAAATTCATGAGAGATCCAGGCCTTGTTCATTTTGAGAAAAGTAAGCCGGTCAACGTTATCGGAGGATAGTCGCATGCGACGGTCTGTTAGTACACCACCTGCGGCACTAAAGACGCGTTCCGATAGTACACTAGCAGCAGGGCAAGCTAGCACCTCCAATGCATACTGACTAAGCTCTGGCCATGTATCCAGCTTACAGACCCAAAACTTGAAGGGAGAAGAGCCATCTGGGAGTACACTAAGAGGGCAAGACATGTAGTCTGTCACCATCTGACCGAAACGTTGCCTCCTGCTGACTGTTGCCATCTGTGATGGTGTAGACGTTTGTGGCAGCGGGGACACAAAACTTTGCCACATTTCGGCCATACTGGTCTTGCCTTGTGCTGGGGCGCTGCTTCTGCTCCCTCTTTGTGCAGAGCTTCCTCCACTGCCTCGACGCACTGAGCTGCTTTGTAAAGCACTAGCAGCACTGCTCTCGGTTGGAATGGAGAACATGATGGAATGCACCAGTGCGTCTTGGTACTCCCGCATTTTACGCTCCCGGTTCAACGGTGTTATGAGGCTTTGTAAGTTGTCCCGGTAGCGAGGATCTAGGTGGGTGGACACCCAATAATCAGCCGTGTTCAGAATGTGGGCAATGCGGCGGTCGTTTCTCAGGCACTGCAGCATGAAATCAACCATGTGCTGCAGACTGCCAACTGGCCAAGAAACGCTGTCCCCTGCTTGAGGCGTGATCTCTGCCTGCTCTGCATCACCCCACCCTCGCTCTAGATACTGACTACTAGAGCATTGTGTACCTCCCTCCTCTGGACAGATGTCTTCCTCATCCATTGACTCCTCCTCATCCTCCTCACAAAGTGTCCCCTGCCTAGGCCTTTGTGAGGAACCACGTTGCGCAGACTGTAGAGAAGCAGATGGCATTTGTGACTCCTCATCCTCCACCTCTTCCAAAACCTCGTCCCTTAGTGCTTGCAGTGTTTTTTCAAGCAGGCAGATAAGGGGGTAGTCATGCTGACTAGTGCATCATCTGCAATCGCCATCCGCGTGGAATAATCGAAGGCACGCAAAACGTGGCAAATGTCCTTCATAGAGGCCCACTCAGTGGTGGTGAAGTGTGAACGGCGCGCACTGCGACTTGTTTGCGCCTGCTGCAGCTGGTACTCCATTACTGCTGCCTGCTGCTCACACAACCTCTCCAACATATGTAACGTTGAATTCCACCTGGTGGGTAGGTCACATATGATGCGATGTTCCGGAAGACGTAATCGGCGCTGCAGAGCTGCAATGCGTGATCTTGCATTGCTGGAACGCCGCAAGTGAGCGCACTCTATGCGGACCTTGTGAAGCAGTGCATCAAGATCCGGATAGTCCCTCACAAAACTCTGCACGACCAAGTTGAGCACATGTGCCAGACATGGGATGTGAGTAAGGTTGCCTAGGCCCAGAGCTGCCACCAGATTTCGGCCATTGTCACACACTACCATGCCTGGCTGAAGATTCGCTGGCACAAACCACACGTCGCTCTGCTGCTTGATGGCATTCCAGAGCTCCTGCGCTGTGTGGCTTCGATTCCCCAAAGAAATTAATTTTAATACGGCCTGTTGACGTTTGGCCACGGCTGTGCTCATATTGGTCACCATAACAGGTAACCGTTCACAGGTCGATGTGGAGGTAGACCGTGACGGCTCCTGCAGCGCTGATTCAGAGGAACTGGAGTATGAGGAGGATCAATGTGTACAGACTGGATTCCTGCAATCCTTGGAGTTGGCAGAACACGTACAGCGCCACTCTCAAGATCTGTACCCGGCTCCACAACATTTACCCAATGGGCAGTGAGGGAAAGGTATCGTCCCTGTCCATGCTTACTGTCCACGCATCGGTGGTCAGGTGGACCTTGCTACTGACGGCGTTTTGTAGCGCATGTTTAATTTTTCCCTCCACATGATGTTGCAGGGCAGGGACGGCTTGCCTGCTGAAATAAAATCGGCTGGGCACGTTGTATTGTGGGACTGCCAATGCCATAAAGTTACGGAATGTGTCAGTCTCCACCAGCCTGAATGATAGCATTTCAAGGGCCAGTAGTTTAGCAATGCCAGCATTCAGAGCCTGTGCTCAGGGGTGGTTTGCCGAGTATGGGCACCTTTTCTTCCATGCCTGTGCTAACGATGGCTGTAGACTGGCCTTGGAGTGTGAGGATGACTTGGAAAGTGGTGCTGTGGGTGGAATTACACTGTGTCTCTGTACAACAGTGCCAGAGATTCTTCCATGGCGATCCTGTGAGGAAGCCGAACCAGCTGTGTGTGAGCTGGAGGACGAGGCTACAACACGAGCTGAAGAGGTGGTAGGTGGCGCTGTAGGTTGGCCTAGGTCTTCAGTGTGTTTTTGTAACTCCACCACGTGCTTGGTCCGCACATGTTTCCACATATTTGTGGTATTGAGGTTGCTGACACTTTTCCCTCTTTTCACCTTCTGATTACACAGCTTGCATTTGACAAAGCAAATGTCATCTGCAACTGTGTCAAAAAAGGACCAGGCACTGCAAGTCTTGGGAGCGCCCGCTTTGGATTTTGGAAGAGCCATGCTCCTAATGGGTGCCGAAGTGGAGGCTACAGGCAACCAAGTCTGCCCCCTCCCTCTCCCTCCTTTTTGGGCCGTTCGGGGAATCTCTTCCTCAGAGCTGCTCCCACCACCTTCCTGTCCCTCACACCATGATGGGTCAAGGACCTCATCATCTACACCACCCTCTTCAAACAACTGCTTCTCCTGGGTAGTCTCGACAGCACAGTACGCACCAGAAAGTGGCACCTGAGTCTCATCATCAGATGCGTACTGAGGTGTGCTGCTGACCATAGGCACTGGCCCACCCGCCTCTTCAGATTCAGAGAGACAAAACGGTTGCGCATCACTGCATACTACCTCTTCTTCAAATTCTCGAATTCTGCTTGGCTGGCCCCCTCTTTCCAAGCCAAGAGATTCAGAGAACAGAAGTAGAGATGGCTCCTGTCCAGGGCTCTCTGACTGCCTGGGCAATTTGGCAGGTGGTGAAGAGACAGATGGGTGCTCTTCAGTGCTCAGGACCTGAGAGGATCTGGAACTAGTTGAAGTCAATGCGTTAGCTGCCATCCATCCGACAATGGCTTCAATTTGGTCCTCGCGCAGCAGTGGGGTACGGCTAGCTCCTACAAAGCTGTGCATAAAGGACTGTTCCCTGGTAAAACTGGGGGATGCTGAGTCACTGGTGCCCGCAGCAGGCACAGAATCCCCACGTCCTCTCCCTGCAGGCACAGAATCCTCACGTCCTCTCCCTGCAGAGACTCCACGCCCACGCCCACGCCCACGACCACATGCCTTACTCCCTGCCTTCTTCATCTTGGTAGACTGATAAAGATAGGCAGAAAAGTACTAAGGGCTTAGTGTGCTTATTCCTGAACAGCTGCTAACAGGTATAAGAAACACTAATTTTATAAAGTGTGGACTAGACTTTAATATGAGCTAATGTGGCCTACACAACTGTAAAGTGGAGTGTTTGGTGAACTTTATTTAGGTTTTTTTTGTCACAAAAAGACACTGGATGTGCCTAAAGATGTAAAAATGATAGTATCACAAATATATTGTAGCTATTACAATGTAGGAAGGTAACCTACAATGCAATAGATGAGGCTGCAAAAAATAGGCTAATACTAATCTGGCTGGGGCTGCAGGGCCCAATGCTGCAGAAAGGCTCCTCTAACTACTCCTATATAGTGTGTTTGGAAAAAATTTAGCTGAATACGGATGGAACCACCACACTAATAGGAGAAATCAGGAAAAATTATGAATTGGCAAAAAAGGACAATGTATGAGGCAGTGACACACACTGAGTGCACTACAACCAGACGTGGTTGAAGCACACACTACAGGGTGAGCTGCACTCACACACCAGACCTTGCAGACAGCGGTGAACAGTACAGATGCAGAGCACTGTGCACTAGCGCTGCAAGACCAAAAAAATTTCTCTGTCTACTCCTATATAGTGTGTTTGGAACCAATTTAGCTGAATACGGATGGAACCACCACACTAATAGGAGATATCAGGAAAAATTATGAATTGGCCAAAAAGGACAATGTATGAGGCAGTGACACACACTGAGTGCACTACAACCAGACGTGGCTGAAGCACACACTACAGGGTGAGCTGCACTCACACACAGAGACCTTGCAGAAAGCGGTGAACAGCACAGAGAACTGTGCACTAGCACTGCAAGGCACAGCGATTTATAAAGTAGCTTGGGTAAAGCAGAATAGACCAAATAGGTAGCTAAAACTGTCCCTCAGAACAACAGCGTCCTATCCCTAACTGAATTGACAGCAGAGTGAGCTCAAAATGGCGGCGGCGGCTTTTATAGTGCATCATGACATCATTTCAGCAGCCAATCACAGCCATGCCATTAGTTAAGATGCCTACATGCCTAACAGGATGTGCCCACACTTCTTAGGATCCTCATTGGCTGAATAAAATGAAAATGGCTCATTGCATTATGGGAACTTCCGATTCCGGTATACGATATTGCAAAAGTATCGGAATTAAGTATCGGAATTTCGATACCGCGAATATCGGCCGATACCCGATGTTTCAGTATCGGAATGCTCAACACTACTGAGCAATGACATTATTCACTGATTTTAGCCATTGAAAAATGTCCTGTTACTCATATACCAGAAATGGTTGAAGGTATTGGCTGAACACAAAGAGATAGCAGCCCACCCTCTTTGAATCTTCTTTAGCATGATAAAAGGAGCAGGAAAAAGCAAAAAAATTCAGAATTCCACCTTTCAAAGCAGAGAAATGACTGTTTGTGCAATGACATTATTCATTGATTTTAGCCTTTGAAAACAGTCCTGTTACTCATATACCAGAATTGGTTGAAGGTACTGGCTGAACGCAAACAGATAGCAGCTCACCCTCTTAAACTCTTCTTTAGCATGCTAAAAGGAGCAGGAAAATGCCAAAAATTTCAGAACTCCACCTATCCCAGCAGAGAAATGACTGAGCAATGACATTATTCACTGATTTTAGCCATTGAAAATCGTCCTGTTACTCATATACCAGAAATGGTTGAAGGTATTGGCTGAACGCAAACAGATAGCAGCTCAGCCTCTTTGGATCATCTTTTGCATGCTAAAAGGAGCAGAAAAAAACAAAAAACATTTCAGAATTTCACCTTTCCAAGCAGAGAAATGACTGTTTCTGCAATGATATTATTCATTGATTTTAGCCATTGAAAATATCCTGTTAGTTATATACAAGAAATGGTTGAAGGTATTGGCTTAACACAAAGAGATAGCAGCCCACTCTCTTTGAATCTTCTTTAGCATGATAAAAGGAGCAGGAAAAAGCAAAAAATTTCAGAATTCCACCTTTCAAAGCAGAGAAATGACTGTTTGTGCAATGAGATTATTCATTGATTTTAGCCATTGAAAACAGTCCTGTTACTCATATACCAGAACTGGATGAAGGTACTGGTTGAACGCAAACAGATAGCAGCTGAACCTCTTTGAATCTTCTTTAGCATGCTAAAAGGAGCAGGAAAAAGCAAAAAATTCAGAATTCCACCTCTCCCCACAGAGAAATGACTGAGCAATGACATTATTCACTAATTTTAGCCATTGAAACATGTCTTGTTACTCATATACCAGAAATGGTTGAAGGTATTGGCTGAACGCAAACAGATAGCAGCTCAGCCTCTTTGAATCGTCTTTTGCATGCTAAAAGGAGGAGAAAAAACAAAAAAAAAATTCAGATATTCACCTTTCCAAGCAGAGAAATGACTGTTTGTGCAAAGACATTATTCATTGATTTAAGCCATTGAAAAACATCTTGTTACTCATATACCAGAAATGGTTGATGGTATTGGCTGAACACAAACAGTTTGCTGCTCACCCTCTTTGAATCTTCTTTAGCACGCTAAAAGGAGCAGGAAAAAGCAAAAAATTTCAGAATTCCACCTTTCAAAACAGAGAAATGACTGAGCAATAACATTATTCACTGATTTTAGCCATTGAAAAATGTCCTGTTACTCATATACCAGAAATGGTTGAAAGTATTGGCTGAACACAAAGAGATAGCAGCCCACCCTCTTTGAATTTTCTTTAGCATGATAAAAGGAGCAGGAAAAAGCAAAAAAAAATCAGAATTCCACCTTTCAAAGCAGAGAAATGACTGTTTGTGCAATGACATTATTCATTGATTTTAGCCTTTGAAAACAGTCCTGTTACTCATATACCAGAATTGGTTGAAGGTACTGGCTGAACGCAAACAGATAGCAGCTCACCCTCTTATATTCTTCTTTAGCATGCTAAAAGGAGCAGGAAAATGCCAAAAATTTCAGAACTCCACCTATCCCAGCAGAGAAATGACTGAGCAATGACATTATTCACTGATTTTAGCCATTGAAAATCGTCCTGTTACTCATATACCAGAAATGGTTGAAGGTATTGGCTGAACGCAAACAGATAGCTGCTCAGCCTCTTTGGATCATCTTTTGCATGCTAAAAAGAGCAGAAAAAAACATAAAACATTTCAGAATTCCACCTTTCCAAGGAGAACAATGACTGTTTGTGCAATGATATTATTCATTGATTTTAGCCATTGAAAACCATCCTGTTACTTATATACCAGAATTGGTTGAAGGTACTGGCTGAACGTAAACAGATAGCAGCTCACTTTCTTTGAATCTTCTTTAGCATGCTAAAAGGAGCAGGAAAAAGCAAGAAAATTCAGAATTCCACCTCTCCCCGCAGAGAAATGACTGAGTAATGACATTATTCACTAAGTTTAGCCATTGAAACATGGCCTGTTACTCATATACCAGAAATGGTTGAAGGTATTGGCTGAATGCAAACAGATAGCAGCTCAGCCTCTTTGAATCGTATTTTGCATGCTAAAAGGAGCAGATAAAAACAAAAAAAATTTCAGAATTCCACCTTTCCAAGCAGAGAAATGACTGTTTGTGCAATGACATTATTGATTGATTTTAGCCATTGAAAACCATCCTGTTACTTATATACCAGAAATGGTTGTAGGTATTGGCTGAACACAAACAGGTAGCAGCTCACCCTCTTTGAATCATCTTTAGCATGGTAAAAAGAGAAGGAAAAAGCAAAAAATTTCAAAATTCCACCTTTCCAAGCAGAGAAATGACTGTTTGTGCAATGACATTATTTATTGATTTTAGCCAGTGAAAAACATCCTGTTACTCATATACCAGAAATGGTGGATGGTATTGGCTGAACACAAACTGGTTGCTGATCACCCTCTTTGAATCTTCTTTAGGATGCTAAAAGGAGCAGGAAAAAGCAAAAAATTTCAATAACTCCACCTTTCCAAGCAGAGAAGTGACTGTTTGTGCAATGACATTATTTATTGATTTCAGCCATTGAAAACCATCCTGTCACTCATATACCAGAAATGGTTGAAGGTATTGGCTGAACGCAGACAGATAGGAGCTCAACCTCTTTTAATCTTGTTTAGAATGCTAAAATTAACAGGAAAAAGCAAAAAATTTCAGAATTCCACCTTTCCTAGCAGAGAAATGACTGTTTGTGCAATGACATTATTTATTGATTTTAGAATTTGAAAATAGTCCTGTTACTCATATACCAGAATTGGTTGAAGGTACTGGCTGAACGCAAACAGATAGCAGCTCACCCTCTTTTATTCTTCTTTAGCATGCTAAAAGGAGCAGGAAAATGCAAAAAATTTCAGAACTCCACCAATCCCAGCAGAGAAATGACTGAGCAATGACATTATTCACTGATTTTAGCCATTGAAAATCGTCCTGTTACTCATATACCAGAATTAGATGAAGTTACTGGCTGAACGCAAACAGATAGCAGCTCACCCTCTTTGAATCGTCTTTAGCATGCTAAAAGGAGCAGGAAAAAGCAAAAAAAATCAGAATTCCACCTCTCCCCGCAGAGAATTGACTGAGCAATGACATTATTCACTAATTTTAGCCATTGAAACATGTCCTGTTGCTCATATACCAGAAATGGTTGAAGGTATTGGCTGAAAGCAAACAGATAGCAGCTCAGCCTCTTTGAATCGTCTTTTGCATGCGAAAAGAAGGAGAAAAAACAAAAAAAATTTCAGAATTACACCTTTCCAAGCAGAGAAATGACTGTTTGTGCAATGACATTATTCATTGATTTAAGCCATTGAAAAACATCTTGTTACTCATATACCAGAAATGGTTGATGGTATTGGCTGAACACAAACAGTTTGCTGCTCACCCTCTTTGAATCTTCTTTAGCATGCTAAAAGGAGCAGGAAAAAGGAAAAAATTTCAAAAATTCCACCTTTCCAAGCAGAGAAGTGACTGCTTGTGCATGGACATTATTCATTGATTTTAGCCAATGAAAACCGTCCTGTCACTCATATACCAGAAATGGTTGAAGGTATTGGCTGAACGCAAACAGATAGCAGCTCACCCTCTTTGAATCTTCTTTAGCATGCTAAAAGGAGCAGGAAAAAGCAAAAAATTTCAGAATTCCACCTTTCAAAGCAGAGAAATGACTGAGCAATAACATTATTCACTGATTTTAGCCATTGAAAAATGTACTGTTACTCATATACCAGAAATGGTTGAAGGTATTGGCTGAACACAAAGAGATAGCAGCCCACCCTCTTTGAATCTTCTTTAGCATGATAAAAGGAGCAGGAAAAAGCAAAAAATTTCAGGATTCCAACTTTCAAAGCAGAGAAATTACTGTTTGTACAATGACATTATTCATTGATTTTAGCCTATGAAAACAGTCCTGTTACTCATATACCAGAAATGGTTGAAGGTTTTAGCTGAACGCAAACAGATTGCAGCTCACCCTCTTTGAACCTTCTTTAGCATGCTATAAGGAGCAGGAAAAAGCAAAAAAATTCAGAACTCCACCTTTCACAGCAGAGAAATGACTCAGCAATGACATTATTAACTGATTTTAGCCATTGAAAAATGTCCTGTTACTCATATACCAGAAATGGTTGAAGGTATTGGCTGAACACAAAGAGATAGCATCCCAACCTCTTTCAATCTTCTTTAGCATGATAAAAGGAGTAGGAAAAAGCAAAAAATTTCAGAATTCCACCTTTCAAAGCAGAGAAATGACTGTTTGTGCAATGACATTATTCATTGATTTTTGCCATTGAAAACAGTCCTGTTACTCATATACCCGATTTGGTTGAAGGTACTGGCTGAACGCAAAAAACAGCATCTCAACCTCTTTGAATCTTCTTTAGCATGCTAAAAGGAACATGAAAGAGCAAAAAAATACAGAATTCCACCTCTCCCAGCAGAGAAATGACTGAGCAATGACATTATTCACTAATTTTAGCCATTGAAAAATGTCCTGTTACTCATATGCCAGAAATGGTGGAAGGTTTTGGCTGAACGCAAACAGATAGCAGCTCAGCCTCTTTGAATCATCTTTTGCATGCTAAAAGGAAAAGAAAAAAACCCAAAAAAATTTCAAAATTCCACCTTTCCAAGCAGAGAAATGACTGTTTGTGCAATGACATTATTCATTGATTTTAGCCATTGAAAACAGTCCTGTTACTCATATACCCGATTTGGTTGAAGGTACTGGCTGAACGCAAACAAACAGCATCTCAACCTCTTTGAATCTTCTTTAGCATGCTAAAAGGAACATGAAAAAGCAAAAAAAATCAGAATTTCACCTCTCCCAGTGGAGAAATGACTGAGCAATGACATTATTCACTAATTTTAGCCATTGAAAAATGTCCTGTTACTCATATACCAGAAATGGTTGAAGGTATTGGCTGAACGCAAACAAATAGTAGCTCAGCCTCTTTGAATCATCTTTTGCATGCTAAGGAGGAGAAAAAAACAAAAAAAAATTCAAAATTCCAGCTTTCCAAGCAGAAAAATGACTGTATGTGCAATGACATTATTCATTGATTTTAGCCATTGAAAAACATCCTGTTACTCATATACCAGAAATCGTTGATGGTATTGGCTGAACACAAACAGTTTGCTGCTCAGCCTCTTTGAATCTTCTTTAGCATGCTAAAAGGGACAAGAAAAAGCAAACAATTTCAAAAATTCCACCTTTCCAAGCAGAGAAATGACTGTTTGTGCATTGACATTATTCATTGATTTCAGCCATTGAAAACCGTCCTGTCACTCATATATCAGAAATGGTTGAAGGTATTGGCTGAACGCAGACAGATAGCAGCTCACCCTCTTTTAATCTTCTTTAGCATGCTAAAAGGAGCAGGAAAAATAAAAAAAATTCAGAATTCCACCTTTCAAAGCAGAGAAATTACTGAGCAATGACATTATTCACTGATTTTAGCCAATGAAAAATGTCCTGTTACTCATATACCAGAAATGGTTGAAGGTATTGGCTGAACACAAAGAGATAGCAGCCCACCCTATTTGAATCTTCTTTAGCATGATAAAAGGAGCAGGAAAAAGCAAAAAAAAATCAGAATTCCACCTTTCAAAGCAGAGAAATGACTGTTTGTGCAATGACATTATTCATTGATTTTAGCCATTGAAAACCGTCCTGTCACTCATATACCAGAAATGGTTGAAGGTATTGGCTGAACGCAAACAGATAGCAGCTCACCCTCTTTGAATCTTCTTTAGCATGCTAAAAGGAGCAGGAAAAATCAAAAAAATTCAGAATTCCACCTTTCAAAGCAGAGAAATTACTGAGCAGTAACATTATTCACTGATTTTAGCCATTGAAAAATGTCCTGTTACTCATATACCAAAATTGGTTGAAGGTATTGGCTTAACACAAAGAGATAGCAGCCCACCCTCTTTGAATCTTCTTTAGCATGATAAAAGGAGCAGGAAAAAGCAAAAAATTTCAGAATTCCACCTTTCAAAGCAGAGAAATGACTGTTTGTTCAATGAGATTATTCATTGATTTTAGCCATTGAAAACAGTCCTGTTACTCATATACCAGAATTGGATGAAGGTACTGGCTGAACGCAAACAGATAGCAGCTCACCCTCTTTGAATCTTCTTTAGCATGCTAAAAGGAGCAGGAAAAAGCAAAAAAAATTCAGAATTCCACCTATCCCCGCAGAGAAATGACTGAGCAATGACATTATTCACTAATTTTAGCCATTGAAACATGTCTTGTTACTCATATACCAGAAATGGTTGAAGGTATTGGCTGAACGCAAACAGATAGCAGCTCAGCCTCTTTGAATTGTCTTTTGCATGCTAAAAGGAGGAGAAAAAACAAAAAAAAATTCAGAATTCCACCTTTCCAAGCAGAGAAATGACTGTTTGTGCAATGACATTATTCATTGATTTAAGCCATTGAAAAACATCTTGTTACTCATATACCAGAAATGGTTGATGGTATATGCTGAACACAAACAGTTTGCTGCTCACCCTCTTTGAATCTTCTTTAGCAGGCTAAAAGGAGCAGGAAAAAGGAAAAAATTTCAAAAATTCCACCTTTCCAAGCAGAGAAGTGACTGCTTGTGCATGGACATTATTTATTGATTTTAGCCATTGAAAACCGTTCTGTCACTCATATACCAGAAATGGTTGAATTTATTGGCTGAACGCAAACAGATAGCAGCTCACCCTCTTTGAATCTTCTTTAGCATGCTAAAAGGAGCAGGAAAAAGCAAAAAATTTCAGAATTCCACCTTTCAAAGCAGAGAAATGACTGAGCAATAGTGTTGAGCGATACCTTCCGATATCGGGAAATATCGGATCGGATTTAATCGGACCGATACCGAAAAAGTATCGGATATCGCCAATTCCGATACCGGAAACCAATGCAAGTCAATGGGACAGAAATATCGTAATGAAAATAAACCCTTTCTTTCCTTGTAGGTTAATTCTACATGAAGTAAAACAACTAAGAATAATGTAGAATGTATTGGGGGAGGTGGGGGAGACAAAGGCATAGAGGTTTAGCCCAATCAAATGGAATAGCAGGAATTAATTGTCACGGGTGTGTCGCCACGAAGATCGTCACGATTACACAACTTGACTTCTCACAGCTGACTTTTTGGTGCTTTGTGTTTTTCGGCAGTGAGGGAGTTAATTCTCTCTCTCTCTGTGCTAGACGAGGTCCAGCCTCGCCCAGCTGCAATCAATGCTGCTGTAGTGAGACTCCTTCAAATGCCTGCTGGTCTGTTAGGGAAGTGTCGGTGAAAGCATTTCATGCAGACTAACAGAGCGGATCGTGGTATTTGGAGTTTCAGAGATAAGTGTATTCGGAGAGTTTTTTCCCTTCCTCGCTTTATCATTTATCTCCTTTCCCGTTGGTGTTCCCTCTGTTGTAGTTGTGTAGTTTTTGTATGCAAGGTGGTTTTGGTTTTTCCCTTGTACTGTCTCGTTCGTCTAAGTAATGTTTGTGGGCATATTATTACTTGTCCCCTTTTGTTGTGATCGGGGTCCTTCTCAGGACTAGATTACTTAGGTGCAGGGATCCTCAGGAGGTAGGGGTTACGCTGGCGGCCTGGACCTCTGTACCTTTAACAGTACCTCCAGGTTGAGGGATTAGTCAGGGCCCCAGCTTAGGGTCAGCTTAGGCCCCCTACCTCCAGTATACAGAGACAGCGTGACATTAATATTTTTTTTTAAGACGTTCTGAGTTACGGAAATATTGACTATATTAAGTATTTTTATATTTTGTCAGATATTTATGTTTCACTACTTCCATGCTCTTCACCTTCTTTTTTACTTCTCCCACACTTTCTCCTTCATCATCTTCAGCATCTTTTTCATCCACTTCTTCTTCACCTTCTTAATCTTCTTCTTCTTCACCTTCTTCGTATTATTCTTTTTTTTTACATTCTTCATATTCTACTTCTTCATCTTCTTCATCTTCTTCTTCTTCATCATATTCTTATTTGTGGCAGGCATTCCTGTAGTTGTTATCTATAAAAGGTTGGACATTACACCTTTCGTTCTGCCCGTCACAAAAGATTTACAACAGGATTTGTCCGCGTTCAGTTTGGCCTGCAGCAGCAGGTCTTTTCCAGGGGCACCACGAGGAGGAACGGACTCACCCCCATACACTGCTTTGTCATCTTCTGCTTATAATTTAGATATTATCTTTTGCTCTGATTTTTAGTCTTATGCTTAATGTTCTTCCGCTTTTTGGTCTGCAGCTTCTTGTATTTCTGCTTCTTGGTTTTCTGTCTCTTGTTCTTCTGTATCTTGGTGCTTGTCTTCTCTTCTTTGTCCTCTTGGTCAACTTCTTCAGGGTCATCTTCTTGGTCTTCTTCGGAGTGGTCTTCAGGGTCGTCGTCTTCGGGGGTCCTCGTCTTCGGGGTCCTCGTCTTCTTCGGGTTGGTCTTCTGGGTCCTCGTCTTCGGGGTCCTCGTCTTCTTCGGGGTGGTCTTCAGGGTCCTCGTCTTCTTCGGGGTGGTCTTCAGGGTCTTCGTCTTCAGGGTCGTCGTCTTCGGGGTCCTCGTCTTCTTAGGGTTGGTCTTCAGGGTCCTCGTCTTCAGGGTCCTCGTCAGGGAGATCTAGAGTGATTACCAAGAACCATTTCAAAAAGCTTGAACTTGGAAATGTAGCAGAAGGTACAAGAAAGCTGAGGAACTACCGAGGACCAGCTGACGGTACTGGAACCCGGATGGGTAGCAGAAGGTACAAGAGCCAATGGAACTGCCGAAGACCAGCTGACGGTACTGGAACTCGGTTACTAAGCAGGAGGTACCTGTGCCAGAAAGCACTACCAAGGACCAGCAGACGTTGGTGGAACTTGGATACCAAGAAGGAGGCAACTAATCCAAAGGCACTGCCGAGAACCAGTTGACGGTACTGGAACCCGGATGGGTAGCAGAAGGTACCCATGTAAAAAAAAGTTCAAGGCCGCGAGCCGGCCGCAGTTACCAAAACCCACAGTCCTACAGGGGGTGCTTGTCCTATTGGCACTATGGAACCAGCCTTCATTGCCAGATCCCGCAGCCCACATAGGAGTCACCTAAACTGCAGGCACCATAGAGTCGGCTAACCCGACCGCAACACGACAGGACAACGCATTGGAGGTAAAGTGACGTTGACACTACCCGGAAACAGCTGGCGTGCTGGAACCAGGCTGGGCAGGAGGGAGTACCCGTGAAAAAGTCACTGCCGAGAACCAGCTGACGGTACTGGAACCCTGATGGGTAGTAGAAGGTACAAGAGCAAATGGAACTACCGAGGACCAGCTGACGGTACTGGAACCCGGATGGGTAGCAGAAGGTACAAGAGCCAATGGAACTGCCGAAGACCAGCTGACGGTACTGGAACTCGGTTACTAAGCAGGAGGTACCTGTGCCAGAAAGCACTTCCAAGGACCAGCAGACGTTGGTGGAACTTGGATACCGAGAAGGAGGCACCTAATCCAAAGGCACTGCCGAGAACCAGCTGATGGTACTGGAACCCGGATGGGTAGCAGAAGGTACCCATGTAAAATAAAGTTCAAGGCCACGAGCCGGCCGCAGTTACCAAAGCCCACAGTCCTACAGGGGGTGCTTGTCCTATTGGCACTATGGAACCAGCCTTCATTGCCAGATCCCGCAGCCCACATAGGAGTCACCTAAACTGCAGGCACCATAGAGTCGGCTAACCCGACCGCAACACAACAGGACAACGCATTGGAGGCAAAGTGACGTTGACACTACCCGGAAACAGCTGGCGTGCTGGAACCAGGCTGGGCAGCAGGGAGTACCCGTGCCAAAGTCACTGCCGAGAGCCAGCTGACGGTACTGAAACCCAGATGGGTAGTAGAAGGTACAAGAGCAAATGGAACTACCGAGGACCAGCTGACGGTACTGGAATCCGGATGGGTAGCAGAAGGTACAAGAGCAAATGGAACTACCGAGAACCAGCTGGCGGTGCTGGAAGCCAGGGTAAATACTAAAAACAGAGTGGAGCCAGAGGTGTAATTGGAGCAAGTTTTAAATCCGTAGTCCAGTGGATGTGGACAAAGCAGGAGAATTTGCCGGACACACAGCTGGGGATCAGCTGACGTTACTGAACCCCAATAACACTGGAGCAAGCGTTGACTGTGCAGATGGCACTTCTGAGCAGCAACTAGCGATATTGGAGCCCAGGGTAAATACTAATATCAGAGGAGCCAGAGGTGTATTTGGAGGAGGTTTTAAATCAGTAGTACAGTGGATGTGGACAAAGCAGGAGAATTTGCCGGACACACAGCTGGGAATCAGCTGACGTTACTGAACCCCAATAACACTGGAGCAAGCGTTGACTGTGCAGACGGCACTTCTGAGCAGCAACTAGCGGTATTGGAGCCCAGTGTAAATACTAAAAACAGAGGAGCCAGAGGTGTATTTGGAGGAGGTTTTAAATCAGTAGTACAGTGGATGTGGACAAAGCAGGAGAATTTGCCGGACACACAGCTGGGGATCAGCTGATGGTACTGAACCCCATTAACACTGGAGCAAGCGTTGACTGTGCAGACGGCACTTCTGAGCAGCAACTAGCGGTATTGGAGCCCAGGGTAAATACTAAAAACAGAGGAGCCAGAGGTGTATTTGGAGGAGGTTTTAAATCAGTAGTACAGTGGATGTGGACAGAGCAGGAGAATTTGCCGGACACACAGCTGGGGATCAGCTGACGTTACTGAACCCCAATAACACGGCAGCAAGTGTTGACTGTGCAGACGGCACTTCCGAGCGCCAACTGGCGGTGTTGGAGCTCAGGGATAATACTGAAAACAGAGGAGCCAGAGGTGTATTTGGAGGAGGTTTTAAATCAGTAGTACAGTGGATGTGGACAGAGCAGGAGAAATTGCCGTCCGCACAGCAGGGGAACAGCTGACGTTACTGAACCCCAATAACACGGCAGCAAGTGTTGACTGTGCAGACGGCACTTCCGTGCGCCAACTGGCGGTGTTGGAGCTCAGGGATAATACTGAAAACAGAGGAGCCAGAGGTGTAATTGGAGCAACTTTAAAATCTGTAGTAGTGAGAATGTGGACAGAGCAGGAGAAATTGCCGTCCGCACAGCAGGGGAACAGCTGACGTTACTGAACCCCAATAACATGGCAGCAAGTGTTGACTGTGCAGACGGCACTTCCGAGCGCCAACTGGCGGTGTTGGAGCTCAGGCATAATACTGAAAACAGAGGAGCCAGAGGTGTAATTGGAGCAACTTTAAAATCTGTAGTAGTGAGAATGTGGACAGAGCAGGAGAAATTGCCGTCCGCACAGCAGGGGAACAGCTGACGTTACTGAACCCAAATAACACGGCAGCAAGTGTTGACTGTACAGACGGCACTTCCGAGCGCCAACTGGCGGTGTTGGAGCTCAGGGATTACAGTTCAGGTGGTAGAAACATGAACAGAACAGGAGACCTGGATATTGTTGCCAACCAATTATTTATTCTGGAAGAGGACTGGCAAATTCATGAGAGATCCAGGCCTTGTTCATTTTGAGAAAAGTAAGCCGGTCAACGTTATCGGAGGATAGTCGCATGCGACGGTCTGTTAGTACACCACCTGCGGCACTAAAGACGCGTTCCGATAGTACACTAGCAGCAGGGCAAGCTAGCACCTCCAATGCATACTGACTAAGCTCTGGCCATGTATCCAGCTTACAGACCCAAAACTTGAAGGGAGAAGGGCCATCTGGGAGTACACTAAGAGGGCAAGACATGTAGTCTGTCACCATCTGACCGAAACGTTGCCTCCTGCTGACTGTTGCCGTCTGTGATGGTGTAGACATTTGTGGCAGCGGGGACACAAAACTTTGCCACATTTCGGCCATACTGGTCTTGCCTTGTGCTGGGGCGCTGCTTCTGCTCCCTCTTTGTGCAGAGCTTCCTCCACTGCCTCGACGCACTGAGCTGCTTTGTAAAGCACTAGCAGCACTGCTCTCGGTTGGAATGGAGAACATGATGGAATGCACCAGTGCGTCTTGGTACTCCCGCATTTTACGCTCCCGGTTCAACGGTGTTATGAGGCTTTGTAAGTTGTCCCGGTAGCGAGGATCTAGGCGGGTGGACACCCAATAATCAGCCGTGTTGAGAATGTGGGCAATGCGGCGGTCGTTTCTCAGGCACTGCAGCATGAAATCAACCATGTGCTGCAGACTGCCAACTGGCCAAGAAACGCTGTCCCCTGCTTGAGGCGTGATCTCTGCATGCTCTGCATCACCCCACCCTCGCTCTAGATACTGACTACTAGAGCATTGTGTACCTCCCTCCTCTGGACAGATGTCTTCCTCATCCATTGACTCCTCCTCATCCTCCTCACAAAGTGTCCCCTGCCTAGGCCTTTGTGAGGAACCACGTTGCGCAGACTGTAGAGAAGCAGATGGCATTTGTGACTCCTCATCCTCCACCTCTTCCAAAACCTCGTCCCTTAGTGCTTGCAGTGTTTTTTCAAGCAGGCAGATAAGGGGGATAGTCATGCTGACTAGTGCA
The DNA here is from genome assembly GCF_046119375.1 of Phyllobates terribilis. NCBI lineage: Eukaryota > Metazoa > Chordata > Amphibia > Anura > Dendrobatidae > Phyllobates > Phyllobates terribilis. The sequence goes on along the minus strand of NW_027362771.1, from coordinate 348,082 downwards.
TCATCTGCACTCGCCATCCGCGTGGAAAAATCGAAGGCATGCAAAACGTGGCAAATGTCCTTCATAGAGACCCACTCAGTGGTGGTGAAATGTGAACGGCGCGCACTGCGACTTGTTTGCGCCTGCTGCAGCTGGTACTCCATTACTGCTGCCTGCTGCTCACACAACCTCTCCAACATATGTAACGTTGAATTCCACCTGGTGGGTAGGTCACATATGATGCGATGTTCCGGAAGACGTAATCGGCGCTGCAGAGCTGCAATGCGTGATCTTGCATTGCTGGAACGCCGCAAGTGAGCGCACTCTATGCGGACCTTGTGAAGCAGTGCATCAAGATCCGGATAGTCCCTCAAAAAACTCTGCACGACCAAGTTGAGCACATGTGCCAGACATGGGATGTGAGTAAGGTTGCTTAGGCCCAGAGCTGCCACCAGATTTCGGCCATTGTCACACACTACCATGCCTGGCTGAAGATTCGCTGGCACAAACCACACGTCGCTCTGCTGCTTGATGGCATTCCAGAGCTCCTGCGCTGTGTGGCTTCGATTCCCCAAAGAAATTAATTTTAATACGGCCTGTTGACGTTTGGCCATGGCTGTGCTCATATTGGTCACCATAACAGGTAACCGTTCACGGGTCGATGTGGAGGTAGACCGTGACGGCTCCTGCAGCGCTGATTCAGAGGAACTGGAATATGAGGAGGATCAATGTGTACAGACTGGATTCCTGCAATCCTTGGAGTTGGCAGAACACGTACAGCGCCACTCTCAAGATCTGTACCCGGCTCCACAACATTTACGCAATGGGCAGTGAGGGAAAGGTATCGTCCCTGTCCATGCTTACTGTCCACGCATCGGTGGTCAGGTGGACCTTGCTACTGACGGCGTTTTGTAGCGCATGTTTAATTTTTCCCTCCACATGATGTTGCAGGGCAGGGACGGCTTGCCTGCTGAAATAAAATCGGCTGGGCACGTTGTATTGTGGGACTGCCAATGCCATAAAGTTACGGAATGTGTCAGTCTCCACCAGCCTGAATGATAGCATTTCAAGGGCCAGTAGTTTAGCAATGCCAGCATTCAGAGCCTGTGCTCGGGGGTGGTTTGCCGAGTATGGGCGCCTTTTCTCCCATGCCTGTGCTAACGATGGCTGTAGACTGGCCTGGGAGTGTGAGGATGACTGGGAAAGTGGTGCTGTGGGTGGAATTACACTGTGTCTCTGTACAACAGTGCCAGAGATTCTTCCATGGCGATCCTGTGAGGAAGCCGAACCAGCTGTGTGTGAGCTGGAGGAAGAGGCTACAACACGAGCTGAAGAGGTGGTAGGTGGCACTGTAGGTTGGCCTAGGTCTTCAGTGTGTTTTTGTAACTCCACCACGTGCTTGGTCCGCACATGTTTCCACATATTTGTGGTATTGAGGTTGCTGACACTTTTCCCTCTTTTCACCTTCTGATTACACAGCTTGCATTTGACAAAGCAAATGTCATCTGCAACTGTGTCAAAAAAGGACCAGGCACTGCAAGTCTTGGGAGCGCCCGCTTTGGATTTTGGAAGAGCCATGCTCCTAATGGGTGTCGAAGTGGAGGCTACAGGCAACCAAGTCTGCCCCCTCCCTCTCCCTCCTTTTTGGGCCATTCGGGGAATCTCTTCCTCAGAGCTGCTCCCACCACCTTCCTGTCCCTCACACCATGATGGGTCAAGGACCTCATCATCTACACCACCCTCTTCAAACAACTGCTTCTCCTGGGTAGTCTCCACAGCACAGTACGCACCAGAAAGTGGCACCTGAGTCTCATCATCAGATGCGTACTGAGGTGTGCTGCTGACCATAGGCACTGGCCCACCCGCCTCTTCAGATTCAGAGAGACAAAACGGTTGCGCATCACTGCATACTACCTCTTCTTCAAATTCTCGAATTCTGCTTGGCTGGCCCCCTCTTTCCAAGCCAAGAGATTCAGAGAACAGAAGTAGAGATGGCTCCTGTCCAGGGCTCTCTGACTGCCTGGGCAATTTGGCAGGTGGTGAAGAGACAGATGGGTGCTCTTCAGTGCTCAGGACCTGAGAGGATCTGGAACTAATTGAAGTCAATGCATTAGCTGCCATCCATCCGACAATGGCTTCAATTTGGTCCTCGCGCAGCAGTGGGGTACGGCTAGCTCCTACAAAGCTGCGCATAAAGCACTGTTCCCTGGTAAAACTGGGGGATGCTGAGTCACTGGTGCCCGCAGCAGGCACAGAATCCCCACATCCTCTCCCTGCAGGCACAGAATCCTCACGTCCTCTCCCTGCAGAAACTCCACGCCCACGCCCACGCCCACGACCACATGCCTTACTCCCTGCCTTCTTCATCTTGGTAGACTGATAAAGATAGGCAGAAAAGTACTAAGGGCTTAGTGTGCTTATTCCTGAACAGCTGCTAACAGGTATAAGAAACACTAATTTTATAAAGTCTGGACTAGACTTTAATATGAGCTAATGTGGCCTACACAACTGTAAAGTGGAGTGTTTGGTGAACTTTATTTAGGTTTTTTTTGTCACAAAAAGACACTGAATGTGCCTAAAGATGTAATAATGATAGTATCACAAATACATTGTAGCTATTACAATGTAGGAAGGTAGCCTACAATGCAATAGATGAGGCTGCAAAAAATAGGCTAATACTAATCTGGCTGGGGCTGCAGGGCCCAATGCTGCAGAAAGGCTCCTCTAACTACTCCTATATAGTGTGTTTGGAACCAATTTAGCTGAATACGGATGGAACCACCACACTAATAGGAGAAATCAGGAAAAATTATGAATTGGCAAAAAAGGACAATGTATGAGGCAGTGACACACACTGAGTGCACTACAACCAGACGTGGTTGAAGCACACTCTACAGGGTGAGCTGCACTCACACACTAGACCTTGCAGACAGCGGTGAACTGTACAGATGCAGAGCACTGTGCACTAGCGCTGCAAGACCAAAAAAATTTCTCTGTCTACTCCTATATAGTGTGTTTGGAACCAATTTAGCTGAATACGGATGGAACCAACACACTAATAGGAGATATCAGGAAAAATTATGAATTGGCAAAAAAGGACAATGTATGAGGCAGTGACACACACTGAGTGCACTACAACCAGACGTGGTCGAAGCACACACTACAGGGTGAGCTGCACTCACACACCAGACCTTGCAGACAGCGGTGAACAGTACAGATGCAGAGCACTGTGCACTAGCGCTGCAAGACCAAAAAAATTTCTCTATCTACTCCTATATAGTGTGTTTGGAACCAATTTAGCTGAATACGAATGGAACCACCACACTAATAGGAGATATCAGGAAAAATTATAAATTGGCCAAAAAGGACAATGTATGAGGCAGTGACACACACTGAGTGCACTACAACCAGACGTGGCTGAAGCACACACTACAGGGTGAGCTGCACTCACACACAGAGACCTTGCAGAAAGTGGTGAACAGCACAGAGAACTGTGCACTAGCACTGCAAGGCACAGCGATTTATAAAGTAGCTTGGGTAAAGCAGAATAGACCAAATAGGTAGCTAAAACTGTCCCTCAGAACAACAGCGTCCTATCCCTAACTGAATTGACAGCAGAGTGAGCTCAAAATGGCGGCGGCGGCTTTTATAGTGCATCATGACATCATTTCAGCAGCCAATCACAGCCATGCCATTAGTTAAGATGCCTACATGCCTAACAGGATGTGCCCACACTTCTTAGGATCCTCATTGGCTGAATAAAATGAAAATGGCTCATTGCATTATGGGAACTTCCGATTCCGGTATACGATATTGCAAAAGTATCGGAATTAAGTATCGGAATTTCGATACCGCGAATATCGGCCGATACCCGATGTTTCAGTATCGGAATGCTCAGCACTACTGAGCAATGACATTATTCACTGATTTTAGCCATTGAAAAATGTCCTGTTACTCATACACCAGAAATGATTGAAGGTATTGGCTGAACACAAAGAGATAGCAGCCCACCCTCTTTGAATCTTCTTTAGCATGATAAAAGGAGCAGGAAAAAGCAAAAAAATTCAGAATTCCACCTTTCAAAGCAGAGAAATGACTGTTTGTGCAATGACATTATTCATTGATTTTAGCCTTTGAAAACAGTCCTGTTACTCATATACCAGAATTGGTTGAAGGTACTGGCTGAACGCAAACAGATAGGAGCTCACCCTCTTATACTCTTCTTTAGCATGCTAAAAGGAGCAGGAAAATGCCAAAAATTTCAGAACTCCACCTATCCCAGCAGAGAAATGACTGAGCAATGACATTATTCACTGATTTTAGCCATTGAAAATCGTCCTGTTACTCATATACAAGAAATGGTTGAAGGTATTGGCTGAACGCAAACAGATAGCAGCTCAGCCTCTTTGGATCATCTTTTGCATGCTAAAAGGAGCAGAAAAAAACAAAATACATTTCAGAATTCCACCTTTCCAAGCAGAGAAATGACTGTTTCTGCAATGATATTATTCATTGATTTTAGCCATTGAAAATATCCTGTTACTTATATACAAGAAATGGTTGAAGGTATTGGCTTAACACAAAGAGATAGCAGCCCACCCTCTTTGAATCTTCTTTAGCATGATAAAAGGAGCAGTAAAAAGCAAAAAATTTCAGAATTACACCTTTCAAAGCAGAGAAATGACTGTTTGTGCAATGAGATTATTCATTGATTTTAGCCATTGAAAACAGTCCTGTTACTCATATACCAGAACTGGATGAAGGTACTGGTAGAACGCAAACAGATAGCAGCTCACCCTCTTTGAATCTTCTTTAGCATGCTAAAAGGAGCAGGAAAAAGCAAAAAAATTCAGAATTCCACCTCTCCCCACAGAGAAATGACTGAGCAATGACATTATTCACTAATTTTAGCCATTGAAACATGTCTTGTTACTCATATACCAGAAATGGTTGAAGGTATTGGCTGAACGCAAACAGATAGCAGCTCAGCCTCTTTGAATCGTCTTTTGCATGCTAAAAGGAGGAGAAAAAACAAAAAAAAAATTCAGAATTCCACCTTTCCAAGCAGAGAAATGACTGTTTGTGCAATGACATTATTCATTGATTTAAGCCATTGAAAAACATCTTGTTACTCATATACCAGAAATGGTTGATGGTATTAGCTGAACACAAACAGTTTGCTGCTCACCCTCTTTGAATCTTCTTTAGCATGCTAAAAGGAGCAGGAAAAAGCAAAAAATTTCAGAATTCCACCTTTCAAAACAGAAATGACTGAGCAATAACATTATTCACTGATTTTAGCCATTGAAAAATGTCCTGTTACTCATATACCAGAAATGGTTGAAAGTATTGGCTGAACACAAAGAGATAGCAGCCCACCCTCTTTGAATCTTCTTTAGCATGATAAAAGGAGCAGGAAAAATAAAAAAAAAATCAGAATTCCACCTTTCAAATCAAAGAAATGACTGTTTGTGCAATGACATTATTCATTGACTTTAGCCTTTGAAAACAGTCCTGTTACTCATATACCAGAATTGGTTGAAGGTACTGGCTGAACGCAAACAGATAGCAGCTCACCCTCTTATATTCATCTTTAGCATGCTAAAAGGAGCAGGAAAATGCCAAAAATTTCAGAACTTCACCTATCCCAGCAGAGAAATGACTGAGCAATGACATTATTCACTGATTTTAGCCATTGAAAATCGTCCTGTTACTCATATACCAGAAATGGTTGAAGGTATTGGCTGAACGCAAACAGATAGCAGCTCAGCCTCTTTGGATCATCTTTTGCATGCTAAAAGGAGCAGAAAAAAACAAAAAACATTTCAGAATTCTACCTTTCCAAGCAGAGAAATGACTGTTTGTGCAATGATATTATTCATTGATTTTAGCCATTGAAAATATCCTGTTACTTATATACAAGAAATGGTTGAAGGTATTGGCTTAACACAAAGAGATAGCAGCCCACCCTCTTTGAATCTTCTTTAGCATGATAAAAGGAGCAGGAAAAAGCAAAAAATTTCAGAATTCCACCTTTCAAAGCAGAGAAATGACTGTTTGTGCAATGAGATTATTCATTGATTTTAGCCATTGAAAACAGTCCTGTTACTCATATACCAGAACTGGATGAAGGTACTGGTTGAACGCAAACAGATAGCAGCTCACCCTCTTTGAATCTTCTTTAGCATGCTAAAAGGAGCAGGAAAAAGCAAAAAAATTCAGAATTCCACCTCTCCCCACAGAGAAATGACTGAGCAATGACATTATTCACTAATTTTAGCCATTGAAACATGTCTTGTTACTCATATACCAGAAATAGTTGAAGGTATTGGCTGAACGTAAACAGATAGCAGCTCAGCCTCTTTGAATCGTCTTTTGCAAGCTAAAAGGAGGAGAAAATACAAGAAAAAAATTCAGAATTCCACCTTTCCAAGCAGAGAAATGACTGTTTGTGCAATGACATTATTCATTGATTTAAGCCATTGAAAAACATCTTGTTACTCATATACCAGAAATGGTTGATGGTATTGGCTGAACACAAACAGTTTGCTGCTCACCCTCTTTGAATCTTCTTTAGCATGCTAAAAGGAGCAGGAAAAAGCAAAAAATTTCAGAATTCCACCTTTCAAAGCAGAGAAATGACTGAGCAATAACATTATTCACTGATTTTAGCCATTGAAAAATGTACTGTTACTCATATACAAGAAATGGTTGAAGATATTGGCTGAACACAAAGAGATAGCAGCCCACCCTCTTTGAATCTTCTTTAGCATGATAAAAGGAGCAGGAAAAAGCAAAAAATTTCAGGATTCCAACTTTGAAAGCAGAGAAATTACTGTTTGTACAATGACATTATTCATTGATTTTAGCCTATGCAAACAGTCCTGTTACTCATATTCCAGAATTGGTTGAAGGTACTGGCTGAACTCAAACAGATAGCAGCTCACCCTCTTTTATTCTTCTTTAGCATGCTAAAAGGAGCCGGAAAATGCAAAGAGTTTCAGAATTCCACCTTTCCCAGCAGAGAAATGACTGAGCAATAACATTATTCACTGATTTTAGCCATTGAAAAACGTCCTGTTACTCATTTACCAGAAATGGTTGAAGGTATTGGCTGAAAGCAAAGAGATAGCTGCTCAGCCTCTTTGAATCGTCTTTTGCATGCGAAATGGAGCAGAAAAAAACAAAAAACATTTCAGAATTCCACCTTTCCAAGTAGAGAAATGACTGTTTGTGCAATGACATTATTCATTGATTTTAGCCATTGAAAACCATCCTGTTACTTATATACAAGAAATGGTTGATGGTATTGGCTGAACACAAACAGGTTGCAGCTCACCCTCTTTGAATCTTGTTTAGCATGATAAAAGGAGCAGGAAAAAGCAAAAAATTTCAGAATTCCACCTTTCAAAGCAGAGAAATGACTGTTTGTGCAATGAGATTATTCATTGATTTTAGCCATTGAAAACAGTCCTGTTACTCATATACCAGAACTGGATGAAGGTACTGGTTGAACGCAAACAGATAGCAGCTCACCCTCTTTGAATCTTCTTTAGCATGCTAAAAGGAGCAGGAAAAAGCAAAAAAATTCAGAATTCCACCTCTCCCCACAGAGAAATGACTGAGCAATGACATTATTCACTAATTTTAGCCATTGAAACATGTCTTGTTACTCATATACCAGAAATAGTTGAAGGTATTGGCTGAACGTAAACAGATAGCAGCTCAGCCTCTTTGAATCGTCTTTTGCAAGCTAAAAGGAGGAGAAAAAACAAGAAAAAAATTCAGAATTCCACCTTTCCAAGCAGAGAAATGACTGTTTGTGCAATGACATTATTCATTGATTTAAGCCATTGAAAAACATCTTGTTACTCATATACCAGAAATGGTTGATGGTATTGGCTGAACACAAACAGTTTGCTGCTCACCCTCTTTGAATCTTCTTTAGCATGCTAAAAGGAGCAGGAAAAAGCAAAAAATTTCAGAATTCCACCTTTCAAAGCAGAGAAATGACTGAGCAATAACATTATTCACTGATTTTAGCCATTGAAAAATGTACTGTTACTCATATACAAGAAATGGTTGAAGATATTGGCTGAACAAAAAGAGATAGCAGCCCACCCTCTTTGAATCTTCTTTAGCATGATAAAAGGAGCAGGAAAAAGCAAAAAATTTCAGGATTCCAACTTTCAAAGCAGAGAAATTACTGTTTGTACAATGACATTATTCATTGATTTTAGCCTATGCAAACAGTCCTGTTACTCATATTCCAGAATTGGTTGAAGGTACTGGCTGAACTCAAACAGATAGCAGCTCACCCTCTTTTATTCTTCTTTAGCATGCTAAAAGGAGCAGGAAAATGCAAAGAGTTTCAGAATTCCACCTTTCCCAGCAGAGAAATGACTGGATTAATAACATTATTCACTGATTTTAGCCATTGAAAAACGTCCTGTTACTCATTTACCAGAAATGGTTGAAGGTATTGGCTGAAAGCAAAGAGATAGCTGCTCAGCCTCTTTGAATCGTCTTTTGCATGCGAAATGGAGCAGAAAAAAACAAAAAACATTTCAGAATTCCACCTTTCCAAGTAGAGAAATGACTGTTTGTGCAATGACATTATTCATTGATTTTAGCCATTGAAAACCATCCTGTTACTTATATACAAGAAATGGTTGATGGTATTGGCTGAACACAAACAGGTTGCAGCTCACCCTCTTTGAATCTTGTTTAGCATGATAAAAGGAGCAGGAAAAAGCAAAAAATTTCAGAATTCCACCTTTCAAAGCAGAGAAATGACTGTTTGTGCAATGACATTATTCATTGATTTTAGCCTTTGAAAACAGTCCTGTTACTCATATACCAGAATTAGTTGAAGGTACTGGCTGAACGCAAACAGATAGCAGCTCACCCTCTTATATTCTTCTTTAGCATGCTAAAAGGAGCAGGAAAATGCCAAAAATTTCAGAACTCCACCTATCCCAGCAGAGAAATGACTGAGCAATGACATTATTCACTGATTTTAGCCATTGAAAATCGTCCTGTTACTCATATACCAGAAATGGTTGAAGGTATTGGCTGAACGCAAACAGATAGCAGCTCAGCCTCTTTGGATCATCTTTTGCATGCTAAAAGGAGGAGAAAAAACAAAAAACATTTCAGAATTCCACCTTTCCAAGCAGAGAAATGGCTGTTTGTGCAATGATATTATTCATTGATTTTAGCCATTGAAAACCGTCCTGTTACTCATATTCCAGAAATGGTTGAAGGTATTGGCTGAACGCAAACAGATAGCAGCTCAGCCTCTTTGAATCGTCTTTTGCATGCTAAAAGGAGCAGAAAAAAACAAAAAACAATTCAGAATCCCACCTTTCCAAGCAGAGAAATGACTGCTTGTGCAATCACATTATTCATTGATTTTAGCCATTGAAATCCATCCTGTTACTTATATACAAGATATGGTTGATGGTATTGGCTGAACACAAACAGGTTGCAGCTCACCCTCTTTGAATCTTTTTAGCATGATAAAAGGAGCAGGAAAAAGCAAAAAAATTCAGAATTCCACCTTCCAAATCAGAGAAATGACTGTTTGTGCAATGAGATTATTCATTGATTTTAGCCATTGAAAACAGTCCTGTTACTCATATACCAGAATTGGATGAAGGTACTGGCTGAACGCAAACAGATAGCAGCTCACCCTCTTTGAATCTTCTTTAGCATGCTAAAAGGAGCAGGAAAAAGCAAAAAAATTCAGAATTCCACCTCTCCCCGCAGAGAAATGACTGAGCAATGCCATTATTCACTAATTTTAGCCATTGAAACATTTCCTGTTACTCATATAACAGAAATGGTTGAAGGTGTTGGCTGAACGCAAACAGAAAGCAGCTCAGCCTCTTTGAATCGTCTTTTGCATGCTAAAAGGAGGAGAAAAAACAAAAAAAAATTCAGAATTCCACCTTTCCAAGCAGAAAAATGACTGTTTGTGCAATGACATTATTCATTGATTTAAGACATTGAAAACAGTCCTGTTACTCATATACCATAATTGGATGAAGTTACTGCCTAAACGCAAACAGATAGCAGCTCACCCTCTTTGAATCTTCTTTAGCATGCTAAAAGGAGCAGGAAAAAGCAAAAAAATTCAGAATTCCCCCTCTCCCCACAGAGAAATGACTGGGCAATGACATTATTCACTAATTTTAGCCATTGAAACATTTCCTGTTACTCATATACCAGAAATGGTTGAATGTGTTGGCTGAACGCAAACAGAAAGCAGCTCAGCCTCTTTGACTCGTCTTTTGCATGCTAAAAGGAGGAGAAAAAACAAAAAAAAATTCAGAATTCCACCTTTCCAAGCAGAGAAATGACTGTTTGTGCAATGACATTATTCATTGATTTAGGACATTGAAAAACATCTTGTTACTCATATACCAGAAATGATTGAAGGTATTGGCTGAACGCAAACAGATAGTAGCTCAGCCTCTTTGAATCGTATTTTGCATGCTAAAAGGGGTTGATAAAAACAAAAAAATTTCAGAATTCCACCTTTCCAAGCAGAGAAATGACTGTTTGTGCAATGATATTATTGATTGATTTTAGCCATTGAAAACCGTCCTGTTACTTATATACCAGAAATGGTTGTAGGTATTGGCTGAACACAAACAGGTAGCAGCTCACCCTCTTTGAATCTTCTTTAGCATGGTAAAAATAGCAGGAAAAAGCAAAAAATTTCAAAATTCCAACTTTCCAAGCAGAGAATTGACTGTTTGTGCATTGACATTATTCATTGATTTTAGCCATTGAAAGCCGTCCTGTCACTCATATACCAGAAATTGTTGAAGGTATTGGCTGAACGCAAAAAGATAGCAGCTCACCCTCTTTGAATCTTCTTTAGAATGCCAAAAGGAGGAGGAAAAAGCAAAAAATTTCAGACTTCCACCTTTCAAAGCAGAGAAATGACTGCTTGTGCATGACATTATTCATTGATTTTAGCCATTGAAAAACATCCTGTTGCTCATATACCAGAAATGGTTGATGGTATTGGCTGAACAGAAACAGGTTGCTGCTCAGCCTCTTTGAATCTTCTTTAGTATGCTAAAATTAGCAGGAAAAAGCAAAAAATTTCAGAATTCCAGCTTTCAAAGCAGAGAAATGACTGACTAATGACATTATTCACTGATTTTAGCCATTGAAAAATGTCCTGTTACTCATATACCAGAAATGGTTGAAGGTATTGGCTGAACACAAAGAGATAGGAGCCCACCCTCGTTGAATCATCTTTAGCATGATAAAATGAGCAGGAAAAAGCAAAAAATTTCAGAATTTCAACTTTCAAAGCAGAGAAATGACTGTTTGTGCAATGACAATATTCATTGATTTTAGCCATTGAAAACAGTCCTGTTACTCATACTAGAATTTGTTGAAGGTACTAGCTGAACGCAAACAGATAGGAGCTCACGCTTTTTGAATCTTCTTTAGCATGCTAAAAGGAGCAGGAAAAAGCAAAAAAAATCAGAATTCCACCTCTCGCAGCAGACAAATGACAGAGCAATGACATTATTCACTAATTTTAGCCATTGAAAAATGTCCTGTTAATCAAATTCCAGAAATGGTTGAAGGTATTGGCTGAACACAAACAGATAGCAGATCAGCCTCTTTTAATCGTCTTTTGCATGCTAAAAGGAGCAGAAAAAAAAAATAGAATTCCACCTTTCAAAGCAGAGAAATGATTATTTGTGCAATGACATTATTCATGGATTTTAGCCATTGAAAACCGTCCTGTCACTCATATACCAGAAATGGTTGAAGATATTAGCTGAACGCAAACAGATTGCAGCTCACCCTCTTTGAATCTTCTTTAGCATGCTATAAGGAGCAGGAAAAAGCAAAAAATTTCAGAATTCCACATTTCACAGCAGAGAAATAACTCAGCAATGACATTATTCACTGATTTTAGCCATTGAAAAATGTCCTGTTACTCATATACCAGAAATGGTTGAAGGTATTGGCTGAACACAAAGAGATAGCAGCCCAACCTCTTTCAATCTTCTTTAGCATGAAAAAAGGAGTAGGAAAAAGCAAAAAATTTCAGAATTCCACCTTTCAAAGCAGAGAAATGACTGTTTGTGCAGTGACATTATTCATTGATTTTAGCCATTGAAAACAGTCCTGTTACTCATATACCAGATTTGGTTGAAGGTACTGGCTGAACGCAAACAAACAACATCTCAACCTCTTTGAATCTTCTTTACCATGCTAAAAGGAACATGAAAAAGCAAAAAAATTCAGAATTCCACCTCTCCCAGCAGAGAAATGACTGAGCAATTACATTATTCACTAATTTTAGCCATTGAAAAATGTCCTGTTACTCATATACCAGAAATGGTTGAAGGTATTGGCTGAACGCAAACAGATAGCAGCTCAGCCTCTTTGATTCATCTTTTGCATGCTAAAAGGAGGAGAAGAAAACAAAAAAAATTCAAAATTCCACCTTTCCAAGCAGAGAAATGACTGTTTGTGGAATTACATTAATCATTGATTTTAGCCATTGAAAAACATCCTGTTACTCATATACCAGAAATCGTTGATGGTATTGGCTGAACACAAACAGTTTGCTGCTCAGCCTCTTTGAATCTTCTTTAGCATGCTAAAAGGAGCAAGAAAAAGCAAACAATTTCAAAAATTCCACCTTTCCAAGCAGAGAAGTGACTGTTTGTGCATTGACATTATTCATTGATTTCAGCCATTGAAAACCGTCCTGTCACTCATATACCAGAAATGGTTGAAGGTATTGGCTGAACGCAGACAGATAGCAGCTCACCCTCCTTTAATCTTCTTTAGCATGCTATAAGGAGTAGGAAAAAGCAAAAAATTTCAGTTTTCCAAATTTCAAAGCAGAGAAATGACTGAGCAATGACATTATTCACTGATTTTAGCCATTGAAAAATATCCTGTTACTCATATACCAGAAATGGTTGAAGGCATTGGCTGAACACAAAGAGATAGCAGCCCACCCTCTTTGAATCTTTTTTAGCATGATAAATGAGCAGGAAAAAGCAAAAAATTTAAGAATTCCACCTTTCAATGCAGAGAAATCACTGTTTGTGCAATGACATTATTCATTTATTTTAGCCATTGAAAACCGTCCTGTTACTTATATACAAGAAATGGTTGATGGTATTGTTTGAACATAATCAGGTTGCCGCTCACCCTCTTTGAATCTTCTTTAGCATGCTAAAAGGAGCAGGAAAAAGCAAAACATTTCAAAAATTCCACCTTTCCAAGCAGAGAAGTGATTGTTTGTGCATGGACACTATTCATTGATTTTAGCCATTGAAAACCGTCCTGTCACTCATATACCAGAAATGGTTGAAGGTATTGGCTAAACGGAAACAGATAGCAGCTCACCCTCTTTGAATCTTCTTTAGGATGCTAAAAGAGCAGGAAAAATCAAAAAATTTCACAATTCCACCTTTCAAAGCAGAGAAATTACTGAGCAATAACATTATTCACTGATTTTAGCCATTAAAAAATGTCCTGTTACTCATATACAAGAAATAGTTGTAGGTATTGGCTTAACACAAAGAGAGAGCAGCCCACCCTCTTTGAATTTTCTTTAGCATGATAAAAGGAGCAGGAAAAAGCAAAAAATATCAGAATTCCACCTTTCAAAACAGAAATGACTGAGCAATAACATTATTCACTGATTTTAGCCATTGAAAAATGTCCTGTTACTCATATACCAGAAATGGTTGAAAGTATTGGCTGAACACAAAGAGATAGCAGCCCACCCTCTTTGAATCTTCTTTAGCATGATAAAAGGAGCAGGAAAAATAAAAAAAAAATCAGAATTCCACCTTTCAAATCAGAGAAATGACTGTTTGTGCAATGACATTATTCATTGACTTTAGCCTTTGAAAACAGTCCTGTTACTCATATACCAGAATTGGTTGAAGGTACTGGCTGAACGCAAACAGATAGCAGCTCACCCTCTTATATTCATCTTTAGCATGCTAAAAGGAGCAGGAAAATGCCAAAAATTTCAGAACTTCACCTATCCCAGCAGAGAAATGACTGAGCAATGACAATATTCACTGATTTTAGCCATTGAAAATCGTCCTGTTACTCATATACCAGAAATGGTTGAAGGTATTGGCTGAACGCAAACAGATAGCAGCTCAGCCTCTTTGGATCTTCTTTTGCATGCTAAAAGGAGCAGAAAAAAACAAAAAACATTTCAGAATTCTACCTTTCCAAGCAGAGAAATGACTGTTTGTGCAATGATATTATTCATTGATTTTAGCCATTGAAAATATCCTGTTACTTATATACAAGAAATGGTTGAAGGTATTGGCTTAACACAAAGAGATAGCAGCCCACCCTCTTTGAATCTTCTTTAGCATGATAAAAGGAGCAGGAAAAAGCAAAAAATTTCAGAATTCCACCTTTCAAAGCAGAGAAATGACTGTTTGTGCAATGAGATTATTCATTGATTTTAGCCATTGAAAACAGTCCTGTTACTCATATAGCAGAACTGGATGAAGGTACTGGTTGAACGCAAACAGATAGCAGCTCACCCTCTTTGAATCTTCTTTAGCATGCTAAAAGGAGCAGGAAAAAGCAAAAAAATTCAGAATTCCACCTCTCCCCACAGAGAAATGACTGAGCAATGACATTATTCACTAATTTTAGCCATTGAAACATGTCTTGTTACTCATATACCAGAAATGGTTGAAGGTATTGGCTGAACGTAAATAGATAGCAGCTCAGCCTCTTTGAATCGTCTTTTGCAAGCTAAAAGGAGGAGAAAAAACAAGAAAAAAATTCAGAATTCCACCTTTCCAAGCAGAGAAATGACTGTTTGTGCAATGACATTATTCATTGATTTAAGCCATTGAAAAACATCTTGTTACTCATATACCAGAAATGGTTGATGGTATTGGCTGAACACAAACAGTTTGCTGCTCACCCTCTTTGAATCTTCTTTAGCATGCTAAAAGGAGCAGGAAAAAGCAAAAAATTTCAGAATTCCACCTTTCAAAGCAGAGAAATGACTGAGCAATAACATTATTCACTGATTTTAGCCATTGAAAAATGTACTGTTACTCATATACAAGAAATGGTTGAAGATATTGGCTGAACACAAAGAGATAGCAGCCCACCCTCTTTGAATCTTCTTTAGCATGATAAAAGGAGCAGGAAAAAGCAAAAAATTTCAGGATTCCAACTTTCAAAGCAGAGAAATTACTGTTTGTACAATGACATTATTCATTGATTTTAGCCTATGCAAACAGTCCTGTTACTCATATTCCAGAATTGGTTGAAGGTACTGGCTGAACTCAAACAGATAGCAGCTCACCCTCTTTTATTCTTCTTTAGCATGCTAAAAGGAGCAGGAAAATGCAAAGAGTTTCAGAATTCCACCTTTCCCAGCAGAGAAATGACTGAGCAATAACATTATTCACTGATTTTAGCCATTGAAAAACGTCCTGTTACTCATTTACCAGAAATGGTTGAAGGTATTGGCTGAAAGCAAAGAGATAGCTGCTCAGCCTCTTTGAATCGTCTTTTGCATGCGAAATGGAGCAGAAAAAAACAAAAAACATTTCAGAATTCCACCTTTCCAAGTAGAGAAATGACTGTTTGTGCAATGACATTATTCATTGATTTTAGCCATTGAAAACCATCCTGTTACTTATATACAAGAAATGATTGATGGTATTGGCTGAACACAAACAGGTTGCAGCTCACCCTCTTTGAATCTTGTTTAGCATGATAAAAGGAGCAGGAAAAAGCAAAAAATTTCAGAATTCCACCTTTCAAAGCAGAGAAATGACTGTTTGTGCAATGACATTATTCATTGATTTTAGCCTTTGAAAACAGTCCTGTTACTCATATACCAGAATTAGTTGAAGGTACTGGCTGAACGCAAACAGATAGCAGCTCACCCTCTTATATTCTTCTTTAGCATGCTAAAAGGAGCAGGAAAATGCCAAAAATTTCAGAACTCCACCTATCCCAGCAGAGAAATGACTGAGCAATGACATTATTCACTGATTTTAGCCATTGAAAATCGTCCTGTTACTCATATACCAGAAATGGTTGAAGGTATTGGCTGAACGCAAACAGATAGCAGCTCAGCCTCTTTGGATCATCTTTTGCATGCTAAAAGGAGGAGAAAAAACAAAAAACATTTCAGAATTCCACCTTTCCAAGCAGAGAAATGGCTGTTTGTGCAATGATATTATTCATTGATTTTAGCCATTGAAAACCGTCCTGTTACTCATATTCCAGAAATGGTTGAAGGTATTGGCTGAACGCAAACAGATAGCAGCTCAGCCTCTTTGAATCGTCTTTTGCATGCTAAAAGGAGCAGAAAAAAACAAAAAACAATTCAGAATCCCACCTTTCCAAGCAGAGAAATGACTGCTTGTGCAATCACATTATTCATTGATTTTAGCCATTGAAATCCATCCTGTTACTTATATACAAGATATGGTTGATGGTATTGGCTGAACACAAACAGGTTGCAGCTCACCCTCTTTGAATCTTTTTAGCATGATAAAAGGAGCAGGAAAAAGCAAAAAAATTCAGAATTCCACCTTCCAAATCAGAGAAATGACTGTTTGTGCAATGAGATTATTCATTGATTTTAGCCATTGAAAACAGTCCTGTTACTCATATACCAGAATTGGATGAAGGTACTGGCTGAACGCAAACAGATAGCAGCTCACCCTCTTTGAATCTTCTTTAGCATGCTAAAAGGAGCAGGAAAAAGCAAAAAAATTCAGAATTCCACCTCTCCCCGCAGAGAAATGACTGAGCAATGCCATTATTCACTAATTTTAGCCATTGAAACATTTCCTGTTACTCATATAACAGAAATGGTTGAAGGTGTTGGCTGAACGCAAACAGAAAGCAGCTCAGCCTCTTTGAATCGTCTTTTGCATGCTAAAAGGAGGAGAAAAAACAAAAAAAAATTCAGAATTCCACCTTTCCCAGCAGAAAAATGACTGTTTGTGCAATGACATTATTCATTGATTTAAGACATTGAAAACAGTCCTGTTACTCATATACCATAATTGGATGAAGTTACTGCCTAAACGCAAACAGATAGCAGCTCACCCTCTTTGAATCTTCTTTAGCATGCTAAAAGGAGCAGGAAAAAGCAAAAAAATTCAGAATTCCCCCTCTCCCCACAGAGAAATGACTGGGCAATGACATTATTCACTAATTTTAGCCATTGAAACATTTCCTGTTACTCATATACCAGAAATGGTTGAATGTGTTGGCTGAACGCAAACAGAAAGCAGCTCAGCCTCTTTGACTCGTCTTTTGCATGCTAAAAGGAGGAGAAAAAACAAAAAAAAATTCAGAATTCCACCTTTCCAAGAAGAGAAATGACTGTTTGTGCAATGACATTATTCATTGATTTAGGACATTGAAAAACATCTTGTTACTCATATACCAGAAATGATTGAAGGTATTGGCTGAACGCAAACAGATAGTAGCTCAGCCTCTTTGAATCGTATTTTGCATGCTAAAAGGGGTTGATAAAAACAAAAAAATTTCAGAATTCCACCTTTCCAAGCAGAGAAATGACTGTTTGTGCAATGATATTATTGATTGATTTTAGCCATTGAAAACCGTCCTGTTACTTATATACCAGAAATGGTTGTAGGTATTGGCTGAACACAAACAGGTAGCAGCTCACCCTCTTTGAATCTTCTTTAGCATGGTAAAAATAGCAGGAAAAAGCAAAAAATTTCAAAATTCCAACTTTCCAAGCAGAGAATTGACTGTTTGTGCATTGACATTATTCATTGATTTTAGCCATTGAAAGCCGTCCTGTCACTCATATACCAGAAATTGTTGAAGGTATTGGCTGAACGCAAAAAGATAGCAGCTCACCCTCTTTGAATCTTCTTTAGAATGCCAAAAGGAGGAGGAAAAAGCAAAAAATTTCAGACTTCCACCTTTCAAAGCAGAGAAATGACTGTTTGTGCATGACATTATTCATTGATTTTAGCCATTGAAAAACATCCTGTTGCTCATATACCAGAAATGGTTGATGGTATTGGCTGAACAGAAACAGGTTGCTGCTCAGCCTCTTTGAATCTTCTTTAGTATGCTAAAATTAGCAGGAAAAAGCAAAAAATTTCAGAATTCCAGCTTTCAAAGCAGAGAAATGACTGACTAATGACATTATTCACTAATTTTAGCCATTGAAAAATGTCCTGTTACTCATATACCAGAAATGGTTGAAGGTATTGGCTGAACACAAAGAGATAGGAGCCCACCCTCGTTGAATCATCTTTAGCATGATAAAATGAGCAGGAAAAAGCAAAAAATTTCAGAATTTCAACTTTCAAAGCAGAGAAATGACTGTTTGTGCAATGACAATATTCATTGATTTTAGCCATTGAAAACAGTCCTGTTACTCATACTAGAATTTGTTGAAGGTACTAGCTGAACGCAAACAGATAGGAGCTCACGCTTTTTGAATCTTCTTTAGCATGCTAAAAGGAGCAGGAAAAAGCAAAAAAAATCAGAATTCCACCTCTCGCAGCAGACAAATGACAGAGCAATGACATTATTCACTAATTTTAGCCATTGAAAAATGTCCTGTTAATCAAATTCCAGAAATGGTTGAAGGTATTGGCTGAACACAAACAGATAGCAGATCAGCCTCTTTTAATCGTCTTTTGCATGCTAAAAGGAGCAGAAAAAAAAAATAGAATTCCACCTTTCAAAGCAGAGAAATGATTATTTGTGCAATGACATTATTCATGGATTTTAGCCATTGAAAACCGTCCTGTCACTCATATACCAGAAATGGTTGAAGATATTAGCTGAACGCAAACAGATTGCAGCTCACCCTCTTTGAATCTTCTTTAGCATGCTATAAGGAGCAGGAAAAAGCAAAAAATTTCAGAATTCCACCTTTCACAGCAGAGAAATAACTCAGCAATGACATTATTCACTGATTTTAGCCATTGAAAAATGTCCTGTTACTCATATACCAGAAATGGTTGAAGGTATTGGCTGAACACAAAGAGATAGCAGCCCAACCTCTTTCAATCTTCTTTAGAATGAAAAAAGGAGTAGGAAAAAGCAAAAAATTTCAGAATTCCACCTTTCAAAGCAGAGAAATGACTGTTTGAGCAATGACATTATTCATTGATTTTAGCCATTGAAAACAGTCCTGTTACTCATATACCAGATTTGGTTGAAGGTACTGGCTGAACGCAAACAAACAACATCTCAACCTCTTTGAATCTTCTTTACCATGCAAAAAGGAACATGAAAAAGCAAAAAAATTCAGAATTCCACCTCTCCCAGCAGAGAAATGACTGAGCAATTACATTATTCACTAATTTTAGCCATTGAAAAATGTCCTGTTACTCATATACCAGAAATGGTTGAAGGTATTGGCTGAACGCAAACAGATAGCAGCTCAGCCTCTTTGAATCATCTTTTGCATGCTAAAAGGAGGAGAAGAAAACAAAAAAAATTCAAAATTCCACCTTTCCAAGCAGAGAAATGACTGTTTGTGCAATTACATTAATCATTGATTTTAGCCATTGAAAAACATCCTGTTACTCATATACCAGAAATCGTTGATGGTATTGGCTGAACACAAACAGTTTGCTGCTCAGCCTCTTTGAATCTTCTTTAGCATGCTAAAAGGAGCAGGAAAAAGCAAAACATTTCAAAAATTCCACCTTTCCAAGCAGAGAAGTGATTGTTTGTGCATGGACACTATTCATTGATTTTAGCCATTGAAAACTGTCCTGTCACTCATATACCAGAAATGGTTGAAGGTATTGGCTAAACGGAAACAGATAGCAGCTCACCCTCTTTGAATCTTCTTTAGGATGCTAAAAGAGCAGGAAAAATCAAAAAATTTCACAATTCCACCTTTCAAAGCAGAGAAATTACTGAGCAATAACATTATTCACTGATTTTAGCCATTAAAAAATGTCCTGTTACTCATATACAAGAAAAAGTTGTAGGTATTGGCTTAACACAAAGAGAGAGCAGCCCACCCTCTTTGAATTTTCTTTAGCATGATAAAAGGAGCAGGAAAAAGCAAAAAATTTCAGAATTCCACCTTTCAAAACAGAAATGACTGAGCAATAACATTATTCACTGATTTTAGCCATTGAAAAATGTCCTGTTACTCATATACCAGAAATGGTTGAAAGTATTGGCTGAACACAAAGAGATAGCAGCCCACCCTCTTTGAATCTTCTTTAGCATGATAAAAGGAGCAGGAAAAATAAAAAAAAAATCAGAATTCCACCTTTCAAATCAGAGAAATGACTGTTTGTGCAATGACATTATTCATTGACTTTAGCCTTTGAAAACAGTCCTGTTACTCATATACCAGAATTGGTTGAAGGTACTGGCTGAACGCAAACAGATAGCAGCTCACCCTCTTATATTCATCTTTAGCATGCTAAAAGGAGCAGGAAAATGCCAAAAATTTCAGAACTTCACCTATCCCAGCAGAGAAATGACTGAGCAATGACATTATTCACTGATTTTAGCCATTGAAAATCGTCCTGTTACTCATATACCAGAAATGGTTGAAGGTATTGGCTGAACGCAAACAGATAGCAACTCAGCCTCTTTGGATCATCTTTTGCATGCTAAAAGGAGCAGAAAAAAACAAAAAACATTTCAGAATTCTACCTTTCCAAGCAGAGAAATGACTGTTTGTGCAATGATATTATTCATTGATTTTAGCCATTGAAAATATCCTGTTACTTATATACAAGAAATGGTTGAAGGTATTGGCTTAACACAAAGAGATAGCAGCCCACCCTCTTTGAATCTTCTTTAGCATGATAAAAGGAGCAGGAAAAAGCAAAAAATTTCAGAATTCCACCTTTCAAAGCAGAGAAATGACTGTTTGTGCAATGAGATTATTCATTGATTTTAGCCATTGAAAACAGTCCTGTTACTCATATACCAGAACTGGATGAAGGTACTGGTTGAACGCAAACAGATAGCAGCTCACCCTCTTTGAATCTTCTTTAGCATGCTAAAAGGAGCAGGAAAAAGCAAAAAAATTCAGAATTCCACCTCTCCCCACAGAGAAATGACTGAGCAATGACATTATTCACTAATTTTAGCCATTGAAACATGTCTTGTTACTCATATACCAGAAATGGTTGAAGGTATTGGCTGAACGTAAACAGATAGCAGCTCAGCCTCTTTGAATCGTCTTTTGCAAGCTAAAAGGAGGAGAAAAAACAAGAAAAAAATTCAGAATTCCACCTTTCCAAGCAGAGAAATGACTGTTTGTGCAATGACATTATTCATTGATTTAAGCCATTGAAAAACATCTTGTTACTCATATACCAGAAATGGTTGATGGTATTGGCTGAACACAAACAGTTTGCTGCTCACCCTCTTTGAATCTTCTTTAGCATGCTAAAAGGAGCAGGAAAAAGCAAAAAATTTCAGAATTCCACCTTTCAAAGCAGAGAAATGACTGAGCAATAACATTATTCACTGATTTTAGCCATTGAAAAATGTACTGTTACTCATATACAAGAAATGGTTGAAGATATTGGCTGAACACAAAGAGATAGCAGCCCACCCTCTTTGAATCTTCTTTAGCATGATAAAAGGAGCAGGAAAAAGCAAAAAATTTCAGGATTCCAACTTTCAAAGCAGAGAAATTACTGTTTGTACAATGACATTATTCATTGATTTTAGCCTATGCAAACAGTCCTGTTACTCATATTCCAGAATTGGTTGAAGGTACTGGCTGAACTCAAACAGATAGCAGCTCACCCTCTTTTATTCTTCTTTAGCATGCTAAAAGGAGCAGGAAAATGCAAAGAGTTTCAGAATTCCACCTTTCCCAGCAGAGAAATGACTGAGCAATAACATTATTCACTGATTTTAGCCACTGAAAAACGTCCTGTTACTCATTTACCAGAAATGGTTGAAGGTATTGGCTGAAAGCAAAGAGATAGCTGCTCAGCCTCTTTGAATCGTCTTTTGCATGCGAAATGGAGCAGAAAAAAACAAAAAACATTTCAGAATTCGACCTTTCCAAGTAGAGAAATAACTGTTTGTGCAATGACATTATTCATTGATTTTAGCCATTGAAAACCATCCTGTTACTTATATACAAGAAATGGTTGATGGTATTGGCTGAACACAAACAGGTTGCAGCTCACCCTCTTTGAATCTTGTTTAGCATGATAAAAGGAGCAGGAAAAAGCAAAAAATTTCAGAATTCCACCTTTCAAAGCAGAGAAATGACTGTTTGTGCAATGACATTATTCATTGATTTTAGCCTTTGAAAACAGTCCTGTTACTCATATACCAGAATTAGTTGAAGGTACTGGCTGAACGCAAACAGATAGCAGCTCACCCTCTTATATTCTTCTTTAGCATGCTAAAAGGAGCAGGAAAATGCCAAAAATTTCAGAACTCCACCTATCCCAGCAGAGAAATGACTGAGCAATGACATTATTCACTGATTTTAGCCATTGAAAATCGTCCTGTTACTCATATACCAGAAATGGTTGAAGGTATTGGCTGAACGCAAACAGATAGCAGCTCAGCCTCTTTGGATCATCTTTTGCATGCTAAAAGGAGGAGAAAAAACAAAAAACATTTCAGAATTCCACCTTTCCAAGCAGAGAAATGGCTGTTTGTGCAATGATATTATTCATTGATTTTAGCCATTGAAAACCGTCCTGTTACTCATATTCCAGAAATGGTTGAAGGTGTTGGCTGAACGCAAACAGATAGCAGCTCAGCCTCTTTGAATCATCTTTTGCATGCTAAAAGGAGCAGAAAAAAACAAAAAACAATTCAGAATCCCACCTTTCCAAGCAGAGAAATGACTGCTTGTGCAATCACATTATTCATTGATTTTAGCCATTGAAATCCATCCTGTTACTTATATACAAGATGTGGTTGATGGTATTGGCTGAACACAAACAGGTTGCAGCTCACCCTTTTTGAATCTTTTTAGCATGATAAAAGGAGCAGGAAAAAGCAAAAAAATTCAGAATTCCACCTTCCAAATCAGAGAAATGACTGTTTGTGCAATGAGATTATTCATTGATTTTAGCCATTGAAAACAGTCCTGTTATTCATATACCAGAATTGGATGAAGGTACTGGCTGAACGCAAACAGATAGCAGCTCACCCTCTTTGAATCTTCTTTAGCATGCTAAAAGGAGCAGGAAAAAGCAAAAAAATTCAGAATTCCACCTCTCCCCGCAGAGAAATGACTGAGCAATGCCATTATTCACTAATTTTAGCCATTGAAACATTTCCTGTTACTCATATAACAGAAATGGTTGAAGGTGTTGGCTGAACGCAAACAGAAAGCAGCTCAGCCTCTTTGAATCGTCTTTTGCATGCTAAAAGGAGGAGAAAAAACAAAAAAAAATTCAGAATTCCACCTTTCCAAGCAGAAAAATGACTGTTTGTGCAATGACATTATTCATTGATTTAAGACATTGAAAACAGTCCTGTTACTCATATACCATAATTGGATGAAGTTACTGGCTAAACGCAAACAGATAGCAGCTCACCCTCTTTAAATCTTCTTTAGCATGCTAAAAGGAGCAGGAAAAAGAAAAAAAAATTCAGAATTCCCCCTCTCCCCACAGAGAAATGACTGGGCAATGACATTATTCACTAATTTTAGCCATTGAAACATTTCCTGTTACTCATATACCAGAAATGGTTGAATGTGTTGGCTGAACGCAAACAGAAAGCAGCTCAGCCTCTTTGACTCGTCTTTTGCATGCTAAAAGGAGGAGAAAAAACAAAAAAAAATTCAGAATTCCACCTTTCCAAGCAGAGAAATGACTGTTTGTGCAATGACATTATTCATTGATTTAGGACATTGAAAAACATCTTGTTACTCATATACCAGAAATGATTGAAGGTATTGGCTGAACGCAAACAGATAGTAGCTCAGCCTCTTTGAATTGTATTTTGCATGCTAAAAGGGGTTGATAAAAACAAAAAAATTTCAGAATTCCACCTTTCCAAGCAGAGAAATGACTGTTTGTGCAATGATATTATTGATTGATTTTAGCCATTGAAAACCGTCCTGTTACTTATATACCAGAAATGGTTGTAGGTATTGGCTGAACACAAACAGGTAGCAGCTCATCCTCTTTGAATCTTCTTTAGCATGGTAAAAATAGCAGGAAAAAGCAAAAAATTTCAAAATTCCAACTTTCCAAGCAGAGAATTGACTGTTTGTGCATTGACATTATTCATTGATTTTAGCCATTGAAAGCCGTCCTGTCACTCATATACCAGAAATTGTTGAAGGTATTGGCTGAACGCAAAAAGATAGCAGCTCACCCTCTTTGAATCTTCTTTAGAATGCCAAAAGGAGGAGGAAAAAGCAAAAAATTTCAGACTTCCACCTTTCAAAGCAGAGAAATGACTGTTTGTGCATGACATTATTCATTGATTTTAGCCATTGAAAAACATCCTGTTGCTCATATACCAGAAATGGTTGATGGTATTGGCTGAACAGAAACAGGTTGCTGCTCAGCCTCTTTGAATCTTCTTTAGCATGCTAAAATTAGCAGGAAAAAGCAAAAAAATTCAGAATTCCAGCTTTCAAAGCAGAGAAATGACTGACTAATGACATTATTCACTGATTTTAGCCATTGAAAAATGTCCTGTTACTCATATACCAGAAATGATTGAAGGTATTGGCTGAACACAAAGAGATAGGAGCCCACCCTCGTTGAATCATCTTTAGCATGATAAAATGAGCAGGAAAAAGCAAAAAATTTCAGAATTTCAACTTTCAAAGCAGAGAAATGACTGTTTGTGCAATGACAATATTCATTGATTTTAGCCATTGAAAACAGTCCTGTTACTCATACTAGAATTTGTTGAAGGTACTAGCTGAACGCAAACAGATAGGAGCTCACGCTTTTTGAATCTTCTTTAGCATGCTAAAAGGAGCAGGAAAAAGCAAAAAAAATCAGAATTCCACCTCTCGCAGCAGACAAATGACAGAGCAATGACATTATTCACTAATTTTAGTCATTGAAAAATGTCCTGTTAATCAAATTCCAGAAATGGTTGAAGGTATTGGCTGAACACAAACAGATAGCAGATCAGCCTCTTTTAATCGTCTTTTGCATGCTAAAAGGAGCAGAAAAAAAAAATAGAATTCCACCTTTCAAAGCAGAGAAATGATTATTTGTGCAATGACATTATTCATGGATTTTAGCCATTGAAAACCGTCCTGTCACTCATATACCAGAAATGGTTGAAGATATGAGATGAACGCAAACAGATTGCAGCTCACCCTCTTTGAATCTTCTTTAGCATGCTATAAGGAGCAGGAAAAAGCAAAAAATTTCAGAATTCCACCTTTCACAGCAGAGAAATAACTCAGCAATGACATTATTCACTGATTTTAGCCATTGAAAAATGTCCTGTTACTCATATACCAGAAATGGTTGAAGGTATTGGCTGAACACAAAGAGATAGCAGCCCAACCTCTTTCAATATTCTTTAGCATGAAAAAAGGAGTAGGAAAAAGCAAAAAATTTCAGAATTCCACCTTTCAAAGCAGAGAAATGACTGTTTGTGCAATGACATTATTCAATGATTTTAGCCATTGAAAACAGTCCTGTTACTCATATACCAGATTTGGTTGAAGGTACTGGCTGAACGCAAACAAACAGCATCTCAACCTCTCTGAATCTTCTTTACCATGCTAAAAGGAACATGAAAAAGCAAAAAAATTCAGAATTCCACCTCTCCCAGCAGAGAAATGACTGAGCAATTACATTATTCACTAATTTTAGCCATTGAAAAATGTCCTGTTACTCATATACCAGAAATAGTTGAAGGTATTGGCTGAACGCAAACAGATAGCAGCTCAGCCTCTTTGAATCATCTTTTGCATGCTAAAAGGAGGAGAAGAAAACAAAAAAAATTCAAAATTCCACCTTTCCAAGCAGAGAAATGACTGTTTGTGCAATTACATTAATCATTGATTTTAGCCATTGAAAAACATCCTGTTACTCATATACCAGAAATCGTTGATGGTATTGGCTGAACACAAACAGTTTGCTGCTCAGCCTCTTTGAATCTTCTTTAGCATGCTAAAAGGAGCAAGAAAAAGCAAACAATTTCAAAAATTCCACCTTTCCAAGCAGAGAAGTGACTGTTTGTGCATTGACATTATTCATTGATTTCAGCCATTGAAAACCGTCCTGTCACTCATATACCAGAAATGGTTGAAGGTATTGGCTGAACGCAGACAGATAGCAGCTCACCCTCCTTTAATCTTCTTTAGCATGCTATAAGGAGTAGGAAAAAGCAAAAAAATTCAGTTTTCCAAATTTCAAAGCAGAGAAATGACTGAGCAATGACATTATTCACTGATTTTAGCCATTGAAAAATATCCTGTTACTCATATACCAGAAATGGTTGAAGGCATTGGCTGAACACAAAGAGATAGCAGCCCACCCTCTTTGAATCTTTTTTAGCATGATAAATGAGCAGGAAAAAGCAAAAAATTTAAGAATTCCACCTTTCAATGCAGAGAAATCACTGTTTGTGCAATGACATTATTCATTTATTTTAGCCATTAAAAACCGTCCTGTTACTTATATACAAGAAATGGTTGATGGTATTGTTTGAACATAATCAGGTTGCCACTCACCCTCTTTGAATCTTCTTTAGCATGCTAAAAGGAGCAGGAAAAAGCAAAACATTTCAAAAATTCCACCTTTCCAAGCAGAGAAGTGATTGTTTGTGCATGGACACTATTCATTGATTTTAGCCATTGAAAACCGTCCTGTCACTCATATACCAGAAATGGTTGAAGGTATTGGCTAAACGGAAACAGATAGCAGCTCACCCTCTTTGAATCTTCTTTAGGATGCTAAAAGAGCAGGAAAAATCAAAAAATTTCACAATTCCACCTTTCAAAGCAGAGAAATTACTGAGCAATAACATTATTCACTGATTTTAGCCATTAAAAAATGTCCTGTTACTCATATACAAGAAATAGTTGTAGGTATTGGCTTAACACAAAGAGAGAGCAGCCCACCCTCTTTGAATTTTCTTTAGCATGATAAAAGGAGCAGGAAAAAACAAAAAATTTCAGAATTCCACCTTTCAAAGTAGAGAAATGACTGTTTGTTCAATGAGATTATTCATTGATTTTAGCCATTGAAAACAGTCCTGTTACTCATATACCAGAATTGAATGAAGGTACTGGCTGAACGCAAACAGATAGCAGCTCCCCCTCTTTGAATCTTCTTTAGCATGCTAAAAGGAGCAGGAAAAAGTAAAAAAATTCAGAATTCCACCTCTCCCCACAGAGAAATGACTGGGCAATGACATTATTCACTAATTTTAGCCATTGAAACATGTCTTGTTACTCATATACCAGAAATGGTTGAATGTATTGGCTGAACGCAAACAGATAGCAGCTCAGCCTCTTTGAATCGTCTTTTGCATGCTAAAAGGAGGAGAAAAAACAAAAAAAAATTCAGAATTCCACCTTTCCAAGCAGAGAAATGACTGTTTGTGCAATGACATTATTCATTGATTTAAGCCATTGAAAAACATCTTGTTACTCATATAACAGAAATGGTTGATGGTATTGGCTGAACACAAACAGTTTGCTGCTCACCCTCTTTGAATCTTCTTTAGCATGTTAAAAGGAGCAGGAAAAAGGAAAAAATTTCAAAAATTCCACCTTTCCAAGCAGAGAAGTGACTGCTTGTGCATGGACATTATTCATTGATTTTAGCAATTGAAAACCGTCCTGTCACTCACATACCAGAAATGGTTGAATTTATTGGCTGAACGCAAACAGATAGCAGCACACCCTCTTTGAATCTTCTTTAGCATGCTAAAAGGAGCAGGAAAAGCAAAAAATTTCAGAATTCCACCTTTCAAAGCAGAGAAATGACTGAGCAATGACATTATTCACTGATTTTAGCCATTGAAAATCGTCCTGTTACTCATATACCAGAAATGGTTGAAGGTATTGGCTGAACGCAAACAGATAGCAGCTCAGCCTCTTTGGATCATCTTTTGCATGCTAAAAGGAGCAGAAAAAAACAAAAAACATTTCAGAATTCCACCTTTCCAAGCAGAGAAATGACTGTTTGTGCAATGACATTATTCATTGATTTTAGCCATTGAAAACCATCCTGTTACTTTTATACAAGAAATGGTTGAAGGTATTGGCTGAACGCAAACAGATAGTATCTCACCCTCTTTGAATCTTCTTTAGCATGATAAAAGGAGCAGGAAAAAGCAAAAAATTTCAGAATTCCACCTTTCAAAGCAGAGAAATGACTGGGCAATAACATTATTCACTGATTTTAGCCATTAAAAAATGTCCTGTTACTCATATTCCAGAAATGGTTGAAGGTATTGGCTGAACACAAAGAGATAGCAGCCCACCCTCTTTGAATGTTCTTTAGCATGATAAAAGGAGCAGGAAAAAGCAAAAAAATTCAGAATTCCACCCTCCCCGCAGAGAAATGACTGAGTAATGACATTATTCACTAATTTTAGCCATTGAAACAAGGCCTGTTACTCATATACCAGAAATGGTTGAAGGTATTGGCTGAATGCAAACAGATAGTAGCTCAGCCTCTTTGAATCGTATTTTGCATGCTAAAAGGAGCAGATAAAAACAAAAAAAATTTCAGAATTCCACCTTTCCAAGCAGAGAAATGACTGTTTGTGCAATGACATTATTGATTGATTTTAGCCATTGAAAACCATCCTGTTACTTATATACAAGAAATGGTTGATGGTATTGGCTGAACACAATCAGGTTGGAGCTCACCCTCTTTGAATCTTCTTTAGCATGATAAAAGGAGCAGGAAAAAGCAAAAAATTTCAGAATTCCACCTTTCAAAGCAGAGAAATGACTGTTTGTGCAATGAGATTATTCGATGATTTTAGACATTGAAAACAGTCCTGTTACTCATATACCAGAATTAGATGAAGGTACTGGCTGAAAGCAAACAGAAAGCAGCTCACCCTCTTTGAATCTTCTTTAGCATGCTAAAAGGAGCAGGAAAAAGCAAAAAAATTCAGAATTCCACCTCTCCCCGCAGAGAAATGACTGAACAATGACATTATTCACTAATTTTAGCCATTGAAACATGTCCTGTTGCTCATAAACCAGAAATGGTTGAAGGTATTGGCTGAACGCAAACAGATGGCAGCTCAGCCTCTTTGAATCGTCTTTTGCTTGCGAAAAGGAGGAGAAAAAACAAAAAAAAATTCAGAATTCCACCTTTCCAAGCAGAGAAGTGACTGTTTGTGCATTGACATTATTCATTGATTTCAGCCATTGAACACCGTCCTGTCACTCATATACCAGAAATGGTTGAAGGTATTGGCTGAACGCAGACAGATAGCAGCTCACCCTCCTTTAATCTTCTTTAGCATGCTATAAGGAGTAGGAAAAAGCAAAAAAATTCAGTTTTCCAAATTTCAAAGCAGAGAAATGACTGAGCAATGACATTATTCACTGATTTTAGCCATTGAAAAATGTCCTGTTACTCATATACCAGAAATGGTTGAAGGTATTGGCTGAACACAAAGAGATAGCAGCCCACCCTCTTTTATTCTTCTTTAGCATGATAAAAGGAGCAGGAAAAAGCAAAAAATTTCAGAATTCCACCTTTCAATGCAGAGAAATCATTGTTTGTGCAATGACATTATTTATTGATTTTAGCCATTGAAAACTGTCCTGTTACTTATATACAAGAAATGGTTGATAGTATTGGTTGAACATAATCAGGTTGCAGCTCACCCTCTTTGAATCTTCTTTAGCATGCTAAAAGGAGCAGGAAAAAGCAAAAAAATTCAAAAATTCCACCTTTCCAAGCAGAGAAGTGACTGTTTGTGCATGGACATTATTCATTGATTTTAGCCATTGAAAACCGTCCTGTCACTCATATACCAGAAATGGTTGAAGGTATTGGCTAAACGCAAACAGATAGCAGCTCACCCTCTTTGAATCTTCTTTAGGATGCTAAAAGGAGCAGGAAAAATCAAAAAATTTCAGAATTCCACCTTTCAAAGCAGAGAAATTACTGAGCAATAATATTATTCACTGATTTTAGCCATTAAAAAATGTCCTGTTACTCATATACAAGAAATAGTTGAAGGTATTGGCTGAACGCATACAGATATCAGCTCAGCCTCTTTGAATCGTCTTTTGCATGCTAAAAGGAGGAGAAAAAACAAAAAAAAATTCAGAATTCCACCTTTCCAAGCAGAGAAATGACTGTTTGTGCAATGACATTATTCATTGATTTAAGCCATTGAAAAACATCTTGTTACTCATATACCAGAAATGGTTGATGGTATTGGCTGAAAACAAACAGTTTGCTGCTCATCCTCTTTGAATCTTCTTTAGCATGCTAAAAGGAGCAGGAAAAAGGAAAAAATTTCAAAAATTCCATCTTTCCAAGCAGAGAAGTGACTGCTTGTGCATTGACATTATTCATTGATTTTAGCCATAGAAAACCGTCCTGTCACTCATATACCAGAAATCGTTGAATTTATTGGCTGAACGCAAACAGATAGCAGCTCACCCTCTTTGAATCTTCTTTAGCATGCTAAAAGGAGCAGGAAAAAGCAAAAAATTTCAGAATTCCACCTTTCAAAGCAGAGAAATGACTGAGCAATAACATTATTCACTGATTTTAGCCATTGAAAAATGTCCTGTTACTCATATACCAGAAATGATTGAAGGTATTGGCTGAACACAAAGAGATAGCACCCCACCCTCTTTGAATCTTCTTTAGCATGATAAAGGGAGCAGGAAAAAGCAAAAAAAATCAGAATTCCACCTTTCAAAGCAGAGAAATGACTGTTTTTGCAATGACATTATTCATTGATTTTAGCCTTTGAAAACAGTCCTGTTACTGATATACCAGAATTGGTTGAAGGTACTGGCTGAACGCAAACAGATAGCAGCTCAACCTCTTTTATTCTTCTTTAGCATGCTAAAAGGATCAGGAAAATGCAAAAAAATTCAGAACTCCACCTATCCCAGCAGAGAAATGACTGAGCAATGACATTATTCACTGATTTTAGCCATTGAAATTCGTCCTGTTACTCATACACCAGAAATGGTTGACGGTATTGGCTAAACGCAAACAGATAGCCGCTCAGCCTCTTTGGATCATCTTTTGCATGCTAAAAGGAGCAGAAAAAAACAAAAAACATTTCAGAATTCCACCTTTCCAAGCAGAGAAATGACTGTTTGTGCAATGACATTATTCATTGATTTTAGCCATTGAAAACCATCCTGTTACTTATATACAAGAAATGGTTGATGGTATTGGCTGAACACAAACAGGTTGGAGCTCACCCTCTTTGAATCTTCTTTAGCATGATAAAAGGAGCAGGAAAAAGCAAAAAATTTCAGAATTCCACCTTTCAAAGCAGAGAATCGACTGTTTGTGCAATGACATTATTCATTGATTTAAGCCATTGAAAACAGTCCTGTTACTCATATACCAGATGTGGTTGAAGGTACTGGCTGAACGCAAACAAACAGCATCTCAACCTCTTTGAATCTTCTTTTCCATGCTAAAAGGAACATGAAAAAGCAAAAAAATTCAGAATTCCACCTCTCCCAGCAGAGAAATGACTGAGCAATTACATTATTCACTAATTTTAGCCATTGAAAAATGTCCTGTTACTCATATACCAGAAATGGTTGAAGGTATTGGCTGAACGCAAACAGATAGCAGCTCAGCCTCTTTGAATCATCTTTTGCATGCTAAAAGGAGGAGAAAAAAACAAAAAAAAATTCAAAATTCCACCTTTCCAAGCAGAGAAATGACTGTTTGTGCAATTACATTACTCATTGATTTTAGCCATTGAAAAACATCCTGTTACTCATATACCAGAAATCGTTGATGGTATTGGCTGAACACAAACAGTTTGCTGCTCAGCCTCTTTGAATCTTCTTTAGCATGCTAAAAGGAGCAAGAAAAATCAAACAATTTCAAAAATTCCACCTTTCCAAGCAGAGAAGTGACTGTTTGTGCATTGACATTATTCATTGATTTCAGCCATTGAAAACCGTCCTGTCACTCATATACCAGAAATGGTTGAAGGTATTGGCTGAACGCAGACAGATAGCAGCTCAACCTCCTTTAATCTTCTTTAGCATGCTATAAGGAGTAGGAAAAAGCAAATAATTTCAGTTTTCCAAATTTCAAGGCAGAGAAATGACTGAGCAATGACATTATTCACTGATTTTAGCCATTGAAAAATATCCTGTAACTCATATAACAGAAATGGTTGAAGGTATTGGCTGAACACTAAGAGATAGCAGCCCACCCTCTTTGAATCTTTTTTAGCATGATAAAAGGAGTAGGAAAAAACAAAAAATTTCAGAATTCCACCTTTCAATGCAGAGAAATCACTGTTTGTGCAATGACATTATTCATTTATTTTAGCCATTGAAAACCGTCATGTTACTTATATACAAGAAATGGTTGATGGTATTGGTTGAACATAATCAGGTTGCAGCTCACCCTCTTTGAATCTTCTTTAGCATGCTAAAAGTAGCAGGAAAAAGCAAAAAATTTCAAAAATTCCACCTTTCCAAGCAGAGAAGTGATTGTTTGTGCATGGACACTATTCATTGATTTTAGCCATTGAAACCGTCCTGTCACTCATATACCAGAAATGGTTGAAGGTATTATCTAAACGGAAACAGATAGCAGCTCACCCTCTTTTCATCTTCTTTAGGATGCTAAAAGAGCAGGAAAAATCAAAAAATTTCACAATTCCACCTTTCAAAGCAGAGAAATTACTGAGCAATAACATTATTCACTGATTTTAGCCATTAAAAAATGTCCTGTTACTCATATACAAGAAATAGTTGTAGGTATTGGCTTAACACAAAGAGAGAGCAGCCCACCCTCTTTGAATTTTCTTTAGCATGATAAAAGGAGCAGGAAAAAACAAAAAATTTCAGAATTCCACCTTTCAAAGTAGAGAAATGACTGTTTGTTCAATGAGATTATTCATTGATTTTAGCCATTGAAAACAGTCCTGTTACTCATATACCAGAATTGAATGAAGGTACTGGCTGAACGCAAACAGATAGCAGCTCCCCCTTTTTGAATCTTCTTTAGCATGCTAAAAGGAGCAGGAAAAAGCAAAAAAAATCAGAATTCCACATCTCCCCACAGAGAAATGACTGGGCAATGACATTATTCACTAATTTTAGCCATTGAAACATGTCTTGTTACTCATATACCAGAAATGGTTGAATGTATTGGCTGAAAGCAAACAGATAGCAGCTCAGCCTCTTTGAATCGTCTTTTGCATGCTAAAAGGAGGAGAAAAAACAAAAAAAAATTCAGAATTCCACCTTTCCAAGCAGAGAAATGACTGTTTGTGCAATGACAAGAGATGTCAAAAGCAATAAAAAAGGATTTTGGGGGTATGTCAAAAGTAAAAGAAAAGTCAAAGATGCTATAGGAATTTTACAGGATGAAAATGGAGAAATGGTAAGAGAGGATGTTGAGAAGGCCGAACTTTTTAATTCCTATTTTGCATCTGTTTTCTCTCAGAAAGAAAATGTAACATCAACTGATCTTCACTGTCCTTTCAAAGGAATAGAGGAATCCAAGTTATCTGTAAACAGAAAGATTGTGAGGGAATATTTAGCTAACATAAATGAGTTCAAGTCTCCAGGTCCAGATGAATTACACCCCAGAGTACTGAAGGAGATCGTAGAAGAAATTTTAGAACCACTCTCCATAATCTTTGAAAATTCTTGGAGAACAGGAGAAGTCCCAGAAGACTGGAGAAGAGCAAATGTTGTTCCTATCTTCAAAAAGGGGAAGAAGGTGGACCCAGGGAACTATAGGCCGGTAAGTCTGACTTCTATACCAGGAAAGATCTTTGAACAAATTATTAAACAACATGTATGTAAGTACATGGATAAGAATGAAGTGATTAACCAGAGTCAGCATGGGTTTGTAACTAACAAGTCATGTCAGACTAACTTAATTTCCTTCTATGACAGAATCACTGACTGGGTGGATCAGGGAAATGCTGTAGATATAGTATATCTTGACTTCAGCAAAGCATTTGACAAAGTATCTCACACCATCCTTATTGAAAAAATGACCAAGTATGCAATGGACCAGGCAACTGTTAGGTGGATTCATAACTGGCTTAGTGATCGGACTCAAAGGGTGGTTGTAAATGGCTTCACATCCAGCTGGATGAATGTCTCAAGTGGGGTACCACAGGGCTCCGTCCTGGGACCTGTATTGTTCAACATTTTTATCAATGATTTAGATGAAGGAATTGAGGGTAAACTGATTAAATTTGCTGATGACACAAAGCTAGGAGGGATAGCTAATACTAGAGAAGAGAGAGAGAGGATTCAAAAAGACCTAAATAAACTGGAGCAGTGGGCAGCAACCAACAGAATGTTTTTTAACAGGGAAAAATGCAAAGTACTACATCTGGGCAATAAAAATGAAAAAAGCATATACAGAATGGGAGGAATAGAGCTAAGCAACAGTACATGTGAAAAAGACTTAGGTATACTAATAGATCATAGACTGAACATGAGTCAACAGTGTGATGCAGCAGCAAAAAAGGCAAATACAATTCTGGGATGTATTAACAGAAGCATACAGTCTAGATCACGTGAAGTCATTATCGGTCTTTACTCCTCTTTGGTCAGACCTCATCTGGAATACTGTGTACAGTTTTGGGCACCACATTTTAAAAAAGACATAAACAAACTGGAGCAAGTTCAGAGAAGAGCGACCAGAATGGTGACTGGTCTGCAAACCATGTCCTATGAGGAACGGTTGCAGGATTTGGGAATGTTTAACTTGCAACAAAGAAGACTGAGAGGAGACTTAATAGCTGTCTACAAATATGTCAAGGGCTGTCACATTGTAGAAGGATCATCTTTATTCTCATTTGCACAAGGAAAGACTAGAAGCAATGGGATGAAACTAAATGGGAGGAGACACAGATTAGATATTAGAAAAAACTTTTTGACAGTTAGGGTGATTAATGAGTGGAACAGGCTGCCACGAGAGGTGGTGAGTTCCCCTTCAATGGACGTCTTCAAACAGAGGCTTGACAGACATCTGTCTGAGATGATCTAGTGAATCCTGCTTTGAGCAGGGGGTTGGACCAGATGACCCAGGAGGTGCCTTCCAACTCTACCATTCTATGATTCTATGATTCTATGATTCTATGATGACATTATTCATTGATTTAAGCCATTGAAAAACATCTTGTTACTCATATAACAGAAATGGTTGATGGTATTGGTTGAACACAAACAGTTTGCTGCTCACCCTCTTTGAATCTTCTTTAGCATGTTAAAAGGAGCAGGAAAAAGGAAAAAATTTCAAAAATTCCACCTTTCCAAGCAGAGAAATGACTGTTTGTGCAATGACATTATTCATTTATTTAAGCCATTGAAAAACATCTTGTTACTCATATACCAGAAATGGTTGATGGTATTGGCTGAACACAAACAGTTTGCTGCTCACCCTCTTTGAATCTTCTTTAGCATGCTAAAAGGAGCAGGAAAAAGGAAAAAATTTCAGAATTCCACCTTTCCAAGCATAGAAATTACTGTTTGTGTAATGACATTATTCATTCAATTTAGCCATTGAATATCGTCATTTTTCTCATATACCCAAAATGATTTTAAGGTATTTGGTTGAATTCCAACAGATTGCAGCTCACCCTCTTTGAATCTTCTTTAGCATTCTAAAAGGAGCAGGAAAAATCAAAAAATTTCAGAATTCCACCTTTCCAAGCAGAAAAATGACTGTTTGTGCAATGACATTATTCATCGATTTTAGACATTGAAAACCATCCTGTTACTCATATACCAGAAATGGTTGAAGGCATTGGCTGAATGCAAACAGATAGCAGCTCACCCTCTTTGAATCTTCATTAGCCTGCTAAAAGGAGCAGGAAAAAGCAAAACATTTCAGAATTCCACCTTTCCAAGCAGACAATTGACTGTTTGTGCAAAGACAATATTCATTCATTTTAGCCATTGAAAATTATCCTATTACTCATATACCAGAAATGGTTGAAGGTATTGGCTGAAAGCAAACAGATAGCAGCTCACCTTCTTTGAATCTTCTTTAGAATGCTAAAAGTAGCTGGAAATAGCAAAAAATTTCAGGTTTACACCTTTCCAAGCAGAGAAATGACTGTTTGTGCAATGACCTTATTCATTGATTTTAGCCATTGAAAAACGTCCTGTTGCTCATATACCAGAACTGGTTGAAGGAATTGGCTGAACATAAACAGATAGCAGCTCACCCTCTTTGAATCTTCTTTAGCATGCTAAAAGGAGCAGGAAAAAGCAAATAATTTCAGAATTCCACCTTTCCAAGCAGAGAAATGACTGTTTGTGTAATGACATTATTCATTCAATTTAGACATTGAATACCGTCATTTTTCTCATATACCCAAAATGGTTTTAAGATATTTGGCTGAATTCCAACAGATAGCAGCTCACCCTCTTTGAATCTTCTTTAGCATGCTAAAAGAAGCAGGAAAAAGTAAAAAATTTCAGAATTCCTCCTTTCAAATCAGAGAAATGACTTTTTGAGCACTGACATTATTCATTGGTTTTAGCCATTGAAAAACATTCTGTTAGTCATATACCAGAAATGGTTGAAGGTATCGGCTGAACGCAAACAGATAGCAGCTCACCCTCTTTGAATCTTCTTTATCATGCTAAAAGGAACAGGAAAAAGCAAAAAATTTCAGAATTCCACATTTCCAAGCATAGAAATTAGTGTTTGTGTAATGACATTATTCATTCAATTTAGCCATTGAATACCGTCATTTTTCTCATATACCCGAAATGGTTTTAAGTTATTGGCTGAATGCAAACAGATAGCAGCTCACCCTCTTTGAATCTTCTTTAGCATGCTAAAAGTAGCAGGAAAAAGCAAAACAATTCAGAATTCCACCTTTCCAAGCAGAGAAATGTCTCTTTGTGCAATGACATAATTCCTTGATTTTAGCCATTGAAAACCGTCCTATCTCCCATATACCAGAAATGGTTGAAGGTATTGGCTGAAGGCAAACAGATAGCAGCTCAACCACTTTGAATCTTCTTTAGCATGCTAAAAGCAGCAGGAAAAGGCAAAATAATTTCAGAATTCCACCTTTCAAAGCAGAGAAATGACTGTTTGTTCAATGACATTAATCATGAATTTTAGACATTGAAAAACATCCTGTTACTCATAAACCAGAAACGGTTGAAGGTATTGGCTGAACGCAAGCAAACAGCAACTCAATCTCTTTGAATCTTCTTTGGCACGGTAAAAGGAGCAGGAAAAAGCAAAATAATTTCAGAATTCCACCTTTCCAAGCAGAGACATGACTGTTTGTTCAATGACATTATTCATTGATTTTAGACATTGAAAACCGTCCTGTTACTCATATATCAGAATTGGTTGAAGGTATTGGCTGAACTGAAACACATAGCAGCTCACCCTTTTTGAATCTTCTTTAGCATGCTAAAAGGAGCAGGAAAAAGCAAAACAATTTCAGAAATCCACCTTTCCATGCAGAGAAATGACTGTTTGTACAATGACATTATTCTTTGATTTTAGCCATTGAAAAAATTCCTGTTACTCATACACCAGAAATGGTTGAAGGTATTGGCTGAACACTCACAGATAGCAGCTCAACCTCTTTGAATCTTCTTTAGCATGCAAAAGGAGCAGGAAAAAGCAAAAAATTTCAGAATTCCACCTTTCCAAGCAGAGAATTAACTCATTGTGCAATGACATTATTCATTCATTTTAGTCAATGAAAACCGTCCTCTTACTCATATACCAGAAATGGATGAAGGTATTGGCAGAAAGCAAACAGATTGCAGCTCACCCTCTTTGAGTCTTCTTTAGCATGCTAAAAGAAGCAGGAAAAAGCAAAACATTTCAGAATTCCATCTTTACAAGCAGAGAATTGACTGTTTGTGAAATGGCATTATTCAATCATTTTAGCCATTGAAAACAGTCCTGTTACTCATATACCAGAAATGGATGAAAGTATTGGCTGAACGCAAACAGATAGCAGCTCATCCTCTTTGAATCTTCTTTAGAATGCTAAAAGTAGCAGGAAATGGCAAAAAAAATTCAGGTTTGCACCTTTCCAAGCAGAGAAATGACTGTTTGTGCAATGACCTTATTCATTTAATTTAGCCATTGAAACCCATCCTGTTACTCATATACCAGAAATGGTTGAAGGTATTGGCTGAATGCAAACAGATAGCAGCTCACCCTCTTTAAATCTTCTTTAGCATTCTAAAAGGAGCAGGAAAAAGCAGAACATTTCAGAATTGCAATTTTCCAAGCAGACAATTGACAGTTTGTGCAAAGACAATATTTATTCATTTTAGCCATTGAAAACCGTCCTGTTACTCATATACAAGAAATGGATGAAGGTATTGGCTGAACATAACCAGACAGCTCACAATATTTGAATCTTCTTTAGCATGCTTAAAGGAGAAGGAAAAAACAAAAAAATTCAGAATTCCACCTTTCCAAGCAGAGAAATGAGTGTTTGTGCAATGACATTATTCAATGATTTTAGCCATTGAAAATGATCCTATTACTCATTAACCAGAAATGGTTGAAGGTATTGGCTGAACGCAAACAGATAGCAGCTCACCCTCTTTGAATCTTCTTTAGCATGCAAAAAGAAGCAGGAAAAAGCAAAAATTTTCAGAATTCCACCTTTGGAAGCAGAGAAATGACTGTTTGTTCAATGACACTCTTCATTGATTGTAGACATTGAAAACCGTCCTGTTACTCATATACCAGAAATGGTTGAAGGTATTGGCTGAATTAAAACAGATAGCAGCTCACCCTCTTTGAATCTTCTTTAGCATGCTAAAAAGAGCAGGAAAAAGCAAAAAAATTTCAGAATTCCACCTTTCCAAGCAGAGAAATGACTGTTTGTGTAATGACATTATTCATTCAATTTAGCCATTGAATACCATCATTTTTCTCATATACCCAAAATGGTTTTAAGGTATTTGGCTGAATTCCAACAGATAGCAGCTCACCCTCTTTGAATCTTGTTTAGCATGCTAAAAGAAGCAGGAAAAAGTAAAAAATTTCACAATTCCTCCTTTCAAAGCACAGAAATGACTTTTTGAGCAATGACATTATTCATTGGTTTTAGCCATTGAAAAACATTCTGTTACTCATATACCAGAAATGGTTGAAGGTATCGGCTGAACGCAAACAGATAGCAGCTCACCCTCTTTGAATCTTCTTTAGCATGCTAAAAGGAGCAGGAAAAAGCAAAACATTTCAGAATTCCACTTTTCCAAGCAGTGAATAGACTATTTGTGCAAAGACAATTTTCATTCATTTTAGCCATTGAAAACCGTCCTGTCATTCATATACCAGATATGTATGAAGGTATTGGCTGAACGCAAATAGATAGCAGCTGAAACTCTTTGAATCTTCTTTAGCATGCTAAAATGAGCAGGAAAAAACAAAAAAATACAGAATTCCACCTTTATAAGCAGAGAAATGACTGTTTGTGCAATGACATTATTTATTGATTTTAGCCATTGAAAACCATCCTGTTACTCATATACCAGAAATGGTTGAAGGTATTGGCTGAACGCAAACAGATAGCAGCTCACTCTCTTTGAATCTTCTTTAGCATGCTAAAAGTAGCAGGAAAAAGCAAAAAAATTCAGAATTCCACATTTCAAAGTAGAGAAATGACTTTTTGAGCCATGACATTATTCATTGATTTTAGCCATTGAAAAACATCCTGCTACTCATATACCAGAAATGGTTGAAGGTATCGGCTAAACGCAAACAGACAGCAGCTCACCCTCTTCCAATCTTCTTTAGTATGCTAAAAGGAGCAGGGAAAAGCAAAAAATTTCAGAATTCCACCTTTATAAGCAGAGAAATGACTGTTTGTGCAATGACATTATTTATTGATTTTAGCCATTGAAAACCATCCTGTTACTCATATACCAGAAATGGTTGAAGGTATTGGCTGAACGCAAACAGATAGCAGCTCACTCTCTTTGAATTTTCTTTAGCATGCTAAAAGTAGCAGGAAAAAGCAAAAAAATTCAGAATTCCACATTTCAAAGTAGAGAAATGACTTTTTGAGCCATGACATTATTCATTGATTTTAGCCATTGAAAAACATCCTGCTACTCATATACCAGAAATGATTGAAGGTATCGGCTAAACGCAAACAGACAGCAGCTCACCCTCTTCCAATCTTCTTTAGTATGCTAAAAGGAGCAGGGAAAAGCAAAAAATTTCAGAATTCCACCTTTCCAAGCAGAGAAATGACTGTTTGTGCAATGACATTATTCATTGATTTTAGCCATTGAAAACCGTCCTGTTACTCTTATAACAGAAATGGTTGATGGTATTGGCTGAACCCAAAGAGATAGCAGCCCACCATCTTTCAATCTTCTTTAGCATGCTAAAAGGAGCAGGAAAAAGCAAAAAATATCAGAATTCCACTTTTACAAGCAGAGAAATGACTGTTTGTGCAATGACATTATTCATTGATTTTAGCTATTGAAAAACATTCTGTTACTCATACACCAGAAATGGTTGAAGGCATTGGCTGAACGTAAATAGACAGCAACTCACCCTCTATGAATCTTCTATAGCACGCTAAAAGGAGCGGGAAAACGCAAAATAATTTCAGAATTCCACCTTTCCAAGAAGAGAAATGGCTGTTTGTGCAATGATATTATTCATTCATTTTAGCCATTGAAAAACGTTCTGTTACTCAAATACCAGAAATGGTTGAAGGTATTGGCTGAACGCAAACAGATAGCAGCTCACACTCTTTGAATCTTCTTTAGCATGCTAAAAGAAGCAGGAGAAAGCAAAACATTTCAGAATTCCACCTTTCCAAGCAGAGAAATGACTGTTCGTGCAATGACATTATTCATTGATTTTAGCCATTGAAAACTGTCCTGTCACTCATTAACCAGAAATGGTTGAAGGTATTGGCTGAATGCAAACAGATAGCAGCTCACCCTCTTTGAATTTTCTTAAGCATACTAAAAGTAGCAGGAAAAAGCAAAAAAATTCAGATTTCCACCTTTCAAAGCAGAGAAATGACTGTTTGTGCAATGAAATTATTCACTGATTTTAGCCATTGAAAAACATCCTGTTACTCATATACCAGAAATGGTTGAAGGTATTGGCTGAACGCAAACAGATAGCAGCTCACCCTATTTGAATATTTTTTAGCATGCTAAAAGGAGCAGGAAAAAGCAAAAAATTTCAGAATTCCACCTTTCCAAGCAGAGAAATGACTGTTTGTGCAATGACATTATTCATTGATTTTAGACATTGATAAACATCTTGTTACTCATATAAAAGAAATGGTTGAAGGTATTGGCTGAATACAAACAGATAGCAGCTCACCCTCTTTGAATCTTCTTTAGCATGCTAAAAGTAGCAGGAAAAAGCAAAACATTTCAGAATTGCACCTTTCCAAGCAGAGAATTGTCTGTGTGTGCAATGACAATATTCATTCATTTTAGCCATTGAAAACCGTCCTGCTACTCATATACCAGAAATGGATGAAGGTATTGGCTGAACGCAAACAGATAGCAGCTCACCCTCTTTGAATCTTCTTTAGCATGCTAAAAGTAGCAGGAAAAAGCAAAACATTTCAGAATTGCACCTTTCCAAGCAGAGAATTGTCTGTGTGTGCAATGACAATATTCATTCATTTTAGCCATTGAAAACCGTCCTGCTACTCATATACCAGAAATGGTTGAAGGTATTGGCTGAATGCAAACAGATAGCAGCTCACCCTCTTTGAATTTTCTTAAGCATACTAAAAGTAGCAGGAAAAAGCAAAAAAATTCAGATTTCCACC
Organism: Phyllobates terribilis; assembly: GCF_046119375.1. Classification (NCBI taxonomy): domain Eukaryota; kingdom Metazoa; phylum Chordata; class Amphibia; order Anura; family Dendrobatidae; genus Phyllobates; species Phyllobates terribilis. The sequence goes on along the minus strand of NW_027362771.1, from coordinate 306,151 downwards.
TTTCCAAGCAGAGAAATGACTGTTTGTGCAATGACATTATTCATTGATTTTAGCCATTGAAAAACATCCTGTTACTCATATACCAGAAATGGTTGAAGGTATCGGCTGAACGCAAACAGATAGCAGCTCACCCTCTTTCAATCTTCTTTATCATGATAAAAGGAGCAGGAGAAAGCAAAACATTTCAGAATTCCACCTTTCCAAACAGAGAAATGACTGTTTGTGTAATGACATTATTCATTTAATTTAGCCATTGAATAACGTCATTTTTCTCATATACCAGAAATAGTTTTAAGGTATTGGCTGAATGCGAACAGATAGCAGCTCACCCTCTTTGAATCTTCTTTAGCATGCTAAAAGGAGAAGGAAAAAGCAAAAAATTTCAGAATTGCACCTTTCCAAGCAGAGAAATGACTGTTCGTGCAATGACATTATTCATTGATTTTAGCCATTGAAAACTGTCCTGTCACTCATTAACCAGAAATGGTTGAAGGTATGGGCTGAATGCAAACAGATAGCAGCTCACCCTCTTTGTATCTTCTTAAGCATACTAAAAGTAGCAGGAAAAAGCAAAAAATTTCAGATTTCCACCTTTCAAAGCAGAGAAATTACTGTTTGTGCAATGACATTATTCACTGATTTTAGCCATTGAAAAACATCCTGTTACTCATATACCAGAAATGGTTGAAGGTATTGGCTGAACGCAAACAGATAGCAGCTCACCCTATCTGAATATTTTTTAGCATGCTAAAAGGAGCATGAAAAAGCAAAAAATTTCAGAATTCCACCTTTCCAAGCAGAGAAATGACTGTTTGTGCAATGACATTATTCATTGATTTTAGACATTGATAACCGTCTTGTTACTCATATACCAGAAATGGTTGAAGGTATTGGCTGAATGCAAACAGATAGCAGCTCACCCTCTTTGAATCTTCTTTAGCATGCTAAAAGTAGCAGGAAAAAGCAAAAAATTTCAGAATTGCATTTTTCCAAGCAGAGAATTGTCTGTGTGTGCAATGACAATATTCATTCATTTTAGCCATTGAAAACAGTCCTGCAACTCATATACCAGAAATGGATGAAGGTATTGGCTGAACGCAAACAGATAGCAGCTCAAACTCTTTGAATCTTCTTTAGCATGATAAAATGAGCAGGAAAAAATAAAAATTTCAGAATTCCACCTTCATAAGCAGAGAAATGACTGTTTGTGCAATGACATTATTCATTGATTTTAGCCATTGAAAAACATCCTGTTACTCATATACCAGAAATGGTTGAAGGTATCGGCTGAACGCAAACAGATAGCAGCTCACCCTCTTTCAATCTTCTTTATCATGCTAAAAGGAGCAGGAAAAAGCAAAAAATTTCAGAATTCCACCTTTCCAAGCAGAAAAATGACTATTTGTGCAATAACATTATTCATTGATTTTAGACATTGAAAACCGTCCTGTTACTCATATACCAGAAATGGTTGAAGGTATTGGCTGAATGCAAACAGATAGCAGCTCATCCTAATTGAATCTTCTTTAGAATGCTAAAAGTAGCAGGAAAAAGCAAAAAATTTCAGGTTTCCACCTTTCCAAACAGAGAAATGACTGTTTGTGCAAGGACCTTATTCATTGATTTTAGCCATTGAAAAACGTCCTGTTGCTCATATACCAGAACTGTTTGAAGGAATTGGCTGAACAAAAACAGATAGCAGCTCACCCTCTTTGAATCTTCTTTAGCATGCTAAAAGGAGCAGGAAAAAGCAAAAAAATTCAGAATTCCACCTTTCCAAGCAGAGAAATGACTGTTTGTGTAATGACATTATTCATACAATTTGTCCATTGAATATCGTCATTTTTCTCATATACCCGAAATGGTTTTAAGGTATTTGGCTCGATTCCAACAGATAGCAGCTCACCCTCTTTGAATCTTCTGTAGCATGCTAAAAGGAGCAGAAGAAAGCAAAACATTTCAGAATTCCACCTTTACAAGCAGAGAAATGACTGTTTGTGTAATGACATTATTCATTTAATTTAGCCATTGAATACCGTCATTTTTCTCATATACCAGAAATGGTTTTAAGGTATTGGCTGAATGTAAACAAATAGCAGCTCACCTTCGTTGAATCTTCTTTAGCGTGTTAAAAGGAGAAGGAAAAAGCAAAAAATTTCAGAATTGCACCTTTCCAAGCAGAGAAATGACTGTTTGTGCAATGACACTATTCATTGATTTTAGCCATTGAAAAACATCCTGTTACTCATGTAGCAGAAATGGTTGAAGGTATTGGCTGAACGCAAACAGACAGCAGCTCACCCTCTTTGAATCTTTATTAGTACGCTAAAAGGAGCAAGAAAAAGCAAAATAATTTCAGAATTCCACTTTTCAAAGCAGAGAAATGACTGTTTGTGCAATGACATTATTCATTGATTTTAGACATTGAAAACCGTTGTGTTACTCATATACCAGAAATGGTTGAAGGTATTGGCTGAATGCAAACAGATAGCAGCTCACCCTCTTTGAATCTTCTTTAGCATGCTAAAAGGAGCAGAAGAAAGCAAAACATTGCAGAATTCCACCTTTCCAAGCAGAGAAATGACTGTTTGTGTAATGACATTATTCATTTAATTTAGCCATTGAATACCGTCATTTTTCTCATATACCAGAAATGGTTTTAAAGTATTGGCTAAATGCAAACAGATAGCAGCTCACCCTCTTTGAATCTTCTTTAGCATGCTAAAAGTAGAAGGAAAAAGCAAAACATTTCAGAATTGCACCTTTCCAACCAGAGAAATGACTGTTTGTGCAATGACATTATTCATTGATTTTAGACATTGAAAACCGTCCTGTTACTCATATACCAGAAGTGGTTGAAGGTATTGGCTGAAGGCAAACAAATAGCAGCTCAACCTCTTTGAATCTTCTTTAGCATGCTAAAAGGAGCAGGAAAAAGCAAAACATTTCAGAATTCCACCTTTCCAAGCAGAGAATTGACTGTTTGCGCAATGACATTATTCATTGATTTTAGCCATTGAAAAACATTCTGTTACTCATACACCAGAAATGGTTGAAGGCATTGGCTGAACGTAAATAGATAGCAGCTCACCCTAATTGAAACTTCTTTAGAATGCTAAAAGTAGCAGGAAAAAGCAAAAAATTTCAGGTTTCCACCTTTCCAAACAGAGAAATGACTGTTTGTGCAATGACATTATTCATTGATTTTAGACATTGAAAAGCATCCTGTTACTCATATACCAGAAGTAATTGAAGGTATTGGCTAAAGGCAAACAGGCAAACAGATAGCAGCTCACCCTCTTTGAATCTGTTTTAGCATGCTTAAAGGAGCAGGAAAAAGCAAAACATTTCAGAATTGCACATTTCCAAGCAGAGAATTGACTGTTGGTGCAATGACTATATTCATTCATTTTAGCCATTGAAAACCGTCCTGTTACTCATATACCAGAAATGGATGAAGGTATTGGCTGAACGCAAACAGATAGCAGCTCAAACTCTTTGAGCCTTCTTTAGCATGCTAAAATGAGCAAGAAAAAACAAACAATTTCAGAATTCCACCTTTCCAACCAGAGAAATGACTGTTTGTGTAATGACAATTTTCATTTAATTTAGCCATTGAATACCGTCATTTTTCTCATATACCAGAAATGGTTTTAAAGTATTGGCTAAATGCAAACAGATAGCAGCTCACCCTCGTTGATTCTTCTTTAACATGCTAAAAGGAGAAGGAAAAAAGCAAAAAATTTCAGAATTGCACCTTTCCAAGCAGAGAAATGACTGTTTGTGCAATGACATTATTCATTGATTTTAGCCATTGATAACCGTCCTGTCACTCATATACCAGAAATGGTTGAAGGTATTGGCTGAAAGTAAACAGATAGCAGCTCACCTTCTTTGAATCTTCTTTACCATACTAAAAGTAGCAGGAAAAAGCAAAAAATTTCAGATTTCCACCTTTCAAAGCAGAGAAATGAATGTTTGTGCAATGACATTATTCAATGATTTTAGCCATTGAAAAACATCCTGTTACTCATATACCAGAAATGATTGAAGGTATTGGCTGAACGCAAACAGACAGCAACTCTCCCTCTTTGAATCTACTTTAGTACGCTAAAAGGAGCAAGAAAAAACAAAATAATTTCAGAATTCCACCTTTCCAAGCAGAGAAATGACTGTTTGTGCAAAGACATTATTCATTGATTTTAGCCATTGAAAAACATCCTGTTACTCATATACCAGAAATGGTTGAAGGTATCGGCTGAACGCAAACAGATAGCAGCTCACCCTTTTTGAATCTTCTTTAGCATGCTACAAGTAGCAGGAAAAAGCAAAAAATTTTAGATTTCCACCTTTCAAAGCAGAGAAATGACTGTTTTTGCAATGACATTATTCATTGATTTTATCCATTGAAAAACATCCTGTTACTCATACACCAGAAATGGTTGAAGGCATTGTTGGAACGTAAACATACAGCAACTCACCCTCTTTGAATCTTCTGTAGCACGCTAAAAGGAGCAGGAAAAAGAAAATAATTTCAGAATTCCTCCTTTCCAAGCAGAGAAATGACTGTTTGTGCAATAACATAATTCATTGATTTTAGCCATTGAAAAATGTTCTGTTACTCATATACCAAAAATGGTTGAAGGTACTGGCTGAAAGCAAACAGATAGCAGCTCACCCTCTTTGAATCTTCTTTAGCAGGCTAAAAGGAGCAGGAAAAAGCAAAACAATTCAGAATTCCACTTTTACAAGCAGAGAAATGACTGTTTGTGCAATGACATTATTCATTGATTTTAGCCATTGAAAAACATTCTGTTACTCATACACCAGAAGTATTTGAAGGCATTGGATTAACGTAAACAGACAGCAACTCACCCTCTTTGAATCTTCTTTAGCACGCTAAAAGGAGCAGGAAAAAGCAAAATAATTTCAGAATTCCACCTTTTCAAGCAGAGAAATGACTGTTTGTGCAATGACATTATTCATTGATTTTAGCCATTGAAAAATGTTTTGTTACTCATATACCAGAAATGGTTGAAGGTATTGGCTGAACGCAAACATATAGCAGCTCACCCTCATTGAATCTTCTTTATCATGCTAAAAGGAACAGGAAAAAGCAAAACATTTCAGAATTCCACCTCTCCGAGCAGAGAAATGACTCTTTCTATACTGACATTATTCATTGATTTTAGCCATTGAACACCATCCTTTTACTCATATACCAGAAATGGTTGAAGGTATTGGCTGAACGCAAATATATAGCAGCTCACCCTCATTGAATCTTCTTTAGCATGCTAAAAGGAGCAGGAAAAAACAAAAAATTTCAGAATTCCACCTTTATAAGCAGAGAAATGACTGTTTGTGCAAAGACATTATTCTTTGATTTTAGCCATTGAAAACCATACTGTTACTCATATACCAGAAACGGTTGAAGGTATTGGCTGAACACAAACAGATAGCAGCTCACCCTCTTTGAATCTTCTTTAGCATGCTAAAAGTAGCAGGAAAAAGCAAAAAATTTCAGAATTCCAGCCTTCAAAGCAGAGAAATGACTTTTTGAGCAATGACATTATTCATTGATTTTAGCCATTGAAAAACATCCTGTTACTCATATACCAGAAATGGTTGAAGGTATCGGCTGAACGCAAACAGATAGCAGCTCACCCTCTTTGATTCTTCTTTAGCATGCTAAAAGGAGCAAGTAAAAGCAAAAAATTTCAGAATTCCACCTTTCCAAGCATAGAAATGACTGTTTGTGCAATGACATTATTCAATGATTTTAGCCATTGAAAACCGTCCTGGTACTCTTATAACCGAAATGGTTGAAGGTATTGGGTGAACACAAAGAGATAGCAGCCCACCATCTCTGAATCTTCTTTAGCATGCTAAAAGGAGCAGGAAAAAGCAAAAAATTTCAGAATTCCACTTTTACAAGCAGAGTAATGACTGTTTGTGCAATGACATTATTGATTGATTTTAGCCATTGAAAAACATCCTGTTACTCATATACCAGAAATGGTTGAAGGTATCGGCTGAACGAAAACAGATAGCAGCTCACACTCTTTGAATCTTCTTTAGCTTGCTACAAGTAGCAGGAAAAAGCAAAAAAATTTAGATTTCCACCTTTCAAAGCAGAGAAATGATTGTTTTTGCAATGACATTATTCATTGATTTTAGCCATTGAAAAACATCCTGTTACTCATACACCAGAAATGGTTGAAGGCATTGTTGGAACGTAAACATACAGCAACTCACCCTCTTTGAATCTTCTGTAGCACGCTAAAAGGAGCAGGAAAAAGCAAAATAATTTCAGAATTCCTCCTTTCCAAGCAGAGAAATTACTGTTTGTGCAATGACATAATTCATTGATTTTAGCCATTGAAAAATTTTCTGTTACTCATATACCAGAAATGGTTGAAGGTACTGGCTGAAAGCAAACAGATAGCAGTTAACCCTCTTTGAATCTTCTTTAGCAGGCTAAAAGGAGCAGGAAAAAGCAAAAAAATTCAGAATTCCACTTTTACAAGCAGAGAAATGTCTGTTTGTGCAATGACATTATTCATTGATTTTAGCCATTGAAAAACATTCTGTTACTCATACACCAGAAGTGGTTGAAGGCATTGGCTTAACGTAAACAGACAGCAACTCACCCTCTTTGAATCTTCTTTAGCACGCTAAAAGGAGCAGGAAAAAGCAAAATAGTTTCAGAATTCCACCTTTTCAAGCAGAGAAATGACTGTTTGTGCAATGGCATTATTCATTGATTTTAGCCATTGAAAAATGTTTTGTTACTCATATACCAGAAATGGTTGAAGGTATTGGCTGAACGCAAACATATAGCAGCTCACCCTCATTGAATCTTCTTTATCATGCTAAGAGGAACAGGAAAAAGCAAAACATTTCAGAATTCCACCTCTCCGAGCAGAGAAATGACTCTTTCTATACTGACATTATTCATTGATTTTAGCCATTGAACACCATCCTGTTACTCATATACCAGAAATGGTTGAAGGTATTGGCTGAACGCAAACATATAGCAGCTCACCCTCATTGAATCTTCTTTAGCATGCTAAAAGTAGCAGGAAAAAGCAAATAATTTCAGAATTCCACCTTTCAAAGCAGAGAAATGACTTTTTGAGCAATGACATTATTCATTGATTTTAGCCTTTGAAAAACATCCTGTTACTCATATACCAGAAATGGTTGAAGGTATTGGCTGAACGCAAACAGGTAGCAGCTGAACGTCTTTGAATCTTCTTTAGCATACTAAAAGGAGCAGGAAAAAGGAAAAAATTTCAGAATTCCACCTTTATAAGCAGAGAAATGACTGTGCAATGACATTATTCATTGATGTTAACCATTGAAAAACATACTTTTACTCATACACCAGAAATGGTTGAAGGCATTGTTTGAACGTAAACAGACAGCAACTCACCCTCTTTGAATCTTCTTTAGCATGCTAAAAGGAGCAGGTAAAAGCAAAAAATTTCAGAATTCCAACATTCCAAGCAGAGAAATGACTGTTTGTGCAATGACATTATTCATTGATTTTAGCCATTGAAAACCGTCCTGTTACTCTTATACAAGAAATAGTTGTAGGTATTGGCTGAACGCAAACAGATAGCAGTCCACCATCTTTGAATCTTCTTTAGCATGCTAAAAGAAGCAGGAAAATGCAAAAAAATTCAGAATTCCACTTTTACAAGCAGAGAAATGACTGTTTGAGCAATGACATAATTCATTGATTTTAACCATTGAAAAGCATCCTGTTACTCATATACAAGAAATGGTTGAAGGTATCGGCTGAACGCAAACAGATAGCAGCTCAACCTCTTTGAATCTTCTTTAGCATGCTAAAAGGAGCAGGTAAAAGCAAAAAATTTCAGAATTCCACCATTTCAAGCAGAGAAATGACTGTTTGTGCAATGACATTATTCATTGATTTAAGCCATTGAAAAAAGTCCTGTTGCTCATATACCAGAACTGGTTGAATGAGTTGGCTGAACATAAACAGATAGCAGTTCACCCTCTTTGAATCTTCTTTAGCAATGACATTATTCATTGATTTTAACCATTGAAAAACATTCTTTTACTCATACACCAGAAATGGTTGAAGGCACTGTTTGAACGTAAACAGACAGCAACTCACCCTCTTTGAATCTTCTTTAGCACGCTAAAAGGAGCAGGAAAATGCAAAATAATTTCAGAATTCCACCTTTCCAAGCAGAGAAATTACTGTTTGTGCAATGAAATTATTCATTGATATTAGCCATTGAAAACCATCCTGTTGCTCATATATTAGAAATGGTTGAAGGTATTGGCTGAACGCAAACAGAGAGCAGCTCACCCTCTTTGAATCTTCTTTAGCATGCTAAAAGTAGCAGGAAAAAGCAAAAAATTTCAGAATTCCACCTTTCAAAGCAGAGAAATGACTTTTTGAGCAATGATATTATTCATTGATTTTAGCCATTGAAAAGCATCCTGTTACTCATATACCAGAAATGGTTGAAGGTATCGACTGAACGCAAACAGATAGCAGCTCAACCTCTTTGAATCTTCTTTAGCATGCTAAAAGGAGACGGAAAAAGCACAAAATTTCAGAATTCCACCTTTCCAAGCAGAGAAATTACTGTTTGTGTAATGACATTACTCATTCAATTTAGCCATTGAATACCGTCATTTTTCTCATATACCCGAAATGGTTTTAAGGTATTTGGCTGAATTCCAACAGATAGCAGCTCACCCTCTTTGATTCTTCTATAGCATGCTAAAAGGAGCAGGAAAAAGCAAAAAATTTCAGAATTCCACCTTTCAAAGCAGAGAAATGACTATTTGTGCAATGACATTATTCATTGATTTTAGCCATTGAAAAGCATCCTATTACTCATATACCAGAAATGGTTGAAGGTATTGGCTGAACGCAAACATATAGCAGCTCACACTCTTTGAATCTTCTTTAGCATGTTAAAAGTAGCAGGAAAAACCAAAAAATTTCAGATTTCCACCTTTCAACGCAGAGAAATGACGGTTTGTGCAATGACATTATTCATTGATTTTAGCCATTGAAAACCATCCTGTTAATCATATACCAGAAATGGTTGAATGTATTCGCTGAACGCAAACAGATAGAAGCTTACCCTCTTTGAATCTTCTTTAGCATGTTAAAAGGAGCAGGTAAAAGCAAAAAAATTCAGAATTCCACCATTCCAAGCAGAGAAATGACTGTTTCTGCAATGACATTATTCATTGATTTTAGCCATTCAAAACCATCCTATTACTCATATACCAGAAATGGTTGAAGGTATTGGCTTAACGCAAACATATAGCAGCTCACACTCTTTGAATCTTCTTTAGCATGCTAAAAGTAGCAGGAAAAACAAAAAAATTTCAGATTTCCACCTTTCAAAGCAGAAAAATGACGGTTTGTGCAATGACATTTTTCATTGATTTTAGACATTGAAAACCATCCTATTACTCATATACCAGAACTGGTTGAAGGAGTTGGCTGAACATAAACAGATAGCAGTTCAACCTCTTTGAATCTTCTTTAGCATGCTAAAAGGAGACGGAAAAAGCACAAAATTTCAGAATTCCACCTTTCCAAGCAGAGAAATTACTGTTTGTGTAATGACATTATTCATTCAATTTAGCCATTGAATACCGTCATTTTTCTCATATACCCGAAATGGTTTTAATATATTTGGCTGAATTCCAACAGATAGCAGCTCACCCTCTTTGAATCTTCTAAAGCATACTAAAAGGAGCAGGAAAAAGCAAAAAATTTCAGAATTCCACCTTTCCAAGCAGAAAAATGACTGTTTGTGCAATGACATTATTCATTGATTTTAGCCATTGAAAACCGTCCTGTTACTCTTATACCAGAAATGGTTGTAGGTATTGGCTGAACGCAAACAGATAGCAGTCCACCATCTTTGAATCTTCTTTAGCATGCTAAAACAAACAGGAAAAAGCAAAAAAAATCAGAATTCCACTTTTACAAGCAGAGAAATGACTGTTTGAGCAATGACATTATTCATTGATTTTAACCATTGAAAAACATTCTTTTACTCATACACCAGAAATGGTTGAAGGCATTATTTGAACGTAAACAGACTGCAACTCACCCTCTTTGAATCTTCTTTAGCATGCTAAAAGAAGCAGGAAAATGCAAAAAATTTCAGAATTCCACCTTTCAAAGCAGAGAAAAGACTTTTTGAGCAATGATATTATTCATTGATTTTAGCCATTGAAAAGAATCCTGTTACTCATATACCAGAAATAGTTGAAGGTATCGGCTGACGCAAACAGATAGCAGCTCAACCTCTTTGAATCTTCTTTAGCATGCTAAAAGGAGCAGGTAAAAGCAAAAAATTTCAGAATTCCACCATTTCAAGCAGAGAAATGACTGTTTGTGCAATGACATTATTCATTGATTTTAGCCATTGAAAAAAGTCCTGTTGCTCATATACCAGAACTGGTTGAAGGAGTTGGCTGAACATAAACAGATAGCAGTTCACCCTTTTTGAATCTTCTTTAGCATGCTACAAGTAGCAGGAAAAAGCAAAAAATTTTAGATTTCCACCTTTCAAAGCAGAGAAATGACTGTTTTTGCAATGACATTATTCATTGATTTTATCCATTGAAAAACATCCTGTTACTCATACACCAGAAATGGTTGAAGGCATTGTTGGAACGTAAACATACAGCAACTCACCCTCTTTGAATCTTCTGTAGCACGCTAAAAGGAGCAGGAAAAAGAAAATAATTTCAGAATTCCTCCTTTCCAAGCAGAGAAATGACTGTTTGTGCAATAACATAATTCATTGATTTTAGCCATTGAAAAATGTTCTGTTACTCATATACCAAAAATGGTTGAAGGTACTGGCTGAAAGCAAACAGATAGCAGCTCACCCTCTTTGAATCTTCTTTAGCAGGCTAAAAGGAGCAGGAAAAAGCAAAACAATTCAGAATTCCACTTTTACAAGCAGAGAAATGACTGTTTGTGCAATGACATTATTCATTGATTTTAGCCATTGAAAAACATTCTGTTAATCATACACCAGAAGTATTTGAAGGCATTGGATTAACGTAAACAGACAGCAACTCACCCTCTTTGAATCTTCTTTAGCACGCTAAAAGGAGCAGGAAAAAGCAAAATAATTTCAGAATTCCACCTTTTCAAGCAGAGAAATGACTGTTTGTGCAATGACATTATTCATTGATTTTAGCCATTGAAAAATGTTTTGTTACTCATATACCAGAAATGGTTGAAGGTATTGGCTGAACGCAAACATATAGCAGCTCACCCTCATTGAATCTTCTTTATCATGCTAAAAGGAACAGGAAAAAGCAAAACATTTCAGAATTCCACCTCTCCGAGCAGAGAAATGACTCTTTCTATACTGACATTATTCATTGATTTTAGCCATTGAACACCATCCTTTTACTCATATACCAGAAATGGTTGAAGGTATTGGCTGAACGCAAATATATAGCAGCTCACCCTCATTGAATCTTCTTTAGCATGCTAAAAGGAGCAGGAAAAAACAAAAAATTTCAGAATTCCACCTTTATAAGCAGAGAAATGACTGTTTGTGCAAAGACATTATTCTTTGATTTTAGCCATTGAAAACCATACTGTTACTCATATACCAGAAACGGTTGAAGGTATTGGCTGAATACAAACAGATAGCAGCTCACCCTCTTTGAATCTTCTTTAGCATGCTAAAAGTAGCAGGAAAAAGCAAAAAATTTCAGAATTCCAGCCTTCAAAGCAGAGAAATGACTTTTTGAGCAATGACATTATTCATTGATTTTAGCCATTGAAAAACATCCTGTTACTCATATACCAGAAATGGTTGAAGGTATCGGCTGAACGCAAACAGATAGCAGCTCACCCTCTTTGATTCTTCTTTAGCATGCTAAAAGGAGCAAGTAAAAGCAAAAAATTTCAGAATTCCACCTTTCCAAGCATAGAAATGACTGTTTGTGCAATGACATTATTCAATGATTTTAGCCATTGAAAACCGTCCTGGTACTCTTATAACCGAAATGGTTGAAGGTATTGGGTGAACACAAAGAGATAGCAGCCCACCATCTCTGAATCTTCTTTAGCATGCTAAAAGGAGCAGGAAAAAGCAAAAAATTTCAGAATTCCACTTTTACAAGCAGAGTAATGACTGTTTGTGCAATGACATTATTGATTGATTTTAGCCATTGAAAAACATCCTGTTACTCATATACCAGAAATGGTTGAAGGTATCGGCTGAACGAAAACAGATAGCAGCTCACACTCTTTGAATCTTCTTTAGCTTGCTACAAGTAGCAGGAAAAAGCAAAAAAATTTAGATTTCCACCTTTCAAAGCAGAGAAATGATTGTTTTTGCAATGACATTATTCATTGATTTTAGCCATTGAAAAACATCCTGTTACTCATACACCAGAAATGGTTGAAGGCATTGTTGGAACGTAAACATACAGCAACTCACCCTCTTTGAATCTTCTGTAGCACGCTAAAAGGAGCAGGAAAAAGCAAAATAATTTCAGAATTCCTCCTTTCCAAGCAGAGAAATTACTGTTTGTGCAATGACATAATTCATTGATTTTAGCCATTGAAAAATTTTCTGTTACTCATATACCAGAAATGGTTGAAGGTACTGGCTGAAAGCAAACAGATAGCAGCTAACCCTCTTTGAATCTTCTTTAGCAGGCTAAAAGGAGCAGGAAAAAGCAAAAAAATTCAGAATTCCACTTTTACAAGCAGAGAAATGTCTGTTTGTGCAATGACATTATTCATTGATTTTAGCCATTGAAAAATATTCTGTTACTCATACACCAGAAGTGGTTGAAGGCATTGGCTTAACGTAAACAGACAGCAACTCACCCTCTTTGAATCTTCTTTAGCACGCTAAAAGGAGCAGGAAAAAGCAAAATAGTTTCAGAATTCCACCTTTTCAAGCAGAGAAATGACTGTTTGTGCAATGGCATTATTCATTGATTTTAGCCATTGAAAAATGTTTTGTTACTCATATACCAGAAATGGTTGAAGGTATTGGCTGAACGCAAACATATAGCAGCTCACCCTCATTGAATCTTCTTTATCATGCTAAGAGGAACAGGAAAAAGCAAAACATTTCAGAATTCCACCTCTCCGAGCAGAGAAATGACTCTTTCTATACTGACATTATTCATTGATTTTAGCCATTGAACACCATCCTGTTACTCATATACCAGAAATGGTTGAAGGTATTGGCTGAACGCAAACATATAGCAGCTCACCCTCATTGAATCTTCTTTAGCATGCTAAAAGTAGCAGGAAAAAGCAAATAATTTCAGAATTCCACCTTTCAAAGCAGAGAAATGACTTTTTGAGCAATGACATTATTCATTGATTTTAGCCTTTGAAAAACATCCTGTTACTCATATACCAGAAATGGTTGAAGGTATTGGCTGAACGCAAACAGGTAGCAGCTGAACGTCTTTGAATCTTCTTTAGCATACTAAAAGGAGCAGGAAAAAGGAAAAAATTTCAGAATTCCACCTTTATAAGCAGAGAAATGACTGTGCAATGACATTATTCATTGATGTTAACCATTGAAAAACATTCTTTTACTCATACACCAGAAATGGTTGAAGGCATTGTTTGAACGTAAACAGACAGCAACTCACCCTCTTTGAATCTTCTTTAGCATGCTAAAAGGAGCAGGTAAAAGCAAAAAATTTCAGAATTCCAACATTCCAAGCAGAGAAATGACTGTTTGTGCAATGACATTATTCATTGATTTTAGCCATTGAAAACCGTCCTGTTACTCTTATACAAGAAATAGTTGTAGGTATTGGCTGAACGCAAACAGATAGCAGTCCACCATCTTTGAATCTTCTTTAGCATGCTAAAAGAAGCAGGAAAATGCAAAAAAATTCAGAATTCCACTTTTACAAGCAGAGAAATGACTGTTTGAGCAATGACATAATTCATTGATTTTAACCATTGAAAAGCATCCTGTTACTCATATACAAGAAATGGTTGAAGGTATCGGCTGAACGCAAACAGATAGCAGCTCAACCTCTTTGAATCTTCTTTAGCAATGACATTATTCATTGATTTTAACCATTGAAAAACATTCTTTTACTCATACACCAGAAATGGTTGAAGGCACTGTTTGAACGTAAACAGACAGCAACTCACCCTCTTTGAATCTTCTTTAGCACGCTAAAAGGAGCAGGAAAATGCAAAATAATTTCAGAATTCCACCTTTCCAAGCAGAGAAATTACTGTTTGTGCAATGAAATTATTCATTGATATTAGCCATTGAAAACCATCCTGTTGCTCATATATTAGAAATGGTTGAAGGTATTGGCTGAACGCAAACAGAGAGCAGCTCACCCTCTTTGAATCTTCTTTAGCATGCTAAAAGTAGCAGGAAAAAGCAAAAAATTTCAGAATTCCACCTTTCAAAGCAGAGAAATGACTTTTTGAGCAATGATATTATTCATTGATTTTAGCCATTGAAAAGCATCCTGTTACTCATATACCAGAAATGGTTGAAGGTATCGACTGAACGCAAACAGATAGCAGCTCAACCTCTTTGAATCTTCTTTAGCATGTTAAAAGGAGCAGGTAAAAGCAAAAAAATTCAGAATTCCACCATTCCAAGCAGAGAAATGACTGTTTCTGCAATGACATTATTCATTGATTTTAGCCATTCAAAACCATCCTATTACTCATATACCAGAAATGGTTGAAGGTATTGGCTGAACGCAAACATATAGCAGCTCACACTCTTTGAATCTTCTTTAGCATGCTAAAAGTAGCAGGAAAAACAAAAAAATTTCAGATTTCCACCTTTCAAAGCAGAAAAATGACGGTTTGTGCAATGACATTTTTCATTGATTTTAGACATTGAAAACCATCCTATTACTCATATACCAGAACTGGTTGAAGGAGTTGGCTGAACATAAACAGATAGCAGTTCAACCTCTTTGAATCTTCTTTAGCATGCTAAAAGGAGACGGAAAAAGCACAAAATTTCAGAATTCCACCTTTCCAAGCAGAGAAATTACTGTTTGTGTAATGACATTATTCATTCAATTTAGCCATTGAATACCGTCATTTTTCTCATATACCCGAAATGGTTTTAATATATTTGGCTGAATTCCAACAGATAGCAGCTCACCCTCTTTGAATCTTCTAAAGCATACTAAAAGGAGCAGGAAAATGCAAAAAAATTCAGAATTCCACTTTTACAAGCAGAGAAATGACTGTTTGAGCAATGACATAATTCATTGATTTTAACCATTGAAAAGCATCCTGTTACTCATATACAAGAAATGGTTGAAGGTATCGGCTGAACGCAAACAGATAGCAGCTCAACCTCTTTGAATCTTCTTTAGCAATGACATTATTCATTGATTTTAACCATTGAAAAACATTCTTTTACTCATACACCAGAAATGGTTGAAGGCACTGTTTGAACGTAAACAGACAGCAACTCACCCTCTTTGAATCTTCTTTAGCACGCTAAAAGGAGCAGGAAAATGCAAAATAATTTCAGAATTCCACCTTTCCAAGCAGAGAAATTACTGTTTGTGCAATGAAATTATTCATTGATATTAGCCATTGAAAACCATCCTGTTGCTCATATATTAGAAATGGTTGAAGGCACTGTTTGAACGTAAACAGACAGCAACTCACCCTCTTTGAATCTTCTTTAGCACGCTAAAAGGAGCAGGAAAATGCAAAATAATTTCAGAATTCCACCTTTCCAAGCAGAGAAATGACTGTTTGAGCAATGACATTATTCATTGATTTTAACCATTGAAAAACATTCTTTTACTCATACACCAGAAATGGTTGAAGGCATTATTTGAACGTAAACAGACTGCAACTCACCCTCTTTGAATCTTCTTTAGCATGCTAAAAGAAGCAGGAAAATGCAAAAAATTTCAGAATTCCACCTTTCAAAGCAGAGAAAAGACTTTTTGAGCAATGATATTATTCATTGATTTTAGCCATTGAAAAGCATCCTGTTACTCATATACCAGAAATAGTTGAAGGTATCGGCTGACGCAAACAGATAGCAGCTCAACCTCTTTGAATCTTCTTTAGCATGCTAAAAGGAGCAGGTAAAAGCAAAAAATTTCAGAATTCCACCATTTCAAGCAGAGAAATGACTGTTTGTGCAATGACATTATTCATTGATTTTAGCCATTGAAAAAAGTCCTGTTGCTCATATACCAGAACTGGTTGAAGGAGTTGGCTGAACATAAACAGATAGCAGTTCACCCTCTTTGAATCTTCTTTAGCATGCTTAAAGGAGACGGAAAAAGCACAAAATTTCAGAATTCCACCTTTCCAAGCAGAGAAATTACTGTTTGTGTAATGACATTATTCATTCAATTTAGCCATTGAATACCGTCATTTTTCTCATATACCCGAAATGGTTTTAAGGTATTTGGCTGAATGAAAAAAGATAGCAGCTCACCCTCTTTGAATCTTCTATAGCATGCTAAAAGGAGCAGGAAAAAGCAAAACATTTCAAAATTCCACCTTTCCAAGCAGAGAATAGACTGTTTGTGCAAAGAAAATATTCATTCGTTTTAGCCATTGAAAACCGTCCTGTTACTCATATACAAGAAATGGATGAAGGTATTCGCTGAACGCTACCAGACAGCTCACACTCTTTGAATCTTCTTTAGCTTGCTTAAAGAAGGAAAAAACAAAAAATTTCAGAATTCCACCTTTCCAAGCAGAGAAATGACTATTTGTGCAATGACATTATTCATTGATTTTAGCCATTCAAAACCATCCTATTACTCATATACCAGAAAAGTTTGAAGGTATTGGCTGAACGCAAACATATAGCAGCTCACACTCTTTGAATCTTTAGCATGTTAAAAGTAGCAGGAAAAACCAAAAAATTTGATTTTAGCCATTGAAAACCATAATGTTACTCATATACCAGAAATGGTTGAAGGTATTCACTGAACGCAAACAGATAGCAGCTAACCCTCTTTAAATCTTCTTTAGCATGCTAAAAGGAGCAGGTAAAAACAAAAAATTTCAGAATTCCACCATTCCAAGCAGAGAAATGACTGTTTGTGCAATGACATTATTCATTGATTTTATCCATTGAAAACCGTCCTGTTACTCTTATACCAGAAATGGTTGTAGGTATTGGCTGAACGCAAACAGATAGCAGTCCACCATCTTTGAATCTTCTTTAGCATGCTAAAAGAAGCAGGAAAAAGCAAAAAAATTTCAAGCAGAGAAATGACTGTTGTGCAATGACATTATTCATTGATTTTAGCCATTGAAAAAAGTCCTGTTGCTCATATACTAGAACTGGTTGAAGGAGTTGGCTGAACATAAACAGATAGCAGTTCACCCTCTTTGAATCTTCTTTAGCATGCTTAAAGGAGATGGAAAAAGCACAAAATTTCAGAATTCCACCTTTCCAAGCAGAGAAATTACTGTTTGTGTAATGACATTATTCATTCAATTTGGCCATTGAATACCGTCATTTTTCTCATATACCCGAAATGGTTTTAAGGTATTTGGCTGAATTCCAACAGATAGCAGCTCACCCTCTTTGAATCTTCTATAGCATGCTAAAAGGAGCAGGAAAAAGCAAAAAATTTCAGAATTCCACCTTTCCAAGCAGAAAAATGACTGTTTGTGCAATGACATTATTCATTGATTTTAGCCATTGAAAACCGTCCTGTTACTCATATACCAGAAATGGTTGAAGATATTGGCTGAATGCAAACAGATAGCAGCTCACCCTCTTTGAATCTTCTTTAGCATGCTAAAAGGAGCAGGAAAAAGCAAAACATTTCAAAATTCCACCTTTCCAAGCAGAGAATAGACAGTTTGTGCAAAGAAAATATTCATTCATTTTAGCCATTGAAAACCGTCCTGTTACTCATATACAAGAAATGGAAGAAGGTATTCGCTGAATGCTACCAGACAGCTAACACTCTTTGAATCTTCTTTAGCTTGCTTAAAGGAGAAGGAAAAAACAAAAAAATTCAGAATACCACCTTTCCAAGCAGAGAAATGACTATTTGTGCAATGACATTATTCATTTATTTTAGCCATTCAAAACCATCCTATTACTCATATACCAGAAATGGTTGAAGGTATTGGCTGAACGCAAACATATAGCAGCTCACACTCTTTGAATCTTCTTTAGCATGTTAAAAGTAGCAGGAAAAACCAAAAAATTTCAGATTTCCACCTTTCAAAGCAGAGAAATGACGGTTTGTGCAATGACATTATTCATTGATTTCAGCCATTGAAAACCATCATGTTACTCATATACCAGAAATGGTTGAAGGTATTCGCTGAACGCAAACAGATAGCAGCTCACCCTCTTTGAATCTTCTTTAGCATGCTAAAAGGAGCAGGTAAAAGCAAAAAATTTCAGAATTTCACCATTCCAAGCAGAGAAATGACTGTTTGTGCAATGACATTATTCATTGATTTTAGCCATTGAAAACCGTCCTGTTACTCTTATACCAGAAATGGTTGTAGGTATTGGCTGAACGCAAACAGATAGCAGTCCACCATCTTTGAATCTTCTTTAGCATGCTAAAAGAAGCAGGAAAAAGCAAAAAAATTCAGAATTTCACTTTTACAAGCAGAGAAATGACTGTTTGAGCAATGACATTATTCATTTATTTTAACCATTGAAAAACATTCTTTTACTCATACACCAGAAATGGTTGAAGGCATTGTTTGAACGTAAACAGACAGCAACTCACCCTCTTTGAATCTTCTTTAGCATGCTAAAAGGAGCAGGTAAAAGCAAAAAATTTCAGAATTCCACCATTCCAAGCAGAGAAATGACTGTTCGTGCAATGACATTATTCATTGATTTTAGTCATTGAAAGCCGTCCTGTTACTCTTATACCAGAAATGGTTATAGGTATTGGCTGAACCCAAACAGATAGCGGTCCACCATCTTTGAATCTTCTTTAGCATGCAAAAAGTAGCAGGAAAAAGCAAAAAATTACAGAATTCCACCTTTCAAAGCAGAGAAATGAGTTTTTGAGCAATGATATTATTCATTGATTTTAGCCATTGAAAAACATCCTGTTAATCATATACCAGAAATGGTTGAATGTATTCGCTGAACGCAAACAGATAGAAGCTCACCCTCTTTGAATCTTCTTTAGCATGCTAAAATGAGCAGGTAAAAGCAAAAAATTTCAGAGTTCCACCATTCCAAGCAGAGAAATGACTGTTTGTGCAATGACATTATTCATTGATTTTAACCATTGAAAAACATTCTTTTACTCATACACCAGAAATGGTTGAAGGCATTGGTTGAACGTAAACAGACAGCAACTCACCCCCTTTGAATCTTCTTTAGCACGCTAAAAGGAGCAGGAAAATGCAAAATAATTTCAGAATTACACCTTTCCAAGCAGAGAAATTACTGTTTGTGCAATGACATTATTCATTGATATTAGCCATTGAAAACAATCCTGTTACTCATATATCAGAAAGCGTTGAAGGTATTGACTGAACGCAAACAGATAGCAGCTCACCCTCTTTGAATTGTCTTTAGAATACTAAAAGTAGCAGGAAAAAGCAAAAAATTTCAGATTTCCACCTTTCAAAGCAGAGAAATGACTGTTTGTGCAATGACATTATTCATTGATTTTAACCATTGAAAAACATCCTGTTATTCATATACCAGAAATGGTTGAAGGTATTGTCTGAACGCAAACAGACAGAAACTCACCGTCTTTGAATCTTCTTTAGCACGCTAAAAGGAGCAAGAAAAAGCAAAATAATTTCAGAATTCCACCATTCAAACAGAGAAATGACTGTTCGTGCAATGACATTATTCATTGATTTTAGCCATTGAAAACCATCCTGTCACTCATATACCAGAAATGGTTGAATGTAATTGCCTGAACGCACACAGATAGCAGCTCACCCTCTTTGAATCTTCTTCAGAATGCTAAAAGTAGCAGGAAAAAGCAAAAAATTTCAGGTTTCCACATTTCCAAGCAGAGAAATGACAGTTTGTGACAGGACCTTATTCATTGGTTTTAGCCATTGAAAAAAGTCCTGTTGATCATATACCAGAACTGGTTGAAGGAATTGGCTGAACATAAACAGATAGCAGTTCACCCTCTTTGAATCTTCTTTAGCATGCTTAAAGGAGACGGAAAAAGCACAAAATTTCAGAATTCCACCTTTCCAAGCAGAGAAATTACTGTTTGTGTAATGACATTATTCATTCAATTTAGCTATTGAATACCGTCATTTTTCTCATATACCCGAAATGGTTTTAAGGTATTTGGCTGAATTCCAACAGATAGCAGCTCACCCTCTTTGAATCTTCTATAGCATGCTAAAAGGAACAGGAAAAAGCAAAAAATTTCAGAATTCCACTTTTACAAGCAGAGAAATGACTGTTTGTGCAATGACATTATTCATTGATTTTAGACATTGAAAACCGTCCTGTTACTCATATAGCAGAAATGGTTGAAGATATTGGCTGAATGCAAACAGATAGCAGCTCACCCTCTTTGAATCTTCTTTAGCATGCTAAAAGGAGCAGGAAAAAGCAAAACATTTCAAAATTCCACCTTTCCGAGCAGAGAATAGACTGTTTGTGCATAGAAAATATTCATTCATTTTAGTCATTGAAAACCATCCTGTTACTCATATACAAGAAATAGATGAAGGTATTCGCTGAACGCATCCAGACAGCTCACACTCGTTCAATCTTCTTTAGCATGCTTAAAGGAGAAGGAAAAAACAAAAAATTTCAGAATTCCACCTTTCCAAGCAGAGAAATGTCTATTTGTGCAATGACATTATTCATCTATTTTAGCCATTCAAAACCATCCTATTACTCATATACCAGAAATGGTTGAAGGTATTGGCTGAACGCAAACAGATAGCAGCTCACCCTCTTTGAATCTTCTTTATCATGCTAAAAGTAGCAGGAAAAAACAAAAAATTTCAGATTTCCACCTTTCAAAGCAGAAAAATGATGGTTTGTGCAAAGACATTATTCATTGATTTTAGCCATTGAAAACCATCCTGCTACTCATATACCAGAAATGGTTGAAGATATTGGCTGAATGCAAACAGATAGCAGCTCACCCTCTTTGAATCTTCTTTAGCATGCTAAAAGGAGCAGGAAAAAGCAAAACATTTCAAAATTCCACCTTTCCAAGCAGAGAATAGACAGTTTGTGCAAAGAAAATATTCATTCATTTTAGCCATTGAAAACCGTCCTGTTACTCATATACAAGAAATGGATGAAGGTATTCGCTGAATGCTACCAGACAGCTCACACTCTTTGAATCTTCTTTAGCTTGCTTAAAGGAGAAGGAAAAAACAAAAAAATTCAGAATACCACCTTTCCAAGCAGAGAAATGACTATTTGTGCAATGACATTATTCATTTATTTTAGCCATTCAAAACCATCCTATTACTCATATACCAGAAATGGTTGAAGGTATTGGCTGAACGCAAATATATAGCAGCTCACACTCTTTGAATCTTCTTTAGCATGTTAAAAGTAGCAGGAAAAAACAAAAAATTTCAGATTTCCACCTTTCAAAGCAGAGAAATGACGGTTTGTGCAATGACATTATTCATTGATTTCAGCCATTGAAAACCATCATGTTACTCATATACCAGAAATGGTTGAAGGTATTCGCTGAACGCAAACAGATAGCAGCTCACCCTCTTTGAATCTTCTTTAGCATGCTAAAAGGAGCAGGTAAAAGCAAAAAATTTCAGAATTTCACCATTCCAAGCAGAGAAATGACTGTTTGTGCAATGACATTATTCATTGATTTTAGCCATTGAAAACCGTCCTGTTACTCTTATACCAGAAATGGTTGTAGGTATTGGCTGAACGCAAACAGATAGCAGTCCACCATCTTTGAATCTTCTTTAGCATGCTAAAAGAAGCAGGAAAAAGCAAAAAAATTCAGAATTCCACTTTTACAAGCAGAGAAATGACTGTTTGAGCAATGACATTATTCATTGATTTTAACCATTGAAAAACATTCTTTTACTCATACACCAGAAATGGTTGAAGGCATTGTTTGAACGTAAACAGACAGCAACTCACCCTCTTTGAATCTTCTTTAGCATGCTAAAAGGAGCAGGTAAAAGCAAAAAATTTCAGAATTCCACCATTCCAAGCAGAGAAATGACTGTTCGTGCAATGACATTATTCATGGATTTTAGTCATTGAAAGCCGTCCTGTTACTCATATACCAGAAATGGTTGAAGATATTGGCTGAATGCAAACAGATAGCAGCTCACCCTCTTTGAATCTTCTTTAGCATGCTAAAAGGAGCAGGAAAAAGCAAAACATTTCAAAATTCCACCTTTCCGAGCAGAGAATAGACTGTTTGTGCAAAGAAAATATTCATTCATTTTAGCCATTGAAAACCATCCTGTTACTCATATACACGAAATAGATGAAGGTATTCGCTGAACGCATCCAGACAGCTCACACTCTTTCAATCTTCTTTAGCATGCTTAAAGGAGAAGGAAAAAACAAAAAATTTCAGAATTCCACCTTTCCAAGCAGAGAAATGTCTATTTGTGCAATGACATTATTCATCTATTTTAGCGATTCAAAACCATCCTATTACTCATATACCAGAAATGGTTGAAGGTATTGGCTGAACGCAAACAGATAGCAGCTCACCCTCTTTGAATCTTCTTTAGCATGCTAAAAGTAGCAGGAAAAACCAAAAAATTTCAGATTTCCACCTTTCAAAGCAGAGAAATGACGGTTTGTGCAATGACATTATTCATTGATTTTAGCCATTGAAAACCATCCTGCTACTCATATACCAGAAATGGTTGAAGGTGTTCGCTGAACGCAAACAGATAGAAGCTCACCCTCTTTGAATCTTCTTTAGCATGCTAAAATTAGCAGGAAAAAGCAAAAAAATTCAGAATTCCACCTTTCAAAGCAGAGAAATGACTTTTTGAGCAATGATATTATTCATTGATTTTAGCCATTGAAAAGCATCCTGTTACTAATATACCAGAAATGGTTGAAGGTATCGGCTGAACGCAAACAGATAGCAGCTCAACCTCTTTGAATCTTCTTTAGCATGCTAAAAGGAGCAAGAAAAAGCAAAATAATTTCAGAATTCCACCATTCAAACAGAGAAATGACTGTTCGTGCAATGACATTATTCATTGATTTTAGCCATTGAAAACCATCCTGTCACTCATATACCAGAAAAGGTTGAAGGTATTGCCTGAACACAAACAGATAGCAGCTCACCCGCTTTGAATCTTCTTTAGAATGCTAAAAGAAGCAGGAAAAAGAAAAAAATTTCAGGTTTCCACCTTTCCAAGCAGAGAAATTATTGTTTGTGCAATGATCATATTCATTGATTTTAGCCATTGAAAAATGTCCTGTTGCTCATATACCAGAACTGGTTGAAGGAATTTGCTGAACATAAACAGATAGAAGTTCACCCTCTTTGAATCTTCTTTAGCATGCTTAAAGGAGACGGAAAAAGCACAAAATTTCAGAATTCCACCTTTCCAAGAAGAGAAATTACTGTTTGTGTAATGACATTATTCATTCAATTTAGCCATTGAATACCGTCATTTTTCTCATATACCCAAAATGGTTTTAAGGTATTTGGCTGAATTCCAACAGATAGCAGCTCACCCTCTTTGAATCTTCTATAGCATGCTAAAAGGAACAGGAAAAAGCAAAAAATTTCAGAATTCCACCTTTCCAAGCAGAGAAATGTCTATTTGTGCAATGACATTATTCATCTATTTTAGCCATTCAAAACCATCCTATTACTCATATACCAGAAATGGTTGAAGGTATTGGCTGAACGCAAACAGATAGCAGCTCACCCTCTTTGAATCTTCTTTAGCATGCTAAAAGTAGCAGGAAAAACCAAAAAATTTCAGATTTCCACCTTTCAAAGCAGAGAAATGACGGTTTGTTCAATGACATTATTCATTGATTTTAGCCATTGAAAACCATCCTGTCACTCATATACCAGAAATTGTTGAATGTAATTGCCTGAACGCAAACAGATAGCAGCTCACCCTCTTTCAATCTTCTTTAGAATGCTAAACGTAGCAGGAAAAAGCAAAAAATTTCAGGTTTCCACATTTCCAAGCAGAGAAATGACTGTTTGTGACAGGACCTTATTCATTGATTTTAGCCATTGAAAAAAGTCCTGTTGCTCACATACCAGAACTGGTTGAAGGAATTGGCTGAACATAAACAGATAGCAGTTCACCCTCTTTGAATCTTCTTTAGCATGCTTAAAGGAGACGGAAAAAGCACAAAATTTCAGAATTCCACCTTTCCAAGCAGAGAAATTACTGTTTGTGTAATGACATTATTCATTCAATTTAGCCATTGAATACCGTAATTTTTCTCATATACCCGAAATGGTTTTAAGGTATTTGGCTGAATTCCAACAGATAGCAGCTCACCCTCTTTGAATCTTCTATAGCATGCTAAAAGGAACAGGAAAAAGCAAAAAATTTCAGAATTCCACCTTTCCAAGCAGAAAGATCACTGTTTGTGCAAAGACATTATTCATTGATTTTAGACATTGAAAACCGTCCTGTTACTCATATACCAGAAATGGTTGAAGATATTGGCTGAATGCAAACAGATAGCAGCTCACCCTCTTTGAATCTTCTTTAGCATGCTAAAAGGAGCATTAAAAAGCAAAACATTTCAAAATTCCACCTTTCCGAGCAGAGAATAGACTGTTTGTGCAAAGAAAATATTCATTCATTTTAGCCATTGAAAACCATCCTGTTACTCATATACAAGAAATAGATGAAGATATTCGCTGAACGCATCCAGACAGCTCACACTCTTTCAATCTTCTTTAGCATGCTTAAAGGAGAAGGAAAAAACAAAAAATTTCAGAATTCCACCTTTCCAAGCAGAGAAATGTCTATTTGTGCAATGACATTATTCATCTATTTTAGCCATTCAAAACCATCCTATTACTCATATACCAGAAATGGTTGAAGGTATTGGCTGAACGCAAACAGATAGCAGCTCACCCTCTTTGAATCTTCTTTAGCATGCTAAAAGTAGCAGGAAAAACCAAAAAATTTCAGATTTCCACCTTTCAAAGCAGAGAAATGACGGTTTGTGCAATGACATTATTCATTGATTTTAGCCATTGAAAACCATCCTGCTACTCATATACCAGAAATGGTTGAAGGTGTTCGCTGAACGCAAACAGATAGAAGCTCACCCTCTTTGAATCTTCTTTAGCATGCTAAAATTAGCAGGAAAAAGCAAAAAAAATCAGAATTCCACCTTTCAAAGCAGAGAAATGACTTTTTGAGCAATGATATTATTCATTGATTTTAGCCATTGAAAAGCATCCTGTTACTAATATACCAGAAATGGTTGAAGGTATCGGCTGAACGCAAACAGATAGCAGCTCAACCTCTTTGAATCTTCTTTAGCATGCTAAAAGGAGCAAGAAAAAGCAAAATAATTTCAGAATTCCACCATTCAAACAGAGAAATGACTGTTCGTGCAATGACATTATTCATTGATTTTAGCCATTGAAAACCATCCTGTCACTCATATACCAGAAAAGGTTGAAGGTATTGCCTGAACACAAACAGATAGCAGCTCACCCTCTTTGAAACTTCTTTAGAATGCTAAAAGAAGCAGGAAAAAGCAAAAAATTTCAGGTTTCCACCTTTCCAAGCAGAGAAATTATTGTTTGTGCAATGACCTTATTCATTGATTTTAGCCATTGAAAAATGTCCTGTTGCTCATATACCAGAACTGGTTGAAGGAATTTACTGAACATAAACAGATAGAAGTTCACCCTCTTTGAATCTTCTTTAGCATGCTTAAAGGAGACGGAAAAAGCACAAAATTTCAGGATTCCACCTTTCCAAGCAGAGAAATTACTGTTTGTGTAATGACATTATTCATTCAATTTAGCCATTGAATACCGTCATTTTTCTCATATACCCGAAATGGTTTTAAGGTATTTGGCTGAATTCCAACAGATAGCAGCTCACCCTCTTTGAATCTTCTATAGCATGCTAAAAGGAGCAGGAAAAAGCAAAAAATTTCAGAATTCCACCTTTCCAAGCAGAGAATAGACTGTTTGTGCAAAGAAAATATTCATTCATTTTAGCCATTGAAAACCATCCTGTTACTCATATACAAGAAATGGATGAAGGTATTCGCTGAACGCTACCAGACAGCTCACACTCTTTCAATCTTCTTTAGCATGCTTAAAAGAGAAGGAAAAAACAAAAAAATTCAGAATTCCACCTTTCCAAGCAGAGAAATGACTATTTGTGCAATGACATTATTCATTGATTTTAGCCATTCAAAACCATCCTATTACTCATATACCAGAAATGGTTGAAGGTATTGGCTGAACGCAAACAGATAGCAGCTCACCCTCTTTGAATCTTCTTTAGCATGCTAAAAGGAGCAGGTAAAAGCAAAAAATTTCAGAGTTCCACCATTCCAAGCAGAGAAATGACTGTTTGTGCAATGACATTATTCATTGATTTTAGCCATTGAAAGCCGTCCTGTTACTCTTATACCAGAAATGGTTGAAGGTATTGGCTGAACGCAAACAGATAGCAGTCCACCATCTTTGAATCTTCTTTAGCATGCTAAAAGTAGCAGGAAAAAGCAAAAAATTTCAGAATTCCATTTTTACAAGCAGAGAAATGACTGTTTGAGCAATGACATAGTTTGTAAAGCCGAATAAAGACTTGCGTCCATCAAGTTCGACCTGTTAGTTCTGTAATTGCTAAAGTTGATCCAGAGGAGGGCAAAAAACCCAAATGATTTGGCCAATCTTCACCTGAGGAAAAATTCCCTCCCGACTCTGAAACCAGCAGTCAGAATAAATCCCTGTATCAACCTACTATTTTATTTTATTTTTAAGTATATGCTGAAATCTGCCTGGTATCTAGAAATGCATCCTGTCCCCGCTTGAACTGGTGTAGTGAATCCGACATTACCGTCTCCTCACTCAGTGAATTCCATATTCTCACTGCTCTTACCGTAAAGAACCCCTTCCTATGCTGGTGCTGAAACCTTTTCTCTTCCAGTCTTTGTGAGTGCCCTCTTGTTACCATAATATCCCTCCTTTTGAACAAATCCCGGGCAAGATCTCTATACTGTCCCCTAACATATTTGTACACATTTATTATGTCCCCTCTCAACCTTCTCTTTTCCAGGCTGAATAGTTCTAGTTTTGCCAACCTCTCTGGGTATTGCAGTCCCTCCATTCCCTTTATTAATTTTGTTGCCCTCCTTTGTACCTTTTCAAGCTCATTTATATCCTTTCTATATATTGGGGCCCATAACTGAGCACAGTATTCCAAGTGTGGTCTGACCAGTGCTTTGTACAGTGGAAGAACAATGTTCTCATCCTTTGCAGCTATACCTCTTCTGATACATCCCATTACCCTGTTTGCCCTTACAGCAGCGGCCTGACTTTGGGCACTCCAATTTAGTTTGCTATCAATCAAGATGCCCAAGTCCTTCTCCATCTCTGAATTCCCCAATGATTTCCCATTCAGTGAGTACTGGTGACTTCCATTTTTCCTTCCCATATGTATGACCTTACATTTCTCCTCGTTAAACCTCATTTGCCACTTAATGCTCCACCTACCCAGCTTATCCAAATCCCTCTGTAGGTCTGCACTGTCCTCTTTTGTATTAATTGTTTTACATAACTTTGTGTCATCTGCAAATATTGATATTTTACTATTTATCCCGTTGACTATGTCATTAATAAAGATATTAAATAACATTGGGCCTAGTACAGACCCCTGTGGTACCCCACTAGTGACGCTTACCCAATCTGAGTATATTCCATTTATAACCACCCTCTGCCTTCTATCCTTTAGCCAGTTAGCTACCCACTTGCAGACATTTTCCCCCAGCCCCATCATTCTCATTTTGTATACCAACCTATTATGTGGCACGCTATCGAACGCTTTTGAGAAGTCGAGATACACGACATCCACTGGTTCCCCCTGATCTACTTGAGAGCTAACCTTCTCGTAGAAGTCAATCAGGTTTGTTTGGCAGGAGCGATTCCTCATGAATCCATGTTGGTTCGGGATTAAAAGATTATTAGCATCAAGATGCTCCGTAATTGCCTCTTTAATGAAGCTTTCAAAAATTTTGCCCACAACGGACGTCAGACTCACCGGCCGATAGTTTCCGGCGTCACTTTTCGCTCCCTTTTTGAATATTGGCACTACATTCGCCTGTCGCCAATCAAGTGGCACAGACCCAGTCTCAACAGAGTCCTTAAATATAAGATATAACGGTCTGTCTATCACATTACTTAGTTCCCTTAGTACCCGTGGGTGTATGCCATCAGGTCCTGGTGATTTGTTTATTTTAATGTTACTGAGGTGTTTCTGTACCCCAGCTTGGGTTAGATTTGTCATACTTAGTGGAGGATTAAGCTTGTCACTTCTCATTTCTCCTGTTAGTTCGATTTCCTTTGTGAAAGTTGTCTAAAAAAAATTATTTAATAGATTAGCTTTATCCTCATCTTTCTCTATGATTTTGCCTTCCTCACTTTTTATCGGTCCAATATTATCTGATTTAATCCTTTTACTATTTACATACGTAAAGAACATTTTGGGATTTGATCTATTTTCCCTAGCAATACGTCTCTCTGTTTCCTCCTTCGCTATTTTTAATTGTTTTTTACAGGTTCTCGTTTTTTCCTTGTAGCACATTAGTGCCTCCTTACTGTTTTCCTGTTTTAATCTCTTGAATGCCTCTTTTTTGCTATTTAACGCCCCTTTTACGTTCTTGTTCAACCATATTGGTTTCCTCTTATTTCTGGCCCTTTTATTCCCATACGGTATATACCTCTCGCACTGAGTATTCAGAATTCTTTTGAAGGTTTCCCATTTACTATTCGTATTCCTTTGATTAAGAACTTTGTCCCAGTCAATAAGTTGAAGGCTTTCTTTCAGCTGATCAAACTTCGCCCTCCTAAAGTTTAATGTTTTTGTTGTTCCCTTATTGATAACCCTACTGAAGGGCATTTTGAAGTCGATAATATTATGGTCGCTATTACCTAGGTGCCCCCCTATCTGTACCTCAGTTATTCTATCAGGCCTATTAGTCAATATTAAGTCCAACACGGCCTTCCCTCTCGTTGGTTCCTGCACTAGTTGGGAGAGATAATTATCCTTAATATTTGTCAAGAACCTTTTTCCTTTCTGAGATCTACAGGTTTCTGTTTCCCAGTCAATATCCGGGTAGTTGAAATCCCCCATTACAATCACTTCATTATGT
Source organism: Phyllobates terribilis (assembly GCF_046119375.1). Lineage (NCBI taxonomy): Eukaryota > Metazoa > Chordata > Amphibia > Anura > Dendrobatidae > Phyllobates > Phyllobates terribilis. Next base: position 276,824 of record NW_027362771.1, on the reverse strand, counting down.
TTTGCTACTTTGTCTATTTGTCCTAATAGCAGATTCTCATTCTCCTCTGTTATATTTGGTGGCTTATAGCAGACACCCAGTAATATTTTATTATTATTTTTAGTTCCCTCTATCTCTACCCACATGGACTCGACCCCCTCTTCTCCCTCTCCTATATCTTCCCTTAGTCTGGGTTTTAGACATGACTTTACATATAAGCAGACTCCTCCGCCTTTCCCCTGTTTCCGGTCCCTTCTAAATAAACTATAATCTAATAAATTTACCGCCCAGTCGTAGCTATCGTCTAGCCAAGTCTCTGTTATACCTACGATGTCATACCTCTCCTCCGATATAAGCGCCTGCAGCTCATCCGCCTTATTGGTCAGGCTTCTTGCGTTGGTCAGCATGCAAGATAAAACTTTGGGGTTATTTAGCATACTAATCTTCTCTAACGATCTAACTGTACTATCCCCACCCCCCTCTCCACCCTCATTATATTCACTTCTCCCCTTCCCCCTTGCTTGCCTCACATCCCACCTATTTCCTTGGTTTCCCCCCCCGTCTCTAGTTTAAAAACTCCTCCAACCTATTAGCCATCTTCTTCCCCAGCACCGCTGCACCCTCCCCATTGAGGTGCAGCCCGTCCCTACGGTAGAGCCTGTAGCCGACAGCGAAGTCGGCCCAGTTCACCATGAACCCAAACCCTTCTGCCTTGCACCAACTCTTTAGCCACTTATTCACCTCCCTAACTTCCCGTTGGCGCTCCTGTGTGGCTCGCGGGATTGGTAGCATTTCTGAGAAAACTACCTTGGAGGTCCTTGCCCTAAGCTTCCTACCTAGGTCCCTGAAATCATTTTTAAGGACCCTCCATCTACCACTCACTTTGTCATTGGTGCCGATGTGGACCATGACCGCTGGGTCTTCGCCAGCCCCACCCAGTAACCTGTCAACCCGATCCGCGATGTGCCGGACTCGAGCGCCAGGGAGGCAGCACACCGTTTGGCGATCCCGGTCTTTGTGACAGATTGCCCTGTCTGTCCCCCTAATAATAGAGTCACCCACTACCAGAACCTGTCTTGCCTGCCCTACACTTCCCCCCTCCCCCTCATTACTGGAGCATACACTCCCCCGGCGGTCAGAGGATCTGTCGTGCTCCAATAATGCCGGTTCTGAACCAGCCATCCTATACTTCTTCCCTCTATCCCTCCTAACTGTTATCCAGCTCCCTGCCTGTTCAGCCTGCACTTCCCCTCAATGCTCCACCCCCAGTATTGACCCATTGAGTGTCTGCTCGGTGAGCAGCAAACTCCGTTCCATGTTGTCGATGCTCCTCAGTACCGCTATCTGAGCACTTAGATCCAGAATTTGGGCTTCCAAGTGCACGATATGCTCACTAGAGATGAGCGTTGTTCTACTCGAACTGTTCGCCAATCTCAAATTCGAGCTGTTTTGGGCGGTGTTCGAGCCGTTCGGCGAACACGAACAATTTGAGAAAAATTCGGCTGTTCGAGGTTATGTTCGATAACTGTTCGTGCACCAAAATCATAACTGGATTTTTTCTCAGTAATGATGAAAATTAATGTTAATACGCAGTTTGAGTGTACAGCGGGGTGGGGGGAGGGGCAGGGGATGGATCTCTGCAGGAACAATGAAGATCTCCATTTTTTTTTCTCTTTCCCGCATTTGCAGTGGGGAGGTGCAATCTGTCAGCCTATCAGCAGCGCACACACGGAGCGAAGTACTTTTTTTCACACAAGCAAGGGCATGTGTCATTGGCAGTGAATGTCACATGTTCTTGCCCTATAAGACCAAGCCATTTTCCCCGTCGCCACCATTTTCTCACTGCTGCAGCTGCGTGTTAGACGGCACCGCTGTTGCTGTGTGCGCTATACCTTGTTAATTTCAAGCCAATTTTCGCACAAATCTACAGATAGCTTGGGAGTAGGGAATAGTTGTGATTGCAGTCCTTTTAAGGACTAGGTTACAGCATTTCCTACGACTTTTATCAGGCAGGTCTGTGCTCTTAAATAGATAGATTGTGGGAGTAAAGACTAATTGTAATTGGAGTCCTTTTCAGGACTAGGTTACATCAGTTCCTATCAGTTTTTGCCAGGCAGGTTTGTGCCAGTGCTGTGCAAGTTTTTTTCACAGCATTTGGCTGAATCTAGCAAAGCTAATCCTTTTTGGCCTATTGCAGAGTGTGTTAGTCAGTGGAGTACCTATCTGTGTTGCAAGATATACCACCTGTGTATAGAATACCAATTTTTTACTGCACCTAGTGAAGTAAAATCTTTTGGGCATAGCATCATTCTAATAGTCCATCTATACTGACCTCCATCAGGTTGCAAATTGAATATAATTTTTTTCTGCATCTAGCTCTGAAAAAATATTGGGCTTCTAGCTGTGTGTGGGACTTGTTCTATTAGTCCATCTATACTGACCTCCATAAGGTTGCAAACTGAATATATTTTTTTTCTGCATCTACTTCTGAAAAAATATTTGGCCTTCTAGCTGTGTGTGGGACTTGTTCTATTAGTCCATCTATACTGACCTCCATAAGGTTGCAAACTGAATATAATTTTTTTCTGCATCTACCTCTGAAAAAATATTTGGGCTTCTAGCTGTGTGTGGGACTTGTTCTATTAGTCCATCTATACTGACCTCCATAAGGTTGCAAATTCAAAATAATTTTTTGTCTGCATCTACCTCTGAAAAAATATTTGGCCTTCTAGCTGTGTGTGGGACTTGTTCTAATAGTCCATCTGTACTGACCTCCATAAGGTTGCAAACTGAATATAATTTTTTTCTGCATCTACCTCTGAAAAAATATTTGGCCTTCTAGCTGTGTGTGGGACTTGTTCTATTAGTCCATCTGTACTGACCTCCATAAGTTTGCAAACTGAATATAATTTTTTTCTGCATCTACCTCTGAAAAAATATTTGGCCTTCTAGCTGTGTGTGGGACTTGTTCTATTAGTCCATCCATACTGACCTCCATAAGGTTGCAAACTGAATATAATTTTTTTCTGCATCTACCTCTGAAAAAATATTTGGGCTTCTAGCTGTGTGTGGGACTTGATCTATTAGTCCATCTATACTGACCTCCATAAGGTTGCAAATTGAAAATAATTTTTTGTCTGCATCTACCTCTGAAAAAATATTTGGCCTTCTAGCTGTGTGTGGGACTTGTTCTATTAGTCCATCTGTACTGACCTCCATAAGGTTGCAAACTGAATATAATTTTTTTCTGCATCTACCTCTGAAAAAATATTTGGGCTTCTAGCTGTGTGTGGGACTTGTTCTATTAGTCCATCTATACTGACCTCCATAAGGTTGCAAATTCAAAATAATTTTTTGTCTGCATCTACCTCTGAAAAAATATTTGGCCTTCTAGCTGTGTGTGGGACTTGTTCTATTAGTCCATCTATACTGACCTCCATAAGGTTGCAAACTGAATATAATTTTTTTCTGCATCTACCTCTGAAAAAATATTTGGGCTTCTAGCTGTGTGTGGGACTTGTTCTATTAGTCCATCTATACTGACCTCCATAAGGTTGCAAATTCAAAATAATTTTTTGTCTGCATCTACCTCTGAAAAAATATTTGGCCTTCTAGCTGTGTGTGGGACTTGTTCTATTAGTCCATCTGTACTGACCTCCATAAGGTTGCAAACTGAATATAATTTTTTTCTGCATCTACCTCTGAAAAAATATTTGGGCTTCTAGCTGTGTGTGGGACTTGTTCTATTAGTCCATCTATACTGACCTCCATAAGGTTGCAAACTGAATATAATTTTTTTCTGCATCTACCTCTGAAAAAATATTTGGCCTTCTAGCTGTGTGTGGGACTTGTTCTTTTAGTCGATCTATACTGACCTCCATAAGGTTGCAAACTGAATATAATTTTTTTCTGCATCTACCTCTGAAAAAATATTTGGGCTTCTAGCTGTGTGTGGGACTTGTTCTATTAGTCCATCTATACTGACCTCCATAAGGTTGCAAACTGAATATAATTTTTTTCTGCATCTACCTCTGAAAAAATATTTGGCCTTCTAGCTGTGTGTGGGACTTGTTCTATTAGTCCATCTATACTGACCTCCATAAGGTTTCAAACTGAATATAATTGTTTTCTGCATCTACCTCTGAAAAAATATTTGGGCTTCTAGCTGTGTGTGGGACTTGTTCTATTAGTCCATCTATACTGACCTCCATAAGGTTGCAAACTGAATATAATTTTTTTCTGCATCTACCTCTGAAAAAATATTTGGCCTTCTAGCTGTGTGTGGGACTTGTTCTATTAGTCCATCTATACTGACCTCCATAAGGTTGCAAACTGAATATAATTTTTTTCTGCATCTACCTCTGAAAAAATATTTGGGCTTCTAGCTGTGTGTGGGACTTGTTCTATTAGTCCATCTATACTGACCTCCATAAGGTTGCAAACTGAATATAATTTTTTTCTGCATCTACCTCTGAAAAAATATTTGGCCTTCTAGCAGTGTGTGGGTCTCATTGTATTAGGCCATCTATACCAAGCTCCACCAGCTTTTCAATTAATAATAATTTTTCGCTGCATCTAGCCCTGAAAATAATTTTTCTTCCCAATAGTGGTAGCAATAGAAATATGGGGAGCGCTCCTGGCTTACAAAAATATACGCTTCATAACAAAAAACACCAGCTTAGCGCACTGCATTAATAAGATGGCATCATCGTCTCTCCCAGTGCTAGGCCTACTACCCAGGCTAGCATTCCTGTGTCTAAAACACAATGTATGGGTCCGCGCTAGCCACTATGCTGAGGGGTCTAAAGCTGCTGCTAACGTTTTATAACAATTCAATTGGCAGATTTTCACAGAGCTCTTCCACAATGCCCACCCATCGGGACAACAGTTGCCCACCTTCCCTATGGGATCTAGTGGCGAATAGTTGATGCCATTAATCAGAGCGTCAGTTGCCCCGTCGACGTGGCAAGCATACGGTAAGGCATGGGAAGAGTGGACACGACTAGTAGCAGGCAGACGGGTTGACCAATGTGAACAAGTCAGATCACAAGTCACCATAGAATTTCTCCACCAGCTAATGATGAGGGGCATATCAGGGGCGTCAGCGCAGCGGTGTCTGACCGGAGTAGCATTTCACTTCCAACTACTGAATTGGGGAGATGTGACAAAGATTCATCATCAGACAATCCATAAAAGGGTGGAAAAGGGGTCAGCCAAGTCAGGAGTGTAGACGTCCCGTCCCGTGTCACTAAAACTGATTTCTCACATCATATCCCTAACACCATTAACATGACACTCACAATTTGAAGCAACACTACTGTCTACTGCATTTGTGATCGCCTTCTTCGGGGCGCTATGCATAAGCGAATTAGTCCCTCAATCCAAAATTAGCACCAGTGGAGGCTTATTACACCAGGACGTAGTCATAGCCAATAATGCAATACGTCTACGCATACACAAATCGAAAATGGTTCCAGCGGGCAGGGGCACTTGGGTACTTCTACAACCCACAAACGGTACACTGAGTCGGGTAACAATAGTAAAACCATATCTAACCATCAGATCACAAAGTAATTTGTTCCTATCACACATTGATGGGACGCCATTAGCAAGATACCAGTTCCAAGCTATATTTAATAAATGCATAACATCGGCAGGGAACCACCCCAAAGATTACGGGACACACTCATTCCGCAAAGGCGTGGCCACAGAAGCAGCAAGAGCAGGACTGTCAGAAACGGAAGTTCAGAGGATAGAGAGATGGTGATCCACGTGTTTGGCAAGATACATAAGACCGGACTTGTTATCCTAACGTGGTTTGTTTCTTTTACAGGTGACGCTAAGCCAACAGTGTGGGTGATAGGCCACTCGTATATATATTGGGCAGATTAAAGGGCGAAAGTCCGCCCAGGCGGGAGGAAATTAGAGTTTCATAACACATATTTCAACTGGAGAGGTATTAGAGGCCTGCTATGGCCACAGGTACTAATGAAGGTAATCAAGGTAGGGAGAGAGGCAAGATGTCTGGTCATCTTAGTTATACAGGCCGGGGGAAACAACCTAGGTCATCACAAGAGCGCATAACTAATGGCAATAATGAAACTAGACACTGAGCGCTTCAGAGAATTTTTCACAAAACTAGCTATAGTATGGTCAGAGATTGTGCCGAGAGCGGTATGGCAAGGTGCGCGAGACATCACGGCCATCGAACGGACAAGGCGGGTAATAAATATTCGGATGGCAAAATTTAGAAGAGACAGAGGCGGTGTAGTGGTACGACACCGACAGCTGGAAGGAGATAAAGCAGGCCTCATACGGCCCGACGGTGTTCACTTAATGGATATTGGACTGGACATATTCCTGTCAGGACTCCAGGATGGAGTGGAACAAGCGTTAAGAGTGATGGGTGGGGGTCAGAGTCCTGCATACGAGTACGCAGGATCCTCCGTGGCCTGGAAATAGAAAGGACATGTTGGAGAGTTACACTTGTTGGCCAAGTTGCCGGAGTGGAGACCCAGGGCATGCTGCAACAAGCTGAATTATTTTAGAAATAAAATGTCTTTCTAATGGAATGAGTATAAAGAGTTAATAAAGCTGTGACCGATCCTCACCCATCCAGTTGTAAGAGTTACATTATTGTATTGTCAAGGAAAGGGGGGCGGTAGGGGGGCTGAGCGTCTGGGTTTGGTTGGGGGTCCCCACAGTCTGCCTAGGCTAGATGCATTTTAAAATTCTTATTAGATACACAGGCGGTGCAGCTTGCTTCGCAGCTGGGCTACTACGCCCAAAGTATTGCCTAGGCTAGATGCAGTTAAAAATTCTACGCTGACTAGCAGACACTGAAGATTTGGAGCAGACCTCTGAGTAAACAGCTCTTCAGACTCAATCATCTGTGTTACCCCAAGCCATAGTGTATGCAGTTTCTTACAGTTAAAAGGGGGGGGGGAGCGACCCAACCCACCTGGAATTGACGATGCCAACGTCACGTAAGACACAGCAAGGGGACTCCAAAAAGAGTTTCCATTTTTTCCCAAAATTGTGGCACAGACACCACTTAACCCTAGAACGCATACCTGGGGCCTCGCAGTCCCGCCCTGTTAATTGTTTTCTATTTTCTGCAAGATTACTTTAGTTAGAATTTTGAAACTCTAGGTATTCTTCATGTATATAGTTGTTTGTCATTTGAGTTTGAGTTATTCAATGTTATTTGCACACGGGCCTAAAAGGCCCCAGGTATATGAAAGTGTAGATTTTTATGGTCATGCGTTCTAGGGTTAAGTGGCATCAATTGCCCCACAGTTGCTTAAATCGGTTGGTGAGGTGATATTACCAAATCCTCAAGCTTTTAGCCTCCCAAGGATAACACAGGATTAGAAAAGTCCTTGCGAATCCATGATTTGTTCATCTTTATGAACGTGAGTCTGTCTACATTCTCAGTGGACAGCCGCGTGCGCTTATCTGTCAGCACACCATCAGCAGCGCTGAACACACGTTCAGAGAGAACACTGGCTGCAGGGCATGACAAGATCTCCAAGGCGTGAGTGGCGAGCTCCGGCCATTTTTCCAGATTGGATACCAAAATGAGCAAGGGTCCAGTGACACAGTCATGGCTTCGATGTTCACTTGGAGATACTCCTGCACCATCCTCTCTAGGCATTGACTATGTGTCAGACTTCTTGTCTCCTGTGGCCTTGCAAAGGATGGTCTAAAAAAGTGGTGAAACGATTTCACTAAATTGCTGTTACCAGCAGATACTGTGTTACTGTTACGGTTTGAGTGATGAAGACTCGACAGTCCCGCGGTTGGCAAGTTAGAACTGTGAGATTCACTTCGTGCACCACTGGTGTTTTGTGGAAAAGCACATGTAAGATTCTGCAACAGCGTCTGCAGATACTCCTGCATGCGTCAATCCCTTTTTATGGCAGGAATTATTTCGGCAAATTTACTTTTGTACCGGGTATCTAAGAGTGTGGCAACCCAGTAGTCGAGATTACTTCGAATTCTGCAATCTGAGGGTCATGTTGCAGGTAGTGCAGCAAGAAGGCACTCATGTGTCTTGCGCATCCAGGAGGACCAAGTCCTTGTTGTGTTGGTAGCGAGGTAAGAATCATGCTTCTTTCCTCTGCCCTCTCCCCCCAACCTCGCACAACAGAAATGTGATCAAGGTCTCCCTCATCTGATGAGTCTTCCATGCCCATCGCCAGTTCATCCTCCACTTCTTCCTCGGCTCCTGCACCTTCCTCAACAGTTTGGCTGCTACCATGCGCCCTGTTTAATCCCTCTCCCCCACCCTCCCATGCCTGCCTCCTTGGTGCTGCCAACCGTCTGGACCTTGGAGATGTTATCCCTTCCGCATACGACTCCTCCTCTACTTCCTCCACCTCCTCTTGTCCGACCACCTGACTCTGAATTCTGTTTAATGTGTGCTCCAGCATGTAAATCACCGGAATAGTTATGCTGATAATGGCATCGTCGTCAGCACTAAACATCTTCGTCGCCATTTCAAAACTGTGCAGAAAGGTGTGTGGCGCCCCTGAGGGTGCAGTCACCGCAGAGTTACTGCATCTCACCCAGAGGTGTGGTATCTCACCCTCAGGTAAGGAAGGCGTATGGCTCGGGACCCTAACACCTGCATCCAACACATACCCGCAGTGGGGTTAGGGCGAGATTGCTCCTAAGGGAGAGCACAGTCCCAGGTCCCTAGCTGGTGGGAGGATCCTATGTAGTGGGTGCTTAGGGGAGCAGCTTAGGGGAGCACATGACAGGGAGAGTATAAATAGGAAGCCATCTTAGAAAGAGCAAGCCAGTCAGAGGAGGAAAAGTGACAGGAGCAGAGGCTCGGCATGAGCTCTGCTCCGGAGGCGGGCCTAGCCTGGGAGGCCCAGGACTGAAGGAGAGAAGAGAGGAGTGGGAGCAGGAAGGCTCCAGGAACCGAAGGGACCCTAGGGCTACGGGCCGTGCAGAAGGCCACCTGTGCTCCCGCTGCTACCAGGAGGTAGAGGGGTCAGGCCAGATAAGGGGAACCGGTCCCTCAACTAGAGGAGAAACAGCAAGGCTCAACTAGAAACCGGAGGCTGCAGCATTTCATGTACTGCAGGCAAAAGTCCACACCAGTCTCACTAAGAAGGTAGCCACATAGGACCCAGGGGACGGAACACAAGTCGCCCGCCAAGGCCCGAGGATACCGGATAGAAGTGTCACTGGGTGTGAGGTGCAGGGAGAAGGCCAGAGAAAGGACACAAAGAAGGGGGTCCTGCTAAGTACTCCGGAGCTATCTGGGGGTGGACTGAGCCCCTCACTGAGTACGCACAGCACGACGGGTGAGATAGCTCTGGTACCTGTAATCTGGACTGCAACAACTGTGAGTAAAGATCTTGGGACTGCATCACACGGACTCTGTGTTCATTACTGACTCCCTGCACTACAACCACCATCATCCACCCACACTGCCCTGAAGCTACACTCTTCCTGTGGTGAGTAATAATACCATTGCAGCAAAACCACCAGCTTCAGAGGACTGTTCCGCAGCGGCGGCCCCTTTGGCCGCACTCCACAGGTGGCGTAGTCGGACATTATAAAATCCATATATACAAATTACCGTTGGATTGACCGCCCTGGGTCACGGACCGGGTCACCGCCACAGTGACTACAACCCCCAGCGTCTACCGGCCCGGCTCCGGGTACCCCACGGCCCAGGGGGCGCGTCAACTTCATAGGTCCCTGATCTGAGACCACTCCTGCTGTGTGATTTGCCCCACCTCTGGATCTCGTTGGCCCAGGCTATACGTCAGAAAGTATTGCACCAGGGCTTGTCGGTGCTGTCACAGTCGCTGCAACATGTGCAGAGTTGAATTCCACCGTGTCGGCACATCGCATTTCAGCCGGTGAACTGGCAGGCCCAACGACTTCTGTAGAGATGTAAGTCGCTGAGCTGCGGGATGCGAACGGCGGAAGTGAGCACACAGCGACCGTGCCCTCTGCAGAAGGCCATCTAGTCCGGGATAGTGGGCTAAAAATTTATGGACAACCAGGTTCAACACGTGAGCCATACAAGGCACGTGTGTAACATTGCCCCGGCGAAGGGCCGCACCCAGGTTTGCAGCATTGTCGCACACGGCCTTCCCTGGTTGCAGGTCCAGTGGAGACAACCATTCATGAAACTGGGTCTCCAGAGCTGACCACAAGTCCTCAGCTGTGTGACTCACATTTCCCAGACATTTCAAAGTAAACACTGATGCCGTTGAGCCCTGCTGCCAGCATAGTAAGGAGGTGCGCAGTTAGAAAGCAGGTGGCATTACCAGACAGGCTTTGGGTGCAGGTGGAGGACCGAGAGGAGGTTGAGGAGGCAGAAGCAGTGGAGGAACTTCTAGATAAAGAGGATTGACGTACAACTCGCGGGGACGGCAAGACTTGGACAGCAGCCCCTTGTCCTGCTGTCACCATAGTTACCCAGTGCCCTGTCAGCGACATGTAACGCCCCTGTCCATGCCTACTCATCCAAGTGTCTGTGGTGAAATGCACCCTGTCACACACAGAGTTTCTCAAAGAAGCGGTGATGTTGTGTGCGACATGCTGGTGGAGCGCAGGCACACCTTTCTTTGAGAAGTAGTGCCGACTGGGCATCTGGTACTGGGGCACTGCGACGGACATAAGGTCTCAAAAATCCACTGTGTCCTCCAGGCGGAAAGTCAGCATTTCTGTAGCCAACAGCTTGCAGATGGTGAAATTCAACCTCTTAGCTTTCTCATGGCTAGGAAGAAAGGGTCTTTTACTTGTCCACATCTGAGGGACCGAGGGCTGGCTGTTGTGCTTTGACGGGGTTGAGTAGGGTGTCCCTGGCAAACTGCCGGTCTGTGAGGAAGATGCAGGCGGACATGTTAGGTTGCCTTGATCCAAAGGTGGTGCTCTCGATGTCAGAGAGCTCTCAACACCAGCAGGTGTTTCCACTTCCCAATGAACTGACGACCTGCCAATCACACTGGCTGTTGCAGGTAAAGAGGTGGCAGGTCTGCGTCCAAAAACATGTGTGACTGCTGTCCCCCCAGTCACAGAGGATGAAGAGGCCGCGGATGCACAAGATGGGGCAGACGGTGGTTGGCCCAGCCTGCTAGGCCGCATTGTAGCACAGTGAGCTTCCCACTGCAACTTATGCTTCATATCCATGTGACGGTACATGCATGAAGTACTCAAACTATGGATTTTTTGGCCTCTACTTAGCTTTTGGTGACAAATATTACAGATAACACGAGTTGGGTCATCCTTATCGATCTGAATAAATGCCCAGGCTATGCAAGGCTTAGAGCCCATGCGACCTGAAGAGCCACTACGACTTGTGGTCAGAGGCGGAGTTGTGGTTGAGGATGCAGTTGTTGACGTGCTTCCAGTACTCCGTCTCTGTCCAGGAAGGCGCAACCTAACCTCGTCGTCAATAGCATCTGTGACGCCCCGCTGCGCTTGGTATCACAGATCCTAGAAGAGTGTATTGATGGAATCCTCCACAAGAGGCCCCCATAAACATTCACACATCTCCACCTTCCACCTCAGACCAGCAGAGGGAGCCCGTTAGGGATATAAATAGGGAAGGTGGAGCTAGGCAGTTCAGTTCCTCTGAAGAGTTCCTGCAGTAGAGAAGCCTAAGAGAGGTCAGTCTGCAGTGGAGCTCAGTCTAGTCTAGAGGACTCAGTTAATAGTTCAGCAGTGGAGCACGAGGCTCCTGCTAGCTAGATTCAGGGAGCCCAGATAGAGCTTAAGGTGTGCCAGCGTCATAAGATCGGTGAAGCGCGGCAAGCTGCCGTTAGTGTGTATAGCCTATTGAGGGCCCGAGTAGGCCGAAGGCGAGTGGCGAGTTAGTACATAAGGGGCAGAGGAGCTTAACCAGCTCACCCCGAAGCATTTACCGGACACCGGATCCGAGCTTACCGGGATCTCTATGACCCAGTAAGGCATAACCGGAATCCCTGGAGAACTACAAGTCCCAGGATCGCTAAGGTGCTGATACGTAACAGAGCCAGGAGACTCTTAGGCCCCGCATACTGGGAGCGTGAACTTCAAGAGAAGGCCCTACCACAAGGTCAGCCAGCGCAGGACAGAGACAAAGTTAGGCCTAGCTCCAGGCAGGTCAGAAACTTACTGCGCAGAGGCAAGAAACAGGAGGCCCTACACCCGCTCATTGGGGAGGATCCTGATATGCACCCTTCACCCTACAGTGCTCCAGGATGTGCCTGAATTTTCTCCAGTAAAAGGTACTGAAGTGACTACCGTGTCCGTTTCCGTTCTTGCTCTGACCCAGCTGGGTCTCGCCTGTCCTGCATTCCCCCTGCATACGCTGCCCTGAGACCTAGCTCCACCTGTGGGGAGCTATACCATCGAGCTGCCTTATCACGGGCCTCAGTGGACTGCTGCAGCGCTGGTGCTTCTCACCAGATACCACAGGTGGTGTCACAAACTCTTATAAAATTAACAATTATCCACCCTTTTAAAGAGTGACCCCAGGGTACGGGCCAGGGAGCCGACCACCGCGACATCCCAAAGGCCAGGCAAAGGCCCGGGTGACCTCATCGACTGGCTGACTGTGGGTTGACAGTAAGTGGGATCTCCAACTTTGTCATCATCACCCTGTGTGTTATCACACCCGTCGTCCTCAAAGCCAACCTCTTCCTGCCCTGACCGAAAAGTCAAGTTGTCGCTCCAATCAGGTATTTGAGTCTCATCATCGTCTTCATCATTGTCTCCACCAACAGGAGTTACAGTTTGGGAACGAGGGTCTACATTATGCTCAGAACCTTCTTCATCTGGTCCTGGATCCGACTTATAAAGATTCTGGGCATCAGTGCAGATCATTTCCTCGTCTGGATTAACAGAAGCTCTGGAGCAGACCTCCGTTTCCCAGGCTATAGTATGAGTAAACAGCTGTGCAGACTCAACCATCTGTGTTACCCCATACTCAGACGGGCAGCTGGAGACTTGGGAGCTGTGAGGAAGCAAGTGCGATTGGGGTGACACCTCTGAGGACTGGAGTATTTGTGATGTTGAAGTTGAGGTGGAGGAGAGCCCACTTGAAGGAGCACTTGATATCCGCTGAAGCACCTGCTGTTTTTTTGCCTCATCTGGAATTTGTAGCGATGGGCGTGTCCGTAACAAAGGGATCGTATCACATTGTCCACGAAAAGAAGTCGACATGTTAGTTTGGCTGGAAGATGGTCTTTCTTCTGCAGATGTTACTCCCCCCCCACCGCGGGGGGCTCGACCCACCAGCGGACAGGCACCAGTATTAGGAGAGGGGGGCTGGCCGTCAGGGTCCACCGCGGCTCTGGCACAAACCCGGCGACACGGAGGTGGCACGGGCAGGAACGGACTGGCCGTGTCGGCTTCTCACTTTTTGGATTTTAGAAGGGCATGACATGCTTATATCTGTGTCTCCCCCTCCTTTTACTTCTCCACCTCTTTTATTTTCACATGACTATATGTACTTGTCACTTTTCCATGTGTTAGTTATGTCTTCTGAGCAGTTTGTCAGCTTTTGGACACCTTTGAAGGTGTTTTCTATGTGTTTCTATGTGTTTTTGTTTGCCTGCCATTGGTTTTAACGGTGTTCGAAGGTGTTCGACGAACAGTTCGACTAACAGTTCGGCGAACACACGGGTGTTCGACGAACCGAACCGAACTCGAACACTACGGGGGTGGCTCAACACTAATGCTCACATCTCTCGCAGCAGTATGGATCCTCGAGCGGTTGCTCATGGAATGCATACATTGCGCAAGATGTACACTGCACGGCTCCGGCCAAAATGGACGTCATTCTAAATATGGGGATACAGTCAGTATATATATACAAGTACAAAACACAATTATTTATATATAGGTGTATGGACGGGGATCAATTAGGGATGTGCAAGTGTATCAATTAGATATCGGCGGGGGATCAGTTAAGTATCAAGTATGGACGGGGGAATCAGATAAGTAGGACAGGTGGATTAATTAAGCAAAAAGTAAAGTAAGAAAGAATGAAATACAGTCAGCAATTCAGTCCTAAGTCCTCCCTTCCAAACTCCCTGAATCCAAAGTCACTGAAAAACAAGTCACACACTTACTTTCGTTCGCACTTACGCTCTGGACACACGCAGCTCGTTCACACTCGCAAACTAAGAGATTTAAAGAGGTTTTTTTTTTTTTTTTTCTTCTTCCTTTTCCAGCAATGTACCCTTCACCTCAATGCACTTCCAAAGGACTTGATGTCCAACCAGCTGCCCCTTATAAACCCCCAACTATGACCCCTTCCCCACAACTAACCCCCTGTGAGCAAATCCACACCTCAGGACTCCAGTGCAATGCAGCCAACCCCCAAATACACAGGTAGCAAACCAAGAAACCAAAACTGTAGTGAGAAAACAGGTTTTAAAAAGCCCAATAAATCTAAACAGGTTGAAAAGCACTCAGCAGGTCACAATGCAGCACTCACCGCAATTCACACAGGTATTTTCTGCAGGATTCCCAAATACCTCTTCACTGAAAAACAAGTCACACACTTACTTTCGTTCGCACTTACGCTCCGGACACATGCAGCTCGTTCACACTCGCAAACTAAGAGATTTAAAGAGTTGCTGTTTTTTTTTTGTTTGTTTTTTTTCCTTTTCCAGCAATGCACCCTTCACCTCAATGCACTTATTCATTGATTTTAACCATTGAAAAACATTCTGTTACTCATACACCAGAAATGGTTGAAGGCATTGGCTGAACGTAAACAGACAGCAACTCACCCTCTTTGAATCTTCTTTAGGACGCTAAAAGAAGCAGGAAAAAGCAAAATAATTTCAGAATTCCACCTTTCCAAGAAGAGAAATCACTGTTTGTGCAATGACATTATTCATTGATTTTAGCCATTGAAAAACGTTCTGCTACTCATATACCAGAATTGGTTGAAGCTATTGGCTGAACGCAAACAGATAGCAGCTCACCCTCTTTGAATATTCTTTAGCATGCTAAAAGGAGCAGGAGAAAGCAAAACATTTCAGAATTCCACCTTTCCAAGCAGAGAAATGACTGTTTGTGCAAAGACAATATTCATTCATTTTAGCCATTGAAAACCGTGGTGTTACGCATATACAAGAAATAAATGAAGGTATTCCCTGAGCGCAACCAGACAGCTCAGACGCTTTGAATCTTCTTTAGCATGCTTAAAGGAGAAGGAAAAAACAAAAAAATTCAGAATTCCACCTTTCCAAGCAGAGAAATGACAGTTTGTGCAATGACATTATTCATTGATTTTAGCCATGGAAAACCATCCTATTACTCATGTATCAGAAATGGTTGAAGGTATTGGCTGAACGCAAACAGATAGCAGCTCCTACTCTTTGAATCTTCTTTAGCATGCTAAAAGTAGCAGGAAAAACAAAAAAATTTCAGATTTACACCTTTCAAAGCAGAGAAATGACTGTTTGTGCAATGACAATATTCATTGATTTTAGCAATTGAAAAACATCCTGTTACTCATACACCAGAAATGGTTGAAGGCATTGGCTGAACGTAAGCAGACAGCTACTCACCCTCTTTGAATCTTCTTTAGCACGCTAAAAGGAGCAGGAAAAAGCAAAATAATTTCAGAATTCCACCTTTCCACGCAGAGAAACTACTGTTTGTGCAATGACATTATTCATTGATTTTAGCAATTGAAAAATGTTATGTTACTCAAATACCAGAAATGGTTGAAGGTATTGGCTGAACGCAAACAGATAGCAGCTCACCCTAACTGAATATTCTTTAGAATGCTAAAAGGAGCAGGAAAAAGCAAAAAATTTCAGAATTCCACCTTTCCAAGCAGAGAAATGACTGTTTGTGCAATGACATTATTCATTGATTTAAGAATTTGAAAACCGTTCTGTTACTCATATACCAGAAATGGTTGAAGGTATTGGCTGAATGCAAACAGATAGAAGCTCACCATCTTTGAATCTTCTTTAGCATGCTAAAAGGAGCAGGAAAAAGCAAAACATTTCAGAACTCCACCTTTCCAAGCAGAGAATTGACTGTTTGTGCAATAACAATATTCATTCATTTTAGCCATTGAAAACCGTCCTGTTACTCATATACCAGAAATGGATGAAGTTATTGCCTAAAAGCAAACAGATAGGAGCTCAAACTCTTTGTATCTTCTTTAGCATGCTAAAATGAGCAGGAAAAAGCAAAAAATTTCAGAATTCCACCTTTCAAAGCAGAGAAATTATTTTTTGTGCAATGACATTATTCATTGATTTTAGCCATTGAAAACCGTCCTGTTACTCATATACCAGAAATCGTTGAAGGTATTGGCTGAACGCAAAGAAATAGCAGACCACCATCTTTGAATCTTCTTTAGCATGCTAAAAGGAGCAGGAAAATGTAAAAATTTTCATAATTCCACTTTTACGAGCAGAGAAATAACGGTTTGTGCAATGACTTTATTCATTGATTTTAGTCATTGAAAAACATCCTGTTACTCATATACCAGAAATGGTTGAAGGTATTGGCTGAACGCAAACAGATAGCAGCTCACCCCCTTTGAATCTTCTTTATCATGCTAAAAGGAACAGGAAAAAGCAAAAAATTTCAGAATTCCACCTTTCCAAGCAGAGAAATGACTCTTTGTGCAATGACATTATTCATTGATTTTAGCCATTGAAAACCGTCCTGCCTCCCATATACAAGAAATGGTTGAAGGTATTGACTGAACGCAAACAGATAGCAGCTCACCCTCTTTGAATCTTCTTTAGCATGCTAAAAGTAGCAGGAAAAAGCAAAAAATTTCAGATTTCCTCATTTCAAAGCAGAGAAATGACTGTTTGTGCAATGACATCATTCATTGATTTTAGACATGGAAAAACATCCTGTTACTCATATACCAGAAATGGTTGAAGGTATTGGCTGAATGCAAACAGACAGCAACTCTCCCTCTTTGAATCTTCTTTAGCACACTAAAAGGTGCAGGAAAAAGCAAAACAATTTCAGAAATCCACCTTTCCAAGCAGAGAAATGACTGTTTGTACAATGACATTATTCATTGATTTTATCCTTTAAAAACGTCCTGTTACTCATATACCAGAAATGGTTGAAGGTATTGGCTGAACACTAACAGATAGCAGCTCGCCCTCTTTGAATCTTCTTTAGCATGCAAAAAGGAGAGGGAAAAAGCAAAAAATTTCAGAATTCGACCTTTCCAAGCAGAGAAAAGACTGTTTGTGCAATGACATTATTCATTGATTTTAGCCATTGAAAAACATCCTGTTACTCATATACCAGAAATGGATGAAGGTATTTTCAGAAAGCAAACTGATTGCAGCTCACCCTCTTTGAGTCGTCTTTAGCATGCTAAAAGAAGCAGGGAAAAACCAAAAAAATTCAGAATTCCACCTTTCAAAGCAGAGAAATGACTTTTTGAGCAATGACATTATTCATTGATTTTAGCCATTGAAAAACATCCTGTTACTCATATACCAGAAATGGTTGAAGGTATCGGCTGAATGCAAACAGATAGCAGCTCACCCTCTTTGAATCTTCTTTAGCATGCTAAAAGGAGCGGGTAAGGGCAAAAAATTTCAGAATTCCACAATTCCAAGCAGAGAAATGACTGTTTGTGCAATGACATTATTCATTGATTTTAGACATTGAAAACTGTCCTGTTACTCTTATACCAGAAATGGTTGAAGGTATTGGCTGAACGCAAAGAGATAGCAGCCCACCATCTTTGAATCTTCTTTAGCATGCTAAAAGGAGCAAGGAAAAGCAAAAAATTTCAGAATTCCACTTTTACAAGCAGAGAAATGACTGTTTCTGTAATGACTTTATTCATTTAATTTAGCCATTGAATACCGTCATTTTTCTCATATACCAGAAATGCTTTTAAGGTATTGGCTGAATGCAAACAGATAGCAGCTCAACCTCTTTGAATCTTCTTAAGCATGCTAAAAGGAGCAGGAAAAAGCAAAACATTTCAGAATTCCACCTTTCAAAGCAGAGAATTGACTTTTTGAGCAATGACATTATTCATTGATTTTAGCCATTGAAAAACATCCTGTTACTCTTACACCAGAAATGGTTCAAGGCATTGGCTGAACGTAAACCGACAGCAACTCACCCTCTTTGAATCTTCTTTAGCATGCTAAAAGGAGCAGGAAAAAGCAAAATAATTTCTGAATTCCACCTTTCCAAGAAGAGAAATGACTGTTTGTGAAATGACATTATTCATTGATTTTAGCATTGAAAAACGTTCTGTTACTCATATACCAGAAATGGTTGAAGGTATTGGCTGAACGCAAACAGATAGCAGCTCACCCTCTTTGAATCTTCTTTAGCATGCTAAAAGGAGCAGGAGAAAGCAAAACATTTCAGAATTCCACCTTTCCAAGCAGAGAAATGACTGTTTGTGTAATGACTTTATTCATTTAATTTAGCCATTGAATACCGTCATTTTTCTCATATACCAGAAATGCTTTTAAGGTATTGGCTGAATGCAAACAGATAGCAGCTCAACCTCTTTGAATCTTCTTAAGCATGCTAAAATGAGAAGGAAAAAGCAAAAAATTTCAGAATTTAACCTTTCCAAGCAGAGAAATGACTGTGCAATGACATTATTCATTGATTTTAGCCATTGAAAACCGTCCTGTCACTCATATACCAGAAATGGTTGAAGGTATTGGCTGAACGCAAACAGATAGCAGCTCACCCTCTTTGAATCTTCTTTAGCATACTAAAAGTAGCAGGAAAGAGCAAAAAATTTCAGGTTTCCACCTTTTCAAAGCAGAGAAATGACTGTTTGTGCAATGACCTTCTTCATTGATTTTAGCCATTGAAAAACGTCCTGTTGCTCATATACCAGAACTGTTTGAAGGAATAGGCAGAACATAAACAGATAGCAGCTCACCCTCTGGGAATCTTCTTTATCATGCTAAAAGGAGCAGGAAAAAGCAAAAAAATTCAGAATTCCACCTTTTCAAGCAGAGAAATGACTGTTTGTGTAATGACATTATTCATTCAATTTTAGCCATTGAATACCGTCATTTTTCTCATATACTCAAAATGGTTTTAAGGTATTTGGCTTAATTCCAACAGATAGCAGCTCACCCTCTTTGAATCTTCTTTAGCATGCTAAAAGGAGCAGGAAAAAGCAAAAAATGTCAAAATTCCACCTTTCCGAGCAGAGAAATGCCTGTTTGTACAATGACATTATTCATTGATTTTAGCCCTTGAAAAACATCCTGTTACTCATATACCAGAAATGGTTGAAGGTATTGGCTGAACGCTAACAGATAGCAGCTCACCCTCTTTGAATCTTTTTTAGCATGCAACAAGGAGCAGGAAAAAGCAAAAAAGTTCTGAATTCGACCTTTCTAAGCAGAGAAATGACTGTTGGTTCAATGACATTATTCTTTGATTGTAGACATTGAAAACCATCATGTTACTCATATACCAGAAATGGATGAAGGTATTGGCAGAAAGCAAACTGATTGCAGCTCACCCTCTTTGAGTCTTCTTTAGCATGCTCAAAGGAGCAGGAAAAAGCAAAAAATTTCAGAATTCTACCTTTCAAACCAGAGAAATGATTTTTTGAACATTGACATTATTCATTGTTTTTAGCCATTGAAAAACATCCTGTTACTCATATACCAGAAATGGTTGTAGGTATGGGCTGAACGAAAACAGATAGCAGCACACCCTCTTTGAATATTCTTTAGCATGCCAGAAGGAGCAGGTAAAAGCAAAAAAATGTCAGAATTCCACTTTTACAAGCAGAGAAATGACTGTTTCTGTAATGACTTTATTCATTTAATTTAGCCATTGAATACCGTCATTTTTCTCATATACCAGAAATGCTTTTAAGGTATTGGCTGAATGCAAACAGATAGCAGCTCAACCTCTTTGAATCTTCTTAAGCATGCTAAAAGGAGCAGGAAAAAGCAAAACATTTCAGAATTCCACCTTTCAAAGCAGAGAATTGACTTTTTGAGCAATGACATTATTCATTGATTTTAGCCATTGAAAAACATCCTGTTACTCTTACACCAGAAATGGTTCAAGGCATTGGCTGAACGTAAACCGACAGCAACTCACCCTCTTTGAATCTTCTTTAGCATGCTAAAAGGAGCAGGAAAAAGCAAAATAATTTCTGAATTCCACCTTTCCAAGAAGAGAAATGACTGTTTGTGAAATGACATTATTCATTGATTTTAGCATTGAAAAACGTTCTGTTACTCATATACCAGAAATGGTTGAAGGTATTGGCTGAACGCAAACAGATAGCAGCTCACCCTCTTTGAATCTTCTTTAGCATGCTAAAAGGAGCAGGAGAAAGCAAAACATTTCAGAATTCCACCTTTCCAAGCAGAGAAATGACTGTTTGTGTAATGACTTTATTCATTTAATTTAGCCATTGAATACCGTCATTTTTCTCATATACCAGAAATGCTTTTAAGGTATTGGCTGAATGCAAACAGATAGCAGCTCAACCTCTTTGAATCTTCTTAAGCATGCTAAAATGAGAAGGAAAAAGCAAAAAATTTCAGAATTTAACCTTTCCAAGCAGAGAAATGACTGTGCAATGACATTATTCATTGATTTTAGCCATTGAAAACCGTCCTGTCACTCATATACCAGAAATGGTTGAAGGTATTGGCTGAACGCAAACAGATAGCAGCTCACCCTCTTTGAATCTTCTTTAGCATACTAAAAGTAGCAGGAAAGAGCAAAAAATTTCAGGTTTCCACCTTTTCAAAGCAGAGAAATGACTGTTTGTGCAATGACCTTCTTCATTGATTTTAGCCATTGAAAAACGTCCTGTTGCTCATATACCAGAACTGTTTGAAGGAATAGGCAGAACATAAACAGATAGCAGCTCACCCTCTGGGAATCTTCTTTATCATGCTAAAAGGAGCAGGAAAAAGCAAAAAAATTCAGAATTCCACCTTTTCAAGCAGAGAAATGACTGTTTGTGTAATGACATTATTCATTCAATTTTAGCCATTGAATACCGTCATTTTTCTCATATACTCAAAATGGTTTTAAGGTATTTGGCTTAATTCCAACAGATAGCAGCTCACCCTCTTTGAATCTTCTTTAGCATGCTAAAAGGAGCAGGAAAAAGCAAAAAATGTCAAAATTCCACCTTTCCGAGCAGAGAAATGCCTGTTTGTACAATGACATTATTCATTGATTTTAGCCCTTGAAAAACATCCTGTTACTCATATACCAGAAATGGTTGAAGGTATTGGCTGAACGCTAACAGATAGCAGCTCACCCTCTTTGAATCTTTTTTAGCATGCAACAAGGAGCAGGAAAAAGCAAAAAAGTTCTGAATTCGACCTTTCTAAGCAGAGAAATGACTGTTGGTTCAATGACATTATTCTTTGATTGTAGACATTGAAAACCATCATGTTACTCATATACCAGAAATGGATGAAGGTATTGGCAGAAAGCAAACTGATTGCAGCTCACCCTCTTTGAGTCTTCTTTAGCATGCTCAAAGGAGCAGGAAAAAGCAAAAAATTTCAGAATTCTACCTTTCAAACCAGAGAAATGATTTTTTGAACATTGACATTATTCATTGTTTTTAGCCATTGAAAAACATCCTGTTACTCATATACCAGAAATGGTTGTAGGTATGGGCTGAACGAAAACAGATAGCAGCACACCCTCTTTGAATATTCTTTAGCATGCCAGAAGGAGCAGGTAAAAGCAAAAAAATGTCAGAATTCCACCTTTCCAAGCAGAGAAATGAGTGTTTGTGCAATGACATTATTCATTGATTTTAGCTATTGAAAAACATTCTGTTATTCATACACCAGAAATGGTTGAAGGTATCGGCTGAACGCAAACAGACAGCAACTCACACTCTTTGAATCTTCTTTAGCCCGCTAAAAGGAGCAGGAAAAAGCAAAATAATTTCAGAATTCCACCTTTCCAGCAGAGAAATGACTGTGCAATGACATTATTCATTGATTTTAGCCTTTGAAAACCATCCTGTTACTCATATACCAGAAATGGTTGAAGGTAATGACTGAACGCAAAGAGATAGCAGCCAACCATCTTTGAATCTTCTTTAGCATGCTAAAAGGAGCAGGAAAAAGAAAAAAATTTCAGAATTCCACCTTTCCAAGCAGAGAAATGACTGTTTGTGCAATGACATTATTCATTGATTTTAGCCATTGAAAAACGTTTTGTTACTCATATACTAGAAATGGTTGAAGGTATTGACTGAACGCAAACAGATAGCAGCTCAAACTCTTTGAATCTTCTTTATCATGCTAAAAGGAACAGGAAAAAGCAAAAAATTTCAGAATTCCACCTTTCCAAGCAGAGAAATGACTCTTTGTGCAATGACATTATTCATTAATTTTAGCCATTGAAAACCGTCCTGCCTCCCATATACAAGAAATGGTTGAAGGAATTGGCAGAACGCAAACAGATAGCAGCTCACCCTCTTTGAATCTTCTTTAGCATGCTAAAAGTAGCAGGAAAAAGCAAAAAATTTCAGATTTCCACCTTTCAAAGCAGAGAAATGACTGTTTGTGCAATGACATTACTCATTGATTTTAGACATTGAAAAACATCCTGTTATTCATATACCAGAAATGGTTGAAGGTATTGGCTGAACGCAAACAGACAGAAACTCTCGCTCTTTGAATCTTCTTTAGCACGCTAAAAGGAGAAGGAAAAAGCTAAACAACTTTAGAAATCCACCTTTCCAAGCAGAGAAATGACTGTTTCTACAATGATATTATTCATTGATTTTAGCCACTGAAAAACATCCTGTTACTCATATACCAGTAATGGTTGAAGGTATTGGCTGAATGCAAACAGACAACAACTCACCCTCTTTGAATCTTCTTTAGCACGCTAAAAGGAGCAAGAAAAATCAAAATAATTTCAGAATTCCACCATTCAAAGCAGAGAAATGACTGATCGTGCAATGACATTATTCATTGATTTTAGCCATTGAAAACCATCCTGTCACTCATATACCAGAAATAGTTGAAGGTATTGGCTGAACTCAAACAGATAGCAGATCACCCTCTTTGAATCTTCTTTAGAATGCTAAAAGTAGCAGGAAAAATCAAAATATATCACGTTTCCACATTTCCAAGCAGAGAAATGACTGTTAGTGCAATGACCTTATTCATTGATTTTAGCCATTGAAAAACGTCCTGTTACTCATATACCAGAACTGGTTGAAGGAATTGGCTGAACATAAACAGATAGCAGCTCACCCTCTTTGAATCTTCTTTAGCATGCAAAAAGGAGCAGGAAAAAGCAAAAAATTTCAGAAGTCCACCTTTCCAAGCAGAGAAATGACTGTTTGTGTAAAGACATTATTCATTCAATTTAGCTATTGAATAGCGTCATTTTTCCCATATAACCTAAATGGTTTTAAGGTATTGCCTGAATGCAAACACATAACAGCTCACCCTCTTTGAATCTTCTTTATCATGCTAAAAGGAGCAGGAAAAAGCAAAAAAATTCAGAATTCCACCTTTCCAAGCAGAGAAATGTCTCTTTGTGCAATGACATTATTCATTGATTTTAGCCATTGAAAATCGTTCTGTCTCCCATATACCAGAAATGGTTGAAGGTATTGGCTGAACGCAAACAGATAGCAGCTCACCCTCTTTGAATCTTCTTTAGCATGCTAAAAGTAGCAGGAAAAAGCAAACAATTTCAGATTTCCACCTTTCAAAGCAGAGAAATGACTTTTTGAGCAATGACATTATTCATTGATTTTAGCCATTGAAAAACATCCTGTTACTCATATACCAGAAATGGTTGAAGGTATCGGCTGAACGCAAACAGATAGCAGCTCACCCTCTTTGAATCTTCTTTAACATGCTAAAAGGAGCAGGTAAAAGCAAAAAATTTCAGAATTCCACCTTTCCAAGCGGAGAAATGACTGTTTGTGCAATGACATTATTCATTGATTTTAGCCATTGAAAACCTTCATGTTACTCTTATGCCAGAAATGGTTGAAGGTATTGGCTGAACGCAAAGAGATAGCAGCCCACCATCTTTTTATCTTCTTTAGCATGCTAAAAGGAGCAGGAAAAAGCAAAAAATTTCAGAATTCCACTTTTACAAGCAGAGAAATGACTGTTTGTGCAATGACATTATTCATTGATTTTAGCCAATGAAAAACATTCTGTTAATCATACACCAAAAATGGTTGAAGGCATTGGCTGAACGTAAACAGACAGCAACTCACCCTCTTTGAATCTTCTTTAGCATGCTAAAGGGAGCAGGAAAAAGCTAAATAATTTCAGAATTCCCCCTTTCCAAGCAGAGAAATGACTGTTTGTGCAAAGACATTATTCAATGATTTTAGCCATTGAAAAATGTTCTGTTACTCATATACCAAAAATGGTTGAAAGTATTGGCCGAACGCAAACAGATAGCAGCTCACCCTCTTTTAAACTACCTTATCATGCTAAAAGGAACAGGAAAAAGCAAAAAAATTCTGAATTCCACCTTTTCAAGCAGAGAAATGACTGTTTGTGTAATGACATTATTCATTCAATTTAGCCATTGAATACCGTGAGTTTTCTCATATACTCGAAATGGTTTTAAGGTATTTGGCTTAATTCCAACAGATAGCAGCTCACCCTCTTTGAATCTTCTTTAGCATGCTAAAAGGAGCAGGAAAAAGCAAAAAATTTCAAAATTCCACCTTTCCGAGCAGAGAAATGCCTGTTTGTACAATAACATTATTCATTGATTTTAGCCCTTGAAAAACATCCTGTTACTCATATACCAGAAATGGTTGAAGGTATTGGCTGAACGCTAACAGATAGCAACTCACCCTCTTTGAATCTTTTTTAGCATGCAACAAGGAGCAGGAAAAAGCAAAAAAGTTCTGAATTTGACCTTTCTAAGCAGAGAAATGACTGTTGGTTCAATGACATTATTCTTTGATTGTAGACATTGAAAACCATCATGTTACTCATATACCAGAAATGGATGAAGGTATTGGCAGAAAGCAAACTGATTGCAGCTCACCCTCTTTGAGTCTTCTTTAGCATGCTCAAAGGAGCAGGAAAAAGCAAAAAATTTCAGAATTCCACCTTTCAAAGCAGAGAAATGATTTTTTGAACATTGACATTATTCATTGTTTTTAGCCATTGAAAAACATCCTGTTACTCATATACCAGAAATGGCTGTAGGTATGTGCTGAACGAAAACAGATAGCAGCACACCCTCTTTGAATATTTTTAGCATGCCAGAAGGAGCAGTTAAAAGCAAAAAATGTCAGAATTCCACCTTTCCAAGCAGAGAAATGAGTGTTTGTGCAATGACATTATTCATTGATTTTAGCTATTGAAAAACATTCTGTTATTCATACACCAGAAATGGTTGAAGGTATCGGCTGAACGCAAACAGACAGCAACTCACACTCTTTGAATCTTCTTTAGCCCGCTAAAAGGAGCAGGAAAAAGCAAAATAATTTCAGAATTCCACCTTTCCAAGCAGAGAAATGACTGTGCAATGACATTATTCATTGATTTTAGCCTTTGAAAACCATCCTGTTACTCATATACCAGAAATGGTTGAAGGTAATGACTGAACGCAAAGAGATAGCAGCCAACCATCTTTGAATCTTCTTTAGCATGCTAAAAGGAGCATGAAAAAGAAAAAAATTTCAGAATTCCACCTTTCCAAGCAGAGAAATGACTGTTTGTGCAATGACATTATTCATAGATTTTAGCCATTGAAAAACGTTTTGTTACTCATATACCAGAAATGGTTGAAGGTATTGACTGAACGCAAACAGATAGCAGCTCAAACTCTTTGAATCTTCTTAATCATGCTAAAAGGAACAGGAAAAAGCAAAAAATTTCAGAATTCCACCTTTCCAAGCAGAGAAATGACTCTTTGTGCAATGACATTATTCATTAATTTTAGCCATTGAAAACCGTCCTGCCTCCCATATACAAGAAATGGTTGAAGGAATTGGCTGAACGCAAACAGATAGCAGCTCACCCTCTTTGAATCTTCTTTAGCATGCTAAAAGTAGCAGGAAAAAGCAAAAAATTTCAGATTTCCACCTTTCAAAGCAGAGAAATGACTGTTTGTGCAATGAAATTACTCATTGATTTTAGACATTGAAAAACATCCTGTTATTCATATACCAGAAATGGTTGAAGGTATTGGCTGAACGCAAACAGACAGAAACTCTCGCTCTTTGAATCTTCTTTAGCACGCTAAAAGGAGAAGGAAAAAGCTAAACAACTTTAGAAATCCACCTTTCCAAGCAGAGAAATGACTGTTTCTACAATGATATTATTCATTGATTTTAGCCACTGAAAAACATCCTGTTACTCATATACCAGTAATGGTTGAAGGTATTGGCTGAATGGAAACAGACAACAACTCACCCTCTTTGAATCTTCTTTTGCACGCTAAAAGGAGCAAGAAAAATCAAAATAATTTCAGAATTCCACCATTCAAAGCAGAGAAATGACTGATCGTGCAATGACATTATTCATTGATTTTAGCCATTGAAAACCATCCTGTCACTCATATACCAGAAATAGTTGAAGGTATTGGCTGAACTCAAACAGATAGCAGATCACCCTCTTTGAATCTTCTTTAGAATGCTAAAAGTAGCAGGAAAAATCAAAATATATCACGTTTCCACATTTCCAAGCAGAGAAATGACTGTTAGTGCAATGACCTTATTCATTGATTTTAGCCATTGAAAAACGTCCTGTTACTCATATACCAGAACTGGTTGAAGGAATTGGCTGAACATAAACAGATAGCAGCTCACCCTCTTTGAATCTTCTTTAGCATGCAAAAAGGAGCAGGAAAAAGCAAAAAATTTCAGAAGTCCACCTTTCCAAGCAGAGAAATGACTGTTTGTGTAAAGACATTATTCATTCAATTTAGCCATTGAATAGCGTCATTTTTCCCATATAACCTAAATGGTTTTAAGGTATTGCCTGAATGCAAACACATAACAGCTCACCCTCTTTGAATCTTCTTTATCATGCTAAAAGGAGCAGGAAAAAGCAAAAAAATTCAGAATTCCACCTTTCCAAGCAGAGAAGTGACTCTTTGTGCAATGACATTATTCATTGATTTTAGCCATTGAAAATCGTTCTGTCTCCCATATACCAGAAATGGTTTTAAGGTATTGGCTGAACGCAAACAGATAGCAGCTCACCCTCTTTGAATCTTCTTTAGCATGCTAAAAGGAGCAGGTAAAAGCAAAAAATTTCAGAATTCCACCTTTCCAAGCAGAGAATTTACTGTTTGTGCAATGACATTATTCATTGATTTTAGCCATTGAAAAAAGTTCTGTTACTCATATACCAGAAATGGTTGAAGGTATTGGCTGAACGCAAACAGATAATAGCTCAACCTCTTTGAATCTTCTTTATCATGCTAAAAGGAACAGGAAAAAGCAAAAAATTTCAGAATTCCACCTTTCCAAGCAGAGAAATGACTGTTTGTGTAAAGACATTATTCATTCAATTTAGCCATTGAATACCGTCATTTTTCCCATATAACCGAAATGGTTTTAAGATATTGCCTGAATTCAAACAGATAAAGGCTCACCCTCTTTGCATCTTCTTTATCATGCTAAAAGGAGCAGGAAAAAGCAAAAAAATCAGAATTCCACCTTTCCAAGCAGAGAAGTGACTCTTTGTGCAATGACATTATTCATTGATTTTAGCCATTGAAAATCGTTCTGTCTCACATATACCAGAAATGGTTTTAAGGTATTGGCTGAACGCAAACAGATAGCAGCTCACCCTCTTTGAATCTTCTTTAGCATGCTAAAAGTAGCAGGAAAAAACAAAAAGATTCAGAATTCCACCTTTATAAGCAGAGAAATGACTGTGCAATGACATTATTCATTGATTTTAGCCATTGAAAACCATCCTGTTACTCATATACCAGAAATGGTTGAAGGTATTGGCTGAACGCAAACAGATAGCAGCTCACCCTCTTTGAATCTTCTTTAGCATGCTAAAAGTAGCAGGAAAAAGCAAACAATTTCAGAATTCCACCTTTCATATCAGAGAAATGACTTTTTGAGCAATGACATTATTCATTGATTTTAGCCATTGAAAAACATCCTGTTACTCATATACCAGAAATGGTTGAAGGTATCGACTGAACGCAAACAGATAGCAGCTCACCCTCTTTGAATCTTCTTTAACATGCTAAAAGGAGCAGGTAAAATCAAAAAATTTCAGAATTCCACCTTTCCAAGCAGAGAAATGACTGTTTGTGCAATGACATTATTCATTGATTTTAGCCATTGAAAAACATTCTGTTATTCATACACCAGAAATGGTTGAAGGTGTCGGCTGAAAGCAAACAGACAGCAACTCACACTCTTTGAATCTTCTTTAGCACGCTAAATGGAGCAGGTAAAAGCAAAATAATTTCAGAATTCCACCTTTCCAAGCAGAGAAATGACTGTTTGTGCAGTGACATTATTCATTGATTTTAGCCATTGAAAAAAGTTCTGTTACTCATATACCAGAAATGGTTGAAGGTATTGGCTGAACGCAAACAGATAATAGCTCAACCTCTTTGAATCTTCTTTATCATGCTAAAAGGAACAGGAAAAATCAAAAAATTTCAGAATTCCACCTTTCCAAGCAGAGAAATGACTGTTTGTGTAAAGACATTATTCATTCAATTTAGCCATTGAATATCGTCATTTTTGCCATATAAATGAAATGGTTTTAAGGTATTGCCTGAATTCAAACAGATAACAGCTCACCCTCTTTAAATCTTCTTTATCATGCTAAAAGGAGCAGGAAAAAGCAAAAAAAAATCAGAATTCCACCTTTCCAAGCAGGGAAATGATTCTTTGTGCAATGACATTATTCATTGATTTTAGCCATTGAAAAACATTCTGTTATTCATACACCAGAAATGGTTGAAGGTATCGGCTGAACGCAAACAGACAGCAACTCACACTCTTTGAAACATCTTTAGCAAGCTAAAAGGAGCAGGAAAAAGCAAAATAATTTCAGAATTCCACCTTTCCAAGCAGAGAAATGACTGTTTGTGCAATGACATTATTCATTGATTATAGCCATTGAAAAACGTTTTGTTACTCATATACCAGAAATGGTTGAACGTATTGGCTGAACGCAAAGAGATAGCAGCTCAAACTCTTTGAATCTTCTTTATCATGCTAAAATGAACAGGAAAAAGCAAAAAATTTCAGAATTCCACCTTTCCAAGCAGAGAAATGACTCTTTGTGCAATGACATTATTCATTAATTTTAGCCATTGAAAACCGTCCTGCCTCCCATATACAAGAAATGGTTGAAGGAATTGGCTGAAAGCAAACAGATATCAGCTCACCCTCTTTGAATCTTCTTTAGCATGCTAAAAGTAGCAGGAAAAAGCAAAAAATTTCAGATTTCCACCTTTCAAAGCAGAGAAATGACTGTTTGTTCAATGAGATTACTCATTGATTTTAGACATTGAAAAACATCCTGTTACTCATATACCAGAAATGGTTGAAGATATTGGCTGAACGCAAACAGACAGCAACTCTCGCTCTTTGAATCTTCTTTAGCACGCTAAAAGGAGAAGGAAAAAGCTAAACAACTTTAGAAATCCACCTTTCCAAGCAGAGAAATGACTGTTTGTACAATGATATTATTCATTGATTTTAGCCACTGAAAAACATCCTGTTACTCATATACCAGTAATGGTTGAAGGTATTGGCTGAATGCAAACAGACAACAACTCACCCTCTTTGAATCTTCTTTAGCACGCTAAAAGGAGCAAGAAAAATCAAAATAATTTCAGAATTCCACCATTCAAAGCAGAGAAATGACTGATCGTGCAATGACATTATTCATTGATTTTAGCCATTGAAAACCATCCTGTCACTCATATACCAGAAATAGATGAAGGTATTGGCTGAACTCAAACAGATAGCAGCTCACCCTCTTTGAATCTTCTTTAGAATGCTAAAAGTAGCAGGAAAAATCAAAAAATATCAGGTTTCCACCTTTCCTAGCACTGAAATGACTGTTAGTGCAATGACCTTCTTCATTGATTTTAGCCATTGAAAAACGTCCTTTTACTCATATACCAGAAATTTTTGAAGGTATCGGCTGAACGAAAACAGATAGCAGCTCACCCTCTTGTATTCTTCTTTAGCATGCTAAAAGGAGCAGGTAAAAGCAAAAAATTTCAGAATTCCACCTTTCCAAGCAGAGAAATGACTGTTTGTGCAATGACATTATTCATTGATTTTTGCCATTGAAAAACATTCTGTTATTCATACACCAGAAATGGTTGAAGGTATCGACTGAAAGCAAACAGACAGCAACTCACACTCTTTGAATCTTCTTTAGCACGCTAATAGGAGCAGGTAAAAGCAAAATAATTTCAGAATTCCACCTTTCCAAGCAGAGAAATGACTGTTTGTGCAGTGACATTATTCATTGATTTTAGCCATTGAAAAAAGTTCTGTTACTCATATACCAGAAATGGTTGAAGGTATTGGCTGAACGCAAATAGATAATAGCTCAACCTCTTTGAATCTTCTTTATCATGCTAAAAGGAACAGGAAAAAGCAAAAAATTTCAGAATTCCACCTTTCCAAGCAGAGAAATGACTGTTTGTGTAAAGACATTATTCATTCAATTTAGCCATTGAATACCGTCATTTTTCCCATATAACCGAAATTGTTTTAAGATATTGCCTGAATTCAAACAGATAACAGCTTACCCTCTTTGAATCTTCTTTATCATGCTAAAAGTGTAACATACCTGGCGGCGTCCTTGCATGGTGGTCCATCTCCCACTGTGCAAGAGGGCGCACTTGATCTCCTGTCCAGAATGTCTCTCTGGCTTCCCTCCATGCTGTCTGTTTGTGTCTGTTTCTGCTGCTTAAGGGCGGCGCCCGATCACTTCCTGCCTTTTGTACCTGCTGTGGGTCACACCCCTTGTGCGTCCTCAGCCTATTGCTGTCTGTCACTTGGTATATAGCTCAGCAGCTCCCTTCTATCCCCGCCTGTGCATAGTGTTTCCTTCAGTGTGTGCTTGCACTCTGAAGGTGCCAGGTCCCGTCTCTTGTCTCCTGCTTTTTGTATCAGTTCCCGTGTCTGAACTGAGTCCTGTATGTCTCCTGCTTTGCGGTATCAGCTCCCGTGTCTGAACTGAGTCCTGTATGTCTCCTGATTTGCGGTATCAGCTCCCGTGTCTGAACTGAGTCCTGTATGTCTCCTGCTTTGCGGTATCAGCTCCCGTGTCTGAACTAACTCCTTTCTGTGTTCTCTTGTCTGTCCTGTCTGAACACGCTCCTAGCCTGTTCCTCTCGCCTTCTAGTGGCCGATTTCCTAGACCCGCTCCTGTGTCTGGTCTGTCCTGTCTGAACACGCTCCTTGCCTGTTCGCTCCGCCTTCTAGTGGCCGATTTCCTAGACCCGCTCCTGTGTCTGGTCTGTCCTGTCTGAACACGCTCCTTGCCTGTTCGTTCCGCCTCTCTGGGGGCCGTATTCCCAGACCCGCTCCTGTATCCCTCTGCAGTGTCGGTCTCCTCCGTACACTCAGTTCCAGTCTGAACTCTCTCCTGTCCTTTACCTGTTTTGCCTCTATGTCCGTTCCCTTCCTTTTTCTGCAGAGTCTGAACTCGTACCTAACTCCTGCTTGTTGTCTCTGCAAGTACTGTGTGAGTATCTGGCTCTGTCTTTCCCTTCCTGTCTGTTCCGTGTGAACAGAGCCCTGTCCTCCCTGCTCAGCCTTGTCTGCACTCTAGCTGTGCTTGCCTGTAACCCTCTGCCTGTATTGTTCCTGAGTCCCGGTGTGTACTGGGTCCTATCCCGCCTGTGTTCCTACCTGCTAGTGCCTCCCTGTCTGCACTCTAGCTGTGCTTGCCTTTACCCCCCTGCCTGCATACCCGCCTGCCTGCATACCAGTCGTGCCTGCCTATACCCTCCAGTCTGTGTGCCAGCCTACCAGCCTGTTCCTGTATTCCCCTGTGTGGGTCAACAGCCGTGTCCGGGGTCTGTCCTGGAGTAGCACCTGGTCCCTCTGCTCGGTTCCTCCTTGGTGCACTGGCGTCGTATGCCGTCGTGCGACCCTGGTCGGATCGGGTGAATACTTAGTCACGCCCCTCCAGGCATTCACTCTCCGGCACGGTCCAGTGGAATCACTACCAATCACACGCACACGCCGCTTAGCTCGGGCGTGTGCATAACAAAAAGGAGCAGGAAAAAGCAAAAAAATCAGAATTCCACCTTTCCAAGCAGAGAATTGACTCTTTGTGCAATGACATTATTCATTGATTTTAGCCATTGAAAATCGTTCTGTCTCACATATACCAGAAATGGTTGAAGGTATTGGCTGAACGCAAACAGATAGCAGCTCACCCTCTTTGAATCTTCTTTAGCATGCTAAAAGTAGCAGGAAAAAACAAAAAAATTCAGAATTCCACCTTTATAAGCAG
This sequence comes from Phyllobates terribilis, assembly GCF_046119375.1. Lineage (NCBI taxonomy): Eukaryota > Metazoa > Chordata > Amphibia > Anura > Dendrobatidae > Phyllobates > Phyllobates terribilis. The sequence continues at coordinate 244,401 of NW_027362771.1, read as the reverse complement.
AGAAATGACTCTTTGTGCAATGACGTTATTCATTGATTTTAGCCATTGAAAACCATCCTGTCACTCATATACCAGAAATTGTTGAAGGTATTGGCTGAACTCAAACAGATAGCAGCTCACCCTCTTTGAATCTTCTTTAGAATGCTAAAAGTAGCAGGAAAAATCAAAAAATATCAGGTTTCCACCTTTCCTAGCACTGAAATGACTGTTAGTGCAATGACCTTATTCATTGATTTTAGCCATTGAAAAACGTCCTTTTACTCATATACCAGAAATTTTTGAAGGTATCGGCTGAACGAAAACAGATAGCAGCTCACCCTCTTATATTCTTCTTTAGCATGCTAAAAGGAGCAGGTAAAAGCAAAAAAATTCAGAATTCCACCTTTCCAAGCAGAGAAATGACTGTTTGTGCAATGACATTATTCATTGATTTTAGCCATTGAAAAACATTCTGTTATTCATACACCAGAAATGGTTGAAGGTGTCGGCTGAAAGCAAACAGACAGCAACTCACACTCTTTGAATCTTCTTTAGCACGCTAAATGGAGCAGGTAAAAGCAAAATAATTTCAGAATTCCACCTTTCCAAGCAGAGAAATGACTTTGTGCAGTGACATTATTCATTGATTTTAGCCATTGAAAAAAGTTCTGTTACTCATATACCAGAAATGGTTGAAGGTATTGGCTGAACGCAAACAGATAATAGCTCAACCTCTTTGAATCTTCTTTATCATGCTAAAAGGAACAGGAAAAATCAAAAAATTTCAGAATTCCACCTTTCCAAGCAGAGAAATGACTGTTTGTGTAAAGACATTATTCATTCAATTTAGCCATTGAATATCGTCATTTTTGCCATATAAATGAAATGGTTTTAAGGTATTGCCTGAATTCAAACAGATAACAGCTCACCCTCTTTAAATCTTCTTTATCATGCTAAAAGGAGCAGGAAAAAGCAAAAAAAAATCAGAATTCCACCTTTCCAAGCAGAGAAATGATTCTTTGTGCAATGACATTATTCATTGATTTTAGCCATTGAAAAACATTCTGTTATTCATACACCAGAAATGGTTGAAGGTATCGGCTGAACGCAAACAGACAGCAACTCACACTCTTTGAATCATCTTTAGCACGCTAAAAGGAGCAGGAAAAAGCAAAATAATTTCAGAATTCCACCTTTCCAAGCAGAGAAATGACTGTTTGTGCAATGACATTATTCATTGATTATAGCCATTGAAAAACGTTTTGTTACTCATATACCAGAAATGGTTGAACGTATTGGCTGAACGCAAAGAGATAGCAGCTCAAACTCTTTGAATCTTCTTTATCATGCTAAAATGAACAGGAAAAAGCAAAAAATTTCAGAATTCCACCTTTCCAAGCAGAGAAATGACTCTTTGTGCAATGACATTATTCATTAATTTTAGCCATTGAAAACCGTCCTGCCTCCCATATACAAGAAATGGTTGAAGGAATTGGCTGAAAGCAAACAGATATCAGCTCACCCTCTTTGAATCTTCTTTAGCATGCTAAAAGTAGCAGGAAAAAGCAAAAAATTTCAGATTTCCACCTTTCAAAGCAGAGAAATGACTGTTTGTTCAATGAGATTACTCATTGATTTTAGACATTGAAAAACATCCTGTTACTCATATACCAGAAATGGTTGAAGATATTGGCTGAACGCAAACAGACAGCAACTCTCGCTCTTTGAATCTTCTTTAGCACGCTAAAAGGAGAAGGAAAAAGCTAAACAACTTTAGAAATCCACCTTTCCAAGCAGAGAAATGACTGTTTGTACAATGATATTATTCATTGATTTTAGCCACTGAAAAACATCCTGTTACTCATATACCAGTAATGGTTGAAGGTATTGGCTGAATGCAAACAGACAACAACTCACCCTCTTTGAATCTTCTTTAGCACGCTAAAAGGAGCAAGAAAAATCTAAATAATTTCAGAATTCCACCATTCAAAGCAGAGAAATGACTGATCGTGCAATGACATTATTCATTGATTTTAGCCATTGAAAACCATCCTGTCACTCATATACCAGAAATAGATGAAGGTATTGGCTGAACTCAAACAGATAGCAGCTCGCCCTCTTTGAATCTTCTTTAGAATGCTAAAAGTAGCAGGAAAAATCAAAAAATATCAGGTTTCCACCTTTCCTAGCACTGAAATGACTGTTAGTGCAATGACCTTCTTCATTGATTTTAGCCATTGAAAAACGTCCTTTTACTCATATACCAGAAATTTTTGAAGGTATCGGCTGAACGAAAACAGATAGCAGCTCACCCTCTTGTATTCTTCTTTAGCATGCTAAAAGGAGCAGGTAAAAGCAAAAAATTTCAGAATTCCACCTTTCCAAGCAGAGAAATGACTGTTTGTGCAATGACATTATTCATTGATTTTTGCCATTGAAAAACATTCTGTTATTCATACACCAGAAATGGTTGAAGGTATCGACTGAAAGCAAACAGACAGCAACTCACACTCTTTGAATCTTCTTTAGCACGCTAATAGGAGCAGGTAAAAGCAAAATAATTTCAGAATTCCACCTTTCCAAGCAGAGAAATGACTGTTTGTGCAGTGACATTATTCATTGATTTTAGCCATTGAAAAAAGTTCTGTTACTCATATACCAGAAATGGTTGAAGGTATTGGCTGAACGCAAATAGATAATAGCTCAACCTCTTTGAATCTTCTTTATCATGCTAAAAGGAACAGGAAAAAGCAAAAAATTTCAGAATTCCACCTTTCCAAGCAGAGAAATGACTGTTTGTGTAAAGACATTATTCATTCAATTTAGCCATTGAATACCGTCATTTTTCCCATATAACCGAAATTGTTTTAAGATATTGCCTGAATTCAAACAGATAACAGCTTACCCTCTTTGAATCTTCTTTATCATGCTAAAAGGAGCAGGAAAAAGCAAAAAAATCAGAATTCCACCTTTCCAAGCAGAGAATTGACTCTTTGTGCAATGACATTATTCATTGATTTTAGCCATTGAAAATCGTTCTGTCTCACATATACCAGAAATGGTTGAAGGTATTGGCTGAACGCAAACAGATAGCAGCTCACCCTCTTTGAATCTTCTTTAGCATGCTAAAAGTAGCAGGAAAAAACAAAAAAATTCAGAATTCCACCTTTATAAGCAGAGAAATGACTCTTTGTGCAATGACGTTATTCATTGATTTTAGCCATTGAAAACCATCCTGTCACTCATATACCAGAAATTGTTGAAGGTATTGGCTGAACTCAAACAGATAGCAGCTCACCCTCTTTGAATCTTCTTTAGAATGCTAAAAGTAGCAGGAAAAATCAAAAAATATCAGGTTTCCACCTTTCCTAGCACTGAAATGACTGTTAGTGCAATGACCTTATTCATTGATTTTAGCCATTGAAAAACGTCCTTTTACTCATATACCAGAAATTTTTGAAGGTATCGGCTGAACGAAAACAGATAGCAGCTCACCCTCTTATATTCTTCTTTAGCATGCTAAAAGGAGCAGGTAAAAGCAAAAAAATTCAGAATTCCACCTTTCCAAGCAGAGAAATGACTGTTTGTGCAATGACATTATTCATTGATTTTTGCCATTGAAAAACATTCTGTTATTCATACACCAGAAATGGTTGAAGGTATCGACTGAAAGCAAACAGACAGCAACTCACACTCTTTGAATCTTCTTTAGCACGCTAAAAGGAGCAGGTAAAAGCAAAATAATTTCAGAATTCCACCTTTATAAGCAGAGAAATGACTGTGCAATGACATTATTCATTGATTTTAGCCATTGAAAACCATCCTGTTACTCATATACCAGAAATGGTTGAAGGTATTGGCTGAACGCAAACAGATAGCAGCTCACCCTCTTTGAATCTTCTTTAGCATGCTAAAAGTAGCAGGAAAAAGCAAACAATTTCAGAATTCCACCTTTCAAATCAGAGAAATGACTTTTTGAGCAATGACATTATTCATTGATTTTAGCCATTGAAAAACATCCTGTTACTCATATACCAGAAATGGTTGAAGGTATCGACTGAACGCAAACAGATAGCAGCTCACCCTCTTTGAATCTTCTTTAACATGCTAAAAGGAGCAGGTAAAATCAAAAAATTTCAGAATTCCACCTTTCCAAGCAGAGAAATGACTGTTTGTGCAATGACATTATTCATTGATTTTAGCCATTGAAAAACATTCTGTTATTCATACACCAGAAATGGTTGAAGGTGTCGGCTGAAAGCAAACAGACAGCAACTCACACTCTTTGAATCTTCTTTAGCACGCTAAATGGAGCAGGTAAAAGCAAAATAATTTCAGAATTCCACCTTTCCAAGCAGAGAAATGACTGTTTGTGCAGTGACATTATTCATTGATTTTAGCCATTGAAAAAAGTTCTGTTACTCATATACCAGAAATGGTTGAAGGTATTGGCTGAACGCAAACAGATAATAGCTCAACCTCTTTGAATCTTCTTTATCATGCTAAAAGGAACAGGAAAAATCAAAAAATTTCAGAATTCCACCTTTCCAAGCAGAGAAATGACTGTTTGTGTAAAGACATTATTCATTCAATTTAGCCATTGAATATCGTCATTTTTGCCATATAACCGAAATGGTTTTAAGGTATTGCCTGAATTCAAACAGATAACAGCTCACCCTCTTTGAATCTTCTTTATCATGCTAAAAGGAGCAGGAAAAAGCAAAAAAAATCTGAATTCCACCTTTCCAAGCAGAGAAATGATTCTTTGTGCAATGACATTATTGTTACAACTCTCCTGTTAGGTTTTTTTTAGTTTGCTGGTCACATGACCAGTTTTGCCTATTTAATCCGGCTCCGCCCTCCTGGCATTGCTGGACTTCATTTGTATTTACTACTGTTGAGCTAACTTGGTGCTCTGTTGCCGTTCTCTTTTAGTTTTGCTAGTTCTTCTGACCTCTTTACTTTTTGTTGTGTGTTTGTCTTTGACTGCTACGATTTCTGCTAGGAGGTGTCCAACTTTTCCCAGTCCCTAGTTCTTGTAGGGATTCCTCCCTCACATCTATAGGTCTTCGTACAGACTAGCCGAGGACTTTAGCGGGTCTGATCGCAGGATCAGGTTCCCCGTTACATCGTAGGGATCTAGTTTAGTTCTATTGTAGGGACAGATCTCCTGTCTTTCCTTAGTCTCTGTAGCAGATCATAACAGTAAGTCCAGCCATAAAAAAAAAAAAAAAAAAAATTTTCTCTAAGGAAAGACCTCCAGTTTTCCATCATGATCTCGGTGCAAGATTTGGCTCAACGCTTGCAGGGACTCTCTCTGGAGGTGACCAAGCTCCAACAACACGTGAGTAGCTGTTCTGGAGCACATTTTGTGGAACCAAAGGTACGTCTGCCTGATCTATTTTTTGGCGAACAACAAGATTTTTTTTCTTTTAAAAATGCTTGTCTATTATATTTTCGTTTGAGACCCGGATCCTCTGGTGATGAATCACAGCGCATAGGGTTCATAATGTCACTTTTGCGCAAAGATCCTCAGGGATGGGCCTTTTCTCTCCAACCTAGTGATCCGTGCTTTAGATCAGTGGATAGTTTTTTTTCTGCTTTGGGTTTGATGTACAATGATCCTGATCGTGTCTCATCTGCTGAGTCTGAATTAAGACGTTTGAGGCAGGGATCAGGTAATGTGGAAAAATATTGTTCTCACTTCCGTCGGTGGTCTGCCCAGGTGGGGTGGAACGATTCAGCTTTGAAAAGCTTGTTTCTTGCAGGTCTGGTTGAAAGGGTTAAGGATTTACTGATTGCTTATCCCACACCTGGAAACTTGCAGGAGGCAATGCAATTAGCTATACGGGTGGACAGGAGACTGCGTGCAAGGGTTAATGAGTGCAAATCCTCTGCTATGTCAGCTTCGAGTCCTGAGAGGTTCAGTGCTGACAATGGTGAGCCGATGGAAATTGGGGCGATGGCACCCCGCTCTCAGGAAAAAGACCGCCGACTTTCTGAAGGTTTGTGTTTCTATTGCGGAAATTCTGGTCATTTTATTAAGAGCTGTGTGCTTCGTATGAGGAAAGAAAAAAAAATGGTCAGTCATGCCCGTATTGCCTGTTTAAATTCTAAGGGAGTATTCCTATCTGCCACTACTGCTGCTCAGGATGAATTAATTGAATTTCGGGTATTTGTGGATTGTGGATCTACTCTGAATGTGATTGATGGGGGATTCTTGGAAAAACTTAGATTAGAACCTAAAACTTTGTCATCCCCTATTGCTGTGGTTTCTGTCGATGGCTCTCCCTTGAAGAGTGTTACTCACAAGGTCTGTGAATTTCCCCTCACTATTAATGGTATTCATCAAGAGAATTTGGATTTGGTGGTATTGGATAATTTGCCTTCTCCAGTAATATTGGGGTTACCCTGGTTAAAATTGCACAATCCTGTACTGGATTGGTCTACCAATGAAATTAAGTCCTGGAGCCCTAAGTGTTATGACAAGTGTTGTAACGGGCACATTGCTGCTGTGGATAGAGGGGAATTGCCTGTACCTATTCAGGATTTTTGGAGAGTTTTTTCTGAGGAAGAGTCGCAGGTTTTGCCTCCCCATAGAGACTAAGATTGTACCATTGAATTTGTCCCTGGAGCGACTCTTCCTAAGAGTCGTTTATTTAATCTTACTATTCCTGAGAGAAAGGCTTTGGAGGAATACATACAGACAAGCTTGGCCGCTGGTCACATTAGGCCTTCCAAGTCTCCTGATGGCGGTTTACGTCCTTGTCTGGACTTTCGTGAGATTAATAATATTACTGTACGCAATCCTTACCCACTGCCATTGATTCCTGATTTATTTAACCAGTTAGTGGGGGCCAAGTGGTTCTCTAAAATTGATCTCCGGGGGGCATACAATTTGTTGCGCATGAAGGAGGTTGATGATTGGAAGACTGCTTTTAACACTCCTGTGGGTCATTTTGAGAATCTGGTTATGCCATTTGGTCTCACCAATGCTCCAGCATTTTTTCAGAATCTTATTAATGATATCCTTAGACCTTTAATCGGCAAAAATGTGGTTGTGTATTTGGATGACATTTTGATTTATTCGCCGGATCTGGAGTCTCATTGGCAGAGCGTACGTGAGGTATTACAGTTATTGATGGACAATTCACTTTTTGCTAAGCTGGAGAAATGTGAGTTCGCTGTACAGAGAATTAGTTTTTTGGGCTACATTATCTCCAGTGAAGGTTTTGAGATAGACCCGGTTAAGGTTCAAGCTGTGCAGGAATGGCCTAGGCCTATTGGTTTGAAATCGATACAGAGGTTTTTGGGTTTCGCCAATTATTACAGAAAATTCATAAAATAAATTTCTATTATTGTCAAACCGCTGACCGATCTCACCAGGAAAGGTGCTAATGCGGTTCAGTGGACTTCTGAGGCCATTGAAGCTTTTGTGTTTTTAAAGGAGAGGTTCACCTCTGCTCCCATCCTTATGCAGCCTGATGTGACTAAGCCGTTTTTGGTTGAGGTTGATGCTTCTTCGGTGGGGGTTGGTGCGGTGTTGTCTCAGGAAAACAAGGATGGAGTACATCCCTGTGCCTTTTTTTCAAAAAAATTTTCCGAGACTGAACTTAATTACGATGTTGGTAATCAGGAATTGCTGGCGATTAAACTCGCATTTGAACACTGGCGTCACCTCTTGGAAGGTGCTGATTTCCCCATTCAGGTTTTCACTGATCATAAAAATCTGATCTATCTTGATGCTGCCAAGCGCTTGAATGCCCGTCAGGCTAGGTGGGCACTTTTTTTCTCGCGGTTTAATTTTTCCGTTACTTACATCCCGGGTACCAAGAATGTTAAAGCGGATGCTTTGTCTTGCAGCTTTTTGCCCATGGTCAGTGTTGAGGAGGAAGAGGAGACCATTTTACAAGAAGGTGTTGTGATTGCTGCTTTGGACTCCGTTTTGGAGGATGAGATTCTTAAAGCACAGGAGAATGCCCCATCTAACTCTCCCCATGGGAGGTTGTTTGTGCCTAGGACCTTTAGGAGAGATTTGTTTGTTGAGTGTCATGAGTCTCGGTTGGCAAGTCATCCAGGAATTTCTGAGACCAAGAGACTTGTGGGTCGCAGTTTTTCGTGGCCTGGATGGCAGAAGGAAGTCATTAAGTGGATGCGCCAATGTACTGTGTGTGCAAGATCCAAGTCTTCGCATGCTCCTGCTGCGGGGTTGCTTTGCCCTCTGGAGGTTCCTAGTGCACCTTGGACACATCTGGCTATGGACTTTATTACTGACCTTCCTCCCTCTGAAGGTTTCACGGTCATCTGGGTGGTCGTGGACCGTTTTAGCAAGATGTGTCACTTGGTTCCCTTCATCAAACTGCCTTGCGCTAAGACACTCGCTAAGGCCTTTGTCAAGGAAATTGTCAGACTACATGGTGTTCCTACTGACATTGTTTCTGATAGGGGACCTCAGTTCGTGGCTCGTTTTTGGCGTGCCTTTTGTGACAGGTTGGGAGTCCATTTGTCGTTTTCATCCGGATATCATCCTGAGTCTAATGGCCAGACAGAAAGGAAGAACCAGGATGTTGAGCATTTCTTGCGTTGTTTTGTGGCAGACAATCAAGAGGGGTGGTCTGAGTTTCTGCCACTTGTTGAATTTGCTCTTAACAACCATACATCCTCTTCTGCAGGGTGTTCGCCTTTTTTTTGTTGTTCTGGGAGACATCCGTCTTTTGGGTCATTCTCCAAATTGGTTACGGCTGTGCCTGAGGAGGAGAGTTTTTCCGGTGATTTGGAGAGAGTTTGGACGGATGTGCGTGGTAATCTTCAGGAGGCTAACAAAAAATCTAAGAGGTACTTTGATAGGAAATGGCAAGAGGTTTTGTTTGCTGTTGGTGACATGGTTTGGTTGTCCTCTAAGAATTTGCGATTGAGGATTCCTTCTAAAAAATTGGGTCCCAAGTTCGTAGGGCCCTTTAAGTTGCTTCAGATAGTTAACCAATCTGCTGTTAGGCTGGAGGTTCCTACGTCCTGGAGGATTAATCCGGTGTTTCATGTTTCTCTGTTGAAAAAAGCTGATGTGTCGGATGGTGACGCCTCTGCCACTGTTCCTCCGGTGGTGGAGGACGGGGAATATGAAATTTCCAGCATCCTAAATTCTAGACGGTATAGAGGGAGTTTGCAGTATCTCGTAGCTTGGAAGGGTTTCGGACCTGAGGATAACTCATGGGTGAGGGCGGATGATGTTTTTGCTTCCAGACTTGTCCGAGCGTTTCACAGGAGGTTTCCTGGTAAGCCTGGGCCTAGGGGATCCGGAGGATCCTCTTAGAAGAGGGGGTACTGTTACAACTCTCCTGTTAGGTTTTTTTTAGTTTGCTGGTCACATGACCAGTTTTGCCTATTTAATCCGGCTCCGACCTCCTGGCATTGCTGGACTTCATTTGTATTTACTACTGTTGAGCTAGCTTGGTGCTCTGTTGCCGTTCTCTGTTAGTTTTGCTAGGTCTTCTGACCTCTTTACTTTTTGTTGTGTGTTTGTCTTTGACTGCTATGAATTCTGCTAGGAGGTGTCCAACTTTTCCCAGTCCCTAGTTCTTGTAGGGATTCCTCCCTCACATCTATAGGTCTTCGTACAGACTAGCCGAGGACTTTAGTGGGTCTGATCGCAGGATCAGGTTCCCCATTACATCGTAGGGATCTAGTTTAGTTCTATTGTAGGGACAGATCTCCTGTCTTTCATTAGTCTCTATAGCAGATCATAACAGTTATTCATTGATTTTCGCCATTGAAAACCGTTCTGTCTCCCATATACCAGAAATGGTTGAAGGTATTGGCTGAATGCAAACATATAGCAGCTCACCCTCTTTGAATCTTCTTTAGCATGCTAATAGTAGCAGGAAAAAGCAAAAAGATTCAGATTTCCCCCTTTATAAGCAGAGAAATGACATTGCAATGACATTATTCATTGATTTTAGCCATTGAAAACCATCCTGTTAATCATATACCAGAAATGGTTGAAGGTATTGGCTGAACGCAAACAGATACCAGCTCACCCTCTTTGAATCTTCTTTAGCATGCTAAAAGTAGCAGGAAAAGCAAACAATTTCAGAATTCCACCTTTCAAAGCAGAGAAATGACTTTTTGAGCAATGACATTATTCATTGATTTTAGCCATTGAAAAACATCCTGTTACTCATATACCAGAAATGGTTGAAGGTATCAGCTGAACGCAAACAGATTGCAGCTCACCCTCTTTGAATCTTCTTTAACATGCTAAAAGTAGCAGGAATAAGCAAAACATTTCAGAATTCCACCTTTCCAAGCAGAGAAATGACTGTTTGTGCAATGACATTATTCATTAATTTTAGCCATTGAAAACTGTCCTGTTACTCTTATGCCAGAAAAGGTTGAATGTATTGGCTGAACGCAAAGAGATAGCAGCCCACCATCTTTGAATCTTCTTTAGCATGCTAAAAGGAGCAGGAAAAAGCAAAACATTTCAGAATTCCACTTTTACAAGCAGAGAAATGACTGTTTGCGCAATGACATTATTCATTGATTTTAGCCATTGAAAAACATTCTGTTACTCATACACCAGAAATGGTTGAAGGCATTGGCTGAACGTAAACAGACAGCAACTCACCCTCTTTGAATCTTCTTTAGCATGCTAAAAGGAGCTGGAAAAAGCTAAATAATTTCAGAATTCCCCCTTTCCAAGCAGAGAAATGACTGTTTGTGCAATGACATTATTCATTGATTTTAGCCATTGAAAAATGTTCTGTTACTCATATACCAGAAATGGTTGAAGGTATTGGCCGAACACAAACAGATAGCAGCTCACCCTCTTTGAAACTACTTTATCATGCTAAAAGGAACAGGAAAAAGCAAAAAAAATCAGAATTCCACCTTTCCAAGCAGAGAAATGACTCTTTGTGCAATGACATTATTCATTGATTTTAGCCATTGAAAACCATCCTGTCACTCATATACCAGAAATAGTTGAAGGTATTGGCTGAACTCAAACAGATAGCAGCTCACCCTCTTTGAATCTTCTTTAGAATGCTAAAAGTAGCAGGAAAAATAAAAAAATATCAGGTTTCCACCTTTCCAAGCAGAGAAATGACTGTTAGTGCAATGACCTTTTTCATTGATTTTAGCCATTGAAAAACGTCCTGTTACTCAAATACCAGAAATTGTTGAAGGTATCGGCTGAACGAAAACAGATAGCAGCTCACCCTCTTATATTCTTCTTTAGCATGCTAAAAGGAGCAGGTAAAAGCAAAAAATTTCAGAATTCCACCTTTCCAAGCAGAGAAATGACTGTTTGTGCAATGACATTATTCATTGATTTTAGCCATTGAAAAACATTCTGTTATTCATACACCAGAAATGGTTGAAGGTATCGGCTGAAAGCAAACAGACAGCAACTCACACTCTTTGAATCTTCTTTAGCACGCTAAAAGGAGCAGGTAAAAGCAAAATAATTTCAGAATTCCACCTTTCCAAGCAGAGAAATGACTGTTTGTGCAGTGACATTATTCATTGATTTTAGCCATTGAAAAAAGTTCTGTTACTCATATACCAGAAATGGTTGAAGGTATTGGCTGAACGCAAACAGATAATAGCTCAACCTCTTTGAAACTTCTTTATCATGCTAAAAGGAACAGGAAAAATCAAAAAGTTTCAGAATTCCACCTTTCCAAGCAAAGAAATGACTGTTTGTGTAAAGACATTATTCATTCAATTTAGCGATTGAATACCATCATTTTTCACATATAACCGAAATGGTTTTAAGGTATTGCCTGAATTCAAACACATAACAGCTCACCCTCTTTGAATATTCTTTAGCATGCTAATAGTAGCAGGAAAAAACAAAAAAATTCAGAATTCCACCTTTATAAGCAGAGAAATGACATTGCAATGACATTATTCATTGATTTTAGCCATTGAAAACCATCCTGTTACTCATATACCAGAAATGGTTGAAGGTATTGGCTGAACGCAAACAGATACCAGCTCACCCTCTTTGAATCTTCTTTAGCATGCTAAAAGTAGCAGGAAAAAGCAAACAATTTCAGAATTCCACCTTTCAAAGCAGAGAAATGACTTTTTGAGCAATGACATTATTCATTGATTTTAGCCATTGAAAAACATCCTGTTACTCATATACCAGAAATGGTTGCAGGTATCGGCTGAACGCAAACAGATTGCAGCTCACCCTCTTTGAATCTTCTTTAACATGCTTAAAGGAGCAGGAAAAAGCAAAAAATTTCAGAATTCCACTTTTACAAGCAGAGAAATGACTGTTTGTGCAATGACATTATTCATTGATTTTGGCCATTGAAAAACATTCTGTTATTCATACACCAGAAATGGTTGAAGGTATTGGCTGAACGCAAACAGACAGCAACTCACACTCTTTGAATCCTCCTTAGCGCGCTAAAAGGAGCAGGAAAAAGCAAAATAATTTCAGAATTCCACCTTTCCAAGCAGAGAAATGACTGTGCAATGACATTATTCATTGATTTTAGCCTTTTAAAACCATCCTGTTACTCATATACCAGAAATGGTTGAAGGTATTGACTGAACGCAAAGAGATAGCAGCCCATCATCTTTGAATCTCCTTTAGCATGCTAAAAGGAGCAGAAAAAAGAAAAGAATTTCAGAAATTCACCTTTTCAAGCAGAGAAATGACTGTTTGTGCAATGACATTATTCATTGATTTTAGCCATTGAAAAATGTTTTGTTCCTCATATACCAGAAATGGTTGAAGGTATTGGCTGAACGCAAACAGATAGCAGCTCAAACTCTTTGAATCTTCTTTATCATGCTAAAAGGAACAGTAAAAAGCAAAAATTTCAGAATTCCACCTTTCCAAGCAGAGAAATGACTGTGCAATGACATTATTCATTGATTTTAGCCTTTTAAAACCATCCTGTTACTCATATACCAGAAATGGTTGAAGGTATTGACTGAACGCAAAGAGATAGCAGCCCACCATCTTTGAATCTTCTTTAGCATGCTAAAGGGAGCAGAAAAAAGAAAAAAATTCAGAATTCCACCTTTCCAAGCAGAGAAATGACTGTTTGTGCAATGACATTATTCATTGATTTTAGCCATTGAAAAACGTTTTGTTACTCATATACCAGAACTGGTTGAAGGTATTGGCTGAACGCAAACAGATAGCAGCTCAAACTCTTTGAATCTTCTTTATCATGCTAAAAGGAACAAGAAAAAGCAAAAAATTTCAGAATTCCACCTTTCCAAGCAGAGAAATGACTGTTAGTGCAATGACCTTATTCATTGATTTTAGCCATTGAAAAACGTCCTGTTACTCATATACCAGAAATTGTTGAAGGTATCGGCTGAATGAAAACAGATAGCAGCTCACCCTCTTATATTCTTCTTTAGCATGCTAAAAGGAGCAGGTAAAAGCAAAAAATTTCAGAATTCCACCTTTCCAAGCAGAGAAATGGCTGTTTGTGCAATGACATTATTCATTGATTTTAGCCATTGAAAAACATTCTGTTATTCATACACCAGAAATGGTTGAAGGTATCGGCTGAAAGCAAACAGACAGCAACTCACACTCTTTGAATCTTCTTTAGTACACTAAAAGGAGCAGGTAAAAGCAAAATAATTTCAGAATTCCACCTTTCCAAGCAGAGAAATGACTGTTTGTGCAGAGACATTATTCATTGATTTTAGCCATTGAAAAAAGTTCTGTTTCTCATATACCAGAAATGGTTGAAAGTATTGGCTGAACGCAAACAGATAATAGCTCAACCTCTTTGAATCTTCTTTATCATGCTAAAAGGAACAGGAAAAATCAAAAAATTTCAGAATTCCACCTTTCCAAGCAGAGAAATGACTGTTTGTGTAATGACATTATTCATTGATTTTAGCCATTGAAAAACGTTTTGTTACTCATATACCAGAAATGGTTGAAGGTATTGGCTGAAAGCAAATAGATAGCAGCTCAAACTCTTTGAATCTTCTTTATCATGCTAAAAGGAACAGGAAAAAGCAAAAAAATTCAGAATTCCACCTTTCCAAGCAGAGAAATGACTCTTTGTGCAATGAAATTATTCATTAATTTTAACCATTGAAAACCGTCCTGCCTAGAATACACAAGAAATGGTTGAAGGAATTGGCTGAACCCAAACATATAGCAGCTCACCCTCTTTGAATCTTCTTTAGCATGCTAAAAGTAGCAGGAAAAAACAAAAAAATTCAGAATTCCACCTTTATAAGCAGAGAAATGACATTGCAATGACATTATTCATTGATTTTAGCCATTGAAAACCATCCTGTTACTCATATACCAGAAATGGTTGAATGTATTGGCTGAACGCTAACAGATACCAGCTCACCCTCTTTGAATCTTCTTTAGCATGCTTAAAGTAGCAGGAAAAAGCAAACAATTTCAGAATTCCACCTTTCAAAGCAGAGAAATGACTTTTTGAGCAATGACATTATTCATTGATTTTAGCCATTGAAAAACATCCTGTTACTCATATACCAGAAATGGTTGTTGATATCGGCTAAACGCAAACAGATTGCAGCTTACCCTCTTTGAATCTTCTTTAGCATGCTAAAAGGAGCAGGAAAAAGCAAAAAATTTCTGAATTCCACCTTTACAAGCAGAGAAAGGACTGTTTGTGCAATGACATTATTCATTGATTTTAGCCTTTGAAAACCATCCTGTTACTCATATACCAGAACTGGTTGAAGGTATTGTCTGACCGCAAACAGATAGCAGCTCAAACTCTTTGAATCTTCTTTATCATGCTAAAAGGAACAGGAAAAAGCAAAAAAATTCAGAATTCCACCTTTCCAAGCAGAGAAATGACTCTTTGTGCAATGACATTATTCATTAATTTTAGCCATTGAAAACCGTCCTGCCTCCCATATACAAGAAATGGTTGAAGGAATTGGCTGAACCCAAATAGATAGCAGCTCACCCTCTTTGAATCTTCTTTAGCATGCTAAAAGTTGCAGGAAAAAGCAAAAAAATTCAGATTTCCACCTTTCAAAGCAGAGAAATGACTGTTTGTGCAATGACATTACTCATTGATTTTAGACATTGAAAAACATCCTGTTACTCATATACCAGAAATGGTTGAAGGTATTGGCTGAACTCAAACAGACAGCAACTCTCCCTCTTTGAATCTTCTTTAGCATGCTAAAAGGAGCAGGAAAAAGCAAAACAACTTTAGAAATCCACCTTTCCAAGCAGAGAAATGACTGTTTGTACAATGATATTATTCATTGATTTTAGCCATTGAAAAACATCCTGTTACTCATATACCAGTAATGGTTGAAGGTATTGGCTGAATGCAAACAGACAACAACTCACCCTCTTTGAATCTTCTTTAGCACGCTAAAAGGAGCAAGAAAAATCAAAGTAATCTCAGAATTCCACCATTCAAAGTAGAGAAATGACTGATCGTGCAATGACATTATTCATTGATTTTAGCCATTGAAAACCATCCTGTCACTCATATACCAGAAATAGTTGAATGTATTGTCTGAACTCAAACAGATAGCAGCAAACCCTCTTTGAATCTTCTTTAGAATGCTAAAAGCAGCAGGAAAAATAAAAAAATATCAGGTTTCCACCTTTCCAAGCAGAGAAATGACTGTTAGTGCAATGACCTTATTCATTGATTTTAGCCATTGAAAAACGTCCTGTTACTCATATACCAGAACTGGTTGAAGGAATTGGCTGAACATAAATAGATAGCAGCTCACCCTCTTTGAATCTTCTTTAACATGCTAAAAGGAGCAGGAAAAAGCAAAAAATTTCAGAATTCCACTTTTACAAGCAGAGAAATGACTGTTTGTGCAATGACATTATTCATTGATTTTAGCCATTGAAAAACATTCTGTTATTCATACACCAGAAATGGTTGAAGGTATCGGCTGAACGCAAACAGACAGCAACTCACACTCTTTGAATCTTTTTTAGCACGCTAAAAGGAGCAGGAAAAAGCAAAATAATTTCAGAATTCCACCTTTCCAAGCAGAGAAATGACTGTACAATTACATTATTCATTGATTTTAGCCTTTTAAAACCATCCTGTTACTCATATACCTGAAATGGTTGAAGGTATTGACTGAACGCAAAGAGATAGCAGCCCACCATCTTTGAATCTTCTTTAGCATGCTAAAAGGAGCAGAAAAAAGAAAAAAATTTCAGAATTCCACCTTTCCAAGCAGAGAAATGACTGTTTGTGCAATGACATTATTCATTGATTTTAGCCATTGAAAAACGTTTTGTTACTCATATACCAGAAATGGTTGAAGGTATTGGCTGAACGCAAACAGATAGCAGCTCAAACTCTATGAATCTTCTTTATCATGCTAAAAGGAACAGGAAAAAGCAAAAAAATTCAGAATTCCACCTTTCAAAGCAGAGAAATGACTTTTTGAGCAATGACATTATTCATTGTTTTTAGCCATTGAAAAACATCCTGTTACTCATATACCAGAAATGGTTGAAGGTATCGGCTGAACGAAAACAGGTAGCAGCTCACCCTCTTTGAATCTTCTTTAGCATGCTAAAAGGAGCATGTAAAAGCAAAAAAAATCAGAATTCCACCTTTCCAAGCAGAGAAATGACTGTTTGTGCAGTGACATTATTCATTGATTTTAGCCATTGAAAAAAGTTTGGTTACTCATATACCAGAAATGGTTGAAGGTATAGGCTGAACGCAAACAGATAGCAGCTCACCCTCTTTCAATCTTCTTTATCATGCTAAAAGGAACAGGAAAAAGCAAAAAATTTCAGAATTCCACCTTTCCAAGCAGAGAAATTACTGTTTGTGTAAAGACATTATTCATTCAATTTAGCCATTGAATAGCGTCATTTTTCCCATATAACCAAAATGGTTTTAAGGTATTGCCTGAATGCAAAC
Organism: Phyllobates terribilis; assembly: GCF_046119375.1. Taxonomy (NCBI): domain Eukaryota; kingdom Metazoa; phylum Chordata; class Amphibia; order Anura; family Dendrobatidae; genus Phyllobates; species Phyllobates terribilis. Next base: position 227,521 of record NW_027362771.1, on the reverse strand, counting down.
AGATAACAGCTCACCCTCTTTGAATCTTCTATATCATGCTAAAAGGAGCAGGAAAAAGCAAAAAATTCAGAATTCCACCTTTCCAAGCAGAGAAATGACTATTTGTGCAATGACATTATTCATTGATTTTAGCCATTGAGAACCGTTCTGTCTTCTATATACCAGAAATGGTTGAAGGTATTGGCTGAACGCAAACAGATAGCAGCTCACCCTCTTTGAATCTTCTTTAGCATGCTAAAAGTAGCAGGAAAAAAACAAAAAAATTCAGAATTCCACCTTTATAGGCAGAGAAATGACTGTGCAATGACATTATTCATTGATTTTAGCCATTGAAAACCATCCTGTTACTCATATACCAGAAATGGTTGAAGGTATTGGCTGAATGCAAACAGATAGCAGCTCACCCACTTTGAATCTTCTTTAGCATGCTAAAAGTAGCAAGAAAAAGCAAACAATTTCAGAATTCCACCTTTCAAAGCAGAGAAATGACTTTTTGAGCAATGACATTAGTCACTGATTTTAGCCATTGAAAAACATTCTGTTACTCATATAACAGAAATGGTTGAAGGTATTGGATGAACGTAAACAGACAGCAACTCACCCTCTTTGAAACTTCCTTAGCACGCTAAAAGGAGCAGGAAAAAGCTAAATAATTTCAGAATTCCATCATTCAAAGCAGAGAAATGACTGAACGTGCAATGACATTATTCACTGATTTTAGCCATTGAAAAACGTCCTGTTACTCATATACCAGAACTGGTTGAAGGAATTGGCTGAACATAAACAGATAGCAGCTCACCCTCTTTGAATCTCCTTTAGCATGCTAAAAGGAGCAGGTAAAAGCAAAAAAATTCAGAATTCCACCTTTCCAAGCAGAGAAATGACTGTTTGTGCAGTGACATTATTCATTGATTTTAGCCATTGAAAAACATTCTGTTATTCATACACCAGAAATGGTTGAAGGTATCGGCTGAAAGCAAAAAGACAGCAACTCACACTCTTTGAATCTTCTTTAGCACGCTAAAAGGAGCAGGAAAAAGCAAAATAATTTCAGAATTCCACCTTTCCAAGCAGAGAAATGACTGTTTTTGCAGTGGCATTATTCATTGATTTTAGCCATTGAAAAAAGTTCTGTTACTCATATACCAGAAATGGTTGAAGGTATTGGCTGAACGCAAACAGATAGCAGCTCAACCTCTTTGAATCTTCTTTATCATGCTGAAAGGAACAGGAAAAAGCAAAAAATGTCAGAATTCCACCTTTCCAAGCAGAGAAATGACTGTTTGTGTAAAGACATTATTCATTCAATTTAGCCATTGAATACCGTCATTTTTCCCATATAACCGAAATGGTTTTAAGGTATTGCCTGAATGCAAACAGATAACAGCTCACACTCTTTGAATCTTCTTTATCATGCTAAAACGAGCAGGAAAAAGCAAAAAAAATCAGAATTCCACCTTTCCAGGCCGAGAAATGACTCTTTGTGCAATGACATTATTCATTGATTTTAGCCATTGAAAACCGTTCTGTCTCCCATATACCAGAAATGGTTGAAGGTATTGGCTGAACGCAAACAGATAGCAGCTCACCATCTTTGAATCTTCTTTAGCATGCTAAAAGTAGCAGGAAAAAACAAAAAAAATCAGAATTCCACCTTTATAAGCAGAGAAATGACTGTGCAATGACATTATTCATTGATTTTAGCCATTGAAAACCATCCTGTTACTCATATACCAGAAATGGTTGAAGGTATTGGCTGAACGCAAACAGATACCAGCTCACCCTCTTTGAATCTTCTTTAGCACGCTAAAAGTAGCAGGAAAAAGCAAACAATTTCAGAATTCCACCTTTCAAAGCAGAGAAATGACTTTTTTGAGCAATGACATTATTCATTGATTTTAGCCATTGAAAAACATCCTGTTACTCATATGCCAGAAATGGTTGAAGTTATCGGCTGAACGCAAACAGATAGCAGCTCACCCTCTTTGATTCTTCTTTAGCATGATAAAAGGAGCAGGAAAAAGCAAAAAATTTCAGAATTCCACTTTTACAAGCAGAGAAATGACTGTTTGTGCAATTACATTATTCATTGATTTTAGCCATTGAAAAACATTCTGTTACTCATACAACATAAATGGTTGAAGGCATTGGCTGAACGCAAACAGATAGCAGCTCACCCTCTTTGAAACTTCTTTATCATGCTAAAAGGAACAGGAAAAAGCAAAAAATTTCAGAATTCCACCTTTCCAAGCAGAGAAATGACTCTTTGTGCAATGACATTATTCATTGATTTTAGCCATTGAAAACCGTACTGCCTCCCATATACCAGAAACGTTTGAAGGTATTGGCTGAACGCAAAAAGATAGCAGCTCACCCTCTTTGAAGCTTCTTTAGCATGCTAAAAGTAGCAGGAAAAAGCAATAAATTTCAGAATTCCACCTTGCAAAGCAGAGAAATGACTTTTTGAGCAATGACATTATTCATAGAGATGAGCGTTGTTCGACACAAACTTTTCGCCAATCTCAAATTCAAGCTGTTTTGGGCGGTGTTCGAGCCGTTCGGCGAACACGAACGATTTGAGAAAACTTCGGCTGTTCGAGGTTATGTTCGATAACTGTTCGTGCACCAAAATTATAACTGGATTTTTTCTCAGTAATGATGAAAATTAATGTTAATACGCAGTTTGAGTGCACAGCGGGGTGGGGGGAGGGGCAGGGGCTGGATCTCTGCAGGAATAATGAAGATCTCCATTTTTTTTTCTCTTTCCCGCATTTACAGTGGGGAGGTGCAATCTGTGAGCCTATCAGCAGCGCACACACGGAGCGAAGTGCTTTTTTTCACACAAGCAAGGGCATGTGTCATTGACAGTGTATGTCACATGTCCTTGCCATATAAGACCCAACCATTTTCCCCTTCGCCACCATTTTCTCACTACTGCAGCTGCGTGTTAGACGGCACCGCTGTTGCTGTGTGCGCTATACCTTGTTAATTTCATGCCAATTTTAGCACAAATCTACAGATAGCTTGGGAGTAGGGAATAGTTGTGATTGCAGTCCTTTTAAGGACTAGGTTACAGCATTTCCTACGACTTTTATCAGGCTGCTCTGTGCTCGTAAATAGATAGGTTGTGGGAGAAAAGACTAATTGTAACTGCAGTCCTTTTCAGGACTAAGTTACATCAGTTCCTATCAGTTTTTGCCAGGCAGGTATGTGCCAGTGCCGTGCAAGTTTTTTTCACAGCATTTGGCTGAATCTAGCAAAGCTAATCCTTTTTGGCCTATTGCAGAGTGTGTTAGTCAGTGGAGTAGCCTATCTGTGTTGCAAGATACACCACCTGTGTATAGAATACCAAATTTTTTACTGCACCTAGTGAAGTAAAACCTTTTGGGCATAGCATCATTCTATTAGTCCATCTATACTGACCTCCATAAGGTTGCAAATTGAATATAATTTTTTTCTGCATCTAGCTCTGAAAAAATATTTGTCCTTCTAGTAGTGTGTGGGACTTGTTCTACTAGTCCATCTATACTGACCTCCATCAGGTTGCAAATTCAAAATAATTTTTTGTCTGCATCTAGCTCTGAAAAAATATTTGGCCTTCTAGCAGTGTGTGGGACTTGTTCTACTAGTCCATCTATACTGACCTCCATCAGGTTGCAAAATGAATATAATTTTTTTCTGCATCTACCTCTGAAAAATATTTGTCCTTCTAGCAGTGTGTGGGACTTGTTTTATTAGTCCATCTATACTGACCTCCATCAGGTTGCAAATTAAAAATAATTTTTATCTGCATCTACCTCTGAAAAAATATTTGGCCTTCTAGCAGGGTGTGGGACTTGTTCTATTAGTCCATCTATACTGACCTCCATCAGGTTGCAAACTGAATATAATTTTTTTCTGCATCTACCTCTGAAAAAATATTTGTCCTTCTAGCAGTGTGTGGGACTTGTTCTACTAGTCCTTCTATACTGACCTCCATCAGGTTGCAAATTCAAAATAATTTTTTGTCTGCATCTAGCTCTGAAAAAATATTTGGCCTTCTAGCAGTGTGTGGGACTTGTTCTATTAGTCCATCTATACTGACCTCCATCAGGTTGCTAATTGAATATAATTTTTTTCTGCATCTAGCTCTGAAAAAATATTTGGGCTTCTAGCAGTGTGTGGGACTTGATCTATTAGTCCATCTATACTGACCTCCATCAGGTTGCAAATTGAATATAATATTTTTCTGCATCTAGCTCTGAAAAAATATTTGGCCTTCTAGCAGTGTGTGGGACTTGATCTATTATTCCATCTATACTGACCTCCATCAGGTTGCAAACTGATTATAATATTTTTCTGCATCTACCTCTGAAAAAATATTTGGGCTTCTAGCTGTGTGTGGGACTTGTTCTATTAGTGGATCTATACTGACCTCCATCAGGTTGCAAATTGAATATAATTTTTTTCTGCATCTACCTCTGAAAAAATATTTGTGCTTCTAGCAGTGTGTGGGACTTGTTTTATTAGTCCATCTATACTGACCTCCATCAGGTTGCAAATTAAAAATAATTTTTGTCTGCATCTACCTCTTAAAAAATATTTGGCCTTCTAGCAGTGTGTGGGACTTGTTCTATTAGTCCATCTATACTGACCTCCATCAGGTTGCAAACTGAATATAATTTTTTTCTGCATCTACCTCTGAAAAAATATTTGTCCTTCTAGCAGTGTGTGGGACTTGTTCTACTAGTCCATCTATACTGACCTCCATCAGGTTGCAAATTCAAAATAATTTTTTGTCTGTATCTAGCTCTGAAAAAATATTTGGCCTTCTTGCAGTGTGTGGGACTTGTTCCATTAGTCCATCTATACTGACCTCCATCAGGTTGCAAATTGAATATAATTTTTTTCTGCACATAGCTCTGAAAAAATATTTGGGCTTCTAGCAGTGTGTGGGACTTGGTCTATTAGTCCATCTATATTGACCTCCATCAGGTTGCAAACTTAATATATTATTTTTCTGCATCTAGCTCTGAAAAAATATTTGGCCTTCTAGCAGTGTGTGGGACTTGTTCTATTAGTCAATCTATACTGACCTCCATCAGGTTGCAAACTGAATATAATTTTTTTCTGCATCTACTTCTGAAAAAATATTTGTGCTTCTAGCAGTATGTGGAACTTGTTTTATTAGTCCATCTATACTGACCTCCATCAGGTTGCAAATTAAAAATAATTTTTATCTGCATCTAGGTCTGAATAAATATTTGGCCTTCTAGCAGTGTGTGGGACTTGTTCTATTAGTCCATCTATACTGACCTCCATCAGGTTGCAAACTGAATATAATATTTTTCTGCATCTACCTCTGAAAAAATATTTGGGCTTCTAGCTGTGTGTGGGACTTGTTCTATTAGTCCATCTATACTGACCTCCATCAGGTTGCAAATTGAATATAATTTTTTTCTGCATCTAACCCAGCCAATAGTTTTGGCCTAATACCACAGTTTGGCCACTCAGCTCTGCTCGGTTCCCATCCATTGTTTTTTTGTGCAAACAACTCCAGAGTTGTGAATTAGTTAACCACCAAAATGAGTGGAAAAAAGCCTGCTGCTGGTGGAAAAGGGAATAGGCGTGTTGGGAAGGGGAAAAAATGTTGTGTCCGTGGGGTAGGTGTTAAAGCAACAGTAACATCTGCAGAAGAAAGACCATCTTCCAGCCAAGCTAAAATGTCTACTTCTTTTAGCGGACAATGTGATAAGATCCCTTTCTTATGGCCACGCCAATCGCTACAAATTCCAGATGAGGCACAAAAACAGCAGGTGCTTCAATGGATATCAAGTGTTCCTTTAAGTGGGCTCTCCTCCACATCAACTTCAACATCACAAATACTCCAGTCCTCAAAGGTGTCACCCCAATCACACTTGCTTCCTCACAGCTCCCAAATCTCCATCTGCCCGTCTGAGTATGAGGTAGAACAGATGGTTGAGTCTGCAGAGCTGTTTACTCATACTATAGCCTGGGAATCAGAGGTCGGCTCCAGCGCTTCTGTGAATCCAGACGAGGAAATGATCTGCACTGATGCCCAGAATCTTTATGAGTCGGATCCAGGACCAGAAGCTGAAGGTTCTGACCATAATGTAGACCCTCATTCCCAAACTGTAACTCCTGTTGGTGGAGACAATGAGGAAGACGATGATGAGACTCAAATACCTGATTGGAGCAACAACTTTAGTTTTTTGTCAGGGCAGGAACAGGTTGGCTCTGAGGACGACGGGTGTGATAACGCACAGGGTGATGATCATGAGGTTGGAGATCCCACTTACTGTCAACCCACAGTCAGCCAAGAGATGAGGTCAGCAGAGGAGGTGGAGGAGAATGCTAGTGACGACGAGGTCAGGTTGCGCCTTCCTGGACAGAGAAGTAGTACTGGAAGCACGTCAACAACTGCATCCTCAAACACAACTCTGCCTCTCACCACAAGTCGTGGTGGCTCTTCAGGTCGCATGTGTGCTAAGCCTTGCATAGCCTGGGCATTTTTTCAGATCGATAAAGATGACCCCACTCGTGTTATCTGTTACATTTGTCAGCAGAAGCTAAGTAGAGGCCAAAAAATAGATAGTTTGAGTACTTCATGCATGAAACGGCACATGGACATGAAGCATAAGTTGCAGTGGGAAGCTCACTGTGCTGCAATGCGGCCTAGCCGGCTGGGCCAACCACCGTCTGCCATATCTTGTGCATCCGCGGCCTATTCATCCTCTGTGACTGGGGGGACAGCAGTCACACCTGTTTTGGGGCGCAGACCTGCCACCTCTTTACCCGCAACAGCCAGCGTGATTGCCAGGTCATCATTTTCTTTGGAGGTGGTAACACCAGCTGGTGTTGAGCGCTGTCCGACATCGATAGCACCACCTTTGGATCAAGGCAACCTAACATGTCCGCCTGCATCTTCCTCACAGACCGGCAGTTTGCCGGGGACACCCTTATCAACCTCGTCTAAGCACAATAGCCAGCCCTCGGTCCCTCAGATGTGGACAAGTAAAAGACCATTTCCTCCTAGCCATGAGAAAGCAAAGAGGTTTAATTTCACCATCTGCAAGCTCTTGGCTACAGAAATGCTGCCTTTCCGCCTGGTGGACACAGAGGATTTTTGAGACCTTATGTTCGTCGCAGTGCCCCAGTACCAGATGCCCAGTCGGCACTACTTCTCAAAGAAAGGTGTGCCTGCGCTCCACCAGCATGTCGCACACAACATCACCGCTGCTTTGAGAAACTCTGTGTGTGACAGGGTGCATTTCACCACAGACACTTGGACGAGTAGGCATGGACAGGGGCGTTACATGTCGCTGACTGGGCACTGGGTAACTATGGTGACAGCAGGACAAGGGTCTGCTGTCCAAGTCTTGCCGTCCCCACGAGTTGTGCGTCAATCCTCTTTATCTCAAATTTCCTCCACTGCTTCTGCCTCCTCAACCTCCTCTCGGTCCTCCACCTGCACCCAAAGCCTGTCTGGTCATGCCACAAGCTTTCTAACTGCGCAGAAGGGATCCTGCACACCTCCTTACTCTGCTGGCAGTAGGGCTCAACGTCATCAGGCGGTTTTTACTTTGAAATGTCTGGGAAATGTGAGTCACACAGCTGAGGAGTTGTGGTCAGCTCTGGAGAACCAATTTCATGAATGGTTGTCTCCACTGGACCTGAAACCAGGGAAGGCTGTGTACGACAATGCTGCAAAACTGGGTGCGGCCCTTCGCCGGGGCAATGTCACACATGTGCCTTGTATGGCTCACGTGTTGAACCTGGTTGTCCAGCAATTTTTAGCCCACTATCCCGGACTAGATGGCCTTCTGCAGAGGGCACAGTCGCTGTGTGCTCACTTCCGCCGTTCGCATCCCGCAGCTCAGTGACTTACATCTCTACAGAAGTCGTTGGGCCTGCCACTTCACCGGCTAAAATGCGATGTGCCTACCCGGTGGAATTCAACTCTGCACATGTTGCAGCGACTGTGGCAGCACCGACAAGCCCTGGTGCAATACGTTCTGACGTATAGCCTGGGCCAACGAGATCCAGAGGTGGGGCAAATCACGCTGGAGGAGTGGTCTCAGATCAGGGACCTATGCACCCTTCTGCACAGTTTTGAAATGGTGATGAAGATGTTTATTGCTGACGATTCCATTGTCAGCATGACTATTCTGGTGATTTACATGCTGGAGCACATGTTAAACAGAATTCGGAGTCAGGTGGTGGCACAAGAGGAGGTGGAAGAAGTAGAGGAGGAGGAGTTGTATGCGGAAGGGCTAACATCTGCAAGGTCCAGACGGTCGGCAGCACCAAGGCGGCAGGCATGTGAGGGTGGGGGAGATGGTTTTACCAGGGCGCATGGTAGCAGCCAAACTAGTGAGGAAGGTGCAGGAGCCCAGGAAGAAGTGGAGGACGAACTGATGGAAGACTCATCAGATGAGGGAGACCTTGATCACATTTCTGTTGTGCGAGGTTGGCGGGAGAGGACAGAGGAAGGAAGCATGATTGTTACCTCGCCACCAACACAACAGGGACTTGGTGCTCCTGGATGCGCAACACACATGAGTGCCTTCTTGCTGCACTACCTGCAACATGACCCTCGCATTGTGAGAATTAGAAATAATCCTGACTACTGGGTTGCCACATTGTTAGATCCCCGGTACAAAAGTAAATTTGCAGAAATTATTCCTGCCATAGAAAGGGATGCACGCATGCAGGAGTATCAGCAGAGACTGTTGCAGAATCTTACATGTGCTTTTCCACAAAACACCAGTGGTGCACGCACTGAATCTCACAGTTCCAACTTGCCAACCGTGGGACCGTCGACTGTTCAGCACTCAAACCGTAGCAGAAACACAGTATCTGCTGGTAACATCAATTTTGCAGAATCATATCACCACTTTTTTAGCCCATCCTTTGCAAGGCCACAGGAGACAAGAAGTCTGACACATAGTCAATGCCTGGAGAAAATGGTACAGAAGTATCTCCAAGTAAACATTGAAGTCATGACTGTGTCACTGGACCCTTGCTCTTTTTGGGCTTCCAATCTGGATAAATGGCCGGAGCTAGCCACTTACGCCTTGGAGATCTTGTCATGCCCCGCAGCCAGCGTTCTGTCTGAACGTGTGTTCAGCGCTGCTGGTGGTGTGCTGACAGATAAGCGCACGCGGCTCTCCACTGATAATGTAGACAGACTCACGTTTATAAAGATGAACAAATCATGGATCTGAAATGACTTTTCTACCCCTGTGTCATCCTGGGGAGAGTAAAAGCTTGATGATTGGTTAAAATCACCTCACCAACCATTTCAAGCTTTCAAATTACTAATCATGTTTATCTGTTTCTTGGCTGGAAAATAATTTGGGCTTTGTAGCAGTGTGCAGTACTGATTCTATTAGGCCATCTATACTAAGTTCCACCAGATTTAAAATTAATAATAATTTTTAGCTGCATCTAGCCCGGAAAATAATTTTGGGGCTCCGAGATGCGCAAGACACATAAGTGCCTTCTTGCTGCACTACCTGCAACATGACCCTCAGATTGTCAGAATTCGAAGTAATCCTGACTACTTGTTTGCCACACTATTAGATCCCCCACACTCTTCGATCAACCTTTTCATTTTAATAAAGACCAAAAAAATGGTCATTTTTGAAATTATAAGCATTAGCAGGTTATTAGAAACTGAAATCAAACAGTTTTCAACTCAAAACTTTATTCTAGGTGATGTTACATTTGCACATAGGACCCCTTGTTCGAAAGGAGCTTCTGAACTCTCTCGTCCATTGAATTTGTCAGGTTTTGGATGGTTTCTGCTTCAATTGTTTTGCATGAGGACAGAATACCCTCCCAGAGCTGTTGCTTAGATGTGAACTGCCTCCCGCCATCATAGACACTCCTTTTGATGATGCTCCAGAGGTTCTGAATGGGGTAGAGGTCAGGGGAGCATGGGGGTCACACCATAAGTTTGTCCCCTTCTATGCCGATATCAGCCAGAGATGCAGATGTGTTATGTGCAGCATGAGACGGTGCATTATCATGCATAAAAATGATCTTGCTGTGGATTACACGGTTCTTCTTCTTGAACCATCGCAGGAAGTGCTGTTTGAGAAACTCCACATACATTATGGAGTTCATCTTTGCCCCTTCAGGGATCCTAAAGGGGCCGACAATCTCTCTCCCCATGATTCCAGCCCAAAACATTACTCCACCTCCTCCTTGTTGGCGCTGTAGCCGTGTTTGCATGGGGTGTCCATCAACCAGCCATCCTCCACTCCATCCATCTGGACCATCGAGAGTTGCACGGCACTCATCCGTGAGCAAAACAGTTTTGAAATCAGTCTTCATGTAATGTTTGGCCCACTGGAGCCGTTTCTGCTTGTGTGAAGTGGATAGAGGAGGTCGACAGGATGGCGTATGCACAGCTGCAAACCTCTGAAGGACTCTGCATCTTGTTGTTCGGGGGACGTTGGAGGCACCAGAAGCTTCAAAAACTTGTCTGCTGCTATGACAAGGCTTTTTTGCCGCTGCTCTTTTAACCAGACGTAATTACCTGTAGGAAAGAGTCCTCAATTTGCCCTTATCAGCACGCACACGTTTGTACTGTGAATCAGCTACATACTTCTTGATTGCCAAGACACTTCATCCTGTTCATCGCACAATGTTGATTGTAGTCATGCCTTGACCTAAACACTCCACAATTTGTTGCTTCTCAGCAGCCGACACATCCTTTTACTTTCCCATTTTGGCAGAAAATGTAGGCTGCTTAATAATGTGGGACAGCCTTCTTAAGTAGTCTTGCCTTTCATTGGACACACCTGCCAAACTAATTAGCACAGGTGTCTGCAATTGCTTACAGTGATATAAAGAGCCCTGACACACATCACCATCAATGAGTTTAACTGACAAACAAACAAATTCTTCCCTTATCACTCCTAAACACTTTTTGCATAATAATTTGGAACACAGTGTACATGTGCTTTTCCACAAAACAACAGTGGTTCACGTAGTGAATCTTACAGTTCTAACTTGCCAACCGTGGTCTGTATGGAGTTGTTCAATAAAGGGCCCAAAATTAAGATAACATAGATGGGAGAGGTCTCTATGAATAGGAATTCCTAAGTATTTGATACCCTGTGAGGGCCAGGCAAAGGGAAAGTTGGACTGGATGGAATCCTATATGGATTTGGGGAGGGAGACATCGAGGGCCTCAGACTTCGCTGCATTGATTTTTTAAATTTGACCATGTAACAAAGTGATCTATTTCAGCCATAACAGCATGGATGGATATATGTGATTGAGTGATATATACTAGGACATCATCAGCAAATAGAGAGCACTTGTACTCGGTGCCTCCCACCTCAATCCACCTTTTCCACAAAACACGAGTGGTTCATGTAGTGAATCTTACAGTTCTAACTTGCCAACCGTGGTCTGTATGGAGTTGTTCAATAAAGGGCCCAAAATTAAGATATCATAGTTGAGAGAGGTCTCTATGAATAGGAATTCCTAAGTATTTGATACCCTGTGAGGGCCAGGCAAAGGGAAAGTTGGACTGGATGGAATCCTGTATGGATTTGGGGAGGGAGACATCGAGGGCCTCAGACTTCGCTGTATTGATTTTAAATTTTGACCATGTAACAAAGTGATCTATTTCAGCCATAACAGCAGTGATGGATATATGTGATTGAGTGATATATACTAGGAGATCATCAGCAAATAGAGAGCACTTGCACTCGGTGCCTCCCACCTCAATCCACCTAATATTGGGGTTATGGCAAATTGATGAGAGCAGGTGCTCCGTCACTAGGATGTATAAGAGAGGGGACAGAGGACATCCCTGCCTTGTCCCATTGGTGATTATGAAAGGTGATGAAAATGTTCTGACGCGCCCCCTGGGCCTTGGGACACCCGGAGCCGGACCCTTTTTGGTGGATGCTGGTGGTTGTAGTCTCCGTGGCGGCGACCCGGTTCCGTGGCTCAGGGCAGTCAAACCAGTGGCGGAACTATTTATGTGGTTTTGATGTTTAAATGTCCGACTACGCCACCCGTGGATTGCGGTCAGAGTGAACCGCCGATGCAGGGCAGACCGCTGAGGCTGGTGTTGTGGGTGCAGCAGAGCGTAGCATAACTCCCCACGGGAGGAGTATAGCCTCAGGGCAGTGTATGCGGAGGATAGGAGTGATGGTGCAGGGCAGCAGCAGTAATGACACGGAGTCAGTGATGCAGTCCAGGGCCTTTACTCACAGTTCTTATTATCCAGACCACGTCTGCAGGTAATGGCTGCCCATGTCGTACTGTGCTCACCAGGTGCGGGTCTCAGACAACTCCCAGATAACTTTGGAGCGCTTCACAGGACCCCCTTTGTGTGTCCTTTGTCTGGCCTTTCTTACCAACCCTTCTGTCCGGCTGCCTCGGGCCTCCTCTTGGTAAACTTGGTGCCAGTTTCCCTGACCCTATGTGGTGCCTTCCTAGCGGGTGTAGCGAGGGGCTGCGCCACATAAAATGTCACAGCCTCCGGTTTCTAGCTGAGGGTCATTTCCTGCCTCCACTAGTTTCGGGGACCGGTCTCCCCCTTTGGCTTGACCCCTCCACGCAGGTGGTTTCGGGCGTGCGGTGGCGACTCGCACGTCCGCGCCCCTGGGATCCCTTCGTTCCTTGTTCCTGGAGCCTTCTCCGCTCCTCTTCCTTCCTTTTCCCTCTTCCAGGCCTGGTCCTCTGTTACTAGGCCAGCCTCCGGAGCAGAGCTCATGCAGAGCCCCTGCTCCCTGTCACTTCTGCTCAGACTTCTCTGCACTGAACTAAGATGGTGCCCACCTTTTATACTCCCTTCTCAATGCACCCAGGAACTGCTTCCTCCCTGCTCCTGCACTACAGGGTTCCCCTTCCTCAGTGTTCCCTCCCCCCACTCCAGCCAGGGACAGGGACTGTCGTGCCCATCTCAGGGGCATATTGGTCGCCCTGCCCCACGGCAATGTGGTGTAATGCATGCAGGTGTCGGGTCCTGATCCACACTCCATCCTTACCTGAGAGTGAGATATCACACCTCTGGGTGAGGTGCAATACCTCTGTAGCAACAGAGCCCTCAGGGTGCTACAGTTCCATTTATCTTCAGCCTAGGGCCGTGATTTTGGCTATAAAAGGGTCCCCTAGACCCCTACCCCAAACTTTTTAAGAGAATAATATATGGCGTGCCAGTAGATTCTATGCAATGCTTTCTCAGCATCTAACGAAAGTATCTAATTACTAATTTTTAACTGCATCTAGCCCAGGAAATACTTTGTGCCTAGTAGCAGTGTCTGCTAGTCAGCGGATTATCCCGGCTGTTAAGCAAGCTACACCACCTGTAGTTTGGACACTTAATTTTTTCAAAGGAAATGCTTCGGGACCACGGGATACTCAGTGAAGAGCATCAGGAGGCACCCCAAGGCATAGGGGCTGGGGCTGGCAGTAGGATGCCTTGCGGTGGACAGCCAAGCTCGATCCTTATAAAAGCTTTTTAACTGCAGCAGCTTTAGTGGACGCTACTGGAGCTGGAATTACGTGGCTACTGGCATGAGACTTGCCCTCCAATAGATCCTTGTAAATGGATTTAAAGTGTATTCATTCAAATTAGAGAGACAATTTAAATTAAAAAGCTTAGAGCTGTCTCCACCACAGGGGGGCTCGCTCGACCCACCGGCAGACAGGCACCAGTATTGGGAGAGGGGGGCTGGCCGTCAGAGTTCACCGCGGCTCTGGCACAAACCCGGCGACACGGAGGTGGCACAGGCAGGAGCGGACTGGCCGTGTCGGCTTCTCAGTTTTTGGATTTTAGAAGGGCATGACATGCCTATATCTGTGTCTCCCCCTCCTTTTACTCCTACACCTCTTTTCTTTTCGCATGACTATATGTACTTGTCACTTTTCCCTGAGTTAGTTATGTCTTCTGAGCAGTTTGTCAGCTTTTGGACACCTTTGAAGGTGTTTTCTATGTGTTTCTATGTGTTTTGTTTGCCTGCCATTGGTTTTAATGGTGTTCGAAGGTGTTCGATGAACAGTTCGACGAACAGTTCGGCGAACACACGGAAGTTCGACGAACCGAACCGACACTCGAACACTACGGGGGTGGCTCAACACTAATTATTCATTGATTTTAGCCATTGAAAAACATCCTGTTACTCATATACCAGAAATGGTTGAAGGTATCGGCTGAACGCAAACAGATAGCAGCTCACCCTCTTTGAATCTACTTTAGCATGCTAAAAGGAGCAGGTAAAAGCAAAAAATTTCAGAATTCCACCTTTCCAAGCAGAGAAATGACTGTTTGTGCAATGACATTATTCATTGATTTTAGCCATTGAAAACCATCCTGTTACTCTTATGCCAGAAATGGTTGAAGGTATTGGCTGAACGCAAAGAGATAGCAGCCCACACTCTTTGAATCCTCTTTAGCATGCTAAAAGGAGCTGGAAAAATCAAAATAATTTCAGAATTCCACCTTTCCAAGCAGAGAAATGACTGTTTGTTCAATGATATTATTCATTGATTTTAGACATTGAAAACCGTCCTGTTAGTCATACACCAGAAATGGTTGAAGGTATTGGCTGAACTCAATCAGATAGCAGCTCACCCTCTTTGAATCTTCTTTAGCATGCTAAAAGGAGCAGGAAAAAGCAAAACAATTTCAGAAGTCCACCTTTCCAAGCAGACAAATGTCTTTTTGAGCAATGACATTATTCATTGATTTTAGCCATTGAAAAACATCCTGTTACTCATATACCAGAAATGGTTGAAGGTATCGGCTGAATGCAAACAGATAGCAGCTCACCCTATTTGAATCTTCTTTAGCATGCTAAAAGGAGGTAAAAGCAAAAAATTTCAGAATTCCACCATTCCAAGCAGAGAAATGACTGTGCAGTGACATTATTCATTGATTTTAGACATTGAACACTGTCCAGTTACTCTTATACCAGAAATGGTTGAAGGTATTGGCTGAACGCAAAGAGATAGCAGCCCACCCTCTTTGAATCTTCTTTAGCACGCTAAAAGGAGCAGGAAAAAACAAAATAATTTCAGAATTCCCCCTTTCCAAGCAGAGAAATGACTGTTTGTGCAATGACATTATTCATTGATTTTAGCCATTGAAAAACGTTCTGTTACTCATATACCAGAAATGGTTGAAGGTATTGGCTGAACGCAAACAGGTAGCAGCTCACCCTCTTTGAAACTTCTTTATCATGCTAATAGGAACAGGAAAAAGCAAAAAATTTCAGAATTTCACCTTTTCAAGCAGAGAAATGTCTCTTTGTACAATGACATTATTCATTGATTTTAGCCATTGAAAACCGTCCAGCCTCCCATATACCAGAAACGGTTGAAGGTATTGGCTAACGCAAACAGATAGCAGCTCACCCTCTTTGAATCTTCTTTAGCATGCTAAAAGTAGCAGGAAAAAGCAAAAAATTTCAGATTTCCACCTTTCAAAGCATAGAAAGGACTGTTTGTGCAATGACATTATTCATTGATTTTAGACATTGAAAAACATCCTGTTACTCGTATACCAGCAATGGTTGAATTTATTGGCTGAACGCAAACAGAGAGCAACTTTTCCTCTTTGAATCTTCCTTAGCACGCTAAAAGGAGCAGGAAAAAGCAAAATAATTTCAGAATTCCACCTTTCCAAGCAGAGAAATGACTGCTTGTTCATTCATATTATTCATTAATTTTAGACATTGAAAACCATCCTGATGCTCATATACCAGAACTGATTGAAGGTATTGGCTGAACTCAAACAGATAGCAGCTCAACCTCTTTGAATCTTCTTTAGCATGCTAAAAGGAGCAGGAAAAACAAAACAATTTCAGAAATCCACCTTTCCAAGCAGACACATGACTTTTTGAGCAATGACATTAATCATTGATTTTAGCCATTGAAAAACATGCTGTTACTCATATACCAGAAATTGTTGAAAGTATCGGCTGAACGCAAACAGATAGCAGCTCACCCTCTTTGAATCTTCTTTATCATGCTAAAAGGAGCAGGTAAAAGCAAAAAATTTCAGAATTCCACCATTCCAAGCAGAGAAATGACTGTTTGTGCAATGACATTATTCATTGATTTTAGACATTGAAAACTGTCCTGTTACTCTTATACCAGAAATGGTTGAAGGTATTGGCTGAGCGCAATGAGATAGCAGCCCACCATCTTTGAATCTTCTTTAGCATGCTAAAAGGAGCAGGAAAAAGCAAATAATTTCAGAATTCCACCTTTATAAGCAGAGAAATGACTGTTTGTGCAATGACATTATTCATTGATTTTAGACATTGAAAACCGTCCTGTTACTCATATACCAGAAATGGTTGAAGGTATTGGCTGAAGGCAAACAGATAGCAGCTCACCCTCTTTGAATGTTCTTTAGCATGCTAAAAGTAGCAAGAAAAAGCAAAAAATTTCAGAATTCCACCATTCAGAGCAGAGAACTGACTTTTTGAGCAATGACATTATTCATTGATTTTAGCCATTGAAAAACATCCTGTTACTCATATGCCAGAAATAGTTGATGGTATCGGCTGAACGCAAACAGAGAGCAGCTCACCCTCTTTGAATCTACTTTAGCATGCTAAAAGTAGCAGGAAAAAGCAAAAAAATTCAGAATTCCACCTTTCGAAGCACAGAAATGACTTTTTGAGCAATGACATTATTCATTGATTTTAGCCATTGAAAAACATCCTGTTACTCATATACCAGAAATGGATGAAGGTATCGGCTGAACGCAAACAGATAGCATCTCACCCTCTTTGAATCTTCTTTAGCATGCTAAAAGGAACAGGTAAAAGCAAAAAATTTTAGAATTCCACCTTTCCAAGCAGAGAAATGACTGTTTGTGCATTGACATTATTCATTGATTTTAGCCATTGAAAACCGTCCTGTTACTCTTATACCAGAAATGGTTGAAGGTATTGGCTGAAAGCAAAGAGATAGCAGCTCAACATCTTTGAATCTTCTTTAGCATGATAAATGGAGCAGGAAAAGCAAAAAATTTCAGAATTCCACTTTTACAAGCAGAGAAATGACTGTTTGTGCAATGACATTATTCATTGATTTTAGCCATTGAAAAACATTCTGTTACTCATACACCAGAAATGGTTGAAGGCATTGGCTGATCGTAAACAGACAGCAACTCACCCTCTTTGAATCTTCTTTACCACGCTAAAAGGAGCAGGAAAAAGCAAAATAATTTCAGAATTCGCCCTTTCCAAGCAGAGAAACGTCTGTTTGTGCAATGACATTATTCATTGATTTTTGACATTGAAAACCGTCCTGTTACTCATATACCAGAAATGGTGTAAGGTATTGGCTGAACTCAATCAGATAGCATCTCACCCTCTTTGAATCTTCTTTAGCATGCTAAAAGGAGAAGGAAAAAGCTCAACAATTTCAGAAATCCACCTTTCCAAGCAGACAAATATCTTTTTGAGCAATGACATTATTCATTGATTTTAGCCATTGAAAAACATCCTGTTACTCATATACCAGAAATGGTTGAAGGTATTGGCTGAACGCAAACAGCTAGCAGCTCACACTCTTTGAATCTTCTTTAGCATGCTAAAAGTAGCAGGAAAAAGCAAAAAAATTCAGAATTCCACCTTTCAAAGCAGAGAAATGACTTTTTGAGCAATGACATTATTCATTTATTTTAGCCATTGGAAAACATCCTGCTACTCATATACCAGAAATGGTTGAAGGTATCAGCGGAACGCAAACAGATAGCAGCTCACTCTCTTTGAATCTTCTTTAGCATGCTAAAAGGAGCAGGTAAACGCAAAAAATTTCAGAATTCCACCATTCCAAGCAGAGAAATAACTGTTTGTGCAATGACATTATTCATTGATTTTAGCCATTGAAAACCATCCTGTTACTCATATACCAGAAATGGTTGAAGGTATTGGCTGAACGCAAAGAGACAGCAGCCCACCATCTTTGAATCTTCTTTAGCATGCTAAAAGGAGCAGGAAAAAGCAAAAAATGTCAGAATTCCACTTTTACAAGCTGAGAAATGACTGTTTGTGCAATGACATTATTCATTGATTTTAGCCATTGAAAAACATTCTGTTACTCATACACCAGAAATGGTTGAAGGCATTGGCTGAACGTAAACAGACAGCAACTCACCCTCTTTGAATCTTCTTTAGCACACTAAAAGGAGCAGGAAAAAGCAAAATAATTTCAGAATTCCACCTTTCCAAGCAGAGAAATTACTGTTTGTGTAATGACATTATTCATTCAATTTAGCCATTGAATACCGTCATTTTTCTCATATAATCAAAATGGTTTTGAGGTATTTGGCTGAATTCCAACATATAGCAGCTCACCCTCTTTGAATCTTCTTTAGCATGCTAAAAGGAGCAGGAAAAAGCAAAAAATGTCAGAATTCCACCTTTCCAAGCAGAAAAATGAATGTTTGTGCAATGACATTATTCATTGATTTTAGACATTGAAAAGCGTTCTGTTACTCATATACCAGAAATGGTTGAAGGTATTGGATGAATGCAAACAGATAGCAGCTCACTCTCTTAGAATCTTCTTTAGCTTGCTAAAAGGAGCAGGAAAAAACAAAACATTTCAGAATTCCACCTTTCCAATCAGAGAATAGACTGTTTGTGCAAAGACAATATTCATTCATTTTAGCCATTGAAAACCGTACTGTTACTCATATACAAGAAATGGATGAAGGTATTGGCTGTTCACAGCCAGAAAGCTCACACTCTTTGAATCTTCTGTAGCATGCTAAAAGTAACAGGAAAAAGCAAAAAATTTCAGAATGCCACCTTTCCAAGCAGGGAATTGTCTGTTTGTGCAATGACAATATTCATTCATTTTAGCCATTGAAAACCGTCCTGTTACTCATATACCAGAAATGGATGAAGGTATTGGCTGAACGCAAACAGACAGCAGCTCAAACTCTTTGAATCTTCTTTAGCATGCTAAAATGAGCAGGAAAAAACAATAAATTTCAGAATTCCACCTTTATAAGCAGAGAAATCACTGTTTGTGTAATGACATTATTCATTGATTTTAGCCATTGAAAACCATCCTGTTACTCAAATACCAGAAATGGTTGAAGGTATTGGCTGAACGCAAACAGATAGCAGCTCACCCTCTTTGAATCTTCTTTAGCATGCTAAAAGTAGCAGGAAAAAGCAAAAGATGTCAGAATTCCACCTTTCAAAGCAGAGAAATGACTGTTGAGCAATGACATTAGTCATTGATTTTAGCCATTGAAAAACATCCTGTTACTCATATACCAGAAATGGTTGAATGCATTGGCTGAACATAAACAGACAGCAACTCACCCTCTTTGAATCTTCTTTAGCACGCTAAAAGAAGCAGGAAAAAGCTAAATAATTTCAGAATTCCACCTTTCCAAGCAGAGAAATGACTGTTTGTGCAATGACATTATTCATTGATTTTAGCCATTGAAAAATGTTTTGTTACTCATATACAAGGAATGGTTGAAGATATTGGCTGAACGCAAACATATAGAAGCTCACCCTCTTTGAATCTTCTTTAGCATGCTAAAAGTAGCAGGAAAAAGCAAAAAATGTCAGAATTCCACCTTTGAAAGCAGAGAAATGACATTTTGATAAATGACATTATTCATTGATTTTAGCCATTGAAAAACATCCTGTTACTCATATACCAGAAAAGGTTGAAGGTATCGGCTGAACGCAAACAGATAGCAGCCCACCCTCTTTGAATCTTCTTTAGCACGCTAAAAGGAGCAGGAAAAAGCAAAAAATTTCAGAATTCCACCTTTCCAAGCAGAGAAATGACTGTTTGTGCATTGACATTATTCATTGATTTTAGCCATTTAAAAGCATCCTATTACCCATGTACCAGAAATGGTTGAACGCATTGGCTGAACGTAAACAGACAGCAACTCACCCTCTTTGAATCTTCTTTAGCACGCTAAAAGAAGCAGGAAAAAGCAAAATAATTTTAGAATTCCACCTTTCCAAGCAGAGAAATGACTGTTTGTGCAATGACATTATTCATTGATTTTAGCCATTGAAAAATGTTCTGTTACTCATATACAAGGAATGGTTGAAGGTCTTGGCTGAACGCAAACATATAGAAGCTCACCCTCTTTGAATCTTCTTTAGCACGCTAAAAGGAGCAGGAAAAAGCAAAAAATATC
Source organism: Phyllobates terribilis (assembly GCF_046119375.1). Taxonomy (NCBI): domain Eukaryota; kingdom Metazoa; phylum Chordata; class Amphibia; order Anura; family Dendrobatidae; genus Phyllobates; species Phyllobates terribilis. The sequence goes on along the minus strand of NW_027362771.1, from coordinate 207,348 downwards.
AGAATTCCAGCTTTCCAAGCAGAGAAATGACTTTTTGAGCAATGACATTATTCATTGATTTTAGCCATTGAAAAACATCCTGTTACTCATATACCAGAAATGGTTGAAGGTATTGGCTGAATGCAAACAGATAGCAGCTCACCCTCTTTGAATCTTCTTTAGCATGCTAAAAGGAGCAGGAAAAAGCAAAACATTTCAGAATTCCACCATTCAAAGCAGAGAAATGACTTTTTGAGCATTGACATTATTCATTGATTTTAGCCATTGAAAAACATCCTGTTACTCATTAGTGTTGAGCCACCCCCGTAGTGTTCGGGTTCGGTTCGGTTCGTCGAACACCGGGATGTTCGAGGAACTGTTCGTCGAACTGTTCGTCGAACACCTTAGAACACCGTCGAACACCGTTAAAACCAATGGCAGGCAAACAAAAACACATAGAAACACATAGAAAACACCTGCAAAGGTGTCCAAAAGCTGACAAACTGCTCAGAAGACACTCTCTTTAAAAAAGCCGGCCGGCAAATTCAGCAGCGGCATACACCGGTACCCGACAATTTAGACAAGAAGGAATAGAGCATCACACATAGATTAGATAGATAGAAACATGTCAGTCACACATATAAGAAGCACAGTGACAGTGTTGGTTACTGCACTTGTCATTTAGTGTAAAGGATTTATTAAAAAAAATATTAGTGTTTTCATGCACCGTCTCTTTAAAAAAGCCGGCCGGCAATTCAGCATCTGTACCCGACAATTTAGAACAGAAAGAATAGAGCTTCACACATAGATTCGATAGATAGAAACATGTCAGTCACATATATAATAAGTACAGTGATAGTGTTGCTTACTGTACTTGTCATTTAGTGTAAAGGATTTATTTAAAAAAATAATAGTGTTTTCATGCACTGTCTCTTTAAAAAAGCCGGCCGGCAATTCAGCAGCGGTACCCGACAATTTAGAACAGAAAGATAGAGCATCACACATAGATTAGATAGATAGAAACATGTCAGTCACATATATATTAAGTACAGTGATAGTGTTGGTTACTGTACTTGTCATTTAGTATTAAAATAAAGGATTTATTATTAAAAAAATTGGCGTGGGGTTCCCCTTAATTTTAGGCTCTAGCGGAGGTTAAGCAGACGGCTGGGGCAGATGTTTGAAGCCTGGGAAGGGGGTAATACCCACGGAGCTTCCCAGGCTACTAATATCAGCCCCCAGCTGAATACATAGCCTTTACTAGCTATTAAAATGGGGGACCCCCCCAAAAAAATGACGTGGGGTCCCCCCTAATTTAATAGCTAGCAAAGGCTAGGCAGACAGCTGGGGGCTGATATTAATAGCCCAGGAAGGGAGCCATGAATATTGGCCCCCTCCCAGGCTAGAAACACCAGCCGTCAGCCGCCCCAGAAATGGCGCATTCATAGGATGCGCCAATTCTGGCACTTAGCCTCGCTCTTCCACGCTGCCCTGGTGCGGTGGCAGGGGGTAATAGGGTTGGGGTTGATGTCAGCTTATAATGCCAGCTGACATCAAGCCCAGGTTAGTAATGGAGAGGCGTCTATAAGACACCCCCATTACTAACCCCATAGTCAAAGTTAAAAAAAACACAAACACCCAGAATAAAGTCCTTTAATTGAAATAAAGACACAGTCCTTTATTGTTCTAAATTAAACCATACTTACCATCACGCCCATTCCAGCTGAAGCCAACGATCTCCTGCAATAAAAGAAAAATAATAAAGCAACCTCATCCTTACCTTTCCATGGTTCCCACGACAGCTTCAGCTCTGCTACATCGAGATGACAGGCTGGACCGCAGCAGAACGCTGCCATCCAGCCTCTCATCCCGCAGACACTGAGAAGCGCAGGCTTGCTTGCGCTGCTCAGCGTCTCTCTGTGACGACATCCAGATGAGCCGAGTTCATGTCCAATGAACTCGGCTCACCTCATGCACGTCACTGACAGCGTGGGAAAATTCTCACGCTGAAGCTCTGATTGCAGGAGAATTTTCCCACGCTGTCAGTGACGTGCAGGAGGTGAGCTGAGTTCATTGGACATGAGCTCACCTCATGCACATCACTGACAGCGTGGGAGAATTCTCCTGCACTCAGCACTTCAGCGTGAGAATTTTCCCACGCTGTCAGTGACGTGCATGAGGTGAGCCGAGTTCATTGGACATGACCTCGGCTCATCTGGATGCCGTCACAGCGAGACAGTGAGGAGCGCAAGCATGCCTACGCTTGTCAGTGTCTGCGGGATGACAGACTGGATGGCAGCGTTCTGCTGCGGTCCAGCCAGTCATCTCGATGTAGCAGAGCTGAAGCTGTCATGGGAACCATGGAAAGGTAAGGATGAGGTTGGTTTATTATTTTTCTTTTATTGCAGGAGATCGTTGGCTTCAGCTGGAATGGGTGTGATGGTAAGTATGGTTTAATTTAGAACAATAAAGAATTGTGTCTTTATTTCAATTAAAGGACTTTATTCTGGGTGTTGTGTTTTTTTTAAATACTTTACTAGAAATTCATGGCGGTCATGTCTAATACTGGCGTGACCCCATGAATTTTGGGCTTGGGGCCAGCTGATAATACCAAGCTGGCCCTAACCCCTTTATTACCCAGTGAGCCACCGCACCAGGGCCCTGGATGAGTTGGGTACAGCGCCAGAAGATGGCGCTTCTATGAACGCGCCATTTTCCGGGGTGGCTGCGGACTGCAATTTGTAGCGGGGGGGGCCCAGAAAGCTTGGGCCTCCCTGCGCTGCAGATTCCAGCCCCCAGCTGCCTAGTTGTACCTGGCTGGACACAAAAATAGGGTGAAGCCCCACGTACATTTTTTTTTAATTATTTCATGAAATTCATGAAATAATTAAGAAAAAAAGGGCTTCCCTATATTGTTGTGTCCGGCCAGGTACAAATAGGCAGCTGGTGGATGGGGGCAGCCCGTTCCTGCCTGCTGTACCTGGCTGGACACAAATATAGTGCGAAGCCCCACTTCAATTTTTTTAAATTATTTCAGGAAATTCATGAAATAATTTAAAAAAAATTGACGTGGGGCTTCGCACTATATTTGTGTCCAGCCAGGTACAGCAGGCAGGAACGGGCTGCCCCCAACCACCAGCTGCCTATTTGTACCTGGCCGGACACAACAATATAGGGAAGCCCTTTTTTTCTTAATTATTTCATGAAATAATTTAAAGAAAATTGACGTGGGGCTTCGCCCTGTTTTTGTGTCCAGCCAGGTGCAACTAGGCAGCTGGGGGCTGGAATCCGCAGCGCAGGGAGGCCCAAGCTTTCTGGGCCACCCCCGCTGCAAATTGCAGTCCGCAGCCACCCCGGAAAATGGCGCGTTCATAGAAGCGCCATCTTCTGGCGCTGTACCCAACTCATCCAGGGCCCTGATGCGGTGGCTCACTGGGTAATAAAGGGGTTAGGGCCAGCTTGGCATTATCAGCTGGCCCTAAGCCCGAAATTCATGGGGTCACGCCAATATTAGACATGACCACCATGAATTTCTAGTAAAGTATTTAAAAAAAACACAACACCCAGAAAAAAGTCCTTTAATTGAAATAAACACACAATTCTTTATTGTTCTAAATTAAACCATACTTACCGTCACACCCATTCCAGCTGAAGCCAACGATCTCCTGAAATAAAAGAAAAATAATAAAGCAACATCATCCTTACCTTTCCATGGTTCCCATGACAGCTTCAGCTCTGCTACATCGAGATGACAGGCTGGACCGCAGCAGAACGCTGCCATCCAGCCTCTCATCCCGCAGACACTGAGAAGCGCAGGCTTGCTTACGCTCCACAGTGTCTCTTTGTGAGGGCATCCAGATGAGCCGAGTTAATGTCCACTGAACTCGGCTCACCTCATGCACGTCACTGACAGCGTGGGAAAATTCTCCTGCACTCAGCGCTTCAGCGTGGGAGAATTCTCACACTGAAGCGCTGAGTGCAGGAGAATTCTCCCACGCTGTCAGTGACGTGCAGGAGGTGAGCTGAGTTCATTGGACATGAGCTCACCTTATGCACGTCACTGACAGCGTGGGAAAATTCTCCTGCACTCAGCGCTTCAGCGTGGGAGAATTCTCACGCTGAAGCGCTGAGTGCAGGAGAATTCTCCCACGCTGTCAGTGACGTGCAGGAGGTGAGCTGAGTTCATTGGACATGAGCTCACCTTATGCACGTCACTGACAGCGTGGGAGAATTCTCCTGCACTCACCGCTTCAGCGTGAGAATTTTCCCACGCTGTCAGTGACGTGCATGAGGTGAGCCGAGTTCATTGGACATGAACTCGGCTCATCTGGATGTCGTCACAGAGAGACGCTGAGCAGCGCAAGCAAGCCTGCGCTTCTCAGTGTCTGCGGGATGAGAGGCTGGATGGCAGCGTTCTGCTGCGGTCCAGCCTGTCATCTCGATGTAGCAGAGCTGAAGCTGTCGTGGGAACCATGGAAAGGTAAGGATGAGGTTGCTTTATTATTTTTCTTTTATTGCAGGAGATCGTTGGCTTCAGCTGGAATGGGCGTGACGGTAAGTATGGTTTAATTTAGAACAATAAAGGATTGTGTCTTTATTTCAATTAAAGGACTTTATTCTGGGTGTTTGTGTTTTTTTTAACTTTGACTATGGGGTTAGTAATGGGGGTGTCTTATAGACGCCTCTCCATTACTAACCTGGACTTGATGTCAGCTGGCATTATAAGCTGACATCAACCCCAACCCTATTACCCCCTGCCACCGCACCAGGGCAACGTGGAAGAGCGAGGCTAAGTGCCAGAATTGGCGCATCCTATGAATGCGCCATTTCTGGGGCGGCTGACGGCTGGTGTTTCTAGCCTGGGAGGGGGCCAATATTCATGGTTCCCTTCCTGGGCTATTAATATCAGCCCCCAGCTGTCTGCCTAGCCTTTGCTAGCTATTAAATTAGGGGGGACCCCACGTCATTTTTTTTGGGGTGTCCCCCATTTTAAAAGCTAGTAAAGGCTATGTATTCAGCTGGGGGCTGATATTAGTAGCCTGGGAAGCTCCGTGGGTATTACCCCCTTCCCAGGCTTCAAATATCTGCCCCAGCCGTCTGCTTAACCTCCGCTAGAGCCTAAAATTAAGGGGAACCCCACGCCAATTTTTTTAATAATAAATCCTTTATTTTAATACTAAATGACAAGTACAGTAACCAACACTATCACTGTACTTCATATATATGTGACTGACATGTTTCTATCTATCTAATCTATGTGTGAAGCTCTATTCTGTCTGTTATAAATTGTCGGGTACCGCTGCTGAATTGCCGGCCGGCTTTTTTAAAGAGACGGTGCATGAAAACACTATTATTTTTTTTGATAAATCCTTTACGCTAAATGACAAGTACAGTAAGCAACACTGTCACTGTACTTCGTATATATGTGGCTGACATGTTTCTATCTATCTAATCTATGTGTGAAGCTCTATTCTGTCTGTTATAAATTGTCGGGTACCGCTGCTGAATTGCCGGCCGGCTTTTTTAAAGAGACGGTGCATGAAAACACTATTATTTTTTTTGATAAATCCTTTACGCTAAATGACAAGTACAGTAAGCAGCACTTTCACTGTACTTCGTATATATGTGGCTGACATGTTTATATCTATCTAATCTATGTGTGAAGCTCTATTCTTTCGGTTCTAAATTGTCGGGTACAGGTGTATGCCGCTGCTGAATTGCCGGCTTTTCATGTTTCACTGTTGGCACTGTTCCCATCGATTTGGGCAATCACTGTAATGCCACAACCACCATGGCTGTGGCATTACAGTGAGTGGCAGACAATCCCTGCATGATTGGTGCTCTAAATAGCGCCAGACATGCAGGACACGCTTTTGGTGCACGAACAGTTATCGAACATAACCTCGAACAGCCGAATTTTTTGCAAATCGTTCGGGTTCGTCGAACAACTCGAACACCGCCCAAAACACCTCGAATTTGAGATTGGCGAACAGTTCTAGTCGAACACCGCTCATCTCTATTACTCATATAACAGAAATGGTTGAAGGTATCTGCCGAACGCAAACAGATTGCAGCTCACCCTCTCTGAATCTTCTTTAGCATGCTAAAAGGAGCAGGTAAAAGCAAAAAATTTCTGATTTCCAACTTTCAAAGCAGAGAAATGTCTGTTTGTGCAATGACATTATTCATTGATTTTAGCCATTGAAAAACATCCAGTCATTCATACACCAGAAATGATTGAAGGCATTGGCTGAATGTAAACAAATAGGAACTCACCCTCTTTGAATCTTCTTTAGCACGCTAAATGGAGCAGGAAAAAGTAAAATAACTTCAGAATTCCACCTTTCCAAGCAGAGAAATGACTGTTTGTGCAATGACATTATTCATTGATTTTAGCCATTGAAATACGTTCTGTTACTCATATACCAGAAATGGTTGAAGGTATTGGCTGAACGCAAAGAGATAGCAGCTCACCCTCTTTGAACCTTCTTTAGCATGCTAAAAGGAGCAGGAAAAAGCAAAACATTTCAGAATTCCACTTTACCAACCATAGAAATAACTGTTTGTGCAATGACATTATTCATTGATTTTAGCCATTGAAAACCGTCCTGTTACTGTTATAGCAGATATGGTTGAACGTATTGGCTGAACGCAAACAGATAGCAGCTCACACTCCTTGAATCTTCTTTAGTATGCTAAAAGGAGCAGGAAAAAGCAAAAAAATTCAGAATTCCACCTTTCAAAGCAGAGAAATGACTTTTTGAACAATGACATTATTCATTGATTTTAGCCATTGAAAAACATCCTGTTACTCATATTCCAGAAATGGTTGAGGGTATTTGCTGAACTCAAACAGATAGCAGCTAACCCTCTTTGAATCTTCTTTAGCATGCTAAACGGAGCACGAAAAAGCAAAAAAATTCAGAATTCCACCTTTCCAAGCAGAGAATTGACTGTTTGTGCAATGACAATATTCATTCTTTTTAGCCATTGAAAACCGTCCTGTTACTCATATAATAGAAATGGATGAAGGTATTGGCTGAACGCAAACACATAGCAGTTCACCCTCTTTTAATCTTCTTTAGCATGCTAAAAGTAGCAGGAAAAAGCAAAAAATGTTAGAATTCTACCTTTTAAAGCAGAGAAATGACTTTTTGAGCAATGACATTATTCATTGATTTTAGCCACTGAAAAACATCCTGTTACTCATATACCAGAAATGGTTGAAGGTATCGGCTGAACGCAAACAGATAGCAGCTCACCCTCTTTGAATCTTCTTTAGCATGCTAAAAGTAGCAGGAAAATGCAAAAAAAAATCAGAATTCCACCTTTCAAAGCAGAGAAATGACTGTTTGAGCAATGACATTATTCATTGATTTTAGCCATTGAAAAACATCCTGTTACTCATATACAAGGAATGGTTGTAGGTATCGGCTGAATGCAAGCAGATAGCAGCTCACCCTCTTTGAATCTTCTTTAGCAAGCTAAAAGGAGCAGGAAAAAGCAAAACATTTCAGAATTCCACCTTACCAAGCAGAGAAACTACTGTTTGTGCAATGTCATTATTCATTGATTTTAGCCGTTGAAAACCATCCTGTTATTCTTATACCAGAAATGGTTGAAGGTATTGGCTGTACGCAAACAGATAGCAGCCCACCATCTTTGAATCAACTTTAGAATGCTAAAAGGAGCAGGAAAAAGCAAAAAATTACAGAATTCCACTTTTACAAGAAGAGAAATTACTGTTTGTGCAATGACATTATTCATTGATTTTAACCATTGAAAACCGTCCTGTTACTCATATACCAGAAATGGTTGAAGGTATTGGCTGAATGCAAACAGATAGCAGATCACCCTCTTTGAATCTTCTTTAGCATGCTAAAAGGAGCAGGAAAAAGCAAAAGAATTTCAGAACTCCAACTTTCCAAGCAGAGAAATGACTGTTTGTGCAATGACAATATTCATTCTTTTTAGCCATTGAAAACCGTCCTGTTACTCATATAACAGAAATGGATGAAGGTATTGGCTGAACGCAAACACATAGCAGCTCACCCTCTTTTAATCTTCTTTAGCATGCTAAAAGTAGCAGGAAAAAGCAAAAAATGTTAGAATTCTACCTTTTAAAGCAGAGAAATGACTTTTTGAGCAATGACATTATTCATTGATTTTAGCCATTGAAAAACATCCTGTTACTCATATACCAGAAATGGTTGAAGGTATCGGCTGAACGCAAACAGATAGCAGCTAACCCTCTTTGAATCTTCTTTAGCATGCTAAAAGTAGCAGGAAAATGCAAAAAAAAATTCAGAATTCCACCTTTCAAAGCAGAGAAATGACTGTTTGAGCAATGACATTATTCATTGATTTTAGCCATTGAAAAACATCCTGTTACTCATATACCAGGAATGGTTGTAGGTATCGGCTGAATGCAAGCAGATAGCAGCTCACCCTCTTTGAATCTTCTTTAGCAAGCTAAAAGGAGCAGGAAAAAGCAAAACATTTCAGAATTCCACCTTCCCAAGCAGAGAAATTACTGTTTGTGCAATGACATTATTCATTGATTTTAGCCAATGAAAAACATCCTGTTACTCATATACCAGAAATGGTTGAAGGTATTGGCTGAGTGCAAACAGATAGCAGCTCATCGTCTTTGAATCTTCTTTAGCATGCTAAAGGGAGCAGGAAAAAGTTAAAAAATTTCAGATTTACACATTTCAAAGCAGAGAAATGACTGTTTGTGCAATGACATTGTTCATTGATTTTAACCATTGAAAACCGTCCTGTTACTCATATACCAGAAATGGTTGAAGGTATTGGCTGAATGCAAACAGATAGCAGCTCACCCTCTTTGAATCTTCTTTAGCATTCTAAAAGGAGCAGGAAAAAGCAAAAAATTACAGAATTCCACTTTTACAAGAAGAGAAATTACTGTTTGTGCAATGACATTATTCATTGATTTTAACCATTGAAAACCGTCCTGTTACTCATATACCAGAAATGGTTGAAGGTATTGGCTGAATGCAAACAGATAGCAGCTCACCCTCTTTGAATCTTCTTTAGCATGCTAAAAGGAGCAGGAAAAAGCAAAAGAATTTCAGAATTCCAACTTTCCAAGCAGAGAAATGACTGTTTGTGCAATGACATTATTCATTGATTTTAGACATTGAAAACCGTCCTGTTACTCATATACCAAAATTGGTTGAAGGTATTGGCTGAATTCAAACAGATAGCTGCTCACCCTCTTTGAGTCTTCTTTAGCATGCTAAAAAGAGCAATAAAAAGCAAAACATTTCAGAATTCCACCTTTCCAAGCAGAGAATTGACTGTTTGTGCAATGACAATATTCATTCATTTTAGCCATTAAAAACCATCCTGTTACTCACATACCTGAAATGGTTGAAGGTATTGGCTGAACGCAAACAGATAGCAGCACACCCTCTTTGAATCTTCTTTAGCATGCTAAAAAGAGCAGGAAAAAACAAAAACATTTCAGAATTCCACCTTTCCAAGCAGAGAAATGACTTTTTGAGCAATGACATTATTCATTGATTTTAGCCTTTGAAAAACATCCTGTTACTCATATACCAGAAATGGTTGAAGGTATCAGCTGAACGCAAACAGAAAGCAGCTCACCCTCTTTGAATCTTCTTTAGCATGCCAAAAGGAGTAGGTAAAAGCAAAAAATTTCAGAATTCCACCTTTCCAAGCAGAGAAATGACTGTTTGTGAAATTACATTATTCATTGATTTTAGCCACTCAAAACCGTCCTGTTACTCTTATACTAGAAATGGTTGAAGGTAGTGGCTGAACGCAAACAGATAGCAGCCTACCATCTATGAATCTTCTTTAGCATGCTAAAAGGAGCAGCAAAAAGAAAAAAAATTCAGAATTCCACTTTTACAAGCAGAGAAATGACTGTTTGTTCAATGTCATTATTCATTGATTTTTAGCCATTGAAAACTGTCCTGTTACTCATACACCAGAAATTGTTGAAGGTATTGGCTGATCGCAAACAGATAGCAGGTCACCATCTTTGAATTTTCTTTAGCATGCTAAAGGGAGCAGGAGAGAGCAGAAAATTTCAGGATTCCAACTTTCAAAGCAGAGAAATGACTGAGCAATGACATTATTCATTGATTTTAGCTATTGAGAAACGTCCTGTTACTCATATACCAGAAATGGTTGAAGGTATTGGCTGAACACAAAGAGATAGCAGCCCACTCTCTTTGAATCTTCTTTAGCATGATAAAAGGAGCAGGACAAAGCAAACAATTACAGAATTCCACTTTTACAAGCAGAGAAATGACTGTTTGTTCAATGTCATTATTCATTGATTTTTAGCCATTGAAAACCGTCCTGTTACTCATATACCAGAATGGGTTGAAGGTATCGGCTGAACGCAAACAGATAGCAGCTCACCCTCTATGAATCTTCTTTAGCACGCTTAAAGGAGCAGGTAAAAGCAAAAAATTTCAGAATTCCACCTTTCCAAGCAGAGAAATGACTGTTTCTGCAATGACATTATTCATTGATTTTAGCCATTGAAAACCGTCCTGTTACTTATATACCAGAAATGGTTGAAGGTATTGGCTGAACACAAACAGATAGTAGCTCACCCTCTTTGAATCTTCTTTAGCATGCTAAAAGGAGCAGGAAAAAGCAAAACAATTCAGAATTCCACCTTTCCAAGCGGAGAAATGACTGTTTGTGTAATGCCATTATTCATTCATTTTAGCCATTGAATACCGTCCTGTTACTCATATACCAGAGATGGTTGAAGGTATTGGCTGAATGCAAACAGATAGCAGCTCACCCTCTTGGAATCTTCTTTAGCATACTAAAAGGACCAGGAAAAAGCAAATAATTTCAGAATTCCCCCTTTCCAAGCAGATAAATTACTGTTTCTGCAATGACATTATTCATTGATTTTAGCCATTGAAAATCGTCCTGTTACTCACATACCAGAAATGGTTGAAGGTATTGGCTGAACACAAACAAATAGCAGCTCAGCCTCTTTGAATCTTCTTTAGCATGCTAAAAGGAGCAGGAAAAAGCAAAACAATTCAGAATTCCACCTTTCCAAGCAGAGAAATGACTGTTTCTGCAATGACATTATTCATTGATTTAAGCGATTGAAAACCGTCCTGTTACTCATATACCAGAAATGGTTGAAGGTATTGGCTGAACGAAAACAGATAGCAGCTCAAACTCTTTAAATATTCTTTATCATGGTAAAAGGAGCAGGAAAAAGCAAAAAATTACAGAATTCCACCTTACCAAGGAGAGAAATAACTGTTTGTCCAAAGACATTATTCATTGATTTTAGCCATTGAAAACCGTGCTGTTAGTCATATACCAGAAATGGTTGAAGGTATTGGCTGAACTCAAACATATAGCAGCTTACCCTCTTTGAATCTTCTTTAGCATGCTAAAAGGTGCAGGAAAAAGCAAAAAAAAATTCAGAATTCCACCTTTCCAAGCAGAGAAATGACTGTTTGTTCAATGTTATTATTCATTGATTTTAGCCATTGAAAACCGTCCTGTTACTTATATACAAGAAATGGTTGTTGGTATTGGCTGAACACAAACAGATAGAAGCTCACCCTCTTTGATTCTTCTTTAGCATGCTAAAAGGAGCAGGAAAAAGCAAAAAATTTCAGAACTCCACCTTTCCCAGCAGAGAAATGACTGATCAATGACATTATTCACTGATTTTAGCCATTGAAAAACGTCCTGTTACTCATATACCAGAAATGGTTGAAGATATTGGCTGAATGCAAACAGATAGCAGCTCAGCCTCTTTGAATCATCTTCTGCATGCTAAAAGGAGCAAAAAAAAACAAAAAACATTTCAGAATACCACCTTTCCAAGCAGAGAAATGACTGTTTGAGCAATGACATTATTCATTGATTTTAGCCGTTGAAAACCGTCCTGTTACTCATATACAGGAAATGGTTGATGATATTGGCTGAACACAATCAGTTTGCAGCTCACCCTCTTTGAATCTTCTTTAGCATGCTAAAGGAGCAGGAAAAAACATTTCAGAATACCACCTTTCCAAGCAGAGAAATGACTGTTTTTGCAATGACAATATTCATTCAATTCAGCCATTGAAAACCATCCTGTTACTCATATACCAGAAATAGTTGAAGGTATTGGCTGAATGCAAATAGATAGCAGCTCACCCTCTGTGAATATTCTTTAGCATGCTAAAAGTAGCAGGAAATAGCAAAAAAATTCAGAATTCCACCTCTCCCAGCAGAGAAATGATTTTTTGAGCAAGGACATTATTCATTGATTTTAGCCATTGAAAAACATCCTGTTACTCAAATACCAGAAATAGTTGAAGGTATCGGCTGAACGCAAACAGGTAGCAGCTCACCCTCTTTGAATCTTCTTTAGCATGCTAAAAGGAGCAGGTAAAAGCAAAAAAATTCAGAATTCCACCGTTCCATCAGAGAAATGACTGTTTGTGCAATGACATTATTCATTGATTTTAGCCATTGAAAACCGTCCTGTTACTCTTATACCAGAAATGGTTGAAGTTATTGGCTGAACGCAAACAGATAGCAGCCCACGATCTTTGAATCTTCTTTAGCATGCTAAAAGGAGCAGGAAAAAGCAAAACATTTCAGAATTCCTCCTTTCCAAGCAGAGAATTGACTGTTTGTGCAATGACAATATTCATTCAATTTAGCCATTGAAAACCGTCCTGTTACTTTTATACCATTAATGGTTGAAGTTATTGGCTGAACGCAAACAGATAGCAGCCCACGATCTTTGAATCTTCTTTAGCATGCTAAAAGGAGAAGGAAAAAGCAAAAAAATTCAGAATTCCACTTTTACAAGCAGAGAAATTACTGTTTGTTCAATGACATTATTCATTGATTTTAGCCATTGAAAACCGTCCTGTCACTCATATACCAGAAATGGTTAAAGTCATTGGCTGAACACAAACAGATAGCAGCCCACCCTCTTTGAATCTTCTTTATCATAATAAAAGGAGGAGAAAAAAACAAAAAATTTCAGAATTCCACCTTTCAAAGCAGAGAAATGACTATTTGTGGATAACATTATTCATTGATTTTAGCCATTGAAAACCGTTCTGTTACTCATAGACCAGAATGGGTTGAAGGTACTAGCTGAACGCAAACAGATAGCAGCTCATCCTCTTTGAATCTTCTTTAGCATGCTAAATGGAGCAGGAAAAAGTAGAAAAAAAATCAGAATTACACATTTCAAAGCAAAGAAATGACTGTTTGTGCAATGACATTATTCATTGATTTTAACCATTGAAAAACATCCTGTTACACATATACCAGAAATGGTTGAAGGTATTGGCTGAGCGCAAACAGACAGCAACTCACTCTCTTTGAATCTTCTTTTGCACGCTAAAAGGAGCAGGAAAAAGCAAAAAATTTCAGAATTCCACCTTTCCAAGCAGAGAAATGAAGGTTTGTTCAATCACATTATTCAATTATTTTAAACATTGAAAAATGTCTTGTTACTCATATACCAGAAATGGTTGAAGGTATTGGCTGAATGCAAACAGGTAGCAGCTCACCCTCTTTTAATCTTCTTTAGCATGCTAAAAGGAGCAGGAAAAAGCAAAACATTTCAGAAATCCACCTTTCCTAGCAGAGAATTGACTGTTTGTAGAATGGCAATATGCATTCATTTTAGTCATTGAAAACTGTCCTGTTACTCATATACCAGAAATGAATGAAAGTATTGGCTGAAAGCAAACAGATTGCATCTCACCCTCTTTGAATCTTCTTTAGCATGCTAAAAGGAGCAGGGAAAAGCAAAACATTTCAGAATTCCACCTTTCCAAGCAGAGAATTGACTGTTTGTGCAATGACATTATTCAATCATTTTAGCCATTGAAAACCGTCCTGTTACTCATATACCAGAAATGGATTAAGGTATTGGCTGAACGCAAACAGGTAGCAGCTCACTCTCTTTGAATCTTCTTCAGCATGCTAAAGGAGCAGGAAAAGGCAAAAAAATTCAGAATTCCACCTTTCCCAGCAGAGAAATGACTGAGCAATGACAATATTCACTGATTTTAGCCATTGAAAAATGTCCTGTTACTCACATACCAGAAATGGTTGAAGGTATTGGCTGAACGCAAACAGATTGCAGCTCAGCCTCTTTGAATCGTCTTTAGCATGGTAAAAGGAGCAGAAAAAAAAACAAAAAAAACTTCAGAATTCTACCTTTCCAAGCAGAGAAATGACTGTTTGTGCAATGACATTATTCATTAATTTTAGCCATTGAAAACCGTCCTGTTACTTATATGCCAGAAATGGTTGAAGGTATTAGCTGCACACAAACAGGTAGCAGCTCACCCTCTTTGAATCTTATTTAGCATGCTAAAATGAGCAGTAAAAAGCAAAATATTTCAGAATTCCACCTTTCCCAGCAAAAAAATGACTGTGTAATGACATTATTCATTAATTTTAGCCATTGAATACCGTCCTGTCACTCATATACCAGAAATGGTTGATGGTATTGGCTGAACGCATACAGTTAGCAGCTCACATTCTTTGAGTCTTCTTTAGCATGCTAAAAGGAGCAGGAAAAAGCAAAACATTTCAGAATTCCACCTTTCCAAGCAGAGAATTGACTGTTTGTGCAATGACAATATTCATTCATTTTAGCCATTGAAAATCGTCCTGTTACTCATATACCAAAAATTAATGAAGGTATTGGCAGAACGCAAGCATATAGCAGCTCACCCTTTTTGAATCTTCTTTAGCATGCTAAAAGGAGCAGTAAAAAGCAAAATATTTCAGAATTCCACCTTTCCCAGCAAAAAAATGACTGTGTAATGACATTATTCATAAATTTTAGCCATTGAATACCGCACTGTTACTCATATACCAGAAATGGTTGAAGGTATTGTCTCAATGCAAACAGATAGCAGCTGACCCTCTTTCAATCTTCTTTAGCATACTAAAAGTAGCAGGAAAAAGCAAAAAAATTCAGAATTCCACCTTTCCAAGCAGAGAAATGACTGTTTGTGCAATGACATTATTCATTGATTTTAGCCATTGAAAACCGTCCTGTCACTCATATACCAGAAATGGTTGATGGTATTGGCTGAACGCATACAGTTAGCAGCTCACCCTCTTTGAGTCTTCTTTAGCATGCTAAAAGGAGCAGGAAAAAGCAAAACATTTCAGAATTCCACCTTTCCAAGCAGAGAATTGACTGTTTGTGCAATGACAATATTCATTCATTTTAGCCATTGAAAACCGTCCTGTTACTCATATACCAAAAATTAATGAAGGTATTGGCAGAACGCAAGCATATAGCAGCTCACGCTTTTTGAATCTTCTTTAGCATGCTAAAAGGAGCAGGAAAAAGCAAAAAATTTCAGAATTCCTCCTTTCAAAGCAGATAAATTACTTTGTGAGCAATGATATTATTCATTGATTTGAGCCATTGAAAAACATCCTGTTACTCATATACCAGAAATGGTTGAAGGTATCGGCTGAACGCAAACAGATAGCAGCTCAGCCTCTTTGAATCGTCTTTAGCATGCTAAAAGTAACAGGACAAAGCAAAAAATTTCAGAATTCCACCTTTCCAAGCAGGGAAACTACTGTTTGTGCAATGACATTATTCATTGATTTTAGCCATTGAAAAACGTGCTGTTATTCATATACCAGAAATGGTTGAAGTTATTGGCTGAACGCAAAGATATAGCAGCTCAGCCTCTTTGAATCATCTTTTGCATGCTAAACGGAGCAGAAAGAAACAAGAAACTTTTCAGAATTCCACCTTTCCAAGCAGAGAAGATACTGTTTGTTCAATGACATTATTCATTGATTTTAGCCATTAAAAACCATCCTGTTACTTATATACAAGAAATGGTTGATGGTATTGGCTGAACACAAACAGGTTGCAGCTCACCCAATTTGAATATTCTTTAGCATGCTAAAAGGAGCAGGAAAAAGCAAAAAATTTTAAAATTCCACCTTTCCAAGCAGAGAAGTGACTGTTTGTGCATTGACATTATTCATTGATTTTAGCCATTGAAAACCGTCCTGTCACTCATATACCAGAAATGGTTGAAGGTATTGGCTGAACACAAACAGATAGCAGCTCACCCTCTTTGAATTTTCTTTAGCATGCCAAATGGAGCAGGAAAAAGCAAAAAATTTCAGAATTCCACCTTTCAAAGCAGAGAAATGACTGTTTGTGCAATGACATTATTCATTGATTTTAGCCATTGAAAACAGTCCTGTTACTCATATACCAGAATTGGTTGAAGGTACTGGCTGAACGCAAACAGGTAGCAGCTCACCCTCTTTGATTCTTCTTTAGCATGCTAAAAGGAGCACGAAAAAGCAAAAAATTTCAGAATTCCACCTTTCACAGAAGAGAAATGACTGAGCAATAACATTATTCACTGATTTTAGCCTTTGAAAAACGTCCTGTTGCTCATATACCAGAAATGGTTGAAGGTACTGGCTGAACGCAAACAGATAGCAGCCCAACCTCTTTGAATCTTCTTTAGCATGCTAAAAGGCACATGAAAAAGCAAAAAAAAATCAGAATTCCACCTCTCCCAGCAGAGAAATGACTGAGCAATGACATTATTCACTAATTTTAGCCATTGAAAAATGTCCTGTTACTCATATACCCGAAATGGTTGAAGATATTGGCTGTACGCAAACTGATAGCAGCTCAACCTCTTTGAATCATCTTTTGCATGCTAAAAGGAGGGTAAAAAAACAAAAAAAAAATCAGAATTCCACCTTTCCAAGCAGAGAAATGACTGTTTGTGCAATGACATTATTCATTTATTTTTTTGCCATTGAAAAACATCCTGTTACTCATATACCAGAAATCGTTGATGGTATTGACTGAACACAAACAGTTTGCTGCTCAGCCTCTTTGAATCTTCTTTAGCATGCTAAAGGAGCAGGAAAAAGCAAAAAATTTCAAAAATTCCACCTTTCCAAGCAGAGAAGTGACTGTTTGTGCATTGACATTATTCATTGATTTCAGCCATTGAAAACCGTCCTGTCACTCATATACCAGAAATGGTTGAAGGTATTGGCTGAACACAGACAGATAGCAGCTCACCCTCTTTTAATCTTCTTTAGCATGCTAAAAGCAGCAGGAAAAAGCAAAAAATTTCAGTTTTCCAACTTTCAAAGCAGAGAAATGACTGAGCAATGACATTATTCACTGATTTTAGCCAATGAAAAATGTTCTGCTATTCATATACCAGAAATGGTTGAAGGAATTGGCTGAACACAAACAGGTTGCAGCTCACCCTCTTTGAATCTTCTTTAGCATGCTAAAAGGAGCAGGAAAAAGCAAAAAATTTCAAAAATTCCACCTTTCCAAGCAGAGAAGTGACTGTTTGTGCATGGACATTATTCATTGATTTTATCCATTGAAAACCATCCTGTCGCTCATATACCAGAAATGGTTGAAGGTATTGCCTGAACGCAAACAGATAGCAGCTCACCCTCTTTGAATCTTCTTTAGCATGCTAAAAGGAGCAGGAAAAATCAAAAAATTTCAGAATTCACCTTTCAAAGCAGAGAACTTACTGAGCAATAGTGTTGAGCCACCCCCGTAGTGTTCGAGTTCGGTTCGGTTCATCGAACACCCGTGTGTTCGCCGAACTGTTCATCGAACTGTTCGTCGAACACCTTCGAACACCGTTAAAACCAATGGCAGGCAAACAAAAACACATAGAAACACATAGAAAACACCTTCAAAGGTGTCCAAAAGCTGACAAACTGCTCAGAAGACATAACTAACACATGGAAAAGTGACAAGTACATATAGTCATGCGAAAATAAAAGAGGTGGAGGAGTAAAAGGAGAGGGAGACACAGATATAGGCATGTCATGCCCTTCTAAAATCCAAAAAGTGAGAAGCCGACACGGCCAGTCCGCTCCTGCCCGTGCCACCTCCGTGTCGCCGGGTTTGTGCCAGAGCCGCGGTGAACCCTGACGGGCAGCCCCCCTCTCCCAATACTGGTGCCTGTCCGCTGGTGGGTCGAGCGAGCCCCCCTGTGGTGGAGGCAGCTCTAAGCTTTTTAATTTAAATTGTCTCTCTAATTTGAATGAATACACTTTAAATCCATTTACAAGGATCTATTGGAGGGCAAGTCTCATGCCAGCAGCCGCGGTAATTCCAGCTCCAGTAGCGTCCACTAAAGCTGCTGCAGTTAAAAAGCTTTTATAAGTATCGAGCTCGGCTGCCCACTGCAAGGCATCCTACTGCCAGTCCCAGCCCCTATGCCTTGGGGTGCCTCCTGATGCTCTTCACTAAGTATCCCATGGTCCCGAAGCATTTCCTTTGAAAAAATTAAGTGTCTAAACTACAGGTGGTGCAGCTTGCTTAACAGCCGGGATAATCCGCTCACTAGCAGACACTGCTACTAGGCACAAAGTATTTCCTGGGCTAGATGCAGTTAAAAATTTGTAATTAGATACTCTCGTTGGATGCTGAGAAAGCATTCCATAGAGTCTCCTGGCACGCCATATATGATTCTCTTAAAAAGCTTGGGGTAGGGGTCTAGGGGACCCTTTTATAGCCAAAATCACGGCCCTGTATCGCAATACGTCACCTAGGCTGAAGATAAATGGAACTGTAGCACCCTGAGGGCTCGGTTGCTACAGACGTATTGCACCTCACCCAGAGGTGTGATATCTCATTCTCAGGTAAGGATGGAGTGTGGATCAGGACCCGACACCTGCATGCATTACACCACATTGCCGTGGGGCAGAGCGACCAATATGCCCCTGAGATGGGCACGACAGTCCCTGTCCCTGGCTGGAGTGGGGGGAGGGAACACTGAGGAAGGGGAACCATGTAGTGCAGGAGCAGGGAGGAAGCAGTTCCTGGGTGCATTGAGAAGGGAGTATAAAAGGTGGGCACCATCTTAGTTCAGTGCAGAGAAGTCTGAGCAGAAGTGGCAGGGAGCAGGGGCTCTGCATGAGCTCTGCTCTGGAGGCGGGCCTAGTAACAGAGGCCCAGGCCTGGAAGAGGGAGAAGGAAGGAAGAGGAGCGGAGAAGGCTCCAGGAAAGAGGAATGAAGGGATCCCAGGGGTGCGGACGGGCGAGTCGCCACCGCACGCCCGAATCCACCTGCGTGGAGGGGTCAGGCCAAAGGGGGAGACCGGTCCCCGAACTAGTGGAGGCAGGAAACGACCCTCAGCTAGAAACCGGAGGCTCTGACATTTTATGTGGCGCAGCCCCTCGCTACACCCGCTAGGAAGGCACCACATAGGGTCAGGGAAACTGGCGCCAAGTTTACCAAGAGGAGGCCCGAGGCAGCCGGACAGAAGTGTTGGTAAGAAAGGCCAGACAAAGGACACACAAAGGGGGTCCTGTGAAGTGCTCCAAAGTTATCTGGGAGTTGTCTGAGCCCCTCACGTGGTGAGCACAGTACGACGTGGGCAGCCGTTACCTGCAGACGTGGTCTGGATAATAAGAACTGTGAGTAAAGGCACTGAACTGCATCACTGACTCCGTGTCGTTACTGCTGCTGCCCTGCACCATCACCCCCATCCTCCGCATACACTGCCCTGAGGCTATACTCCTCCCGTGGGGAGTTATGCTACGCTCTGCTGCACCCACAACACCAGCCTCAGTGGTCTGCCCTGTAGCGGCGGTTCACTCTGACCGCAATCCACGGGTGGCGTAGTCGGACATTTAAACATGAAAACCACATAAATAGTTCCGCCACTGGTTTGACCGCCCTGAGCCACGGAACTGGGTCGCCGCCACGAAGACTACAACCACCAGCATCCACCAAAAGGGGTCCGGCTCCGGGTGTCCCAAGGCCCAGGGGGTGCGTCAGAACATTTTCATCACCTTTCACAATCACCAATGGGACAAGGCAGTGATGTCCTCTGTCCCCTCTCTTATACATCCTAGTGACGGAGCACCTGCTCTCATCAATTCGCCATAACCCCAATATTAGGTGGATTGAGGTGGGAGGCACCGAGTACAAGTGCTCTCTATTTGCTGATGATGTCCTAGTATATATCACTCAATCACATATATCCATCCATGCTGTTATGGCTGAAATAGATCACTTTGTTACATGGTAAAATTTTAAAATCAATGCAGTGAAGTCTGAGGCCCTCGATGTCTCCCTCCCCAAATCCATATAGGATTCCATCCAGTCCAACTTTCCCTTTGCCTGGCCCTCACAGGGTATCAAATACTTAGGAATTCCTATTCATAGAGACCTCTCCCATCTATGTTATCTTAATTTTGGGCCCTTTATTGAACAACTCCATACAGACCACGGTTGGCAAGTTAGAACTGTAAGATTCACTACGTGAACCACTGGTGTTTTGTGGAAAAGCACATGTACACTGCGTTCCAAATTATTATACAAAAAGTGTTTAGGAGTGATAAGGGAAGAATTTGTTTGTCAGTTAAACTCATTGATGGTGATGTGTGTCAGGGCTCTTTATATCACTGTAAGCAATTGCAGACACCTGTGCTAATTAGTTTGGCAGGTGTGTCCAATGAAAGGCAAGACTACTTAAGAAGGCTCTCTCACATTATTAAGCAGCCTACATTTTCTGCCAAAATGGGAAAGAAAAAGGATGTGTCGGCTGCTGAGAAGCAACAAATTGTGGAGTGTTTAGGTCAAGGCATGACTACAATCAACATTGTGCGATGATCAGGATGAAGTGTCTTGGCAATCAAGAAGTATGTAGCTGATTCACAGTACACACGTGTGCGTGCTGATAAGGGCAAATTGAGGACTCTTTCCTACAGGCAATTACGTCAGGTTGAAAGAGCAGCGGCAAAAAAGCCTTGTCATAGCAGCAGACAAGTTTTTGAAGCTGCTTGTGCCTCCAACGTCCCCCGAAAAACAAGATGCAGGGTCCTTCAGAGGTTTGCAGCTGTGCATGCGCCATCCTGTCGACCTCCTCTATCCACTTCACACAAGCAGAAACGGCTCCAGTGGGCCAAACATTACATGAAGACTGATTTCAAAACTGTTTTGTTCACGGATGAGTGCCGTGCAGCGCTCGATGGTCCAGATGGATGGAGTGGAGGATGGCTGGTTGATGGACACCCCACGCAAACACGGCTACAGCGCCAACAAGGAGGAGGTGGAGTAATGTTTTGGGCTGGAATCATGGGGAGAGAGATTGTCGGCCCCTTTAGGATCCCTGAAGGCGCTAAAGATGAACTCCATAATATATGTGGATTTTCTCAAACAGCACTTCCTGCCATGGTTCAAGAAGAAGAACCGTGTATTTCACAGCAAGATCATTTTTCTGCATGATAATGCACCATCTCATGCTGCACATAAAACATCTGCATCTCTGGCTGATATGGGCATAAAAGGGGACAAACTTATGGTGTGACCCCCATGCTCCCCTGACCTCTACCCCATTCAGAACCTTTGGAGCATCATTAAAAGGAGTGTCTATGATGGCGGGAGGCAGTTCACATCTAAGCAACAGCTCTGGGAGGGTATTCTGTCCTCATGCAAAACAATTGAAGCAGAAACCATCCAAAACCTGACAAATTCAATGGACGAGAGAGTTCAGAAGCTCCTTTCGAACAAGGGGTCCTATGTGAAAATGTAACATCACCTAGAATAAAGTTTTGAGTTGAAAACTGTTTGATTTCAGTTTCTAACAACCTGCTAATGCTTATAATTTCAAAAATGACCATTTTTTTGGTCTTTATTAAAATGAAAAGGTTGATCGAAAAGTTTGGGGGATCTAAGAGTGTGGCAACCCAGTAGTCATGATTACTTCGAATTCTGACAATATGAGGGTCATGCTGCAGGTAGTGCAGCAAGAAGGCACTTATGTGCCTTGCGCATCTCGGAGCCCCAAAATTATTTTCCGGGCTAGATGCAGCTAAAAATTATTTTTAATTTTAAATCTGGTGAAGCTTTAGTATAGATGGCCTAATAGGATCAGTGCTGCACACTGCTACAAAGCCCAAATTATTTTCCAGTCAAGATACAGATAAACATGATTAGTAATTTGAAAGCTTAAAACGGTTGGTAGGGTGATTTTAACCAATCATCAAGCTTTTACTCTCCCCAGGATGACACAGGGGTAGAAAAGTCGTTTCGGATCCATGATTTGTTCATCTTTATGAACGTGAGTCTGTCTACATTATCAGTGGAGAGCCGCGTGCGCTTATCTGTCAGCACACCACCAGCAGCGCTGAACACACGTTCAGACAGAACGCTGGCTGCGGGGCATGACAAGATCTCCAAGGCGTAAGTGGCTAGCTCCGGCCATTTATCCAGATTGGAAGCCCAAAAAGAGCAAGGGTCCAGTGACACAGTCGTGGCTTCAATGTTTACTTGGAGATACTCCTGTACCATCGTCTCTAGGCGTTGACTATGTGTCAGACTTCTTGTCTCCTGTGGCCTTGCAAAGGATGGGCTAAAAAAGTGGTGAAATGATTCCGCAAAATTGATGTTACCAGCAGATACTGTGGTTCTGTTACGGTTTGAGTGCTGAACACTTGACGGTCCCACGGTTGGCAAGTTGGAACTGTGAGATTCACTACGTGCACCACTGGTATTTTGTGGAAAAGCACATGTAAGATTCTGCAACAGTCTCTGCTGATACTCCTGCATGCGTGCATCCCTTTCTATGGCAGGAATAATTTCTGAAAATTTACTTTTGTACCGGGGATCTAACAGTGTGGCAACCCAGTAGTCAGGATTATTTCTAATTCTCACAATTCGAGGGTCATGTTGCAGGTAGTGCAGCAAGAAGGCACTCATGTGTGTTGCGCATCCAGGAGCACCAAGTCCCTGTTGTGTTGGTGGCGAGGTAACAATCATGCATCCTTCCTCTGTCCTCTCCCCCCAACCTCGCACAACAGAAATGTGATCAAGGTCTCCCTCATCTGATGAGTCTTACATCAGTTCGTCCTCCACTTCTTCCTGGGCTCCTGCACCTTCCTCACTAGTTTGGCTGCTACCATGCGCCCTGGTAAAACCATCTCCCCCACCCTCACATGCCTGCCGCCTTGGTGCTGCCGACCGTCTGGACCTTGCAGATGTTAGCCCTTCCGCATGCAACTCCTCCTCCTCTACTTCCTCCACCTCCTCTTGTGCCACCACCTGACTCCGAATTCTGTTTAACATGTGCTCCAGCATGTAAATCACCGGAATAGTCATGCTGATAATGGCATCGTCAGCACTAAACATCTTCGTCGCCATTTCAAAACTGTGCAGAAGGGTGCATAGGTCCCTGATCTGAGACCACTCCTCCAGCGTGATTTGCCCCACCTCTGAATCTCGTTGGCCCAGGCTATACGTCAGAACGTATTGCACCAGGGCTTGTCGGTGCTGCCACAGTCGCTGCAACATGTGCAGAGTTGAATTCCACTGGGTAGGCACATCACATTTTAGCCGGTGAAGTGGCAGGCCCAACGACTTCTGTAGAGATGTAAGTCGCTGAGCTGCGGGATGCGAACGGCGGAAGTGAGCACACAGCGACCGTGCCCTCTGCAGAAGGCCATCTAGTCTGGGATAGTGGGCTAAAAATTGCTGGACAACCAGGTTCAACACGTGAGCCATACAAGGCACGTGTGTGACATTGCCCCGGCGAAGGGCCGCACCCAGGTTTGCAGCATTGTCGCACACGGCCTTCCCTGGTTTCAGGTCCAGTGGAGACAACCATTCATGAAATTGGTTCTCCAGAGCTGACCACAACTCCTCAGCTGTGTGACTCACATTTCCCAGACATTTCAATGTAAAAACCGCCTGATGACGTTGAGCCCTACTGCCAGCATAGTAAGGAGGTGTGCAGGATCCCTTCTGCGCAGTTAGAAAGCTTGTGGCATGACCAGACAGGCTTTGGGTGCAGGTGGAAGACCGAGAGGAGGTTGAGGAGGCAGAAGCAGTGGAGGAACTTTGACATAAAGAGGATTGACGCACAACTCGTGGGGACGGCAAGACTTGGACAGCAGCCCCTTGTCCTGCTGTCACCATAGTTACCCAGTGCCCAGTCAGCGACATGTAACGCCCCTGTCCATGCCTACTCGTCCAAGTGTCTGTGGTGAAATGCACCCTGTCACACACAGAGTTTCTCAAAGAAGCGGTGATGTTGTGTGCGACATGCTGGTGGAGCGCAGGCACACCTTTCTTTGAGAAGTAGTGCCGACTGGGCATCTGGTACTGGGGCACTGCGACGGACATAAGGTCTCGAAAATCCTCTGTGTCCACCAGGCGGAAAGGCAGCATTTCTGTAGCCAAGAGCTTGCAGATGGTGAAATTCAACCTCTTAGCTTTCTCATGGCTAGGAGGAAATGGTCTTTTACTTGTCCACATCTGAGGGACCAAGGGCTGGCTATTGTGCTTAGACGGGGTTGATAAGGGTGTCCCCGGCAAACTGCCGGTCTGTGAGGAAGATGCAGGCGGACATGTTAGGTTGCCTTGATCCAAAGGTGGTGCTATCGATGTCGGACAGCGCTCAACACCAGCTGGTGTTACCACCTCCAAAGAAAATGATGACCTGCCAATCACGCTGGCTGTTGCGGGCAAAGAGGTGGCAGGTCTGCGCCCCAAAACAGGTGTGACTGCTGTCCCCCCAGTCACAGAGGATGAAGAGGCAGATAACACGAGTTGGGTCATCTTTATCGATCTGAAAAAATGCCCAGGCTATGCAAGGCTTAGCACCCATGCGACCTGAAGAGCCACCACGACTTGTGGTGAGAGGCAGAGTTGTGTTTGAGGATGCAGTTGTTGACGTGCTTCCAGTACTACGTCTCTGTCCAGGAAGGCGCAACCTGACCTCGTCGTCACTAGCATCTTCCTCCACCTCCTCTGCTGACCTCATCTCTTGGCTGACTGTGGGTTGACAGTAAGTGGGATCTCCGACCTCATCATCATCACCCTGTGCGTTATCACACCCGTCGTCCTCAGAGCCAACCTGTTCCTGCCCTGACAAAAAACTAAAGTTGTCGCTCCAATCAGGTATTTGAGTCTTATCATCGTCTTCCTCATTGTCTCCACCAACAGGAGTTACAGTTTGGGAATGAGGGTCTACATTATGGTCAGAACCTTCTGCATCTGGTCCTGGATCCGACTCATAAAGATTCTGGGCATCAGTGCAGATCATTTCCTCGTCTGGATTCACAGAAGCGCTGGAGTCGACCTCTGATTCCCAGGCTATAGTATGAGTAAACAGCTCTGCAGACTCAACCATCTGTTCTACCTCATACTCAGACGGGCAGCTGGAGATTTGGGAGCTGTGAGGAAGCAAGCGCGATTTGGGTGACACCTTTGAGGACTGGAGTATTTGTGATGTTGAAGTTGATGTGGAGGAGAGCCCACTTAAAGGAGCACTTGATATCCGTTGAAGCACCTGCTGTTTTTGTGCCTCATCTGGAATTTGTAGCGATTGGCGTGGCCGTAAGAAAGGGATCTTACCACATTGTCCGCTAAAAGAAGTAGACATTTTAGTTTGGCTGGAAGATGGTCTTTCTTCTGCAGATGTTACTGTTGCTTTAACACCTACCCCACGGACACAACCTTTTTTCCCCTTCCCAACACGCCTATTCCCCTTTCCACCAGCAGCAGGCCTTTTTCCACTCATTTTGGTGGTTAACTAATTCACAACTCTGGAGTTGTTTGCACAAAAAAACAATGGATGGTAACCGAGCAGAGCTGAGTGGCCAAACTGTGGTATTAGGCCAAAACTATTGGCTGGGCTAGATGCAGAAAAAAATTATTTTGAATTTGCAACCTGATGGAGGTCAGTATAGATGGACTAATACAAATAGTCCCACACACTGCTAGAAGCCCAAATATTTTTTCAGAGGTACTGTAGATGCAGATAAAAATTATTTTTAATTTGCAACCTGATGGAGGTCAGTATAGATGGACTAATAGACCAAGTCCCACACACTGCTAGAAGCCCAAATATTTTTTCAGAGGTAGATGCAGAAAAAAATTATTTTTAATTTGCAACCTGATGGAGGTCAGTATAGATGGACTAATAGACCAAGTCCCACACACTGCTAGAAGCCCAAATATTTTTTCAGAGCTAGATGCAGAAAAAAATTATTTTTAATTTGCAACCTGATGGAGGTCAGTATAGATGGACTAATAGACCAAGTCCCACACACTGCTAGAAGCCCAAATATTTTTTCAGAGCTAGATGCAGAAAAAAATTATTTTTAATTTGCAACCTGATGGAGGTCAGTATAGATGGACTAATAGACCAAGTCCCACACACCGCTAGAAGCCCAACTATTTTTTCAGAGCTAGATGCAGAAAAAAATTATATTCAATTTGCAACCTGCTGGAGGTCAGTATAGAAGGACTAATAGAACAAGTCCCACACACTGCTAGAAGCCCAAATATTTTTTCAGAGCTAAATGAAGAAAAAAATTATTTTTAATTTGCAACCTGATGGAGGTCAGTATAGATGGACTAATAGACCAAGTCCCACACACTGCTAGAAGCCCAAATATTTTTTCAGAGCTAGATGCAGAAAAAAATTATTTTTAATTTGCAACCTGATGGAGGTCAGTATAGATGGACTAATAGACCAAGTCCCACACACTGCTAGAAGCCCAAATATTTTTTCAGAGCTAGATGCAGAAAAAAATTATTTTTAATTTGCAACCTGATGGAGGTCAGTATAGATGGACTAATAGACCAAGTCCCACACACCACTAGAAGCCCAACTATTTTTTCAGAGCTAGATGCAGAAAAAAATTATATTCAATTTGCAACCTGCTGGAGGTCAGTATAGGACTAATAGAACAAGTCCCACACACTGCTAGAAGCCCAAATATTTTTTCAGAGCTAAATGAAGAAAAAAATTATTTTTAATTTGCAACCTGATGGAGGTCAGTATAGATGGACTAATAGACCAAGTCCCACACACTGCTTGAAGCCCAATTATTTTTTCAGAGCTAGATGCAGAAAAAAATTATATTCAGTTTGCAACCTGATGGAGGTCAGTATAGATGGACTAATAGAATGATGCTATGCCCAAAAGATTTTACTTCACTAGGTGCAGTAAAAAAATTGGTATTCTATACACAGGTGTTATATCTTGCAACACAGATAGGCTACTCCACTGACTAACACACTCTGCAATAGGCCAAAAAGGATTAGCTTTGCTAGATTCAGCCAAATGCTGTGAAAAAAACTTGCACAGCACTGGCACAGACCTGCCTGGCAAAAACTGATAGGAACTCATGTAACCTAGTCCTGAAAAGGACTCCAATTACAATTAGTCTTTACTCCCACAACCTATCTATTTAAGAGCACAGACCTCCCTGATAAAAGTCGTAGGAAATGCTGTAACCTAGTCCTTAAAAGGACTGCAATCACAACTATTCCCTACTCCCAAGCTATCTGTATATTTGTGCGAAAATTGGCTTGAAATTAACAAGGTATAGCGCACACAGCAACAGCGGTGCCGTCTAACACGCAGCTGCAGCAGTGAGAAAATGGTGGCGACAGGGAAAATGGCTTGGTCTTATAGGGCAAGGACATGTGACATACACTGCCAATGACACATGCCCTTGCTTGTGTGAAAAAAAGCACTTCGCTCCGTGTGTGCGCTGCTGATAGGCTGACAGATTGCACCTCCCCACTGCAAATGCGGGAAAGGGAAAAAAAAATGGAGATCTTCATTGTTCCTGCAGAGATCCATCCCCTGCCCCTCCCCCCACCCCGCTGTACACTCAAACTGCGTATTAACATTAATTTTCATCATTACTGAGAAAAAATCCAGTTATGATTTTGGTGCACGAACAGTTATCGAACATAACCTCGAACAGCCGAATTTTTCTCAAATTGTTCGTGTTCGCCGAACGGCTTGAACACCGCCCAAAACAGCTCGAATTTGAGATTGGCGAACAGTTCGAGTAGAACAACGCTCATCTCTACTGAGCAATAACATTATACACTGATTTTAGCCATTGAAAAATGTCCTCTTACTCATATACCAGGAATGGTTGAAGGTATTGGCTGAACGCAAACAGATAGCAGCTCAGCCTCTTTCAATCGTCTTTTGCATGCTAAAAGGAGCAGAAAAAAACATAAAACAATTCAGAATTCCACCTTTTCAAGCAAAGAAATGACTCCTTGTGCAATGACATTATTCATTTATTTTAGCCATTGAAAACCATCCTGTTACTTATATACAAGAAATGGTTGATGGTATTGGCTGAACACAATCAGGTAGCAGCTCACCCTCTTTGAATCTTCTTTAGCATGCTAAAAGGAGCAGGAAAAAGCAAAAAAATTCAGAATTCCACCTCTCCCCGCAGAGAAATGACTGAGCAATGACATTATTCACTAATTTTAGGCATTGAAAAATTTCCTGTTACTCATATACCAGAAATGGTTGAAGCTGTTGGCTGAACGCAAACAGAAAGCAGCTCAGCCTCTTTGAATCATCTTTTGCATGCTAAAATGAGGAGAAAAAAGAAAAAAAAAATCAGAATTCCACCTTTCCAAGCAGAGAAATGACAGTTTGTGCAATGACATTATTCATTGATTTTAGCCATTGAAAACCGTCCTGTTACTTATATACAAGGTATGTTTGATGGTATTGGCTGAACACAAACAGGTTGCAGCTCACCCTCTTTGAGTCTTCTTTAGCATGCTAAAAGGAGCAGGAAAAAGTAAAAAATTTCAAAAATTCCACCTTTCCAAGCAGAGAAGTGACTGTTTGTGCATGGACATTATTCATTGATTTTAGCCATTGAAAACCGTCCTGTCACTCATATACCAGAAATGGTTGAAGGTATTGGCTGAACGCAAACAGATAGCAGCTCACCCTCTTTGAATCTTCTTTAGCATGCTAAAAGGAGCAGGAAAAATCTAAAAATTTCAGAATTCCACCTTTCAAAGCAGAGAACTTACTGAGCAATAACATTATTCACTGATTTTAGCCATTGAAAAATGTCCTGTTACTCATAGACCAGAATTGGCTGAAGGTATTGGCTTAACACAAAGAGATAGCAGCCCACCATCTTTGAATCTTCTTTAGCATGATAAAAGGAGCAGGAAAAAGAAAAAATTTCAGAATTCCACCTTTCAAAGCAGAGAAATGACTGTTTGTGCAATGACATTATTCATTGATATTAGCCTTTGAAAACAGTCCTGTTACTCATATACCAGAATTGGTTGAAGGTACTGGCTGAACGCAAACAGATAGCAGCTCAGCCTCTTTTATTCTTCTTTAGCATGCTAAAAGAAGCAGGAAAATGCAAAAAATTTCAGAACACCACCTTTCCCAGCAGAGAAATGACTGAGCAATGACATTATTCACTAATTTTAGCCATTGAAAAATGTCCTGTTACTCATATACCAGGAATGGTTGAAGGTATTGGCTGAACGCAAACAGATAGCAGCTCAGCCTCTTTGAACCGTCTTTTGCATGCTAAAAGGAGCAGAAAAAAAACCAAAAACAATTCAGAATTTCACCTTTCCAAGCAAAGAAATGACTCCTTGTGCAATGACATTATTCATTTATTTTAGCCATTGAAAACCATCCTGTTACTTATATACAAGAAATGGTTGATGGTATTGGCTGAACACAAACAGGTAGCAGCTCACCCTCTTTGAATCTTCTTTAGCATGCTAAAAGGAGCAGGAAAAAGCAAAAAAATTCAGAATTCCACCTCTCCCCACAGAGAAATGACTGAGCAATGACATTATTCACTAATTTTAGGCATTGAAAAATTTCCTGTTACTCATATACCAGAAATGGTTGAAGGTGTTGGCTGAACGCAAACAGAAAGCAGCTCAGCCTCTTTGAATCGTCTTTTGCATGCTAAAATGAGGAGAAAAAAGAAAAAAAAAATCAGAATTCCACCTTTCCAAGCAGAAAAATGACTGTTTGTGCAATGACATTATTCATTGATTTAACCCATTGAAAAACATCTTGTTACTCATATACTAGAAATGGTTGAAGGTGTTGGCTGAACGCAAACAGATAGTAGCTCAGCCTCTTTGAATTGTATTTTGCATGCTAAAAGGGGCTGATAAAAACAAAAAAAAATTCAGAATTCCACCTTTCCAAGCAGAGAAATGACTGTTTGTGCAATGACTTTATTGATTGATTTTAGCCATTGAAAACCGTCCTGTTACTTATATACCAGAAATGGTTGTAGGTATTGGCTGAACAGAAACAGATAGCAGCTCACCCTCTTTGAATCTTCTTTAGCATGGTAAAAAGAGCAGGAAAAAGCTAAAAATTTCAAATTTCCAACTTTCCAAGCAGAGAATTGATTGTTTGTGCAATGACATTATTCATTGATTTTAGCCATTGAAAGCCGTCCTGTCACTCATATAACAGAAATTGTTGAAGGTATTGGCTGAAAGCAAACAGATAGCAGCTCACCCTCTTTGAACCTTCTTTAGCATGCCAAAAGGAGGAGGAAAAAGCAAAAAATTTCAGACTTCCACCTTTCAAAGCAGAGAAATGACTGTTTGTGCATGACATTATTCATTGATTTTAGCCATTGAAAAAAATCCTGTTACTCATAGAGCAGAAATGGTTGAAGGTATTGGCTGAACACAAAGAGATAGCAGCCCACCCTCGTTGAATCATCTTTAGCATGCTAAAAGGAGCAGGAAAAAGCAAAAAATTTCAGAATTCCACCTTTCAAAGCAGAGAAATGACTGACTAATGACATTATTCACTGATTTTAGCCATTGAAAAATGTCCTGTTACTCATAGAGCAGAAATGGTTGAAGGTATTGGCTGAACACAAAGAGATAGCAGCCCACCCTCGTTGATTCATCTTTAGCATGATAAAAGGAGCAGGAAAAAGCAAACAATTTCAGAATTTAAACTTTCAAAGCAGAGAAATGACTGTTTGTGCAATGACATTATTCATTGATTTTAGCCATTGAAAACAGTCCTGTTACTCATACTAGAATTTGTTGAAGGTACTGGCTGAACGCAATCAGATAGCAGCTCACGCTTTTTGAATCTTCTTTAGCATGCTAAAAGGAGCAGGAAAAAGCAAAAAAAATCAGAATTCCACCTCTCGCAGCAGACAAATGACTGAGCAATGATATTATTCACTAATTTTAGCCATTGAAAAATGTCCTCTTAATCAAATTCCAGAAATTGTTGAAGGTATTGGCTGAACACAAACAGATAGCAGATCAGCCTCTTTTAATCGTCTTTTGCATGCTAAAAGGAGCAGAAAAAAAAAATAGAATTCCACCTTTCAAAGCAGAGAAATGATTATTTGTGCAATGACATTATTCATGGATTTTAGAAATTGAAAACCGTCCTGTCACTCATATACCAGAAATGGTTGAAGATATTAGCTGAACGCAAACAGATTGCAGCTCACCCTCTTTGAATCTTCTTTAGCATGCTATAAGGAGCAGGAAAAAGCAAAAAATTTCAGAATTCCACCTTTCACAGCAGAGAAATGACTCAGCAATGACATTATTCACTGATTTTAGCCATTGAAAAATGTCCTGTTACTCATATACCAGAAATGGTTGAAGGTATTGGCTGAACACAAAGAGATAGCAGCCCAACCTCTTTCAATCTTCTTTAGCATGATAAAAGGAGTAGGAAAAAGCAAAAAATTTCAGAATTCCACCTTTCAAAGCAGAGAAATGACTGTTTGTGCAATGACATTATTCATTGATTTTAGCCATTGAAAACAGTCCTGTTACTCATATACCCGATTTGGTTGAAGGTACTGGCTGAACGCAAACAAACAGCATCTCAACCTCTTTGAATCTTCTTTAGCATGCTAAAAGGAACATGAAAAAGCAAAAAAAATCAGTATTCCACCTCTCCCAGCAGAGAAATGACTGAGCAATGACATTATTCACTAATTTTAGCCATTGAAAAATGTCCTGTTACTCATATACCAGAAATGGTTGAAGGTATTGGCTGAACGCAAACAGATAGCAGCTCAGCCTCTTTGAATCATCTTTTGCATGCTAAAAGGAGGAGAAAAAAACAAAAAAAAATTCAAAATTCCACCTTTCCAAGCAGAGAAATGACTGTTTGTGCAATGACATTATTCATTGATTTTAGCCATTGAAAAACATCCTGTTACTCATATACCAGAAATGGTTAATGGTATTGGCTGAACACAAACAGTTTGCTGCTCACCCTCTTTGAATCTTCTTTAGCATGCTAAAAGGAGCAGGAAAAAGGAAAAAATTTCAGTTTTCCAAATTTCAAAGCAGAGAAATTACTGAGCAATGACATTATTCACTGATTTTAGCCATTGAAAAATGTCCTGTTACTCATATACCAGAAATGGTTGAAGGTATTGGCTGAACACAAAGAGATAGCAGCCCACCCTCTTTGAATCTTTTTTAACATGATAAAAGGAGCAGGAAAAAGCAAAAAAATTCAGAATTTCACCTTTCAATGCAGAGAAATCACTGTTTGTGCAATGACATTATTCATTGATTTTAGCCATTGAAAACCGTCCTGTTACTTATATACAAGAAATGGTTGATGGTATTGGTTGAACATAATCAGGATGCAGCTCACCCTCTTTGAATCTTCTTTAGTATGCTAAAAGGAGCAGGAAAAAGCAAAAAAATTCAAAAATTCCACCTTTGCAAGCAGAGAAGTGATTGTTTGTGCATGGACATTATTCATTGATTTTAGCCATTGAAAACCGTCCTGTTACTCATATACCAGAAATGGTTGAAGGTATTGGCTAAACGCAAACAGATAGCAGCTCACCCTTTTTGAATGTTCTTTAGGATGCTAAAAGGAGCAGGAAAAATCAAAAAATTTCAGAATTCCACCTTTCAAAGCAGAGAAATTACTGAGCAATATCATTATTCACTGTTTTTAGCCATTAAAAAATGTCCTGTTACTCATATACAAGAAATAGTTGAAGGTATTGGCTTAACACAAAGAGAGAGCAGCCCACCCTCTTTGAATCTTCTTTAGCATGATAAAAGGAGCAGGAAAAAACAAAAAAATTCAGAATTCCACCTTTCAAAGCAGAGAAATGACTGTTTGTTCAATGAGATTATTCATTGATTTTAGCCATTGAAAACAGTCCTGTTACTCATATACCAGAATTGAATGAAGGTACTGGCTGAACGCAAACAGATAGCAGCTCACCCTCTTTGAATCTTCTTTAGCATGCTAAAAGGAGCAGGAAAAATCAAAAAAATTCAGAATTCCACCTCTCCCCGCAGAGAAATGACTGGGCAATGACATTATTCACTAATTTTAGCCATTGAAACATGTCTTGTTACTCATATACCAGAAATGGTTGAATGTATTGGCTGAACGCAAACAGATAGCAGCTCAGCTTCTTTGAATCGTCTTTTGCATGCTAAAAGGAGGAGAAAAAACAAAAAAAAAATCCGAATTCCACCTTTCCAAGCAGAGAAATGACTGTTTGTGCAATGACATTATTCAATGATTTAAGCCATTGAAAAACATCTTGTTACTCATATACCAGAAATGGTTAATGGTATTGGCTGAACACAAACAGTTTGCTGCTCACCCTCTTTGAATCTTCTTTAGCATGCTAAAAGGAGCAGGAAAAAGGAAAAAATTTCAAAAATTCCACCTTTCCAAGCAGAGAAGTGACTGCTTGTGCATGGACATTATTCATTGATTTTAGCAATTGAAAACCGTCCTGTCACTCATATAACAGAAATGGTTGAATTTATTGGCTGAACTCAAACAGATAGCAGCTCACGCTCTTTGTATCTTCTTTAGCATGCTAAAAGGAGCAGGAAAAGCAAAAAATTTCAGAATTCCACCTTTCAAAGCAGAGAAATGACTGAGCAATAACATTATTCACTGATTTTAGCCATTGAAAAATGTCCTGTTACTCATATACCAGAAATGGTTGAAGGTATTGGCTGAACACAAAGAGATAGCAGCCCACCCTCTTTGAATCTTCTTTAGCATGATAAAAGGAGCAGGAAAAAGCAAAAAAATTCAGAATTCCACCTTTCAAAGCAGAGAAATGACTGTTTGTGCAATGACATTATTCATTGATTTTAGCCTTTGAAAACAGTCCTGTTACTCATATACCAGAATTGGTTGAAGGTATTGGCTGAACGCAAACAGATAGCAGCTCACCCTCTTACATTCTTCTTTAGCATGCTAAAAGGAGCAGGAAACTACAAAAAATTTCAGAACTCCACCTATCACAGCAGAGAAATGACTGAGCAATGACATTATTCACTGATTTTAGCCATTGAAAATCGTCCTGTTACTCATATACCAGAAATGGTTGAAGGTATTGGCTGAACGCAAACAGATAGCAGCTCAGCCTCTTTGGATCATCTTTTGCATGCTAAAAGGAGCAGAAAAAAACAAAAAACATTTCAGATTTCCACCTTTCCAAGCAGAGAAATGACTGTTTGTGCAATGCCATTATTCATTGATTTTAGCCATTGAAAACCATCCTGTTACTTATATACAAGAAATGGTTGAAGGTATTGGCTGAACGCAAACAGATAGCATCTCACCCTCTTTGAATCTTCTTTAGCATGCTAAAAGGAGCAGGAAAAAGCAAAAAATTTCAGAATTCCACCTTTCAAAGCAGAGAAATGACTGGGCAACAACATTATTCACTGATATTAGCCATTGAAAAATGTCCTGTTACTCATATACCAGAAATGGTTGAAGGTATTGGCTGAACACAAAGAGATAGCAGCCCACCCTCTTTGAATCTTCTTTAGCATGATAAAAGGAGCAGGAAAAAGCAAAAAATTTCAGAATTCCACCTTTCAAAGCAGAGAAATGAATGTTTGTGCAATGACATAATTCATTGATTTTAGCCATTGAAAACAGTCCTGTTACTCATATACCAGAATTGGTTGAAGGTACTGGCTGAACGCAAACAGATAGCAGCTCAGTCTCTTTGAATCTTCTTTAGCATGCTAAAAGGAGCAGGAAAAAGCAAAAAAATTCAGAATTCCACCCTCCCCGCAGAGAAATGACTGAGTAGTGACATTATTCACTAATTTTAGCCATTGAAACATGGCCTGTTACTCATATACCAGAAATGGTTGAAGGTATTGGCTGAATGCAAACAGATAGTAGCTCAGCCTCTTTGAATCGTATTTTGCATGCTAAAAGTAGCAGATAAAAACAAAAAAAAATTCAGAATTCCACCTTTCCAAGCAGAGAAATGACTGTTTGTGTAATGACATTATTGATTGATTTTAGCCATTGAAAACCATCCTGTTACTTATATACGAGAAATGGTTGTAGGTATTGGCTGAACACAAACTGGTTGCTGCTCACCCTCTTTGAATCTTCTTTAGCATGGTAAAAGGAGCAGGAAAAGGCAAAAAAATTCAAAAACTCCACCTTTCCAAGCAGAGAAGTGACTGTTTCTGCATTGACATTATTCATTAATTTCAGCCATTGAAAACCATCTTGTCACTCATATACCATAAATGGTTGAAGGTATTGGCTGAACGCAAACAGATAGCAGCTCAGCCTCTTTCAATCATCTTTTGCATGCTAAAAGGAGCAGAAAAAAACAAAAAACATTTCAGAATTCCACCTTTCCAAGCAGAGAAATGACTGTTTGTGCAATGACATTATTCATTGATTTTAGCCATTGAAAACCATCCTGTTACTTATATACAAGAAATGGTTGATGGTATTGGCTGAACACAAACAGGTTGGAGCTCACCCTCTTTGAATCTTCTTTAGCATGATAAAAGGAGCAGGAAAAAGCAAAAAATTTCAGAATTCCACCTTTCAAAGCAGAGAAATGACTGTTTGTGCAATGAGATTATTCATTGATTTTAGACATTGAAAACAGTCCTGTTACTCATATACCATAATTAGATGAAGGTACTGGATGAACGCAAACAGATAGCAGCTCACCCTCTTTGAATCTTCTTTAGCATGCTAAACGGAGCAGGAAAAAGCAAAAAAATTCAGAATTCCACCTCTCCCCGCAGAAAAATCACTGAGCAATTACATTATTCACTAATTTTAGCCATTGAAACATGTCCTGTTGCTCATATACCTGAAATGGTTGAAGGTATTGGCTGAACGCAAACAGATAGCAGCTCAGCCTCTTGAATCGTCTTTTGCATGCGAAAAGAAGGAGAAAAAACAAAAAAAATTCAGAATTCCACCTTTCCAAGCAGAGAAATGACTGCTTGTGCAATGACATTATTCATTGATTTAAGCCATTGAAAAACATCTTGTTACTCATAAACCAGAAATGGTTGATGGTATTGGCTGAACACAAACAGTTTGCTGCTCACCCTCTTTGAATCTTCTTTAGCATGCTAAAAGGAGCAGGAAAAAGCAAAAAATTTCAAAAATTCCACCTTTCCAAGCAGAGAAGTGACTGCTTGTGCATGGACATTATTCATTGATTTTAGCCAATGAAAACTGTCCTGTCACTCCTATACCAGAAATGGTTGAAGGTATTGGCTGAACGCAAACAGATAGCAGCTCACCCTCTTTGAATCTTCTTTAGCATGCTAAAAGGAGCAGGAAAAAGCAAAAAATTTCAGAATTCCACCTTTCAAAGCAGAGAAATGACTGAGCAATAACATTATTCACTGATTTTAGCCATTGAAAAATGTCCTGTTACTCATATAACAGAAATGGTTGAAGGTATTGGCTGAACACAAAGAGATAGCAGCACACCCTCTTTGAATCTTCTTTAGCATGATAAAAGGAGCAGGAAAAAGCAAAAAATTTCAGAATTCCACCTTTCAAAGCAGAGAAATGACTGTTTGTACAATGACATTATTCATTGATTTTAGCCTTTGAAAACAGTCCTGTTACTCATATACCAGAATTGGTTGAAGGCACTGGCTGAACGCAAACAGATAGCAGCTCACCCTCTTTTATTCTTCTTTAGCATGCTAAAAGGAGCAGGAAATGCAAAGAGTTTCAGAATTCCACCTTTCCCAGCAGAGAAATGACTGTTTGTGCATTGACATTATTCATTAATTTCAGCCATTGAAAACCATCTTGTCACTCATATACCAGAAATGGTTGAAGGTATTGGCTGAACGCAAACAGATAGCAGCTCAGCCTCTTTCAATCATCTTTTGCATGCTAAAAGGAGCAGAAAAAAACAAAAAACATTTCAGAATTCCACCTTTCCAAGCAGAGAAATGACTGTTTGTGCAATGACATTATTCATTGATTTTAGCCATTGAAAACCATCCTGTTACTTATATACAAGAAATGGTTGATGGTATTGGCTGAACACAAACAGGTTGGAGCTCACCCTCCTTGAATCTTCTTTAGCATGATAAAAGGAGCAGGAAAAAGCAAAAAATTTCAGAATTCCACCTTTCAAAGCAGAGAAATGACTGTTTGTGCAATGAGATTATTCATTGATTTTAGACATTGAAAACAGTCCTGTTACTCATATACCATAATTAAATGAAGGTACTGGCTGAACGCAAACAGATAGCAGCTCACCCTCTTTGAATCTTCTTTAGCATGCTAAACGGAGCAGGAAAAAGCAAAAAAATTCAGAATTCCACCTCTCCCCGCAGAAAAATGAGTGAGCAATGACATTATTCACTAATTTTAGCCATTGAAACATGTCCTGTTGCTCATATACCTGAAATGGTTGAAGGTATTGGCTGAACGCAAACAGATAGCAGCTCAGCCTCTTGAATCGTCTTTTGCATGCGAAAAGAAGGAGAAAAAACAAAAAAAATTCAGAATTCCACCTTTCCAAGCAGAGAAATGACGGTTTGTGCAATGACATTATTCATTGATTTAAGCCATTGAAAAACATCTTGTTACTCATATACCAGAAATGGTTGATGGTATTGGCTGAACACAAACAGTTTGCTGCTCACCCTCTTTGAATCTTCTTTAGCATGCTAAAAGGAGCAGGAAAAAGGAAAAAATTTCAAAAATTCCACCTTTCCAAGCAGAGAAGTGACTGATTGTGCATGGACATTATTCATTGATTTTAGCCAATGAAAACCGTCCTGTCACTCCTATACCAGAAATGGTTGAAGGTATTGGCTGAACGCAAACAGATAGCAGCTCACCCTCTTTGAATCTTCTTTAGCATGCTAAAAGGAGCAGGAAAAAGCAAAAAATTTCATAATTCCACCTTTCAAAGCAGAGAAATGACTGAGCAATAACATTATTCACTGATTTTAGCCATTGAAAAATGTCCTGTTACTCATATAACAGAAATGGTTGAAGGTATTGGCTGAACACAAAGAGATAGCAGCACACCCTCTTTGAATCTTCTTTAGCATGATAAAAGGAGCAGGAAAAAGCAAAAAATTTCAGAATTCCACCTTTCAAAGCAGAGAAATGACTGTTTGTACAATGACATTATTCATTGATTTTAGCCTTTGAAAACAGTCCTGTTACTCATATACCAGAATTGGTTGAAGGCACTGGCTGAACGCAAACAGATAGCAGCTCACCCTCTTTTATTCTTCTTTAGCATGCTAAAAGGAGCAGGAAAATGCAAAGAGTTTCAGAACTCCACCTTTCCCAGCAGAGAAATGACTGAGCAATAACATTATTCACTGATTTTAGCCATTGAAAAACATCCTGTTACTCATATACCAGAAATGGTTGAAGGTATTGGCTGAACGCAAACAGATAGCCGCTCAGCCTCTTTGAATCGTCTTTTGCATGCAAAAAGGAGCAGAAAAAAACAAAAAACATTTCAGAATTCCACCTTTCCAAGTAGAGAAATAACTGTTTGTGCAATGACATTATTCATTGATTTTAGCCATTGAAAACCATCCTGTTACTTACATACAAGAAATGGTTGATGGTATTGGCTGAACACAAACAGGTTGGAGCTCACCCTCTTTGAATCTTCTTTAGCATGATAAAAGGAGCAGGAAAAAGCAAAAAATTTCAGAATTCCACCTTTCAAAGCAGAGAAATGACTGTTTGTGCAATGAGATTATTCATTGATTTTAGACATTGAAAACAGTCCTGTTACTCATATACCAGAATTGGATGAAGGTACTGGCTGAACGCAATCAGATAGCAGCTCACCCTCTTTGAATCTTCTTTAGCATGCTAAAAGGAGCAGGAAAAAGAAAAAAAAATTCAGAATTCCACCTCTCCCCGCAGAGAAATGACTGAGCAATGACATTATTCACTAATTTTAGCCATTGAAACATGTCCTGTTGCTCATAAACCAGAAATGGTTGAAGGTATTGGCTGAACGCAAACAGATGGCAGCTCAGCCTCTTTGAATAGTCTTTTGCATGCGAAAAGGAGGAGAAAAAACAAAAAAAAATTCAGAATTCCACCTTTCCAAGCAGAGAAGTGAATGTT
The DNA here is from genome assembly GCF_046119375.1 of Phyllobates terribilis. Classification (NCBI taxonomy): domain Eukaryota; kingdom Metazoa; phylum Chordata; class Amphibia; order Anura; family Dendrobatidae; genus Phyllobates; species Phyllobates terribilis. The sequence goes on along the minus strand of NW_027362771.1, from coordinate 168,114 downwards.
TGTGCGTTGACATTATTCATTGATTTCAGCCATTGAAAACCGTCCTTTCACTCATATACCAGAAATGGTTGAAGTTATTGGCTGAATGCAGACAGATAGCAGCTCACCCTCCTTTAATCTTCTTTAGCATGCTATAAGGAGTAGGAAAAAGCAAAAAAATTCAGTTTCCGAAATTTCAAAGCAGAGAAATGACTGAGCAATGACATTATTCACTGATTTTAGCCATTGAAAAATGTCCTGTTACTCATATACCAGAAATGGTTGAAGGTATTGGCTGAACACAAAGAGATAGCAGCCCATCCTCTTTGAATCTTCTTTAGCATGATAAAAGGAGCAGGAAAAAGCAAAAAATTTCAGAATTCCACCTTTCAAAGCAGAGAAATGACTGTTTGTGCAATGAGATTATTCATTGATTTTAGACATTGAAATCAGTCCTGTTACTCATGTACCAGAATTAGATGAAGGTACTGGCTGAACGCAAACAGATAGCAGCTCACCCTCTTTGAATCTTCTTTAGCATGCTAAAATGAGCAGGAAAAAGCAAAAAAATTCAGAATTAAATCTCTCCCCGCAGAGAAATGACTGAACAATGACATTATTCACTAATTTTAGCCATTGAAACATGTCTTGTTGCTCATATACCAGAAATGGTTGAAGGTATTGGCTCAACGTAAACAGATAGCAGCTCAGCCTCTTTGAATCGTCTTTTGCATGCAAAAAGAAGGAGAAAAAACAAAAAAAAATTCAGAATTCCACCTTTCCAAGCAGAGAAATGACTGTTTGTGCAATGACATTATTCTTTGATTTAAGCCATTGAAAAACATCTTGTTACTCATATACCAGAAATGGTTGATGGTATTGGCTGATCACAAACAGCTTGCTGCTCACCCTCTTTGAATCTTCTTTAGCATGCTAAAAGGAGCAGGAAAAAGGAAAAAATTTCAAAAATTCCACCTTTCCAAGCAGAGAAGTGACTGCTTGTGCAGTGACATTATTCATTGATTTTAGCCATTGAAAACCGTCGTGTCACTCATATACCAGAAATGGTTGAATTTATTGGCTGAACGCAAACAGATAGCAGCTCACCCTCTTTGAATCTTCTTTAGCATGCTAAAAGGAGCAGGAAAAAGCAAAAAAATTCAGAATTCCACCTCTCCCCGCAGAGAAATGACTGAGCAATGACATTATTCACTAATTTTAGCCATTGAAACATGTCTTGTTGCTCATATACCAGAAATGGTTGAAGGTATTGGCTGAACGTAAACAGATAGCAGCTCAGCCTCTTTGAATCGTCTTTTGCATGCAAAAAGAAGGAGAAAAAACAAAAAAAAATTCAGAATTCCACCTTTCCAAGCAGAGAAATGACTGTTTGTGCAATGACATTATTCATTGATTTAAGCCATTGAAAAACATCTTGTTACTCATATACCAGAAATGGTTGATGGTATTGGCTGAACACAAACAGTTTGCTGCTCACCCTCTTTGAATCTTCTTTAGCATGCTAAAAGGAGCAGGAAAAAGGAAAAAATTTCAAAAATTCCACCTTTCCAAGCAGAGAAGTGACTGCTTGTGCATTGACATTATTCATTGATTTTAGCCATTGAAAACCGTCGTGTCACTCATATACCAGAAATGGTTGAATTTATTGGCTGAACGCAAACAGATAGCAGCTCACCCTCTTTGAATCTTCTTTAGCATGCTAAAAGGAGCAGGAAAAAGCAAAAAATTTCAGAATTCCACCTTTCAAAGCAGAGAAACGACTGTTTGTACAATGACATTATTCATTGATTTTAGCCTTTGAAAACTGTCCTGTTACTCATATACCAGAATTGTTTGAAGGTACTGGCTGAACGCAAACAGATAGCAGCTCACCCTCTTTTATTCTTCTTTAGCATGCTAAAAGGAGCAGGAAAATGCAAAGAGTTTCAGAACTCCATCTTTCCCAGCAGAGAAATGACTGAGCAATAACATTATTCACTGATTTTAGCCATTGAAAAACATCCTGTTACTCATATACCAGAAATGGTTGAAGGTATTTGCTGAACGCAAACAGATAGCTGCTCAGCCTCTTTGAATCGTCTTTTGCATGCAAAAAGAAGCAGAAAAAAACAAAAAACATTTCAGAATTCCACCTTTCCAAGTAGAGAAATGACTGTTTGTGCAAAGACATTATTCATTGATTTTAGCCTTTGAAAACAATCCTGTTACTCATATACCAGAATTGGTTGAAGGTACTGGCTGAATGCAAACAGATAGCAGCTCACCCTCTTTTATTCTTCTTTAGCATGCTAAAAGGAGAAGGAAAATGCAAAAAATTTCAGAACTCCACCTATCCCAGCAGAGAAATGACTGAGCAATGACATTATTCACTGATTTTAGCCATTGAAAATCATCCTGTTACTCATATACCAGAAATGGTTGAAAGTATTGGCTGAACGCAAACAGATAGCCACTCAGCCTCTTTGGATCATCTTTTGCATGCTAAAAGGAGCAGAAAAAAACAAAAAACATTTCAGAATTCCACCTTTCCAAGCAGATAAATGACTGTTTGTGCAATGACATTATTCATTGATTTTAGCCATTGAAAACCATTCTGTTACCTATATACAAGAAATGGTTGATGGTATTGGCTGAACACAAATAGGTTGGAGCTCACCCTCTTTGAATCTTCTTTAGCATGATAAAAGGAGCAGGAAAAAGCAAAAAATTTCAGAATTCCACCTTTCAAAGCAGAGAAATGACTGTTTGTGCAATGAGATTATTCATTGATTTTAGACATTGAAATCAGTCCTGTTACTCATGTACCAGAATTAGATGAAGGTACTGGCTGAACGCAAACAGATAGCAGCTCACCCTCTTTGAATCTTCTTTAGCATGCTAAAAGGAGCAGGAAAAAGCAAAAAAATTCAGAATTAAATCTCTCCCCGCAGAGAAATGACTGAGCAATGACATTATTCACTAATTTTAGCCATTGAAACATGTCTTGTTGCTCATATACCAGAAATGGTTGAAGGTATTGGCTGAACGTAAACAGATAGCAGCTCAGCCTCTTTGAATCGTCTTTTGCATGCAAAAAGAAGGAGAAAAAACAAAAAAAAATTCAGAATTCCACCTTTCCAAGCAGAGAAATGACTGTTTGTGCAATGACATTATTCTTTGATTTAAGCCATTGAAAAACATCTTGTTACTCATATACCAGAAATGGTTGATGGTATTGGCTGATCACAAACAGTTTGCTGCTCACCCTCTTTGAATCTTCTTTAGCATGCTAAAAGGAGCAGGAAAAAGGAAAAAATTTCAAAAATTCCACCTTTCCAAGCAGAGAAGTGAATGCTTGTGCATTGACATTATTCATTGATTTTAGCCATTGAAAACCGTCGTGTCACTCATATACCAGAAATGGTTGAATTTATTGGCTGAACGCAAACAGATAGCAGCTCACCCTCTTTGAATCTTCTTTAGCATGCTAAAAGGAGCAGGAAAAAGCAAAAAATTTCAGAATTCCACCTTTCAAAGCAGAGAAATAACTGAGCAATAACATTATTCACTGATTTTAGCCATTGAAAAATGTCCTGTTACTCATAGACCAGAAATGGTTGAAGGTATTGGCTGAACACAAAGAGATAGCAGCCCACCCTCTTTGAATCTTCTTTAGCATGATAAAAGGAGCAGGAAAAAGCAAAAAAATTCAGAATTCCACCTTTCAAAGCAGAGAAATGACTGTTTGTGCAATGACATTATTCATTGATTTTAACTTTTGAAAACAGTCCTGTTAATCATATACCAGAATGGGTTGAAGGTACTGGCTGAACGCAAACAGATAGCAGCTCACCCTCTTTTATTCTTCTTTAGAATGCTAAAAGGAGAAGGAAAATGCAAAAAATTTCAGAACTCCACCTATCCCAGCAGAGAAATGACTGAGCAATGACATTATTCACTGATTTTAGCCATTGAAAATCATCCTGTTACTCATATACCAGAAATGGTTGAAAGTATGGGCTGAACGCAAACAGATAGCCACTCAGCCTCTTTGGATCATCTTTTGCATGCTAAAAGGAGCAGAAAAAAACAAAAAACATTTCAGAATTCCACCTTTCCAAGCAGAGAAATGACTGTTTGTGCAATGACATTATTCATTGATTTTAGCCATTGAAAACCATTCTGTTACTTATATACAAGAAATGGTTGATGGTATTGGCTGAACACAAACAGGTTGGAGCTCACCCTCTTTGAATCTTCTTTAGCATGATAAAAGGAGCAGGAAAAAGCAAAAAATTTCAGAATTCCACCTTTCAAAGCAGAGAAATGACTGTTTGTGCAATGAGATTATTCATTGATTTTAGACATTGAAATCAGTCCTGTTACTCATGTACCAGAATTAGATGAAGGTACTGGCTGAACGCAAACAGATAGCAGCTCACCCTCTTTGAATCTTCTTTACCATGATAAAAGGAGCAGGAAAAAGCAAAAAAATTCAGAATTCCATCTCTCCCCGCAGAGAAATGACTGAGCAATGACATTATTCACTAATTTTAGCCATTGAAACATGTCTTGTTGCTCATATACCAGAAATGGTTGAAGGTATTGGCTGAACGTAAACAGATAGCAGCTCAGCCTCTTTGAATCGTCTTTTGCATGCAAAAAGAAGGAGAAAAAACAAAAAAAAATTCAGAATTCCACCTTTCCAAGCAGAGAAATGACTGTTTGTGCAATGACATTATTCTTTGATTTAAGCCATTGAAAAACATCTTGTTACTCATATACCAGAAATGGTTGATGGTATTGGCTGAACACAAACAGTTTGCTGCTCACCCTCTTTGAATCTTCTTTAGCATGCTAAAAGGAGCAGGAAAAAGGAAAAAATTTCAAAAATTCCACCATTCCAAGCAGAGAAGTGACTGCTTGTGCATTGACATTATTCATTGTTTTTAGCCATTGAAAACCGTCGTGTCACTCATATACCAGAAATGGTTGAATTTATTGGCTAAACGCAAACAGATAGCAGCTCACCCTCTTTGAATCTTCTTTAGCATGCTAAAAGGAGCAGGAAAAAGCAAAAAAATTCAGAATTCCACCTCTCCCCGCAGAGAAATGACTGAGCAATGACATTATTCACTAATTTTAGCCATTGAAACATGTCTTGTTGCTCATATACCAGAAATGGTTGAAGGTATTGGCTGAACGTAAACAGATAGCAGCTCAGCCTCTTTGAATCGTCTTTTGCATGCAAAAAGAAGGAGAAAAAACAAAAAAAAATTCAGAATTCCACCTTTCCAAGCAGAGAAATGACTGTTTGTGCAATGACATTATTCATTGATTTAAGCCATTGAAAAACATCTTGTTACTCATATACCAGAAATGGTTGATGGTATTGGCTGAACACAAACAGTTTGCTGCTCACCCTCTTTGAATCTTCTTTAGCATGCTAAAAGGAGCAGGAAAAAGGAAAAAATTTCAAAAATTCCACCTTTCCAAGCAGAGAAGTGACTGCGTTTGCATTGACATTATTCATTGATTTTAGCCATTGAAAACCGTCGTGTCACTCATATACCAGAAATGGTTGAATTTATTGGCTGAACGCAAACAGATAGCAGCTCACCCTCTTTGAATCTTCTTTAGCATGCTAAAAGGAGCAGGAAAAAGCAAAAAATTTCAGAATTCCACCTTTCAAAGCAGAGAAATAACTGAGCAATAACATTATTCACTGATTTTAGCCATTGAAAAATGTCCTGTTACTCATATACCAGAAATGGTTGAATGTATTGGCTGAACACAAAGAGATAGCAGCCCACCCTCTTTGAATCTTCTTTAGCATGATAAAAGGAGCAGGAAAAAGCAAAAAAAATCAGAATTCTACCTTTCAAAGCAGAGAAATGACTGTTTGTGCAATGACATTATTCATTGATTTTAACTTTTGAAAACAGTCCTGTTACTCATATACCAGAATGGGTTGAAGGTACTGGCTGAACGCAAACAGATAGCAGCTCACAGTCTTTTATTCTTCTTTAGAATGCTAAAAGGAGAAGGAAAATGCAAAAAATTTCAGAACTCCACCTATCCCAGCAGAGATATGACTGAGCAATGACATTATTCACTGATTTTAGCCATTGAAAATCATCCTGTTACTCATATACCAGAAATGGTTGAAAGTATTGGCTGAACGCAAACAGATAGCCACTCAGCCTCTTTGGATCATCTTTTGCATGCTAAAAGGAGCAGAAAAAAACAAAAAATATTTCCGAATTCCACCTTTCCAAGCAGAGAAATGACTGTTTGTGCAATGACATTATTCATTGATTTTAGCCATTGAAAACCATTCTGTTACTTATATACAAGAAATGGTTGATGGTATTGGCTGAACACAAACAGGTTGGAGCTCACCCTCTTTGAATCTTCTTTAGCATGATAAAAGGAGCAGGAAAAAGCAAAACATTTCAGAATTCCACCTTTCAAAGTAGAGAAATGACTGTTTGTGCAATAAGATTATTCATTGATTTTAAACATTGAAATCAGTCCTGTTACTCATATACCAGAAATGGTTGAAGGTATTGGCTGAACGCAAACAGATAGCAGCTCAGCCTCTTTGAATCATCTTTTGCATGCTAAGAGGAGGAGAAAAAACAAAAAAAAATTCAGAATTCCACCTTTCCAAGCAGAGAAATGACTCTTTGTGCAATGACATTATTCATTGAATTAAGCCATTGAAAAACATCTTGTTACTCATATACCAGAAATGGTTGATGGTATTGGCTGAACACAAACAGTTTGCTGCTCACCCTCTTTGAATCTTCTTTAGCATGCTAAAAGGAGCAGGAAAAAGGAAAAAATTTCAAAAATTCCACCTTTCCAAGCAGAGAAGTGACTGCTTGTGCATGGACATTATTCATTGATTTTAGCCAATGAAAACTGTCCTGTCACTCATATACCAGAAATGGTTGAATGTATTGGCTGAACGCAAACAGATAGCAGCTCACCCTCTTTGAATCTTCTTTAGCATGCTAAAAGGAGCAGGAAAAAGCAAAAAATTTCAGAATTCCACCTTTCAAAGCAGAGAAATCACTGAGCAATAATATTATTCACTGATTTTAGCCATTGAAAAATGTCCTGTTACTCATATACCAGAAATGGTTGAAGGTATTGGCTGAACACAAAGAGATAGCAGCCCACCCTCTTTGAATCTTCTTTAGCATGATAAAAGGAGCAGGAAAAAGCAAAAAATTTCAGAATTCCACCTTTCAAAGCAGAGAAATGACTGTTTGTACAATGACATTATTCATTGATTTTAGCCTTTGAAAACAGTCCTGTTACTCATTTACCAGAATTGGTTGAAGGTACTGGCTGAACACAAACAGATAGCAGCTCACCCTCTTTTATTCTTCTTTAGCATGCTAAAAGGAGCAGGAAAATGCAAAGAATTTCAGAACTCCACCTTTGCCGGCAGAGAAATGACTGAGCAATAACATTATTCACTGATTTTAGCCATTGAAAAATGTTCTGTTACTCATATACCAGAAATGGTTGAAGGTATTGGCTGAACGCAAACAGATAGCTGCTCAGCCTCTTTGAATCGTCTTTTGCATGCAAAAAGGAGCAGAAAAAAACAAAAAACATTTCAGAATTCCACCTTTCCAAGTAGAGAAATGACTGTTTGTGCAATGACATTATTCATTGATTTTAGCCATTGAAAACCATCCTGTTACTTATATACAAGAAATGGTTGATGGTATTGGCTGAACACAAACAAGTTGCAGCTCACCCTCTTTGAGTCTTCTTTAGCATGATAAAAGGAGCAGGAAAAAGCAAAAAATTTCAGAATTCCACCTTTCAAAGCAGAGAAATGACTGTTTGTACAATGACATTATTCATTGATTTTAGCCTTTGAAAACAGTCATGTTACTCATATACCAGAATTGGTTGAAGGTACTGGCTGAACACAAACAGATAGCAGCTCACCCTCTTTTATTCTTCTTTAGCATGCTAAAAGGAGCAGGAAAATGCAAAGAATTTCAGAACTCCACCTTTCCCAGCAGAGAAATGACTGAGCAATAACATTATTCACTGATTTTAGCCATTGAAAAACTTCCTGTTACTCATATACCAGAAATGGTTGAAGTTATTGGCTGAACGCAAACAGATAGCTGCTCAGCCTCTTTGAATCGTCTTTTGCATTCAAAAAGGAGCAGAAAGAAACAAAAAACATTTCATAATTCCACCTTTCCAAGTAGAGAAATAACTGTTTGTGCAATGACATTATTCATTGATTTTAGCCATTGAAAACCATCCTGTTACTTATATACAAGAAATGGTTGATGGTATTGGCTGAACACAAACAGGTTGCAGCTCACCCTCTTTGAATCTTCTTTAGCATGATAAAAGGAGCAGGAAAAAGCAAAAAATTTCAGAATTCCACCTTTCAAAGCAGAGAAATGACTGTTTGTGCAATGAGATTATTCATTGATTTTAGCCATTGAAAACAGTCCTGTTACTCATATACCAGAATTGGATGAAGGAACTGGCTGAACGCAAACAGATAGCAGCTCACCCTCTTTGAATCTTCTTTAGCATGCTAAAAGGAGCAGGAAAAAGCAAAAAAAATTCAGAATTCCACCTCTCCCCGCAGAGAAATGACTGAGCAATAACATTATTCACTAATTTTAGCCATTGAAACATGTCTTGTTACTCATATACCAGAAATGGTTGAAGGTATTGGCTGAACGCAAACAGATAGCAGCTCAGCCTCTTTGAATCGTCTTTTGCATGCCAAAAGGAGGAGAAAAAACAAAAAAAAAATTCAGAATTCCACCTTTCCAAGCAGAGAAATGACTGTTTGTGCAATGACAGTATGCATTGATTTAAGCCATTGAAAAACATCTTGTTACTCATATACCAGAAATGGTTGATGGTATTGGCTGAACACAAACAGTTTGCTGCTCACCCTCTTTGAATCTTCTTTAGCATGCTAAAAGGAGCAGGAAAAAGGAAAAAATTTCAAAAATTCCACCTTTCCAAGCACAGAAGTGACTGCTTGTGCATTGACATTATTCATTGATTTTAGCCATTGAAAACCGTCATGTCACTCATATACCAGAAATGGTTGAATTTATTGGCTGAACGCAAACAGATAGCAGCTCACGCTCTTTGAATCTTCTTTAGCATGCTAAAAGGAGCAGGAAAAAGCAAAAAAATTCAGAATTCCACCTTTCAAAGCAGAGAAATGACTGTTTGTGCAATGAGATTATTCATTGATTTTAGCCATTGAAAACAGTCCTGTTACTCACATACCAGAATTGGATGAAGGTACTGGCTGAACACAAACATATAGCAGCTCACCCTCTTTGAATCTTCTTTAGCATGCTAAAAGGAGCAGGAAAAAGCAAAAAAATTCAGAATTCCACCTCTCCCCGCAGAGAAATGACTGAGCAATGACATTATTCACTAATTTTAGCCATTGAAACACGTCTTGTTACTCATATACCAGAAATGGTTTAAGGTATTGGCTGAACGCAAACAGATAGCAGCTCAGCCTCTTTGAATCGTCTTTTGCATGCTAAAAGGAGGAGAAAAAACAAAAAAAATTCAGAATTCCATCTCTCCAAGCAGAGAAATGACTGTTTGTGCAATGACATTATTCATTGATTTAAGCCATTGAAAACATCTTGTTACTCATATACCAGAAATGGTTGATGGTATTGGCTGAACACAAACAGTTTGCTGCTCACCCTCTTTGAATCTTCTTTAGCATGCTAAAAGGAGCAGGAAAAAGGAAAAAATTTCAAAAATTTCACCTTTCCAAGCAGAGAAGTGACTGCTTGTGCATTGACATTATTCATTGATTTTAGCCATTGAAAACCATCCTGTCACTCATATACCAGAAATGGTGGAATTTATTGGCTGAACGCAAACAGATAGCAGCTCACCCTCTTTGAATCTTCTTTAGCATGCTAAAAGGAGCAGGAAAATTCAAAAAAATTCAGAATTTCACCTTTCAAAGCAGAGAAATGACTGAGCAATAACATTATTCACTGATTTTAGCCATTGAAAAATGTCCTGTTACTCATATACCAGAAATGGTTGAAGGTATTGGCTGAACACAAAGAGATAGCAGCCCACCCTCTTTGAATCTTCTTTAGCATGATAAAAGGAGCAGGAAAAAGCAAAAAAATTCAGAATTCCAACTTTCAAAGCAGAGAAATGACTGTTTGTGCAATGACATTATTCATTGATTTTAGCCTTTGAAAACAGTCCTGTTACTCATATACCAGAATTGGTTGAAGGTACTGGCTGAACGCAAACAGATAGCAGCTCACCCTCTTTGAATCTTCTTTAGCATGATAAAAGGAGCAGGAAAAAGCAAAAAATGTTAGAATTCCATCTTTCAAAGCAGAGAAATGACTGGTTGTGCAATGAGATTATTCATTGATTTTAGACATTGAAAACAGTCCTGTTACTCATATACCAGAATTAGATGAAGGTACTGGCTGAACGCAAACAGATAGCAGCTCACCCTCTTTGAATCTTCTTTAGCATGCTAAAAGGAGCAGGAAAAAGCAAAAAAATTCAGAATTCCACCTCTCCCCGCAGAGAAATGACTGAGCAATGACATTATTCACTAATTTTAGCCATTGAAACATGTCTTGTTGCTCATATACCAGAAATGGTTGAAGTTATTGGCTGAACGCAAACAGATAGCAGCTCAGCCTCTTTGAATCGTCTTTTGCATGCGAAAAGGAGGAGAAAAAACAAAAAAAAATTCAGAATTCCACCTTTCCAAGCAGAGAAATGACTGTTTGTGCAATGATATTATTCATTGATTTAAGCCATTGAAAAACATCTTGTTACTAGAGATGAGCGTTGTTCGACTCGAACTGTTCGCCAATCTCAAATTCGAGCTGTTTTGGGCGGTGTTCGAGCCGTTCGGCGAACACGAACGATTTGAGAAAAATTCGGCTGTTCGAGTTTATGTTCGATAACTGTTCGTGCACCAAAATCATAACTGGATTTTTTCTCAGTAATGATGAAAATTAATGTTAATACGCAGTTTGAGTGTACAGCGGGGTGGGGGGAGGGGCAGGGGATGGATCTCTGCAGGAATAATGAAGATCTCCATTTTTTTTTCTCTTTCCCGCATTTACAGTGGGGAGGTGCAATCTGTCAGCCTATCAGCAGCGCACACACGGAGCGAAGTGCTTTTTTTCACACAAGCAAGGACATGTGTCATTGGCAGTGTATGTCACATGTCCTTGCCCTATAAGACCAAGCCATTTTCCCTGTCGCCACCATTTTCTCACTGCTGCAGCTGCTTGTTAGACGGCACCGCTGTTGCTGTGTGCGCTATACCTTGTTAATTTCAAGCCAATTTTCGCACAAATCTACAGATAGCTTGGGAGTAGGGAATAGTTGTGATTGCAGTCCTTTTAAGGACTAGGTTACAGCATTTCCTGCGACTTTTATCAGCAGGTCTGTGCTCTTAAATAGATAGATTGTGGGAGTAAAGACTAATTGTAATTGCAGTCCTTTTCAGGACTAGGTTACATCAGTTCCTATCAGTTTTTGACAGGCAGGTCTGTGCCAGTGCTGTGCAAGTTTTTTTCACAGCATTTGGCTGAATCTAGCAAAGCTAATCCTTTTTGGCCTATTGCAGAGTGTGTTAGTCAGTGGAGTAGCCTATCTGTGTTGCAAGATATACCACCTGTGTATAGAATACCAATTTTTTTACTGCACCTAGTGAAGTAAAATCTTTTGGGCATAGCATCATTCTATTAGTCCATCTATACTGACCTCCATCAGGTTGCAAATTGAATATAATTTTTTTCTGCATCTAGCTCTGAAAAAATATTTGGGCTTCTAGCAGTGTGTGGGACTTGTTCTATTAGTCCATCTATACTGACCTCCATCAGGTTGCAAACTGAATATGATTTTTTTCTGCATCTAGCTCTGAAAAAATATTTGGCCTCCTAGCAGTGTGTGGGACTTGTTCTATTAGTCCATCTATACTGACCTCCATCACACTGCAAATTCAAAATAATTTTTTGTCTGCATATAGCTCTGAAAAAATATTTGGCCTTCTAGCAGTGTGTGGGACTTTCTCTATTAGTCCATCTATACTGACCTCCATCAGGTTGCAAATTAAAAATATTTTTTATCTGCATCTACCTCTGAAAAAATATTTGGGCTTCTAGCTGTGTGTGGGACTTGTTCTATTAGTCCATCTATACTGACCTCCATCAGGTTGCAAACTGAACATAATTTTTTTCTGCATCTAGCTCTGAAAAAATATTTGGCCTTCTAGCAGTGTGTGGGACTTGTTCTATTAGTCCATCTATACTGACCTCCGTCATGCTGCAAAATCAAATAATTTTTTGTCTGCATCTAGCTCTGAAAAAATATTTGGGCTTCTAGCTGTGTGTGGGACTTGTTCTATTAGTCCATCTATACTGACCTCCATCAGGTTGCAAACTGAATATAATTGTTTTCTGCATCTAGCTCTGAAAAAATATTTGGCCTTCTAGCAGTGTGTGGGACTTTCTCTATTAGTCCATCTATACTGACATCCATCAGGTTGCAAATTAAAAATAATTTTTATCTGCATCTAGCTCTGAAAAAATATTTGGCCTTCTAGCAGTGTGTGGGACTTGTTCTATTAGTCCATCTATACTGACCTCCATCAGGTTGCAAATTCAAAATAATTTTTTGTCTGCATCTAGCTCTGAAAAAATATTTGGCCTTCTAGCAGTGTGTGGGACTTTCTCTATTAGTCCATCTATACTGACCTCCATCAGGTTGCAAACTGAATATATTTTTTTTCTGCATCTACCTCTGAAAAAATATTTGGGCTTCTAGCTGTGTGTGGGACTTGTTCTATTAGTCCATCTATACTGACCTCCATCAGGTTGCAAACTGAATATAATTTTTTTCTGCATCTACCTCTGAAAAAATATTTGGGCTTCTAGCTGTGTATGGGACTTGTTCTATTAGTCCATCTATACTGACCTCCATCAGGTTGCAAACTCAATATATTTTTTTTCTGCATCAAGCTCTGAACAAATATTTGGCCTTCTAGCAGTGTGTGGGACTTTCTCTATTAGTCCATCTATACTGACATCCATCAGGTTACAAATTAAAAATAATTTTATGTGCATCTAGCTCTGAAAAAATATTTGGCCTTCTAGCAGTGTTTGGGACTTGTTCTATTAGTCCACCTATACTGACCTCCATGAGGTTGCAAATTCAAAAAATTTTTTGTCTGCATCTAGCTCTGAAAAAATATTTGGCCTTCTAGCAGTGTGTGGGACATTCTCTATTAGTCCATCTATACTGACCTCCATCAGGTTGCAAACTGAATATATTTTTTTTCTGCATCTACCTCTGAAAAAATATTTGGGCTTCTAGCTGTGTGTGAGACTTGTTCTATTAGTCCATCTATACTGACCTCCATCAGGTTGCAAACTGAATATAATTTTTTTCTGCATCTACCTCTGAAAAAATATTTGGGCTTCTAGCTGTGTGTAGGACTTGTTCTATTAGTCCATCTATACTGACCTCCATCAGGTTGCAAACTGAATACAATTTTTTTCTGCATCTACCTCTGAAAAAATATTTGGGCTTCTAGCTGTGTGTGGGACTTGTTCTATTAGTCCATCTATACTGACCTCCATCAGGTTGCAAATTGAATATAATTTTTTTCTGCATCTAACCCAGCCAATAGTTTTGGCCTAATACCACAGTTTGGCCACTCAGCTCTGCTCGGTTCCCATCCATTGTTTTTTTGTGCAAACAACTCCAGAGTTGTGAATTAGTTAACCACCAAAATGAGTGGAAAAAGGCCTGCTGCTGGTGGAAAGGGGAAAAGGCGTGTTGGGAAGGGGAAAAAAGGTTGTGTCCGTGGGGTTGGTGTTAAAGCAACAGTAACATCTGCAGAAGAAAGACCATCTTCCAGCCAAACTAAAATGTCTACTTCTTTTAGCGGACAATGTGATAAGATCCCTTTCTTATGGCCACGCCAATCGCTACAAATTCCAGATGAGGCACAAAAACAGCAGGTGGTTCAACGGATATCAAGTGCTCCTTTAAGTGGGCTCTCCTCCACATCAACTTGAACATCACAAATACTCCAGTCCTCAAAGGTGTCACCCCAATCGCATTTGCTTCCTCACAGCTCCCAAATCTCCAGCTGCCCGTCTGAGTATGAGGTAGAACAGATGGTTGAGTCTGCAGAGCTGTTTACTCATACTATAGCCTGGGAATCAGAGGTCGACTCCAGCGCTTCTGTGAATCCAGACGAGGAAATGATCTGCACTGATGCCCAGAATCTTTATGAGTCGGATCCAGGACCAGACGCAGAAGGTTCTGACCATAATGTAGACCCTCATTCCCAAACTGTAACTCCTGTTGGTGGAGACAATGAGGAAGACGATGATGAGACTCAAATACCTGATTGGAGCGACAACTTTAGTTTTTTGTCAGGGCAGGAACAGGTTGGCTCTGAGGACGACGGGTGTGATAACGCACAGGGTGATGATGATGAGGTTGGAGATCCCACTTACTGTCAACCCACAGTCAGCCAAGAGATGAGGTCAGCAGAGGAGGTGGAGGAAGATGCTAGTGACGACGAGGTCAGGTTGCGCCTTCCTGGACAGAGACATAGTACTGGAAGCACGTCAACAACTGCATCCTCAAACACAACTCTGCCTCTGACCACAAGTCGTGATGGCTCTTCAGGTCGCATGGGTGCTAAGCCTTGCATAGCCTGGGCATTTTTTCAGATCGATAAAGATGACCCAACTCGTGTTATCTGTAACATTTGTCAGCAAAAGCTAAGTAGAGGCCAAAAAATACATAGTTTGAGTACTTCATGCATGAACCGGCACATGGACATGAAGCATCAGTTGCAGTGGGAAGCTCAGTGTGCTACAATGCGGCCTAGCCGGCCGGGCCAACCACCGTCTGCCACCGTCTGCCATATCTTGTGCATCCGCAGCCTCTTCATCCTCTGTGACTGGGGGGACAGCAGTCACACCTGTTTTGGGGCGCAGACCTGCCACCTCTTTACCCGCAACAGCCAGCGTGATTGGCAGGTCATCATTTTCTTTGGAGGTGGTAACACCAGCTGGTGTTGAGCGCTGTCCGACATCGATAGCACCACCTTTGGATCAAGGCAACCTAACATGTCCGCCTGCATCTTCCTCACAGACCGGCAGTTTGCCGGGGACACCCTTATCAACCCCGTCTAAGCACAATAGCCAGCCCTCGGTCCCTCAGATGTGGACAAGTAAAAGACCATTTCCTCCTAGTCATGAGAAAGCTAAGAGGTTGAATTTCACCATCTGCAAGCTCTTGGCTACAGAAATGCTGCCTTTCCGCCAGGTGGACACAGAGAATTTTCGAGACCTTATGTCCGTCGCAGTGCCCCAGTACCAGATGCCCAGTCTCAAAGAAAGGTGTGCCTGCGCTCCACCAGCATGTCGCACACAACATCACTGCTTCTTTGAGAAACTCTGTGTGTGACAGGGTGCATTTCACCACAGACACTTGGACGAGTAGGCATGGACAGGGGCGTTACATGTCGCTGACTGGGCACTGGGTAACTATGGTGACAGCAGGACAAGGGGCTGCTGTCCAAGTCTTGCCGTCCCCACGAGTTGTGCGTCAATCCTCTTTATGTCAAAGTTCCTCCACTGCTTCTGCCTCCTCAACCTCCTCTCGGTCTTCCACCTGCACCCAAAGCCTGTCTGGTCGTGCCACAAGCTTTCTAACTGCGCAGAAGGGATCCTGCACACCTCCTTACTATGCTGGCAGTAGGGCTCAACGTCATCAGGCGGTTTTTACTTTGAAATGTCTGGGAAATGTGAGTCACACAGCTGAGGACTTGTGGTCAGCTCTGGAGACCCAGTTTCATGAATGGTTGTCTCCACTGAACCTGCAACCAGGGAAGGCCGTGTGCGACAATGCTGCAAACCTGGGTGCGGCCCTTAGCCGGGGCAATGTTACACACGTGCCTTGTATGGCTCACGTGTTGAACCTGTTTGTCCATAAATTTTTAGCCCACTATCCCGGACTAGATGGCCTTCTGCAGAGGGCACGGTCGCTGTGTGCTCACTTCCGCTGTTCGCATCCCGCAGCTCAGCGACTTACATCTCTACAGAAGTCGTTGGGCCTGCCAGTTCACCGGCTGAAATGCGATGTGCCGACACGGTGGAATTCAACTCTGCACATGTTGCAGCGACTGTGGCAGCACCGACAAGCCCTGGTGCAATACTTTCTGACGTATAGCCTGGGCCGTGGGGTACCCGGAGCCGGGCCGGTAGATGCTGGGGGTTGTAGTCACTGTGGCGGTGATCCGGTCCGTGACCCAGGGCGGTCAATCCAACGGTAATTTGTATATATGGATTTTATAATGTCCGACTACGCCACCTGTGGAGTGCGGCCAAAGGGGCCGCCGCTGCGGAACAGTCCTCTGAAGCTGGTGGTTTTGCTGCAATGGTATTATTACTCACCACAGGAAGAGTGTAGCTTCAGGGCAGTGTGAGTGGATGATGGTGGTTGTAGTGCAGGGAGTCAGTAATGAACACAGAGTCCGTGTGATGCAGTCCCAAGATCTTTACTCACACTTGTTGCAGTCCAGATTACAGGTACCAGAGCTATCTCACCCGTCGTGCTGTGCGTACTCAGTGAGGGGCTCAGTCCACCCCCAGATAGCTCCGGAGTACTTAGCAGGACCCCCTTCTGTGTGTCCTTTCTCTGGCCTTCTCCCTGCACCTCACACCCAGTGACACTTCTATCCGGTATCCTCGGGCCTTGGCGGGCGACTTGTGTTCCGTCCCCTGGGTCCTATGTGCCTACCTTCTTAGTGAGACTGGTGTGGACTTTTGCCTGCAGTACATGAAATGCTGCAGCCTCCGGTTTCTAGTTGAGCCTTGCTGTTTCTCCTCTAGTTGAGGGACCGGTTCCCCTTATCTGGCCTGACCCCTCTACCTCCTGGTAGCAGCGGGAGTACAGGTGGCCTTCTGCACGGCCCGTAGCCCTAGGGTCCCTTTGGTTCCTGGAGCCTTCCTGCTCCCACTCCTCTCTTCTCTCCTTCAGTCCTGGGCCTCCCAGGCTAGGCCCGCCTCCGGAGCAGAGCTCATGCCGAGCCTCTGCTCCTGTCACTTTTCCTCCTCTGACTGGCTTGCTCTTTCTAAGATGGCTTCCTATTTATACTCTCCCTGTCATGTGCTCCCCTAAGCTGCTCCCCTAAGCACCCACTACATAGGATCCTCCCACCAGCTAGGGACCTTGGACTGTGCTCTCCCTTAGGAGCAATCTCGCCCTAACCCCACTGCGGGTATGTGTTGGATGCAGGTGTTAGGGTCCCGAGCCATACGCCTTCCTTACCTGAGGGTGAGATACCACACCTCTGGATGAGATGCAGTAACTCTGTGGTGACTGCACCCTCAGGGGCGCCACACACCTTTCTGCACAGTTTTGAAATGGCGACGAAGATGTTTAGTGCTGACAACAATGCCATTATCAGCATAACTATTCCGGTGATTTACATGCTGGAGCACACATTAAACAGAATTCAGAGTCAGGTGGTCGGACAAGAGGAGGTGGAGGAAGTAGAGGAGGAGTCGTATGCGGAAGGGATAACATCTCCAAGGTCCAGACGGTTGGCAGCACCAAGGAGGCAGGCATGGGAGGGTGGGGGAGAGGGATTAAACAGGGCGCATGGTAGCAGCCAAACTGTTGAGGAAGGTGCAGGAGCCGAGGAAGAAGTGGAGGATGAACTGGCGATGGGCATGGAAGACTCATCAGATGAGGGAGACCTTGATCACATTTCTGTTGTGCGAGGTTGGGGGGAGAGGGCAGAGGAAAGAAGCATGATTCTTACCTCGCTACCAACACAACAAGGACTTGGTCCTCCTGGATGCGCAAGACACATGAGTGCCTTCTTGCTGCACTACTTGCAACATGACCCTCAGATTGCAGAATTCGAAGTAATCTCGACTACTGGGTTGCCACACTCTTAGATCCCCGGTACAAAAGTAAATTTGCCGAAATAATTCCTGCCATAAAAAGGGATTGACGCATGCAGGAGTATCTGCAGACGCTGTTGCAGAATCTTACATGTGCTTTTCCACAAAACACCAGTGGTGCACGAAGTGAATCTCACAGTTCTAACTTGCCAACCGCGGGACTGTCAAGTCTTCATCACTGAAACCGTAACAGTAACACAGTATCTGCTGGTAACAGCAATTTTGTGAAATCGTTTCACCACTTTTTTAGACCATCCTTTGCAAGGCCACAGGAGACAAGAAGTCTGACACATAGTCAATGCCTAGAGAGGATGGTGCAGGAGTATCTCCAAGTGAACATCGAAGCCATGACTGTGTCACTGGACCCTTGCTCATTTTGGTATTCCAATCTGGAAAAATGCCCGGAGCTCGCCACTCACGCCTTGGAGATCTTGTCATGCCCTGCAGCCAGTGTTCTCTCTGAACGTGTGTTCAGCGCTGCTGATGGTGTGCTGACAGATAAGCGCACGCGGCTGTCCACTGAGAATGTAGACAGACTCACGTTCATAAAGATGAACAAATCATGGATTCGCAAGGACTTTTCTAATCCTGTGTTATCCTTGGGAGGCTAAAAGCTTGAGGATTTGGTAATATCACCTCACCAACCATTTTAAGCAACTGTGGGGCAATTGATGCCACTTAACCCTAGAACGCATGACCATAAAAATCTACACTTTCATAAACCTGGGGCCTTTTAGGCCCGTGTGCAAATAACATTGAATAACTCAAACTCAAATGACAAACAACTATATACATGAAGAATACCTAGAGTTTCAAAATTCTAACTAAAGTAATCTTGCAGAAAATAGAAAACAATTCACAGGGCGGGACTGCGAGGCCCCAGGTATGCGTTCTAGGGTTAAGTGGTGTCTGTGCCACAATTTTGGTAAAAAATGGAAACTCTTTTTGGAGTCCCCTTGCTGTGTCTTACGTGACGTTGGCATCGTCAATTCCAGGTGGGTTGGGTCGCCCCCCCCCACCCCTTTTAACTGTAAGAAACTACATACACTATGGCTTGGGGTAACACAGATGATTGAGTCTGAAGAGCTGTTTACTCAGAGGTCTGCTCCAAATCTTCAGTGTCTGCTAGTCAGCGTAGAATTTTTAACTGCATCTAGCCTAGGCAATACTTTGGGCGTAGTAGCCCAGCTGCGAAGCAAGCTGCACCGCCTGTGTATCTAATAAGAATTTTTAAATGCATCTAGCCTAGGCAGACTGTGGGGACCCCCAACCAAACCCAGACGCTCAGCCCCCCTACCGCCCCCCTTTCCGTGACAATACAATAATGTAACTCTTACAACTGGATGGGTGAGGATCGGTCACAGCTTTATTAACTCTTTATACTCATTCCATTAGAAAGACATTTTATTTCTAAAATAATTCAGCTTGTTGCAGCATGCCCTGGGTCTCCACTCCGGCAACTTGGCCAACAAGTGTAACTCTCCAACTTGTCCTTTCTATTTCCAGGCCACGGAGGATCCTGCGTACTCGTATGCAGGACTCTGACCCCCACCCATCACTCTTAACGCTTGTTCCACTCCGTCTGGAGTCCTGACAGGAATATGTCCAGTCCAATATCCATTAAGTGAACACCGTCGGGCCATATGAGGCCTGCTTTATCTCCTTCCAGTTGTCGGTGTCGTACCACTACACCGCCTCTGTCTCTTCTAAATTTTGCCATCCGAATATTTATTACCCGCCTTGTCCGTTCGATGGCCGTGATGTCTCGCGCACCTTGCCATACCGCTATCGGCACAATCTCTGACCATACTATAGCTAGTTTTGTGAAAAATTCTCTGAAGCGCTCAGTGTCTAGTTTCATTATTGCCATTAGTTATGCGCTCTTGTGATGACCTAGGTTGTTTCCCCCGGCCTGTATAACTAAGATGACCAGACATCTTGCCTCTCTCCCTACCTTGATTACCTCCATTAGTACCTGTGGCCATAGCAGGCCTCTAATACCTCTCCAGTTGAAATATGTGTTATGAAACTCTAATTTCCTCCCGCCTGGGCGGACTTTCGCCCTTTAATCTGCCCAATATATATACGAGTGGCCTATCACCCACACTGTTGGCTTAGCGTCACCTGTAAAAGAAACAAACCACGTTAGGATAACAAGTCCGGTCTTATGTATCTTGCCAAACACGTGGATCACCATCTCTCTATCCTCTGAACTTCCGTTTCTGACAGTCCTGCTCTTGCTGCTTCTGTGGCCGCGCCTATGCGGAATGAGTGTGTCCCGTAATCTTTGGGGTGGTTCCCTGCCGATGTTATGCATTTATTAAATATAGCTTGGAACTGGTATCTTGCTAATGGCGTCCCATCAATGTGTGATAGGAACAAATTACTTTGTGATCTGATGGTTAGATATGGTTTTACTATTGTTACCCGACTCAGTGTACCGTTTGTGGGTTGTAGAAGTACCCAAGTGCCCCTGCCCGCTGGAACCATTCTCGATTTGTGTATGCGTAGACATATTGCATTATTGGCTATGACTACGTCCTGGTGTAATAAGCCTCCACTGGTGCTAATTTTGGATTGAGGGACTAATTCGCTTATGCATAGCGCCCCGAAGAAGGCGATCACAAATGCAGTAGACAGTAGTGTTGCTTCAAATTGTGAGTGTCATGTTAATGGTGTTAGGGATATGATGTGAGAAATCAGTTTTAGTGACACGGGACGGGACGTCTACACTCCTGACTTGGCTGACCCCTTTTCCACCCTTTTATGGATTGTCTGATGATGAATCTTTGTCACATCTCCCCAATTCAGTAGTTGGAAGTGAAATGCTACTCCGGTCAGACACCGCTGCGCTGACGCCCCTGATATGCCCCTCATCATTAGCTGGTGGAGAATTTCTATGGTGACTTGTGATCTGGCTTGTTCACATTGGTCAACCCGTCTGCCTGCTACTAGTCGTGTCCACTCTTCCCATGCCTTACCGTATGCTTGCCACGTCGACGGGGCAACTGACGCTCTGATTAATGGCATCAACTATTCGCCACTAGATCCCATAGGGAAGGTGGGCAACTGTTGTCCCGATGGGTGGGCATTGTGGAAGAGCTCTGTGAAAATCTGCCAATTGAATTGTTATAAAGCGTTAGCAGCAGCTTTAGACCCCTCAGCATAGTGGCTAGCGCGGACCCATACATTGTGTTTTAGGCACAGGAATGCTAGCCTGGGTAGTAGGCTTAGCACTGGGAGAGACGATGATGCCATCTTATTAATGCAGTGCGCTAAGCTGGTGTTTTTTGTTATGAAGCGTATATTTTTGCAAGCCAGGAGCGCGCCCCATATTTCTATTGCTACCACTATTGGGAAGAAAAATTATTTTCAGGGCTAGATGCAGCGAAAAATTATTATTAATTGAAAAGCTGGTGGAGCTTGGTATAGATGGCCTAATACAATGAGACCCACACACTGCTAGAAGGCCAAATATTTTTTCAGAGGTAGATGCAGACAAAAATTATATTCAGTTTGCAACCTTATGGAGGTCAGTATAGATTGACTTATAGAACAAGTCCCACACACAGCTAGAAGGCCAAATATTTTTTCAGAGGTAGATGCAGAAAAAAATTATATTCAGTTTGCAACCTTATGGAGGTCAGTATAGATGGACTAATAGAACAAGTCCCACACACAGCTAGAAGGCCAAATATTTTTTCAGAGGTAGATGCAGACAAAAAATTATTTTGAATTTGCAACCTGATGGAAGTCAGTATAGATGACTAATAGAACAAGTCCCACACACAGCTAGAAGGCCAAATATTTTTTCAGAGGTAGATGCAGACAAAAAATTATTTTGAATTTGCAACCTGATGGAGGTCAGTATAGATGGACTAATAGAACAAGTCCCACACACAGCTAGAAGCCCAAATATTTTTTCAGAGGTAGATGCAGAAAAAAATTATATTCAGTTTGCAACCTTATGGAGGTCAGTATAGATGGACTAATAGAACAAGTCCCACACACAGCTAGAAGGCCAAATATTTTTTCAGAGGTAGATGCAGACAAAAAATTATTTTGAATTTGCAACCTGATGGAGGTCAGTATAGATGACTAATAGAACAAGTCCCACACACAGCTAGAAGGCCAAATATTTTTTCAGAGGTAGATGCAGACAAAAAATTATTTTGAATTTGCAACCTTATGGAGGTCAGTATAGATGGACTAATAGAACAAGTCCCACACACAGCTAGAAGCCCAAATATTTTTTCAGAGGTAGATGCAGAAAAAAATTATATTCAGTTTGCAACCTTATGGAGGTCAGTATAGATGGACTAATAGAACAAGTCCCACACACAGCTAGAAGGCCAAATATTTTTTCAGAGGTAGATGCAGACAAAAAATTATTTTGAATTTGCAACCTTATGGAGGTCAGTATAGATGGACTAATAGAACAAGTCCCACACACAGCTAGAAGCCCAAATATCTATTTAAGAGCACAGACCTGCCTGATAAAAGTCGTAGGAAATGCTGTAACCTAGTTCTTAAAAGGACTGCAATCACAACTATTCCCTACTCCCAAGCTATCTGTAGATTTGTGCGAAAATTGGCTTGAAATTAACAAGGTATAGCGCACACAGCAACAGCGGTGCCGTCTAACACGCAGCTGCAGCAGTGAGAAAATGGTGGCGACGGGGAAAATGGCTTGGTCTTATAGGGCAAGGACATGTGACATACACTGCCAATGACACATGCCCTTGCTTGTGTGAAAAAAAGCACTTCGCTCCGTGTGTGCGCTGCTGATAGGCTGACAGATTGCACCTCCCCACTGCAAATGCGGGAAAGAGAAAAAAAAATGGAGATCTTCATTGTTCCTGCAGAGATCCATCCCCTGCCCCTCCCCCCACCCCGCTGTACACTCAAACTGCGTATTAACATTAATTTTCATCATTACTGAGAAAAAATCCAGTTATGATTTTGGTGCACGAACAGTTATCGAACATAACCTCGAACAGCCGAATTTTTCTCAAATTGTTCGTGTTCGCCGAACGGCTCGAACACCGCCCAAAACAGCTCGAATTTGAGATTGGCGAACAGTTCGAGTAGAACAACGCTCATCTCTAATCATCACACCATCTGATTTACACAAACTGGTAGATAGCATGCCAAGTAGATGCCAGGCAGTTATCAAGGCCAAGGGCTATCCAACTAAGTATTAACATTTTAGTGTTAGATATGAAAATAGGACAAATAAATGGCTTTTCTCCCACTGTCATCTGAGTGACAATAATGTCCAATTTGTTGACAAATGAACAAATTTCCTGCTAATATTGTGTTTCTATATGAGATTTTGTTATTTCTACTTAAAAATTTTACTGTGAAATCAAAAACATTTATGAAATTTTGATTTGTATCGGCAAAATGCTAAAAATTAATAAATCTTGAGGGTGTTGCCTCAATTTTGGCCAATAGTGTACACACACACACACATACATACACACACACACACACACATACATACACACTCAAAATTAATGCGGATACTGAGATTTACACCATGTATACAGGACTAGAGAAGTATACACGACATGCACAGCTCCACACTATATACTGTGTTAAGGAATATAGAGTGGAGTGGTGTTTATACTATACCGTGTAGAGATATAGCAGTGTATATAGTGTGGATTCCATACTATATACATCATACTATATAAACATCTCTACACTATATACTATATATACACAACTCTACCTTACATACTATATTAAGACTGATATTACACTACATACTACATTATGATGCATATATCACATAGGAAACTCACAAATACCGTATTTTTCGGACTATAGGACGCACTTTTTTCCTCCAAAATTTTGGAGTAAAATGGGGGGGGTATATTTATGTGTGGTGTGGGGGGAGCGGTATCGGTGGAGGAGCGGGGCACAGGAGGCAGCAGCCGCCTGCTGCAGCCTACACTGTCCCCGTTGCAAAAGAAAATGAATGTTCACTGGGGCGTGGGGAGCACTGAATATTCATGCTCCCTAATAGCGCTACACAGTGTAGCCGCGCTGCGGCTCCTGCTGCTCCCGGCTATCTCCTGTGCCCGCTGTTAAAGGGCATGAATATTTAACTATTCAACCTCTCTCCACGCCCATGGGCATGGGGAGGGGGTGAATATTCATGCCCTTTAATAAGCGGGCACACGCTATAGCCCGGAAGCAGCAGGAGCCGCAGCGCGGCTCCGCTGTGTGTCGGCTACGCAGGAGAGTGAAGTCACTGCTCCCCGAGCATACAGAACCGGCGTGGGGAGCAGTGACTTCCGGCAGCTGATCTCTCCTTGTGAGCCGCACATGGCAGTGACGTTTTTTTAATGTGCAGCATGATGGGGAGTAGGGGGACCATGCATACTAGGATAGTGATTAGTGGTACCATGCATACCAGGATAGGGATTAGGGGTGCCATGCATAAAAGGACAGGGGTGAGGGGTGCCATGCATACCAGGATAGGGATTAGGGTTGCCATGCATACCAGGATAGGGCTGAGGGGTGCCATGCATACCAGGACAGGGATGAGGGGTGCCATGCATACCAGAACAGGGATGAGGGGTGCCGTGCATATCAGGACAGGGATGAGGGGTGCCATGCATACCAGGACAGGGATGAGGGGTGCCATGCATACCAGGACAGGGATGAGGGGTGCCATACATACCAGGATAGGGATTAGGGGTGCCATGCATACCAGGACAGGGATGAGGGGTGGCATGCATACCAGGACAGGGATGAGGGGTGCCATGCATACCAGGACAGGGATGAGGGGTGCCATGCATACCAGGACAGGTATGAGGAGTGCCATGCATACCAGGACAGGGATGATGGGTACTATGCATATCAGGATAGGGATGAGGGGTGACATGCATACCAGGATAGGGATGAGGGGTACCATGCATATCAGGATAGGGATGAGGGGTGCCATGCATACCAGGATGGGGATTGCTGTGCCATGCATACCATGATAGGGATTAGGGGTGCCATGCATACTAGGATAGGGATTAGGGGTGCCATGCATACCAGGATAGGGATGAGGGGTGTCATGCATACCAGGATAGGGATGAGGGGTGCCATGCATACCAGGACAGGGATGAGGGGTGCCTTGCATACCAGGACAGGGATGAGGGGTGCCATGCATACCAGGATAAGGATGAAGGGTGCCATGCATACCAGGATGGAGGGATGCCAGGCATACCAGGATGGGGATGGAGACCACGTATAAAAGGAAGGGGGTGGGCATATATACCAGGATGGGGGATATTGTCAGAATTGGGGGGACATTACCCCTATACCATTGTCAGCAGAAGACCACCTCCCACTTAAAAGTGCATCATGACCACATTTTTTGCTTAAATTTTTTTTTATTTTCCTCCTCTAAAACCTAGGTGCGTCTTATGGTCCAGTGCGTCTTATAGTCTGAAAAATACGGCATATCATATAGGAGACACCGCAACTGCTGAATACCATATTTTTTGGACTATAAGATGCACCCCAAATCTTCCTGAAGCTGTGATCTACAGGAAAATGGACGCCCGAGCTCCCAGTCTGGGCATGCGCTGGCTCAGACGACCATTTTCCTTTAGATCACGGCCACCGGAAAGTCGCGCACGCCGCTCTGCTTCGCCGCCGACGGCATCTCACCTCTTCTTCTGCTGCCGCCGCTGCGTTCCTGGAAGAGGGAGGGTATGGAGGGCCCTGCGATCCCACTCCACCACAGCTGCAACTATCCGGTAAAGTAACGTTCAGACCATAAGACGCACCCCCCCATTTTCCTCCCAAATTTGGGGGAAAAAAGTGTGTCTTATGGTCCAAAAAATACGGTACTTTTCAGGAACAGTGCAAAGCTCAGAAGGGAAGGAGCACCAATAGTGCAGATTTTGCAGTTATGGTTTGCGGATGACATGTCACATTGACAGAGCCCCTGAGGTGCCAGAACGGCAGTACTCCCCTGTAAGTGACCCCATTTTACAAACTACATCTCTCAATGAACTCATTAAGGAGTGCAGTGATTATACTGACACCACGGCTGCCTCACAGAATTTTATACCATTGGGTGATGAAGAAAAAAATAATTACATTTTTTCCACAAACAATTTGTTTCAGCCCCAGATTTTACATTTTCAAATGGGGAAAATAATGGCACCAAAATTTGATACGCAATTTCTGCTAAACGTGGAAATACCCCATATGTGGCTGTAATGTGGCTGTACAGTGCCACTTAGCCACACAGACTCGGGAGGAGCTTTTTCATAGAATAGTTTGTGGACTCCATATACAGAGCCCCTAAGTTCTAGAAGAGCTCAAGTGACCCCAATTTTGGAGATTACACCCCTCCAAGAATTTACAGTAGTGCCGATTTTAATTCCATGGGTGTTTTCCAGAAACAAGCAAGCAGCAGTGGATGTTACAAAAACACCTCCTGAGGAAGCCAAACACGTGTTGGGGGCACTTACCCACGTCTTCTGCAGGTTGTATATTGGGTATTATCAGACTCATATTTGCCAATAAGCACCGGGTGTCTGGTGCTAGGACAGCGGGTTGCGGTGGGTGCCGCCAGGCTCAGGATTTACAAAAAATATATATATTTTTTTCAGATATACTTTTCCCTTCCCAGACTCCGTAAGAAAACCGGAGTCTTTGCAGCTGGATGGGTGGGAGAGAGGTGTCCCTGTATTCATCTATATTAGCGTCTTTGAGACACTAATACAAAAGAAAGTCCGTGTACACTGGTTCTTCCGGGGTCAGTGGAGATCCATTCGGCTCCCTGACCCCACGTGCTGCTGCGTGCACATGCTGCTGACATCATGGCAGCGCGATGAGGAGACCTCATTCCGCTACCGACATCAATGCAGGCAGAGCGCCATGCAGGAGGACAAGCTGGACCCTGGAGCAGGTAAGCGCTCACAGAGCCAAAGATGCAGCCGGAGGAGGAAGCTATATGGAGAACCCAGGGAGGGAGGAAGAAGCTATATGAAGAATCTGGATGAAGTACCTGGGAAGGAGGGGAGAAGCTGTATTGAGAACCTGGGGGGAAGCTGGATGAAGAACCTGGGAAGGAGGGGAGAATCTATATGGAGAACCTGGGGAGGGGGAGAGATGCTATATGGAGAACCTTGATGATGAACCTGGGGAGGGGGGAGATGCTGCATGAAGAACCTGGTGAGGGGGGGAGAAGCTGCATGGAGAACATGGGGAGAGGGAAGAAGCTATATGGAAAAACTGGGGAGGGGGGAGATGCTATATGGAGAAACTGGAGAGGGGGGGAAGCTGCATGAAGAACCTGGGGAGGGGGGAGAAGCTATATGGAGAAACTGGGAGGAGAAGCTATATGGAGAACCTGGAAGGGGGGGAGAAGCTATATGGAGAACCTGGGGAAGGGGGGAGAAGCTATATGGAGAACTTGGGGAGGGGCAACCTGTATGGAGAAACTGGGGAGAAGGGGGAGAAGCTGTATGGAAAACCAGGGGAGGGGGGAGATATATGGAAAACATGGGTGGGGAGCTCTGTGTGAAGAATGGAGAGGACGATGTGGTGGTTATCATTTGAGGTGGTGCTTTGTGTTACGCTCACGCCAAGACTGACTGACATGAGCGTGGCTAGTGGTCCAACTGGGCCACGAACCGAGGAGTGCCTGGAGGAGCGTGACTAGGGGCCTCGCCAGATCTGACCACATGGTGGCTTAATCGACTCCGTGGTCCAAGGAGGGACATGGGAGGTGGCCCAGTTGCTACTCCAGGTAAGACCCCGGTCACAGCTGTTGACCCACACCGGGGAATGCAGGAATGGGCAGGCACGGCTGGTATGCAGACAGGCGGGTACTGGCAGGCACAGCTGGTATGCAGACAGGTGGGTACTGGCAGGCACGGCTGGTATGCAGACAGGTGGGTACTGGCAGGCACGGCTGGTATGCAGACAGGCATGTACTGGCAGGCATGGCTGGTATGCAGACAGGCGGGTACTGGTAGGCATGGCTGGCATGCAGACAGGCGGGTACTGGCAGGCATGGCTGGTATGCAGATAGGCGGGTACTGGCAGGCACGGCTGGTATGCAGACAGGCGGGTACTGGCAGGCACGGCTGGTATGCAGACAGGCAGATACTGGCAGGTGGGAACGCAGGCTGGATAGGGATCAGTACAGATTGGGATAAAGGAACAGAGCCGCAGGTGCAGTGGACAAGCAGAGTAGAACCGCAGGCACGGAGGACAAGCGGAGCAGAGTGAAAACCGCAGGTGCGGAGGACAAGCAGAGTGAAACAGCAGGTGTGGAGGACAAGCAGAGCAGAGCGATACCGCAAGCGCGGAGGACAAGCAGAGCAGAGCGAAACAGCAGGTGGGGAGGACGAGCAAAGCAGAGCGAAACCGCAGGTGCAGAGAGCAAGCAGAGCAGAGCAAAACCGCAGGTGTGGAGGGCAAGCAGAGCAGAGCAAAACCGCAGGTACGGAAGGCAAGCAGAGCAGAGCGAAACCGCAGGTGCGGAGGGCAAGCAGAGCAGAAACCACAGGTGCGGAGGGCAAGCAGAGCAGAGCGAAACCACAGGTGCGGAGGGCAAGCAGAGCAGAGCGAAACCACAGGTGCGGAGGGCCAGCAGAGCAAACCGAAACTGCAGGTGCGGAGGGCAAGCTGAGCAGAGAGAAACCGCAGGTGCGGAGGGCAAGCTGAGCAGAGCGAAACCGCAGGTGCGGAGGGCAAGCAGAGCATAGCAAAACCACATGTGCGGAGGGCAAGCAGAGCAGAGCGAAACCGCAGGTGCGGTGGGCAAGCAGAGCAGAGCGAAACCGCAGGTGCGGAGGGCCAGCAGAGCAAAGCGAAACTGCAGATGCGGAGGACAAGCAAGGCAGAAAAGAGCAGAGAGTAACCGCAGAGCAGAAGGTGCAGGCAGACAGGACAGGGCTCTGTTCACATGGAACAGACTGGAAAACACAGGAAGATAGCTAGAACACAGAAGGTAGAAACGGAGGCAGGGAAATGGGACAAGCAGAGCCAGATACACACAAGGTACTTGCAATGAAGTAACGAGTGGACACAAAACTCACAAACAGAAGTACAGAGACATCGAGAAGGAGTTAGGTGCAGGTTTAGACACTGCAGGAAAAGGAAAGGATCAGACGTAGAGACAGGTAACGGGCTAGGACACTGTTCAGACAGGAACTGAACCTGGAACAAGATACAGGAATGAGCCTGGGTACTCAGCCCCCAGGGTGGCGGAAACAGACTAGAAGTCACAGATGCAGGTAACGGGCCTGGGTACTCAGCCCCCAGGGTGGCGGGAACGGACAAGATACAAGACAGGACCTGGCAACTCAGTTGCACAGAACACACTGAAACAAAGTGTTGCTCAGGCACCTCCTACTGGGTGGAGGGGGTTTACGTATCCAGTGACTCACAGCAATAGGCTGGGGACACAATAGGGCTGCGCTCACTGTAACTTTAACCGGTAGCAACAGCACCGCAGCCCTAAGCAATCAGACAAGAGACATGCACACAGCAAGTAATGGAGCAAAGTGTGCAGCCTGGACTGATAGGTAAGTTGGCGGTCTTGCATGGTGGGAGATGGTAAGCCATGCCAGCATGCCACCAGGGATGTTACACTGCGACTGTCATATATAGCTATGGTAGTAAGTGTGGTGGGAAAATTTTATAGGAGAGAATAGTGTGGAGTCTGCGTACCATAAGTGAGACCATGTGGGTCATTTTTTGCATAGGGAGCACAGTGAGGGGCAATTATCTATTTAGGGGCAAAGTATAGGGTGTATATAGGGGCACAGCATAGGGTTTTGTGACATGCAGAAGTTGTGCTGTTGTAAAGTGTGACATGCAGAAGTAGTGCTGTTGATTTAAAAGCATTCAGCAACTATTAGAAGTAACACATGCACATGAGACAGGAAGTGTTATGCTCCAGAAGAATCCAGCAACTAGAGAGGTTAACACAGTCACAAGAGAAGGGGAGTGTTTTAACAGAGCGCCAGGGGGATTGTGGGGAAGTCTGGCTGGAGCAGAAAAGAAAGGTGGTGTGTGTGTTCTGTATCTCACAGAAGCACCCCTGCAAGTGAAAAGGATTCAAGTCAGGAGTGATGCTAAGCACAGGTCAGGTAGAGTTCCTGAACTAACAGTGCAGAGTATTGTCACACAGAAAGATAAGGACTGGAAGAAATGATGTCACAGGGATCATCTCTCAGTAAACCCTCCCCCCTTCCTCCATATCACTGTTCTGTAAAGAATGCTGTGTTCATTAATGTGCCTTTGCATTAGTACTGTGCTGTCCAGTACTACTAGGAAGACTGTGAACTGCTGTGCTGCTAAAGAAACTGTATTGTTTGTCACTGGAGTCTGTTGCTCATAAGTCTTAACTTTCAATGACTGTACGGCTTCTTATTAAATGCTACTGTTCTACCGTTTATGAGGATTCTTGTCAAGTGTGTCTGGTCAGCAAGTGAAACAACCTACGTGTCTGTGCCTGAGGGTCAATACCCCTATGGGCCTGAGAGAAGCTGCAGCACATGGTCTATGGTCGCCCTGAGTAACAGTTTTCCCAGGATTCAAAAGAATTCATGTGAATTGTCTCGCCCCTATCTGAACCTAGCGGCGTGCATGTAACATTGGCGGCCCGTACGGGGAATCCTGAGTGGGAATTAGCGTGTAGAGGGAGAAGAGGAAAAGTGTCTGGAAAAACACAGCAGCACAGCACCTCAACTCAACTCTGCTACACCAGTTAAAGGGGACCAACCCTAAAGAAAAACTCACTAGCAGCAATGGAGGTGGAAATACAAATGGACAGAATTAGTGAACTGCTTCTTCAGTTAACCTGTGAAGAATTGAGAACAGTAGCAGAACATATAAAGATCTCAGTAGAACAGATTTCCAAAGAACACAATCGCAGGCAACTGTTAGCTGCCATTAATGCAAAAATAGATGAGCTGGGGGAGAAAGAAGCTGAAGACGTCATGGGGACATTCCTCCAGGAACTAACACAGTTTCTAACCAGGTTGAAGTTGGAGGATGGAGGGGCGGCACCAATTACCAAATGTGGGAAGCTCCGTCCACAGACAGAATTACAGGAATTGAAAGAACAATTCAAAGCCCTAACAACAGCCCTGCAGGAATCGACCAAAACCTCTGAACGGGACCTTTAACCTGCTCGGGTTATATAAATAAGGGAGACAGTCCTCTCTAACACCACAAATCACCATAAGGAAAGAATTCAAGATCCTGGGACAGACTGGAGAGTGTGAACAGAAAGAGAGACTGTCTTATAGGAACTTGTTGCACCAGATCGATGAAGGCTTACAGAAAGGCTACCAGCCAGATGAGATTGTTGAGGTGGTGGTGAAAGCGAGCAGCCCAGGACTAAACCTCCGTAGTATGCTAGAAATTAAAAGTCAATTGACCTTGCAACAGATGAAGATGGCACTATAAAAAAGAGAGTACTTCAGAATTGTTCCACCAACTCATTAACCTCTCACAGAAAAATAAGGAATCACCCGAAAATTTCTTGTTCAGAGCAATTTAACTGAATGATAGACTGTTGTTTGCATCCAAAGATATAGAAGCGGAAGAGAAGTTTGATGCTGGACTAGTCCAGAAGAAGTTCTTCAGAACATTTAGAACAGGATTAATCAGCAAAGAAATCAAGTTGCAGCTGAAACAGTACCTAGAAGATCCTGGCATTTTGGACGAAGTCCTAATTGAAAAAGTGAATGAGGCTGCTAGTTTGGAGTCAGAGAGCGAACAGAAGTTAAAGAAAGGCTCTGCTCCTAAAATCACAAAAATGAATCAGCTGAAGTTGGAGACCCCGATGCCCAGTGCGAAGATCATCATAGAGACCCTCCAGTGCGACCTCTGAGAGAGCACCTTAAATCACCAACAAAAGAGAGGCCTCACATCGCTGACTGGGAGGAAGTAATAGGAGAACTGCGAGCCGAGTTGATTGAGGTGAAAAAGTTGAGTCGTTCCAGGCCAGAACCCTCAGACCAAGAAGTGGGTTCGAAAACAGAAGATACCCGGCTTGTGAAGCGTGCCGTTCATCAAATCAGAGTATGGGGTGTGTCCACTGTCTAAGATGTGGTGAGGAAGGATGTAGCGTCGGCGTCCCTGCCTCCTGCTAGGCAGGGACGCTGTTCCCCTCACCTTTCCGCTCCGTGCCCGGCGTCTTCCTCCCGCTCTGCTGGCAGCACGCGCTGCTTCCCGGCCACGGTGCTTAGGGCGCGCGCGCTCCCCCTCTCTTAAAGGGGCCGCGCGCGCCATCCTAAGGAGTCCCTGGCCACTGGTCGGAGGACTTCACCATATATAAGGCACCTCCTCCAAAATGGAGGTGCCCGAGCAATGTTGTAGCACAGTTTATCACTCTGCTTCAGCCCTCAGGTCCCGTTTCCAGTTACCTGCCAGTTACCTGCCAGTTTCCTGTCTGATACCTGCCTGTCTCGTGTCTACCTGCTACTATTCCTGCGGTCCGACAGTCTTTGACCAACTGCCACTCCAGAGACTCTTGCCCGCTCACCTGGGAGCGCTCATCTGCTACCTGCCTGTTAGCCTACCTGGAGGTTCTGCCGTCACGTGCTGTGACCACCTGCCTGTCCAGAGACGCTTGCTCGCTCACCTGGGAGCATCCACCTGCTACCAGCCTGCTAGCCTACCTGGAGGCTCTGCCGTCACTTGCCGTGACCACCCGCCTGTCAAGAAACTGTCCCTGTCACTTGCTGTGACTACCTGCCCGTCTTCCCTGGGCGCCACCCGCTTCCTTACAAGGGCCGCCCCCTTGTATAGTAGCTCAGAGGTTCCGCCTCCCAGACCCGTTACAGTTTGCTCGGGCCATGGAACCCGGTGGCACCCAAGCTCCCTCGCTCTCGGACCTATGTCATGAACTGTCCCGTAAGAGGTCCCAACAGGAGTCCATCCTGGGTCACCTGCGGAATGTCAACTCTCGCCTGGACACTCTGACTGCTCCACCAGCAACCACCGCTAGTGTCATGATTTGCAACCCGGCAGCGCCGCTGCCTACCAATACCATGGTATCCTGCCCCGGACCCCAGCTTTCTGCACCTCCTCGCTTCGGAGGTGACCCCGCTCAAGCTCGGGGCTTCATAAACCAGTGCACCCTGCACTTTGAACTCCTGTCCCACCAGTTTATCTCCGACCGGGCCAAAGTTGCCTTCATCATGTCCCATCTCACGGGGGAGGCACTGGCTTGGCTAAATCCTCTATGGGAGAGAGGAGACCCCCTGGTGTCCGACCTGCCAGCCTTTCTCACGGCTTTCCGGAAAGTCTTCGACGAACCCGGACGGAAGACCGCATCCGCATCATCTCTGCTACGCCTCCGTCAAGGAAATCTCACCGTGGGCCAATATGCCATATGGTTCCGTACCCTTGCTTCGGAGCTGGCCTGGGATAACGACGCTCTGGTGTCTGTCTTCTGGGAGGGTCTGTCCAGCCGTATTAAAGATGAACTCGCCAGTCGGGACATTCCTACCACTCTCGACGACTTAATAGCACTTGCCACCCGGATTGACATCCGGTTCCAGGAGCGCGCCAAAGAGGTCACCCGTGAGAGGTTTCCACATCTAGCCCCCACCTTCCAGAAACCCGTCATTCCCTCCGTTACTCCCCAGGCACACTCACCTGAGCCTATGCAGGTCGACCAGACCAAGATGGTCAAAACCCGTCAAGACTCACGCCGTGCCGAGGGGAGCTGCTTCTACTGTGGCAGTAAGGAGCACCGGATCCGTTCCTGCCCTGAGAGATCGGGAAACGCCTGTGTCTAGGGTCGCTCAGAGAGGTCGCCCTAGACAAAAGTAAACCCTCTCCATCCCTGATGCTGTCAGTCTCTATCACCTGCGGAGAGAACCGCTATTTCGAACTGGCTCAACTTGACTCTGGAGCTGCTGGTAATCTCATCTCTCAATCCCTGGTAGAGAAATACCGCATTCCCACCAAACCTCTGGCCGTACCTTTATCTGTCGCCGCCGTGGATGGGGGCCTCTTACCACATCCCATCCAACTCATCACCGAATCCATAACTCTGCAGGTGGGAATGCTGCATTCTGATAGCATCTCCTTTCATGTTCTGCCTGGACTCTCTCACGCACTCTTGCTGGGCCTACCTTGGCTCCAGAAACATGCACCCATGCTTGACTGGCAGACCGGAGAAGTCCTTCGCTGGGGACAGGACTGCCATAAGACTTGACTAGTTCCCGTTCATCCTGCTCGTCCTTCTCCTACCCCAGTCAATCTACCCGGTCTACCGGTTCCCTATTGGTCTTATGCGGATGTCTTCAATAAGAAAGAAGCAGAGACATTACCCCCTCATAGACCATATGACTGTCCAATCGACCTGATACCCGGCTCTACTCCTCCCCGTGGGCGTATCTACCCTTTGTCCGCAGCAGAGACCCGGTCCATGTCTGAATATATTGAGGAGAATCTTGCCCGGGGATTTATCCGGAAATCTACCTCCCCGGCGGGAGCAGGCTTCTTCTTCGTCAAAAAGAAGGACGGCTCACTCCGTCCATGTATAGATTATAGAGGCCTTAACCAGATTACAGTGAAGAATAAATACCCCCTTCCGCTCATTCCTGAATTATTTGACCGCCTGAGGGGGGCTAGAATCTTCACCAAACTGGATCTCCATGGGGCGTATAACCTGGTCCGTATCCGTCAGAGGGGTTGAGTGGAAGACGGCATTCAACACCCGGGACGGCCACTATGAGTACCTTGTAATGCCCTTCGGTCTCTGTAACGTTCCTGCCGTCTTTCAAGAGTTGGTCAATGACATCTTCCGTGACCTTCTCTACTCCTGCGTGGTGGTGTACCTGGACGACATCTTGGTCTTCTCTCCGGACCTTCCTACTCACCGGAGGGATGTTCGTCAGGTTATGCTCAGGCTCAGGCAGAACCACCTCTACGCTAAATATTTGAAGTGCATCTTTGAGCAGACCTCTCTTCCATTTCTGGGCTACATAATCTCTCAGACCGGCCTACAAATGGATCCTGAAAAACTGTCTGCCATCCAGAAGTGGCCCCGACCAGAGGGGTTGAAGGCTATTCAGCGGTTCCTGGGCTTCGCCAACTATTACCGCCTCTTCATACCGCACTTCTCTTCCCGGACTGCCCCTATCTCTGCGCTCACCCGTAAGGGTACTAATCCCAGAAGATGGCCGTCCGAAGCTGAGGAGGCCTTTCTTTCCTTAAAACAGGCCTTCTCCTCCGCCCCGGTGCTGCATCGTCCGGACGGTAACAAACAATTCTTCCTAGAGGTTGACGCTTCCTCCTCCGGAGCCGGGGCGGTACTCACCCAAAAGTCATCTTCCGGAAGAATGGTAACCTGCGGTTTATTCTCCAAACTCTTCTCTTCTGAGCGCAATTATTCTATAGGAGACCGAGAATTGTTAGCCATTAAGCTGGCACTGGAGGAGTGGTGTTACCTGCTCGAGGGGGCTCTTCACCAGGTAATAATTTACACGGACCACAAGAACTTGGCTTACCTTCAGAGCGCCCAGAGACTTAACCCGCGCCAAGCCCGGTGGTCCTTGTTTTTTGCCCGCTTTGATTTTGTTCTTCATTTTCGCCCGGCAGACAAAAACATCAAAGCTGACGCCTTGTCCCAATCCTTCCTGGTATCTGATCTAGAGGAGGAACCTAAGCACATCATTGATCCCGCCAGAGTAATGCAAGTGGCTCCCGTGAATCTAAATCGTCTCCCTCCCGGTAAGACGTTCGTAACAGTACCTGATCGGAAGAAGGTCCTACACTGGGGTCACTCGTCTAAGCTAGCTGGCCACCCGGTCAGAAAAAGACCCTCCAGCTCATTACCCGGAATTACTGGTGGCCTACCCTGCACAAGGATGTAATAGACTTTGTTTCTGCCTGTGTGTCCTGCGCCCACAACAAAGTTCCGAGACACCTGCCAGACGGTCGCCTTCTTCCTCTTCCAGTACCTGCTGCCCCGTGGCAGCATATTGCTATGGACTTTATAACGGATCTTCCCGTCTCTGCCGGTTGTACGGTCATTTGGGT
The DNA here is from genome assembly GCF_046119375.1 of Phyllobates terribilis. NCBI lineage: Eukaryota > Metazoa > Chordata > Amphibia > Anura > Dendrobatidae > Phyllobates > Phyllobates terribilis. The sequence continues at coordinate 132,064 of NW_027362771.1, read as the reverse complement.
GGTCGCTGATCGCTTTTCCAAGATGGCGCACTTCATTCCCCTGCCGGGTCTCCCGTCTGCACCCGAACTGGCTAAACACTTTATCCGCCACATCTACCGTCTCCATGGCCTGCCCCTCCACATCGTGTCAGATCGTGGGGTTCAGTTCACCTCACGCTTCTGGAGAGCCACATGTAAGTTGCTTGACGTCACTCTGGACTTCTCCTCCGCTTACCACCCACAGTCCAATGGTCAAGTGGAGCGGATCAATCAGAACCTGACCAGTTACCTCCGGCACTTCGTTAATGCCCACCATTCGGACTGGGTGGATCTCCTACCATGAGTTCTCTTACAACAATCACGAGAGCGAGTCTTCCTCCAAATCCCCGTTTTTTGTAGTCTTCGGTCAGCATCCTCGGATCCCGTTTCCCGTCTCCACCTCGGTGGACAATCCGGCTGCGGAATCTCTCGTTAGTGAATTCTCCTCCATTTGGGAGAGTACCCGATCCGCACTCCTTCAGTCGTCCGAGCGGATGAAAAAACACGCTGACAAGAAACGCCTGGATGCTCCACAATTCCGTCCTGGAGATAAAGTCTGGCTCTCGTCCAAATATGTCCGGCTCAAGATTCCCTCCTACAAGTTAGGGCCTCGGGTTCATCGGGCCAATGGAAGTTATCAAACAAATCAATCCGGTGGCCTATAAATTGAAACTCCTGGCCAACTTATGGATCCCTAACTCCTTCCATGTATCTGTCCTCAAACCCGTAGTACTTAACTCTTTTTCCAAGTCTACAGGTACGCCCCCTGCTCCGGTTTCCGCTGAGAACGAATTTGAGGTAGAGAACATTCTGGCCACCAAAAGGGTAAGAGGAAAAACCTTTTTTCTGGTAGATTGGAAGGGGTTTGGTCCTGAGGAGAGAACGTGGGAGCCCCGGGAGAACATCCATGCCCCTCTCATCCTTGATAAATTTCTCTCTGGCCTAAAAAAGGGGGGGCCTAAAGGGGGGGGGTACTGTAGCGTCGGCGTCTCTGCCTCCTGCTAGGCAGGGACGCTGTTCCCCTCACCTCTCCGCTCCGTGCCCGGCGTCTTCCTCCCGCTCTGCTGGCAGCACGCGCTGCTTCCCGGCCACGGTGCTTAGGCCGCGCGCTCCCCCTCTCTTAAAGGGGCCGCGCGCGCCGTCCTAAGGAGTCCCCGGCCAATCGCCGGAGGACTTCACCATATATAAGGCACCTCCTCCAAAATGGAGGTGCCCGAGCAATGTTGTAGCACAGTTCATCACTCTGCTTCAGCCCTCAGGTCCCGTTTCCAGTTACCTGCCAGTTACCTGCCAGTTTCCTGTCTGATACCTGCCTGTCTCGTGTCTACCTGCTACTATTCCTGCGGTCCGACAGTCTGCCTACCAGCCCTGCCAGTCTGTCTATGGATCCGTCTGCCCGCTCACCTGGGAGCGCACATCTGCTACCTGCCTGCTAGCCTACCCGGAGGCTCCGCCGTCACGTGCTGTGACCACCTGCCTGTCCAGAGACTCCTGCCCGCACACCTGGGAGCGCTCACCTGCTACCTGCCTGCTAGCCTACCTGGAGGCTCCGCCATCACGTGCTGTGACCACCTGCCTGTCCAGAGACTCTTGCCCGCTCACCTGGAGCGCTCACCTGCTACCTGTCTGCTAGCCTACCTGGAGGCTCCGCCGTCACGTGCTGTGACCACCTGCCAGTCCAGAGACTCTTGCCCGCTCACCTGGGAGTGCTCATCTGCTACCTGCCTGTTAGCCTACCTGGAGGCTCTGCTGTCACGTGCTGTGACCACCTGCCTGTCCAGAGACTCTTGCTCGCTCACCTGGGAGTGTCCACCTGCTACCAGCCTGCTAGCCTACCTGGAGGCTCTGCTGTCACTTGCCGTGACCACCTGCCTGTCAAGAGACTGTCCTGGTCACTTGCTGTGATCCACTGCCCGTTTACCCAGAGACTGTCCCTGTCACTTGCTGTGACTACCTGCCCGTCTTCCCTGGGCGCCACCCGCTTCCTTACAAGGGCTGCCCCCTTGTATAGTAGCTCAGAGGTTCCGCCTCCCAGACCCGTTACAAAGGACATTATGCCAAGGAATGCCAAAGGTCACGGTCGTTTGGGTTAAAAGACAGGAAATTGCCAGGGCATGGTGACTGGTAACTGCGACACGGAGGACGCACCAGAAGTAAATCCAAATCTCACCAAACCCCCGAAATGGTGCATGAGGTAAAATGGCTGAGTCAGTTCTATCCCCAAGTGTGTTCCCGTCTACAACAGCTGCAAGGGATACAGGGGCATCAGTTACTTAATGCCCAGTGCAGAGGTCAAACGATACAGTGCCAGCTAGATGGACTCCCAGTAAAAGCATTGTGGGACACAGGAGCTCAAAATAACCTTTTAAATAAAGAATGGAGAAGGAGCTACATGCCCCATACCTACCTTCAGTCACTAAAAGAACTCTTGGGACCAGTGGAACCAGACCAAAATCCCTTTCATAAGCTGGGTGGAAGTGACTTTCCAACTCAGGGTCACGTAGAACAGCAACACTATCAAGCTTTTGGTACCTTTTCTCGTGACCAGTGATCAGAACGTGGCAGATTATCCTATCCTGGGTTATAATGTAAACAGTGAGGTCATCACGAAACACAAGGCAGGGGCGTTGGTGGTGGATGCAATCGCCACATCGTTCACCATACATAATGCCATGGTGGAAAACTTGATTAATAGAGTAAAGAAAGCACAGAATACAATGGACCTAAAAGAAGTCAAGGTAGGCTTGCGTCCAACCATCATCCCTGCAAAACAAATGGTGGGGGTGAGGTGTGGAGTTCGGGTAGAACCGGGAAGAAAAGTCCAGAAAAGACTGTTCGTACCAAAAGACTCCTCAGAACTTCCAGAAGGCCTAGTTCAAGGTGAGACTGTGCTTATGATTCCTACTGGTGGGTTTGCTCAAGTGACAGTACCGGTGATGAAACAAACACAAAATTAGACTGGATCCAAAGACTGTGTTAGGTCACATTGAAACCATTAAAACTGTATATCTGTTAGAACCCTCCTGTTTGTTTTTTCCATCTTGTGTTTTGTGGTCACGTGACCATCTGTCTTTATATTCCAGCTCTGCCCTTTTGGCTGTGCTGGACTTCAGTGTTGTTTGACTGTTTTGCTAGCCAGGTGCCGCGGTGCCTATCTCTGTCAGTTCGCTTGGTCCTTCTGGGACCTCTAGTACCTTTTTGTCAGTTTATCTTTTTGTGTTCTGTAACAACTTTCTCTGTTCAGGAGGTGTCCCATTTTTGTTCTAGTCCTTAGTTCTTTTAGGGACCCCTTCCCTTTATGCTATAGGTCTTCGTTCAGACTAGCCGAGGACTAAGGCGGGTCTGTTCGCAAGGAACAGGCAGCCCGCTACATCGTAGGGATTCAGCCAGTTAGTGGGGTCCAAGTGGTTCTCTAAGATTGATCTCCGGTGGGCATACAATTTGTTACGAGTGAAGGAGGGTGATGAATAGAAATCTGCTTTTAACACTCCGGTAGGTCATTTTGAGAATCTGCTGATGCCTTTTGGTCTTACCAATGCACCTGCATTTTTTCAGAACCTTATTAATGACATCCTGAGACCTTTGATTGGTAAGAATGTGGTTGTGTATTTAGATGACATTTTGATTTATTCGCCAGATCTGGAGTCCCATTGGGAGAGTGTATGTGAAGTTTTGCAGTTATTGAGTGATAATTCACTCTTTGCTAAGCTGGAGAAATGTGAGTTCGCTGTGCAGAAAATTAGTTTTTTGGGCTACATTGTCTCCAGCGAGGGCTTTGAGATGGACCCGGTGAAGGTTCAGGCTGTGCAGGAATGGCCTAGGCCTATTGGTTTGAAATCTATACAGAGATTTTGGGGTTTTGCCAATTATTACAGGAAATTCATTAAGAATTTTTCTGTAATTGTTAAACCTCAAACCGATCTCACCAGGAAAGGTACGAATACGGTCCAGTGGACTACTGAGGCCATTGAAGCATTTAAGTATCTCAAAGAGAGGTTCAGTTCTGCCCCTATTCTTATGCAGCCTGATGAGACCAAGGCTTTTTTGGTCAAGTTCGATGCTTCATCGGTGGGGGTCAGAGCAGTTTTGTCTCAGGAGAACAGGGATGGAGTACATCCTTGTGCATTCTTTTCGAAAAAAATTTCGTAACCGAACTGAATTATGATGTTGGAAATTGGGAGTTGCTGGCTATTAAACTCGCGTTTGAACATTGGCGTTATTTTTTGGAAGGCGCCAGATTTCCTATTCAGGTTTTCACAGATCATAAGAATTTGATCTATCTGGATGCTGCCAAACGCTTGAATGTCCGTCAAGCTAGGTGGGCACTTTTTTTTCTCGGTTTCATTTTTCTATTACCTATATCCCTGGTACTAAGAATGTTAAAGCCGATGCTTAATCTCGCAGCTTCTCTCCTACGGTCGGTGCCGAGGAGGAGGAGAGCATTTTACAGAAAGGAGTTGTGGTGGAGGCATTGGACTCCGTTTTGGAGAATGGGATTCTGAAAGCTGAAGATGATACTCCATCTAACACTCCCCATTGGAGGTTGTTTGTGCCTAGAACCTTTAGAACAGATTTGTTTGTGGAGTGTCATGAGTCTCGGTTGGCAGGTCATCCAGGAATTTCTGAGACTAAGAGACTTATCAGTCGCAGTTTTTGGTGGCCTGGATGGCAGAAAGAAGTCATCAAGTGGGTGCGTCAATGTAGTGTGTGTGCTAGGTCAAAGGCTTCACATACTCCTGCTGCGGGGTTGCTTTGTCCTCTGGAGATTCCTAGTGCTACTTGGACGCATCTCACAATGGATTTTATTACTGATCTGCCTGTGTCCGAGGGTTTTACTGTCATCTGGGTGGTCGTGGACCGTTTTAGTAAGATGTGTAATTTGATTCCATTCATTAAGTTGCCCTGCGCCTAGACACTCGCTAAGGCGTTTGTTAAAGAGAGTGTCAAGCTTTATGGCGCTTCCACGGATATTGTTTCTGATAGAGGACCTCAGTTTGTGGCTCACTTTTGGCGTGCTTTTTGTGACAGGTTGGGAATCCATTTGTCATTTTCATCTGGGTATCATCCTGAGTCTAATGGACAGACTGAAAGAAAGAACCAGTTTTTGCGTTGTTTTGTGGCGGACAATCAAGAGGTGTGGTCTGAGTTTCTGCCTCTCGCAGAATTTTCTCTTAACAATCATACATCCTCCTCTGCTGGGTGTTCTCCTTTTTTTTTTGTTGTACTGGGAGACATCCGTCTTTTGGTTCGTTCTCCAAATTGGGGTTGGTGGTGCCGGAGGAGGAGAATTTTTCCGGTGATTTGGAGAGAGTTTGGACTAATGTACGTTGAAACCTTCGAGAAGTCCAAGAAGTATTTTGACAGGAAACGTAAGGAGGTTTTGTTTACTGTGTGGTGACATGGTTTGGTTGTCCTCAAGGAACTTGCGGTTGAGGATTCCCTCTAAAAAAAACTGGGTCCTAAGTTTGTGGGTCCATTTAAAGTGCTTCAGGTTGTTAACCCGTCTGTGGTTAGGTTGGATGTCCCTACTTCCTGGAAGATTAATCCTGTGTTTCATGTTTCCTTGTTGAAAAAGGTTGATGTATCAGGTAGGGATGCCACTGTCACAGTTCCTCCTGTGGTGGAAGATGACGAATATGAAATTTCTCATATCTAGAATTCTAGATGGCATAGAGGGAGATTACAGTATCTCGTCTCCTGGAAGGGGTTCAGTCCCGAAGGTAACTACTGGGTAAGGGCGGATGATGTCTCTGCTCCTAGGCTTGTTAGAGCTTTCCACAAGAGGTTTCCAGATAGGCCTGGTCTTGGAGGATCCTCATAAAAGAGGGGGTACTGTTAGAACCCTCCTGTTTGTTTTTTCCACCTTGTGTTTTGCGGTCACGTGACCATCTGCCTTTATATTTCAGCTCCGCCCTTTTGGCTGGGCTGGACTTCAGTGTTGTTTGACTGTTTTGCTAGCTAGGTGCTTCGGTGCCTTTCTCTGTCAGTTCGCTTGGTCCTTCTTGGACCTCTAGTACCTTTTTGTCAGTTTATCTTTTTGTGTTCTGCAACAACTTTCTCTGTTCAGGAGGTGTCCCATTTTTGTTCCTGTCCTTAGTTCTTTTAGGGACCCCTTCCCTTTATGCTATAGGTCTTCATTCAGACTAGCCATGGACTAAGGCGGGTCTGTTCGCAAGGAACAGGCAGCCCGCTACATCGTAGGGATTCAGCTTAGTTTTACTGTAGGGATAGCTTTCCCCTTTCTTTCCTTAGTACTTGTTGCAGATCATAACAATATCCAGCCAGTGTGAGACCAGTCCAGGGGTCTATAGGGAATTCAGTCTCAAGCAACAGGAGTTGCCCAGGGGAGGAAATTGTGCAACCCACCGCCGGGTCCTGGGATCCCCAGTACCCTTGGAACACTTGTGTGCTGAAGATCTAGCGGTAGCAAAACAGATTCTGAGAGAAGAGTGTCATACGTTCTCCAAAGATGACTCTGATATAGGCTGTATCCCGTCATTGTATTTGAAAATCAATTTGAAAGACACGACCCCAGTAATCATGTCTGTGCCAAAACCATTACATCGTGAAGTGAAAGAATATTTACAAGATCTCATCAATAGAGGTTGGGTCCAAAAGTCAAAGTCGTCTTATTTCTCTCCTATTGTCTGTGTTAGGAAGAAGGACGGTACGTTGAGACTTTGTTGTGATTACCAAGAACTAAACCGAAAGTCAGTACCTGATCGTCACCCGATACAGAAAGCATCTGGTTTTCTGTTCTCTATCAGGGTAACGCATACCACCAAGGGTTTCTTGAAGAGTCCAGTAGACCCTTGAAAGCATTCATCACACCATGGGGATTATATGAGTGGATCTGCATACCATTTGGGCTCAGTTCAGCTCTAGCAGAATTCCATAGGAGCATGGAGACATGTTTAGAAGGATTGAGGAACGATATCTGCCAACCGTACTTGAATGACAATGTGGTGCACAGCAAAACTTTCCGGGAGCATGTTGAACACGTGAGGACCATATTACAATGGTATCAACAACACGGAGTTAAGTTGACCCCAGAGAAGTGTGAACTGTTCAAAAGATAAGTCCGATTTCTAGGGAAAATTGTGTCCAGAGAAGGATATACCATGGACCCAGCAGAAATCGCTCCGGTACTGGCCTTAAAAGACAAGCGGCCCTCTACCATCGGGGAGTTGAGGCAGATATTAGGATTCCTCTCCTACTATCGTACTTACATTCGGAACTTCTCCAGGATTTCTGTCCCACTATACCTCCTCTTGGGTGGGAGGATAGAGACAACAGCACCCATGGAGAAAAAGAAGAACGCGGGTAGGACCGGGCTTACAAGAAACAATGCCGTTTCATTTCAACAGCCCATTCTCTGGACAGCAGACCACCAGGAGGTATTGGAAGAACTAGTAGACTACCTGGTAAAACCACCCATCTTGGGATTTCCTGATTTCAATTTACCTTTTGTTCTTCATTGTGACGCTTCTCAAGTTGGACTGGGAGCTGCCCTGTATCAGCATCAAGATGGAAAAATGAGAGTCATCGGTTACGGTTCTAGAACGTGGACAGACGCCGAGAAGAATTACTGTAGCGTCAGCGACCCTGCCTCCTGCTAGGCAGGGACGCCGTTCCCCTCACCTCTCCGCTCCGTGCCCGGCGTCCTCCTCCCGCTCTGCTGGCAGCGCGCGCTGCTTCCCGGTCACTGTGCTTAGGGCACCCGCGCGCGCGCTCCCTCTCTTAAAGGGGACGCGCGCGCCGTCCTAAGGAGTCCCTGGCCAAGGGCCGGAGGATCTCACCATATATAAGGCACCTCCTCCAAAATGGAGGTGCCCGAGCAATGTTGTTGCAAAGCCTTTCAACTCTGCTTCAGCCCTCAGGTCCCGTTGCCAGCTTGTTTTCCAGTGCTGTCTACCTGCTTGCAATGCTGCGGTCCGACAGTCTGCCTACCAGCATCTGCTAGTCTGTCTATGGATCTGTCCGCCTGTGGACCAGGAAGCACCTGCCAGATACCTGCCTGATACCTGCCTGATACCTGTCTACCTGCTTGCAATCCTGTGGTCCGACAGTCTGCCTACCAGCACCTGCCAGTCTGTCTATGGATCAGTCCGCCCGTGGACCAGGAAGCACCTGCCAGATACCTGCCTGATACCTGCCTGCCTGCCAGCCTGTCCAGAGACTCTTACCCGCTCACCTGGGAGCGCTCACCTGCTACCCGCCTGCTAGCCTACCTGGAGGTTTAGCCGTCACTTGCTGTGACCACCTGCCTGTCCAGAAACTCTTACCCTGCTGTCACTTGCCGTGACCACCTGCCTGTCCAGAGTCTCTTATCCTGCTGTCACTTGCCGTGACCACCTGCCTGTCGAGAGACTCTTACCCTGCTGTCACTTGCCGTGACCACCCACCTGTCTAGAGACTCTTATCCTGCTGTCATTTGCTGTGACCACCCGCCTGTCAAGAGACTATCCCTGTCACTTGACGTGACTGCCTGCCCGCTTTCCCTGGGAGCCACCCGCTTCCTTACAAGGACTGCTCCTTTGTATAGTAGCTCAGAGGTTCCACCTCCCAGACCCGTTACAATTACCATCTACATTCCGGAAAATTGGAGTTCCTGGTATTGAAATGGGCTATCTATGAATGATTTAGATATTATCTCTACTACAGCAAAGAGTTTGAGGTATACACTGACAACAACCCTTTGACCTATGTCCTTACTACAGCCAAACTGAATGCAATGGGTCAGATATGAGTCGTGGAACTAGCTGATTTCAATTTCAGCATCAAGTACAGGCCAGGAAAATGCAATGCGGATGCTGATGGATTGTCAAGAATGCCACTAGAGCCTGAGGAGTTCAGGCAAGAATGCTTGGAGGAAGTCAGTCTGGAAGCAATTGAGAGCACTACCCAATCAGTACAAGCTTATCAGGAGGAAGACACACCTTTGTGGTGTCCGTTGATGGTGGAAACCACCATAAAAGCGAGGGAACAAGATCACCCCCGGTCTATTCAACAACTACCAAAAGGGAAAATCCATAGAGCACAACGGGAAGATCAGATAATTGGTAGAAAACTATTTTATGTGGACCAAAATCGGTTTCCAAGTAAATGGGAGAGAGACAATGAGTCACCAGCAGTATCTGTTTTAATTAAAGAATGGACGAGGCTCTACCTCAGTGAAGATGGTATCCTGTATCATAAAGGAGGACAAAAACGGCAGTTGGTACTACTCAGAGTATTCCGTATTCCGTAGGTTGGTCTTCAAAGAACTCCATGAAAACATGCGACACCTGGGAGTGGAAAGGACAACAATTTTGATCTGTGAACGTTTCTTCTGGCCGTACATGCAGAGAGATATTGAGAGGTACATGACCAGGGAATGTGGGTGTCTGAAAGATAAATGTCATAAAACATCAACCCAGGCACCTATGGGCAACATCGAAACTACATATCCGTTTGAGATTGTCTCAATAGACTTTCTACATCTCGAGACGTGCAAGGGTGGTTATGAATACATCTTGGTGGTGATGGACCATTTCACTCGATTTGCTCAAGCATATGCCAGCACCAATAAATCGGGTCAAACAGCAGCAGAGAAGATCTTCAATGATTTTGCTTTGAGGTTTAGGTTCCCTACGAGGTTACACCACGACCAAGAAAGAGAATTTGAGAACCAGCTCTTTGCCAAGCTAAGAAAATACTGTAGAATTCAGAGATCCCACACAACACCCTATCACCCAGAGGGTAATGGACAAGTGGAACGTTTTAACAGGACATTATTGTCGATGTTGCGCACTTTAACAGCTGATGAGAAGAGAGACTGGAAGAGTTCTCTGTCAAAAGTGGTACATGTCTATAACTGTACAAAGAGCGATGTAACGGGTTACTCACCCTTTTTCCTATTGTATGGACGATCGCCAAGACTGCCAATCGACATCATGTTTGATACTCCGGTGTCAGAGACTTACAGAATGTATCTGGAGTACGTTCGGAAATGGAAGGAACGGATGTCAGAGGCATACAACATAGCGTCCAAAGTGGTTACGCAAGGACAGAGCAAGAGTAAGGAGTACTATGATCGAAAATGTTATAGAGCAGAATTGGCACCGGAAGGCCGGGTGATACTCAAGAACATACCTGAGAAAGGCGGTCCAGGAAAACTTCATTCGTACTGGGAAGACAAGGTGTATGTGGTCGTAAGGAGGAAAGCTGATGACAGTCGAGTGTATGAAATCCAACTGGAAATGGGAGCCAAGAAAACCAGAATAGTCCATCGGAATTTACTGCTACCCTGTGATTAACTCCCACCACAACAAGACTTCCCAGAAGTAGACCAACATCGTCTGAGATCGACTAAGGGAGCTCCAAAGACTGAAGCTCCAGAGGTGGATAGTGAACTTGAAAGTTCTGATGGAGAAGAATTTCTCGGACCGGCAAGGAGAGGGATGTACCATCCTCAGGAGAATGAACTAAGTCCTGAGGCTCCAGAGTTCATAACAAGGAGTGCAGATGAAGTCCAATTCAGATCTGATGATCGAACACCGGCCCCTGAAGAGAACGATCGACACTCAAGAGGAGCGGAATTACCAGATCGTGCAGAAACAAATGACTCAGGAGAAGTGCAGGAACTTACAGAAGCAGCTCCAAGAGCATCCAAGGAAGCATTGGAAATGAGTGCGGCGGAAGAAACTTCTGTGACCGAAGAACCCGTGTTCTCTGAGGAACAACCCACAAGGAGGATATCGACTCAAGAAGTCAGGAGGTCCATGATGCTGACGTATGAGACACTTGGTGAACTGAGTCAAGTGCCAAGGACTGTCGACTGGAAACAGGTATCTCTGCCTGTGGACCAGGTAAGCCCACTTGAGTGGTACTCACCACCGTGAGGCAGTATGGAAGATGTTGCCTGGTGGAAAGACTTGTTTTCATGCTTTGATTTTCCTTAAAAGATTTTGTAGAAACAAAGAACTGTTAAAGCATAAAGAGAGAGAGCTGGTTGAAGACGTACGAAAAGCTCCAGCTGAAGAGATGCTGTTTGTTTTAATTGTGTTAACTGTTTATTTCTTACAGGCATCCTACAAGAAAAAGGTCATAAGATTAGCTTGTTATCAATGTTTATGAACGTTATACCAATTTCACAATGCCAGTTTGTATATAAAGTTATCCTACTTTCACCACTGTCTCAGAATTGGTCAGATTGACCAATTAAGAGGAATGTCAAGGATAACATTCAAAAAGGAGGGAAGAGTGTGACATGCAGAAGTAGTGTTGTTGCAGAGTGTGACATGCGGAAGTAGTGCTGTTGATTTAAAAGCATTCAGCAACTATTAGAAGTAACACAAGCACATGAGACAGGAAGTGTTATGCTCCAGAAGAATCCAGCAACTAGAGAGGTTAACACAGTCACAAGAGAAGGGGAGTGTTTTAACAGAGCCCCAGGGGGATTGTGGGGAAGTCTGGCTGGAGCAGAAAAGAAAGGTGGTGTGTGTGTTCTGTATTTCACAGAAGCGCACCTGCAAGTGAAAAGGATTCAAGTCAGGAGTGAAGCTAAGCACAGGTGAGGTAGAGTTCCTGAACTAACAGTGCAGAGTATTGTCAGGCAGAAAGATAAGGACTAGAAGAAATGGTGTTACAGGGATAATCTCCCTCAGCAAACCCTTCCCCCCCTTCTCCATCTCACTGTGCTGTAAAGAATGCGGTGTTCATCAATGTGCCTTTGCATTACAACTGTGCTGTCCTGTACTACTGGGAAGACTGTGGACTGCTGCTGTTCACAGTAAAGAAACTGTATTGTTTGTCACTGGAACCTGTTGCTCATAAGATTTAACTTGCAATGTCTGTGCGACTTCTTATTAAATGTTACTGTTCTACCGTTTATGAGGACTCTTGTCAAGTGTGTCTGGTCAGCAAGTGAAACAACCTACGTGTCTGTGCCTGAGGGTCAATACCCCTATGTGCCTGAGAGAAGCTGCAGCACATGGTCTATGGTCGCCCTGAGTGATGGTTCCCCCAGGATTCCAAAGAATTCATGTAACCTGTCTCGCCTCTATCTGAACCTAGCGGCGTGTGTGTAATAGTTTATTTAGGGCACAGCTTGGGTGGTTGTTCTTATTCAGGAACATTATAATCACACTCTTATTTTTATCGGCAGCGTTTTGGGATGTGCTGCCGAAGACTGGAGAAGATGGAAGTCTGCAGAGACGGCTGTGGATGTGAGAAGTCATCATGGAGTCAAATACGTAGATCTAAGGTGCATGAACATTGGGCAATTGAAGCCTTTTAACGACCGCTGATTTGCTATATGAAGCTGATTAGCAGCTGCTTAATAACCTGCTATGGGGGTGTTTAACAAATGTCTGAAAAGCAATGTCTAAAGCATTCCAAATGTTATGTTATCATATGTGTCATGTTCGAGATCTGTGTTCTGCTGCTGTGATACCGCAATTTCCTCCGGGATAAATAAAGTATATCTTATCTTATCTTATCTTAAGATAGGATGGGGCCTTACTTTCACGTGCACAGACCCTCCTATTTGCATATATTTGCATATCCCTTGTTATAATTCACAGACGTCCTTTGGCGAGAGTAAGTGTTGTCTAAAATAACTAGAGCACAATGAGTCTGCAGGCCTGTTCTGATGCCTGGTTGCTGCCTGCTTTTGGCTGAGGAGGAAGGGCGTTGAAGTGAGCAGACAGCACATCACAATGCAATGAAAAAAAGGTTGAAGGCACTCACTTGTCTGAATAAAAGTTGCTTCTTTACTGTTTCATGAATAAAAACACAAGCTGGGAGGTGTACGTGCTACACCTGTTTTGATGACGGCCGTTTCGCGCAAATGCACTTCGACGGGTCAGACAAGTACAAGTAGTATATAAAAGTTCTGTGAGGGGTGTGGGGTGATTATCTCCTCAACCCCCCCCCCCCCCCCCCTATAGAACTATACTGTTTTAATAACTGTGTATGTTTTAGTTATCTGAAAAAAACTGTGGTTTTCAGGTACGGCCATTAGATGGCAGCAGAGGTTTATACTTGTATTATCTTACCCTCATGGTAGTTGGGGGCACATAGAGGGTTAACCTAGGATATGCGGCTCTCAGTGACAAGGGGGAACTGAGGGATCTCTGGGAGGTTAGTTTTCAGCCATCTTAGTTAGTGGAGTGAGGGACAGTGATTAGTCACTGTCAGGAGGTTACAGGAACCAATACAACAGAAGGGTGTGTGTGGAAATCAGTGTAACAAGAAGCAAGTGTTCTCAGCAAAATTACGGTGTGATAGTGTTCTCCAGACACAGGCAAGTTAGGGGACCTACAATGAGGAAGAGACGTTCTAAGAGAGGTGGTGGGAACGGCCCTAGTGCTGGATAGGCCCGAGAGCTGCAGTCAGATGGACGGAAACAGAGAGGTCTGGGCACGAATAGAAAGAAGATAGTGGGAGAAGCTCCCTTACTTCTGTTCTCGAGGAAAGATTGGTCTGAGTGCAGTTCCACGGCGAAACACATCGACCCCGGTGGTGCTGCATTAGTAATATGGAGGTCCTCTGCCTGAACTGTGAATTGTAACATTTGCCACAAGTATTGTGCCATCGCCAGTAACCGCCAAGAACGTCCCTCCGTTTGGTACAGAAATTAATAAGTGTAATTCCTGCTATCCTTTGTATGCTGATAGTTTGACAAGTAAATAGACTTGGTATTTATCAACTGTCCGGTCTCCTCCTTCTGAAGGCTGAAAGAGTCGACACCAGGGACAGCGGGTCAGAAGTGAGTATGGAGGTCTCCTCCACAGAATCACCACAGCCCACACACACCCAGGGATTCTCAGAGTCCTCATTGTCTGTAGCAGGCCAGGGTGAAGATCCAGACACTGAAACTGACATGCCACTCGCCACTGACTACCACCCTGCCCCCCGTTACACTACAAGTGTACATATAATTAAAAAAAGGTAGAAGGCACTCACTGGTCTGAATAAAAGTTGCTTCTTTATTGTTTCATGAATAAAAACACAAGCTGGAAGGTGTACGTGCTACACCTGTTTTAACGATGCCCATTTTGCCCAAATGCGCTTCGACGGGTCAGACAACCACAAAAGTGGCATCAATTTCTATTCATTTATTTTATTCACTTATATAGCGCCAATAATTCCACAGTGCTTTACAGACATTATCAATTTCCCCATAGTAGAAATAGTATAATGGGGCTCTGACACCCTTTCCACTACAGGCAACCCATTAGATGGAGACCCAACTTGGAGTCTCCACATTTCAAAAAATTTGTAGTAACATCAGCAGCACTAGAACAACAGGCACAGAAGCCAAGACAAAGGTGTCACAGACTGCAATTACGCATGAACAATGCAGCACACTAAAATGTACACCATCGCCTAGTCTTCCCGTTCTGCGACTGGGGTGCAAAAGTCATTGGTGATCCATGACTTGTTCATCTTGATGAAAGTTAGGAGGTCTACACTTTCAGGGGACAGCCACATGCGCTTATTCAACAACACACCAGCAGCACTGAAGACACTTTCTGAGAGAACACTGGCTGCCGCCCATGACAAAACTTCTAAGGCGTGACAGGCGAGCTCAGGGCACTCTTCAATTTTTCTAGGCCAAAATTCAAAAGGGTTCAACCCCCCCCAATGGCATTGTTATTGAGCTCATGATACTCCTGCACCATGTTCTTCAGTCGTTCACTACGTGTCAAACTTGTACTTTGGTCTGCAGTTGCACGGTCCAGTCTAAAAAAGGAGTGAAACGACTCAGAGATTTTATTTTTTTACATTTATTTTACTCATATAGCACCATTAATTCCACAGCGCTTTACAGATGTTAGGGGCTCCCAATCTAAATTTCTCATCAGTATGTCTTTGGAGTGTGGGAAGAAAAATGAGTACTCAAGCAAACACAAGGAGAACATACAAATTCCTTGCAGATGTTGTCCTTGATGGGGTCGGGACACAGGACCCCAGTGCTGCAAGGCTGGTAATGTTTTTGTGTTGAAGATTCAACGTTCCTGGGGTTGGAAGTCTATAACTGCAATACACACTGTGTGCCTCACTGCTGTCTCGGGGGAAACCATTCTCAAGATTGTCTTCAAGCATGTTTTGATACTCCAGCATGGGCATGTCCCTTTCCAGGAGTTGAAAGCATCTGGCAAAATTTACTCTTGTACCATGGATCGAACAGAGTGGCAACCCAGTAGTCAGCACTATTTCTAATACTAACAATACGGGCAACAATCATGTTGCAGATAGTGCTGCAAATAGGCAATTATGGGTCGGTCCCTTTCATGAGGTCCAAGGCCATAGTGTGTTGGTGGCAGGATAATACTTAAGCTTGTTTCCTCCATCCCATCCTGTCAACCACGAACAGCAGAGAGATCATTATAATCTTCATCTTACATCAATCAACTCTTACTCCTTGTCCTCCTCCATTTGTTCATCGGCTCCTGCACCTTCACTGACAGTTTGTCTGGTACCATGAGCATCCCCTGATAACTGTAATCCACCCTCCCATGGCAACCGCCTGTGCGACAACTTAGAGATATTGTTAGCGCTTCTGCAGCCCCCTCTGCTTCCTTCTCTTCCCCTGAGACCACCACCTCCTCCTGCAGACTATTCAAAGTGTGCTCCAGCATGTAGATGACCGAAATAGCGAAGATGATGGCATCGTCAGCACTAACCATCTTAGTAGCCATTTCTAAAATGTGCAGAAGGGTGTAGAGGTCCTTCATCTGTGTCCACTTCGCAAGTGTGATTTGCACCACATCTGCACTGCGTTTGCCCAGGCTATACGACATGAGATACTGCATCAGGGCTCGTCGCCGCTGCCACAGTTGCTGCAACATGTGCAGAGTTGAATTACACCATGTCGGCACATCGCATATCAAACGGTTAATCGGTAGGCCGAAAGATCTCAGTAGCGACGCAAGTCGATGACCCGCGGGTTGTAAATGGCAGAAGTGAGCACACAGAGACCGTGGTTTTTGCAGCAGTATATACAGCCAGGATAGCACAGAAATTGCTGTACCATCAGATTGAGGATGTGTGCCATACAAGGCACGTATGTGCGGTTGCCCCAGTGTAGGGCCGCCACCAGGTTTGCACCGTTATTGCACATGGCCTTCCTTGGCTCCAGGTTCTGTGGAGAAAGCCATTGCTCAAACTCGACATAGATAGTTGTCCACAACTATTGATCTATATGACTGCGATCTCCAAGGCATATTAAATACTGCGCAGTACGGAGATGGGGGAGATTCTCTGTCGAATGTTAGAACATGTGTCTCATTAAGGCAGAGGTTGAGGGCACAGGTGAAGGCCTTAGAGGAGGTAGAGGAGGCAGAAGCAGTGGAGGAAGTGTTAGATACAGAGGTTTGTCCTGCAAGTCTTGGGGATTCCAAGACTTGGTGTCTAGTGATTTAGCTCTCCATCCCCTGGTGTGTAGTGGTTTAGTTCTCCAACCCTAGCTGTTTAGTAGTTTAGTTCTCCAACCACTGTTGTCTATTAGTTTAGTTCTCCATGTTCTGGTGTGTATTTATTTTGTTTTCCAACCCAAGGTATTTAGTAGTTTAGTTCTACAACCCCTGTTGTATAGTAGCTTAGTTCTCCATCTTCTGGTGGGTAGTCGTTTAGTTCTCCATCCCCAAGCGCCCTGCAAGCCTTGGGGATTCCAAAACTTGTGGAGCAGCCCATTCCCCGCCTGCCCCCACAACCGCCAGAGTCACCTAGTGCCCAATCAGCGACATGTAACGCCCCTGGCCATGCTTACTCGTCCATGTGTCTGTGGTGAAATGCACCCTGGCAGACCTAGATTTTTTTCAAAGAATAAGAGATGTTGTCTGGTACATGCTGGTGTAGCGCATCTTTCTTAGAGAAGAAATGGCAACTGGGCAACTGGTACTGGGGGACTGAGATGGCCATCAGCTTTCGGAAACCGTCTGTATCCACCAGACGTAAAGGCAGCATTTCCGTGGCCAACCGATTGGATATGGGGAAATTCAAGCTCTCTCCTTTGGCATGTGTAGGAAGAAACAAACTTTTATGTGACCACAACTGTGGAATTGAGGGCTGGCTGCTGTGCTGAGAGAGGGTGGAGTAGGGTAAACATGACAAGCTGCTGGACTATGAGAGGTGCAGGCAGAGATGTAATGTTGGATTAAGAAAGATGGGGTGTGCTCAGTGTCTGAGATCAGTCAAAAAACAGCAGGCATGTTCACTTCCATAACAGCTGACGGGCTCTCACTCACCCCAACCGTAGCAGGTAAACAAGTGGAGGTTCTGCGGCATGAGATTTTTTTCCATTATGTACAACCCTATACATAACATAGCGCTATATATAGCAGAGCAGGGTTGGGAGATTAATGTTCCCAAGGGGCCACATGAGAGACCGCGACTGTTGTGGAGGCTGAACCAATAGGCTGAAATTAATTCTGCTCAATATTAATATTAACAAAATAATTTTAAAAAAATTATATTAATTGTATGACTTAATATTGAGCAGAATTAAGTATGCTGACATCCCCCTATATACTGTATGAGTCCCCACAAAGCCCCTAGATACAGTATGAGTCCCCACATAACTCCCTATGCGCAGTATAAGCCCCACATAGCTCCCTATATACAGTATGAGCCCCACTTAGCTCCCTATATACAGTATGAGCCCCCAAATAGCCTCCTATATACAGTATGAGCCCCCAAATAACCTCCTACATACAGTATTAGCCCCCAAATAGCCTCCTATATACAGTATGAGCCCCCGCATAGCTCCTTATATACAGTATGAGCCCCAATAGCCTCCCTATATACAGTATGAGCCCCCCACATAACTCCTTATATACAGTATGAGCCCCCCACATTGCTCCCTATATACAGTATGAGCCCCCCACATAGCTCCCTATATACAGTATGAGCCCCCCACATAGCTCCCTATATACAGTATGATCCCAACATAGCCTCCCTATATACAGTATGAGCCCCACATAGCCTTCCTATATACAGTATCATCACCCCACATAGCCTCCTATATACAGTATCTTCCCCCCACATAGCCTCCTATATACAGTATGAACCCCTCACATAGCTCCTTATATACAACATGAGCCCCAAAATAGCCTCCTATATACAGTATGAGCCCAAAAATTGCCTCCTATATACAGTATGAGCCCCCAAATAGCTCCTTATATACAATATGAGCCTGTACATAGCTCCCTTCTCTGATCGACTGTCGGCTCCACAGCCAGCTCAGAGAATGGTTGAATCCCTCTCTGGGGGCGGCAAAATGCAACTGCCTGGGAGACACCTCTGACCACAACATTAGGTGGCCCGAAGGCACCCCTTAATGGCAGTACCCAGGTCACATGCCCCTCCTCTTCCCCAAGCTACGGCCCTATACAGTCTATATGAGAATACATGACTGGTATCTATAATATAACCAGGGATGCGTGTTTCTGTCCGAAGCCTCGATAGACTGCGCATGCATGACGCGCAGTCTGGCTCCAGAGAGAAGCACGCATCCAGCCGTTACAGGTAAGAGGAGTTGTATGGCGCCGGAGATCGCGCGGTATGCGTAGACACTGAACGCATACTGCGATCTCCGGCGCCATATTTACATACTTACCTGACCGGGAGGAGCGTTGCCGCGGCGCCTCTCTTTGCTGGAGACCGGGGGCGGAGTGAAGGCGTCAGACCGGCGCGTGCGCATAGAGCTATCCGGCGCCATTATACTGAAGACACATTTACAGTGTGTCTTCAGCAAAATGGCGCCGGACAGCGCGGTGCTCCGGCGCCGCACTCCTCCCCCGGCCTCCGGCAGAAGAGGACACAGCAGCGCTGGAGCACAGAGAAGAAAGGTGAGTTTAACTGTTTATTTTTTTCGTATGTGTGTACAGTGTGAAAGAGGTGAGGGGACCATGCATATATCAGGATTGGGGGGTGAAGGGTACCACACATATCAGAATTGGGGGGTGAGGGGTACCACACATACCAGGATTGGGGGTGAGGGGTACCACACCTACCAGTATTGGGGATGAGGGGTACCATGCATACCAGGATTGGGGGTGAAGGGTACCACGCATGCCAGGATTGGGGGGTGAGGGGTACCACGCATACCAGGATTGGGGGGTGAGGGGTGCCACACACACCGGGATTGGGGGTGAGGGGTTCCAGGCATACTGGGATTGGGGATGAGGGGTTCCATGCATACCGGGATTGGGGATGAGGGGTGCCACGCATACTGGGATTGGGAATGAGGGATGGGGTGCCATGCATACCAGGATGAGGGATACCATACACACCAGGATAGGGATGGGGTACCATGCATACCAGGATGAGGGATACCATACACACCAGGATAAGGATGAGGGGTGCCACGCATACCGGGATTGGGGGTGAGGGGTGCCATGCATACCGGGATTGGGGGTGAGGGGAGCCACGCATACCGGGATTGGGAGTGAGGGATAGGGTGCCATGCATACCAGGATGAGGGATACCATACACACCAGGACAGGGATGAGGGGTGCCACGTATACCAGGATTGGGATGAGGGGTGCCATGCATACCGAGATTGGAGGTGAGGGGTGCCACGCATACCGGGATTGGGGTGAGGGGAGCCACGCATACCAGGATGAGGCGTGCCACGCATACCGGGATTGGGGGTGAGGGGTACCACGCATACCGGGATTAGGAGTGAGGAATAGGGTGCCATGCATACCAGGATGAGGGATACCATACACACCAGTATGGGGATGAGGGGTGCCATGTATACCAGGATTGGGGGTGAGGGGTGCCACGCATACCAGGATTGGGGGGTGAGGGGTGCCAAGCATACCGGGAATGGGGGTGAGGGGTACCATGCATACCAGGATTGGGGGGTGAAGGGTGCCACGCATACCGGGATTGGGGGTGAGGGGTGCCAGGCATACTGGGATTGGGGATGAGGGGTGCCATGCATACCGGGATTGGGGATGAGGGGTGCCATGCATACTGGGATTGGGAATGAGGGATGGGGTGCCATGCATACCAGGATGAGGGACACCATACACACCAGGATAAGGATGAGGGGTGCCATGCATACCGGGATTGGGGGTGAGGGGTGCCACGCATACCGGGATTGGGGGTGAGGGGTGCCACGCATCCCGGGATTGGGAGTGAGGGATAGGGTGCCATGCATACCAGGATGAGGGATACCATACACACCAGGATAGGGGTGAGGGGTGCCACGCATACCAGGATTGGGGGTGAGGGGTGCCACGCATACCAGGATTGGGAGTGAGGGGTGCCACGCATACCAAGATTGGGGGTGAGGGGTGCCACACATACCAGGATAGGGGGTGAGGGGTGCCACGCATACCAGGATTGGGGGTGAGGGGTGCCACGCATACCAGGATTGGAGGTGAGGGGTGCCACACATACCAGGATTGGGAGTGAGGGGTGCCACGCATACCAGGATTGGGGGTGAGGGGTGCCACGCATACCAGGATTGGATGGTGGGGACAGGATGGGGGCAGCACAAATACAAGGAGGGGGGCAGCACATACCAGCATGGGAGACCATATAAACCAATAAAAATGCTCACCACCCAGGCGTAGAACAGGTTCAATAGCTAGTCTATAATATAATCGGAAATTTGTCCACCTGTCCGAAGCCTCTTTAGACTGTGCACGCAATGCGCCTGCGCAGTCTGGCCAGAGACAGAAGAACACATCAAACATTACAGGTGAGAGGGAGGAGGACGAGGATAAAGGATTGAGATCGCGGTATGCGTAAGATCTGACCACATACCGCTATCTGCGGCGCCACTACGACACATACCTCTATCTCTATTTTGTTGAAGACACTGTGTGCAAATTTGTCTTCAACTAAATGGCGCTGGAGATTGCACTATGTGCAGGCACAAACTCTGGCGCCACACTCCTCCAGCCTCGCTCCCCTGGATGGAGGAGCATATACCAGGATGAGAGACCTGGATGGGGGAGCATATACCAGGATGGAGGAGCATGTACTAGGATGGGAGACCTGGATGGGGGAGAATATACCAGGATGGAAGACCTGGATGGGGAAGCATATACCAGGATGGGAGACATGGATGGGGGAGCATATACCAGGATGGAGGAGCATGTACCAGGATGGGAGACCTGGATGGTGAAGCATATATCAGGATGGGAGACCTGGATGGGGGAGCATATAACAGGATGGGAGACATGGATGGGGGAGCATATACCAGGATTGGAGACCTGGATGGAAGAACATATATCAAGATGGAGGAGCATGTACCAGGATGGGAGACCTGGATGGGGGAGCATATACCAGGATAGAGAAGCATGTACCAGGATGGGAGACCTGGATGAGGGAGCATATACCAGGATGGGAGACCTGGATGGGGGAGCATATACCAGGATGGGAGACCTGGATGGGGGAGCATATACAAGGATGGGAGACCTGGATGGGGGGAGCATATACCAGGATGGGAGACCTGGATGGGGGAGCATATACCAGGATGGGAGACCTGGATGGGAGAGAATATTCCAGAATGGGGGACCTGGATGGGGGAGCATATACCAGGATGGGAGAGCTGGATGGGGGAGCATACACCAGAATGGGAGACCTGGATGGGGGAGTATATTCCAAGATGGGTACCTGGATGGGGGGGCATGGACCAAGATGGGGGACGCGGATAAGGGGACTATATACCAGGATGGAGGAGCATGTACCAGGATGGGAGACCTGGATGGGGGAGCATATACCAGGATAGAGGAGCATGTACCAGAATGGGATACCAGGATGGGAGACCTGGATGGGGGAGCATGTACCAGGATGGGAGACCTGGATGGGGGAGCATAAACCAGGATGGAGGAGCATATACCAGGATGGGGGACCCAGATAAGGTGACCATATACCAGAATGGGAGGGAGCATGTACCAGGATGGGGAACCTGGATAAGGGGACCATATACCAGGATCGGGGGACCCGGATGAAGGAGCATATACCAGTATGGGGGAGCATACACCGGGATGGGGGAACATTCGATTTCAGTCATGGGGTCTGGTCCAGCACCGGTTCAGACATTGCTTTGAGAATACAGAGCGGCCGATGTAACCCCAGACCTGACTGTCAACTGGCCTCAATGTAGAGTCAGTGTCAGTCAGTGCTGGGGGCAAGGTTATAGGGGACACTCTGTGTACTCAGAGTGGTGACCGAACCGGCACCGTCCCGCCCCCATGACTGAAATAGAATGCTGGCGAGGAGAATAAAGTTAATTTTCTCCCCGCTGCATTCAGCTGCTGGGCAGCATAATAACGCTGTTAACCTGCAGGTTAATAGCGTTATTTCTGATGAAAAGATCCCTTTAATTTTGTAGCACAATACTTCAATGAAGTCATGCCGGAGTCAGCGCATGCACATACCACGCTATCCGGCACCATTTTATTGAAGACACTGTATATGCAAATTTGCAGACAGTGTCATAACAAAAAATGGCGCCGGAAATGTACTAAGAAAAAAGCTCTCCACCCAGGTGTAGAACAAATTCAATAGCTAGTATGATATACTGTGATACAGATATCAGATGTTATATACTATACACATTGTTATCTCACATCTGATGTCTGTACCACAGTATACCATACACTAATCTGTACACTGGATATGACATTTTTTGTAAAGGGATATACACTGTACTGATCACACCTGCCTACAGGACCTCACATATTATATATGGAGCAGTATAGTATGTGATGTGTTGCAGGTTCAGGGTTGATCAGTCAGTTTAGGATCCTGTGTGCTGATGTCTGTGGTCGCTCTGAAGGGTGATTTATTGCAGGACTCTTTCCTGCAGATCTGGTGATGCTGGAGCCGATAACCCAGAATGACCTGATCTGCAGCAAAGGTCAAAGTACTGCATTAACTTATGCAGAGAGACATCAGAGCCACCGCGGACCTGACAGTATGGAATCCTGTGTGCACTTAACAGGAGGGGAGCAGCATCCTGCAGCCCCCTCCTCACGTCAGACATCCTACCCCTGCCCCGACCTCATTTACCGTCATCCACTGAGGTCTGATCCTCTCCGGCAAGATAAAGTGAAGCAGCTCCAGGCACCATTGTGTGAATTCAGAGCGGGTTTTTAGTGCCGCTGGTGGAATTATAACTGATAAGCACATCCGTCTGTCAACTGAAAATGCTGACAGGCTGACTCTTATAAAAATGAACAAGGGCTGGATTGGGCCAGACTTCTCAGCAACACCGAATGATAGCAGCGTAACATAAACTCAAATCCAGTGTCGTTTTTTGGGAGGTGTATTCCCATGCACCTCTTCACACCCACACATGGGTATACGCTTCCTGATTTTGGCTATTTGCTCTTGTCCTCCTCCTTCTCCTCATCCTCCACCACCATATCACCAGGGTGACCGTGGACCGTGATGCAACACCCACATAATTTTTTTAAAGGGTGTTTATGATGCCGCCCCAAAAAAAAATCATACAGTATGTTCATGTATACCTCCCAGGGGTAAATGTTTGTCAGCCCACATACTCCAAGTATAGGAGACCCGCTCCTTTCTAATGCGAACATTTTTTTATGAGGCCCTCTAAGTCTTTTCCAAAGGGCATTGGAATGCCTCACAATTTTTGGCAACTCTTGCATTAAATGCATAGGGCAACACTATGGGAGACCCTCTCCTTTCTAATAAGTATTTGTCGTTACTGTGGCCCTGCTCTATGTGTCTTTAAATGCTTAGTAGGTTTTTTCCTAAAATTGGTCAGCCGTTGGACTCACTGCATACCCAATAATTGTATAGCAGACCCTCTCCTTTCTAATGGGAACATGTCGTACTTGTTACTGTGGCTCTGCTCTATGTGTCTTTAAATTCTTAGTGGGATTTTTCCTAAAATTGGTCAGCCATTGGACTCACTGCATACCCTATAACTGTATAACAGACCCTCTCCTTTCTAATGGGAACATGTCGTACTTGTTACTGTGGCCCTGCTCTATGTGTCTTTAAACTCTTAGTGGGGTTTTTCCTAAATTTGGTCAGCCGTTGGACTCACTGCATACCCTATAATTGTATAGCAAACTCTCTCCTTTCTAATGGGAATTTGTCATTACTGTGTCCCTGCTCTATGTGTCTTTAAATTCTTAGTGGGGTTTTTCCTAAAATTGGTCAGCATTTGGACTCACTGCATACCCTATAACTGTATAGCAGACTCTCTCCTTTCTAATGGGAATTTGTCGTTACTGTGGCCCTGCTCTATGTGTCTTAAAATTCTTAGTGTTTTTTTTCCTAAAATTGGTCAGCCGTTGGACACACTGTACACCCTATAACTATATAGCAGACCCTGACTTTTCTAATGGCAACATGTTGTACTTGTTACTGTGGCCCTGCTTGATGTGTCTTTAAATTCTTAGTGGGGTTTTTCCTAAAATTGTTCAGCCGTTGGACTCACTGCATACCCTATAACTGTACAGCAGACTCTCTCCTTTCTAATGGGAATTTGTCGTTACTGTGGCCCTGCTCTATGTGTCTTTAAATTCTTAGTGTTTTTTTTCCTAAAATTGGTCAGCCATTGGAGTCACGGCATACCCTATAACTGTATAGCAGACCCTCTCCTTTCTAATGGGAACATGTTGTACTTGTTACTGTGGCCCTGCTCTATGTGTCTTTAAATTCTTAGTGGGGTTTTTCCTAAAATTGGTCATTCGTTGCACTCACTGCATACCCTATAACTGTATATCAGACTCTCTCCTTTCTAATGGGAATTTGTTGTTACTGTGGCCCTGCTCTATGTGTCTTTAAATTCTTAGTGGGGTTTTTCCTAAAATTGGTCAGCCATTGGACTCACTGCATACCCTATAACTGTATAGCAGACCCTCTCCAATCTAATGGGAACATATCGTACTTGTTACTGTGGCCCTGCTCTATGTGTCTTTAAATTCTTAGTGAAGTTTCTCCTAAATTTGGTCACCAGTTGGACTTACTGCATACCCTATAACTGTATAGCAGAACCTCTCATTTCTAATGGGAATATGTCGTACTTATTACTGTGTCCCTGCTCTATGTGTCTTTAAATTCTTAGGCTGCGTTCACACATTGCGTATTTTCGTGCGCTTTTTTGCGAGCGCTTTTTGAAAATACGCAATGTGCTTTGTGTCTGCCAGCAAAGTGAATGGGAAATTCACTTTGCCGTTCAGACACTGTGTAATTTTACGCAGCGGGAAAGCGCAGCTGCGTAAAGAATTGCCATGTCAATTGTTTACGCAGCTGAGTCCCGCGCTTTCTCACTATTGTGCCCTTTATAAGCGATGGAATTACACAGTGGTGTTCACACACTGCGTAATTCCATCGCTTTTTTACGGAGGCTCAGGTGGATACTCACCTACCCGATGTCAGGGGAGAGGCGTCCGCTCCGGTCCGCTCCAATCCCGCGCTTCCAGCATCTGCCGGTGAGCCTATCAGCTGTTAGCTAACTGGCTTGTAACCGGCTTCCGGTCAGCTGATTACAAGCCGGTCACGTGACAATCAGCTGATTGCTTCACGGCAGATGCTGCAAGCGCGGGACGGAGCAGAACGCAGGTAAAAAAAGCAGGAATATACGCAGCATAAAAAAACACAGGGAAATACGCAATGTGTGAACGCAGCCTTAGTAGGGTTTTTCCTAAAATTGGTCAGTCATTGGACTCACTGCATACCCTATAACTGTATAGATGACTCTCTCCTTTCTAATGGGAATTTGTCGGTACTGTGGCCCTGCTCTATGTGTCTTTAAATTCTTAGTGTTTTTTTTTCCTAAAATTGGTCAGCCGTTGGACTCACTGCATACCCAATAATTGTATATCAGACCCTCTCCTTTCTAATGGGAACATGTCGTACTTGTTACTGTGGCTCTGCTCTATGTGTCTTTAAATTCTTAGTGGGATTTTTCCTAAAATTGGTCAGCCATTGGACTCACTGCATACCCTATAACTGTATAACAGACCCTCTCCTTTCTAATGGGAACTTGTCGTACTTGTTACTGTGGCCCTGCTCTATGTGTCTTTAAATTCTTAGTGGGGTTTTTCCTAAAATTGGTCAGCTGTTGGACTCACTGCATACCCTATAACTGTATAGCAGACCCTCTCCTTTCTAAAGGGAACATGTTGCACTTGTTACTGTGGCCCTGCTCTATGTGTCTTTAAACTCTTAGTGGGGTTTTTCCTAAATTTGGTCAGCCGTTGGACTCACTGCATACCCTATAATTGTATAGCAAACTCTCTCCTTTCTAATGGGAATTTGTCATTACTGTGTCCCTGCTCTATGTGTCTTTAAATTCTTAGTGGGGTTTTTCCTAAAATTGGTCAGCATTTGGACTCACTGCATACCCTATAACTGTATAGCAGACCCTCTCCATTCTAATGGGAACATATCGTACTTGTTACTGTGGCCCTTCTCTATGTGTCTTTAAATTCTTAGTGAAGTTTCTCCTAAATTTGGTCACCAGTTGGACTTACTGCATACCCTATAACTGTATAGCAGAACCTCTCATTTCTAATGGGAATATGTCGTACTTATTACTGTGTCCCTGCTCTATGTGTCTTTAAATTCTTAGGCTGCGTTCACACATTGCGTATTTTCGTGCGCTTTTTTGCAAGCGCTTTTTGAAAATACGCAATGTGCTTTGTGTCTGCCAGCAAAGTGAATGGGAAATTCACTTTGCCGTTCAGACACTGTGTAATTTTACGCAGCGGGAAAGCGCAGCTGCGTAAAGAATTGCCTTGTCTATTCTTTACGCAGCTGAGTCCCGCGCTTTCTCACTATTGTGCCCTTTATAAGCGATGGAATTACACAGTGGTGTTCACACACTGCATAATTCCATCGCTTTTTTACGGAGGCTCAGGTGGATACTCACCTACCCGATGTCAGGGGAGAGGCGTCCGCTCCGGTCCGCTCCAATCCCGCGCTTCCAGCATCTGCCGGTGAGCCTATCAGCTGTTAGCTAACCGGCTTGTAACCGGCTTCCGGTCAGCTGATTACAAGCCGGTCACGTGACAATCAGCTGATTGCTTCACGGCAGATGCTGCAAGCGCGGGACGGAGCAGACGCGTCTCTCATCCATCGGGTAGGTGAGTATCCATAGTCTGTACATACACTGCTAGGGACACACACGACACATAGACACAGACAGTACACACATGACACACAGACACAGACAGTACACACACGACACACAGACACAGATAGTACACATGTCACACTGAAATGAAGTGTGACATTACACATGTCACCCTTCATTTTCACACTGCGTTTTTTGCTGTGCTTTTTTTACGCAGTGTGTGAATGGAGGTGCTTTTTTTACCTGCGTAAAAAAACGCAGGTAAAAAAAGCAGGAATATACGCAGCATAAAAAAACACAGGGAAATACGCAATGTGTGAACGCAGCCTTAGTGGGGTTTTTCCTAAAATTGGTCAGCCATTGGACTCAGTGCATACGCTATAACTGTATAGATGACTCTCTCCTTTCTAATGGGAATTTGTCGGTACTGTGGCCCTGCTCTATGTGTCTTTAAATTCTTAGTGTTTTTTTTTCCTAAAATTGGTCAGCCGTTGGACTCACTGTATACCCTATAACTATATAGCAGACCCTGACCTTTCTAATGGGAACATGTTGTAGTTGTTACTGTGGCCCTGCTTGATGTGTCTTTAAATTCTTATTGGGGTTTTTCCTAAAATTTGTCAGCCGTTGGACTCACTGCATACCCTATAACTGTATAGCTGACTCTCTCCTTTCTAATGGGAATTTGTCGTTACTGTGGCTCTGCTCTATGTGTCTTTAAATTCTTAGTGGGGTTTTCTCTAAAATTGGTCAGCCGTTGGACTCACTGCATCTATATATATAATCATCTTATCCCGTCTGTCTGTCTGTCTGTCTGTCTGTCTGTCTGTCTGTCTGTCTGTCTGTCTGTCCAGGAAATCTCGTGTCGCTCATTGGTCCGGCAGCGGCCAATCAGCGCCGGGGGATTTCTAAAAAAAGATGGCGGCCGTTAGCAGCTCATCTGCGGGACGGAGCTGAGCGGCGATGCAGCCGGGAGATGACCGGCGCGAGGCGCTCATCTCCCGGCAAGCAACAGCAGAAGGAACCCGACCGCCGGACCCATCTGCGGGACGGAAATGCAGCTGGGAGATGAGCGGCGCGAGGCGCTCATCTCCCGGCCGGTAGCAGCGGAAGGACCGCCGGCACCGCTGACCTCCATGCGGAACGGAGGACCGGGGAGCGGCGCTGTGGGTCGGAATACTTCTGCTGCGAGCGCCCGCTATGTCCCGGGTTCTCGCAACGGAAGTAGCCGCACAGGCAGCGCTGCTCCCCGGTCCTCACCAAGACGATTCGATGATTGGTCGCGGTCTTCGGACCCGACCAATCACTGATCTTAGCGCAAAACTTAAACACTATTGTGCTGATTGGTCGCCGACGCTGCCCGTGACCAATCACCGATTTGGGCGCCAAATTTAAATATCGGTCGCGACCAATCACCACAGCGGTGTTTAAATGTGTGATTGGTCGCGGCCGATATTTAAATTTGGCGCCCAAATCGGTGATTGGTCGCGGCCGATATTTAAATTTGGCGCCCAAATCGGTGATTGGTCGCGGTCAGCGTTTGTGACCAATCAGCACAATAGTGTTTAACTTTGGCGCCAAGATCAGTCATGGTCGCGGGCCAAGACAGCGACCAATCACCAATTTGTCCGGCAATTTTAAATAGCGTCCACGACCAATTGGATGTCAGCGCCGCTGCCTGTGTGGATACTTCCGCTGCAAGAACCAGGGACATGAGCGGGCGCTCGCAGCAGAAGTATCCCGACCCGCAGCGCCGCTCCCCGGTCCTCCCTTCACACCCTAGCCGCTGATGTCCCCACAGTATCCACATGGTGTTACAAAGGTCCGGAAATTTGTGTTAAAAATCGCTGATTGGTCACTGGCGCTGCCCGCGACCAATCACCTATTTGGGCGGCAAATTTAAATATCGGCCGCGACCAATCAGCACAGCGGTGTTTAAATGTGGAGCCAAGATCGGTGATTTGTCGCGGCCGATATTTAAATTTGGCACCCAAATCGGTGATTGGTCGCGGGCCAAGTCCGCGACCAATCAACGATTTGTGCGGCACATTTAAATAGCGGCCGCGACCAATTGGAGGTCAGCGCCGCTCCCAGGTCCTCCCTTCACGCCCTAGCCGCATGGATGTCAGCGGCGCTGTCTGTGCGGATACTTCCTCTCCGAGAACCCGGGACATGAGCGGGCGCTCGGAGCAGAAGTATCCGGACCCGCAGCGCCGCTCCCCGGTCCTCCCGTCACTCCCTAGCCGCTGATGTCCCCACAGTATCTGCATGGTGTTACAAAGGTCCGGACATTTGTGTTAAAAAACGCTGATTGGTCGCTGGCGCTGCCCGCGACCAATCACTGATTTCGGCGCCAAATTTAAATATCGGCCGCGACCAATCACCGATCTTGGCTCCACATTTAAACACCGCTGTACTGATTGGTCGCGGACGCTATTCAAATGTGCCGCCCAAATCGGTGATTGGTCGCGCACAGCGTCGGCGACCAATCAGCACAGCGGTGTTTAACTTTAGCGCCAAGATCACTGATTGGTCGCGTGCGGACAGCGCGACCAATCAGCGAATCGTATTGGTGAGCGGAATCGTATTAGTGAGGACCGGGGAGCGCCGCTGCCTGTGAGGATACTTCCACTCCGAGAAGCTGGGAGATGAGTGACTGCTCGCAGCAGAAGTATCCGGACTCGCAGCGCCGCTCCCCGGTCCTCCCTTCACACCCTAGCCGCTGATGTCCCCACCGTATCCGCATGGTGTTACAAAGGTCCGGAAATTTGTGTTAAAAATCGCTGATTGGTCGCTATCGCTCAGCACAGCGGTGTTTAAATGTGGAGCCAAGATCGGTGATTGGTCGCGGCCGATATTTAAATTTGGCGCCCAAATCGGTGATTGGTCGCGGGCAGCACCAGCGACCAATCAGCGATTTTTCACACAAATGTCCGGACCTTTGTAACACTATGCGGATACTGTGGAGACATAAGCGGCTAGGGTGTGAAGGGAGGACCGGGGAGCGGCGCTGTGGGTCGGGATACTTCTGCTGCGAGCAGTCGCTCATGTCCCGGGTTCTCGCAGCGGAAGTACCCGCACAGGCAGCGGCGCTGCCCGTTCCTCACTAATACGATTCCGCTCCCCGCTCCTCACCAATACGATTCGCTGATTGGTCGCACTCTCCGCACGAGACCAATCAGTGATCTTGGCACTAAAGTTATACACCGCTCTGCTGATTGGTCGTGGCCGCTGCCCGCGACCAATCACCGATTTGGGCGCAACATTTAAATAGCGGCCACGACCAATCACCGATCTTGCCGCGACATTTAAACACTGCTGTGCTAATTGGTCACGGACGCCAGCCGCGACCAATCAGCGAGCTTGGCGCCAAATTTAAACAATGCTCTGCTCATTGGTCGCGGTCGCTGGCTGAGATCAATCAGCAGTATTGGCGCAAAATTTAAACCCCACTCTGCTGATTGGTCACAGCCGTCAGCCACGAACAATCAGCGAGATTGGTGCCAAATTTAAACAACGCTCTACTAATTGGTCGCCGGCCGCGACTAATCAGCGATTTTGGTGCCAAATTTAAACACGCTCTCCATTCCTCACTAACACAGTTCGCTGATCGGGCGGCAGGCGCCGCCCGTGACCAATCAGCGATTTTGGCACCAAATTTAAACACCGCCCTGCTGATTGGTCGCGGCCGCCATCCGCGACCAATCAGCCAGATTGGCGCCAAATTTAAACAGCGCTCTGCTGATTGGTCGAGGCCGGCGACCGCGACCAATCAGCAGAGCGATGCAGAGCGGGGTTTAAATTTGGCCCAAAGTCGCTGATTAGTCACGGCTAAAGGCCGCGACCTATCAGCAGAGCGTTGTTTAAATTTTGCGCCAAAATCGCTGATTGGTCGTGGCCGGCGGCCCCGACTAATCAGCAGTATTGGCGCCAAATTCAAACACCGCTCTGCTGATTGGTCGTGACTAATCAGCGATTTTGGTGCCAAATTTAAACACGCTCTCCAGTCCTCACTAACACGGTTCATTGATCGGTCGCCGCCGCCGCCCGCGACCAATCACCAATATTGCCGCCAAATTTAAACACCGCTTTGCTGATTGGTCACGGTTGCCGAACGAGACCAATCAGCGATTTTGGCGCAAAATGTAAACACCGCTCTGCTAATTGCGCCCCGTCGGCCGCATACCTATTCTAGAATACCCGATGCATTAGAATCGGGCCACCATCTAGTACCCTATAACTGCATAGCAGACCATCTCCTTTCTAATGGGAACATGTTGTACTTGTTACTATGGCCCTGCTCTATGTGTCTTTAAATTCTTTGTGGGGCTTTTCCTAAAATTGGTCATCCGTTGGACTCACTGCATACCCTATAACTGTATATCAGACTCTCTCCTTTCTAATGGGAATCTGTTGTTACTGTGGCCCTGCTCTATGTGTCTTTAAATTCTTAGTGGGGTTTTTCCTAAAATTGGTCAGCCATTGGACTCACTGCATACCCTATAACTGTATATCAGACTCTCTCCTTTCTAAAGGGAATTTGTCGTTACTGTGGCCCTGCTCTATGTGTCTTTAAATTCTTAGTGGGGTTTTTCTAAAATTGGTCAGCCATTGGACTCACTGCATACCCTATAACTGTATAGCAGACCCTCTCCATTCTAATGGGAACATATCGTACTTGTTACTGTGGCCCTGCTCTATGTGTCTTTAAACTCTTAGTGGGGTTTTTCCTAAATTTGGTCAGCCGTTGGACTCACTGCATACCCTATAATTGTATAGCAAACTCTCTCCTTGCTAATGGGAATTTGTCATTACTGTGTCCCTGCTCTATGTGTCTTTAAATACTTAGTGGCGTTTTTCCTAAAATTGGTCAGCCGTTGGACTCACTGCATACAATATAACTGTATAGCAGACTCTCTCCTTTCTAATGGGAATTTGTCGTTACTGTGGCCCTGCTCTATGTGTCTTAAAATTCTTAGTGGGGTTTTTCCTAAAATTGGTCAGCCGTTGGACTCATTGTACACCCTATAACTATATAGCAGACCCTGACCTTTCTAATGGGAACATGTTGTACTTGTTACTGTGGCCCTGCTTGATGTGTCTTTAAATTCTTAGTGGGGTTTTTCCTAAAATTGGTCACCAGTTGGACTCACTGCATAACCTATAACTGTATAGCAGAACCTCTCATTTCTAATGGGAATATGTCGTACTCATTACTGTGTCCCTGCTCTATGTGTCTTTAAATTCTTAGGCTGCGTTCACACATTGCGTATTTTCGTGTGCTTTTTTGCGCGTGCTTTTTGAAAATACGCAATGTGCTTTGTGTCTGCCAGCAAAGTGAATGGGAAATTCACTTTGCCGTTCAGACACTGTGTAATTTTACGCAGCGGGAAAGCGCAGCTGCGTAAAGAATTGCCATGTCAATTCTTTACGCAGCTGAGTCCCGCGCTTTCTCACTATTGTGCCCTTTATAAGCGATGGAATTACGCAGTGGTGTTCACACACTGCGTAATTCCATCGCTTTTTTTACCGAGGCTCAGGTGGATACCCACCTACCCGATGTCAGGGGAGAGGCGTCCGCTCCGGTCCGCTCCAATCCCGCGCTTCCAGCATCTGCCGGTGAGCCTATCAGCTGTTAGCTAACCGGCTTGTAACCGGCTTCTGGTCAACTGATTACAAGCCGGTCACGTGACAATCAGCTGATCGCTTCACGGCAGATGCTCCAAGCGCGGGACGGAGCAGACGCGTCTCTCATCCATCGGGTAGGTGAGTATCCATAGTCTGTACATACACTGCTAGGGACACACACGACACATAGACACAGAGAGTATACACACGACACACAGACACAGACAGTACACATGTCACACTGAAATGAAGTGTGACATTACACGTCACCCTTCATTTTCACACTGCGTTTTTTGCTGCGCTTTTTTACGCAGTGTGTGAATGGAGGTGCTTTTTTTACCTGCGTAAAAAAACGCAGGTAAAAAAGCAGGAATATACGCAGCGTAAAAAAATACAGGGAAATACGTAATGTGTGAACGCAGCCTTAGTGGGGTTTTTCCTAAAATTGGTCAGCCATTGGACTCACTGCATACCCTATAACTGTATAGATGACTCTCTCCTTTCTAATGGGAATTTGTCATTACTGTGGCCCTTCTCTATGTGTCTTTAAATTATTAGTTTTTTTTTCCTAAAATTGGTCAGCCATTGGACTCACTGTATACCCTATAACTATATAGCAGACCCTGACCTTTCTAATGGGAACATGTTGTAGTTGTTACTGTGGCCCTGCTCTATGTGTCTTTAAATTCTTAGTGGGGTTTTTCCTAAAATTTGTCAGCCGTTGGACTCACTGAATACCCTATAACTGTATAGCTGACTCTCTTGTTTCTAATGGGAATTTGTCGTTACTGTGGCCCTGCTCTATGTGTCT
Source organism: Phyllobates terribilis (assembly GCF_046119375.1). Lineage (NCBI taxonomy): Eukaryota > Metazoa > Chordata > Amphibia > Anura > Dendrobatidae > Phyllobates > Phyllobates terribilis. The sequence goes on along the minus strand of NW_027362771.1, from coordinate 98,534 downwards.
TTAAATTCTTAGTGGAGTTTTCTCTAAAATTGGTCAGCCGTTGGACTCACTGCATACCCTATAACTGTATAGCAGACTCTCTCCTTTCTAATGGGAACATGTTGTACTTGTTACTGTGGCCCTGCTCTATGTGTCTTTAAATTCTTAGTGGGGTTTTTCCTAAAATTGGTCATCCGTTGGACTCACTGCATACTCTATAACTTTATATCAGACTCTCTCCTTTCTAATGGGAATTTGTTGTTACTGTGGCTCTGCTCTTTGTGTCTTTAAATTCTTAGTGGGGTTTTTTCAAAAATTGGTCAGCCATTGGACTCACTGCATACCCTATAACTGTATAACAGACTCTCTCCTTTCTAATGGGAATTTGTCTTTACTGTGGCCCTGCTCTATGTGTCTTTAAATTCTTAGTGGGGTTTTTCCTAAAATTGGTCAGCCATTGAACTCACTGCATAGCCTATAACTGTATAGCAGACCCTCTCCATTCTAATGGGAACATATCGTACTTGTTACTGTGGCCCTCCGCTATGTGTCTTTAAATTCTTAGTGAAGTTTTTCCTAAATTTGGTCACCAGTTGGACCAAATGGGAACCCTATAACTATATAGCAGACCCTCTCCATTCTAATGGGAACATGTCGTACTTGTTACTGTGGCCCTGCTCTATGTGTTTTTAAATTCTCAGTGGGGTTTTTCCTAAAGTTGGTCACCAGTTGGACTCACTGCATACCCTATAACTGTATAGCAGACCCTATCCTTTCTAATGGTAACATGTCAAACCTTGTTACTGTGGCCCTGCTCTATGTGTCTTTAAATTCTTAATGGGGTTTTTCCTAAAATTGGTTAAACGTTGGACTCACTGCATACCATATAACTGAATAGCAGACTCTCTCCATTCTAATGGGAATTCTTCGTTACTGTTGCCCTGCTCTATGTGTCTTTAAATTCTTAGTGGGGTTTTTCCTAAAATTGGTCAGCTGTTGGACTCACTGCATACCCTATAACTGTATAGAAGAACCTCTCCGTTCTAATGGGAATATGTCGTACTTGTTACTGTGGCCCTGCTCTATGTGTCTTTAAATTCTTAGTGGAGTTTTTCATAAATTTGGTCAGCCGTTGGGCTCACTGCATATCCTATAACTGTATAGTAGACCTGCTCCTTTCTAATGAGAATTTGTCGTTACTGTGGCTCTGCTCTATGTGTCTTTAAATTCTTAGTGGAGTTTTTCCCAAAATTGGTCAGCCGTTGGACTCACTGCATACCCTATAATTGTATAGCAGACTCTCTCCTTTCTAATGGGAATTTGTCGTTACTGTGGCCCTGCTCTTTGTGTCTTTAAATTCTTAGTGGTGTTTCACCTAAAATTGGTCAGCCATTGGACTCACTGCATACCCTATAACTGTATAGCAGACTCTTGCCTTTCTAATGGGAATTTTTCGTTACTGCGGCCCTGCTCTGTGTGTCTTTAAATTCTTAGTCTGCTTATTCCTAAAATTGGTCAGCCGATGTACTCACTGCATACCCTATAACTGTACAGCAGACTCTCTCCTTTCTAATGGGAATTTGTCGTTACTGTGGCCCTGCTCTCTGTGTCTGTGTTTTTTCATAAATTTGGTCAGCCGTTGGGCTCACTGTATACCCTATAACTATATAGCAGACCCTGACCTTTCTAATGGGAACATGTTGTAGTTGTTACAGTGGCCCTGCTCTATGAGTCTTTAAATTCTTAGTGGGGTTTTTCCTAAAATTAGTCATCCGTTGGACTCACTGAATACCCTATAACTGTATAGCAGACTCTCTCCTTTCTAATGGGAACATGTCGTACTTGTTACTGTGGCCGTGCTGCATGTGTCTTTTAATTTTTAGTGGGGTTTTTCCTAAAATTGGTCATCCGTTGGACTCAATGCATACCCTATAACTGTATAGCAGACCCTCTCCTTTCTAATGGAACATGTCGTGCTTGTTACTGTGGCCCTGCTCTATGTGTCTTTAAATTCTTAGTGAAGTTTTTCCTAAATTTGGTCACTAGTTGGACTCACTGCATACCCTATACCTGTATAGCAGACTCTCTCCTTTCAAATGGGAATTCTTCGTTGCTCTGGCCCTGCTCTATGTGTCTTTAAATTCTTAGTGGGGTTTTTCGTAAAATTTTTCAGCCATTGGATTCACTGCATACCCTGTAACTGTATAGCAGACTCTCTCCTTTCTAATGGGAATATGTTGTACTTGTTACTGTGGCCCTGCTCGATGTGTCTTTAAATTCTTAGTGGGGTCTTTCCTAAAATTGGTCTGCCGTTGGATTCACTGCATACCCTGTAACTGTATAGCAGACTCTCTCCTTTCTAGTTGGAATTTGTCATTACTGTGGCCCTACTCTATGTGTCTTTAAATTCTTAGTGGGGCTTTTCCTAAAATTGGTCATCCGTTGGACTAACTGCGTACCCTATAACTGTATAGCAGACTCTCTCCGTTCTAATGGGAATTTGTGGTTACTGTGGCCCTGCTCTGTGGTTCTTTAAATTCTTAGGGGGGGGGGGTTCCTAAAATTGGTCAGCCGTTAGACTCACTGCATACCCTTTATCTGCATAGCAGACCCCATCCTTTCTAATGGGAACATGTCGTACTTGTTACTGTGGCCCTGCTCTATGTGTCTTTAAAATCTTATTGGAGTTCTTCCTAAATTTGGTCAGCCGTTGAACTCAGTGCATACCCTATAACTGTATATCAGAACCTCTCCATTCTAATGGGAATATGTCGTACTTGTTACTGTGGCCCTCCTCTATGTGTCTTTAAATACTTAGTGGAGTTTTTCATAAATTTTGTCAGCTATTAGACTCACTGCATACCCTATAACTGTAAAGCAGACGCTCTCATTTCTAATGGGAACATGTCGTACTTGTTTCTGTGGGCCTGCTCTATGTGTCTTTAAATTCTTAGTGGGGTTTTTCCTAAAACTGGTTAGCCGTTGGACTCACTGCATAGACTAACTTTACAGCAGACTCTCTCCTTTCTAATGGGAATTTGTCGTTACAGTGTGTTTAAATTCTTAGTATGGTATTTCCTAAAATTGGTCAGCCGTTGGACTCACTGAATACCCTATAACTGTGTAGCAGACCCTCTCCTTTCTAATGGGAACATATCGTACTTGTTACTGTGCCCCTGCTCTATGTGTCTTTAAATTCTTAGTGGGGTTTTTCCTAAAATTGGTCAGCCGTTGGACTTACTGCATACCCTATAATTGTATTGCAGACTCTTTCCTTTCTAATAGGAATTTGTCGTTACTGTGTCCCTGCTCTATGTGTCTTTAAATTCTTTGTGGAGTTTTTCCTAAAATTGGTCAGCCATTGGACTCACTGCATACCCTATAACTGTATAGCAGACCCTGTCGTTTCTAATGGGAACATATCATACTTGTTACTGTGGTCCTGCTTTATGTGTCTTTAAATTCTTAGTGCGGTTTTTCCTAAAATTGGTCAGCCGTTGGACTCACTGCATACCCCATAACTATATAGCAGACTCTCTCCTTTCTAATGGGAATTTGTCGTTACTGTGGCCCTGTTCTATGTGTCTTTAAATTTTTAGTGTGGTTTTTCCTAAAATTGGTCATCCGTTGGACTCACTGCATACCCTATAACTGTATAGCAGACTCTCTCCTTTCTAATGGGAACATGTCGTACTTGTTACTGTGGCCGTGCTGCATGTGTCTTTTAATTTTTAGTGGGGTTTTTCCTAAAATTGGTCATCCGTTGGACTCACTGCATGCCCTATAACTGTATAGCAGACCCTCTCCTTTCTAATGGAACATGTCGTGCTTGTTACTGTGGCCCTGCTCTATGTGTCTTTAAATACTTAGTGGAGTTATTCCTTAATTTGGTCATCCTTTGGACTCACTGCATACCCTATAACTGTATAGCAGACCCTCTCCATTCTAATCGGAACATGTCAAACTTGTTACTGTGGCCCTGCTCTATGTGTCTTTAAATTCTTAGTGAAGTTTTTCCTAAATTTGGTCACTAGTTGGACTCACTGCATACCCTATACCTGTATAGCAGACTCTCTCCTTTCAAATGGGAATCCTTCGTTGCTCTGGCCCTGCTCTATGTGTCTTTAAATTCTTAGTGGGGTTTTTCGTAAAATTTTTCAGCCATTGGATTCACTGCATACCCTGTAACTGTATAGCAGACTCTCTCCTTTCTAATGGGAATATGTTGTACTTGTTACTGTGGCCCTGCTCGATGTGTCTTTAAATTCTTAGTGGGGTCTTTCCTAAAATTGGTCTGCCGTTGGATTCACTGCATACCCTGTAACTGTATAGCAGACTCTCTCCTTTCTAATTGGAATTTGTCATTACTGTGGCCCTACTCTATGTGTCTTTAAATTCTTAGTGGGGCTTTTTCTAAAATTGGTCATCCGTTGGACTAACTGCGTACCCTATAACTGTATAGCAGACTCTCTCCGTTCTAATGGGAATTTGTGGTTACTGTGGCCCTGCTCTGTGGTTCTTTAAATTCTTAGGGGGGGGGGTTCCTAAAATTGGTCAGCCGTTAGACTCACTGCATACCCTTTATCTGCATAGCAGACCCCATCCTTTCTAATGGGAACATGTCGTACTTGTTACTGTGGCCCTCCTCTATGTGTCTTTAAAATCTTATTGGAGTTCTTCCTAAATTTGGTCAGCCGTTGAACTCAGTGCATACCCTATAACTGTATATCAGAACCTCTCCATTCTAATGGGAATATGTCGTACTTGTTACTGTGGCCCTCCTCTATGTGTCTTTAAATACTTAGTGGAGTTTTTCATAAATTTTGTCAGCCATTAGACTCACTGCATACCCTATAACTGTAAAGCAGACGCTCTCATTTCTAATGGGAACATGTCGTACTTGTTACTGTGGGCCTGCTCTATGTGTCTTTAAATTCTTAGTGGGGTTTTTCCTAAAATTGGTTAGCCATTGGACTCACTGTGTGGCACCCCAGGGGTCTGGTTTCCACAGTAATAGCAGTATTACGTCTGTGAGCAGGTGGGAGGTCTCCTGGGCAGGAATCCTAAGCATGCCACACCTCCTGCCCAGTCCTGGGAGGGGAAGAACTTCCCCTATATAAACTGGGGCTGAGGCAGGGTTAGAGAGAGGAGTTCCAGACAGAGACGGAGTCTGGTCTGGACACGCAGAAACAGGGACAGATAGACATCAGGAGCTCTGTAGGAGCCAAGGAGAAGCGCCAGGGGCTGGAGCTGTGCAGAGCTCGCCCTGGGAGAAGGTACTAAAACCGGACACAGGAGTCCGAGGCTGTGGGGACTAAGATATACCCAGCAGCAGAATCCATCCGGCAGGGGATTCCAGGTCCTCTGGCCATAAAAGCCCGGAGGCTCAGTCACAACGAAGGGACCAGCACCGCCATCCCAGAGCGGAGGCTAACAGGAGGCCCCAGGTCACCAGCCATACGGGTGAGCACCACACGGTATACCCAGGGACGTGGGCTACCTGTAACCGCCGAAAGCAGGGTAGCCAGGAAGGGTACAGACTAACGGGAAGGCCTACAACTCCACCTGGCCAGGGGAACTCCGGCTTACTCGCAGACTAACCAGGCCCCAACTACTAGCCAGTACTCCCGGGGGAATTTGCCTTGTACCATCAGTAAAGGCCCTGAACTGTACCCTCGCATTTCCGTGCTTCCTTGTCGCACCGTTAGTGCTGGGACATCCACACCATCACTCCCAACATCATCCACATCCGCTGCCCTGAGGCCATACCTCTCCCGTTGGGGGTTATATCAACATTGCTGCACACCTATACCACCGGCCTCAGCGGTCTGCCCTGCAGCGGCGGTTTCATAACCGCATTCAACGGGTAGCGTAGTCGGACACTAATACCATCATACCAATAACCGCCACTTAGTTTGACCACCCTGGGCGCGGACCGGGTCACCGCCACACGAAGACTACTATCCCCATCGGATCCGGCTCCGGGTATCCCCCGCGCGCCCGTGCGCCGCACTACAGCACTGGCCCAGGGGGTGAGTCAATTTTGGCGTAGTCGGCACGATTACGTGCCCGCAACCACCGGGTATTGCGTGCCTGAAAAAAGAGACTTTTATTCTTACCTGTGGTGAAGTTTCCCGCCGTCCGGAGTCGTTTCCCGCCATCTGGAGCTGATTCCCGCCATCCGACGCCATCTTCTGCCTTCTTCCCGCCATCCGTGGAGTTTTCCCGCCATGGGACGCCATCTTGAGGGCGCCGCGCGGGAAGAAGAGGGGCGTGGACTCCGAAAGCCCGCGAGAACTGAAGCCCCGCCTCACGTCCGGACGTTGCGTAAGGTCCTGGAAGGAGCCCAGCAGACGCCGACGTCACAGGAGCGCGACGGAAGGTCCTCAACCCTGACGATCCACTGCGGAGCCGCGGCCTACGGAAGAGGATCATCGCAAGGTAGGCCACGGTCCACTAGGGGGGAGGAGAATGTCGGATACGGAGGAGAGCTTCACCGCCACAGCCGCCGCCAGCGCCACCGCTGCTGCGGTCATGCCTTTCACCATGCCCTATATCCCGGGGGCAGCCTGGCTACCCCAGTACTCAGGGGAGTCACATACCCTAAATGACTTCAGAGAAAGGCTGGATAGCCTCTTCCAGGTGTATCCCCTCACGGAGGCGCAAAAAGTGAGCATCCTGGTGGCCCAATTAATCGGGGCAGCCCAAAGGGAGGTAAAGTCCTGGCCACCTGGGAGGAAGAGGACTGTCAGAGACATACTAACCCGGCTGAAAGACACATTTGACACCCGCACCTCAGCCGAAATAAAACTAAGATTTTATGGGTGCAAACAACGGGCACATGAGAGTATAAGAGACTATGCTCTAAACCTACAAGAGGCCCTGAGAGCCATTAAGCAGGCAGACCCTGACAGCGTGGGAAATGAAGATAAGCTGTTGACTGAACAATTTATTGAGGGTCTACTGTGCAATGCCCACCGAACCCAGTTGCGGGCAATGGCCTTACAGGACCCTGACCTGGACTTTGCACAGTTCAAGGACAGAGCCATCCGGGTGCTCCGAGAACCGGCACCAGGTGGCGCTGTGACCCACAGGCGCCCTGCTATCACTTATCACCAGGAGACGGCGCCCTTGTCTGCAGGGCCTGTGGGAGCTGATGCGCAGGCTTTAAACAGTGACCCGGCTACAGACCTGCACCATCAGGTCCAAGAGCTAACTAAAAGCATTGCCGCGCTAACCAGAACTGTGCAGTCTTTACAGGTTTCTACTGCAGGGAAGATCGAGCTGGCATCCGGACCGGAGGACATCCGGTGGCGCTGACCAAGGAGGACCCCACCGGCCAGAGGAAGACCCAGCGATCGATACAACGAGGACGGACGACCTATTTGCCGCCGCTGCAATCAACCCGGACATGTGGCAAGGTACTGTCATTTAAACGGGCACAACCTGGGGTAGAGGGCCAACCCCCAGGCATAAGACCATCAGGCCCATCAAACTGGCGTGATAAATACGTAGGGGGACGTCCAATCTTGCCTGTGGTACTGGATGGCATTCCTATGAGTGCCCTACTAGACACTGGGTCACAGGTCACCACCATCCCGTACGTGCTCTTCAAGCAGTACTGGAATGATTCGGACATAACCCGCTAGCCAGACGACGACCTGAGTATCATCGCCAGCAATGGTCAGCCCGTGCCGCAGGTGGGATTCAAGGAGGTGACCATTAAAATCGTTTTTTGTCGAACTGGCGGCACAAGGACTGATTATAGTGGACATAGACCGTCATGAGAGTCACCCTAGAATCACCCTGGGAACCAATGTAATTGAAAATTGTCTTGCAGAGGTGATTCTCATTTTACAGCAGGTTGCCAAGAACGCCAGTTCCGGCCAGCAGCGTGTGCTCCAAAAAGAGATCCGGGCACTGATGAAGCGGCAACAGGTGGAACTATCTGGTGGTGAGATAGGTAGCGTGAGAATGTGTGACCCGTTCCCTATTGCCATGCCCCCAAAAAGTGAGATGATGATTTGGTGCCGGGCAGCTATTGGTCTAAGAGGTAGAGACTACCAAGCAATGGTAGAACCCGTCTACTCAGACAGTAGGCCCACCATTTTGACAGCACGGGGGGTGGTCGATGTACGCCATGGGAGGGTGCCCGTTCGCATCATAAATATCGGTGAGAGAGAAGTATACCTGCCCCGGTATGCCACGCTAGCTAAATTGTTCACCATAAACCAGAATTCTGTACAGGCCGTGGAACCCTTGCCTCCATCTCAACCAGAGGAAGGTAACGGCTCTAAGAAACCAGTGGAGGACTGGTGTCAGCAACTACATCTGAGTACTGACTCCACTCCCTCACACCAGAAACAGGGAGTCTACCGGGTGGTTCAGGAGTACGAGAGAGTGTTTAGTAAACACCCGTTAGACTTCGGGCGAGTAAAGGGGGTAGAACACCACATCCCCACGGGAGACCATCCTCCCATAAAGGAGAGATACCGACCCGTACCCCCTGCACACTACCAACACGCCAAGGGGATGCTTAGAGACATGAAGGAGGCTGGGGTAATCAGGGACAGCTGTAGCCCCTGGGCACCTCCACTAGTCTTAGTGAAAAAGAAGGACAACACTATGAGAATGTGTGTAGACTACAGGAAGGTCAGCCGTATCACACACAAAGATGCGTACCCGTTACCAAGGATAGAAGAGTCCTTAGCTGCATTAAAATCTGCTAACTTCTTCTCTACTTTGGATCTCACTAGCGGGTACTGGCAGGTTCCTGTAGCAGAGGCAGACCGGGAGAAGACCGCATTCACCACCCCGATGGGTCTCAGCGAATTTAACTGCATGCCGTTCGGGCTCTGCAACGCACCAGGAACCTTCCAACGGTTGATGGAATGCTGTCTGGGACACCGGAACTTCGAGACGGTCCTGTTATACCTGGACGATGTCATCGTCTATTCCAAGACCTACGAGGACCACCTGAAACACCTGGCAGAAGTGTTCGAAGCTCTGGCAAACTACGGCCTAAAGGTGAAACCCTCCAAGTGTCACCTCCTGAAACCAAAGGTGCAATACCTGGGACACGTGGTGAGTGCTGACGGAGTGGCTCCTGACCCTGATAAGATCACCGTGATTAAGGACTGGCCAAGACCCTCCAGCATAAAGGAAGTGCGGCAGTTCCTCGGGTTGGTAGGCTACTACCGAAGATTCATTCCCGGTTTCACCAAAATGGCAGCCCCTATGCAGGACCTCCTGATAGGTCAATCTCGAAAAGCCAAAAACCAGAAGCCGCCCTTCAGGTGGGAAAAGCTGGAAGAGGAGTCCTTTTGCCAGCTGAAGATGGCCCTCACGGGGGAAGAAATCCTGGCATATCCAGACTACAGCCAGCCCTTTATCCTCCACACGGACGCAAGTAACATCGGGCTAGGAGCCGTGCTGTCCCAGATCCAGCAAGGAAAAGAACGGGTAATCGCTTACGCTAGCCGAAAGATACGACCCACCGAGAGGAACCCTGAGAATTATAGCTCATTCAAGCTGGAGTTCCTGGCAGTAGTGTGGGCAGTGACCGAACGTTTCAAGCATTACCTTGCCTCCTCCAAATTCATCGTGTACACGGATAACAACCCGTTGACACACCTGGACACTGCAAGGCTCGGTGCTCTGGAACAGAGATGGATGGCTCGCCTGTCCAACTTTGAATTCACCATCAAATACCGGGCAGGACGCTCAAATGCCAACGCGGATGCCCTGTCTAGAATGCCGAACTTACCGGACGTAGGGGAAGATCCAGAAGATCTGGAAGAAGTTGAGCTCCCTGCGTTCCACCGTCATGGGATTACCCTGTATTCCCACCGTGTGAAGGACAGGCGCTCCGCGACGTTCAATCCCTTGCCCCACTACAACTGGGCGGAGACGCAAGACAGTGATCCTGCAGTCCGTCTGGTGAAGGAAATGCTGACCCAAGCCGATGCCAGTCTGGACCCAGATGCCCCAGAGGAGACTAAGCAACTGTGGAAGGAGAAAAGTAGGCTGTTCCTCTACAGGGAGAAGTTGTGCCGGAGAATGGTTAACTCTCGAACACATGAGTTGACCTGGCAGGTAGTGGTCCCCAGACGAGACGCGGCTATGATTCTGGAGGCGTACCACAACGGAGCAGTACATTTCGGGTGGAAGAAGCTGGAGTTCTTATTGCGTGAGCGGTTCTACTGGGTAGGCATGAGAGGAGCCATCGAGAGGTGGTGCAGAGACTGTGGACCGTGCCACCTAAGAAGGAAGGACCGTGCCAGCCAGAAGACTCCCTTGCAGCCCATCATCACCCGACAGCCACTGGAACTGGTAGCCCTGGACCATGTGAAACTGGCTCCAAGCAGATCTGGGTATGTCTACGCCCTCACAATCGTAGATCATTACTCCCGGTTCCTGGTGGTGGTCCCGGTCAAGGACTTAACGGCTCAAACAGCAGCTAGAGCCTTCCAGCAGCACTTCTGCCGTCCACACGGGTACCCGGACCAAGTGCTGACAGACCAAGGGCCAGCCTTCGAAGCGGAAGTCTTCCAGGAGTTCTGCAACCTGTATGGCTGCACGAAGATAAGAACAACGCCCTATCACCCACAAACTAATGGACTCTGCGAGAAGATGAACCAGGTGGTGATAGACCTCCTGAAAACATTGCCCCTGGAAGAACGCAGTATGTGGCCTGAGAAGCTGCCTGATCTGGTGGACCTATACAACCACATCCCTGTAGGTTCTACCAACTGTACCCCGGCTTACCTAATGAGAGCGAGACCTGGTAAGCTGCCTATCGACCTGGATATGGGAGTCCTGACGCCCGAGGACACCTCGCCAGAGGCAGACTGGGATACAGGGCGGCAGCAGCAGTATCGGAAAGTGCAGGAGAGCGTGGAGCGAAGTCTGTCTCAAGCTAGAGAAAGGCAAGAGAGGGCTTATAATCAGTATGCTCCCGCTGTTCCCCTGGTACCTGGAGAGCAGGTCTTGAAGAGGAAAAGACGGCTCCACAGCCGTTGTCTCCAGAGATCACCTGAAGAAGTGTCCCGAGCAGCTGCAAAGCCCTGAAGAAGATCAAGAAAACCCTCAACCCGCAGAGGAAAGGGAAGAAATGATCAGGACTGTACTCGGAGACTTCCCCCGGTCTTGGACACAAGTAAACGGTGCTGTCGTGGTACCCGTCCTCACCTTTCTCCAGCCAGCCCCGCAAGTGCCTACAGAAGAACCAGTAGAGCTGGAAGAGCAGCCGGCCCAAGAGGCAGAAGAGTCCACACCAGCAGTACAGGAGGATCAACCCTCTGCTAGTAGTGAGCCTGCCGTGCCCCTAGTGAGCCAAAGAGTGCGCAGAAAGCTGCCCAGCCTGCCCATAACACCTCCTACACCCTGTAGTTCAGGACCAGTTAGTGAGCTCCGTAGGTCCACTAGGGTTACCAGAGGCCAGATGCCCGTACGTTGGAGAATCTAAGTTGGCTAGTTGCTTTAACTATTTTATGTTTACCTGTTTTGTTGTAGCCGTTGCTAATTATGTTTTTCAGTTACAGGTTTCTTTATATGGACTGACAGGTTATGGACAGTGAGTAACCGGAACTCTGTTGTAAATATGTTTGGAGCGTAACCCAGGAATGGACTACAGACTGTTAAAGACTCGGGGCAGGACAGACCCCTACCTGGTTACGGCTCCCTGTTCTTTGGTGAAATGGACACCCTTATTGCTTCCCGGTTACGGACACGCCGTGACCATCTCATGTATTTAATTGTTATTGTTTATACCCTTTTATGTTTAGTCCGGGAGTACTAAATTTCACTAGGGGGGAATGTGGCACCCCAGGGGTCTGGTTTCCACAGTAATAGCAGTATTACGTCTGTGAGCAGGTGGGAGGTCTCCTGGGCAGGAATCCTAAGCATGCCACACCTCCTGCCCAGTCCTGGGAGGGGAAGAACTTCCCCTATATAAACTGGGGCTGAGGCAGGGTTAGAGAGAGGAGTTCCAGACAGAGACGGAGTCTGGTCTGGACACGCAGAAACAGGGACAGATAGACATCAGGAGCTCTGTAGGAGCCAAGGAGAAGCGCCAGGGGCTGGAGCTGTGCAGAGCTCGCCCTGGGAGAAGGTACTAAAACCGGACACAGGAGTCCGAGGCTGTGGGGACTAAGATATACCCAGCAGCAGAATCCATCCGGCAGGGGATTCCAGGTCCTCTGGCCATAAAAGCCCGGAGGCTCAGTCACAACGAAGGGACCAGCACCGCCATCCCAGAGCGGAGGCTAACAGGAGGCCCCAGGTCACCAGCCATACGGGTGAGCACCACACGGTATACCCAGGGACGTGGGCTACTTGTAACCGCCGAAAGCAGGGTAGCCAGGAAGGGTACAGACTAACGGGAAGGCCTACAACTCCACCTGGCCAGGGGAACTCCGGCTTACTCGCAGACTAACCAGGCCCCAACTACTAGCCAGTACTCCCGGGGGAATTTGCCTTGTACCATCAGTAAAGGCCCTGAACTGTACCCTCGCGTTTCCGTGCTTCCTTGTCGCACCGTTAGTGCTGGGACATCCACACCATCACTCCCAACATCATCCACATCCGCTGCCCTGAGGCCATACCTCTCCCGTTGGGGGTTATATCAACATTGCTGCACACCTATACCACCGGCCTCAGCGGTCTGCCCTGCAGCGGCGGTTTCATAACCGCATTCAACGGGTAGCGTAGTCGGACACTAATACCATCATACCAATAACCGCCACTTAGTTTGACCACCCTGGGCGCGGACCGGGTCACCGCCACACGAAGACTACTATCCCCATCGGATCCGGCTCCGGGTATCCCCCGCGTGCCCGCGCGCCGCACTACAGCACTGGCCCAGGGGGTGAGTCAACTGCATACCCTATAACTGTATAGTAGACCTTCTCATTTCTAATGGGAATTTGTCGTTACGGTGGACCTGCTCTATGTGTCTTTAAATTCTTAGTGGGGTTTTTCCTAAAATTGGTTAGCCGTTGGACTCACTGCATAGACTAACTGTACAGCAGACTCTCTCCTTTCTAATGGGAATTTGTTGTTACTGTGTCTTTAAATTCTTAGTATGGTATTTCCTAAAATTGGTCAGCCGTTGGACTCACTGAATACCCTATAACTGTGTAGCAGACCCTCTCCTTTCTAATGGGAACATATCGTACTTGTTACTGTGCCCCTGCTCTATGTGTCTTTAAATTCTTAGTGGGGTTTTTCCTAAAATTGGTCAGCCGTTGGACTTACTGCATACCCTATAATTGTATTGCAGACTCTTTCCTTTCTAATAGGAATTTGTCGTTACTGTGTCCCTGCTCTATGTGTCTTTAAATTCTTTGTGGAGTTTTTCCTAAAATTGGTCAGCCATTGGACTCACTGCACACCCTATAACTGTATAGCAGACCCTGTCGTTTCAAATGGGAACATATCATACTTGTTACTGTGGTCCTGCTTTATGTGTCTTTAAATTCTTAGTGCGGTTTTTCCTAAAATTGGTCAGCCGTTGGACTCACTGCATACCCCATAACTATATAGCAGACTCTCTCCTTTCTAATGGGAATTTGTCGTTACTGTGGCCCTGTTCTATGTGTCTTTAAATTTTTAGTGTGGTTTTTCCTAAAATTGGTCATCTGTTGGACTCACTACATGCGCTATAACTGTATGGCAGACTCTCTCCTTTCTAAAGGGAAGATGTCTTACTTGTTACTGTGGCCCTGCTCTATGTGTCTTTAAATTCTTAGTGGAGTTTTTCCTAAACTTGGTCAGCCGTTGGACTCACTGCCTACCCTATAACTGTATAGCAGACCCTCTCCATACTAATGGGAACATGTCGAACTTGTTGCTGTGGCCCTACTTTATGTGTCTTTAAATTATTACTGGGGTTTTTCCTAAAATTGCTCAGCCGTTGGACTTACTGCATACCCTATAACTGTATAGCAGACTTTCTCTTTTCTATCTTGAATTTAGTCATTACTGTGGACCTTCTCTATGTGTCTTTAAATTCTTAATGGAGTTTTTCCTAAAATTGCTAAGCCGTTGGACTCACTGCATACCCTATAACTGTATTGCAGACTCTCTCCTTTCTAATGGGAACATGTCATTCTTGTTACTCTGTCCCTGCTCTATGTGTCTTTAAACCCTTTACAGCCCATGATGTACTAATACGTATCTGTGCCCTGGGCTTTAAGAGCCTGACCCGTATTAGTACGTCATCGCGATCGCACGCGTGCGCACACAGGCTGTGCGGGCGCGATCGCCGCCGGGTGTCAGCTGTGACAATGTGCAGGTATCGGTCCCGCACCGCTCCCGGCACATAACCCCCGCAATGCTGCGATAAAAGTCGATCGCAGCATTGCGGTGGCAAGGGGATGTGATCGGTATACTCACCTCCTCTTCCTGCCTCCAGCGCTGTCTTCCGCGGCTTCCCGGGTGTTGCCATGACGACTTGATGTCGTCATGACAACATCCGGGTCACCAGGCAGCAGGAACATTGTTTGGTCATGCGCAGTGCACGATCAAACAATGTTCTCACTGTGCAGCGCTGACTGCCTGCATGGCACAGGGATGGTGCTCCATTCCTATGCTGTGCAGGCGATCAGAATAAAAAAAGTGAATGTCCCAGAGTGGGACAAACTAAAAAAGTGTAAAAACTCTCAGAAAGAGAAAAAAAATAAAAAAAAAATTGTAAAAATATTTAAAAAAAATAATCCACCAAAAATAAAAATATAATGTACCCATCAATAAATATTATTATGAAAAAAAGCAAACAAACAATAAAAGTACACATATTTGGTATCACCGCATCCGGAACGACCTGACCTATAAAACTGTTGCACTAGTTAACCCCTTCAGTGAACACGGTAAAATAAATAATTAAAAAACGAATCAAAAAACAATGCTTTATCATCATACCGCCAAACAAAAAATGTAATAACACGCGATCAAAAAGACAAATATAAATAAAAATGGTACTGCTGAAAACTTCATCTTGTCCCGCAAAAAACAAGCTGCCATACAACTAAATCATCCGAAAAATCAAAAAGTTATAGCTCTCAGAATAAAGCGATGTTAAAAAATAATTTTTTCTACAAAATTGCTTTTATTATGTAAAAGCGCCAAAACATAGAAAAACAATATAAATGTAAATGTACTGACCCAAAGAATAAAGCTGCCTTATCAATTTTACCACACGTGGAACAGAATAAAAAAAAAAAAAAAAACAATTCCTGAATTGTTGGTTTTTGTTTATTCTGCCTCCCAAAAATTGGAATAGAAAGCGATCAAAAAATGTCACATGCCTGAAAGTGGCACCAATAAAAACGTCAACTCATCCCGCAAAAAACAAGCCATCACATGACTCTGTCTGCCAAAATATGAAAAAATTATAGCTCTCAAAATATGGCGATGCAAAAACTAGATTTTACAAAAAATGCGTCTTTTAGTGTGTGACAGCTGTCAATCATAAAAACCCCATATGATTCTGGTATCACTGTAATCGTACTGACCCGAAGAATAAAGTAATCTCATCACTTATACCACATGAGGAACGGCGTCAAAAATAAACTCTCGGGTTAGGGTTGTGCTAGGGTTAGGGTTGTGCTAGGGTTAGGGTTGGGCTAGGGTTAGGGCTGGGCTAGGGTTAGGGCTGGGATTTTTTTCAAAAGTAAGAAAAAAAGATGACGATATGGCGACTAGTGTTGAGCGCAAGTGCTCGCTACTTGAGTTTGCATCGGGTGCTCTGGTATGCATTGAGTATCGTGGGTATTTGAGTGACATGCTCGAGTCTCCGCCCCATATGCTTCGCGGCCAAAAAAACTTTGCGGGGATTGCCTGCCATGCACGAGCGATCCCCGCATGTTTTTTTTTTTGGTGTCTAATAACCGTGAAACATGCAGGGCAGGGACTCGAGCATGTCACTCGAGAACACGCAGTACATGGTGCATATCTGAGTACGCGATGCAAACTCAAGTAGCGAGCACTTGCACTCAAGACTAATGACAACTTATTCAATATGATGACCTAATGTTATCAAATTCTGTGGGTTCAAAATATTCACTATACCCCTTGATAAAAACCTTGAGGGGTCTAGTTTCCAAAATGGGGTCACTTGTGGGGGGTTTGCACTGCTTAGTCACACAGGGGCTCTCCAAACACGACATGGTGTCCGCTAACAGATTGAATGGAAAATCGGCTCAAATTGTTAGCGGACACCATGTTGCGTTTGGAGAGCCCCTGTGTGCCTAAACATTGGAGCTCCCCCACAAGTGACCCAATTTTGGAAACTAGACCCCCCAAGGCACCTATATAGATGCATAGTGAGCACTTGGAACCCCCAGGTGCTTCACAAATTGATTCGTAAAAATGAAAAAGTGGAAAAAAAATACTTTTTTAATTTTTACAAATCAATTGCCTTGGGGGGTTTAGTTTCCAAAATGGAGTCACTTATGGGGGAGATCTAATGTTTAGACACACAGGGGCTCTCCAAACACGACATGGTTCCAATATGTTAGCGGATACCATGTCACGTTTGGAGAGCCCCTGTGTGCCTAAACATTGGAGCTCCCCCACAAGTGACCCCATTTTGGAAACTAGACCCCCAAAGGCACCTATCTAGATGCATAGTGAAACTTTGAACCCCCAGGTGCTTCACAAATTGATTCGTAAAAATGAAAAAGTGGAAAAAAAAGCCACTTTTTTATCTTTACGGATTAATTTGTTTAGCACCTGGCGGTTCCAAGTGCTCACTTTGCATCTAGATAGGTGCCTTGGGGGGGTCTAGTTTCCAAAATGGGGTCACTTGTGGGGGAGCTCCAATGTTAAGGCACATAGGGGCTCTCCAAACGCAACATGGTGTCCGCTAACAATTTGAGCCGATTTTCCATTCAATTGTTAGCGGACACCAGATCGCTTTTGGAGAGCCCCTGTGTGCCTAAACATTGGAGCTCCCCCACAAGTGACCACATTTTGGAAACTAGGCCCCCAAAGGCACCTATCTAGATGCATAGTGAGCACTTGGAACCCCCAGGTGCTTCACAAATTGATTCGTAAAAATGAAAAACTGGAAAAAAAATACTTTTTCATTTTTACGGATTAATTTGTGAAGCACCTGGGGGTTCAAAATGCTCACCATCCATCTAGATAAGTTCCCAGGGGGGTCTAGTTTCCAAAATGGGGTCACTTATGGGGGGTTTCCACTGTTTAGGCACATCAGGGGCTCTCCAAACGCAAAATGGCGTCCGCTAATTATTCAAGCAAATTTTACAATCGAAAATTCAAATGGCGCTCCTTCCCTTCCGAGCCCTGCCATGCGCCCAAACAGTGGTTTTTCCCCACATATGGGGTATCTGCGTGCCCAGGGGAAATTGCACAACTAATTTTGGGGTCCATTTTTTCCTGTTACCCCTGCGAAAATAAAAAAAAAATTTGGTCTAAATAACATTTTTGTGAAAAAAGTTAAATGTTCATTTTTTTCTTCCACATTCCAAAATTTCCTGTGAAGCACCTGAAGGGTTAATAAAGTTCTTGAATGTGGTTTTGAGCACCTTGAGGGGTTCAGTTTTAAGAATGGTGTCACTTTTGGGTATTTTCTGTCATAAAGACCTCTCAAAGTGACTTCAAATGTGATGTGGTCCCAAGAAAAATGGCTTTGTAAATTTTGTTGGAAAAATGAGAAATCGCTGGTCAACTTTTAACCCTTATAGCCCCATAACAAAAAAAATTTTGGTTCCAAAATTGTGCTGCTGTAAAGTAAACATGTGGGAAATGTTATGTATTAACTATTTTGTGTGACATATCTCTCTGATTTAAGGGCATAAAAATTCAAATTTTGAAAATTGCAAAATTTTCAAAATTTTCGTCAAATTTCCATTTTTTTCACAAATAAACGCAAGTGATATCGAAGAAATTTTACCACAATCATGAAGAACAATATGTCTTGAAAAAACATTCTCAGAATCAGGGGGATCCGTTGAAGCATTCCAGAGTAAATACCTCATAAAGTGACAGTGGTCAGAATTGTAAAAATTGGCCTAGTCATTAACGTGCAAACCACCTTGGGTTGTAAAGGGGTTAAATTCTTAGTGGAGTTTTTCCTAAACATGGTCAGCCACTGTACTTACTGCATACCCTATAACTGTATAGCAGGCTCTTTCCTTTCTAATGGAAATTTGTCGTTACTGTGGCCCTGCTCTATGTGTCTTTAAATTCTTATTGGGGTTTTTCCTAAAATTGGTCAGCCTTTGGACTCAGTGCATACCCTATAATTGTATAGCAGACTCTCTCCTTTCTAATGGGAATTTGTCGTTACTGTGTCCCTGCTCTATGTGTCTTTAAATTCTTAGTGAGGTTTTTCCTAAAATTGGTCAGCCTTTGGACTCAGTGCATACCCTATAACTGTATAGCAGACTCTCTCCTTTCTAATGGGAATTTGTCGTTATTGTGGCCCTGCTCGATGTGTCTTTAAATTCTTAGTGGGGTTTTCTCTAAAAGTGGTAACTCGTTTGACTTACTGCATACCCTATAACTGTATAGCTGACCCTCTCATTTTTAATGGGAACATGTCGTACTTGTTACGGTGGCCCTGCTCTATTTTTCTTTAAATTCTTAGTAAAGTTTTTCCTAAATTTGGTCACCAGTTGGATTCACTGTATAACCTATAACTGCATAGCAAACTTTCTCCTTTCTAATGGGAATTTAGTCGTTACTGTGGCCCTGCTCTATGTGTCTTTAAATTCTTAGTGGGGTTTTTCCTAAAATTGGTCAGCCGTTGGACTCACTGCATACCCTATAACTGTATAGCAGACTCTTTCCTTTCTAATGGGAATTTGTCGTTACTGTGGCCCTGCTCTTTGTGTCTTTTAATTCTTAGTGGGGTTTTTCCTAAAATTGGTCAGCCGTGTTAGAACCTTGCTCTTAGGTTTTTTCCTTTGCTGGTCACATGACCTTGTTGGCCTATTTAATCCTGCTCCGCCCTTCTGGCTTTGCTGGACTTCATTGTATATCTACTTTCTAGCTAGCCTGTGCTCTGTGTCTTGCTCTGTTAGTTTGCTTGGTTTACTGACCTCTATGTTCTTGATATTTTGTTTGTTCGTCTGTCTGCTACTATTTCTGTTAGGAGGTGTCCCATATTCCTCCCAGTCCTTAGTACTTGTAGGGATTCCTCCCCCACATCTATAGGTCTTCGTACAGACTAGCTTAGGACTTTAGCAGGTCTGATCGCAGGATCAGGTTCCCTGTTACATCGTAGGGATTCAGCTGAGTTCTATCGTAGGGACAGATCTCCTCTCTTTCCTTAGCTTTGGTAGCAGAACATAACAGTAAGTCCAGCCAGCAAATTCTCTAAGGAAAGATTTTTCTGTTCCATCATGGTGTCGGTTCAGGATTTGGCTCATCGCCTGCAGGGACTCTCTCTGGAAGTGGCCGAGCTCCGTCAGCACGTGAGTAACTGTTCTGGAGCACATTTCTTGGAGCCTAAGGTATGTTTGCCGGATTTATTTTTTGGTGAACATCGAGAATTTTTTTCATTTAAAAATGCTTGCTTATTGTATTTTCGTTTGAGACCCAAGTCCTCTGGGGATGAATCCCAGCGCGTAGGGTTCATAATGTCACTTTTGCGCAAAGAGCCTCAGGAGTGGGCCTTTTCTTTGCAACCTAGTGATACATGCTTCAGATCAGTGGATAGTTTTTTTTCTGCTTTAGGACTATTATATGATGATCCTGACCGTGTCGCATCAGCTGAAACTGAGTTGAGACGTTTAAAACAAGGATCAGGTAATGTCGAAAAATATTGTACACATTTTCGTCGTTGGTCCACTCAAACAGGGTGGAACGATTCTGCTCTGAAAAGTCTATTTCTTGCTGGGCTCAGTGAAAGGGTTAAAGACCTGCTAATTGCTTATCCTACACCTGAGGATTTGCAACAGGCTATGCAATTAGCTATACGGGTGGATAGAAGACTGCGTGCTAGGGTTAATGAGAGCAAATCCTCTGCTATGTCAGTTTCTGGTTATGATAATGTGTGTACTAACAGTGGTGAACCGATGGAGATTGGATCGGTGGCACCTCGCTCTCAAGAAAAAGACCGTCGTTTTTCGAAAGGCTTGTGTTTCTATTGCGGAAAATCTGGTCATTTGATTAAAGGCTGTGAGCTTCGTATGAAGAAAGAAAAAAAAATGGTCAGTCATGCCCGTATTGCCTGTTTAAATTCCAAGGGTGTATTTTTAGCTGCTTCCACGATTGCTCAGGAAAAATTAATGGAATTTCGGGTGTTTGTTGATTGCGGGTCTACACTGAATGTAATTGATGGGGGATTCGTGGAAAAACTCAATTTAAAACCTGAACCTTTATCATCCCCCATTGCTGTGGTTTCTGTGGATGGCTCCCCTTTGAAGAATATTACTCTCAAAGGTCTGTGAATTTCCTCTCACTATTAATGGTGTTCACCATGAGAAATTGGATTTGGTAGTGTTGAATAACTTGCCTTCTCCAGTAATATTGGGATTGCCCTGGTTAAAATGTCACAATCCTGTACTGGATTGGTCTACCAGTGAAATTAAATCCTGGAGCCATAAATGTTATGACAAGTGTTGTAACGGGCGTATTGCAGCTTTGGATAGGGGAGAATTGCCTGTTCCTATTCAGGATTTTTGGAGAGTTTTTTCTGAGAAGGAATCGCAGGTTTTGCCTCCCCATAGAGACTATGATTGTTCTATTGAATTTGTCCCTGGAGCGACTCTTCCTAAAAGTCGTTTATTTAACCTTACTATTCCTGAGAGGAAGGCTTTGGAGGAATACATACAGACAAGTTTGGCCGCCGGTCACATTAGGCCCTCTAAGTCTCCTGTGGCGGTTGGATTTTTTTTTGTAAAAAAAAAGGACGGCGGTTTACGTCCTTGTCTGGATTTTCGTGAGATTAACAAAATTACGGTACGCAATCCTTACCCACTGCCATTGATTCCTGATCTGTTTAACCAGTTATTGGGGGCCAAGTGGTTCTCTAAAATTGACCTTAAGGGGGCATACAATCTGTTGCACAAGAAGGAGGGTGATGAATGGAAGACTGCTTTTTACACTCCTGTGGGTCATTTTGAGAATCTGGTTATGCCTTTTGGTCTTACTAATGCTCCTGCATTTTTTCAGAATCTGATTAATGACATCCTTAGACCTTTGATCGGTAAAAATGTGGTTGTGTATTTGGATGACATTTTGATTTATTCGCCAGATCTGGAGTCTCATTGGCGGAGCGTGCGTGAGGTATTACAGTTATTAATGGACAATTCGCTTTTTGCTAAGCTGGAGAAATGTGAGTTCGCTGTACAGAGAATTAGTTTTTTGGGCTACATTATCTCCAGCAAAGGTTTTGAGATGGATCCGGTTAAGGTTCAGGCTGTGCAGGAATGGCCTAGGCCTATTGGTTTGAAATCGATACAGAGGTTTTTGGGTTTCGCCAATTACTATAGAAAATTCATAAAAAATTTTTCTAGTATTGTCAAACCTCTGACTGATCTCACCAGGAAAGGTGCTGATGCGGTTCAGTGGTCTTCTGAGGCCATTGAAGCTTTTGTGTATCTCAAGGAGAGGTTCACCTCTGCTCCCATCCTTATGCAGCCTGATGTTACTAGGCCGTTTTTGGTTGAGGTTGATGCTTCCTCTGTGGGGGTTGGCGCAGTATTGTCTCAGGATAACGGGGATGGATTACATCCCTGTGCCTTTTTTTCAAAAAAATTTTCGGAGACTGAATTGAATTACGATATTGGTAATCGGGAATTATTGGCTATTAAACTCGCATTTGAACACTGGCGCCACTTCTTGGAAGGTGCGGAATTTCCCGTTCAGGTTCTTACGGATCATAAAAATCTGATATATCTTGACGCTGCCAAGCGCCTGAATGCCCGTCAGGCTAGGTGGGCACTGTTTTTCTCGCGGTTTAATTTCTCCGTTACTTACATCCCTGGTACTAAGAATGTTAAGGCGGATGCCTTGTCTCGCAGTTTTTCTCCCATAGTCGGTGCTGAGAAAGAGGAAAACATTTTACAAGAAGGTGTTGTGATAGCTGCTTTAGACTCCGTTTTGGAAGATGAGATTCTTAAAGCTCAGGAGAATGCCCCATCTAACACTCCTCATGGGAGGTTGTTTGTGCCTGGGACCTTTAGGAGAGATTTGTTTGTTGAGTGTCACGAATCTCGGTTGGCAGGTCATCCCGGAATCTCTGAGACCAAGAGACTGGTGGGTCGCAGTTTTTGGTGGCCTGGATGGCAGAAGGAAGTCATTAAGTGGGTACGCCAATGTACTGTATGTGCTAGATCTAAGTCCTCACATACTCCTGCTGCGGGGTTGCTTTGTCCTTTGGAGGTCCCCAGTGCTCCTTGGACACATTTGGCTATGGACTTTATAACTGACCTTCCCCCCTCTGAGGGTTTTACTGTCATCTGGGTGGTCGTGGACCGTTTTAGTAAGATGTGTCACTTGGTTCCCTTCATCAAACTGCCCTGCGCTAAAACTCTCGCTAAGGCCTTTGTCAAGGAAATTGTCAGACTTCATGGCGTTCCTACTGACATTGTTTCTGATAGGGGTCCTCAGTTCGTGGCTCGTTTTTGGCGTGCCTTTTGTGACAGGTTGGGAATTCATTTGTCGTTTTCGTCCGGATATCATCCTGAATCTAATGGCCAGACAGAAAGGAAAAACCAGGATGTTGAGCAGTTCTTGCGTTGTTTTGTGGCAGACAATCAAGAGGGGTGGTCTGAGTTTCTGCCACTTGCCGAATTTGCTCTGAACAATCATACATCTTCTTCTGCTGGTTGTTCGCCTTTTTTTTGTTGTTCTGGGAGACATCCGTCGTTTGGGTCGTTCTCCAAGTTTGGATCTGCCGTGCCTGAGGAGGAGAATTTTTCCGGTGATTTGGAAAGAGTTTGGACGGATGTGCGTGGTAATCTTCAGGAGGCCAACAGAAAATCTAAAGACTACTTTGATAGGAAACGACAGGAGGTTTTGTTCGCTGTTGGTGACATGGTTTGGTTGTCCTCTAGGAATCTGCGGTTGAGGATTCCTTCTAAGAAATTGGGTCCCAAGTTTGTAGGGCCCTTTAAGGTGCTTCAGGTTGTCAACCAATCTGCTGTTAGGTTGGAGGTTCCTACCTCCTGGAGAATTAATCCGGTCTTTCATGTCTCTCTGTTAAAAAAAGCTGTTGTGTCGGATGGTGACGCCTCTGCCTCTGTTCCTCCGGTGGTGGAGGACGGGGAATATGAAATTTCTCGCATCCTTGACTCTAGACGGTATAGAGGTAGTTTGCAGTATCTTGTGGCCTGGAAAGGTTTCGGACCCGAGGATAACTCTTGGGTGAGGTCAGATGATGTTTCCGCGTCCAGACTTATCAGAGCGTTTCACAGGAGATTTCCTGATAAGCCTGGTCCTAGGGGATCCGGAGGATCCTCTTAGAAGGGGGGGTACTGTTAGAACCTTGCTCTTAGGTTTTTTCCTTTGCTGGTCACATGACCTTGTTGGCCTATTTAATCCTGCTCCGCCCTTCTGCCTTTGCTGGACTTCATTGTATATCTACTTTCTAGCTAGCCTGTGCTCTGTGTCTTGCTCTGTTAGTTTGCTTGGTTTACTGACCTCTATGTTCTTGATATTTTGTTTGTTCGTCTGTCTGCTACTATTTCTGTTAGGAGGTGTCCCATATTCCTCCCAGTCCTTAGTACTTGTAGGGATTCCTCCCCCACATCTATAGGTCTTCGTACAGACTAGCTTAGGACTTTAGCAGGTCTGATCGCAGGATCAGGTTCCCTGTTACATCGTAGGGATTCAGCTGAGTTCTATCGTAGGGACAGATCTCCTCTCTTTCCTTAGCTCTGGTAGCAGAACATAACAAGCCGTTGGATTCACTGCATACCCTATATCTGTATAGCAGACCCTATCTTTTCTAATGGGAACATGTCGCACTTGTTACTGTGGCCCTGCTCTAAGTGTCTTTAAATTCTTAGTGGAGTTTTTCTTAAATTTGGTCAGCCGTTGGACTCACTGCATATGCTCTAACTGTATAGCAGACCCTCTCCATTCTAATGGGAATATGTCATACTTGTTACTCTGGCCCTGCTCTATGTGTCTTTAAATTCTTAGTGGAGTTTTTCAAAAGTTTGGTCAGCCGTTGGACTCACTGCATACCCTATAACTGTATAGAAGACTCTCTCCTTTCTAATGTGAGCATGTTGTACTTGTTACTGTGGCCCTGCTCTATGTGTCTTTAAATTCTTAATGGGGTTTTTCCTAAAATTGGTCAGCCATTGGACTCACTGCATAGACTAACTGTACAGCAGACTCTCTCCTTTCTAATGGGAATTTGTCGTTACTGTGTCTTTAAATTTTTAGTGGGGTTTTTCCTAAAATTGGTCAGCCGTTGGACTCACTGCATACCCTGTAACTGTATAGCAGACCCTCTCCTTTCTAATGGAACATGTCGTACTTGTTACTGTGACCATTCTCTATGTGTTTTTAAATTCTTAGTGGGTTTTTTCCTAAGATTGGTTATCTGTTGGACTCACTGCATACCCTATAACTCTATAGCAGACTCTCTCCTTTCTAATGGGAATTTGTTGTTACTGTGGCCCTGCTCTATGTGTCTTTAAATATGTAGTGGGTTTTTTCCTAAAATTGGTCATCCATGGGACTCACTGCATACCCTATAACTGTATAGCAGACCCTCTCCTTTCTAATGGGAACATGTCGTACTTGTTACTGTGGCCCTGCTCTATGTGTCTTTAAATTCTTAGTGCGTTTTTTTCCTAAACTTGGTCAGCCATTGGACTCACTGCATGCCCTATAACTGTATAGCAGACTCTTTCCTATCTAATGGGAATTTGTCGTTACTGTGGCCCTGCTCTATATGTCTTTAAATTCTTAGTGGGGTTTTTCCTAAAATTGGTCATCCGTTGGACTCACTGCATACCCTATAACTGTTAGAACCCTCCTGTTAGTTTTTGCTACCTTGTGTTTTGCGGTCACATGACCATCTGCCTATATAGTCCAGCTCCGCCCTTCTGACTTTGCTGGACTGCAGTGTTGTTTGACTGTCTCTCTAGCCAGGTGCTTCGGTGTCTATCTCTGTCTAGTTCGCTTGGTCCTCTGGGACCTCTAGTACTTTTTGTCAGTTTGAGTTTTGTGCTCTGCAACAACTTCTGTTTAGGAGGTGTCCAATTTTTGTCCCAGTCCTTAGTTTTTTTAGGGACCCCTCCCTTAACTCTATAGGTATTCGTTCAGACTAGCCGAGGACTAAGGCGGGTCTGTTCACAAGGAACAGGCAGCCCGCTACATCGTAGGGATTCAGCTTACTGTAGGGACAGCTTTCCCCTATATTTCCTTAGTTTATGTTGCAGCTCATAACAGTAAGTCCAGCCAAAAAAAAAAAAACTAAAAGGAAAGAAATTCGGGTATCAGTATGGTTTCCGTCCAGGAGTTGGTTCAACGCCTGCAGGGATTGTCTCTGGAGGTGGCCGAGCTTCAGCAACACGTGAGTAGCTATCCTGGAGCTCATTTTGTCAAACCCAAGGTAGGACTGCCTGATGTTTTTTATGGTAAACAGCAAGATTTTTTTTCCTTTAAAAATGCTTGTTATATTTTCATTTGAGACCAAGGTCCTCTGGGAATGAATCACAGCGCATTAGTTTTATTATGTCACTTTTGCGCAAAGAACCACAGAGTTGGGCCTTTTCTCTCCAACCTAATGATCCGTGTTTAAGTTTTGTTGACAATTTTTTTTCTGCTCTGGGGCTATTATATGACGATCCTGATCGAATCTCATCTGCTGAATCAGAACTTAGACGTTTGAATCAGGGGTCAGATGATGTTGAAAATTATTGCACACACTTTAGGAGATGGGCCTCAGAAGTTAAATGGAATGATTCTGCGCTGAGATGTTTATTTCTTGCTGGTCTGAGTGAAGGGTTAAGGATATGCTAATTGCATTCCCTGCACCTGAGACTCTGCAGGAAGCTATGCAGTTAGCTGTTCCTGTGGACAGGAGACTGAGGTCCAGGGTTAATGATGTAAAAACTCCTGTAACGTCAGGTCCTAGTTCCCAGAAAATCTGCTCTGACAGCGGAGAACCAATGGAGGTTGAGGTGATGTCACTCCGCTCTTAGGAAAGAGATCGGAGATTCGCCGAAGGTTTGTGTCTTTATTGTGGTAAAGATGACCATTTGATTAAGTATTGTGAGCGTCGTTTAAGTAAAGAAAAAAAAAGGTCAGTTACGCCCGTATAGCTTGTTTACGCTCTGCAGGAGTGTTTCATTCTGAGAGTACTACTCTGCAGGGAGATTTGATTGAATTTCAGGTATTTGTGGATTGTGGTTCAACACTTAATGTGATTGATAAAGAGTTTTTGGAAAACCTTAAATTGAAATCCAAACCTTTGTCATCACCTATTTCTGTGGTTGCAATTGATAACACTCCTTTGAAATGAATTACTCACAAGACTGTTGCATTTCCTCTCACTATCAATGGAGGTCAACAAGAAATTTTGGACTTGGTTGTTTTGGATAATTTGCCCTCTCCAGTTGTTCTAGGATTGCCTTGGTTAAAACTGCACAATCCTTTATTGGACTGGTCTACTAATGTGATTAAGTCTTGGAGTCCGAAGTGCTATGATAAATGTTGTAATGGTCGCATTGCGGCTGTGGAAAAAGGGGAATTACCGGTACCTATTCAAGATTTTTGGAGGGTTTTTTCGGAGGAGGAGTCGCAAGTTTTACCTCCTCATAGGGATTATGATTGCGCCCTTGAGTTTGTTCCGGGTGCTACTCTTCCCAAAAATCGCTTGTTTAATCTGACTATCCCTGAAAGAAAGGCCTTGGAGGAGTACATACAGACTAGCTTGGCTGCTGGTCACATTAGACCTTCTAAGTCACCTGTGGCAGTTGGATTCTTCTTTGTTAAAAAAAAGGACAGCGGTTTATGTCCATGTCTGGATTTTCGTGAAATGAATAAGATTACCGTACGCAATTCCTACCCATTGCTGTTAATTCCTGACTTGTTTAACCAGTTAGTGGTAGCCAAGTGGTTCTCCAAGATTGATCTCCGGGGGGCATACAATTTGTTATGTGTGAAGGAGGGCGATGAATGGAAAACTGCTTTTAACACTCCGGTAGGTCATTTTGAGAATCTGGTGATGCCTTTTGGTCTTACCAATGCACCTGCATTTTTTCAGAACCTTATTAATGACATCCTGAGACCTATGGTAAGAATGTGGTTGTGTATTTGGATGACATTTTGATTTATTTGCCAGATCTGGAGTCCCATTGGCAGAGTGTACGTGAAGTTTTGCAGTTATTGAGTGATAATTCACTCTTTGCTAAGCTGGAGAAATGTGAGTTCGCTGTGCAGAAAATTAGTTTTTTGGGCTATATTGTCTCCAGCGAGGGCTTTGAGATGGACCCTGTGAAGGTTCAGTCTGTGCAGGAATGGCCTAGAACTATTGGTTTGAAATCTATACAGAGATTTTGGGGTTTTGCCAATTATTACAGGAAATTCATTAAGAATTTTTCTGTAATTGTTAAACCTCAAACCGATCTCACCAGGAAAGGTGCGAATACGGCCCAGTGGACTACTGAGGCCATTGAAGCGTTTAAGTATCTCAAAGAGAGGTTCAGTTCTGCCCCTATCCTTATGCAGCCTGATGAGACCAAGCCTTTTTTGGTCGAGGTTGATGCTTCATCAGTGGGGGTCAGAGCAGTTTTGTCTCAGGAGAACAAGGGTGGAGTACATCCTTATGCCTTCTTTTCGAAAAAAATTTCAGAAACCGAACTGAATTATGATGTTGGAAATTTGGAGTTGCTGGCTATTAAACTTGCGTTTGAACACTGGCGTCGTTTTTTGGAAGGCGCTAGATTTCCTATTCAGGTTTTCACAGATCATAAGAATTTGATCTATCTGGAAGCTGCCAAGCGCTTGAATGCCCGTCAAACTAGGTGGGTATTTTTTTTTTCTCGGTTTCATTTTTCTGTTACCAATATCCCTGGTACTAAGAATGCTAAAGCCGATGCTTGATCTCGCAGCTTCTATCCTACGGTCGGTGACGAGGAGGAGGAGAGCATTTTGCAGAAAGGAGTTGTGGCGGCTTTGGACTCCGTTTTGGAGAATGGGATTCTGAATGCTCAAGATGATGCTCCATCTAACACTCCCCATGGGAGGTTGTTCGTGCCTAGCGCCTTTAGAAGAGATTTGTTTGTGGAGTGTCATGAGTCTCGGTTGGCAGGTCATCCAGGAGTTTCGGAGACTAAGAGACTTATCAGTCGCAGTTTTTGGTGGCCTGGATGGCAGAAGGAAGTCATCAAGTGGGTGCGTCAGTGTACTGTGTGTGCTAGGTCAAAGCCTTCACATACTCCTGCTGCGGGGTTGCTTTGCCCTCTGGAGGTTCCTAGTGCGCCTTGGACGCATCTCACTATGGATTTTATTACTGATCTTCCTGTGTTCGAGGGTTTTACTGTCATCTGGGTGGTCGTGGACCGTTTTAGTAAGATGTGTCATTTGGTTCCATTCATTAAGTTGCCCTGCGCCAAGACACTCGCTAAGGCGTTTGTTAAGGAGATTGTCAAGCTCAACAGCTGGACCTTTGGATTTTGGAAATGTTTGCGTTTTTTGACCAGATTCGCGTCAGGCGCTCCCACACTCGTCCCGAGGGGACGAGCATCTCCGGAATTTGCGATTAAGCCTCGGCGTCCGCGCTACAGTTTTCTGGCTCTGGAACGCACGCGGTTTGGAGCTGGACGCCGCTATTCGGCGTGCCGCACTCTTATCACATGCCGGACGCGCTGTACTTTTTTCGTAACGTTTCGAGATGAAAACATTTTTCCAAAGAAATCCTCTCTGCCATCTTCTTTAATAGCCAGCTCTCACCTACAATAGCCAGCCCTCACGAAAAAACTTCGCCGCTGGACGACGCAACGCTCGCCATTTTACAGATCCAGCCCGGGTGATGCTCTGCACGCCGCCCCGGGTCGATCCGACGCCATTAAGGCTCCGAAAAAAGGCTTGCAAAAACCTCGTCTGTGCCAGGTCCGAAAAACAAGCCATTTAGCCAGCCCTCACAACATTTCATCACTTGGAAATGACCACCAGATGGCATCTGTGCTTTAAATATCATTCATTACTTGTCAGACAGAATTCAGCTGCATTTCTGGAAATTGAACACTGGATGGCAGCTGTGCTTTAAAAGCCATTCACTCGTTCATGATAGACCCTCACAGGAAACACACAATAAGGAGATTTTTCACTTATCCTTCGGTGGAATGGCTGTGATGGGGGGAGGGGATGATGATGTAGCATTTTTGTCTCTGTTGTTTCACTGAGATTAGGACTTTCAACGTGCTGCTGCCTGACCTTGTAAAACATTAACTCTTTTAACACAGATTGTGACCATACAATCAAATGAGAATAAGGAGTTTAATTAAAGGCATTTAAAAAGTTGCAATTTTATTACATCATTATTTAAAAAGACACAAAAATGGCAGCAATAATCACTGGTATTGAGGCCAATAATCACATCCATAGATGGAGCCCATATTTCATATCAAAAATAGGTAAAAGTAAATAGAGCATGTGACCATGTTGTAAAACACTTAAAGTTGTGTAAAAACCGTGGCGTAGGAACGGGCGGTGAAATAAGCGCGCCAAAAAAACTATAAAGTTTAAGTTTTTTTTCCGTAATTCATCAGATGAGCGTAATAACGGACGCTGCGCTGAATGGCGGCGCGTAGGAACGGGCGGTGAAATAAGCGCGCCTAAACAACTATAAAGTTTACGTTTTTTTTCCGTAATCCATCAGATGAGCGTGATAACGGTTGCTGTGCTGAACGGCGGCACGTAGGAATGGGCGGTGAAATAAGTGCGCCAAAAAAACTATAAAGTTTACGTTTTATTTCTGTAATTCATCAGATGAGCGTGATAACGGACGCTGCGCTGAACGGCGGCGCGTAGGAACGGGCGGTGAAATAAGCGCGCCAAAAAAACTATAAAGTTTACGCTTTTTTTCCATAATTCATCAGATGAGCGTGATAACGGACGCTGCGCTGAATGGCGGCACGTAGGAACGGGGGATGAAATAAGCGCGCCAAAACAACTATAAAGTTTACATTTTTTTTCCGTAATCCATCAGATGAGCGTGATAACGGACGCTGCGCTGAATGGCGGCGCGTAGGAACGGGCGGTGAAATAAGCGCGCCAAAAAAACTATAAAGTTTACGTTTTTTTTTCCGTAATTCATCAGATGAGCGTGATAACGGAAGCTGCGCTGAACGGTGGCGCGTAGTAACAGGCGGTGAAATAAGCGCGCCAAAAAACTATAAAGTTTACTTTTTTTCCATAATTCATTAGATGAGCGTGATAACGGAAGCTGCGCTGAACGGCGGCGCGTAGGAACGGGCGGTGAAATAAGCGCGCCAAAAAAACTATAAAGTTTACGTTTTTTTTCCGTAATTCATCAGATGAGCGTGATAACGGAAGGTGCGCTGAACCGCGGCACGTAGGAACGGGCGGTGAAATAAGCGCGCCAAAAAAACTATAAAGTTTACGTTTTTTTCCATAATTCATTAGATGAGCGTGATAACGGAAGCTGCGCTGAACGGCGGCGCGTAGGAAAAGGCAGTGAAATAAGCGCGCCAAAAAAACTATAAAGTTTACGTTTTTTTTCCGTAATTTATCAGATAAGCGTGATAACGGACGCCGCCCTTAACGGCGGCGTCAGAGCGACTTTTTTTTGTTGCAGATTGAATTTTAAGTGCTTTTGGTATCATCAAACCTATAGCCAGCTCTCATCCTCATTAAGCTATTCCGAGGGTGAGGGCTGGCTACGGGTCGCCCTGGAGGCACCTGTAGCCAGCTCTCATCCTCATTGAGCTATTCCGAGGGTGAGGGCTGGCTAGGGGTCGCCCTGGAGGCACCTGTAGCCAGCTCTCATCCTCATTGACCTATTCCGAGGGTGAGGGCTGGCTAGGGGTCGCCCTGGAGGCACCTGTAGCCAGCTCTCATCCTCATTGAGCTATTCCGAGGGTTAGCTGGCTAGGGGTCGCCCTGGAGGCACCTGTAGCCAGCTCTCATCCTCATTGAGCTATTCCAAGGGTGAGGGCTGGCTAGGGGTCGCCCTGGAGGCACCTGTAGCCAGCTCTCATCCTCATTGAGCTATTCCAAGGGTGAGGGCTGGCTAGGGGTCGCACTGGAGGCACCTGTAGCCAGCTCTCATCCTCATTGAGCTATTCCAAGGGTGAGGGCTGGCTAGGGGTCGCCCTGGAGGCACCTGTAGCCAGCTCTCATCCTCATTGAGCTATTCCAAGGGTGAGGGCTGGCTAGGGGTCGCCCTGGAGGCACCTGTAGCCAGCTCTCATCCTCATTGAGCTATTCCAAGGGTGAGGGCTGGCTACGGGTCGCCCTGGAGGCACCTGTAGCCAGCTCTCATCCTCATTGAGCTATTCCAAGGGTGAGGGCTGGCTAGGGGTCGCCCTGGAGGCAACTGTAGCCAGCTCTCATCCTCATTGAGCTATTCCAAGGGTGAGGGCTGGCTACGTGTCGCCCTGGAGGCACCTGTAGCCAGCTCTCATCCTCATTGAGCGTGATAACGGACGCTGCGCTGAACGGCGGCGCATAGGAACGGGCGGTGAAATAAGCGCGCCAAAAAAACTATAAAGTTTACGTTTTTTTTCCGTAATTCATCAGATGAGGGTGATAACGGACGCTGCGCTGAACGGCGGCGCGTAGGAACGGGCGGAGAAATAAGCGCGCCAAAAAAACTATAAAATTTACGTTTTTTTTCCGTAATTCATCAGATGAGCGTGATAACGGAAGCTGCGCTGAACGGCTGCGCGTAGGAACGGGCGGTGAAATAAGCGCGCCAAAAAAGCTATAAAGTGTACGTTTTTTTTCCATAATTCATTAGATGAGCGTGATAACGGAAGCTGCGTTGAACGGCGGCGCGTAGGAATGGGCGGTGAAATAAGCGCGCCAAAAGAACTATGAAGTTTATGGTTTTTTTCCGTAATTCATCAGATGAGCGTGATAACGGGCGCTGCGCTGAATGGCTGCGCGTAGGAACGGGCGGTGAAATAAGCGCGCCAAAAAAACTATAAAGTTTACGTTTTTTTTCCGTAATTCATCAGATGAGCGTGATAACGGATGCTGTGCTGAACGGCGGCACGTAGGAACGGGAGGTGAAATAAGTGCGACAAAAAAACGATAAAGTTTACGGTTTTTTACTGTAATTTATCAGATGAGCGTGATAACGGACGCAGCCCTTACCGGCGGCGTCAGAGCGACTTTTTTTTGTTGCAGATTGAATTTTAAGTGCTTTTGGTATCATCAAACCTGTAGCCAGCTCTCATCCTCATTGAGCTGCTCCAAGGGTGAGGGCTGGCTAGGGGTCGCCCTGGAGGCACCTGTAGCCAGCTCTCATCCTCATTGAGCTGCTCCAAGGGTGAGGGCTGGCTAGGGGTCGCCCTGGAGGCACCTGTAGCCAGCTCTCATCCTCATTGAGCTGCTCCAAGGGTGAGGGCTGGCTATGGGTCGCCCTGGAGGCACCTGTAGCCAGCTCTCATCCTCATTGAGCTGCTCCAAGGGTGAGGGCTGGCTAGGGGTCGCCGTGGAGGCACCTGTAGCCAGCTCTCATCCTCATTGAGCCGCTCCAAGGGTGAGGGCTGGCTAGGGGTCGCCCTGGAGGCACCTGTAGCCAGCTCTCATCCTCATTGAGCCGCTCCAAAGGTGAGGGCTGGCTAGGGGTCGCCCTGGAGGCACCTGTAGCCAGCTCTCATCCTCATTGAGCCGCTCCAAGGGTGAGGGCTGGCTAGGGGTCGCCCTGGAGGCACCTGTAGCCAGCTCTCATCCTCATTGAGCCGCTCCAAGGGTGAGGGCTGGCTAGGGGTCGCCCTGGAGGCACCTGTAGCCAGCTCTCATCCTCATTGAGCCGCTCCAAGGGTGAGGGCTGGCTAGGAGTCGCCCTGGAGGCACCTGTAGCCAGCAACCATCCTCATTGAGCCGCTCCAAGGGTGAGGGCTGGCTAGGGGTCGCCCTGGAGGCACCTGTAGCCAGCTCTCATCCTCATTGAGCCGCTCCAAGGGTGAGGGCTGGCTAGGGGTCTCCCTGGAGGCACCTGTAGCCAGCTCTCATCCTCATTGAGCAGCTCCAAGGGTGAGGGCTGGCTAGGGGTCGCCCTGGAGGCACCTGTAGCCAGCTCTCATCCTCATTGAGCTATTCCAAGGGTGAGGGCTGGCTAGGTGTCGCCCTGGAGGAACCTGTAGCCAGCTCTCATCCTCATTGAGCGTGATAACGGACTCTGCGCTGAACGGCGGCGCATAGGAACGGGCGGTGAAATAAGCGCGCCAAAAAAACTATAAAGTTTATGTTTTTTTTCCGTAATTCATCAGATGAGGGTGATAACGGACACTACGCTGAACGGCGGCGCGTAGGAACGGGCGGTGAAATAAGCGCGCCAAAAAAACAATAAAATTTACGTTTTTTTTCCGTAATTCATCAGATGAGCGTGATAATGGAAGCTGCGCTGAACGGCGGCGCGTAGTAACGGGCGGTGAAATAAGCGCGCCAAAAAAGCTATAAAGTGTACGTTTTTTTTCCATAATTCATCAGATGAGCGTGATAACGGATGCTGTGCTGAACGGCGGCACGTAGGAACGGGCGGTGAAATAAGTGCGCCAAAAAAACGATAAAGTTTACGTTTTTTTTCTGTAATTTATCAGATGAGCGTGATAACGGACGCAGCCCTTAACGGCGGCGTCAGAGCGACTTTTTTTTGTTGCAGATTGAATTTTAAGTGCTTTTGGTATCATCAAACCTGTAGCCAGCTCTCATCCTCATTGAGCTATTCCAAGGGTGAGGGCTGGCTAGGGGTCGCCCTGGAGGCACCTGTAGCCAGCTCTCATCCTCATTGAGCTGCTCCAAGGGTGAGGGCTGGCTAGGGGTCGCCCTGGAGGCACCTGTAGCCAGCTCACATCCTCATTGAGCTGCTCCAAGGGTGAGGGCTGGCTAGGGGTCGCC
This sequence comes from Phyllobates terribilis, assembly GCF_046119375.1. Taxonomy (NCBI): domain Eukaryota; kingdom Metazoa; phylum Chordata; class Amphibia; order Anura; family Dendrobatidae; genus Phyllobates; species Phyllobates terribilis. The sequence continues at coordinate 64,523 of NW_027362771.1, read as the reverse complement.
CTGGAGGCACCTGTAGCCAGCTCTCATCCTCATTGAGCTGCTCCAAGGGTGAGGGCTGGCTAGGGGTCGCCCTGGAGGCACCTGTAGCCAGCTCTCATCCTCATTGAGCTGCTCCAAGGGTGAGGGCTGGCTAGGGGTCGCCCTGGAGGCACCTGTAGGTAGCTCTCATCCTCATTGAGCTGCTCCAAGGGTGAGGGCTGGCTAGGGGTCGCCCTGGAGGCACCTGTAGCCAGCTCTCATCCTCATTGAGCTGCTGCAAGGGTGAGGGCTGGCTAGGGGTCGCCCTGGAGGCACCTGTAGCCAGCTCTCATCCTCATTGAGCTGCTCCAAGGGTGAGGGCTGGCTAGGGGTCGCCCTGGAGGCACCTGTAGCCAGCTCTCATCCTCATTGAGCTGCTCCAAGGGTGAGGGCTGGCTAGGGGTCGCCCTGGAGGCACCTATAGCCAGCTCTCATCCTCATTGAGCTGCTCCAAGGGTGAGGGCTGGCTAGGGGTCGCCCTGGAGGCACTTGTAGCCAGCTCTCATCCTCATTGAGCTGCTCCAAGGGTGAGGGCTGGCTAGGGGTCGCCCTGGAGGCACCTGTAGCCAGCTCTCATCCTCATTGAGCTATTCCAAGGGTGAGGGCTGGCTAGGTGTCGCCCTGGAGGAACCTGTAGCCAGCTCTCATCCTCATTGAGCGTGATAACGGACTCTGCGCTGAACGGCGGCGCATAGGAACGGGCGGTGAAATAAGCGCGCCAAAAAAACTATAAAGTTTATGTTTTTTTTCCGTAATTCATCAGATGAGGGTGATAACGGACACTACGCTGAACGGCGGCGCGTAGGAACGGGCGGTGAAATAAGCGCGCCAAAAAAACAATAAAATTTACGTTTTTTTTCCGTAATTCATCAGATGAGCGTGATAATGGAAGCTGCGCTGAACGGCGGCGCGTAGTAACGGGCGGTGAAATAAGCGCGCCAAAAAAGCTATAAAGTGTACGTTTTTTTTCCATAATTCATCAGATGAGCGTGATAACGGATGCTGTGCTGAACGGCGGCACGTAGGAACGGGCGGTGAAATAAGTGCGCCAAAAAAACGATAAAGTTTACGTTTTTTTTCTGTAATTTATCAGATGAGCGTGATAACGGACGCAGCCCTTAACGGCGGCGTCAGAGCGACTTTTTTTTGTTGCAGATTGAATTTTAAGTGCTTTTGGTATCATCAAACCTGTAGCCAGCTCTCATCCTCATTGAGCTATTCCAAGGGTGAGGGCTGGCTAGGGGTCGCCCTGGAGGCACCTGTAGCCAGCTCTCATCCTCATTGAGCTGCTCCAAGGGTGAGGGCTGGCTAGGGGTCGCCCTGGAGGCACCTGTAGCCAGCTCACATCCTCATTGAGCTGCTCCAAGGGTGAGGGCTGGCTAGGGGTCGCCCTGGAGGCACCTGTAGCCAGCTCTCATCCTCATTGAGCTGCTCCAAGGGTGAGGGCTGGCTAGGGGTCGCCCTGGAGGCACCTGTAGCCAGCTCTCATCCTCATTGAGCTGCTCCAAGGGTGAGGGCTGGCTAGGGGTCGCCCTGGAGGCACCTGTAGGTAGCTCTCATCCTCATTGAGCTGCTCCAAGGGTGAGGGCTGGCTAGGGGTCGCCCTGGAGGCACCTGTAGCCAGCTCTCATCCTCATTGAGCTGCTGCAAGGGTGAGGGCTGGCTAGGGGTCGCCCTGGAGGCACCTGTAGCCAGCTCTCATCCTCATTGAGCTGCTCCAAGGGTGAGGGCTGGCTAGGGGTCGCCCTGGAGGCACCTGTAGCCAGCTCTCATCCTCATTGAGCTGCTCCAAGGGTGAGGGCTGGCTAGGGGTCGCCCTGGAGGCACCTATAGCCAGCTCTCATCCTCATTGAGCTGCTCCAAGGGTGAGGGCTGGCTAGGGGTCGCCCTGGAGGCACTTGTAGCCAGCTCTCATCCTCATTGAGCTGCTCCAAGGGTGAGGGCTGGCTAGGGGTCGCCCTGGAGGCACCTGTAGCCAGCTCTCATCCTCATTGAGCTATTCCAAGGGTGAGGGCTGGCTAGGGGTCACCCTGGAGGCACCTGTAGCCAGCTCTCATCCTCATTGAGCTATTCCAAGGGTGAGGGCTGGCTACGTGTCGCCCTGGAGGCACCTGTAGCCAGCTCTCATCCTCATTGAGCGTGATAACGCATGCTGCGCTGAACGGCGGCGCATAGGAACGGGCGGTGAAATAAGCGCGCCAAAAAAACTATAAAGTTTACGTTTTTTTTCCGTAATTCATTAGATGAGCGTGATAACGGAAGCTGCGTTGAACGGCGGCGCGTAGGAACGGGCGTTGAAATAAGCGCGCCAAAAAAACTATAAAGTTTACGTTTTTTTTCCGTAATTCATCAGATGAGCATGATAACGGATGCTGTGCTGAACGGCGGCACGTAGGAATGGGCGGCGAAATAAGTGCGCCAAAAAAATGATAAAGTTTACGTTTTTTTTCTGTAATTTATCAGATGAGCGTGATAACGGACTCAGCCCTTACCGGCGGCGTCAGAGCGACTTTTTTTTGTTGCAGATTGAATTTTAAGTGCTTTTGGTATCATCAAACCTGTAGCCAGCTCTCATCCTCATTGAGCTATTCCAAGGGTGAGGGCTGGCTAGGGGTCGCCCTGGAGGCACCTGTAGCCAGCTCTCATCCTCATTGAGCTATTCCAAGGGTGAGGGCTGGCTACGTGTCGCCCTGGAGGCACCTGTAGCCAGCTCTCATCCTCATTGAGCGTGATAACGGACGCTGCGCTGAACGGCGGCGCATAGGAACGGGCGGTGAAATAAGCGCGCCAAAAAAACTATAAAATTTACGTTTTTTTTCCGTAATTCATCAGATTAGCGTGATAACGGAAGCTGCGCTGAACGGCGGCGCGTAGGAGCGGGCGGTGAAATAAGCGCGCCAAAAAAGCTATAAAGTGTACGTTTTTTTTCCATAATTCATTAGATGAGCGTGATAACGGAAGCTGCGTTGAACGGCGGCGCGTAGGAACGGGCGGTGAAATAAGCGCGCCAAAAAAACTATAAAGTTTACGTTTTTTTTCCGTAATTCATCAGATGAGCGTGATAACGGACGCTGCGCTGAATGGCGGCGCGTAGGAACTGGCGGTGAAATAAGCGCGCCTAAACAACTATAAAGTTTACGTTTTTTTTCCGTAATCCATCAGATGAGCGTGATAACGGTTGCTGTGCTGAACGGCGGCACGTAGGAATGGGCGGTGAAATAAGTGCGCCAAAAAAACTATAAAGTTTACGTTTTATTTCTGTAATTCATCAGATGAGCGTGATAACGGACGCTGCGCTGAACGGCGGCGCGTAGGAACGGGCGGTGAAATAAGCGCGCCAAAAAAACTATAAAGTTTACGCTTTTTTTCCATAATTCATCAGATGAGCGTGATAACGGACGCTGCGCTGAATGGCGGCACGTAGGAACGGGGGATGAAATAAGCGCGCCAAAACAACTATAAAGTTTACGTTTTTTTTCCGTAATCCATCAGATGAGCGTGATAACAGACGCTGCGCTGAATGGCGGCGCGTAGGAACGAGCGGTGAAATAAGCGCGCCAAAAAAACTATAAAGTTTACGTTTTTTTTCCGTAATTCATCAGATGAGCGTGATAACGGATGCTGTGCTGAACGGCGGCACGTAGGAACGGGCGGTGAAATAAGTGCGCCAAAAAAACGATAAAGTTTACGTTTTTTTTCTGTAATTCATCAGATGAGCGTGATAACGGACGCTGCGCTGAACGGCGAAGCGTAGGAACGGGCGGTGAAATAAGCGCGCCAAAAAACTAAAGTTTACGTTTTTTTTTCCGTAATTCATCAGATGAGCGTGATAACGGAAGCTGCGCTGAACGGTGGCGCGTAGTAACAGGCGGTGAAATAAGCGCGCCAAAAAACTATAAAGTTTACTTTTTTTCCATAATTCATTAGATGAGCGTGATAACGGAAGCTGCGCTGAACGGCGGCGCGTAGGAACGGGCGGTGAAATAAGCGCGCCAAAAAAACTATAAAGTTTACGTTTTTTTCCGTAATTCATCAGATGAGCGTGATAACGGAAGGTGCGCTGAACCGCGGCGCGTAGGAACGGGCGGTGAAATAAGCGCGCCAAAAAAACTATAAAGTTTACGTTTTTTTCCATAATTCATTAGATGAGCGTGATAACGGAAGCTGCGCTGAACGGCGGCGCGTAGGAAAAGGCAGTGAAATAAGCGCGCCAAAAAAACTATAAAGTTTACGTTTTTTTTCCGTAATTTATTAGATGAGCGTGATAACGGACGCCGCCCTTAACGGCGGCGTCAGAGCGACTTTTTTTTGTTGCAGATTGAATTTTAAGTGCTTTTGGTATAATCAAACCTATAGCCAGCTCTCATCCTCAATGAGCTATTCCGAGGGTGAGGGCTGGCTACGGGTCGCCCTGGAGGCACCTGTAGCCAGCTCTCATCCTCATTGACCTATTCCGAGGGTGAGGGCTGGCTAGGGGTCGCCCTGGAGGCACCTGTAGCCAGCTCTCATCCTCATTGAGCTATTCCGAGGGTTAGCTGGCTAGGGGTCGCCCTGGAGGCACCTGTAGCCAGCTCTCATCCTCATTGAGCTATTCCAAGGGTGAGGGCTGGTTAGGGGTCGCCCTGGAGGCACCTGTAGCCAGCTCTCATCCTCATTGAGCTATTCCAAGGGTGAGGGCTGGCTAGGGGTCGCCCTGGAGGCACCTGTAGCCAGCTCTCATCCTCATTGAGCTATTCCAAGGGTGAGGGCTGGCTAGGGGTCGCCCTGGAGGCACCTGTAGCCAGCTCTCATCCTCATTGAGCTATTCCAAGGGTGAGGGCTGGCTACGGGTCGCCCTGGAGGCACCTGTAGCCAGCTCTCATCCTCATTGAGCTATTCCAAGGGTGAGGGCTGGCTACGGGTCGCCCTGGAGGCACCTGTAGCCAGCTCTCATCCTCATTGAGCTATTCCAAGGGTGAGGGCTGGCTAGGGGTCGCCCTGGAGGCAACTGTAGCCAGCTCTCATCCTCATTGAGCTATTCCAAGGGTGAGGGCTGGCTACGTGTCGCCCTGGAGGCACCTGTAGCCAGCTCTCATCCTCATTGAGCGTGATAACGGACGCTGCGCTGAACGGCGGCGCATAGGAACGGGCGGTGAAATAAGCGCGCCAAAAAAACTATAAAGTTTACGTTTTTTTTCCGTAATTCATCAGATGAGGGTGATAACGGACGCTGCGCTGAACGGCGGCGCGTAGGAACGGGCGGTGAAATAAGCGCGCCAAAAAAACTATAAATTTTACGTTTTTTTTCCGTAATTCATCAGATGAGCGTGATAACGGAAGCTGCGCTGAACAGCTGCGCGTAGGAACGGGCGGTGAAATAAGCGCGCCAAAAAAGCTATAAAGTGTACGTTTTTTTTCCATAATTCATTAGATGAGCGTGATAACGGAAGCTGCGTTGAACGGCGGCGCGTAGGAACGGGCGGTGAAATAAGCGCGCCAAAAAAACTATAAAGTTAACGGTTTTTTTCCGTAATTCATCAGATGAGCGTGATAACGGACGCTGCGCTGAATGGCTGCGCGTAGGAACGGGCGGTGAAATAAGCGCGCCAAAAAAACTATAAAGTTTACGTTTTTTTTCCGTAATTCATCAGATGAGCGTGATAACGGATGCTGTGCTGAACGGCGGCACGTAGGAACGGGCGGTGAAATAAGTGCGACAAAAAAACGATAAATTACAGAAAAAAAACGTAAACTTTATCGTTTTTTTGTCGCACTTATTTCACCGCCCGTTCCTACGTGCCGCCGTTCAGCACAGCATCCGTTATCACGCTCATCTGATGAATTACGGAAAAAAAACGTAAACTTTATAGTTTTTTTGGCGCGCTTATTTCACCGCCCGTTCCTACGCGTAGCCATTCAGCGCAGCGTCCGTTATCACGCTCATCTGATGAATTACGGAAAAAAAACGTTAACTTTATAGTTTTTTTGGCGCGCTTATTTCACCGCCCGTTCCTACGCGCCGCCGTTCAACGCAGCTTCCGTTATCACGCTCATCTAATGAATTATGGAAAAAAACCGTACACTTTATAGCTTTTTTGGCGCGCTTATTTCACCGCCCGTTCCTACGCGCAGCCGTTCAGCGCAGCTTCCGTTATCACGCTCATCTGATGAATTACAGAAAAAAAACGTAAACTTTATCAGATGAGCGTGATAACTAGTGTTGAGCCACCCCCGTAGTGTTCGGGTTCGGTTCGGTTCGTCGAACACCGGGATGTTCGAGGAACTGTTCGTCGAACTGTTCGTCGAACACCTTAGAACACCGTCGAACACCGTTAAAACCAATGGCAGGCAAACAAAAACACATAGAAACACATAGAAAACACCTGCAAAGGTGTCCAAAAGCTGACAAACTGCTCAGAAGACACTCTCTTTAAAAAAGCCGGCCGGCAAATTCAGCAGCGGCATACACCGGTACCCGACAATTTAGACAAGAAGGAATAGAGCATCACACATAGATTAGATAGAAACATGTCAGTCACACATATAAGAAGCACAGTGACAGTGTTGGTTACTGCACTTGTCATTTAGTGTAAAGGATTTATTAAAAAAAATATTAGCGTTTTCATGCACCGTCTCTTTAAAAAAGCCGGCCGGCAATTCAGCATCTGTACCCGACAATTTAGATCAGAAAGAATAGAGCTTCACACATAGATTAGATAGATAGAAACATGTCAGTCACATATATAATAAGTACAGTGATAGTGTTGCTTACTGTACTTGTCATTTAGTGTAAAGGATTTATTTAAAAAAATAATAGTGTTTTCATGCACTGTCTCTTTAAAAAAGCCGGCCGGCAATTCAGCAGCGGTACCTGACAATTTATAACAGACAGAATAGAGCTTCACACATAGATTAGATAGATAGAAACATGTCAGTCACATATATATGAAGTACAGTGATAGTGTTGGTTACTGTACTTGTCATTTAGTATTAAAATAAAGGATTTATTATTAAAAAAAATTGGCGTGGGGTTCCCCTTAATTTTAGGCTCTAGCGGAGGTTAAGCAGACGGCTGGGGCAGATGTTTGAAGCCTGGGAAGGGGGTAATACCCACGGAGCTTCCCAGGCTACTAATATCAGCCCTCAGCTGAATACATAGCCTTTACTAGCTATTAAAATGGGGGACCCCCCAAAAAAAATGACGTGGGGTCCCCCCTAATTTAATAGCTAGCAAAGGCTAGGCAGACAGCTGGGGGCTGATATTAATAGCCCAGGAAGGGAACCATGAATATTGGCCCCCTCCCAGGCTAGAAACACCAGCCGTCAGCCGCCCCAGAAATGGCGCATTCATAGGATGCGCCAATTCTGGCACTTAGCCTCGCTCTTCCACGCTGCCCTGGTGCGGTGGCAGGGGGTAATAGGGTTGGGGTTGATGTCAGCTTATAATGCCAGCTGACATCAAGCCCAGGTTAGTAATGGAGAGGCGTCTATAAGACACCCCCATTACTAACCCCATAGTCAAAGTTAAAAAAAACACAAACACCCAGAATAAAGTCCTTTAATTGAAATAAAGACACAATCCTTTATTGTTCTAAATTAAACCATACTTACCATCACGCCCATTCCAGCTGAAGCCAACGATCTCCTGCAATAAAAGAAAAATAATAAAGCAACCTCATCCTTACCTTTCCATGGTTCCCACGACAGCTTCAGCTCTGCTACATCGAGATGACAGGCTGGACCGCAGCAGAACGCTGCCATCCAGCCTCTCATCCCGCAGACACTGAGAAGCGCAGGCTTGCTTGCGCTGCTCAGCGTCTCTCTGTGACGACATCCAGATGAGCCGAGTTCATGTCCAATGAACTCGGCTCACCTCATGCACGTCACTGACAGCGTGGGAAAATTCTCACGCTGAAGCGGTGAGTGCAGGAGAATTCTCCCACGCTGTCAGTGACGTGCATAAGGTGAGCTCATGTCCAATGAACTCAGCTCACCTCCTGCACGTCACTGACAGCGTGGGAGAATTCTCCTGCACTCAGCGCTTCAGCGTGAGAATTCTCCCACGCTGAAGCGCTGAGTGCAGGAGAATTTTCCCACGCTGTCAGTGACGTGCAGGAGGTGAGCTGAGTTCATTGGACATGAGCTCACCTCATGCACATCACTGACAGCGTGGGAGAATTCTCCTGCACTCAGCACTTCAGCGTGAGAATTTTCCCACGCTGTCAGTGACGTGCATGAGGTGAGCCGAGTTCATTGGACATGACCTCGGCTCATCTGGATGCCATCACAGCGAGACAGTGAGGAGCGCAAGCATGCCTGCGCTTCTCAGTGTCTGCGGGATGACAGACTGGATGGCAGCGTTCTGCTGCGGTCCAGCCAGTCATCTCGATGTAGCAGAGCTGAAGCTGTCGTGGGAACCATGGAAAGGTAAGGATGAGGTTGGTTTATTATTTTTCTTTTATTGCAGATCGTTGGCTTCAGCTGGAATGGGTGTGATGGTAAGTATGGTTTAATTTAGAACAATAAAGAATTGTGTCTTTATTTCAATTAAAGGACTTTATTCTGGGTGTTGTGTTTTTTTTAAATACTTTACTAGAAATTCATGGCGGTCATGTCTAATACTGGCGTGACCCCATGAATTTTGGGCTTGGGGCCAGCTGATAATACCAAGCTGGCCCTAACCCCTTTATTACCCAGTGAGCCACCGCACCAGGGCCCTGGATGAGTTGGGTACAGCGCCAGAAGATGGCGCTTCTATAAACGCGCCATTTTCCGGGGTGGCTGCGGACTGCAATTTGTAGCGGGGGGGGGCCCAGAAAGCTTGGGCCTCCCTGCGCTGCAGATTCCAGCCCCCAGCTGCCTAGTTGTACCTGGCTGGACACAAAAATAGGGCGAAGCCCCACGTACTTTTTTTTTAATTATTTCATGAAATTCATGAAATAATTAAGAAAAAAAGGCCTTCCCTATATTGTTGTGTCCGGCCAGGTACAAATAGGCAGCTGGTGGTTGGGGGCAGCCCGTTCCTGCCTGCTGTACCTGGCTGGACACAAATATAGTGCGAAGCCCCACTTCAATTTTTTTTAATTATTTCATGAAATTCATGAAATAATTAAGAAAAAAAGGGCTTCCCTATATTGTTGTGTCCGGCCAGGTACAAATAGGCAGCTGGTGGATGGGGGCAGCCCGTTCCTGCCTGCTGTACCTGGCTGGACACTAATATAGTGCGAAGCCCCACTTCAATTTTTTTTAATTATTTCATGAAATTCATGAAATAATTAAGAAAAAAAGGGCTTCCCTATATTGTTGTGTCCGGCCAGGTACAAATAGGCAGCTGGTGGATGGGGGCAGCCCGTTCCTGCCTGCTGTACCTGGCTGGACACTAATATAGTGCGAAGCCCCACTTCAATTTTTTTAAATTATATCAGGAAATTCATGAAATAATTAAAAAAAAATTGACGTGGGGCTTCGCACTATATTTGTGTCCAGCCAGGTACAGCAGGCAGGAACGGGCTGCCCCCAACCACCAGCTGCCTATTTGTACCTGGCCGGACACAACAATATAGGGAAGCCCTTTTTTTCTTAATTATTTCATGAAATAATTTAAAGAAAGTTGACGTGGGGCTTCGCCCTGTTTTTGTGTCCAGCCAGGTACAACTAGGCAGCTGGGGGCTGGAATCCGCAGCGCAGGGAGGCCCAAGCTTTCTGGGCCACCCCCGCTGCAAATTGCAGTCCGCAGCCACCCCGGAAAATGGCGCGTTCATAGAAGCGCCATCTTCTGGCGCTGTACCCAACTCATCCAGGGCCCTGATGCGGTGGCTCACTGGGTAATAAAGGGGTTAGGGCCAGCTTGGCATTATCAGCTGGCCCTAAGCCCGAAATTCATGGGGTCACGCCAATATTAGACATGACCACCATGAATTTCTAGTAAAGTATTTAAAAAAAACACAACACCCAGAAAAAAGTCCTTTAATTGAAATAAACACACAATTCTTTATTGTTCTAAATTAAACCATACTTACCATCACGCCCATTCAAGCTGAAGCCAACGATCTCCTGAAATAAAAGAAAAATAATAAAGCAACATCATCCTTACCTTTCCATGGTTCCCATGACAGCTTCAGCTCTGCTACATCGAGATGACAGGCTGGACCGCAGCAGAACGCTGCCATCCAGCCTGTCATCCCGCAGACACTGAGAAGCGCAGGCTTGCTTGCGCTCCACAGTGTCTCTCTGTGAGGGCATCCAGATGAGCCGAGTTATTGTCCAATGAACTGGGCTCACCTCATGCACGTCACTGACAGCGTGGGAAAATTCTCCTGCACTCAGCGCTTCAGCGTGGGAGAATTCTCACACTGAAGCGCTGAGTGCAGGAGAATTCTCCCACGCTGTCAGTGACGTGCAGGAGGTGAGCTGAGTTCATTGGACATGAGCTCACCTTATGCACGTCACTGACAGCGTGGGAAAATTCTCCTGCACTTAGCGCTTCAGCGTGGGAGAATTCTCACGCTGAAGCGCTGAGTGCAGGAGAATTCTCCCACGCTGTCAGTGACGTGCAGGAGGTGAGCTGAGTTCATTGGACATGAGCTCACCTTATGCACGTCACTGACAGCGTGGGAGAATTCTCCTGCACTCACCGCTTCAGCGTGAGAATTTTCCCACGCTGTCAGTGACGTGCATGAGGTGAGCCGAGTTCATTGGACATGAACTCGGCTCATCTGGATGTCGTCACAGAGAGACGCTGAGCAGCGCAAGCAAGCCCGCGCTTCTCAGTGTCTGCGGGATGAGAGGCTGGATGGCAGCGTTCTGCTGCGGTCCAGCCTGTCATCTCGATGTAGCAGAGCTGAAGCTGTCGTGGGAACCATGGAAAGGTAAGGATGAGGTTGCTTTATTATTTTTCTTTTATTGCAGGAGATCGTTGGCTTCAGCTGGAATGGGCGTGATGGTAAGTATGGTTTAATTTAGAACAATAAAGGATTGTGTCTTTATTTCAATTAAAGGACTTTATTCTGGGTGTTTGTGTTTTTTTTAACTTTGACTATGGGGTTAGTAATGGGGGTGTCTTATAGACGCCTCTCCATTACTAACCTGGGCTTGATGTCAGCTGGCATTATAAGCTGACATCAACCCCAACCCTATTACCCCCTGCCACCGCACCAGGGCAGCGTGGAAGAGCGAGGCTAAGTGCCAGAATTGGCGCATCCTATGAATGCGCCATTTCTGGGGCGGCTGACGGCTGGTGTTTCTAGCCTGGGAGGGGGCCAATATTCATGGCTCCCTTCCTGGGCTATTAATATCAGCCCCCAGCTGTCTGCCTAGCCTTTGCTAGCTATTAAATTAGGGGGGACCCCACGTCATTTTTTTTGGGGGGTCCCCCATTTTAATAGCTAGTAAAGGCTATGTATTCAGCTGAGGGCTGATATTAGTAGCCTGGGAAGCTCCGTGGGTATTACCCCCTTCCCAGGCTTCAAACATCTGCCCCAGCCGTCTGCTTAACCTCCGCTAGAGCCTAAAATTAAGGGGAACCCCACGCCAATTTTTTTAATAATAAATCCTTTATTTTAATACTAAATGACAAGTACAGTAACCAACACTATCACTGTACTTCATATATATGTGACTGACATGTTTCTATCTATCTAATCTATGTGTGAAGCTCTATTCTGTCTGTTATAAATTGTCGGGTACCGCTGCTGAATTGCCGGCCGGCTTTTTTAAAGAGACGGTGCATGAAAACACTATTATTTTTTTTGATAAATCCTTTACGCTAAATGACAAGTACAGTAAGCAGCACTGTCACTGTACTTCATATATATGTGACTGACATGTTTCTATCTATCTAATCTATGTGTGATTCTCTATTCTTTCTATTCTAAATTGTCGGGTACCGCTGCTGAATTGCCGGCCGGCTTTTTTAAAGAGACGGTGCATGAAAACACTATTATTTTTTTTGATAAATCCTTTACGCTAAATGACAAGTACAGTAAGCAGCACTTTCACTGTACTTCGTATATATGTGGCTGACATGTTTATATCTATCTAATCTATGTGTGAAGCTCTATTCTTTCGGTTCTAAATTTTCGGGTACAGGTGTATGCCGCTGCTGAATTGCCGGCTTTTCATGTTTCACTGTTGGCACTGTTCCCATCGATTTGGGCAATCACTGTAATGCCACAACCACCATGGCTGTGGCATTACAGTGAGTGGCAGACAATCCCTGCATGATTGGTGCTCTAAATAGCGCCAGACATGCAGGACACGCTTTTGGTGCACGAACAGTTATCGAACATAACCTCGAACAGCCGAATTTTTTGCAAATCGTTCGGGTTCGTCGAACAACTCGAACACCGCCCAAAACAGCTCGAATTTGAGATTGGCGAACAGTTCTAGTCGAACACCGCTCATCTCTAGTGATAACGGACGCAGCCCTTACCGGCGGCGTCAGAGCGACTTTTTTTTGTTGCAGATTGAATTTTAAGTGCTTTTGGTATCATCAAACCTGTAGCCAGCTCTCATCCTCATTGAGCTGCTCCAAGGGTGAGGGCTGGCTAGGGGTCGCCCTGGAGGCACCTGTAGCCAGCTCTCATCCTCATTGAGCTGCTCCAAGGGTGAGGGCTGGCTAGGGGTCGCCCTGGAGGCACCTGTAGCCTGCTCTCATCCTCATTGAGCTGCTCCAAGGGTGAGGGCTGGCTAGGGGTCGCCCTGGAGGCACCTGTAGCCAGCTCTCATCCTCATTGAGCTGCTCCAAGGGTGAGGGCTGGCTATGGGTCGCCCTGGAGGCACCTGTAGCCAGCTCTCATCCTCATTGAGCTGCTCCAAGGGTGAGGGCTGGCTAGGGGTCGCCGTGGAGGCACCTGTAGCCAGCTCTCATCCTCATTGAGCCGCTCCAAGGGTGAGGGCTGGCTAGGGGTCGCCCTGGAGGCACCTGTAGCCAGCTCTCATCCTCATTGAGCCGCTCCAAAGGTGAGGGCTGGCTAGGGGTCGCCCTGGAGGCACCTGTAGCCAGCTCTCATCCTCATTGAGCCGCTCCAAGGGTGAGGGCTGGCTAGGGGTCACCCTGGAGGCACCTGTAGCCAGCTCTCATCCTCATTGAGCCGCTCCAAGGGTGAGGGCTGGCTAGGGGTCGCCCTGGAGGCACCTGTAGCCAGCTCTCATCCTCAATGAGCCGCTCCAAGGGTGAGGGCTGGCTAGGGGTCGCCCTGGAGGCACCTGTAGCCAGCAACCATCCTCATTGAGCCGCTCCAAGGGTGAGGGCTGGCTAGGGGTCGCCCTGGAGGCACCTGTAGCCAGCTCTCATCCTCATTGAGCTGCTCCAAGGGTGAGGGCTGGCTAGGGGTCGCCCTGGAGGCACCTGTAGCCAGCTCTCATCCTCATTGAGCAGCTCCAAGGGTGAGGGCTGGCTAGGGGTCGCCCTGGAGGCACCTGTAGCCAGCTCTCATCCTCATTGAGCTATTCCAAGGGTGAGGGCTGGCTAGGTGTCGCCCTGGAGGCACCTGTAGCCAGCTCTCATCCTCATTGAGCGTGATAACGGACTCTGCGCTGAACGGCGGCGCATAGGAACGGGCGGTGAAATAAGCGCGCCAAAAAAACTATAAAGTTTATGTTTTTTTTCCGTAATTCATCAGATGAGGGTGATAACGGACACTGCGCTGAACGGCGGCGCGTAGGAATGGGCGGTGAAATAAGCGCGCCAAAAAAACAATAAAATTTACGTTTTTTTTCCGTAATACATCAGATGAGCGTGATAACGGAAGCTGCGCTGAACGGCGGCGCGTAGTAAGGGGCGCTGAAATAAGCGCGCCAAAAAAGCTATAAAGTGTACGTTTTTTTTCCATAATTCATTAGATGAGCGTGATAACGGAAGCTGCGCTGAACGGCGGCGCGTAGTAAGGGGCGGTGAAATAAGTGCGCCAAAAAAACGATAAAGTTTACGTTTTTTTTCTGTAATTTATCAGATGAGCGTGATAACGGACGCAGCCCTTAACGGCGGCGTCAGAGCGACTTTTTTTTGTTGCAGATTGAATTTTAAGTGCTTTTGGTATCATCAAACCTGTAGCCAGCTCTCATCCTCATTGAGCTCTTCCAAGGGTGAGGGCTGGCTAAGGGTCGCCCTGGAGGCACCTGTAGCCAGCTCTCATCCTCATTGAGCTGCTCCAAGGGTGAGGGCTGGCTAGGGGTCGCCCTGGAGGCACCTGTAGCCAGCTCTCATTCTCATTGAGCTGCTCCAAGGGTGAGGGCTGGCTAGGGGTCGCCCTGGAGGCACCTGTAGCCAGCTCTCATCCTCATTGAGCTGCTCCAAGGGTGAGGGCTGGCTAGGGGTCGCCCTGGAGGCACCTGTAGCCAGCTCTCATCCTCATTGAGCTGCTCCAAGGGTGAGGGCTGGCTAGGGGTCGCCCTGGAGGCACCTGTAGCCAGCTCTCATCCTCATTGAGCTGCTCCAAGGGTGAGGGCTGGCTAGGGGTCGCCCTGGAGGCACCTGTAGCCAGCTCTCATCCTCATTGAGCTGCTCCAAGGGTGAGGGCTGGCTAGGGGTCGCCCTGGAGGCACCTGTAGCCAGCTCTCATCCTCATTGAGCTGCTCCAAGGGTGAGGGCTGGCTAGGGGTCGCCCTGGAGGCACCTGTAGCCAGCTCTCATCCTCATTGAGCTGCTCCAAGGGTGAGGGCTGGCTAGGGGTCGCCCTGGAGGCACCTGTAGCCAGCTCTCATCCTCATTGAGCTGCTCCAAGGGTGAGGGCTGGCTAGGGGTCGCCCTGGAGGCACCTGTAGCCAGCTCTCATCCTCATTGAGCTGCTCCAAGGGTGAGGGCAGGCTAGGGGTCGCCCTGGAGGCACCTGTAGCCAGCTCTCATCCTCATTGAGCTATTCCAAGGGTGAGGGCTGGCTACGGGTATGCCCTGGAGGCACCTGTAGCCAGCTCTCATCCTCATTGAGCTATTCCAAGGGTGAGGGCTGGCTAGGGGTCGCCCTGGAGGCACCTGTAGCCAGCTCTCATCCTCATTGAGCTATTCCAAGGGTGAGGGCTGGCTACGTGTCGCCCTGGAGGCACCTGTAGCCAGCTCTCATCCTCATTGAGCGTGATAACGGACGCTGCGCTGAACGGCGGCGCATAGGAACGGGCGGTGTAATAAGCGCGCCAAAAAAACTATAAAGTTTACGTTTTTTTTCCGTAATTCATCAGATGAGGGTGATAACGGACGCTGCGCTGAACGGCGGCGCGTAGGAACGGGCGGTGAAATAAGCGCGCCAAAAAAACTATAAAATTTACGTTTTTTTTCCGTAATTCATCAGATGAGCGTGATAACGGAAGCTGCGCTGAACGGCGGCGCGTAGGAACGGGCGGTGAAATAAGCGCGCCAAAAAAGCTATAAAGTGTACGTTTTTTTTCAATAATTCATTAGATGAGCGTGATAACGGAAGCTGCGTTGAACGGCGGCGCGTAGGAACGGGCGGTGAAATAAGCGCGCCAAAAAAACTATAAAGTTTAAGTTTTTTTTCCGGAATTCATCAGATGAGCGTGATAACGGACGCTGTGCTGAACGGCGGCACGTAGGAACAGGCGGTGAAATAAGTGCGCCAAAAAAACGATAAAGTTTAAGTTTTTTTTCTTTAATTTATCAGATGAGCGTGATAACGGACGCAGCCCTTAACGGCGGCGTCAGAGCGACTTTTTTTTGTTGCAGATTGAATTTTAAGTGCTTTTGGTATCATCAAACCTGTAGCCAGCTCTCATCCTCATTGAGCTGCTCCAAGGGTGAGGGCTGGCTAAGGGTCGCCCTGGAGGCACCTGTAGCCAGCTCTCATCCTCATTGAGCTGCTCCAAGGGTGAGGGCTGGCTAGGGGTCGCCCTGGAGGCACCTGTAGCCAGCTCTCATCCTCATTGAGCTGCTCCAAGGGTGAGGGCTGGCTAGGGGTCGCCCTGGAGGCACCTGTAGCCAGCTCTCATCCTCATTGAGCTGCTCCAAGGGTGAGGGCTGGCTAGGGGTCGCCCTGGAGGCACCTGTAGCCAGCTCTCATCCTCATTGAGCTGCTCCAAGGGTGAGGGCTGGCTAGGGGTCGCCCTGGAGGCACCTGTAGCCAGCTCTCATCCTCATTGAGCTGCTCCAAGGGTGAGGGCTGGCTAGGGGTCGCCCTGGAGGCACCTGTAGCCAGCTCTCATCCTCATTGAGCTGCTCCAAGGGTGAGGGCTGGCTAGGGGTCGCCCTGGAGGCACCTGTAGCCAGCTCTCATCCTCATTGAGCTGCTCCAAGGGTGAGGGCTGGCTAGGGGTCGCCCTGGAGGCACCTGTAGCCAGCTCTCATCCTCATTGAGCTGCTCCAAGGGTGAGGGCTGGCTAGGGGTCGCCCTGGAGGCACCTGTAGCCAGCTCTCATCCTCATTGAGCTGCTCCAAGGGTGAGGGCTGGCTAGGGGTCGCCCTGGAGGCACCTGTAGCCAGCTCTCATCCTCATTGAGCTGCTCCAAGGGTGAGGGCTGGCTAGGGGTCGCCCTGGAGGCACCTGTAGCCAGCTCTCATCCTCATTGAGCTGCTCCAAGGGTGAGGGCTGTAAAGTAGAAGTCCTATGGCTATGATGAAACAATTCTGACAACTGTTCAAATGGCACAATCATTTACTACCGTCAGGTTTCTGAGCCGTTTAGTCTAATGCTTTGTCAGTATTACTAGAATCCATAATAATTTAAAGGTCAGGTAGCCATAAAAGTGCTCCTGCCAGTCAGAGCAGTGCAGTCCCTGGAAATCAGGCCTAGGGAAGCAGAATATATTACCATCCCTAACAACGGTAAGCATGACCCCCAGCTGTCCAGCAACCCGACATGTAGAACTGCCTATAAAAATGACCATTTGTCCAGTCAGTGCATCACTCTCTGGTGCCCTTTTACACTGGCACACTGCTTTCTGTCTCTTTCTCTCTTTCTCTCTCCGCAGTGCAATGCTCTCTGGTGCTCTTTCACTCTCTTTCCAGTGCACCACTCTCTGATGTGTTCTCTTTCTCCCTACTGCACCGCTCTCTGGCACTCCTCTGTCTTTATAGTTCACTGCTCTCTTTTGTGCTCTCTCAGTCTCCAGTGCATCACTGGCACTCGCTTTTGATCTCTCCCCATTGCACCACTCTCTCGCATGCTCTCTCTCTGGTGCTCTCTTTCCATCCAAAGTGCCTTTTTTTGTCTCTGTGCCTTCACGAGCCTCTCTGTCTTTGTCCATCTGTGGCTCTCTGTTGGTCTCTGTGCCTCTCTGTCCCTCCCTGTGCTTCTATTTACCTTTTGCATCCCTCTATGTGCCTACCTTTGCCCCTTTGCTCCCTTCTTTGCCTCTATGTGCCTCTCAATGACTCTCTCTCATGCACACCTCTTCCTGTAGGTCAAAGGTAAGAAGCACTACTCAAGTTGCAGCAGAGAAGATTAATTGGTAAGTAACCACAAAGCTACACAGTGTTCAACACTTGTGTATTTTTTAAGAATCTTGTTGCTGTAGGATGCTTCCTGAACATTAAAGTGAATTGTCAGGAAACATCTTTAAGCTACAGGATCCTTGAAAAATATGCAAGTTTTTATGGGATGATTTGTCAGGCTATCAACAATCACACAGGGCCACAGGCCCGTCAACAGGGCAATAGCCCACTCCACAAGGCCAATGACCCTTTGCAAAGGGCCAGAGGTCCCTTTCCGCAGTGCCATAGGCATTTCCACAGGGCCATAACCCACTCCAGCTCTCTCCACAGGGCAACAGGCCCATTTGAAGGGCCACAGATCCCTCTTCAGGGTCACAGGCCTTTCCACAGGGCCGCACCCACCTTCAGCTCTCTCCACAGGGCCATAGGCCCTTTCCTCAGGGCCACAAGCCCCTCCAGCTCTCTCCACAGGGCAACAGACCACTATACAGGGTCACAGGCCTTTCCACAGGGCCACAAGCCCCTTCAGCTCTCTCCACAGGACCACAGGCTCCTACCGGGCCACAGGCCTTTACACAGTGCCACAAGCCCCTCCAGCTCTTTCCACAGGCAATCATGTTGCATGTTGTTTACTGCAAAAGACTTCATAGGCCCCAATCTTACTCCAGAGCCTTCCACAGGCCCCTCCAGCCCACTCCACATGGCCTTTTTTAGCAGAGCAAAACTCCCTCCAGCTCTCTTTACATCACTACATGCCCCTCTGCGGGCAAACAACCCCTTCAACTCTCTCCACAGTACCATAGGCTCCTTCTGCCGGGCCACAAGCATTTCCACAGGGCCACAATACCCTCCAACTCTTCTCCACAGGACAACAAGCTCTCATTACAGGGCCATAGCTCCCCTCCACAGGGCCAAATGCACTTTCTGCATGGACACAGCCCCATTTAGCTCTCTCCACAGAGACACAAGGCCCGTCTGCAGAGCACAAGCCCCCTCTTCAAGGCCAAAAGGCCTTTCTACATGGCCATAGTCATTTCCATAGGGCACGAGCCCCTCCAGCTCTCTCCACAGGGCAACGGACCCCTATACAGGGTCACAGGCCTTTCCACAGGGCCACAAAACCTTAGGCTCTCTCCACAGGCAATCATGTTGCATGTTGTTTACTGCAGAGGACTTCATAGGCCCAAATCTTACTCCAGAGCCTTCCACAGGCCCCTCCAGCCCACTCCACATGGCCTTTTCCTCAGGCCACAACTCCCTCCAGCTCTCTTTACATCGCCACATGCCCCTCTGCGGGGCCACAGACCCCTATACAGCGTCACATGCCTTTCCACAGGGCCTCAACCCCTTCAGCTCTCTCCACAGGACCACTGCCTCCTTCTGCCGGGCTACAAGCCTTTCCACAGGGCCACAAACCCCTCCAACTCTTCTCCGCAGGACAAAAAGCTCTCTTTACCAGGCCATAGCTCCCCTCCACAGGTCCAAATGCACTTTCTGCATGGACACAGCCCCCTTTAGCTCTCTCCACAGAGACACAAGGCCCATCTGCAGGGCTCAAGCCCCCTCTTCAAGGCCAAAAGGCCTTTCTACATGGCCATAGTCATTTCCATAGGGCACGAGCCGCTCCAGCTCTCTCCACAGGGCAACGGACCCCTAAACAGGGTCACAGGCCTTTCCACAGGGACACAATCCCCTCCAACACTTCTCCACACGACAACAAGCTCTCTTTACCGGGCCATAGCTCCCCTCCACAGGGCCAAATGCACTTTCTGCATGGCCACAGCCCCCTTTAGCTCTCTCCACAGAGACACAAGGCCCGTCTGCAGGGCACAAGCCCCCTCTTCAAGGCCAAAAGGCCTTTCTACATGGCCATAGTCATTTCCATAGGGCACAAGCCCCTCCAGCTCTCTCCACAGGGCAACGGACCCCTATACAGGGTCACAGGCTTTTCCACAGGGCCACAACACCTTCAGCTCTCTCCACAGGACCACAGGCCCCTACTGGGCCACAGGCCTTTCCACAGTGCCACAAGCCCCTCCAGCTCTCTCCACAGGCAATCATGTTGCATGTTGTTTACTGCAAAGGACTTCATAGGCCCAAATCTTACTCCACAGCCTTCCACAGGCCTTTCCAGCCCGCTCCACATGGCCTTTTCCTCAGGCCACAACTCCCTCCAGCTCTCTTTACATCGCCACATGCCCCTCTGCGGGGCCACAGACCCCTATACAGGGTCACAGGCCTTTCCACAGGGCCTCAACCCCTTCAGCTGTCTCCACAGGACCACAGGCTTTTCCACAGCCCACAACTCCTTCCACCTCTCACCACAGGGCCACAGCCCCTTCCACAAGGCCAAAGGGCCTATCCATAGGGCCACAGACCTTTCCACATGGCCACAACACCCTCCAGCTCTCTCCACAGGACAAGAAGCTCTCTTTACAGGGCCATAGCTCACCTCCACAGGGCCAAATGCACTTTCCACACGGCCACAACTCCCAACAGCCCTCTCCACAGAGTCACAGGGCCAGTCTGCAGGGCACAAGCCCCCTCTTCAAAGCCAAAAGGCCTTTCTGCATGGCCATAGTCATTTCCATAGGGTACGAGCCCCTCCAGCTCTCTCCACAGGGCAACGAACCGCTATACAGGGTCACAGGCCTTTCCACAGGGCCACAACACCTTCAGCTCTCTCCACAGGACCACAGGCTCCAGCCCGGCCACAGGCCTTTCCACAGTGCTACAAGTCCCTCCAGCTCTCTCCACAGGCAATCATGTTGCATGTTGTTTACCGCAAAAGGACTTCATAGGCCCAAATCTTACTTCAGACCCTTCCACAGGCCCCTCCAGCCCGCTCCACATGGCCTTTTCCGCAGGCCACAACTCCCTCCAGCTCTCTTTATATCGCCACATGCCCCTCTGCGGGGCCACAGACCCCTATACAGGGTCACAGGCCTTTCCACAAGGCCTCAACCCCTTCAGCTCTCTCCACAGGACCACAGGCTTTTCCACAGCCCACAACTCCTTCCAGCTCTCACCACAGGGCCACAGCCCCTTCCACAAGGCTAAAGGGCCTATCCACAGGGCCACAACACCCTCCAGCTCTCTCCACAGGACAAGAAGCTCTCTTTACAGGGCCATAGCTCACCTCCACAGGGCCAAATGCACTTTCCACACGGCCACAACTCCCAACAGCTCTCTCCACAGAGTCACAAGGCCCGTCTGCAGGGCACAAGCCCCCTCTTCAAGGCCAAAAGGCCTTTCTACATGGCCATAGTCATTTCCATAGGGCACGAGCCCCTCCAGCTCTCTCCACAGGGCAACGGACCCCTATACAGTGTCACAGGCCTTTCCCCAGGGCCACAATCCCCTCCAACTCTTCTCCACACGACAACAAGCTCTCTTTACCGGGCCATAGCTCCCCTCCACAGGGCCTAATGCACTTTCTGCATGGCCACAGCCCCCTTTAGCTCTCTCCACAGAGACACAAGGCCCGTCTGCAGGGCACAAGCCCCCTCTTCAAGGCCAAAAGGCCTTTCTACATGGCCATAGTCATTTCCATAGGGCACAAGCCCCTCCAGCTCTCTCCACAGGGCAACGGACCCCTATACAGGGTCACAGGCCTGTTATGTTCTGCTACCAGAGCTAAGGAAAGAGAGGAGATCTGTCCCTACGATAGAACTCAGCTGAATCCCTACGATGTAACAGGGAACCTGATCCTGCGATCAGACCTGCTAAAGTCCTAAGCTGGTCTGTACGAAGACCTATAGATGTGGGGGAGGAATCCCTACAAGTACTAAGGACTGGGAGGAATATGGGACACCTCCTAACAGAAATAGTAGCAGACAGACGAACAAACAAAATATAAAGAACATAGAGGTCAGTAAACCAAGCAAACTAACAGAGCAAGACACAGAGCACAGGCTAGCTAGAAAGTAGATATACAATGAAGTCCAGCAAAGCCAGAAGGGCGGAGCAGGATTAAATAGGCCAACAAGGTCATGTGACCAGCAAAGGAAAAAACCTAAGAGCAAGGTTCTAACAGTACCCCCCCTTCTAAGAGGATCCTCCGGATCCCCTAGGACCAGGCTTATCAGGAAATCTCCTGTGAAACGCTCTGATAAGTCTGGACGCGGAAACATCATCTGACCTCACCCAAGAGTTATCCTCGGGTCCGAAACCTTTCCAGGCCACAAGATACTGCAAACTACCTCTATACCGTCTAGAGTCAAGGATGCGAGAAATTTCATATTCCCCGTCCTCCACCACCGGAGGAACAGAGGCAGAGGCGTCACCATCCGACACAACAGCTTTTTTTAACAGAGAGACATGAAAGACCGGATTAATTCTCCAGGAGGTAGGAACCTCCAACCTAACAGCAGATTGGTTGACAACCTGAAGCACCTTAAAGGGCCCTACAAACTTGGGACCCAATTTCTTAGAAGGAATCCTCAACCGCAGATTCCTAGAGGACAACCAAACCATGTCACCAACAGCGAACAAAACCTCCTGTCGTTTCCTATCAAAGTAGTCTTTAGATTTTCTGTTGGCCTCCTGAAGATTACCACGCACATCCGTCCAAACTCTTTCCAAATCACCGGAAAAATTCTCCTCCTCAGGCACGGCAGATCCCAACTTGGAGAACGACCCAAACGACGGATGTCTCCCAGAACAACAAAAAAAAGGCGAACAACCAGCAGAAGAAGATGTATGATTGTTCAGAGCAAATTCGGCAAGTGGCAGAAACTCAGACCACCCCTCTTGATTGTCTGCCACAAAACAACGCAAGAACTGCTCAACATCCTGGTTTTTCCTTTCTGTCTGGCCATTAGATTCAGGATGATATCCGGACGAAAACGACAAATGAATTCCCAACCTGTCACAAAAGGCACGCCAAAAACGAGCCACGAACTGAGGACCCCTATCAGAAACAATGTCAGTAGGAACGCCATGAAGTCTGACAATTTCCTTGACAAAGGCCTTAGCGAGAGTTTTAGCGCAGGGCAGTTTGATGAAGGGAACCAAGTGACACATCTTACTAAAACGGTCCACGACCACCCAGATGACAGTAAAACCCTCAGAGGGGGGAAGGTCAGTTATAAAGTCCATAGCCAAATGTGTCCAAGGAGCACTGGGGACCTCCAAAGGACAAAGCAACCCCGCAGCAGGAGTAAGTGAGGACTTAGATCTAGCACATACAGTACATTGGCGTACCCACTTAATGACTTCCTTCTGCCATCCAGGCCACCAAAAACTGCGACCCACCAGTCTCTTGGTCTCAGAGATTCCGGGATGACCTGCCAACCGAGATTCGTGACACTCAACAAACAAATCTCTCCTAAAGGTCCCAGGCACAAACAACCTCCCATGAGGAGTGTTAGATGGGGCATTCTCCTGAGCTTTAAGAATCTCATCTTCCAAAACGGAGTCTAAAGCAGCTATCACAACACCTTCTTGTAAAATGTTTTCCTCTTTCTCAGCACCGACTATGGGAGAAAAACTGCGAGACAAGGCATCCGCCTTAACATTCTTAGTACCAGGGATGTAAGTAACGGAGAAATTAAACCGCGAGAAAAACAGTGCCCACCTAGCCTGACGGGCATTCAGGCGCTTGGCAGCGTCAAGATATATCAGATTTTTATGATCCGTAAGAACCTGAACGGGAAATTCCGCACCTTCCAAGAAGTGGCGCCAGTGTTCAAATGCGAGTTTAATAGCCAATAATTCCCGATTACCAATATCGTAATTCAATTCAGTCTCCGAAAATTTTTTTGAAAAAAAGGCACAGGGATGTAATCCATCCCCGTTATCCTGAGACAATACTGCGCCAACCCCCACAGAGGAAGCATCAACCTCAACCAAAAACGGCCTAGTAACATCAGGCTGCATAAGGATGGGAGCAGAGGTGAACCTCTCCTTGAGATACACAAAAGCTTCAATGGCCTCAGAAGACCACTGAACCGCATCAGCACCTTTCCTGGTGAGATCAGTCAGAGGTTTGACAATACTAGAAAAATTTTTTATGAATTTTCTATAGTAATTGGCGAAACCCAAAAACCTCTGTATCGATTTCAAACCAATAGGCCTAGGCCATTCCTGCACAGCCTGAACCTTAACCGGATCCATCTCAAAACCTTTGCTGGAGATAATGTAGCCCAAAAAACTAATTCTCTGTACAGCGAACTCACATTTCTCCAGCTTAGCAAAAAGCGAATTGTCCATTAATAACTGTAATACCTCACGCACGCTCCGCCAATGAGACTCCAGATCTGGCGAATAAATCAAAATGTCATCCAAATACACAACCACATTTTTACCGATCAAAGGTCTAAGGATGTCATTAATCAGATTCTGAAAAAATGCAGGAGCATTAGTAAGACCAAAAGGCATAACCAGATTCTCAAAATGACCCACAGGAGTGTTAAAAGCAGTCTTCCATTCATCACCCTCCTTCATGCGCAACAGATTGTATGCCCCCTTAAGGTCAATTTTAGAGAACCACTTGGCCCCCAATAACTGGTTAAACAGATCAGGAATCAATGGCAGTGGGTAAGGATTGCGTACCGTAATTTTGTTAATCTCACGAAAATCCAGACAAGGACGTAAACCGCCGTCCTTTTTTTTTACAAAAAAAAATCCAACCGCCACAGGAGACTTAGAGGGCCTAATGTGACCGGCGGCCAAACTTGTCTGTATGTATTCCTCCAAAGCCTTTCTCTCAGGAATAGTAAGGTTAAATAAACGACTTTTAGGAAGAGTCGCTCCAGGGACAAATTCAATAGAACAATCATAGTCTCTATGGGGAGGCAAAACCTGCGATTCCTTCTCAGAAAAAACTCTCCAAAAATCCTGAATAGGAACAGGCAATTCTCCCCTATCCAAAGCTGCAATACGCCCGTTACAACACTTGTCATAACATTTATGGCTCCAGGATTTAATTTCACTGGTAGACCAATCCAGTACAGGATTGTGACATTTTAACCAGGGCAATCCCAATATTACTGGAGAAGGCAAGTTATTCAACACTACCAAATCCAATTTCTCATGGTGAACACCATTAATAGTGAGAGGAAATTCACAGACCTTGAGAGTAATATTCTTCAAAGGGGAGCCATCCACAGAAACCACAGCAATGGGGGATGATAAAGGTTCAGGTTTTAAATTGAGTTTTTCCACGAATCCCCCATCAATTACATTCAGTGTAGACCCGCAATCAACAAACACCCGAAATTCCATTAATTTTTCCTGAGCAATCGTGGAAGCAGCTAAAAATACACCCTTGGAATTTAAACAGGCAATACGGGCATGACTGACCATTTTTTTTTCTTTCTTCATACGAAGCTCACAGCCTTTAATCAAATGACCAGATTTTCCGCAATAGAAACACAAGCCTTTCGAAAAACGACGGTCTTTTTCTTGAGAGCGAGGTGCCACCGATCCAATCTCCATCGGTTCACCACTGTTAGTACACACATTATCATAACCAGAAACTGACATAGCAGAGGATTTGCTCTCATTAACCCTAGCACGCAGTCTTCTATCCACCCGTATAGCTAATTGCATAGCCTGTTGCAAATCCTCAGGTGTAGGATAAGCAATTAGCAGGTCTTTAACCCTTTCACTGAGCCCAGCAAGAAATAGACTTTTCAGAGCAGAATCGTTCCACCCTGTTTGAGTGGACCAACGACGAAAATGTGTACAATATTTTTCGACATTACCTGATCCTTGTTTTAAACGTCTCAACTCAGTTTCAGCTGATGCGACACGGTCAGGATCATCATATAATAGTCCTAAAGCAGAAAAAAAACTATCCACTGATCTGAAGCATGTATCACTAGGTTGCAAAGAAAAGGCCCACTCCTGAGGCTCTTTGCGCAAAAGTGACATTATGAACCCTACGCGCTGGGATTCATCCCCAGAGGACTTGGGTCTCAAACGAAAATACAATAAGCAAGCATTTTTAAATGAAAAAAATTCTCGATGTTCACCAAAAAATAAATCCGGCAAACATACCTTAGGCTCCAAGAAATGTGCTCCAGAACAGTTACTCACGTGCTGACGGAGCTCGGCCACTTCCAGAGAGAGTCCCTGCAGGCGATGAGCCAAATCCTGAACCGACACCATGATGGAACAGAAAAATCTTTCCTTAGAGAATTTGCTGGCTGGACTTACTGTTATGTTCTGCTACCAGAGCTAAGGAAAGAGAGGAGATCTGTCCCTACGATAGAACTCAGCTGAATCCCTACGATGTAACAGGGAACCTGATCCTGCGATCAGACCTGCTAAAGTCCTAAGCTAGTCTGTACGAAGACCTATAGATGTGGGGGAGGAATCCCTACAAGTACTAAGGACTGGGAGGAATATGGGACACCTCCTAACAGAAATAGTAGCAGACAGACGAACAAACAAAATATAAAGAACATAGAGGTCAGTAAACCAAGCAAACTAACAGAGCAAGACACAGAGCACAGGCTAGCTAGAAAGTAGATATACAATGAAGTCCAGCAAAGCCAGAAGGGCGGAGCAGGATTAAATAGGCCAACAAGGTCATGTGACCAGCAAAGGAAAAAACCTAAGAGCAAGGTTCTAACAAGGCCTTTCCACAGGGCCACAACACTTTCAGCTCTCTCCACAGGACCACAGGCTCCTACTGGGCCACAGGCCTTTCCACAGTGCCACTAGCCCCTCCAGCTCTCTCCACAGGCAATCATGTTGCATGTTGTTTACTGCAAAGGACTTCATAGGCCCAAATCTTACTCCAGAGCCTTCCACAGGCCTTTCCAGCCCACTCCACATGGCCTTTTCCTCAGGCCACAACTCCCTCCAGCTCTCTTTACATCGCCACATGCCCCTCTGCGGGGCCACAGACCCCTATACAGGGTCACAGGCCTTTCCACAGGGCCTCAACCCCTTCAGCTGTCTCCACAGGACCACAGGCTTTTCCACAGCCCACAACTCCTTCCACCTCTCACCACAGGGCCACAGCCCCTTCCACAAGGCCAAGGGGCCTATCCATAGGGCCACAAACCTTTCCACATGGCCACAACACCCTCCAGCTCTCTCCACAGGACAAGAAGCTCTCTTTACAGGGCCATAGCTCACCTCCACAGGGCCAAATGCACTTTCCACACGGCCACAACTCCCAACAGCCCTCTCCACAGAGTCACAGGGCCCGTCTGCAGGGCACAAGCCCCCTCTTCAAAGCCAAAAGGCCTTTCTGCATGGTCATAGTCATTTCCATAGGGCACGAGCCCCTCAAGCTCTCTCCACAGGGCAACGGACTGCTATACAGGGTCACAGGCCTTTCCACAGGGCCACAACACCTTCAGCTCTCTCCACAGGACCACAGGCTCCTACCCGGCGACAGGCTTTTCCACAGTGCTACAAGTCCCTCTAGCTCTCTCCACAGGCAATCATGTTGCATGTTGTTTACCGAAAAAAGGACTTCATAGGCCCAAATCTTACTTCAGACCCTTCCACAGGCCCCTCCAGCCCGCTCCACATGGCCTTTTCAGCAGGCCACAACTCCCTCCAGCTCTCTTTACATTGCCACATGCCCCTCTACGGGGCCACAAACCCCTATACAGGGTCACAGGCCTTTCCACAGGGCCTCAACCCCTTCAGCTCTCTCCACAGGACCACTGGCTCCTTCTGCCGGGCCACAAGCATTTCCACAGGGCCACAATCCCCTCCAACTCTTCTCCACAGGACAACAAGCTCTCTTTACAGAGCCATAGCTCCCCTCCACAGGGCCAAATGCACTTTCTGCACGGCCACAGCCCCCTTTAGCTCTCTCCACAGAGACACAGGGCCCGTCTGCAGGACACAAGCCCCCTCTTCAAGGCCAAAGGGCCTTTCTACATGGCCATAGTCATTTCCATAGGGCACAAGCCCCTCCAGCTCTCTCCACAGGGCAACGGACCCCTATACAGGGTCACAGGCCTTTCCACAGGGCCACAACACCTTCAGCTCTCTCCACAGGACCACAGGCTACTACCGGGCCACAGGTCTTTCCACAGTGCCACAAGCACCATCCAGCTCTCTCCACAGGCAATCATGTTGCACTTTTGCAACAAGAGTCAATTTTTGTTGCAGTTCGGCAACATTGGAGTCAACCCTGTTGCAAATCGGACACGAAGCTTGAAAATTTAGATGTTTACTGCAAAGGACTTCATAGGCCCCCATCTTACTCCAGAGCCTTCCACAGGCCCCTCCAACACGCTCCACATGGCCCTTTCCACAGGCCACAACTCCATCCAGCTCTCTTTACATCGCCACATGCCCCTCTGCGGGGCAACAGACCCCTATACAGGGTCACAGGCCTCTCCACAGGGCCTCAACCCCTTCAGCTCTCTCCACAGGACCACTGGCTCCTTCTGCCGGGCCACAAGCCTTTCCACAGGGCCACAATCCCCTCCAATTCCACAGGACAACAGGCTCTCTTTACAGGGCCATAGCTCCCCTCCACAGGGCCAAATGCACTTTCCACATGGCCACAACCCCCTCCAGCTCTCTACACAGAGTCATGGGGCCCATCTGCAGGGCACAAGCCCCTTCATCAAGGCCAAGGGGACTTTCTACAGGGCCACTGGCCTATAAATAGTGCCACAACCTCCTCTGGCTCTCTCAAGAGGGCCACAGGCTCCTTCTACAGGGCAAGGGCCCCCTCCACAAGGCCAAAGGCCCTTTGCAAAGGGCCATAGGTCCATTCCACAGGGCCATAGTCATTTCCATAGGGCCATAACCCCCCTCAAGCTCTCTCCACAGAACCGCAGGCTCCTTCTACAGGTTTCCAGGCATATACACAGGGCCACATCCGCCTTCACCTCTCTCCACAAGGCGACAGGGCCCTTTCACTGTGTCATAGGCCTTTCCATAAGGCCACAACCCCCTCTGTCTCTCTCAAAAAGGACAGAGGCTCCCTTTACAAGGCAACAGCCCCCTCCACAAGGCCAAAGGCCTTTTTCAAAGGGCCACAGGTCCCTTTCGCAGGGCCATAGGCATTTCCCCAAGGCAATAACCCCCTCCAGCTCTCTCCACAGGACCACAGGCTCCTTCTACAAGACTACAACCCCTTTGAGCTCTTTCATCAGGGCCACAGCCTCCTCTGCCCCCCTTTAATCAGTTAAAAGGGCTCAATTGAGTGACCACAACACCTTCAGCTCTCTCCACAGGACCACAGGCTCCTACTGAGCCACAGGACTTTCCACAGTGCCACAAGCCCCTCTAGCTCTCTCCACAGGCAATCATGTTGCATGTTTTTTACTGCAAAGGACTTCATAGGCCCAAATCTTACTCCAGAGCCTTCCACAGGCCCCTCCAGTTGGCTCCACATGGCCTTTTCCTCAGGCCACAACTCCCTCCAGCTCTCTTTACATCGCCACATGCCCCTCTGCGGGGCCACAGACCCCTATACAGGGTCACAGGCCTTTCCACAGGGCCTCAACCCCTTCAGCTCTCTCCACAGGACCACAGGCTTTTCCACAGCCCACAACTCCTTCCAGCTCTCACCACAGGGCCACAGCCCCTTCCACAAGGCTAAAGGGCCTATCCATAGGGCCACAGACCTTTCCACAGGGCCACAACACGCTCCAGCTCTCTCCACAGGACAAGAAGCTGTCTTTACAGGGCCATAGCTCACCTCCACAGGGCCAAATGCACTTTCCACACGGCCACAACTCCCAACAGCCCTCTCCACAGAGTCACAGGGCCCGTCTGCAGGGCACAAGCCCCTCTTCAAAGCCAAAAGGCCTTTCTACATGGCCATAGTCATTCCCATAGGGCACGAGCACCTCCAGCTCTCTCCACAGGGCAACGGACCCCTGTACAGGGTCACAGTCCTTTCCACAGGGCCACAACAGCTTCAGCTCTCTCCACAGGCAATCATGTTGCATGTTGTTTACTGCAGAGGACTTCATAGGCCCAAACCTTACTCCAGAGCCTTCCACAGGCCCCTCCAGCCCGCTCCACATGGCCTTTTCCTCAGGCCACAACTCCCTCTAGCTCTCTTTACATCGCCACATGCCCCTCTGCGGGGCCACAGACCCCTATACAGGGTCACATGCCTTTCCACAGGGCCTCAACCCCTTCAGCTCTCTCCACAGGACTACTGCTCCTTCTGCTGGGCTACAAGCCTTTCCACAGGGCCACAATCCCCTCCAACTCTTCTCCACAGGACAACAAGCTCTCTTTAAAGGGCCATAGCTCCCCTCCACAGGGCCAAATGCACTTTCTGCACGGCCACAGCCCCCTTTAGCTCTCTCCACAGAGACACAAGGCCCGTCTGCAGGGCACAAGCCCCCTCTTCAAGGCCAAAAGGCCTTTCTACATGGCCATAGTCATTTCCATAGGGCACGAGCCCCTCCAGCTCTCTCCACAGGGCAACGGACCGCTATACAGGGTCACAGGCCTTTCCACAGGGCCACAACACCTTCAGCTCTTCCACAGGACCACAGGCTCCAGCCCGGCCACAGGCCTTTCCACAGTGCTACAAGTCCCTCCAGCTCTCTCCACAGGCAATAATGTTTCATGTTGTTTACCGCAAAAGGACTTCATAGGCCCAAATCTTACTTCAGACCCTTCCACAGGCCCCTCCAGCCCACTCCACATGGCCTTTTCCGCAGGCCACAACTCCCTCCAGCTCTCTTTACATCGCCACATGCCCCTCTGCGGGGCCACAGACCCCTATACAGGGTCACAGGCCTTTCCACAAGGCCTCAACCCCTTCAGCTCTCTCCACAGGACCACAGGCTTTTCCACAGCCCACAACTCCTTCCAGCTCTCACCACAGGGCCACAGCCCCTTCCACAAGGCTAAAGGGCCTATCCATAGGGCCACAGACATTTCCACAGGGCCACAACACCCTCCAGCTCTCTCCACAGGACAAGAAGCTCTCTTTACAGGGCCATAGCTAACCTCCACAGGGCCAAATGCACTTTCCACACGGCCACAACTCCCAACAGCTCTCTCCACAGAGTCACAAGGCCCGTCTGCAGGGCACAAGCCCCCTCTTCAAGGCCAAAAGGCCTTTCTACATGGCCATAGTCATTTCCATAGGGCACGAGCCCCTCCAGCTCTCTCCACAGGGCAACGGACCCCTATACAGGGTCACAGGCCTTTCCCCAGGGCCACAATCCCCTCCAACTCTTCTCCACACGACAACAAGCTCTCTTTACCGGGCCATAGCTCCCCTCCACAGGGCCAAATGCACTTTCTGCATGGCCACAGCCCCCTTTAGCTCTCTCCACAGAGACACAAGGCCCGTCTGCAGGGCACAAGCCCCCTCTTCAAGGCCAAAAGGCCTTTCTACATGGCCATAGTCATTTCCATAGGGCACAAGCCCCTCCAGCTCTCTCCACAGGGCAACGGACCCCTATACAGGGTCACAGGCCTTTCCACAGGGCCACAACACTTTCAGCTCTCTCCACAGGACCACAGGCTCCTACTGGGCCACAGGCCTTTCCACAGTGCCACAAGCCCCTCCAGCTCTCTCCACAGGCAATCATGTTGCATGTTGTTTACTGCAAAGGACTTCATAGGCCCAAATCTTACTCCAGAGCCTTCCACAGGCCTTTCCAGCCCACTCCACATGGCCTTTTCCTCAGGCCACAACTCCCTCCAGCTCTCTTTACATCGCCACATGCCCCTCTGCGGGGCCACAGACCCCTATACAGGGTCACAGGCCTTTCCACAGGGCCTCAACCCCTTCAGCTGTCTCCACAGGACCACAGGCTTTTCCACAGCCCACAACTCCTTCCACCTCTCACCACAGGGCCACAGCCCCTTCCACAAGGCCAAGGGGCCTATCCATAGGGCCACAAACCTTTCCACATGGCCACAACACCCTCCAGCTCTCTCCACAGGACAAGAAGCTCTCTTTACAGGGCCATAGCTCACCTCCACAGGGCCAAAGGCACTTTCCACACGGCCACAACTCCCAACAGCCCTCTCCACAGAGTCACAGGGCCCGTCTGCAGGGCACAAGCCCCCTCTTCAAAGCCAAAAGGCCTTTCTGCATGGCCATAGTCATTTCCATAGGGCACGAGCCCCTCAAGCTCTCGTCACAGGGCAACGGACCGCTATACAGGGTCACAGGCCTTTCCACAGGGCCACAACACCTTCAGCTCTCTCCACAGGACCACAGGCTCCTACCCGGCGACAGGCTTTTCCACAGTGCTACAAGTCCCTCTAGCTCTCTCCACAGGCAATCATGTTGCATGTTGTTTACCGAAAAAAGGACTTCATAGGCCCAAATCTTACTTCAGACCCTTCCACAGGCCCCTCCAGCCCGCTCCACATGGCCTTTTCCGCAGGCCACAACTCCCTCCAGCTCTCTTTACATTGCCACATGCCCCTCTGCGGGGCCACAGACCCCTATACAGGGTCACAGGCCTTTCCACAGGGCCTCAACCCCTTCAGCTCTCTCCACAGGACCACTGGCTCCTTCTGCCGGGCCACAAGCATTTCCACAGGGCCACAATCCCCTCCAACTCTTCTCCACAGGACAACAAGCTCTCTTTACAGAGCCATAGCTCCCCTCCACAGGGCCAAATGCACTTTCTGCACGGCCACAGCCCCCTTTATCTCTCTCCACAGAGACACAGGGCCCGTCTGCAGGACACAAGCCCCCTCTTCAAGGCCAAAGGGCCTTTCTACATGGCCATAGTCATTTCCATAGGGCACAAGCCCCTCCAGCTCTCTCCACAGGGCAACGGACCCCTATACAGATTCACAGGCCTTTCCACAGGGCCACAACACCTTCAGCTCTCTCCACAGGACCACAGGCTACAACCGGGCCACAGGTCTTTCCACAGTGCCACAAGCACCATCCAGCTCTCTCCACAGGCAATCATGTTGCACTTTTGCAACAAGAGTCAATTTTTGTTGCAGTTCGGCAACATTGGAGTCAACCCTGTTGCAAATCGGACACGAAGCTTGAAAATTTAGATGTTTACTGCAAAGGACTTCATAGGCCCCCATCTTACTCCAGAGCCTTCCACAGGCCCCTCCAACACGCTCCACATGGCCTTTTCCACAGGCCACAACTCCATCCAGCTCTCTTTACATCGCCACATGCCCCTCTGCGGGGCAACAGACCCCTATACAGGGTCACAGGCCTCTCCACAGGGCCTCAACCCCTTCAGCTCTCTCCACAGGACCACTGGCTCCTTCTGCCGGGCCACAAGCCTTTCCACAGGGCCACAATCCCCTCCAATTCCACAGGACAACAGGCTCTCTTTACAGGGCCATAGCTCCCCTCCACAGGGCCAATTGCACTTTCCACATGGCCACAGCCCCCTCCAGCTCTCTACACAGAGTCATGGTGCCCGTCTGCAGGGCACAAGCCCCTTCATCAAGGCCAAGGGGCCTTTCTACAGGGCCACTGGCCTTTAAATAGTGCCACAACCTCCTCTGGCTCTCTCAAGAGGGCCACAGGCTCCTTCTACAGGGCAAGGGCCCCCTCCACAAGGCCAAAGGCCCTTTGCAAAGGGCCATAGGTCCATTCCACAGGGCCATAGTCATTTCCAAAGGGCCATAACCCCCCTCAAGCTCTCTCCACAGAACCGCAGGCTCCTTCTACAGGTTTACAGGCATATACACAGGGCCACATCCGCCTTCACCTCTCTCCACAAGGCGACAGGGCCCTTTCACTGTGTCATAGGCCTTTCCATAAGGCCACAACCCCCTCTGTCTCTCTCAAAAAGGACAGAGGCTCCCTTTACAAGGCAACAGCCCCCTCCACAAGGCCAAAGGCCTTTTTCAAAGGGCCACAGGTCCCTTTCGCAGGGCCATAGGCATTTCCCCAAGGCAATAACCCCCTCCAGCTCTCTCCACAGGACCACAGGCTCCTTCTACAAGACTACAACCCCTTTGAGCTCTTTCATCAGGGCCACAGCCTCCTCCGCCCCCCTTTAATCAGTTAAAAGGGCTCAATTGAGTGACCACAACACCTTCAGCTCTCTCCACAGGACCACAGGCTCCTACTGAGCCACAGGACTTTCCACAGTGCCACAAGCCCCTCTAGCTCTCTCCACAGGCAATCATGTTGCATGTTTTTTACTGCAAAGGACTTCATAGGCCCAAATCTTACTCCAGAGCCTTCCACAGGCCCCTCCAGCCGGCTCCACATGGCCTTTTCCTCAGGCCACAACTCCCTCCAGCTCTCTTTACATCGCCACATGCCCCTCTGCGGGGCCACAGACCCCTATACAGGGTCACAGGCCTTTCCACAGGGCCTCAACCCCTTCAGCTCTCTCCACAGGACCACAGGCTTTTCCACAGCCCACAACTCCTTCCAGCTCTCACCACAGGGCCACAGCCCCTTCCACAAGGCTAAAGGGCCTATCCATAGGGCCACAACACGCTCCAGCTCTCTCCACAGGACAAGAAGGTCTCTTTATAGGGCCATAGCTCACCTCCACAGGGCCAAATGCACTTTCCACACGGCCACAACTCCCAACAGCCCTCTCCACAGAGTCACAGGGCTCGTCTGCAGGGCACAAGCCCCTCCTCAAGGCCAAAAGGCCTTTCTACATGGCCATAGTCATTCCCATAGGGCACGAGCACCTCCAGCTCTCTCCACAGGGCAACGGACCCCTGTACAGGGTCACAGTCCTTTCCACAGGGCCACAACAGCTTCAGCTCTCTCCACAGGCAACCATGTTGCATGTTGTTTACTGCAGAGGACTTCATAGGCCCAAACCTTACTCCAGAGCCTTCCACAGGCCCCTCCAGCCCGCTCCACATGGCCTTTTCCTCAGGCCACAACTCCCTCCAGCTCTCTTTACATCGCCACATGCCCCTCTGCGGGGCCACAGACCCCTATACAGGGTCACATGCCTTTCCACAGGGCCTCAACCCCTTCAGCTCTCTCCACAGGACCACTGCTCCTTCTGCCGGGCTACAAGCCTTTCCACAGGGCCACAATCCCCTCCAACTCTTCTCCACAGGACAACAAGCTCTCTTTAAAGGGCCATAGCTCCCCTCCACAGGGCCAAATGCGCTCTCTGCACGGCCACAGCCCCCTTTAGCTCTCTCCACAGAGACACAAGGCCCATCTGCAGGGCACAAGCCCCCTCTTCAAGGCCAAAAGGCCTTTCTACATGGCCATAGTCATTTCCATAGGGCACGACCCCCTCCAGCTCTCTCCACAGGGCAACGGACTGCTATACAGGGTCACAGGCCTTTCCACAGGGCCACAACACCTTCAGCTCTTCCACAGGACCACAGGCTCCAGCCCGGCCACAGGCCTTTCCACAGTGCTACAAGTCCCTCCAGCTCTCTCCACAGGCAATCATGTTTTATGTTGTTTACCGCAAAAGGACTTCATAGGCCCAAATCTTACTTCAGACCCTTCCACAGGCCCCTCCAGTCCGCTCCACATGGCCTTTTCTGCAGGCCACAACTCCCTCCAGCTCTCTTTACATCGCCACATGCCCCTCTGCGGGGCCACAGACCCCTATACAGGGTCACAGGCCTTTCCACAGGGCCTCAACCCCTTCAGCTCTCTCCACAGGACCACTGGCTCCTTCTGCCGAGCCACAAGCATTTCCACAGGGCCACAATCCGCTCAAACTCTTTTCCACAGGACAACAAGCTAACTTTACAGGGCCATAGCTCCCTTCCTCAAAGCCAGCCCTCATGGTGTTTGTGTTATTAAAGAAAAAAAAAATTTGAGGGCTGGCTAGAGGCAGCCGTGGACACACGATAGCCAGCCCTCATGGTGTTTGTGTTATTAAAGAAAAAATAATAATTTTAGGGCTGGCTAGAGGCAGCCGTGGACACATGATAGCCAGCCCTCATGGTGTTTGTGTTATTAAAGAAAAAAAAAATTTAAGGGCTGGCTAGAGGCAGCCGTGGACACACGATAGCCAGCCCTCATGGTGTTTGTGTTATTAAAGAAAAAAAAAATTTAAGGGCTGGCTAGAGGCAGCCGTGGACACATGATAGCCAGCCCTCATGGTGTTTGTTTTATTAAAGAAAAAAACAAAATTTAGGGCTGGCTAGAGGCAGCCGTGGACACACGATAGCCAGCCCTCATGGTGTTTGTGTTATTAAAGAAAAAAAATAAATTTGAGGGCTGGCTAGAGGCAGCCGTGGACAAACGATAGCCAGCCCTCATGGTGTTTGTGTTATTAAAGAAAAAAAAAATTTAAGGGCTGGCTAGAGGCAGCCGTGGACACACGATAGCCAGCCCTCATGGTGTTTGTGTTATTAAAGAAAAAAAAAATTTAAGGGCTGGCTAGAGGCAGCCGTGGACAAACGATAACCAGCCCTCATGGTGTTTGTGTTATTGAAGAAAAAAAATAAATTTGAGGGCTGGCTAGAGGCAGCCGTGGACAAACGATAACCAGCCCTCATGGTGTTTGTGTTATTAAAGAAAAAAAAATAATTTGAGGGCTGGCTAGAGGCAGCAGTGGACACACGATAGCCAGCCCACATGGTGTTTGTGTTATTAAAGAAAAAAAATAAATTTGAGGGCTGGCTAGAGGCAGCCGTGGACACATGATAGCCAGCCCTCATGGTGTTTGTGTTATTAAAGAAAATAAATAAATTTGAGGGCTGGCTAGAGGCAGCCGTGGACACACGATAGCCAGCCCTCATGGTGTTTGTGTTATTAAAGAAAATAAATAAATTTGAGGGCTGGCTAGAGGCAGCCGTGGACAAACGATAGCCAGCCCACATGGTGTTTGTGTTATTAAAGAAAAAAAATAAATTTGAGGGCTGGCTAGAGGCAGCCGTGGACACATGATAGCCAGCCCTCATGGTGTTTGTGTTATTAAAGAAAATAAATAAATTTGAGGGCTGGCTAGAGGCAGCCGTGGACACACGATAGCCAGCCCTCATGGTGTTTGTGTTATTAAAGAAAATAAATAAATTTGAGGGCTGGCTAGAGGCAACCGTGGACACACGATAGCCAGCCCACATGGTGTTTGTGTTATTAAAGAAAAAAAATAAATTTGAGGGCTGGCTAGAGACAGCCGTGGACAAACGATAGCCAGCCCACATGGTGTTTGTGTTATTAAAGAAAAAAAATAAATTTGAGGGCTGGCTAGAGGCAGCCGTGGACAAACGATAGCCAGCCCACATGGTGTTTGTGTTATTAAAGAAAAAATATAAATTTGAGGGCTGGCTAGAGGCAGCCATGGACAAACGATAACCAGCCCTCATGGTGTTTGTGTTATTAAAGAAAAAAAATAAACTTGAGGGATGGCTAGAGGCAGCCGTGGACACACGATAGCCAGCCCTCATGGTGTTTGTGTTATTAAAGAAAAAAAAAATTTAAGGGCTGGCTAGAGGCAGCCGTGGACACACGATAGCCAGCCCTCATGGTGTTTGTGTTATTAAAGAAAAAAAAAATTTAAGGGCTGGCTAGAGGCAGCCGTGGACACATGATAGCCAGCCCTCATGGTGTTTGTGTTATTAAAGAAAAAAACAAAATTTAGGGCTGGCTAGAGGCAGCCGTGGACACACGATAGCCAGCCCTCATGGTGTTTGTGTTATTAAAGAAAAAAAATAAATTTGAGGGCTGGCTAGAGGCAGCCGTGGACAAACGATAGCCAGCCCTCATGGTGTTTGTGTTATTAAAGAAAAAAAAAATTTAAGGGCTGGCTAGAGGCAGCCGTGGACACACGATAGCCAGCCCTCATGGTGTTTGTGTTATTAAAGAAAAAAAAAATTTAAGGGCTGGCTAGAGGCAGCCGTGGACAAACGATAACCAGCCCTCATGGTGTTTGTGTTATTAAAGAAAAAAAATAAATTTGAGGGCTGGCTAGAGGCAGCCGTGGACAAACGATAACCAGCCCTCATGGTGTTTGTGTTATTAAAGAAAAAAAATAAATTTGAGGGCTGGCTAGAGGCAGCCGTGGACACACGATAGCCAGCCCTCATGGTGTTTGTGTTATTAAAGAAAATAAATAAATTTGAGGGCTGGCTAGAGGCAGCCGTGGACACACGATAGCCAGCCCTCATGGTGTTTGTGTTATTAAAGAAAATAAATAAATTTGAGGGCTGGCTAGAGGCAACCGTGGACACACGATAGCCAGCCCACATGGTGTTTGTGTTATTAAAGAAAAAAAATAAATTTGAGGGCTGGCTAGAGACAGCCGTGGACAAACGATAGCCAGCCCACATGGTGTTTGTGTTATTAAAGAAAAAAAATAAATTTGAGGGCTGGCTAGAGGCAGCCATGGACAAACGATAGCCAGCCCACATGGTGTTTGTGTTATTAAAGAAAAAATATAAATTTGAGGGCTGGCTAGAGGCAGCCATGGACAAACGATAACCAGCCCTCATGGTGTTTGTGTTATTAAAGAAAATAAATAAATTTGAGGGCTGGCTAGAGGCAGCCGTGGACACACGATAGCCAGCCCACATGGTGTTTGTGTTATTAAAGAAAAAATATAAATTTGATGGCTGGCTAGAGGCAGCCGTGGACACACTATATATATATATATATATATATATATATATATTATATATATATATATATATATATATTTCTGCAGTATCTGTGCATTATGAATCGTGATATGTGTTAAAGGGGCCCACTGAGACTTTCGCCTAGGGCCCACAAAAACCTGGAGCCGGCCCTGCCCATGTGTGGTGATTATTGATTCCAGTACTAATAGGAATTGCAGGGGCACTAACAGCATGAATGGGGTGTTTATTTATTTGTATTTTGGATATTGTTTCTTCTGGTGTGTGAATATATGGCACTGACCAGTTTAATGCCCTGTATTTGTGTGGTTTTTGCCTTGGATTCTTACATTTTTTTATATTGTCTGCTATAGTATATATTTTGTGCTATAGTGCATTACCTCTAATACCGGTGGCGGATTTGCCAGTCAGTATATTAATGTGCAAAATTGATCACCAGGGACAGCCTAAGTGTATATTTGATCTTTACTTGATCTATTACAATCATGTGTTTTTCTGGGATGGATTTTGGAGTAGGTGGGCTTTCCATTAGTGGGTAATTCCACTATATTAACTTTTACTTGTGTTTTCATTAATTGGATTGTGACATTGTTTGTATGTATTTATAAAAAATATAATTCATTGTAATTTATTGAAGTATTGTCTAGATTGGGTGATCACTGCACAAGAGCATACCGCTTTTCTTCTTGCCGATGTTTATATATATTTGGTATGCTGCATGTTGATCCCATAGTGATTAGATGGTGCCCTCCATAACTTTGAGTTTGTGACATGGACAGATTTTTCACACTTCTACAATTGAGTTCACTCTCAACTTTTCAGACGTCTGCAGACGGAGTCTCTTATCTTTTCTGTACTACAAGATGTTTTGCTGACAATTGGCCAAATACACAAGTCCTTCTGCAGCCTTATCTCAAATGAAATAACATACAAACCTTAGCTTTTTTTTCTCTTTTTTCAAATGCTTCCTCAGGGCTGGCTGGAGACAGCCGTGGGCACACGAGAGCCAGCCCTCGTGGTTTTAATGTTATTAAAAAAAATAAAAAAATTTGAGGGCTGGCTGGTGACAGCCATGGGCACACGATAGCCAGCCTTCATAGTTGCATTTCTTATAAATAAAAATATAAACCTTTAGGGCTGGCTGGCGAGAGCCATGTGCACGCGGATAGCCAGCCTTCATGGGGGTGTTATATTTATATCCCACCAAGGACAACATCTGAAACGAGTTTGTATGTTCTCCCCGTGTTTGCATGGGTTTCCTCCGGGTTCTCCGGTTTCCTCCCACACTCCAAAGACACACTGATAGGGAATCTAGATTGTGAGCCCCAATGGGGACAGCGACAATAATGTATGTAAAGCGCTGTGGAATATGTAAGCGCTATATAAAAATAAAAATAAGATGATGATAAAAAATATAAACCTTGAGGGCCGGCTGGAGACAGCCGTGGGCACACGATAGCCAGCCCTCATGCTCTTTACAGAGCCATAGCTCCCCTCCACAGGGCCAAATGCACTTTCCACATGGCCACAATCCCCTCCAGCTCTCTCCACAGAGTCACTGGGCCCGTCTGCTGGGCACAAGCCCCTTCATCAAGGCCAAGGGGCCAGTCTACAGGGCCACTGGCCTTTAAATAGGGCCACAACCCCCTCTGGCTCTCTCAACAGGGCCACAGGCTCCTTCTGCAGGGCAACAGCCCCCTCCACAAGGCCAAAGGCCCTTTGCAAAGGGCTATAGGTCCATTCCACAGGGCCATAGTCATTTCCATAGGGCCATAACCCCCCTCAAGCTCTCTCCACAGAACCACAGGCTCCTTCTACAGGTTTACAGGCATTTACACAGGGCCACAACCGCCTTCACCTCTCTCCACAGGGCCCTTTCACTGTGTCATAGGCCTTTCCATAAGGCCACAACCCCCTCTGTCTCTCTTAAAAAGGACAGAGGCTCCCTTTACAAGGCAACAGCCCCCTCCAAAAGGCCAAAGGCCTTTTTCAAAGGGTCATAGGTCCCCTCCGCAGGGCCATAGGCATTTCCCCAAGACAATAACCCCCTCCAGCTCTCTCCAGAGGACCACAGGCTCCTTCTACAAGGCTACAACCCCTTTCAGCTCTTTCATCAGGGCCACAGCCTCCTCCACCCCCCTTTAATCAGTTAAAAGGGCTCATTTGCGTGACCACAACACCTTCAGCTCTCTCCACAGGACCACAGGCTCCTACCGGGCCACAGGCCTTTCCACAGTGCCATAAGCCCCTCCAGCTCTCTCCACAGGCAATCATGGTGCATGTTGTTTACTGCAAAGGACTTCATAGGCCCAAATCTTACTCCAGAGCCTTCCACAGGCACCTCCAGCCCGCTCCACATGGCCTTTTCCGCAAGTCACAACTCCCTCCAGCTCTCTTTACATCGCCACATGCCCCTCTGCGGGGCCACAGACCCCTATACAGGGTCACAGGCCTTTCCACAGGGCCTCAACCCCTTCAGCTGTCTCCACAGGACCACAGGCTTTTCCACAGCCCACAACTCCTTTCAGCTCTCACCACAGCGCCACAGCCCCTTCCACAGGGCTAAAGTTCCTATCCATAGGGCCACAGACCTTTCCACAGGGCCACAACACCCTCCAGCTCTCTCCACATGACAAGAAGCTCTCTTTACAGGGCCATAGCTCACCTCCACAGGGCCAAATGCACTTTCCACACGGCCACAACTCCCAACAGCTCTCTCCACAGAGTCACAGGGCCCGTCTGCAGGGCACAAGCCCCCTCTTCAAGGCCAAAAGGCCTTTCTACATGGCCATAGTCATTTCCATAGGGCACGGGCCCCTCCAGCTCTCTCCACAGGGCAACAGACCCCTATACAGGATCACAGGCCTTTCCACAGGGCCACAACACCTTCAGCTCTCTCCACAGGACCACAGGCTCCTACTGGGCCACAGGCCTTTCCACAGTGCCACAAGCCCCTCCAGCTCTCTCCACAGGCAATCATGTTGCATGTTGTTTACTGCAAAGGACTTCATAGGCTCAAATCTTACTCCAGAGCCTTCCACAGGCCTCTCCAGCCCGCTCCACATGGCCTTTTCCTCAGGCCACAACTCCCTCCAGCTCTCTTTACATCGCCACATGCCCCTCTGCGGGGCCACAGACCCCTATACAGGGTCACAGGCCTTTCAACAGGGCCTCAACCCCTTCAGCTCTCTCCACAGGACCACAGGCTTTTCCACAGCCCACAACTCCTTCCAACTCTCACCACAGGGCCACAGCCCTTTCCACAAGGCTAAAGGGCCTATCCATAGGGCCACATACCTTTCCACAGGGCCACAACACCCTCCAGCTCTCTCCACAGGACAAGAAGCTCTCTTTACAGGGCCATAGCTCACCTCCACAGGACCAAATGCACTTTCCACACGGCCACAACTCCCAACAGCTCTCACCACAGAGTCACAGGGCCCGTCTGCAGGGCACAAGCCCCCTCTTCAAGGCCAAAAGGCCTTTCTACATGGCTATAGTCATTTAAATATGGCACGAGCCCCTCCAGCTCTCTCCACAGGACAACGGACCCCTATACAGGGTTACAGGCCTTTCCACAGGGCCACAACACCTTCAGCTCTCTCCACAGGACCACAGGCCCCTACTGGGCCACAGGCCTTTCCACAGTGCCACAAGCCCCTCCAGCTCTCTCCACAGGCAATCATGTTGCATGTTGTTTACTGCAAAGGACTTCATAGGCTCAAATCTTACTCCAGAGCCTTCCACAGGCCTCTCCAGCCCGCTCCACATGGCCTTTTCCTCAGGCCACAACTCCCTCCAGCTCTCTTTACATCGCCACATGCCCCTCTGCGGGGCCACAGACCCCTATACAGGGTCACAGGCCTTTCCACAGGGCCTCAACCCCTTCAGCTGTCTCCACAGGACCACAGGCTTTTAGACAGCCCACAACTCCTTCCAGCTCTCACCACAGGGCCACAGCCCTTTCCACAAGGCTAAAGGGAATATCCATAGGGCCACAGACCTTTCCACAGGGCCACAACACCCTCCAGCTCTCTCCACAGGACAATAAGTTCTCTTTACAGGGCCATAGCTCACCTCCACAGGGCCAAATGCACTTTCCACACGGCCACAACTCCCAACAGCTCTCTCCACAGAGTCACAGGGCCCGTCTGCAGGACACAAGCCCCCTCTTCAAGGCCAAAAGGCCTTTCTACATGGCCATAGTCATTTCCATAGGGCACGAGCCCCTCCAGCTCTCTCCACAGGCAATCATGTTGCATGTTGTTTACTGCAAAGGACTTCATAGGCCCAAATCTTACTCCAGAGCCTTCCACAGGCCTTTCCAGCCCACTCCACATGGCCTTTTCCTCAGGCCACAACTCCCTCCAGCTCTCTTTACATCGCCACATGCCCCTCTGCGGGGCCACAGACCCCTATACAGGGTCACAGGCCTTTGCACAGGGCCTCAACCCCTTCAGCTGTCTCCACAGGACCACTGGCTTTTCCACAGCCCACAACTCCTTCCACCTCTCACCACAGGGCCACAGCCCCTTTCACAAGGCCAAAGGGCCTATCCATAGGGCCACAAACCTTTCCACATGGCCACAACACCCTCCAGCTCTCTCCACAGGACAAGAAGCTCTCTTTACAGGGCCATAGCTCACCTCCACAGGGCCAAATGCGCTTTCCACACGGCCACAACTCCCAACAGCCCTCTCCACAGAGTCACAGGGCCCGTCTGCAGGGCACAAGCCCCCTCTTCAAGGCCAAAAGGCCTTTCTGCATGGCCATAGTCATTTCCATAGGGCACAAGCCCCTCAAGCTCTCTCCACAGGGCAACGGACCGCTATACAGGGTCACAGGCCTTTCCACAGGGCCACAACACCTTCAGCTCTCTCCACAGGACCACAGGCTCCTACCCGGCGACAGGCTTTTCCACAGTGCTACAAGTCCCTCTAGCTCTCTCCACAGGCAATCATGTTGCATGTTGTTTACCGAAAAAAGGACTTCATAGGCCCAAATCTTACTTCAGACCCTTCCACAGGCCCCTCCAGCCC
Source organism: Phyllobates terribilis (assembly GCF_046119375.1). Lineage (NCBI taxonomy): Eukaryota > Metazoa > Chordata > Amphibia > Anura > Dendrobatidae > Phyllobates > Phyllobates terribilis. The sequence goes on along the minus strand of NW_027362771.1, from coordinate 21,677 downwards.
GCTCCACATGGCCTTTTCCGCAGGCCACAACTCCCTCCAGCTCTCTTTACATTGCCACATGCCCCTCTGCGGGGCCACAGACCCCTATACAGGGTCACAGGCCTTTCCACAGGGCCTCAACCCCTTCAGCTCTCTCCACAGGAACACTGGCTCCTTCTGCCGGGCCACATCCATTTCCACAGGGCCACAATCCCCTCCAACTCTTCTCCACAGGACAACAAGCTCTCTTTACAGAGCCATAGCTCCCCTCCACAGGGCCAAATGCACTTTTTGCACGGCTACAGCCCCCTTTAGCTCTCTCCACAGAGACACAGGGCCCGTCTGCAGGACACAAGCCCCTTCTTCAAGGCCAAAGGGCCTTTCTACATGGCCATAGTCATTTCCATAGGGCGCAAGCCCCTCCAGCTCTCTCCACAGGGCAACGGACCCCTATACAGGGTCACAGGCCTTTCCACAGGGCCACAACACCTTCAGCTCTCTCCACAGGACCACAGGCTCCTACCCGGCGACAGGCTTTTCCACAGTGCTACAAGTCCCTCTAGCTCTCTCCACAGGCAATCATGTTGCATGTTTTTTACCGAAAGAAGGACTTCATAGGCCCAAATCTTACTTCAGACCCTTCCACAGGCCCCTCCAGCCCGCTCCACATGGCCTTTTCCGCAGGCCACAACTCCCTCCAGCTCTCTTTACATTGCCACATGCCCCTCTGCGGGGCCACAGACCCCTATACAGGGTCACAGGCCTTTCCACAGGGCCTCAACCCCTTCAGCTCTCTCCACAGGACCACTGGCTCCTTCTGCCGGGCCACAAGCATTTCCACAGGGCCACAATCCCCTCCAACTCTTCTCCACAGGACAACAAGCTCTCTTTACAGAGCCATAGCTCCCCTCCACAGGGCCAAATGCACTTTCTGCACGGCCACAGCCCCCTTTATCTCTCTCCACAGAGACACAGGGCCCGTCTGCAGGACACAAGCCCACTCTTCAAGGCCAAAGGGCCTTTCTACATGGCCATAGTCATTTCCATAGGGCACAAGCCCCTCCAGCTCTCTCCACAGGGCAACGGACCCCTATACAGATTCACAGGCCTTTCCACAGGGCCACAACACCTTCAGCTCTCTCCACAGGACCACAGGCTACAACCGGGCCACAGGTCTTTCCACAGTGCCACAAGCACCATCCAGCTCTCTCCACAGGCAATCATGTTGCACTTTTGCAACAAGAGTCAATTTTTGTTGCAGTTCGGCAACATTGGAGTCAACCCTGTTGCAAATCGGACACGAAGCTTGAAAATTTAGATGTTTACTGCAAAGGACTTCATAGGCCCCCATCTTACTCCAGAGCCTTCCACAGGCCCCTCCAACACGCTCCACATGGCCTTTTCCACAGGCCACAACTCCATCCAGCTCTCTTTACATCGCCACATGCCCCTCTGCGGGGCAACAGACCCCTATACAGGGTCACAGGCCTCTCCACAGGGCCTCAACCCCTTCAGCTCTCTCCACAGGACCACTGGCTCCTTCTGCCAGGCCAAAAGCCTTTCCACAGGGCCACAATCCCCTCCAATTCCACAGGACAACAGGCTCTCTTTACAGGGCCATAGCTCCCCTCCACAGGGCCAATTGCACTTTCCACATGGCCACAACCCCCTCCAGCTCTCTACACAGAGTCATGGGGCCCGTCTGCAGGGCACAAGCCCCTTCATCAAGGCCAAGGGGCCTTTCTACAGGGCCACTGGCCTTTAAATAGTGCCACAACCTCCTCTGGCTCTCTCAAGAGGGCCACAGGCTCCTTCTACAGGGCAAGGGCCCCCTCCACAAGGCCAAAGGCCCTTTACAAAGGGCCATAGGTCCATTCCACAGGGCCATAGTCATTTCCATAGGGCCATAACCCCCCTCAAGCTCTCTCCACAGAACCGCAGGCTCCTTCTACAGGTTTACAGGCATATACACAGGGCCACATCCGCCTTCACCTCTCTCCACAAGGCGACAGGGCCCTTTCACTGTGTCATTGGCCTTTCCATAAGGCCACAACCCCCTCTGTCTCTCTCAAAAAGGACAGAGGCTCCCTTTACAAGGCAACAGCCCCCTCCACAAGGCCAAAGGCCTTTTTCAAAGGGCCACAGGTCCCTTTCGCAGGGCCATAGGCATTTCCCCAAGGCAATAACCCCCTCCAGCTCTCTCCACAGGACCACAGGCTCCTTCTACAAGACTACAACCCCGTTGAGCTCTTTCATCAGGGCCACAGCCTCCTCCGCCCCCCTTTAATCAGTTAAAAGGGCTCAATTGAGTGACCACAACACCTTCAGCTCTCTCCACAGGACCACAGGCTCCTACTGAGCCACAGGACTTTCCACAGTGCCACAAGCCCCTCTAGCTCTCTCCACAGGCAATCATGTTGCATGTTTTTTACTGCAAAGGACTTCATAGGCCCAAATCTTACTCCAGAGCCTTCCACAGGCCCCTCCAGCCGGCTCCACATGGCCTTTTCCTCAGGCCACAACTCCCTCCAGCTCTCTTTACATCGCCACATGCCCCTCTGCGGGGCCACAGACCCCTATACAGGGTCACAGGCCTTTCCACAGGGCCTCAACCCCTTCAGCTCTCTCCACAGGACCACAGGCTTTTCCACAGCCCACAACTCCTTCCAGCTCTCACCACAGGGCCACAGCCCCTTCCACAAGGCTAAAGGGCCTATCCATAGGGCCACAGACCTTTCCACAGGGCCACAACACGCTCCAGCTCTCTCCACAGGACAAGAAGCTCTCTTTACAGGGCCATAGCTCACCTCCACAGGGCCAAATGCACTTTCCACACGGCCACAACTCCCAACAGCCCTCTCCACAGAGTCACAGGGCCCGTCTGCAGGGCACAAGCCCCTCTTCAAGGCCAAAAGGCCTTTCTACATGGCCATAGTCATTCCCATAGGGCACGAGCACCTCCAGCTCTCTCCACAGGGCAACGGACCCCTGTACAGGGTCACAGTCCTTTCCACAGGGCCACAACAGCTTCAGCTCTCTCCACAGGCAATCATGTTGCATGTTGTTTACTGCAGAGGACTTCATAGGCCCAAACCTTACTCCAGAGCCTTCCACAGGCCCCTCCAGCCCGCTCCACATGGCCTTTTCCTCAGGCCACAACTCTCTCCAGCTCTCTTTACATCGCCACATGCCCCTCTGTGGGGCCACAGACCCCTATACAGGGTCACATGCCTTTCCACAGGGCCTCAACCCCTTCAGCTCTCTCCACAGGACCACTGCTCCTTCTGCCGGGCTACAAGCCTTTCCACAGGGCCACAATCCCCTCCAACTCTTCTCCACAGGACAACAAGCTCTCTTTAAAGGGCCATAGCTCCCCTCCACAGGGCCAAATGCACTCTCTGCACGGCCACAGCCCCCTTTAGCTCTCTCCACAGAGACACAAGGCCCGTCTGCAGGGCACAAGCCCCCTCTTCAAGGACAAAAGGCCTTTCTACATGGCCATAGTCATTTCCATAGGGCACGAGCCCCTCCAGCTCTCTCCACAGGGCAACGGACCGCTATACAGGGTCACAGGCCTTTCCACAGGGCCACAACACCTTCAGCTCTTCCACAGGACCACAGGCTCCAGCCCGGCCACAGGCCTTTCCACAGTGCTACAAGTCCCTCCAGCTCTCTCCACAGGCAATCATGTTTCATGTTGTTTACCGCAAAAGGACTTCATAGGCCCAAATCTTACTTCAGACCCTTCCACAGGCCCCTCCAGCCTGCTCCACATGGCCTTTTCTGCAGGCCACAACTCCCTCCAGCTCTCTTTACATCGCCACATGCCCCTCTGCGGGGCCACAGACCCCTATACAGGGTCACAGGCCTTTCCACAGGGCCTCAACCCATTCAGCTCTCTCCACAGGACCACTGGCTCCTTCTGCCGAGCCACAAGCATTTCCACAGGGCCACAATCCGCTCAAACTCTTCTCCACAGGACAACAAGCTAACTTTACAGGGCCATAGCTCCCTTCCTCAAAGCCAGCCCTCATGGTGTTTGTGTTATTAAAGAAAAAAAAAATTTGAGGGCTGGCTAGAGGCAGCCGTGGACACACGATAGCCAGCCCTCATGGTGTTTGTGTTATTAAAGAAAAAATAATAATTTTAGGGCTGGCTAGAGGCAGCCGTGGACACATGATAGCCAGCCCTCATGGTGTTTGTGTTATTAAAGAAAAAAAAAATTTAAGGGCTGGCTAGAGGCAGCCGTGGACACACGATAGCCAGCCCTCATGGTGTTTGTGTTATTAAAGAAAAAAAAAATTTAAGGGCTGGCTAGAGGCAGCCGTGGACACATGATAGCCAGCCCTCATGTTGTTTGTGTTAGTAAAGAAAAAAAAAAATTTAGGGCTGGCTAGAGGCAGCCGTGGACACACGATAGCCAGCCCTCATGGTGTTTGTGTTATTAAAGAAAAAAAATAAATTTGAGGGCTGGCTAGAGGCAGCCGTGGACAAACGATAGCCAGCCCTCATGGTGTTTGTGTTATTAAAGAAAAAAAAAATTTAAGGGCTGGCTAGCGGCAGCCGTGGACACACGATAGCCAGCCCTCATGGTGTTTGTGTTATTAAAGAAAAAAAAAATTTAAGGGCTGGCTAGAGGCAGCCGTGGACAAACGATATCCAGCCCTCATGGTGTTTGTGTTATTAAAGAAAAAAAATAAATTTGAGGGCTGGCTAGAGGCAGCCGTGGACAAACGATAACCAGCCCTCATGGTGTTTGTGTTATTAAAGAAAAAAAAATAATTTGAGGGCTGGCTAGAGGCAGCAGTGGACACACGATAGCCAGCCCACATGGTGTTTGTGTTATTAAAGAAAAAAAATAAATTTGAGGGCTGGCTAGAGGCAGCCGTGGACACATGATAGCCAGCCCTCATGGTGTTTGTGTTATTAAAGAAAATAAATAAATTTGAGGGCTGGCTAGAGGCAGCCGTGGACAAACGATAGCCAGCCCTCATGGTGTTTGTGTTATTAAAGAAAATAAATAAATTTAAGGGCTGGCTAGAGGCAGCCGTGGACACACGATAGCCAGCCCACATGGTGTTTGTGTTATTAAAGAAAATAAATAAATTTGAGGGCTGGCTAGAGGCAGCCGTGGACAAACGATAGCCAGCCCACATGGTGTTTGTGTTATTAAAGAAAAAAAATAAATTTGAGGGCTGGCTAGAGGCAGCCGTGGACACATGATAGCCAGCCCTCATGGTGTTTGTGTTATTAAAGAAAATAAATAAATTTGAGGGCTGGCTAGAGGCAGCCGTGGACACACGATAGCCAGCCCTCATGGTGTTTGTGTTATTAAAGAAAATAAATAAATTTGAGGGCTGGCTAGAGGCAACCGTGGACAAACGATAGCCAGCCCACATGGTGTTTGTGTTATTAAAGAAAAAAAATAAATTTGAGGGCTGGCTAGAGGCAGCCATGGACAAACGATAACCAGCCCTCATGGTGTTTGTGTTATTAAAGAAAAAAAATAAATTTGAGGGCTGGCTAGAGGCAGCCATGGACAAACGATAACCAGCCCTCATGGTGTTTGTGTTATTAAAGAAAAAAAATAAATTTGAGGGCTGGCTAGAGGCAGCCATGGACAAACGATAACCAGCCCTCATGGTGTTTGTGTTATTAAAGAAAAAAAATAAATTTGAGGGCTGGCTAGAGGCAGCCATGGACAAACGATAACCAGCCCACATGGTGTTTGTGTTATTAAAGAAAAAATATAAATTTGATGGCTGGCTAGAGGCAGCCGTGGACACACTATATATATATATATATATATATATATATATATATATATATATATATATATATTATATATATATATATATATATATTTCTGCAGTATCTGTGCATTATGAATCGTGATATGTGTTAAAGGGGCCCACTGAGACTTTCGCCTAGTGCCCACAAAAACCTGGAGCCGGCCCTGCCCATGTGTGGTGATTATTGATTCCAGTACTAATAGGAATAGCAGGGGCACTAACAGCATGAATGGGGTGTTTATTTATTTGTATTTTGGATATTGTTTCTTCTGGTGTGTGAATATATGGCACTGACCAGTTTAATGCCCTGTATTTGTGTGGTTTTTGCCTTGGATTCTTACATTTTATTATATTGTCTGCTATAGTATATATTTTGTGCTATAGTGCATTACCTCTAATACTGGTGGCGGATTTGCCAGTCAGAATATTAATGTGCAAAATTGATCACCAGGGACAGCCTAAGTGTATATTTGATCTTTACGTGATCTATTACAATCATGTGTTTTTCTGGGATGGATTTTGGAGTAGGTGGGCTTTCCATTAGTGGGTAATTCCACTATATTAACTTTTACTTGTGTTTTCATTAATTGGATTGTGACATTGTTTGTATGTATTTATAAAAAAATATAATTCATTGTAATTTATTGAAGTATTGTCTAGATTGGGTGATCACTGCACAAGACCATACCGCTTTTCTTCTTGCCGATGTTTATATATATTTGGTATGCTGCATGTTGATCCCATAGTGATTAGATGGTGCCCTCCATAACTTTGAGTTTGTGACATGGACAGATTTTTCACACTTCTACAATTGAGTTCACTCTCAACTTTTCAGACGTCTGCAGACGGAGTCTCTTATCTTTTCTGTACTACAAGATGTTTTGCTGACAATTGGCCAAATACACAAGTCCTTCTGCAGCCTTATCTCAAATGAAATAACATACAAACCTTAGCTTTTTTTTCTCTTTTTTCAAATGCTTCCTCAGGGCTGGCTGGAGACAGCCGTGGGCACACGAGAGCCAGCCCTCGTGGTTTTAATGTTATTAAAAAAAATAAAAAAATTTGAGGGCTGGCTGGTGACAGCCATGGGCACACGATAGCCAGCCTTCATAGTTGCATTTCTTATAAATAAAAATATAAACCTTTAGGGCTGGCTGGCGAGAGCCGTGTGCACGCGGATAGCCAGCCTTCATGGGGGTGTTATATTTATATCCCACCAAGGACAACATCTGAAACGAGTTTGTATGTTCTCCCCGTGTTTGCATGGGTTTCCTCCGGGTTCTCCGGTTTCCTCCCACACTCCAAAGACACACTGATAGGGAATCTAGATTGTGAGCCCCAATGGGGACAGCGACAATAATGTATGTAAAGCGCTGTGGAATATGTAAGCGCTATATAAAAATAAAAATAAGATGATGATAAAAAATATAAACCTTGAGGGCCGGCTGGAGACAGCCGTGGGCACACGATAGCCAGCCCTCATGCTCTTTACAGAGCCATAGCTCCCCTCCACAGGGCCAAATGCACTTTCCACATGGCCACAATCCCCTCCAGCTCTCTCCACAGAGTCACTGGGCCCGTCTGCTGGGCACAAGCCCCTTCATCAAGGCCAAGGGGCCAGTCTACAGGGCCACTGGCCTTTAAATAGGGCCACAACCCCCTCTGGCTCTCTCAACAGGGCCACAGGCTCCTTCTGCAGGGCAACAGCCCCCTCCACAAGGCCAAAGGCCCTTTGCAAAGGGCTATAGGTCCATTCCACAGGGCCATAGTCATTTCAATAGGGCCATAACCCCCCTCAAGCTCTCTCCACAGAACCACAGGCTCCTTCTACAGGTTTACAGGCATTTACACAGGGCCACAACCGCCTTCACCTCTCTCCACAGGGCCCTTTCACTGTGTCATAGGCCTTTCCATAAGGCCACAACCCCCTCTGTCTCTCTTAAAAAGGACAGAGGCTCCCTTTACAAGGCAACAGCCCCCTCCAAAAGGCCAAAGGCCTTTTTCAAAGGGTCATAGGTCCCCTCCGCAGGGCCATAGGCATTTCCCCAAGACAATAACCCCCTCCAGCTCTCTCCAGAGGACCACAGGCTCCTTCTACAAGGCTATAACCCCTTTCAGCTCTTTCATCAGGGCCACAGCCTCCTCCACCCCCCTTTAATCAGTTAAAAGGGCTCATTTGCGTGACCACAACACCTTCAGCTCTCTCCACAGGACCACAGGCTCCTACCGGGCCACAGGCCTTTCCACAGTGCCATAAGCCCCTCCAGCTCTCTCCACAGGCAATCATGGTGCATGTTGTTTACTGCAAAGGACTTCATAGGCCCAAATCTTACTCCAGAGCCTTCCACAGGCACCTCCAGCCCGCTCCACATGGCCTTTTCCGCAAGCCACAACTCCCTCCAGCTCTCTTTACATCGCCACATGCCCCTCTGCGGGGCCACAGACCCCTATACAGGGTCACAGGCCTTTCCACAGGGCCTCAACCCCTTCAGCTGTCTCCACAGGACCACAGGCTTTTCCACAGCCCACAACTCCTTTCAGCTCTCACCACAGCGCCACAGCCCCTTCCACAGGGCTTAAGTTCCTATCCATAGGGCCACAGACCTTTCCACAGGGCCACAACACCCTCCAGCTCTCTCCACATGACAAGAAGCTCTCTTTACAGGGCCACAGCTCACCTCCACAGGACCATAGTCATTTCCATAGGGCACGAGCCCCTCCAGATCTCTCCACAGGGCAACGGACCCCTAAACAGGGTCACAGGCCTTTCCACAAGGCCACAACACCTTCAGCTCTCTCCACAGGACCACAGGCTCCTACTGGGCCACAGGCCTTTCCACAGTGCCACAAGCCCCTCCAGCTCTCTCCACAGGCAATCATGTTGCATGTTGTTTACTGCAAAGGACTTCATAGGCTCAAATCTTACTCCAGAGCCTTCCACAGGCCTCTCCAGCCCGCTCCACATGGCCTTTTCCTCAGGCCACAACTCCCTCCAGCTCTCTTTACATCGCCACATGCCCCTCTGCGGGGCCACAGACCCCTATACAGGGTCACAGGCCTTTCCACAGGGCCTCAACCCCTTCAGCTGTCTCCACAGGACCACAGGCTTTTCCACAGCCCACAACTCCTTCCAGCTCTCACCACAGGGCCACAGCCCTTTCCACAAGGCTAAAGGGCCTATCCATAGGGCCACAGACCTTTCCACAGGGCCACAACACCCTCCAGCTCTCTCCACAGGACAAGAAGCTCTCTTTACAGGGCCATAGCTCACCTCCACAGGGCCAAATGCACTTTCCACACGGCCACAACTCCCAACAGCTCTCTCCACAGAGTCACAGGGCCCGTCTGCAGGGCACAAGCCCCCTCTTCAAGGCCAAAAGGCCTTTCTACATGGCCATAGTCATTTCCATAGGGCACGAGCCCCTCCAGCTCTCTCCACAGAGCAACGGACCCCTATACAGGATCACAGGCCTTTCCACAGGGCCACAACACCTTCAGCTCTCTCCACAGGACCACAGGCTCCTACTGGGCCACAGGCCTTTCCACAGTGCCACAAGCCCCTCCAGCTCTCTCCACAGGCAATCATGTTGCATGTTGTTTACTGCAAAGGACTTCATAGGCTCAAATCTTACTCCAGAGCCTTCCACAGGCCTCTCCAGCCCGCTCCACATGGCCTTTTCCTCAGGCCACAACTCCCTCCAGCTCTCTTTACATCGCCACATGCCCCTCTGCGGGGCCACAGACCCCTATACAGGGTCACAGGCCTTTCCACAGTGCCACAAACCCCTCCAACTCTTCTCCACAGGACAACAAGCTCTCTTTACCGGGCCATAGCTCCCATCAACAGGGCGAAATGCACTTTCTGCACCGCCACTGCCCCCTTTAGCTCTCTCCACAGAGACACAAGGCCCGTCTGCAGGGCACAAGCCCCCTCTTCAAGGCCAGAAGGCCTGTCTACATGGCCATAGTCATTTCCATAGGGCACGAGCCCCTACAGCTCTCTCCACAGGGCAACGGACCCCTATACAGGGTCACAGGCCTTTCTACAGGGCCTCAACCCCTTCAGCTCTCTCCACAGGACCACTGGCTCCTTCTGCCGGGCCACAAGCATTTCCACAGCGCCACAATCCCCTCAAACTCTTCTCCACATAACAACAAGCTAACTTTACAGGGACATAGCTCCCTTCCTCACAGCCAGCCATCATGGTGTTTGTGTTATTAAAGAAAAAAAAAATTGGGGGGCTGGCTAGAGGCAGCCGTGAACACACGATAGCCAGCCCTCATGGTGTTTGTGTTATTAAAGAAAAAAAAAATTGGGGGGCTGGCTAGAGGCAGCCGTGGACACATGATAGCCAGCCCTCATGGTGTTTGTGTTATGAAAGAAAAAAAAAATTGGGGGGCTGGCTAGAGGCAGCCGTGAACACACGATAGCCAGCCCTCATGGTGTTTGTGTTATTAAAGAAAAACAAAAATTGGGGGGCTGGCTAGAGGCAGCCGTGGACACACGATAGCCAGCCCTCATGGTGTTTGTGTTATTAAAGAAAAAAAAATTTGGGGGTTGGCTAGAGGCAGCCGTGGACACACGATAGCCAGCCCTCATGGTGTTTGTGTTATTAAAGAAAAAAAAAATTGGGGGGCTGGCTAGAGGCAGCCGTGAACACACGATAGCCAGCCCTCATGGTGTTTGTGTTATTAAAGAAAAAAAAAAATTGGGGGGCTGGCTAGAGGCAGCCGTGGACACACGATAGCCAGCCCTCATGGTGTTTGTGTTATTAAAGAAAAAAAAAATTGGGAGGCTGGCTAGAGGCAGCCGTGAACACATGATAGACAGCCCTCATGGTGTTTGTGTTATTAAAGAAAAAAAAAATTGGGGGGCTGGCTAGAGGCAGCCGTGGACACATGATAGCGAGCCCTCATGGTGTTTGTGTTATTAAAGAAAAAAAAAATTGGGGGGCTGGCTAGAGGCAGCCGTGGACACACGATAGCCAGCCCTCATGGTGTTTGTGTTATTAAAGAAAAAAAAAAAATTGGGGGGCTGGCTGGAGGCAGCCGTGAACACACGATAGCCAGTCCTCATGGTGTTTGTGTTATTAAAGAAAAAAAAAATTGGGGGGCTGGCTAGAGGCAGCCGTGGACACATGATAGCCAGCCCTCATGGTGTTTGTGTTATTAAAGAAAAAAAAAATTGGGGGGCTGGCTAGAGGCAGCCGTGAACACACGATAGCCAGCCCTCATGGTGTTTGTGTTATTAAAGAAAAACAAAAATTGGGGGGCTGACTAGAGGCAGCCGTGAACACACGATAGCCAGCCCTCATGGTGTTTGTGTTATTAAAGAAAAAAAAAATTGGGGGGCTGGCTAGAGGCAGCCGTGGACACATGATAGCCAGCTCTCATGGTGTTTGTGTTATTAAAGAAAAAAAAAATTGGGGGGCTGGCTAGAGGCAGCTGTGGACACACGATAGCCAGCCCTCATGGTGCTTGTGTTATCAAAGAAAAAAAAAATTGGGGGGCTGGCTAGAGGTAGCCGTGGATACACGATAGCCAGCCCTCATGGTGTTTGTGTTATTAAAGAAAAAAAAAAATTGGGGGGCTGGCTAGAGGCAGCCGTGAACACACGATAGCCAGCCCTGATGGTGTTTGTGTTATTAAAGAAAAACAAAAATTGGGGGGCTGGCTAGAGGCAGCCGTGGACACATGATAGCCAGCCCTCATGGTGTTTGTGTTATTAAAGAAAAAAAAAATTGGGGGGCTGGCTAGAGGCAGCCGTGAACACACAATAGCCAGCCCTCATGGTGTTTGTGTTATTAAAGAAAAAAAAAATTTGGGGGGCTGGCTAGAGGCAGCCGTGGACACACGATAGCCAGCCCTCATGGTGTTTGTGTTATTAAAGAAAAAAAAAATCGGGGGGCTGGCTAGAGGCAGCCGTGAACACACGATAGCCAGCCCTCATGGTGTTTCTGTTATTAAAGAAAAAAAAAATTGGGGGGCTGGCTAGAGGCAGCCGTGGACACATGATAGCCAGCCCTCATGGTGTTTGTGTTATTAAAGAAAAAAAAAATTGGGGGGCTGGCTAGAGGCAGCCGTGAACACACGATAGCCAGCCCTCATGGTGTTTGTGTTATTAAAGAAAAAAAAAATTGGGGGGCTGGCTAGAGGCAGCCGTGAACACACGATAGCCAGCCCTCATGGTGTTTGTGTTATTAAAGAAAAAAAAAATTGGGGGGCTGGCTAGAGGCAGCCGTGGACACATGATAGCCAGCCCTCATTGTGTTTGTGTTATTAAAGAAAAACAAAAATTGGGGGGCTGGCTAGAGGCAGCCGTGGACACACGATAGCCAGCCCTCATGGTGTTTGTGTTATTAAAGAAAAAAAAAATTGGGGGGCTGGCTAGAGGCAGCCGTGGACACATGATAGCCAGCCCTCATGGTGTTTGTGTTATTAAAGAAAAACAAAAATTGGGGGGCTGGCTAGAGGCAGCCGTGGACACACAATAGCCAGCCCTCATGGTGTTTGTGTTATTAAAGAAAAAAAAAATTGGGGGGCAGGCTAGAGGCAGCCGTGAACACACGATAGCCAGCCCTCATGGTGTTTGTGTTATTAAAGAAAAAAAAAAATTGGGGGGGCTGGCTATAGGCAGCTGTGGACACACGATAGCCAGCCCTCATGGTGTTTGTGTTATTAAAGAAAAAAAATTCGGGGGCTGGCTAGAGGCAGCCGTGAACACACGATAGCCAGCCCTCATGGTGTTTGTGTTATTAAAGAAAAAAAAAATTGGGGGGCTGGCTAGAGGCAGCCGTGGACACATGATAGCCAGCCCTCATGTTGTTTGTGTTATTAAAGAAAAAAAAAATTGGGGTGCTGGCTAGAGGCAGCCGTGAACACACGATAGCCAGCCCTCATGGTGTTTGTGTTATTAAAGAAAAAAAAAATTGGGGGGCTGTCTAGAGGCAGCCGTGGACACACGATAGCCAGCCCTCATGGTGTTTGTGTTATTAAAGAAAAAAAAAATTGGGGGGCTGGCTAGAGGCAGCCGTGGACACATGATAGCCAGCGCTCATGGTGTTTGTGTTATTAAAGAAAAAAAAAAATTGGGGGGCTGGCTAGAGGCAGCCGTGAACATACGATAGCCAGCCCTCATGGTGTTTGTGTTATTAAAGAAAAAAAAAATTGGGGGGCTGGCTAGAGGCAGCCGTGAACACATGATAGCCAGCCCTCATGGTGTTTGTGTTATTAAAGAAAAACAAAAATTGGGGGGCTGGCTAGAGGCAGCCGTGGACACATGATAGCCAGCCCTCATGGTGTTTGTGTTATTAAAGAAAAAAAAAAATTGGGGGGCTGGCTAGAGGCAGCCGAGGACACATGATAGCCAGCCCTCATGGTGTTTGTGTTATTAAAGAAAAAAAAAATTGGGGGGCTGGCTAGAGGCAGCCGTGGACACATTATAGCCAGCCCTCATGGTGTTTGTGTTATTAAAGAAAAAAAAAAATTGGGGGGCTGGCTAGAGGCAGCCGTGGACACATGATAGCCAGCCCTCATGGTGTTTGTGTTATTAAAGAAAAACAAAAATTGGGGGGCTGGCTAGAGGCAGCCGTGGACACACGATAGCCAGCCCTCATGGTGTTTGTGTTATTAAAGAAAAAAAAAATTGGGGGGCTGGCTAGAGGCAGCCGTGAACACACGATAGCCAGCCCTCATGGTGTTTGTGTTATTAAAGAAAAACAAAAATTGGGGGGCTGGCTAGAGGCAGCCGTGGACACACGATAGCCAGCCCTCATGGTGTTTGTGTTATTAAAGAAAAAAAAAATTGGGGGGCTGGCTAGAGGCAGCCGTGGACACACGATAGCCAGCCCTCATGGTGTTTGTGTTATTAAAGAAAAAAAAAATTTGGGGGGCTGGATAGAGGCAGCCGTGAACACAATGCTTCATTTCTGCATCGTGGTTACATAGCCTTAGTGTTATTAAAGCAAAAAAAATTTGAGAGTTCGCTATAGACATTATATGCCCAATATGAGGGCTGGATGCAGGTAATCCAGGACAACCAGCAGCAAGCTCTCATGCTTGCGTGCACATTAGAAAGAGAAACATTGCCATCTGGTGTTTTTACAATCCTACAATAAAAAATTAAAAAGTTGGACAACATTGCCACCCGGTGGAGTTTCCTCAGAACACACAATGTCAACAAAAAAGTCAATGAGGGCTGGCTATTGGTCAATCAGGTAAGTGATTTAGCCAGCTCTAATGTTACATTTTTTTGCATTTTTATTGCGTAGACCCCCTCAGGAGCGATATTTCAGGCCGCAGAGCGCGCAGTTTCGAGCAAAAATTTTGCCTTAACCCTGAAAAAAATTAGCGCATCCCACCGCGTGCGTAAGCGTCCCAAATGCCAAAAAACAAATTTCCCCCATCAGTCCCTATATATTACTATAGTACAGAAGGTCATACTACCATATTGACTCTTTAATCCAGTTCCAATGTATCAAGGTCAAGCCTGTTGCACAAATGCAACAAATGTTGCATTCGGCAACAAAAGTCGGCCATCTTGTGTCCCGTTTGCAACAAAAGGTCATCTTTTGTTGCCTTTCGGCAACATTTCAGGTCAAGCCTGTTGCAAACGGGACACGAAGCCTCTGATTTTGACCAAAGGTGCACCTCCATGGTGTTCCCACGGATATTGTTTCTGATAGAGGACCTCAGTTTGTGGCTCGCTTTTGGCGTGCTTTTTGTGACAAGTTAGGAGTCCATTTGTCATTTTAGTCTGGTTATCATCCTGAGTCTAATGGACAGACTGAAAGAAAGAACCAGGATATTGAACAGTTTTTGCTTTGTTTTGTGGACAATCAAGAGGTGTGGTCTGAATTTCTGCCTCTCACAGAATTCACTCTTAACAATACTACATCCTCCTCTGGTGGGTGTTCTCCTTTTTTTTGTTGTACTGGGAGACATCCGTCTTTTGGTTCGTTCTCCAAATTGGGGTCGGCGGTGCTGGAGGAGGAGAATTTTTCCAGTGATTTGGAGAGAGTTTGGACTAATGTACGTTGTAACCTGCAAGAGGCTAACAAGAAGTCCAATAAGTATTTTGACAGGAAACGTAAAGAGATTTTGTTTACTGTGTGGTGACATGGTTTGGTTGTCCTCGAAGAACCTGCGGTTGAGGTATCCCTCTAAAAAACTGGGTCCTAAGTTTGTGGGTCCATTTAAAGTGCTTCAGGTTGTTAACCCATCTGCTGTTAGGTTGGATGTCCCTACTTCCTGGAAGATTAATCCTGTGTTTCATGTTTCCTTGTTGAAAAAGGCTGACGTATCTAATACGGACGCCACTGTCACAGTTCCCCCTGTGGTGGAAGACGGCAAATATGAAATTTCTCGCATTTTGAATTCTATATGGCATAGAGGGAAATTACAGTATCTTGTCTCCTGGAAGGGTTTCGGTCCCGAAGACTACTCCTGGGTAAGGACGGATGATATCTCTGCTCCTAGGCTACTTAAAGCAATCCACAGGAGGTTTCCGGATATGCCTAGGCCTGGAGGATCCAGAGGATCCTCATAAAAGAGGGGGTACTGTTAGAACCCTCCTGTTAGTTTTTGCTATCTTGTGTTTTGCGGTCACGTGACCATCTGCCTATATATTCCAGCTCCGCCCTTCTGGCTTTGCTGGACTGCAGTGTTGTTTGACTGTCTCTCTAGCAAGGAGCTTTGGTGCCTATCTCTGTCTAGTTCGCTTGGTCCTCTGGGACCTCTAGTACTTTTTGTCAGTTTATCTTTTGTGCTCTGCAACAACTTCTGTTTAGGAGGTGTCCCATTTTTGTCCCAGTCCTTTTAGGGACCCCTCCCTTAATTCTAAAGGTCTTCGTTCAGACTAGCCGAGTACTAATGCGGGTCTGTTCACAAGGAACAGGCAGCCCGCTACATCGTAGGGATTCAGCTTAGTCTTACTGTAGGAACAACTTTCCCCTATCTTTCCTTAGTTTATGTTGCAGATCATAACAATAACTGTATGGCAGACTCTCTCCTTTCTAATGGGAAGATGTCGCAATTGTTACTGAGGCCCTGCTCTATGTGTCTTTAAATTCTTAGCGGGGTATTTCCTAAAATTGGTCAGCCATTGGAGTCACTGCATACCCTATAACTTGTATAGCAGACTCTCAACTTTCTAATGGGAATTTCTCGTTACTGTGGCCCTGCTCTATGTGTCTTTAAATTCTTAGTGGGGTTTATCCTAAAATTGTTCAGCCGTTGGACTCCTTGCATACCCTATAACTGTATAGCACACCCTCTCCATTCTAATGGGAACATGTCGTACTCGTTACTGTGGCCCTGCTCTATGTGTCTTTAAAATCTTAGTGGGGTTTCTCCTAAAATTGGTCAGCCGTTGGACTCACTGCATACCCTATAACTGTATAGCAGACTCTCTCCTTTCTAATAGAAATGTGTCATTACTGTGGCCCTGCTCTATGTGTCTTTAAATTCTTAGTGGTGTTTTACCTAATATTGGTCAGCCATTGGACTCACTGCATACCCTATAACTGTATAGCAGACCCTCTCCTTTCTAATGGGAACATGTCGTACTTGTTACTGTGGCCCTGCTCTATGTGTTTTTAAATACTTAGTAGAGTTTTTCCTAAGTTTGGTAATCCGTTGGACTCACTGCATACCCTATAACTGTATAGCAGACTTTCTCCTTTCTAATGGGAATTTATTCGCTACTGTGGTCCTGCTCTATGTGTCTTTAAATTGTTAGTGGGGTTTTCACTAAAATTTGTCAGCCGTTGGACTCACTGCATAGACTAACTGTACAGCAGACTCTCTACTTTCTAATGGGAATTTGTCGTTACTGTGGCCCTGCTATATGTGTCTTTAAATTCTTAGTGGGGTATTTCCTAAAATTGGTCAGCCGTTGGACTCACTGCATACCCTATAACTGTGTAGCAGACCCTCTCTTTTCTATTGGGAACATGTCGCACTTGTTACTGTGGCCCTGCTCTATGTGTCTTTAAATTGTTAGTGAAGTTTTTCCTAAGTTTGGTCATCCGTTGGACTCACTACGTACCCTATAACTGTATAGCAGACTCTCTCCTTTCTAATGGGAATTTGTCGTTACTGTGGCCCTGCTCTGTGTCTTTAAATTCTTAATGGAGTTTTTCCTAAAATTGCTAAGCCGTTGGACTCACTGCATACCCTATAACTGTATTGCAGACTCTCTCCTTTCTAATGGGAACATGTCATTCTTGTTACTCTGTCCCTGCTCTATGTGTCTTTAAACCCTTTACAGCCCATGATGTACTAATACGTGTCTGTGCCCTGGGCTTTAAGAGCCTGACCCGTATTAGTACGTCATCGCGATCGCACGCGTGCACACACAGGCTGTGCGGGCGCGATCGCCGCCGGGTGTCAGCTGTGACAATGTGCAGGTATCGGTCCCGCACCGCTCCCGGCACATAACCCCCGCAATGCTGCGATCAAAGTCGATCGCAGCATTGTGGTGGCAAGGGGATGTGATCGGTATACTCACCTCCTCTTCCTGCCTCCAGCGCTGGCTTCCGCGGCTTCCCGGGTGTTGCCATGACGACTTGATGTCGTCATGACAACATCCGGGTCACCAGGCAGCAGGAACATTGTTTGGTCATGCGCAGTGCACGATCAAACAATGTTCTCACTGTGCAGCGCTGACTGCCTGCATGGCACAGGGATGGTGCTCCATTCCTATGCTGTGCAGGCGATCAGAATAAAAAAAGTGAATGTCCCAGAGTGGGACAAACTAAAAAAGTGTAAAAACTCTCAGAAAGAGAAAAAAAAATAAAAAAAAAATTGTAAAAATATTTTAAAAAAAAGAATCCACCAAAAATAAAAATATAATGTACCCATCAATAAATATTATTATGAAAAAAAGCAAACAAACAATAAAAGTACACATATTTGGTATCACCGCATCCGGAACGACCTGACCTATAAAACTGTTGCACTAGTTAACCCCTTCAGTGAACACGGTAAAATAAATAATTAAAAAACGAATCAAAAAACAATGCTTTATCATCATACCGCCAAACAAAAAATGTAATAACACGCGATCAAAAAGACAAATATAAATAAAAATGGTACTGCTGAAAACTTCATCTTGTCCCGCAAAAAACAAGCTGCCATACAACTAAATCATCCGAAAAATCAAAAAGTTATAGCTCTCAGAATAAAGCGATGTTAAAAAATAATTTTTTCTACAAAATTGCTTTTATTATGTAAAAGCGCCAAAACATAGAAAAACAATATAAATGTAAATGTACTGACCCAAAGAATAAAGCTGCTTATCAATTTTACCACACGTGGAACAGAATAAAAAAAAAAAAAAAACAATTCCTGAATTGTTGGTTTTTGTTTATTCTGCCTCCCAAAAATTGGAATAGAAAGCGATCAAAAAATGTCACATGCCTGAAAGTGGCACCAATAAAAACGTCAACTCATCCCGCAAAAAACAAGCCATCACATGACTCTGTCTGCCAAAATATGAAAAAATTATAGCTCTCAAAATATGGCGATGCAAAAACTAGATTTTACAAAAAATGCATCTTTTAGTGTGTGACAGCTGTCAATCATAAAAACCCCATATGATTCTGGTATCACTGTAATCGTACTGACCCGAAGAATAAAGTAATCTCATCACTTATACCGCATGAGGAACGGCGTCAAAAATAAACTCTCGGGTTAGGGTTGTGCTAGGGTTAGGGTTGTGCTAGGGTTAGGGTTGGGCTAGGGTTAGGGCTGGGCTAGGGTTAGGGCTGGGATTTTTTTCAAAAGTAAGAAAAAAAGATGACGATATGGCGACTAGTGTTGAGCGCAAGTGCTCGCTACTTGAGTTTGCATCGGGTGCTCTGGTATGCATTGAGTATCGTGGGTATTTGAGTGACATGCTCGAGTCTCCGCCCCATATGCTTCGCGGCCAAAAAAACTTTGCGGGGATTGCCTGCCATGCACGAGCGATCCCCGCATGTTTTTTTTTTTGGTGTCTAATAACCGTGAAACATGCAGGGCAGGGACTCGAGCATGTCACTCGAGAACACGCAGTACATGGTGCATATCTGAGTACGCGATGCAAACTCAAGTAGCGAGCACTTGCGCTCAAGACTAATGACAACTTATTCAATATGATGACCTAATGTTATCAAATTCTGTGGGTTCAAAATATTCACTATACCCCTTGATAAAAACCTTGAGGGGTCTAGTTTCCAAAATGGGGTCACTTGTGGGGGGTTTGCACTGCTTAGGCACACAGGGGCTCTCCAAACACGACATGGTGTCCGCTAACAAATTGAATGGAAAATCGGCTCAAATTGTTAGCGGACACCATGTTGCGTTTGGAGAGCCCCTGTGTGCCTAAACATTGGAGCTCCCCCACAAGTGACCCAATTTTGGAAACTAGACCCCCCAAGGCACCTATATAGATGCATAGTGAGCACATTCGGAACCCCCAGGTGCTTCACAAATTGATTCGTAAAAATGAAAAAGTGGAAAAAAAATACTTTTTTAATTTTTACAAATCAATTGCCTTGGGGGGTCTAGTTTCCAAAATGGAGTCACTTATGGGGGAGATCTAATGTTTAGACACACAGGGGCTCTCCAAACATGACATGGTTCCAATATGTTAGCGGATACCATGTCACGTTTGGAGAGCCCCTGTGTGCCTAAACATTGGAGCTCCCCCACAAGTGACCCCATTTTGGAAACTAGACCCCCAAAGGCACCTATCTAGATGCATAGTGAGACTTGGAACCCCCAGGTGCTTCACAAATTGATTCGTAAAAATGAAAAAGTGGAAAAAAAAGCCACTTTTTTATTTTTACGGATTAATTTGTTTAGCACCTGGCGGTTCCAAGTGCTCACTTTGCATCTAGATAGGTGCCTTGGGGGGTCTAGTTTCCAAAATGGGGTCACTTGTGGGGGAGCTCCAATGTTAAGGCACATAGGGGCTCTCCAAACGCAATATGGTGTCCGCTAACAATTTGAGCCGATTTTCCATTCAATTGTTAGCGGACACCAGATCGCTTTTGGAGAGCCCCTGTGTGCCTAAACATTGGAGCTCCCCCACAAGTGACCACATTTTGGAAACTAGGCCCCCAAAGGCACCTATCTAGATGCATAGTGAGCACTTGGAACCCCCAGGTGCTTCACAAATTGATTCGTAAAAATGAAAAACTGGAAAAAAAATACTTTTTCATTTTTACGGATTAATTTGTGAAGCACCTGGGGGTTCAAAATGCTCACCATCCATCTAGATAAGTTCCCAGGGGGGTCTAGTTTCCAAAATGGGGTCACTTATGGGGGGTTTCCACTGTTTAGGCACATCAGGGGCTCTCCAAACGCGAAATGGCGTCCGCTAATTATTCAAGCAAATTTTACAATCGAAAATTCAAATGGCGCTCCTTCCCTTCCGAGCCCTGCCGTGCGCCCAAACAGTGGTTTTTCCCCACATATGGGGTATCTGCGTGCCCAGGGGAAATTGTACAACTAATTTTGGGATCCATTTTTTCCTGTTACCCCTGCGAAAATAAAAAAAAAATTTGGTCTAAATAACATTTTTGTGAAAAAAGTTAAATGTTCATTTTTTTCTTCCACATTCCAAAATTTCCTGTGAAGCACCTGAAGGGTTAATAAAGTTCTTGAATGTGGTTTTGAGCACCTTGAGGGGTTCAGTTTTAAGAATGGTGTCACTTTGGGGTATTTTCTGTCATAAAGACCTCTCAAAGTGACTTCAAATGTGATGTGGTCCCAAGAAAAATGGCTTTGTAAATTTTGTTGGAAAAATGAGAAATCGCTGGTCAACTTTTAACCCTTATAGCCCCATAACAAAAAAAATTTTGGTTCCAAAATTGTGCTGATGTAAAGTAAACATGTGGGAAATGTTATGTATTAACTATTTTGTGTGACATATCTCTCTGATTTAAGGGCATAAAAATTCAAATTTTGAAAATTGCAAAATTTTCAAAATTTTCGTCAAATTTCCATTTTTTTCACAAATAAACGCAAGTGATATCGAAGAAATTTTACCACAATCATGAAGAACAATATGTCTTGAAAAAACATTCTCAGAATCAGGGGGATCCGTTGAAGCATTCCAGAGTAAATACCTCATAAAGTGACAGTGGTCAGAATTGTAAAAATTGGCCTAGTCATTAACGTGCAAACCACCTTGGGTTGTAAAGGGGTTAAATTCTTAGTGGAGTTTTTCCTAAACATGGTCAGCCACTGTACTTACTGCATACCCTATAACTGTATAGCAGGCTCTTTCCTTTCTAATGGAAATTTGTCGTTACTGTGGCCCTGCTCTATGTGTCTTTAAATTCTTAGTGGGGTTTTTCCTAAAATTGGTCAGCCTTTGGACTCAGTGCATACCCTATAATTGTATAGCAGACTCTCTCCTTTCTAATGGGAATTTGTCGTTACTGTGTCCCTGCTCTATGTGTCTTTAAATTCTTAGTGAGGTTTTTCCTAAAATTGGTCAGCCTTTGGACTCAGTGCATACCCTATAACTGTATAGCAGACTCTCTCCTTTCTAATGGGAATTTGTCGTTATTGTGGCCCTGCTCGATGTGTCTTTAAATTCTTAGTGGGGTTTTCTCTAAAAGTGGTAACTCGTTTGACTTACTGCATACCCTATAACTGTATAGCTGACCCTCTCATTTTTAATGGGAACATGTCGTACTTGTTACGGTGGCCCTGCTCTATTTTTCTTTAAATTCTTAGTAAAGTTTTTCCTAAATTTGGTCACCAGTTGGATTCACTGTATAACCTATAACTGCATAGCAAACTTTCTCCTTTCTAATGGGAATTTAGTCGTTACTGTGGCCCTGCTCTATGTGTCTTTAAATTCTTAGTGGGGTTTTTCCTAAAATTGGTCAGCCGTTGGACTCACTGCATACC